>NC_088912.1:44212394-54212394 GCF_963576675.1 Euphorbia lathyris
GTAGAGGTTTTTTAGATTTTCCGTAAAGTAGTGTTAATTTTCGTAAAGTGGTTTGTTGGATATAATTAAAATTATTTTTTATTATGAATTTAAACAAAAAATAATTAATTTACGGAAAATTATAGAAATGTTACGGAAATTTGTAAAGGTTTTTTAGATTTTCAGTAAAGTAGTGTCAATTTTTCGTAAAGTGGTTTGTTAGATATAATTAAAATTATTTTTTATTAATAATTTAATAAAAAATAATTAATTTACGTAAAATTATACAAATGTTACGGAAATTTGTAAAGGTTTTATAGATTTTCCGTAAAGTAGTGGTTAATTTTCGGAAAGGTGGTTTGGTGGATATAATTGAAATTATTTTTTTATTAATAATCTAACAAAAAATAATTAATTTACGGAAAATTATAGAAATGTTACGAAAATGTGTAAAGGTTTTTTAGATTTTCCGTAAAGTAGTGTTTAATTTTCGTAAAGTGGTTTGGTGGATATAATTAAAATTATTTTTTTATTAATAATCTAACAAAAAATTAATTAATTTACGGAAAATTATAGAAATGTTAAGAAAATTTGTAGAGGTTTTTTAGATTTTCCGTAAAGTAGTGTTAATTTTCGTAAAGTGGTTTCGTGGATATAATTAAAATTATTTTTTATTATGAATTTAACAAAAAATAATTAATTTACGGAAAATTATAGAAATATTACGGAAATTTGTAAAGGTTTTTTAGATTTTCCGTAAAGTAGTGTCAATTTTCGTAAAGTGGTTTGGTGGATAGAAATTAAAATTATGTTTATTAATAATTTACCAAAAATAATTAATTTCCGTCGAATTTTACAAATGTTACGGAAATTTGTAAAGGTTTTATAGATTTTCCATAAATTAGTGTTAATTTTCGTAAAGTGGTTTTGTTGGATATAATTAAAATTATTTTTTTATTAATAATTTAACAAAAAATAATTAATTTACGGAAAATTATAGAAATGTTACGAAAATTTGTAAAGGTTTTTTAGATTTTCCGTAAAGTAGTGTTAATTTTCGTAAAGTGATTTGGTGGATATAATTAAAATTATTTTTTATTAATAATTTAACAAAAAATATTTAATTTACGGAAAATTATAGAAATGTTACGGAAATTTGTAAAGGTTTTTTTAGATTTTCCGTAAAGTAGTGTCAATTTCCGTAAAGTGGTTTGGTGGATTGACTTAAAATTATTTTTTATTAATAATTTACCAAAAATAATTAATTTCCGTAGAATTATACAAATGTTACGGAAATTTGTAAAGGTTTTATAGATTTTCCGTAAAGTAGTGTCAATTTTCGTAAAGTGGTTTGGTGGATAGAATTAAAATTATTTTTATTAATAATTTACCAAAAATAATTAATTTCCGTAGAATTTTAAAAATAGTTATGGAAATTTGTAAAGGTTTTATAGATTTTCCGTAAATTAGTGTTAATTTTCGTAAAGTGGTTTGTTGGATATAATTAAAATTATTTTTTTATTAATAATTTAACAAAAAATAATTAATTTACGGAAAATTATAGAAAATGTTACGAAAATTTGTAAAAGTTTTTATAGATTTTCCGTAAAGTAGTGTTAATTTTCGTAAAGTGGTTTGGTGGATATAATTAAAATTATTTTTTATTAATAATTTAATAAAAAATAATTAATTTACGGAAAATTATAGAAATGTTACGAAAATTTGTAAAGGTTTTTTAGATTTTCCGTAAAGTAGTGTTAATTTTCGTAAAGTGGTTTGGTGGATATAATTAAAATTATTTTTTTTATTAATAATCTAACAAAAAATAATTAATTTACGAAAAATTATAGAAATGTTAAGAAAATTTGTAAAGGTTTTTTAGATTTTCCGTAAAGTAGTGTTAATTTTCGTAAAGTGGTTTCGTGGATATAATTAAAATTATTTTTTATTATGAATTTAACAAAAAATAATTAATTTACGGAAAATTATAGAAATATTACGGAAATTTGTAAAGGTTTTTTAGATTTTCAGTAAAGTAGTGTCAATTTTTGTAAACTGATTTGGTGGATAGAATTAAAATTATTTTTTATTGATAATTTAACAAAAAATAATTAATTTACGTAAAATTATACAAATGTTACGGAAATTTGTAAAGGTTTTATAGATTTTCCGTAAAGTAGTGTCAATTTTCGTAAAGTGATTTGGTGGATATAATTAAAATTATTTTTTATTAATAATTTAACAAAAAAATAATTAATTTACGGAAAATTATAGAAATATTACAGAAATTTGTAAAGGTTTTATAGATTTTCCGTAAAGTAGTGTCTATTTACGTAAAGTTGTTTGGTGGATAGAATTAAAATTATTTTTATTAATAATTTACCAAAAATAATTAATTTACGGAAAATTATAGAAATGTTAAGAAAATTTGTAGAGGTTTTTTTAGATTTTCCGTAAAGTAGTGTTAATTTTCGTAAAGTGGTTTGTTGGATATAATTAAAATTATTTTTTATTATGAATTTAACAAAAAATAATTAATTTACGGAAAATTATAGAAATGTTACGGAAATTTGTAAAGGTTTTTTAGATTTTCAGTAAAGTAGTGTCAATTTTCGTAAAGTGGTTTGTTAGATATAATTAAAATTATTTTTTATTAATAATTTAATAAAAAATAATTAATTTACGTAAAATTATACAAATGTTACGGAAATTTGTAAAGGTTTTATAGATTTTCCGTAAAGTAGTGTTAATTTTCGTAAAGTGGTTTGGTGGATATAATTGAAATTATTTTTTTATTAATAATCTAACAAAAAATAATTAATTTACGGAAAATTATAGAAATGTTACGAAAATTTGTAAAGGTTTTTTAGATTTTCCGTAAAGTAGTGTTAATTTTCGTAAAGTGGTTTGGTGGATATAATTAAAATTATTTTTTTATTAATAATCTAACAAAAAATAATTAATTTACGGAAAATTATAGAAATGTTAAGAAAATTTGTAGAGGTTTTTTAGATTTTCCGTAAAGTAGTGTTAATTTTCGTAAAGTGGTTTCGTGGATATAATTAAAATTATTTTTTATTATGAATTTAACAAAAAATAATTAATTTACGGAAAATTATAGAAATATTACGGAAATTTGTAAAGGTTTTTTAGATTTTCCGTAAAGTAGTGTCAATTTTCGTAAAGTGGTTTGGTGGATAGAATTAAAATTATGTTTATTAATAATTTACCAAAAATAATTAATTTCCGTCGAATTTTACAAATGTTACGGAAATTTGTAAAGGTTTTATAGATTTTCCATAAATTAGTGTTAATTTTCGTAAAGTGGTTTGTTGGATATAATTAAAATTATTTTTTTATTAATAATTTAACAAAAAATAATTAATTTACGGAAAATTATAGAAATGTTACGGAAATTTGTAAAGGTTTTATAGATTTTCCGTAAAGTAGTGTTAATTTTCGTAAAGTGGTTTCTTAGATATAATTAAAATTATTTTTTATTAATAATTTAATAAAAAATAATTAATTTACGGAAAATTATAGAAATGTTACGAAAATTTGTAAAGGTTTTTTAGATTTTCCGTAAAGTAGTGTTAATTTTCGTAAAGTGATTTGGTGGATATAATTAAAATTATTTTTTTATTAATAATCTAACAAAAAATAATTAATTTACGGAAAATTATAGAAATATTACGAAAATTTGTAAAGGTTTTTTAGATTTTCCGTAAAGTAGTGTTAATTTTCGTAAAGTGATTTGGTGGATATAATTAAAATTATTTTTTATTAATAATTTAACAAAAAATATTTAATTTACGGAAAATTATAGAAATGTTACGGAAATTTGTAAAGGTTTTTTAGATTTTCCGTAAAGTAGTGTCAATTTCCGTAAAGTGGTTTGGTGGATTGACTTAAAATTATTTTTTATTAATAATTTACCAAAAATAATTAATTTCCGTAGAATTATACAAATGTTACGGAAATTTGTAAAGGTTTTATAGATTTTCCGTAAAGTAGTGTCAATTTTCGTAAAGTGGTTTGGTGGATAGAATTAAAATTATTTTTATTAATAATTTACCAAAAATAATTAATTTCCGTAGAATTTTAAAAATGTTATGGAAATTTGTAAAGGTTTTATAGATTTTCCGTAAATTAGTGTTAATTTTCGTAAAGTGGTTTGTTGGATATAATTAAAATTATTTTTTTATTAATAATTTAACAAAAAATAATTAATTTACGGAAAATTATAGAAATGTTACGGAAATTTGTAAAAGTTTTATAGATTTTCCGTAAAGTAGTGTTAATTTTCGTAAAGTGGTTTGGTGGATATAATTAAAATTATTTTTTATTAATAATTTAATAAAAAATAATTAATTTACGGAAAATTATAGAAATGTTACGAAAATTTGTAAAGGTTTTTTAGATTTTCCGTAAAGTAGTGTTAATTTTCGTAAAGTGGTTTGGTGGATATAATTAAAATTATTTTTTTTATTAATAATCTAACAAAAAATAATTAATTTACGGAAAATTATAGAAATGTTAAGAAAATTTGTACAGGTTTTTTAGATTTTCCGTAAAGTAGTGTTAATTTTCGTAAAGTGGTTTCGTGGATATAATTAAAATTATTTTTTATTATGAATTTAACAAAAAATAATTAATTTACGGAAAATTATAGAAATATTACGGAAATTTGTAAAGGTTTTTTAGATTTTCAGTAAAGTAGTGTCAATTTTCGTAAACTGGTTTGGTGGATAGAATTAAAATTATTTTTTATTGATAATTTAACAAAAAATAATTAATTTACGTAAAATTATACAAATGTTACGGAAATTTGTAAAGGTTTTATAGATTTTCCGTAAAGTAGTGTCAATTTTCGTAAAGTGATTTGGTGGATAGAATTAAAATTATTTTTTATTAATAATTTAACAAAAAATAATTAATTTACGTAAAATTATAGAAATGTTACAGAAATTTGTAAAGGTTTTATAGATTTTCCGTAAAGTAGTGTCTATTTACGTAAAGTTGTTTGGTGGATAGAATTAAAATTATTTTTATTAATAATTTACCAAAAATAATTAATTTTCGTAGAATTTTACAAATGTTACGGAAATTTGTAAAGGTTTTATAGATTTTCCGTAAATTAGTGTTAATTTTCGTAAAGTGGTTTGTTGGATATAATTAAAATTATTTTTTTATTAATAATTTAACAAAAAATAATTAATTTACGGAAAATTATAGAAATGTTACGGAAATTTGTAAAGGTTTTATAGATTTTCCGTAAAGTAGTGTTAATTTTCGTAAAGTGGTTTGGTGGATATAATTAAAATTATTTTTTATTAATAATTTAATAAAAAATAATTAATTTACGGAAAATTATAGAAATGTTACGAAAATTTGTAAAGGTTTTTTAGATTTTCCGTAAAGTAGTGTTAATTTTCGTAAAGTGGTTTGGTGGATATAATTAAAATTATTTTTTTTATTAATAATCTAACAAAAAATAATTAATTTACGGAAAATTATAGAAATGTTAAGAAAAATTTGTAAAGGTTTTTTAGATTTTCCGTAAAGTAGTGTTAATTTTCGTAAAGTGGTTTCGTGGATATAATTAAAATTATTTTTTATTATGAATTTAACAAAAAATAATTAATTTACGGAAAATTATAGAAATATTACGGAAATTTGTAAAGGTTTTTTTAGATTTTCAGTAAAGTAGTGTCAATTTTTGTAAACTGATTTGGTGGATAGAATTAAAATTATTTTTTTATTGATAATTTAACAAAAAATAATTAATTTTCGTAAAATTATACAAATGTTACGGAAATTTGTAAAGGTTTTATAGATTTTCCGTAAAGTAGTGTCAATTTTCGTAAAGTGATTTGGTGGATAGAATTAAAATTATTTTTTATTAATCAATATTTAACAAAAAAATAATTAATTTACGTAAAATTATAGAAATGTTACAGAAATTTGTAAAGGTTTTATAGATTTTCCGTAAAGTAGTGTATATTTACGTAAAGTTGTTTGGTGGATAGAATTAAAATTATTTTTTATTAATAATTTACCAAAAATAATTAATTTCCGTAGAATTATACAAATGTTACGGAAATTTGTAAAGGTTTTATAGATTGTCCGTAAAGTAATGTCAATTTTCGTAAAGTGGTTTTGGTGGATAGAATTAAAATTAATTTTTATTAATAATTTACCAAAAATTAATTAATTTCCGTAGAATTTTACAAATGTTACGGAAATTTGTAAAGGTTTTATAGATTTTCCGTAAATTAGTGTTAATTTTCGTAAAGTGGTTTGTTGGATATAATTAAAATTATTTTTTTATTAATAATTTAACAAAAAAAATAATTAATTTTACGGAAAATTATAGAAATGTTACGGAAAATTTTTAAAGGTTTTATAGATTTTCCGTAAAGTAGTGTTAATTTTCGTAAAGTGGTTTGTTAGATATAATTAAAATTATTTTTTATTAATAATTTAATAAAAAATAATTAATTTACGGAAAAATTATAGAAATGTTACGAAAATTTGTAAAGGTTTTTTAGATTTTCCGTAAAGTAGTGTTAATTTTCGTAAAGTGGTTTGGTGGATATAATTGAAATTATTTTTTTATTAATAATCTAACAAAAAAATAATTAATTTACGGAAAATTATAGAAATGTTACGAAAATTTGTAAAGGTTTTTTAGATTTTCCGTAAAGTAGTGTTAATTTTTGTAAAGTGGTTTGGTGGATATAATTAAAAATTATTTTTTTATTAATAATCTAACAAAAAATAATTAATTTACGGAAAATTAATAGAAATGTTAAGAAAATTTGTAGAGGTTTTTTAGATTTTCCGTAAAGTAGTGTTAATTTTCGTAAAGTGGTTTCGTGGATATAATTAAAATTATTTTTTATTATGAATTTAACAAAAAAATAATTAATTTACGGAAAATTATAGAAATATTACGGAAATTTGTAAAGGTTTTTTAGATTTTCCGTAAAGTAGTGTCAATTATTCGTAAAGTGGTTTGGTGGATAGAATTAAAATTATGTTTATTAATAATTTACCAAAAATAATTAATTTCCGTCGAATTTTACAAATGTTACGGAAATTTGTAAAGGTTTTATAGATTTTCCATAAATTAGTGTTAATTTTCGTAAAGTGGTTTGTTGGATATAATTAAAATTATTTTTTTATTAATAATTTAACAAAAAATAATTAATTTACGGAAAATTATAGAAATGTTACGGAAATTTGTAAAGGTTTTATAGATTTTCCGTAAAGTAGTGTTAATTTTCGTAAAGTGGTTTCTTAGATATAATTAAAATTATTTTTTATTAATAATTTAATAAAAAATAATTAATTTACGGAAAATTATAGAAATGTTACGAAAATTTGTAAAGGTTTTTTAGATTTTCCGTAAAGTAGTGTTAATTTTTCGTAAAGTGATTTGGTGGATATAATTAAAATTATTTTTTTATTAATAATCTAACAAAAAATAATTAATTTACGGAAAATTATAGAAATATTACGAAAATTTGTAAAGGTTTTTTAGATTTTCCGTAAAAGTAGTGTTAATTTTCGTAAAGTGATTTGGTGGGATATAATTAAAATTATTTTTTATTAATAATTTAACAAAAAATATTTAATTTACGGAAAATTATAGAAATGTTACGGAAATTTGTAAAGGTTTTTTTAGATTTTCCGTAAAGTAGTGTCAATTTCCGTAAAGTGGTTTGGTGGATTGACTTAAAATTATTTTTTATTAATAATTTACCAAAAATAATTAATTTCCGTAGAATTATACAAATGTTACGGAAATTTGTAAAGGTTTTATAGATTTTCCGTAAAGTAGTGTCAATTTTCGTAAAGTGGTTTGGTGGATAGAATTAAAATTATTTTTATTAATAATTTACCAAAAATAATTAATTTCCGTAGAATTTTAAAAATGTTATGGAAATTTGTAAAGGTTTTATAGATTTTCCGTAAATTAGTGTTAATTTTCGTAAAGTGGTTTGTTGGATATAATTAAAATTATTTTTTTATTAATAATTTAACAAAAAATAATTAATTTACGGAAAATTATAGAAATGTTACGGAAGAAATTTGTAAAAGTTTTATAGATTTTCCGTAAAGTAGTGTTAATTTTCGTAAAGTGGTTTGGTGGATATAATTAAAATTATTTTTTATTAATAATTTAATAAAAAATAATTAATTTACGGAAAATTATAGAAATGTTACGAAAATTTGTAAAGGTTTTTTAGATTTTCCGTAAAGTAGTGTTAATTTTCGTAAAGTGGTTTGGTGGATATAATTAAAATTATTTTTTTTATTAATAATCTAACAAAAAATAATTAATTTACGGAAAATTATAGAAATGTTAAGAAAATTTGTACAGGTTTTTTAGATTTTCCGTAAAGTAGTGTTAATTTTCGTAAAGTGGTTTCGTGGATATAATTAAAATTATTTTTTATTATGAATTTAACAAAAAATAATTAATTTACGGAAAATTATAGAAATATTACGGAAATTTGTAAAGGTTTTTTAGATTTTCAGTAAAGTAGTGTCAATTTTCGTAAACTGGTTTGGTGGATAGAATTAAAATTATTTTTTATTGATAATTTAACAAAAAATAATTAATTTACGTAAAATTATACAAATGTTACGGAAATTTGTAAAGGTTTTATAGATTTTCCGTAAAGTAGTGTCAATTTTCGTAAAGTGATTTGGTGGATAGAATTAAAATTATTTTTTATTAATAATTTAACAAAAAATAATTAATTTACGTAAAATTATAGAAATGTTACAGAAATTTGTAAAGGTTTTATAGATTTTCCGTAAAGTAGTGTCTATTTACGTAAAGTTGTTTGGTGGATAGAATTAAAATTATTTTTATTAATAATTTACCAAAAATAATTAATTTTCGTAGAATTTTACAAATGTTACGGAAATTTGTAAAGGTTTTATAGATTTTCCGTAAATTAGTGTTAATTTTCGTAAAGTGGTTTGTTGGATATAATTAAAATTATTTTTTTATTAATAATTTAACAAAAAATAATTAATTTACGGAAAATTATAGAAATGTTACGGAAATTTGTAAAGGTTTTATAGATTTTCCGTAAAGTAGTGTTAATTTTCGTAAAGTGGTTTGGTGGATATAATTAAAATTATTTTTTATTAATAATTTAATAAAAAATAATTAATTTACGGAAAATTATAGAAATGTTACGAAAATTTGTAAAGGTTTTTTAGATTTTCCGTAAAGTAGTGTTAATTTTCGTAAAGTGGTTTGGTGGATATAATTAAAATTATTTTTTTATTAATAATCTAACAAAAAATAATTAATTTACGGAAAATTATAGAAATGTTAAGAAAATTTGTAAAGGTTTTTTAGATTTTCCGTAAAGTAGTGTTAATTTTCGTAAAGTGGTTTCGTGGATATAATTAAAATTATTTTTTATTATGAATTTAACAAAAAATAATTAATTTACGGAAAATTATAGAAATATTACGGAAATTTGTAAAGGTTTTTTAGATTTTCAGTAAAGTAGTGTCAATTTTTGTAAACTGATTTGGTGGATAGAATTAAAATTATTTTTTATTGATAATTTAACAAAAAATAATTAATTTTCGTAAAATTATACAAATGTTACGGAAATTTGTAAAGGTTTTATAGATTTTCCGTAAAGTAGTGTCAATTTTCGTAAAGTGATTTGGTGGATAGAATTAAAATTATTTTTTATTAATAATTTAACAAAAAAATAATTAATTTACGTAAAATTATAGAAATGTTACAGAAATTTGTAAAGGTTTTATAGATTTTCCGTAAAGTAGTGTATATTTACGTAAAGTTGTTTGGTGGATAGAATTAAAATTATTTTTTATTAATAATTTACCAAAAATAATTAATTTCCGTAGAATTATACAAATGTTACGGAAATTTGTAAAGGTTTTATAGATTGTCCGTAAAGTAATGTCAATTTTCGTAAAGTGGTTTGGTGGATAGAATTAAAATTATTTTTATTAATAATTTACCAAAAATAATTAATTTCCGTAGAATTTTACAAATGTTACGGAAATTTGTAAAGGTTTTATAGATTTTCCGTAAATTAGTGTTAATTTTCGTAAAGTGGTTTGTTGGATATAATTAAAATTATTTTTTTATTAATAATTTAACAAAAAATAATTAATTTACGGAAAATTATAGAAATGTTACGGAAATTTTTAAAGGTTTTATAGATTTTCCGTAAAGTAGTGTTAATTTTCGTAAAGTGGTTTGTTAGATATAATTAAAATTATTTTTTATTAATAATTTAATAAAAAATAATTAATTTACGGAAAATTATAGAAATGTTACGAAAATTTGTAAAGGTTTTTTAGATTTTCCGTAAAGTAGTGTTAATTTTCGTAAAGTGGTTTGGTGGATATAATTGAAATTATTTTTTTATTAATAATCTAACAAAAAATAATTAATTTACGGAAAATTATAGAAATGTTACGAAAATTTGTAAAGGTTTTTTAGATTTTCCGTAAAGTAGTGTTAATTTTTGTAAAGTGGTTTGGTGGATATAATTAAAATTATTTTTTTATTAATAATCTAACAAAAAATAATTAATTTACGGAAAATTATAGAAATGTTAAGAAAATTTGTAGAGGTTTTTTAGATTTTCCGTAAAGTAGTGTTAATTTTCGTAAAGTGGTTTCGTGGATATAATTAAAATTATTTTTTATTATGAATTTAACAAAAAATAATTAATTTACGGAAAATTATAGAAATATTACGGAAATTTGTAAAGGTTTTTTAGATTTTCCGTAAAGTAGTGTCAATTTTCGTAAAGTGGTTTGGTGGATAGAATTAAAATTATGTTTATTAATAATTTACCAAAAATAATTAATTTCCGTCGAATTTTACAAATGTTACGGAAATTTGTAAAGGTTTTATAGATTTTCCATAAATTAGTGTTAATTTTCGTAAAGTGGTTTGTTGGATATAATTAAAATTATTTTTTTATTAATAATTTAACAAAAAATAATTAATTTACGGAAAATTATAGAAATGTTACGGAAATTTGTAAAGGTTTTATAGATTTTCCGTAAAGTAGTGTTAATTTTCGTAAAGTGGTTTCTTAGATATAATTAAAATTATTTTTTATTAATAATTTAATAAAAAATAATTAATTTACGGAAAATTATAGAAATGTTACGAAAATTTGTAAAGGTTTTTTAGATTTTCCGTAAAGTAGTGTTAATTTTCGTAAAGTGATTTGGTGGATATAATTAAAATTATTTTTTTATTAATAATCTAACAAAAAATAATTAATTTACGGAAAATTATAGAAATATTACGAAAATTTGTAAAGGTTTTTTAGATTTTCCGTAAAGTAGTGTTAATTTTCGTAAAGTGATTTGGTGGATATAATTAAAATTATTTTTTATTAATAATTTAACAAAAAATATTTAATTTACGGAAAATTATAGAAATGTTACGGAAATTTGTAAAGGTTTTTTAGATTTTCCGTAAAGTAGTGTCAATTTCCGTAAAGTGGTTTGGTGGATTGACTTAAAATTATTTTTTATTAATAATTTACCAAAAATAATTAATTTCCGTAGAATTATACAAATGTTACGGAAATTTGTAAAGGTTTTATAGATTTTCCGTAAAGTAGTGTCAATTTTCGTAAAGTGGTTTGGTGGATAGAATTAAAATTATTTTTATTAATAATTTACCAAAAATAATTAATTTCCGTAGAATTTTAAAAATGTTATGGAAATTTGTAAAGGTTTTATAGATTTTCCGTAAATTAGTGTTAATTTTCGTAAAGTGGTTTGTTGGATATAATTAAAATTATTTTTTTATTAATAATTTAACAAAAAATAATTAATTTACGGAAAATTATAGAAATGTTACGGAAATTTGTAAAAGTTTTATAGATTTTCCGTAAAGTAGTGTTAATTTTCGTAAAGTGGTTTGGTGGATATAATTAAAATTATTTTTTATTAATAATTTAATAAAAAATAATTAATTTACGGAAAATTATAGAAATGTTACGAAAATTTGTAAAGGTTTTTTAGATTTTCCGTAAAGTAGTGTTAATTTTCGTAAAGTGGTTTGGTGGATATAATTAAAATTATTTTTTTTATTAATAATCTAACAAAAAATAATTAATTTACGGAAAATTATAGAAATGTTAAGAAAATTTGTACAGGTTTTTTAGATTTTCCGTAAAGTAGTGTTAATTTTCGTAAAGTGGTTTCGTGGATATAATTAAAATTATTTTTTATTATGAATTTAACAAAAAATAATTAATTTACGGAAAATTATAGAAATATTACGGAAATTTGTAAAGGTTTTTTAGATTTTCAGTAAAGTAGTGTCAATTTTCGTAAACTGGTTTGGTGGATAGAATTAAAATTATTTTTTATTGATAATTTAACAAAAAATAATTAATTTACGTAAAATTATACAAATGTTACGGAAATTTGTAAAGGTTTTATAGATTTTCCGTAAAGTAGTGTCAATTTTCGTAAAGTGATTTGGTGGATAGAATTAAAATTATTTTTTATTAATAATTTAACAAAAAATAATTAATTTACGTAAAATTATAGAAATGTTACAGAAATTTGTAAAGGTTTTATAGATTTTCCGTAAAGTAGTGTCTATTTACGTAAAGTTGTTTGGTGGATAGAATTAAAATTATTTTTATTAATAATTTACCAAAAATAATTAATTTTCGTAGAATTTTACAAATGTTACGGAAATTTGTAAAGGTTTTATAGATTTTCCGTAAATTAGTGTTAATTTTCGTAAAGTGGTTTGTTGGATATAATTAAAATTATTTTTTTATTAATAATTTAACAAAAAATAATTAATTTACGGAAAATTATAGAAATGTTACGGAAATTTGTAAAGGTTTTATAGATTTTCCGTAAAGTAGTGTTAATTTTCGTAAAGTGGTTTGGTGGATATAATTAAAATTATTTTTTATTAATAATTTAATAAAAAATAATTAATTTACGGAAAATTATAGAAATGTTACGAAAATTTGTAAAGGTTTTTTAGATTTTCCGTAAAGTAGTGTTAATTTTCGTAAAGTGGTTTGGTGGATATAATTAAAATTATTTTTTTATTAATAATCTAACAAAAAATAATTAATTTACGGAAAATTATAGAAATGTTAAGAAAATTTGTAAATGTTTTTTAGATTTTCCGTAAAGTAGTGTTAATTTTCGTAAAGTGGTTTCGTGGATATAATTAAAATTATTTTTTATTATGAATTTAACAAAAAATAATTAATTTACGGAAAATTATAGAAATATTACAGAAATTTGTAAAGGTTTTTTAGATTTTCAGTAAAGTAGTGTCAATTTTTGTAAACTGATTTGGTGGATAGAATTAAAATTATTTTTTATTGATAATTTAACAAAAAATAATTAATTTTCGTAAAATTATACAAATGTTACGGAAATTTGTAAAGGTTTTATAGATTTTCCGTAAAGTAGTGTCAATTTTCGTAAAGTGATTTGGTGGATAGAATTAAAATTATTTTTTATTAATAATTTAACAAAAAATAATTAATTTACGTAAAATTATAGAAATGTTACAGAAATTTGTAAAGGTTTTATAGATTTTCCGTAAAGTAGTGTATATTTACGTAAAGTTGTTTGGTGGATAGAATTAAAATTATTTTTTATTAATAATTTACCAAAAATAATTAATTTCCGTAGAATTATACAAATGTTACGGAAATTTGTAAAGGTTTTATAGATTGTCCGTAAAGTAATGTCAATTTTCGTAAAGTGGTTTGGTGGATAGAATTAAAATTATTTTTATTAATAATTTACCAAAAATAATTAATTTCCGTAGAATTTTACAAATGTTACGGAAATTTGTAAAGGTTTTATAGATTTTCCGTAAATTAGTGTTAATTTTCGTAAAGTGGTTTGTTGGATATAATTAAAATTATTTTTTTATTAATAATTTAACAAAAAATAATTAATTTACGGAAAATTATAGAAATGTTACGGAAATTTTTAAAGGTTTTATAGATTTTCCGTAAAGTAGTGTTAATTTTTGTAAAGTGGTTTGTTAGATATAATTAAAATTATTTTTTATTAATAATTTAATAAAAAATAATTAATTTACGGAAAATTATAGAAATGTTACGAAAATTTGTAAAGGTTTATTAGATTTTCCGTAAAGTAGTGTTAATTTTCGTAAAGTGGTTTGGTGGATATAATTAAAATTATTTTTTATTAATAATTTAATAAAAAATAATTAATTTACGGAAAATTATAGAAATGTTACGAAAATTTGTAAAGGTTTTTTAGATTTTCCGTAAAGTAGTGTTAATTTTCGTAAAGTGGTTTGGTGGATATAATTAAAATTATTTTTTTTATTTATAATCTAACAAAAAATAATTAATTTACGGAAAATTATAGAAATGTTAAGAAAATTTGTAAAGGTTTTTTAGATTTTCCGTAAAGTAGTGTTAATTTTCGTAAAGTGGTTTCGTGGATATAATTAAAATTATTTTTTATTATGAATTTAACAAAAAATAATTAATTTACGGAAAATTATAGAAATATTACGGAAATTTGTAAAGGTTTTTTAGATTTTCCGTAAAGTAGTGTCAATTTTCGTAAAGTGGTTTGGTGGATAGAATTAAAATTATTTTTTATTAATAATTTAACAAAAAATAATTAATTTACGTAAAATTATAGAAATGTTACAGAAATTTGTAAAGGTTTTATAGATTTTCCGTAAAGTAGTGTATATTTATGTAAAGTTGTTTGGTGGATAGAATTAAAATTATTTTTTATTAATAATTTACCAAAAATAATTAATTTCCGTAGAATTATACAAATGTTACGGAAATTTGTAAAGGTTTTATAGATTGTCCGTAAAGTAATGTCAATTTTCGTAAAGTGGTTTGGTGGATAGAATTAAAATTATTTTTATTAATAATTTACCAAAAATAATTAATTTCCGTAGAATTTTACAAATGTTACGGAAATTTGTAAAGGTTTTATAGATTTTCCGTAAATTAGTGTTAATTTTCGTAAAGTGGTTTGTTGGATATAATTAAAATTATTTTTTTATTAATAATTTAACAAAAAATAATTAATTTACGGAAAATTATAGAAATGTTACGGAAATTTTTAAAGGTTTTATAGATTTTCCGTAAAGTAGTGTTAATTTTCGTAAAGTGGTTTGTTAGATATAATTAAAATTATTTTTTATTAATAATTTAATAAAAAATAATTAATTTACGAAAAATTATAGAAATGTTACGAAAATTTGTAAAGGTTTTTTAGATTTTCCGTAAAGTAGTGTTAATTTTCGTAAAGTGGTTTGGTGGATATAATTGAAATTATTTTTTTATTAATAATCTAACAAAAAATAATTAATTTACGGAAAATTATAGAAATGTTACGAAAATTTGTAAAGGTTTTTTAGATTTTCCGTAAAGTAGTGTTAATTTTCGTAAAGTGGTTTGGTGGATATAATTAAAATTATTTTTTTATTAATAATCTAACAAAAAATAATTAATTTACGGAAAATTATAGAAATGTTAAGAAAATTTGTAGAGGTTTTTTAGATTTTCCGTAAAGTAGTGTTAATTTTCGTAAAGTGGTTTCGTGGATATAATTAAAATTATTTTTTATTATGAATTTAACAAAAAATAATTAATTTATGGAAAATTATAGAAATATTACGGAAATTTGTAAAGGTTTTTTAGATTTTCCGTAAAGTAGTGTCAATTTTCGTAAAGTGGTTTGGTGGATAGAATTAAAATTATGTTTATTAATAATTTACCAAAAATAATTAATTTCCGTCGAATTTTACAAATGTTACGGAAATTTGTAAAGGTTTTATAGATTTTTCATAAATTAGTGTTAATTTTCGTAAAGTGGTTTGTTGGATATAATTAAAATTATTTTTTTATTAATAATTTAACAAAAAATAATTAATTTACGAAAAATTATAGAAATGTTACGGAAATTTGTAAAGGTTTTATAGATTTTCCGTAAAGTAGTGTTAATTTTCGTAAAGTGGTTTCTTAGATATAATTAAAATTATTTTTTATTAATAATTTAATAAAAAATAATTAATTTACGGAAAATTATAGAAATGTTACGAAAATTTGTAAAGGTTTTTTAGATTTTCCGTAAAGTAGTGTTAATTTTCGTAAAGTGATTTGGTGGATATAATTAAAATTATTTTTTTATTAATAATCTAACAAAAAATAATTAATTTACGGAAAATTATAGAAATGTTACGAAAATTTGTAAAGGTTTTTTAGATTTTCCGTAAAGTAGTGTTAATTTTCGTAAAGTGATTTGGTGGATATAATTAAAATTATTTTTTATTAATAATTTAACAAAAAATATTTAATTTACGGAAAATTATAGAAATGTTACGGAAATTTGTAAAGGTTTTTTAGATTTTCCGTAAAGTAGTGTCAATTTCCGTAAAGTGGTTTGGTGGATTGACTTAAAATTATTTTTTATTAATAATTTACCAAAAATAATTAATTTCCGTAGAATTATACAAATGTTACGGAAATTTGTAAAGGTTTTATAGATTTTCCGTAAAGTAGTGTCAATTTTCGTAAAGTGGTTTGGTGGATAGAATTAAAATTATTTTTATTAATAATTTACCAAAAATAATTAATTTCCGTAGAATTTTAAAAATGTTATGGAAATTTGTAAAGGTTTTATAGATTTTTCGTAAATTAGTGTTAATTTTCGTAAAGTGGTTTGTTGGATATAATTAAAATTATTTTTTTATTAATAATTTAACAAAAAATAATTAATTTACGGAAAATTATAGAAATGTTACGGAAATTTGTAAAAGTTTTATAGATTTTCCGTAAAGTAGTGTTAATTTTCGTAAAGTGGTTTGGTGGATATAATTAAAATTATTTTTTATTAATAATTTAATAAAAAATAATTAATTTACGGAAAATTATAGAAATGTTACGAAAATTTGTAAAGGTTTTTTAGATTTTCCGTAAAGTAGTGTTAATTTTCGTAAAGTGGTTTGGTGGATATAATTAAAATTATTTTTTTTATTAATAATCTAATAAAAAATAATTAATTTACGGAAAATTATAGAAATGTTACGAAAATTTGTAAAGGTTTTTTAGATTTTCCGTAAAGTAGTGTTAATTTTCGTAAAGTGGTTTGGTGGATATAATTAAAATTATTTTTTTTATTAATAATCTAATAAAAAATAATTAATTTACGGAAAATTATAGAAATGTTACGAAAATTTGTAAAGGTTTTTTAGATTTTCCGTAAAGTAGTGTTAATTTTCGTAAAGTGGTTTGGTGGATATAATTAAAATTATTTTTTATTAATAATTTAACAAAAAATAATTAATTTACGGAAAATTATAGAAATGTTACGGAAATTTGTAAAGGTTTTTTAGATTTTCCGTAAAGTAGTGTCAATTTCGGTAAAATGGTTTGGTGGATAGAATTATATTCTATCTTGTGTAGCTTTAATTTTCCCTATTTAGTGGTAACCTGTAATAGTAGGTCAACTTTTAATATAATTTAATTTATTTTAAATTAATTTGACATATGTCGCAATACTATTCGTTATTGAAACAAAGTAATCCTACTTTGTTTTTAAAGGAAGTAACCATAGCGGACACAAAAAAAAATAGAATAAAATACGATCTATCTCTTGTTGTTAATAATACTCATTTTTCGTAACATTCGTTAAATTACATCTGTTTTTATACCTTAAAAAAATTAAAATTATAAAAAAGTAATTAATGGTAAACTTATTAATAAGAGTAAAATTAGAAAAAAAAATTCCATTAAAAATTTAAAATGAATAATAAGAAACAAAAAATCTTTTCTATCTATGACAAATAATATGAAATGGATAAATAATATGAAATGGATAAAGTAATATATATATATATATATATATATATATATATATATATTTGCCAATAAAAACATTTAAGTTGTCATTTTGACAATTAGGGTAAAGGATATGCTTACTTTGCTTTTTACAAAGTAAGTCTTACTTTGTGTGTTTTCACTATTAGATTAATTTTATGCTCCATCATCTAATGGTGAAAACACACCAAGTAATGATACTTTGTAAAAAACAAAGTAACTATAGAAAGCATCATCATCTAATTAGTTCTTTTCCTTGTTAGTGGTGATAAGCTAGTGTTGGAGGATTTTCCAACAGGCTCAAAGCCAAAAACTTTATTCATGTAAGAACTAGTTTGAGAGAAATCATCCCAAAAACAAAACAAGTTAATTACTAGTAATGAATAACAGTGACATTATACTCAACAATAGCATCACCAGAAGTAGCATTTACAAAATAAGTCTTAAGATGAGCAAATCCTTTAGCTAATCTAAACTTCCCTTTCCCTCCCACAATTGCAAGCTCACGTTCCGTCTCCAACACCGGATTCCTCGACAGCACACTAAGAGAGCTTCCATTAAACTCTCCTTTTACGAATCCAAAATCCACATATAATACTAGGGACAACGAATCTTGATCTGATGATACATAAAGCCCTTGTGCATTTCCGATCAGTTCAGAGGTGATTTCAGGACCGGCAGTTAGAGGATTATCCACAGCGTAAAGGTCGCCAAATGTTGTTCTGGGCTGGCTATCGGTGGCGTTAGGACGGGCTACTAAGACGGCACTAGGGTTATTGTCGCTGTGTGTGTCATGGAAGAAAAAATGGAGGTTGGTGATTTTCTCTTGTTCAGATTTGTATGGAAGAGTTGGAGAGTAGTATTCGCAGAATACTGGTGAGGTTGTGATGCAGAATATCAAAACCAGACCAAATAAACTTATGTTTGCCATTTAGATTTGTTTGTAAAACCTTCTTTTGCTTGCTTATGAATTTGATGCTCCATCTATATAGGCCAGACCTGCTCGATTCGATTCATTTGGAAAATGTATCTGACCATATATAAATGGTAAACGAATTAAATTTTGCAATCCTCCTTTTACTATAGTATTTGAGCATTTGTCTACATACATGATTCATCTAAAATAATGTAACTAGACACTGACATATCTCGATGTATTTTACAAAAAATTTCCTCCTTATTTGGTTTAGAAGAAATGAGCCTTGGTTGAGTTATTTCACCTGTATGTGTTGTTATCTAAAACAGTTGCCATAAAGTTTGGAGAAACTCATTCTCATAGGATTTTTGTGGTTTTTGGAATTTATTATTTTTATTTTTTTCCAAATAAGTAATTGAGAATTGAGAAAATCTGTTTATTTTTCTAAATTTTCTTTCTATTAATATTTCGAATTCGGAATATATAGAGACTAAGTCTTGTTAGTCATTCGTCGGATCCTTTCTCCCTTTACAAAATCTGTTTATTTTGTTGATAATTTTGTCCTTACATCACTACTCAATCATGTTTTAACAAAATCATACTAGTACTATATTTTTAACTGGAAATAAATAATCAAACTATAAAATTACAAAGTTTTATTTCAAATAATGATAAACGTATAATAATTTTTATTTTAAAGGATGTATGTGGTTCTATTGTTAAACAATCGAGATTCTAAATATTACGTTACGGTAAGTTAACGAATTATGTTACGTTACATATTGTAAGCTCATGTCGATTGTTCGGTTCCCACTGTTGTCGAGCTCAAAATTTACAGTATTCTGTTTCAATTACAATAAACATTTTGCTAAAAGTGGATTGTAATTATTCAAAAATAAATTACGATACGATTTGAAAACATAATGAAAGTGTTTTATTGTAATCCAAAAAAAATCATTTTCCAAAGGCATAAACTTGATCATAACAAATGAAGATGTTTATCCTTAGCATTAATCTGGAAAATCCAAAGGCGGCACAATTAATGCCATGAATTTATAAAAAAGGATAAGGTACCAAAATAGGTCTAAGGGTTTTGGGTAAGTACCAATTTAGGCTCAACGTTTAAAATAACACTAATATAGGCTTAACCTTTACAACCTAATATCAATTTAGGCTTAACGTTTACAATATAGCATCAATTTAGGCCTCACGTACAAAATAGCACCAATATAGGCTTAACGTTTACAAAATAATACGAATTTAAGTTTAACGTTTACAAAATGGATAAATTACACCCATGGCCACTGAACTTTATCCATTTTCACATTATGGCCACTAATCAATATAGGCTTAGGGTACTCATTGCTTTGCACGGGCTGTAAGTTCAATGTTTGATCAAGGAGAATGGGATACTAATCCCTCTGTTTGCTATATATATATATATATATATATATATATATATATAAGAGGTTGTTCTTAATGGTATCAGTAACCATCCAGACCCTAAATGGATGCAAAATCTCAACCATTGATTTTGATCCAATGCTCATTTCATATTATTTGTTACATTTGACCAAATCACATATTAAAGAAATGTTTATATTTACAAAAAAAAAAAGAATAAAATACGATCTATCTTTTGTTGTTAATAATACTCATTTTTCGTAACATTCGTTAAATTACATCTGTTTTTATACCTTAAAAAATTAAAATTATAAAAAAGTAATTAATGGTAAACTTATTAATAAACTTATGTTTGCCATTTAGATTTGTTTGTAAAACCTTCTTTTGCTTGCTTATGAATTTGATGCTCCATCTATATAGGCCAGACCTGCTCGATTCGATTCATTTGGAAAATGTATCTGACCATATATAAATGGTAAACGAATTAAATTTTGCAATCCTCCTTTTACTACAGTATTTGAGCATTTGTCTACATACATGATTCATCTAAAATAATGTAACTAGACACTGACATATCTCGATGTATTTTACAAAAAATTTCCTCCTTATTTGGTTTAGAAGAAATGAGCCTTAGTTGAGTTATTTCACCTGTATGTGTTTTTATCTAAAACAGTTGCCATAAAGTTTGGAGAAACTCATTCTCATAGGATTTTTGTGGTTTTGGGAATTTATTTATTTTTATTTTTTTCCAAATAAGTAATTGAGAATTGGGAAAATCTGTTTATTTTTCTAAATTTTCTTTCTATTAATATTTCGAATTCGGAATATATAGAGACTAAGTCTTGTTAGTCATTCGTCGGATCCTTTCTCCCTTTACAGAATCTGTTTATTTTGTTGATAATTTTGTTCTTACATCACTACTCAATCATGTTTTAACAAAATCATACTAGTACTATATTTTTAACTGGAAATAAATAATCAAACTATAAAATTACAAAGTTTTATTTCAAATAATGATAAACGTATAATAATTTTTATTTTAAAGGATGTATGTGGTTCTGTTGTTAAACAATCGAGATTCTAAATATTACGTTACGGTAAGTTAACGAATTATGTTACGTTACATATTGTAAGCTCATGTCGATTGTTCGGTTCCCACTGTTGTCGAGCTCAAAATTTACAGTATTCTGTTTCAATTACAATAAACATTTTGCTAAAAGTGGATTGTAATTATTCAAAAATAAATTACGATACGATTTGAAAACATAATGAAAGCGTTTTATTGTAATCCAAAAAAAATCATTTTTCAAAGGCATAAACTTGATCATAACAAATGAAGATGTTTATCCTTAGCATTAATCTGGAAAATCCAAAGGCGGCACAATTAATGCCATGAATTTATAAAAAAAGGATAAGGTACCAAAATAGGTCTAAGGGTTTTGGGTAAGTACCAATTTAGGCTCAACGTTTAAAATAACACTAATATAGGCTTAACGTTTACAACCTAATATCAATTTAGGCTTAACGTTTACAATATAGCATCAATTTAGGCCTCACGTACAAAATAGCACCAATATAGGCTTAACGTTTACAAAATAATACGAATTTAAGTTTAACGTTTACAAAATGGATAAATTACACCCATGGCCACTGAACTTTATCCATTTTCACATTATGGCCACTAATCAATATAGGCTTAGGGTACTCATTGCTTTGCACGGGCTGTAAGTTCAATGTTTGATCAAGGAGAATGGGATACTAATCCCTCTGTTTGCTATATATATATATATATATATATATATATATATATATAAATAAGAGGTTGTTCTTAATGGTATCAGTAACCATGCAGACCCTAAATGGATGCAAAATCTCAACCATTGATTTTGATCCAATGCTCATTTCATATTATTTGTTACATTTGACCAAATCACATATTAAAGAAATGTTTATATTTACAAAAAAAAAAAAATAGAATAAAATACGATCTATCTCTTGTTGTTAATAATACTCATTTTTCGTAACATTCGTTAAATTACATCTGTTTTTATACCTTAAAAAATTAAAATTATAAAAAAGTAATTAATGGTAAACTTATTAATAAACTTATGTTTGCCATTTAGATTTGTTTGTAAAACCTTCTTTGCTTGCTTATGAATTTGATGCTCCATCTATATAGGTCAGACCTGCTCGATTCGATTCATTTGGAAAATGTGTCTGACCATATATAAATGGTAAACGAATTAAATTTTGCAATCCTCCTTTTACTACAGTATTTGAGCATTTGTCTACATACATGATTCATCTAAAATAATGTAACTAGACACTGACATATCTCGATGTATTTTACAAAAAATTTCCTCCTTATTTGGTTTAGAAGAAATGAGCCTTAGTTGAGTTATTTCACCTGTATGTGTTTTTATCTAAAACAGTTGCCATAAAGTTTGGAGAAACTCATTCTCATAGGATTTTTGTGGTTTTGGGAATTTATTTATTTTTATTTTTTTCCAAATAAGTAATTGAGAATTGGGAAAATCTGTTTATTTTTCTAAATTTTCTTTCTATTAATATTTCGAATTCGGAATATATAGAGACTAAGTCTTGTTAGTCATTCATCGGATCCTTTCTCCCTTTACAGAATCTGTTTATTTTGTTGATAATTTTGTCCTTACATCACTACTCAATCATGTTTTAACAAAATCATACTAGTACTATATTTTTAACTGGAAATAAATAATCAAACTATAAAATTACAAAGTTTTATTTCAAATAATGATAAACGTATAATAATTTTTATTTTAAAGGATGTATGTGGTTCTATTGTTAAACAATCGAGATTCTAAATATTACGTTACGGTAAGTTAACGAATTATGTTACGTTACGTATTGTAAGCTCATGTCGATTGTTCGGTTCCCACTGTTGTCGAGCTCAAAATTTACAGTATTTTGTTTCAATTACAATAAACATTTTGCTAAAAGTGCATTGTAATTATTCAAAAATAAATTACGATACGATTTGAAAACATAATGAAAGCGTTTTATTGTAATCCAAAAAAAAATCATTTTCCAAAGGCATAAACTTGATCATAACAAATGAAGATGTTTATCCTTAGCATTAATTTGGAAAATCCAAAGGCGGCACAATTAATGCCATGAATTTATAAAAAAGGATAAGGTACCAAAATAGGTCTAAGGTTTTTGGGTAAGTACCAATTTATGCTCAACGTTTAAAATAACACTAATATAGGCTTAACGTTTACAACCTAATATCAATTTAGGCTTAACGTTTACAATATAGCATCAATTTAGGCCTCACGTACAAAATAGCACCAATATAGGCTTAACGTTTACAAAATAATACGAATTTAAGTTTAACGTTTACAAAATGGATAAATTACACCCATGGCCACTGAACTTTATCCATTTTCAAATTATGGCCACTGATCAATATAGGCTTAGGGTACTCATTGCTTTGCTCGGGCTGTAAGTTCAATGTTTGATCAAGGACAATGGGATACTAATCCCTCTGTTTGCTATATATATATATATATATATATATATATATATATATATATAAGGGGTTGTTCTTAATGGTATCAGTAACCATCCAGACCCTAAATGGATGCAAAATCTTAATCATTGATTTTGATCCAATGCTCATTTCATATTATTTGTTACATTTGACCAAATCACATATTAAAGAAATGTTTATATTTACAAAAAAAAAAAAAAAAATACGATCTATCTCTTGTTGTTAATAATACTCATTTTTCGTAACATTCGTTAAATTACATTTGTTTTTATACCTTAAAAAATTAAAATTATAAAAAAGTAATTAATGGTAAACTTATTAATAAACTTATGTTTGCCATTTAGATTTGTTTGTAAAACCTTCTTTTGCTTGCTTATGAATTTGATGCTCCATCTATATAGGCCAGACCTGCTCGATTCGATTCATTTGGAAAATGTATCTGACCATATATAAATGGTAAACGAATTAAATTTTGCAATCCTCCTTTTACTACAGTATTTGAGCATTTGTCTACATACATGATTCATCTAAAATAATGTAACTAGACACTGACATATCTCGATGTATTTTACAAAAAATTTCCTCCTTATTTGGTTTAGAAGAAATGAGCCTTAGTTGAGTTATTTCACCTGTATGTGTTTTTATCTAAAATAGTTGCCATAAAGTTTGGAGAAACTCATTCTCATAGGATTTTTGTGGTTTTGGGAATTTATTTATTTTTATTTTTTTCCAAATAAGTAATTGAGAATTGAGAAAATCTGTTTATTTTTCTAAATTTTCTTTCTATTAATATTTCGAATTCGGAATATATAGAGACTAAGTCTTGTTAGTCATTCGTCGGATCCTTTCTCCCTTTACAGAATCTGTTTATTTTGTTGATAATTTTGTCCTTACATCACTACTCAATCATGTTTTAACAAAATCATACTAGTACTATATTTTTAACTGGAAATAAATAATCAAACTATAAAATTACAAAGTTTTATTTCAAATAATGATAAACGTATAATAATTTTTATTTTAAAGGATGTATGTGGTTCTATTGTTAAACAATCGAGATTCTAAATATTACGTTACGGTAAGTTAACGAATTATGTTACGTTACATATTGTAAGCTCATGTCGATTGTTCGGTTCCCACTGTTGTCGAGCTCAAAATTTACAGTATTCTGTTTCAATTACAATAAACATTTTGCTAAAAGTGGATTGTAATTATTCAAAAATAAATTACGATACGATTTGAAAACATAATGAAAGCGTTTTATTGTAATCCAAAAAAAATCATTTTCCAAAGGCATAAACTTGATCATAACAAATGAAGATGTTTATCCTTAGCATTAATTTGGAAAATCCAAAGGCGGCACAATTAATGCCATGAATTTATAAAAAATGATAAGGTACCAAAATAGGTCTAAGGTTTTTGGGTAAGTACCAATTTAGGCTCAACATTCAAAATAACACTAATATAGGCTTAACGTTTACAATATAGCATCAATTTAGGCCTCACATACCAAATAGCACCAATATAGACTTAACGTTTATAAAATAAAACGAATTTAAGTTTAACATTTACAAAATGGATAAATTACACCCATGGCCACTGAACTTTATCCATTTTCACATTATAGTCACTGATCAATATAGGCTTAGGGTACTCATTGCTTTGCACGGGCTGTAAGTCCAATGTTTGATCAAGGAGAATGGGATACTAATCCCTCTGTTTGCTATATATATATATATATAAGGGGTTGTTCTTAATGGTATCAATAACCATCCGGACCCTAAATGGATGCAAAATCTCAACCATTGATTTTGATCCAATGCTCATTTCATATTATTTGTTACATTTGACCAAATCACATATTAAAGAAATGTTTATATTTACAAAAAAAAATAGAATAAAATACGATCTATCTCTTGTTGTTAATAATACTCATTTTTCGTAACATTCGTTAAATTACATCAGTTTTTATACCTTAAAAACTTAAAATTATAAAAAAAGTAATTAATGGTAAACTTATTAATAAGAGTAAAATTAGAAAAAAAAAATCCATTAAAAATTTAAACCGAATAATAAGAAACAAAAAATCTTTTCTATCTATGACAAATAATATGAAATGGATAAATAATATGAAATGGATAAAGTAATATATATATGTATATATTTTTGCCAATAAAAACATTTAAGTTGTCATTGAGATAATTAGGGTAAAGGCTATGCTTACTTTGTTTTTTACAAAGTAAGTCTTACTTTGTGTGTTTTCACTATTAGATTAATTTTATGCTCCATCATCTAATGGTGAAAACACACCAAGTAATGGTACTTTGTAAAAAACAAAGTAATCATAGAAAGCATCATCATCTAATTAGTTCTTTTCCGTGTTAGTGGTGATAAGCTAGTGTTGGAGGATTTTCCAACAGGCTCAAAGCCAAAAACTTTATTCATGTAAGAACTAGTTTGAGAGAAATCATCCAATAAAAATACTACAATTCACAACAATTTGATCAAACCAATTATCCCGAACACACATAATGATTTTATTGAAGAAAAATCCCAAAAACAAAACAAGTTAATTACTAGTAATGAACAACAGTGACATTATACACTACAAAAAAAATGACTTTTGAGGACGGTTAAAATTGTCCCCATAAATAAGAAAAATTGTCCCCTATACTTTTGGGGACAATTTTTTTTGTCCCTATGTTCTGTCCCCTATGCGAGCGTACCCGATTCTATAGGGCACGAAAAGGATGATGTCGTCCCTATTTTGTGAGACGATTGTCGTCCCAAACAAGGGAGGCAAATATCGTCCCTATTTCGAAGGACGATTGTCGTCCCTGTTTTGAAGGACGATTGTCGTCCCTGTTTTGAAGGACGATTGTCGTCCATATGTAAAGGAGATGATTTTTGTCCTTATTCTTAAAAGACGATTTTTTTGTCTCCGAAAAAGGGACATCTGTCGTCCTTATGCATAAGAGACAACTTCTGTCTCTATTCTTAAGAGACCATTTTTTGTCTCCAAAAAGAAGGACATTTGTCGTCCTTATGCAAAAGAGACGACTTCTGTCCCTATTCTTAAGGGACATTTTTTTGTCTCCTAACAAAGGGACAGTTGTCGTCCCTATAAAAATGAGACGACTTTTGTCCCTATTCTTAAAGGACGTTATTCTGTCTCGAATTAAAGGGACGATTGTCGTCCCCATGAATAGGAGACGACTTATGTCCTTGTTCTTAAGGGACATTTTTTAGTCTCCAATTAAAAGGACAATTGTCATCCCATGAATAGGAGATGACATTTGTCCCTATTCGTATGGCCTAAACTGTATATAATTAATAAAAAAAATTTCTTCCTGAACATAAAATTTCTTTCTATAAGTTCACATAAAATTGATCATAAAACAGACACGGACTCTAAGATTTTGTAACTAAGAACAATTCATAATGCTTATAGATAAAACCGCAAAAGAATTGTTTAACCTACAACTCCTATCCGAATCATAATAGCCGGTTCGCATGCCAATCTAGACAAACTAGATTAAGTTAATAACTCAGCCTTGAAATTAGACATGATAGAAATACAGGCTATTGCACAGAATCTCTTTCCCATAAGAATTGAAGCAAAATACGATCAAATGGTCAAAACATAAAAGAAATACTAGAGTATGTTCATAAAGAAATGCCGAGGAGACCAGAAGAAGCACTGAAACTGTGTGTTCATAAAGAAAACTAGAGTATGTTTAGACATAATGCTTATAGATAAAACCACAAAAGAATTGTTTAACCTACAACTCATATCCAAATCATAATAGCCAATTCGCTTGCCAATCTAGACAAACTAGATTAAGTTAATAATTCAACCTTGAAATTAGACAGAGAAATACAAGCTATTGCACAGAATCTCTTTCCCAAAAGAATTGAAGCAAAATATGATCAAATGGTCAAAACATAAAACCCATAAGCTAAGGAAGTAGCAAGCTATATTGTACTTACCAGTTGTTGTCTTGTTCATAGTAGCATATACAAGCAGTTTTAGCCCCACTTCCAACAGCAAACTTATTCTCTGGGAATATTTTGAAAAAATAAATAAGTATTATGCTTGTAAGTAGATTACTTTGTTAAGATGTCAAGAAGAAATCCATAAATTCCAATAAAATTATACTTTAAGCAATAATGCATAAGCTTGTATTAACATTTATAATGAACACAAAATATCACCATGGCGTTCTTAAAGAAAACAATTAAAAAGAGAATCAACAATATCAGTCACTTAATTAATTGAACATACTCAACGAAAATATAGATGACATATCAATATTATCTCCTAATAAATACGCAATTACACAACTAGATCTTAAAAACAAACAAAAAAGAGCTTTGTGTCCAACTGAGCGACATCAAATATTGATGTGATTAGATCACTATGATTTAAGAGACATTGTTGACTAGTTACAGATGGAAATATTAGTCATAATATAATGTTGTGCAGTGTGAGAAGGCAAAAGAAAAATCTTAATTACATAACAGTACCTTTTTGGACTCCATTGCACACAAAGTGCAGTACGGTTTAGCCTGAGGATAACAAGTGTTGGTACCCATTCTGTGCCTTCATGGTTCCCAACATATCTTGAAAGGAAACAACCAATTTTCAATTAACAAGATGACAATTAAGTAGAACAAACAATGCATGCTTGGAAATGAACGCAATGTGCATGTACACTTCTCGTGAGAAATAGTTCAGTATGATTCAACATCTTGCAGAAATAAATAACAACACAAGTATTAAATTACCTGTCCCTTAGCAACATCAGAAAGAGTCAAATGGTGTTCCCCATCTATGGTAACTTGTAGCCTTGGAACTTTCGGGGTTTAGTGAAGCATGTAAATCATATTTCTAGATTCACTTCCTCTTTGAATGCCTAATACACCATTTGTGAGGGCTCGCTCGTAATAGTCTATACATGCCGTTTCTTTAGTCCATGGAAATAGGTGATGAGAGACCTGCATATTCAAAATTGTTTCAAGCTTTATGCTATCAAAATTGTAATGTGAATACAGAGAGATCAATATTCATATCAGTATTCAATGATAAACCACTGTCTAAGTTAAGTCTTTCTGAAAATCCGAACAAAACACAATCTAAGTAACCTTAATTTATTTGGCACCATTCATGAACAGAAAGTAGAGGGATCATACCTTGAGCATATTATAAGTTATGCATGATTCTTCATTCTCTGTTGATAATGTGTCAGCTCAACGTTTCGTGTCTGACCTATTCACACGTCAAAGCAAATAAGTCAAAACAACATAGAAAAGGCACAAACAGAATTTTGTAAAATAATAATTAAAACCATATAAATGTTCTAATGAGATTATTGAAAAATACCAGAACTTGTGCGCTGACATCACTCCAGTATCATAGCTGTGAGAACTGTTAACAATGTTAAAAAAATGTCCCTATTTCTTGGCATATGATATTTCGATTGAAAAAAAAAACACATTAATTATCATAAAAATACAAGAAATTACACAGTTCCTGCTAGATGATCCATAATTGACATAAACTATATACCTTATAAAGTGAATCACCAGTGATTTCATATAGCATCCGTGACCCCATCACAACTAGAATATGTGTATTGGCATGGAAACCCGATATGTCATCAGCCTGAGCAAATATCAAGCACAAATTAGAAATATTACTTTAATTTCTGATAGGATAACATGATTTATAGAGACAACCCAATTGACATGACACTATTATTATTTTCGTTGCATTTATATAATACATAATGACATGGATCATATAGACAACATAACACAATTTTACGACTGCAAGCAAACCAAATTAATTACCTGAACTGCAAGCAAACCAAGGAAGCATGGCTTGTCAAAAAGGTAAGGCAATATCAAATGATTTGGATCTCCGTGCATAGAGTGGCTCTTATCAGACGATGAAGATCATGAAACAAGATAATTTTACATATAAGATTATCACATGACTCAATCTTGCCAATGGGAAAATGCAAACTCAATCTTCCAAATAAGTAATTGAGAATTGAGAAAATCTGTTTATTTTTCTAAATTTTCTTTCTATTAATATTTCGAATTCGGAATATATAGAGACTAAGTCTTGTTAGTCATTCGTCGGATCCTTTCTCCCTTTACAGAATCTGTTTATTTTGTTGATAATTTTGTCCTTACATCACTACTAAATCATGTTTTAACAAAATCATACTAGTACTATATTTTTAACTGGAAATAAATAATCAAACTATAAAATAGAAGAAAATACGATCTATCTCTTGTTGTTAATAATACTCATTTTCCATAACATTCGTTAAATTACATCAGTTTTTATACCTTAAAAACTTAAAATTATAAAAAAGTAATTAATGGTAAACTTACTAATAAGAGTAAAATTAGAAAAAAAAAATTCCATTAAAAATTTAAACCGAATAATAAGAAACAAAAAATCTTTTCTATCTATGACAAATAATATGAAATGGATAAAGTAATATATATATATATATATATATATATATATATATATATATATATATATATATATTTGCCAATAAAAACATTTAAGCTGTCATTGAGATAATTAGGGTAAAGGCTATGCTTACTTTGTTTTTTACAAAGTAAGTCTTACTTTGTATGTTTTCACTATTAGATTAATTTTATGCTCCATCATCTAATGGTGAAAACACACCAAGTAATGGTACTTTGTAAAAAACAAAGTAACCATAGAAAGCATCATCATCTAATTAGTTCTTTTTCTTGTTAGTGGTGATAAGCTAGTGTTGGAGGATTTTCCAACAGGCTCAAAGCCAAAAACTTTATTCATGTAAGAACTAGTTTGAGAGAAATCATCCAGTAAAAATACTACAATTTGTTATGGAACCGTTTGAACTAAAAGCTCGAACTAATAGTTAAGGCCCAATCATATATGTTATTGATAACTTGTGGAAAAATCCTTGATCGGAGCACTTCCCTGTGAGGCGCCGTTGGGATCGGCCGGGGACACTCCGATGCCAAAGTCAGTAATATTTCTGAGAATAAACTGTAAGCACAAAAGTAGAGAATCAGTAAGTGTACCTTTGATCCTAGGAAGCTGGGGTATTTATATAGGTTTCTGTAACCTTCAGCATTAATGGGGAAGCAGGTGAAGAATCGTGTCATTACTCATCTTTGATTGCTATCAATTCTCCATTAATCTCAGCATTTAGCATTGAAACCCTCAGAGTTGAGGTATTCGAACAGTTAAGTCTTTATTCCCCTTTAATGGCTATTAATTACCATTTAATTGTATTTATTCCCATTCATGGATGGTAATAAAGGCGCCTTTTCGTATTCTTTGATCTGTCAAGGCGTATGTACACTCTCCTTGAGAGCTATGGCGGGTCTCCACTACTCGCTCTCATCGGGTGTATCTCGTTATGGTGTATCTCGCCATGGTCCACGTGATGTGGCATAATGCTAGAAACTCCTTCCTTTTCTTCATTATTTATATATTCACCCCTGCATTAATCCTGCAATAATTGTCATTAATTCCACATTAATCATGCATAAATATCTCTTTTAGAAGGAATAATGGTTTGCCATTATTTATATTAATTTTCCCTTATTCCTTATTCAAGAATAATTTGGGTTGTTATCAGAAGCCCCCCCTAAAGGTATAAAAAGCTCTTTAGGGCTGTTTAAATGGTGTTTCATTTTTCTATCTTGGAGGAAAGTAGACCCGCCGTAGATTGGGGATCACATATGGATATGATACTCTTTTAGGGGATTTTGCTTCTTCGTGGATAGGTGGCCAACCGTATCCATTGTTAGCCTCTAGGGGCTTCTTGAGAGTTATATTTCCTTTAGAAAGGAATAACATGCCCTTTATGGGACCATTTGTTCCTACCGCATAGGATTATAATTCGCCTTAGGAACTTCTTTTCTTCAGTTCTGCCATATTGAGGAGAATGACCCGCCCTTAGGGATCAGTAAGAATGATCAGCCATTTAGGGACTTTTGTGCATTTTGTGGGGGCGTTTTGGCACTCTAGGCATTTGCCTTTTTAGCCTTTACTCATTTTCCAAAGTGTTTTTACTTTGCATTTGTGAAGGCGAGACTTCATTGCTTTGATGAAGATGAGGCTTCATTAACTTTGATGAAGACGAGGCTTCATTATTTGGAGATGAAGACGAGGCTTCATTATTTGGAGATGAAGTCGAGGCTTTATTATTTGGATGAAGACGAGGCTTCATTATTTGGATGAAGACGAGGCTTCATTATTTGGATGAAGACGAGGCTTCATTATTTGGATGAAGACGAGGCTTCATTATTTGGAGATGAAGACGAGGCTTCATTATTTGGAGATGAAGACGAGGCTTCATTATTTGGAGATGAAGACGAGGCTTCATTATTTAGATGAAGACGAGGCTTCATTATTTAAATATGAAGACGAGGCTTCATTATTTGGATGAAGACGAGGCTTCATTATTTAGAGATGAAGACGAGGCTTCATTGTTGGATGAACCCTTTTCTTTCCAGAACTATTTTTACTAATGCATTATATCTTTTAGCAAGTAACTTTTTAGAATCTGGTTTAGGATTTCTCCGATTGTTTAGGGTAGGTGGCCAGCCGTACCCCAATGTGTGAACCTTTGTGAAGGTTAGAAGCTTTTATTCCTGGTGAGGAAGTTAAGCTGCCTTAGGCGATCGATTTTGCTTCCTATCTTTGAGGTGAATCGATCCGCCGCCAGGTCTTGAGACTCTTCTTTGGGAAGAGTATTTGAGAGTGTAAAGTTCTCACGTCTGAGAAATGTTTTAACTCTGTCTCTGACGACGATCAATCGTTTCCTATCTTTGAGGTAGACCGATCCGCCGCTGAGATTATTGTTCTCCTATCTTTGAGGAGAAAGTTTAGGGTGTAATTTTCTCATGTTTGAGATAATTTTAACCTGCTTTTGATGGTGACCAATATTTTTCCTGTTTTTGAGGAGAGAGTTGAGCTCATTTGAAAGCTCCTGAGGGTCTGTGCTTCTTATCTTTGTGGAAAGGGGATCCGTCCGTGATGGGGATCAATTGTCCTATCTTTGAGGTAATTGATCCGTCTGTGGAACTTTTCATTCGCCAGCCACTGGGCGTATATCAGGAATAAAAGCTAGGCAAATGAATATAAGAAGTATGGCGAGAAAGAATAAATTATAAAATATAGGATACTATAATAGTTTAATGCACATATAAGAATACGTAAAAATACTGATTTTTAGGCCTATGGTTCCGTCTTTTCTGAGCAACTAGAACCGCATCCTCAATGATGTTTAACTTATGAGTAATCACATCTGGGCTTACTCCTGTGGGGATCTCATTCTCCTATGCAAATAGGCTTTCAGACTCAATGAGAACTTTCGTAACATCCTCCTTGATCTCAGGTTTTAATCCTTTAGCGATCCGCACCCGCTTTCCATCAGCAATAAGGAGTGTTTCTGTGTCACCCAAAGCTGTAGTGACAAGTTCATCTTCCTCACCTTCGTCATCTTTGAATTGTGGGCGGATCAATAGCGACGCCGAGTAGGTCTCTTGAACCGCCTTTTAGTTCCCGCTAATCATTATTCCTCCTTTGCTGGTGGGAATGTACATTGCCATACGACGGATGGAAATTAGGGCTGCAACCTCTAAGATGAATGGCCGCCCAAGAATGATGTTATAAGCTGATTGTCCATTCATAATAGAGAACTCCAGATCACCAATCCACGCTTGATCATCATCCGCCAGCTTGCATTCCAAAGTTACCTGGTCCTTGGTCCGGATAGTGTGACCTGTCACTCCCATGATGTCAACAATGGTTGTTTCTATTTGGATCGGATCAACCTTTAGTTTGGCGAATGCACCTATGGTGATGACATTGCAAGAACTGCCAGTGTCTACCATTACTCGCTTCATTTCATCTCCCATCCTTCAATTGTCAACGCATCTGTATGTGGAGAGATTACTGGACCTGTTTCTGCAAAAGGGGCAATTGAGGGATGTTTTATCCAGAATGGATATTTTTGCTTTTTCCACGGGTGGCTGATACACTAGTCCATCTGCTATGACATTAATGACACTTTTGAATTTCTTTTTGGGATCTGTCTTCTGCTTGTCATCTTGTTATTTGTTATTCTGGACAAAGCTATCTAGTTTGCCAGCTCCCAGCAAGCTTCAGTGTGGTGGCCAACCTGTAGTACGCTTTGGCGTTTCTTCCAACGGTTACATGCTCCCCTTCTTTGGGTTCGGGATATGTAATGTCCCGCTTATATTGATTCTTTTCTTTTATATTGTGGCAAGTTGGAAGCTTTAATCATTTTTTCCGCCTCGTACCCCGTGATTCGCGCTGTGAATGGCGAATTCCTGTTAACTGGATGGCGTATCTTTCTGCATTGTTCTCTTGTCTATCTAGAGCGGCATATACTCGCCTTTCAATCTCATCATCCGTGTGTTCAATGTTGAATCATGATGGTGAAGCCGGCTCTTGATCTTGATCTCGATCATGTTGAGGTTATGCTTGGAGCTATGGTTTAACGTGAATGGATGTTGTCACAACCGAGGGAGCGATTTTATCTAGCTTCGAATATCTTGTCTCCGCATCCTTCAACATTTTGCTAACATAATAGATGGAGAAATGTTGACCTTCTTCTTCTTGAATAACCACGGTGCACATAGCTTTATCCATGACAGATTGATACAAATGCAAGTCTCCCCTTCAGATTGGTCTGCTCATCAAGGGTGGTTCTGCTAGGAATTGTTTTATACCTTGATATGCTTGTTGACAATCTTTCTAGTATGATGATCCGCCCGTTCAACCTCTGGATCTTTCTCACCCATAGTGGGGCTTTCATTTAGGCGCTCTTTTCACCTTTTTCCTCGCATGGCTTTTATTTAGGCGCTCTTTTCACCTTTTTCCTCGCAGGGCTTTTTACTTTATCTGGATTTGCTCTAACTCCTTTTTTGCTAATGACATAGTTAAGGAATTTTTCTGAAGTGACTCTGAATATACACTTCTCTGGATTGAGCTTTATTTTTCATGCTAGTGTTTGGCACTGGTTGCAGTATTAGCAATTCCCTTGTACTTGTGGGTTAGTACTGAAAGAACTCCAGAAGCGGGGCATACCTTGTCCATTTAAAAGATTGTGGTAAGGCATAAAAGTTATATTCACTTACCTTGGGGGATCAATGGCTTGATCCATGGAACATACTTCATAGCAAAAGACTGTTTGCATTGGCCTTGTTGGCAAATATCATGTATGATGCAATGTCTCTTTATGGAATTTTTAGTTCATCTTGGAATCAACTAAATAATTCCTTCACGTTGGTCCCTGACTCTAGAATGAACTTAGTCAAAGGATAAAACCGAGTAAATATTATATGTCAAACAAATTCATAATAGAATTTTATTCATGCTTGTGTTAATAATACCACATATAACGGTCATAACCATACAGATTACTGCTGCACATAAATATCATAATGAATTCTTAATAAATAACCATAACGAGAATGGTTTAAGAACAATGTCCTTTTGTATTTCAATGCGCATTAATATCAAAGATATCATATTTATTTTAAACGTCATAAAAGTTATGACATTCTATATTGGGTAAGATATCTTACATAGTTGCTATTTACTTGCAATTAATATTGTGCATCCATACATTAATGGCATTCAGAGATCATTAAAGCCTCATTTGAATGAGGTATAATTAAAGAAAGGTAAGTGATGATTTAATAATATAGTTATATATAAAATTACTCTTATATCATTTCATTTGTATGAATAAAATAAAAGAGAAAGGGTAATTTTGGAAGAAAAATACATGTACCATGATTCTCCTCCAATTTGGAGTGTAAGGAAAATTACTCAAAATCCACTCTCACCTACCTTCACATACAATCCTCCAATCTTTAAGGAATTCTCATGTATATCCTAAGAATTTTGCATAAATTAATGTTCTGATCCGAAACCGACACTTGCACTATTTTGTAGTTAGCTCAGGACATGAAAGTTTTGTTTATCCCATTTGGTAATTCATCAGCCCATAATGACCTTAATAGTTAGGGACAATTACAGGATAATTACAAATAGACTCAATATTTTCAAGTCTCTTGTGTTGGTAACAGAAATTCTAACAATGTCAAATAAACAGTTTTTATATGAATAGACACATTCCTTGTAAAAAAAGGAATGAAATAACTGTTTGACAAAGCAATATTCAAAAATATGAATTTCTGATATTAAAAGTACTATATAGGAGAAAAGCCATATATAGATGGTGAATTGTACAAGGAAAAACCAAATATGATTTTTTTGTAATTTCTTCTAATAGTTGTATGCATGTTCATCCAAAAGACTGGTCAGACCTAAATTATCTGTAATTACACGAGCCTTTTATGATATCTTAATATTAAGTGATAAAATCACCTTGAATGGATGAATTTTTTATAAAATTCCAAGATTACGGATCTTATACATGCATCTTGTACTAATTCAATGATAATGACATATTATACTCGTCATGCATAAAACTATAAGGCATATTGAGCATGCAAGATTTAATGAAAGATTTGTGTCTATTACTTTATCTTTCACAATTTATTAGATTTATCATAATAACATGTAATGATATTCATAGCACTTTATAAGAGTGAGGGATCTCAATTTTCTTTAATTCAAAATGGAATAAGAAAGTGGAGGAAACTTATCTTTTTCATCATAAAGTTCCAGATTTAATGTAGAAAACTCTTTCCCACTAATATCTGGAGAATTGTATTTTTGGATAGATTTGTTGTACTGATTGAGCCAAGGTTTGAGATTGTGATTTCTATTCCGTTGACTCCATCTTTTTGTTCTTTGTGAAACTCTATACAATCAAGATTTTGTGATCTTCTGTTTGTTAGAGATCCACCTTCACCGCACCAATTGATAACTTGTGGAAAAATCCTTGATCGGAGCAATTCCCTGTGAGGCGCCGTTGGGATCGGCCGGGGACACTCCGATGCCAAAGTCAGTAATATTTCTGAGAATAAACTGTAAGCACAAAAGTAAAGAATCAATAAGTGTACCTTTGATCCTAGGAAGCTGGGGTATTTATATAGGTTTCTATAACCTTCAGCATTAATGGGGAAGCAGGTGAAGAGTCGTGTCATTACTCATCTTTGATTGCTATCAATTCTCCATTAATCTCAGCATTTAGCATTGAAACCCTCAGAGTTGAGGTATTCGAACAGTCAAGTCTTTATTCCCCTTTAATGGCTATTAATTGCCATTTAATTGTATTTATTCCTATTCATGGATGGTAATAAAGGCGCCTTTTCGTATTCTTTGATCTGTCAAGGCGTATGTACACTCTCCTTGAGAGCTATGGCGGGTCTCCACTACTCGCTCTCATCGGGCCGCTGTGTGTGTCATGGAAGAAAAAATGGAGGTTGGTGATTTTCTCTTGTTCAGATTTGTATGGAAGAGTTGGAGAGTAGTATTCGCAGAATACTGGTGAGGTTGTGATGCAGAATATCAAAACCAGACTAAATAAACTTATGTTTGCCATTTAGATTTGTTTGTAAAACCTTCTTTTGCTTGCTTATGAATTTGATGCTCCATCTATATAGGCCAGACCTGCTCGATTCGATTCATTTGGAAAATGTATCTGACCATATATAAATGGTAAACGAATTAAATTTTGCAATCCTCCTTTTACTACAGTATTTGAGCATTTGTTTACATACATGATTCATCTAAAATAATGTAACTAGACACTGACATATCTCGATATATTTTACAAAAAAATTCCTCCTTATTTGGTTTAGAAGAAATGAGCCTTAATTGAGTTATTTCACCTGTATGTGTTTTTATCTAAAATAGTTGCCATAAAGTTTGGAGAAACTCATTCTCATAGGTTTTTTGTGGTTTTGGGAATTTATTTATTTTTATTTTTTTTCCAAATAAGTAATTGAGAATTGAGAAAATCTGTTTACTTTTCTAAATTTTCTTTTTATTAATATTTCGAATTCGGAATATATAGAGACTAAGTCTTGTTAGTCATTTGTCGGATCCTTTCTCCCTTTACAGAATCCGTTGTAGGGATTCAATTCTTCATGATTATAGTATCTCAATCCTATTCTTTCATAAAACTGATGCAGATTGGTTTCGGGACGTGTTAGTTTTAATCGTAAACTAACAAAGATGTTCTTCTCTAGCTAAACTAGGAGTGAATCCCGGGTTTTACGGACTAAATCCATAGGAAATCAAAGATCCCCCATTGTTGAAGGTTTCAAACCTTAACAAAAGCTTCTTGAAGATGATGATTAATTTGTACAGATAAAAAGTTAACTCTTACAAAGAGAAAGAGATGAATTTATATCACCTCAAACCTAAATGACAAATTACATAAAAGGCTAGCTTAACATAATTAATTAAAGAGTAAGGTTAGGGGTAAAATGGGGTAATAATAAGGAGGTGGCATAGGTGTAAATATAGAAGTGGTAGAGTTGTAATTAGGGAGTGGCATGGGTTGTAAATAAAGAGTGACAAGATTGTAATTAAGGAGGAAGCTGGAGTAAGGGGCAAGTTCATTAAAATGAAGGCACGCGGAGAGTGCCTAATTCCAAGCCCCGCGTGGATTGGTCTCTAGACTTTTCTCCGGATCAATCCTTCATTCACGCGGAGCGTGCCCAATCCAATCCCCGTGTAGGTGACCTCCTGGACTTTTCTCCAGATCAAACCTCGTTCACGCGGAGCGTGCCTTCCCTCAAGCGGAGCGTGCCCAAATCCAAGCGGAGCATGGATTGGCTGCTGAACTCTTCTCCGGATCAAACCTTCCTTCACGCGGAGCGTGCTTTAATCCACGCAGAGCGTGCCTGAGATGCTGAGCTATTATGTGGCACTGTTTTCGCCTCTTTACTCGCTTGTTGCTCGTGCTTGGTTCTTCCTCCAACTTCCCTCGTCCTGATCCGATCCTCCAAGGAGATGCCCCACATCATACACTTTCTCTTAAAAAGAACTTGACCCCAAGTTGCTTGCCATGCATTGATGAGACGTGTTCGTTTTAAGCGGACCCAAGCCCTCAAATCGAACCAAGGTGTTGTTCGAGATGAATTCAAGAAGTCCACTCCACATATTGCTGGATTCACCATCTCCTCACGAGCTTCTCCCCATATCTCAACTAGTGCCTCACCCCGGCTTTCATCTTCCATGGTACTCATCTCCCAATCTCCACCAATATCGAATTATCTACCAACATCGAATGGTATGTCTTGGCGAAGCTTGTCAAACCACTTCCCAATAAATGCTTGGATGGTCTTCCAACGCCCCTCACTTCGTTGAATGGACCACCATTGGATCCTCTTGATCTCCCCATCACGAACTTGAGGAACCAACACAATCTTCTTCCGCTCATAGCCTACCTCGAATGGAATGTCCCTACGACACGTATCAACCCAACTAGGATCAATCCCATAAGCACTCTTTAAAACCCCAACATGGCCTTGAGTCGAATATGCCCGAACCTCAATATACCTCACGCCATCAACTCGGATGCTAGGCTCAACCTCCATTCGCTCATAGCCAACCTCAAATGATATGTCCCGACACCATATATCAACCCAAATTGGAGCGATCCCTTGAGTACTCTTCACACCCCAAACATGATTTTGACTTGAATATGCTCGGCCTTCACTTTCATTCATTCCACTAACCCGACTACCATGCTCAATCTCTCATTGCCCATGGCCCACATCAAACGGAATATCCCGGCAACATTTGTCAACCCACTTCCTAGTGAACTCAAGCACACTTAGATTAGCTCCTCCCTCACCTTAGGTTAACAATCCTGGAACTTCAAGACTTGCCACCTTACTAACTTGGCCATCACTCCCCAAGTCTTGAATTTCTTCTATCTTCTCAATATCCCTCGGGCGGCTATCCCCATTCATCAAAGACTTCATAAACCCCTCTCTCTTCACCACAAGATCGCTTCTCATTGACTCCTCATAGGGTTGATGCTTCCTCAACAAGCACAACATATACTCACACACATACATGTCAATAAAGCACACAATAGTGAGTTCCGAATTTACCAAGTCTTGACTTCCTTCCATCTTCTCTATATTCCCCGAGAAACCATTCCCCTTTAATAAACAATCACCAAAACCCACAACAAGGTCACCCCTCATGGTCCCATCATAGGGAAGGTTCTCCCTCAATATAAAGCTCACATTCCTCACAACAAGATCACCTCTCATGGGCTCATCATATGAAAGGTTCTGCCTCAACATACACAACCAAGATTCCAACACATATATTTCAACCAAACACAAAAGAATAAGTTCAGATTTTACCAAGTAATGGACTTGATTCTTTTGCATGTGGCATGTGCTAGGTGTCTCGGTGCTATCAATAGGCTTCATCGAGCAACCTTCATCCCTCTCTCTAAAGCTCAACTCACCATATGTAGAGCTAGGTGCACTATCTCTCGGATCCCATGCTATGTCATGTGGTAGCTTCCTGAAAGGTGGAAGCCCTTTAAGAAGCCCTTTAGGTGGCTCGTTGGAAGACACGTACTTGTCACCCTCGGACATCGGCTCAACTTCCTCACTTCCAACTTCGCTAACCCCCTTCTCGACCTCATTCTCCTCTTTGGATTTAACTTCACTAGGAGAGTGGCTAGCTAACTCATCCATGGAACCCAAGTCAAGATGATTCAATGTCTCACCCATTCCACCAATGCACCCATTCACATTCAACTCCCGAGTTGGACAATCTTCCAAAGTGGTCTCCACTTTCTTACTAGGAGAACTCTCCAAAGGTGTAAGGACATATCGGATTTCGTCTTTGCGTATGGTGTAGGTGTTGCTTCTTCTCGCATGTGAGGCATCATAATCATATTGCCATGGCCTACCAAGTAGCACATCCTAAGCACCCATCTCTACAACATCACATATAGCCTCATCCCCATAAGCTCCAATAGTGAAAGGAACTTTACACCAATGAGTAACTTGAAGTTTTTCCACCTCGTTGACCCAATCAAGGCAGTAAGGTCTAGGATGTGGCTCGGGAACCAACCCAAACTTGCTCATGGCGGACCAACTAATGATATTCACTTGGCTTCCTCCGTCGATCACCATCTCACACTTCTTCCTAAGAACTAAGCATCGAGTTTTAAATAATCGATGATGTTGGCTATGCTCCTCTTCACTAGGCATTGGCACCCTCATCACCAAATACACATTGTGCTCATTGCCATCATCATCAACTTCATAGGTGTCTTCATCTTGGCTCCACTCAACACTTCCCGACTCGTCTTCATCTTGGAACCGATCTTCTTCACCATCATGAGCATCTTCATTTCGGTTCCACCCAACATTTCTTGACTCATAGTCATCTTGGAACCGACCTTCATCATACTCATAAGTGCCTTAGTTTCAGTTCCACCCAACATTTCCCGACTCATAGTCATCTCGGAACCAACCGTCTTCACCATCATAAATTCCTTCATTTCGGTTCCACTCTACATTCCCCGGATCATCTTCATGATGGAACCTACCTCCATCATACTCATAGATATCTTCATTGCAGTTCCATCCAACATCATCCAATTCATCATCACAATGGAATCTACCTTCATTATCTTCATACGGAGCCCCATGTCGATCCCAATCAACACACCGACGCTCAATCTCATCATAGTAGACCCCACCTTTATCTTCCCCATAAGCGGTCCCATACCGGTTCCACTCAACTCTTCGATGTTCATCCTCCTCATGGTAAACTCCACCATCTTCATCATAATCAAACTCATATGCACTATGACAAAGTTCACCATCCTCACATATTTCATCTTCGGAAGTGTGCTCTCTCTCTCCAACCTCATCCTCGAATTCGCCTTAATAATAATCACGTTCCTCATTTCTTTCTAGCTCATTCCCGGATTGGTTCTCCTCTTCATCAATCTCCTCTACTAACTCCTCTTCTCCATGGTCGTACTCAAATTCATTTCCCTCTTCATCCACGAACCATCTTTTCCCATGACCTTTCATTTCCTTCCACTTCTCCCTATAGTTCGAGCCGCCTAAACCATTTGAATAGCTACCCGACCCAAATGACATGTTACACCTAACTATAGTTGAACCACCAACATCTCTCTCATCACCATAGCCATCGATCTCCACACATAGACTAATTTTATTGTTCTCCTTAAAGAGATTAACAAGCCCCAAGTCACTCTCCCCTTCCTCAAGAATAATGCCTTCACCTTCCTCAAACTTACAAACAATGTTATGCTTAAGAGGAATTTTATCAAACACTTTGGGAGCATCACTTGCTACATGGGCTTTCCCAACATCCTCACCTACAAACACTCCTTCCTCCTCACCCATATATGAACTCACATTCTTTTTCATAACATCATTATCAACAAATCCACAATGAGAATCTAAATCCACTTAAACATCATAAACAACATCATAAACATCCAATCTCTTCCTAGCAATAGGACTATCTACGACTTCAATATGAGAAATTGGAAGTTTATGATTTACCTTTTCAATGTGTAAAGGAGAAAAGATTGGTGATGGATCTTTAGGAGGAACTTCTATGGTTGGTTGGGAACCATTTCGGTATCCTTGCTTGAGACTCTCCAAGGATGCCGTAAGCTTCCTCATTATCCCGTTTATCACCCGAAAATCCTCCCTAGAAGTCTCTCCATACCTCCTCACAATGGCTTCGAGATTTTCCAATCCCTTGTTGGTGGGTTCTTCGGATCTTTGAGATGAACTTGGTTGAACCATAGTCGAAAGAAGTCTCCGTTAAGGAAAACGATCAGCTTTAATACCAACTGATACAGATCGGTTTTGGGACGTGTTAGTTTTAATCGTAAACTAATAAAGATGTTCTTCTCTAGCTAAACTAGAAGAAGTGAATCCCGGGTTTTACGGACTAAACACTATGCCATTTTCCCTTTCACATGACACAAGTTACATGACAGACATTTGTTTTCATGTCGTCTAAATATTATTCGTGACAGTATTTTAACTCTATGTCATCTGAAGGCGAAATAAAAAATGCGCTCGATTCTCAGATGACGTTACGATTATAGAATCATGCCAACCAAAGAAAACGCACGTTTTTGTTAAATTTCACTTACTCATCAAATGACACCTGAAATAAATTACTGTCATTATATATGGAAAACAAAAAAAGCAGCAAACAAAATTTCACTTACGCAGCCATATACCAAATTTAGGCGTTGGATGGTTTGACTGAAATTTTAGCTCGTATATAAACCCTACATCTTACCCAAAACCTATTTTCTAGGTTACGCAATCTTGATCCCCTCTCATCTCTCTCTATCTCCATGGTTGATTCATGCAATCAGTGAGCTCCAAACACGGTACTGGTAAGTATCTATTAATTTTCATTATTCCTTACTCTCTCTTTTTCTCATCCGATTTACTTTTGTGTATGTCGATTTCAGCAGCTGGAATAAGGATCTATTGATTTTCAGACCTATCATTGAAAGGGTTAGATCTCTCGCTTAGATACACTGATTTTATTGTATTCATTGTTAGATTCACCGTTGAAAAGCTTGGGTCTTTATCTTTTTTAACCTAGGGCAATACAGTGTCGGTTGCTGAAGATGTTCTGATTTCTTTCTATTTGAACATAATATTTGCAGGGATAGTAAGAATGCTACATGCGAAGGCTGACTAAAGAGATTATCAATCAGTTCTTGCGTTTAGCATATGTGAAGATTTCTTTAACTTATTGAGTATATATTGTTGTTATGTTGGTTTGAACTGATTGGTTGCATGTATGATGTTGTTGTGGGTGGTGCTGCTGAGATAGGTTTGCAATATATCTTCCATTTGGCTTGTTATCTGAATGAGTATGTGTATGTATATGAAGCGTGTTGGCTTATTCATGCTTGATGTTCTGCTTAGGAAGCTAGAAGTGATTGAGTATGTTTGATGTACTGTTTTCATTGATTTGGGAAACTAGCCTGATTTTGAGTATATATATATATTGTTATATGGGTTTGAACTGAACGATTACATACATGTATGATGTTGTGGGTGATGATGAAATGATTGGTATAAACTGATTGGTTAGATATAACTGTTTAGGAAGCTAGGACTCATAGAGTTTATGTATGAATTATCATTACGCATGTGGATGATTAGGCATACTCTAAAGATTTTAATGTTCATTGTGTTTGACAATACTCTTACACCTATGAGTTATACTGCTAGAAGTGATTGATATGTGTATGTCTATAAACATGGCTTGTTTGATGTTCTGTTTAGGAAGCAAGACTGATTAAGTATGTGTACGAATATTCATTTGGGCATGTAGCTGATTAGTTACATGTATGATTTTGTTGTAATTGGCCATACTCTTATGCTATGAATGTTCATTGAGTGAAATAATGTTCATGCTACAACATATGGTGACAGTGAAGCATAGTCATATGGTCAACCTAAATCTCCATTACTATGTATCATGTCACTTGGCTTGTTATGCTTATGGAAAAGTATTTAACATGGTGATGAAGTTGTATGATTCTAACAACACAAGTTTATGACTAAGCTTGTGGTGACAGTATCATACACTTCATCACCATGCTAACTTCATCATGAACTGTACAATCCAAGTGGTAGGTACATAGTGGTGGCTTTAGACAGGTACATAGTGATTCTAACAACACAAGTTTATGACTAAGCTTTTCAAAAGCATGTTAGGCATACTCTTAAAGTTGAAACTGTTATGAATAAGTAAGGAATAGACATGCACGAATAAGTTGTCTACTTGATATTCTGTTTAGGAAGGTAGCTGATTAGGCATACTCTTAAAGCTGAAAATGATGAACTTGCCTGATTCCTTTCTATTTTAACATGAGTTATGCTGATGAGATAGGTTTATAATATATCTTCCACTTCTCTTGTTATCTGATTGAAACCATTCAGAATGGTGATGGGTTTTCGATGCTATCAGCATAAGTTATGAACTTGTGGCTAGAGCATCGCAGACTTCATCACCGTGCTCACTTTGGCATGTAAAGGGTTATTTATGTGCATTGCTATTAATGTTCATTTTGGCATGTAGATATGAATGTGTATGTGTCTATGTATGAAGCATGTTGGCTTGTTTTATGTTTTGTTTAGGAAGTAGAACTGATTCAGGAATAGACATATGTTTCATATCAATTTAGCATGTTATGTGTTACTTGAATATACATATGTTAAGAAGTAGAACTGATTCAGGAATAGACATATATATTAAGCATGTTGGCATGTAGCATGTTATGTGTCAGTTGAATATACATATGTTTCATATCAATTTAGGAATAGACATAAACGAATAAGTTGACTACTTGTTATAATATATATATATATATATATATATATATGTCTACTTGAATAAGTTGTCTACTTTGTATTGCCTATCAAAAAAGGATAACGTGTAAGGGGGGCATTATGATGTGACGTGCGAATAGCGTACAAGGGGGGCGTGATGCGCGAATAGCAATAAAAGGAGATTTGGATGCTAAAGAAACACTAGAGCTGGATGGATGGAGTGGAATACTGGAGGGGCATGGAGCCAACATTGAAGATTAGATTGATTACCAAGTAGATTTGTAATCAGTAGTCATTATGTTCTTCAAGAATGGCTCTATGCCCATCCAGTAGTCCACACCATCCAGCTCAGTGTTTCTTTAGCATCCAAATCTCCTTTCTATTCGCATATCACGCCCCCCTTGCATGCTTATGATGTGCAGTTGGTAACCAAGGATATCTGGATGATGGAGAACCATTAGAGTTAAATGGCATCGAATACTGGAGGGGCATGGAGCCAACATTGAAGATCAGATTGATTACCAAGTACATTTGTAATCAGTAATCATTTTGTTCTTCAAGATTTGGCTCTATGCCCATCCAGTAGTCCACACCATCCAACTCAATGGTTGTCCAGCATCCAAATATCCTTGCTATTCGCACATCATGCCCCCCTTGTACGCTATTCGCACGTCACATCATAATGCCCCCCTTGCTTGCTATTTGCACATCATATATCCCCTGCATGCTCTTCAGTCCATCTCCTGGCAGTTGCTACATAACCTGCCCTGTTGCTGATGTATCGTTCATCAATTCGCTCTCGGCTAGGAATGGCCCCTCAATGAAAGGCTCTACTAGCAGTCCATAAATATTCCACATCAGCTATAAAATGCATAGATAAATTAAATTAGACCCCAAACATGAGTAGATAAACTAGACCCCAAACATGAATAGATAAATTAGACCCCAAATGAATAGATTTATATCATCATCTTACCGTGGCAATACCATGGGAAGGGCGATCAAGTAACTGGGGCATAGATACATGCCCCAAAGGACCGATATTAGGATGATAAATTTTGGTCTTGAATATGACCTGCGAACAAAAGTAATGTCATGAGTGTATTTGCATATATATGAACTGATTTCTATGTGTTAATAAGTTCATGCATGTTTTTACAACTGGAGGTGTGGAGGGGAAATCGACAGGGAAGTCCATGTGGACTATGAATACGCCTCCTTCATAAGGGGTGTTTGGAGGGCCCTTCATCACGTCAGTCCATTGCCGACGGGCAGGACCTGCATATATATTGACAAGCCACCTGGGTGCCTCAGACCGGAATCGAGAAATCTGCGACTCAACACAACGATAGAGGTTCCTTATATGTCTATCCATGCTCGATATAACTAGAGTAAGTATAGTGTTGGGTTGTGGACTCTTGAGAATTGTTAAATGCTTCATATTTATAATGTGGGTGGGTAAGTGAAGGGTCTCAGAATGGAGAAAGGGTAAAACGAGATTAATTAGGTCTATCTGTATACGGTACGTAATTAATGAGCATCATCAATTGGTTTTGCAGATATCAAGACTTTGGAGATTCTAGGCAATGATGACTTAGATATGCATGCAGATCAAGTTGGATTTGGCTTCCAATCAACACCACCACGCCTCTTGAAAGATTGACGTATTGATAGAATTGGAGATGTACATTGCTTATTGTTTTTACCTTATTACATTCAGAAATTTGTCTAGTTCAAATGTAAACAGATTATGAGCATTAGTCTCTAATAAATTTAAAATCATTGATATACAAAAATTCTTGTTCATTTGATTATTGTTCATTACCAGATTCATTCGAAGAAGAAGGCAAAGAGTGACATTTATGGTTAAAAAATATCATCTAAACAACAATAAAAAAAATTAAAATAAAAGAATCTATCATCTAAAATGAATCTATTGACATGATTGATTAAGACCTATGCCATCTGATACAAGTTACTACGACAGCAATTATTATAAAAACTGTCACCATGAATACCAATATGACAATTTCCCATATGGCTAATTGACATTTTTAATTATTAGTATGTCATGTGATGACATTAAAGGTGACGTTAATAAATAAAAAGAAGAATCGTAACAATATTCATATGACAGTACGCAACTAGGCTGATGTCATGTATGGTATCTTCAAATGACAAAACCTAACCGTCGTCTGAAGGTGCAACAGACGGCAGCGAGCCCTGTGACAGATTTATATCTCGCGGGACGACGGTTTTTAACCATCGTCTATAGGGGGTTTTGGCGTAGTGAAATCCGTAGGAAATCAAAGATCCCCCATTGTTGAAGGTTTCAAACCTTAACAAAAGCTTCTTAAAGAAGATGATTAATTTGTGTTGATAAAAAGTTAACTCTTACAAAGAGAAAGAGATGAATTTATATCACCTCAAACCTAAATGACAAATTACATAAAAGGCTAGCTTAACATAATTAATTAAAGAGTAAGGTTGGGGGTAAAATGGGGTAATAATAAGGAGGTGGCATAGGTGTAAATATAGGAGTGGTAGAGTTGTAAGTAAGGAGTGGCATGGGTTGTAAATAAGGAGTGGCAGGATTGTAATTAAGGAGGAAGCTGGAGTAAGGGGCAAGTTCATTAAAATGAAGGCACGTGGAGCGTGCCTAATTCCAAGCCCCGTATGGATTGGTCTTTGGACTTTTCTCCGGATTAATCATTCATTCACGCGGATCGTGCTTTCTCCCAAGCGGAGCGTGCCCAGTCCAAGCCCCGCGTAGGTGACCTCCTAGACTTTTCTCCGGATCAATCCTCATTCACGTGGAGCGTGCCTTCCCTTAAGCGGAACGTGCCCAGTCCAAGCGGAGCGTGCCCAAATCCAAGCGGAGTGTGGATTGGCTGCTGAACTCTTCTCTGAATCAAACCTTCCTTCACGTGGAGCGTGCTTTAATCCACGCGGAGTGTGCCTGAGCTGCTGAGCTGTTGTGTGGCACTGTTTTGGCCTATTTACTCGCTTGTTGCTCGTGCTTGGTTCTTCCTCCGACTTCCCTCGTCCGGACCTGATCCTCCAAGGAGATGCCCCACATCATACACTCTCTTTTAAAAAGAACTTGACCCTAAGTTGCTTGCCACGCATTGATGAGACGTGTTCGTTTTGAGCGGACCCAATAGAGCAATGAGTTCTTTCATGTAATTAACAGTCATAATAAATGACTTATCTTGTAAATTGCATTTTTCTCTCTCTTTGTAATTACTCCTTGTTCTTCATTAGCCTTCTTCTTCATTAGCCTTCATCTCCAAATAGATTAATTTGGAAAATTCATCGGAAAATTCATCGCGGTGGCCAAAAAATTCGTCCTTGTCCCTCGATCATTAACGGACTTTTCTTGCTGATTTCAACTAACAACTTGGTTTCTATTTCATTAATATTACTCTGTTAATTTCTGAATTGATGTTTGTGTTCCTCTTTACTTCATGATGGATTTATTTCTTAAGTTTCAGTAAATTGTAGTTCAGTTTCGTGTTTGTATATATCCATGAAGAAAACATTTTCTTATTGCATTTATTAAATCTGGAAAATTCATCAGAAAATTCATCACGGTGGCCGAAAAATTCATCGCGGTGGCCGAAAAATTCATCCTTGTCCCTCGATCGTTAAAGGATTTTTCTTGCTGATTTCGACTAACAACTTGGTTTCGATTTCATTAATATTACTCAATTAATTTATGAATTGATGTTTGTGTTTCTCTTTACTTCATAATGGATTTATTTCTTAAGTTTCATTAAACTGTAGTTCAGTTTCGTGTTTGTATATGTCCATGAAGAAAACGTTTTCTTATTGCATTTATTAAATTTTTATTCATTTTATATTAATTTTATTTTTTTAAGATGGTTCATGGATATATACTGCCTCATTGTAATCCGATTATTATTGATTTCAAAAAAACATAATATTAAACCGAGAATTTCTTATGCAAATGTCATAAAAAATGAGGAAAAAAACAATCATTTTCCTGCTTTGGTTTTAATAGTTGTTCAATTTTCTAGATGGTTTAGATATTAATATCATTTTGGATTCCATTGCAGGGATTAAATTGGAAAAAAAATGACTTTTAATTTCAAATATGAAGATGTTTAATGCTCAATATTGAATGAAAAATCGAAAAATAAAATTTTTATATGGAGAAACCAGAGATTGAACCTAGTCTTTGTTACTCAATGCACATTCTACCTAACTGTTTAACTACAAGTATCTTCTATTGCTCTTCTCAATCGAAAAGGCTATTAATTACGTAACGAAACCCTCACTTCCATACATAGAGTGCGGATTGCTCTACCCCAATTCGAATTTCATCTTCCTCACTCCCTTTTTTTGTCAACACATGCATTTATTGCATCTAATAAATGAGTTTCTTTATTCTCTTTCCACAAAATTTAATGCATATTGAGATCCACAAGTGTCCTAATGCTTTCAAAGGGAATTAAAATAAGTATTTCATCCAAATCACTCGTTTGAATGATTTCTTTTTTTAAAAAAAAAATTATTTTGCTGATAATTTTGTCCTTATATCACTACTAAATCACGTTTTAACAAAAGCATACTAATACTCTATTTTTAACTGAAAATAAATAATCAAACTATAAAAATATAAGGTTTTATTTCAAATAAATAATCAAACTCATGCCGATTGTTCGGATCCCACTGTTGTCGAGCTTAACGTCTCACAATAATTCCGTTTCAATCATAATGACTTATTTCACTCTAAAATGTCCAATGTATTTATTCGAGAATAAATTAAAATACGATTTGAGAATCTAATAAAAAAGATTGACTTGGACAAGACCTTACTTGTATTTGAAGCAACTCAACATTGACACAAGAAACATTCTATTTAAAATTGTTTGATTCGAGCTAAGAAACGTCACGGTAAGTTAACGAATTACGTTACGTTATGTATTGTAAGCTCATGCCGATTGTTCGGATCCAACCATTGTCGAGCTTAACGTCTCACAAGAACTCCGTTTCAATCACAATGACCTTAAAAAATCCAATGTATTTATTCGAGAATAAATTACAATACGATTTGAAAAAAAAATTGAATTTAAATTTCAAATATGAAGATGTTTATTGCTCAATATTGAATGCAAAATCGAAAAATAAAACTTTTTTATGGAGAAACCAAGGATCGAACCTAGTCCCGGTTACTAGGTGCACATCCTACCTAATCGTTTAACTACAAGCATCTTCTGTTGCTCTTAAAACTATTAACTACGTAACGAAACCCTCCCTTCCACACATAGAGTGCAGATTGCTCTAACCCGATCCGAATTTCATATTCCTCACTCCTTTTTGTTCAGTACATGCATTTATTGCATCTAATAAATGAGTTCCTTTATTCTCTTTTCACAAAATTTGATGCATATTGGGATCTACAAGCGTCCTAATGCTTTTAAAGAGAAAGAAAATAAGTATTCCATCCAAATCACTTCTTTGAATGATTTCATTTTTTAAAAAAAAAATATTTTGTTGATAATTTTGTCCTTATATCACTACTAAATCACGTTTTAAAAAAAGCATACTAATACTCTATTTTTAACTGAAAATAAATAATCAAACTATAAAAATATAATAAGTTTTTATTTCAAATAATGATAAACGTATGTAGCATATAGTAGTTTTCATTTTATACGATGTATGTGGTTCAATTGTTATTTAAAAAATTCAGACCTAAAAAAAATTACACATACTAAAAATCCCTATTGATGCTTAAATCAAGATTCTAAATATTATGTTACGTCACGGTAAGTTAACGAATTACGTTACATTACGTATTGTAAGCTCATGTCGATTGTTCGGATCCCACTTGTGTTGAGCTTAACATCTCACAAGAATTCTGTTTGAATCATGATGACTTATTTTGATAAAAGTCCAAAGTATTTATTCGAAAATAAATTACAATATGATTTGAAAATCTAAGAAAAAATACTGACTTGGATAATACCTTACTTGTGTCTGAAGCAATTCAACATTGATACAAAAAACATTTTATCTGATATAATTTGATTCGAGCTAAGACATGTATTGTAAGTTAACGAATTACGTTACGTTATATTACATATTGTAAGCTCATGTCGATTGGTTGGATCCAACCATTGTCGAGCTTAACGTCTCACAAGAATTCTGTTTCAATCACAATGACTTATTTCGCTCAAAAAACGTCACGGTAAGTTAACGAATTACGTTACATTACGTATTGTAAGCTCATGTCGATTGTTCGAATCCCACTATTGTCGAGCTTAACATCTCACAAGAATTCTGTTTGAATCATAATGACTTATTTTGATAAAAGTTCAAAGTATTTATTCGAAAATAAATTACAATACAATTTGAAAATCTAATAAAAAATACTGACTTGGACAATACATTACTTGTGTTTGAAGCAAATCAACATTGATACAAGAAGCATCTATCTAACATTATTTGATTCGAGCTAAGACATGTATTGTAAGTTAACGAATTACATTACGTTACTTATTGTAAGCTCGTGTCGATTGTTCGGATCCCACTGTTGTCGAGTTTAACATCTCACAAGAATTCCATTTGAATCATAATGACTTATTTTGATAAGTCCAATACGATTTGAAAATCAAATAAAAAAGACTGACTTGGACAAGACCGTACTTGTGTTTGAAGCAACTGAACATGTCGTATCATTCTATAAAATTTCACACTAACCGAAGAAGTACAATTATACAAGAAGCATTCTATCTAATATTGTTTTTTATTCGAGCTAAGAAACGTAATGTAAGTTAACGAATTACGTTATGTTACGTATTGTAAGCTCATGTCGATTGTTCGGATCACAGTGTTGTCGAGCTTAACATCTCAGATAATAAATTACTTCTTTTATTTCATTTTCACAAAATTTGATGCATATTGGGATCTATAAGTGTCCTGATGATTTTAACGGGAATGAAAAAATGTATTTCATCCAAATTATTTGTGTGAATGATTTTTTTTAAAATTTATTTGTTGATAATTTTGTCCTTACATCACTACTAAATCATGTTTTAACAAAATCATACTGGTACTATATTTTTAACTGGAAATAAATAATCAAACTATAAAATTACAAGGTTTTATTTCAAATAATGATAAACGTATAGTAATTTTTATTTTAAAGGATGTATGTGGTTCAATTGTTAAACAATCAAGATTCTAAATATTACGTCACGGTAAGTTAACGAATTATGTTACGTTACGTATTGTAAGCTCATGTCGATTGTTCGGTTCTCACTGTTGTCGAGCTCAAAATTTACAATATTCTGTTTCAATTACAATAAACATTTTGCTAAAAGTGCATTGTAATTATTCAAAAATAAATTACGATACGATTTGAAAACTTAATGAAAGCGTTCTATTGTAATCCAAAGAAAAATCATTTTCCAAAGGCATAAACTTGATCACAACAAATGAAGATGTTTATCTTTAGCATTAATTTTGAAAATCCAAAGGCAACACAATTAATGCCATAAATCTAAAAAAATCACATAAACGGCTAACAATTTCCTAAGTAGTATTTGTAGAAGTGACTTTTCAGTTTCTTATTTGTATATGTTCATGAAGAACACGTTTTCTTGTTAGATTTATTAAATTTTTATTCATTTTTTCGCGGTAGCCAAAAAATTCACCGCAGTGGTCGGAAACTGAAATATTGCACCGGAAACATCAACCTTGTGGCTGTTCAGTTTCTTGTTTTTATATGTCCATGAAGAAAGCGTTTTCTTATTGCATTTATTAAATTTTTATTCATTTTTTCGTGGTGGCCGGAAAATTCATCGCGATGGCTGGAAACTGGAACCTTGTGGCCAGAAACTAGAACCTTGCGCCGGAAACATCAACCTTGTGGCTGTTCAGTTTCTTGTTCTTATATGCCCATGAAGAAAACGTTTTCTTATTGCATTTATTTAATTTTTATTCATTTTTTCGTGGTGGCTGAAAAATTCATCACGGTGACCGAAATCTGAAACCTTGTGACCGGAATCTGGAAATGGTGTGCTGGAATCTTCAACCTTGTGACTGAGATTTTCTGTAAAAAATGGTGCATTGTAAAGATAAATGGAGAAAGAAAGTCTAACAATTAATTGAGGAGAGAGAAATATGATTCATATTTATTGAGAGGTTATTTCATTTTGATTCCATAGGATGGATTGAATCATTGAAGAATTTTCCATATATATAATTACACTCTTAAAATATACTCCCTCCATTCTTTTTTATATGTCGTTTAAGGTTTTTCATCAAGACCAATGCAATATTAATGAGACTATTAAAATGACTAATGTACCCTTAATACTTTTCTCCTGGATCTCTACTTTCTATGCAAAATTTCTCTCTCTTATTAATTTTTATGACTTAATTAAGATAATTTGCATTAATAATTATATCTCTCTCTTACAATAAATAGGGGCAAATTAGAGAAAGTATTGTAAAAAGTGCATTGGTAATACAAAACGACATATAAAAATGAACAAATTCAAAAGTCCAAAACGTTATATAATAAAAAACGGAGGGAGTAGTATTTAACATAACTTTGTTATGTTTATAAAAAAACTTTTTTATAATTTTCCTGTGAGTTAATAAATTATAATTTATAATAATTCACTATAAATTTGGCCGTTCATTCGTGTATCCGGAGTCAATTCATACTTATGAATTATAATGTGGTTATATTTAGGAAAGAATGAAAAGATTGTTGAAAAAAGGTAATTTCCAACGACAAATTTAGAAAGAAAGTTGATTAAAAAAAAAAAAGGATGAGGAGGGAATATTAATATTATTTTGTGCATTTTTCAAAAAGAAAAAAATATTGGTGTGTGCAAGCGTAAGTGAGCGCGTGAGAGGATAAAAAAAAATCCAATTAAGGCAGAAAATCCAACATCCAAATTGATTGCTAAATAAGTTGCGGTGACAATGGAGAAATGAAGTCGGAATGAAATGCAAATTCAATCCAAATTCAAATACTCCATAAATGAAATTCTTATTAAATTCACGCGTTCCCCGTCATGAAATCCGTGTCGTAGTCTTCGTCTTGCATAGAAAGAAAGAAACACAGTTTTTTGAATTTTTTAATAAATGATTAATTTAAATTTTAAATTTTTGTCGAAAGAGAAAAAGATAATTGCAGATTAGATGATAGAGAAAAGTGAAATTCTAGTGTGAGAGAGAGAGAGAGCAACAATCAATGCTCAAATTTCTAGAGAGAGAAACCGACTTGCTCTGTAGCTGCTGCTGCTGTTTTATTTTAATCTTTTTTCGTCAATCTTTCATCGCCATTTCCGCCGATTGAAGTTAGATAAGGTTAAAATTCCAAGGAATTTATTCAGCCGTCTGTTCGTCCATTTTTGCTCGAAATGAACGTTCTACTCTAACAAGGTAGTTTTAATCTCCTACACTACTTCGACAAGTGTATTACTCTTCTTTGTAAATAGCATTTTCTGGTTGTCTCTTCTTTTGCTTAACTGAAGATTCTTAGGTGATTGATTTCGGTTTTGGTGAAATTTTCAATTGGGGCTTTTTCTTTTTTACTGATAATCACAGGGTTTTGATTGGAGCATTATAGAAATATTTGTTAGTAGTTGCAGAAAGGGGAAAGGTAAGGAAATGGGTGATACTGAAGATGCTAACACTGAAATGATGCAAAGGCTTCAATCTTCTTATGGAACTACTCAATCGTCTTCTTCAATGCCTAAGCAACCCTTTTCATCAATTAGCCACCTCGATATACCTCAATTGAGCCAATCGCAAATCCGTGCTAGACATTTTGCACACTTCGCGCATAATTTTAGCCCTGATAGTACTAAAAGAGTAGGGATACCTCCCTCCCATCCCAGTCAGATCCCACCCATTTCACCCTATTCTCAGATCCCCGTGTCTAGACCGACCAACCAGCAAATAGGCTCCCAGAACTTTAGCCCAACCCCTACTCATTCACGATCTTTATCACAGCCATCATCATTTTTCTCACTTGATTCACTTCCGCCTTTGAGTCCTGCCCCTTTCCGTGAAACCTCTTCAACCTCTTTTTCAGACCCTCCATCAAATGATGTGTCCATGGATGAAAGGGATGGAAATTCCCATTCTTTATTACCACCGTCTGCCTTTAATAGGACTAATACTGTGAGGGTTGGTGAGAGTTTGCCTCCACGCAAAGCACATAGAAGGTCTAATAGTGATATCCCTTTTGGGTTTGCTAATGTGTTGCAATCTTCTCCGCCGCTTATTCCATTGAGGGGTTCTGGTGTTTTTGATCGATCACTCTCCAGCAAAGAGAATTCGGCAGCGGCTAAGCCGGCTCAATTAGTGAAAAAGGAGTGGGAGAAAGGTGGTGAAGTTAATGCGGAGGGGATGGGTGAAAGAAAATCAGAAGGTGAAGTTGTTGATGATTTGTTTTCAGCCTACATGAATTTGGACAACATTGATGCATTGAACTCATCTGGAACTGATGATAAGAATGGTAATGAGAATCGTGATGACTTGGATAGTAGAGCCAGTGGGACAAAGACAAATGGAGGAGATAGCAGTGATAATGAGGCTGAGAGCAGTGTTAATGAAAGTGGTGGTAGTGTGCCCAGGGCTTCAACAGAGAGGAGGGAGGGGATCAAAAGGGCTGCAGCAAGTGATATTACTCCTACCACCAGACACTATAGAAGTGTTTCGATGGATAGTTTCATGGGCAAGATGAATTTCGGTGATGAGTCTCCAAAGCTACCACCTTCGCCTGGAGCTCGCCCTGGACAGCTATCACCTAGCAATTCAATGGATGGGAATGCCTTCAGCTTGGAGTTTGGAAATGGCGAGTTTAGTGGCGCTGAGCTGAAGAAGATCATGGCAAATGAGAAACTTGCTGAGATTGCATTAAGTGATCCAAAGCGTGCCAAAAGGTTTTCCCCCTAATTAATTGCTTCTCTTTGGGTTTTATGAAGTATTAATCATGCTTCATACTGACTTTTTTCATTTTTGGTCTCCCCATTTTAGGATTTTGGCAAATCGTCAATCAGCTGCCCGTTCCAAAGAAAGGAAGATGAGATACATTTCAGAATTAGAACACAAAGTTCAAACTCTGCAGACAGAAGCTACAACGCTCTCTGCCCAGCTTACACTTCTACAGGTGTTTTTCTGGAATGCATATATGTTGTTTCATCTATCTTTATTTTCCTCTTCTTATTGTCTTCTCTTCTCTACATGTAGAGAGATTCCGTTGGGCTTACAACTCAGAATAATGAACTAAAGTTTCGTCTCCAAGCCATGGAGCAACAAGCGCACCTTCGGGATGGTATGGAAGTTTTTCTCCATTCTAATTCAATTACATTCCTTAGCTTTGTTACTTTTTGAAGCATTCAAAAAGCATATTTGCATGCCAGAAAAAAGTTACTGATTCTTTGGATTCATAATGTGATGCCTCACCCGATGAATGATTATGCAACATCTTGAATTCATATTATGGAGAGTGTTAACTGTTCAATTTCAGAATATCCAAACTAGACTACTAGAACATTTTAGGTTATTCAAGGATGATACTAGTAATAAGACTAATGATAATGTTATGACCTACTCTCTCTCTCTCTCTCTCTCTCTCTCTCTCTCTCTCTCACACACACACACACACACACACACACAAATTCTTGTGATGCCGCCTGCAACTCTGATAATATCAGAATTTCTGAAATGTGAACATAGCATAATTTGCAATTGAGTGACTGCTGATCTAGTTCAGAAAGATTCAGCATCAGTGTGCTTGTATTGTAGTTTGCGGATTGTTTTTCTGTGTTTACTTGTTTCACTCGGTTTTCTCTTTCTTTCAAGTTGGTAATGAGCAGGAGGCTGCCTAATCTCCAACATTTGTAGTTCTTTTGAATCACTGCCATTTGTGCTCCTATTTTTCTGTTTGCAATGTGCTTGGTTGATTGTTTATTCATGTTTATTTGTTTTGTACTGAGACAGCTCTAAATGATGCCTTGACTGCGGATGTCCGAAGATTGAAGATTGCTATTGCAGAGATGAATGGGGATTCTGACCCAACCAACGGCATGGTTCAGCAACTTTCCATCAACCCTTCAATTTTCCAGCTGCAGCAAACACAGGCTTCTCAAATGAACTTGCACCATTTGCAACAACAGCAGCAACAGTTGCAGTCACAAGGTCAACAACAGAATGGAAACTCGGTTTCCAATGCTGATTGTGAAGGATAAAGCAGCTTATTGTTTTCATTACATGTTCTAGTCTTCCAATTTCTGATTTGTTTCTACAGTGCATTCATTCATTAGTTTCTCCAACTCCCAACAAAAAGGTCTTTGGGTGGGAATTGCAAATTTCCATCTCGGAACACCACACCGTCGAAAGTGATATACAGGTTTTCAATACATATGTTTATTTATGATCATAGCCTTTATTTATTATATCTGATAGATATATAAATCATTAGTGAGAACATTTATTGAACCAGATGTTTTTGTTGTGACATTTGGAAAGTTGAACTGGTTCTTTTCTTTGTTTATTTCATTTAAAAGATTCTCTTATTTATTTTGTCAATTGGGCCACCTCAGTTCTGTTGACTTCTCTGCTCAAAAGTAGGGACTGGCATTCGACAATTGTTGCTTTTTTCTTGGGAAAACAGTGTTGGAATCTCGTATTTGTCTTTGTTTTATAGGTACATTTGGCTTCTGATATTGTGGGTTCCTTGAAATTGGCTGTTATGTTTTGTAAAAGTCGGTATTATTGTTGAAGTGTTTTTCTCATTTGTCTTCCAGAAACTTGGAACCTTGGTCGAGAACTGTTCTATGTAGGGATGGATATATGGTCTGTTAGGTTCCAAAATAAGTGTGAAGTAAAATTGTAGGATAAGATCCACTATCGTTTTTGGGTTGGGGAAGTTCATAATTACTCTAATATATCAAATGGTGCAATTTTACTCCCAATATTGCCAAAAAGACCAATTTTACAGTTATTCGATTGTCACAATTAAAGCAGTTTTGTGTATGTTGTGAGGTTGTTTATAATTGTTTTAATAATATATTAAACATAATAGGCAGTTTTTTATATGATTAATTGATTTAAATATTGATATTTTCGTAAGATGTTTGTAATTGTGTTAGTACTAGTCAAATAATAGTGAATCAATTTACGATATGGATAACTGTGTTTTCCCTGATAGGCCCTGTTTGGGAATTAACTGTTAGCTGTTAGATGATTACATTAGCTGTTAGCTGATTACATTAGCTGATTTGACTAGTTGTTTGTGTAGACATGTTTGGTAAAAATTAGCTGATTGATAATAGCGGTTTGTGTAAAAAGACGAATAAGGACATTAATTTTGGCGCAGGAGAAGAGAGAGTCTATCTATTAGGGTTAAAGAAGTCCATTAATTTTTAATATTGCAAAACGCTAATTGAAAAAGCTCATAAAATGAGCTTTTTCTAAATTAGCGTTTTCATCCAAAAACTCTCTTCCAAACCTCTCTCCACCAAACACTCCAATCAGCGGTTTCAGTGGTCAAACCTCTAAAATTGGTCAAAACCGCTATTTTTATCTCAAAACGCTCTTTAGCAAACAGGGCCATAGTGCTAGGGATAAATTTATACTTTTCCCAAGGGTTAGGGATAAATTTGTATTATAGTTGTTGTTGCTAGTTAAAAGTTAAAATGATTAAGATGGATATGTTAAGTAGCAAAAAACACATGTCAATAGAAGAATGTGTTGGATGTTTGTAGAAAGGAGGTTGGTTGTCCAAACAAGTGCACTGGTGGTTGTCTTCACGTTAGGGATAAAGGAACCTAGTATTTGACTTAAATTTTCTAAAATCCAAGTATGTCGTGATCCACACTACATGCATAAAAATCGTTGACACCAACTGAAATGGGGGCATTGGTTAGAGCATTCAATAGGCCAAAAAAACATATCCCATCCAATCGAGCTCCTTCTCCTAGACCAAGTTTGATGCACATATAGTTGTAACTTTAAAAAGAGAAGCTTATTCAAATAAACCAACCGATATTCTCCTACACATAATCCTCCACCTTAATTGTGTGATTAATCATATTATAAATTGTACTAATGATTGTCTATTAATCCAAGACATAACTTACATCATGTTGTTTAGGTCAATATATAGAAAAGCTACACACTTGAGGTCCCTCAAAAGGATGGAGTCAAGATAGTAGTACATAACAAATAAATTGGGAAGGCACGGGACATGTCTCAAAATAGGCATAATAAATAAATTGGAAAGGCACAAGAAATCGTCATTAGTAACCATCTGAAGCGTTCAGATGGCTGGATGGATCTAGATCCCATCTTAGGTATAAATCCCAATAGTTGTTTAACCTCTCGCTTTTTGAGGGTCGGAATAGCAAGACATGTATCAAAAGGAACTGAGGTGTTCCTAAACCGCATCTCAATAATAGTCGTGAAGTCCATTGGTGTAATGGACATATCTTTGAACGATAGATGGAAAGTATGAGTAGAGTTAAACCATCTTCATGTCAAATTGTACAAAGGCTAATGGTATATCTTTATACCCCCAGATGAGATAAACAAAATGGATAAACTTGTTGAGATCGGCCACGGGTATTCTCTCCTAAACTCGAAGGCTCGGATCATTATACCATTCTCGGGATGTTAAAGGCATTAATTTAATCATATTCCTTTTAGGTTTTGAAGGATGCATTCTAGCAAAATAATTTTTTTTTTCACATCCCCCAAATGGAGTTTACACAAATAAAAAAAATTATGGAGACAAACCACCCATCGAGACATAGAAAAACACTCGCAAGGGTAAAGTTTGCTTATTCGCATGGTGAACGACGTAAACGCGGTTGTTACCTTATATACGCGGTAACAAGTGCATCTCGAATCTAGCCCATTTTTTGCCTCTAACCTGCATTTTAATACATCCTTAACTACTTTTGAGACATTTTTTTTATAAAGAAATTGCAAAATAATAATTTTTCTAGCCTCATTCGGAGGATTCAAGCTAATATGGTCCTCCATTTGAGAGCTTCAAAAATAGAAGAGTGAATAAGAACTAACGAACTTGGAAACTTCAACCGTATCTCGTGCATTCTATAAAAATATCATTATCATTCTTACCGCCCAAAGAAGGCTCATGCTTGGTAAGCAGCACATCCACCGTCAAATGGGGCGGTTTCCTTAGCAATCTTAGAGATATGGACGGTCCCCACAGAATGCTTGCCTACTACTTTGTTACCAGAGCTGAGGCATTATCTCTTTCATCCAAATCTTGACTTTGCAACATCCCCCAATTGCAAGCTTTGATTATTGATTCATAGTTGTCTTCAGCTCAGCCTTCTCTTGAGTAAGGATTTTCTTCCTCATATCGACCTTTGCTTTGCAATAGAGTTCTTTCTTCTCTTTATCAACGCAAGAAATACCAAACCCCTCTCTAATAAGGTAAGCCATAATACGCAACGAAACACATGTAAAATACAGCATCTCTCGCCCTGTATCTCTTTAAAAAGCATATCTCCCTCGATATCAGGGGAAGCCTTTAAGAGATAAGGCAGGAATTCGGGTGAGAGCCAATTGCATTCTCTTGAAAAATATAGATAGCCCTTACAGTGGCTAGTTAAAAGTTAGCGCGCACTAGAACTATGTCGTTGTTATATAATGCGCACCTCTATTTGTTACCCCAACAGACGCTGGTGGTAATACACCTTCCACTCAACAACTATTCTTCTTCCTGTACAGTTTTGTGCTCCAGCTCTGTGCTACGTAAGGTAGTCGTTTGACTCGGAAATCCCTTCGCCCAGCTAGCTCGTCCGTGCTTGGAAGTGTAAGCCTTGTTCCAGTCCAACATTCTCTTTTCGATTAAATAAGCTTTATATTCAAATTTAAAAAACTTTATATTCCAAAAATAAATTTTTTAAGTTTCTTAAACATAAAATATCCGATATTTTCAAATATAAAACAAAATTATAAAACTTTACCTCTATGATTTCAATTGACATACCATTTATAGTTTATAAAACAAGAAGCAGTACCATTTAATTTATTATTAATTTGTTTGCTATAGTTTTTTTTGAAAGCAAACTAGTAATGAATTTATAAATGAATCATCGTTACATCAGTGGCCATCACAGAATATAAAAAAACCAGTTCTGAGTGCCAGAAAGTAGGCGTAGCCAAAGACAAGGCCTCACAAGCTAACCTATGAACCACTTTGTTGGCTGACCTTTTGACAAAAACAACTGAAACATCCACTAGACTATGAATTAACTGACGACAAGCCTTAATAACCGTACCGAACTCTGATATATCGTTGTGTTCCGAGTAACAAGCGTTGACTACCTCCTTAGCATCCATCTCAATGATTATATCCTCCCATCCATTCCGCTGAACCAGGAGTAGAGCTTTTTGTAAACAAAACGCTTCTGCCATCCACGGTAAGACCTTGTCTTGACAGATTTGAGCAAAAGCAAAAACAAAGTCACCTACGTCGTTCCTTACCACGCCCCTAGTACCAAAATTGGAGAGCTCAAGCCGAACAGAGGCATCAACATTGAACTTTACTCTTCCAAACGACGGAGGACGCCAAACACAAGGGCTGCGAACAGATTCCTGGGAACTGTTATGACAAATTGCAGCATTAAATTAATTGAAAAAAATTCATGCACAAACCCGTGACAATTCGAGGAGGAATAGATGAATTCTCCCAAATACCTGCATTTCGCTAACACCACAACTCCCAAAGACCCAGACAAAGAGCATAATGTTCCTGCTCTTCCCTAGTCTCTAAGAAACTTTCAAACCAATCGATAAAAAAGTCACTCGTCACAATATGAGAATCAACGCCCATTTCAAGCCAAAAACATCCAGCATATTCACAATCTATGAACAAGTGAACTGCATGTTCTCCCTCCTCTTTACATAATCCACAAAGATTATCAGACACTACCCCCTTTATAGAGAGTCTATCTTTAACTGGAAGAAAATTACAGCAAGCTCTTCATACCTGCATTTTTACTCGAGGAGGTATTGGAAAAGCCCAGAAACGGGTCGATTTAAACGCTGCGCGCAGGACTACTCTATCATCCATAATTTCCCTTGTAATTTTGTAACCAGACCTCACCAAATATTGACCTTTTCTTTCATGGTGCCAGATCAAACAGTCATTTTAATTCCTTTCCCCTAGTAATGTCTGTAAAATCCATTGAACATCTTGCTCAACAAACAATCCTCTTATCCGCTCCAAGTCCCATTCATCAGAATTTGGTAACCTAAGATCAGCAGCCGTCATATTTCCCAACCCTTCACCTTGCACAGATCTTGGTTTGAAATCCGGAGCATTAATTAACCAAGGATCAGACCATACATAAGATCAGCAACCGTCATATTTCCCAACCCTCCAACCTGCCATCTTAAGCCTTTTACAAGCACCGATCTTGCCGATCAGATACTTCTCCAAATCACATTCGGGTTAGATCCCAATCGTGATGAGAAAAAGTCTCATTGTGAGAAATATTTAGCTGTGAGTGTTCGACAAAACAACGTATCAGGTCTTGACATAAGAATCCATGCTTGTTTAACCAACATAACGCAGTTAAAAGCGTGCAACTGTCTAAATCCCAGGCCCCCATGTTCCTTTCTTTCAAAAAGTTTGTCCCAAACCGCCCAGTGAATCCTTTTCCTTTCAGCGGGGTTTGAACCCCACCAAAAGGAGTTCATCATCCTTTGCAATTCATCACAAAGCGAGGTGGGGAGTAAAAAGGTACTCATATAATAGGTAGGGATAACTTGTGCAATTGATTTTAACAGAATCTCTTTACCCCCTTGTGAAAGTAACCTCCCTGCCCAACCAAACAATCGGTTTGATAGTCTTGTTTTCAGATACCCGAATGCCACTTTCTTGCTTCGTCCAACCATCACAAGGAGCCCAATATACTGGGATATATCCATTGGCTTGTGAATCCCCAAGCAACCACAAATTAAACTTCTATCCCCCTCAGTGACTTTTTGGCTAAAAAACATACTGGATTTAGAAAAATTGATAGCCTGGCCTGAGATTTGCTCGTATTGAATTAGGATTTCCTTAAGAGTCCTAGCTTCGTTTTCATTTGCACCATAAAAAAGAAGGCTATAATCCGCGAACAGAAGGTGGGATAAGACTGGGGCTCGATGAGCAACTTGACATCCAGTCAGGGCACGGGCGTTCTGAGCCTGAGTCAGAAGCCAAGGCAAACCTTCAGCGCACAAAATGTACAGGTATGGTGATAGCGGGTCTCCTTGACAGATGCCTCTACCTGGTATAATAGGACCCACACTCTTACCATTCACATGGAAGAAATAAGATCCAGATTTAATGCACATAAACATCCAGCTGATCCACCTTTCTGTAAAACCCAATTTAGATAATAGCTTTAAGAGATATTCCCATCTAACACTATCATAAGCTTTCCTGATATCGATTTTAACCGCTACCAAGCCCCATTTGCCCTTCCGTTTAGATCGCATGGAATGAATTGTTTCAAAAGCTGTAATCACATTGTCAATTATGAGTCTACCAGGGACGAAAGCAAACTGTTTTTCAGCAATGATATCTGGAAGAATAACCTTAAGTCTGTTAGCTAACACCTTTGAAATGATTTTATATAATACGTTGCACAAGGCAATGGGTCAGACGTCATTCTTGGTGGCAGGAGCAGCAACTTTTGGAATGAGAACAATGTTTGTTTCAGTCAGTTTATGAGGGAAGGAACTACTCTTCAGCCATGATATTGTCGCCTTTGCTACATCTTCTCCAATAAGGTACCAAATCTTTTGGGGAAAAACCCAGCCCGAGCCCTTCAAGACCCAGGGACTTATCCTGGTGCATTTGAAAAGTTGCCTTCCTGAATTCCTCCATAACAAACTGTCTGCCTACCTTACGGTTCATAAGAGCGCTCACTTTATTTGAGATTTGATCAAGTGCAGACACAAACGGATCATCAACAACATTGAACAAATCCGCATAATAGTCTTTTATTAGATCCCCAATCTTCTCGCCATCATTAATCCACTCCCCATCTTCCAGTAACAGTTTCTCGATTTTGTTCTTTCTCTGCCTTTGAGATGTCATTGCGTGGAAGAATTTGTTGTTACGATCTCCCTACCTGAGCCACTATGTCTTGGACCTTTGTTTCCAATAATATGAATTTTCCATTTTAAGCATCTTATGTAGCTCACGACGGGTCGATAAAATTTATGCATCCGAATTTCCTTGATTCGACCTCAATAGTTTCGCAAGATCAGCTTTGGCCTTCCTTATTTTAGTCGTGAATTGCAACCTGAACTTTTAGCCCCAACTCTTCATTGATGTGCAACATTTGTCAAGTCTAGTTAATAAGTCACAATTCCTGTGAGCGTGCCACTCGGCCGTAACCAGCTCCACAAAACATGGCTCTTGCATCCAACAATTGTTGAATCTAAAAGGATAGGAATGAGAGGGGTAATTCGTCCTAGGCCTGACATGGAGAAAAATAGGAAGATGATCAGAAGAAGACAACGTTCCACTGGATAGATTAGCCTTAGGGAAACGGTCAAGCTAATCCTGTGAAGCAAGACACCTGTCCAAATCTTCAACAAAGTGGGGAGTGTTGGGGTTTAGTGTCCTATAGACAATTGTTCTAGGATACAAACTTAATGTAAATGAATTGTTCTTTATATCATTTGTTTTAATGAGATATATGTTTTATAACTATATAAAGGCAATCCCTTTTAAACACTAAATAAAGTCTAATAAAAGGAAATCCGTAAGTTTATTTAAAGTGATTATAAAGTGTTCATACAAGCATGAAGTGAGACAAAACTTTATAATAAACTAATAAACTTAAAACCACCCCAAGTCAAGTGATATGTTTAGGATTGATATATCACTGTTGAGACTTGTATGTAACAATGTCTTCTGTCCGACAGAAAGCTGATCTCACAAGCTTCATATATATAGATATCTGGACAGTTATATAGATCCGATGAAAAGTTGTTCATTAGGATTGGGGATCCGATTTGAGATAACATGATGGGTAGATTCATCCTTGTCACTTGTTCATCTCATTGGTATTAATAGGTATAACTAATCCTCAGACTCAAAGGAATATTAATTGGTATTCTGGATTACAGAATGTGACGTTTTGACTCTGGTGTAACACGATCCTTAACAGAGATGACTCTGGGGTGTGAACAGTATACGTTGGGTATCACAGGAAGTGATTGCGGGATCGTTATATATTGGATTGAGCATTTGTCACTCCCGATAAATGGGAGATACATCCAAGGATCGCTTGTGGAAGACTCGACTCTAAATCCTTGCAAGGTGATAGCTTAAGACTTGAAATACAGATTTCACTTAACCTATCTTTTTGAGTTGACTCGGCCTGTACAAGTAAAACGAACGTCTCTCTATATGTGACTTGACATCACCCATAGTCATAAGATTCAGTTCAAGGATGTAGTTGATAAAGGATCGAATTATACTGTAACTAATACGGAAAGGTTAACGACAGAATCAACCTGTCTTCTTATAGCTCTGGGGGAATGATTACGGACTTGCTAATCACATACTCTGTACATCATTCCGTTATGCAAAGATTAAATATAATTCTTTGAAAATTAATTTAATAACGTTGCATACGGCTAGAAGCAATAAGAACCTAATGGGTCACACATAAGACTTGGAACCTAAAAGAGAGATAGATGTTAATTAATTGATTGAAGCTCAATTGAGCCCAGTAAGGCCCATGGACCAAGGGGGGGTCGAAATTCATGTAATTAAATACATGAATAATTAATTTGATTTTGTTATTCCTAATTAGATTAGGATTATGAATTAAATTAATTAAGAGATAAATAAGTTAGGAGTTTTAATTAGATTAAAATACTCCTATTATTATCCAATAAGGTTATTATTATTATCCTTAATATATTAGATATATAATGAGATAATAATTAGAAATTCTATTCCGAATTAAATTCCTATTCAGTAACCTAATTCTATCTAACTAGGGATTAGATACAAGAGATTATAAATACCCCCCTAGTGATTTTCGAAATCCCTAAGCTATTCCCTACTGAGATTTTCGAAATCCCTATAGTGAGAGAGAGAGAAAATTCGACACCCCTAGTTCGAGGACGAGATTTCTCTACGGCTTCCTTCCGATCAATTGATTTCATCTATTTCTTTTATCCTTGATCTTGTGTTGATTAGTTAGAGGCAATCTACTTTGGTTGCTATTCAACGGTTGATTCTAAATTAATCTTCCTGTGTTTTATTTCGTGTTTGGGAACTCGGAGAAGAGTTGTGGGCACTTCATTAACAACGGTAGATTGATCATCAAGAGGTAATTCTTCTTATCCCTCTTTATATGAAATAACGGTTAACGGATCTTGTGGTTTATGGAAATAGGTTAAAAATTTTATATTTCCGCTGCTATACCTTAGCCTAATTTCCAACAAGGAGATCCCCGACCCCTCTCCCAAGTGAACGGATAACCCAACAACCTCATATCGAGAAGACCACAATCAGAAATGGTTTCTTGAAAATCATGGATCAAAGCTGCAGGATAACAGGCTCCCCCTCTTTTCTCCTCTTGATTTAGAATACAATTCATATCACCAATCACACATCATGAGAGTGACGATTGATCTTTTAAAGTACGGAGCAAGTCCCAAGAGAGATGGTGCTTTGATCGGTCAGCCTACCCGTAAAAACATGTACACCTCCAAGCCGCCACCTCGCCTTCTTGGATACTGACATCAATATGAAAAGATGAAAAGCTTAAAATAGTAATATTCACATCACTTCGCCAAATAATCGTTAATCCTCCTCCTCTACCTTCCATATCAACACAGTATCAAACCCTACAGTCTTCTTTATTTGTTCTAATATATTCTGATGGGCTAAAGTTTCAAATAAGAACAAAAGGGATGGCTTATTACTCCCTAAAATATTTTTGAGAGCCAATACCGCCCGAGGTTTGCCAAGACAACGACAGTTCTAGCTACCACCAATCATGGCTCCCAGCGGGGCTCGCCTACAAGCTCAGTCGATCCTGAATTTTTATTCTGCACACTTTTGCTACTTCCTCGCTTGCGTAGCCCTGAAGCCTGTAGCAATAACTTCTTTCTTTTCCTCTTGTTATCCCCAATATTGTTGAGATCCTCCGCAACATCTTCATCCTCCAGACCATCCCCCTCTTGTCCTTGACACCCCATTGTAAAGTCTAGAGTATCCTGGAAATTCGGGGATAGAACACCCCAGATTTATCTGCCATGAAGGGTACACCATCAGCACCACACAGTCATCTTTCACCCCCACCTCGAATACCTCTGTTTGGTTAGGCCTTCAGTCAAGGTCCCCACTCTTTTTTCAGACAATCAGCTGGGCTGGTAAAGTGCTTGGGGCAGAACCTATCTGTGTGGCCTAATAGGCCACATATGTAACAGAAATAAGTGATTCTCTCATATTTGAACCGAACCAATTAGGGAGAACCACCCTCATTTGTTACCTTTTTCCAACGTTTCAAGGCCATTCTGACATCCATACTCACCCGAATACACATGAACATCTTCCATCCTCCGGCATTGTTCTTGAAATCATAAAGTAGAAATTGGCCAATGAAATCTCCCAACCTCTTGCTAACAGCTTCAGACATACAACCTGTCGGGAGATTGTGGATTTGAACCCATATCGATATATGATGGAGCTCCAGTAAGAGAGGATCCTCATTTGCATTTAACAGATGAAGGATTAGCAGGTGATTATCATAGGCCCACAACCCCTCTTCCAAAACCCTAGAGATATCCAATTTATGATAAACCTAAACATGTATCGTTTTTTTGTTAATCTCTGAACGTACAGACCACGTCGAGGCATCCAAATACTTGCGAGCCTATGTTGGAGAGCAGTGAAACTGATCGGTCGGTCGGTATAAATCTCCCCCAAAAGACACATGTCAGAATTAGTCCCATGCGATTCATCCTCCACCGCATGTAGTGCGAGATTCTCAACCTCCTCCTCTTGAAGCGATAGGTTATCCATAAGATTTTCCATGGCACAATCAATGAATCGATTGCCAGAAACACTAATACACATGAGCAGCAGTGGCAATGAAGCTTGCAGAGCAAGGAAAGCATGGAAGAATAGGCGAAAAACTCTCAACCCAGGAGAGAAAAACGAAAACTCTCAACCTAGGAGAGAAAAAAACTCCAGTCTTATTTGCTATAGTTTATTCTGACATACCATTTATAATTTATATAAAAAAAAGCATTACCATTTAATTTATGATTAATTTGTTTTCTGTTGGTTTATTAGCAGAACAAGAAAAAAATTTAACCATTTTTTTTTTATAGATTCTGAAACATTGTGGGTAGGCTGGGCTGGGACTGGGATTGTATTTTTAGCTCGAGTCCAACCCGGTCCAAGTCGGTACTTCGGAAGTTGCGGGCTAAGTTACCTGGATAAATGAATATTATTACTCAACCCGGTTAAACCCGGCTCGAATCCAGCCCGGCCCAGCCATGAACAAGTCTTGTAATGAGCGTGACTTAGCGTTATCTTGAATAAGATGTCAGTTTTTCATACAAAAAAATAAAAATAAATAAATCAGTTTAGTTGTAACAAGCAGCCATTTTTATCCAAAAATTAAAGGAAACAAGCGACGAGATGCGGTGAGCAACGTAAAGTCTCGGCTTCCATAATTTTACTGTTTGTTTACCTTACTGAAACCCTAGAAGATTTAGAAAAACCTGACCTGACTGTCATAGCTACTCAGTTGCTGCTGAGTCAATTAACTCGCTCAACATGGCCGAGTCTGCGGCCGAACTCACCGAAAACTCTGTCGTCACATCCGGCCAACCGCCATTACATAATTCTAACAGAACTCTTCCTACTGTGGATGAGCTTGTAGCCAAAGCCATAGCTCCAGTAAAGGCAGAGTTCCTTCGTCCTCCGCCTTCTAGGACAAACCAAAACGACACTGCCGTTTCAGATTCCAGTGTAATAGCCAAGGAGAAGAAGTCCAAACGCCAGCTCAAACGCGAACGACGTCAGGTGTCAACCCTTCTGCCTACCAAATTCTACTTCTCATTCAATTATTATCAATTTTAATTTGTTCTGTTTCTGAATTTACTTGAGCAGAGTTCTGCTCTGCACCTCTGTTCTGAGGTAGCTAAGAGTGAAGATGCTAGTTCTTGTATTTATGGCGATAAATGCCGCTTCAGCCATGACGTAGAAGCCTTTAAAGATCAGGTACTTTTAGATAATGCTAGCTTCTTAATCCAATTTCAATGCGCCTGCTTTATTATTATTGTTATTGAGTTGATGTCGCAAAGTGCAGAAACCGGCTGATTTAGAGGGGAAATGCCCTTTTACTAATGGTGAAGGGCCGTGTCCTTATGGCTTGGCCTGTAGATTTTATGGTACACATGAAGCTGGTGTTAGGGGCAATGGTTCGAATTCCCGAAGCAGAAGCTCTGAGATAAATGGATTGAACAAAGATGTCCAGAAGCTTTTATGGAAGAATAAGATGAAGTTCCCCAAGGCTGATGCCAACCTTAAAGCTCTTGGCCTTGTGGTAATAACCACTATCTCTTTTCAATGCTTTATAGTTTGTTAATTACTGTTATTCTTGGCAGTCTTTGATTTTAATTTATAATGTAGTTAGCCGAGGGCATAGCAGCCTTTTGGACATGCTTGCGTTTCTCCTTTTTATCACTACAAGTGGCGAATTATTTTTTATATGATAATGTATGAATAGATAATTTGAAGGATTATAATTTGAAAATGTAGATAGCATGTCCAAAAGAGTAAACTGTGAGTTTTCAATCTGCTAAGTCTATGGCTTACAATTATCTACATAAAGGTCGTTCTTACTTCTATTTTGATTCTGCTGACATTACATAATTTTACGCTGTCTCACCATTCCTTGTGCCACTCTTGTTTTCTTTTTCTCAGGGTCCTAGTAATTCAAGAGTCAAAAAGCAGGATGAAGATGAGGTTGATCTGACGGCTAGGGATGATTCTCGTGCTACTAATGAGAAAGATTGCGGTGACACAACTGACAAACTGGAAGTGCCAAAGAATTGTGTCGATGAAACTGATAAGTCGGAATGCGCCTTGGAAGTGCCAAAGAATTGTATCAATAAAACTGATAAGTCGGAATGCTCCTTGGAAGTGCCAAAGGATTGTAGTGATGAAAATGATAACTTGGAGTGCTCTTCGGAAGTGCCAACAGAGTATAATGAAGGTGAATTAATAAAAGCTGATGAAAATAGGCCCCTAAAAAGAGCAAAGTCATCTGTTGAAGAAAACTGTTGCTCTGGTGAAGAAGCTAATGGTTGTCTTACCTTTTGTTCCTCAGTGGTGTTTGATTTATTTATTTGTACCAAATGTTCATTTGAGTTAGAGAATATGTAGCTGACCTTGAATTCAACCATTAACAGGATTGAGCATCCCAGATAAAGATTTTGAGAAAAGCTGTGGGGAAACTGAATTAGAAGGTGTCACTGGTAATGCAGAAACAGATAAAGTTTTGAAAATGCACCCACGAGAAAAGAAGCTTATTGACTTCAGAGAAAAGCTGTATCTTGCACCTTTGACTACGGTTGGAAATCTTCCTTTTCGAAGGGTTTGCAAAGCGTTGGGAGCTGATATAACTTGCGGTGAAATGGCAATGTGCACAAATCTTCTGCAGGTTCATAGTCTTGTTGTATTTTATTGATCCCAAATCTTCTGCACTGAAAATTTGTGAAAAATTTATTATTTTCATTAGTTATTCTTTTATCTTTCTGCTGTTTAATTCACAAATATGTGTTTAAACAGCTTTGACATGTTCAGCTAACACTTAGGTGCTTTCAATTCTAAAATTATGATATTTTTAGTAGAATTTATTAAAATGATGTGATGGATGAGCTTTGGCAAAATTTTCATTGTTTATTATTAAGGTATAAAGCAAGCAATGGGGTTTAAGATATATTTGGGATTTTTTGTTTTGATTTTACTGTTTGTATCTAGGTCTCAAAACCCTATGAAAATGTGTATTGCTTCTGAATTTAAATATGGAAGAAAAAAGGATAAGAAAACAAAATTATTGAATTGTTTGGTATTTCAAAAACAGGAAACGGGATAACAGAAGTTATACAGCATGCCCTTATTTCTGCAGCATTTACTGCCCACAATAATATGGAACATGTATTACACCTATGATGTGATTCTTTAGCTTCGTCTTTCTGTAGATGAGAGTGTAAGCATGCTAAGGTTGAAGACTATCTAAACTAATTTTTAAATTTCTCAGAAAATCTATTGTTTTTGTCCATAATTAGTGATACTTGAGATTCATAATGAATTATTTCTACATGATTAGTTCTTACAAAGTCATAATTTGTGCATTGGGTTTGAAATCTTTTGTTTGACCAATTCTTGTTTGGTCAGGGTCAAGCTTCCGAGTGGGCACTCCTAAGGCGCCATTCATCTGAGGATTTGTTTGGTGTACAGATATGTGGGGCATACCCAGATACTGTGACACGGACTATAGAGCTTATAGATCAAGAATGTGAAGTTGACTTCATTGATATAAATATGGGTTGCCCAATTGATATTGTTGTTAACAAGGGTGCTGGCTCATGTCTTCTTAACAAACCAATGCGAATGAAAAATATGGTAGCTGCTGCTTGTGGTACAGTGGATAAACCCATAACTATAAAGGTAATATTTCATATTTCTGCTGATGAAACAATTACAACAATGTTGGGAGTTTGGCATGTTATCTCAATACTAATTGTCATGCCTTTGAGTTTTTCTTTTTGGCAGTTATCTCTTAAGCATCTTAAGAAGTTTCTGTCATGTGTTCTTGCTTGTGTTTGTGTTCCTTTTTTTTTTTCCTTTGTATGGTTGATTTGGATGGATTAATCTACATCATCTTGTTGCTCTAGGTACGAACGGGTTATTTTGAAGGGAAAAATCGTGTTGATTCATTAATTGCAGATATTGCTACTTGGGGTACCAATGCTGTGACAGTACATGGTAGAACACGTCAGCAACGGTATAGCAAGCTTGCTGATTGGAACTACATATATAAGTGTGCTGAAAAGGCCCCAGAATCATTTCAAGTTCTGGGAAATGGGGATATATTTTCATATACAGACTGGAATAAACACAAGTCTGACTGCCCTCAGCTCGCTTCATGCATGATAGCAAGAGGAGCACTGGTCAAGGTATGTAATTTGGAGCTTTCATATTCACTCATATTTTACAAGTGGAAAGCTTTATTGCATGCTTCTGAACCATGCTTTTGATTGCATTTTGTAGCCTTGGATATTTACTGAAATAAAGGAACAAAGGCATTGGGACATCAGTTCTGGAGAACGACTAGATATTTTGAAGGATTATGTACGTTGTGGCCTTGAACATTGGGGTTCCGATACAAAAGGTATGCATTGTTGGTTAAATGAAATATTTGTAACTTGAGTCTCATTTTACGTGTGGACATGCTCTAAAACTTATACTTTCTGTGATGGTAATTATGAATGATAAATCGCTGATCAGATTGGATTCTAGAAAAATTAATGCAACCCATAATTCTTGCTTTTGCCCACGTATAGGAGTCGAAACAACTAGGCATTTCTTATTGGAATGGCTTAGCTACACATTCAGATATATACCTGTTGGTCTTTTGGAGGTCGTTCCACAGCAGATTAACTGGCGTCCACCCTCATACTGTGGTCGTGATGATCTTGAAACAATGATGGCATCCGAGTCTGCTGCTGACTGGGTATTTCATTGCCTTGTATCTCCAGTGCATGATGTATTACTTATTTTAAACTGCCAAGCACAATATACCTACAATTTGTTTTACTTTATGCAGATTCGAATCTCAGAATTATTGCTCGGCAAAGTTCCAGATGGCTTCACATTTTCACCCAAGCATAAATCAAATGCTTACGACAAAGCAGAAAATGGCTAAAATGTCTCTTCTTAATTTTGATAGACAAACTTGATATTGATGTTAGCTGCACAAACCTTTTTCTCCTGCCCTCTTCTGCAACAGGTTCCATTTTTGATGATGCTAAGTGATTCTGAAAACCCGCAGTTGCCGCTGGAAGCTAATGCTCGGTGAGAATGCGTTAATTTCTATTTACTGGTTCTGTGATTTAACTTCATTATTTAGGGGGACAATTTGGTTGTCTCCCAATAAATTTTGTTGTTTCTTATCATATACCAAAATGCTGTATTCGATGAGTTGATAGCATACATTTTACCTAGTTGAAAACAATCCGAAATTTGAAAACAATTTTGTTGTTTCTTATCATATACCAAAATGCTGTATTCATCAAGGAAGTGGTAATCCATGCAAAATTGATAGAGAATCGATGATATGCAATAATTAGATTTAGGATTGGTAAAAGGGAATCAGTATATATTTTTATAATATTGAATACTAATTTGCTTTGTGACAGCATTTAAATTTGACTGATTCTGCAACCTTATTTTATAAGGATTTGCTACTGATTCCTGACATTTTTGGCATTTTGTGTTGTACAATCTGTACTTGCCTATTAATCTAATCTCTATTATGACTATAACTGTATACAAACTAATATGGTAAAGCGTGTGTTATTCATGAGTCAAATTTATCAATAGATAATAAAAGGTTCAGTCACTTTCTTCATAAAATAAGGTGTACTTGATTTCAATTTTTATAGAATTACTCTCTAACTCTATGCTTGTAGTCGCTCTCATTCTAAAGTTGAGAATTAAATTGGGATGAAGATTGTAACTTGAAATTGTGCTACGTTTACCACCGATTATTTTTTGAAAACAAGTGTATGACGAAATTTCTAAATTATAGGCCACTCATTCAATTATCCAACTACACATGGGTATCATCATCTTGTTTGGAACTTGTCTACTATCAAACAAAAGAGAAGGAATCTTTATCTTTTATGGTAAAGAAGAATCTTTCTATTTGTTTGTTTACTTGCATATTCTTCTTTCTATGTTTTTCATTTTGATATTAGAAAGAATGAAAAGTATTCGTAATCAACTTAAAATCTACTTGATTTTATTTATAAAAATATTACCCAAGGTTGGTTGGTACAAGACCTTTATTAATAATATTTAATTTATATAACACATTTATGTCATTAATTGTAATTATTAGATTATATTTTTATTAATATTTATATATTAAGATGAATCCGTGCATCGCACGGGCCAAAAACTAGTTATGATATAAGAAAATAGGATTATGAGATTATCCTCATTAAATTAGTACTTTTTTTTTCTATTAACCTTGAGATAAGAAAGTTAATGTATGCTTAACATTAGAAATCTGTGTTCGTTATTTAACACGAAATAAAGTTCATTAAATTAAATTTGACTTTATTAAGAACAACGGAATGCATATTATTTAGTGATAATAATGTTTTTTGTTAAGGATATCTTCTCAATAATTGATAAGCAAAACATATGGATATGAATATCTATATATAATAATAATAATAATATGTAATTGAGATATTTTTGTAGATTTCAAATACATAATTGGCTCTATTGTACATACGATTTACAAAACTACCTCAAAAGATCATAAATAGTTTACTGTTTGTTTTATTAGTATTTTAGGACTTAAAAGATTTATTACTTTATTATTCAATTGAAAAAACTAGAGATATTCTGATAAATCATAAAAGCATTTAGAAGTAAAATCAGGATTATTAGGAATATAGAGTGACGACCACATTTATAGAATATTGTTTATCAAAATATCTTTGCTTAATTATAAGCCAATAGAAATTGTACCATTGATAAAAATAAAGACAAATACAGGGCTGGAAAGAACACACGCACGCAACGGAAATCAAATACTCCCTCCGTTTTTTATTATATGACGTTTTGGACTTTTGAATTTGTTCATTTTTATATGTCGTTTTGTATTACCAATGCACTTTTTACAATACTTTCTCTAATTTGCCCCTATTTATTGTAAGAGAGAGATATAATTATTAATGCAAATTATCTTAATTAAGTCATAAAAATTAATAAGAGAGAGAAATTTTGCATAGAAAGTAGAGATCCAGGAGAAAAGTATTAAGGGTACATTAGTCATTTTAATAGTCTCATTAATATTGCATTGGTCTTGATGAAAAACCTTAAACGACATATAAAAAAGAATGGAGGGAGTAATCAATATTCTGCCGTAGCTTAACCAACGAAAGTTCTTGGGGATAGATTCATTATACTGCTATCCAAATATCCAAACCACATGTATTCTCATCTTAATGAATTCTCATTAAAATAAATTATGTTCCAAATTTAATTACAATTAAAGTCCTCACTACACCCGCAAATGTATTTAATATTAAGATGGATTATCATGTTTGAAATTTGTTCAAAATTAAAGCCCTCGCCACACCCACATATATATTTAGTAAGAATCTAACCCGACTAGAAATATAAACAAAGAAAAATCATAAAAGCACATTTTATGATCCATTAGAACAAGTTTTGTCTGTTGTTTTGTTGAATTTATAAGTTTTATTTGGTTTCTCTTCTGAGTCTAAAGACCTGTAACTGTTATGAGCTAGGCAATCCAACTTGCAGTTTGCAACAGGTCTTTTTTTTTTTTTTTTTATGGATCTTGTCCTCAAAATAAGTTTGATATCATTTTCCTTTTCAAGATTCGCACATGTCTGAATCGTTTAGATGTGCTTCGAAAAAGAATTAAGTTTAATGGGTATGTGAAAGTTTACTGCGAAGGCATGAGTGGCGGTTTGGGTCTGTTTTGGCGGATGTCGAGATTATTCTAAATTCTGACTGGAATTTTATGGATGCAAAAGTCAATTTTGGCACGCGGGGTGGGGGAGGGGTAGTACGCCCTGACAGTTTATTGGTTATTATAGAATGTTTGAGCGTGCTCGTCGATCTGCTTCTAGGACGATTAGGCTCTCCGTTGATGTTGCATGAGAGATTTTATTGGTCTCTTGTTGGCTTCGGTGATTGTGATTTCTAGGGTCCTTGGGATTGACGTTGTTGTGCAAAATTATAAGTGAGTTTTTTAGGACATTTTCCCGTGAGTTTTTTAGGACATTTTCCCATCGTCTATTTGGAGAGTTTCAACCTCCTAATGGGATACCATGAGTATTCCAGAGACTTTAAGGTGGTTAAAGACTAAGAATTTAGATGAGAATGAGATTGAGTCGGATATTACGACAGTTATTGCTCATTTAACCGAATTAAGTTTCCAATAGAATGGACGCATAGCTCTCCTTCTTTGATTCACCAAGCATACACTTGTTTAATGAAATTCATTTTGCTTAAAATAAATATCCATTAGACCATAACAGCACAAGTCCTAGTTCATTTGATGTGCGCAGAAATCTGATCAAGTAAGTTGTTAATGTATGGGCAAACCTAAACAAATTAGTCCATAACACCACAATGAAATTTTAACTATGGTAGTGACATTCTAACAAATTAGTCCATAACACCACAATGAAATTTTAACTATGGTAGTAACATTCTAGCACCATAGCTACTACTGAATCAGTTACCTATCATCATCATTATGCACATAAAGCTTGAGTTAATTATGCATTGATGCCAAATGCATTACAAATACAACATTGGAATTGGAAAGAATCAGAAGGATAAAAAGAATTCACTATTGCAACAACTAGTTGAGATGATAATAACTGAAAGATGGACAAAATTGGTGCTGGATAATCTAGTTAATTAGCAAAACAATACTAATCCAAATAACTCATATTATAATGACTGACTCAAGACATGATCATCTGTGTTAATCATAAAAAAACCTCCAATGCATCAAACAACATTATCATGATAAAGATGGTAACTTTTGAACATCACTAATCCTGTCCTTATTGTGATTTCGAGGTCCCTGAACCCAACCTCCATCAATGTTTTCAATACTTCCATTCAATCCATCATCCACAAAATCACCAATACTTTTCACTTTAAGTTCTGTTGGTTCAACTGGGTATTTCCCTGAGAAACAAGCATAGCAAAAGCTTGGAGAATCCTCACCTAACAATTTCTTCAAGCTATCCAACGGTAGAAACGCAAGTGAATCGCACCCGATGTACTCCCTTATCTCCTCCACAGTCATCCTATTTGATATCAATTCTTCAGAACTTGGTGTGTCTACTCCATAGTAACAAGAAGCTATGATTGGAGGACTGGCAATCCTCATATGAACCTCTTTAGCCCCAGCTTCCTTAAGCAACCTAACAATTTTCGAGGAGGTTGTTCCTCTTACAATTGAATCATCAACAACAACAACTCTTTTCCCTTCTAATACAGCTCTCACTGGTGAGAGCTTAAGCTTAACACCGAAATCCCTAATCTTCTGGGACGGCTCGATGAATGTCCTTCCTACATAGTGTGATCTTATTAAGCCTATTTTGTATGGAACTCCTGCTTTGGCTGCATAACCATTGGCAGCCACAACCCCTGAATCAGGAACAGCAATCACAACATCACAATCAACAGGAGCCTCCGTGGCTAGAATTTCCCCAAAATACTCCCTTGACTCATAAACAGACTTGCCGAATACAACTGAATTAGGCAAAGAGAAGTAAATATGTTCGAAAATGCATTGTTTCGGTTCAGGGTGAGTCATTAAGCAAAGAGATTGAACCCCATCTTTATCAACAACCAAAACTTCCCCAGGATAAACCTCTCTCTCGTAAGTGGCCTCAATTAAATCAAGAGCACAAGTTTCAGAGGCAAAAACAACAGCACCATTACTTCTCCTACCCATAACTAAAGGCCTAAAACCATAAGGATCTCTAACAGCAACCAATTTATCCTGTGTAGCAAACACCATAGAATAAGCCCCTTTTAACTTCTCACAAGCATCAACTATCCTAAGAAAGAAAGGTCTAGCCTTGGAAATAGCAATTAAATGCAAAACAACCTCAGTATCAGAACTAGTATTAAAAATAGAACCATTATCTTCAAGCATAGCCCTCAATTCTCTATAATTAACTAAATTCCCATTGTGAGCAACCCCAACAGAACCAAACCTGTAACCAGCAACAAAAGGTTGAACATTTTTGAGCATAGAAGAGCCAGCAGTAGAGTAGCGAACATGACCAATAGCTAAATCGCCGGGCAATTGGTCAAGCTTAGAGGAATTGAAGACTTCGGAGACTAACCCAACACCAGTAATAGACTGTAAAACCTTATTATTAACAGCAACAATACCGGCTCCTTCTTGGCCGCGGTGCTGGAGAGCATGAAGAGCTAAATAGCAAAGACGAGAGGCTTCAGAGTCGCCGTAGATACCAACAACACCACACTCCTCACGGGGCTTATCGTCATCATCAAAGTAAGAAGAATCAGCAGATGATTCGACATCACCGGAAATTACATGAGAAAGGGGATTTTGAGAGGAGAAAGAGATGTGGGATTTGTGGGGATGAGAAAGAAGAGAAGGTTTAAGGAGGGTTTTGGGAAGGAGGGAAATAGGGGATTTGCGGGGAAGTTGAGGATTAGAGTTGAAAGAAAGAGAAGGGTTAGAAAGAGGGGAAAGATTGGCGGTAGCCATGGGAGAAGGAGGAAGAGGCAGGTTCTAGGTTATAGGAGAGGAGAGATTGAAAACTCCAACACCAAGTTGTGTTGTGTTGTGTTTGTGAGGGTGGGAAGGAAGGAAATAGGTTTTTATAGTATTTGTGAAATTGTGATATTGAATGGAGTGCCCGCTCTTGCTCTTACTCTTACTCTTACTCTTACTCTTTTATATTCTTCTTCCCAAACATAACACTTTCAATTTCTCTCTACAACTACTACTACTACTACAACAACAAGTGTATGTAGTCATCAAGTTGCTTTTGTTCTTTTTTTCGTGAACCAAATAGCTTATGATATTATGTTACCATACATATATCATTAATTTTTTTAAAAAAAAAAAAAAAAAAACTTTTCTTTTACCATCTATTAATTAAAAAAAAAAGATATATATGGTAGGATCCGAATTTATTTTCAACATTTAATTGGTCACTTGAATTTAAGAGATGTTACGTTATGTTATCTTATTGAATTTACTTAAAGTAACTTATTAAACTGTTTTAAAAGGAATTCAGTTAAACAGTATGTGAATATCCGAATATATACGTGTCTTCATCTAAAGCAAGTAAAGTTATCCGAAGCATAGAGAGCCTTCAAAGCAAGCAGTGTTAGAATGAATAACCACTAGGACGTGCGGACCAATAAGAAGCATTCAGAATTCATCTCGGAATAGGATCCTTGATGCAGTTCAGGATTACAGTTTGAACTTATTACGAACTATCTAAATTACATCTGTCATTCAGGAGATGACATATGTCCTCTAAAGAAGCTAGGATGCACACCCAAACCGACTACCAAAATTACCCCTGGCACCCTATAAATAGAACGTGACGTCACAATCAAGGTATATACAGACATCCATTGCAATTCTCATTTAATTGCTTTGTGCTCTCATTTTCGGACTCTACTAATATAAGCATTAGAGTAACGTTGATCATCGACCTCACCTCGATCCTTTTTTAGTCTTATCTCAGGCCTAGAAAATATTCATCGCAACAATATCATACAGATTCAATCATATCAAATTGATGTGGTTATCATGGATCAAATAAACACGCGACCATGACTCATCATGAGAGCACAATAGACCTATCATCCCCGCGACAAATCCATGAGCTCAGAACACATTTGGACGCTAACGACAATGCATTAGACTCCTTCAAATCACTCTTGACCTTAATAGGCATATTGAGAAATGCATGGGTCCACTTCAGCCTTCAAATATGGCATTTATGGACCCTATAGCCAAACATGTCCTCTACACCGTCAGCACGGTACATGAGGCCACTAACATGAATGCGACTAGGAGTGTTCACAAACCAAACCGGATCGAAATAACCGACCGAACCGATAAATTTCGATTTTTTGGTTTGGTTTTTCGGTGTATTAGGTTCGGCTTCGGTTTTAAATATTGAAATATATCGGTAATATCGGTTGGTTCGATTTTTATGATAAAATAACCGAATTAACCGAACCGACCGAAATATGGATTAGTTAAATTTATTATTTGATTAATAGGACTAGTACTGTGAATATTTATCAAGATAGATATTTGATATATTTTGAATTTAAAATTATAATTTTTGTTTGTTTATTATGTTGTTAGAAAAAAAAAATAATCATAATTTCTCCAACATATACGGTATATAAAAAGAATTAGAAAAATAAAAATTTAATCATGATTTCTCTATACGTGCAGATATATAATTATATTGTATAACTTTTTTTTATAGATATATTATATAAAAATTAAATATTTATGTTTAGGACCTAAACAGTAATCATAATCATATTATGATAAATACTATGTATGTATTAAAGGTATTAAAATCATGGATTCATAATTTTGTTGATATATTGTAACGATATAATATAAAACAAGAAATAATTTATTTAATAAATGTAGAAACCAAAAACCGAACTGACCGAAATAATCAGTTCGGTTCGGTTTGTTAATATTATTCGATTAGGTTCGGTTTTCATTTTAGATACTATTCGGTTATTTCGGTTCGGTTCGGTTTTTAGACCGAACCAACCGTTGAACACCCCTAAATGCGACTACAATGGTGCAATTACATGAGAAGTTGGATGCTACTGAAGAGGCTATTAATTTGGCAAAAGGTAGGATTCTATCGTATGTTCTACCGAACAGCATACTTTTCACAGTTGTCCTTATAGGAGAGACATGTCGCCAGAGTTACAGTTGTAGGATGCAAGGAGGAGATCTAGAGAGAAACAGCAAACTCCTCACAAGCGCCAAACAATCTCTCTTACTCAGTCTCCCCATCCTATTGTGAGAGAAGCTGGAAGGATACTTATGGTGAAGATCACTCCCCTAAACCTTTCGTGGAAGGGTGCAACCAGATCTAAATCCCCATCATATTAGAGGAGGCATGGAAGAATCGAAACCCTCTTTAGACTATCACATACCATAAAAACGTCCAGACATGTTAAGGTCTCCAACATACAAGTGCAAAACTCAGAGATACTTTAATGAGCCGGAATCCCCACAAGGTAGCATCAAGACACCAAAAAGCTCTACGGGATCTAGATCTCAAGATAAGGATGAGCGGGGAAGAAATAAATTTGTGCCAAGATCTCCCAAAGATCGATGGAAAACTCATCGGAATGCATCATTCGATAATAAAGATAATCAAAGATCCGTGCAAAAGGAGTCTATGTTGGAGATTATCCATATGGAGCTGAAGAGTGTTATGCTAGATGCATATATCGATGCTCGTATGTCGGGGGGAACAGACACTAGCGCCCCACTTTATGCTCATATCTTGCGTGAACCAATGCCTCAATGTCTTAAATACCCCTATATAGAAAAATACAATAGGATGGGAGATCCAGTGGTACATGTGAAGAACTTTAGGAGAGCGTTAGAAATAATAATGACTACAAACATCGTTACGTGTTTCCTTTTTCCCACCACCTTAAAGGATATTGTCCTATTAGTACGAGCAACTCCTACCGGATTAACCCAAAACTTCAACCATTGGCAAACGAGATCGCCTAACACTTTTTTACTTCAATACCTAAAAGTAAAATGATCCAAGATCTCAACTACCTCAAACAAGAACATGGAGAAAACCTGTGGAGTTAGGTAGACATTTTCCAAATGATCGTAATCCAGATCCGACACTAACTAAATGTATATCAGGGATGATCCTTGTTCTCATGCTTTGGGTTTTTTCTTCTTTTCTATAATCGCCTCCTTACCATGGTCACAATTCTTCTAGTTCTATTTCTTAGGGGCCATGATCTTAGAGTCACTTGAGGAGGTGTGATCAATGATAACAAGCATTTTTGGATTGCAGGAGTTCTTCCTTCTTAGAGCTTTCATAGAAAAAAAAAAAGAAAAAGCAATCTTTAAATTTCTAGAAGCCTGAAAGAAATGAGGAGTTGAGAGGGGGTTTAAAGAGTCAGGAAGAAGAAGTTGTGTTGCCTTGATTATCCTTCTATAAAATTTTCCAAATGGATGGTGAAATGTTGTGAGGGCGAGCCTTGGCGCAACGGTAAAACGTTGTTGTCGTGTGACCAGAGGTCACGGGTTCGAGTCTTAGGAGCGGCCTCTTGCCAATTAAATTGGCAAGGGAAGGCTTGCCCCCAATACACCCTTGTGGTGGGACCCCTCCCCGGACCCTCGCTCAGCGGGGACGCGTAATGCGACCGGGCCGCCCTTTTTTTATGGTGAAATGTTGTGTTTAAGTGAGATCGATGGCGGCATATTTTCTTGGAACATGCAAAGTTTCTCATCCTATTTACCCTTTGATAAAGAACCCATAGACACGTGTCACTTTCATGTGGGGATAATAAGTGGTGGAGATTATGCCTATAAAAGGGAACTGTATGCCTCATAGGAGTGACATCATTCTAGATGAACACAATAAGACATCTCGCCTACTAAAGAAAAGGGAAAATCAAGTGCCTATCAGGGACGATCCTATTGGAGTATGCCTTAGTCCCGAGATGTTATATCTGATGAGATTATTAACTCTAAGACAATAATTTGTAAACTCAGGTTACTTATGTAAATTGATTAATAGAGTATCCAAGACTAGTGATCTACTCATGTTTGGCGAGTCAGTGATATGCTCAACTCAAGTTATTAGGCAACAAGATAATTGTGATGATGTTTATATGTTATAGACATTGGATGTCAAATCAAGAGAATTGGGGTAGAATTATTAATAAGGTGGATAATACCCATACCCATTGGTCCCGTCCTATTAGGGTCGGGGATGGGAAAGAAAATGGCCTCCATTCTCGAGGATGTGTGGGGGACGGTAATAGCTATCTCACTCCATAGGATCCCCAACCCATTACCATTAGGGTTAATCATGGGGATATTCATAGGTATTACCAATTAATATAATAATATAATACAACATATTTTCTAGCATTTACTAATTAATTTCAAATTAAACATATTAATTACACTTTTAAACACTCACTTTTTTCTTTTATTAATATATTGTGGGTTTGTGAGTTCTTGGACCATGGATGCTCACCCCGCCCAAGTTCTGTCTCGTCCCAATTTCAAAAAAGAAAAAAAGAAAATTACACCTTTAATTTTAAATATCAATATATATATTTTATACCAATCAAAATTATAAACTTGAATAAAAGAAACCATAACTTTAACTATAGGTAATTTCTTCTTTAAATTTTATATGAAATGGTAGAAAAAGTTTGAATATTTACAAAATATATATATATATATATATATTTTTTTTTTTCATTTTTATTTTGAGTTTTATTATAATGGTTGTCTAACTATTCTAATTAGAAATTGAATATACTAAGTATTAATTTAGAAAAATAACAAAATGGAGCGGATATCCCCATATGGACACTCATTACCCATTAAGATGGAGATGGATAAAAATTTATCCCCATTTATCTTTGGGCATGGGGATCGAATAGCTCACCTTATTCCCAACCCGCCTCATTGACAAGTCTAAATTATGTTTTATTAAACAGTAAGCTCTAGATTGATCTGCTATGAGAACAATACATGATTAGAATAGTCATAGATAGTTCTCATGTAACACTCTAGGTTGAATCCTTAGGTCAAGTTCACTATGAGATCTAGATGGCTTGTAGTGTCCTTTGGCTGATTGCCTAATGGGCCTAGAATAAGGTGCCAAGTACGGATTCAGTTGGATGCACTATACATCATGCTTAGAAAGCACGAGTTAAGCAAGAGGTTGCTTAATCTCTTATAGAGATTAGATATCATTGGCCACTTGACTAATGGAACTAAAAAGCGTGTGGTCACACCTTAATGAGGCAATATGCCATTTCTCATTCGAAATTATCGGTTCACTAGAGATTAAGGAAATAATCAAGCAACGAATGAGGGTGACTTAACCATGCCTCATGTTGGACTTGATATCGCATAACAAGGGATTACTTAATATTAGATATTATTAATATATATATATATATAATTTATATACATATAATCACATATTTAATTAAATTAGAGTTTAATTAAAGTAGAATTTTAGAGAGAGTTTTAGTTGAGTGAAAAACTAATTTTCTTCCCCTAAATCCTAAGTGTGCCACCCCCTCTAAATCTAACTAGGTTTGGGTTTTGTTATTTTGTTTGAATAAAATTCTCTTAAGCTAATATAAATAGGCTAAGTTAGACCAAACCTAAGTGATATAGTTGCCTACATTATTTAAAGAAATATAACATTAAAATAAAAAGAGAAGTAGCCACCCTTGTAGAGAAATTCGGCCAAGACGAGTTTGGGTTCATGGAGATTTTATTCTGGAAATTACAAGCTTTCTCTAGTTCTTATTCCGCAAGTGTGATTATAGAGGGAGCTCAAATTTCACCTCCTAATTTCGGATTAAAGATAACAATCAAAGGGAACGTCTCTCACTCTGCGGTGTAAGGTGATTTATTCTTTAACTTTATTCTAGATGTGTGATCCGTGAGAATCGGATGTTTCTACGTTTTAAATTTATTTTTCCTTTGTTAAAGCACGTTAGAAAATCCACTAGTGGTCACATGCTAATTTTTGTTGGGAAAGTTCAACTTATTGAGATGTGTATGTTTCTACGCAGATTATTGATTCGGGTTAATTAAAATTGAATTTTAATTATTAGATTAATTAGGATTATATTTTATATGTTTAAAATGTTTTTTCGGGTTTGAAATGATTATTTTATAATTTTCAGTTTTTCGGGTTTTAAAATCAGTTTTGAAGATTTTAAGGTGTTGCTGTTTTTTCAAAAGGAATTTCAGAAAGTGTTGCAATAGACTGATTTTGCCTTTGATACGTGTTGCAGTTGTCTAAAAATGTTGCCTTTGGCAGTGTTTAACTTCCTTAAGGAGAGATTACAAAAGAGAATCTATGGTTGGCAAGAAAAGTGTTTATCTCGTGGCGGTAAAGAAATATTGATTAAAGCAGTGGTACAGACGGTACCTCAATATATAATGAGTTGCTTTTTGCTTCCAAAGTCTTTATGTGATGAGTTACAACAGATTATGACTAGATTCTGGTGGAATTGTAATTCTAGGCAAAAAAAAAATCATTGGATTAGTTGGGAAAAGTTATGTTTATCTAAGGAAGATGGTGGTTTGGGGTTTCAGAATATTTTTGCTTTTAATCTGGCTTACTTGCAAAGCATGTTTGGAGGATGGTTGAATATCCTGATTCACTATGTTATCAGGTTTTTAAGTATAAGTATTTTTCAAGGGTGGGTATAATGGAGGCTACTGTGGGTTTCTATGCTAACCATGTATGGCGGAGTCTTTTAAAGGCTAGAGAGGTTGTTGTCGATGGTAGCTGTTGGAGGATTGGGGAGGGACGATGTGTTAATTTGTAACAATGCCGATGAATACCTGACGTTCCCTGTAATTGTCCACTTTTTTTACTGAATCAGACTCCTACACAATGGGTTTCTTGCTTGATTGATTTTAATGAATTTTGTTGAAAAAAGGACTTGGTTAATTACTGCTTTTCTACAGATGTTGCCGCTGCTATTTTGAAAATTCCATTGAGCAGAAGAAATATTATCAAACACTTTATTCTGGTATATTTCTAAAAATGGTGAGTATCTTGTGAAATCATGATATAAAGTGGATATTGGAGCTTTGCAGTTTTCTTCTTTAATGGCAGCTTCTTCTTTAGGTGCTAATGTATTTTGGAACTTTCTATGGAAGGTAAATGCTCCATCAAAATTTATTCATTGCATGGAATAATGCTAAATATGTATTGCCTTGCTTTGATAATCTTCAGAAAAAAGGAATCAATGTGTTTGGTCAGTGCTGCTTCTATGGTTATCATGTTGAAACTTTAATTCACTTGTTCAAAGATTGTCCTAGAACAAGATCATTCTGGAAACAGGTGAATCTATTATATCATGTGTATAACATTGAAGGTCTAAATTGTCTAGATTGGTTTGCTGCTATAGCGAATTTGCTTTCAGTACTGTAGTTTGCTGTGTTTTGTGGTGTAATTCATTAAATCAGGTTATCCATGGCAAAATTCACATTGGAGAAATTAAATCAGTAGAAGGGGTAAAGGAATTGTTAAATGGGTTTTCATTTATGTAAGGAAACATGTTGTTGGGGGTGTTGGAGGAATGATGAGGGCATGGATTATGAGTTGGGTATTTCAAGTTTTAGCACAGGTTGTGTTAAAAATAATGTTAGCAGCATTATTTAATCTGAAGCAATTGGAGGATTGAAAGAAAAATTTGTAACTGTTTTTTTTTAAACAAAAAAAATTGTAAATGTTGGTGGAGTGAAGTCAGCAGATGAATAACTTAGAATTAACGATATACAGGTTAATGGGTGCAAGGGTATGGTGGAAATTAATATGGAGCAGGTGCCTTGGGTTTGTGTTCGGGTGGTTCTGGGAATTTTTTGGTTGCCCAAAAAGAGCAGGTCAGTGCTGCAGCAGGGTTGGATGCAAGAGTTTGATTTTGTTTCATCAAACAATCGCTGGAGGCTCCCAAAATCAAAATCAGGCTATTACAAAGTGATGCTTCATTTTTTGCTAGAACACCTCAGGGCTTTTTTGGAATGGTAGTTCAGAATTATGACGGTCTTGTTTCAATATCTGGTGGAATCTACAATGTCTGCTTTGCTTGCTGAATTATTAGCAATTCTATTTGTGTTACATGTGGTTCACGATTGTGGTTACCAGTCGATATTGGTTGCATCTGATTTAGTTTCGACAATATATCTAATTAAAGGAGGTCATGCTTTGTCAAACTGGTTGGATGTAATTCTTGGAGATATATTTGAGATTGCACGTACATTTGGTTCAATTGAGTTCATGTTTGAAAGACACCAAACGAACGTTGTTACACATAATTTAGCTGTTTCGGGAAGTTATTATCTCATTTGGAAATTCTTAACGAAGATTTTCATGTTTGTATTTTTTTTTATATTCAGGATCATGTTTTATCTTTGATTTCGTAATATAAGTTTCGTGGTTATCAAAGAAAAAAATATATAGGCCAATATCGATTTAAGGTAAAGTATTATATATTAACTGTCACTTTTTTTTGGATGGTTTTTTTGCTTATATATTTAAAATTTTCAAAAATGTAAACAGATAAATTTATATCTTATTTTTTTTCTTTCTATTGTTATTTGTCATGTAAAATATATAGAGCAATATCGATTTAAGGTAAAGTATTATCTATATTAGCCATCACTTTTTTATGGTTTTTTTAAGGTATTACATCTATTTGGTTTCTGAATTAAAGCTTTAAATTCAATTAGGACTCTGAACTATCAAAATCATCAATTAGGTCCCTGAGCTAAGTAAAAATCATCAATTGAGTCTCTATCTTATCCTAAAATCAGAAACTGTGATTATCTGATATACACTGTAATCATTTATGTGTTGGTTCAAAATGAGTTTGAGAAAGGAGGTCTGAAACTGTTCAACCGAATGATTTCTGATGAGGCCTCAACTGATGATTTTTGTTTAGAATGAGGACTAAATTGGTGATTTTTGCTTAGTTTAGGACATGATTGATGATTTTGATAGTTTAAGGTCCTAATTAATTTTGAAATCTTAGTTTAGGGAGCCAAATGGGTATTATACCATTTTTTTAAGTATTATCTATATTGGCCAGTATTTTTTTTTATGGTTCTTTAGGAAAGTGAGTTACGACTCACAACCCATCTTTCAAGCTTAGCAATATACCAAACACTCTTTTGGTTATACTTTCTCTGTTCTTTTATATAAATCGTTTTAGAAAGTGATTTTTTTTTCTAAAATATAAATAGTTAAGTTTTCCAAAAATTTATAGTTCGGTTTTTCGATCCAAGCATTGGATTTTTTTTTGTCTTGGTTTTCAATGTATCTATGTATTTTTTGAAAATTCCAATGCTTATTCACTAATTATCATATAAGATAATTTTGTTTACGTTAACCAATGTTATTAAAACCGGACCGAACATCAAACCGGATTTATAATTGGGTCAAGAGTCACTTGGTCAGATCGAATGACTCGGATTGGTCGGACCGGATGACGTAATAAATAAATAATATATATATATATATAAAATTTAAAATTATTTTTATAAATTATATAATCCAAACATTAACATATAAATTGTATATGATCTAGACTATAATAATAATAATAATATAGCTCAGTACTACATGAACATAGTTATATTAATAATAATATATTGGTAGTCAAGTTTTGATGCTTTGTATAACAAAAGAAAGAAAGAAAAAAAGAAAAAAAAAGTCCTTACCGCGTCAGTGTTGGGATTTCCATAAAATAACACTGTCCCACATCGAAAGTATTGGACAGATGCAATTCAAGATGGTGCTATATATACTGCTTCAATATCAAGCGACCAAATTGCCAAAATAAGTGGTGAAAACCCTTGTGGCAGAGTTTTTTTCAATTAACTCGGAGTCACACTGGTTTTTGGTTGGACTGTCGGTTTCCGGTTTGACTTTTGGTTCATAACGGTTTTTTAAGGGTTCATTAACCCAATTAAGTTCGGACCGGATCTCCTGCTGGTTTCCGGTTGAACCGGTTCGACTGGCCGGTCTGATTCGAGTTTGATAACATTGACGTTAACCAATATAAATTGATTAATTCGGTCTCTGATTTTTACTTTTGGAATTTGGTGGCTATGGCGGTGGCGCAGTCAATCTGCTTTTGAAGGGAGAACTCCTCCAATTGATTGTCCTAGGTTCATAACTTGGCTTTGTGCATATAACTTTAGTTGGCCCATATAGACCGCCGAGGCACTCACGTGGTGGTTCTCACTGCATTTGGGTGAGATGGCATGTCACGTCCGTGATTAAATTTTTAGAATTCATATTTTGATATTAGTATATATGATAATTATTGGGTATGTGATTTTTATTTGGTGCTATGGGAAAAGTTTGGAGTTAATTTGATGGTTTTATGTGTAAATTAAAAGTTAGGATAAATTTTAAAGGATTATATAAAGATGGAGGATCAAACGGGATATTTACCAAGTTTGAGATATAAATCTCAAATCCGTAGGCGGTGTAGCGGTGATGATCAGTTTTATTATCAGTTTCTTTTCTTTCATATTTATGAGGATAATTTTCTTTTCTTATTATTAGTTTTGAACCGTTTCTCCACCGTTTCTTTGATTTACGGAGATTCGACCGTTCGAATCACTCGAAATTGGAATCATAGCATCCTTATGTATAGATCTAAGTCCTAACTGAAGAGTTTTTGAGTTTCGGCAGTGTTGGGAAGGAAACGTCTTAGACAGAATTTAGAGGCGAATTGAACGGGTGTGTTTTATTCAATTAATAGCCAAGGTAAGTAACTATCAACTATATTTTGAGTTTTATGTATATAGATATATATATATAATCAAAGAAGTTTCCGAAATTGATATTTTAAGGTTATGCAGGAATTTTGTAAAATTGGGGTTTTTCATGATTTTGCTTTTTATTGTGAAAATACGGTTCAAATGAAGCAATTGATTATGCTTCTATGTGAATTTCAGATTTTACTTGATTATGTTGATTTAAGGCTTAATTTGGTTGATTTACATATATACGTATATGTTTTTAGTTTCAATATATATCTATATTGAATAAAATGAATTTGATGATTTCTTATGAATTGTTTTTGGATTGAGAAATCTGTTGCGGTTATTGTTGTTATTATTTTGGATTGAAGTCCAAATATAATTTTTATGATACAAAAGGGCTAATTGAAGCCAAATGATTTATGATTATGAAATAGTTTGGAATTTGATTGTGAAAGGAAATTTGAGCACCTTATGATTTTATGATTTTATATCCATCGAGAGTTATCCGGATCGGTGGTTTTCTATTTGAAGACCATGTTCAGTGAGGGACATGACCTGTGTACACAGTCTTAAGACCTATTGGGTATGGCAGCGAAGTGTTGGGTAAGACCATATGGGATAGGCAATGTTAAGAGACGTCTCGATTATATATGTGGTTATGTAATGATACTTAAGGGGAGAAACTCGAAGATGGATACAATTTTTTAAGTTCATTTGGATTATGTTTTCGGTTACGATTGATTTTGATATAAGGTTTTACATTTGATTGAATATGAGTTGGTTTTGGTTTGATAAAACATTTATTTGATTATGAATTGGTTTGATAAAACGTTTATTTGTTTTGATTCGTTTTAAGGTTTTGATTAAATCCCTTTATAAATGTATAGATGTAGCTATGTTAAGTAAAGTTGGCTTTTATAGCTGATAGTTTCTTACTGAGATTTTTGTCTCACCTTTTTAAATGTTTTAATATTTTTAGGTGAGAAAGTACATGATAGAGAGAAGGTTACTAACCGATTAGGCAATGATCGGAAGTTGTTGCTTATTGTTAGAATTATGGTTAGAACTTTGGTATTGCAATTGTAATATAATGATATTTGGATAATTGGAGACTTCTGAGTATTGATTATAATCTTTCTATTTCACGCCCGATGCCGATTGAGGTCGTTCAGGGTCGGGTGTGACAGTTTGATATCAGAGCTCTAGGTTAAATTCTTCGGACCTAAGGTTGATAGTAATTGAGGAATATGAATACTTGGTGATAGCTAAGAAATAATCGACAGTAATTGAGGAATATGGATATTTGGTGATAGTTAAGAAATAATTTGAATTTTTTTTTAGGATTGAGTGACTAGCTAATGAGGTGTAAAAATGAGATTTGATGGTTAGCAATATCTAGGTGTATGAAAAATAGTAAATTATTTGATATTTGGTGATATGGGTTATGAGTAAGTCATAATTTTGAGCTTGAGATATAGAGAATTGTCTATAAAGGTGCTGCTGGAAAATCAGATTCGTACCTAAATCTTGTCATACATTTTTAGACCAGATATAGGCTGAATCTGTCATGGAGTCCTAAATGAAAGTTCTTTATTTTTGTCTTATGTTTCCAGGGGTTTTTGAATTGTCTTATTCGGACTCCATATGAAGAAGTTAGGCTATAAACGGAATATGTAGGTCATTTTGGCTCTAAACCAGAATTTGGTTTTTGTTTTGATTTTTCTCCTTAGTATGACTTGGAATTGATATTTGGGAGTTTAATAGTTAGCTGAAAAATATACGTATCTCAGATGTGAAGTAAGATTAGGAGATTTTGAAATGATATAATAAGTTTTGAAGTTAATATATATATGAGTAAGAAAACGAAAGTGTGGAGATTTCAATTAATTGTTTTGGAGGTTGATTATAAATTTGAGATTATGATAGGAGGTTAACAAGTTATGGAATCTTAATTGGAATAAATGATATCTGAATTCCAGGTACAGATCTATTGTTGAACTTTATCGGATTGAGGTTTAGAATTATTGAGAGTTATATAGATGATGTTTAGAGAGATACTGATGTTAGTGATCAATGAGAAGTAAAGTGCGAGAATATATTAGAGTTCATGATTTGATGATTATATATGAAAATTTGGTAAGCTTAAATAGTGTTTGAGGAAATAATTAAGATATGAATTTTGAGGATAAATTTTGTTGATCTTAAGCACAGTTTGAGGTAGGAATTAAGAGATAAATATGTATAAGAAGATATATATGTCGTTAATTGAAATTTTGTAGTACATATATTGTTAATAGAAGTTATTTTTAGTTGAAGTTTGTGTGATTATGATTTAAGTTTATATAAGGATCAAATTGAGTTTTTATAGGTCAAATAAGAAATCGAATAATATTATAGATGTATTGACTTTTATGGGTGTAAAGATATTGTTGTAGCCTGAACTAAACAATGAATTTGTAAGACGGGAGATCAATCGATGAATCTCTGAAGGAAGGCGGTCCTTCCAAACAGGGTGATGACGGTTGACGTTCCTCGAGGATCGAACCTCCTGGATGAACGTTGAACGTCCCTGGATGAAGGTTGAACGTCTTTGGATGAAGGTTGAACGTCTTCGGATGAAGGTTGAACGTCCCTCGTGAAGGTTGATCTTCCTTGAGGATTGAACCTGTTACAGTGTGGGAAGCGGTCTTCCCACAAACACTCCGATGCTTAAGTCAGATACAGTCAAATATAGTATTCTTTTCTCTCTCTAAAAGCTAACCCCTTCTCCTTCGAACTTAAACCTATTTATAGGAATAAGAGAGGAAGTTACTTGCAAGCCATCGGTAAGATACCGTACTCAACGTGGGTACGGTTATTTAGGTAGATAATGGGTTACGTGTGATATGGTTATATCAATTGCTCCCCACTGTTATTTTTGGATTATTTTCAAAAATAAGAGTGAGAAATAGATTTTCTTAACCACCTAAAAAATGATGATTTTTTTTCTGTCAGAATTATCAATTTTGCATGGGAAGTAAAATGGAATAGGTTTTTTTTTTTTTAAACAATGAACAATAAAAAAAACGAGTTTTTTCCCGTTGAATTAAAAAAAATCGGGTTTCTCCTGTTTTCATATTTTCACATGATAAAGTTTGGTCTGTTTAATTTTTCTAATTTCTATCTTCACTAATTAAAATAAAGATAGGTTCAGAACCCTATCCTATGAGATAATTTAGATGTATAACAAATTTTAGAATACTTTCCCATTTAGGATTTCATTGGATAATCTTAGAATATCAATAGGAATCAAAATCCTATTCTGTTTAGGATTTTATAAAATAGAATTATAATAAATGTTAGAGTCCTATTTCGTTTAGGATTCCATGAAGCAAATCTGGTATTTAAGGATGTCAGTATAACATTTATTTTTTACTTCGGCACAGTTTTTCTGACCTTCACGGCACCGTTTTTTGCACCAGTCAGCTCCTGCATCGATTTTTACAAGCTTCCTCAAGCCTTCCGATCCGCGTCGGCCCTCTTCCTCACGTGCACCGATTTTGCCAAGCTTCTTCAAGCCTACCGATTTTCTCCCCTTCCTGCTCTTGCCTTCGATTTCTTGGCTCGGGAAAAGCTCCATTTTCAGGTTATCCTTATCCTTGGTTCTATTTGTTTCAGGGGCCAATCAAGCACCCGTTTTTGCATTTTCCCCATGATCATAACCTGCTTACATGTTAGGGCTAGTTCTTTGATTAACAGGAAGTAGAATCCTTGCTTATTTATGTAAAAGTTCACATGCCTAAAGTCTGAATGGATGTGAAACATGAAATCAAATTAAACGGCATCAACCAAGCAAGTCCAATTATACTAGGGTTTGTCCAATTTCATTTTACTAACAGATATCTAAATCTCATTATTTTTTACATGAAAATCTTAGGTATAAAGTTTGATGCCATAATGAAAAGTAAATATTTAAGGCCCAGGATAATAAGTTTGGAGCAAAATATTCTTTTTTATTCAGACAATGAAAAAGAAGAGTAAAACACAGTGCATATATAATTTCCTCAGAATGCCGATAGGAGAAAATTATTTCAAATCTGAGAATCGAAGTTACCTTACTTTGTGTATAAGACCATCATCAATAATCGAACAACTAAACTTCTTGAACAGATCAAGCAAAGCCTCTATCTCATAGAGTAGTTCCGGCAATGCGATTGAGGTCATTATAAGTGTAAGTAAGCCTAGGAGGAGGAGTTTGTAGATTACAGTAACCAGAAAACTCAAGATTACTGCTTCTATTATTCCGATTAGCGGTTCCGATCAGCGGTATACAAACAGCACATAGTCTTTCGCTTATCGACAAATTGCTTGATCTCTTATCCATTGAAACCGAAAAAAAAAAGAAAAAGAAAAAGGTAAATCAAACTCAGGTATTGATAATCAAATGAAGGAGGTAGATTATGCAATTTAATAATTAGTGCAGCAAGTATAATTGAAAAGGCCGAAGTACTTAAGGTAATGGGGTGAACTAGCTCAATCTAGATAGAGAAAAGGGGTAATAGATTGTCCAGATATTGAGCTATGTATTCAATTAGATAAAAGGGATAATGCCTTTTCTGTCCATATGTGAAATTCTTTCAATAATTGTATTATATAAGATAATGTTGATATGGTGTATGTCAAATAATTGTTAGACATTTCAGTGGAGTGGCTATGCATTGTTGATAAAAACAAGACATAGAGCAGCCATCTCTTGTTAGATTTACAAGATTTAAGAAAGTAAATTGACCTCAATAAACAATATAAATGGAAGTTCATATGTCAATATGATATGCATCTCTCCAGGTTGTAATACAAAAATGCAATGCACTTTAATCAACCACATGGATGTTGTTTTTCTTTCTTCCTTCATCTAAAATTAGTTCTAAATTTGAACTGTAAAAATCATGTGCATTGAATCAATCCTCTGGCTCATTGTTCCGCGAGGGACAAGTGTCTGATGAGGTAAAAGTGTGGATATGAGTTGCATTTGATGGCCTAAATAAAACCTTACACTAATGAACTTTGGCCATTCGTGGTGTGCAGTGCACAAAAGAGCTACTATATTATGGCTAGGTTCTTGAAATTGATATTTGTGTTGTGTTATTGGTTCGTTTTTGAGCTTTTTCTTTCGCAGTTGGCTTGTTTCATTATCATGGTTCGTACCAAGCAAACATCAAAACACATATCCGAAGCATTGGGGCCTCATTCCTTGGATGTTTTAGCTTTGTGTGTTCCTACTCACCTATCAAAAGATGATGTTCACATTTTCAAGACAAAATTCTCATTTCCGTCTGATTGGGAGGGCCGCCTCCCTCCAGACTCGAAGACCTCTTGTGCCTTTGTTCCTTCAGAATCATTCGCCATACATGAGGCTCTACTAGAGATGGGAGTTCGTTTTCCTCTACCTTCTTTTTTCATGGAGTTTTTGAAAAGCAACAAATTGTCTCCATCTCAACTTCATCCTCAAGGATGGAGATTGCTTGTAGCGTTTTATGCTCTTTGCAATAAAAAAGGAGTAGTTCCAGCCGTCAACCTTTTTCATCTTTTTTACATTCTGAGACCTCTCAAAGACAAATCCGGGCGATTTTCTCTTCAGATGACTGATATGTGAAATGATGGATTATTTATTGATGATCTTCCTCCTATCGAGCGATATGAAGATAGATGGATCCTCATGTTTCCTCCTAAAATGGCATGGAATATTCCTCTTCCATGGAGTTGGTGTTGGATCAGAAGAGGTGTCTCATGGCCATCGCATACTAAGCTTTTAGAGAGATATTCTTTCGAGATTCCTGTTCTTCAATATGCGAAAAGTCCTCTTAGCCAAGCTTTAAATGCTTTCCGACGTATCACGACTGGTTGGGGAATTACATCTTTGATACATGTGGAAAATGGCAAGACTTTGAGTTTTAATTCTTCATCGGAAGAGACAAATATAGCTCCTAAATTTATAAATATGGCATCTGCATCCGACTCCGTAGATGATCCATCCTTGGTCGAGAAGTTTAGCGTTTCTTCAATGTCTGAAATGTCGAAAATTTCTACACCCCGCCATATCTGAGCTTGGTGAATGACTTAAATTGATATAGCAAATGCTATTTCTAAAAATAAAGTAGCTTTGTTAACTTTAATGCTTCTTTTATTTTTTTTATAGGTATAACTTCCATGCCTGGAAAATTTGCTCTCATCGCTTTGAAGACGGGCAACCAGAAACGTAGCAGAGAAAATGTTCATGATTCGGTAAATTCTAGAGATGATACCTTAACCTCTAAAAAGGTTAAACCTATTGATGCATCTGCCGATACAGATCCTTGTAAGGAAGCTAAAGTCGACTCATCAAAGATGGGAGATCCCCAAGCTGTTTGTGAGAGTGGAGTTGAGAAAGATATTCCCAATCTGCGCGCAAACACCTTCCATGCTGACAAGGGTGGCTCAGATTTTTCACACCCTAAAACCCCACGCATTTCAAGGAGGACACTTCGATCCGAGTCTTTAAATGACATTCGTCCATCTTTTCCCTTGTTAGATAGACCTAAATCATTATGGAAGCTATATAGGGATGAACCTACCATGACTCGTTCTTTAAACGGCGATGATTTTAGAGTGTATCCTGGGTTGCTTGATACAGATTCTGTTTTTCTTCCTGGGGTAGCTTCAAGATTAATGTATTCTTCCATTCTTCCTCGAGATGAAGAAACATATTTTAAAGATATCCATCATAACATGGACATAGCCGAGCGCCGGATCGTTGAGGTGATAGGCTTATATATATATATATATTGTTTTCTTTTATATATAATCGGGAATTTAGAAATAACCAAAAATGTCTCTTTACCTCTTCTTATTGTTACATGGAGCTCAACGTGCTTCTCTTGCCTTTGGGTTCGCGAGATCATGGAAGAAAAAGCTCGACGATTGTCTTGCTCGCAATGAAAAAATGGATCAGACTATCAAAGATCTTCAAGAGCGGAACCAAAAGCTAGAGAATTATCATACACATCAAGAGAAAATGGAGCAAACCATTAGAGATCTTCGAGATTATAATAAAAAGCTGCAGTTTAAGTGTGACCATTTCAAAGAGGATGCTTCTAAATATTCAGCCATGGTTGATGATAATAAGAAATTGGGAGAGAAGACTTGTAAGCTTCTTAACGATGTTACTTTACTCCAGAGCGAGTTAAATGTTGAGCGTGAAATGGTTCAAAAGCTGAAAGGAGAACTTAAATCGGTGCCCACTACCAACGTTCAATCATACAGAGAATCTTTTGATTGTTACCAAAGGAAATGTGCTGTAGGGGTCTCTTTTAGCAAGACAGGTTTCTATCTAGCTCGCCAAATTCTTGAGGAAGAACATGGTCGACTGTATCCTGAGTTAGTGTTCTCAAAAACTGCATCAGTTTCTGACTCCCGTCCATGGCAAAGTTTCGACCCCGACGAAGAGGATGTCACAGCCTCTTTTAATAAAGGTCTCTATGATGACTTGGAGAATCTTAGCGGGCCTTGGACATTTCACGGGAAGAATGGGATTATAGAAGATGAAAAAATAGCTGTTTTGCAAAACTTGGATGAAGATCATGGAGTTGATGAGGATCTTGATGATGATGATGATGATGCCTCTGCCACCCCTGCTTCTTAGAGATACATTTTCATTTTATTGAAAAACTTTATCATTTCCTTTTGTCTTGGAAATTTTTGAGTTATGTTTATTTAATCTTTCCTGCTCCCCAATCACGTGAAATTCAATCCGAATTAAATGTGATTTTGATGGACTTATTGATACTGCTTGCATCATGGCAAAAAACATGTCTTCCCCCATAGAAATTGTATTTTGTTCACGCCATATGTCTTAACAGTTTTTATGGAACACAACTGCGTGCATCATGGTAAAGCATGAGCTTTTCCTATACCATGTGTCTTAACAGCTTTAATGGAACACAACTGCGTGCATCATGGTAAAAGCATGAGCTTTTTCTATACCATGTGTCTTAACAGCTTTGATGGAATACAACTGCATGCATCATGGTAAAGAGCGTATCTTCCCTCGTAGGAGATGGGCTTTTATTTTACCAGCTTTTATTTTACCATTTTTCTTAACACATTTGAAAAATATGTTAAAGCTTACTAGCATAGAATGATAATCTTTAAAGATTTATTAGCTTTTCTTTAGCGTTATATAATAAATTAAAAGCATGAATAAAATAAGCTGATAAACAAATGATAAAGACAAACACACAATATTTACGTGGAAACCCCAATGTGGGGAAAAACCACGTGACCGTAATTACGGCCTGAGTATCTTTATTCATAATAAGTGTTAATACAATTGCTCTGGAGATAGAGCTTCAAGTGATTTGCATTCCACGTCTTATGAATCTTTTTTCCTTCTATCGTTTCGAGTAAGCAAGTTCCAGGTCCAACTATCCTTCTTACCCGATACGGTCCCTCCCAATTTGGACGAAGCTTTCCTTCTTCCAAATGTGCATTGGTTATGACTGTCTTTCTCAGAACAAGGTCTCCTTCTACTAACACTCTTTGCTTCACTCTTGAGTTGTAGTAACGAGAGACTCTTTGTTGGTATGCTGCTAACCGTATGCACGCTTGATCTCTATGCTCATCTAACAAATCCAAGTTATCTTGTAGTGCATCAGAATTTGATTCCTCGTCAAAATCAACCATTCTTGGAGAAATTGCTCCAATCTCAACAGGGATCAAAGCTTCCATTCCATAAGCTAGACTGAATGGAGTTTCTCCAGTTGGGACTCTTTTGGTTGTTCTATAGGCCCGGAGGATTGATGGAAGTTCATCCGCCCATGCTCCTTTTGCCTTATCCAGGCGCATTTTTAAACCTTCTAGGATTGTTCGATTGCTTCTTTCTACTTGCCCATTGGCTTGTGGGTATGCTACTGAAGCAAAGCTGAGTTGGATATGAAGCCTTTCACAAAAACCTCTGAATGAATCACAATCAAACTGCTTCCCTCTATCTGTAATTATCACCCTTGGTAGCCCAAATCTGCATATGATATCTTTCCATACTACGTTTTCTATCTTCTTCACAGTAATAGTAGCTAAGGGTTCTGCTTCTATCCATTTTGTGAAATAGTCTGTTGCTACTATTAGGAATTTCCTTCCTCCAATTGCTTGGGGAAAAGGTCCCAATAAATCTAATCCCCATTTTCCAAATGGAGTTGGTTCGATTGAGGTTCTCAAAAGTGAGACTGGAGCACTTTGAATGGTTGCAAATCTTTGGCATTTATCACACGCTTTAACCTTCTTTAAAGCGTCATCCCTCAAGGTAGGCCAGAAGAATCCGCTACGCAACACTTTACTTGCTAAAGCTCTTGCTCCCAAATGTTGCCCGCATATCCCCTCATGTATTCCAGTTAGAGCGTAATCTGCCTTTTGTGGACCCAAGCATTTCAAAAGTGGCATCGAGAAACCCTTCTTGTATAGGACATCATTTATCAAAGTGAAACGTGCTGCTCTTATCTTCAATTTCTTTATTTCCGTAGCTTCAACGGGAAGCTCCCCTGTCTTCAAGAATTTTACAAATGGTGTTCTCCAATCTTGTATTTCTTCAGTACATGCCACAATCTTTTCCTCTATGCTCGGCCTTTTCAGTTCTTCCAGATGCACTATTCTTCCTTTCGTTTCCATTGACGATGCAAGCTTTGATCAAGTGTCTGCATGGCTATTAGAAGACCTATTGATTTGTAGCAACTGGAAATCTTCAAACCCTTGAGATAAAGATTTAACCTTTCGTAGGTATTTAATCATGATAGGTTCTTTCGCTTCATACTCTCCATTGAATTGTTGAACCACCAACTGTGAATCACTGTGAGCTATAATCTTTTGAACTTGCAATTCTTTGGCAAGCTTCATTCCTCCTATAAGGGCTTCGTATTCTGCAATGTTATTTGAACTTGGAAAAGCTAAACGTAAAGAGTATTCGATTATCTCTCGTTCGGGAGATATCAATACTATTCCTGCTCCACTTCCCGTTGAACTTGATGCTCCATCAACGAATAATTTCCATGTTGCTCATTTTCTCTTGCCACTCTTCTTTCTCCGGTACATTCCACAATGAAATCGGCTAAGGCTTGTCCCTTAATTGCTTGTCTAGGCTCAAAGTTGATGTCGTATTCTCCTAACTTGATTGCCCATTTCGTAAGACGTCCGGAGCATTCAGGTTTTTGCAATATTTGCCTTAGAGGCTGATCGGTTAATACGACTATGGAATGAGCCTGAAAATAAGGTCTTAACTTCCTAGAGGCCATCACTAGTGCAAGAGCGACTTTTTCTGCAAAAGGGTATCGAGGCTCTGCTCCTTGGAGTACCTTACTGACATAGTAGATTGGCTTGTCAATTTTTCCTTCTCTTTTTAATAGAACTGCACTCAAGGCCACCTTGCTCACTCCCAAATATACAAACAATATTTCACCTGGCTCTGGTCTTGTCAACAATGGTATTTTCTTCAAGTAATCTTTTAGATCTTCAAAAGCTTTTTCGCATTCAGTTGTCCACTGGAAGTTTTTCCCTGCTCTCAAGGTTTTGAAGAAAGGTAGGCTTTTTTCAGCTGATTTAGATAGAAATCTATTCAGCGATGCTAATCTTCCTGTCAAACGCTGAACTTCCTTGATGGATGCAGGAGGCTTCATCTCAGAGATAGCTTGGATCTTTTCTGGATTTGCTTCAATACCCCTTTCAGTTATCATATACCCCAAAAATTTTCCTGATTGTACTCCGAAAGTACATTTGCTAGGATTTAACTTTATATTGTGGATTCTCAATACATCGAACACCTTGTCGAGCTTCTCTGCATGTACTTCTCCTTTCTTGCTTTTAATGATCATATCGTCCACATACGCTTCCATGGTGTTACCCAATAAAGGCTTGAAAACTTTATTTATCATCCTTTGGTATGTTGCTCCTGCATTTTTAAGCCCAAAAGGCATAACCCTGTAGCAGTATGTGCCCTTCTCAGTGATAAATGCAGTTTTTTCTTCATCAGATGGATTCATCTTGATTTGATGGTATCCCATGTATGCGTCCATGAAGCTCAATAACTCGTATCCAGAGGTTTCATCCACCATTTTGTCAATTGGAGGCAAAGGATATGAATCCTTTGGACAAGCCTTGTTTAAATCGGTGAAATCTATGCACATTCTCCACTTTCCGTTGGGTTTCTTCACCATCACAACATTTGCAAGCCAATCTGGGTAGTAAACTTCTCGAATAAAGTTTGCCTCCAGTAACTTATCAACTTCTTCTTCTAAAGCCTTTTGCCTCTCCGGAGCGATTCTCCTTTTCTTTTGCTTGATGGGCTTGATGTTTGGATCAACATTCAAGCGGTGTGAAGCTACATCCAAACTTATGCCAGGCATATCTGCAGGAACCCAAGCAAACACGTCCACATTTCTCTTAAGGCATGCGATTACTTCACCCTTCACTTCTTCTGTCATTTTACTCCCAACATATGTTATTTTTTCTGGATCATCTTCTTTCAATCGTATTGCTTCAACTTCTTCAACTGGCTTTGGTTTTGGCTTGTTATCAGATTCTTCTGAAATTGCCATTGTTTCTGCACTTACACCATGCTTTCCTTTAATGGAAGAAACGTAGCAATTGCAAGCTTTCTTTTGATCTCCTCTCACTTGTCCTATGCCATTTGGTGTAGGAAACTTCATCAATAAGTATCCTGGCGATATCATGGCTCCCATGCCGATAATCAGTGGTCTTTCTAGTATCACATTGTAGGCTAGAGATATTGATTTGACTACCATAAAATTCACCATCCTCGTAATATTACAAGGTTCGTCGCCCAACGTGATTGGTAATTGGATAGACCCTGCCACCTGGACGGCTTCCCCTGAGAAGCTAAAGAGTGGAGCTGACACCTTCTTTAATCTATCCAAAGACAAGTTCATCTTCTTAAAACAATTCCAATAGAGGAGGTTGACCGAACTCCCACCGTCAATGAGAATTCTTTCTACTGGGAACTTCATTATGGTAGCGGAAATCACTAAAGCATCATCATGGGGTATAACCACATTTCCTTGATCCGCAGGGGTAAAAATTATGGACTCTTCTTCTTGGACTTTCATCACATTATTGACTTCATAAGCTTGTCTAGCATAAGCTTTCCTTGATGAAGAGGATTCACCAGCCAAAGTTTCCCCTCCAGAGATAACATTTATTGTTGGATACGCCGGCTTGTTATCAAGAGCTATGGCTTTATCTTTTTTGTCTTCCTTTCCTTTGGCATATGTTCGACCATCCTTTTCTCTATTTTCCATATATCTTTCTTCCTTTAAGTTTCGTGGTTTTTCCCCTCTCCACATTTCTGCATAGACAAAATTTTCAAGCTTACCTTGTCGTACCAATGATTCTATTTCATTCATCAATTGTCTACATCGATCAGTTGAGTGACCATGAGTTTTGTGGAATCGACAATAAGCATTCGTGAATTTGCCCATAGTTCTGTCAGTTTTGGGAGGGAATGTAAGGAGTCCGGATCTTTCAATGGCTGCCAGGATATTGGAACGTGGTTGGAGTAAAGGTGTGAAATTGTCATATCTCAACTTTGGAGCATGTCTTGCTTCATTTCTTCTCCCATTTCCCTTTTTTACATCATCAACCTCATCCCTCTCCTTCCTTTTTTTTATCTTGATTTCCTCTTGCCCCTATATTCCTCATCACATCTTCGGAAAGGATGAATTTATTAGCCCTACTGAACAAATCGCCCAAGGTTGAAGGTTGATCATAGGAAAGAGATTTTTGGAGATCCCGCGATCTTGTTCCCTGAAGTACTCCTGCAACCGCCATTCCAACTTGGAGATCATGAATCTCGAGAGTTGCAGCGCGAAACCTTTCTACATAATCTTTCAAGCTTTCTCTTTCATCTTGCTTTATTGTAAGGAGATACGTTGCATCCTTCTTCCTTTTAGTGTTGATGATGAATGCTTTTATGAATTCTTTTCTCAACTGATCAAAGTTGGAGATAGAGATTTCCTTTAAGCTATTGAACCAAGTACGAGCATGATCTGATAAAGTAAGTGAGAAAGCTCGACACATTATAGCATCTTCCCATCCATGTAATAGCATTACTGCCTTATAATTCTGCATATGATCATAAGGATCGCCTTTTCCGGAGTAAGTGATGAGTTGTGGCATCTTGAACTTTCGAGGGAGAGGCTTATTCATGATCTCTCCTGAAAAGGGGACTTTTCTTGCTGTTTGTTCGTCACTGTTCGGAACCAACTTCTTTTGTTCTAATACCTGCTCGATCATCCTCTTAAGATCTACTGTCTCTTTCGCGCTGAACATGGATTCTTCTCCGGCCTTTTCACGTGCTTTCGAATTTTCTTTCCAAGAACTTTCCACAACCTCATGGATCTTTAAGTTGTTTCCCTTACGCTTTCCTCCTTCACGTGGTTCTGAGATTTCATCGTGTGCTAACTCGACTTCAGGACGCTTTCCTTTGTTCCGAAATTCTTTGTCCCGCATCTCTTCTTGAACAAAAAGCATTAACTCTTGGATTCGATTATTGTTTTCCTCAAATTTTTTCTTCAACTCCTCATAGTCCGCTAAGGGAACGGTGGGCGGATTAGCTCCTGATGGGCCATGTTGGTCTTCAACGTGTTCAACACGTTCTTCTTCATTGGCTTGGCGTGCATCGTGCTCGTCCGGAATATGGGATGTTTGAGAAGGTGGAACTTGAGATCTCTTGGGAGGCATCCCTTTTGATTACGAAAAGTAGATGACGTAGAATGAATGGCTTTTTGATTGGTTTCCCACAGACGGCGCCAATTGTTGTAGCCTGAACTAAACAATGAATTTGTAAGACGGGAGATCAATCGATGAATCTCTGAAGGAAGGCGGTCCTTCCAAACAGGGTGATGACGGTTGACGTTCCTCGAGGATCGAACCTCCTGGATGAACGTTGAACGTCCCTGGATGAAGGTTGAACGTCTTTGGATGAAGGTTGAACGTCTTCGGATGAAGGTTGAACGTCCCTCGTGAAGGTTGATCTTCCTTGAGGATTGAACCTGTTACAGTGTGGGAAGCGGTCTTCCCACAAACACTCCGATGCTTAAGTCAGATATAGTCAAATATAGTATTCTTTTCTCTCTCTAAAAGCTAACCCCTTCTCCTTCGAACTTAAACCTATTTATAGGAATAAGAGAGGAAGTTACTTGCAAGCCATCGGTAAGATACCGTACTCAACGTGGGTACGGTTATTTAGGTAGATAATGGGTTACGTGTGATATGGTTATATCAGATATTATTTGGAGTTTGGAGAGATGGTTGAAGTTTATTTGGTTGGATTGATGGTATATATAGTGGTGATTATAAGAAAAAAAAACATGTTAGCTTAATTGATTTTAAGGAGTTAAATGGAGAATTATAAAAGTGATGTTGATATTAAGATTTTAGAAAATGACTCTTATTGATAGGAAATTGTATCATAATAATGATGTTTATATTGGTGATGTTGGTGCTAATGATTGAAGATTATAATATAAATAATGATTGGAGTGAAAAATTATAGATACAAATAATGTTATTATGATGAAATAAGATTATATATTGATGCAAATCATTATTCGAATTATTTGAAGTTTAAGAAAAATATAATATCATCCATATTAGCGGTTTAAAAGTTATATTTTTTTGAAGTCTGTAGAACTTGGAGATAGATGAAATATATTTGATATATATGCAATTGATGGAATCAATTGTGATTTCAATTTATTAAAGTGAGATTTGGTGTATGTTAGGAAGATATGAATATAAAGTATATCATATGATATAAAATTGAATATATGATATTTGAAGTTTTATTGTGGATTATGGTGAAATCATGGAGTTAATGGAAGAAAACATTAGAATTTGTGGTCTTATGATGATTATGAAGAATCATGGTTTCAGAAGGAAATTAAGATAGATTAGAGAATATGAATTTCGTGGACGAAATTTTTTTAAGGTGGGGAGAATTGTCACGTCCGTGACTAAATTTCTAGAATTCATATTTTGATATTAGTATATATGATAATTATTGGGTATGTGATTTTTATTTGGTGCTATGGGAAAAGTTTGGAGTTAATTTGATGGTTTTATGTGTAAATTAAAAGTTAGGATAATTTTTAAAAGATTATATAAAGATGGAGGATCAAACGGGATATTTGCCAAGTTTGAGATATAAATCTCAAATCCGTAGGCGGTGTAGCGGTGATGATCAGTTTTATTATCAGTTTCTTTTCTTTCATATTTATGAGGATAATTTTCTTTTCTTATTATTAGTTTTCTCTGAACCGTTTCTTTGATTTACGGAGATTCGACCGTTCGAATCACTCGAAATTGGAATCATAGCATCCTTATGTATAGATCTAAGTCCTAACTGAAGAGTTTTTAAGTTTCGGCAGTGTTTGGAAGGAAACGTCTTAGACAGAATTTAGAGGCGAATTGAACGGGTGTGTTTTATTCAATTAATAGCCAAGGTAAGTAACTATCAACTATATTTTGAGTTTTATGTATATGGATATATATATATATATAATCAAAGAAGTTTCTGAAATTGATATTTTAAGGTTATGCAGGAATTTTGTAAAATTGGGGTTTTTCATGATTTTGCTTTTTATTGTGAAATTACGGTTCAAATGAAGCAATTGATTATGCTTCTATGTGAATTTCAGATTTTACTTGATTATGTTGATTTAAGGCTTAATTTGGTTGATTTACATATATACGTATATGTTTTTGGTTTCAATATATATCTATATTGAATAAAATGAATTTGATGATTTCTTATGAATTGTTTTTGGATTGAGAAATCTGTTGCGGTTATTGTTGTTATTATTTTGGATTGAAGTCCAAATATAATTTTTATGATACAAAAGGGCTAATTGAAGCCAAATGATTTATGATTATGAAATAGTTTGGAATTTGATTATGAAAGGAAATTTGAGCACCTTATGATTTTATGATTTTATATCCATCGAGAGTTATCCGGATCGGTGGTTTTCTATTTGAAGACCATGTTCAGTGAGGGACATGGCCTGTGTACACAGTCTTAAGACCTATTGGGTATGGCAGCGAAGTGTTGGGTAAGACCATATGGGATAGGCAATGTTAAGAGACATCTCGATTATATATGTGGTTATGTAATGATACTTAAGGGGAGAAACTCGAAGATGGATACAATGTTTTAAGTTCATTTGGATTATGTTTTCGGTTACGATTGATTTTGATATAAGGTTTTACATTTGATTGAATACGAGTTGGTTTTGGTTTGATAAAACATTTATTTGATTATGAATTGGTTTGATAAAACGTTTATTTGTTTTTATTCGTTTTAAGGTTTTGATTAAATCCCTTTATAAATGTATAAATGTAGCTATGTTAAGTAAAGTTGGTTTTTATAGCTGATAGTTTCTTACTGAGATTCTTGTCTCACCTTTTTAAATGTTTTAATGTTTTAAGGTGAGAAAGTACATGATAGAGAGAAGGTTACTGACCGATTAGGCAATGATCGGAAGTTGTTTCTTATTGTTAGAATTATGGTTAGAACTTTGGTATTGCAATTGTAATATAATGATATTTGGATAATTGGAGACTTCTGAGTATTGATTATAATCTTTCTATTTCACGCCCGATGCCGATTGAGGTCGTTCAGGGTCGGGTGTGACATGACAGGTGTCTGAGACAGGTTGGGTCAAGGTTAATATAGATGGGTCATGTAAGGGGAATTCGGGGTTGCTTCCGCAGGAGGATTCATCCGAGATGAGAAATGAGACTGGCTTGGATGTTTTTGTGTTAATATCGGGTTTTGCACGGTTATGCTGCCAGAAATTTGGGGATTATACTGTGGTTTATACTTAGTTTGAGAAGAGATTCCAGAAGGTTAAAGTTGAGTTGGACTCGAGGACCGTGCTGTAGTTGTTGGTCGTTGTGGCTAGGGATGGCAACGGGTACTATACCCGCGAGTATCTGACACTATCCGACCCTAATGGGACTACTCGTACCCTGTTTAAAAGGGTATGAGATGGGTACGGGATTAAAATCATTACCCGTTAGGATAATGGGACGGGTATGGGAATACCGCATAGGGTACTCGTTACCCGTCATAACATTTTTATACATTAAAAAATATCTTATTTTTTTAGATGTAAGATGTGAGATTTGAACCCCCAACATTTTATTCTTCAACCATTGAGTGATACCACTAAGCTATTTTATTCTTATTGATTAACGTTTAATTTGTCAATTTTTAGATAGATGATTTATTAAATTTATAATATTTCTTGTTTTATTTATTGATTCTTAACGGGTAAGAGTATCCGCAGATACCCGTGAATTAAATGGGACGGGTACGGATAACTAAAAAATAAAAGGGTAACGATTTGGGATTGGTTTTGAAACACCTTTCCACATAATTTTGATTTGACAAAATTGTTTAAGTAAAATATTCTAAACACACTAAGTTTAAATGCTTTGATTTATTCTACTAATGTGTTTGTTCAATGTTGAGTTAAAACTGTTTATAAGACACAAGAATTAAAAGGCTCAAGCCCAATACAAGTGTTAAAGCCCAAGTCAAACAACTCAGTACAACTCGGCCCGCGTTTGTCAAAACGTTGCCGTTTTGGACAAAACGCAACTCAGCAACAGAAGGATCTAGAAGACCTTCGGGAACAACTTCAAGATGAAGCTGCTGAGTAGATTTGACAAACGTACAAAGACAGCAGCTGGCTTAAGAAAACTTCCAAACAAAGTATTTCTACTTTGGGTAAAGTTCAGGCGACACAGTATGCTGTCCAGTTGACTTTACCGTAAAAGGAGAGACAGTCTGCTGAGCTGACCGAGGACAGAAGATACACAAATCTGATTGGCCGAGAGCTCTGAGCAAGTCAGGATGACAACGACAGGAAGCCGTTTCCCTCCAACGGTTATTTCGAAATTCGAAATGACCGATGCCCAGACGTCTCTATAAATAGTGCCATCAGAAGCTTCATTCTATACAGAACTTGATCAAGCCATTACGCTGACCAAATTTCTACACAAGTTCTGCAAGCAAAGAAGCAAAGCAAATCTTACACTACAATTCATATATTTGTGTAAAAGTCTAGAGTGATTATTTCAATCGTCTAAAGTGTCTTAGCAAATCATTGTATAGGACAAGACACTTATCATTTCTAGAAGATAGAAAGGAGAGGCTGAGTACTCGGTTATAGTACTCAGCGAGAGATTAGGATTGAGTAGAGGTATAGAGGAAGGTACTCTTGTTATACTCAGTTGCTAAGATTGTAAAAGGTTTGAGGCTCTACCTTTAAAGAGCTCAGTAGAGGATTCGAAATCTCGGAACGTGTTCCGGGGACAGGACGTAGGCTTAGAAGAAGCCGAACCTGGATAAATCTACTGAGTAAAGTATTTCTTACCTTTAACTCCTTATTTATATTGCTTGCTTAAAATAACCAAAAACTGACCAAGTAAAGAGGTCAAGTTGAGTTGTGCGCGTTAAACGTCTGAGCTCAGGAATAGACTCTAAGTGCTATCTCCTGACTCAAGCTAAGAAACTAACCTAGTCACCAGTTGACTAAGCCAGTATCTTGCTGTTTACTCAGGGCCGCTGTTAAAACCTTTTTCCTTAGAAAAAGAAGTCTGCCCTAATTGCGAAAAAGTTTAAATAGTTCCTAACCCCCCCTTGGAACTATACTTGCAACCTTATAAGGGACCAACAAGTGGTATCAGAGCCTAAAAGCTCACTGTAAAAGGTCTAACAACCTTGAGCTGATCCCTACCATGGGCGAAAACAGCACTCGGTTTCTCCCTGGAAACCAAACAACTCAGATACTGCCTGAGGGGCTGTCCATTACTAGGCCTCCCCTATTCTTCGGGTCTAACTATACCTTCTGGAAGAATAGGATGAAAAACTTCATTCAGGCTACAAACATGAGTGCCTGACTATCTATAGTCCAAGGCCCATTTGTACCTGTCGAAGTTGTGGCTGGCCAAACAGTTGTAAAAGCTGAGGCCAAATGGACAGAGGATGATCTTAAGAAGCTCCAAAATCACGCTTCGGCTATCAATATGCTTCACTGTGCGCTCGATGCTGCAGAATATAATAAAATCTCAGGTTGTGAGTCGGCATAAGAAATCTGGAAAAATCTGGAAGTCACCTACGAGGGAACCAATAAAGTAAAGAAGTCCAAGGTGAATCAGCAGATGAGACTGTACGAGCTGTTCGAGATGAACAATGATGAGGGCATTTCAGACATGAATGCAAGGTTTACCAACATCATTAATGAGCTCAAGAGACTTGGGAAAATCTTCACTGAGGAAGAACAAGTCAAAAAGATACTCAGGAGTCTTCCTAAAGACTGGCAAGCAAAGAAGACAGCAGTTGAGGAAGCTCAGGATTTAACCACCTACAAATATGACGAACTCATTGGTTCATTGCTGACCCATGAGATATCTATGAAAAACTTTGAGGTGAAGGAAAAATCTGAAGACAAGAAGCAGAAATCCCTTGTCATGAAAGTTGACTCCACTGACGGGAGCTCAACTGATGATGAGGAGATGGACATGTTCACAAGGAAGATGAAAAGGCTATTCAGGAAGAATGACAAATACTCTAAGAAGCCTTACAGAAAGTTTGATAAGTATGAAGCTGACTCAAGTGACAGCAAATACAAAAAGGACAGCTCAAAGCCCATTACATGCTTTGAGTGCCATCAAACCGGCCATATTAAGTCAAGCTGCCCCACACTGAGGAAAGACAAGAAGAACGGAAAAAAGGCAATGGTGGCTACATGGAGTGACAGTGATGAGTCTTCATCCACAGAAACTGAGGCCACCGAGTCAGCGAAGATATGCTTCATGGCTGACGAACTTGCTGAGCCGTGTATCTCTGAGCATGCTGACCCATCCGTCGCATCAGATGACGAGGAGCAATCAAATGAGGTAATTACTCTTCCCCAGCTCAGAAACGATATGGTTAATGCCCTGAGTGATCTCTACACACTTGTCAAGAAGTGTAATAAGAAAGTTAGAGCACTCAGCAGGCGCTGTGACGAAGTGGAAGAGGTCAAACTGAGTGACCTCAGATTCCTTCTTCAGGACAATTCAACTCTGCATGATAACATGAAGATCATACATGAGTCTATCTCTGAAGTCCAATCAGTTTCATTGAAACTGAGAAAGGACGTCACAACTATCCAGAACCAACTAAAGGTTCCAAATAAAAGAAACATTCCTCTGAGAACTCAGTACAAAGGTACTCAGCAGAAATGGAATCCCCAGCGAAAAGTCCAGTGTGACTTTTATGGGAAGAAAGGACACACCACTAAGGTGTGCTGGCACACTCAGCACTGGGGTGCTGACAAGTCAGTGAAACATCCTAAACAGAAGGTCAGTTGTGACTTCTGTGGAAAGAATGGCCATACTATCCATGTATGCCCCCATAAAATAAAATATGATGCTTTACCTGTTGCACCTAACAAGCAATCACCCAAAAAGAATTGGGTACCTAAAAGTAACTAGTTACAATGCAGGTAAGCCTGAGATGTGCTGAGAAGTCAAAGATGTGGTATATTGACAGCGCATGCTCAAGGCATATGACGGGTGATGAAACTCAGTTCATCACGTTTGAGCGTAAACGAGGAGGGAGCGTAAGTTTTGGAGACAACAAGAAGGGTAAAATAGTAGGGTCAGGAACCATCGGAGGTAATCCTACTATTGAATCTGTCTCCCTAGTCAGCGGACTCAAATATAACTTACTCAGCGTAGCTCAGCTATGTGACAATGGGAGAAAAGTTATATTTGATGCTACTGGATGTAAAATATACGATGGTAAAACAAATGAGTTAATTTTAACTGCCCCTCGCATAGATAATGTCTTTATGCTAGACTTAGAGAAAAAGTTTTCAAAAACTGTGTGCTTAGTATCAAAGGAAGAAAATTCCTGGCTATGGCACAGGAGACTTGGTCATGTAAGCATGGATCTCCTGGCCAAATTAGCAAGAAAGCAATTGGTTGAGGGACTGCCCGAACTTAAATTTGAAAAAGATCAATTATGCCACGCTTGCCAAGCTGGAAAACAAACCAAACAATCTTTTCACAGCAAAAATATTGTCTCAACTAAGCGTCCGTTAGAGTTACTACACTTGGATCTCTTTGGTCCAGTCCAGCCGCTGAGTCTGGGTGGAAGAAGATTTTCCTTGGTCATTGTAGATGACTTCTCTCGGTATACGTGGGTCATCTTGCTGACCAGCAAGGATGAAACCTTTGAGACATTTTCAAATTTGGTTAGAAAAATTGAAAATGAAAAAGACCTAAAATTAGCTCACATCCGTAGTGATAATGGTGGAGAATTCAAAAACCAAAAGTTTGTTGAATTCTGTGAAGCCAGCGGCATTGACCACAATTTTTCTGCTCTTAGAACACCTCAGCAAAATGGGGTTGTAGAAAGGAAGAACAGAACTCTCGTTGAAATAGCCAGGACAATGTTGGATGAGCATAGGCTTCCAAAGTATTTTTGGGGAGAGGCTGTCAACACAACATGCTATATTCTTAATAGGGCTCTAGTTAGACCTATATTAAAGAAAACCCCCTATGAACTTTGGAAAGGACGAAAGCCCAATATTGGATACTTTCGTGTCTTTGGCTGTAGATGTTTTATTTTAAATACCAAAGATAGCTTAGCAAAGTTTGATTCAAAAGCTGATGAGGCTATCTTTTTGGGCTACTCAACAAAACAGCAAAGCATACAGAGTTTTTAATAAGCGAACTCAAGTTTTAGAAGAGTCAGTACATGTAGAGTTCGACGAAACTAACCCTGCAGGTAGATACCAGCCGCTGACTGAAGATGATCCACACTCAGTAACCACCGCTGACCAAGAACCAGCTACTGAGTCATTCACTAAAAGGCTGACCAAGAGTAAGAGTGAACCTAAGATTACTTTTACTGACCCATCTACTTCTGCAGAGATTGTTGAAACAGAAACAACACAATACATAAATCTACCTAAAGAGATAAGGATTCCAAGAGGGCAGTCAGAAAGTGCAATCCTTGATTCTGCTGGGAATACCCTGATGACGAGGAATCAACTCAGGAAGTACCTCAGTAATGTTGCTTTCGTCTCAGTTCAAGAACTGAAGAATTTCGCTGAAGCTGAGTACGATGAATTCTGGATGAACGCAATGCAAGAGGAGCTCGATCAATTCAGAAGAAACGATGTTTGGGAGCTAGTGCCTCATCCAAAGAGTCAAAAGACCATTGGAACAAGATGGGTCTTCAGAAACAAGATGGATGAACAAGGGAATGTAGTCAGGAACAAAGCAAGGCTTGTAGCTCAGGGCTACAGTCAGCAAGAAGGTATTAACTACGGTGAGACCTTTGCCCCAGTGACAAGGTTAGAGGCAATTAGAATTCTATGTGCATATGCATCTTACATGAACTTTAAATTATTCCAAATGGATGTCAAAAGTGCATTTCTTAATGGAGTTATAAACGAGGAGGTTTATGTTAATCAATCTCCAGGTTTTGAGGATCATAAATTCCCTAACCACGTTTATAAACTCAAAAAGGCTCTGTACGACCTCAAGCAAGCACCACGTGCTTGGTATGAGAGGCTGACCAGTTTCCTGCTGACTAGAAATTACGTCAGGGGTAAAGCTGATACAACCTTATTCATTAAGAGAAAGGGTAAAGATACCCTGCTGGCCCAAATTTATGTTGATGATATAATATTTGGTGCAACTAACGAATCAATGTGCAAGGAGTTTAGCAAACAAATGCAGACTGAGTTTGAAATGTCCATGATGGGAGAACTCAACTTCTTCCTCGGTCTTCAAATTAAACAAGGAAAGAATGGCATCTTCATCAGTCAAGCCAAATATGCCAAGGAGATATTAAAGAAATATGACTTGGAAAATTGCAAGCCAATATCCACTCCTATGGGCACTGACACTGTCCTCTGTGCTGACGAGAATGGTAAGTCAGTAGACATCAAATTATATCGAGGTATGATAGGCTCTCTACTTTACATAACAGCCAGTAGACCGGACATTCAGTTTTCAGTATGCTACTGTGCTAGATATCAATCTAACCCTAAGGAATCTCATTACATTGCTGTAAAAAGAATCCTTAGATATTTGCAAAGCTCAGTGAACGCAGGTTTATGGTATCCCAATACTCATGATTTTACACTAATCGGATACACTGACGCTGACTATGGACGGGATAAGCTGGAACGTAAAAGCACCTCTGGAGGATGTCACTTCTTAGGAAGCTGTCTGGTATCCTGGTTCAGCAAAAAGCAGGCATCAGTAGCCTTGTCTACCACTGAAGCTGAGTACATTGCTGCTGGTCATTGTGTTGCTCAAGTCCTATGGATTAAGCAACAGCTTGAAGACTACGGTGTTCAAACGAAGACAATTGAAGTCAAATGTGACAACAAAAGTGCAATTGATCTTTCAAAGAACCCAATTCAACACAGCAGAATGAAGCATGTCAGCATCAGACATCACTTCATTAGAGACCATGTACTCAAAGGTGAGATCAAGCTGACCTTTGTCCCAACGGACGAGCAGCTTGCGGATATCTTCACGAAGCCACTGGCCCGTGAGTAGTTCAACATACTGAGAGAAGCTATTGGTATGTTTAATCCTCTTCAGTAAATTCCTGAACTAAATGAATATGCATGCTGAGTGAATTACTATGCTGAATGATTGTTTTTGCTGTGTACTCATTGAAATTAATTAAACAGCAAATACTGAGTAAACTTGCACACTGAGTAAGTTAGTATAAACTTAAACTTAGACATCATCCCATTAATGCAATACTGACCACTCAGAATATCAAACGCTTGGCATTCTAAAAGCTGAGTGTTAGATCCGTTAGAATAATTGCAAAAGCACGCGTATAGCCACCTAGGATGACGTACGCGCCGAATGTGTCATAAATGCCAGGATTATTGTCGGTTGACAATCTCGAGGCAAAACTGACACATGGATTCGATAAGATCCATTCCTCACCTCTATAAATAATGGGTAATTTCCCATTTTTATTCTTTACGCTTACCGAACTCTCTGGCAAAGAAATTCTTTCTCTCTAAAAACCCCTCTAAGCTTTCCCATCCTCAAAAATGACTAAGGTTTCCTACAACATCTCCGGTGCTGGCCACTCAAAGCCCAGCTCCGATGACACTTCCAGGCAAACCTCTGTGCCGGAACCTACCAAGGTCACCTCGCCGAGCAAAGGAAAAGCTGGCCAAACCTCTGGTCAGGGAAAGCCTGTAAAAATCAGGACCTACTCCAATGTTTTTGAGAACGTTCGCGAATGGAAAGTTGAGCCCTCAAGATGGGTATCAGAAAACTTCGTACAAAACGAACAACCCTTCTGCGAGTGGATTTCACAAAATGGCTGGACGGAGCTGTTTTCGATTAGGGATGACACATACCCTGACCTGGTAAGGGAGTTTTACCATAACCTCCGCGTTGCAAATGACAACACTAACTATCTGTGCACAGTGGTGAAAGAGAAAAACATCTTCATCAACCCTCTCTACTTAGGAAATCTGCTCAAATTGAAAACTGAGGGAGCAAGGCTGAGAAGATCTAGAGATCAGGATGGCACTGGGTATGCACACAACTTTTGCAAACCTGAGGGTCACTCAGGAGAAGTCTCAGCTTCATCTATGGGTCAGCACCAGAAGATGGCTCATTACTTGCTGACCTACTTCATCTACCCCGAAGATCAACTGCACTACATCAGGAACTAACTTCGAGCAATGCTTTATATGGCATATGCTGACGTACACTCCAATCAATATGCCAGTTTTTCTCGTCGCTGGCTTCCTACGTAGCTCTGGTACGTTGAGGCTAGGATCGCTCATCACCAGAATCCTACTTAACCACAAGGTTGATCTCGAAGGTGAGGAGAAGACTCGAGGATCTGAGATCACAGCGGCCTCGCTGAGAGCTCTAAAATTCGGACAGCCTTTGAAGAAAGGTAAAGCTGCTGCTGCTGCTGGACAAGCTGAGGGAACTGCTGAGCTAAAGAAAGGGAGAAGGACTAAGGCCCCAGCTTCCCGCAAAAGAAAAACTGCTGAGACTCCTTCCAAAAATGTTGAGTCTCCAGCAAAAAGACAGAAGTCAGCTGGTAAGTCAGCTGAGAAACGAAGCAGGCAAGGTGAGCCTGGAACTGAGGAAACTGCTGAGCAACCTCAGAAAAAGCAGAAGCCTTCTACACTGACTCCCCTCAATGCCATACCTACAGACTCTGTTGTACCGGATGACTCTCACTTCATCCAGTGTCAAGGTACAATAGCTGAGTCCGAAGAACATGAGGTACAACTGGATGATCATTTCATCTCTCAAGTAGAGAAGAGCTCGATGGTGATAGTACAGAAGAAGAAGAAGAAAAGGCCAGCGGTCAGGATGACGCTGAGGACTCTGAGGAGACTGCCAGTGAACATGAGACTGAGCAGGCCAATGCTGGGTTTGCTGCTGGAGATGAGCAAGTACTTGATCAACACAATGTTGATCCAGTCCAAGAACAAGCTGACCAGCCTCATGATGAGCAACACGAATCTTCCCCCTCTCACTCAAGAGATCCTAGTCAAACTGTCACTCCACCTCGTAGAAGAAGAAAGTTGGTTAAGGCCAGTGAGAAGCCTGTCAGTGAAGATTTTGTGCCACCACCAACTCTTCCTGACTTTGTCATTTCAAAAACAACCAAGGACCCCTCCTCAGTAAAGCTCAAATTTTTCAAACGCCAACCTACCTCTACTGCATCGGCGTCATTAGAAAAGCAAGCCTCTGTTTCTTCTCAACAGGAACATGCCGACCAAAATGCTTCCACCGCCTCAACCAGTCAGGTTGAGCCAATTACTGTGAATGCTATTTCTTCAAGCATGGTGCTGACTCCACACACTTCTGCCGTCAGCACATACAGTATTCGGATTACCACTTCTCCAACTCAACTCTCTGCCGATCAATCAACTATACCTAAAACTCAAGTGCATATTGAAAATGCTATTCCAGTCACTGACCAGGTCACTCCTTTCACTCCTCTTCCTTCCGGTCACACTGATGTCCCTGAAGGCTCTCAAAGCTATCTGAATGCCACTGAGTCCGACAAAAAGATCATTGACTCAGTTCAAGCATTGATCAGAGACCTTCAACAGTCCACTCCTCCTGCTGCTGGGTCTTCAACTTTTGAGAATACTCAGCTTTCCCAAGTCACTCAACTTCTCAACGAAGTTAAGGGACTCAAGGACTTGCTGAATGTAATCATTACCTTTCAAGCACAGCAAGCAAAGCAGGATTCAATTGCCAAGCTGGCTGAGATCCAGCTGACAACTGTGCAACACTTGAACTCTTTACACCAACAAGTTCAGAACTTGTCAGCTGTGAATCCCGACTATGCCACTTCATCTGAAATCAAGATGCTCTTTGCTCAGCTTCACACCGAGCAACTCAAGACCAACGAGCAAATGGTTTCTTACAATCAGTGCTCAGTAGAGCAAATTGGTGAGGCTATTCGCTTGCTGAATCTGAATAAGCAAGAAATGGATACTGACGCAATGAAACAGAATGAGATGCAGTCTATCATACAACAAACCTTCAACCACATTCGTCATAACAATATTCAACATCAGTATTACGACACAGCCCTTTTAAAGACCTTTCACTAAATCTTTGCTGGTCTTACTGAAGCTCTCATCTGGCAAGGCAAAGCTTAAGCGTTTAGCGTAAATATGCTCAGTGCTGCTGAACTCAACGTACCCGAAGAGGTATCAGCTGATGGAGTTGCAATTTTTGACGGCGTCAACGAAAGCGCTGAGAAACTTAAAGAGCTGTCTAAAGAACTGACTCGAGCTGTCTTAACTGATGCTTTCAGACTTCCTCCTCCTGATGCTGACAAAACGGGGGAGAAAGAACAAGCAGCTAGAGCTCAGCATGAGCGAAGTCAGTCGCAACACAAGAAAAAGAAATAGATAGGCTAGCTCAGTATAGACTAAGTCAGATATAATCTATATGCCTTATCTATAAGTTTTGTTGTGTAAACACTGACTACTATCAAAATATCATATCAATATATCATATTTGCATCTTTTATTCCTATTCCTGAGTTATGATATATGTTACTGTGTACTGAGTTATTATGTATCTTCAATTAAATCAGCTATGTTTAAAACTTATAAATCTTATTGACTGAATCAAATGCTGATAACATGTTTGACATTGACCTATGTGTTTATAAAAACATTGTCTGTTAAGAACTCATTGAACAACAAATTACTCAGTGCACTCTATATGATTAAACCTTCCGCTTTATACTGAGTAAATAGAATATGTTTAATAAGCTGACCTATATCTAAAAACTGACCTTAGACTTACTCAAATTAAACATTTAAATGTTTAGAGTAAAACTAAGTTAGTAGCTCAACCCTTACAGGGGAGTTTGCTAAGTTGTAATAGGTCAACTATCATGGGGGAGCTCAATACTGAGTTCTTCGCTGAATAGTTTTGCCAACATCAAAATGGAGGAGTTTGTTGAAACACCTTTCCACATAATTTTGATTTGACAAAATTGTTTAAGTAAAATATTCTAAACACACTAAGTTTAAATGCTTTGATTTATTATACTAATGTGTTTGTTCAATGTTGAGTTAAAACTGTTTATAAGACACAAGAATTAAAATGCTCAAGCCCAATACAAGTGTTAAAGCCCAAGTCAAACAACTCAGTACAACTCGGCCCGCGTTTGTCAAAACGTTGCCGTTTTGGACAAAACGCAACTCAGCAACAGAAGGATCTAGAAGACCTTCAGGAACAACTTCAAGATGAAGCTACTGAGTAGATTCGACAAACGTACAAAGACAGCAGCTGGCTTAAGAAAACTTCCAGACAAAGTATTTCTACTTTGGGTAAAGTTCAGATGACACAGTATGCTGTCCAGTTGACTTTACCGTAAAAGGAGAGACAGTCTGCTGAGCTGACCGAGGACAGAAGATACACAAATCTGATTGGCCGAGAGCTCTGAGCAAGTCAGGATGACAACGACAGGAAGCCGTTTCCCTCCAACGGTTATTTCGAAATTCGAAATGACCGATGCCCAGGCGTCTCTATAAATAGTGCCATCAGAAGCTTCATTCTATACAGAACTTGATCAAGCCATTACGCTGACCAAATTTCTACACAAGTCCTGCAACCAAAGAAGCAAAGCAAATCTTACACTACAATTCATATATTTGTGTAAAAGTCTAGAGTGATTATTTCAATCGTCTAAAGTGTCTTAGCAAATCATTGTATAGGACAAAACACTTATCATTTCTAGAAGATAGAAAGGAGAGGCTGAGTACTCAGTTATAGTACTCAGCGAGAGATTAGGATTGAGTAGAGGTATAGAGGAAGGTACTCTTGTTATACTCAGTTGCTAAGATTGTAAAAGGTTTGAGGCTCTACGTTTAAAGAGCTCAGTAGAGGATTCGAAATCTCGGAACATGTTCCGGGGACAGGACGTAGGCTTAGAAGAAGCCGAACCTGGATAAATCTGCTGAGTAAAGTATTTCTTACCTTTAACTCCTTATTTATATTGCTTGCTTAAAATAACCAAAAACTGACCAAGTAAAGAGGTCAAGTTGAGTTGTGCGCGTTAAACGTCTGAGCTCAGGAATAGACTCTAAATGCTATCTCCTGACTCAAGCTAAGAAACTGACCTAGTCACCAGTTGACTAAGCCAGTATCTTGTTGTTTACTCAGCGCCGCTGTTAAAACCTTTTTCCTTAGAAAAAGAAGTCTGCCCTAATTGTGAAAAAGTTTAAATAGTTCCTAACCCCCCCCTTTGGAACTATACTTGCAACCTTATAAGGGACCAACAAGTGGTATCAGAGCCTAAAAGCTCTTTGTAAAAGGTCTAACAACCTTGAGCTGATCCCTACCATGGGCGAAAACAGCACTCGGTTTCTCCCTGGAAACCAAACAACTCAGATACTGCCTGAGGGGCTGTCCATTACTAGGCCTCCCCTATTCTTCGGGTCTAACTATACCTTCTGGAAGAATAGGATGAAAAACTTCATTCAGACTACAAACATGACTGCCTGGCTATCTATAGTCCAAGGCCCATTTGTACTTGTCGAAGTTGTGGCTGGCCAAACAGTTGTAAAAGCTGAGGCCAAATGGACAGAGGATGATCTTAAGAAGCTCCAAAATCACGCTTCGGCTATCAATATGCTTCACTGTGCGCTCGATGCTGCAGAATATAATAAAATCTCAGGTTGTGAGTCGGCACAAGAGATCTGGAAAAAGCTGGAAGTCACCTACGAGGGAACCAATAAAGTAAAGAAGTCCAAGGTGAATCAGCAGATGAGACTGTACGAGCTGTTCGAGATGAACAATGATGAGGGCATTTCAGACATGAATGCAAGGTTTACCAACATCATTAATGAGCTCAAGAGACTTGGGAAAATCTTCACTGAGGAAGAACAAGTCAAAAAGATACTCAGGAGTCTTCCTAAAGACTGGCAAGCAAAGAAGACAGCAGTTGAGGAAGCTCAGGATTTAACCACCTACAAATATGACGAACTCATCGGTTCATTGCTGACCCATGAGATATCTATGAAAAACTTTGAGGTGAAGGAAAAATCTGAAGACAAGAAGCAGAAATCCCTTGTCATGAAAGTTGACTCCACTGACGGGAGCTCAACTGATGATGAGGAGATGGACATGTTCACAAGGAAGATGAAAAGGCTATTCAGGAAGAATGACAAATACTCTAAGAAGCCTTACAGAAAGTTTGATAAGTATAAAGCTGACTCAAGTGACAGCAAATACAAAAAGGACAGCTCAAAGCCCATTACATGCTTTGAGTGTCATCAAACCGGCCATATTAAGTCAAGCTGCCCCACACTGAGGAAAGATAAGAAGAACGGAAAAAAGGCAATGGTGGCTACATGGAGTGACAGTGATGAGTCTTCATCCACAGAAACTGAGGCCACCGAGTCAGCGAAGATATGCTTCATGGCTGACGAACTTGCTGAGCCGTGTATCTCTGAGCATGCTGACCCATCCGTCGCATCAGATGACGAGGAGCAATCAAATGAGGTAATTACTCTTCCCCAGCTCAGAAATGATATGGTTAATGCCCTGAGTGATCTCTACACACTTGTCAAGAAGTGTAATAAGAAAGTTAGAGCACTCAACAGGCACTGTGACGAAGTGGAAGAGGTCAAACTGAGTGACCTCAGATTCCTTCTTCAGGACAATTCAAATCTGCATAATAACATGAAGATCATACATGAGTCTGTCTCTGAAGTCCAATCAGTTTCATTGAAACTGAGAAAGGACGTCACAACTATCCAGAACCAACTAAAGGTTCCAAATAAAAGAAACATTCCTTTGAGAACTCAATACAAAGGTACTCAGCAGAAATGGAATCCCCAGCGAAAAGTCCAGTGTGACTTTTGTGGGAAGAAAGGACACACCACTAAGGTGTGCTGGCACGCTCAGCACTAGGGTGCTGACAAGTCAGTGAAACATCCTAAACAGAAGGTCAGTTGTGACTTCTATGGAAAGAATGGCCATTCTGTCCATGTATGCCGCCATAAAATAAAATATGATGCTTTACCTGTTGCACCTAACAAGCAAGGACCCAAAAAGAATTGGGTACCTAAAAGTAACTAGTTACAATGCAGGTAAGCCTGAGATGTGCTGAGAAGTCAAAGATGTGGTATATTGACAGCGCATGCTCAAGGCATATGACAGGTGATGAAACTCAGTTCATCACGTTTGAGCGTAAACGAGGAGGGAGCGTAAGTTTTGGAGACAACAAGAAGGGTAAGATAGTAGGGTCACGAACCATCGGAGGTAATCCTACTATTGAATCTGTCTCCCTAGTCAGCAGACTCAAATATAACTTACTCAGCGTAGCTCAGCTATGTGACAATGGGAGAAAAGTTATATTTGATGCTACTGGATGTAAAATATACGAGGGTAAAACAAATGAGTTAATTTTAACTGCCCCTCGCATAGATAATGTCTTTATGCTAGACTTAGAGAAAAAGTTTTCAAAAACTGTGTGTGCTTAGTATCAAAGGAAGAAAATTCCTGGCTATGGCACAGGAGACTTGGTCATGTAAGCATGGATCTCCTGGCCAAATTAGCAAGAAAGCAATTGGTTGAGGGACTGTCCGAACTTAAATTTGAAAAAGATCAATTATGCCACGCTTGCCAAGCTGGAAAACAAACCAAACAATCTTTTCACAGCAAAAATATTGTCTCAACTAAGCGTCCGTTAGAGTTACTACACTTGGATCTCTTTGGTCCAGTCCAGCCGCTGAGTCTGGGTGGAAGAAGATTTTCCTTGGTCATTGTAGATGACTTCTCTCGGTATACGTGGGTCATCTTGCTGACCAGCAATGATGAAACCTTTGAGACATTTTCAAATTTGGTTAGAAAAATTGAAAATGAAAAAGACCTAAAATTAGCTCACATCCGTAGTGATAATGGTGGAGAATTCAAAAACCAAAGTTTGTTGAATTCTGTGAAGCCAGCGGCATTGACCACAATTTTTCTGCTCCTAGAACACCTCAGCAAAATGGGGTTGTAGAAAGGAAGAACAAAACTCTGGTTGAAATAGCCAGGACAATGCTGGATGAGCATAGGCTTCCAAAGTATTTTTGGGGAGAGGCTGTTAACACAGCATGCTATATTCTTAATAGGGCTCTAGTTAGACCTATATTAAAGAAAACCCCCTATGAACTTTGGAAAGGACGAAAGCCCAATATTGGATACTTTCGTGCCTTTGGCTGTAGATGTTTTATTTTAAATACCAAAGATAGCTTAGCAAAGTTTGATTCAAAAGCTGATGACGCTATCTTTTTGGGCTACTCAACAAACAACAAAGCATACAGAGTTTTTAATAAGCGAACTCAAGTTTTAGAAGAGTCAGTACATGTAGAGTTCGACGAAACTAACCCTGCAGGTAGATACCAGCCGCTGACTGAAGATGATCCACACTCAGTAACCACCGCTGACCAAGAACCAGCTACTGAGTCATTCACTAAAAGGTTGACCAAGAGTAAGAGTGAACCTAAGATTACTTTTACTGACCCATCTACTTCTGTAGAGATTGTTGAAACAGAAACAGCACAAGACATAAATCTACCTAAAGAGATAAGGATTCCAAGAGGGCACTCAGAAAGTGCAATCCTTGATTCTGCTGGGAATACCCTGATGACGAGGAATCAACTCAGGAAGTACCTCAGTAATGTTGCTTTCGTCTCAGTTCAAGAACTGAAGAATTTCGCTGAAGCTGAGTACGATGAATTCTGGATGAACGCAATGCAAGAGGAGCTCGATCAATTCAGAAGAAACGATGTATGGGAGCTAGTGCCTCATCGAAAGAGTCAAAAGACCATTGGAACAAGATGGGTCTTCAGAAACAAGATGGATGAACAAGGGAATGTAGTCAGGAACAAAGCAAGGCTTGTAGCTCAGGGCTACAATCAGCAAGAAGGTATTAACTACGGTGAGACCTTTGCCCCAGTGGCAAGGCTAGAGGCAATTAGAATTCTATGTGCATATGCATCTTACATGAACTTTAAATTATTCCAAATGGATGTCAAAACTGCATTTTTTAATGGAGTTATAAACGAGGAGGTTTATGTTAATCAACCTCCAGGTTTTGAGGATCATAAATTCCCTAACCACGTTTATAAACTCAAAAAGGCTCTGTACGACCTCAAGCAAGCACCACGTGCTTGGTATGAGAGGCTGCCCAGTTTCCTGCTGACTAGAAATTACGTCAGGGGTAAAGCTGATACAACCTTATTCATTAAGAGAAAGGGTAAAGATACCCTGCTGGCCCAAATTTATGTTGATGATATAATATTTGGTGCAACTAACGAATCAATGTGCAAGGAGTTTAGCAAACAAATGCAAACTGAGTTTGAAATGTCCATGATGGGAGAACTCAACTTCTTCCTCGGTCTTCAAATTAAACAAGGAAAGAGTGGCATCTTCATCAGTCAAGCCAAATATGCCAAGGAGATATTAAATAAATATGACTTGGAAAATTGCAAGCCAATATCCACTCCTATGGGCACTGACACTGTCCTCTGTGCTGACGAGAATGGTAAGTCAGTAGACAGCAAATTATATCGAGGTATGATAGGCTCTCTAGTTTACTTAACAGCTAGTAGACCGGACATTCAGTTTTCAGTATGCTACTGTGCTAGATATCAATCTAACCCTAAGGAATCTCATTACATTGCTGTAAAAAGAATCCTTAGATATTTGCAAAGCTCAGTGAACGCAGGTTTATGGTATCCCAATACTCATGATTTTACACTAATCGGATACACTGACGCTGACTATGGACGGGATAAGCTGGAACGTAAAAGCACCTCTAGAGGATGTCACTTCTTAGGAAGCTGTCTGATATCCTGGTTCAACAAAAAGCAGGCGTCAGTAGCCTTGTCTACCACTGAAGCTGAGTACATTGTTGTTGGTCATTGTGTTGCTCAAGTCCTATGGATTAAGCAACAGCTTGAAGACTATGGTGTTCAAACGAAGACAATTGAAGTCAAATGTGACAACAAAAGTGCAATTGATCTTTCAAAGAACCCAATTCAACACAGCAGAATGAAGCATGTCAGCATCAGACATCACTTCATTAGAGACCATGTACTCAAAGGTGAGATCAAGCTGACCTTTGTCCCAACGGACGAGCAGCTTGCGGATATCTTCACGAAGCCACTGGCCCGTGAGCAGTTCAGCATACTGAGAGAAGCTATTGGTATGTTTAATCCTCTTCAGTAAATTCCTGAACTAAATGAATATGCATGCTGAGTGAATTACTATGCTGAATGATTGTTTTTGCTGTGTACTCATTGAAATTTATTAAACAGCAAATACTGAGTAAACTTGCACACTGAGTAAGTTAGTATAAACTTAAACTTAGACATCATCCCATTAATGCAATACTGACCACTCAGAATATCAAACGCTTGGCATTCTAAAAGCTGAGTGTTAGATCCGTTAGAATAATTGCAAAAGCACGCGTATAGCCACCTAGGATGACGTACGCGCCGAATGTGTCATAAATGCCAGGATTATTGTCGGTTGACAATCCCGAGGCAAAACTGACACATGGATTCGATAAGATCCATTCCTCACCTCTATAAATAATGGGTAATTTCCCATTTTTATTCTTTACGCTTACCGGACTCTCTGGCAAAGAAATTCTTTCTCTCTAAAAACCCCTCTAAGCTTTCCCATCCTCAAAAATGACTAAGGTTTCCTACAACATCTCCGGTGCTGGCCACTCAAAGCCCAGCTCCGATGACACTTCCAGGCAAACCTCTGTGCCGGAACCTACCAAGGTCACCTCGCCGAGCAAAGGAAAAGCTGGCCAAACCTCTGGTCAGGGAAAGCCTGTAAAAATCAGGACCTACTCCAAGGTTTTTGAGAACGTCCGCGAATGGAAAGTTAAGCCCTCAAGATGGGTATCAGAAAACTTCGTACAAAACGAACAACCCTTCTGCGAGTGGATTTCACAAAATGGCTGGACGGAGCTGTTTTTGATTAGGGATGACACCTACCCTGACCTGGTAAGGGAGTTTTACCATAACCTCCGCGTTGCAAATAACAACACTGACTATCTGTGCACAATGGTGAAAGAGAAAAACATCTTCATCAACCCTCTCTACTTAGGAAATCTGCTCAAATTGAAAACTGAGGGAGCAAGGCTGAGAAGATCTGGAAATCAGGATGGCACTGGGTATGCACACAACTTCTGCAAACCTGAGGGTCACTCAGGAGAAGTCTCAGCTTCATCTATGGGTCAGCACCAGAAGATGGCTCATTACTTGCTGACCTACTTCATCTACCCGAAGATCAACTGCACTACATCAGCAACTAACATCGAGCAATGCTTTATATGGCATATGCTGACGTACACTCCAATCAATATGCCAGTTTTTCTCGTCGCTGGCTTCCTACGTAGCTCTGGTACGTTGAGGCTAGGATCGCTCATCACCAGAATCCTACTTGACCACAAGGTTGATCTCGAAGGTGAGGAGAAGACTCGAGGATCTGAGATCACAGCGGCCTCACTGAGAGCTCTAAAATTCGGACAGCCTTTGAAGAAAGGTAAAGCTGCTGCTGCTGCTGGACAAGCTGAGGGAACTGCTGAGCTAAAGAAAGGGAGAAGGACTAAGGCCCCAGCTTCCCGCAAAAGAAAAACTACTGAGACTCCTTCCTAAAATGTTGAGTCACCAGCAAAAAGACAGAAGTCAGCTGGTAAGTCAGCTGAGAAACGAAGCAGGCAAGGTGAGCCTGGAACTGAGGAAACTGCTGAGCAACCTCAGAAAAAGCAGAAGCCTTCTACACTGACTCCCCTCAACGCCATACCTACAGACTCTGTTGTACCGGGTGACTCTCACTTCACCCAGTGTCAAGGTACAATAGCTGAGTCCGAAGAACATGAGGTACAACTGGATGATCATTTCATCTCTCAAGTAGAGGAAGAGCTCGATGGTGACAGTACAGAAGAAGAAGAAGAAGAAGAGGCCAGCGGTCAGGATGACGCTGAGGACTCTGAGGAGACTGCCAGTGAACATGAGACTGAGCAGGCCAATGCTGGGTTTGCTGCTGGAGATGAGCAAGTACTTGATTAACACAATGTTGATCCAGTCCAAGAACAAGCTGACCAGCCTCATGATGAGCAACACGAATCTTCCCCCTCTCACTCAGGAGATCCTAGTCAAACTGTCACTCCACCTCGTAGAAGAAGAAAGTTGGTTAAGGCCAGTAAGAAGCCTGTCAGTGAAGATTTTGTGCCACCACCAACTCTTCCTGACTTTGTCATTTCAAAGACAACCAAGGACCCCTCCTCAGTAAAGCTCAAATTTTTCAAACGCCAACCTACCTCTACTACATCGGCGTCATTAGAAAAGCAAGCCTCTGTTTCTTCTCAACAGGAACATGCCGACCAAAATGCTTCCACCGCCTCAACCAGTCAGTGAGCCGATTACTGTGAATGCTATTTCTTCAAGCATGGTGCTGACTCCACACACTTCTGCCGTCAGCACATACAGTATTCGGATTACCACTTCTCCAACTCAACTCTCTGCCGATCAATCAACTATACCTAAAACTCAAGTGCAGATTGAAAATGCTATTCTAGTCACTGACCAGGTCACTCCTTTCACTCCTCTTCCTTCCGGTCACACTGATGTCCCTGAAGGCTCTCAAAGCTATCTGAATGCCACTGAGTCCGGCAAAAAGATCATTGACTCAGTTCAAGCATTGATCAGAGACCTTCAACAGTCCACTCCTCCTGCTACTGGGTCTTCACCTTTTGAGAATACTCAGCTTTCCCAGGTCACTCAACTTCTCAACGAAGTTAAGGGACTCAAGGACTTGCTGAATGTAATCATTACCTTTCAAGCACAGCAAGCAAAGCAGTATTCAATTGCCAAGCTGGCTGAGATCCAGCTGACAACTGTGCAACACTTGAACTCTTTACACCAACAAGTTCAGAATTTGTCAGCTGTGAATCCCGACTATGCCACTTCATCTGAAATCAAGATGCTCTTTGCTCAGCTTCACACCGAGCAACTCAAGACCATCGAGCAAATGGTTTCTTACAATCAGTGCTCAGTAGAGCAAATTGGTGAGGCTATTCGCTTGCTGAATCTGAATAAGCAAGAAATGGATACTGACGCAATGAAACAGAATGAGATGCAGTCTATCATATAACAAACCTTCAACCACAGTCGTCATAACAATATTCAACGTCAGTATTACGACACAGCCCTTTTAAAGACCTTTCACCAAATCTTTGCTGGTCTTACTGAAGCTCTCATCTGGCAAGGCAAAGCTCAAGCGTTTAGCGTAAACATGCTCAGTGCTGCTGAACTCAACGTACCCAAAGAGGTATCAGCTGATGGAGTTGCAATTTTTGACGGCGTCAACGAAAGCGCTGAGAAACTTAAAGAACTGACTCGAGCTGTCTTAACTGATGCTTTCAGACTTCCTCCTCCTGATGCTGACAAAACGGGGGAGAAAGAACAAGCAGCTAGAGCTCAGCATGAGCGAAGTCAATCGCAACACAAGAAAAAGAAATAGATAGGCTAGCTCAGTATAGACTAAGTCAGATATAATCTATATGCTTTATCTATAAGTTTTGTTGTGTAAACACTGACTACTATCAATATATCATATCAATATATCATATCTGCATCTTTTATTCCTATTCCTGAGTTATGATATATGTTACTGTGTACTGAGTTATTATGTATCTTCAATTAAATCAGCTATGTTTAAAACTTATAAATCTTATTGACTGAATCAAATGCTGATAACATGTTTGACATTGACCTATGTGTTTATAAAAACATTGTCTGTTAAGAACTCATTGAACAACAAATTACTCAGCGCACTCTATATGATTAAACCTTCCGCTTTATACTGAGTAAATAGAATATGTTTAATAAGCTGACCTATATCTAAAAACTGACCTTAGACTTACTCAAATTAAACCTTTAAATGTTTAGAGTAAAACTAAGTTAGTAGCTCAACCCTTACAGGGGAGTTTGCTAAGTTGTAATAGGTCAACTATCATGGGGGAGCTCAATACTGAGTTCTTCGCTGAATAGTTTTGCCAACATCAAAATGGGGGAGTTTGTTGAAACACCTTTCCACATAATTTTGATTTGACAAAATTGTTTAAGTAAAATATTCTAAACACACTAAGTTTAAATGCTTTGATTTATTCTACTAATGTGTTTGTTCAATGTTGAGTTAAAACTGTTTATAAGACACAAGAATTAAAAGGCTCAAGCCCAATACAAGTGTTAAAGCCCAAGTCAAACAATTCAGTACAACTCGGCCCGCGTTTGTCAAAACGTTGCCGTTTTGGACAAAACGCAACTCAGCAACAGAAGGATTTAGAAGACCTTCGGGAACAACTTCAAGATGAAGTTGCTGAGTAGATTCGACAAACGTACAAAGACAGCAGCGGGCTTAAGAAAACTTCCAGACAAAGTATTTCTACTTTGGGTAAAGTTCAGACGACACAGTATGCTGTCCAGTTGACTTTACCGTAAAAGGAGAGACAGTCTGCTGAGCTGACCGAGGACAGAAGATACACAAATCTGATTGGCCGAGAGCTCTGAGCAAGTCAGGATGACAACGACAGGAAGCCATTTCCCTCCAACGGTTATTTCGAAATTCGAAATGACCGATGCCCAGGCGTCTCTATAAATAGTGCCATCAGAAGCTTCATTCTATACAGAACTTGATCAAGCCATTACGCTGACCAAATTTCTACACAAGTTCTGCAAGCAAAGAAGCAAAGCAAATCTTACACTACAATTCATATATTTGTGTAAAAGTCTAGAGTGATTATTTCAATCGTCTAAAGTGTCTTAGCAAATCATTGTATAGGACAAAACACTTATCATTTCTAGAAGATAGAAAGGAGAGGCTCAGTACTCGGTTATAGTACTCAGCGAGAGATTAGGATTGAGTAGAGGTATAGAGGAAGGTACTCTTGTTATACTCAGTTGCTAAGATTGTAAAAGGTTTGAGGCTCTACCTTTAAAGAGCTCAGTAGAGGATTCGAAATCTCGGAACGTGTTCCGGGGACAGGACGTAGGCTTAGAAGAAGTCGAACCTGGATAAATCTGCTGAGTAAAGTATTTCTTACCTTTAACTCCTTATTTATATTGCTTGCTTAAAATAACCAAAAACTGACCAAGTAAAGAGGTCAAGTTGAGTTGTGCGCGTTAAACGTCTGAGCTCAGGAATAGACTCTAAGTGCTATCTCCTGACTCAAGCTAAGAAACTGACCTAGTCACCAGTTGACTAAGCCAGTATCTTGCTGTTTACTCAGCGCCGCTGTTAAAACCTTTTTCCTTAGAAAAAGAAGTCTGCCCTAATTGCGAAAAAGTTTAAATAGTTCCTAACCCCCCCCCCCCCCCTTGGAACTATACTTGCAACCTTATAAGGGACCAACAATTGGCAATACCCGCGGGTACCCTACTCGTTGTCATCCCTAGTTGTGGCAGATCTCCACCATCCATACGGCTGGGTTCTTGTTCGTTGCCAGGAGTTACGGGACATGCATTGGTCGATTGAGTTTATCCGTAGTTATAGAGAAGGTAATCGCGTTGCTGAATGGTTGTTGAACTTTGTAGGTTCTTGTTTGGCTTAATACATCATTTGCTCCCTGAACTTGTCCAAAAAGGTTGATTGACCCCTTGAATTTTTAAAGTGTTCTGATAGCCCCCTGAACTTGCATAAAATGTTCAGTTAACTCCCTAAACTTACATAAAATGTAATCAATTGATCACTCGGTCGTAAAAAAAGTAAGTTAAATGCAGAAGATGTATTCCACGAGTCTTAAAAAAAGTAAAATGACCAAAATCGGAGTATACGATTCTAATATTAGAGAAGACAAATTGTATAGTTTAGCAAGCAATAACTTCCTTTTTAATCTGTTTTTAAATTATGTAATAACATTTTAAGATGCGTGGAATGCATCTTCCACATTTAACTTACTTTTTTTTACACCAAATGATCAATTGATTATATTTTACGCAAGTTCAGGGGACTAACTGAACATTTTATACAAGTTTAGAGGACTATCAGAACACTTTAAAAGTTTAGGGGTCAATCAACTTTTTTGGACAAGTTCAGGGGCCAAATGATGTATTAAACCTTCTTGTTTTATGAACCATCATAAGCCTTCTGCAGACTTCCATGAGATCCTATCATCTGATTATAGAGGGTCAATGCTTCGTAGAGTGGTTCGTTTATAGTTCTTTATTTTTTTTTGTTCTCGTTCATGGTCCTTGAACTTTCCATGTCAACCAAAAAAATTATAATATTTTTTTAGTTTATATGAAAAAATCTAAAATAATTTATATAATGGGACAGACTAGTATCAATTTAATCACTTAAATTAAAATGTTAAGTTCTTACTTAATTTAAATGCATTTGATAATGGTTATTTTTCCATCACTTAAATTAATTAATTAGATTAAAAATCACAATTAAAATATTTAACTTAATATTTTAAGTTAAACCTTATCAATTAATATTTTTATAAAAACTACATCATTAAATATTTTGAAAATTTATTTTTTTTATATAGACTCACTCAAATATTTTGAAAATTTATAATATTTAAAACTTAATTTTCAATTTTATCCAATACCTTAGGTTTTTTTTTTTGAAATAAATAATAAAAATATTATGAGTTTTTATTGAAAGTTGAAGAAAAGTGCGATTATTTATTTATTTAATTAAGGAAAAAGTAATGGTCAACCGGGAATTGAGGGTAAAGTCCAAGATTTTAGATTTTTGCGTTTTGACCACCTATTTGTCTATTTCGGCCACTCTCCTACAATGCCCATACATACTTCCACGCGTTTCCTTTATTTATTTTAGTTCCACAAATTGCAATTCTTATCTTTTCGATTTTTGTTATTATTACACAAATTGATAATAAAATCTCATAACCTGTTCTATCCTATACATTTTACAATTTAAAAGAATTATTTTATATGTATAATATATAATTGTATAGAAAGTACAATGCGATTATTTCTCTAAATTGGGAGTGTTAGGACGCTAAAATTAATTATGTAAATTCATGAGTAATTATGAAGTTAACAAATAATACTATTTTTTTTTTACATAATTAAGTCAATTCACGTTTCTATTAATGGAATAGGACATCTCTTCATTTCATTAATAGTAACAACCAAGAACAAAATATACATGAAAATTTAAGGTAGAAAACATCAATAGTTATTAAATCTTGTAATTTTAAAAAGAATAAAATCATTAAAGTTTTAATCTAACTATAATGACCGGTTTTAATGTTTATGTGACACCCCTATTCAAATAGTAATTTTTTTATAAAAGATGATCATTTTGTAGGACAAGGCTGATGTATTTTAATTATAAAAGTTAATACGTTCGGTCTCGGAAAAATGTGAAAATAACTTCATTTGGTGTATAAATAATATATTAAAGTTTTGGGATCCAAAAACTCCATTTTTTTTTATCTAGAGTTCATTCTTTAATAAACGTGTCAAATTTACTCTTCTTGGAATTCTATATTTTTGAATTCAATATCCAAGTTCTCGAACTTCATGTTAACTTCAAATCAACCAAAGAACATACTTATATGTATTATGGAATATGCTCAGCTTATGCATTAGACATGTTTTTTCGATATTTTCAATTTTACCGATTCTTATGGTCATACATGGTGATGAGAAATTTTCTTTTATTCATGCTTGATTCTTAGTCAAAACACAATCCTATGCATCAAATTAAGCAAAATAAACATCCAATTAAGAAATTAGATCACAATTCGAGCTCTTTTGTTCAAACTTTCACATGCTCCAACCTTGAGATCCGTCTTTCCATTACTCGATTTGGTCAATCATGCAATTCATAATCATTCAAGTAAGCCTCACTATTTACTCTGTTTTATTTTTTATGCCATTTTTATTTGTTGTTGACCAGAAATAAAAAATACATATAATTGTTCAACATATACTTGCTCAATACATATAAAGCCATGTTAATAAAACAATTGGTTTTACGCTATGACTTAGCCAAAACTATTTGTTTACTTAGTCTATGCCACATGTACATTTAAGAAAAAGTTTTGTTATAAAACATCTTCCTATTTGAAATTGATATCTCAACGGGTTGGTTTCACATCCGTTTCAAACCAATTCATCCAAACAAATATAAATATATGGTTCAACGATCTCGCTTTCTCAAAAACTAAAAAACTGCACGAATTTTATTACTAGGATTGTTTTGGGTGCTTTTTTGAAATGATTTTGTTTTTATACCCACTATTTTATTCATATCCCAAATCAATTCAAGAGTTTGTTTATATATTGGTAATGCTATTTAAAGATTGGTTTGCGTAACGAACATGTTTTTTTTTTCTTTCTATTTTTTCAAGTTTAGTGCATCATTCTTCATATTAATTTTAGCTAAATCCAGTTTTTAAAGGACTCTTTTAGGTTCAAGAAAGCTCATTTTCTAAGTAAAAAATAATCCTAAAACTACTATACTTTGACAAAAATGTATTTAAATTGTATGTAATTTATTCTACATTTTTTTTTTGTCTAAGACATAAGTTTTCATCTATTTTATTCTTCATGATCTACGATACAAAAAAATTTCTCTTCACTCTATCCAAGTATTATATCTCAAATTCACCATTCAACATATCCTTCAGTTTTACAAATTTTAGATTTATACTTGCAAATTATAAACATATTATCAACATATAATAACATATGTAAAAGAGTATCCAACTTTCTTCGTATAAACATAAGTACTTATTATAAGATGTTCTTGAGTAACTATATGGCAACAAAAATGAATCAGATTTCTTGTATCATTGATTCGGAAATTGCTTTAATCTAAATAAAGATTTTTTTCAACAAACATATATTATTATTATGTTGTCGTGTGACCAAGAGGTCACGGGTTCGAGTCTTGAGAGCGGCCTCTTAACAAATAAATTGGCAGGGAAAGGCTTGCTCTCAGTACACCATTGTGGTGGGACCTCTTCCCGGACCCTCGCTCAGCGGGGACGCGTAATGCACCGGGCCGCCCCCATACAATATTATTATTTCCATTAACATCAAACCCTATAGAGATTCTTTTTTACCTCGTATATACTATGGTATTTTTTATTGTCAATAATCATTTAAACTCTTATGTTAATATCTATTAAAACTTAGGGATATTTATGTTCGATTTTAAAGTACAGAAGTAATTATTTTAATTAATAATACTAAAATGGAAGAGTTATGGGTAGATTTTACCCCTCCATGTGTATATATAGATATAGATTTTATACATATATATAGATAGCTAGTTGTTTGTAAAAGCATTAATGATCGGTCATAATTATCAGCTGTATATTTGTTGAGCGATTTCCGCAAGTGCACGGTATACGCTTGTAGTAATAAAAGATATCGAACCCACAGGGAACATTTTTTAACTAAAAACTTATTTAAGTCAGTTTTATTCATGTCTTTAGGTTTAACTAAAGAAAATCGTTTAATTGATTGAATTGGTTTGGATAAATTAGGATTAGATAAGAATATTATATTGAACTTAGAGAACAATTCTGTCTTGAGATTTTGATTACAAGATGCTTCCGTAGTTGGAATAAATAGAAGGTATAAAACTTATGTTCATTAAGCAAAGAAAGCAACTATAACTTTGGTAAGATTATGAACATGTAATAATACAAGAATTTATGCAATTAAATGGCTTTGAACCGTAGAAATCCCCCTGATGTTGAGGTGATTTCTACCTTAATCAAATTGATATTTTATATCCGATAAGCCGCGCTAGCGATCATATCATCCATAAAAACTAATTCTTTCAAGTGTTCAACAAAGTTTCTATATAAATATGATTGTATAAAACGTTTTAATAAAAACACCAATTTATCATTTTGAAAATCATTTTGTCAGAACAATATCAAAATAACAACAGGAAGAATGTATTGAATGAAATAAATATATTCTTAGTGAATTGTGAATCTTCACAAGTTAACAGAGAAGAAGAAACATGGATAACATTTAAACGAAAACTTTGAGATCCGGGTTGTCAATCTTTTCCTCAAACTCCGTAGGCTTGTCAGACCTCTTTGCGCTTCAGCCGTTAGTTCTTCTCGCTGAATCTTCGGAATAGAGACCGCTAGGTCCACTACCAGAATGAAAACTTGTCTCTGATCAACCTTTGAAACTAAACTAATATTACTGTGTTTATAACTAATCTAATAACAACTTGTGTACAGCAAGTTTGTTTATACAGAAATGTAAACTAATCTGACTCATTTCTGAGTCAGAGTTTCTTCAACATAACAACTCTCTAATTTCTCTAACTATTTTCCGACATTGATTTCTGAAATGAATCACTTATTTATAGTTGGTGAAGGGTTGTAATTGATGGGTCGTGTCCGTTGGTGAAGGGTCACTTTTATCCAAACGAACATACGCGTTTCTTGGATTTAAACATGTGAAAACTGTGCAGAATTCTTCGCTGTCTCATTATGAGATTCTGAAAATCTCAGTCGCGACAGGGGGTGAAGGGACGAGCTGAAAACTTCGAATTTCCGGTGACTGGTGTTCCTATGTCGCGACTGAGATTCTGAAAATCTCAGTCGCGACAGGGGCTTTCTTCCCCGTCTCTCGGCTGCTTCTTGTCTTCTTGGAGTCGGTCTCCTGATTGATACGTATTCTTGGCACGTAATTTAGGTTTTTCCTCCGTTTTAGCTCCTATTTGGATTTAACCAAATAATTAAGTACCTTGCATCAAAGAAGTAAATAAAGACGTAAAAGTACTCTAAATGAATATAAATAGCACGACTTCAATGTAAATTTAATGTATTTATATATGATATTTTAGGTATATTTTGGGCTTAACAATATTTTAGTGGGAGGTCCTGGTAAGATCGTACATTTCATTGTGCAAAATTGAAGGTTGTACACCACATATGTAATTTACTCTTAATTTGTACTAAAGTACATAAGGTGCTGGATTTTACTTTGATCCCATTAGGAATGACAATGGATAGTATATATCAGTATATCAGTTTTAAATTCTTACTCGTTTATTTTTTGAATTACCCGTCTTGTTCTGCTACCGTAACATGTATGTTTTTTTTGAATGTCATTCACATATCATCTAATTCGTAGTTACCCTTATTTGTTAAAAATTAACACATAAAAAAATAAATTATAAATTTAATAAAACCCACAAATTTAATATACGTTTTAAATTCAAACATTTTAAATCACTCAAATAGTCTAGAAATTAACATATTAAAATAAAAATAAATTGTTGATTTTGGTACAACAATAAACATATTTTTAATACATGGTGAGTATCGCCACGAGAGTGGGGATACCAAACTCGTCCCATATCCATACTCGTTCTATATACTTTTACACAAGTTTTGAGTAATTTTATTAGAACCGGATACGAGTTCCTAGACCCATACGGGTGGTCAGTAGCGAATACATGATTACTCGGTTGGAGGGGGGGGGGAGGGCGATTTTACACGTGCGTTCTGAAGGCCAAAAAAATTAGAGAGGATTTATAAAGCCCTAACAGGCTTAAAAAAAATTAGAAATTTGGATTTAGAGAGTACCTAATAGGTCCAAAATATTGAATTTTTGAATTTTGGACAAACCTAACACGTAATAGGATATATTTAATTTTTTGTATTAGTTCAATGCTAGTTTCTAAAAAAAAATTATAACATTCATACATTTTTTTATTTTTAGTTTTAAAATTTAATTTAGAAATTAAGTTGTTTGAGTCTCAAAAATAAGGAATTAATTTTTTTAATGAAAAAGACATGATAAAAATGAGTTCAAAAGCGTCATGAAAATAAATAAATAAATAATTGTAACATAGTTTATAATTATTGAAAAATAAAATTTAAATAAATAAACACATTCTAAAATAAATTGAGGTTAGGGGAATTAAATTTAGGACCTTTGAAAAAGAAGCCAGTGTTTTTAACCATCTTATCTACCTTTAAACAATAAAATGTTAATACATAAAATCTATATAGACTAATATTAGGGAGCCGAAACTACTCGTGATCATGGTGGTTCCAGCGGTCGGAGGGGCCCGGACCCCTCCCTGTCTCCGCCCCTGCGGGTGGCTCCGGATGTCGTCACTTGTAGAAAGAAAAAAAGGATGAACCGGGTAACCAAAGCCAGGCTTCGACTCAAAGGAAAGTCATGAAGTTTTTCATAATTACCCTTTGAAGAATCCGGTAAAGTAGAGGCCCAAAAATAGGTTTTACTAAGACTCAGGACTAGTGAATGAAGCCCACATCTGCATTTATCAAGCAAAACCAAATTCTAGGGCTTAAAGGTTTCGCTGCTTAGCTGAAGAAGTCTTTTCTCCTTTCCTTTCTGCGCTTCATCTCTTCCACTCGATCCTATCTCAACCACAATGACGCCGCCGCCTGGACCTTACGCCGGCACCAGCACTTTAGCTCTGGTAATTTCTTATCCTAACTTTTCAGATTATAAACAGAAGAGACAGTTGTTTATCTTTCCTTCAAGATCAAACGAAAAGATGATATTGCAATTGAATCCAATTCCTTATGTTTTATTTTCTCTTTTGTTAGGTCGCTCGTGTTTCAGCTTTCTCGTTCGGTCTTGTGTACGGGAACCTGAAGTTGAAGTATCTCAGGGTACATGTTCCTGATTTGTTTTTTTAGTAGTGCTTGTAGATACTATCCCAATTCTTACGATTATGCATTTGCAATTCATGCTCTGATCATTTATCCTTTATCGTTATTTGCATAGTCTCTTGGTTTTGGTGAAGATTGTAGTTTCAGCCTCTTGGTATATTTCATATGATCAATGTTTTTTCAAGATAATGAATGTGTTAATGTCTAAATCAGAGGATGATTTACATGGTTGATTCTTCAGTTTGGGAAATTCTACTTTGTTCCCTATTTATCTGAATGGACTGTGATTTTTTGGATTTTGTGGGAAAATCTTTAAATAAAGAGTTCTTTTGTTTATAAATGCTACATTTGCATATAATTTAGATTCAACCAATCTGTTTTTTTTTTTTTCTCTCCATATGTTGTATCTCTTCATCTCGTACTCTTTGTCTGAGAATTCTCATTGTGCTCGTTTATTTTCACATTATTGATAGCTGCCTCTAATATTGAATTGGTTGATGTGGTTCCTGTTTGTATGATTTCGCGCCCCAATGTTGTGATCCTGCCTTTCTACTTTAATATTTGAGTGATGGAAGGGATAATATTCTCTAGCATACTACTAACTATGCTGCATTTTCTGTTATTCACTATCATTTACGTTTTTCTTTGTTACTCATCCAACACTATGTGAACCTAACCATTAATTTTACTGTCCGTCCATATTTTTTTATAAGTAAAGACTTGCTTACAGCACTCCTTATATGAGAGAGAACCTTGAACTCTCTCTTCTGTTTTGACAGTCATGATTGAGAACACATATAAATGCTTGTTTGATGTTGTTGTCTTATCAAATACAGGGACAAGCAAAGAAACACAAGAAAGCTGAAGCAAAGGCTCATCACTGAGAGAGTTGTGTTGTCAAAGTTAGCAGAGACTTGATTTTTGCTGGCATAGAAAAAATGCATAGCAATAGAATTGTATTGGATTTCCATTTTCATGTAAAGCTTTTCTGAACCATGATGCATCGGTTATATCTGCATAAATTTTTTTCTTTTAGTTGGAGTTTTTTAACTTCTCCTGGAATTGTTTACTTGGTCTGCCCTGGCCATCAAGGAAGATGTTTTATATGGCATAGCTGACAACGCTTACATGTTGGAAGATTGAATCTTCCCCTCATTGAGTAATAAATGCTACATCGTTCTCCCACTTCGATTTTATACTGTTTTGACAAAATGTTTAATTGGATAATGTGTTGTTCATTTATCTGACTTATAATCCTCTACTTGTAGTAGACTTGTACTTGTTGTGCCAACTTAAGATGTTTGTGTTAAAAAAGAAAGTGTTGAGATGCTTCATCTCTTGAAGAAACTCCTTATATGTTGGGTTACCTTGTTCTTGATTTTTTTTTATTCCACATGATTAGGGGAATATACCAAATGATTGGAAAGCTATGAGGTTTGTGTGCAAGATTTGGCTTGGTAGTTATTTGGTATACAACCTATATAAAGCTGTGTTGTTTGTATGCTAAGTTGGAGAAGTTCTTGTGTCATTATCAATAGTTCATTTTGGTCGGAGTTGGCATGATATTATAGCTTGCCGATGTTCTTATTTTGGAAAACGATAGGTTGAGAAGAACATGTTATGGTAAACATGATGACAAGCAGGATGTGATAGAGGTGGCAATGGCAAGTGCTAGTGATGATAATTGATAGTTTATCTATATTCTTACATTGCATATGCTGGATGTTTTTATGGAGTCGCTGACCTCCAATTAGAGGGATCTCAGATTTTACTTCATGCCTGTTTTAAAGCATCTAACAAATGGTTTTTCAGTGTCCTAAAACTAGCAACTTCAAAGGGATAGCATTATCTCAACTCTCCAAATTATTAAGTAATAGAGGTGGAAAGAAAAAAAAAATCGTTTGTGAATTCATCTACGACCGGGTTGAACTGAAAGTGATCTGGATATGCAGTACACTGCTTAGAATGTGAACAGGGGAGGTTTAACTCCTGTGGTTAAAATCTGATTTCAGTTATAAAATTGAATAATATATATATACCTTGTTAGGAGCCAAAAGTGGGTTACTATATGTAGATAGTAAGATGCATTTCTATTATATTTCCTCTATGTCAACTAGTTTTGTTTTACTTTAGACTTAGTTTACAAGTTTGGGAGGTTAACGGAGATGAGAAGCAATGAAAAGGGAAGGGGATATGATGGAAATGAAGATTAAGACCTTACATTTTTTAGAATGTAAATTAGAGTTAAAAAACTAACTCAAAAATTAGCTCTCATTAATCTTTATTTCCATTGCTTTTCGTTCCCTTCTGTTATCTCATTTAAACTCTAATATCCTTACATTAGGTAAATGAATATGCATTTGCAACTTTTAAAATAATAATTTATAAGTTTCACAATTAATGGCTACGCCTACTTGCTTTTAAAAATAGAGATAAGGGGCAATTTTGCCTCCTTCGTGCAACTCGATGTATGATTAAAAAAAATGTATAGTTCAATTCTATCTTTTTTGTCAAAGAATTTTATTAGTGATTTTTATTGATATTTTATCTTTAAAAATGGTAAAATTAAGTACGATAATTATGCTACTGTTTTGGTAAAATAAAATTTAAGTTGTGCATAAGGACCTATATGTGATGTTTTGTTACAAAATATTTACTTGCCACTAAATTGACTTGGATGATTAATGTCAAAATAATTTTTATGCCCTATAAATTGTTTTTTAGGATAAACTGAGATTAATTAAAATTGAAAATGGGACAAATGTGGTAATAAAATTATCTTTAAATATTAATGAATCAATTAAATTTTAAATACATACAATCGAACTTAAAAAAAAAAGAAACATATAAATTCACACAACATATCTAAGGCAAATTGATTAATACAAAGAAATATGAACTATATACACTGTTTTCACCCAGAACAAGGATCATGCATTCAACAGGAATTTTTTCGTTGTTAAATATGTGTTACAAAATTTAAAAATGAATTTCCAAATGGAAGAAAGCAGCCAAAAAATGAGCAGCTCTAACAAAAAGATGCCTAAAGTGTTTGGTTCCTACACAGAAACTTCCAAGGAGTTTGTGATTTTGAACATTCTGAAGATATTTGTGATTTTGAACATTCTGAAACTATAAATAGCATTACATGATAAGATTTGATTTAAACATCATATACTACATACGAGAACAACACCATCAAAATCATGGCTAAATTTGCACACGATTCATGTATCAGACCTAGATGGTTACCAGGAGTAGATTCTTCTGCAATTTTGCACACATTCTTATGGTCTCTTCCCTGCATCAGATCAAGTAAATGCTTTAATATAGGATGAGGCAGTAAGTTATAGAGCAAATGACAGGGATAGTTATACATGAACAAATTGTCATAGGCCATTCAAATCCATAACAGAGCTTAATCTGGTGAATCTAGTAGGATGAAGGTGTCTGTCAATAATATAATTATTTTGTTGTGTGTAAGAAATTGGTTGATGAAGTATGTTCAATCAAATAGTGAAAATGATAAATTCTTCCTTCAGAACAATCTATAAAAACAAAAGTGATCTTGTTAATTATGACGATTACAAATATATTAGATCTAACTAGCATCTAGCTTAGTCACACGTTGAATTGACGATGAATGTGCGGATTAATGATTTGGCACTGAGCAAGGAACTCATACAGAACTTAAGTAAGCTGCCACAAGCTGTTGCATTTTGATTGAGCTGAGATGCAGCTGACTTAAGCTGATAGAAGATACTTCATTCATTAGTTCCAAAACATCACAATAGCTGGTTTAGCAGTTCCAGACTGCTTAATATATTCTATGCTAATAAAATATGTACATATCCTGAACTATTAGTAGACAGGGTGGATTCCCTATGCATTCTGACCAAGTACATCGGGTACATGGACATCTACCAGTCGTGGATCCAATGAAAAATGTAAGCAGCTTAAACATGATCCATCCAGAGAAGGATGCAAAACTAACCTGATAACCATGGCCATGCTCAAAATCAAACAGTTGTAAAGCCAGACACTTCAGTAACATCTACTTTACATAGATAATGTCTTCATCAGGGTCATCACTGTCCCAATCCTTATCATTTTGAGGTGAATCAGACAATTCCGAGAGATCATCATCTTCGTACACTTCATCCTCTTTCTCAGCTTTAATTTTATCTAATATTGCAATCACCTGAAACAAATGATCAAAGATATCAGCATTAGCTGAGAACCCAATATCCAATAAACTAAAAGTGACAATTAAAACAATTGCCACAATCATGCAAGAAAGAAATACATATAGTTAAAGCTAAAAAGAGGGAAATAAGGAGAAGAAATAAACTCAGAAAATTTCATGCAATGAAAAATTGATGAAAATGTCAAATGTACAAAGTTACGAATACATTAGATAATCTCCAAAAGATGAATTGCAAAGGAGGTTGCTAGAATCATGCAAGAAAGGGAAAAGATACGTTCAATATAATCCTCAGTTAAATATTTGTAAGTTGATTAAGCATTCTCACGAGGAACTAATCCTTATAAGCAACTACAAAACCTTCAACCTTCTCTAAGTCGAACATCAAGACACAGGACAATGTAATATGCAGGAAAAGAAAAAGGAAGTGCAAGGACTGCAACCAAAAAATAGCAGCAGTGCACATCATACAATATAAAATTTTAGGAATATATACCGAGATTTTTTCTCTTATCATTTCATCAGCAATAAATCCTTAAAAAAAAAAATTCAAATAAACTTCAAATCGAAATATGTGCCACCACAAAACAAGTTCATGCAAATGATCAAACTAAATTGTAAATATGAATTGAAGTAACATTTTTATGTAACACATGCCATCACAACAAAAGGATTTCCACCAAGACCATCCACAGACAGACGTTGAATGGGCAAACACCAAATTTTCTGTAACAGAGACCATTCATTCTCATAAAAAGAAAATGTTATCAGATACCATCTTTTTCTTCCATTATCCGCATGTTTCCCAACATAATAGACACAATGCCTACCTACAGATATCATTTTGGACAATACATAGCAATGCTTCACAATTATGACAAGGATTGTTTAAAAACATAGGCTTGGTGTGAAACTAATCAAAAAGCAAGAAATAATCTTGAAGAGCCAGAGAAGTATATAATCATGTAATAACATACAAGCAAAAACAGTAAAGGATGATTACCCTGCTTCCTCTCTCTAAAGATTCATCTTCTATAAAACGTATTTCAGGAGTCAGCCTCAGCTTCATACGCCTCCCTAACTCACTCCTAACATACTTAGCTTTCGCCTTTAAACCAGCAATTGCAACATCCTTTCCTCTATCATCTCCGAAAACAGAAACATATACTTTAACAACCTGCAAAACATTCATCATTCCCCTTAAATTACTCAACAATAGCATGCAAGATTCAAACAATTTCAGTTATTAGATACCTGCAAATCAGAGGAGACCTCAACGTCGCTGATGGTAGTGAGAGAAGACAAATATCTATCAGCACCAAGAGCAGCTTCAGGCAAAACAGCGTACTGTATAACCTTATCTGTAAGAAGCATATCGGAGAGTTCTCTCTGTATCTGTTTGGCTACCATTTTCACTCTTCTAGGGTTAGCCATGCATTTTATGGTGTTGAAAGAGGGGTTTGGTCGGAGGTGAAGAGGAGAAGCTGATGTTGGGCTCCAAATTGAGAATAAGTTGGAGTGTACGGTCGTGTTGGGAAGCGAATTCCGGTGAGTATTGAGAAGATGGTGCTGCTTCTGCGGATTGAGAAGGTGAAGGTGAAACTGAAGGAGCATTGCTACTGAGAATTGCAGGTAACTCTTCTGCTAATCCTTTGTTCGTTTTTCTGGATTTTGATTTCCATTTTCAGAATATCCACAAAGGTATATCTAAGGGCATTCTGGGAATATTATTAATTGGACTGGATTAAAAGCCCATCCAACACTATGTTGAGTTTTTGGGCTACATTGAATTATGTCTATTGGACTTTACACAAGGCCAGGCTCACAAACGTTCTTTTTTAGCTTTTTATATGAAAATCATAATTAGTTATAAAAATTATAATACAAAAATCAATTCTTGTTATAAATAATGTAATGGATGACCATTATACCCCTGTTATATTTATATATATGTTACACCCATAAGTAATAAGATATACACATTTACAACACGTTATCAGCATGAAACCCTAGCCGTCTGAGCACGCCTCCCATCAATCGTAGACGAAACCCTAGCCGTCTGAGCACGCCTCCCATCAATCGTAGACGATCCTAGCCACTATCGTTTTTTCAATTTGTTGCACTATCGGTTCAGAACATGGATAGTGAAGAATTATGTCTAGCAGACAGTGCAACTACTCATACCATACTGAGAAGTAGAAAATATTTCTCTCATTTGACAATGAAAGAAACTTGTGTTAATACTATATCGGGTAGTTCAAAGATTATTGAAGGCTCCGGAAGAGCAAATATATTATTATCTATGGGAACGAAATTTGACATTATGGATGCATTATACTCTCCCAAGTCTCAAAGAAATTTATTGAGTTTTAAAGATATCCGTCAGAATGGATATCATATTGAGACAATAAGTGAAGGAAATGTAGAATACCTTCAAATCACGAGTATTACCCAAGGCACTAAACATGTTGTTGAGAAATTACCTGCATTCTCCACTGGATTGTACTACACTAATATTAGTACAATTGAATCATATGCTATAGTAAACCAGAAGTTTACTGATAATGTTACTGTTTGGCATGACCGATTAGGCCATCCGGGTTCAATAATGATGCAAAAAATAATCAAAAATTCATGTGGACATTCATTGAAGAACCAACAGATTCTTCCTAATGATTTTACATGCGCTGCTTGCTCACAAGGAAAATTAATAATTAGGCCTTCACCAGCCAAAGTTATACATGAATCAATCAATTTTCTGGAACGCTTACAAGGAGATATTTGTGGGCCAATTCACCCACCGTGTGGATCATTTAGATATTTTATGGTTTTAATCGATGCCTCGACTAGATGGTCACACGTCTCCCTATTATCAACTCGCAACCTGGCATTTGCGAGATTACTTGCTCAATTAATTAGATTAAGAGCACATTTTCCAGATTTTCCTTTGAAGGCAATTCGCCTCGATAATGCTGGTGAATTCACTTCACAAGCTTTTAATGATTATTGTATGTCCATTGGGATAAATGTTGAACATCCTGTAGCTCATGTTCATACACAAAATGGTCTAGCTGAATCGTTAATTAAACGTTTGCAGTTGATTGCTAGACCATTACTTATGAAGTCCAAACTTCCAATATCAGCTTGGGGACATGCTATATTACATGCAGCAGCATTAATTCGCATCAGGCCAACGAGTAATCAACAATTCTCCCCATCACAATTGGTTCTTGGTCAGGAACCAAATATTTCTCATTTGAAAGTTTTTGGATGTGCGGTATATGTTCCAATTGCTCCACCACAACGCACTAAGATGGGTCCTCAAAGGAGGATGGGAATATATGTTGGTTTTGAATCCCCATCAATCATTAAGTATCTAGAGCCAGCTACTGGAAATCTATTTAAGGCTCGATTTGCCGATTGTCATTTTAATGAGTCAGTTTTTCCAACATTAGGGGGAGAAAAGAAACAGTTGGAAAAAGAAATTAGTTGGAATGAATTATCTCTGTCTCATTTTGATCCTCGTACTAAAGAATGTGAAATAGAAGTTCAAAAGATAATTCATTTACAAAACTTAGCGAATCAATTGCCAGACGCATTTTCTGACCCAAAGAGAGTGACCAAATCACATATTCCAGCTGTAAATGCTCCAAATATAATTGAAGTCCCTGAAGGACAACATCCAACTGCTAATGAGTCTCACACACGCATGAAGCGTGGTAGACCTATCGGTTCCAAAGATAAGAATCCTCGAAAAAGAAAAGGAGCAGAAATTGACAATGGCCTTTCCGAGGAACCAAAGAACAATGAAGGATCTCCTGAAGAGACTATAAACATGACAAGGAAAGAAATTCAGGTACCTGAGAATGAAGAGATCTCTATTAATTATGTCATGTCTGGAATAAAATGGAATCGAAATAAAATCGACGTCGATGAAATTTTTGCATGCAATGTAGCAGTTGATGTTATGGATAAAAATGAGGATCATGAACCAAAATCCATTGAGGAGTGTACACAAAGTAATGATGGACCAAAATGGAAAGAAGCAATTGAGACAGAATTGAAATCTCTTGCAAAGAGAGAAATATTTGGACCTGTAGTCCGTACACCTAAAGGTGTAAAACCAGTGGGACATAAATGGGTCTTTGTGAGAAAAAGGAATGAAAATGGAGAAATTGTGAGATATAAAGCACGCTTGGTTGCACAAGGATTCTCACAAAGACCTGGAATTGATTATGAAGAAACATATTCCCCTGTGGTGGATGCAACTACTCTTAGGTTTCTCATAAGTCTGACAATGAGAGAAGGACTTGATTTACGTTTAATGGACGTAGTCACAGCCTACTTATATGGTCCACTGGATAATGAAATTTATATGAAAGTCCCGGAAGGATTTAAACTGCCAGAAGCAGCAAGATCTAGTTCTCGAGAACATTACTGCATAAAGTTAAATAGATCTCTTTATGGATTGAAACAATCAGGGCGTATGTGGTATAATCGCCTTAGTGAATATTTGATAAGAGAAGGCTATAAGAATGACCCTATCAGTCCGTGCATTTTTATTAAGAGATTTGGGTCTGGATTTGTCATAATTGCAGTGTATGTTGATGATTTAAATATCATCGGAACTCCTGAAGAGATTTCACATACAGTGGAATATTTGAAAAAAGAATTTGAGATGAAAGATCTTGGAAAGACAAAATTTTGCTTGGGATTGCAAATTGAACATCTGAAAGATGGAATACTTCTGCATCAAACAACATACATAGAAAAGGTGCTTAAGAGATTCTATTTTGATCAAGCACACCCGTTGAGTAGCCCAATGGTTGTAAGATCACTTGATGTGGATAAGGACCCATTCCGTCCTCGGGAAAGCAATGAAGAAGTTCTTGGTCCAGAAGTACCATACTTAAGTGCAATTGGGGCATTGATGTACCTTGTTAGTCATACAAGACCCGACATATCATTTTCTGTGAATTTGTTAGCAAGGTTTAGCTCATGTCCAACCCGAAGGCATTGGAATGGGATTAAACATGTATTCCGTTACCTTCAAGGTACGAAAGATATGGGCTTATTCTTTTCTAACCAGTCCAAAGAGGACTTGATTGGTTTTGCTGATGCAGGATATTTGTCTGATCTTCATACTGCTCGATCACAAACGGGATATGTGTTTACATGTGGTAATACTGCAATTTCTTAGCGTTCTATGAAGCAAACCATAACAGCTACTTCTTCTAATCATTCAGAAATTTTAGCTATTCATGAAGCTAGTCGTGAATGTGTATGGTTACGGTCTGTAACTCAACATATTCGAGAAGATTGTGGTCTATCTACCGGAAAAGAAGCTCCAACAGTTTTGTATGAAGATAATGCTGCATGTATTGCACAACTGAAGGAAGGATACATTAAAGGAGATAGAACGAAGCATATCTTACCAAAATTCTTCTTCACCCATGATCTACAAAAGAATGGTAATGTGAAAGTTCAACAGATTCGTTCAAGTGACAATTTGGCGGATTTATTCACCAAGGCGCTTCCAATTGCTACTTTCAAGAAGTTAGTTTATCGCATTGGATTGCGTCGTTGTAAAGATTTTTAGCTATGTATTCATGAGGGGGAGTAAATGCGTGCTGTACTCTTTTCCTTGACCATGGTTTTTCCCACTGGGTTTTCCTGGTAAGGTTTTTAATGAGGCAGCATCCCCAAACGCATTTACTTATTTTTGTATAATGGACATCCAAGGGGGAGTGTTATAAATAATGTAATGGATGACCATTATACCCCTGTTATATCTATATATATGTTACACCCATAAGTAATAAGATATACACATTTACAACAATTCTCAATATTACTAGTAATAAAATATAATTTTATACTCCCAGGTGTCGACAATCTGGCGTGTTGCCACTATCACTTGCATCTGGTTAATTTGGCATTGTCGGAATGAAGCAATCTTTAAAGATGCTTCTCCTTCTATTCAGCACTCGAATGTCAAGCTATTTCGATTGATTCGCGAGCCCTTTGTCTTTTCTAAAGGTTTTTGCTCTTCGCGGAGAGATGTTGTTATCTTATCCAATCTTCTAGCTTCTCCTAGGCCGCCTCCTGCTCCCAACATTATTCCGGTCCACTGGCTTAAACCTCCTCCGGGTTGGGTTAAAGTCAATGTAGACGGCTCTGCTTTTGGCACTCCTGGCGAGGCTGGAGCGGGTGGTATTTTTCGCAACTATCGAGGTTTTCCCAAAGGTTGTTTTGCATTTTCTACCCCTCTTTCTTTTGCTTACATGGCTGAATTAAGAGCCGCTATTTTCGCAATCGAACTCGCTTGGGAGAAAAATTGGCATCAGCTTTGGGTTGAGTCAGACTCAATGTACGTTATTAATCTGCTTAGACGTCGTTCCTTGGATGTTCCTTGGTGTATTCGACAAGAATGGTTGCACTGTCTCAGTATTTGCTCTAGGATGAACATTCTCTTTTCTCACATCTTCAGGGAAGGAAATAGAGTTGCTGACGCTTTGGCAAAATTTGGAGACTCTTCTTCAATGATTAATTGGTGGCCTTCCGCTCCTGATTTTTGCCACATGTTTATCAATGATGACATTTGTAGTATTTCACATTTGCGTTTCTCTTAATTTTTTCTAAATTTTCTCCTCCCCTCTTCTTGTTGTTTGTTCTCCTCCTCTCCTTCTGTTCAAACATTCACTTTTTCCTTTTTTAATATATTGCGGGTTTGACACCTCTTGGGCCATGGGTGCTTACCCCGCCTTAGTTCTGTCTCGTCCCAATTTCTATCAAAAAAAAAATTTAAGTAGATAATTTTTTAAAACTGAATTTCTATATAATTTTTTATTTTTTAATGAAAAAATATTACATAAATAATTTATAATCCCTGACTTTTTTTCCCCATATATTATTTAATACTCAGAATTTGTAATAATATGTTATAAGGTTTTTAATTTTTTCCTATTATTCCATTCATCCATTTAAAATATTAATTTGATCATACTCATAAATAATAAATTATATTTATGGTATCTGAACTTTAACATATTTTATATTTTAATAACCAATCTTTAATTTTATACTTTTTTTTAAATCAATCTTTAATTTTATACTTAAAAAAATACTATTATTTTAAATATTGAAAATACCTTTATATTTTTCTGTTATCTATTTGTCTCTTACCTTTGTTACCCTAGTTTAATCTTAATTATTCTTTTTTTACAGCAGTTTATATGTTATAACAAATAAATTTTTTATTCCATTTCAATCTCTCTCTCTCTCAGTATGAAAATATATTATGCGAGTAATATAGTTGAAGGTGATGAGGTTTGATTCAAAAACAAAGAAAAACAAATCAAAGTGAAATCTTGAAGAAAAGATATATTATGATTAGATTAATAACTGACTTCTCATAAAAAAAAAAAAAAAAAAAAGATTAATAACTGACTAACCGACATAACAAACATGGTACATGCAAACTGAACTCAACATACTCATACATACACTTGAAGATATCAATCTTTTTTTTGTTTATTTGTTAAAAAGAGAAGCACCTTTACAATATTATATATAATATTGCAGCTTCTAATTAACATGTGTATTGTTGGTAGTGTTTGTAAAGAAAGGGGACAATATAAGAAACATATATGCATTCATCGCCATCGGCCGGCTCATGGGATTTTCTTTTTCCTTCTCTTTCATTCTTTCGTTGATTACTTTTAAGAATGTATAATATTAAAGTTAACGCGGTAAATTGAATTAACAACCCTTTAATTCTCATTAAGATAAAAAAATAAAATGCTTACATATTTATATCCTATCTAGGTGTGATCACCAAGAAAACTATATGCTAGGAATAAAAAAGGACAACAAGGACAAGTGACACATGGAGGAATTACATCTCTTGATATTAGGGTTTTTGGATCAATGGTTGTGATGACAGAGGGAAGGATCCGGATGAGGTGAAGTGTAGAATAAGTGTGGTGTGCTTTATTCTAGAATATGCTATTGGTGAGAAAAGACTGTAATGTCCCTGATGTTGATTAAAAGACTAAAAGGTCCCTGGAAGTCCAAGGGACTAGATGTTACGGATAAGAAAGAGTTAAGAGTTAAAACTCTTTAACTCAAACACTTCAAGACAGCGACTCTTCTTCTTCTTTTCTTGGCTCCTTCATTTCGCCATTTTCAATTTTCTTTGTTCTGAAGCAAAACCTTCAGTTCTGTATTGAATTCTGTTCTGTATTGAAGCTTTGATCTTATTACCCATCCTCAAACTAGGCATGATAAGGATTTATCAAGCCAAGTTTGCTCAACAGAAATCGAAGATGGGGCGCATGTTGCGCTTTGGTGAAGAGATCGGCCAGTTGAAGCGCCGATGAGATAGGCATGAGGCGGATGAGACCATTTTGAACCCTTTCACGGATAACATGACAGTCTATGTCGATATGTTTGGTCCTTTCGTGGAAGACGAGGTTTTGTGCGATATGCATGGCGGATGTGTTATCACAAAAAAGGAGAGAAGCCGTATGTGGGAAGAGGTTGAAATCGTGGAGCAAGTTTGTGAGCCAGTGGAGCTCGCAAGATGTAGAAGCCATGGCTCGGTATTCCGCTTCTGAAGAAGAACGAGATACGGTGTTCTGCTTTTTGGAGCGCCAAGAGACCAGAGCGGAGCCGAGGAAAACGGCGTATCCGGTGATGGATCTACGCGTTGCTGGGCAAGTTGCCCAATCTGAGTCGGTGAAGGCCTGGAGTTGGAGGTCATTGCATGCCGGGAAAAACAGACCGAGGCCGATAGAACCTTTGAGGTAACGAAGTATTCTTTGTGCTCTAGATTGGTTGTCTGTAGTTGGGGCGTTTAAATGTTGGGAAAGATGGTTAACAATGTAGGAGATGTCGGGTCTGGTGTGTGTGAGGTAAAGTAATTTACCTATGAGTTATCGGTAAGAAGTGATATCTGGTAGTGGGGATGGGTTGGGTGGTGGTTTATAATTTGGTAAAGCTGGGGAGGAGGCTGGCTTACAGTCGATGAATCCCATGTCGTGTATGAGCTCTAATGAGTATTTTCTTTGTAACATGTGGAGCCCATGTGATGTTCGAGTGAATTCGAAACCAAGGAAATAATGGAGTGGACCAAGATCCTTGATACTGAACTTGTTGTTGAGGTGATCCTTAGCGGAGATAATCATCTGCATGTCGTTTCCGGCGAGGATAACATCATCTACATAAATCAGGAGAACGGTGATATGATCCTTTGCCCTGGTTGTGAATAATGAAGGATCAGACGATGATTGTGTGAATCCCATGCCTTTGACAGTGTTTGTGAGCTTGGCATTCCACTGCCTACCTGCTTGACGGAGACCATAGAGGGATTTCCGAAGTTTACAAACTTGTTGGGGCGTGGTTGAGGACAAGCCTGGTGGTAATTTCATAAAAACATCCTCGTCGAGCTCTCCATATAGGTAAGCATTATCGATATCCAGTTGATGAATATACCATTTTTGTGCAACGGCAATGGCTAATAGTGCTCGTATTGTGGTGAATTTGGCTACATGGGCAAAGGTGGCGAAGAAGTCCACTCCTTCTTGCTGTGTGTATCCTTTGGCGACAAGCCTGGCCTTAAAACGGGCAATGCTGCCATCCGCCTTGTGCTTAACCTTATACACCCAACGGCAGCCGATCGGTTTCTTTCCGGCAGGTAATAGCACCAAATCCCATGTGTGGTTTTCCTTAAGTGCATTTAGCTCATCTTCTATGGCTTTAATCCATTTAGGATCTGACTTGGCTTCATTATATGTTGCAGGTTCACGGTGGCATGTTAAGTTGATGAAAAAGGCTCTTTTGTCGGTCGGCAACTTATCGTATGTGAGATGTTTGGAAATGACATGCGGAGAGGTTGTATGGTTTGGTAGAACAGTACCTTGGGCTAGGGCCAAATGATAGTCTCGAAGATAAGTGGGTAACCTCTTTGTCCTTGTGGGTCTTTGTGATTGTTGCTCTGTTGTTGCCTGTGTGATATCCTGATCCTCTTCATTGGTTTGTATGGCATCTACATGTTGAGTAATATCTGGTGTTGGTAGGTCAATGTTCATGTCTAATTCTGTCTCCTCATCATCAGTCATAGATGCCATGTGTAAGGTGTCCAGTTTGTCTTCGCTACAGAACAATGTGCTTTGTGTTCGATTTGTCTCTGAAAAAGGAAAGTGGTGTTCAAAGAACTTGACGTGCCTGAAAAAAAAATAACGTTAGTGATCAAATTCAATAGTCGGTAGCCTTTTGTTCCATGTCTGTAGCCCAGAAAAACACACTTGATTGCCCGATCAGTGAATTTATTTTTATGTCGATCAAGGGTGGAGGCATACGCTAAACACCCAAAGACCTTGAGATCCTCTAGGTTGCTCTGCTGCCCATAAACACGTTCATATGGAGTTTGCCCCTGTATAGGTACAGATGGTAATCTGTTGATGAGGTAGACGGCATGTCCGACTGCCTCGGGCCAAAAATTCTTTGGTAGAGAGCTTTGAAACATGATTGCCCTCGTGGTATTCATGATGTCTAGATGCTTTCTCTCTACTCTGCCATTTTGTTGTGGGGTCTCAGGACAGGATGTCTGATGTATGATGCCGTTTGTTATGTAGAAATCCTTCATGATGAACTCGGGGCCATTATCGGTTCTTATAGTTTTGATGTCTTTGTTAAACTGCCTGCTGATATATTTGCAAAAGTGTTGAAGTGCTGTGCTTGCCTCTCCTTTTGTCTGCATTAGTGTGACCCATGTATACCTGCTATGATCGTCGAGTATGGTCAAGAAATAATGATGATTAGAGTAAGACTCCTTAACAGGTCCCCATATATCGACGTGTATTAGGTCAAAACATGCTTTGGCTATATTCTGGCTTAATGAAAATGGGATCTTTTTCTGCTTGGCCTTTTGGCAAATATCACATGGCATTGATTTGTAGGAATTGAAATCATTACAGGGTAAACTAAGGCTTTTAAGTCTCTCATAAGAGGGATGACCAAAGCGCATGTGCCAAACATCGGCTTTAATTGAAAAAACAGAACAATTAACAGGATGAACTTCTTTTGGCAATGGGTACTCCAGATAGTACAGGCCCTCATGTTCCCTAGCCAAGCCAATCCTCTTCCAACTTGTTGTGTCCTGTATAACACAGATTGAGCCCGTTATCACAATGCATAGTTTCCCATTATCCATCAACTTGCTAGTTGAAATAAGATTGTAGTCAAAGTCAGGTATATACAGGGCATGATGCAAAACTAATTATGGACTGAGGATAACTGTTCCAACGTGTTCAGTTTTAACCCTTTCCCCATTTGGCAAACTTACCCAGCACTTGTCTATTTTAGTGAAAGAACTATAAAGTTTAATATCACAAATGATGTGGTCAGTTGCCCCTGTGTCTATTATCCAGCAAGGCGAAGTAGAGATAAGATTTAAAGTTTTACCAGAGCAATCCCCTTTCACAAAGGTGTTGACGCTGCTGCCCGAGGCTGGGGCCTTTCCTTGATGGCTTAGTGGCAATAGGGCGACTAGTGTCTGGTATTGTTCTTTGGTTAGGGCGAATGGCTCTGTGTTGCTTTGTTTGTTATCTTCTTCCCCTGAATCTCCATTATCTCTGCTTTGGCCCACAGCTGTGTTTTCCTTGGATTGATTGTTTCTGAAAGGATTGTTGCCTTTGTTTCTGTTTCCATAACTTGGCGGGTACCCGTGCTTTTTGAAGCAGATGTCCTCAGTGTGTCCTGATATCCCACAAAATATGCATAATGACGAGTTTTTGTTGTTTGGTTTGCGATTGTTATACCTTGAATTTCCTTGCTTGTTGTTCTGTTTGTTCTGTGTATTGGTAGTGAAACCTGCGAACATGTTGCTTTCACCTCCGTCGTTGTTTGTGACAGGTGCAAGGCCTATCTACCGTTCATATTGGATGGCCAAGGTATAGGTCTTGTTCAGAGAGGGTAAAGGTTCTATCAACAGGATCTGTGAGAGAATGGTTGAGTATGAGTCGTTTAGCCCTTGTAGGAAAGTCATGACCTAATCTGCGTCCTGTTGATCCCTCAGAACCTTGAATGCATCGCAGCTACATGGTTGTCTACAGGTACACTTGGGCATTGGCCTGAGCTTTGCTAACTCGTCGTAGAGTATTTTTAAACATGTGTAATAGTCTGTTACACTGTCGTTTCCCTGATTGAGATTGTGTATCTCTCTTCGCAGTTGTAGTATGCGCAAGGTGTCGGCCTGAGCGAAGCGCTCCTTGAGGTCTGCCCAGACTTAGTCAGCTTTGTCAAGCCACATGATACTCCGGGCAATCGAAGGTGATAACGCATGATGTATCCATGACATTACTATGTTGTTACATCTTTCCCACTGATTATATATGTTGTCTGTCAATGCAGGTGCTTGAATGGTGCCATCCACGAAGGAGAACTTGTTCTTGGACATGAGTGCGACTTTGACGGCTCGTGACCATTGATGATAATTTGGTCCGGTGAGGACTTGTGAAACCAGAGTTAGGGCTGGTGTTTCATTTTGGGGAAGGTGGTAAGGGCTGCTAGAAGTTATCAATGGTGCGTTGGCCATTGTTGATGATGAGTGCTAAGCTTGGAAGCTATCTCTCTGATACCATATTAAAGTGAATGAGGTAAATTGAATTAACAACCCTTTAATTCTCATTAAGATAAAAAGATAAAATGCTTACATATTTATATCCTATCTAGGTGTGATCACCAAGAAAACTATATGCTAGGAATAAAAAAGGACAACAAGGACAAGTGACACATGGAGGAATTACAGCTCTTGATATTAGGGTTTTTGGATCAATGGTTGTGATGACAGAGGGAAGGATCCGGATGAGGTGAAGTGTAGAATAAGTGTGGTGTGCTTTATTCTAGAATATGCTATTGGTGAGAAAAGACTGTAATGTCCCTGATGTTGATTAAAAGACTAAAAGGTCCCTGGAAGTCCAAGGGACTAGATGTTACGGATAAGAAAGAGTTAAGAGTTAAAACTCTTTAACTCAAACACTTCAAGACAGCGACTCTTCTTCTTCTTTTCTTGGCTCCTTCATTTCGCCATTTTCAATTTTCTTTGTTCTGAAGCAAAACCTTCAGTTCTGTATTGAATTCTGTTCTGTATTGAAGCTTTGATCTTATTATATAATTAGTTTTTTAAACATATTCACAATGAATATCGACTCTTTAAAATTATTTATGCAAAAGTACTAGTTAGAATGATTTCTTAACCACCTATACATTTTAACTTTTTAAATACTTTTCTTGTTCTCTCACATGGACTTAAAGAGTTAATCATACATTTCAAGTAAATCGAGACACTTTTTATAAGGTTCAAGAGGCGAATCTATTTTCCTGGTCAAGTTCAAAGGAACCATGTATTAAGTCTTCTTTTAAATTTTCAAATTATTTGTTTCTTGGCTTAATACATTAGGAGTCCTTTGAATTTGATGCAAAATTTGACCAGTCCTCTAAATTTACAAAGTGTATCGTTAGCTCTCTAAGGGGGTTTTGGTTGCTTATTTTCACGTTCTTTTTGCTTTTTTTCACTTCAAAAGTGAGAATTTTAGGTGTTTGGTTAGTGACCTACTGTTTGCTTTTACATCTAAAAAACAGCATTAGGTGCTTGGTTAGTAATCTCCTGTTTGCCTTTTACACCCGAAAAGCAGCTTTTTATAAAAGCAGAGAATCTCTGCTTTTTGGAAAAGCAGCATTTTCCAACAGCAAACAACAAACCGTAATAGCAACAGCAAACAGTAACATCAAACCGTAACAACAAACAGCAACTGCAAACAATAGGTAAAACAAACTGGCCCTAAATTTACTTAAAGTAATATAATTAACCTCATTGTTCCACGTGGCATAACAAGAGATGATTTGGGGGTGTTTGGTTGCTCCTTTTCGTGCTCATGTTTGCCTTTTCACTTCAAAATATAGAGTTTTAGTGTTTGGTTAGTGACTTTCTTGTTTGCATTTTACAACTGAAAAGCAGCATTAGGTGTTTGGTTAGTGACCTCCTGTTTGCTTTTTACACCTGAAAAGCAGCCTTTTACAAAAGCAGAGAATCTCTGCTTTTTACAAAAGCAGCATTTTCCAACAACAAACTGTAACAGCAACTAGCAACAACAAACAGCAAACAGCAACAGTAAACAGTAGGTAAAACAAACGAGCTCTTATTATAATATATATCACTTTAAGGAAGTTTGTGTGGTCAATAGATTACATTAAGCAAGTTCAAGATGCCAATAAGTTACTTTTAAATAAATTCATGTGCTCGATAGATAATTTTAAGCAAGTTCATGGGTTAAAAAAATACTTTAGAAATTTAGAGATCAATTTTTTATTAAATTCAAAAGGCTCGTGATATATTAAGTTTTATTTCTTTCTTTTATAGATGCAACAATACTAATAAATTTTAATTCATGTATGGATACATAATCATGGACGAATCTAGGGGTGTTCAACGGTCAGTTCGGTCTAAAAACCGAATCTGAAATAATCGAAAACCGAATAATCCCTAAAATTAAAACCGAACCTAACTGAATAATATTACAAACCAAACCTAATCGAACCAAATATTTCGGTTCAGTTCGGTTCGGTTTTCGGTTATAGTATTTCCTAAAACAGTTTTGATAAAATATATAAAAATTTAAATTACAACTATAAACAATTTACTAATTAATTTGATTATAATAATTTAATAAACAAATTACTAATTTAGGGTTCTTAAATTTAAAAATTAAAAATATACATGTAAAACAGTAATGATATCTATTACCCTACGCTGCTACTGTATATAATATTAAAAATCATAGATTTTATTTTTTATAATTATATAAAAAAAATTAATTACATATTATATAATTTTTTTTTATGAAAATATTTTTTTTTGAAAGAGCGTACATACTCTAAAACTTAGTCCGTATACATTTTTTTTTTATCTGTAGTCATCTAGAATCTAAAACTTAATTAGTATATATTTTTTTAACTATTTTCATATTTTGGTTTGGTTCGGTTATTTTGGTTATTTCGTTAAAAACACCGAACCGACCGATATTACCGATATATTTAATATTTAAAACCGAAACCGAACCTATTAAACTGAAAACCGAACCAAAAAAACCGAAATCTATCAGTTCGGTCGGTTATTTCGGTCCAGTTCGGTTTTTGAACACCCCTAGACGAATCTGAGGGGAGACTTGAGCACCTACTGATCGTTGAAAAACACCAAATTTTTTACAAATACCCATATATATCAATAAATTCTAAATCCAGCCACGTACATAATGATATGATTATCTATGACTATTTGTTCATATACTTAGCATTAGTAGTTTGAAGTTTCACGGTATTTAAAAAATATTTAGAGTTTTTAGGCTAAATATATAGAAAAAATTTATTCTAGTTTTTATTTTGTTTTTAAAATCTATAAGTTTACTTCTTTATTGAACAATTTAAATTTTCTTTGATTCTAGTTTTTATTTTTATATTTTTTTGGGCGCACAACAATAAAATCTTTTCTGCAACCATATGATCTTGTAGTTACAATTTAATTAGAATAGGAAAATGATAAGATAAGGTGTCCGCTATGAAAACCACACCAAGTAACGATACTTTGTATAAAACAAAGTAACCATAGCGGGCACCGGATAACAAAAGTTTGTTATTCAAATCTTATTTACGAAAGTGTTTGATTTTTTTAACCACTGTTTATTATTACTGTTATAGTTTGTTTGGAAAAGATGATTTTCCAAAAAACAGCAATTCTCTTTTATAAAATGTTAATTTTCAAGGATAAAAGGTAAATAAAAGGCCACTAATCAAATACCTAAAACTTTACATTTTAAAGTGAAAAGACAATCAAGAGCATGAACTACTAAACACCCTCTAAATCAACTTATTTTTTTTTTGGTAGGAACAGGAAAGAAAAAAAACAAAAACCAAAAGCCTAACCCGGGATTAGCCTAGGGAAGTTAACCCCGACAACATCTTCCAAAAGAAGAGAAGATAAATAATCAGGAGGAGAAGAGAAAGTTGTGACGTCCAACATCCTCTCATGCCCAGCAGCCGCCAAATTATCCTCTACCCGGTTTTGCTCTCTGAAGACATGGCTGAAATTGATGAGGTCAAAGGAAGAACGTACCTTTTAATACCTTTGATTAAATTTTGGCTATTTAAACAAATAGCTTTTTTTTTATCGGAGATCATTTTGATAGTCTTGAGGTTGTCAGATTCTACAAGCAACTTCTTCAAACTCAGACTCTTGGCCAATCTAAGGCTAGAAAAAATCCCCCAAAGCTCAACCGAAAAGGACGATCCCAAGCCCAGATTCTGAACAAACCCAGACAGCCAAGCACACCCATCATCTCTTAGAACACCTCCTGCAGCAATTTTACCGTCCATAAGGCAAGAACCATCCGTATTTAATTTCACCACCCCTTCCCTAGGCCTACACCAGTCAAGGAGGTGAACAATCTTCTTTTAGGTAGACCTAGCAAATGCATCTCCTTTGAAGCTATCAATAATATTAAATAATTTTTCCGAGAAGAACTCACTCAAATTAAGAAAAATAACAGTTTTTCTTCCAAAAATCTCCTCATTCCTCCAATTCCAAATTTGGTGACAGACAATAACAAAGAAAATACCACCATGCTCAAGGTCAGCCAACAACTTCCCACTAACTCTATCTGCAAACCAGTCTAGATCAGTAAATCAACTTATTAATTAATCAATGATAATTTAATGTATATCTATGCATTAATGTTTATTTATACGTAACCAATTAAGTATATATTTATTTTTTAATATCAAACATATATATGCATCTTTGTTTTTTTTTTTTAGAAATATGCATCTTACTTTTAAATTTAATTGGAGAGGAATATGGTAGAAATATTCGAAGAATATATGGTCAGAAATATGTTAAAAATAACAAAGATGAATAGATCTGAGTCAAATTTATACTTGAGCATTAATAAAGGGGCAAATAATATTTCTGATTTGATTTTTTTATTAAACCCATTATTGTAGACATATCATATGTGGCTCTGTTTTCACCTTTTATTTTTATTTGATCTAACTGTTTTTACCTTTTAGCCGTATTATTAGCGGTTAGTTTTCTTTTTAAAGGTAAATTACAAAACTAACCTAATTATTGTAGACAGGTCATACGTGACTCTGTTTTTACCTAATTCGTTTACATTACATTACCTTTTATCAAATTAAACATTTTCAATTTGACTTTTTTATATATATTATGATTAACCAATTCTTTTACACCACTTCTCATTCTTTGCAATCCAACTTTAGTTTCACACATCAATCCAAGAATTGTAAATTCTTTTGTATAGGTTAATTTTGAGTATTTTAAGTTAGTTTGTACTTTTATCGAATGATATTTGAGGATTCTATCCAACCCGATGAGTTCGCAGTTTACGATTTTGTTGTGCAATTGAAGCAACTACTAAGCAAAATCATAAAGTGCTAAGACAATTGTTTAGGAGTTGCTTCACCTAAATAAAATCATAAATTACTAAGACAATTGCTTAATAGTTGCTTCAACTGTTAAGCAAAATCTTAAACTGCTAAGACAATTGCTTAGGAGTTGATTCCACTGCTAAACAAAATCATAAACAGCTAACACAGTTGCTTAGGAGTTGATTCCCTTGCTAAGTAAATCATAAACTACTAACACAATTCCTTAGGCGTTACTTCCACTGCTAAGTAAAATCATAAACTACTAAGACAATTACTTAGAAATTGTTTTTGGAGATCATAGAAACAATGAACTGTATCTAGATCATCAACATAAGCTAAATACAGAGCTATTGCATCTCTTGCTTTTGCAATTATATGGCTTCGTATGCTACTGTGTGAGATTGGCTACTGTTCTACTAAATCAACAGTGTTGTGGTGTGACAATTTAAGTGCTACTTATTTAACAGCTAATCCAATTTTCCATGGTCGCTCCAAACACTTGGAAATTGATTTTCATTTTGTTCGTGACTAGATAGCACGAAAAAGAGCTCAAAGTTGTATATATTTCTACACTTGATCAAACAACAAATATTTTCACGAAACCTTTATCAAAGGCGCGATTTCTTCATATACGAAGCCATATAATTGCATGTCTTACTTCTGTAATTATATGGCTTCGAATGCTATTGTTGTTCTACTAAATCACCAGTATTGTGGTGTGATAGCTTAAGTGCTACTTATTTAACATTTAATTCAGTTTTCCATGATCGCTCCAAACACTTGGAAGTTAATTTTCATTTTGTTTGCGACCATGTAGCATGAAAAGGGCTCAAAGTTGTATATATTTCTACATTTGGCCAAACAACAGATATTTTCACGAACCCTTTATTAAAGGTGCAATTTCTTCATATTCGATACAAGTTAAAGGTTCAACCACCATCAACTAGAACTAGGATGATAAGGGACGGTTTTGGTATATATTAATTAGCTATTATCTTGCAGATTTAGTCTAGATATTCTGTATTTCAAATATTATTCTATTGTAACCACATCTCGTATAATCTCTGTTAAAGCTAACTCAATCAGAAATACAATCTCAGATGAAACTCAAACTTTAATTATCATCAAAGGTACCAATAGTTCATCATGATTTTACACATCAATTACTTTCCACTAATGAAGGTAAGAGTTATACATTCTTTCTGAAAAATTATACTACGGTACTAGTTCAATACAACGATATAACAACTGATCAATTGAAAGAGGTTATAAAGTATTTCAATTGAAATTCATGAAAGAGGACCTTAAATTATAATTAAGTTTGTTTTGATTAAGATTTTTTACATAACTAAAAATTGAAAATGAATTTATATATATAAAAAAAGTCTTTGCCACTTAAATAAATTCACTCCAATGTTTTTTTATAATTAGATTTATGGTCCGTTTATTTTACCTATTGTTTGTTATTACTATTTACTGTTACGATTTGCTGTTTGCTATTGGAAAAAATTGTTTTTTCAAAAAACATGAATTCTCTACTTTTATAAAATGCTACTTTTCAGTGATGACGGACAAACAGAATGTCACTATCCAAACATATAACACTCTTCATTTTGAAGTGAAAAGCCAAACAAGAGCATGAAAATGAACTATCAAGCACCCTTTTAATTAATTAGTTTAAAGTTGTTCAAATACGTTTTAAAAGATCATATAATTAAAACTTACTGCATACATTAAAATTTTTGTTCAACTCAATATCATTAGCTTAAACGATTTTAGAGCATCTCCAAGAGACTCTTAGTGGACTCTCTAAAAGTAATATAAATAATTGACTCTCAGTGATTTAAAAGTGACTAAGACATATCATCTCCAACAATACTCTTTATATTCACTCTTTATTTATTATTTTATCATTAAAATTATTAATTGTTGTTATATTTATCAATAGTGAGAGGAGAGTGACTACTCAATAATAAATTATTAATAAAAAATAAATTAAAAGGCACTAAGAGGTAGAGAGAGACTCTCTATTAATATAGAAGATAGAGAAGCTCTTAGTGATTTGAGAAACTGTTGAAGCTGATTTTTCATTCTCTCTTCTTAAATTTTAACTTAAATATTAAAAGGCTGTTGGAGATGCTCTTAAACAAAATTTAATTCTTAAACAAACCCTTAAGTTGTTGAAAGTGGAAAGAAAAGGAGTAAAAAAGGAGTGATTCTATTCTATCCGAGACCGTAGAGATTGTAGGTCGTCTATAAGGGGATGATATGTCGCAATCTCAGCGGCTCCAGACGGAACAATAGTAAAAAGAAGAATTCGTACAAAACGACGTGGTTGAATTGTGAGGAGAAAGTAGTACACGACTTTGTAAGGAGTAGTACTCAAATAGTCAATTAAATAACTATATTTAGACCAACACATGTGCATGTTCTTACACGTTACTCACCGTATATTAAGGCTATTTATTTTTTATTTATTTTCTTGAAGAGGATTATGGAAATTTTTTTTTTTTTTTTTTTTGAGAAAGGCAATTTATAAAAACCACAATTTAAGCTTCATTATGTTCATACATAGTTTGACTATCTTATCTTAATTTTACTAGCTAGTGAGTGTCATTTTCATTCCTAATACGTGTCTCCAATCATAGAATTAATTGTATCAATGTATATTGATTGGTAGAAAATAATAACAATAATGAAAGTTTAAGGCTAAATCAATATAGAATTCTTAAGTTAAATTTGAAAAGATTGCATTCGGGTCTGGTGGGAGGTCATGGGTTCGAATCACATTCAGGTCTGGTGTGATTTTTCTTTTTTCTTTAATGTAAGCGTATTGTGTAGAAATTTAAAAAAAAAAAATTTAAAAAGATTGCAAAACTTTCATTTCTAAATGAAGAACTCTTAAAGAGAACATTCTGAAATTGATTTGGTAAAAAGATAATTACTTCTTATAAAGAAATGAATTTCCATATCTTTAAACCTTTAAGTTTAGAGTAAAATTACATAAAATACAACTAAAAATAATAAAGAAACATTAAAATAGTCAAAAGCACAAAATAAAATGAGCGACTAAATAAGAATTTAACCAAGAGAAGGAAAGTGTCCAGCTCAAAAATCATGTGCACATATCTTAGCTGATGTTGGTGACCGTTTCTATTTTTTCATTTTAATATGAAATAAGGTGTATCCATGCCTTAAAATAAATTGACTACTGGAACTTTCTCACAATTTAGTTTCATTCATTGTAATCAACTTGGTGTCCTCATCATTCTCAACTTCTTGAAAAGAGTTGTATCTCAAGCCTCGTGTAGGATAGCCAAGAGGCACACCCGGCTTGAACTGCCTAAAATCTTTCACATTGAATATCGAAGAAGTCTTTTCCAACCAATTTAGAAGTGCCACGTGATAAGCATTCGGTCTCAACTTCTTTACAATCTTGAATAGGCCATACTTCCTGAGCTGAGGCTTTCTACTAGGTGCATTTACCAGTCTTTCTTTGATCAAGTATACCATAACTTCACCCCACTTCAAATTATACATCCCTTCGGTGCTTATCCACTTTGGTTTTCAACTCGACATTTTTTCCTCAAGTCTCGCTTTCACCTCTCCTCATGCATTTGTTGAATCTTGTGGGCTAGTTTATGGGCGAATGCATTAACTTTCTCTCCTTTAAGGATGTTCACGATGTCAAGGGTGTGATTATGAGCTTTGTTGTACAACCTCAAAAGGCGATTTCCTGAATCCTGAATGGATGACTCAATGAAAACTTCGTTTGAGCAACTACGAAATCCCATGTCTCAGCTTGTCTTTGCATTTTCTTTACAAAAGATTACCCAAAATTAGGTTCACAACTTCTGTTTGGCCATTGGTTTTAGGATGGATGGTGGTGTTAAACTTCAAGGATGCATGTATCAAATAATGCTCAAAGACTCCTCCAAACGTGACTAAGGAACTTAGTGTCGCGATTGGATATAATGCTCTTAGGAATCTCATATAGCCTCATGATCTCTTGAAAGAAAAGCTTAGCAATGGATGAGGCGTCATTTGTTTTCCAAGATGGGAGGAAGTGTGCCATCTTCAAAAATCGATTAACTACCACAAAAATAAACTCATTCCCCTTTGAGTTCTTGGTGGCTATGAGCATCCGCAGAACCCGATTATCCTTTTATTTAGGAGTTTAATTCAGCAAAAAGGGTTTCGTGTTTGACATTACACCGTCACTTAACGTTTTTAAGGACGACGCGTGGTGTGTCCCTTCCGGTGTATGTCTTTATTGTTTATTAGTCCATTTTTATCATGTTCTCGAACTAACTTATTATATTGAGAGTCCTCTCCCGGGATTAATGTCTGGGAACATATATTAGATAACATACAGGCTCACATTATATATTCTCTTTAGAGTTAGGTACGTAAAGGTAAATTAAAACGGTCCAAGGATTTGATTAATAAACCCGTAGAATTATCTTTTGTTAGAATACCATTTATAATCTAAATCAATTTCCATTTTATCGCGGGAAAGCAATAAACAAATAAATATAGACATTTTTTGAAATTATTTTTGGTACAACAATGAGAAGCACGCTACATTTCTAATCGATTTTATAGTTATGTTTTTTTTAAATAACTTTACTATTTTTAAATATGACAGATCTATATGATGATAAACGAGTTACACCGGAACACCTTGTGAAGGGATAGTATTGTTTATGTTTTGGTTTGTTTGTTAAGGAGAACATTGTAGTCAAGTAGTGGGTAGGGACAGTTTTTATGGGTACAGAAATTCAAGGTTGCGTTAGCTACATGCAATAGCATATCAGATTTAGGTTGAGCCGTTAGTAGAAGTTAGAGAGAACTAAATAAAGTCACCCACAGCACAGGGCCCATCATATATTCCCTAAATCTTGGGTGTTTTACTAATTTAATCACCTTTTACTGTTTCAAAGATACTGGGAGACAACAGATCATGGGACTAATATTTCATTAATTATATCTTAAGCATTCTTCAATCATTTATTTTTGGGAAAATTACAAAACTAGGTCAAATTGGAGGCTCATTTACATATTTAACCCATTTACTCAACCTACAACATATCTAGACTGATTTTGTGTGACTTTCCCATAATACCCTCAATATTTACGCGCGTCTCGCCCCCTCCCGTCTGACTTCGCAGATTTCATATTATGCGAAGCCTGCAAAGCTAATTTTTGGATTTATATGCGAAGCCTGCGAAGCTAAAGTATGGTTTACTTGATGAATTTAATTCGCATATGCGAAACTTGCGAAGCTAAAGTTTGGTTTACTTGATGAATTTAGTGCGCATATGCGAAGCCTGCGAAACTAAAGTTTGGTTCACTTGATGAATTTAGTTCGCATATGCGAAGCCTGGATATTTTTTGAAACTAATTCGCGAAATGGTATATAATAAAAAATGGCAAGCAACAACGAATTCTAACATTAAAATCATAACATTATCAAAATTTACAACAAGATTGCCACAATAACAACATTAAAATCATAACTTTATCAAAATTTACAATAAGATTGTCACAATAAACTCCTAACAAATAATTTCAAAGTGAACCTGACTAATCCGGTACCGATTTTGAAGCGGATGAGTAATCTTGGTGTGCACCGTGGGACACATCCATCCCAAAAGGTCTGGACTTCCAGAAGTCCAGACCTTTTGGGATGGATGTGTCCCACGGTGCACACCAAGATTACTCATCCGCTTCAAAATCGGTACCGGATTAATTAGGTTCACTTTGGCACCATGGGATGGACGTGTCCCATGGTGCACCCAAGATTGGCACAATCTCTCCTAACGAACCATTTCAGGAGTGAATGTGTCAATCTTGAGGGAAGTTCATCCCTATACAGGAAGGAAAATCATCTCCCCTGAAGCCCAGTACGCCGCCTTCCAGAAAGGGATGTTACGTATTCAACCACCTTCAGAAAAAATTAATCGTGTTAGACAGAAAAATGACGATTTTGGCTTCGCGAAATGAAGATTAGTGAAGCATGCGAATGTAAATGTGCAGGAAAAGAGGTGATTTTACTTCGCTAATCGATTTTTTCGCGAGGTCTGAAACATGACGATCTACTTCGTGAATCGATGTTTTCGCGAAGTCTGCGAGGACTGAAACGTCAGGATCTATTCGCAGACTTCGCGAACTAATCGATTCGCGAGGTAGATCCAAACGTTTTAGACTCTTTCTCTTCGCAGATCTTCGCGAAATCATCGATTCACGAAGTAGATCGTCACTTTCCAGACTATTTTCTCTTCGCAAAGCTTCGCAAAACCATCGATTGCGAAGTGAATTCATGAAAAAATGCAGGAAAAACAACATATACTTACATTTTTCGCCCCTTTCACCCCCCAAAAGTGACAATAACAATATGATAACATGGGAAAAACGAAGGAAATAACGTAGAATAATCATTTCTAACATGGTAACAAGAAGAAAGAAACCAAGTAACGAGCACGAAGATGAAGAACCATGGCTTCGTTTTCTAGGGTTAGGAAGTTGCAAAATTAAGAGATGAAGAGAGGAAAAAGAGAAATTCATTGTGATTTTAGCGAAATGGTGCAGATTTCGTGCAATTTAAAGGAAGAAAGGAATATCAAAAGTCTTCAAATCATTAATGCATGAGCAACTTTTCGCGTAACCAAGGAGATAGGGGGAGCAGCCGTTCGCGAGTGGTGGGACGTGGGAAGGTTGAAGGTATTATGGAAAAGTCACACAAAATCAATCTAAATATGTAATAGGTTAAGTAAATGAGTTAAATATGTAAATAAGCTTCCAATTTCACATAGTTTTATAATTTTCCCTTTATTTTTTAGCATGAGTGAGCCCGTACTGTACTGTTTATTATTCAATCTCAAAAAGTGCACAATAGGATGTCCATGTCATCTACCATTCAAATAAACTACCTTTTTAATATATGCCGTTCTTCAACTGTACTTTCATCTTTCCTAAGGTCATGAATATTTCAAATTGAAAAATTATTTTAAAGCTCCCCAATCTTCTAAACTCTTAAGGATAATTCCTTAAACAAATGCTTTTTTTTATTATAAATAATTCCAATAAAAATAGCTTGGTTTAAGAAAATTCTTACTATAATGTCCTGTTAAGCCTGGCAAAGTTAAATAAAACTGGTAACTAACACATCGATTTTATTTTTTTATTAAGAAACCAGTGTATTATCAAACACATGTTTTTTTTTTGAAACTGCGGCAGTATTTAATACTGCCATATCAAATTTGTCTATATTTATATATAAATAAATATCAACATATATTGTATCTAATACTCCAACATACATTACATATTTTTCTTTATAAAAAAACAGGACTAATACATTACCAGCTCTCTGAATTTGTTCATAATAATAGATTAGCTCCCTAAATTTTATAAGTGTCTCATCAGTTTTCTAAATTTGCTTATTTCGTATCACCAGCTCCCTAAACTTATTCATAAAAATCTATTAGCTCCCTGAACTCTGCAAGTGTCTCACCAGCTCTCTAAACTTCCTTATTCTGTAACAACTAAAAACAAAAACCGTAATACTAACTCTCGATCCTCATCATTTTGATCTCTCAATCTTGCAACACTAACTCTTATAATAGGTTAAAAGGTAAGGAAAGAGAAAAAATTACCTCAGAAATAGATGAAGATGTATTTTTAGAATTTAAGTTTAATAAGTTTTTGTATTTACTTGTTACGGAATAAACAAGTTTAGGGAGCTGGTAAGACACTTGTAAAGTTCAGGGAGCTAATAAATTTATATGGACAAGTTTAGAAAGCTGGTAATACGAAATAAGCAAGTTTAGAGAGCTGGTGAGACACTTGTAAAATTTAGAGAGCCAATCTACTATTATGAACAAGTTCAAGGAGTTGGTGATATATTACACAAAAAAAAACACATGTTGCATATTTTTATATCTAATAATCTTATATATAAATAAATATGTCAATTATTATTATTTTGATAAAATAATTTTAAAATGGACAAATCAATTAAACAAAAATTAAAGCCTATTTTTTTATTGATATGTTCAATAACGTGTTCAATAACGAAGATAATATGAAATCTATATATAATATAAAACAGTAATGATGGAGTTGAGATGTCACTTCCTCCTTTTTTACTGATAACAAATATAATATAATATATTAATTTTAGTTATATTATTATATTTGTTTATAAAAAGATTATTTTATCCATACTATATCTAAGAGTTCTACATAATTTAAATTAATCCCTAAAATCTCTCTAATTCTCTGCATATCTATATCTAAAAGTTCTACATAATTTAAATTAATCCCTAAAATCTCTCTAATTCTCTGCATATCTATATCTATATACATATATATATAATATAAAACAGTAACGATAGAGCTGAGGTGTCACTTCCTCATTTTTTACCGATAAAAAATATAATAAAAAATATAATATATTAACTTTAGTTATATTATTATATTTATTTATAAAAAGATTATTTTATCCGTACTATATCTAAGAGTTCTACAGAATTTAAATTAATCCCTAAAATCTCTCCAATTCTCTGTATATCTATATCTAAAAGTTCTACATAATTTAAATTAATCCCTAAAATCTCTCTAATTCTCTGCATATCTATATATAATATAAAACAGTAATGATGGAGCTGAGGTGTCACTTCATTATTTTTTTATTGATAAAAAATATAATATATTAATTTTAATTATATTATTATATTTATCTATAAAAAGATTATTTAAATTAAATGTGAAAATAAAATAATAATATTTAATTTATATAGCACCTTTATATCATTAATTGTAATTATTAAATTATATTTTTGTTAATATTTATATATTAAGATGAATCTGTGCATCGCACGGGTCAAAAATTAGTTGATGCTTAAATTAATAAGGATAATGATAAAATTTGATCTTAACGTTTTTGGTGAAATGTAGATTTGGTTCTAACATATAAAATGGTCTAAAATTAACCATAACATTTTCAAATAAGATCAATTCTAGCAATACATCACCAACAAATGGTATGAATGTTATTTAACGGGAACATCAGACTTTTTTCAATATCAATTATGTCTAAAATATTTAACATGTTACTGACACAGTTACAAAAACTTATTAAAATTCGAACAACTAAGTCTGCCACATATAAAGTAATCTCATTTCTTTTTGCCAAAGTGTTTAAAATGTTTACTGTGTTACTAATATAGTTACAAATAATCGACAAAAAATATATGAAACTATTTCAGTTTATCAACACACTTATTTGGAATGTCTAAAGCGACAGTTAAATAACGGATAAATTACACCAATGGCCACTGAACTTTACCATTTTTAATATTATGTCACTTAACTTCAATTCTTAACATTATGACCATTAAATTTTACACTTTTTAACATCGGTGGCCACTGTGACCGTTAACCAGCGTTTCTTACCTTGGACTCTCCCAACTCTTCAAAACAAGACACTGCCTTTTTCCAATCCTCAGAACTAGCATGGTTTTTGCGTACTACTTGAGCAGCAATGTTGGAGTTTTTTGTTTCCTGGTGTTGGGTATTTGTTTTTAAAGGGTCGACGGGGCTACATGATTCTAAAGCTTGATCTAGAAAAGGCGTATGATAGGCTCTCTTGGCGTTTCATTCGGGAATCCCTGGAATTGTTAGGCGTTCAAGCTTCTTTGATTGACTTAATTATGAACTGCATTTCAGGTTCCAGACTTAGTCCCATCTGGAATGGCGAACAGCTCCAACAGTTCAATCCTACCCGAGGGCTCCGTCAGGGTGATCCGCTCTCTCCGTACTTGTTCGTCATCTCCCTGGAAAGACTCACCCACCTAATATCTGACGCGGTTGGGAGTTCTCACTGGAAGCCTATCAAACTTTCCCGTCGGGGTCCTGAAATGTCCCATATTTTATTTGCTGACGACATAGTGTTAATGTCAGAAGCTAGTATGGAGCAAGCTACCATCATCAATGATGTCCTCCACCGCTTCTGTGATGCCTCTGGTCAAAAGGTTAGCCTTGGTAAGTCAAGAGTTTTCTTCTCCTCTAACGTTTCAGACACGGCTGCTCAAGGTATCTGTGATATCCTTGGCTTTGCTCGGACTTTGGATTTAGGGGTGTACTTAGGCGTCCCTCTCCTTCATACTCGGGTGTCCAAATCCACCTATCAATATGTGTTGGACAAAGTGCACAAGAAGTTAAGTGGTTGGAAAGCAAGCTGTTTGAATTTTGCAGGCCGAGTTACGATGGCGAAGTCGGTTATCACTGCTATCCCCACTTACATTATGCAAACGACTTTGATTCCGGTTTCTGTGTGTGATCGTCTGGATAAGTGCAGTAGGAGGTTCATCTGGGGCTCCTCAGAGTCGGTTCGAAGGATTCATCTTGTGAAATGGGATGAGGTGTGTCAAAGTAAGAATGTCGGAGGGCTCGGCATTAGAACAGCTAGACGTGCTAACCTGGCGATGATTGCCAAGCTGAGTTGACAGATTTTGATTCAGCAAGAGCTGTTGTGGGTTCGAATGATGCGTGGTAAATATGGTGGGGATCGTGAAGGGATGTTAATTTTCCACGCTAACTCCTCTCATTCCTCGACTTGGAAGAGCATTGTTGCCGGCAGTAATGTTCTTGTTCATGGCATGGGTAAACTGATCTTCAATGGTACAAACACGAAGTTCTGGACTGATATTTGGTGCGGTAAATCGGCTTTAATAAGTGACACGACCCAGCCTGTCCCACCTGATCAAATAACTCGCTCGGTGCAAGATTATTGGCTATCGCACACTGATAATTGGGACTGGAGGACCCTTAGTTACCTTGTCAATTCATCGGGGCTTCTAAGAATTGCCTCTTTTGCCGTTAGCCCTCAGTGCACGACTCCAGATGCTTTGTTCTGGACCCTGAACTCCACGGGTAACTATTCAGTGAAATCTGGATATGAAGCTTTAGATACAAATCGGAATACACAGGGGGCTCGGGTTTGGGATCAGATCTGAAACTTGGAGGCACCGGAGAAGATTCGGCACTTTCTATGGCAATTGGGTCATGATAGTATTTTGTGCAACTCTACAAGGTTCAGAAGACACCTCACTCAAGATAAAAGGTGCCATCGATGCGGTAATGAAGAGACAGCAACGCATCTGCTTCGTGACTGCTATCAGATTAGACGCTTATGGCAAATGGTGGTGCCGCATGCTATTCGACCGAATTTCTTTATTGCAAGTATTAGGGACTGGTTGGATATTAACCTTCGCCACTCAGGGATGGTTGGTCGGATTCCTTGTCCCCTGTTCTTCGCTTGTAGTGTTTGGTGGGCGTGGCGGTTTTGGAACGACTCGGTGTTTGGATCTAAACCTTTCCCAAACAACGCTATGGATATTGTGAAGCGTTTCTGTATGGAGTTTATTGACGCTACTTCCGCCACAGAAGCTCGTACAGGGTTCCGAAAACTATCTGGATTGCTTGGGTACCTCCGTGTGAGGGATGGGTGAAAGTCAACACAGATGGAGCCTGTAAAGGAAATCCTGGTCTTGCTTCTGCAGGGGGACTCATTCGGGACTCATTGGGACGGTGGTGTGGAGGTTTTGGAGCTAATATTGGTTACTGCACTTCATCAGTTGCTGAACTCTGGGGTTTATTTTTTGGATTGCAAATTGCTTGGGCGAAGGGCTTTCGTCGGGTTGCTTTTGAGCTGGACTCACAAGTTGTGATCCGTCTCATAACGGAGGAGATTGAACCACACCACCCTTTTTCCTGGCTAATTTCTCGCTGCACTGCTTATCGAGATAGAGATTGGAATATCACCTTTACGCACAGCTACAGAGAAGGTAACAGAGCGACTGACTGGTTGGCGAACTACGAAGGTTCTTGTTCTTTGGGTCACCATGAGTTTGGTGCGCCTCCTGCAGGCCTCCAGGGGATTCTTGCTGATGACAGTAGGGGATCCGTTTTAAGTAGAGTCGTTCGTCTGTAGCCTTGTTTTTTTTTTTTTTTTTTCTGTTCTCTTCTTTTTGTCCTGGGCTTTCTCAGCCTTCCTTCATTACCAAAAAAAAAAGAGCCCTAAAGCTTTGTTTGCCTAAATTTTTCAAGAATAATCTAGTCTTTGTCAGATTTCATTTCCAATTGGTAGTCTATATTTGTTTTCATCATTCGTAGAACCATTGGTAAATTTAATGGTTCTAAAGAGAGAAAGGAAGAGTTAGAGAGACGTATAAGTATCATGTCAACGGTCTCTCTTTGACCATTTTTTTTTATCTTATCTCAAATATTAGAAGGTCTAGACCGATCATCAGAATATCAATATAATAACAACAAGAAACTAATAATGCAGAAGAAGAAAAAATAGAATTCCAAATCACGGTAACAATCAAAAGTACCATACTTTCTATTAAACCTTGAATACAAAGTGTGCAATATTGTTATTAGCACTGAATTCTAAAAGCACAAAAAATAATCAAGTTAAACTGGTTAATATATCACTTTAAACAACTTTAAAAACCAATAAGTCACTTTAAACAAATTAAAATAGGAAAAATTATAAAATTAGATCAAATGGGAGATTCATTTACATTTTTAACCCACTTACTCAATATACTACATATCTAGACTTTGTGTGACTTTCCCAAAATACTTTCACCCTTTCATCTTTTCCCTTCTCTTCCTTACGCGAACGGTTGCTCTCCCAGACTTTTGATATTCCTCTCTTCCTTTAAATTTCGCGAAATCTGCATCATTTCTCTACATCACCATGTATTTCTCTTCTTCCTCTCTCCATCTCTTGATTCTTCATCTTCCTAATCCTAGAAAACGAAGTCATGGTTCTTCATCTTCATGTTCCTGTTCGTTTCTTGGTTTCTTTCTTCTTGTAACCATCGAAGAAATGGTTATTCTACGTTATTTTCATCGTTTTTCCTATTTTATCATATTGTTATTGTTGATTTTAAGGGTGAAAGACGCGAAAAATGTAAGTATCTACTGTTTTCTCTGCATTTTTCTAGAAAATCACTTCGCGTAGTCAATGATTTCACGAAGATCTGAGATGAGAAAGAGACTGAAACGTGACGATTTACTTCGCGAATAGATGATTTCGCAAAGTCTGCGAGTAGAACAATTCATGATTTTTCACTCGTAGACTTCACGAAATCATCGATTCACGAAGTAAAATCATCCTCTTCCCTGCACATTTATATTCGCATATTTCGCGAAGCCAAATCGTCATTTTTTCTGCCTAACACGATTAAATTTTTCTGAAGGTAGTTGAATACATAACATCCATTTCTGAAAATGCGGCGTACTGGGGTGCCATGAGAGACATCCATCCCAAAAGGCATAGACTTCCATTTCAAGATTGGTCACATTCATTTTAAAATGGTTGGTTAGGAGTTATTTTGCCAATCTTATTGTTTACCATGTGATACGTCCATCCTAAAAGGTCTAGACTGCCATTTATCATCCCAAAATGTATGGACTTCCAGTACAGGGAGAAATTTCCGTCCAGATTCGCCACGTTCACTTTGAAATGATTTATTAGGAGTTTATTGTGGCAATCTTGGTGTAAATTTTGATAATGTTATGATTTTAATGTTAGAATCTCTTGTTGTTTGGCCTTTTTTGTTATATATCACTTCACGAATTTTGTTAAAAACACGTCCAGATTTCACATATGCGAATTAAAATCATCAACTAAACCAAACATTAGCTTCGTAGACTTCGCGAAATCATCGATTCGCGAAGTCAGACAGGAGGGAGACAGCCGCGCCATAAAATTACAAACATATTGAGGGTATTTTGAAAAAGTCATACAAACATAATCTAGATATGTAGTATGTTGAGTAAGTGAGTTAAAAATGTAAACGAGTCTTCCTATATTTTTTAAAGTATGGGAACTAAACAGTGTATTAAGTAAAAATGAGGGGCACTCATAAATTATTTACCCTACAAATTCAGAGGGCTTATGAACCACTTTATAGGTTAATGGGCCAAGGGCTAATACACATATTTGCCCCCGTGTTTTCGCGGAAAAACAGATTTACCCTTAAATCAAATAAACCCATAAAATTATCCCTGAATTTTCCATAAACCTGCAATTATACCCTAATCTGACGGAGCTGCTAAACGGCAATGACATCAAACCTTCTTGTCTCCAAAAAAATTTGATGGCGACAATCAAAATTCATTTGGTTTCTTATTGTTTTCTATTGCTATTGCTTTTGGATTAATTAGGAGGTTTAGATGGTATTTTATTAGGTTGATTGAGCTTTTATGAAAATGAATTTTGACCAATCTGTTCTTCTAACTTGCTTTTAATCGAAATTGAATGTGCATATTTTTTTCTGTTTGTGATTGGTTGTTCTTTTCTGAAGTTTTTCTGGAGATAAGAAGGTTTGATGTCATCAACGTTTAGCAGCTCCGTCAGATTAGGGTATAATTGCAGGTTTATGGAAAATTCAGGGATAGTTTTGTGGGTTTATTTGATTTAAGGGCAAATCTGTTTTTCCGAGAAAGCACAAGGGCAAATATGTGTATTAACCCATGGGGCCAATCAACATTTTAGATGTGATGCATCAAATGGATGTCTATTAAAAACTAATGTATGTACTAATTATAAACATGCTATCTATGGCTAAAAATACAACGATTGATCTTATAAATAAATAAAAAAAATATACAATAAGATTTATCTCTCATATTCTCTAATTCTTTTATCTCTCATATATATCACAAAATAATATTAAAACATTTAAAATTTTATAAGCTACACCAATATTAAAAGTATTTCTGTTTTTTTTTGAACTGGAACTAAAACTTTTATTCATTAACAGGAAAAGTATTTCTGTTTTTGTTATTTTCTTTCCACCCTATCTTTTAAAAAAAAATTAGTATAATTATTAATTAGAAAAAATATGTGTTAATGTTTTTAAAAAGAAGTAAATTAGGGGTCTGCCACTCACATGCGCTTTCACCACAACAGAATCCACACACAATCTGGTAATAATCTGAAAAGCCAAGGGTATTTTCGTACCACCATTCCCTTATAAACTCTTTCATTTTCTTCTGTGTATCATTTCATTCCAACGCCACCTACAACTCCTCCGATACTCCCACTCAGAATTTCCCACAGAAATGTCAAAATCCAACAAAATCCGCCACATTGTTACGATCCAACAAATGCTCAAGCGGTGGCGTCTGAAGGCAAGAGCCACGGCTTCTCGCGCTCCATCAGATGTCCCTGCTGGGCATATTGCCATATGCGTTGGATCTAACTGCCGAAGATTCATCATACGCGCCACTTACCTCAATCACCCTATTTTCAAGAACCTTCTCCTTAAAGCCGAGGAGGAGTACGGATTCAACAACAATGGTCCTTTAACCATCCCTTGCGATGAATCTGTTTTCGAAGAGATTCTCCGAGCTGTTTCTAGATCAGAATCTGCCCGGTTTTCCTATCTCGAAGATATTCAGAGGTGCTGCCATGCCAGTTTGAGGAGTAATCTGGAGTTTTTGGGCGAATCAAGGCCGTTGCTTCATGGTTAACTTTTTTTTCACTCATGGAACGGACTAACTATATTTTGTTTAATTAATTTAATTTTAGGATTTAGATGCTTTTTTTTATCATTTTTATTTTCCTGCTTTTTTTTTTGGGAAATTGGTGATGGCAAGTTGGGTTTTGTTTTTTTGGTAACCGAGTCATCCCTGAGTTGAAGATAGAGAAAACAAGGGATTGGAGAAACATGATTCTCTTGTAAATTATGACTCTTAATTGGCTAATTGCCATAGAGATTTGTATTTAATCAAATGCTTAATCTATTATAAAAAAAAGCATTTGTTTTTTTAATTGAAATAGTAATTAATTTTATTTCTTTAATAATTATTTTATATGTTTTGAATTTGTTTGGATATTGGGGTATATTAAGAATCGGAGTGCAGATTTTTTGGCAGAACGGAGTGACTACTCTACAGCTTACGGTCCCTGAAATTGCAACCTTAAATCCCCGGATTGCTGCCTGCTTGAGCCTAGCAGCTTTAGGCTGCTGGTTTTTTGCTGGTTTTTTCTTCCTTTTACTTTTTTAGATTGTACCAAAAAAAGAAAAAGAAATGGCTCACGGCTCAAAAAGTGGATCAAGAAAAGTTAGGGTGTTTACTCTTAGATAAAGCAGTTAAATCAAACTGAGTTCTCATTTTTATTTTCTTTCAAATGTCTCAATTTAATTTTACTTAGTTTTGAATTTACTCCTTTTATTCCATTATATAAGTCATTCTAGGTATTTCATTTCACATAAATTAAAATATATATTGTTTAACTAAAAAAATTCTCTTTCATATCACTATTAGGTAATAAGCATTGGAATAATAAAAAACAACGTATACCAATACAAAAAATTTAATATTTGAACTAAAAAACTAAACTAAAAGTTCTTGCAATCCTAGAATGAATTATATTTAGGGAAAAAACTAATTTACTAGAATGATCTATATAATGGAATGGAGGGAATAGCTTTTTGAAAGCTATTTGATCGAATTAAAAAGAGAAGCTATTAACACAATTTTTTTTTCGGTTTTGATATATGCAGCCCTTAGGGCTGCATATAAGCATTAAATACAAATAGAATATTCTTTTGTATTTTCAAGATATTTATTTATTATGCATTGAACTTTTAAATACACCAAAATTCATTTAATGCAATCATAAACAGGCTCCAAAATGACTGAAAGCAGTACCCTAGATTTCTGTTTAGGGCACTTGATACATAAAGAATAACATATGTTCCTATATGTGTTATGAAACCCTCTGTAAAATATGGGACTTTAATTCCATATATAGAGGAAGAAAACCTAGATGGATCATGACTGCCTCGAAATTGAATGTCATGTGAGGCAGCCATGTTGATGTAGCATTTTGAGGATCTTAAAGTCCGAATTGGAGAAAGTTTCTTTATACAAAAGTGTTCCTAAATACTTGAAGTATATGTCTGTAAAAGGATTTGGATTTATGTTTTCTATATTTGTATTAATTTTTTATTTTTTAAAAAGATGTCTGCATTTATTATTTCAACATGTTATTTGTAACTGTGTTATTAACAGAATAAAAGTTACAAATAACCTGTCGAAATAACACAGTTACAAATAATCTCTCGAAATGATAATGTTTAAGTCTGACAGATAAAAGTTACACACAAAAAACTGTATATAACCCGTCAAAATACAATTAACTGTATGCAGATACAAACATTATCATTTTGACAGGTTATTTGTAACTGTGTTATTTCGACAGGTTATTTGTAACTTTTATTCTGTTACTATTACAAATAACCTGTCGAAATTACAAATAATCTGTTGAAATAACACAGTTACAAATAACCTGTTGAAATAATAAATGCAGAAATCTTTTTAAAAAATAAAAAATTAATGCAAATATAGAAAATATAAAAGAATTTATGATTGCATTAAATGAATTTTGGTGTATTTAAAAGTTCAATGCATAATAAATAAACATCTTGAAAATACAAAAGAATATTTTGTTTGTATTTAATGCTTATATGCAGCCCTAAGGGCTGCATATATCAAAACCGTTTTTTTTTATATAAAATCAATACAACGTTTGATTTACCTAATTTGTGAAACTCATTTATTTAATTAACGGGTTTGATATATGCATCCATTAGGACTGCATATAAGCATTAAATACAATGGAATATTCTTTTGTATTTTCAAGATGTATATTTATTATTGCATTGAATTTCTAAATACACCAAAAATCATTTAATGCAATCATAAATTCTTTTATATTTTCTATATCTGCATTAATTTTTTATTTTTTGAAAAGATATCTGCATTTATTATTTCGACAGGTTATTTGTAACTGTGTTAGTAACAAAATAAAAGTTACAAATAACTCGTCGAAATAACACAGTTACGAATAACATGTCGAAAATACAAAAGAATTTATGACTGCATTAAATGATTTTTGGTGTATTTAGAAGTTCAATACATAATAAATATATATCTTGAAAATACAAAAGAATATTCCATTGTATTTCATGCTTATATGCAGCCCTAAGGGCTGCATATATCAAAACCGATTAACTTATTCAAAAGCTTTTTTTTTAAACCAATTCTTTTTTTTTTATGGAACATATCAACTTGTATTAATGGATACGATCAGATTCAATACAAGAAGACAGAAAAAACGGAAAATCCGAAACTAACACTTGAGGACCATTTAAACTGGAACCCCATTTTGCAAGTTCATGAGCCGCGACATTTTGCAAACGTCCTTCATGAATGAAGCACACATCAATATAAGAATCAGCCACCTCACAAATTAATTTGATTATCACATCCACATAACTAACATCCCTATCCGCAATAATTGCATCAATAGCAAATTTGCAATCCGACAAAACCACCACTTTCACCACCCCCATATTGTTTGGCAAATATCAAACCATTCAAAATAGCCAACAATTCCGCATGAATAACTGACCAACACCGACCCAAAGGACACGCTCCACTCATCACAACCACCCCATTTGAATCCCGAGCAATGAAACCCGCGGCCCCAAAACTACTTGAAACCGCAAACGCCGCATCACAATTCAATTTAACAAAACCAAAAACAGGAGGAATCCACCTATTATTATTACCAGATTTAGCAGCATCAGAAGCATAATGGCAAGATGAGGAATTAGCAGCATTATACACTCCAAGCATAAATGCCCTATCATCAAGGCTAGCCTCACCATGATTAATCCTATTGTGATCAAACCACAACATCCATAAAACCGAACAAAAAACCAGAAATTCATCTCCCGACAACGCCTCCTTCACCGCCTCAAACCAGTCCAGACAAACATCTCCAGCTAGCCCGTAAACCTTCAGAGATAGCCCATCACCCTTCCATCTCATTTTCGATCGAGCACAATACTTGAATAGATGAATGAGAGAAATCCCGTCACTTCCACAGAACGGACATTGCAAAACAGCATGTATTTTCCTACGAAACAAAATATCAGCACAAGGTAAAAAACATTTACAACAAGCCCATAAAAAATGCAATACTTTCGGAGGCAATCTGAGCTTCCACAAATGTTTCCAAAATCTTCTTGGACCAAACGAAGCCCCAGGAGCATTATTAACCACCGAATTTCGATCAACCGCAACCAAATAATTCCGTGTAAACATCTATCCACTTCATCCTTCTTAATCAATGATGAAAAACCTTCTGCGCAAATTAGAAACAAATAGGGTGAGATCGGATCCCCTTGACGAAGACCCCTACTTGGTTTAAAAAAACCTTTAGGCACCCCATTTATGAGAAAAGAAAAAAGGCTGAAGAAACACATCTTAACACCAAATCAACAAACTGACTAGGAAAACCCATTCTTCTCATAACCAAATCCACAAAGGACCACTCAACCCGATCATATGCTTTGCTCATATCGAGCTTTAGAGCACAAAAACCCTTCCTCCTATGACACCTATACTTCATAGTATGAAACATTTCAAAAGCAATAAGCGCATTATCCGTAATAAGCCTACCCGGAACAAATGCACACTACGTATGGCTAATAATCATATCCAAAAAACCCTTAATTCGATTAGTCAACACCTTAGAAACCAACTTGTAAATCACATTACACAAACTAATCGGACGTAAATCTTTCATGGAACAAGGTGAATCCACTTTGGGAATTAGAGTGATGAAAGTATGATTAAAATTCAGCGAAAAATCCATACCATTCAGACAATTCAGTACCACCTTCGTCGGATGCATCTGACCCAGTGCAATTTTAACTTCATCAGCAGTAAAGACCGCATTCAGCCCTTCAGCATCAGCTTGACCAATTCTGGACTCAATAGCATTTAGCACATATTCAGAACATATCAGATTTGAAGTACTAAACAGCTGTTGATAATAGGAGGTGATTATCTTCTCAATTCCCTCAGCCGATTCACACCAAATCCCATTTTCATCTTTGAGTTTATGTAGTGAATTCACCTTTCTCCTTGAATTTGCCTTATTATGAAAAAACCCAGTATTCCGATCCCCTTCAGCAAGCCATTCAACCCTAGATCTCTGCCTCCACATTTCTTCTTCCTTGTCTAATAAAGACCCTAACTTGGATGACATTATTTTTGTTGGGGTTTAGTGTCCTATAGACAATTGTTGCAGGATACAAACTTAATGTAAATGAATTGTTCTTTATATCATTTGTTTTAATGAGATATATGTTTATAACTATATATAAAGGCAATCCCTTTTAAGCACTAAATAAAGTCTAATAAAAGGAAATCCGTAAGTTTGTTTAAAGTGATTATAAAGTGTTCATACAAGCATGAAGTGAGACGAAACTTTATAATAAACTAATAAACTTAAAACCACCCCAAGTCAAGTGATATGTTTAGGATTGATATATCACTGTTGAGACTTGTATGTAACAATGTCTTCTGTCCGACAGAAAGCTGATCTCACAAGCTTCATATATATAGATATCTAGACAGTTACATAGATCCGATGAAACGTCGTTCATTAGGATTGGGGATCCAATTTGAGATAACAGGATGGATAGATTCATCCTTATCACCTGTTCATCTCATTGGTATTAATAGGTATAAGTAATCCTCAGACTCAAAGGAATGTTAATTGGTCATCCTGAATTACTGAATGTGAGACTTTGATCCTGCGGTCCCACGATCCTTAACAGAGACGACTCTAGGGTGTGAACTGCAAAAGTTGGGTGTCACAGGAAGTAATGTCAGGGTAGTTATACATTGGATTGAGCATTTATCACTCCCGATTAATGGGAGATATATCCAAGGATCGCTTGTGGAAGACTCGACTCTAAATCCTTGCAAGGTGATAGCTTAAGACTTGAAATACAGATTTCACTTAACTTATCTATTTGAGTTGACTCGGCCTGAACAAGTAAAACGAACGTCTCGCTATATGTGACTTGACATCATCCATAGTCATAAGATTCAGTTCAAGGATATAGTTGATAAAGGATCGAATTATACTGTAACTAATACGGAAGGGTTAACGACAGAATCAACCTGTCTTCTTAACGGACTCTGGGGGAATGATTACAGACTTGCCAATAACATACTCAGTACATCATTCCGTTATGCAAGGATTAAATATAATTCTTGAAGAAATTAATTTAATAGTTGCATACGGCCAGAAGTAGTAAGAACCTAATGGATCACACATAAGACTTGGAACCAAAAGAGAGATGGATGTCATTAATAGATGGAAGCCCAAATGAGCCCAGTAAGGCCCATTTAATTAGGGGAGGCCGAAATTTGTATATAATAAGTTAGGAATTATTTTAATTCCCTTAATCCTAATTTGATTAGGTTTGTGAATTAAATTAATTAAGAGAGATAATTAAATTAGGAGTTTTAATTAGATTAATATACTCCTATTATTATCCAATTAGGTTATTTATTATTATCCTAAATATATTAGATATATTATAAGATAATAATTAGGAATCCTATTCCGAATTGAATTCCTATTAAGTAACCTATTCCTATCTAACTAGGGTTTAGATACAAGTTATTATATATACCCCCCTAATGTGTGAATTTCGACTAAGCCTATCCCCTCCCCCTTTGTGATTTTCGAAATCCCTAGCTAGTGAGAGAAAGAGAATTCGACTTCCCGTTTTCGTGGACAAGAATTCATACGGCTTCCGTCGATTGATTAATTTCATTCATCTCCTTTTCTCTTTGATCTTGTGTTGGTTAATTAGAGGCAATCTATTTTGGTTGCATCTCATAAGGGTTGATTCTATCTTAACCTCACCGTGTTATACTTCGTGTTTGGGATCTCGGAGAAGAATTGTGGGCGCTTCTTTAACAACGGTAGATTGTTCTTCAAAAGGCATTCCTTCTTATCCCTCTTTATATGAAATAACGATTAATGGATCCTATGGTTAAAAGGAAGTAGGCTAAAATTTTTATATTTCCGCTGCTATACCTTAGCCTAATTTCCAACAGTGGTATCAGAGTCATCGTTAAATCCGTTATTTCATATATGAAAAATTTAGAAGTTTTTCAATAGGATTGAATTAATATTTATGGTTAGGATTAATTAACAAATAGTTTGATCAATTAATTCTAAAGATAAATAAATTTTAGTTAATTGTTAATTAAAATAGATTATGCGTATGTTCCTAATTATTTCGGTTGATAATCATTATAACAAAATTTATTTGTTTTATAGTTAGGTTAATAAAATTAGTTTTATTAATTCTAAAAGATAAAACGGAAATCTATTGTAGTTTTTCCTATTTCTGAAAATCGTTTTTAAAACCGTTTTAAAATCTGATATATATATTTTATAAAAAAAAACGACAGCGGCTCGGGTCGCGCCTCACGGCGCGACCAGCCGCTGTCGCGCGGCTGCTGCCTCGCGGCAGCAGCCGCGTGCGCAGCCGCAGCCCAGTTTCGGGCCCCCGGCCCGAATCCCACTTGATTTTAATTGTTAAAATCGGCTTGTAAATAATTTATATATATATATATATGTTTCGGAAATCAATAGTTTTCTGTTTTGATTATCGAATGAAAAATTCGTTTAAAAGTTTGTTTTTACCAAGTTGTAAATCAAAGTGTTAAATGAATTGAAATCAAAATAATTGGGACATGCATAATCGACGTTTTATATGGTTATATTAATCTAAGGATTAATATAAAGATACAAAACGATTAGAAGTAAAATTAGATTAAAGTTAATTTGACGAGTTAATGTGATTAACCTAAATATTACATAAGCCGGTTATGTAATCAACCAATTAAATTTATTTAATTGAGTCTATGCATGTTTGGAGTTATGGACATATTTGGACCCTCTTTTAGTCTTTTGGTATTTTTGAAATAGGGCCTGCGCGTCCTGCCTTTCTACTATCTATTGTAATTTCTCCTCTCATCTGATTCCCTTCAATTCAATTGAAGTTTTCTTATAGTAGTATAGAAATTAATATGTAATTTCAAGGCGCCATAGAGAAGACGGAGGACCTAAAGAGAAATATGTAATAGTTAGTATTTCCTTAGGTTTGCCCCTTTTATTCCGTCTCTAGCTCGACGAAATAATTTAGATGATATGTCCATAACGCCAATGTATGTGAATGTATGTATATCTGATGTATGCTAAAGCAAATCAAGACTAAGTTAGATTATGAGACTTAAATAAAATCCCTCGTTAAAAAGTTAAGTAAATAAGCAAGTTATTAAAATCGGTTGCCCCTCCCTAATATTATAATTCAGCCGGCAGTACTGGGGGCCTTTGGGTTGTTGGGTAAACTCAAGCTCGGGGTCTTATGGTAACACCTGGATTATCGAAAATCGTTCTTTCATGAATATGGGGTAATACTTAAATTAGAGTATGATAATTGGATGGGCAAACTCATGTTGTCATAAACTAATGGGCAAGATGGTTGGGATTAATATGAATGACATATTAGTTACTAATGTGGTTAGTAACCCAATAACCTAGGAATCACATTCGAGATGTGATTGATTGCATGAATCTACCTTACAAATGGGACTACCTTGTTGGCTAAAGTCAAGGCGAAATCTCAGGAGTTAGGATCCTAGCTCACTAAAGGATTTGTGAAATTCTTCGAATTAATATGGAGGGTTATTAATTTGGCAAAATAGTGGGAGCAATCTGAAATAAATTAAAAGGCCTATAATTTTAGATTGTTATACTTTAAATCAAATGAATGACATACGTTTACTCTTTCTCACTCTCAGGTTTTGTTTAAACACACACTCTTAAAATCATGACTAAAACCAATCTGCAAAACATTCTTACCGATAACAAACTGAATGGTTCGAACTTCACCGACTGGTTTCGCAACCTCAAAATTGTTTTGAAGTTCGAGAAAATTGGGTATGTACTTGATACATCGATACCCCTGTCCCTGAAGATGATGCTCCCATCGAGGAAATTTATGCTTATCAGAAGCACAAGGCTGATGACGATCATGCCGGATGCATCATACTTGCATCGATGACATCGGAATTACAAAGGCAACATGAGGAGATGAATGCCTATTCCATCATCATGCACCTAAAGGAATTGTTTGGGAAACAAACCAGGTGCGAATGCTACGAGATATCCAAGCTGTTATATCGTTGCAGGATGCAAGAGGGCACATCAGTCATGACACATTGTGTCAAGATGATTGGCTACATTACCAAACTTTCTAGTATTGGATTTGTGATGGATAACGAATTAAGTGTTGACTTAATTCTTCAATCCCTCCCAGAAAGTTATTCACAGTTCATTATGAACTATCAGATGAATGACTTGCAAACCTCTCTTGAAGAGCTTGCAAACATGCTCAAGTCAGTTGAGCCCAATATGAAGAAAGACAAGACCATACCGGCTCTTGTAATTGAGGGATCGAAGAAAAGGAAAGGGAATTTTCCCAATCCTAAACATCCCAAGAAAGGTAAGAAAGCTGTGTCCAAGGGAAAGGAAGTGAAGAAGCCCAAAGGAGAATGCCACTTCTGTGGTAAAGACGGGCATTGGAAGAGAAACTGCAAGGAGTATCTAGCCACCCTCAAGAAGGGAAAAGGCGGTGCTTCTACATCTGGTATGTTTTATATTGAAATAAATACAGTTTCACTGTCTGAATCTTGGGTACTTGATACCGGATGTGGATCTCATATTTGTATAAATATGCAGGAGCTAAAACAGACTAAGGAACTAAAGAAAGGAAGCATAAACTTGCGAGTGGGAAATGGAGCAAGAGTTGCCGCCCCCGTAATTGGAGATTATGTTTTACCTTTGCCCTCTGGGCTTGTAATAGAATTAAGGAATTGTTTATATGTTCCTGAGATGTCTCGTAACATTATTTCTATTAGCCGTCTTGTTGACGACGGTTTTCATATTTCAATAAAGAACAATAGTTGCAATTTTTATAAAGATTCGATCTTTTATTTTTCAGGAATATCACAAAATGGGATTTATGTGTTAGATGATAAAACTCATGTTTTTGCAATTGATACCAAAAGACATAAGATAGATAATTCAACTTACTTGTGGCATTGTCGTTTAGGCCATATAAACAAGAGACGCATGCTAAAGCTACATTCAGATGGGCTTATAGATCCAATCGATCATGAATCATTGGAAACATGTGAATCATGTTTAAAAGGTAAAATGACAAAGACACCCTTTAGCAATAAAGGTGAGCGTGTATCAGACACTCTAGGACTTATTCATACAGATGTATGCGGTCCTATGTCAGTCCAAGCAAGAGGAGGATTCAGATACTTCATAAGCTTCATAGATGACCATACCCAATATGGTTACGTCTACTTGATGAAGCACAAATCAGAAGCTTTTGAGAAATTCAAATGCTTCAAGAATGAAGTGGAAAATCAATTAGAAAGGAAAATAAAGACGCTTCGATCCGATCAAGGTGGCGAATATCTTTCAGATGATTTTCTGAATTATCTAACTGAATGTGGGATATGCTCACAATGGACACCTCCCTATACACCACAACACAATGGTGTATCCGAGAGGAGAAACCGTACCCTATTAGATATGGTACGATCCATGATGAGCATGGCCTTACTTTCAAAGTCGTTCTGGGGCTATGCCTTATAAACTGCCCTCTTCACCCTGAACCGAGTACCAACTAAATCCGCTAGTTCCACACCATATGAATTGTTCGTTGGTAGGAAACCCGTGTTCTCATTTATGAGAGTATGGGGTTGTTCATGTTGGAAATAGGGCTAAGGTATAGCAGCGGAAATATAAAAATTTTAGTCTACTTCCTTTTAACCATAAGATCCGTTAATCGTTATTTCATATAAAGAGGAATAAGAAGAAATACCTTTCGTTGATCAATCTACCGTTGCAAACGAAGTGCCCACAACTTCAAAGGAGAGGTAAACTGTTTACCAATCTGCTCCTATTCGAAACAGACCTTCCAGACCTCCGAACGACAATCCCTTCGGTGAAAACGTGGAATAATATGTCTAGAAGCTACTGTCCAAAAATCGCGACGATCCGACGGTTCAATCTCCGGGAATCTTCGAAATAGTGAACTGACCTGATGTAGGCGAAGAAAAACGAATTTCTCCCTTTTGATTGTTTTTCTTCTTTCGTGAACACGGTGAGGTTAAATTAGAATCAACCCTTATGAGATGTAACCAAAATAGATTACCTCTAATTAACCAACACAAGATCAAGGAGAAAGAGGGATGAATTAGATTAATCAATCGATGGAATGCCGAATGAATTCTTGTCCACGAACTTGGGGATGGGAATTCTTTTCTCTCTCTAACTAAGCAATTTCGAAAATCACTTTAGGGGAGGGTAGAGGCTTAGGTCGAAATTCACATGTAGGAGGGGTATATATATTTGCTTGTATCTAAACCCTAGTTAGATAGGAATAGGTTACTTAATAGGAATCCAATTCGGAATAGGATTTCTAATTATTATCTTACTATATATCTAATATAATTAGGATAATAATAAATAACCTAGTTAGATAATAATAGGAGTATATTAATCTAATTAAAACTCCTAACTTGATTATCTCTTAATTAATTTAATTTCACAATCCTAATCAAATTAGGATGAATGGAATAAATTAATTCCTTACTCAAATACATATAAATTTCGGCCCTTCCATGTAATTGGGCCTTACTGGGCTTAATTTTGGGCTTCCATCTATTAATCATATCCATCTCTCCTTTTGGTTCCAAGTCTTATGTGTGATCCATTAGGTCCTTACTACTTCTGGCCGTATGCAACCTATTAAATTAATTTGTTCAAGAATTATATTTAATCATTCCCCCAGAGTCCGTTAAGAAGACAGGTTGATTCTGTCGTTAACCCTTCCGTATTAGTTACGGTATAATACGATCCTTTATCAACTATATCCTTGAACTGAATCTTATGACTATGGGTAATGTCAAGTCACATATAGCGAGACGTTCATTTTACTTGTTATTGGCCGAGTCAACTCAAAAGATAGGTTAAGTGAAATCCGAATTTCTACTCTTAAGCTATCACCTTGCAAGGGTTTAGAGTCGAGTCTTCCACAAGCGATCTTTGGATGTATCTCCCATTCATCGGGAGTGATAAATGATCAATCCAATGTATAACTACCCTGACATTACCTCCTGTGACACCCAACCTTTGCAGTTCACACCCCAGAGTCATCTCTGTTAAGGATCGTGGGACCACGCGATCAAAGTCTCACATTCAGTAATTCAGGATGACCAATTAACATTCCTTTGAGTCTGAGGATTAGTTATACCTATTAATACCAATGAGATGAACAGGTGACAATGATGAATCTACCCATCCTGTTATCTCAAGTCGGATCCCCAATCCTAATGAACAACGTTTCACCGGATCTATGTAACTGTCCAAATATCTATATATGTGAAGCTTGTGAGATCAGCTTTCTGTCGGACAGAAGACATTGTTACATACAAGTCTCAACAGTGATATATCAATCCTAAACATATCACTTGACTTGGGGTGGTTTTAAGTTTATTAGTTTATTATAAAGTTTTGTCTCACTTCATGCTTGTATGAACACTTTATAATCACTTTAAACAAACTTACGGATTTCCTTTTATTAGACTTTATTTAGTGCTTTAAAAGGGATTGCCTTTATATAGTTATAAAACATATATCTTATTAAAACAAATGATATAAAGAACAATTCATTTACAATAAGTTTGTATCCTGCAACAATTGTCTATAGGACACTAAACCCCAACAGTTCAGCTTTTGTCAAACGCATTGCGTCCGACAAATTAGATTCTAAATCTGATAAATGTTTCTTAATTGGATATCCCAAAGAAACCATGGGGTATTACTTCTATCATCCAGATGATCAGAAAGTAATAGTATCCAGATACGCAACCTTCTTAGAGAAAGAGTTTCTCAAAGAAACACAAAAGGGAAGCATGATTGAACTCGATGAAGTTCAAGAGGAAGAAACACCGACTGAAACAACAGAAGCGGTTGAGGTACCCGAAGAAGTCCCATTAGATGAGACTCCAGTGGCACTTATTCGTAGATCACGAAGAGTTCGTGAACTCCCAGTTAGATATGGTTTTCTAGTGGGAGATGATAACGAGGTTCCCGTGTTAGACGACGAACCCGAAAACTACGAAGAGGCTCTTACTAGTCCAGATTCTAAAGCATGGCTTGAGGCCATGGATTCTGAAATGGATTCCATGTATACTAACCAAGTGTGGACTTTGGTTGATCCACCCGAAGGGATAATTCCCATTGGGTGTAGGTGGATCTTCAAAAGGAAGACTGACATGGATGGAAAGGTTAGCACCTACAAGGCTAGGTTGGTAGCGAAAGGATATCGTCAGAAACAAGGTGTTGATTATGACGAAACCTTCTCTCCTGTTGCTATGTCCAAATCAATCAGAATCATGCTTGCAATTGCCGCTCATTTTGATTATGAGATTTGGCAAATGGATGTGAAAACAGCTTTCCTAAATGGAAACCTGCTTGAGGATGTATACATGATGCAGCTTGAAGGTTTCATATCGAAGGATGCAAACAAAGTTTGCAAACTTCAGAGATCCATTTATGGACTCAAGCAAGCATCAAGAAGCTGGAATAAGCGTTTTGACGAAACCATAAAACAATTTGGTTTCGAACAAAATTGCGAAGAAGCTTGCATTTACAAGAAAGCAAGTGGGAGCTCTATAGCATTTCTCATACTATATGTGGACGATATACTGTTAATGGGAAATGACATTGCTCTATTACAGTCGGTGAAGGTATGGTTATCCGGTAACTTCTCAATGAAAGACCTTGGTGAAGCAACTTATATACTTGGTATAAAGATCTATAGAGATAGATCGCGAAGACTGCTTGGTCTTTCACAGGCTACATACATTGAAAAGGTGCTAAATCGGTTTAGCATGCTTGAATCGAAACGAGGTAACTTACCCATGGTACATGGAGTAAAGTTAAACAATCATCAATGTCCTAAAACTGATGATGACAAACGACGCATGGCTGTGGTCCCGTACGCCAGCGCGATCGGTTCGATTATGTATGTTATGCTATGCACTAGACCTAACGTAGCATTCGCGTTATCTGTAACGAGTCGTTACCAAGGGAATCCGGGAGACGAGCATTGGATTGCCGTCAAGAACATTCTTAAGTACTTGAGAAGGACTAAAGATATGTTCCTAGTGTACGGAGAAGGAGATCTAAAAATTGAAGGATTTTCAGACGCTAGTCATCTCACAGATGAGAATGATTTTAAATCCCAATCAGGATACCTATTTATCTTGAATGGGGGCGCGGTCAGTTGGAAAAGTTCCAAGCAGGGAAGCGTAGCTTTCTCTACGACCGAGTCAGAGTACATCGCTGCTGCGGAAGCAGCAAAGGAAGCAGTTTAGATTAGAAAGTTCATTACAGAACTAGGTGTGGTGCCTGACATTGTCAATCCCATTACTCTGTACTGTGATAACAATGGAGTCAAAATCAAGCAAAGGAAGCTGTTGATAATAGGAGGTGATTATCTTCTCAATTCCCTCAGCCGATTCACACCAAATCCCATTTTCATCTTTGAGTTTATGTAGTGAATTCACCTTTCTCCTTGAATTTGCCTTATTATGAAAAAACCCAGTATTCCGATCCCCTTCAGCAAGCCATTCAACCCTAGATCTCTGCCTCCACATTTCTTCTTCCTTGTCTAATAAAGACCCTAACTTGGATGACATTATTTTTGTTGGGGTTTAGTGTCCTATAGACAATTGTTGCAGGATACAAACTTAATGTAAATGAATTGTTCTTTATATCATTTGTTTTAATGAGATATATGTTTATAACTATATATAAAGGCAATCCCTTTTAAGCACTAAATAAAGTCTAATAAAAGGAAATCCGTAAGTTTGTTTAAAGTGATTATAAAGTGTTCATACAAGCATGAAGTGAGACGAAACTTTATAATAAACTAATAAACTTAAAACCACCCCAAGTCAAGTGATATGTTTAGGATTGATATATCACTGTTGAGACTTGTATGTAACAATGTCTTCTGTCCGACAGAAAGCTGATCTCACAAGCTTCATATATATAGATATCTGGACAGTTACATAGATCCGATGAAACGTCGTTCATTAGGATTGGGGATCCGATTTGAGATAACAGGATGGATAGATTCATCCTTGTCACATGTTCATCTCATTGGTATTAATAGGTATAAGTAATCCTCAGACTCAAAGGAATGTTAATTGGTCATCCTGAATTACTGAATGTGAGACTTTGATCCTGCGGTCCCACGATCCTTAACAGAGATGACTCTGGGGTGTGAACTGCAAAGGTTGGGTGTCACAGGAAGTAATGTCAGGGTAGTTATACATTGGATTGAGCATTTATCACTCCCGATTAATGGGAGATATATCCAAGGATCGCTTGTAGAAGACTCGACTCTAAATCCTTGCAAGGTGATAACTTAAGACTTGAAATACAGATTTCACTTAACCTATCTATTTGAGTTGACTCGGCCTGAACAAGTAAAACGAACGTCTCGCTATATGTGACTTGACATCATCCATAGTCATAAGATTCAGTTCAAGGATATAGTTGATAAAGGATCGAATTATACTGTAACTAATACGGAAGGGTTAACGACAGAATCAACCTGTCTTCTTAACGGACTCTGGGAGAATGATTACAGACTTGCCAATAACATACTCAGTACATCATTCCGTTATGCAAGGATTAAATATAATTCTTGAAGAAATTAATTTAATAGTTGCATACGGCCAGAAGTAGTAAGAACCTAATGGATCACACATAAGACTTGGAACCAAAAGAGAGATGGATGTCATTAATAGATGGAAGCCCAAATGAGCCCAGTGAGGCCCATTTAATTAGGGGAGGCCGAAATTTGTATATAATAAGTTAGGAATTATTTTAATTCCCTTAATCCTAATTTGATTAGGTTTGTGAATTAAATTAATTAAGAGAGATAATTAAATTAGGAGTTTTAATTAGATTAATATACTCCTATTATTATCCAATTAGGTTATTTATTATTATCCTAAATATATTAGATATATTATAAGATAATAATTAGGAATCCTATTCCGAATTGAATTCCTATTAAGTAACCTATTCCTATCTAACTAGGGTTTAGATACAAGTTATTATATATACCCCCCTAATGTGTGAATTTCGACTAAGCCTATCCCCTCCCCCTTTGTGATTTTCGAAATCCCTAGCTAGTGAGAGAAAGAGAATTCGACTTCCCGTTTTCGTGGACAAGAATTCATACGGCTTCCGTCGATTGATTAATTTCATTCATCTCCTTTTCTCTTTGATCTTGTGTTGGTTAATTAGAGGCAATATATTTTGGTTGCATCTCATAAGGGTTGATTCTATCTTAACCTCACCGTGTTATACTTCGTGTTTGGGATCTCGGAGAAGAATTGTGGGCGCTTCTTTAACAACGGTAGATTGTTCTTCAAAAGGTATTCCTTCTTATCCCTCTTTATATGAAATAACGATTAACGGATCCTATGGTTAAAAGGAAGTAGGCTAAAATTTTTATATTTCCGCTGCTATACCTTAGCCTAATTTCCAACAATTTTAATCTCAGCATCCACTTCCATCGACCCCCTTCGCATCTGAAGCGAATTCAGCCTCTCCGTCAAATTACCAATCCGTTTTCCCAAATGCCCAATGATATCCCTATTCCAAATACTAAGCTTCTTACCACAAAACCCAATTCTATCCATAATTCCACCCTCATGACTCACCTCAGCCCCAGTCCACGCCTCTTCAATAACCGATCTACAACTAGCTTCCTTAACCCAAAATTTCTCAAATCGAAAGACACGTCTGCCCGAATTCAGTTTACCTAGAGAATCAAGAAGAATTGGAGCATGATCAGAACACACACGTGCTAAATGAAAAACACAAGAATTAGGAAACATAATATCCCAATCCACCGACCTCAAAAAATGATCAAGCCTCTCTCTAATACGTCCCTCATTCCGCCTACCATTTGACCAAGTAAAAGTCGAACCTTTATAACCTAGATCAAATAATTCACAATCCTCTATACAATCCCGAAAAGCCTGTTGCAAATGTGTATTAGTGCACCACCCCCCTTTTTTCTCAAAAGAGAATAAAATTTCATTAAAATCCCCAAAACATAGCCAAGGTACCTGCTCCCTCGCATATAAATCCCTCATCATTCCCCATGTATGATGTTTATTAACACTCTCAGGCCACCCATACACACCCGAACCTCTCCAACTAATTACACCTTGATCATTCAGAACCCCAAAATGAATACAATGATCTGAATAACCCAAAATCTGTACACAAAGATTCTTCTCCCAACATAATATCAAGCCTTCTGACCTACCAACAACCGGAACAGCAAACAAATTAAAAGTAGGAAATCTACGTTTCAAACAAACCACCTTCTTCTGACATATACGAGTTTCCATCAGAAACACTAAGTCCGGGCAGAAACGACTCATTAGTCGCGCAAGCGTATGGACTGTCCTGGAGTTGCCCAACCCCTGGACGTTCCAACTTAACGTTTTCATAATGTAGGGTGGGGCTGCACAACAGCCTCCGCAGAAAATCATTCCCATCCACACACATATCATCATTCTTTAGTTTCTTGTTACTAATATCACGCCCAAACTCTAACCAGTCTTGAAACACCTTTCCACATGATTTTGATTTGACAAAATTATTTAAGCAATGATAAAAAATATTCTAACACATTAAATTTAAATGCTTTGATTTATTAAACTAATGTGTTTGTTCAATGTTGAGTTCAATTGTGTATAAGACATTGAGATTAAAAAGCCCAAAGGCCCATAAAGTGGAAGTCAAGCCCAAGTCAACACATCAAATACCATTCGGCCCAAGAGTTCAAAATGAAGCCGTATCAACTAAAACGACGACTCAGCAAGAGAAGGATCGAGAAGCCTTCGTGGCAAAAGCTGCAAGTAGAAGCTGTTGAGTTGGACGACAAAGCAGTCTAGACAGCGGCAGGCAATGTTCAACTTCTAGACAAAGTATTTCTACTTTGGGAAAAGTTCAGAAGGCGTAGAAAGCTGTCTCGTGGACTTTTCCTTAAATGTCGAAACATTCTGCCGAAGACTGACGAAGACAGAAGATGCGTGAATCCTATTGGCCAACGACGTTGAGCACGACCAGAGTGACAACGACAGGAAGCCGTTTCCCTACAACGGTTATTTCGAAATTCGAAATGACCAGGTGCCTCAAGTGTCACTATATAAAGGCCATCCATTTGCTTCAATCGATGTAGAACTTCAAGTAGTCGAAACGCTGACCAAATTCATACTCGAAGATTTTATGAGAAAAGCAAAGCAAATACCTTACACCAATTTCCATATTATTGTGTAAAAGTCTAGAGTGATTTCCAATCATCTAAAGTGTCTTAGCAATCGTTGTTTAGGACAAACACTTTATCATTTCTAGAAGAATAGAAAGGAGAGGCTGAGTACTCGGTTATAGTACTCAGCGTAGATATAGGAGTGAGTAGAGGTATAGAGGAAGGTACTCTTGTTATACTCAGCTTCTATTTGTAAAAGGTTTCGTGCTCTACCTTTAAAGAGCTCAGTAGAGAATTCAAAAAGCTCGGAATGAGTTCCGGGGACTGGACGTAGGCGGAGAGGCCGAACCAAGATAAGTCTGCTGAGTAATATCTTTCTAACCCTTAAACTCCTTTAATATATATTGCTTGCTATGAAAACTGACTAAGTAAAGAACTCACGCTGAGTTAAGTTTACTAAGAAGCTGAGTTCAGGAATAGACTCTAAGTGCTATTTCCTGACTCAAGTAAAGAAGCAGACTTAGTCACAAGTTGACTAAGCTTGTGTCTTGAATCTACTTAGTGACGCTGTGTAAACCTTTTCATAAGAAAAGAAGTCAACCTTAACGGACAAAATTTTAAATAGTTCCTATCCCCCCCCCCTTGGAACTAACTTGTCACGTTATAAGGGACCAACAAGTGGTATCAGAGCTTAAAAGCTCACTGTGCAAGGTTTAACTACCTTGAGCTGATCCCCACTATGGCTGAGAACATCACTCGGTTTCTCCCAGGAAATCTGACAACTCAGATTTTACCTGAGGGTCTGTCCATAACTCGGCCTCCTTTATTCTTCGGGTCTAACTATACCTTTTGGAAGAATAGAATGAAAAATTTCATTCAGGCAACAAACATGAGCGCATGGCTATCTATAGTCCAAGGCCCATTTGTTCCTATTGAAACTATTGATGGCCAAACGGTTGTCAAAGCTGAGACTAGATGGACAGAGGATGATCTCAAGAAGCTACAAAATCATGCTTCGGCTATAAACATGCTTCACTGTGCGTTAGATGTTGCAGAATACAACAAGATTTCAGGTTGTGAGTCAGCGCAGGAGATCTGGAAGAAGCTCGAGGTTACCTATGAAGGAACCAACAAGGTGAAGGAATCCAAAGTCAACTAGCACATGAGGTTGTACGAGCTGTTTGAAATGAATGATGATGAAGGAATCTCAGACATGAACGCAAGGTTCACAAACATAATCAACGAGCTCAAGAGACTTGGAAAGATCTTCACTAAGGAAGAGCAAGTCAAGAACATTCTTAGGAGTCTTCTTAAAAGCTGGCAAGCAAAGAAAATTGCTGTTGAGGAAGCTCAAGACTTAACCACCTACAAGTATGATGAACTCATTGGCTCACTGCTGACCCATGAGATCTCAATGAAGAATTTCGAGGTAAAGGAAAAGTCTGAAGACAAGAAGCAAAAGTCTCTTGTCATGAAAGCTGACTCCACTAATGGGAGCTCAACAGACGATGAAGAAATGGCTATGTTCACTAGAAAGATGAAAATGTTGTTCAAAAAGAATGACAAATATTCTAAGAAGCCTTACAAGAAGTTTGATAAGTACAAAGCTGACTCCAGCGACAGCAAGTACAAGAAGGACAGCTCAAAGCCCATTACATGCTTTGAATGTCATCAAACTGGCCATATCAAGTCAAGATGTCCCACGCTGAGGAAAGAAAGGAAGAATGGCAAGAAGGCAATGGTGGCAACCTGGAGTGATAGTGATGATTCATCATCATCTGAAGCTGATGCCACTGAGTCAGCAAAGATATGCTTTATGGCAGATGAGCTTGCTGAGCCTTGTGTTTCTGAGCATGCTGACCCCTCCATTGCATCTGACGATGAGGAACACTCAACTGAGGTAATCTTGAGGTGTGCTGAGAAGTCAAAGATGTGGTACATTGACAGCGCATGCTCGAGGCATATGACTAATGATGAAACTCAGTTCATCACGTTTGTGCGTAAACGAGGAGGAAGTGTAAGTTTTGGAGACAACAAGAAGGGTAAGATAGTAGGGTCAGGAACCATTGGTGGTAATCCTACTATTGAGTCAGTCTCCCTAGTCAGCGGACTCAAATATAACTTACTCAGCGTAGCTCAGCTATGTGACAATGGGAGAAAAGTTATATTTGATGACACTGGATGTAAAATATTCGAGAGTAAAACAAATGAGTTAATTCTAACTGCCCCTCGTATTGATAATGTCTTTATGCTGAACTGAGAAAAAAAGTTTTCAAAAACTGTATGCTTAGTGTCAAAGGAAGAAAATTCCTGGCTATGGCACAGGAGACTTGGTCATGTAAGCATGGACCTCCTGGCCAAATTAGCAAGAAAGCAATTGGTTGAGGGACTGCCAGAACTTAAATTTGAAAAAGATCAATTATGCCACGCTTGCCAAGCTGGAAAAAAAACAAACAATCTTTTTATAGTAAAAACATTGTCTCAACTAAGCGTCCATTAGAGTTACTACACTTGGATCTCTTCGGTCCAGTCCAGCCGCGCTTGGGTGGAAGAAGATTTTCCTTGGTCATTGTAGATGACTTTTCTCGGTACACTTGGATCATCTTGCTGAGTAGCAAGGATGAAACCTTTGAGACGTTTTCAAATTTAGTAAGAAAACTTGAAAATGATAAAGACCTTAAGTTAGCTCACATCCGAAGTGATAATGGTGGAGAATTCAAGAACCAACAGTTTGTTGAATTCTATGAAACCAACGGCATTGACCATAATTTCTCTGCTCCTAGAACGCCTCAACAAAATGGGGTCGTTGAAAGGAAAAACAGAACCTTGGTTGAAATAGCCAGGACAATGCTGAGTGAGCATAGGGTTCCAAAGTACTTTTGGGGAGAAGCTGTCAACACAGCGTGCTACATTCTTAATAGGGCTTTAGTTAGACCTATACTAAAGAAAACCCCCTATGAACTTTGGAAAGGACGAAAGCCCAACATTGGATACTTTCGTGCCTTTGGCTGTAAATGCTTTATCTTAAATACCAAAGATAGTCTAGCTAAGTTTGACTCAAAAGCTGATAAAGCTATCTTTTTAGGCTACTCAACAAACAGCAAAGCATACAGAGTTTTCAATAAACGAACTCAAGTCTTAGAAGAGTCAGTACATGTTGAGTTCGATGAAACTAACCCTGCAGGTAGATACCAGCCGCTGACCGAGGATGACCCACACTCAGCACCCGCTGACCAAGACACAGCCGCTAAGTCATTTCCTCAAGGGCTGACCAAAGGTAAAAGTGAAACTCAAATTACTTTCACTGACCAATCTACACCTGCAGAGATTGTTGAAACACAACCAGCGCAAGACATCAATCTACCAAAGGAGATTAGGATACTAAGAGGTCACTCAGAGAGTGCCATTCTTGATGCCGCTGAGAATACCCTGATGACGAGAAATCAACTCAGGAGATACCTCAGCAATGTACATTCGTCTCAATCCAGGAACCAAAGAATTTCTCTAAAGCTGAGTATGATGAATTCTGGATGAATGCAATGCAAGAAGAACTTGATCAGTTCAGACGAAATGAAGTATGGGATCTAGTGCCAAAACCAAGAAGCCAGAAGACCATAGGAACAAGATGGGTCTTCCGCAACAAGCTGGATGAACAAGGGAACGTGGTCAGAAACAAAGCAAGACTTGTAGCTCAGGGCTACAGTCAGCAAGAAGGTATTGACTATGGTGAGACCTTTGCCCCAGTGGCAAGGCTAGAGGCTATTAGAATTTTATGTGCATATGCAAGCTATATGAACTTTAAACTGTTTCAAATGGGTGTTAAGAGTGCATTCCTTAATGGAGTTATAAACGAGGAAGTTTATGTTAATCAGCCTCCAGGGTTTGAGGATCCTAAATTCCCAAACCACGTTTATAAGCTCAAAAAGGCTCTGTATGGACTCAAGCAAGCACCACGTGCTTGGTATGAGAGGCTGACCAGTTTCCTGCTGACTAGAAATTATGTCAGAGGTAAAGCTGATACAACCTTATTCATTAAGAGGAAGGGTAAAGATATCCTGCTGGCTCAAATATATGTTGATGACATTATTTTTGGTGCCACTAACGAGTCAATGTGCAAGGAATTTAGTAAGCAGATGCAGACTGAGTTTGAAATGTCAATGATGGGAGAACTCAACTTCTTCCTTGGACTTCAAATCAAACAAGGGAAAAATAGCATCTTCATCAGTCAAACTAAGTATGCTAAGGAGATATTGAAGAAGTATGAACTTGAGAATTGTAAGTCAATTTCTACCCCAATGGGCACTGACACTGTCTTCTGCGCTGATGAGAATGGTAAGTCAGTAGACAGCAGATTGTACCGAGGTATGATTGGTTCTCTACTTTACTTAACTGCTAGTAGGCCGGACATTCAGTTCTCAGTATGTTATTGTGCTAGATATCAATCTAACCCTAAGGAATCTCATTACATAGCTGTAAAAAGAATCTTTAGATATTTGCAAGGCTCAGTGAATGCAGGTTTGTGGTATCCCAACACTCATGACTTCACACTCATTGGATACACTGACGCTGACTACGGACGAGACAAGTTTGAACGAAAAAGCACCTCAGGAGGATGCCACTTCCTTGGGAGCTATCTTGTGTCCTGGTTCAGCAAGAAGCAGGCGTCAGTAGCCCTGTCAACCACTGAAGCTGAGTACGTTGCTGCTGGAAGCTGTGTTGCTCAAGTCCTATGGATTAAGCAACAGCTTGAAGATTTTGGCGTTCGGACTAAAACAATTGAAGTCAAATGTGACAACAAAAGTGCCATTGACTTATCAAAGAACCCAATCCAACATAGCAGGATGAAACATGTCAGCATAAGACATCACTTCATTAGAGATCACGTACTCAAGGGAGAGATCAAGCTGACCTATGTCCCAACGGATGAGCAGCTTGCCGATATCTTCACAAAGCCACTGGCTCGTGAGCAATTCAACATACTTAGAGAAGCCATTGGTATGTTTAATCCTCTTCAATAAATTTCAAGTATAGTATGCATGCTGAGTGAATTACCATGCTGAATGATTTGTGCTATTACATGCTGAGTAAATAAATATATATGCTGAGTATCTATCTCAAGCTGAGTTACTACGCATAAGATCGATTCCTCTGCATAACACTGACTACTCAGAATTTTAAACGCCTAAAATTCTTAACACTGAGTAAAGAGCCGTTGCAAACTTTAATGCAAAGCACGCGAATTAAATAGCCACCTAGGATGACGTATAGGCTATAATTAGAAAATACACGCGCCGTATGGTCATAAATGCCATAATCTTTGTCGATTGAGAATCTCGAGGCAAAACGGACTACTCAACGCGTTGGATTAACTCAACATCTCTATAAATAGTGGATGAATTCCCACTTCTATTTCTTTACGCTTAGAAATCTTTGGCATTCATACTCTCTCTCTCGAAAAGTTCCCAAACCTTCTAAAAACTTCTCTGAGAAAATGACTAAAATTTCTCTGAACATCTCCGATGCCGGTCTCTCCCATAACCGCTCCGATGACAATCCCACTTCTCACACTCAGCGTGATCACGCTGGAGTTACTACGCCGAGCAAGAAAGCTCAAGCTATCCAAGCTACCTCTTTCAAAGGGAAACAACAGCAAAAGGACAAGGGTAAGAAAGTAGTAGAACGCACCTACACTCAGGTCTTCGAGAGTGTGAGGGGGTGGAAGATTGACCACTCGCGGTGGTTCTCAAAAGGATTCGTGGAGGCCGAGAAACCTTTCTGTGAGTGGATCAAGAACAATGAATGGACCAAGCTGTTCTCAGTTCGGGATCCTACTTACCCTGAGTTGGTACGAGAATTCTACGCCAACCTGAAAGTCGCCAATGATAATAGGAACTACCTAGCGACTCATGTTCGAGGGAAGAACATCTCTATCAATCCAGCATATCTAGCCTCACTGTTCAAACTAAAAAACGAAGGAGCTATACTTCGTAAATCAGGTGACTATGAGAAAACCGACTACGTTCAGACCTTCTGCAAACCTGAGGGTCATGTAGGTGAAATTTCAAGCACTTCCATGGGTCAGCATCAAAAGATGGCCCATTACATACTGACAAACTTCCTTTACCCTAAAATCAACTGCACCAACTCAGCAACAAATTTCGAGCAGTGTTTTATATGGCACATGCTGACCTACACACCGATAAATATGCCTGTCTTCATAATCGGTGGGTTTTTACAAAGCACAGGAACCCTCAGGCTGGGCTCCTTCATCACTCGAATCCTCCAGGATCACAAGGTGGATATGATTGCGGAAATCCAAGTTCGGGGAACCGAGATCACAGCTGCTGCCCTATTCGGTTTGGCTTCTGATCTACCTATTTTGCCGAAGAAAGGAAAAGGAGAAGCTGTCCAGAACGCTGAGGGGGCAGTGACTCGAAAGGGAAGAACTCAAAGAAAGAGGAAGGTTGTCCAGAGCACCTCTAAAGCTGCTGCTTCTGCTCCAAAGAAGATTAAAGTTGTATGTGGAGGAACTAAGCCTCAAACTCAGCAAAGTCAGGATGGATCTAGGTCAGCGGAGAAAAGACCTAGGAAAGTTGAGCTTGAGACAGAAGAAAAAGAGGACGTTAATGAGCAACCGTTAAGGAAGAAGAAAAAGCTCAATTTTGAGTTAAGACCTATCGATGCCCAACCAACAAATATCGTCGTTCCTCCTAACTCACACTATGCACAGAGTCAAGGGATTGACGCTGAGCAACAGTTTGAGGAAGAACAAGACCAAGACCAATTGGGTGGTCAGTTTGTCGAGGAAGAGTTGGATGACCAGTTAGAAGAAGAAGAACTGGATGATGAGTCTGAAAAAGAAGAAAGTGGTCAGGATGACACTGAGGAACCAGCAGATGATGAGCATCTTGAACCAATCAACACTGAGTTGGTTGATGAAGAAGAGACTGAGCACCAAGTAAATGCTCCTGCTGCTCAAAGGGAAGCCTCACCCACTGACTCTATTGAGTCTATCCCTTGTGACCCTACTCCTCCGAAGCTTAGGAGACTGAGAAAGAAGAAAGCTTTTAAAACACCCGTTATTGATCTCATGGGTGATTCACCACTGAGAGATGAGATCACTGACCTTACCGAGGTACATCTTAAATACTTCTCCAACCCACCTGAGTTACCAGAAAATCAAGCCTCTGTTTCTCCGAAGGAACATGCCGACTTAAATGCTTCTGCCAACCAAAGCAATACCGAGCAAGTGCTCGATGATTCCGCTCCTCAACACGTTGAGCAAGCCAAGGAATTACCCGCTCAGGTGAACTCTGAACTTCCTCAGTTTCCAACACCTAGTCAACTTCTGCCCGACCCTGAGCAAACAACACCCTCTGCTGATCCTCCACTTCCCCCACTCAATGAGCAGAATCAGATTCAGTCAGTTTCTACTGACAATCCAAATTCTAGGCCAGCTGCTGATAATGCTGGGCCTTCTAATGATGAGCAGAACCAAACACTGCATTTACCCGGTTCTACTCCTCCTCCGGCATCTGGGCCAACACAAGATGGATCCTTTAGCTACCTCATTGCCTCTGAGTTTGGTAGAAGAATCATTGACTCAGCTCAAGCTCTCATCCAGGACCTCCATCAATCAAGTACCAATGCCGCTGAATCTACTACTGTTGAGACAACTCCATTTTCATCTGTCACTCAGCTTCTTATTGAGCTCAAAGGTATGAAGGATCTTCTGAGTGTCATGACTACACTACAATCTCAACAGCCCAGGCAGGACTCTATAATGAAGCTGGTCGAACTCCAGCTGACCATGGTCAACCATATAAACTCACTGCAAAGGGAGTTTCATCGATTGTCAGCTGCGAACTCAGCATATGCCACTTCTGTCGAAGTACATCATCTCTTCAGCCAGCTTCACACTGAGCAAGAGAAAACAAATCACCAGCTTTCCACCTCCTCTTAATGCTCCATTGAGCAAATTAGCGAGGCTGTGCGTCTGCTGAACTTAAACAGGCAAGAGATGGCCACTGACGAGCTTAAAACCAACGAGATTCTGAAGTATTCTCGAGCAACTTTCAGCAATGTGCGCCAAATCAACGCTCAGCGTGAGTATTATGATTCCTCTTTGCTAAAGATGTTTCATCAAGCTTTTGCAATGCTCACTGAAACCATGCACTGGATTGGCAAGTCTCAAGCCGCTGTTTTGAGTATACTGAGTGCTGCATTTATCGGAATTCCTCGATCCATTGTGGATGATGGTGTTCCAATCTTCGACGGAATGAATGAAAGCACGAGAAAGCTAAAGGCATTTTCTCAACGCCTCACTCAAGCTGCAATTGAAGCCACCTTCATTCCCAAACCTGATGATGGCAAAACGGGGGAGAAAGAACAAGCCCCAAGAACTCAGCAAGCTTCAGTTAGTCAGCCGCAACACAAGGGCAAAGGCAAACAAAAGTAGCTTAACTTGTATTGACTAGGATAGCTAGCTTTTTGAACCTTTATATCTGTGTTCCTTTTTTTTTTGTGAACCCTGTTTGATAACATTGTGATATTATCCCAAGGATCAAAAGAGATATTCGCCGAAAAACGCCACGTGTTGATCAACTGATACGGGAATACCGCGGCGTATTGAAATAAAGAGATCCGACGGGCGGATCACAGAGGTCTCGCCAAAAGAGACCCGCGAGCGAACCTGTGAGGCGAATCTCCATAAACACTCAATCCGCCATTAGAACGGCTGGGCCGATCCGGCTATAAAGACCATTAATGAGCTATCAATTAGCTAACAGCCAACTTAAAGGAAATCAGTAACCGCCATTAATGGAACATTAATAGAGACTTTCTAGTTACTGAAAGTTACGGCTTCATGACTATATATAGCCTATGTCTCAGGCTATCAAAGGGACACATTCACTTACCCTTTGTCAATTCAGTTTGCTCTCTTGTTCTGCTATACTGACTTTGGCATTGGAGCTTCCCCCCGTCGAACCCAACGATGCCCCCACAGAGACGGAAACCTATCGGAAATTCTCCACTAGTCATCACTGTTATGCTGACTTTAAATTCAAAACAAATTATATGCATCTATTTCATACTGACTACTCTTATGCGATGCTTACTTAAATGGTTGTTATAATTTGTTAAAACGCATCTTCATTAAATCAACTATGCTAAACTGTCTATATTAATATGCCTGCTATGTTGATCAAATATGTTGACCAATTCTTATATGTCCACTTAACTAAAACTCATTGAACAAAGCATACTCAGCACTCTCTGATATTTAAACCTTCCGCGTAAAACTGAGTTTAATAGAATATGTTCCATGAGCTGACCTATCTCTGAAAACTGACCTTAGACTTACTCAATTAAACCTTGAAATGTTTAGAGTAAAACTATGTCAGTTGCTCAACCCTTACGGGGGAGTTATTTGATAAAATAAGGTCAACTATCATGGGGGAGCTCAACACTGAGTTCTTCGACTGAATATTTTTGCCAACATCAAAATGGGGGAGTTTGTTGAAACACCTTTCCACATGATTTTGATTTGACAAAATTATTTAAACAATGATAAAAATATTCTAACACATTAAATTTAAATGCTTTGATTTATTACACTAATGTGTTTGTTCAATGTTGAGTTCAATTGTGTATAAGACATTGAGATTAAAAAGCCCAAAGGCCCATAAAGTGGAAGTCAAGCCCAAGTCAACACATCAAATACCATTCGGCCCAAGAGTTCAAAACGAAGCCGTATCAACTAAAACGACGACTCAGCAAGAGAAGGATCGAGAAGCCTTCGTGGCAAAAGCTTCAAGTAGAAGCTACTGAGTTGGACGACAAAGCAGTCTGGACAGCGGCAGGCAATGTTCAACTTCTAGACAAAGTATTTCTACTTTGGGAAAAGTTCAGAAGGCGCAGAAAGCTGTCTCGTGGACTTTTCCTTAAATGTTGAAACATTCTGTCGAAGACTGACGAAGACAGAAGATGCATGAATCCTATTGGCCAATGACGCTGAGCACGGCCAGAGTGACAACGACAGGAAGCCGTTTCCCTACAACGGTTATTTCGAAATTCGAAATGACTAGGTGCCTCAAGTGTCACTATATAAAGGCCATCCATTTGCTTCAATCGATGTAGAACTTCAAGTAGTCGAAACGCTGACCAAATTCATACTCGAAGATTCTGTGAGAAAAGCAAAGCAAATACCTTACACCAATTTCCATATTATTGTGTAAAAGTCTAGAGTGATTTCCAATCATCTAAAGTGTCTTAGCAATCGTTGTTTAGGACAAACACTTTATCATTTCTAGAAGAATAGAAAGGAGAGGCTGAGTACTCGGTTATAGTACTCAGCGTAGATATAGGAGTGAGTAGAGGTATAGAGGAAGGTACTCTTATTATACTCAGCTTCTATTTGTAAAAGGTTTCGTGCTCTACCTTTAAAGAGCTCAGTAGAGAATTCAAAAAGCTCAGAATGAGTTCCGGGGACTGGACGTACGCGGAGAGGCCGAACCAAGATAAGTCTGCTGAGTAATATCTTTCTAACCCTTAAAATCCTTTAATATATATTGCTTGCTATGAAAACTGACTAAGTAAAGAACTCACGCTGAGTTAAGTTTACTAAGAAGCTGAGTTCAGGAATAGACTCTAAGTGCTATTTCCTGACTCAAGTAAAGAAGCAGACTTAGTCACAAGTTGACTAAGCTTGTGTCTTGAATCTACTTAGTGACGCTGTGTAAACCTTTTCATAAGAAAAGAAGTCAGCCTTAACGGACAAAATTTTAAATAGTTCCTATCCCCCCATTGGAACTAACTTGTCATGTTATAAGGGACCAACAACCATCACTCACTATCCTCACTAGAAATTTTCCTCTTAGGCCCACCTTTTTCCGAAATAACCACATTACCCGGCCCAAGAGACTTAATACCCGTAGGGCTACGACGACTTCTAGCCAATTTTTTCAACTTGACTCTCCCACTACTAGCCATATTTACTTTATCAGATTCCACATTCCCCAAACCTTTATTACTTATTACCATAACACTAGAGTCCTTATTCCATGTCAGCCTTATTATCCCAAACTCAGCACTTGTTACATCAGCAACAACAGAAGGACTAATCTCAAAGGCAGACATTGAGTTACTATTAGGTAAAGCCTTTAAAATTTCTCCTCTCTCAGAATCTTCCTTACCAATACTCTGACCTCTGTCATCCAAAGCAATCTTTTTAGGACCATTCTGATCAACAACATTATCACAAGACTCCTGAACAACATCTTCAACCACCAATTTACGAACAACCTTACTCCTACTACCAGACATATCTAAAATTGGTTTAGAAGGGGAAACACAGACTTTAACAGCTCTTACCTTGATCGGAGAAGCCCGAAGATGCTGAGGAAACGGCCATTCATTACCAACAAATTCCTCCGGCCCATCCACACAATCTAGTTAGAGGCAAATTAATATCCACAGCAACCCTAACCCTCACACAGCTACCCCAGGATCCAACATCCTCATCATCCACCGCAACAACCTTTCCAATACGCTCTCCGACAGCCATTATCGAACCCTCATCCCTTCTATTCAAAGGAAGATTAATGATCCGAACCCAAAATTCACATGAATTCATCAGGATACCATCCAATTGTTCATGCCCAGCAACCTCCTTAAAAATCACAAGATTACGCTCAAAATGCCAAGGTCCCTCATACAGAACTTTATCTCTATCACGTTTATTCCCAAACTCGCACAGAAAAAGTCTCTCACCAAACTCCTTCAATTCAAAGAACTGGATGCGCCAGCCAACTCGAAAAGCCTGAGCCATACCTTTCAGATTCAGCGGTTTATGAGATAGAACCCTCCCAACCACACCAAATTTCATCGCCACATCCGATTTCATCTGAACCGATTCAAGATTCAGAATCTCTCATTCCGATTCCGACAATCGCATATTCTGAATCATCTTTTCTAACCTCTCAGCCATTCAATAGAATATAAACGAGAAAAGAATTGAACAATTAAAGAATAGAATCCAAAATCAGAGATATCAGAACCAAAATTAGAAAGAAAAAGGAAGAAGAACAGACCAGAATCCGGCAAAATCCACTTTACTCCACTGCCCTAGCAGAGAAAGGAAAGAACAGACCACGAAGGCAAAATACAAGACTTGCCTAAATTAAAAAGCTTATTAAACCTAATAAATATAGATATAAAAAAACACTACTCATAGATAAATATGAGGTGCATTGTTACGAATAAAAATGTTAAATTCTATAAATATTAATATTATCTATATGCATCAATATGGAATTCTTCGTGTTTGTTCCTTTATTAAAGCGATGATGTTATTATGTAGACGATGTAATTATGTAATCGAGTCGAATTAAGGTTAGCTTATGCTCGGTTCAACAAAAATGGATGAGTTTGAATTCGTTTCGATTCAAGCTTAATATCATGTTGGATTTAGGTTCTGTTCTTTATTACTTAATTTTAATGATAATAATTTCAGTTCAGTTCAGTAATTTCAGTTCAATTCAGTAATTTATTATAATTATAATTATTTATTATTATTATTAGAACCATTATTATTATTATTATCATAAGCTTACTTATTTTAGTTATTGTTATTTTAAAGTTTAATATTATCTTTTCAGTTCAGTAGCATTCAATTCAATTCACTTAAGTTAAATTCAGTGTATTTAATTTCAGTAAAAAATAACATGGTCTTAGTTCATTAAAAAAATTATCTGAACGTGAGAGGTTAGTTTATTTGTTCACGAGTTTGGCTTGCGAGCATAATTTTATTCATCGATTTTGCTCGTGAACATCTCATTAATTATGTTAATACGTTTAGTAGTTTTGAAACTTGTCAAACTAAAGTTTCACACAAAACTACGCAGTTTTATATTTCACCCTTAATAGAAATGTTATTATTAAAAAAAATAGTCAAACCTAGGGATGACAATGGATAGGGTACCCGCGGGTAGTGTCAATCTCAATCCTAAACCCTTACCCGTTTATTTTTTAATTACTCGTATCCGTCTCATTACCCTAACGGGTATATGTTTTGCATCACATATCCGTCCCATTTAATTCACGGGTACCCTTACCCGTTAAGTATAAATAAATAAAACAAAAAATATTACAAATTTAACAAAGTATAAATTTAATAAATCATCCATCTAAAAATTGAATAAATTGAACCTTAATCAATAAAAATAAAGTAGCTTAGTGGTATTACTTAACGGTCAAAAAATAAAAGGTCGGTGTACAAATCTCATATCTTACATCTAAAACACAAAAATATTTTTTAATATATAAGAGAGTTATGACGGGTAACGGGTAACAGGTACCCTGGGGGGTATTCCCATACCCATTCCATTACCTGTTAGGGTAATGGTTTTGATCTCATACCCGTCCTATACCCTTTTATACAGGATACGTGTAGTCCTATTAGGGTCAGATAGTGACGGGTACCCATGGATAGAGTACCCGTTGTCATCCCTAGTCGAACCGAGCTTGCTCATAAGTGTTTATGAACATCATAATTGAGCTTACTCATGAGCTTGTTCATGAACTTATAACTGAGCATGCTCACGAGCTTTCGAACCGAGTTTCATCGTGCTCAAACTCGACTCGCTTACGAATCGAGCATCAAAATCGTGCTCAAACTCGGTTCATTTATCAATTGAACTGAAGACAATCGAAATTTTATCAAGTCGAAGGCCAAATCGCTCATAAGTGGCTCGATTTATATATAACCTTTATTATCAACTGCTAAATTATCCAACATTGAATATGTATATTGATAACATCTGAAATATTATCCAAGGAGTAACATTGTAATAATATAAATAACAGAGGAGCTGCCAACATTATAATCAGCCACATATAATGATATAGAGATACACCAAGATCCACGAAAGATGATACGTCCAAAGATCTGACTACTTCACCGAGATGATTTGTGATCCGCCATCGCATCTTATGGTGGTTACGATAATACCAGATGATGTAACTGAATAAATGTCTTCTGTAAATGAAGATGGTTATGTAGCTATTGAAAGACACTAAATGAACATTAAAGGTACAACTATTCAGTTCCTTCTATCTTAATGACAAAGGGTTACAAAAACCTATATAAATACTCCAATAGAAGAAGCTAAATGTACACTTACTAGCTTTAAAAACACTCTTAAGATTACTCTTATTATTCTCAAGTATTATACCAACTTTGGCATCAGAGTGTCCCTCGCTGATCCCAATGACACCTCATAAGGAAGGCATTCCGATCAGAAAAGTTTCTATAGATATCATATATATACACACACAAATTGATTACTTTTAATACTTGTGACTTATAGCATTTTGAATCTTGACAAATAATCCAGTCACTAATCATGTTTCGACCCACAAAGTAGTATCAAAGTTTGGTAGGGTTTAAACACCAAAACAAAAGTAAGTTATGGCCACCGGAAGTTCAAAATCCTCTATCTTGAACTCATCATATTCTTCAACCATGAATTCTCCTTTCTCCACTTCACATGTGAGTTTTGGATTGAACAATCTGTTTAAGTCTCGTAATGCAGTCAGTCTATCTCATAGCTATGAAACTTATCTCATCCAATTTCTTGATATGGCACTAACAAGTTCAGCTGGTTGTCAAAGGTTGCGGTCTCTTTCACCATATTGATGACACTATTCATCCCTCTAATGATAGTTGTTGAAACACCTTTCCATATGATTTTGATTTGACAAAATTATTTAAGTTAATCCCATGATTAAGACAATTAAATTTAAGTGCTTTGATTTAATTGTACTAATGTGTTTGTTCAATGTTGAGTATATTAATAAATGAGAACGAGAATAAAAAGTAAGACAAAACGAAGTCAGCATGAGCCACAGAAGCTGAGTAGAACACAACCCATCATCATAGAAGAAAAGTCTTCTTCAGAACAAACGCTTGAAGACGAAGCTGACCGAAGAAGCTGAGTAGAACGTAACTCAGCCTCGTCAAAGAAGATCTTAAGAAGCAACGTCAATTAAGTCAAGCTGAGTGTTCGTCAGGACAACACGAATGATCCGTTGACTAGCAGACAAAGTCCGACAAAGGTCTACACCAATTCAGAAGCCTCAGAATTACGCCAAGAGACATTTTCGAGACGCATGGATCACCTGACATTTAGCAAGAGGACAAACCTGGTGCTAGAAGATGAAACCTGGCGCAAGAAGACGAAACTGGCAAGCCTAGCGCCTGCTAAATTCAGACGATAGGATTGGCCTGCGATTCTGAATGCTGACCAAATGAATGACGCAAGAAGACCGTTTGAATTCAACGGATATGTCCGAATTCAAATCATTGGAGCTTCAGAAATTGCTATAAAAGGACAAGTTCATCACTTGGATCTTTTGCTGAAACACAAGAAAGCACAGACAGAAAAACAAATCTTCACAAGAGTGAAAATCCAAAAGAGAAGCTGTCTAAATAGAAAAAGCAAATTCTTACACCCAAATCCAATCTCTATGTAAAAGTCTAGAGTGAATTTGTATTCATCTAAAGTGTTCTTCATCTAGAACGAACAAATTTGTATCAATTGTAAAGGTTGAGAGAGTGAAGCTGAGTACTCGGTTTTAGTACTTAGTGGTAGAGAAAATTTGAGTGTTCGGTCATAACGCTCAGTAGGGTTGAGTAGACGAATAGAGGATGGTACTCTTGCATACTCAATTTCTTTGTAAACGATTTGTGCTCTACCTTTAAAGAGCTTAGTAGTGGATTGAAAAAGCCCGGAAGGATTCTGGGGACTGGACGTAGACGGTGAGGCCGAACTAGGATAAGACTGCTGAGTAATCTCTAACCCTTCTCTTGATATATATATGTATGTTTTGTTTGCTTAAATTACTCAGTATATAATTTATATAATCCGATGCCGAGTAATCAGAGTGCTGAGTTGGAAGTTGACCTCAAGTGTTATTTCCCAACTCACAAGTGAAACAGTTCTAGTCAGCATCTGACTAAAACTGTCTTACACCACGCTTAGCCTTGCTGACCAAAACTGAGTGAAGTTATTTAAAGAATTAAATTAAGTCAGCATAATTAAGCGAAAAAGTTACATTAGTTCCTACCCCCCCCCCCTTGGAACTAATCCTATTACATTACACAGGACCAACAAGTGGTATCAGAGCTCAGTAGCTCACTACTCAAAGATAAAACTATCTTGAGCTGATCCCTGTAAATGGCTGAGAACAGCACTCGTTTCCTTCCAGGAAATCAAACAACACAGATACTCCCTGAGGGATTATCTATTAGTCGGCCTCCCTTGTTCTTCGGGTCAAATTATACATTTTGGAAGAACAGGATGAAAAACTTCATTCAGGCAACAAACATGAGTGCATGGCTAGCAAGAGTCCAAGGCCCGTTTGTTCCCTACAAAATTGTAAACAACGAGAAAGTTGTTAAAAGTGAGACTGAGTGGTCAGAAGATGACCTTAAGAAATTACAGAATAATGCTTCGGCTATCAATATGCTCCACTGTGCTTTAGATGCTGCAGAGTACAACAAAATCTCAGGTTGTGAGTCAGCACAAGAAATATGGAAAAAGCTAGAGGTGACCTATGAAGGTACTAGCAAGGTCAATGAGTCCAAGGTGAATCAACACATGAGACTGTACGAGCTGTTTGAGATGAACGAGAATGAAGACATCTCTGAGATGAACTCAAGGTTCACTAATATCATAAATGAGCTTAAGAGACTCGGCAAGAACTTCACAGAAGAAGAACAGGTGAAGAAAATCTTGAGGAGTCTTCCCAAGAGCTAGCAAGCTAAGAAGACAGCTGTGGAAGAAGCTCAGGACCTGACCACGTACAAATATGATGAGCTGATCGGATCTCTGCTGACCCACGAGATTTCCATGAAGAACTTTGAAGCTAAAGAAAAGTCAGAAGACAAGAAGCAAAAATCTCTTATCATGAAAGCTGACTCAACAGAAGCCGACTCATCAGACGATGAGGAAATGGCCATGTTCACTAGAGAGCTGAAGAAGCTGTTTAGAAAGAATGACAATAACAGAAAAAACGCCATTCAGAAGAGGCAATAAATATACAGCTAAATCCAGCGACAACAGATACAAGAAGGACAGCTCGAAGCCTGTCACTTGCTTTGAATGCCATCAAACTGGGCACGTTAAATCAAGCTGTCCCACTCTGAAGAAAGAAAAGAAAGGTAGCAGAAAAGCAATGGTGGGAACATGGAGCGATAGTGATGAGTCAACCTCATCAAAAGCTGATGCCACTGAGTCAGCAAACATATGCTTCATGGCTGACAAATCTGCTGACCTCTGCCGATCTGAGCAAGCTGACCTCTCAGATGGATCTGACCAAGAGGAACACTCCAATGAGGTAACATCTCTTCTTTTTCTCATAAATGAAATGGTTAATGCCCTGAGTGATCTCTATACACTGACTAAAAAGTGTAATAAGAAAATAAGAGCACTCAGCAGGCGGTGTGATGAGATTGAAGAGGTCAAACTGAGTGACCTCCGACATCTTCTCCAAGACAACACCAGGCAAGATGAAAACCCAAAAATCATGCATCGGTTTGTCTCAGAGGTCCAATCAGACTCTAAGAAGCTGAGAAAGGACATTACATCTATACAGAACCAGCTGAGTACATCGGCTAAGAAAAGGTTCTATCCAAATGCTGAGTATCAAGGTACTGGTCAGCATAGACGGTACACTCAGCAGAACAGTCAGTGTGACTGTTGTGGAAAGAAAGGACACACTACAAATGTGTGTTGGTATGCTCAGCACCATCGTGCTGACCAAAAGAGAAAATACCCTCAAAGGGTAGTTTTTTGTGACTTTTATGGGAAAGATGGTCACACCATGAATATATGCCTTCACAAAATAAAATATGATGCTTCACCTGTTCACACTAACCAACGAGAACCCAAAAAGAATTGGGTACCTAAAGATGAATAGTTTAAATTGCATGTGAGCCTGAGGTGCGCGGAGAAGTCAAAGCTATGGTACATTGACAGCGCATGCTCGAGGCATAAGACTGGTGATGAAACTCAGTTCATCACACTTGTGCATAAACGAGGTGGAAATGTAAGTTTTGGAGACAACAAGAAGGGTAAGATAGTAGGATCAGGTACTATCGGAGGAAATCCTATTATCGAGTCAGTCTCCCTAGTCATGGGTCTCAAATACAACCTATTGAGCGTTGCTCAGCTGTGTGACAGCTGTAGAAAGGTCGTATTTGATGCCACTGAGTGTTGGATACTCGAGGGAAAAACAAACGACTTGATTTTAACTGCCCCTCGTGTAGACAATGTCTTCATGCTGAGTTTAGAAAAGAAGTTTTCGAAAAATATATGCTTAGTGTCAAAGGAAGATAATTCTTGGCTATGGCATAGGAGACTTGGTTATGTAAGCATGGACCTCCTTGCCAAATTAGCAAGAAAGCAATTAGTTGAGGGTTTACCTAAACTTAGATTTGAGAAAGATCAATTATGCAATGCTTGTCAGTAAGGTAAACAAACCAAAAAGTCTTTTCAAAGTAAAAATATTGTCTCAACCAAACGATCGTTGGAATTACTACACTTGGATCTTTTCGGACCAGTCCAACCGCTGAGCTTGGGTGGTAAGTGATTTTCCTTGGTCATTGTAGATGATTTCTCTCGGTATACTTGGGTCATCTTGCTGAGTAGCAAGGATGAAGCTTTTGAGATGTTTCAACACTGATTAGAAAACTTGAAAATGACAAAGACCTAAAATTAGCTCACATCCGAAGTGATAATGGCAGAGAATTCAAAAACCAACAGTTTGATGAATTCTGTGAAGTCAGCGGCATTGACCATAATTTTTCTGCTCCTAGAACTCCTCAACAGAAAGGGGTAGTTGAGAGGAAGAACAGAACCTTAGTCTAAATAGCTAGAACAATGCTGAGTGAGAATAGGCTTCCAAAGTATTTCTGGGGTGAAGCTGTCAACACAGTGTGCTATATACTCAATAGGGCTTTAGTTAGACCTATACTTAAGAAAACCCCCTATGAACTTTGGAAAGAATGAAAACCCAACATTGGATATTTTCGTGCATTTGGTTGTAAATGCTTTATACTCAATACAAAAGACAACCTTGCTAAGTTTGACTCTAAAGCTGACGAAGCGATCTTTCTAGGGTACTCAACTAACAGTAAAGCATATAGGGTGTTCAATAAACGAACTCAGGTCATAGAAGAGTCTGAACATGTTGAGTTCGATAAAACTGACCCTGCAGGAAAGTCAAGTCAGTCTGCCGAAGATGACCCATGCCCAGCTTCCGCTGACCAATCTGGAGCCGTTGAGTCATTACCACACGGGCTGACCAAAGGTAAAAACGAACCTGAAATTACCTTTGTTGACCAATCTAAAACTGCAGAGATTGTTGAAACACCTGTTCCTGAAAACTCAACACTGCCCAAAGAAATCAAAATTCCAAGAGGACACTCGGAGAAGCCCATTCTTGATGCTGCTGAGAACACCCTGATGACCAGAAATCAACTCAGGAGATATCTCAGTAATGTTGCATTCGTCTCAGTTCATGAACCAAAGAACTTCACCGAAGCTGAGCACGACGAATTCTGGATCAATGCGATGCAAGAAGAGCTTGATCAATTCAAGAGAAATGAGGTATGGGATTTAGTGCCAAAACCTAGGAATCAAAAGACCATAGGAACAAAATGGGTTTTTCGAAATAAGCTAGATGAACAAGGTAATGTAGTCAGGAACAAAGCCAGACTCGTAGCTTATGGCTACAGTCAGTAAGAAGGCATTGACTATGCTGAAACCTTTGCACCCGTAGCTAGGTTAGAGGCTATAAGAATATTATGTGCATATGCTAGCTTTATGAACTTTAAGTTGTTCCAAATGGATGTTAAGAGTGCATTTCTTAATGGAGCTATAAACGAAGAGGTATATTTTAGTCAGCCTCCAGGGTTTGAAGATCCAAATTTTCCAAACCACGTTTATAAACTCAAAAAGGCCATGTACGGCCTGAAACAAGCACCACGTGCTTGGTACGAAAGGTTGACCAGTTTCCTGCTAACCAGGAACTATGTCAGAGGTAAAGCTGGCACAATCTTATTCATTAAGAAAAAGGGTAAAGATACCATGCTGGCACAAATATACGTAGATGATATTATCTTTGGTGCTACTAATGAATCTATGTGCAAGGAATTTAGTAAGCAAATGCAAACTGAGTTCGAGATGTCAATGATGGGTGAACTCAACTTCTTCCTTGGACTTCAAATTAAACAAGGAAAGAATGGCATCTTCATTAGTCAGACTAAGTATGCCAAAGAAATATTAAAGAAGTTTGATATGGAAGAATGTAAGCCCATATCTACCCCAATGGGTACTGACACTGTGCTTTGTGCTGATGAGAAAGGTAAGTTAGTAGATAGCAAGTTATATCGAGGTATGATTGGCTCTCTACTTTATCTAACTGCTAGTAGGCCTGACATTCAGTACTCAGTATGTTATTGCGCAAGATATCAAGCTGACCCCGGGGAATCTCACTATATTGCTGTGAAAAGAATTTTTAGATATTTGCAGAGCTTAGTTAATGCAGGTTTATGGTATCCAAACGCAAATGACTTCACACTCATTGGATACACTGATGCTAACTATGGACGAGACAAGCTGGAGCGCAAAAGCACCTCGGGAGGATGTCACTTCCTTAGAAGCTGCCTAGTGTCTTGGTTCAGCAAGAAGCAATTATCAGTAGCCCTGTCAACAACTGAAGCTGAGTACATTGCTGCTGGAATTTGTGTGACACAAGTCCTATGGATTAAGCAACAGCTAGAGGATTATGGAGTGCAAACAAAAACAATCGAAGTCAAATGCGATAACAAAAGTGCCATTGACTTATCCAAAAATCGAATCCAACACAGCAGGATGAAGCATGTCAGCATTAGGCACCACTTCATCAGAGACCATTTACTCAAAGGTGAGATCAAGCTGACCTATGTTCCAACAGATGAACAGCTTGCGGATATCTTTACGAAGCCTTTGGCACGTGAGCAATTTAACATGCTGAGTGATTATTACATGCTGAATGATTATTGCTTAATGAGTAACTATCGTATGCTAAGCTAATATGAATAACATAAAATCACCTTATACTGAGTGGACATATATATTGAGTGATTACTATTAGCTGAGTCACTAAGCATGCTAAAAATTCATTCTAAGCAAAACTGGGCACTCAGAACCTCAAACGTTTAATATTCTAGATACTGAGTAAAGCCACTTGCACAATAAATGCTAGCACACGCGTTAAATAGCCACCTAGGATGATGTAAGCATAATAAATAGAAAACACATGCGCCGAATGTGTCATAAATGCCAGAGATAACGGTCGATTGATCAACTCGAGGTGAAACCGCCATTCCGACCTATCAGATCAATTCAAAACGACTATAAATAGTGGATGATTTCCCACTAAATTCTCTTTACACTTGAAATCTTTGGCATTCGATTTCTCTCTCTCAAATCCCAAATCCTCTAAACTCTCTCACGAATCCTCAAGAACACCATGTCTAACGATTCTCAGAACATCTCCAGCGCCGATTACGACGACAATCACTCCGACCTAAACCCTCCATCTCCTGCTGACCAGGACTATGAAGAGACTTCCACTGAGTCTCAAGAACAAGGTCAGCATGACCAATCCAAGGTCAGAACTCCTAGCAAAAACCCCCAAGCTGACCAAGCAACTCCATCAAGAAAGAAGAAGGAGAAAAAGAACAAGCAGCCTAAGGAGAAGGTATTCCTCCCAGTATACAAAAGCATAAAGAATTGTAAAGTCTGCCGTTCCCGTTGGTTCTCAAAAGGGTTCGTAGAAGCTGAGAAAACCTTTTGCGAGTGGATTTCCAAGAATGGCTGGACCGAGCTATTCTCTCTCCCCGGAACCACTTACCCACAGCTGGTGAGGGAATTCTACACTAATCTTAGAGTCGCCGAAGATGATGTTGACCATTTAGTCACCAAAGTCAAAAGCAAGGACATCACCATCACTCTGTCCTATCTGGCTAAACTGTTAAAGCTAACGGCCAAATGATCAGAACTCAGGTGCACGAACGACTACACGCGCATTGATTATCCCGTTGAGTTCTGTAAACCAAAGAACCACAAAGGCGAAATCGCCAGTACCTGCATGGGTCAGCCTCAAAAGATGGCACACTATATCCTGACCAACTTCCTGTTCCCTAAGATCAACGCCTCCTCCTCAGCTTCTAACTTTGAGCAGTGCTTCATCTGGCACATGTTGAACTATAAGCCACTCAACATGCCCGTCTTTCTCATCGGCACGTTCCAACGAAGTACCGGGTCGCTCAGGATGGGCTCTCTCATCACCAGGATACTTCAGGATTACAAGGTGAGCTTAGTCGAAGAAATTGAGATTTGGGGTACGGAAATCACTGCAGCAGTGCTATTCGGCTTAACCTACAACCAACCCATTAAGCCTAAGAAAGGAAAGGGAGCTATGGTTGAAGAAGATCCCGCTGATGAAAATGAAGAAGGGGATAATATGGTTGAATGGGATAATATGGTTGAAGAAGCACAGGATGTGCCGACCAAGAAAGGGAAGAAGGTAATGGTTGAAAAGGAACCCGTTGACTGCACTAGGCAGGACAAAAAGAGGAAAGCTGACCAATCCTCAATCAAAGAAATTAACACAGCTCCGAGGAAGCTGAGGATAATCTCTAGTGCGAAGAAAGCTGCTGCTAAGCAAGCTCAAGGGAAACCTAAGTCAGCGAAGAAACAGAAAAGGCAAGTTGAGCCTGAGGAAAAAAAGTGAGGAAACCCCTGATCAGCCTTTGAAGAGAAAGAAAACCTCTGGGTTGAAGCCGATTGAAGCTAACCCACTTGACTTCGTGATTACAAAGGGATCACACTTCGTGCGGAGTCAAGAAATTGATCTGGAGAAAACTCCTTCTAGTCAGGAGGAAGAACAAGGCCACACTGAGGATCAGCCTCATGCTGACGTGATGGGTCATGCTGAGCAAAGTAGGCCAGTTGATGCTGAGCAAGCTGAGAATCCCGCTGAGTCACCAGTGAAGGACAAGGTTGTGGAAGGCCTTGATACTGACCTTAACTCCTCTTCTAAGTCTCTTGAATCTATTCTTGCTGATCCTTCTCCACCAACCAAAACTCCTAAGGACAGTACGGATAAGCGTTTCAAACGCAAAGCTCAAAAACCCAACCTTATCGACATGTTGGATGACTCCCCACTCAGAGATCCAATCACAGACTTGACCGGACTTCAGTTCCAGTTCTTCACCAACGTCGTTGAACCTACTCCAGAACAAGTGAAGGAAAAACAAGCCTCTATTTCTCGAGCTGAGGAACAAGCCGACCCCAAGGTTCCTAAGGGTCAAACTTCTGCCGACACTTCTGCTCATCCTTCCACTGAGCAAGTGCTCGAAGTCCATGCTGCCCAACCAAATGAGCTAGCAAAGGAAACTCCTGCTCAAGACAGCTCTGAATTGCCTCAACCTCCAAAATCTACTCAACTTCAGACTGACACTGAGCAGGTCAATATCTCTGCCGATCAAATTCTTCCTACTCCGACAAAGCAGAAAGCAAACCAGTCAGCACCTTCTGCTGACCTGAATAAAAGTCCAGCTGCTGACCACGCTGGCACCTCTATTTCTGGATAGCACCAAAGACCTCCTCCATCCGGTGCTACTAACATTCCGGCCCCTAAGCAACACACTGATGAATCCTATGCTTATCTGAATGCTTTTGAGTCTGGAAGGAAAATTATTGACTCAGCTCAAGCTCTACTTTAGGATATTCATCAAACTCACGCCGATGCTGCTGGGTCTGTTCCTGCTGAGCCAATCCAAATATCCTCTGTCACTCAACTTCTGACTGAACTGAAGGGTCTCAAAGAATTAATGAGTGTCATGACATCTTTCGTATCTCAACAGCCCAAGCAAGAGTCAATAGTGAAGCTGGCCAAACTCCAACTTATGACGGTGAATCACATGAACTCCATCCAAGGTCAACTCAATGCCTTATCAGCTGTGAACTCAAAATATGCAACCTCTGCTGAAGTCAATCAACATTTTTCCCAGCTGACCGGAGCTCGTGACCTTATCTCCTCCTCTTCTCAGTGCTCCATCGAACAGATTGGTGAAGCCATTCGCCTACTCAACCTGAGTAAAGAGGAAATGGACACTGACTAAGTGAAGACCAATGAGATTCTGCAAATGCACACAATCCACCCTTGCGCAGGTTCGGCACACAAATTCTCAACGCCAAACATACGACACTGCCCTGCTCAGGATGTATCATCAATCCTATGCCCGAATGACAGAATTGATAACTTGGATCGGGAAATCTCAAGAGTATCTACTAAGTATGCTCAGTGCCAATATTAAAATCCTCGCTTCAAGTATGGCCGATGGCATGCAGGTCTTCCAAGGTCTAAGAGACAGTATGAGTCAACTCCAACTGTATTCCTCAAAACTGACTCGTGATGTTCAACAAGGGACTTTCTATGCTCCTTCTCCTCCATCTCATGATGCTGGCAAAACGGGGGAGAAAGAACGAACAAAGAAAGCTGCTAGAACTCAGCAGAAAAAGGGGGAGATATCTAAGCCAGCTGCCGGAACTTAGCAGAAGCCTGATTCAACTTCTGCTGACCCCAGCACCCACACTCAGTAACAATGAATTGCCCAAACCAAACCCAAGTCAAATCAAGTTCAAGCCAATATTAGGAAATAGTGCTAGCAATAGTCTATAGTGCTTGTAACTTATATTTTATGGCATGTTCATGTTAAGCTGAGTAATACTATTTATAAGCATCTTTTATCCAAACTGACTTTATATATGCGATGCTTACTTATTGTGCTTATATGCTGATCTGTCATACTTAACTACTCATTGAACAACAAATTTAAAACTTGTGAACATAAGGAATATACAAGTAAATCATACTCAACATAAACTCTGATATCTATAATTGACACTGAGTAATAACTATGTTCCAAGAATTGACTTTCTTCTGAAAGCTGACCTAGGCTCATCTGAATTAGATCTTGGAAGGTCTAGAATTGAACTAAGTCAGTAAAGGCATGTCTTAATTTTACTCGATTAAATCTTAGAAGGTTTAGAGTTAATTTAAGTCAATAGATGCAACCCTTACGGGAGAGTAACTTCAGAAGAATAAAAGGTAAATCAATCATGGGGAACCTCAATGCTGAGTTCCATAATTAAGTACTTTTGCCAACATCAATATGGGGGAGTTTGTTGAAACACCTTTCCACACGATTTTGATTTGACAAAATTATTTAAGTTAATCCCATGATTAAGACAATTAAATTTAAGTGCTTTGATTTAATTGTACTAATGTGTTTGTTCAATGTTGAGTATATTAATAAATGAGAACATGAATAAAAAGTAAGACAGAACGAAGTCAGCATGAGCCACAGAAGCTGAGTAGAACACAACTCAGCATCATAGAAGAAAAGTCTTCTTCAGAACAAACGCTTGAAGACGAAGCTGACCGAAGAAGCTGAGTAGAACGTAACTCAGCCTCGTCGAAGAAGATCTTAAGAAGCAATGTCAATTAAGTCAAGCTGAGTGTTCGTCAGGACAGCACCAATGATCCGTTGACTAGAAGACAAAGTCCGACAAAGGTCTGCACCAATTCAGAAGCCTCAGAATTACACCAAGAGACATTTTCAAGACGCATGGATCACCTGACGTTTAGCAAGAGGACAAACCTGGCGCTAGAAGACGAAACCGGTAAGCCTGGCGCCTGCTAAATTCAGACGACAGGATTGGCCTGCGATTCTAAATGCTGACCAAATGAATGACGCAAAAAGACCGTTTGAATTCAACGGATATGTCCGAATTCAAATCATTGGAGCTTCAGAAATTGCTATAAAAGGACAAGTTCATCACTTGGATCTTTTGCTGAAACACAAGAAAGCACAGACAGAAAAACAAATCTTCACAAGAGTGAAAATCCAAAAGAGAAGCTGTCTAAATAGAAAAAGCAAATTCTTACATCCAAATCCAATCTATGTGTAAAAGTCTAGAGTGAATTTATATTCATCTAATGTGTTCTTCATCTAGAAAGAACAAATTTGTATCAATTGTAAAGGTTGAGAGAGTGAAGCTGAGTACTCGGTTTTAGTACTCAGTGGTAGAGAAAATCTGAGTGTTCGGTCATAACGCTCAGTAGGGTTGAGTAGACGAATAGAGGACGGTACTCTTGCATACTCAATTTCTTTGTAAACGGTTTGTGCTCTACCTTTAAAGAGCTCAGTAGTGGATTGAAAAAGCCCGGAAGGATTCTGGGGACTGGACATAGGCGGTGAGGCCGAACCAGGATAAGACTGCTGAGTAATCTCTAACCCTTCTCTTGATATATATGTATGTGTTGTTTGCTTAAATTACTCAGTATATAATTTGTATAATCTGACGCTGAGTAATCAGAGTGCTGAGTTGGAAGCTGACCTCAAGTGTTATTTCCCAACTCACAAGTGAAACAGTTCTAGTCAGCATCTGACTAAAACTGTCTTACACCACGCTCAGCCTTGCTAACCAAAACTGAGTGAAGTTATTTAAAGAATTAAATTAAGTCAGCATAATTTAGCGAAAAAGTTACATTAGTTCCTAACCCCCCCTTGGAACTAATCCTATTACATTGCACGGGACCAACAATAGTGTCCAGTTTGATTCTTGGGAAAAGCAAGATCAATAGATAATGTCTTCGATTTTTTCTTGCATCTTTGATAATATGTTACCTCAATTGATTCGTTAAGAAACTATCAAAGAAACTTGGTAAAAAACTTCATGCTGCTTTTGCACAGGGCTGACATCCCCAATTATGAAATATTCATCAATAATTACTTACTCGTAAGCATGACTCAGAGTCGATTACAATCTATATGCAAAGGGCCAAATCCTTGTTTGATAAATTGGAAGTTCTTGAACATCCTATGGGCTATGCTGATTTTATCGATTGTCTTTTAGCTAGTTTGAGACCGTTATATTGATGATTTATGCGAGCGTTATAAGCTCAATTGACTTCAATAACCTTCGATATTTTATTTACTTTGTTATTGAATGAAGATATGTAGTTAGCTAGGGAGGTTAGCTCTAAAGTTATTATTATTGCACCGTCGTTGGCCAACTTTGTTGCTCGGGGTGTTGGTTTGGCTAGAGGTCGTGGGCATGGGATAAAATCAAGGGGGGACGTGGTGGTTATTGTAACAACTTGATCAAATACCATATAGATATTGTCTGGTTTGGTCCAAATCCAACACCTTGAGCCTCACAACTTTAAAACATGTTTGCATGTATTGGATTCCCATTTTACTAATAAGTTCAAGTCACTCTCTCCATTTTTGATGTGGGATTCAATTCCTTCTTGCCCTTACCCATCCTTTAGAGTCACCCTTGCTCAGGTCTTCTACCCCGACACCACCCACTCTGGACTGGGTCGTTATAGACCCACCAGATTCTGCCTGGTTCATTTCAGAAAGGTTGTTGAATTTTTTTTTCGGTCTTCCTATGAAATCATTTCAGTCTGATTGGGCTGGTGAATTTCATGCTTTGACGAAATACCTCACTGATAATGGCATTGTTCAATGTTCATCATGTCATTCTACACCTGAGCAAATTGGATGTGCTGAACGTAAACACTAAAACATTGTGGAAACTAGACTTGCATTATTAAATCATGGTAAATTGACTGCCTCTTTTTGGTTATATGCATTTGACATTACAGTGTATGTGATAAATTGTTAACCTATAACCACCCTTAATTTTGAGGTGTATCATAATGTTTCTTTTGGGATCAATGCCAAACTATACCCAACTACGTATTTTTGGATGTCGATGTTATCCATGGTTATGCCCTTATTCTGCACATAAACTAGCCCCACATTCTACTCAACATGTATTTCTTGGTTACAATGTTATAACTATTTTGACCATGTATCCTAAAAAGCATATATCTCACACCATGTGCTTTTTGATGAACAAGAGTTTCCATTTGAGGTCTTGGTGAAGAAATGCTCTGCTAGTATTCGTGACTTTGAACGCGCCCTCTGCCTACCTAGCATGGATTCTAATTTCAATGATACTTTCAATGGACCACATTCCACTACATATTCTACTGTTACTATTCCCACAAAAATGATTTATCAAGTATGACAATTCATGTCTCTAAGATACTGACAATTATTATACCACAGGATCCATCCACCTATCTTCAAGATTCTAAGTTTCCACACTAGAGGAAGGTTATGGAAGATGAATACAATGCATCCATGACTAATGGAATATATACACTAGTTCACTTGCCTCCTAATGCTAATCTTATTGGGTGACGTTTGATATGTCGAACTAAAACAACAACTAATGGAAAGATTTATAGGTACAAAGAACGTTTGGTAGCTAAAGGCTTTCATCAATGTCATGAGATTGATTTCATATAAACCTCCAGTCTAGTGGTTAAACCAACAACTATTTGTCTTATCCTAGCTCTAACAATATCCTTTGGTTGGTATGTTTTTCAACTCGATGTATCAAATGCTTTTCTCCATGGGGATCTAAAAGAAACTGTGTATAAGGTACAACCTCCAAGCTTTGTTAATCCCTCTCAATCTTACAGTTTCTGTAAGCTCCAGAAATCTCTTTATTGCCTTAAGCAGTCTCCTTGTACGTAGCATGAAAAATTAACTTCTAAGTTGATTCAGTTTGGGTTTCAAGGCTCTAAAACAGATAGTTCTCTCTATTTCTTCATTCAATGGCATATGCGTGTGTACTATCTTATCTATGTGGATTATCTTTTGATCACCGATAGTTGTGCTGCTCTTATGCAACGACTAGTAATTTTCTCGAAGCAACTTTGCCATCTGTAATCTTGGTCGAGCACATTATTTTCTGGGTTTAAGCTTGATTGGAATAAATATGGCTTGTTTCTTCACCAATCCAAATATTGCTCGTCTATCCCGTGAAGGAAAAAATGACGGGTTCTAAACCGGTTTCCAGCCTTACTAATTAGTTAGACAAGTTAATATTGGGAGGCGATGATTTATTTTTTGACCCTTTTTTTCTATTGGAGTATCATCGAAAGTTTACAGTACCTCAAGTTCACACTTCTGAACATTTCTTTTACTATCAACAAGGTTTCACAATTTATGCATCCTCCTATTGATGTTCATTGGATTTTGTCAAGAGCATTCTTCGCTATTTCAATGGTACGGTGTCTCACGGATTACATATAGTCAAGGGTTCTATCAGACAGTTATATTGTTTTTCTTATGCTGATTGAGGTGGTTTTAAGGATGATAGAATGTCGGCGAGTGGCTATGCTGTATTTTTAGGCAATTCTTTATTGTCTTGGTCCTCACGTAAGCAAAAGATGATATCATGTTCATCCACTGAGGTCGGGTATCGCTCTATTGCTACAACTATAACTGAACTCAATTGGTTGCAAATGTTGTTGAAAGAAAATTAACTTTCCTCCACCTTCCCCTTCTATCTTACGGTGTGATAATTTTAGTGTTATTTATCCTACAATTAATCCAAATTTTCAAAATCTAAGTAGATATTTAGAGATCAATTTTTATTTTGTTGGATTGTGTTCGTTCTAAAGCACTTATTGTGCGTTACATATCTATCGTAGATCAAACAACAGAAGTGTATATTAAGCATTTAGCTCGAGATCGATTTTAGTTTTTGCGAAACAAATTCATAGTTTGTTCTCACACGGTACAATTGAACGGGGTGATAAATAAGGAATCATATTCTTATATATAGTGTCCACACCACATGTGACATGTGACGAGGAAATATTTGATGTGAAGAATTGGTGTGTTCCTAGAATTCCTTAGTGCACACATGAATAGGAAGTTTGTTTTGTTTAGGTTTGGAAGCTAGGGTTCAGTCAAGTACTATACATGTAACAACCTTAATTTGTAACTTTTTGGCTTTTATATATTTTTTAAGAATTAATAATAATAATAAAAAAAAAGAAATGAGAAAGATTTAAAATTATTTAAAAAAGCAAAAGGTATAGATAAAGATAATATTGGTGGTGGGAATGCAAAGAGTGAAAGTGAAGTAGTATGATATGATTACAATACATGTTGCTGCTGCCAACTTCATCATTTGCTGTCCCTCACAATTTTACATTTTTATCATATCATATAATTTTTTTTTTTCTTTTTTGGTAAGAATCATATCATATAATAATAATACACAATTTTTTCAATTTTCTTAAATTTAATTTTAATTAATGGGTTAAGGTGTAAAAATACCTTTAACGTTTTAGGTCAGGAGCAATTTTACCCCTAACGTCTAAAATGGTGCAATTTTATCCCTAATGTTGGAAGCCAAGAGCAATTTTACCCCTAACATTGATAAATTGGGTCAATTTGAGAAATAATTCATCAAACTGTCTTCTCGGTCATGAATCTTGTCATCTACACTTCACACACGTTATTTTATCAGTAACAAATCACAAACATATGTTGGGATGTGAAAAAAATAAGAAAAAAATATTAAAAATATACTGTCTTTTGTACGAATTAGAAAAAAAAATTCAAAAAATTCACCGAATTTATAAATATTAATCTCCAATTTTATTATTGAATTACAAAAAAACATTATATCTTTTTTTAGATCAAATTGATATGCAATTGGTGCAAAATAAAGAAAAAAATGACTGTATTTTATAATAGTGTCTGAAATTGATCCAATTTATCAACGTTAGGGGTAAAATTACTTTTAACTAAAAATATTAAAGGTAAAATTAAACCATTTTAGATATTAGGGGTAAAATTGTTCATGGCCCAAAACATTAAGGGTATTTTTGCACCTTACCCCTTAATTAATTAAGTTGAGGCATGCCATGCCAGCTGCACTCCATTTGTTCAGTTATATTTGTAATTTCATCTAACAAGTAGTCAAGTCAAGTAGAAGCAATAAAAACAAAAATACTGTAGTAATTAAAATTAATGCATGAATCTTATTAATAAAAGGGTAGCCACTTGCTAATTTTCAAGTGATTGCTTTGATTACGGAAGAATACAGCATTCTAATTAGTGGATTTATAATAATTGAACGCTATTCTACCTGTAATTTCATTTAATTGAGAAGTAGTGTCAATCAATTGCTTTTATGAAATGATGGATTGGAGCTTCATCTATGGCTTGAGTTGGGCTCCATCACTTTTTCTGGGTCGATCCATGCTCAGTAATTATCGTCTCTGTTGTTTCTTTTTCTTTTAATTAAAATAATTGGTACTAATCATTTTACCATACAAAAACAATATTTTTTAGAAGAATTATAAGAAAAGTATTTTCCTAATTAAAAAATTATAATTCAAAACTACAGTAAAAGAAATAGATAAAAGAATGAAATGGTTAATATTCACAAAAAAAATAAAAAATAAAAAATTTAAATTTTATAATATGTTTTTTAAAATATAGGAACTAAACAATGCGTTATATAAAAAGGAATGGACTAATAAATTATTTAACCTTTAATAAATTATTTAGGAATCTTTTGAAGTTTTCCTTATTTATTATGTCAAAACATAAAACTAAGGGTCTGTTTGGTTCAGCTGTTAGCTAACCGCTGTTGCGGTTGCAGTTAGCTGTTTGCAGTTGTAGTAAGCTGTTAGCGGTTGCTGTTAGCTGTTTGTTATTATCTGTTTAATTACTAGTGTTTGGTAAAATTATATTGAACGGTTGCTGTTCGGATTTAAAATGTCTAAAATGGACATGTTTTAAATTAACCAATGATGAAATTATAAAAGGAAAAATATGAAAAAATGTCCATAATGTTTACAACTAGGAATAATTTTACTCTTAACGTCTAAAATGGTGCAATTTGACCCATTACGATGGCAACTAATAGCAATTTTACCTATAACATTGGCAAGTTGAGTTGATTTCAAATATTATTAGAAAACATACCTAATCAGGATACACGGAACAGTGATCCGAGCTCTCTTCGGGAATGGTGCTCGTGTTCTCCGAGGGTCGTCTCTGTGTGGGGAGCGGTCCCTGGGTACACTCCGACGATCAAGACAGTTAGTCGCTCGAGAGAATTATATATTTGTTAGAAAATGAGTTAGGAAGTATGTTACCCGATCTCTCTTTGTCTTGGTTGTCTCCTCCTTATTTATAGTGAGTCCCCTTGGGCCTTGGAGGTCTCTCGCCCCATGGCTTCTGGGCCCTGCTGGGCCTATGGGCCAGTTGGGCCCTAGGCTCCTATTCCGAATCAGGTAGTCCCCCCCGGTCATGGATACCGAGTATTGCATGCGAGGTATAGTTGTGGAGCTGGTAGCCTTTTGCTCGCCTAGCGAGCAGGGGGAAACTGTGAAAATGTTGCTCGCTTTGGCAGACAAGAGAGAAAAAGACCCTTCCAATTGCCGCATGCGCTTCTAGTTTTTAACGCAAAATTAATTGCCTCTTCATTAATGCTTCTGCACACGCCGTAAAGTGTCATTAGATACCGTGCTCTGCCGACGCCTCCGTTTGAGATATAAATAGGGGAAAGAAGGTTTTATTTCTTTTTGCAAAGTCTCACTTGGTGTATATTCTTCATCTACTTCTTTCCTTGGACTCCTTGTTTCCTTGCCGGCATTGCGATCTGTGTCCCGTTCTCTGTCAGAATTTGCTGAGTGCCGGACTTGTCTACTCGTGGCGGTCGTTTGAGAGTAGTTTCTCCTTGTTGTCGAGACGCCGTTTGAGGTCAGTCGTGCCTCTTTCTCATCTTTTCTCTTTCATTATTTCGTTTGTTTATCTTGGGAGGGAGAGTATGTCAGATGGTTCTTCGCGGGGAGCCTTAAAACGACTGTCGCTAGTGACACCGGGTGATTTTACGCTTCGTGACGCCTCTCGAACGCGATCTGTGAAACGAAAAATGCGAGTAGGGACGTAGGAGGAGGGCGGTGTCGCTGTTGGAAAGAAAAGGAAAACCGCCGTGGTGCGTGCGCCACCCAGTATTGAGCGACCGTTAGGAGGAGTTGCCGCCGGCGTTCTTGAAGTGACTGTGGTTATATCGGAGGGAGTGATTACCGAAGATCGGCCCTTATCTTTGATTTACGAAGAGATGCGTGAGCGAGTGTGGAAGCGGTCATCGGGTGTGACTAGTGTTGATGGTAAACGTTATGAGGGGAGGCAACACCCGAAGAGGCCGGAGTCCTTTTCGGTGGACGATGTGTATAGCATCATAGTGTCTGCAGACTTGGCCGCCATCTCTGCAGTGTACCGATTAGGGCAACCCTACGAGCTGGTTGCGCTTGAAAAAGATGATTGTGCTCATCATACTGGTGGAGCAAATGAGATGGTTATGTACGAGGAGTAGTTGGAGTCAGGGATGCGGCTACCTCTTCTCCCCTTTTTCGTAGAGGTACTGAAGGAGTACGACTTGTGTCCTGGGCAAATCCACCCAAACGGGTGGAGGATGATGGTGGCGTTCTACTCACTATGTCGATCTGCTGGATATCAAGCTACTGGGCTGGTGTTTCGCGAGTTCTTTCATCCGAACAAGGGACCCCGATCACAGCACGTGACCTTCTCGCACCAAAAGTTCAAGGTTCTTGGCGGGTTGAAGGTTAAGGTTCCCGAGTATCGGCATCACTATTTCCTGGTGAGGAAGTTGGATGGCGATTTCCCTTTCCGGGTGTCATGGAATGGGGATCCCATGGATTCTAGTCGGTGGCTAAAAACGCGACCTATGTTGCCATCAGAGGAGCACCTCGTAAAGTACCTAAAGGGTCTGCCAACGGATAAGGAACGTAAGAAAGATGTGGATGAGCTCGTTGGTCATTTTCTCGCCGCAGGGTATTACATCTGGAACCAGTGGCGGATGGCTCAGCTATCTTGCTGGTCGCGGGCGGATTTCGAGAAGTGGAAACGTGGGTACAACTTTCCAGCCGGAGAGCTAGCGGAGTTGGAGGCGATAACTGTAAATGTTGCTGTCGTAGGTGAGGGGTCTAGGTTGTGGGTTTTGTTTTGCATGTGTTGCGTGTGTCTGCTTGAAATATATTGATTATGTTGCTACTTATGCAGGTCCAGGTGATCCTCGCGTGAGTATGGATTTCGACCCGAATGAGTTTGGTGTTGGCTTGGAGACTGCGGAGGAAGCATTCGCCGGTGCATCAGGTTTCTTGGCCTCCTTTTCTTCGCTTGAGGATGCGAATCAAGTGGTTCAGAGCATGGGCGGGGTGCTTGCTACGCACGAGGATACTGATGTGACTGGTAATATACCGCAAGGTATGCCCGTGCTAGAAAGTGAGGCAAAGGAAGCTGCGGAGGTGATAGCTGCTGAACAGGAACAGGTCGAGAACTCATATTTGTACAAATATGCAAGAGCTAAAACAGACTAAGGAACTAAAGAAAGGAAGCATAAACTTGCGAGTAGGAAATGGAGCAAAAGTTGCCGCCCTCGCAATTGGAGATTATGTTTTGAATTTGCCCTCTGGGCTTGTAATAGAATTAAGGAACTGTTTGTATGTTCCACAAATGTCTCGCAATATTATTTCTATTAGCCGTCTTGTTGACGACGGTTTTCATATTTCAATAAAAGACAAACATTGCGATTTTTATAAAGATTCGATCTTTTATTTTTCAGGAATATCACAAAATGGGATTTATGTGTTAGATGACAAAATTTCTGTTTTCGCAATTGATACCAAAAGACATAAGCTAGATAATTCAACTTACTTGTGGCATTATCGTTTAGGCCATATAAACAAGAGACGCATGCTAAAGTTACATTCAGATGGGCTTATAGACCCAATCGATCCTGAATCATTGGAAACATGCGAATCATGTTTAAAAGGTAAAATGACAAAGACACATTTTAGCAATAAAGGTGAGCGTGTATCAGACACTCTAGGACTTATTCATTCAGATGTATGCGGTCCTATGTCAGTCCAAGCAAGAGGAGGATTCAGATTCTTCATAAGCTTCATAGATGACCATACCCGATATGGTTACATCTACTTGATGAAGCACAGATCAGAAGCTTTTGAGAAATTCAAATGCTTCAAGGATGTAGTTGATAAAGGATCGAATTATACTGTAACTAATACGGAAAGGTTAACGACAGAATTAACCTGTCTTCTTATGGCTCTGGGAGAATGATTACGGACTTGCTAATCACATACTCTGTACATCATTCCATTATGCAAAGATTAAATATAATTCTTTGAAAATTAATTTAATAGTTGCATACGGCCAGAAGTAATAGGAACCTAATGGGTCACACATAAGACTTGGAACCTAAAAGAGAGATAGATGTTAATTAATTGATGGAAGCCCAATTGAGCGCACATGAGGCCCATGGACCATAGGGGGGGGGGGGTCGAAATTCATGTATAATACATGAATGATTAATTTGATTTTAATCAATCCTAATTAGATTAGGATTATGAATTAAATTAATTAAAAGATAAATAAGTTAGGAGTTTTAATTAGATTATAATACTCCTATTATTATCCAATAAGGTTATTATTATTATCCTTAATATATTAGATATATAATGAGATAATAATTAGGAATTCTATTCCGAATTGAATTCCTATTCAGTAACCTAATTCTATCTAACTAGGGATTAGATACAAGAGATTATAAATACCCCCCATATATAGGAATTTCGGCCAACACACTAAAGGCTAACCCTAAGTGATTTTTGAAATCCATCCCTAAAAGCAAGAGAGAGAATTTCGACCCCTAGTTCGAGGACGAGATTTTCTACGGCTTCCTTCCGATCAATTGATTTCATCTATTTCTTTTATCCTTGATCTTGTGTTGATTAATTAGAGGCAATCTATTTTAGTTGCTACTCAACGGTTGATTCTAACTTAATCTTCTTGTGTTTTATTTTGTGCTTGGGAACTCGGAGAAGAGTTGTGGGCACTTCATTAACAACGGTAGATTGATCATCAAAAGGTAATTCTTCTTATCCCTCTTTAAATGAAATAACGATTAACGGATCCTAGGGTTAATGGAAATAGGTTAAAATTTTTATATTTCCGCTGCTATACCTTAGCCTAATTTCCAACAGTGGTATCAGAGCCATCGTTAAATCCGTTATTTCATATATGAAAATTTAGAAGTTTTTCAATAGGATTGAATGAATATTTATAGTTAGGATTAATTAACAAATTGTTTTGATTAATTAATTCTAAAGATAAATAAGTTTTAATTAATTGTTAATTAAAATAGATTATGCGTATGTTCCTAATTATTTTGGTTGATAATCATCATAACAAAATCTATTAGTTTTGTAGTTAGGTTGATAAAATCAGTTTTATTAATTCTAAAGATAAAACGGAAATCTATAGTAGTTTTTCCTATTTTCTGAAATCGTTTTAAAACTGATATATGTATATTTAAAATTATTTAAAAAAAAATACGACAGCGGCTCGGGTCGCGCCTCGCGGCGCGACCAGCCGCTGTCGCGCGGCTGCTGCCTCGCGGCAGCAGCAGCGTGCGGCGTCTGGGCCGCCGCTGCCGCAAGGCAGCGGCGTTTTTAGCCGCCAGAAGGCTGCTGCCAAACGGCAGCAGCCCGACCCCGGACCCCGGCCCGAAACCCACTTAATTTTAATTAGTTAAAATTAGTTTTAAATATATTTTAAATATATATGTTTCGAAAATTGATAGTTTTCTGTTTTGATTATCGAATGAAAATTTGTTTAAAAGTTTGTTTTACCAATTTGTAAATCAAAATATTAAATGAATTGAAATCAAAATAATTGGGACGTGTATAATTGACGTTTTGTATAGTTATATTAATCTAAGGATTAATATAAAGATACGAAACTATTAGAAGTAAAATTGGATGAAAGTTAATTTAATAAGTTAATGTGATTAACCTAAACATTACATAAAATAGTTATGTAATCAACCAATTAAATTTATTTAATTGAGTCTATGCATGTTTGGAGTTATGGACATATTTGGACCCTCTTTTATTCTTTTGGTATTTTTGAAATAGGGCCTGCGAGTCCTGCCTTTCTACTATCTATTGTAATTTCTCCTCTTATCTAATTCCCTTCAATTCAATTGAAGTTTTCTTTAGTAGTATAGAAATTAATATGTAATTTCAAGACGCCATGGAGAAGACGGAGGACCTAAAGAGAAATATGTAATAGTTAGTATTTCCTTAGGTTTGCCCTTTTAGTCCGTCTTTGGCTCGACGGAATAATTTAGATGATATGTCCATAACGCCAATGTATGTGAATGTATGCTAAAGCAAATCAAGACTAAGTTAGATTATGAGACCTAAAATAAAATCCCTCATTAAAAAGTTAAGTAAATAAGCAAGTTATTAAAATCGGTTGCCCCTTCCTAATATTATAATTCAGCCGGCAGTACTGAGGGCATTTGGGTTGTTGAGTAAACTCAAGCTCGGGGTCTTACGGTAACACCTGAATTATCGAAAATCATTTTTCATGAATATGGGGTAATACTTAAATTAGATTATGATAATTGGATGAGTAAACTCATGTTGTCATAAACTAATGGCCAATATGGTTGGGATTAATATGAATAGCATATTAGTTACTAATGTGGTTAGTAACCCAATAACCTAGGAATCACATTAAGGATGTGATTGATTACATGAATCTACCTAATGAATGAGACTAGCTTGTTGAGTAAACTCAAGGCGAAATCTCAGGAGTTAGGATCCTAGCTCACTAAAGGATTTGTGAAATTCTTCGAATTAATATGGAGGGCTATTAATTTGGCAAAATAGTGGGAGCAATCTAAAATAAACTAAAAGGCCTATAATTTTAGATTGATATACTTTAAGCAAATGAATGACATACGTTTACTCTTTCTCACTCTCAGGTTTAATTAAACACATTCTTAAAATCATGACTAAAACCAATCTGCAAAACATTCTTACCGATAACAAATTGAATGGTTCAAACTTCACCGACTGGTTTCGTAACCTCAAAATCGTTTTGAAGTTTGATAAAATAGGGTATGTACTTGATACATAGATACCCCCTCTCCCTGCTGATGATGCTCCCATTGAGGAAATTGATGCTTACCAGAAGCACAAGGCTGATGATGATCATGCCGGATGCATCATACTTGCATCGATGACACCGGAATTACAAAGGCAACATGAGGAAATGGATGCCTATTCCATCATCATGCACCTAAAGGAATTGTTTGGGAAACAAACCGGGTGCGAACGCTACGAGATATCCAAGTTGCTATATCGTTGCAGGATGCAAGAGGGCACATCTGTCATGACACATTGTGTCAAGATGATTGACTACATTACCAAACTTTCTAGTATTGGATTTGTGATGGATAACGAATTAAGCATAGACTTAATTCTTCAATCCCTCCCAGAGAGTTATTCACAGTTCATCATGAACTATCAGATGAATGACTTGCAAACCTCTCTTGAAGAGCTTGCAAATATGCTCAAGTCAGTTGAGCCCAATATGAAGAAAGAGAAAGCCATACCGGCTCTTGTCATAGAGGGATCAAAGAAGAGGAAAGGGAATTCTCCCAATCCTAAATATCCCAAGAAAGGTAAGAAAGCCATGCCCAACAAAACTAAGGGAAAGGAAGTGAAGAAGCCCAAAGGAGAGTGCCACTTCTGTGGTAAAGACGGGCATTGGAAGAGAAACTGCAAGGAGTACCTAGCCTCCCTCAAGAAGGGAAATGGCAGTGCTTCAACATCTGGTATGTTTTATATTGAAATAAATACAATTTCACAGTCTGAATCTTGGGTACTTGATACCGGATGTGGATCTCATATTTGTACAAATATGCAGGAGCTAAAACAGACTAAGGAACTAAAGAAAGGAAGCATAAACTTGCGAGTAGGAAATGGAGCAAGAGTTGCCGCCCTCGCAATTGGAGATTATGTTTTGAATTTGCCCTCTGGGTTTGTAATAGAATTAAGGAACTGTTTGTATGTTCCACAAATGTCTCGCAACATTATTTCTATTAGCTGTCTTATTGACGACGGTTTTTATATTTCAATAAAAGACAAACATTGCGATTTTTATAAAGATTCGATCTTTTATTTTTCAGGAATATCACAAAATGGGATTTATGTGTTAGATGACAAAATTTCTGTTTTCGCAATTGATACCAAAAGACATAAGCTAGATAATTCAACTTACTTGTGGCATTATCGTTTAGGCCATATAAACAAGAGACACATGCTAAAGCTATATTCAGATGGGCTTATAGATCCAATCGATCCTGAATCATTGGAAACATGCGAATCATGTTTAAAAGGTAAAATAACAAAAACACCCTTTAGCAATAAAGGTGAGCGTGTATCAGACATTCTAGGACTTATTCATTCAGATGTATGCGGTCCTATGTCAGTCCAAGCAAGAGGAGGATTCAGATTCTTCATAAGCTTCATAGATGACCATACCCGATGGTTACATCTACTTGATGAAGCACAAATCAGAAGCTTTTGAGAAATTCAAATGCTTCAAGAATGAAGTAGAAAATCAATTAGGAAAGAAAATAAAGACACTTCGATCAGATCGAGGTGGCGAATATCTTTCAGATGATTTTCTGAATTATCTAACTGAATATGGGATATGCTCACAATGGACACCTCCCTATACACCACAACACAATGGTGTATCCGAGAGGAGAAACCGTACCCTACTAGATATGGTACGATCCATGATGAGCATGGCCTTGTTGGTCCCTTGTAAGGTTGCAAATATAGTTCCAAGGGGGGGTTAGGAACTATTTTACCTTTTTAAAATAATTTGGGCAGATTTCTTTTCTTTAAGAAAAGTTTATCTAACAGCGGCGCTTAGCACACAGCAAGACACTGGCTTAGTCAACTAGTGACTAGGACAACTTCGTTGCTTAGATCAGGAGATAGCACTTAGAGTCTATTCCTGAACCTTCTCGTTGGTAGCGCACAATTCAGCTTGACCTCTTTTACTTGGTCAGTTTTAGTTTGTTTTAAGCAAGCAATATGAATAAGGAGTTAAGGTTTAGAAATACTTCACTCAGCAGATTTATCCAGGTTCGGCTTCTTCTAAGCCTACGTCCTATCCCCGGAACACCTCCGAGATTTCAAATCCTCTACTGAGCTCTTTAAAGGTAGAGCCTCAAACCTTTTACAATATCAGCAATTGAGTATGACAAGAGTACCTTCCTCTATACTTCTACTCAATCCTAATCTCTCCGCTGAGTACTTAAAACCGAGTACTCAGCCTCTCCTTTCTACTTCTAGAAATGATAAAGATTTTGTCCTAAACAACAATTGCTAGAACACCTTAGATGATTGAAAAACAATCACTCTAGACTTTTACACAAATGAATAGACTTTGTAGTGTAAGAATTTTGCTTTGCTTCTGATGGAGAACTTTTGTATACGTTTGGTCAGCGTAACGGCTTTTTGCTCAAAGTTCTCTCAGGAATGTGGATTCTGAATGCTCTATTTATAGAGAGCTATGAGAGCTTCTGGTTATTTCGAATTTCGAAATAACCGTTGGAGGGAAACAGCTACAAGTTGTTTTCATTGAGTCTGCCAGCAGTTCTCTTTAGCCAATCAGATTCCAGCGTCTTCTGTTCTTCGGTCAGTGTGACAGTATGTTCCTCCATTTTGGGTAATGTCAACCAGACAGCTTGCTGTGTCTTCTGGTTTTTACTTAAGGAGGAAATACTTTGTCTGGAAGCTATCTTATGGTCATCAGCTGTCTTGTACGTTTTGTCGAGACAGCTCAGCAGCTTCATACCGAAGTTGTCTACGTGGATCTTCTCGATCCTTCTTTACTCAACATGCGTCTCATTACTTCAACGGCAACATTTTGAAGACACGCGGGCTGAGTGATCTTGGGTTTGTTTGACTTGGGCCTTGACTTCCATATAGGGCTTGAGCCTTATGATCTTTATGTCTTATGATAAAATATAAACTCAACATTGAACAAACACATTAGTAACAATAAGCCAAAGCATTTAAACTTAGTGTGTTGTAGAATATTTACTTTCACTTAATTAATTTTGTCAAATCAAAATCTTGTGGAAAGGTGTTTCAACAAACTCCCCCATTTTGATGTTGGCAAAACTAATCAGCAAGGAACTCAGTATGAGCTCCCCCATGATAGTTGACCTTTTTAATTAAGTGAACTCCCCCGTAAGGACTGAACTACTGACTTAGTTTTATTCTAAACATTCTAAGGTTTAACTGAATAAGTCTAAGATCAGATTTCAGGTATAGGTCAGCTTATGGGTCAAATTCTATTTTACTCAGTATTCAGCGGAAGTAATGTATAGTGACAGAGCGCTGAGTAAATCATTTGTTCAATGGTTTATATTTGACAAGTTCAAACATTTATATGCAGCATGCATTTATATAATACTTGGCATTTGAAGGATGAATAATCAACAGTTAAATACGAATGCAAGTATTTCAGAAGTAACAGAAGTTAGGCATATTGTTTAAAACAAAACAACAAAAAGCATTACAAAACAAAATAACAAAATAAAACAAAATAAAGTTCTTCTTCCTAACTTCTAACTCTCTAGTTTCTCACTTAGAGTTCCTTCTCCTTAGGTGCCACTTTTCTCCCCCGTTTTGCCAGCATCAGCAGTAGGCAAATTAACGGTAGGGGCAGGAGATTTGGCCTGATCCTGCAGCACACGTATTTGACCCTCCAAGGAATTCATATGACTGACCATAGTCAGCATGAGTTCGGTCATTTTGGTCATTTGAGCATGTGTTGGTGGCTGTGTCTGGACAGAGGAGAAGTGATTGATCAAGTCATGGATTTCACGCAGAATATGGTGAGTGACAGGTGGATGAGAGGACTGGGCATGAGTTGGTGGAGGATGGGCTTGTTCTTGAAGCAAAGTGTTAGCTGAGGCGATGACACGCCGTCCTGACTCAGTAGCACCTAGGTGTGCATATTTGGCAGGAGTGGGCTCGCACTGAGTGCCTTGTGTAGTGACAGGACTACGAGGCGTGTTGACCTCAGGTGCTGAGTTGCTTTGAGCTTGAGGTGGGAGTGGAGCTTCTTTTGGACTCGCAGGGGTTTTGGCTTGTTTCTCACTTGGAGGAACAGAGGCTTGTTTTTGTGGAGACCCCTCTTGGGTAATGTGGGGCTCAAGAACAGATTCTGCTTCTGTTCTCAGTTTCTTCTCAGCTGACTCATCTGGGTCCTGATCAGCTTTCCTCTTGTTTCTTTCCATCAGCCTTACCTTTCTTGGGATAGTACGAATATCCTTCGAGCAGGCTCCCTTTTTCTTCTTCTTCTCAGCTTCAGCAATCTCAGATGGCACAGTAGAAGGATTCTCAGTTTGAGGTTCATTGGTTGGTTCTATACCCTCAGCAGTGTGATCAGCTTCAGCCATGACATCATCTATAATAGCATCCAGATCTGTCAGATTTTCCATTTCTCCAATGGGTTGCTCAACCTCAGCCATAAGATCCTCCTCCTCAGTGGTTTCATTCTCGTCATAACCTTTCAGGGGTTGGCTATGTGATAGTCCATTCAGCAGACGTGCAGTGATAACAGTTCCTGTTGAACTTATTTCACCAACAGTCTCTATGTTCTTATCCTGTATTATCCTTGTGATGAGGGAACCTAAACGGAGCTTCCTTCCACTTCTTTGGAAAGCACCGACCAGAAATACAGGCATGTTGAAGGGAATGTTGGTCAGCATATGCCAGATGAAACATTGTTCAAAGTTTGAGGCGGATGAGGGAGAACTGAGTTTAGGGAAGATAAAGTTGGTCAGCAAAAAGTGGGCCATCTTCTGATTTTTGCCCATGCAGGTGCTGGGTACTTCTCCTTTGTAGTCTTTGGGTTTACAGAACCCCTTCATCTTTTCTGCGATGGCTTTTGGTATCAGCTCCTTTGTTGTCCTGAACTGGATCCCTGTATTCGGTATCTCTAGCAATGTTGCTAGATATTCAGGGGTTATCACTATCTTTTGACCCTTAACTGTGGTCTCTAAGTAGTTAGAGTCATCTGCATCAACGTGCAGGTTGGAGTAGAACTCTCTCACTATTGTGGGATAGGTTTGCCCGGAAAGAGAGAAGAGACCTTTCCATTCGTTGTTTTTGATCCATTCACAGAATGGGGTCTCTGAAGAGATGAAGTCGGAGTGGAAGTATTGACTCCTTAGTACCTCTTGATTTTTGGCGCAAGAGGGCACCTTGATCATCTTTCTCATGATGCTGGTTGAAGGACCAGCCTGGTCAGAGGATTTTAGAGTTGGAGAGAAAGTGCTTTCGTTGAAAGACATTTTTGGAGTTCTAAAGCTCTTAGGTGTAAAAGGAAAATTTTTGAAGCTTTCTTAAAGTTCAGTGCGCATGTAAAGAGGGTAGTGGGTTAGTATCCACTATTTATGGATTTTTAGTTTAGGGTGCCGTTTGAATTTAAGCCGGTTTTTCCCTTGGGTTGTCCAATCGACAGAAACCCTGACACTTATGACGCTATTAACACGTTATTCGGCGCATGCGCCGTACAGGTGTCATTTCACGTGTGGTGACATTAAATGCTAATAAGTGCTTTTACTCAGCGTTTGTTTACATAAACGTTTCATATTCTGAGTAGTTAGTGCATTCTTTAAGGATGGTTCTAAGTTCAAGTTCAAAACTAATTTACTCAGTGTGCAAGATTACTCAGTATTTGTATGTTCAGTCAGTTTTAATGATATACTCAGCAAACAAAAATCATTCAGCATGTAATTCACTCAACATTCAATATTCATTTAGCATAGAAATTTACTGGAGAGGATTAAACATACCAATTGCTTCTCTCAGTATGCTAAATTGCTCTCGTGCTAGAGGCTTTGTCAAGATATCAGCCAGCTGCTCATCTGTTGGCACATAAGTCAGCTTAATTTCTTTCTTAAGTACATGATCTCTGATGAAGTGATGTCTTATGCTGACATGCTTCATCCTGCTGTGCTGGATTGGGTTCTTTGAGAGGTCAATTGCACTCTTGTTGTCGCATTTGACTTCAATTGTCTTTGTTTGAACACCATAATCTTCAAGCTGTTGCTTAATCCAAAGGACTTGAGCAACACAGCTTCCAGCAGCAATGTACTCAGCTTCAGTTGTGGACAGGGCTACTGACGCCTGCTTCTTGCTGAACCAAGATACAAGACAGCTTCCTAGGAATTGGCATCCTCCAGAGGTGCTTTTTCTTTCCAGCTTGTCTCGTCCATAGTCAGCGTCAGTGTATCCGATGAGTGTAAAGTCATGAGTATTTGGATACCACAAACCTGCATTTACTGAGCTTTGCAAATATCTAAGGATCCTTTTTACGACTATGTAATGGGATTCCTTAGGGTTAGCTTGATATCTAGCACAATAACATACTGAGAACTGAATGTCCGGTCTACTTGCTGTTAAGTAAAGTAAAGAGCCAATCATACCTCGGTATAACTTGCTGTCTACTGACTTACCATTCTCATCAGCGCAAAGGACAGTGTCAGTGCCCATAGGAGTGGATATTGGCTTGCAATTTTCCAAGTCATATTTCTTTAAGATCTCCTTGGCATATTTGGCTTGACTGATGAATATGCCATTCTTTCCTTGCTTAATTTGAAGTCCGAGGAAGAAGTTGAGTTCTCCCATCATTGACATTTAGAATTCAGTCTGCATTTGTTTGCTAAATTCCTTGCACATAGATTCATTAGTAGCACCAAATATAATATCATCCACATATATTTGTGCCAGTAGGGTATCTTTACCCTTTCTCTTAATGAATAAGGTTGTATCAGCTTGACCCCTGACGTAACCTCTAGTCAGTAAGAAGTTGGTCAGCCTCTCATACCAAGCACGTGGTGCTAGCTTGAGTCCGTACAGAGCCTTTTTGAGTTTGTAAACGTGGTTTGGGAACTTAGAATCCTCAAACCCTGGAGGCTGATTTACGTAGACCTCCTCGTTTATTACTCCATTAAGAAACGCACTTTTAACATCCATTTGAAACAGTTTAAAGTTCATGTAAGATGCATATGCACATAAAATCCTAATAGCTTCTAGCCTTGCCACTGGGGCAAAGGTCTCACCGTAGTCTATACCTTCTTGCTGACTGTAGCCCTGAGCTACAAGTCTTGCCTTGTTTCTGACTACGTTTCCTTGCTCATCTAGCTTGTTCCTGAAGACCCATCTCGTTCCAATGGTCTTTTGGCTCCTAGGATGTGGCACTAGCTCCCATACATTATTCCTCTTGAACTGATTGAGTTCCTCTTGCATGGCATTCATCCAGAATTCATCATCCTCAGCTTCGGCAAAGTTCTTCGGCTCCAGTACTGAGACAAAAGCTACATTGCCGAGATACTTCCTTAGTTGATTTCTTGTCATCAGCGTATTTCCAGCTGAGTCAAGAATTGCATTTTCTGAATGCCCTCTTGGGACTCTTATCTCCTTTGGTAGATTTATGTCTTGTTCTATTCGTGTTTCAACATTCTCTGCAGAAGTAGATGGGTCAGTGAAAGTAATTTTAGGTTCACTCTTACTCTTGGTCAGCCGTTTTATGAAGGACTCAGTAGCTGGTTCTTGATCAGCAGGTGCTGAGTTTGGTTCATCTTCTGTCAGCGGCTGGTATCTTCCTGCAGGGTCAGTTTCATCGAATTGCACATGTATAGATTCTTCTAATACTTGAGTTCTCTTATTAAAAACTCTGTATGCTTTGCTGTTTGTTGAGTAGCCTAGAAAGATAGCCTCATCAGCTTTTGAATCAAATTTGGCTAAGCTATCTTTGGTGTTTAAAATAAAACATCTACAGCCAAAGGCACGAAAGTATCCAATGTTGGGCTTTCGTCCTTTCCAAAGTTCATATGGGGTTTTCTTAAGTATAGGTCTAACTAGAGCCCTATTCAGAATATAGCATGCTGTGTTGACAGCTTCTCCCCAAAAATACTTTGGAAGCCTATCCTCATCCAGCATTGTCCTTGCTATTTCAACAAGAGTTCTGTTCTTCCTTTCAACAACCCCATTTTGCTGAGGCGTTCTAGGAGCAGAGAAATTGTGGTCAATGCCGCTGGCTTCACAGAATTCAACAAACTTTTGGTTTTTGAATTCTCCACCGTTATCACTACGGATATGAGCTAATTTTACGTCTTTCTCATTTTCAATTTTTTTAACCAAGTTTGAAAATGTCTCAAAGGTCTCATCCTTACTGGTCAGCAGGATAACCCATGTGTACCGAGAGAAATCATCTACAATAACCAAGGAAAACCTTCTTCCACCCAGACTCAGCGGCTGGACTGGACCAAAGAGATCCAAGTGTAGCATTTCTAACGGACGCTTAGTTGAGACAATGTTTTTACTGTGAAAGGATTGCTTGGTTTGTTTTCCAGCTTGGCAAGCGTGGCATAGTTGATCTTTTTGGAATTTAAGTTCAGGCAGTCCCTCAACCAATTGCTTTCTTGCTAATTTGGCCAGGAGGTCCATGCTTACATGACCAAGTCTCCTGTGCCATAGCCAGGAATTTTCTTCCTTTGGTACTAAGCACACAGTTTTTGAAAACTTTTTCTCTAAGTCTAGCATAAAGACATTATCTATCCGAGGGGCAGTTAAAATTAACTCATTAGTTTTACCCTCGTATATTTTACATCCAGTAGCATCAAATATAACTTTTCTCCCATTGTCACATAGCTGAGTTACGCTGAGTAAGTTATATTTGAGTCCGCTGACTAGGGAGACAGATTCAATAGTAGGGTTACCTCCGATGGTTCCTGAGCCTACTATCTTACCCTTCTTGTTGTCTCCAAAACTTACACTCCCTCCTCGTTTACGTTCAAACGTGATGAACTGAGTTTCATCACCCGTCATATGCCTTGAGCATGCGCTGTCAATATACCACATCTTTGACTTCTCGGCACATCTCAGGCTTACCTGCATTGTAACTAGTTATTTTTAGGTACCCAATTCTTTTTGGGTCCTGACTTGTTAGGTGCAACAGGTATAGCATCATATTTTATTTTATGGCGGCATATATGGACAGTATGGCCATTCTTTCCACAGAAGTCACAACTGACCTTCTGTTTAGGATTTTTTACTGACTTGTCAGCACCCCAGTGCTGAGCGTGCCAGCACACTTTAGTAGTGTGTCCTAACTTCCCACAAAAGTCACATTGGACTTTTCGCTGGGGATTTCATCTCTGCTGAGTACCTTGGTACTGTGTACCTTGATACTGAGTTCTCAGCGGAAAATTGTTTTTATTTGGAACCTTTAATTGGTTCTGAATGGTTGTGACATCCTTCCTCAGTTTCTTTGAAACTGACTGGACTTCAGAGACAGACTCATGAATGATTTTCATATTTTCATGCAAAACTGAGTTGTCTTGAAGAAGGTATCTGAGGTCACTCAGTTTGACCTCTTCTACTTCATCACAGCGCCGACTGAGTGCTTTAATCTTCCTGTTACACTTTTTAACAAGTGTATAGAGATCACTCAGGGCGTTACCCATTTCATTTCTGAGTTGAGAGAGTGAGATTACCTCATTAGATTGCTCTTCATTATCTGACTCATCAGATTGGTCAGCATGCTCAGAAATGCATGGCTCAGCAAGTTCGTCAGCCATAAAGCATATCTTCGCTGACTCAGTGGCCTCATTTTCTGTTGATGAAGATTCATCACTGTCACTCCAAGTAGCCACCATTGCCTTCTTCCCACTTTTCTTGTCTTTCCTCAGCGTGGGGCAGTTTGACTTAATATGGCCATCTTGGTGGCACTCAAAGCATGTAATGGGCTTTGAGCTGTCCTTTCTGTATTTACTGTCGTTTGAGTCAGCCTTATACTTATCAAACTTTTTGTAAGGCTTTTTAGAATATTTGTCGTTCTTCCTGAACAGCCTCTTCATCTTTCTTGTGAACATAGCCATCTCCTCATCATCAGTTGAACTCCCGTCAGTGGAGTCAGCCTTCATGACAAGTGACTTCTGCTTCTTGTCATCAGATTTTTCCTTCACCTCAAAGTTTTTCATGGATATCTCATGGGTCAGCAATGAACCGATGAGTTCGTCATATTTGTAGGTGGTTAAATCCTGAGCTTCCTCAACTGCTGTCTTCTTTGCTTGCCAGTCTTTTGAAAGACTCCTGAGTATCTTTTTGACTTGTTCTTCCTCAGTGAAGATTTTCCCAAGTCTCTTGAGCTCATTAATGATGTTGGTGAACCTTGCGTTCATGTCTGAAATGCCTTCATCATTGTTCATCTCGAACAGCTCGTACATTCTCATCTGCTGATTCACCTTGGATTCTTTTACTTTGTTTGTTCCCTCGTAGGTGACTTCCAGCTTTTTCCAGATCTCTTGTGCCGACTCACAACCTGAGATTTTGTTATATTCTGCAGCATCGAGCGCACAGTGAAGCATATTGATAGCCGAAGCATGGTTTTGAAGCTTCTTAAGATCATCCTCTGTCCATTCAACCTCAGCTTTAACAACTGACTGGCCAGCAACAACTTTCACAGGTACAAACGGGCCTTGGACTATAGATAGCCAGGCACTCATGTTTGTAGCTTGAATGAAGTTTTTCATCCTATTCTTCCAAAAGGTATAGTTTGACCCGAAGAATAGGGGAGGCCTGGTAATGGACAGCCCCTCAGGTAATATCTGAGTTGTCTGGTTTCCAGGGAGAAACCGAGTGCTGTTTTCGCCCATGGTATGGATCAACTCAAGGTTGTTAGACCTTTAGTAATGAGCTTTTAAGCTCTGATACCACTTGTTGGTCCCTTGTAAGGTTGCAAATATAGTTCCAAGGGGGGGTTAGGAACTATTTTACCTTTTTAAAATAATTTGGGCAGATTTCTTTTCTTTAAGAAAAGTTTATCTAACAGCGGCGCTTAGCACACAGCAAGACACTGGCTTAGTCAACTAGTGACTAGGACAGCTTCGTTGCTTAGATCAGGAGATAGCACTTAGAGTCTATTCCTGAACCTTCTCGTTGGTAGCGCACAATTCAGCTTGACCTCTTTTACTTGGTCAGTTTTAGTTTGTTTTAAGCAAGCAATATGAATAAGGAGTTAAGGTTTAGAAATACTTCACTCAGCAGATTTATCCAGGTTCGGCTTCTTCTAAGCCTACGTCCTGTCCCCGGAACACCTCCGAGATTTCAAATCCTCTACTGAGCTCTTTAAAGGTAGAGCCTCAAACCTTTTACAATATCAGCAATTGAGTATGACAAGAGTACCTTCCTCTATACTTCTACTCAATCCTAATCTCTCCGCTGAGTACTTAAAACCGAGTACTCAGCCTCTCCTTTCTACTTCTAGAAATGATAAAGATTTTGTCCTAAACAACAATTGCTAAAACACCTTAGATGATTGAAAAACAATCACTCTAGACTTTTACACAAATGAATAGACTTTGTAGTGTAAGAATTTTGCTTTGCTTCTGATGGAGAACTTTTGTATACGTTTGGTCAGCGTAACGGCTTTTTGCTCAAAGTTCTCTCAGGAATGTGGATTCTGAATGCTCTATTTATAGAGAGCTATGAGAGCTTCTGGTTATTTCGAATTTCGAAATAACCGTTGGAGGGAAACGGCTACAAGTCGTTTTCACTGAGTCTGCCAGTAGTTCTCTTTAGCCAATCAGATTCCAGCATCTTCTGTTCTTCGGTCAGTGTGATAGTATGTTCCTCCATTTTGGGTAATGTCAACCAGACAGCTTGCTGTGTCTTCTGGTTTTTACTTAAGGAGGAAATACTTTGTCTGGAAGCTGTCTTATGGTCATCAGCTGTCTTGTACGTTTTGTCGAGACAGCTCAGCAGCTTCATACCGAAGTTGTCTACGTGGATCTTCTCGATCCTTCTTTACTCAACATGCGTCTCATTACTTCAACGGCAACGTTTTGAAGACACGCGGGCTGAGTGATCTTGGGTTTGTTTGACTTGGGCCTTGACTTCCATATAGGGCTTGAGCCTTATGATCTTTATGTCTTATGATAAAATATAAACTCAACATTGAACAAACACATTAGTAACAATAAGCCAAAGCATTTAAACTTAGTGTGTTGTAGAATATTTACTTTCACTTAATTAATTTTGTCAAATCAAAATCTTGTGGAAAGGTGTTTCAACAGGCCTTACTTCCAAAGAAGTTTTGGGGCTATGCCTTAGAAACTACCCTCTTCACCCTAAACCGAGTACCAACTAAATCCGCTAGTTCCACACCATATGAATTGTTCGTTGGTAGGAAACCCGTGTTTTCATTTATGAGAGTATGGGGTTGTTCAGCATTTGTCAAACGCATTGCGTCCGACAAACTAGATTCGAAATCTGATAAATGTTTCTTCATTGGATACCCTAAGGAAACTATGAGATATTACTTCTATCATCCAGATGATAAGAAAGTAATAGTATCCAAGCACGCAACCTTCTTAGAGAAAGAGTTTCTCGAAGAAACACAAAAGGGAAGCATGATTGAACTTGACGAAGTTCAAGAAGAAGAAACACCGACTGAAACAACAGAGGCGGTTGAGGTACCCAAAATAGTCCCATTAGATGAGACTCTAGTGCCACCTATTCGTAGATCACAAAGAGTTCGTGAACTACCAGTTAGATATGGTTTTCTAGTGGGAGATGATAATGAGGTTCCCGTGTTAGACGACGAACCCGAAAACTACGAAGAGGCTCTTACTAGTCCAGATTCTAAAGCATGGCTTGAGGCCATGGATTCTGAAATGGATTCCATGTATACTAACCAAGTGTGGACTTTGGTTGATCCACCCGAAGGGATAAAACCCATTGGGTGCAGGTGGATCTTCAAAAAGAAGACTGACGTGGATGGAAAGGTTAGCACCTACAAAGCTAGGTTAGTAGCGAAATGATATCGTCATAAGCAAGGAATTGATTATGACGAAACTTTCTCTCCTGTGGCTATGTCCAAATCAATCAGAATCATGCTTGCTATTGCCGCTCACTACGATTATGAGATTTGGCAAATGGATGTGAAAACAGCTTTCCTAAACGGAAACCTGCTTGAGGATGTATATATGATGCAACCTGAAGGTTTCATATCAAAGGATGCAAACAAAGTTTGCAAACTTCAGAGATCCATTTATGGACTCAAGCAAGCATCGAGAAGCTGGAATAAGCGTTTTGACGAAACCATAAAAAAATTTGATTTCGAACAAACTTGCGAAGAAGCTTGCATTTACAAGAAAGCAAGTGGGAGCTCTATAGCATTTCTCATACTATATGTGGACGATATATTATTAATGGGAAATGACATTGCTCTACTACATTCGGTAAAAGTATGGTTATCTGGTAACTTCTCAATGAAAGACCTTGGTGAAGCAGCTTATATACTTGGTATAAAGATCTACAGAGATAGATCGAGAAGACTGCTTGGTCTTTCACAGGCTACATACATTGAAAAGGTGCTAAATCGGTTTAGCATGCTTGAATCGAAACGAGGTAACTTACCCATGCTACATGGAGTAAAGTTAAACAATCATCAATGTCCTAAAACCGATGATGACAAAAGACGCATGGCTGTAGTCCCATACGCCAGCGCAATCAGTTTGATTATGTATGCTATGCTATGCACTAGACCTGACGTAGCATTCACGTTAAGTATAACGAGTCGTTACCAAGGAAATCCGGGAGACGAGTATTGGATTGCCGTCAAGAACATTCTTAAGTACTTGAAAAGAACTAAAGATATGTTCCTAATGTACGGAGAAGATGATATGAAAATAGAAGGATTTTCAGACGCAAGTCATCTCACAGATGAGAATGATTTTAAATCCCAATCAGGATACCTGTTTATCTTGAATGGGGGCGCGGTCAGTTGGAAGAGTTACAAGCAGGGAAGCGTAGCTTTCTCTACGGCCGAGTCAGAGTATATCGCAGCTGCGGAAGCAGCAAAGGAAGCGGTTTGGATTAGAAAGTTCATTACAAAACTTGGTGTGGTGCCTGACATTGTAAATCCCATTACACTGTATTGTGATAACAATGGAGCCATTGCGCAAGCAAAGGAACCACGGTCTCATAATGCATCCAAGCATTACCTAAAGCGATACCACATCATAAGAGAGATTGTGGCTAGAGGAGATGTGAGAATAGAAAGAGTACCTATAGAGGACAACGTTGCAGATCCGTTGACAAAGCCCTTAACCCAGAGAGTACATGATCGTCATCTAACTTCTACTGGGATAAGTTTTAGAAACAATTGGCTTTAGTCCAAGTGGGAGTATGTTGGGGTTTAGTGTCCTATAGACAATTGTTATAGGATACAAACTTAATGTAAATGAAGTGTTCTTTATATCATTTGTTTTAATGAGATATATGTTTTATAACTATATAAAGGCAATCCCTTTTAAGCACTAAATAAAGTCTAATAAAAGGAAATCCGTAAGTTTGTTTAAAGTGATCATAAAGTGTTCATACAAGCATGAAGTGAGACTAAACTTTATGATAAACTAATAAACTTAAAACCACCCCAAGTCAAGTGATATGCCCAGGATTGACATATCACTGTTGAGACTTGCATGTAACAATGTCTTCTGTCCGACAGAAAGCTGATCTCACAAGCTTCATATATACAGATATCTGGACAGTTACGTGGATCTAATGAAAGGGAGTTCATTAGGATTGGGGATCCGATTTGAGATAACATGATGGGTAGATTCATCCTTGTCACATGTTCATCTCATTGGTATTAATAGGTATAACTAATCCTCAGACTCAAAGGAATGTTATTTGGTCATTCTGAATTACTGAATGTGAGACTTTGATCCTGTTATAACACGATCCTTAACAGAGATGACTCTAGGGTGTGAACAACAAAGGTTGGGTGTCACAGGAGGTAATTTCAGGATAGTTATACATTGGATTGAGCATTTATCACTCCCGATAAATGGGAGATACATCCAAGGATCGCTTGTGGAAGACTCGACTCTAAATCCTTGCAAGGTGATAGCTTAAGACTTGAAATACAGATTTCCCTTAACCTATCTATTTGAGTTGACTCGGCCTGTACAAGTAAAACGAACGTCTCACTATATGTGACTTGACATCATCCATAGTCATAAGATTCAGTTCAAGGATGTAGTTGATAAAGGATCGAATTATACTGTAACTAATACGGAAAGGTTAACGACAGAATCAACCTGTCTTCTTATGGCTCTGGGGGAATGATTACGAACTTGCTAATCACATACTCTGTACATCATTCAGTTATGCAAAGATTAAATATAATTCTTTGAAAATTAATTTAATAGTTGCATACGGCCAGAGTAATAGGAACCTAATGGGTCACACATAAGACTTAGAACCTAAAAGAGAGATAGATGTAAATTAATTGACGGAAGCCCAACTGAGCCTAATAAGGCCCAGTAATAGAGGGGGGCGATTTATGTATGCAAATACATAAATAATTAGTTTGATTTTATTAATCCTAATTAGATTAGGATTATGAATTAAATTAATTAAAGGATAAATAAGTTAGGAGTTTTAATTAGATTATATTACTCCTATTATTATCCAATAAGGTTATTGATTATTATCTTTTATATTTAGATATATTAATAGATAATATTTAAGAATTCTATTCCGAATTGAATTCTTATTCAAGAAACCTAATTCTATCTAACTAGGGTTTAGATACAAGAGATTATAAATACCCCCTACTAGGGATTTTCGAAATCCATTATTGATTCCAGGAGAGAGAATTCGAAATCCCCTTAGTCGATGATGAGATTTCACCGCTTCCTTCCGTTCAATTGATTTTCATCTCTTTCTCTTTATCCTTGATCTTGTGTTGATTAATTAGAGGTAATCTATTTTGGTTGCTATTCATCGGTTGATTTCTGATCGTTTACTTGTTTTGTTTTGTTGTGTTCATCAAAGAAGAAAAACAAACAAAAGGGAGAAATTCGTTTTACTACTCCTACATCAGGTCAGTTCACGATTTCGCAGATCCCCGGAGATTGAACCGTCGGATCGTCGCGATTTTTGGACAGGAGCTTCTAGACATATTCTTCCATGTTTCCACCGTTCGGATTGTCGTTCGGAGGTCTGAAAAGTATTTTAGGGTAGGGGTAGATTGGTAGACAGTTTCTATCTCTTATGAAGTTGTGGGCACTTCGTTTGCAACGGTAGAAAGAACATCTAAAAGGTATTTCTTCTTATCCCTTTTTATATGAAATAAAGGTTAACGGATCCTAGGGTTAATGGAAATAGGTTAAAATTTTTATATTTCCGCTGCTATACCTTAGCCTAATTTCCAACAGTCTTCAACTGAGAAGAAAGCTTGGTCGCAGGACGGGATTGGTTTTCTGAACCCCGACGAGTCGGTCGTTCCCGTGACCAATCCTCACCCTACCTGGGTAAGGAGGCTTCTGACCGATGAGCTTGATAGAGTCATGAACCTTCCTCCTGAAATGGAAAACCGGTGTGTTGGACGCCATGCTTTGCCGACTCATCCCCATGGACCGACGTTTGTCGATCCTTTGAAACCTCGTAGTGTGGTCTTTCTTGAATTCTCTAGACAGGTGATAACATTGAGATATTATCCTGAGGACCAAAAGGGATATTCACCTCAAAGTACGCCGCGTAGTGGTCTCCAAAAGGAAGCTGGTTGGCGGATCTCCCCAGATCAGCTCAGAGAGATCCGCTGGCAGACCTATAAGGCGAATCTCTCCCTTCGCCTCTATAACGGCTGGCCGCTGACTCGGCCATAAAAGATCATTAATGAGTTATTAATTAGCTAATCCGCCAGGTTCAGAATAACCCGTAACCGCCATTAATGAGGCATTAATGGAGTCTTTCTAGTTACCTGAAGGTTACAACTTCCCAGCTATATATAGCCTGATCCCCTAGGTTATCAAGGTACACACACATTCTCACCATTCTTGTTAATTCCGTTGGTTTCCTTGATCCATCTTACTGACTTTGGCATCAGAGTGTCCCCGGCCGATCCCAACGGCACCTCACAGGGAAGTGCTCCGATCAAGGATTTTTCCTCAAGTTAACATTGGTGCGGTGAACGTGGAATCCTTAATCAAACAAAGGGTTTTTTCGTTCACGCTGAAAACGCAATGACCAACGGAGGTGAAAATCCCTCCTCAGGGATTGAAACACCGTTAGTTACATCATCTAGTGCTGGTCGCACCGATACAACCGCTCCAATAATGCATGTCGACAATAACATGCCTACCGCTGCTTTTATCAATATGTGTGCACAAGATATCGAGGCGCGATATGGACTTGAGATAGGAAATCGCCTTCGAACATACATGACTCTTCCTCCGCGTTGGAGCACGACATCTACTTCAACCGTTTCATCTTTGCCTTTGTTAAACTTTGGCCTTGGACCAGGTGCCCATAGCTCCTCGTTCCTTCAAGCTCACAACACGGATTCCATGTTAACTGCCACGACATCAGGTGGCGAGCGACCAATTAATCGGGAGTTATTCCCTGGTGAAGGAAGTCAAAGAAATGATACGACCCTTCCTGGCGGATCTGGGGGTCCGGGGTTGAATCTTGGTGGGTCCGATATACCCAGGCGTCCACGGACGAATTTATCCCTTGGCGGATCCAAAGGGCCAACTCGCAAGAAGCATAGAAAAGAGAAGGATAATCGGATAAGGTCACCTTCGCCCCGACGAGCAAGATCCTCCCGTCATGGCAGATCGCCCCCATCTACTGGCCGTAGGCGAAGTAAAAGGCCAAAAAAGGCATCCCATGCAAGTGGACCACCACCACCGCCGCCTTCAGGAACTGTTGGACACATCCCGTCAGGAGGCCAGGGGGGAGGAAGCAGTCCGACTCCCCCAGGTGGAGGAAATGGAGGGAGAGGTGGTGGTGGAGGAGGAGGCGGAGGAGGAAGTGGACGCGGTAATGAAGGAAGACGTTCGCCATCAGATCCATCGTCTGATTCAAGTTCTTCTTCTTCTTCTTCTTCTCCAAGCAGATCGCCACGAAGAGGCCGTCCCAGGGCGGATCCGGAAAATTTTGATGATAGGGTAAGGGCCCTAGTGCTCCGTATGAATGAAGAAAATGCAAGGCACAACCCGTTCGCCAATAGAGATTCGCCTTTTGCAGCTTGGATTGAGGCGGAGGAGACAGAAAGAGCTTTTAAGATTCCCAATCTCGCAATATACACAGGCAAAGATAATCCAGAAGCTCACGTTCGAAAGTATCGAATACTGGCCAGGCTCAACCGAGCCACCGAGCCCGTGCTCTGCAAAATGTTTGTCACCACGCTGGGAGGCCCAACCTATTTTTGGTTTCAATCTCTACCTCCGGGCTCGATAAACAGCTTCGATCAATTGAGCAGGGAATTTTGTGCTAAATTCGCCGGTTGTATTCCTGCAGTGGTGAAATCTGGAAAGCTTTTTGAGTTAAAGCAGAAAGCGAATGAACCCCTTCGGGAGTATGTGGACACTTTCAACCAATTGTGCATACAAATCGTTGATGTGGATATCTCCGTAGCTATGGAATGTTTCGTAAGAAACACTACCTGTAAGAGTTTGCAGGAAGATCTCATCCGAAAGAAACCCACCAGCATGGCGGAGCTGATGGAGCATTGTAAAGATTTTATAGAGGTGGACGACATTCGCCGAGGTTCACCATCATCGCCAAAAAGAGACAGGGGCGAATCTCATCCTCGAGATCGGGACAAAGACAAGCGTCAGGATCCTTCCTCCTGAAGCAAGCGAAGAGATTCTAGGAATAAATCAACGTTTGTCACCTTCTTTACACCTCTCAATGCTTCTAAGAGTGAAGTTCTTATGTGGATCGAGAACATCCAACACAAGCGGAGCATTTCATACCCCGAACCAAAGGGGGGGGGGGGGAGTATACCAATAATGGTAAAAACCCTAAAAACTATTGTAAGTACCACAGGAAAAATGGCCATGACACTGATGCATGCTGGGAATTAGCTCGAGAAATTGAGCATCTCATAGAAAGGGGCAAATTAGATCGGTTCATCCAAACGGAAGGCAAAAGAGGAGAAGGTGACAGACCCAAGGAGGACCCAAAGAAGAAAGGAAAGGGTACCATCCATGTCATAGCAGGCGGACCTGGGTACCAGCCAACGTTGAAAAAGGCAAGGACTACTGCCCTTGACAGGACGTCATTAAATCGCCCCTTTTCAGATGCAGGTCCTGAGATACCACCCCATGCAGATGCTCTGGTCGTCACTATGATGGTTGAAGGCTGGGAGATGAAAAGGGTAATGATTGATACTGGAAGTTCATGCAATGTCATTACCCGAGGAGCTTTCGCCAAACTCAGGATTGATCCTGTTCAAGTAGAGCCAACCGTGGTCGATATCTTGGGAGTAACGGGACATACTATTCAAACAAAAGGCCAAGTTACTTTGGACTGTGAGCTTACAGACGATGATCAAGTTTGGAGGGGAGATTTAGAGTTTTCGGTCTTGGATGGTCAGTTAGCTTACAATATCATCCTCGGACGACCTTTTATCTCTGAAGTCGCAGCTCTTATCTCCATTCGCCACTTAACACTTTACATTCCCACGGCCAAGGGAGGTGTAATGATCAAAGGTAGCCAAAAGGTGGCCCAAGAGACGTATTCGGCATCACTAATGATCCGCCCCCAATCTAAGGAGGAAGATGAAGAGGTGCGCGTCACAATGGCCTTGGACGAGACCGAAATGTACCTTATGGCGGATGGAAAGCAGGTGCGAATGGCTAAGGGGCTCAAGGGCGAGATTAAAGATGCAATCACCAAAGTGCTCTGTGAGGCGGAGGATGTCTTTGCATGGAAGGATGAAATTCTCCCCGGAATCAGCCCAGACGTAATCACTCACAAACTCAACATTGATAAGGATGCAGTTCATGTGGCTCAGAAACGGAGAAATCATGGCCCGAAAAGGCAGAAGGTGATTGAGGAAGAGATCGCCAAGCTCCAGAGGGCGGATGCCATCGAGGAGGTACTTTACACTCAGTGGTTGGCGAACGTCGTGTTGGTGAAAAAAGCTGGCGGATCTTACCGTATGTGCATTGACTTTACAGATCTCAATAAAGCTTGCCCCAAGGACAACTATCCTTTGTCATGTATTGACATGCTTGTAGATGGAACCGCCGGTCACGCAATGTATTCCTTTACTGATGTGAAGTCAAGTTATCATCAAATCCCTATGGAGCCCTCAGATAGAATGAAGACCTCGTTCGTAACACACCAAGCCACTTATTGTTTCAAAGTTATGCCCTTCGGGCTTAAGAACGCAGGTGCCTCTTATCAGAGGATGATGAACAAGATATTCGCAGATAGTAAAAGGGGTAATTATTCTGTCTATGTAGATGATATGATCATCAAAATTACGACCGTAGAAAAGCATGCAGATGATATAAAGGAGGTACTGGACGTACTCCGACGACACAACATTAAGTTAAACCCAGAGAAGTGCACTTTCGGGGCAACCTATGGAAAATTCTTAGGGTTCATGATCAGCGAAAAAGGAGTTAGCCCAAATCCTGACAAAGTTAAGGCAGTCCTGGAAATGCAAGCGCCATGGAATATCAGAGAGGTTCAACGCCTTAACGGGCGTATCATAGCCTTGGGCAGGTTTATCTCTTGTTCAGCTCGCAGATGCCAGCCCTTTTATGAAGTCATCAAGAAACAAAAGGCATTCGAGTGGAATGAGGATTGTGAAAGAGCCTTCGAAGGAATCAAGCAGTTCCTCACAGAGCCACCCATGATGAGTCGACCTTTGAAGGGAGAAGATCTCTACATGTATGTATCGGTCACAGACAAAGCCGTATGCACGGTCATGATACGAGAAGAGGATGGCCAACAGTTTCCGATTTATTACGTGAGCAAGGTTTTGAAAGACGCCGAAACCAGGTATTCAAAGCTTGATAAAATGGCACTGGCTGTTGTAACCACGGTAATCCGCCTTAGGCCATATTTTCAGGCGCATACTGTAGTGGTTCGAACAAATATACCAATGAGAAAGGTGTTGCAGAAACCAGACACTTCGGGAAGGTTGATGGAGTGGGCAATTCGCCTTGGCGAATTCGATGTGAGGTATGAAAGTAGGTCAGCTTTAAAGAGTCAGGTCCTGGCGGACTTCGTGAATGAATTCACTGACGAAGGGATAGATCATCCCAAGCCTCCGATAGAGGAATGGTCAATGTACACCGATGGAGCCTCCTCGGCGGATGGAGCGGGTGCAGGCGTTGTGATTAAAGGTCCCCAATACATAAAATTACGATACGCAGCAAAATTAAATTTCCATGCCACTAATAATGCTGCTGAATATGAAGCTCTGATATTGGGATTACGCCTACTCCAAGAAATCACTCCGGAGCGGATCGTAATCTATAGTGACTCTAAACTAATGGTCAACCAAGTAATCAAGAATTACGAGGTGAAAGACGAGGTTCTGGCCAAATACGTAGCGGAAGTCAAAAAGTTGCTGGATCACCTTGAAGCTAAGGAAACTAAATGGGAGCTGATTCATGTACCAAGGGAGTCCAACACAGAGGCTGATCATTTGGCCAAAATGGCCTCTTGTGAAGAAAACTGGACAGATCCGGATTGTCCCTTCGAAGTTAAAATAGCTCCAGCATTTGCCTCAGGGGAGGTATCCCTACTCACAACGGTAGAAGATGATTGGAGATCGGTCATTCGCCAATATCTGCTAAATGGAACCTTACCTGAAGACAAGGAAGAGGCACGACGGATAGTCAGGAGAGCAGCTTATTTCTCCTTGATCAATGACGGCCTTTACAGAAAGTCCTTTAGTCATCCTTGGTTGAAATGCATTCTACCGAAAGAAAGGCAGCAGATCCTCAAAGAGCTACATGAGGGATCATGTGGGGCACATGAAGCATCCGCCGCCATCTTGAAAAAATCCAAGTTAGCAGGTTTCTACTGGCCCACGGCTGAATTGGATGCCCAAAAATTGGTAGAATCTTGTCACAATTGTCAGATTCATGCGAATGAATCACATACTACCAAACACATTCAGAGGCCAATCATAGAAGGACGTCCATTCGCCCTCTGGGGAATAGATATTGTCGGCCCATTTCCCCCGACTCGTCGGTAAAGAAGGTACGTGGTAGTGGCAGTGGACCATTTCACCAAATGGGTAGAGGCCGAAGCTGTTTCCTCCATTACTGCAGAACGAATGGTGGAATTCGTCAAAGACAACATCGTAGGAAGATACGGTGTTCCACATACCATCATCACCGATAATGGAACACAGTTCAACTATGGCGAATTCAAGGCTTTTTGTGAGGGGTTGGGCATCCTGAACAGATTCGCCTCCGTTTATTATCCCCAGTCCAATGGAATGACCGAAGTAACCAATCGAACGATCATGAAGGGGATAAAGAAGAGATTGAGAGAGCATGATAAGAAGTGGGCGAATCAACTAACAAGTGTTTTATGGGCTTATCGCACCACCCCAAGGACGGCTACAGGGGAAACACCGTTCGCCCTTTCTCATGGCGTTGAAGCCGTTATTCCAGTTGAAATACAGGTCCCCAGTGACCGAGTGGCCTTTTATTGTGAAGAGGACAACGGCAAACAACTAAGGGAGCACCTAGATCAGATTGAAGATCGCATGGATCAATCTTATGTACGCATGGCAGCATACAAACAGCGGATTGCAGCTTACTATGATAAAAACGCCAAACTTGTGGATCTAAATGTGGGAGATCTCGTGCTCCGTAAAGCTGATAAAGTCCAATCTCGAGAAGGCAAGGGCAAGTTAGGACTTAACTGCACGGGTCCATATTAGATAGTGGACAAGATTGGACCAGCCACGTTTAAAATACAGGACATGGAGGGAAATACACTACCACGCACGTGGAACCTCCAAAATCTCCGCAAATACTTTGTCAGAAAATGAAGTGTATACACGGTCTTGAGTACTCTTTTTCCTTTAATAAGTTTTTTCCCATGTGGTTTTTCTTATTAAAGGTTTTAACGAGGCTCACTTATAAGACCTACTTGCTGTAATAAGGTTTCTCCCATTAATAAACATCATTTGTTCTATTATCTATGTTCTTTTTATTGTTTACTGCAGCAATATCAATATTCCAGTCTTAAAAAGAGGGGGGCATCCAACGCTCTCCACATTTGCAATGTATCGATATCTTAGAGATACGTCCTCGATGCCCTTAAAAACATAAGAGGATCAATCTTATGGGCGGATCCGCCTCTAGGCGGATCCCAATCTCCAATAGAGTTAAAACGATCCTTGGACGCAAGGTCTTTACACTCTCTTATCCTTCCCAGAAAGGAATTCACAAGTCCTACGGGCGGATTATTTGACCTCAAAGATAGGTAGCAAATCGATCCCCTGGGCAGCTTTACTTCCTCTAGAAGGAATAGAACAGCTTTCAAACCTTCACAAAGGTTCATACAGTCGAGTATGGCTGGCCACCTACTCCAAATCCTAGGTGTCTATATATTTCCTTATGCAAACGTAAAGGTAAAATAACATAGTTTCCATAAAGGATCAAAACAAATTGTACTTAGAAATGTTTTTACAATATCCCAAATAAAAGCAAGCTAAACAACAATAGGAGCATCCTCCTTTGCGTTTTCTTCGCCCACGGTGCTTGCTTGGGGATCCTCCTTCTCCACATTCGCAGATACGCCATCAGGAGATACCTCCTTATTCACCAAAGATGCGGGACCAAGTGGAAGAGCCTGGTCAGGAATTGGTTCTGCATCCGCCTTAAGGGGCACTTCATCAAGCTCATCCACCAAGACCGTAGTAGAGGGTTTGGTTTCCTCCATAGGTCCCTTTATCCATCTCCGAACGTAATCGCGGAGGTACTCCTTAGCATCTGGCATTTTATTGAACTTCGCCACATCTTCCGGTTCAGGAACGGCGAATTGCGGGTCTGTGAAGTTAATCTCAGGATGCGCCAAGGAGAAGTACGCCATAAGCATCTCGCCGTAATAAAAAGCTTGCACACCCGCCGTGTATTCAGCTTCTCCAAGGGCGTCTTCATGGCTCTTGGCATCAGATGCAATCTTTGCCTTTAAACTCTTAATCTCCTCATCCCTGAGAACTAAGGCGGTTGTGGCAGAAGCAAGGTTTGCATTCGCAGAAGCAAGACCTGCATTAATAGAAGCAATAGTGGAATTGGCTTCCACTATCTCTTTCTCCAACCTCTCAATAGTTGCCTTATCCGCCACATTCTGAAGGAGCTCATTTTCCATGGTGCGAAGGCGAGCATACAACTGTCAAAAACAAACGATTCAATCAAAAAGCAAAAGGACTAAGGAACTAATACTTTCTACATCTTTCCTAAAAGAAACTCATCGAAAGGAGCTCCGTCTTCCCCTTTTGAGCATGAATTGAACCAGGAATCTGGTTATAGTTCCTCTGCACTTCGCCTACCTGACCCAAGGCCTCATCCAGATCATTTAGGATGGATTCGTTCTCGAAATAACCTTGGGCTCCCAATTTGGCGGACCAGTATCCACCAATATCAGGCTTCGCCGTCTACACAAACATGAAAGAGTCATACTCCGGTCCGAAACTTGATGAACGAAAGGAAATCAAAAGGTAGACTACCTGTGCAATCTCCTCAGCAGGTTTGGCGGACCTCATGGCGTCCGCCATAAGCTTAAGGCCCCCCAGTGGTGTTGGGCTTCTTTCTCTTTAGTGGCGGATCAACCACCTTCTCTGTGGGACGTTTACCAGTATCAGCTTGAGGATTCACCGCTTGACTTTTCTTGCGTGCTTCAGCCTCTAAAAACTTCCTGCGTGTCTCTGTAAGAGCGTGATTGGCCTTAGATACACCCCTGCCAAAGAAAACATTAAAGTAATCAAAGTTCACGAAGAAATGAAGGGTACCTTGGTCAAATTGCGCAATCTTGGAGTAAATAAATTTATCCTCTTCCCGGCGAATCAATGGGATATCACTCATCATGAAAGCTAAGGCATCTGCATAAGTCTATGCATCCGCCTTAATCTGCTTCATGAGCTCCGCCACCTCCTCATCACTGTTCGTTAAAATTCGCATGTCACCCGCCATATGTAGCGGCCTGGGATTCCAGACTGAAGGAAAGCCCAATGGTTCGCCATCCTTTATCTTCACGTAGAAGAATTTCTCATCCCAGCAATGAACATTAGACATTTTTTCGCTAAAAGGCGAATAAGCTCCGAACTTGGCGAACGTGAGATAAGATTCGGACTTCCTTTTTGAGGGTTTGTGAAAAGCTCTAAAGATACGGCCCGTGTATACAACTCCTAAATTCGAGGCAAGGTAGCAGTCTAAAGCAATGTCCAACCAGCAGTTAGGATGTAGCTGGCTGACTGTGATGTCAAAGTAAGAGAGGATGTCCGCCATCATCTTTGGAAGAGGAAGTCAGAACCCTCTCTCCACATGACTACTATACACTGTGAGGAAGCCGCTAGGCGGACAGGAAGGATGTTGATGAGATGCGGCGAGCTGAGTCTCATAATTTTTTATCCAGGGAAAGCGATCCGCCAGATTCGCTAGATCCGCGACGTTCATGCGAGACGGAGTGGACTCCGCTCGGGGATTCTTTTTCTTGGGAGGAATCGAAGAAGAGGCCATTGATCCCCGGAACCACCTAGGGTCACCGGCCGGAGCAGCACCGGAGATAGAAGCAAAAAGAGAGGGATTCCTAGTGGAATGAGTCTGGTAATGATTACGCGCCGAGTTATCAAACTCAGCTAAATCGGAATTAACCGTGTCCTCGGAAGAATGGGAGTTCTCCGACGACGAGGTAGTCCAGCTAAAATCTACTTCAATTTCAGGAGGAGAGGAATTAAAAAGTTCTGAAGTTGATCTAGAAGATGAAGACGAACTTCTAAACATCCAGGAACGAAAAGAAAATAAACTTACATGAGAAATCGGAAGCTTGGTGCAAAACCCAGAAGAAATCCCAGAAAATCTTCGAGCGCAGGAGAAAAATGGGGAAATGAGGAAGAAAGAGAAAGCGTAAAAAGAAGAAAGAAGTTTTCTTCTTCCTGGGACAGTGTGTCCACTACACGTGTCAATCATCCAATGGCATTGAACAACGTGCTCATTAATGCAAGTGTTTATGACGGCGCGCGGAAGTTCAAAAGCCCTAAAGGACTTTAAGGACATTTTGGGGGGACTTCTGATAACATTGAGATATTATCCTGAGGACCAAAAGGGATATTCACCTCAAAGTACGCCGCGTAGTGGTCTCCAAAAGGAAGCTGGTTGGCGGATCTCCCCAGATTAGGTCAGAGAGATCCGCTGGCGGACCTATAAGGCGAATCTCTCCCTTCGCCTCTATAACGGCTGGCCGCTGACTCGGCCATAAAAGATCATTAATGAGTTATTAATTAGCTAATCCGCCAGGTTCAGAATAACCCGTAACCGCCAATAATGAGGCATTAATGGAGACTTTCTAGTTACCTGAAGGTTACAACTTCCCAGCTATATATAGCCTGATCCCCTAGGTTATCAAGGTACACACACATTCTCACCATTCTTGTCAATTCCGTTGGTTTCCTTGATCCATCTTACTGACTTTGGCATCGGAGTGTCCCCGGCCGATCCCAACGACACCTCACAGGGAAGTGCTCCGATCAAGGATTTTTCCTCAAGTTAACAACAGGGCTTTCTTGGGCCCATTTCGGCCGATCCGGCGCATCGAGTGATGCACGTTGGGAAAGCATGTTTGTATCATAGGCAGAATGGGCACAATACTGATGAGTGTACTGACTGGCGGGCAGTGTACCAGGCTTTAATGGATGCTGAGGCCATTCCGAATCCTGATTGTGCCAATGTACCGTTGTAGGAGATTGGACTATTCTGTGTTTTGCTTCTGTGCTTTTTGCATTAGTGATTTCCTTTCAATCTTCCCAATTTTATGTAGTTTTGCTATGTTCAATGAAAAGCTGCAAGTTCGGATTTCCTTTGTTATTACTGCGACCAAAGTCGATTGGGGATCGTATTTGACCGCTCGTTGCTCCTTTATGGATACGCAGCCAATGCGCTAAAATGTGCGAGATGCTGTTTGAGCTGTGCGATTGCTGAGGGTTTCGAGATGCTCGAGAAGCCTTAGCATAATCTTAGATGTGACTCGAGCGGAGACCGCATATGGCACCGCGCTTCGTTAGTTAATCGGTAATAATATGTGATTGTTTGCGCGATTCATTAAGAGGCGCTTCGAGAAGATTGGGAATAACGCGTTGAGTTTATTCAGTGTGAGGGCCGTGTCGGGTAGCTTGCGCCTTGTTTAATCGGTAACAACATGGGGGTTTTTGCGCGATTTAAGAGGCGTTTCAAGATGATCGAGAAGCCTAGGAATAACATTCTGAGTTATTACGTGGCGAGGACCGTATCGGGTAGCTCGCTCCTTGGTTAATCGGTAACAACATGGGGTTGTTTGCGCGATTTAAGAGGCGTTTCGAGATGATTGAGAAGCCTGAGAATAACGTTTTGAGTTATTCCGTGGCGAGGACCGTATCGGGTAGCTCGCTCCTTGGTTAATCGGTAACAACATTGGGTTGTTTGCGCGATTTAAGAGGCGTTTCGAGATGATTGAGAAGCCTGGGAATAACGTTTTGAGTTATTCAGTGCGTGGGCCGTATTGGGTAGCTCGCTTCTTGGTTAATTGGTAACAACATGGGGTTGTTTGTAAATATGTATTCTTATTCATGATTCAGATTACATGAGCTTATTGATAGTACTTGTTCAATGTTTGGATGTTCCAGCTATTATCAAAGACCACCCCGTCTAAGGAGGCGATTTTGTAGGCTCCGTTGTGGAGGACAATATCGATCTTGTATGGCCCTTCCCATGATTGTTCGAGCTTGCCCTGAGCTAGCGGAGATTGAGCGGCAGCGGCGTCTCGGAGCACAAGGTCCCCGACTTGGAAAGTGTGGGGTCGGACCCATCTATTGTGGTATCGAGCTATGCTTTGCTTATGGGCCGTGATGTGAAGTAAGGCATTAAGGCGCTCTTCCTCTAATCGCTCACTTGCTTCGGCAAGCTCCGCGTTGTTGCCGGCTTCCTCGAAGGTGATTTGTCGAGGAGAGCGGAGGATGACCTCGGATGGTGCCATAGCTTCTGCCCCATAGGTGAGGAAGAAAGGAGTGCGCCCGGTGCCGGAGTGTGGGGTTGTGCGATATGACCATAATATTGCTGGGATATGGTCAGGCCATGCTCGACCCTGGTCGGACAGGCGCGCTTTTATTTCTCGCAGGATTGTTCGGTTGCTTACTTCAGTGAGCCCGTTGCTCTGAGGGTGCGCTACCGAGGTGTAATGCCCTTTGATACCCCATTCCGTGCAGAACTCGCGGAATTGACTGCAGTCGAATTGTCTTCCGTTATCTGTGATGAAAGAGTGAGGGACTGTGAATCGGTATATGACTGTTCGCTTAAGGAAACCGATTACGTTATCGGCGGTTATTTTGGCGATTGCTTCTGCCTCGATCCATTTGGTAAAGTGGTCGACTGCTACCACTACAAAACGCTTCTGTGCTAAGGCCATCGGAAATAGGCCGAGCAGATCAATGCCCCATACTGCAAACGACCAAGGTGTGACAATGGCTTTGAACGGAGCCGTCGGCGCGTGATGAGTATTGGCGTGTAGTTGACACGCCTGACAGCTACGAACCAAACACATTACGTCAGAGTCCATGGTTTGCCAATAAAGTCCCTGTAGATGAGCTTTCTTCGTAATTGTCCGAGCGCCCTAATGCGAGCTGCATACACCCTGGTGTATTTCCTTTAGACAGTGATCCCCTTCCTCCTCGGATATACAACGCAACCAAGGGTGTATGGAGGACTTCCGATAGAGTAAGCCATCATGCATCACATACCGCCAGGAACGCCGAACCACGAGGGATGCCCACGTCCGATCCTCCGGCAGTGTCCCATCTTGTAGGTACCTGATTATCGGACTCTTCCACCCGCTCACCGCTGCGTCTGCCGTGTCAATCTGTAATGAGCACTCTGTATGAATGGCTGGGGCAGCAACAGTTTCTATAAGGGTATGCGGATCACTGGACTGCTCGCCTGCTGCGAGAGCGGCAATGGCATCTGCCTCTTCATTCTCTTCTCGTGGTACAAGCTTGAGGTCAAAGGTTACTCCTTTGTTCTTGAGATCCTCGAGCAGGGATTTGGCGAGCGCCAAGTATTGACACATCATCGGGTCTTTTGCTTTGTAAGTACCACTGACGTGGCTAATGACGAGTTTGGAGTCCGAGTACACTGTCAGATGCCCGTTTACCATCGTTTTGGACAATCGAAGAGCTGCGATCAGGGCCTCATATTCAGCTTGATTGTTCGTGGTCGGGAAGTCGAGCCGGATGGCATACCGTAGTCGGAGATTATTAGGTCCCTGAATGGCAATGCCTGTGCCTGCCCGCCCTGGGCCGCAGGATCCATCCACACTCATGGTCCATATGTCGCTGTTGTAAGCTTTTGTCGGTGTGAGGTTGCTAGTTGATGATCCGGTAAATTCTATAATGAAATCGGACAGCACTTGAGCTTCTATCGCCGTGCGGGGTTCAAAACGTATGTCGAACTGGGATAGTCGAACCGACCAGTTAGTGATCCGATCGGAGACTTCTGGTTTTTGGACTGCCTTCTTGAGAGGGTAATTGGTCATGACCACAACCGTATGTGCTTGGAAATATGGTCTGAGATGCTCGGATGCCTGTGTTATGGAGAACAGAGCTTTCTCAACCTCGGAGTATCGGATTTCAGCACCCTTCAGAACCTTACTCAAAAAGTAAATTGGGTAGAGCTCCATCGCCTCCTCTTGAGTTAAGACAACTGCCACCGTTTCATCGACGATGGTGAAGTATAGTTGAATGTCCCGTCCTAGCTTTGGTACCGACAGTAGCGGGGGCGTGGCGAGGAAAGTTTTAATGGCGTTGAATGCCGCCTGGCAGTCCGTAGACCATTTGAAGGGATGCTCTTTCTTGATTGCTTTGTAAAAAGGTAAGCACCGCTGTGCCGAGCAGGAAATGAATCGGCCCAAGGCGATAATCCTTCCGTTGAGCCTCTAAACTCCCTGTAAATTGTGCGGTGCTTCCATCCATAAGATTGCCTCGATCTTTGCGGGATTAGGCTCAATTCCTTTCTCTGAAACTACGCAACCAAGGAACTTGCCGCTACGAATACCGAAGAAACATTTCTCCGGGTTCAGCTTGAGGTTGTAATTCCTGAAAATTTTAAACACTTTCGCCAAGTCACGCGGGTGGTCACTTTCAATAGTGCTTAGGACGACTATGTCATCGATGTATACTTGCACCGTTTTGCCGATGAGGTGAGCGAACATCTTATCTATCAGTCGCTGGTATGTGGCTCCCGCATTCTTCAAATCGAAGGGCATTACGTTGTAGCAATAAGTGCCTTCATGCGTAATGAAGGAGGTTTTCTCGGCATCGGCCGGGTCTAGAGCGATTTGCTGAAAACCAGGGATGGCATCAAACTGGGATAAGATTTTGTGACCAGCTGTCTGGTCGAGAAGCTGATCTATGTTAGGCAACGGGTAAGAATCCTTGGGGAATGCTTTATTAACATTCGTAAAATCTACACACATGCGGTACTTTCCGCTGGATTTCTTTACAAGTACAACGTTAGAAAGCCAATCCGGATAGTGGACTTCGCGAATAAATTTTACAGCTAGTAGCTTCTCGATCTCTGCCTCGACTACAGCTTGCTTGTCCTTCGCCTGCACCCTCTTTTTCTGCTTTAGGGGTTCAACGGAGGGGTCGATGTTCAACCTATGAGTTGCTTGTTCGGGTGAGACTCCTGTGATGTCTTCGGTGCACTAAGCGAATACGTCCAAATGCTCCATTAGTACGACCTTTATCTCGTTGGCCAGAGGAGGTGGGAGCTTGGTCCCAATCTTTAATGTCTTGTTCTCCCCGATGTTATAGTCGCTGACCGGCTCAATAGGTGTGGGATTGTATCCCCTCATATCCATCAGACCGTCCTCCAAGTAAAGCGCTGTCCGAGGTTGAGTCGCCTCCCATTGCAGTTTTTTGGCCAGGATGCGATCTCCTTGGATGGTGATTTTGTCGTGTTGAAGCGGCAAAGTCAAGCATAAGTCGGAGATATCAATTGTAGCTTTTAGGCTAGCCAGCAGAGGTCTCCCGATTATGGCGTTGTAGGCCAAGGGGATATCGACCACCACCCATTCTGCGGTGTCCTCTACTTCTTTATCGCTTTCGGCAAAGATTGTTGACAGAGAGATGACTCCCTTTATGGGGACTTCAATTTCTGATAGGCCAACTAGGGGAAAAGTTTCGGCTCGGAGGGCCGTGTGAGTACTTTTGATTGCGCGGAGCGCTCTCCAGGTGAGCAAGTTCACCGAGCTTCCTGTGTCCACCAGCACTCGATGCGTTTTAAAGCCGACGATGTTGATGGTGACAACGAGGGCCTCCGAATGGCTGGTCCGGAGTGGTGGCTGCAATGTCAGGGTCTGATCAACTGCTTTTCTCTTTCGGGAGCTCTCTGGAGGCGGACAGAGTGCCGGTGCTCCCTCCCTTATGACGTGGATTTCCCCATGGTACCTTGGTCGTTTTGGTTCATCTGCTCGGCCGGTGTCCCGCTGCTTCGGGCTCTGCTCCCTCTTTCTAACTGCCTTCGGTGGCGCACCTTGCTCCGTGATCCTCTCAATTTCTTTTTGCAGTTGATAGCAGTTCTCCGTGGAGTGTCCAGACGATTTGTGATACTTGCAGTACTCCTTCTCGACACGGGTTTTGCCTTTGTCTGCCGGCAGAGTCAGGTGTGCGAATCGGCGAGGCTGGCTCTGAGAAGCATAATGCACCTCCTTTCCGCGGGATCGGTCCCCCCTGCGCTCAAGGTTCGATCGCTCGACTCGAGCTAGAAAAGGCATCGGGGCCTCCTTGCATGCCTGACCCTCGTCTCGTGCCTCTGCGGTTGGTCTGCTCTTTTCCTGTTTGTGTGCGTCCCCTCTGGCCTTGTCCCTTTCTGATTCCTTGTACCCTGCTGGCCGGTCGCAATCGTCATACCGGAGGAAGGTCTGTGCCATGGTCATTAGCTCTTCGAAGGATCGCAGCATCTTTCTGAAGCACTTCTGCTTTAGGGGCTCACACGAGGTCCCTTTTGCTAAGGCATCATGAGCCACTTCGAGGTTGAGGCCTTTGACCTGAGAGGCCATATGGTGGAATCTGGAAAGAAAGTTGCGCAGTGGCTCGGTTGCTCGCTACTTGAGCCCGTTGAGGTCCGAGCTGATCTTCCTTACTTTCGCTGCCGCAGCGAAATGGGAGAGGAAAATGTCCTTTAGGAGGTCGAATGAGTCAATTGATTCAGGGGCTAGCCCTCGATACCACTCTTGGGCACTGGATGAGAGTGTGGTGGGAAAAACTTTGCACATGATGTCCTCGTCTTTTGAATATAAGTTGATGGTGCTCATGAAAGATGCCATGTGGTCGTTTGGGTCTTCGGTTCCCGAATATTGCGACAGGCGAGGAGCCTTCCAGTCTCGTGGGAACCTTGTCTCGATGATCCTTTATACCAGCGGTGTCTTAGTGGATGTGATGCTTCCTCCCATGATGCCTCCGAGGGCTCTCTTGTTTAGGAAGCACTGGATCTTTAGTTCTAACATGTCTTCGCTGCTCGCGGCCGCAATCTCTTCACGTCGCGCACCGCTTTCTTCGGCCGTGGCAGCACCGGCCCCTCTTCCCGCGGGTACCCCGGGTCCCAAGGACCCCCCCAGAGGCACGCCTTCTCTTTGTATCTCCGCTGCTTCTTTGAGGTACTGCCAGATTTTGACATTTTCCTCCTGTAAGCTTCTCTGTTGTTATGATCTTCATCTGAGCCGCCGTATGAACAGCTTGAGTGGTCTGAAAACCTTGTATCGCACTGAGGAGCTGGGTAGTATTGTAAGTTTCTTCTTCTTCTGGGCTCACCTCCTCCATCAATGGTCCCAGCTTTCTAGGGGAAATTGGAATGGTCGGTACGGAACGTTCGATGTTTGTCATGGAGCTGGTTGCTCCCGCTTCCGGTGCCTGCGTTGGAGCGGACTCAGTTGGCGTTTGCATCTTGCTGGAGGCTCCGAGGTCACTTGTATTCCACGTTCATCGCACCAAATAATCAGGATACGCGGAATAGTGATCCGAGCTCTCTTCGGGAATGGGGCTCGTGTTCTCCGAGGGTCGTCTCTGTGCGGGGAGCGGTCCCTGGGTACACTCCGACGATCAAGACAGTTAGTCGCTCGAGAGAATTATATATTTGTTAGAAAATGAGTTAGGAAGTATGTTACCCGATCTCTCTTTGTCTTGGTTGTCTCCTCCTTATTTATAGTGAGTCCCCTTGGGCCTTTGAGGTCTCTCGCCCCTTGGCTTCTAGGCCCTGCTGGGCCTATGGGCCAGTTGGGCCCTAGGCTCATATTCCGAATCAATACCTATTTTATTTCTTATTCTACACCAATTGCACATACCAGTAGTTCTAAAAAAGAGATTTCATATTTTTTTTTGTGATTTAATAATAAAATTGAAAATTAATATTTATAAATTCGGTGAAATATTTGAAATTTTTTTTGTCCACACCAGTAGTTCTAAAAGAGACAATATTTTTTTTTTCTTAAAAAAAATTCACGTCTAATCATATTTTTGTGATATGTTACTTACGATGATAAAGTGGTGCACATGTGAAGTGTAGATGACAATATTCATGGCCAAGAAGACAGTTTAATAAATTATTTATCAAATTGACCCAACTTGTCAATGTTAGGGGTAAAATTACTTTTGCTGCCAATATTAGGAGTATAATTGCACCATTTTAGACGTGAAGGGTAAAATTGCTCATAGATATAAATGTTAGGGGTATTTTTGTACCTTATCCTATTATAAAATAAAAAATGTGTTACACAAATTAAATAAAATAATCTATATAAAAAATAAAAAATTTATTGAACGCAACAAAACCTTATTCTTCCGGTAATTATGTTGTAGAAATATAAATAATATAAAAGAATAAACATATTTTGTGGAATAAGAAGGATAATTTTCTCAATAACAAATAACTACAAACCGCGATTTACGAAAAGCTCCAAATAGGAGCTTTTCGTGAAACGCTCCAAAACGCTGCAGTTTCCAGAGAAAATGCTAAACGCTGCGATTATATAAACCTAACCAAACGCTATATTTCCTGCGGTTTGGAGTGAAACGCTAAACGCTCCTCCGAAAAGCTAAAACAAACACCCTCTAAGAGTGTGTTTGTTTCAACTGTTAATTGATAGTTTTTGTAGTTATATATTTGCTGTTACTGTTAACTGTTTGTTATTAGCTGGTTAATTATTAGCATTTTATAAAATTGTGATGAGCTTATATGTAAAACGTCTAATATGAACCTATTTTAAATTAATAAAGAAATAATCAACAACAACAACAACAAAGCCTTAGTCCCGAAATGATTCGGGGTAAAGAAATAATCAATAAAAAGAAAAAAAAGCAAAATTTCAACATAACCATATAAATTCACCGATTTGCAGATTGATGTTTATGATTTTTTTTATTGCAAAAAGATAATTGGGGTCTTCATTGTTAGCAAAATTAGAGATTTTTAATTTGACACTCTTGATGAACTTTTAAATTTCTGAGGTTATTTTATTAGAGAGAGAAATTGCACGTTACAGAGAGAAAGTTCTAAAAATTATGATTTTTTAAAAATTGAAAACGTAGTTTCATAATAAATAAAGTACTAAACAAATTTAATTCCTTGAATTTACTAATTTGAAGTTATCAATGGTCAAAATTGACAATGTCAACCTAAAAATTCATAGTTTTGCTAATGACAATGATCTTAGTCCTAACAAAAAAAAAACCAAAAAAAAAAAAAAAACAAAACACAAGCACTCATTTGTAAATGGGTGAAACAATAAGGTCATATTTAGAATTTGACCAATAAAAAATACAATCCAAATTAATAAAAGTAATCAAAATAAATAAATTAAAATAATAATTTTATTGAATAGGACAAAACGTTGTTCTTCCAGGAATAATGTTATAGAAATAAGAATAATATTAAAAAAAATATTATTGAAAATTAGAAGAATAATTTTATCAACATCAAATATATACGAATAACTTTTCATGAAAAACTCTAAATTGATGTTGTTTTCATAAAAAAAATGTTAAACACTGTTGTTGTATAAACTTAACTGAATACTATATTTCTATTTTTTAAAAGAAAAACTAAACAATATATTTAATGCGGTTTGGAAAATTAATACTATTATTAAGAGCTTTAAGGAGGAGTGTCTATCTAATACTAGCTAGAGGAATGAGGTTCACTTAGTGGGTTGGAGTAGACCTGGTGAAGGGACTGTGAAGTTGAATACTGATGGTTCCTGTCTGTCGGATGGAAGGATTGCGGCTGGTGGGGTCTTGAGAGACGCTGGTGGTGCTTGGATGTCTGGCTTTGTTCAGAACCTAGGTGTGGGTTGTTCCTTCATCGCTGAGCTCTGGGGAATCTTCTCTGGGCTTAGGCTCGCCAAAAGTCTGCTCGTGGAATTTGACAACTTAGAAGCAGTTAAAATTATCTCTGAAAATAAAGCTCTATGTTTGAGCAGTCAAAATTCAGTAAAAGAGATCAAAAGATTATGTTCTTCCTTCGACACCATCAACTTTGGACATGTCTTCAGGGAGCAGAACAGAGTTGCTGACCGCTTTGCTGCTGAGGGCCATGTGAGGATGTTAGGAGTCTCCACTTTCTCGTCGCCCCCGAACTTCCTTTTTTCTATGCTTTCTGATGATCGAGTTGGGGTTAGCTTTCCCAGGCTAATCCCGGGATAGTTCTTTAGTTCTTTGTTTGTCCTTTCTTTCCTTTTCCTACTAAAAAAATGCGGTTTGGAATGAAACGTTAAATCTAAAAAACTGAAACAGACACCCCAAGTTAAAGACGTTATAGTTAATTTTATGCTAATTAATTTATTACTATTTCTTAAGGCTAAAGTATTTCTAACAGTTAGTTGTTTAAATCTCTATAATAATATAAAATATTAACTAGTTAAATGTATGTTTTGTTTTTTTTTAAGTAAATTTATATTTTGTTTCTGAAAGTTTTTTTTTTTTTGAAACAGTGCAATCTTTTATATTGATGGTAATGATTTGGCTATCTTAAATAGTTTTTTTTTTTTTTAAATCTCTAAAATAATATAAAATAGTATGTTACAGATATGTAGTTACAACTAATTGTAATTTGAAATAAAAGAAATTTTTTTTTAAGATGGAATAAAAGAATTTGATTAAGTTATCGTGGATAAAATTTAAAATTAAGTGTTGAAAAAATAAGATAAGGGTAGAGATGATCTTGATTTCTGCGTTTGGCAGCCCTCTACGAAGGGTATTTTCTCTGCCAAAGAGTACTATTCGATTATCAGTCCTAGTTCCTCTTCGGTGGACTAGTATAAATTTGTTTGGAATGCTCACACTCCCCCTTCTCGTTCCTTCACTTTCTGGAGAGTTTTGCATGGCCAGGTTCCGACTCACGACCTCCTGCAGCATCTTGGATTCTCCTTTGCCTCTCGTTGTGTTCTATATGGTAGGGATGCTGAGTCCATTAACCACCTATTCATTAGCTGTTCTTTTGCAGATTCTCTTTGGAGGGCCTTTGAGTTTCACTTTGACTGCTCTTTGCCTCGTTATTCACAATTCAACCACTTCTTCAGCTCTCTTCGTAGCATTCATTTTGGCTCACAGGTGTCGATGATCTGGCGTGTTGCCGCTGTCACTTGCATCTGGTTAATCTGGCATTGCAGGAATGAAGCAATCTTTAAGGAAGTTTCTCCTTCTATTCAGCACTCGAAGATCACCCTCTTTCGAATGATTCGAGAGTCCTTTGCCACTTCTAAAGGTTTTTGCTCTTCACGGAGAGATGATGTTATCTTATCCCATCTGCTGGCTTCTCCTAGGCCGCCTTCGGCTCCCAACATTATTCCGGTCCATTGGCTTAAACCTTCTCCGGGATGGGTTAAAGTCAATGTAGACGGCTCTGCTTTTGGCACTCCAGGCGAGGCACGAGCGGGAGGTATTTTTCGCAACTATCGTGGATTTCTCAAATGCTGTTTTGCTTTTTCTACCCCTCATTCTTTTGCTTACATGGCTGAATTGAGAGCCACTATTTTTGCAATTGAACTTGCTTGGGAGAAAAATTGGCATCAGTTTTGGATTGAGTCAGACTCAATGTACGTTGTTAATCTGCTTAGACATCGTTCCATGGATGTTCCTTGGAGTATTCGTCAAGAATGGTTGCATTGTCTCACATTTGCTCTAGGATGAACATTCTTTTTTCACACATTTTTAGGGAAGGAAATAGAGTTGCTGATGCACTGGCAAAGTTTGGAGTCTCTTCCTCAGTGATTAATTAGTGGCCTTCAGCTCCTGCTTTTTGCCATAGGTTTATCAATGATGACATTTGTAGTATTTCTCACTTGCGTTTTTCTTGACTTTCCTAAACTTTTCTCCTCCCCCTTCTTTTTGTTTGTTCTCCTTCCTCTTCTCTTGTTCAAACACTCATTTTTCGTTTATTAATATATTGCGGGTTTGTCAGTTCTTGGGCCACGGGTGCTCACCCCGCCCGAGTTCTGTCTCGTCCCAATTTCTATAAAAAAAAGTGTTGAAAAAATAAGTGGTTAATTTTATTGCTGAATATTATAAATATCGAAAGTATTAAATGATATAAATGTTTGATAAATACTAAAAAGGAATAAGGTACAAAAATACCCACAACGTTTACATCTAGAAATTTTTTACCACTAATATCTAAAATGGTGTAATTTTACCCTTAATGTTAGCAGTCAAGAACAATTTTACCTTTAACGTTAACAAGTTTGGTCAATTGGAGAAATTACTCATCAAATTATCTTATTGGTCATTAATATTGTCATCTACACTTTACACGTGCGTCATTTTATCACTCATTAGTAATAGATCACAAACATATGATTAAACGTGAAAAAATTAAAAAGAATATTAAAAAATATACTGTATTTTTTAGGTAAAAAAAATCAAATATTTCACCAAATTTAAAAATGTTAATCTTCAATTCTATTATTAAATGAGAAAAAAATGATTTTTTTAATCAAACCATTTTAAACTTATGATTCCATCTTTTTGCATTAATTTACTTATTTATCCACTAAGAAAAATAGTTAAAAGCAACAATTGTTATAGAAATATTACAGATTCTTTATGACTTCAAAAGTTGTTTGTTCTTTTTTTTTTAATAATACATTATTTAATTCTTAACTTTTATTATATTTAACGTTTTAGTCTCTTACAAAGGAACTAAATTGTTTAATAATTGGCTTAATATATAAATAACCCCCTGAACTTGTCCAAATGTTACAACTGCCCCCTTCAACTTTCAATTATAACAACTTACCCCTTAAACTTGTCCAATTGTAAAACATAACCCCAAATTGGGAATTTTTTTACCCCGTATTTGAAGCAACCGTAAAAAAGTTTCTTCAGATTTGTATCACGCCAAAGATCTGATTATCATACTCCACGAGCGTTGCAGATTTTGCATTTCACGTGTTTCTTCAATTGTAGTCTACGTCAGCAATTTGGGGTTGTGTTTTACAATTGGACAAGTTTAAGGGGTAAGTTGTTACAATTGGACAAGTTTGAGGGGTAAGTTGTTACAATTGAAAGTTGGAGGGGGCAGTTGCAACATTTGGACAAGTTTAGGGGGTTATTTGTGTATTAAGCCTTAATAATTTAAACATTTGAATGACTGAAATATTAAATAAAAGAAAAGTTAAAAATTAAACATTATATTATTAAAATACGACAACTAAAATGTGTATTAAGTAAAAATGTAGTAACTAATAAATTATTTATCCATTTTATGTTAACCAATAAATAGGGTTAAACTATGCTTATTTTGTTTTTGACAATGCTTACTTTGTTTTTGACAAAGTAAGCCTTACTTTATTTTGTCCACCATTGGATGGTGATTAACTTTGACAAAATAAGCTCATCCAATGGTAAAGAAAACAAAGTAAATCTTACTTTGTAAAAAACAAAGTAAGCATAGAAGACACCAAATAAATAATATAATCATATTAATCTTTTCACATGTTAACATCAACAATTCTTTATAAATTTACTAAACATTAATTTTAAATTAGCTAACAACAAATGTCTACAAACTAACAACAAATAATTTGCTGTAGTGAGCTAACAATTTAACTAAACAGCCCATAAACATATATTTTGAATCTCTGTTAAATTGATTTATGATTACCAAAACCTACAAGTCTCAAGTACAAATTGCCAAACAGCTAGCACGTTTAGTGTATAACTAAAGTAAAAAAGGTGATAGATTGACTGAAAGGGAAGTTATTGGTATAAAGAATGGAATATTCAAGAAATTCAATCATATTATAAGATTGATTTTTTCTTTTTCTTGAGAAAAATGATTTGTTGAAAGATGTTTTTCAAGAACAGATTTATAACTTTTACAAGGAGATTTTTCTAAAAAGGAAAAAGAAAAAGGGAAATATTATATAATATTATCTTTTTAGTAGCAGGTATGGACCATAAATCCACAATGGCGGAACACAGAAATTTATGGAGCCCATATTATCTAATTTTTATTTTGAAACAATCTAATTTTATTAGTAATTAAAAATAGCTTTCATTAAACTTCTAAAAAAAAAGTTTGATGGTATCTTTAATTTACATGGTATCTCATAAATTTGTTTAAAGTATTATAATTAAAGTTGTCTTCTATAGTAACTTTGTTTAAATCTATAAAAAAAATTATAAAAGTGTAAAAAATAGAAAGTTAAGTTGTTTTAATGATTTAGAATTACAAATTAAACCTTTATTTTATATGTTTTGAATTTTTTATAAGTTTAAATAAACTGAAATATATTTAAAAAAAAATTTGAAATGTATATCATTTTAAAGAAATTCATTAGACACAAATGCAGAGAGATAATATGTCACTTTAAATAAATCTAGGTAGCGAATATATTATTTTAAACAAATTAGAGAGATTAAATAGTTACTTTGTAAGTTTTTGTCGGTCAAACTTTTGGAACAACTTTGGGGCGCTTCATGTATTAAGACTTAAAAATATTTATGAAAATATACATGTAATATTATAAAAAGTCTGTTTAAAAGTAATAAACAAAGGGATAAAGTGTAAAAACACCCTTAATGATTACGCCTAGGAGCAATTTTACCTTTAACGTCTAAAATGATACAATTTACCTCTAACGTTAGCATCCAATATCGATTTTACGCATAATGTTGGCAAGTTGGGTCAATTTCAGATAATATTATAAAATACAGATATTTTGTTTCTTATTCTGCACCAATTGCACGGAAGTTGATTATAAAAAAACCATATTTTTTGTGATTTAAAAATAGAATTGGAGATTAATATTTTTAAATTCGGTAAAATATTTGAATTTTTTTATCCAACTTGTGCAAAATACAGTATGTCTTTAATTTTTTTTAAAATTTCATGTTTAATCATATGTTCGTGATCTGTTACTAATGAGTAATAAAATAACGCACATGTGAAGTGTAGATAATAAGATTCATGACTGAAAAGACAATTAATGAATAATTTCTCCAATTGACCTAACTTATCAACGTTAGAGGCAAAATTGCTCTTAACTCCCAACGTCAAAAGTAAAATTGCACAATTTTAAACGTTAGAGGTAAAATTGCTCATAGATATAGTATTTTTGCACCTTATTCCATAAAAAAATATACTATGTGGTATTGGCCATATGGAGTAAGCCTTAGTTTGGCAAGCATCACTTGCTATTTCGGCACCAATAATTTTAGGTAAAACGACTTAGATAGAGATGGGATAATTGGTTATTCCAGATTCCATAGGCTGGATTGACAGCTCTAGTGACAAATCCTTTGCAGGTGGTACCATAATAGTATCAATATAATGTGCCAACCTTTGACCCTTCAGTATAGGTAACAATTGGATTCGGCATAACAAATATTTTCGATGTTAGCTTAATCGAGAGTTGATGAGCCACATTTGGAGAAGAAAAAGAAGTAATGGTGCGTGTGATGATGGCAGGGGTGATGGTGCCGTTAGAAGTCATAACTGTCGGTTTTGACCTTGAAGAAGGAGAAAGAGTCGCATGGTTGTTAGATCTCTTGAGGCTCTCAAACTCAAATGATTGATTTTCAAATAATTTGTATGTTAAAATTGATATAAGTAATAAATAATAATTCAATTGTGACATATATTATATTGTTTTACGAAGAAAACGATGTCAAAAGTTGAATAGTTATGACGAAAAATATACAAAAGCATAAAGGATATTCAATCAATCAAACAAATATATACAACATAAATAAATAGATATTGAACGCAATGACTGGCAAAATGGTTCATTTTAGGGATCTGCTCTTACTTTCATCTTCAGAATTTCTTCTCTATGTTTTTGGATATTTTTTCATAGAGTTCTAGCTTTTTATTCCATTTTCAACATGTAAATAAATTCCACCAAAATTAAAATTAAAATTAAAATGCACAAAATAGTAATAGAAAAGAAGCACAAATAAATCAATTTTGTCAAAACCCCTGCCATAATCCTAAATGAATCCAATCCATTCAACTCATTAACAAGTTTTTCAATTATTATTATTATTCAAAATATATCTATAAATGAACAAAATAGTTTATTGATAAACATTTTCAATATATGAAGTATGTCGATATTCAAATAATTTTAAATTTATAATACAAAATGATCTCAATTGATGATCGAACAATTATAAATCCAAATCATGCAGAACCGATTCCTTATGAGGCATAAATCCAGTTTCCTTTAGCCTTCTCTCTAAATTCTGCATCTCCGAAAAGACTATGTCCCATGTCCTTATTCAGTCCTTTCTCCCTCATTACCACCCGTAACTTTGCGACATGATCCCATAAGCAAGCTGAAGCATAGAGATTTGACAGCTGAACATAATGCCCCGTGTTATATGGATCTAATGTGAAAAGCTTCTTAGCAGCATACTCTCCTAGTGTGACATTTCGATGGATTTCACATGCGGTCAGAAGAGCTCCCCATACGCTTACTTGTGGTTCAATTGGCATGCTCTTTATAAAATTATAAGCTCTATCTATATATCCTTTACGCGCAAGAAGATCAACAACACATGCATAGTGTTGATGGCGTGGTTTGATCCCATAGTCTCTCATCTGGTGGAAAAGTGTCCATCCTTGTTCTACAAGACCTGAATTTTTGCAGGCTGTTAGGAGCCCAATGAAAGTAACATCATTTGGGGATATCCCAGCTTGTTTCATTTCATCAAAAAGACCAATGGATTCTTGGCCACAACCATGTAACCCATATCCCATAATCATTGAGCTCCAAAGAACAACATCTTTGTTTTGTGCTCTATCAAATATAATACGAGCCGAATCAAGAGAACCACATTTTGAGAACATGTCAACAAGAGCAGCTGTTACAAAAGCATCATTTCGAAACTCAGACCTACTTATGTAATCACTCATCCATCTTGCTAATTCAAGAGACCCCATTTGGCCACAAGCCAAGATACTGGATGTCACAGTAATAGAATCCGGTCTGGGTCTGAAGTTGTTATGTATCATTTCACGAAAAAGATGCAGAGCTTCTTCAGCGTAACCATTCTTCGCATAACCAGAAATCATTGCATTCCACAAGATCAAGTTTGGCATCTCCACCTGATCAAAAAACCATCTAGCCAAATTAACTTGCCCACATTTTGCATACATGGTTGTAAGTGAAATGATTAAATCAATCTCAAATTGGAGACCCATTTTAAGAACACAGGCATGAATAGATTTGCCATGTTCCAAGTCCTCTATATCAGTATATGCCCTAAGAACACTCACAAGAGCAACCCAATCAAGTTTGACGTTCATTCTCCTCATTTGGGTGAAAATTCTCAAAGCTTCAAAAGGATTCCCATTCTGTGCATACCCAGAAATGATGCAAGTCCAAGAAACAATTGTTCTACTACTTAACCTGTCAAATACAGCACGTGCCAGTGAAATGTGTCCACATTTGGCATAAAATGCAACCAGAGCATTCTGCACAAACACATCACCTTCAAACCCAAGTAGAAACGCCTGAGCATGCACCTGCCGGCCAGTATGAAGCGCCATCAAAGCACTACAAGCTTTGAGGATAGGAGGAAAAGTGAAACCATCAGGAATCACCCCTGTCATTTTCATACGCCCATACGTTTCAATTGCATCACCAAACAATGCGTGCCTGGAATAACATTTAATAATCGCATTCCATAGAAACACATCTGGGTCAGGAAAACAATCAAACACCTTACGTGCATAGCAAATTTCTCCAGTATTTGCACAGGAGCTTATGAGTTTAGAAATAAGAAACCCACTACAGTGCAATTGAGATAATACCAATTGGGCATGGATCTGATTTAAGTGCGTTTTGTGCACTGAATTATCAATCAGAGAAGCGTAGAATGTGCAAGGGTCGGAGTTAGTGTTAGAGTAGGTACGAGAACACACAGGCAAAGAATAAAAAGTGTTGATAAACTTGAATCTGCCACCGGAAATTTCTTTTCTTACAAGGTAAAGAAGATTCAAACCCATGAACTCAACTTTTGTATATCAGCACTAAAAACTAATTTCATTTCCCTCCCAAACTGAATCTTCATAACATAATTGTCAAACTACATGCTTGTATTTGGATCTTAAAAAATAGACGAATTCATCTAAGCACCCATTTTTATTTCTAAGAGTCCATACACCAACCCAAAATACAAAAATTACATAATGTTAGTCCACAAAATAATTTATTTTTATTTTTATATAAATAAAACATTTATTTAATTTTAGAATAAAGTTTTAATAAAATGAAAAAAATCATATAAAAGAAAAAGAAATAAAAGAAAAAATAAAAAAATAGCCAGGTCTCTCGCACGACATATGGAATAGCCATATGACGTGCAACCGAGTCCTTCGTCCAAAAAGTGTTTAACCTCCATGACGTGTAAGTCGATGTTTCAGCGCAAGGCATGCACGAAGGTAATCTGCACACCGTGTGGTCTAAATCCGCGCGTTGTGTGGCTTATATTTTTTAGCAAACGTTGTTTCAGTTCGACTCATCCGACTTCTCCAACGCACACCGAATGGTACCAAAGGCTAACCCATGAACTCTAACCTCCTACTCGCACCTATGCCTAGTCCTGACAACAGGTAAGGTATCAGCGGATAATGTCAATCCTAAACTCTTACCCTTTTATTTTTTAATTACCTGTCCCATTTAATTTACGGGTACCCGCAGATACCCTTACCCGTTAAGAATAATAAATAAAATAAAAAATATTATAAATTTAACAAAGTATAAATTTAATAAATCATCTATCTAAAAGTTGAACAAATTGAAACTTAATTAATAAGAATAAATTAGCTTAGTGATATCACTCAATGGTTGGAAAACAAAAGGTTAAGGTTCAAATCTCACGTCTTATATCTAAAAAATAATTATATTTAATAATATATAAAACATTTATGACGGATAACGAGTACTGGGTACCATGGGGGTGTTTCCATACTCGTCTCGTTATCCTAACAGGTAATGTTTTTTTTTATCTCATACCGTCCCATAACCTCTTATACAGGTACAAGTAGTCTCATTAGGATCGGGTAGTGCGGGGTACCCGCGGGTACCGTACCCGTTACCATCTCTAGTCCTAAACCATCTCTAACCACAAGTTAGTTGGGTGATGTGACATGAAAGTTATGGAAGTTGGGGGAAGTTAGGAGGAAGTTTAGAGGTTAGGGAAGTTAATGAGGTGTCAATCTTTCAACAAAATATGAGAGAAAAATAAGGATAGTGGAGTGGCTAACTACCTTAAATACCCTCACCAAAATGCTATAAAAAAACACCCAAATCATTCATTAAAAAAAAAAAATCATTCAACACATCAAAACCCTCTTCCTAAATTCCAATACTTAGTTCTTAAGTTCTTCCATTTGTTCTTCATAGTTCTTAGTTCTAATTTCTTTTTCTAGTTTGTTTTAGCTTCAATTAAAGTTTTTAATAGTTCATTTTCAAGTTCTTTCCATTTAATGTAGCATTTCTAAGCTTAAAGTTCTCAACTCATTAGTTAGAATCGCTTTCCAAATTTTTTCCAGCTTTTGTTATAATATGTCCAATTATTTTCCAAGTCCGATTCCGGCCACTTAAAGTCCATTTTTGTCTTTGATCCCTTATAAACATTTGTTCCTAACTTCCTGAAGTTAAATTTAGCTTTTTATTTTTTCCAATTTCGTGTCCCGAAACTCCATTTACAAGCTAATCTTTGCATCCCAAATCTCTTTATAATTTATGTTTCCAGCTTTCCATACAATCTACTCCATTTTTTTTATTTTCAGGTTCCAAAGCCCCTAATGCTCGATTTTGTCCCAGATTCTTATACGACCTCAGTCCCTGAACTTGATTTTAGCCTTTCACTTTACTCGATTCTATGTTCGTAAGCTCTCATTAGCCCCTCCAAAGTCAAGGTCAAATCTGCCCCATATTTACCTACTACAATCAGAAATTTGCTAGATCAATTTTGTCATTCTCAACCAACCGCGGTGCTCGTGGATCTCAAGTTGATATCGAATTCAACGCCTCGTCGAGATAGTTATTAGTTTGTCGTTGAATTTCATTTTTTTTTATTATTATTACATTTCAATCCATATGTATTGATTTGTTTTTCTAAATTCAATTGATTTAAGTATATGTTAATATAGAAATATTTCAATTGTAATCATTTTTATTATTTACTTTGAACACATGTATTCATCAACCTTTATATCAATAAATACTCATTTTTCACCAAATTTCGTGTCAATCTCGCACTTTCAATTCATTTATTTTACCCGTCTTTAATTTATTCGCATTAGCTTAAATAAAATTAAATTATCTAGAAGTTTCTATAACTGCGCTAGAGGCTCAAGAGAGATTTTTCCAAACCTTGCGTCCTTCGCCAGTCGATTCGTTTGGATTTCAAGTTTTATCGCACAAATCCACAAACTTAACCAATTTTAATTGAGAAGCAACTTCTCTGGCACACCCGCACCCTAACCATACATGATAAGGTTAAAAATTAGCATTAATCGGAAAATATCCCTAACATATACCTTAAATAATTTCCTACTTTCTTCCCTTTTATTATGTCATTTTCTTATCTGATTGCTTCTTTTATCTCTTCTATATAGCTCTTGGCTGGAGAAGACCCATGCCCGTCTTAACCATTTGTGGGCCTGTGCAAATACAACCAAGTCGTAATACAATTTTGAGCTAATATAAATTTTTTACTTAAAAAGTGTTATCCTTCTAATACTTTTTGAAGCAAAATCATCAACCAAGTTTTCATATTCGACTTTCTCCAAAAAATCATTCTCAATCACTATAAATGTCAATCCAATGGCTTTGCTCTTTATGACTGGAAAAAAACTGAACGAAATGCTACTGAATTGAACTGAACCAAATTCTACTAAAATTGAAATAATAATATAATCCTTTAAAAATTGCAATAATTAAAATAAAAATCTGATAAAAATAATAATAATAATAATAATAATAATAATAATAAAATAATAATTATAAAATATAATTATAATTATAATTCGACATTGTAGTAAAGTAAATTGTAAAAATTTTAAATTGTTCAAAACACAACTATAATTCATTGAAGATTCAAAATATCATATTGAATTTTAATTGAACTTTTTTTTTTTTAAATTTGCGGAATTACGCTTACATTATGACAAAGAAAAAATCTTATCCTATCTAATGTGATTCGAATCCATAACTTTCTGAGTTATAGGTAGAATCTCAACCATTAAGGTAAGACCTTCAATACGAATTTTATGCTATTAATTAGGCGAGTTCATTAATAGAATTGCAATTGGGGCGTAGATTCGCCCCAATAGGAATGAGAAATTTCCATTTACTTTCCTATAAAGTGATGACGGAGGAAAAACAATCTCCGGAGATGGCGATGGGGCAGAGATGGAGACATCTCTCCCACCCCACATATGGTGGGTGGGTGTCCACGAAAATACTTAAAAATGTAAATAAATTAATATTATGTATAGTAGGTTAATGTACTTTTTATATTGATAATTTGTTATTTATATAAAGTTTTAGATATTAATTTTTATATTTCGATGTTTTTTATAGATTGATGTATTATTTATTAATGATGATTGAGGCATTCTTTATGTAAGTATATCAATGTTTTATGAATTACATTTATTTAATTAAAATTAAATTATACTAAAGTATTTCTTTAAATTTTGAATAATGTGAAGATTTTATAGGATATAAATTCAGGTGATATAGATAAGTATTTTTTTCCGTTTATCAATGAGGAAATAAATTCCTCCGGAGGCAATAGTCTCCATCTCCATCTTATCTCGTTTACAATTCTAATTCAGGTAAAAGCTATGCTTACTTTGTTTTTAACAAAGTAAGTCTTACTTTGTGTGTTTTCACCATTGGATTAATTTTATACTCCATCATCCAATAGTGAAAACACACCAAGTAATTATACTTTGTCAAAAACAAAGTAACCATAGAAGACACCTCCTATTCACGAATCATAACTAATTAATTTGGTGAGTTTGAGTTAACGTGGATGATTGTAAATTGATTAAAGAATCAATACATCAAATATATATTTTTTTGAAAGAACCAATTTAGTTTTATTTGTATTTATTGTTATTATTTTTGTTGTTATTATTATTATTTGGGAAAGTATAAGAAGAACATGCGTACTGGCAATTGCATGTGGGTGCACATCATATATATTTGGACCATCAGGTAGGGCAGTTATCACGTGCCAGTCTTCCCCACCCGCACAAGACCACATATTTCAATTTTTTCATATTTTTAAAGAAATAAAAAGTACGTGCTGTCGCTTTTGGATTCGCTTGTGACATATGAAAATCGGTGGTAGCAGATTAGTTTATCATAATTTCCTAAAGGAAGAGCATAATTTATGAAGAAATAAAAAAGAACCATGAGTACAGATTTCGTACTTTTGTAGTAGGACAATTTTGTTCCAATTTCTTTATTTTTCAATTTTATATTTTGGGCTAGAAAATAGAATATTTCTAAGATTTTGATAATGATATTTCGGATGCAACTTGTTCCGGGACCAGATAGTTTCTTCTCCCCAATCACTTGGGAAATTTTTTTATTTTTAATTTTCTACTAATTTTATATGATTTTTAGGTGCCACCATATGTAGTTTCAGGTTTCGCCTCAATCTGTCCCAGTTAAATACAGGTTTCAGGTATTTGTATATCTTCTTTTATATAATTTCTGATTTTGTCATAGATTTTTAGGAATAATTATTATTTTGTTTTGTATTTTTTTCATATTTTTATAATTCCCGATAAGTGTTTTAGTGGATTATTACAGCAGCAAAACACAAAATGGTAAGAAGCTTTTGTGTTTGATCGAAACAAAAGAAAGAAGAAAGGTTTTTATGGAGAAAATGAAAAGTCTTTGGAAGAAACAAGAAGTCTTTCTGTTCAATAATAATCACAAGTACAAAGTCCCAAACATATATGTATTATGCGGAATTAAACTCTTCATCTATCCAGGGGTTCTTTAGTCTTCTCTCGTCTCTCAGTATATTCTGGAAGCAGTCCATTCTACCACAATGCACTTCACCTCACTCCATCATTTACCCAGCGAATCATCACCGTTTATCACACAAGACTGTGATCAATGGCTACGATTTAAACACTTGTCTTTGTCCTTGTCCTTGTCTACTTAGTCTAGACATTTCTTGATTAGCACTCGTAGAATCTAATATATAATATAAGAGTTAATATGATATTTTGCAATGAGAAATACAAGAATTTTAATTTCTTACCTCATTCAAATTCTTATGATATCGGAGAAAACACTAATTCAAAAGTTTTTTCTTTAAGCAATCATGGCTGCCCTCCTAATTACTTCTAGCAATCCCTATCACCTTCCCCAAAATGAGACTCCAGCTTTAGCTCTAATATCCTAGGTTCTCATCGGACCAAATTACCACCAATAGCCACTGGCCGTCAAAATTGCCCTAATATCGAAGAATAAATATTCTTTTGTGGATGGCACCATCAAAGCCCCTGTGGTGTGGATGACAATATGTATAACCAGTGGGAAAGGTGCAATGACATGGTGATGTCCTGGATTCATCACACATTATCACCTTCCATTGCCTGGAGCATTATGTGGCTCGATTATTGGAAAATTTATATATAAATGAAATTAGTATAAATTCCAATAGTCGTCTTTGTTCATGAACAACTGTGTTCGTTCATAATTAGTCGTGTTAGTGAACAGTCGTGTTCGTTCATGAATAGTAGTATTCATTCGAGAACAGACATGTCCATTCTAGTTTTATATATACATAATGGAGCTGTCAAATTTACACACTTTGAAAAATTACTCTCTGGAATATGTTTTTCTCTCTGTACGTTGTTGTTTTGTTCTACTCAGGTGATAACTAATATACACTCAGTAAGAATTCGCTTACGTAATCTGTTGTATCCTGGGAGACGATTGTCAATAGCGACAACATCTGTCTTAAGGAAACTGCTAATACAGTTCTCAGATTTGTCTAAACTCTTTCTTTTTAATTTCTTGTTTATTGTTCATGTTTTCATTCTGTGCTTTTGTTTTTTTGGATTAATCTTTTCTATTTTCTTTCTGTGTTTTTGTTTTTTGGATTAATCTTTTCTAATATTCTTAAGACATATAAACATGTTTCTGATTTTTCCAAAAAACAATATAATGTTTAAAGAACAATAAGTTGTATGCTTCTGTTTTTTCCCTTTTGATTTTTTTGTGGGTTATTTCATTTTAAAGTTTGCTGTTTTTGTTTTGATAAATTTTTTTTATTGAAATACGGACCTAGCCCAACGGGTTGTTTTGATAAATTTAATAAACCATCAGAAAACTTTAAAAACTTGTTATAGTTTTCGTTTTGTTTCTGTTTATAGAAGAAAAAAGAACAAAAAAGAAAAAGAAAAAAAGAGGCACACGGATAAAGAAAAAAAAGTTCCAGGCTTTGTAATATTTGAGATGTATGTATCTTTTTTTTTATATTTTCGTTGGTGTTGGCAATTGATTATTGGGTAAATTCCAAAAAAAAACCCTGTGGTTTCATGTAGTTCCAAAAAAATCCTTGTGGTTTATGCCGTTACACGAAAAACAGAAAATGGCTTAACACCGTTAAAAAGCTGACATGGTATAGGGGTAAAATTGGAAAATCAATTTTTTTTTTAATTTTTTCCCTCTCTCTCTCCTCCTTCTTCTTCCTTCTTCCTTCTTCTTCTCCTTCCTCCTTCTTCTTCCTCCTTCTCCCCCTTCTTCTTATTCTTCTTCTTCTCCTTCTTCTTCTTCTTCTTCCTTCTTCTTCTCCTTCTTCTTCTTCTTCCTTCTTCTCTCCTCCTCCTCCTCCTCCTCCTCCTCCTTCTTCTTCTTCTTCTTCTTCTTCTTCTTCTCCTTCTTCCGTCTTCTTCTTCCGTCTTCTTCTTCTTCCTTCTTTTTTTTAAGTTTCGAAAATTTCCAGTGGAAATTTCTGGAAATTTTCCAGAAATCTGGAAATTTCCAGATTTCAGAAATTTCCAGATTTCTTCGAGTATCGAAAATTAAAAAAAAGAATAGATGAAAAAAAAAGAAGAAGAAGAAGGAGGAAGCAGAAGAAGCAAGACGAAGGAGAGAAGAGAGGAAGAAGAAGGAGAATGAGAGAAGAAGAAGAAGGAGGAGGAGAGAGAGGGAAAAAAATAAAAAATAAAAAATTCGATTTTCCAATTTTACCCTTGTGCCACGTCAGCTTTTTTAACGGTGTTAAGCCATTTTCTGTTTTTCGGGTAACGGCGTAAACCACAAGGGTTTTTTTTTGGTAAAAACAAACCACAAGGGTTTTTTTGGAACTACATGAAACCACATGGGTTTTTTTTGGAATTCACCCTTGATTATTTGTTGAAATATTATTGTTTTTTTGGGTTTAGCCTTATATTTTTTACCTGGTTAATTTAAGTTGAATTTGGGAGTTAAGTTGCCTTCGAGTATCGAGCATATTTATGAAAGTAATATAATACTTTCAATTTTTTTGTTTATTATGATTTCGAATTAAATTAAGGTTATTTAATATTCGTTTGTTTTTAATTATTTGAAACAGATTATTGCTCTTTGTTTCTAACTTAATCTTGTTGAAATTTTAGAGAAAAAAATGGTTGAGATTGAGTATACAAATGGATCTGGTTCTAACGTGAATCAGAACACGGAGATTCCACAACCTACTCGTCTGCCATTCTCTGTGCCAACTTCTGTCAGCCACAGTGAAGGTCCTGAAAAATTCACAAGTGTGAATTTTAAAACGTGGCAACGGAAAATGTTGTTTTACCTTACTATGCTTAACTTGGCTAAATGCTTAAAGGATGATCCTCTTGTAATCAGAGAGGATGAGGTAGATACTGCTACCGCCTTTAATGCAATAGAAGCATGGAAGCATTCTGACTTCCTTTGCCGTAATTATATTTTAAACGACTTGACTGATGAATTTACAGTGTTTAACAAGTTAAGTAAACGGCAAAGGAATTATAGGAATCTCTGGACCATAAATATATATCAGAGGATGCCGGAGCTAAGAAATTCTTAGTTGGGCAATTTTTGAATTATAACATGGTAGATTCCAAGAAAGTTGTAAGTCAAGTGCAAGATTTACAACTAATTATCCATGAAATCCATGTCGAACGTATGTCAATTTCTGAATTGTTCCAAGTGGCAGCAATAATAGAAAAATTGTCGCCTGGATGGAAGGATTTCAAAAATTACCTTAAGCATAAGCGAAAGGAAATGACAATTGAGGAACTTATTGTCCTACTCCAAATTAAGGAGGACAAAAGAGGCACGGAGAAGAAAGTCTCCAATATGGCTAGTTAGTCTGTTGCTAAAGCAAATATGGCAGAGACTAATGAGAACTCCAAGAAAGGCAAAGGCAAGAAGCCGAAATGAGGTCCTAAAGGTGGCATATCCAAGAATACCAAATTCAGTGGAAAATGCTACAATTCTAATAGAAGGGGTCACATGTCATCTGATTGCAAACTACCAAAGAGGGTTAGGCCAAATGAAGCACATGTAATGGAAACCATTGAACAAGATGTATCAGACATTAATCTATGTGATGTGGTGTTGGAAGTCAACATGATTGATTCCAATCCAAAAGAATGGTGCCTAAATACCGGTGCCACATGTCATGTTTGTTGTGACAAGGAGTCCTTTGTTAAACTAACTCCTCAGACTGGAGAAAAGCTCTTTATGGGAAATTTTGCTACCTCCAAGATCAAGGGGATTGGGACTGTAATTCTAAAGATGCCTTGTGGGAAGGAAGTGAAGCTGCAGAATGTCTTGTATATTCTAGAGATTCGGAAGAACTTAGTTTCAGGAAGCATCCTTAGTACACACGACTTTAGGATGGTCTTCAAAGCCGAAAAGTTTATTTTGACTAAAGGGGGAATGTATGTGGGAAAATGTTCAAAAATTTACGTTTTGGCCATCCTTCTTATGAGCGTTTGAAAAGCCTTAATTTATCATGTAATGATTTCAATTCCCTCAAAGCAATACCATGCGATATTTGTCAAAAAGCCAAACAGAAAAAACACCCATTTCTATTAAGTCACATCATAACAAAAGAACGTTTCGACATGATACACATTGACATATGGGGCCCAGTAAAAGTGTCTTACTCTAACAAGAACTATTTCCTAACCATACTTGACGATTATAGCAGGTATACGTGGGTCACATTAATGCAAACCAAGGGTGAAGCAAGCACATCACTACAATAGTTTTGCAAATACATCAGCAAACATTTCAGCAAAGATGTAAAAATAATAAGAACATATAATGGCCCTAAGTTCATCATGAAGGATTTCTATGTCACCAACGACATTAAACATTAGACATCCTGCCCAAAAACACCACAACAGAACTAGGGCACACCAACAAATGCTTTATAAGAAGGTGAGATCATCACTTCCAGAAAGATAGTGGGAGCAATATGGAGATAGAATTCAAGCAAGAAAAACTCATTAGATGAAAGTTTGAAAGTATCATTTGTTTCACATGAAAGTGAAGTCAAGGTAAGATTACTCATCGTTTCATTATAACACACTAATCCAAGTGAATCTCAGATGAGATATTTTTCTCAAAATGTTAGTGAGAGCATGGATTAGATCCTTGTGCAGGAAGAACCGATATAATTTAAAAAGCCATTTAAATAACAAGACATGCTTGTAAGTTTCACATAACACATTGTTGTTCAGTCTATCTAAAACATGGAGTATGTGGAAGCATTGAATGAGATGGATGATATTTGGGATATCGAAGAATATTACTGAGTTAGGGTTAGTAAAAGTTACAATCCGTACATTTATCCTAGTGGTTGTGAACATCTTCACGTGATGGAAACAAAACTGATGCATGAGCTCTAGGAGCTCCGGTCACAACGAAATCCATACACACACTCAGAAGATTACATCTAAATGCAAATAACTAGAAAATTATGATTTTGGAAATCGAAAACGTAGTTTCATGGTAAATGTGGTAGTAAACAAATTTAATTATTGTAATTTTCTAATTTGAAGTTATCAACGGTCAAAACTGACAGTGTCAACCTAGTTTTGCTAATGGTGAGAACTTGAGTCCCCTTTTAGCAACAAAAAAACCACGAGCACCTATTTATAAATTGGCAAAATTACATGATTATATTTAGAATTTTTCTAATAAAGAATACAATTCCAAATTAATAAAATTAATCTAAATAACTAAATAAAAATTAAAAACAATAAATTTATTAAATGAGGCTAAATCTTGCTCGTTTGTTATAAATGTTATAAAAATAAGTTTTACCATTAGAAGGATAATTGTCTACATCAAATATATACAAACAATTTTTTATAAAAAACTTCTTTTAAACGTTTTTGTTTTTATGAAAAAAATGTTAAATACCGATTTTGTAAAAACCTAACTAAACACTATATTTCATGCGGTTTTAAACTATCAAAATTATTAATTAGGTCTTGAACTAAATAAAAAACATTAATTTAATGTCTATCCTTCTTATTGAAAATCATTCAGTTGGACAGTTTCAAACTCTCCTACCAAACTCATTTTAAGTCGATATAAAGATTAACTCCATATTAAATAGTCACAATTTCTGATTTTAAGATATTATGATATTTCTCTTCCCAAAAAAAAAGATATTATAAGATTTAATTAATGATTTCTTTTCCTACCAAAAAAAATTAATGATTTCTTTTGTTTAGTTCAACTCAATCGATGATTTTAAGGGAAAATTACAAAACTAGATCAAATGGAAGGCCCATTTATATATTTAACCCATTTACTCAACACCTACTACATATCTAGACTATTTTTATGTGACTTTCCCATAATACCCTCAATATTTACGCACGTCTGTCTCCCCCCCCTAACTTCGCAGATTCTATCTTATGCGAAGCCTGCGAAGCTAATGTTTGGGTTTACTTGATGAAATTAATTAGCATATGTGAAGCTAATGTTTGGTTTAGTTGATGATTTTAATTAGCATATGCGAAGTCTGGATGTGTTTTTAACAAAATTCGCTTATATAACAAAAAATGCCAAACAACAACGGATTCTAACATTAAAATCATAACATTATAAAAATTTTAGAACATTATTGCCACAATAACAACATTCAAATCATAATATTATCAAAATTTACAACAAGATTGCCACAATAAACTCCTAACAAATCACTTCAAAGTGATCTTGACTAATTTGGACAGAAATTTCTCTCTCTACAGGAAGTCCAGTCCTTTTGGGATGAGAAATGGAAATTCAGATCTTTTGGGATGGACGTGTCTCATGGTGCACACCAAGATTGGCACAATCTCTCCAAACTAGTCATTTCAAAGTGAATGTGCCAATTGAGGGAAATTTCTCCCTATACAAGAAGGAAAGTCATCTCCCCTGCAGTCCAATACGCCGCCTTCCAGAAAGGGATGTTATGTAATCAACCACCTTCAGAAAAAAATTAATTAATCGTGTTAGGTAGGGAAAAAGACAATTTTGGCTTCACGAAATGAGGATTAGCGAAGCATGTGAATGTAAATGTGCAGGAAAATAGATGATTTTACTTCGCTAATCGATGTTTTTGCGAGGTATGCGAGGTCTGAAACGTGACGATCTACATCGCATATCAATGCTTTCGCGAAGTCTGCGAGTGAAATCATGAACTTTTCTACTCGCAGACTTCGCGAACTAATCGATTCGCGAAGTAGATCGTCACGTTTCAGGCTCTTTCTCTTCGTAGATCTTCGTGAAATAATCGGCTACGCGAAGTGTATTCATGGAAAAACGCGGAAAAAACATCAGATACTTACATTTTTCGCGCCTTTCACCCTTAAAAGCGACAATAACAATATGATAAACTGGGAAAAATGATGAAAATAATGTAGAATAACCATTTCTTTGATGGTAACAAGAAGAAAGAAACCAAGTAACGAGCAAGAACAGGAAGATGAAGAACCATGACTTTGTTTTCTAGGATTAGGAAGTTGAAGAATCAAGAGATGAAGAGAGGAAAAAGAGAAATACACTGTGATTTGGAGAAATGGTGCAGATTTCGTGCAATTTAAAGGAAGATAGGAAGATCAAAAGTCTTGAAAACATTAATGGAGGAGCGAACAGCCGTTTCGCGCACCCAAGGAGAAGAGGGGAGAGAACATTCGTGTAAGGGGGAAGTGGGAAGGTTAGGGGTATTATGGGAAAGTCACACAAAATCAGTCTAGATATGTAGTAGGTTGAGTAAATAGGTTAAATATGTAAATGGGTCTACCATTTGACCCATTTTTGTAATTTACCTCCATTTTAATAGTTTAAAATTTTAATTTAGTTAAAGAGGAAAGGAGTTTGATGGCTAAATAGAAATATGAATGGTGTATTTATTGGATTTGATGTACGGATAAGCAGAAAGATGGAAAGGCCCCTTGGAAGAAAGTTCAAAATGAACGTGGGTGGGCCTTTTGGTGACAACTGTAAACTGATTTAATATTAAATCTACAACTCATTCCCTCCCTTTTATATAAACAGAATTTTGTGAAATTGATGCGAAAGAAAAGACATTTTTTCAATGTTGAAGCAGTACCTTACCTACATGTGAATTTTGTTCCCCGTAATCATTATATTATACCTATCCTCCCCTTCCTTCAACTTCTATGGTAAATGGTAATTATGATTATATATAATTTAATTTTTGGATTTTTTCAATTTTGAAATCATCGGTTTTATGTTATTAAAAGTTTATGAATTTTTATGTTTGGTTTTGAAATTTAAGAACCATAAAAAAGTAAAGTAAAAATTGACATCATGTGTGAAATTTATCCTAATTTAATTAATTGGTTTATTCACATTTGCTTTTTGGATTATGTTATTTTTGTTGGATAAACTATACCTGCAACGAGTGGTAGGGCCTAAAATTTATACATGATAGAGCTAATTCTACGGTAGGTGTCAGAGTCAGCTTTATTAAGTTGGAGGCAATTTTTTAAAATCAACCCTGCAAGGATGGGCAATTGTTTTTTGGTTTTCACATCCTAAAATTTCGGTGTTTTAGTGTGTCGGAAGCTAAAAAAATTAAGACTGTCTAACTTTAAAATCAGTAACCATTTTTAAAGTTTTATAAGTCTAACTCGAAAATGACACCTTACGTACTAAACTAAACTGAAACATTAAAATTTTGTATCGATTTCGTGTCATGTGTAATTTTATTAACTTTACCCGTGGTCCCTCAACTTAAACCATACTTTTTCTTAGGTCTTAATTTAAAAAACATATATAAATCTAGTGTACAATAGATGAAAATGATACAAGAAGCTACTTTATTTATTTTATTTTTTTCTCTTTTAGATCATTTTATTTTGTTAAGAAAAAGAAGTTTTAAAATAGTAATTTGATAAATAAAAAATCGTGGTTCTAAATAATTTTAATTTTTTAAATTTTTTTAGGCTTAATAGGCATCCAGCTTCCTAAACTTGTAACTTTTTTTCACCTGACCACCTCAACTTAGGGGACAACCTCTTAACCCCTCAACTCTCCAAAAACATCACATACAGCCCCTTACACCCTTATGTTCGGTCAAGATATTGACCCGTGTAGAAAACTCGTTTGACTGTTGACCACACCAATGTCACGTGTCGTTTTTTTCATTAAATTTAGCTTGATTTAGCGAAGGAAAAATCATTAAACGCTTTAAAAACGCATCATTAAGCAATTAATGATATGTTAACCTTTGATATTGAAGTTTTAAACAGCTTTCACCTATAAAGAAATGTTTATTTTTATTTCGACTTATTATTTTGTAATGTTAATACTCTGGCATATAGCAATCATATGGTATTGGAGAAAATTTAGGGATTAATATAATAAAAGAAAATGAACAATCCAAAGAATTTTAAACGAATACCATGACAATGGTTTTACGAGGGAATGAGAAAATTTAGGGAAGGGATTAAATCCTTTAAAACTTCTAATATAGATATAATATGAATAAAATAATTTTTTATAGATAAATATATAAATATAATTAAAATTAAAATGATAATATATATAGATTAGATGTTTTGTTCTGTCACGTTTAACTATATAACTATAACTATAATTAAAATTAAGATTATAATAGATAATTGGCATCACTTTCAATTTACGGGATGAAATTAATAATTTAATATAAAATATTCATTATTAATCAATTAACAATTAAGAAAATGAGACTCACATTTATTCAAGCTAAATTTAATGAAAAATGACACGTGGCATTAGTGTGGCAACAGTCAAACACGTTTTCTATACGGGTCAATATTTTGACCGAACATAGGGGTGTAAGGGGTTGTATATGATGTATTTGGAGAGTTGATGGGGTTGAGAGGTTGTCCCTTAAGTTGAGGGGGCCAGGTGAAAAAAAGTTACAAGTTTAAGGGGCTGGGTGCCTATTAAACCAATTTTTTAATTTGATATCAGCATCGGTCAGTTTGTGATCGTTTATTTTTTTTATAATAGACTTTTATACAGTAAATTGCAAAGTTGAACGATTGTTATATTCTATTTTAAAGATAAGATGACATAAAGAAAGATCCAATTAAGTTAGGGGTTATAGATGTAGTTTATCCATAGTTTATTTTGTTTAACTACTAGCAATAAAGCTGGGAAATATTTTTCAATGATTTCTGCAAGATGCAGGCATCGAATTTTTTTTTTTTTTTTCTTTCTCTTGAACTCTCTCTCTCTATATAGAAGGACGTTTTTAGTGAAATATAGATTTAGTTTTAACATATGAAATTATCCAAATTTAATGTTAATATTTTTAAATAAGATCAATTTTAGCTCTATATACCTAAAAAAGACTGGTTTGATTATCATTTAATTGTCAAATCAGATATTCCAAAAATCAATTACATCTAAAATATTTAATGTGTCACTGTTTTTTTGACTGAAATTAAATTAAATTAACTTAACTGAACTGAACGCTACTGAACTAAACTTAACTGAAAATTGAACTTAACTTAACTTAACTTAACTGCACCAAATAATTATAATTATAATAAATTATATATATATAATGATATGTTTTATATATAAATAATTATAATTACAATAAATATAAATAATATTAAATTATAAATTATAATAAATAATAATAAGGTTTATATAAATAGTTATAATTATAATAAATAATGATGAATTATATATAAATAATACTAAATTATAAATTATATATAAATAATTATAATTATAATAAATAATAATAATTACTGAAATTAAATTAACCGAACTTAACTGAACTGAACTTAACTTAACTGAACTGAACTGAACTGAATGCTGCTGAACTTAATTGAACTGAACTTACTTGTGCTGAAATTAAGTAAAAAAGAATAGGGCCTAATACCGTTATAAAAAACTTATTAAAATGCTAACAACTAAGTCTGTGAAATACAAGTTAATCACAATTTTTTTTATTAATACGTCTAAATTTTTTACCGTGTTACTAACAGAGTTACAAATAACCAACCGAAAATGTAGAAAACTGCTTTAGTTTATCGATAAACTTATTTAGAAGGTCTGATGTGACAGTTTCAAATCCGTTTTTCAAATTTTCAATAATGTAGTGCTAAAATTGATCTTTCTTGAAAACATTAAGATTAAATTTACACAATTTCATACGTTAAGATTAAATATGCACTTTTTTAAAAAACGTTAGGTCCCTTATCCTTTTTTACATGTTGGTAAGATTCTAGAAATGACTATACATTTTTTTTATTAAGCACCAACAAGATTACGAATAGGCAAGGATGGATAAGAACCCAAGCTCCACTAATGTGCTGCTTGATTCACTGATCTTTTAAGTATAATAATGTCTTTTTTTAGCATATGAATATTTTTTTTACCATTTAAGGAAGAAAGGAAAATATATCAAGTTGAATTTCACAATATTTAATGTGTTTTTATCTTTTTTTTTTATTATATTTTGGTTGATGTTGTTGCTATTGAGAAATTTAAAATTGATGATTTAGTATCATGATACGTGCACGAGGTTTAAACGTGTCTCAAAAAGTACTCAGAAGTTGATGAAATAATAATTCGTATTCATAATGAAAAATATGATTGGATTTTGGGTAGATTTATCATTGAGTAGAGGACCATTTATATATACAATTCTACAGATACAACAATGATGAATATGCATCTTTAAAAGATAACAGAATGTGCTATAATTTTACCACTGTATATTGAGTTTTTTTTTTTTTTTTCATATTTAGAGACTGTTTAGATTTGTTGACATTTGATACCTATTTTGATAAAACTTCTAATGATCCTTTGGAATTCGTGTCTGGAAGAGGCCTTCCTCAAAATCATTTAAGTAATACAAGTTTTTTTTTATATAATTTTTTATAAAGTTGTAACGTTTTTTTTTTTTTTTTTTGTTCTTTTGTTTGTTTTAATGTGAGTTTCTATTTCTTTTTCTTTTTCAATGAGTGTGAAATTATTGTGATGGCATTTGCTTAATATCTTATTTAGAGAGATATTTAAAAACCTATTGATTTAAAAGATACATATAACAAAACTTACGATTTTGTTTTACCACATAGGAATGTTAAGCCTGTTGAAAAGTAAGAGAGCGATGATGAATTTCTTGCATCCTATTTTGATCTTGATATGGCTGAAGAGTAGTTTTTACGTACAAATAAATGATATACATTTTGAGAACATCATTAATATTGTAATTTTGTTGTAAATAAATGATTTTATGTTAATTCATGTATTTGACTTTAATTACATTTAAACCTATCTGAAGTTACAGTCAGTAAATTTCATTTAATTTTCAATCACTTTTACTAGCTTTTAGTCGCTTTCTATCAATTTTCAGATGTGCTGAAAGTGGACTAACCATTTTATATACTTATTTTCTATTGGATTTGGGTAATTTTAGTTTTTTCATGATGTGAAAATTGTTTGAAGTATGTTTAAGTTATTGTAAACTTGTTTTATTTTAGTCTCAATCACTTTCATTTGCTTTTAGTGGGTTTCACTCACTTGCTATATGTTAGTCACATTGAATTCAACTAAAAGTGATTGCAATTATGTATAATTGTATTTAAATTTGTGCTTACGAGAGTTTTTATTTGTGAATCATTGTATTGTATTGTTGTTGCTTTTTTCTATGTGTATTTTATCTAGTGTTCAGACAGTTGCGTTCACATGGATTCTGATGACCACGTAAATTTGGTCATTCATCGTTAGATCTAAACGGATTAAAATAAAAAAAAGGATGGCCCGGTCGCACTGGGCAAGCCTTCCCCTGCCAATTTATTTGGCAAGGAGTCGCTCCTAAGACTCGAACTCGTGACCTCTTGGTCACACGACAACAACGTTTACCGTTGCGCCAAGGCTCGCCCTCTATATAGAAACTCAATATTACTAAATAATTTACCCTAATTCCTATTGCTTTTGAGCCTTAAATTTAAAATCTCATTGCCACCTCAATCATTTCTTTGGCTGCTAAACAAAAAGTTTTCCATGTTGGTTTTTTTCTTAGTGTGGGAATTAATGGAGTAAACAGACATTGATTCATTTACTGATCAAACCTGTATATAATCTTATAAGTTAGCATAGCTAAGAAGGATAAACCTAATACAAATACAATATTAACTATACTACGAATAACTGCAAAAGGGGAAAAGCTCTCATCTCTCTCTGTTTAGTCATCGCCTCTCCATCTCGGTGTGCATTTTTAGTTCGTGGAACTACGGTGACATGGAGCTACAGTTCGTTTCTTTTGCTGCTAATCCACGGATCTGCACTACAAAAGGTAAACTTAAATCTGTTGAATATTAATTGATAGATTTGACTTCATTACATATGATTCCCAAGAGCATTGCCTATGACAAAGATGTCAAGTTTCTAAGTCAATCCCGAAGGACCCACTTGAAGAGATAAGAAAATGCCTATATTCTCCAACCTCCGAACTGGCTAAGCGAAATGTCTCCCTCTTCCAACATCAAGTACCTCAATCCTTACAAGGTTCATGTATGTTGGAGCTAGCAAACAAGTGGTATGGAGGTCAATATTATTAACGAATGAGAGAATGATGAGCACATCTCTTTTAAAGAGAGAGATCGAGTACTATACAAGGAGAAAGACAATGTTCATTTATCTAAAGAAGATCCGGATGACATTCCCCATCCCTACTCCCCAACCTAGGGATTTCCCGTTCCTCATTCCATTATGTTTTTCAATATATATACAACTTTTGTTTTATTTTTTCTCGCATTCTTTGATAGATCTGATTCAACAAAAGTAATAAGCTGGAAAAAGGTAATTTATTCAATGAGGGAAAGGGCTTTAAATAGCCTTACACCAAAACAGAATCCACATTGCACAAGCTAAAAACGTGGAGATACAAAACAGAAAAATCAAACTCTGTTATTCCTAAAGAAAAGGTCTTCCTAAAGAGGTGGAACTCTCTTGACCAATTAAAACAGAAAAGACTATTTCAAACATAGCAAATATCTAACAATCCATCCCTTAAACTAATTCATCAGAAAATTAGCTTATCTCTGTAATATCCAGTATTCCAAGCCAGCTATGAAGCTTCTCGAACTGCTCTAACTTCAGTGGCTTTGTCATGATGTCTGCAATTTGATTCTCAGAAGCACAATAACTCAGTTTCACCAGCCCATCGTTCACTAAATCTCTGAGAAAGTGGAATTTTACATCAATATGTTTACTCCTTCCATGGAAAACTGGATTTTTAGACAACTGTATAGTTGAACTATTGTCACACATGATTATAGTTCCTGTTTTCTCTTCAGCTTCAAGTTTTTCCAACACTCTTCTAATCCAAATACATTGACACGCACATAGAGCTGCTGCTATGTATTCCACTTCTGTCGTTGAAAGGGCTACTACTGGCTGCTTTTTTGATGTCCAAGAAATTGCTCCAGACCCTAACAAGAAAACAAATCCAGAGGTGCTTCTTCGATCATCTAAGTTGCCGGCATAGTCACTATCAGTGAAGGCCCTAAGCTTCAAACCACTTTCTCCTTTCCTATAGAAAATTCCGAGATTAATTGTTCCTTTTAAATACCTCAGAATTCTCTTCACTGCAAGCCAATGTGAAATGGTGGGACTAGCCATGAATCTGCTAATTAAACTAACACTGTACATCAAGTCAGGCCTAGAAACAGTTAAATACACGAGGCTTCCAACTACTTGCTTAAATAGTGTTGTAGACACCGAGTCGGAGGACCTGTGACGAAAACCTGGAAACAAGACGGTTGAAGCGATTGATTCTGAAAGTTTCAAAAAAAAAAAAAAAAAATAAATAAATAAAATAAATAAGTTACGGTCGGTCGCTGTTGTCGATCGGATAGCTCGCGAATGCTTAACGGCACGGTGCGAGTGCTTAGCGGCGGCTGGCGCGCGTTCGACGACAGTCGGACGCCCGCTCAACGACGCAAAGCGCGCGCTCGACGTTTGTCGGACGCACGCATCCAACCATGAATGGTACGCGCTCGGTGTCCGAGCAAGACACGAGCTTGGCGGCACGGGACGCGCGCTCGTCAGCCACGAGGCGTGTGAGTCCGGCAGCGCGGAACACGCGTTCGGCGGTCACGACGCATGAACGCCCGACGACGCGGAGCGCGAGCTCGACAAGCGCGGGCCCGACGACGTAAGACGCGCCCCGACGGCCGTTGAGCGAGTGCCCGACTGCGTCGGGCGGAAGTCCAACGGTAGGTGGGCGCGAGCGCCCAACCGCGTCGGGCGGACGCCCAACGCTGTTGGGCGACCGCCCAACAATTGTTGGGCGATCGCCCAACAATCGTTGGGCGACCGCCCAACGATCGTTGGGCGACCGCCCAACGATTGGGCGACCGCCCAACAATCGTTGGGCGATCGCCCAACAATCGTTGGGCGGCCGCCCAACAATCGTTGGGCGGCCACCCAACAATCGTTGGGCGGTAGCCCAACGTAGTGTTGGGCGGCCGCCCAACAAGCCTTGGGCGGCCGCCCAACGGCTTTGGGCGACGCCCGATTTTACTCGGGCGTCGCCCATTGTTCCGGGACCCGTTTTTCTATAAAAAGGGGCACAGATCCCAATGAAAAAAAAGGAGGAGGAGGATTTTCTTTGGAGCCTTTCTCACTCTAAACATTTTTAGAGAGAGAAAGTGAAATTTTTTTTGAGAAAAATATTTTTTTTTCTCAAAAATTCCAAAGTTCCTAAAGTTAAATTTTTACTAAAAAATATAAAAAACGGGAGATCGCAACTCGTGGAATCAATCGGCTTGGACTGTCAGATACCGAATTTAAGGTATTATCCGAGGACTAGACTCTTTTATTTTATTTTATTTATCTTCTCCTTCTATTTATTTTTATGCTATAGTTTTATTTATTTAGTTATTCATTTATTTTGTCACGTTTTATTTAATTAGCGTATTTATTTAATTTTCGTTTCGTGTTGAATAAAATTCGATTTTGTTTTAAAATAAAAAACCTCGTTTTGATATCCCAATACGAACCATGATCCGATAAAAAGGTAGTTCGGGTATCGAAAAACGTTGAGATTATAAGTTTTTTTTAATCTAAAAGAAATTTCCAAATAATGTTTTAAAATAAAAAAAAAACATCGTTTTAGGAACTTCCGTTATTGACTATGATCCATTTTTGGTAGTTCGGAAATCCAAAACGATTGTATTAAATTTAATTTAAAGCTTTTGAATAAATCTGGAAATAATTGGAGTGCTGCTGTAATTTTCCATTTCTGTCACTAATTGCTGTTTACCGACGGATTTTCCGTCGGTAAATCTGCCAAAACGTAAAAAATGCCATTTCAGTCCCTTTTCTTAACTTTTAAGCTTTTAATCCTTAATATATATATGTATAGTTATGTAATATATGTTTTTCAAACTATTTTAGATATTTAGTGTATATAATTATTTAGGATGTTTGTATATCATTCTTTATTTAATTTTTAAACATAAGTATATGTATATATATGTTCTTTTTTATTCATTTGAGTTGTATTAGATCCTATTTTAAAGGTTATTTACTTGGGCATTTTGGGAAATAATTAGTAGATATTGGTATATGTTATTTTTGATATTTAAAACTATATTAGTTGTGTATATATGTAGTTTTGGGGTATATGGGTTATGTTATTGATTATTATATGAAACTATTTTGGATAAAGATTATTTTCTTAAGATTTATTTACTATTTTCACATTTTTAAAGTATAAATGTATTATACCTAGTATTTTCATATATGTATAGTTTCTTTTTTATTAACTCTTATTTTCATATTCTCTTTTGATTTGGATGTATATATATATGCTTAAAATACTTTCTTTATTCTTTTGGACCATTTATGGGTTCATGTTTCAAATGGGCTTTATTTGAGTGTGAATCTTGGTTTAAGTGGGTTTATTATTGTAATTATAATAGGTGAAAAGTCCATTAAATAAAAGGGGAAAATAAATCACAAAAAGAGAGTTTTTCAACTTAATCATTTAAACTAATGAATTTTTAGAGGTTCCTAATGTAAATAAATGGAGTTATTTTTGTTAATATTTCAAAATTGGTTCCAAAACATCACGTTTTAAAACCTTAATCCGTTCCAAAGGCGGATTAAGCGAACATTGTAATTAAAATCGTTTTCTTTGTGAATAATAGAGTTTTTGAATCATTTTCTTAAAGGGTTTGTACAAAATAAAATTGACTTGTATGTTTAATCATGTTTTCCTATTAAAAGGTTTTTATCCTAACGTTTTCAAACACTCGAGTCGTTCCAACGGCGATTCGGGTGAACTTCATCACACGGGGTTTTAAAACGCACCTAAATCGTTCCAACGGCGATTAAGGTGCGAACCATGTAAATAAACTCGTTTTGGAGAAATAAGTTGGTATAGAGTAAACACACAACATGACATTTAAATAAAGTCGTAAACCACTTCTTTCTTCCCCCTTCTCTGTGTATGTATAATATAAATGGGTGATTCTTTACTAATATGGCTTTCCAATAATATATGCTCAAAACGGTTTCTGAAAAAAAGAAAGAAAAGGTTTCAAATGAATTTTAAACTTAAAGAAGTATACGATTAGTCCGTTATCGCCTAACATGCTGAGTAGGAGGCCGGTGGTTCATAACCGGGCGATGTCGGGGTGCCTAGTAGCCTTTCTCCGGAAAGGAGCTAGCCTTCTCGGCTCGTACCTAAGTTTCCCGAACCCACACCGGTCTCCTGCAAGGGATCGGTGTTCATTTTCCCATTCGTGGGTGGCGACTCTTCCATATCTCCGAGCTTCGGTCCTACCGAGCAGCTTGATTCCACGATTGGTTGCTTTCGGCACCAATCACCGCTTACGTCGCCATGAGGTTGTCCACCCCCCGGTCCGCCCGGGAGATTAGGCCGCGACACCTCGTCTAACAAGTGGCGACTCTGCTGGAGAAGCGAGAAATTTGATTCCGGAAGGCGTGTATTAAGCCCTTAACGGGGACGGATCGTTTTACTTCTTTTCGTATGCATTCATGTGCATTATTGCAAACCCTTTGGGTAATTTCCGCGAAACCTCTAGCGAGAGTCCATTCGTCGCTCGAAAGAGGCTAGTGTAAGTTCCCCCTTACAGTAAGGCGCCAAAGGGTCCCCATCCATTCGTTAGGGGCGAATTTGTGCGGTCCTGTGAGGTCCCGCGGTCAGCCGTGTCAGCATATAGTAGCCTTAGAAGTTTCCATAGGATTACCCGTTACTATTTTTGATGTGATAAATGAATCAATTCGTGTTTTCAAACCGCCACGATACGTGTTTAATCCTAAAGTAGGTAAAGAAAATGAGACGATGTGTTAATATATACTCGTGAATCGACATACTAATTACCCTAAAACATCGAAACAATTTGAACTAAAGACGACTTAGTCATCTCATATGAATGAACATGTGCGACCCGCCTTGTCCCTTTCGGTGTCCCGACGAAGGCACATGTTCAGGAAATGTGTTATGACGTAAGCACGTATTAGTATGAATCGGTTCGGTGTTAAGGATAGTTACATCTCGATACAAAAGACTATATTAACAGTAGCCGTTATTCACATTCTTTAAATAAGTTGGGATAAAACGAGATCATGACGAAACGAAAACGAAGAACATTTCTGTTTCGAACGACCCTGTCGTAACGTGAAAAGTTTCGCACAAGTAGCCCGTCCCTTTCGAATAAAAGACGAGCTTTTACGTTATGCCCCGTGTCGTTTTTAAGAGAAATGGACGTGTCCGCGGAAGTGACTAAGAAAAGAAAAGCGAAAAATGAACTAAACGACCAAAATCATTCCGAATTTACGATATATGTCAATCCCGAGCGTAGTTAAAGAAAATAAACCAATGCCGTTGAATATGTGCCTCGAACGAGTGTATACCCCGTATAAAATCTCGAAGCCGAATTAAGCCGAACCATATAATTGCGCCATATGGACGAGACTGCGGGCTTTGACTAACGACTCGATCATTTCGACCGTTACCAAAACTGCAAGAAATATGGCCCGATGTACGTGTTTGCTTAAGTCGTGCCTAAAGGAAAGAGAACGGTGATATCCTCACTTTGAATAGGCATGCGATTCAACGAAACGTTGATTTTCTATAACCACACTAAGATGATATATCCCTTGGATTGGGAAGAACAACGAACTGTTGCTAGCCGAAAGGTTACCGTGCGCTCAAAATAAGACTCGCCGTCTTTTCATGTAGCTAAAATGAGCAAACGGATCCTCGATGCTAAGAACAAACGCGTTACGCGATGAGTCCGTTCCCTAAAATAAAATCCAAAAGTGATTCCATCACTAAATAAACGCATGGTTACGTCTCTCGATAGATCCAAAAGATCCCGTTGTAATCCAAAAATCGAGACACGAACCCGCGCGAACAAAAAGGGAACGAGTCATTGACAATAACGAACGATTGGACTAGAAGAATAACTCGTACCACGTCTAAAAGCTGAAATGCACTCAAAGGGAGTCAAAACTCGAATTAATGCGTCTCGCGAAAGGGCAAAAGACGAGTTATTCCGAAAGGACAATCCAACTTGGTCGATTTCTTAGTCACTGAACGTTGATACGTAAAAAACGAACTGTATTGTCTGATGGGTGATTTACTTTTCCGCAATAATCGACGGCGTCACGCGTCCCCTAGACCGCAATGTGAGCCAAAAACCAAAATCCTAGGAAAGAGACCTGGACCAACGAGTGTGTGGAGGAATAAGGGTGGAAGAGAGATGTGGTGATACGTGTAAATAGAACTAATGTTTGTTCTTCTTATCTTATAATTGTAAATAAATAAACGCACACACCACGAATCATGCATATAAAATCATGCATACATACTAATGGATACCGTTCGCGCAGACATCATCATTAAGCGGTTGTGGTTTCGCGAGAGTAATCGGCTTGTCAGACAGTTTGATCAGCTACGAGTAGACAGTTCTGAATCGGCAGTTGTGGCTTCGGAATCATCTTCGTCCGAGTATACTCAGTCTTCAGCCAGTATGTCTGCGATCGACGAAAAAGTGGCCGGATTGGAAAACTCTATGAACAACATTAATGAGCAGTTAGCGGTGATAGCGGCCCAGTTAGCTAAGCTGGCGATGAAAGATGACAAAAATGGCAGTAAACACGCTGAGAAGGAGGTGAACGATGGACCTCGCTTTGGGAATGAGGATGACTATCAAGATTATATCCGGAAGCAGCTTGAGAAAGAGAAAGCTAAGGAAGAGGAGTGGAAGCAACACATCACTCAGGAGGTGCAAGATCTACGTGGGGGAAGTTCCGGGAGTCAGGACTTTTATAACTTGAAGAATTGTTTATCGGCAACGGCTTTGCCATTGAAATTCCGGCTCCCTGACATGAAAAAGTTCGATGGAACTAGGGATCCCACTGCCCACATGAATCAGTATGTCGCTGTAATGAAGCACACGATCCTGACTGAGGATCAAGTCATGGGACTGTTTAACACTTACCTAGAGGGGGCTGCCCTCACGTGGTTTCATGCATTGCCGATGGTCACGAAGAGGGATTGGAAGGAATTAGCGAAGTCATTCATCGCTCAGTATAGCTTCAATACCATACTGGAGGTCACTTTGAAGGAGCTAGAGAGCACTAAGCAGCAGGCTGGGGAATCTTTTTCCGATTTTGTGAAAAGATGGAGGGCTAAGGCCGCGGTCATGAAACAGAAGCCGCTTGAGCAAGATCAGATCCGAATGGTGGTTGGCAACACATTGCCATATATTAAGAATGAGTTGCGGTATATGCCTTTTACCGACTTTAATCAGATGTACAGTTGTGCTTTGACAGTTGAGGGGGATGGAGAGCCGAAGAAAGCATACACTAAATGGACGAAGTCTGGGTATAGTGCCGGAGGGCCGAGTGCGAGTGCAGAATCTGCAGCAGTGAAAGTGCTTGATCTTAATGCTATCGAAAAGAGGCGGTTCGCCAAATTTGATCAGACTTACGCAAAGGTTTTCGAACGTTTGCAGAAGAAAGGACTATTGAAAGCCCTTACCCCTTATAACAAAGCTCTACCTACTCCGCAGATACAGGCTAGAGGGTATTGTGAGTTCCACAGCAATTATGGGCATACAATTGAGAATTGTGAGAGGCTGAAACACGAAATCCAGGATTTAATCGAGGAGAAAAAGATAGCTGATCCTTCGTTAGCGAACCCTTCCGTTAGGCGCAATCCATTGCCTAATCATAGAGTGAGTACGATCAGAGTTGGTTTGATAGAAACTGTAATGATGGAATCCTTCGAGGAGAACGTAGAGGAGTTGTTGGACTCCGATGAAAAGAGCAATGTGGGAAAGGGGCTGTATGTGTCCTTCCTGGGTGAAGAACAAGAGGATGAACCGATGGGGGAAGGGTCAGATGGTGGAGCACCGTATGATGAGGATAGTGCTGAAGAGACCGGAGAAGGGTCGTCTCGGACTATTGTGCCAGATTCGGGTTTGTTTAGTGGAGGAAGGGATCCCGAGGCGCACTTGCGTGAATATATGCACGACATGTTTATTGAATCCTTCGGAGTAGATGAAATTGCCCAGTGGTTCAACCATTCGCTGGTAGGCGAGCCTCTGGAATGGTTCCATTCATTACCCGACTCTTGCAAGCATGATTGGGATCGGTTGTCGGATTTGTTTCTAGAAAAGTACCAAAGAGCTGAAGATAGAACTGCGGAGCGCTTTGCGATGCAGATCGGACCTATCAAGCGTCCGCTACCGAGGGTTAGTAAGTATAACGGCAATAAGGACCCTATGGAGCACCTTCACTTCTACTTGTCGGCTATGGCACCCTTGGGTTTTAAAGAGGAAGAGATCACTAGCTTGTTTTGCAATTCATTGATGGGTGAACCGTTAATGTGGTACATGTCGTTGCCGATGTATGTTAAGACCGATTGGGCGGCAATGACGAAAAGATTTATCAAAGAGTATACAGTATGGATGCTGACGGAGCAAACCCCTGATTCCCCGTCTTACCAAACGCTTGATGCGGTATTAGCGATGCCTAGGTATGGTGGATACCAGGATCCTGTTGAGCACGCGAGGTTATTCCGCAATCATATGTATGACGCCGGATTTCCGCAATGTGAGTTGCATGAACATTTTCCGGAAACCTTGATGGGTGAAGCCTTATTATGGCATCAAGGTCTATCAGAGGAAAAAATGGGTCATTGGGTACCGCTTAGAAGTGCTTTTGTGGCGAGATATGAGATGTATGTTCCATGGACGGGATCCCTGGACGATCTGGATAGGATTAGGCAATTCCCCGAGGAACCGTTTGTGGATTATGCTAGAAGGTGGAGGCACCGTTATGAGCAGTGTCATGAGGCAATGAGCGATAAGGTGCAGCTTATGTGCATACAACGAGGTGCTATTCCGTTGGCCGCCAGAAGGATGAGCAGAGTGTCCCTCCGGGATTATGATGATTTGATAGGTTGGGCCTTGTATGGATCGGCGGATCCCTTTTACTTGAATCCGAATGTTCCTCACGTCATGGATTTAATGGTTGTGGACATTTGGGAGAGTTCTTCGGACGAGGAAGATACCAATCAGAGGATTCCTATTAACATTTGGGACGAATCGGATGATGAGCCGGAAATCGCGATAATGACGAGATCAGGCCGTGTGGCCGAAGGGAAGGCACCTATGATAGAAACCGAGATTGGAGAAGGGTCGGCTCCTAAGCCCGATGACCAAGTTCTTGAGCAGTTGAAGAAGACGCAGGCTAAGTCAACAGTCTGGGAAGTCTTATGCCATTCTAAATACCATCGTGAGAACCTGATGAAAGAGTTGCAGAATCTGGTTATTTCCACCGATACTGAGCCGGCAGCGCTAGTGGGAGCGATTATGGCCTGAAAGAAGGCTGAAATCACATTTACTGACGAGGATCTCCCAGAAGAGGGGAAGGCTCACAATAAGCCTTTGTACATCCGAGCGGAAATCAACGGAAAGAAGACTAGTTGTGTGATGGTCGATGATGGATCGGCCATTAATGTTTACCCGTTGAAACTCTTGTCGAAGTTGGGAGTGGAGAGAGGAGATTTGACAGCTTCTGAAACTGTGATTAGAGCATATGACGATAGCCGTAGGCACATTGAAGGAGTCTTCAAGGCCAAGTTGAAAGTGGGGCCACATGAAGAAGAAACTGAGTTCACGGTGCTGGATATCCCGGTAACCTTTGCTGTATTGTTGGGACGCCCATGGTTCCATAAGTTGGGAGGTGTGCCCTCCACGCTCCATCAAATGATCAAGTTTCCCTTCAGGGAGGAGATAGTGACAATCAGAGCTGAGAAATTGAGCTCGGTGGCAGCGTTGGGAATTGAGCCTCAGCTTTTCTCCGGGTTCCAAGTGTCCGGGATTTACGAGTCAAGCATGACCACCGACGTGGTGAAGATGATGAAGGGAGGTTTCATCCCAGGAATGGGCTTAGGAGCACACCATCAGGGGTTGCCAGAATTTCCGGATTTTAAGAGTCAGAAAACCCGGAGGGGTTTGGGATATGAGCAGGGAGGTCCGTCCAACGTGAGTGGTGAAGGAAAAGTGGGCCTAAGGAAGTACTTCGTGAACGAGGGGCATTGAAAGGCGTATTCAGGGACCCCCGAGGCATGGACTAGCGCCGAAGGAAAGATTCTGCCGGGATTCGAAATCTTCAATGATGTTGCCGACTGGGGCAAAGGAAAGGCGAGCTGCTTTATCGAGGAGATTATGATGCTGGATTTGAATGCCGAGGAGCAAGTCATCACCGTTGAAGCAACTGCAGGAGCGGTGAATGAGCCTAGTACTTCCAAAGCATATGAGAAGCCCGAGAACCTCGATGATGAAAATTGTATTACTGCTTTGTTTGAATCAGACGATGTAATCGCCAATACTATCAATGAAATTAATTCTGATTTTGCTTACTTGCTTGATGTTGATCGTGATCATTCCATGCATTCTCATTCATATAACATGCCTACATTTGAAATCAATACAATAGAAATGTCAACTTTCAATCTTGGCACGGATGAAAATCCTAAACTTATACAAATTGCTCAAGAATTAACTATTGAAGAGAGGAAAGAATTCGAGAGAATAATTAAAAAATACGAAATAGTGTTTGCTTGGACATACGAAGACATGCCAGGAATTGATCAATCAATCGTAACTCACCGCATTCCAACATATCCCGAGGCGAGGCCTGTAAAGCAGAAGCTCCGACGTATGAGACCAGAATGGGCAGATAAGATCAGAGAGGAGGTGAAGAAGCAGTTAGAAGTAGGATTCATCAAAGTGATCGACTATCCCCCTTGGGTCGCAAATGTGGTGCCAATCGCAAAAAAGGACGGCAAAGTAAGGATGTGCGTTGATTACAGAGATCTTAACAAGGCATGCCCCAAGGATGAGTTCGCATTGCCTCATATCGACGTATTGATCGACAGTGCAGCGTCAAGCGTCTTACACACGAATGTGGATGGTTTCATGGGCTACATGCAAGTTCAGATGGCCGAAAAGCACAAAGCAAAAACCTCGTTCACAACCGAGTGGGGGACATACTGTTACAGAGTAATGCCGTTCGGTTTGAAAAATGCCGGGGCAACTTACCAGCGAATGGCCACAGCACTGTTCCATGATATGATACACAAGGAGGTAGAAGTCTACGTGGACGATATGATGGTCAAATCAGAGACAAGAGAAGGGCATTTTACCGCGCTCGAGAAGTTTTTGGCTCGAATTGCAGAATTCAAGCTAAGGTTAAACCCGAAGAAGTGCTTTTTCGGCGTTTCGTCGGGGAAAATCTTAGGCTATGTAATCGGAAATAAGGGAATCGAGGTGGATCCTGATAAAGTGAAGGCTATACAGGAGATGCCGGCGCCGAGAAATGAGAAGGAAGTGAGAGGGTTTCTGGGGCAGGTTCAGTATATCAGTCGGTTTATAGCGAGACTCACCGCAATCTGTGAGCCAATCTTTAAGTTGCTAAGGAAAAACCAACCCGCTACTTGGAATGATAAGTGTCAGCAAGGTCTGGAGAGCGTCCGGAACTATTTGTCTAATCCGCCAGTGCTGAGAGCGCCTAAACTGGGAAAGCCGCTTCTCCTCTATATAGCAATTGAGGAGCGATCTATTGGGGCAATGTTGGCTCAAGAGGGAGACACCGGTGTGGAGCACGCGGTGTATTATTTGAGTAAAAAATTCCTGGAGTACGAGCTCAAGTACAACATGATCGAAAAGACATGTGTGGCAGTAGTATGGTTGACAAAGAAACTGCGGCACTATTTCCAATCGTATAAAGTGATCATTATTTATCGGATGGACCCCGTGAAGTATCTATACCGAACTCCATCCTTAACGGGGAAGTTAGCCAGATGGTTGTTGCTTTTGTCCGAGTTTGACATTGAATATATGACGAAGAAGGATATCAAAGGGAGGGCCGTGGTAGAATTTCTGGCCAACCAACCCCTGAATGCAGAGGAAGAAGAGATAAGCTATGATTTCCCCGATGAGCACTTGAACGCAATCGAAGTTATACCGTGGAAAATGTTCTTCAACGGAGCAGTTAATTCGAATGGAGCCGGAGTAGCAGTACTACTTACCTCACCGGAAGAAGAAAGGATCCCGATGGCCAAGAAGTTATCCTTCCCTCTCACCAATAATATGGCCGAATATGAAGCGTGCATTTATGGTTTAGAGTCATTAGCGGCACTGGGAGCGTCATATGTCGAAATTTGGGGTGACTCAAAGTTGATCATCGAACAGGCACGAGGAAACTGGGAGGTAAGGGAAGAAAGACTACGTCCGTACCTCGATCAGCTAGAAGGGTTGGCACAAAGATTCAAAGAATGCCGTTTCTATCTGTTAAGCCCAAAATATACCTACAATATCATTAATATTTATATCATTTTTATTACAAATTCGTGTTATTTATATCTGTTTAGATTACTTTTACTCTCGAATATCTTTCTTTCTTGCAAGGTACCTAAATATTTGGTAAAATCCAAATAGGAACGAAAAAGGATCTAAAACAGAAGAAAAACCCTACAAAAAGGAGTCAAAGATGACGTAAATCAAAAGCACCAAGTCGAGGACACGAACGAAAGTAAAGAAACGGAAAACTCACCAAGCCGCGACCGCGAATCCACCACCCGCGACCGCGACACGTGTGGTTTAGCCATTTCTTTCCTTCGTCCAACGTTCAACTTAATGCTACGTCATTCACGGCCGAGGATTCCTATCCTCGGTAAGTGCAGAAAATTTACCAAATGCATTTAACACATGCTGAAATCCAAGAAACGCGTTCGTTCAAGTGGATAAAGACGTCCTTTCACAACGGACACGACTCTTAACCATCGGATACATCACTTCAAACACAACCCTTCAACATCTATAAATAAAGAGTTGATGTTGAGAAAAAATGCAATGAAATGTTATAATATAGATATAGAATCAGAGCGTAGAACTTATGTCTAAGTTCTAAGTAAAACATTTCGAGAGTTAGAAATTAGATTCTGTACAAAACAAGATGAGGTACACATATTGTTTATAGTTTAATTACAACTCAGTAGCGTTTAGACATTGTTCCAGTTTTAGTTTGCATCATGGTAGTGGCCGACCGAATCCCTATTACGAAGTTACAGCGAGAAGATTGAGTAGAGTGTTCGCCCCTGAGCCTGACAACCTCTTAGGAAACCCAAGGAAAGGAACCGATCAAGCCGTTCACTTGCACGCCCTCGAAGAACTCGATGCTCCTTGTTCTCTGTAAACTTGTATCAATTTATATTTCATCTAATAAAGTCCGTTCTATTCGACAAATCGTTATGCAGCACTTATGGTAACCAATCCAATATAAGTGAGGCTGGTGTTTTCATTAATACGCAGTTGAATTCAAAATCATTACAAGGAAACTTTGTTGAACACTTAGGCAAATTATCATCTCGAAAGAGTTTTAATTTGAGTAAGGGCAACTATCCCGAAAGGGTTTTGTCGCGTTCAAAGCCAATTAATTAGAGGTTCCGTCATTTATTTCATCATCATAATTGATACAAAGTTTAAGTTTTTTTCTTTGCTTAATGCAAATGAATAAATCCATTCGTTTTTCTAAAAAGTTCTAAATGTTCCTATTTTGTAAAATTCACCCTTAAAATCAGAAGATCTTTCTAACAATCGATATATTCTAAATATAAAATCTTAATCCAGCATTTTCAAATACTCAAAGTCCACAAACTCAATTAAACAATTTCCTAAATTCAATTAGACAAATTTCACTTTTCATTTACATTCAATAGTAAATCTAACAAGTTCGAAATTAACAGATTCAAAAATAAGTTTTTCGTTAAAAAACGTATCCCTGTGGGATCGATATTTTTATTACTACAAGCGAAACCGTGCACTTGCGGAAATCGCTCAACAAGTTTTTGGCGCCGTTGCCGGGGATACGCCAAAATTTTTGACAAAATTTTTATTTTTCGTATTTTATTTTCGAATCTAGGTTTACACATTATTTTTATACAATTTTTATATTTTATTTATTTTCAGTTATATAACATATTTGTTTTCAATTTTGTTTTGAATGTAGTTTGGCTCGTGTAACAATTTCAAGTTCATGCGCAGTTCGCGAAGTTCGGGCACACCACCAGACCCTCTTGATCCAGAAATTGAAAGAACACTTAAGAAAAACAAGAAAAACAAGAAAAACAACAAAAACAAAGACAAAACACCCTTAAAAACCAAAGTAGTCCAGCCAGAAAATATGGCCGATCCACCGACACTTATGGATTATGCTAGGCCAGGAATGGCCGGTGTAACTAATAGTGTAGTTAGACCCCGTATAAATGCAAATCAATTTGAAATTAAGCATGCTTTGCTTAATATGTTGCAAAACAACGTAACTTTTTATGGACTACCTAACGAAAACCCTAATGCACATTTGACAAATTTCTTAGAAATTTGTGATACTTTTAAAATTACTGATGTAACAGCCGAAGCAATCAAACTTCGCCTCTTTCCTTTCACTTTAAAGGATAAGGCAAAAATTTGGTTAACTTTTATGCCTGCTGCAACATTTGAAACTTGGGACCAATTAGCCCAAGCGTTTTTATCAAAATATTTTCCTTTAGCAAAAACCGCAAGAGTCATCAAAGAGTTGACATCTTTTACCCAAAATAATAATGAAACTCTTTATGAAGCTTGGGAACGTTTTAAAGAACTTCAACGTTTATGCCCACACCACCAACTGCCAGATGCACTTTTAATGCAGACATTCTATAATGGATTAAATCCTACGACTAGAGGTTCATTAGATGCTATGTCTGGAGGGTTATTTATGAAGAAGACGTCCGCCCAAGCAAGAGAACTTTTGGAGGAAATGGCAATCAACAGCAGTATGTGGCCCGTAGAGCGTGGACATATACCAACAGCGAAACCATCATCCTCAGGTACATCATCGGTTAACGGTATAATGAATCTTGATCCAGTAGCAATGTTACAAGCCCAATTTTCTGCCTTATCGCACAAAATTGATAAATTTATGGCACCATGCGATCCTAATGATCCAATCCAGAGAGACATTGATTACGAAGGTATGAGTGAGTTAGAACAGGTAAACTTTGTCCAAGGACAAAACCAAACTACTAATCCTTATTCTAATACTTATAATCCTGGATGGAGAAATCATCCTAACTGTAATTGGAAAGATGGTAATAATAATAATAATGCAAATGCTAATCAATATCGTATAAATAATTATCAAAATCAAACAAGAGATACGATTAGCACTTTATCTTCAAAAATCGACAAATTTATAGATGCTATGAATGGAAAGGTAAGTAATCAAGACGATGGTTTTAAACGGATCGAAAGTAAATTCGATCAGCTTATCAAAAACCAATCATCTAGCATCCATAATTTGGAGGTTCAAATTGGACAGCTTGCTAAATCAATTCCATCCCGCAAAGAGGGAAGTCTTCCCAGCCAAACGGAAGAAAATCCGAAAGAGCATGTTAAGGCTATCACTCTTCGTTCAGGGAAAAACTACTTAGGTCCGGAAATGCCCAGAAATTCAACTTTACTTGGAAATGATTTACCAAAATCCAAAGAAGATACTTTAAAACAAAAAGATACAAAAATTGACTCTAATCCGAAACCTTTTGTACCAAAACCACCTTTTCCACACAGGGTCCGAAATAAGGACCATGATAAACAACTTTTATCATTTTTAGATAAGCTTAAAAATTTGCATATAAATTTAACATTCATGGATGCAATTACGCAAATTCCTAACTATGGAAAATTCTTGAAAGATTTAATTTCAAAAAAGATTAGTTGGGAAGGAATTTCGTCCATTTCGCTTACTGAAGATTGTAGTTCGATAGTATCAAGCAAATTACCTACTAAACTCAAAGATCCCGGATGCTTTACCATTCCGTGTACATTGGGAAATATGGAATTCCCAAGTCTATTTTTGAAAAATTAGGTTTAGAAGAAGACATCAAGCGTACCAATATGGTTTTGCAATTAGCGGATCAATCCACTAAAAGACCATATGGTATAATTGAGGACGTCTTAGTGAAAGTTGACAAATTTATTTTTCCTACTGATTTTGTCTTCTTAGATTTTGCTTATGATGCTAATTGTCCGCTAATCTTTCGTAGACCGTTCATGAACACGGGACGTGCTCTAGTTGATGTGTCGGAAGGAAAAGTAGTTTTAAGAATAGGTGATGATAAAATCGAGTTCGATATGAATCAAGCGATGAAATATCCTATGGAGGATTTCGCTTGTATGAAACTTGATTTAATTGAAGAATGTGTTAATGACATTGTTCAAAGAGAAGAAATAATAGAACCTATAATGGGTGAAGAATTAGAAGATAAGGACCCAGAGCCTTTGATTCGAGAAGATGGACCAGTTCCGCCTTCAGTAATAGTTCCACCTAAATTAGAACTTAAAGAATTACCAAACCATCTGAGATACGCTTTCCTAGGCGGAAGTGATACTCTACCTATAATCATCTCTAACAAATTAACAGAAAATCAAGAAGAAAAATTGAAAGAAGTTGTTAGAAATAGAATAGGAAGTATGGGATGGCAAATTTCAGATTTAAAAGGAATTAATCCTAGTATTGTAATGCATAGGATTCACTTAGAAGAAGATAAGCCACCTAAAGCGGATAGACAAAGACGTTTAAATCCGAATATGAATGAAGTAGTCAAAAATGAGATTACTAAACTTTTAGACAATGGAATCATTTATCCTATTTCGGATAGTGAATGGGTTAGTCCAATCCATTGTGTACCCAAAAAGGGAGGCATAACTGTAGTAAGGAATGATGAAGGTGAATTAATACCTACGCGAACCACCACCGGTTGGAGGGTTTGTATAGATTATAGGAACCTAAATAAGGCAACTAGGAAAGATCATTTTCCTTTACCTTTCATCGATCAAATGATCGAAAGGATAGCCGGTCATGCATTTTATTGTTTTCTTGATGGCTATTCCGGATTCTTTCAAATATATATTTACCCGTATGACCAAGATAAAACAACCTTCACATGTCCTTATGGAACATTTGCATATAGAAGAATGCCTTTTGGTCTATGTAATGCACCAGTAACTTTTCAACGTTGTATGACTGCAATTTTTAATGATTTCATCGAAGATATCATGGAAGTATTTATGGATGATTTTCCAGTTTATGGAGATTCTTTTGATGCATGTTTAAAAAACTTAGATAAAGTTCTTTTTAGATGCGAAGAAACGAATTTAGTATTAAATTGGGAAAAATGTCATTTCATGGTTGACGAAGGAATTGTTTTAGGTCATAAAATATCTGAAAAAGGATTAGAAGTTGATAGAGCAAAAACTTCTAATAGAAAAATTACCCCCACCAACAACTGTCAAAGGAGTAAGATCATTTCTAGGACATGCAGGTTTTTACAGACGATTTATAAAAAACTTTTCTGTGATTTCCAAACCACTTACTAATTTGCTTATGAAGGATTCAACCTTCGATTTTAATGAAGATTGTATTAAAGCTTTCGAAACATTGAAAACAGCTTTAGTCAGTGCACCCATAATTGCTAAACCCGATTGGGATTTGCTTTTTGAAATCATGTGTGATGCAAGTGACCTAGCAGTAGGAAGTGTTCTAGGTCAAAGAAAGGATAAAAGATTACATGTTATTTATTATGCAAGTCACACATTGTCCGGTGCACAGTTAAATTACACAACAACAGAAAAAGAGATGTTAGCCATAGTATTTGCATGTGATAAGTTTAGGTCATACTTGTTAGGATCTAAAGTTATTATCTATACAGATCACGCAGCTTTACGTTATCTGTTTGCTAAGAAAGATGCAAAACCGCGTCTGATTAGATGGGTTTTGTTATTACAAGAATTTGATATAGAAATTAAAGACAAAAGGGAGTAGAAAACCTTGTCGCCGATCATCTATCAAGACTAGAAGATGAAAACGGTCCTATAGGTGAAACTGTCGGTATACGAGATGATTTCCCCGATGAACATCTCTATCAGGTAGAAAGTATCATGTCACCGTGGTATGCAGATTTTGCTAATTATCTTGCAACCGATATCGTTCCGGAAGGATTATCTTCCCAACAAAGGAAGAAATTTTTCTTCGATATTAAACAATATTTTTGGGAAGATCCCTTTCTATTTAAATCATGTGGTGACGGGATAATTAGGAGATGTGTTGGAGAAAATGAATATGAATCTATAATAACGGAATGTCATTCCAGCTCATATGGAGGACATAGCGGAGTAAATAAAACGGTAGCTAAAATATTGGAATGTGGTTTCTTTTGGCCTACGATGTTTAAAGACGTTGGTTCATTTATTACTCGTTGTGATAAATGCCAAAGAACGGGAAATTTAGGAAGAAAAGATGAGATGCCCCTCAAAAACGTGTTGGAAGTTGAAATCTTCGACATGTGGGGAATTGATTTCATGGGACCTTTTCCGCCTTCCAACGGTAAAACTTACATATTAGTAGCCGTTGATTATGTTTCGAAGTGGGTTGAAGCAATTGCAACCCCTACGAATGATTCTAAAGTAGTTGTTAATTTTCTTGACGATATATTTTGTAGATTTGGTTGTCCTAGATTCGTTGTCAGTGATGGCGGTACCCATTTCATAAATCGGAATTTTGATATGCTTATGAAAAAATATGGAGTACGCCACCGCGTGTCAACGCCATACCATCCTCAATCGAATGGTCAGGCGGAGATCTCAAATAGAGAACTCAAATGGATTCTAGAGAAAACTGTTTCGTCATCAAGAAAAGATTGGTCACAAAAACTCAATAATGCGCTATGGGCATACCGTACTTCATTTAAATCACCAATAGGAATGACTCCATATCGGTTAGTGTATGGAAAAGCATGTCATTTACCAGTAGAATTAGAACATAAAGCCAATTGGGCTATTAGAAAACTTAATTTTGATTTACAACAAGCAGGAAAGAAACATTTGCTCAATTTAAATGAGTTAGATGAGTTACGACATCTATCGTATGAGAATGCGAGGATTTATAAAGAAAGAGTGAAAAAATGGCACGATGCCAAGATCAAAGTCAAGCACTTTAATGTTGGAGATAAGGTGCTGTTATTTAATTCACGGCTTCGTATATTTCCAGGAAAACTTAAGTCCAGATGGACCGGACCGTATTTAGTCGTCAAAACATTCGACTATGGTTCTTTGGAACTTGAGGAAACCAACGGTAATCGTTTTAAAGTTAACGGTAATCGATGTAAAATTTATTACGAAAATATTTCCGAAATAGGAACTAATTTCGTAACAAGATTTCCTGACATATAAATCATTTCATTTTTCTAATAGTTAGTTTTTATTATTTTTATTTTTATTTTATTTTTATTTTATTTATTTTGTTTTGTTTTAAATTATATCATTTTATATTAGAATTTTAGATATATAAAAATATATTCAAGTCATGATTTTAATTAATTTTTAGGAATTTAATGAGAATTAGAAGAAATTTAGTGATTCTCAGTTGAGAATTTGAAATTCTCAGTTGAGAATTCAAATATATAGAAATCTTGAGAAGGTAGGAAATTTTCTGGACTTATAGAGAATTTAAAATTCTCAGTTGAGGATTTGGGGTATGACTAGTGGCCAGGAAAATTTCTGGACTTATAGAGGATTTGGGATTCTCAGTTGAGAATTCTGACTTCAATAGGTTTCAAATTGACAGGAAAATTTCTGAACTTACCGAGGATGAGGATTCTCGGTAGAGGATCAGAAATTAGGGGTTTTGACAACTGATTTCCGCAAGGAAATCAGCGTGTCGCGACCGCGGGTCAGCATCCTCGGTCGCGACACGGGGAATTTGTGCAGTAATTGACCCTTGTTCTTCAACTTTTCAGCAGACACAACTTTTCGGAAACGAATAGTTGCTTTTCTTCATTTTTAAAAGGTATGTTTCATGCTTTTTCACCTCAAAATAACACCTCTTTTCATCCTAGGATTTTATAAATAGGTTCTAGAGGTTCAGTTTTCTGTCACTTTCTTTTCATCTCAATCAGAACAATTCTCTGATTTTCTTACCATTCAACAACCCAGAAATTAAGTTCAGAACCTTTCTTCCTTACTCATTCCAAACATCATGACTTCCACAAACACTCATCCTAAGAAAGTTGTTGCTTCACGCACTAAAAATACAGATATATCAGAGCGTTATGGATGTAACTTTCCCATCTTCAATCATGATGAGGGAAGGCGCTTCTTGAGGCTTCGATACACATTCTTTGTCGGAATGTTATACATGGATGACTTTCTTAACGATCAGTTGGGAGTCAAAGAAGATATGAGTCGCTACATGGAACGCTTAGGATGGACCAGATTTGTTGATATTAAGTTTCCTATAATTGGAGACTGGATATTAGAGTTCTTCTGTACGGTTCGTTTTGTTAACAAGCGTCGGGTGCGTCTTAGTTTCTGTCGGGATGGCAAAACTTTCACTTTTGGATATCCTGAATTGCATGCTTGGTTTGGTTTTCCCTTGAAGGATACTACCAAACATCATCATGTAAGAGATATGACATCCACTGATATTTGGCGAATGCTCACCGGCATTTGGCCTTTCAACCCTAAACTTGCCTATAATAAGTCTTTTTATTCCAACTCTATGCTATATTTGCATAAGTTTCTGAGTCACAGCCTGTTCGGTCGCACGTTCAGTAGTGTCGTCCAAGAATCTGATCTTTATGTACTTGGAGATATATTTCAAGGCAACGTGGTTGATTCTTCAAAAATTCTGATGGAGGGTCTTGTTGCCGCATCTAGATCCAAGGCTAAGAAGGTTGGGTTCGGGAATATTATATGTGGAATAATACTAGGGACCAAGGGAAGTATTTCTGTTCCTTGGAGTGATGCTGAATCTTTCCCGATGCTAGACTATGAGTTTTTAGAATACGAAGGTCTAGTGAAACGAGTTTTTCGATCAGGACCAAATTTTCTTTCTGCACCAGAACGTCAAGCCTTCGTGCAGATGAAAATAGACCGCTATAGGGCTAAGAAAATCCCGATTGAAAGGGACGAATTTTTAGCATAGCTTTTGTTTATTTTGTTTGTAAATATGTTGTACATATTTCTATTTCAATAAAACTTTCTCTTTTGCATTATATCTTGTTTTTGATTATATGGTTACACTAACATTAAAACTCAGTATTCTACACTTATGAATCTATTAAATAAAACTTTAAAGCATTCATTACTAATTAAATGTTAATAACTAAGTTTCAATTCCTTAAATAAAGATTCATTTAACTTACATTAATAAATGAACATAAATGCTTCAATTAATTTGAGTTCCAAACCTTTCCTATTATTAATTTAACATTCGTTAATTAAAGCATTTTCATTTATTTTTCCCATTAATAAGGATAAACCTTTGGTTTTCCTTATCATTTAATGTTTTACATTTATGTTTTTAAGTACAGATAACATTTTCAAGGAGTTCAGGATAGGATTTATCAAGAAATTACACAAATAGAAGTTACTATACAGAATTTGGGTGACCATAGGGTGATCCGCGGCCGAGAATTATTGAATTCTCGGTAACTTCAGCAAAATTCCCCCAAAAATTAAGAAAAAAATTGACTGAAACACGCGATTCGCGGCCGCGGATGCGCATCCTCGGTCGCGACACGCGTGATTCTGCAACACCTAGTCTGGATTTTTGGCCTATTTTTCCACCTTTTCCTATTCAACCTCTACCTATTCCTCTTCCTATTCCTACTCTACCTATTAATCTTCCTATTCAACCCTATATATACCTATTACTTACACAAACCTTACATCACCTCAAATTTTAACCAATACCCTACTCTTACCTCTTCCCAATTTCATCATTACCCTTTTCAATCACCTAACCCTTTCAACTTCAAGTCTCCATACAACACTTCTACTTCTTCTTCAACCTCATTTCTCTTTTCATCTTTTTTTTTTTTTAAACCCTAACCACTATAACCATGCCTAGAGCAAAGCGTGTTGGACACAAGCCGGCTGTCACTGAGGCTAATCGCCTTCATATTAGTTGCGGGGCTTATTTCGACATTCATTCAGAGGAGGAAGTTGGACGTTTCAAGCATTTTTCACACGCCAATCGTAAGTTCGTGGACATGCAGTTTCTTGACTTTGATTCGGTAAGGAAGTTGAACTTCACTACACAAATTACTGCTTTTATTGAAACTTTGGGATGGGAAACTTTTGCTTCTATGCGTTTTCCCCAAATTCAAGAGTATGTGGTTGAGTTTTTGGTTACTTTAAAGATGAACAAAAAAAGGACATAAATTTCTTTTCGGAATAATGGTACTACCTATACCATAGATTATGAGGCTATGGGAAATATGTTTGGTTTCCCTACTAGTGATTTTTATGATAAGCCTCGGGATTTTGACAATAACTCTTTTTGGCAAACTCTTTCCGACCAAACTTCTTTTGACTCTAAAAACACTTCGAGCAAGTTGATTAAGGACAATTGTGTGTTCTTCTTTCACAAGTATTTGAGTTTTTCACTTTTTGGTCGTGTTGAGAGTTCAAAAATTCAAGTCCGGGATTTGTTTGTTTGGGATTGTTTGTTCAAGGGTTTAAGGGTTGATAGCATTGGAATGATATTTGACAATTTGTATCGTGCTACGAGGGCTCACACCACTCAAGTCCCTCTCGGTAATTTAATCACCGCTATTGTTTTGGGAGCACGGGATGAATTAGCAACTTATGATATGTCCACCTACCATGGATATGTTCCGGTTTTGGACATTGCGGCTCTTGAGCGGACTCATTTATTGGTTTCTGCGGCTCCTCCCGTTTTTATTTCTTATGCTACCCGTATTGCACATCTTCGTGGCACTATGGGTGGAGGTGCTTCTAGTTCCCAAAATGTAGGTACCGAAGACGGAGGTGCGGAGGAAGGAGCGGAAGATGCACCACAAGCCCAAGCAACACAAGATAATGATCCGGTGGATTTAAGGAGAATTTTGAACCAAATCAATGCCAATAATCGACAAATGTATTTGAGAATTGATGATTTGGTGGAGAACAACATGGTGATGAATGACAACCTCAATACTTTGAGGCGTGCGCAAAGATCGACTCGGCATCGGATGCTTTCGTTTTTCCGCCGTCGAAATGTGGAAACTTCACCAACACCTCCGGATTCCCCGCCGCATGCTTAGGTTTTATCTTTTATTTTTATCTTATCTTGTTTTAATTTCAGTTTCGTACATTTTTATTTTCTTATGTTTCGTACAATTTCAATTTTAATTTAATTTTATGCTGCATGTTTTCTTTGCTATATCTTTCATTTCTTTCCGTTTGTTTTATCTTTAATGTTTTATCTCCATTTTTGCACCAATGAGGACATGGTCCAATAAGTGTGGGAGGAGATATATACATATATCATTTTTATACAAACGAATGAATGAACGAATGTATGCAAATGAATGAATGAATGTATGCAACACTTGTTTGTTTTCAAAAATACAAAATGCAACGTATATTGCAACACTTTTAAGTATATTGCAACAAATGAAAAAACTTAACATTTTTTTTTTGAAATATCATTTTTACATTTATAAATTAATCATAAGTTAAAACTTTTATGATTATTTTTAGGTTATCATTATCGATAGAAATAAATATTTCTATACGGGTAATATTTTTCAAAATATTTTTCACAAATCTTCGACACTATTTTAAGTAAAAAAATTGTCTCGAGTGAATGTATTTAAGTAATAAATTCTTTATTTTCAATCTCTATTTTATAATCATGAAATTCATGATACAATAAATCTTATTTTAAATTTTCAATTAGGTTTATAGGCATTAAATTGAACTAACAATTTTTAGCTCGGTTTTGATTTTGTCTTACATTAACACCAATTGAAGTTTTTAAGGAAACTATAGCCATAATACATGTTGAATTTTAAGTCAATATAGGATGAATGTGCTAATTTTCTTTTTCCCAATTTACAATTTATAATCAATAAATCGTATTCTTAACTTTTGGCCACGATTGAGACCAACCTTATCACAATCGAGGTATGAAAGGGAAGAAATTAATAAGTAAAGCGTACTTTTGGCCACGGTTGCGACCACCCTTATCACAATCGAGGTATGAAAGGAACGTTTAAATAAGAAAAAATTAAGCGTGTTTAAAGTTTAAAGTAACGATTGCGTCCACCCATGGCATGGTCGGTACCTCTTAAGCGAACACAAATCAAATGCATATAAAGTTACGATCGAGACCATCCTTATCACGGACGTAACTAAGCAAATAAATTAAACTTAATAAATCATATATAATAATTCAAGTTTGGGAAAGGAAATTTGGTGCTTTGAAATGCCTTGAGATGAAAAACTCAATAACATGCGTGCTTACATCGTCCCGAATACTTCAATTTAAACATTGAAATACAAGACGAATGATATATCGTATTTATACTAAGTAAGTTTGATATTTTGCGTATAAATTTACCATGCGAAGTTAGTCTTTTCGGCTTAACTAATTTAAAAGGTAAACACAAAGATATATGTTTTATTTTCATAAAGAGATTAGTTAAGGAATAAATTCAGTGAAATTTTGCTCGGGACTAGTAAAAGATTAAGTGTGGAGATTTGTTAAGCCCAAAATATACCTACAATATCATTAATATTTATATCATTTTTATTACAAATTCGTGTTATTTATATCTGTTTAGATTACTTTTACTCTCGAATATCTTTCTTTCTTGCAAGGTACCTAAATATTTGGTAAAATCCAAATAGGAACGAAAAAGGATCTAAAACAGAAGAAAAACCCTACAAAAAGGAGTCAAAGATGACGTAAATCAAAAGCACCAAGTCGAGGACACGAACGAAAGCAAAGAAACGGAAAACTCACCAAGCCGCGATCGCGAATCCACCACCCGCGACCGCGACACCCGTGGTTTAGCCATTTCTTCCCTTCGTCCAACGTTCAACTTAATGCTACGTCATTCACGGCCGAGGATTCCTATCCTCGGTAAGTGCAGAAAATTTACCAAATGCATTTAACACATGCTGAAATCCAAGAAACGCGTTCGTTCAAGTGGATAAAGACGTCCTTTCACAACGGACACGACTCTTAACCATCGGATACATCACTTCAAACACAACCCTTCAACATCTATAAATAAAGAGTTGATGTTGAGAAAAAATGCAATGAAATGTTATAATATAGATATAGAATCAGAGCGTAGAACTTATGTCTAAGTTCTAAGTAAAACATTTCGAGAGTTAGAAATTAGATTCTGTACAAAACAAGATGAGGTACACATATTGTTTATAGTTTAATTACAAATCAGTAGCGTTTAGACATTGTTCCAGTTTTAGTTTGCATCATGGTAGTGGCCGACCGAATCCCTATTACGAAGTTACAGCGAGAAGATTGAGTAGAGTGTTCGCCCCTGAGCCTGACAACCTCTTAGGAAACCCAAGGAAAGGAACCGATCAAGCCGTTCACTTGCACGCCCTCGAAGAACTCGATGCTCCTTGTTCTCTGTAAACTTGTATCAATTTATATTTCATCTAATAAAGTCCGTTCTATTCGACAAATCGTTATGCAGCACTTATGGTAACCAATCCAATATAAGTGAGGCTGGTGTTTTCATTAATACGCAGTTGAATTCAAAATCATTACAAGGAAACTTTGTTGAACACTTAGGCAAATTATCATCTCGAAAGAGTTTTAATTTGAGTAAGGGCAACTATCCCGAAAGGGTTTTGTCGCGTTCAAAGCCAATTAATTAGAGGTTCCGTCATTTATTTCATCATCATAATTGATACAAAGTTTAAGTTGTTTTCTTTGCTTAATGCAAATGAATAAATCCATTCGTTTTTCTAAAAAGTTCTAAATGTTCCTATTTTGTAAAATTCACCCTTAAAATCAGAAGATCTTTCTAACAATCGATATATTCTAAATATAAAATCTTAATCCAGCATTTTCAAATACTCAAAGTCCACAAACTCAATTAAACAATTTCCTAAATTCAATTAGACAAATTTCACTTTTCATTTACATTCAATAGTAAATCTAACAAGTTCGAAATTAACAGATTCAAAAATAAGTTTTTCGTTAAAAAACGTATCCCTGTGGGATCGATATTTTTATTACTACAAGCGAAACCGTGCACTTGCGGAAATCGCTCAACAAGTTTTTGGCGCCGTTGCCGGGGATACGCCAAAATTTTTGACAAAATTTTTATTTTTCGTATTGAGAAGATCTCACAAACCGTGCTACGAAGACGTAATGCTGTTAGGGACAGATGAAAAACCGTGGTATTTCGATATCGTGAACTTCATGAAAGATGGAACATATCCGGCAGAGTCAGAACCTAGGGATCAAGCTGTGATTAGAAGGCTAGCTCGTCAGTTCGTCATCCACAACGACTTGCTTTACAAAAGGCACATTGATGGATTACAACTAATATGCTTGGATGCGGGAGAAGCCCGCGAGGCAATGGAATCAGTACATTCAGGAATTTGTGGAGCCCATATGGGGGGAGCAGTACTAGCTAAGAAAATTATTAGGCAAGGCTTCTATTGGCTCACCATGGAAAGAGATTGTAACGAGTATGCAAAGAAATGCCATGATTGTCAAATCCACGGCGATTGCAGTCATCTTCCGGTCATGGAACTACATGTGCTAGCACCTATTTGGCCATTCGCTGCTTGGGGCATTGACATCATCGGCGAAGTAAGGCCTAACGCTTCAAATGGACATAAGTTTATTGCTGTCGCCATCGATTATTTCACCAAGTGGGTAGAAGCAGAGTCGTTTAGCAAACTGGGATCCAAGCAGATGAGAAAGTTCATTGAAAAACCCTTGATCACCAGGTTTGGAGTGCCTCATCACATGATTACGGATAACGGGGTCCAGTTTCAGGGGGAAGTAAGAAATCTTTTCCGAGAATATGGCATTGAACATCACAGGTCTTCTCCGTACCGTCCACAGGCTAATGGAGTAGTAGAAGCAGCTAATAAGAACCTTAAGAGGATTCTCGTAAAAACGGTGGAATCACATCGGAATTGGCATGAGCACCTCCCACTCGCGTTATGGGCTTATCGCACGACAATTAGAACCTCAACTGGGGCAACGTCATTCTCTTTGGTGTATGGAACAGAAGTGGTCTTGCCGATTGAGATCGAAAAGCGATCGTTGAGAATCGCAGTGGAGGCAGAAATTCCCGAGGCGGAATGGGTGAAGAGGCGATGTGAGCAGTTGGCTCTAGTTGACGAAAAAAGGATGGAAGCACTTTACCATGTACAGTTATACCAAAGAAGAATGGCTCGGGCTTTCAATAAAAAAGTCAAGACCAGCCCTATCAAAGAAGGAGATTTAGTGCTGAAACAGATCCGTGTGACGCACACCGACCGAAGGGGGAAGTTTAAACCTAACTGGGAAGGGCCATTCGTCGTGAAGAAGATACTAAGCAAAGGAGCGGTGAAGTTAACTACCATGGACGGCATGGAATTCTCCGAACCTACCAACCTGGATAGGCTTAAGAAATACTTTTCGTAAAAAAAAAAAAAAACAAAAAGAGAAAAAGAAAGAAAAATTCCCGATAGGTTGAAAACCTGCAAAGGGCGACCTATGCAACAATAAGGGAAATCCCAATGGGTGAAAACCCGAAAGGGCACTCATTTAAAAATTCCGGGATAGTAAAAGGAGAGGAGAAAAATCGCCGGGATCCGAAAACCGAAAGGCGGGTCCTGGTAACAATAGTTATGACTTGAGCAGTTACAAAAACAATGTATAAGAGACTAAATATTTCTGTTGTTTGTAAATAAATAAAGGCGTGAATATATTTGACGAGAATGATTGGAATCATCATAATATACTGAATGCATGGTAATATGAATCATGAGTTATACATTTCCTATCTTACTTTTCATAAAAAGCCTACCTGATATCCACCCCACTCCCTATACATCAGCTATACATCGGGGAAACTCTAATAAAAAAACTACAAAGCAATACATAAAGAGCCTAATACGGAGGGAAGTCCCAATAGTCCTTAAACTCCCTAAAATGTGACGCCCGCTCCGCAGATAGTGTCTCCTCGGCAGCTCGTGCTCTCTCATCAGCAACTCGTGCTCTCTCATCTGCAACTCGTGCTCTCTCCTCGGCAGCAAGGCGTCCGATCGACTCATCACGCGCCCTCTCCTCGACGGCAAGGCGACCCTCAGTCTCCCTCCGCATCACCTCCGACCAGTGGTCATTTCTCTCCTGATACACCTGACCGACCCGGGCGTCGGCCTCCCGCACCAACTCGCTCTGCCTCCGCTCGTGGGCATGCAGATCGCTCTAAAGCAAAAGAAAGGAAAAATAGATAAAAATAAGAAGCAGCGTAGGCACGAACATAAATCATACATACATGCATACATTCCACTACACTAAAGTAAAATAATGATACATACCAGGTGATCGGTGCAGCGCAAGCTGAGGCGATCTCGGAGATAACCAGACAGCCCCACGTAATCCGTACAGGTCTCTCTCGTAGTCAAAGAAGCGTCTGAGGGATCAAATGGGACCCTCGAGGAGAAATGGGAGGAGCCGCCTCGAATCCCGCATAAGCGGCCCCGAACTCGTCATAACAAATCGTGGCAAAGTCTCTCCCGTAGTCTGGTAGGGGCACACCTAGGGAAGACCTCTCCGGTCGGGCAGCGCTGGAGGACTCGCCGACATAGTAGCGCTGCTCGCACACAGGCGTCTGAGCTCGAGTGCCGTCAAAGAAATCGGATAAATGGGCACTCCTCCAGGATCCCTCCTACAAAAAAAACACACAATAAAAACCTCTAAACATCTCATGAATGAAATGGTAAAATGAGAAAGGGGGCAGAACCACTTACCGGGACCTCCTTTTGACCAAAGACTGCCGCAACAGCCTCCCTCGAAAATACATCTGCCACCGGATCCATCTCCATCGCTGCCGCCGGGGCATCCCTCGCGCTCAGCAGAGTAGATAAGTAAAGCTCGCGGCCCCCGACGTGAATCCACACCGCTCTACCAACAAACCGACGGGTCAGGTCCTGACGAATGGTCGATAGGGGCATGGTCCGCACCGCGAACATAGAAACGGGAATCTCACCCGGTGTCTAGTGAGCGTCACTAACTCCGGTGATGCCTCGGTCCCCCAAATACCATGCCCGCACGCAGGGGCCGATGAGCACACACTGCTGCTCCTGGATCATAGATACATAAGTATAATCGGGACCGAAGTCGAGGTCGTCCCACCTGAACTTAATCTAAAAAATGCACAAAGAGAAAGTCAGAAAGACTCAAACAAAAATCTCGCACGACTAGGCAAGATCTACCTATCTGAGGGTCAGCGAGTCGATCCAATCTAGGAGCCGCGGCACCATCCGACTCCTCTCGGCGCCCAAGTCAAAATCTCTCCATCGGGTCATGAAAGGCAGCCTCGATACTCTCGGTCGAGGTCGAGACCGGCTGGGAAGAATATGCCTCTCATACGCCCACACCTGCGGTAAAAACAAGGATTAGGAGTGTGAAAGACGCAAAGAAGATAAGACGGGCAAGTCAAAAAGGCATCGCGTACCAGCAAAGCGAAGGTGTAACCACCGAAATCCTTGCGCTTCCGGCAAGTCAGATCCAAAAACTTGTAGAGAAAGGCTAAGCCTGCCCCCGCCCAATCATAGGAAGCCGCCGCATCCAGATCGCTGAGTGCCTGAATGAGACCCGCGTGTACCTTCCCGCCCTTCGTGCGGAAAATCGTCTCACTCAGAGTATATACCAAGAAGCTACGAACCGCCAAGTCGGTATCGTCGGTCTCACAAAAATCTCGCCGACTTAAAAGGCTCGCGGTGGAAATAAACTTCGCCGGAGTAGATTTGGTGCATGGGTGAACCCCCGATTCAATCAAGGCAGCGAGCCTAGCAAGGTCGACCCGTGGTCGCATCATATCGAAATAAAAGGGAACGGGAGTGCTGCTCCCTCGCAACCCTGTCAGCAGTGAAACATCCCTGGGCGAGATGGTCATCTCCCCGAAAGAAAGGTGGAAAGTGTGGGTCGAGTCAACCCACCGCTCACATAAGGCGCGTAAGCCAAAGCGGTCGCATACCCCGTTGGTGCGGGGCAACGCTGCAATAAAAGGCTAGAAGCCCAACTCGCGCACTTGGGCTCTCGCCGCGGCGCCCAGCCTAGCATACCACGAGTGAATCTCGGCGGTGGTCCCAGAAATCTCAATAAACTAGAAAGAACAAGACAAGAAAATTTAAATACAGTTCCTAAAGCATGCAATTAATGGGGACGCGTTAGGACTAGGCATTCTTTCATTATCTAACCTAGAGACATCTGGTCAATTAGGGCCAACTTTTTGTAAAAGTCTCTCCTTTAGGGTCGCTCATGTAAGGTTTAGTTAATTTTTTAATCCACTCTCGTCCGCATTGACAAGGAGCATAGGTTAAGTTTACTATTCATGTGCATTAGTTAAGTTTTTACTATTCACGTGCATTAGTTAAGTTTTACTATTCACATGCATTAGTTAAGTTTTCACTATTCACGTGCATTAGTTAAGTTTTTACTATTCATGAACACTATTCACGTTGTTTTTACTGTTAGCATGCATAAATTCGTAGTGTCACTATTCACATGCATATAGCGCGCATTCTTACGCAGAAGTAAACAAGTGTTACTTGTAAGTGAAGAAATTCATGCTTTCTAGCTAAAGTCCTCTAAGGCAATCTAAAGGTTAGCATGCAAATCATGTTCGGATAGGAATACTAAAGCCTAGAATTTGAATCAAATAAAAGTGAGAAATCACTTACCTCGTTGCAGCGTGTCCGGCTCAGATGCGTCGTAGGGTCGTGGAAAGGGTCCACTCTATCTAGGTTCACGTAAACCTCATTCATGCCTCTCGTGCCATCGCATTCATCTGAATCCATCCCGAGGATAATTCAAATCAAAGTCTAGAGAGAGAAAGAAGAGAGAGAAGGTGTGGGGTTGAAATGAAACCCCACCACCTTATATAGGAAGAAGGAATTGCATTCCCGTAAATAGTGAAAAAAGTACGATGTGACATAAAGGTAAAAAGTAAATAATTAATTACTAGGCGCACAGACCTCCGATTTGTAGTCCGTTTCAGCCTGCATTTCTCCCAGACAGCGACCAATATTGTCAAGACATGAACTCTAGACAACAGTCAATTTTTACAGAACAATGACACCAGTCAAAGTACAGACGACAGTCAACAGAAAAATGATCATTAGTCTATATCATTTCAGTCTAAAACACGTTCCCATTAAACCTCCGAGACAATAGCTCCAGTGAGAAAATACAGACAACAGTGTTGTACGAAAATCCGGAAACAATCCTCGCTTTTGAGCCATCTGACTCACGGTCGCAGACCGGAGTTGCTTTTGAGCCATTTTACCCGCGGTCGTGGACCAGGGTCGCTTTTGAGCCATCTTACTCACGGTCGCAGACCGGAGTTGCTTTTGAGCCATATCACCCGCGGTCGTGGACCAGGGTCGCTTTTGAGCCATCTGACTCACGGTCGCAGACCGGAGTTGCTTTTGAGCCGTCTGACTCGCGGTCGCAGACCGGAGTTGCTTTTGAGCCATATCACCCGCGGTCGTGGACCAGGGTCGCTTTTGAGCCATATTACCCGCGGTCGTGGACCAGGGTTGCTTTTGAGCCATCTTACTCACGGTCGCAGACCAGAGTTGCTTTTGAGCCATCTGACTCACGGTCGCAGACCGGAGTTGCTTTTGAGCCATTTTACTCACGGTCGTGGACCAGGGTCGCTTTTGAGCCATTTTACTCGCGGTCGCAGACCAGGGTCGCTTTTGAGCCATCCCATTAACGGTCGTAGACCGAAATTGCTTTTGAGCCATTCTTACCCATAACCAACGTACGCTAGATTCCGAGAAAAGAACATTCGTCGATGGCCGCTCCAGAGGCGACGACGGAAGGAATCAGAGAACGACACCAGAGCACGTAGCGCGAAGGTCAGGTATGCTTCCTCCTACTCTTTACGTGTCTTTTACTTTTATATGTTTTACATTGCATGTGTTACGTTAGCAAAAAACGTTTTCAAAACACACACATCACTGTCAAAATAGAAAAGTATGGGCAATTGTAGACACCGAGTCGGAGGACCTGTGACGAAAACCTGGAAACAAGACGGTTGAAGCGATTGATTCTGAAAGTTTCAAAAAAAAAAAAAAAATAAATAAATAAAATAAATAAGTTACGGTCGGTCGTTGTTGTCGATCAGATAGCTCGCGAATGCTTAACGGCACGGTGCGAGTGCTTAGCGGCGGCTGGCGCGTGTTCGATGACAGTCGGACGCCCGCTCGACGACGCAAAGCGCGCGCTCGACGTCAGTCGGACGCACGCATCCAACCATGAATGGTACGCGCTCGGTGTCCGAGCAAGACACGAGCTTGGCGGCACGGGACGCGCGCTCGTCAGCCACGAGGCGTGTGCGCCCGGCAGCGCGGAACACGCGTTCGGCGGTCACGACGTATGAACGTCCGACGACGCAGAGCGCAAGCTCGACAGCCGCGAGGCGTGCACGCCCGATGACGTAAGATGCGCCCCGGCGGCCGTTGAGCGAGTGCACGACCGCGTCGGGCGGAAGCCCAATGATAGGCGGGCGCGAGCGCCCAACCGCGTCAGGCGGACGCCCAACGGCAGTTGGGCGCGCGCGCACAACCTCGCGTTGGGCGCTCGCCCAACGCTGATGGGCGGCCGCCCAACAATCGTTGGGCGGTAGCCCAACGTAGTGTTGGGCGGCCGCCCAACAAGCCTTGGGCGGCCGCCCAACGGCTTTGGGCGACGCCAGATTTTACTCTGGCGTCGCCCATTGTTCCGGGACCCGTTTCCCTATAAAAAGGATGCACGGATCCCAATGAAAAAAGGAGGAGGAGGATTTTCTTTGGAGCCTTTCTCACTCTAAACATTTTTAGAGAGAGAAAGTGAAATTTTTTTTGAGAAAAATATTTTTTTTTCTCAAAAATTCCAAAGTTCCTAAAGTTAAATTTTTACTAAAAAATATAAAAAACGGGAGATTGCAACTCGTGGAATCAATCGGCTTCGACTGTCAGATACCGAATTTAAGGTATTATCCGAGGACTAGACTCTTTTATTTTATTTTATTTATCTTCTCCTTCTATTTATTTTTATGCTATAGTTTTTATTTATTTAGTTATTCATTTATTTTGTCACGTTTTATTTAATTAGCGTATTTATTTAATTTTCGTTTCGTGTTGAATAAAATTCGGTTTTGTTTTAAAATAAAAAACCTCGTTTTGATATCCCAATACGAACCATGATCCGATAAAAAGGTAGTTCGGGTATCGAAAAACGTTGAGATTATAAGTTTTTTTTAATCTAAAAGAAATTTCCAAATAATGTTTTAAAATAAAAAAAAACATCGTTTTAGGAACTTCCGTTATTGACTGTGATCTATTTTTGGTAGTTCGGAAATCCAAAACGATTGTATTAAATTTAATTTAAAGCTTTTGAATAAATCTGGAAATAATTGGAGTGCTGCTGTAATTTTCCATTTCTGTCACTAATTGCTGTTTACCGACGGATTTTCCGTCGGTAAATCTGCCAAAACGTAAAAAATGCCATTTCAGTCCCTTTTTCTTAACTTTTAAGCTTTTAATCCTTAATATATATATGTATAGTTATGTAATATATGTTTTTCAAACTATTTTAGATATTTAGTGTATATAATTATTTAGGATGTTTGTATATCATTCTTTATTTAATTTTTAAACATAAGTATATGTATATATATGTTCTTTTTTATTCATTTGAGTTGTATTAGATCCTATTTTAAAGGTTATTTACTTGGGCATTTTGGGAAATAATTAGTAGATATTGGTATATGTTATTTTTGATATTTAAAACTATATTAGTTGTGTATATATGTAGTTTTGGGGTATATGGGGTATGTTATTGATTATTATATGAAACTATTTTGGATAAAGATTATCTTCTTATTTATGAGATTTATTTACTATTTTCACATTTTTAAAGTATAAATGTATTATACCTAGTATTTTCATATATGTATAGTTTCTTTTTTATTAACTCTTATTTTCATATTCTCTTTTGATTTGGATGTATATATATATGCTTAAAATACTTTCTTTATTCTTTTGGACCATTTATGGGTTCATGTTTCAAATGGGCTTTATTTGAGTGTGAATCTTGGTTTAAGTGGGTTTATTATTGTAATTATAATAGGTGAAAAGTCCATTAAATAAAAGGGGAAAATAAATCACAAAAAGAGAGTTTTTCAACTTAATCATTTAAACTAATGAATTTTTAGAGGTTCCTAATGTAAATAAATGGAGTTATTTTTGTTAATATTTCAAAATTGGTTCCAAAACATCACGTTTTAAAACCTTAATCCGTTCCAAAGGCGGATTAAGCGAACATTGTAATTAAAATCGTTTTCTTTGTGAATAATAGAGTTTTTGAATCATTTTCTTAAAGGGTTTGTACAAAATAAAATTGACTTGTATGTTTAATCATGTTTTCCTATTAAAAGGTTTTTATCCTAACGTTTTCAAACACTCGAGTCGTTCCAACGGCGATTCGGGTGAACTTCATCACACGGGGTTTTAAAACGCACCTAAATCGTTCCAATGGCGATTAAGGTGCGAACCATGTAAATAAACTCGTTTTGGGGAAATAAGTTGGTATAGAGTAAACACACAACATGACATTTAAATAAAGTCGTAAACCACTTCTTTCTTCCCCCTTCTCTGTGTATGTATAATATAAATGGGTGATTCTTTACTAATATGGCTTTCCAATAATATATGCTCAAAACGGTTTCTGAAAAAAGAAAGAAAAGGTTTCAAATGAATTTTAAACTTAAAGAAGTATACGATTAGTCCGTTATCGCCTAACATGCTGAGTAGGAGGCCGGTGGTTCATAACCGGGCGATATCGGGGTGCCTAGTAGCCTTTCTCCGAAAAGGAGCTAGCCTTCTCGGTTCGTACCTAAGTTTCCCGAACCCACACCGGTCTCCCGCAAGGGATCGATGTTCATTTTCCCATTCATGGGTGGCGACTCTTCCATATCTCCGAGCTCCGGTCCTGCCGAGCATCTTGATTCCACGATTGGTTGCTTTCGGCGCCAATCACCGCTTACGTCGCCATGAGGTTGTCCACCCCCCGGTCCGCCCGGGAGATTAGGCCGCGACACCTCGTCTAACAAGTGTTTCATCAACTCTAACACCACCTTCATCCTTGCGCAACTTCATTCCTGGGACTATTGGATTTTTTACAGCATTGCTGTCCTCCATGCCAAACCTTGCTAAAACCTCTTTTGCATATTTCCTCTGACAAATGAATATCCCACCTGCACACTGTTTCACTTCTACTCCAAGAAAGTACTTCATTCTTCCCAAGTCAGTCATATCAAATTCAAGCATCATTGAATTTTTAAATTCATCACACATGTTTCTATCATTCCCAGTGAATATTAAGTCATCAACATAGAGACTTACAATTAAGATTTTACCTCCTTTTGATTTTGTGAACAAAGTATGCTCGATGGGACATCTTTTAAATTTTTCACGTAAGAAGTAGGCTTCAATTCTGTTGTACCAAGCACGAGGTGCTTGTTTAAGGCCGTATAGAGCCTTTTTTAGCTTATAGACCTTCTCTTCTTCTCCTTTCTTTATGAATCCCTCGGGCTGCTGCACATACACCTCCTCTTTAAGCTCTCCATGAAGAAAAGCGCTTTTTACATCGAGTTGAAAGACCTCCCAACTGAATTGAGCAACTACTGCAAGAATCATACGGATAGTGCCGAGTCTTGCCACCGGAGCAAATACTTCAGTATAATCTACTTCATGGCGTTGCGCGTACCCTTTTGCTACTAGCCTCGCTTTAAACTTCTCCACATCTCCCTCTTCATTCAGCTTGGTTTTGAAAACCCACTTGACTCCTATAGATTTGATTCCTTTAGGAGCCATAGTGAGTTCCCAAGTTTTGTTCCTCTCAATAGCATCAATTTCAGATGACATTGCTTCTCTCCATTTTTTGCTTTTCACTGCTTCTTCGAATGAGATCGGATCATTCTCAGTTACCATCATCAAAGAATTTAAATTTTCTTCATCAGAGAATCCCTCTCCTGTCTCATAATCTGCCATCCAACCAGGTACTCTTCTTTCTCGTATACCCCTCCCTTCAACCATATCAGAATTGAGCTCATTTGGAGGTGAATTCGTCCGGCTACTTGATTTGCTGGTAGAGCTGCTGCTCGAATAATTTGGGTTTTTGGAGCTGTTGGAATTGCTGCCCAAATTATTTGAACTTGTGCCATCAGTTTCGTCTCCATTCTGGGCAGCTATATTATCAACTTCATCTTCATCTTCACATTTAAGCATGTCCCTCCTTATTTCTTCATCAGTTCTGCCCCAATCCCAATCTTTTTCTTCTTCAAAAACGACGTCTTTGCTGACAACGATCTTTTTTAAGATTGGATCATATAATCTCCATGCCTTCGATTCATCGCTGACTCCCAAAAACACACATTTTCTGCTCTTGTCATCTAATTTACTTCTTTTTTGATCTGGAATATGAACATGTGTCACATATCCAAAAATACGAAAGTATTCCACGACTGGTTTCTCACCGCTCCATGCCTCTTCTGGGGTATTGTTTTCAACAGCAGCTGTTGGACATCTATTTTGAATATGCACACACCATTTTGCAGCTTCAGACCAAAATGCTTTTGGGACTCTCCTTTCATTTAACATCGAACGAACAACATTCATAATTGTCCTGTTTCTCCTCTCCGCAACTCCGTTCTGCTGGGGTGTGTAAGCTGCTGTCAATTGTCTGCTAATGCCCTATGATTTGCAAAATTCTCCAAATTCATTGGAGGTGAACTCACCACCTCTATCTGTTCTCAAGAAAGTTATGAAAGCACATGTTTCCTTTTCAACACTAGCTTTAAACATTTTAAATGTAACAAATGCTTCTGATTTTTCATGTAAGAATAAATCCAAGTCTTACGTGTAAAATCATCGATAAAACTTAGGATATACCTCTTGTCACTGTGTGAAGCTGGTTTGATGGGACCACATATGTCCGAGTGTACAAGTTGGAGTTGTTTTGACGCCCTCCATTGGCTCATCCTCGGGATGGATTCTCTGTGTTGTTTCCCAGTTTAACATGTAGTGCAGATCTCCTTAGGAGATTTCAGATAGGGCAGGCTAACCACCATCTTCTTGAAGGCCAATGTTCTCAATCCTTTGTGGTTCAGATGTCCGAATCGGCAGTGCCACATGTGTACTTCTTTCTCCGACACATCTTCAGCTTGTAAGCATGCATAATTTCTTTGTGGCATAAATGCCAGCAGGAAGAACATTCTATTTCCACTCATATTAGTTCGCATAATTAGTCCTCTCTTAGGATGATACACTTTACAAGCCCCGTCACGAATCAGGATGGCTAACCCATTTTCTTGAAGTTGTCCTATGCTTAATAGATTGTTTTTAAGCTCAGGAATGTAATATACATCAGATATTACCTGGGTTATGCCATTAATTTGCACCTTTATACTTCCTTTGCCCACCACCGCCATTCTCGTATCGTTGCCAAGCTTCACTATGCGATTGCGATTTTCCTCCAAGTCTGAGAACCAATCTTTGTTGCCTGTCATGTGGTTGCTACAACCCGAATCGAGGAACCATATTTCTTCTCTCTTCTCTTGATGAACTTCTTCATGAGACATTAACAGAAGTTCTTCTCCTTCTTCTAATTCTGCATAATTAGCTTTCTTGTCCCAATCAGGACACTTATATTGAAAATGCCCCAAATTATGACATTTGAAACACTCAATAGCTGCTTTATTGAGAGGCTGCCTCCCTCTACTTCTTCCACGTCCCCCTCTAAACACGCCTCGACCCCTTCCTCTGTAAGATCGATCATCTTGAACCACTTTTAGCACATGCTCTTCCTCTTGGTAACCTTGCATCCGTTGCTCATGAACAAGTAGACTTCCATGTAATTCATCAATACTCAAGATAGTGAGGTCATTTGATTCCTCTATCGAGCAAACAACATAATTAAACTTGATAGTCAGTGATCTAAGTATCTTACTCACCACCGTGCTTTGCTCCATCGTTTCACCATTCGACTTCATCTTGTTTACTATGGTCAAGGTTCACCCCAAGAAGCTATCTACTTTCTCTCATTCTTTCATGGCCAGCGGCTCGAACTCCCTTCTCAACGCCTGAAGTTATGCCCTTCTCACCTTTGTGGACCCTTGATATTTCTGTTTCATTGAGTCCCAAATAGCCTTCGACGTTCTTTTGTCAAGAATTGTTTCCAGGATTTCTCTATCAATTGCATGGAATAGGAAATTCTTGACCTTCAAATCTTTGAGCTTGACTTCTTCTACTATCTTTCTCTGAGCCTCACTTGCTGGTGCAGTCCCAATTGCTGGTGCAGGAATCACTTCATCCACCAAGTTCCACATTTCTTTGCTCCTCAAGAAATTTTCCATTGTCATTGACCAATAATCATAATGGCCATCAAATTTTGGAATGGATGGCTGCACAAATTTTTCCGAGGTTCCCATTTTGGTTCTAACTCACTCACTCAATTTCTCACACCCAATTTTGGCCTTTTGCACAGCTCTGATACCAAATGATAGATCTGATTCAACAAAAGTAATAAGCTGGAAAAAGGTAATTTATTCAATGAGGGAAAGGGCTTTAAATAGCCTTACACCAAAACAGAATTCACATTGCACAAGCTAAAAACATGGAGATACAAAACAAAAAAATCAAACTCTGTTATTCCTAAAGAAAAGGTCTTCCTAAAGAGCTAGAACTCTCTTGACCAATTAAAACAGAAAAGACTATTTCAAACGTAGCAAATATCTAACATTCTTGGCGTTTGACATAGTAATAAAATTAAATTTGAATTGAGTCGAGGAAAGAAAGAATAAAATTGACCTAATCTAACAACTCTAAAAAAATCACAAATATATATATATATATATATATAATGATACATGGAGAATTAATTGGAGAAACCGCATAGATCCCTATGGGAGCATATCAGGGATGGGTACGGAGATATTTATCCGGTCCCTGTTTGTGGGGGATGAAACAATCCCCATCACCGTTTCACGAGATTGCTAATCGGGGATTCTCTCTTTCCATTAGGACGGATGACCCACGAGGACAGGAAATCCACGCTCGGTTTATATCCTTAATGACAGTCATATGTAAAAAAATCTCCAACTGAACATTTCTTTCTGTCAACTACTCCTAAATCGGTTTGTTAATTCCATTAACATAAGTTAGCACCCAAATTTGATGGAAGAACAAAGCATTTGAATCTAAATTGTCATGTTGGGCGAAATTATCTTCTTGAAAGGTTTCATTTCAACTCTATATATTGACACTCATGACCAATTAATACATTTTCACAAAAACATCTCCATTTTTCCCTTGACAGCTTCAAAAGAAAAGTATTTAATATTTGTCCGTAGGGGCCATATAGTTATGTAGATCTGAAAAGACATCATACATAAAATAAAAGAGACAGATAGATGCTTAGACCACCCACAATGGGTGAATTACCAAGTAAAAACATAATTCAGGTGCCTATATATATATATGACAAATTATAAAGTAAATTCTTGAACTAATACTCATCTGGGTAATCTATCCATCCAACCGACTAAACAAATAGAATTGTAATATATTATCATATTGATTTATCCCTATTTCTGTCCAGACAAATAAAACCCATCAAGATGATCAAACAAAACCAAACAAATAATGGGTAAAGATATTTTTTTGTTTTGTGGATGAAATATTGTATAACAGAAGATATTGTTATGGGCCTAAAGGAGTACTTGAAGAGGCAGTTAACAATTTATAAACAGAAAAATATATAGTTGGTCTTTTTGTGGCTGAACAAACAATTGCATTAAAAGTAAAGCAAGGACCATCTAACCATTGGCAGGCAGCCTTTGCATCTATCCAGTGGTCCTATTTCATGGATATGGAAAAGAAACTTTGCTGCTACAAGTACACATAAATATATGTTGTTTCAATTCAATATTGCATCCCTCTATATGTCACCAAAAATGTTTGCTTCTTGCCTATGTTTTTGTCTATTTATATATCAACACGTCTGCAACTTGTTCTATTTGGTGATATTGTGCAGTTTTTTTTTTTCTCATTCCTAATTAGAACAAGCAAATTTAGACAAAGGTTTGTAGAGGGAAAGATATATCCAAATCAAATTTATAAATGAATCATACATTGAACACTGCGATCAAATTACTAACCTTGCGAAATATTGGTAGTTGCATGCAATTAACAACTATATTTGATCCAAATTTGAATTTTTATATTCACATCACATGATGCAAGCTTACATATTAAGTGTCAATATCTACGTATGGGTTAATATTTGGCCAGTGGCGAATACAGAATTACTCGCTTGGGGGCCGATTTTATACGCACAATTTTTTTTTTTTTTTGCTAAATCGAACTTGCTCAATTTTTTTTTTTTATATATATATGTGTGTTATAGTTTGAAATGGTCAAGAACCAATTTTTAAGTATTAATATACAATTTCTTAAAAATAAGCTAGATTTCATTTAATAGTCCTAACATGTAAAAAAAAATTTGGACTTAGGAAGGGCTGAACAGGTAAAAAAAATTTAAAAATTTGATTGTAGAGAGCCTACCATGCCAAAAAAAATTAATAATTTGGATTTAAGGAGCCCTAACAGGCCAATAAAATTAGAAATTTAGATTTAAGTAGGTCTAACAGGCCAAAAGAATTAGAAATTTGGATTTAGAGAGGCCTAACAGACCAAACAAATTAGAAATTTGGATTTATAAAGTCCTAACAGGAAAAAAAATTAGAAATTTGGATTTAGAGAGACCTATTAGGCCCCAAAAACTTAAAAATTTGGATTTAAGGAGTACCTAATAAACCCAAAAGATTGAAATTTTGAATTTTGGACAAGCCTAACACGTAATGAGCCATTTTAGAGGGGGCTAATTCAATACTCCGGTAAAAAAAAATTGAGACAGGAGAACCGAAATTATTCAAGATCAAGGTGGTTCCGACGACCGGAGGGGTCCGAACCCCTCCAGGCCCCTCCCTGTTTACGCCCCTGTATTTGGCTAGTGATCAATAGGATATTTCTCCCATGTAGTAGATCTCAAAAGTGCTTCATCTCCCAAGTGATTTTCTATAAAATAGGAAAATTGTCGACCGTCAGACGCAAGTACTTCAATACTTAAATCAATATTACACTTAAAACTAGTGAAAAGGTAATGAAAAGTAAGATTTTGAGCATACATGTAATATTCATTCAAACTCTTTATTTATAGGTTGTTGGGACTCTTAGTAGAGTTTTAAGATGTTATGTTTCTATTGGGGGGAAAGCGTTGTCCCAATAAGAACCTTCCACATGTATTCATTTTCCTCATTGCATTCACACTAATATTCTTTAGATACATAACATATGAGCTCATGCCACTCACCTATCAATATTGAGTTTTGTCCGAAACCCGAGACAAAACTAAGTATCATAGAAAAAGCTTTACTAATATCTCGTAAAGGATCCATTAACAAAATCTGGCCTCTAACATGATCATATTGATCGTTTAAACCCATAAAAAATTGTAATAATCAATCTTCTTCTGTCATATCATCCACTCTCTTAAAAGCTTGACAAGTACAAGTGCGCATAGCATCACAATGGCATTTAGGGATTTGACGCAACATAGACAGTTCATCCCAATACCGTTTCAATTTGTTGAAATAGATCATGATTGAGAGATTACCTTGCTGAAATAAGCTGATTTCTCTCTTCAATTTGTACAACATTGGACCATTACTGGCACCGAATCTTTTCCCTAGCTCTTTCCACGAATCCCTAGCGGAAGCGATAGTTAAGAAGCCTTCAACGACTTCGTTTGAGACTGGATTGACGATCCAGGAAGAGACAAGGCAGTCACATTTCTTCCATTTTCGAAATGCTGGAGTTCCTATGGGCGGTAACTCTTCATCATCGAGGATGAATCTAAGCATTTCTTTGGCAGTTAATACTCGGATCATAGCACTACTCCATGACAAGTAGTTTGTGCTGGTAAGTTGAATATTGATGAGCACAAGACCTGGATTCTCTGCAGAAGAGAAAGATGGAGTTGTCTGTATCCCGAAAGGATTCACATTATCATTCGCCATCTCGACTTCGTCTACAAATGGATCTCCAGTGTTGATTTCATTCGCTCGTCTTTTTCGCAGCATTGTTACTGGATTCTCAATAGATTTAGTGAAGCTCTCATACCATGTAGAAATATGGAATGAATCTTATTGATTTCAACTAGAGTAACAAAAAAGATTACAGAGAATGACTTCTTTAGGAGCCATTTATACAGAAAGGGAAACTAAAGTTGTTACAGGCTGTTGCTGAGCTGTCAACAGCATAACAGAAAAGGAAAATAATCTGGTGTGAGCTAAGTTGTATGTGATGTGGCATAGTTGCTAACAACATGAACTTCCCTTTTTTTATTTGAACGAAGTAATTTGAAATAGAAAATATAACCAAAATAGTGATGCGACAATCGCTTTCGTAATAACCGAGTATGACATGATATAAAAAAATTATATTTTTATTTACTTAATTCAATTTTTTGAATCTGCCACACAACATTCAAAAAATGTTTTTTTTTTGTCACTTGAGATATAAGTGGTTGTCATATTATACATAAAACCAAGTTCTTTTCAACGTGATTGTCACATCACTATTCCATCGAGATTTTATGTACAATTTGATTGAAATGACTATTGAAATAAAAGTAATAATTTTCAATGTCTGTATTAAAACAAAATGAAATTTAGTGATCTTTTAAAACTGACTCCAAATTTCAGTAAGAATGGATGGAAATTATCTTATATTATGCATCTTTCCCTAAAGTAATATGGCAGTTCGAACTATAGCTAATTTCCTTGTTCATGGCTCTTTAATCACCAATTTACTCTCAAAACTCCATTTCCCATTACTTTAACATAAAGTCTTTATTTCTATCACCAACTTCATTCAACTATACCAATAAAATTATCTTAGAACTTATATACTTGCTAACCTGATTTTGTAGTAAAATCATAACATTTTTTTTAATCTATTTAATTTATTCTACCTATGTGGCGTGGACTTGGTAATTTCTTATTACCAAGCTTCCTATCTATTCTATTCAGATAGAATTTGGAAATGAAAACCACTTAATTCTGCCTATTATGAAAGAAATTTATTTTATAATTCTTGTACAATAATTTTCTTCACTTTCTCCCCAAACCATCAATTTCTAACTTAAAGAAATTGGGAAATTTAATAATAAAGCCCTAAAATTAAATTCCAGCACAATTTAATCTAATTTTAACAACTATTCAACAATTAGTCTACTTCATGATATTCTAAAAGGAATGAATCTATTTAGATTTGGTCAAAATCCATTAACCAAAGTTTTATCAAATATCATATATTTATTTAGACTATTTCAAAAATAATTTCAAAGAATTTTTTTCTTTTGTGTCTTATACTTAAGGTTATATAGACTCTCCTACATCCGACCTAGATATGCTTTATCTAATGGATAGGCGCCCCCATCCTAGATTTTATAATGTCCCGACCTCATTTAAGAACATAGATGCGTCAATGTCTTGGTTGTTTTATTGTATACTCTCCCAAACGTAACCATGACAAACAGATTTCTCAAAATGTATTCACATTTTGCACCATATCTCTTTATATGAATTTTTCTCATTTTTGCACAATTTCTTATCCCACTCCTTGTGGACCTGCCCTAGGATGGGTCGCATCTCTTCATGCGTTAGCTAAGAAAATCTCGTACGAATTCCTTACATTTTTATCTACGACCGCTCATCTCAAAGATTGAAAGATTAGAGAACTCTATATGCTTTTGTTCCAAGAAGGTTATAAATCATGGCATAACCCTTTCTTTTCCATATGGAGCCCCTTTCTTTTTCATTAACAACCTCATCTAATTAAATAGGCAACACAATGGCCCCATTATGCACCCCCTCTATGCAGAAAATTAAGATAATGTGTGTTTTTGTCATCGACTTTCGATTCCATTTTAGTAGCCATATTCTTATTTTCTATATATTATTACTTTTAAATTTAGATATAGGATAATAATAATTATTTATAAGAACGATTTTTAACAATTGGGTCTCAATAATTATTATAACGTAATTGAAATAAGTTCTAATTTGGATATATATTCATTAAAGCCTTAAATGAGGTTTGGGTTGGGTATGATAAATATTTATGCTCAAGCTTGAGGGAGAGCGTTATAGTGTGAATAGATGTAAATAGTCAATAGCCATAGTCAATAGTTTTTTTTTTTTTTTGAAGTAGTCATAGTCAATAGTTAATAACCAATAGATGTAAATTTATTAGCTTTCCGATTTGCCTTTTTACCTCTTGTATAAATACCTAAAGCTAATCTGTAATAATATACAAGAATATAGACTTTACTTCTCTATATTTACATATTTCAATTAATAGGTTATTTAGTAAAGTTTTTTAAGTCTCTATTAAGGCTGAAAAGGCTTCCTTCACCTTACAATAAATGGAGGCTATGGAAGAGGTCGAAAACAGTTGATGATATTCCATCATCCGATTCTAAGAATGACAACTGTTTAGTCAAGACTACGATGTATCAACTAGATTTCCCTAATAGCAAGATAGAGTTAGATAAAATTGTATATGTTGACATGAAGGATAATTATCAAGACAATGTTAACGACGATTTTTCTAGATTTTGGAAAGACAGTTGCATTTTTTTGGAAAATGATTAAATGGTTTGATGTGAATTCTGAAACCGATGATTGCGTGGAAGGACATATATGGAGAGGAGTTTGATAATTCTCTTATAAGGATGATCTCGGGTATTATTTTATCGAATTTATGACACATAAAACATTGTGAGGCTCAAACTATAAACAACATTTGAAGTTACTTATGCTAATGGAGAATCAACAATTGCCTATTCTCCAAGTGGAAGAGTTCAATCATTAGCTATAGCTTGGAGGATAATTATAGTTTGTGGCTTATTAGCTAATTTGTATAATCATATTAGCTTTGTTACAATTAATACTAAGGATAATATATCCATATCTTATTTTTTTTAAAATATTTTACTTTCTTATTTTTTTATTTCCAATGTAAATATTGGCAAAATATTTGAACCATTATTGTTATTATTGAAAGCAGTCCTATACATTGTGTCTTATACTTAATGTTGCATAGAATCTCTCATATCTCTTTATATAGAATTTTCTCATTTGTGCACAATTTCTTATCGCATTCCTCGTGGATCTGCCCTAGGATGGGTCGCATCTCTTCTTGCATTAGTTAAGAGAGTCTCATACGAATTCCTTACATTTTTATCTACGACCTCTCATCTGAAAAATTGAAAAATTAGAGAACTCTATATGCTTTTGTTTGTAAATCATTCCATAACCCTTTCTTTTCCTATAACCCAAAAAAAAAACAAAAAAAAGGGGAAAGAAAAGGAAAAAAGTGAGAGAGCTTTAACTATTGCTTTTAGGAGATTGATTAGAAAATGTAAGGGTTAAGTTGAGATGAGGAATGAGATTTTTTTTCTATTTTGTAATATTAAGTAGACACCATATGGAGCCCCTTTCTTTTAGTGTAACAACCTCACCTAATTAAATAGGCAACACAATGGCCCCATTATGCACCCTCTCTATATGGACCTAATGTCAATTCTCTTTTATTTCCATATATTCTCTGCTCAATTCAGGGTATAGAGTTGAATGTGACTATTGCTTGCAAATATTTGGCATTCCTACTCAAATTATTATCATTTTGTGGATTCAAATATTACAACTATTAATTCAATTATCAAAATGATATAAAGTAGAGGTGATAGAGGATTCATGGACCACAAATATCCTACTACTTGATCATCATCATGCATGTGATTTGAATATACTTCAAAATGGAATTAAATGCTATAACAATTTTAGATCTGTGAATTATAACATTAATGGAAGATAATGATGCAGACACACCAACATATACATCTAAATAGTCTAGAATTTTAGTATTCAAATAAGACTTACAACTTCACATGCACATGCATAATCCATCCAAAAATGAACAAATTAAAACAATATATTAAGTGGATGAGATTCCTTGCTTCATTCACCCACAAAAAGATTCACTTTATGGTGAAAAATAGAAGAAATCATAAAAATAGAAAAAAGGGAGGGTAATTATGGACCAGTGATATGGTTAGTGTCGGATTCATGATTCACCGATATAAATGTTTTTAAAGTGTTTAATTGTAATTTTAGTTGTTTTTATCTTAAAAAATAAAAATATCCATACACTAATTCAATAGAGTTTTCCAATAATTAATAGGTGCTCAAATAGATCTATCCTATATGATTGCTCATATGATATCTACCATATCTACTACATCCACTGGAGAATAGGATACAATTATAAAAAGGTCAAAATTTGAAAGGGGTTACTAATTGGATTGGGAGAAGCCAACTGGAGATTTTGGGGGAAGGGTGGCTAAAATCCTTCACCCACCATACTAAAATGTATTTTTGAGCCGGTTGAAATGATTAATACCCTTTCAGCCATAGTGTCGGTCCATCCTTGATTACACCTATGAGCACTCAAATTCAAAATCTGAAATAAAAGTAAGTCAATTTTAGAGTTTACTAATACAAAAGTTATTCAATTTTGACCATCCAGTTAACCATTTATTGTAGAGTTGATGAGAAAGATATTTTAAGTAATATTAATTCTCGGTTTTGATGTCATTTGGATTTTTAATTATGACAAAGAAACTGAATATTTAAAGAGATAAAACACTGAACATGATTTAAAACATAGAGATCGCAGTGTACGATTAATTAATTAATTAATTGTGGTTGTAATAAGTGGTTATAATATTAATAAATAGCAAAGTTGAATATTGAGTGATGATGAATGAATATAATTTACCAATATGTAATAAGAATCAATTTAATTGAAAGTTGATGGTGAAATAAAAAAAGAAAATGAATAATTATTGAGTTAATTAAAGTTACAAGTAGAGATACCTTAATAGTTACTCTATTGACAAGGATGGAAACTTAACAAACCAACGGTTGAAACTAACAAACTAACTGTTGGAACTGTATTCATAAATTAAGTTGCTGTCCCCACCATCAAATCAAGAAATAAAAATACTACTGTTTTACATAATCACATCAATGTTGCAACTTATTATTATTAAAGTATAATATTACTGTTTAAAGAAATAAAATGCAATAGGAATCTACACGCATATTATTTTATTTCTTTTTGTAATGGAGGAGGGGATCTTTGAAGAGTTTTTGTTCATTCAAAAGCTTCGCTTGTATAATAATTCAATTTTGTCTCTAGCAAAACTAAAATATACCATCATTGATTTTGTTAGGGATATTGTCTATATTTTACCCCTAACTTATTCTTTTGGAATTCATAAATATACCCCTAACCTAAAACTACTCAAATTAGTTTCAAATACCAATTTAACCTTGTGGTGTTATCAAGAGAGAACAAATTTAGCCATATAATTTTAAATCTATCGTTTACAAAATAGTAATTGTTTAAAACCTTATTAAGGAAAGATAAGTTTTATTTTAATGTGCAATTTGAGGATCTAGCCTCTATTCAACCTCTAGCGCTTGTGGTCACCCAGTAAAATTTGAAATTGAAGCAAATTCTATTAATGAAAAAGAAATTTCATCCTCTATTAATATATATAATGCTAAAATTGTACTACCATTTAATTAATATTAAGTTTAAAATTACATTATTCTGTACGTAAACACTAAGTTCACTCTCCACAATAACCATAAAACTAAAATAACTCAACCTATCTGGACTGACATAAATTATTTTTTCCCTATCCAGACAAAAACGATGTCATTTTAGATTAGACAGTAGGAAAAAAAAAGAGAAAAGTGATTTCATTTTAGATTAGACTGTAGGAAAAAAAGAGAAAGGTGATGTCATTTTAGATTAGATGGTAGGAAAAAAAAAAGGATAGGTGTATTACTTTCTATCTCCTAAGAGTGCAACGAGCACTTCCCAGGTAAATGGGGTGGACAGACGTAAAACCATCCCAAAAAAGAGGAGTTTGCAAAGATCAACGGTGCACCAACGGTGATGTCATTTTAGATTAGATCGTTGGAAAAAAAAGGAAAGGTGCATTGCTTTCTATCTCCTAAGAGTGCAATGAGCACCTCCCGGGTAAATGGAGTGGATAGACGTAAAACCATCCCAAAAAAGTGGAGTTTGCGAAGATCAACGGTGCACCAACGATACCTTTAAGACTATAAACGTCTCGTGTAATAGGTTATATTGCATTGTAAAAAATTGTTGAATATTTGATATCTTAGACCAACAGTTCAAACTGATCTAGATTCAAGCCGAGTAGGTTTCTTTCAGAAAGTAAAGTTCTCCCACCAAGTATTTTAATCACAACTACATTCCTATCTCTATGATTCGGTCCCTAATTGTATGAATGAGTTATAGTATCTTAACCAGCTGGATTGTGTGCTTGGTAGTAACCATATTGTCATTATAAGAAGCAGTAACGCTAAAAGCTCATAAAAGCTAGTATTATTTACAAATATAAATGGAGTGATTTTCCATTGTATGCTAGTGGAAAGTTTTCTCCATGGAACGTGCACTTCAAAGTTCAAAATTCAAAACAAAAACAATAATAAATAAATAAAAAAAAAAGCTGATGGTCCGTACATAGTGAAGTACCCCACATTCTCTGACAGAAAAAACTATGCCGTTTGACTGTGTCTTAAGATGCCCTCATCTAAGGTCTAAGATGTACATGATTTGATTAGACTAAGTATCATGCTTTTTCTATGAACCCATGCAAATATACCATTATTAGCTTTCAATTCCTCTTTTTCTTCTTCTTTCTTTTTCATATACACATAAATAAATAAATAAATATATATATTTTTTTTTTGATGAACATAAATAAATATATATATTCACATAAAGATAGAGAGAGAGAGGCAGAGATTCAATAGTGAAGTTGAACAAGCAGATGAGACCTTGCATTGCTTTTAAAAACTTCTCTCACAGTATCAGTGAGGAAAATCAAACTTTATACAAATCTAAACCCATATCCTTTTCCTTGGGTATCTACGTTAGTAATTGGACTATAAAAACCCCATCATCAGGGTCTATAACTTCCAATTGCAAAAAAAAAAAAAAAAAAAAAAATTAAGAAATTAAGAAAACCAAGATCAAGAACTCTGAGCAATCTCGTAACATTCTTGGACCTAGCCAAGATGGGCGAGAAAATGTTAAAAAAAAGAGAAGCCAAGCAGCGGCTTCATCTTTAACCATCTTCTCTCCAAGCAAACACCATTCACACAGAAACACACCCTTTCTGTTCATCTGAGAGATGAAGTTAAAGAGCGAAACACAACTTCTTCACAAGGAATGGTGAGTCCCATTTCATGATCAAACCCAAACTCTTCTTCAGCTTGACGAAGCAAGCATTGAAACTCAGGATGAGTCAAAAAGGAGATAGGAACAATATATCTACTTCTATTTTCTCCAACATAGACAGCAAAATGACCTTTTGGTACATCAAGAGGTAAACCATCATCATCATAACCATTTTTCTTTCCCAAGCTTGAACATCTTTTGAGAATTTGCTTAAAGACTGGTGTTTGAATGAGTTTGGTAGATTTTCTAACGGCCATTTCTGGTTGAGGTGGGGAGTGTGGTGGAGAGATAAGAAAGTGGATGAGTGAGTAAAAAGAAGATGAGATGAGAGAAAAGAGAGGAGGTGAGAGGTGGTATTTATGGGGGAGAATTAAGGGAAATGTCATGTGATGTGGAGTGTAGGGAGAAGGGACATACCACGGGTGTTTTGGGGTTTGTGTATGTGAGTAAAAAACAACCCCATTGGTTTACACCTCTATTGTTGCTCCTCCTAATGACATATGGACCCTCTTACTCTCACCATTAATTTCCAACTTTCAACCCCTAAAATAAATCACACTCATAATCTAATTTAAATCCCTTTCTACCTACGTTCCGCAACTAAAAGCAATTTTACTCTTAATATTATAAATGATACAATTATATCTTTAACATTTGCAAGTTGCGTCAATTTTACCCTTAAACTGTTGAAAAGTTGGATCAATTTTCAGTTATTATTAACAGAACACTCTACACCGTTATGAATCTCGTTATCACTACTTCACTGTGTGTAATATATTTTTCTTTCTAGTTTTTTACTTTTTTTTCATGCCGGTACATGTAGCTTTGATTTATTACAGTAGAGTATAAACATAACGGACATCTGAAGCAAAGATAATGAGATTCTAAACTGTGTAGAGTAGAATTGTATTTAGGGTAAAATTGGTTTTACTTGCAAATGTTAGAGATATAATTGTATCACTTTGAACGTTAGAAGTAAAACTTCACTTGAACGGGTATGTACCTTAGTTCTTCACTTAATAAACTTTTTCTACATTTTCATCCTTAAATATTTTTGATTGATTAACTCAAAACAACACAAATCACCATCAGAAATTGACATTTCAAAAGCTGTAGCATATATCATACAATGACACATGATAATATAAACTAATTAATCCAAAAATACCAAAGGCTACATTAAAAAGTAAAGGTGTTCATCTCAATTTGAAACAAATTAACCTTTGCTTATGTCATATTCTTATTTTAATTTCTGTAATTACTTTAGTCATGTATAGTTAACTAAGTCTCCATAGCATGAAGTTAAAAGTTGGAAACTAATCTAAACTTTATGTATGCATGCATGCAGTTGGTCTTCAATCTCTAGAGAGATCTGTAAAATCATCTTTGAAATTCTACATGTGATATTCTCAATCTCCAAGTCTTATTATAACATAGAAAACTTCATTTCTGGGATATTCTTCTCCTTTTCTTTTTGCCTTTTTTGACTGAGGTTTAAACGTCTAAAAAACGCACTAATATTAATATATATATAAAACTAAAGATGAGTCAAAATGTTACTGAACAGAAATTTATTGGCTAAGTAATCTATTGGTGTCATGTGCCCTTTGTTCACATAAAGACAAGCAACGTATTGAGAAGAGTGTCCATTCAGTTTTTATCCTTCATATGGAAATGACATCCCTACCCTCCCGGTGTATTACCTAAAATCACGGACCAGAAATTAAGTGTACTGGAGGGTACAACACTGGTGATTGTTTGTATTTTTGTGATTGTTGGGGTTGTGATTCTAAGTGATCGATAAAAACAAAGACTTCTTACACAGTGCATCATCCACATATATCGCAAACCCCATGTGTTTTTCACTGCCATCTTTGCTGGTTTTCACCTCAATGTTTTTATTTTTACATTCTCACATTAACTCTCAATGATTCTTGACCCAAACCTAACCTATTTTTACATTATTTCTACATCTATTTGGCCTTTTCTCTAAAGTTTTCCTATAGTATAATAATGTACATAAGTACAATTTCAATCCTATACTTGGTATGTTTGGACAAATAGATCCAACTAAACTTTTCCTACCCGAATTGTTCAACAAATAACCCATTTGGCTTCTGTGCATTACATTTTCCATAATTCAACCATGCTCCACAAACAAATCATCAACTTCCAGAATAGGAATAACAGTGCAGCTAATACTGGTATTTTACTATTACTAAAAATGGGATAAAAGTATGAATTATGGGGCTATTTATCCAAGTATAACAAGTTTGTGGTCAAATTAGTATTTTGATCAAGTGTGCCGAATGCAGGGGAAAATTTGACCACAGAAAATGATTTGGATTGGATCTATTTGTCCAAGCCGTGCTAAGTTTGCCGTAATGAGAATTGTAATCTTTACACAGTTGGATGTTCCTATAGGCTTCATTTCTAGCTACCATGGCAAAAGCTTTATTATTTATTATTAGTTCAGTTCCTAGCAAGTGTTGTGTTCCCTAAGTAATATGAACTTGCAAACTTTATAATCTTATAATATTCCTTTCTTGAATTTGATCCTCAAGTCCATCTACATGATATGTTGCATTGACACTTCTTTTTAGTAACGTTTTTGTGTTTTGAGCCCATAACTGTCTTCATTTCGTATCCATTTTCGTTTGAAGGTTATTTTATAAAGATTATGTTTTAAAATAATGTTTTCCGATGTTTGTTTCAATGTCCGTGCAACATAATTACATAATAGGTTAGATCTATCCATATCTAGAATTAGAAGGCTTAAACTTAATTTGTGCAGTTCAAATCAATTAAACCTTACCCAAAAATGAGGTGGGGGGAGATGGTACCTTTTTGCCGAAATTTATATACAGATGAATAAAGACAATTAATTTCTAATTATTCGGTCTTATCCTATATATGCTATATATGATAATGATTAACATTATATAAGCTTGATGCTTAACTGGCATGTAAAGGATTGCTAATTAGTATTATACAACGCGTATACAATTCAGGGTTTTTTCTTTTTTAAGGATCTAGTTTTCTATCTTAAATTTTGAAAATTGACATAAACTTGTAGTAATTAAGTAATAATGCTCAAAATTAAGAACAAGGAAAGGAAAATTTAGTTATATAGCTGAAAATGACTTGACTAGGAAAGCAATAATGTTTTTCATTAAATCTGAAAATCCTATCTATCTAATTATCCTAGCAAAAGGTAGCTATAAAGAGAGGAAAGTGCCTCAACATTAATGGAGGGTTTCCTCTGTGGTCCTGCTCAAATCACCACTACCAAAATAGAATTGTACTAATCAGACATCAGTTCCTAAAGTGTGCACTGTGCACCCATAAATCCTCGTTAACTTGGCTCCAGTTTTTAGAGAATTAAGCAATATCTACAAGTTCACAGAATATGATCTGCAAAAACTAGATTTAGTGCTCAAAGCGGCAAATTTGACATTCCCATTCCTGTCTTCACCTTTTGTTTTTCTCAAATCCCAAAATATCCATAACAGTCCATCTTTATATGTTCCCTCAGATATGTTCTTTTGTATGAAATATCATGGTACTCTAAGTTACCAGGTGGAAAATATCATAGTTACAAATGACTAGAACTTGAAGGATTCATTAATTCCCTTTCAAAAAAAAGAAGAAACGATAAAAAAAAAAAAATATATTGTCATTTTGTTAAGCTTCACCATGATATTCCCATTTAATATGCTTTCACGTAGTTCATGCATACATTCATTCATAAAGCTAAGTAACTTATTTGTTTTACAAATAAAATCGGAAAATGATGATAAGAAAAGAATTACCCTATAGCTAGGGGTCGACTTCTTTGAGAGAAACTCATTCATGTTCTGTGAATGATATTTAATTGGAAGAATGCACAATAAAATTCCTGACTGAGAAGGCCCACCAGTCTCACAGAAATGTGGTGACTTGAGAGGCTAGAGGCAATACATTTTCCAAATAGATGATAATGACCCAGCCTATTCATCAGCACATGAAGGCCACGTTACTCTTGCCTCAACATTTTCCAGTAAAAACAACACTGTAAGGTCTTGTAAGATCAATTCAATCATCTCAAACGGCGATTTTTTTGTTTGGAAAATCTTTATTACTGTCCATTTTGATTCTTTCATGTACCCCCCCCCCCCCCCCCCCCCCCCCCCCCCCCCCCCCCCCTTTTTTTTTTTTTTGTAGACCCCTTTCTCTTAGTTTTTAAGACAATCAATAACTACAGACTTAAATTTAGAAATGATGCCACTGTAATAAAAGCAATTATGTGAGATGGCACTATGTGGGATAAAGACCATATAGTTTTATATGTTATAAATGCTAGAAAAATGATTTTCGTGTCAAACGTGTCGTGTCAATCGGGTTGACTCTATAATCGTGTTTTCGTGTCAGAAATTGCCACCTCTTACCTCCTTTAACTTGGGTCATAATGTCAATTTGACCCAATATGAACTTTTGAGTATCCATTTGGTCTCAATTTAACATCTTTGGTCAAATTAGTCCAACATAAAACATGCCAGACTTGCAAAAAATACCACCAATCAAAGTTGATATATCACTAATTAAGGACTAATTTGACAAGAAAGCCAAGTTGTGAACTACATTGAAATCCAAAGATGATTTTAGAGAAAATTGTTCCTGCAAGCCAAATTGACCCTTTATCCGTATTATTTGTCACTATGTTTTATGGGCATAGATATATAACCACACAAGGGGGAAATTTATTACTGCTAATAATGTCATCACGAAGAAAGAAAAGGTGAATAAATCACCCTAATTTGAATTGCAAGAAAGGGTTTAAAAAGGCATTTAAATGCATGATGAGGCAACCGATTCAAGTTAATGTTATTACCATACGGTTGAATATTTTTATATATATTTCACAGTCCACAGTCAGGTAACAGAAGGGGATGCCAAAAGAATAAGCAAAACTAAACAAGCTCACATGGGTTGTAACCCAATTAGTCAGAAGCAAGGGCCCTAAAAGGTAGACTGGCAGGTAAGATCAAAATAAGATTATCAATCAGCTATTTATATTAATAAGGACTTTATATATGGCATATTATCCAACTATAAGGACAATTAAACATACATTAATTAAATAGATTAGGACCTTGACTATAAAAAGCCTAGCGAGATAAAGATGGACACTTTGGCTCTAGGTGAGGAGGGAATGACATAATTAAGCAGGACCCATTTATAAAAAAAAAAAAAATTAAGAAAATTACGAAAATTAAGGATAGGGCTGTACCTGATATATGCCCAACCAAGATAAGTGTGAAAAAAGGAATTGAAATGACCAAGACAGCACAAGCAGGTCCCATCAAAAAGCCAGAATGGACGACCCAATTTCTATTTACCATGTATAAAGATCATCACAAGGACTCATGGATTTGTACTTGAGAAGGCTTCAAAGTTATTAAACTCTGCAAAATTATGCAAAACAATAGTATTTTGGAAGCCAAATTGCTCAATAATGTATTAAGGGTTGGAATATATAAAAGAAGTATGACGGCACATATAAGACTAAAGAAAATAATTAGTCAAAATAAAATAACAATATTAACAAGACGGCTTAGCCATTGCTTACGCCCAACACTTAAAAAGGACAAACAAATTCATCAGCAATATATTCCAATGGCATAGCTACAATTTTCTGTGCAACGACATTGATGAATTAGAGTGAGCATAGAAGTTTCATGCCTGTGGTCAGTTGCTTAATCCTGTCCAGAACACAAACACTGACACTGACAAGTAAAAAAAGATTATAATTCATTTACTTTTCCTCTACCTCCTCTCCAACCGTAGTTTTTGTTAAGCTATATTGAAGGAACTGGTCCATCAGTCAATTATGCATATCAGATGCACCATGAAAATTATTTGATTTAGCATATGAAGACAGTAATATAATTAAATTTGACTTCTATATAATCAAATTATACACTAATCACTTTTAGTTTATCGATACAGAGATACAGTTTCACTAATAAGAAAATAAAGGGAAAAAATGAAGAAATGAGAAGAACATATTTTGAGAAATCTGAGGAATGCAGAATCACTGGTCAGAGGAAGATTTCAACTGTTGATGCTGTCCATCTATCAAGCTTATCTGTCGTCTGAGTTTTGCAATATGAGCTTGCACCTAATACATAAAATGAATCTAAGCTGTCAATATTTCATTTACAGACACAAGGATGTCCTATTTTTTCCACAAAAGTAAATAAATAAATTGAAATGCATTTGTCTCCATAAAAACATTTTTTTCCAAAAAACTAAAAATTATCTACCAATTACAGAAAGATATAACAATACATTTCAGCTTATTCAAACTTAGTGTAACTAAGTGATGCTTTAAAATTAATTGGACCAGTTTAGACTTTTGAAAGTAATCCACAGAAAACGTTCACATGCTATGCCTCACCATTGCAGTAGTTTTCAATTCTCATAATCAATGTTTATAGATCAAATAATATCAGCAGCTTTTCTGCCTGTCTGTTAAAAAAGTTCAGGAAATTATTGATAAGTTCTGTATTGTAGGCTCCATGTCAGAAAACACATGGTGAAAAGGGAACCTTCACCACATCAAATTTGCACCCCTTATTCCAAAACTCTTCCTGAAAAGTAGATGTCCAAGAGATCCAAATTAATTACCTATTTCTGGCTCAAGGTTAATTTGTATGAAGAAACAAGTTGAAATGCTTTTCCTTTCAACGTTGTCCAAAGTAAGATTTTGGAAAATTAACTAACGAAATTCTTGTGCTCTTTCCACTAGAGGGAATTAAAAAAAAAATGAATGTAGGGTCTATTCAGGCAAGTCCTCTTGCATTATGACCCTAGTTTCTGCCTGAGCTCTCTCCCTCTCTCTCGCACATAAACACACATATATTATTGTGCTTTTTCCACCATATGGAATTAATGTCATTATACACTGTTTCTACTAAGGTGGCCATTGGCCATGTAAGACGAAGAGCGCTTGATGCGCCGGTTAGGAGGACTGAAGAGTGGCAAAGGGATGTAGTGGTGAGGGGTAGGGGAAGACCTAAGCAAACTTGGAGGAGGGTGATCGAGAGTGATATGAGTTTATTGGGGATTGAGGAAAATATGGTAGTGGATAGGAAAGAGTGGAGGGAGAGAATTTGTGTCGCTGACACGACTTGATTTCACGGTTTTATATGATGGTTCATGTTAGCCGACCCCGAATCATTTCGGGACTAAGGCTTTGTTGTTGTTGTTGCTGTTGTACACTGTTTCTCTTACAAAAGGTAGGTTCTGTTCAAGGACATCCTCTTTCATTCCCATCTCTGCTTGAAATTGTCTAAGCACTCTCTGTACTGTTAGAAAAGTCTCTCATATGATTTAAGCAGAAATATGACTAGAAAATTTTTAAGAGCTTAATAACGAGGAAATCCTCAAAGATTATGCAAATAGAAAGGAAAAAGTAAAGCATGTTCGTGAAAATAGGCTGAAATGTCTTGGAAGTTAAAAGAAGTCTATCAGTCTATAGTCTTGTAATCCAGAATTCCCCATGAAGCTGATAGAGAATGACACAAAGGAATTAGGGACAGATGGACAAGGTTGGAAGACTTGAAGACCTAATGAACAATTGGGGCCATCTTATGGAGAAAGTTTGTTGTCATTAGCTTTCATCACAAACACAAAATTTCAGATTTTGCTTTCAGCTTTTCCATCTTAACTATTTTAACTATGTTTTCTAGGATAATCTTTCACTGATATCTGAAAAGCAGAGAGGAAATTCCTGAATGAAACTAGAAAGAGAAATAAAAAGGGGCGATGATGTAATATAGAAGCTCATCAACAAAAATCACACCCCATATAAATTTTTCCTTAATCATACATCATGAACCATCGCTATTATTTTTTTTCACCAATAGTTGAGGTAAGGAGGGATATAACTTCATGGTCAATTGCAAAAAATTGAAATTCTAATATTGATATCCTCTATCGCTAATGTCCTTTAGCAATGAAATAGAAACGTGATTAAAAATTCAACATATAATTTATAACACTTGGGATTATCTGAATTTCTTCCCACAACTCTCCAAACATCTCCAGAGCTTTTTATATGTATACAGAACATAAAGCAACCTTGTAAAAGAAATATATTCCACGATAAAAGGTGGCTATTGAATTGACCTATATAAACTATAAGGAGAAAATACAAGAAACTTCCACGTTATGTTCATCGTGTATAAGATGATCTTTCTCAAATAATTTTCTCTAGAAAACATATAATCTGCAAACAACTGAGATACCCTGCAATCCGTAGTAAAAATTTGCATGCACACACGTGCACAAAGGATCATTCACAGTGTGAAAGAGAATCAGGAAAAACAGATCACTCGAATAGTTGAATTAAAATGAATATGAAGAGCACATAGAATGTAGACAGAAGAAAATGTTATTGAAGATAAGAAACATGTAGTCGTATATGCTGGGAACATGATTTGGAATTTTGAGACAAAAGAATTAACAGTAACGAAAGGAAGAACAAAATTAATTAGATTCTTCACACCTGTTGACGAGCTGCTGCAAGTTGCAAAAGCTCATCAGCTTCAGAGAAATTCGTGAACCACTGATTCAGAGGATGGTCTTTTGTGTCACCTCTCGTCCTTTTGCTTGTATCATCAACTGGTACTATAAAGACATAAAAGATATGATCATTAACAGAAATTGTAAAAGATATACTTGTATTCAGAAAGGATGAAGAGCAACATCACAGAAACGCAACAAGCTAAAATACCAGGAGGCAACACAAAGCCAGCAGGTAATCTGGGTAAATTTACAGAAGGATGATTCTGGACACGAGCAAGGAAACCATCAGATGGCTCAGGGAACACAATCTCATCATATGATTCCACAACAACAGGCTTCTTGGTTGACATAGGGCCTGATTCATCCTCGGGGTACAACTTCAAGTGATGATATCTGCATACAATTAAAACGTTGTAGGTCAATCTATAAGTTCTAACTTTCTTCAATGCTTTCTAAGAGACCAAGAATAGACACCTAATCCGTCTTCTTGAGAAACCTCTTTCTCTGCGAAGGGGTATTCTAACTACCTAGAATTATCCTTAAATATAAAGAACCAATCTAATTAACTTGACCTCTTTATCTTGTTTGATCAATTCTAATGCAAATTGTCAAATAAGGATAGTCTTCCATGCAACACCTTGATTTGTATTGGAAGATATTCACCATAAATTCTGGCTGATGAGTGATGACTGAACAATGTGGATACAAATACTACGTTTAGTGGTTTAGATTGACAGTCGGCACAATTGTCTAAGTAGAAATGCATTATTTGATGGTTGTTTAGCATATATATCTTTCAAATGTTTTGAAACCTAAAAAAAGGACATAAATCTAAATTCTTGAAACTCTAGGAACACAATAAATAACCGAGGACAAAATTGATGAGCCAAGAGTATAGTTTCTGAAATATTTTGACTAAAATTATAATACAACGAATGGTGTATTTTATCATAATAATAGGGCATTGACTATGAACAATTACACTGTATAGATAGTCATAAAATTCATAGATGTTATTGCAGGAGAGCTTGTTGGAACGCATACTCTTTACTTCAAGAACTCAGAATGATTAAACATAAAATCAGTTGGACAAATTTATAATTTCCAAACGAAACCAACCAAAATTAGAACAGAGTAATAGATAAAGAAACTCACAGATTCAAGGGTTTATCACAAACATCACTGTGGAAATACAATGTGATGGCAATCTCAAATTCACCCCATCCTGATTCTGATAATTCAAAAGGTGGCGAGTCAATGACTCTTGTTGGATTATTAAAACTGGAGTGCAGCTGAAAAACAACTCGCTTTATCACCATACTAATGTCCTCATTTGTGGCCCCACGTACATATACAGTCCATTTATGTGACTGGTACCTGATTATTGAGTTAACAAAAAATAATTAGCTTGCATTAAAAAAACAGAAGATATTTGTCTGTACAAAAAACAAAAATTTACTTACTCATTTGCCTTTTTTCCAAGCCAGAATGAGATATTGCCATAAACTATTGGAATGCTGATCTCTAAATCCTTGGGCTTCTTATTTAGATTCTGTAAGATTACATAAACAAAAAAAAGCTGTTAGGGAAGAAAAAAGAAGTCACTCAATATTTGCAGAAAAGTGATGCCATTGATGGAACAAACATCTATTATGCACAATTATCGGGATGGATTGGATTAAGTAATTCACTCAATACATAAATAATAATAGGACTATTATTTTCAAAGGCAGGAAGTTGGTTTTTCTATTCTCTCAGCGCACTATAGTCACAGTTTACAGGCCAACTTATGCCGGATTAAGAAAATGAAGTTGTTAGGCCAGCTGTAGAATGTAACCGTTTGCTGACCTCAACTGTACTACAAGCTGTTATATAAGGTCATGCCTTACCAAAAGGGCAATCTATCTAATGAAATATATGAATCACTTCCTTTTACTTCTATTCTATTTCTCTATTCTCTCTAAATTCTCTTCTAATCTATCCTAAATTCCTGAGATATTAATTCAGAACTGACAGTTCTGACAGAAGAGGAAAGGAAGGAAACCAAGATCTACGCCTGAAGCTGATCGAATACTTGTTGCTTTGCAGAAGATTGTTTATGGGATTCTGGATCGTGATGAAGAAGAGGGAGAGTGCTCTGGTTTGGGAGACGAGGAACAGGTCACAGTCTCTGATCCTATTGTTTTTTAGCGTGTGGATGAGAATGTCAATGTAAGAGAGGGTAACCTGGAGAGTAATATTGCTGGTGTTGTTGAGGAGTTGCAGGATGAAGTGCAGCTTCCTGAAACTCAAAATCTGGTACTAAATGGGTGGATTTACGGCGGGAAATCAAGTACAAACCTGGGATGACTCTTTGAATTACATTCCTCCTCCTGTCTCCAACGGATCAAGAGTTTTTCAATTTCATTCAGAAGAATTGCAGGTGGAGGCAGAGAGATGGAAGAATGCGATAGTAGGATGTGTTTTGGGATTTTCTCCTTGGTTTCATCAAATTGAGAGTTCTTCTGTCCATCAATGGAAAAGGTATGGGCTTCTTACAGTTCATCTAGTGCATGAAAATGTATTTTTGTTTAATTTTAGTTCTGAGGAATGCAAGAATGACCTGGGTGTATTTTTGTATTTTTGCCATCGTTATGGATGAAATAACGAGTTCACTTCAAGATGGTATACCATGGTGCATGTTGTTTGCAGATGATATTGTGTTGGTTGATGAGACGAAAGAAGGTGTGGAGAGGAAGTTGGAACTATGGAGACAAAAATTAGAATCTAGAGGCTTTAAGTTGAGCCGAAGTAAGACAGAATATTTGGAGTGTAAGTTTAGCAACGATAGGAATAGGGAGGCAGGGACAATCACCCTAGATGGGAGACTTGTTCAGGCCTCGGAGTGCTTCCGGTATTTAGGATCTATTATCCAAACGGATGGAGAACTAGATGGGGATGTTGCTCATAGGATTAAATCTCGTTGGGCGAAGTGGAAGAGTGCTATGGGTTTCTTTTGTGACCCCGGCATGCCTAATAGATTGAAGGGAAAATTCTACCGCACGGTAATCAGACCAGCATTGTTATATGGTACATTCATAAGATGTCGGTGGCGGAGATGCGTATGTTGAGATGGATATATGGCATAGTTTTAAAAGGCGATCGCCTCTGTCGCCTCAGGCGAGAGGCGACAGGGGCGATCGCCATGCCGCCTTCCAAAATGGAAGGCGGCTTACCTTCAAGAGGCGAGAGGCGGCCTGAGGCGAGAGGCGACCGCCTTTTGAAGGGGAGGCGATAAGTTAGACTTTTTAAAAAAATAAAAAAAATAAAACCCTAATTTCTATTAAAAGGAAAACGCACGAGCCATAAGAAAAAGAAACATACAGACACAATACAGCCCCCAACTCCAACGGCTCTCTTCTTCTCCTCCTCACCGCCGATAGTTCTCCTCCACACACTACCGAGTTTCTGCTTCTCAACTCACCGGCAGCCGGTCATCAATCATACAGGTATGCTTTTTCTCTTCTTTCCTCTTTATTTTATCTTCTTTTTCCGTTTTGCTGTTTAGGTTTAGGGTTTTTCTTATTCTTCTCTTCACTTTTGATTTCTTTTTTTACTTTCTTTCTTCTTATACTTTCTTTCTTTCCATGTAATTGTGCCGTTATGCTGCCGAATTTCTGTGAAAATTTATAGTTTTGATTTGAGATATGGTTGTAATTGATTATCTTTTTTCTGTTTTGTGGAATTTATGCTTTTAATTGATTATATGTTTTCTGTTTTGTGGAATTTATATGGTTTGAATTCATGCTTTTAATTGATTATATGTTTTCTGTTTTGTGGAAATTGATTGGAATTTGACTGATTATATGGAAATTCTGTTTTGTGTATATCATTTTTGTTATTAAGATGGTTTCAATTGATTGAATTTTGTAGGTGTTTGGAAATGAGTGCTAGTGTTACTGATTCTAATGTATCGAAAAAACCGAATGCAAGAGCGGATCCTTGTTGGAAGTATGTGACGATAAATAAGCCACCTTCTACAAATGATCTCAAGTGTAACTTTTGTGACTGTCTCCAAAGCTGGAATATGCCGAGCTAAGTATCACATTGCTGGAGGAAATACTAGTGTTCAGGTGTGCAAAAAATGTCCACCTCATGTGAAAGAAGAAATTGTTAATTATATTGCATCTAAAAAGGCGGCACGTAAATTGGTGGAAGATGTAGATATCACCAATTTAGATAGTTTTGGGGATGATGAGACGGAGTTGGATGATCTTGGAGAGTCTGGTAGTCGGGGTGGAAAGAAAAGTCTTTCTAAATTTCATATCCCGAAGAAACCAAGGGTGAAGGGTCCAATGGATGTATTTTTCAAGCAAGATGCTGAAAAGGTCGTGAAAGATAGAAAGTTGAGACAAACAACAATAAATGAAGCTTGCAAAAAAGAGTTGCGAGAAAAAGCTTGTGCGGATATAGCTAGGTGGTTTTTTGATGCGGCAATTCCTTTTAATGCTGTTAATTATCCTAGCTTTGATGTGATGGTAGAGTCCATTGGACAGTATGGTGTTGGGTTGAAGCCGCCTACAATGTATGAAGTTCGAGTTCCCCTTTTGAATAAAGAAGTTGTCAAAGTGAATGATGAAATGAAATCATTTGAAGAAGAATGGGCAAAGTATGGATGTTCAATTATGGCTGATGGTTGGACAGACAAAAAGCAAAGAACTTTGATTAACTTTTTGGTTAATTCTCACAAAGGGACTGTTTTTATCGAATCAGTTGATGCTTCTGATTATTCCAAAACCGGAGAGAAGTTGTTTGAATTGTTTGATAAGATGGTTGAAAGAATTGGAGAGTAGAATGTTGTTCAGTTTATTACTGATAGTGCTGCATCAAATGTACTTGCAGGTAAACAATGCTAATTTATTACATTATTAAATTTTTTACTTTTACTTTTATTATTTTGCAATCTTTAATTGATTTTGGCTATCATACTTTTTTAACATATAGGCAAATTTTTGCAAGCAAAGAGGTCAAACTTGTATTGGACGCCATGTGCAGCTCACTGCATTGATCTGATATTGGAAGATATTGGGAAGTTGCCAATTGTCCATAGAACTGTAAAGAGGGCAGTGAAGTTGAATTCCTACATTTATACTCGGCCAGGTGTAGTGAATTTGTTGAGAAAATTCACTAATCAAAGAGAGCTTGTGAGGCCTGGTATCACAAGATTTGCCACTGTTTATCTCACACTTTACCGCATGCATTCGGTGAAGAATCTTTTGAGAAGGATGTTTGTCTCTGATGATTGGACCAAAAGCAAGTGGGCAAAAGAAATTGGAGGAAAGACAGTGGCTGGTTATGTATTGTTAGCGGCATTTTGGGCGGACACTCTTTACATTTTAAAGATCTTTGGTCCTTTAGTCCGCGTGCTTCGATTGGTGGATGGCGAGAAAAGACCTGCTATGGGATATATCCATAAAGCTATGGATATGGCTAAAGCGACGATAGCGAAGAGTTTCGATGGTGATAGAGATAAGTATGATAATATTTTTGAAATAATTGACAAGAGATGGAATAAACAACTCCGTCAACCTTTGCATGGAGCTGGTTATTTGTTAAATCCAGCATTTTTCGGTGCAGCGGATGAGAATGATGAGGTTAGAAAGGGATTTTATCAGACATTGGAGAGATTGGTTCCAAGTGAGGAAGAGCAAGACCAAATCAATACACAGTTGACTAGATATCATAATAGTACACCGAATGATTTATTTGGAATGAAGATGGCGGTTAGGCAACGAACAAAATAATAACTTTGGACATTTGAATTTTCCAACTTTAAGTTCATTGTTTGCATTTGCATTTTAATAAGCATTATAATTTTTTGTGTTTAGTTGATTGGTGGAAATCATTTGGAGGAAGTCTTCCACAATTACAAAAATTTTCCATCAAAGTGCTTAGTCTCACTTGTAGTGCATCGGGTTGTGAAAGAAATTGGAGTTTCTTTGAACATGTAAGTTAATAAAAATAATTGTAATAAGCTTTTTTATGTTTTAATATTAGTTATGTTAGTCATTAATGTTGTTCTTAATTATTATTTTGTAGGTTCATAGCAAAAAAAGAAATCGACTAGCTCAAACATGTTTGAATGATTTAGTTTATGTGAAGTATAATCGATCTTTGAAGAATCGAAAAGGGGTTAAGGACACCATTAGTTTGAAGGATATTGATGATTGCAATGAGTGGTTGACGGGTAGAATGGAGGGAGAGAATAACAATGACAATGATGATCGTGTATTTGAGGATGATGACGAATTTCCATGGACTATGGTTAGTATAGTTAGTGGAGCGGAAGAAGATGTCTACAATACTAGGGCAAAAGGCAAAAGTGTCACCCCTACCGCAAGTGCTAATGTCACAAAGACATACGTTAGAGGAAACTCTTCCCGGTCAAAAGCCAATCCTCCTCAAGTTGTTAGAGATGAGGTCCATGATGAGGATGAGGATGAGGATGAGGATGAGGATGAGTATCGAGTTGAAGATGAAGAAGAAGAAGAATATAAGGATGATGAAGTGGAAGAACTTGATGGGGATATAGATCTTGATGAGGAGTTGGATTTGGGGGATGAAGATGCTTGATATTATGCTATTTGGATTTAAGAATTAGCACTTTATTATTAGACTTTAAGTTAATTTGGTTTATAAGCTTAGAAATTAAACTATCCTTAAGTACTAATAGTTTTTATTGAGTTAATTTAATTTTATTTGATTTTCTATTTTTTTGTCGCCTCACGTGCGAAAGGCCGTCGCCTCGCCTCTTGCCTCGCCTCAAGGCGATTTTTTGCCCTTGTCGCCTTGACTCGCCTTTCGACTTTTAAAACTATGATGTGTGGTCATACAAGAAAGGATAAGGTGAGTAATGAAATAATTAGGACAAAAGTAGGGGTTACATCTATTGAGAATAAAATGAGGGAAAACCGACTAAGGTGGTTTGGCCATATAAGACGAAGAGCGATTGATGCGCCGGTTAGGAGGACTGAAGAGTGGCAAAGGGATGTAGTGGTGAGGGGTAGGGGTAGACCTAAGCAAACTTGGAGGAGGGTGATCGAGCGTGATATGAGTTTATTAGGGATTGAGGAGAATATGGTAGTGTGTAGGACAGAGTGGAGGGAGAGAATTTGTGTCGCTGATACGACTTTATTGCACGGTTTCATATGATGGTTCATGTTAGCCGACCCCGAATCATTTCGGGAGTAAGGCTTTGTTGTTGTTGTGAAGACCTTTGATGCTTTGAGTCTGGTCACCTAGGATAGGTATGAATTTTAAAGAGGTATCTTGTGTGCCTGTTTAGGTTCAGTTTCCATCTCTGTCTTGGGAGTTTTGGTATGTCTTTTGTTAATCAAAATATCTAGCATCCTTGGTAGACCTCTGTTTTCTGACCAATTTACGGCAAACAAAACTCGTTTGGGTTATGCTTGTCTTTTGGTGGAAATCGAAGTAAAAAGGGAGTTTCCAAAAAATTTTATTTTGGCAGATAAACAAGGATGTCGTCTTACACAGAAAGTGCTTTATGAATGAATTCCTGCTTGGTGCTCTGGTTGCAAAAAGCTAGGGCATGGAGAGAAGTATTGTATTGTGAAATTGCCTAGCAAGCAGATTTGGAAAGTTAAGGAACAATCTAAACCTGTTGATAATCATTAGATTTAATTGCTGGTATTACAACTGATCTTATGTTGGGGAGACATCCAAGGGTCCTCCTATACAGATCCAGACTGCCCAAAATGATGATTGGGTAACTATTGTGCGGGGGAAGAAAGTAAAGGAGAAGAGCAAGGATAAACAGATTGTTCAATGTACTGAGCCTGAGCATTCTTTTCATACTACCAACGGGTTGTTTGGCGTTATAGGAGATGGAGTTAGGGGAAGAAACGTTTTGATCCTCCAGATAGATGCTAGGTTGCTGGAATATTATAGGGCTCAATGACACTCTAAAGCAACGGGAGATTCATTCTCTTATTGCTAAGCAGCACAGGCTTTAGGTATTTTGGAAGTTAGGGTTAGTCGGTTAGAGATGAGAACAAACTGAAAGTCTGAAATGGCTTAAGTTTTCCTCATTGGAATTGGATTTCTGGTACTAGTACACCTACAGTCGCATTTGGATAGTATATGTTATGTATACTAGAGAGAGTTTGAATCTTATTTAGAAAGTTTTATTATTTAATATTCTATTGTTTAGGAGTTCTATTATTTAGGGATTTAATTATATTTAATGTCTTAAACTATTTAGGAAGTTTTATTATTTAATATACTATAGGATTCTTGTCTATTTAAACTCCATAGAGAGCCTGGAACGGAGACATCTTAATAGCACTATGATAAGTACTATTACACAATTTTCGGCTAGGCTAAACCATTTAGACCACTGTTTAGGCATTCGAAAACACATGCTTCTGAAGTAGTTTTCCAAGCATTGGTTTAATCTTTCAAATTGATCATCTGTTTGAGGGTGATAAGCACTACTAAATAACAAGTGAGTGTCTGATAACTTCAACAACTCTTTCCATAAAACCCCAGTGAAATCATGTCCCTGGCAGACACAATGGATCTAGCTAGGAATCACCAAAGACAAGGCCCGTATGCAGATTCCTGACCCTCCTGTTGTCTAGATAGGGCATCAGCAGCCCTGTTTTCACTTACCTTTTTGTACTAAATTATATAACCCAAAATCCAAACAGCTTTGGTATGCCCTTGTGCTGCAAGTAAGTATGCAATTTCTGTTCCAAGAGATGCTTAATGCCTCATGGTCAGTCTTAATGATGAATGTGGAATTCTCAAGGTAATGTCTCCATTGAGTACAAGCTTGCAAGATGGCCAATAACTCCCTCTCATAGGGAGAGAGTTTTTTATTCCTTGGTCTAAAAGCTTTTAGGCAGTTAGCAAATAGGTCGTCCCTGTTGCATCAGCACTGCTCCAATGTCCGTACCACTAGCATCACACTTGATTGTAAAAGGCTGGTCAAAGTCGAGGATTGCTAAAACTGGAGCTTGAGTCATGATGACTTTAAGCTTTTCAAAAGCTTCTTGGGCCTCGCTGTCCAATGGAAGTTATCTTTCTTTAAGAGCTCAGTCAGTGGCTTACTGAGTATGCCATATCCCTGGATAAATCGTCCAGGAATCCTCTTAAACCCTTTAAGTTGGTAAGAATGGGTCAATGTTGCATCGTTACTACCTTTTCTGGATCACTAGATACCCCTACCACATTGATGATGTGGCGATTGAGTTAATTTTTATTTTTTGAATTTTTTTAATTGTTGTCACCTCACGTGAGTGAGGTGAGCACCTCGGCTCGAGGAGATATATGTCCTTATCACCTTTGCTCACCTTTCGCCTTTTAAAACTATGATTATAACTAAGATTGATTTGTGACGTGATAAATCCTTTTCTTATACAAGGAGATTGCAATTGATTCTAGTTGTGTTTTGTAGCTTAAATGTTCACTGGCCTTCAACGTTCATTTGCCTGCTTAAGTTGTTCAAGATGTTGATAAGAAATGTAAAAGTTTTCTTTGGAAGGGTAACATCAGGTAGTAAATGAGCTGTTGCTGCTTGTTCCACCATTTGTAGACCAAAGACTGCAGGGGGTTTGGGGATACTGGACCTGCAAACTTGAAACCTGACTGTTATAGGAAGGTACATTTGGAACTTTGTGACACACAAGCATTCCCTTTAGGCTCTTTGCGTTATTAAGAACAAGTTAAGAAAGCTGAGTTTTTGGGGAATCACTAAGCGCTTAGATGCTAGTTGGAGTCGGAGGAAGCTGGTTCAACTTAGATCTGTGTTAGCAACAAATTTACCTATGTTTTGTGTGATGGAAAAGAGTTTTTTTTTTTTTTTTTGACCCCTTGGTTAGATGGTAGAGCCTGATGGATTTGTTTCGAAACATAGATATTCGTGATATTGATTAATAGAGCTCCCAAGGTGGCAGAGATTTGGAAAGACGGTTATTGGAAGCTTCCTAATACTCTGAATGATAATACTGAAGAAGCTTGGTACTCCCTCCATTCCAAAATATAAGTCATTCTAGGTTTTTTTCACACAAATTAAGAAATGCAATTAATATAGAATGAAATTAATAAATTTACATTGGTTAACTAAAAAAAATTATCTCTCATACAATGGTTGGTGAATAAATCTTGTAATTTTGAAAAACACATGGACCAAGACAAAAAATTTAATGTTTGGACCGAAAAACTATACTAAAAGTTCTTGAAAAACTAGAAAGACTTATATTTTGGAAAAAAAATTCATTGCTAGAATGACTTATAAAAAGAAATGGAGGGAGTATAAGGTAAGAAATTCTTCCGTTATCAAATGGCCTCTGAATAAAAAAGGGATCTATTCTATTTCGCTTGGAATGAGCTGAGGCCTAAGTCTTCTGTTGTTAGTTGGAAGCATATGGTTAGGGATCCAAAATCTCTTCCTAAATGCAGTTTTGTTATTTGGCTAGTAATGCATAACAAACTGGCAGTGAAAGCTAGGCTATTCAAGATGGGGAGTACTCTGATAATCGATGCATTCTCTGTAATAATGCAGAGGAAAGCATTGATCATCTTTTCTTTCAATGTGCTGTAACAAGAAGCAAGAGGGAAAACAGTCTTGGCCAAAGTTAGAAAAATTGTTCTTGCTGCCTGGCACAGTCTATCAATTAGGCAGGCGAGCAATCAGCAGTGTTTCCAAGGAATACAATTTGACAGCAATAGTGTTCTTAAGCTCATTTCTTTTTATGTGAAATTGAGGTTTTGTAAAGACCAAATCCCAGGAAGCCTCTATTTCTTAAAGGCCTAATGCTCCTCTAGCCCCCTTAACGTGTCCAAATTAGTCATTTTACCCCTCCAACTAATCGAATGTCCTATTTCCCCCTTAACTCCATAAAAATGGTATTTCTCACCCCCTTAACTTGTCCAAATTGGTCATTTTACCCCTTCTCAACTCATCGAATGTCCTATTTACCCCATTAACTTCATAAAAGTGGTATTTCTCACATCTTATGATCCTATTTACCCCCTTAACTCCATAAAAGTAGTATTTCTTACCCCTTTACAGTGCAAAATTAATATGACTTATTCAAATGAGTTTGAAAATATATTTTTTTAATATCAATTTTTTTAGTTTGTTTTAATTTGATAATTATATTGATCCTTCACGTGTTTATTACAATAATATTGTATTACAATAATTAGATGATCAAAATTTAACTAGCCACAAAATTAAAATGAGAAGAAATGAATAAAAGATACAAATAACAAGAACATTAATATAAACAAGTTAAAGACATTATATGTAAGGATAAGGTACCAAAATAGGCATATGGTTTTTAGAAAAGTATCAATTTAGGTTCCACATATAAAATAGCACCAATATAGGTTTAACGTTTAAAAAAGGTATCAATTTAGGCCTCGATAACGGATTGCAATGGGTGAGAAATACCACTTTTGTGGAGTTAAGGGGGTAAAAAGGACATTTTATGAGTTGGGGATAAATGGACAAGTTGAGGGGGTGAGAAATACAACTTTTATGGAGTTAAGGGGATAAATAGGACATTCGATGAGTTGGAGGGGTAAAATGACCAATTTGAACAAGTTAAGGGGGCTGGGGGAGCATTATGCCTTTCTTAAACTTCTAGTTCAAACTCTATGTAGAAAAATCCCAGAAAACAGAGAAACGAAGCAGAGTCATTGACAACAGAGTTCGCTCCTGACACTCAGCAAATTGCATTCAAAGAACAAGAAATTCAGTTTGTACGTATATCATTTATTGAAGAGATTCTAAAATTGGGTAAATACCTAAATCAAATTTAAAAGCCAAGCATATATTCAGGCTCCACATAAGTCCAATACAAAAGCAATCTCTGAACAGAGTTGGCATTGAGAGTAAAAAAAAGTTATTCTTCGAAGAAACAACATTGGATATAGCTTACCTTCTTCTCACTGTCCTCGGGTTTGCTCATTTTGGTTTTGTGATTTAGAAGCGAGTCCACTTATTTCTGAATGATCTTGATCGTTCCGTTTCAAGGATAAACTGCTGGTCGTAATCCTGCTTCACAAATCCAGTTAAGCATGAGTATTAATTCAAAAATCCAGGGGTTTTCCTCTGGTTTAGGGTTTCAAGCAAAATCTATTCAAAACCTGTAAAATCTCTTACCAAGTATTTGTTTCATAAAAAGCTGACAAAATAACTACATTGCTGTATATAAGTACATTAAAACCTTTATAAATTAATACTCGATAAATTAATAAACTCTTTAAATTAATAATTTATTTTGGTCCCGACTTGGACCAGTTCAAAAAATGATCAATTTTAATAAATTAATAAGATAATAATTTTCTAGAACAACCCTTTATGAATACATTGTATTATTACCTCTATAAATTAATAATTTCTCAAATACATATGTGAAATATATATAGATATACATACTTAGGATAATTTAGCAAAATATATAGTATTTTGTTTTTTTTTTTTTGGAATTTAAATCTAATTGAATTTCATCTCTAACTATTCTTAGTGCATTCAAAAGTTATGGTGTATCCTTATCAAATTTTAACAAAAAATTGTAAAGAGTTGATGATGCTATAATTTCTTCATTTCTTGTGATTGGTTTCAAAAGTACCGAATCATCCTTAGTTTCATTCTCATTTTTTTTGTATGATTTGAAACAACACTCCATATAAATTTATATAGTAATTCATTAACTATGATACATTGAATATTTTTAACATAAATACAATGAACTTCCAAGTTCAATTAACTTATATAATGCACATTTAATTTTATTTGTTCACTGATGATTATAGATAAAAACTTTATTTCAATTAGTAATTTAAAAGTTATTTTAAAAAAATTTAAAATCACTCTATAAATTAATAAAATTCCATGGTCCCAGTATTATTAATTTATAGAGGTTTTACTGTACTACTCAAAATATTAAATGACATGATTGTTATAAAAATATTAATTAATAACATTTAACTTAAATTATTAAGTTAAATAACTTATCAAAATAAGTGATATTTAATTTAATTTATTAATTTAAATGATTGAGAAATAATTATTATCAAAACATAAGTACTTAATATTTTAATTTAAGGAAATAAGTGAGTTATTAAACAACGTTTAAGTGCGAAGAGTCCTTTAATTTAATGAATCAAATTTATTAACAAATATAGATAAATGAATTTTAAGTTATAAATTGGGTAAGTTACATCTACTAAACTTTACTCATTTGGTTACTAAAGTTCAAAATCTAAAAAGCATTCAATCTTACACTTTTTAACATTATGACAATTAAACTTTAACTAACGTCTTAAAATGATCGTTAACGATTTTAAAATAGAAATGCTCAAAAATTAAAGTTGCTTAACGATATTTATCATGAAAACATATTCTTTTATTTTCCAAAATCTGACGGGAGGTTTCTCTCCTTAGAAATTCACTTTCTCTCCTTAAAAATTTACTTTCTCTCCTAACTAAACAACATCCAAATGACTTGAAAACGAAATTTTTGAAGAATTAAGGGGGCATTTGGTTCGCACAGGGATAACGAAATGGAATCAAAAAAGAAAAACAAAGAGAAAGAAATGGAATGATCCTGAATTCCCTTCTCTGTTTGTTTCAGTTCCACAAAGGGAATGATATACCCATGATTCCCTTTGTGGCTGTTTGGTTCAAATGAGGTAATAAACTAGAGTTGTATTTTTAACAATAATTTCTATATATACATGTGTCTATATTAATAAATTAATCACATGTAAATATAAGAATGAAAATCAATTTATTCAACTATTAAAATCAAAAGACGATGAAACTGAAGAATAGAAATACAATAAATCAAAGAAAATGCATAAATATTCTATTTTAAAAATAAAATAATTATTTTAAAATAATTAAAATAAATACCAAAACCGAAAAATATGATAAAAGAAAAATATTTATCAAATTTATTTTTTAGGATAAAAAATAAAAACAAATAAGTATAAGGATCAAAAGTGAGATTAGTTTAGGGATAAAAAAATATAAATAAATAAATATAAGGATCAAAATAAAAATAAAAAAAGTAAAAATTAGTCAAAAATATTTTTTGAGAATAAATAAATAATATATAAGTATAAGGATCAAAAGTAAAATTAATTCAATGATTAAAAAAGTAAAAATAAATAAATATATGGACCAAAATAAAAATTAAAAACAAAATAGAGACTAAAATGAAATTTTATAAGGAGAGTAGATCTTTAAATTAGTGAGTGAGGTGGGAAAGGGAACGGGAAACCTTAGGGGGTTGGGGGGAATGAGATTAGAGGAGTTAGGGGTAAACCTAAAACTAAAAGAGGGTAAATGGAATTATTGAATTGCTAAAACAAACACCAACAAAAGGAATGAAACTTTCTCATTCCCTTACACTTTCCTGAAACCTCCAAAACAAACGGTCCCTAAAGTTGTTTAAAATATCATCAATTCTTGAAAAGATTTATTTTGAGGTGTTAGTTAAAGTTTATAAGTAGTCTAAAGAACGGAAGAATTGTCGCAGGAGAGGTTCTGAGAGATGATGGTGGAAGTTGGGTCTCTGGGTTCTCTCGGAATTTGGGTATAGGTTTGTCTTTCTCTGCAGAGCTTTGGGGAATTTTTTCTGGACTAAAGCTAGCAAAAAATCTGGGGGTGAAGAAACTTCTGGTAGAGTCTGATAACCTTGAAGCAGTCAAAATGATATCTGAGAACAATGCTATTTGCCTAAATAGCCAAAATCTAATCAAAGGCATTAGAAGGATTGGCTCCTCTTTTGATTTTCTTAGCTTTGTTCATATTTATAAGGAGCAAAATCGTGTAGCGGACCGTCTTGCGGTTGAAGGGCATTCAAGGATGTTGGGTCTCTCTATCTTTTCTTCTCCTCCGTTGTTCATTTCGTCTCTGATCTTGGATGATGTGGTGGGGTTCAGTTTCCCCAGGCTGATCCTGGGTTGAGCGGTTTTTGTTTGTTTGTTTTTTCTTTCCTTTCCTACCAAAAAAAAAAAAAAAGTATAAAATTGAATTACTTTTATATTACATTTTAAAGTTTAATGGTCATGCCATGAATTTGCATAAAGTTCAGTTGCAATAAATGTAATTAACTCTTACAAATTTAGGAGACATTTGGTTTAAACTTCGGAATCGGAATGTGCCGGAATCATAATCAGAATGTGACGGAATCATAATCGGAATAACTATTTATTTATTATGTTTGGTTCAATCTAGAATTAGAATCTGATTTTTTTTTGGAATTGTTTGGATTTTTATAAATGGAATTGGGATGAATATACTATTTATTAAAAATAGTTTAACAAATAATAATTATTATACATGCAATAAAAAAATAAAAAAATTTATATCATTCTAAAAATAGATGTTACAGTATTAAGAAAATAAATATTCATATCGATAAAAAAAAATATTATAATTGTCAACAAAAGAAATTGTATTATAACCTACTAAGAAAAAAAAACATTTTGATGGTAAGTGAACCTAATATAATATAATAATAAGTTTACGGTAAGTGAATGTGGGTTTGTATTGGAAAGACATCTATATAGATTTTTTTATATAAAAAACAATAACAATCGGGGGAAAACGTGAATATAATTTTTTTATATAAAAATTAATAGCAATGGAAATTTATTTGATTGATGGGGAGAGTGGTGGAAATCAATTATTTCTATAGTTGAGACAATGAGATTCTAATTCTCAAACTATATTTATTTAACCAAACACATTATTTAGAAACTATGATATACTTTAATATTGGAGTATAATGTCTAATAATTAAGGATACAAACGTGATATTGATATTTTAAAGTGAATTTTAAAAAATAGAGAGAGTAACTAGTATAATATGTACAAATCCAAACTAATAAATTATTTACCCTAGAAAAAAAACTATTTTTTTCCATAGTGATTACTTAAAATCTTGAAATAATTAGCAGAACAAGATCTATTAGAGGTCGAAGATGGAAGCTTTGAATTGAAAATCTGAAACCAAAAACCAACTAACATTTTTCGGGTAAATTACATATGAGGTGTACAACATTTACCTTGTTTCACACTTTCGTGTATAACCTTCATTTTTTCAAACAAAACTTCACAACCTTATGGGTGACCTCCCACTAAAGTGTACACCTAGTAAAACTAACCAGTCAACCTTGGTCAAACTGCCAAATCACCAATTTTGATTAAGATTTCATGGACCCACCAATTATGAAAAAACTAAAATACCCTTAGACCTTAATTTTTATTAATTATTTTTCCTCTCCACCACTTAATCACTTTCTCCCGCTATTTATTTCAATTCTCTATCTACTGCAAGCAAAAAGAAGTTTCAATTCTCCCCCACATTTAATTATACCCAGCCACCCATCTTTCTCATCTCTCTTTAACTCTCTCTTTCTCCGTTCTCTCTTTAACACTCCCATTATTCTTGTTTTGCTGATCAATTTTGTATTTTCCCCCAAACATTGGTCCACGTCTTCAATTATGATTTGAGCATTTGAAAGAGAGAAAGTGAGACATAGATTCAAGTTTTGAAGTGTGTAATTTTGTAGTGTACACAAAAATCCATCTGGTAGAATTCAAAGTTTAGAGCCAAATAGAATAAACTGAAAGGCCTTTTCACATAGAATTTTTCTTTGACCATAATTGAGAATCGAAAGAGGTTGAATTTTGAAATCAAGAACTCTCTCTAAGTTCTTAAAATATATATCAATTGAGTAACAGTTAATTGACTTTGCAAATAATTATATCATATTAGATCCAATAAAGTTTTTAGTGCTAGATAAATTCAAGTTAGACTGTTTTACAGAAAAATTCAGTTGAGAAATCTCATAAAATATAATAGAAAATTTTAGACGGAAAAAAGCATTTTTGGGAGAGTTAGAGAGAGAAAATGAGAGTTAGAGAGAGGGGAAAGATAAAGAGAAGAAAGAGAGAGAAATGAGATCCTTAAAGAATGAAGGGGATATAAATGGGTTGAAGAAGATGGGTGAGTCCTATTATGGGTTAAATCCGAGTGATGTGGTGGGTTGACTAAGGTTGACCAGATACTTTTACCGGTTGTACACTTCATTAGGAAGTCAAAAAAAAGTTGTGGAGTTTTGTGTGGAAAATTAGAAGTTGTACACTAAGGTATGAAATACGGTAAAGATTATACACTATGTATGTAATTTACCTAGTGAACTAATCAACTCTCCATTTTTTTCCTTTTTCTGTTTGGAGATTGATGTATGATTTTATCTCTTTATTTCTCTGTTCAATCTCCTCGGCGAATGCAACGATATGCTTTAAGTTGCCGTAAGGACGAAGAATTCGTTATTTGGGAAAATTGAAAGAGAGAGAAATATGGCGAGAGTGAAAGAATATAGATTTGGTGAGAGAGAAAACTGGAAGAGAAAAAAATAATATGGCGAGAGAATATCCAAGAGAGGAAATATGATAAAAGTTGATATTAACATTTTTCAGGTAAAATAATATTGGTAAAATAATATTTTCAAATAAATTGCGGTTATCTTTTTACTTTTAGACGGTTTCACTTGTGTTGACCAGTCATTTTTTTCCGGCTCCGTACTAGGTCATCTAATGTTGTGAAATGTTGTGTGAAACAACAAAAGCTATACCCAACCTTGTTCATCAATTTAATTTGAACCCAAAAATGGCATCGTTTTTGTCTCTAGCCACCATCAACTAATCTTTTGGTCTTATCTTTAAAAAAGAGAGTAGAGAATCGACCCTTCGTGGAACTCTCCCTGCGCATAGGCGATTAGGGTTTTCTTACCTTCATGGACAAGCAACCAATATGGATCGAGAGATGGAACTCCTATGGCGGAATTTTGCCCTCACAGAGACTGAAGACTCTACTGTTGATCTAAGCGAGGTAGTAAAGGAGATAAAAACGGACAGTTTCGTGTTGGTTGGAAGAATCCTATCACCGAAGCCCTGAATGTGCAAGCCCTTTACCAAGCATTCAAAGAGCTATGGCGAATCCAGAAAGCGTTCAAGGTTAGAGACAGTGGAAACGAGACTTTTGTGGTTGAGTTCCAGTCGGAGAGAGGTCGTGAGAAGGTATTAAAGGAAGGACCATAGAATTTTGATCGGATCCTTGTTATCCTGGCAAAAGTATAGGGAAACTAACAACCCTTTGATGTCAAACTTGATCAGAGTGAGTTCTGGGTGCGAATTAATGATCTTCCCCTTAAATGTCGGTCCAAAAAAGCGATAACGATGCTGGCTGCCCGGATTGGCATTCCTATCTGTGTCGATGATGGGGAGGGGGGCTCATGGGCTAAATATGTACGAGTTCAGATGATGATTGATATCACAAAACCCTTACCAAGGGGGCTGACCATTACAAACAGAACTAAGGGAACTGGATGGGTGTATTTCCGTTATAAGAGGCTACCTAATTATTGCTATTAATGCGAGATGCTGGGTCATGTATTTGACGATTGTGAGGAGGAAGCTTATAGGGAAGGAGATGAAGGGGAGAAAATGGAGTCGCATTATGCACCGACGCTAAGACCATCGCCATACAAGCTTCGATCCTTCGGGTAGGATATTCCTAAGAAGGCAAATAAAAGTAAGAGCCCGAAGGTGACCAGTAGCCGGACATACCCGAGACGAAGACTTGTCATGGAGTCATCTAAAGAGGGAGCCAATCAGTAAAGAGGGAAAGAGGGAAGCAATGGTAATGAGGATAGAATGGATACTTGGGAGAACATTGTGGGAGACCAGGGACTGATTGAGCCGGAAATCGTATGCATGGAATCAACATATCCTGAGATAGTTCTTAACAACTAAGTAAGGGAGGATATGGCACATCCAAAAGCAACTCCTTTCCTATTTAGTGCCACAATTGACACTCCAAAGTAGACTACAAGAGGGGCACGTAAAGGTAGCAGGAGGATTGGGAGAAAATCTTTGAATCCAAGCATTGCTCTGGTATCGGTTCCTATCCAGTTGAATCCCAACATATCAGTAAAGAGGAAAGTAGCGGATGATCAAGTGGAAGGGAGGGATAAAAGGGGCAAGAAACGCGGTATCGATGTGGAGATGGTAAACTCAGAGGACTAGAGGGTGGAGACCACTGAGCGGCTCCACCCTATGCAATGAAAATCTTGAGTTGGAACGTCCAAGGTCTGGGTAATCCTTGGACGTTTCGTGCCCTTAAGCATAAGCTAAGGGTCAATTGCCCAGATATCTTCTTTCTAATGGAGTCTAGACTACATAGAGGGGAGGTGAAGAAATTGGAAAGAGGTTGTGGTGAATATCACCTGTTTGCGGTGGATGCAGTTAGGCGAGCGGGAGGATTGATCCTGGGATGGAAGAATCGATGGAAATATACATCCAACGCTTTTCACAACATTGCATTTATTTTCATGTGGTAAAAGACAGGGTCATGAAGTGGAGAGGGATGGGGATGTATTGATGGCCTGAAAGAGGATCAAAACACCTAACGTGGGAGCTGATGGAGTTCCTGGGAACATCAGAAAATGGTCCTTTACTCACTTTTGGTGACTTTAATGAAATTTTGACACCGGCTGAGAAATTTGGGGGGCGTGTGAAAGAGATGCAAAGCATGGAGGCTTTTCAAACGTGTATAGAAAATTGTCGAATTAAAGATCTGGGCTTCACGGGGCCAAAATTTACTTAAAGTAATGGGAGGGAAGGAAACCACCAAGTCCTGGAAAGGCTGGATAAGTTCATGGCTGATGAGGAATGGATGGTGTTGTTCCTAGAGGCTGAAGTACAACACCTGACTTCGTCCCGATCGGATCATCTACCAATCCTTATTGACACAGGAGGAAAACTGGCTAGGAGTAGAAGGAAGGGCAGGAGGTTCCGATTTGAAGCAATGTGGCTCCGAGATAAAACAGTGTAGGGAAGTGGTAAAACGGACTGGGGAGGAATGAGCCCAACTGAGAATATACGAACCAAAATTTAGAACTGTGCAAATCAGCTACAACGATGGAATAAAGAGGAATTCGGCAATGTGGGGTGGATGCTCAAACATATATAAAAAAAAACTAGAATTACTGAACGCACATAGCAAGAGGGAGGCAATAGGAATGAATGAGAAAGTTAAAAACTTGAAGGATGAGATTTGCTGAACTTCTAAGAAGGGAAGAAGTAATATGGAGGCAAAGGTCTAGAGTAGAGTGGCTGAAGCATGGAGATGCCAACACGGCTTTTTTCCACTCAAAGGCAACTATACTAAAACCTTTATATAGGAATACTCTATATAGGAATAACCTCTATTTTGTTATAAAAAAACTCGGCCCCAACTTGGTAATAACCTTTATTACCAAACTCTATTTAGTAATAACCTCCCAATTGTTATACAAATAGCTCGGTTCCAAGTGTATTCCTATATAGAGGTTTTACTGTACTAGGAGATCCATTAATCGACTGACAGCCCTGCAGGATGAACGTGGAAGGTGGTACCAGGGGGATGATCAATTAACATCACTGTTTAATCAATATTACTCGGCCCTATTCACAAGCTCCAAACCGACTACAATGGAGGAAGTTCTTAATGCGGTGACAAGCTCGTTAGACGCTACGGGAGTGGAGAGCCTGACGGCACCGTTTGATAGAGAGGAAGTGGAAGTAACAATTAAAGCAATGAATCCCACTAAAGCACCAGGCCTAGACGGGATGACATGGTTATTCTATCAATCGAATTGGGAAACGGTAAGCAAGGATGTGGTGGATTTTATAATGGAATTTTTACGGTCTATGATTCTTCCGGAGGACCTCAATCACACGATTATCACGCTTATTCCAAAAGTCAAAGCACCAAAAGCAGTAAAGGACCTCAAACCAATTAGCCTGTGCAATGTCCTCTATAAAGTTATATAAAAAATATTGGGCAACAGGTTGAAGAAAGTTCTACCTAGTTTAATCTACCAGCCGCAAAGTGCCTTTGTGCTCGGAAGGTTGATCACGGATAATGCTTTGGTCGCTTTTGAGATCTTCCATTCAATGAAAACAAGGAAAAAAGGGAAAGTCGGACAATTTGCTCGAAAGTTGGACATGAGCAAAGCATATGATCGTGTTGTATGGAAGTTCCTGGAGATGATCATACAAAAGATGGGATTTCCTGTTCATTATTGAAACCTGATTATGTAGTGCATTACTACAGTGTCCTTTTCTTTTATGGTCAATGGACAACAGAGAGGTCGGGTGAAGCCGGAGCGTGGATTACGACAAGGCGATCCAATCTCCCCTTACCTGTTCCTGCTATGCGCAGAGGGTCTTTCGTCAATGGTAAGGGATGAGGAAAGGTGTATTATGATATCAGGTATTAAAATTGCACGGGCTTGCCCTGCTATTTCACAGATGATGCGATTATTTTTGGCAAAGCAAGTAGTAGAGAGGGGCAAGAAATTCAAAAACTTCTAAAAGTGTACGAAAATGCCACGAGGCAATGTGTCAACTTCAACAAGTGAGAGCTGTCATTTAGCACCCATGTTCCCATTCAGGCTAAGGCTCAACTGAAAGACATTTTTTTAGCTCATGAAGTGGGCAGCTTTCCAAAATATCTTGGGATTCCCACGATGGTTGGAAGATCAAAACGGGAGATATTCGGTTTCCTCAAAGACCGGCTTATTAAGAGAGTGAATGGGTGGTCAGAGAGAATGTTGTCAAAGGGCGGGAAAGAAGTACTGATCAAGGCCGTAGCCCAAGCAGTCCCAACATATTTGATGAGTTGTTTCCGGCTACATGACAGTTTCTACAATGAACTGCAGAGTGTAGTTGGACGATTCTGGTGGAAAGCTGGCGACTCTGAAATGGCTATGCACTGGCTGAATTGGAGCGCGTTATGCCAGGCGAAGGAGGAAGGAGGCATTGGTTTTCGGTGGCTCTCATCTTTTAATTTAGCCATGCTGGCTAAGCAGTGCTGAAGGCTCCTGGTTCATCCAAATTCATTATGTGCGCAAGTATTCCAAGGTAAATACTTTGTTAAAGAGTCTATCTTATCTATGAAGTTGGGAAATGGTCCAAACTATGTTTTGGAGAGGGCTAATGGAAGCAGTTGATCTGCTAAAAGCTGGTCTCGGGTGGAAATTAGGGGATGGTAACATTATTGAGATTCTGAATGACCGCTGGGTACCTGATATTCCATGTATGCACCCATTGGTAACAAAAATAACACCTTTTGAGGATCGGGTTAGCTGTTTGATTGATGTAGCAAACAGAAGGTGGAAGGTAGAACTGATCAAGGAAATTTTTATGATAGAGGATGCGAGACAGATTACTAAGATTCCCCTGAGTCGCTGCAGGTCGAGAGATCAATTGGTATGGAGTTATAACAAGAATAGGGAATTCTCTGTCAAATCTGGCTACCACCTAGTTGAGAAGGTTAGACAGGGATGAGGAATGCAGGCGTCTACTTCAGCGGGGACCCCTCATATATGGCGAAGAATTTGGAAGCTCCCTGTTCCAGTTAAAATTAGGCACTTCTTATGGAGGTGCTACAAAGGGACACTCCCATGCCTGGCTAATCTGATGAAAAGACACATAGGGGTGGACACGAAATGTCGTGGGTGTGGAGAGGTGGTGGAAACAGAGGCTCATACGCTTAAAAGATGTATCAAAGCTAAGAAGAAGTGAAAGAAGTTCCCGTATGAGGGACGAGTGGATAAAATCCCAGGTAATGATGCTCTATCTTGGATAGATAATGTATTAGCTTCTTTATCTAGAGATGAGTCAAGGCTCTTTGCGGTAATTCTCTGGCTGGTCTGGTACGATCAGAATCATCGTCACCATAATGGAGAAGTTTAAAACGATATCAGTCTTATAGAAAGAGCATAGAATCTCCTACAAGAGTGGAGCGATAGAGATAAGGAGACGGAACCTGCTGAATGTGATAGGTGCAGAAATGGGATGGAGAAGTGGTCTTTACCGCCCCTTGGTAGGCTGAAAATGAATGTAGATGCGTTGTTTGGGATGGAGGGGGAACTATGTGGGGTTGGAGCAATTGTTCGGAATGATAAGGGCGAGGTAATAATTGTTGGTCCCGTGTGATTAGTTCCAAAGGGGGGGGGGGGGTTAGGAACTAATATAACTTTTTTGTTTAATTGTATGCTGACTTAGTTATTTTATTAGTTGGTCAGCTCAGCTTTTGGTCAACTTGGCCAGATATGCTATAAGACAGCTTTGGACGGATATTGACTAAAGATGTTTTATTTATAAGTTAGATATTGACACTCTTGGATGTCAGCTTCTAACTCAGCACTTGAAATTACTCAGAGTTAACTTTAAACAATATTATATGCTGAGTAAATTTCACATACAACACATGCACATATATAAGTTGAGAGAGAGTTTAGAGATTACTCAGTATCACTTATCCTGGTTCGGCCTCTCTACCTACGTCCAGTCCCCAGAGTCCTCCGGGCTTTTAGAATCCAATACTGAGCTCTTTAAAGGTAGAGCACAAACCAATTACAAGGCAGTTGAATATGCAAGAGTACCTTCCTCTATTCGTCTACTCAACTCCTACTAAGTGCTACAACCCAGCACCTAGATTTCTCTACCACTGAATGTTTACAACCAAACACTCAGCACAGCACTCTCAATTTTACAATTGATAAACACTTGTTCTTTTCAAGTAAAGAACACTTTAGAAGATTACAAGTAATCACTCTAGCATTTACACGAAAAATGAAAGATGGGTGTAAGATCTATTTTTGTATCTAAGTGCTTTTGTATCTTTTCTCTCTTGTATGTTTCTCTTTGTAGTTTGGCAATGATCCAAGGATTTTGATTGTCCTTTTATAGGAGAAAATCTGGAATTGGATCATTTTGAAATGATGTAGCCGTTAAGGTTAAAACGGCTCTTTTAGGGGACAGATTCTGGTCAGCTTCAGACTGCTCCGGCCATTCCCTTCCTCTGCATTTCTTCAGATGTCAGGCTTGTCCTCTTGCGTCTGGTTTGTCTTTTTGTGTCAGTTGTCCTTTACTAATAATCCATTGACCCATACATCTTGGAATGTGTCTTCTGCGTATTTCCAAGGATTCAATTATTGGTACAAAGGGGCGGTAATCATTGTCTTTTAGCTAACGACTTTTTCATGCTGTCCTGAAGAATCACTCAGCTTCTACTTCGTAAAACCTTGTCATTTACAATTTCCAATCTGAGTATAAGTTTAGTCAGCTCCGCTTCGTGAGACAGTTGTTGTGGGCGTGTATGTCTTTGTCTTTTGATGCTAAGTTTGATTCCACTCAGTTTGATACTTTAGGCTTCTATGCTGACCTCTTCCTGTCTTACTTTTTATATTTATCTTTTATTTATATTTATACTCAACATTGAACAAACGGATTAGTACAATTAAAATAAAGCACATAAATTTAATTGTCTCTTAATCATGGATGATTTTGTCAAATCAAAATCTTGCGGAAAGGTGTTTCAACAAACTCCCCCATTTTGATGTTGGCAAAATGCATAATTATGGAACTCAGTTTTGAAATTCCCCATGATTGATTTATCTTTCATATTTCTGAAATTTCTCCCCCGTAAGGGTTGCATCTGTTAATTTACCTCTTAAACATACCAGGATTTATTTGAGATATACTAAAGATGTGTGTACTGACTAGATTTAGTTCTAATTCATTTTGAGTCTAGGTCAGCTTTCAGAAATGCTTGAATACTCAATTTAATTTACTCGTTATTATGTATACTGAGTATTTGTTTGTTCAATGTTTATGTTAATGTGTATTGACAAGCATGGCATTTGAACAGAATAAAAAACAGTTCATTGAATAAAATAGAACATACACATACATAATACTTGTGCCCACAAAATTAACTTAAGTTTCACTTCTTCACAGTTTCACTTCACACAGCCTTACCCTTTCCTTTCACTTTGCTTCCTGATGCACCTGTTTGTTGTTGAGTTCTAGGTTTAGTTCTCTCCCCCGTTTTGCCAGCATCGGGTTTATAGACAAAGGTTTCATTTCTTGCAGCTGAGGATAGAACATTTGAATAGCGTTGTAAACACTTCGTGCTCTCACTCAAGCCGTCGATTACAGGGACGCAATCATCTCGAACGTTTCGAGGAACGGGGATGGATCCAGTGATCAGGTTGATAACACACTCATGGGACTTGCTAAGCCAGGTAAGGGAGCTGGTGATCTGAGCAAAGGATTGATGATACATCTTCAATAGGGCAGAATCATAGAAGATGCGTTGAGCATTGTCATAGCGAACAGCCTGTAGAATACCCTGTGAAAGTTTATCATTGATGGGGTCAACATCCATCTGAGCTTTGTTGACACTGAGAAGACTCACGGCTTCACTGAGTTGATCAATTGTACATTGAGAAGTGGAGGAAGCAATCTCGCGTGTACAAGTAAGATCGGCAGTCAGCTTGGCAAAGCATCCCTGCAACTCAGCAGATGTGGCATACTCAGGATTGGCCGTAGGCCCAAGGTTGGGTAGTTCTGCTCTCAATTTGGCAAATTGTTGATCTAAGTCAGCTGAAGTTGCATATCCTTGAGTAGGGATAGAGAGATTATTGATTTTACCTTCAAGTGAGTTCATGTGATTTATCATCAGAAGGAATAGCTCAGTCAGCTTGGCAATGTGATCTTGCTTAGGTTGCTGTGATTGGATGGTGGTCACAATACTGACAAGATCCTTGAGTCCCTTAATTTCCATGAGAAGCTGAGTGATGGCAGAGATATTTGTGGACTCAGGATGAGCAGACCTAGCAGCATCAGAAGTGGTGAACTCCTGGAGAAGAGATTGAGCCATTTCGATGATGCGACGGCCAGACTGAGTTGCACTAAGATAGGCATGTTGCTCAGCGGAAGTTGGCTCAGACGCAGGAATGGAGGTGGAGGTGGATGGTGGTGGAGTTGGCTGCTTACTAGCTTGAGCAGTTGGGTCTTGATCAGGATGTTGAGTTTGAACAGGTGGATCCATAGCTTTCTCCCCATGTTGAGTGGCTGGATCTTCGAGCTCTTGCTCGGCAGGATTTGGATTCTGTGGAGTCTTGGCATGTTCCTCAGTGTGAGTAACAGAGGCTTGATTTTGCTCCGATTCCTTGGGAAGAGACTCAACGGGATGGGAAAAATACTGGAACTGGATTTCGGATGGATCCGTAGTTTGCTCCAAAGAGGGAGAATCTGCCAAGAGATCAATGAGAGGAGTTTTGACGGCTTTCTTTTTCAATCTTCTGAGGGACTTAGTTTTTGGAGGAGACGGGTCAGTTTGGACATTTGTATCCTTAACCTCAGCTTCAACATTTAGATCCTCTCTTTGAAGTTCTTCTTCTTCTTGGTCAACATCATGTGGCTCTTGATTTTCCTTCAGCATTAAGCTGAGTATCAGCCTGTCTTTGTTCTTCTTCTTCATCAGCTTGCTCAACTGGAGTTTTCTTAAGATCAATTCCAATGTTCTGAGTGCAGTGAGATTTGGGTGTCACAACCCAATCAATGGGATCAACTTCAACTATTTTCAACCCAGAATTTTTACTTTTCTTCTTTAGCGGCTGTTCTGGGGATTCTTCATGTTCTTCCTCGGGCTCAGCTTGCCCTTTCCTTTTCTCTGCTGACTTTGGTGTAACCTGAGGTAGGTCAGCATCAATATTCTTTCCTCTTGTCATGGCCCTCTTCTTCCTGGGCACAGTCTCAATATCCTTCGCACAAGTGGCAAGTGTCTTTCTCTTCTTCTTTGCTTTGGGGGAATCGGCAGGAACTTCCTCTGGTTCAACTTCTGGCTCAGCATTATCTACTGCTAGCTCAGTTTCAATTTCTTGCTCAGCATCGTTTTCTTCCTCATCTTCCTCAACATCTTCACCTCCCTTTAGTGGTTGGTTGAACAATAACCCAGTTAGCAGAGCTGCAGTTATTTCTGCTCCCAAGCTTTTAGTCTTAGTGATGGTCTCAATCTTGTGATCTTCAAGGATCTTGGTGATGAGAGATCCTAGTCGAAGTTTCTTTCCCCCTCGTTGAAGTGCTCCCACCAAAAACATAGGCATATTCAGTGGACAATAGGTAAGAATGTGCCATATGAAGCACTGCTCGAAATTGGAGGCAGACGAAGCAGAGTTGAGTTTAGGGAATATGAAGTTTGTTAAGATGTAGTGCGCCATTTTCTGGTTTTGCCCCATACTCGTGCTGGGTATTTCTCCTTTGTAATTTTTGGGTTTGCAAAACCCCTTCATCTGGTCAAGCATTTCCTTTGATACCTTTTCTTTTGTTGTTCTAAACTCGGTTCCTTTGTTAGGCAAGTTGAGTAAGGTTGCTAAGTAGGATGGAGTAATGACAATTTTGTGACCTTTAACGTGCGTCTCCAAATAATCAGCATCATCCTTGTCAACATGGAGACCGGAGTAGAATTCCCTAACCAATCGTGGATAGGTGGTTCCGGGGAGAGAGAAGAGGTCTGTCCACTTGTTTTTCTCAATCCATTCAGAAAAAGGCTTTTCGTCGGTAACGAAGCTGGGAGAGAACCAGCGGCATTTGAGGACTTCCAGATTGTGGACTTTTGTGTGAACCTTCACCATGGTTCTAGCCTTGGGTTTCTTCTGCTTTGAGGAACTTGCCGGGTCCGTTTGACGACGTTTGCTCGGAGTTAGGTTAGACTTAGGAGGAGATTTAGGGCTTTCATCTGTGATTAATTTTCCAGAATTTTCACCGGAGATTTTCTGAGTGTTGGTCATTTTAGAGATTTTTGTGGAGGATTTGAGAGAGAGATTCTGAATACCAAAGGATTTACGCGTGAAGAGATTTGAAGAGTAATTCATCCATTATTTATATCCCTAAAACGGTCCTATTAATTGAACTAGCCATTTATCCTTGGGGCGTTCAACCGATAGAGATTCTGTCATTTATGACATTTTCGGCGCATGGGTTGTCTCATAATTGTTTGCCTTTCCTAGGTGCTTTTTATTACACGTGTTGGCATTTAATGGTGCAAGTGGGTTTTAGCGCGGTTTTCCTAGGAAATGAACCGTTTGTGATACTGAGTACTTAGTTCTATCAAGATGCATTTTCTATCTTAGTACATGATAGTAGCTCAGTATATGTACCTACTCAGGATAATCACTCAACATGTATGTCCACTCAATATGAGGTGATTTTTCTATATTTCAAGTTCAGTAAGTAGGAGTTATTTTACTCAGCATGGCATTTGCACAGCATTCAAATTTTCACTCAACATGGCAATCACTCAACATTCATTTGAGAATTATTGAAGGGGATTAGACATACCGATAGCTTCCCTTAGTATGTTGAATTGTTCACATGCCAAGGGTTTGGTGAAGATATCTGCAAGCTGTTCATTTGTTGGCATATAGGTCAGATTGATCTCATCTTTTAGTACATGATCTCTAATGAAGTGATGCCTTATGCTGACATGCTTCATCCTACTATGTTGGATTGGATTTTTGGACAGATCAATGGCACTCTTGTTGTCACATTTGATCTCTATTGTTTCAGTCTTTACTCCATAATCCTCAAGCTGTTGCTTTATCCATAGAACTTGAGCAACACAGCTTCCAGCAGCCACGTACTCAGCTTCAGTTGTAGATAGGGCTACGGATGATTGCTTCTTGCTGAACCAAGATACTAGACAGCTTCCAAGGAAGTGACATCCTCCCAAAGTGCTTTTACGTTCTAGCTTATCTCGTCCATAGTCAGCATCAGTATATCCTATGAGTGTGAAGTCATTTGAAGTTGGATACCATAGACCTGCATCAATTGAGCTCTGCAAATATCTAAAGATTCTTTTTATAGCTGCTAGATGAGATTCTCTGGCATCAGCTTGATATCTCGCACAATAACATACTGAGTACTGTATATCCGGTCTACTAGCTGTGAGATAAAGTAGGGAACCTATCATACCTCGATAGAGTCTACTATCTATTGACTTACTTTTCTCATCCTTGCATAGGACAGTATCAGTACCCATAGGGGTTGATATTGGTTTGCAGTCCATCATATTGAATTTCTTTAACATTTCCTTGGTGTACTTGGACTGGCTTATGAAGATGCCATTCTTACCTTGCTTGATTTGGAGTCCAAGGAAGAAGTTGAGTTCTCCCATCATGGACATCTCGAACTCAGTTTGCATCTATTTGCTAAATTCTTTGCACAAAGATTCGTCAGTAGCACCAAATATTATATCATCTACATATATTTGTGCAAGTAGGGTATGTTTTCCCTTTTTCTTAATGAACAAGGTTGTGTCAGCTTTTCCCCTGACATAGTTCCTGGTCAGCAGGAAGTTGGTCAACCTCTCATACCAAGCTCTTGGAGCTTGTTTCAGACCGTACAGGGCCTTTTTGAGTTTATAAACGTGGTTTGGAAATTTTGGATCTTCAAACCCAGGAGGTTGATTAACATATACCTCTTCGTTTATGAAACCATTAAGAAATGCACTTTTGACATCCATTTGGTATAACTTAAAGTTCATGAAACTGGCATAAGCACACAATATGCGTATTGCTTCTAACCTAGCAACATGTGCAAATGTTTCCCCATAGTCAATTCCCTCTTGCTGACTATAGCCTTGGGCTACAAGTCGAGCTTTGTTCCTTATCACATTTCCATGCTCATCTAGTTTGTTTCTAAAAACCCACTTAGTTCCTATAGGCTTTTGATCCCTAGGTCTAGGCACTAAATCCCATACCTCATTTCTGGTGAATTGGTCGAGCTCTTCTTGCATGGCATTTATCCAATATTCATCATGCTCAGCATCGGCAAAATTCTTTGGCTCATGTACTGAGACGAATGGGACATTACTGAGGTATTTCCTGAGCTGATCGAAGAGTCTGTTCATGTTGAGTTCGATGAAGCTGACCCAACAGGAAAGACAACTCAGCTCTCTGAAGATGAACCAAGCTCAGCTTCCGCTGATCAAAATGGAGCCTCTGAATCATCAATACAAGGGCTGACCAAAGGTAAGCAAGAAGTTGCAATAACATTTACTGACCAATCTATTCCTGTAGAGATTGTAGAAACACCTACTCCAAACAACTCAACATTGCCAAAAGAAATAAAAATCCCAAGAGGACATTCAGAAAAGTCAATTCTTGATGCTGCTGACAACAAGTTGATGACCAGTACAAACAGGAGGAGAAGGATAGAATATTTAGGTGATGAAATGTTGATTGTAAATCATTTTTAAAACTCATCATCATGCTAACATTAATAGTTTCTTGTAACAAAGAGAGCTGAGAGAGGTTGGTGAAGTGCAGTGCAGAGATAGATGACACATCGGCATTCAATTTGTTTAATTTTTGTGCATTTCTTAATTTATTTTGAGTTGAAGTTATTAATAAAAATGAACAAGTGATATGAATTTGTAGAAAAACTATTTCTTATTCATTCAACATGATCAGTCAATACAATACAGTAGAATCTCTGTTTATATAATACCCGAGTTGAAACAACCTTTCACGTCATTAGGTTCTAACATAAAGCAGCTATATCTTAAATTCATGAGCAGTAAGAGTAGATGTGCAGCCAGGTTTTTCTCACAGTCATCATCTTCTTCTTCTTTGTTCATTCAACGCAGCAAATTCAACCATGTTGTGACCTAGGCCATGCCTTGGTAATCTAAATTCTTACTTCAAATGAATCATCAAACTTCACACCATTCCACTAGGGAATGGGCTATTAACTCGTTGTGTTAAAGCCCAACATTTTGAAGTAAATCCCTAATAGACTCTGTAGAATGTGCAAGTTCAACTCCCAAAAAATACTTGGCATATCCCATATACTTTATGGTAAATACATCCTTCACTTTCTTAATCAACACTCCATATGTACCTTGATTAGAACATCAACATAAACCATTAATGCCAAAAACTTATAATATGAATTGCAGACCAACAAACAGTAATCATGTATAACTCTTCTTAAATCTCAGTTTAATCAACTTCAAACTCCGTACTTCATTGTGTTCCTGCTTGTTTCAAGCTATAAAGTGACTTGAATGATCTGTATACTTGCCCCTCCCATGCTTTTTCATATCCCTTACATGGATACATGTAAAGTTGTTTCTCCGATATGTGTTCTAGATGTCTATTTGGAGGATGGGCAAATGATTGGCTGCTGAAATAATATATATATAAAAACTTCATAGTTACTTTTGTTAAATAAAACAACTCTTCATTTGAGTTATTTGATTCATTCAATATAGTTGTTAACTATTAAAAACCATTTTTATCTTTTATCACGTAATTAACAAGATAAAGGTAATCCTCAGTTTATATATATTCATAAACATAAAATGTTCGTACAAAATGAAGTAAGACTATACTTTATATTTCTAATTAAATGATGATAAACTTAAGGAACCCAAGTCAAGCATTATGTTAAAGGATTAATATAATAACGTTGAGACTTGCATGTAATAATGTCTCATGTTCCTGAACATGGAGTTGATATCACAAGCTATAGATATGTGAATATCTAAATAGTTACGTGGATATGTATGAATGAGTTCATATGTATTGGGATCCAGTATGAGATAGCAGGACCGATAAATCTGTCTAATATCACATGTCTTATCTCATTTGTGATAGTAGGTATAACTAATCCCCCAGACTCAAACAATCATTAAGGTTATTACGTGTTATCTAGCATGAATCATTAGGGTGTGCCTTAGGCAATGATTAAGTATCACATCAAGTAATAACTTGAGGAAAATAAAATAAAAAGAGAAGATGCGGAAACATTAGGAGTGAAACCCTTAATAAGAAGTAAAGTTCTAGACCAAAATTTAGAGGAACATCCACATTCAAGGAAAAATCAATAGATGCAGAATTTTTTGAAAAGGGTAAAAAATTCTCATATATAAAGCATACATAGATGTCTCAAATCTAGAAAGCCGAGGGAGAGCAAGCATGTCTATATTTATGTCATTTGCTAAAGCTTTTGTGGCATACTACCCAACAGAGAAAGAAGTTATGTAGGAGTAGGAAAGTTATTCAAAGGATCCTATCATCAATTATATTCATGTCATATACTCGTCCATGTTGAATAAACTCAGAACATATAAGTTAAGTGAAATTTACATTTCAACTCTTAAACATATCACCTTGCCCAATTTATCGAAAGTGATGAATGCTCAATCTATCATTCAATTATCCCGCAAAACAATCTGAGTTCGTTTATTATAGACTCTATATGCTTTACTGTTTGTTGAGTACCCTAAGAAGATCGCTTCGTCAGCTTTAGCATCAAATTTTGCAAGATTGTCTTTTGTATTGAGTATGAAACATTTACATCCAAAAGCACGAAAGTAACCAATATTGGGCTTTCGTCCTTTCCAAAGTTCATATGGGGTTTTCTTAAGTATAGGTCTTACCAGAGCCCTATTCAATATATAACATGTTGTGTGGACAACTTCACCCCAGAAGTACTTTGGAAGTCTATTTTCACTCAGCATGGTTCTAGCAATTTCGACAATTGTTCTGTTCTTCCTTTCAACAACCCCATTCTGTTGAGGTGTTCTAGGAGCAGAGAAATTGTGGTCAATACCACTGGTTTCACAGAATTCATCAAACTGTTGGTTTTTGAATTCTCCACCATTGTCGCTTCTAATATGAGCTACTTTTAGGTCTTTGTCAATTTCAAGCTTTCTAATAAGTGCAGTGAACATCTCAACGGTTTCATCCTTGCTACTCAGCAAGATGATCCAAGTGTACCGAGAGAAATCATCTACAATGACCAAGGAAAATTTCTTACCTCCCAAGCTGAGTGGCTGGATAGGTCCGAAAAGATCCAAGTGTAGTAATTCCAATGGTCTCTTGGTTGAGACAATATTTTTACTTTGAAATGACTTTTTGGTTTGTTTCCCTTGCTGACAAGCTTTACATAATTGATCTTTCTCAAATCTCAATTTGGGTAATCCCTCAACTAATTGCTTTCTAGCTAATTTGGCAAGAAGGTCCATGCTGACATGCCCAAGTCTTCTATGCCATAGCCAGGAGTTATCCTCTTTAGACACTAAGCATATGTTTTTGGAAAACTGTTTTTCTAAATTTAGCATGTATACATTATCTACGCGAGGGGGAGTTAAAATCAATTCATTTGTGTTCCCCTCGAGTATTTGACACTTAGTATTATCGAATACAACCTTTCTGCCGCTCATGCAAAGCTGAGCTACACTTAGCAGATTGTATTTGAGACCTTTAACTAGGGAGACTGACTCAATAGTTGGGTTACCTCCGATAGTACCTGAGCCGACTATCTTACCCTTCTTATTGTCTCCGAAGCTTACACTTCCACCTCGTTTAAGCTCTAGTGTGATGAATTGTGTTTCATCACCTGTCATGTGCCTTGAGCATGCGCTGTCTATATACCACAACTTTGACTTTTCTACGCATGTCAAGCTAACCTGCATTTTAAACTATTCATTTTTAGGTACCCAATTCTTTTTGGGTCCTTTCTTGTTAGTGTAAACAGGTGCAAAATCATACTTTAATTTGTGACGGCATACTTTTATAGTGTGGCCTGGTTTACCACAAAAGTCACAAAATTTTACCCTCTAAGGGTTATACTGAGTGTGGTCAGCATTGTTGTGCTGAGCATGCCAGCATATCTTTGTGGAATGTCCTTTTCTTCCGCAGAAGTCACATTGGACAACTCGCTTGTTATGCCAACACACTTCTTTTGTGTGCCCCCTTTTTCCACAACATTCACATTGAGTGAACTGCTTATGCTGGCTAGTACTTGTGTACTCAGCATGGGGTTTATTCCTGTTTGAACCTTTCATTTGACTCTGTAAGATTGTAACATCCTTTCTAAGTTTCTTTGACTCAGATTGAACCTCCGTGACAAGCTTATGCATTATTTGCATGTTGGTATGTAAGTCTGAGTTGTCCTGGAGAAGATATCGGAGGTCACTTAGCTTGACCTCTTCAATCTCGTCACACCGCCTGCTAAGTGATTTGATTTTCTTGTTACACTTTTTAGTTAGTGCATATAAATCACTCAAGGCATTTACCATTTCATTTCTAAGCAAGAGTAGGGATGTTACCTCATTGTTGTGTTCCTCCTGGTCAGTTTCATCAGAGAGGTCAGCTTGCTCAGATTGAGATTGGTCAGCTCCATCATCTGCCATGAAGCATATATTGCCAGTTTCATTTTGCTCAGTTTCGGATGATGTTGATTCATCACTGTCACTCCATGTTGCTACCATTGCCTTCTTGTTTCCCTTCTTATCTCTTTTTAGGTTTGGGCAGCTTGACTTGATGTGCCCAGTCATGTGACAGACTTGGAGCTGTCCTTCTTATATTTGTCACTGGACTCAGCTTTGTATTTGTCACCTCTTTTGTATGGCCTTTTGCTGTTCCTGTCATTTCTTCTGAACAGCTTCTTCATCTTTCTAGTGAACATGGCTATTTCCTCATCATCAGTTGACTCGGCTTCTGTGGAGTCAGCTTTCATCACTAGAGATTTTTGTTTCTTATCTTCAGATTTTTCTTTTGCCTCAAATTTTTTCATAGAGATCTCATGGGTCAGTAGGGATCCGATTAGCTCATCATATTTGTAGGTAGTCAGGTCCTGAGCTTCTTCTACAGCTGTTTTCTTTGCTTGCCAACTCTTAGGTAGACTTCTCAGGATTTTCTTCACCTGTTCCTCTTCAGTGAAGTTCTTTCCAAGTCTTTTGAGCTCATTTATGATGTTGGTGAATATTGCGTTCATTTCTGAGATGTCTTCGTTTTCGTTCATCTCAAACAGCTCGTAGAGTCTCATATGCTGATTGACTTTGGACTCCTTAACCTTACTGGTGCCTTCATAGGTCACTTCAAGCTTTTTCCAAATCTCCTGTGCTGACTCACAACCTGAAATCTTATTGTATTCTGCAGCATCTAAAGCACAGTGAAGCATATTTATAGCCGAAGCATTATTTTGTAATTTCCTGAGGTCATCCTCTGTCCACTCAGCTTCGCTCTTAACAACTTTCTCATTGTTAACAGTTTTATATGGCACATGTGGACCTTGAACAATTGCAAGCCATGCACTCATGTTTGTGGCTTGAATAAAGTTTTTCATCCTATTATTCCAGAATGTATAATTAGATCCAAAGAATAGGGGAGGCCTAGTGATTGATAATCCCTCAGGGAGTATCTGTGTTGTTTGGTTCCCTGGAAGGAAACGAGTGCTGTTCTCACCCATTTATGGGATCCGCTCAAGATAGTTATATCTTTGAGTAGAGAGCTTAGGCTCTGATACCACTTGTTGGTCCCGTGTGATTAGTTCCAAGGGGGGGGGGTTAGGAACTAATATAACTTTTTTGTTTAATTGTATGCTGACTTAGTTATTTTACTAGTTGGTCAGCTCAGCTTTTGGTCAGCTTGGCCAGATATGCTATAAGACAGCTTTGGACGGATATTGACTAAAGCTGTTTTATTTATAAGTTAGATATTGACACTCTTGGAGGTCAGCTTCTAACTCAGCACTTGAAATTACTCAGAGTTAACTTTAAACAATATTATATGCTGAGTAAATTTCACATACAACACATGCACATATATAAGTTGAGAGAGAGTTTAGAGATTACTCAGTATCACTTATCCTGGTTCGGCCTCTCTGCCTACGTCCAGTCCCCAGAGTCCTCCGGGCTTTTAGAATCCAATACTGAGCTCTTTAAAGGTAGAGCACAAACCAATTACAAGGCAGTTGAATATGCAAGAGTACCTTCCTCTATTCATCTACTCAACTCCTACTAAGTGCTACAACCCAGCACCTAGATTTCTCTACCACTGAATGTTTACAACCAAACACTCAACACAGCACTCTCAATTTTACAATTGATAAACACTTGTTCTTTTCAAGTAAAGAACACTTTAGAAGATTACAAGTAATCACTCTAGCATTTACACGAAAAATGAAAGATGGGTGTAAGATCTATTTTTGTATCTAAGTGCTTTTGTATCTTTTCTCTCTTGTATGTTTCTCTTTGTAGTTTGGCAATGATCCAAGGATTTTGATTGTCCTTTTATAGGAGAAAATCTGGAATTGGATCATTTTGAAATGATGTAGCCGTTAAGGTTAAAACGGCTCTTTTAGGGGACAGATTCTGGTCAGCTTCAGACTGCTCCGGCCATTCCCTTCCTCTACATTTCTTCAGACGTCACGCTTGTCATCTTACGTCTGGTTTGTCTTTTTGTGTAAGTTATCCTTTACCAATAATCCATTGACCCATACATCTCAGAATGTGTCTTCTGCGTATTTCCAAGGATTCAATTATTGGTACAAAGGGGCGGTAATCATTGTCTTTTAGCTAACGACTTTTTCATGCTGTCCTGAAGAATCACTCAGCTTCTACTTCGTAAAACCTTGTCATTTACAATTTCCAATCTGAGTATAAGTTTAGTCAGCTCCGCTTCGTGAGACAGTTGTTGTGGGCGTGTATGTCTTTGTCTTTTGATGCTAAGTTTGATTCCACTCAGTTTGATACTTTAGGCTTCTATGCTGACCTCTTCCTGTCTTACTTTTTATATTTATCTTTTATTTATATTTATACTCAACATTGAACAAACGGATTAGTACAATTAAAATAAAGCACATAAATTTAATTGTCTCTTAATCATGGATGATTTTGTCAAATCAAAATCTTGCGGAAAGGTGTTTCAACAATAATGACTATAGAAATGCCATTGGGAGCTTGTCTGTCGGTATTGGTTGCAGAAGCAATTGCTATTAGAGAATGCTTGCAGATTGCAAATGAAGTAGGTTTTACGGGATTAATAGTTGAATCAGATGCAAAAAATGTTGCTGATTCTATTCTAGGTAAGCAAGAAGTGGCGGCAGATCTGAAGTTCATAATGGAGGACATTTTGGAAGTCGGGAAGGGTTTCCAGCAACTACAATTTTCCTTTGTTAAACGAGAATGTAATCAGGTGGCTCATGAACTAGCTAAGTGGGGAGCCAAGCAAACTGACAGTAGCGTTCACCTGGATCCTGAATGACCAAATGAATTTGGTCATTCACCGTTAGATCTAGGTTTATTATAATCATACGGTGGAGATCCAAAGCATTCTAAGGTGTAGATTTAATGAATCTAGATCTAACGGTGAATGACCAAATTCATTTGGTCATTCAGGGTCCAGGTGAACGCTACTGAGCAAACTGAACCAACTATCCTAGTTGAGGAGGTGCCTAGTTTTCTATTATCAATTGTAAACCTGGATTTTTCTTGACTTAATATGAGATCTTTTCATAAAAAACAATCTCTTGGTCTTGATCATCTGGCTGAAATTACATACCACCACGCGTATGTTCAATTCATCTGTCTTAAAATATATAATCCCTCTCTCGGTTATAGTCCATTTTTTCCTTTTCCTCCACATATTGGGCGAGGGTTTGGAGGAGGATTTGGATTCGGGACAGGATCGGGACCCCATGCGGAGTACACACCCATAACAACAGTCCAACATTGATAAGCATTCCTTTGAGATCATTGACGGTTGTCGAATCCACCAAAAATAAATATAACTTCACAGCCCTTAGGCTTGCACAAGAGTAAGCAAAGGTCGTACCCAAAGGACTAATACTGGTCTAATTTGTAAATATAACCAAGCAAATGAATAAAAAGTAAAAAGGGGGAATTGGAATAGATGATTGCTAAATTAACAAAAGTAATGAAGTTGAGTTGAAATTGAATAAAATGATTAATTGGAATTTCAGCTAAGGGATTCTCAGGCAAGCAATTTGGTTAAAAATTTGACGGTTGTCGAATCCACAAAAAATAAATATAACTTCACAGCCCTTAGGCTTGCACAAGGGTAAGCAAAGATCGTACCCAAAGGACTAATACTGATCTAATTTGTAAATATAACCAAGCAAATGAATAAAAAGTAAAAAGGGGGAATTGGAATAGTTGATTGCTAAATTAACAAAAGTAATAGAGTTGAGTTGAAATTGAATAAAATGATTAATTAGAATTTCAGCTAAGGGATTCTCAGGCAAGGAATTCAGTTAGTCTTGATCATTGACAGAAATGATGTTTCTTCTAAATTGCATATCAGACTACTTTGGTATATTCTTCCTAAATAATTAATTAACCAAGTAAGACTGTAGTTAACTCCTAATTAAGAATAACCTTACCTCAGTGGCTAAGATTCAACCCGTTAACAGCGTTAGGAATTAGAAGAACCTAATCTAAGCCAACCGATTTTCAGTGATATCGATTCAGAAACTTAATTACTCATTCACTTGATGAGATAAAGTTGAAAATAGATGTATTAATGTCACATGGAGAGTTCTCAGTTGTCAATCTGATTATCCCCAAATACAATCTAGATTTCAACTTTATAGTATCGATTACTACTTACTCAGATTTAACTAAATAATGACTCGTTGATTATCTAGTTTAATCAGATAGCTGTATGCCAATTTAATCAAATGAACAATCGACCGTATCATTCAAAAGCAAAATAACAATTGAGATAAAATCCCTAAACACAATGAATAAACAAATGATATGAATAAAGAGAAAATACTAGAAGAGAAACGATCTCACAATACTTGAAGATTCCTGCCTTTGAATTATCCCTTAACTGAAATAAAGGGTTTAGCTATGAATAGCCATTAAGAACAAAATAAGTGTTTCGAGTTTTCCAGTATGAAAGATACGTTCTTTGGAAAATGTAAAAATCTAAAAAAGAAGAGAAAGAGAGAGATAATCTAATCTCAAAACCTCATGTTTTTGTCCAATAAGATATATCCCTCCAAATTAGCTAACAAAAGAATATCTTTCCCAATCACAAATCTTTTCTAATCTTCTCATATCCCTTATTTTCTGTCTTCTTCTTTGAGTAGGAAAGAGTCATGATCAATCTAAACATCATCAGTTCGGAGGTCTTAGTCTTGGGCAAGACTAACTCCAATTTCGTTTCAGCTCCTTTGATTCAGCTAGTCTTGGGCAAGACTAATTCCATTTCGTTTCAGCTCCTCTGATTCAGTTCATCTTGGGCAAGACTAACTCCAATTTCATTTCAAGTCCAAAGTTTCTTCAAATTAAGTCCAATTCTGCTCCTTTTAATCATTTGAGTCCTGTGGAGACAAATCATACCAAAACAAGCAATAATATCCGAAATAGCACTAAATTAATTAAATAACCTAGCACTAAAGTGGACATTTGAAAGTTGAATTGGACACTTATCAAAACACCCCACACTTACCTAATGCTTGTCCCTAAGCGTATCAGATCATGTCAAAAGCTCTTTACTCTTATGATTTCGTGTTTACCAATCTTTCCTGACCCCCCCTCATAATGTAAAGATTATCAGCCATCAACTCTCAAAGCCAAGACATTATTGATGTTTAAACATACAATGTAACCACTTGAAAAATCTCAGCAAACAAGCTTTTGACCATGTACATAAGGTATGAGTTAAAATCAACAACACCCTCACAGAAATCACTCATTGCACTCAAGTGTTTAGTCTATAATTAATTTCAAGAAATCACTCAAGTCGCAACCTAAAATGAAATTACCATAAGCTTGCCAATATATCAAATCTCCACCACTTAGTATGAATTCAAGACACTAAATCAAAGGGACTTAAAACAGGGTGTAACGTAGGCTAGGGTTAAGGTTTGGAAAAGAAATGAGGAAGAAATGGAAATTGAGAGTAGTAAAAATGTACATTTACTCTGAAAATGGCCAAAATGGAAATCAAGACACGATTATTTACAAACGACTCACAATTCTTAAACTTCAGAATGAATGAATGTTTAAGACAAACTTAAACAACTATAAGCAGGCTGAAATGAATAAGTTAACAAAACAATTTTTTTCTTTTTGCTTCTGTATTTTTTTCTTTTTTTTGTATGCCTCTGGTTTTTTTTTCTTTTTCTCTTTTTTTTTCTTTGAGCCTTTTTTTTTCTTTTTTTTACTAAAGATAATAGTTCAAACTAGAATAAGAAAGCTACTACTTTTCAAGCTAATGTCCATTTAGACACCTTTTGAAGCACAACCACTTATAACTAAAGACTTATGCTAAATCCTCATACTTTGATGAGCTTGTGGTTAATTCGAATATGGAGATTGCTTAAAGCAACAGCTAAACACAGAAATAAGTGAGATAATGTATAGACTCTGATGGCTAGAACGTCCCTGGCCAAGGGATTTGAACAGGGGTATGTCAAGAACGGGGAAAAGGCTCAAATATGGCTAACTAATGGCTGGTACTGTTATTTTTTTGTTAGTCTTGGGCAAGACTAAGGGTTCAAAGTTTATTTTGAAATGGCTAACAGAAAAAAAACCTACTGCCCTTATCATTTTTAATACTCGAATACATCAATGTGGTCTCAAAATGCATAACATGGCAAGTTCTAAAATTTCAAACTAGAGTTGGACAACACTCAGAAAAATATAGAACAAAGTGTAATGTTTTGTTTTTGCATTTAGCCTCAAAATCTTTCCAAAAAAATAGGGTAAAATTGGTGTTGTTTCATTCAAAACGTCTGCCATGTAATGGGAAATTAGTCAAGTGGTTCATATGCATGCTCAAGACAATTATGCAACCCTAACCTTTTGAAATCGACAGCTTTACTCAAAACAAGACTTAGGGGTTTTAGTACTAAGTTGGCAACCTAGTTTCAACTGAGTGCAAAACTGAGAGCTACCATTGGTATTTCTAGGGACAAAACAAAGGGTGGACACCCTTAGGGATGGCAACGGGTATTGTACCCGCGGGTACCCGACACTACCCGACCCTAATGGGACTACCCGTACCCTGTATAAAAGGGTATGAGATCAAAACCATTACCCGTTAGGGTAATGGGACGGGTATGGGAATACCCCCTAGGGTACCCGGTACCCGTTATAAAAAAATATATATTAATAAATGTCATTGTTTTTTAGATGTAAGACGTGAAATTTAAATCCCAACCATTTATTTTTCAACAATTGAGTGATACCACTAAGCTACTTTTATTCTTATTAATTAAGGTTCAATTTATTCAATTTTTAGATTGATGATTTATTAAATTTATAGTTTGTTAAATTTGTAATATTTTATTTATTTATTGATTCTTAACGGGTAAGGGTACCCGCGGGTACCCGCGAATTAAATGGGAAGGGTATGAGATGTAAAAAGTATACCCGTTAAGGTAATGGGACGGGTACGGGTAATTAAAAATAAAAGGGTAAGGGTTTGGGAATGACATTACCCGCGGGTACCCTACCCGTTGCCATCCCTAGACACCCTACACTATTACAGACAAAAAATAGACAACAATTCCAGAAAGAACAACAGCAATTCTAGATAGAATAAGCATAAAATGAGGCAACAAAATAATGTATTTCCATGAAAGTTAGACGAAAATAAAACAAACAAACAAAACACACTTCTATATCAAAAACCCCTCCCCCACTTTCTCCTCGCACTGTCTCAGTATGGAATTCACAAAATTAGGGGCTAAGGGAAGCAAATAGGAGAAAAATAAAGTGAAAGAGAAATTGTCCTTACTGCCCTTTTTGGAGGAGGGAAGTTTCTGCCGGTGTAACAACAGAGGAGTTCGGTTGTGCTTGTGGCTGTGGTGCTGTAAGCGGTGGCACTGTATCTATCAAAGTTGCAGACACATCGTTCGTTGCCAGTTGAGAAAGTGGAGTGAGTGTTGTTCGAATTTGTGAAGCGGAGAAGAGAAAAGGAAAAATAATAATAAAAAGAAAGAAAATGGAAATCGAAAAAGAGTGGAAGAGAAGAAAAAAAAATTAAAGGGAAGTGGAAATTTCAAATAAATAAATCAAAGGAAAAGAAAGTGAAGTGGAATGGAATGGAAGGTGTTATATGAATTTGTAAGAAAGAAAAAGAAAGTGGGATGGTGATGTTGTGAGGCGGAAGTAAGTGGAGTGAGTGAGGGTTTGTGGATTTTTTTGAAATTGGAAAGTGGGAATGAGGCGATGGTGTGAGGGTGGCAGTGATGTTGAGTGATATATGATAGGAGAGTTGGTGAGGCGGTGAAATTATGGGAGTGAGGCGGTGTTGCTTGGGTGGCGATGCTGGAATCAAAAGGAAGTGGCGGTGGTGAGCATATGAGTGAGGGAGTGAGGGTTTCGGAATTGCAATTTGGAATTGGGGAAGGCAGGGAATGGAAGAGAGATAGTGGAACGATGGGGTAGCATAGGTTATGAAGGATTTAATTGTGGTTTTTTTTTCTTTTTTTACCCCTCACATCTCTAATTGTCATGCTAAACACTTTTGGGCTTTCATTAACTCCATAACTCATTCTCTTGGGCCTTTATTCCTCCATTCTTTTCTTTCCTTCACACCTGGAAATCAAAACTCAAAAAGTGAATCCTTTGGAGAAGATGATGTTAGTTAAGTTATTTATTGCAAATAAAAATAAATCAAATAAAAAAAATGCAATTATGAACATTAGTCTTGGGCAAGACTAAAACTGGGCTGCCTCCCAATAGCGCCGCTAGTTAACGTCTTTGGCTAGACACTCTTGAGCTCTAAGGCTAGTCTCCAAGAACTTGTAGCTCCATAACTTCACCACTTTCAATCGGAATATTCTCATAAAATGGGGTGAGATGATTGCCATTTACTTTCTGAACTTTCCCGTTCTCCAAAAGCTGAATTTCCACTGCACCATAAGGAAAGATATTAGTTACCAAGAAAGGTCTGATCCAACATGATTTTAATTTCCCTGGAAATAATTTCAAACGTGAATGGAATCGGAGCACTTTCTGTCCTATTTGAAATTGTTTCTGAACTATCATTTTATCGTCATGGAATTTCTTGGTCTTCAATTTGTAAATCCTTGAGCTCTCATTAGCTTCAGTCTGTAGCTCTTCAAGCTCCTGTACTTGCAGCTTCCTGACACTTTCGATTTCAGTGCTTCCTTCAACAACCACCTGTAATTCATCTTCCCTATATGACTTAAAAGCATGTTCTGTTATTGGTTTGATAACATCTATACCACAAACGGAATGCACTTCGTTAGGAAATTTTATGGCCTCATAAACATTAAATTGAACTATTTTACCATCGAATTCCATAGTCATTGTTCCTTTGTGAACATCTATCTTGGTCCGAGCGGTCGTTAGGAATGGTCTCCCTAACAAGATTTCTGATGCCTCCAAGGAATGATCATCATCTTCCATGTCAATAACAAAGAAGTCAGCTGGAAAAATTTGTCCATCAACCTGTACCAAAACATCTTCTAACAGCCCCTCAGGATAAACAATAGATCGGTTAGCAAGTTGAAGCACTACTCCTGTTTCCTCAAGAGGTCCAGCATTTAAAGACAAATAAATAGACATATGCATGATATTTATAGATGCTCCTAAATCACACATTGCCCTCTTGATACTAGTGTTCCCAATTTGACAAGAAATAGCAAACATACCTTTATCCTTACACTTTTGGGGCATTTTCCCTTGGAGTACAGCAGACACATTCTCAGCCATGGTAATCTTTTCATACCCAATTTGTTTTATCTTGTTAGCACACAATTCTTTGAGAAATTTAGCATATCGAGGGATTTGTCTAATAACATCAAGCAATGGAATATTTACCTCAACCTTGCGGAACGTCTCAAAGATGTCTTTCTCCTCCTTTTCTTTCTTTGACTTGGCTAAACGATCAGGGAAAGGTGGTCTAATTACCAAAGGTGTGTGTTGATTTGTGGCTTTTTCTCCAAATGACTTACCAGCTGAACCTTCTGTCTCTTTTTCCATCACCCCCTCTTTGCTTGCAGATTTCTCTGACACGGGCTGTTCTGATTCGGAAGCAGACTTAGTCTTGGGCAAGTCTAAATCTTTTCCGCTGCAAAGTGAGATTGCACTCACATTCTGCCTCGGATTCGCCTTAGTTTGTGAAGGTAACTTTCCTTGGGACTGTATTGCACTCAGAGTGGTCGCTATCTGACTCATTCGCTTCTCCAAATTTTGGAAGTTTGCTTGAACATTGGCATTGACCTTGCCTTGCTCTTCCTGAAATTTCAGCAAGTTAGTCATAACCGAATGATCATTGGAACTAGATGACATACCTGAACTTGGGTCCATTTGAACGGGACTATATTGTTGAGGTCTTTGGTACTGTTGGGGAATATTCGGTTGAAGCACATTACTTTGCTGCTTGTAGCTGAGGTACAGATGATCCTGCAGTCCAGGAGTATATGTATTCGAGTATGGATCATACTTCCTTGGGGAATGTCCCTGATATCCGAGGACGGCATTGATCTGTTCCGGTGTACCTTCGTGCAATGTGGGACATTCATCTGTGGCATGTCCAGTAACTGTACAGATCCCGCATGTCTTAACTTGAGTTGTTGTCCTTACAACCAAATTTTGAACAAGAGACGTCAAAGCATTTAGTTTTTCCTCAATGGAAGAAGTACTTACCTCATAAGTTTTTCTTGGAGCATTTTGTTGCTTCCCAAATTGTTGGGAAGTTGCTGCCATACTTTTGATCAGCTCTTTAGCTGCAGTTGGTGTTTTATCAAAGAGGCTTCCCCCACTAGCAGCATCTATCATCTTTCTTTCCATGTCTAACATTCCCTCATAAAAATATTGAATAAGAGAATGTTCAGTTATCCCATGTTGGGGACAGCTTGCACATAGCCTTTTGAACCTCTCCCAATAGTCATGGAGTGTCTCAATATCTTTCTGCCTGATTCCACTAATCTCCCTTCGAATCATTGCTGCTCGAGAAGCTAGAAAATACTTTTCTAGGAATGCTTGTGCCATACCCATCCATGTTGTGATGGATCCAGAGGGCAGGTTGAGAAACCAGTCTTTAGCTGCATCCTCCAAAGAAAAAGGAAAAGCTCTCAATTTAACTTGTTCCTCAGTAATTCCCTGTGGGCTCATACCTGAACAGACAACATGAAACTCTTTTAGATGATTGTGCAGGTTTTCACTTTCCATCCCATGAAATTTAGGCAAGTAATGAATTAGTCTCGACTTAAGCTCAAAGGCCGCATCCAGGTTTGGGTATGTGACGCACAAGGGTTGCTGGTCAGCTTGAGGTGCATGAAGTTGCCTCAAAGTTCTGTCTGCCATTTTTTTTCTACTTTAGATGGTTCACTTTCCTCGCTGGAAATTCCCTCTTCTTCACTAGAACTGGAAGTTTCAGCACCTTGAAGTTTCTGCAGTTTTGCTTCTTTTCGGAGTTTCCTTACTGTTTTTCTATTTCTGAAGTAAATAGAAGTTGCTCCGAAGTTTCAGACCTTGTTATAAATGGCTTTAAATCAAGTTAGATTAGTCCACGACAACGACGCTGAAATTTGACGGTTGTTGAATCCACCAAAAATAAATATAACTTCACAGCCCTTAGGCTTGCACAAGGGTAAACAAAGGTCGTACCCAAAGGACTAATACTGATCTAATTTGTAAATATAACCAAGCAAATGAATAAAAAGTAAAAAGGGAGAATTGGAATAGTTGATTGCTAAATTAACAAAAGTAATAGAGTTGAGTTGAAATTGAATAAAATGATTAATTATAATTTCAGCTAAGGGATTCTCAGGCAAGGAATTCAGTTAGTCTTGATCATTGACAGAAATGATGTTTCTTCTAAATTGCATATCAGACTAGTTTGGTATATTCTTCCTAAATAATTAATTAACCAAGTAAGACTATAGTTAACTCCTAATTAAGAATAACCTTACCTCAGTGGCTAAGATTCAACCCGTTAACAGCGTTAGGAATTAGAAGAACCTAATCTAAGTCAACCGATTCTCAGCGATATCGATTCAGAAACTTAATTACTCATTCACTTGGTGAGATAAAGTTGAAAATAGATGTATTAATGTCACATGGAGAGTTCTCAGTTGTCAATCTGATTATCCCCAAATACAATCTAGATTTCAACTTTATAGTATCGATTACTACTTACTCAGATTTAACTAAATAATGACTCGTTGATTATCTAGTTTAATCAGATAGCTGTATGCCAGTTTAATCAAATGAACAATCGGCCGTATCATTCAAAAGCAAACTAACAATTGAGATAAAATCCCTAAACACAATGAATAAACAAATGATATGAATAAAGAGAAAATACTAGAAGAGAAACGATCTCACAATACTTGAAGATTCCTGCCTTTGAATTATCCCTTAACTGAAATAAAGGGTTTAGCTATGAATAGCCATTAAGAACAAAATAAGTGTTTCGAGTTTTCCAGTATGAAAGATACGTTCGCTGGAAAATGTAAAAATCTAAAAAAGAAGAGAAAGAGATAATCTAATCTCAAAACCTCATGTTTTTGTCCAATAAGATATATCCCTCCAAATTAGCTAACAAAAGAATATCTTTCCCAATCACAAATCTTTTCTAATCTTCTCATATCCCTTATTTTCTGTCTTCTTCTTTGAGTAGGAAAGAGTCCTGATCAATCTAAACATCATCAGTTCGGAGGTCTTAGTCTTGGGCAAGACTAACTCCAATTTCGTTTCAGCTCATTTGATTCAGCTAGTCTTGGGCAAGACTAACTCCATTTCGTTTCAGCTCCTTTGATTCAGTTCATCTTGGGCAAGACTAACTCCAATTTCGTTTCAAGTCCAAAGTTTCTTCAAATTAAGTCCAATTCTGCTCCTTTTAATCATTTGAGTCCTGTGGAGACAAATCATACCAAAACAAGCAATAATATCCGAAATAGCACTAAATTAATTAAATAACCTAGCACTAAAGTGGACATTTGAACGTTGAATTGGACACTTATCAATCATGTACCTCGAAGTCTTGCTCATTATGGTTTGAGACCCTTTCTTCTCCTCCTGAAGTAGGGTCTAATGTCTTTTTCGGATCCTCGGGCTGATAAATGGACTTCTTTCGAGTGGTATCTCAAGACAATTGGTCGTCTATGCTTTTGAAAAGTGTTTCGAGTTTTCTGGACTGGAGATTTGGAAGTCATATAGTAGGATCCATACTCACCGCACTAAACTTTGGGTCTGGCCCAACCTTCAATTTGACTTCCACAAATGCTTATTGATCTACGTTGGGGTAGGCCCTAGGGCACACTTCAATGCCATAAGTGAGTGATCATTAGAATAGAGGAAGTAGAATATCACATAATGATTAAGAGAGAGAAAGTGAATATTACCTGTTCATAGGTTGTTGGACTTGCAAAAGTACTGTTCTGTCCTGGACTTGGACGGTGAGGCTGTTCCCACCATTCTAGGTCTTATGTGTTTCTTAGAGTTGAATAGATCTCACAAGATGAGTTGAGTCTCTGTTTAGACTTGATCCGAAACAAATGATGTATTGTAAAAAAAAAAATCACCAAATCTTGTATGTCTCAAAGAAGATCAAACAGTATGCTCGTTTTTTTGTTGACTATGTAATAGGGGTTCAAGCATGGGCTTTATTTCAAAGACGGGTGGTTTTTTATAATTTTTTTTATGGAAATAGATTCTAAACTTGAAGAGGGCGAGCCTTGGCGCAACGGTAAAACGTTGTTGCCGTGTGACCTGAGGTCACGGGTTCGAGTCTTAGGAGCGGCCTCTTGCCAATTAATTTGGCAAGGGAAGGCTTGCCCCCAATACACCCTTGTGGTGGGACCCCTCCCCGGACCCTCGCTCAGCGGGGACGCGTAATGCGACCGGGCCGCCCTTTTTTTTTTTAGATTCTAAACTTGAAGGTAATGCTTTAAATGACAGAGACTTTGATTCTTGTTATTGTGCTAAATTTAAAGCTTTAGCAGAACATTTTCATAGTGGCTCTTTTGTTTTTACATATCATATAGCGAATCTTATGTCTCATATGATGGAGAAAGGAGCGTAGACTTTGATTATATAGTCTAAATAACTTTTTAGAGAAAAAAAAAAAAAGGATTTTCCAGAATTAGCAGAAACTAAATAAATCATTCAGAAAAACCAATTGATGTTCCATGTTAACTAGTGGCCTGAATCCAACTACATCCAACATCTTTCAGTAATGCTCTATCTTTCATTGTTTCCCTCAAGCAAGCAATATCATCCCACATGCCAAACGTCGCATATAAATTTGATAAAAGAACATAAATACCCACATTTTGGGGCTCCAACTTGAGTGCCTCTTGAGCAGCCAATTTACCCAACTCAATATTCCCATGTTCCTCACAAGCACTAAGTAAAGCTCCCCACATCGAAATGCTTGCACTCTCAATCTCATGCCCTTTACTCACCATCTCCATTGCAAGTTTCCAAGCTTTATCCAGCTCACCAGCCTTGCAAAGCAAATCAACCACACAACTATAGTGCTCTGGCCCTGGATTTATGCCGAAATCGCGAGACATGGATTCGAAATACTCAATCCCAAGTTGCACTTGACCACTCCGACTACAAGCTGAGATGACTGTGACATATGCTACCCCATCTGGTCTTATCCCTTGTTTTAACATCTCATTGAACAATTCAATCACTTGGTTGAAATGCCCACTTCTGCCACAAACACCTAGCATTGAAGTCCATAATACAATATCTCTCTCTCTGTTTCCTCCCAAGTTGAAGACTTGCAGCGCCTTCTCCACAAAACCACACTTGCCATACATTTCAATCAATGCACTCTGCAAAAACATGTCATTGTCTATATCATGAATTTTACGGGTTAAATAGGCATGCACTTGCTTGCCGAATTCAATTGCAGAAAGCCCTGCGCATGTCCGTAGCATTGCTGATATTGTGAGATGATCATAATCCAAATTCAAAATTGGCATCCTTCGTATCAATTTGATTCCCTGATCCCATGTTTTGTCCTCGGCATACCCAGATAAAAGCGCATTTGCACAAACTGTGTTCTTCACGGGAATTTCATCGAACACCTTAGCTGCATCACTGAGAAAAGACAGTTTTGCATATAAATCTATTAAAGCACTACCCACATACACACTAGCTAACCAACCTGATTTGATCAGATAGGCGTGAACTTGTTTACCAAATTTCAAATCTTTTACAGAAGACGAAGCTACTAAGGAACTAGACAGAGCATACGAATCTAAAGGAACGGATTTTGTATGCATGAGAGAGCAGGTTTTTAGAGCATAGAAAGGAAACCCGTTTCGACAAAAATCCGAGAGCAGAAGATTGAAGGGGTATGGGTTATTGGTGTTTATGAATTTGCAGCAGTTTGTTAAGGTTTTAAGATTGTTATTTTTCAGGGATATGGTATATGTAAGGACGATCTTACTATGAATATTAAGAGAGAAAAAGAGTAAGCCAGTCCTAATTAGATGAGCATGAAGAGTCTTAATGGCTGGGAGATTCTTAGTTTGACAGGAATGGTCTAAGAATTGTGTAAAGATTTTGGTGGTATGGCAATTGAATTGATTGGACATAAAATAGGGCAAATGGATTGCACATAAGAAAGGACACGAGAAAGGGCATGAATTTGCAGTAAGTTGATGTTTCAGTGTAGGCAGGAAGGATGAGAATCTCTAATAGGATAAGACTTAACAAGTTCTTTAACCTTTGTTTTGGGAGTCTCGAGGTGAGAGTTAAAAGCTAAAAGTTAAAAATGAGTTTGTACAGAGTTTATAGAATGTAAATTAGAGTTAGATGTTTAACTGTTTGAAAGTTTAAATATAAAAAAAGAATGAAAATAAAAGTTTATTTTATAGAGATCATTTTTTTTTATGAAGTTTCAATTATTTTTATTAATCCCAATTTGAAAGCCAGGATTTGGAGATTAAAGGGAGTAACGAGACGTTTGGTATAAAGGATAAATGAGGTGGGATATGAATAATAATGCAAGACTCATTTATATAAGGTAGAAAGATATAAATAGTATACGATGGAAACATACATCTTATCCCTCAAATCAATGTTATGTAACTTAAATAAAAGTTCATTAAAAAAAAACTTATATTACATAAATGTAATATAGTAAAATATATTATTTTATAACTATCCCTATCTAACGTACTATCATGATCTTTTATCATTATCCATATCCCCATTTAATACCAAACATTCCCTAAAAGTTTAACTTTCATTAAACTTAATTTATTCTAAAAATACTCTCAAACAAGGTTAATATGATATTTTACATTTCATTACTTAAATTTACCTTCATTAACTTCCTCCCAAATAAGGGTTAGCAAATTACTACTTATTTAGGGGATCTTCCTCGCCGGAGACGAACATAAGCTATCAATTTTCATGCCATACTATATATATATATATAGTACGAAATGGAATCACAAATCTCTTTGTGAGACATTTAATTTAGGGGTGTCAATTCGTGAAATGGTTAGTGTTTTTGGGTCGTGTTAATTATTATATTAATGTCAAATGAGTTAGTATTAATCAATTAACAAAAACTTATATCTTAATAAGATATTAATCAAATTGTATAGTTATATATTTATATTTGTATTATGTAATTTTATTAATTCTGTAAATGGTAGCATTTAAAAAAATAATAATAAAAAAATATAAGAGAATATAGTAATACATCTAAATATTTATGTGATATTAACACTGTTACAAAAAATCTACCAAAATACCAGCAATTAAGTTTTTCATATATAAATTAATCACAAAAAAAAATGCATATCATATTTATTATACACGTTATTAATATAGTTAAAAATGACCTACTAAAATTTATGAAACTATTTCAGTTTATCTACGAACTTATTTGAAAGGTTTAATGTGACAGTCAAATAACGGTAAGATCAGTCCTCTTAATTGACATTGCTTGAAAACGTTTAGAAGTAAAATTTTATTTTAAGATAAATCTGCATTTATCTAAAAAACGATAGAGATATTTCTAACATAGCATAACACCAGATCTCTTCCGCCTCCCTCCCACCTCTTCCGCCTCCCTCCCTCCCACCTCCTTTCCTTCTGCTTCTTCTTCTCCCCACCCTTCTTAAACCGCCGTCTCTCCTCGTCTGCCTTTCTCTCCGCTGCTATCTCGTTGATGAGGAAGAAGGAAGTTTGTCTTTCTTCTTCCTCCTCCTACAGTTTTTGTTTTTCTGTTCTCGTTTTTTTTGTTTGTGTCAGTTTTTTAGTTGGATCTTATATATTATATCGTACATTTGAATCCGTTTGAACTGCGTCTGTTGGTTAAACTTTTTGTTTTTGTAACCTTTTCTGTTTTAGCAAGGACAGAAACGGTAGATCTTATCCGTAGATCACTGGATCTACGTGGTTGCAAAAGAAAGAACTTAGATCCGAAGGTTCAGAATGGTTCAAAGGCTGAAGATTGGACTACATATGCTTTGCGGCAAATTTGGAGTTATGATCTATATATGGTTCAAATGTTGTTTATTTTTAATGTACCTTTAATGACTTTTTTTTGCTTTTAATAGTCATTTTCTTGCTTTTAATAGTCATTTTCTTGCCCTCGTGGACTTTGTATAGCCTATATGTATGTAAGGTTTTATTCCTTACTGGTCTCTTGTGTACTTGCAATGTTATGATTTAATGAAATATTAGTATTATTATACAACAACAGAGCCTTAGTCCCGAAATGATTCAGGGTCGGCTAACATGAACCATCATATAAAACCGTGAAATCAAGTCGTGTCAGCGACACAAATTCGCTCCCTCCACTCCGTCCTATCCACTACCATATTTTCCTCAATTCCCAGTAAACTCATATCACTCTCGATCACCCTCCTCCAAGTTTGCTTAGGTCTTCCCCTACCCCTCACCACTACATCCCTTTGCCACTCTTCGGTTCTCCTAACCGGCGCATCAAGCACTCTACGTCTCACATGGTCAAACCACCTTAGTCGGTTTTCTCTCATTTTATTCTCAATAGATGTGACCCCTACTTTTGTCCTAATTATTTCATTACGCACCCGATCCTTTCTCGTATGACCACGCATCCATCTCAACATACGCATCTCCGCCACCGACATCTTATGGATGTGGCAGTGTTTCACTGCCCAACACTCCGTACCATATAACAATGCTGGTCTAATTGTCGCCCGGTAGAATTTTTCCTTCAATCTATTAGGCATGCCGGGGTCACAAAGGAAACCCGTTGCACTCTTCCACTTCGACCAACCAGCTTTAATCCTATGAGCAACATCTCCATCTACTTCTCCCTCCGTTTGGATAATAGATCCTAAATACCGGAAGCAATCCGAGGCCTGAACAACTCTCCCATCTAGGGTGATTGTCCCTGCCTCCCTACTCCTATGGCCGCTAAACTTACACTCCAAATATTCTGTCTTACTTCGGCTCAACTTAAAGCCTCTAGATTCTAGAGTTTGTCTCCATAGTTCCAACTTCCTCTCCACTCCTTCTTTCGTCTCATCAACCAACACAATATCATCTGCAAACAGCATGCACCATGGTATACCATCTTGAAGTGAACTTGTTAGTTCATCCATAACGATGGCAAAAAGAAATGGGCTTAGTGCGGAACCTTGATGCACTCCAATCGTAATAGGAAACTCTTCAGTTTTCCCAACACTAGTACGTACACTCGTGCATACTCCCTCATACATGTCCTTTATGATGTCAATATATTTCCGCAAAATGCCTTTCCTTATCAAGGCCCACCAAAGTACTTCCCTTGGCACCTTATCATATGCTTTCTCCAAGTCAATGAAAACCATATGCAAGTCTTTCTTCTTATTTCGATAGTGCTCCATTAATTATCTCATTAGATGGATGGCTTCCATAGTTGATCTTCCCGGCATAAAGCCAAACTGGTTTTCCGAGATCTTCACCGTCCTCCTTAGCCTTTGTTCGATCACTCGCTCCTAAAGTTTCATAGTGTGACTCATTAATTTGATTCCCCGATAGTTGGAACAATCTTGGACATCGCCTTTGTTCTTATACAAAGGGATTAAGATACTTTTCCTCCATTCTGATGGCATCTTATTGTTTCTCCAAATTTTGTTGAAGAACGTCGTCAACCATTCGATTCCTCTTTCTCCCAAACATCTCCAAATCTCAATAGGGATGCCATCAGGTCCTACTGCTTTCTTCAACTTCATCTTACTTAATGCCATTTTGACTTCACCCTTTTGAATTCTCCGCAGGCATTCATGATTTATCATATCGTGATGGATACTTATATCTCCAACATCTTGTTGGCGATCTCCATTAAATAAGTCATCAAAATAGGACCTCCATCGTTCCTTGATATCCTTATCTCCAACTAGGACTTTCTGGTCCACATCCTTCACACATTTAACTTTTCCGAGATCTCGCGTCTTCCTATCTCTCATCCGAGCAATTCTATATATGTCTCTTTCCCCTTCTTTCGTATCCAATCTTGTATACAGATCCCGATTCACCTTTGCTCTAGCATCTCGTATGACCTTCTTTACTTCCCTTTTAGCCTCTTCGTATTTTTCGTAGTTCTCGTCACTCCTACATTTCCCCAATATTTTATAGGATTCTCTCTTACTCTTTACTGCTTGTCGTACTTCTTCTGTCCACCAAGATGTGTCCTTACCCGGTGGCATGCTACCTTTAGATTCCACTAGAACTTCCTTCGCTACTTCCCTCATACTATGCTCCATCTTAGTCCATATTGAATCTATATCTAAATCCATATTGCAAGTCCAAATATCTTTTTTGGTCATCTCATCCACAAATTTTTGTTGATTCTCCACTTGCAATTTCCACCACTTAATCTTAGTCTCTACTTGTGGTGTTTGTTTTCTTATACATTTCCTACTTCGAAAATCAAGCACCACTACTCTATGTTGGGTTGTCGTACTCTCACCAGGGATCACCTTACAATCAATATAACTCTTTCTCCAAGCACTCCTTACTAAGAAGAAGTCAATTTGGCTCGCATTACCGCCACTCCGATAAGTCACTAAGTGGGATGTTCTCTTCATAAACCATGTGTTCATGATACTCAAGTCATAGGCTGATGCGAATTCCAAAATATCATTTCCTGCTTCATTCTTATCTCCAAAACCATACCCTCCATGAACACTCTCAAACCCATCACGTTTAGAACCCACGTGTCCATTGAGATCACCCCCAGTACCATTTTTTCATCCCTAGGAACCTGTTGCACCACTTCCTCTAAGTCCTCCCAAAAAGCTTGTCTTATAGACACATCTAATCCTATTTGTGGCGCATATGCACTAATGACATTCACAACCTCATCCCCTATCACTAGCTTAACACTCATAATTCTATCACTCTTCCTAGACACCGCTACTACATCATCAATATACTCTCTATCAATAAGAATACCTACTCCATTTCTACCCTTCCCCTTTCCTGAGTACCAAAGCTTATAACCCCAAGGAGCTATCTCTCTAGCCTTGGCTCCAACCCACTTGGTTTCTTGTAGGCACATTATATTTATTCTCCTCCTCTTTATAACATCTACAATTTCAGCTAATCTTCCTGTCAAAGAACCTATGTTCCATGTCCCAAAGCGTAACCTACTACCCTTACCCCTACCCCTACCATTACCGTGGACTAGCTTATTTACCCGCAACCCTTGCATATTTGACACCACCCCCGGGTCCTGGGGTGGCGCGCCGCTTCGGGGCGACGACCTAGCAACCCTTGCACATTTATCACTACACCCGGGTCTAGGAAGTGCAGCGCGTCGCTGAGTAGGGAACGCCCCAACGATATTTATATTTTGGTTCATGTCATAAGATGTGGCTAAGTTTTACGCTGGCCGCCACAAACCTACCGCAACCCTCCTCCTTTGTCCGGGCTTGGGACCGGCTGTAAAGGCCACCAAGTGATAAATTTGTGCCATATCCATTGTTAAACTTAAAACAAAAAAAAAAAACAACACTCAAACATTCGCTGAGATGATTAATGAGTTAAACCAAAGATGGATTAAAAATAAATCACTCGGTCTTGCAAACTAAATGAGAAAGAAATTCTTGTATATATGTGGATATGCCTTAAAATCCCTTCCTGTAAAGTTCTCCAACTTAAAAAGAAAGGATGAAAAAAAGTATTTACATGATTTGAGTTTTTCAAAATAACTCAAACAAAAATCATCCATATCTTCAGTAAATAAAATTAAGTCTATCTTCTAAATTATGATCTACCCAAGCATGAGGTAACATGGATAAAAAGATCTTGTGAGCAAGGAATTGTCAAACCAAATCCGAATTCATCTTCAGCTTTATTCAGTAAATCTTGAAATAAAGATTGGTTCAAGAATGATAATGGAACCAAATATCTCTTCTTGTCTCCTTCTCCAACATACACTGCTAAGAAACCTTTTGGCACTTCCATATTTCTTGATGAACCTTTCTTTATAGTTGTGCGAACAAGGCCAGGCAAGCGTAAACCCATTTTATCTGGTCTAGACTATTGTTTGAAAATGAGAAATATGATTCAGGAGGATGATCAAGAAAGAAAGAAAGTTGTTTCTTATGTAAGAGTTAATAAGAACACTTGGGTGTGTAGATTTATAAAATAGTATATATATGAATTTGGGCAACAACTATTGGGGTGAGATATAAAGATGAATGAGATGGAATCACATGGTTTTGTCATTTAACTAATAAACATTTTGAGACATATTTCTGTAGTTGATTTGAAGATCATATGCTGCATTAAGACATGAGACAAAGATTGGAAAAGGACAGTTGGGAAAACCGGTGCTGATTATCAGATATATAATTAATATTCAGATTAGGTGTATGCTTGAGATAATTAAGAAGTGTGTACTTTTTTTTTTTTTTTTATTTGCGCAATGCTCTTACAATTAAAGAAGAAAGAAAAATCCCCACCAGACCCGGATGTGATTCGAACCCATGACCTCCTAAGGCTAGGCTAAGAGCTCAACCACAATTAAGAAGTGTGTACTTTTCTGGTAGATATATATTAACTCGCAACAACTAGCACATGAGTTTTGTTAATCTAGAATTAAGCATCGACATGCTTTCAAACCAAAATTTTCTTCGGGGTGGAAATGAGTTATGGAAGATTCGATTATGTGTTCTTCCCATGTTTTTTTTTTTGTAAGACTTGATTTGTTCTTATAGAAAGATATCACATCGATTCAAGTCAGTTCTAATCTAAAAGAATAGTAATCATAATAAAAAGAGTGATATTGCGATAGTAGTATATATATGCCTAAGATTTCTTTTTGATGCAGTGAGGCACTTTATATATAGGAGTAAGGAGCCTTACTATGAATAAGAACAAATTGAATTAAATATATTTAGTAAATAATCCTTAAAGAGGTATAACTCCATGTTTTCACGGGAAAATTGGGTAGGTCCAAGACTCCTACTTAAAATAGGATAGACATATCCTAATTAGGAAGAACCGAGTCATTAGAAAGACGTATCTAAATATATAGTTAAGGTGAATATGATCCGATTAATTAACAAATAGTATCTAAATCGGACCTCATGCCTTATTCCGAGTAGAAAATATTCACTTTTGTCATCATAAGCCCAGAAGTATGTAGACACATTCATGAGCGCATTGGCCGCCTAGTAAACTCCTTCTTGAAATCTTCATATGTCAGCACCCTAGGAGCAACAACAGCTCTCTCGATAGACTCCCACCAAGTAATAGCATGCTTCTTCAATAAAGAGATAATATAGTCCAATCGCTGCTCAAAAGTGCACTTCAATCTGGCTAGCACTCGTTTAGTGTCCTTCAGCCATTCCTCAGTTTTGGTAGGGTCAGTGGTACCCTCGAAGTTTTCTGCCCCCATCTTTCTTAATCTCTCGTAGTTAAGGTCAATTAAAGGACCCGTCTGAGCCTGAGCCTAAACCTGAGCTCGAGCTTGAGCTTAAGCTTGAGCCGCCATTGCAGTCATCATTTCAGCAAACTGATGTAAGTTTTGTGGCATACCAGCTCCCGGTACATTTGAAGACCTAGAACCATCACTAGCATTTGGAGGTGCAAATGATGCATGTTGGGACCCAACAGATTCCTCACTAGACGCTCGGTCAGTATGTGTCCTACCTCTGGATGACATGGTCCTACGATGTATCATATATAACATTAATGTACAGTTCGACAAATAATTTCACATAATCGTCCCTATTAACGTAAATATCTATTAACGTAAATAAACAATTTCACGTAACCGTCCTTAAGAACGTCAATAAACAATTTCACATAATCGTTCCTAAGAACGTCGACCCGCTCTGATACCACTAAATGTAACACCCATTTTTAAAATAATATAAAATAAAACTATGACTATAAATATCATAAATATATAAAGATATATATATATATACACACACACACGTAGTCGTAAACATCATTTATATATATATATATATATATATATATATATATATAGATATATATATATATGTAAAATTATAACACTTATCATTTTAATAGTCCTATACATAATATGTATATAATACTCAAAAGAGAACCAACAAAAGTTGGATTTACTGGTTACAAAAAAAAAAACAAAAAAAAAACCCTCTTTAATTTTATAAAGCTGTGCATCCGCCTTGATCCAAAAGGTCAGAGGCAAAATTTATAATCCACTCATCAATAAACTAAATTATACAGTAGATGAAAAAAAGGAATAGTAATAAAGCGAATTAAAAGAAATTAGCTAATAAAAACTTCAACTTCAAATACTATTTCATATAAGCTAAAAAAAATGTACCGCAACTTATCACCGCACAAGGACATAGTTTCGACGTCGATTGGACTAATAATATATAATTTGACATACAAGGTCTCGGTAATTAATCGAGGTAGTAAAATAAAATTCTAATAATGACGACTTCACATACTGTCCGATCAGAACCAGCGTCCCTAATCTCTTATTCCTGAAAAGTGGTGGTGGCAAGGGGTGAGTTGCCGACTCAATAAGATAGTTAATTAAATACACAGTTCAACCACATGCGCATACAATAGTTTCGTGCATTTAATTTATAGGCTATCAAGCAACATGTACAACGAATTGCAATCTAATAGTCATTTAATTTAAGGCCTTGCTTATTCTAGTCCAGTAATACTCAATGGTTGCATGGCCATAATATCTATATCATGGGCATACCCTATCGTAACAAATACCTGGTAGCCCAATAATATACTTCTAGGTACCCTATCATAACAAATACCCGGTACCGGACACCCTTTCGTAACAAATACCCGGTGTCAATATTTCATATAATCACAATATTCACTTTTCTCATTTCATTCGCAACCATTGAATATACTATCCTAGTTTAAGCTCTTATTCTCATATCTCTGACATTTTCTATAATCAAATTTTCATTTACCATATATATATATATATTTCTCGTCCTCATGTCATCATTGTCAACATCATTCTCAAATATTTTCCAACCAACATGCTCATCATCAAAGTATCATATATACATGTCAAACACATAAATCACCAATTAAACAATTTATATCAAGTAGTCAATATAGCAGCAAACATACAATCAACGGTACCGTATATTTAATTAACTACTCACCCCTATTATCCAAAGCAAGTCTTATTAATCAGTTAATTCCTTTGGTCTATCTTCCGTTTGATCCTCGTGTCCTATATATATATATATATATATATATATATATATATAATAATAATAATAATAAATTCGTTAATCAAAAGTTCGCAAATGCAAAAGAACTATTCACTTATTAATTAAATCTTCCGTCAAAATTTAATATATAGGAATAGTATATGTATATAGAGCCATGAGCCTCCTGTAACTTTTAATTTGAGTTTCTATCAAAAGCTTGCATCACATACCATCAACAAATTAATTATTATATTATTTTGAAAAGGACAATAATTGAAACTCATGAAAATAATGTCAGATTAAAATGGCTTATGTATATTATATGAAATATGAATGTGTAAAAAGAATCAATAAAACCCTTAAATTCCCCAATTCCCAAAAGTAACCTGAGCATATTTGTCAACTAGTAGCATGGTATAACTAAATACAATAAAAAAAATCAATTGTTTTCGAATTCACTGCATACCTGTGAAGAGAAGATCCAAAACCAAACCAATTTAATTGAAATCCAAAAATAGCTATGCGGCTAAGGAGTTGCGGCAAGAAACTAGAAAATAAAGGCTCAGATTTTCTTTTATGTTTTTTTTGGAAGAAGACGGCACAACAGAAACCAACTCCTGTTTTTAATTTGAAACCCTACTTAATATATATATATATATCTTTTTTTCAATTATATGATAATATATATATTTTTATTTATATAAAGAAAAATAACTTTTTTTTATATATATATATATATAGGAGTTCTCAATGGTGAGTCTCCATCCATAGAGACTAATAGATTTTAAACAAATGACCTGTTATAACAGGTTACCAAATTACTATCAGATTACCTACAAAATATGTTTCTCTCTCCATAATAAAACCAAAATTAAAATATTTCTCACTCACTAATTATCACGTCCTTTTTTTCAAAAGTTCTTCTCTCTCCATGCACCTCTCTATTCATTTCATTCTAATGCCATTTTTTTTATAACTCGCCTTTTTTTTATCTGTTCCTTGCTTCTTCTTCCTTGTAATCACCTTGCTTCTTCTTCCCTATAATCAAATAAATGGCACACCAATCTCAAAACCACTGCTATTTCCGGTCAACAGAATTACCTCCGAAACCTCGACCTTTCTCGTCCATTTGAAGACCGAAATCCCTTGAAACAACAATTAATATCCTCATTTCATTTCCGCGAAACACGTTGAACCTGGCCGAAATCCTCTTTCTGTATCGGAGAAAAATTCGAACTCGCGAAGAAGAAGAAGAACAATAATACATATTTGAATATTTTCAGCTCATCTTCTCTTCTCAGGATAGTGCATATTTTGATGGAAAGATGAAGATCAAGATAATCTATTTTATTCGAGGAGTACTTTTTCGTGTTTCTTAGAACGCATCTGAAACCGGAAAGTAAATGAGGGGCTTCAATAGAATAAGCCCTATTCCTGGTATGGATATCGCTCAGGCGTGATAGCTAGAGGGAAAGAGTTAAATTCACCCACCAATGAAGAGCCAAAATCCGATTCATCGGGATTTCATAATCGCCGGTTCTTCTCGACGGAGGAAAACGGTTTCTAGTTCAGCTAAGAAGAGTGAAATCGGAGTCTTGCTGTTGGATGGGAAGGTGAAGGATAGTTTTGCTGTATCTAATAATGATTTCAGAACATCAATGGTGGAAATCGATAGTTGAAAAGCAGATATTTGCAGCCTGTGATCTACAACAGCTTTTGCATTGTTTTTTTTTATCTTTGAACTCTGACCATCATCATAGGATTATTGTTGAAGTTTTTACTGAGATTTATGAGGCTTTGTTCTCTAATTGGGCTTAATTAATTACTTCTGTTTACGTTGAAGTATTAACTAATCACTTCTGTTTATGCTAATTTCTAATTAATTCTTTTAATAGGTGGGTCAACAAGAGCAACTCTAATGGTTGCTTTTAGGACCAATTTTCAATTTTGAAAAGTTTAGTGAGACCTTCTGATGAGACAATTTGATGAGACAAAAGTTTACGTGCAATTGATGGAAGGAAGGTTGACGCCTGTCCACCAAGTAAAACTGCTGCTTCAATACTGCTGCTTTTCAATACCCCTGCTTTCGTTTTAAATGCTTTTCATTCATGAAATTAACTTTTTTGCTTTTCAATACTATTGCTTTCCGTGGTTTTAAATGCTTTCAATTTATTTCTTAAAATGAGTTTAATGCTTGTTGACATAAAGGCTTTGAATTTATTTGGAGAATTTGTTTTAAATATTTTTCATTCCAATTCAAAATTCTTTTAAATTCAATTCCAACTTTAATAAAAAAAATTTTTGTTATTAATAACATTACACTTTCGTTAATAAATTATAGGGATAAGGTACTAAAATAGGTCTATCACTATTGGGAAGTATGAATTTAGGCTTGACGTACAAAATAACACAAATATAGGCTTAACGTTTAAAAAATGGTACTACCTCCATTTTATATTACATGTCTTTCTAGAAATTCTTTTTGTTTCATATTACATATCATTGTATAGGATCAGTACACGTTAAGTCATCATTTTTTCTGCTATAAAACGCGGGTTTACGGAAAGTAATTAGAATAATGGACTTATTGTAGAATAAATAAATATTGGAATCAATAAATAAGGGGCAACAATGTCTTTCTTCTAATATCCTTAATTTCTGTATAACTCCCTAAAAAGACATGTAATATGAAACGGAGGGAGTATCAATTTAGGCCTCGATAACAAATTGGACCCATCATTTATATTACTCTATTAAGTTCTGATTTCTCCCTCCACGTACAATTGACAGAACTTAACATAGTAATATCAATGACGTGTCTCGTTCCATTATCGAGGCCTAAATTGGTGCCGTTTTTTAAACGTTATGCCTATATTGGTGCTATTTTGTACGTGGAGCGTAAATTGATACTTCCCCAAAAACCTATTTTGGTATCTTATCTCTAAATTATACTCCCTCCGGTTTCAAACCGGAACATTACTGAACTGAAACATTACTAACTGAAACAACACTAAACTGAAACATCACTGAACTAAATCATTGCTCAACTGAAACATTACTGAAACATCACTAAACTAAAAAATTACTGAACTGAAACATCACATAACTGAAATATCATTGAACTGAAATATCACTGAACTGAAACATTACTAACTTGAAACATCACTAAACTGAAACATCACTAAACTGAAACATCACTGAACTGAAACATCACTAAACTGAAACATCACTGGACTGAAACATTACTGAACTGAAACATCACTAAACTAAAACATCACTAAAATGAAATATTACTAAACTGAAATATTACTAAACTGAAACATCACTGAACTGAAATATTATTAAACGGAAACATCACTGAACTGCCATATTACTAAACTGAACTGAAACATCACTCAACTCAAACATCATTGAACTGAAACATTACTAAACTGAAATATTACTAAACTGAAACATCACTGAACTGAAACATTATTGAACGGAAACATCACTGAACTGAAACATCACTGAATTGACACATTACTAAACTGAATTGAAACATCACTCAACTCAAACATCATTGAACTGAAACATTACTAAACTGAAATATTACTGAACTGAAACATCACTGAACTAAAGCATTACTCAACTGAAACATTGCTGAACTGAAATATCGCTAGAATGAAACATCACTCAACTGAAAAATTACTGAACTGAAACATCACTGAACTAAACATTATTGAACTGAAATATTACAAAACTAAAATATTACTGAACTGAAATATCACTGAACTGAAATATTACTAGACTGAAACATTACCAAAATGAAACATTACTAAACTAGAAATTTACTGAACTGAAACATCACTCAATTGAAACATCAGTAAACTGAAACATCACTCAACTGAAACATTATTGAATTGAAACATTACTAAACTGAAACATCAATGAAGTGAAAGATCACTTAACTGAAACATCATTGAACTTAAACATTACTGAACTTAAACATTACTGAACTGAAATATTACAAAACTGAAACATTACTGAACTGAAATATTACTAGACTGAAACATTACCAAACTGAAACGTTACTGAACTCAAACATTACAAAACTGAAACGCTACTGAACTCAAACATTACCAAACTGAAATGTTACTGAACTCAAACATTACCAAAATGAAACGTTACTCAACTCAAATATTACCAAACTGAAACGTTACTGAACTGAAACATCACTGAACTGAAACATTACACAACTGAAACCTTACTGAATTGAAAGAATCACTGAATTGAAACATTACTAAACTGAAAGATTACCAAACTGAAATATTAGTGAACAGAAACATCACTGACCTAAAACATCACTCAACTGAAATATCATTGAACCAAAACATTACTAAACCAAAACATTACTCAACTGAAACATCACTAAACTGAAACATCACTGAACTAAAATATTACTGAACTGAAACATCACTGAACTAGAATATTACTAAATTGCAACATCATCGAACTGTAATATTACTGAACTGGAATATCACTGAACTGTAATATTACTGAACTGGAATATCACTGAACTGAAACATCACTAAACTGAATTATTACAGAGCTGAAACATTACTGAACTGAAACATCACTGAACTAAAACATTAATGAACTGAAAATCACTAAACTGAAACATTACTGAACTGAAAGATTACTAAATTGAAAGATTACTAAATTGAAACATCATTGGACTAAAATATTACTAAACTGAAACATCACTAAACTGAAATATTACTAAAATGAAACATCACTGAACTGAAACATCACAAAACTGAAACATTCCTGAACTGAGACGTTACTAAACTGAAACATTACTGAACTGAAAAATTACTAAACTCAAATATCATTGAACTGAAATATCACTGAACTGAAATATCACTGAACAGAAAAATTACTAAACTGAAATTACTAAACTGAAAAATTACTGAACTGAAACATTATTAAACTGAAACATTACAAACTGAAACATTACTGAACTAAGACATTACTAAATTGAAATATTACTGAACTGAAGCATTACTAAACTCAAATATTACTGAACTGAAACATCATTGAACTGAAACATCACTCAACTAAAACATTATTGAACTGAAATATTACTGAACGGAAACATCAAGCAACTGAAATATCACCAAACTAAAACATTACTAAACAGAAACATACTAAACTGAAACATCACTGAAACATTACTAATCTGAAACATTACTAAACTGAAACATCAGTAAACTGAAACGTGACTGAATAGAAATATTACTGAACTCAAACATTACTAAACTGAAATACTACTAAACCGAAACATCACTGAACCGAAACATCACTAAATTGAAACATCACTGAACTGGAACATTATTGAACAAAAACATGAACAAATTGAAATATTACTGAATTGAAACATTACTGAACTGAATCATCAATCAACCAAAACATTACTAAACTGAAATATTACTAAACCAAAATAATACTAAACTGAAACATTACTGAAATGAAACATTACTGAACTAAAATATCACTGAACTGAAACATTACTAAACTGAAACATTACTAAACTGAAAAATTAATGAACTGAAACATTACTAATCTGAAACAGTGCTAAAATGAAACATTGCCGAACTGAAACATACTAAACTGAAACATCACTCAATTGAAACATCAGTGATATTCAGTTTAGTAATATTTCAGTTTAGTGATGTTTCAGTTCAGTAATGTTTCAGTTCAGTAATGTTTTGGTTCAGTGATGTTTCAGTTTAGTAACATTTCAATTTAGTAATATTTCAGTTCAGTAATGTTTCAGTTGAGTGATGTTTCAGTTTAGTAATATTTCAGTTTAGTAATGTTTCAGTACAGTAATGTTTCAGTTCAGTAATATTTCAGTTTAGTGATATTTCAGCTCAGTAATGTTTCAGTTTAGTAATCTTTGTGTTCAGTAATGTTTCAGTTTAGTAATGTTTCAGTTCAATGATGTTTCAGTTCAGTAATATTTCCATTCAGTGATGTTTCAGTTTAGTGATGTTACAATTCAATAATATTTTAGTTCATTGATGTTTTAGTTCTGTAATATTTCAGTTCAGTAATGTTTCAGCTCAATAATGTTTCAGTGTAGTAATGTTTCAATTCGGTAATATTTCAGTTCAGTGATTTTTCTGTTCAGTAATGTTTCATTTGAGTAATGTTTCAGTTTAGTAATATTTATGTTCAGTAATGTTTCAGTTTAGTGTGATGTTTCGGTTCAGTGATGTTTCGGTTTAGTAATGTTTCGGTTTAGTAATATTTCAGTTCAGTGATGTTTTAGTTCACTAATATTTCAGTTCAGTAATTTTCAATTTAGTAAAGTTTCAATTCGGTAATGTTTCAGTTCAGAGATGTTTCACTTCAGTAATGTTTCAGTTGAGTAAGGTTTCAGTTTAGTAATATTTCAGCTCAGTGATGTTCCAATTAAGTGATATTTCAGTTCAGTGATGTTCCAATTAAGTGATATTTCAGTTGAATAAAAATATATTTATTGCGAAAAAAATGAAATTCTGTTTTTGGTAAAAAATGAAAAATAAACATATGAAAAATAAACATTACATTTGACGATGATTCAATTTGAGTTTATTATGCTTTTCTTTATCACGACTTTCTAAATGTTAAAATTAATATTTATATAATTGAATAATAATTATTAATTAAATACAAATAATAACTATTAGTAATTGAATAAAGGGAAATAATTTTTTTTGGTAGGAAAGGGAAAGAAAAAACAAACACAAACAGACAAAAAACCTAACCCGGGATTAGCCTAGGAAAGCTAACCCCCACAATGTCATCCAAAAGGAGAGAAGACAAGAACTCAGGAGGTGAAGAGAAGATTGAGACTGCCAACATCCTTTCATGGCCTTCGGCTGCAAGACGATCCCCACCCGATTCTGCTCCATGAAGATATGGCAGAAGCTGATGGTATCAAAGGAAGAGCAAAACCTTCTGATCCCTTTGATTAAATTCTGGCTATTTAAACAAAAAGCATTATTCTCAGAGATCATTTTAACAGTTTTGATAACATTGAGATATTATCCCGAGGACTAAAGGGGATATTCACCTAAAGAAACGCCACGTATTGACGAGATCCGACTGGCGGATCACCGGATCTCCAAGGTCCCTTCAAAAGAGACCCGCCGGCGAACCTATGAGGCGAATCTCCTTGAACACTCATTCGCCATTATAACGGCTGGGCCGACCTGGCCATAAAGACCATTAATGAGCTATCAATTAGCTAACCGCCAGCTTAAGGATAACTTGTAACCGCCATTAATGGAACATTAATGGAGACTTTCTAGTTACTGAAGGTTACAACTTTCTAGCTATATATAGCCTATGTCTCAGGCTATCCAGGTACACATTCCCTGACCCCTTTGTCAATTCAGTTTGCCCTCTTGTTCTTCCTTACTGACTTTGGCATCGGAGCTTCCCCCCGTCGAACCCAATGACGCCCCCATAGGGACGGAAGTTGATCAGAATTTCTCTACTTGTCATCAATTGGTGCGGTGATCGTGGAATCCTTAAACAAATAAAGGGTTTTCATTCACGGTTAGAAGAAATATGACAAATGGAGATCATAATCCCTCCTCAGGGGTTGAAACACCACCAATAATTAGTGCTGGCCGCACTGATTCTAATGCTCCCATAACGCAAGCTGAAAGTAGTATGCCTCCGGACGCATTCATCAACATGTGTGCAGAAGCTATAGGGGAAAAGTTTGGCCCTGAAACAGGTGATCTCCTACGGTCGTTCATGACCATTCCCCCGTTTTGGAGTTTGCCGTCTTCATCTACGATATCTTCTTGGCCCCAGATGACTCTAGGACCAAATGCCCACAATTCTTCATTTCTCCAAGCCCATAATACAGAATCCATGGTAACTACCACGACGGCGTTGGGAGAACGACCGATCAATCGAGAGTTATTCCCTACTGGCGCAGGAGGGAGTCAAAGGAACAATCAAACTCTTGCTGGCGGATCTACTAGCCATGGGATCAATCTAGGCGGATCGGATATCCCAAGGCGGCCACGGTCAAATCTCTCCTTGGGTGGATCGGAAGGGCGAAAACACAAAAAGCGTAGAAAAGAGAAAAGTAGGCGGTCCGAATCGCCCTCGCCCCGAAGACCGAGATCCTCCCGCAAAGGCAGATCACCCCCACTACTGGGCGTAGACAGAGCAAAAGGCTAGTAGACATGCCACATTCAAGCGGGCCACCACCACCACCACCACACCATGGGAATGATGGGCACATTCCTTCAGGAGGCTCTGGAGGGGGTAACGGTCAGGCTCCTCCGGGTGGAGGAGGTGGAGGTGGAGGAAGTGGCGGACGTGGAAACGGAGGCGGACGTAGTGGACGATCACCCTCAGATCCATCTTCGGGATCTAGTTCATCATCTTCTCCAAGAAGATCTCCACAGAGGGGTCGCCCAAGGGCGGATCCAGAGAATTTTGACGACAGAGTTCGAGCTGCGGTGCTTCGCATGAATGAGGAGAATGCCAGGCATAATCTGTTCGCCAATTGAGATTCGCCCTTCACGGCTTGGATTGAAGCAGAGGAAACAGATAGGCATTTTAAAATACCAAATCTCGCCATATACACGGGTGTTGACAACCCAGAGGCCCATGTCAGAAAATACTGAATATTGCTTCGCCTCAACCGTGCAACTGAACCAGTGTTGTGCAAAATGTTTGTCACCACGTTAGGAGGTCCCGCTTATGGCTGGTTCCAATCACTACCACCTGGCTTGATAGATAGTTGGGACCAACTAAGCAGAGAGTTTTGTGCTAAATTCGCTGGCTGTATCCCTCCAGTGGTCAAATCCAGGAAGCTCTTTGAATTAAAGCAGAATGCGAATGAATCCCTTCGGGATTATATAAACTCCTTCAACAAATTGTGGATGTAGATATCTCCATGGCAGTGGAATCTCTGGTAAAAATACCACTTGTAAGAGTTTACAGGAGGATCTAATTCGCAAGAAGCCTACCAGCATGGCAGAACTAATAGAGCGCTGCAAGGACTTTATGGAGGTAGATGACATTCACCGTGAATCAGCATCTCCGCCTAGGAGGGACAAAAGCGAATCTCGTCATCGAGATAGGGAAAAGGACAAGCATCAGGATTCCTCCTCTCGAAGTAGGCGAAGAGGTTCTAAGAACAAATCGGCATTTGTCACCTCCTTCACACCTCTCAATGCTTCCAAAAGTGAAGTGCTTATGTGGATTGAGAACAGTCAACACAAGCGGAGCATTTCATACCCCGAACCAAAAGGGGGGGAGTATACCAATACTGGTAAAAATCCTAAAAATTATTGTAAGTATCACAGAAAAAACGGCCATGACACAGATGCATGCTGGGAGTTAGCTCGAGAAATAGAGCGTCTCATTGAGAGGGGCAAATTGGATCGGTTCATCCAAAACGATGGCAAAAAGGGAGATGGTGATAGATCCAAGGATGACCCAAAGAAGAAAGGAAAGGGGACCATCAATGTCATAGCAGGCGGACCTGGGTATCAACCAGTACTGAAAAAGGCAAAAATCACTGCTCTTGACAGGACATCGCTGAATCGCCCATTTGCAGACGCAGGACCAGATATCTCTCCTCATGCAGATGCCTTGGTCATTACTATGATGATGGAAGGCTGGGAGATGAAAAGGGTGATGATTGATACTAGGATCTCGTGCAATGTCATCACAAGAGGAGCTTTCGCCAAACTCATGGTTGATCCAGTCCAAGTAGAACCAACTGTAGTGGATATCCTGGGGGTAACAGGACATACCATTCAGACAAAAGGCCAAGTAACGTTGGATTGTGAGTTGGCAGATGAAGATCAAGTCTGGAGAGGTGATCTAGAATTTTCTATCTTGGATGGTCAGTTAGCCTATAATATTATCCTCGGACGGCCCTTTATCTCCGAGGTAGCTGCCCTCATCTCCATACGCCATTTAACTCTTTACATCCCTACGACCAAGGGAGGCGTAATGATCAGAGGGAGCCAAAAGATGGCTCAGGAGACATATTCGGCATCACTAATGATCCGCCCCCAATCTAAGGACGAAGATGAAGAGGAACTCGTCACAATAGCCTTGAGCGAGACTGAAATGTACCTCATGGCGGACGAAAAGCAGGTCCGAATGGCTAAAGGGCTCAAAGGTGAAGTTAAAGAAGCAATCACCAAAGTTCTCCATGAAGCGGAGGACGTCTTTGCATGGAAAGATGAGATCCTCCCAGGGATCACTCCAGACGTGATCACTCACAAACTTAACATCGACAAAGATGCAGTTCCCGTAGCTCAGAAACGGAGAAACCATGGCCTTGAAAGGCAGAAGGTGATAGAGGAAGAGATCACCAAGCTCCAACGGGCGGACGCCATTGAAGAGGTCCTTTATACACAATGGTTGGCGAACGTCGTTTTGGTGAAGAAGGCAGGCGGATCCTACCGCATGTGCATTGACTTTACGGATCTCAACAAAGCTTGTCCCAAGGACAATTATCCTTTGCCGTGTATTGACATACTCGTAGATGGAACCGCTGGACATGCTATGTATTCCTTCACTGACGTGAAGTCGAGTTATCATCAAATCCCCATGGAGCCTTCGGATAGAATCAAGACCTCGTTCGTGACTCACCAAGCCACTTATTGCTTCAAGGTCATGCCCTTTGGGCTTAAGAACGCAGGTGCCACCTATCAGCGGATGATGAACAAAATATTCGCAGAAAGCAAAGGTGATAACTACTCTGTCTATGTAGATGACATGATCATCAAAAGCACCACTGTGGAGAAGCATGCAGATGATGTAAGGGAGGTACTGGCCGTACTCCGACGCCATAATATTAAGCTAAACCCGGAAAAATGTACTTTTGGTGCAACATATGGAAAGTTCCTGGGATTCATGATTAGTGAAAAAGGAGTGAGCCCAAATCCCGACAAAGTTAAGGCTGTTCTGGAAATGCAGGCACCACGGAACATCAGGGAAGTGCAACGCCTTAACGGGCGGATCGTGGCCTTGGGCAGGTTTATTTCCTGTTCAGCTCGTAGGTGTCATCCCTTTTATGAAGTCATCAAGAAGCAAAAGGCATTCGAGTGGAATGAGGATTGTGAAAGGGCTTTCGAGGGGATCAAACGGTTTCTCACAGAACCGCCCATGATGAGCCGACCCTTAAAAGGTGAAAATCTCTACATGTATGTCTCAGTTACAGAGAAAGCTGTGTGCACAGTCATGATAAGAGAAGAGGATGGCCAGCAGTATCCTATCTATTATGTGAGCAAAGTATTGAAGGATGCTGAAACCAGGTATTCTAAACTTGATAAAATGGCTCTGGCCGTCGTCACCACGGCAATTCGCCTTAGGCCATACTTCCAGGCCCACATTGTCATAGTTCGTACGAATATACCCATGAGAAAGGTATTGCAAAAGCTTGATACTTCAGGGAGATTAATGGAATGGGCAATTCACCTCGGAGAATTTGATGTGCGATATGAGAGCCGGACGGCCTTGAAAAGTCAGGTCTTGGCAGACTTTGTGAATGAATTCATAGAGGAAGGGGTGAATCTCCCTAAATCTCAAGTAGAGGAGTGGACGATGTACACGGATGGGGCTTCCTCTGGAGATGGAGCTGGCATAGGTATCATGATCAAGGGCCCCCAGTACATAAAATTACGGTACGCAGCAAAGTTGGATTTCCATGCCACCAACAATGCTGCAGAATATGAGGCTCTAATATTAGGGTTACGCCTGCTTAAAGAAATCACTCCCGAGCAGATCGTGATCTATAGTGACTCCAAGTTGATGGTCAATCAAGTGATCAAAAATTATGAGGTGAAGGATGACGTTCTGGCCAAATACGTTGCCGAGGTCAAAAAGTTGCTGGACCACCTCGAAGCTAAAGAAACCAAATGGGAATTGGTCCATGTGCCCCGAGAATCAAACACTAAAGTCGATCACCTAGCAAAAATGGCTTCCAGTGAAGAAAGCTGGACAGATCCGCAATGTCCCTTCGAGGTTAAAGCAGCTCCGACATTCGTCTCCGAAGAAGTATCCCTACTCACAACAGTAGAGGGTGATTGGCGGACAGCCCTTCGCCAGTATTTGTCAGATGGAGCTCTACTTATCGATAAGGAGGAGGCTCGGTGGATCGTCAGAAAAGCGGCCTATTTCTCCATGATCAACGATTGCCTCTATACAAAGTCATTTAGCCATCCATGATTAAAATGCATTCTACCAGAAGAGGGACAACATGTCCTCAAGGAGCTGCACGAGGGATCATGTGGGGCCCATGAGGCATCCGCCACTATCTTAAAAAAATCCAGGTTAGCAGGGTTTTATTAGCCCACTACCGAGCTTGATGCACAAAAATTGGTGGAATCATGCCATAGTTGTCAGATTCATGCGAATGAATCACACACGGCCAAACATCTCCAGAGGCCTATCATTGAAGGGCGACCCTTTGCCATCTGGGGAATTGACATCGTTGGATCGTTTCCTCCAACTCGTAGACAGAGGAAATATGTGGTAGTGGCAGTAGATCACTTCACCAAGTGGGTAGAAGCCGAAGCTGTCTCCTCCATCACGGCCGAACGAATGGTGGAATTTGTTAAAGACAATATCGTGGGAAGATATGGCGTACCCCACACCATCATCACTGATAACGGAACACAGTTCAACTGTGACGAATTCAAAACTTTCTATGAGAAATTGGGCATTTTGAACAGATTCGCCTCCGTTTATTATCCTCAATCCAACGGTATGACTGAAGTTACGAATCGGACGATCGTAAAAGGAATAAAGAAAAGATTGGGGGAACATGATAAGAAGTGGGCGGATCAGTTGACAAGCGTCTTATGGGCGTATCGCACCACTCCTAGAACGGCCACAGGAGAAACACCATTTGCCCTCTCTCATGGCGTGGAAGCTGTAATCCCGGTTGAAATACTGGTCCCAAGTGATAGAGTTGCATTCTATTGCGAGGAGGCCAACAACCATAGACTAACAGAGAGTCTTGATCAAGTGGAGGAGCGAAGAGACAAGGCTTATGTACGTATGGCGGCATACAAGCAGCGGATCGCCGCTTACCATGACAAAAATGCCAAACCTGTAGACCTGAATGTGGGAGACCTCGTGCTCCGCAAGGCGAACAAGATCCAGTCTCGAGAAGGGAAGGGCAAGCTAGGGCTCACCTGGACGGGACCATATCAAATAGTGGACAAGATTGGGTTCGCCACATTTAAGATTCAAGACATGGAGGGGAACACATTACCACGCACGTGGAACCTCCAAAATCTCCGCAAATACTTTGTCAGAAAATAAGATGTACATACAGTCTTGAGTACTCTTTTTCCTTTAGTAAGCTTTTTTCCCATGTGGTTTTTCTTATTAAAGGTTTTAATGAGGCTCACATGTAAGTCCTGCTTGCTGTAATAAGGAATTTCTCTTATCAATAAACATCAATTGTTCTATTGTCTATGTTCTTTTTAAAATTTTTATTGCAGCAATATAAATATTCCAGTCTTAAAAAGAAGGGGGGCATCCAACGCTCTCCACATTGAGAAAGTACTGCTATCTTATAGCTACTTCTTCTCCTCAAAGATAAGAGGACAAGTCTCATGGGCGGATCCATCTCTAGAGGATCCCTATTCGAGATAGAGTTAAAACGATCATTGGACGCAAGGTCTTTACACTCTCTAGGCGAATCACTTCACCTCAAAGATAGGTCGCAAGATGATCCCTGAAGGCATCTTTACTTCCTCTAAAGGAATAAAACAGCTTCAAACCTTCACAAAGGTTCGCACAATGGAGTATGGCTGGCCACCTACTCCAAAATAAATCCTAGACGCTTATATATTTACTTACGCAAATGTAAAGGTAAAACAAATAGCTACCATGAGGATTAAACAAATTGTACTTAACAAGTTTTACAAAACAAAAAAGACATCAAGTAATCACAGGAGCATCCTCCTAAAAATTCTTCTTGCCAGAAGCACCTGTTTGAGAGGTTTCCTTCTCGACAGCCTCAGATACACTCGCCAAGGGGACTTCCTTTTCCACAGAAAGTGTTTCCCCAGGAAGAACGGTGCCATCGGTTATCAGCTCCTCGCCAGACTTCGGGGGCACTTCTTCAAGATCCACTAGCTGGACGGTGGTGGCAGGTTTGCCTTCTTCCATGGGTCCCTTCATCCATTTTCGAACATAGTCTCGGAGGTATTCCTTGATGTCAGGAATTTTGTTAAATTTAAGAACATCTTCTGGCTCTAGAACAGCGAACTGCGGATCTGTGAAATCGATCTCAGGATGCGCCAGCGAGACATACGCCATGATCAGTTCGTCGTAAAAGAAAGCCTTCTCGCCAGCCATGTACTCAGCTTCTCCTACAGCATTCTCGAGCTCCTTGGCATCAGCCTCGATCTTCTCCTTCAGCTTCTTTATCTCGGCATCCTTCTTATCCGCCACACCTTGAAGGAGCTCCGCCTCCATAGCACGTATGCGAGTGTACATCTGTCAAGGGCAAACCCTTTCGTCAAGAATGAAAGAACAAAGGTATAGCTTTCTCTGAAAAAGTTCATTTCTAACAAGGGGACCTACCGTAAGAAGCTCAGTCTTCCCCCTTTGCGCATGAATCGATCCGGGAATCTGATTCTGATTCCTCTGCACTTCGCCCAACTGGCCCAGAGCCTTATCCAAGTCGTTGATAATAGACTCATTCTCTAAGGATCCCTCGGCCCCATACTTAGCGGACCAGTATTTGCCTAGGTCAGGCTTCGCCGTCTGCATGAAGAAGTAAGGATCAAAACTTAAATTCTAAACATAATGAATGGGCAAAAGATAAAGGCGACCTACTTGTTCCATCTCCCCCGCAGGCATGGCGGATCTCATGGCGTCCGCTATAAACTTGGGACCACCAGAAGCTGCAGGCTTCCTCCTTTTCAGAGGCGGATCGACCATCGCATCCGCCAGACGTTTCCCTGTGTCCTTTTGAGGATTCGCCACCTGAGCTTTCTTGCGGGCCTCATCCTCCAACAACTTCCTACGCTTCTCTGCAAGAGCGTGATTGGCTTTAGATAAACCCCTGCCAAAGAAAACAATAAAGTAATCAAGGTTCAAGAAGAAAACAAAGTTACCTTGATCAAACTGTGTAATCTTCGAGTAAATGAACTTGTCCCCATCTTTGCGAATCAGGGGAATATCGCTCATCATGAAGGCTAAAGCATCCGCATATGTCCAGGCATCCGCCTTGACACTCTTCATGAGGTCCTCCACTACCTCATCACTCGCCGTCAAAATTCGCATATCACCCGCTATATGCAGAGGTTTGGGATTCCAGAATGTTGGAAAACCCAGTGATTTGCCCTCGTTTATCTTCACGTAGAAGAATTTCTCATCCCAATAGTGGACATTGGACATTTTGCCACTGAATGGCGAATACACTCCAAATTTTGCAAAAGTAAGAAACGACTCTGACTTTCGCTTTGACGGTTTGTGAAAAGCTCTAAAGATCCGCCTAGTGTATACTACCCCTAAGTTCGAAGCTAGATAGCAATCTAAAGCGATATCCAACCAGCCATTAGGGTGTAGTTGGCTGGCGGTGATATCAAAATAGGAAAGGATGTCCGCCATCATCTTGGGAAGAGGAAGTCAGAATCCTCTCTCCACGTGACTACAATACAAAGTTAAAAAGCCACTTGGCGGACAGGAGGGACGTTGATGAGCCGCCGCTAATTGAGTCTCATAGTTATTGATCCATGGGAAGCGAATCGCTAGATCCGCCAGATCCGCGGCACTCATGCGAGACGAAGTGGACTCCGCTCGGGGATTCTTTTTCCTAGGTTGGGAAGAGGAAGAGGCCATTGTTCCCAAAAAACGCCTAAAATCTACGGCCGGCGCGGCACCGGAGGCCGAAGTAGAAAGAATTTGACTCCTAGTGGAACGAGTTTGATAGCGATTACACGCCGAGTTACGCAACTCAGCTAAATCGGAACAAGCTATGTCCTCGGAGGAAGATGAATTTTCCGATGACGACGTAGTCCAACTAAAACTAACCACAATTTCGGGAGGAGGGGTCAAATTAAAAAGCTCAGAGGTTGATCTAGAAGAGGACGAAGAACTCCTAAACATTCAGAAAAAATAGAATGAGAAAAGATGAACTTACATGTAAGAAAGCTTTGAAGGAACTCTGAAACTCCCAGGAAAAGCTTTGAGCAGTGAAAAGGTAAACGGAAACGAAATAGGGAAGAAAGAGAAAGAGAAGGAAGAAGAAGGCGTCTTCTCTTTCCTTGGACAGGGCGCTTATTACACGTGTCACTCTGCGATTGGCATCGAACAGAGTGCTCATTAATGCAGGTAGTCATGACGGCGCGTAGAAGCTCAAAAGCCCTAAAGGACTTTAAGGGAACTTAGGGGGGGCTTTTGATAACATTGAGATATTATCCCGAGGACTAAGGGGGATATTCACCTAAAGAAACGCCACGTATTGACGAGATCCGACTGGCGGATCATCGGATCTCCAAGGTCCCTTCAAAAAAGACCCGCCGGCGAACCTATGAGGCGAATCTCCTTGAACACTCATTCGCCATTATAACGGCTGGGCCGACCTGGCCATAAAGACCATTAATGAGCTATCAATTAGCTAACCGCCAGCTTAAGGATAACTTGTAACCGCCATTAATGGAACATTAATGGAGACTTTCTAGTTACTGAAGGTTACAACTTTCTAGCTATATATAGCCTACGTCTCAGGCTATCCAGGTACACATTCCCTGACCCCTTTGTCAATTCAGTTGCCCTCTTGTTCTTCCTTACTGACTTTGGCATCGGAGCTTCCTCCCGTCGAACCCAACGACGCCCCCACAGGGACGGAAGTTGATCAGAATTTCTCTACTTGTCATCAAGTTTCAAGGTTGTCGGATTCCACCAGCAGATTTTTCAAACCCAGATTCTTAACAAGCCCAGATAACTTCTTATATTTTAAAATAATTTTTTATTGAATAATCATATTAAAATTTAACTTTTAATTTTCAGTTGGATTTTTTTATATGTTATTAATTATAATTTCTAAATTTCATAAAAAAAAAAAGTGAAATCAAATTTATTATTTTTTGTTTTTATTTATACATGTGCGTAAATAGATAGAATAAATTATAAATTTCGCTCTATAGTTATTAGGGAGAAATGAGCAGCTCACGAACTAAGCTCGTGAATAAGATAAATAGGCCGACTCATGACTAGCTTGTAAACAAACGAGTTAGCTCAAGTTTGCTCATGAGCAGGTCATGAACAAACGCGCTTCTAAACGAACTGAGCTCAAACATAAATTTAGCTCAAACAGAGCATGAAGGTCGGCTTGAGCTTATTAATATTATGATGAACCGAGTTTAAGCATGCCAAAGATCATCTCGGCTCGATTATAATCCTAGTTGTAATTGAGCCGAGCTTCGGCCTGTTGAAACTTGATTTATTAGAAAATTGACAAGCTCGAGCTCAACATTCTGTTTGTGAGCTGCTCACAAACTATTCACAAGTTTGTTACCCACAAGCTCGTTAGTTTAGTTCATGAACGCGCAAACAACTCGTTAATTTTGTACATTAGTTGTATTGATTTGAAATTTCATTAACACAAAAGTACATAGTTTTGAATCTAAAAAACTAAAGTTTGCACAAAACTACGTTGTTTTATATTTTTCCATTTATATAAATATTATTATTAAAAAAATCGAACCAAACTTCCTCACGAGTGTGTTCATGAACATTACAATTGAGTTTTCTCGTAAGTTTGTTCATGAACCTATAATCGAGCTTGCTCGCAAGCTTTTGACCCGAGATTCGTCTTGCTGAAGCTCGGCTTGTTTATAAATCGGGCCGAATATGATCGAGCTTTTATCAAAACAATATATATTATTAGACTTGTTCATGGATCGGGCCTAGTGGGCTTTTATCTAAAAATGCTCAGTCCAAACCCAGTTCAGCCTGCTATTAATTCAGGCTGGCTCGGACTTAAAAATCAAATCCTAATCTCAGTCCATATAAACCCACCTAAATATATATGTATAATTTTTAATAATAATAAAAATTAAATTTATAATTAAAAATAAAAATTTATTAATTAATATTAAGCGGTCCTGGTTGGACCGACCCGTGCTATTTTTATAAATCCCAAACCCGTCCAAAAAAGAGACGAGCTTTAGCATACTTAGGTCGTGTTGAGCCTAGAGACAAATTTTCATATCCAAAACGGGACCTGGGGACACAGGCCTGAGCGGACCGGGTGGGTACTCGGACCCGTAAACAGGTCAATATATTATCCATCTCCATTGAGATGAATCCTCTAGAGAAAGCGACGACATGAAATTTCTACCTTGTCGATAATCCTAATTACATCATAGTGCTTTAAACTTTAATTTTAATTAGTTGAACGTTACTTGATAATATAAATGTTAAATCACGTATAAGTGAATAAATTAAAACCCAGTCGTTCGTGAGCTTTTCTCGAACCTAAAATTATAGGCTCATTGAGTTTTGAGCTCGAGCCGAGCTTAAAAATTCTAGGTTAGACGAGCTTCAAGCTCGAGCTCAAGCCGAGTTCGATCTTTTCGATTCTCGAGCCGAGCCGTGGCACATCAGACCAATGGTTTGATGACACGTCATATATTTATAATTTGATGACACATCACATATTTAGAGTTTAGTTCTTATAATTTAGGATTTAGAGTTTATATTTGGCTTAATACATCAAAAGCCCCTTGAACTCTGAACTTACATAATATCTCGTTAACTTCCTTAACTTGTTTAAAATAGATTATTAGCCCCTAAACTTGCTTACAGTGACCCATTTGCCCCTATAAGCTTGTTTAAATTGACCTACATTACAATTTCACTGAATCCATAAAAAAAATATAAAAAATTGTAAAAAATATAAGAAATTATTTTCAAATGTACTGAAATGGTCATATAAAATGAAAACAATAAAATTTTGTTTTTATGGGAGAAAAGTAAAGATAATGAAAAGATTAAAAAAAAAACTTTAACACTATGCACTCATGCTTCGTAAACTGTTAAAAACGTAATCAAGATGCAATTAATAATAGTTAGCTTTGAAAATATAGTAAAAAGATGAATAAAACTTGATATGGGTAAATTAGTCTTTTTTTTGTTAGATTCTAGCCATTCTAGCTACTATATTTCTAGGGTAAATTATATTCATGGCCACTAAACTTTACCCATTTTTACATTATGGCTACTGAACTTCATTTCTTTCCAGTATGGCCACTGAACTTTACACTTTTTATAACACTGATAGCCACTCAATTTTAACTAACTTCTCAAAATGACCGTTAACGATCGTTAACGACCTCAAAATAAAAATATTCAAGAATTAAAATTGTTCAGAACGACATTTACCATGAAACCATATTTTTTATTTTCGAAAATCACATTTTTTTGGAGCTTTCTCTCTTTCACTTTCTCTCTCCTAACCAAATAACACTCAAATGACCTCAAAACGAAAATTTTCAAGAATTAAAGTTCCTTAAAATATCATTAACTCTTTGGATTTTTTATTTTTAACCGTCAACAGTCTTTTTGAGATGTTAAGTGGCAATACCGGAAAGAAATAAAGTTCAGTGGACATAATGTGAAAATGACTAAAGTTCAATAGTATGGGTGTAATTTACCCAATTTTTCTATCCAAATATCTTTACTGTCTATCTTTTCATTTAATCTACATGTATAGTTGAACTAAGAATTTATAATTTATTACTACAATAATTATCGGAACAATAGGTGGACTTTTTATTTATTACTAAAAATTCATCTTCTTGTCTTTTTGTTTTTGGTAAAATATTCATCTTCTTATCTTATCTCTCTAACCACCGATTGATATTGTCCAATCATATTCCTATTTGTCTAATACTCATCTTCATCTTGCTTTACAGGTTCCTGGAATCCCCATCCTTGTTGCCGAGCCTGAAAATTGTAATTCTAACCAAACCCTTCACTCCAAAATAGAGAAATTAGAGTATAAATGGGTACATACAGTTTGAATTTTATTATTGGAACATTGTAATATTGTTGATGAAGTCTCAAAGAGCCTTGCCGGAGGCTGGAAAGAGAAATCGGAATAATTGCTATCTTCTTTCTTGACATTTTGTTGATGGTTTCCAGTAGTTGGAGATGGAAGAATCTGTAAAAATAAACAAAACAAACACATAAAACTAATTATTGGAGCCAAATTTAGTTAGGAAAAGAAGAGGAGACGAACATACTGATGAAGAGTTGAGCAAGACAGTAGAGTCAAGAAGCTCAGTGGGGTTTAAACCAGGAGGGATAATAGAATAAGAAGAGAGAGAGAGAATCAAAATAGGAGGAGGAATTGATTTAAACTTAGGGACACTAGAGGAAGTTCTGTTTTCAGCTACCCGATCGGATTAACTACGGCGGTGATGATCAGAATCATCGAAAGAAAGGAGCCAAACAAGTCATTTACTATTAATTTAGAGAGAGAGTATCATGTTTATTGAACAAAGATAAAACGTTTTTTTTACTGCACATCATTCCAAGTTACGACTTACATATTTTAATATTAAATGCTAACTTAAATCATGGACCATTAGATTTTAATCTAATGGATATTAATCACTCACCATCCATAGAGATAATTTAGTGCTCACCATTGAAACCAACCATATATATATATATATATATATATATATATATATATATATATATTTAATTGTAATATAGATAAGTAATAAGATTGCAAGGAACAAAATGTATGACTGCTTTTATTGTTTACTACCATTATCGTTGTTATTATTTTATGGGCGTTACAGTTTTCTCCCCCTAAAAAGAAATTTCATCTCGAAATTTACGTACCTGAAGCATCAAAGAGATGAGGATATTTTTGTCTCATGTGTTCCTCAATTTCCCATGTGGCTTCGCGTAGAGACCGATGGTGACTCCAACGAACTCTCACCATTGGAATCTCTTGTCTCCTCAATTTTCTTATCTGTGTCTCTAGTATCTCCACCGGCTCCTCCTTGTATGTCAAATCTTTGACCACTTGTATTTTTGGTTCAGGAATCACGTGACTCGGATCCGATCGATACTTTCTTAGCATTGACACGTGGAAAACATCATGAATCTGTGATAGCTCTACTGGAAACGCTAATCTGTAAGCCAATGGTCCAATCCTTTCTGTGATCTCATATGGTCCGATGTATCTAGGACTTAGCTTACCTCTTTTCCCAAATCGAACGATTCCTCTCCAAGGTGAAACTCTTAAGAACACACGATCTCCTACTTCGTACTCCATCTCACGGCGATGCTTGTCAACATAACTTTTCTGCCTATCTTGTGCCGCCTGTATACACTTCTTTACTGTTTCGATCTTCTCGACGGTCTCATATACCAATTCAGGTCCTTCCAACTGCCTCATGCCTTCTACATCCCAACAAACATGATTCCTGCACTTCCTACCATACAAAGCCTCATATGGTGCCATCCCGATGCTAGAATGGAAACTGTTATTATAAGAAAACTCAATCAAGGGCAGATGCTTATCCCAATCTCATTGGAAATTCAATACACAAGCCCTCATCATATCTTCTAAGGTCTGAATAGTACGTTCTGATTGTCCATCTGTTTGAGGATGAAAAGCTGTGCTAAAATTCAGCTTTGTTCCTAAAGCTTTTTGCAAACTACCCCAAAATCGAGAAGTGAAACGAGGATCCCTATCTGATACAATAGAGACTGGAACACCATGCAATCTCACAATCTCATCCCGATATAACCTTCCTAACTTGTCCAAGGGATCAGTTTGCCGCATTGGCAAGAAATGAGCGGATTTAGTTAGCCGATCTACAATCACCCAAATGGCGTCATGTTTACGCAGTGTCCTAGGCAATCCAATAACAAAGTCCATGGTGATCCTTTCCCATTTCCATGATGGAATAGCTAAAGGTCGTAATTTCCCAACTGGTGCTTGATGTTCCGCTTTAAATTGCTGACATGTAAGACATTTAGCCACAAATTCAGCAATGTCCTTCTTCATAGCCCCGCCACCAGTAATGTGGTCTCAAGTTTCGATACATTTTTGTACTACCTGGATGCATTGCATATGGTGCATTATGTGCCTCCTTCATAACCTCAATCTTCACCTCCCCCAATTCAGGTACACATACTCGGCTTCCCATCATAATCATCCCATCACCTCGAATGGAAAAGTTGGGCTTCTTTCCCTGTTGAATCTTCTCCTTCATTTTCTGAAGATAAAGATCTTGAGCTTGCAATTCCATAACCCTATCTTCCAAGATTGGCCTTACCTATAGTGTAGCTATCAACCCAGTCACCTCATCCACACCTAATCGCACGTTCATAGCCCTTAAATCCACTAATGATGTTATATTATCAATGTTATCAGAACCAGACCAGACATCAAACCGGATTTGTAACTGGGTCACGGGTCACTTGGTCGGATCGGATGGCTCGCATTGGTCGAACCGGATGACATAATAAATAAATAATATTTATATATAATATATATAATTATTTTAAAATTATTTTTCTAAATTATTTATATAAATAAATTAAACTTATCAATTCCTAATCACATGAAATCCATATTTTTCTATTTCCTCAAAACAGTAGTAGTTAGTGTTAGATAGATTAATAGTATTTAATTTTTAATTTTCTTTTACTTAAATCTTTTGGTTTGTGACCAAAATACTTTGTTTATATCCTTTAAGTAAAAAAATAATAATTAAAAAGTACTTTTGTTATTGGAAAATGGAAAGGTTGCTCTTCTCAATAAAAGTATGAGTTCTGTCCATCTACCTCCCTCTTTTCTTCTTCTTTCCGTAATTTTCTTCTTCTTTCCATAAAAATTAAGAGAGAGAATGTTGAGAAAGAGTGCTCACTCTTGCTGTTATACAAACATGTGTATTATGTTTTTCCTCCTTTTATAGTAGATTTCTTTTCTCTGTATCTTCTCAAGGAGAGCTCGCCGGAATCTGCTTCTTTTTCTTAGCTTGCCGGAATATGCTTTTCTTATTTCTGAGTTAGATCCTCTAATGGCCTTTTTCATACATTTTTGTGCTTGAACTGTTATCCTTTTCCCTACTTCTGAGTGATGCGCTGGACTTTCATCAATTTCTTTTTTAATGCTTAGATAACCGGGGTCAGGCCGGTTCACCGGTTTGCTGCCGGTTCACCGGTTTGACCCGGTTCTGTCCGGTTTTTAAGAGATCCATTGAACCAGTGTGATTCGGACCGGAGATCTGACCGGTTCCCGGTTCGACCGGTCAAACCGGCCGGTCCGGTCCGAGTCTGATAACATTGTATATTATGACCCCTCATGCTCGCTAACACTTCTGAAGTCTTCTTACTTAATGCGTCTGCTACAACATTTGCTTTGCCCGGGTGATAATCAATGGTGCAATCACAGTCCTTCAATAGCTCGATCCATCGCCTCTGCCTCAAATTCAACTCTTTTTGTGTAAGGATATATTTCAGACTCTTATGATCAGTGAGAATCTGAAATGTTTCTCCATACAAGTAATGTCTCCAAATCTTCAAGGCATGAACAATTGCTGCTAACTCCAAATCATGTGTGGGATAATTCACCTCATGTGTTCTCAACTGACAAGAGGCATAAGCAATTACCTTTCCGTTCTGCATCATCACACATCCCAAACCATGCTTTGAAGCATCAGTATACACCACAAATCCACCTCTACCAGATGGTAGTACTAACACTGGTGATGATGTCAATCTTTTCTTCAATTCATCAAAACTCTTCTAACACTGCTCAGTCCATTGATAGACTACACCTTTCCTTAGCAACTTCGTCAATGGCCCAGCAATAATTGAAAATCCTTCCACAAACCTTCTATAGTAACCTGCTAAACCTAGAAAACTCCTTACTTCAGTCACGCTTTTTGGTGGATTCCACTCCATAATAGCCTTCACTTTAGTCGGATCAGGCATAACTCCATCCTTTGACACCACATGACCCAAAAAGACTACATTTTCCATCCAAAATTCACACTTACTCAATTTTGCATATAATTCATTCTCCTTTAAAATTTGCAACACTATTCCTAAATGTAACTCATGCTCCTCTTTCATTTTTGAGTACACCAAAATATCATCGATAAAGACGATCACAAACTGGTCCAGGTACTGCTGAAATGTGCGGTTCATTAGAGCCATGAATGCAGCTGGCGCATTTGTCAATCCAAATGGCATCACTAGAAACTCATAGTGTCCATAACGCGTACGAAAAGCCGTCTTAGACACGTCTTTATCTGCTACCCTCAATTGCCAATATCCAGATCTCAAATCAATCTTTGAAAATACCTTTGCTCCCCTCAACTAATCCAACAAATCATCAATCCTCGGTAAAGGGTACTTATTCTTCACAGTCACCCTATTTAGTTATCGATAATCGATACAAAGTCGCATACTCCCATCCTTCTTCTTCACGAATAAGACGGGTGCACCCCAAGGTGAAGTGCTTGGTCTAACAAAGCCTTTATCTAACAATTCTTCTAATTGTTTCTTCAACTCCTCTAGCTCAATAGGCGCCATTCTGTATGGTGCAATAGATATAGGAGCCACCCTTGGTAGGGTATCAATGGTAAAGTCTACTTCTTTATGTGGATCCAAACCAGGTAACTCATCAAGAAACACTTCAGGAAACTCCCTCACCACTGGTATATCATCCAATTTCGGACCTTCTACCTCAGTGTCCACAATATGAGCTAGAAATGCATCACAACCTTCTCTAATCCAACGAAAAGCTTGGATAGCTGATACTAAGCACGATGGAACAACTACTCGTTTCCCTACAAAGACTACCTTCTCCCCTTTAGTAGACTTTATCACTACTTCCTTTGCACAACAGTCTACAACTGCCTTATGTTGAGACAACCAATCCATCCCTAGGATGATATCAAATTCCTTGAAATCCATTAGGATTAAATCTGCATGAAACTCCATTGCTCCTATTTTAATTGGACAAGCTCTCCTTAACTACGAGAGATTAAGAAAGATGGGGGCAGAAAACTTCGAGGGTACCACTGACCCTACCAAAGCTGAGGAATGGCTGAAGGACACTGAACGAGTGCTAGCCAGATTGAAGTGCAATTTTGAGCAGCGATTGGACTATATTGTCTCTTTACTGAAGAAGCATGCTATTACTTGGTGGGAGTCTATCGAGAGAGCTATTGTTGCTCCTAGGGTGCTGACATATGAAGATTTCAAGAAGGAGTTTACTGATAAGTATATGCCTCAAGTGTACCGAGATGAGAAGAAAGTGGAATTTTATAATCTGAAGCAGAGTAATATGACAGTAGCTGAATATGTGCTTCGATTTGCTGAACTTTCCAATTATGCTCCAGATGTAGTGGCAACTGAGGAGGATAAGTGTTACCGTTTTGAGCAGGGTCTTAGATTGGAGATTCAGAAGTTTCTAGCAGTGAAGATTACTGATTTTAAGATCTTACTAGAATCAGCCACCAGAGTGGAGCGCACTCATCAGGAGGAGAGGCGTGTAGAGGGTGCTAAGAGGAGATATACAGAGTCTCGGGGAGAACAAAATACTTCTTTGAAAAGAGGGGGGTCTTATGAGCACTCGACCGGTAGATCAGGGTTTCAACACGGGGCATCTAGCTTTAGAAGTGGAGGCAGGTCTGGATTTGGGAGATCTCTTGGGTATGGTCGAGGTACTAGTGAGCATAGTTCTTATAGTGCTCCATCTGTGGGTACTGGTCGAGCATTCAGTGTTGGAGCTGGAGGTTCTTTTGAGAGGAGGTCTGCACCACCACCAACTTGTGTCACTTGTGGCAGGAATCATTTTGGACCATGTTGGAGAGTTGGGAGGATTGTTTGTTATGGTTGTGGTGAGCTTGGCCACATCCAGCGTGACTGTACGGCAGCTATAGGTACTAGTGGTAGCACTCCTTCTGTTACGGTGGGACAAAGCAATATGGGCGATAGTGGTGCTAGTGCTGGCAGAGGTCGTGGTAGAGGCCGAGGAGGCCAAGGTGGAGGTCCTAGTGTGAGCGGAGTTCAAGCAACTCAGGCATAATATCAAACACAAGTGTATGCAATGACCGAAGATGAGGCACTTGTTTCTCCTGAAGTCATCACCGGTACTATTTCTATTTCTGATATTGCAGCTTTTGTTTTGATAGATCCCGGATCCACATACTCATACATGACATTTGCTTTAGCTTTGAAAATACCTGGTAATATAGAATCACTTGGTTATGAATTGCGTGTTTGTATGCCTATGGGAGTAGTGTAGTGGTGAATAATGTTAGGACCCGTCTGAGCCTGAGCCTGAACCTGAGCTCGAGCTTGAGCTTGAGCTTGAGCCGCCATTGCAGTCATCATTTCAGCAAACTGATGTAAGTATTGTGGCATACCAGCTCCCGGTACATTTGAAGACCTAGAACCACCACTAGCATTTGGAGGTGCAAATGATGCATGTTGGGACGCAACAGATTCCTCACTAGACGCTCGGTCAGTATGTGTCCTACCTCTGGATGACATGGTCCTACGATGTATCATATATAACATTAATGTACAGTTCGACAAATAATTTCACATAATCGTCCCTATTAACGTAAATAAACAATTTCACGTAACCGTCCCTAAGAACGTCAATAAACAATTTCACATAATCGTCCCTAAGAACGTCGACCCGCTCTGATACCACTAAATGTAACACCCATTTTTAAAATAATATAAAATAAAACTATGACTATAAAATATCATAAATATATAAAGATATATATATATATATATATATATATATATATACACACACGTAGTCGTAAACATCATATATTTATATATATATATGTAAAATTATAACACTTATCATTTTAATAGTCCTATACATAATATGTATATAATATTCAAAAGAGAACCAACAAAAGTTGGGTTTACTGGTTACAAATAAAAAAAAAACCCTCTTTAATTTTATAAAGCTGTGCATCCGCCTTGATCCAAAAGGTCAGAGGCAAAATTTATAATCCACTCATCAATAAACTAAATTATACAGTAGATGAAAAAAAGGAATAGTAATAAAGCAAATTAAAAGAAATTAGCTAATCAAAACTTCAACTTCAAATATTATTTCATATAAGCTAAAAAAAATGTACCGCAACTTATCACCGCACAAGGACATAGTTTCGACGTCGATTGGACTAATAATATATAATTTGACATACAAGGTCTCGGTAATTAATCGAGGTAGTAAAATAAAATCCTAATAATGACGACTTCACATACTGACCGATCGGAACCAGCGTCCCTAATCTCTTATTCCTGAAAAGTGGTGGTGGCAAGGGGTTAGCTGCCGACTCAATAAGATAGTTAATTAAATACACAGTTCAACCACATGAGCATACAATAGTTTCGTGCATTTAATTTATAAATTATCAAGCAACATGTACAACGAATTGGAATTTAATAGTCATTTAATTTAATGCCCTGCTTATCCTAGTCTAGTAATACTCAATGGTTGCATGACCATAATATCTATATCATGGGCATACCCTATCGTAACAAATACCCGGTAGCCCAATAATATACCTCTAGGTACCCTATCGTAACAAATACCCGGTACCGAACACCCTTTCGTGACAAATACCCGGTGTCAATATTTCATATAATCACAATATTCACTTTTCTCATTTCATTCGCAACCATTGAATATACTATCCTAGTTTAAGCTCTTATTCTCATATCTCTGACATTTTCTATAATCAAATTTCATTTACCATATATATATATTTCTCGTCCTCATGTCATCATTGTCAACATCATTCTCAAATATTTTCCAACCAACATGCTCATCATCAAAGTATCATATATACATGTCAAACACATAGATCACCAATTAAACAATTTATATCAAGTAGTCAATATAGCAGCAAACATACAATCAACGGTACCGTATATTTAATTAACTACTCACCTCTATTATCTAAAGCAAGTCTTATTAATCAGTTAATTCCTTTGGTCTATTTTCCGTTTGATTCTCGTGTCCTATATATATATATATATACATATATAATATAAATTCGTTAACCAAAAGTTCGCAAATGCAAAAGAACTATTCATTTATTAATTAAATCTTCCGTCAAAATTTAATATATAGGAATAGTATATGTATATAGAGCCATGAGCCTCCTGTAACTTTTAATTTGAGTTTCTATCAAAAGCTTGCATCACATACCATCAACAAATTAATTATTATATTATTTTGAAAAGGACAATAATTGAAACTCATGAAAACAATGTCAGATTAAAATGGCTTATGTATATTATATGAAATATGAATGTGTAAAAAGAATCAATAAAACCCTTAAATTCCCCAATTCCCAAAAGTAACCTGAGCATATTTGTCAACTAGTAGCATGGTATAACTAGATACAATAAAAAAAAATCAATTGTTTTCGAATTCAGTGCATACCTATGAAGAGAAGATCCAAAACCCAACCAATTTAATTGAAATACAAAAATAGCTATGCGGCTAAGGAGTTGCGGCAAGAAACTAGAAAATAAAAGGCTGAGATTTTCTTTTATGTTTTTTTTCGAAGAAGACGGCACAACAGAAACCAACTCCTGTTTTTAATTTGAAACCCTACTTAATATATATATATATATATCTTTTTTTTTCAATTATATGATAATATATATATTTTTATTTATATAAAAAAAACTTATATATATATATATATATATATATATTTAATTGTAATATAGATAAGTAATAGGGTTGCAAGGAACAAAATGTATGACTGCTTTTATTGTCTACCACCATTATCGTTGTTATTATTTTATGTGCGTTACAAACATGGTTCAACGACTTTCTATAGTTGTTGATGAAGGGACAGATGGAGGAATGACCGTAAATGGTTGAATAGTGGATGGGAATGTGACAGCCACTAGTGCTTCAGTCAGATTGGATATAGACTTATGATGCATCTCACGTTCTAACAACGGGTAAGGAAACTCATGTCCATTGAAAACCACATGACGTGAGACAAAGAGTTTATTAGTAAGCAAATCAAAGCCTTTATATCCCTTATGAATTTTGCTATACCCAAGAAAGATGCATTTACGGGAACGAGGTAGGAGTTTGTTTGAATTATAAGGTCGTAGCTACGGATAACATGATGCAACCAAAAGGGCAAAACATGTTATAATTAGGAATACAACCAAACAATTTTTCATATGGAGTTTTATAATTGAGAAGTTTTGGAAGGTAACCGATTAATTACATTCCTGGCACATTCAAAAGCATATGACCAAAATTGATTGGGTAATTTTGCATGGGACAGAAGGGAAAGACTAGTTTCTACTATCTGACCATGTTTTCTTTTAGCACATCCATTTTGTTCGGGTGTGTATGGACTAGAGACACGTTGATTAATTCCATTAGCACTAACGTATTCAATTAATGCTTAAAATTCACCACCCCAATCAGATTGGAAATTAAGAATTGGACGGTTAAAGTGTTTTTCCACAAGGGTTCGAAATCTAATAAAAACACTTAAGACTTCCAATTTATAACGAACAATGAACAACCATGAGAATTTGCTAAAATGGTCATAAAAAGCACACAGTATCTGTAATTGTCATGTGAAGTAATAAGAGTAGGACCCCAAACATCAGAGCATACGAATTCCAAGGGATTCGAATCAATAAAAGAAAAAATAAAAAAGGAAGGCGATGTGCCTTACTAATAGAACATGAATCACACAATAAAACATTTTTTTTATTATAATCAAACTTAAACATTATTCAAACCAACAATTTTGTATAAGAATTGGATAATTAGCATGACCAACCGGGTATGCCACATAGGGAGACTAATGTTAAATGCTTGAATCTGGGACTGGTTTGGAGATGGCAGTAACATGGTATAGAGCCCATTTTTATTCAACACACGATAAATCACCCATGTCCTCAAATCCTTCCAAACAAAATGATTAGCAAAGAATTCAACATAAATAGCATTAGAACGAGTTAAAGAAGACACAAATAATAGATTATTAACAGTTTGAGGAACACGAAGAATATTCTGAAATTGAACTAGAGTATCTGAAATAGGAAAGGAAGAATTGCCAATGTTAGAGATAGGGATAAAATTGCTATTACCTACTACAACCTCTTTAGGGCCAGTGTATTAATTGTGAACATGAAGATTTTCCAAGTCAGTTGTGAGATGATGAGTTGCACCATAGTCTAATAGCCAATCTGTCGAGCTAGAGTGTCATGTGGCTGCCATGTTTGAGGACGGTTCGAAAGAGCCTCTAGCGTTGCGATTAAATCTGGGAGAGGGGTACCATTTTGCAATATGACCAAAGCCCTTGCAATTATGACAGGTAATAGTTGTTACATCGAGTGGAGCAGGTGTGGTCCAAATCATACGATTTGGCTGTGGGTAGGGAGAATTCCACGACCATAGGAAGGTGTAGTAAAATTGGAGCGACCACGACCCCTTCCACGCCCATTAGTTTGTGCAATATAATGAACAAATGGTGTGAATGAGAGTGTAATAGTTTCTCTACTCAATTTTTGTTCTTCACTGTAAAAAAGACCGGTAAGATCATCAAAAGAAATTGACTCAAGACAAGCCTCCAAAGCACGAGCAAATGGCAGATAGGTTAAGCCTAGACCATCCAAAATTGCCTCAACAAGGTCATCATCTGTCACTAGATGTTGAATGGCAGAAAGTTCATCACTGATAGATTTAGCTTTTTGAAGATAAGTAGAGATACTTTCATTCTCCCTGCCAAGGTTATGAAGACGGTGTTTGAGATCACGTATCTGTGATCGAGGACCAACATAATATGCTTTTGTGAGCTTGTTCCATGCGGCAGAAGCCATTTCTGCACCAACAATCTGTGGTATAACATTAGGTGAGAGAGAATAAATTATTAGACTGATGATCTGTTGATCTTTTTGTTCCCAATTACCAAATTCAGGATTATGAGTACCAGATGGCAATTGTTTTGGGGGAGCAGTGTGTGTAGATTCAATATGACAGGCTAATTTTTGGCCTTTGAGAATTGGGAGTATTTGCGCCTTCCATATGAGAAAATTGGTGGGAGTGAATTTTTGAGAGATTTAAGAAGCAAGAGTTGTGAATGTAATAGTTTTGGAGGAAGCAATGTTAGAATTTGAGGTACCACTATTGACAGGCATGGTTGTTTCAGAATTAAGAATGCAGGGATAAAACTTGTTTTAAAAAAATTAGAAAGAGAGAGCAGATGGACAAGGATGAAAAAGAGAGAAACAAAGTTATTAAACCACAATAAGCTCCGATACCATAAAGGATTTTGATTCTCAATGAATGATTTCTATTGATTGTGAAAGTATAAATAATGGGTACAGATTTATTACAATAGAGATTATAGAGATATTCAAAATTCAAATTAAGGAAGACCAAGTCTACCTTTCTCTTAATTATGTGTCTATTTACTATATTATCCTTATAGTTCAAAGTGTTTGATATTCTAACAAAAGCACTTCCTAAAGTACCGTTTGAATTTCTCCGGAAAAAACTTGGTGTCAGCAGCCTTAGAGTAAAAAAGGACTGTTGAACTGTATATATGACTCTAAGCTGTTGTTGATTCTATTTTTAATAAGTCAAGCTTTAGTTAGTTGTTGACGTGATTTGTATGCTTATTGTTAAGAAGATAGTTTCAGATTTGATGTAGAATTAGTTTGTTATCTGCTGTATAAATATTTGAACTCATTACTCAATAAATTAAAAATATATGGTTTCAATCTCAATATCTCTACCCATAGTTGTTAGAATCGTACGAGTCGCAAGTTGACTCGTACAATTTGATTCGATTTATGCAGAATTCGAGTCGTATCTATGGTACGACTCGGAAGCTTCATGAATGAGATGAGTCACCACCAATTCGGCCGATTCATCGAGTCACTGGATTCGGTTGATTTAGGCCACCATTTAAAAAAAAATTCAATTTTTAACAACTAAAAAACGTACAACAAAAGAAGTTTCGAAGAAGATGACTATTCACTTTACAAAAACAAAAAAACGTACAAAAGTTATGAAATACAATTAGTTTCAAATAGATGATTCTTCACTTTACAAATTCCAAAACCTTCCCCCTTCTTTTCTATTTATTTGTTATTATCTTTTTCTACTCTCTATTCTCTCTATTTTTACTTTCTTTTATAACTTGATATAATTTCTACTTAGATATTAAAATTGAATTTTTGAACTGATATTTAAAATTAAATATGGTTTAATATTTTATTTTTTATAGCACTTTGAATTTGATCCGAATCTTATGATTCGAATCGATTCACGAGTCTGGATTCGCAAAATAAGATTTCGAGTCACGCGAATCTCGATTTAACAACTATGTCTCTACCATTTACATTTCTATATCTACAATAACGTACTTAATACAAACTGCAGTAGTTTCTAATAAAAAAGTTTGTTAAAAAAAAGTCGGGCATCCATTGAGATGATTATGAGTTAAACCACAAAGATAAACTAAATATCAATCACTCTGTCTTGCAAAGAAAATGACAAAGAAATTCTTGTATATACGGGGTTATGCCATAAATATCCTTCTTGTAAAGCTCTTCAACTTGAAAAGAAAGGATAAAAAAAATATTTACATAATTTGAGTTTTCAAAATAACTCAAACAAAAATCATCCATCTTCACTAAATAAGGATCTGTCTTCTAAGCTATGATCTACCCAGGCATGAAGTAACATGGATAAAAAGATCTTGTGAGCAAGGAATTGTCAAACCACCCATTGGATGATCAAATCCGAATTCATCTTCAGCTTTATTCAGTAAATCTTGAAAAGAAGGTTGGTTCAAGAATGATAATGGAACCAAATATCTCTTCTTCTCGCATTCTCCAACATAAACTGCCAAGAAACCTTTTGGCACTTCCATATTTCTTGATGAAGCTTTCTTTATTGATGTGCGAACAAGGCTAGGCAAACGTAAACCCATTTTATCTGGTCTAGAATATTGTTTGAAAATGAGAAATATGATCAAGAAAGAAAGAAAGTTGTTTCTTAAGAAAGGGTTAATAAGAAGAACAATTGGGTGTGTAGATTTATAGAATAGGTTGATTAATATATATATGAGTGGGAAAAAAGTATGTGGGTGAGATATAAAGATTAATGAGATGGAATCACATGGTTTTGTCATTCTACTAATAAACATTATGAGACATATTTCTATAGTTGGTTGAAGATTATATGCTGGATAAAGACGTTAGTATGTCCTACCATAAAGCTATGAGCAGATAAAGAGATGAAAAGGACAGTTGGGATAATCGGTGCTGATCATCATATATAATTAATATTCGGATTAGGTGTGTTCTTGAGATAATTAACAAGTTTCTACTTTTTCTGATTAAAAAAACGTTTCTACTTTTTTATTGGATATATATTACTACTAGCTTATGACAACTAGCAGAAAATGGTAAGAGTTTTGTTACTTAAAATCGACACGCTTTGATTAGATATACTAATTATGGTGGTGCAAAATAAATACTAATCCATCTTCATCAATATTAATTAGAACACTTCAGTTATAAAGTTGAGGTTTCATAAAATTGTATTTTTGCCTTTATGTTACTAAAGTAAGGTAACATAGAATAGTTTTCAAATAAAAAAAGATAATAGTTTGAAAGCATTCAACTGGCAATAGTTGTATCAAATGAAAAAAGATAATATATAATTCTATAAAGATAGGGTGGAACTGCTAGCCACGAAAATTCTTTCCATTCCTAAAGGTGAGGATCGAATCCCTGGACTTTTAGTTAAGGGAGGAGGAGCCTTTACCACTCCACCACAATCTCGTGGTTACTCTATAGAGATACCTCAAAGAGCATCTCATCATTTCCTTCGAGTACAAGTTATGTACAAAAAATATGAATTGGCTGCTATTTCAGCCGTACCAATGTCTTAATCTTAATCTTGTACGAAATAATGTTAAAAATTATATATCAAAACTGTTATTGTATTTTAATTATAAATTGAAGTTTTTGAATAAAATGGTTTATTAACTTGGTATTAGAACCTAATAGACCAAGAAGTATATGGTTTGTATAAAACCAAATATAAGATTATTTCTTACTTCACCTGTCCTCTAGGTTTAGTGTTAGCATAACTATCAAGAATAAGTAGTATGAAATGTGTAAAGTTAGAATAAACTACTTTTTATATATGGGAAAAAATCCTAATAGGAATAAGAGTTTTATTCAAAATATGTGTAAAGTGTATCTTTTGAGAGAATGACCTATTTATATAGGAGTTAAGAGTTTTATTCATAATAGGAATAAACTACTTCTTATATATGAAAAAAAATCCTAATAAAATAAGATGTCCTCTATTTAGGATCTATCTACACTTGCTAAAGACTCCTAATTAGAGTATGATAAAAATACCCTAATAAGAAAGGAACAAACTTCCAGAAAGACGAATACAATATCTGGTCTAACAAAGAGAATCCAGTTAAGATATGAATTCTCTTTTGCGACTTGATTTTATTTTGAAATTTCATATTTGAATGTAAAGCTTCGTTGGTTTTTTTTTAACCTTATCTAAAACTTTTACATTCTATACAATATGAATTTTGTGTGGTTCCTTTGGACTATATCTAAAAACTCCATATATACTCGAAACAATATGGATCTTGTAAACCTATGTGATTTGTATGGAATCTACTTTTGTGACCATTGCTTTTAAGGATATCGTTGTTATGCTATCAGTTTTAAAGGTACGTCTACCTCGTTCAAATTTTAAGTTAGCTTAAGCTTTCCTTTTTTTGATTCTATACTGACTCCGGGGTGAGGATTTATTGTTTCCTCAAGACACTCTTATTCAGGAGCGACTCTAGCGGGAGGTCTCATAGGCGGCCGCCTAGAGCCTCCCATTTAGAAGGGCTTCCGATCCAAAAAAAATGATATATTTTTTTTAATTCAAAACTAATTTTAATTATAATACAATAATTATTGAGATTTCAAATTTGAACATTAATCATCCAAAAATGTACAAAAATGTACCTTAAAAGAAGATAGATCTATCCACAGGCTCGGGTTACCTACCCAGCCAGCCCAGATCCGTGTCTTTTGGGCATAGTTTAGACAATGGAAATTGATCTTAGACCCAGTCTGTCCCAGGCCTAATAAAGCCCATCTATTTTTTGGGCAGGCTTGGGACTCATGAAAAATAACACGGCCAGCCAGCCTAGCCTACCTTATTAATATTAATTAGAAAATTTATTTATTTATAATTAAATATTTGTTTTTTTTGGTAGGAAAGGAAAAGAAAAACAAAAACAAAAAACCGCTCAACCCGGGATCAGCCTAGGAAAACTGACCCCCACCACATCCTCCAAGATCAAAGAAGAGATGAAGACCGGTGGGGAAGAGAAGGTAGAAAGACCCAACACACTAGAGTGCCATTCCATCGCAAGACGGTCCGCAACACGGTTCTGCTCCCTATAAATATGAGCAAACCTAATAGACTCAAAGGAGGAGCCAATCCTCTTAATGCTTTTAATAATGTTCAGGTTATTCCGGCACACAGCGTTGCCCTCAGAAATCATTTTAACCGCTTCTTGGTTATCCAATTCAACAAGAAGCTTCTTCACCCCAAGCTCCTTAGCAAGCTTCAAGACCGAGAAAATCCCCCAAAGCTCTGCAGAAAAGGAAGATCCAATACCCAAATTCTGAGAGAAACCAGAAACCCACCTGCCACCATCGTCTCTAAGGACCCCTCCTGCGGTAATTCTCCCGTCTCTTAGACAAGAACCATCAGTGTTGAGTTTAACCACCCCTTCCCTCGGCTTACACCAGCCTAAGAGATTGACCTCCCTCCTCTGAACATCCCTAGTTAAGGGGTCATCAACAAAACTCTCAACCAAGGTACTAATCTTCTTAGAAAAGAACTCAAGGACATTAGGCTGAGACACCACTCCTCCTCCAAAGATCTCCTCGTTCCGCCATTTCCAAATTTGATGGCAGACCACCACAAAAAGAAGGACACCTTGATTTCCAGGCAGAAGAATCCCTTTAATTCCATCAACAAACCAATCATTTTCAGAATGGGCTAAAAAGGAAGGTAGCACATCCCTGGGGAGAATTCTCCTCCAAACCTCCTTACTTCTCTCGCAATCCCTAAAAGCATGACACAAAGTTTCATCAAACCCACTGCATCTGCCACAGGCTCAAGAATCCACCAGGTGCCTCCTTTTTCTATCCGAATTAGTAAGCAATCTATTCCTAGCCCCCAACCACAGGAAACTCCTAATACGGTATGGCACTTTTAAGGCCCAAATCATTTTCCACACCCCAGGGGACGGAGAATCCAAATCCTGATAGAACGCCTGAAAAGAAGATTTACACGAATAGGCCCCATTGTTAGTCAGCGCCCAACAGTAACTATCCTTGTCCTCAATTTGATTACTAATATGAACACCTCTGATAGTAAGGAGTGATTCCAGACTGAGGTAGGACTCAAATTTATCCCAAGTCCACTCACCCTCAGAATCCACCACATCAGGAATCCTTCAGTCCTGAATGTCCATCGGAGGCAAGGAAGTACAAATCTCCAATAAAGGCTTCTTACCTACCCAAATATCCTTCCAAAATCTGATGGACCTGCCATTTCCCACATTCCACCCAATCCCAGAACAAAATTCAGCAAAAACTGCACTAATGCCTTTCCATAGAAAGGAACAATTAGCCACTCTATCATTAGGCCCCCCAAACACCTTATCCTTTCGGTATTTCCCGCATAAGAGTTGGACCCACAGAGCTGAAGGAGACTGCCACATCCGCCACATGAGCTTCACTAATTAAACTTTATTATTATCTTCGGCTTTCCTAATGCCAAGACCTCCCAACTCTTTAGGCTGACAAACCTCACTCCAAGGAACAAGATGGATCTTTCTCCCCTCCTCAGCTTCCCCCCACAGGAACCTACGGTTAATTTTATCAAGATCTTTAAGCACAAGTTCAGGAAGATGACAAGCCTGCATAATGTGATTGGGAGTTGCACAATTAACAGATTGGATTAACGTAAGACGGCCAGCGAGAGAGAGTCCTAGCTTTCCAAGTGGCACACTTCATATTTGCTTTATCCAAAGTATCTTTAAAAGACACCTTAGACACTCTCTCACTGTGGAGGGGAATACCCAGATACTTCCCGAAAGAGTTAGTCAGAGGAATACCCGAGAGATCACTTAACTTTTTACAGACACTCTGGTTCATATTTTTAGAACACATCATCCTAGATTTATGGACATTAAGCTTCTGACCAGAGGCCGAGCAAAAACAGTCAAGGATATCCATAATAATACTCAACTGCTCCTCATTACCTTCTAGAAAGATCAGAACATCATCTGCAAAGAATAAGTGAGTAACCTGGGGGCAGAAGCTATTGATAGCCACTGGGTGGAAACTCCCATTATCAACAGCATCCTGGATCAGATGCGACAACCTCTCCATTGCAATAACGAAAAGGAAGGGGCTCATAGGGTCCCCTTGACGGATACCTCGGCCCGAAGAGAATTCCTCCGACATATCCCCATTAATCATAACTTGAAAAACAGGAGAAGAGATGCAAACCTTAATTAACCTTCTCTAATTGTCAGGGATCCTTGCTCTCTCCAGACTCTCCATCAGGAAACTCTAGTTGATGCGATCATAGGCTTTCTCCAAGTCCAACTTAAGAGCCACGATGCCTTTCTTCCCCTTCCTGATCTTCATAGTGTGGACCAACTCTAGGGCAATCACCACATTATCCATCATTTGTCTACCAGGCACAAAACTACCCTGATTCTGACAGATGATCTCAGGAAGAATACAGCGGATTATTTTAGCCACAATCTTTGTAACAGTCTTATAAAGAACATTACAAAGACTGATAGGCCTCATATGCAAAAAGGAAGAAGGCTTCTCAATATTAGGAATCAGAACCAGAAGGGTTCTATTCACCAGCTCTATATCCTGAGAACCATTAAAGACGCCTAAGATAAAGTTATAGATACATTCCTTCACAACCTCCCAGTGCTTATGGTAAAAACCAGCAGGCAGACCATCAATCCCAGGAGCTTTAGAAGCCCCAATACTAAAAATGTCTTGGTCAATATCCTTCAGGGAAACAGGGTGGAAGGCATCCCGAATGCTATCCTCTCCAACCATAGGAAAGGAAGTAATAGAGTGAGCCCTCTCCAGATGGACAGGCTCCTCTTTAAACAGATCCTTATAGAACTCCAGGGCCAATCTCCGAATATCCTTGTCCTTATATACCCAATCACCATTAGAGTTCTTAATCGCATCAATTCTATTCCTCTGCCTTCTTATAATGGTAGAGAGATGAAAATACCTGGTATTCCGATCCCCATCTCTGATCCAGGACTTTCTAGACTTTTGAAACCAAAGAAGCTCCTCCTGCCTGAGCATAGCTTCCAGCTCCTTCTGAAGAGTTCTGAGTAGGCCATTCAAAGCGTGATCAAACCTAACCTCCAACCTCCGCTGAATGCCCTCCATTCTATTCAATAACTTATTCTTCCTCCTAATAATATGCCCAAAGACATTTTTATTCCACCCCAGCACATTATGCCTGAATCCTTCCGCAGCTTGAAGGACATTCGAGTGAGGAGTCCAATTATCATGAACGAATTCCTTAAACTTAGGATGAGATTCCCAAGCCAACTGATACCGGAACGGTCTCTCACCCCTAGGACGATTGCCCCTCATTAGCCTAAACAAAATCGGACAGTGATCCGAATGACGGAACAGGAGATTAAGAACAGACGCCTCAGGGAAAGTAGTCTGAGCTAAAACATTAGCATAAACCTTATCCAAACAAACAAAAGTACTGTTGCGCTTCCAAGTGAACTTATGACCAGAGGCTCCAAGGTCAGAAAGCCCACATAAATCCATACTACTCTTGTGGTGAAGGCACCGATTCACATAATGATGCGAACCCCCCTGGTCACTCATAAACGCAATATCGTTAAAGTCCCCAGCCACAAACCAAGGCTCAGAAATGTTGACACTCATAGAGTGGAGAACCTCCCAAAGCCGCTTCCGATTGGCCAAAATAGGATCAGCATACACCAGGGTAATAAGAAAACGTTTATTACCAGAAACACTCACTTTGCAATGAATAAACTGCTTATCCATGCTAATAATATCGAAATGAACCCGATCTGGCTTCCAAAAAAGCCAAATCCCACCAGCCCGGCCAGTAGCCTCCGATCTAACACAGTTCCAGTTCTTAAACTTTTTAACCACCTCATCTGCTTTATCTCCACTAATCTTAGTTTCCATTAAGGCAAAACAAGACGGATTAAATTATTTAATTAGATCATTGACATGGATACGGGTAGCCTTGCTAGCCTCACCTCTAACATTCCAAAACAACAAATCCATAGAAAGGAGGACAACTGACCGCACCCACAACCCTAAGCCAGGTATTTATTAGGGGCTCCTGAGAGCCTTGCCGAGGTACCCGCAGGCCCTCTCTTATCTGGTAGAACCAAAGAATTGAGGCCACCTTTATGCTTCCCCTTTAGCTTTTTCATGCTAGTTTTATTCACTCCCATAGTCTTCCCAATACCAGAGTCACTACCCTGATTAGGAATACTAACCTCATTCATCTTTTTCTTCCTTTGATAAGCTAAAGTCTGGGATCCCACCTGAGATTCACCTTTGGAAACAAAAAGGGGGTTAACAGTTTCAATTACTTTAGCTAATGGTTCTATAGATTTTAAACCTGGCATGCTTTGATCAATCTGCTCGTCAACCTGGCCAGAGTCTTGAACTTCCTCAATAGTCAGGGCCCCAAATCTGGAACCTGAAGTTATTCCCGCTGCATCCCTAGAATCCCCAATCACTTTGGGGTTAGGTTTATCTATGATACTAGGCTTGGCAGAAGGATTTGGAAGGATAGTCTTTCTAATAGGGTTAATATCAGGGGGACGATTTTGAACAACTGAAGGCTGAGTCCTTCGTCTAACAGGCCTTTTCGCGACCATCCAGGGACCAAAATTTCCCCCCTCTCCTTGGATCCATTCGGTTCTTCCGATATTACCCTCAGCTTCCACTTCTACCACCCTCTCCCTCTTCGGGCATCCCTCCCTAGTATGGCCATACATCCCACAATCATAACAGATGTTATATAGCCCTTCATATTCAATAAGGAACACCTTATTCTGAACACAGAATTTTGATAACAAGGGTTTTGCAAGATCAACATCGATACACACCCTTGCAAACTTACCTCTAATAGCTCCAACCGTAGTTTTATCCACATGATGGACCTTCCCAACCAGACCTCCTATTTTACTGAGAAAACTTTCATTGTAGTACTCTATAGGAAGGCCCGGAAACCTAACCCAAGTCAAAATTCTGTTCACCGAGCAATCATGAGGATTAAAATTTGGAACCCAAGGCCGCAAGGCCAGAACATGGTTGGAAATAATATACGGACCCCCATTTATCACAGCATTATAATCTTCAACACGAGTAAACTTAATGACATAGTAGTCATTTTCTAGGTCAGTAATACTGATGCAGCGGAAAAAAACAGACTTTCGCCTTAAACGAATGTTCGCGCACGAACAATGCCTAAAACCGTCAACTATCGTTGAACCGCGCACGACTAACGAAAATTGGAAAAAGAGAATAAACTCAGAATTTTTATTAATCGAAAAAACCCCTTACATAATGGGGACGTCGCGCCTTTATATAGGCTGACAAATAAAACCTAATTCCAAACCTAAAAGGAAAAGTAACAAAAACACGGAAATAATTGAAAATGCGACAAAACACAAAACTGCCGTTTTGAGGCCCAAAACGACCTCAGATGGCTAAAAAATACGTCCACCATGGGTTTTATTCAATGGGCCGAATCCAATCAGATTAGGGTCCGAAATCGCTAAATTCCAACAAACCCCGTTTTAACTTCAAAATATCAGTTTTGCCACCGGATCAGTTTTCTCCAAATAGTTCAAGGCTCACTCCACTTCATCAAATACTGACATTACCTTTCTTAGCCCATTGCGCTTGGATCCTCTGGGCGAAGTAATTAAAGCTGATTCTCTTACCAAGAACAGTAACTATTAAAGAGAGCTTCCACTTTTTCCTGAGCTCCCGCTTCTCAGCTGAGGACAGCCTAATAACCAGACAAAGAGGATCATCGTGTTCACCATCCTCTTCATCAGAGTCAGAGAACACATCCTCGTAATCCCCTTCCATCACAACCTCCTCCATACAAGGCTCCTCCTCAACCACCCCCATAACCGTATCTTTCCAAGAAATTTGCCCTAGACCATTCGTCACAACCCTCGATTTGGGAGAAACAGAACCCCCACCGGCACCTTACTGGCAGTGCCAGAACCCCCGCCGGCACACAACATGGACTGCCCAGCAGAAACGCTGGCATCCCCTGCGCACAGCCCAGCAGAAGCGCCGACACTCCCTGCGCCGATCCTAGCAGCGCCGCCGGCATCCCCTGCGCACAGCCTAGTAGAAGCGCCGGCGCTCCCTGTGCAAACCCTAGAAGCGCTACCGGCAACACTGCCGGCGCTAGATTTGCCCCGCCCCGCCTCTTCCGCGATAGATCCGGCCTGCCCAGGAGGCACCTTCCCCTCGCGTCGGAGAAAAGCCCTGCCCCAGCCGCCCGCCCGCGCACGCTCCCCTGCCCATCGGTCCGCAACAAGCCTGCCGCGCCGCCCGACTCTTCCCACGATCCCCTCCCACCCTCACGGCCCCGCTCCTCCCTACCCCCATCCTCCCCAACGCCCCATACCTCTAGCCTGCAATCCCTATCCCCGGCGCACTCCTCCTCCCGATCTGCCCAATCCGTGGCCGACACCACCCTTTCTCCTCCACCCGCCGCCCCCCTCTCCCTAGATCTATCCCTAACCCTTTTCACCATAAAACCCTAGTAGAGAGACAAGAGAGAGAGAGAGAAAATTTGTTCGGACGATAACTCTTTTAAATGTCGCAGAGTTGAGAATTATTATTTAATATTAAATATTTGTTTTTAAGTATAAATAAAATAATTTTTTTTTATTAATTTCACCACCAACGAAATTCCATCCGTATCTACAATAATCAGCCCTTATTATCACCCGCGGATTTTATTACCAATGGTTACATTGATGAGTTCATAAGTCACATACCACATTTTGTTGTTGCTGTTATGCTGGTAACCAGCGAAATCTGGTCGGCTGCTATTCCGCTAGTGATCACGAGCAGAAGTAATACATGTTTTTCTAGTAGTGCAAGCTCACGGTGCAGTATAAAAAAATGTCTTGCACTACTGAATACAAAACTTTAATATCATATAAGTTGATAGGTAAGATCAAGGAGAACTTTTATTATCATATTTAACACCCTTAATTACCATTTCAACTGGAACATATGATAATATATGACAATCTTATTTACCTAGTTGATCTAATAATCTCAGCAAGTGTAATTAGAATTTGAAAACCATACTCAAAATTTTCTATTAGTAAATATTCTGGTGTAGATCGATGCACATTACAACTGGATATTTGCCATCCCATCATCTGGCATCCTACTTCTAATTAAGAACAGAATTAGTGTTAATGAATGTTCAAAATTGTACAAAATTGTTTGAAAATACTCGTCATTAAAATGAATTGAAGCTTGAAATGGAATGAATGAAGATGTCTTCTCCGCAAGGAAGTGTAAGTCCACCCATTAGATGATTATATCCAAATTCATCCTCAGCTTTCTCAACAAATCTTGGAAGGATGGCTGATTCAACACTGAAATGGGCACTACATATCGTTTCCTCTCATTCTCTCCAACATATACTGCAAAGAAGCCTTTTGGGACTGAAGCTGCTGCTTTATTTGATCTGCTAAGAATGCGCTTAACACTGCGGGATAGAATAGCCATTTTTTATATATGATTGAAGGAGAAAGCTTTTCTTTCAAGATTACTTATATTGTTGGTTATGGGATTGGATACATTTGTGCATTGTGTTGTGTATAGATATGAGTGGTGTAAGTCGTTGTTTTCTATCACTAGCTGATGATGCTGAGTCAACAAGTCAACATAATTGTATGTAATCAAGTCAGCATGAAGTAATTCAACAAGTCGGTATAATGCTGAGTTATCAAGTCAGCATGGCTGTGGTCAGCATGGTACTGAGGTGTTAATACAGGTCAACATGGTCTTGCTGTGTTACCACTGGTCAGTAGGTCTTGCTGAGTTAGTACATTTTGAGTAAGGATATTTTGGGTATTTTCACAATCTTGTAAAGGCTATAAAAGGTCTGGGTTGGGAAGTAGTTTTATACGAGAGATTATTCTTAGACTAAGTCATTAGTGTACACTGTGATATACTGAGTTGGGGATTGGGAAAACACGAGAGTTTCTAGAGAGGAAACTGTTTCAATCTTGTTGTAATCTCCATTGATTAGTGAAGTTGCTGGATGTAGGCAGTTAAGCCGAACCAGGGTAAATTCTGTGTGTATTCTTTTGATTGCTGTTTCAAGATCCAATCTGTGATCTTTGTGAACTTTGTTTATCTATGTGGTTGATTGATCGTTCGAAGTATAGTTCAACAATTGGTATCAGAGCTAATCAAGAACAGAGCAATGGGTTTTACAAAGATCGAGATCAAGCGTTTCAATGGTAAGGGAGATTTTGCTCTATGGAGACAGAGGATGAAAGCAATCTTGGTTCAAATGAAGGTTGCGAAGGCTCTGAAGGACGAGAAAGAACTTCCGGCGATAATGATGAAGGAGGAGAAAGAAGATCTTCTTGAATTGGCTTACAGTACGATCGTGCTGTATCTTGGCGATAAGGTGCTGAGAGAAGTCTCGAAGGAAACCTCAGCTGCTGGGGTTTGGCTCAAGCTTGAACAGTTGTACATGACGAAGACTTTCAAGAAGAAGGTGGGAGGGTTCTTCTAGGCAACAACAAGTTGTGCAAGGTACTGGGTCAAGGCTCCATCAGGCTGAAGATGTTAGATGGTCAAGAAAGGATTATGACCGGTGTGAGGTATGTGCCAGAACTGAAAAGAAATTTAATTTCTTTGGGTACGCTTGATAAACAAGGATACAATTATAGAGCCGAAGGGGGTATCATAAGAATAGCTAGAGGATCTTTAGTTGTTATGAAAGGTACCATGAGTAATGGCCTATACACACTCTTAGGTAGTACTGTGTTAGTCTCTAAAGTAAATCTCACCGAGTCTAAAACTGATAGAACCAATCTTTGGCACCTTAGACTAGGTCACGTGAGTGAAGTTGGTTTACATGAACTTAGGAAGCAGGGTTGTTTTGGTAAAGATCACATAGGAAAGATAGATTTCTGTGAGAACTGTGTCTTAGGGAAGTCAAGTAAAGTCAAGTTTCCTAAGTCAGCAATACATAGAACCCAGGACATTCTTGAGTACATTCACTCTGACCTATGGGGGCCAACAAGAACTAAGTCTCATGGTGGGAGGACCTATTTTATGACCCTTATTGATGATTACTCTAGAAGAGTATGGGTTTATATTATAGCTCATAAGAATGAGGCTTTGCAAACGTTCAAGGATTGGAAAGTGTTAGTGGAAAACCAAACAGGAAAGAAAATCAAAAGGTTGAGAACCGACAATGGTTTGGAGTTTCTTGACAAAGATTTCATCACTCTGTGCAAGAAGTCAGGTATAACCAAACATCATACCGTTCCTGGAACTCCACAGCAGAATGGCCTAGCAGAGAGGTATAATAGGACTATCCTAGAAAGAGTTAGGTGCATGTTAATCCAATCCAGTCTCCCAAAGTCTTTCTGGGCTGAAGCAGTGCAAACTGCGTGTTACCTAATCAATAGGTGCCCATCGTCTGCTATAGGTTTTAAAACACCTATGCAAATGTGGTCTGATCACCCGGAGGATTATGAAAAACTTAGAGTGTTTGGTTGTTCAGCTTTTGCACACGTTAGACAGGAAAAACTAGAACCTCGGGCTCTAAGATGTGTTTTTATAGGCTACCCTATAGGAGTCAAGGGCTATAAGTTGTGGTGCCTAGAACCTGGTTATAAGAAATCCATAGTCAGCAGAAATGTTGTGTTCAATGAGATGGATTTTCCTTATCAGAAAAACCAAGAGAAAACTCAGTTAGAACCGAGTAGTCCTGAGTCCATTCAAAACCTTGAGAGTGTTAAGAATGAGGTGGAGCTTGAAGAAAATAGTGAAAACACCCGTAAAACCGAGCAATAAGTCAGTGATGGTAATTCTACTGAGTCCAGTCAAAGCTATAGACTTGTTAGAGACCGTGAAAGAAGAGTCCCTAGGGCCCCGGTTAGATATGGTTTTGAGGACCTTGTAGCTTATGCATTTAGTGTTGCTAAGGAATTACAAGAATCTGAACCTGTAACCTATAGGGAAGCTGTAAATTCGGTTGACAAGGAACAGTGGCTTAACACTATGAAGGATGAGATAAAATCCCTTAATAAAAATGAAACTTGGATTTTGGTAGATAAACCTCCTGATAAGAAGTTGGTCGGTTCAAGGTGGGTGTTTAAAAGAAAGGAAGGGATACCTGGTGTACAGAAACCTAGGTTTAAAGCTAGGTTGGTGGCCAAAGGGTTTACTCAGCAGGAAGGTATAGACTTTAATGAAATCTATTCACCGGTTGTTAAACATAGGTCTATAAGGATTATTCTCTCTCTTGTAGCTCGTTTTGATCTAGAATTAGAACAGTTAGATGTCAAAACAGCTTTTCTTCATGGAAACCTGGATGAGGTCATATATATGCAACAACCAGAGGGTTTTGAAATAGGAGATAAAGACCAGCGGGTATGTTTGCTTAAGAAGTCTCTATATGGTCTGAAACAGTCCCCTAGACAGTGGTACATGAAGTTTGATGAGTTTATGATAAGTCAGGACTTCCATAGGTCTAGTTATGACTGGTGTGTGTATAGTAGAGACCTTAGTGATGGCTTTAAGATTTATCTCTTGTTATATGTTGATGACATGCTTATAGCTTGTCACAACAAAGCAGCCATAAATCAGTTAAAGGCACAACTAAACACACGGTTTGAGATGAAGGATCTCGGGTCAGCACGGAAAATTTTAGGGATGCAAATTTCTCGAGACAGAGGAAGAAAGAAGTTGTTCCTAAGTCAGTCAGTTTATCTGAGCAAGGTGTTAGAACGTTTTGGTATGACGAATTCAAAGGCCATTCTCACTCCACTTGCAAGTCACTTCAAGCTGAGCAGTAAGCAAAGTCCTCAAACTGATGAGGAAAAGGAAGACATGGAGAGGGTGCCATATTCTAGTGTTGTAGGCTGTCTAATGTACGCGATGGTCTGTACACGTCCAGATTTGGCTCATGCTGTGAGTCTCATTAGCAGGTTCATGGCAAATTCAGGAAGAGCACATTGGTCAGCGGTGAAGTGGGTGCTGAGGTATGTCAAAGGCTCACTGAGTAAAGGTTTGAGTTATGGTGGAGCTGAAGCCCTAGTGGATGATGTAGCAGGTTTTGTTGATTCTGATTATGCTGGTAGCATTGACACCAGAAAATCCCAAACCGGGTACGTATTCACTGTGTTTGGAACAGCAATAAGTTGGAGGGCAAGTCTACAGTCAGTTGTGACTTTGTCAACAACCGAGGCAGAGTTTATTGCCGTCACAGAGGCAGTAAAGGAAGCTATGTGGCTGAGAGGAGTCTTAACGGAACTTGGAGTGACACAGATTGATGGTTTGAAGATTTACTGTGATAGCCAAGGAGGTATACATCTGTCAAAACACCAAGTATTTCACGAGCAATCCAAACACATAGATGTGAGAATGCATTTCGTCAGGGATGTGATTAGCACTGGTACTGTTCAGGTGGTGAAAGTAGGAACTGAGGATAACCCAGCCGACATGCTGACCAAATCTGTTTCAAGTAATAAATTTGAACATTGTTTGAAACTGGTTAGGATGGTCAGTGGTCCTTGAGTGTATTTTTTCTTCACTAGTTGATGGAGTGATTAGAAAGACAAGGTGGAGATTGTAAGTCGTTGTTTTCTATCACTAGCTGATGATGCTGAGTCAACAAGTCAGCATAATTGTATGTAATCAAGTCAGCATGAAGTAATTCAACAAGTCGGTATAATGCTGAGTTATCAAGTCAGCATGGCTGTGGTCAGCATGGTACTGAGGTGTTAATACAGGTCAACATGGTCTTGCTGTGTTACCACTGGTCAGTAGGTCTTGCTGAGTTAGTACATTTTGAGTAAGGATATTTTGGGTATTTTCACAATCTGGTAAAGGCTATAAAAGGTCTGGGTTGGGAAGTATTTTTATACGAGAGATTATTCTTAGACTAAGTCATTAGTGTACACTGTGATATACTGAGTTGGGGATTGGAAAAACACGAGAGTTTCTAGAGAGGAAACTGTTTCAATCTTGTTGTAATCTCCATTGATTAGTGAAGTTGCTGGATGTAGGCAGTTAAGCCGAACCAGGGTAAATTCTGTGTGTATTCTTTTGATTGATGTTTCAAGATCCAATCTGTGATCTTTGTGAACTTTGTTTATCTGTGTGGTTGATTGATCGTTCGAAGTATAGTTCAACAAGTGGGAAATCTGAAATGTGGCAATGAGTGGTAAAGAGGGCTTCAAGTTTGGGTTACTAAGAGATATAAATGAAGCAGCTGAAAGTTCACATGGCTTTGTCTTTCAACTTTTGGAACCCAAGATTTTCACAAATTAGGCGTTGGTCAACCATACAAAGAGATTATATGCATTATTTATTTGTTAAGGACATCAATTGTGCAACACAAATTCATATATATGGAGCCCCCAAAACAATAACAAGCGAGGCAAAGCCTTGTGAAGTACATGTGAAGGAAATGGGATATGTTTCTTCCTTTTCAAATGCTATCAATTAATGTTGAACAATATAATCAATTTAGAATCAGTCATCAAAACAAATTTAGGCAATCTGTTTTAGAAATGTATATAGCAATAAGTGTTAGAGAATACTAGGCCCCTGTTGGAGCTCGAACTCAGAAAATAGGAACAGACCGAACAAAATTAAATGGGCAGAGTCGCGGACAATGTCGCTTTCTTTAAGACGTTCGCGGAACTGCCGGAATTTAGCAAACAGTATGAACTCCGGTCGCCTCCAGGATAAAACAGCCCTCTTAAATACGAAAATCGTATTGCACCGTACGAAAATCGTTCTGTATACACTCTCTGTTTACTTGCTCAGTTTCGAAAAAATACAGAATGAATAAAAATTAAATTATATAAAAGAGTTGTTTGAGCTCTGATTTCATGGAGAAAGGGAAGGAGGAAAATCAGGAAGGTGGAGGAGACTGAAGACACGTTCAGAAAAAATGGACGTTATGAACAACGTTCACAAAGACTAAATCAGAGTATAAATAATTAAATAAAAATTGATTTCCGAATTAATAAAAATAATAATAAAAAATATTATTAAATTTTTTTAATAAAAAATTATACATTTTACACCACACCAACCCAACCCGGTTCGGTTCGGTCGGACGGACGGCGCGCGCGCGTGTGTGGTGGTCAACCATGAAGATAGGTCCTCACCCTTTCACAAAAGTGGGTACCCCTTGGGGCACACCCCAAGCATGTGAGGACCTTCTTTATAAACATCTCCACTAAGTGCTTTGAAAGCAATGTGGGATGTTTTTCCACTTGAAAAACTCAAAGACACAAGAAGACACATGGGTGGGTTTATTTCACAAATTATATTTGGGCCAAGCCCAACAATCCCCCACTAGAATTTTTGAAATCGTTTTACTGAGCAGTTACATAAGGTCAGACATAAACAGAGGTATCTTTCGATTTGAACCTTTGCGTAGTGAGTATAGTTCAGATTTTACTAGAGTGACTCGTAGTCTTGAACTCTATCTCTGATCTATATCACGCAGTAACCTTTTCAGAGTGTAGTTCTAGTAGCCCGTGCGTTTATGGCCTTGCACGTCTATCCCAGTTTAATGAATGCTCTAGAGTTTTTCCCTAAACTCATAGGAAGCGGCCTCACTTCCACATTCATATAGGTGAGTCTATCAAAAGTACTCCTGTAGCTATGTACTTCACTCCAAATGGAGTATAGACTTCATTAAGAGTTTCTATTATCTCAACCTCAAATCGCTTCAGGATATTCATGCTTCTAATTGCATGATCTGACTCATATTACAACACAACTTGTTATTACCCATTGAACCTATTTCTTGGGATCTCCAGTCTATAGGTTGGGTTACCATTGTGTCTAACTCATCACTGTAGGGGCATAAGTCCCATACTCTTTGCCGTATTATGGACTTTCTCTCTAGCTAATCCTTTCGTCAAAGGATCGGCTAAATTCTCTTTTGAGCGTATGTGATCCACTCTAACAGCTCCTTTAGTGAGTAGCTCTCTCACAGTGCTGTGCTTACAACGTATCTGTCGTTTCTTATCGTTGTAATAACGATTCTGAATCTTAGCAATAGCCGCGGTACTATCGCAGTGGATCAATACAGCTGGAATTGGTTTTTCCCATAGGGGAATCTCAGCTAACAGACTTCTCAACCAACCTGCTTCTTCACTAGCCACAGCTAGTGCAATCAGTTCTGATTCCATGGTTGATTGAGCTAGGATAGTCTGTTTCTTAGACTTCCATGAAATAGCACCACCAGCTATATTGAAAATATAGCCACTGGTAGCCTTGGAATCATCTGATAAGGTATTCCAGTCAGCATCACTATATCCTTTAAGGACTGCTGAAAACCTTTGATAATGTAATCCAAGTTTCATGGTTCTTTTAAGGTATCTCATGACCCTTTCTATAGCATTCCAGTGCTCCACACTAGGTCTACTAGTAAATCTGCATAGCAATCCTACGACATACACGATGTCGGGTCTAGTACAATCAGTGGCATAGCGAAGGCTGCCAATTATGCTAGCATACTCTGATTTTCTTACACTGTCTCCAGTGTTCTTAAAAAGTTTTATACTAGAGTCATAAGGTGTACATGTAGGTTTACAATCAAAGTAGTTATATTTCTTTAGAATCTTCTCAACGTAGTGAGATTGATCTAAAGAAATTCCAGTTTCAGACCTAGTTATCTTTATGCCAAGAATGACGTTCGCTTCTCCTAGATCTTTCATGTCAAAGTTTTCACACAACATTGACTTAACAGCATTCACAACATGAATATTAGATCCAAAAATAAGCAAGTCATCAACATATAAGCAAATAATGGTGCAAAGACCATTTTCATATTTATAGTAGATACACTTATCACTTTCATTCACCTTAAAGCCATTTGAAATAATCAAGTTATCAAACTTTGCATGCCATTGCTTAGGTGCTTGTTTTAGCCCATATAAAGACTTATCTAACTTACATACCTTATGGGCTTGACCAAAGACTACAAAGCCCTCAGGTTGATCCATATAAACCTCTTCTTCTAGTTCACCATTCAAAAACGCAGTTTTAACATCCATTTGGTGCACCACTAGATTATGCACAGAAGCAATAGCAATCAAAGCACGTATAGACGTAATCCTAGTGACATGTGAATAAGTATCAAAGAAATCAACATTTTCTCTTTGTCTAAAGCCTTTAGCTACAAGGCGAGCCTTAAACTTATCTACTGAGCCATCAGGTTTCTGTTTCTTCTTAAGGATCCATTTACAACCTATTGGTTTACAACCTGGTGGTAAGTCTACTAAGTGCCAAGTTTGGTTTGACTCAAGTGATTCCATTTCATCATTAATGGCCTCTTGCCATAAATCAGCATCTAATGAGGTTAAGGCTTCTTGTATAGTAAGTGGATCCTCTTCTACTGTGAAAGCATAAAAGTCAGACCCAAAGTCTTTAGACACTCTAGGTCTCTTACTCCTCCTAGGTTCAGATTCCTCAATCTCTTTTTGCACTATAGGTCTAACAGTAGGTAAGCTACTAGATGATGCACCCCCACTATTTCTCAATATAAAAGGAAATCTATCTTCATAAAAGTCAGCATCATTTGACTCCAAGATGACTTTTGCATTCAAATCATAGAACCTATATGCTTTGCTATTCACAGCATATCCAATAAACACACATTCATAAGCCCTACTAGCAAGTTTGACTCTCTTTGGGTCAGGAATCCTAACATAAGCCAAACAACCCCAAGTTCTAAAATATGATAGGCTAGGTGTTTTATTTTTCAAGATCTCATAAGGGGGGATTTTGCTTCTTGATTTAGGGACCCTATTTAGCACATAGCAAACAGTCAAAAGGATTTCTCCCCACTAATGTGAGGCAGCACCTGAACTAAGCATTATAGCTACTACAGATTCGGTAAGTGTCCTATTTTTCCTTTCAGCCTTACCGTTCATTTCTGGTGAATAAGGTGCTGTGGTTTCATGTATAATGCCATGTGATTTATAGAAATCAATAAACAGGCTAGAACCATATTCTGTGCCTCTATCGCTACGAAGTCTCTTGACTTTCCTATTGTATTGATTTTCTATTTCAACTATGAACAACTTAAACATATCAAACGCTTCACTTTTATTTTTCATAAGATAAACAAAAGTAAAGTCAGAACAATCATCTATAAAGGTTATAAAATACCGTTTGTCATTTCTAGTCAACTTCCCATCTAATTCACATATATCTGAATGAATTAAATCTAGAGGTTCAGAATCCCTAACAACAGATTTATGAGGTGTTTTTATGATTTTTGCCTGACTACAATAATCACATTTAGAAAACTCATTCAAATTCAATTTTGGAATTAATCCTAAGTTACTCATATTTTTAATGATACGCTTATTAACATGACAAAAACGAGCATGCCAAACATTAAAAGTACACAAGGAGTAAACAGAAGCATTCACTTTATTAATCTCAACATTCAACTTAAACATGCCTTCAGTAGCATAACCTTTTCCTACAAATACATTGTTCTTAGTCAAAGTAAATAAATCTGCTCCTATAGTCTGAGTAAAACCAGCCTTGTTGAGAAGATAGCCCGAAACCAAATTTTTCCTCATTTATGGAGTATGCATCACATCCTTCAAAGTTAAGGTTTTTCCAGATGTGAAGTTCAATTCCACACTACCAATTCCAGCAACAATAGTGGTATGGGAATCACCCAATAACACTTTCTTATCTTCGGTCACAACACTGTATGTTTTGAACATACTTCCATCATAGCAAACATGGCGAGAAGCACCAGTGTCTACCCACCACCCATCTGATCCACCTATGAGGTTGATCTCAGAAATCATAGCAACAAAATTATGTTGCTCTTCAGTCAGGTTAACACTAGGAGTAGTGTTTGGCCTGTTCCTGCACTTACGTGCCATATGACCTGGTTTCCCACAATTAAAGCATAGGAAAGCAGCATCATTTCTAGGTGGTTGTTGCTGTGGCCTATTTTGGTTCCTTTGAAGGTTCCAATTCAAATTAACTCGGGTGTTGCGGTTTTGGATTGGTTTGCGGTTCTGATTCTTAAAATTCTTTTGAGTGGGTTTCAGAACCGCAGTGGACCTTTTAGTGTTATTAGAAATAATAAGCACTTCTTCTTTTAAATCTTGTTTTCGAGCTTCCTCCTCAATTCGGAGACGTGTAATCAGACTTTCCATCGAAAATTCTTTTGTTTTGTGCCTCAAAACATTTTTAAAATCTTTCCACGAAGGAGGCAATTTGTCAATTATGACAGCAACTTGAAATTGATCGTTTAAAGGCATACCTTCTGAAATAATTTCATGTGCTATCTTCTGTAATTCATGAGATTGAATTTCCACTGACTTGTCATCAGTCATCTGGAATTTGAGGTAGCGGCTTACAGCGTATTTTTTCGATCCGGCCTCCTCAGTGTCATACTTCCTCTGCAGAGCTTCCCAAATTTCTTTTGCTATTTTTTCTTCAGCAGTATAGTAATCATACAGATCGTCAGTCAGTCCATTGAGTATATAATTTTTGCACAGAAAATCATTTTTTGTCCATCTCTCAGCAGCACGAACAGCAGCACGAACATCTGCCTCGTCACCATCTTCAGGAACAATTGGTTTTTCAGAAGTCAGAACAGAAGCTACCTTCTTTGTTGTGATGTAGAACAACATCTTCTGTCTCCATCTTCGGAAATGAGCTCCTTCAAACCGGAATGGTTTGTTGATCTCAGCAATCCCATTTGATTGTTCGGTAGGCATCAGCAGTAATTGGAGCGTCTTAAAATTGTTGGAGCTCGAACTTAGAAAATAGGAACAGACCGAACAAAATTAAATGGGCAGAGTCGCGGACAATGTCGCTTTCTTTAAGACGTTCGCGGAACTGCCGGAATTTAGCAAACAGTATGAACTCCGATCGCCTCCAAGATAAAACATCCCTCTTAAATACGAAAATCGTATTGCACCGTACGAAAATCGTTCTGTATACACTCTCTGTTTACTTGCTCAGTTTCGAAAAAATACAGAATGAATGAAAATTAAATTATATGCTAAAGGCAGTCTCATATCACCTATTTATACAAGAAAAAAGAGCTGTTTGAGCTCTGATTTCATGGAGAAAGGGAAGGAGGAAAATCAGGAAGGTGGAGAAGACTGAAGACACGTTCAGAAAAAATGGACGTTATGAACAACGTTCACAAAGACTAAATCAGAGTATAAATAATTAAATAAAAATTGATTTCCGAATTAATAAAAATAATAATAAAAAAATATTATTAAATTTTTTTAATAAAAAATTATACATTTTACACCACACCAACCCGGCCCGGCCCGGTCGGACGGACGGCGCGCGCGCGCCTGTGTGGTGGTCAACCATGAAGATAGGTCCTCACCCTTTCACAAAAGTGGGTACCCCTTGGGGCACATCCCAAGCATGTGAGGACATTCTTTATAAACATCTGCACTAAGTGCTTTGAAAGCAATGTGGGATGTTTTTCCACTTGAAAAACTCAAAGACACAAGAAGACACATGGGTGGGCTTATTTCACAAATTATATTTGGGCCAAGCCCAACAGCCACAATACATGTGGTGGTACAAGTTGTGGAAAGGTTGAATGCTTGGATTATCAGATAAACAAGACAAGGTAAGTTGGATTATCAGATAAAGGTTGAATTCATATTTGCAATTTTTTTTTGAGATTAAGTATGATTAATTGGTTCATTTGATAACACCATGCGAATTTCATTTTTAAATGGATAGATGCCAATCTTCTTCTTTTTTTCAACTTCCCTTGCCTTTTTCTTTTACATAGGAGGTAAAAGTGGCATAATATGTTTAGTTTAGCTAATTTTCTTTCTGAAAAAGTTATGAGTTTATGTTTTTCAATTCTAATCAAACCCTTTTCTTTTTCCTACTGTTTTGAGTGAAAAAAAAGTAGATACAAGGGTGAAGGAAATGGGCACTAAATGTTTCAATCACTGCGAGAATGTTTGCAAAAAATGTTAGCTATAGGATATGGAGAACTTCTACGGTGGACCGGATGCAATGAACCCAACCAGTAAAAAAGAATAGGGAAAATCTGTTGAAATAATAAACTTATAATTAATAATCTTTAATTTGGTTTAGTGTATTATCCTATCTGTATTTATAGAGAGTTAATGTTGTTTACCAAGAGTCATGTCTGTAATCTATAAATACCTATCAATACAAGCAGTAAGGCAAGGGAATTTTCTTCCATCAATTATACTTTTCCTCTGTTACCTGTGAAAGTTTATTTATTTGATCCAACAAATTGGTATTAGAGCCAAACAAAAATTCTCCTGAAAATTGGGAATCATGATGAAAAGAGAAATCATGATTGGTTTATAGGAGATAAAGTCGCAGATTTGGAAAGCTATGTGTTGCTGCATCAATGACATCAAAGAACAAGTCGATTCTTTGACCTTCAAGGAGGTAAGGAGGTTGTTGGAAAATGATTTGAGATTGGAGAAATATACTTTGGATGTAGAAAAGAAATTTGTCATGCAATGCATGGTGGAATCCTTAGAAAATGATGATGATGAGAATTCTGAGGATTTAGGAGAAATTGGTGAAAGACATGCATATTTAACCAAAGAAGAAGAAGAAATTGTATCTGATGGTGAGGAGAAAATGAAAGATTTGTTAAAAATAAAATATTAAACTTAATTTTTAATTATTAATAAATAAATAAATAAATAAGGTGTGCGTTAGACATGCATGTGATGGATGGAGACAAAAATATTCAAGTTGATGTCTCCATACTTTTACTTTGAAAAAAAAAGAACCATACATTGACTCTCCATACTTTTACTTTGAAAAAAGAAAAGAAAAAAATAAAAGGGTAAATTCCAAAAAAAAAAACCCTATGGTTTGATATAGTTCCAAAAAAATCCTTGTGGTTTGTTATTACAAAAAAAAAAGGATTGTGTTTTGCGCCGTTACCTGAAAAACGGAAAATGGCTTAACACCATTAAAAAGCTGACGTGGCACAGGGGTAAAATTGGAAAATCGATTTTTTTTTTATTTTTTTTTATTTTCCCCCCATCTCTCTCTCCTCCTTCTTCTTCCTTGTTCTTCCTTGTTCTTCCTCCTTCTCCTTCTCCTCCTCCTCCTTCTTCTTCTTCCATTAATTTCTTCTTCTTTTCTTCTTCCATTAATTTCTTCTTCTTCCATTAATAAGGAGAATAAATTATTTTCTTTCTCTCTCTCCTTTCATGGTTTTTCTTTTCTTCTTCTCTTATCTTCTTCGTTTTTTTTCTTCTTCTTCCTCTTCTCTTCTTCTTCTTCTTCCTTTTTTTCTTCTTTTTCTTCTTCCTCCTCTCTTCTTTTTCTTTTTTTTTTCTTTTTATGTTTCGATTCCAAAAATCTGGAAATTTCCAGATTTCTAGAAATTTTCAAGAAATATGGAAATTTCTAGATTTCCGGGGTTGAGGATATCCAGGGTCAACCTTACTGTTAGCAACCTTTAGAGGAGATTTCTTTAAGCCGAACATTCTCTCGAGAGAATAAAATGTAAAGACCGAACAAAGAGGTAACGGTAATTAGAGTCACTTCATGCCTAACCGTAATACAACATCAAATCTTAGGAATTATAATTTCACAATCTGGTTAGATCTCCTTCAATTAAAAATCCAGGAAGAGTAAATTAGTCAAGTTTAAAAATCTTCCACCTTATTTTCTCACCAGCCAAACAGAAATAAAGGTCAGGGAACCGATGAAGGTAGCAAAAGCAATAATATAGAAATTGACAAAACAAAGACACAGAGAAGGACACAAAGGCATCAATTCATGAGAGCATCAAGAAAAGAAAGGGAAGGGAATCAACAGAAAGCGAGAAAGAGAAGAGATTCAGAATCAACAGAAAGCGAGAGAGAGAAGAGAGAATCTCAGAATACCTGATAATTTGGGAGGGAAGAAGAAGGAACAGGAAGGAGGAGGAGAGAGAGAAAAAAAATAAAAAAATAAAATAAATTATTTTTTCAATTTTACCCTTGTGCCACGTCAGCTTTTTAACGGTGTTAAGCCATTTTCCGTTTTTTGGGTAACGGTGTATAACACAGTCCTTTTTTTTTGTATTAACAAACCACAAGGGTTTTTTTGGAAGAACATGAAACCACAAGGGTTTTTTTTGGAATTTACCCAAAATAAAATAAACAATTATATGCAAAAGATGGAGAGGTGAAAGATATGATAGAAATGAATATAAATTAGAGTGAATTGTCTTCTCATTTTGTAATTTTTGTACTAGTGTAGGAGAAGTTAATAAAAAAGACTTTCTTTGTTTTTGTGCCATTTTTAGTTTCCTTTAGTCCATAAAATAAAAGTCCTCAAAATTATAAAATTAGTCCTCACAAGTTACAATTCCAATCCTTATTACATAGCAATTTTAGTCCATCCATTTCAACAAGATTCTCCTATGATGGGCATTTTGCCAGAAATTGATCCAGTCAGTAAGAAGAAAGAAGTTCCAAGTAAGAGCAGCATTACTAAGGCTATATTGAAGAGAGATTCTTATATTAAAGGCAATTGTGAGGAAGTTACAGTGAACAGTCTTTGTCGAATTTTAGAGGAAGATTTTGGACTTGATAAATTTGCACTTGATCCATACAAGAAATATATAGGCAATCTGTTAGATGAGGTATTTCTATAGATTGATGAGAATTCAGAGTATTCAGACAGAGAAAGTGATGAGGATGATGAAGATGAAGTAAAACCAGAGAATAAAGTTAGTGCAAATCAAAAGGTGCAAAATTACCCTTTAAACTATCGCTAAGAATAAAAAATAAAATTCGGACGATGACCTAGTTGCGCCGCCGCCTCAACTCTGCGTCGCTCACCGTCCTATCACCGGCGTCAATGGCGAAGCCTACATGTCCGGTTCCGGAAGACCATGTGGACATCAGAGTTCTCTTCAATCCAAAGTTACCATATGAAGCATCTCAGGCACCGCCATCTTTCTCTTCGGTGGTGAAACGCAACATAACACCCGACTTCCTCAGTGACGGTGTCTGATTTTTGGGGAGTGCGCTCTGTCTGTATTTCCCAAGCAGCTTACAACAGAAGAGTTGCCCTATGCGAACATTCCTTGATCGGTAGATTGATTCTCTCTAAGGGGGACTCACTGTGGAAGGTGGCAGACCTAAAAGAGGCGCTGAGCATAGCCTGGGGGATTCCGGAGCCATGGAGGTTAATCTCGATTGGGAAGGGGTTTTATCATATCTTCCTGCAATCCAAAGAAGCTAATTCCATTGCAATCAGGAAAGGGATATTGAACCTGAAACCAGGAACTTGCCGGCTTCAGCCATGGAAAGCTGATTTTGACCCATCAGCGGAAAAATCAACATATGCCCAGGTATGGACCCGCCTTTACTCTTTACCTTGGGAATATTGGGATGTTCAGATTCTATCTGATATAGCCAGAGGCTTGGGAGGGTTGATTAGATTGGACCGAGCTACATTGGAAGGGGATCTAGGGCACTATGCTCGTATGTTGATTGACGTAGACCTGGCGGAGGAATTACCATCGAAACTGGGAATAGAACGGGATGGGAAACAGTTCTGGATAGAAATTGGTTATGAAAATCTACCGAATTTCTGCAAGGTCTGCTCCAGTATTAGGCATCTGGCCTATGAATGCGGACGGAATCTGAAACCAATGAAGGAAAAGACGTAGAAGGCTGAGGGGGAATCACTGAAAGCAAAGCCCGGTTTGAGCAGTAGAAGGAATAAAACATCGGCCCCGGTTACTGTACAAGTTTCGACGATAACTACCCAAATTATCCAAGCTTTAGAGGCCCCTCCAGTGTTACCCTTGCACAAGGAACCTACTATTACTCCGCCCCCATCCACAATGGCGGAAGGTTTCGAAGGCGCGGTTCAGGACCCAACCATGCCGGAAATTGAGGAGGAAACCGAGGCAATCACAGATGAAGTTTTTGAATGGGCAGCCTCACTTGGTAATTCAAATATTTTGCAGACCCCCTCCCTTGAGTTGGACGATATATCTAACAAAGATAGTCACATGACGGATTCACCGGATAGTCTGCAGGGTCCCGCTCCCTCACAGAATCGGGATCAAGAGAGCCCCGTCAAATCTGTAAGCTGGGCAGATCAGATGGAGAAGGAGGGCCAAGAATGGGAAACGGTAACTTCCAAACCAAAGAAGAAGCAGCCTCAGGGGATTCAAAATGACAGTCAATCAACTCGAGCCAAAAGAGTCAGCAAACTTCCGGTACGTTATAAATGACTATACTCTATTGGAACTGCAGAGGGATCCTCAACTTGGATACCTAGAGGTACTTATATAGTCTGTGTTTTTCTCATAAACCGAGTTTTTTATGCATTGCGGAACCATTGGTAGACATTGACTCTATTGATCAACGTTACTGGAATAGTTTGGGCATGATTTTTGTCTCTGCCAACAATTGTGAAAGAAAGACGTTATGGTTATTCAAATCGGTCAGAATTGATTATCCAATTACGGTCACCACCTGTCATGATCAGTTTATTCTAATTAACTACAGGATTCGGAATCAACAATAACACTTGTGTTTCGTTTACGGTAGTGTATGGGCTAACAGGAGGAAGTTAATGTTTGATGAAATACAAGCACTTCAATCCAGCTTGCCGAGAAATTGGATGTTGATTGGGGATTTCAACGCGATAGTGGGCGCACATGAGAAATCCGTAAGGCCACCTGCGACACGGCCATGTCGAGAGTTTAGAGAATTCATAGATACTTATGAATGGCGTGATGTCCAAACCAGAGGCTCCTTCTTCACCTAGACGAATGGATGATGTGCCCAAGCCCGTGTGAATAGTCGGCTTGACAGAGTCTTGATCTCAGGGGACTTTGCGGATTTCTGGTCTTTCAACTGCACAGTCTTGGCAAGGCATCATTCCGATCACAGCCCCATATTGTTTAATTTCTTTCTGAGCAATAAGCGGCCTTCGCGTTTCAGATTTCAGGCAATGTGGATCTCTCACCCGAATCTGAAAGAGGTAATTGAGAATTTATGGAATGGTGATCACCCCTTATTGGGTCCGATGCATCTCCTTTCTCATAAACTCAAGGGTCTCAGACAAGTTCTGAAGCATTGGAATCTAAATGTCTTTGGGAACATGGACAAGAACATTGCAGACAGTCAACAGAGGCTGGCTGATATTCAATCTGAGATGAGCGGGCAGGGTTTCAGTGAAACGTTACAGGAGCAGGAAATGGAGGCGCATGCGCACCTAGACCAACACTTGTTACAGAAGGAGACTTTTTTGAAGGAAAAAAGCAGAGTTAAGTGGCTTGAAGCAGGTGACAGAAATAGCTCGTTTTTTCACAGAACGGTCTCATTTCAGAAAGCAGCCAGTGGCATTCTGGCTCTTCTCATTGACGATAATATATCGATGGATGAAAACCGTATTGCAGATCACATCACCTCTTACTACTCTCGGATGTTCAGTAACACAGGAGTGGATTTAGTCGATCTAAGTAAGGTTCAGGATATTTTCCCGCGGCTGGTCACGCATGAAATGAACGATGCTCTCACTCACTGTCCTACCAGCGCAGAGATTGAACAGACGGTGAAAGGCTTGAGTGCCTCTAGCGCACCGGGCCCAGATGGCTTCACGAGCTTGTTCTATCATTCCTTCTGGAGCATTATCAGCTCGGATGTCTGTAACATGGTAAAGTGGTTTTTTAGCATGGGAATGGTAACCACGGGTCTGAACTCAAATCTGTTAGCACTGATACCAAAAGTGGAGGGGGCGCTACAAATTGAACAATACAGGCCGATTATCATGAGCAATTTCAGCTTCAAGATAATTTCCAAGCTTCTTGCAGATAGACTGATAGTAATTGCAGGAGAAATTACCACACAGAATCAGTTAGCTTCATCAAGGGTCGGTCGATTCATCAGTGCATTGCAATTGCTTCGGAAGGGGTAAACACGCTACAGAAAAAATGCTTTGAAAGAAACATATGCATGAAGATTGATGTCACAAAAGCCTTTGATACCTTGGATTGGAATTTCCTGCTTGCAGTTCTGGATGCCTTCGGGTTTTCGCTCCATTTCAGTGACAGGATCCTAAATATCTAGTCATCTGCCCGAATTTCCATTCTGACTGCCACGAGCATCTCTGGTTTTTTTGAGTGCCTCTAGCGCACCGGGCCCGGATCCCTTATCTCCGATCCTGTTTAGCATTGTAGAAGATTTCCTGAGTTGGCTTCTCACGCAATTGGTAACTACGGGGCAGCTAACCCCCGCGGCCTACTCCTCCACAAGCATGCTACCCACCCATTTGCTATATGCAGACGACATACTGTTGTTCTGCAAAGCTTCCATCTCAAATGCTCAAACACTTGCCTCGAGCTTTGAATTATACGGGAATCTCTCTGGCCAGCGGGTCAATTTGGCAAAAATCTGAACTTTTCTTTGAAAAACACATCACGCCTCGTAGAATTGGCAGACTGGCGGCAATCATGGGCATCCGTATTGGGCAGTTACCATTTGTCTACCTAGGAGTGCCTCTTTTTGTTGGAGCACCAAAATCTACTCATTTGAAAAGATTGGCTGATAAAATTGCGAGTGCTTTCGGTAGGTAGACTTACGCTGGTCAAAGTGGTTATAACTAGCTCCTTTACACATTTGTTTATGGTGTATAAATGGCCTAGGGCACTTATCAAGAAGCTCAACAGATATATCAAGAACTTCATATGGTCTGGCTCAATTACAGGCAAGAAATTAGTCATGGTACCATGGGACACCTGTATTCGACCTATAAAACAAGGCGGACTGGGGATTAAATGTCTGGAAAGATGGAATTTGGGTCTCACGGGGAAGCTTGCTTGGGGAATCATTGCAGGTAATTCACTGTGTTTTAACTTGCTCAGGTCCAGATTTATCAACTCGGCTGGTCTGGCACGGAACCTCCCTGCGCTCTCGTCCATATTATGCTCGATAAAACAGCCATACCGTCTCCTTCGTGCTAATTACAAATGGATCCTTGGGGATCCAACGAGCATAAACTTCTGGAACACGGAATGGATTATCCCGACAGTGGCTGACCGGATAAATCTGAGTAGTGCAGACAGTTTGAAAGCCAGAGAAACGGTTCGGGATTTCAGAATAAATAGCACATGGCAACTGCCGCCGTTACCCCCTGATGTGTCGATGGACATAAGGGAAACCAGGTTCAGTAATGAGCAGACGGACACATGTTTTTGGAGGCCTACAGCAGATGGAACATTCACTGTCGCCCTCTTCTATCGGTGGTTATCCACGCCTTACCAGCTGGATCCGATTCGCCTGATATGGCAAGCTCAGATACCACCATCACACTCGTTTATTGTCTGGCGAGCTTTGAAAGGCAAACTGCCAACGCAAATTCACCTTCAACGGCGCGGGATATCACTGGCTTCCTGCTGTAGTCTCTGTCTCTCAGATGAGGAATCGACCGATCACCTGCTTCTTCAGTGTGAATTTGTAGCTCAACTTTGGACTGGCATTGCTAGCCTTTTTGGTAGACAGTTACCTATTGCAGACACTTTACATGAAAGGGTGCTTGATGCTCTTAGCCTCAGATTCAGTTCTTAAGTCTCCGCTCTTTGGCAAAGCGCAGTGACGCATGTAATATGGGTCCTATGGAAAACTCGCAATGCGTACATTTTTGACGGTCAGATACCAAATATCCACATCTCGCTTCGACAGCTTTGGATACAAATCCGGCAAGCAGACTCACTGGGAAAAGGAACTATTTGGAATTCTATTCAGGAATTGCAGATACTGGATTCTCTGGTACTGTAGCGCCGTCTCTCACGCGCCCCTCGCATAATTCCAATTAAATGGCAGGCTCCACCCCCGGGCTGGATTAAAATTAACACGGACGCATCAGTATTGTCCGCTCCATCGTCTGCAGGGTGCAGTGGCATATTTAGAGATCATCTTGGGAAGTCAATTGGTGCGTTTGCTTTCCCCACAGACCTACCATTTGTGCACATGGCCGAGCTGGAAGCAGCGATCGCAGCAATCAATTACGCGCACTCAAATGGCTGGCTGAGCATCTGGCTAGAAAGCGATTCCGCGTATGTGGTTGCGATGTTTCGCACACGGACGAACCTAATACCCTGGCAGCTTCATTTAGATTGGCAACAATGTCTTCGAGTTCTCCCCACAACGAGGTTTACAGTCTCTCATATCTATCGGGAAGGAAATCAGGTAGCGGACAAACTAGCCTCCTTCGGACGAACAAGCCCGGCTCCCAGATGGTGGACAACGGGACCTGATTTCTGCAATAATCTAATTTTTGCAAATTCCGGTGGCTCTATGAGCTATAGGTTTTCTTAATTTGGTTATTTTCCTGCTCTTGTACGAACATTTTCGCTTCTTTTTTAATATATTCAGGCTGAGGGCGTGATTCTTAAGGGGTGCCAACATAGTTGGGATGTCTTTCTCATGCCTTCCTCCTCATTTTAATAAAAAAAAAGAGTAATGTCTGTAATCTATTAATACCTATCAATACAAGTAGTAAGGCAAGAGAATTTTCTTCCATCAATTATACTTTTCCTCTGTTATCTGTGAAAGTTTATTTATTTGATCCAACAAAATCTGTCTCCCCGACTCTAGTCTCTCAAAAGAAATTAACCTTAGACTTTTTTTTTACATTTGAATCTTGACCTTTGTTTGTCCTAGCATTACGCGGGTATATAATGAGTCTTTCGAGCATGAGATTCTTGTGATTTTAATTCCGGAAATTTACCTAAATCCCAAGAAACAACATTTTTGTTTGAAAAAATGTCAAGAAGGCGAACTATTTGAGTAATATATATATATTAAGAAAAACACTCTCATATATTTTCCATATCACAATTTGAGCTACAAAACTCTAAATAAAAACACATCCAAATGTGATCTCTTCATTCGAACTTTGACCTATGTAATATGAGAAAAACATTGAAGAACTGAAAGCTCACAGATAGAAAGCCGAATAATAAATTGAATGAGGTAAGGCTTAATGCTCTTGATTTCTCATTAAAAATAAAACTCTAACTAACTATTACATTTATATGAAATGATAGGTGTGCTCATCAAGCAAACTTAATGTGCAAGGAAAATAAAGATAGGTGTCTTAATCACAACCTTTGATTCAATGGATGGCTGTGATAGCTTGGTGAAAGGATTGGATGTAGTTGAGTCTATGATAGATGTGTGGAAGCCCTTCTAGAATCTACTGTGTTGGTGATAAGACCGAATTGCCCCTGGTCTTAGTGTAAAGACTAAAACGCCCCTGATGTAATTAATAGAAGGTGGCTTCTTTTGTACTTAACCTCCTGTACTTGATTAAGACTTCAAGACTCTTCTTCTTCTCCTTGGTTTACGGTAGAAACCCAAAGGTCTCTCTTCTTTCTTCATTCATCCGACTTTTCTCCCTTCCACTGTAACAAAATCTTCAAGCTTTCATTTTTATTTCTGTAAGATCCTCCCTCAAACTAGACTTGATAGGGGTTCTTCAAGCCTAGTTTGTCAATGAGAAAGCGCAGATGTGGTGCATGTTGAGCTTTTATGAATAGATCGGCAAGTTGGAGAGTGGAGGAGATCGGCATGAGACGAATAAGCCCGGCCTGAACCCGTTCTCTGATCACATGACAATCTATGTCTATGTGTTTTGTTTGCTCATGGAAAACGGGGTTTTGGGCTATGTGCATAGCCGATGTGTTGTCGCAAAAAAGGAGGGACGCCGTAGACGGCGCCTGGTGTAGATCTTTGAGGAGATTGGTGAGCCAGTGTAGCTCACACGATGTAGATGCCATGGCTCTGTATTCGGCTTCGGAAGACGAATGAGAGACGGTGTTCTGTTTCTTAGAACGCCAGGATATGATAGCGGAGCCGAGGAAAACTGCGTAACCAGTGATGGATTTTCGAGTTTTAGGGCAAGTTGCCCAATCAGAGTCCGAGAAGGCTTGGAGGCGCAAGTCATTGCATGCAGGGAAAAATAAGCCCAGACCAATCGTCCCTTTGAGGTAACGTAGCACTCTGTGTACTCTACTTTGATCATCTGTGTTTGGTTGAGTGAGGTGTTGTGAAAGTTGGTTGATAATGTATGAAATGTCTGGTCTTGTGTGTGTGAGGTACAATAACTTGCCTATGAGTTGCCTGTAAGGTGTGATGTTTGGGAGAAGTTTCGTGTTTGGGCTCTGTTTATGATTGGGTAGTGCGGGAGAGGAGGTTGGTTTGCTTTGTAGAAAATTTGTTTCTTGTAACAGTTCTAACAGATATTTTCTTTGTGACATGTGGAGTCCGTGCCTGTTCCGTGTGAACTCGAAACCAAGGAAATAATGAAGGTGCCCCAGATCCTTGATGCGAAAAGATTGGTTGAGATGTTGTTTGGCAAAATCAATCATCTGCATGTCGCTCCCTGCCAATAGAACATCATCAACGTATATCAACAAGACGGTTGTGTGCTCTTTACCTCGGTGTGTGAATAAGGAGGGGTCTACAACGGATTGAACAAAGCCCATGGCTTTTATGGTTGCTGTAAGCTTAGTGTTCCATTGTCTTCCGGCTTGCCGGAGTCCGTAAAGAGATTTCCGTAACTTGCAGACCTGGTTAGGATTCTTTGGTGACATTCCTGGTGGTAATTGCATGTAAACTTCTTCATCAAGTTCCCCATGTAAGTAGGCATTGTCGATATCTAATTGATGTAAATACCAGTTTTTTGATGTTGCGACAGCCAAAAGGGTTCTAATGGTTGTGAACTTTGCTACAGGGGCGAATGTAGCTGTGAAATCAACTCCTTGTTGTTGTGAATAGCCCTTGGCCACGAGCCTGGCCTTGTATCGAGCAATGCTTCCATCTGCGTTGTGCTTGATTTTATACACCCAACGGCAACCAATGGGCCTTTTCCCAACCGGTAATGAAGTCAAATCCCATGTGTGGTTCATTTCTAGAGCGTTAAGCTCCTGTTGCATGGCATTTTGCCATTGTGTGTCTGATTTTGCCTCATTGTATGTTGCAGGTTCCTGGTGGCAAGTGAGATATTTTGAAGATGCGTTTGTTAGTGAAGATGCGTTTGTTGGTGGACAATTTATCATAGGAGAGATATTTTGAAAGGGCATGTGGTGAATTTGTGGGACAAGGCAGAGTGGTGCCTTGTATTAAGGCCAGGTGGTAATCTTTTAGATATGATGGTGGTTGCCTTGTTCTTGTTGGTCTACTTGTTGTTTGTTCATGTGTTGCCTCTGTGGTTTCATTCTCTGCTTGTATGATGTCCACTTGCTGTATCTCTTCTTGTGATAACTGTTCATCGTCTGAATCAATTTCATCATCACTCATAGATGCCATGTGTAGGGTGTCTAGTTCCTCTTCACTACAGTATGATATGCATGTCTCTTGTTGGAACGGAAAATGATCCTCAAAGAATTTGACGTGCCTGGAAAAGAAAATGATGTTAGTTGCTAGGTTCAATAATTTGAAACCTTTTGTGCCGTATCTGTAGCCTAAGAAGGCACACTTAATTGCTCTGTCTGTAAATTTGGTTTTGTGCCTGTCTAAGGGTGATGCATAAGCTAGGCACCCAAAAACTTTGAGGTTTTCCAAATTGTCTCATTTCCCATAGAGGCGTTCATAAGGGGTCTGCCCTTGAATAGGCACTGAGGGTAGCCTGTTTATGAGAAAAACGGCATGGCTGACTGCTTCTGTCCAAAATTCTTTAGGCAAACAACTCTGAAACATGAGAGCTCTTATAGTGTTCATGATGTCAAGGTGTTTTCTTTCTACGCGACCATTTTGTTGTGGTGTTTCTGGGCATGATGTGTGATGTATAATCCCATGCGTGGCATAGAAGTCCTTCATGATGAACTCGGGGCCGTTGTCTGTTCTGATGACCTTTACAGTTTCATTGAATTGATTGCCAATGTATTTGCAAAATTGTTGCAGTGCTATGCTTGCCTCACCTTTGGTCTGCATTAATGTTATCCATGTATACCTGCTGTGATCATCAAGTATGGTTAAGAAATAATGCTTGCTAGAGTAAGATTCTTTTACTGGTCCCCATATGTCAACGTGAATTAAATCAAAGCATTTTACTGCTATATTGTGGCTTAAGGAAAAAGGTTGTTTTTTCTGCTTGGCTCTTTGGCAAATATCGCATGGTATTGCTTTGAAGGAATTGAAATCATTACATGGTAAGTTAAGGCCTTTTAATCGCTCGTAAGAGGGATGGCCAAAACGCAAATGCCACAAATCGGCTTTAATTGAAAAAACGGAATGAGAGGTGTTTGGTTGTGGGTGTTCCAGGTAGTATAGTCCCTCATGTTCTCTAGCCAAGCCAATCTTCTTCCAACTTGTTGTATCCTGTATTTCACATATGGAACCAGTTATTACTATGCGTAATTTTCCTGTTTGCAATAATTTGCTGGTTGAGATCAAGTTATAATCAAAAGCAGGTATACATAGAACATTGTGTAGTATGAGTTGTGTGCTAAGGATCACTGTGCCCACATACTGGGCTCGGACTCTTTCTCCATTTGGCAAATTGACCCAACACTTTTCTATCTGATCATATGAACTGTATAGTCTAGTGTCACAAATGATGTGATCGGTGGCCCCTGTGTCTATTATCCAAAATGATGAAAAAGAGTTAGGATATTGAGCATTACCAGAACCTTCTCCCTTGACGAAGGTGTTAACACTACTCCCCGAGGCCGGAGTTTTTCCCAAAGACTTCTGTGGCAATAGGGCGACTAGTGTGTGATATTGCTCTTTGGTTAGGGAGAAAGATTCTGTGTTTGGCTGTCTATCATCCTCCTCTCCTGATTCCCCATTGTCCCTATTTTGACTCACCGCTGCATTTGCCTTGGATGGGTTAGTTCTGAAAGGACCATTTTTGTTTCTACTGCCATAGTTTGGTGGGTACCCGTGTTTTTTGAAACAGATGTCTTCTGTGTGCCCTGTATTACCACAATATGTACACAAAGATGAGTTTTTGCTCTTGTTTTTTCGATTGTTATACCTTGAGTTGCCTGCTTTGTATCCCTTGTTCTGTGCGTTTGTAAATCCTGCGAATGGGTTACTCTCATTTCCTTCGTCGTTTTTGGCAGGGGCAAGGCCTATTTGCCTTTCATGCTGGATTGACAAGGCGTAGACTTTGTTGAGTGAGGGCAGTGGCTCCATGAGAAGGATTTGAGAGAAAAAAGCAGAGTAGGATTCGTTTAATCCTTGAAGAAAGGTGATCACTTGGTCTGCATCTTGTTGATCACGCAGGACCTTGAAGGCACCGCAGCCGCAAGCAACACGGCAGGTACATTTAGGTATAGGCCGTAGGTTGAATAGCTCATCATACAGTATTTTAAGATTTGTGTAATAATCAGTGACATTTCCGTTGCCTTGTTTCAGGCTGTGGATCTCACGTCGGAGCTCCAAGATTCGTAATGAATCTGTTTGAGCGAAGCGCTCCTTCAAATCGGCCCAGATTTGGTCCGCCTTATCTAGCCACATAGTGCTTCGAGCTATTGAGGGAGATATGGCATGGTTTATCCAAGATATAACCATGTTGTTGCATCTCTCCCACTGGTTGTACATGGCATCATCCAAGGCAGGAGCTTTAATGGTTCCATCGACGAAGGCAAACTTGTGTTTTGACATAAGGGCCACCTTGACGGCTCGTGACCATTGGTGATAATTTGGGCCAGTAAGCACTTGCGAGACGAGGGAAAGAGCCGGGGTCTCATTTAGCGGCAAGTGGTAGGGACTGCCGGAGTTAATGATGGGGGCAGCCATTGATGCTTACTTGAAGCAGCAAAGAAATTCAGAGATGCTCTGATACCATAATAAATTGAATGAGGTAAGGCTTAATGCTCTTGATTTCTCATTAAAAATAAAACTCTAACTAACTATTACATTTATATGAAATGATAGGTGTGCTCATCAAGCAAACTTAATGTGCAAGGAAAATAAAGATAGGTGTCTTAATCACAGCCTTTGATTCAATGGATGGCTGTGATAGCTTGGTGAAAGGATTGGATATAGTTGAGTCTATGATAGATGTGTGGAAGCCCTTCTAGAATCTACTGTGTTGGTGATAAGACCGAATTGCCCCTGGTCTTAGTGTAAAGACTAAAACGCCCCTGATGTAATTAATAGAAGGTGGCTTCTTTTGTACTTAACCTCCTGTACTTGATTAAGACTTCAAGACTCTTCTTCTTCTCCTTGGTTTACGGTAGAAACCCAAAGGTCTCTCTTCTTTCTTCATTCATCCGACTTTTCTCCCTTCCACTGTAACAAAAGCTTCAAGCTTTCATTTTTATTTCTGTAAGACCGAAACAATAGAACAACATCATCTCACACCTATAATGCACGGAAACTCTACATGACAAGCGTTTCCCCGTTTCCGGCAGATGTGGGAAACAGAAACTCTCGGAAACTGAAACGAAACGTTTTTCGGGCACGTTTCTGTAATTACCAAAAATATGAAACTCATCTCTCAGTTTTGGTTTTCCCTACGTATTTCGATTAAAATTCTGGAGATTCAAACTTTCTATTTTCCAGTTCCCGTTCAATCTAAGATTATGAAAATTGAAACTTTCTATTTGAGAGATAATTACTTCATTGTATCCTTCAATTTAAAGAACTTATCCATATTTCTTTCTCCTATAATCATTGTCTCTTGAATCTTGATTGAGCTTGGACTTCATCTTAATATGCCCCTATATTTTTAATATTTACATGTTTCCCCCACGTTTCGGTTTCCTATGTTTTGTAGAAATTACGTTTCCTAGTATCGTTTCCGTTTCAGTTTCCGTATCCGTTTCCGTTTCCGTGCAACATAGTCTCACACTACAAGAAAACGGTGATTAGTGACAGAACTTTTGACTTTTAGCAACCAATTTTTTACTTTTAGCGAGCAAACAAGATGGTTCCTTAAGTCCCCTTAAATTACTGCGACCATCTTCCATGTCCGACCGCAAATATTAGCAACGCAATTTTTACGATGGCAAGGGAGGCGGCATATGCTATGTGTGTGTGTATATATATATATATATGCTATTTGTGTTAATAAAAGATAAAGTAGAATTATTTTCGGTATCTCAATTGTTTTATCTTAGACTATATATATTTATCCTATGAGGAGAATATAATATAACTTCAATTACTAATTTTTATTTGCTGTTCAAATATCAGCTAGTAGTCATCACAATTAACTAAAGATTCAATTACTAATATGTAGTTTGTAAGAAATGTCTAAGGTCTAAGGTAACCTGCAGCCTTCAAACGTGCAGTACATATGTATGATTAACTAAAAGGTACTACAAAATGATGACTATTAAATATTGGTTTGCTGATCTCCTTAATTTTTTTTGAACTGTGGATAGTTTTAGCCCAGCTTGTTCATTATCTTGTTTGAGTGGATTAGGTTAATTATTAGCCAAATAATATTTGCAAGCATAATTAAAAAGGTAAAAAGTGTAAGAAATTATGACTTAACAATAATGATTGTAATGGTATAAAAAGAACTTGATCATAATTTTCTATTAGCAGATTATCAAACATGCAGCTCTATAACTGTCTGTACATCTAACTCTTGTTTTCTGAAACTATATATGTACAAAATTTGACAAAATTGCAATGGCCTTCAAGGTTGAACACAGTTAAGGAAGATGTCTTCTTTGCAAGGAAGTGTCTTCTTTGCAAGGAAGTGTAAGAGCACCCATTGGATGATCAAATCCAAAGCGTTCCTCAGCTTGCTTTAACAATTTTTGAAAAGATGGCTGATTCAACACAGAAATTGGTACTATAAATCTCTTCATTTCGCTCTCTCCGACATATACACAAAGAAACCTTTCGGAACTGAAGCTGCTTTATTAGATTCTATATTTGATCTACCAAGAATGCGCTTAGCATTCATAACACCACGAAAAAGAAGTGCCATTCTTGTTTTCTTTACTTTCTGTTTGCTCCACGAAAATATTAGTAATGAAAGGAGTATTTTTCTTTCAAGATGACTTGTTGATTTGCTTACGGACTTGTACATGTTGTATATATATATAGAGTAGGATCTGGAAATTAATGTATGAATAAGTGGTCAAGAGGCCTTCAAGTGGGGTGTACCTAGAGACATAAGTAGATGAAGGATCACATGGCTTTGTCTTCCAACTTATTGTCCTTGTAATGATTCCGTATATATTTTGTTGGAACACAAAACTTGAATTTTCCCTTGGTTGAAATTAGGCCTTAGTATTGCACCGAATATGACTAGAGCTAACAAGCATTTATTGGTGTAGAATATTTTGTTTGCAAGGCAGATCCATATATGGACCACCATTGATATGGTAATCAAATAAGAACAATGGGCTAATATTGATAAATTTATATGAAGGCAAGTGTTTGATACATCCAAATAAATTTTGGATCAATTAAAGGAGACTGCTACTGCTTTGAGAAGGTGAAGAGTAGCTTGTTTTATCACCGGGTTGTATGTTTCCAAATAGTCCCTCCACAACATTGATTGAAGCCCTTAGCCACAAGACGAGCTTTATAACGATCTAAACTACCATTCACCTTTTGTTTTATTCGGTAAATCGAAGGAAAAGCAATAGAATTCTGAAGGGGGAACCAGAATCCATGCACCAATTTTCAACAAGGATTTTACTCCTCAATCATAGCCTAACGCCATCCAGGGTTCTTGGACGCACATGAATAGGTGCTCGGTGTTTCATGAACCGCATGCATTAATACACGTGATGCCTTGGGTTTTAAGGAATACGTTATGTCACACAACCGTCCTTCCACAAGCCTCGATTAGCAAGCCTTCACTTTCTTGGCCAATCTTCTCGCGTTGGCTCTCAAACTGCGCACCTTTCCTCCATTTGTGCTTGTTGCCGTAGGAATCTCTGGTTGGGTGATGTCACCTTGCTCACTATTGTTGCTCGAGTCCTTGGACTTCCTCTGCTTCATCGTTCCCTTGGATGAAGTCTTGGCTGGTTGGTGTTCCGCCTCATCCTCCGAAGGCAACACCTTGAAGTTTTTTGTTGCTTTAGCTCGCTTGAGCTCCATCTTGCCCTCATATGGCAACTCAATACGCATCGTTTGTGGCTGAATGCCCATACTCCTTTGGACATCTGTGGCTTGCTCGGGCTCGACGCTTGAAATTGATCTTGTTCCTTTGGGAGTTCTCGGTGTTGAGGGGTTTGATGTCTCATCATCTTCCCGACCCTTAACTCGCATTGCGCCCAAATGGCGCACGGACCCTATGTACATCTCAGGGGACTGCTCTTGCATGTTGTCTTCTTGCTATTGTTGCTCCCATTCTTCGACCAGTGCATTTAGCTTCTCATTTATCGTGCAATCCCTTATTCTATATGGACCGGTGCACAAGTAACACTTGAGCGACCTGACCAAGTTATTCTCATTTTTTCCTTTAAATGGATTGGCCTCCTATAGTTTTCGGACGTTGTTCTTTTTTCTACAATCATGGGCGTCTCCCCCATTTTTTCCATTGGCTCCACCGACTTGGCCATTTTTGCTCTTAGCATGGCTAAAATTTTTCCTCTCTGACTTGTTGAATTCCACTAATGAGTCGACTATGACAATTGCAACAGAAAGCTCTTTGACGATCCGTCTCTGAACCTACAGCATAGCCCATAGCTGTAACCCTTCTAAGAAAAGATAGAAGGCCTCATCTTGCACATAGTTAGGTACTTCTAGGAGAATTTCAAAAAACTCCGTGATATACTCCTGATAACTATCGCGTTGCTTCAGATGCCTCAACTTGGCCATTTTCTCGAGCTCGCGCGCTATCAGGTAGAATTAGGCTTTAAGCTCTTGTTTAAAATCATCCTAAGTTGCGATTGAACACTTAACTCATCATATTTTTTGCTCCTTTAATCGCCACCAAACCATAGTCGTAGCTTGCAAGTAGAGTGGAACCACGTCGATCATCTTGGCATCATTTGTTATGCCAAATGCCTTAAAATACTTCTCTAATCTAGAATTCCTCGAACCACCATTAGCCTTATGTTTCGACACTTCTAGTCGGTATAGACTATACACGCTTGAAGTGCATGCTTCGCCATATGCAATTGCCCTCTTGCACAAGGCTAGATCCTCTTTTGTTGTGACTACCTTGAAGCAATTTGAGCTTCCAAGGTCCTGTCCCTTTCCTCACAATCAACCACGACCTTGTTCACAATAGCTAACACCTTTTCCTTGAACTCATCCCTTTCGAGTCCGTTTTGGCATTGATCTATCGCCTCGAACTTTTCAAGGCCATCAGCTATGGAAAACTTCACTTCTACCTGCCTACCGTTGATATCAATAAAGATATCTCATGACCTTGATCTTCCCCACTTGCCCTTTACGTTGCTCCACGTGCACGCTAGTCGCTTTAGCCTCACTTGTCCTCGATATTGTGCTTCCATTAGTAAGTCACCAATCTATAGGTAACTCTCTCACATATCCATTAATAACCTTGTCTCCTTTATGTTGATAACCTTGGTTCCTTATTGGAAAAATCTTAGGCTTTGATATCACTTGGTTGTAGAAGTAGGATGATGTATCACATCAGTGTAGATTCGAAATTGGCTCTGATACCACTTGTCATGAAACAGCCTCGCACTATCAGTCAATCGTGCAACACTAGTAATTCCTCCATTTGTACTAGTTAGCCTTAACCTTAACTTGCTTAGCTAGAATGCTAGGCAATAATATGCAACAGAAATAGGATCTTGCACAAAGTCTAAGTTAGGAATCCACTATTTGTTGTTTGAAGAGAAGGCTTACAAAGGTTAGCTTCAAAGAATCTCACAAGGCACTCACTTGCACTCCAACTTGCATGGATGATAAACAAATGAGCCTAATGCCTTATTTATAGACTACAAATTTGACCTAGGAAGTTTCTAGATAATTATACACAAGAAAACCTAGAAAAATCTAAAGAAAGAAGAGTTTGAGCTATTTTGGGGGGTAAATTTGATCAATGGTGTACAACCTTTGCCCTATTTCACACTTTAGTGTACAACCTTCAATTTGTCTCACTAATATGTACGAACTTATAGGTGACCTCCCACTTTAGTGTACAATCGGTAAAAATAACCGGTCAAACCGGTTAAACCTGCCACATCACCATTTTCTATTTTATTTCTTAAAAATTAGGGACTCACCTTATATTAAATTACCATCATACCCCATTCTTCATTCTACTCTCTAAATTTCTCCCTCTAATCTTATAACTCCTCATTTCTCTCTCTAATTTTGTCTCTCTAATTTTGACTCTCAATCTTCCAAACTGATCAAAGTAAATAACTGAAAGATAAGCTTTATGAAATCGAAAACCAAAAATTGCTCGTCTAAATAAAAAAAAAAGAAATAATTTCAACCAGAAAAATAAAAAGTGAAAAAGGGGAAATCAAAAAAGGGGGAAAAATCTACCAGCATTGAAAATCCATTCAATTACATCCAATCGAGCACATTTTAACCAATTAAACATGTTGAAATCGTCATGGTTCATCCAAAAAAAGAAAAAAAAGAAATTGAAACCACCGTCAGTGAGATTGAAGCAGGAAACTTCATCCTCTTGACAGAGAAGACAAAGAATCGTGAAAATCAGCATGGTTAATCTAGAGAAGCAAAAAGTGGAACATAGAGGATGGATTTTTAAACTGATAAAAATGAGAGGAAATGTGTGAATCTGGAGACTGAGTTAATGGAGCGAGTGAGTGAAGAAAATGAGGAATGTGGAGATTTAGCGGTTTTGGTGCCGCAAAAAAAGTAATTTAGCATTTACATACAGTTTTCTTAATACCCAAAAATCTCTGCAAATGTTGGGCGATTTTGAGAGGAGTTAGGAGAAGGAGAAGGAGAGGGAGAAGGAGGAAGAGGAGGAAGATGAGGTTATAAAAGTAATTTTATATTAGATAGGTTAATTGTTGACTTTTTGACCGGTCAAACTGCTGACATGGCACGTTGACTTTGTGTCGACTGGTCATTTTTACCTGTTGTACACTAAAGTGGGAAGTCACCTATAAGTTCGTACATATTAGTGAGACAAATTGAAGGTTGTACACCAAAGTGTGAAATTGGGTAAAGGTTGTACACCATTGATGAAATTTACCCCTATTTTTGGTGCCCCTAAAAGTTTTCGAGCCCTTATGGCCTGTTCTGGCACACTGGCCGTTTGTGACGTTCTGGGTGTATGGGTCACAAACTAGAAGTTAAACTAGCAAAGTTTCTCCAAGCTCAAGGGCTTATCTCGCAGCTCTGGGTAGCTTCAGGACGCAGTGCTCATTTGGCTTGTCAATCTAATAAGGTTTCGCCTCGCACAAACTAAGGTTAACTAGGCTTGCTGCCCAACCTTGCTCGCACGCGGGCCTGTTGTTGGCTTTGTCACGAGCCCGTAAATTTCCACCATCGTAATTTTTCATATCGTTAATGTTTTTCTCACACTTCCCAAATACCATAGATCCATAATAACCCCAAAGATCCACATACCAAATTTTAGTGCGTTTGGAATCCTTTAATACCCATTATGCAAGGCAAGTGTTTAGTGGAACAAAGCAATGTCTTATCCGCATGGGCTTGAAGTTGGCATAAGACACACTATAAAGTGGAGCTCTCTCTTGGCTCAACTGGCCCCCACTAGGCACGGGTCGGTAACCCAACTGCTTCGTGCATGAATGCACACAAAATTGGCCCGATGTCCACCGGCTTGTCCCGCAACATCCTGATGAACACTAAAATGATAATTTTGCTCCTAGACCATTTTTCTTAGCCCGTTGGGTATATGATTTGAGCCATTCTTTGGATGAATTTTGACAGGTTGTGACAATAAGCATCAAGCAAACATTAACGCGATATATTAATGTCCAAAATTTGGAAAGGTAGAAAACCCACTCGCAAGTAGAAATAGTAAAGCATCTAGAAGGAAATAACAACATCGAAATAGAAACCTAAAAGAAGCTAACCTCCATCGAAAAAGTTACTAGAATCAGGAATAAATTATACTGGTAGGCTATAAATGAGAAGGCAACAACGGAAGAACTGAGTGATGGGAAACCACGACGTCATGTGTCTGTGTTATAGAGAGTTATGGCTGCTCATGTGATTCACTCGCTAGTTAGAAAGTTACCGAAATTTGTAGCAATACTAAAGAACCTAGAGAGTATTTAGAGAACTTGAGAATCAGATATTTCTCATTAATTGAAAACAGAGTCAGGAGCTGCACTTTATAGGAGCAGCGATTACAACTGAAAGACAGAAATAAAACCTAAAAATACAAAGGGTAGAATGGTAAATGTATACTAGTTCCAATAGCCTTCCCTCAAGTTGAAGATGGTTGCATAGGCAATAATCCCAACTTGACTAGAAATGGTCTCATCTGTGTACTGGGCAGATTCTTTGTAAGGAGATCTGCAAGCTGATTAGTGGTAGTAACATATGGTGTAGTGATGAAGCCTTGAACCACATTTTCCCTCACTATGTGACAGTCAATGTCTATATGCTTGACCTTTTCATGAAAAACAGGGTTGACTACTATGCAAATTGCTGCCTGATTGTCACAGTTTAGTGGAATAGGTAGTTGAACAGGAATCTTGAATTCTGGTAACAAGTAACTCAACCATTTGATTTCACATAGTGTAGTTGCCATGGCACAATATTCTGCCTCAGCAGAAGATTTGCTTACAGTTGATTGCTTCTTGGATTTCCATGACATTAGACTAGATCCAAGCAATATGCAGTATCCTGTTACTGACTTCCTTGTGATTCTACATCTACCCTAGTCTGAATCACAAAAACCAGTAAGCTGAAAATTATTTGTACTAGAATAAAACAATCCAATTGTGTTAGTACCCTTTAGATACTTAAGTACATGCATCGCAGTATTCCAATGAACCTTAGAAGGTTTTTGCATGAATTGACTTAGCTGTTGGGTGATAAAACCAATTTCTGGCCTTGTGAATCCCAAATACAATAACCTGCCAATCACTTGTCTATACTTTTCTGGTTCTTCAAACACTTCTGTTGTTGCACTACGCCAAAACCCTCTTCACACGACGGTTAAAAACCGTCGTCCCGCGAGATATAAATCTGTCACGGGGCTCGCTGCCGTCTATTGCACCTTCAGACGATGGTCAGGTTCTGTCATGTTTCATCATCACACATGACATTAGCCTATTTTCTTACTATCATCTTTCCCTTGTTACAATGCAGCTTATTTATTACTGTCGTCACCTTTAATGTCATCACATGACATTCTGACAATTAAAACCGTCAGGTTAGCGTGTGGGAAATTGACATATTTAATTTGAGATCACAGTTTGTATAATAAATTCTGCCGTTACAGCCTGTTTAGATGGCATAGGTCTTAATCAACAATGTCAAAAGAGTTTTTTCATATGACAGAAACATTTTTTTTAATGTCTTTTTATAGCTGTTTAGATGACATTTTTCAAAATTAAAATGTCACTTTATGCCTTCTTCTTCGTTTGAATTTCTGGTTTTTATACCTGAATACAGAAACATTCTAAAATATGAAGATTAAATTCTGTATAACAATGGTTTCAATTTTATTGGAGACCAATACTCATAATATGTTTACATTTGTGCCTAACGCCAATCCATATCTTGAATAACCAATACATTTCTGAACTAAAACACAAAAATAATAGCCAAGCAGGTCATTAATATTACACACAACCCTAAACTCAGTAATAATTAGGTGACCCTTCCCCTTTCACGGCCTTTCACTTACCACAATCATATCACTATAAATATATGAATCATAATTCAGAATCATACCTTCAACAACCAGAAAACTTACCAACAATGGATCCCCTTGTTGAAACTCCAGGAGACATAATTGTTGACTTGAATAAGTTGTACGATGAGAACCGAGGGTGGCTTCTGGCCATCAACGGTACGTATGTCAATCCATAGTTGTTCTGTAACCCTTCCTGGTTTCTTCTGTGTATTTCTATCGCATACAATTAATCAGTTTGAAATGCATAATATATAGATAGTCAGCAAGACAAGATTCACAATACAAGTCAAGTTAGCAACCTAGCTAAACTACTTCTTCCTATTGACTTGGACATGGGCAGTATTGATTTTGCCCTTTCCCTTTTCTTGCTGACTACCGGACGCTTCCCCTGCATGCTGAGTTCTATCATCTTGTTCTTTCTCCCCCGTTTTGCCACCATCTGGCGGAGGAGGAACAAAAGTGTCATTGAGAGCAGCACGAGTTAATCTGACTGAATAAGCCTTAAGCCTTTTCGTGCTTTCCCTTAACCCATCAAAAACAGGTATACCATCGTCTAAGGTATCACGAGGAATGCGGATGGAGGCACTGAACATACTGAGTATATACTCCTGGGATTTTCCAAGCCATGTGATTGTGTCAGTCAGCTGGGCATAGGCTTGATAGTACATTTTAAGCAGACCCGAATCATAAAACTGACGTTGAGCGTTTGTGTGACGCACATGTTTGTAAGTTGCTCGAGAGTATTGCAACAGTTCATTGGTCTTGAGTTGATCAGTTTCCATTTCCTCTTTACTCAAGTTGAGTAGACGGACAGCTTCGCTTATTTGTTCGACCGAACATTGAGAAGTTGAGGAGATTAGCTCACGAGTGCCGGTCAGCTCAGAGTTCAACTTGGTAAAATGTTGATTCAACTCAGCAGAGGTAGCATAGCCCGTGTTGACCGCAGAAAGAGTATTAATTTGGCCTTGAAGGGAATTCAAGTGATTCACCATCATTAACTGTAGTTCGGTCAGCTTGACAATGGATTCTTGCTTGGGTTGCTGTGTTTGGACCGTTGCCATTACACTTACCAAATCTTTGAGACCCTTGATCTCATTAAGGAGCTGAGTGATAGATGAGATTTGGGGTGACTTAATATTAGCAGACCCAGTAGCATCGGCAGGAGAAGTATTCAAATCCTGAAGAATAGTTTGAGCGGAGTCAATAATACGACGCCCGGACTCAGTAGCATGAAGATAGGCATAGGTTGTTTCAGGAAGTGACTCAGTTGCCGGAATTCTGGTGGAAGTAGAGGGGCCAGCTTGGTTAACAACTGGACTTTGATTAGCAGTAGGTACTGACTGCTCAATATTCTGTGATATTGGATGGGAAGAAGGTGGATCGTCAAAGATGTTGACCTGCTCAATGTTGGTTTGAGTTGGTGCAGGAGGAGGCAGCTCAGTTTGAGCAGGATTTTCCTTAGCATGCTTTTCATGTTGATCAGCTAGGACTTCGAGCTCTTGCTCGACAGGGATTGGATTTTTCGGAGACTTGGCTTGTTCCCCAGGATGAGTAACAGAGGCTTGATTTTTCTGAAGTTCCGTTGGAGAAGGCTCAGTGGGATTTGAGAAGAATTGGAATTGTATATCCGATAAATCAGTAATGGGATCCCGCAGAGGAGAATCACCCAAAACATCAATAACTGGCGACTTCTGAGCCTTTTTCTTAAGCCTTCTCAACTTCTTAGCCTTAGGAGGAGAGGGGTCAGCTTGAATAGAATCAAGAGTGTCAGAAAGTGAATGTACCCCTAGGTCAGCATGTTCCTTTGCTGTGGGCTCTGCTTGCTCTTCAACCAGCTCAGTATTGATTATTTGTTCATGCTCAGCACCTATTGTTGTCTCATCATCCACTTCCTCATGTTGCTCAACATTTGCTGTTTCAGTTTGCTCAAAATCACCCTGTCCTACGAGATTTTCAGATTCTTCTTCCTCTTGGTCAGTGGGTGGTCTTTCGAGATCAATGCCTTGACTTCTCACAAAATGGGACTCAAGAGTTACTATCAGGTTAAGAGGAGCAGCTTCAATAGGTTGCAAACCAGAATTCTTCTTCTTCTTCAGCAGAGGTTGATCTGGAGTCTCTTCACTTTCTTCTTCAGGCTCATCTTGCCTTTTTCTTTTCTCAGCTGACTTAGGTTCTTCCTTACTTTGCTCAGCTCCAACCTTCTTTCCCCTTGACACAATTTTCAGCTTCTTTGGAACTGTGTTAATGTCTTTAGCTGCCTGGTCAGCTTTCCTGTTTTTATCCTGCCGAGTGCGGTTAGCAGGTTTCTTTTCTTTTTGCGGATCTTGACCTTCAATTGCGGCTCCTTTTCCTTTCTTAGGCCCTATTGGTTGGTCGAAGGCAAGACCAAATAATACAGCAGCTGTGATCTCTGTGCCCCAGACATTAATTTCCTCCACTAAGCTTACTTGGTGGTCTTTGAGGATCCTGGTGATTAGAGAGCCTAATCTAAGGGTACCCGTACTTCGCTGGAAACCACCGATGAGAAAGATCGGCATGTTGATCAGCTGATAGGTCAGCATGTGCCAAATAAAGCATTGCTCGAAGTTGGATGCTGAGGATGCAGCATTGATTTTTGGGAAGAGGAAGTTGGTAAATATATAGTGGGCCAGCTTCTGATTCTGACCCATGGATGTGCTGGAGATCTCTCCGACATGACCGGCAGGTTTGCAAAACCTAGCGGGATAATCAATTTTATCTTGGTCACCTGATTTTCTAAGTTTAGCTCATTCGTTTTTTAATTTTAGCAGTGAGGCAAGGTAAGAAGGGTTGATGAAGATATCTTTTCCTTGAAACTTGGTGACCATATAGCCCGGTTATCATCAACGGCTCTTAGGTTAGTGTAAAACTCCTTTACTAACTCAGGGTAGGTGGCTTCTCGAGTCGAGAACAGCTCGGTCCAGCCGTTCTTTGAGATCCATTCACAGAAGGGTTACTCGGCTTCAACAAATCCCTTCGAGAACCAGCGGGAGTGGTCAACTTTGTATCCCCTTACACTGCTGTAAACCAGGGAGTAGGTACGTTCCATTGGTTTCTTTCCCTTATCCTACTTTTGTTTCCTTTTCGATGAAGCAGCCAAGTCAGCATGAGAGCTTTTGTTCGGAGTTTGGTCATACTGACCAGGTTCTTGAGATTTAGGATTTTCATCGGGGTGGTTTTTGTCGGAACCAACACCGGAGAGGTTTTGTGAGTTCTTAGACATGATTCTTAGACATCTTTGAGAGGTTTGGGATTTTGAGAGAGAAAGAGATTGATTTCCAGAAATTTCAAGCGTAAAGAGAGATAAGTGGGAATTCTTCCACTATTTATAGAAGTTCGAATTGATCCTATTCGTTGAACTAGCCGTTTTACCTCGAGATGATCAATCGACAAAGATCCTGGCATTTATGACACATTCGGCGCATGTGTTTTCTCATTATTTCTTACGTCATCCTAGGTGGCTATTTAATTCGCGTGCTAGCATTTAATGTTGCAAGTGGGCTTTACTCGGTTTGTTAGAATACTAAACGTTTGTGGTACTGAGTGCATAGTTTCATGTAGAGGGCTTTCATGCTATTTTAGTAACTGAGCCTAATATAATCACTTTAGCATGTATATCTTACTCAGCATAGGGTGACTTTCTAAAACACATTTTAAGCTCAGCATGTAGCACTTACTAATTTAGCTCAAGTTACTCAGCATGGTAATCACTCAATATTCATTTAAGCACATAGTATTATTGAAGAGGATTAGACATACCGATAGCTTCCCTTAATATGCTGAATTGCTCATGAGCCAAAGGCTTAGTGAAGATATCTGCAAGCTGTTCATCTATTGGTACATAGGTCAGCTTGATCTCACCTTTGAGTACATGATCTCTAATGAAGTGATGTCTTATGCTGACATGCTTCATTCTGCTGTGTTGGATTGGATTTTTGGATAGGCCAATAGCGCTTTTGTTGTCGCATTTGACTTCAATAGTTTCTGTTTTGACTCCATAATCCTTGAGTTGTTGCTTAATCCATAGGACTTGAGCCACACAGCCTCCAGCAGCAATGTACTCAACTTCAGTTGTAGATAGGGCAACTGATGATTGTTTCTTGCTGAACCAAGATACTAGACAGCTTCCAAGGAAGTGGCATCCTCCCGAAGTACTCTTACATTCTAGCTTATCTCGTCCATAGTCAGCATCAGTGTATCCAATGAGTGTGAAGTCATTTGAGTTTGGATACCATAAACCTGCATAAACTGAGCTCTGCAAATATCTAAACATTCGTTTTACAGCTACAAGGTGAGATTCCCTGGGGTCAGCTTGATATCTTGCGCAATAGCATACTGAGTACTGAATATCAGGTCTACTAGCAGTAAGATAGAGTAAAGATCCAATCATACCTCGATATAGCTTACTATCTACTGACTTACCTTTCTCATCCGTGCATAGGACAGTGTCAGTACCCATTGGGGTTGATATGGGTTTGCAATCTTCCATATCGAACTTTTTGAGCATTTCCTTGGCGTACTTGGACTGACTAATAAAGATGCCATTCTTACCTTGCTTGATTTGGAGTCCAAGGAAGAAGTTGAGTTCGCCCATCATAGACATCTCGAACTCAGTTTGCATCTTTTTACTAAATTCTTTGCACATAGACTCGTCAGTAGCACCAAAGATTATATCATCTACGTAAATTTGTGCTAGCAATGTATTTTTATCCTTTTTCTTAATGAACAAAGTTGTGTCAGCTTTGCCTCTGACATAGTTCCTGGTCAGCAGGAAGTTGGTCAACCTCTCATACCAAGCACGTGGTGCTTGCTTTAGGCCATATAGGGCCTTCTTGAGTTTATAAACGTGGTTTGGAAATTTTGGATCTTCAAACCCTGGAGGCTGACTAACATATACCTCTTCGTTTATAAAGCCATTAAGAAAGGCACTTTTAACATTCATTGGATATAGTTTGAAGTTCATATAGCTGGCATATGCACACAATATACGTATAGCCTCTAACCTAGCAACAGGAGCAAAGGTTTCACCATAGTCAATACCCTCTTGCTGACTATAGCCTTGGGCTACAAGTCGGGCTTTATTTCTGACTACGTTGCCTTGCTCATCTAGTTTATTTCTAAAGACCCACTTAGTTCCTATGGTCTTTTGATTCCTAGGTTTTGGTATTAAGTCCCATACCTCATTTCTCGTGAATTGATCAAGCTCCTCTTGCATAGCGTTGATCCAATATTCATCGTGCTCAGCATCAGCGAAGTTCTTTGGCTCATTTACTGAGACAAATGCAACATTGCCGAGATACTTTCTAAGCTGATCTCTTGTCATCAGCTTGTTATCAGCAGCATCAAGAATGGACTTCTCCGAATGTCCTCTTGGGATTTTTATTTCTTTGGGTAATGTTGAGTTGTTTGGAATAGGTGTTTCTACAACATCTGCAGGAATAGATTGGTCAGCAAAGGTAATTTCGGGTTCGTGTTTACCTTTGGTCAGCCCTTGTATTGATGACTCAGTAGCTCCTGTTTGGTCAGCGGAAGCTGAGCTTGGTTCATCTTCGGCGGACTGAGTTTTCTTTCCTGCAGGGTCAGTTTCATCGAATTCTATATGGACAGACTCTTCAACAATTTGAGTTCGTTTATTATATACTCTATATGCTTTACTGTTAGTTGAGTACCCTAAAAAGATTGCTTCGTCAGCTTTAGCATCAAATTTTGCCAAGTTGTCTTTTGTATTGAGTATAAAACATTTACACCCAAAGGCACGAAAGTAGCCAATGTTGGGCTTTCGTCCTTTCCAAAGTTCGTATAGGGTTTTCTTAAGAATAGGTCTAACTAAAGCCCTATTGAGTATGTAGCATGCTGTGTGGACAGCTTCACCCCAGAAATATTTTGGAAGCCTATTTTCACTCAGCATAGTCCTAGCAATTTCGACAATTGTTATGTTCTTCCTTTCAACGGCCCCATTTTGTTGAGGCGTTCTAGGAGCAGAGAAATTGTGGTCAATACCACCAGCTTCACAAAATTCGTCAAACTGTTTGTTTTTTAATTCTCCACCATTGTCGCTTCTAATATGAGCTACTTTTAGGTCTTTGTCATTTTCAAGCTTTTTAATCAATGTGGTGAACATCTCAAATGTTTCATCATTACTACTCAGCAAGATGATCCAAGTATACCGAGAGAAATCATCTACAATGACTAAGGAGAATTTCTTACCGCCCAAGCTGAGTGGCTGGACAGGTCCGAAAAGGTCCAAGTGTAGTAATTCCAATGGTCTCTTGGTTGAGACAATGTTTTTACTTTGAAAAGACTTTTTCGTTTGTTTACCTTGTTGACAAGCATTACATAATTGATCTTTCTCAAATTTCAATTTGGGCAATCCCTCAACTAGTTGCTTTCTAGCTAATTTGGCTAGGAGGTCCATGCTTACATGACCAAGTCTCCTATGCCATAGCCAGGAGTTATCCTCTTTAGACACTAAGCATATATTTTTGGAAAACTGTTTTTCTAAACTCAACATATATACATTGTCAACACGAGGAGCAGTTAAAATCAAGTTACATAATTGATCTTTCTCAAATTTCAATTTGGGCAATCCCTCAACTAGTTGCTTTCTAGCTAATTTGGCTAGGAGGTCCATGCTTACATGACCAAGTCTCCTATGCCATAGCCAGGAGTTATCCTCTTTAGACACTAAGCATATATTTTTGGAAAACTGTTTTTCTAAACTCAACATATATACATTGTCAACACGAGGAGCAGTTAAAATCAAGTTATTTGTTTTTCCCTCGAGTATCCGACACTGAGTAGCATCAAATATAACCTGTCTACCGCTATCACAAAGCTGAGCTACGCTCAATAGGTTATATTTGAGACCCTTAACTAAGGAGACTGACTCAATGGTGGGGTTACCTCCGATAGTACCTGATCCTACTATCTTACCCTTATTATTGTCTCCAAAGCTTACGTTTCCACCTCATTTAAGCTCAAGTGTGATGAACTGAGTTTCATCACCAGTCATATGCCTCGAGCATGCGCTGTCAATATACCACAGTTTTGACTTCTCCACGCACCTCAGGCTCACCTGCATTTTGAATCATTCATCTTTAGGTACCCAATTCTTTTTGGGTCCTCGTTTGTTAGCATAAACAGGTGCAAAGTCATGTTTTAACTTGTGACGGCATACTTTTATTGTGTGGCCAGCTTTACCACAGTAGTCACAGAATGTTACCCTCTTGGGGTGACTTTGTTTTTGGTCAGCACCATTATGCTGAGCATTCCAACATACCTTAGTGGTATGTCCTTTCTTTCCGCAGAAGTCACATTGGACAATCCGCTTGTTATACCAACACACATCTCTTGTGTGTCCCCTTTTTCCACAACAGTCACATTGACTGAACTGTTTACGCTGACTAGTACCTGGGTACTCAGCATGGGATTTATTTTTGTTTGAGCCTTTAGTTTGGCTCTGAAGATTTGTGACATCCTTTCTCAGTTTCTTTGAATCTGATTGGACCTCCGAGACATACTTATGCATAATCTCCATGTTGCTATGCAAGGTTGAGTTGTCTTGGAGAAGATATCGGAGGTCACTAAGTTTGACCTCTTCAATCTCATCACACCGCCTGCTGAGTGCCTTTATTTTCTTGTTACACTTTTTAGTTAGTGCATATATATCACTCAGGGCGTTAATCATTTCTTTTCTAAGCAAATGTAAGGATCTTACCTCATTTGAGTATTCCTCCTGCTCAGATTCTTCAGAGAGGTCAGCATGCTTAGATTGAGTGTGGTCAGCAGCGTCATCGGCCATGAAGCATATGTTTGTCGACTCAGTGGGTTCAGCTTCTGACGATGTTAAGTCGTCGCTGTCACTCCATGTGGCCACCATTGCCTTTTTGCTTCCCTTCTTGTCTTTCTTTAGATTAGGGCAGCTTGACTTAATGTGCCCAGTTTGATGGCACTCAAAGCATGTGACAGATTTGGAGCTGTCCTTTTTGTATTTGTCACTGGACTCAGCTTTATACCTGTCGCTTCTTCTGAATGGTCTCTTGCTGTTCTTTTCATTTTTTCTAAACAGCTTCTTCATCTTCCTTGTGAACATGGCCATTTCCTCATCGTCCGATGAGTCAGCTTCCGTTGAGTCAGCTTTCATGAGTGATTTTTGTTTCTTGTCTTCTGACTTTTCTTTTGCTTCGAAATTTTTCATAGAGATCTCATGAGTCAGCAGAGATCCGATCAGCTCGTCATATTTATATATGGTCAGGTCCTGAGCTTCCTCCACGACAGTTTTCTTAGCTTGCCAGCTCTTAGGTAAGCTTCTCAGGATTTTCTTCACCTGCTCTTCTTCAGTGAAGTTCTTGCCGAGCCTTTTTAGCTCATTTATGATGTTGGTTAATCTAGCGTTCATTCCAGAGATGTCCTCATTGTCGTTCATCTCGAACAGTTCGTACAATCGCATATGTTGGTTCACCTTTGACTCCTTGACCTTGCTTGTACCTTCGTAGGTTACTTCAAGCTTTTTTCAGATCTCCTGTGCTGACTCGCAACCTGAAATCTTATTGTATTCTGCAACATCTAACGCACAGTGAAGCATATTGATAGCCGAAGCATTGTTTTGTAATTTTTTAAGGTCATCTTCTGACCACTCAGTTTCACTCTTAACAATTTTCTCATTGTCAACAGTTTTATATGGCACATATGGGCCTTGAACTATTGCAAGCCATGCACTCATGTTTGTGGCTTGAATAAAGTTCTTCATCCTATTCTACCAGAATGTATAATTGGATCCAAAGAATAGGGGAGGCCGACTAATCGATAATCCCTTTGGGAGTATCTGTGTTGTTTGGTTCCTGGGAAGGAAACGAGTGCTGTTCTCAGCCATTTATCGGGATCAGCTCAAGATTGTTAAATCTTTGAATAGTGAGCTATTTAGCTCTGATACCACTTGTTGGTCCCGTGTGATTAGTTCCAAGGGGGGGTTAGGAACTAATGTAACTTTTTCGATTTTAATTAAGCTGACTTAATATATTTTCTTAAGTTTGTCAACTCAGCTTTGGTCAGCACGGCCGATTGTAGCGTAAGATATCTTTAGCCAGATATTGACTAGAGCTATTTTACATATGAGTTGGGAATTGACACTTTTGTGGCCAGCTTCCAACTCAGCACTCTTATTTACTCAATATCAATTTAGACAATTTATATGCTGAGTAAATATAACAAGCAACACATACAGATATATATATATATATATATATATATATATATATATATATATATATATATATATATTGAGAGAGTTAGAGAATACTCAGCACGACTTATCCTGGTTCGGCCTCTCCGCCTACGTCCAGTCCCCAGAGTCCCTCCGGGCTTTTGAAATCCAATACTGAGCTCTTTAAAGGTAGAGCACAAACCGTTTACAAGGCAGTTGAATATGCAAGAGTACCTTCCTCTATTCGTCTACTCAACTCCTACTAAGTGCTATAACCAAACACTTAGGTTTCTCTACCACTAAGCACTCAACACCGAGTACTCAGCACAGTTCTCTCAATAATTACGATTGATACAGACTTGTTCAATTTCAGACAAAAGAACACTTTAGATGATTACAAAGATCACTCTAGCTTTTACACAAGAATAGAAAAGTTGGTGTAAGATCTCTTTTTGTTTTGATGTGCTTTTTGCTTGTATTTTTCTCACTTGTATTTTCTGTGAATCGGCAATGATCCAAGGGGTTTACTTGTCTCTTTATAGTTGCAATCTGTAGATCAAATCATTTGAATTTGATTTGCCCGTTGAATCCAAAACGGCTCTTTTGGGAGACAAGGTTCTGGTCAGCTTCAGGTTTGCAGGCCAATCCTGTCGTCTGATTTCCTCAGGTGCCAGGCTTGTCCTTTTCTTGCAGTTTTGTCTTCTTGTACAGGTTTCGTCTTTTAGCTAACGGAGGTTTGACCCATGCATCTCGAAATCATTTTTGTGCGTAATTCCGAGGTTCCTATTATTGGTTCAGACAGTTGTCGGACTTGTCTTTTAGCTAACGGATGTTTGGTGCTATCCTGAAGATCACTCGGCATGACTTTGTTATTCGTTGTCTTCTGATTGTTGTTAATCCAGATACCGAGTTCTCTTTTACTCAGCTTCCATGGCCAGCTTCGTTCTGCAAGACTTAGTTCGAAGACTTTTCTATTCTTGATACTGAGTTTCGCTCCACTCAGCTTCTTAATCTCTAAGCTTCTGTTCCGAAGATGACTTATCTTCTGTTATGCTGAGTTCCACTCTACTCAGCTTGTGCTGTGATCTTATGCTGGCTTTGTCCTGTCTTACTTTTTATTTCTATTTATATTTATATTTATACTCAACATTGAACAAACATATTAGTACAATTAAATCAAAGCACTTAAATTTAATTGTCCCTTAATCATGGATTAATGATTTTTTCAAATCAAAATCGTGTGGAAAGGTGTTTCAACAAGTATAACTCATAAGTGTAAGAGTAGTGCCAATCTCAATGAACATTCAAACCTTTAGAGTATGCCTAATCAGCCACATGCTTAATGACCCTTTTACAATGTTCCTCTAATACTTGATGCATGATTAATAAGCTACATGCCCAATTGAACAATCGTACACATACTCATTAGGCACCTCAAACATAAGCATCAACAGAACATCAAAAATAAACATGTTTCATACACATACACATACTCAATCACTTCTAGCAGTATAACTCATAGGTGTAAGAGTAGTGCCAATCTCAATGAACATTCAAAGCTTTAGAGTATGCCTAATCAGCCACATGCTTAATGACCATTTTACAATGTTCCTCTAATACTTGATGCATGATTAATAAGCTACATGCCCAAATGAACAATCGTACACATACTCATTAGGCACCTCAAACATAAGCATCAACAGAACATCAAACATAAACATGTTTCATACACATACACATACTTAATCACTTCTAGCAGTATAACTCATAGGTGTAAGAGTAGTGCCAATCTCAATGAACATTCAAAGCTTTAGAGTATGCCTAATCAGCCACATGTTTAATGACCCTTTTACAATGTTCCTCTAATACTTGATGCATGATTAATAAGCTACATGCCCAAATGAACAATCTTACACATACTCATTAGGCACCTCAAACATAAGCATCAACAGAACATCAAACATAAACATGTTTCATATACACATACTCAATCACTTCTAGCAGTATAACTCATAGGTGTAAGAGTAGTGCCAATCTCAATGAACATTCAAAGCTTTAGAGTATGCCTAATCAGCCACATGCTTAATGACCCTTTTACAATGTTCCTCTAATACTTGATGCATGATTAATAAGCTACATGCCCAAATGAACAATCGTACACATACTCATTAGGCACCTCAAACATAAGCATCAACAGAACATCAAACATAAACATGTTTCATACACATACATGTTGAACGATTTCTGCAAGTGCACGGTATACGCTTGTAGTAATAAAAGATATCGAACCCACAGGGAACACTTTTTAACTAAAACTTTATTTAATTCGGTTTAATCACGTGTTTAGGTTTAATAAAAGAAATACGTTTAGTTGATGGAATAGGTTTTGGTAAATTAGGATTAGATAGAAGGATTATATCGAGTTTAGAGAACAATTCCGTTTTGGAATTTTGATTACAAAACAGATACTTCCGTAATTGGAATAAAATAGATCTTATTTTCATAAAGCAAAGTAAACAACTTTAACTTTGTGAGATTATGGACATGTAACAATATAGCGATTTACTCAATTAAATGGCTTCGAACCATAGAAATCCCCCTGGCATTGAGATGATTCCTACCTTAATCAAACTAGTGTTTTATTTCTGATAAGCCGCGATCAGCGATCATGTCATCCATAAAAACTAAATTTGTTAAGTGTTCAACAAAGTTCTTATATGAATAAGATGGAATAGAACGTTTTAATAAAAACACCAATTTATCATTTTGAAAATCATTTTGTCAGAACAATATCAAAATAACAAACAGTAAGAATATATTGAATAAATAAGTATATCATTAATGAAATGTGAATTTCCACAAGTTAACAGAGAAGTAGAAACTTGGATAGCATTGTAACGAAACCTTTGAGATCCGGGTCGTCAATCTTTCTCTCAAACTCCGTAGGTTCGTCAAACCTCATGCGCTTTAGCCGTCAATTCTTCTCGCTGGATCTTCGGAATAGAGACTGATCTCATCCACTACCAGAATGAAAACTAAACTAATACTGTTTATAACTAATCTAATAACAATTCGTGTACATCACGATTGTTTACATAGAAATGAAATCTAAACTTTCTGACTCATTTCTGAGTCAGAGACTCAACATAATAACTTTCTTCTCTAATTTCTCTAACTTTTTCCAACTTAACCAACCTCTCTAATTTCTGAAATGGATCACTTATTTATAGTTGTTGAAGGGTTGTAAATGATGAGTCGTGTCCGCTGGTGAAGGGTTGCTTTTATCCGAATGAACAGACGCATTTTTCCGACATAAAACATGTGTTTTGTGTGCAGAACAGTTCGCTGTCGCGACTGAGATTCTGAAAATCTCAGTCGCGACAGGGGGTATAGGGGCGAGTGAAAACTTCGTCTTTCTCCCAAGCTGGCTTCCGTAAGTCGCGACTGAGATTATGAAAATCTCAGTCGCGATAGAGAGATATTTCCATGTCTCTCGACTGCTTTTCGTCCTCCTTGAGCGTCCTTCTGACTGATATGCATTCTCGGTACGTTTTTTAGGTTTTTCCTCCATTTTAGCTCCATTGTAGCTCCGTTTTTGCTCCTATTTGGATTTAACCAAATAATTAAGTACCTTGCATCAAAGAAGTAAATAAAGACGTAAAAGTATTCAAAATGAATATAATTAGCATGATTTCAATGTAAATTTAACGTATTTATATATGATATTTTAGGTATATTTTGGGCTTAACAAACTCCCACACTTAAGCTTTTGCTAGTCCCGAGCAAAATTTCACTGAATTTATTCTTTAATCAATCTCTTTATAAATAGAACATATATCCATATATTCTTCTTTAAATTAGTTAAACCGAAAGATAAACTTTTCATGGTAAATTTATACGCATAGTATCAAACTACCTAGTGTAAAAGAGATATATCATTCGTCTTGTATTTCAATTTTTATATTGAAGTATTCGAGACGGTGTAAGCACGCATGTTTCCGAATCTTTCGTCTCAAGGCATTTCTAAGCACAAAATTTCCTTTCCCAAACCTAAACTATTACAAATATGGATTTATTAAGGACTTAGGTTTAATATATTTGCTTAGTTACGCCCAAGATAATGGTGGTCTCGATCGTAACTTTATACGCATTTAATTTGCTTTCGTGTTCGTTTAAGAGGTACCGACCATGCCATGGGTGGACGCAATCGTTACTTAAAACTTTAAACACGTTTAATTTTTGCTTTAATTTTGAACGTTCCTTTCATACCTCGACCGTGATAAGGGTGGTCGCAATCGTGGCCAAAAGTAAACGGTACTTAATGTTCTTCCCTTTCATACCTCGATTGTGATAAAGCTGGTCTCAATCGTGGCCAAAAGTTAAGAATACGACTACTTGATTAAATTAACATGAAAATAAAATTGGGAAAGAAAAATAGCACATTCATCCTATATTGACTTGAAATTCAACATGTATTATGGCTAAAGTTTCCTTAAAAACTTCAATTGGTTTTTAATGTAAGATGAAAAATCATACCGAGCTAAAAAGCTAAAGTTGTTAGTTTGATTTATGCCTATAAACCTAATTGAAATTGAAAATAAGATTTATATTTATCATGAATTCATGATATAAAGTAGAGATTTGAAACTAAAGAAATTTTACTTATATACATTTACTCGAGACGTTTTTGATAAAATCGTATCGGAGATTTGTAAAAATATTTGTAAAAATATAGCCCATATAGAAATATTATTTCTATCAATAATGATAACCTTAAAATATGCTTAACATTATTTTGAAAGTTAAATTTATTTGAAACATATGAATTATATACTTAACAAAAAATTTATTATTGTTTTTGAAAAATAGCTATTATTTTTAAAAGTGTTGCATTTATTATAAAAATGTTGCATTTGGTTTTGAAAATGTTGCATATTATATTTTACTTAAAATGAATAACAACATGCATTTATACTTAAATAAATAGCATTCATTCTCATTCGTTGCATTCATTCGTACTTTAAAATTAAAAATGAATATGAAATATCTCCTCCCACACTTAATTTGGACCATGTCCTCATTGGTGCAAAAAGCGATAAAACACGAAAAATAGTACGAAATAAACCATACGAATTAGAATTGAGAAATAGAGTACCATAACAATCAAACATAATAATAAAGAAAATTGTATCAAACATAATTTTAAATATTGTACCAAATGGAACAAGACATAATAATAATAACGAAAATGAGTTAAAGAGGGAAAGGATAAAACCTATCAAGGTGAAGGTGGTGGAGAAGGCGTAGTCTCAACTCCTTGGCGTCGGAAGAAAGAAAGCAACCGGCGACGAGTAGATTTGTGCTCACGACTCAACGTAGTGATATTGGCATCCACCGTGGTTATCCTTGAACTCATTTCGGCATTGTTGGCAACGACTTCATCTAACCGCAAATTCATGTGACGGTTATGCTCGTTCATTTGTGTCAAAACATGTTGCCAACCAACTTGTTCCTCAACATTCGGTTCTACATTTGCGTGCTCATTGGTATTAACATCAACATGCTTCTCCTCATCTTCTTCATCAAACTCCTCGTCATCTTCCTCATCATCATCTTGGGCACCTAAACCTTGAGAACTCGAGGCTTCACTACCCATGGTAGCAAAAACACGTCTTGTGCGATCCGCATAAGATATAAAAGCTGGCGGTCCCAATTTCTTCAATAAATTGGCCCTTTGAAGTGCCGTGAGATCCAAGGAAGGTAAACCAACATGGGTCATATTTTGATAATCCACTAATTCACCCCGAGCACCCAAAACAATGCCGGGAATTAAATTACCCATTGGCACTTGCTTATTACGTGACTTGGAAGCTCGAACTAAATTAGTAAATATCATCTCAATACTATCAATGGTCAAACCTCTTAAAAATACTATCCAACACAAACAAATCACGAACTTGCACTTTTGAACTTTCAACCCGACCAAATAAGGAAAATGATAAAAACTTGTGAAAGAAAAAGATACAATCGTCCTTAAGCAATTTACTAGATGTATTCTTTGGATTAAAAACATCTAAACCGGTTAAAGATTGCCAAACTGTGTGTGAATTAAAAGGCTTTGGTTTGGAATAAAAATTCCGAGTAGGAAGTCCAAACCAACGGTTCATGGCCGCATACCCAACATTATAACGAACTCCTTCATTCCGAAAAGAGATGACTCATTTCTTCTTGTCATAAGTTAAAGTAACCAAAAACTCAATGATATGTGATGTAAGACTAGGAAAACGCATTCTAGAAAATCGTTTCCAACCAAGAACGGAAAGAAATTCATCAATACGCTCGGTAAAAGAAAGAGTGTTTACCGTATCGGTGTCAAGAAAAAGCATATCGACGAACTCTATTAGGCTATTAGAAAATCGGCGATATTTGCGTCCTTCGGTTTCCGTCGTAATATCGAACGGTGCTTCATATTGAACCCGTAATCGATTGACTTCGGTGGCCTTAGCTTTGTTAGCAACGGTCTTTTGTCTAGGCATATTTTTGTTTGTTTGTGAAATTTGGGTGAATGAGATGAAAATATGAAAGGATGAAAGGAAGAATAAAAGATAATGGTGGTGATTTAGGGAAGAAGAAGATGAATAGGGTAAAGATTTATGGGGAAGATGAGTGAATCTTGGTATTGGGAAGAGAAAAGATGATTGATTAGTATAAAAATAGGTGATTTAAATAGGTGTAAGTAATAGGTATTGATTAGGATAGATGAATAGGTAAGTAATTAGAGTAGGAATAGGAAAAGATGCAAAATTCGCCCAAATCCCGTCCCTGGAAGTCGCAAGTCGCGACTGAGATTTTCAAAATCTCAGTCGCGACAGCAAGTACGTAGGGGGGTCGAAATTTCACTGAAAGTTGTCCTCTTGCTGTCTCAACTGAGAATTCAGAATCTCAACTGAGATTTTGGAAATTCTGGGTAAAATTAGGACTGTTTTTGATGATTTTAACACTTCTAAACCAATTCCTCTTAGAAGTAAGTGACATTAATGTGAATATTAATCCCTGAAACTATCATAAACAAAACTGAAACATTAAATTGAAGGAAAACCAAAGGTTGTTCCTTAAATAAAAGAAATAAACTAAGGAATTAATGCACTTTTATTTATTATAAATAAAAATATAAACAATACCTTAATATATATTACATAAAAAAAAATATCTTACTCCTAAAAACACAAAATATAAACACTCATATATAATAAAAAAAAACAGAAACTCATATTATATCCCTAAGTATTGGAAAAATGACGTGCATTGGTCCTATTAATCTTCGTTTGAATGAAGACTTGCCTCTCTAGTGCAGAAAGGAATGTTGGACCAGAACGAAAAATGCGTTTTACAAGCCCCTCGTTCTCCAAGAACTCGTAGTCTAGAATAGGGAATGGTTCTGTATCAGTCCAAGGGACAGAAATGGTTCCCTTGGCTCCTAATATGATTCCACAAATGATATTGGCGAACCCAATCTTCCAGTTCTTGGAACGGGAAGCAGCAACTAACCCCTACATTAAAATCTTTGAGGAGTTCACTGAGTTACCTTGGAAAATGTCGCCCAACACATAGAGATCAGTATCTTTCACAACATTGCTGCTGACTCGACTCGACCAAAAAGATTATGACAGCGGAATTTATGTATAGACAGCATGGAGTTAGAATTTATTGATTTGTTGTAGGCAAGACGTGGATTGAATCTCCAAAATCCTGTCAACATTCTCCATATATCTGTAGAAGTCATATCTCTGCCAGGATAATGTGGAGTGGTGTCCCGTGGTGGAAAACCAAACCAAGCATGAAGTTCAGGATATCCAAAAGTGAATATCTTCCCTTCACAACGAAAACTGAGACGAACACGCCTCTTATTGACGAACCGAATAGTAGACAAAAACTCTAATACCCAGTTTCCAATAATAGGAAACTTCATTGATGCAAACTTGGCCCATCCTAAGTTTGTCAGATAGCGATTCATGTCATCGCTTATCCCGAGTTCTTCGTTCAGAAACTCATATACAGCATTCCACAAAACTGTGCATATCTAAACTATAAATAACGTTTCCCCTCATCATGATTGTAGATTGGAAACCATGCTCCATAGCGTGAAGAAATGTCAACACGCTTGCTATGAGTAGAAGTGTGTTTTCGAACATTTTTCAAAGACTTAGTCATGTCTATGAGAGAGAAGAAAATGATGTCTGTAGGATTGAGAATTTGAGAAAGAAATTCAGGAAGATGAAATGAAATGGAATAAGTCTGATCCTACAGGAATATATAAGACATTTAAGTGAAAGGTTGTGTCTGTTAAAAAGAAAAGATGCAAAAAGTGATACCTCTTTGATTCAACTGACAGAAATTTTAAAGAAAGAAGACTGTAATCCCTTACAGTTATTTCAATTGCAAAAAGACAGAAAATCTCAACTGAGATTTTCGGAATCTCAACTGAGATTTCCAAATCCTGAAACATGGAAAATCTCAACTGAGATTTTTGCATTTTGTAATTCCTCAAGATCACTTAACACTTAATGAAATCATTTTGAAAACATGACTAGATTAAAATTTTAATGTTGACAAACTTATTTGTACACAAAATAAAAATAAAAATAAAAACAAAAATAAAAATATATAAATTAAAAAGAAAAATAAAAATTATGAACATAAGATAAGAAAAACTAAAAATTAAAAATATGAAAACTAAATAAATTAATTTTCATAGAACAAAAGACATCTTATTGAAAACTATGCGTGTCATGGTCGAGAAATTGGAATACCGATCGCGACACGTCTTGCCAATTGGCAAGGAATGCTTTGCATTGGTCCTCCCTAGTTCTATAGAGAAATTTAAAATCTTAGTTGAGAATTAAAAATTCTCAGTAAGTTCAAAAACGTCAAATAAAAATCACTGTAGAGATTTGTTTAAAAATCTCTATACAATCAGAAACTTAAATTATGTGTGATTTTAATTCAATTGAGATTTCTTGAAATCTAAAAACACTTTCCTCATAAATTACAAATATTGAAGATACAAAGCATATTTTTAATATCTTTCAATGAATTTTTTTTATTTCTAATCTAATCATTATTGCTAAACTAAAAATGTGATAATCCTTAAGAATTCTCAAGGAGAATCAAAATCATGGACAGAGTCAATTACCTAGACCGGTTCTAAATAATGGTTCTGTTTACTTACCTGGGAATAATTTCAAGCAGGAATAAAAGAAAGTAGAACTGTACCCCCAACTTGAAATTATTATTATATATTTTTTTCTTTTTTTAAGCGCTTTCTTTTTTTAGCGTTTTCTCAATTTAAGGATCTAATGATTTCGGTTGAATGTCCGAACTTCTGGTTCTGGCCTCGAACAAAAACTACGCACATTAACTTAAACTGTTGAAACCATGGTAAAAATCAACAATTCCTTCCTGGGGGATAAGATAATTTCAAGGACTGTATTTCCCATTCCTACTTCCTAATATATCTGTCTGAGAAAAGTTGATCGGCTATTTCTTGGAGAGATAAATGTAGGTGTTTAAGGAAATGATATGATAAAAGAAGAAATTATTTGGATGTAATGTAGGATTTGAATAATTTGTTTACAAAGAGAAATGATGTTTAGGTAAAGGTTTAGTGTATAGAAAAGAGGTAAATGTGTTTGGGAAAAGGTAAATTTTCTGAAAAAATCATCTGTCACATCTGACATCCTGTTTCATAAAATTTTCTTTTCCTTCTGATGTATCTGCCGGCCAAATTCCTTTTCTGTAAACTCCTTCTATGAATTTATATTGATGATCAAATCTCCAGTCTATCTTTGAAAAAAAACTTGAATTTTTTTATCTGCAAACATCTAATTGCAAACGTTAAATAACAACAAGGATTTAGTCCTAGCGACCATCCTCAAAAAAAATAAAAAACCATAAAATAAATATATACATATATTATAAACCAAGGTTCGGAATAAAACACGAAAAACATAATTTTTTGTTAAAAATTTGGCGTTCCCCGGCAACGACGCCAAAAACTTGTTGAACGATTTCCGCAAGTGCACGATATACGCTTGTAGTAATAAAAGATATCGAACCCACATGGAACACTTTTTAACTAAAACTTTATTTAATTCGGTTTAATCACGTGTTTAGGTTTAATAAAAGAAATACGTTTAGTTGATGGAATAGGTTTTGGTAAATTAGGATTAGATAGAAGGATTATATCGAGTTTAGAGAACAATTCTATTTTGGAATTTTGATTACAAAACAGATACTTCCGTAATTGGAATAAAATAGATCTTATTTTCATAAAGCAAAGTAAACAACTTTAACTTTGTGAGATTATGGACATGTAACAATATAGCGATTTACTCAATTAAATAGCTTCGAACCATAGAAATCCCCCTAGCGTTGAGATGATTCCTACCTTAATCAAACTAGTGTTTTATTTCTGATAAGCCGCGATCAGCGATCATGTCATCCATAAAAACTAAATTTGTTAAGTGTTCAACAAAGTTCTTATATGAATAAGATGGAATAGAACGTTTTAATAAAAACACCAATTTATCATTTTGAAAATCATTTTGTCAGAACAATATCAAAATAACAAACAGTAAGAATATATTGAATAAATAAGTATATCATTAATGAAATGTGAATTTTCACAAGTTAACAGAGAAGTAGAAACTTGGATAGCATTGTAACGAAAACTTTGAGATCCGGGTCGTCAATCTTTCTCTCAAACTCCGTAGGTTCGTCAAACCTCATGCGCTTCAGCCGTCAATTCTTCTCGCTGGATCTTCGGAATAGAGGCTGATCTCGTCCACTACCAGAATGAAAACTAAACTAATACTGTTTATAACTAATCTAATAATAATTCGTGTACATCACGATTGTTTACATAGAAATGAAATCTAAACTTTCTGACTCATTTCTGAGTCAGAGACTCAACATAATAACTTTCTTCTCTAATTTCTCTAACTTTTTCCAACTTAACCAACCTCTCTAATTTCTGAAATGGATCACTTATTTATAGCTGTTGAAGGGTTGTAAATGATGGGTCGTGTCCGCTGGTGAAGGGTTGCTTTTATCCGAACGAACAGACGCGTTTTTCCGACATAAAACATGTGTTTTGTGTGCAGAACAGTTCGCTGTCGCGACTGAGATTCTGAAAATCTCAGTCGCGACAGGGGGTACAGGGGCGAGTGAAAACTTCGTCTTTCTCCCGAGCTGGCTTTCGTAAGTCGCGACTGAGATTATGAAAATCTCAGTCGCGACAGAGAGATATTTCCCTGTCTCTCGACTGCTTTTCGTCCTCCTTGAGCGTCCTTCTGACTGATATGCATTCTCGGTACGTTTTTTAGGTTTTTCCTCCATTTTATCTCCGTTTTAGCTCCGTTTTTGCTCCTATTTGGATTTAACCAAATAATTAAGTACCTTACATCAAAGAAGTAAATAAAGACGTAAAAGTATTCCAAATGAATATAATTAGCATGATTTCAATGTAAATTTAACGTATTTATATATGATATTTATGTATATTTTGGGCTTAGCAATACACATACTCAATCACTTCTAGCAGTATAACTCATAGGTGTAAGAGTAGTGTCAATCTCAATGAACATTCAAAGCTTTAGAGTATGCCTAATCAGCCACATGCTTAATGACCCTTTTACAATGTTCCTCTAATACTTGATGCATGATTAATAAGCTACATGCCCAAATGAACAATCGTACACATACTCATTAGGCACCTCAAACATAAGCATCAACAGAACATCAAATATAAACATGTTTCATACACATACACATACTCAATCACTTCTAGCAGTATAACTCATAGGTGTAAGAGCAGTGCCAATCTCAATGAACATTCAAAGCTTTACAGTATGCCTAATCAGCTACATGCTTAATGATCATTCATACATAAAGTCTATGAGTCCTAGCTTCCTAAATAGTTATATCTAACCATCAATTCATACCAATCATTTCATCATCACCCAAAACATCATACATATATGTAATCGTTCAGTTCAAACCCACATAACAATACATATACTAAATCAGGCTAGTTTCCTAAATCAATGAGTTTTAGGTTCCAAAACAGTACATCAAACATACACAATCACTTCTAAAAGCATGACCAATCAGTTCAAACCAACATAACATTAATATATATTCAGTAAGTTAAAGAAATCTTCACATATGCTAAAGGCATGAACCGATTGACAATCTCTTCAGTCAGCCGTCGCATGTACTGAAGCATTCTTACTATCCCTGCAGATAGTGTTCAAATAAAAAGGAAACAGATGAGTTCATACCATCTACTGTATCATGCACTGTCTTGTCCTAGATTAAAAAAGATAAAGACCCAACCTTTACAGCAGTGAATCTAAATACAATAAAATCAGTGTAGCTAAGCGAGAGATCTAAACCTTTCAATGATAGGTCTGAAAATCACAAGATCCTTATACCAGCTGCTGAAATCGACATACACAAAAGTAAATCGGATGAGGAAAAGATAAGAGTAAGGAACAATGATACATCTAGGAACGAAGAAAATATGGCTTACCAGTACCGTGTTTCAAGCTCACCCAGTGATTGCATGTTCAAATCAACCATGGAGATAGAGAGGGATGAGAGGGATGAGAGGGATGAAGCTTGCGTAACCTAAAACTGAGGTTTGTGATTGAGAGAGAGCTTATATATCAGCTGAAATTTCAGTCAAATGATATAGAGCGCCTAAAATTTGGTATGACCGCGTAAGTGAAATTTAATTTGCCGCTTTTTTGTTTTCGGCATACAATGACATTCATTTATTAGAAGTGTCATCTGTTGAGCGCATCAAATTTAACGAAAACGCGCGTTTTCTTTGGATGACAGGATTCTGTAATCGTAATGTTATCTGAGAATCAAGCGCATTTTTTATTTCACCTTAAGATGACATACAGTTAAAATACTGTCACGAAAAATATTCAGACGACACGAAAACAAATGTCTGTCATGTATCTTGTTTCATGTGAAAGGGAAAATGACATAGTGATAACACTAGTATGCAGCTTGTAAGAAATGCCTAAGTTAACAATATGCAGCCATCAGAAGTGCGGTATATATGTATGACTAAGGTTCTGTTCTTTATTGCTCAACTGAACTGAACTGAACTAAATGCTACTAAACTGAACTGAACTGATTGATACTGAAATTAATAGTAATAAAGAACATAGTCTAACTGAAATGGTCCTCCAATTTGAACATATGTTCCAATTCATGACTTAATATCAGTTTGGATACCACAAATTCTCCTTAATATTTTTTGAACTAAGGATAGTCTTATCTCAGCTTATTCATTATATTGTTTAAGTGAATTAGGTTAATTATTAGCGCAATAATATTTGCAAGCATAATTAAAAAGGTAAAAAGAATGTAAGAAATTCTGACTTAACGATAATGATTGTAATGTATAAAAAGAAATTGATCAAAATTTTTATCGGTAAATTATAAAAAAATGCAGCTCTATAACTGTCTATACATCTAACTCTTCTTTTCTGAAACTATATATGTATAAAATTTGACAAAATTGCAATGGCCTTCAAGGTTGAACACAGTTAAGGAACACGTCTTCTCTGCAAGGAAGTGTAATAGCACCCATTGGATGATCAAATCCAAAGTCTTCCTCAGCTTTCTTTAACAATTTTTGGAAAGATGGCTGATTCAACACAGAAATTGGTACTATAAATCTCTTCATTTCCCTCTCTCCAACATATACTGCGAAGAAGCCTTTCGGAACTGAAGTTGCTTTATTTGCTATTGTGTTTGATCTACCAAGAATGCTCTTAGCACTCATAACACCAAGGAAAAGAATTGCCATTCTTGTTTTTCTTTACTTTTTGTTTGCTTCTCGGAAATACTAGTAGTGAAGGAGTATATATCTTTCAAGAATTGTTGATTTCGTTACGGACATGTACATGATGATATATATATATATATAGAGTAAGATCTGGAATTAACGTGTGAATAAATGGTCAAGAGGCTTCAAGTGGGGTGTACCTAGAGACATAAGCAGATGAAGGATCACATGGCTTTGTCTTCCAACTTATTGTCATTCTGTATATATTTTGTTGGAACACAAAGCAACAAATTTTATTTCCTTGGTTGAAATTAGGCCTTAGTATTGAGTAGGGATATAACAAGCATTTATTTCTTTAGGACATTAATTTGCAAGGGTGATTCAGATATGGACCACCAGCAAAGAAAAAGCCAGACAAGGCTTTGTGAAATGCATGTGAAGGAAGTGGGAATTTCTTTCCCCATTTATGTATTTATGTGGTAATCAAAGAAGAACAACTGGCTAATATTTGATGAATTTTCAAGACATCCAAGTATGAAATTAGTGTTATCTAAGTACATAAAAGTAGTAAGGTTATTGTACACAATTGAGTTTGGCTTATCCGATAAACCCGACTTCGAACACAATCAACCCAACATGTGCAAAGGACAAAAATCAAAGCAATTTACATTGACCAATGAAAGGATGTTTTTATTCCTAGATACTTCATAGCTAGTTCATGGTGAATTCTTTGGTGAAAAGAAGGTTAGTTATTTTAGAAAGGGCTTTATGGTGAATTCTTCATATGATACGAGTATTCACAATAATTTTATAATTGGTGGCATGCCTTAACTGCCTACAGGTTATTTCGATTATATGGCCGCCCCTTTCTATTTCTTGGTTCAATCTGAATAAAGTTAGCCCCTTTAGGCCAGCCACACGGGTTTGGGTCTTCAACTCGGCGTGTGGGAAGTCCTTTCGTGATGTTATTGATATGTGTCACAGGACATGTCTAGGAGTTCCAACAAGGGGTCCACAGGACGTGTGAAGGTCCGACACTCGGTGTGGCTCTTCCCCTGTGAATTTCTCATCTAACTAACTTGGCGTGTGGCTAAAGGCACACGCCATGTGAGCTGTCTTTCATGCTTTGCTTAGTTTGCTCAAGGAGATGCCCTCATCAATGTCCGAGTAATCCACTGATTGGTGGAGCGGATGATATTTGTAGAAATTGTCATGGATTTCCAAAATTAGCTTCCTTCTCCTTCCCGCTTGGCATCGGGATTCGTTTTTTGCTAAACTGAAAGCATCTATTTATGGTTGTGAAAGTTATGTGAATGGTGACATCAGCATTTGTGTTACAGAATATAATAGCTTAATTATTGAAATTAGATTTACTGTCGTTCTTAGTTTAGCTCTATACATTTTGGATAAATACATGTATAATTTCTGATATGTTGTGATATTTCTAATAAATTGATCTTAAAGCCCCTCCTCTCAAATCCGGTGTATTCCTACAAAACAGAGTTGTGAGCTGCTCGACGTGAGCACTCTCAACAGGGCCGGGGGATGTTTTGACTGGACGTATTCACGCTCACCGCACCAAATGATGAGGAAGCGAACTTGGGGTCCATTGGAAGGTCCACCTGTGGCAGGAGCGGTCCCCTGAAGACACTCCGACGATTGAGTCAGTATAAGAGAAGTGAAGAGAAAGAAAGAGTACGAACCAGAGAGAGAAACCGTTACCCTACAGGGTGACAAATTTAGAGAGAGAATCTGGATACAGTTCGTAGAGAGAAGAAATCTGTCATCTTATTGAAAGGTTTAACCTATTTATACAAAAGGACTGCTAGCAGACTTGAACTGTATTGCTACTTTATAGGAGCTAATTAAAAGGGCTAATTAAGGAGAGCTCAACTACCACCTAATTATAGAGATAATTAATTTATAGCAGTAATTACAGTTGTCTATCATTAATATACATTTGTATCATTAATATTCAACTGTTCAACTGTACACACTCATATCCCCCCTCAAATTGATGCTGGCCGGTCCAAAAGCATCAATTTGTGAAGAAGAAACTGATCTCGTCCACTAGAAAGAGCCGTAGTAAATATATCTGCAGTTTGATGCATAGTAGAGATGTGCGGAAGAGAAATAACATGTGCATCGTATGCCTCACAAATAGAATGACAATCGACTTCAATATGCTTTGTACGCTCATGAAAGACTGGGTTAGCACTTGTGTTATCAGCATGGAGAGGTGTAGAATCAGTTTGACAGAAGCCAATCTCAGCCCATAGTCCGCGAAGCCAAAGAATTTCCGAACAAGCAGATGACATAGCTCTATACTCAGACTGAGTGGAGGACTTAGATACACGATCTTGCTTTTTGCTGCTCCAAGAAATTAATTAAGGACCAAGAAACATGCACCAACCAGTAATGGATCAGCGAGTATCAGGACACCCAGCCCAATCGGCATCACTATAAGCAACAAGACGAATTGGAGAGTTGGTTGGAAAGAACAAGCCTCGTGCAGAACTTCCAAGCAAATAACGAATGATTCGACGGACAGCAGCCACATGAAGATGTCTAGGAGCTTGTATGAATTGGCTAACCTGTTGAACAACAAATGAAATATGTGGACTAGTAATAGTTAGATAGTTAAGGCTTCCTACAAGTCGTCGATACAAAGAAGGATCAGAAAGAAAATCACCATCATCACGACCATATTTAACATTCACTTTCATAGGTGTATCAGAAGAACGACCATCCCAAAGACCAGCCAAAGAAATAAGCTCTTGAGTATACTTATGTTTATGTAAAAAAATACAAGCAGAGGTAGAACACACTTCAAGTCCTAAAAAATAGTTTAAAGGGCCCAAGTCTTTCATATGAAATGCATTGTGAAGCCGTTCTTGAAGTTGAGAAATCAATTTGGAATCGCTCCCAGTAATAACAATGTCAACATAAACAAGAAGCAAGACGATTCCGCGAGAAGTTTGGCACAGAAACAAGGAGGAATCATATTGACTTTGAACAAAAGTGAAACTAAGAAGAGCATCATGAAATTTAGTGAACCAAGCTCGAGGGGCATGTTTCAAACCATAGAAAGACTTTTTCAACTTACAAACATCAAAAGAGGGAGTAGAAAATAACCCAAGTGGTGGAGTCATGTAAACATCTGCTTGAAGATCTGCATGTAAAAATGCATTTTTAACATCCATTTGTCGTAAAGGCCATCCTTTTGAAGCAGCAAGAGCAAGAACAAGTCGGACTGTTGTCATCTTTGTGACCGGAGCAGACGTCTCTTTATAATCTACTCCATACTTTTGCTTATTACCGAGAGAAACCAATCGTGCTTTATATCTATCAAGTGAACCATCAGAGCGGAGCTTAACGGAAAACACCCATCTAAAACCAATGTATGATTCCCTTGAAGAGCCAGAAGTTCTTCTTGCATTGCTTTAGCCCAACATGGTTATGTAGCTGCCTAAGAATAAGAAGTTGGAATTGTAGTATGAGATAAAGTGGCAGAGTAACCATACCTAGCAGGAGGATGACGGACACGAGTGCTTCATCGAGGAACCATTGGGGTTGAAGGTGGATTAGGGTCGGGAAGGACATGTGAGGATGGAGGGGACTGTCTTCGCTGATAGACCATACCCGGTTTAAAACGCTCAATGGACCGAGAGATGTCATCAAAGTGAGGAAGAAGAACAGAGGGTGAAGGAGAAACATATTGTTGAAAATAGTACTCATGTTCGAAGAAAATTACATTTCTAGAAACACGCATGCGATTGGCAGCAACATCATAACATAGAAACCCCTTATGAGCAGTACTATAACCCATAAAAGCACACCGAACCGATTGAGCGGCAAGCTTGTGGCGCTCATGAGAAGGCAAGTGAAGAAAACACACACAACCAAATGTACGGAGTGTATGATAATTAGGGTGCATACCAAGTAAACGATAATAAGGAGAATCAAAATTCAACTGTGGAGAAGGAAGGCGATTAATTAAATAAATTGCAGTAGACAAAGCTTCCACCCAAAATTTAGATGGAACCGAAGACTGCAAAAACAATGTGCGAACCATATTTAATAAGTGACGGTTCTTTCGCTCGGCCACTCCATTTTGTTGAGGAGTGTAAGGACATGTCCACTGAGATACAATACCTTTTTGTTGCAAAAAACCTCGAAACTCATGTGACATATATTCCCCCCCCCCCCCCATTGTCAGAGCGTAAAACTTTGATACATGTTGAAAATTATGTCTCAACAAAGGCCAGAAAAGCACGAAAGGAAGTTAGAACCTCAGCTTTGGAATGTAAAAAGTATATCCAAGTAAAGCGACATCATCGATGAATGTTACGAAATATTTATACTGCCCATGTGAAAGTACATAAGTAATACCCCAAACATAACTATGTATAATCGGGAAACAAGTTAAAGCATGACTACCATAAACAGGAAAAGGCAATGTCTTACTTTTTCCCAATTTAGAAGTAGAACAATCAAAAGACAATATATGGCTAGAAGACTGAGCTTTATTTCCAAAAAACCCCCATTGCATCAAATTATTCAGTATCATATTATTCGGGTGGCCTAACCGTTTATGCCAAAATTCAGCCTTACTTTCAACAACATAAGAAACTAAAGATAAAGTGCTAGGAATAGAAAATTGCAATGGAAATAATCTGCCCACTTTAGGTACCCTCGCGATCACCTTCCCCGACATCTGATCCTGCACAAGACAACCATCACGACAGAAATGCATGTTACAATTATTATCCACCATTTGACCAACTGAAATTAAATTGGTAGATAATTCAGGAGAAGCAAACACATTGCGAAAAGAAGGTCCAATATCACCAACAACGGCAATGGGAAGATCATTGCCATTAGCAACCTGTATATTTTGTGTCCTAGTATATTTCCGAAGATTTTGTAAAAAATGGGAAGAGCCAGTCATGTGATTAGATGCTCCAGAATCAACAAGCCAACAAGAAAGAACATTTTTACCTTGCTCTTGAAGATTTAAAGCAGAAAATGCTGATAAAATCATTTGTTGGACCATCTCTGGAGTGACAGTAGATTGGTTAGTAGTGGATATGGTGCATATGGAAGTATAGCTCCACGATCACCCAGAACAACAACTTGTAAACCTCTAATTCGATGGTTTTTCTGGACGAGTGGAACAATCCTTTATAATATGCCCAGTCTGTTTACAATAATTGCAAAATTTCTTATTGTAATTACGAGCAATATGCCCATACTCCTTGCAACTGTAGCACTGCAGTTGTCCCTTTCCTCGATTCTTTCCTTGAGCAGCATAAGCAACATTGGTAATTTCAGATGGGTCCTTGGATGCACCAATAATAGCTCGTGTAGCCAATCTCTGTTCCTCACGTAATAATTCGCCAACACACAAATCTAATGAGGGAACTGGGATTCTATTTAGCAATCCAGCCCGAGCAACATCAAATTCAGGTCTCAATTTCATCAAGAACTGATCACGACGACTATCTTCATGAATGGATTGAAGACTAGCTAGAACCTCGCTAGGAACCTTTGCATAAATAATTCCAGAATATTTGCTCCATAGGTTAAGAAATCCAGAATAATATTGTTCAATAGAAAGATTACCTTTACTCAAATTGTTAATCTCAAGTTCCAATTGAAAACGACGAGCTGTGTTATCTTGATGATATATACGCTTTAGATAATCCCACATATCCTTAGCAGTAGAAAAGGAACGCAAACTATTCACCATATGAACTTCAACAGAGCCTATGATCCAGGATATAATTATGGCATCCTTTATCTCCCATTCATTGCGTGCTTTATCTTCCTCAGGGGAAGGAGAAGACCCGTCAATATGACCCAAAGCTCTTTCCCCGTCAAAAACATCGACAGCTGAAACTCCCATGCTGAATAATTCTTGCCCGAAAATTTGATGGCCATGGTCTGATTGGTCTCTGAAGACGACATAATTCAATGCCAAATAGAAAACAAGAAGATGGCCAACCAAAACAAATAACCCAAAAAATCGCAAAGAACCAGAATTCCGAATAACCCAAGTAAGAAAGACACAGTAAAGAAACCAGAAATTCAAAATAGCCTAAATGGCTCTGATAGCATGACAAATTTAAAGAGAGAGAATCTAGATACAGTTCTTAGAGAGAAGAAATCTGTCATCTCATTGAAAGGTTTAACCTATTTATACAAAATGACTGCTAGCAGACTTGAACTGTATTGCTACTTTCTAGGAGCTAATTAAGAGGGCTAATTAAGGAGAGCCCAACTACCACCTAATTATATAGATAATTGATTTACAGCAGTAATTACAGTTGTCTATCATTAATATTCAGCTGTTCATTAATATTCAACTGTTCAACTGTACACGCTGATACAGGGTTGCCTGCTTTGGGGTATTTATAGATCCTCGACAAGATAGGGGTGGTTCAGAGGCTTTATTCCGGGAGTCCGAACCCGATGGGGTCTGAAGCCGATGGGCGGGATCAATGCCGAGGCCGTGATCGGCTTCTTATAGCCTTCATCAAGTAACCCGATAGTGTTCTTTATGGGATTTGAGTTATTAAACTCGTTGCTGCATTCCAAAATTTGCATGAGATAACTTTATTTCTGAAAATAAAAGATTCGGAGAGAAAAATAGAATCTAGTTATAGTTCAAATAAGCAAGAAGAGAACAACATATTGTAATTTGTATCAAATGAATTTCTCATTAGGCAAAATTGTTTGATCATGTAACCCATATATTTACATTGAATTGGCAATGATTGCCACATTTATATTTTATCTACTGAAGCTGGAAATAATATCATTGAAAGTATGTAGGCTGCAAGGAATTGTAAGGCCGCCCATAGGATGAATGAAACCAAACTCTTGTTCAGACAAATGAAGTAAATCTTGAAAGGAAGGTTCATTCAAGTATGAAACTGGTACCAAACATCTCTTCTTTTGCTCCTCTCCAACATAAACTGCTATGAATCCTTTTGGTACAGACTGACGAAAGATCTGCTTTGCAAGAACACCTGGTAAGCGAATACCCATTTTATATTTCTTCAAAGAAGAGAACAAAAACAGGAAATTTTCTTAGCGAGTTATCTTTGTTTACTGAAATGAAATAGGCAGAGAATATGTGAATTCTAAGTTGAGTAGGATGTAATTGATTAGTAGGTATATATAGATGAATAATTTTGGTGCAGAAAGGGTTGGGTCACAGCTCATAAGAATACGACATGGTTCTGATCTTATAATTATTCTATGTCGATAGATATATGGCTTCAAATTATCGAATAGTCAATCGTTGTTCTTTGAGTACAACATAAATGGGGCTTCCTTCACATGGACTTCACAAGCACTTGTCTGGATGGTGCTGCATATTGATATAAATTAGTCTTGCAAATTAATGTCCTAATAAGCAACATATGTTTGTTATCTTCATATTCGGTCAAGGCTTAGCTAATTGCAACCAAGTTATTGACGATAAGATTGAAGACAGAGCCATGTGATCCTTCATCTGCTTATGTCTCTTCTTCTATAGGTAAACCCCACTTGAAGGCCTCTTAACTGCTTATACACACATTAATTTCAGATCTTACTACATATATAATTAGATCACGTACAAGTCCGTAACCAAATCAATCAAATCAATAAGTCTTGAAAGACAAACCTCCTGCACTACTGTATTTTCATGGAGCATACAAAACTTGAAGAAAAACAAGAATGGCTAATTGATCGTGATATCATGTGATTATACAAAATATATGTGTCTTTATCTGAAGCAATTAAGGTCATATATAGTAAGGAGAACCTTTGAATCACACAATATTAGAATAGGTAACCATCAGGGTATGTGGACTCGTACTATGCCTTTCTGAATCCCTTCCGTGTAGGATTTTGATTCACACCTAGAATTCATTATTACAATTGGGCATATCATAAACAGCTTAAATTATTTTCCCCATTCACAAGCAGACATTTATCCTCAAAAGAAGTTAGGGTGTATACCTTGAACCAATTACCGAAATTGACTCTGTCATCTTATAAATGGAACACAACCGTCACAATCAAGGTACATACACACATCTATTGTAATAAATATTGAATTGCTTAGTGCTCACCATACTAAACTCTATTAACTCAAGCATCAGAGTGGAGGGCTGATCAATGAGAGCAAATTGATCCTTTTCCTGTCTGAGTACTACCACTCAGATTCAGTCGTGATAGAATCCTAGTTGATTATGATGACTAAGTCTGTATCCTTACCAGACTGTTATGTGAGAGGAAGTCAGTATGCAAGTTGTCTCCTAGTTAGGGTTGGTTTCGTATTCGGAATCTAAGGCAACTAGAAGTGTAGGTAGACTTACCTAAGGATCTGTATGTATAAATATGTGATGAACATGAAATAAAATCAGTGAAGAAGTTCTTGGATGACAAATTCAGAATAAAGGACTTAGAAAATCTAAAAATTTTCTCCGGAACAGAGGTTGCCATAACATATAAAGTATTTTTATTTGTCATGGATGTTACACCAAGAACTTGAAATTATCATGGATGTTCTTGGATTTACTTGAATAAACATGGATTAGCATTGATCTGGCTTTGTGAAAGGGAGGAAGAGGATCCTCATGGCGGATTTGAGTTCCAATTGTATCATAGGCATCTGTTAAACCAAATATGAGTTGGAGAACAATTTGGTCATTGGTAACAGGGCAATCTACTTTTGATAACTGATTGGATAGGGATTTGAGGTGCCGACAGTAGGAGGAGATATCAGAAAAATCATCTAGTTTGGTTTTGGAGAATTCTTGTTGAAGGAAGAGAGCATGAGAGTGCTTATTGTGTGAGAATATGTCCTATAGACGGTTCCAGGCTGTGGCTGCGGTAGAATCTGCTTCAATAACAGTGTGAAGCAGATCAATTGAAATGGTGCTGTAAATCCATTGAAGGACCACAACATCAATACGTGACCAGAGTTCAGGGTTTGTGGTTTGGAGAGAGTTGGCGGAAGGGTTTGTGGGTGATGGAGGAATGATATGATCAAGAACTTGGAAGGCTTTGGCATGGAGTTTGAGCAAGGCGGCCCAGGTTGGATAGTGACCTTTTTCAATATCCACGGTAATTTTGATGAAGGTGGAAATATTTGAGACTGTGAGGGAGCGATGGTTGGCGGGATGTGTTTCGGTATTAGAATTTTCGATGTTAGAATTTCCAGTGTTAGGGGTGTTCGTGTTTGAGTTGGCCGATGTATTAGTCATGGCGGTGGTTAAGGGTGTTGGCGGCGTTTAGGGTTGCGGCTGTGGATTAGGGTTTCGGTCGGCGGCGGTGAGGGATGTAGGAGGAGAGAGAGATGGAGGTAGACTAGGTTTTGGTCTCTGATACCATATAATAATATGAATTCTCAGTGATTGTTATTGATATGTAATTTAGTATATATAGAGAATACAGTTCACTCTGTAGTGAACGACTAACCGTATATTCTAGGCTAGAATTAGGGAACTAAATGTGTCAAAGATACAGATAAATCAACAAATAATATATACTCTAATACTGGATAACGGTCTGTACAATCTATATACTCGTGTTTTCTGAAACTATATATGTACAAAATTTGACAAAATTGCAATGATCTTCAAGGTTGAACATAGTTGAGGAATATGTCTTCTCTAAATGGAAGTGTAAGAGCACCCATAGGATGATCAAATCCAAAGTGTTCCTCAGCTTTCTTTAACAATTTTTGGAAGGAGGGCTGATTCAACACAGAAATTGGTAGTATAAATCTCTTCATTTCGCCCTCTCCAACATAAACTGCAAAGGAGCCTTTCGGAACTGAAGCTGCTTTATTAGATACCATGTTTGATCTACCAAGAATGCGCTTAGCATTCATAACACCACGGAATAGAATTGCCATTCTTGTTTTCTTTACTTTTTGTTTGCTCCACGAAAATACTAGTAGTGAAGGATGGTTTTTCTTTCAAGATTTGTTAATATGGTTACTGACTTGTACATCTAATCATACATATATATATATAGTAAGATCTGGAATCAATGTGTGAATAAGCTGTGAAGAGGCCTTTCAAGTGGGGTTTAGCAGATGAAGGATAATCACATGGCTCTGTCTTCCAACTTATTATCAATTACTTGGTCATGATTAATTCTGCATATAAATTGTTGGAACACCAATCTTGAATTATTTATTTCCCTTCGTTGAAATTAGGCATTAGTATTGCACATAATATGACTAGAGATAACAAGCATTTATTGCTTTAGAACATTGTTTTGCAAGGGTGATTCACATATGGACCACCACCAAAACAAAAGCCAGACAAGGCTTTGTGAAGTGCATGTGAAGGAAGTGGGTAATGCTTTCCCCATTTATGTTGTAATCAAAGAAGAATCGATTGACTGAATATTGCTAAATTTGAAGACATCAAATACGAAATACGGTTGCCACGTTTTTGAAATAACTATATATATAAGATTAGTGTTGTGTGATCAGTATAGATAAGTAGGAGCACTATCACTTGTTGTACACGATTGAGTTTGATAGCTATATCAATTTTTAGACTTTCAGTCGTGTTGTCGCTGTGCCTTGTTTATATTTCTTTATTTTCTTACAAGTTATACTTTAACCGTCCAATAATGGATGATGTCTCAACAATGAAGATTAAATTGAACAAACTTTATTTTATTAAATTGAAATTGAATTTTTACAAAAACTATTTGCAAACCACTTATGCACACACATATCATTTTATTATTTTGTTTTTTTTAACCCAAGGATTGAAATTGTTACACTTGAGTTTTTGTCATCCTATGTACATGGAATAGATCATGTAGTTGTACTTATTTAAAGTTGTGTTGAGGCATGACCATTATCTCCACAACATCTGAGGTTGGTGGTTTTGAGTTGGTCGTGGTGACAACAACTCGCTCCTCTTTATACTATGTGATGCTCCATAATATTTCCTTGTGTCTACGCATATGGTTAGAATATCTAGAGTCTAGTATCGAATCATTATTATAATTAATAAACTTATGACTTACATTGGTAAATGCTAGCTCATGTGCATTGGCTTTGGAAGATATAACTGTATCACATGACTTAGGCTCTACAATGGCACATGATCCTCGAACTCTCAATATTCATCTCTTTCATCTTGAAAATGTGTTGATGTTGTAACGTTTCTTTCTGCTTTCTTTTATGGGCAATCTCGAGCATTAGTTACCTCTTTTTCTACAACTATATAACATCGATTATTCTTGTGTCGATGCGATTTCTCGTATGCTTCGTTGTGGTTGTGGTGAGCTCCCCCTTGTTATCAACTCCCTTATTGCTGCTATTTCTGCCATCATTATCTGAATCTTTCTCCTCTTCTCGATCTCACAGCTTGTGGATCCTTGCTAATTTTATTTCCAGGATCCAATTTTTGAACTTTCCGCACATAAAGTTTTAACTTTAATAAAGTATTGACTCGCCGACATGTCTTGTTGTGAGACTAATATTAACTCGTTCTCGAATTGTTGGAGCATGTCATCATTTGTCCTTGCAAAAAACAGGTAAGAGTGTTCTATGGTTCTTTAGGGGTTTTGGCATCCTTGATGCGCTGCAACAGATCACCCTCTACCGAAATTGATAAAACATACATTGTTTTACCACACTTAACCTTCCAATTTTGATTGTCATTTTTTTTTGTGTCAAATGTGTTGTATCATTACCTCTAACAATCTCTCATAAATCTTACCTCAGAATATAAAAGTGCAGATGAGTACTCCAAGTACTATATTTATTATTACTTGTTATATAATAAGTCAATGTAATAAATATAAGCATTCCTAAGTCAACTAAAGCACTGTTATAGGCTGTTGTTGGTCTACTATGTCTCATTGATTGAAGGATAACCTTATATATATATATATGTATGTATTGTTTTTACATAAAATATATCAATGTATATTTTAATCTACATGGTATCAGAGCCTTGTTTTGGTCTCTATTTTGGGTTTCTGAATTGAGATTCCAGAATTTTGGGCTGTTTCTTTCAGTATATCTGGCTGCCTTGTGAGGAGAGTCTGATTTCACCTCAACGGATTGTTGCCATTCCTCTTCTGCCACCGTCGCCTCTCTGTTTCCGACTTGTCTATCCGGTTAGTTTGCCGGTGAATCTCCTTTTGTGCAATTACGTTGCCGGCAGCCTTTTGCGTGTTGCTTCAATTGAGTTTTGCTTGTCCGTTTCCTATGAAGTTTGATGTTCCTCTGTTGTCTCTCTTGTTCGGTATGTTCTTCTAGGTTGCATCTCCCGAATTATGTTTTTTATATTCCGAAGTATATTGAGTTTCTTGTTTTGAATTGTATTGTCTTTAAGATTATATTATAAGTATCTATAGCAAGCTGAACATGATTAAAATCCATGCTTCAGTTTGAGGGGAGTGTTATAGAATAAGTTAATGTAATAAATGTAAGCATGTCTAAGTCAACTAAAGCATTGTTATAGGCTACTGTGGGTCTACTATGTCTTATTGATTGAAGGATAACCTTGTATATATATGTGTATTGTTCTTAAGTAAAATATATCAATATAACATCTTAATCTACATGGTACCCAATAGATTTCTCTCTATTTCTATGGTCTGTTACATTACTGAATATTTCCAAAATGCCTACTGAGGAAGACATGTTAGACTTAACGACTTGATTATCTCCTTTAATTAACCATGTATATTTTGGTCTCACACCAATAATTTTCAGAGTCCCGAACTACGGGCTAGCATTTATCATCTATAAGCTTCAATAGAGAAGCAAATACGTCATCACATGCACATCAATTCTTTGCTCTTTATATGATTTATGTCAAGCTTGATACCTTCATCTTTTTCCTTCATAAGAGAACACTACAATTCAATTGAAGTAGTGATTTTCATGAACATGATTAACGTCTTTATTTTTATATGGAATAAGCTACCAAAATAGCATCAATGTACGCTTAATATTTAAAAAAGAGTATCAAGCTCTTGTATGCCTTATATGTTCTCCATGCGTGCGTATGAATGTGATGATTTCCTATATGATTATTGTCGTAATGCCTTGAATGGGTTTCCTATTCGGAGTAGTATTGGGTTTCGGATTCCTAGTTGGATTGGGATAATGGGTTCCTAGTGGGATTGGGATCATGGGTTCCTAGTGGGATTAGGATCATGGGTTCCTAGTGGGATTAGGTTAGATTGGGTATTATAAATACCCCATTATATAAACCTAATCATTTTAATCAGTTTTTCGCCTCCTAATAATACTATTCTCCTTCTGCCCGTGGACTAGCCAACACAACGTTGGTGAACCACGTAAATCTATGTTTTTCGACTGCTTGTTTATTTATCTTTCATTAATTCCGCACAACAAACTGGTATCAGAGCTTTCGGTTTCCGATCGGGGTTTTGTTTTTCTGGAGAGAAAGATGTCTGCGATGAACGTGAAAATCGAAAAGTTTACTGGGAGAAATAGTTTCAGTCTATGGCAGATCAAAATGCGGGCTTTGTTAAAACAACAAGGCCTGTGGACGCCGTTGAAGAAGGAAATGGGAGAAGTCACTGTTGAGATGATGATTCTGGAAGAAAAGGCACATTCAACAATTATGTTGTGCCTCGCAGATGATGTCATCACTGAGGTCTCAGACGAAAGAGACTGATGTCGGTCTGTGGATGAAGTTAGAGAGCTTATACATGACAAAATCTCTGACGAACAAACTTCTTCTGAAACAACGTCTGTTTGGCCTGCGAGTGTAGGAAGGTACGCAACTCAGGGATCATTTAGATCAATTGAACACATTATTATTAGAATTACGTAATATTGATGTGAAAATTGAAGATGAAGATGCTTCTTTGATTCTGTTGGTGTCTTTACCGCTTTCATATGAGAATTTTGTTCAATCATTTATTGTTGGTAAAGATTCTGTGAGTTTGGAAGAAGTTAGGTCATCTCTTCATAGCAGGGAGTTGCGCCATAAGGCGAGCAATACAGGTGCAGATAATCAGGCCTCTGGACTGTTTGCCAGCTGCAGTAAGGAAAAGGGAAATGGTGGAAAGAAGAAGTCTAAGAAGCCGTTCTCAAAGGGTCTCAAGCCAGACGACACCTGTAATTACTGTAAGGAGAAAGGACATTGGAAAACTGATTGTCCAAAGAAGAAGAAGAAATCAGAAAATCAACCAGGTTCTGCTGCTGTAGTAAATGGTGACACCAGCTCTGAAAACGATATTCCTCTAGTTGCTGATGGACACACTCATCACTCTGATGTGTGGGTTCTTGATTCAGGAGCATCTTATCATATTTGTCCAAGGAGAGAGTGGTTTTCAACTTATAAGCAGGTAGATGGAGGTAGCATTTCAATGGCTAATAGTCATGTCTGCAAAGCAGTTGGAATAGGCTCGATCAAGTTGAGGACACATGATGGTAAGTTCTGCACGTTGAACGAAGTCAGGCATGTTCCATTGATGACGAAGAATCTGATATCTCCGAGTCTGTTAGACAGCAGGGGTCTCAGCTGGTCAAGAAAAGATGGAGTTCTATATGTCTATAAAGGTTCTGCTGTGATTCTGAAAGGTGTGAAGCATAGTACTTTGTATTTCTTTCAAGGTTCCACTGTTACAGGTTCAGCTAATGCTGCATCGTCAGAGATTGACCAGGAGGATATGACAAAGATATGTCATATGAGACTTGGTCATATGGGCGAAAGAGGGATGCAGATTCTATCAAAGGATGATCTTCTTGATGGTCATAAGGTCAAGAGTCTAGAGCTTTGTGAACACTGTGTCTTTGGGAAACTACATCGCAGCAAGTTTCCCAAAACTATTCACATAACAAAATACACAGTTGATTACATCCACTCTGATTCTTGGGGTCCATCTCGAGTTGAGTCTTTGGGAGGTCACAGATATTTTATGTCTCTCATTGATGATTATTCAAGGATGACTTGGGTCATCATGATGAACCATAAAAGTGAAGCTTTCAAGAATTTCAAGCAGTGGAAAGCATTGGTGGAAAACCAAACAGGAAATAAGATAAAGAGGCTGCGAACTGATAATGGTCTGGAATTCTGTTCGTCTGAGTTTGATCAGTTCTGTAAGGATGAAGGGATTGCTCGGCATCACACAGCCAGGAATACACCATAACAGCATGGTGTAGCTGCACGAATGAACCAGACATTATTGGAGAGGGTGAGGTGCATGCTCTCTAACGCTGGGTTAGAAAGAATATTCTCGGCTGAAACGGAGAACACAGCATGTTATCTGATTAACCGCGGACCACACACCGGCATACAACTCAAGACGCCTACAGAAATGTGGTCAGGAAAGGTTGCTGATTACTCAAATTTGAAAGCTTTTGGGTGCACAGTTTACTATCATGTTAATGAGGGTAAGCTAGAGTTGAGTCTTTGGGAGGTCACAAATATTTTATGTCTCTCATTGATGATTATTCAAGGATGACTTGGGTCATCATGATGAAGCATAAAAGTGAAGCTTTCAAGAATTTCAAGCAGTGGAAAGCATTGGTGGAAAACCAAACAGGAAATAAGATAAAGAGGCTGCGAACTGATAATGGTCTGGAATTCTGTTCGTCTGAGTTTGATCAGTTCTGTAAAGATGAAGGGATTGATCGGCATCACACAGCCAGGAATACACCACAACAGCATGGTGTAGCTGAACGAATGAACCAGACATTACTGGAGAGGGTGAGGTGCATGCTCTCTAACGCTGGGTTAGAAAGAATATTCTGGGCTGAAACGGAGAACACAGCATGTTATCTGATTAACCGCGGACCACACACCGGCATACAACTCAAGACGCCTACAGAAATGTGGTCAGGAAAGGTTGCTGATTACTCAAATTTGAAAGCTTTTGGGTGCACAGTTTACTATCATGTTAATGAGGGTAAGCTAGAGCCAAGAGCCAAGAGCCAAGAAGGGAGTGTTCGTAGGCTATGGAGATGGAGTTAAAGGCTTCAGGATCTGGTCTCCATCAGAGAAAATGGTCATTTTGAGCAGAAATGTAGTCTTTGACGAAAAATCTGTGCTTAGACCCATTGTGAAGCCTACAACTGCAACAGAAAATGATAGCATTGATAAACAGGTGGAGTTTCAGGTCATACAGAGTGAGAGTGGCTTGAAGGAACAAGAGTTAGGAGCATAAATAGAGCTACCAGAGTCTACACCATCAGTTTCTCAACCATCTGAAGCTACACATCGTAGCTTAGCTCAAAATCGACCAAGGAGGGTTGGAGTTAGGCCACCTAAGAGGTATGAGGACATGGTGGGCTATGCACTACAGGTTGCTGAAGAGGTGGACACTCGTGAACGATCAATTTACCAAGAAGTTGTTTCAGGCACCGATTCTAAGAAATGGCTTGCTGCTATGGGAGATGAGATGGAATCCCTTCATAAGAATCAAACATGGGATTTAGTCATACCACCTCCAGGGAGAAAGATTATTACTTGCAAGTGGGTTCTCAAGATAAAGGAAGGGATATCACCTGTAGAGGGAGTCAAGTATAAGGCTAGAGTTGTTGCTAGAGGTTTTAATCAAAGAAAGGGAGTGGATTATAATGAGATATTCTCACCAGTAGTCAGACACACCTCTATTAGAGTGTTGCAAGCTATAGTTGCACATCAGGATTTGGAGCTTGAGCAACTTGATGTAAAGACATGCTTTCTACATGGAGATTTGGAGGAAGAGATCTACATGACCCAACCAGATGGTTTCCAGATTCCTGGGAAGGAGAATTATGTTTGCAAGTAGAAGAAATCCTTGTATGGACTTAAGCAGTCTCCTAGGCAGTGGTATAAGAGGTTTGACAGCTACATGATGCAGCTGGGCTACACGAGGAGCCCATATGATTGTTGTGTCTATTACAATAAATTGGAGGCCTAATACACAAATAACCCCTTCAACTTGTCCAAATATTGCAACTGCCCCCCTCAAGTTTCAATTGTAACAACTTACCCCTCAAACTTGTCCAATTGTAAAATATAACCCCTCAAACTTGTCCAATTGTAAAACATAACCCCAAATTGGGATTTTTTTTACTCCGTACTTGAAGCAACCGTAAAAATGTTTCCCCGAATTCGTATCACGCTATGAAATCTTCAATGGAGCTATTTCTCCACATAAACACATTTTCACCCATATAATATCCCAAAACTTTGAATCAAGAAATCACTAAAAAATGAATAGCAATAACAAAAAGAAGAAGAATAAGTTGAAGAATTGAGGATTAGGTTATTTAAATACTGATTTTTTTGGGTCTAAAGATTTGATGATCACATTCCACGAGCGTTTGCAACTTTTGTATTTCACGTGTTTCTTCAATTGCAGTCCGTGTCAGCAATTTGGGGTTATGTTTTACAATTCAACAAGTTTGAGGGGTTATGTTTTACAATTGGACAAATTTGAGGGGTAAGTTGTTACAATTGAAAGTTGGAGGGGGCAGTTGCAACATTTGGACAAGTTCAGGGGGTTATTTGTGTATTAGGCCTAAATTGGAAGATGAGTCTTTTATCTATCTGGTGTTGTATGTAGATGACATATTGATAGCTGCAAGGAAGAAGCACGACATTCAGAAGTTGAAGGGTCTTCTCAGCGCAGAGTTCAAGATGAAGGATTTGGGTGCAGCTCGGAAAATTCTGGGAATAGAGATTTACAGGGACAGAAGCAAAAGGAAACTTTTTCTGTCACAGAAGGGCTATATTCAGAAGATCTTGTCAAGATTTTCCATGTCTACCGCAAAGCCTATAGATACTCCTAGTGCTGCAAGTGCACATCTGTCTATTGCTTTTGCACTTAAGTCTGCTGAAGAGAAGGAGTACATGTCTCGAGTTCCCTATGATAGTGCAGTAGGAAGCTTGATGTATGCAATGGTCTGCACTAGACCTGATCTTGCATAGTCTGTTAGTGTTGTTAGCAGGTTTATGGGTGAACCGGGCAAGGAGCATTGGCAAGCTGTGAAGAGGATCTTTCGGTACCTAAAAGGTACATCTGACGTTGGTCTTATTTATGGAGGTGATACAGAGTGTTTGGGGACAGGTTTTTCAGACTCTGATTATGCTGGAGATGTTGACAGTAGAAGATCTATGACTGGTTATGTTTTCACTCTTGGCGGTTCAGTTGTAGGTTGGAAAGCTACTTTGCAGCCTACAGTGACTTTGTCTACTACGGAAGCAGAGTATATGGCACTGACTGAAGCTGCTAAGGAGGGGATTTGGCTTAAAGGACTGGTTAGTGATCTTGGTCTACATCATGATCAGGCTACAGTGTATTGTGACAGCTTGAGTGCAATCTGTTTAGCCAAGGATCAGGTTCATCATGAGAGAACCAAGCATATAAATGTGAGGTATCATTTTCTGAGAAGTGAGAAGAGGGTCAAGGTGAAGAAGGTAGGCACTGATGACAATCCGGCTGACATGTTTACCAAGCCTGTTCCACATAGCAAGTTTCAACACTGTTTGGACTTGCTAACCGTCAGAGATTATTAGTTGCCCTGTGGGGGCAACTCTGAGGCAGAGGGAGAAGTCTGTTCATCTGGCACTGTCATGGGTGCATTTGTTATATTTTCAGGAGGATTCAAGTCAAGGTGGAGATTTTTCGTAATGCCTTGAATCATGGGTTTCCTATTCGGAGTAGTATTGGGTTTCGGATTCCTAGTTGGATTAGGATCATGGGTTCCTAGTTGGATTGGGATCATGGGTTCCTAGTGGGATTAGGTTAGATTGGGTATTATAAATACCCCATTATGTAAACCTAATCATTGTAATCTGTTTTTCGCCTCCTAATAATACTATTCTCCTTCTGCCCGTGGACTAGCCAACACAACGTTGGTGAACCACGTAAATCTGTGTTTTTCGATTCCTTGTTTATTTATCTTTCATTAATTCCGCACAACAATTATATCGTACGTATAATAGCATATTCCCCGTATATGGTTTATGTCTAACCCTCTATGTGTGGTTATTGCAGATAGTGTGATCTAATTCCCTTGGCTGGCTTACTTCAGGGGAGATAAGTAAGCGCCTCACGGGTCACGACGACTGTTGCTTGCCTATTTTGACAAAACTTATCAGAGTAAAGAGGTGTGTTATAGAGACCTAAATTGGTACTCTTTTTTTAAGGCTGTATTGGTGCTATTTTAGATGCGAAGCCTAAAAGGATACTTTTACAAAAGCCATACGCCTATTTTCGTATCTTTTCCTTTTTACGTTGAAGATGGACAAAATTACTGAACTTTTTCAGACCAAAGAATGAATCTTAACAAACAATTGCCTATAATTCAAGGTTAGTAAATTCAGATCAGAAGCTTCAGCATTCTGTAGGCCGCTTCCCAACCTGTGTGACAGTTGAGGAAATAGTTTCATCCAAATCCTAAATTGAGAGTTAGAAATAGAGTAAACAAGCAAGAAGAGAAGCAACATATTGTAATTTGTATCAAATGAATATTCTCATTAGGCAAAATTGTATGATCGTGTAACAACATATATTTACATTGGATTGGCAATGATCACCACATGTATTTATTTATCTACTCAAGTTTGAAATAATATCATCGAAAGTATCTTGCGTGCAGGGAATTGTAAGGCCGCCCATAGGATGAATGAAACCAAACTCTTGCTCAGACAAATGAAGTAAATCTTGAAAGGAAGGTTCATTCAAGTATGAAACTGGTACCAAACATCTCTTCTTTTGCTCCTCTCCAACATAAACTGCTATGAATCCTTTTGGTACAGACTGGCGAAAGATCTGCTTGGCAAGAACACCTGGTAAGCGAATACCCATTTTATATTTCTTCAAAAAAGATTAAGGAAAGGAAGAATTTTCTAAGAGAGTTATCTTTGTTTATGAAATACACAGAGAATATGTGAATGCTAACTTGTGTAGTATGTGATTGACTAGTAGGTATATATAGATCAATAATCTTTGCAGAATCAGATTTGAGTGGCTAAAAGTCATTTGGTTAGGTAACAGCTGATTAGGGTATCACATGGGTCTGTTTGTCATCCACAGGCAGAGGGCCTACAACTGTTTCAATTGGAAATGGATGGCTGAAAACAATTACTCTTTATATTATGCTAATTTAACTGAAACAGTTCTATTCCTATTCTAATTTAACATTGTGGTGTAATTGAATATCTTTATAATTTTAATGTTTCATCAGTACTTTATGTACAAACATTATTTCTATTCCATTTTCCTTAGCCTTGCCTAATCAGTAATTCTTGGAGTTATGGCTGGGTCAAGAATGATAATGAGAACTGCAAAAAGAGATATAAGAAAACAGTTTAGATGATATGAGAAAACAGCAGTCTTTGGACAAACAAGAATCAAATAACAAGTGACTATTTCATTGTTTGTGTTAATTGTATGAGTAATTTTTTAATTGCTTGGTGTGTGATCATGATTCGGTGCAAGAGATGAAGCCAAACTTTGATCTTATAATTATTGTTATTTGTGATAGATTTCTGTTTGCAGCCCACAACGTTGATCTTATAATGATTGCTCTTTATCACCACATTCTATGTTGATATATGGCTACAAATTATCAAATAGTCAATTGTTCTTTGATTCCTTCACATGCACTTCACAAGGCCTTGTCTGGATAGTGGTCTATATATGAATTTACTCTTTCAAACTAACTAATAAGCAACAAATGTTTTTTTATCTCTATTCATATTCGATCAAATTGTAATTAACGCCTAATTTCAGCCATTCCCATGAAAAAACCGAATAAGGAAAAGAAAAAAATAAAACAGTTCAATTAAATCTTGTGTTCCAACAAATTATATAATAAGTGGGGAGACAGAGGCAAGTGATTCTTCAGGCAAACCCCACTTGAAGGCCTCTTGACCGCTCATTCACACGTGGTACATCTTCAACATTTATACCAGTTATACTACACATATTATGTACAATGTGTGAATGAGCAATTTTTTAAGGGATTCAACTATTGCTATTTTTGTGCAGCAAAGAGACAAAGAAGAATAACAAGAATGACTATTCTTTTCCGTAGTGTTATGAGCATTATTTCATATGCAAATTTCGTCGTAATGCCAGATATTAAAATTACTGATAAAAGTTATAGATTAAAGACACAAAGTTTTCGTTTTTTAATTCTAAATTTTTCTTTATTTCGACCAAGTCAGGGTACCTCCACCCTGATTCTATAGGCCATCTTGTTCTTCTTTGGTGTCAACGTCGTTTATAGAAGCAATAAGGCAACTATCCGAGTCAAATAATCCACTAATCATCAGATAATCCCAGAATATTCTTGTCTCTTACATGACCAAAAAGCCAAAATTTATGGGTGATGAGGATTTCCTTCATCATCACCCAAATACATTAGTTGAGCAACCATTTTCTTCACTTGGTAACAAGGCTTGGGAGATGAAAGTTCAACAAAGGCTTCAAAAGAAGCCTCATTACAGCATTTTGTTGGAAAATGAATGAGATGATTTGATAACAACTCAATTTGCTGTGGAAAGTGTATATATTATTGATCTCATACTCAGTTTAAACACAGTTACACAATAACTGTTCAATAACTACTTCCTACAAATCAGTGATTTAATACAATAATATAGGATAAGATATTCTAAACATAATACAATAATAATGTAGTAGTTCCTAAAGCATAAATTTAACACTCCCCTTGCTTTGGTTACTGCAAACTCCATGAGTTTGAGTTTCACAGAAACCATTAAAATCGTCAAGGTCCCCTTCTTCATCTTCCAGCAGGTGTTTGATTGATTTCCAGCCCAAGGAAGAACTTCATCAATCCTAAATCAGTCATCTCAAATTCTTTCTTCATTTTTTACTTGAATTCGTCAATAGCAGCTTCATCATTTCCTGTTATCAAAAGATCATCCACATAAAGTGAGATCACAACCAGACTGCCATTTTTACCTCTTTTCGTATATAATGTGGGTTCATTCATGCTTCTTTTGAACCCCAAGAGACTCCAAATATGAGTCAATTCTCGAATACCATGCACGCGGAGCTTGTTTAAGCCCATATAATGCCTTGTATAGCTTATACACTTTATCTTCTGCACCTGCAATAGAAAATCCTTCAGGTTGGTGTACATATATGTCCTCTTCAAGCCAACCATTTAAGAAGGCTGACTTGACATCCATGTGGTGCAATCTCCACCTAAACTGAGCCGCAAAAGCAATTAAAAATCTCACTGTCTCATGTCTTGCAACAGGAGCAAAGGTATCTCCAAAGTCAACACCAGGCAGTTGAGAATACCCCTTCACTACCAGCCTTGCTTTATGCTTGAGAATGCTTCTTTCTTGATTGTACTTGTGTCTGAATACCCATTTTACTCCTATTACATGCTTGTCAACCAAAGACCAAGTGTCATTCTTCTCAATAGCCGCTAATTCTTCTTCCATGGCTTGTTTCCATTCAGGAAACTTGATAGCTTCTGCAAAACTTGAAGGTTCAGCTGCAGTAAATTGCAATTTTCATATATCTCTGATAATGATGTGATATTGGTTATGAAAAAGAGATAATAACCAAATCAACAAGTTTTCCCGATCTATCTTAAGGAATTAATAGAATCAAATAACAAACATAAATTGGTGATAACAAACCAATCCCAAAGAATTAAAGACAATGAAAGGAGATCTGACCTTACACCTTCGAATAATTAAATTGGAACCTGAGTGTTTGGCGATTCACAAGTACCTTACCAAAATACTTGTTCACGATCAAGATAATATTGCAAGAATGATGACCCGGTCTCTCAAACTCACAATAAAGAATTCAATCCCGGATTGAAAATAATTCCCAAAGGAAAAGAAGAAATTTTGTTCATAAAAATATTGATTTCTGATTGATAAAAATAATGAAGAATACAAGCCTTTATATAGGCTACAAAATAAACCTAAACCTAAACTAAAAAGGAAGTTGAATCCTAGTGCACCAAGGTAAAAGAAATCCTAATTAGACAAGGAAAAACATTAAATTCGTTTTTGTCCTTTAGAGCCCAATTTCAGCCCACTAATTAACATTATTTGGGCCTTTTAATTAGCTAGAAATAAGCCCAATCAAACCTATAAGGTTATAGCATTAATTTTAATGAGTCCCAATGGGTTTTGCACATGCCAAACACATGCAAGTCCAAAGCTTCTCTTAAAATATGATCAACCTTTTTACATATCACTATTATGGGCTTGGGCTTGGATACAACACAAAAATACACCATCTTTAATGACTTCGCTAGAATTCATTCCTTGTTTAAAGAAGCTCAAGATGAGTCCATTAAGCATTTGTTGGTCTTTCTTTGCACGATTCTTCGTCATAGGTCCAATTGACAGCTCCAATGGATCCCTCATGCTTCTACTAGGCTCCTTAACTCCAAGCTCCTTTGTTCCATGCTCTTGTGCTTTTGATATCACATCATTCCCTCTCTCTTGAAAAGGATTTGTCCTCAAATCTTCATCTCCTACATCAAACAAAGATAAATCAGCCACATTAAAAGTTGCATGCACACTATACTCACCTGGCAAGTCGAGCTTGTAGGCATTATCCCCAATTCGTGCGACTACTTGAAATGGACCATCGCCTCTAGGATGTAGCTTTGATTTTCTCTGAGCGGGGAACCTTTCCTTGCGCATATGCAACCACACCCAATCACCGGGTTCAAATAGAACACATTGTCGACCCTTGTTAGCTTGCTTTGCATAATGCTCATTCTTCTTCTCCAGTTGTTGTTTCACTTGTTCATGTAACTTAAGCACCATTTCTGCCTTTTTCTTTCCATCTAAACTTTTCCTTTCATCAACAGGCAAAGGGATCAAGTCTAATGGTGTCAAAGGATTAAAACCATAAACAATTTCAAATGGTGAGAAGTTAGTAGATGAATGTATAGCCCTATTATAAGCGAACTCAATAAATGGTAGGCATTCTTCCCATGACTTAAGATTCTTTTGAATAACTGCCCTAAGAAGTTGTCCTAAAGTTCTATTTACTACTTCGGTTTGACCATCAGTTTGAGGGTGACAAGAAGTAGAAAACAACAGTTTAGTCCCCAATTTATTCCACAAAGTCTTCCAAAAATAGCTTAAAAACTTAGGATCTCTATCACTAACTATACTCTTTGGCATCCCATGCAGACGAACAACCTCTCTAAAGAACAAGTTAGCAATATTAATAGCATCATCAGTTTTATGGCATGGTATGAAATGTGCCATCTTAGAAAAGCGATCTACAACCACAAATATGGAATCATTACCTCTCTTAGACCTAGGTAAAGCCATCACAAAATCCATGGATATAGCAGTCCAAGGTTCATTCGGCACAGGTAATGGAGTGTATAAACCATGAGGCATAACTCTAGACTTAGCTTTCTTACAATTAATACAACTAGCACATATTCTTTCCACATCACGTTTCATATGAGGCCAAAAGAAATGTTCAGAAATCATGTCCAAAGTCTTAGCAACCCCAAAATGCCCCATCAAGCCTCCACCGTGGGCTTCCCTCACAAGAAATTCTCTATGTGAACATTTAGGCATGCATAATCGATTATCTCTAAATAAGTAGCCCTCATGTCTATAAAATTTTCCAAAAGCAGTAAGTTCACAAGCTTTATAAATAGATGCAAAGTCTAGATCATCAACATATAATTCTTTGATATACTCAAATCCTAAACACTTAGCATGCATCACATTCAATAAGCTAACTCTCCTACTTAATGCATCAGCAACTACGTTTTCCTTCCCTTGCTTATACTTAATCACATAAGGAAACGTCTCTATAAATTCCACCCACTTGGCATGTCTTCGGTTCAATTTTTGTTGACCCTTAAGATGTTTCAAGGATTCATGATCGGTGTGGATCACAAACTCTTTAGGCCATAAATAATGTTGCCACATTTGCAAAGCCCTAACTAATGCATAGAGTTCTTTATCATAAGTGGGATAGTTTAAGGTTGCACCACTAAGTTTTTCACTAAAGAAGGCTATAGGTCGACCCTCTTGCATTAAAACAGCACCAATCCCTACTCCCGACGCATCACACTCAATTTCAAACGATTTATCAAAGTTTGGAAGTGCTAAAACGGGGGCAGAAGTTAGTCTTGCCTTAAGCATCTCAAAAGCATCCTCTTGTGCTTTGCCCCACTTAAAGCCAACATTCTTTTTTATTACCTCGGTTAGTGGTGCGGCAATGGTACTGAAGTTCTTCACAAACCTCCTATAGAAACTCGCCAAGCCATGAAAGCTCCTCACCTCGGTAACTGAATTTGGCGTTGGCCACTCTTGAATGGCTTTCACCTTTTCAATATCAACAGAAACTCCTTGTGCTGAAACAATAAAACCCAAAAACACAACTTTCTCCATGCAAAATGAGCACTTAGAAAGGTTAGCGTATAATTTCTGTTCTCTCAAAACATCTAATACAACCTTAACATGTTCTATGTGTTCTGCCTCAGATTTAGAATAGATAAGAATGTCATCAAAATAAACAACAACAAATTTACCCACTCTTAAGATCTATTTTAGTGAAAATAACAGCCCCATTTAATTCATCCAACATATCATCTAACCTAGGGATAGGATGACGATACTTTACCGTGATTTTATTGACGGCTCTACAATCGATGCACATCCGCCAAGTTCCATCTTTCTTTGGTACTAGGATGACTGGTACAGCACACGGACTCATAGATTCACGAATCAACCCTTTTGCCATTAGTTCCTCGACTTGCCTTTGTAGTTCTTTTGTCTCCTCAGGGTTACTTCTATAGGCTGGTCGATTTGGAATTTGTGCTCCGGGAACAAAGTCAATTTGATGCTCAATTCCTCGAATCGGGGGTAACTTATTAGGCATCTCTTCGGGGAATAAATCCTTGAATTCCTGCAAAAGAGGGGAAATACTAGAAGGAAGGTTAGACTGATTTACAGAAGATAAACAAAAACTCTTACAATAAAATAATAATAAATTTTTGTTTTCAAAATCGGCTTGCTTTACATCCCTCAATTTAGCATATAAAGATAGATTTTGGCTTTTGTTAATGCTCCTCTCTTTTTCTCTCCTCTCACCCTCATTTCTCGACCTCACTAATGCCTTTTCACTCACCTCTTCTCTCTTCACACCCTCACTGATTTTATCACTCTTATTTTCTCTCGCCTTAACCTTTTCCCTTCTCACAGATTGTTCTTGTAACATTCTTTGCATGTAGAGCTGATCTTCAAACACTTCAGCAGGTGATAAAGGTGGCAAAATATACTTCTTCCCATCCTTAACAATAGTAAATTTATTTGTTCGACCATGATGTAGTGCTGATCGATCGAATTGCCAAGGCCTCCCCAATAACACATGACATGCTTGCATAGGTACTACATCACATAATACCTCATCAGAAAAAGAACCAATAGAAAAGTTCAGAAGCACCTGTTTAGTAACTTTGAGTTCGTTACTATCATTCAACCATTGTAACCGATAAGGATTGGGATGTGGAATTGTTGATATCCCTAATCGGCTTGCTAACACATTGCTTACCACGTTGCAACAACTTCCTCCATCAATAATTAGTAAGCATGTTTTTCCAAGTATGTTGCAATGAGCATGAAAGATGTGCTCTCGTTGCTCAATGTCACCACTCACTCCCATCTTCAATGTTCTACGAGTGACTAAGTTAACTCCATGTCCTCTTTTACTATCCACCTCTTCTATATCACTAGAATCTTCTAAGGTGGGCATATCATCTGATTCATGTTCGGACTCACTTTCGGATATTAACTCACCATGCTTCATAACCATCGCCTTTTGATTCGAACACTCTCTTGCATAGTGCCCTCTCCCTTGGCACTTAAAACACACAATTTTCACGAGTTCTTGTGGGTTTTTCAGTAGTTTTGTATTTTGGAGTAGTTCCACCAATTTGCAACTTCCCAAATGCTTTTGAATCAACCTGAGGCTTTTGGTCACTTTTAGAGCTAAATTCAGATTTAGTTTTGAAATTACCTCTTGGATCTGACTTCCATGGAGTGGAAGTAGTGCCTTTGAACTTTGATCTCCCTTTCTCAACCTCTTGAAGTTGTCTCTCAATTTTTATCGCTTTATGGAGCATCTCGTCCATGTGGAAATAAGTTTGTAGCTCAAGAGGGTTGCGAATCTCCCTCTTCATTCCCATGAGAAATCTAACCATGGTAGCTTCCTCATCTTCTTGTATATCAGCTCGGATTAGTGCCATCTCCAATTGTTTGTGATAATCTTCAACAGATTGGTTACCTTGAGACATGGATTGGAGTTCTTTCAACAACTCCTTATAATAGTGAGCCGGCACAAATCTCTTTTTCATGACCTTCTTCAATTCACCCCATGTTCTTATGGGTTCATCACCATCTCTTTTTCTTGTGCGCTTTAATTGGTCCCACCAAACAGCCGCATATTCAGTTAGTTCGGATACTACAAGTTTCACCTTCTTCTCCTCGGAATACTCATGTATGTCAAAGATTGTTTCAACCTTTCGTACCCAATCAAGATACGCCTCTGGGTCACTAGCTCCTCGAAAAGTAGGCATTTTAAGTTTGATAGCATTAAGATTACTATCTTTTCGATCGTTACCCCTTTTTCGGTATCCAAACTGCTCCTCCTCTTCAGACTCGGATAGTTCATCATTAAAATTCAATCTCCCGCATCCTCCTTTCTTTTGGCTTGATTTCTTTTGGTTTGAAACCAAATCAGCCACAATAGCCCCTAACCTCTTCATCTCACCTACAATAGCTTGTTGCCATTCTTTAGAATCAACATCGTTAACGTTGTCCTTTTTAGGTTCGTTAGACATGACAAAATATATAAAGAATGAAAGAAAAGTGAAATCTAGTCTAAAGCAAGAAAAGAAGAAAAAGAAAGTAAAAGAAGTACCTCACAACCGGTTCAATCACTCTTTTATATTATCTTGATAGATCACAAGGATTATCTCGGGTAATATAAATGCCAATGAAGCAAAAGAATGACAAAATAAAGTAGAGCAGAAACTAGAAGCAAAGAAGACTAATATTGTAACGATAACCAAAGTTTAGCACACTAAGAATAGAATAAAAGACGATTTTCGAAGAAGAGACAAATGTTTGAAAGAAATTTTAAGAATGTGTGTTTAGCATGCAAATTCTAGAAAACTTGTAACTTTAGTACAAACAATGAGCCGATTTTTTTTTTTTTTTTCCTTTTTTTTTCTTTTTTTTTTTCTCTTTTTTTTTCTTTTTTTTTTCCTTTTTTTTTTTCCTTTTTTTTTTTTTTCCTTTTTTTAAACTAGATTGGAATTGATTAACAAATTAAACTTGCAATGCAAAAAAAAAAAAAATTGAAGAAATTCACACACATAAATGGGTTTGGCTAGTAAGAATAGAATCCAAAAATAATCAGTTCGCTACAACTAAGAACCTAAATAACTAGATGCAAAGATATGAGGAACTCGATCAATAATTAAAGACTCTAGATTGGGGTAATTTTTTTTTTTTTAATTTCGACAAACAAAACAAAAACAACAAATTCCTTAAGAGCCAAAGCTCTGATACCAATTGATGTGATATTGGTTATGAAAAAGAGATAATAACCAAATCAACAAGTTTTCCCGATCTATCTTAAGGAATTAATAGAATCAAATAACAAACATAAATTGGTGATAACAAACCAATCCCAAAGAATTAAAGACAATGAAAGGAGATCTGACCTTACACCTTCGAATAATTAAATTGGAACCTGAGTGTTTGGCGATTCACAAGTACCTTACCAAAATACTTGTTCACGATCAAGATAATATTGCAAGAATGATGACCCGGTCTCTCAAACTCACAATAAAGAATTCAATCCCGGATTGAAAATAATTCCCAAAGGAAAAGAAGAACTTTTGTTCATAAAAATATTGATTTCTGATTGATAAAAATAATGAAGAATACAAGCCTTTATATAGGCTACAAAATAAACCTAAACCTAAACTAAAAAGGAAGTTGAATCCTAGTGCACCAAGGTAAAAGAAATCCTAATTAGACAAGGAAAAACATTAAATTCGTTTTTGTCCTTTAGAGCCCAATTTCAGCCCACTAATTAACATTATTTGGGCCTTTTAATTAGCTAGAAATAAGCCCAATCAAACCTATAAGGTTATAGCATTAATTTTAATGAGTCCCAATGGGTTTTGCACATGCCAAACACATGCAAGTCCAAAGCTTCTCTTAAAATATGATCAACCTTTTTACATATCACTATTATGGGCTTGGGCTTGGATACAACACAAAAACACACCATCTTTAATGACTTCGCTAGAATTCATTCCTTGTTTAAAGAAGCTCAAGATGAGTCCATTAAGCATTTGTTGGTCTTTCTTTGCACGATTCTTCGTCATAGGTCCAATTGACAGCTCCAATGGATCCCTCATGCTTCTACTAGGCTCCTTAACTCCAAACTCCTTTGTTCCATGCTCTTGTGCTTTTGATATCACATCAGATAATAACCTCATCTTGATCACTTTATCATCGGTAGTGTTCTCTATTGAACTTATGTATTCTTGTTGGTCAAGCTTTTCATCATTTTTCTCAGAGATATCCATTGCTGGAACTTGATTGAAATGTGCTTCTTGTTTTACCACCATATGCTTCTCCCAATCCCAATAAGCATTCTCATCAAAATGAACATCTCTGCTGATGAGAACCTTCTTTGCTTGAATGTTGTACAACTTATATCCCTTTGAGTGAGCCGAATAACTGATACAGATCGGGTAACGGGCGATAGTTTTCAATCGTAAACTACCAAAGATATTCTCAAGCTAAACTTGAAGGAGCCGTGAAACCCCCAGATTTACAAGCTAAACTTGAAAGGAATTAGAAATCCCCATTGTTAAGAGGGATGAACCCTAAAAACACTCTCAAAGAAAAGATATAATTTGATTGATAAAAAGTTGCATGTCCTTACAAAGATGGGGTTTAAATACCTCCCCTAAAGAAAACTAAAGACATAATTACCCCTACTTGGGTTACAACTAAAGAAGGAAAATAAAGGGTAAAATAGGTAAGTGTATATTCTTCCTTGTGAAGGAAAGAAAACTTAAATAGGCAGAATGTATATCCTTCCTTGTTTAAAGAAGGAAAGCTTGCAACTATCCTTCCTTAAACAAGGAAGGAAAGTTCACTCCTTGTAAAGGAAGTAATCTCTAGGACTCGCCTCAGTTATTCATCTGGTATACGCCATTAGGTGCACATGTTGTTCGTATTGCCCACAGCTGAATATGATCTGTCAGGATTCAAGTAGAGTGAGATCCGCCAATCTGGGTCGAAGCATATACAATAGGTAGATCCGTCGAAGTAGATATACATCGACAGAAATACAATTAATAGATATGCCAAGGTAGATCCACTCAGGTAGATACTGGAAGTAGATACGTCGATGAGTAGATACGCCAATGTAGATATGTCGAAGTAGGTCCGCTCAACTAGATACCTGAAGGAGATACATCAATGTAGACACATCGAAGTAGATCCGCCCAAGTAGATACCTGAAGGAGATACATCAACGTAGACACATCGAGGTAGATCCGTCTAAGTAGAGACCTGAAGGAGATACGTCAACGTAGACACTTCGAAGTGGATCCGCCCAAGTAGATACCTGAAGGAGATACATCAACGTAGATACTTCGAAGTAGATCCGCCCAAGTAGATACCTGAAGGAGATAGGTTGAAGTAGACCTGCCTAAGAAGATACTTGAGGAGGATACGTCGAAGTAGATCATCCCAGGTAGATGCTTAAAGGAGATACGTCGAAGTAGATACACTAAAGTAGATACGTTAAGTAGATCCATCGAAAAGATCCGTCGAGTAGATCCGCCGAAGAGATCCGTTGATGAGATCCGTCGAGGGGGATCCGTCGAAGGAGATCCATCGAAGAGACCCGTCAAAGGGATCCATCGAAGGAGATCCGTCTAAGGAGATCCGTCTAAGAGATCCGCCCAGGAAGATACACTTAAAAGAAAAAGATATACTTGAACTTTAAGTGTGTCTTCCTCCTCTTCTGAATCAATTTCCCCACATACCTGACGAAATTTATTACCTTGCTACTTCCCTAACCTGGACTTGGAATTTGTTGAAAAGATGTCCGCATCATACTTTATTTCTTAAAAAAAAAGAAATAGGATCACACTTGCCTTTAAACACCCGCAGACCATATGCTCTTTATCACTCGAACTGCCCTTCCCATTCGTCAAGTGTTCCATGAAGCTCTTGGGCGTCGTCATCATAGGTGTACTCATTTTGGCTCCATCCAACGTCCTCCAGCTCATCATCACAATAGAACCTATCTTCATTATCTTCATAATTAGGAGCTCCACTTTGGTTCCACTCAATGTTCCTTGACTCCTTTTCATAAAACCTACCTTCATCAGCTTCATAAGTATTTTCATTTTGGTTCCACTCACCATCCTCCAACTCATCATCACAATGGAATTTGTTCTCCTCATCTTCATAGGTGGCCTCACTTTGGTTCCACTCAGTGATTTGATGTTCATCTTCATCATAATAGGTTCCATCATTGTAACACCCGTTTCAAATTTCCCTTTTTTTTATTAATATTAAACTATTGTACATAACTAAAACCTCGGTAAAATGAACCGATGTCATAAACATACCAATATATTAATTTTCCAAACTTTACATCTCAAAACCTAACAATAAGTCTACATTTTAACTATAGACTGTAACGTAGTTTAACATACCGACCATCCTGACAATTGAACTGTTAATCAATTAATACCTTTAATCTGAAAAGAAAACCGAGAGAGAGTGGTGTGAGCTTGGAGGCTCAGTAAGATAGCTAACTATATACATAGCTCAATCATACGGGCATACAATTCAGTTTACTTGCATTTAATCATTAATGGGTAACCAAACATTAATCACGAGTTTGAAAATATTTATTTATTTATTTATTTAAGGGCCCTGCTTGCTAAGGAGATATATACTCAATGGTTTTTCGGCAAATCCAATCTTAATCTCAATCTCATCACAATATATATCATAATAAACAGCACAGGATACCACCTCCCGACAGGTATCCCCGCACTACCCCAGTGCGTAGCAAAACAGCACAGAGTACCCTTGCATCCCGAGGTACTCCGGCACTAATCTCAAGGACAAGTGTGCCTAGCAAATAAATCTCAGTTCATCCATATATATAGAACCACAACTCAACCATTGAGCATAACTCCACCTAAGCAAGCCATTGTTTTACATCGAATATTATTTCTTTATTTTGTATATCACACTTTCGTATTCTTCAAACATCCTTATATTTCATCAAATCAACCAATACACATAATATATTTGATACTGATAATAACCATAAAATTTCATGTTGATAATTAATATCAATAAATTATCAATTTCATCACTATTTCATATTCACAAGTCCAACGCATCAATCACATTGTTTCAATTTAAACACCATAACTACAAATATAACTGTCAATTACAGAGAGCATACGAACAGATATAAACTATATGTTTAATTAACCACTTACCTGTGTCTTGAACGAATACACGATAGGTCTATCCAGGAAAAAAAGGAATATATTCTGGTTCTTCTTTAAAAAGAATTTTGCGGCTACCCTCAAATTAGAATAGGGTTTTCTTTTTTCTGTGTTTCCCCTTTTTTTCGTCCCTCCCTCTCTAAAAATGAAGGGGTTTTTTTTATATCTTTTCTTAAATTCAAAACTAGAGTTTTTGTAGAAAAACTCAATGTATTTAAAAATATATATCCTATATATAACAACCTCATTCCTACAAAAAAAGGAATCACGTTAATAATTTAAATTTTTGTTTTATTTTATTTTACTTTATTATTTGGTTTCTTTCTTATCACATTATCATTAAACATTAAAAATTTAAAAGTAAGATCAAACTAAATCAAAATAATTAATTTAATAATCAATCCAATTTTCTAATAAACAGAAATTAGCATCTTTTTCCTTAGAAATAAATTATTATTTTATATGATAATTAATCATAATAATACATAAATATAATTTATATATCTATATGAATTATTTTTACGGGCGTTACAGTTCCTTCCCCCTAAAAAGAAATTTCGTCCTCGAAATTAATGAATTATTAACGTTAATACTTTAAAAAAATTTCCATTAGACGCTAGCCAGTATATACCATATCTCGTGATACATTACCCTAGGAACGTAAAACTGACTCTCTGATACTATTAGTGTAACACCCCTCCAAAAATCGTTTTAATCATTTACAATTAGTGTAACACCCCTCCAAAAATCGTTTTAATTATTTACAATTGTAAATAATTAAAACGTCACTAAAACGAAAGACTGTCATAAATACACCGATTTATTAATTCTCTATATCCTTTACATATCAAAACTTAACAATGAGCTTATACTTTAACTATGTATAGCAAAGTAATTTAATATACTGGCCGTTCTGGCAGTTGTACCACTAATCAATTTATACCTTTAACTTGAAAAGAAAACTGTGGATGGTGGGGTGAGTTTGGGGAACTCAGTAAGATAGCTAATTATATATATAACTCAACCATACGAACATACAATTCCGTTTACATATATTTAATAATTAATAGGTGAACAAACATCAAATACGACCTTTATTATTTATTTATTAGTATCTGTTTAAGAGCCCCGCTTGTCAAGAAGAGATATACCCAATGGTTCATAGGTCAATTCAAACTATCACAATCTCATCATATTATATATCAACAGCACAGGATACCATTCCACGTAAGGTATCCCCGCACCACTCCGGTGCGTAGCAAAAACAGCACAGAATACCTCCTGCATCCCGAGATACTCCGGCACTAGCCTCAAAGACAAGTGCCTAGCAAATCATATATCCACTCAACCATATATATCATCAATTAACAATTGAATATATCTTCGTCATGACAAGCTATTAATTATCCTATTTTTCTTTCTTTACCGAACACATCTTACATTCGTTTTTCTCAATAATAATTATTTCATAACATTTAATATCACACTATTACTGTATGCCCACATTCATTAAGCAAGTCACAACAGCCATCATCAATATTATCATCGACAATAAAAAGGCACAGACGTCATCAACCGTTTCATATTCACAAACTTAACACATCAATCAACCACCAAACATGATAATTATAAGTTTAGTAATCGGATACAATGAACCTATAAACAAATATTATTATGCATATAATTAACCACTTACCTCTATTCCAAAAGACAACAGTATATTAGCAAGTGATGATGATCTATCTTCAATTGATACATCATTTCCTATCTAAATCAATAAAAAGAATTTTTTTTTCCAGAATATCAATACGGTGGTTTGCGGCTCTCTCCCAAAAGAAATAAGTTCCATATATATATATATATATATATATATATATAGAGGTAAGGATATGAAGTTTACCCTGTAAATCAATTTTAATATTATTATTTTTTTTTATATAAAAGCATTAGTAAGATTTTAATACTAATTTACTATCCTTAAAAAAACGAAATTACTACAATTATTTAATATAGAGATTTTTTTTTTCAAATAAAAATTATAATATAAAAATTTGATTTTACTAAATTTAATACATCTTATTATTTTAGAAACCTAATTTACATGTATGATAATAATAAAAAAAAATTCCGGACGTTACAGTTCTTCCCCTCTAAAAACAATTTCATCCCCGAAATTAACAACTAAAGCGTGTTGAAATATACTGACTATATATAAAGAACATATACTGACAATAAATTTTAGTGAACAAGTCTATAATGTAGAAATTTTAGATAATATACTTAACAGGTTCAATTGACCTAAATCAAATCGCTTTAAAAGTAAAAATAAAAACAATATATCATTCTTACTCTCCGTTCAAAATTGGGTTGAAATAAAGGACATAGGTAATTAAATATAGAACTAAAAAGAAACTCATTAAATGACAAAATGTAAAAAATAAATAAATAAATAAAAATAATGAATGTAAACCAAGAAATTAACTTTTACCACAATAACTATATATAATAACTAAATATAATGGTTAATTTTTTTTTATTTAAAAAGAGTTAATGATTTTACATACCACACGATTAAAAATAACACAATATATAAAAATATTCATTCCAGGGTAACTAATAAGATATATATATATATATTTATTTATTTTTTTAATACAAGCTTAAGTTTAAATTGTGGATTGAAACTTACAAAACCAAACTTTACTTCGATTAAAATAACTATTTTCACTCAATAATTCTTGTTGACTTTTTTTTTGGAATAATAAAAGGTAACGAAAAAAATACTAGCAAGTTCTTTTTTTTTTATAAATTTCAAAAATCAAAGTGATAACTTCAAAACAATCGAGAATTATAAATAGTACCAAACCAAAATTATAAAATTTAACTAGCATATCAATTAAATAAGCACAAAATTACAAATACTGTAAAATTTTGTTAAAGTACTATTAGAATTAGAAAATGATTTTGTAATTCTCCTATTTCTGGAATAGGCCTCTATCAACTATAAGTTCACCAGAACTCTTTGTCTTATTGGTCTATATTAATTCTAGGTTAACCATTTCCTTTTGTATATATAGTCTTGCTCCACGTCTAACTAGCAAGCTAAGTTAATATATTTTACTATTAATACACTTGAACATCTTTTATTCATCAATACACTTGAATATATTTTATTCAAATACTTTATTCAACAAATTTATCTAGCCTTTTACTTCTCTCCAAAACTAGCCTATTAAAATAAGAATAAATTTACACATAAAAGTTTAATATGCTTTGCTAACTCAACAATAACATACACGTAAATAGCAATAATAATAATAATAATAATAATTTATAATCTTTATTTTTGTGCAGTGCACTGATATAGTTATCCAATTAATAGATTCTTCATAATTTACAATTAATTCATAAACGAACTTTATAGACTCCTAATAAAATGCTCGCTGAGCATCTATCCTAACTCTTGATATTGATACTATGTTTCTATATAATGTAATACTAATGACCATTAACACTAATACTGATGACACCATAATCATATCGTCCCTAGAAACGTAGACCCGCTCTGATACCAATTGTAACACCCTGGTCCAATACCATGTAGATATTGTCCGCTCTGGCCCAATTCCAACACATTGGGCCTCACGGCTTTAAAACGCGTCTGCATGTATTGGATTCTCATCTTACTAATAAGCCCCAATCACTCCCTCTCCATTTCCGATGTGGGATTCAGTTCATTCCTGCCCCCATCGCCATCCCTTAGGGCCGCTCCTTGCTCAGGCCTTCTTACCCCGGGGCCACCCACTCCGAACCGGGTCGTTACAGTCCCACCAGCTTCCGCCTGGTTCGTCCCCGAACCACACATCGTACGTGGAGAGTCGGCTCTGATACCATTAATGTAACACCTGTTTCAAATTTCCCTTTTTTTTATTAATATTAAACTATTGTACATAACTAAAACCTCGGTAAAATGAACCGATGTCATAAACATACCAATATATTAATTTTCCAAACTTTACATCTCAAAACCTAACAATAAGTCTACATTTTAACTATAGACTGTAACGTAGTTTAACATACCGACCATCCTGACAATTGAACTGTTAATCAATTAATACCTTTAATCTGAAAAGAAAACCGAGAGAGAGTGGTGTGAGCTTGGAGGCTCAGTAAGATAGCTAACTATATACATAGCTCAATCATACGGGCATACAATTCAGTTTACTTGCATTTAATCATTAATGGGTAACCAAACATTAATCACGAGTTTGAAAATATTTATTTATTTATTTATTTAAGGGCCCTGCTTGCTAAGGAGATATATACTCAATGGTTTTCCGGCAAATCCAATCTTAATCTCAATCTCATCACAATATATATCATAATAAACAGCACAGGATACCACCTCCCGACAGGTATCCCCGCACTACCCCAGTGCGTAGCAAAACAGCACAGAGTACCCTTGCATCCCGAGGTACTCCGGCACTAATCTCAAGGACAAATGTGCCTAGCAAATAAATCTCAGTTCATCCATATATATAGAACCACAACTCAACCATTGAGCATAACTCCACCTAAGCAAGCCATTGTTTTACATCGAATATTATTTCTTTATTTTGTATATCACACTTTCGTATTCTTCAAACATCCTTATATTTCATCAAATCAACCAATACACATAATATATTTGATACTGATAATAACCATAAAATTTCATGTTGATAATTAATATCAATAAATTATCAATTTCATCACTATTTCATATCACAAGTCCAACGCATCAATCACATTGTTTCAATTTAAACACCATAACTACAAATATAACTGTCAATTACAGAGAGCATACGAACAGATATAAACTATATGTTTAATTAACCACTTACCTGTGTCTTGAACGAATACACGATAGGTCTATCCAGGAAAAAAAGGAATATATTCTGGTTCTTCTTCAAAAAGAATTTTGCGGCTACCCTCAAATTAGAATAGGGTTTTCTTTTTTCTGTGTTTCCCCTTTTTTTTCGTCCCTCCATCTCTAAAAATGAAGGGTTTTTTTTTTATATCTTTTCTTAAATTCAAAACTAGAGTTTTTGTAGAAAAACTCAATGTATTTAAAAATATATATCCTATATATAACAACCTCATTCCTACAAAAAAGGAATCACGTTAATAATTTAAATTTTTGTTTTATTTTATTTTACTTTATTATTTGTTTTCTTTCTTATCACATTATCATTAAACATTAAAAATTTAAAAGTAAGATCAAACTAAATCAAAATAATTAATTTAATAATCAATCCAATTTTCTAATAAACAGAAATTAGCATCTTTTTCCTTAGAAATAAATTATTATTTTATATGATAATTAATCATAATAATACATAAATATAATTTATATATCTATATGAATTATTTTTACGGGCGTTACAATCATCCTCATCATAATCAAGTTCATTCTCAAGATGACGAAATCTACCTTCATCATATAACTTACCATCAAAATCACTCTCTTCCCCTTCATTCCCATTCCGGGACCCATTATCATCATACTCAAGCTCATTGTTGCTTTCCAACTCGCTTTCATAATGGTCCTCCTCTTTATCAATCTTCCACTCGAGTTCATCTCCTTCACGATTATTTTCAAATTTGTACAGCTCCTCTTCCTCCACCCAATCTTTCCCACGACCTCTCGCTTCCATCCGCTCCTTCTTATAGTTCAAGCCGACCACTCCATTTACCGAGTCGTCCGACTTAAACGACATTCTACATATGAGCATCGTTGATCCACCAACATCTCTCCCATCACCATAGCCATCAATCCCCACACATAAAATAAATTCCTCATCCGACTTAAGAGGATCCGCCAGCCCAAGGTCACCCTCCACTACTTTAACAATACAGCTACCGCCTCCATTAAGCATACACGTGAAGTTTTGTCTAAGGGGCATTTCATCAAACACATAGTACGCACCCTTTTCTACTTGAACTTCTTCAAAGTCCCTACATGCTAACCCCTCTTCCTCCTCATTCACAGATACATTTAAATTCTCATCCACAATTTCATTATCAACAACTCCACCATGAGAACTTAAGTCACCAACAACATCACAAATAACCAAATCCTCACTAATAACAGGCATACCCACAACTTCCACAAGAATTGAAGGTTTTGGATTTACCTTTTCCTTAGGGAATAGAGGACAGATTTGGCATGAATCTTTAGGGGGCGAGATAGTGGTTTCTCCATCTTGTTTTTGTTGGGCTCGACGTTGTCGTCTCCGGCTATTTCGGCTGCTTCTGGTTCCTCTTTGCAGATTCTCCATCCTTTCTTGCTCCATGTTTTCTATGGTCTTTCTCCTGACTTCGGCAAGCTTGAAATCCATCTCTTCAAGCTCGGCTTGCCATTCTTCAAAACTCTTGTCAGTGGCTACCATCGTCGAAAGAAGTTTCGGATCAATAAACGATCGGCTCTGATACCAACTGATACAGATCGGGTAACGGGCGATAGTTTTCAATCGTAAACTACCAAATATATTCTCAAGCTAAACTTGAAGGAGCCGTGAAACCCCCAGATTTACAAGCTAAACTTGAAGGAATTAGAAATCCCCATTGTTAAGAGGGATGAACCCTAAAAACACTCTCAAATAGAAGATATAATTTGATTGATAAAAAGTTGCATATCCTTACAAAGATGGGGTTTAAATACCTCCCCTAAAGAAAACTAAAGACATAATTACCCCTACTAGGGTTACAACTAAAGAAGGAAAATAAAGGGTAAAATAGGTAAGTGTATATTCTTCCTTGTGAAGGAAAGAAAACTTAAATAGGCAAAATGTATATCCTTCCTTGTTTAAGGAAGGAAAGCTTGCAACTATCCTTCCTTAAACAAGGAAGGAAAGTTCACTCCTTGTAAAGGAAGTAATCTCTAGGACCCGCCTCAGTTATTCATCTGGTATACGCCATTAGGTGCATATGTTGTTCGTATTGCCCACATCTGAATATGATCTGCCAGGATTCTAGTAGAGTGAGATCCGCCAATCTGGGTCGAAGTAGATACAATAGGTAGATCCGTCGAAGTAGATATACATCGACAGAAATACAATGAATAGATATGCCAAGGTAGATCCACTCAGGTAGATACTGGAAGTAGATACGTCGATGAGTAGATACGCCAATGTAGATATGTCAAAGTAGGTCCGCTCAACTAGATACCTGAAGGAGATACATCAACGTAGACACATCGAAGTAGATCCGCCCAAGTAGATACCTGAAGGAGATACATCAACGTAGACACATCGAGGTAGATCCGTCTAAGTAGAGACCTGAAGGAGATACGTCAACGTAGACACTTCGAAGTGGATCCGCCCAAGTAGATACCTGAAGGAGATACATCAACGTAGATACTTCGAAGTAGATCCGCCCAAGTAGATACCTGAAGGAGATAGGTTGAAGTAGACCTGCCTAAGAAGATACTTGAGGAGGATACGTCGAAGTAGATCAGCCCAGGTAGATGCTTAAAGGAGATACGTCGAAGTAGATACACTGAAGTAGATACGTTGAGTAGATCCATCGAAAAGATCCGTCGAGTAGATCCGCCGAAGAGATCCGTTGATGAGATCCGTCGAGGGGGATCCATCGAAGGAGATCCATCGAAGAGATCCGTCAAAGGGATCCGTCGAAGGAGATCCGTCTAAGGAGATCCGTCTAAGAGATCCGTCTAAGAGATCCGCCCAGGAAGATACACTTAAAAGAAAAAGATATACTGGAACTTTAAGTGTGTCTTCCTCCTCTTCTGAATCAATTTCCCCACATACCTGACGAAATTTGTTACCTTGCTACTTCCCTAACCTGGACTTGGAATTTGTTGAAAATATGTCCGCATCAATAACCCAACAAAATACATAATTCAGCTTTGTCATCAAGTTTTCTCCTCCTTGCTGATGGAATGAGACAATAACAAATAGAGCCAAACACTTTCAGCTCCTTGGTAGAAGGCTTGAATCCATACTAGGCCTCAAATGGAGTTTTTCCTTCAACAGACCTGGTTGGAAGTCTATTAAGTAAATAGACTGTCGTGTTCACCGATTTTGCCTAAAAACATTTGGGCATCTTCTTTTCTGCCAACATGGATCTTGCCATTTCCATAATAGTTCGATTTTTCCTTTCCGAGACTCCATTCTATTGAGGCGAATAAGCCATAGTGAGCTGGTGATGTATTCCTTCATCTTGACATAACTTTGCAAACTCCCTTGATGTATACTCAGAACCATTATCAGATCTGAGTACCTTAATTAGAGAATCGCTCTCCTTTTCAACTGAAGCTTTGAAGGATTTGAAGGCTTCAAAGGCTTGTGACTTATGGCTGAGGAAGAACACCCATGTCATCCGCATCAAATCATCAATGAATAACAGAAAATACTTACTGCCATTCAAAGCTGGAGTTTGCATTGGGCCGCAAATGTCAGTATGGACCAACTCTAACTTTTTACTAGCTCTCCATGAACTCCTTTGAGGGAATGGCTGCCTATGAAGCTTACCAAATTGACAAGCTTGACAAGTCTCCTTACAGATATTAATTTTATCTAAATCATGTATCATGCCATTCTTCTCCATAAATTTCAATGAATGAAGATTATAATGGCCAAATCTCTTATGCCACAATAATGAATTATCCTCAAAGGCAGATAAAACATGATTATTAATTGCATTCCAATTAATAGGAAAGCAATTATTTTTCATCTCAACTGTAATAACATGAGCTCCCGTAGAGTCTTTAATTTCACAAGTTTTATCTTTGAAGAATAAGCTATAGCCCTTGTTTATCATTTGGCCAACACTTAGCAAATTTTGTGCTAGATGAGGAACATAAAGAGCATCAGTAATGAGATTCGTACCTTTAGAAGTCTGAATCTTAACCGTACCTCTGCCTTGAGCTTGAATAGTGCTCCTGTTAGACGAGGTGCCGCGGCCTAATCTCCCGGGCGGACCGGGGGTGGACACTTCATGGCGACGTAAGCGATGATTGGCGCCGAAACCAACCAATCGTGGAATCAAGCTGCTCGGCAGGACCGGAGCTCGGAGATATGGAAGAGTCGCCACCCACGAATGGGAAAATGAACACTGATCCCTTGCGGGAGACCGGTGTGGGTTCGGGAAACTTAGGTACGAGCCGAGAAGGCTAGCTCCTTTCCGGAGAAAGGCTATTAGGCACCCCGACATCGCCCGGTTATGAACCACCGGCCTCCTACTCAGCATGTTAGGCGATAACGGACTAATCGTATACTTCTTTAAGTTTAAAATTCACTTGAAACCTTTTCTTTCTCTTTTTGGAAACCGTTTTGAGCATATATTATTGAAAAGCCACATTAGTAAAGAATCACCCATTTATATTATACATACACAGAGAGGGGGAAGAAAGAAGTGATTTATTTACAACTTTATTTAAATGTCACGCTGTGTGTTTATTCTATGCTAACTTATTTCCCCCCAAAACGAGTTTATTTACGTGGTTCGCACCTTAAGAAAACGTGGTTAAACATACAAGTCCATTTTATTTTGTACAAATTCTTTTGAGAAAATGGTTCAAAATATTCGATTATTCACAATGAAAATGATTTTAATTACAATGTTCACTTAATCCGCCTTTGGAACGGATTAAGGTTTTAAAACGTGGTGTTTTGAAAACGATTTGAAATATTAACAAAACAACTATATTTATTTACATTAGGAACCTCTAAAAATTCATTAGTTTAAATAATTAAATTGGAAACTCTCTTTTTTGTGATTTATTTTCTCCTTTTATTTAATGGACTCTTTACCTATTATAATTACAATAATAAACCCATTTAAACCAAGATTCACTCCCAAATAAAGCCTATTTGAAACATGGACCCATAAATGGTCCAAAAGAATAAAGAAAATAATTTAAGCATATATATATACATTCAAATCAAAAAGAGAATATGAAAATAAAAGTTAATAAAAAGAAACTATATAATACATATATGAAAATACTAGATATAATACATTTATACTTTAATGAGGTGGAAATAGTAAATAAATCTCATTAGATAAGAAAATAACATTTATCCAAAATAGTTTCATATAATAAACAATAACATAACCCAAATATCCCAAAACTATATATATACATAACTAATATAGTTTTAAATACCAAAAATAATATATATTTATCCACTAATATTTACTAATTATCTCCAAAATGCTCAAGTAAATAACATTTAAAATAAAATCCAATATAACTCAAATGAATGAAAAAGGAAATATATATATACATATACTTATAATAGATCAAATTAATGAAAAATAATATATAGACATTCTAAATAACTATAGGTACCAAATATCTAAAAAATAGTTTAAAAGTATATATTACATAACTATATATATGTATACCAAGGATCAAAAACTTAAAAGTTGAGAAAGAGGGACTAAAACAGCATTTTTTACATTCCAGCAGATTTACCGACGGAAAATCCGTCGGTAAACAGCAATTAGTGACAGAAATGGCAAATTACAGCAGCACTCCAATTATTTCCAGATTTATTCAAAAGCTTTAAATTAAATCTAATTCAATCGTTTTGGATTTTCGAACTACCAAAAATGGATCATAGTCAATAACGGACGTTCCTAAAACGACGTTTTTATTTTAAAACGTTATTTGGAAATTCTTTAAATTACAACTTATAATTACAACGTCTTTAATACCCGAACTACCTTTTTATCGGATCACGGTTCGTATTGGGATATCAAAACGAGGTTTTTTATTTTAAAACAAAACCAAATTTTATTCAACACGAGACAAAAATTAAATAAATACGCTAAATTAAATAAAACGTGATAAAATAAATGAATAACTAAATAGATAAAAACTATAACATAAAAATAAATAGAAGAAGGAAATAAATTAAATAAAATAAAAGAGTTTAGTCCTCGGATAATACCTCAAGTTCGGTATCTGACAGTCGAAGCTGATTGATTCCACGAGTCGTGATTTTCCGGTTTTTTGTGTTTTTTAGTAAAAATTTAACTTTGGGAAATTCGGAATTTTTGAGAAAAAAAATATTTTTCTCAAAAAAAATCACTTTCTCTCTCTAAAAATGTTTAGAGTGAGAAAGGCTCCAAAATTCTCCTCCCTCAAAATGCATGGGGATCCGTGCCTTTTATAGGCAAACGGGTCCCCGGACCAATCGGGCGTCGCCCAAAGCATGTTGGGCGGCCGCCCAACCTTACGGTGGGCTACCGCCCAACATTGTCGGGCGGCCGCCCAACCTCGCGTTGGGCTACCGCCCAACAGCGTTGGGCGAGCGCCCAATGCGAGGTTGGGCGTCCACCCGACGCGGTTGGGCGCTCGCCCAACGGCCGCTGGGGCGCGTCTCGCACCGTCGGGCGTGCATGCCCCCGCGGCCGTCGAGCTCGCGTTCTGCGCCGTCGGGCGCTCACGCGTCGTGACCGTCGGGCTCGCGTTCTGCGTCGTCGGGCGTCCACGCGTTGTGACCGCCGAGCGTCGAGCGCGTGCTTTTCGTCGTCGAGCGGGTGTCCGACTGTCGTCGAACACGCGTCGGCCGCCGCTAAGCACTCACACTACGCACATCACAGCAGCGACCCACTGTAACTATTTATTTTATTTTTTCGAAACTTCCGGAATCAATCGCTTTAACCGTCTTGTTTTCAGGTTTTCGTCACAGGTCCTCCGACTCGGTGTCTACAGTTGCCCCTACTTTTCTATTTTGACAGTGATGTGTGTGTTTTGAAAACGTTTTTTGCTAACGCAACACATGCAATGTAAAACATATAAAAGTAAAAGACACGTAAAGAGTAGGAGGGAGCATACCTGACCTTCACGCTGCGCGTTCCGGTGTCGTTCTCCGATTCTTTCCGTCCTCGCCTCTGAATCGGCCGTCGGTGGATGTTTTTCTCTCGGAATCTAGCGTACGTTGACTATGGGTAAGAATGGCTCAAAAGCAACCTCGGTCGTGGACCGTAGGTAAGATGGCTAAAAAGCTACCTCGGTCGTGAACCGTAGGTAAGATGGCTAAAAAGCTACCTCGGTCATGAACCATAGGTAAGATGGCTAAAATGCTATCTCAGTCGTGAACCGTAGTTAAGATGGCTAAAGAGCTACCTCGGTCGTGAACCGTAGGTAAGATGGCTAAAAAGCTACCTCGGTCGTGAACCGTAGGTAAGATGGCTAAAAAGCTACCTCGGTCGTGAACCGTAGGTAAGATGGTTAAAAAGCTACCTCAGTCGTGAACCGTAGGTAAGATGGCTAAAAAGCTACCTCGGTCGTGAACCGTAGGTAAGATGGCTAAAAAGCTACCTCGGTCGTGAACCGTAGGTAAGATGGCTAAAAAGCTACCTCGGTCGTGAACCGTGGGTAAGGTGGCTCAAGGGCAAAAAGGTTCTTTCTAACGATTCTGAATTCTTTTAAAACACCGTTGTCTGTATTTTCTCACTGGAGCTATCGTCTCGGGGGTTTAATGGGGACATGTTTTAGTCTGAAATGATCTAGACTAATGATTGTTTTCTGTTGACTGTCATCTGTATTTTGACTGGTGTCACTGTTCTGTAAAAATTGACTCTTGTCTGGATTTCATATCTTGACAATATTGGCTGCTGTCTGGGAGAAATGCAGGCTGAAACGGACTGCGAATTGGAGGTCTGTGCGCCTAGTAATTAATTATTTACTTTTTACCTTTATGTCACATCGTACTTTTTTCACTATTTACGGGAATGTCATTCCCTCATCCTATATAAGGTGGTGGGGTTTCATTTCAACCCCACACCTTCTCTCTCTTCTTTCTCTCTCTAGACTTTGATTTGGATTATCCTCGGGATGGATTTGGATGAATGCGATGGCACGAGAGGCATGGATGAGGTTTACGTGAACCTGGATAGAGTGGACCCTTTCCACGACCCTGAGACGCATCTGAGCCGGACACGCTGCAACAAGGTAAGTGATTTCTCACTTTTGTTTGATTCAAATGCTAGGCTTTAGTATTCCTATCCGAACATGATTTGCATGCTAACTTTTAGATTGCCTTAGAGGACTTTAGCTAGAAAACATGAATTTCTTCACTTACAAGTAACACTTGTTTACTTTTGTGTAAGAATGTGCGCTATATGCATCGTGAATAGTAAAACTACGATTTTGGTGTAAGAGACTGCCTCAGCTTGCGCTGTGCCGACCACCTGGTATGTATCCTTGCCTTATTTTAGTGTAGTGGAATGCATGTATGTATGCATGATTTCTGTTCTTGCCTATGCTGCTTCTTTTTTTTTTTTCACATCTGTTTTTCTTCTTTTTTTTAGAACGATCTTCACGCCTATGAGCGGAGACGGAGTGAGTCGGTGCGGGAGGCCAATGCCAGGGTTGGCCAGGTGTACCAAGAGCGGAACGACCACTGGTTGGAGGTGATGCGGAGGGAGACCGAGGGTTGCCTTACCGTTGAGGAGAGAGCACGTGATGAGACGATTGGACGCCTAGCTGCCGAGGAGAGAGCACGAGTTGCCGAGGAGAGAGCACGAGTTGCCGATGAGAGACTCCGAGCTACCGAGGAGACACTATCTGCGGAGCGGACATCGCACTTGAGAGAGTTTGAGGCCTACTGGGACTTCCCTCCATATTAGGCTCATTGTGTATTGCTTCGTGGTTTTCGTTAGAGTTACCCCGATGTATAGCTGACGTATAGGGAGTGGGGTGGATAGTAGGTAGGTTTTTTGTGAACAGTAAGATAGGAAATGTATAACTCATGATTCATATTACCATACATTCAGTAGATTGTGATGATTCCAATCATTCTCGTCAAATATATTCATGCCTTTATTTATTTACAAACAACAGAAATACTTAGCCTCTTATACATTGTTTTTGTAACTGCTCAAGTTATAACTATTGTTACCAGGACCCGCCTTTCGGTTTTCGGATCCCGGTGATTTTTCTCCTCTCCTTTTACTATCCCGGAATTTTTAAATGAGTGCCCTTTCGGGTTTTTGCCCATTGGGATTTCCCTCGTTGTTGCATAGGTCGCCCTTTGCGGGTTTTCAACCTATCGGGAATTTTTCTTTCTTTTTCTCTTTTTTTTTTTTACGAAAAGTATTTCTTAAGCCTATCCAGGTTGGTAGGTTCGGAGAATTCCATGCCGTCCATTGTGGTTAACTTCACCGCTCCTTTGCTTAGTATCTTCTTCACGACGAATGGCCCTTCCCAGTTAGGCCTAAACTTCCCCCTTGGGTCGGTGTGCGTCACACGGATCTGTTTCAGCACCAAATCTCCTTCTTTGATAGGGCTGGTCTTGACTTTTTTATTGAAAGCCCGAGCCATTCTTCTCTGGTATAACTGTATATAGTAAAGCGCTTCCATCCTTTTTTCGTCAACTAGAGCCAACTGCTCACATCGCCTCTTCACCCATTCCGCCTCGGGAATTTCTGCCTCCACTGCGATTCTCAACGATCGCTTTTCGATCTCAATCGGCAAGACCGCTTCTGTTCCATACACCAAAGAGAATGGTGTTACCCCAGTTGAGGTTCTGACTGTCGTGCGATAAGCCCATAATGCGAGTGGGAGCTGCTCATGCCAATTCCGATGTGATTCCACCGTCTTTACGAGAATCCTTTTAAGGTTCTTATTAGCTGCTTCTACTGCCCCATTAGCCTGTGGCCGGTACGGAGAAGATTTGTGATGTTCAATGCCATATTCTCGAAAAAGTTTCCTTACTTCCCCCTGAAACTGGACCCCGTTATCCGTAATCATGTGATGAGGCACTCCAAACCTGGTGATCAAGTGTTTTTCAATGAACTTTCTCATCTGCTTGGATCCCAGTTTGCTAAACGACTCTGCTTCTACCCACTTGGTGAAATAATCGATGGCGACAGTAATAAACTTATGTCCATTTGAAGCGTTAGGCCTTACTTCGCCGATGATGTCGATGCCCCAGGCAGCGAATGGCCAAATAGGTGCTAACCATGTAATTCCATGGCCGGAAGATGATTGCAATCGCCGTGGACTTGACAATCGTGACATTTCTTCGCATACTCATTACAATTTTTTTCCATGGTGAGCCAATAGAAGCCTTGCCTAATAATTTTCTTAGCTAGTACTGCTCCTCCCATATGGGCTCCACAAATTCCTGAATGTACTGATTCCATTGCCTCGCGGGCCTCTCCCGCATCCAAGCATCTTAGTTGTAACCCATCAATGTGCCTTTTGTAAAGCAAGTCGTTATGGATGACGAACTGACGAGCTAGCCTTCTAATCACAGCTTGATCCCTAGGTTCTGACTCTGCCGGATATGTTCCATTTTTCATGAAGTTCACGATATCGAAATACCACGGTTTTTCATCTGCCTCTAACAGCATTACGTCCTCGTAGCATGGTTTGTGAGATCTCCTCAATACCAACGGTTTCGAGGCAAGGTTCCGGGGGTTGTCCCAAACTAACACCAAAGTGGCCAAGGCATCCGCCGCCTGGTTCTGTGCTCGAGGAACATGATAGAAACGGCATTCTTTGAATCTTTGCGCCAACCCTTCTAGCTGATCGAGGTACGGACGTAGTCTTTCTTCTCTTACCTCCCAGTTTCCTTGTGCCTGTTCGATGATCAACTTTGAGTCACCCCAAATTTCGACATATGACGCTCCCAGCGCCGCTAATGACTCTAAACCATAAATGCACGCTTCATATTCGGCCATATTATTGGTGAGAGGGAAGGATAACTTCTTGGCCATCGGGATCCTTTCTCCTTCCGGTGAGGTAAGTAGTACTCCTACTCCGGCTCCATTCGAATTAACTGCTCCGTCGAAGAACATTTTCCATGATATAACTTCGATTGCGTTCAAGTGCTCATCGGGGAAATCATAATTTATCTCTTCCTCTTCTGCATTCAGAGGTTGGTTGGCCAGAAACTCTGCCACGGCCCTCCCTTTGATAACCTTCTTCGTTACATATTCAATGTCAAACTCGGAAAAAAGTAGTAACCATCGGGCTAGTTTCCCTGTCAAAGACGGAGTTCGGTACAGATACTTCACGGGGTCCATCCGAGAAATAATGATCACTTTATACGATTGGAAATAGTGCCACAGTTTCTTTGTCAACCATACTACTGCCACGCACGTCTTTTCGATCATGTTGTACTTGAGCTCGTACTCCAGGAATTTCTTACTCAAATAATACACCGCGTGCTCCACACCGGTGTCTCCCTCTTGAGCCAACATTGCCCCAATAGATCGCTCCTCAATTGCTACATAGAGGAGAAGCGGCTTTCCCAGTTTAGGCGGTCTCAGCACTGGCGGATTAGATAAATAGTTCCGGACGCTCTCCAGAGCTTGCTGACACTTATCATTCCAAGTAGCGGGTTGGTCTTTCCTTAGCAACTTAAAGATTGGCTCGCAGATTGCGGTGAGTCTCGCTATGAACCGACTGATATACTGAACCTGCCCCAGAAACCCTCTCACTTCCTTCTCATTTCTCGGCACCGGCATCTCCTGTATAGCCTTCACTTTGTCAGGATCCACCTCGATTCCCTTATTTCCGATTACATAGCCTAAGATTTTCCCCGACGAAACGCCGAAAAAGCACTTCTTCGGGTTTAACCTTAGCTTGAATTCTGCAATTCGGGCCAAAAACTTCTCGAGCGCAGCAAAATGCCCTTCTCTTGTCTCTGATTTGACCATCATATCGTCCACGTAGACTTCTACCTCCTTATGTATCATATCATGGAACAGTGATGTGGCCATTCGCTGATAAGTTGCCCCGACATTTTTCAATCCAAACGGCATTACTCTGTAACAGTATGTCCCCCACTCGGTTGTGAACGAGGTTTTTGCTTTGTGCTTTTCGGCCATCTGAACTTGCATGTAGCCCATGAAACCATCCACATTCGTGTGTAAGACGCTTGACGCTGCACTGTCGATCAATACATCGATATGAGGCAATGCGAACTCATCCTTGGGGCATGCCTTGTTAAGATCTCTGTAATTAACGCACATCCTTACTTTGCCGTCCTTTTTTGCGATTGGCACCACATTTGCGACCCAAGGGGGATAGTCGATCACTTCGATGAATCCTGCTTCTAACTGCTTCTTCACCTCCTCTCTGATCTTATCTGCCCATTCTGGTCTCATACGTCGGAGCTTCTGCTTTACGGGCTTTGCTTCGGGGTAAGTTGGAATGCGGTGAGTTACGATAGATTGATCAATTCCAGGCATGTCTTCGTATGTCCATGCGAATACAATTTCGTATTTTTTAATTATTCTCTCGAATTCTTTTCTCTCTTCAATAGTTAATTCTTGAGCAATTTGTATAAGTTTAGGATTTTCATCCGTACCAAGATTGAAAGTTGACATTTCTATTGCATTGATTTCAAATGTAGGCATGTTATATGAATGAGAATGCATGGAATGATCATGATCAACATCAAGCAAGTAAGCAAAATCAGAATTCATTTCATTGATAGCATGGGCGATTACATCATCTGATTCAAACAACGCAGTAATACAATTTTCATCATCAGGGTCTTCGGATTTCTCATGAGCTTTGGAGGTACTAGGCTCATTCACCGCTCCTGCAGTTGCTTCAATGGTGATTACTTGCTCCTCGGCATTTAAATTCAGCATCATAATCTCCTCGACAAAGCAGCTCGCCTTTCCTTTGCCCCCGTCGGCAACATCATTGAAGATTTCGAACCCCGGCAGAATCTTCCCTTCTGCGCTAACAGCCACTTCCGACTCATCATCAGACTCATCCCAGATGTTGATCGGAACCCTCTGATTGATACCTTCCTCATCGGAGGAACTTCCCCAAACGTCCACGACCATCAGATCCATTATGTGAGGGACATTCGGATTTATGTAGGAAGGGTCTGACGATCCATACCGAGCCCAGCCTATCAGTTCTTCATAGTCCTTGAGGAACACTCCATTCATTCTTCTAGCCACGAGTGGAATAGCACCCTTCCGGATGCACATGAGTTGCTCCTGATCACTCAAGGTGACCCGACACGAGGCATACTTGAACCTCCATCTTCTAGCATAATCCACAAATGGTTCCTCAGGGAATTGCCTGGTCCTTTCTAAATCTTCCAACGACCCTGTCCATGGAATGTACCTCTCATACCTCTGCACAAAGGCCTCCATGAGGGATCCCCAGTCCCCTTTTGTCTTTGCCACGAGCATTCGGTGCCACATCAAAGCTTCTCCTATGAGTGTCTTTGGAAAATGCTGGACTAACTCACTTCGGTAGAGTCCCGCGTCAAACATGTAGGCACGGAAACGGTTTATGTGATCAATGGGGTTCTCATCTCCCTTATACTTAGACATGGCTGTTACTGCTTCAGGTGTCTCCTCTTCGGGTAATGCAGGCATTTCCTCTGGACATTCCCGTGCGGCGTATTTCTTGATGAATCTCTTAGTCATTTTTGCCCAATCTGCTTTAACGTGCATTGGAAGAGACATGTACCACACTAGTGAATCTCCTGCCAATGAGTTGCAAAACAAGCTCGTGATCTCCTCCTCTTTGAAACCTAGAGGACCCATAGCCGACAGATAAAAATGTAAGTGCTCCATGGGGTCCTTCCTTTCATTATACTTGTTGACAGTTGGAAACGGACGTTTGATAGGCCCAATTTGCATCGCGCTATATTCCCCTGCCCGTATTTTGTCTCTTCGATACTTCATCAAAAACAAGCTTGACATCAGTGACCAATCATGCTTAGTCGCGTCAGGTAGCGATTGAAACCACTTCAAAGGTTCGCCCACCAGCGAAAGATGGAACCATGGAGCGACTTCTTCCACTTTGTATGGCTCTCCAAACATAGCACACACGTATCCATACAAATGAGCTTCGGGGTCTTCTACCCCACTAAACAATTTCAACACAGGCATGATCCTCCGAGATGAGACTTCCTCGGTCTCCTCAGTTTCAGTTCTATCATCCATCACTCCTTCCGTTGGCTCCTCTTCCAAAGCCGACACATACAAACCATTTCCCACATTATTCTTCTCATCGGAGTCCAACAACTCCTCTACGTTCTCTTCGAAGGATTCCATCACTACACGTTCTGTCAGACCAATTCCGATCATACTTACCCTATGATTAGGCAATGGATTACGCATAGTGGAAGGGTTCGCTGACGAAGGATCAGCTATCTTTTTCTCCTCGATTAAATCCTGGATTTCGTGTTTCAGCCTCTCACAATTCTCAATTGTATGCCCATAACTGCTATGGAATTCACAATACCCTCTAGCCTGTATCTGCGGAGTAGGTTGAGCTTTGTTATACGGGGTAAGGGCTTTCAACAATCCCTTTTTCTGCAGGTGCTCGAAAACTTTCGCGTAGGTCTGATCGAACTTGGCGAACCGCCTCTTTTCAATAGCATTAAGATGAACCACTTTCACTGCTGCGGATTCCGTACTCGCGCTAGGCCCTCCGGCACTATTTCCAGACTTCGTCCACTTGGTATAAGCTTTCTTCGGGTCTCCATCCCCTTCAACAGTCAAGGCACAACTATACATCTGATTGAAATCCGTAAATGGCATATACCGCAACTCATTTTTGATATACGGCAACGTGTTGCCAACCACCATTCGAATCTGATCTTGCTCGAGTGGCTTTTGTTTCATCACTGCGGCCTTAGCCCTCCATCTTTTCACGAAATCGGAAAAGGATTCCCCAGCCTGTTGCTTAATGCTCTCTAACTCTTTCAAAGTGACCTCCAGTATGGTGTTAAAGCTATACTGAGCGATGACTGACTTCGCTAATTCCTTCCAATCCCTCTTTGTTACCATCGGCAATGCATGAAACCATGTGAGGGCAGCCCCCTCTAGGTAGGTGTTAAACAGCCCTAGGACCTGATCCTCAGTCAGGATCGTGTGCTTCGTCACAGCAACATATTGATTCATGTGAGCGGTGGGATCTCCCGTTCCATCGAACTTTTTCATGTCAGGGAGCCAAAATTTCAAAGGCAAAGCTGTTGCCGATAAACAATTCTTCAAGTTATAAAAGTCATGACTTCCGGAACTTCCTCCGCGCAAGTCCTGCACCTCCTGCGTGATGTGTTGCTTCCATTCCCCTTCATTAGCTTTCTCTTTCTCTAACTGTTTTCGGATATAATCCTAATAATCCTCCTCATTCCCAAAGCGAGGGCCATCGTTCACCTCATTCTCAGCACGCTTACTACCACTCTTGTTGTCCTTCAGTGCTAACTCAGCTAGCTGGGCCAAGATTGCGGCCAGCTGATCATTGATATTGTTCACAGAATTTTCCAATTCAGCCACTTTCTCGTCGGTCGCAGACATATCGACGGAAGACTGAGTATACCCGGATGAAGATGATTCCGAAGCCACAACTACTGATTCAGAACTGTCAATCTGTAACTGGTCAAACTGCCTAACTAGCCGACTGCTCTCTCGGTACCACAATCGCTTAATGATGACGTCTGCGCGAACGGTATCCATTAGTATGTATGCATGATTTTATATGCATGATTCGTGGTGTGTGCGTTTATTTATTTACGGATATATAAGATAAGAAGAACAAACGTTAGTCTAATTACACGTATCACAACATCCCTCTTCCACCCTTATTCCTCCACACACTCGTCGGTCCAGGTCTCTTTCCTAGGATTTTGGTTTTTGGCTCACATTGCGGTCTAGGGGACGCGTGATGCCGTCGATTATTGCGGAAAAGTAAATCACCCATCAGACAATACAATTCGTTTTTGACGTATCCACGTTCAGTGACTAAGAAATCGACCAAGTTGGATTGTCCTTTCAGAATAACTCGTCTTTTGTCCTTTCGCGAGACGCATTAATTCGGGTTTTGACTCCCTTTGAGCACATCTCGGTTTTTAAATGTGGTACGAGTTATTCTTCTATTCTAATCGTTTGTTATTGCAAATGACTCGTTCCCTTTTTATTCACGTGGATTCGTGTCTCGATTTTTCGATTACAACGGGATCTTTTTGGATCTATCGAGAGACGTAACCATGCGTTTATTTAGTGATGGAATCACTTTTTGGATTTTATTTTAGGGAACGGACTCATCGCGTAATGCGTTTGTTCTTAGCATCGAGGATCCGTTTGCTCATTTTGCTACACGAAAAGACGACGAGTCTTATTTGAGCGCACGGTACTCTTTCGGCTAACAACAATCTCTTGTTCTTTCCGATCTACGGGATATATCACCTTAGTGTGGTTATAGAAAATCAACGTTTCGTTGAATCGCATGTTTATTCGAGGCGAGGATATCACCGTTCTCTTTCCTTTAGGCGCGAATTAAGCAAACACGTATATCGGGCCATATTTCTTGCAGTTTTGGTAACGGTCGAAATGATCGAGTCGTTAGTCAAAACCCGCAGTCTCGTCCATATGGCGCAATTATATGGGTTGGCTTGATTCGGCTTCGAGATTTTAAACGGGGTATACACTCGTTCGAGGCACGTATTCAACGGCATTGGTTTACTTTCTTTAACTACGCTCGGGATTGACATATATCGTAAATTCGGAATGATTTTGGTCGTTTAGTTCATTTTTCGCTTTTCTTTTCTTAGTCACTTCCGCGGACACGTCCATTTCTCTTAAAAACGACACGGGGCATAACGTAAAAGCTCGTCTTTTATTCGGAAGGGACGGGCTACTTGTGCGAAACTTTTCACGTTACGACAGGGTCGTTCGAAACAGAAATGTTCTTCGTTTTCGTTTCGTTATGATCTCGTTTCATCCCAATTTATTTAAAGAATGTGAATAACGGCTACTGTTAATATAGTCTTTTGTATCGAAATGTAACTATCCTTAACACCAAATCGACGCATACTAATACGTGCTTACGTCGTAACGCATTTCCTGAACATGTGCCTTCGTCGGGACACAGAAAGGGACAAGGCGGGCCGCACATGTTCATTTATACGAGATGACTAAGTCGTCTTTAGTTTAAATCGTTTCGATGTTTTAGGATAATTAGTATGTCGACTCAAGAGTATATATTAACGCATCATTTCATTTTCTTTACATACTTTAGGATTTAGACACGTATCATGGCGATTTGAAAACACGAATTGATTCATTTATCACATCAAAAATAGTAACGGGTAATCCTATGGAAACTTCTAGGGCTACTATATGCTGACACGGCTGACCGCGGGACCTCACAGGACCGCACAAATTCGCCCCTAACGAATGGATGGGGACCCTTTGGCGCCTTACTGTAAGGGGGAACTTACACTAGCCTCTTTCGAGCGACGAATGGACTCTCGCTAGAGGTTTCGCGGAAATTACCCAAAGGGTTTGCAATAATGCACATGAATGCATACGAAAAGAAGTAAAACGATCCGTCCCCGTTAAGGGCTTAATACACGCCTTCCGGAATCAAATTTCTCGCTTCCCCAGCAGAGTCGCCACTTGTTAGACGAGGTGCCGCGGCCTAATCTCCTGGGCGGACCGGGGGTGGACACCTCATGGCGACGTAAGCGGTGATTGGCGCCGAAAGCAACCAATCGTGGAATCAAGCTGCTCGGCAGGACCGGAGCTCGGAGATATGGAAGAGTCGCCACCCACGAATGGGAAAATGAACACCGATCCCTTACGGGAGACCGGTGTGGGTTCGGGAAACTTAGGTACGAGCCAAGAAGGCTAGCTCCTTTCCGGAGAAAGGCTACTAGGCACCCCGACATCGCCCGGTTATGAACCACCGGCCTCCTACTCAGCATGTTAGGCGATAACGGACTAATCGTATACTTCTTTAAGTTTAAAATTCACTTGAAACCTTTTCTTTCTCTTTTTGGAAACCGTTTTGAGCATATATTATTGAAAAGCCACATTAGTAAAGAATCACCCATTTATATTATACATACACAGACAGGGGGGAAGAAAGAAGTGATTTATTTACAACTTTATTTAAATGTCACGCTGTGTGTTTATTCTATGCTAACTTATTTCCCCCCAAAACGAGTTTATTTACGTGGTTCGCACCTTAATCGCCGTTGGAACGATTTAGGTGCGTTTTAAAACCCCGATTGGTGAAGTTTACTTGAATCGCCGTTGGAACGACTCAAGTGTTTGAAAACGTTTGAGATAAAAACCTTTAGTAAGAAAACGTGGTTAAACATACAAGTCCATTTTATTTTGTACAAATTCTTTTGAGAAAATGGTTCAAAATATTCGATTATTCACAATGAAAATGATTTTAATTACAAGGTTCACTTAATCCGCCTTTGGAACGGATTAAGGTTTTAAAACGTGGTGTTTTGAAAACGATTTGAAATATTAACAAAACAACTATATTTATTTACATTAGGAACCTCTAAAAATTCATTAGTTTAAATAATTAAATTGGAAACTCTCTTTTTGTGATTTATTTTCTCCTTTTATTTAATGGACTCTTTACCTATTATAATTACAATAATAAACCCATTTAAACCAAGATTCACTTCCAAATAAAGCCCATTTGAAACATGGACCCATAAATGGTCCAAAAGAATAAAGAAAATAATTTAAGCATATATATATACATTCAAATCAAAAAGAGAATATGAAAATAAAAGTTAATAAAAAGAAACTATATAATACATATATGAAAATACTAGATATAATACCTTTATACTTTAATGAGGTGAAAATAGTAAATAAATCTCATTAGATAAGAAAATAACATTTATCCAAAATAGTTTCATATAATAAACAATAACATAACCCAAATATCCCAAAACTATATATATACATAACTAATATAGTTTTAAATACCAAAAATAATATATATTTATCCACTAATATTTACTAATTATCTCCAAAATGCTCAAGTAAATAACATTTAAAATAAAATCCAATATAACTCAAATGAATGAAAAAGGAAATATATATATACATATACTTATAATAGATCAAATTAATGAAAAATAATATATAGACATTCTAAATAACTATAGGTACCAAATATCTAAAAAATAGTTTAAAAGTATATATTACATAACTATATATATGTATACCAAGGATCAAAAACTTAAAAGTTGAGAAAGAGGGACTAAAACAGTATTTTTTACATTCCAGCAGATTTACCGATGGAAAATCCGTCGGTAAACAGCAATTAGTGACAGAAATGGCAAATTACAGCAGCACTCCAATTATTTCCAGATTTATTCAAAAGCTTTAAATTAAATCTAATTCAATCGTTTTGGATTTCCGAACTACCAAAAATGGATCATAGTCAACAACGGACGTTCCTAAAACGACGTTTTTATTTTAAAACGTTATTTGGAAATTCTTTAAATTACAACTTATAATTACAACGTCTTTAATACCCGAACTACCTTTTTATCGGATCACGGTTCGTATTGGGATATCAAAACGAGGTTTTTTATTTTAAAACAAAACCAAATTTTATTCAACACGAGACAAAAATTAAATAAATACGCTAAATTAAATAAAACGTGATAAAATAAATGAATAACTAAATAGATAAAAACTATAACATAAAAATAAATAGAAGAAGGAAATAAATTAAATAAAATAAAAGAGTCTAGTCCTCGGATAATACCTCAAGTTCGGTATCTGACAGTCGAAGCCGATTGATTCCACGAGTCGTGATTTTCCGGTTTTTTGTGTTTTTTAGTAAAAATTTAACTTTGGAAAATTCGGAATTTTTGAGAAAAAAAATATTTTTCTCAAAAAAAATCACTTTCTCTCTCTAAAAATGTTTAGAGTGAGAAAGGCTCCAAAATTCTCCTCCCTCAAAATGCATGGGAATCCGTGCCTTTTATAGGCAAACGGGTCCCCGGACCAATGGGCGACGCCCGAGTAAAATCGGGCGTCGCCCAAAGGGTTGGGCGGCCGCCCAAAGCATGTTGGGCGGCCGCCCAACCTTGCGTTGGGCTACCGCCCAACATTGTTGGGCGGCCGCCCAACCTCGTGTTGGGCTACCGCCCAACATTGTTGGGCGGCCGCCCAACGATTGTTGGGCGGTCGCCCAACAGCGTTGGGCGAGCGCCCAACGCGAGGTTGGGCGGGCGCGCCCAACTGTCGTTGGGCGTCCGCCCGACGCGGTTGGGCGCTCGCCCAACGGCCGCTGGGGCGCGTCTCGCACCGTCGGGCGTGCATGCCCCCGCGGCCGTCGAGCTCGCATTTCGTACCGTCGGACGCTCACGCATCGTGACTGTCGGGCTCGCGTTCTGCGCCGTCGGGCGTCCACGCGTTGTGACCGCCGAGCGTCGAGCGCGCGCTTTGCGTCGTCGAGCGGGTGTCCGACTGTCGTCGAACACGCGTCGGCCGCCGCTAAGCACTCGCACTACGCACATCACAGCAGCGACCCACTGTAACGATTTATTTTATTTTTTCGAAACTTCCGGAATCAATCGCTTTAACCGTCTTGTTTTCAGGTTTTCGTCACAGGTCCTCCGACTCGGTGTCTACAGCTCCCATTTCCCAGCCTCACTTTTGTGTTGTCACGTTTGTCTAAATGAGAAAATAAGCTTTCTTCTTTCACCATATGCCTAGTACATCCACTATCTATGTACCAGACATTGTTGTTATTAGTGACTGAATTTTGTGAGGCAATAAAGAGCTTTGCTTCAGCTTCATCTTCAATATGATCTTCAGTAAAGTGAGCTTGCTGACTTTTTGGTTGTGAGGAAGCTTGCTGATAATTTTGGTACTGTTTTGCCTTGCAGTATTTCTCTACATGCCCAAACTTTTTGCAATGATTGTATTGAATTGGAGGTCTGCCATGCTTTTTCCAGCAGTCTTTCTCTAAATGATTTGTCTTCCCGCATGTGGAACAAGGTAGAAATTTTGTCTTTCTAGAGAAATCTGGTTACTTACCTTTCCCTTGCTGCTTCTTGCCATCCCTGAGATAATTCCTCTTTTGCTTGGCTTGAAAAGATTCTTCTGTAACTTGCTTTTGTTTGACAGAACTCCTTTGTTCAGTGGCATGAAGCTTTGAGATCAATTCAGCTACTGATAAAGTATTAAGATCACAAGATTCTTCTATAACAGAGATCTTAGACTCAAATCTTTATGGTAAACTGACCAAGATTTTCTCCATGATCCTTTCCTCGGGAAAATCATCTCCATGTAGCCGAATACGATTGACAATCTTCATGATCTTGACTGAGAAATCCTTGACTGATTCTGTCTCAGTCATATGTAGCACCTCAAATTCTCTTTTCAAAGTTAAGAGCTTGAATCTCTTTACTTTGGTGTTGCCTTCAAACTCATCTTTCAACCTGTCCCATGCCTCTTTAGCAAATTTACAAGCCATAATTCTTGTAAAAATTGCCTCTGAACTTGCTGATTGAATACAAGAAAGTGCCTTTGGATCCCTGGTAATTAGCTCATCATATCTCTTGATTTCATTTAAAGTTGCATTTTCTCTAAGTGGTGGTGTAAGTACAAAAGAGGAACAGAAACAACTTATCGGAATGTTAAAGCTGTGTCGTGGACAGAACCACTGCGTTGAAAATGATTACGGCAGACTATGGTGCAATCTGGAAGTCCGATCGTCAACCAAGGTTTACACAGCAAGCGCCGGCCTAGTGCACTCTAGGTCGAAGCTTTGGAACAACAAGAATTTTAATGCCCAGAGAAAGATTGTGTTTTAGATGAAAATCGTAATTTAGGAAAAAACTGTATCTCTCGTAGCTCTGAAAAACTCTTTTATTTCAGTGTGTAAAACGAACGTTGTAGTGGACAACGTTCATGAGAGTAAAACGTGGGTTGTTGAATGAAAGTAGGGATAGTGGAGATAAGACTTCATCAACTAAAAGAATTAGTCAAAAGGTTTAAAATATTTAATAACAAAATAAAAATCGGGCCCAGTCCGGGCGGGCGTCGCGCGAACGAACGAGCGAGCGCGCGCGTGTGGTGTTTTTTGTAAAACCCACTTTAACACAATTTAATATCACATAAAGCCCAACCCAATATAAATCTTTCAACTTCCTCACAAGTTTCCCATGTGGGATACATAAAGTTACAAGAGTGAGAAATGGTAAATGACTAAAAAGGGCATTTCCCTTAAATCTCCAACAATCCCCCACAAATGGCTTTTTAGTAAAACCGTTTTAAAAATAAATCTTTTCTGGGCAATAAGTTTCAGATTTTAAAAACTTAAGCATCAATATCTTTCGATTGAATTGATACATAGTGTTGTGAGGCAACATGTTATAGTTTTAGAAGTGAATTGCTCTTGAACTTCTACAACTGTAACTGAGACCCTCACAACACGTAAAGAAAACCTTTAAACGAAATTTTGTTGTTCCGCGATAAAAACAATAGCGCTTTTAATGGCCATGCGCACACCTTGGATCTCATGAGTGCTCTAGAAAGACAGCCCAAAGTCTTTCATAGAAGGCGGCCCACCTTCACACACATGTAGGTGATCTCTATAAGAGACCATTAAGAGTTTCTCATAACTCAACCTCAAAAGGAGCATCCATCAAGTTCATATAAATGAACCACCACAACACGGGCTATGGATTATACACACACTATCACAAGTCATAGGAATGGGTAAAATATAGTGTATAAAAAGATAGTATGGTTTCGTTTGACCACGTATGGTATCCACCATATTTTCTTTAATCAGTGGGCTTTAGGCCCATTCCCCTCGACGTTTCTAGAACCATTCTTCTAGGTAACCCTTTGGTGAATGGATCAGCTAGATTCTTCTCTGATCTCACAAAATCTAAGGCAATTACCCCATGTTTCAAGAGTTGTCTTAATGCACTATGTCTAATGTGAATGTGTCTTTTCTTTCCGTTGTAGACACTGTTTTTTGCAGTACCTATGGCTGCCTGTGAATCACAATGAAATGAGATATGTGCATTAGATCTCCCCCACAATGGAACATCTGCCAATAAACTTCTCAACCAATCTTCTTCTTGACTAGCTAGTTCTAGTGCTATAAATTCTGATTCCATGGTTGAGCGTGCAATACAGGTTTGTTTACATGATCTCTAAGAGACGGCACCACCACCCAAAACGAAAACATAACCATTAGTGGAACATACCAAATCATTTTTGGATGACCAATTTGCATCACTATATCCTTCTAAAACAGCAGGAAATTTATTAAAATGCAAATTAAAGTTCATGGTACCTCTCAAGTATTTAAGTAAACGACGAAGTGCATTCCAATGTTCATCATTTGGATTGTGAGTATATCTACTCAATCTATTTACAACATATGCAATGTCAGGTCTAGTATGAGTCATTAAGAACATAACACTCCCAATAATCTTAGCATATTCTTCTTGTGAAACACTATGTCCTTTATTTTTAGTAAGACATATGCTAGGATCATAGGGTGTTCTAGCTGGCACTACATCAAAGCTATCAAACTTTTTCAATAATTTCTCAACATAATGTGATTGTCCTAAAGAAAAGCCATTTTCAGTTTTTGTAATTTTGACACCAAGAATTACATCAGCTTTTCCCATGTCTTTCATGTCAAATTGTGATGATAAGAAGGCTTTGGTGTTATTCACTACTTCTAAATTAGTGCCTAAGATAAGCATATCATCCACATAAAGACATACAATCACATAATTTGATCCAAATGATTTAGAATAAACGCATGTATCTGATCCATTAACTACGTACCCATCAGAAAGTAAAGTGGAGTTAAACTTTTCATACCATTGTTTGGGTGCCTGTTTCAGGCCATACAGTGACTTCCTCAGTTTGCATACCTTATCTTCCTGACCGGGTACAATATTTCCCTCAGGCTGTTGCACATAGATTTCTTCTTCTAAATCACCGTTTAGAAAAGCTGTTTTTACATCCATCTGATGTACCACCAAATTATGTATTGCTGCAATTGCAATTAAGATTCTAATAGTGGAAATTTTAGTAACAGGAGAGTACGTATCAAAATAGTCAATTCCTTTCTTTTGACTATAGCCTACGACAACTAATCTAGCTTTGAACTTTTCAATGGATCCATCAGGTCTTCTTTTCCTTTTGAAGATCCATTTAAGTTTTATAGTTTTGGACCCTTTAGGCAAAGAGACGATCCCAAGTGTGATTTACCATGATAGAGTCTAATTCATTTTTGATTGCCTCTTTCCAAAAGTTAGCATCTATAGAGGTCATGGCCTCCTTATATGTCTTAGGATCTTCTTCTATTAGATAGGTAGACATAAAAACATCATCTATTCTATCTGAATTTTCTAACAGAAAAGAGGAAACAAAGTTGGGTCCAAAACTATAAGCTATTTTCCTTCTTTTACTTCTTCTAGGTTCATGTTCACATTCATCATGTTTTTCTAAAGAACTAGAAGCAAGAGAATCACTAGCATGTACATAATTAGAAGGACCAACATCATCACACACAAGATTTTTCTTTAAAGGAAAAATATTCTCAAAAAATTCTGCATCTCTAGATTCACATATGGTATAGTCATTTAGTGCCATAAATCTAAAGGCAGCACTATTAGAAGCATATCCAATAAAAACACAATCAAAGGTTTTTGGCCCTATGTTGGGTTTTCTAAAGGATGGAAAAGCAACTTTGGCAAGACAACCCCAAACCCTCATAAAATTTACATTAGGCGAATACCCCTTCCAAAGCTCATAAGGAGTTTTGTCTAATTTTTTATAAGGAACTCTATTTAAAATGTAGCATGCAGACAAAACAACTTCCCCCCACATATTATCAGGCATACCAGAACTAATCAACATGGCATTCATCATTTCCTTAAGCGTTCTATTTTTCCTTTCCGTTATACCGTTTTGTTGTGGTGTATATGGCGCACTAGTTTCATGTATAATGCCATTTTCCTCACAAAATGTTTTAAGGAAATTGGTTCCATATTCTCCACCTCTATCAGATCTAAGCCTTTTTATTTTTCTATCTAGCTGATTTTCTACTTCCATTTTATATTTTAGAAACATACTTTCAGCCTCATCTTTTGATCTTAAAAGATATACTTTGGTGTATCTCGAAAAGTCATCAACAAAGGTCATATACCATCTTTTACCACCCCTACTAATGGAATTCTTAAAGTCAGCTAGATCAGAATGAATTAATTCAAGCAATTCAGTACTTCTCTTAGTAACAGATGGAAAAGGCTTTTTGGCAAATTTAGCTTCTACACAAATAGAACACTTTCTTTCATGCTCAGAATTGACAATATCAATAACATGCATATTTTTCAACCTTTTAATAGAAGCATAATTCACATGTCCTAATCTACCATGCCAAACATCCAAAGACTCACATAAATAAGCAGAACCAGAAGAACTTGCATTAATTCCAACAGAGTTAACATCAACAGTGTTCATGATAAAGAGTCCATCACCTAGGTACCCTTTCCCTACAAAGGTCCCATTCTTAGTAAGAATCACCTTATCAGCCTCAAAAGTAATTTTTAAACTAGCCTTATTCAATAAACTACCAGAGATAAGATTCCTACGAAGTGAAGGCACATACAAAACATTATTCAATGATAAAAAATTTCCAGAAGTTAATTTGAGTAACACTGTTCCTTTACCAACAACACCAGCAGTTGCGGTGTTACCCATGTAGACGCACTCTCCATCAGTAGCATCCTCAAAATGATGAAACAGCTCCCGGTTCGAACATAAATGACTGGTAGCTCTAGTGTCTAGGACCCACTCAGTTTTGTTTTCCACCAAGTTCGATTCTACCACCACAGCAGCAATAATTTCATCATTCTCCACCAAATCGGATTGTTCGGTAGGCTTTGTGTTAGCATTCTGATTTGAATTCTGTTGGTTCTTCCTTTGGAAACATTGAAATGCTCTGTGCCCGGGTTTTCCACACACAAAGCATTCAACCTTTCGCTTTTGGACCTTTCCATGCTTGAAAGACTTATTCTGTTTGAAGCCTTTCTGGGACTTGTTTGCATATCCTTTTGTGTTTTAGATGAAAATTGTAATTTAGGCACTGTATCTCTCGTAACTCTGAAAAGCTCTTTTATTTCAATGTGTAAAACGAACATTATAGTGGACAACGTTCATGAGAGTAAAAGTGGGTTGTTGAATGAAAGTAGGGATATTGGAGATAAGACTTCATCAACTAAAAGAATTAGTCAAAAGGTTTAAAATATTTAATAACAAAATAAAAATCGGGCCCAGTCGAGCGTCGCGCGAGCGAGCGAGCGCGCGCGTGTGGTGTTTTTTGTAAAACCCACTTTAACACAATTTAATATCACATAAAGCCCAACCCAATATAAACCTTTCAACTTCCTCACAAGTTCCCCATGTGGGATACATAAAGTTACAAGAGTGAGAAATGGTAAATGACTAAAAAGGGCATTTCCCTTAAATCTCCAACAGGTGGGACATCAGGTCCTCCATTCTCCACAACCTCCCAAAGACCTTGAGCTTTAAGATAAGTTTGCATTTTGATAGCCCAAACAGTGTAATTCTCCCCTGTGAAAGTTGGAGGAGCTGTTACAGCAGATTTGAAAGAAGCCATTGCTGCAGAAAAAAAACTCAGGAAAACAGAGTAACCACAACCCTTAAAAAATGAAGCTCTGATACCACTGTTGATTAATGTAGCTGTTCAAGTATTGTAATGTAAAAAGTTGAAGCTTGACTCTACCAAGAAAGTAAGACTTAATAGAATGAAACTTCTCTCTCTTAATTATTCATTTGAAGGAGTCTTACATATATATAGTGATGTTTAGAGTATTCTAGAAACTAGATTATAGTTAGATACATTAGAGCATTCTAGATACATACATTTACAACTATATAAATCTCATAACATCTAGACTTTTCTACATTATTCTACTTAACTTTTTGACTAACTAAAATTACAGCAAATACAAAATAAAATTATCCAGGAAAAATCACTTTTGTTGTCAGTTGCGCAGAAGCTGGCTGTCGTAGGACGTTGAACAGAAATTCCTGCTTTTGTCACTACAAGAAAAATCAGTATCACCGACCCAATATTTTGTCGATGATAGCCTAAATTCCGTCGGTGATAGCCATCACCGACGGAATTCCGACAGAATTGGGTGTGTCGGTGCTAGCCTCGTAGGTAAGCAGTTGCGACAATTAGTTACCAGACACAAGAAATTACCGACACAATATCTAGTCGGTGACATGTGTCGGAAACTCCGACTCCTTTTGGTCGGAGACTTCCGTCGGACAGTTCCGACAACATCACCGACTCATATCTCTCGGTGATAAAAAATTTAGAATATATATTTAAATAATGTACCGACATAAATTGTGTCGGAAATTGCATCGGTAATTATGAATTATTTTCAGGATTATTTTTGTATTTTATTTTTCATAAATTTATTTGGATTGAAGGGAACTCATATATATATATATATATATATATATAATAAGATCTATCTAGCCCCATTCAACAAAAAAAAAACTAGAATTTATAATGTCTTATGATAAACAGAAAAATCTATCTAGCCCCAATAAAAAAAAACTATATCCAAACCCCATCCCACCAAAAAATACAAAGTAAAGATAATAAATAGATATTATACTAATTAGCATCATATTAATATAAATCTTGATTATCTTTATCATTTGCATCTATAGGACTTTGCAACTTGTCAACATGATATAGCTGCATACTGACAATAATGACAATAAAGCACCAATTTGATTTCTTATATTCACTTCAAGCTGCAATTAATCATGTGCACTTTGATCTCTAATATACACACCACAATGAAATATATGAATTTCACAGAACATGCAAACAGAAAAATTGAAGACAAAGAATTAAATGTTTTCTCTATTATTAGGGAGGTAATTTTTTTTATTTAGCTTTTTGGTCATCTATATCGTGAAGAGGCAAGAAACCAAAATGAAATTCAAAAGCTAAAAGAATTAAATATCATCTGCAAAGTAAGAGCAATTGCCTCATGCATAGACATCATAGCTTGCACGCATTCTTTTTTGACAACTATGGTATGCATAACAAACACTTTAAGAAATCAAAGAGATTTGGGTTGCCATTAATGAAAAAAAAATCTTGTCAAAATATGCTACATTCCATGTTGAAACACCTTTCCACAGGATTTTGATTTGACAAAATTAATTAAGTGAAATTAAATATTCTATAACACATTAAGTTTAAATGCTTTGATTTATTGTTACTAATGTGTTTGTACAATGTTGAGTTTATAATTGTTATAAGACATAAAGATCATAAGGCTCAAGCCCTATAAGGAAGTCAAGGCCCAAGTCAAACAAGCCCAAGATTGCTCAGCCCGCATATCTCCAAAACGCTGCCGTTGAAGTAATGAAACGCATGCTGAGCAAAGAAGGATCGAGAAGATCCACGTAGACAACTTCGGTATGAAGCTGCTGAGCTGTCTCGACAAAACGTACAAGACAGCCGCTGACCACAAGACAGCTTCCAGACAAAGTATTTCCTCTTTGAGTAAAGATCAGAAGACACAGCAAGCTGTCTGGTTGACATTACCCAAAATGGAGGAACATACTGTCACACTGACCGAAGAACAGAAGATGCTGGAATCTGATTGGCTAAGAGAACTGCTGACAGACTGAGTGAAAACGACCTGTAGCCGTTTCCCTCCAACGGTTATTTCGAAATTCGAAATAACCAGAAGCTCCCACAGCTCTCTATAAATAGAGCATTCAGAATCCACATTCCATAGAGAACTTTGAGCAAAAGCCGTTACGCTGATCAAACGTGTACAAAAGTTCTCCATCAAAAGCAAAGCAAATTCTTACACTACAAGCTTATTCATTTGTGTAAAAGTCTAGAGTGATTGATTCTCAATCATCTAAGGTGTTCTAGCAATTGTTGTTTAGGACAAATCTTAATCATTTCTAGGAATAGAAAGGAGAGGCTGAGTACTCGGTTTTAAGTACTCAGCGGAGAGATTAGGATTGAGTAGAGGTATAGAGGAAGGTACTCTTGTCATACTCAATTGCTGATATTGTAAAAGGTTTGAGGCTCTACCTTTAAAGAGCTCAGTAGAGGATTTGAAATCTCGGAAGTGTTCCGGGGACAGGACGTAGGCTTAGAAGAAGCCGAACCTGGATAAATCTGCTGAGTGAAGTATTTCTAAACCTTAACTCCTTATTTATATTGCTTGCTTAAAACAAACTAAAACTGACCAAGTAAAAGAGGTCAAGCTGAGTTGTGCGCTGCCAACGAATTAAGTCAGGAATAGACTCTGAGTGCTACTTCCTGATCTAAGCAACGAAACTGACCTAGTCACTAGTTGACTAAGCCAGTGTCTTGTCGATTGATCAGCGCCGCTGTCATATAATCTTTTCTAAAAGAAAAGAAATCTGCCCTAATCGTTTTAAAAGGTAAAATAGTTCCTAACCCCCCCTTGGAACTATACTTGCAACCTTACAAGGGACCAACAAGTGGTATCAGAGCTTAAAAGCTCATTACTAAAGGTCTAACAACCTTGAGTTGATCTATACCATGGGCGAAAACAGCACTCGGTTTCTCCCTGGAAACCAGACAACTCAGATATTACCTGAGGGGCTGTCCATTACCAGGCCTCCCCTATTCTTCGGGTCAAACTATACCTTTTGGAAGAATAGGATGAAGAACTTCATTCAAGCTACAAACATGAGTGCCTGGCTATCTATAGTCCAAGGCCCGTTTGTACCTGTGAAAGTTGTTGCTGGCCAGTCAGTTGTTAAAGCTGAGGTTGAATGGACAGAGGATGATCTTAAGAAGCTTCAAAATCATGCTTCGGCTATCAATATGCTTCACTGTGCGCTCGATGCTGCAGAATATAACAAAATCTCAGGTTGTGAGTCGGCACAAGAGATCTGGAAAAAGCTGGAAGTCACCTACGAGGGAACAAACAAAGTAAAAGAATCCAAGGTGAATCAGTAGATGAGACTGTACGAGCTGTTCGAGATGAACAATGATGAGGGCATTTCAGACATGAACGCAAGGTTCACCAACATCATTAATGAGCTCAAGAGACTTGGGAAAATCTTCACTGAGGAAGAACAAGTCAAAAAGATACTCAGGAGTCTTCCAAAAGACTGGCAAGCAAAGAAGACATCAGTTGAGGAAGCTCAGGATTTAACCACCTACAAATATGACGAACTCATCGGTTCATTGCTGACCCATGAGATATCCATGAAAAACTTTGAGGTGAAGGAAAAATCTGATGACAAGAAGCAGAAGTCACTTGTCATGAAGGCTGACTCCACTGACGGGAGTTCAACTGATGATGAGGAGATGGCTATGTTCACAAGAAAGATGAAGAGGCTGTTCAGGAAGAACGACAAATACTCTAAAAAGCCTTACAAAAAGTTTGATAAGTATAAGGCTGACTCAAGCGACAGCAAATACAGAAAGGACAGCTCAAAGCCCATTACATGCTTTGAGTGCCACCAAGATGGCCATATTAAGTCAAACTGCCCCACGCTGAGGAAAGATAAGAAAAGTGGGAAGAAGGCAATGGTGGCTACTTGGAGTGACAGTGATGAATCTTCATCAAAAGAAACTGAGGCCACCGAGTCAGCGAATATATGCTTTATGGCTGACGAACTTGCTGAGCCATGCATTTCTGAGCATGCTGACCAATCTGATGAGTCAGATAATGAAGAGCAATCTAATGAGGTAATCTCACTCTCTCAACTCAGAAATGAAATGGGTAACGCCCTGAGTGATCTCTATACACTTGTTAAAAAGTGTAACAGGAAGATTAAAGCACTCAGCCGGCGCTGTGATGAAGTAGAAGAGGTCAAACTGAGTGACCTCAGATACCTTCTTCAAGACAACTCAGTTTTGCATGAAAATATGAAAATCATTCATGAGTCTGTCTCTGAAGTCCAGTCAGTTTCAAAGAAACTGAGGAAGGATGTCACAACCATTCAGAACCAATTAAAGGTTCCAAACAAAAACAATTTTCCGCTGAGAACTCAGTATCAAGGTACACAGTACCAAGGTACTCAGTAGAGACGAAATCCCCAGCGAAAAGTCCAATGTGACTTTTGTGGGAAGTTAGGACACACTACTAAAGTGTGCTGGCACGCTCAGCACTGGGGTGCTGACAAGTCAGTAAAAAATCCTAAACAGAAGGTCAGTTGTGACTTCTGTGGAAAGAATGGCCATACTATCAATGTATGTTGCCATAAAATAAAATATGATGCTATACCTGTTGCACCTAACAAGTCAGGACCCAAAAAGAATTGGGTACCTAAAAGTAACTAGTTACAATGCAGGTAAGCCTGAGATGTGCCGAGAAGTCAAAGATGTGGTATATTGACAGCGCATGCTCAAGGCATATGACGGGTGATGAAACTCAGTTCATCACGTTTGAACGTAAACGAGGAGGGAGTGTAAGTTTTGGAGACAACAAGAAGGGTAAGATAGTAGGCTCAGGAATCATCGGAGGTAACCCTACTATTGAATCTGTCTCCCTAGTCAGCGGACTCAAATATAACTTACTCAGCGTAGCTCAGCTATGTGACAATGGGAGAAAAGTTATATTTGATACTACTGGATGTAAAATATACGAGGGTAAAACTAATGAGTTAATTTTAACTGCCCCTCGGATAGATAATGTCTTTATGCTAGACTTAGAGAAAAAGTTTTAAAAAACTGTGTGCTTAGTAACAAAGGAAGAAAATTCCTGGCTATGGCATAGGAGACTTGGTCATGTAAGCATGGACCTCCTGGCCAAATTAGCAAGAAAGCAATTGGTTGAGGGACTGCCTGAACTTAAATTTCAAAAAGATCAATTATGCCATGCTTGCCAAGCTAGAAAACAAACCAAGCAATCTTTTCACAGTAAAAACATTGTCTCAACTAAGTGTCTGTTAGAAATGCTACACTTGGATCTTTTTGGTCCAGTCCAGCCGCTGAGTCTGGATGGAAGAAGGTTTTCCTTGGTTATTGTAGATGATTTCTCTCGGTACACATGGGTTATCCTGCTGACCAGTAAGGACGAGACCTTTGAGACATTTTCAAACTTGGTTAGAAAAATTGAAAATGAGAAAGACCTAAAATTAGCTCATATCCGTAGTGATAACGGTGGAGAATTCAAAAACTAAAAGTTTGTTGAATTCTGTGAAGCCAGCGACATTGACCACAATTTCTCTGCTCCTAGAACGCCTTAGCAAAATGGGGTTGTTGAAAGGAAGAACAGAACTCTGGTTGAGATTGCCAGGACAATGCTGGATGAGCATAGGCTTCCAAAGTATTTTTGGGGAGAAGCTGTTAACACAGCATGCTATATTCTGAATAAGGCTCTAGTTAGACCTATACTTAAGAAAACCCCTTATGAACTTTGGAAAGGACGAAAGCCCAACATTGGATACTTTCGTGCCTTTGGCTGTAGATGCTTTATTTTAAATACCAAAGATAGCTTAGCCAAATTTGATTCAAAAGCTGATGAGGCTATCTTTCTAGGCTACTCAACAAACAGCAAAGCATACAGAGTTTTTAATAAGAGAACTCAAGTATTAGAAGAATCTATACATGTGCAATTCGATGAAACTGACCCTGCAGGAAGATACCAGCCGCTGATAGAAGATGAACCAAACTCAGCACCTGCTGATCAAGAACCAGCTACTGAGTCCTTCACAAAACGGCTGACCAAGAGTAAGAGTGAACCTAAGATTACTTTCACTGACCAATCTACTTCTGCAGAGAATGTTGAAACACAGATAGAACAAGACATAAATCTACCCAAGGAGATAAGAGTCCCAAGAGGGCATTCAGAAAATGCAATTCTTGACTCAGCTGGAAATACGCTGATGACAAGAAATCAACTAAGGAAGTATCTCGGCAATGTAGCTTTTGTCTCAGTACAGGAGCCGAAGAACTTTGCCGAAGCTGAGGATGACGAATTCTGGATGAATGCCATGCAAGAGGAACTCAATCAGTTCAGGAGGAATAATGTGTGGGAACTAGTGCCATATCCTAGGAGCCAAAAGACCATTGGAACGAGATGGGTCTTCAGGAACAAGCTGGATGAACAAGGAAACGTAGTCAGAAACAAGGCAAGACTTGTAGCTCAGGGCTACAGTCAGCAAGAAGGTATTGACTACGGTGAGACCTTTGCCCCAGTGACAAGGCTAGAAGCAATTAGGATTTTATGTGCATATGCATCGTATATGAATTTTAAACTGTTTCAAATGGATGTTAAAAGTGCATTTCTTAATGGAGTAATAAACGAGGAGGTCTATGTCAATCAGCCTCCAGGGTTTGAGGATTCTAAGTTCCCAAACCACGTTTACAAACTCAAAAAGGCTCTGTATGGCCTCAAGCAAGCACCACGTGCTTGGTATGAGAGGCTGACCAACTTCTTACTGACTAGAGATTATGTCAAGGGTCAAGCTGATACAACCTTATTCATTAAGAGAAAGGGTAAAGATACCCTGCTGGCACAAATATATGTAGATGACATTATATTTGGTGCTACTAATGAATCTATGTGCAAGGAATTTAGCAAACAAATGCAGACTGAATTCGAAATGTCAATGATGGGAGAACTTAACTTCTTCCTCGGACTTCAAATTAAACAAGGAAAGAATGGCATATTCATCAGTCAGGCTAAATATGCCAAGGAGATATTGAAGAAATATGAACTAGAACATTGTAAGCCAATATCCACTCCTATGGGCACTGACACTGTCCTCTATGCTGATGAAAATGGTAAGTTAGTAGACAGCAAGTTATACCGAGGTATGATTGGCTCTTTACTTTACTTAACAGCAAGTAGGCCAGACATTCAGTTCTCAGTATGTTATTGTGCTAGATATCAAGCTAACCCTAAGGAATCCTATTACATAGCTGTAAAAAGGATCCTTAGATATTTGCAAAGCTCAGTAAATGCAGGTTTGTGGTATCCAAATACTCATGACTTTACACTCATTGGATACACTGACGCTGACTATGGACGAGACAAGCTGGAAAGAAAAAGCACCTCTGGAGGATGCCATTTCCTAGGAAGCTGTCTTGTATCTTGGTTCAGCAAGAAGCAGGCGTCAGTAGCCCTATCCACAACTGAAGCTGAGTACATTGCTGCTGGAAACTGTGTTGCTCAAGTCCTATGGATTAAGCAACAGCTTGAAGATTATGGTGTTCAAACAAAGACAATTAAAGTCAAATGCGACAACAAGAGTGCAATTGACCTCTCAAAGAACCCAATCCAGCACAGCAGGATGAAGCATGTCAGCATAAGGCATCACTTCATCAGAGATCATGTACTCAAGAAAGAAGTTAAGCTGACTTATGTGCCAACAGATGAGCAGCTTGCTGATATCTTTACAAAGCCTCTAGCACGAGAGCAATTTAGCATACTGAGAGAAGCCATTGGTATGTTTAATCCACTGTCTTAAATTCCTAAGTAAAAATGTGATATGATGCATGCTGAATGAATGTTAACATGCTGAGTATTTTAAAGAGTATCTGTCAAAATCACATGCCCAGAAATAAATGCACACTGAGTGAGTTATCTCATGCCGAGTAACTAAACCTCTACAACTATCCGTTGAACAAAACTGACTACTCAGAATACGAAACGTTTATATCATCAAACACTGAGTAAAAGTAATTATTAGCATTTAATGCCACCATATGCATAATGACACCTGTACTGCGCATGCGCCGAAAACGTCTTAAAGTGTCATAAATGTCAGATTTTCTGCCGATTGGACAACCCAAGGGCAAAACCGACCAAAATTCAAATGAAAATCCAAGTTAAAAATCTATAAATAGTGGATATTAACCCACTACCTTCTCTTCATGCGCACTGAACTTTAGAAAGCTTCAAAATTTTCCTTAAGCACTCAAGAGCTTCAGAACTTCAAAGAATGTCCTTAAACAAAAGTACCTTCTCTCCAACCCTCAAATCCACTGATCAGGCTGGTCCTTCAACTAGCATGGTAAGAAGGATGATCAAAGTACACTCTTGGGCCAAGAGTCAAGAAGTACTAAGGAGCCGATACTTTCCTTCTAGCTTCGTCTCTTCTGAGAAACCATTCAGTGAATGGATCAAAAAGAACAAATGGAAAGGTCTCTTCTCTCTTTCTGGACAAACCTATCCCACGATAGTGAGAGAGTTCTACTCCAACCTGCACGTTGATGCAGATGACTCTGACTACTTAGAGACCACAGTTAAAGGTCAAAAGATAGTGATAACTCCTGAATATCTAGCAACACTGCTAGATATACCAAATATAGGGATCCAGTTCAGGACAACAAAGGAGCCAATACCAAAAGCCATCGCAGAAAAGATGAAGGGGTTCTGTAAACCCAGAAACTACAAAGGAGAAGTACCCAGCACCTGCATGGGCAAAAATCAGAAGATGGTCCACTTCATGCTGACCAACTTCATCTTTCCTAAACTCAGCTCACCCTCATCCGCCTCCAACTTTGAACAATGCTTCATCTGGCACATGCTGACCAGCACTCCATTCAATCTTCCTGTCTTTTTGGTCGGAGCTTTTCAACGAAGTGGAAGGAAGCTCCGTTTGGGTTCTCTCATCACCAAGATAATACAGGACAAGAATATAGAGACTGTAGGTGAAATAAGTTCATCAGGAAGTGTTATCACTACAGGTCTGCTGAATGGACTATCACATAGTCAACCCCTGAAAGGATATGACGGAAATGGAAGCACTGAGAAGGAAGATATTATGACTGAGACTGAGCAACCCATTGGAGAAATGGAAAATCTAACAGATCTGGATGATGCTATAGCTCATGTTATGGCTGAAACTGCTCAAACTAATGAGGGCACAGAACCAACAGATGAACCTCAAACTGAGAAGAAGAAGAAAAAGGGAACCTGCTCGAAGGATATTCGTACTGTCCCACGAAAGGTTAGGCTAATGGAAAGAAACAAGAAGAAAGCTGATCAGGACCTAGCTGAGTCAGCTCAGAAGAAAATGAGAACAGAAGACGAAACTGTCGCTGAGCCCAACATTACTCAAGGGAAGTCTTCACAAAAACAATCCTCTGTTCCTCAAAGTGAGAAACAAGCCAAAACCCCTGCTAGTCCAAAAGAAGCTCAACTCCCACCTCACAGCAACTCAGCACCTGAAGTCAACACACCCCGTAGTCCTGGTGCTATTCAAGGCACTCAGTGCGAGCCCACTCCTGCCAAATTTGCACACCTAGGTGCTACTGAATCAGGACGGCGTGTCATTGCCTCAGCTAACAATCTGCTTCAAGAACAAGCTCATCCTCCACCAAACCATGACCAGTCCTCTCATCCACCTGTAACTCACCAAATTCTGCGTGAAATCCATGACTTGATCAACCACTTCTCTTCGGTTCAAACGCAGCAACCAACACAAGCTCAGATGTCCAAGATGACCGCACTCATGTTGATTATGGTCAATCACATGAATTCGTTGGAGGGTCAAATTCGTCTACTGCAAGAACAAGCCAAGTCTGCTGCCCCTACCGTCAATTTGCCTACTGCTGATGCTGGCAAAACGGGGGAGAAAAGTAGCAACTAAGGAAAAGGAACTCTAAGTTAGAAACTAGAGAGTTAGAAGTTAGGAAGAAGAATTGTTTTTATGCCTTGTCCTTATCCTTTGTTTTGTTTTTAAAAATTCAATATGCCTAACTTCTGTTACTTTTGGAATACTTGCATTACTATTAGTTATCCATCCTTCAAATGCTAAGTATTATATGAAATGCATGCTGCGTATAAATGTTTGAACTTGTCAAATATAAACCATTGAACAAATAAATTACTCAGCGCTCTGTCACTATACATTACTTCCGCTGAATACTGAGTAAAATAGAATATGTCCCATAAGCTGACCTATACCTGAAAACTGATCTTAGACTTATTCAATTAAACCTTAGAATGTTTAGAATAAAACTAAGTCAGTAGCTCAGCCCTTACGGGGGAGTTCACTTAATTAAAAAGGTCAACTATCATGGGGGAGCTCAAAGCTGAGTTCCTTGCTGATTAGTTTTGCCAACATCAAAATGGGGGAGTTTGTTGAGACACCTTTCCACAGGATTTTGATTTGACAAAATTAATTAAGTGAAATTAAATATTCTATAACACATTAAGTTTAAATGCTTTGATTTATTGTTACTAATGTGTTTGTTCAATGTTGAGTTTATAATTGTTATAAGACATAAAGATCATAAGGCTCAAGCCCTATAAGGAAGTCAAGGCCCAAGTCAAACAAGCCCAAGATTGCTCAGCCCGCATATCTCCAAAACGTTGCCGTTGAAGTAATGAAACGCATGCTGAGCAAAGAAGGATCGAGAAGATCCACGTAGACAACTTCGGTATGAAGCTGCTGAGCTGTCTCGACAAAACGTACAAGACAGCCGCTGACCATAAGACAGCTTCCAGACAAAGTATTTCCTCTTTGAGTAAAGATCAGAAGACACAGCAAGCTGTCTGGTTGACGTTACCCAAAATGGAGGAACATACTGTCACACTGACCGAAGAACAGAAGATGCTGGAATCTGATTGGCTAAGAGAACTGCTGACAGACTGAGTGAAAACGACCTGTAGCCGTTTCCCTCCAACGGTTATTTCGAAATTCGAAATAACCAGAAGCTCCCACAGCTCTCTATAAATAGAGCATTCAGAATCCACATTCCATAGAGAACTTTGAGCAAAAGCCGTTACGCTGATCAAACGTGTACAAAAGTTCTCCATCAAAAGCAAAGCAAATTCTTACACTACAAGCTTATTCATTTGTGTAAAAGTTTAGAGTGATTGATTCTCAATCATCTAAGGTGTTCTAGCAATTGTTGTTTAGGACAAATCTTAATCATTTCTAGGAATAGAAAGGAGAGGCTGAGTACTCGGTTTTAAGTACTCAGCGGAGAGATTAGGATTGAGTAGAGGTATAGAGGAAGGTACTCTTGTCATACTCAATTGCTGATATTGTAAAAGGTTTGAGGCTCTACCTTTAAAGAGCTCATTAGAGGATTTGAAATCTCGGAAGTGTTCCGGGGACAGGATGTAGGCTTAGAAGAAGCCGAACCTGGATAAATCTGCTGAGTGAAGTATTTCTAAACCTTAACTCCTTATTTATATTGCTTGCTTAAAACAAACTAAAACTGACCAAGTAAAAGAGGTCAAGCTGAGTTGTGCGCTGCCAACGAATTAAGTCAGGAATAGACTCTGAGTGCTACTTCCTGATCTAAGCAACAAAACTGACCTAGTCACTAGTTGACTAAGCTAGTGTCTTGTCGATTGATCAGCGCCGCTGTCATATAATCTTTTCTAAAAGAAAAGAAATCTGCCCTAATCGTTTTAAAAGGTAAAATAGTTCCTAACACCCCCCCCCTTGGAACTATACTTGCAACCTTACAAGGGACCAACATTACACACCTGGAAGAATTCTTGAGGTTTTCTTAGCAGCAATTGAGGGCTCTTGGAAATTACCAGTCCCAACTTCCTAAAATAGAAACTATAGGCTCTAATTTAATTTCAACATCCATCATAGGTAAGACTACTACCTCTTGCCATTGTCAATCCCAGTCTCAAATTCCTCAAGTCACAGGTTCAACTTGAAGCCCTTCCATAGGAATTCATCCCTGAGAAACAAAAACCAATCTCAATCAATAAAATTATTGCTAAATAAACATATTTTGTGATATATGCATATTCTTTGAGAAGAGTTTCATTAGAACAATTATAGATATGCACATTGTAAGCAAAAGTACCTATTCATCTTATTTTTATTTCCCTTGCTACTAGCTTTCTTAGTATTCGATTTGTCCGAGAGAAACAAGACTTCCATGAAAAGAATTAGCTATAAATATTAGAGTTTCCACATAGGGCATCTCCATAACTTTGCTAGTCTTCTTTCTCATATTGTACTACACAAGGTCTGTGCCCTGCCTTCTTATTAGAAATTCATCTCCATTATTCTAGGATAAAGATGAGCTTCTCATAAAAAATATATGTACAGAGCAAGAAGGGGGATGAGCCTTGAGCTAAAATATACAAATAAAGCTTTCCAGCTGCAGAAACATTATTAAAGCAACCTCAACATCATTAGAAATTCATACCTAACATCTAAAAACAGGCAACGAACAAGAAGTTCATGAGCCACCTTTAATGCACAAAATTTGGAACTCCAACTGCCTCTAAATTTTCTCAGGCCAGCCTTAGTCCTATTGAACACAAGAATCAAAAGTTAGAAAACAAATTTCAAATAATAGGCACCCATTTGCTAAAATCATAGTACTAGCAATTGAAATTTCTAAAAGAAACTATTGTAAAATTTAAGAAGAGGGTGTGGATTATGTATGTCTGTTTGTTGATGCCAGAATCACCTCAGCTCTATATCAATTCATAACAAGAAAACCACATACTTGTTAGGCCTAATGTTATAATTTCATGACATATAAGTTTGCAACACAAGTACCAGTGGATATTACATAAACATACTCTGTATTTCCAAAATTCTACCTTCCCAAACAAATTCAAATAAGGGTATAAATTGTTTCACAAAATTTAGCTAAATGCTAGTAAATATATAATTAATCACCGAAAGCCACAGTTAACAAAAAAAGAGAACAAGACAAAAGCATGAAAAAAGAGATCTAGCCTTTCAACATTGACAAGCATATCCTAGTATACACTTACCTTAATATCTGAATTTTTCTGCTTGAGAAATTTGCCAGCTCTAGTGACGGTTCCACCAGTTCCTGTCCCAGCAGTGGTTACATTAACTTTCCCTCCTGAGCCTTCCATATTTCTGGTCCGGTTGTTTGGTAATGAATTTACCTCAAATCACAATTGAAGCGTCCAAATCCTTCAAGTTTTCAGAATCACAATTAGGAGACATTTGCAGCCAATCCTGTCACGAGATATGTTAATGGTAAGTAAAGGCAAAACTAGAACAAACAAACAAAATACTCGTGGTTTAACATGCACACCCACCTCTTTCCTCACTCTCTGAAACAACCTCTGGGATGCCTTGAAAATATCTGCAATTAATGTATAAATAATAATAAGTAACAAAATTTCCAAGCTTTAGGAAGTACTAGCATAAATTAAACACTTCCAATTAACACTATCATAAAAGTTGTTGAAGCTGAAGCACATAAGGCTACTTCCTATCCTTTTTGGCAACTTTTCTTAGTGAATAAATTCAGATTGCATGAACTTGCTCCTTAGACTGCATGAAGTTGATCCCAATAGCCGATGGCTATCAAACATAGACTCGCTACTAAGAATTTCGCATAAATATTCTCTATAATTCACATTAGCCCTTACTGATAGTATTTTCTGAGATTGAAAGTAGGTAGGTCTTTATTACAACATAAACAGTAAAAACGATTAATGACCTTAAACCATATATTATCAGAAACCTGTATAATTTAAAAATAGATGCAATTTTTTCATAGAATAAGCATGACTCTCAAGTCAACTAGTTCTGCATAATGTTCTTCCCAGTTTACAATAGAGCTAGTATGACAAAATAATTTACAAGGAAAACGGGCTTGACAAGATTATCATTTTTAATGTAATAGTAGAGAAACATAAGTCAATGTCTATAATTCTGTACCCAACATTATTTGTATAGAAAAAAGTATTCCATCCTTTTTGGGGGGGAAAACAATAATTACTTCTAACACATGGATAAAACAATGATTGATTTCATTTTGTTCTAAAGTCAGCATTAGGTAGATTGAAATAAGAGTTGAAATTTAATGAATGATTATCATGTGAATACATATTTGGAACGTTTCTTCCATGGAGCACCAAAACATATGAAATTCTCATCTTACAATTCAAATCTACATCCTTCATATTGCAAGTCTAAGAATTACACCAAGCGACTCACACAAATTAACAAAAGAGAAACGCTTTCGCTTAATAGTCAATACTTAACTGTCTAATATATATTACTCCAATTACATAAACCTCAAATTAAAACAAAAACAGAAAGGAGAGAAAGGTATATACCTGGAAATCAGTAAATCGAGCCCAACATAGAAATCTTGGAGCTAACCGACAGAGAAGAGGGGAGATAGCCAGACAGTACGAATAGGAGGTTGGAAATTAAACGAACCTCAAATTAAAACAAAAAACACAAAGGAGGGAAAGATATATACCTACAAATCAGTAGATCGAGCACAACAAAGCAATCTTAGGGCTAAGACCGAGAAAAGGGGAAATAGCAAGACAGTGCGAACCAGAGGTTGGGAATTAAACAAACCTCAAATTAAAACAAAAACACAAAGGAGGGAAAGGTATATACCTGGAAATCAGTAGATCGAGCACAACAAACGCAACATAGAAATCTTGTAGCTAAGACTAAGAATAGGGGAAATAGCCAGACACTGTGAATCGGTGGTTGGGGGAGAGGAGGAACAAGGATGGCGGCGCTGGTGTTGTTGCCAGAAGGAGCAAGATCGAGAAGGTGGGCATGGGTTTACGATGAGGAAGAGTTGGGGGAAATTTTAGGGTTTTCATTGAGACACAGAGAAAAGGAATAAATGGGCCTTATATATTATGTTATTATTATTATTTATTTAGTTAATATATTGGTTCCTACACAAAAATTTGTCGGTCAGTAAAAATCTATTGTTGGTGATATCACCGACATTAAAAATCACCTAGTAAAAATGTCGGTGATGGAGGAGGAAATGATTCGGCCTAAAATCAGCTACACATTCTCAGAATGTGTAGGTCAATGTGTAGGAGACTTCCAACACAGAAATTGTGTCGGTGTTCTGTCGGTGATACCGACACAAATCATTTCGTCGGTTTATTCCGTCGGTGATAGAGCTTTTTCTTGTAGTGTGTGATCGGATTCCTGGAAATATGAAAGATCATATGCTAAGCATGATTTTAAGGAATCTGCTTCCTTGTTCTTACTACCAATGAGACATGGTTAGTAAGTGTTTAGAGGATCTTAGGGAGACTTGAGACTTGAGTAAGGTGGTTATAGTGGAATAAGCACTAGATACTTTTGCTTGATTGGAATAAGCTTAAATTTTTTTGAGCTTTTACGGTATCCTAAGACGTTTTGATGCTAGTTAAAGAGTTGGTACGACATTCAGAAAATAATAATAAAAAAAATTATTTCAAAAATCATTTCAGTTATGTGCTTGTTGATTGGAAGGACTTTGTTGTTGGGATTGTCCGTTTAATGGTAAAAGCTCAAGTGTCTGTTTTGTAATTTGGTTATTTTTTTATATATATTGATCTAGTTGATCTAGTTGATCTAGTTTCGAGTTAATGATGTGGTTGGCGAGCAAGCTCGGAAGTTTATGGAAAAGTATGATTCTGTGGAAATTCCGTGAATTCTGTCTAGTTGCAAAGTTGCTGCTTTTTGCAATTTCGGATCTTATTTTGCATGAAAATGGGCCTGCAAGCAAAACCCAATGCTTGGTTGTGATGTTTTGATATTAAAATATGAATTTCTATGTAATTTTCCCTTGATATTTTCACCAAATATGGCCCTTAATGCATTCATTTTCGTTCTTTTATGTTTTTGGCGATTTTTAGGGGTTCTTTTTTTTTGTTTTTTTCCTATTTTTTCCTTTTGTCTTTAGGTTTTCTTTTTGCATTTATAATTAGGATTTCTGTTTCTTTTAGTGTTTTATTCGCCTAAATTTATAGTCTTGTTATCTTTGTAAGGAAAACATTATTGATTAATGAAATTCTGAGATGTCAGAAAAACATTGGTAGTGTAACAATTGTAATTGTTCTGTGATTCCATTGATTTGTAAATGAGTATATATAATAAGTACAGTTCACGTTTCAGTGAAAGACTAATGCTAACTAACTATTTTATACAAACAGTAAGTGAGGAAATAATCTATTTCTCTAATATATATCTAATACACCCCCGTAGTCGAAACGTTCGGAGGCCGAACATTGAGACTATTTCGAAAATCACCAAACAATGGTGACGGGAGACCTTTGGTGAATATGTCCGCAATTTGATAGCGAGACGGTACATGGAGGACTCTAACTTCACCTTTTGCAACCCGTTCACGGACAAAATGAATGTCCATTTCGATATGTTTTGTTCGATGATGATGAACCGGATTCCCTGCGAGGTAGATGGCACTGACATTATCACAATATACAATTGATGATTTGTGAATTGGGCAACCCAGTTCGAGAAGAAGATTTCGGATCCAGCATGTTTCAGACACAACATTGGCTACCCCCCAGTATTCTGCCTCAGCGCTGGATCGAGAGAGAGTGGGCTGCCGTTTGGCAGACCAAGATATTAAGTTGTCACCAAGAAAGACACAATACCCGGAAGTTGATCGGCGTGTATCTGGGCATCTAGCCTAGTCCGCATCAGTATAAGATATCAATTGGCAAGTAGATGATGCTAGCAGGGTGAGACCATAGTCAATAGTACCTTGTATATACCGAAGTATCCTTTTGAGAGCTGCCATGTGAAAGGTTTTTGGGTCATGCATAAACAGACAGATTTGTTGAACGACATATGAGATGTCCGGCCGAGTGAGTGTAAGATACTGAAGAGCACCTGCTAGCTGTCTGTATTCAATGGGATTGTGATATGCAGAGCCGGAAGAGATACTGAGCTTTTGTTTTGTGTCGACCGGTGTAGCCGCGGCTTTACATGACCCAAGGCCTGCCTTGGCTATAATTTCGGATGCATACTTTCTTTGCGACAGGAACATGGAACCCGGAGAATGAGTAACTGATATACCCAAGAAGTAGTGAAGAGGTCCCAGATCTTTCATAGCAAATTCTGAATGTAGTTTGGATAGAATATGACCCTGAAGCTTATCAGAAGAGGTGATCAACACAATATCATCAACGTACAACAAGATGTATGCAGTGTTTGAGCCATGCTGGTCAATAAACAGTGAGTGATCAGAGATGCTATGTGTGAAACCCAAGGTGGTGACAAAAGTTGCAAATCTATGGTACCATGTGCGGGGAGCTTGTTTCAATCCATACAAGGATTTCTTCAATAGACAAACATGATCAGGGTACCTAGGATCCCGGAAGCCCAGTGGTTGATGCATATATACTGTCTCATTCAGTTCTCCATGGAGGAAAGCATTTTTGACATCCAGCTGCCTAATGTTCCAATTCTTTGATAATGCAATGCTGAGAACTGCCCGAATGGTAGCTGGTTTGACTACAGGGCTGAAAGTCTCACCACAGTCAATACCGGACAATTGTCCTGAACCATTACCAACCAGCCTTGCTTTGTATCTCTCGAAAGATCCGTCAGATTTGGTTTTGTGCCTGAAAATCCACCAATTACGAATAACATTAGCATTATTTGGACAGGGTACGAGTACCCACGTCTTATTTTGAATAAGAGCCTCAAATTCATCAGTCATGGCCTGTGTCCAATTTGGATCAGATAAGGCAAGAAGTGGTGTTTTGGGAAGAGGAGAAACATTAGATGATACAGAAGCAGACAAGTTAAGCATTCTACGCGGCTTATGAATGCCGTGTTGGGCACGGGTGGTCATGGTGTGTGTGTTAGGATTGGATGCAGGAATTAAGGAATTTGGGGAGCCAGTGGGAGATGGTTCAGATGATGTTGAATGAGAATCTGAACTGCTATTAGGTGAGGATTGGTGTGTGAGGGATGGAGCATGCGATAGGGACCCGAGGGTCGACGAGGAATTAGATGCAGATGAGGTTGATTTGGACGACACGGGGACGGACGAATGAGGGGATGATGGACTGGACGACGCGGAATTGTGCGACAGAGGACTGGACGACTTAGCAGAATGGGGCGACAGGGGATCAGACGACATAGGAGATGACGCGACAGAGTCCCTGGACGACGCAGAAGGGGACGACGGAGTGGGCGTAGACTCGGATGCAGACATCGCAGGAGAGGATTTACGAGACGCTGGGGAGACGACAGACTCAACGATAGGGGAGACTGAGGTAGACGACTCGGACGCAGACAAGGGAGACGCACTCGACGACTGTCGAACTACCGACGCAGGGACTAGATGTGGAGGTAGGACGGGAATTTCATGAATTTGGGAGGGGACAGTACCTGATGCGCAAGGCGCTGATTTAAACGAGAATGGATACACCGATTCATCGAAGACGACATGACGAGAGACAATGATTTTGTGCTTGGTTAAATCATAGCATTTATATCCTCTATGGTTCAGTGGATATCCAAGGAATACACATGGGAATGAATGGACTTCAAGCTTATGTCGTGATGTGGATGGAATAAGAGGGAAACATAGACATCCGAAAACCCGTAGATGAGTGTAAGTGGGGTCTTTTTGGTAGAGTATTTTAGTGGGAGATTGATAATTTAGGATTTTGTGAGGATATATGTTAAGTAAATATGTGGCAAGTTCAAGACCATGATGCCAGAAATGGAAAGGAATGGATGCATGATTCATTATGGTTCGCACAACGTTGTTAATTGTTCGAATTGTACGTTCGGATTTACCGTTTTGGGGTGATGTGTACGGACAAGAAAATCGGAATTGCATTCCGTTTTGATTACAGAATTGGCGAAAAGAGTTATTGTTAAATTCTCCTCCATTATCACATTGAAATACTTTGATATCACGCTCAAATTGAGTTCGAACAAAAGAACGAAAAGTAAGGAATACCGAATATACTTGAGACTTGTTAGCTAGGGGAAACTTCCATAGAAAATTTGTGTAATTATCAAGGAACAATACATAGTAACGATGACCACTAAAGCTTAAGATAGGAGAAGTCCAGATATCACTATGAATTAAATCAAATGGCATAGAAGTAAAATTGTGCGAGGACTGAAATGGTAATTTAACTTGTTTTCCATTAATACAAGAAGTACAAACAGAAACATTCTTATTCCTATTACATAAAATTGAATTTTGACTCATAAGATCATTCAGAATAGGGGGCCCTGGATGTCCTAGACGATTGTGCCAGACTTCAGAAGACAGTGCGATAAAGACGGAAGGGGAGGACGACGAGGTGACCGGACTTGACATGACTGGATAAAGATCCCCGATACTGTTACATCTCATGATATGTGTTCCCGTCTGTAAATCCTTCACAGAAAAACCCAAGGGATCAAATTCGACAGAAACTTGGTTATCTTTAGTAAATTGACGGACAGAAACAAGATTTTTGATAAGTTGAGGAGCATGCAAGACGTTATTTAATTTCAATGAGTGGTGTTTAGGACCCAAAATAGCATTACCAGAACCACAAATAGGTACACAGTGACCATTACCAACAATAATATTTCCGTTGAGGCTCGAATTAAAATAAGAAGTGAGTGTACCTTTGTGAGCAGTCATGTGAGAGGTTGCTCCTGTGTCCATATGCCACTGATCAGAAGGTGGTGCAATTGACATTGTGTGCATGGCTTCGGCAATGTCAGTAGGCAAATAGGGTTGTTGATACATGTTCAGATGAGCCTGAGGAGCATGAGGGCGTAGTCCAAGGATTCCTGGTTGCTGTGTCTGATGTCCGGAGGGACCCTGGGGCTGCCATGAGTTCGTTGGAAACGGGCAAGGAGGTGTAGCCCATGGCTGAGAGTAACCCCAATTTGGAGGAGAGGCGGGGCGATAATTCTGGTTATGTGCAGGTCGGTATGGATATCGGCCCCCTCTGCCCCTGTAGTTCCGATTATTGTACCGTCCGCCACGGTAAGATGCAGAATTACGATTATGCGCAGGTAGTTCGGAGGTCTTGCCTAACACTAAATGTTGTTGATGATGATGGGCTACGGAGCTATATATTCCAATCGACTTGCACCATTAAATGCAAGGTATGCAAGTTCATGATGAATTTGCCTAGTTGTGAAAACATTATCTCAGCAAAAGTAGTCCGGAAGTTGGAATTAACGACTAAAAAACACCCAAAAACCCTATATGTTGGCCTGGTCAAAATAAAGGCGTGAAATGACGGTGTCAAAATGGATGCTAGTTCCTTTTTCTGTTGGAGTTTGATATAAAGATGAAATCTGGTGTGATGTTGTACCCATGGATGCATGACATTTATTTTGGGTGTTGTTGGACCAATATTACCTATGTCTTTGGACACTGCCCAATAATATTTCACTAAGCAACACTATTACAATAGAGAAAGGACAAGGAAACATCTAAACCTTAGAATCAGAGTAGGCAGGTTATGGCATTCTTTAAACTTAGAGCGCAAAGCCCGTTATATAGTCTCCCAAACTTCATACAAAAGTCCACTTTTCCAATTGAACAAACTAATATACATCTTTTGTTCAGCTTCTTCTCTTTAGGCTACTAACGTGGGATTTGTCAAAGAGAGAGCCATTTTTCTACAGAATAAGCATGCTTTGATTTTCTTGCACCAGAGTCTTTTCGAGATTTGTTTGTTTCTTCACCAGTAGCTTTAACATAGCTTGGAGGATTCCTTTCAGGAATTTTGAATCTTCCTGATCTGGTACCATTGGAATTTATTTGAATATTAGCGAGAGAAAATTAGTTCCCATTTGTTTGTTATTTTGAAAATGAAACATATTACATCTTTATATAGCCTTATATGAAGATTAGTTAGAGCCCACCTTTGTTGACTTCTGGCAGTTAGACTATTTATTTCAGTTTAATATTGTTTCTGCTGCATTCTTCTTCATTTTCCATAGATTGTGGTGATGTAGTATAATTTAGGTCCGCATGATTTCATCTGGTAGAAGAATCATTCTCATGGTTTCTTATCTGTGAATACTAATCCGACTCTGCAAAAGATAAAGGATAAAGTAGAATAAAAATAAGGTGGGCATTGATGGGATTGAGTAGGATATGAGTCATGTGAATTAGATTTTGAACTGCTAAAAAATTGAGTGATCAAATTTATAAAAGCTTGGATATCACAAATGTTATTACTAGTCTTTTCAGCTCATGTAAGGCAAGTACAAGTATGAGTTTCCCATCTCTTCTGTGTCAATTCAATTCAAAGACTACATTTATTAGACTTTCTTTCTCATAATATTATTAGTTGAAATCTCATTTTAATTGAACAGGGACATGATACTCATACTTTTATGTGTTAAGTTGTGGGGCAAGCCAAGACTAAATGCACTTGTGTACAAATTCTAATTAAAAGGAAGGCAAACCATGTGAGTTGTAGGGTAGTTTAATTAGCATAACGTAAAGGCTATTTGTTTTCAAGATGAAACAATTAGTTGTAATCTTACACAACCATCCATCTCAAATTCCAACACTAGTAGGCCCTCTGCCTGTGGCCTGGCTGAGTATCTGACAAACAGAACCATGTTATACGCCAAACCTTTCACCACCAAATGTTTTTTAGCCAGTAACCATCTCATCCTGCACACAATTATATTCATCTATATATACCTACTAATCCGTTACATCCTACTCAACTTAGCATTCACATATTCTCTTCCTATCTCATTTCAGTAAACAAAGATAACTCTCTAAGAAAACTTCCTTTTTTCTTCTCCTCTTTGACCAAATATACAATATGGGTATTCGCTTGGCCGGTGTTCTTGCTAAGCAGATCTTTCGTCAGTCTGTACGAAAAGGATTCATAGCAGTTTATGTTGGAGAGGAGCAAAAGAAGAGATGTTTGGTACCAGTTTCATACTTGAATGAACCTTCCTTTCAAGATTTACTTCATTTGTCTGAACAAGAGTTTGATTTCATTCATCCTATGGGCGGCCTTACAATTCCCTGCAGCCAACATACTTTCGATGATATTGTTTCAAATTTGAGTAGATAAATAAATACATGTGGCGATCATTGCCAATCCAATGTAAATATATGTTGTTACAGGATCATACAATTTTGCCTAATGAGAATATTCATTTGATACAAGTTACTATATGTTGCTTCGTTTCTTGCTTATTTACTCTATAGCTAGTTTTTATGTTTGATTTCAATTCTTAACTGTAATACCAAAACTCTCAATTTTAGATTTGGATGAAACTATTACCTCAACCCTGAAGTCTAATCAGAATTTAATGACCTTGAAATGGTTACCTTAACGATGATACCAAAAAACAAATTAGTGACAGTTGAACTTTATGATTTTACCTTAGACATTTCTTATCTTTCGTTCTTCTCCTAGACATATCTGTTGTTAAATTCACTGCTTCTCTCGGGCCAGGTAGAAGTCATCTTTTATGGGTGTATTACTTAGACCCGAAATTACTCTTTATACTATTATGTGGGTTGAAAATTACTCCAAGTTGAAAATGTTGAACACTTCCTCAAAACGTTAGTGGCAAATTTGAGGTTTATCTCTCATATGTCTATTTCCATTTTGTACACAGGTTTAGAAGGATATATATATATATATATATATATATATATATATATTAATCAGTTACAATGTTTAAGATTCAAATTTTGCATATAATCAGTTTTTCTAATACACCCCGTTATAAGTTGGATTAAATGGTATATCAAATAATAGCATATTACCTGTTGGTGTGACTCTGTGAGAATTCTTTTCCTTTATCTAATTTTCTGAAGAGAAAAAAATAAACATGAACGAACTGCAATTGCCTCAGGCATGTTCTCAACCTTAGGATGAGCCAGACATATGTATGTGGTTTAATTTTGAAAAGGCTTGATATATCATATGCTACTTGAATTTGTCAACAAGCTTGATTGGTCCCCTGAACTTGCCTAAAATATTCAGTTAGCCATTTAAACTTTCTTAAAATATAATGAATTGTCGATTGCAAAAAAAAAAGTTAAATGGGGAAAAGGTATTGCACGCGTTTAAAAAAAAAAAAAAAAGTAAAACAATCAAGATCGGGGTATTACGGCTGTAATATTAGAGAATACAGACAACTAATAACTTTATTTTGACTCTATTCTTTAATTATGTAATGATATTCTAAGATACGTGAAATACATTTTCCGCATTTAACTTACTTTTTTGCAACCGAATGATCAACCGATTATATTTTACACAAGTTCAGGGGCTAACTGAACCTTTTATATAAGTTGAGGGAGCTATTTAGACACTCTGAAAATTCAGGGAACCAATCAAGCTTTTTGAACAAGTTCGGTAGTTAAATGATGTATTAAGCCTTTAAAAAGACACGTAGGTCCTATATTTGCTGATTAGTTACAAGGCAATACCATGTAATCTTTCATTATCTATGTCCAAACCAGAATACTAACTTCACCATCTCATAGATTTTCTACTAACTGCTCCACTTATATATACCCATGAATTAGAGTTTCAAACATATAAATCATCTTCTACTAAACACTAATTTGTTATCTTTTTCTTTTCTTGATTCTTTTTTTCCAACAGTACTCAGTAAACAAAAACAATATGGCTAGACATTTTGCTGCTCTTCTTTCGAAGCAAATTCTGTGCTGAACAAATAAATCATCTTCGAATGTAGCAAAAGGTTTTGTGCCAGTCTTTGTTGGAGAAAAAGAGAAGAATGGATATGTAGTTCCAATATCCTTTCTTAACCAACCTTCTTTTCAAGATTTGCTATGTAAAGCACAAGAGTGGGTTTCCAACATCCAATGGGCACTTTGACAATTCTGTTGAATAATGCAAGTCTTTAAGTATTGCAATGTAAAAATTGAAGTTTGACTCTAGCAAAAAAAATAATAAATAAAATAAAACTTAATAGAATGAAACTTCATTAGAGATATAAATTATGCAGTCATTTATCTACTTGTATAAAATAGTTAGTTTCCTAGAATCTAGCCCTGACTCTAGATTCAGTCATTCAGTTAAACACAAACTGTAATCTGTATTTATACTATTTGATACATCAATGACAATCACGGAACAATTCAAATTGTTACATGGTATCAGAGACCTAACCTAACCCTAATCTCCTTCTATCTTCTTCCTCCACCGAAATCTCCTACTATCTCTTCCCCAAACCCTAACGCCGCCGACCACCATTTCTGCCGCCATGACAAACACATCGGCGACCTCAAACACAAACACAAACACAATCAATACCGCTAATTCCAACAATGATTCCCCAAAAACCGAAACACCTCCCAATACCCACCATTCTCTTATCGTTTCCAATATCTCCACTTTCATCAAAATCACCTTGGATATTGAAAAAGGTCACTACCCAACCTGGGCCGCCTTGTTCAAACTCCATGCTAAAGCCTTCCAAGTTCTAGACCACATATTTCCCCCACCTGCTGCCGATTCTGACAACTCTCTCCAAATCACAAACCCCGAACTCTGGTCCCGTATTGATGTCGTAGTCCTCCAATGGATCTACAGTACCATATCCCTTGACCTGCTTCACATCATCATTGTCGCTGATTCCACTGCTGCCACAGCCTGGAACCGCCTCCAAGATATCTTTTCCGATAACAAACATTCTCGTGCCATATTCCTTCAACAAGAATTTTCCAAAACCAAGCTTGACGACTTCTCTGATATTTCCTCCTACTGTCAACATCTGAAATCTCTTTCCGATCAATTATCCAATGTAGACTGCCCTGTCACCAATGACCAGATGGTCCTCCAACTCATCTCGGGCCTCACCGATGCTTATGACACAGTTGGTACTCAGCTTCGCCACGGGGACCCTCTCCCTCCGTTCCACAAAGCTCGATCAATGCTGATATTAGAAGAAACTGCGGGATTGCGCAAGCACAACACCTCACCCGCCTCTTTCACCCTCATGGCCACAAACTCCTCCGCGTCGGCGTCGCAATTGCCGCCGGCACGTCCAGCGCCCTACCGATCGAATAGTAACAGCCGCGGTGGCCGTTACGGACATCGCCCCTATCGCGGAAGGGCGGCACGACATCACTACAGACCTGCGGCGCCTCATCAATACCGCCCAGCGTCGTTTGCACCATGGCCTTGCGCACAGTAGTGGGGGCAGACACAACCGTGGGCGACTCCGCCTTGCCCCTTTCCCGCCTTGCCCCATTTCTCACTCTTGTAACTTTATGTATCCCACATGGGAAACTTGTGAGGAAGTTGAAAGGTTTATATTGGGTTGGGCTTTATGTGATATTAAATTATGTTAAAGTGGATTTTACAAAAAATACCACACGCGCGCGCTCGCTCGTTCGTTCGCGCGACGCCCGTCCAGACTAGGCCCGATTTTTATTTTGTTATTAAATATTTTAAACCTTTTGACTAATTCTTTTAGTTGATGAAGTCTTATCTCCACTATCCCTACTTTCATTCAACAACCCACGTTATACTCTCATGAACGTTGTCCACAACAACGTTCGTTTTACACACTGAAATAAAAGAGTTTTTCACAGCCACGAGAGATACAGTTTTTTCCTGAATTACGATTTTCATCTAAAACACAATCTTTCTCTGGGCATTAAAATTCTTGCTGTTCCAAAGCTTCGACCTAGAGTGCACTAGGCCGGCGCTTGCTGTGTAAACCTTGGTTGACGATCGGACTTCCAGATTACACCAGAGTCTGCCGTAATCATTTTCAACGTAGTGGTTCTGTCCACGACACAGCTTTAACATTCCGATAAGTTGTTTCTGTTCCTCTTTTGTACTTACACCACCACTTAGAGAAAATGCAACTTTAAATGAAATCAAGAGATATGATGAGCTAATTACCAGGGATCCAAAGTCACTTTCTTGTATTCAATCAGCAGTTTCAGAGGCAATTTTTACAAGAATTATGGCTTGTAAATTTGCTAAAGAGGCATGAGACAAGTTGAAAGATGAGTTTGAAGGCAACACCAAAGTAAAGAGATTCAAGCTCTTAACTTTGAAAAGAGAATTTGAGGTGCTACATATGACTGAGACAGAATCAGTCAAGGATTTCTCAGTCAAGATCATGAAGATTGTCAATCGTATTCGGCTACATGGAGATGATTTTCCCGAGGAAAGGATCGTGGAGAAAATCTTGGTCAGTTTACCATAAAGATTTGAGTCTAAGATCTCTGTTATAGAAGAATCTTGTGATCTTAGTACTTTATCAGTAGCTGAATTGATCTCAAAGCTTCATGCCACTGAACAAAGGAGTTCTGTCAAACAAAAGCAAGTTACAGAAGAAGCTTTTCAAGACAAGCAAAAGGGGAATTATCTCAGGGATGGCAAGAAGCAGCAAGGGAAAGGTAAGTAACCAGATTTCTCTAGAAAGACAAAATTTCTACCTTGTTCCACATGCAGGAAGACAAATCATTTAGAGAAAGACTGCTGGAAAAAGTATGGCAGACCTCCAATTCAATACAATCATTGCAAAAAGTTTGGGCATGTAGAGAAATACTGCAAGGCAAAGCAGTACCAAAATTATCAGCAAGCTTCCTCACAACCAAAAAGTCAGCAAGCTCACTTTACTGAAGATCATATTGAAGATGAAGCTGAAGCAAAGCTCTTTATTGCCTCACAAAATTCAGTCACTAATAACAACAATGTCTGGTACATAGATAGTGGATGTACTAGGCATATGGTGAAAGAAGAAAGCTTATTTTCTCATTTAGACAAACGTGACAACACAAAAGTGAGGCTGGGAAATGGGAGCACTATTCAAGCTCAAGGCAGAGGTACGGTTAAGATTCAGACTTCTAAAGGTACGAATCTCATTACTGATGCTCTTTATGTTCCTCATCTAGCACAAAATTTGCTAAGTGTTGGCCAAATGATAAACAAGGGCTATAGCTTATTCTTCAAAGATAAAACTTGTGAAATTAAAGACTCTACGGGAGCTCATGTTATTACAGTTGAGATGAAAAATTATTGCTTTCCTATTAATTGGAATGCAATTAATAATCATGTTTTATCTGCCCTTGAGGATAATTCATTGTTGTGGCATAAGAGATTTGGCCATTATAATCTTCATTCATTGAAATTTATGGAGAAGAATGGCATGATACATGATTTAGATAAAATTAATATCTATAAAGAGACTTGTCAAGCTTGTCAATTTGGTAAGCTTCATAGGCAGCCATTCCCTCAAAGGAGTTCATGGAGAGCTAGTAAAAAGTTAGAGTTGGTCCATACTGACATTTGCGGCCCAATGCAAACTCCAGCTTTGAATGGCAGTAAGTATTTTCTGTTATTCATTGATGATTTGATGCGGATGACATGGGTGTTCTTCCTCAGCCATAAGTCACAAGCCTTTGAAGCCTTCAAATCCTTCAAAGCTTCAGTTGAAAAGGAGAGCGATTCTCTAATTAAGGTACTCAGATCTGATAATAGTTCTGAGTATACATCAAGGGAGTTTGCAAAGTTATGTCAAGATGAAGGAATACATCACCAGCTCACTGTGCCTTATTCGCCTCAACAGAATGGAGTCTCGGAAAGGAAAAATCGAACTATTATGGAAATGGCAAGATCCATGTTGGCAGAAAAGAAGATGCCCAAATGTTTTTGGGCAAAATCGGTGAACACGACAGTCTATTTACTTAATAGACTTCCAACCAGGTCTGTTGAAGGAAAAACTCCATTTGAGGCTTGGTATGGATTCAAGCCTTCTACCAAGGAGCTGAAAGTGTTCGGCTCTATTTGTTATTGTCTCATTCCATCAGCAAGGAGGAGAAAACTTGATGACAAAGCTGAATTATGTATTTTGTTGGGTTATTCAGCTCACTCAAAGGGATATAAGTTGTACAACATTCAAGCAAAGAAGGTTCTCATCAGTGGAGATGTTCATTTTGATGAGAATGCTTATTGGGATTGGGAGAAGCATATGGTGGTAAAACAAGAAGCACATTTCAATCAAGTTCCAGCAATGGATATCTCTGAGAAAAATGATGAAAAACTTGACCAACAAGAATACATAAGTTCAATAGAGAACACTACCGATGATGAAGTGATCAAGATGAGGTTATTATCAGAGATATATGAAAATTGCAATTTACTATAGCTGAACCTTCAAGTTTTGCAGAAGCTATCAAGTTTCCTGAATGGAAACAAGCCATGGAAGAAGAATTAGCGGCTATTGAGAAGAATGACACTTGGTCTTTGGTTGACAAGCATGTAATAGGAGTAAAATGGGTATTCAGACACAAATACAATCCAGATGGAAGCATTCTCAAGCATAGAGCAAGGCTGGTAGTGAAGGGGTATTCTCAACTGCCTAGTGTTGACTTTGGAGATACCTTTGCTCCTGTTGCAAGACATGAGACAGTGAGATTTTTAATTGCTTTTGCGGCTCAGTTTAGGTGGAGATTGCACCACATGGATGTCAAGTCAACCTTCTTAAATGGTTGGCTTGAAGAGGACATATATGTACACCAACCTGAAGGATTTTCTATTGCAGGTGCAGAAGATAAAGTGTATAAGCTACACAAGGCATTATATGGGCTTAAACAAGCTCCGCCTGCATGGTATTCGAGAATTGACTCATATCTGGAGTCTCTTAGGGTTCAAAAGAAGCATGAATGAACCCACATTATATACGAAAAGAGGTAAAAATGGCAGTCTGGTTATGATCTCACTTTATGTGGATGATCTTTTGATAACAGGAAATGATGAAGCTGCTATTGACGAATTCAAGTCAAAAATGAAGAAAGAATTTGAGATGAATGATTTAGGATTGATGAAGTTCTTCCTTGGGCTGGAAATCAATCAAACACCTGCTGGAATTTTTCTATCTCAAGGTCAGTATGCTCAATCTCTGTTGAAGAAATTTAATCTTTACGAGTGTAAGTCAGTTCCTACTCCTATGATTGTTAATGGGAATTTTCAAGTTGAAGATGGTGAAAGGAAAGCTGATGCAAAACAATACAGAAGTCTTGTTGGCAGCTTATTATATCTCACTACATCAAAGCCTGATTTGATGTACTCTGTAAGCATTTTGTCAATATTCATGCATAATCCAAGCTATAAATATCTTGGTGCTGCTAAAAGAGTTCTAAGGTATATTAAAGGCACAATGGATCATGGTATTTGGTACAAGCAAATTGAAAATGGAAAATTAATTTGCTATGCTGATAGTGATTGGACTGGATGCGTTGAAGATTGTAAGAGCACATCTGGTTATTGTTTTGGTTCATGCATCTTCTCGTGGAATTCTAAGAAGCAGGAGGTGGTTGCTCAATCCACAGCAGAAGCTGAATATGTTTCAGCTGCAAATCAATGCATTTGGATCAGAAAAATCTTGGTTGATCTTGGCTTTCCTTCTCAAGCTCCATCTGTCATTTACATTGACAACAAATATGCTATTTATATGGCAGAAAATCTCACTCAACATGGAAGGACAAAACATATAAATGTTAAATATCATGCTCTAAGGGAAGCTGAAAGAATGAAGCAGATTAAGCTAGTGTACTGCAAAGGAGAAGAGCAATTGGCAGATATCTTTACCAAAGCTCTACCTAGAGGCAAGTTTGACTTCTTAAAATATATGCTTGGTGTATCCAAGAAAAATCTCAAGGAGGAGTGACAGCAAAAGTGGATTTTTCCTGGATAATTTTATTTTGTATTTGCTGTAATTTTAGTTAGTCATAAAGTTCAGTAGAATAACGTAGAAAAGTCTAGATGTTATGAGATTTATATAGTTGTAAGTGTATGTATCTAGAATGCTCTAATGTATCTAACTATAATCTAGTTTCTAGAATACTCTAAACATCACTATATATATATATATATGTAAGACTCCTTCAAATGAATAATTAAGAGAGAGAAGTTTCATTCTATTAAGTCTTACTTTCTTCGTAGAGTCAAACTTCAACTTTTTACATTACAATACTTAAAGAGCTACATTAATCAACAGCAACCTTCTGTTAGAGCCTCTCCTACACCGAATATCATAAACGTTAGATGGATCGGCCCTCTGCATGGCTGGTTAAAGGTCAATACTGACGGAGTGTGATCGGATCACCTGGCCAGCCGGTGCGGGGGCATTTTCCGAACCTCTAGAGGCTTCGCACGGGGCTGTTTCGCGTTCAGTATCAAAGACAGTTTTGCCTACCTGACGGAATTAAAAGACATCATTTTTTCTCTAGATATCGTGTGGGAGAAAGTGATGCAGCGGAATAAACATTCTTTCGTCCTAAACGACTGTTCGCGCACGAACAATGCTTAAAACCGTCAACGATCGTTGAATCGTGCACGACTAACGAAAATTGGAAGAAAGAGAATAAACTCTGAAATTTATTAATCGAAAACTGATTACATAATGGGGGCGTCGAGCCTTTATATAGGCTGACAAATAAAACCTAATTTGAAAGCTAAAAGGAAAAGTAATAAAAAAACAAGGAAATAATTGAAAGTGCGACAAAAACACAAAACTGCCGTTTTGAGGCCCAAAACGACCTCAGATGGCTAAAAAAAATGTTCACCATAGGTCTTCAATGGGCCGAATCCAATAAAATTAGGGTCCGAAATCGCTAAATTCCAACAACCCCGTTTTAACTTCAAAATCTCAATTTTGCCACTGGATCAGCTTTCTCCAAATAGTTCAAGGCTTGCTCCACTTCATCATTCTCCCCTGGGTGAACAGAATTCGCCCTCGAATTGTCATCATCAAAAGAATCACCAGAAAAAGGAATCAGGTGCTTCACATTAAAAACATCCACAGTGCGAATGTGACTAGGCAACTTCAACCGGTAAGCATTTGGGTTGATTTTCTTCACGATCTCCACGAGCCCTATTTTCTTAGCAGACAGTTTGTTATAATCTCCCACGGAGTACCTTTCTTTAGTCAAAACAGCCCAAACAAAATCCCCAACTTCGAACTCCACATGGCGACGCTTCTTATCCGCATATGTCTTGTAATTGCTTGCTGCCTTTACAAGGTTATCATGAACTTGCTGATGCACCTCCACCAAGCTCTTCACAAAAGTCTCTGCCTTCCCATGCACACGCGTCTTATCTGGCAATGACACCAAATCAAGTGGTCCTCTAGGAACAACAGAATAAACCACAGCAAAAGGACTGAATCCCGTACTGCGGTTAACAGCATGGTTGTGTGCAAACTCAGCCTTGCTCAACAATACATCCCATGTTTTAGCCTTGTCACCAATCAAACAACGCAACAAGTTGCCTAAGGATCGATTCACAACTTCAGTTTGCCCATCAGTCTGAGGATGGTAGGCACTACTAAAATTCAATTGCGTATTGACCATTTTCCACAAACTACGCCAAAAATGACTAACAAATCGAGTGTCCCGGTCAGACACAATGGTTGCTGGTAAGCCGTGCAGATTATAAACCTCTCGGAAGAACAATTGGGCTACTTGAACAGCATCAGTTGTCTTTTTACAAGGAATAAAATGTACCATCTTTGAAAAACGATCCACCACAACAAAAAATGAATCATTACCTCGCTGTGTACGTGGCAACCCCAACACAAAGTCCATACTTATGTCTACCCACGGCTGTGTCGGAACAGGAAGTGGACGATACAATCCTGCATTAGTACCTATCCCCTTCGAAACTTGACAAATGCGACACCGTTGTACCAGTTTCTCCACTTCTTTTCTGATAGAAGGCCAGAAGTAATTGGCTTGAACTAACTGCAAGGTACGATCCCGGCCCACATGACCTTCTCCGTGCAGCTCTTCAATAATTTTTAACCGTCCACTACAATCAGGCACACACAGCTGGTTTCCCTTGAATAGAAAACCATCCTGAAGGTGGTAACCTGTACGCTCTCCAGCTCGTATTTTTGCCAACATGCCAGCAAAATATGGGTCAGTTTCATATAATTCAGCGAAAGAGTCAAATCCAAATACCTCAACCGACAATTTGGTGAGCAACCCCTTCCTCCTACTCAATGCATCTGCCACCTTGTTTGTCACTCCAGATTTATGCTTTAAAACAAAGGTGAACTGTTGCAGATACGCAACCCATCTCGCATGTCTGGCCGAGATTTTGTCTTGACTATGCAAATGCTTTAACGCTTCATGGTTAGTGAACAATACAAACTCTCGTTGGAACAAATAATGCCTCCAATGCTTAATGGCCTGCACAACTGCGTAAAACTCAACATCATAAGTACTGTACCGCAGTTTAGCCCCCGACAGCTTCTCACTGAAATACGCCACTGGCCTATTATTCTGGCTGAGTACAGCCCCAATTCCCATCTTGGAAGCATCCGAATGAAGCTCGAATGGCTGCTGAAAATTAGGAAGGATTAAAATTGGAGCCGAAGTAAGGCGATCTTTGATGAGTTCAAAAGCTGACTCCGCTTCCGTGGTCCACATAAACTTCCCGTTCTGCTTCATACAATCAGTAATAGGAGCCATAATACTACTAAAATGAGGTATGAAACGCCGATAAAATGACGCCAACCCATGAAAACTCCGAACTTCCGTAATAGTACTAGGCCTGGGCCAGTGTCTCACAGCCTCAATTTTGGACTCATCCACCTGCAAACCCACATCTGAAACGACATAACCAAGAAACGGCACCTTGGTTGACATGAAAACACACTTTTAGACAGCAGTAATAAAATTTTCTCTCCTCAAAACAGTGAGAACCTCTCTCAAAATAGCCAAATGTTCACGAGGGTTATTACTATAAATTAGAATGTCATCAAAATAAACAATGACACTAGTACCAATAAAAGGTCTCAAAACCTGGTTCATAACTCGCATGAAAGTGCTAGGTGCATTTGTCAATCCGAACGGCATCACTAGCCACTCATACAGTCCTTCGTGTGTTTTGAAAGCTGTTTTCCACTCATCTCCCTCCCGAATGCGAATCTGATGGTATCCGCTCTTCAAATCCAGCTTTGTGAACACAGTAGCTCCACTCAACTGATCCAACAGGTCATCTAAGCGAGGGATAGGAAATCGATACCTGATAGTGATTTTATTGATAGCTCTACTATCCACGCACATTCTCCAAGTGCCATCCTTCTTTGGAATCAACAGGGCTAGTACTGCACAAGGGCTTAAGCTCTCTCTAATGTACCCCTTTGCTAGCAGCTCTTCTACCTGCCTTCTCAACTCTTCATGCTCCCCTGGACTCATTCTATAATGTGGATGGTTGGGTAACGCGGCCCCTGGCTCAAGATCAATCTAGTGTTGAATTTCCCGCATGGGTGGTAAACCATTGGGCAATTCTTCTGGGAACAGATCATGGAATTCTGACAGCAATGGCTTAACTTCTTCTGGAATCACCCCCTCTTGATCTGCCCGTTTACCCATCAACAGATACACCACATCAGTATCCTGAAGCTCTTCCTCCAATTATACCCGATTCACCAATAAGATGCTGCCGGTGGGCGCTGCTTTGCTGACTTCCTCTTTCCTATGGACCAATACAATTTTAGCACCATTGAAAACAAAACTGTACGTATTGGCCCTACCATTATAGAACGCGATCCTGTCAAACTGCCACGGTCGTCCCAAAAGTAGATGACACGCGTCCATAGGTACCACGTCACACCACACCTCATCTTTATATCTAGTTCCCACAGAAAAAGATACCAAGACTCGTTTGGTTACAGTCAACTCACCTCCCTGCTTCAACCAGGCCAATTTGTATGGTGCCGGATGTTTTTCGGGTACCACCTCTAACTTCTGCACTGCCTCTGTTGAGATGATATTTTCATAACTTCCAGAATCAATAATAAACTTACACACCTTCCCCTTAATAGTGCAAGTGGACTGAAAGGTGTTATTTCGTAGCCACCGTTCCTCCATAGCTCGGGGCGTGAGACACGATCGTCTTACAACCAACGACGTCCCATCATCTCCTATCACAATCTCCTCATCTATAGGCTCCTCATCATCAAAGATAGGTTCTCCATCTAAATCCCGATAATGCACAGTCTCCTTTCCTTCTCCCGTATCAGCAAACATCGCTTTCTTTCCTCCCTTTCTACAGTCAGCTTGTCTATGCCCAACCTCACCGCATGAGAAACACTTCATAGAACTACTGCTTGGGCCAGTTCGTCTATTAGCAATAGGTGGTGCTGTTGTTGTAGGGGCAGAAGTTTTTACAAATTCCCGAGTTCCTCCTACAGACTGCCCGAACCCGCTAGACTGCCCGAACCCGCTAACACGCCTCTTCTCCAGTTGGACTGCCCTTTGATGCGCTGTAGAAACCGACATGGAATCAAACATATTGACGGTTTTCCTAAGCTGTTCTCGCAAACCACCAATATACCTGGCCACCAATTGATCTTCTATCTCATGTACCTCGTTTCGAGCAATGAGCTGGTAAAATTCGGTCGTATATTCATCAACTGTACGACTCCCTTGCCGCAGATTCTGTAATCTCTGGTGCATAATACGCTGGTAATTGTATGGCAGGAACGTCGCCCGCATCTGCTTCTTCATCTTCTCCCAGCTTGTAATTTTCGATTTGCCCAGTCGAACCCTAGTTTGCTTCAACTGCTGCCACCATGCCATCGCCCTATCTCTGAGCCGAGTAGCGACTAAAGGCACCCTTTTATTTTCAGGAACACCCTTAAATTCTAGGATCTCTTCCACAGTGGTCAACCAATCAAGGAACTCTTCAGGTTGAAGGGAACCCCGAAACTCAGGAATCTCTGTTCTCATTCCAGCCTCCCAACGCCTACCATCTCCCACAATAGGTGGTGGACGAGGCCTCCGGACTTCTTCATAATACTCCTCATCAGTCCCTTCTTCATCAAATTCAGCAGCAAACGGATTCCTTTGCTGATGAAGATACTGCGGATTAGGGTTTCGTTGTCCCTGATTTGCGAACATGTCACCCAACCTCCGTGTCAGTTGATCCACGATGTCATCGAATCGCTGTTCGAATCGTTGCCCCATCGTTTGCTCAACCCGCTGTCTAATCCTTTGTTCCAGCTGTTGTTGATCCTCTCGCGCGTTAATCTCATCCACTCCTCTTCTCTTGGGCGGCATGACGATAACGGTTTAGGCTCTGATACCAACTGATGCAGCGGAATAAACAGACTTTCGTCCTAAACGACTGTTCGCGCACGACTAACAAAAGTTGGAAGAAAGAGAATAAACTCTGAAATTTTATTAATTGAAAACTGATTACATAATGGGGGCGTCAAGCCTTTATATAGGCTGACAAATAAAACCTAATTCGAAACCTAAAAGGAAAAGTAATAAAAAACACGGAAATAATTGAAAGTGCGACAAAAACACAAAACTGCCGTTTTGAGGCCCAAAACGACCTCAGATGGCTAAAAAACACGTTCACCATATGTCTTCAATGGGCCGAATCCAATAAAATTAGGGTCCGAAATCGCTAAATTCCAACAACCCCGTTTTAACTTCAAAATCTCAATTTTGCCACTAGATCAGCTTTCTCCAAATAGTTCAAGGCTTGCTCCACTTCATTAGAAAGGCTGGCGCCACCGCCATTGGCTTGAGTTGGACTTTACATACATAGTCATCCTGCTCAAAACGCTCTCTGATAGCGTCGTCATTTCGATAGGACTGGTTGAAATGCATGGTAAGATGTGCCTCTATAGACATTATGACCACCCACATCTACAAGGAAGGCAATAAAGCTGCGGATGCGGTAGCCTGCTTTGGAGTCCATTCGGATAATCTCATTTGGTGGAATTCGGCTCCAGATTTCTGTCAATCTTTTGTTTTTGATGATGGTTGTAATCTAGTTCATATTCGTGTTTCTTAGATTCTTTTCATTTTTTCATTTTTTTCTCCCCTTTCTAATCTTTTTTTTATTAATATATTCGGGTAGCTGCGTTTCTAGGGATAGGGGTGCCAACATAATGGGTATGTCTCACACTAGTTTCCCCTCGTTCCCAACTTTTATAAAAAAAAATATTACTTTTCATGTTTCCAATCCTAATATACACATGTTTAATGGTTTATCCACGTCCTAATCTATCCATGTCTCCATCAATTACTTTTTTTTTTATATATATATAAAATGATTAGCTTCATACATTTTAGTTCCCATTAAACATTCTGGTGCATTTATAGAACAAGTAGAACAAACTGTCAAACCACCAGCCCTATGATTGACTTCTACATTAAATGGATTACTCCTCCATTGGTTAATGCAGAAAATTCTACTATAAGCAAAGAATCTATCCATATAAACTAAGAGAGGGAGATGAAAAACTAGGCAGATGTATTAATTGATCAATAGATTGATACTCATTAGCTAAATGTAGATGGGTTTTTAATTGAACCTTGACAATTTAGAGACGCTAGTAAATTAAAGTGTTGTAGCATTCAAGACGCTATTAATATATTTTCTGAAGCGAAATAACAATATAAAAAGTATTATGTGTCGTTCACTTTGCCACATTTTATTAAAACCTAGTGGCAATTTCTGAAATTAATAATAAATAATATAAAAAAATGACGACACTAAAAATGTAAGCATTTCAAACATAATGACGCTTGTATGTATTATGTTGTCACACTAAATTTGCCCATAATGTTTTATGCGTCGTTAAAATTAATGACAAGTGATTTAAGGACGCTCACGATGATGCTTTGAAAAGCGTGGTAAACATTTAGGACACCAAATAATGTTGTTAACTCTTAAATTTTAGTGTAATAATACATTATGGGTCATCAATTTTTATTATATCAATAATTTAATCAACTTGTCCATTTAAAAGACTAATGTGTCCTTACTTATTAGAGGTAAAATTACCTATCTGTAAGAATCACTAACAAGGAATTAGACAAAAAAAAAATCATAGGAAAAAAACATCTAAAATGACCATTCTTGATTAAATAGAAGAACAACTCAGATATTGCAAATAACATATTCTGAAATGTAAAGTGAGAAAAATGTAACAGCTTTTGACTTAGAAATATTTATAGAAATGGTATGAAAAGAACTTGGTATTTTGTAAGTAAATTCTGAAACTAATAATTGTCTGTACTGTACATCTAACTATTCCTTTCCTAAGACAAAGTACAAATTGGGACAAAATTGTATGTGTTGTGTCACTGCAAAATGAATTTAAGCTTTTGATACAGAATTAAAGAAGATGTCTTCTCTGCAAGGAAGTGTAAGAGCACCCATTGGATGATCAAATCCAAATTGTTCCTCAGCTTTCTTTAACAAGTCTTGGAAAGAAGGTTGATTCAAGACAGAAATTGGTAATATAAATCGCTTCTTTTGGCTCTCTCCTACATATACTGCAAAGAAGCCTTTTGGAACTGAAGCAGCTTTTTTAGCTTCCATATTTGATCTAGAAAGGATGCTCATAACAACACGGAAAAGAATAGCCATTCTTGATTTTCTTCTCTCTTTGCTTCCCAATATTACCAGTAGTGGGAAAAGGATTTTTTTGGTGTAAGATTTGTTGATTTGGTTATGGACTAGCAAACATGTTCTATATATGTGTGTTATGTTGAAGATCTACAATGTGTTAAATGAGTGGTTTAAGAGGCCTTCAAGTGGGGTTAACCTAGCTAGAGACATAAGCAGATGAAGAACACATGCCTCTGTCTTCCAATTTATTGTCAATAACTTGGTAATGATTCATTCCGTGTATAATTTGTTGGAAGACAAGACTGAATTGGATTTATTTTCCACAGGAATGGTTGAAGTTAGGCCTTAGAAACATATGTTGATTATTAGGACATAAATTTGAAAGACTAATTCATATATGGACCACCATCCAGACAAGGCCTTGTTAAGTGCATGTGAAAGAACGATAGACTATTTGATAATTTGAAGGCATAAATCAACATAGAATGTGGTGATAGTGAGAAAAAAGAGCAATAATTTATATAGAATAGGGCCATGATTCAAATTAATGCTTTATGTATTAAGTAACAATTGCAGCATAAATAATGTAACAATTGTACAAATTATAATTACAAGGAAGGCAAAGCATGTGAGTGGTAGGCCAGTTTAATTAGCATAACCTAAAGAGTATTTGTTTTCAAAATGAAACAATTAGTTGTAATCTTACACAACCATCTATTTCAAATTCCAACAGTAGTAGGCCCTCTGCCTGTGGCCTGGCTGAGTACTTGACAAACAAAACCATGTTATACCACCAAATGATTTTTAGCCATTAACCCCTGCACATAATTATATTCATCTATATATACCTACTAATCGGTTACATCCTACTCAATTTAGCATTCACATATTCTCTTCCTATCTCATTTCAGTAAACAAAGATAACTCTCTAAGAAAATTTCCATTTGTCTTCTCCTCTTTGACCAAATATACAATATGGGTATTCGCTTGCCCGGTGTTCTTGCTAAGCAGATCTTTCGCCAGTCTGTACCAAAAGGATTCATAGCAGTTTATGTTGGAGAGGAGGAAAAGAAGAGATGTTTGGTACCAGTTTCATACTTGAATGAACCTTCCTTTCAAGATTTACTTCATTTGTCTGAACAAGAGTTTGGTTTCATTCATCCTATGGGAGGCCTTACAATTCCCTGCAGCCAACATACTTTCAATGATATTATTTTCAACTTGAGTAGATAAAAAACAAATGTGGCGATCATTGCCAATCCAATGTAAATATATGTTGTTACACGATCATACAATTTTGCCTACTGAGAATATTCATTTGATACAAATTACAATATGTTGCTTCTCTTCTTGCTTTTTATGTTTCTTACTGTTATACCAAAACTCTCAATTTTACATTTGGTTGAAACTATTTTCTCAACCCTGAAGTCTAATCAGAATTTAATGACCTTGAAGTACTTACTTTAAGTATTATACCAAAAAAACATATTACTTACAGTTTAACTTTAGAATGGTGCCATTTTTAAAGCTGCTTACCTTATTCATTTCTTACCTTTCATTATTTTCCTAGACATTTCTGTAGTTAAATGTGATGGCGTAGGCATCATCATGACCCTTTCACTCCGTCCCTCGGCCTAGGTAGAAGTTATATGTTTTATGGGTCTATTACTTAGACCGAAAATTACTTCAAGTTGAAAAAGTTAGGAACAAGCTTTTATACCCAGCTATAAAGTTGGAGTACATGGTATATCAAATAATAGCATATTACCTGTTGCTGTGAGAATTCTTTTCCTTTATCTAATTTTCTAAAATGAAGAAAAAAGAAAAAGACATGTGGTTTAATTTTAAAAAGACACGTAGGTCCTATATTTGCTGATTAGTTACAAGGCAATACCATGTGATCTTTCATTATCTATGTCCAAAGTAGAAGACTAACTAAGATCTCATGAGATTTCTACTAATTGCTACACTTATATATACCCATGAATTAGAGTTTCAAACTTTTTACCCAATTAATCTTATTTGTTTAAGCCCTATTTCAATTATGTTAGTAATAAAATATAATTTAGTATGTTACAGAAAATTCTAACTCCTTTTTTTGTTTTTTGAGATTCAGTTTAAGCTCATCCTTGTAGCCTTCTTCGTTAATGTGAATGTTTAAACTGTGCAAGCTATAACATTAATTATAATAAGTTGTGATTGTAGAGGATTATATCTCGTGTTTTACTATAAGTATGGTTTCTTAGCCTCTTTTAACCTTTTTTTTTCCGTACGTTACAGCTTACAACAATGCAACGTCCACAAAAGAAGAGCCCTCACTAGAAGAAATTAATTTTAAAAGTTTAATTAAGAAATTTACATTAAAAAAAGTTAGAAGAATACATTATACATGTTAAAAAAAATTAGAACTTTTTTTAATCGGTATAACTTTCAAAAAATCCAAATTAAAAAATAAAAGCCAAATAAAATAATTTGCTTTTGCATCAAAATAATTATTTACTTTAGGTCTAGATCTAGAACGGGTACTGATGACAAGTAGGTATATCAACTCTTACAATAGAAGTAGGGATAATGATGCAGCGGAATAAACAGACTTTCGTCCTAAACGACTGTTCGCGCATGAACAATGCTTAAAACCGTCAACGATCGTTGAATCGCGCACGACTAACGAAAATTGGAAAAGAGAATAAACTCTGAAATTTTATTAATTAAAAACCTTCGGATATAAGGGGGGCGTCGAGCCTTTATATAGGCTGACAAATAAAACCTAATTCGAAACCTAAAAGGAAAAGTAACAAAACACGAAAATAATTGAAAGTGCGACAAAACACAAAACTGCCGTTTTGAGGCCCAAAACGACCTCAGATGGCTAAAAAACACGTCCGAAATCGCTAAATTCCAACAACCCCGTTTTAACTTCAAAATCTCAGTTTTGCCACTAGATCAGCTTTCTCCAAATAGTTCAAGGCTTGCTCCACTTCATCATTCTCCCCTGGGTGAACGGAATTCGCCCTCGAATTGTCATCATCAGAAGAATCACCAGAAAAAGGAATCAGGTGCTTCACATTAAAAGCATCCGCATTGCGAATGTGACTAGGCAACTTCAACCGGTAAGCATTTGGGTTGATTTTCTCCACGATCTCCACGGGCCCTATTTTCTTAGCAGACAGTTTGTTATAATCTCCCACGGAGTACCTTTCTTTAGTCAAAACAGCCCAAACAAAATCCCCAACTTCGAACTCCACATGGCGACGCTTCTTATCCGCATATGTCTTGTAATTGCTTGCTGCCTTTACAAGATTATCATGAACTTGCTGATGCACCTCCACCAAGCTCTTCACAAAAGTTTCTGCCTTCCCATGCACGCGCGTCTTATCTGGCAATGACACCAAATCAAGTGGGCCTCTAGGAACAACAGAATAAACCACAGCAAAAGACTGAATCCCGTACTGCGATTAACAGCATGGTTGTGCGCAAACTCAGCCTTGCTCAACAATAAATCCCACGTTTTAGCCTTGTCACCAATCAAACAATGCAACAAGTTGCCTAAGGATCGATTCACAACTTCAGTTTGCCCATCAGTTTGAGGATGGTAGGCACTACTAAAATTCAATTGCGTATTGACCATTTTCCACAAACTACGCCAAAAATGACTAACAAATCGAGTGTCCCGGTCAGACACAATGGTTGCTGGTAAGCCGTGCAGCTTATAAACCTCTCGGAAGAACAATTGGGCTACTTGAACAGCATCAGTTTTCTTTTTACAAGGAATAAAATGTACCATCTTTGAAAAACGATCCACCACGACAAAAATTGAATCATTACCTCGCTGTGTACGTGGCAACCCCAACACAAAGTCCATACTGATGTCTACCCACGGCTGTGTAGGAATAGGAAGTGGACGATACAATCCTGCATTAGTAGTTGTCCCCTTTGAAACTTGACAAATGCGACACCGCTGTACCAATTTCTCCACTTCTTTTCTGATAGAAGGCCAGAAGTAATTGGCTTGAACCAACTGCAAGGTACGATCCCGACCCACATGACCTTCTCCGTGCAGCTCTTCAATAAGTTTTAACCGCCAACTACAATCAGGCACACACAACTGGTTGCCCTTGAATAGAAAACCATCCTGAAGGTGGTAACCTGTACGCTCTCCAGCTCGTATTTTTGCCAACACGCCAGCAAAATATGGGTCAGTTTCATATAATTCAGCGAAAGAGTCGAATCCAAATACCTCAACCGACAATTTGGTGAGCAACCCTCTCCTCCTACTCAATGCATCTGCCACCTTGTTTGTCACTCCAGATTTATGTTTTAAAACAAAAGTGAACTGTTGCAGATATGCAACCCATCTCGCATGTCTGACCGAGATTTTGTCCTGACTATGCAAATGCTTTAATGCTTCATGGTCAGTGAACAATACAAACTCTCGCTGGAACAAATAATGCCTCCAATGCTTAATGGCCTACACAACTGCGTAAAACTTAACATCATAAGTACTGTACCGCAGTTTAGCCCCTGACAGCTTCTCACTGAAATACGCCACTGGCCTATTATTCTGGCCGAGTACAGCCCTAATTCCCATCTTGGAAGCATCTGAATGAAGCTCGAATGGCTGCTGAAAATTAGTAAGGCGATCTTTGATGAGCTCAAAAGCTGACTACGCTTCCGTGGTCCACACAAACTTCTCGTTCTGCTTCATACAATCAGTAATAGGAGCCATAATACTACTAAAATGAGGTATGAAACGCCGATAAAATGACGCCAACCCATGAAAACTCCGAACTTCCGTAATAGTACTGGGCCTAGGCCAGTGTCTCACAGCCTCAATTTTGGACTCATCCACCTGCAAACCCACATCTGAAACGATATAACCAAGAAACAACACATTGGTTGACATGAAAACACACTTTTTGACAGCAGCAATAAATGTTTCTCTCCTCAAAACAGTGAGAACCTCCCTCAAAATAGCCAAATGTTCACGCGGGTTATTACTGTAAATTAGAATGTAATCAAAATAAACAACGACACTAGTACCAATAAAAGGTCTCAAAACCTGGTTCATAACTCGCATGAAAGTGCTAGGTGCATTTGACAACCCGAACGGCATCACTAGCCACTCATACAGTCCTTCGCGTGTTTTAAAAGCTGTTTTCCACTCATCTCCCTCCCGAATACGAATCTGATGGTATCCACTCTTCAAATCTAGCTTTGTGAACACAGTAGCTCCACTCAACTGATCCAACAGGTCATCTAAGCGAGGGATGGGAAATCGATACCTGATCGTGATTTTATTGATAGCTCTACTATCCACGCACATTCTCCAAGTGCCATCCTTTTTTGGAATCAACAGTGCTGGTACTGCACAAGGGCTCAAGCTCTCTCTAATGTACCCTTTTGCTAGCAACTCTTCTACCTGCCTTCTCAACTCTTCATGCTCCCCTGGACTCATTCTATAATGTGGACGGTTGGGTAATGCGGCCCCTGGCTCAAGATCAATCTGGTGTTGAATTTCCCGCATGGGTGGTAAACCATTGGGCAATTCTTCTGGGAACAAATCATGAAATTCTGACAGCAACAGATTCACTTCTTCTGGAATCACCCCCTCTTTATCTGCACGTTTACCCATCAACAAATACACCACATCAGTATCCCGAAGCTCTTCCTCCAATTGTACCTGATTCACCAATAAGATGTTGCCGGTGGGCGCTGCTTTACTGATTTCCTCTTTCCTAGGTACCAACACAATTTTAGCACCATTGAAAATAAAACTGTAAGTATTGGCCCTACCATTATGGAGCGCGATCCTGTCAAACTGCCACGATCGTCCGAAAAGGAGATGACACGCATCTATAGGTACCACGTCACACCACACCTCATCTTTATATCTAGTTCCCACAGAAAAAGATACCAAGACTTGCTTAGTTACAGTTAAATCACCTCCCTGCTTCAACCAGACCAATTTGTATGGTGCCGGATGTTTTTCGGGTACCAGCTCTAACTTCTGCACTGCCTCTGTTGAGATGATATTTTCACAACTTCTAGAATCAATAATAAACTTACACACCTTCTCCTTAATAGTGCAAGTGGACTGAAATATGTAATTTCGTAGCCACCGTTCCTCCACAGCTCGGGGCGTGAGACACGATCGTCTTACAACCAACAACGTCCCAACATCTCCTATCACAATCTCCTCATCTATAGGCTCCTCATCATCAAAGACAGGTTCTCCATCTAATTCTCGATAATGGACAGTCTCCTCTCCTTCTCCCGTATCAGCAAACATCACTTTCTTTCCTCCCTTTCTATAGTCAGATTGTCTATGCCCAACCTCACCGCATGAGAAACACTTCATAGAACTATTGCTTGGGCCAGTTCGTCTATTAGCAACAGGTGTTGCTGCTGTTGTGGGGGCAGAATTTTTCACAAATTCCCGAGTTCCTCCTACAGACTGCCCGAACCCGCTAGACTGCCCGAACCCGCTAACACGCCTCTTCTCCAGTTGGATTGCCCTTTGATGCGCTGCAGAAACCGATATGGAATCAAACATATTGACGGTTTCCCTAATCTGTTCTCGCAAACCACCAATATACATGGCCACCAATTGATCTTCTGTCTCATGTACCTCATTCCGAGCAATGAGCTGGTAAAATTCGGTCGTATATTCATCAACTGAACAACTCCCTTGCCGCAGATTCTGCAATCTCTGGTACATAATACGCTGGTAATTGTATGGCAGGAACGTCGCCCGCATCTGCTTCTTCATCTTCTCCCAACTTGCAATTTTCGATTTGCCCAGTCGAACCCTAGTTTGCTTCAACTGCTGCCACCATGCCATCGCCCTATCTCTGAGACGAGTAGTGACTAAAGGCACCCTTTTTATTTTCAGGAACACCCTTAAATTCTAGGATCTCTTCCAAATGGTCAACCAATCAAGGAACTCTTCAGGTTGAAGGGAACCTCGAAACTCAGGAATCTTTGTTCTCATTCCAGCCTCCCAACGCCTACCATCTCCCACAATACGTGGTGGACGAGGCCTCCAGACTTCTTCATAATACTCCTCATCAGTCCCTTCTTCATCAAATTCAACAGCAAACGGATTCCTTTGCTGATGAAGATACTGCGGATTAGGGTTTCGTTGTCCTTGATTTGCGAACATGTCACCCAACCTCCGTGTCAGTTGATCCACGATGTCATCGAATCGCTGTTCGAATCGTTGCCCCATCGCTTGTTCAACCCGCTGTCCAATCCTTTGTTCCAGCTGTTGTTGATCCTCTCGCGCGTTAATCTCATCCACTCCTCTTCTCTTGGGCGGCATGACGATAACGGTTTAGGCTCTGATACCAACTGATGCAGCGGAATAAACAGACTTTCGTCCTAAACGATTGTTCGCGCACGAACAATGCTTAAAACCTTCAACGATCGTTGAATCGCACACGACTAACGAAAATTGGAAAAGAGAATAAACTCTGAAATTTTATTAATTAAAAACCTCCTGACATAAGGGGGGCGTCGAGCCTTTATATAGGCTGACAAATAAAACCTAATTCGAAACCTAAAAGGAAAAGTAACAAAACACGGAAATAATTGAAAGTGCGACAAAACACAAAACTGCCGTTTTGAGGCCCAAAACGACCTCAGATGGCTAAAAAACACGTCCACCTCAGATGGGTTTGATTCAATGGGCTGAATCCAATAAAATTAGGGTTCGAAATCGCTAAATTCCAACAACCCCGTTTTAACTTCAAAATCTCAGTTTTGCCACTCGATCAGCTTTCTCCAAATAGTTCAAGGCTTGCTCCACTTCATCAGATAAGGTACCAAAATAGATCTAAGGTTTTTGGGCAAGTATCAATTTAGTCCTAACATTCAAAATAGCACCAATATGTGCTTAGAGGGGTGTTTGGTTGCTCATTTTCATACTCCTTTTTTCCTTTTCACTTTAAAAGAGAGAGTTTTAGGTGTTTGGTTAGTACTTCCTGTTTTCCTATTACATCTGAAAAGCAGCCATAGGTGTTTGTGCTTTTTACAAAAGCAGAGAATCTCGTACTTTTTTGAAAAACAGTTTTTTCCAACAGCAAACAGCAAACAATAAACAACAAACCGTCACATAGCAACAGACAGCAAAAGCATTTAGGCTTAACGTTTACAACATAGCATCAATTTAAGAATTACTAACAGAACGTCACACGTCATCCAAATTATTGTGCATTGGACGTGACCCGGTAATTTCATCTCATTCCCTACATGGATTTCCCACGCTCGCTCAGTGTCGAATCAAATCTTTCATTCAATCTGTGCGACTTTCCATGCGCCCCCTCTTCTCATCTTCTTCCCTTCTCTCATCTTCTTCCTTTAAACCTTAACCCTAACCATTTTGGATTGTCTACAACCATGGCTTATCCTAGTTTCATGTGAGAAAGAAGATTTTGAAATTAGTAAAATTGAAGGTACATCATCAGACCACATTTATCATGTAACCCCTCCCTTTTTATTCATGTTGTTTGAACAACAACAAATGATAGAATATGAAACTATAAGCTGAAACTATTCTAATGTATATGTTTAAAAGTTCCAACTTCTTTATTATCATAATGTAATGTTCCAACTTTGAATCGACCGAGAGATGAGCGTGGGAAATCGATGTAGGGAATGAGATGGAATTAGGGGGTCACTTACAGTGCACAATAATTTGGTACCTTATCCCTTAATATTATTAATAAACATCCATTAATTGCTGTTATTAAGAAGGCATAGGTTTTTCCATAGATTTTGTTTCTGTATCATAATTTAGTTTTGTATGATTTCATCTGGTAGAAGAATCCTTCTCATGGTTCTTATCTGTGAATGCTAACCTAACTCTGCAAAAGCTAAAGGATAAAGTAGGAAAAAAATAAGCTGGGCAATGATGGGATTGAGTAGGGTATGAATCATGTGAATTGGATATAAGAAATGTCACGTACTTTTCTTTCCAGCTCATGTAAGGCAAGTACAGGTATGAGTTTCACATCACTTTTATTAGACTTTCTTTCTAATAATATTAGTAGCTGAATTCTCGTTTTACATGATAGAAATGCATTTTTATCTGTTGAGTTGTGGGGCAAGCCAAGACTAAATGCAGCAGAAATAATGTAAGTGTACAAATTCTAATTCAAAGGAAGGCAAAGCATGTGAGTTGGGCAAAGCATGTGAGTTGTAGGCCAGTTTAATTAGCATAACCTAAAGACTATTATTAAGTATTTAATCAATCATCCATTTCAAATTCTAACAGTAGTAGGCCATCGGCCTGTGGCCTGGCTGAGTAGGTGACAAACAAAACCATGTTATACACCCTTATCAGCTTTGACCACCACCATATAATTTTTAGCCTCTAACCATCTGATTTTGCACACATAATTCATCTATATATACCTACTAATCAATTACATCTTACTCAACTCAGCATTCAAATATTCTCTACCTATTTCATTTCAGTAAACAAAGAAAACTCTCTCAGAAAATTTCCATTTTTCTTATCTCCTTTGAGGAAATAGACAATATGGGTATTCGCTTGCCCGGTGTTCTTGCTAAGCAGATCTTTCGCCAGTCTGTACCAAAAGGATTCATAGCAGTTTATGTTGGAGAGGAGCAAAAGAAGAGATGTTTGGTACCAGTTTCATACTTGAATGAACCTTCCTTTCAAGATTTACTTCATTTGTCTGAACAAGAGTTTGGTTTCATTCATCCTATGGGAGGCCTTACAATTCCCTGCAGCCAACATACTTTCAATGATATTATTTCCAACCTGAGTAGATAAAATTTAAATGTGACAATCATTGCCAATTCACCATTGTAAATATATGTTGTTACACGATTCTACAATTTTGACTAATGAGAATATTCATTACATACAAACTGCAAAATGCTGTTTCTAGCTCTTCTTGCTTATTTACGCTATAACTAGTTTTATGTTTCTTTCCCATTCTTAACTATTATAACAAACTCTCATTTTTTTTTTTTTTTGTTTTGGATGAAGCTTCTTCAACCCTAACTAACACACGAAATTAATCAATCGTAATCCAATTTATGATGGTAGAACTACAAAAAAAAAAAAAAAAAAAAAAGGAAAAACCGAGAATGATTGGTGGGCTGTCATTCTCCAAAACTCATTGATCCCTTAAGATCGTTGAAGCTCTGATACCAGTTGTTTGAGAATTTTTCTTGATTGCGACAATTTAGCGGAAGCAATAAATCTCAAAGCACAAACAATATAGTACTAAGAAAAATGATAGTTTAAAGCTTGAAGGCAATTTTATTGAATTTGTGAGGTGGAGGTGTACAAGAGTGTGTTCTCTAGAAACTTTCTAGAGTTACAATGAGATAAAACAAAAATAGTACACTCAGGTGTTTCCCAAAAATACCCGAATTAATTATCATTACTATTTTGTCTCTCCCCAAAATAATTTAAACTACCCTCAAACAATCACTCAACTCTCTCAAATAAAGCCAATAATTGAATGCTGTTAACGAGGGTGACGCCGAATTCGGTGCCACCCTAATTAATAATTTTGACTTTTCATTTTTTTTTAATTATTAAATTACAAAAACAATCCTTCCAGAATACAAATTATAAAAATAGTTCTTCATAATTAGAACTTCACAATAATTCTTAATAGTTAATTTTTTCAACATAACTAACTATTAAACAGAGAGCAAAAAGAAGAAAAACCCTATGTTTATTAATAGAAAAGAAGAAGAAAAAGTAATTGTATGCTTGAATAATTAATAATTATACAATATATACAAGAATATTCGAGAGAAGAAAAGAAGTAAGACTTTTAGGGGTTTAGGGTTTTTCTTTCCTTTTTCCTATTTTTTCCTTTTCCATTTCTAGTTAGGATTAAGTCTTTTATTCCCCTATTTAAAGGCATGTAATCTTTGCAAGGAAACAGATTATTGATTAATAAAATTGCAATTTTTCATATTACCAAATTTCATGGAAGTTTGAAGGTTTGTAATAGAGTTCTATTAACTGCCTTAGTTATTGGATGGAAGCTACCTCATCCAAGTGATGATCAGACTCTTGAAGCTTGGTCTTTGATGTCTCAGTCTCATGTTCAAACTGTCATGAAACAATTCAACTAAAAGCTTAATATGATTGTTAAGGTCTAAAAATAGTTTTTATTATTATATCTGACCCAAAGAAGGGTCTAGGATAAAGTTTTCTGTAGACAAAGCCAATGATATATATTATATGTCTTGTGCACAAGGGCGGATCCAGCCCAGAGCCCGTGGGGGCCGAAGCCCCACGGCCATCGGCTCCGTCCTTGAGTGTCGTTATTTTTGTCCCATGTAGCCCCCCAAATATTAGTATATATTTAACCTATGTAATATTATTTCAAAAGTTTAAAATAGTTGAGTTGGTTAAGAGCATTGTTTTAAGGTGAGATGTCATGGGTTCAAACCACACCAAACTCATTTTTTGTTTTTATATGAAGTTATTTCATTGTATCTTTTTTTTTAAGAATTTATTATCTCTTTTCTATAAAACAAATCAATTTCTTATTTTGAGATTCAATTTAACTTAATTTCTAAATTAAATTTTATGAAAATTATAAAAAAAAATTATAGCTAAAAATAAAAAAAAAGTTTGAAAAGGTTACAATTTTTAACTAACATACCAAAACCATAAAGTTTAAGTGTGCTAAAAGTTTTAAAAAAAATTTCCACCCCAACATACTGGACTTCGAAAAATTATTCCCAATAATCGGACTAAAATCAGCCCTCCAGACGTCTATTCCTTGATCCGCCACTGCTTGTGCATATAAGATGTTTGCTCCTATTGTTGATTATATGCCTTGGTGATAATAATTTGGCATGCAAGTCAAGAGCCAAGCTCAATTGTGTACAATAACCTTACTAGTACAATTCTGTACTGATCAGACAACACTAATCTTATATTATATAATTACTGTAGAAATATAGAAATCATATATAAATTTTTTCAAATATTAGCCAATCGATTCATCTTTGATTACCACATATATAATTGGGGAAAGCAATTCCTACTTCTTTCACATGCACTTGACAAAACATTGTCTGGGTTTTTCTTTGCAGGGTGGTCCATACCTGAGTCACCCTTGTAAATTTATGTCCTAATAATGCAATAAATGCTTTGTTATCTCTAGTCATATTCGGTGCAATACTAAGACCTACTTTTAAACAAGGGAAATAAAATTCAAGTTTGGTGTTCCAACAAAATATATACAGAATGATTCATTACCAATTTATTGACGATAAGTTGGAAGACAAAGCCATGTGATCCTTCAGCTACTTATGTCTCTAGGTACACCCCATTTGAAGGCCTCTTGACCACTCATTCACACATTAATCCCAGATCTTACTATTATATATATATATAACATTAGCTCATGTAACGACCCGGTCCGGAGTGGGTGGCGCCGGGGTAAGAAGGCCTGAGCAAGGAGCGGCACTAAGGGATGGCGATGGGGGCAGGAATGAACTGAATCCCACATCGGAAATGGAGAGGGAGTGATTGGGGCTTATTAGTAAGATGTGAATCCAATACATGCAGACGCGTTTTAAAGCCGTGAGGCTCAATGTGTTGGAATTGGACCAGAGCGGACAATATCTACATGGTATTGGACCAGGGTGTTACAATTGGTATCAGAGCCGACTCTCCACGCATGATGTGTGGTTCGGGGACGAACCAGGCGGAAGCTGGTGGGCCTGTAACGACCCGGTCCGGAGTGGGTGGCGCCGGGGTAAGAAGGCCTGAGCAAGGAGCGGCCCTAAGGGATGGCGATGGGGGCAGGAATGAACTGAATCCCACATCGGAAATGGAGAGGGAGTGATTGGGGCTTATTAGTAAGATGTGAATCCAATACATGCAGACGCGTTTTAAAGCCGTGAGGCCCAATGGATCAGGGTGTTACAGCTCATGTACAAGTCCATAACCAAATCAACAAGTCTTGAAACTAAAAATACTCCTCTACTAGTATTTTCGTGGGGTAAACAAGAATGGCTATTCTTTTTGGTGGTGTTATGCGCGTTCTTTCAAGATCAAATATGGTAGCTAACAAAGCGGCACCTTCAGTTCCGAAAGGCTTCTTCGCTATATATGTTGGAGAGAGCGAAATGAAGAGATTTGTATTACCAATTTCTGTCTTGAATCAGCCTTCCTTCCAAAAATTGTTAAAGAAAGCTGAAGAACACTTTGGATTTGATCATCCAATGGGTGCTCTTACACTTCCTTTCAGAGAAGACATCTTTCTTAACTGTGTTCAACCTTGAAGATCATTTCAATTTTTTTAAAACTTTTGTACATATATAGTTTCAGAAAAGAAAAGTTAGATGTACAAAGACAGTTATGCAGTTTGAGAATTGACTAAATACAAAATTTTGATCAACTTCCTTTAATTTATACCATTCCATTCATTATTTTTTAAGTCATAATTTCTTACATTTTTTATCGTTCTAATTGATGCTTGCAAAAGATATATTATTGGCAAATTATTAATCAACAAGCTTTTTTTGTTGGTACTTATATTCCATCCATGATATGAATTTAATCCAAGTATAAATTGCATTAGTTTCTCCGCTTCTCTGTACTGTTTCACTTTTTGTGCTAACTGACAATTACAGATCTTAGATGCATCACATGTCCAATATGGTGTAGGATGCAGAAACTCAATCTCATCCCATATCTTCTTGAGTTTTGTGAAATATTGACCTAGTGTTTGGCTTCCTTGAGGGAATGTTCTAATAGATCTCTTAAGATGATATAGTAATGGTCCATTACTTTCTCGGAATCGATGTTCTATCTCTAGCCAAAGTTCTCTAGCGGATGAAGCATAAAGGAATGATTCAACCAGATCTTAATAGCCATGAAAACACTAAACTGCCTGTGTATTTCCATTTCTCATATTCTGGTGAACCTATTGTAGGCATTAAATCATCTTTCAAAAATAAGCAGATTATTCTTTAGCATTGCTCGACTCCATAAGATGTAGTTGTTACCTGTTAACCATGAACTAACCAGAACTAATCAGAATTGATCAGTAAATTAGAAGAAATGAAATTCTCGTGCAAGCCTCCTCCAGTTAAATAAGCATGGTTCGATTTGTTTGTAGTAGAGTCTTTTGGAGATTTATTTATTTCTTCTCTGGAGCAGCCTCTTGCCAAAAAATTGGTAGGGGAAGGCTTATCCCAATACACCCTTGTGGTACCACCTCTCTCTGGACCCTCGCTTAGCGGGGACGCGTAGTACACGGGACACCCTTCTCCAGTCAGAGCGACATCATAGCTTGGGCTATTCATTTGACTATATATTTCTGTTGAATTGTGTCTTCTAGATTCTTCTTCATTTCCCATAACTTGTGTTAATGTAGTGTAATTTAGTTGTGCTTGATTTCTTCTGGTAGAAAAATCATTCTCATGGTTTCTTCTTATCTGTGAATATTAATCTTACTCCGCAAAAGCTAAAGGATAAAGTAGTCTAAAATTATGTTGGGAATTGATATAGTAGGGTATGAATCATGTGAATTATATTTTGGAATGCTAAAAAAATTAAGATATCATAAATGTTAAGTAATAGTCTTTCCAGCTCATGTAAGGAAAGTACAGATATGAGTTTCACATCTCTTTCGCGTCCATTCAATTCAACGAGTAATATAGTACCATTCATCTGTAGCTGAATATATATCTAACATTTATTAGACTTTCTTTTTAATAATATTATTAGTTGAAAGTCTCATTTTAATTGAACAGACATGATACAAATGTATTTTTTATGTGTTAAGTTGTGGGGCAAGCCAAGGCTAAATACAGCAGAAATAATATAATAAGTGTACAAACAAATTCTAATTAAAAGGAAGGCAAAGCATGTGAGTGTTGTAGGGCAGTTTATTTAGCATAACTTAAAGATTATTTGTTTTCAAAATGAAACAGTTGTAACTTAATCTTACTCATCCATCCATTTCAAATTCCAACAGTAGTAGGCCCTCTGCCTGTGGCCTGGCTGAGTAGGTGACAAACAGAACCATGTTATACCCTTATGAGCCGTGACCCCAAGCAAATGAGTTTTAGCCACTAACCATCTGATCCTGCAAACAATATTCATCTATATATACCTACTAATCGATTACATCCTACTCAACTTAGTATTCACATATTCTCTGCCTATTTCATTTCAGTAAACAAAGATAACTCACTCTCTAAGAAAATTTCCATTTTCCTTCTCTTCTTTGACCAAATATACAATATGGGTATTCGCTTGCCTGGTGTTCTTGCTAAGCAGATATTTCGACAGTCTACGCCAAAAGGATTCATAGCAGTTTATGTTGGAGAGGAGCAAAAGAAGAGATGTTTGATACCAGTTTCATACTTGAATGAATCTTCCTTTCAAGATTTACTTCATTTGTCTGAACAAGAGTTTGGTTTCATTCATCCTATGGGCGGCCTTACAATTCCCTGCAGCCAACATACTTTCGATGATATTATTTCAAATTTGAGTAGATAAATACGTGTGGCAATCATTGCCAATCCAATGTAAATATATGTTGTTACTGGATTATACAATTTTGTCTAATGAGAATATTCATTTCATACAAATTAAGATATTATGCTGGTTCTCTTCTTGCTTATTTACTCTATAAGTATAATTTTTATGTTTCTTTCCAATTTTTAACTATAACTCTCAATTTTAGATTTGGATGAAACTATTTCCTCAACCCTAAAGTGTAATCAGAATTTAATGACCTTGAAGTGGTTACTTTAACTATTATACCAATAAACAAATTAGTTACAGTTTAACTTTATAATGTTGCCATTTATCAAATAGAAATATTAGTGTCTGTTCATTCTGCTTTTTGTTGCTTCTTTTTTGTTTTTCACTCTAAACAGTAGAATAAAAGTGTTTAATTAGCATCGAGAAATAGATGGATGAACGTAGGCCTTTAGTTTCCTTCATATATTATGTTGTTTGCTAAATGTCCCTGCAGAATCCTTATGTGCTATCTGCTGATCCTTGTGGTTCAAGCAGTGGCTCTGCAATATCAGTAGCAGCCAATCTCGTAGCAGTATCGTTAGGAACGGAGACGGATGGCTCCATCTTACGTCCATCAAATGCTAATTCAGTAGTTGATATTAAACCAACCATTGGTCTCACCAGCCCGGCTGGAGTGGTTCCAATTTCTCCAAGGCAGGACACTGTTGGGTGGGTTTATATAAAAAATTCATTCCAAAACCACTAATTAGACAAAAGAATTTGAGAGATTCTAGTAAAAGTAATGTTCCATTGGCTATAAATAAATTGAAAACAGGCCTATGTGCCGGACAGTATCAGACGCCGTTTAAGTTATTGGTGCCATAGTAGGTACAGATTACAATGATGGTGCAACCAGAGGAGCATCGCAGTACATTCCTTATGGTGGCTACCAGCAATTTCCCAAGTCCTATGGGCTCAGAGGGAAAAGACTTGGTGTAGTCAGGAAGCCATTCTTGAGTTATAGCAGCAAAGCTGAAAGTCAAGCGTTTGGGAATCATCTTCAGACGCTAAGGTAATAAATCAAATTCCCTACATAACTTGTTCATATCATGATATGGTACAAAAGATATCCATAAGGAGCATACAACATTATTAATGATGAAATCTTATTATATTACATTACGTAAATATTAATGATGGAAGCTTATTATATTACATTATGTAAATGTAGACGAGAAGGAGCATACATTGTAGACAACTTGAAAATTGCCAACATCAACACTATTTTAAATCCAGATGCAAGCGGCGAAGTGGCAGCATTATTAGCTGAGTTCAAGATATCCATAAGGAGGCGTTTGGTTGGGGGTCTTTAGGAATGGGAATGGGAGGGTTTCATTCCCTTTGTTCTTGTTTGTTTAAAAAAAAACCATTCCTTTTATCCATTTTAGATTATGGGTTTACCCCACTTTAACTTAAGCCATTACCCCAAGCCATGTAGGGAATTGGATTCCCTTCACCCTATTCCCTTTCCTAAACATATCCAAACACATAGGGGAATTAATGCTTATTCTTTTCCTTTCCTTTAGTTTCCATTTCTTGATTTCTTTTCCCTTACCCCTTGTGAACCAAACGCCTCCTAAATCCGTAGCTGAAAAATCTAGTAACTTTCTCGAGTGCGATCATTGGCTGATGTTATAGCATTCAATCAAAAGTTTGCAGATTTGGTGAGTCTAGTAATTTACATTTAATTAAACAAGACTTCTGCTTTATAGTAATGTTTGTATCCAATAATGTTAACTTTCAATGGAAATGCAGGAAAAGGTCGAGGAATTCGGGGCAAGATCTCTTTATTGCGGCTGAAGCGACGAACGGAATTGGAAAAATAGAGAGAGCAGCAAGGGCAAATTTAGCAAAACTGACTAAGGATGGATTTGAGAAAGTGATGCGGGAAAATAAATTAGATGCATTAGTGCCAAGTGGTGCAGGAATTAGTCCAGTACTTGCAATTGGGGGATTTCCAGGAATAAATGTGCCAGCAGGATATGAGTATAAAGGGGTTCCATTTGGGATTAATTTTGGGGGATTGAAGGGTTCTGAACCGAAGTTAATTCAAATTGTTTATGGCTTTTAGCAAGCTACTAAGATTAGAAAGCCTCCTGCTTTCAAGGCATGAATCTTTTTCAGACAAGATTGAAATTATCTATATATGAACAATTAAGTTATTCAAGGACCTTTACTTCATCTTGCTCATTAAAAGGTATGACTAATTTCATGAAAAAGTCATTGCTCTATTGGTATAATGTTGGAAGTGGGAGCTAGCTTGGTCAGATGTGGTAGCAGTTGAGTTGATGGTGGAGAGAACTTGAATTTTGGCCTCAACACTATACCATTTTCCTTTTCACATGACATGACACAGATTTGTTTTGGTGTCGTCTGATTATTTTTCGTGACAGTATATTAAAATTCTGTCATCTGAAAGCGTAAGTTTAAATCAGCTCAATTCAAATGTGACATTCCGATGACACAAGTCTGTCATCTATAAAAAGCGCGTGTTTAAGTCAAAATTTACTTAATCATTATATGACAGTAGTTATAAATAACTGTCATTGTTTGCGAAAAACAAAAAAAACGGCAATGAAATTTTCACTTACGCGGCCAACGAAAACTTATCGCACTCAATCTGTTTGACTGAAATTTCAGCTCATATATAAACCACCCTAACTAGGTTTCGCGCAACTCGTCTTCATCTCTCCCACCCCTCTCTTTGGCTATCTCCGGCCGGTTGCTTTCTCACTGGATCGAAACAAGGTAATGGTAAGCCATATTTACTTCGTTCTTGGATGTATTAGAGTTTCATTGTTTCTTACTATTCCTTTTCCTCATGCGATTTACTCTTGTGTATGTTGATTTCAGCAGCTGAAAAAGATATCTATTATATCGTTGAAAAGGTTAGACCTCTAATCTTCATCTTTTTTAACCTAAGACAATATATACTTCGTGATGCCGACATAGGTAAATATTGCTCTTTTTATTTGCAGGGATAGTACGTAAGAGTGTTGAAGTATATGGAACGGCTGATGGAAGAGATGGTTTTATGCCTATAACATATGAGAAGATTTCTTTAACTTGTTAAGTATATATATTGTTATGTTGGTTGCATGTATGATGTGGTTTTATGCCTTAGTCAGACATGAAAATTTTGCAAAATTAGCTCATGATCAACATTCATGAAATTTTTTTTCTCAATGTAACACATCAAGCAATCTCCAAGCAAATCATCTCCCATTCGGTTGCGCAAATCAGTCTTGATAATGTTCATTGCTGAAAAATATCTTTCAACTGTAGCTGTTGCAACAGGTAAGACCAATGCTAACTCGATAAGTCGATACACCAAACGATAAATGGTGTGATATTTATTTTTCACCATCTGTTTTGCAAGCTCGCCAATATCACGAAGACCATAGAATGCTTCATTCAATCTTACATCAGTAATGTAGTTTTTAAGCTGATGGCCAAGCTCAATCAACTCAAAGGAGGAAAAATCTTCCGAATACAACCCAGCAAAATAAAGCAGTCTTTCATGATCAAAAGTAGCAAAAGAATCAGAAGGATCAAGACATGTTATGCACCTAAATAGCTCTGAACTTACCTCAGTGAAACGTCTGTCTAATGCTCCAGAAATATCATCAATTACCTAGAATAAAATAGTTCATGAAATGATTAAATATGTCATAATGTCATTTATATTATTTCATTATAATTTATATAGAATGAAGAGAAATCATACCCTCAAAAAAGTTTCCACACGAAAATGGTGGTCATACGTCTTTTGTGCTCCATCAATAAGACGTCTAGCACGACATTGAATGACATCCTCCATAGTAGGGACGTGTATTTCTCGTGCAGTACAAAAATCAGTGACTTCTTTCAACAAATTATCCCAACCATCTTCCCTAAATTCTTTCAAGTTAATTTTCACCACCTCAATCATACGGATAGCATTTCCTAAATTTTGATCTTTTACTTGTAGGATTTGTGATAATTCATTTGTCATTCCTAAAATATTCAACATCTGTTTTGTAACAAACACAAATTCAAATGTCACCATTTTTGCAAGCACATTCCCAGCACTCCCTCGATTTTTCCCATCATAGCCATCCACATGTATATTTCTAAGCACTTCTTCTATTGAATCCCACATGTCAAACAGACGGACTAATGTTTTATAATGGGAACCCCAACGTGTATCTCCTGGTCGAGCTAAATTGATTTCTTGATTCTTACCCTTTCCTGTAGAAATTTCATGATTCTGTATCTTGTTTACTACCTTCTCATGATGTAGTTTCAGAAGAGAATCCTTCCTTTTACATGAAGCTCCAACAATATTAACAATCATAGGAATGTAATCAAAACATGTACTCACTGATCCGCTTTGTGCTGCAGCAGCCACAACAACTAATTGAAGTTGGTGAGCAAAACAATGAACATAAAATGCATGCTTGTTTTCATTTAAGATGAGTGTTTTTAGGCCATTAAGCTCACCACGCATATTAGAAGCCCCATCATAACCTTGACTTCTTAGTCTCGATAGTGATAATCCATTAGTCGCAAAGAAAGCATCAATAGCTTTTTTTAAACACTCTGTCGTAGTTTCACTAACATGTACTATCCCAATAAATCGTTCGATCACCTCTCCAAAATTATTCATATATCTCAAAACCACAGCCATTTGCTCCTTCACTGAACAATCTCGAGCTTCATCAACCAAAAGAGAAAAGAATTTATCCCCAATCTCATTGAGAATAACTTTTCTCGTCTCAGTTGCACAAGCTTCTATAATTTCCTTTTGAATTGTTGAAGAAGTCAATTGATTATTTCTTGGAGCATTTAAATCAATTACATTCCTTACCTCTTCACTAAGGTCACTAGTATATTTGAGAAGTTCAAGAAAATGACCCCGACGTATTGAGTTTGCAGACTCATCGTGTCCTCGAAAAGGCAAACCTTCCTCCAAAAGATGTCGAATGGCACGTGCAACTGCTGTTAATCGAATACGATAATCAGCCTCTATTGCCGAACATTTTGATGACAACACATAATCGACATTCTCCCTCTGATTTTGATATTGCAACCACTTTTGTTTAGCATAACCGTGTGTACTAGTCTGGCCTCCTTCATGACCAATAAAATTTTCCAGAGCTTTCTTCCAATTAGTATAACCCGTCTGTGTAAAGGCAGTATCCCCATACTTATTACCACCGGCAAACAAATAGCAACATAAACAATATGCAGCATCCTTAGATACACTATATTCTAGCCACATATATTTTTCAAACCATTTACTTTGAAATTTCCTATTATGTCCACTAATGAGAGTTGATGGAAAATTATGCTCAAATGGTTGACAATGGCCTTTAGCCACATACCGCCTCCTTACTGTATCTCTGATGTCAGTATGGTAAGTATTAATTGGTTTACGCAATCCCGGATCACCAATTATATCATCGTTGGTAACTTCAACTTCAATACGGGCCCTTTTACCACTTTCTTGCTCAATAGGCCTCAAACTAACATGGGAAGAGGATGACTCAATCGGATTTTTATTGGGTACTAATGTAGAAAAATATTTCTTCATATTTAAGATTCCTAGCATGTACAAAAATTATGTTTAATCAAACCCCAATTTATAATAATCCCCAATTTATAACAATCCCTCTAATTAATAACAAGCCGCGAGCGTATAGTGTAACAAATTAGAATTTTGATGACTAAAATTTTGATTGGGTTATTGATAAATTGGGGATTTATGAAATCCCCAAATTGTCAATACCCCAATCACAATTTTAACCATCAAAATTTCAATTAAATATAACTACCAACAATAAAAACCATAATACATAATCAAACAATCAATTAACTTAAACTATAAATAAATAAAAATAATAATTTACTTAATTTAAATTTTAGGTCAAAAAAACAAAATAAGAAATAATTTAACATAAAAGCTAATCAAGACAAATAAATATACCCAATATATAATAAAGAGAAAGAGACCAACAAAAAACTAACCTTAATGCTTTTCCTTTTGTCTTGAGTGGATGTAGAGTGCTTTTGAATCAAAAAATAATTAAGAAAAGGAGTAGAGAGGCGGGCGGCAACAGAGAAGAAGAGAAGGAGAAGACAAAGTGAAGACAGGTCAAATTAATATTAATGAATTGTTGTAGGGCCGCATCAATTTTTTTTGGCCTGTGAAGGACCAAAACGACGCCGTTTTGGTCCTTCACAGGCCAAAAAAATTTGGCCCAGGATGGGCCTAAATTTAGACCCATTCTGGGCCAATTAATTCACCTAATTATTAAAAAACCGGGGGGGCCAAACAATGAACATAAAGCCTTGGAATTTTTTATTAAAATAGGGGTTCAAATATATTTTGGTGGCCGAATGGGCCAGCCCCCCCCTTGTCTACGCCACTGTATGTGATAAAGGGTTGTGTATAGGAATTGCCATGAACTGAATTCGTTTGTACATACAATAGTCAGATATGAGTATGTGATAAACAATGGTTGTGTATGTGTATTGCTATGAAGTTTATGGTTGATGTTCTGTTTAGGAAGCTAGCACTGACTATGAGTATGTTTATGAACATAGTCATATGGCCATCGAAATCTCCATCACTATGTATCGTGTCACTTGGCTTGGTATGCTTATCACTATAAGAAAAACAATAATTACCAACCAATATTTGAAACCAGATTAAAATCGGTTGCAATATTGCAACCCGTATGGTTGCAAAGATGAGAAGCAGATTTCTTAAATACATTTGAGACAAAAACTATGGTTTCAAAGTTCTTTTGGTTGTAAACATTGCAACCAGACCCGTCACAATATATATATTTTTGTTTGCAATTATATTGTTTATATTTAATAATGTAATTATATTTTGATTTTTTTTCAAAAAAAAATAATTTGATATATTTGAGTTGAATAATATTGTACTAACACTTAATAATATTTTTAAATTACTTAGTATTTACTGCATGACATAACACCTATTTGGAGTCCTAAACTATGGTTTGAAAGTCAATTAGGACCCTAAACTATTAAAATCATCATTTAGATCCCTGAACTAGCTAAAAATCATCAATTGAGTCCCCATTCTAAACAAAAATCTTCAATTGAGGTCTCATCGAAAATCATTCGGTTGAACAATTGGGCTAATATACATATTTGCCCCTGTATTTTTGTATTTAAGCAGATATGCCCCTATATCAAATAAACGCATATATATACTCTAAAATTTTTCAAAAAGCAACACATATACCCTAATCTAAACAGAATGCTTATTTGGCATAATACCGTTTGTAGCACCTTTACACATCTCTGTGAATGACTACTATACCCCTCCTCCACCAACTCCATTTTGCTTAGAAACCTTCATCCATGGCAATCATTTTAAATCCCTAATTAAATCCCTCAACCATTCTTGCTTAAATCTAGTCTTTTTTTTCAATTCCTAGTTAAATCCCTCACTCATTCTTCTTTCTCTTCGTTTGGATTGCAAATTAAAATAATAATTTCCTGATATATAAAATGAGATTATAAATTCATATATCTTCTTCTCTTCTTTCTATGCACTCTTCACTCCAATGATCCAACACATTCTATTTCCTCTATTTTGCTATTTTATTAATGGCTTCTTTCAATTATTTCAATTTCATTTTGACTTTGTTTTTCATATTGTATGCAGCACCATTCTTAGTTCCTTCCTCTATTTACAGGTCAACTCATCTCAACTCCACCAAGCACCATTCTTAGTCCCGTCGGTCACCGTGTTATCATCGTTGACATTGGTGGCTCCGGCGAGTTCCGTTCCATCCAGGCTGCTATTGATTCTATCCCAGAGAACAATTCAGAAAACGTGTTTCCATTCAATGGGTATTGAAATCGACCGACAGGCTGCTGTTGATTCTATCCCGAAGTGAACTTTCTTTCTCTCTTTCTCTTTCTAGATCTGGGTAATCACAGATTTTACACCTGGAGTTGGTGAGGAATGAGGATTGTTCTTATTTTTGTTTGTTTTTTTAATTTTGATATTGATTTTGCTGGTGGTGTTTTTGTTTTCGTTGTTCTTATAACTAGAAAATACATGTTTACTAACGGAAAATTCCGTCAGTAAATAGCTAATTTCCGTCAATAATTTGGTTTACTGACGGAACTTTGACGGGATGAAATCCGTGGATAAAGTTCACGTCAAAGATTTGTCTTGACGGTCTTCTGACGGAATGGTCTGTCAGTTTATTGGCGGATTTTCCGTCAATACATTCTGACCTTTTGGCTGACATTACTAACCGTCAACGCGTTTGACGGACATGTTGACGAAAATATATTCCGTCATAATATATTTTCCGTCAGGAAGAAGATATTGTGACGGAGTATCCGTCAATAGTTAAAATAAAATCTGAAAATATAAAATTCTTGGTTTAGGATCCATTAGTAGCTACATTTTATTGCAGTAAATTTAGTTTTAGAATTTATAAATATAAATACACAAAAATATAATTAATATAAAGGGAACTTGTATATATTAATAATTATAAATTCAAAAATACATCCATAATTACAGAAGTAACCTAATGAACTAAATATATAGTAATCTTAAGGTTTAGATCATGTACAAAAAATACACCATACAGAAGTAACCTAATGAACTACCAAAATATGTTGATATGGATGGCCCTTAGTCCTTCATAAATGTAGAATATATACCTGTTAAAGATAACACAATTAGATATATAAATATGAACATGAACCAAATTGCAAAATGAACAACAAAATGTACTATTAAATAATAATGAATTCTCTAAGTTCGGTAGGTTGAAGAAGTCTCTGTGGCAAAAACATGGTAAGGAAGTTTGATTCAACACAGTTTGGGATAATAAAAAAATCCCAAACTAGTTTGTAGACTGTTAAACAAATCACACAATGGGTACCACAGACCACCACTGTACCTATTTCTTATTAATTTTTTTTTTAAATATAAATCATAGGTATAGATTGACAAATTGTAGGAGGAGAAGACTTGAGCCTGTTCTGGCAACTGAAACTTGCTAATACTTGTATAATTATACAATCAGACTAGCCAATGCCCACTCCAATTAGCCCCACTTCACCCTCAATCTCCAGCTTTGGCCATCACATTTAGATGCTTAAGCACAACTATCGATTGTAATTTTCCCAACTAGTTTGAATCGTTAAGTCCATCCAATGCTCTAGCTAACTACAACCCCAACTATTCGTATCAAATTCATTCAATAAGAATAGCTCATGTTAATGAAAAAGAATACGAAATAAAGCTTTACATATACTAAAGATTAGAATGGAATAGAATTTATTGCATATAATTTCTGTTATCCCCTAGTAAATTAAAAGGTTTCTTTTATCACAAAATCTAGTTGGTTTAAGATTTTTTTTATCTCACCTAGAAAAAGCATTTAGTGAAATCAATCTGCCAATGTCATTATACATTGCCAAACAGACAACATCCTATAAGAGTAAAATCTGTTCATGACCACTAAACTGAAAGATAAATAGCAATATCATAATGATATAAGATACTACCTCAAATATATGATACGTCATGTTTCAAGGTCTTTACAATAAATTTCTTGGATTTCTTCAGAATTCCTAGAAGAAAAAAGAACACCACTCACAATCGTTAAGAGTTAAAGACATCAGTGTGTAATATTAATAAAAATAATAGAACTATATGAGCTAATGAAAGAACATTCCTCAGCAGACTTAAGTATAATGACCTTATGAATCATGGGGGCATAGATGTTTCACACCAATAGCTTCAAGCCACTACAAAAGTTGCAAAACATAAGTTGATGAGCATCATTGCTTCCTACAAAAAATGGCAAGGTACTTAAAGCTTGGAAACATCAAAGGTTTGTAGCATCTTAATATTCTACTAGAGATTAAATAGCTTTCAACCACTTTGACTAAGCCAACTGCATGGTTCCATATTCCGATTACACGATGAAAAAAAGCCAAAAGCCACAAGATATCGAAGGCTATGATCACAAATCTACATAGACCTTAAAAATTAGTATTCAACTTACCAAAACAAAAGTATATGGAATGAATAACCAATTATAATTTTTTGTTTTTATCACACTAAAAAATAGAAGCATAGGAAACGAATTTTATCAACAGCAAGCATATTCTACCTTCTCAATTAAGTTAGGCAGACAACAAATACTTCATAGTGAACAAATTTAATAAGCTAGTTATCTCTTAATATCTCAAACTAATAGCAGACCAATTTCCAGAAAATCAGTTTTACATTTGATCCTCAACTCCTATCTCATGGCATATCATCCTCAACAGACATAACCACTTCAGAATGCAAGATGATAAACTAAAACAACAATAATAAAGGCAATCCAAAAAATTCAATAGTGAAAAATGCTCCAAAGAAATAAACTTGGATTCTTTAATTTCAATATAAAAAAAATGCAATAGAGACAGTAAATATACTATCATGTAATCTAACAGTACAAAATCGTGTTGTTTACCTCAATAATCTAGAGAAGGCTTGGAATCGAACCTCATCAACTCACCATCTGAGAACCCAAGAAAGTATTGCCATTATTAAAGCACAACAACTATTAATTAGCAACTACAAACTACGACTTACCTCATTGAAGTACTGACCACAGACAATTGGAGAAACTGATTCCACGGGGACGGATTTCGAGATGAACCCACTAGAAATGGAGAGGAAATGACACTGTTGAGGCCGACTAGCAGTTCGGAAGACGGATAAAAAGGAGTAACATAGACAAAAAAACTGAAGGGAAGAAGAAGAAGAAGAAGAAGAGAAACTTAGGGGTTGAGAGAGGATACATCTTTTCTTCTCTGATGAAAAAGAAGCGGCGTAAATGACCCAAGAAAAGAAAAATTAGTATATATATGGTTTATTTAGGGTTTCAATTCCATGGCATTGTTAATCAAATGGACCGCTACGATTAGAAAAAAATACAAATAGATGATAGTAATAGCTTTTGTGCAAGTGGTTAATCAGTTGTTTGCTTTTCCTTGAGTTCAAGTGTTCGAACGTTACCACCCACAAACCAAATTTGTATTTTTTCCATTTTTTTCTACAACAAAAAATGTTAACTTTTTTAAATATTTTTTTAAATCAAAATATTTACTATATTTTTCTGTACACACTTGCTATTAAACTATCCGATTTTAGTATGATATATTTGTTGTGTACACATTTACTACTAAACTAATAAAATTACAAAAACAAAAAAACTCCATTCATTAATAATTTATTATTTATTTTATTACATTAAAAAATGTTAACTTTTCTTAATATTTTTTTTAAATCAAAATATTTACTATATTTTTTCTGTACACACTTACTATTAAACTATCCAATTTTATTATGCTATATTTTTTATGTACACATTTACTTTTAATAATTTATTATTTATTTTTATTACATTAAAAAATGTTCAACTTTTTTTAATATTTTTTAAATCAAAATATTTACTATATTTTTTCAGTACACACTTACTATTAAACTACAATTTTATTATGCTATATTTTTTTGTGTACACATTTACTACTAAACTAATAAAATTACAAAAAGGAAAAAACTCCATTCATTAATAATTAGTATTTATTTTTATTGAATTAAAGTTATAGCAAAAAAAATGCTATTTTTTATTATTTTCTTTGAGTTTCATTTTTTATATATTTAATATTATTTGATTGAAAATAAAATTTTGACATAAATTTTCATCTATGTGATTCGAATTCATGGCCTCTCTAATCCGATAGACTTTGAAGTATTAAGCCAAGATATTAAATATAAAGAAATATATATAACTACATATATTATTTTTGTAAATTTATTGATAATTGAAATAAAAAGAAATATTTATGATTTTTTCTTACAAAAAAAATATTTATGATTTTCTGTTTAAAAATGTGAAAATACACTAATTTTCTAAGATATTAATGGTTCAAAATTTTGACGGAATTCCGTCAATAAATTCTTTCAGAATGTATCTGACGGAAATAAATCCATCACCCAACTCCGTCAGTAAAGTGGCGGGAATCTTCCCGCCCAAATATTTTGATGGAAAGCCAATTCCGTCAGAATATTCCGTCAAATGGGTTGACAGAATCTTTTCCGTCAGAAAATACTGTCAGACATGTTGACGGAATCAATTCCGTCAGACAATTCCGTCAGTAAACAGGTATTTTCTAGTTGTGTATTGTTTGACTCTATACAAAAGAATAATAATAAATATTTAGATAAATTCTTTGATTTTTTTATATAGAAGACTAATGATGTGTAATGTGTTAATTGGTGTTAGGTCGGTAATGTGATGACTAGACTAATGTTGTTATATCAAATAAGTTTAATCTGTTAGATTAGGGCATTTTTGGTGTTATTTGAAAAATATAAGGATATATTTGTGTGTTTATTTGATGTAGGGGTATATGTGCCAAAACGGACAAATACAATGGCAAATATATGTATTAACCCTTGAACAATTTCATACATTCTTTCTCAAACTCATTTTGAATCAATATATATATTATTACAGTCTATATCAAATAGTCACAGTTTCCGATTTTAGGATAGGATAGGGACTCAATCAATGATTTTTGCTTAGTTCATGAACCTAATTGATGATTTTGATAGTTTAGGGTCCTTGTTGATTTTGAAGCTTTAGTTAAGGGACCCAAATGAGTATAATGTCTTACTTTGTGTACCCAGTACCACTTATTTAAAAAAAATATTATTTTATAATTTGATATATAAAAGAGTAAACTAATGTTTTAGGGTTTTTTTAGTTTTTCTGATCTCATTTCCTCCTCCATCCACTTTGTATTTTCCTGCTTCCTCAGTTTTCCATTTTCGCCTCCACGGTCTTCTTCAATCCTGCATCTCTCGTCGATCGCCATACCCTTTTTGTCTCAGTCCTCCATCTCTTGCCGACGGCTGTAACTCTTCGCCTCAGGTTTCCATCTCCCGCGGACCATGTAACCCTCTTCCCCAGTTCTCCATCTCTCACCGATGGTGAATCGCCTCAGTTCTCCACCGATCACCTCAACTGAACTCGTAACTGGTATAAGGTGGGTTATCTTTATCTTTTTTATTTATACATCTGTCTTAAATTAACGTTCAGAAATCCAGTAGAAAAATTGAAGTTATAAAATTCGAACTTTAACTCTGCTTGAGCTTGTTTATATTCCTCTGTTTAGCTCAAAATCTCCATTCATTTTTCATCTTAATTTTATAGAAAAATTATGCATTATGGTTCTAAGTTAGCACCTGTTTCCATTCTGGTTTGTCTTATAAAGGTAGTTTATTATGTTTTAGGTTGCAAAAAGTTGGGGGTTTTCACCAAGGGTGGTGACTTCTGAATTGCAATTGGTCAATGGTGGGGTTTTTTATTTGTTGGCGAATATGTGGAGTCTTTTGGTTAATGGTGAGATTTTTCAAAATGGTCTGTCATGCAGCAACATCCTAATGTGAATTTTTCTCTCCAGTTCCTTCATTTCCTTTGTTGGTCTTGTCTACAACTGAAAATGGACAATTTATCCCATAAGGTATTTGAATTGAAAGATTTTAGATTCACTTAGCCCAATTGTCCATAAAGTTCTTTTGAATTTCTTCCATTGCTTTGTTATTGGTTTTAGTGTTCATTGCAAATAACAAAAATGGTACTTGTAGCTTTATGATATGGCTTGAAATATCTCTTATGCTAGTTGACATGAGAACTTTCTAATTGGATCATTATGTTTTCTGATAATTCAATCCCTCAATAAGTAAAAAACATGACATTATGGTGAATTTTTTTTGTTGCTACATGACATTATGGTGAATTTAATTTTTCAACTCAATCATTGTAATCATGCAGGTTCATGTATAAGCTTTTGTTTCTTTATATATCCATTAGCATTTTGGTCTTTGCATAAAAAATACTTGATTATCCTATTTTCCAGATTGTCAATTTATTCTATTAAATCACTAGTTATTAGATGTTTGGATTTTACATAATTCATCCATCTTAATATGGCATATTTTCTGAGTTTCACCTTAAATCTTGGATTTGGAATTAGAAGTTGTATAACACATTAGTAGCTCATAGAATTTTGTATGAATATGACATGTATTGTGCAACGTGGCCAATGCAAAAGAACATGAATAAATTCAATGGACCACTTTAATGGGCAGTTTAGAGCTGGTGGACTATATTGGCTATGCAGGTATTGGCAATTTGTTGTTGATCAATATATAAAATACTAAGTTTAGCATCCTTGTTATTATTTGCTAAAAGATAAAAGTGGAGTTGAAAACTTGAAATTACATGTCATCACATCCAATACTTTACAAGTTATATGAACCCTACTTTCTCTTGTTTGTCACCCTCCAAATTGCAATGCAGTTTACATTAATAAAACCCATACATATGCATATGTTTTTTTCTATTAACTTCCGTTTAAGTTGGACCTGATATGTTTGATAACTGTCAAATAGATGTGTGGAATCTTTGGCTTGGCATTTTAAGTGTAAAATCAGAAGCTGATGTTGAAAAAAGAAGTTGAACTTGGACCTGGTGTGTTTCAGAACTGTTAAACAAATGTATGCCAACATAAGTTATGGTGATGCACGCACATAAGCTTCATCAATTTTCATATACACACACACACATTAAGAACATATAAAAATGTCTGTGTTCATTAAGTAAAATATCGATGCATAGTTTTAATTTTTTGTTTGATTTTAAATGTAGGCAGAGCATGAGAACAGTATTGAACAACAACAAGAAGATCAAGATGAACAGCACCCAGTGAACTTGAGGCAACCATTACTCAAATAGAAGCATTATATGTGCCTTGTGAAGGGGTTAATAGGGATGATGGATTTCTGGACTAGGATTAACTGCTTTTCATTATTATCGGAGCGTATGTCGCTTCCTAGAAATATAATAGCTGCTCCATCTTCAAGTCCTAACATTAACATTGCATCTATCTCATACTAATAGACAAACTCATCTTCAGTCTACACGAGAGGTTGATGGTTTCAAGAGTGTACTCATTTTATAGAGCATCTAGAGTGAGTAGATGAACGTCGACAATGGGCTGATGAACGACAACAATGGATGGATCAATATCTTCAAGGCTTGCATTTGGGTGTTAATGCCGATGAAATTAACGAGCTTGAGGAAGAATGATAGATGTAGACACAAATTGGTCCTTCAAGGAAAATCCAAACCACTCTTGATTGACTTACGACTTCGAGAGGTACAATTAGATTCATATAGGTCTTGGAATATTTGTTTTTGGTAGTTTTTTGAAAGGTTGATATAGAATCCATAATCTCCATCCTAATTTGATATTGGAGGTGTATCGAGCTATGTATATACTCATTTTGGTGATTACATTATATGTCAGTAATGTGTACGACTTGACTAGTTTATTATTACGAGACCTTAACACTTATTATTAGTTATAAATTTAGTTTATTATATGTATAACTTTAATTATTACTTATAAATATATTTTGTTTATTTATGGAAAAAAATGTACATATGAAAGAAGCTGCCAGAAATTTACCTATGAGACTTTCGTCTCTAATCTGATAGCAAAATGTGATGAAGCAAGCATTCAATATTCCGTTGAAATATGGTCAAAAACCGTAAGACAATTTTGCAACCAAATTATTTGCAACCATAACACTAGTTTCTAACAACGTTCGATACACAAATTTAATATTGGATTTTGAAACCAAACAATGGTTGCAAAAAATGGTTTGTAAGTTTGCCACCAACTTAACAACCAATTTGTTGGTTGCAAATATTGCTACCATAAAGCCAGATTTGGTTTCAAATATTTAGCAACCTAGTAATTACCAACCGATTCATTTTGGTTGCTAAAAATACATATCCAGTTGGAAAAACGTGTTAGAAACCAATTTAGCAACCAAAATTTTGGTTGGTAATTACTGTTTTTCTTGTAGTGTATGGAAAAGTATTCAACATGGTATTGTTTATGTGTATTGCTATGAAGCTTATGGTTGATGTTCTGTTTAGGGAGCTATAGAACTGACTCTGAGTATGTGTATGAACATGCTTAGTGCTACTTGTATATAACTTAATCAGTGAAGTATGGTGATATAGTCAACTGTTGCTATCTGTATCACTTGAATATATATATATATATATATATATATATATATAGCATGTTTTGTGTCACTTGAGTACAGTGAAGCATAGTCATATGGTCATTTAAATCTGCATCATTATGTATCGTGTCACTTGGCTTGGTATGTTTATGGAAAAGCATTCAACATGGTGATGAAGTTATATGGTTTTAACACCACAAGTTTATGACTAAGCTTGTGGTGTTAGAACCATACATTTCATCACCGTGCTCACTTTTCATGGAATGTATAATCCAAGTGGCATGTACATATATAGTAAAAGAGATTCGAGTTTATGGTTGATGTTCTATTTAGGAAACTAGAACTGTTTGGAGCATGTTGTGGTTTAGTTGAGTATTGTGATTGGCATAGTCTTATACTATGAATGTTCATTTAGTGAAATAATGTTAATGCCTACAACATATGGGTTGTGTATAGGAATTTCCATGTACTGAATTCGTTTGTATACAATAGTCAGACATGAGTATGTGATAAACAATGGTTGTGTATGTGTATTGCTATAAAGCTTGCATGTGTGAAGCATAGTCATATGGTCAACTAAATCTCTATTACTATGTATCGTGTCACTTGGCTTGGTATGCTTATGGAAAAGTATTTAACATGGTGATGAAGTTATATGATTCTAACAAACAACTACAAACAGTATGTGTATAGGAATTGCCATGTAATGAATTCGTTTGTATACAATAGTTAGACATGAGTATGTGATAAACAATGGTCGTGTATTTGTATTTCTATGAAGCTTGCATGTATGAAGCATAGTCACCAAGTGAAGCATAGTCATATGGTCAACTAAATCTCCATCACTATGTATCGAGTCACTTGGCTTGGTATGCTTATGGAAAAGTATTTAACATGGTGATGAAGTTATATGATTCTAACAAACAACTACAAACAGGTGCTTATCGTGTCACTTGCCATTTACTATCTTCTTTTGACCCAACATTTTGAGTCTGCCAAAGTTGAGATGTTCATACCGTAGATGTTAAAGTTAAAGGAAACTCTTCACCGTGCTTTCAAACATTTGGCCACGCCCGTCTCGATGTTAATTGTGAACATATTGTTCTTTGATATGGGTACTCATACAATCAACTCTTTTTTCTTGTTCAATAGAAGTAGTGTTTAGTCTTTTATATGAACTTCGTAATTTTTCTCAAGCAATGGTCCGAAACTCAAAATATTACTTTTCATGTTAGAAACGTAATAAAAATTATCAATAAACTAGTGCGTGCCATTTTTCAATCGAACGAGAATTGTTCCTCTACCTATGATGGGAACCTTGGAGGAATCTTCAAATATAACATTACCATTAATAGATTCATCGAGCTCCACGAACATCTTTTTGTCACCACACTTATGGTATTTGCTGCATTGTCAATGTACCATATGTTATTTTCATGACTTTCTTCTCCTTCATAGGTAAGTAACACTGTGCCTATTACTTCCTCATCCTAAATATTGTTGGTTGTCTCTTCTATCTCCTTGGGAGGACTCCAACATTATGCATAATGACTATATTTCGAGCAATTATAACATTGGATGTTGGACTTATCATGTCCTTCATTTGGCCTTTAGTTTCCTCTTCTGCGTCCATGCCCACGTCCTTGGCCTCTGCCTCTTCTAGATGGATGCTCTTTTGTTGTTGTTGTAGCTATTGTCACCTCTTCCTTGGTTTCTTCCACATCCTTTTTCTATTTCCTCCTCGACCTCTACCAAGTCCTTTTCTAGATTAGCTTCTGTCTCGACTGCTTTTATTTTCTTTAAACAAAGTCTTTGTTGCCAAGACCTGTTCTGTTGATTCTTCTCTACGCTTCTCGAATCGTTCTTCACGTTCTGGTAATGACCCTATAACTTCATCCACAATCATTGTGCTGATGTGTACATAATCAAATTTTGGTAGTAGTGATCGTAAAATTTTCTCAATAATTCTGGACTTTTCAATTTTATCACCATATTGTCGCATTTGATTCACGACATATTTTACTCGAGATGAGTAATCAATAATGACCTTCATCTCCTTCATCCCCATCGTCTCAAATTCTCCTATCAACATTTGCAAATGAACATTTTTAACTTTTTCTTCACCTTAAAGAGACACTCGTATAATTTTCCACGCTTGTTTGGAGGTGGTAGCTTCAACTACCTTCTCGAACATGACTTCATCCAAGCTTGATGGATGAGGGTAAGCGTGTTTTAATCAGTTCTATGATTTTTCAGTAGACTACTTTTTTTAGTCTGAGATAGTTGTGACTCGTCTTCTAGAACTACGTAGCGTTTTTCTATGATGTCCCGAGCATCTTGACATCTGAGTAATTCTTTCGTTCGAATACATCAACTTGTATAATTGGTTTTTGTGAGCTGGGGTAGTGGAGATGTTAATGGAATTCTCTGCCATTTTTTATAGGGTATCTCAAACACTCAATTTAGGAAAAATATATTAGTTTCTGGAAGAATAAACTTTCTCAACCTATGCTTTCATACCACTTTGTTGGAGGATAGGAACCAAACATTACAAGCAAATCAGCAGATAGGGACTGAATATTCAGTCGCAATTCGGTCCCTAAACTCATTTACTGACCGAATTTTATGAGTTACCGACTGAATGCATTCGGTCAGTGACTAACTGGTCGGTAAGGGGTTACTGACCATTTTTTTGATTTAGTCGTGAAGTTTGCGTCCAACATAATAGTCGTAAAAAATGTTAGTAAATTACCGACTAAAATTTCAGTCGTAAAACAATAGAATTCGGTCGCTAACTGTGCTTCAAAAGTATTACCAATCCTTGTGTTACCGACGGAATTGACGTGATTACGACGAAATAATCCGTCGTAAACTGAACATTTTTTCCTTTTTAAATATATTAATTTTTACACAAATAGTAAAATAAATTTGGATTGAAGAGAGTCCCTTTAAGTAAACAAAATAATTAAAACACAAATACATAACACTAATTAATACTAATGACTAGAATATTTAAATCTACAAAAACATGTTAAAGAATACTAGTAATACAAGCAATAATACATTGATTATGAAACATAACACTCCCGAGTTGCAAATCCTTTCATTAGATATTCTCCTATACCTGAAACACATCATCCTTTCATTAGATATTCTCCTATACCTGAAACACATCATCCTTTCATCAGATATTCTCCTATACCTGAAACACAATGACCAACAATGAACGGAGCCCCAAAGGGACCCATTTGAAAAAGTCGAGCAACCTTTGCTTCCAAACCCACATGTCCACTCCAAACCCACATGTCCACTGACTTGATACCGAAAAAAAAATACTACATAACATTTCGAAAAGAAAAAAACATCTTATAGTTTGTCTATGACTAACTTGTACGAGACTATACTTTTTTTTTTATTATCAGAGGCTATTGCAAACTAATTAAAAAAACTAATGGCACTTTGCAGATACCAAAAGTGAGAATTGCAACATACCACTCACAATTACCTACAAACATCGCATGCAAGAGCAAATAAAAAAAATTAATACCACTAACAATTTAACACAGCTCGCGCAAATAAAATTGGAATTACATCAAGAGTTCAAAAAAATTAGCAGTTGCTTTAAAAGCTGCCTCCAAATCCTAATTGATTGCTTATAATGCAAAAGGAACTCTTGTATTTGAGATAAAAGAATAGCCCTATGGAAATGTCTAGTGAACAGATAACATCAAAAGCAAGTATGAATAGCATAGAGATTTGCTTTGGAAATTAGAACATTAAAACAATTGCAGCAGCTAGCCATGAAGTTCACTTGAAGCTACTGATGCATTTGATTCTGTTGGTGAATGAACATTAAGATCAGCCCATAATAAAAGACAAAAACTTGGGCTAATGCTAATGTGCGATCTGCAATTAATAGAATCAATTACAAGTTCTACTTTCTTCGCAAGTTCTGCTTGTGAGAAACAAGAGTTCACATGCAAACCCAATGAGGCAGCACAATAAAATCCCAAGTGCTAGGTGTCACTTCTGTGTCAATTTAGAGAATAAGGCATAATCACCACTACCCATCTAGCTATGGCATATACAAAGATATGTTTTATCATAAAGACATGAACTCACTATTTTCCTACTTAAGCTAAATCAAGAAGTACCGTAGGCACTAGAAATTCTTCCAGGAAAGTTCAAAACTATAAATCAAATTGCAACAACACATTAGCATCCCCATTCACAACTGAAGGAAGCTAAAACTCCAAGACCTGGCAACCAATCACATCTTACATAAATTACCTCATTCTCTTCAAAAGCTCGAGCAAGAAGAGCCTCATTGACCTCCAAAGAGTCATGAACAGAGATCACCTCTTCTTTTGTTCTATCAGCATTTGATTTTAAACGTTTCATCCTTGCAGGATTTTCACCTAGAACGGGTTCACCATCCACCAGCATTAGCTTTGATTCGGCAGCATCCACCAGTATATACCTTGTCTACGCCATTGTCTGTTTATAACAAAAACATATAGATCAAGTCTGAAACTGAAAATATAAAGCAGTAACTCTAAAGGAAAATGTTATGTTAGCATATTTCATGAGCAAAAAAAAAATTGTATACCTGATGTAACATGAAAAACTCTCCCCAAAATAGAAATTTCTACAAAATCGTATCCTGCTGATTTCTCCAGCTTTTCACAAGAACATCAAAAAGTCTTTCTGAAGTGTGAAGCACCTATTCTGTCTGTCTCATCAGGTTCATGAAACCATCTACCATATATTCCTGCATTAGATCAACAGTGCTTCAGAACATCTCCATTTTGGTTTCTATGGCAGGATTCCAAAACTTGAGTTGATTTATCAAATGTAGTCATTTCATTATCCCCATTGTTTTCTTCTATATCACTTTTCTCAGATTCATAAGCTGGTCTGAATTTTATCGCACGCCTAGTTTTAGTAAAACAGAATTGTGTCTTGTACTTGGATGTATCATATTGTTATGAAAGGGGTGCTCACCCTACAAAGTCATCATGAAAAACCAATAAATAACATATTACAGAAGGATATGCAAAGTTTGAAAGAAGACTATTACTATATCCATTACCACCCTGCTTTCAGCCAAATAGTAATCCAGCATAATCATAACGCAGAGAAGAGCCCTTTTGGCAAGGTCAAAAGTTGGGTGTAAATTTCATAAACTCACTTTAAACCACTACCACTGATTACTGACATATTCTCCCCTATAATAAAACATTCATAATTTCTATTGCCATTAAGAAGCATGAATGGTTAGATGAGAGAATCATACAAGATTAACAAAACAAAATTAACAACAAAATAAGTAATTAACAAATAGCAACCCCTAATTTAACTAAAACAAATATACACAAGAAAAACGATTAAATCAAAAAAGCAACTAACCTATCTCTCTCCTGTCTCCAATCGTCTACTCCCCATCTCCCATCCACTATTCTGTGCCCTGGCACCTCCAGTGAGGTGGTTGGGACCGGTCTTGTTGGCCTCCTCTGCTCTCAACCTGTCTCTCGCCTCCTCTGCTCTCTGCCTCTGGCGATATTAGCCTGGGTGATGGTGGAATCCTTCATCTAGGAGGAAAGGGCTAAGGGATTGAACAATTGATAAAAGGGCCAAGGGATTGCGCTAAGGGATTGAACAATTATTAAGAAACTAGAAGGCTTTGTGATGGCAAATTTCATTTGCGGGAATGACTTTAGAGTCTGAGGGTTTGGAGTTTGCACTAACTCCTAATTAATATCTTAGATTAGCGGGAGTAATTTCTGGAAGCCGCCAAATTCAAAATAGACAGATGAAGGCTTCAGCCTCTTCACGAATGAAACAATGTTTAGAAGAGAAGACAATTAATTTTTTCATCATAGAGCCTTACAAGAGATCTTACCATTACAAGAAATATGACATTTTATGACGATTTTTTTTCTACGAACATAATTTCGTCACTAATAATCACTTAAACATGACAAATTTTACCTTTTATCATAGTTTCTATTTCTCTTATGACAATTTTTTCAAACGTCTGCATTGTTCTATCATTTCATCACTATAAGATATATTTTATGACGATAAGCAAAATATCGTAACCTATTGTTTTGGAGGAAAAATTTAGTAGAAAACATTTGGAGGGAAAAAAATTTCGCGACGAAATGAGAATAATTGGTGACGAATCTGTCGTCATTGTAAGAAATATTTTTTTATGACACTTTGTATTTGTGATATTTTAATTTGAACAAACGGTAACAAATTAAATTTTGTCATTTATTATTATTTTTTATGATATTATTTAAATATCGTCATGCATTGTGATATTATTATGACAATATATAAATGATCGTCACCATAATATTTTCGGAGAAATTTTAATAATATCAAATTGGAAAAAAATTTATTTATTGACGAAATATTTATAATAAATGACAATTAATGTTTCGTAGTTGCATATAATCATTTAATGACGATTGTAATACGTGATAAAATAATTTAAAAAATGCTACAAAATATATGTTGTCATATCTTGTTACGATGTTATGACAATACTAGTATATTGTTATTTATTTGAATATTTATGTAACAATAAGTTAAATTGTCATAATTGAATATTTATGTATAACCTTTTTATATTGTCATTAAATATAACATTTTATATGATAATTTGTAATGGTCCTAAAAAAAAAAATATAAAATAATGATTATATGATTTATTATACTTTAATTATTATAGTGCCAATATATTGTTATTTATATGATTTTAATATATTATGATAAAATATTTATAGTCATAGTTTTTAAAAGGAATTTATATATATTTTTTGTTGGCATTCAAGCATAAAAGAAATGTAGATAAAAATAATTGCTTAGAATTGTAGCATAGGAATTTGTTTAGTCTATTATCCTCCCACCCTACTTTCTCAGGTTTCGATTCACTGAACAAGCACTCAATTTGAAGCTGATTTTTTCACAAAATCCCCCATCAATTGATGGGGGATTTTGTGAAAAAATCAGCTTCAAATTGAGTGGATGTGTGGTAGCGAACTACAATACCACTAGACTAAATCCCTCATTGTAATATTTGTTACATTAATGTGCTTACAAAACAACAATTTGCCAACAAAATAACATTAATATCCTTAAAAATAACATTGGATAGTTTTAAGTATTTTCTTTTAGTTTTTGTTTATTTAACGTTTTATTTAAAATTGGAAAAATTGACATAAAGTTCAAGGGCTAGTTTTGTTTTTTCAAAAGGATCATCTGGATCCGCTTTGGAGCCTCCTGTGGCCGTCCAGGCGGTAAAAAATAAAAAATAAATGACTTATATCATCTGAATTGAGGAAATCGAAACACCGTACTAAAAATCCTTGCCTAGGTGTCCGCCTGAGCAGATTTTGTGATCATCGATTCATATTTTAGTATGCAGTATACTAAATATATAATGTGGTATCAAATTATTGATTTCGTACATGGATGATGTGGCACGCCGAACATGTAATATACTTACTAACTAGACCTGTTCTAGGCTCGGGTACCCGCCCGGCCTGCCTAGTCCCGTGTCCCGTGTCCCCTGGGCCAGACTTGGACATGAAAATTTATCTTTAGCCCCAGCTCGGCTCAGACTCGCCAAAGTCCGCCTCTTTTTTAGACGGCCTTGAGCTTTATAAAAAATAGTACGGCTCGGCCCGCCTATTAATATTAATTAACAAATTTATATATTTATACACTAATATTTATTTTTAAGTATAAATTTAATTTTTTTATTATTAAAAAACTATACATATATATTTATGTGTGCTTATATGAGCTGAGCTTGAGATTTGATTTTGAGCCCGAGCCCAGCTGGGGTCCGAGCCCGCCTAACTAAATAGTGGGGTGGGCTGGGCTTGGATTGAGCATTTATAGACAAAAACCCATTGGGTCCGACCCGACCCTGACCCATGAACATGTACTAACTAGAGACTTGAAGCAAAGGAATCATTATTTTTCATATCATTGTATAAATGCACAATTGGTGACTAAATTTACATGGTTGTCTCAAAATGGTTATTCAACTTTAATTTGTCTTAATAAAATCACTTAACTTTGAGTTTTGTCTCAATTAGGCCACTCTGTCGATTTCAGTGATTAAAATGCATCGAAATAATGACATGTGTGACACGACAACATGAGACGACTCATATCTCTGACCGAAATGAAATGTGATAGCCACAGTCAGTTATTTTTATGGAAAAAAACTAAATTTTATTTTTTCTTCATAAAATTAATCGACACGTGATAGCCAAGTAGCGCATACGTGGATGTTATTTTTCGTTTCGATTAAAGATTTGAGTTGACTCATGGTGACGTGTCATCTATATCATCATTCTGATGCTTTTTAATCATTGATATCGTTAGGATGAAATAATTGAGATAAAACTCAAAGTTAAATGATTTTATTGAGACAAATTGAAATTGAGTAACCATTTTAAGGCAACTATGTAAATTGAGTGACCAATAATGCACTTAACCCGCATAAAATCTAATAACATATTATTTTAGTATATGTATAAAGTTAGATAAATTTACAATAATTTAAATACGGGAGATTTATAAGGAAATTCAAATTTTAAAATTGATATGTAGTTTTATCAATCCTTAATTTTAAGTATACCATGATAAAGAATACTCACAATTAAAGGAACTAATATGATAAATAATATTTCAAACTTTTACTAATAATTATGTATTTAGAAAAAAGAGAAGAAATCTACACTAACATTGCATAAAATCTATTACATATTATTTTAGTGTATATATAAAGCTACATAAAATTACAAGAGTTAAAATAATATCACAAACTTTTACTAATAATTATTTATTTAGGATAAAAAAAGAAAGAAATCTACACATACAGATACACGTTCCTAGTATCCTATTTCCTACTTCCCACTACACCCAAATAATATCACAAACTTTTACTAATAATTATTTATTTAGTTAAAATAATATCACAAACTTTTACTAATAATTATTTAACATCCAATTTATATCACTAAAAAAACATCCAATTTATTTTCTTCCAATCTGCCGTAAATTGATATATTAAAACTAAGATTCTTATGCTCCCTCCCTCATATATATCTTCCAAGATTTTCCTTCAAGATTGATACAAGGTTGAAGAATATTTCTTTTAAGGTATGTATACGAGCTTTCCATTTATTATGATTTGACGGTATATCATATAATTTTGTGTTTTGTTTAGTAATATGCTCATCTGTTGTCATCTTTATGATTTCCCCATATATGCTTACTAATTATAAGTATCTGCCATTGTTGGTTTTTTTGGATGTTTGTGTTGTTTCTCTTATCTTGTGCTGGAAACACAGATAGACAATAACTAATATGTTAAATGTGTGGTAATTAATAAGCTAGTGATTCAATAGCTAATAAAAAAATTGGAATAGAAAATGGCTCCTGGTCGTATACAAAAAAAGAAACTAAAAATTGATAAAATTAATTCTCAAACTCCTATGTTTTCTTCAATAATGCGTCCTAATCATGACTCACCAATAGAGAAAGGTATCCAAGGACTTCAAAATCAATCGAAAAACACTCATAATCTTAGTCAATCAAAAAGAAATGAAACTGAAACTTCAACTCCATCGCATGAGGAAATCTTTAAGGCAAGTGAACCAAATATTTCAAATGAAGCTGTTGAAAACACAACTGAAATCCCTCGAGATCAATCAAATGAAATCCTTCAAGGTGAATCGAACGAAACCAGTCATGACCAGTTAACAGAGACTACACAAGTTCCATCAGCTGAAACAAGTTCTATAATTTGTTATGCGATTTTGAATAATTCATATACACTTTATATGTATGCATAACTTGTTATATTGCAATCAATATTCTTGTAGGAAATAATTCAAAGAAAAGAACTTGTGGCTTGACTATGGGAAAGGGCATTATGAAGACGTTTCAAGCTTCTGGTAGTAAAATGAAAATTAGTGTGGATCCCCTGATTGGAAGACCCAAAGATGCAGAGGAATCTGCCAAGCTTGCCAGTCAAATTGGTGTGGTCACCCGTTATGTTGGGTGTCATATCAATTATTTTCATCACTAAATTACTTTTTAAATGTCAAATTAGTATGTCACTATTTAAATTAAATATATGACGATAAATATATTGTCACTAGATATTATAACATTAAATTATGATAAAACTTCGTGACAGTAGACAATTCTTGTGATATTATAAACTGTCAATATTTCATTTTTAGTGACAAATTCATGTGTCAGAATTTATAATAATTAAATGACAACACTGATTTTGTCATTATAAAATATACTATTTCATAACAGTTACTATTGTTATAAAATATATTTTATAGTGACGATCCATTTTGTCACCAAAATAGTTTTTAGTGACATATTACAACGTCACTGTCTATATTCATTAAATGACAATAACTAACTTGTTATTATATTATAATCATTCATGACGATCTTTATCGTCAGTAAACATGTACTTTTAATGACAATGTGATTGTCATTAATTAATACTCTTTAGTGACATATTAAATGTTAATGTGACAAAAGTATAATGTCATTCAAATTCTACAATTTCCATTTTATATAGCTTTTTGTCACTGTAAATACCATTTTTTATGACGAAAAATGAATTGCGTCATTTAAATATTTTCATTCATGACGACATTATATCTTAAGTGACAATAATTAAGTAAATCTCAATGTCACTAAAATTCTATAATTTCATTCATTTATCGAAATTCGTCACCTTAACTATATATTTAGATGACATGAAAGATGTCACGAGAATATTCGCTATTATGACAAAAATATGGTTTGAAGTGACAAAATATTCACAACATTAGTGACAAAATAAGTGTCACTAAAACAAAATCATACAATGACGCACGTTCTTGATCGTCATATAAAAGTAAATCTGTTATGACAAAATGAAAATTTGTCATATATACAAAATACCACGCTCCTACCATGACGATCGATGTGACGATAAATATTTGTCACCAATTGTCTATTGTGACGAAAAAACATGTTTTCATGACAAATGTTGTGCGTCATAAAATGTCATATTTCTTGTAGTGTACCATAGGCGGAGACTTAAGACGGAAAGGAACTAATCCATCTCTCATTGAATAATGGCTCCGGCGACGACACATTTGGAAGAAAAGGGGCGACGAGCATACGGCTGTAGATGAGAGAAAATGAATAAAAGATTTTTAGGGTTAGAAAGAGGAAGAAACGAAAGAGCAAGAAGAAAGTGGGGAAGGGATCAATAGATAGGATGTGGGAGAAAGGAGTAACAAATTACATTTTTGTCCAAAAAAAATAAAAACTTCTTTTACTAAAATAACCTTAATGACCAAAACTTGTCTTTAAGATACCATAGGCAGTAGTAAAATACTTTTGATGGAGTTACTAACTAATATTATTGTTTTTTTTTTATTAAAATGCTTACTTCATTAGATTAAAACACAACAAGTACAATAAGAAAACAACAGTAAAAAATCAATTCTTACAGGATCTACAAAGAGACTAAAACGGCTACAGAGAGCAAAAAAGGCCATAAAGGCATAAAAAAACACAAAACAACAACAAAACATATATTTATCGTAAATCGAAATCTTCAGAAAAGTAGATGCAATCCAGTCTTCAACATTTAGGCCATTCCGAACATTCGGATCTGAGTCCTTTCTTTTGATGCAACCACGTAGATATATTGATCCACGTATAGATAAAACGTTTCCACACTTGCTAAATTCGAAAATGATATAAATGAAAGAATAATAGAGAGCAGATACAATTCAAATGGATGAAGAGATCCGATAAAATATATGGAAACTAACTAAAAAGAAAAAAATAATAAAGTAAAACGCATAAAATCTAACCCGGTGGTAGGAAGAAGGAAGATAAACTTCCTTCCTTCTTCCTACTCAAAGTAGATCTTCAAAAGATGACAATTTAAAAGTCAACAGATGATGAAATTTGGACAGAAAATGAGAAAAGAATGGTGGAAAAAGAGAAAATTGGAAAGGAAGATGAGAGCAGTTTTTTATTTGTTGAAATAAAACAAGATTGTTAAAACATAGAAACAAGTAGAAAATATAACTAATATTATTGTTAATGACCAATTTTGGTCATTAATTAATGACCGATTCATATTTAGTTTTTAAAATCAGTCATTAACTTCTGTTTTTCTTGTAGTGAAATAAGCAATTTAAAATGAATTGTGAGGACTAATTGAATTTTCCGAATATAAAATTCCAATGGCACAAGACACAACTCTCAAATTTTTAACGCACTCCCACACTCAACATTACAATTACAAAGTTTTTTTTCTTTTATGGTAACTCAACCTGATTATTTACTTGACAGATGTTTCATAATTTCGCATTATCTTCACATAGTCAACTTGTCGCATATAATATTTTTTCTGTCTAATATATGAGAAATTTTACCGTGGACCACTATAGTCCCTCCACTAGATGATGTTACATCAGCAGTTGGATTGATGTGGCATCATCTGACTGGTCGGGACCAATATTTAGCCCGACCCATTGTAGAAATTTTCCTAATATACACCTTTCTATATTTTATATCCCTTGCAATATAACCTCTCCATCCATTTGTTATTGTGATTTTTCTAGCAAAATTGGAAATGTGACATTTTTTTTTTACAAAGTTGTCCTCTCTATATCTTCTCAAATTATTTTTTTTTATTAAACATGTTCTCAAATTTAATATGTATGTTATGCTAAGAGAAAAACGATTTTTTATATTTTAAGAGTTGTTTTATTTTTTTCTGGAATTGAAGAGACATAGGGAATTTAATATGTTGTTGTTTTAGTGGTAAAAAGGGCGGTCCGGTCGCATTACGCGTCCCCGCTGAGCGAGGGTCCGGGGAGGGGTCCCACCACAAGGGTGTATTGGGGGCAAGCCTTCCCTTGCCAATTTAATTGGCAAGAGGCCGCTCCTAAGACTCGAACCCGTGACCTCTGGTCACACGACAACAACGTTTTAGTGATAGTTTGGTAAAAATTCCTATTTAATGTTTTTTTATATAAAATAAACATATGAAATGAGATAAGGAAGATCAAGATAAACTACAGCAAAGAATTCTAAAAATATTAAAAAAAATAGAATATGAATAACACAAAATGTTCTAATCCTAGAAAAAAAAGGTTTGATTTTCTATTTTCAATATGGTTCAAGCCCAGATAGCCATCAAAGACATGCCACCAGCTCCCAATAAAACAGCAAGATAAGACTTGAACTGAAGTTTGATATTTTGTTGAAGTTTGGGACCCAAAAACTCAGCACCTAAGAGATCCACAAGTGCCATGTAATTGAGTAATCCAGCAGAAGAAGCATTTAAAATTCCAACAACAATAAGAGCAGTGGGAGAGTTGGGCTTATATATATCTTTGACAATCCCATTCCCAATCCTATTCCTAATGGTGTTGTTCCTGAAAAGAACATCACCATTATTCCTCTCATCTTCATCCCATATTGTGCCTGCATTAATTTATGTAATATATCATCATTCAACACAATTCTCTATACATTATTTATAATTACTAAATTAATTCACCTGTAAAATGCATCCTCCAAGTCCCATCCCTTCAAAGAGTTGATGAAAGCAAAGAGCTGCAATTAGAGGCCTTATTGTGCATGCGTTATCTGAAGTTCCCATCGACAGCCCTATCACCACCGAGTGCACTACTATTCCTGCTTCTAATACCTGCATTATTTTATAGAACTCATTGCCAAAAAAATGTTCAAAACTGCAAAATCGAAAACATTCCGATTGTAATCTATATATGAACTATGTAATTTAGCACTTAATATAATGTATTTACCTGAGCCACTACTCGATGCCTTAACAATGCTTGAGATCCTTTCTCAGTCTCACCCTCCTCTCCATTTTCTCCTATTTTTTTACACTTGTTATTATAACTCATAGCAAGCGAATCCACCATCAGCGTCAAAACTGCCGATAATATTGCCACAAAAGTCGTGAACGGAAACCTCCTCCACGGATTTTCCGGCAAACACGGCGAGTGCAGACATTCAAAGGCATCCGGTAAGACGTGCATATACCCGGTTGCTAGAATAACCCCTGAAGCAAACGCTTTGACCACAGTGAATAGGTTTTTATCCGGATGAAAGGCCCCAAACTTATGAGTAAGCAATGGTAAACAAACTCCTATCATACTGCTCAGAAGAATCGACCCTATTGCTGTAATCTTCAGCTTCAATGCCTTGTTCGTGTTATGGCATATTCCTCCCCCTGATTCGCCGTAATTGCATTCTTCAGCAAATGTCGACACTGTGGAAGAGAGAATAACAAACAGTGAGATTGTGATCTTTACTTGTTGGCTCGTAGGGGAAACCATGGCTGGCTGTTTTTCAGTAGCGAGTGAGTTTAGAGAGGTTTATCAGATCTTCCTATTTATGGAAACGCTCTCAGATTTTGAATAGTTCACATAGAGTAAGCACTAGACCCGGCAAAGCGACACACGACCCGATGACACGACACGAACACCACATGCTTTTTTAGTGTTAGTGTTTAAGGTTTTATGACATGACATGACACGAAAGTTGACACGACACGAAATGACACGTTAATTTTCGTGTCATTTTCGTGTCAACCTGAAAAACACGAAACTGACCCGAAATTTAATTAAAGAAATTAAAAAATTAAAAATTATGATAAACTAGGTTAAAAATAGACATGACTTTTCTTATTTATTAAAGTATAAATATAAAGAGTATAAAAAAATCCTATCTTATCTTATTATCTTAACTTATTAGGTTTTAATTTTTCAAATTATGAATTTAAAGTAAAGTTCAAAATATTTGGAATGACAGATCGGGTCGTGTTGAGCAGGTCAGGTCGTATTAGTGTTGAGCTTAATAGGTAATGAGTCATTTTTTGATTGACACGAAACTGACACGCTAATTTTTTAGTTGAGTTAGTGTTGATATGTGAACCTAAAAACGACACGAAATGACATGGATATTGAAAATTATTGTTATATTCTCTTGTGTTTTTTATGTCACTTTATTAATAAAGATAATAAAATTATAATTATTAATTGCAAATATTGATTTGAATTTCCTAAATTGTTATAAACACATTACATGACCCTCTAACATGATATTATCGAACTTTTCGATAATTATTGTTAACATACTAATCTAAAAATGATATAAAATGTTTAAAAACAGTATCATATCTTCTTATATTTTGAAGAGTTATTATTAATATATATGTATAACAAAATTACATGTAACCCGAAAACACGACACGAAATCGACACTAACCCGAACAGGTTAACACGTCTTTGACACGAAAGTTTTTGGGTTGGGTTTGGGTTTACTCATTTTTAACACGAACCCGAAATGACACGACACGAACACGACTCGAACACGATAATTGCCAGGTCTAGTAAGCACTTATTCACAATGACTATAATACCCTGATGAGTGTTGCTTGAGCACTTAAAGGGATATGTAATTCCATAGTAAATGCTGGGTTTTTTTGGGTGACAAAAAAGCCTACCGTTGGCATGTGTTTTACATGTCCCGCCAAAGTTGATCAAAGCCCAGCTTTATGCTTGTCAGCTACTTTGCTGACGTGGCGAAGTCCTAATCACTAAACTTATCCTGGAATGTATCCTTTCTAAATTTTGTCAAATTTGTACATATATAGTTTCAGAAAAGAAGAGTTAGATGTACAAAGACAGTCATGCAGTTTGAGAATTTACTAAATACAAAATTTTGATCAACTTCCTTTAATTTATACCATTGTATTCATTAATTTTTAAGTCATAATTTCTTATATTTTTTACCCTTTTAATTATAGATGCTTGCGAAGATATATTATTGGCAAATTGTTATGAACCTAATTCGCTCAAACAAAATAATCGAGAAGCTTTGCTTTTGTTAGTATTTATTCCATCCATGATGTAAATATTTTGTTCCCTAATTCTATAAAGAAAAAACGTACGAAATATTGAGCTAGTGTTAGGCTTCCTTCAAGGAATGTTCTAATAGATCTCTTAAGATGATATGGTAATGGTCCATTACTTTCTCGGAATCGATGTTCTATCTCTAGCCAAAGTTCTCTAGCGGATGAAGCATAAAGCAATGATTCAACCAGATCTTAATAGCCATGAAAACACATATTTTTTGAATATATGAAAGGAGAAGTCAACTTTTTCTCCCAAGAAAACAGCGAAATACATGAACAGTAGAACCTGCAGAAGATAAGCCTCGGGAGTTTTCCGGCTCGCCTCTCGATATCATCTTCTCATCTGCTCCTTCCTCCACCGCCGGCTGCTTTTCCGTCCTCCGCTCATCCGAGCTACTGCCGCGCTCATCCGGGAACTGGCGGTTGGCAGAAGATAAGCACCGTCTCACCTCACGCTTCCATTCTCTCGTTTGTTCCTTCCCTCACCACCGATCACTTCTCCGTCCGCCGTTCATTCAAGCTGCTCCCGTCGTGCGTGCGTCTTCTCCTCCACGTCGTCCGATGCTGCTGCCGTCTATCTTCCGCACCGTCGTAGTAGTCTGCTGCTGTGCCGTCGCAGTGCTGGTTTGGATTTAGGAGTCGTAAGTTTCATCAACATTTCTCTTTCTCTGTGTTTTATGTTGGTTTCTTTGGTTGGACAAATGAGGGTATAAAGTGTGTAGGAAAGCTTGGGTTGTTGGTTAGTTGGTTGTTTGTCTGTTTGGTTGAACCTTACTTACCGGAAAGTTGATCCCGTTGAATTTGGAGTTTCGGGTTTCGGGGTTCCTGATGAGTATCAGATTGATTGAACCTTCCTCATCAGTGCTATGAATCTTCCTCAAGTTATTTTTCTCTGCTAAACAATGCTTCTCCAAAAGTTCAAGGTGAGGAATTTTTACGGATGAAAAGTTGGTGCCATGGATGAGCCCGTCGGTCACGCGGCTCTTTTGTCCTTTGCTGCCCCTCGCAAAACGACACCAAAACCTGACAGCACAACCTCTTATGTGAATGCTTTGAAATCCGACTTGAATTCTACAGAAACTATTCACCCTTACGCACCTGTTATTCAAGACCTTGACGAGTTTAAAGCAATCAAAATCTCACAGCAGCTTTATGATAATCGTGTGGAAGCCTGTAAACATTCGGTTATCGGCAGAATAACCTTGGCTAAAGGTGATTTACCCTGGAAACATCCTAACCTTAAACTGAAACTTAATACTATATGGGGATTGAATATGAAGTGGAAATTGATTTCTCTGGGAAAAGGGTTCTTCCATATTATTCTCAATACTGCAGATGATTTGAATATTGTTTGGAGCAAAGGTGCGTTGGCTTTGAAGCCGGGAATTCTACGCCTCTCTCCGTGGCAACTAGGATTCGATCCTATTAATCATAGGTCAACGAGCATGCAAATCTGGGTTCGTCTTTACAATCTTCCATGGGAATTCTGGGATAAACAAATTATCGCTGACATTGCAAGAGTAATTGGAGTGCCGCTTCGTTTTGACAAGAACACAATCAACGGGGAGTTCGCTCACTTTGCAAGGATCTTGATTGATATAGATCTTTCCAAGCCATTACAGAAGGAGATTAGAGTTGACACTGATAATCTAATGGTTTGGACACAAGTATTTTATAAAAACTTGCCGGGTTTTTGTTCGGAATGCAGTTCTGTGGGACATGTGACAGCCAATTGCAGAAGAGCGCAGGACAAAGGGAAGCCGGATAGCAAAGCACCTATTGATAAAGGCAAAGCAATAGCACGATAGGAAACAAGGAAGGAGCCTCCTAGACGCCAATTTTGGCAACCTATAGATGGTGCCGAGGGTTCTAAAAATCCTACATTGGATCATACGGAACCACAACCTTTGAAGGTGCAGCCGATGCCGCCGCTCTCTCTTGCGATGGAGGGTGAACTTTCTTCTCCTCCAGTCGACCCAAACAAACCTCCTGGAGTTGACCCTATTTAGCAGCAGACAATTGATAATGACTCATCGGATTGCGATGAGACAGAAGCGGTGTATCCCGGATAATGGATACTGCTATAGCTAATGATGGGCAGATGGTTATTTTTGAGCCTCCAAAAGCCATTGAGCATCCAATGCCTGTACAATCAATTCATAGCACTGATGAAGCTCCTCTTTAGGAGGTGACCGCGACTGCAAAATCTAACTGGGCAGATGAATGCGATTTTGAAGAGGAGTCAACCAAACCTGATAAATATGATAATGATTGGACCCCGGTTACTTCGAAAAAGAAGAAGTGCAACAAGAATAGGAATCAGCAGCAGCAGTTGGTTCCTCTGCAGACTTTAGGTAGAACTACCCAGTTACCTCTCCGTCTCTGATGATTGCTCTTTTCTGGAACTGCAGGGGAATTGCTAATGCCTCCACTCATCGACGGCTGCGTAACATCTGTTTTGCTCACAAACCTGATGTTCTGTGTCTTGCGGAGCCAATGGTTAGTTTCAGTTCTCTTCCTCCTACCTTATGGATGAATTTGAATATGGATTTAGTTTTTACAAATCCACAGAATTCTTTGTGGATATTTGTCATATGCGATACTCATGTTTCTTTAATTGCTAGACATGGACAACATATTACTTTTAAAGTTACAGTTGACGATATGGAAGTTTCTCTCTCTATTGTTTATGCTGCTAACTGCCCTGTTGCTCGACGTGATCTTTGGGATAGTTTGATTTCAGTTGCGCAAGTTTGTTCTGGCCCTTGGGCAATGATTGGTGACTTCAATGTGGTGCGTGGTTCCCATGAGAAATTAGGGCTGCCCCCTAACCGTTCTACTTGTGACGATTTTAATAATTGCATTGCTTAGTGTGATATGTCTGATATTGTTACTAGAGGTGCGTTTTATACTTGGTCTAATGGTAGAAGAGGTGACCAACGTGTTGAATGTAAGCTTGACAGGGCGGTTGGGAACTTTAATTTCTTCAATGTTTGGACCTCTGTGCACTGTGTTGCTCTACCTAGACACTGTTCCGATCACACACCATTGCTTCTGGATTGTGCGGTCAACACTAATATTATCCTTCGGTTTCGGTTTCTTTAAATGTGGGTCACTGACCCATCTTTGCGGGATATTATTGTTTCTAGTTGGACCGAACCCACTCCTCCTTTGCATCCCATGCAGCGTTTGAGCTATAAGCTTCGACGACTTAGACCGATTATTCGGGATTGGAACAAAAACAACTTTGGCCATTTGTGCATCAAAATTGATTCTACTGCTAGGGCTCTCTCCGAGGTTCAGGAACGAATAGCCAGAGAAGGTTTTTCTGATTCACTTCATCAGTAGGAGCTGCAGGCTCATGCTAACTATGAAGCATCCCTTTTACAACAGGAAATTTTCTACAAGGAGCAAAGTAGAACCAAATGGCTTAAGGAAGGAGACCGTAACACAAATTTTTTTCATCAGAAAGTGGCTAGGCGCAAATCCAAGATGGGGATTCGGCATCTGAGGATCAACGATGAGATTTGTTCTGATAGTAGTATAATCGAACAACATATCCTGGGGTACTATTCGGAACTGTTTACTGCCCCTGATATGGGGAATCGGGATTTTACTATTGTCAGGGACATTATACCTAATTTGGTGTCTGCTGCTGATAATGATATGCTTACAGCTATTCCTAACCCTGAGGAAGTTAAAACTATTATTTTTCAGATGGATGATCAGAGTGCCCCTGGTCCTGATGGTTTCACTGGGGCTTTCTTTAAAACTTATTGGGATATTGTCGGTGCCGATGTTTTCACTGCAGTTCATAGTTTTTTCTATACTGGTTGGATGTCTATGGGTTGGAATTCTAATCTCATGGTACTTTTACCTCAGGTGTCTGATGCAATTACAATTGACCAGTTCTGCCCCATTGTCCTCAGCAATTTCTGCTTTAAAATTGTGACTAAAATCTTGGCTGCTAGACTTGCTATCATTGCTGAATCTATTGTTTCTCCTCAACAATTCGGGTTTATTAGAGGTCGTTCTATTTATGATTGCATCTCTGGAGCCTTTAAAGGGGTTAACCTTTTAAATAAATCCACGTTTGGGGGCAATATGGCTGTTAAGGTGGACATCGGGAAAGCGTTTGATACTATGGATTGGGATTTCTTGAGGGAGGTTCTGGGTTCTTATGGCTTCAGTGATAAATTCAGAAATTGGGTGCAGAGCATTTTTAACTCCTCTAGAACCTCTATCCTAATTAATGGGGCTGCCAAGGGTTATTGCTCCTGCACTCGTGGTGTTCGTCAGGGGGACCCTCTTTCTCCTTTGCTTTTCTGCATCGCAGAAGACTTTCTAAGTAGGCTTATCATGCAGAGAGTGGATATTGGGACAATTCAGCCGTGTATGTATTCCAGGAATATAGGTTTTCCTAGGCACCTTTTATATGCAGATGATGTCATTTTGTTCCTGAGGGCCACTAAATGCAATGTTAGAGCAATGACAGATATTTTTCATATATATTCTACTTTTTCCGGTCAGAACATTAATTTGAATAAGTCCACTTTCTTTGTGGGGAACACTCTCTCTTCCTCTCGGGCTCTTAAGCTCCGGAATCTAATGGGTATGTCTCAAGGAAGCCTTCCGTTCAATTATTTGGGGGTCCTTCTTTTTCTAGGTGCACCTAAAAAGTGTTGGTTACAATCTACTGCAGACAAAGTTATTTCTCGTTTTGGGAATTGGAAAGGTAAATCTCTCTCCATGGGTGGCAGGCTTGTCCTTATTAATTCGGTAATTAGCAGCTCCTTGCTTCATTCATTTGCTGTTTATCGTTGGCCCCGTTCTCTTCTTAAGAGAATTAATCAGGCTATGCGGAATTTCTTGTGGTCCGGGGATATTCATTCCAAAAAGCTAATCTCGGTTGCTTGGAGTACAGTTTGCACTCCTCGGTCTACCGACGGTTTAAATGTCCCCAATATTACCGACATCAATACGGCTATGCTCCATAAATTATCTTGGCGGGTTCTTCATGAGGACAACTTGATTCCTAAACTGTTAAGGGGTCGGCTTCTTACTGGGAACAATATTCCAAAAACAATCACTGGGGGTTCTTCCATTGGGGTCTCTCTTCATTTCAGTCTCATTGTTGTACGGAATAATATTTTTTGGACCATCGGTGTCAATTCAAGACTTTGTTTCTGGACTGATAATTGGATTGTCCCTAATATTGCTACTCAATTGCAAATTCCTCTCTCTGCGCAAAAGGCTTTGAAGGACAAGGTCTCAGCTTTTATTGCTGATGGCGCTTGGAGACCTAACCTGCCGGTCAGCGCCAATATTGCTCTCTCTGTTAACCAGGTTCGACTTGGTAGTCAGGAAGACGATGTCTGTGCTTGGAAACCCAGCTCAAATGGGGTTATTACGGTGAAATCTGCTATGTCTATCATCCGTCCTTCCCGTTCAGTTGATTGGGCGCGTTTCCTTTGGAAAGAATTTTTGCCACCTTCAAGATCTATTGTTTGTTGGAAGGCGATTTTAGGGAAGCTTAGCACCATGGATTTATTACGCAACAAAGGCCTCATAATTGCTTCGCGTTGCCCTCTATGCGAAAGGAGTGAGGAGTCTATCGCTCATATTTTTCTTCATTGTCCGTTTTCTTCACAGGTTTGGCTGAGTATCGGAGATGCTTTTAGGACCTCTGTTAATTGCACATCGACTATTAAAACTTTAATTATTTCGGCAAACCTAGCAAATTTCAGCAGTCAAATTTTTCAATTATGGAATTCGGCCATTGTTAGCGGTTTCTGGACTCTATGGAAGGTTAGAAATGACAGCGTCTGTAATGATGTTAAACCTTCTATTATTTCCACACTGAAGACTATTTGGAAGTGCGTGAAGGAGGCTAGCATCGGGATGAAGGGATATATGCACAATACCGTTCTTGATAAGAAAATCCTGGACAATTTCGGAGTCAAGGGAATTGCTCGGCCGGTTCTTACTATTTTCTCTCTGAAATGGCTGCCCCCTCCTCAGCGGTGGATTATAGTTAACACCGACGGGGCAGCAGGCTTGATGGGAGCAGGCGCTGGCGGAATTTTTCGGACTTGCCGTGGTTTTCCTTTAGCTTGTTTTACGCATCCTTTGGGACAACAACAAGCTTCCATGGCAGAGCTGAAAGCGATGACCATTGCTATCCTCAAAGCAGCTGAGCGGAATTGGTTTCCTTTGTGCATTGGGAGTGACTCAATCTATGCGGTTAAGTTACTGAAATCGAGATCGAGAAATGTTCATTGGAGCCTTCTTTCAGATTGGTTGATTTGTCTTGACATTATTCGTACTCGTGCAGTTCGAATTTCTCATGTGTTTAGGGAGGGGAATGCAGTTGCAGATTGTCTCTCCAAGTTTGCTGTCACAGCTACCGCTGACTGTTGGTGGAACTCTTTTCCTTACTTTTGCTCTAATACTGTGTTTAGAGATGCAAATAGAACAGAATATTTTCGCTTTGTTAAGTAGGCATTTGCTTACATTGTACTGTACTTTTCTTTTCTTTTTCTCTTTAATAAAGCTTTTTTGGTTTCTTGGTTGGGGTTTGGTTGCTTGGTTAATGCCAACCTAGTTGGGATTAACCTTCTTCCTTCCCTCCTTGAAACTCAGTTTCACTCAAAAAAAAAGCCATGAAAACACTAAACTGCCCGTGTATTTCCATTTCTCATATTCTGGTGAACCTATTGTAGGCATTAAATCATCTTTTCAAAATATAAGCAGATTATTGTTTAGCATTTAATGCAGCATTGCTCGACTCCATGAGATGTAGTTTTTACCTGTTAACCATGAACTGACCAGAACTAATCAGAACTGATCAGTAAATTAGAAGAAATGAAAATTTCGTGAAAGCCTCCTCTAGTTAAATAAGCGTGGTTCGATTTGCTTTTAGTAGAGTCTTTTGGAGATTTATTTATTTCTTCTACAGTCAGAGCGGCCTCTTGCCAAAAAATTGGCAGGGAAGGCTCGCCCGCAATACACATTTAGTGCACCAGTCCGCCCTTCTCTGGTCAGAGCGATAGCATAGGTTGGGCTATTCATTTGACTATTTATTTATGTTGAATTGTTTCTTCTGGATTCTTCATTTTCCATAACTTGTGTTGATGTAGTGTAATTTAGTTGTGCTTGATTTTATCTCGTAGAAGAATCATTCTCATGGATTCTTATCCATGAATACTAATCTTACTCCGAAAAGCTAAAGGATAAAGTAGTCTAAAATTATGTTGGGATTGGTATATTGAGTAGGGCATGAATCATGTGAATTAGATTTTGGAATGCTAAAAACGTTAAGATATCATAAATGTTAAGTAATAGTCTTTCCAGCTCATGTAAGGAAAGTACAGATATGAGTTTCACATCTCTTTCGTGTCCATTCAATTCAAAGGGTAATAGCTGAATATATATCTAACATTTATTAGATTTTCTTTTTAATAATATTATTAGTTGAAGTCTCATTTTAATTGAACAGACATGTATTTTTTATGTGTTAAGTTGTGGGGCAAGCCAAGGCTAAATACAGCAGAAATAATATAATAAGTGTAAAAATAAATTCTAATTAAAAGGAAGGCAAACCATGTGAGTTGTAGGGCAGTTTATTTAGCATAACTTAAAGAGTATTTGTTTTCAAAATGAAACAAATAGTTGTAATCTTACTCATCCATCCATTTCAAATTCCAACAGTAGTAGGCCCTCTGCCTGTGGCCTGGCTGAGTAGGTGACAAACAGAACCATGTTATACCCTTATGAGCCGTGACCCCAAGCAAAAGATTTTTAGCCACTAACCATCTGATCCTGCAAACCATATTCATCTATATATACATCCTACTCAACTTAGCATTCACATATTCTCTGCCTACTTCATTTCAGTAAACAAAGATAACTCACTCTCTAAGAAAATTTCCATTTTCCTTCTCTTCTTTGACCAAATATACAATATGGGTATTGGCTTGCCTGGTGTTCTTGCTAAGCAGATATTTCGACAGTCTGTACCAAAAGGATTCATAGCAGTTTATGTTGGGGAGGAGCAAAAGAAGAGATATTTGGTACCAGTTTCATACTTGAATGAATCTTCCTTTCAAGATTTGCTTCATCTGTCTGAACAAGAGTTTGGTTTTATCATCCTATGGGCGGCCTTACAATTCCCTGCAGCCAACATACTTTCGATGATATTATTTCAAACTTGAGTAGATAAATAAATACATGTGGCGATCATTGCCAATATCCAATGTAAATATATGTTGTTACAGGATCATACAATTTTGCCTAATTCATATTCATTTCATACAAATTACGATATGCTGGTTCTCTTCTTGCTTATTTACTCTATAACTATAGTTTTTATGTTTCTTTCCAATTTTTAACTATTATACCAAAACTCTCAATTTTAGATTTGGATGAAACTATTTCCTCAACCCTAAAGTCTAATCAGAATTTAATGACCTTGAAGTGGTTACTTTAACTATTATACAAAAAAACGAATTAGTTACGGTTTAACATTGCCATTTTTAAGACCGGTTATCTTTATTCTTCTCATAGACATATCTGTAGTTAAATGTGATGGTCGGAGTACGTCGGCATCATCCTGCCCCTTTCACTCCGTCCCTCAGTCTAGCTAGAAGTTGTGTTTCATGGGTCTATTACTTAGACCCAAATATTAAAAACTGCTCCAAGTTGAAAATATTGATCACAAATTTTTATTATTTTTTATAGGTTTTGTCAGGTCCGTGTTCTTAATTTTAGTTATTATACCCTAATATTAGGTTATATTATAGTTAATTATTGATTGAAGAGTTAATTTGACATTATGGAGATAGTTTGGAGATTAATTTCATGTTTTAAGTGTAAAATTAAAAGTTTAGGGTAAGTTTTAAAAGAAGTTAAATTACAGAGGAACCAAAAGGATATTTGCCTTTATTGGAAAGACAAATCTCTCCTGTCAAGAAGACAATTTTATGGAAAACTCAACTATAACTTTATAAGGTTGACATATGTTTTTTTGTAATTGTCACATGGCATATAAAATATTTCAATAAATAATTTTATTTTGGTCAAATTTTATATATGTAGCATATTAATCCTATATTAAAGTATTTAGTTACTTTTCAATTTATCATGTATTATGTGTATATATATATATATATATATATAATATTTTCATAGAAATAATGGTTTTGATTTAAGACATTGGGTTATCCTATCTTTAAGCAATATTTTATTTTAGAATTTTATATCATGAAAATGAAAATGAAAAGAAAATATAGTAAGTTCTAAATTTTATTTCAAAAATAAGTAATTACTAAAAATGACTTTTTATAAATTGTTATGGTGAATATACATTTTAAATAAAAGAAGTGGTAACTTTCATGCATTTTTTTATAATAAAAATCAAATAATAAAATAGTATGCATAATGAAATGTGGCATGCATGCAAAGAGATGTGGCATCCATGCATAGAAGTTAGTAGAAATCTATTTGAAAAAAAGAAAGATATTCTACATTTGTTTTCCTAGAGAACTATTAAAAGGAAAAGAAAAGAGAGAGAGCTTAAGAGAGTGAAATTAAGAGTTTGAATAAGAGAAAATTAGTAATAATTAAGTTAATGGAGAATGTCCAGACATTTCATTCCATGGTTTAAATGGTGAAGATCGGAGTGCAAAGTCTTTAAGACGGGGTTGTATATATATTAGACAGATTTGAGACTCGGGTTGTGTCTTCCGTCGATTAATTATCGAAATAAGTAATTATTAACTACCCTTTAAAGTTTTTATGTATATATATATATATATATACAACTCTATATTTTCCAGAAATTAAATTTTTGTGGTGATTTTTGACATGCATTTGATTAATTGGAGTTTTTATGATTTAGTTGTTAACATGAGCTTAAAGTTAAGTTCAAGTAATTATATTGTATTTGCATGTCAACTTCAACCTATAATATATGTTTATGTATATATGATTTAAGTTTGGTTTTGATGAACTTAGTATATTTGATTAATATTTGTGTAAGATTTGATATTTTGAAGAGTTAAAATTCAAAGAAAAATGTGTTGAGAAACTTTATTGATAATTGATTTATGAACAAGGGTATATTTATATATTAAGTGATTTTCTATAAATTTATTTCTCAAAGTAAATTTTAGTTTTTAAATAAAGATTGTTAAAGTTGCAATTTTTATGAATTTATGATTTATTGAAATAAAGTATATGTTTAAATTATTTATTGATGATTTTAGTACAATAATGATTTATGATGGAATATTTTGGAAATTGATTGAATAAAGGTGTTGATAAAACTTTATGATGTTGTTTATGAGTTATATATATTTTGATATATATATAAATTTCTGATTTTAAATTATATTATGAAATTATAATATTTTTAGTATCCATCAAGAGTAATCCGGATAGGTGGTTTTTATTAAAGTCCGTATTTAGTGAGAAATATGGCATGTGTACACAGTTGAAAGACCTAGCGGGTATGACAAAGAAGTGTTGAGTAAGACCATGCGGGTTAGGCAAAATTATGAGATATCTCGGTTCTATATATTGTGGGGATTGATACATACGGGGATTATCTCTCGGATGGATACGATTTGTGAAGAATTTATTGAGATACGATTTGGAAAGTAATTATTGAGATATGTTTTGTGGAGTATTTATTGAAATATAGTTCATGAAGTGTTTATCGAAACACAGTTTGTGAAGTATTTATTGATTTACGGTTATTTTGAATATAAGTTTTGGTATTAAGTATTTTAATATAGTTTTAGAATGTGTGATATTCGATAAATAATGTTTATAACAAGCTTGTGATATTTTAAATTGCATATTTGGTTAAAAGTACTACTTTGAGTATTTTATTATGGTTTAATCCATAAAATGTTTATTTTTAAGAATATGAGTTTTATATGATGCATTTTGGAAATTAAAATATATATATATAGTTATTTTGAGTATAAGTATTTTATGTAGTTGATAATTGCTTACTGAGATTTCTGTCTCACTTTTTAAATGTTTTAATGTTTTAGGTGAGAAAGTACATGATAGAGAGAATGTTATCGGCCGATTAGGCGAGGATTGAAAGTTGAGGCTTACGGTTAGAATTATCATTAGAACTTTAGTATTTCAATTGTAATATAATGCAGTTGGAAAATATGTTGGAGCTTCTTGAAGGACTAATGTAGTAGGAATATGAGTTATTATTTCAGAATATATCTAAGAAGAATCTTGAAAGTGTGATATTTATGATATTTGGGTAATTTTGGAGACTGTTAAGTGTTGATTGTGATATTTCTATTTCACGCCCGATGCCGATTGAGGTCGTTTTAGGGTCGGGTGTGACAGTTTGGTATCAGAGCTCTAGGTTAAATTCTTCGGACCTAAGGTTGATAGTAATTGAAGAATGTGGATATTTGGTGATAGCTAAGAAATAGTTGATAGTAATTGAGGAATTTGGATATTTGGTGATAGGTAAGAAATAGTTGATAATAATTAAGGAATATGGATATTTGGAGATAGCTAAGAAATAAATTGAAATTTTTGAGGATTGAGTAACTAGTTAATGAGCCGTAAAAAATGAGATTTTATGGTTAGTAATATATTGGGTGTATGAAAATTAGTATATTATTTGATATTGGTGACATGAGTTATATACATGATATTAAGTATGACTTGGAATTGATATTTGGGAGTTTAATAGTTAGTTTAGAACTATACATATTAGATGAGAAATAAGGCTAGAAGACTTGGAATAATATGACGAGTTTATGTTTTTAAGAGTATAAGTAATCGATGAAATGATAAATTGAGGAATTGGAGATATTAGATACAAGCTTGAAGAAAATAAAATATGGAAAATTCTTACTAATTATTATGGAGTTTGATTAATATTTTGGAGATTATAATAGACACTAATTTGGAGTTAGCATGAATAGTTGAAGATATATATATTGACAATTGAATTTATATAGTATATTTATTGTTAATAGTCAAGTTATTTATAGTTGAAGTTTGGGTGATTATAGACTAAGTTTATATAAAGACCAAATTGAGTGTTTATAAATCAAATAAGGAAATTGAATGACATTATAGACTTATTGACTTTTATATATGTAAGGATATCATTTGGAGTTTGTAAAAACATTGATTATCGTAATTTAGGTACTCTATATTAATTGGTTATATGGTTTGTAGAAAAAAAATTGAAGTTTATTTAGATTGATAAATGATATATAATGGTGATTATAAAAAAAATAGCACATTAGCTCAATTGAATTTGAGGAAATAAATGGAAAATTTTAAAAATGACGTGAATATTAAGGTTTTATGAAGTAAGTCTTATTGATTGGAAATTGTATTATAATAATAAGGTTTATATTTGATTGACGATGATGATTGAAGATTATAATATAAATTGGAGTGAAAAATTATAGATACAAGTATTATTGCCGGTAGTTTACGTGGATGATTATGTTCATCGGTCGATGACTCGTTGAATACCCGAATTGAATTGCCCATTATGATGAAATAAGATTATATATCGATGTAAATCATTGATTCAAATTATTTGAAGTTTAAGAAAAATATAATATCGTACATATTGGTGGTTCAAAAGTGATTTTTTTTATAGCAATCTATAGAATTTGGAGATAGGTGAAATATATTTGATATATATGCAACGGATGAAATCAATTGTGATTTAAATCTATTAAGGTGAGATTGGATCTAATGCTAGAAAAATCCGAATATAAAGTGCATAATATTATATAAAATTGAATATATGATATTTGAATTTTTATTGTGGATTTATTAGTGAGGTAATTGACTAGGTTGAAGTTTAGAGTTACTAAGAGTTATATTTAAATGATTGTTACAAAGATGTTGATATTGATAATTAATAAAATTAATGGAAGGAAAAATTAGAATTTGTGGTTTCATGATGGTTATGAGGAATATTAATAATTTGAAATAACTTCGTAATCTTGGAGATTATTCGAGGACGAAATTCTTTAAGGTGGGGAGAATTGTCAGGTCCGTGTTCTTAATTTTAGTTATTATACCCTAATATTAGGTTATATTATAGTTAATTATTGATTGAAGAGTTAATTTGACATTATGGAGATAGTTTGGAGATTAATTTCATGCTTTTAAGTGTAAAATTAAAAGTTTAGGGTAAGTTTTAAAAGAAGTTAAATTACAGAGGAACCAAAAGGATATTTGCCTTTATTGGAAAGACAAATCTCTCCTGTCAAGAAGACAATTTTATGGAAAACTCAACTATAACTTTATAAGGTTGACATATTTTTTTTTAATTGTCACATGGCATATAAAATATTTCAATAAATAATTTTATTTTGGTCAAATTTTATATATGTAGCATATTAATCCTATATTAAAGTATTTAGTTACTTTTCAATTTATCATGTATTATGTGTATATATATATATATATAATATTTTCATAGAAATAATGGTTTTGATTTAAGACATTGGGTTATCCTATCTCTAAGCAATATTTTATTTTAGAATTTTATATCATGAAAATGAAAATGAAAAGAAAATATAGTAAGTTCTAAATTTTATTTCAAAAATAAGTAATTACTAAAAATGACTTTTTATAAATTGTTACGGTGAATATACATTTTAAATAAAAGAAGTGGTAACTTTCATGCATTTTTTTTATAATAAAAATCAAATAATAAAATAGTATGCATAATGAAATGTGGCATGCATGCAAAGAGATGTGGCATCCATGCATAGAAGTTAGTAGAAATCTATTTGAAAAAAAGAAAGATATTCTACATTTGTTTTCCTGGAGAACTATTAAAAGGAAAAGAAAAGAAAAGAGAGAGAGCTTAAGAGAGTGAAATTAAGAGTTTGAATAAGAGAAAATTAGTAATAATTAAGTTAATGGAGAATGTCCAGACATTTCATTCCATGGTTTAAATGGTGAAGATCGGAGTGCAAAGTCTTTAAGACGGGGTTGTATATATATTAGACAGATTTGAGACTCGGGTTGTGTCTTCCGTCGATTAATTATCGAAGTAAGTAATTATTAACTACCCTTTAAAGTTTTTATGTATATATATATATGTATATACAACTCTATATTTTCCAGAAATTAAATTTTTGTGGTGATTTTTGACATGCATTTGATTAATTGGAGTTTTTATGATTTAGTTGTTAACATGAGCTTAAAGTTAAGTTCAAGTAATTATATATGTATTTGCATGTCAACTTCAACCTATAATATATGTTTATGTATATATGATTTAAGTTTGGTTTTGATGAACTTAGTATATTTGATTAATATTTGTGTAAGATTTGATATTTTGAAGAGTTAAAATTCAAAGAAAAATGTGTTGAGAAACTTTATTGATAATTGATTTATGAACAAGGGTATATTTATATATTAAGTGATTTTCTATAAATTTATTTCTTAAATTTAGTTTTTAAATAAAGATTGTTAAAGTTGCAATTTTTATGAATTTATGATTTATTGAAATAAAGTATATGTTTAAATTATTTATTGATGATTTTAGTACAATAATGATTTATGATGGAATATTTTGGAAATTGATTGAATAAAGGTGTTGATAAAACTTTATGATGTTGTTTATGAGTTATATATATTTTGATATATATATAAATTTCTGATTTTAAATTATATTATGAAATTATAATATTTTTAGTATCCATCAAGAGTAATCCGGATAGGTGGTTTTTATTAAAGTCCGTATTTAGTGAGAAATATGGCCTGTGTACACAGTTGAAAGACCTAGCGGGTATGACAAAGAAGTGTTGAGTAAGACCATGCGGGTTAGGCAAAATTATGAGATATCTCGGTTCTATATATTGTGGGGATTGATACATACGGGGATTATCTCTCGGATGGATACGATTTGTGAAGAATTTATTGAGATACGATTTGGAAAGTAATTATTGAGATACGTTTTGTGGAGTATTTATTGAAATATGGTTCATGAAGTGTTTATCGAAACACAGTTTGTGAAGTATTTATTGATTTACGGTTATTTTGAATATAAGTTTTGATATTAAGTATTTTAATATAGTTTTAGAATGTGTGATATTCGATAAATAATGTTTATAACAAGCTTGTGATATTTTAAATTGCATATTTGGTTAAAAGTACTACTTTGAGTATTTTATTATGGTTTAATCCATAAAATGTTTATTTTTAAGAATATGAGTTTTATATGATGCATTTTGGAAATTAAAATATATATATATATATAGTTATTTTGAGTATAAGTATTTTATGTAGTTGATAATTGCTTACTGAGATTTCTGTCTCACTTTTTAAATGTTTTAATGTTTTAGGTGAGAAAGTACATGATAGAGAGAATGTTATCGGCCGATTAGGCGAGGATTGAAAGTTGAGGCTTACGGTTAGAATTATCATTAGAACTTTAGTATTTCAATTGTAATATAATGCAGTTGGAAAATATGTTGGAGCTTCTTGAAGGATTAATGTAGTAGGAATATGAGTTATTATTTCAGAATATATCTAAGAAGAATCTTGAAAGTGTGATATTTATGATATTTGGGTAATTTTGGAGACTGTTAAGTGTTGATTGTGATATTTCTATTTCACGCTCGATGCCGATTGAGGTCGTTTTAGGGTCGGGTGTGACAGGTTTGGTATATGAGCAGTTTCGCAAAAACCTTAGTGGAAACTTTGAACCTTATCTCACACATGTGAATTTGGATTTTGTACACAGTTTAAAAGGATCTATATAGATGTGCCTTGTGTAATTGCAATATCGAGACTTTGGATCACCTTTTTGTTACGTGTTGGATTGCGAGACGTCTTTGGGCGATAGTCTTTAATAACTTTGCGGTTACTCTCTGCTTTGTGACTACTTTTGAGGCTTTATTTAGTGTTATTAGAGCGGTTGGCTTCCGATCGAAGAAACGCAGCTTGTGGAACTTGGAGACGGTTACTACGGTTTGGCATATTAGGAACCTGGCTGTATTTGAAAGCGAACTCCCTTCAATCCAAGTTCTTCTGAACCGTCTCTTCTTCCTTTTCCATGAGCCTAAATGGACCTCCTCTTCAACGTCTCAGGTCAGATCACCTCCGGAACCGGACTTCATTACGGTGCGCTGGTGTCTGCCCCCGACAAGCTGGATTAAGGTTAACATCGATGGGGCTGCTGAGGGTGCTCCTGGCATCGCTGGCGCTGGGGGATTTTCAGAAACGGAAGAGGTTTTGTAACGGGTTGTTTCGCCTTTTCCATTGCCGATTCTTATGCTCATACGGCTGAGCTGATGGCGATCGTCTTTGCTATTGAAGCTGCCTGGGAAAGAGGCTGGCACAATTTGTGGATTGAATCTGACTCGGCATATGCGGTTAAGTTGCTAAGTGAAAAATTTACTGTGGTTCCATGGAGGATTAAGCAAGAATGGTTAAGCTTCTTATCACGTTGTTCGTCTATGAACTGCAAAATCACTCATATCTTCAGGGAAGGTAATCAAGCTGCGGATCGTCTTGCATGTTTTGGCAAATCTGCGTCACCGCTCCACTGGTGGCACTCTGCTCCTTATTTTTGCCAATTTCATGTCTTCGATGACCTTTGTAATGTTGCTCATATTCGTTTCCTTTAATTTTCTCCCCATTTTGTAATTTTTTATTATTATTATTATTAATATTCAAGGTTGGTTAAGTGCGTTAGGGGTGCCAACCTAGTTGGAATGTCTAACCTCTTAATCGCGTCCCAATCTTTCATTAAAAAAAAGGATCTATATATATTAATTAATTACATGGTTTAAGAATCAAATTTTGCATATAATCAATTTTTCTAACACACCACATTATAAGTTCGAGTACATTTTCTAATAGAGTTTTATTCAAGTGATGATCGGACTCTTGAAACTTAGTCTTTGGTGTCTCAGTTTCATGTTCAAATTGTCATGCAACAATTCAATTAAAAGCTTAATATGACCCAAACAAGGGTTGAGGATAATGTTTTGTGTAGGCAATGCCAATGATATATATTATGTGTCTAGTGCCTATAAGATGTTTGCTCCTATTGTTGATTATATGCCTTGGTGATAATAATTTGGCGTGTAATTCAAGAGCCAAACTCAATTTTGTACAATAACCTTACTACTACTTCTCTGTACTGGTCAGACAACACTAATCTTACAGCATTATATAATTATTGTAGAAATATAGAAACCATATATATTTTATACATAATGTCTTAAAATTGTCAAATATTAGCCAATCGATTCATCTTTGATTACCACATATATATAATTGGGGAAAGCAATTCCTACTTCCTTCACATGCACTTGACAAAACCTTGTCTGGGTTTTGTTTTGCAGGGTGGTCCATATCTGAATCACCCCATAAATGCTTGTTATCTCTAGTCATATTCGGGTGCAATACTAGGCCTAATTTTAAACAAGGGAAATAAAATTCAAGTTTGGTATTCCAACAAAATATATACAGAATGATTCATTACCAAGTTATTGACCATAAGTTGGAAGACAAAGCCATTGGATCCTTCAGCTACTTATGTTTCTAGGTACACCCCACTTGAAGGCCTCTTGGCCACTCATTCACACATTAATCCCAGATCTTACTATTATATATATATATATATATATAACATTAGCTCATGTACAAGTCCATAACCAAATCAACAAGTCTTGAAACTAAAAATACTCCTTCTCAACTATTATTTTCGTGGAGTAAACAAGAATGGCTATTCTTTTTGGTGGTGTTATGCGAGTTCTTTCAAGATCAAATATGGTAGCTAGCAAAGCTGCAGCTTCAGTTCCAAAAGGTTTCTTCGCGGTATATGTTGGAGAGAGCGAAATGAAGAAGAGATTTGTCTTACCAATTTCTGTCTTGAATCAGCCTTCTTTCCAAAAATTGAGGAACACTTTGGATTTGATCATCCAATGGGTGCTCTTACACTTCCTTGCAGAGAAGACATCTTCCTTAACTGTGTTCAACCTTGAAGAGCATTTTAATTTCTTTAAACTTTTGTACATATGTAGTTTCAGAAAAGAAGAGTTAGATGTACAAAGACAGTTATGCAGTTTGAGAATTTACTAAATACAAAATTTTGATCAACTTTCTTTAATTTATACCATTCCATTCATTATTTTTTAATTATTTTTTAAGTCATAATTTCTTACAGTTTTTACCCTTCTAATTATAGATGCTTGCAAAGATATATTATTGGCAAATTATTATGAACCTAATTGGCTCAAACAAAATAATCAACCAGCTTTTTTTGTTGGTACTTATTCCATCCATGATATGAATTGATCCAAGTATAAATTGCATTAGTTTCTCCTCTTCTCTGTATTGTTTCACTTTCTGTGCGAACTGACAATTAGATACATCGCATGTGAAATATTGAGCTAGTGTTAGGCTTACTTGAGGGAATGTTCTAATAGACCTCTTAAGATGCTATTGTAATGGTCCATATTACTTTCTCGGAATCAATGTTCTATCTCTAGCCAGAGTTCTCTAACAGATGAAGCATAAAGGAATTATTGAAGATTTGAATGCAAAATTACAAGAAGAAGAAGCAAGTTTCGAACTTGTGAGAGAAGAGGAAGAGGAAACGTTTGGGTTTCCTTCTCGAAAATGAGCAAATGAGCAAGTACAGAGGAAGTGAAAGACTTTAAGTCTTTCTACACGCAATAATCCAGGGGCACATGCGTCTTTACGCATGTGCCAGGGGCAGTTTCGTCCTTTCCGAAACTGTAGTATATTCTAGAAAGGTTTTATCAACACATCATGCTCCTTGGCACACTTGATCACTCCTCAAATGCATCTCCTCCATTAATCATGAACCCTTAAGATCAATGGTCCATAGTAGAACACTTGTTATTTCTTTTTTTCCTTAGCCACCAAGTTTACTTGATAAACAACCTAGACAATAGAATATAAATGTAATAGTTAGGAGTCTTTCTTTTGATGAGAATTAAAGGGTTAATGGAATTATTACCTCATTCAAATTAATATGGTATCAGAGCAAATCTGAAATTTATCTTTGAGTAAACTTCAATGGCTGTCCCCGTAATCAGTACCGGCAGCCCCTACCATCTTCCGCCGAATGAAACTCCGGCGTTATCCCTCGTCTCACAAGAACTCTCCGGGCCTAACTACCACCAATGGTCTCGAGCCGTCAAGGTTGCCCTTATGTCCAAAAACAAGTTTGCGTTTGTTGATGGAACTATCAAGGCACCAGCTTTGGATGATCTGATGTACAACCAATGGGAGAGATGCAACAATATGGTTATCTCGTGGATAAACCATGCCATCTCACCATCCATTGCTCGTAGCGTCATGTGGCTGGAGAAGGCAGAGCATATATGGGCGGATCTGAAGGAGCGCTTTGCTCAGGCAGACTCCTTAAGGATTCTGAAGCTTCGACGAGAAATCCACAGCCTGAAATAAGGTAATGGAAGTGTCACTGAGTATTACACCAATCTAAAAATACTTTATGACGAGTTATTGAACCTACGACCTATGCCACACTGTACCTGTCGAACGGCGTGTGGTTGCGGTGCCTTCAAAACCTTGAGAGATCAACAGGACGCGGATCAAGTGATCACATTCTTGCAAGGATTGAATGAATCTTATTCCACGATATGCTCCCAAATACTCCTCATGGAGCCTTTGCCATCACTCAACAAGTTCTACGCCTTATCCACTCAACATGAACGGTAGATTGGCTTTGTACCTGTCAAACAAACAGAGGGAAATGAAGGCAATCCGTTTGCAGGCTTTACACAAAGAAGGCAAAATGGTAATCGCAACAACCCAAGATCTTGCCCCATCATGTTGGATAATAGACACTGGGGCTACGGACCACATCATTTACGACACAAAATTATATTCCTCATGCACGAAAATAGACAAATGTTGGGTAAATCTGCCTAACGGTGAAAAGGTTAAGGCAGAACATGTTGGTACTGTGGTTCTAAGTCCGCAACTTGTCTTGCACAATGTACTATGCATACCTGCTTTTGATTACAACCTCATATCAACTAGTAAACTACTTGATACCGGTGAATTATGCATCGTGATAACCGGGTTTGTGTGTGTGATACAGGACACAACAAGTGGGAAGAGGATTGGCTTGGCTAGAGAGCGTGAATGCCTTTATTATTTAGATTATCCATTGCCTAGTAGTTCTGTTTTTTCAATTAAAGCAAATGTATGGCATCAGCGTTTTGGCCATCCCTCCTATGAGAGGATGAAGGGCCTCAACTTACCTTGTAATGACTTTGATTCATCTAAAGGAATGCCATGTGACATTTGTTAAAAAGCTAAACAGAAAAAAATCCCATTCTCAAACAGCCATACCATAGCAAAACAATGCTTTGATTTAATACACGCAGACATATGGGGCCCGGCAATAGAATCACACTCTAGCAAGCGTTATTTTTTAACCATACTTGATGACCATAGCAGGTATACATGGGTAACATTAATGCAAACAAAGGGGGAAGCAAGCACCGCATTACAACAGTTCTGCACATACGTTAAGCGACAGTTTAGCAAAGATGTGAAGATGATTAGAACGGACAATGGCCCTGAGTTCATCATGAGGGATTTCTACAACGAAAATGGAATCATTCACCATACATCATGCCCAGAAACACCACAACAGAATGGAAGAGTGGAGAGAAAGCATCTAGACATTATGAACACTACGAGGGCCCTCATGTTTCAAAGTTCATTGCCCAAGGAATTCTGGCCAGAGGCCGTCAGTCATGCAGTCTATCTCATAAACAGGTTGCCTTCGGCACCAATCCTAGGGCAGACACCTTACCAAAGAGTGTATGGGGAGAAAAGCAACACAGAGGACCTCAAGGTATTCGGGTGTTTAGCTTATGCATCATCACTGGATAGACACAAGAGCAAATTCACTGAAAGGGCAATCAAATGCGTATTCATGGGATACCGACTCGGCACAAAGGGGTTTAAACTCCTAAATTTAAACACTAACATGTTTTTCTTTTCCAGGCATGTCAAGTTTTTTTAGCAATGCTTTCCTTTTTCGAAAGCCAAACAAGGAACAGAGAATTTCTGTAGTGAAGAAGAGCTAGACTCTCTACATATTGCAACCATGACAGATGACGAGGACGAGACCTCAGACACAGAAACACAAACAGAAATTCAAAGCATCATGCAACATGTAGATGCAACACAGACAGAAAATTATGAGCTCACAGAAACACAGTTCACAAATAATCAGGCAACCAGAGAAAGACCACAGAGAACCAGACGGGCGCCAACTTATCTGAGGGACTATCATTTAGCCTTGGCACAAGGATCATCATTGCCTTGTCTAACAAATTCTCCGTATGATCTTTCCAAGCATCTTTCCTACGGGAAACTTTCACTAGCTAAGAGAATTTTCTCTCTTAACCTTGCTTGTCAGAAGGAACCTGCAACATATCAAGAGGCTAAGTTAGATCCTAACTAGGTTAAAGCTATGGATAATGAGCTCGTGGCTCTAGAATCTAACCAAACATGGGGCCTAGTTACCTTACCTGAGGGAAAGCGGCCCATAGGATGCAAATGGGTCTACAAAATCAAGCATAAGGTGGATGGAAGCATCGCGAGATATAAGGCTAGGCTCGTGGCAAAGGGGTATACTCAGCAGAAGGGAGTCGACTTCACAGCCACCTTCGCACCTGTTGCAAAATTTACGACAATTAGAATGCTTCTGACCTTAGCTGTAAACAAAGATTGGTACATACACCAACTAGACATTGACAACGCTTACTTACATGGAGATTTGAGTGAAGACGTCTACATGGCCCTGCCTCTAGGGATTGAACCACAACACAGCAGACAAGTTTGTAAACTCAACAAAGCCCTATATGGGCTCCGGCAAGCTGGACGGCAGTGGAACGCTAAACTTACAGCAACCATCAAACAGATTGGGTTTACACAGTCTATTGCAGACCCATCCTTGTTTACCAAAAGGGAAGCATTCCACACGACAGCCATCTTAGTATATGTTGATGATGTTATATTGGCAGGAAGCGACATGCATGCCATTTCTCAGGTCAAGGGGCACCTAAACAACACCTTCAGTATCAAGGACATGGGCACCATCCACTACTTTCTTGGTTTTGAATTTTCTCGCAGCAAGCATGGCCTCCACATGTCACAGAGAAAATACACGTTAGAGCTGTTGCAAGAAATGGGGTACGTCGACTGTAAGCCAGCCTCGTCCCCAGCATTACCAAATCACAAGCCAAGTCAAAATGAGACATTACTACCAAACAACACATCATACAGACAACTTATTGGCAAACTACTGTATCTTACGCATACGAGACCAGACCTTTCCTTCATAGTAAACCAGCTATCACAACATCTTGTGCAGCCAACAAAGGAAGACCAAAATAAAGCTCAGAGGGTGTTACGTTACCTCAAGGGGACGATAGGCCTAGGGCTTTTCTTCCCGGTACTCAACGATCTTCAATTACAGGCCTTTACAGATTCCGATTGGGGAACTTTCACAGAAACAAGAAGATCGGTGACCGGATATGCGGTTTTCCTCGGATCCGCCTTGATCTCATGGAGATCAAAGAAGCAAAACACGGTATCACGTTCTTCGTCGGAGGCGGAGTACCGCGCCATGGCTTCCACCTCCTGCGAGCTTCATTGGCTCACAAATCTCCTCCAGGATCTCCATTCACCGCCAGAGTCAGCCTCTCTCCTCTTCTGCGACAACATATCGGCCATGCATATTGCCCAGAATGACGTTTTTCACGAGAGAACGAAACATATAGACATCGATTGTCACGTTGTCCGCGAAAGAGTCCAAGCCGGCTTCATCCGACTCATGCCCATCCCGTCGGCCTTACAGCTCGCCGATTTGTTCACAAAGGCACAACATGCACCACAGTTACGATTTCTCTTGAGCAAACTAGGCTTGAAGAACCAATACCAAGTCTAGTTTGAGGGGGAGTATTGAAGATTTGAATGCAAAATTACAGGAAGAAGAAGCAAGTTTCGAACATGAGAGAGAAGAGGAAGAGGAAACGTTTGGGTTTCCTTCTCGAAAATGAGCAAATGAGCAAGTACAGAGGAAGTGAAAGACTTTAAGTCTTTCTACACGCAATAATCCAGGGGCACATGCGTCTTTACGCATGTGCTAGGGGCAGTTTCGTCCTTTCCGAAACTGTAGTATATTCTAGAAAGGTTTTATCAACACATCATGCTCCTTGGCACACTTGATCACTCCTCAAATGCATCTCCTCCATTAATCATGAACCCTTAAGATCAATGGTCCATAGTAGGACACTTGTTATTTCTTTTTTTTCCTTAGCCACCAAGTTTACTTGATAAACAACCTAGGCAATAGAATATAAATGTAATAGTTAGGAGTCTTTCTTTTGATGAGAATTAAAGGGTTAATGGAATTATTACCTCATTCAAATTAATAGGAATGATTCAACCAAATCTTAATAGCCATGAAAACACTAAATTGCCATTGTATTTCCATGCTCCATATTCGTGAACCTATTGTAGGCATTAAATCATCTTTCAAAATAGGCCTAATGCTTCTCCAGCCCCCTTAACTTGTTCAAATTGGTCATTTTATCTCTGTAACTCATTGAATGTCCTATTTACCCCCTTAACTCCATATAAATGGTTTTTTCCACCCCCTTAACTTGTCCAAATCAGTCATTTTACCCTTCCTCAACTCATCAAATGTCCTATTTACCACCTTAACTCCATAAAAGTGGTATTTCTCACCCCTTATGATCATATTGTTGAAAAATTAACTATTAATTTAAAATAAATAAATAAACAAGAGATAAATGAAAAAAAGAAAAGAAAAAGATAAATGAAAGTCTAAACTGGGTGCCTCCATTGTTGAAAAATGAGGCACCCACATTTAATTATTCAACTACTTGGTTGAATAATGGGTTCATTACATGGCTATAAATAGCCATGTAAATATACTTCTCAAATGTATCAAATGGTGGGAAAAAAGAGAGATTCGGGAGTTGAGAAAGATGTTGTTTGAGAGGAGGCACAATTGTGCCTTGTGAGTTTTTGAGAGTTTATTTTAGAGGGTAGTCTAATTATTTTGGGAAGAGGTAAAAATAGTAAAGATAATTATTTTGGGTATTTTTGGGAAACACCCGAGTGCTACTATTTTTGTTTTATCTCATTGTAACTCTAGAAAGTTTCTAGAGAACACTCTCTTGTAAACCTCATAAATTCAATAAAATTGTATTATTGTTTCCGCTAAATTGTCTCAATCCAGAAAAATTCTCAACAGTGGTATCAGAGTTATGGTTCAATGTAGCGTCACGCACCAAATCAATTGGGCGTGAGAAAATGGAGAAAATGAGCAAGCAGTTGAGGGAAGGACTGCTGGCAAGGGGAAGCCTCAATGTTTCGTGTAAGAAGTTCGGGCACGTGCAATGGAATTTCATGAACAAGAGAGAAGAGAGTGTCAATTTGGCACATTTGTCAACAAAGAAGAATTTGCTTAAATTGGAGAGAAGTGCTCCAATAGTTGAAGGTTGATGAGAAGTGCATCAACAAATCGATTCGGTGAGAAGTACTCTGAGAAATTGTTTACGGAGAGAAGTACTCATTTACAAACATCATATATTAAAAAAAATGAAAGTTTTAAATTAATAGTTAAGGGGAATATTGTTGAAAAATTAACTATTAATTTAAAATAAATAAATAAACAAAGAGATAAATGAAAAAAAAAGAAAAAGAAAAAGAAAAATGAAAGTCTAAATTGGGTGCCTCCATTGTTGAAAAACGAGACACCCACATTTAATTATTCAACTACTTGGTTGAATAATGGGTTCATTACATGGCTATAAATAGTCATGTAAATAGCCATGTAAATATACTTCTCAAATGTATCAAATGGTGGGAAAAAAGAGAGATTGGGGAGTTGAGAAAGATGTAGTTTGAGAGGAGGCACAATTGTGCCTTGTGAGTTTTTGAGAGTTTATTTTAGAGGGTAGTCTAATTATTTTGGGGAGAGATAAAAATAGTAAAGATAATTATTTTGGGTATTTTTGGGAAACACACGAGTGCTACTATTTTTGTTTTATCTCATTGTAACTCTAAAAGTTTTTAGAGAACACTCTCTTATAAACATCATAAATTCAATAAAATTGTATTATTGCTTCCGCTAAATTGTCCCAATCCAGAAAATTTCCAACACATATTTACCTCCCTTAACTCCATAAAAGTGGTATTTCTTATCCCTTTATAGTGCAAAATTAATAGCACGTATTCAAATGAGTTTGAAAATATATATTTTTAATATCAACTTTTTATTTTGTTTTAATTGGATAATTATATCGATCATTCAGGTGTTTATTATAATAATATTGTATTACAATAATTAGATAATCAAAATTTAACTAGCGAAAAAAGTTGAAAAGAGAAAGAATGAATAAAAGATACAAATAACAAGAACATTTGTTTTTTTTTTTTTTTTGGATAAAAAAACAAGAAAATTAATATAAACAAGCTAAAGACATTATATGTAGGGAAAATGTATCAAAATAAGCCTATGATTTTGGGGAAGTATCAATTTAGGTTCCACGTACAAAATAACACCAATATAGGTTTAACGTTTAAAAAATGTATAAATTTAGGCCTCGATGACGGATTGTAAGGGGTGAGAAATACCACTTTTATAGAGTTAAGGGAGTAAATAGGACATTCTATGAGTTGGGGAGGGGGTAAATGGACAACTTGAGGAGGTGAGAAATACCACTTTTATGAAGTTAATGGGGTAAGTAGGATATTCTATGAGTTGGGGGGATAAATGGACAAGTTGAGGGGGTGAGAAATACCACTTTTATGGAGTTAAAGGGTTAAATAGGACATTCGATAAGTTGATGGGGTAAAATGATCAATTTGGACAAGTTAAGGGGGTTGGAGGAATATTAGGCCTTCAAAATATAAACAGATAATTGTTTAGCATTTAAGGCAACATTGCTCGACTCCATGAGAAGTAGTTGTTACTTGTTAACCATGAACTGACCAGAAATAATCCAAGATTTTCGGATGTCGAATTGATCAGCAAGTTTGTTCAGTTATTTTAATTTTAAAGTTGCTAAATAAATGGTTGAAAAAGTCTAGATTTAGTTAGTATTTTTACTGATTTTTAGGAGATATTTTATACTATTTTATAGGCAGATTTTTCTTTCAATTAGTTGTATTTTAGCATTATAAATAACTGCATACAACTCTGAATAATTTGTATTTTTTTCTCTTCCATGTTAAAAATACAAATGATTCTCAAATATATTTGTGTATCATAATTTTTTGGCATTCTTTCTTTTCTCTTTTACACATAAAAAACCAACAAAGTGGCATCAGAGCAAATTCGATTTGAAGGGATCTGTGAGTTCAAAAATAAAAAAAACCCAAAAAACAAAAGCCGGAGAGTAATGTTGCATAGAGCTGTCACGATTTGGTTGGACATGGAGGGGAATCAGTTATGCACGAAGGTGATTCAATTGTAGAACCATATGAAGGTATGGAATTTGAATCTGAAGATGCTGTAAAGATTTTACAATGAATATGCTCGAAAGATAGGGTTTGTAATGCGTGTGATGTCTTGTCGTCGTTCTGAAAGAGATGGAAGAATTCTTGCCCATCGACTTGGCTGTAACAAGGAGTGTTATTATGTTAGTATTCGAGGAAAGTTTGGAAATGTTTGAAAGCCACACGCTAGTACAGGAGAAGGTTGCAAGGCAATGATCCAAGTTAAGTTTGATAAATCTGGGAAGTCGGTGATAACAAAATTTGTGAAAGACCACAATCACCCTTTTGTAGTAGCTCCACATGAAGCTCGTCAAACAATGGATGAGAAGGACAAGAGAATTCAAGAACTAGCCATGAATATCCAACAACAAGAAGATGATGAGTTAGTTTTAGCTCTATCAATACCTACGCCCATGCCCATGCCCCATAACTATGCCTACAAAAAATATACTCATAACCATGCCTACAAATATGCCCCATAATAATGTCTATGCCTATAAATTCAAGTAGGAGTACTGAGTTATTTGAATTTTAAGGTTGCTAATAAATGGTTCAAGGAGTATAGATTTAGTTATGATTTTCACTGATTTTTAGGAAATATTTTATGCTATTTTATAGGAAGATTTTTCTTTAAATTAGTTGTGTTTTACCAATATAAATAACTGCATACAACTCTGAATAATTTATATCTTTTCTCTTTCATATTAAAAATACACATGATTCTCAAATATCTTAGTGTATTATAATCTTCTGTCATTTTTTTTCTCTTTTACGCATAAAAAGCCAACAAAATTACAAGAAATGAAATTCTCGTGCAAGCCTCCTCTAGTTGAATAAGCATGCTTCGATTTGCTTGTACCCGAGTCTTTTGGATATTTATTTGTTTCTTCTCCAATTAGAGCATTAGCATATCTTGGGTGACTCATTTAAGGAGTTTTGAATTTTCCTGCTCTCATAGCATGATAATTCATTTGAATATTTGAGATAGAAAACTAGCTCCCAATTGTTTTCTTTTTATTAAAAATAAACAAATTACATCTCTATATAGCCTTCTTTAAAGATCAGAGCCAATGACTGCTTAGCCCATGGACGAAACTAGCCCATGGCCCCGGGGCCGAATCCCTCCGGCCATTGGCTCCGCTCTTGAGTATCATTAGATTTTCACATCTAGCCCTCTCGAATATTAGTTTATATTTAACAGATGTAGTATTATTTCAATAATTGATTGGTTTAAGAGCTTTTTTCTAAGATGACAAAACTGAAATTAGCCCCAGATATAGATTCCTCCTTCAGACACTTGTTGCAATTTAGTGTATCTTACTTGGTCAATTTGATGTTACGTTTAGTTGTTATTTTTTTCTTTGAGAATTAGTAAAAAACATAAGAGTTATCTGTTCTGTTTCTGTTGGGATATTATCTGTTCTGTTTCTACTGGGATATTATCTCCTAGGATATTATCTTCTCTGTTTCTGTTAGGATATTATCTGCTAGGATATTATCTTCTCTATATCTGTTATGATATTATGTTCCTTTTTTTTATGAGTTTTATATTAAGTCTTCAGTCTATAAATTCATCAACTATTGTATTATTTCATCATCTGGAATAAATTGTTTCATTCTCCAATATTCATTTCATTTACTAGTGTTTCAATTAAGAGTTCCTTTTCTCCTTTCTTTTGTTTTATGGTATCAGAGCCTGAATAAGGTTTTGGTTTCTTTGTTTTGAGAAGTTTGAAATTCCTATTTTGTCATATGGGTCTAGTAAATGGAGGAAGTAAACACCCAATATGGTGTCGAGAAACTCGTTGGTACAAACTACAACTATTGGAGGATGTGCATAGAGGCTTATCTTCAAGGACATGATTCATGGGAATTGTTTGCTAGTACTAATACGACGATTCTAGCTAATACTCCACACAATGCTGAACTAAGAGGAAAGTGGAAGATCAAATGCGGGAAAGCCTTGTTCGCCCTGAGAATATCGATCAATAAAGAGTTCATTGATCATGTTTGCCATATTGGCTCTCTGAAGGAAGTATGGGATATTCTTGAGAGGTTATTTTCCAAGAAAAATACAGCAAGGTTGCAGTTTTTGGAAAATGAATTAGCTATGACGACTCAAGAAGGTATGTCGATCTCAGATTATTTTTTGCGAATAAAAAATATATGTGCTAAAATTTCTGAACTAGATTCGGATGAGAAGATCAGTGAAGCTCGTTTGAGGAGATTTCTCATTTGTGGTTTGAAGGAGTTAAATCCTTATATATTTTCGGTTCAAGGATGGGAAAAGCAGCCATCTGTTGAAGAATTGGAGAATCTACTCTCAAATCAAGAGACTCTAGCTAAGCAAATGGCTAAAAGCTATAATGTTGAGCAAGATACAACTGGAAAAAAGGTTGTCAGCAAAAATCTACAAGTTAATAAGTCTTTCAAGTGCTACAAGTGCGGAAAAGCTGGGCATATAAGGAGAAATTGTCGCGTAAAACCCTCAAGAGCAAATGTTGCCTTAGAAGATGAAGAAGGATATGCTCAACTTGGAGCAGTGTTTCACTACTGAAGTATCTGAGGAAACAACAGATCAAGTCAACTAGGCCAACTACAAAGAAGAATGGATCATTGATTCTGGCTGCTCGCATCATGTGACAGGAAATGATTCATTATTTTCAGAAATGGGTCAATATAATGGAAAGCGAGTAATTATCACTACCGACAACTCAACATATCCAGTAGCTCAGGAAGGTGATGTGAAGATTGATGTTGATTATGCAAGTGTCAAGTTGAATGATGTTTATCAGGTACCAGGTTTGAAGAAAATTTTAATTTCAGTTTCTCAGATTACAAATGCTGGAAAATATGTGTTGTTTGGTCCAAATGATGTAAAGGCACTTGATAATATGAAAAATGTTGTAGCTGATGTTGTTCTTTCTGGTGAAATGAAAGGCTCTTTATTTGTAATGTCAGTAGGGGAGGCATATGTGAAGAAAACCAGTAAAACTAACAATGCAGCAATTTGGCATGCTCGTTTGGGTCATGTATATGCTATCAAATGTTACAAAAAAATCTGTTCAAAGAAGCTACTGGATGGTTTACCAATTCTGAAGAATGTCCACGAAGATCTAATTTGTCAAGGTTGCCAATATGGTAAATCACACCAACTTCCTTTCAAATATTCATCAAATAGAAGGTTGGCTTCATTTGAATTGGTTCATACAGATCTAATGGGACCGACAAAAACACCGAGTTGCAGCAATTTTCATTATGTCATGATTCTAGTGGATGGCTATTCACGGTACACTTGGACATATTTCTTGAAACATAAAAGTGAAGCAATGTCCAAGTTTATCGAATTTAACAAAATGGTGGAGAATGATTTTCGACAAAAAGTCAAATGTTTGAGAAGTGACAACGGTGGGGAGTTCATGTCAGTTGATTTCTTTCAGTATTGTGACAATAACAGAATTCAACGACAAATGACATGTCCTAGTACCCCGCAGCAAAATGGGTTTGCAGAAAGGAAGTTGGCATATCTTATTTCGACAAATCTTTCATGGGTACATGATAAGAATCTTCCAAGAGAACTTTGGGCAATCAATTCAATGTGCTTGCTATGTTATCAATATATTACCTCCTTGGCCAGGTAAAGAAAAAGCTCCATTTGAGATATTATATAATGCAAAGGCAAATGTAAATTATTTTCGGGTATTTGGTTCAATATGCTATGTTCACGTTCCTAAAACAACTCGACCCAAACTTGACCTGAAGGAAAAGAAATGTATTTTTGTTGGCTATGATGTACGCAGGAAAGGGTGGAGGTGTATGGATCCAATGACAAAGAAATCTGTTACATCCACGGATGTTGTCTTTGATGAAGTATCATCATGGAATCCTATTGAAAATTTAATGCCAAAATATGCCAATCTCGTTAATGGTCCTGATGTTTTTGAGGTGTTTCCTCAAAATGATGAGCAAGACAATGGTGATTATAGACATCAAGGAAGTACTGAATCTCCAAGCTCTAAAATAAACACTCTAGGAATGGATGGTGATGATCAAACCATTAGAAGATCTTCAAGGGATAGAAGACAACCAGACCATCTTAAAGATTATGAAGTGAGATTGAATCATTATAGTGTTACTTCGTGCTTTTTCGTTGGAGGAAACATTGGAGAAGAACCAACATGTTTTGAAGAAGGAAAAGGCTGTCCAAAAAGTGAAGAAGCAATGCAAGAGCAGATTGAAGCTTTGAGAAGAAATAATACATGGGAGCTTATGCCAAAATCAGAAAATTGCAAACTAGTCACTCGCAAATGGGTTTATCAGTTGAAGAAAAAATCATATGGTACCATCGACACACACAAAGCCCGACTTGTTGCTCGTGGTTTCTCTCAAAGTTATGGATTGGACTATGAGGAGACCTTTAGTCCTGTTGCGAAAATGGTGACAGTGAGAGCAATCTTTTCTCTCGCTGCATTTCAAAGTTGGAAGTTATGGCAACTTGATGTAAAGAATGCATTCCTTTACGGAGAATTGGATCGTGAAGTGTTCATAGCACAACCTCAAGGTTTTATCTCAAAGCAAGTTCCTCATCACGTTTGTAGACTAAAGAAGGCGTTGTACGGTCTCAAACAAGCACCACGTGCTTGGTACAGTAAAATTGCTCAGTATCTCATCTTTTGCGGATTCACCGTTTTTTATTCAGATTCTAGTTTATTTGTTAAATTAGAATCAAACATACACTTGTTGGTTTTATTGTATGTTGGTGACATGTTAATTACCGGAGGTAATGAAGCTGAGATCTCTCGCTTGAGAAATGATTTGTCAATTGGTTTTGAAATGAAAAATTTGGGAGAAGTAGAATATTTTCTTGGTCTAGAAGTGGAGAAAACATGTCAGGGATATTTTATATCTCAAACAGTATATGCAAAGAACCTATTGGAGCGTTTCAGTATGGGGGGAGTCTAAAGTCATGGCTACTCCTATGGAGCCACATCTCAAATTGAAGAAGGAAGAAGGAAAGCTACTGAAAGATCCTAAAAGGTTTCGACAACTTGTTGGAAGCTTAATTTATTTGACGATTACTAGGCAAGAAATTGCATATTCTGTAAGTGTAATATCTCAATTTATGCAAAGTCCAAGAATCCCACACCGAGATGTTGCTAAGAGAATTTTGCGTTATATAAAAGGTTCCATTGGTTATGGCCTCATGTATAAGAAGGGAGTTGATTTTCTGTTAAAAGGTTTTACTGATGCAAATTGGACAGGTGACGTGAATGATCGTCGCTCAACTTCTGGTTATTGTTTTAACACTGGTTCAGCAGCAATTTTATGGTGTAGCATGAAGTAATGGAATGTTGCTCTTTCAAACACTGAAGCTGAGTACATGGCATCAACAATGGCAGCACAAAAATGTATTTGGTTAAAGAGATTAATAGGAGACATTTTTTGTAAGAACAACTATGCATGGATGTGACAACCAAAGTGCAATCAGACTTGCCTCAAATTCGGTCTTTCATGGGAAAATAAAACACATTGAAGTTCATCATCATTTTGTTCACGAGAAAGTGTTGAATCAAGAAATTGAGTTGAAGGGCGTTTACTACGATGAGGTAGGTTGCTGATATATTTACAAAGGCTCTAGCTAAGCCTAAGTTTGAAAGCTTCAGAGCGGCTCTTGGAATTATTGATAGTAAGCATGCACTAAGTGGTATGGGTGTTCAAATATGGATGGGTTATTATAACCCATCCATTCTCCACCCATCCATCCCATGGAATATGTATATAGATGGGTTAAAGATGGGTTCCATGGGTTGGATGGGTTATAAAAAAAAATTTATTTGACTTACATGGACTGGGTTATAATAACCCAGCTAATTAACCCGCCAACCCAACTTAAAGAAAAAAATGAGAAAAAGCATGAAAATATGAAAACGTCAAAAATGGAAAATACATGAAAACCTAAAAATGGAAAACATGTGACAAACCAAAAAAGGTGAAAATGGAAAAAACGTGAAAACGAAAACAGAACATACCAAATGGAAAAGACTAACGTGGAAAATGTAAAACGAAAAAGGATAATTTAAGTTTTTTTATGTTTTTTTGTAATTCGGTTGAATTAATAATATATTGAAAGTTTGGTTAGATTTAAAATCCAACCAAATGTAATCCAAAATATAATATATTTATATTTTATAAACTTATAACTAGAATAACTATTTTAATTTTATTACCCCAATACAGAAAATACAATACAATCTAGCAATTTATATAATACAATCTAGTAATTTATATAACTTCAATATATTACGTTTCCAATTACGTTTCCAATTCTCTCACAATTAGCTAGAGATGTGCTAGTTGTTCCGATCTCTACCGCGGCTTCAGAGTCTGCTTTTAGCACATTAGGTCGAATATTTGATCCTTTTCGGAGCTCTCTATTTGCAACAGTTGTGGAATATTTTATATGCGGTCAAAATTGGCTACGAAAAAAACCGATTCCCATTGACATTCGTTGTGCGATGGATGAAGTAGAAAAATATAAAGAACTCGAGATAGGTAATAATTTATCCCATATTTTTTATGTTTTTATTTTTCATCATTGTTTTTGTTCGTTATTAATTAATTTTGATTTTAATTACTTTTCAGAGTTCGAAAAGGCAAGATCATCTGTGGTCGTGAAACAAGATTTGTCAATGGTTGATTGATTTGGCTTTTATTTTATTTTTTATATTTTTCATCGATCTGTATTTCGATATTCATATACTGATTTATTATCGTTTAACTATGATTTTAAGATTTACTTATTATTATTATAAAAAAAATCAACAGCTTTAAAAAAAAAACCAGCTCAATAAAAAACATTGAGTTGAATTGTTATGTACAATTCATGATAAATATACAATAACCCATCAAACCCACTATAACCCAACCCATCATTGTTAAAATTATACTATAACCCCTAAGTGGGAGTGTTGCAATTTAGTGCATCTTACTTGCTCACTTTGCTGTTACTTTTAGTTACTTTTTTTTTTTTTGCTTTGAGAATTAGTCAAAACCTTAACGGTTTGCGGAATGGAATCAAATGGAATAGAATTGCTATTCCAAAAGAATAGAATAGCAAAGAATGGAATAGAAATTCCTAGGAATAACTATTCTTATGTTTGGTTGGTGGAATAAGATAGAATGTAATGGATAATTTTTTTATTCAAAAGAAAACATTACCCTCAAATGTAATGTCTTATTTCTTATAAAATTATAATTACTCCTATAAATTGTTCAAATATTTAATATATATTATTATTTAATATGGAAAATAGAAAAACGTGGAAATTTGTTAAAAACACGAAAACGTGAAAACACACAAAGTGAAAAAATTCGAAAAGTAAAAAATATTAAAAACAGAAAAATATGAAAAAGTGGAAAAACACGGAAAACGTGAAAAAAGCAAAAAAACGAAAAGAAGAAAACACGAAAATGTGAAAAATGTGTTTATTACGTTTTTTTGTATTTTTTTTTTTTACGTTTTTTCGTGTTTTCCAAGTTTTCTTGTTTTTCGCATTTGTTCATATTTTTTTATTTTTTCCGTTTTGTCACGTTTTCGTGTTATTCACGTTATTGTATTTTTTTTTTTGAATTGTTCTTTTTTTCGTGTTTTCACTTTTTAGTTTTTCGGTTTTTCCCTTTTCACGTTTTCGTTTTTTCGCGTTTTTGTTTTTTTCGCATTTTTTTACCTTTTCGTGTTCTTCATGTTTTTGTGTTTTGTTTGCGTTTTTCACATATTGTCACATTTTTGTGTTTTTCGTGTGTTGTCACTTTTTCACATTATTCTTGTGTTTGTTTGTTTTTTGCAATTTCTTGTTTTTCACGTTTGTTCACGTTTTCATGTTTTTCACACTTTTTTGCATATTTTCGTGTTTGTAACTTTTTTTCGTTATTCACGTTTTTCGTGTTTCATATTTTTCGTATTTTTAAAATTTTTAACGTTTTCGTGTGTTGTCACTTTTTCGCATTATTCTTGTGTTTGTTTGTTTTTTGCAATTTCTTGTTTTTCACGTTTGTTCACGTTTTCATGTTTTTCACACTTTTTTGCATATTTTCGTGTTTGTAACTTTTTTTTCGTTATTCACGTTTTTCATGTTTCATATTTTTCGTATTTTTAAATTTTTTAACGTTTTTTTTCATTTTTCCTTTTTTCATGTTTTTTTATGATATAAAGTATAGATTCGCCAAAATATATAGGATTTGAGAAATTGGCTAGAAAGAATATTAGGGGTTTAATGGACGATAATTTTGTAAATTACAAAAATAAATGTTAGGAATACGCTATTCCTTGAATAAATTAAAGAATAGTTATTCCATGAAAACAAGGAATAGAGATTCCACGGAATAACTATTCCATAAAAAACATTGAACCAAAGTTAGGAATAGCTATTCTATTCCCTTCTATTCCGCGGACCAAACGAGCCCTAAGAGTTATATGCTCGGTTTGTGTTAGGATATTATCTGCTCTGTTTCTTTTAGGATATTATGTTCCTTTTTTATGAGTTTTAGGTTAAGTCTTCAGTCTATAAATTATGAACTATTGTATTATTTCATCATCTGGAATAAATTGTTTCAGTCTCCAATATTCATTTCATTTACCATTGCTTCAATTAAGAGTTTCTTTTCTTCGTTTCTTTTGTTTTACCACTGGCTTAGTCTGAAGTTTGACTATTTATTTCTGTTTAATTGTTTCTGCTGGATTCTTCTTCATTTCCATAAATTCTGTTGATGCAGTATAATTTAGTTGTGCTTGATTTCATCTCGTAGAAGAATCATTCTCATGCTTTCTTATCCGTGAATACTATTCTTACTCGGCAAAAGCTAAAGGATAAAGTAGTCCAAAATTATGTTGGGCATTGATATATTGAGTAGGGTATGAATCATGTGAATTAGATTTTGGACTGTTAACAAATTGAGAGATCAAATTCATAAAAGTTTAGATATCATAAATGTTATGTAATAGTCTTTCCAGCTCATGTAAGGAAAGTACAGGAATGAGTTTCACATCTCTTTCGTGTCCATTCAATTCAAAGAGTAATATACCATTCGTCTGTAGCTGAATATATATTAGACTAACATTATTAGACTTTCTTTCTAATAATAATATTATTAGTTGAAGTCTCATTTTAATTGAACAGGACATGATACAAATGTATTTTTTATGTGTTAAGTTGTAGGGCAAGTCAAGACTAAATGCAGCAGAAATAATGCAACCAGTGTACAAATTCTAATTAAAAGGAAGGCAAAGCATGTGAGTTGTAGGGCAGCTTATTTAGCATAACTTAAAGAGTATTTGTTTTCAAAATGAAACAAATAGTTGTAATCTTACTCATCCATCCATTTCAAATTCCAACAGTAGTAGGCCCTCTGCCTGTGGCCTGGCTGAGTAGGTGACAAACAGAACCATGTTATACCCTTATGAGCCGTGACCCCAAGAAAATTATTTTTAGCTAACCATCTGATCCTGCACACAATATTCATCTATATATACCTACTAATCAATTACATCCTACTCAACTTAGAATTCACATATTCTCTGCCTATTTCATTTCAGTAAACAAAGATAACTCTCTAAGAAAATTTCCAGTTTTTGTTCTCTTCTTTGAAGAAATATAAAATGGGTATTCGCTTACCAGTGTTCTTGCAAAAGAAGAGATGTTTGGTACCAGTTTCATACTTGAATGAACCTTCCTTTCAAGATTTACTTCATTTGTCTGAACAAGAGTTTGGTTTCATTCATCCTATGGGCGGCCTTACAATTCCTTGCAGCCGACATACTTTCAATGATATTATTTCCAACTTGAGTAGATAAAAAACAAATGTGGCGATCATTGCCAATCCAATGTAAATATATATTGTTACAGGATCATCCAATTTTGCTTAATGAGAATATTCATTTGATACAAATTACAATATGTTGCTTGTCTTCTTGCTTATTTACTCTATAACTAGTTTTAATGTTTCTTTCAAATTCTTAACTGTTGTACCAAAACTCTCAATTTTTGATTTGGATGAAACTATTTCTTCAACCCTAATGTCTAATCAGAATTTAATGACCTTGAGGTGGTTACCTTAACTATGATAGCAAAAAACAAATTAGTGACAGTTTCACTTTATAACAGTGCCATTTTTAAGGCTGGTTACCTTAAACATTTCTTACCTTTCATTGATGGTCGGAGTACGTCGGCATCACATGCCCCTCCCACTCGTCCCTCGGCCTAGGTAGAAGTTATGTTTTATGGGTCTATTACTTAGATTCAAAATTACTCCATGTATTAAAAATTGCCTCCAAGTTGAAAATGTTAAGATTTTTTTTTTTATCATTTTTTATACATTTGCTATATGAGCAGTTTCCATAAAACGTTAGTGGAAAATTTGAACCTTATCTTTCACATGCCGATTTGCATTTTGTACACGGTTTAAAAGGATCTATATATATAGAGAAATAGAGAAGAAGTAAGTTTCTCATTGATAATGAACGTATAAGTAGAGATTACAGCCCTAAGAACAAGTCTAAGAAAAGATAGGGTTAATTATAACAATATTAATTACAGCTATATTAAATAGAGATGATTAGAGAGAATATCAGAAGATAAATATCTTAAAGGATAGTTTCAAATATCACATCAATCCTTGTCACGCCCCCTCAAAATGGTCGGCCAAAATGAGAGACCAATTTTGCAAATTAAGTTGGCTAAGGTAGAGCGAGGCAGAGGTTTAGTAAGAGCATATGCAAGCTGATCGTTGGTAGAAATATATGGACATTTTCACGAACAAAATGATAGTCCAAAGCAAGTTGCTTGATCTTTGAATAACTGGAGCAATAGGTGAACTTAAGCCTAATTCTTGAAACAGATTGCACAACCATAGTACTTCCGTTGTTGCGCTTGCGACAGCTCGATATTCCGCCTCAGTGGAGGAATGTGCTCTTGTAAGTTGTTTTCGAGAAGTCTAGGAGATTGGATTTTTACCAAGATAAACAATATAACAAGTGGTTGAAATATATTCATCCTTGTCACGAGCCCAATCCACATTAGAGAAAGCATGGATTTGAAGCAGAGAGTTTTTGTAAATAACTAATCATGTGGTCAAAGTACCATTTAGGTAGCAAAGAAGTCTCTTCAAAGCTTGCATATGATCTTCAGTGGGACGATGCATATATTGAGCCAATTTGTTAACTGAGAAAGCAACATCATGACGAGTGAGACTGAGGTATTGTAGGCTACCAATCAAAGCACGATATTCAGTGGGATATAGTAGAGCTATCCCTGTTAATGTCAATGGAGAGTAGTTGCTTGAGGGGTTGCAACTGGCTTGGAATTATCCATGTTAGTGATAGGGGTCAAAAACCCCTATCTTTGGGTACGGTTTTAGGATGGGTTTTAGAGTTATTTGGTTAATAAGCGAGCAATTCTCGCATTTAAATGTTTTTGTGTGAGTTAGTTAGGAATTGGAAACGTTCTATTTACTTTTCGTCGTTTAGGCTCGTTTTATGATCAATTTAGGCAAATACGGCCGAAATAGCATGCATAGTAGAATTCCGTTATCTTTTGAAGCTAATTGGTCCGTCAAAAGTCGCACCAAACGAAGCGTTTGCTCAAAATAGGCGATTGACGGATCAATTTGGCTTTTGGACTAATGTTTTCTGGAGTTTTTATGCGTGTGCAGGTGTAAGTTCGGACGAAAAAGGGCATAGAAGTCACTCGGCATGAATCGAGCACGCTTCGGGCGAAAACGCTCGGCGAGCAGGGCCCCACGGGCCATTTCTGCTCGCCGAGCAGGGCCCCACGGGCCATTTCTGCTCGCCGAGCAGGCCGCCAGAGGCCTGCTCGGCGAGCAGGAGCCTGCTGGCCGAGCAAGGCGCCAGGCGCCTGCTCGGCGAGCAGGGGGCTGCTCGGGGCGAGCAGCCCTGCTCGCCGAGCAGCCTTCCCTGCTCGGCGAGCAGCCCTACGGGAATTGGTCAAAAAGACCAATTTCGCCCCCACGAAGCCACGTTCGGCCCCACGTCTTCCTACACCAACAAGGACACGAAAATAGGTCAAAACGAGGCCCGAGACGCGTCTATAAATAGGATTTTTCCATTGTAAATTAGATATCTTTTTCCTTTGTAATTTTCTTAGCTTTTCACCTGGAGAAATCCTCTCCACCTCTTCCATATCCTTCAAACCTCCATTGAAGACACCTGTAGACACCGAGTCGGAGGACCTGTGACGAAAACCTGAAACGAGACGGTCGAAGCGATTGATTCCGGAAGTTTTGAAAAATATATAAAGAATAATAAGCGGAGGAAAATTAACGGCACATCGCGGGCGCGCAACGGCATCCCGCACGCGGGCGACGATGGTCGAACGCCCGCTCGACGACTCGAGACGTGCGCGCGGCGTCCGTCGGACGCACCGCGAGTGGCACGCTCACGACGTCCGAGCAATGCCTGAGACCGCTGGCGGTGCGCGCCCTCGTGGGCCGTTGGGCGCACGTGCCTGGCAGCGCGGGGTGCGCGTTCGGCGGCCGCGACGTGCGAGCGTCTGGCAGCGCAGAACGCGCGCTCGGCGGCCACGGAGTGCACGCGTCCGACGGCGCAGGGCACGCCCCGAGGGTCGTCGGGCGGGAGCCCAATCACGTCGGGCGAACGCCCAACGCGTCGGGCGAACGCCCAATGCGTCGGGTGAACGCCTGACGAGGATTGGGCGCGGGCGCCCAACCTCGCGTTGGGCGCTCGCCCAACGCCGTTGGGCGGCCGCCCAACCACAATGGGCGACGCCCAAATTTTTTGGGCGTCGCCCATTGTTCCGGGATCCGTGGGCCTATAAAAGGCACGGATCCCAAGGTGAAAAGGAGGGAGGCTTTTGGAGGGATTTTTGGATAAACTTTCTCACTCTAAACATTTTTAGAGAGAGAGAGTGTGAATTTTTTTTGAGAAAAATATTTTTTTCCTCAAAAATTCCAAATTTCCTAAGTTTAATTTTTTACTAAATTTTCATTAAAAACGAGAGCTCGCGGTTCGTGGAATCAATCGGCTTCGACTGTCAGATACTGAATTAAAGGTATTATCCGAGGACTAGACTCTTTATTTTATTTAATTTATTCTCTCCTTCTATTTATTTTTTTATGCTATAGTTTTTATTCATTTAGTCATTTATTTATTTTGTCACATTTTATTTTATTAATGTATTTATTTAATTTTCGTTTCGTGTTAAATAAAATTCGGTTTTGTTTTAAAATAAAAACCTCGTTTTGATATCCCAATACGAACCGTGATCCGATAAAAAGGTAGTTCGGGTGTCGAAAACATTGTAATTATAAGTTTTTTAATTTAAAAGATATTTCCAAATAACGTTTTAAAATAAAAACATTGTTTTAGGAACTTCCGTTTTCGACTATGATCCATTTTTGGTAGTTCTGAAGTCCAAAACGATTGAATTAGATTTAATTTAAAGCTTTTGAATAAATCTGGAAAATATTGGAGTGCTGCTGTAATTTGTCAATTCTGTCACTAAATGCTGTTTACCGACGGATTTTCCGTCGGTAAATCTGCCAAAATGTAAAAAAATGTCATTTCGGTCCCTTTTTCTTAACTTTTAGACTTTTAATCCTTAGTATATATATATATAATTATGTAATACATGTTTTTCAACTTATTTTAGAACTTTAGTATATATATTTATTTTAGAATATTTGTATATCTCTTTTTATTCTATTTTGTAATATAAGTATAAATATATATATATATATATATATATATATATATATATATATATATATGTATTTCCTTTTTTTATTAACTTAGGTTATATTTAAATATTAGTTACTTGATATTTTGAGAAATAATGAATAGACATTAGCATATGGTATTTTTGATATTTAAACTATATTAATTATGTATATATATGTATAGTTTTTTTTGGAATATTTGGGTTATTTTAGTGATTATTGAATTAAATTATTTTTAGATAAGTATTACTTTCTTGGTTATAGGATTTACTCATTATTTTCACATTTCAAAGTATAAGGTATATTGTGTTTATTATCTTCATATACATATAGTGATTTTTGGTTAAAACCTTATTTTCTTATCTTCCTTTTTAATTTAAATGTATACATATATATATATGGTCTAAAACCATTTTCTTTATTCTTTTGGCCCATTCATGGGCCCATGTTCCAAAAGGGCTTCATTTGAGTGTAAATGCTAATTTATTGTAATTATAATAGCTAAAGAGTCCATTAAGTAAGTGGGGAAAATAAATCACCAAAAAAAGAGTTTTCAACTTAAACTAATGAACTTTTAGAGTTTCCTAATTTGGATAAATAGAGTCATTTTGTTAGCATTTCGAATCACTTCTCGAAAGGTCATGTTTTAAAACCTTAGCCCGTTCCAACGACGGATTAAGCGAACATTGTAATTAAAATCGCTTTCTTTGTGAATAATAGACTTTTTGAATCATTTTTCTTAAAGAATTTGTACAAAATAAAATTGACTTGTATGTTTAACCATGTTTTCTCATTAAAAGGTTTTTATCTCAAACGTTTTCAAATACTCGAGTCGTTCCAACGGCGATTCGGGTAAATTTCATCAAACGGGGTTTTAAAACGCACCTAAATCGTTCCAACGACGATTAAGGTGCGAACCATGTAAATGAACTCGTTTTGGAGGAAAATAAGTTAATGTAGAATGAACACACAATATCACATTTAATACGGGTGTAAATAAATCACTTCTTTCTTCCCCCTCTCTGTGTATGTATAAACATGAATGGGTGATTCTTTACTAATGTGGCTTTTTCAATAATATATGCTCAAAATGGTTTCTAAAAAGAGAAAGAAAAGGGTTTCAAATGAATTTAAACTTAGAGAAGTATACGATTAGTCCGTTATCGCCTAACATGCTGAGTAGGAGGCCGGTGGTTCATAACCGGGCGATGTCGGGGTGCCTAGTAGCCTTTCTCCAGAAAGGAGCTAGCCTTCTCGGCTCGTACCTAAGTTTTCCGAACCCACACCGGTCTCCCGCAAGGGATCGGTGTTCATTTTCCCATTCGTGGGTGGCGACTCTTCCATATCTCCGAGCTCCGGTCCTGCCGAGCAGCTTGATTCCACGATTGGTTGCTTTCGGCGCCAATCACCGCTTACGTCGCCATGAGGTTGTCCACCCCCCGGTCCGCCCGGGAGATTAGGCCGCGGCACCTCGTCTAACAAGTGGCGACTCTGCTGGGGAAGCGAGAAATTTGATTCCGGAAGGCGTGTATTAAGCCCTTAACGGGGACGGATCGTTTTACTTCTTTTCGTATGCACTCATATGCATTATTGCAAACCCTTTGGGTAATTTCCGCGAAACCTCTAGCGAGAGTCCATTCGTCGCTCGAAAGAGGCTAGCGTAAGTTCCCCCTTACAGTAAGGCGCCAGAGGGTCCCCATCCATTCGTTAGGGGCGAATCTGTGCGGTCCTGTGAGGTCCCGCGGTCAGCCGTGTCAGCATATAGTAGCCTTAGAAGTTTCCATAGGATTACCCGTTACTATTTTTGATGTGATAAATGAATCAGTTCGTGTTTTCAAACCGCCATGATACGTGTCTAATCCTAAATTATGTAAAGAAAATGAGACGATGCGTTAATATATACTCATGAATCGACATACTAATTACCCTAAAACATCGAAACGATTTGAACTAAAGACGACTTAGTCATCTCATATGAATGAACATGTACGGCCCGCCTTGTCCCTTTCGGTGTCCCGACGAAGGCACGTGTTCAGGAAATACGTTATGACGTAAGCACGTATTAGTATGAATCGGTTCGGTGTTAAGGATAATTACATTTCGATACAAAAGACTATATTAACAATAGCCGTTATTCACATTCTTTAAATAAATTGGGATAAAACGAGATCAAGACGAAACGAAAACGAAGAACATTTCTGTCCTGAACGACCCTGTCATAACGTGAAAAGTTTCGCACAAGTAGCCCGTCCCTTCCGAATGAAAGACGAGCTTTTACGTTATGCCTCGTGTCGTTCTTAAGAGAAATGGATGTGTCCGTACAGATGACTAAGAAAATAAAGAAGAGAAAAATGAACTAAACGACCAGAATCATTCCGAATCTATGATATATATCAATACCGAGAGTAGTTAAAGAAAATAAACCAATGTCGTTGAATACGTGCCTCGGACGAGTGTATACCCCGTTTAAAATCTCGAAGCCGAATTAAGCCAAACCATATAATTGCGCCATATGGACGAGACTGCGGGTTTTGACTAACGACTCGATCATTTCGACCGTTACCAAAACTGCAAGAAATATGGCCCGATGTACGTGTTTGCTTAAATCGTGCCTAAAGGAAAGAGAACGGTGATGTCCTCGCTTTGAATGAGCATGCGATTCAACGAAACGTTGATTTTCTATAACCACACTAAGATGATATATCCCATGGATTGGGAAGAACAACGAACTGTTGCTAGCCGAAAGGTTACCGTGCGCTCAAAATAAGACTCGCCGTCTTTTTCACGTAGCTAAAATGAGCAAACGGATCCTCGACGCTAAGAACAAACGCGTTACGCGACCCGTTTCCTAAAATAAAATCCAAAAGTGATTCCATCACTAAATAAACATGTGGTTACGTCTCTCGATAGATCCAAAAGATCCCGTTGTAATCCAAAATCGAGACATGAACCCACGCGAACAAAAGGGAACGAGTCATCGACAATAACGAACGATTGAACTAGAAGAATAACTCGAACCACGTCTAAAAACTGAGATGCGCTCAAAGGGAGTCAAAACCCGAATTAATGTGTCTCATGAAAGGACGAAAGACGAGTTATTCCGAAAGGACAATCCAACTTGGTCGATTTCTTAGTCACTGAACGTTGATACGTCAAAACGAATTGTATTGTCTGATGGATGATTTACTTTCCCGCAATAATCGACGGCATCACGCGTCCCCTGGACCGCAATGTGAGCCCCTAACCAAAATCCTAGGAAAGAGACCTGGACCAACGAGTGTGTGGAGGAATAAGGGTGGAAGAGAGATGTTGTGATACGTGTAATTAGAACTAACATTTGTTCTTCTTATCTTATAATCGTAAATAAATAAATGCACACACCACGAATCATGCATATAAAACCATGCATACATACTAATGGATACCGTTCACGCAGACGTCATCATTAAGCGGTCGTGGTTTCGCGAGAGTGATCGGCTTGTCAGACAGTTTGATCAGCTACGAGTAGACAGTTCAGAATCAGTAGTTGTGGCTTCTGAATCATCTTCATCTGGGTATACTCAGTCTTCCGTCAGTATGTCTGCGACCGACGAGAAAGTGGCTGAATTGGAAAACTCTGTGAACAATATCAATGATCAGCTGGCCGCAATCTTGGCCCAGCTAGCTGAGTTAGCACTGAAGGACAACAAGAGTGGTAGTAAGCGTGCTGAGAATGAGGTGAACGATGGCCCTCGCTTTGGGAATGAGGAGGATTATCAGGATTATATCCGAAAACAGCTGGAAAATGAGAAAGCTATGGAAGAGGAATGGAAGCAACACATCACACAAGAAGTGCAGGACTTGCGTGGGGGAAGTTCCGAAAATCAGGACTTCTATAACTTGAAGAATTGTTTGTCGGCAACAGCTCTGCCTCTGAAATTTCGTCTCCCCGACATGAAAAAGTTCGATGGAACTGGAGATCCCACAGCTCACATGAATCAGTATGTTACTGTGATGAAGCACACGATCCTGACTGAGGATCAAGTCCTGGGGCTGTTTAACACCTACCTAGAGGGGGCTGCCCTCACATGGTTTCATGCGTTACCAATGGTGACAAAGAGGGATTGGAAAGAATTAGCGAAGTCATTCATCGCTCAGTATAGCTTTAACACCATGCTGGAGGTCACTTTGAAGGAGTTAGAGAGCACTAAGCAGCAGGCTGGGGAATCCTTTTCCGATTTTGTGAAAAGATGGAGGGCTAAGGCCGCAGTGATGAAACAAAAGCCGCTCGAGCAGGATCAGATCCGAATGGTGGTTGGCAACACGTTGCCGTATATCAAGAATGAGTTGCGGTATATGTCGTTCACGGATTTCAATCAGATGTATAGTTGTGCCTTGACTGTCGAAGGTGATGGGGAGCCAAAGAAAGCTTATACCAAGTGGACGAAGTCGGGATATAGTGTCGGAGGGCCTAGTGCGAGTACGGAATCCGCAGCAGTGAAAGTGGTTGATCTTAATGCTATTGAAAAGAGGCGGTTCGCCAAGTTCGATCAGACCTACGTGAAAGTTTTCGAGCGTCTGCCAAAAAAGGGATTGTTGAAAGCCCTTACCCCATACAACAAAGCTCAACCTACTCCGCAGATACAGGCTAGAGGGTATTGTGAATTCCATAGCAGTTATGGGCATACAATTGGGAATTGCGAGAGGTTGAAACACGAAATCCAAGATTTAATCGAAGAGAAGAAGATAGCTGATCCTTCGTCAGCGAACCCTTCCATTAGGCGTAATCCATTGCCTAATCATAGGGTGAGTACGATCGGAGTTGGTTTGATAGAAACTATAGTGATGGAATCCTTCGAGGAAAATGTAGAGGAGTTGTTGGACTCCGATAAAAAGAGCAATGTAGGAAATGGTCTGTATGTGTCCTTCCTTGGTGAAGAACAAGAGGATGAACCGATGGGGGAAGGCTCGGATGGTGGAGCACCGTATGATGAGGATAGTGCTGAAGAGACCGGAGAAGGGTCGTCTCGGACTATTATGCCAGATTTGGGTTTGTTTAGTGGAGGAAGAGATCCCGAGGTGCACTTGCGTGAATATATGCACGACATGTTTATTGAATCCTTCGGAGTAGATGAAATTGCTCAATGGTTCCACCACTCGCTGGTAGGCGAACCTTTGGAATGGTTCCACTCATTACCCGATTCTTGCAAGCACGATTGGGATCGGTTGTCGGATTTGTTTTTAGAAAAGTACCAAAGAGCTGAAGACAGAACTGTGGAGCGCTTTGCGATGCAGATTGGACCTATCAAGTGTCCGTTACCGAGGGTTAGTAAGTATAACGGCAATAAGGACCCTATGGAGCACCTTCACTTCTACTTGTCGGCTATGGCACCCTTGGGTTTTAAAGAGGAAGAGATCACTAGCTTGTTTTGCAATTCATTGATGGGTGAACCGTTAATGTGGTACATGTCGTTGCCGATGTATGTTAAGACCGATTGGCCGGCAATGACGAATAGATTTATCAAGGAGTATACAGTATGGATGCTGACGGAGCAAACCCCTGATTCCCCATCTTACCAAACGCCTGATGCGGTGTTAGCGATGCCTAGGTATGGTGGATACCAGGATCCTGTTGAGCACGCGAGGTTATTCCGCAATCATATGTATGACGCCGGATTTCCGCAATTTGAGTTGCATGAACATTTTCCGAAAACCTTGATGGGTGAAGCCTTATTATGGCATCAGGGTCTATCAGAGGAGGAGATGGGTCATTGGATATCGCTCAGAAGTGCCTTTGTGTCAAGATATGAAATGTACATTCCGTGGATGGGATCCCTGGACGATCTGGATAGGATCAGGCAATTCCCCGAGGAACCGTTTGTGGATTATGCTAGAAGGTGGAGACGCCGTTATGAACAGTGTAACGAAACAATGAGCAATAAGGTGCAGCTTATGTGCATACAACGAGGTGCTATTCCGTTGGCCGCAAGAAGGATGAGCAGAGTGTCCCTCCGTGACTATGATGAGTTGATAGGTTGGGCTTTGTATGGATCGGCGGATCCCTTTTACTTGAATCTGAATGTTCCTCACGTCATGGATTTAATGGTCGTGGACATTTGGGAGAGTTCTTCGGACGAGGAAGATGCCAATCAGAGGATTCCTATTAACATTTGGGACGAATCGGATGATGAGCCGGAAATCGCGGTAATGACGAGATCAGGTCGTGTGGCCGAGGGAAAGGCACCTATGATAGAAACTGAGATTGGAGAAGGGTCGGCTCCTAAGCCCGATGACCAAGTTCTGGAGCAGTTGAAGAAGACACAAGCTAAATCTACAGTCTGGGAAGTTCTATGCCATTCTAAGTACCATCGTGAGAACTTGATGAAAGAATTGCAGAATCTGGTTATTTCCACCGATACTGAGCCGGCAGCGCTAATAGGGGCAATTATGGCCCGAAAGAAGACTGAGATCACATTTACTGACGAAGATCTCCTAGAAGAGGGGAAGGCTCATAATAAGCCATTGTATATCCGAGCGGAAATTAACGGGAAGAAGACTAGCTGTGTGATGGTCGATGATGGATCGGCCATTAATGTTTGTCCGTTGAAACTCTTGTCGAAGTTGGGAGTGGAGAGAGGAGACTTGACAGCCTCTGAAATTGTGATTAGAGCATATGACGACAGCCGTAGGCACATTGAAGGAGTCTTCAAGGCCAAGTTGAAAGTGGGGCCGCACGAGGAAGAAACTGAGTTCACGGTGTTGGATATCCCGGTAACTTTTGCTGTGCTGTTGGGACGCCCTTGGTTCCATAAGTTAGGAGGTGTGCCCTCCACGCTCCACCAAATGATTAAGTTCCCCTTCGGGGAGGAGATAGTGACGATCAGAGCTGAGAAATTGAGCTCGGTGGCAGCACTGGGAATTGAGCCTCAACTTTTCTCCGGATTCCAAGTCTTCGGGATTTACGAGTCGAGCATGACCACCGATGTGGTGAAAATGATGAAGGGAAGTTTCATCCCGGGAATGGGTTTAGGAGCATACCATCAGGGGCTGCCAGAGTTTCCGGACTTTAAGAGTCAGAAAACCCGGAGAGGTTTGGGATATGAGCCGGGGAGTCCGTCCAATGCGAGTACTGAAGGAAAAGTAGGCTTGAGGAAGTATTTTGTGAGCGAGGGGCATGGGAAGGCATATTCAGGAACCCCCGAGGCATGGACTAGCACGGAAGGGAAGATCCTGCCAGGGTTCGAAATCTTCAATGATGTTGCCGACTGGGGCAAAGGAAAGGCGAGCTGCTTTGTCGAGGAGATCATGATGCTGGATTTAAATGCCGAGGAGCAGGTCATCACCATCGAAGCGACTGCAGGAGCGGTGGACGAGCCCAGTACCTCTAAGGTTCATGAGGAGCCCGAGAACCCTGATGATGAAAATTGTATTACTGCTTTGTTTGAATCAGATGATGTAATCACCCATGCTATCAATGAAATAAATTTTGATTTTGCTTACTTGCTTGATGTCGATCATGATCATTCCATGCATTCTCATTCATATAACATGCCTACATTTGAAATCAATACGATAGAAATGTCAACTTTCAATCTTGGTACGGATGAAAATCCTAAACTTATACAAATTGCTCAAGCCTTAACTATTGAAGAGAGAAAAGAATTTGAGAGAATAATTAAAAAATACGAAATTGTATTCGCTTGGACGTACGAAGACATGCCTGGAATTGATCAATCTATCGTAACTCACCGCATTCCAACTTATCCCGAAGCAAAGCCCGTAAAGCAGAAGCTCCGACGTATGAGACCCGAATGGGCAGATAAGATCAGGGAGGAGGTGAAGAAGCAGTTAGAAGCAGGATTCATCGAAGTGATCGACTATCCCCCTTGGGTCGCAAATGTGGTACCAATTGCGAAAAAGGACGGCAAAGTGAGGATGTGCGTTGATTACAGAGATCTTAACAAGGCATGCCCCAAGGATGAGTTCGCATTGCCTCACATCGACGTATTGATCGACAGTGCAGCGTCAAGTGTATTACACACGAATGTGGATGGTTTCATGGGCTACATGCAAGTCCAGATGGCCGAAAAGCACAAAGCAAAAACCTCGTTCACAACTGAGTGGGGGACATACTGTTACAGAGTAATGCCGTTTGGTTTGAAGAATGCCGGGGCAACTTACCAGCGAATGGCTACAGCACTATTCCATGATATGATACACAAGGAGGTAGAAGTCTACGTGGACGATATGATGGTCAAATCAGAGACAAGAGAAGGGCATTTTGCCGCGCTCGAGAAGTTTTTGGCCCGAATTGCAGAATTCAAGCTAAGGTTAAACCCGAAGAAGTGCTTTTTCGGCGTTTCGTCGGGGAAAATCTTAGGCTATGTAATCGGAAATAAGGGAATCGAGGTGGATCCTGATAAAGTGAAGGCTATACAGGAGATGCCGGCGCCGAGAAATGAGAAGGAAGTGAGAGGGTTTCTGGGGCAGGTTCAGTATATCAGTCGGTTCATAGCAAGACTCACCGCAATCTGCGAGCCAATCTTTAAGTTGCTAAGGAAAGACCAACCCGCTGTTTGGAATGATAAGTGTCAGCAAGCTTTGGAGAGCGTCTGGAGCTATTTGTCTAATCCGCCAGTGCTGAGACCGCCTAAACTGGGAAAGCCGCTTCTCCTCTACGTAGCAATTGAGGAGCGATCTATTGGGGCAATGTTGGCTCAAGAGGGAGACACCGGTGTGGAGCACGCGGTGTATTATTTGAGTAAGAAATTCCTGGAGTACGAGCTCAAGTACAACATGATCGAAAAGACATGTGTGGCAGTGGTATGGTTGACAAAGAAACTGCGGCACTATTTCCAATCGTATAAAGTGATCATTATTTCTCGGATGGACCCCGTGAAGTATCTATACCGAACTCCATCCTTGACGGGGAAGTTAGCCAGATGGTTGTTGCTTTTATCCGAGTTTGACATTGAATATGTGACAAAGAAGGTTATCAAAGGGAGGGCCGTGGCAGAATTTCTGGCCAACCAACCTCTGAATGCAGAGGAAGAAGAGATAAGCTATGATTTCCCCGATGAACACTTGAACGCAATCGAAGTTATACCGTGGAAAATGTTCTTCGATGGAGCAGTTAATTCGAATGGAGCTGGAGTAGGAGTACTACTTACCTCACCGGAAGGAGAAAGGACCCCGATGGCCAAGAAGTTATCCTTCCCTCTCACTAATAATATGGCCGAATATGAAGCGTGCATTTATGGTTTAGAGTCATTAGCGGCACTGGGAGCATCATATGTCGAAATTTGGGGTGACTCCAAGTTGATCATCGAACAGGCACAAGGAAACTGGGAAGTGAGGGAAGAAAGGCTACGTCCATATCTAGATCAGCTAGAAGGGTTGGCACAAAGATTCAAGGAGTGTCGTTTCTATCACATTCCTCGAGCGCAGAACCAGGCGGCGGATGCTTTGGCCACTTTGGTGTCAGTTTGGGACAACCCCCGGAACCTTGCCTCGAAACCGTTGGTATTAAGGAGATCTCACAAACCATGCTACGAGGAAGTAATGCTGTTAGAGGCAGATGAAAAACCGTGGTATTTCGATATCGTGAACTTCATGAAAAATGGAACATATCCGGCAGAGTCAGAACCGAGGGATCAAGCTGTGATTAGAAGGTTAGCTCATCAGTTCGTCATCCACGATGACTTACTTTACAAAAGGCACATCGATGGGTTACAGCTAAGGTGCTTAGATGCGGGAGAAGCCCGCGAGGCGATGGAATCGGTGCATTCAGGAATTTGCGGGGCCCATATGGGAGGAGCGGTGTTAGCAAAGAAAATCATAAGGCAAGGCTTCTATTGGCTCACCATGGAAAGAGATTGTAACGAGTATGCGAAGAAATGCCATGATTGTCAAATCCACGGCGATTGCAGTCATCTTCCTGCCATGGAATTACATGTGTTAGCACCTATTTGGCCATTCGCTGCCTGGGGCATTGATATCATCGGCAAAGTAAGGCCTAACGCTTCAAATGGACATAAGTTTATTGCTATCGCCATCGATTATTTCACCAAGTGGGTAGAAGCAGAGTCGTTTAGCAAACTGGGATCCAAGCAAATGAGAAAGTTCATTGAAAAACACTTGATCACCAGGTTCGGAGTGCCTCATCACATGATTACGGATAACGGGGTCCAGTTTCAGGGGGAAGTAAGGAATCTTTTCCGAGAATATGGCATTGAACATCACAGATCTTCTCCGTACCGTCCACAAGCTAATGGGGCAGTAGAAGCAGCTAATAAGAACCTTAAAAGGATTCTCGTAAAGACGGTGGAATCACATCGGAACTGGCATGAGCAGCTCCCACTCGCATTATGGGCTTATCGCACGACAATTAGAACCTCAACTGGGGCAACGCCATTCTCTTTGGTGTATGGAACAGAAGCAGTCTTGCCGATTGAGATCGAAAAGCGATCGTTGAGAATCGCAGTGGAGGCAGAAATTCCCGAGGCGGAATGGGCGAAGAAGCGATGTGAACAGTTGGCTCTAGTTGATGAAAAAAGGATGGAAGCGCTTTACCATGTACAGTTATATCAAAGAAGGATGGCTCGGGCTTTCAATAAAAAGGTCAAGACCAGTCCTATCAAAGAAGGAGATTTTGTGCTGAAACAGATCCGTGTGACGCACACCGACCCGAGAGGGAAGTTCAGGCCTAACTGGGAAGGACCATTCGTCGTAAAGAAGATACTAAGCAAAGGAGCGGTGAAGTTAACCACAATGGACGGCATGGAATTCTCCGAACCTACCAACCTGGATAGGCTTAAGAAATACTTTTCGTAAAAAAAAAAAAAAAAAAAAAGAAAAATAAAGAAAAATTCCCGATAGGTTGAAAACCCGCAAAGGGCGACCTATGCAACAATAAGGGAAATCCCAATGGGTGAAAACCCGAAAGGGCACTCATTTAAAAATTCCGGGATAGTAAAAGGAGAGGAGAAAAATCTCCGGGATCCGAAAACCGAAAGGCGGATCCTGGTAACAATAGTTATGACTTGAGCAATTATAAAAACAATGTATAAGAGACTAAGTATTTCTGTTGTTTGTAAATAAATAAAGGCATGAATATATTTGACGAGAATGATTGGAATCATCATAATCTACTGAATGCATGGTAATATGAATCACGAGTTATACATTTCTAATCCTACTTTTCACAAAAAGCCTACCTACTATCCACCCCACTCCCTATACATCAGCTATACATCGGGGAAATTCTAATAAAAGCTACAAAGCAATAATGAAAGCTACAAAGCAATACGTAACGAGCCTAATACGGAGGGAAGTCCCAATAGTCCTCAAAATCTCTCAGGTGTGATGCCCGCTCCGCAGATAGTGCCTCCTCGGCAGCACACGCTCTCTCATCAGAAACTCGCGCTCTCTCATCAGAGGCGCGTGATCTCTCATCAGCAGCTCGTGCTCTCTCCTCTACAGCAAGGCGCCTGATCGACTCATCACGCGCCCTCTCCTCGACGGCAAGGCGACCCTCAGTCTCCCGTCGCATCATCCCTGACCAGTGGTCATTTCTCTCCTGATACACCTGACCAACCCGAGCGTCGGCCTCCCGCACCAACTCGCTCTGCCTCCGCTCATGGGCATGCAGATCACTCTACAGAAAAAGAAGAAAAAAAGAAGAACAGATAAAAAGCAGCTTAGGCAAAAACATAAATCATACATACATGCATACATTCCACTACACTAAAGTAAAGTAATGATACATACCAGGTGATCGGTGCAGCGCAAGCTGAGGCGATCTCGTAGGTAACCAGACAGCCCCACGTAATCCGTACAAGTCTCCCTCGTGGTCAGAAAAGCGTCTGAAGGATCAAATGGGACCCTCGAGGAGAAGATAGGAGGAGCCTCCTCGAATCCCGCATAAGCTGCCCCGGACTCGTCATAGCAAATCGTGGCATAATCTCTCCCGTAGTCTGGTAGGGGCACGCCTAGGGAAGACCTCTCCGGTCGGGCAGTGCTGGAGGACTCGCCGACGTAGTAGGGCTGCTCGCACACAGGCGTCTGAGCTCGAGTACCATCAAAGAAATCAGATAAATGGGCACTCCTCTAGGACCCCTCCTGCAAAAAAAAAACACAATAAAAACCCCTAAACATCTCATGAATGAAAGGTAAAATAAGAAGGGGATGGAACCACTTACCGGGACCTCCTCCTGACCGAAGACTGCCGCGAAAGCCTCCCTCGAAAATACATCTGCCACCGGATCCACCTCCATCGCTGCCGCCGGGGCATCCCTCGCGCTCAGCAGAGTAGATAAGTAAGGCTCACGGCCCCCGGCGTGAATCCACACCGCTCTACCAACAAACCGACGGGTCAAGTCCCGACGAACGGTCGATAAGGGCATGGTCCGCACCGCGAACATAGAGACAGGGATCTCACCCGGTGTCCAGTGAGCGTCCCTAACTCCAGTGATGCCTCGATCCCCTAAATACCATGCCCGCACGCAGGGGTCAGTGAGCACACACTGCTGCTCCTGGATCATCGATACATATGTATAATCGGGGCCGAAGTCGAGGTCGTCCCACCTAAACTTAATCTAAAAATGCACAAAGAGAAAGTCAGAAAGACTCAAACAAAAACCGAGCATGATTAGGCAAAATCTACCTGTGTGAGGGTCAGCGAGTCAATCCAATCTAGGAGCCGTGGCACCGTCCGACTCCTTTCGGTGCTCAAGTCAAAATCCCTCTATCGAGTCATGAAAGGCGGCCTCGGTACTCTCGGTCGAGATCGAGACCGGCTGGGAAGGATGTGCCTCTCATACGCCCACACCTGCGGTAAAAACAAGGACTAGGAGTGTGAAAAACGCGAAGAAGATAAGACGGGCAAGTCAAGAAGGCGTCACGTACCAGCAGAGCAAAGGTGTAACCACCGAAATCCTTGCGCTTCCTGCAAGTCAGATCCAAAAACTTGTAGAGAAAGGCTAAGCCTACCCCCGCCCAATTGTAGGAAGCCGCTGCATCTAGATCGCTGAGCGCCTGAATGAGACCTGCGTGTACCTTTCCGCCCTTCGTGCGGAAAATCGTCTCACTCAGAGTATACACTAAGAAGCTGCGAACCGCCAAGTTGGTATCGTCTGTCTCGCAGAAATCTGGCTGACTCAAGAGGCTCGCGGTGGAAATAAACTTCGCTGGAGTAGATTTGGCGCAAAGACGAACTCCCGGTCCAATCAAGACAGCGAGCCTAGCAAGGTCGACCCGCGGTCGCATCATGCCATAATGGAAAGGGACGGGAGTGTTGCTCCCTCGTAATCCGGTCAATAATGAAAAATCTCGGGGCGAGATGGTCATCTCCCCGAAGGAAAGGTGGAAGGTGTGGGTCGAGTCAACCCACCGCTCACACAGGGCCCGTAGGCCAAAGGGATCACACACCCCGTTGGTGCGGGGCAGTGCTGCAATGAAGGGTCCGAAGCCCAACTCCTGCACGCGGGCTCTCGCCGCGGCGCTCAGCCTATCATACCATGAAAGAACCTCGGCAGTGGTCCCGGAAATCTCGATGAGCTAAAGAGGAACGAGATAAGAAAATTTAAATACAGCTCCTAAAGCATGCAATTGATAAGAACGCGTTAAGACTAGGTATTCTTTCATTTTCTAACCTAGAGACATCCGGTCAGTTAGGACCAATTTTCTGTAAAAATCTCTCCTGTAGGGTCCTTCACGTAAGGTTTAGTCAATTCTTTGATCCACCCTCGTCTGCGGTGACGAGGAGCATAGATTAGGCTTTACTATTCACGTGCATTAGTTAAGTTTTTACTATTCACATTTTCACTATTCACGTGCACTATTCACATTTTTACTATTCACATTTATACTATTCACGTGCATTAGCTAAGTTGTTACTATTCACGTTTTCACTATTCACGTTTACTATCCACGTGCATTAGCTAAGTTTTTACTATTCACGTGCACTATTCACGTTTTACTATTCACGTGCACTATTCACGTGCACTATTCACGTGCATTAGCTAAGTCTTTACTATTCACGTTTTTACTATTCATTTGCACTATTCACGTCTTCACTATTCACGTCGTTTTTACTGTTAGCATGCATAAATTCGTAGTGTCACTATTCACATGCATATAGCGCGCATTCTTACAAAAATAAACAGGTGTTACGTGTAAATAAAGGAATTCACGTTTTCTAGCTAAAGTCCTCTAAGGCAGTCTAAGAGTTAGCATGCAAATCATGTTCGTATAGGAGTGCTAAAGCCTAGAGTTCGAATCAAATAAAAGTGAGAAACCATTTACCTCGTTGCAGCGTGTCCTGCTCAAGTGTGTCGTAGGGTCGTGGAAGGTATCCACTCTATCCAGGTTTACGTAAACCTCGTCCATGCCTCTAGTGCCGTCCCATTCGTCTAAATTCATCCCGAGAATAATCCAAATTGAAGTCTAGTGAGAGAAAGAGGAGAGAGAAGGTGTGGGGTTGGAATGAAACCCCACCACCTTATATAGGAAAAGGGAATGGCATTCCCGTAAATAGTGAAAAAAGTACGATTTGACATAAAGGTAAAAAGTAAATAATTAATTACCAGGTGCACAGACCTCCGATTTGCAGTCCGTTTCAGCCTGCGTTTCTCCCAGATAGTAACCAACATCGTCAAAACATCAACTCCAGACAACAGCTAATTTTTACAGAACAGTGACACCAGTCAAAATACAGACGACAGTCAACAGAAAAACAATCGTTAGTCTATATCATTTCAGACTAAGACACGTGCCCATCGAATCTTCGAGATGATAGTTCCAGTGAGAAAATACAGACAACAGTGTGGTAAGAAATTCCAGAAACAGCCCCCGCTTTTTAGCTATTTGACTCACGGTCGCGGACCGGAGTTGTTTTTGAGCCATTTGACTCACGGTCCCAGACCGGAGTTGCTTTTTAGCCATTTGACTCACGATCGCAGATCGGAGTTGCTTTTTAGCCATTTGACTCACGGTCGCAGACCGGAGTTGCTTTTTAGCCATTTGATTCGCGGTCGCAGACCGGAGTTGCTTTTTAGCCATTTGACTCTCGGTCGCAGACCGAAGTTGCTTTTGAGCCATTTGACTCTCGGTCGCAGACCGAAGTTGCTCTTGAGCCATTTGACTTACGATCGCAGACCGGAGTTGCTTTTTAGCCATCTGACTCGTGGTCGCTGACCGGAGTTGCTTTTTAGCCATATTCCCCGCAATCTTGAAATAGGGTAGCTGTTTAGCCATTATCCCCGCGGTCGTAAATCAGGGTAGCTATTTAGCCATTATCCCCGCAATCTTAAAATAGGGTAGCTGTTTAGCCATTATTCCCGCAATCACAAACTAGGGTAGCTATTTAGCCATTATCCCCGCGGTCGTAAATCAGTGTAGCTATTTAGCCATTATCCCCGCAATCTTAAAATAGGGTAGCTGTTTAGCCATTATCCCCGCAATCACAAACTAGGGTAGCTATTTAGCCATTATCCCAGCAGTCGTAAATCAGGGTAGCTATTTAGCCATTATCCCCGCAATCTCAAAATAGGGTAGCTATTTAGCCATTATCCCCGCAATCTTAAAATAGGGTAGCTGTTTAGCCATTATCCCCGCAATCACAAACTAGTGTAGCTATTTAGCCATTATCCCAACAGTCGTAAATCAGGGTAGCTATTTAGCCTTTATCCCCGCAATCTCAAAATAGGGTAGCTATTTAGCCATTATCCCCGAATAGGGTAGCTGTTTAGCCATTATCCCCGCAATCACAAACAAGGGTAGCTATTTAGCCATTATCCCCGCAATCTCAAAATAGGGTAGTTGTTTAGTCATTATCCCCGCAATCACGAACAGGGGTAGCCATTTAGCCATTATCCCCGCAGTCGTACACCAGGGTAGCTGTTTAGCCATCATCCCCGCATTCATAAACTAGGGTAGCTATTTAGCCATTATCCCCGCAGTCGTGAACTAGGGTGCAACCCCAAAGCAGAGTCTGAAAAAGCCAGAAAACAACGCCGGAGCGTGCAGCGCAAAGGTCAGGTACGTTCCCTCCTACTCTTTACGTGTCTTTACTTTTATATGTTTTGCATTGCATGTGTTACGTTAGCAAAAAACGTTTTCGAACCACACACATCACTGTCAAAATAGAAAAGTAGGGGCAACTGTAGACACCGAGTCGGAGGACCTGTGACGAAAACCTGAAACGAGACGGTCGAAGTGATTGATTCCGGAAGTTTTGAAAAATATATAAAGAATAATAAGCGGAGGAAAATTAACGGCACGGCGCGGGCGCGCAAAGGCATCCCGCACGCGGGCGACGATGGTCGAACGCCCGCTCGACGACTCGAGACGTGCACGCGGCGTCCGTCGGACGCACCGCGAGTGGCACGCTCTCGACGTCCGAGCGATGCCTGGGACCGCTGGCGGTGCGCGCCCTCGTGGGCCGTTGGGCGCACGTGCCTGGCAGCACGGGGCGCGCGTTCGGCGGCCGCGACGTGCGAGCGTCTGGCAGCGCGGAACGCGCGCTCGGCGGCCACGGAGTGCACGCGTCCGACGGCGCAGGGCACGCCCCGAGGGTCGTCGGGCGGGCGTCCAATCACGTCGGGCGAACGCCCAACACGTCGGGCGAACGCCCAACGCGTCGGCTGAACGCCCGATGAGGATTGGGCGCGGGCGCCCAACCTCGCGTTGGGCGCTCGCCCAACGCCGTTGGGCGATCGCCCAATATTGTTGGGTGGCCGCCCAACTATTGTTGGGCGGCCGCCCAACTCTTGTTGGGCGGCCGCCCAACAAGGTTGGGCGGTAGCCCAACGCTTGGTTGGCCGGCCGCCCAACCACAATGGGCGACGCCCAAATTTTTTGGGCGTCGCCCATTGTTCTGGGATCCGTGGGCCTATAAAAGGCACGGATCCCAAGGTGAAAAGGATGGAGGCTTTTGGAGGGATTTTTGGATAAACTCTCTCACTCTAAACATTTTTAGAGAGAGAGAGTGAATTTTTTTTGAGAAAAATATTTTTTTCCTCAAAAATTCCAAATTTCCTAAGTTCAATTTTTTACTAAATTTTCATTATAAACGGGAGCTCGCGGTTCGTGGAATCAATCGGCTTCGACTGTCAGATACTGAATTAAAGGTATTATCCGAGGACTAGACTCTTTATTTTATTTAATTTATTCTCTCCTTCTATTTATTTTTTTATGCTATAGTTTTTATTCATTTAGTCATTTATTTATTTTGTCACATTTTATTTAATTAGTGTATTTATTTAATTTTCGTTTCGTGTTAAATAAAATTCGGTTTTGTTTTAAAATAAAAACCTCGTTTTGATATCCCAATACGAACCGTGATCCGATAAAAAGGTAGTTCGGGTGTCGAAAACGTTGTAATTATAAGTTTTTTAATTTAAAAGATATTTCCAAATAACGTTTTAAAATAAAAACATTGTTTTAGGAACTTCCGTTTTCGACTATGATCCATTTTTGGTAGTTCGGAAGTCCAAAACGATTGAATTAGATTTAATTTAAAGCTTTTGAATAAATCTGGAAAATATTGGAGTGCTGCTGTAATTTGTCAATTCTGTCACTAAATGCTGTTTACCGACGGATTTTCCGTCGGTAAATCTGCCAAAATGTAAAAAAATGTCATTTCGGTCCCTTTTTCTTAACTTTTAGACTTTTACTCCTTAGTATATATATATATAATTATGTAATACATGTTTTTCAACTTATTTTAGAACTTTAGTATATATATTTATTTTAGAATATTTGTATATCTCTTTTTATTCTATTTTGTAATATAAGTATAAATATATATATATATATGTATTTCCTTTTTTTATTAACTTAGGTTATATTTAAATATTAGTTACTTGATATTTTGAGAAATAATGAATAGACATTAGCATATGGTATTTTTGATATTTAAACTATATTAATTATGTATATATATGTATAGTTTTTTTTGGAATATTTGGGTTATTTTAGTGATTATTGAATTAAATTATTTTTAGATAAGTATTACTTTCTTGGTTATAGGATTTACTCATTATTTTCACATTTCAAAGTATAAGGTATATTGTGTTTATTATCTTCATATACATATAGTGATTTTTGGTTAAAACCTTATTTTCTTAGCTTCCTTTTTAATTTAAATGTATACATATATATATATGGTCTAAAACCATTTTCTTTATTCTTTTGGCCCATTCATGGGCCCATGTTCCAAAAGGGCTTCATTTGAGTGTAAATGCTAATTTATTGTAATTATAATAGCTAAAGAGTCCATTAAGTAAGTGGGGAAAATAAATCACCAAAAAAAGAGTTTTCAACTTAAACTAATGAACTTTTAGAGTTTCCTAATTTGGATAAATAGAGTCATTTTGTTAGCATTTCGAATCACTTCTCGAAAGGTCATGTTTTAAAACCTTAGCCCGTTCCAACGACGGATTAAGCGAACATTGTAATTAAAATCGCTTTCTTTGTGAATAATAGACTTTTTGAATCATTTTTCTTAAAGAATTTGTACAAAATAAAATTGACTTGTATGTTTAACCATGTTTTCTCATTAAAAGGTTTTTATCTCAAACGTTTTCAAATACTCGAGTCGTTCCAACGGCGATTCGGGTAAATTTCATCAAACGGGGTTTTAAAACGCACCTAAATCGTTCCAACGACGATTAAGGTGCGAACCATGTAAATGAACTCGTTTTGGGGGAAAATAAGTTAATGTAGAATGAACACACAATATCACATTTAATACGGGTGTAAATAAATCACTTCTTTCTTCCCCCTCTCTGTGTATGTATAAACATGAATGGGTGATTCTTTACTAATGTGGCTTTTTCAATAATATATGCTCAAAATGGTTTCTAAAAAGAGAAAGAAAAGGGTTTCAAATGAATTTTAAACTTAGAGAAGTATACGATTAGTCCGTTATCGCCTAACATGCTGAGTAGGAGGCCGGTGGTTCATAACCGGGCGATGTCGGGGTGCCTAGTAGCCTTTCTCCGGAAAGGAGCTAGCCTTCTCGGCTCGTACCTAAGTTTCCCGAACCCACACCGGTCTCCCGCAAGGGATCGGTGTTCATTTTCCCATTCGTGGGTGGCGACTCTTCCATATCTCCGAGCTCCGGTCCTGCCGAGCAGCTTGATTCCATGATTGGTTGCTTTCGGTGCCAATCACCGCTTACGTCGCCATGAGGTTATCCACCCCCCGATCCGCCCGGGAGATTAGGCCGCGGCACCTCGTCTAACAACACCTCTGAAGCTCCATTCACCGAGGATTGCTCAGGCTTCATCCTTAAATCCTAGAAAGACGCCTGCATTGGTAGACAGGTTCCCTGAAAGGGATTTTTCTTCTTTTACATTCTGTCTAGCCTCTGATACATGCTATGAATTCTAGGTTTATTGTAACTTCGTCACAATGTTTCCATCTTTGATATATATTATAGTTCTTGTTTATTCAATTGTTTTGATGTTTTAATCTTTGTCTTACGCTTTGTCTGATTGGTTTAACTCATTCGATAATCCCAAAATTAGGTTGGCACATATTGCGAGCTGAATCTGACCTAGTCAGTGCCTATAGGATTGACGACCCTATAGAAGATTAAGCCCAAATTACTGAGCCTTAGAGCTAGTTTCGGCCTTACAAGGGAATCACGAACTAGGGACTTTAGGAGGATAGGTCGGGTTAATCGCCTTGGACACAAGTGACTTAGGTTTCAATTCAATTGTTTAAACATTCTATTATCATTATCATCGTATCCCTTCATGTTCCTTCGGTTAATTGCATTGGTAAAAGATCACTTAGGAGTAGTTTAACTTAATTAGGGGTAGAGTAGCTTAATTAGGCGTAGAATAACTTAGTTAGAATTGGATAACTTAGCTAGGAGTAGCGTAATTCAACCTAGGAGTAGACTAATTTAATCAAACAAACTCAAAACCCCCTAAGCCTAGATAACATCCGAGATCGAGTAGCTCGGTACTTGCAGAAATAAATCCTGTGGACGATAACCTGGACTTAAACCAGAAATTTATTACTTGATAACGACGGGGTACACTTATCCCTTAGTGAGTTCTCATCTCTAACTTAGGTGAGGGCGCATCAAGTTTTTGGCGCCGTTGCCGGAGAGAGTAGATTAATTCTATAAATCCCGACAACCGCCAATAATCAAGTTTTTGGCACCGTTGCCGGGGAGAGTAGATTAATTCTATAAATCCCGACAACCGCCAATAATCAAGTTTTTGGCGCCGTTGCCGGGGATTTATTTCTTTTGCAATATCGAACCAAAGGTCGATTTGTTAGTTTAGGCATTCCTTTGTGAATATCTTTGTTTATATCGTCTATACTTGTTGATATATAATTTCTTTATACTTTTCTATACTTGTTCATATCTGTATACTGTTACTTATCAACTTTTGTGCTAGAACTTCACTTTTTCTCAGCATTCTCTGATCAATGAATTGGAAAGAAAAAGTCGAGTGGCAAGCTCAAAAGTTTATTATCCCATCAAGACAATACATTCATGCCCTGGAGAATGAGGCTCCCAATCCCTCCATGGCCGACTTAAATGAGAAAATGGATATCTTGATGGCGAAACTGAGCCTCAACACCAATGAAAGTGTAAGTTTTGTGGGTAATCACCAAAGGTATAATTCTAACCCCAATTCTTACAGCTTTTATGGTAGTGATTGGAGGAGACCTCAACACTCAAATCTGTCCTACGGGAACCCTAACATGCTGAGGCCTCCAAATAGGTTTGTTAATGAGCACAGGGAAAACGAATTGGGAATGTTCCCTTACGAGCAAGCAAGCCAAGTTCCTCCACAACCCTCTAGCTCACGAGATGAGGTGCTGTCCCTTTTGAAAGGAATATCAGCCCGACTTACAATCAATGAGGAGGTTTGCAAGGACTTGAGCAACCAATTGGCTCAAATAAACCATGAGATGCAAGAGCACTCCCGAGATGCCCTCCCAAGCATAAAGGAAAACATAGAAATCCCACAAAGGGAATCAGCTGAAGCCATCTCTTTGAGGAATGACAAAAAGGTAGAACCAAGTCCACTATCACATGCATCACTCGAGGTAAGTGAGGAACCGGAAGCGGTAAGCAACCCCGGTTCAAAATCTGAAATTCTAAATCATGTGATAGAGATAAAAGATCAAATCAAAACTTGTGTATCTCAACTACCTTTTCCTCAAAAATTAGAAAAGTTTAGGTTTGCTTCATGCTCAGAAGTTTTCATTCTCTTCGACCTACCAAGAGAATCCAAAAGGGGGCAAACCAAACTTTTTCATAATATGTTTAAATTCGACCTCCTGCTTTCATTAAACTTATTAGAGGCTCTTAATCCGTTTTGTAGGTACGGGTTATTTCTCAAGGAGTTCGAGTTCCTAACGCGAGTAGAAGCTTACACCTATGAAGGAACTCCATGTCGAGCTAACCGACTATAAAGTAGCGCTTCTTGGGAGGCAACCCAAGTTTGGATTAAACTTTTTCTAGGTTTGTTTTTTTCTTTTTTCAATTATAGATTTCTGTTTTTAACTTTGGTTAGTAAGTTGTCTTCTCCACCCTAACTTTTTTGCACATGCGCTTGATGGTTTTAGATGCAATGTTGGAACTTATTGCATATTTTAAGTGTGAGGAGGAGGGGTAGACAAACTTACAAAAATTTGTATAATTTTTAAATTTTTGTTGCGTCGTGTCTAGTTTAGTTTTTCGTTTTTCGGGTTTTATTTATGTTTTACATGTTTAGGACCTAAAACCGTGAACCTCCTTCGAATCCAAACTTCGTTATTTGTACTTGAGGGCTGAGAACCGAATCTAATATTGCATGACAACTAGTTTAGGTGTAGGACACAATCCTTGTATCTATAAGAGCATAAGCTAAAGTTTGCATTTAGACCCTACTTTTGAAGAAATGCTAAAATCATTACTTAGGTAGATAACTTAAGAATTGAAGGCATGTGATATTAAACTTGAGTTTGGGGAAAACTAGTAAACACAAAATTGAAACCCAAAGAATTGTGAGCTGAATTTGAGCCTAAGAGCGAACATCAAAAAGCTCTTTTTCTTGACATTTTTGTGTGAATGCTTTGACTTGTGGAAGATTACAGATTTTGCACCTAATACTGTGTTGAACCTACATGCAATGATTTGAGATGATAAACGATGAATCAGCCTCATTAGAATTAATCATTTTCTTTACCTTATTTTTTCTTTTTCATCCACTCTAGGAAGCCCCTTTGAGCCGACATTTTTGTAGTTTGTAGATTTTTCTTTCGTTCTAACCCATTTTTGCAAACCACAACTTGGTTCGCTATTTAACCTTTGTTTTTGCAAAGCTCGAAATTGAGCCTTTGCTTTCTTCTAGCGCTTTACCTTTGTTTATGGCATTTCAGTAGCAAGCCAAAAGGCTAAGAAGTGAATGAGCATCACTACCCCAAAAAGAAAAAGAGAAAAACAGAAACAGAAAAAGAAAAGAAAAGAGACGAACAAAAGGGGAAAAACTTCATTCCCCAGTTCCTAAAAATCAAAAACGTCTCAAGAAAACATCCCAAAAGAAAAAAATAATAAGGGATGAATAAAAAGCTCAGTCACTTCGTATTTGCTAAAGCCATTTTAACTTTGTTTTTGTAGCGCTAGAACTTTTAACCCTTGTTGTACCTTTAACCCTCTAACCACATTACAACCCCAATTAGAGGCTGTTTTTGATATCATCGGAGTCATATAGCATAGTAGAGGAACTCGGATGAACGTGCAAAATCAACATAATCCTAAGCAAGAACATAAGCCGAGAGTAAACACTTTAGCCACCAAAATTGTGTGAATGAGTGAACTACCTATGGTGAGGTGTTTTACTTAGCGATCCCCTTAAACTCGTTTAATTGAACATGTGTCCATTTTCTTAAAACTATGACCCATGATAATTGAAATGCGGCTTTTGGATATCGTGTCTCTACTTTGTATTTCTGAATGCATGTAATTACAGATGCTCGAAGTTGTGTCAAGCACCTAGTCAAACCGGGAGGTTTTCTAGCTTGCTTGTGATGGCGGGTTTAGTTTTTAGTTTACTTGGGGACAAGTAAAGTTTTAAGTGTGAGGAGGTTTGATAGGGGTCAAAAACCCCTATCTTTGGGTACAGTTTTAGGACGGGTTTTAGAGTTATTTGGTTAATAAGCGAGCAATTCTCGCATTTAAATGCTTTTGTGTGAGTTAGTTAGGAATTGGAAACGTTCTATTTACTTTTCGTCGTTTAGGCTCGTTTTATGATCAATTTAGGCAAATACGGCCGAAATAGCATGCATAGTAGAATTCCGTTATCTTTTGAAGCTAATTGGTCCGTCAAAAGTCGCACCAAACGAAGCGTTTGCTCAAAATAGGCGATTGACGGATCAATTTGGCTTTTGGACTAATGTTTTCTGGAGTTTTTATGCGTGTGCAGGTGTAAGTTCGGACAAAAAGGGCATAGAAGTCACTCGGCATGAATCGAGCATGCTTCGGGCGAAAACGCTCGGTGAGTAGGGCCCCACGAGCCATTTCTGCTCGCCGAGCAGGCCCCTGGAGGCTTGCTCGCCGAGCAGGCTATGCCTGCTCGGCGAGCAGGGTGCCAGGTGCCTGCTCACCTAGCAGGCCACCAGGCGCCTGCTCGGCGAGTAGGGGGCTGCTCGGCGCGAGCAGCCTTCCCTGCTCGGCGAGCAGCCCTGCGGGAATTGGTCAAAAAGACCAATTCCGCCCCTACGAAGCCACGTTCGGCCCCACGTCTTCCTACACCAACAAGGACACGAAAATAGGTCAAAACGAGGCCCGAGACGCGTCTATAAATAGGATTTTTCCATTGTAAATTAGATATCTTTTTCCTTTGTAATTTTCTTAGCTTTTCACCTTGAGAAATCCTCTCCACCTCTTCCATATCCTTCAAACCTCCATTGAAGACACCTCCGAAGCTCCATTCACCGAGGATTGCTCAGGCTTCATCCTTAAATCCTAGAAAGACGCCTGCATTGGTAGACAGGTTCCCTGAAAGGGATTTTTCTTCTTTTACATTCTGTCTAGCCTCTGATACATGCTATGAATTCTAGGTTTATTGTAACTTCGTCACAATGTTTCCATCTTTGATATATATTATAGTTCTTGTTTATTCAATTGTTTTGATGTTTTAATCTTTGTCTTACGCTTTGTCTGATTGGTTTAACTCATTCGATAATCCCAAAATTAGGTTGGCACATATTGCGAGCTGAATCTGACCTAGTTAGTGCCTATAGGATTGACGACCCTATAGAAGATTAAACCCAAATTACTGAGCCTTAGAGCTAGTTTCGGCCTTACAAGGGAATCACGAACTAGGGACTTTAGGAGGATAGGTCGGGTTAATCGCCTTGGACACAAGTGACTTAGGTTTCAATTCAATTGTTTAAACATTCTATTATCATTATCATCGTATCCCTTCATGTTCCTTCGGTTAATTGCATTGGTAAAAGATCACTTAGGAGTAGTTTAACTTAATTAGGGGTAGAGTAGCTTAATTAGGCGTAGAATAACTTAGTTAGAATTGGATAACTTAGCTAGGAGTAGCGTAATTCAACCTAGGAGTAGACTAATTTAATCAAACAAACTCAAAACCCCCTAAGCCTAGATAACATCCGAGATCGAGTAGCTCGGTACTTGCAGAAATAAATTCTGTGGACGATAACCTGGACTTAAACTAGAAATTTATTACTTGATAACGACGGGGTACACTTATCCCTTAGTGAGTTCTCATCTCTAACTTAGGTGAGGGCGCATCAAGTTTTTGGCGCCGTTGCCGGGGAGAGTAGATTAATTCTATAAATCCCGACAACCGCCAATAATCAAGTTTTTGGTGCCGTTGCCGGGGAGAGTAGATTAATTCTATAAATCCCGACAACCGCCAATAATCAAGTTTTTGGCGCCGTTGCCGGGGATTTATTTCTTCTGCAATATCGAACCAAATGTCGATTTGTTAGTTTAGGCATTCCTTTGTGAATATCTTTGTTTATATCGTCTATACTTGTTGATATATAATTTCTTTATACTTTTCTATACTTGTTCATATCTGTATACTGTTACTTATCAACTTTTGTGCTAGAACTTCACTTTTTCTCAGCATTCTCTGATCAATGAATTGGCAAGAAAACGTCGAGTGGCAAGCTCAAAAGTTTACTATCCCATCAAGACAATACATTCATGCCCTGGAGAATGAGGCTCCCAATCCCTCCATGGCCGACTTAAATGAGAAAATGGATATCTTGATGGCGAAACTGAGCCTCAACACCAATGAAAGTGTAAGTTTTGTGGGTAATCACCAAAGGTATAATTCTAACCCCAATTCTTACAGCTTTTATGGTAGTGATTGGAGGAGACCTCAACACTCAAATCTGTCCTACGGGAACCCTAACATGCTGAGGCCTCCAAATAGGTTTGTTAATGAGCACAGGGAAAACGAATTGGGAATGTTCCCTTACGAGCAAGCAAGCCAAGTTCCTCCACAACCCTCTAGCTCACGAGATGAGGTGCTGTCCCTTTTGAAAGGAATATCAGCCCGACTTACAATCAATGAGGAGGTTTGCAAGGACTTGAGCAACCAATTGGCTCAAATAAACCATGAGATGCAAGAGCACTCCCGAGATGCCCTCCCAAGCATAAAGGAAAACATAGAAATCCCACAAAGGGAATCAGCTCAAGCCATCTCTTTGAGGAATGACAAAAAGGTAGAACCAAGTCCACTATCACATGCATCACTCGAGGTAAGTGAGGAACCGGAAGCGGTAAGCAACCCCGGTTCAAAATTTGAAATTCTAAATCATGTGATAGAGATAAAAGATCAAATCAAAACTTGTGTATCTCAACTACCTTTTCCTCAAAAATTAGAAAAGTTTAGGTTTGCTTCATGCTCAGAAGTTTTCATTCTCTTCGACCTACCAAGAGAATCCAAAAGGGAGCAAACCAAACTTTTTCATTCTCTTCGACCGTCATCCCAATGAAAATAAAACTGTCACGGAGCTTACTGTCGTCTAATGATGCTTCAGATGACGGTTCGAATCTGTCATCTGAAATAACGTCACTTGACTGTGACCAAATTGCTACCAGTCATCTAACTACTAATTATATGATGGATTATCTAATAATAACGGTCACCGTATTTATGTTCTCATGACACCATATTGAAATAATCTGTCAAAATATTAAGTTAAAATGAAATTGTTATGTTAATGCTATGACAATTTTTGTTTTCGTGACTGTCGTTATAGTGTAATTCACATGACGTAATTTGTATTAAATTCTGTCAAATTATTAATGTTCAAATTGTTGGTCCCTAGTGATTAGTTCCAAGGGGGGGGGGGGGGTTAGGAACTAATGTAACTTTTTCGCTTTTAATTATGCTGACTTAATGTTATTTTAAGAGTTTGATAACTCAGCGTGTTGGTCAGCACGGGCGTTTGATTAGTCAGACAGTTTTAGTTCTATGCTGACTAAGACTGCTTGACTTGAGAGTTGGGAATTGACACTTGAAAGGTCAGCTTCCAACTTGGCACTCAGATTTACTCAGTTTCAGTTTTAACAATTTATAAGCTGAGTAAATACAACAAGCAACACATGCACATATATATATATATATATTGAGAGAGAGAGTTTAGAAGTTACTCAGCACGACTTATCCTGGTTCGGCCTCTCTGCCTACGTCCAGTCCCCAATTCCTCCTGGGATTTTCAATCCAATACTGAGCTCTTTCAAGGTAGAGCACAAACCCTTTACAAGGCAGTGAGTATGCAAGAGTACGTCCTCTATTCGTCTACTCAGCTCCTACTAAGTACTACAACCCAGCACTTAGATTTTTCTACCACTGAATACTTACAACCAAGTAGTCAGCTCAACACTCTCAATATTCCTATTGATCACACACTTGTTCTTTTTCAACTAAAGAACACCTTAGATGATTACAAAACAATCAATCTAGCATTTACACAGAGAATAGAAAAATTGGTGTAAGATCTTTTTGTATTTGAGTGCTTTCAAGATTTTCTCTCTTGTATTTTTCTTTTGATACTTCGGCAAATGATCCAAGAACTATCATTGTCCTTTTATAGATGAATTTCTGAAGATTGGATCATTTGAGATGATTTAGCCGTTAAGTCCAAAACGGCTCTTTTAGCAGACAGCTTCTGGTCAGCTTCAGTCTGTTCCGCCATTCCCTTCCTCTGTTTTCTTCAGGCGTCAGGTTTTGTCTTCATGCATCAGACTTGTCTTTTTGTGCCAGTTGTCTTTTACCAATAATCCATTGACCCATGTTTCTTGGAATTAGTCTTCTTTGTATTTTCGAGACTTCAATTATTGTTGCAGAAGATTGGCAGACTTTGTCCTTTAGTAAACGGATCCTTCATGCTGTCCTGACTGTCACTCAGCTTCATTCGTTATCTTCGAATGTTCAACTTCCATGCTGAGTTCCTTCTTAGTCAGTTTCGTTATGTTTGTATAATTCTGAAGGAGTCTTCTAGTTTAGTCAGCTTCATTCTGAGAACTTTGAAGGAAGCTCTTGATGCTGAGTTCTACTTCACTCAGCTTCAGTTCTTTCATGCTGAGTTCCGTTCCACTCAGCTTTTGGCTTATGCTGACTTTTGACCTGTCTTACTTTATATATATTTTTGCACTCAATATTGAACAAACACATTAGTACAATTAAATCAAAGCATTTAAATTTAATTGCCTCTTAATCATGGATGATTTTGTCAAATCAAAATCTTGTGGAAAGGTGTTTCAACAAACTCCCCCATTTTGATGTTGGCAAAATACATAATTATGGAACTCAGTTATAAGTTACCCCATGATTGATATATTTTTGAAATGACTCCCCCGTAAGGGTTGCACATATTGTCTTAACTTAATTCTAAACCTTCCAAGATTTAATTGAATTATTTTTAAGACATTTGTGTATACTGACTTAGTTTAATGTTGGATCTGAACTTTTTGAATTTTAAGTCAGCTTTCAAAAATATTAGAAGTATGTTGTTACTCAGTTTATTACCTAAGTGTTTTAGTGTTAATGTATACTGAGTATGTTTTACTTCTTAATTTGTTTGTTCAATTTTATCGACTATATTGAGAAAATAGTACTTGGCATAGATTAAACAAGAAAATAAAGCAAACACATATATGAAGGTTTCTATGCTAAGTTCTAAACTTTTACTAGACTATATCTAGTTCTTCTTCTTCTGAGCTTGGTGGTCAGCTTTAGCTATTCCTTTGCCTTTATCTTTACTTCCTGAGGCATTTCCTGTAAGCTGAGTTCCTCCTTGACTTGTCTCTCCCGTTTTGCCATCATCGGGTTTATAAATGAATGTGTCAGTGCGAGCATGAGCGGAGAGGTGAGTTGAGTAACGCTGGAGCCGCTTAGTACTTTCTCGCAAGCCATCAATTATAGGAACACTGTCATCTTGGACATGGCGAGGAACCCGAAGAGAACTGATAATCATGCTAAGCAGGCATTCATGAGATTTGCTAAGCCAGGTGAGCGAGCTGGTGAGCTGACCAAAAGATTGGTGGTACATCTTGAGCAAGGCAGAGTCATAAAATATGCGCTGGGCATTGTTGATGCGCATTGCCTTCATTATTGCTTGGAAAAAGCTCAAGAGTTCACTGTTGGAGACTGGATCAACATCCATCTGTGCTTTGTTGATGTTGAGTAGGCTGACTGCTTCACTCAGTTGGTCAATTGTACACTGAGAAGAGGAAGATACTAAGTCACGCGTACTGGTCAGCTCAGCAGTAAGCTTGGTAAAGCATTCTTGAAGTTCAGCAGAGGTAGCAAACTCAGCATTGCCAGGTGCGCTTGATTTGGTCAGTTCTGCAGTTAACTTGGCAAAATATCCTTGAAGTTCAGCAGAAGTGGCGTACCCTGGATTGACTTCTGAGGGTTGTTGAATTTTACCTTCAAGCGAGTTCAGATGGTTCATCATTGTGAGAACCAATTCAGTCAGCTTGGTGATTTGGTCTTGCTTTGGTTGCTAAGTCTGAATGGTGGTCATAATACTTACTAGATCCTTGAGTCCTTTTAGCTCAGTGAGAAGCTGAGTAATTCCAGGAAGTTGAGAGGACTCAGTATCAGAAGATCTAGCAGCATCAGCTTGAGGAGGGTTCAATTTTTGAAGCAAGGACTGAGCAGAGGCAATGATGCGTCGGCCTGACTCAGTGGCATTCAAGTAGGCGAATTGAGCCGTATTTGTCTCAGAGGCTGGAATTGAGCTTGATGGTGGAGGAGTTTGCTCTTTGCCAAATTGATCACCTTGATTGGTGACTGGACTTTGATGCAGATTACCTTCACGAGCTGAGTTGTCAACATGCTGAGTTGGAGGTGGAGTTTGGTTAGTCATGTTGACCTGCTCATCCTGAGTGGGTGAAGTTGAAGCAGTATTTGTTCCTTCTTGAACAGTTGGATTTGGATCTTCAAGGGTTTTGGCTTGTTCCTCATCCTGAGTAACAGAGGCTTGTTTTTCTTTTGAGGGAGACTCAGGGTCATTGGCAAAATATGCGAACTGTAGCTCAGACATGACAGTGAATTGTTCTGGAAGAGGAGAATCTGCAATAAGATCAATAACTTGAGTTTTATGGGCTTTCTTCTTAAGCCGCTTGAACCTTTGTTCCTTGGGAGGAGAAGGGTCAGCATCAATGTTTTCCTCATCAGTATCAACTGTCTCCTCTACCATGGTTGGATGCTCATACTGCTCAGCATGATCCTCAACAGCAACGTTTTCTTCTTCCTCAACTCTTTTCTCAACATCACCTTGAGGTTGCTCAACATCAGCATGTTCTTCTTGCTCAGTATGGATGTCTTCCTCAACATGAGTTTCTTTGTCAGCTTCCTTTTCTACTTCAACAGTTGTTTTCTCAGCTTGTTGCTCCGTTTCTTTCTCAGCTTCCTTTTCTAGGTCAGTTCCATGACCTTTGGACGATACAACCCAATCTAGGGGATCAGCTTCAACTGTCTTTAAGGAATTAACCTTCTTCCTTTTCATCAAGGGGGATTCTGGAGTACCCTCTTCTTCATCCTCAGGCTCCTCTAGCCTCTTTCTCTTCTCTGCCGACTCAGCTTTTTCCTTAGCTTTGTCAGCTTTAACCTTTTCTTGAGACACTAGTCTCACTTTCTTTGGGACAGCATAGATGTCTTTGGAGCATGTTTCAATGGCCTTTCTCTTCTTCGTCTTCTTTTCCTTAGGTGACTCAGCAGGAACCTCCACTTCTTTCTCAGGCTCATTTTCAGGCTCAATATCTAGCTCAGCTTCATCATCAACAACTTCTTCATATCCCTTCAACGGTTGATTGTACAACAGTCCAACCAGCAGAGCTGCTGTGATCTCACTTCCCAAAGTGTCAGTTTCATTGATTGTCTCAATCTGTTTGTCCTCAATAATCTTAGTGATCAAAGAACCCAGCCTGAGCTTCTTTCCACTGCGTTGAAGAGCCCCAACCAGAAAGACGGGCATGTTTAGTGGAGTGTAGGTCAACATGTGCCATATGAAGCACTGTTCGAAATTTGAGGCAGATGAGGCTGAGTTGAGTTTGGGGAAGATGAAGTTGGTCAGCATGTAGTGAGCCATCTTCTGGTCTTTCCCTATACACGTGCTGGGTATTTCCCCTTTATGATCTTTGGGTTTGCAGAACCCCTTGATCTTGTCAAGTTTTTCCTTTGGTACTTTCTCTTTTGTTGTCCTAAATTCTATTCCTTCATCAGGTAAATCAAGCAAAGTAGCTAAATAGGCAGGGCTTATGGTGATTTTCTGACCTTTGATTGTAGTCTCCAAGTAGTCAGCATCATCCTCATCAACAAGCATGTTAGAGTAAAATTCTCTGACCAGCCTGGGGTACGTTTTTCCGGCGAGTGAGAAGAGACTGGTCCATTTGTTCTTCTCGATCCAATCGCAGAACGGTTTCTCTGAAGTGACGAAACCTGGAGAGAACCATCTACATTTCAATACTTCCAAGTTATTGACCTTTTTATGGACTTTGATCATATTCCTTTCGATTTGCCTCGAAGAACCAGCGGGGTCAGCTTGAGTGGGTTTGCCAGAGGTTTGGCCAGGCTGAGTGGTGAGGTTAGGGATTTCGTTCTTGCCGGAAGCCATTGTTATCGAGGAATGTTTTTTTTTAAGATTTAGGGAGAGAGGAGAATTCGATTTCAGAAGATCGTAAGCGTAAAAAGTAATGAGTGGGGATCCTTCCACTACTTATAGAGTTTTTAGTCATTAATGAACTAGCCGTTTTCATCTTGGGACTTTAATCGACAAAGATTCTGCCATTTATGACAGGTTCGGCGCATGGGTATTCATCATTACTTGCGTTTTCCTAGGTATGATTTGTTACACGTGTCATTGCTTATCGGTGCAACTGGGCATTTACTCAGTTTGCCAGAATATGAATCGTTTATGATACTGAGTATTTAATTCTACGTAGATGGATTTCCTATATCTTAGTGACTCAACATACGTTCATCACACAACATGTACATTCACTCAGCATAAGGTGATTACTCAATATGTCTATCTACTCAGCACAGAATATTTACTCAGCATTTGTATCTACTCAGCATAGACTATTAAGCTCAATGTGCAGTAGTTACTAGATTGATATCAGTCAGCATGACAATCACTCAACATTTATTCAAATACTTAGAATTATTGAAGAGGATTAGACATACCGATGGCTTCCCTTAGTATGTTAAATTGTTCACGAGCCAAAGGCTTCGTGAAGATATCTGCGAGCTATTCATTTGTTGGTACATAAGTCAGCTTGATCTCACCCTTTAGTACGTGATCTCTAATGAAGTGATGCCTTATGCTGACATGCTTCATCCTGCTGTGTTGAATAGGATTCTTGGATAGATCAATGGCACTTTTGTTGTCACATTTGATCTCTATTGTCTCAGTTCTTACTCCATAATCCTCAAGCTGTTGCTTTATCCATAGGACTTGAGCTACACAGCTTCCAGCAGCAACATACTCAGCTTCAGTTGTAGACAGAGCAACTGATGACTGCTTCTTGCTGAACTAGGATACTAGACAGCTTCCAAGGAAATGGCATCCTCCTGAAGTACTCTTACGCTCTAGCTTATCCCGTCCATAGTCAGCATCAGTGTATCCTATGAGTGTGAAATCATTTGAGGCTGGATACCATAAACCTGCATCAACTGAGCTCTGCAAGTATCTAAAAATTCTTTTTACATCAATTAAGTGAGATTCCCTCGGGTCAGCTTGATATCTTGCACAATAACATACTGAGTACTGTATATCAGGTCTACTAGCAATGAGATAAAGTAAGGAGCCTATCATACCTCGATAAAGTTTACTATCTATTGACTTACTTTTCTCATCTTTGCATAGGACAGTATCAGTACCCATAGGGGTTGATATGGGCTTACAATCTTCCATATCAAATTTCTTTAACATCTCCTTGGTGTACTTGGACTGACTAATGAAGATATCGTTCTTACCTTGCTTTATCTGAAGTCCAAGGAAGAAGCTGAGTTCTCCCATCATAGACATTTCGAACTCAGTCTGCATCTGTTTGTTAAACTCTTGACACAAGGATTCGTCAGTAGCACCAAATATTATATCATCTACATAGATTTGTGCAAGTAGGGTATGTTTACCCTTTTTCTTAATGAACAAGGTTGTGTCAGCTTTTCCTCTGACATAATTCCTGGTCAGCAGGAAGTTGGTCAACCTTTCATACCAAGCTCTTGGAGCTTGCTTCAGGCCATATAAGGCCTTCTTAAGCTTATAAACGTGGTTTGGAAATTTTGGATCTTCAAAACCGGGAGGTTGATTAACATATACCTCTTCGTTTATAAAACCATTAAGAAATGCACTTTTAACATCCATTTGATACAATTTAAAGTTCATGAAACTAGCATATGCACACAATATACGTATAGCTTCTAACCTAGCAACTGGTGCAAAGGTTTCACCATAATCAATTCCCTCTTGCTGACTATAGCCTTGGGCTACAAGTCGAGCTTTGTTCCTAATTACATTTCCATGCTCATCTAGTTTGTTTCTAAAAACCCACTTAGTTCCAATGGATTTTTGATTCCTAGGTTTAGGTACTAAATCCCATACCTCATTTCTCGTGAATTGGCCAAGCTCTTCTTGCATAGCATTGATCCAATACTCATCATGCTTAGCATCAGCAAAGTTCTTTGGTTCATGGACTGATACAAAAGCAACGTTGCTAAGGAACTTCCTAAGCTGATCTCTAGTCATTACTTTGTTGTTTGCATCATCAAGGATGGACTTTTCTGAATGTCCTCTTGGAATTTTTATCTCCTTGGGTAATGTTGAGTCGTTTGGAACAGGTGTTTCTACAATCTCTGCATGGACAGATTGGTCAGCAAAGGTAATTTCAGTTTCGATTTTACCTTTGGTCAGTTCTTGTACTGATGACTCAGCATGTCCATTCTGGTCAGCAGGAGCTGAGTTGGGTTCTTCCTCTGTGTGTTGAGTTGTTCTTCCTGCAGGGTCAGTTTCATCGAAATCTACATGGACTGACTCTTCTACAACCTGGGTCCTTTTATTATAAATTCTATATGCTTTACTGTTTGTTGAGTATCCCAAAAAGATCGCTTCGTCAGCTTTGGCATCAAACTTTGCCAGATTATCCTTAGTGTTGAGTATAAAACATTTACACCCAAAGGCACGAAAGTATCCAATATTGGGCTTTCGTCCTTTCCAAAGTTCATAAGGGGTTTTCTTTAATATAGGTCTTACCAATGCCCTATTCAATATATAACATGCTGTATTGACAGCTTCTCCCCAAAAATACTTTGGAAGCCTATTTTCACTCAGCATTGTCCTAGCAATTTCTACTATTGTCATATTCTTTCTTTCAACAACTCCATTCTGTTGAGGAGTTCTAGGGGCAGAGAAATTGTGGTCAATACCATTAGTTTCACAGAATTCATCAAACAATTGGTTTTTGAATTCTCCACCATTATCACTTCTAATGTGAGCTACTCTTAGGTCTTTGTCATTTTCAAGCCTTTTGACTAATGTGGCAAACATATCAAATGTCTCATCTTTGCTACTCAGCAAGATGACCCAAGTATACCTAGAGAAATCATCTACAATAACTAAGGAAAATTTCTTACCTCTCATGCTGAGTGGCTGGATAGGTCCGAAAAGATCCAAATGTAGTAATTCCAATGGTCTTTTGGTTGAAACAACCTTTTTGCTATGAAATGACTTTTTGATTTGTTTACCTTGCTGACAAGCATTACAGAGTTGATCTTTTTCATACTTTAATTTGGGTAATCCCTCAACTAATTGCTTTCTAGCTAGTTTGGCAAGGAGGTCCATGCTGACATGCCCAAGTCTCCTATGCCATAGCCAGGAGTTGTCCTCTTTTGACACCAAGCATATACTTTTTGAAAATTCCTTTTCCAAACTCAACATGTAAACATTTTCTACACGAGGGGCTGTTAAAATCAAATCATTTGTTTTTCCCTCGAGTATTTGACACTTAGTATCATCAAATATAACCTTCCTTCCACTCTTGCAAAGCTGAGCTACGCTTAGAAGATTATACTTGAGACCTTTAACTAAGGAGACTGACTCAATTTTAGGGTTACCTCTGATAGTTCATGAGCCGACTATCTTGCCCTTCTCGTTGTCTCCAAAGCTTACACTACCTCCTCGTTTAAGCTCTAATGTGATGAACTGAGTTTCATCACCTGTCATGTGTCTTGAGCATACGCTGTCTATATACCAGAGTTTTGATTTCTCCACGCATGTCAAGCTGACCTGCATTTTAAACTATTCGTTTTTAGGTACCCAATTCTTTTTGGGTCCTTTCTTGTTAGTGTAAACAGGTGCAAAGTCATATTTTAACTTGTGACGACATACATTTGTAGTATGGCCACTTTTACCATAAAAGCCACACATAGTTACCCTTTGAGGGTGATGTTGAGTCTGGTCAGCATTGTTGTGCTGAGCATGCTAGCATACCTTGGTAGTATGACCTTTCTTACCACAGAAGTCACATTGGACAGTCTGTTTGTTATGCCAGCACACAGCTTTTGTGTGTCCTTTCTTCCCACAACAGCTACATTGAGTAAACTATTTATGCTGACCAGTACCTGAGTACTCAGCATGGGGTTTATTCTTAGTTGAACCTTTTATTTGGTTCTGTAAAGTTGTGACATCTTTTCTAAGTTTCTTTGACTCAGTTTGAACCTCTGTGACAAACTTATGTAAGATTTGCATGTTGGTATGTAAATCTGAGTTGTCCTAGAGGAGATATCGGAGGTCACTCAGCTTGACCTCCTCAATCTCGTCACAGCGCCTGCTAAGTGCCTTAATCTTTTTGTTACACTTCTTAGTTAGTGTATATAAGTCACTCAGGGCATTTACCATTTCGTTTCTAAGCAAAAGTAAGGATGTTACCTTATTGTTGTTTTCCTCCTGCTCAGAATCTCTACAGAGGTCAGCTTGCTCAGATTGAAATTGGTTAGCTCCATCATCTGCCATGAAACATATGTTGGCTGTTTCATTTTGCTCAGCTTCAGATGATGTCGACTCATCACTGTCACTCCACGTGGCCACCATTGCCTTTTTGCCTCCATTCTTATCTTTCTTCAGATTAGGACAGATTGACTTAATATGCCCAGTTTGATGGCACTCATAACATGTGATGGGCTTGGAGCTGTCCTTTTTGTATCTGGTGTCACTAGACTCGGCTTTATATCTGTCTCCTCTCTTGTATGGCCACTTGCTATTTCTTTCATTTCTTCTGAACAGCTTTTTCATTTTTCTAGTAAACATGGCCATTTCCTCATCATCAGTTGACTCAGCTTCTGTGGAGTCAGCTTTCATCACTAGTGATTTCTGTTTCTTGTCCTCAGATTTTTCTTTAGCTTCAAAGTTTTTCATGGAGATTTCATGGGTCAGCAAGGAACCGATCAGCTCATCATATTTGTATGTGGTCAGGTCCTGAGCTTCCTCTACAGCTGTCTTCTTGGCTTGCCAGCTTTTGGGAAGACTTCGTAAGATCTTCTTCACTTGTTCTTCTTTAGTGAAATTCTTACCGAGTCTTTTAAGCTCATTTATTATGTTGGTGAACCTGGCATTCATTGCTGAGATGTCCTCATTGTCGGTCATCTCGAACAGCTCATACAATCGCATGTGTTGGTTCACTTTGGATTCCTTAACCTTGCTGGTGCCTTCATAAGTTACTTCCAGCTTTTTCCAGATCTCCTGTGCTGACTCACAACCTGAAATCTTATTGTATTCTGCAGCATCTAGAGCACAGTGAAGCATATTGATAGCCGAAGCATTATTTTGTAATTTTCTGAGGTCATCCTCTGTCCACTCAGCTTCACTTTTAACAACTTTCTCATTGTTAACAGTTTTGTATGGCACATGTGGACCTTGAACAATTGCAAGCCATGCACTCATGTTTGTGGCTTGTATAAAGTTCTTCATCCTATTCTTCCAGAATGTATAATTTGACCCAAAGAATAGGGGAGGTCTAGTGATTGATAATCCCTCGGGGAGTATCTGTGTTGTTTGGTTTCCTGGAAGGAAACGAGTGCTATTCTCGCCCATTTTTAGGGATCAGCTCAAGATTGTTAGATCTTTGAGTAGTGAGCTTAGGCTCTGATACCACTTGTTGGTCCCTAGTGATTAGTTCCAAGGGGGGGATTAGGAACTAATGTAACTTTTTCGCTTTTAATTATGCTGACTTAATGTTATTTTAAGAGTTTGATAACTCAGCGTGTTGGTCAGCACGGGCGTTTGATTAGTCAGATAGTTTTAGTTATATGCTGACTAAGACTGCTTGACTTGAGAGTTGGGAATTGACACTTGAAAGGTCAGCTTCCAACTTGGCACTCAGATTTACTCAGTTTCAGTTTTAACAATTTATAAGCTGAGTAAATACAACAAGCAACACATGCACATATATATATATATATATTGAGAGAGAGAGTTTAGAAGTTACTCAGCACGACTTATCCTGGTTCGGCCTCTCTGCCTACGTCCAGTCCCCAGTTCCTCCTGGGATTTTCAATCTAATACTGAGCTCTTTCAAGGTAGAGCACAAACCCTTTACAAGGCAGTGAGTATGCAAGAGTACGTCCTCTATTCGTCTACTCAGCTCCTACTAAGTACTACAACCCAGCACTTAGATTTTTCTACCACTGAATACTTACAACCAAGTAGTCAGCTCAACACTCTCAATATTCCTATTGATCACACACTTGTTCTTTTTCAACTAAAGAACACCTTAGATGATTACAAAACAATCAATCTAGCATTTACACAGAGAATAGAAAAATTGGTGTAAGATCTTTTTGTAATTGAGTGCTTTCAAGATTTTCTCTCTTGTATTTTTCTTTTGATACTTCGGCAAATGATCCAAGAACTATCATTGTCCTTTTATAGATGAATTTCTGAAGATTGGATCATTTGAGATGATTTAGCCGTTAAGTCCAAAACGGCTCTTTTAGCAGACAGCTTCTGGTCAGCTTCAGTCTGTTCCGCCATTCCCTTCCTCTGTTTTCTTCAGGCGTCAGGTTTTGTCTTCATGCATCAGACTTGTCTTTTTGTGCCAGTTGTCTTTTACCAATAATCCATTGACCCATGTTTCTTGGAATTAGTCTTCTTTGTATTTTTGAGACTTCAATTATTGGTGCAGAAGAGTGGCAGACTTTGTCCTTTAGTAAACGAATCCTTCATGCTTTCCTGACTGTCACTCAGCTTCATTCGTTATCTTCGAATGTTCAACTTCCATGCTGAGTTCCTTCTTAGTCAGCTTCGTTATGTTTGTATAATTCTGAAGGAGTCTTCTAGTTTAGTCAGCTTCATTCTGACAACTTCGAAGGAAGCTCTTGATGCTGAGTTCTACTTCACTCAGCTTCTGTTCTTTCATGCTGAGTTCCGTTCCACTCAGCTTTTGGCTTATGCTGACTTTTGACCTGTCTTACTTTATATATATTTTTGCACTCAATATTGAACAAACACATTAGTACAATTAAATCAAAGCATTTAAATTTAATTGTCTCTTAATCATAGATGATTTTGTCAAAATAAAATCTTGTGGAAAGGTGTTTCAACACAAATGACCATTAATATGTCTAGACATATCTGTCAAGTTAAAGAATATCACATGACAATGTTTTTAAATAATTATGTGTCATATAAGCCATTTTTTTAGTTTTTATCTTATATAACCAAAGTGGAACCCCAACATAATGCAAACAATGTATAAATAACATTTATATAAAACATTAAATTTGTACATACACCAAAATGTACTCAAATCGCACATATAAAACTATAAATGTACGCAATTTGACTTAAAACCAACAAAATCACCAACCATAATGTGCATAACTTAAGCTAACATTCAACTTAGCCTAACAAAAACTCCACCATGCCTTCAATTTCATTACTTGTTGTGCTCATTCTCTACGGACTTCCATAACTCGTGCAAGACCACACTAACAAAGTTTTTGCCTAAAAAATTTGAGATTGTATTACATTACAACGATAGTCACTTGGTGTAACGACAGTCACACAACTTTATGGATGTTCGGACTTTGGGGACTCTTTTCACCTGCTGCAACGACAGGCACGTCACTACTAGAGTTGAAAGCAGAATTGATCACACAATGGTCTCTGTGGAGTGCTCAGATTTTTGGGATACTTTCAGTTGTGTGGCTCCTCCCCTTCGACACTCGGACTGGAGCAGAGAGGTTTTTTGGAGCAGTTAAAGTTATATATTAGCCAAAATCAATTAATGTGATATAAGCCAATAAACTCACTGTGTACAATCACCTTACTACTTTTTCTGTACTGATCAGCCAACAGTAATCGCATATAGTTATTGCTCTCTCTTTGTGTCTTCATCCAAAAATATAGAAACCATATATATTGCAAACTTGATGTCTTGAAAATTTATCAAATATTAGCCAATCGATTCATCTTTGATTACCACATATATAATTAGGGAAAGCAATTCCCACTTCCTTCACATGCACTTGACAAAGCCTTGTCTGGCTTTTGCTTTGCATGGTGGTCCATATCTGAATCAGCCTTGCAAATTAATGTCCTAAGCAATAAATCCTTGGTATCTATAGTCGTATTCGTTGCAATACTAAGGCCTAACTTCAAACAAGGGAAATAAAATTGAAGTTTTGTGTTCCAACAAAATATATACAGAATGATTCATTACCAATTTATTGACAATTAGTTGGAAGACAAAGCCATGTGATCCTTCAGCTACTTATGTCTCTAGGTACACCCTACTTGAAGGTTTCTTGACCACTCATTCACACATTAATTCCAGATCTTATTGTATATATATATCATAAGTTCATGTACAAAGTCCATAACCAAATCAACGAGTCTTGAAACTAAAAATACTCCTTCTCTACTAGTATTTTTGTGGAGTAAACAAGAATGGCTATTCTTTTTGGTGGTGTTATGCGCGTTCTTTCAAGATCTAATATGGTAGCTAACAAAGTTGCACCTTCAGTTCCTAAAGGCTTCTTCGCTGTATATGTTGGAGAGAGCGAAATGAAGAGATTTGTATTACCAATTTCTGTCTTGAATCAGCCTTCCTTCCAAAAATTGTTAAAGAAAGCTGAAGAACACTTTGGATTTGATCATCCAATGGGTGCTCTTACACTTCATTTCAGAGAAGACATTTTCCTTAACTGTGTTCAATCTTGAAGATCATGTCAATTTTTTCAAATTTTGTACATATATAGTTTCAAAAAAGAAGAGTTATATGTACAAACACAGCCATGCAGTTTGAGAATTTACTAATACAAAATTTTGATCAAGTTCCTTTTATACCATTCTATTCATTATTTTTTAAGTCATAATTTCTTACATTTGTTACCCTTCTAATTATATATGCTTGCAAAGATATATTATTGGCAAATTTTTATGAACCTAATTCGCTCAAACAAAATACTAATAAACAAGCTAAGCTAAAATTGTCCATATATAGTTCAAATGAATATTAAGGAGGTCAGCAAAACAATATTTGATATTGAGTAATATTAAAAACCACATGTGTTGGAAAATGAATGAGATGATTTTATAACAACACAATTTTCTGTGGAAAGTTATTTTTATTATTGATCTGATACTCAGTTTAAATACAGCAGAAACACAGTTACAGAATAACTGTGCAATAACTACTTCTACAAATCAGTGATTTTAATAACCACTGCAACTGACTAAAATCTTACAGATGAAAAAATACAGGATAAAATAGCAGTTACTAAAGCATAAATTTAACAACAAATTCTAAGTTTTTTTCTAAGGAACTCTAAAGAAACATTTGTGTCCTGTTTTTTTTTTTTAATAATGAGATTTGCAAGTGTGCGCTATGGACATGAGTCTTTGGACAAAAATGACTCAATTAATTTCTCCTCATGCTCATCAATCTCATCATAATCACCAAACTGAGTTTGAGTTTCAGAGAAACCTTTAAAATCGTCAAGGTCCCTTTCTTCATCTTCTTTTTTATCCCTGACATTTTCTTCTTCAGCTAAAGCAAGTGCAGTAGTACCAGTATGATTTTTCTCCTCAGCTTCCTCTTGAACTTCCATCTACTGAATCAACGCCTCTTTCAAATTTTTTGAACTCAAACCTGATGAGATCATCTTTTCACAGACTTCTGAATTAATTTGTGTTTCAGTAAACACTTTTTGCTCCTCCTTCAATGGATTCAATGCAAAGATCTTGCCTTTCATCTTCACTTTGAAGACATCTTTGTCCGCTGAATCCTTTATAATGCAGTGATTTGTTTCAAATAAAACTTTGAAACCCTTCTCAAGAAGTTGGCCAACACTTAACAAATTCTGATTTATGTTAGGCACAAATAATACGTCTTTGATTATTTTTGTACCTGAAGTGCTCTTAATAGCCACTGCACCTTTTCCCTTCACTGGAATGTACTCTCCATTTCCAATTTTAACTTTGGAAACTGCTGATGTATCTAGCTCTTTGAACAAAGCATGATCATAAGTCATATGGTTCGTACATCCGATATCTACATGTTGGAAAATTTATATATATAAATGAAATTAGTATAAATTCCAATAGTCATCCTGGTTCATGAACATTTGTGTTCGTTCATGATTAGTCGTGTCAGTTCATGAACAATCTTGTTTGTTCATGAATAGTCATGTTCATTCGAGAACAGACATGTCTATTCAAGTTCTATATATAGATGATGGAGCTATCAGATTGAATATACTTTGAAAAATTATTCCCTAAATATTTCTTGTCTCTGTACGTGTTGTTTTGTTCTACTCCGGTGATAGCTATTATACACTCGGTAAGAGTTCGCTTGCGTATCTGTTGTATCCTGGGAGACGATTGTCAATAGCGACAACATCTGTCTTAAGAAAACTGCTAATACAGGCCTCAGATTTGTCTAAACTCTTTCCTTTTAATTTATTATTTACTGTTCATGTTTCTTTCTGTGTTTATTTATTTTTTGGTTTAATCATTTTCTAACACTACAAGCCAATTATCACTTGAATTTCCAGGAGCAAAACATGAAGCCACAAAAAGATACTCATTTTCTTCGTGATCAGTAACTTGAGCAACATTTTTCTGTTGAGTGTTGCTTTTGCAAATCTTTTGATGATGTCCCATCTTTTGGCACTTCTCACATTGTTGATCTGGTCTTCTCCAACATTTAAAAGGTGGATGACCTTTCTTCCCACAATGATGACAATGAGGAAAGTCAGATTTATTCTTCTTGTACTTCATCCCTTTTTCTCCCTAGCTAAATTGACCCTTTGCAAATAATGCACCTTCAACAAAATTCTCAGACCTCAAAAGTCTCCTCTGCTCTTGTGCCTGCAAAGCGTTCAACAATTCTGCCACACTAATTTTTGACAGATCCTTAGTGTTTTCCAGAGAAGAAATGGTTGCTTCAAACCTTTCCGAAACAGTGACAAGAAGCTTTTGAACTAATCTAGAATCAGGAAATTCAGTACCGAGTAATACAGTTTCTGAATCCTTCATCTTTTGAAATTCAAATTCTCTGATCAAGTTAAGAGCTTTCATTCCTTTGATCTTCTCATCTCCTTCAAATTCCTTCTTCAAGAAATTCCAGACTTCAAAAGTTGAGTTCATTGTCATGATTCTGATAAAGATATCAGATGAGACTGCAGCAAATAACGTAGCTCTGGCCTTCGACTTTCTTGATTTCTTCTCCTTGTGATTTTTATCTGCGCCATAGTTGGATTCTCGGACAATGGAGGAACTTCGTAGTCCTCTTCAACAGCTTCCCAGAGATCATTAGCCTCCAGATGTGCTTCCATCCTTGCTGCCCAAATACGATAGCCCTCACCATTGAAAACAGGTGGTGCTAATGCAGTAAATGGAGTTTGTGACAAATCCATAAAGAAGAAGTGAAAAAGAAATAGTAACAAATTCACAAGTCCCTCAAGAAGAGAGCTCTGATACCATTTGTTGGAAAATGAATGAGATGATTTTATAACAACACAATTTTCTGTGGAAAGTACATTTATTATTGATCTGATACTCAGTTTAAATACAGCAAAAATACGGTTACAGAATAACTGTGCAATAACTACTTCCTACAAATCAGTGATTTTAATAACCACTGCAACTGACTAAAATCTTACAGATGAAAAAATACAGGATAAGATAGCAGTTACTAAAGCATAAATTTAACAACATGTTCAGATTATAAAGAAAATTTTGGGCGCTGAATGATGAACAAGAAAATTGGAGCAACAGTATTTCTATTTATTCAACTTCTGTGATGGATTCATATTTATGTTGATGATTCATATGTATGAATTATTCACAGCTGGATATTCATCCGTCTCAGATGACCATGATCATCTATGTAATTTAGGTGATCACTGGTGACATTTTTTGGCCCTAGATTAAATTAACTTGGTCAAAATTATAGTGAAGAATGGTATATTTAATTAAGAGTAGTGTTGTTTACGAAGAGTTATAATGAAGAGAGTGTTTAATGAAGAGTAGTATTGCTTAGTGAAGAGTTTGTTGAAATAATTTGATTCATAACTGATAGCACTTGGACTCAGTCTTTGGTTGTTGAAGACCTGTTCCTGGATTTTCTGATAGTTAAATAAAATCTTGACTGATTTAGTGGCTAAAATATCTGTATTTCTGTTTGTTATTTCTGCTGTAATTTGTTTCTTGTTTGCCTATAAATTGGCTTTCCACTGATTGAATAACATCAGCAATTCACAATCACTTTCTGAGTTTATTTTACTTTTTTCTCTGCTTTGTTCCAACATTTGTGGTATTAGAGCACAAGCTGAGAGTGAGTAGAGAGTAAACACGTGAGTTGAGTGAAACACTAAGAGCAATAGAGATGGGCAGTAATAGCAATGCCATGGGTGTAACACAATCACTCATTCCCATCTTCAAAGGAGAAGGATATGAATTCTGGAGTATTCGTATGAAAACTCTACTTCGCTCTCAAGATCTTTGGGACTTGGTAGAAAAAGGGTACTTCGACTTTGATGACTCTGATGATGAAGACAGAATACGGGAAACCCGGAAGAATGATTCAAAGGCACTTGTAATCATTCAACAAGCAGTCCATGATAGCGTTTTTTCACGAATCGCATCAGCGACGACCTCGAAGCAAGCTTGGTCTATTTTGCAGAAGGAGTTTCAAGGAGATTCGAAGGTCCTTGTGGTGAAATTGCAATCACTTAGGCGTGATTTTGAGACCTTGATGATAAAGAACGGAGAACCAATTGCTGATTTTTTGTCAAGAGCAATGGCGATAGTCAGTCAAATGCGATCCTATGGTGAGCAAATCACAGATCAGACCATTGTTGAAAAAGTTCTTAGAAGTTTAACTCAAAAATTTGATCATGTGGTAGCTGCTATAGAAGAATCTAAGGATTTGTCAATCTTTACCTTTGACGAATTGATGGGGTCTCTTCAAGCTCACGAGTCAAGAATTAATCGATCGCTGGAAAAGAGCGATGAAAAAGCATTTCAGGTGAAAGAGGCAGCCACCAAATTTGAAGAGGGTGATCATTCAGCAGGACGAGATTTTCATTCAGCAGGTCGAGGCTGAGGGAGAGGAGGATTTCGTGGCCGAGGATGTGGCTGAGGTCAAGGCTGAGGTCGATCTGATTGGCAAAGAGGCAGTAAGAGCAATATTCAATGCTACCATTGCAAGAACTATGGACACATCCAAGCCGATTGTTGGTTCAAGGAGAAACAAATGAATTTTGCAGAAGAAGATGAAGAAGATAGTAATTTTGTTCATGGCCAAAGTAGATGCAGCTATTATTTCCAATGATGTTTGGTTTGTGGACAGCGGTTGTTCAAATCATATGTGTGGCATGAAAGAAAAGTTCAAGGAACTTGACGAGTCTCACAAGATAAGTATCAGGCTTGGTGACAATAAGGCAATTCAGGTTGAAGGGAAAGGCACTGTAGCAGTAAAGACTCGCAATGGTAACACAAAACTTATCTCTGATGTCTATTTTGTTCCAAATTTGGCCCATAATTTGTTAAGTGTCGGACAATTGATGGGTAATGGCCATTCAATTTTATTTGATGATGGGTCATGTATTATCAAAGATAAGAAATCCAGGCAAATTATTGCAAGAGTTCTTATGACGGAGAATAAAATGTTTCCAATTGAAGTCTCAAATGTGGAGAATTATGCTCTTGTTGCTGATGAGACAGACGAGTCAAAGTTATGGCATTTGCGATATGGGCATTTGAATTACAGAGGTTTGAAGGTGTTAAGTCATAAAGGTATGGTTCTTAAACTACCCAAAATAAATCCTTTTGACTTATGTGAGGGTTGTATCTATGGAAAACAACAAAGACATTCATTTCCTACTTATATGTCTTGGAAGGCCTCAAAATGTCTTGAATTAATACATGATGATTTATGTGGACCTATGAATACTGAATCATTCGGTGGAAGTCGATATTTTCTGATGTTTACAGATGATTATAGTCGTATGAGTTGGATCTATTTTTTCAAATATAAATCGGAAGCATTTGAGAATTTCAGGAAATTCAAGGCAATGGTTGAAAAGAAAATTGATGCCAACATTAAAATTCTTCATACAGATAGGGGTGGAGAGTTCTGTTCATATGTTTTTAACAAATTTTGTGAAGAAACTGGAATTCACAGGGAATTGACAGCACCCTACACACCTGAGCAAAATGGTGTGCCAGAGCGAAAGAATCGCACGGTGGTTGAGATGGCAAGAAGTCTATTAAAAGCAAAGGAGCTGCCAAATAGTTTTTGGGGAGAAGCAATTGCAACTGCTGTGTATTTGTTAAATATATCCCCAACCAAGGTTGTCCTTAATCGCACTCCACATGAAGTTTGGCGAGGAACAAAACCCACGGTGAGCCACTTGAAAGTTTTTGGTTGCATAGCCTATGTTTTGGTAAATTCTCAATTTCGCTCTAAACTTGATGAAAAATCTGAGAAATGCATTTTCATTGGGTATTCTTCTCAATCCAAAGCATATCGGTTATATAATCCTTTTAGTGCCAAAGTGATCATTAGCAGGAATGTGATTTTTTATGAAAATGCAAGATGGAATTGGAAAGTTAACCATGATGATTCACAAATTCAAATTCCAACACAACTTCAAATTCCAACAAACCCAACTTTCAATGATCCTAGCCACACAAACTCCACAAATAACAATTCCACAAGTTTACCAAATGTTAGCCCTACAATTTCATCAAATACCAGCCCAATAAATTCCCCAAATACCAGAACCTCAACACTTATAAATAGCTTCTCATCTGATGAAACACCTCCTAGAAAATACAGACCACTTGCTGAAATTTATGAGACATGGACATTCGCTTTAATGGTGTCGGACCCACTCAGTTACAAAGAAGCAGCAGAAAGAGATGAATGGCGCAAGGCAATGGAGGAGGAACTGATGGCAATCAGGAAAAATGACACTTGGGAGCTTGTTAACCTGCCTGAAGATAAAAATCCCATCAGATTGAAGTGGGTGTTCAAGTCAAAATACAATTCAGATGGTAGTATACAAAAGCACAAGGCTCGATTGGTAGCGAAGGGATATTCACAGAAGCAAGGTATTGACTTCGAAGATACTTTCTCTCCTATTGCTCATTTTGAAATAGTAAGAACCTTTTTGGCATTAGCTGCTCAATTACGCTGGCCAGTTTATCAATTTGATGTTAAGTCAGCATTTCTAAATGGGGAATTGGAGGAAGAAGTGTATGTTGTGCAGCCTGAAGGTTTCATTGTTCAAGGAGCAGAAGACAAGGTGTACAAATTGAGAAAAGCATTGTACGGGCTGAAGCAGGCTCCACAATCATGGTATAGCAAGATTGACTCATTTTTCCAGCAAAATGGGTTTAAAAGGAGTGAAAATGAGCCTACATTATATTGTAAGAAGTCAGGTTGCAATGATTTCTTACTGGTTTGCCTTTATGTTGATGACATAATTTACATGAGTTCATCTCAGTCTAGCATTTCTGAATTCAAAATGAGTATGATGAAAACAGTTGAGATGACTGATTTAGGCTTGCTGCATTATTTTCTTGGAATATAGATTAAACAAGGAGAAGATGGAATGTTTATCTCTCAACGAAAATATGCAGAAGATCTTCTCGAACGGTTTAACATGTCAAATTGTAATATGGCTGTTACACCAATGAATGTTAATGAAAAATTTCAGCTTGAAGATGGTTCGGGGAAAGCAGATGCAAAGAAGTTCAGAAGTTTAGTTGGTGGTTTAATTTATCTGACTCATACTCGGTCCGATATTGCATTTTCTGTTGGTGTGGTTTCTAGGTTTATGCATAATCCAACTAAACAACATTTTGGTGCTGCCAAGAGGATTTTGCGTTACATAGCTGGAACAACCAATTATGGGATTTGGTACTCTAATGTTCCTGATTTCAAATTGACTAGCTTCACAGACAGTGACTGGGCTGGCTCATTAGATGATAGAAGAAGCACCTCAGGCTGTGTATTTAGTATGGGTTCAGGAGCTATAACATGGAGTTCCAAGAAGCAAGGAATCACAGCCCTTTCTTCCACTGAAGCAGAGTATGTTGCAGCAACTTCTTCTGCTTGTCAAGCAATTTGGCTTAGGCGATTACTTGTTGATATGAAACAAGAACAAAAGGACGCAACTGAGATTTTCTGTGACAATAGATCAACAATTTCAATTGCCAGGAACCCAGCAATGCACGGAAGAACAAAACACATCGACATTCGGTTTCATTTCATAAGAGATTTAATTGCAGATGGATTGATAACTCTTAAATTCTGCAGTACCCATGAGCAATTGGCAGACATATTCACAAAGTCACTCTCAAGTGAAAAGCATGTCAGATTTAGAAATCAACTTGGTGTTTGCACTTATGAATCAAGAGGGGATGTTGAAATAATTTGATTCATAACTGATAGCACTTGGACTCAGTCTTTGGTTGTTGAAGACCTGTTCCTGGATTTTCTGATAGTTAGTTAAATAAGATCATGACTGATTTAGTGGCTAAAATATCTGTATTTCTGTTTGTTATTTCTGCCACTTTTCTCTTTGATGTTACTTTGTTTATTCTGCAAATTTAAGTTCATCGTGGACAAATTTTTTGGCAGGTGATGCTGAAAATCCTTGTAGCGTATAAGCTGCATTTTTCAGCTAATCATACATATATACTGCACTTTTTTGGGCTGCAGGTAACATTAGACATTCTTATAAGATTCTCGTATTCATGATTTTCATCTCAAATTAACCATTTTCAGCTTCACCAAAAAAAAAAGTAAAAACAGCCGATCATAATGTTAAATACGGAGGACTTAATTTAATAAAGACAATTTTATTATATTATTATACAATAACTCAAACTTTTAATTACTGCACAATCTTACAACTTCATTTGATTATTTTAAGTAGCCAACTATCTCGTCGTTTTTTCTTTCTATTTGCTACTTACTTGCACACACTCACAATACCTCAAGTAAAATATGTTCGGTAGTTGATAGCTCCTCCTAATTTTAGTATATTAATGCGTGTTTGTAGCGTTATAATAATATGTTGAGATAGTTGGGTTGGTTAAGAGGCTTGTTTTATTGTAAAAGGTCATGGGTGTCACATGGAGTCCATTTAAAATCATACGAGCCTTTTTGTAATTTGCAAAGATGATCAGTAAATTGGCGACGCATAAGCTAGAAGGATGTTCCATATCCTAATGTTTTATGAAGAAATGCATTAGAGATGTTCAACTAATGGTCTATCCTTTCGAAATCGCCCAACTAAGGAGAAAGCGAATTAAGGTCGGTTTGAAAACTAGACTATAAGTGACGAGTGCAAAATGTGTATATTATTCGTGATAATTTTGGGCATAAAAAGAACAATAAAATAGCAAATCATTCTAATAATATACACTTTTTGTATAGATTGCAAAGCAGCGGCCTGTTCGGTAGCAGAATCCACACGGTGAATAAGCATGAAAGGAGCGCTGAAAGAGCAGAACAAGGGCGAGAACAAGAATCTGTTGGGCACAGCATGTATCCAAAATTTTGTAGATCAATCATCAAGTCCTAAAATCATTGAGGACCTTTCTGCTGGAGGCAGAACAACCATTCCTCACAGAAGAAATGATGAATGGGCGGACTGCTGTGCTGCAGACTGTTCCTGAGTGTCAAAACAGACTGACAGACCATATCTTCTTTATTTTATTTTATGTTGAACAATCTTTTCCAGGACAATTTAGGTCTATTTAAGGTGCCCTCATTTTGTATTTTCATCATTCAGATTCTAAGATCTGAACCTTGGTTTGTAATTTTGTTTTACGTTATTGAATGGTTTGTTGCTTTCTTCATTATAATTTTGTCTTGCCTCATTCGATCATGAGTGAGTAATTTAATTAATAGGTATGTAGCTGTGCAGAAACAGGTAAATTTGGTTTCGCTGTTCAATGAGTAATTAACGTTAAATAGGATTAGCTAACCTGTTTCTTAGCAGAGCAATTACGATGAGACTCTTTTTGCAAAGCTAAACTTTCATTGAGCACATTTAATTATGAGACGGAGACGTAATTAATTAAATGTTAAGGGTTTTAATTGTTCAAATTAAATGTTTTCATGTTCTTAAAGCTTAAAGATATATTAATCTCAATGAGAATTATTTTGATTGTTTTTAAAGAACGTTGGGAACAAAGGACACCTGACTCAACCGATTTTTGTGAAAGCTTAATGAACAAGGAGCGAAGTGTCTCTTCTCGGTCATTTCTGTGCATGCTGAGAAGTCAAATTCCTTTTCTTTTATAAGTATTTATATGTGCTTGTTCTATCCTCGTGGATGCGATATCTTACTTATCATTATATTACTTGTCCCTAGTGCACTTGCTAGTGTTCACATCATAGGACAACAGTAAGTTATTCTCTTTTTCTTTTTGACGTAACTATTTCCATTTGAATGGTTTCAATTTTCTATTAGACTAATATTGGTGGTGCTGAACTCAGGTTTGGATAAACTCCTCTATTTTGATTGAAATTTTATAGTAATTTCGGATCTGAGAAACAGCATGATCATATATATATGTATTATCTATGGTACCTTAACATAAAGGCAAAATACAATTTGTGAAAACTTTATAATTAAAGTGTTCGAATTTATATTGATTACCGCTATTTTATTATTATATTTGTTTTGCACCACCATAATTAGTATATCTAATCAAAGCATGTAAATCCTTAATTCTAAAGTACCTAACAAAACTCATACCATTTTGTACTAGCTGTGCACAATCTAATTTATATCCTGTAGAAAAGTTCAAACTTCTTCATTATCCCAACAAAACACACCTAATCCGAATATTAATTCTATATGACAATGAGCACCGATTTTCCCAACTGTATTTTTCAAATCTTTATCTACTACTCCATAGCTTTATGGTAGGACATACTCATGTCTTAATGCAGCATATGATCTTCAAATCAACTACAGAAGTATGTCTCAAAATGTTTATTAGTTAAATGACAAAACCATGTGATTCCATCTCATTCATCTTTATATCTCACCCCAATAGTTGTTGCCCAAATTCATATATATACTATTTTATAAATCTACACACCCAAGTGTTCTTATTAACTCTTACATAAGAAACAACTTTCTTTCTTTCTTGATCATCCTCCTGAATCATATTTCTCATTTTCAAACAATAGTCTAGACCAGATAAAATGGGTTTACGCTTGCCTGGCCTTGTTCGCACAACTATAAAGAAAGGTTCATCAAGAAATATGGAAGTGCCAAAAGGTTTCTTAGCAGTGTATGTTGGAGAAAGCGAGAAGAAGAGATATTTGGTTCCATTACCATTCTTGAACCAACCTTCTTTTCAAGATTTACTGAGTAAAGCTGAAGATGAATTCGGATTTGATCATCCAATGGGTGGTTTGACAATTCCTTGCTCACAAGATCTTTTTATCCATGTTACTTCATGCTTGGCCAGATCATAATTTAGAAGACAGACCTTTAGTTAGTGAAGATCGATGATTTTTGTTTGAGTTAATTGAAAACTCAAACCATGTAAATACTTTTTTTTTTTTTATCGTTTCTAGTTAAGTTGAAGAGCTTTACAGGAGGGATTTTTAAGGCATATATATAAGAATTTATTTCTCATTTTCCTTGCAAGCCAAGTAAGCGTAGAAGGCAACTTTGGTTTAACTCTTCCAATTTCATTAATCGTCTAAATGAATGCCATGAGTTTTTTTTCTTTTTTTTTTTCAAATCAAAAGAGGACTAAATTCAATGTGAAAAAAGTTGAGTAAATAACTTCAGTCAAATTATTTCCAAAAGGGAGAATGATGAAAACATGTATTTCATTGAAAATTGGCATTAGCAGTACAGTATTGGTCAATTGGGGCGTAAAATCGACCCCAATCAAAAGAGGGCTAAATTCAATATGAAAACATGTATTTCATTGAAAATATCTAAAATTCAATATGAAAACATGCATTTCATTGAAAATGGGCATTAGCAGTACAACATTGGTCAATTGGGATCGATTTTATACGTACATGTGTTAAAAAAAAATTTGCTAAATCGAGCTTGTTCAAATTTTTTCTATATATATTGTATTATAATTTGAATGGTCAAAAATCAATTTTTTTTTGCTAAATCGAATTTGTTTAATTTTTTTTTCCGTATATATGTGTTAGAATCTAAGTGGTCAAGATTCTTAACATATAAAAATAATCGTGTCTAATAAAAAAATTGTATTTAGGGAGTAAGGCCTAATATGCAAAAAAAAAAAAATAGAAATTTAGATTTAAAGCAAGCCTAACAAGCAAAAAAAAAATTTTGGATTTAGAGATGCCCTAACAGGAAGGGCCTCATTTTTGGCAATTCTTGAATCAATTTTGGGCTGCTAATTCAGCACCTCATTAAAAAAAAATTGGAGATAAAAGGAGCTGTAACCATCTCAGATTGGGTAATTAAATACAACATCAATGTTAATTTTGTATTAATCATATAACAATCTCCAATTTATCAAATACTGATCAATCAAAGTTTTAGGTCAAATGCTCAATTTACCAAATATCCAATCAAAGTTTAATCAAATCGACAATTTAGCATCCTATAACGTCAAATTTTGTGGAAATATGGGACCGAAACTAGCCCTGGTCATGGTTGTTTTGGTGGCCGTAGGGGCCCCGGCCCGGGCCGTGCATCCGCCCCTGATAAATACCTTGTTGACAAAACTTTTCCATTTATTTCCTATAAGTATTTTGACTCTGTTTAATCTTTACCTTATTACCTTTACTCTTTTTTTTCCTTTTATTTTTGCATTTATTATAATATTCTATAGAGCATATTCACTAGAGGGTGCTTGAAATAGTATTTGGTGACATGACAATGATTTTAACAACTCTTAAGAGTCTATTAATCTGATTACACCGAGAGTTATGACCGCCGACCAACTGTTGAACGTGACCTCCCCGATACCCAGCCACAAGCTACCATCCGGCCGCCCTCCGAAGCTAACGCATAAAACTCTCGATGCTCCCCAATCTCGCTCACTTGATAAATCCTTCTCGAAAACAGTCTCTGGAAATCAGAATCGCCCTAACCCTAAACCAGTAATTGATTTAGCAGCAGAGGGTCTGATCAATATAGAACATGTAAACAACAATCGACTGGAACCTAGAATTGTGCTCTCCCGTGAATTCAAGGAGAAGCTAGCCAGTCCCTGGAAAGATACACTCATCGTGAAGCTGCTTGGTCGGAATATTGGATATATGGCTCTACGGAACCGTGCACTAGAACTTTGGAAACCGGTTGCAGGAGTCGATATTATGGATTTGGGATATGGATTCCACATGGTGAGCTTCAAGAACGCGATTGATAGGGAAAAAGTGATGAATGAGGGGTCGTGGACTGTGCAAGGACACTACCTCACCGTTAGGACCTGGACACCTGAGTTTAGACCCGCAAAAGCTCATGTTAACTCCACAATGGTATGGATTAGAATCCCTGACTTGCCTATGCAATTTTTTGAAGAAAACCTGCTGTTAGCAATTGACAATATGTGTGGAAAAGCTGTCAAAGTTGATAGGAACACTGCTGAAGGCACTAGAGGTCGATATGCGTGCGTTTGTGTAGAAATCGACCTTTACACCCCCCTTAATGGCTCAGGTTTGGCTTGATGATGAACTCTATAAAATAGAGTACGAAGGCTTGCACATTGCGTGCACCAATTGTGCGCTGTATCGTCACTCAAGAGAAGCGTGTAATAACCCGAGTATTCTGCAAAAGGAAAAACAGAGTGATGTAGTTATGGAACCTGCTCCGAATGCAAATCAGGTGATCAGTAACGAGGAGAATAAGGAGAACAGAGCTCCAAATGAGGACAAGCAGGAGGCCCCAGTGTATGCTCCTTGGATGATGGTGTAGAGAAGAAAGTATGTGCCCCGGAACAAGAATAACATGAATGACGTTGGTCCTAATGTGCCAAAGCTTTTCAAACCAGTAGAACAAGACAATACTGGAAGCAGCAAGGGGAAGGATCCGATGAGCAGTACTAGTAATGCGAAGGAAACGGACAACCCTAGTCTGAGTGAAGCTAACCGGGGCGAATTCCGCTTCACATCCTGTAAAAGGAAAGGGAACCGTGTGTCAGTGAGTAATCTGAATCAAGTCTTGAAGGATATATCAAACCAGAACCGCTTTTCTAGTCTGAGCGCTGATCATATCCTAGAAGAAAACACTCAACCAAACACAGGAAGGCATAGCAATAGCATGATCACTAGTGTTGGGAATACTAGTAATAGAAGCAAGAGAAGCAGGGCAAGTGAAGGACCATAGATCCTCAATCAGCCATGCCTAGAATATTCACCAGGAAGCCATGTGTTTGTTCAGAGTCCACCATCTCCAGGCAATACTGGAGGAGAGGGGCGGTGCTAATTTGCGTGTCTATTGGAGAGTTCCCTGTTACTTTCTTCATCCCACCTTTATGAAGATTGTATCCTGGAATTGTTTTGGTGCCGGTGGTGCCAAATTTCAACGTGCTTTACGTCATTTGGTCAAAACTTATAAACCTACAATTTTAGTCCTTTTGGAGACCAGAATCCAGGGCTCTAGAGCTAGTGATATTGGGAGAATGCTCTCATTACCTAATATGGAAATTGTTGAGACTGAGGGCTTCAGTGGAGGTATATGGCTCTTTTGGGATGTTGCTATGGTATCAATTGACATCTTGGGGAAGAACAAACAATTTATCCACAGCAGAATAAAATCGAAAGGGGGTCCTTCACACGGTTCTTCTTGGCTTCTCACCTCTGTGTATGTCAGACCACAAATGTGTAATAAGAGGTTATTCTTTGAAGACTTGAGTATGTTAAGCCAGTCGGTTACTAGACCGTGGCTGATCGCAGGCGACTTCAACTGCATCAAAAGAGTTGATGAAAAAAAGGGTGGGTCAGCAAGAGTCCTTGATCGCTGTGCACCTTTTGCTAACTGGATAAATACTCTCAACCTTGTCGACCTAGGCTATGTCGGTCCGGCTTTCACGTGGTACAGGGGAAATTCACCACGGACAAGAGTGGCGTGCAGGCTCGATCGGGGTCTTTGTAATATAGATTGGAGACATGATTACCCAGAAGTTGTGGTGCGACATCTTTCGAGAAACCAATCAAATCATGTTCCTATTATGATTGACCTTAAGGGTGGTGTGGCGGCTAGCCCTCAGGCCCCATTCCGCTTCCTAGCGGCATGGATGCAACGTCCTGATTTCAAAGAACTGATTGCAAAGGGGTGGACTGGGAATGGAGATCTTAGAGGAAATTTGAAGAATCTGACTGCAGTCTTGACAGAATGGAATAAAAATGAGTTTGGAAGCATATTTTTGCGGAAAAAGTGGATTCAGGCCCGAATCACGGGTGTGCAACTGAGACTAGCAAGGGAGTGTAACAGGGGTCTTCTGAAGCTTGAGGAAAAACTTCTAAGTGAACTAAATGATATACTGTTACAGGAAGAAATGCTATGGCACCAGAAATCAAGAGTTCAATGGCTTACGTATGGAGACAGGAACACATCCTTCTTCCACACTTCTACAATTATTCATCGTCGGAGAAACAAAATTGAGGGATTGCAAGACAAAAATGGCTGTTGGGTCTGGGATGCGGAGGCACTGAAAGCTATGGCGGTAACCTTCTTCCAGGACCCGTTCTCTGAGGAGAAACCGAATAGGCCTAGGTTAAATGCGAGGACCTCGTTCCTGGAAATATCAAATGATGATTTGATTGAGCTGCACAGGCCTTTCACGAATGAGGATGTGAAGAAAGTTGTTTTTGCCATGTCGCCTCTCAAGGCACCGGGACCCGATGGCTTCCAAGCCATATTCTACCAACGGTATTGGCATATCGTGGGGGTATCCGTTTTTGAAAGTGCAATAAGTGTTGAAACACCTTTCCACAGGATTTTGATTTGACAAAATTAATTAAGTGAGATTAAATATTCTATAACACATTAAGTTTAAATGCTTTGATTTATTGTTACTAATGTGTTTGTTCAATGTTGAGTTTATAATTGTTATAAGACATAAAGATCATAAGGCCCAAGCCCTATATGGAAGTCAAAGCCCAAGTCAAACAAGGCCAAGGCCACTCAGCCCGCGTGTTTCAAAACGCTGCCGTTGAATATTGAAACGCAGCTCACCAATGAAGGATCGAGAAGATCCACGTAGACAACTTCGGTATGAAGCTGCTGAGCTGTCTCGACAAAACGTACAAGACAGCCGCTGACTACAAAGCAACTTCCAGACTAAGTATTTCCTCTGTTGGTAAAGAACAGAAGACGCAGGAAGCTGTCTGTTTGACATTACCCGATTTGGAGGAACATACTGCCACACTGACCGAAGAACAGAAGATGCTAGAATCTGATTGGCTAAGAGAACTGCTGAACAGACTGAGTGAAAGTGACATGAAGCCGTTTTCCTCCAACGGTTATTTCGAAATTCGAAATAACCAGAAGCTCTCACAGCTCTCTATAAATAGAGCATTCAGAATCCACATTCATCAAGAGAACTTTGAGCAAAAGCCGTTACGCTGATCAAACGTGTACAAAAGTTCTTCATCAAAAGCAAAGCAAATTCTTACACCACAAGCTTATTCATTTGTGTAAAAGTCTAGAGTGATTGATCCTCAATCATCTAAGGTGTTCTAGCAATTGTTGTTTAGGACAAATCTTAATCATTTCTAGGAATAGAAAGGAGAGGCTGAGTACTCGGTTTTAAGTACTCAGCGGAGAGATTAGGATTGAGTAGAAGTATAGAGGAAGGTACTCTTGTCATACTCAATTGCTGATATTGTAAAAGGTTTGAGGCTCTACCTTTAAAGAGCTCAGTAGAGGATTTGAAATCTCGGAAGTGCTCCGGGGACAGGACGTAGGCTTAGAAGAAGTCGAACCTGGATAAATCTGCTGAGTGAAGTATTTCTAAACCTTAACTCCTTATTTATATTGCTTGCTTAAAACAAACTAAAACTGACCAAGTAAAAGAGGTCAAGCTGAGTTGTGCGCTGCCAACGAATTAGTTCAGGAATAGACTCTAAGTGTTATTTCCTGACCTAAGCAACGGAACTGACCTAGTCACTAGTTGACTAAGCCAGAGTCTTGTCGATTGATCAGCGCCGCTGTCATAAAATCTTTTCTTAAGAAAAAGAAATTTGCCCTAATCTTTAAAAAAGGTCAAATAGTTCTTAACCCCCCCCCCCCCTTGGAACTATATTTGCAACCTTACAAGGGACCAACAATAAGGGCTCTGAATGAAGGAGCACTGGAGGAGCATGTAAATGACACATTAATTACACTCATCCCGAAATGTGAGTGCCCGGTTTCCTTTGCCCACTTCCGCCCTATCAGCCTGTGTAACGTAACGTACAAAATCATCACAAAATGAATTGTAGAGAAACTGAAACCGTATCTTACGAAGCTAGTTGGGCCGATGCAGAGTAGCTTTGTCCCAGGAAGACAGGTCACTGATAATGTTATTTTGCTGCATGAAGTGGTTTCCTCTCTGAGAAAATGCCAAAAGAAGAAAAAAGGAATGGTCATAAAACTTGACCTTGAAAAAGCCTATGATCGAGTCAGTTGGGACTTTCTGCACGAAACCCTTGTGAAAGTAGGGATCCCAGTAAATCTAATCAGAATAATCATGACATGTGTTTCTACAACTCACATGCAGATCCTATGGAATGGAGAGAAGAGCCAGGGATTTAATCCAACCTGAGGCCTACGGTAAGGGGATCCACTCTCCCCTTACCTCTTCGTGCTTTGCCTTGAACGTCTGAGTCATATGATCCTGGATGCAGTTGCAAATAAATCATGGAAACCAATCAGAGTCTCAAAAGCAGGGCCGCTGCTTTCCCATATCTTCTTCGCAGACGATATTGTGCTACTAGCTGAGGCATCCAGACAGCAAGCAAGCCTTATACAGAATATCCTCCACAAATTCTGCGATTCCTCGGGGCAGAAAGTGAGCCTCACAAAATCTCGAGTCTTCTTCTCATGTAATATGGACCACCGGGGTGAATGGGAGATATGTTCAGATTTGGGAATTGAAGCAATGAACGACCTGGGCCGCTACTTAGGGGTGCCGATCCTTCATAATCGTGTTAATAAACACACATATAGCTTCGTGGTTGACAGAGTGAAAGCTCGGCTATCTGGGTGGAAAGCTATCTGGGTGGAAAGCTAAGTGTCTATCTTTCGCAGGAAGAACAACACTAGTGAAATCAGTTCTCTCTGCGTTGCCTATGTATACCATGCAGACTACTATCCTCCCAATCAGCATATGCAATAATTTAGACACCCTGAACCATAGGTTTCTTTGGGGTGCAAAGGAGGGAGAAAGACGAATTAGCTTGGTTAAATGGGATACAGTATGCCAGAGCCGCAGGAAAGGGGGACTTGGAATTAAAAAAACACATGACTTTAATTTGGCTTTAGTAGCGAAGCTCAGTTGGAGAATCTTGAATGAGCCTAAAACGCTTTGGGTTCAAACTTTGAGCCAAAAATACATGGGCGGAAATGCAATTGCTGAAAATATCAAGGCGAAACTGGGGCATAGCCAAATACAGAAGTGCATTGTGAAGCGAGCTGAAATACTAGAGAAAGGGCTAACCCGAGCGGTGAAATCGGGCCATCAAACTAGTTTCTGGATGGATCGATGGGTGGATGGTAGCCGGCTGATCGACAAAATTTATGCTCCTGTTCCGGAAGCGGAGACCAGGAAAACAGTCTCAGAGTATTGGGAAGTAGACCCTGGATGGGATTGGCATTGCCTGAGCCAATACCTATGTGTTATTCAAACTTGCCTCACACGTTCTGATGGTGGATTTGCAGGAAGAAGACGGGTGGTACTGGGAGGAGACGGCATCGGGAATGTTCTCTATCCGATCAGCCTACTCTCTGTACAAAGGAGCAACGCACGGATTGACAAACGATCAAGAAATGGGCTGGGATCACATATGGAGTTTGAAAGTGACGGAGAGGATGAGAGCCTTCTTGTGGACCGTAAGGCATGAGGCGATTATGACGAACCATAACCGAAAGAGATGGCACCTGAGTTTAGACGACAGATGCCCATCGTGCTTGGACTCAGAGACTATTATCTACGCTCTTCGGGACTGCAGAGAGGCGAGGAAGGTTTGGGATTACCTTGTGCCTGCCAATAGACGGACGGAGTTTTTTAGAACACCCCTGAAAATCTGGATGGATGGGAATTTGAATATAACAGTGAAGTGGAGAGATCTGGAGTGGCCGAGCCTGTTTTCTATAACTTGTTGGTGGATCTGGAGGTGGAGAAATGAGGTGGTGTTTCTGTCAGAACCTGATTATCGTGATAAGTTGGATTTCATACTGTCACAGGCGAAGGAGATAGCTACTGTCTCCGAGAGCTGTAACGTGATGAACCAAGGGTTTTACACCGATGTGTCGATCTGCTGGAAACTGCCGGAAAACGACTGGATAAAAGTGAACACGGACGGAGCAAGTAAATGGAACCCGGGGTTTGCCTTTACAGGAGGGCATATGCGCGACAAGAATGGGAACTGGAAGGGCGGGTTCGCTGGAAATCTGGGTATTTGCATAGCAGATTTGGCGGAACTTTGGGGGATATTCTACGGGCTATCTTTAGCTTGGAAGTCAGGGTTCATACTAGTGATAATTGAATCAGACTCGAAGAGGATGGTGAGGATGGTTAATGAAAGAGGAAATTGCTATCATAGATACAGCTGGCTTGTTGAGGCGACTAGGACGCTCATAAAGCGGAATTGGGATGTTACAGTGGCTCATATCTTCAGGGAAGGTAATAAAGCCGCTGATTGGTTGGCGAACTTCGCAGGAACTCTCTCTCTAGGTCACCACGAGTGTGTTGTGCCGCTTGCAGGCCTCCAGAATATCCTTGACGCTGACATGAACGGTGCAGCAACGGTCCGCCGTGTTAGAGTATAATGTTTCTTTAGTTGTGTTTTTTCTTTTCTGCTCAGGGTCTGACCCCTCATTGTTACAAAAAAAAACAACTCTTAAGAGTGTCATCTGTTGAACCGATGGTGAATGTTTGAAATTTCCAAGCAATATTATCAATTTTTTGCAATTTAGCTTTTTTAATATAAAAAAAAATTAGTTGCCTACCATTGTCCATTTTTATGATAATATTTATAATTAAATTAAATTATGTACAAAGTATTGATTTGTAGTGTCATAGTGTCAATTTTTAAAGTCGTTAACAAAAGTTGTAAAAAGCCATATGAATGAATTAGATGAAAAGTTCAGGAAGAAACCATCTGCCATGTTTTTAAGGATTGTGCGAAGAGTAAAAATGTGTGGAGGAAAGTGATTCCGGTCCAGCTGCTACCTGATTTCTTTGTCCATTCTGATTATGATTGGTTTATAGATGGTATTAATGGTTTGTTATTGCCTGAGCTAGAGCATGGTGCTATCCTCTTCGTCGTTGTTCGTCACCAGCTTTGGCAGTGGAGGAATACTGATATCTTTAGAGAATGAGCTATTGTTATTCTTAATCTATTTGATTATTTCTCCAAGAAAATTAACACTATTATTAATAGCTTCAAGGGGGATAATTTAGCTAGTACTAGCCAGAGAACTGTTGAGCATCTATTGGGATGGAGTAGACCGGGTGAAGGGATTGTGAAATTAAATGCTGATGGCTCGTGCCTTGTGGACGGCAGAATTGCGGCTGGAGGGGTTTTGAGAGATGCTGGTGGCAATTGGGTGTCTCGCTTTGCTCAGAATCTGAGGGTGGGATCTTCCTTTACTGCTGAGCTCTGGGGTATCTTATCTGGGCTGAGACTGGCCAAAGATCTGGATTTGAAAAAGCTGCTCATGGAATCTGACAACCTTGAAGCGGTCAAAATGATATCTGATAATAAGGCTATGTGTTTAGGCAGCCAAAACCTAGTTAAAGAGATCAAAAGATTGTGTTCTTCCTTCGATACCATCATCTTTGGACATGTGTTCAGGGAGCAGAATAGGGTGGCAGACGGCCTTGCTGCTGAGGGCCATGCGAGGATGTTAGGAGTATCAACCTTCTCTTCTCCTCCGGACTTCCTTTTTTCTTTGCTGTCGGATGATCGGGTGGGGGTTAGCTTTCCTAGGCTAATCCCGGGTTAGTTGTTGGGGTTTTTTGTTTTTTTCTTTCCCTTTCCTACCAAAAAAACAAAATAAAATATTATATTTTAATATGATTTGTGTTAAGTTTTTTATTGCAACCACTGTTTGGAGATGAATCGATTGAGCAAGAAAACATTTGGATTTTAATTTTTAGATTTCAAAAGTATGTGTGTAACAAAGGTAAGTATATGTTTTCCTTACAGGGTTAGGCTATGCTTACTTTGTTTTTAACAAAGTAAGTCTTACTTTGTTTTTTCCACCATTGGATGGTGATGAACTTTGACAAAGTAAGCTCATCTAATGGTAGAAAAAACAAAGTAAAACTTACTTTGTCAAAAACAAAGTAAGCATAGAAGGCACATTTCCTTACATTAAGAAGGTACTCAGAATTGTATAAGATTTCTACAAACCCAGGATAGATTGAACAATAGAACATTTGGGTTTTAACTGCTAGATCTAGAAAATAAGTGAGTAACAAAGGAAACTAGTTATATATGTTTTCGTTAAATTATGAAGGTAGTTCCATACAATCACTAATTGTAAATTAAATGATAATGATGCATTCGTTGTTACCACAACCAAAAGAAGAGACCATGAAGCTAAATATTAGACTCTACTTGTTTCTTTTACGTGTGTCCCAAAAACGAGTTGTTTTCAGGCTTAAATCTCCATGATGGAAGAGATACGTTCATAGGTAACAGTGATCCATAAAATGTCTCGGGATTAAAAATAGTGAAAATAAAGATGTTTGACAGAGGTACAAACAGTCAAGAATATTTGGTGTATACTAGATTTGAAGAAAATATGTGATTTGTTTAAGCACTCTTAGATAAAAAGGGGTGTAGCTTGGTTTTGTGAAAAAAAAATATCTGAATGTAATGTAAGATTCTACTATTTGTGATTATATCTAAAAAGATTGGTGCATTATTTATCTTGGAGGGATAAACATAAACGATTTGAAGTAACTAATCCAATAATTGAAATTAAAGGATCGGACGTACCTTGGTTTAGCCGATTAATCTCGTTACAAACGGAAACGGTAGCAGAAACAGATCTAATCACCACGATCTTTGTACCACCGGAACCAATCAACCACTCGGTGTTTAGCCGGGAAGAATGTGTAATCCACAGACTAGAAAACGAACTGATTGAGAGATCGAGAAAGAGAGAGAGGTGCCGGAGGAGGTAGAGAGGAGAGGGAGAGGCTTTATATATGTTTTTATTAGGGTTTGGTGTATCTAATTACTCCATCTCATAAGATGGATTTGATCCGTTCCATTTCGGGCGAGTCGGATTAATCCTATTAATCCTAATACGACCTTTGTAAGACCAAGTAAGGGATGGGAGTAATGGTTTGAAATTAAATGTTAAGAGGAGATTGTTAAATATCTAATTATTAATTTTAAATTAATAAAATAATAATAATAATATTAAAAAAGTAGAAAGAAAAATAAAAAAATATAAGATCATGGCAACCTTTTATATTAATTTGTTTACATACGGTTTGTCAAATTGTTGACAAAATGTGTTTGAATTATTACCGAATATTCTAATGTGTTTGGCTATGAAAAATATATGTAGTATCCGTTTGTTTCTGAAACTATTTTTTTCTTTTTTAATACTAAACAGAAAATAGAAATTGTTTGGTAAAATTCTAAAACCGTTGCTTTTTATATACAAAAACAACTAATATCTATTACCTATTATCAATAGCTGACAGCATGAACAAACAGCAAACGAAACTGCTGAAAGGGTATTATGGAAAAGTCACCCAAAATCAGTCTAGATATGTAGTAGGTTGAGTAAAATGGTTAAATATGTAAATGGGCCTCCCATTTGACCTATTTTTGTAATTTACCCTATTGAAATATCATATGTTATCAGAGCTTCCAGAGGTCTAACAACCCTCAAAGTCTTCTTTTGATCTCTCTTTCGTCTCAAAAAAAAGCACAGACATGGTTGCTAATGGCACCACCATTGTTGCTTCCTCCAACATTGTCTTCTCCTCACGTGTTCCCTCTATAATTCCACTATCACCCACCAGATTTCCCAAAAGTTACATCCTTCAATTACTTATTGTGTTGTGGCGAACACAGTTGATGTCATACTGTTGGATGACTCCTCCTACAAAGTAGTTCCAAACAAGACTTGTCAATTCAAAGTTCAAAATCTCGGAACAAAATGACCAGCAGGTTCAAAGCTGGATTATCTCTTATTTACGAGATGTTTTGCCTTAGTTTCTTGGTGCTGAAACGACATGTTTTGTATAAGCTCATTAATGTGTATGTCAGTGAATCCGGGCCTCAAATTAGAGACCTTAAATATCTTTTTCATAATCTTTGATGGGAGAACGTAGTATCTCATCTTATTTACAATTTGCTAAACTTATCAGTGATTAATCGAGTGTCTTTCAACATCTAGTGATTGATTAAGATTTGATAGAAGCGACACTTGATAGACTTGGCCATGCCTATAGGCGATTTGTTCGTGCCACTGAAGCACTAATACTGAAGCATGTTTCCTTTCATTATTTAACATGACGCATGTTAATTGAAGAACCGCAATTGAATAACGACATTGCTATGTACTCCAATTTTCACGTTTTGTCCAATATTCTGATTGAACCAATTAGAGGGGAAGAGGACGTGGGTGTGCCCAACAATTCTCGTAGTTTTCGAATCGCTTCAATACTACAGTTTCAGCCTCATTTGATGTCGGTTCCATTACTTGTTTCAATTGTAAAGGTTCTAGTTGTAAAAGATTAACATAAAAGTTATTATTGGACCTTTAACTATCACTTTACGATTTTAGCTCAATATGTTCTTTGACATCGTATCAAGTCCAAGGGACATTGATATTCGCGTAATAGAGTATATCATATATTAATGTTGTTGTATATTAGTCTTTAATGTTGGTGTTGTGGGAATTTTACATGGAAAGAATAAGAAGGAAATCTCTATTTTATATTGTCCAGAGACATCTGTATTGTCTAGAGACATCTGTGTTGTCTGGAGACATCTGTATTTTGGATAAAGATAAAAGAGTTTTATAACTGTTTGACAAGCAACTTTTTGGTTATAAATATCTTCAATCCTTCATACCTTTTCACTTACTGTTTTAATTATTTCAAATACGTTCATAGGAAAATTAATGGAATTGCTATCATTAATTTCATGTTAAGGAAATCCTAGAGGAAACTTAGTCAGAAACCCAATAGCAATTGATAGTGGAGGCTAATATTTCCTTAAGGACAGTGATTAATCACGTCCATATTTTATGTTTGTGATCCCAAGTTTCTAACAAATTAATGTAAAAAAATACATCATTTTAGATAACGATCAAATATAAAACTTTTAAGAAAACTTCTTAGGTTAAAGGTTCCATGAAGTCTTTTATAATTATTATTGGTTGCTTCCATAATAAAAAATTGTTTATCTTGTACATGTGGGTAAAATTGACCCAACCATGTAAATATTGGATTTGAATTTCCTTAGTAATTTCTTTTTGATATATAAAGTTTTGCTAATCACTACCGGATTGATCACAACACAATCTGCAAATTATTATTTTTTTTTTTTTTTTTTTTTTTACATTATCGGATTCAACTCGGATTTGAGCCGGAAAAAACCTTTGAATAGGTAAACCATGTAAAATAACAATAAAAAACCTTGTTTAGCAATTCATAAGACTCGAATTAGAGTACAACACTCAAAAAGATATACTTTATCCTTGTGCAGAATAACTCAGCAATATCTAGGCAATTTATTTCGTATATCCCAAATATGGATTCGAATTAAAAATTCATAATAGCAACAATTGCTGAGCATGAAATATTAAGGATTGGAACCTGATTTTGCTTTCATTTCTCAATGGTAAAATTGGTACACATGTGAGTTAGTATATGTAAAATTAGAAAATCCTGGTCTACCTATTCTTTCTAGCATCTGTTAGACAATATATTCAGGTCTACAAACTGAAAATAAGATCAATGAAGACTTGTTCAGTACAAGGAATAGTTAAACCACCCATGGGATGATTAAACCCAAACTCTTCTTCAGCTTGAGCCAGCAAGTTCTGAAAGGAAGGATGCTTCAAATATGATATTGGAACTGTGAATCTCTTCTTCTGAGTTTCTCCAACATATACAGCCAAGTGACCTTTTGGAACATCTAAACTTTCCTGTGATTGTGATGAAAGAATTCTCCTTACAATCTGCTTTGCACTTATAATTCTAGGCATCCGAATACCCATTTTTGAGTTCTTCTTGTGATGGATGGAATTGAAAGTAGAATACAACTTCAATTTGGCAATGTCTTCCTACTCTTGGAAAAGACATATTTATATAAGTATATTAAGCCATAGGCATAGGTTGTGATAGATAATTGTGTGGCTATTGCAATGTGGTCCCTCGTACGGATAGATTTTAAAAACAAACCACGTGGTTTGCCTCTTCTACTTATTTTAGATGATTATGACTCGAGCATGCAATACACCTTTTCTTTCTTGGTCCACCACTGGATAGTGGACACTCAGCTTTCTGTCATGATCTTGGCTCTTCCTTACAAATAAATGGATTAGCAACTTAATAAACAACTAATTAATTAGTATTTAATTTGTGGGTCAAAATTGTTGAGCCCTTTACGCATCAACAATGACAAGTAACATCCAGCACTCAGCTGCACCACCAAGTACGTACTTTATCATGGTTCTACCTAGCTACTAAACTTTAATGATTTGAAATAAAATAGAAGAAATTAGTTGATCATGTGATGATGTTTCTCATAGGATATGAGTCAAGTAGCACTGCTAATTTGACTTGGAATATCTGTTCACCTGAGTTGTTGAACTCATTATTATGCTTGCCGTACAGCTCGAGTGCATAACTTAATTCATAATCTTCAAACTTAAAAGTGCTTAATACATCACAAGCCACTAACTTAAATAAAAAAACTGATTGATTCCTCTAAAATTACAAACGAACTTATTTAAACAGTTATTTAAATTTGTTTAAGTTGATCTATTGATCCTTAAACTTGTTTAGATTGATTATTAGTCTTCTTAACTTGCATTATATTTCAAAGTGTCTAAAGGTTTTTGGACTTAGTAAAGAAGTTTAAGTGGCTAAAACCAATCAAATTTTTTGGACCAAGTTTACAAAACTAGTATGTATTAAGACCAAAAAATTTGATACATCATGTATGATCAAGATAACACCATTCAAATCAAATCGCTAGCCAGCAACAAAATCTTGCCAATTTTAACACATTAATAAACATTAACTAAATTAATGATTTAAAAATCGGATCGGACCGGTCGGTCCAATCATGAACCAGTCGGACATCCAGTTTGATTATGTATAATTCGAATCAATGTTATTGACCCAATGTGACCCGGTGTAAACCGATCAACCGGAAGAAACCTGGAGCCCCGACTTTTTGAAAAATAAAATTTAAAGGTAAAAATAAAGAACTAAAATCTTATAACTTTAGATTTTATTTTTCATTTGGGTTTGTTTCTCTCTCAGGTCTAGCCGTCTCTTTTTATCTTCTCTATCAAAAAAAAAAAAAAACCATGCCAAATCACTAAATCTAATCCTCAATTCTCAACTCCAATCTCCAAGGTGGTGTTTATATTTGTTCACTTCCCTGATAAAACAAATCTAACCGTGCGGTTTTCATCATTCATAGACTTTAACAACCATGTAGTATTTGATTATTTAAAGTTGTATATAGATGTACTAGAATTGTAGGGTAGAGATTCAAAAAAAAATTTAAAGCTTGGATTTAATAAACCTAAATCTAAGGATTAAAGACCAAATTCATTTGATAATTAAACGCGGCTGCCTAATTGCCAGTGCTTCAATTTATTTGATAATTCAAAATCCAAATGAGTAGCAGTGCAAATCTCCAATCGACTCTGGCATTAATAGAATCATGGCGGTTGTTCTTCCTCCTCCTAGTACATCACCGACGAAATCTACTGCTCCCCAATCTATTTCTTCCTCCTCCTCCGTCACCGAACTTCCATTCGAGTTTGCTTAAACTTAAGCCTTAAAAAGGTTAGTTTGATTTTTGATTTTCTGATTTGATTTCTTTTCTTCTAGTAGTGGTTTTGGTTAGTAGTTAGTTATTCTTCAATAGATTAGGATGTCATCTTTGTTGTTTTCTTTCTTTAATGGTTGTGTTCTGTTCTTCGTTGTTTCTGACTTCTTTTTAGTTTTTACTTGATTTGATTAATGGAGACGTGTCCTTTGTTTTGATGAATGGAGTCTGGAGATATGTCTTTCACGCCATTTCGTTGTTTTGACTTTAATTGATATGCTCTGTTCTTCGTTGTTTATGACTTTAATGGCTATGTTTTGTTCTTAAGAAGCATTGCAGGAGATATGTCTAGTGTTGCTGTACTTGTTTTGTTTGTGTTACCAAGGTTTAGTTAGAGCATTTTTGGGTATATTTGACAAATTAGTTAGATCTTTTTCTTTTGTTACCAAATTTAATTTCTAGAGTGAATATGTGATTTTTTTTTATGTCCGGTTTATTACTGGAATTTTCAAGCATTTGATTAAGAAAACTAGAATGATGACCAGTGAGGTAAACGAGCAGAAATCATGTGAATTTAATTGAAAGGATATGAAATCATGTTAAATCAATTGAAAATCAATTTCTATTAATTATATTGAATTTCGTACTTGATTAATTGAAAATGGTTTCATTTTTTTTTTTTTTTTTTTTTTTTTTGCTAGAAAAGGAAACTAATGGACCAAAGATCACCGAAATCTGATAAATCTACACATAGAAGTAACCCTGAAAAAGAAAAGTATAGATGTAGCGGGTGGCAGAGCCATGACCTATAGGTTGAAGGGGCTAAATCGTGGACAAAAAAAAAAAATTTAAACGGTACTTCAACATATTTATAAAATATATATATATAAGACAAATTATATCATAAAAATGAGAGTAGAAGTATTTGTGTAACTATTGTAAGGGGTTTTTTTTTGAATCAAAAAATAGACCTTTCAATAAATCGAACCGGACAATTTGTCCTGTTCAAGAACCAAAGTTACCCACAAAGGCGCTACAAAAATACAAGACGAATTAGCATTGGAACGGGAGTGTCTAGCAACTAAGTGAGCAGCCTCATTCGCTAATCTTGGAACATAAGACACCGAGAAATCCCGGTTGTTTAACAATAATAATTAGCAATCCTGAATAATAGATCCGAAATCCGATAAATCATCCTGTCGTTTAGACACTGCATTAACCACATTTAAGGCGTCTGATTCAAACTCGACGTAAGCTCTCTGATTTGTGACTGCCCAAAGGAGACCCTCTCTCAATGTTAAAGCTTCAATCATTGATGGCGTGAACAGACCTTCCCATCCTTTACTGGGGAAGCACAAAAAGGAACCTGTTTTATCCCGTATTATGGCTCCGGTGCCCCCTGTATCCGGCTCTTGAAATATAGCACCGTCCACGTTGCATTTCAAATAACCCCTTCGTGGACCGCGCCATTTTGCTCCTTGCGGGTGATGCTCGACATCCGTTGATACCGCTGTTACGATTCTGCACGTTGCCGGTACTGGTGCCTGTAGTTCGCGCTGTTGATTCCTAACTTGCCCAACATCCGCATTCGGCAGGCTCATCTCTTGTACTTCGTAGTTCGATTCTGCTCCTGCAATTAGGAGCGGCCTGCTATATTCACTACGGCCCCTTGTCTGCTGAACTCCCTGCTGTAGAGTAATCCCCGATGATCTGCAGGTACCGACCGCTGCATCTGTATTGGTTCAAACGGTTCTGCCTTGCAGATCCACGTGTGCTCGGTATTGGTTCGAACGGTTCTGCCTTGCAGATCCACGTGTGCTCTTGCCCTCCATTCATACAGTTGCAAATTGCCTCGTCGAATACATTCAGCTACTGTTGTTTCTATCTCATTCTAGAGCTTGTTGTTGCGCTGCCTCCATATCACAATCAGAACCATGACTCTTTTTGACAAAAGATCTTTGCTAATTGCTGAAGGGTTTGCCATCAGCCACTGTATAGCCATATCAAAATCACCAACAGGTAACAAAATGCCTACTTCCCTCCAACATTCACCTGCAAAACAACAAAGTGAGAATAAATGTCGATAAGTCTCATCCTCCTCTCCACAATTAACACATTGCACTGGCACAGGTATATGTCTGCGGTTAAGATTGGCTCTGGTGGGAAGACAACCCGCACACACCTTCCATATGAAGGTTTTCCACTTTGGAGGAATGTTTAACTCCCACAACACCTTCCACCCATCAACCGGCGTTCTATCATGAAGCTCCTTCTCAATCGCTCTATACCCCGACTTCGATGAGTATAACCCATCCTTTGTGTGGTGCCAGATCTAAATATCTTCCACTTCCCTAACAGGTAACGGAATAGCACACACTTTTTGAGCTTCCTCTTCACAAAGACACCCATACACTCTCTCCTTATCCTACACTCTAGACCCTTCCATAAACAATTCATTTACCTTCATATCATCTAGTCCATCAATTCCAATAGAGTTGATAGTGAACTTTTATGCATTAGGTACCCATGGGTCCTTCCATACACTTATTCCCTTCCCATCTCCTACTCTCCACCTGACACCCAATTTTAGCAGCTCTATGGATCCCCATATACTCCTCCAAACAAAACTAGGATTATTGCCTAATTTGGAGGATAGAAAAGGGCCAGTAGTGAAATATTTGGCTTTGAACAAACGACTAACCATAGTATTTGGGTTAAGCAGTTTCCATCCCTGCTTTCCCAGAAGTGATAGATTAAATAGCTGAAGCTCTCGAAATCCCAATCCTCCCTGATTCTTCCCTTGACATAGGGTCCCCCAGTCAAACCAGTGCATGTTTTTTCTTCCACCCTCCTTCATACCCCACTAAAAGGAATTCAGCATACGCTGCAACTCAGCATAGATAGATTTTGGAAATAGAAAGGTGCTCATGCAAAAAGTTGGCAGGGCCTGAGCTACCGATTTTAGCAACACCTCTTTTCCAGCACTCGATAAAAAAATCTAAATCCCCAACTTCCAAACTTCTTTCTTTGTCTATCAATCAGAAACAAGAAGATATTTCTTTTTGATCTCCTAATTAAGGAGGGTAGCCCCAAGTAACAACCTGTGTCCAAGGCCTGTGTGACATTTAAAACCGCGCTGATTTCTCCCCTCAAACTGCCATGTACGTTTCTGCTAAAGAAAATGCCTGATTTGTTCAGATTGATAGCCTGGCCCGATGCTACTTCATACTCATGCAAAATTGCCACCACTGTCCTGGCTTGCTCCACTTCCTCTTCAAAGAATAAAAAACTGTCATCTGTAAAGAACAGATGCGAGACTGACGGAGCCCCTTACAAATTCGACTACCCTGCAGTCTGTTCTCGTTTTCTTCTTTGACAATCAGCTTTGATAGCACCTCTGCACACAATATAAATAGATAGAGAGAAAGAGGATCTCCCTGCCTGGCTTTATTGGCCCCTCAAGGACCTGATTAACCACTACATTGTAATTTACAGTTGTGATGCAGAGCATTATCCACTTAATCCATTTCACCTGGAAACCCAATAGATATAGCATTGCTTCAAGGAAGCCCCAATCAACTCTGTCATAGGCTTTACTAATATCAATTTTTAAAGCCACTTCCCCTCCAGCCCTTCTATTATTTCTATTCATGTAATGAATTGTCTCAAAAGCAATCTGTACGTTATCAATTATAGACCTTCCAGGGACAAAAGCAGATTGACTCTCATTGACAATGTTAGATAAGCACCATTTTAACCTATTAGCCAAGACCTTTGCAATAATTTTGTACAGAACATTACACAAAGATATAAACCTGTAATCCTTTATTGTCAAAGGGACTTCAATTTTAGGGATCAGAGCAATAAAGGTATCATTCAGATTTGCAGGGAACTCTGACCTCTCCAACCAGCCTACACAGGCTCTAAAAATATCCTCCCCAATTATATCCCAAAAGTGTTGATAAAATCTCGGACTTAGGTCATCAGGTCCAGGGGATTTGTCAACATGCATAGAGAAAACAACACTTTTAAACTGTTCAATTCTAAAGGGAGCAGTTAAATCATCATTCATTTCAGTTGTAACTACACTATCAAGGACATTGACCGTATCAGTCTGAGTAAATAAAGAAGGGGAGTAGAGTTGTTTAAAATACTCACTGATATGCGACTCGAACGCCCCCGAATCACTTAATAGGTTGCCACTTTCATCATGAAGTCCTGATATTACCCTTTGCCTCCTATTTGCCTTCACACAAGAATGGAAATAGCGGGTATTCTTATCCCCATTTTTGAGCCAAAACACCTTTGCTCGCTGCTTCCAATACTGCTCCTCCTGTTCCAGTACCAGATTGAGCTTGTCCTTTACCTCCAGATACTGTAGTTCAAAATTTCGTCCCACCTTACCTTGGAGAAATTGCAACCTCTTAATCAATCCTTCTTTCTTCACCATAAACTTACGATGATACTCAACTCCCCATTGATTCATTGTTTCAGCACACCTGGCCAATTTGGAAGTAGTATCATAACTTCTCTGCCTTGCCCAACATTCCTCCACGACCTCCTTGAATCCCGACTCCTTAACCCAGGCATTCTCGAAACGAAAACCTCCTCTCCTGCGATTCTCCACCTTACTCTCTAATTGCAGACCCATTGGTGTATGATCAGAGTAGGGACTTATCAAGTTCCTGATTTTGTAATCCGAAAAGAGTTGTAACCAATCCCCACTCGCCAAACCCCTATCCAATTTCTCCCTCACCCACCCTGCTGTACCTCTCCCTCTTTCCCAAGTGAACTGGCTACCTTCCCCTATCAGCTCAATCAAACCACAATCCTCAATTGCCTTAGCAAAATCTCTACTATGCGCCGGAGGGTAACTGCTACCTCCCTTCTTCTCCTCAGGGTGCAGGATGCAATTAAAGTCTCCCATTACTACCCAAGGTAGTAAACCTGCAACCATGCGGATAAGATCCCATGACTCTCTATGCCTTCCCCTGTCAGCGTACCCATAAAATCCCACAAACCTCTAGTAGCCTTTTGACTCCTGCTTATGGTAAGATCGATATGGTGGTCTGAATATCCATGCACCGTCACATCCGTCCTTTCTTTCCACAAAACTGCCAGCCCTCCACTTCTTCCTCTCACATTTACTACTAAAACTCCCTTAAGATTTAACTTACTACCAAGACCCCTCATTCTGTGTTCGTCAGAGAGAGTCTATATGAGGAAAACCAAATCAGGTTTGTTAGCCCCGGACTAACTCCCCTAATGCACAAACTGCCCGAGTGTTTCTGTTAGGCTTGAATATGACTGCAATAATACAGCGTGTTAATTACAATTTGTGTGTATTTTAGGCGAAATTTCCTAAATAAAAGGACTTATAAGTGTTTTATGCAGATTTGTATTGATTAAGTAAAAAAGGGCTACTACACAGCCTGTTTTGCAACAAACCTTGAGGAGTTGAGCACCCTTTGATCCAGCGGATCTCCGCTGCGTACCTGATGACGGATAGCGACTGGACAAGTGGCAGGAGCGGCGTGGCAGTGACAGCAGGCATAGGAAAGGCAGAAAAGCAACATGATGACAAGATGGATCACCCCCTTGAGTGTTCAAGGGTCAAACTAGAATTAATCATTTCCTAGTAACATAGCTGTAGAAAAATAATCTTTTTGTAATATTTTGTGGTACGGCTCGTATTTCTTCCTTTATATAGATGTAGTAGAGGAAAGGAGATGGTACCTTTTGACTTTGGATAATCGATTTAATTAGAATTTTAGTTTCTTGGAGAGGGAGGAAGCTCTCTAAGGAAGATGACTCCATCAATGGAGATTTGTGGAATTAACTCAGGCTATTCACTCTACACTATGAGTGAGTAGTCGTTTAGAATGGGTAAGGCCAGTTAGGGCCGGTTATGTAAGCCTTCTATTATCTTATTTATGAATGAATGTTGATATATTATGATGTGCTTGATAAATCTTTAACTCCATTGCTAAATGCATGTATGTTAGTGTAGATGCATGATAGGAAACTGCTTTCATCTTCACGGAACTATTTGTCAAGCATTCAACCTTGAAACAGAGATGTCAGGAGGTTGTATCAAGGGTTTTCTTCATTGAAATGTTGTTTCGATTGTAATGCAAGAAAGAACCAACTTTAGGGACGCTTGAGGTTGTAGTACGTCTTAGAATCTTAAGAACACACGAGAGTTGACTTAGGTGAGCATTAAAACAGAAACCTTGACATCACTTTACGTCATTCATGAATAAATAGGATGTTTAGAGACTGAAAGTAACCTGTTCCGCTGTGCTTAACCTGTTCTGCCTTTTTCCATTGTTAAGTAATCGTTTTAATCAACTAAATCATTGACTTTGCTACTGTTTAAACAACATCTCTCAATTTCAGGAATTCACACACCACGAACACCCTGTTCTATAAAGTATTTCTTATAAAATTTGGTCATCAATCCCTGAGGAGACGATACTCTACTTATCATTTTATTACTTGTATCTAGTGCCCTTGCTAGAGTCCATTCAGGAGACAACAAGTTTTTGGTGCAATTGTCGGGGATTGAAAGCAACAAAGTTTATACGAACTTTTCTGTGAAACAAGGTGTTTTTAATCTGTTTGCTAACTAGTATGCGCAGAGCTGGACCTCCTGTTTTCCCTATCGATCTCGAATTGGAGAGAACGTGTAGACGAAACAGAGTGGGAGGTCGACGTGCAAGACAAAGAGAACGACAAAGAGAGAGAAGAATGGCTGGAAGGGTACCACCCGAACAACCAGTTCAACCAAACCAGGAAGAAGAGGGAGAGAATAACAACCCTCCAGTCATGCGAATCAGAGATTATTCGAGACCAACTACTGAAGGACATTAATCATACATCGTGTTGCCCAACGAAGGGAACAACATGTTCGAGGTGAAAGCATCTATGATACAAATTTTGCAGGTAGCAGTACAATTCAATGGATACCAATCGGAAGATCCAAATGGGCATATCCTTGAATTTATCACGATGTGCAACACTTTCAGATCAAACAGGGGCGTTTCTGACGACGTAATCAGACTAAAGCTGTTTCCTTTTTCTCTAAGAGATAAAGCGAAGAACTGGTTGAAAAACTTGCAACCAGGAACGATCACTACTTGGGAAGAAATGGCTAGCGCTTTCTTAATGAAATATTTTCCACCGAGACAAGCCATTAAGCTTAGAAACGAGGTTTCCCATTTCGTACAAGAAGAGGATGAATCCTTAGCCGAGGCATAGGAAAGGTATAAAGAACTACTCAGGAGAGTACCCAATCATGGAATCCCTATGTGGATGCAGATGCAGAACTTTTACAATGGGGTAACCAACATTTATAAAATCCAGATCGAGTCCATTGCCAATGGAAACCCCGAAGATCTGGAACCACAAGCCTTGTACGACCTTACTGAGAGAGTAGTAAGCACAAGTTATAATTGGCACTCCTCCAGAAGTGAAGGAAAAAGAGAGGGAAATGAAGATGTTGTGTCAAAATTGACAAGCCAGGTAGAACAGCTTTCCAGACAGCTCGGCAAGATAAATGTGTCCTCGATCCACAACGAACCACCATTCAATGACATTTGTGATTTTTGTGGAGGCCTTCATTTCAACATCAACTGTCCCGGAGTTAAGCAAGGAAAGGGTGCACAGGCAGAATGTGATTATGCAGGGTATAATCAGAGGAATCCACCTAACCCGTATTCTAACACGTATAACCCTGCCACAAGAAATCATCCGAATTTTGGATGGACAGGCCAGCCCAACCAGCAGGAACAACCGAGATATCAACAACAGCAAGGAGGACACTACCAGAGGCAACCTAAGCAGCATTATAAACAACCTGTTCCACCAAAAGAAGATGTAGAGCCAGACATGAAGATGATGATGATGCAGTTCATGAAACAGACACAAGCATCAATTAAAAATCTGGAAACACAAGTCCATCAATTAGCTGCATCTACGTCAAAAGGAAAGGGAATAATGCCAAGCAACACAGAACCAAACCCAAAGGGCGATGTCATGGCAATCACCCTGAGATCTGGTAAGCAAACTCAACCAACTTTATCTATTGATGAAAATGCTGAATGCGCAGAAACATCCGAAGAGACTGGAGGAGAGCAGGAACAAACTGTTCCTAGTCAAGAAGAAACCAGGCAGACAAAGTCTACCAATGAGCAGGATCAGGGGGAACACGGAAAGATGTACATGCCACCTCCGCCGTATGTTCCGCCTGTGCCATATCCAACGCGGTTGATCAATAAAAAGCTGGAAGAACAGAATTCTAAGGTGTTAGACACCTTAAGGAAGTTGCACATCAACATTCCGTTCGTAAAAGCACTTGCACAGATGCCGTTGTATGCAAAATTCTTGAAAGATCTCCTGTCAAACAAAAAAAAGCTGGAGAACATATCAATGATCCAACTCTACCGGGATTGTTCTTCAATACTCCAAAACAAGCAGCAGCTACCGAAAAAGCTAAAAGATCCAGGGAGTTTTTCTATTCCTTGTTCAATTGGAAAGCTAAATATTGAAAATGCACTATGTGACCTAGGAGCTAGCATAAACCTAATGCCTTATTCTATATATGCTAAACTTGGATTAGGAGAACACCAGCCTACTCGTATGTCAATTCAGTTAGCCGATCGATCAGTATGTTATCCTAGGGGAGTCGTAGAAGATGTGTTGGTCAAAGTAGGGAAATTCATATTGCCTGTTGATTTTATCATAATGGACATAGATGAGGACCTGCATGTTCCTATTATCCTAGGAAGACCCTTTTTAGCGACATGAAAGGCATTGATAGACGTGGGAGAGGGACAACTATTCTTGAGGATTAATGGGGAGGAAGTCATTTTCAAAATGAACGAGGCGATGAGACGAGCTAACAATAATGATGACACATGTTGTTTCTTAGATGAGTTTCAAAGTCTTTCTACTTTGCAGGAACATGACACTCTGGAGACTCTATTGGGAGAAGAGGTGAACTTCTGTGAAGGAACAGGTTGTTCCATTGAATCCAACTTACCTACACCTCCTTTCGATCCTATTGTTCCCACTCATCAAGAACCACCGGAGATACCAACTCTGCCATTATCTAAACCAGAATTGAAACCGTTACCTGCACACCTCGAGTATGCCTTCCTGGAACCTCCCAGCGGAAGTCCAGTCATTATATCTTCAAAGTTAACTCCTGATCAAAAAGCTCAACTCATGGAGGTACTGCGAAGGAACAAGGAGGCAATCGCATGGAAAATTGATGACATCAAAGGGATCAGTCCAACAGTCTGTGTCCACAGAATTTTGATGGAGAAGGATCACAAGCCGTCTGTCCAACCACAGTGCAGATTGAACCCCCACATGAAAGAGGTCATGTGAAAGGAGGTGATCAAGCTGCTGGATGTCGGCATTATTTACCCAATTTCTGATAGTGTGTGGACCAACCCTGTTCACGTTGTACCAAAGAAGGGAGGAACAACCGTGGTACTCAACGAGAAAGATGAGTTGGTCCCTACGAGAACCATAACAGGATGGCGAGTTTGTGTGGATTACCGAAAGCTCAACGAAGCCACAAGGAAGGATCACTTTCCTTTGCCCTTCATTGACCAGATGTTAGAACGGTTAGCGGGGTATGCATTCTATTGTTTCCTTAACGGTTACTCGGGGTACAATCAGATTGCAATTCACTGTGAGGATCAGGAAAAGACGACGTTCACATATCCATACGAGACCTATGCCTACAGGCGCATACCATTCGGACTGTGCAATGCTCCAGCCACGTTTCAAAGATGCATGATGTCTATATTTCATGATATGGTGGAGCAAACTGTAGAGATATTCATGGACGACTTCTCTATTTATGGAAACTCTTTTGAGAGCTGTCTAAACACCTCGAGGCCGTGTTTGTGCGATGCAAGGAGACCCACTTGGTCTTGAATTGGGAGAAATGCCACTTCATGGTTACAGGTGGAGTTGTTTTCGAGCATAAAATTTCAGAAAATGGGATGGAAGTGGACAAAGCTAAGGTGGAAGTGATAGAAAAGCTGGCTATTCCGACCAATGTAAAAGATGTGCGAAGTTTTCTGGGGCACGCAGGATTTTACCGCCGGTTTATCAAAGATTTTTCAAAGATTGCGCTGCCCTTGTCAGCATTGCTTCATAAAGATGCGGAATTTTCTTTTGATGCAAGTTGTTTAAATGCTTGCGAACTGTTGAAAGGCAAGCTGATCAACTCGCCTATACTGACAGGACCCGATTGGGAACAGCCTTTTGAGATGATGTGTGACGCAAGCGATACATGTGTGGGAGCTGTTCTGGGGCAGAGGGTTGAGAAGAAATTTCGGCCTATCTATTATGCAAGCAAAACATTGACCGAGACCCAGCAGAATTACACCATGACTGAGAAGGAACTCCTCGCAGTTGTGTATGCTTTCGACAAATTTCGCCCCTACTTGGTGCTGTCAAAAGTCATTGTTCACACAGACAATGCTGCATTATGCTATCTTTTCGCAAAGAAAGATGAAAAGCCAAGATTGATACGATGGCTACTCTTACTTCAAGAGTTCGATCTCGAAATTAAGGATAAGAAGGGAACATAGAATGTGGCAGCTGATCATTTGTCAAGAATTTCTCACCAAAGCAGCCAGGAACAACCAGAAATTTTGGAGAGTTTTCCAGATGAGCGTCTATACACCGTGCAGCCTGCGCCATGGTTTGCCGACATTGCTAACTATCTAGCAAGTTCGCTTAAACCTCACAACCTGTCCACTAATCAAAGGAGGAAGTTTTATGCTGAAATTAAATATTATTTTTGGGAAGAACCCTATCTTTTCAGGTTGTGCGCAGACCAAATTATTCGCAGATGTATATCTCAAGAGGGACAGGCTGTTCTAAGCCATTGTCATGACCGGGAAGCTGGATGGCATCATAGCGCCAGCAGAACTGCAGCCAAAGTACTTCAATCAGGTTTTTTCTGGCCAACACTTTTTAAAGATGCCAATCTGTTCGTTCGCACTTGCAATGAGTGCCAACAAACAGGCAATATCTCAGCTAGAAATGCCATGCCCCTCAATAACATAGTTGTTTGTGAAATTTTTGATATATGGGGCATAGATTTTATGGGACCATTCCCTACATCTTTTGGGGATAAATATATCTTAGTAGCTGTTGACTATGTGAACAAGTGGGTTGAAGCCATGGCTAGCCCCACCAATGACGCCCGTGTGGTTATAAAGTTCCTGAAAAGGCTGTTTGCCAGATTCGGTGTCCCACGAGCGATCATTAGTGATCAAGGAACCCATTTTTGCAAGGTAAAATTTGAAAAGCTGCTGGGCAAGCTTGGAGTCTCTCATAGAATTGCCACACCTTACCATCCACAAACAAGTGGACAGGTTGAGATTTCGAATCGTGAAATCAAAAGAATTTTAGAGAAAACTGTTGGCAATTCTAGGAAGGACTGGGCAAATAAGCTTGACGATGCTCTTTGGGCATATAGAACAGCTTATAAAACACTCATTGGGATGTCCCCGTTTAGATTGCTGTACGGCAAGTCGTGTCACTTGCCGGTTGAAATGGAACACAGGGCCTTTTGGGCATTAACCTTCTTAAATTTTGAGCAACAGGCTGTGGGAGACCAACGAAGACTTCAACTCTGTGACATGGAGGAGTTCAGGCTGTTTTCGTATGAGAATGCGGTGAATTACAAAGACAAGACCAAGATGTGGCACTATAGAAAAATCCAGATAAAGACGTTTCACGAAGGACAAAGAGTTCTCTTGTACAATTCGAGACTCAGGTTGTTTCCTGGGAAGCTTAAATCAAGATGGACGGGACCTTATCTGGTGAACAAGGTGTTTGGTCATGGTGCAGTTGAAATTGGCAATGAGGGTCAGGAACCTTTTAAGGTGAATGGGCAAAGATTGAAACCCTATCTAGAGAACGATCACACAAGGAAGATCGATACAGTTCACTTCCAGGACCCCCCATGCCATTAGAAGCATAAACAGGGTGTTCACTACAAACACCAATTGTAGCACAAGTAACATTGCATTTAAATTAGTTTGCATTTCAAATTTTGTTAAATAATGTTAAAGGTAGTCTAGATCAATTTTGTGTCGGGCAATGGTCCGTAATGAGTATCTCCGGCGCAAGCAAAGATGTAAAACTTACACCTTTCCACAAGGGTTACGTTTTACGTTTTTACCTGTTCAAATAGGGGGATGATTTACCTTTATGTGGAAGGGCTATCCTTGGAAACTGGGAGGCGAACTAAAATTCTGAAAAAGTAAAATGTCTCATCATATGTCACTAGGTACTTATTTCACATGCTCTCCTTTCCTCGATAAAATCCAACGGATAGGGGAGTCATAAATTCAAATTTTGAAGCGTGACCGTTCGTCGCCCTAGGGTCTCTTCGGAGAAACGCGCCTTTTGCCAACCACTTATCCAGGTGGCGTCCTTTGGACCGCTCTCATAAAGGCGGGTTGGCAATAGGACGTTTCTTTCCTCTCCCTACTTAAGGAGACCGACCAAAAATACGGCCCCTCGTTCGACTTGCATTATTTTCACACTTTTGTTTCACGGTTCACCACATGCTCTGTGCTCTTTATCATTGGGAAACCCTATTTAGACTTGAGCATAGGATGAGAACTCGTGGATCTGGCAAGCAGGTAAAAATCGAAGGATCAACGAAGAAAGAAAAAGCTAAGGGCAAAATGACGGGAACAAGCACAGTTGCCTTCATTCCGGATGAAAATTTGGTGAAAAAACTGCCTCAGTTCAAAGATGCGGCCGTGCAGACATACTACGAGGAACTTGCGCAACTGGAATTCGGACCTATGAGAACAGTTTGCTGGGAGACCTTGAAGAAGCTCAAACTTGTCGAGCGTGTGCGGAAACTCATGGAGGCAGGCCATTTCGGCTGTTTCTTTGAAATGACGGAGCCGGCCTATAAAGAACTCATGTTGGAATTCCTGGCTACGTTTAAGCACCATCCCGAGATCACAGACCCGGACGAGGAAGGAAAGTTTAGTTTCAGGCTAATGACTCACACCTAGCGGCCTTCATTGAACATGTTCAACAGTTTATTGGGTGCCACGGATGACGATGACCTAGAGTCGGAAAGTTACAAGGAGGCGTTCACTCAAACCCCTGATGTGTTTGACCCACAAGCTTTCTGGCAATCTATTTCGGACCAGCCGAAGTATGATGGTAGCGCTTCCAAAGCTTCAAATATTGATGACTATGCCATCCGTTACCTACATAAACTGGTCTCTGGAACAATCTTTGCCCGCGAAAACCAGGCCACTATTCCCCATACCGACCTTAGGGCTCTGTGGAGTATGAAAACCGGGCCCAGAATGAATTTAGGCTATTGGTTTGGGGAGTACATTGCCAACTTTGGAAAGAAGAATTCCTCGGTCATTTGCTGTGGGAGCATCGTGACTCGGATTGCAGCAGAAATTGGAGTTTTTAAGCCAGAGGACCGCACCCGGCTCACTGTTGTGAACCACCCTGACCAGATTGATTAAAGGAGCCTACAGAGCATGTTGTTTGGGAAACTGGTGAATGGGAAGTGGGTCTAGATGGCAGACTTTGTTGAAGCCAGGAGAGTCGAAAGCCGAAAGAGAAAGAGTGAACCTACTTTCTCGGTCTCCTCTGGGTTCGAGCAAGTTGAGCACGAAAAAGACCTTGCCTTTTACATGAAATGTGCAAAGCTCACCAATGATGATATTGTTTGTAAGTTCAATGCCCTGTTTGTGCAAAATGTAGCTAACCGAGACCAGATCCATGCCCTTGAGTATAAAACTGCTATTCTGCAAGGAGAGGTGGATATGCTGAAGCATCTCTGTGTAGAAGAGCATGGGCGGGAAAGTCCTTCGGGTACTTTGATCAAAAGTCCGGTAAGAGCGAAATCTGCTACCCATGAAACACATGTCGTTGCCTCCTCGAAAGGGGATGGTGCTGCTCCTGCTAAGGATCGAGAGGTTGAGTCCTCTCTTTCCCCACTTGTCTAAACCTTCAAACTTATCGCTATCCAAGTATCCGGTAACACTTATAACCCTTCTTTACATTTATTGTTACACCCCCATGATATCATGTTATGGTCTTTTCTCCCGTTTTTAGTGTAACATTGGGGACAATGTTAAATTTTATTTGGGGGTGGGATGCATGCGTTTAAACTGCAAAATTTTTGAGCATAACATGATAAAAAGATGAAACATGATGTTGTTATAGAATGATATGTTTAACAAATTTCCCTCTAATAAATATCGGCGTCCGCTTTAAGCAAATCACATCCTGTATTTGTTTTCTTGTAATTATCTCACTCTCTGATCTAATTCCTAACTGATTGTGCTTTTATGATTGCAATTTGAGGTGATAGCTTTGTGTAATTATTTGAACTCCCAAATCGAGAAGTTCTAAAAAATTTTAAGTTTTAACTCAATCTTCACTTAAAGAATCTCCTGCTCCAATGCAAAAGCCCTAAAATGTGAGAACTTGAGCCTACATTAGCATGAAAATGCATTGATTCTTCATGAGAGGGCTAGTGCATATTGTCTTTAGGTAGGCATTGCTTTGGTTGCCTAGTCATTATGGTTAAATTTTGGACGAACATAGGAGGAAAAAGGCATTTAGATCCCAAATTCACTCCACAAAAGGCCTACCCGTGCTTTGCACTCACATTTTTAGGATATCCAACTTGAGCCTTGACCTATTTTTTCTTAAAACACTACTTAAAGGAACTAGTTCCCTTCACTGTAATCCCAAAATACCTTGAATTTGTCTCATGCCTCAGAACAAACTGCTCTAGTTAAAAAAATCTGAGTGTATAATGATCAAATTGTTGAAATAATGACATTTGAGGGGTGATGATGGAGTGAGGGCCACTTTTCGAATAAGGTTAAAAGAAAAACAAAAATAAAAATCCCAAATAGGAATTGTAGAAGATAACAGAAAAATATTTGAATAAAGTCTCTTCATTTTCAGGACACATGTTTATATCTTGAGCCTAAAATGAAATGTTTGGATGATTGTATTTTTTGTGTTTGAAGAATAGTTTGGCCGATGTTGTGAAATAGGCTGTGTAAAGTGAGTAGGTTGAGGCAGAAGTGATCAGTGTTGAGTGCTGAGTATGGTGAATTGCATTGCATGTAGACAAAAATTCTTAAACTTAAATGGCCATTCACTTCCATACCTTAGCCTTAGCCTAACATTACAACCTATGTTTAAGACCTTTTGACTATGATCGGAAAATTTTTGATCCATCGAGATAGGGCCAACAAGCAATGTCATAGCCTAACGATAGTGGTACTAAGCTGAGGAGTGATGATCCTTTCCCCTATGGCAACAAAGGCCATTTGAGAGTGAGTGAATCCTCCTGAATTTAGTGAGGCTTGGAGCAATGCAGGTGGTTTAAATGATGATTGAGGTTCAATTTGAAGCTTTGAGGAACTTCATAAGAAAGGGATAAAAATTTTAACTCTAGCGAAAAAACCTCATTAGCAATCATGATTTGCTCAAAAAGTTTTCTGTCGTAAATTCTTTCTGTTTGAATCATTTTTCTAAATCTGTTTCTCCTGTTCATCTTTGTTCTATAATTATTCTTCCATTATTCATACCTAATCCCTTGTGATGTTGTTATTATATTTTTGTTTACTTAAGGACAAGTAAGGATTTTATTTGGGGGTATTTGTTAGGCTTGAATATGACTGCGATAATACAGCGTGTTAATTACAATTTGTGTGTATTTTAGGCGAAATTTTCTAAATAAAAGGACTTATAAGTGTTTTATGCAGATTTGTATTGATTAAGTCAAAAAGGGCTACTACACAGCCTGTTTTGCAACAAACCTTGAGGAGTCGAGCACCCTTTGATCCAGCGGATCTCCACTGCGTACCTGATGACGGATAGCGACTGGACAAGTGGCAGGAGCGACGTGGCAGTGACAGCAGGCGTAGGAAAGGCAGAAAAGCAACATGACGACAAGATGGATCACCCCCTTGAGTGTTCAAGGGTCAAACTAGAATTAATCATTTCCTAGTAACATAGCTGTAGAAAAACAATCTTTTTGTAATATTTTGTGGTACGGCTCGTATTTCTTCCTTTATATAGATGTAGTGGAGGAAATGAGAGGGTACCTTTTGACTTCGGATAATCGATTTAATTAGAATTTTAGTTTCTTGGAGAGGGAGGAAGCTCTCTAAGGAAGATGACTCCATCAATGGAGATTTGTGGAATTAACTCAGGCTGTTCACTCTACACTGTGAGTGAGTAGTCGTTTTGAATGGGTAAGGCCAGTTAGGGCCGGTTATGTAAGCCTTCTATTATTTTATTTATGAATGAATGTTGATATATTATGATGTGTTTGATAAATCTTTAACTCCATTGCTAAATGCATGTATGTTAGTGTAGATGCATGATAGGAAACTGCTTTCATCTTCACGGAACTATTTGTCAAGCATTCAACCCCGAAACAGAGATGTTAGGAGGTTGTATCAAGGGTTTTCTTCATTGAAATGTTGTTTCGATCGTAATGCAAGAAAGAACCAACTTTAGGGACGCTTGAGGTTGTAGTACGTCTTAGAATCTTAAGAACACACGAGAGTTGACTTAGGTGAGCATTAAAACAGAAACCTTGACATCACTTTACGTCATTCATGAATAAATAGGATGTTTAGAGACTGAAAGTAACCTGTTCCACTGTGCTTAACCTGTTCTGCCTTTTTCCATTGTTAAGTAATTGTTTTAATCAACTAAATCATTGACTTTGCTACTGTTTAAACAACATCTCTCAATTTAAGGAATTCACACACCACGAACAACCTGTTCTACAAAGAATTTCTTGTAAAATTTGGTCATCAATCCCTGAGGAGACGATACTCTACTTATCATTTTATTACTTGTATCTAGTGCACTTGCCAGAGTCCATTCAAGAGATAACAGTTTCCCATCCCCCGACAGTTCCAGCTAATACAACTTATTGTCCCTGGCGGACCTGAAATCCAGGTCTCGCCAATTTCTCTATATCAGAAAGTTCTTTATCATTTCTAGAAATAGAACCCTCTTGTGCCGTGCCCGGTCCATTCGATAGGCCATTTGATATATCGTTGCTAATGTCTGCCAACATAGGATCACCTCCCCCTCCCATCTCACCCCCTTCTCCTTTTCCTGTCATCAAAGACATCGATCCCATCGTTCTCTTTTTCTATCTCCTCAAACATCTCAGTTTCCTTGACTATCACGGGTCGAGTAGATGAGCCCCCTCTAACATACATTCTTGTAACCTGCTGATGAACCAAGTGCCGTTTTAACCCCGATCCCAACCTCAATCCCCCCCATTGCTCTCGACAGTTCATGTTCCCCCACACTCCCACCCCCCGGCTCCCTCAACCAGCGTGAACCACCCTGATCCCCTCATCTTCTAACCGGTGCCTTCAACCACTCCCCCCATTCCCTCTTTATCTCCTCCCCCGTTGTTCCAGATGTTTCGGACAGAAACGTTCTGTATGTCTCATCACTCCACATAGATAGCAAAATGTACCCAATCTTTCATACTTAAAATTAACATACTGCCAATCCCCTTGTGCCCTACGGATCTTCTTAAATCTTTTCAGAGGTTTTCTTACATCAATGGCCACTCTAATTTATCTTAGCTCTATACATACCCAAGCTGTTTTTTTGTGTCATATTCAAGAAACTCCCCTAGGAAATTACCAAATTGTCTCCCGACATGTTCTGACATAGCCCCTATAGGTAAATCATAAATCTGGACCCAGATTGTCATGCATTCTAAGTTGATATTTTCAGGGTTATTCGTTGTTTTCAGATAGTTTGTTACCAACACATAGTTATCGAAGCTCCAAGGGCCTCCAGCTAGCATTCTATCGCAGTCTATCTTATGAAAAAACTCAAAAGTATAAAGATTTACCCCTATTTCCTGAATCGTGACTCCCCTACTACGGATCTTCTTAAATCTTTTCAGAGGTTTTCTTACATCAATGGCCACTCTAATACGCATGTAAGCTCTATACATACCCAAGCTATTTTTTGTGTCATATTCAAGAAACTCCCCTAGGAAATTACCTAATTATCTCCCGACATGTTCTGACATAGCCCCTATAGGTAAATCATAAATCTGGACCCAGATTGTCATGCATTCTAAGTTGATATTTTCAGGGTTATCCATTGTTTTCAGATAGTTTGTTACCAACACATAGTTGTCGAAGCTCCAAGGGCCTCCAGCTAGCATTCTATCACAGTCTATCTCATGAAAAAACTCAAAAGTATAAATATTTACCCCTATTTCCTGAATCATCACTCCCCTAAACGGTTTCCACAGGTTTGCAAGTCTAATTTTCATAGCTGGGAAATTAATAAGTTTATCATAAACGAACCTGCCCACCAGACACAAGCTTTTCCTGGTTTCCTCAACCATTGGCTCCAGTCCCAGATCAATGTCAACTCCTTCCTCTTCCTCTTCATTACCTTCCTCTTCCCTTCGGTCCATTCTCCTACAGTCTTGTTATTAAACTGTCCCGCCTTGATAGCCGGAGAAGTAGAAAACCCTTCGTCTTTTGGTTCAAAAACCCTGCCCCCAGCTTTGTAAGGGGGTGTTTTGTTGCTCATTTTCATGCTACTGTTTGCCTTTACACTTCAAAAGGAAGAGTTTTAGGTGTTTGGTTGGTGACCTCCTATTTGGCGTGTTTGGTTAGTGGTCTCTTGTTTGCCTTTTACACTTCAAAAGCAGCATTTTACAAAAGCAGAGAATCTCTGCTTTTTCGAAAAGCAGCATTTTCAACAGCAAATAGTAGATAAAACAAACGGACCCTACGAAAATTAATGCTTAACAATGGCAATTTATCTCTCCGAGATGTCATGTTCTGAAAATACTAAATTAAAAATCGCTAAATTAGAAATCCCTAAATTTGAAATCCTAAATTAAACCCTAAATTAAAAAACCCTAAATTAGAAATCCTAAATTAAACGCTAAATTTGAAATCCTAAATTAATTGTAATTAATTTAGGGTTTTTTTATTAAATGCTGGTTATCGAGGAGGAACCGAAGACGGACATCCCAGCTATGCTGGCACCCCCGACCTCAACCCCATGGCCCCCAAACCAATATTATTAAAAGAATAAATACAAAATCTGAATACAAAAAATGAAAGAATAAAAAATACAAAACATGATCAAGAGAAACGGTAAGAGCACCGTCCTCCCCTATTGGGAAGAAAAGCCGGTCCACAGAAGCCTGGAATATCATCCCACCACGTAAAACTAGAAGCCGTCCGTCCAAAGTTTGCAAGCGAGTCAGCAACCTGATTGCCTCCGCAGAAAATATGAGAGATAACACAGTTCATAGCTTCAACCTGTGACACACAATTTAACCAATTTTGTCTAATTACCCAAGGAACCGATGTGGATTTGGTTTTCAGCATCTGCACTACGTACATAGAATCGCTTTCAATCCAAATCTTCCGCCAAACTTTGTTGTAAGCCAAATCAATAGCATGAACAACCGCAAACAGCTCATGTAACGACCCGGTCCGGAGTGGGTGGCGCCGGGGTAGAAGGCCTGAGCAAGGAGCGGCCCTAAAGGATGGCAATGGGAGTAGGAATAAACTGAATCCCACATCGAAAATGGAGAGAGTGTGATTGGGGCTTATTAGTAAGATGTGAATCCAATACATGCAGACGCGTTTTAAAGCCGTGAGGCCCAATGTGTTGGAATTGGGCCAAAGCGGACAATATCTACATGGTATTGGAGCAGGGTGTTACAATTGGTATCAGAGCCGACTCTCCACGTACGATGTGTGGTTCGGGGACAAACCAGGCAGAAACTGGTGGGCCTGTAACGACCCGGTCCGGAGTGGGTGGCGCCGGGGTAGAAGGCCTGAGCAAGGAGCGGCCTTAAGGGATGGTGATGGGGGCAGGAATGAACTCAATCCCACATCAGAAATGGAGAGGGAGTGATTGGAGCTTATTAGTAAGATGTGAATCCAATACATGCAGACGCGTTTTAAAGCCGTGAGGCCCAATGTATTAGAATTGGGCCAAAGCGGACAATATCTACATGGTATTGGAGCAGGGTGTTATGGCTCAGCAAGGAAGGCAAACGAACTGGTGATTGGAAAAGCAAATGCTCCAAGACACAAACCAGTACTTGAACGAAATATTCCTCCGCACCCGGCCGGTCCAGGAGAACCCGAGACAGAGGCATCAGTGTTAATCTTCATCCAATCCCTTGGAGGAGGCTGCCAAACAACCAGGATGATTCGCAGCCCTTTAGCAAGCCTTTTAGGAATCCCGAGCTCTCCCAAAATTTGTGTTTCCACTAATGAATTCCATGTAGTACCCCGTCCCATGTGAGAAGATTCTCTCAAGGCTCTCCAAATGCGTCTTAAAACCATTACTGTTTCTGGTTTTTCATCCTCAAAAATGCATCTATTCTGAGTAATCCATAACACCCAAATAGAATTTCCAATTGCAGCTGCCCATAATTCAGAAATTTGAGAGCTAAAGCGTTGAACAATATTGGCATCACTTATGAGAGTTTTAAGTATCGAGCTTGTGTTGATCCTGCGTCCAAACAACGAGCTAATACCTTGCCAGATAATTCTAGCAAACAGACAAGTGACGATAATTTAGGGTTTAATTTAACAACATTTAAAAAAAATTGTGCACAATGCGCTTACATTAAAGAAGAAAGAAAAATCTCCACCACACCCGGATGTGATTCGAACCCATGACCTCCCTAGTCATAGGTGAGCTCTCAATGGTTTAATTTAACAACATATTACTAAATAATCTCTTAATAATTACTAATTACTAAATAAATTGTAATCAAACCCTAAATTAATTGTAATTAATTATTAAATAATCTCTAAGTAAATAATATATTAATAATCCCTAATTTAACAATCCTAAAAATATTAATTTCAACATAGGATATTATAAAAATATACTATCAAATGGAATAAAATTTGAAAACATAACGAGGGTGTTTGTTTCATCTTTTTGGAGGAGTGTTTAGCGTTTCACTCCAAACCGCGAGAAATATAGCGTTTGGTTAGGTTTATATAACCGCATCGTTTAGCGTTTTCTCTGGAAACTGCATCGTTTTAGAGCGTTTCACGAAAAGCTCATATTTGGAGCTTTTCATAAACAGTTGTTTATAGTTATTTGTTATTGACAAAATTATCCTTCTTATTCCCACAAAATATGTTTATTCTTTAACATTATTTATATTTCTACAACATAATTACCGGAAGAGCAATGTTTTGTTGCGTTCAGTAATTTTTTTATTTTTTATATAGATTATTTTTATTAATTTGTGTAACACTTTTTTTATTTTATAATAGGATAAGGTACAAAAATACCTCTAACATTTGTAACTATGAGCAATTTTACCTTTAACGTCTAAAATGGTGCAATTATACCCCTAATATTGGCAGTCAAAAGCAATTTTACCCCTAACATTGACAGGTTGGGTAAATTTGAGAAATAATTTATCAAACTGTCTTCTTGGTCATGAATATTGTTATCTACACTTCACATGTGCACCATTTTATCACTGTTAGTAACAGATCGCAAACATATAATTAGACGTGAATTTTTTTTTAAGAAAATAAAAAATATATTGTCTTTTGTACGAGTTGAACAAAAAAAGTTCAACTATTTCGATGAATTTATAAATATTAATTTTCAATTTTATTATTAAATCACAAAAAATATATAATTTTTTTTAGAATTATTGGTATGTGCAATTGGTAATATGAAATAGAATATCTATGTTTTTTTAATAATATCTGAAATCGACCCAATTTGTCAATGTTAGAGGTAAAATTTCTCTTAGCTGTCAATGTTATGAGTAAAACTGTACCATGTTTTTTAATTTCACATTTTTCCATTTATAATTTCATCGTTGATTAATTTAAAACATGTACATTTTAGACATTTTAAATCCGAACAGCAACAGTTCAATATAATTTTACCAAACACTAGTAATTAAACAGCTAATAACAAACAGCTAATAGCTTACTGCAACTGCAAACAGCTAGCAGCAACCGCAACGGCTATTAGCTAACAGAAACAGGCCCAACATTTTTATTAATTCCCCAAAAATATAAATAAGCTAGTGTTTGTCAGACATTAATATAAAAAAAAATTTATTGTACCTTAACTATAACTGTTAGAACTATGGTTCCCTGAGTAAGAAAATTAGAGAGAATAAAAGAGAGATTTAGAAGGAATAAGAGAGAAAGTAGAGAAAAGAAGGAATAAATTTTATTAAAATTCTACATGATGAAACAATGTCATACTCGCCTCTACAAATAGCTGTTAGCAGCAGATATAGTTGTACTAACAAACTCGCTACTAAACAAAATAGCTTACGGTCTACAAAATCTATTATCTACAATTAGGTTTTAGGGAAATAAAATGGTCATTCGGTGCCAACAACACAGAGATAAGAAAACACATAAAAATAAGTAATTAACTTAACTAACAAGTCAATTACTTATTTAGTTCCTGAACTCTTATAGTATACGTGACAATAAAAGACTCCATTTTTTAAATTATGGTATTCAGAAAGTAGCCCTTGAACAACAAATTTCCATTTGCAAATAAACTACACAAGCATAGCAACACACCAATGAATTTATCCAAGAGGAAAGGAGCAAACATAAATAGAGAGGAAATTAAATATTTTCATTCCAAAATTTGTATGTACATGTACAAAAGTTAGTATGTTAATTGACAGACTGTGTAAATATATATCTACAAACTGAAAGTAACATCAAGGAAAAGTTTTTCAGAGCATGGAAGGGTGAGAGCACCCATAGGATGATGAAATCCAAACTCTTCCTCAGCTCGACTTAACAACATCTGAAACGATGGATGCTTCAAATATGATATTGGAACTGCAAACTTCTTTCTTAGATTTTCTCCAACATATACTGCAAAATGTCCCTTCGGCACTGCACCACTTCCCTCCCACAATTGAATCGGTCTACCAATTTGCTTAACATTAACAATCCGAATCCCCATCCTAAATTTAAGAGAGATATATTTTTGCTGTCTTTATTTCCTAAACTCCTGCCTTGGCTATATATTTATATAAGGTTGAGCATATTTGTTGAAGAATCATCACATGGTTATCCCTGTCATATTGGCCTACCACTCAATAGAATTTTCCAAGTATATTGAAACATGGCCTACTTGTACACAAAGGTCCTTAATGGGATCTAATATAAGCCAAATTAAACGAAAATGAGAAGACATAAAGTAAGATCTTTGATCAGATTCTTGCAGATAATTTTGTTTAGGAAATAATTAATGCCACTTGTTTGCTGAAGCTGCTTGGTAATCAAATTAACATATACCTTCATGTTTCTAGCATTTATTACTTTTGATAAAATAAAAACACGTGAGTCATGAAGGGTACTAGCTTGTTAGAATTAGTTAGTAGAAGAACAGAAATTAACAGCTGTAAGTTTGTACAGCTGTTATGAATATTTTGTATAAATACCTATTGTGACAATTCTACTTTTCAATAAGAAAGAATACAATTTCACTTTATCTTCTCTAAAGAGTTTGTTAGCATATTGTTAACTTGAAGATGGTATCAGAGCTATAATGGTAGATCCATTAGGTTTTTGCCTGTTAAACCCTAAAAAAAATGCCACCAAGGAAATTGAACAAGAACAAGTCATACGCAGACACGGTGCGTAATTCTGGAGATACAGATCCAGAAGTTCATACCGATTCAAGCGAATCAAGTGAAAGAAGTGAAAATCACGGTCGTAATCGCAATCGCAACTCACCGATGCAGAATCCAACAGCAAATCGAAATCGCAATCCAAATGCAGAGCATTCTTCTGATTTCACCGATGTCGGAGGTATGCGATCTCAATTCAATACACATAATCATGATAATCCAAGTTTAGTTTTGGTTAGTACTATATTGAGCGGAGGAAATTACATTCCCTGGAAGAGATCGATGCTTCTTGCGTTAAGTGCAAAAAGAAAAACGAAGTTTATCCTTAAAAATGATAAACCTGCAGATGAGGATTCGGATGCTTATATTCTATGGAAGGAAACTGATGATCTTGTTTTCTCTTGGATTATAAATGCATTAACTAAAGAATTAGCTGGGGCTTTCTTATTTGCATCCTCCTCTTATGATCTATGGAAAGAGTTAGAACAGAGATATGGAGAGAGTAATGGACCTCTTCTTTTTCAGTTAAGGAGAGAGATTTGTAGTATGACTCAAGGAAGTTTAACTCTAGTTGAATTTTTCAACAAAATTAAGAGGAAATGGGATGAATATGCAATTATCAAATCGATTTTTGGTTGTACATGTGGAGAATCCAGGAAAAATGCACAAGAACAACTGCAGGAGGAACAACTGATGCAATTTCTATCTGGTTTACATCCTGATTTTGATCATGTGAGAGATCAGATTTTCCTCATGGATCCTTTGCCATCTATAAACAAGGCCTACTCCATGCTCATACGCATTGATAAACAACGCAATATAGGCAGTGAAATACAGAATGAATTTGCAAATGTTATTTCAGATTCCACAAATGCTATTCATAATTCATATAACAGTGAGAAATTTTCAGGAAATTCAGGCAATGTATCACATAATGGCGAACATCATTCTAAGCCTCCTTTGACGAAAAATGGATCACAAAATGTAAGCAAGGAGGATAAGTTTTGTACACATTGCAAAAAAGGTGGACATGAAAAAAGTGGTTGTTTCAAGATCATTGGATACCCAGATTGGTTCAAAGGGAAAAAAGGATCTGGCTCAGGTTCAGGTTTTAAACATCAGGCACATTTAACAAGAGATCAACAGTCTCCATTTGATGAATCAGGGTCTGATGGTGAAGAAAATAGTAAATCTGAAATGCAGTTTCTGGTACAACAAGAGGTTCAGAAAGCTTTAAAAGGCAAGATGCATCAAGAATCAAGTAAGACTCAGGATTTCACTGCTTTTGCAGGACTCAGTGTAGCAGGTACTTCTCTTATCTCTCAAACTGCTTGGATTGTAGATTCAGGAGCAACAATTCATATGACTTATGATTTAAGAAACTTAAGAGATATAGTGAATTTAAATGAAGTTAGAAATGTGTACCTACCTACAGGAGATGTCAAAAAGGTATCATGCAGGGGAAATATTGTTTTTGCTTCTGGTTTCACATTGCTTAATGTACTACTTGTCCCTGAATTTCAGTATAATTTGCTATCAGTAAGCAAATTATTACAGGATCAGAATATCACAGTCAGATTCTTTGCTGAGTATTGTATTTTGCAGGACCTGAGTTGTGAGAAAGTGATAGTTGTGGGCATGATGCAGAATGGGCTGTATTTTTTGGATGATAGTTCTTTTACTTCTGCTGTAATCATCAAATATACTTCCAGGAATCCATTTTCCATTGTAAATACAGAATTATGTGGTTTTTTTGTCAGGAATAAGAACTCAGATGCCCAAAATGTACACATTTGGCATCAAAGACTGGGTCACTTGTCAAGTGACAGAATGAAACATCTTAGCTGTATTTCTACTTCAGTTGATGAATTGAAAAATGAGTTTGCTCATTGTGATGTTTGCTTAAGAAGTAAACAAGTTAGAAATTCTTTTTCTACTAGTGTTACTAAATCATTAAAGCCATTTGATTTAGTTCACATGGATTGTTGGGGGCCATATAGTCAAGTATCATTAACTGGAGATAGATTTTTCTTAACTATTGTAGATGATTTTTCCAGGGCTCTATGGGTCATCTTATTCAAAACTAAGGATCAGGTTCCTAGATTAATTGAGCAATTTCTGCTCATGGTTCAAACACAATTTGGTGCGATTGTTAAGATTGTGCGATCTGACAATGGGACGGAATTTACAGGACAACAGACACAGTCTATCTTTTCCAGATTGGGAATCATTCATCATAGATCATGTGCATACACCCCTCAATAAAATGGAGTTGTTGAGAGAAGGCATAAAAGCCTACTGGTCACAGCTAGAGCATTATTAAAACAGGCACGATTGCCTCTCATGTTTTGGGGAGAAGCAATTTTACAGGCTACAATTTTAATCAATGTTCATCCCACTGTAGTTTTGAGCTGGAAATCACCCTATCAGTTACTGCATAACCTCGAACCTGATTACAGTAAGTTGAGAGTATTTGGATGCATTGCTTATGCTGTCAATCATAATAGTAAAGGCAAATTTGATGATAGGTCTCATAAATGCATTTATCTAGGTCATTCCCCAGGGAAAAAGGGTTGGAAACTGTATAATGTTCATACACACAAGATATGTGTATCTAGAGATGTTCATTTTGTTGAGTCTCAATTTTTCTACTCTAATCCTAGCCCTTCTACTGTAGAAACATCAAATTCTCCTTTACCTGCAGTTTTTCCAGTTCCTGTGTCAAACAATTTTAGTTGTCCTCCTACTTCTCCTAGTTCACTCCCAAAAGTTTCAAATTCAGAAATTTCTGTTACATCCCCAATGGCAGTCAGTGAAACTCAAATTTCAAGTGATCAAACATCAGACACATTTCATCCTTCTAATTCATCTCATGTGGTTTCATCTCCAACTCCAATTAGGAGATCAACTAGAGTTCATCAAGCACCCAAATGGACTCATGACTTTGTCACTAACTATGTGTCTACTACTGCCAAAAATCAATTAACCATTTTACCTGCCTATACTAATCAACAATATGCTTTTCTTAGCAATTTGACTAGTATTCCAGAACCATCAACATATCAAGCAGCTAGTACTAATTCACATTGGGTCAAAGCTATGGAAATGGAATTAGAAGCATTGGAGAACAATGGCACTTGGGAATTAACTAGTTTACCAAAAGGGAAGAAGCCTATGGCATCCAGATGGATTTTCAAGGTAAAGTATAAAGCTGATGGTAGCCTGGATAAGTATAAAGCCAGGTTAGTAGCCAAGGGATACAACCAGCAGTGGGGTATAGACTATCATGACAGTTTTTCCCCAGTCGCTAAAGTGGTGACAGTGAGATTGTTTTTAGCATTGGCAGCTCATTTTGCTTGGGATATCTATCAAGTGGATGTGAACAATGCTTATTTGCATGGTTTCATTGAGGAAGAATTGTATATGACACCACTAGAAGGCTATACTAAGGCTAAGGAAGGGCAGGTTTGCAGGTTGGTGAAGTCCATGTATGGTCTTAAGCAGGCCGGGAGACAATGGAATAAAGAATTCACTAATGTGTTGATCAAAATGGATTTTGAACGATCTGTGCATGATTATTGTTTGTTCACAAGGACACAAGGAGGAGAATTTATAGCCTTAGTTGTCTATGTTGATGATATCTTATTGACTAGAACTTCAGTTCAACAAATTACAGATATCAAACAACAATTACATCAGATTTTTACTATTAAGGATCTAGGAATTGCCAAGTATTTCCTAGGTATTGAGCTAACTAGGTCATCACAGGGGTTGATATTATCTCAGCATAAATATATTAGAGATATGCTCAAAGAAGCTGGTTTGCAAGATGCTTCAGCTGCAGCAAGCCCTTTTCCAGCAGGAGTAGATCTAACAGCTGATAGTCCTGATCTTAAACATAGTGATCAATACAGAAGGATCATTGGGAAATTGTTGTACTTGGGCTTTACTAGACCAGATTTGTGTTATATCACTCAGCAACTAAGTCAATTTTTACAAAAGCCAACACAATTACACATGGAGGCAGCTATCCATGTCCTCAGGTACCTTAAAGGGACTGCAACAATGGGATTGTTTTATCCTACCCGAACAGAGTTACAACTTCAGGCATTTTGCAAAAATGATTTTCAGACACAGGAGGACAGGATGAAGGTAGCAGCATATAGTGATGCTGACTGGGCAAGATGCAAACAAACTAGAAAGTCTGTGGGAGGCTACTGCATTTTTTAGGGGATTCTTTGATTTCATGGAAGGCAAAAAAACAAGCAACCGTAAGCAAATCTTCTGCTGAAGCAGAATATAGAGCCATGGCAACAACTGTCTGTGAGGTGAAGTGGCTAACTTTTTTGTTAAAAGACTTAACTGTCTTAGTACAGAAGCCTATATCATTGTTTTGCGATAACAAGGCTGCTATACATATTGCTGAGAACCCAGTATTCCATGAAAGAACCAAGCATCTAGATATAGATTGCCACATAGTTCGAGAACATTTGCAAACAGGATTAATCACTACTCCATTTGTTTCTTCCGCAAATCAACCTGCTGATATATTCACTAAACTCTTGTCCTATAATCAAATGGCTCCTACATTGAAGAAAATGGGTTTGGTTTTCTTACCTATAACTTCATGAATGCTGCAGCTGTTTCTCACGTGAGGAGGGGGTGATAAAATAAAAACACGTGAGTCATGAAGGGTACTAGCTTGTTAGAATTAGTTAGTAGAAGAACAGAAATTAACAGCTGTAAGTTTGTACAGCTGTTATGAATATTTTGTATAAATACCTATTGTGACAATTCTACTTTTCAATAAGAAAGAATACAATTTCACTTTATCTTCTCTAAAGAGTTTGTTAGCATATTGTTAACTTGAAGAACTTTTTTTTCTCAATTCCTATCTCCAAAGCATATGAATTAATTCTTAAGAAAAAAAAAAAACTTAGGAATTAATATCTATATATGGAGTACACATTTTGTACTTATATATTTAAGAAACTTCTATTATGTTTCGGTTTCATTGGACCTCGTTAATAAAAATGTAATAATTGCCATTAATTTTTCAATGAAAATATGAGTATCTTCTTTTCCATTGTACTGAGTCCATTAATTACAATCATTCCACTCTAAATGTTCTCCTAACCATGTGGAAAAGTTATAGTTTTCAAGATTCGTTGATTAAACCAGTAATGGGTGGATTACATTTGCATCCTTACTTTTTTATCTTTTCATAGTCAGACATTGAACTCGAATCAGTATAGAATTTTTGTCCACTTAAATGTATATATGCATATATTGGCTTTTGTAACAAATTGCTTTGGTTGGATATTACATCATGCACATAAAGCTATGATGAGGTGTATGCCCACTATTATATATACATATGATCACTCCCAATCACCAAAACTTTTGGAAAGGAATGGTGGTGAATAATTTGTCAGCAAATATTGTCCTCTAAGATCCTTTTTTCTGTACTATATATCATGGATATCATGAAGATATATATATATTATAATTTAGATGTGTTCATAGTATCATCTTTCGGCGTTGTCCATACAAATCTGATCATTTCCTATAGTGCTTACTGTCACAGTCATCCAATTGTCTCAATAGCCAATATGCAAGCTTGACTCAACTTCAATTATTCTCTACCACTTTTTTCCATTCTCTTAAAGACTAAATCAATACAAGTATACCATTCTATATATTATCTCTAATGAACAACAGTGTTTTTTAAATAGTTAAAATACATAAGATCAACATTATCTAAACTAATAAATCTAATTACTAATAGAAATTGTCAAGATTATAACCTAGAATATGGAATTCATAAGCATGCATATTTTAATCAACAACCTTGTGGGATACTATCCATTTTAGCGCAAGTGATATTATTAGGCCTTACCCCTTTAAAAGGAATCTTATAATATAGATGAGTTTCACTTTGGGATATTTTTCAACCCGCGATGCACTTAGGTGCTTGCTAATAAAGTCGTCTAAGTAAGTTTATTGAGTTGTGGAAATAAGATACTTAAACACTTAGGATGTCTGAGAGGATTGGGAGAGCAATGATTTGTAATAATAAGCTAAACAACTTTACAAAGTGTTGCAATATATATAAATGACTTTCACGCATGTTTCCATCACATAACCTGTTGTTTACAATGGCCTTGTGATACAGATTGAAAGTGATAAATGAAGGTTTTAATCGTAAACCAACAAAGAGGTTCTTCTCTAGCTAAACTAGAAGGAGTGAATCCCAATAACAAGGTATAAACCTTAGGTTCTCAAAGAGAATAATATTTGATTGATAAAAAGTTACCTCATCCTTACAAAATGGGGGGGTTTAAATACTTCCCCTAAAGATAAGAGAAAGGACAAGGACTACCCCTACTAGGGTTACAATAAGGTTAACAACAGAAGGGTAAAATAGGTAATACGCCCCGACAAGCAGTACAAAGGTACAGGTACGGCGTGTCAGGGTTGTTGGTGAATTCCTTCGGGAGGAAGTAACATAGAGATCCGCCCAGGGGTAGATGTTGATACGCCTCCTTGTGTATTCTTAGATCCGCCCCGCTCGTATGTCCTGGGGAGCCGCCCTCCTAGGTACAACCTCCGTGGATCTGATGTCTGAGGATCCGCCAGGGCGCGCGTGATCAGTGATCCCAGTTAGGATGTCCGCATCATTCTCTCCTTCTTTAAAAGATCTCGGTACTGATTCGTCTTTGTTGAACTCCAAAGGACCATCCGGCTTCCACGGGCTAAGGTCACGGATGTTGAACGCTGGTGAGATTTTACCAAGCCAATTCGACAATGCTATGTGCTAGGCATTGGTATTGACCTTCTTGGTGACCTTATATGGCCTGTATTTCCTAGGCCGAAGCTTGCTGCTTGGGGCGTTGGCGAGTCTTTCTTTGCCCAAATATACCATAACCTCATCCCCAACTTTAAACTGTAGGTCCCTGCGGTGCTCATCCGCCTTAGCCTTTAATTTCTGATTTCTCTCCTCAAGGGTCTCCCTCACTTCTTGGTGCATCTGTACATAATCCTTGGCCAGCTGGTTGGCATTCACGTTTCCTTTAGGAAGATGGGCTATATCGAGGACGTGATTCGGGGTCTTCGTGTATACTACTTCAAATGGGGATCTCCCGGTTCCCGAATGTACAGAGCCGTTGTAGGCGAACTCAGCTTGGGCTAGGACCACATCCCACATCATGGGCTTATCCTTACATTTGCTGCGCAGTAAGTTTCCCAAAGTTCTATTGACAACCTCTGTCTGCCCGTCAGTTTGAGGGTGGGCGGTGGTGCTAAACTTCAGAGACGTATCAAACAGAGCCCACAACGTCCGCCAGAAGTGACTGAGGAACTTCGTATCACGATCCGAGACAATGCTCTTAGGTACGCCATGTAGCCTGACAATTTCTTTGAAAAATAGCTTAGCAGTCGCTGAGGCATCATTAGTCTTGCGACATGGTATGAAATGGGCCATTTTTGAAAACCGATCAACCACGACAAAGATGGAATCCATGCCTCTCTGAGTTCTGGGTAACCCTAGGACAAAATCCATGGACAGATCCTCCCATATGGTTTCTGGTACAGGCAAAGGTAGTTGCAAGCCAGCAGTTGTAGTGCGTCCCTTAGCGGTCTGGCAAATATAGCATCGTTCTACTAAGTAGGCAACATCTCTCCTCATCTTAGGCCAGAAATAACGGGAACTCACTGCTTCATATGTCTTGTCTCGCCCAAAATGCCCTCCCAGGGATCCGCCATGTAGATCACGAACAACCTTCTCGCGGATGGAAGTGCAGGGTAGGCAAAGTTGGTTGCCCCTCATGAGATACTCATCCATCAGGTGATACGCCCCATCCCCATGCTGGTGCTGACACTTTTCCCAGATACTGCCAAAATCAGGATCCGCCAAGTATTCTCCTCTGATGTGTTCAAAACAATCGGTCTACATGTTTACTGTTTTTATTAGTGACACCCTTCGACTCAAGGCGTCCGCCACCTTGTTCTGTTTTCCAGCCTTATGGATAAGCTTATAGGGGAACTTATCTATGAAGGCAGACCACCGGGCATGCATGGAGCTTCGAAGTTGCTTCTGACTTCCCAGGTACTTGAGAGCTTGGTGGTCAGTGTAGAGGATGAATTCTTTCCCCACCAAGTAATGTTCCCACACTTTCAACGCCCTCACTACAGCATAAAACTCTTGATCATACGTGGCCCACTTTTACCGTGCCTCACAGAGCTTCTCACTGAAATATGCAATGGGCTTCTTTTCTTGCATCAAGACTCCACCAATCCCAACTCCACTGGCATCACACTCAACTTCGAACAGTTTATCAAAATTGGGATACGCCAGCACGGGCGTTGTACTCAACTTTTCCTTGATCAGGGCGAAGCTCTTCTCTTGGGCATCCGCCCACTCGAACCCCCTTCCCTTCTTCAAACATTCCGTCAACGGGGCCACTATGGCACTGAAGTTCTTGATGAATCGGCGATAAAATGTTGCTAGCCCATGAAAACTCCTGATATCCCCCACATTCCTCGGAGTGGGCCATTCTCGGATGGCTCTTACCTTCTCCCCATCAACTTGGACCCCATCGCCACTAACCACGAACCCAAGGAAAACTAGGCTTTCCATGACGAAATCACACTTCTTAGTGTTGGCGTATAACTGGTGTTTCCTTAGCAGGTCAAACACTATCCGTAAATGCTCCACATGCTCCACCAAGGTCTCGCTATGAATCAGGATGTCATCAAAATACACAACTACAAATTTTCCAATCACCGGGTGAAGCACCTGATTCATCAGCCTCATGAAAGTACTGGGGGCGTTAGTCATCCCAAATGGCATAACTAACCACTCATACAATCCATCTCTGGTCTTAAAGGCGGTCTTCCACTCATCCCCAGATCGAATTCGTATCTGATGATAACCGCTCCTGAGATCAACCTTGGAGAAAACTCGGGATCCGCCAAGTTGGTCTAGCATATCATCTAGCCTTGGGATAGGGAACTTATACTTGATAGTGATCTTGTTAATGGCCCTGCTGTCCACACACATCCGCCAAGATCCGTCCTTCTTGGGCGTAAGTAGGGCTGGGACGGCGTATGGACTCATACTTTCTCTAACGTATCCCATCTCAATGAGCTCTTCCACTTTCTGTCTCATGATGTCATTTTCTTTTGGACTCATCCGATAATGAGGAAGGCTTGGTAAACTAGCCCCGGGCACAAGATCGATATGATGTTGGATATCCCTCAAAGGCGGTAACCCACTCGGCAGCCCTTCAGGGAACAGATCTTGATATTCGCCAAGTAGGCGGGTCACCTCAGTTGGCATCTCCCTTTCGCCCCTTTGGGTGGATTTGTGATTCGCCTTAACCATTACCACATACACCATCTGGCTCTCTTCACATTCGCTGACAAATGATTTGTGTGTAGGACAGACTACCAAGGTAGACTTCTCGTCGGCCTTTGGCTCTCTCATCATTAGCGTAAGGACGAACTTCACCCCATTCTTCACAAATCTGTAAGTGTTCTCTCTTCCTACATGGATGGCGTCGTTATCAAACTGCCAGGGTCGGCCCAATAATAGGTGGCAGGCATCCATATCGACCACATCACAACAGACTTCATCACTGTAATCACCAATCACAATAGGTACCCTGCATCTCTGGGTCACCCTAAGTTCACCCACGTTTTTTATCCATCCCACCCTATAGGGGTCGGGATGCGCCTCCGCCAACAACCCGAATTTTCGAATGGCGCTGCTGCTCACAATGTTCTCTTGGCTTCCACTATCTATTATCACATTGCATCGCCCACCTTTCATAAGACATCGAGTCCTGAATAGTCGGTGCCTCTGATCTCCCTCTATCCGGCTGGAGACTAACAAATGTCGTACCACATGAATGGCGTATCTCTCTTCATCCCCTTCGTCATAGTCATCTTCATACCTCTCCACCATGTTGGCACTCTTCCTCCTAGGACATTCGTTGGATCTATGGCCTGGCTCATTGCACCGAAAACATTTAAAAGGCGCTGGCCTCGCATACGGATTGTTGCTCTTAGGTGGTATAGGTGCTTCCTTGTACGACCTAGTATCTCCGATAGATCCCCTTCCCACACTGTTGACCTTGGCCCCACTGGCACTCGCCACCTGCTTGCCTTTGTCATAAGACTTCACGTTATCTCTTCCTCCAGGCGTATACTCAGTAGTGGCGGGTCTCCTGGATCTCCCAGTTAGTTGAGACTCAGCCTTGAGGGCTAAATTCCTGGCATCTTGTACCCGAACCACCATCTGTGTGCCAATACGATCCTGGATGTTGTATCTCAACCCTTTTAGATACCTAGAGGTCTTTTGGCTTTCAGTTTCTGACAAGTTAGCCCTTGCCGAAAGCCTCAAGAACTCGGAGGTATACTCATGGACACTTCGGGTCCCTTGAGAGCATCCCTTGTAGGAGCTGTAAATATACTGCTCATAATCCGGCGGTAAGAACCGCTCCCTCAACATCGCCTTCATCCGTAGCCAAGATCTAATTGGATCTCTGCCCCCTCTTCTTCTTTCTTCCCTCGTCTGATCCCACCAAACTGATGCGCCACCTTTCAGGCGATACGCCACCAGCCTCACCTTCCTCTCATCAGGAATCCCAGCATACTCAAAAAAATATTCGACTTCTGATAACCAGTCTAAGAATCCCTCTATATCGAGTTCGCCTCGAAAAGATGGTAAGTCTATCTTTAGCTTAAAGGCATCATCTCTATCAAAGTTTCCTAGACCTGGGTATACTCTAGCAACCTCCACACGTCGGTTGTCAACAGGCCCAACATCCCTCATAGTTCTAACGGTATCATCATTCCCGATACCCTCAAAGTCATCACTATCACTATCAGCGTTATGCACAAGGAAAAAGTTGGGTCTTCTTACCTTAGGATCCCTAAGACCCATTTGTGGAAGCTGCGGTTCAGGGACTCATTCCTTTCTCTGGGTTGAGCCTCCCGCGGTTGGTCAGATTAGAGCCAGAACCTCCAGTTTGAAGTTTTCTAGGGAGGTGGCTAGCTCCAGGAACCATTGGTCGGTTTGCCTCTGCCGCTCATGGCTGGCTTGGATCTGCTCCGCGAGTTGCTCCCTCAGCTCCTCATACCTCCGGTCACTGGTTTCCATGGAATCTTTCGGTTGTCGGGGTTGAACCATTGCCACAAGAAGTTTCGGGTCAGGAAACGATTGGCTCTGATACCAACTGATACAGATTGAAAGCGATAAATGAAGGTTTTAATCGTAAACCAACAAAGAGGTTCTTCTCTAGCTAAACTAGAAGGAGTGAATCCCAATAACAAGGTATAAACCTTAGGTTCTCAAAGAGAATAATATTTGATTGATAAAAAGTTACCTCATCCTTACAAAATGGGGGGTTTAAATACTTCCCCTAAAGATAAGAGAAAGGACAAGGACTACCCCTACTAGGGTTACAATAAGGTTAACAACAAAAGGGTAAAATAGGTAATACGCCCCGACAAGCAGTACAGGTACGGCGTGTCAGGGTTGTTGGTGAATTCCTTCCGGAGGAAGTAACATAGAGATCCGCCAAGGGGTAGATGTTGATACGCCTCCTTGTGTACTCTTAGATCCGCCCCGCTCATATGTCCTGGGGAGCCGCCATCCTAGGTACAACCTCCGTGGATCTGATGTCTGAGGATCCGCCAGGGCGCGCGTGATCAGTGATCCCAATTAGGATGTCCGCATCACTTTGGCTTCTATTCATAGGCCTAGCACTGATCTAGAAATTATCTAGATATCTTACAAATGAATTGTTGGTCCCTTATAACGTGACAAGTTAGTTCCAATGGGGGGATAGGAACTATTTAAAAATTTGACCGTTGAGGCTGACTTCTTTTTCTATGAAAAGGTTTACACAGCGTCACTAAGTAGATTCAAGACACAAGCTTAGTCAACTTGTGACTAAGTCTGCTTCTTTACTTGAGTCAGGAAATAGCACTTAGATTCTATTCCTGAACTCAGCTTCTTAGTAAACTTAACTCAGCGTGAGTTCTTTACTTAGTCAGTTTTATAGCAAGCAATGTATATTAAAGGAGTTTAATGGTTAGAAAGATATTACTCAGCAGACTTATCCTAGTTCGGCCTCTCCGCCTATGTCTAGTCCCCAGAACTCATTCCGAGCTTTTTGAATTCTCTACTGAGCTCTTTAAAGGTAGAGCACGAAACCTTTTACAAATAGAAGCTGAGTATAACAAGAGTACCTTCCTCTATACCTCTACTCACTCCTATATCTACGCTGAGTACTATAACCGAGTACTCAGCCTCTCATTTCTATTCTTCTAGAAATGATAAAGTGTTTGTCCTAAACAACGATTGCTAAGACACTTTAGATGATTGGAAATCACTCTAGACTTTTACACAATAATATGGAAATTGGTGTAAGGTATTTGCTTTGCTTTTCTCACAGAATCTTCGAGTATGAATTTGGTCAGCGTTTCGACAACTTGAAGTTCTGTGTCGATTGAAGCAAATGGATGGCCTTTATATAGTGACACTTGAGGCACCTGGTCATTTCGAATTTCGAAATAACCGTTGGAGGGAAACGGCTTCCTGTCGTTGTCACTCTAGGCATGCTCAGCGTCATTGGCCAATAGGATTCTTGCATCTTCTGTCTTTGTCAGTCTTCGGCAGAATGTTTCGCCATTTAAGGAAAAGTCCATGAGACAGCTTTCTGCACCTTCTGAACTTTTCCCAAAGTAGAAATACTTTGTCTAGAAGTTGAACATTGCCTGCCGCTGTCCATACTGCTTTGTCGTCCAACTCAGCAGCTTCTTCTTGAAGCTTTTGCCACGAAGGCTTCTCGATCCTTCTCATGTTGAGTCGTCGTTTTAGTTGATATGGCTTCGTTTTGAATTCTTGGGCCGAATGGTATTGATGTGTTGACTTGGGCTTGACTTCCACTTTATGGGCCTTTGGGCTTTTTAATCTCAATGTCTTATACACAATTAAACTCAACATTGAACAAACACATTAGTGTAATAAATCAAAGTATTTTAAATTTAATGTGTTAGAATATTTTTAGCATTACTTAAATAATTTTGTCAAATCAAAATCATGTGGAAAGGTGTTTCAACAAACTCCCCCATTTTGGTGTTGGCAAAAATATTCAGTCGAAGAACTCAGTGTTGAGCTCCCCCATGATAGTTGACCTTATTTTATCAAATAACTCCCCCGTAAGGGTTGAGCTACTGACTTAGTTTTACTCTAAACATTTCAAGGTTTAATTGAGTAAGTCTAAGGTCAGTTTTTAGAGATAGGTCAGCTCATGGAACATATTCTTTTTAACTCAGTTTTATGCGGAAGGTTTAAATATCAGAGAGCGCTGAGTATGCTTTGTTCAATGAGTTTTAGTTAAGTGGACATATAAGAAGTGGTCAACATGCATGATCAACACAACAGACATATCATCAATTAATATAGACAGTAAAGCACAGTTGATTTAATGAAGATGCGTTTTAACAAATTATATCAATCACTTAAGTAAGCATCGCACAAGAGTAGTCAGTATGAAGGAGATAGAGATGCATATAATTTGTTTTGAGTTTAAAGTCAGCACAATACAAAAAGAACACAGATATAAGGGTTCAAAAAACATATGTTATCCTAGACAATACAAGTTAAGCTACTTTTGTTTGCCCTTGCCCTTGTATTGCTACTGACTAACTGAGGCTTGCTGAGTTCTTGGGGCTTGTTCTTTCTCCCCCGTTTTGCCATCATCAGGTTTGGGAATGAAGGTGGCTTCAATTGCAGCTTGAGTTAGGCGTTGAGAGAATGCCTTTAGCTTTTTCGTGCTTTCATTCATTCCATCGAAGATAGGAACACCATCATCCACAATGGATCGAGGAATTCCAATAGATGCAGCACTCAGCATACTCAAAACAGCGGCTTGAGACTTGCCAATCCAGTGCATGGTTTCAGTGAGCATGGCAAAGGCTTGATGAAACATCTTTAGCAAAGAGGAGTCATAATACTCACGCTGATCGTTGATTTTGCGCACATTGCTAAAAGTTGCTCGAGAATACTTGAGAATCTCATTAGTCTTAAGCTCGTCAGTTGCCATCTCTTGTCTGTTTAAGTTCAGTAGACGCAAAGCTTCGCTAATTTGCTCGATGGAGCATTGAGAGGAGTTGGAAAGCTGGTGATTGGTTTTCTCTTACTCGGTGTGAAGCTGGCTGAAGAGATTATGTACTTTGGCAGAAGTGTCATATGCTGAGTTCGCAGCTGACAGTTGATAAAACTCTCTTTGCAGTTGTTAGACGAGGTGCCGCGGCCTAATCTCCCGGGCAGACCGGGGGGTGGACAACCTCATGGCGACGTAAGCGGTGATTGGCGCCGAAAGCAACCAATCTTGGAATCAAGCTGCTCGGCAGGACCGGAGCTCAGAGATATGGAAGAGTCGCCACCCACGAATGGGAAAATGAACACCGATCCCTTGCGGGAGACCGGTGTGGGTTCGGGAAACTTAGGTACGAGCCGAGAAGGCTAGCTCCTTTTCGGAGAAAGGCTACTAGGCACCCCGACATCGCCCGGTTATGAACCACCGGCCTCCTACTCAGCATGTTAGGCGATAACGGACTAATCGTATACTTCTTTAAGTTTAAAATTCATTTGAAACCTTTTCTTTCTCTTTTTAGAAACCGTTTTGAGCATATATTATTGAAAAGCCACTTTAGTAAAGAATCACCCATTTTACATCAATTTGATATACATACAAAGAGAGAGGGAGAAGGAAGAATTGATTTATTTACCACGGGATTTACATGTCGTGTTGCGTGTTAATTCTATACTAACTCATTTCCCCAAAACGAGTTTATTTACATGGTTCGTACCTTAATCGCCGTTGGAACGATTTAGGTACGTTTCAAAACCCCGTTTGATGAAGTCCGCCTGAATCGCCGTTGGAACGACTCGGGCGTTGAAAATGTTGGGATAAAAGCCTTTAATAAGAAAATGTGGTTAAGCATACAAGTCAATTTATTTTGTACAAATCATTTAAGAAACGATTCAAAACTCTATTATTTATAATGAAAACGATTTTAATTACAAGGTTCGCTTAATCCATCGTTGGAACGGACTAAGGTTTTAAAACGTGGTGTTTTAAGAAACGATTTGAAATGTCAAGAAAACACTATTTATTTACATTAGGAACCTCTAAAAATCCATTAGTTCAAATAATTAAATTGAAAACTCTTTTTGTGATTTATTTTCCCCTTTTCACTCAATGGACTCTTTACTTGTCATAGTTACAATAATAAACATATTAAATCAAAATTCACTCCCAAATAAAGCCCATTTGAAACATGGACCCCTAAATGGCCCAAAAGAATAAAGAAAATAATATAGGTATATATATACATTTTAGCCAAAAAAGGAAACACGAAATAAGGATAAGTGAAAATATACTATATAATACATATATAAGGAATAATAATGAAAATACTAAGTATAATACATTTTTACTTTAAATATATGAAAATAATAAATAAAACCCCTAAATAAGAAAATATCATTTGTCCCCTAAATAGTTTTATCTAATAATAACTAATATAGCCCAAATAGCCCAAAACTATATATATACATACCTAATGTAATTTAAATGTCAAAATAATATCCATTTATCCACAAAATGTCTACTAATTAATCACTCCCAAAACACCCAAGTAAATATCATTTTTAAAATAAAATTCATTACCCTTTAAGTAAAGGAAAAAGAAAAGAAAAGATATATATACATATACTTATATTTAAAATAAAATAAAAAAAAGATATATAAACATTCTAAATAACTATATGTATCAAATGTCTAAAAATAGTTTGAAAATATATATTACATAAATACACATATATATACAAAGGACCAAAAGCTTAAAAGTTAAGAAACAGGGACCAAAACAGCATTTTTTACATTCCAGCAGATTTACCGACGGAAAATCCGTCGGTAAACAGCAATTAGTGACAGAAACGGAAAATTACAGCAGCACTCCAATTGTTTCCAGATTTATTCAAAAGCTTTAAATTAAGTCTAATTCAATCGTTTTGGATTTCCGAACTACCAAAAATGGATCATAGTCAATAACGGAAGTTCCTAAAACGACGTTTTTATTTTAAAACATTATTTGAAATTTTTTTAGTTAAAACTTATAATTACAACGTTTTCGATACCCGAACTACCTTTTAATCGGATCACGGTTCGTATTGGGATATCAAAAAGAGGTTTATTACTTCAAAACAAAATCGAACGTTTATCTAACAAGAGACGGGAATTAAATAAATACGAAAAATTAAATAAAACGTGATAAATAAATAAATGACAAAATAAATAAAATTATAACATAAAAATAAATACAGGAAAAGGAGTGAATTAAATAAAATAAAACGAGTCTAGTCCTCGGATAATACCTCAAGTTCGGTATCTGACAGTCGAAGCCGATTGATTCCACGAGTCGTGATTTTCCGTTTTTTTGTGTTTTTTAGTAAAAATTTAACTTTGGAAAAATTTGGATTTTTTTGGGAAAAAAAATATTTTCTCCAAAAAATTGACTTTCTCTCTCTAAAAATGTTTAGAGTGAGAAAGCTCCAGAGAATCCCTCCCTTAAAATGCATGGGGATCCATGCCTTTTATAGGCAAACGGATCCCCGACGGAATGGGCGACGCCCGAAAAGAATCGGGCGTCGCCCAAGGGGGTTGGGCGGCCGCCCAAGGCATGTTGGGCGGCCGCCCAACCTCACGTTGGGCGATCGCCCAACAGCGTTGGGCGCGCGCGCCCAACCGCCGTTGGGCGTTCGCCCGACGTCGGTGGGTGCTCGCCCTACGGCCGCTGGGGCGCGTCTCGCGCCATCGGGCGCGCACGCCCTGCGGCCATCGAGCGTGCGTTCCGTGCCGTCGGGCGCCCACGCGTCGCGGCTGTCGAACGCGCGTTCCGCGCTGCCTGGCGCACACGCCCCGTGGCCGATGAGAGCGCGCTCCGCTCCACCGGGCCCGTGCATCGCTCGAACGTCGAGCGCTCGCCACTTGTGGTTGGATGCGTGCATCCGACGGACGTCGAGCGCGCACCCCGCGCCGTCGAGCGGGCATCCGACTGTCGTCGACCGCGCGTCGGATGCCGCTAAGCGCTCGCACCATGCCGCTAAGCATTCGCGAGCCACCCCATTGGCAACAGCGACCCGCCATAACTCTTTCTTCCTTATTATGTACTTATCATTCTTTATATATTTTTTGTTTTTCAAAACTTCCGGAATCAATCGCTTCAACCGTCTTGTTTTCAGGTTTTCATCACAGGTCCTCCGACTCGGTGTCTACAGTTGCCCCTACTTTCCTATTTTGACAGTGATGTGTGTGTTTTGAAAACGTTTTTTGCTAACGCACACATGCAATGTAAAACATATAAAAAGTAAAAGACACGTAAAGAGTAGGAGGGAGAATACCTGACCTTCGCGCTGCGCGCTCCGGTGTTGTTTGTCGATTCTTTCCAGCCTTGCCTCTGAATCGGCCGTCGGTGGATGTTTTTCTCTCGGAATCTAGCGTACGTTGACTATGGGTAAGAATGGCTCAAAAGCAACCTCGGTCGTGGACCGTAGGTAAGATGGCTAAAAAGCTACCTCGGTCGTGAACCGTAGGTAAGATGGCTAAAAAGCTACCTCGGTCGTGAACCGTAGGTAAGATGGCTAAAAAGCTACCTCGGTCGTGAACCGTAGGTAAGATGGCTAAAAAGCTACCTCGGTCGTGAACCGTAGGTAAGATGGCTAAAAAGCTACCTCGGTCATGAACCGTAGGTAAGATGGCTAAAGAGCTACCTCGGTCGTGAACCGTAGGTAAGATGGCTAAAAAGCTACCTCGGTCGTGAACCGTAGGTAAGATGGCTAAAAAGCTACCTCGGTCGTGAACCGTAGGTAAGATGGCTAAAAAGCTACCTCGGTCGTGAACCGTAGGTATGATGGCTAAAAAGCTACCTCGGTCGTGAACCGCATGTAAGAAAAAGCTACCTCGGTCATGAACCATAGGTAAGATGGCTAAAAAGCTACCTCGGTTGTGAACCGTAGGTAAGATGGCTCAAGGGCAGAAAAGTTCTTTCTAACGATTCTGAACTCTTTTAAAACACCATTGTCTGGAGCTAGTGTCTCGGAGGTTTAAAGGGAACGTGTTTTGGTCTAGAATGATATAGACTAATGATTATTTTTCTGTTGACTGTTGTCTGTATTTTGACTGGTGTCACTGTTCTGTAAAAATTGGCTGTTGTCTGGAGTTCATATCTTGACAGTATTGGTTGCTGTCTGGGAGAAATGCAGGCTGAAACGGACTGCAAATCAGAGGTCTGTGCACTTGGTAAATAATTATTTACTTTTTACCTTTATGTCAAATCGTACCTTTTCGGTATTTACGGGAATGTCATTCCCTCTTCCTATATAAGGTGGTGGGGTTTCATTTCAATCCCACACCTTCTCTCTCTTCTTTCTCTCTCTAGACTTTGATTTGGATTATCCTCAGGATGGATTTGGATGAATGCGATGGCACGAGAGGCATGGATGAGGTTTACGTGAACCTGGATAGAGTGGACCCTTTCCACGACCCTGAGACGCATCTGAGCCGGACATGCTGCAACGAGGTAAGTGATTTCTCACTTTTGTTTGATTCAAATTCTAGGCTTTAGTATTCCTATCCAAACATGATTTGCATGCTAACTTTTAGATTGCCTTAGAGGACTTTAGCTAGAAAACATGAATTTCTTCACTTATAAGTAACACTTGTTTGTTTCTGTGTACGAACGCGCGTTATATGCATGTGAGTAGTAACCCTGCGAATTCCTGCATGCTAACAGTAAAAATAACATGAATAGTAAAAACGTGAATAGTGACAACTTAACTAATGCACGTGAATAGTGAAAACTTAACTAATGCATATGAATAGTAAAACTTAACTAATGCACGTGAATAGTAAAAACGTGAATAGTGCACGTGAATAGTAAAAAAAATGTGAATAGTGAATGTGAATAGTAAAAAAACGTGAATAGCGAAAACTTAATTAATGCACATGAATAGTGCACGTGAATAGTGAAAAAATGTGAATAGTGAAAACTTAACTAATGTACGTGAATAGTAAACTTAACCTATGCTCATTGTCAATGCGGACGAGAGTGGATTAAAGAATTAACTAAACCTTACATGAGCGACCCTAAAGGAGAGACTTTTATAGAAAGTTGGCCCTAATTGACCAGATGTCTCTAGGTTAGATAATGAAAGAATACCTAGTCTTAACGCGTTTTCATCAATCGTACGCTTTAGGAATCGTATTTAAATTTTCCTGTCTTGTTCTTTCTAGTTCATCGAGATTTCCGGGACTACGGCCGAGATTCATTCGTGGTATGCTAGGCTAGGCGCCGCGGCGAGAGCCCGTGTGCGCGAGTTGGGCTTCGAGCCCTTTATTTCAGCGCTGCCCCGCACCAACGGGGTGTGTGATCGTTTTGGCCTACGTGCCTTATACGAGCGGTGGGTTGACTCGACCCACACCTTCCATCTTTCCTTTGGGGAGATGACCATCTCGCCCAGAGATTTCTCTTTGTTGACGGGGCTGCGGGGGAGCAGCACTCCAGTTCCCTTTCATTTTGACCTGATGCGACCGCGGGTTGACCTCGCTAGGCTTGCTGCTTTGATTGGGCCGGGAGTTTGTCCAGGCGCCAGATCTACTCCGGCGAAGTTTTTTTCTACTGCGAGCCTTTTGAGTCGCCGGGATTTTTGCGAGACGGACGATACTGACTTGGCAGTTCGTAGTTTCTTAGTGTATACTCTGAGCGAGACGATTTTCCGCACCAAGGGCGGAAAGGTACACGCGGGTCTTATTCAGGCACTCAGTGATTTGGATACGGCGGCTTCCTATGATTGGGCGGGGGCAGGTCTAGCCTTTCTATATAAATTTTTGGATCTGACTTGCCGGAAGCGCAAGGACTTCGGTGGTTACACCTTTGCCCTGCTGGTATGTGAGCGCCCTTGACTCGCCCATTTTATCTTCTTCGCGCTTTTCACACTTATAATCTTTGTTTTTACCGCAGGTTTGGGTGTATGAGAGGCGGATTCTTCCCAGTCAGTCTCGGCCTCGGCCACGAGTACCGAGGCTCCCTCTCATGACCCGATGGAGAGATTTTGACCTAGGCACCAAGAGGAGACGGACGGTGGTGCGACTCCTAGATTGGATTGACTCGCGGACCCTGGGACAGGTAGATGTCGTCTAGTCGTGCTAGATTCTTGTTTGAACCGTTCTGACTTTCTCTTTGTGTTTTTTTTTTTAGATTAAGTTCAGGTGGGACGACCTCGACTTCGGTCCCGATTACATGTATGTATCTGTGATCCAGGAGCAGCAATGCGTGCTCACCGGCCCCTGCGTGCGGGCATGGTATTTGGGGGACCGAGGCATCACCGGGGTTAGTGACGCACACTGGACACCGGGCGAGATTCCCGTTTCCATGTTCGCGGTGCGGACCATGCCCCTATCGGTCATCCGTCAGGACTTGACCCGTCGGTTTGTCGGTAGAGAGGTGTGGGTTCATGCCGGGGGCCGTGATCCCTACCTATCGACTCTGTTGAGCGCGAGGGATGCCCCAGCGGCGGCGATGGAGGTGGATCCCGTGGCAGACGTATTCTCGCGGGAGGCTGTCGCGGCAGTCTTCGGATAGGAGGAGGTCCCGGTGAGTGGTTCAGCCTATTTACCTTTATTCATGAGATGGTCAGCGGTATTTATTGTGTTTTTATTTGCAGGAGGGGTCCTGGAGGAGCGCTCATCTGTCGAACTTCTTTGACGGCACTCGAGCTCAAACATCTGCGGGCGAGCCACCCTACTATGTCGGCGAGTCCTCCAGTGCTGCCCGACCGAAGAGGTCCTCCTTCGGTGTGCCCGTTCCGGACTAAGGGAGAGATTTCGCCACCGTTTGTTATGATGAGTCTGGGGCAGCCTATGCGGGTGTCGAGATGGCTCCTTCCATCTTCACATCGAGGGTGCCATTTGACCCTCCCGACGCTTCGCAGACTACGAGAGAGACTTGTACAGATTATGTGGGACTATTCGGTTACCTCCGAGACCGCCTCAGCTTGCGCTGTGCCGATCACCTGGTATGTATCCTTACTTTATTTTAGTGTAGTGGAATGCATGCATGTATGTATGATTTCTGTTCTTGCCTATGCTGCTTCGTTTTTTCTCTTCTTCTTTTTTTTTCACATCTGTTTTTCTTCTTTTTTTTTCCTTTTTTAGAGCGATCTTCACGCCCATGAGCGGAGACGGAGTGAGTCGGTGCGGGAGGCCGATGGTAGGGTTGGCCAGGTGTACCAAGAGCGAAACAACCACTGGTCGGAGGTGATGCGGAGGGAGACTGCTGGACGTCTTGTCGTTGAGGAGAGGGCACGTGATGAGACGATTGGACGCCTCGCTACCGAGGAGAGGGTGCATGTTGAGACCACAAGACGCCTCGCTGCCGAGGAGAGAGCACGAGTTGCTGAGGAGAGGCTCCGAGTTGCCGAGGAGACCTTATCTGCGGAGCGGGCATCGCATTTGAGGGGGTTTTAGGCCTACTGGGACTTCCCTCCATATTAGGCTTATTATGTATTGCTTTGTAGTTTTCATTAGAGTTACCCCGATGTATAGCTGATGTATAGGGAGTGGGGTGGATAGTAGGTAGGTTTTTTTGTGAACAGTAAGATAGGAAATGTATAACTCATGATTCATATTACCATACATTCAGTAGATTGTGATGATTCCAATCATTCTCGTCAAATATATTCATGCCTTTATTTATTTACAAACAACAGAAATACTTAGCCTCTTATACATTGTTTTTGTAACTGCTCAAGTTATAACTATTGTTACCAGGACCCGCCTTTCGGTTTTCGGATCCCGGCGATTTTTCTCCTCTTCTTTTACTATCCCGGAATTTTTAAATGAGTGCCCTTTCGGGTTTTCACCCATTGGGATTTCCCTTATTGTTGCATAGGTCGCCCTTTGCTGGTTTTCAACCTATCGGGAATTTTTCTTTCTTTTTCTCTTTTTTTTTACGAAAAGTATTTCTTAAGCCTATCCAGGTTGGTAGGTTCGGAGAATTCCATGCCGTCCATGGTAGTTAACTTCACCGCTCCTTTGCTTAGTATCTTCTTCACGACGAATGGCCCTTCCCAGTTAGGTTTAAACTTTCCCCTAGGGTCGGTGTGCGTCACACGAATCTGTTTCAGCACCAAATCTCCTTCTTTGATAGGACTGGTCTTGACCTTTTTATTGAAAGCCCGAGCCATCCTTCTTTGATATGACTGTACATGGTAAAGGGCTTCCATCCTTTTCTCGTCAACTAAAGCCAACTGCTCACATCGCCTCTTCACCCATTCCGTCTCGGGGATTTCTGCTTCCACTGCGATTCTCAACGATCGCTTTTCGATCTCAATCGGCAGGACTGCTTCTGTTCCGTATACCAAGGAGAATGGCGTTGCCCCAGTCGAGGTTCTGACTGTCATGCGATAAGCCCATAATGCGAGTGGGAGCTGCTCATGCCAATTCCGATGTGATTCCACCGTTTTTACGAGAATCCTCTTAAGATTCTTATTAGCTGCTTCTACTGCCCCATTAGCTTGTGGACGGTACGGAGAAGATCTGTGATGTTCAATGCCATATTCTCGGAAGAGCCTTCTTACTTCCCTCTGAAACTGGACCCCATTATCCGTGATCATGTGATGAGGCACTCCGAACCTGGTGATCAAGTGTTTCTCAATGAACTTTCTCATCTGCTTGGATCCCAATTTGCTAAACGACTCTGCCTCTACCCATTTGGTGAAGTAATCGATGGCGACTGCTATAAACTTGTGCCCATTTGAAGCATTAGGCCTTACCTCACCAATGATGTCAATGCCCCAAGCCGCGAATGGCCAAATAGGTGCTAACACATGTAATTCCATGGCTGGAAGATGACTACAATCGTCGTGGATTTGACAATCGTGGCATTTCTTCGCATACTCGCTACAATCTCTTTCCATGGTGAGCCAATAGAAGCCTTGTCTGATGATTTTCTTGGCTAACACTGCTCCTCCCATATGGGCCCCGCAAATTCCTGAATGTACTGATTCCATTGCCTCGCGGGCTTCTCCCGCATCCAAGCACCTTAGTTGTAACCCATCGATGTGCCTTTTGTAAAGTAAGTCGTTGTGGATGACGAACTGCCGAGCTAACCTTCTAATCACAGCTTGATCCCTCGGTTCTGACTCTGCCGGATATGTTCCGTGCTTCATGAAGTTCACGATATCGAAATACCACGGTTTTTCATCTGCCCCTAATAGCATTATGTCCTCGTAGCATGGTTTGTGAGATCTCCTCAATACCAACGGTTTCGAGGCAAGGTTCCGGGGGTTGTCCCAAACTGACACCAAAGTGGCCAAAGCATCCGCTGCCTGGTTCTGTGCTCGAGGAATATGATAGAAACGACACTCCTTGAATCTTTGTGCCAACCCTTCTAGCTGATCTAGATATGACGTAGCCTTTCTTCCCTCACTTCCCAGTTTCCTTGTGCATGTTCGATGATCAACTTTGAGTCACCCCAAATTTCGACATATGATGCTCCCAGTGCTGCTAATGACTCTAAGCCATAAATGCATGCTTCATATTCGGCCATATTATTGGTAAGAGGGAATGACAACTTCTTGGCCATCGGGATCCTTTCTCCCTATGGTGAGATAAGTAATACCCCTACTCCGGCTCCATTCGAATTAACTGCTCCATCAAAGAACATTTTCCAAGGTATAACTTCTATTGCGTTCAAGTGTTCATCGGGGAAATCATAGCTTATCTCTTCCTCTTCTATATTCAGAGGTTGGTTGGCCAGAAACTCTGCCACGGCCCTCCCTTTGATAACCTTCTTCGTTACATATTCAATGTCAAACTCAGATAAAAGTAGTAACCATCGGGCTAACTTCCCTGTCAAAGACGGAGTTCGGTACAGATACTTCACGGGGTCCATCCGAGAAATAATGATCACTTTATATGATTGAAAATAATGCCGTAGTTTCTTCATTAGCCATACTACTGCCACACACGTCTTTTCGATCATGTTGTACTTGAGCTCGTACTCCAGGAACTTCTTACTCAGATAATACACCGCGTGCTCCACACCGGTGTCCCCCTCTTGGGCCAGCATTGCCCCAATAGATCGCTCTTCAATCGCTACGTAGTGGAGAAGCGACTTTCCTAGTTTAGGCGGTCTCAGCACTGGCGGATTAGACAAATAGTTTCGGACGCTCTCCAAAGCTTGCTGACACTTATCATTCCAGATTGTGGGTTGGTCTTTCCTTAACAACTTAAAGATTGGCTCGCAGATTGCGGTGAGTCTTGCTATGAACTGACTGATATACTGAACCTGCCCCAGAAACCCTCTCACTTCTTTCTCATTCTTCGGTGCCGGCATTTCCTGTATAGCTTTCACTTTATCGGGATCTACTTCAATTCCTTTATTTCTGATTACGTAGCCTAAGATTTTCCCCGATGAAACGCCGAAGAAGCACTTCTTCGGGTTTAACCTTAGTTTGAATTCTGCAATTCGGGCCAAAAACTTCTCGAGTGCAGCAAAGTGCCCCTCTCTTGTCTCTGATTTGACCATCATGTCATCCACATAAACTTCTACCTCCTTGTGTATCATATCATGGAACAGTGCTGTGGCCATTCGCTGGTAAGTTGCCCCGGCATTTTTCAAACCAAATGGCATCACCCTGTAACAGTACGTCCCCCACTCAGTTGTGAACGAGGTTTTTGCTTTGTGTTTCTTGGCCATCTGTACTTGCATGTAGCCCATGAAACCGTCTACATTCGTGTGTAAGACACTTGATGCTGCACTGTCGATCAACATGTCAATATGAGGCAACGCGAATTCATCCTTGGGGCATGCCTTGTTAAGGTCTCGATAATCGACACACATTCTTACTTTGCCGTCCTTCTTTGCGATGGGCACCACATTTGCGACCCAAGGGGGATACTCGATTACTTCAATGAACCCTGCTTCTAACTGCTTCTTCACTTCTTCTCTGATCTTATCTGCCCATTCCGGTCTCATGCGTCGGAGCTTCTGTTTTACGGGCCTCGCCTCGGGATATATTGGAATACGGTGAGTTACGATTGATTGATCAATTCCAGGCATGTCTTCGTATGTCCAAGCAAACACTATTTCGTATTTTTTTTATTATTCTCTCAAATTCTTTCCTCTCTTCAATAGTTAATTCTTGAGCAATTTGTATAAGTTTAGGATTTTCATCCGTGCCAAGATTGAAAGTTGACATTTCTATTGTATTGATTTCAAATGTAGACATGTTATATGAATGAGAATGCATGGAATGATCACGATCAACATCAAGCAAGTAAGCAAAATCAGAATTCATTTCATTGATAGTATTGGCGATTACATCGTCTGATTCAAACAAAGCAGTAATACAATTTTCATCCTCAAGGTCCTCGGGTTTCTCATGAACTTTGGAGGTACTAGGCTCGTCCACCGCTCCTGCAGTTGCTTCAATAGTAACGACCTGCTCCTCGGCATTCAAGTCTAACATCATAATCTCCTCGACAAAGCAGCTCGCTTTTCCACTGCCCTAGTCGGTAACATCATCAAAGATCTCAAATCCTGGCAGAATCTTTCCTTCGGTGCTAACAGCCACTTCCGACTCATCATCAGACTCATCCCAGATATTGATCGGAACCCTCTGATTGATACCTTCCTCGTCGGAGGAACTTCCCCAAACGTCCACGACCATCAGATCCATTATGTGAGGGACATTATGATTTATGTAGGAAGGGTCCGACGATCCATACCGAGCCCAGCCTATCAGTTCTTCATAGTCCTTGAGGAACACTCCATTCATTCTTCTAGCCACGAGTGGAATAGCACCCTTCCGGATGCACATAAGTTGCTCCTGATCACTCAAGGTGACCCGACACGATGCATACTTGAACCTCCATCTTCTAGCATAATCCATAAATGGTTCCTCGGGGAATTGCCTGATCCTATCCAGATCTTCCAAGGATCCCGTCCATGGAACATACATCTCATATCTCGCCACAAAAGCACTCCTAAGCGGTATCCAATGACCCATTTCCTCCTCTGATAGGCCTTGGTGCCACAACAAGGCTTCTCCCATTAAAGTTTTCGGGAAATGTTCATGTAATTCACATTGCGGGAATCCGGCGTCGTACATATGGTTGCGGAATAACCTCGCATGCTCAACAGGATCCTGGTATCCACCATACCTAGGCATTGCCAACACTGCCTCGGGCGTTTCATAAGAGGGAGAGTCCGGGGTTTGATCCGCCAACATCCATACCGTATACTCTTTGATAAACCTCTTCGTCATTGCCGCCCAATCGGTCTTAACATACATCGGAAGCGACATATACCACATCAACGGCTCACCCATCAATGAATTACAGAACAAGCTGGTGATCTCTTCTTCCTTAAAACCCAAGGGCGCCATGGCCGACAAGTAGAAATGAAGGTGTTCCATCGGATCTTTGTTGCCATTATACTTACTGACCCTCAGTAGCGGACGCTTGATAGGTCCGATCTGCATCGCAAAGCGCTCTGCAGTCCTGTCCTCAGCTCTTCGATACTTTTCTAGAAATAGATCTGACAATTGATCCCAATCATACTTGCAAGAGTCGGGTAATGAGTGAAACCACCCCAAAGGCTCGCCTATCAGCGAATGGTGGAACCACTGAGCAATCTCATCCACCCCGAAGGATTCAACAAACATATCGCGCATATATTCACGCAAGTGCACCTCGGGATTTCCCCCTCCACTAAACAGACCCAAATTAGGCACAATAGTTCGAGACGACCCTTCTTCGGTCTCTTCGGTACTATCTTCATCATACGGTGCTCCACCATCCAATCCCTCTCCCATCGGTTCATCCTCTTGTTCCTTGCCAAGGAAGGACACATATAGACCATTTCCCACATTGTTCTTTTCGTCGGAGTCCAACAACTCCTCTACATTCTCCTCGAAGGATTCCATCACTACACGTTCTGTCAGACCAATTCCGATCATGCTTACCCTATGATTAGGCAATGGATTACGCCTAGTGGAAGGGTTCACTGACGAAGGATCAGCTATCTTTTTCTCCTCGATTAAATCCTGGATTTCATGTTTCAGCCTCTCACAATTCTCAATTGTATGCCCATAATTGCTGTGGAACTCGCAATATCCCCTAGCTTGTATCTGCGGAGGAGGCGGTGTCGTGTTATAATGAGTCAGAGCTTTCAGCAGCCCCTTTTTCTGCAATCGTTCGAAAACTTTTGTGTAGGTTTGATCAAATTTGGCGAACTGCCTCTTTTCGATAGCATTAAGATCGAGCACTTTCACTGCAGCGAACTCTGTACTCGCACTTGGCCCTCCGGCACTATATCCAGACTTCGTCCACTTGGTATAAGATTTCTTTGGTTCTCCATCCCCCTCGACTGTCAAGGCACAACTATACATCTGATTGAAATCGGTAAACGGCATATACCGCAACTCATTCTTGATATACGGCAATGTGTTGCCAACCACCATTCGAATCTGATCTTGCTCAAGCGGCTTCTGTTTCATGACCGCGGCCTTAGCCCTCCATCTTTTCATAAAATCGGAAAAAGATTCCCCAGCCTGTTGCTTAGTGCTCTCAAGTTCCTTCAAAGTGACCTCAAGCATGGTGTTGAAGCTATACTGAGCGATGAATGACTTCGCTAATTCCTTCCAATCCCTCTTCGTCACCATTGGTAATGCATGAAACCATGTGAGGGCAGCCCCCTCAAGATAAGTGTTAAACAGCCCTAGGACTTGATCCTCAGTAAGGATCGTGTGCTTCATTACAGCGACATACTGATTCATGTGGGCAGTGGGATCCCCAGTTCCATCGAACTTTTTCATGTCAGGGAGCTGGAATTTCAAAGGCAAAGCCGTTGCCGATAAACAATTCTTCAAGTTATAAAAGTCCTGACTCCTGGAACTTCCCCCACGTAGATCCTGCACCTCCTGCGTGATGTGTTGCTTCCACTCCTCTTCCTTAGCTTTCTCTTTCTCAAGCTGCTTCCGAATATAATCTTGATAGTTATCCTCATTCCCAAAGTGAGGTCCATCATTCACCTCATTCTCAGCGTGTTTACTGCCACTTTTATCATCTCTCATGGCCAGCTTAGCTAACTGGGCCGCTATCACCGCTAACTGCTCATTAATGTTGTTCACAGAGTTTTCCAATCCGGCCACTTTTTCGTCGGTCGCAGACATACTAGCTGAAGACTGAGTATACTCGGACGAAGATGATTCCGAAGCCACAACTGCCGATTCAGAACTGTCACTCTGTAACCGGTCAAACTGCCTAACTAGCCGACTGCTCTCTCGGTACCACAATCGCTTAATGATGACGTCTGCGCGAACGGTATCCATTAGTATGTATGCATGATTTTATATGCATGATTCGTGGTGTGTGCGTTTATTATTTACGGATATATAAGATAAAAAGAACAAACGTTAGTCTAATTACACGTATCACAATATCTCTCTTCCACCCTTATTCCTCCACACACTCGATGGTCCAAGTCTCTTTCCTAGGATTTTGGTTTGGGGCTCACATTGCGGTCCAGGGGACGCGTGATGCCGTCGATTATTGCGAAAAAGTAGATCAGTCATCAGACAATACAGTTCGTTTTGACGTATCAACGTTCAGTGACTAAGAAATCGACCAAGTTGGATTGTCCTTTCGGAATAACTCGTCTTTTATCCTTTCGCGAGACGCATTAATTCGGGTTTTGACTCCCTTTGAGCGCATCTCAGTTTTTAGACGTGGTACGAGTTATTCTTCTAGTCCAATTGTTCGTTATTGTCAATGACTCGTTCCCTTTTGTTCGCACGGGTTCGTGTCTCGATTTTTGGATTACAACGGGATCTTTTGGATCTATCGAGAGACGTAACCACGTGTTTATTTAGTGATGGAATCACTTTTGGATTTTATTTTAGGGAACGGACTCATCGCGTAACGCGTTTGTTCTTAGCGTTGAGGATCCGTTTGCTCATTTTAGCTACGTGAAAAGATGGCGAGTCTTATTTTGAGCGCACGGTGACCTTTCGGCTAGCAACAGTTCGTTGTTCTTCCCAATCCACGGGATATATCATCTTAGTGTGGTTATAGAAAATCAATGTTTCGTTGAATCGCATGCTTATTTGAAGCGAGGATATCACCGTTCTCTTTCCTTTAGGCACGAATTAAGCAAACACGTACATCGGGCCATATTTCTTGCAGTTTTAGTAACGGTCGAAATGATCGAGTCGTTAGTCAAAACCCGCAGTCTCGTCCATATGGCGCAATTATATGGTTTGGCTTAATTCGGCTTCGTGATTTTAAACGGGGTATACACTCGTTCGAGGCACGTATTCAAAGGCATTGGTTTATTTTCTTTAACTACTCTCGGTATTGACATATATCGTAGATTCGGAATGATTTTGGTCGTTTAGTTCATTTTTTTGCTTTTCTTTTCTTAGTCACTTCTGCGGACACGTCCATTTCTCTTAAGAACGACACGGGGCATAACGTAAAAGCTCGTCTTTTATTTGGAAGGGACGGGCTACGTGCGCGAAACTTTTCACGTTATGACAGGGTCGTTCGAAACAGAAATGTTCTTCGTTTTCGTTTCGTTATGATCTCGTTTTATCCCAATTTATTAAAGAATGTGAATAACGGCTACTGTTAATATAGTCTTTTGTATTGAAATGTAACTATCCTTAACACCAAACCGACGCATACTAATACGTGCTTACGTCGTAACGCATTTCCTGAACATGTGCCTTCGTCGGGACACAGAAAGGGACAAGGCGGGCCGCACATGTTCATTCATACGAGATGACTAAGTCGTCTTTAGTTTAAATCATTTCGATGTTTTAGGGTAATTAGTATGTCGACTCAAGAGTATATATTAACGCATCATTTCATTTTCTTTACATACTTTAGGATTTAGACACGTATCATGGTGATTTAAAAACACGAACTGATTCATTTATCACGCCAAAAATAGTAACGGGTAATCCTATGGCAACTTCTAAGGCTACTATATGCTGACATGGCTGAGCGCGGGACCTCACAGGACCGCACAAATTCGCCCCTAACGAATGGATGGGGACCCTTTGGCGCCTTACTGTAAAGGGGAACTTACACTAGCCTCTTTTGAGCGACGAATGGACTCTCGCTAGAGGTTTCGCGGAAATTACCCAAAAGGTTTGCAATAATGCACATGAATGCATACGAAAAGAAATAATACGATCCGTCCCCGTTAAGGGCTTAATACACGCCTTCCGGAATCAAATTTCTCGCTTCCCCAGTAGAGTCGCCACTTGTTAGACGAGGTGCCGCGGCCTAATCTCCCGGGAGGACTGGGGGGTGGACAACCTCATGGCGACGTAAGCGGTGATTGGCGCCGAAAGCAACCAATCGTGGAATCAAGCTGCTCGGCAGGACCGGAGCTCGGAGATATGGAAGAGTCGCCACCCACGAATGGGAAAATGAACACCGATCCCTTGCGGGAGACCGGTGTGGGTTCGGGAAACTTAGGTACGAGCCGAGAAGGCTAGCTCCTTTCCGGAGAAAGGCTACTAGGCACCCCGACATCGTCCGGTTATGAACCACCGGCCTCCTACTCAGCATGTTAGGCGATAACGGACTAATCGTATACTTCTTTAAGTTTAAAATTCATTTGAAACCTTTTCTTTCTCTTTTTAGAAACCGTTTTGAGCATATATTATTGAAAAGCCACTTTAGTAAAGAATCACCCATTTACATCAATTTGATATACATACAAAGAGAGAGGGAGAAGGAAGAATTGATTTATTTACCACGGGATTTACATGTCGTGTTGCGTGTTAATTCTATACTAACTCATTTCCCCAAAACGAGTTTATTTACATGGTTCGTACCTTAATCGCCGTTGGAACGATTTAGGTACGTTTCAAAACCCCGTTTGATGAAGTCCGCCTGAATCACCGTTGGAACGACTCGGGCATTGAAAATGTTGGGATAAAAGCCTTTAATAAGAAAACGTGGTTAAGCATACAAGTCAATTTATTTTGTACAAATCATTTAAGAAACGATTCAAAACTCTATTATTTATAATGAAAACGATTTTAATTACAAGGTTCGCTTAATCCATCGTTGGAACGGACTAAGGTTTTAAAACGTGGTGTTTTAAGAAACGATTTGAAATGTCAAGAAAACACTATTTATTTACATTAGGAACCTTTAAAAATCCATTAGTTCAAATAATTAAATTGAAAACTCTTTTTGTGATTTATTTTCCCCTTTTCACTCAATGGACTCTTTACTTGTCATAATTACAACAATAAACATATTAAATCAAAATTCACTCCCAAATAAAGCCCATTTGAAACATGGACCCCTAAATGGCCCAAAAGAATAAAGAAAATAATATAGGTATATATATACATTTTAGCCAAAAAAGGAAACACGAAATAAGGATAAGTGAAAATATACTATATAATACATATATAAGGAATAATAATGAAAATACTAAGTATAATACATTTTTACTTTAAATATGTGAAAATAATAAATAAAACCCCAAAATAAGAAAATATCATTTATCCCCTAAATAGTTTTATCTAATAATAACTAATATAGCCCAAATAGCCCAAAACTATATATATACATACCTAATGTAATTTAAATGTCAAAATAATATCCATTTATCCACAAAATGTCTACTAATTAATCACTCCCAAAACACCCAAGTAAATATCATTTTTAAAATAAAATTCATTACCCTTTAAGTAAAGGAAAAAGAAAAGAAAAGATATATATACATATATATACATATACTTATATTTAAAATAAAATAAAAAAAAGATATATAAACATTCTAAATAACTATATGTATCAAATGTCTAAAAATAGTTTGAAAATATATATTACATAAATACACATATATATACAAAGGACCAAAAGCTTAAAAGTTAAGAAACAGGGACCAAAACAGCATTTTTTACATTCCAGCAGATTTACCGACGGAAAATCCGTCGGTAAACAGCAATTAGTGACAGAAACGGAAAATTACAGCAGCACTCCAATTGTTTCCAGATTTATTCAAAAGCTTTAAATTAAGTCTAATTCAATCGTTTTGGATTTCCGAACTACCAAAAATGGATCATAGTCAATAACGGAAGTTCCTAAAACGACGTTTTTATTTTAAAACATTATTTGAAATTTTTTTAGTTAAAACTTATAATTACAACGTTTTCGATACCCGAACTACCTTTTAATCGGATCACGGTTCGTATTGGGATATCAAAACGAGGTTTTTTACTTCAAAACAAAATCGAACATTTATCTAACAAGAGACGGGAATTAAATAAATACGAAAAATTAAATAAAACGTGATAAATAAATAAATGACAAAATAAATAAAATTATAACATAAAAATAAATACAGGAAAAGAAGTGAATTAAATAAAATAAAACGAGTCTAGTCCTCGGATAATACCTCAAGTTCGGTATCTGACAGTCGAAGCCGATTGATTCCATGAGTCGTGATTTTTCGGTTTTTTGTGTTTTTTAGTAAAAATTTAACTTTGGAAAAATTTGGATTTTTTTGGGAAAAAAAATATTTTCTCCAAAAAATTGACTTTCTCTCTCTAAAAATGTTTAGAGTGAGAAAGCTCCAGAGAATCCCTCCCTTAAAATGCATGGGGATCCATGCCTTTTATAGGCAAACGGATCCCCGGCGGAATGGGCGACGCCCGAAAAGAATCGGGCGTCGCCCAAGGGGGTTGGGCGGCCGCCCAAGGCATGTTGGGCGGCCGCCCAACCTCACGTTGGGCTATCGCCCAACATTGTTGGGCGATCGCCCAACAGCGTTGGGCGAGCGCCCAACGCAAGGTTGGGCGCGCGCGCCCAACCGCCGTTGGGCGTTCGCCCGACGTCGGTGGGTGCTCGCCCAACGGCCGCCGGGGCGCATCTCGCGCCGTCGGGCGCGCACGTCCTGCGGCCGTCGAGCGTGCGTTCCGTGCCATCGGGCGCCCACGAACGCGCGTTCCGTGCTGCCGGACGCACACGCCCCGTGGCCGACGAGAGCGCGCTCCGCGCCACCGGGCCCGTGCATCACTCGGACGTCGAGCGCGCGCCACTTGTGGTTGGATGCGTGCATCCGACGGACGTCGAGCGCGCGCCCCGCGCCGTCGAGCGCGCGTCCGACTGTCGTCGACCGCGCGTCGGATGCCGCTAAGCGCTCGCACCATGCCGCTAAGCATTCGCGAGCCACCCCATTGGCAACAGCGACCCGCCATAACTCTTTCTTCCTCATTATGTACTTATCATTCTTTATATATTTTTTGTTTTTCAAAACTTTCGGAATCAATCGCTTCAACCGTCTTGTTTTCAGGTTTTCGTCACAGGTCCTCCGATTCGGTGTCTACAGCAGTGAGTTTATATGGTTGACCATGGTCAGCTGGAGTTCGGCCAGCTTCAATATAGAGTCCTGCCTGGGCTGTTAAGATTGTAGTGTAGTCATGACACTCAGAAGATCCTTCATACCTTTGATCTCCATAAGAAGCTGAGTGACAGACGAAAATGGAGTTGTCTCAACAGTGGTAGGTTCAGCGGTATTGGCACTTTGTTGATGGGGGTCCTGGATGAGAGCATGAGCTTAGTCAACAATTCTTCGACCAGACTCAGAGGCAATGAGATAGCTAAAGGATCCATCTTGTGTTGGCCCAGATGCCGGAGGTGGAGTAGAACCGGATAAGGGCAGTGTTTGGTTCTGCTCGTTATTGGAAGGCCCAGCATTGTCAGCGGCTGGCCTGGTATTAGTATTGTCAGTGGAAACTGACTGAATTTGAGTCTGCTCATTTAGTTGGGGAAGTGAAGGATCGGCAGAAAGAGTTGTTTGCTCAGTGTCAGGCTGAAGCTGACTAGGTGATGGAAGGTTAGGAAGTTCAGTGTCCACCTGAGCAGGAAATTCCTTAGCTTGCTCAACAGTTTGAGGAGTGGAATCTTCGAGCACTTTCTCGGCATTGCTTTGGTCGATAGAAGCATTTAAGTCGGCATGTTCCTTTCGAGAAACAGAGGCTTGATTTTCTTGAGACTCTGGTTGCGACACAGGTGTGTTGGAGAAGTATTTGAGTTAGACATCTGTAAGATCGGGAATCTCATCCCTCGGCGTTGAGTCACCCATGATGTCAATGACGGGTGGTTTGAAGGCTTTCTTCTTTCTCAATCTCCTAAGCTTCGGAGGAGTAGGGTCACACGGAATGGACTCAATGGAGTCAGTGGGTGAGGCATCCCTTTGAACAGCAGGAGCATTTTCTTGGTGCTCGGTTTCTTCTTCATCATCAACCAACTCAGTGTTGATTGGTTCAAGATGCTCATCATCTGCTGGTTCCTCAGTGTCATCCTGACCACTTTCTTCTTCTTCAGACTCATCATCCAGTTCTTCTTCTTCTAACTGGTCATCCAATTCTTCCTCATCAAACTGACCACCAAATTGGTCTTGGTCTTGTTCTTCCTCAGCCTGTTGCTCAGCGTCAATCCCTTGACTCTGTGCATAGTGTGAATGACGATATCTGTTGGCATGGCCTCAATAGGTCTTAACTCAAAGTTGAGCTTCTTCTTCTTCTTCTTTAATGGTTGGTCATCAACCTCTTTTTCTTCTGTTTCAGGCTCAGCTTGCCTAGGTCGTTTCGAAGCTGACCTAGATCCACCCGAACTTTGCTGAGTTTGCGGCTTTGGTCCTTTACATACAACTTTGATCCTCTTTGGGGTAGAGGCAGCTCCTTTAGATGTGCTTTGCACATCTTTCCTCTTTCTTTGTGTTCTGCCCTTTTTAGGTATTGCCCCCTCAGCGTTCTGGACAGCTTCCCCTTTTCCTTCCTTCGGCACAATTGGTAGGTCATATGCCAAACCAAATAGGGCAGCAGCTGTAATTTCGGTTCCATGAACTTGGATTTCCGAAACCGTGTCCACTTTGTGATCCTAGAGGATTCGAGTGATGAAAGAGCCCAGCCTAAGGGTTCCTGTACTTCGTAGAAACCCACCGATGATGAAGACAGGCATATTAATCGGCGTGTAGGTCAGCATGTGCCATATGAAGCACTGCTCGAAGTTGGTTGCTGAGTTGGTGCAGTTGATTTTGGGGTAGAGGAAATTTGTCAGTATGTAATGGGCCATCTTTTGATGCTGACCCATGGAAGTGCTTGAAATTTCACCTACATGACCCTCAGGTTTGCATAAGGTCTTAATGTAGTTGGTTTTGTCATGGTCACCTGACTTACAAAGTATAGCTCCTTCATTTTTTAATTTGAACAGTGAGGCAAGGTACGCTGGGTTGATGGAGATGTCCTTTCCTCGAACATGAGTTGCTAGGTAGTTCCTGTTATCATTGGCGACTTTCAGGTTGGCGTAAAATTCTCGTACCAACTCAGGGTAAGTGGGATCCCAAACTGAGAACAGCTCGGTCCAACCATTGTTCTTGATCCACTCACAGAAAGGCTGCTCGGCATCCACAAATCCTTATGAGAACCACCGCGAGTGGTCAATCTTCCTCCCCCTCACACTCTCGAAGACCTGAGTGTAGTTGCGTTGTACTACTTTCTTACCCTTATCCTTTTGCTGCTGTTTCCCTTTGGAAGAAGTAGCTTGGACAGCTTGAGCTTTCTTACTCGGCGTAGTAGCTCCAACGGGATTACACTGAGTAGGAGAAGTGGGATTGTCATCGGAGCGGTTATGGGAGATACCGGCACCGGAGATGTTCAGAGAAATTTTAGTCATTTTCTCAGAGAAGTTTTTAGAAGGTTTGCGTTTCAAGAGAGAGAATATGAAAGCCAAAGATTTCTAAGCGTAAAGAAATGAAAGTGGGAATTCATCCACTATTTATAGAGATGTTGAGTTAATCCAAGGCGTTGGGTTGTTTGTCTTACCTCGAGATTCTCAATCGACAAAGATTCTGGCATTTATGACATATACAGCGCGTGTGTTTTCTAATTATAGCCTATACGTCATCCTAGGTGGCCATTTAATTCGCGTGCTTTGCATTTAAGGTTTGCAACGGCTCTTTACTCAGTGTTAAGAATTTCAAGCGTTTAAAATTCTGAGTAGTCAGTGTTATGCAAAGGAATAGATCTTATGCATAGAAGCTCAGCTTGAGGTAAATACTCAGCATATATATTTATCTACTCAGCATGCAATATCACAAATCATTTATCATGGAAATTCACTCGGCATGCATACTATACTTGGAATTTATTGAAGAGGATTAAACATACCAATGGCTTCTCTAAGTATGTTGAATTGCTCACGAGCCAGTGGCTTTGTGAAGATATCAGCAAGCTGCTCATCCGTTGGGACATAGGTCAGCTTGATCTCACCTTTGAGTACATGATCTCTAATGAAGTGATGTCTGATGCTGACATGCTTCATCCTGCTGTGCTGGATTGGGTTCTTTAATAAATCAATTGCACTTTTGTTGTCACATTTGACTTCAATTGTTTTAGTCTGAACACCATAATCTTCAAGCTGTTGCTTAATCCATAGGACTTAAGCAACACAGATTCCAGCAGCAATGTACTCAGCTTCAGTGGTTGACAGGGCTACCGACGCCTGCTTCTTGCTGAACCAGGACACAAGACAGCTCCCAAGGAAGTGGCATCCTCCTGAGGTGCTTTTTCGTTCAAGCTTGTCTCATCCGTAGTCAGCATCAGTGTATCCAAGAAGTGTGAAATCTGAAGTGTTGGGATACTATAAACCTGCATTCACTGAGCCTTGCAAATATCTTAGGATTCTTTTTACAGCTATGTAATGAGATTCCTTAGGGTTAGATTGATATCTAGCACAATAACATACTGAGAACTGAATGTCCGGTCTACTCGCTGTTAAGTAAAGTAGAGAGCCTATCATACCTCGATACAATCTGCTGTCTACCGACTTACCATTCTCATCAGCGCAGAGGACAGTGTCAGTGCCCATTGGAGTAGATATTGGCTTACAATTTTCAAGTTCATATTTCTTCAATATCTCCTTAGCGTACTTAGTTTGACTTATGAAGATGCCATTTTTCCCTTGTTTGATTTGAAGTCCAAGGAAGAAGTTGAGTTCTCCCATCATTGACATTTCAAACTCAGTTTGCATCTGCTTGCTAAATTCCTTGCACATTAACTCGTTAGCGGCACCAAAAATAATGTCATCAACATATATCTGAGCCAGCAGGGTATCTTTACCCTTCCTCTTAATGAATAAGGTTGTATCAGCTTTACCTCTGACATAATTTCTAGTCAGCAGGATACTGGTCAGCCTCTCATACCAAGCACGTGGTGCTTGCTTGAGGCCATACAGAGCCTTTTTGAGCTTATAAACGTGGTTTGGGAATTTAGGATCCTCAAACCCTGGGGGCTGATTAACATAAACTTCCTCGTTTATAACTCCATTAAGGAATGCACTCTTAACATCCATTTGAAACAATTTAAAGTTCATATAGCTTGCATACGCACATAAAATTCTAATAGCCTCTAGTCTTGCCACTGGGGCAAAGGTCTCACTGTAGTCAATACCTTCTTGCTGACTGTAGCCCTGAGCTACAAGTCTTGCTTTGTTTCTGACCACGTTCCCTTGTTCATCCAGCTTGTTGCGGAAGACCCATCTTGTTCCTATGGTCTTCTGGCTTCTTGGTTTTGGCACTAGATCCCATACTTCATTTCGTCTGAACTGATCAAGTTCTTTTTGCATTGCATTCATCCAGAATTCATCATACTCAGCTTCAGCGAAATTCTTTGGTTCCTGGATTGAGACGAATGCTACGTTGCTGAGGTATCTCCTGAGTTGATTTCTCATCATCAGGGTATTCTCAGCGGCATCAATGGCACTCTCTGAGTGACCTCTTGGTATTCTAATCTCCTTTGGTAGATTGATGTCTTGCGCTGGTTGTGTTTCAACAATCTCTGCAGGTGTAGGTTGGTCAGTGAAAGTAATTTGAGTTTCACTTTTACCTTTGGTCAGCCCTTGAGGAAATGACTCAGCGGCTGTTTCTTGGTCAGCGGGTGCTGAGTGTGGATCATCCTCGGTCAGTGGCTGGTATCTTCCTGCAGGGTTAGTTTCATCGAACTCGACATGTACTGACTCTTCTAAGACTTGAGTTCGTTTATTGAAAACTCTGTATGCTTTGCTGTTTGTTGAGTAGTCTAAAAAGATAGCTTCATCAGCTTTTGAGTCAAACTTAGCTAGGCTATCTTTGGTATTTAAGATAAAACATTTACCGCCAAAGGCACCAAAGTATCCAATGTTGGGCTTTCGTCTTTTCCAAAGTTCTTAGGGGGTCTTCTTTAGTATAGGTCTAACAAGAGCCCTATTAAGAATATAGCACGCTGTGTTGACAACTTCTCCCAAAAAGTACTTTGGAAGCCTATGCTCACTCAGCATTGTCCTGGCTATTTCAACCAAGGTTCTGTTTTTCCTTTCAACAACCCCATTTTGTTGAGGCGTTCTAGGAGCAGAGAAATTATGGTCAATGTCGTTGGTTTCACAGAATTCAACAAACTGTTGGTTCTTGAATTCTCCACCATTATCACTTCGGATGTGAGCTAACTTAAGGTCTTTATCATTTTCAAGTTTTCTTACCAAATTTGAAAATGTCTCAAAGGTTTCATCCTTGCTACTCAGCAAGATGATCTAAGTGTACCGAGAAAAGTCATCTACAATGATCAAGGAAAATCTTCTTCCACCCAAGCTCAGCGGCTGGACTGGACCGAAGAGATCCAAGTGTAGTAACTCTAATGGACGCTTAGTTGAGACAATGTTTTTACTATGAAAAGATTGTTTGGTTTGTTTTCCAGCTTGGCAAGCGTGGCATAGTTGATATATTTCAAATTTAAGTTCTGGCAGACCCTCAACCAATTGCTTTCTTGCTAATTTAGCCAGGAGGTCCATGCTTACATGACCAATTCTCCTGTGCCATAGCCAGGAATTTTCTTCCTTTGACACTAAGCATACAGTTTTTGAAAACTTCTTTTCCAAGTTCAGCATAAAGACATTATCAATACGAGGGGCAGTTAAAATTAACTCATTTGTTTTACCCTCGAATATTTTACATCTAGTGTCATCAAATATAACTTTTCTCCCATTGTCACATAGCTGAGCTACGCTGAGTAAGTTATATTTGAGTCCGCTGACTAGGGAGACTGACTCAATAGTAGGATTGCCACCAATGGTTCCTGACCCTATTATCTTACCCTTCTTGTTGTCTCCAAAACTTACACTTCCTCCTCGTTTACGCACAAATGTGATGAACTGAGTTTCATCACCAGTCATATGCCTCGAGCATGCGCTGTCAATGTACCACATCTTTGACTTCTCAGCACACCTCAGGCTCACCTGCAATATAGCTAGTTGCTTTTAGGTACCCAATTCTTTTTGGGTCCTTGCTTGTTAGGTTCAACAGGTAAAGCATCATATTTTATTTTATGACGACACACTTGGACAGTGTGTCCATTCTTTCCACAGAAGTCACAACTGACCTTCCGTTTAGGATGTCTCACTGACTGATCAGCACCCTAGTGCTGAGCGTGCCAGCACACCTTTATGGTGTGTCCTTTCTTCCCACAGAAGTCACACTAGACATTCCGCTGAGGATTCCATCTCTGCTGACTAGTACTTCGGTACTCAGTGTTCAGAGGATTATTTCTTTTATTCGGAACCTTAAGTTGGTTCTGAATTGATGTGACGTCCTTCCTCAGTTTCTTAGAATCTGATTGGACCTCAGTGACAAACTTTTGCATGATTTCTACATTACTATGCAAAATCGAAGTGTCCTGGAGAATATATCGAAGGTCACTCAGTTTGACCTCCTCAACCTCGTCACATCGCCTGCTGAGTGCTCTAACCTTTTTATTACACTTTTTGACAAGTGTATAAAGGTCACTCAGGGCATTAACCATTTCATTTCTGAGCAAGGGTAGTGATATTACCTCAGTTGAGTTTTCCTCATCGTCAGATGCAATGGAGGGGTCAGCATGCTCAGAAACACAAGGCTCAGCAAGCTCATCTGCCATGAAGCAGATCTTTGCTGACTCAGTGGCATCAGCTTCAGATGATGATGAATCATCACTATCACTCTAGGTTGCCACCATTGCCTTCTTGCCATTCTTCCTTTCTTTCCTCAGCGAGGGACAGCTTGACTTGATATGGCCAGTTTGATGACATTCAAAGCATGTAATGGGCTTTGAGCTGTCCTTCTTGTACTTGCTGTCGCTGGAGTCAGCTTTGTACTTATCAAACTTCTTGTAAGGCTTCTTAGAATATTTGTCATTCTTTTTGAACAGCCTTTTCATCTTTCTAGTGAACATAGCCATTTCTTCATCGTCTATTGAGCTCCCATCACTGGAGTCAACTTTCATGACAAGAGACTTTTGCTTCTTGTCTTCAGACTTTTCCTTCACCTCGAAATTCTTCATTGAGATCTCATGGGTCAGCAGTGAGCCAATGAGTTCATCATACTTGTAGGTGGTTAAGTCTTGAGCTTCCTCAACAGCAGTTTTCTTTGCTTGCCAGCTTTTAGGAAGACTCCTAAGAATCTTCTTGACTTGCTCTTCCTCAGTGAAGATCTTTCCAAGTCTCTTGAGCTCATTGATGATATTTGTGAACATTGCGTTCATGTCAGAGATTCCTTCATCATCATTCATTTCGAACAGCTCGTACAACCTCATGTGCTGGTTGACTTTGGATTCCTTCACCTTGTTGGTTCCTTCATAGGTAACCTCGAGCTTCTTCCAGATCTCCTGCGCTGACTCACAACCTGAAATCTTGTTGTATTCTGCAGCATCTAACGCACAGTGAAGCATGTTTATAGCCGAAGCATGATTTTGTAGCTTCTTGAGATCATCCTCTGTCCATCTAGTCTCAGCTTTGACAACCATTTGGCCATCAATAGTTTCAACAGGAACAAATGGGTCTTGGACTATAGATAGCCATGCGCTCATGTTTGTTGCCTGAATGAAATTTTTCATTCTATTCTTCCAAAAGGTATAGTTAGACCCGAAGAATAGAGGAGGCCGAGTTATGGACAGACCCTCAGGTAAAATCTGAGTTGTCAGATTTCCTGGGAGAAACCGAGTGCTGTTCTCAGCCATAGTAGGGATCAGCTCAAGGTAGTTAAACCTTGCACAGTGAGCTTTTAAGCTCTGATACCACTTGTTGGTCCCTTATAACGTGACAAGTTAGTTCCAAGGGGGTGATAGGAACTATTTAAAAATTTGTCCGTTGAGGCTGACTTCTTTTTCTATGAAAAGGTTTACACAGCGTCACTAAGTAGATTCAAGACACAAGCTTAGTCAACTTGTGACTAAGTCTGCTTCTTTACTTGAGTCAGGAAATAGCACTTAGAGTCTATTCCTGAACTCAGCTTCTTAGTAAACTTAACTCAGCGTGAGTTCTTTACTTAGTCAGTTTTATAGCAAGCAATGTATATTAAAGGAGTTTAAGGGTTAGAAAGATATTACTCAGCAGACTTATCCTGGTTCGGCCTCTCCGCCTAAATCACGAAACCTTTTACAAATAGAAGCTGAGTATAACAAGAGTACCTTCCTTTATACCTCTACTCACTCCTATATCTATGCTAAGCACTATAACCGAGTACTCAGCCTTTCCTTTCTATTCTTCTAGAAATGATAAAGTGTTTGTCCTAAACAACGATTGCTAAGACACTTTAGATGATTAGAAATCACTATAGACTTTTACACAATAATATGGAAATTGGTGTAAGGTATTTGCTTTGCTTTTCTCACAGAATCTTCGAGTATGAATTTGGTCAGCGTTTCGACAACTTGAAGTTCTGTGTCGATTGAAGCAAATGGATGGCCTTTATATAGTGACATTTGAGGCACCTGGTCATTTCGAATTTCGAAATAACCATTGGAAGGAAACGGCTTCCTGTGGTTGTCACTCTGGGCGTGCTCAGCGTCGTTGGCCAATAGGATTCTTGCATCTTCTGTCTTCGTCAGTCTTCGGCAGAATGTTTCGCCATTTAAGGAAAAGTCCACGAGACAGCTTTCTGCGCCTTCTGAACTTTTCCCAAAGTAGAAATACTCTGTCTAGAAGTTGAACATTGCCTGCCGTTGTTCAGACTGCTTTGTCGTCCAACTCAGCAGCTTCTTCTTGAAGCTTTTGCCATGAAGGCTTCTCGATCCTTCTCATGCTGAGTCGTCGTTTTAGTTGATACGACTTCGTTTTGAATTCTTGGGCCGAATGGTATTGATGTGTTGACTTGGGCTTGACTTCCACTTTATGGGCCTTTGGGCTTTTTAATCTCAATGTCTTATACACAATTAAACTCAATATTGAACAAACACATTAGTGTAATAAATCAAAGTATTTTAAATTTAATGTGTTAGAATATTTTTAGAATTACTTAAATAATTTTGTCAAATCAAAATCATGTGGAAAGGTGTTTCAACATGAATGACTAGCATTTGACACCTAAAAAAAATCTAGAGGCAGTTAACAACCGCTCGAGGAGTGCTGGAGAGGATGATTGGATCGTGAAGGACCCGGTCCCCGGGGGTCCACCTGATGGTGTTGTGATCCCGAGCTTTCTGGGACATATTGCCTGTGCTATTTGGAGCGGGCAGGATAGGGGCATTCTCAGGTGTCATACACGCTCAGTCTATTGCGGGAAGCTAGGGGTTATGGTACAGTGGTGCTTCTAGGGAGATCCAGTCGCATATGGAGTCATCTGGGTTGTCCCATCTACCAAGTATCATGTACGCCCATATCGATGCGTCTCTAATTATGGCTTTTGCGGAGCGGTGGCAGCCAAACATGTTATCATTCCACCTGCCTTTCGGTGAGATGAGCATTCTGTTGCATGATGTATGGCAGATTTTACGCATCCCCGTAGATGAGGCTATGGTGACTGCTGAGGCGGGTACAGACGAGCTTCAGTCTTGCATGATGGAGTTGTTTGGGATGACTCGGCCTGAGTTGCTGGTCGGTCACTACTTTTCCGACGGTATACGAGCGGCTTCCATCATGGAGTATTGTCGAGGAGATCGGATTCCTGATGCCCAGGCTACAGCTTGGACGTGGCTTATGCTCGGTTGCACCTTGTTCGTAGACAAGAGTGGTGACCGCATCCGACCTTCCTGCCTGCTGGAGGTGCAAGACTCAGCAGTTGGAGCCATGGGACTCTCGTAGGGCTCGACTGCACTAGCTTATCAGGAGGGAGTTACAGTGGACCCCGATCTTCCTAAGAATTACATATGGCCATCTATAGCATTGGAGAAGACTAATGATCGACTGAGATCATATCGCACCCGACTTGATAGATTGACTGCGGATGAGGTACAATTTCTATTTAATTATAAATACTATGCAATTAAAACAAATTTGTATTACTTGTATGTTAATGTAGTTTTATACATATGTAGGTGATGTGGATGGCGTATGGTCCTGATGCCATTACGAGTACCCCTAGGATGACATATGCCGAATGGATACGATACTGAGATATGATCGAGTCGTACTACCGGGGAGATGCCTTCTCCATCTTGGTTACATGCAGACCATCCCAAGACCGATCTTGAGGTCGTACAAGGTCGTACGTCCCTGGTCCAGCTTGAAGTATCGAGTAGAGGTGCCCTTTCGACATGGCGCATGATATTTGGGACTCGTTTCCCGAGGCGGACGTGCTTATATTGTCATTCAGCACGGACTCCTTCAGACTCTGAGGATTAGTACATGCATTGGTACACCCATCATTCACACCCTCATCTACTACCGGAGATGACTGCACCCGCACTCGAACAGTGAGATTGTAAATGATTTTGGTTTTAATCTACTGATCTACAAATATGAAATGGTATTTAGTGAAATATGAAATGATACTTATTAAGTTTTTGGTTTTTCTTTTGTCAGTGGGTTAGCCGTTTAGCTAACTGGGGTGAAGGTGTTTTGGAGGCGATGAACCATCTTGATGAGGAAGTTACGACTGAGTGGAGACAGTCGTACGAGCAGATTATAGGTGCTTGGCATTTGGCCAAGTGATTTGTGACTGTAGATTAGTACTTTTTATTATAGTAGTACAGATTATGTTTGTACGTATTTTAGTACTTTAATTATATAAGTGCGTACTTTAGTACTTTTTTTTATAAAACTATTAATATAATTGTAACATGACTGTAAGTACCTGAAACATAACTGTAACTACCTGTAACATAAATACAACAAACTGAAACATAACTGGATCATTCCAGAACATTACAGAACTCTTTCACAATCAACCTGTAGCATAGCTGTAACTAACTGTAACATAAATACAACAAACTGAAACATAACTGAATCATTCCAGAACATTGCAAAACTCTTTCACAAACAACCTGTAATATAAATACCACTAACTGAAACATAACTGGATCATTCCAGAACATTACAGAACTCTTTCACAAACAACCTGTAACACAGCTATAACTACCTGTAACATAAATACAACTAACTGAAACATAACTGGATCATTCTAGAACATTACATAGCTCTTTCACAAACAACCTGTAACATAACTATAACTAACTGTAACATAAATATAACTAACTGAAACATAACTGGATCATTCCAGAACATTACAGAACTCTTTCACAATCTACATGTAGCATAACTGTAACTAACTGTAACATAAATACAACAAACTAAAACATAACTGGATCATTCCAGAACATTACAGAACTCTTTCATAAATAACCTGTAACACAACTGTAACTATCTGTAACACAACTGGATCATTCCAGAACATTACAGAACTTTTTCACAAACAACCTGTAACACAACTGTAACTACCTGTAACATAAATACAACTAACTGAAACATAATTGGATCATTCTAGAACATTACAGAACTCTTTCATAAACAACCTGTAACACAACTGTAACTACCTGTAACATAAATAAAACTAATTGAAACATAACTAGATCATTCCAGAACATTACATAACTCTTTCAAAATCAACTCTTACATAATAACAATAACAACTAATACTCAAAGTCTAAAAAATACATAATAACAGCTAATTGCCCCTAATGTTAACCAATATGGTCCACTGTGCTCTCCTATCATCATAGAAGCGCTCCCACCCTTCAAAGCTTCGATCATGGTATTGAAACCACCATGCCAGTATAGGGGATACCGGAAAATTAGGAGATAAATTTAAACGGATATAGTGTCAATAGTGATTCCCTAAATGAGTTATACATATTTCTCGTTCTAGTCTTGTAGCAGTGGATGCGGCATACAATGGTAACACAGTACCACAAAACTGCAATGTCTGTCCACCCGCGAAGCCGAAAAACATGACAGCAACATTATACAATATAGCAATCGGATACAAGTCATCCCAAATGAGCATCCAATAGTCTTGCGAACAACCTCCACCGTCCCAACCTATCCTACTAATTGATGAATCAACACCGTCAATAAACACATTTTCATACAGGAAACGGTTAGCAATTATTTCATTTCTAAGGTTATGCCTAATTGCTTGCCACGATTCTTCGCTACCAAAAATATAGGTAGACACCACACAAAAGCCACAATTTCCATCACCGATGACGTCGTAATATGATTTGACGTAGGGCTTAATGATGCCGACTATTTTGTCAAAATGTACGAAATCACAAACGCCAAACGTATTTCCATCTGCATTGAGTGAAATAAGTATTGTAAACCTCACAGAACTTATGTTAAGTGTAAATGAATTAGATATTGCAAAATTTGTATTACAAAAAAAAGTTGGGTTGATCAAATACACATTACCTAATGAGGCAACATTACAGACAGATGATGAAGAGCTTCTTCTACCACTTCTACCATGACTCATAGACGAACTAGTAGAACAAGCACGTCCACGACGAGTGTCATTGTACTCCCAAGCACTCGGTGTACGTTTTGTGGATTTACTCGCTTTAGGCTGCCCTCGAACGTGAATTTTTACATCGGGTTCGGTGTAATGTGCTTGATCAGGGTGCAGTTGATCATAGATAAGTATTGAAATATTCCGCAACAAGGCTGGGTCACCTTTAGAGACCTGATCGACTAAGTCATAGATAAGTATTGCAAATATCTTTGATCCTCCGTCTGATCATTACACCCTGCATTTTCATCAGTGTGACCATAATTAATTAAAAGTCTTCTCTAGAACACATGAACCCTCTCAATACTAATCATACGATTAAGATCATAAGCTTGTTTGACCTCACATGCACAAGGTATCTGATGAGAGGTTCTCAATACACAATCGCAAAGCACGTTCACTTCATGGCTCAAACCTCTCATGCGCTCTAACTCTTCACTGAGCAACTGCATGCAGTAGTGGGAGACATTGCAGACCATGTAGTTAAGGGGGAATCCAGAGTACATGACTCATTTACGAAGCCTAGACTACTCAAGCATGTACTTGATAAGAAGATAAACATACTATCAGTTATAAAATGCATTCATAAATGCAAATTACTTAACTGCATTAGAACATATTGCAAATACCTGATATTAGTTGCTTGAGATTCTATCTGCTTGTGAACCTTCTAACATACCGTATCGAGGGAGCTAGTGGCGGTATTGAGCCATTGCTTTAGACTCGTATGTTCTCTCTCCACACGACAAGAAGTTGTGTTTCCAAAATGTAGGAAATTCTTCGTCCAAGAAACAACAAACTTCTCCTTATACACCAACCACGTCTCCTCAACGTACGAGATAGTAGTTTGGTACCTACTCATCACATCCTTCATCTTTCTCAGATTTTTCTCGTACTCAGCAATGGGTAAAGATTGTATTATTGTTCTCCATTTTCCATTATTGAATTAGTGGCATGTACCTTATCTCCCATAATTCTGTACACCTGATCTTCTACATCCTTATTTATATGGCAAGTGCATAGCAAGTGTGCTGAATGTGGAAAAACCTATTGGATCGGCTTCAACAACCCCATCTCCCTATCACTAACAATAACAGTCGGGTTGAGATCAAAACCCTCAGCTGCTGCAGGATCCAACGATAGCTCCCTTCAGTCTCATCTTTAATTATGGCATACGTGATCTTAAAGTTGTTATTGCATGGCATCATCCCAACAATTTAAACAAATGTCATTTTGTACTTGTTAGTTTTGTACGTTGAATCAATACTGATATACTAGTAATAGGTCCTGAATAAATCTACTCATTCTAGATGTGCCATAAACATATGCGTTATCACGCCAGAATGAGGATCAACTTGCGTATAATGAACATACTTGTTCTCCACAACAATATGGTAAAACTGACTAACCAGGTCTCTACCTTCGAACCCATCCTTCCTCATCTTCTTCCTGTAATTGTAGACGTGTTTAATTGTTGGGTTGTCTATTGGATGCTTTTCTTTAACTGCTGCTAAAATAGCACAGGGCTTTCCTTGAGCCGAACTCATATTACGCACAATTATTTTAGATGCGGTACTGAGTTTGCTCATCTGCCGACTTCCCTCTGGATACACACGTAACGTATGATTGTGCTTACCAGTTAACCCAGCCTTAGCCTGTATCCCCCAACAAGAAATGTCTGAATGTTGATAGGCTTTAATCTGAAATTTACATCTGCACGCTTTAGTTTTACTTTTTCTTATTAAAGTATCTTCAGAAGTTCTCACAACACCTCTGTAGCATTCACCCCGTGAACATCTCAATAGCTTCTTCTTTCCCCCATGTTTGTGCGAAGATACTATAATCTCAAACCCATTTTGAATAGCTACCTGTTTTGCCCAATCAACAACATATTGACACGAAGGAAAAATGGTATCCGTTATGAAACGGAAACTGTAATCAATGTCATCGGGATTCCAATATTCTAACGGTTCCTAAATATACAAAAAATACATAACATGTATTAATAAAACTTGAAAAATACAAAAAAAATAAGTTCGGGGGTGTTTCGGGAATTTTTTAGGGTAAACGGGCAGGCTGCCCGTTCCACCATAGGTAGGAACGGGCAGCATGCACCGCCCGTTCACGCGAAATTCATAAAAAAAAAAAAAAAAAAATTCAGAAACCGATTTTTTTAAAAAATTTAGGATCGTAATAATACATTGTGTTCGAAATCATCTTCTTCGGAAATTCTCGATTCCATTTTCGTAAAAGTCGTTTTTTTTGGCTCAGGAGAGAAAGGGAGAGAGAGGATTTTGAGTTTTAGATGAAAAATAATGAGAAGAGCGGAATGGTAAAAGAGAGGGCGGTGATAAGTAAATTATCGAATACTATTTTAGTATATTTTATTTCTACTTTTGTTTGAGGGTTCACATTTTAATTCAATTGAGTGTTTCGATTGGTTAGGTAATAGGACAAATATATATATATATAAAAGTTATAAATGTGTAAAAAGTTAGGCGCATAAAAAGCTAGGCGGCGATTTGCGATTTGCAACGTCTCGCGGTAATAAAGCGGCCGACCGATTTGTTCTGCCCTATTAACGAAGGAGCGATGTTATGGAAATCTCCACCTAGGCGGCCGCTTCGCCCGATTTTTAGAACACTGTCAGTACCTGATGAGGGCATCTTGTCCCTGGACGCGGGACGTAAGAGAGCACACGCGGAGCGTGAATCCGGAGCAAGAGAAAGGAAGAAAACCCCGCGTGTAAAAAGGAATGATCTGGAGAAGAGTCAGCAGCCAAAACACGCAGGGCGTACTGTTGGGCACGTCCTGCGTATTTGAGTGTCTGATCCTGAGAAGAGCTCATCAGCCAAGACACGCAGGGCGTACTGTTGGACACGCAGGGCGTACTGTTGGACATGCAGGGCGTACTGTTGGACACGCAGGGCGTATTTCCACTTTTCAACAAACTTGCTCCTTACTTCAGCTCCCTTATTATTTACACATTTGGTCCCTCAGCTCCTTCCCCACTTCCAAAAGACACCCCTCCACTCACCTTTACCCCATCTACCCTTTTATCTTTATGTTTAATTAGCTAAACTCTTTACCCTTTTATGTAATTTAACATTTAGGTTTTTGAGATGATATAAATTCATCTCTTTCTCTTTGTATTGTTTAACTTTTATGAAATACAATTTATCATCTTCTTCCTTGTGAAGTTTGTTAAGGTTTTACCCTTCAACAATGGGGATTTCACTATTCCTATGGATTTAGTCCATGAATTAGGATCCACTCCTTCTAGTTTAGCTAGATAAGTTGTTAGCCTTTGTGAGTTTACGGTTTAAAACTCTCAGTGGATTCCGCGCTACATCATTTGGTATTAGAGCCGGTCGTTTTCCTTGAACGGAGACTTCTTTCGACTATGGTTCAACCAAACTTATCTCCTAGATATGAAGAAACCATCAAAATGTTGGAAAGACTCAACGCCACCATGAGAAGGCATCATGCGGGTTTTAAAGAGGATTTGCGGGTGATGAACGGGCTAATGAGAGAGATGGCGACATCCGTAGAGAGTCTCAAGCAAGAATACCGAAAACCTTCTCAACCTACCATGGAGGTCCCTCCTAAAGATCCATCACTAATCTTTTCTCCATTACATGTGGTAAAGGTAACCCCTAAGCTTCCAATCTCTAATATTGAAGTTTTCGATATTCCTATTGCTATGGAAGATGTTGGTGATGTTGTTTGTGGGGATGAAATGGATTTAAATTCTTCTTGTGAAATTATTGATAATGAACTTGTGGAGGAGGATTTAGAGTCGTTTGTGGATGAGGAGGAGAGGTTGTTTGTAGGTGAGGGTGTTGGAGAAACCTATGTTGCAAGGGATGCTCCTTTGGTGTTTGATGAAATGCCCCTTGAACATAACTTCAATGATATGCTTGGTGGGAGTGAGAAAATCACACTATGTGTGAAGGTTGATGGTTATGGTGATGGGAGAGATGTTGGTGGTTCAACCATGTTGGGTGGTTGCATGTCTTGTGAGTCAAGCGGCTTAGCATATGGGATAGTCGGCTTGAGCTATGAGAGAAGCCAATAGGAACGATAGGTCGCGGGAGAGAGCGGATTGTGGATGAAGGGGGAAGTGAAATTCCATATGGTCAAGAAGAAGATGAGCTACGAAAGGAGATTGATGGAGAAGGAAACTTTGACATTGAACTCGTTAACGATGATGAACTTGACTATTATGAGCGAGAGTTTCGGAAGGGAAAGGAGGAAAGTGGTGACGTGGGACCAACGTCCGGAGATGGGGAGTACGTGTCTTTCTATGGACAACCACAGGGCATTCTACCTTTGGGAAGATACCACGTGACATTGCATGGGATCCCGGAGGTCGTATGCTATGTCTTCCTTATGATCGCTTGAGCTTCAAGGAAACGGATAAAGAGTATGTTGTGACGCCTCTAGGAAGGAATGAGATTCCTAGCATGTGCACATTAGGAATGAGCCGAGCCTCCCACTTGGTAAATTCAGAACTTGTTATTTTGTTCTTGATTGAGATGCATGTGTTGGGATATATGTTGTGTTTGTTGAGGGAACGACAACCCTATGAGGAGTCAATGGGGCGTGATCTTATGGTGAAGAGAGTGAGCTTCATAGAATATTTGGTGAACGGGACTGGCCGACCGGATAATGTTGAGAAAATGGGAGGAGCTCAAGAATGGCGAGATAGTGGCCAAGTTAGTGAAGGGGCGACTCGAGAAGCCGCGAGATTGTTAGCCCAAGAAAAAGAAAGAATTAATATGAGTGTTCTTGGGATCACTACAAAATGGGTTGACAAGTGTCGTCGGGACATCCCCTTTGATGTCGGCCATGAGCGGAGTAAAGTTGTGTTCCATGTCCGTGTTCGTGAAGCGGGGGAAGAGGAGACTCGGGGTTGGTCGGTTCGACATGTCGTGGGAGTGTGGAGGAGCTTCCAAGACATTGTGGGGGATTGGTTTGATCAACTCCGTCGAGATATCCCGTTCGATGTCGGTCGGAGATTGTGGCGAGTATTACGGGGGATGAGCACCGGGGACAAGACACAAGTTGGGATGTGGGGAGAGTTCATAAAGAGAAGGAGAAGCTGACAATATAGGGAGCGGCTAACCCCTACCGAGCACAAGTCTTGTTCTATAGTTGAGTTGGGGTCCAACTCTTTTGAAGAAGAGGAGAATGATGAGGGCATCTTGTCCCTGGACGCGGGGCGTAAGAGAGGACACGCGGAGCGTGAATCCGGAGCAAGAGAAAGGAAGAAAACCCCGCGTGTAAAAAGGAATGATCCGGAGAAGAGTCAGCAGCCAAAACACGCAGGGCGTACTGTTGGGCACGCCCTGCGTATTTGAGTGTCTGATCGTGAGAAGAGCTCATCAGCCAAGACACGCAGGGCGTACTGTTGGACACGCAGGGCGTACTGTTGGACACGCAGGGCGTATTTCCACTTTTCAGCAAACTTGCTCCTTACTTCAGCTCCCTTATTATTTACACATTTGGTCCCTCAGCTCCTTCCCCACTTCCAAAAGACACCCCTCCACTCACCTTTACCCCATCTACCCTTTTATCTTTATGTTTAATTAGCTAAACTCTTTACCCTTTTATGTAATTTAACATTTAGGTTTTTGAGATGATATAAATTCATCTCTTTCTCTTTGTATTGTTTACTTTTATGAAATACAATTTATCATCTTCTTCCTTGTGAAGTTTGTTAAAGTTTTACCCTTCAACAATGGGGATTTCACTATTCCTATGGATTTAGTCCATGAATTAGGATCCACTCCTTCTAGTTTAGCTAGATAAGTTGTTAGCCTTTGTGAGTTTACGGTTTAAAACTCTCAGTGGATTCCGCGCTACATCAGTACCCCCACGACACTAGTTCGAGTAATAGTTTAGCCAATTCCGGTGGTTGCAGCTCCAACAGGAGTACACTACAAGAAAAAGGACTATTAATATGCAAAATTTAATAAGGGTGTAAAATACACTTATTAAAAGTGTATTTCTCATACATATAAGAAGGGTAAATTCTATCACTATATTATTAATAAGCAAAACACTTTTTTGTTAAATTTCACTAAGATTTCCCCTTATTAATTCACTCTAAATTAAAATAGTTTTATTTTTATTTCCTAATAAAATTAAAACCCCCTTAATAATTGTATTAGAAAAACATAAATAATTATTAATTGTAATAGTAACATATAAACCCCTTATTAAAATATTTTGATAGCAAAAATAAAACTTCTTAATAAATATATTGGAAAAATATAAATACTTATTAATTATAATAATAACAAAATAAATCCATTATTAATATTTTTTTTATATCACAGGCTCTTAATAATTATAGTAAAAAGAGAAATACTTATGATTTGGAATTGTAATAAACAAGCCGCTTATTAAAAATTTGTTGTTACCGCCTCTAATTTCATTTCCCCCTAAAATTTATGCTTTGAAATTTCGCTTCCCTCTGAAACATTTCCCTCCTCAAATTTTTTCCCCTTTTGGTTCCCCCTCTGTAAAAGTTATGCCCCAAAATTTCAAACCAAAATCCCAAATTGAAATTGTAATTTCAGTGCATTGGAAAATCGTTTCAGTCTGAATTTCTCAACTTCTTTTAAATTATTCTGAATCCCCAATTCACGTGCGAGCTGCTCATCTGAACATCCATTATCAATCAACGCAGACCACCGTATGAGCTCCGATGGCCATCACTTGAAGCTGGAGAAGCAGATACTTCTTGAAACACTTTCAATGAATTTGGTACTTCCGTGTTTCGATTCAAAATTTATGTCTCTCACTTTGATTCTTCTAGGGTTTCCTTGCTTTTGGTTTGCTTGATAAATTTAGAGTTTTTTTTTGGGTATTTTGTCTTGGCCATTGCAATTCCTGCAAAATGGTTTACGGTCTTTTGAATTTCAACTCGATTTGTAGGCACTGTTTTTTCTTTTATTTGTGTTCTCAATGGATGAATCTCTTATTTGCGTAAGGACATTGTTAGAGTGACATTGGACCGTGAAGTTATGGCTTTGCTGCTGTTGTCCGTATATACCCTTCAGATAGCTGGTAGATGTTTGTTAATACTTCTCATGCACTATTGCTTTTTTCGTATGTGTTGATTTTAGTTGGAGAAGAATCTGATTTCGTCCAGAAATCTTGGCATTGATTCTTGAAGGTCTGTCATAGGTAATGGAATCAAGCCTAACAAACATAAAAATATGTCAATAAAGGTTGTTAGAGCTTGACTAGAAGAAAGGGAAGAGGTTGTTCCAGCTTTACCCTAAAGTTCCAGTTCAATTTCTCCTTCCTCTTCTCCCAGAAAATCACTTTCCAAGCCTTCAACTATCCACTGCTCTCTTCCAAGCATAACTTTCCTCTTTCCCAATTAGTTTAGTCTTACTGTTTAATGTATCTGAATTTCTTTAGTTATTTGAGATTTTAAGCTAATTATGTGATTTAGGTTTTTACTTGTTCTATTTTGTTTGACGGATGAGTTCTTTTTGTGCTTATCTTGTTTGCTACATCTCTCTCTCATCGAGGCCTGGTTCATTATGATATTAATTGCTATAAATGTTTCTGCAAAAAAGTGATGAATGTGGGTATTCTTTGAGCTTTTCCCTCATTTTCGAATATGTGATAAGCAATTAAAATGTTATGCTAAGCATCTGTCTATTTCCAGTCATGCTAAGTGTTTTATTTAGGTCCATGAATCTTAGCTCATGTTCCTTAGCTTGTCATTTATGTTTTGCACTAAAATCCAAAATTGAACATTTACTGCACTTCAAGAACCACTTTGGTTATTTTTCACTGCTGCAACTGTTTTTATGCTGTCACCATTGAAATTATTTAATCTAGCATCTTTACTGGTTTGTGTTATACAATATCATATATACATTTTCTCCTTAATGGAAACTGCCTCTCAAATATACAAAATGTGTCCTGATATTCAAACAGTTAGCTGTAAAAATAGAGTTTGTGTTGGCTTTTGAGTTGATGTCTCTACAAGGATACTTTCCATTGTGCTTGCACATATATATTGAGGTTTAGGAAAACTCGGCATTAATGGACAAGATGTTTGGCTTAGACGTTTCTTATTGAAATAGGATTAATCCACTTCTAGCTGCTTCAAGAGCAGGTAAATAGCAGCAGAAATGGTCTAATGCAGTTGAAGTTAGATAAGGTTCTAACTTTTTCGGCACATGATGGTTCACTAGATATATGCTCTGACTTGTGCTCTATTACCTCTTATCAAACACTGAAAGTCATATGTCATGCACATTAGGGACTTTAATAAAATAACTTAGTAAGAAATATAAATTTCAAATCACCAGCAGCCTTTAAACTGATTCAAATTTAAAGGAAAGATGCATATGGATCTATTATATAGATTGCTCTGTTCATTGATGCCTAATGTATCTATGGATGCTTTCTCATTAATTTATTTGGGAGAAAGTTGTTCTATAGGCATTCCTCCCTAAGTTGTACTTATTTACATATTTTGACTTAGAAATTGAAAGGCATGTGAGCTCTGTTTTTGTCTCCCTTATTCGGCTTTCTCTTACTTTTATGATGCTAGTACCTTGCACAGTATCCAATCAGCGCTTCAAATTCTTAGTGTTCATACCCTAATTAATGAGCTGAAATTTTGCTTCCTATTATTCAATCTCAACTTCAAAAATCTTGGTTCATATAAAGTGCCATCGTTTCTAACCTCTGAAGATTAGTCTGTTTTTGTTTAGTTTCCCTTTTCTTTTTATATTACAAATTCATGCTGATGCATCCAGGGAGAATGTATAGATGCAGTAAGGGTAATTTAGGAAATACAGAGACTTGTTGGTTTGTTTCTTATAAAATCATGCTGATGATAATATAGATGATAATATCTGGCGGAAAACCTTCTGCTTGCATCTCTTCTTGTAGTTTAAATGCCTTAGGTATGTCAACCTCTATCCCTAGCTTTTCATCAATCACTGCGAGCTGCTCGATCGTCTGAACCACAGCTCGGTCATCTTCTCTAGATGTCTAGTGCTTGCTAAGTGTTATTTTGGCAATTATGAGGTTACAATTCTAGAAGAGTTTATGCTAGTGTAAGGGCTTGTGATGCAGTTTGAAAGTTGGATTTTTAGTATGATAGTCTTTTAATGGTACTGGAGTTCTGAGAAAGGGTTGGGGACGCTGTTTATGAAAACTTGTCTGTGCTGTAAAAGTTATTTCTCTTATTCTTTTACACTTTTAATAAATAGTTTCTTGATGAATTTTTTAGGAGCTCGTTCTCTTGCCTTGTGAGAAAATGGCTTGCATGGAACTGGGATCTAAAAGTGATGCATTTCAAAGACCAGGACAAGCCTGGTACGCAGCAGTCATTTCTTTCTATTTTACTACTTAGTCTTCCCATAATCTCCATTCCTGTTAAGTCTTTTTGTCGTTTTTCTTTTATTTTCTTTTCATTTTGCTTTCTTGTGTATGTTGATAATGGGTATTCCTATCTTGTCGCCTCAAATTAGAATTTTTTTTGTTCAATGTTCTTATACTTCCATATAAATATTGGTATATTTTCACTATAAATGATGCCTGCTAGGCTGCTACCATGGAAGTCCAGGCATAAAAGCAATTTTCTCAACTACAGTTCCCTTGAATCGCTGTCTCCCACTTCTTTTCTTCTTTTCCCTTCTAACAAAGTAGTTGTGAGTGATGTCATAGCTTTTTCCTCCCAAAGATGAAGGGTTGAGAGTCAGTGTGCTAAGTTTATTAGATATCCATCCACTCTATTTCTTTGCTGCTTAAAATAGTAACAAAAGGGGTTGTAATAAAATGTGCATTGTAAGGAAAATTGGTGTTATGTTGGGATTTAGTTTGTTAAGTTGCTTGGGGATTTTCCTAATAATGTACCATTCTTGAAGATCATTTTAATTAGACTCCCTACTGGGAAAAGGTGAATGGCCTTTTAACTTGGCAAGTTTTTGTAAAAGCCATGGGTGGACCTGCTAATGAATACAAGTTTATTTAATAGTTGTCAATTTGGAATTCTCTCTTGCAGTTTGTTAAAATTCAGTCATCTATCATTCATTAAACATGCTTTTCGTTGATTAATTAGCCATTATAATACACGTGGTTGGAAAATCCTGCTTCTAGGTGTCATTCCTTCAATATGCATATGGACGTGGGAATAGAGCATTTTGATTTAGGCATAATGTAGGACCGCCATATAGGCATCACTTCCTTTGAGGCTAACTAAACATTTTTCGGTCATAGCTTTTATTTCTCCTCTATATGAGCTATTAGTTGAACTGTCTCCCTGTCATTGCTCTATACAATGTAATGAATAGAGTATATAATTATTAGGTGGACCAAATTAAAAACTCTTTGGCAAGGCAAACTGATGGTTAATTCGACTTGGATACACAGACTTACTCTATTTTCTTTGTGGAACCCCCAGTGATTCTATTTTTGTACTTATATATTGGATATTTTGTGAGAAGCAATTCTATCTTTACTTGCAAGTGTTGATACATGAAACCTTGTCACTTATAAGTGGTTCATGTAAATTGGAGGATGTAATTCGTTACAGCCTTTCTGACCAGTTTAGTTGTCTGCTTTTGTGGCTGTATACATTGTTGAACTTTAGGTTGTGTGATTCATTCCACTTATATTGATAAGAATTGCATTCCTCTCCACTTCGGTTTCGGCTTTTGCTCTTTGTCTCCTTATATTTTCTTTTTCATCTCAGAAATGGAAGCTTTCGGGAAAGTTTTGTGCTCTTGAAATATCTTCCGTAAGAATTTCATATATTACTGTTGAACTAGGTTTTTTGCTCGCAAGTAAATGTTCCACCTTTTTGTTGTCATTCATTTTTGGTCTTTCATCTGGTTGAGCGAAAGGAAAAAACAAGGATTCTGTTTATTTCTGTCAACACTATGAACAAGGTGTTAAACACAAACTGTTGAGCTTAGAAAGCTGAGATGTTACAACTTAGTAGAACTATCAGTAGAATTTATCAAGGTGTTACCTTAAATAATTGGTCAAAAGTCTATCAAGTGAAAAACTTAACTATTTCTAGAATTGGTATCCCAGTTCTGGAAACTGGTATCTAATTCTGTTTCCAGAACTGGTATACCAATTTTGGAAATACAACTGGTATCCAATTCAATAGAACTGGTATACCAATTCTGGAAATAGAACTAGTATCTAGTTCTGTTTAAATTTGGTTCAAGAATGTGCAGATAGTCCTACTTTGGCCCTAGTTTGACCTATTATTGCTAAAACAGGGAGTCCATTGATCTCTTTTGCACCTAGATTAATATCGGCCTATCCAAGTCTGTTGACATGATATTTTATTTAAAAATATGTTCTTCATTCATGTTTCTGCTACAATTAAATATGTTTTAATTCTATAACATACCAATTGGAAGCATGTGATCTGATCTGATATGAGAATTTTTTTTTACTGAAAAAGTGTTATTTTGATATTAGCTAGCTAGTTTTGATGAGTGTATTTAAGATGGGTGCAATAGTTTTCTTTTGCTACACTTTTTCATTTAAAGTCTTTACTTTCCTTTTGTTCATCTTCGTTTTACTATTTTATCTTCTTATCCTGTCAAAAAGGAAGATTTTCTCTGGATAGACATATTATGAAAATCACTGATTATCATAATCTATATAGAGTTGAAACCATCTCTAAACCAACCTTTATTTCCATTGTTGGCTTCTATCTATTTAGCTCCTTCTCACTGGATCACTTTCCCGCATCTTAGACTCGTTCCAGATACCACATCTCGATTAAGATTTTTGTAGTCTGACGCACGAGATCTCAGTCGATGAACCCTCATGGGTCCTATTTGTCTTACTAGAGATAGGAATTCTTTCCATGATTCATCCCAGTTTATCATTTCTTCAACCGTTCCTTTGTTCTTGACCAGATTTTTGGGAGAGGCCTTCTAGGCAAGAGATTCTTGGTCTTTGTCGTATGTATTAAAATGTTGTTTTTATGTATTAAAATTGGGAAAACTATGTTTAGTAGAAGAAACAAGTCATTCTAACCTCTAAGTAATTAATTATATTTATTTCTCTCACTTTCTTCTATAGGCAGAACATGCAGAAGTGATGGAACAGGGGAGGAGTCTAACAAATGAAAATGATCAGTATAGATCAATGTTTGATGAGAAAAGAAAGGAGATAGAACCTCTGCATCAGGCACTGGGTAAGCTGCGGAACACAAATAGTTATGCTTGTGTTGGTATATGTTCGTCTGAGGAAGAGCTTAGTGATGTGGTATGTTATAATGCAAAATTCAGTATGGTACTGAACCTCAGTTATTTCTTTGAGTCGTAGTAAAATTTTCTGCATTGTTTCTAACTCTTTGCTTTGTTTCTGATAAATGCAGATCTACATTTTGCAATATGGTATACAGCACAAGAGCATACCATTGACTGAGGAGAAGCAAATCCTCAGAGAAATAAAACAGCTTAAGGGGACAAGGGACAAAGTAATTGCTAATGCTGCTATGAGAGCAAAGATTCAGGATTCAATGGGCCAAAAAGAAGCTATACAAGACCAGGTCAAAGTAAGAAATCTGGAATTTTGGCTCTCTTGTGCTAATTTTTTTTTATAGTTTTTCTAGTCTCTGGATTAGTTCTTGTGACTAAATTATGTTATAATCATAATTGCCTGGTAACTTGTTAATTTTATTATATTATTGTAGCTTATGGATTCTGATCTGGATGGGGTAAGAAAGGAGCAGCAGGCAGTTTGGGAAGACTTGATCAACTTAGGGATAAAGTGAAGGTTTTTTATAATGAAATCAAGACCTTACAGGATGAGCTTTTAGTTGTGATCCTGAAGAGGGACAAAGCATTTGGAAATATCAAATCATTAAGGCAATTGCATGATAAGGTATCTTTTTTCATCAACTAGCTGAAAGTCTGTTTTTTCTCAGTACATAAAACTGTTTCTATCTATAGTCTTGTTGATTAATGATTTTTAGCTAATTTCACTAAGTTATGTTTTTTCTAAACTTGGATGGTGTCTATGCCAACTCTGTATGCTGCAAAATTGTTTAGAATAAACAAATAGAAATTTGTCATATCGAAAAGTGTATGGCCTATAGAAATCTAAGCTTTTAGTTGTTCTTAGCCCTGTGGAAATATAAGCAATTTGATTAATTTTGTCTTCTCTATTGGATGTCCATTTTTATAGTAGTCGTAAGGCCATGACTGAGGCCAAGGACCTTGCTGCCAAGAAAGACATATTGGCATTAGAAAAGCTTTGCCATGAAGAGCTATGTTAGACGAGTACTTAATATAGTTAGGCCATTACTTGTTTGAATAATATTGCTCATGTATTTTAATCCTTGTTCTTGATATTGTTATTTAGGTTAAGAAATTTATGTCACCCTGGAGCAATAACAATGCCTTTAGGAATGATTAATTTTTCTCCATCGACAAATGAGCAAGGGTGGAACAAGGATGGAAGAAGAAGGAACCCTGATGAGAATCCATTGGTATCACCTAAGACATTAATAGCCTCTGAACCAGAGCCAATTTTTTGATATAATTTTTTAGGTAAATAAGAAATTGTCTTTCTTGATGAAACTAATTTTACAAACAACTTTTTGTGCACATATTAAAAGTATATATATATTGTAATTATTTAATGGTTGGTTTTTCAATTTTTATTATATATTAACTTTTATGGTTAATTTATGTTGAGATGCATTAATTGTAAAAAATTGTGATTTAATCAGAGTTTTGTTTATTATTATATATTTTTAAGAGGAATTTTAGTATTATAATTCTTATTTAATAAGTGATTTTTTATTATTATTATAAATATGTTTTAATAAGGGTTTTGTTTATTATTAATAATATATTTTAACAAGGGTTCTTATCATTATAATTAGTTTGTAATAAGAGACTTTTTAATTACCGAATTGGTTTTTAATAAGTGTTTTTTGTGTTATTATAATTAGTTTTAATAAGTGGATATTTAATTATTATAATACTTATTAATAATGGTAGATTTCCCATATTGTAAGTTTAATAATAAGCGGATTCATTTCCGTTATTAAAAACAATTAGCAAGGCAACGTTTAACAAGGGGCCCATAAAGGGGCTTTTTCACTTATTAAAAGCTTTTAATAAGGGTTTTTGGACTTTTAATAACAGATTTTTCCATTATTAAAAGTCATTTTTTTGTAGTGGTAGCACCTGTTCCAGGAGAAAATGCAGTCAGGGATTCCGAGTCGGAAGGAGGACAGAATTTCTCACCCGGTTAGGAAAAAATTAGCACCGTGATTGCACAAACTTACAAAACAAATATATCCTAGACGCTCAAAATCGAGAATCCGTCCCAGTTTTCTCTGATTAGTCTTTCTAGGCGTTTTTATGGTTTCTAAACGATTTTTAGCCGCCTAGGCTGCCTCAATGTCTCTTAAGCAACGATGAACAAAAGTATTTTTTATTATGAATTTAGTTTTTTCTTTATTATAATTTATTTTTTAGTTGTTTCAGTGATATTGGTGTTGAAATGATGTTTGTTAATTTTTAAATGTATATATTACAAATATACGTATTTTTCTATGTTAAATAATTTATTTTATTATTTTTAGATAGTATAATATATATTTTAATTGAATTTATATAAATTAACAAATCAAAAATCAAAAATACAAATCTAATGAATTCTCCATTACGTACCGACTAATCCCCGATTAATCCTCGAGCGTCCTATCCAACTAGCGCCTAGCGTTTTTTACAATCTTGATATATATATATATGATATGTTTATGGAGTAGTATTAGTGAAATAAAACAATGGAGAAGAATGAAGTAGGAAAGGTCAAGTGTAGTGTACTACCCAAAAACCTAAGCTTTCCTTGTACTTAAATTATCACTTTTTTTCGATTTATTGAGGATCCAAACTTTTACATGGTAATGTTGATTGATTATTGAAGATTATGTACTAATGGATTTTTTGGTGGAAGGAGATAGAAAATGACGAGGAGCTTCTGTTTTTTATTTTTTATTATTGAAACTGACACTAGTGTCTTTGTTGGCGGCTGCAACAATTCCGAGAATAATGAACCTGCTGTTTCTCACATTGAGTTTTTTTTTTAATACCTCACATTGAGTTTTGAACAAAAACAAAATCCGTGTTTTATTCCACAGTTTTATTTAGAGCATCCAGGTTGGGTACTCAAACACCCTCCACATCATCAAATAATATTATTACAAAACACCCTCCATAATAAAGATTGCTATATCAAAATAATTAAAGATTGTAAATTGTATTTGTTGATTTTAAACCAAACTAGCAATATATATATATATATATATATATATATATAAAAGTTAGAAATATTACCGTTGCTTAATTCTATTACCGTTGTAAAATTTTTAAATTTCAATATTATACAATTTACTATTTTATTACCGTTGAAGAATGCATATATATATATATATATATATATATAGGAGAGGGCTCTTGTGAGAACCCTTTTCTAGGTGAGAACTCACATTAGGTGAGAACCACCCAAAACTACGTCGTTTTGAGTAGAAAAATTTAAAAAAAAAGCTGCTGCTTAGTGGGGTCGAACTTGATACTCTATGTTTACACTCCACATAACTTACCACTGAACCAATTGCTTTCCTTGTAATTTATGTCGTGCACTGATTAATATACCATTTCCCTTTTAGATTCTATTGTTTAATTTTGATGCATACACTTATTAATATCGATTAAATATGCATAATAATAAATTATTAATAGAAAAAAAAAGAAATGTGCATAATAATGAATTATTAATAGAAAAAAAATCTAAGAACATGCTCTAATTTCTTATTTATTTAATTTATTTATATTCTTGTAATTTATATTTTAAAATGTTAAGGACGATGTTCTAAATATTGTTACATATGTTCTAAATTTTATAATTTGGGTTCTAAAAATTAAGTATAATGTTTAAAAAAAAAGATATATGGACTATTTTTACATTTGTTCTATAATATAATTTATAACTCATATTCTAAATAACAAAACGTATGTTCTAAAAAATATAACGTATGTTCTAAAGTTTATATTTTGTGTGCTAAAAATTAAGTATAATGTTCTAAAAATATCAGTAGATATCTCGATCGTTTTTTCATTTGTTCTATAATATAATTTATAACTCAGGCTAAAAAACATAACGTATGTTCTAAAAAATATGTCGTACGTTCTAAACTTCATAGTTCGTGTTTTAAAAGTTAAAATATATGTTATAACGTTTGTTTTAAAAAATATATAGTTTGTGTTCCAAAAATTTAGTATAATGTTCTAAAAAAATCAGTAGATATCTGGATCGTTTTTTCATTTGTTCTATAATATAATTTATAATTCATGTTCGAAAAAACATAACACGTGTTCTAAAAAACATAACGTATGTTCTAAAAAATATGTCGTACGTTCTAAACTTCATAGTTCGTGTTTTAAAAGTTAAAATATATGTTATAACGTATGTTTTAAAAAATATATTTTCTTATATAACATAAATTACAAAAATATAAAGGAATTAAATAAATAAGAAATTAGAGCATATTCTTGGATTTTTTTCTATTAATAATTCATTATTATGCACATTTCTTTTTTTTCTATTAATAATTCATTATTATGCACTTTTTTTTCTATTCATAATTCATTATTATGCATATTTAATCGATATTAATAAGTGCATGCGTCAAATACTAAACAATGGAAGCTAAAAGGACCGTGGTATATTAAGCAGCGCGCGATATTATAAACAAAAAAAGCAATTGGTTTAGTGGTAAGTAATATGGAGTGTGGATGAAGAGACCCAGGTTCAAATCCCCTAGGTAGCAACGTTTTTTATTTTATTTTCCTACTCAAAACTACCACTACAAGAAAAATCAGTATCACCGACGGAATTGACCGAGACAAGTATATGTGTAGGAAATACCGAGGGAATACCGACACAAAATTTCCATCGGAAATCACCTACACACTCTCCTACACAATCCAATAATGTGTCGGTGATATGTGGCGGGATAATTCCCGCTCGCATTACCAACAAAATTAGTCGGTGTTGAATAATGTCGGTGATATCACCGACATATTTATTTTAATCACCGACGAAAGTGTGTCGGTGAATAAAATAATATTTATAATTTCCAAAATATTTGATAAAAGGATAAAGTGTAAAAATACTCCTAACATTTATAACGACGATGAATTTTACCCCTATAGTCTAAAATGGTGCAATTTTACTCATAACTTTAGTATTTAAAAGTAATTTTATCCGTTATCAAAAAAAAAAAAAGTAATTTTATCCATAAAGTTGACAAATTGGATCAATTTGAAAAATAATTTATTAAACTGACGTCTCGATCATGAATTTTTCCATCTACACTTCATATGTACGTAATTTTATCACTAATTTGTAACACTTCACAAACATATAATTAGACGTGGGATTTTTTTATAAAAAAATTAAAAAATATACTGTCTTTTGTATGAGCTGGAAAAAAAATCAAATATTTCACCGAATTTATAGATTTTAACCTCTAATTCTATTATTAAATCACAAAATAAATGAAATATTTTTTTTAGAACCAACTGATATCCAATTGGTACAGAATAAAGAACATAATATCTGAAATTGACCCGACTTACGAATTTTAGGGGCAAAAATCGCACTATTTTAGACATTAAAAATAAAATTGCTCCTATACAAATGTTAGAGTTATTTTTTTTACACCGTATCCCTTAAAAAATAAAATTAAAATAAAATAATTTCCTAAAAAATTAAAAAGTATAAAAGCCCTCTTTTGACTCAAACCGAACCGAAATTTTTACCCTAAAGAAAATAGGGTTTGAGAAACTTCCAGAGATGGTATATAAGCATTTTTTTTAGGTTTATCTTTATTTCTCCCTTTGGTGGCTGGCTTGGCGGCGTTCTTCCTTCTTCCCCAACCCTGCCTCCTAAAATCCTCCATTCCACCATTCAATCGACGGTGAGAATTACATACAGTGGTGGTAAACAATGATTCGACTGACCGACAACGACCTTCACCTGGTCTCAGATTTTATCCACAGGTCCTCTCTGAAATCCACCGTCTCGGCGTCACCTCCTCTCTGAAATCTAGCCGTCGGTTGCTGCAAAGAAGGAAATTGCAGCTCCCATTTTCTAATTTTCACTCGTCTACAACAAGCCAAGGTAACAAAAGCAACTCCTTGGCCTCTTCTTATTGTTCTTCTAATTAAGCCTTTCATAAAGATGTAATTGTTCCGATGGTGAGCGAGTAAGGTCAACCCTAAATGTTATCCTAATATAATACATGATTTTTTCACTTCTATTTTATGTAAGCTGAGTTGAATATATGCCATCTTTTATAACCTGTTGGGTACTTCATCTGTTCATTGTCCAGTTAGGGAGTGTACCAGATAGAAAGTTCTATTACGACTTGATTGGTGTTCTTTGTGGAGTTGAGAGGGTGAATTTTGCTCTTAAGTTGTTTGAATCCATGAAGAGAAGTGCAATGGGTGGTTACGGGCCAATATATGATGTGCTGATACAAAGCTTTGTAGAGGAGGGAACTATGAGAAAGGTAGAGAGGTATGGGATGAGGCCGTGGCCATGGGAGTCTCTCTTCAATGCTCAATTAACTGGTAACTTTTAACCCTTCATTTTAAGTTTCTTTTTGTTATTAAGTTCTACATGCTTCTTATACTTATAGTTTAAGTGATTAATGCTGTCAATTTTTTCAAGAGATTAATGAGTGTATAGGCTGAGCTGTCTGACGAAGTCTTCATTTAACTAGTTCATTTCTTGATAAATCAAGTTGGAGTGTATAAATTATGTATCTGGAACACAAAAGCTACTAAATGCAACTTTTAAGTCCTTGAACTTGGCATGTTCGTTCTATTGAGTTTCACAACTTCAGAATTATTACATTCGGTCCTTGAACTTTTATATTTCAAACACAGGAAAGAATGATAAGCTAGGCTACTAACTTTGAAACGTTGATAGGAGAAAGTACCAGGATGTTTGTTTCAGAAGATAATTTGGAAAATATGGTGGAAAGAGAACCTTGATATTGGCATAAAGAAATTGATATTTAGCTAGACATTATACAGTTTCTTTCTGGTTTTATTTACACTGCCCCTCTTGTCCCTGATGCGAATAAGTTCCATACCCAATATTTGGACACTGCAATTTTCTAGAAAATTGCTAGTGCAAGTGTTGAGCTTTAACAAGCACTTAGTATCCTGGAATATTTGTTGTTCTATTCTATTAAGGGCTTGTGTTTGCCGTTGGCAGTTAGTCATGGCCGGACATTTTTAATCATCAGACCTTTATAATCTCCTAAAGGCCTTACTCTAGTTTTGTATTTGAAAATACTTGAACTTATTTTCTATAAAATTTCATCATGTCGCAGATCCGGATATGGCATGTCGCAGCAGTATATCTCCCACAAGAAGCAGTATTAGCATCGGTATAGTTCACAGGCCCTAAACTTGTCAATAGTTTGATTTGGGAACTAAAAAGTTGAAGAAACAAAGGCACCTTTCAGCTGACATTGACTCATCCCATTTTCCTATAGTATCTATAAAGTTAACAAGTGGATCCTCATCTCATCACCTCGTCCAATAATGTTGGATTTTGGGTGCCAATTGCCAATTAACTAATCATTAATTAAAGTGGGTATGGATAACGTATTAAGTCTTCAGTATATGTACATATCAAATGATAAATCTTTAATTAATTGATTACCAATTTCAGTTAAACTTCTTGACTGGGGAGAGGAGGGGCACAGGTCAGATGCTGAAATTGCTTCACTTAGAGCAGCTTTTACGCAGGAAGTTACTGTGTGGCACAAGCTTGATCATCCTAATGTAACTAAGGTAAATTTTGCTACTTTAAGCTGAAAATTGAGTCAATGACTATATTTTTCATTTTCAAAAGATGCATGTGAGCTATCACCTTTAAGCTGTGAACTAATTAATTCTTACCTCATAAAGAACAGGAGAAGAAAGCTGGCATTTAAAGTTGTTGTTCAACTGACACTTGATCTTGCTCGAGGTCACTTTCTCTTGCCTTGCCCCATCATCCCATCTCTCTAGTTTATGCAATTCTTCATAAGATTATTTCATAACACAAGTGTAATGTAATGTAATCTCTCTACTGAAGCTGCTCTTTGTTGGATTTCTCAAATATAGGTTGAGCTATCTCCATTCCGAGATGATTGTCCATAGAGATATTAAAACAGAAAATATGCTTCTGGATAAGACACGAACTCTTAAAATAGCTGACTTTGGAGTTGCTAGAAAGGAAGCATCAAATCCTAATGACATGACTGGAGAAACTGGGACACTTGGATACATGGCCCCTGAGGTATGTCCATTTCTCTCTTATTGGCTAGTACTAGTAGTACTAAATTGAAGTTTAGGATCTCAATGTCAAAGTACATGCTATGCTACAAAATATTAAATTTTGATTAAAGATCTGCTGGTGGTGGTATATGGGATAAAGGATGAATTTGGTTAAAAATAAACTTTGGGGTATCACAAGCAATTTTATCAAATTATTCAAAAAAGTGCCAAGTGTTAGCATATGGATGACAGACACATTGTCAGTTTCTTCCCTATGCTGTGTCATTATGAACTGATTTAACCAAGTAAGTCATGTTATGTATATACAAGTTTTTCACATGTGTCCTCTCAATAACTTGTGATCCTTGCAGATTCTGAATGGCAGCCCGTATAATAGAAAGTGTGATGTGTACAACTTTGGTATCTGCTTGTGGGAGATATACTGCTCGACATTTTAGTTTCGAGGTTTCCAATGAGCACGGATGGGGCATTGACAACTTAGAAATAAGAGGGAATCTCATGTTGTGGTTTTATTTTGATATTCAAATGACTGTGGAAAAGTGTTACGCTTTAGTTCATACCTTGAAGAAATTTTCAGTCCAATTTTAGCTAGAGATTCGGTATCTCAGGCCTGATGGGAGTTTCATTAAGCTTTGCTTCGTGTGCTTTACTATTGGACATACATATTGTGCGGCTATTGAAAAATGTGTGTAATTTTCATGGTTTTTATTGTTTTCCTAACCACACAGGTGATGTATTGCTTAATGTTATAGTTGCAATTGTGTTTTTTAGAACAGCTTTTGATTTGTGTTTTAATATATATATATATATATATATATATGTATATATATATATTAGAGTTGCCTTCAATCCAAATAAAGTGACTAAAAGAAAATATAAAATATAAAATAAATTTAAAATGATATGCAATTCCTGACGTATTTTGGTCGGATTATCCGTCGGTGAATTATTAAAATAAATATTTCGAAAAAGAAATCACCTACGCATGTGGGTCGGTGATGTTGTCGGAATCTCCGACGCAAGTCACCTACTAAAATTAGTCGGAATTTCCGACACATAACGCCGGCTATAATTTGTGTCGGTGAATTTTTTGTGTCGGTAGAAATTTGTCGCATCAGCTTACCTACGAGGCCAACGCCGAGACAGGTGAATCTGTCGGAATTCCGTCGTGATAGTGATCACCGACGCAAATTAGTCCATCATCGACAGATTATTACTGTCGGTGATAACATTTTTTCTTGTAGTGTACTTAGTTTTGGGTGGTTCTCACCTAGGGAGGGTTCTCACTTGATCCCTCCCCTATATATATATATATATAGAAGCATTTCAATTCATTTTTTTTTGGGTCTTTTGTATGGACCCCACCATTTTTCACAATTCCTTTGTATTTCCTGCCTTGGACGCGCCCTGCTCTTCATGAAAACCACGACCACCTTTATCATTTGACACATCAGGCAAGTAGCAGTCCTTTGTTCAACCATCTGCTTTTCTTCCTTTCTTCCTTTAGTCCAAATATTAGTGTCCACATTTGGATACTCATCAAATCCGGATATAAGGAATTTTGGCCAAAACACCCACATCCATACTTTTTAATTTGCAAGTCAGTTCTTTAGTTTAACCACTAGAGCTGCTCTTAACCATATTACACAGAGCAGTATAGGCAGAAATTTTTTAAACCAAACATTTTTATTGATATTAACTACAAAAGGGACATTTTTTGGAGTAATTATCCTAAATATAAAACAAAATTAAAAAAAAAGAATTAATACTAAATATATTTTTTTATATATAGTTTGTCCGATTTTTCAGTTTGAGATTCGTAATGCACCTTTTAGGTGGATCCTCGGATAAACTACACCAATGGTACCTGAACTTTACCTAATTTATACTTTAGTACCTAGATTATGTTTTGTCGCAAAAAATATACCTGAAGTAACGATGATCGGAAAATTTAGTATATTTTATCGGTTAATGACCGGTCAATGCGAGTTTAATGGGTTAATTACATCAATGGTACCTGAATTTTACCATTATTCACACTTCGGTACCTGAATTTTATTTCATCCTAAAAACATAACACAAATAAAGGTGACTGAAAAATTTAATTCATTTGATCGGTTAGTGACCGGGTAACGTGAACTAAACATTGAGACTCATCATACACTCAATTAACATAAATTTACAATACTGTCATTATATATATAATGACAGTATTGTAACGTTATGTTAATTGAGTGTATAATGGATCTCGATTTTTAATTTAAAATGGTCAAACTCATGTTGACCGATCACTGATCGGTCAAATGTACTAAAAATATTGAGTCATCTTTACTTTAGGTGTATTTCTTGGATAAAACAAAATCTAGGTACCAAAGTGTGAATTAGAATAAAATTCAAGTACCATCAGTGTAATTTACTCATTAAAATCGCATTAACAGGATATTGACCGGTAAAATATACTAAATTGTCCTGCCATCGTTACTTCGGATATAATTTTTAGACAAAATGTAATCTAGGTACGAAAGTGTGAATTAAAATAAATTTCAGTACCATTAATGTAATTTACTCATAGATTCTCTACAAATTAAAGTAATTTACGTAATAATAATCAAATAATGCTAAAATAATACTAAATATTATATATATCTATCTTTTCTTTGGAAAGGCCTCAGTTCTGTGTTTTCAGAGTTTTGCTCTGGGATTGGTTGGGAGGTGGGCAATGGGAAGTCCATCAGCTTCTGGAATGACGTCTGGATTGGTGGTAAATCTTTATTAGAGGTGTGTAATTCCCTGCCGCCTGATAATATCCGTAATTGGAGGATTGCTGATGTGGTGGATTCTGAGGGGGATTGGATTTGGTCTAAATTTGACTCTTTTTTCAGTCTGGATACGCTCCTGAGGATTAGAGGGGTTAAGATAAGTAACAAGGAGGAAGATAGCGATAGTCATTGTTGGGCGTTGACAAATAATGAGGCTTATATCTGTAAGTCTGCCTTTGAGGCGTTCAATCAAAATGGGGTGGGTCCACACTCTGAAGTCTGGAAGCTTATTTGGGCTTTAAAAGTTCCCTACCGTATTAGGAGCCTTTTTATGGCTTGGTGTCAAGGATAGGTTGCTTACTAATTCAGATAGAAATAGACGGCATCTGCTGGATTCTGGTGCTTGTAGCAGATGTAGAGAGCATGTTGAAACAATTTGCCATGCTCTTAGGGATTGTACTAGGAGTAAAGAGGTGTGGATGAAAGTTCTCCCTCACCACTTGCTTTCGACTTTCTTGGCCCACTCTGACCTAGACTGGTTTGCAGATGGAGTTAGTGGGAAGTTGTTGGCTGACCTTGAGCATGGTGATATTTTCTTTGCTATTGTATATCACCAGATTTGGAATTGGAGGAACGAGGAGATTTTTGGAAGGAAAACTGTTATTTTTCCTAATTTGAGTGAGTTCTTCTCGGGAAAATTATTTAATATTATTGATAGCTTCAAAGGAGATGCACTTGCTAGGTCTACCCAAAAGAAGACTGTTCACCTCCTTGACTGGTGTAGGCCTAGGGAAGGGGTGATGAAATTAAATACGGATGGTTCTTGCTTTAAGGACGGTAAAATTGCTGCAGGAGGTGTTCTAAGGGATGATGGGGGTGCTTGGCTGTCTGGATTTGTTCAGAATCTGGGCTTGGGATCGTCCTTTTCGGCTGAGCTTTGGGGGATTTTTTCTGGCCTTAGACTGGCCAAGAGTCTAGGTTTGAAGAAGTTGCTTGTAGAATCTGACAACCTCGAGGCTATCAAAATGATCTCCGATAAAAAAAAAAGCTATTTGTTTAAATAGCCAAAATTTAATCAAATGTATTAGAAGGTTTTGTTCCTCATTTGACCTCATCAATTTCAACCATGTCTTCAGAGAGCAAAACCGGATAGCGGATCGTTTGGCGGCTGCTGGGCATGAGAGGATGTTGGGCGTCACAACGTTCTCTTCTCCTCCTGATTATTTATCTTCTCTTCTTTTGGAAGATGTAGTGAGGGTTAGCTTCCCTAGACTAATCTCGGATTAGATTTTTGGTTTTTGTTTTTTTTCCTGTTCCTATCAAAAAAAATAATCATAAATAAAATGATAGTATACTGCTATTCCCAATATTAATAGCATTTATTTTGAACTTCACACACTTTGTAGGATTATCAAACAAAGGACTAAAGATTGTAAACGTTATTTGATTCTCATCATATTTGCATCTTTCTAGTGATATATGTATTCAATTTGATTACTACACGGTTCATTCGAGATGTTAATAAAGTTGAACATACAATGCAGAGAAACAAATTTACAAAAATCTCAAAAATGTATTCCCTTTACACACCAGACCTGATCCTGCTATATTTTTGGAGCCCCAAAATCTCTTTTATTTAGTCAGTCTATCAATTTAATTTCCAGACATGTGTAATGCACACCCCTAATCAAATAGAATAATGTACCCATAACTTTCATAAAATACGTTCATACGACCATGCAACAGAGCCCAAACCATCTTCAGGCCCGACACGCAGATCATGCTCCAACACTTCTAAGCCCATCCGATCCGATTGTTGGAGGAAGATTAATTAGGTTTTTTACATAAATATCAAATAAAATTATAAAGGGTTTTGCTATTCATCTCCCCAAATTACTTATCACTGTTCCCTCTTTGACATTTTTTTCTTTTTCATTTTTCCATTAAAAAAATTTAATATCTTCTCTCTCCCGAGTCAAAAATTGGATTTATGAAAAATTGGAAATGGGTGATCCACCCGTTTCTGCCATGGTAGAAACGGGTGTTCCACCCGTTTCCGCCTAGGCAGAAACGGATAGTTCATCCGTTTCTGCCTAGGCGGAATGGTGTGAATCACCCGTTTAGTACATTTTGGATGAATTTTTTTTTTCGAATCCGGAAATGGAACTCGTGTTTTCGATTCGATTTTCAAATAAAAATACTTATCCGAGGGAATTATTAGTCTTTTTTTCTTTACCGTGTTTAAATTCCATGAATGTTGTTCGGATTTTTGAATTTCGAAAAAATTTGAGAGAATTTCAGTTTTTGAGTTTAAAAAATAAAAAGGACAAAAGTGTCCAAAAGGGGCGGTGATAAGTAATTTGGGGGTGGTATATAGCAATCCACATTAATTAAATCATATCATCAAAATCAATTCTAAACAGATTCTCTTTTTAATATATCACAAATAAGGTATGATTTTACACCTTTATTTAAAAATTTCGCATTTTAATTTATAAATTCTAAACCCTAAAAAATATCCTAAATCTCTAATTTATAAACATAATTCTTAAAATATATTAAAAGGAATAATATACATAGTTTGATATAATTTAAATTATTATCTAATATTGATAACATCGAGATATTATCCAATGAATCAAAGAGGATATTTTCCAAAACGGTCGCGTATTGGGGCGATCTGAGAAGCGATGGCGTATCAAGGAAGTCATCCAAATGGCGTATCACCTGGACTCCGCCACACGAGGTCCGTAGTCAAACCTATGGGAGACCCACCATCATGCCTCGATCTGCCCGCCGAACGGTTGGGCCGATTCCCAATAAAGGCAGTTAATGGTCCTTTAATGAGCTAACGGCCAAGCTTAAAGGAGATCCGTAACCACCATTAATGGGGCATTAATGGAGACTTTCTAGTTACTAGGAGTTACGACTTCATGACTCTAAATAGCTTACATCCCAAGCTATTGAGGTACACACTTTTTCACTTTCCAACCCTACTCTGTCAATATAGTTTATTCTTTATTCCTATACTAACTTTGGCATCGGAGCTTCCCCCGTCGAACCCAACGACACCCCCCGCAGGGAAGGAATCTGATCAGAAGTTCATCGTCAGTTATCAAATATAATTGTAAATAATTTTTTAAATGTGGATTTCCGTGTGAATTTTCTAATTATTATTTATCTCAAAAAACAAAAACACCAATTTTATTCATATAAAATAGGGATTAAAATCTGTTGTGCCAACTTCCCTGTCTCTTTCCATGTCTCCCATTCATTTTCTTACGTATGTCAATTTAGCATTTAAACAGGTTTAACCTTTGTTAAAGTTTTCCAATCCCAACTCTTGTTAACCGTTATCAGCAAAAATTCTCTCCCCGTCAAACGTGGTCTGAAAATATCCCATACTCTAATCATCCTTTTTCTCTAATGGATTATCAATTTCCATTGAATCAAAATCCTTCTATTTGTACTTTAATCTCTTCTAATTTCCTTCTCTTTCGCATATCAACCTCTCTTGAATTCTATTTTTTTAATTTTATGAGATTAGGGAAATTTGGGGGTTCGTGTGAATCTAATATATTGATTTTGACATTTTGTTTCTTGTAATTTCTTGAGTGCAAAGGAATGGAGAGATGAGTATTACAATAGGGATATTAAGACAAGAAAAACAATTCACTCTTTAAAGCTTAATGCTAGTAAATTGGGTTCACACATAAGTGATTAATTAAGCACAGAAGGGAAGAAGGGAAATGTGTTGGAAGATTAGACAATTTTAGTTGCTCTCTATACTGGTGTAAAGGGTTTGGAAGAACAGGAAAGCTTCTGCATCATAAAGGGTTCAGCTTTCCACCAAATAATTTCAAAGTTCATGTTTCTGCGGAGATTTCTATGGACTTGAAGCTAAAACACACAGGACCTATGATATCTCATATTTCATGTTCCACCGAATAATTAACAAGCAAGGATTCTATCAATGGCAAATATTGGAAGAAATTGATCAAGAAGAGAAAAAATCATGATTGATTGGAAGAGGAAGGAGATACTCGGTATCTTTAATTGTCCAGGAAGAAGAGTTCCGTTATTCGTAGAGGTGGGATTTATTATTTATTTAAAGTTAAATAAATATTTAGGATATTAAGCTGATTATGATTAAATTGACACATGTCATAAATTGAATGGGAGACTGGGGAGGGGATAGAGAAGGTGAGACAACCGATATTAATTTTTATAAAACACAGCACTAAGACGGCTCAGTGTGGATCCAAAAAATTTAAGAGGGAAAACATTTCATAGTGTATATTTTTCTAATTTACGTAAAGTAAAGTGACATGATCAGCTCTCTAAATCAACATGGAAAAATAAGAGAATTTAGACAAATTAAATATATATTATTTTAAGCATGTTAAGAAGATAATGGTCGTTTGGCAAATTGTTGTTAGTTGTTAGTTGTTAGTTGTTAGCTGATTACTTTTTTTGGTTAGTTGATTTGACTAACTAATTGTGTAACTTGTTTGGTAAAACTTAACTGATTGTTAATAGTTGTTTATGTAAAATTACAAATAAGAACATGGTAAAACATTATTTGGGGTTAAAGGATAGTAATTAGGAGTAAAAATGTCTTTAAAAAGAGATTGATTAATAAGCTAATTTAAAAAGCTCTTAAAACTCAGTTTTTTCAAAATTAGTTTTTCTGATTGAAATCTCTCTTCACCAAACACCACTATTAGAGGTTTAAGTAATCAAACCCTTTAAAGCGGCCCAAAGTTCTAATTTTACTTCAAAAAACTCTTTATCCAAAAGGGCCAATATATCACTGTAAACAAGTTTAGGAGCCAATATGTGATTTTTAACAAATTCAAGTAACTCACTTTAATCAAGTTCGGAGGCAAACAGAACACTCGAAAAGAGAGGGCAAAATGACAATTTAATAGTGGTGGAACCATGGCAAGGGGAGACGGTTTCCCCCCCAAATCCGTCACTATAGCACTTAATTAAAAAAAAAGGTAAATAGTTTATTAGTCTTTTAGTTTTTACCTAATACACTGTTTGGTCCCCATATTTTGAAAAACACATTATAAGGTTCCTAGCTTTTGCCAATATTAATTCTTTGGTCCTTTTGTCTAGTTTTTTTTTTAGACTTGTAATCGTTATATTTTAGCATAAACAGATATATATATATATAAAATAACAGAGTAACATGGTCAACTTGTATTGTACCGTGGTTGTCCTAAAAGCTAAGATATGTTCGGTTAAAAATCTAAATAAATAGATAAAAATAGCACAATGTTATGTGTTTTTGAAAATATATGACTAAACAGTGTATTAGGTAAAAATTAGGGGAGCCTAACCTAAGTAGGGATGTAACATACAAGTCTTTTAAGAAAAACCAAAGCATGTCCAGAAAAAGGACTTAAGTTCAGAATATGCTGTCTCTCCCAATGGAGTGCTTATGTCTTCTCTATTGAGATGTCTAAACCCTGTTTCGCCTAAACCTAATCACACCTAAGTATCACAAACCAATTTATTATCAATTAAACCCAGCCAACCTTACTGCGATTCTAACCCCTCCGCGATACTATCCTGCAAATCTCCCCTGCTCCTCGACTCACGCCCGAAAATTTTTTTAGAGAATAAAACCGATGACTCATTAATCATAACCCGAAGCCATGGAGAAGAACAAGGGACTCGCTGAGGAGTATGCTCAACTTTGTCTGACAAACGACGACGACGACGGAATTGAACTATCTGATGAGACGCTTCAGTTACAGGGTCGACAACAATTCTTCTTCATCGTTGGGCAGTTTCTTGCGATAAAAGCTACCCACTTTGAATCAATGAAATCAACCCTAGCAGCCATATGGCAACCGGTAAAGGGTGTAACAATCACGGAAACAGACATGGAGGGTAGGTACTTATTCCAGTTCTATCACAAGCTCGATTTGCAAAGGGTACTGAACGACGGCCCCTGGACTTTCAACCAGAACCTGCTTATTATTAAACAACTGGACATATCAGAACAGGCATTGCATCCTACGCTTACGGACCTCATTATCTGGATACAGCTCTCCGACCTCCCAATCGGTTTCCAAACTGAAGCTGTCTGCAAAGCCATAGGCAATCAGGTGGGGAAATACGTGGAATCTGACCCTAAAAATTTCACTGGTCTTAGACGTAGCTACCTGCGTATAAAAATTACGATTGATGTTAGGAAACCCTTGAAGACGGGTCAGAAGATCAAAAGGAGCAGAGGCGAATGGATTTGGGTCAACATCAGGTACGAACGTCTACCTCAATTCTGGTTTTTCTGTGGAATCATAGGTCACGCAGACAAGTTCTGCCCCCTACTATTTGATAGTGGAGAGATTACTGCCGAGAGAAAATTCGACAGCTGGTTAAGGGCATCTATCAGAAAAACAGGAATACAGAGAGGGAAAGAGTGGTTAAGAGATCCTTCTGCTGAGGCCGACAATGTGAAATTTGAGAAGGCTATCCTTGATAGGCAAACACATATTACCTTAATCAGTGGTAGTGGATCAGGCGCAGATACAGAACAGAACCGCAAGGTTGGAAGCATCCCTAAACCGCCAATAAAAGTTGGCTGTCCACTCAAACAAGCTAGTAGCAATTTCGAGGATGGCATTAAAATCGACCTAAAACGGCAAAGGACTACAGTAGAGCAAATGGACCATGAATCACACAATTCCGAACAACCAATCAACAAAGGAGAGGCAAGACCTGGTGGACAGGTCCGCCCGGGAGTATGAGTCTACTTAGCTGGAACTATCGGGGGTTGGGCAATCCTCGTACAGTTAATGTCCTTCGGGACTTGGTTCGAGCCCATAAGCCTCTAATTATCTTTCTAATGGAAACGATGATTAAGGAGGCCAAAGTCCTATTAGTTTGTAAAAAGTTGGGGTTTGAGAATCAGTATATTGTCGACGGTAGAGGCCATTGAGGAGGAATTGCTCTACTTTGGCGAAGCAACATAACAGTGAACATTCTTGCTGCTTCACCTAATTTCATTGATGGAATGGTCACAATTCCTCAGTTACAGCCCTGGAAACTTACAGGTTTTTACGGTTTTCCTGAGTGTAGTAGACGGAATGATTCATGGCAGCTTCTTAGATCTTTAACTCCTACGGATCAGACCGCGTGGTGCTGCGTGGGGGATTTCAACGACATAGTATCAGCTAATGAAAAGCGGGGTGGATCAATCCGTCCATATTGGATGATGGAGGGGTTTCAGATGGCATTGGGGGACTGCGATTTAACGAGTATACCTATGAAAGGCTACCGTTTTACTTGGGAGACAGGTAGAGGGTCTAGTCGATGGATCGAGGAGAAGTTGGATTGCGTAGTGGCCAATTCGAGTTGGAAGGAGAAGTTTGGGAATTCAACGGTTCGTAATCTAACTGCAGCATGCTCAGATAACTCGGCTCTCTTTTTGCAACTCAAAGCATGGATAGCAGCCCCAAAGGTGACACGATTCAGATTTGAAAATATATGGTTCAGAGAGAGAAACTTCACAAGTGTGGTGCGTTCGGCTTGGGAAGAAAACCGTGGGAAAACCGTATCTGATAAACTGACGGCTTGCACAGAAGCGTTAAAGGGGTGGAGTTTGACATTAGATAATAACTTTTAGAGACGTATAGACGACACAAGGAGGCAGATCGAAACATTAAGGCACAGAACCGATCGAATGGGAATGGAATTATTTCAGACGGTCAAAGCTGACTATGTAAAAACTCTACAGATGCAGGAAGAATTTTGGAAGCCAAGAGCTAAGCGGTACTGGCTCCAAGACGGTGATAACAACTCTCGTTATTTTCACGTGTACGCATCATCTCGCAAACGATTTAACAGCTTCAATGAACTGTAGAACAGAGATGGAATCTTGTGTGGATGGGGTAACGGGCTTGAAGACATTATATAGGAATATTTTAGTGATATATTCACAAGCAACGGTAGTGAAACAGGAAGGATTATGGAATCAATTCAACATCGGATAACCGAGGCCCAAAACCAGTACCTAATTCAACCTTTTAGCTCTGAAGATGTCAAAATTGCTTGCTTCTCCATGCACCCTGAAAAAGTCCGGGACCGGATGGACTCAACCCCGCTTTCTTCCAACGGTTTTGGGATATTATAGGCACTGACATTGCAACAATTTGCCTTGAAGCCCTTCGGAACACACAGTTTCCCCCACACCTCAACAACATATTGATTGCACTTATCCCAAAGAAGGAGAATGTTGAGAAGGTTACTGACCTGCGAACAATTGCCTTGTGCAACGTCTTATACAAAATAATCTCAAAAATGCTGACGTCCAGATTCAAAGAAGTCCTTTCGGATGTTATATCAGTCAACCAAAGCGTATTTCTCAAAGACCGGCTGATATCTGATAATGTGATTGCAGCCTATGAAGTGATTCATCATATGAAGAACAAGAGACAAGGTCGGTTAGGCACGGCTGCCCTCAAGCTCGATATGAGTAAAGCATACGACCGAGTTGAATGGAAGTTCTTATAGGATATGTTTGCCACAATGGGATTCGGGAACAGGTGGATCGAGTGGATGAGACTTTGTGTTGAAACTGTAAGCTACAAAATCAGTCAGGGTAGTAGAGAGATTGGACCGATTCAACCTACCCGTGGGTTGAGACAAGGTGACCCGTTCAGCCCGTTTCTTTTCCTAGTCTGCGCTCAAGGTCTATCGGCTCTTTTAAAGTCCAAAGAACGCGCCGGGCTAATTCATGGTTATCTGATTGCACGTTCAGCCCCTTGTATTAATCATCTGTTCTTTGCAGATGATAGCTATCTGTTCTTCCGAGCCACAATCACCGAGGTCAGAATGATTAAACAATGTTTGCAGGACTATGAACTCGCATCAGGTCAGTGTATCAACACGGAGAAATCAGCGCTTTTCTTCAGTACTAATACAAGCTCTACTGACAGAGACCTGATTAGCTCAGAAATCGCTATTCAGGAAGTACAGGAGCTGGGGTTCTATCTAGGCGCAACGGCAAATGTGGGGAGAAGCAAGACAAAGACATTTGGATTTCTTAAAGATAGAATCCGAGACAGAATCTATAACTGGAAGGAGAAATGGCTGTCAAGAGCTGGAAAAGAGGTGTTAATTAAAGCTGTGCTTCAATCAATACCAACTTACATAATGAGCATATTTCTTTTGCCAACCCATTTTTATGAAGAAGTGGAGCGTATGTTAAATCGGTTCTGGTGGAGAGGGGATTTTAACTCAACTTCTGGTATTCATTGGATGCGATATGATCGGCTATACACGCCTAAGAGCATGGGTGGAATTGGTTTTCGTAAACTGCAGGAATTCAATATGGCGTTGCTCGCAAAACAGGCCTGGCGAATAATCAATCAACCTCAATCTTTGGTCGCACAACTACTGAAAGCCAGATACTTTCCAACCACGGACTTCCTGAACGCAACTGTCGGCCACAATCCATCTTATGTCTGGCGTAGCATTCTAACTAGTCAAACCATACTGAGGAACGGTCTAAGGAGGAAAATCGGCAATGGCCTGCACACACGAATTCACGAGGATTCGTGGCTACCAGATATGATAAACCCGAATCTTACCAGCCCACCGTCATCTGAAATGGCTACAGGACAGGTGAGCGATTTGATGAATGAGGATGGATCATGGAACCGAGACTTAATACAAATAGTTTTCAATTATAGAGATCAGCGACTAATTCTATCCATACCGAGGATTAATCATCAAGCTAACGACTCATGGTACTGGGGACATGACAGAACTGGTAATTACAAGGTAAAGTCTGGCTACCGGAGTATCACAGAACAGCCACAGAGAAATGCAGAGAAACCCATTAACTGGAACACACTATGGAATCTAAAGACAGCACCAAAAATTAAAAATCTACTTTGGAGATTTTTGTCAGGATGCTTACCTGTTATGAGCAATCTCCAGCTCCGCCACAGTAGCTTATCTCCTCTGTGTCCAATTTGTAAAAATGAGATTGAGGATGTGGAGCATGCATTCCTTCGTTGCCCCGGCGCACAGCAGATCTGGTTCCGGTTTTATAAAGACAATCGCATGTCCTCAGCGACGGACATCTCGAGCTGGATTGTGGAGAACATTTCAGGCTGGGCTAGGGAGGCGGAGGAGATGGTTTGGGTTCTGTGGAATATGTGGAAAAACAGGAACTCTGAAGTTTGGAACCAAACCCACTTAGCAGCAGAGGAAGTGGTGACCGTAGCGGCAAGGGAATACACTGAATGGAAAATAGCGCGGGAGCTCCGACAATCTGCGCAAGCACAAGTTGCTGGCCACCTGAGCAGCTGGGTACGACCACCGGAAGACAGCATGGCATGCAACATCGACGCGGGGGTTTTTAGAGAGGAAGGCTACTGTTCTTTTGGGTTCAAAATTAGAAACTGGGCTGGGGAGTGTAAATTCGCCCAGCACGGAGCGTTAAACGGTTATTTTGAGCCCATCATTGCAGAAGAAATTGCCGTTAAGGAGGCACTATCGTGGCTGAAAGACAATGGATACAGGAATGTTGAGGTCCGAACCGACTGTCTATTCGTAGTTCAAGCTATAAACAACAATACCCAATCCATGTCCTACTTATCAGACATTATTTCTATTTGCATTGTTTTGCTAACCGAGTTAGATAGTGTATCTATCTCATTTGTTAAGCGTTCAGCGAACTGTGCTGCCCATAGCCTAGCAAAGGCAGTCAGTTCTGCGTCTGTTCGTGAGGAGTGGCATAGTGCACCCCCTTTTCTTGTTTCTATTCTTGATTCTGATCTTATTCAATAAAGTTATTCTTTGATTAAAAAAAAAGATAAAAATTAGGGGACTAATAAAGTATTTACCAAAAAAATATATCCAACTCAGTTTTTTTCAACTCTCTACAAAACTCACTTCTCCACATAACAATTAACCTAAAAGATATTCTCTTTATATAAGATCATTTTTATCGACATATCATACATATTTTTCTTTAATTGTTTATGTCAAATCACATTTTTCTTCATCTTCAATTTTGACCACTAAATTTTGGACAAAAACTTAATTCTCTACGTGAGCACTTTTCTTCCTCTCATATTTTATTTTTTAAACCAAAATTAAGTTTAATAAATATTATTATTTTAACACTTATTCCCTTCAAACTTAATTTTCTCTGACTCCCAATAAAACTTTCAATTGACTGAATACATCGTAATTCATGGGCTTCGTGAATATATCTGCAATTTCATATTACGTCTTCACGTACTTCAGCTTCATCTACTTTTGTTGAATGCATTTTTAGATAAAATGATATCTCGTATCAATGTGCTTATTTTGATCATGAAATATTGAATTCTTTGTTAGCGATATGCAGATTTACTAAGTCATAAAATTTTCTATTGGATCATGTTTAGTCATATGAAATTCCTTATTTTTGGAGCCAAATTGCATGACATGCGCAAGAGGTGCATTCGCATACGGATAATGTTATGATCACTTATTTTGAGAACTCCAAGTGACCGTGTCACAAAAAAAAATATAGAAGTAGTTGTATTTTTTTTTGCCATCTTTAGCACTGGTCCAATCACTATCACAGTGCCCAATTAATTTGAAATCATCATTTTTTTAATAAAGTAAAGTGAAATTACTTGTACCTTTAACATACTAAAGAATCTGTTTGGTTGCGTTCTAATGTGACATGGTTTGAGTTTCCATATATTAACTAACAAAACTAATTGCGTATAGAATGTATGGCCTTGTAAAAGTCAAATATCTAAGACTTTAGGTGAAAGTTTTGGATACCGTGGGATTGATCTTTCTTAACCCTTATCTTTGGTCAGTTTGATTCCATATTCCACTAATGTGATGAAAGAATTACAATTTTCCATCTTGAAATTCTTCAGAATCTCCTATATGAAGCCATTTTTTTTATAAAGGTTTGGACGATACAGACATGATTTCGACATCCCAGCTATGCTGGCATCCCAAAGCATGATCTGTATAACCTGAATATATATATATATATATATATATATATATATATATATATAATGAAAATAGAAAGTCAGAGAACAAATATAAAAGTAAAAGGTAAAAACAAAAAAGCACTAAACAAATCGAGCATGAGTAAGATTACAGAGATCATAAAAAATCAGCGGCTGCCAAAAGTCAGGAGCCGATGGCCACCAAGTAATATCCGTTGAAGAGACACCATGACGAGCAAGGCAGTCAGCAACACGATTACCTTCTCTATAGATATGGGTGATACAGAGCTGCATCAAAGAACATTGCTCCAGACAGCGAAGCCAAGGTTGACGCACCGACCAAGGCACTAAGGTTGATTTCTTCTTCAACAGATTTACACTGTATAGAGAATCAGATTCAATCCATAGTTGATGCCATTCTTTTTCCCACGCAACATCAATGGCAAACATTACTGCCTTAATTTCCGTTGAATATGCATACGTGGAGGGAATGGGAAAAGCAAAACAACCTCGAGGAAAGCCACGGGAAGTTCTAAAGATCACGCCAGCCCCCGCCAAACCCAGAGCTCCCATGGCCGAGCCATCCACGTTAACTTTCACCCATCCCGAAGGAGGACGAACCCAACGAACCAGTATTAAATTTGGAGCAGGCGGCGGACAAGCAGCAACCTGGATATGATGTAAAATTCTACGATCCCGACTCGTAGAGCAGTAGCCTCGTTTAACAAAACCGGATTCCTGAATGAGCGAACGAAGAAAAGCAAGCGAACTTTGGTTTGAAGGTCACTCAGAATCAAACACAACCGCATTTCTGGCTTTCCAGATTAACCAAATGCAACTCGTGATTGCAGCACTAAACAAATTAGCGACCTGTCCTCCAAAGGTGCAAGTGATTAGCCTATTAAAAAATAAATCAAACTTAGCAAGCTGAAGTAAGTGTTCCTCAAAAATGAAACCTATTTCCCACCAAAGAGCTTGTGCAAAGGAGCAGGTTAGAAACAAGTGCGTAATAGATTCCTCATCCGATGCGCAGAGTTCACATCGCGAGGCAAGCATCATTCCTCTACGCTGTAAAGCATCATGAGTCGGGATGCAATAATAAATAAACATCTCATCTTCATTCTACTTCATTTCATTTTCAAGATAATATGACATAAGATCGATATCGGTCATTTAAAATTCACGAGTCATCGTCTCTTTAAAATACTCAAACATTTAAGGATTATTTCCAGTGAAAGTAAGACCGTCCATGTATAAGTAAACCAACAAAATAACTCATCTTTCACTTTTTCATACAAAGAATATTCATGCGTGTATTTTACAAAACCATTTCTTGAAAGTATTTGCCAATGCAGTTTATTCCAGGCTATTGGTGCTTGCTTAAGACCCTAATCACCTTCTTTAGTTTTGGCACTTTATCTTCATGGCTTTTGACAACATACTGATGTGGTTATTGAACATAAATTACCTCCTATAGGTCTCCTTTCATATTAGCTAATTTGACATCCATTTGAAGAATTTTCCACCTTTATTGAGCAGCAACTGCAATAACTAGTATGCTTTTTCAAGTAAAATGATATCTCCTTAAAGTTGATTGAATCCTTCGCTACCAATCTTCATTTGATTCTAACAACTTCACCTTTCGCATCCTTCTTTTCCTTGAATACCCATTTAACACCAATGGTTTTTTTGACAACATAGAAGTGAGGTCAGTTCCCATGTCTTATTCTTCTCAATCGTTTGAATCTCATTTTTCATGGCTTTTCCCCATTGTTCATTTTTTGTATCTTCTTTTTAATCTATTGGCTCACTTTCAACAAAATGACATTATAGAGTTCATTCATCATTCAGATTTCTTGTTACATCATACAGATCTTCAAAACATCTAAAATTTTGGGGCCTTTTTCATTGATTGTCATCCAGACTGTCTCCTTCACTACAAAATACTCTCGAACTCGATGCTAGTGTTGTGGTTGTGTTTATTTCCTCGTGGTCGTTATTCTCATCCATAATGAAAGGATAAAAACTACAGGTCTTTTCTTTATCAATGCTGCAATCAGAAATTGCTTCTTCATCAATGGTTACATCTCTATTGATGATATGTTTTGCATCTAAGGATCAAACATCTTGTATCCTTTAGAATGTTCTAAGTAGCCAACGAACAAATATTTCTTGCTTTTGTCATCAAGCTTGATCCTTTCTTCATCTAGTACATGAATATGTGCGACACTTCTGAAAACACGCAAATAAGAGATACTGAGATTTATCTCGCTCCATGCTTCTTGAGCTGTTTGATCTCACAGACTTAATTTTGAAGATATATATTCAATAGGTTAACAACACAATCTACTAAATCGACCCATAATTCCTTTGGCAAAAAAAAAAAAAATTGCATGCTTCTCACCATGTTAAGCATTGTTCGATTCTTCCTTTCAACAACACCATTTTATTTTTTTATCATCCTTAAGAGGATGCTCGTTTATCAATATTAGTGGTAACATTTGTCAACCACACTAAAAGGCTAAAAAAGTTCGCAGATATAAATTTTAACACGCGGAAATAGAAAATGTCGTTTTACCTAAGCTCAACCTGAAAAAATGTCTAAAGGATGATCCTTCTATTATCAGAGAGGATGAGGTAGATGTTGCTAACGCATTTAATGCAATTGAGGCATGGAATTTTGACTTTTCTCCATAATTATATTTTAAATGGATTGACTGATGCATTTTATAGTGTCTATCAAACTAAGCAAATGACAAAGGAAATTTGGGATCTCTAACCATAAGTATAAATCAGAGGATGAGGGTGCTAAGACATTATTCGTTGGAAAATTCCTGAATTTTACTATAGTAGATTCAAAGAAAGTTGTAAGTCGTGTGAAGAAATTAGAACTCATTATCAATGAGATTAACAATTATTGAATCTTTCCAAGTGGCTGCAATTATATAAAAAATTTCCTCCTGGATGGAAAGACTTCAAAAATTACCTTAAGCTTAAACGAAAGGAAATGGATGTTGAATAGCTTATTATCAAACTCCGATATGATGAAGACAACATAAGCACAAAGAAGAAGGTAACAAATATGGCTAGTCCATCTGTGGTTGTGGCCATTATGGTGGATGTTAGAAAAAACTTCAAAAAAAGGATAACAAGCTCAATATAGGACCAAATTGGGTTCTAACGGTGGCATTTCCAAGAAGCCAAAACTCAATGGAAAATTTCGTAGATATAATAATATGGAATACAAGTTATTTGATTACAAGCTGCCAAAGAGGGTCAAGCCAAATGAAGAAAAAGTTATGGAAACCATTACACAAGACATGTTTGGCAGCAATTTTAGCGTTGTGGTCTTAAACGCCAACATGGTTGATTCCAACTCAAGTGAGTGGTGACCGAATACTAGTTCCACATGTCACGTTTATTGTCATAATTAGCCTCTCTTGCTTATAAAATCATTTGGCTTCGTATGATGTTGGGTGAAATCGGCTATTGCTCAACTAAGGCACATGTACTGTGGTGTGATAATTAAGTGCTACTTATCAAACTGCCAATTGCATATTTCATGACTGCTTCAAACACTTGGAAATTGATTTCCACTTTATACGTGATAAGGTGGCATACAAAGAGCTTAAGGTTGCATATTTCACTTTTGATCAAACGCCAAAAATCTTCACCAAACAACTATGAAAGGCACGTTTTCTTTCTATTAGAGACAAGTTTCAACCACCATTGATTTGAGAGGGGATGATAAGAGACAGTTTTTTGTATTCCTAACCAACCCGATTTTGTAAATATTTAGGTAAACTAATATCCTGTTGTTAGACGAGGTGCCGCGGCCTAATCTCCCGGGCGGACCGGGGGGTGGACACCTCATGGCGACGTAAGCGGTGATTGACGCCGAAAGCAACCAATCGTGAAATCAAGCTGCTCGGCAGGACCGGAGCTCGGAGTATGGAAGAGTCGCCACCCACGAATGGGAAAATGAACACCGATCCTTGCGGGAGACCGGTGAGGGTTCGGGAAACTTAGGTACGAGCCGAGAAGGCTAGCTCCTTTCCGGAGAAAGGCTACTAGGCACCCCGACATCGCCCGGTTATGAACCACCGGCCTCCTACTCAGCGTGTTAGGCGATAACGGACTAATCGCATATTTCTTTAAGTTTAAAATTCATTTGAAACCTTTTCTTTCTCGTTTTGAAGATCGTTTTGAGCATATATTATTGAAAGCCACTTTGGTAAAGAATCACCCATTTACATTGATGCCAAATATATATAAAAGAGAGAGGGGGAGAAGGAAGAATTGATTTATTTTACAGTGTGTCTTATGCTTCGATTCACATGTTAACCCTACACTAAACTCACTCTCCGAAAACGAGTTTATTTACATGGTTCGTACCTTAATCGTCGTTGGAATGATTTAGGTACGTTTCAAAACCCCGTTGATTTACATGGCATCTACTCGAATCGCCGTTGGAACGACTCGAGCGTTTGAAGACGTGGAATAAAGAATTTTAACCCAAAAACGTGGTTAGGCATACAAGTCGATTTATTTTGTACAAATCATTTAAGAATACGATTCAAAAACTCTATTATTTACAATTAAAAGCAATTTTAATTACAAGGTTCGCTTAATCCGTCGTTGGAACGAATTAAGGTTTTAAAACGTGATGCTTTAAGAAATGGTTTAAAAATGTCAAGAAAACGTTATTTACACTTAGGAATATCTAGAAAAACTTAAGTTTACATAAGCAAATTAAACTCTCTTTTTGTGATTTTATTTTCCCATTTTTACTCAATCAACTCTTTATTCACACATAATTACACTAATGAACCAATTAAACCAAAATTCACCAAGTAAAACTCATTTGGAATACATACATGTATACAAAAATAAAATAGAAATACATATATATATATGATTTTATCTAAAAATAAGGATATATTTATATATAAAAATAAGTGAGAAACACTATATGATATAATAAAGAAAATGAAAAAGAATACAAAGTATAATACATTTTCATCCTTATTAAAACTATGTAAAAATAATGGAAAACCATAAAAAGGTTTGATATAATAAGTATATAGAAAACACCCTCCCTTAAATAATAGCTAAACCAACATTTTGATAACCCAAAAATATATACATATATACAAATAGTGGATCAAAACAAATTAAACTTTACATATGGAATAAATAATTACATAATAAATAATTAATAGTTATATGACCCCAAAAATAATTTGTATAATCATATTACATAATTATATACTTATATATATAAGAATCAAATATCAAAAGGTTGAGAAAATTGGTTAAAAGATGAATTTTCGGTTTCTAGCAGATTACCGACGGAAAATCCGTCGCTAATCTGCTGTTAGTGACAGAAAATGGAGAATTACAGCAGCAGTCCTAAACTTTCCAGATTTATTCAAACGCCTTAAATTAGATTTATTCTATCATTTTGGAACTCCGAACTACCAAAAATGGATCATAGTCTATAACGGAGGTTCTTAAACGATGTTTTTCATTTAAAACGTTATTTTGAAATATTTTTAAAACTTATAATTACAACGTTTTTAACACCCGAACTACCTTTGAATCGGATCACGGTTCGTATTGGGATATTAAAACGAGGTTTTTATTTTAAAACAAAACCGAATTTTAACACGGGATAAAAATAAATAAATACGAGAAATTAAATAAAACGTGACAAATAAATAAATAACTAAGTAAATAAAATTATAACATAAAAATAAATAAATAAAGGAAATAAATTAAATAAAATAAAACGAGTTTAGTCCTCGGATAATACTTCAAGTTCGGTATCTGACAGTCGAAGTCGGTTGATTCCACAAATCGTGATTTTCCGGTTTTTTTGTGTTTTTCGTCTTTTTAGTAAAAATTTAACTTTTGGAAAATTCAGACTTTTTGAGAAAAAAAAATATTTTTCTCAAAAAAAATCACTTTCTCTCTTTAAAAATGTCTAGAGTGAGAAAGTCTCCAAAAATCCCCTCCCTCCTCTTCAAATGCATGGGGATCCGTGCCTTATATAGGCAACGGATCCCCGGAAACTTTGGGCGACGCTCGAAGAAAATTGGGCGTCGCCCAAAGCCGGTTGGGCGAACGCCCAACTTCAGTTGGGCGCGCGCCCAACCAGCGTTGGGCGCGCGCGCCCAACTGACGTTGGGCGTTCGCCCAACGATCGTTGGGCGTCCGCCCAACGTCGCTGGGCGCTCGCCCAGCGGCTGCCGGGCGCGTTCGCCCAGCGGCCATCGGGCGTGCGCCACGAGCTGTCGGGCGCGCGCGCCCCACTGTCGTCGAGCGCGCGCTCCGCGCTGCCGGGCGTGCGCGTCCAACGGACGTCGAGCGTGCGCCTCGCGCTGCCGGGCGTGCGTCCAACTATCATCGGACACGCGTCGGCTGCCGCTAGGCCACGTCGCTGAGCACTCGCGAGCCGTCCACTTGACGACCGCGACTCACATTAACTTTTCTTTTCTTATTATATATTTTTGTTTTAAAACTTCCGGAATCAACCGCTTCGATCGTCTTGTTTACAGGTTTTCGTCACAGGTCCTCCGACTCGGTGTCTACAGTTGACCCTACTTTCCTATTTTGACAGTGATGTGTGTGTTTTGAAAACATTTTTTGCTAACGCAACACATGCAATGTAAAACATATAAAAGTAAGAGACACGTAAAGAGTAGGAGGAAGAATACCTGACCTTTGCGCTACGCGTTCCGGCGTCGTTCTCGATTCTTTTCGTCCTTGCCTTTGAATCGGTTGCCGACGGATGTTCTTCTTACGGACCCTAGCCTAAGTTGACTACGGGGGTAAAATGGCTCAAAAGTGACCTTGGTGCACGACCGCGAGTAAAATGGCTCAAAAGCGACCCCGGCCTACGACCGGGGGGGGGGGGGGGGATGGCTCAAAAGCAACCCTGGTCTACGACCGTGGGTAAAATGGCTCAAAAGCAATCCCGGTCTACGACCGGGGGTAAAATGGCTCAAAAGCAACCCTGGTCCACGACCGCGGGTAAAAATGGCTCAAAAGCAACCCTGGTCCACGACCGTGGGTAAAATGGCTCAAAAGCAACCCCGATCTACGACCGGGGGTAAAATGGCTCAAAAGCAACCCTGGTCCACGACCGCGGGTAAAATGGCTCAAAAGCGACCCCGGTTCACGACCGGGGTAAAATGGCTCAAAAGCAACCCCGGTCTACGACCGTGGGTAAAATGGCTCAAAAGCGACCCTAGTCTACGACTGTGGGTAAAATGGCTCAAAAGCAACCCTGGTCCACGACCGCGGGTAAAATGGCTCAAAAGCGACCCTAGTCTACGACTGTGGGTAAAATGGCTCAAAAGCAACCCTGGTCCACGACCGGGGGTAAAACGGCTCAAAAGCAAAGGTTCTTTCTAACAATTCTGAATTCTTTTAAAACACCGTTGTCTGTATTTTCTCACTGGAGCTAGTGTCTTGGAGGTTTGAATGGTTTGATAGGAACGTCTTTTTAGTCCGGAATGATTCAAACTAACAATTATTTTTCTATTGACTGCCGTCTGTATTTTGACTGGTGTCGCTGTTCTGTAAAAATTGGCTGTCGTCTGTAGTTCTATCTCGACATTATTGATCATTGTCTGGCAGAAGCGCAGGCTGAAACGGACTGCAAATTGGAGGTCTGTGCACCTGGTAATTAATTATTTACTTTTTACCTTTATGTCACATTGTACCTTTTTCAATATTTACGGGAATGCCATTCCCCTTTTCTATATAAGGTGGTGGGGTTTCATTTCAACCCCACACCTTCTCTCTCTTCTTTCTCTCTCTAACTTCGGATTTGGATTATTCTCGGGATGGATTTGGATCAATATGATGGCACGAAGGGCATGGAGGAGGGTTTCGTGAACCTTACTACAGTGGACCATTTTCAGGACCCCACATCTCATCTGAGCCGGACCCGCTGTAACCAGGTAAGTACTTTCTTACTTCCTCGTCTTTTGACTAAATTTCTAGGCTTTAGTATCCCTACTTTGAACATGGTTTGCATGTTAATCCCTAGGTTGCCTTAGAAGACCATAGTTAGAAAACATGAATTTCTTTGCTTGCAAGTAACACTTTATTTGTCTTTTTGGAAGAATGCGAATTATATGCATGTGAATAGTAAACATACGAGCAATGCATGCCAATAGTAAAAACGTGAATAGTGCACGTGAATAATGCACGTGAATAGTAAAAATGTGAATAGTGCACGTGAATAGTAAAAACATGAATAGTGCACGTGAATAGTAAAAACTTGAATAATTCTCTTTGCCAATGCGGACAAGAGTAGATCAAAGAATAATGAATTAATCAAATCCTATGCAAACAACCCTAAGGGAGAGACTTCACAAAATGACGGTCCAAATTGACAAGATGTCTCTAGGTTAGATTTGACCGAAAGAATAGCTAGATTAACGTGCTTTCATCAGATGCAAGCCTAGGAACAACATTTAAACTTACCTGTTCCGTTCTTTCCAGTTCATCGACATTTCCGGGACTACGGCAGATATTCATGTGTGGTATTCCATGCTAGGCGCCGCGGCGAGAGCCCGTGTGCGAGAGTTGGGCTTTGAGCCCTTTATTTTAGCGCTGCCCCGCGCCAACGGGGTGTGCGACCGTTTCGGCCTACGAGCCTTATGCGAGAGATGGGTTGACTCGACCCACACCTTCCACCTCTCATTCGGGGAGATGACGATCTCGCCCCGCGACTTCTCTTTACTGACCGGGCTGCGGGGGAGTGGTACTCCGGTTCCCTTCTCCTTTGATACGATACGTCCACGGGTTGACCGTGCTAGGTTGGCTGCTTTGATCGGGCCGGGAGTTTACACGGGTGTCAAATCCACCCCGGCGAAGTTCATCACTACCTCGAGGCTTTTGAGTCGTAGGGACTTTTGTGGGACCGACGACACTGATCTGGCTGTCCGCAGCTTCCTGATATATGCTTTAGGTGAGACGATCTTCCGCACCAAAAGCGGGACGATACATGCGGGTCTTATTCAGGCCTTCAGTGATTTGGACGCGGTGGCGTCTTACGATTGGGCAGGAGCGGGTCTAGCTTACCTGTACAAGTTTTTGGATCTGACTTGCCGGAAGCGCAAGGACTTCGGCGGTTACACTTTTGCTCTTCTGGTACGTGGTTCATCCTTAACTTGCCCCTTTTATCTTCTTCGGGCCTTCTGTTCATAACCTTTGTTTTTACAAGCAGGTTTGGGCCTACGAGAGGCGGATTCTTCCCAGCGAGCGTCGGCGCAGGCCGCGGGTAGTGAAGCCCCCACTTATGGCTCGGTGGAGCGAGTTCGGTCTAGGTACCGGGGAGAGGCATACGGTGGAGTAGCTCCTAGATTGGATTGATTCACGGGCCTTGGGGCAGGTAAATATCCTCTAATCGCGCTAGATTTTTGTTTGATCAGACCTGACTTTTTCTTTGTGCTTCAGATTAGATTTAGGTGGGACGACCTTGACTTCGGTCCCGATTACGCGTACGTCACCCTGATCCAGGAGCAGCAGAGCGTGCTTACCGGCCCTTACGTGCGGGCATGGTACTTGGGCGATCGGGGCATCATCGGGGTTAGTGCCTCGCATTGGACACCAGGCGAGATCCCCGTCTCCATGTTTGTGGTGCGGACTATGCCCTTATCGGTCATTCATCGGGATTTGACTCGCCTCTTTGCTGGTAGAGATGTATGGGTTCATGCCGGGGGCCGTGTTCCTTATTTATCGACATTATTAAGCGCGAGGGATGCCCCAGCGGTGGCGATGGAGGTGGACCCCATGGTGGACGTGTTTTCGAGGGAGGCTGTCGCTGCAGTCTTCGGTCGGGAGGCGGTTCCGGTGAGTGGTCGGCCTATTTATTTTTATTTACGAGATAGTTAGTGGTATTTACTGTGCCTTTGCTTGCAGGAGGGTTCCTGGAGGAGTGCCCATATGTCAGATTTCTTCGATGATGCCCGTGCTCAGGCGTCTACGAGCGAGCCGACATATTGTGCCGGCGAGTCCTCTGTCGCTGCTCGACCAGAGTGGTCCCCTTTAGGCGTACCTATCCCCGACTTTGGGAGGGATTTCTCGACCGTTTGCTATGACGAGTCGGGAGTGGCCTATGCCGGTGTTGAGATGGCCCCTCCTGCCTTTACGTCGAGGATACCGTTTGATCCCTCAGATGCTCTCCAGACTTCGAGGGAGACGTGCACCGATTATGTGGGGCTATCTGGTTTCTTTAGAGATCGACTCAGCTTGCGTTGCGCCAGCCACCTGGTATGTATCTTTATTTTATTTTAGTGTAGTGGAATGTATGCACATGTGTATGTATGACTTCTATTCTAGTCTGTATTTCTTTTTTTATATCTGTTTTTTCTTCTTTTTTTTTTTTTACAGAGCGATCTCCGTGCACATGAGCTGAGACAGAGCGAAACGCTACGAGAGGCCGATGCCAGGGTTGGCCAGGTGTATCGGGAGAGGAACAACCACTGGTCTGGGGTGATGCGGGCGGAGACCGCGGGACGCCTTGCTATTGAGGAGAGGGTGCGGGAGGAGACCGCGGGGCGCCTTGCTGCCGAGGAGAGACTTCGAGTCGCCGAGGAGACCCTATCTGCGGAGCGGGCGTCACATCTGAGGGACTTTGAGGCCCACTGGGATTTCCCTCCTTATTAGGCTTATCATGTATAGCTTCGTAGGTTTTATTAGAATTACCCCGATGTATAGCTTGTGTATAGGGAGTGGGGTAGAGAGTACGTAGGATTTTTATTGTGAAAAGAAAGGTAAGAAATGTATAACTCATGATTCATATTATCTTGCATTCAGTAAATTATAACGATCCCAATCATTCTCTTCAAATATACTCATGCCTTTATTTATTTACAAACAACAGAAATACTTAGCCTCTTATACATTATTTTTGTAATTGCTCAAGATATAACTACCGTTACCAGGACCTGCCTTTTTTCGGTTTTCAGATCCCAGCGATTTTTCGTCTCTCCTTTTACTATCCCGGAATTTTCAAATGAGTGCCCTTTCGGGTTTTCACCCATTGGGATGTCCCTTATTGTTGCATAGGCCGCCCTTTGCGGGTTTTCGACCTATCGGGAATTTTTCTTTTTTTTTTTTTTTTTATGAAAAGTATTTCTTAAGCCTATCCAGATTGGTAGGTTCGGAGAACTCCATCCCGTCCATAGTAGTTAACTTCACCGCTCCTTTGCTTAGTATCTTCTTCACGAAGAACGGCCCTTCCCAGTTTGGCCTAAACTTGCCCCTCGGGTCGGTGTGCGTCACACGGATCTGTTTTAGCACCATATCCCCTTCTTTGATAGGGCTGGCCTTGACCTTTTTGTTGAAGGCTCATGCCATCCTTCGCTGATATAACTGCACATGGTAAAGGCCTCCATCCTTTTCTCGTCCACCAATGCTAACTGTTCATACCGCTTCTTCACCCATTCCGTCTCGGGAATCTCTGCTTCTACTGCGGTTCTCAACAATCGCTTTTCAACCTCAAAAGGGAGAACGGCTTCTGCACCGTATACCAAGGAGAACGGCGTTGCCCCAGTTGATGTTCTAACTGTCGTGCGATAAGCCCATAAAGCGATCGGAAGCTGTTCGTGCCAGTTCCGATGCGATTCTACTGTCTTTACGAGAATCCTTTTAAGGTTCTTATTAGCTGCCTCTACTGCGCCATTAGCTTGTGGACGATACGGAGAAGACCTATGATGCTCAATACCGTACTCCTGGAAGAGACTTCTCACCTCTCCCTGAAACTGGACCCCATTATCCGTGATCATGTGATGAGGCACTCCGAACCTGGTGATCAAGTGCTTTTCAATGAACTTCCTCATCTGTTTAGACCCCAACTTGCTAAATGATTCTGCCTCCACCCACTTAGTGAAATAATCAATAGCGACTACAATGAATTTGTGCCCGTTCGGAGCATTAGGCCTCACTTCTCCGATAATATCAATGCCCCAAGCCGCAAACGGCCAAATGGGTGCCAACACGTGCAGTTCCATAGCTGGTAAATGATTATAATCTCCGTGGATTTGACAATCATGGCATTTCTTCGCATATTCGTTACAATCTCTTTCCATGGTGAGCCAATAGAAGCCTTGCCTTATGATTTTCTTTGCCAATACCGCCCCTCCCATATGGGCTCCACAAATTCCTGAGTGTACTGACTCCATTGCCTCACGGGCTTCTTCCACATCCAAGCACCTCAGTTGTAAACCATCGGTGTGCCTTTTGTAAAGCAAGTCGTTATGGATAACGAACTGCTGTGCTAACCTTCTAATCACAGCCTAATCCCTAAGTTCTGATTCTACCGGATATGTTCCACTCTTCATGAAGTTTACGATATCGAAATACCAAGGTTTTTCATCTGCCCCCAACAGCATTACATCTTCGTAGCATGGTTTGTGAGACCTCTTCAATACCAAAGGCTTCGAGGCAAGGTTCCGAGGGTTATCCCATACTGATACCAAGGTGGCCAAAGCATCCGCTGCCTGGTTCTGTGCTCGAGGAATGTGATAAAAACGACATTCGCTGAATTTCTACGCCAATCCCTCCAACTGGTCTAGGTATGGACGCAACCTTTCTTCCCTCACTTCCCAGTTTCCCTGCGCTTGTTCGATAATCAGTTTTGAGTCGCCCCAGATTTCAACGTATGATGCTCCCAGTGCTGCTAATGACTCCAACCCGTAGATGCACGCTTCATATTCGGCCATATTATTGGTGAGAGGGAAGGATAGCTTCTTTGCCATTGGGATCCTTTCTCCTTCTGGTGAGATAAGTAGCACCCCTACTCCGGCTCCATTCGAATTAACTGCTCCATCGAAGAACATTTTCCATGGTATAACTTCTATTGCATTCAAGTGCTCATCGGGGAAATCATAGTTTATCTCTTCCTCTTCTACGTTCAGAGGTTGGTTGGCCAGAAATTCTGCTACGGCTCTCCCCTTGACAACCTTCTTCGTTACATATTCGATATCAAATTCGGACAAAAGCAACAACCATCGGGCTAGCTTCCCTGTTAGAGACGGAGTTCGGTACAGATACTTCACGGGATCCATTCGGGAAATAATGATCACTTTGTAAGATTGAAAATAGTGCCGTAGTTTCTTCATTAGCCATACTACTACCACGCACGTCTTTTCGATCATGTTATACTTAAGCTCGTACTCCAGGAACTTCTTACTCAGATAATATACCGCGTGCTCCACACCAGTGTCCCCTTCCTGGGCCAGCATTGCCCCAATGGATCGCTCCTCGATCGCTACATAGAGGAGACGCGGTTTCCCAGTTTAGGCGGTCTCAGAACCGGTGGATTAGACAAGTAGTTCCGGACATTCTCTAAGGCTTGCTGACACTTATCATTCCAAATCATGGGTTGATCTTTCCGTAGCAGCTTAAAGATCGGCTCGCAGATTGCAGTGAGTCTTGCTATGAACCGACTGATATACTGAACCTATCCTAGAAACCCTCTCACCTCTTTCTCATTCTTTGGTGCCGGCATTTCCCGTATGGCCTTTACTTTGTCGGGATCTACTTCAATTCCCTTATTTCCGATTACATAGCCTAAGATTTTCCCCGATGAAACGCCAAAGAAGCACTTCTTCGGGTTCAACCTTAGTTTGAATTCTGCAATTCGGGCCAAAAACTTCTCGAGTGCAGCGAAATGCCCCTCTCTCGTCTCCGATTTGACCATCATGTCATCCACATAAACCTCTACCTCTTTGTGTATCATATCATGGAACAGTGCCGTAGCCATTCGCTGGTAAGTTGCCCTGGCATTTTTCAAACCAAACGGCATCACCCTATAGCAGTATGTTCCCCACTCAGTTGTGAATGAGGTTTTTGCTTTGTGTTTCTCGATCATCTGAACTTGCATGTAGCCCATGAAACCGTCCACATTCGTGTGTAAGACGCTCGATGCTGCACTGTTGATTAACACGTCAATATGAGGCAACGCGAATTCATCTTTGGGGCACGCCTTGTTAAGATCTCTATAATCGACGCACATTCTCACTTTGCCGTCCTTCTTTGCGATGGGCACTACATTTGCGACCCAAGGGGGATAGTCGATTACTTCGATGAACCCTGCTTCTAACTGCTTCTTCACTTCTTCTCTGATCTTATCTGCCCATTCCGGTCTCATGCGTCGGAGTTTCTGTTTCACGGGCTTAGCATCGGGGTATGTTGGAATACGGTGAGTCACGATTGATTGATCAATTCCTGGCATGTCTTCGTATGTCCAAGCAAACACTATTTCGTATTTTTTAATTATTCTCTCAAATTCTTTCCTCTCTTCAATAGTTAATTCTTGAGCAATTTTTATAAGTTTAGGATTTTCATCCGTGCCAAGATTGAAAGTTGACATTTCTATTGTATTGATTTCAAATGTAGGCATGTTATATGAATGAGAATGCATGGAATGATCACGATCAACATCAAGCAAGTAAGCAAAATCAGAATTCATTTCATTGATAGTGTTGGTGAGTACATCATCAGATTCAAACAAAGCAGTAATACAATTTTCATCATCGGGGTTCTCGGGTTTCTCATATGCTTTGGAGGTACCGGGTTCATCCACCGCTCCCACAGTTGCTTCAATAGTGATGACTTGCTCCTCGGCATTCAAATCTAACATCATGATCTCCTCGACGAAGCAGCTTGCCTTTCCTTTGCCCCAGTCGGCAACATCTTTGAAGATCTCAAAACCTAGCAGAATCTTTCCTTTGGTGCTAGTCCATGACTCGGGAGTCCCCGAATAAACCTTTCCGTGCCCCTCGTTCACAAAATACTTCCTTAGGCCCACCTTTCCTTCCCCACTTGTGTTGGACGGACCTCCCAACTCATATCCTAAACCCCTCCGGGTTTTCTAACTCTTGAAATCCGGAAATTCTGGCAACCCTTAATGGTATGCTCCCAAGCCCATACCGGGGATGAAACCCCCCTTCATCATCTTCACCACATCGGTGGTCATGCTAGACTCGTAGATCCCAGAAACTTGGAATCTAGAGAAAAGCTGAGGCTCATTTCCCAATGCCGCCACCGAGCTCAATTTTTTCCACTCTGATCGTCACTATCTCCTCCCCGAAGGGGAATTTGATCATTTGATGGAGCGTGGAGGGCACACCTCCCAACTTGTGGAACCATGGGCGTCCCAACAACACGGTAAAGGTTACCGGGATATCCAGCACCGTGAATTCTGTTTCCTCCTCGTGCGGCCCCACTTTCAGCTTGGCCTTAAAAACTCCTTCGATGTACCTACGGCTATCATCATAAGCCCTGATCACAGTTTCCGAGGCCGTCAGGTCCCCTCTTTCTACTCCCAACTTAGATAAGAGTTTCAGCAGGCAAACATTAATGGCCGATCCATCATCGACCATCACACAGCTAGTCTTCTTCCCGTTAATTTCTGCTCGGATGTATAAAGGCTTGTTGTGAGCCTTCCCCTCTTCTGGGAGATCCTCGTCAGTAAACGTGATTTCGGTCTTCTTCCGGGCCATAATTTCTCCTACTAACGCGGCCGGCTCAGTATCGGTAGAAATAACCAAATTTTGCAGCTCTTTCATCAGATTTTCACGGTGGTACTTGGAATGGCATAGGACTTCCCACACCGTAGACTTAGCTTGTGTTTTCTTCAACTGCTCGAGGACTTGGTCATCTAGCTTGGGAGCCGATCCTTCCCCTATCTCAGTCTCCACCATAGGTGCCTTTCCCTCGGCCACTCGACCTGATCTTGTCATGACGGTGATTTTCGGCTCATCATCAGATTCATCCCAAATATTGATAGGAATCCTCCGATGAGTATCCTCCTCATCCGAGGAACTTTCCTAAATATCCACAATCATCAGATCCATTACATGAGGAACGTTTGAATTCAAATAGAAGGGATCCGTTGATCCATACAAAGCCCAGCCTACCAAATCATCATAATCCCTGAGGGATACCCTACTCATCCTCCTCGCCGCCAACAGAATTACGCCTCTTTGTATGCACATAAGCTGCACCTTATCACTCATTGTTTCATGACACTGCTCATAGCGGTGCCTCCACCTCCTAGCATAATCCACGAATGGTTCCTCAGGGAACTGCCTGATCCTATCCAGATCTTCCAGGGATCCCGTCCATGGAACATACATCTCACATCTCGCCATAAAAGCACTCCTAAGCGGCATCCAATGACCCTTTTCCTCTTCTGATAGGCCTTGGTGCCACAACAAGGCTTCTCCCATTAGGGTTTCCGGGAAATGTTCATGTAATTCACCTTGCGGGAACCCGGCGTCATACATATGGTTGCGGAATAACCTCGCATGCTCAACAGGATCTTGGTATCCACCATACCTAGGCATTGCCAACACTGCCTTGGGTGTTTCATAAGAGGGTGAGTCCGGGGTTTGCTCTGCCAGCATCCATACCGTATACTCTTTGATAAACCTCTTTGTCATTGCCGCCTAATCGGTCTTGACATGCATCGGAAGTGACATATACCACATCAACGGCTCACCCATCAATGAATTACAGAACAAACTGGTGATCTCTTCTTCCTTAAAACCCAAAGGCCCCATGCCCGACAAGTAGAAGTGAAGGTGTTCCATGGGATCTTTGTTGCCATTATACTTACTGACCTTCGGTAGCGGACGCTTGATAGGTCCGATCTGCATCGCGAAGCGCTTTGCAGTCCTGTCCTCAGCTCTTTGGTACTTTTCTAGAAATAAATCTGACAATCGATCCCAATCATGCTTGCAAGAGTCGGGTAATGAGTGGAACCACCCCAAAGGCTCACCTATCAGCGAATGGTGGAACCACTGAGCAATCTCGTCCACCCCGAAGGATTCAATAAACATATCGTGCATATATTCACGCAAGTGCACATCGGGATCCTCTCCACCACTAAACAGACCCAATTCTGGCACAATAGTCCGAGACGACCCTTCCCCGGTCTCTTCAGCACTATCTTCATCATACGGTGCTCCACCGTCCAACCCTTCATCCATCGGTTCACCCTCCTGCTCCTCACCAAGGAAGGACACATATAGACCATTTCCTATATTGCCTTTTTCATCGGAGTCCAGCAACTCCTCTTCATTTTCCTCGAAGGATTTCATCACTTCACTTTCTTTCAGACCGAATCCGATCATGCTCACCCTATGATTAGGCAATGGATTACACCTAGTGGAAGGGTTTGCTGATGAAGGGTCAGCTATCTTTTTCTCCTCAATCAAATCTTGGATCTCATGCTTCAACCTCTCACAGTTCTCAATAGTATGCCCATAACTACTGTGGAACTCGCAGTATCCCCTTGCCTGTATCTGCGGAGAAGGTGGTGCTTTGTTATAAGGAGTAAGAGCTTTCAACAACCCCTTTTTCTGCAATCGTTCGAAAACTTTTGCGTAGGTCTGATCAAATTTGGCGAACTGCCTCTTCTCGATAGCATTAAGATCAAGCACTTTCACTGCGGCAGATTCTGCACTCGCACTTGGCCCTCCGGCACTATATCCAGACTTCGTCCACTTGGTATAAGCTTTCTTCGGCTCTCCGTCCCCCTCAACTGTCAAGGCGCAGCTATACATCTGATTGAAATCGGTAAAAGGCATATACCACAGCTCATTCTTAATATACGGCAATGTGTTGCCCACTACCATTCGGATTTGATCCTGCTCAAGCGGCTTCTGCTTCATAACCGCCGCCTTGGCTCTCCACCTCCTCACAAAATCGGAAAAAGACTCATTAGCTTGTTGCTTAGTGCTTTCCAGTTCCTTTAGAGTAACCTCAAGCATAGTGTTGAAACTATACTGAGCGATGAATGATTTCGCCAACTCCTTCCAATCTCTCTTCGTCACCATCGGCAACGCATGAAACCATATGAGGGCAGCCCCCTCCAGATAAGTATTAAACAGCCCCAGGACTTGATCCTCAGTCAGGATCATGTGTTTCATCACAGCAACATACTGATTCATGTGGGAAGTGGGATCCCCAGTTCCATCGAACTTTTTCATGTCAGGGAGCCGAAATTTCAAAGGCAAAGCGGTTGCCGATAAACAGTTCTTCAAGTTATAAAAGTCTTGGCTCCCGGAACTTCCCCCACGTAGATCCTGCACCTCCTGAGTGATGTGTTGCTTCCACTCCTCTTCCTTAGCCTTCTCTTTCTCAAGCTGTTTACGGATATAGTCCTGATAGTCATCCTCGTTCCCAAAGCGAGGACCATCGTTCACCTCATTCTCAGCGTGCTTACTGCCACTCTTGTCATCCTTCATGGCCAACTTAGCTATCTGGGCCACTATTACGGCTAACTGCTCATTAATGTTGTTGACAGAGTTTTCCAATCCGGCCACTTTTTCGTCGGTCGCAGACATACTGACTGAAGACTGAGTATACTCGGACGAAGATGATTTGGAAGCCACAACTGCCGATTCAGAATTGTCACTCTGTAGCTGATCAAACTGCCTAACTAGCCGACTGCTCTCGCGAAACCACAACCGCTTAATGATGAAGTCTGCGCGCACGGTCATCCATTAGTATGTATGCATGATTTTATATGCATGATTCGTGGTGTGCGCGTTTATTTATTTACGGATATATAAGATAAGAAGAACAAACGTTAGTCTAATTACACGTATCACAACATCTCTCTTCCACCCTTATTCCTCCACACACTCGATGGTCCAAGTCTCTTTCCTAGGATTTTGGTTTGGGGCTCACATTACGGTCCAGGGGACGCGTGATGCCGATGATTTATTGCGGAAAAGTAAATCACTCATCAGACAATACAGTTCGTTTTAACGTATCAGCGTTCAGTGACTAAGATATCGACCAAATGGATTGTCCTTTCGGAATAACCCGTCTTTTATCATTTTGCGAGACGCATTAGTTCGGGTTTTGACTCCCTTTTGAGTGTATCTCGGATTTAGACGCGGTACGAGTTATTCTTCTGGTTCAATCGTCCGTTATTGACAATGACTCATTCCCTTTTATTCGCGTGGGTTCGTGTCTCGATTTTTGGATTACGACGGGATCCTTTTGAGAGACATAACCACGTGTTTATTTAGTGATGAAATCACTTTTTATTTTAAGGAACAGACTCATCACGTAACATGTTTATTTTTAGCGTTTAAGAATCCGTTTGCTCGTTTTGGCTACGTAAAAAGACGGCGAGTCTTATTTGAGCGCACAATAATCTTTTGGCTAATAACAACTCTTTATTTCTTCCAATTTACGGGATATATCATCCTAACGTGGTTATAGAAAATCAACGTTTCATTTAATCGCATGCTTATTCGAAGCAGGGATATTACCGTTCTTTTTCATTTAGGCGCGAGTTAAGAAAACACGCAGATCGGGCCATATTTCTTGTAGTTTTGGTAACGTTCGAAATGATCGAGCCATTAGTCAAACCCACAGTCTCGTCCATATGGTGCAATCATGCGGTTTTAGCTTAATTCGGCTTTATGATTTTAAACGGCGTACATACCGGCTCGAGGCACGTATTTAACGGCATTGGTTCATTTTCTTTAACTACCCTCGGGATGGATATACATCGTAGATACAGAATGACTTTGGTCGTTTGTTTATTTTTGCTTTTCTTTTATTTTCTTAGTCACTTTTGCGGACACGTCCATTTCTCTTAAGAACGACACCAGGCATAACGTAAGAGCTCGTCTTTTATTCGGAAGGGACGGGCCACGTTTGCGAAACTCTAAGCGTTACAACGGGGTCATTCGAAACAGAAATGTTCTTTGTTTTCGTTTCATCATAATCTCGTTTTATCCCAACCTATTTAAAGAATGTGAATAACGGCTACTGTTAATATAGTCTTTTGAATCGAGATATAGCTATCCTTAATACCAAACCGATTCATACCAATACATGCTTACGTCATAACGCATTTCCTGAACATGTGCCTTCTTCGGGACACGGAAAGGGACCAGACGGGTCGTACAAGTTCATTCATACGAGATGACTAAGTCGTCTTTAGTTCGAATCGTTTCGATGTTTTTGGGGTAGTTTGTATATCGGTTTAAGAGTATATATTAACGTATCGTTTCATCTTCTTTACATATTTTAGGATTAGACACGTATCATGGCAATTTGAAAACACGAACTGATTCATTCATCACATCAAAAATGGTAACGGGTAATCCTATGGCAACTTCTAAGGCTACTATATGCTGACACGGCTGATCGCGGGACCTCATAGGACCGCACAAATTCGCCCCTAACGAATGGATGGGGACCCTTTGGCGCCTTACTATAAGGGGGAACTTACACTAGCCTCTTTCGAGCGACGAATGGACTCTCGCTAGAGGTTTCGCGGAAATTACCCAAAAGGTTTGCAATAATGCTTATGAATGCATACGAAAAGAAATAATACGATCCGTCCCCGTTAAGGGCTTAATACACGCCTTCCGGAATCAAATTTCTCGCTTCCCCAGCAGAGTCGCCACTTGTTAGACGAGGTGCCGCGGCCTAATCTCCCGGGCGGACCGGGGGGTGGACACCTCATGGCGACGTAAGCGGTGATTGGCGCCGAAAGCAACCAATCGTGGAATCAAGCTGCTCGGTAGGACCGGAGCTCGGAGTATGGAAGAGTCGCCACCCACGAATGGGAAAATGAACACCGATCCCTTGCGGGAGACCGGTGAGGGTTCGGGAAACTTAGGTACGAGCTGAGAAGGCTAGCTCCTTTCCGGAGAAAGGCTACTAGGCACCCCGACATCGCCCGGTTATGAACCACCGGCCTCCTACTCAGCGTGTTAGGCGATAACGAACTAATCACATATTTCTTTAAGTTTAAAATTCATTTGAAACCTTTTCTTTCTCGTTTTGAAGACCGTTTTGAGCATATATTATTGAAAGCCACTTTGATAAAGAATCACCCATTTACATTGATGCCAAATATATATAAAAGAGAGAAGGGGAGAAGGAAGAATTGATTTATTTTACAGTGTGTCTTATGCTTCGATTCACATGTTAACCCTACACTAAACTCACTCTCCGAAAACGAGTTTATTTACATGGTTCGTACCTTAATCGCCGTTGGAACGATTTAGGTACGTTTCAAAACCCCGTTGATTTACATGGCATCTACTCGAATCGCCGTTGGAACGACTCGAGCGTTTGAAGACGTTGAATAAAGAATTTTAACCCAAAAACGTGGTTACGCATATAAGTCGATTTATTTTGTACAAATTATTTAAGAAAACGATTCAAAAACTCTATTATTTACAATTAAAAGCAATTTTAATTACAAGGTTCGCTTAATCCGTCGTTGGAACGAATTAAGGTTTTAAAACGTGATGCTTTAAGAAATGGTTTAAAAATGTCAAGAAAACGTTATTTACACTTAGGAATATCTAGAAAAACTTAAGTTTAAATAAGCAAATTAAACTCTCTTTTTGTGATTTTATTTTCCCATTTTCACTCAATCAACTCTTTATTCACACCTAATTACACTAATGAACCAATTAAAACAAAATTCACCAAGTAAAACTCATTTGGAATACATACATGTATACAAAAATAAAATAGAAATACATATATATATATATATGATTTTATCTAAAAATAAGGATATATTTATATATAAAAATAAGTGAGAAACAAGGAAACTTGGCTGGTCGAGTCCACCATGTTGACAAGAAGACTGTTGCGACGGAGCGGGGCAGATTCACGCGCGCTTGTGTGGAGGTGGATTTGTCCAAACCCCTGCTCTCTAAATATCGGATGAGACGCCAGACCTTTCGGATTGAGTATGAGGGGCTTCATAGCATATGCTTGGAATGTGGAATGTATGGGCACACTATGGAGCTTTGCCCTTCAAAGAGGTCTCCAGATGAAAGGGAGGGTAACTCGGACGACCATAGTAACTCCCCTGTTACTCGAGAAGAGGTCCTCAATGATTACGGTCCTTGGATGCTAGTTAAGAAGACAGCACGGTGGAAGAACTTCCCCAAACAGTGGACTAATGTATCACCTAACAAATTTGCAGTCAATGTTGGGGAGGGAACTGCTAACTGGTTAGAACATCAAGAGAATGAGGTGATACAAATGGAGAAAATTCAAGAGGATAGACAAGCTGAGGGTACACGGAAAAGAGGCTTTGAAAGTGCTCCGGGGACGGAGGATAGGAACATCTAGAGTCGGCAGGTGGAAGGCCAGGGCGGTGATGGTGCGGCGGTTCCTATATATCGGATCAATCCAAATCCTTTATTTGTTGTTTCAGGGAGCCTAGATGGGAGGAGGAGCCCCCTTGATGCCAAAAAGGCTAACCCTAGCTGCGAACTGGGAGCATCAACAGTGGGTCAACAGAACCCCCCCTTCAGGTTCTCCAGCTGATACTGGGAGGGGCCAAGTGAGAAGTGGGTCAAACCTGGGTAAGCCCCATCGATCGATTTCAGGAAAGCAGAAAGCCAAGCAAAGTTTAAATAATTCTCCCCCTATGACTGGATCTCCCAGGTCCTAATTGATGTAAGTCCCTTTTTCTTCTGGTCCTTGCTATGGATTTTGTTTATTGGAATATTAGAGGAGCGGCAAGTAAGGCCTCCCGTGTCCATTTGAAGATATTATTAGGTTGATCAATCCTGCTTGTCTGTGCATTCTTGAGCCCCAAATTAGCGGTAATAAAGCTGGTACAGTTCTTGGGAAATTCAGTAAGTGGAGCCAGGTCAGGTCGGAGGCTTGTGGCCGGTCAGGAGGCATTTGGATCCTTTGGAAACCTGGTTTAGTGGAAGTAGTTATCCAAATAGTCCATAAGAAATTTATCCATTGCTCTTTACACCAGAATGGGGGGGTGCTTTGTAACTTCACCGTAGTGTATGCCTCTCTGGTGCCCTCTGCGCGCCAGGATATATGGAATGAACTTCAGAACATTAGTAATACCACTAGGGGGCCCTAGTTCTTGATGGGGGACTTTAACGACATTTCTGAGCTGTCAGACCAAAGAGGGTGTGGGAGCCACTATGTGAATCGTTGTATTAATCACCACCGGTGTATGGATGCGTCTGAGGTCTTTGATTTGGGAAGCTCGGGCCTTCGTTACACCTGGAAGAGGAATAACGTGTTCATTCGGTTGGATAAAGTGTACTGCAATGCTCAAGCTAGAATCCAATTCCAGAAAGCTTCAGTCCTGAATCTCCCCTTTCGGCAGTCTGACCACTGCCCTATCATCTGGAGATTACTGGGTACGTGTTCTAGGCAGGCGGAGAGACCGTTTCGGTATTTAGTGGCCTAGGAGACTCATCCGGAGTTTAAGGAGTTTGTTGAAACCCACTGGAAGCCGGTTACTGATCCAATTGAAGCAGCTATGAAATTCATGGAGGAAGTGTGTCTTTAGAACAAACAGAAGTTTGGGAATATCCATGTAAGGAAACGGAACCTACTGCAAAGGTTAGAGAAAATTCAGATGCGAATGCAGGATAGGCCCAGTAATCAGTTGAATCTCGAACACAACTCCATCCAGAAGGACCTTCTCGCAGTCCTCAACCAAGAGGAACTCCTCTGGTTTCTGAAGTCTAGAAAGCAATGGATTGCAGAGGGGGACAGGAACACGTGGTTCTTCCACTTATCTACAGTAATGCATCAAAGTCAAAATCAGATTAAGGCTATTAAGCAGGTATAGACACCGAGTCGGAGGACCTGTGACGAAAACCTGAAACAAGACGGTCGAAGCGATTGATTCCGGAAGTTTTGAAAAATATATAAAGAATAATAAGCTGAGGAAAATTAACGGCACGGCGCGGGCACGCAACGGCAGCCCGCACGCGGACGACGATGGTCGAACGCCCGCTTGACGGCTCGAGACGTGCGCGCGGCGTCCGTCGGACGCACCGTGAGTGGCACGCTCTCGACGTCCGAGCAATGCCTGGGACCGCTGGCGGTGCGCGCCCTCGTGGGACGTTGAGCACACGTGCCTGGCAGCGCGAGGCGCGTGTTCGGCGGCCGCGACGTGCGAGCGTCTGGCTGCGCTGAACGCGCGCTCGGCGGCCACGGAGTGGTCACGTCCGACGGCGCGGGGCACGCCCCGAGGGTCGCCGGGCGGGCACCCAACCACGTCGGGCGAACGCCCAACGCGTCGGGCGGACGCCCGACGAGGGTTGGGCGCTCGCCCAACGCCGTTGGGCGGTAGCCCAACACTAGGTTGGGCGGCCGCCCAACCACAATGGGCGATGCCCAATTTTTTTTGGGCGTCGCCCATTGTTCCGGGATCCGTTTCCCTATATAAGGGCACGGATCCCAAGGTAAAAGGAGAGGATTTTTTGGGGGAGCTTTCTCACACTAGATATTTTTCTAGAGAGAGGAAGTGGATTTTTTGGGAAAAAAACATTTTTTTTCCTAAAATTGAAAATCTCTAAATTTCCTAAGTTCAATTTTTACTAAAATTTTCATAAAAAACGGGAGCTCGCGGTTCGTGGAATCAATCGGCTTCGACTGTCAGATACCGAATTAAAGGTATTATCCGAGGACTAGACTCTTTATTTTATTTAATTTATTCTCTCCTTCTATTTATTTTTTTATGCTATAGTTTTTATTCCTTTAGTTATTTATTTATTTTGTCACGTTTTATTTAATTAACGTATTTATTTAATTTTCGTTTCGTGTTAAATAAAATTCGGTTTTGTTTTAAAATAAAAAACCTCGTTTTGGATATCCCAATACGAACCGTGATCCGATAAAAAGGTAGTTCGGGTATCGAAAATGTTGTAATTATAAGTCTTTTATTTAAAAGAGGTTTCCAAATAACGTTTTAAAATAAAAACATCGTTTTAGGAACTTCCGTTTTCGACTATGATCCATCTTTGGTAGTTCGGAAGTCCAAAACGATTGAATTAGATTTAATTTAATGCTTTTGAACAAATCTGGAAAATGTTGGAGTGCTGCTGTAATTTGCCAATTCTGTCACTAAAGGCTGTTTACCGACGGATTTTCCGTCGGTAAATCTGCCAAAATGTAAAAAATGCAATTTCGGTCCCCTTTTCTTAACTTTTAGACTTTTAATCATTGGTATATATATATATAGTTAAGTAATACATGTTTTTCAAATTATTTTAGAACTTTAGTATATATATTTATTTTAGAATGTTTATATATCATTTTTATCCTATTTTACAATATAAGTATATATATATATATATATATATATATATATATGTATTTCCTTTCTATTAACTTAGGCTATGTTTAAATATTAGTTATTTCATATTTTGAGAAATAATGGATGGATATTAGTATATGTCATTTTTGGTATTTAAACTATATTAATTATGTACATATATGTATAGTTTTGGGAACATTTGGGTTATTTTGTTGATTATTGAAGGAAGTTATTTTTGGGTAAATATTATTTTCTTGTCCATAAGATTTACTTATTGTTTTAACATTTTTAAAGTATAAGTATATAGTACCTATTATTTCCATATACATAAAGTTCCTCTTATATTAATTTTTGGGTTTTCATATCCTCCTTTTTGATTTACTTGTATATATATATATGTCTAAATTATTTTCTCTATTCTTTTGGGCCCATTCATGGGTCCATATCTCAAATGGGCCTTGTTTGATTATAAATCTTGCTTTAAATAAGTGTCTTATGGTAATTATAATAGTTAGAGAGTCCATTAAATAAGTGGGGAAAATAAATCACAAAAAGAGAGTTTTCAATTAAATTATTTAAGCTAATGAGCTTTCTTAGATTTCTAATGTGGATAAATAGAGTCATTTTTGTTGATATTTCAAATCGTCTTCAAAACACCACGTTTTAAAACCTTAGCCCGTTCCAACGACGGATTGAGCGAACATTGTAATTAAAATCGTTTTCTTTGCAAATAATAGAGTTTTGAACCATTTTCTTAAAGAATTTGTACAAAGTAAAATTGACTTGTATGTTTAACCATGTTTTCTCATTAAAAGGTTTTTATCTCAAACGTTTTCAAATACTCGAGTCGTTCCAACGGCGATTCGAGTGAACTTCATCAAACGGGGTTTTAAAACGCACCTAAATCGTTCCAATGGTGATTAAGGTGCGAACCATGTAAATAAATCCGTTTTGGGGAAATAAGTTAGTGTAGAATAAACACACGACATAATATTTAATACAGTTGTAAATAAATCACTTCTTTCTTCCCCCTCTCTGTGTATGTATAAACATAAATGGGTGATTCTTTACTGATGTGGCTTTTCAATATCATATGCTCAAAACGGTTTCTAAAAAAGAGAAAGAAAAGGGTTTCAAATGAATTTTAAACTTAAAGAAGTATACGATTAGTCCGTTATCGCCTAACATGCTGAGTAGGAGGCCGGTGGTTCATAACCGGGCGATGTCGGGGTGCCTAGTAGCCTTTCTTCGGAAAGAAGCTAGCCTTCTCGGCTCGTACCTAAGTTTCCCGAACCCACACCGGTCTCCCGCAAGGGATCGGTGTTCATTTTCCCATTCGTGGGTGGCGACTCTTCCATATCTCCGAGCTCCGGTCCTGCCGAGCAGCTTGATTCCACGATTGGTTGCTTTCGGCGCGAATCACCGCTTACGTCGCCATGAGGTTGTCCACCCCCCGGTCCGCCCGGGAGCTTAGGCCGCGGCACCTCGTCTAAGAAGTGGCGACTCTGCTGGGGAAGCGAGAAATTTGATTTCGGAAGGCATGCACTAAGCCCTTAACGGGGACAGATCGTTTTACTTCTTTTCGTATGCATTCACGAGCATTATTGCAAACCGTTTGGGTAATTTCCGCGAAACCTCTAGCGAGAGTCCATTCGTCGCTCGAAAGAGGCTAGCGTAAGTTCCCCCTTACAGTAAGGCGCCAGAGGGTCCCCATCCATTCGTTAGGGGCGAATCTGTGCGGTCCTGTGAGGTCCCGCGGTCAGCCGTGTCAGCATATAGTAGCCTTAGAAGTTTCCATAGGATTACCCGTTACTATTTTTGATGTGATAAATGAATCAGTTCGTGTTTTCAAACTGCCATCATACGTGTCTAATCCTAAATTATGTAAAAAAAATGAGACGATGCGTTAATATATACTCATGAATCGACGTACTAATTACCCTAAAACATCGAAACGATTTGAACTAAAGACGACTTAGTCATCTCATATGAATGAACATGTGCGACCCGCCTTGTCCCTTTCGGTGTCCCGACGAAGGCACGTGTTCAGGAAATACGTTATGACGTAAGCACGTATTAGTATGAATCGGTTCGGTGTTAAGGATAGTTACATTTCGATACAAAAGACTATATTAACGGTAGCCGTTATTCACATTCTTTAAATAAGTTAGGATAAAACGAGATCATGACGAAACGAAAACAAAGAACATTTCTGTTTCGAACGACCCTGTCGTAACGTGAAAAGTTTCGCACAAGTAGCCCGTCCCTTCCGAATGAAAGATGAGCTTTTACGTTATGCCTCGTGTCGTTCTTAAGAGAAATGGATGTGCCCGTACAGATGACTAAGAAAAATAAAGAAAAGAAAAATGAACTAATCGACCAAAATCATTCTGAATCTACGATATATGTTAATCCCGCGAGTAGTTAAAGAAAATAAACCAATGTCGTTGAATACGTGCCTCGGACGAGAGTATACCCCATTTAAAACTTCGAAGCCGAATTAAGCCAAACCATATAATTGCGCCATATGGACGAGACTGCGGGTTTTGACTAACGACTCGATCATTTCGACCGTTACCAAAACTGCAAGAAATATGGCCCGATATACGTGTTTGCTTAAATTCGCGCCTAAAGGAAGGAAAACGGTGATATCCTCGCTTCGAATAAACATGCGATTCAACGAAACGTTGATTTTCTATAACCACACTGAGATGATATATCCCGTGGATTGGGAGGAACAAAGAGTTGTAATTAGCCGAAAGATTATCGTGCGCTCAAAATAAGACTCGCCGTCTTTTCACGTAGCAAAATGAGCAAACGGATCCTCGACGCTAAGAACAAACGCATTACGCGATGAGTCCGTTCCCTAAAATAAAATCCAAAAGTGATTCCATCACTAAATAAACACGTGGTTACGTCTCTCGATAGATCCAAAAGATCCCGTTGTAATCCAAAAATCGAGACACGAACCCACGCGAACAAAAGGGAATGAGTCATTGACAATAACGAACGATTGGACTAGAAGAATAACTCGAACCACGTCTAAAAACTGAGATGCGCTCAAAGGGAGTCAAAACCCGAATTAATGCGTCTCACGAAAGGACGAAAGACGAGTTATTCCGAAAGGACAATCCAACTTGGTCGATTTCTGAGTCACTGAACGTTGATACGTCAAAACGAACTGTATTGTCTGATGAATGATTTATTTTTCCGCAATAATCGACGGCATCACGCGTCCCCAGGACCGCAATGTGAGCCAAAAAACCAAAATCCTAGGAAAGAGACCTGGACCAACGAGTGTGTGGAGGAATAAGGGTGGAAGAGAGATGTTGTGATACATGTAAATAGAACTAACGTTTGTTCTTCTTATCTTATAATCGTAAATAAATAAACGCACACACCACGAATCATGCATATGAAATCATGCATACATACTAATGGATACCGTTCGCGCAGACGTCATCATTAAGCGGTTGTGGTTTCGCGAGAGTAATCGGCTTGTCAGACAGTTTGATCAGTCGCGAGTAGACAGTCCCGAATCAGTAGTCGTGGCTTCTGAATCATCTTCATCCGAGTATACTCAGTCTTCCATCAGTATGTCTGCAACCGACGAGAAGGTGGCTGAATTGGAGAATTCTGTGAACAATATCAACGACCAGCTGGCCGCAATTTTGGCCCAGCTAGCTGAGTTAGCACTGAAGGACAACAAGAGTGGTAGTAAGCGTGCTGAGAATGAGGTGAACGATGGCCCTCGCTTTGGGAATGAGGAGGATTATCAGGATTATGTCCGAAAACAGTTAGAGAAGGAGAAAGCTAAGGAAGAGGAGTGGAGGCAACACATCACACAGGAAGTGCAGGACTTGCACGGAGGAAGCTCCGGGAGTCAAGATTTCTATAACTTGAAGAATTGTTTGACAGCAACAGCTTTACCTCTGAAATTCCGGCTCCCTGACATGAAAAAGTTCGATGGAACTGGAGATCCCACCGCTCATATAAATCAGTACGTTGCAGTAATGAAGCACACGATCCTGACCGAGGATCAAGTCTTGGGGCTGTTTAACACTTACCTGGAGGGGGCTGCCCCCACATGGTTCCATGCGTTACCAATGGTGACAAAGAAGGATTGGAAGGAGTTGGCGAAGTCATTCATCGCTCAGTATAGCTTTAACACCATGCTGGAAGTCACTTTGAAAGAGTTAGAGAGCACTAAGCAGCAGACTGGGGAATCCCTTTCAGACTTCGTGAAGAGATGGAGGGCTAAGGCCGCAGTGATGAAACAAAAGCCGCTCGAGCAGGATCAGATCCGAATGGTGGTTGGCAACACGTTGCCGTATATTAAGAATGAGTTGCGGTATATGCCGTTCACGGATTTCAATCAGATGTATAGTTGTGCCTTGACTGTCGAAGGTGATGGGGAGCCGAAGAAAGCTTATACCAAGTGGACGAAGTCTGGATATAGTGCCGGAGGGCCTAGCGCGAGTACGGAATCTGTGACAGTGAAAGTGGTTGATCTTAATGCTATCGAAAAGAGGCGGTTCGCCAAGTTCGATCAGACCTATGCTAAAGTTTTCGAGCGTCTGCAGAAAAAGGGATTGTTGAAAGCCCTTACCCCGTATAACAAAGCTCAACCTACTCCGCAGATTCTTGCTAGAGGGTACTGTGAGTTCCACAGCAGTTATAGACATACAATTGAGAATTGTGAGAGGCTGAAGCACGAAATCCAAGATTTAATTGAGGAGAAAAAGATAGCTGATCCTTCGTCAGCAAACCCCTCCGTTAGGCGCAATCCATTGCCTAATCATAGGGTGAGCATGATCGGAGCTGGTTTGACGGAAACTGTGGTGATGGAATCTTTTGAGGAAGATGTAGAGGAGTTGTTGGACTCCGTCGAAAGAAGCGATGTAGGAAATGGTCTGTATGTGTCCTTCTTGGGTGAGGAACAAGAGGATGAACCAATGGAGGAAGGATCAGATGGTGGAGCACCATATGACGAGGATAGTGCCGAAGAGACCGGTGAAGGGTCGTCTCGGACTATCGTGCCAAATTTGGGTTTGTTTAGTGGCGGAAGGGATCCCGAAGTGCACTTGCGTGAATATATGCATGACATGTTTGTTGAATCCTTCGGGGTAGATGAAATTGCTCAGTGGTTCCACCATTCGCTGGTAGGTGAGCCTTTGCAATGGTTCCATTCATTGCCCGACTCTTGTAAGCACGATTGGGATCGGTTGTCAGATCTGTTTCTAGAAAAGTATCAAAAAGCTGAGGATAGAACTGCGGAGCGCTTTGCAATGCAGATTGGACCCATCAAACGTCCATTGCCAAGGGTGAGCAAGTATAACGAAAATAAGGACCCTATGGAGCATCTTCACTTCTACTTGTCGGCTATGACAGCCTTGAGTTTCAAAGAGGAAGAGATCACTAGCTTGTTTTGTAATTCATTAATGGGTGAACCGCTGATGTGGTATATGTCACTGCCAATGTATGTTAAGACCGATTGGGCAGCTATGACAAAGAGATTTATCAAGGAGTATACAGTATGGATGCTAGCAGAGCAAACCCCTGATTCCCCGTCTTACCAAACACCCGATGCGGTGTTAGCGATGCCTAGGTATGGTGGATACCGGAATCCTGTGGAGCATGCAAGGATATTCCGCGATCATATGTATAACGCTGGATTTCCACAGTGTGAGTTGCATGAACATTTTTCGGAAACCTTGATGGGTGAAGCCTTATTGTGGCATCAGGGTCTGTCAGAGGAAGAGATGTGTCATTGGATACCGCTCCGAAATGCCTTTGTGGCGAGATATGAAGTGTACATTCCATAGACGGGATCTCTGGATAATCTGGACAGGATTAGGCAATTCCCCGAGGAACACTTTGTGGATTATGCTAGAAGGTGGAGGCACCGTTATGAGCAGTGTAATGAGACAATGAGCGATAAGGTGCAGCTTATGTGCATACAACGAGGCGCTATTCCGTTGGCCGCAAGGAGGATGAGCCGGGTGTCCCTCCGTGACTATGATGAGTTGATATGTTGGGCTTTTTACGGATGAGCGGATCCCTTTTTCCTGAATCCGAGTGTTCCTCACGTCATGGATTTAATGGTCGTAGACATTTGGGCGAGTTCCTCGGACGAGGAGGATGCCAATCGAAGGGTTCCTATTAACATCTGGGACGAATCGGATGATGAGTCGGAAGTTGCGGTAATGACGAGATCATGTCGTGTGGCCGAGGGAAAGGCACCAATGGTAGAGACTGAGATTGGAGAAGGTTCGGCTCCTAAGCCCGACGACCAAGTTCTTGAACAGTTGAAGAAGACGCAAGCTAAGTCTACGGTCTGGGAAGTTTTATGCCATTCTAAGTACCATCGTGAGAACCTGATGAAGGAGTTGCAGAATTTGGTTATTTCTACCGACACTGAGCCGGCAGCGCTAGTAGGGGCAATTATGGCCCGAAAGAGGACTGAGATCACATTTACCGACGAGGATCTCCCAGAAGAGGGGAAGGCTCACAACAAGCCATTGTATATCCGAGCGGAAATTAATGGGAAGAAGACTAGCTGTGTTATGGTCGATGATGGATCGGCCATTAATGTTTGTCCTTTGAAGCTCTTGTCCAAGTTAGGAGTGGAAAGAGGAGATTTGACAGCCTCTGAAACAGTGATCAGAGCATACGATGACAGCCGTAGGCATATTGAAGGAGTTTTCAAGGCTAAATTGAAAGTAGGGCCGCATGAAGAAGAGACTGAGTTCACAGTATTGGACATCTCGGTAACTTTTGCTGTGTTGTTGGGACGCCCTTGGTTCCACAAGCTGGGAGGTGTGCCCTCCACGCTCCACCAAATGATCAAGATCCCTTTCGGGGAGGAGATAGTAACAATTAGAGCTGAGAAACTGAGCTCGGTGGCAGCATTGGGAATTGAGCCTCAACTTTTCTCCGGATTCCAAGTCTCTGGGATTTACGAGTCGAGCATGACCACCGATGTGGTGAAGATGATGAAGGGAGGTTTCATCCCGGGAATGGGATTAGGAGCACACCATCAAGGGTTGTCGGAGTTTCCGGATTTTAAAAGTCAGAAAACCCGGAGGGGTTTGGGATATGAGCAGGGGAGTCCATCCAACATGAGTGTAGAAGGAAAAATAGGCTTGAGGAAGCATTTTGTAAGCGAGGGGCATGGAAAGCCATATTCGGGAACCTCCGAGTCGTGGACTAGCACGGAAGGAAAGATTCTGCCATGGTTTGAAATCTTCAATGATGTCGCCGACTGGGGCAAAGGAAAGGCAAGCTGCTTTGTCGAGGAGATCATGATGCTGGATCCAAATGCCGAGGAGCAGGTCATTACCATTGAAGCGACTGCGGGAGCGGTGGATGAGCCCAGTACCTCCAAGGTTCATGGGGAGCCCGAGAACCCTAATGACGAAAATTGTATTACTGCTTTGTTTGAATCAGATGATGTAATCACCCACGCTATCAATGAAATGAATTCTGATTTTGCTTACTTGCTTGATATTGATCATGATCATTCCATGCATTCTCATTCATATAACATGCCTACATTTGAAATCAATACAATAGAAATGTCAACTTTCAATCTTGGTACGGATGAAAATCCTAAACTTATACAAATTGCTCAAGAATTAACTATTGAAGAGAGGAAAGAATTTGAGAGAATAATTAAAAAATACGAAATTGTATTCGCTTGGACATACGAAGACATGCCTGGAATCGATCAATCAATCGTAACTCACCGTATTCCAACATATCCCGAGGCGAGGCCCGTAAAGTAGAAACTCCGACGTATGAGACCCGAATGGGCAGATAAGATCAGAGAGGAGGTGAAGAAGCAGTTAGAAGCAGGATTCATCGAAGTGATCGACTATCCCCCTTGGGTCGCAAATGTAGTGCCCATTGCAAAAAAGGATGGCAAAGTGAGGATGTGCGTGGATTACAGAGATCTTAACAAGGCATGCCCCAAGGATGAGTTCGCCTTGCCTCATATCGATGTATTGATCGACAGTGCAGCATCAAGCGTCTTACACACAAATGTGGATGGTTTCATGGGCTACATGCAAGTTCAGATGGCCAAAAAGCACAAAGCGAAAACCTCGTTCACAACTGAGTGGGGAACATACTGCTACAGGGTAATGCCGTTTGGTTTGAAGAATGCCGGGGCAAATTACCAGCGAATGGCTACAGCACTGTTCTATGATATGATACACAAGGAGGTAGAAGTCTATGTGGATGATATGATGGTCAAATCAGAGACAAGAGAAGGGCATTTTGCCGCGCTCGAGAAGTTTTTGGCCCGAATTGCAGAATTCAAACTGAGGTTAAACCCGAAGAAGTGCTTTTTCGGTGTTTCGTCGGGGAAAATCTTAGGCTATGTAATTGGAAATAAGGGAATCGAGGTAGATCCTGATAAAGTAAAGGCTATAAAGGAAATGCCAGCGCCAAGAAATGAGAAGGAAGTGAGGGGGTTTCTGGGGCAAGTTCAGTATATCAGTCGGTTCATAGCAAGACTCACCACAATCTGTGAGCCAATCTTTAAGTTGCTAAGGAAAGACCAACCCACTGTTTGGAATGATAAGTGTCAGCAAGCTTTGGAGAGCGTCAGGAACTATTTGTCTAATCCGCCAGTGCTGAGACCGCCTAAACTGGGAAAGCCGCTTCTCCTCTATGTAGCGATTGAAGAGCGATCTATTGGAGCAATGTTGGCTCAAGAGGGAGACACCGGTGTGGAGCATGCGGTGTATTATTTGAGTAAGAAGTTCCTCGAGTATGAGCTCAAGTACAACATGATCGAAAAGACATGTGTGGCAGTAGTATGGTTGACGAAGAAATTGCGGCACTATTTCCAATCGTATAAAGTGATAATTATTTCTCGGATGGACCCCGTGAAGTATCTGTACGGAACTCCATCCTTAATGGGGAAGTTAGCCAGATGGTTGTTGCTTTTGTCCGAGTTTGACATTGAATATGTGACGAAGAAGGTTATCAAAGGAAGAGCCGTGGCAGAATTTTTGGCTAATAAACCCCTGAATACAGAAGAAGAAGAGATAAGCTATGATTTCCCCGATGAACATTTGAATGCAATCGAAGTTATACCGTGGAAAATGTTCTTCGACGGAGCAGTTAATTCGAATGGAGCCGGAGTAGGAGTACTACTGATCTCCCCGGAAGGAGAAAGAATCCCGATGGCGAAGAAGTTATCCTTCCCCCTTACCAACAATATGGCCGAATACGAAGCATGAATTTATGGTTTGGAGTCATTAGCAGCACTGGGAGCGTCATATGTTGAAATTTGGGGTGACTCCAAGTTGATCATCGAACAGGCACAAGGAAACTGGGAAGTGAGAGAAGAAAGGCTACGTCCGTATCTAGATCAGCTAGAAGGGTTGGCATTGAGATTCAAAGAATGTCGCTTCTATCACATTCCTCGAGCTCAGAATCAGGCCGCGGATGCCTTGGCCACTTTGGTGTCAGTTTGGGACAACCCCCGGAACCTTGCTTCGAAACCATTGGTATTGAGAAGATCTCACAAACCGTGCTACGAAGACGTAATGCTGTTAGGGGCAGATGAAAAACCGTGGTATTTCGATATCGTGAACTTCATGAAAGATGGAACATATCCGGCAGAGTCAGAACCTAGGGATCAAGCTGTGATTAGAAGGCTAGCTCGTCAGTTCGTCATCCATAACGACTTGCTTTACAAAAGGCACATTGACGGATTACAACTAAGATGCTTGGATGCGGGTGAAGCCCGCGAGGCGATGGAATCAGTACATTCGGGAATTTGTGGAGCCCATATGGGAGGAGCAGTACTAGCTAAGAAAATTATTAGGCAAGGCTTATATTGGCTCACCATGGAAAGAGATTGTAACGAGTATGCGAAGAAATGTCACGATTGTCAAATCCACGGCGATTGCAGTCATCTTCCGGCCATGGAACTACATGTGCTAGCACCTATTTGGCCATTCGCTGCCTGGGGCATTGACATCATCGGCGAAGTAAGGCCTAATGCTTCAAATGGACATAAGTTTATTGCAGTCGCCATCGATTATTTCACCAAATGGGTAGAAGCAGAGTCGTTTAGCAAACTGGGATCCAAGCAGATGAGAAAGTTCATTGAAAAACACTTGATCACCAGGTTCGGAGTGCCTCATCACATGATCACGGATAACGGAGTCCAGTTTCAGGGGGAAGTAAGGAATCTTTTCCGAGAATATGGCATTGAACATCACAGGTCTTCTCCGTACCGTCCACAGGCTAATGGGGCAGTAGAAGCAGCTAATAAGAACCTTAAGAGGATCCTCGTAAAGACGGTGGAATCACATCAGGAACTGGCATGAGCACCTCCCACTCGCGTTGTGGGCTTATCGCACGACAGTCAGAACCTCGACTGGGGCAACGCCATTCTCCTTGGTATACGGAACAGAAGCAGTCCTGCCGATTGAGATTGAAAAGCGATCGTTGAGAATCGTAGTGGAAGCAGAAATCCCCGAGACGGAATGGGTGAAAAAGCGATGTGAGCAGTTGGCTTTAGTTGATGAGAAAAGGAGGGAAGCCCTTTACCATGTACAGTTATATCAAAGAAGGATGGCTCGGGCTTTCAATAAAAAAGTCAAGACCAGCCCTATCAAAGAAGGAGATTTGGTGCTGAAACAGATCCGTGTGACGCACACCGACCCGAGGGGGAAGTTCAGGCCTAACTGGGAAGGACCATTCGTCGTAAAGAAGATACTAAGCAAAGGAGCAGTGAAGTTAACCACAATGGACGGCATGGAATTCTCCGAACCTACCAACCTGGATAGGCTTAGGAAATACTTTTCGTAAAAAAAAAAAAAAAAAAAAAAAGAAAAATAAAGAAAAATTCCCGATAGGTTGAAAACCCGCAAAGGGCGACCTATGCAACAATAAGGGAAATCCCAATGGGTGAAAACCTGAAAGGGCACTCATTTAAAAATTCCGGGATAGTAAAAGGAGAGGAGAAAAATCGCCGGGATCCGAAAACCGAAAGGCGGATCCTGGTAACAATAGTTATAACTTGAGCAATTACAAAAATAATGTATAAGAGACTAAGTATTTCTGTTGTTTGTAAATAAATAAAGGCATGAATATATTTGACGAGAATGATTGGAATCATTATAATCTACCGAATGCATGGTAATATGAATCACGGGTTATACATTTCCTATCCTACTTTTCACAAAAAGCCTACCTACTATCCACCCCACTCCCTATACATCAGTTATACATCAGAGAAACCCTAATAAAAGCTACAAAGCAATAATAAAAGCTACAAAGCAATACATGACGAGCCTAATACGGAGGGAAGTCCCAATAATTCTCAAAATCTCTCAGGTGAGATGCCCGCTCCGTAGATAGTGTCTCCTCGGCAGCACGCGCTCTCTCATCAGAAACCCGCGCTCTCTCATCAGCAGCTCGTGCTCTCTCCTCTGCAGCAAGGCGTCTGATCGACTCATCACGCGCCCTCTCCTCGACGGCAAGGCGACCCTCAGTCTCCCGTCGCATCATCCCCGACCAGTGATCGTTCCTCTCTTGATACACATGACCAACTCGGGCATCAGCTTCCCGCACTAGCTCGCTCTGTCTCCGCTCATGGGCATGCAGATCACTCTACAGAAAAAGCAAAAAAAAAAAAAAACAGATAAAAGGCAGCATAGGCAAAAACATAAATCATACATACATGCATACATTTCACTACACTAAAGTACAGTAATGATACATACCAGGTGATCGGTGCAGCGCAAGCTGAGGCGGTCTCGGAGATAACCAGACAGCCCCACGTAATCCGTACAGGTCTCTCTCGTGGTCAGAGAAGCGTCCGAGGGATCAAACGGGACCCTCGAGGAGAAGATAGGAGGGACCGCCTCAAATCCCGCATAAGGGGCCCCGGACTCGTCATAGCAGATCGTAGCATAATCTCTCCCATAGTCTGGTATAGGCACGCCTATGGACGACCTCTCCGGTCGAGCTGCACTAGAGGACTCGCCGACAAAATATGGCTGCTCGCACACCGGTGTTTGAGCCCGAGTATCGTCGAAAAAATCAGATAGGTGGGCACTCCGCCAGGATCCCTCCTGAAAAAAAAAAAAAAAAACGAAAAAAAAACACACAATAAAACCTCCGAGCATATCATGAATAAAATGAAAAGAGGGCGGAATCACTTACCGGAACCTCCGCCTGACCAAAGACGGCCTCGACCGCCTCTCTCGAAAACACGTCCGCCACCGGATCTACCTCCAGATCAATAGCATCAGTCTCACAGAAGGAGGGAAGCCCTTTACCATGTACAGTTATATACAAGGAAGCTACGAACCGCCAGATCAATAGCATCAGTCTCACTCAGAGCATATACAAGGAAGCTACGAACCGCCAGATCAATAGCATCAGTCTCACAGAAGTCCCGTCTACTCAAGAGGCTAGCAGTCGAAATAAACTTCGCCGGGGTAGATTTGGCGCATAGGGGAACTCCTGGTCCTATCAAGGCGGCAAGCCTAGCAGGGTCGACCCGCGGTCGCATCATGCCATAATGGAAAGGGACGGGGGTGTTGCTCCCTCGTAATCCAGTCAATAATGAGAAATCTCAGGGCGAGATGGTCATCTCCCCGAAGGAAAGGTGGAAGGTGTGGGTCGAGTCAACCCACCGCTCACACAGGGCCCGTAGGCCAAAGGGATCGCACACCCCGTTGGTGCGGGGCAGCGCTGCAATGAAGGGTCCGAAGCCCAACTCCTGCACGCGGGCTCTCGCCGCGGCGCTCAGCCTATCATACCATGAAAGAACCTCGGCAGTGGTCCCGAAAATCTCGATGAGCTAAAGAGGAACAAGATAAAAAATTTTTAATACAACTCCTAAGGCAAGCGAGTGATAAGAACGCGTTAAGACTAGGTATTCTTTCATTTTCTAACCTAGAGACATCCGGTCAGTTAGGACCAATTTTCTGTAAAAATCTCTCATGTAGGGTCATTCACGTAAGGTTTAGTCAATCCTTTTATCCACCCTCGTCTACAGGTGACGAGAAGCATAGATTAGGTTTTACTATTCACGTACGTTAATGGGCATTAGGTAAGTTTTTACTATTCACGTCGTTTTCACTATTCACGTGCATTAGCTAAGTTTTTACTATTCATGTGCACTATTCATGTTTTTACTATTCACGTGCATTAGCTAAGTTTTTACTATTCACGTGCACTATTCACGTTTTTACTATTCATGTGCATTAGCTAAGTTTTTACTATTCACGTGCACTATTCACGTTTTTACTATTCATATCGTTTTTACTGTTAACATGCATAAATTCGTAGTGTACTATTCACATGCATATAGCGCGCATTCTTACAAAAACAAACAGGTGTTACGTGTAAATAAAGGAATTCACGTTTTCTAGCTAAAGTCCTCTAAGGCAGTCTAAGAGTTAGCATGCAAATCATGTTCGTATAGGAGTGCTAAAGCCTAGAGTCCAAATCAAATAAAAGTGAGAAACCACTTACCTCGTTGCAGCGTGTCCTGCTCAAGTGTGTCGTAGGGTCGTGGAAGGTATCCACTCTATCCAGGTTTACATAAACCTCGTCCATACCTCTGGTGCCATCCCATTCGTCTAAATCCATCCCGAGAATAATCCAAATTGAAGTCTAGTGAGAGAAAGATGAGAGAGAAGGTGTGGGGTTGAAATGAAACCCCACCAACTTATATAGGAAAAGGGAATGACATTCTCATAAATAGTGAAAAAAGTACGATTTGACATAAAGGTAAAAAGTAAATAATTAATTACCAGGTGCACAGACCTCCGATTTGCAGTCCGTTTCAGCCTGCATTTCTCCCAGACAGTGACTAACATTGTCAAAACATCAATTCCAGACAACAGCTAATTTTTACAAAACAGTGACACCAGTCAAAATACAGGCGACAGTCAACAGAAAAACAATCAGTAGTCTATGTCATTTCGGACTAAGACGTGTGCCCATCGAATCGTCGAGATGATAGCTCTAGTGAGAAAATACAGACAACAGTGTGATAAGAAAATCCAAAAACAGCCCCCGCTTTTTAGCCATTTGACTCACGGTCGCAGACCGGAGTTGCTTTTGAGCCATTTGACTCTCGGTCGCAGACCGAAGTTGCTTTTTAGCCATTTGACTCACGGTCGCAGACCGGAGTTGCTTTTGAGCCATTTGACTCTCGGTCGCAAACCGAAGTTGCTTTTTAGCCATTTAACTCACGGTCGCAGACCGGAGTTGCTTTTTAGCCATTTGACTCTCGGTCGCAGACCGAAGTTGCTTTTGAGCCATTTGACTCTTGGCCGCAGACCGGAGTTGCTTTTTAGCCATCTGGCTCGTGGTCGCTGACCGGAGTTGCTTTTTAGCCATCTCACCACAGTCGCAAATCAGGGTAGCTATTTAGCCATTATCCCCGTGAACTTGAAATAGGGTAGCTGTTTAGCCATTATCCCCGCGATCTTGAAATAGTGTAGCTGTTTAGCCATTATCCCCGTGATCTTGAAATAGGGTAGCTGTTTAGCCATCATCCCCGCAATCTTGAAATAGGGTAGTTGTTTAGCCATTATCCCCACAGTCGTAAATCAGGGTAGCTGTTTAGCCATTATCCCCGCGATCTTGAAATGGGGTAGCTGTTTAGCCATTATCCCCGTGATCTTGAAATAGGGTAGCTGTTTAGCCATTATCCCCGTGATCTTGAAATAGGGTAGCTGTTTAGCCATTATCCCCGCAATCTTGAAATAGGGTAGCTATTTAGCCATTATCCCCGTGATCTTGAAATAGGGTAGCTGTTTAGCCATTATCCCCGTGATCTTGAAATAGGGTAGCTGTTTAGCCATTATCCCCGCGATCTTGAAATAGGGTAGCTATTTAGCCATTATCCCCGTGATCTTGAAATAGGGTAGCTGTTTAGCCATTATCCCCGCAATCTTGAAATAGGGTAGCTGTTTAGCCATTATCCCCACAGTCGTAAATCAGGGTAGCTGTTTAGCCATTATCCCCGTGATCTTGAAATAGGGTAGCTGTTTAGCCATTATCCCCGCAATCTTGAAATAGGGTAGCTGTTTAGCCATTATCCCCGCAATCTTGAAATAGGGTAGCTGTTTAGCCATTATCCCCGCAATCTTGAAATAGGGTAGCTGTTTAGCCATTATCCCCGCGGTCGTAAACTTGGGTAGCTATTTAGCCATTATCCCCGCGGTCGTGAACTAGGGTGCAGCCCGAAGCAGAGTCTGATGCAGTCAGAGAGCAACGCCGGAGCGCGCAGCGCAAAGGTCAGGTATGTTTCCTCCTACTCGTTACGTGTCTTTTACTTTTATATGTTTTACATTGCATGTGTTACGTTAGCAAAAAAAGTTTTCGAACCACACACATCACTGTCAAAATAGAAAAGTAGGGGCAACTGTAGACACCGAGTCGGAGGACCTGTGACGAAAACCTGAAACAAGACGGTCGAAGCGATTGATTCCGGAAGTTTTGAAAAATATATAAAGAATAATAAGCTGAGGAAAATTAACGGCACGGCGCGGGCACGCAACGGCATCCCGCACGCGGACGACGATGGTCGAACGCCCGCTTGACGGCTCGAGACGTGCGCGCGGCGTCCGTCGGACGCACCGCGAGTGGCACGCTATCGACGTCCGAGCAATGCCTGGGACCGCTGGCGGTGCGCGCCCTCGTGGGCCGTTGAGCACACGTGCCTAGCAGCACGAGGCGCGCGTTCGGCGGCCGCGACGTGCGAGCGTCTGGCTGCGCGGAACGCGCGCTCGGCGGCCACGGAGTGCACGCGTCCGACGGCACGGGGCACGTCCCGAGGATCGCCGGACGGGCACCCAACCACGTCGGGCGAACGCCCAACGCATCGGGCGGACGCCCGACGAGGGTTGGGCGCGGGCGCCCAACCTCGCGTTGGGCGCCCAACCTCGCGTTGGGCGCCCAACCTCGCGTTGGGCGCTCGCCCAACGCCGTTGGGCGATCGCCCAACATTGTTGGGCGGCTGCCCAACTCATGTTGGGCGGTAGCCCAACACTAAGTTGGGCGGCCGCCCAACCACAATGGGCGACGCCAAAATTTTTTTGGGCGTCGCCCATTGTTCCGGGATCCGTTTCCCTATATAAGGGCACGGATCCCAAGGTAAAAGGAGAGGATTTTTTGGGGGAGCTTTCTCACACTAGATATTTTTCTAGAGAGAGGAAGTGGATTTTTTGGGAAAAAAACATTTTTTTTCCTAAAATTGAAAATCTCTAAATTTCCTAAGTTCAATTTTTACTAAAATTTTCATAAAAAACGGGAGCTCGCGGTTCGTGGAATCAATCGGCTTCGACTGTCAGATACCGAATTAAAGGTATTATCCGAGGACTAGACTCTTTATTTTATTTAATTTATTCTCTCCTTCTATTTATTTTTTTATGCTATAGTTTTTATTCCTTTAGTTATTTATTTATTTTGTCACGTTTTATTTAATTAACGTATTTATTTAATTTTCGTTTCGTGTTAAATAAAATTCGGTTTTGTTTTAAAATAAAAAACCTCGTTTTGGATATCCCAATACGAACCGTGATCCGATAAAAAGGTAGTTCGGGTATCGAAAATGTTGTAATTATAAGTCTTTTATTTAAAAGAGGTTTCCAAATAACGTTTTAAAATAAAAACATCGTTTTAGGAACTTCCGTTTTCGACTATGATCCATCTTTGGTAGTTCGGAAGTCCAAAACGATTGAATTAGATTTAATTTAATGCTTTTGAACAAATCTGGAAAATGTTGGAGTGCTGCTGTAATTTGCCAATTCTGTCACTAAAGGCTGTTTACCGACGGATTTTCCGTCGGTAAATCTGCCAAAATGTAAAAAATGCCATTTCGGTCCCCTTTTCTTAACTTTTAGACTTTTAATCCTTGGTATATATATATATATAGTTAAGTAATACATGTTTTTCAAATTATTTTAGAACTTTATTATATATATTTATTTTAGAATGTTTATATATCATTTTTATTCTATTTTACAATATAAGTATAAATATATATATATATATATATATATATATGTATTTCCTTTCTATTAACTTAGGCTATGTTTAAATATTAGTTATTTGATATTTTGAGAAATAATGGATGGATATTAGTATATGTCATTTTTGGTATTTAAACTATATTAATTATGTACATATATGTATAGTTTTGGGAACATTTGGGTTATTTTGTTGATTATTGAAGGAAGTTATTTTTGGGTAAATATTATTTTCTTGTCCATAAGATTTACTTATTGTTTTAGCATTTTTAAAGTATAAGTATATAGTACTTATTATTTCCATATACATAAAGTTCCCCTTATATCAATTTTTGGGGTTTTCATATCCTCCTTTTTGATTTGCTTGTATATATATATATGTCTAAATTATTTTTTCTATTCTTTTGGCCCATTCATGGGTCCATGTCTCAAATAGGCCTTGTTTGATTATAAGTCTTGCTTTAAATAAATGTCTTATTGTAATTATAATAGTTAGAGAGTCCATTAAATAAGTGGGAAAAATAAATCATAAAAAGAGAGTTTTCAATTAAATTATTTAAGCTAATGAGCTTTCTTGGATCTCTAATGTAGATAAATAGAGTCATTTTTGTTGATATTTCAAATCGTCTTCAAAACACCACGTTGTAAAACCTTAGTCCGTTCCAAAGACGGATTGAGCGAACATTGTAATCAAAATCGTTTTCTTTGTTAATAATGGAGATTTTGAATCGCTTTCTTAATGAATTTGTACAAAATAAAATTGACTTGTATGTTTAACCACGTTTTCTTATTAAAAGGCTTTTACTTTAACGTTTTCAAATACTCGAGTCGTTCCAACGGCGATTCGGGTAAACTTCATCAAACGGGGTTTTAAAACGCACCTAAATCGTTCCAACGACGATTAAGGTGCGAACCATGTAAATAAACTCATTTTGGGGAAATAAGTTAGTATAGAATAAACACACAACATAACATTTAAATACGGTTGTAAATAAATCACTTATTCCTTTCCCCTCTCTGTGTATGTATAAACATAAATGGGTGATTCTTTACTGATGTGGCTTTTCAATATCATATGCTCAAAACGGTTTCTAAAAAGAGAAAGAAAAGGGTTTCAAATGAATTTTAAACTTAAAGAAGTATACGATTAGTCCGTTATCGCCTAACATGCTGAGTAGGAGGCCGGTGGTTCATAACCAGGCGATGTCGGGGTGCCTAGTAGCCTTTCTCCGGAAAGGAGCTAGCCTTCTCGGCTCGTACCTAAGTTTCCCGAACCCACACCGGTCTCCCGCAAGGGATCGGTGTTCATTTTCCCATTCGTGGGTGGCGACTCTTCCATATCTCCGAGCTCCGGTCCTACCGAGCAGCTTGATTCCACGATTGGTTGCTTTCGGCGCCAATCACCGCTTACGTCGCCATGAGGTTGTCCACCCCCCGGTCCGCCCGAGAGATTAGGCCGCGGCACCTCGTCTAACAACTGCGGGGTTCCCTAGCAACTAGTGTCACATTATCCGGTCATGCCTTACATCGGTCTCTATGAAAGTCATGGTCAATGGTAATGCATCGGGGTCTTTTAATTCCTCTAGGGGAATTCGGCAAGGAGATCGAATGTCCCATTACCTGTTTGTTCTTGCGATGGAAAGGTTGGCTCACAGCATCCAAGATGCGATTGACGAAGGCCATTTACGCCCTGCTAAGATAAGTAAGTACTGTCCTCTCATATCTCATTTATTTTTTTTACAAATGATGTCATGTTTTTCCTGGAAGGGAATGCGGAGCAGCTCCAAATTATGATGTCTATCCTAAATGATTTTTGTCATGCCTTTGGGCATAAGCTGAACCTTGAGGAATCCTGAATGGTCTGCTCCAAGAACATCCATAATCAGATGTGTAGGAGTTTGAGTGCAGCCTTTGGAATACCTCTTAGATCATCCTTCAGGTCGTACTTAGGAGTTCCTCTGTTTAGCGGGCGAGTTACCAAAAGTTCATTCAAGAACACAATTGACTTGGTGCAGAAAAAGTTAGCCACTTAGAAGAGTTCATCACTTTCCCTTGCAGGACGAATGACCCCGATCCAATCTGTGACCAATGCCGCTCCGAACCATGTGATACAGGAGAACTTGCTACCTTCAGTCGTGCTACAACAGCTCGATAAGTCCAACCAGAGGTTTTTCTGGGGGGAAAAAGAGGGCGAGAAGAAGTTGCACCAGGTGGCGTGGGGTGAAGTGTGTCGACCTAAAGCCTATGAGGGGACTGGGATTAGAAAGTCCGTGGATAATAACAAAGCAATGTTGATGAAGCTGATTTGGAGGATGTGGAAAAACCCGAAGGCAATTTGGGTTAAATTACTGCTGGGTAAATATAGGAGAGACCCGGGTCGTGTTAAATCCTGCTCCTTTCTTTGGAAGAGTATCTCTTCTATTTTTTATGATTTCTGTAAAGGAGTTGCGTGGGATGTAGGCAACAGGAAGTTTATAAATTTCTGGGGGGAAAATTGGCTGAATGGAGAGTCATTGTATGATGTTGCGATCAATAAACCAACTCAAAGGGAGTGCTCGATGACCATTGCGGAGTATGTAACTGACTCGGGGAACTGGAATTGGGTAGAGTTGGAAAGGTATTTCAATGTCGAATGGCTGCTGCATATCCGAGGTGCTTATATCATCTCCGATGACCAGGTGATAGATAAACGGTGTTGGGGTCTGACGAGTCATGGGAAATTTACGTGTAAGTCAGCTTACTCCTTGATTTGTAACTTGCCGAAATCCCAGTGTGACCGTGTGTGGAAAACTATTTGGGCTTTGAGAATGCCTCAGTGGGTCAGATGCTTTGGGTGGCTGTGTGTACATGGAAAATTGATCACGAACAAGGAGCGTGCTCGTCGGCACCTTCTGCTCCATGATACCTGCAATCGATGTCAGAATATGGCTGAATCACTGGTACACGCCCTAAGAGATTGTCCATCTAGTTTAGCCTTCTGGAAACAAATTCTACTAATTTCTTCCCAAGCTGTTTTTTTTATCAGCCTGAGGCCTCCTGGTTTAATTGGTCTCTGTTATCTATGCCTCAGCCCGTTCCAAACTGACAAAGGACGTTTATGGTTACATGTTGGCTCGTTTGGAGATGGCGGAATTACCAGTGCTTTAATAGGGGAGGTGAAATTCCTGGGAATCTGATCGAAGCTATCCGCATAACAGTTGCAGACTTTTCAAATGGTTGGATTAAGGAGGACGGGACTGTCACTGATGGAGCTCGCCAAAGGATTGAAGTCAGCTGGGCAAGGCCGCGAGATGGATGGTTCCGGTTGAATACTGATGGTTCTTCAAATCAGCTTGATCTAATGGCTTGTGGCGGGGTCATCAGAGACAGCAATGGCTGCCGGAGGTCCGGGTTCCTGGCCAATATAGGTAAGGCAACTCATTTGAGGCGGAGATGTGGGGCCTGCTATATGGGTTAAGGGTATCCAAAGGTATTGGCCTTCGGTTACTAGAGGTGGAGTCTGACAACCTGGAGTTGGTTAATTATGTGAAAGGGTCGTGTGATCTGATCGGTTCCGCGCGGAATATGCTACAGGAAATCCGTGCTGTGATGAGGACCTTTACGGAGGTGGATATTAGACATGTCTTTCGGGAACAGAACAAAGTGGCGGATAGACTTGCTACCGAAGCTCATGCCGTCCAGCCGGGATTAACAACACTGGACGATAAACCAAACTATGTGTTAGAGCTGTTGAGAGACGATTGTGTAGGTATGTCTTTCTTAAGGTTGATCTCGGGCTAGCTGTTGTGTGCTGTGGTCTGTTGTTGTGTTTTGTTATTTATCAAAAAAAAAAAAAAACCTTTCGAGTTAATTTGTATCAACATGTACTTTTATAGATGAATATAGAATAAGTGTGACAATTATTTGAACTATTAAAGATCATATTTGAACAAAAGTTAAAGTTTAAGATCTAAATCCAGCAAATTGAATTCAGCTAAAGTTGAGAAATTAGGTAATTACATGCATGGGTCATAAATAGTTTTTCCTGTTTTAAACTTACATTCCTATTTTCAAAACATGAGTTTGATGATGAAAGTATTTGATGTTTATAAGATTTGTTGATTAGGTCCCATATAGAGCAATAACTCAAAAGGCCATCATGAGATTACATGTACGTACATATTGGTGAAGAGATTTAAATTTAATTGAAAGGGATTAAGGACATGTTCCCTGCAATCACATGGATATGTTATATCAATTACAAAATACTTTAATTCTAAGGGATTAAGGACACTCCTCAAAATTTTCTATTTTATTCATAAACTCTTTTATCACTTCTTTTAGTCCTTAATTATTTTGTGCTTGAGGCCCCAGACAAATTATTTATCACATCGAGTCCTTGTTCTTCCACTGTTTTAAGCTAAAGGATCTTAATCAATTATTTGCTATATTAACTTATCTCTCACTAACAGTTCTTTTGTTATTTGTGCTCCAATTTTTGACCTGAACCGAATTTTAGGATGCTGACTTTGATTTGTTATACATGTAGGAGTACAAAAACATTAATTTAATTATGTTATGGATTGATTTTTTTTATGAGGACATCTTTTCTGAAAGAAAGGTTCGGCAAGGCTAGCTTCAATTGGATCTAGCTATAGGTCTCGTCAAAGTCAATATAAAGAAGAATAAGCCACAACCAATGAGATTTCTGCATTGATTAGTAGCAGATTGTATTCCGCTTGTAAAAGGGTCATTGATATCATATATCGATGACAAATTTCTTTCCGACAGAGATTTATTTCGATCCAAATTGGGTCGAGGTTGTCTGCTGGTAAATTTTAAATATAAATTACTTATGTCAATAAATTTTGGTCGGTGAAAATATTTTCCGACGGATATTTAATGACGCATTGCACTGGTAATATTATATTTTTCGTAGTTATATATAGATAATGTTATCACTGAAACAATTGCTTCTCTTATGTATCATATCACGTGCGCTGCTTAATACATTATTGTGCTAGTCGCTTTTATTGTTTTATATATGACGCATTCACTTATTAATATCGATTAAATATGCATAATAATGAATTATTAATAGAAAAAAAAGAAATGTGCATAATAATGAATTATTAATAAAAAAAATACATAAACATGCTCCAAGTTCTTATTTATTTAATTCCTTTATATTTTTGTAATTTATGTTATATAAGAAAATATACGTTATGTTTTTTTAGAACATGTGTTATGTTTTTTCGAACATGAGTTATAAATTATATTATAGAACAAATGAAAAAACGATCCAGATATCTACTGATTTTTTTAGAACATTATACTTAATTTTTAGAACACAAACTATAAACTTTAGAACATACATTATGTTTTTAGAACATGTGTTACATTTTTTCGAACATGAGTTATAAATTATATTATAGAACAAACACGAACTATGAAGTTTAGAACATACGACATATTTTTTAGAACATACGTTATGTTTTTTTAGAACATGTGTTATGTTTTTTCGAACATGAGTTATAAATTATATTATGGAATAAATGAAAAAATGATCCAGATATCTACTGATTTTTTAGAACATTATACTTAATTTTTGGAACATAAACTATAAACTTTAGAACATATGTTATGTTTTTTAGAACATGCGTTACGTTTTTTTCGAACATGAGTTATAAATTATATTATAGAACAAATGCAAAAATGATCGAGATATTTACTGATTTTTTTAAACATTATACTTAATTTTTAGAACATAAATTATAAAGTTTAGAACATATGTAACATTATTTAGAACATCGTCCTTAACATTTTAAAACATAAATTACAAAAAATATAGAGGAATTAAATAAATAAAAAAAATTGGAGCATGTTTTTAGATTTTTTTGTTCTATTAATAATTCATTATTATGCACATTTCTTTTTTTTCTATTAATAATTTATTATTATGCACATTTAATCGATATTAATAAGTGTATGTGTCAAATATTAAATAATAGAAGCTACATGGATAATGGTATATTAAGCAGCACGCTCCATAATGGACAAGAAAAGCAATTGTCTCAGTGGTAAGTAGCATGAAGTATCAGAAATGTGGCCATGGTTTGAATCTCACCAGCAACATTCAGAACGACGTAGTTTTGAGTGTTTTCACCATAAGAAAGTGTCCTCACCTAAAAAAGGGTTCTCACAAGAGCCATCTCCTATATATATATATATATATATGGGTGAGATCTAGTGTGACAAGGGGTTAGGGTGTGACAGAGAGTTTATTGTGTGACATAACAAAACTACGTAATTTTGATAATAATTGAAAACGGCAATGTGACAAATTTGTAAATAAAAGGAAACATAGGATAGAGAAAATTGTTTTATTTCTTTTCTTTAAAATAAATTTTTCCGACATTTCTAACCTCGTTTTTCAAAAAAAATTATACTATTAGACTCGTCTAAATTAGACGGTCATTTTAAGATCCCTGAAGCTCAAGTAAAAAAAATTCTGGTGAACGGAATCCGGGTGGGCGTTTTGTGGCGAAAAACAAAGTGCCCAGAAAATTCTCAAAAAATTTCAAAAAATATAAAATATTATTCTGAGAAACTTTAATTCTTGGGATGAAGTGAGATTTCTTACGGTTTAGTCCCAATAAAACTTATTCCTTAATTTTATCCATTTTACAGGCTTCAACAATTTGTTGGGTCAAAACCGTAACGAATCTCATTTTGAGCCAAAAATTAAAGTTTCTTAAAATGATGTTTTACATATTTTAGAATTTTTTGATAATTTTTTGATCACATTTTTTGTTCTACTTACATTGTTCCGACAGTGTACGAAATTGTTCCAAATCAGTATACCATTGGTTCCAACATAATACTTATATTGTTCCAATAGAATAAATCAGCGTACCAATTTTTCCAACAAAATAGTTCTATTATTCCAGCATAATATTTATATTGTTCCAACATAATAAATCAGTTTACCAATTGTTCCAAATCAATTTTATTATCTATATCTTCAATTTCATTTTTGTTTCTTAGTATTTAATATAGTATCTTCAAATTTATATTAGTTTTATTATTTAGAAAATAATTCTAATTCTTATATTCTTCCAACATAATAGTTATATTGTTCCAACAAAATACTTATATTGTTCCAACAGAATTGTCATATTGTTCCAACAAAATATTGCAACACATAGTGCTGAAAGGTAAGACCAAAAAGTGCCCAGAAAATTATTAAAAAATTCTAAAATATGTAAAACATCATTTTAAGAAAATGTAATTCTTGTCTCAAAACGAGATTTCTTACGGTTTTGACCCAATAAATTATTGAAGAATGTAAAATGAATAAAATGAATAAAATTAAGGAAATTGTTTTATTGGGACTAAACCGTAAGAAATCATGCTTCAACCCAAGAATTAAAGTTTCTCAAAATAATATTTTACATTTTCTGAAATTGTTTGAGAATTTTCTTGGTACTTTCTGTTTTCTCATCGGAAAACGCTCACCTAATCGCTGGATTCCGTTGATTTGGGACTAAAGCGTAAGGAATCTCACTTTGAGTCAAGAATTAAAGTTTTTCAGAATAATATTTTACATTTTCTGAAATTTTTTAAAATTTTTATGGGTATTTTGTTTTCACAGAAAAACAAATAGCCGGATTCTATTCACCAGAATTTTTTTTACCTGAGCTTCTGGGATCTTAAAATGACCGTCTAATTAAGACGAGTCTAACGGTATAAAAGTTTTTGAAAAATAAGATTGGACAAGTCGGAAAAATGCATTTTAAAGAAAAGAAATAAAACAATTTTCGCTTTCCTTTTATTTACAAATTTGCCACCTTCCCCTAGTTACTTACAAAATGGGTCATTGTCACACAATAAGGCTTGTCACACAATAAGACTTGTCACACCATAAAAAAAATATGTCACACCTGATCTCTCCTATATATATATATATATATATATATATATATATATATATGACAAATTTCTTACGGTGTAACAAGCCTTATTGTGTGACAAGGACCAATTTTATAATTAACCAAAAGGAGGTGGCAAATTTGTAAATAAAAGGAAAAAGAAAATTGTTTTATTTTTTTTCTTTAAAATGCATTTTCTCGACTTTTCCAACCTCGTTTTTCAAAAAATTTTATACCGTTGGACTCGTATTAATTAAACGGTCATTTTAAGATCTATGAAGCTCAAGTAAAAAAAAATTCCGGTGAACGGAATCCGGGTAGGCGTTTTCCGGCGAGTAAAAAAGTGTCCAGAAAATTCTCAAAAAATTTCAAAAAATGTAAAACATTATTCTAAGAAACTTTAATTCTTGAGTCGAAGCGAGATTGCTTATGGTTTAGTCCCAATAAAACTTTGTCCTTAATTTTATCCATTTTACACGCTTCAACAATTTGTTGGGTAAAAAATGTAAGGAATCTCGCTTTAAGCCAAGAATTAAAGTTTCTTAAAATAATGTTTTACATGTTTTGGAATTTTTTAATAATTTTCTGGACACGTTTTTTGTCCTACTTATGTTGTTCCAAATCAGTGTACCATTTGTTCCAACATAATACTTATATTGTTCCAACAGAAAATTGTTTTATTTCTTTTCTTTAAAATATATTTTTCTGACATTTCTAACCTCGTTTTTCGAAATTTTTTATACTATTAGACTCGTCTAAATTAGACAGTCATTTTAAGATTCTTGAAGCTCAAGTAAAAAAAATTCCGGTGAACGGAATCCGGGTGTGCGTTTTCTGGCAAGAAAAACAGTGCCCAGAAAATTCTCAAAAAATTCCAAAAAATGTAACATATTATTCTAAGAAACTTTAATTATTGGGCCGAAGCGCGATTTCTTACGGTTTAGTCCCAATAAAACTTGTTCCTTAATTTTATCCATTTTACATGCTTCAACAATTTATTGGGTCAAAACTGTAAGGAATTTCGCTTTGAGCCAAAAATTAAAGTTTCTTAAAATGATGTTTTACATGTTTTTGAATTTTTTGATAATTTTCTAGACACCTTTTTTGTCTTACTTACATTGTTCCAAATCAGTGTACCATTTGTTCCAAATCATTGTGCCGTTTGTTCCAACATAATACTTGTATTGTTCCAACAGAAAAATGTTTTATTTCTTTTTTTTTTAAAATACATTTTTCCGACATTTCTAACCTTGGTTTTCAAAAAATTTTATACTATTAGACTCGTCTAAATTAGACGGTCATTTTAAGATCCTGAAGCTCAAGTAAAAAAAAATCCGGTTAACGGAATCAGGGTCGGCGTTTTCTGGCGAGAAATAAAGTGCCCAAAAAATTCTCAAAAAATTTCAAAAAATGTAAAACATTATTCTAAGAAACTTTAATTCTTGGGTCGAAGCGGGATTTCTTATGGTATAGTCCCAACAAATTGTTGAAGCATGTAAAATGGATAAAATTAAGGAAAAAGTTTTATTGGGACTAAACCGTAAGAATTCCCATTTCGACCCAAGAATTAAAGTTTCTTAGAATAATGTTTTACATTTTATGGAAGTTTTTGAGAATATTCTGGGTACTTTTTTTCTCGCCATAAAACGCTCACCCGAATTCCGTTCACCGGAATTTTTTTTATTTGAGCTTCATGGATCTTTAAAATGACCGTTTAATTAAGACGAGTCCAACGGTATAAAAGTTTTTGAAAAACGAGATTGGAAAAGTTGGGGAAATGCATTTTAAAGAAAAAAAATAAAACAATTTTCTCTATCATCTCTTTCATTTTATTTACCAATTTGCCACCCTGCCCTTTTTAATTATCATCAAAACTACGTAGTTTTGTTATGTCACACAATAAGCTTCTTGTCACAACTTAAGCTCTTGTCACGCTGGATCTCACCCCTATATATATATATTACTAAATAATATTTAGTAATTAGCATAAACTATATAGTCAATTTAGATAAAATTATGTAAAATCTAATTGTGACTATATATTATGTCTAATCTAACATATCCTAGCTATATGATTTAAGATAAAACTATATATACTAAATTACCTATTCTCAATCTTCATTTATAGAGTTAACATGACTAGATGAATGTAGAGCACGGTACTCACGTTGCTCGGCAAGGTCCAATTGAAATCACACTATAATGTTCTACAAAGATCCTAGTTGATCTTTCATTTGCACCTCTAAATCACATTGCTTCTTTTTAACTCGCTCAATCATTTGATGCGTTACACTAAGATGAAGCTGACGTGAACCACAATCCTCTTGTTTCATCCCCTCATCAAGTTGTTCTTGACTCCATGTAAGAGCATGCACAATCTGATTCAACCTATCTAATTGTGATTGGAAATAGGAATGTGCATTAGAAGCTGCTGTTGAAGTGGATGGATAATTCAACTCTAAGAACTGCATATGCTCCATGCAATCCACAATTCTAAAATAAATAAGCACTACAATAATATGTATTATTTAACAAAAGAAAATCAACAAGGTATACATGAATAACACTTATAGGAAATAAGGTTGTACATCTTTACAGTTCTGTAAAATTGTTAAATGAGCCATATGGAGTTGTTCTCTGTCCACCATGACAATACTATGAGCACATAAAGACTTACAACCATTTGTAAGTCCTTTTATGTTTCTTTTTGAAACCCCATATTTGCAACATCTCTATTACACATACACACTTGAATAAATTCCACTACTTCTTCAATAATGTAGCACTCTACAATGCAACCCTCTGAGAATTATCGATTATGAACCATTCGTTTAAACACTTTCATATACCTGTCAAATGGGTACATCCATCTATAAATAACCAGACCACATAACTTGACTTCTCCTATAAGATGTAGGGTCAGGTGGAAAAAACTTTTCAAGCAAACAAAGGGCATTGACAAGGTCTGTTTGGACTTTATGAAGGACTGAAATATCCATTACTTTAGTGCTAACAGATTTGAAGAATATGCAGAATTGAATTATGGCAATCCTAACAGGTTTGTCCAACACTGAACGCAATGCAATAGGCAAGAGCAATTGTATTAACCATGTGATTTAAGGACACTAGGTTCCGTAGATTAGACCAAAAGCGATAGGGAATCGTCATATTTAAAAATGAATTACAAACAATGTCTCGTTCTTCCACATACAATTTGATCTTACTCATAGGCAACTTATCTCTCTTTTCACCAGTTGCGAGTCTCAAGTCAGTGTGTATCCCTATACCAATCATATCATTTCTAGCTGCAACGCCATCCTTTGTCTTACCCGAGATGTTCAACAATGTGCCAATAATAGCCTCACAATAATTCTTTTCAATATGCAATTACATCTAGAGTGTGTTTTACTAAATAATACTTCCAATATTCTAGTTCTTAAAAAATAGACTTCTTCTTCCAACACGATCTACACTCAGGGTCACCCTTATACAAAACATGTTTCTCTCCCTTCCCACTAGCTTTGGGTGAGAATTGAAATCTTTCATATATCTTCTCTCCCGTTAATGGTGTAGGAGGATCATTCTTTTATATAGTGTTATCAAAAGCAGAAGCTTGCTTTTGGTAAGGATGATTCCTTACAGTCCACCTACAAGTCCTTATATATGCCATATTTTTTAGAATACTTAACTTAAATGGTTTGTTCTGGTCAATACATATAGGACATGCATTATAGCCTTAACAATGCTCCTTGATAAGTTCCCATATGCGAGAAAATAGTTAATAGTCCATAACAACAACACTCTCAACCTAAAGTATTCTCCTCTAGTTGAATCATACACTCGCTCAATTCCTTCATTCAACAAGACTTTTAGGTCATCAATTAAATCAATATCATTTCCATGCTGCTTGGGTTCGGAAATTAATAAAGGTACATAATGTACTTCCTTTTCATGCATAGCCATGGAGGAAGGTTATAAATAACCATGATTACTGGCCAACATGAGTACGTGCTGCTAACAGTGCCAATGGGTTAAACCCATCTGAAGATAGTCTTATTCTAATTAAGGTTCCTAAGTTCTCTCCCAAAATCTAGCCATTTTGTGTCAATCATTTGCCAAGTTGTGTAATCGACTGGATATCTCATCAATCCATCCTTTTTTTCTACTAGTCGAATGCCAAGTAATTTCTTTAGCGGTAATTGTAGACTGAAACATTCTTCTAAACCTTGGGATCGGTGGAAAATACCATAAACTCTTAGTTGCTACCCTTACTTTCTTTGTATTATCCCTAACTAGTTTCCATCTAGGGGCATTACAAGATGGACATCATGTACTTCTCTCATTAACATCTTTATACAAAATGCAGTCATTAGGATATGCATCAATCTTCTCATATTTCATCCTTAAAGCAGAAAGAGTTTTTTTTTTGCCCCATTGGCATTTCATTCCCATCCGGCAGAAGGGTGTGAAGCAACAATGAAATGCCGATATAACAAGACTCAGTTTTACCATGTTTGGCTTTCAGATGAAAGGTTTGTATCAAACCATTCATTTTGGTTAATTTAGTATAACCGGGATACAAAGAGTTGTCTCCATCATATACGAAATGAATAAATTCATCCGACTCTACTGAGCATCCATCTTCTTCTAAATTTGTCCCTAAGTCATGGTTCATTTCAACTGTTTCAGAACCATCACTTATATGATTTGAGTCTATAATAGAACACTCACCGTGCTATATCTAATTTTTATAAGTTTTCATAATTCCATTACATATTACATGATCCGTAATGAACTCATATTACAACAATCAATTTTATTAATGACTACCATAACTAATATTAAAACATAAAAAAGCTTATTAAAATTATTTTTATTAACTTACATGTTCAAAGATACTCCAATTTCTCTCACAACCCGATGCAAGTGAGACTAAGCACTTTGATGGCAAATTTTTGTAATTGTGGAAGACTTCCTCTAAATGATTTCCACCAATCAACTAAACACAAAAAATTATAATGCTTATTAAAATGCAAATGCAAACAATGAACTTAAAGTTGGAAAATTCAAATGTCCAAAGTTATTATTTACCTGGATCTACTGTTGTTCGTTGCCTAACCGCCATCTTCATTCCAAATAAATCATCTGGTGTACTATTATGATATCTAGTCAACTGTGCATTGATTTGGCCTTGCTCTTGCTCACTTGGAACCAATCTCTTCAATGTCTGATAAAATCCTTTTCTAACCTCATCATTCTCATCTGGTGAATTGAAAAATGCTGGATTTCAAATATAACCAGCTCCATGCAAAGGTTGATGTAGTTGTTTATTCCATCTCTTGTTAATTATTTCAAAAACATTATCATACTTATTTGTATCACCATCGAAAGTCTTCTCTATCGTCACTTTAACCATATCCATAGCCTTATGGATATATCCCATAGCAGGCCTTTTCTCGCCATCCAGCAATCGAAGCACACGGACTAAAGGACTAAAGATCTTTAAAATGTAAAGAGTGTCCGCCCAAAATGATGTTGATAATACATAACCAGTCACTGTCTTTCCTCCAATTTCTTTTGCCCACTTGCTTTTGGTCCAATCATCGGAGAGAAACATCCTTCTCAAAAGAGCCTTCACCGAATGCGTGTAATAAAGTGTGAGATAAACAGTGGCAAATCTTGTGATACCATGCCTCACAAGCTTTCTTTCATTAGTGAATTTTCCCAACAAATTCACTACACCTGGACGAGTATAAATGTAGGAATTCAACTTCACTTCCCTCTTTACAGTTCTCTGGACAATTGGCAACTTCCCAATAACTTCCAATATCAGATCAATGTAGTGAGCTGCACATGGCATCCAATACAAGTTTGGCCTCTTTGCTTCCAAAAATTTGCATATATGTTATAAAAGTATGATAGCCAAAATCAATAAAAAAGATTGCAAAATAATAAAAGAAAAAGTCAAAAATTTAATAATGTAATAAATTAGTATTGTTTACCTGCAAGTACATTTGATGCAGCACTATCAGTAATAAACTGAACAACATTTTGCTCTCTAATTCTTTCAACCATCTTATCAAACAACTTCTCCCCGGTTTTGGAATAATCAGAAGCATCAATTGATTCGATAAAAATAGTCCCTTTGTGAGAATTAACTAAAAAGTTAATCAAAGTTCTTTGCTTTTTGTCTGTCCGACCATCAGCCATAATTGAACATCCATACTTTGCCCATTCTTCTTCATATGGTTTCATTTCATCCTTCACTTTCATAACTTCTTTATTCAAAAGGGGAACTCAAACTTCATACATTGTAGGCGGCTTCAACCCAACACCATACTGTCCAATGGACTCTACCATCACATCAAAGCTAGGATAATTTACAGCATTAAAAGGAATTGCCGCATCAAACATCCACCTAGCTATATCCTCACAAGCTTTTTCTCGCAACTCTTTTTTCCAAGCTTCATTCATTGTTGTTTGTCTCAACTTTCTATCTTTCACGCCCTTTTCAGCATCTTGTTCGAAAAATACATCCATTGGACCCTTCACCATTGGTTTCTTCGGGATATGAATTTTAGACTGACTTTTCTTTCCACCCCTACTATCAGACTCTCCAAGATCATCCAGCTCCATCTCATCATCCCCAAAACTATCTAAATTGGTGATGTCTACATCTTCCACCAATTTAAGTGCCGCCTTTTTAGATGCAAGATAATTAGCAATTTCTTCTTTCATATGAGGTGGACATTTTTGGCACACCTGAACACTAGTATTTCCTCCAGCAATGTGATACTTAGCTCGGCATATTCCAACTTTGGAGACAAAGTCACAAAAGTTACACTTAAGATCATTTGTAGAAGGTGGCTTATTTAGCGTCACATACTTCCAACAAGGATCCGCTCTTTCATTCGGTTTTTTCGATACAGTAGAATCAGTAGCACTAGCACTACCACTCATTTCCAAACACCTACAAAATTCAATCAATTGAAAACATCTTAGTAACAAAAATGATACACAAGTAATTTATTACAATAAAATTACACAAAACAGAAAAAATATAATCAATTGAAAGCATAAATTCAAAGCATATCTTAAAACTAGAAATTTTCACAAAAATTCGGCAGCATAACAACACAATTACATGGAAAGAAAGAAAGTATAAGAAGAAAGGAAGTATAAAAAGAAATCAAGAGTGAAGAAGAATAAGAAACCCTAACCCTAAGGAGAAAAAGAAGATAAAATAAAGAGCAAAGGAGAAAAAAACATACTTGTGGTGATTGATGACCGGCCGCCGGTGAGTTGAGAAGAAAAAACTCGGTGGTGTGGAGGAGAAGAATCGGTGGTGAGGAGGAGAAGAAGAGAGCCGTTGGAGTTTGGGAGGTGTCTGTCTGTTTCTTCTTTAATTTATCGGGCTTGCGTTTTGGTTTTAATAGAAATTAGGTTTTTTTAAAGAGGCTAACTTATCATCTCACATTCAAGAGGCGATCGCCTCTCGCCGAAGAGCCAGAGGTGATCGCCTCTGTCGCCTCTCGCCTGAGGCGACAGAGCCGATCGCCTTTTTAAACTATAGAGTATGTGAAAACTGTTCACAACCTAAGAGATTTTAGAGAAATATCCTTTTATTCCCAATAACAGAAAATAGAGTGAAGACCAGTATTTATACTGATCAAGAATACACATTGTACAGCAAAAGTGTAACTACATGAAACACATCGTTTCAAATGAGTAAAATATAAAAATGATTCTATATTTCTAACACCCCCCCATTCAAGTTGGAGATGTTATGCGGACCAGTCCCAACTTGGATAAACTTGGCCAGATCTGATTAGAACTCAATGGCTTAGTGAGCATATTAGCCAATTATGATTATGAAGCGACATGTGGTGTGGTGATGAATTTTTCCTCCAAGAATTCACGAAGAATATGGCAATCAATGGCAATATGTTTTGTTTGATCATGAAATACTAGATTTGAAGCAATGTAAATTGCTGACTGATTATCGCAATACAGAGGAATTGGCAGTTGTACTTGAATCTGGAACTCAACAAGAAGGTATGTTAACCACTTGATCTCACATACGGTGGTTGCCATTGCGCAATACTCCACTTTAGTCGAAGATTTTTGTCACCGTTCCTTGTTTCTTTGATTTCCAGCTTATCAAAGAGCTGCCTAACATGAAACAATAATCGGTTACTGATCGTCGTGTAATTTTACATCATCCCCAATCTGAATCGCAATATGCAAATAACTGGAATTCTGCATTTGCAGCATAGAATGGACATTGTTCCTTTCAAATACTGAAGAACATGTTGTGCAATTTTCATATGGACCTGTGAGGGAGAATTCATATGTTGACTAGGCTGCTGTGTGACATAAGCAATGTCAGGACGAGTGAAATCAAGGTACAAAAATTGACCAATTAGTCTCCTGTATTGCTCAGGTTCTTCAAAAAGATCTGACATTGCATCAAATTGCAAACTAGAAGGGAGAGGAATACTGGCCACTTTAGCATTACTCATGTTCGCATCTTTTAACATATCATGAATATACTTCTGCTGAGTGAGTAATATGCCAGAATCTGATCGAGCTAGTTCCACACCCAAAAAATAACGAGCAATTCCCAAATCTTTGATGGTGAATGTGCGATCAAGCTCTCTTTTATCTCTTGGATTAACTTTTCTGAAGTTCCAGAAATGAGGATGTCGTCAACATACACAATAAGGACAATTAAATCAGAGTCTTGTTTCAAAATGAATAAGCAATAATCATGAATGCTCTTTTTGAACCCTATACTTTTCAATTTGTTGCTGAACTCTAGGTTCCATTGACGCCCGGCCTGTTTGAAACCATATAAAGACTTGGTAAGTTTACAAACATGTCTAGGTTTCTCAACATGATATCCTGCTGGAGGCTCCATGTACAAATCCTCATCAATATGGCCATGAAGATATGCATTATTTATGTCAGCTTGATGAATTGGCCAGCCTTTACTTGCTGCAATAGCAATGAACATACGAACAGTTGTTACTTTTGCAACAAGAGCAAAACATTCATTGTAATCCACTCCGGCCTTCTGTGTATATCCACGAGCTACTAGTCGTGCTTTATAACGCTCCATAGAACTGTCAGGGTTGTATTTAACTTTAAATAACCACTTTGATGAAATAGTTTGCTTGTCAGGGGGTAAAGGGACCATAGTCCAGGTTTGATTAGCTTCAAGGGCATTTAATTCTTTAGTCATGGCTTCTAACCATTTCGGATCAGATTTAGCTTCAAAATAGGATTTGGGTTCATGAATCTTGTTAAGGTTGACAAGGTATGCTTCATGAGTGGCTGTGAAAGCAAAACTGGCTTCTGAATCTGCTACCACAGTATCCAATATGAAGTCATTGTATTTTGTTGGTTTTTTGATGATTCTAGTGGTGTGTCTATTAATAGAAAGAATTGGAACAGATGGTGGAGATATAGGTACATCAGATAGAGTTGAAGGTTGTATTAAAGGACTGTTATTTGGATGTGATGAGACAGACGGATTGGGAGAATTAAGATCTATATCTTGATTAACACCTTGTTTTTGTTGAATTGGTTGTGGAGAATGTGATATGGGAGGTGTAGATACAGACTGATAATGACAATCAGATTCATCTGTTACAACAGATGGGAAAATGGGTGTATTGTTGTTTTGAACATCATCAGCAACAATTTGTGTGAGATTCTTGTAGGGAAATATCTCCTCCTGAAAATGTATGTCACGAGATACTACAAGATTTTGTGTAGATAAATTATAGGTTTTAAAACCTTTTTGATGTGGAGCATTGCCAAGGTAAATGGTAGGAAATGATCTATCCTCAAATTTGGACTTATGAGGATTAGTATTTGTTATGTAACATGAGCATCCAAAAACTTTCAGTCGATCATAAGGTGGTGACTGATCATAAAGTTTCTGATAAGGACTGATCCAACTAAGTACCTTTGTAAGCATGATGTTAATCAACACAGTGGCTTGAAGTAATGCTTCCCCCTAAAACTCAATGGGAAGACCAGCCTGCATAAGCAATTCTCTGCCAGTCTCTATAAGGTGCCTGTTCTTGCGTTCCACTATGCCATTCTATTGTGGAGTGTAAGCACAAGTTCGTTGATGAATAATCCCATGAGAATGCAATACATTTTAACATGAAGTACCTACAAACTCGGTCCCATTGTTAGTGTGAATGTTCTTAATATTGATCTCAAATTGAGTTTTGATCATATTAATGAAAACGGAAATCAAGTGAGGCACTTCAGTCTTATGCTTGAATAGCATAGTCCAAGTGTTTCTAGTATAATCATCAACTAATGTGAGCATATAACTATCCCTTGTGATGGAATGTTTATGAAAAGGCCCCCAACAATCTATATGAACTAGTTCGAAAGGTTTATGTGTTTGAGAAGTACTAGTAGGGAAAGGTTTTCTGTGCTGCTTGGACCTTAGGAAAATGTCACAATCATTATGCTCAATACAAATGTCAAATACAGGGATATATTTCTGTTTATGAACAGATACATGACCTAGCCGTTTATGCCACAAACTACCATTATTTGTAGCACTACTAGCATGTAAAACAGTACTAGAAATGACATTATTGGAAATGGAATCAAAGGACCATTAGACAAATGGTATAAGTGGTCTTGGTGTGTTCCTTCAGCTAGGATATGTTTAGAGATAGGGTCCTGCAAAATACATTTGTAAGGTGTAAATGTCATTTGCAAACCAGTATCCTTCAGTAGTTGTGCAACAGAAAAGCAAGTTGTAATCAAAACAATCAATGAACCGGACATTATATAGTATAAGATTGGAGCCAAGCTTCACATCTCCAATCTTGTTAACAAGCTTGACTAAACCATTAAGTAGGTAAACATGTCTTGCTTTGTCCAAACTTCTAATATTAGAGAAGTTGTTTATGGAGCTGCTCATATGAGTGGTAGCTCCAGAATCAATTATCCATACAGCTTGACTGTTGTGGCAGTTATGATTCACAAATAGTAAATAAGTCTTAGGCATACCTGAACTGGATGCATAATGACTATGCTCTCTTATATCCTTGGTACGAGCAAAAGCAGTGAAATCAACCTGTTTCTTGCCTTTATTCTTCTTGTATTTCTGGATTTCTTGTTGAATCAATTTCTGCATCTCTTTCTCATCATCTGAATCAGTGGAGCCTTCATCAAAAGGAGTCTGTGCTTCATGAGTAAGAAGAGCTTTTGCTGAAGGACCAGCATGACCAGTCTTCTTGGATCCTATCCACCAATCAGGATATCCATGTATGCGAAAACATGTGATACGATCATGCTTCTTGCATTTGCAATAATCACAGTAGAGATTACTTTTGTCTTCCTTTTGTTTATTGACAGATCTAGGACCTTCAGGTGTAGTCACTGCATTAGATTGTTTGTTAGCAGTTGCAATATGAGCAAAATCTGCCTTGACATTAGTTGTTGACTCCTTTTGTTTCTCAATTTTCAATAGCATAGAGAATGCACGATTGACATTTGGCATTGGATCCATCAGAAGTATCTGATTGCGAACATGCTCAAACTCGATGTTCAATCCACATAAGAACTGCAAAAGTTTATCCTCATCACATCTACTCTGTATCAATTCTCTAGCTCCACCACATTTGCAATTGAGAATCGGTTTGAGAGCCAAAATTTCATCCCACAATCGTTTCAGTTTATTGAAAAATGCAGTTACAGTCATCTGTCCTTCTGTGATGCTGTTTAATTCTTTTTTAAGATGAAAATACAAATGACCATTGTCCTCTGCATATCCATGCTCAAGCTCTTTCCACAGAGCCCGTGCAGTAGGAGCAAATAGAAAAGTATCCTGCAATTATTTACTTAAGCAGTTCATAATCCATGAAAACACTAGATTGTCCACCTATATCCAATCTTCATATGCATCAATGTTAGCATCATGATCTGGTATTTCCTCATCCTTAAGCACAAAATTAGTGCGTTTCTTAACACTAAGAGCAATAAGCATTGATCGATGCCAAGAAATATAATTAGATCCATTCATAGGTGTATTCACAAGTATAGAACCTGGATTATCATAATGTCGCACAGATTTGAAGATTTCTAGTGTTGAATGAATTCGTCGATTAGGGCGTTGCGTTGATGGATTCAGTCCGACTTGAATCAGATCTGCTTTAACTTCATGATTACGACTGGTTTCAGCATTAGGTTTTTGATTTTCTGTTTTGGAGACTTAATCGGCGGTACTGTAATTTCTTCATCTTCTTCAATATCATCGAGGAAGAAATCATCTCTGCCTCGTGCAACATTGACGTAGCTTCTTCCTTTCGTCATTTGGATTGCAACTTGGATCTAATTTCCTTGTTGCTATGATACCATATAAAAACTCTTCACAACCTAAGAGATTTTAGAGAAATATCATTTTATTCCCAATCCCAGAAAACAGAGTGAAGACCAGTATTTATACTGATCAAGAATACACATTGTACAGCAAAAGTGTAACTACATGAAACGCAGCGTTTTAAATGAGTAAAATATAAAAATGATTCTATATTTCTAACAGAGTATACCCAAAAGACCTACCCCAGAGCATATTAACAAACATTCATGAAAGTCAACTCGAAAGTCGGACTAGACCCAACATTATCCACATCTCGTATTGGTTTATTCATACAATACATGAAGTATATATGTAGGTGACCACTTGACCAGGGTTCAAAGTAACTTGAAAGCTTGATATTCTTTTGGCTACTGAAATGTCACCATAGTACAATATGTTTGTTGAAATAATGTTTTCAATCATTCAGAGAGAAAGAAGCAGCAGCACTCATGTCTGTTTTGAGTTACTGAAAACAAAAGACAAGAACTAAGAAAGTATAGAGTTGGTGATTGAAGAAGATGGGGCTACATGGCCATATGAAGATGGGGCTACCTTTGGAATTAATGATAGGTTGAATGGAAGCATCTAACTAACCCTTCTTCATATCTTTCTTTTTTTCTTTCTATTATTCGATGGCCACAACTTCTAAACCTACAGACAGTGGCCACACTATTTATTCTTATCATCCACAACTTCTTTTAAATTAAACTTCTCACGTGCACCCACATATATACTCAATATACTAATTAATTGTCAAAGTAATTAGCTTTTTATGGAATTCATCATTCAAAATAGGTCTATAATTTTTGAAGAGTATCTATTTACGTATAGCATCAATATGAGCTTAACATTTAAAAAATGGTACTAATTTAGGCCTCGAGAACGGAATGTAACACGTCATTCATGTTATTCCGTTAAGTTCCGATTTCTCTCTTCATGTGCAATTGACAGACTTAATAGAGTAATACGAATGACATATCACATTCCGTTATCGATGCCTAAATTGGTACATTTTTTAAATATTAAACCCATATTACTGCTATTTTATACGTGAAGCCTAAATTGATAATTTCTCAATAACCATAAATATCTTAATACTTTATCCCTTGCTTTTTTTTTTTTAATAAAGATGATGATATTCTCTAATTATAATGTGATCTATAAAGATAATTTGATAATATCTAATTGATAATCTCTAATCATTTTTTTTACCTTTATATTATTTATAATCATATAAAATATAAAAATAACCAGAATACAATTTTGATACTATAGTGTAATTTGATATACTACTTATTATGGGTCAACTTTGCTTTATTACAAAATTGTAATTTCTTTTTATTAGAAGAATAAGTTAGGATCCTCCCTCCATATTGAATATTTAAGTTATTTTATAGAAAAATGTGATTATATGCATTAGATTATTTGTAATGGTCAATTTAGGAGGATTTAGAAGCAGTGGTTGAGGTGACAAGTGAAGATTAGGTTAGTTGAATTTGATAAGAAAGACATGATATGAAATGGAATAGTAGTTAAGGGACATATTTGCATCCTCAAACACAAAGTGGCCTTAAAATTTATTAGGGCATGGAAAAACAAACGTTAATTGTCCTAAAATTGAGAAAGATTTTTTAGCAGATTCATGTATGTGGATAATAATTGAATTGGTAGATATATTTATGGCAAGTTGGTTACGGCATTATATATATCCAACTAAATTAAAATTGACAATGATATTCAAGTAAATGTAAATGTGAAATGGTGTAGAATTTATTTATTCTCTCTATTTATTTTGTAGTTTAACTCTTGAAATGCATTGCCTAGGTGGGGTCTTTGCATCTTTTCTTTGTTTCGGAACTACATTTCCGAATTTCCAGGAGATTTGTCTATTCTTGGACTTCAATTCATATAGTTTGTTAAGCATTTATGGCATTTAAAGCATTGAATAGGAAGGATTGAAATGCAAGTATATATGCACTTTCTACATTTTGTCTTTCCTTTACAAGTCAATTTTTATGTATTTCACTCAATCGACATTAGTACAATTTATTTGAAGAAAACATAAATAAATAGATACAAATAATAAAATGTTAGAATAAATTTTTAAACATTCCACGTTGTTGTTTAGTTGTTTAATTGAAGAGTTATATTTTTTTTTAATATGTACGAGGCATTCTCTCCTTTTGAGGTGTACCTTTTGAGATGATTTAAATATTTATTTACGTAAATTACTAGTGACTTATTGTAACTGAAAAATTGATCCGTCATCTTGTATTATTAGTCACGCAAATCCTATGCCAAAGTGACTCGGAAGGAAATGTGATAAATCCATGAATTAAGAGAACACGTGAAAGAGGCTGAGGGGCATCTATGTTTTCCTTTAGAAGCTGTGTAGCTTGCTCGGTTAGGGTTAAGATTACGTGTAGCTCTCTATATAGAGCATGTAATTAGGTCAAAACTTAATTATCCACATGACTTAAACGGCCCATTTAAGTTATGGGCATGTATCATATTTGACCCAAATATATTTCCAATATCTCCCACTTGCATATAACGGAATATATTACCTCATCTCATTCATACATGCAAATAGTTCGTGCGACCATCATACCGTGGAAAGTTCTAGGGCTCGTTTGGTTCGCGGAATAGAGGGGGAATAGAATAGCCTATTCCTAAAGAATAGCTATTCCCACCTTTGGTTGATTTTTTTTTATGGAATAGCTATTCCATGGAATCCCTATTCCTTGATTTCATGGAATAGCTATTCTTCAATTTAGGTTAGGAATAGCCTATTCCTAATATTATATTTTTGTAATTTACAAAATTATCCTCCATTAAATCCTCAATCTTCTCTCTAATCACTTTCCCAAATCTTATAAATTTTGGTCAATCCATAATTTATATCATATAAAACGTGAAAAATGGAAAAATGACGAAAACATTAAAAAATGTAAAAATACGAAAAATATGAAACACGAAAAATATGAAAATGTTACAAACACGAGAATATGCAAAAAAAATAAAAAAACATGAAAACGTGAACAAATGCGAAAAACACGAAGACGCAAAAAAAAGCAAACACACGAAAAACACAAAATAGGAATAGCGCGAAAAAGTGACAACACGAAATATTAAAAAACGTGAAAAATAAAAACACGAAAATGCGAAAAAATACGAAAAATGCTAAAACACAAAAACGTGACAATATGTGAAAAACATGAAAATGCGAAAAACGCAAACAAAACACGAAAACGTTAAAAACACAAAAATATGAAAAAATACGAAAACATGGAAAAACGTGAATAACACGAAAAAGTAACAAAATACAAAAAATACAAAAACGCGAAAAAAAACAAAAAGGGGAAAAACCGTAAAACTAAAACGTGAAAAATCGAAAAAATGCAAAATAAAACACAATAACATGACAAAACGTGAAAAATACGAAAACGTGAACAAACGGAAAAAACAAGAAAACTTGGAAAACACGAAAAAACATAAAAAAAACGTTATAAACGCATTTTTCGTGTTTTTAACACTTTTTCATGTTTTCGTGTTTTTCGATTTTTTCACGTTTTTCATTTTTTTTTCACATTTTCGTGTTTTCCACTTTTTTCATGTTTTTGTGTTTTTTACGGTATGCACATTTTTTGTGTTTTTTCATATTTTGCGTGTGTGTTTTTTTTTTTGTGTTAACACGTTTATATGTTTTCGCGTTTTCACCATTTTCCACTTTTATCTCATTTTTTTCTTTTATTTTTGTGTTTTTAATGTTTTTTTTGCGCTTTTACATTTTGTTTTTTTACCTCTTTTTTTGTGTTTTTACCATTTTTCCGTTTTCAAGTTCTTATTGTTTTTTCGTTTTTAATGTATTTTTCTATTTTTTATATATTTTTTAAAATAATATATATTAAATATTTGAACAATTTATAGTAAAAAATTAAAATTTTAAAAGAAATAAAAAATTACATTTGAGGATAATATTGTCTTTTTAATAAAAAAATTATCTATTCCATTCTACCTTATTCCACCAACCAAACATAGGAATAGTAATTCCTAAGAATTTCTATTCCATTCTTTGCTATTCTATTCCTTTGGAATAACCATTCTATTCCGCGAACCAAACGGCACCCTAGTGTTATACACATGTTAGTAATATATAGCCGCTCAATTAATATGTATTAGACACATGTATCACACATAGTACTATACACTTGTTGGTGATGGATAGCCTTTTGATGAACATTTATTAAAAAGTTGTACATCATAGATTCTGTATCACATCTATTGTAATCACTTTGACCTTTAGACTTTTATTTTAATCACAATTATGCACATATTCATAATTACCTGGGTAGTGAAATAAAAAAACTCGAAGATGTGAACACATATAAATCTTTCTCTTTTATACTTTCCATCATATAATCAAAGCCTAGCTATCATAATTTTGAACCCTTGAAAAAATATTTTGCTATCAATCTGATGGTGAGGGAGAGTTCACCAAATTAATACACTCTTTCAGATCCAATGCCATTTCACGTCGCTGCTTAAGCCCATATACTCTAAGACAAAACGATAATGCTGAAAGAAAACATGCTCATATTGTAGAAAATGGATTTTCATCACCACATCTAATCTTCCAATTCACATATGGACATATGTCCTAGATACGACCACTGACCTCATCAACGAGACACAAATGTCATAACTTAACTATTCCACTCCATATGAAACCTTATTTCAGGAATTCGTCGAATATAATTTTGTACACATATTTGGATTTTTGTGTTATCCATGGCTCCATCCTTATGTCAAATCTAAATTTCATACCCGTTCCAAATCATGCACATTTTTAGGTAGTAGAAAAATTCACAAGGGTTATAAGTGTATTGATCATATCTCCTCCAAAATATTTATCTTATGGCATGTTTTGTTTGAAAATGGGTATTCAGTGCCTCTAAAGGTCTTTGATGAATTTTCACTGTTGCACTATTCTAACACACCTCTAGTAAGTGCCCTAGTCGCTCAAGTAATAAAGATGGTAAGTAACTAAGTTTCGTGTCCACATGGATGATATTGAGTTTAAACATACACAATCATAATATTCAAGAGTTCAAATTAGTTAACAAGAATTTTGGGTGTAAACTAAGACTTGACTTATCTCCTATAAAAAAAACTTGACTTATCTAATTGATTAATACAATTTAAATTAATAGCATAAACACAAACGTATAAGGAAATTATCAAATGGAAAAGCACACAGACTAAGCTTAAGAACTAGACATGCTTCATGTAGTTATCGTTTGTGCTGAGGGCCTAAGTGTGTACATATGGGCAAAAGAGTCTCAAAACTTGTGGCATGGTTGTAAGATTGCTCGGAGTGCCTCTTTTGTCAGTCACCTCTTTTTTATTGACGATTTCTACCTCTTTTTTTAAGCTAAGGTAGGCGACAGTGAGGTGGTTCAACAAGTGCTTCAAGAATATGAATTGGGGTCTGGTCAAGTGGTAAATCTACAGAAATCAGTGGTGTTTTTCAGCCAGAATGTAGGTGCTAATACTCAAGGATATGTCACAAGTTGGGGGTTTGGGAAACTCATAATCAAGGAAGTTATTTGGGGTTACCATCAATGGTTGGTCGGAATAAACAAGAGATTTTAAATTTTATTAAGAACATAACTTGGGATCGTCTTCAGTCCTGGCATTCCAAAATCATGTCCCGTTCAGGTAAGGAAATATTGTTGAAAACTGTTGTCCGGGCGATTCAAATTTATATGATGAATGTTTTCTTATTGCCATTGAGTTTGTGTCAGGATCTTGAATGTATGTTCAACGCTTTTTGGTGGTGTAATAGGGGTCTGGGTATTCGTTGGTTGTGTTGGGATTCTTTAAGCATACCTAAATTTGTTGGAGGTTCGGGGTTCAAAAAACTTAGAGAATTTAATTTGGCTATGCTCAGGAAACAGGGTTGGCAATTTATCACCACGCCAAATTCCCTGGTTTCTCGTATATTTAAAGCTAGATACTTTAAGAATATGTCTTTTTTTGGAAGCTACTAGAGGGTATAACGCAAGTTTTGTTTGGAGCAGTATTATTAAGGCAAAGGACGGCCTTCTTCAAGGTTGTCGTAGGAGAATTAGTAGTGGCAATAACTTGCGTATCAGACACGATCTTTGGCTGCTAGGAACTCCTCTAGGAGTCCCAACTTCTGTGTTGCAAGATCCTATTATTGTTGCTCTTATCAGTTCTCTCTTTGATGTGGGTGATAGACTATGGGATATAGATATGGTTCGTGATCTTTTTGTTGGTGTGCCCTAGTTCATAGGCATTGGTTCTTATAAAATGTATTTGTGTCACATTAATAAAGGCATTAATCTAGTTCATTTATATCTTGTGCTATAATATGAATAGAGAATCCATTGATTGATAATCGTAAAACCGTATCCCAAGTCTATTCTATCATGGGAATAATTAGGACCACAGACTTGTATATTCGACGACTGTATGGTAGTAATTGATACTAGCCATAGCACTTGATAAGTTAGTTGTGAATATGGGTACATGTTGTATACATGTGACTGGATCGATCCGCCCGAGAAAACTACATGGTGGTTGTGTCATTAGTTTTTTTTAAGTAGGTCTCTAACTGACTTCAGACCAGATTTTATTATAATATCAATGTGGGATCCAGTTCACTTTGACATACGCCTAACAGGTTTGTAACAGGATGCCAAATACGGGTATGATTGGGTGAACAGGTAAACACATTAGTATTGATAGTGAAGTGATGGAATTACCACTCACATAACAGTGAGATGATATCACAGGCCACTTGATAAGTGAGATTGATAAGTGTGTGGCCACACCCCGATAAGTAGTTTACTTATCTGATTCATTAATCTACTTAAGATCAAGAAATATCATAAACAACAGAGAGGATGACAGCCGCCATGCCTCTAGTTTATAATATCGATATCAAATGGTAAAAGACGTTAAGAGATAACTACAGGGTCTCTGCATCTTTAGACTGCTGAAACTCTGTCTTAGTTAGGGGCAGTAATGGTTTGCTAGAACCCACTTACTGTTTGTGAGCCATAAGCCCACTGCTAGCTAAGGACAGTCCCATAGGATCGTGCACATCGAACATCTGAGTTAGAACTTATAGAACGGTACGTTGGAGAGATAGAATTAATTGATTAATTGACAGTAAAATGTCAAGGTAATTAATTGGTGGTTAGTTAATTGATTAATTGATACTTTGTATCAAGGTAATAAATTAATGATCTTAAGTGTTGAGTATTTAATTGATTAATTAGTTTGCGCGATGTAATTAGTTAATTTGTAAATTAATGAAATTGCATTCGGTGAATGATTAATTTTAATTCAATACGTTAATTTATTAATTAGTGTTATTCATTTAATTGGGGTAATTAAATTTAATCTAATCATAATTAATTGCATAGAATAAATATTATTGGTATTTATTTATGTAATTAGATTATGATTGGATTAGTTTTGTAATTAACCAATTAACCCTAAACCAATTAGGTTTAGGAATACACTATATATATAAATTAAAACACTAAAACCCTAAGCTAACCTAATACATATTCGGCCAAAAAACATATTTGCTTGGCTAAGCAATAATTCAATTTCGCCTGCCACTATCTAAAAGGTGGAGGAAACTTTGGCAAATTACATAATCTCTCCAGTTCATCCTCCGTTCTTCGGCTAGCACCGGTTTTAGCTCGATAGCTGTTCGTGCACCTGACTACGGAGATCTTACTACTTTGTGGATTCTTCAGCCGTCTCTAGAAGAGACAGTCCGGGTAAGTTTTTATCCTTAAAAGGATCCAAAAGGTTTTATTCGATCAATGGTTAACGGACAAAGATCAAACTATAAGGGATTAAAAATAAATTTTAAACCGCAATTTCGATGCGCTACAGTTGATTAACTGGCATTAATCCCTAACACTTTTCAGTTTGGAGAATCAAAATTATATATTTAGTATTCCTATTTATCAAAATCTATTGCATGATGATTGGTTTTAGTGTTTCGAGCATGATGGACACTATTATTTCCGGAGTGCTTATAAGAGGCTTTGCAATATTCCAGTTGATATTGTGAGTAGTTTTTGGAAGAACATATGGTAGCTCAAAGTTCCCTCAAATGCGAGAAATCTTATTTGATCTGCTGATAATTTAATTAAGAGACGTGTGGATTTAAGTCTCATTTGTTCATTATGTGGTTCGGTTGATGAGAGTTTTATGCATGTGTTTATGTGGCTGCAACATTTCCATTCGAGTTTGGCAGATTGTAGGAATGAAAAGAATTCTAAACATGAGAGGTCACTTATTCAAGGAGTGGGTGAGCTTTATTTTTAATACACTGTCTATTGACTCTATTTGTGTGTGGGTTATGGTCATCTATGATATTTGGATAAGTAGAAACATTTACATTTGGAACAATGTTAAGATATCTCCAAAATATGTTTTCCAAATGGCTTGTCTGAGTTGAAAGAATGGCAGGATGCACAAACATTGCATCACAGTAGAAATGGTTTGACACAAAATTCATTAGCACATAGATGGTGCAGACCGCCTCCCTAGGTTGACAAGTTAAATGTTGATGCTTCCCTACTTCGAGGTTCTAGTTTGTTAGGGGTTAGGGCTGTGCCTCGCAATAGTGAAGATGAGTTCTGTGGTGCGTTTGCTAAGCTTCTCCCAGGAAACTATCAAGTCAGAGATGGAGAAGCATTGAGTTGGTTAAAAAATAAAAGATTTGGGAAGATGTGAGATTGAATCAGATGCTGCTACGGTAGTTAATAATCTTAGAAAATGACCTTTTAGGTCTACTTATGGTTTTACATTAGAAGAGTTCAAATCTCTTTTAAGTTTTTTGAATAACGTTAGGGTCAATTTCGTTAACCGTTCTGCAAATAGTCTAGCCCATAAGTTTGCTCGGGCTACCAACTCTATGTCGGGACTGATAGAATCGTCCTTAAGACCTCCTGATTTTATTTGTTTTATATTGTATTCTGATTTTCATTAATGAATTTTTTTTTTGCTTTAAAAAAAGTTGGGTAAATAATTTATTAGTCCTTTACTTTTTACCTAACACACTGTTTAGTCCTCCTATTTTAAAAAACACATTATAAGATCCCTAACTTTTGTCAATATTAACCATTTTGGTCCCTTTGTCTAGTTTTTTTTAGACGTATAATCGTTATATTTTAGCATAAACAGATATATATATATATATATATATATATATATATATATATATATATATATATATATATATATATATATATATATATAAAATAATAGAGTAACATAGTCAACTTGTATTATACTGTGGTTGTTCTAAAAGCTAAGATATGTTCGGTTAAAAATCTAAAAAATAGATAAAAGGACCACAAGGTTAATATTGGTAAAACATAGGGATCTTAAAATGTGTTTTTTAAAATAGGAAGACTAAACAGTGCGTTAGGTAAAAACTAGGGGACTAATAAATTATTTACCCAAAAAAGTTTAAAGATTCCTACAACATTAAGCATTAAAATCTTTGTCTAACACCTACACATGCATTATTTACTTTTTTTTCAAATATATAATCATGTTAATGTCTATCTTTAAATATAGGTCTAATACACAAATAACCCATTGAACTTGTCCAAATGTTACAACTGTCCCCCCCAACTTTCAATTGTAACAACTTACCCCTTAAACTTGTCCAATTGTAAAACATAACCCCAAATTGGAAATTTTTTTACCCCGTATTTGAAGCAACCGTAAAACAGTTTCTCCGGATTCGTATCACGCCAAAGATCTGATTATCATACTCCACGAGCGTTGCAGGTTTTGTATTTCACGTGTTTCTTCAATTGCAGTCCATTTCATCAATTTGGGGTTGTGTTTTACAATTGGACAAGTTTAAGGGGTAAGTTGTTACAGTTGGACAAGTTTGAGGGGTAAGTTATTATAATTGAAAGTTGGAAAGGGCAGTTGCAACATTTGGACAAGTTCAGGGGGTTATTTGTGTATTAGACATTAAATATATAACATGATTAATAAGACTTGTTGACAACCAAATCTTTAGATTAAGCAAGTAAGGAAAAACTCATTATCTAGATTTAATACACAATTGTCACCTCTCCCCTTAGTTGGACCATGATAAGGAACTACTCATTGATGGTTTTATCAACTAAAATCATGAATGAACAGTCCAAAAAATCCATATAAAAAAACGTGTAAGATAAGTTTGGATCAATAGAGAACGCACACCAATTCATCAAACGTCCAGAATCAAAGGCAATGATGGAAAATAACTGCTTTTAACACATGGAGCAATAAGGACCGCACACCAATTCATCAAGACTGTCTTCTAGAGATATAAATGATATAGTTGATAATACCAAATCTTGGTGGCTCCACTACAAAATATACTTCCCTCTATGTCATTACATATCTATATAGTGTCAGCTGTGACACATAAACCAACCTAAACTGCCCTCAGTACCTTATAAATAGAACGAAATGACTATGCAGGTAAAGTATCTCATCACAATCCTGCAATTCTATTAATCATCATCTTTTTCCTATAAATCTCTGCTAACTTGAACATCAGAGTGATGTCGGCGAATCCTAACCTTCATTTGACTTTTATTTATTTATTTTATCTCATGATATTAATTCTGGGAAGTCCATTCAGAAGTTTTTCATATTTTCCCACATTATATATATATATATATATATATATATATATATATATATATATATATATATATATATATTCGATGAATATGATCTTCCAATTAAATATGAGTTTTTAACTTGATGATGTCCTCGTATTCTAAACCCAATTTGAAAAATGTTTAAAGTAAAAACGCATTGATAAACTTAGATAATAAAATATATTTAAATTTTCTCGGTCTTTTACTTGGGCCTTGTTTGGTAAATAGCTGTAAGCTGATTACCTTTTTGGTTAGGTAATTTGACTAGTTGATTTGACTAGCTGATTGTGTAAACTTTTTTTTATAACACTTAGCTGATTGTTAATAACTGTGTGTGTAAATGACAAATAAGGATATGGTAAAGTCTTTATTTGGGGTTAGATGGTAATAAATAAGAGTAAAAATATTTTTCAAAAGAGATGGAGCAATAAGCTAATTGCAAAAGCTTCTAAAATAAGTTTTTTCAAAATTAGGTTTTTTGACCCAATAAGTTCTTTCAAACCTCTCCCTACCAAACACCACTATTAGAGATTTAACTTGTCAAACTCAAACCTCTATTTTTTTTTCCCACCAAACTCTTTATCAAACAGGGTCTTGGTGGTTTTAGAAAATTAGCTATCATTAATAGTGCTACTTAATTAATTATTTCTTATTAATAATTTTTAGTCAAACATGCATGCTTTTAATTAATTTTCGTTGATATTTTTCTTTAATTAATCAACCTTCTAAACCTTTTTAATTAGAAGGAGTCAAAGGCAAAGTAATTAACTACCTTTCCAAACCTTTTTTTATACTATAAATAATGCATTTGCAAACCTTATACATGTTCAAATTAAACCTCAAGAATTAAGTCAAAGATGAGAAACAATTGATTAATTAATTTGCATCATCATCATCATCACCACTGTGCTTTCTTAAATTTTTATTTTCAATAATGTAAAGTTTCGGCTTAATGCATTATTTACCTCTGAATTTGTCCAAAAAACTTGATTGGTCCCTGAATTTTTAAAGTATTCCGATAGCCCCCTCGACTTGTATAAAATATTCGGTTAGCCCCCTGAACTTGAATAAAATATAATCAATTGATTACTCGATTGCAAAAACATAAGTTAAATGCGGAAGATGTATTCCACGCATCTTAGAATGTTATTATATAATTCAAAAATAGATTAAACATTAAGTTATTAGTTGCTCAACTATAAAACTAATATTTTCTAATAATAGAACCGCATACCCCGATCTTGGTCGTTTTACCTTTTTTTAAGAAGCGTCTAATACATCTTCCGCATTTAACTCACTTTTTTGCAACCGAGTGATTTGATTACATTTTTTGCAAGTTCAGGGGGCTAACTGAACATATTATGCAAGTTGATAGGGCTATTGAGACACTTTAAAAGTTTAGGAGGCCAATCAAGCTTTTTGGACAAATTGATGGAAAAATGATATATTAAGCCTAAAGTTTCTTGAAACATCCATACACACCCTTCTATTTTTAGACAAAAGATAGACGCATAATCTTCAAGGAAAAAATAAAATATATAGCCAGTTGGCTTGAAAAAGTTGAGAAATATAGTATGACAAGTCTAAGTTCAATGCTTCGCTTAAAACTAAGCAAAATAACTAAATATCATTTTCCATTGGGACATGTCTTATTACACCAAAAACATATGTCCACCATGAAAGACTCAATCATATATGCATATATCCTAATTTCTCATGTATATATTTATATCATTATTCAATTCAATCCAGCGTTACCATTATCTTTATATTACATGTAATAAAAAAAAAGCTTTCAAACAGTAAAATACAAATTTTGTACGTATGTAAAATAATATTATTTCAACCGAGTTTTATGTTCAAAGTTAATTTTTTTTAGTAACAAGAGACGTAATATGACAAAATAAAATAAAATAAGTTAACTTTTTTTAGTAACAAAAGACGTAATATGACAAAATAAAATAAAATTTGAAAGAGTTAATACATCCAAATAAAAGATGACAAATTTAATAAATAAAAAAAATGAAATATCAGTCATCTCACTGTGGCATAAAATTAGAATATTTATGTAATTTTGTTGGTAATGGCATTGTAGGGGCGGGGTGTCTTATTAGCAAAGAAAGCATACCATGTGAAAGTTGAACAAGTACTTCACCTGATATGTCCCTTAATATTCTCTAACCGCTATATATAAATACACCCACACATCATTACAATCTTAAATCATCACTACTCTTTCTTCACTCACTCATTCAAACACAAAGAGAAGAGATGGGAATTCAATTGATGGGAATAGCTCATGCAAAACAAAAGCTTCAAAGAAGTCTATCAGCGAAAATAGCAAGTGTTTTAGCTTCAAGTAGTTCTTGTAATGTTCCAAAAGGGCATGTTGCTGTTTATGTTGGAGAACATTATAAAAACAGATTTGTGATTCCAATTTCATATTTGAATCATCCATTATTCTTAGACCTTTTGCATCGAGCTGAAGAAGAATTCGGATTCGATCATCCAATGGGAGGTCTTACTTTGCCTTGCTCTCAAGATTACTTTATTACTCTAACTTCTGCTTTAAGTTCTTAATCATATCATATATATATAATCCTTCTTTTTCTTTTTTCTCTCAAGTTGATAACAAGTTGAGACTACAATCTCTCTCTTTTTTCTTTTTTGATATGTAGATTTCTTTTTTTATTCTTAGTTGATAATTAAATTCAGTATATTATGTACCAAGTTTGTAAATTAGTTCTCTCTTTCAGAAATCAAATTTCGACCCTCCATATCAATGAATATATTATTCTGGTTTGGAACTAAGCATCAGAATTAATTGTTTCATACTATAAACATAATTAAACAGAAAAGAAATATGGAAAGCTGGGGTCATAAGCTGGGACAACAGAACGAGAAGTGGCCACGTGCCCTAATATTATACATATAAAAAGATCAAACAGTCAATTATCAACAGACAATCCAAGACCGTAGGGTCGATATAATTCAGGTTATAAAAATCGGATTTCTACTCATCAATCTCGTTATCTCTGTTTCATTTGTTCATCATGTTATCACGATATCTATATACACGCGTGAAAACATAAATGTAAGAAGTTCAAAAGGAAAATCACATACTGTACATGTATCTTTGATCTGCTAGACAATACAATATATATTTTTTTTACTTTTGGAAATTTTTTTTCACGTGTAAATATATATGCATTTAATCTATCACTAATAAGTGATAAGACACACACACGTGGAGTGAAGATAACAAAATTCATGATTGTAATATTTTATCATTTAATGATATTTTCAAAAGCTTAAAAAAATTACCTACACCTTACATAAGACAATATCTTTTAACTTGCAAAAAAATTTAATTTATAAGAAAAAAAAGTGTTACTATATTTTAAAATTTAGCAATTATATATATATATATATATATATATATATATATATATATATATATATATATATATATATATATATATATTCTTTGGACCAAGCTCACTAATAGACTTATAGCACTTTAAATTAAAGGCCCTATCTTAAAAAAAAAGGTCCACAAGCCTAATCATCCTACCGCCTTGATAGAATTGATCTTATGACAGTGTCTACACATATATAAAGAGTATATTAGATATACTCTTTTTTACCTCTCTTCATCATTGCATCACATACTTTCTCTCTCCAATTCATTACTCATTTTAGTATCGTCGTGTTAATGAGCTTACATTAGTCTTATATTTTTTAGTTAATTCTAACTAATTGAGGAGATTTACATCGGTTGTTAAAAATTTCTTATTATGTGTTACTTTTACAGGTCGTATTGAAGGATGTTGTGGTGACCTTTTAGGAAGACTTTTTAACCTATTTTCACCTTACTTAGCATATGATGGGATTGGCATGAGAAGAGATGGTGACTGGGAACTTTTGATGGCTTCAAGACCCTTTTTGTAATTCGTTTTAAAATGTGTCTATGATGAGGGCATCTCCTTGAGAATTCCAAGCCAAGAATGAAGGTGGGGTCACACGGCATGTCACCTTAGCCACACATCGTGTGAGCCAGTCTAGAGGACAGCAAGTGGAACCTCCACACGTCAAATGAATTGGTTGCTGGAGCTCCTAGAACTTTTGAGGAAATTCACACGGCGTGTGGCTATTTTCACATGTCATATGGGCCACCGAGTGAAGCCCTAGCCATTTGAGGAGTCCAAAATCAAATAGCCACACAGTGTGTCAAATAGACAACACCTCGCATGGGAGTCCTTCGTTGCTAATAAGACAAGCCTGCCATCAACCTGCTCCAGCTTATTTACCGTTTTGTCATTGCTTATTTATTATCTTACCATTTGACCCCAATTACTAATTTACCATTAGTTTACTTGCCCCTATATTACCCCTATTTTGTAAGTAGAGTTTGTAACCCTAGTAAGGGTCTTATGGTCTTCTGTTATTGAAATGTGTGAGCTATTTAAGATCCAAGCTTTGTAAGGATGAAGAAATTTTATCAATCAAATATGAAATTCTCTTGGAGAGCAAGGTTTCTAACCTATATTTGTGATTAACTCCTACTGGTCTAGCTAGTGAAGATCTTTTTTCGTTGATTTAAGATTAAAATCAACTCTATCATCATGAGCCTGTATCAGTTGGTATCAAAGCCAATTGTTTTCCTAGCCCGAGAATTCTTTTGGTGATGGTTCAACTGAGGCTACCATAAGAATTTATGGATGTTTCAGACAAGAATATGGAGGATTTCAAAGCCGATATTAGCAAGCTAATAAGGGCATCTATGGAAAGTTTCAAGCTAAAAGTGCAGAATATGAACCAAAAACTTATCAGAGGTCCTAATTGGAGGAATGAGGAGATTCTAATACCCCAACCCTAAATACAACCCACACCACCATGTTCACCACCACCAAGGCAGAATCTGTCACCACAACAACTATAACAAGTGGGCCCTAGGGCTCATGAGGTAAGGAGGCCAAACTATGTTATTGTGCATAATGAGGATAACGATAATGATGATTTTGTTGATGTTGGAAATGTTGGGAATGTTGGTTTATTTGGTAATAGAAATGTGGATATTGTTGGGGGAAATCTGTATTTTGATGATGATCATGCTAGGGGGGATATGTTGGAAACTTCGATCGGAATGACACCTTCAAGCTTAAAATTGACTTTCCTTTATTTGGGGGCGAGTTGGATATAGAGGGGTTCCTAAATTGCTTATCTGAGGTGGAGAGATTCTTTGAATATTCCGACATTCGAGATGATCATAAAGTATGATTATTAGCTTACTAATTAAAGGGAGGAGCTTCGGAATGGTGGGATCAAGTGACAGAAGAAAGAATGAGAGGGGGAAGGGAGCCAATTAGATCTTGGCTTCGGATGAAGGCGATGCTGAGGGAGCGGTTTCTACCACCAGAATATGAACAATATATTTACAACTCTTATCGTTGGTGTTCACAAGGTACTAAGAGCGTCCATGAGTATACCTAAGAATTCTTGTGACTTTCGGTAAGGATAAACTTTTCGGAAACCGAAAGTCAAAAGACTTCTAGGTATCTTGAAGGGTTGTGATACAACATCCAAGATAGGATCGGTATGCAAATGGTAATTTGGGTGCAAGATGCTTGGAACTTGGTATCGAAGGCAAAATCCTAATTGACATGAGGAGTCGATAACACTCTAGGAGGATGGGAGGGGATGACAACACCTTCTCTTAGGAACACTTGGAGTCAATAGATGAAGGGAAGCCAATTGCAAGTGCTAGTGGGACTAAAGGCTTAATAATAGGAGGATTCCCATTGGGGAAGGAAAGCAAGGTAGGGAAGTTCCACCTCCTCCTAGGAACAACCTTTATGCCAAACAGACACCTTTTAAGTGTTTTCGGTGTAACGAGTCGGACCATATGTCTAATGAATGCCCAAAGCAGAAGGGTGCCAACATGGTAGTATATGGAGGTGAAGAGGAAGATTATGATAGGGTGTATTATGAACCCATTGAGAGTGGTTCCTCCGAGGATGAACTAGTCGTTTATCTGGTGAATAGGGTGCTAATGTCGAGTGAGCAAGAGCATAACCCGAGACACCAATTGTTTAGAAATCGATGTTTAATCCTTAGGATGAAATGTGAAGTGATCATTTATGGAGGGGAAGCCAAGAGAACATCCTTAGTAGAGCCATCTTAAGCAAGTTTGGCTTGATACCCGAACCACATCTGCAATTGTATTGAGTTGGTTGGATCAAAGATGGGGGAAAACTTAATGGCATTCATCAGCGTAAGGTTCTTATATCCTTTGTGGCCTACTAAGTTGAGGTTATATGTGATGTGGTTGAGATGGACGTGTATCATTTTCTTCTAGGGAGGACTTGGCAATTCGATCAAGATACCACCTATGGAGGAAGAATTAACACTTACACCATATTCAACGACGGAGTCAAGTACGTTCTTACACCTTTGAGGAGTTTTTCTAGTGGGGAAAAAAGCCACCTTGATTGTTTATCCAACCTAAGAACTGGAACTAGAAGGGAGTGCAATGACTTGTCAAACCTTTGACCGATGGTAAAGGATAGTTCATTTCAAAGCGAAGTTAGTCTTGGTGGAGTGAACGAGACATGCCATGCTCCATTAACTCCGAGAGATGGATTTGCTTGTTCTCTATTAATGTTGCCCCATAGACTGGACACTGACCCTAACACGAGCAAGCAATTGCTGACTCAAGTCCCCTATCGGGGAATTTCCAAACTCGTTATTGTATATTTTGTTAACTCACTAAAATTGAGAGTTATGACAACCTTCTTGGGAAGACATCCATTCTATGTTCCTATCATAAAGTATCACCTCATGAAAAGGAAATTGAGGTTTAGGAATTGTACCAGGAAAGACATCGATATACGGAGCAAGGGGGTATCATTAGGAAGCCCGAGATCGGTTGACCCCAAACCATGGTGGAATTATAGGGGAGTTCGAAGCAATGTGCACCCTCTATAGGTACAACACTTAGGCAGTGACGGAGAACCTAAGTGGAGAAATAAGCATAAAGTCCCCATGACACGAGTCCATGAGATATCGTACTTGGTGATCGCCTTGAGCCTCGACAATTTATTGATTATCGGAGGTGGTTTGATAAGTCCGTATTTATACACATGTTTATATCTTAATTCCTTAGGGTTTAGTGTTAGTTTAGTTGTTTAGGTACAAGTTTACCTTATTTTATGTTTTTAGGTATTTTTGAGACTCGATTTCAAATTGATGGTTAAAATGGTGATTTTATGGTGCTTAAAGTGAATTTGAAAAAATTTGTCGAGTCCTAAGATGTGCTCATGCCTTAAGTTGTGCTGAAGAAGAGTTTTTATGCTGAAAATGCTGATATGTCTTAACACATGCACATAAGTCAATAATAGTCCGAATTTGAACATTTAAATGAGAATTGATGACTTATGTTATGAGATTCTTAACAATATAATATTTATGAGATTTTAACTCTATTAGGATTTTCTTAAATAGTCCTTATTAGAGTTTAATTCTAAAGAGGAGTTTCTTTTAAAGTTTAATTTTAAAGGGGAGTTTATTTTAGTATTATTATGAGGAATTCATAAAAAGGCAGTTTTTCTCTCTCCTAGAAACCATGAGGCACGATCATGAAAAGATATAAGAAGAGACAATCATAATCATATTTTTACACACACAGATAATAGAAAAACATCAAGGGTTCTTCATGCATCATCATTCTTCCATGGCTTCTTCTTCCTCCAAGATGAACTAATTTCCAATTTCTAGCTAGAGGTTTTAAAGTCTTGAACAATGAATTGCGAGATCATATTATACTTCATGTATTTCAAGTAGTCGATTTCTTTCCTGTTGTTATTCATATTGCTTGATTTAATCAACTTCTTAATTTGTTTATTTACTTGTGATTGATTCGCTATTTAGATGTTTAAATACGTAATTGTTTCTTTCATCTAATATACGTAGCAAATAACCTATTTTGATTGTGGATAAAATTTTGATTTATACTGTGAATTGGAATCAGTATGCTTTAAATAATCTCGCTTGTGTGATTGTTAAGTAGAATTAACATCTCTTTTACACTTTTATGCTTTCGATCAAAACAAGTTCTGAAGCTTATTTGGAATTGTTTGATTGATTAGGGATAGCTAGCGAACTTTTCTTAATTTTCTAAACTGAAACAAGAGATAGATTATGTATGCTTTTTTCATATTCATAGTTAATTTATGAGAATATGTGAAATTCATATTTTATATACTCGATGACCAATTCGTTCAATTCAAGACTTGAGGTTAACCTCTAGCTAGAATCACTCTGTAATAAATTCATCCTTAATTTGACTACCTTATTGTTTAATAGAACAACCCCCCCCCCCCCCCCCCCCCAATTTACTTTAATGTTTAATTATGAAATGTTATAATCCAACTAGTCTTTGTGGATTTGACCCTACTCCATGTATATTACAATTTTGAGTCCAAGAGTATGTATTTTTATTTTTGTGAATTCGACACTCATTATGGTTTCATCGAGCTTAAGGTTGGCAATGGAGTTCTTGGATGTACGGAGCGGATGCCACATGTAAGAAAGCGTGTTGTTTCTTGTCCTATGCTAGACTTGGGGTCCAATTCTTTTTAAGAAGGGGAGAATGATGAAGGCATCTATTTGAGAAGTCTAAACCAAGAATGAAGGTGGGCTCACATTGCATGTCACCTTAGCCACGCGTCGTATGAGCCAGTCTAAAAGAGATGGAGCACAAGAGGTAGGGACCACACGACGTGTGGAACCACCACATATCATGTGAATTCGCTGCTGGATCTCTTAGAAGTTTTGAGAAAATTTACATGGGGTGTGACTATTTTCATATGTCGTGTGGCATTTGTTGAAGGGTCGCCGAGTGAAGCCTTAGCCGTTTAAGGGTCCATAATCAAATAGCCACACATCGTGTCAAATAGACCACACGTTGTTTGTGAGTCTTTGCTGCCAATGAGACAAGTTTGCTCCAACTTATTTACTATTTCGCCATCGGTTATTTACTATCTTGCTATTTGGGCCTAATTACTGATCTACCATTAGTTTCCTTTCCCCCCTCAACCCCCCCCCCCCCCCCCCTCTATCTTACCCCGTTATGTAATTAGAGTTTGTAACCCTAGTAAAAGTTTTAGGGTCTTTTGTTATTTAAATGTGGGGGATATTTAAGCTCTAAGCTTTGTAAGGATAAAGAACTTTTATCAATCAAATACAAAATTCTCTTTCAGAGCAAGGTTTCTAACCTATATTTGGGATTAATTCCTACTATAGTTTATCTAGTGAAGAACTTTTTTCATTGATTTAAGATCAAAATCAACTTTATTGTCACGAATATGTATCGGTCTAACTTTTAAGGGTGTGTTTGTAAACATTTGGTCTCTTTCCTTATGATTTGAGGTTACAATTGTATTGGGGAAAATTGTGTCCCCTTTTTGGATCATATTTAAATAGCTATTTTAGGTTTTTGGAGAACTAAGTTTGAGATATGACATTCTCCTAATTTTGGTGAGAACCCATCTATAAAAAAAAAACTCCTATTTCCCACACTAGTGGAAAAGCTCATTTGTGTCGCATTATTTGCATCGGTCCTTACACAAAGCAATGGCAAATATTTAAAAAATAAAAGTTATTTGCATCGGTTGTCATTTAGAGGCCAACGCAAATGCAATGAAAATTCATATATCATGTAGGGTCTCAAATGGTCCTGTTGATATACTCTCTAAAACAACTTGTTCTATATGAAGTTTAAAAGTGAATTCCCCTCATTTTCTTTCCAATATCCTAAAGTTTGATCAATAAATTTTGTATTTCTTTAAAATAAAAAATTCATCCATTGTAAAACTAGTACACTAAGAATTACTTTCAGTTTGTTTAGGCACGTTGCTAAATGACATGCATATCCATTATCTATGATAACAAACAGGAATTAAAATAATAAAAAGAGAGTAAGTGTTTGCTGCTGCAAAAACTCTCTCATTTAATTCAAAAAATAAAAGGTCATTATATAGGCCAAGTACAAGATAATGGCAAACGTTAAAATAGGAACAACTTCCACTAAACTAAACAACTAAACCACATTCTCTTAACCACTACAAATTCTAGAAAGCTCCACTAACTAAAACTCCTATAAAATAGAGCAGAGAATAAAAACGTGTTGTTTAACAACAAACACGATTAAGCCAACAAACCCTCCCTTAAACTAATGTTTGCTAACATTCAGTTTAAAGTGTTGGACTCATTCAAGTTGCAAACACCTAGCAACCTTCTTAGCTTCATGAAAGACTCCCTCTTAAGGGCTTTGGTGAATATGTCAGCAACCTGCTCTTCGCTTCTGCAGTAGATTAATTTAATCTCTCCATCATTACCAAGATCTCTCAAGAAATACACTTTCACATCAATGTGTTTGGATCTTCCATGTAGCACAGGATGTTTAGAGAGTTTAATTAAAGAACTCTTATCACAATAAATGGTAGTAGCTCCTGGTTGTGTGAATTTCAGTTCCCCAAGGATTCTCCTTAACCAAATTGCTTGCCAAGCACAAGCTGTTGCAGTGACAAACTCAGCCTCAGTACTTGATAAAGTGACAATTGATTGCTTCTTAGAAGACCATGAAATTGCAGATGTCCCATACTTAAACACATAACCAGAAGTGCTCTTCCTATCATCTTGATCTCCTGCATAATCACTGTCAGTAAATCCCAATAACTTGGACGTGTAACCCTTCTTGTAAAACAGTCCAAAGTCCCTTGTTCCTTGCAAATAACGAAGGATCCTCTTAGCAGCGAATAGATGCAAATGTGAGGGATTCTCCATATACCTGCTGATTACACTCACAGAATACATAATATCTGGCCTTGTAGCAGTTAGATACATCAGACTGCCTACAATTTGTTTATAACATGTGCTGTCAACTTTCTTCCCTTCAAGATCTTTGTGTAACTTCAAGCTAGAATCCATTGGAGTGTTTGCAGGATTGCAATCTTGCATCTTAAACCTGTCCAAAATTTCACCTACATATTTCTTTTGGGATAGAAAAATTCCATCATCTGATTGTACCACTTCTATGCCAAGAAAATAATGCATCATACCTAGATCAGACATTTCAAACTCATCCATCATAGATTTCTTAAATTCTTGAAACATGACATCACAGTTTCCAGTAAATATGAGATCATCAACATACAAAGACACAATGAGCATTTTTCCACTATCTCCACTCTTGACAAAGAGGGTATGTTCATAAGGGCATTTCGAAAAGCCAGCTTTAAGAAAATAAGATTCAATACGACTATACCAAGCTCGTGGGGCTTGCTTTAGTTCGTAGAGAGCTTTTTTCAAATTGTAAACTTTATGCTCATTTCCATATTTGACATAACCAGGGGGTTGTTCAACATATACCTGTTCATCCAAGAATCCATACAAGAATGCAGATTTTACATCTAGTTGAAAAATAGGCCATGAATTTTGTGCAGCTATAGAAACCACCAATCTGATTGTATCGTGCCTTGCAACGGGAGAAAATACTTCTGTATAATCGATCCCATATTGTTGTTTGTACCCCTTCGCCACCAAACGTGCTTTGTACTTGTCAATCTCACCATTTCCTTTCAACTTTGTTTTGAAGACCCACTTTACGCCTATGGTGTTAACTCCCTTTGGAAGGTCACATAGCTCCCATGTATCATTTCTCTCAATAGCATCAATTTATTCATTCATTGCTTTCCGCCATTTCTGTTCTTTAACAACACTTTCAAAAGTTGTAGGATCACAATCTACAAACAAAGCAAAGTGAGTAACAGGATCTGAAATTCCAGTAACCTCATAATCCTCCATCCAGACAGGCCTTCTTTTAATATGTTGGGAGGATTGCGCTGCTTCTTCATTCACTTCAACCCAGTTGGTGAAGTTCTGTCTGAAATTGGTGAATTTTCAGGCGTAGTCCTAGCTGAAATTGGTGAATTTCTAGGCATAGTCCTAGCTGAAATTGGTGAATTCTCAGGCGTCATTGGTGAATTTTCAGGCATGCATGGTGCTGGAGTCTTCTCTTGCTCAATATCATTATCAAAAATCACAAGGGTAGGCTGCTGCCTATTCCAATCCCATGTGTTTTCCTCATCAAAAACTACATCCCTACTGATCACAATCTTTTTTGTTAGAGGATTAAATAATTTATAGGCCTTAGAAGTTTCACTTACTCAAAGAAACACACATTTTTCAGCCTTGTCATCAAGTTTCTTCCTCTTTTCATCTGGGACATGTGCGTAAGTAATACATCCGAAAACTCTGAAATGATCTACAGTTGGTTTTCTCCTACTCCATGCCTCTTCCGGTGTCATGTTTTGAACAGCAAAAGTGGGACTTCTATTCAGAATATGGACACTCCAGTTTACTGCTTCTGGCCAGAAATTTTTTGGAATTCTCCCTTTTGCTAACAAGCTTCTCAACATGTTGAGGATGGTTCTATTTTTCCTTTCGGATACACCATTTTGTTGTGGTGTATATGCAGCTGTCAATTCTCTTCTAATTCCATATTCTGCACAAAACTCTCCAAATTCTTTGGAGCAATATTCACCTCCTCGATCTGTACGAAGAGTTTTGATGTTTTTTCCTGCTTCATTTTCCACATAGGCTTTAAAAGTCTTAAATGTAGAGAAAGCTTCTGATTTGTACTGCAAAAAATAAACCCAAGTTTTTCTAGAGAAATCATCAGTGAAGGTAATTAAGTATCTTTTACCTCCATTAGAAGATGGGTTTATTGGACCGCAAATATCAGAATGCACCAGCTCCAAGACATGCTTTGCTCTCCACGACTTTCCTTTAGGAAATTGAGAACGTTGTTATTTGCCAACAACACATTCTTCACAGACTTTATCAGGAGGAGTGATTTGAGGTAGACCAATCACCATGTTCTTTTGATTGAGAGTTTTTAATCCACTAAAACTCAAATGACCATACCGAAAGTGCCACAACCAGGATGGTTCCTTATTTTCAACCAATAAACAATATTGAATATTTTCAATTTTTAATGGAAACAATCTGTTTTGACCCATCTGGACAATTGCAATGGCACCTCTAACTGGATCGTAAATCTCACAAACACTATTTTTAATAGTGATTATATATCCCTTTTCTTGCAATTGACCAGCACTCAATAAATTGGTTTTTAGAGTAGGAACATACAGCACATTAGAGATTATCTCAACAAAAACATTCTTGGTTTTTATTTTAATATCTCCTTTTCCCATCACTTCCACAGTAGAATTATCACCAAAACTCACAGTGGAATGAAAATTTTCATTTAAATAAGAAAATGAAGACTTACTTCCACTCATATGATTGCTGGAACCTGTATCCACATACCAGATTTCTGACTCGGCTTTATTTTCCCCTTGAACAGCCATCAACAATGTCTCTACTTCTGTATTTTCAGCAAAATTTGAAGTCTCTCCCTTCTCTCTGACATTAGGCAGTCTTGTGTAGCAGTCAGATGCATAGTGACCATAGTTGTGGCATCTGAAGCACTCCACCTTGGATTTTTCAGTATCACGTCCTCTACCTCTGCCTTCTCTATGGAACTTGTTGTCATCTCTGCTTCCTCGGTCTCCCCTTCCTCTGCCTCTACCTTTACCTCTACCCCTTCCTCTATAATTGTGAGTATTGATATTGGTAGTGGCCTTCAACGCTTGCTCTTCTATGGTTGAACTTCTGTTCATCTTTTGTTCATGGACCAACAATGAACTTTGCAATTGATCGAGAGAAAGTTCATCTATGTCTTTTGATTCTTCGATTGAGCAAACAACATAATTGAAATTTGATGTCAGAGAGCGCAAAATCTTTTCTACAATAGTAACATCATTCATTTTTTCACCATGGAATCGCATCTTGTTGCTGATCTCCAACGTTCTGGCACAATATCTGGTCACTGATTCTCCATCCTTCATTGCTAGGGTTTCAAAGTCCTTTCTCAAAGACTGAAGTTGAGCACGCTTCACTCTGACAGAGCCTTGATACTTTTGCTTCATAGAGTCCCAAATATCCTTGGAAGTTTCTTTGCAAAGAATTGTTTCCAGGATTGATCGATCGATTGCCTGAAAAAGGTAATTTTTTGCTTTCAGGTCCTTCAGTTTTCGAGCTTCAAACTCTGTCTTCTGGGCTTCTGTTACATTCGTATTTGCAGCCGGCTCTTGAATACCAGATTCGATAACTGGCCAATATTCCTTTGATCGTAGGAAATTTTCCATTAACATGCTCCAATGATCATAATGACCATCAAAGCGAGGGATGGCTGCTTGAACGAAATTTGAATCTGATGCCATAGAATAATTTCGTTTCTGCCTTCCGTATATTTTTTTTATCTCTCTTAAAAGATAACCTGGTGGCTCTGATACCACTGATAACAAACATGAATTAAAATAATAAAAAGAGAGTAAGTGTTTGCTGCTGCAAAAATTCAAAAAATAAAAGGCCATTATATAGGCCAAGTACAAGATAATGGCAAAACAATCTAAGTGTGAAATTTTATTTTTTGATACACCAAGAAAACAAACATACAAATTTTCAGAGGCGCCTCTAAAATAATGGGCCTCTAAAACAGAAATATGTTCAATATATCTTTGTCTCTTTGGCAATCGTTTGGAATTCCGAGCCCACGTACGTGAGATGTGAAGCTTCCTCTTTAGTTTAGTCGCAACTGAATAACCTTTTCAGCCTGTGGAAACTTGAAAGTAGCAGAAGAGAAGAGCCTTTATGAAGCATGAAACTTAGAAATTAGATGAAGAAAATGATCTTCTGTACAGTGAATAGTAAGGCCACCCATTGGATGATCAAAACCAAACTCTTCTTCAGTTTTATTAAGCAAATGTTGAAATGAAGGCTGACTCAAGTATGTAATAGGCACTATGAATCTTTTCTTCTGCTCTTCACCTACATAAACAGCTAGATGCCCTTTTGGTACATGATGATCTGACTGACATTCATGATTATGTTTTGATGATTTGCCTTTCAGAATCAGTTTCACAGATGCAAAACGAATACCCATTTTGATTGAAATAGCAAAAAGAATGTTCCAAAGTTTATGAAATGGATATTTGAAGGAGTTGGTTAGTTTCTTGGTGCAAGTATTTGTTACTTATATAGGATTGTAGGAGGAGTGGAGTGCCATACTTCAAATGTCCCAGTTGATAGAATTTTTGGATTGGTTGAAACTCAATTAAAATTGGACCCACCAACGCCTATTGGATTCAAAAAGAACCACATGGCTTAGCTCAACATTTTCTAATACAGCTCTCTCAATCTGAGGGCCGTACTCTGGTTTTTCTTAATTCTCACAAACAAAATCTCTTATTTCACTCTCTTACTTGCTCCACACTTCATTGTCTTCATCTTAACTTCTATGTATATACATATATTACATCACATCAAATTATTGGTACATCGTATCATATGAAGGACTGATATTTCTAAAAGGTTGACGTAAACGTATCCAATACTCTGAGAATACGGATATGTTCGAAATACGGCAAAACTAGTATCCTTTTTCTTTTAATATGGGGAGATGTGGGATACTTTGGAGATTGATTTCAAAGTTAATTAGGTAAAATTTTGCTTTTTTTTAAATAATTTACAAAAATAGTGGTTAATATAAATAATTAATCAAACCAGCCCGTACCCACTATTTTATTTGCAAATAAATAACTAAAAGCTAATAATTATTAAATGTTTGTAATTGAAGAACATGAAAATGTCTTATAATAGTTTAGACTCCATAGTTTAAATACTTTACATTAGATATTATTAAAAATAAAATTTATCTCAAGTTATATATATAAGTTATTCCATAACTTTAGCTATTAATTTAACCCATGAAAAATGTAAAGCAGCCATACTGAGACAAGGAGATGACCGATTTGTGGGGGCAATATATAGTTAAGAGCACATGGATATTGTTAGAGGATGAGTGAGTGAACTTCTCAAGTTGCACTTCTTTTCTTCTCATTCTCATGATCAAAGAAAAATATGTTTTTATTGTCTAGGTACCATTTGCAAAAACTCGTGTACGTCAATGTTTATCAATCATTTTTTATTTGGGTAATAAATAAACTATATAGCACGTGCCTGAATGAGTTAGATCAATATTCATAAAAACAAAATATTGGTTTTCAAGGAAGGGGGCTAGCTAGCTATAACTTAATTTCTTCTAATTCTTTGTTCGGTGGATTGATTGTTTCACACGGTTTCGCAGCTTTTTATGATTCAGAAGTCGGGAGATTTAAATCTGTACAACATTAATTATATGTTAAACGAAATTTCAACAAATAATAATAAAAAAGTATATCTATAATTAGCTTTGAAAAAGGTTGTATAGGATACCGATACTTTTCTAACCTATTCTTGTCATGCCATCCTGTAAGGAAACTCTAGTATTTTTATAATTATTAATTATATTATGCAAGCATATTAGTTATCCTTGTATTTCAGATTTTGTTTGATGGGAAGAGAAATTTCATACTGTGGCAGAACACGATTCAAGACTATTTGGTATAATAGAGTTATGATGTCTCACTAGAAGATGAAAAGTCTAGCGATATAAAAATGGTTTGAAGAGATGACAATATCACTAAAACTTCATTAAGTGGTATATCTTGTTTTTTATGATTGATAACTTTCTTTAACAAGAGATTACAAAAATATAAGAAATTAAAAGGCTTACTAGAAGAAGAAGGTTTGATCGTCAGAGAAGACAAAATGAAGAATGGAGATTAAAAGGAAATCAAGAAAGTTAGGTTGCATTGAAGATGATGGAGGGAAAGAACAATTCCCATTTATAGCACGGAAGCATCCAACAAAGTCACATGATGCAACTCTTGAATTTCCCTCATCTGCACCCTACACCTGTCAACAATTCACTTCCTCCAAGTATCTTCTAGTCAAATCGTAACCTTATAATGGTAGAGACGCGAGAATCGAAGCGTCGAGAGAGCCTTGAAAGGCGTCTTTTCTCTTTTAAGGGTGTGGGCTTTCGATAACATACGAATATTATCTTGTGAGCCTCTAAGATAAGCCCAAGATGGTTATCATTAGGGGGCCAACAGAAATGCAGGTAAGACCCAATGGTAACATGCAGAATGTTACATTCCAAGTCTCTATCGATAGCTCAACGTTTAAGGAGAATCTATGAAAGGCTATATAGAGAATCAATAAGCGTCAATGGGAATTTCCAGAAGTCAAACAATGGATGTCCGGAGTATGGCCTTTAGCGAGATCATCCGGATGTCATGTGGACTAGGGGATATGTGATCTGAACAAAGAGTCAGATCAACGCTTAAAGGATGCATTATCACTAAATGAACATTAAAATAATACTAGTGTGAACGCAATTACTTTTGGGACCACATGGTCCACCAACGAGAGCGGGACACCTATAAATCCTAATAAGAAACCGTAACAATCTATAAATAAAGGGTTTAAGGAATTTCAGATATGCTCAAAAACTCTATCCATCTTTTTTTGTTAATATTCTCAAAGTGATACTGATGTGTAGCAAACTCTGTTGATTTATTGTCATAAACGGATGTGCTATTTGTAGCTTTTATGCATTCATATTAGGCTTATTATATTTATTATTTATTTTCAAACATAGTGCATGGTACACATTGTTTCGAACTCGGTGAGGAGGATTTTATGAGAAAAGATGATTGATTTGGGCAGCTTGTGCACTAGTAGGGCAAAAAAGGAAAGAGCCAATGTAATAGGCGAGGTGGTGTCCCGTATGGATTCCACCTATTTATCTTCTTGTAATGTTGCAACGTTATTCCTTTTGCTGCTAGGATAATTCAGTCCATTCCCACCTTTGCTTTAAGGAAAGTTTCTTTTTGTGTTTGTTATAAAAGGATAATGGTTTATCCTTTAGGGCATCACTCTTTTTTCCATAGGAACTAGTACATTTATCATTCTATACATTTTTCCTTTTCAGCATTGCTAATTACGAGAGCTTTCAACTCTATTTTCATTTTTTACTATGGCTTTGTGTGATCCACCTGCTCTTCTCAATCTTACCAATATGAAGAGTGAGTAGATCATCCAGCATAGAGTAAGCGTAAGAAGGGCAAAGTTGTGTAAGAGTTAGTCTGTTTGGGTATTAATTTGTTAGTTTGTTTCGGTATTAATTTGTTAGTATTCTAAGGTATGTGCTTATAGTTTGTGTTAAATGGCCATAACACTACTTACTAGTTGATTGTTTCTTTGAGAGAGGAATAATTGATATAGAGTGAGATCTGAGTTGTTTAGTATAAAGTTGAATAGAGAAATTGACTTGAAGTGCTAGATTGACGATGGATTCTATAAGAGATTATGGATCTATTATTTTTTCTGCTACTCTTGGATATTGGTGATGAAGATCCATAAAGATATATGGTCTTGATCGTATAATTTCAATTCTTTGGCCATAAAGATGTGGGGAGAATACCTTGTGAATGTCTTTCTTGAACTTCTATGAGAATACCTAACTGGTTTTAGTTTACCATGTGCTCTACCTGACTGAAGCTTATTCCATGTGTCCTTTAAAGGATGGTGATTTCATTCTAGTAGGGTTCGAAAGGATGGACATAAAGGAATTCATTTGTTTAGGTGGGATCACATTTGTGTTCCCCGTATCAGTGGGGGTCTCGGCTATGAAATTTACATGCTTTTAATATCTCGTTACTTGGTAAACATGAATGGAATTTGATAAATAATCTGAATTCTTTAGTTAGCCGTATGTTCAAAGCTAAATACTTTCATGGAGATAGCTTTCTTTAATTTTATTTTGTAACAACTAAATACAAAAACCTATTAAACCTAAATTCTAAAAATACATCTACATCTATTCGAGAGGTAATTTTTTTATTTCTACCATCTTTCAACCTATTATAAGAGTTGGTGTTACAGGTTAGAGAGATCAAATGGATAAGGATTGAATGTTAGTATTATGGTTTTTGTATTTAATTATTACCGAATAAATAAGTTTAGGGAGTTGGTGAGACACTTATAAAGTTCATGGAGTTAATCTATTTTTATGGACAAATTTAGAGAATTGATGATACATGATAATCAAGTTAAATGAGTTGGTGAGATACTTATAAAATTTAGAGAACCAATCTATTATTATTATGGAAAAGTTGGAGCTAATTATTGATTAGGCCTTAATTAAATAAGAGATACTAGATTCTTACCTACTTTAAAATACAACCTCGAGGAAAGCCCTAGTGGACGTCCCCTGCTGTCAACCTAGCCGGCCGCCGCCTAGTTTGATCAGTCCTCCTCCAGCCTTAAGGGTCAATTCTCGCCGGTAATCGGCATCCACGCCTCACATAGGCCTCCTTATCCACGAGTATGGAAAACTAGAATACTATCGAAAGCTTACTGAGTCAGGTGACGATAAATGATGAAGAAGAGGCAATAATTGATGATGCTAGCGGTAATTCTCTTCCTGCTAGATGGTGCGTCACGGGTCGGGTACTAACACAGAAGCTGCTAAACGTCCGATTCCTATTCACGGCGCTCAGCGGACAGTGGAGAATGAACAGATTTACGATTGAGGAAGGTGAAGAGGGGCGATTTATGTGTGAATTTCAGATTAAGAGGGATAGAGATAGAATACTCAGAGATGGACCCTGGATTTTTGAGCGAAATATGGTCCTACTGGCAGAAGTTGAGGGCCATGAAAAGCCATCAGAAATACCATTGCAACACTGCCTGTTCTGGGTTCGTATCTATGATCTCCCTTTGATCCAAAGAAACACTACAATGCTCAATTCTATTGGGGAAAACTCGGCTTAATACTCCAGTGTGGTGAAGCAGAAACAAAAACAATAGGAAAATACGTTCGAATATGAGTAAATGTGGACGTAACTAAACCCCTCCTGAGGAAAATACGGGTTTGGAATAACAAAGGAGAAGCAGGGTGGATCTTCTTCCGCTATGAACGGCTCTCAAATTACTGCTACTGGTGCGGTATATTGGGACATAATTATGATGACTGTGAGTCAATGCCAGAAGACTTGGTAGTCACCGACTGGCCACATGGCCCGATTTTAAGGGCTTCCCCGATTAAGATGCAAGCAATGAAGGCACTTGCTGGACATCGAGTAGGATATAAAACATCAGAAAGCAACCTGTCAGTGGCAAGTTCAACCAACCCCACAACTTCTGCAGCATCGCAGACAGATAATACGGCAGCCCGAAGAAAACTAAACTTGAAAACAGGGGAGGAAGTTACCGCGCAGAACACGGAAGCCCCACAGAGCAGAAAACAGCAGACTTTGGCAGAGAACACAGAGAAGAGGCTCACTGGTGAATCCAGCTCATTTACGAAAAATGAGAAACACAAATCCCCCTCCCGTGAGATCAGGCGAGTCCGAATTATACGTGACAGGAAAATGAAACATGTGGACCTTCCTGCAGGAAGTACAGAAAGAGTAAAAGTGAGGAACCAGAGTTCAGAAAAGAAAAGACAACTAGAGGATATGGTTATGGAGGAAGCTTCTGAAATGAAGAAACTTTGTGCACAACAGGGTGAGAAGGAAAAGGTGGAGGCCACAGGAGGGCCCCACCCATCGCCATGAAACTGTTAAGTTGGAACGTTCAAGGAATGGGTAATCCTTGGACATTCCGAACCCTCAAGCAGATTATGAGGGAACAAATCCCAAACGTACTTTTTCTGATGGAGACTCGGATAAGAAAAAGTAACGCAAGCTATCTGAGTCGTTGTTTTGATACTTATAACTGGTTTCTTGTTGACGGTGTTGGCAAGAGTGGTGGACTCATACTGGGGTGGAAAAAGGAGATCAACCTGAGAATCGAACGGTTTTCATTGCACTGTATTTATTTTACAATTACTCCGGAATCTGGCGACGCATGGAGAGGGGCAGACATCTACGGGTGGCCTGAACAGAATCTGAAACTATTAACTTGGGATATGATTACTTTCCTTAGCCAGTTGGAGCAAAAACCGCTGATGTGTTTTGGCGACTTTAATGAAGTATTGTGGGCCTCAGAGAAACAGGGTGGCCGTATAAGGGAAGAGAGGGAAATGGTACCGTTTCGAGATTGCCTAGAACAGTGTCAGTTAATGGATTTAGGGATGGAAGGAACCGGTTTCACCTGGCACAACAATAGAACGGGCGATGCAGCGATATGGGAATGACTTGACAGATTCCTCACAACTCACGAATGGACTCAAATCTTCCCTTTTATAAACATCTCTCTACTCCCGCACACTACATCGGACCATAATCCTTTGAATATGGAGTTCGATACTGAAATCAGGCGAACAAAGAGGAAGAAAATCTTTCGTTTTGAGGAATTATGGACCCGACACGAGGAATGTAGAGGCGTGATTGGCGCGGCTTGGGTAAAACAGAATGACAACAACTCAATGGTACAACGTATCTAGGGGGTGGCTGAGGATCTCCAGGAATGGAATAAAATTACTTTTGGAAATGTCAAACGCAAGCTGCAGAAGCTTAATGACCAACTAAATCGGGTCCAATGCCAGTGCGACGAGGAAGGTAAAACAAAGGCCGTCGAACTGAACCACCGCATTGCTGAACTTCTACTTGCAGAAGAAACGCTATGGATGCAGAGGGCTCGAGTTGAATGGATGAAATTGGGAGACATGAATACTGTGTTTTTTCATGCGAAGTGCACAGCCCGTCGGCGAAATAACACCCTTCATAAATTCAAGGATGTGATGGGAGAATGGGTGTCTGGGGATGAGAAAATTGCAACGATTGCCATTGACTACTTTACTGAGTTATTCAGTCGGTCAGAAACTTCAGGTGGGCGTGAGTTTGCTGCTGCAGTTGATTCTGCACTTGCCGCTGATCAGATTGAACAACTTTCAACGCCTTTCACACGAGAGGAAATCTTTAACGCACTTCAACAGATAAATCCATCAAAGGCCCCAGGCCCTGACGGTATGACCTCTCTCTTATTTACAAAATACTAGGATATAGTGGGTGATGATACTGTGTCCTTTGTGCTAAATATTCTTAATTCAGGGATTATGCCAGATCAACTAAACCATACTCTTATTGCTTTAATCCCTAAAGTTAAGAACCCAGTTGTTATGAGAGACCTTAGGCCTATAGCGCTTTGTAACGTATTGTATAAAGTAATATCCAAAACCTTGGCAAACAGGTTGAAATTGGCCCTCCCTAGCTTAATTAATAACACTCAGTCTGCTTTCGTCCCGGGATGTCTTATCACTGATAATGCCATCATTGCCTTCGAGGCTTTCCATAGTATGAAGCATAGGCTTAAGGGGGTCAAAGGCAACTTTGCACTCAAAATTGACATGAGCAAGGCCTATTCGTGAAATGGGAGTTCCTGAGGCTAGTCCTTGTTCAAATGAATTTCCCTGACAAATTCGTGAAATTGCTTATGATGTGTATATCCTCGGTTTCTATGTCTTTTCTGATTAACGGACAACCGCATGGTCAGTTACGCCCGGAAAGGGGACTCAGGCAAGGAGATCCTATTTCTCCATATCTGTTCCTGATCTGTGCTGAAGCCCTTTCGGCAAACCTTAGGAAAGAAGTGGCATTGAAAAATCTACACGGTATTAAAATCTGTAGACAGAGCCTTTGCATCTCTCACCTATTTTTTGCAGATGACTCTATGATTTTTGGAAGAGCAAACGAGTAGGAGATCAGTGTGCTGAATTCAATGTTGCATCAGTATGAGTTGGCATCGGGTCAGATGGTTAACTACGATAAATCAGACATCTTCTTCAGTTCTGGGGTCCCGAGAGAGAGACGAACTATGTTGTGCAATATATTGGCGGTCCGGGAAACGGGAGCATTCCCAAAATACCTCGGCTTATCGACAATCATAGGGAGGTCTAAAAAGGAGATTTTTGCGAGTATCCGCGAACGAATACAAAAACGTCTCAGAGGGTGGCAAGAGAAACTGTTATCTGCAGGTGGGAAAGAAGTCTTAATTAAAGCAGTGATACAGGCTATACCCCAGTACATCATGTCCTGTTTTCTCCTCCCTGAGTCTTTTGTGTAGAAATCCAAGAACTGATAAGTAAATTCTGGTGGGGCGGCACTGAGGGGAAACGAACCATGCATTGGCTATCCTGGGAAGCAGTCTGTCAAGCAAAAGACAGAGGGGGACTGGGGTTCAGATGGCTTCGGTCTTTTAACTTAGCTCTCCTAGCTAAGCAATGATGGCATCTTCTATCCCAACCGGACTCATTATGCGCTAAGGTACTGAGTGCAAAATACCTGGGAAACGGATCCTTTCAGAATCCGGGTATTGGAACGAACCCAAGTTATTTTTGGAGGGGCTTAAGCAAGGTAAAGGATATTGTAGAGAGGGGAACCATGTGGAGGATAGGGTCAAGGGAACAGGTGAGAGTCTGGTCTGATAATTGGGTTCCCACGGCTAGCTGTAAAAAACCACTGATATGCACTAGTGAATACCGGTCGGTTCTTGTTCAAGAATTAATCAATACAGAAACTATGCAGTGGGATAAAGAGAGGCTACGTGTGCACTTCACGCAAGATGAGGCTTTGGAGATTAAACAGATCCGCCTCAGCTTTAGGAGACCGACTGATGCTAGGTACTGGGGTCCGTCAAGAACTGGGGACTTCACTGTCCGAAGTGCCTATCATCTCGCTGAATCGATGAGACGCCAGCAAAAGGATGAACCTGAGGTATCAGAGAATAAGGCGGTACTGCAAAAAAGTATCTAGCAAATAGAAAGTCCGAGTAAAGTGTTGCATTTCATGTGGAGGATGTCTAAGGAAATTCTGCCGAGTTTCCTCATGATGTCAAGGCGGGGTATCAATATAAACAGCACTTGCCCGGTATGCTTATCTGCGGAGGAATCAATTTATCACATTTTTGTTTTTTGCAAGTCAGTGCGTGCGTTTTGGAAATCAACAGCTCTATCCGTCACACCCGACCCTAGACGACCTCAATCGGCATCGGGCGTGAAATAGAAATATCATAATCGATACTTAGGAGTCTCCAACCTCGCCTAATCGGTAGGTAACCTTCTCTATATCTTGTACTTTATCACCTAAAAACATTAAAACATTTAAAAACGTGAGACAAAAATCTCAGTAAGAAACTATCAGCTATAAAAACCAACTTTACTTAACATAGCTACATATATACCTTTAGAAAGGGATTTAATCAAAACCTTATAAAATATACTCAAAACTTAAGTTCAAATAAATGTTTTATCACACCAACTTGTAATCAAAGAAAACATTGTATCCATTCTCGAGTTTCTCCCCTTAAGTATCAATCCATAACCACATATATAGTCGAGACGTCTCTTAACATTGCCTATCCCATATGGTCTTACCCAACACTTCGCTGCCATACCCAATAGGTCTTCAAACTGTGTACACAGGCCATGTCCCTCACTGAACATGGTCTTCAAATATAAAACCACCGATCCGGATAACTCTCGATGGATATAAAATCATAAAATCATAACGTGCTCAAATTTCCTTTCACAATCAAATTCCAAACTATTTCATAACCATAAATCATTTGGCTTCAATTAGCCTTTTTGTATCATAAAATTCATATTTGGACTTCAATCCAAAATAATAACAACAATAACCGCAACAGATTTCTCAATCCAAAAACAATTCGTCAGAAATCATCAAATTCATTTTGTTCAATATAGATATATATTGAAACCAAAAACATATATGTATATATGTAAATCAACCAAATTAAGCCTTAAATCAACATAATCAAGTAAAATCTATAGAAGCATAATCAATACCTTCATTTGAACCGTAATTTCACAATAAAAAGCAAAATCATGAAAAATCTCAATTTTACAAAATACCCGTATAAACCCTGAAATAACAATTTCTGACAATTCTTTGATTAGATATATATCTATATACATAAAACTTAAAATATAGTTGATAGTTACTTACCTTGGCTACTAATTGAACAAAATACACACGTTCAATTCGCCTATAAACTCTGTCTAAGACGTTTCCCTCCAATGAAACTTAAAAACTCTTCGGTTCGGACTTAGATCTATACATAAGGATGCTATAGTTCCAATTTCGAGTGATTCGGACGGTCGAATCTCCGTAAATCGAAGAAACGGTGGAGAAACGGTTCAGAGAAAACTGATAAATCTAAAAAGAATAAAAAAAAGAAAAGAATTTGGAGAAGATGATCGTATACTGTGGAAAGAATTCGGAATAAATATCCAAATCTGGTTAATATCCAGTTTGATCCTCCATCTTTATATAATCTTTTAAAAATTATTCTAAACTTTTAATTTCCATATGAAACCCTCAAATTAACTCCAAACTTTTCCTATAGTACCAAATTAACTTCACACACTCAATAATTATAATATATATTAATATAAATTCTAGAAATTTAGTCACGGACGTGACAATTCTCCCCACCTTAAGAAATTTCGTCCACGAAATTCATATTCTCTAATCTATCTTAATTTCCTTCCGAAACCATGATTCCTCATAACCATCATAAGATCACAAATTCTAATGTTCATTCCATTACCTTCATCATTTATCCATATTCATATCACTGTAACAATTACTTATACATAACTCTTTGTAACTCTAAATTTTAACTCAGTTAATTCCATCACCATAATCCACAATAAAACTTCAAATCTCATTCTTATCTTCCTAACATACACCAAATTTCACTTTAATAAATTTAAATCACAATTGATTTCATCAATTGCATATATCAAATATATTTCACCTATCTCCAAGTTCTACAGACTTCAAAAATATCACTTTTGAACCGCTAATATGTATGATATTCTATTTTTCTTAAACTTCAAATAATCTGAATCAATGATTTATATCAACATATAATTTTACTTCATCATAATAATAATACTTATATCTATAATTTTTCACTCCAATCATAATGAATATGAACTCCAAGTCATCATCACCATTAATCAAATATAAACCTTATATCGATAACATATTTCCTCTATGAATATCACATTGACTTATTTGTTTTCGTAAAACCTCTATAATCAAATCCTTATAATAAGAAAAATCAATATAGATCATTCTTATACCCATCATCCTACATCCCATTAATAACTCCAAATAAACACTACACCATAGATTGCCAATTGCAACTAATTCTAAAAAATCGTTACTGTAAATCGTTGCAATATCTTGCATTATCTAATTTATTTATTTTTCTCATGTTTATGTAAGTCTAATGCAACGATTGTGTATGAATGGTTGCCTTTGATTTATTTTTAATTGTTCAATTTGAACTAAGGCAACAATAATATGACATTTACGATATGTTGTTGCTTTTGTTAACATGATAATTAGATAAAGCAACGGCGTACCATGTAAAACTACTATTCCAACGTTGCATTATTAAAAATACAATCATTGTACCTAATTAAGTTAATAAGTTTAATTTCATCAATTTTTAATTAATGATCCTATATATATTTGTAAATAATTGAATTTATTGACTAAAAAAAGTGTATTAATTTTTCTTAGATAGTAATAGAAAAAAATAAAAAAATAAAAAATAAATTATATACTAATTAATTAATATATTAAGAATTTGTTTTTTTTCTAGGATAAGGTGCAAAAATACCTCTAACCTAAATTTACCTCTAACATCTAAAATGATGCAATTTTACCCTAACATTGATAGACTATAGCAATTTTACCCCTAACATTCATAAATTGGGTCAATTTGAGAAATAATTTATCAAATTGTTTTCTCAGTCATTAAGCTTGTCATCTATACTTCACACATGCGTCATTTTATCACTCATTAGCAACATATACAAACTTATGAATAGATATGAAATTTTTAAAAAATAAAATAATATACTGTCTTTTGTAAGAGTTAGACAAAATAAATTATTCTTTTCGCGGAATTTATAAATATTAATATCCAATTCTATTTTGAAATCATAAAAAAATCTGAAATCTTTTTTTAGAACCAACCGATATGCAATTGGTGCACAATAAGAAACAAAATATCTGTATAATTTATAATAATGTCTGAAATTGATCCAACTCGCAAAAGTTAGAGGTAAAATTGCTCTTTGCTGTCAATGTTAAGGGTAAAATTGCATAATTTTAGACGTTAGAGTAAAATTGCTCTTGATTGTAAACGTTGGGGGTATTTTTACACCTTATTTTCTTATATATTAAGAATTTGGTATTTAGTATATTAATAATTTGTTCCAATTAATTAACAATTAGTCAAAAAATAATACCCACTAAAAAATCCTACCAAATTAATACTTTTATTTCCCACCATTAATTTTTATCCCCAATTTCTACTTCCCTCCAATTTTCACTTGCATACTATTTTCACTTCCCTCCAATAATTTGATCAAATTTTCACTTCCCACCGAGTTTTCCATTTCCCCTTATTCACTTTCACTTCACTGCGAACCCTAACACTATGTTTGGTTGAGGGTTAATCAAGGTAAGGTAAAGTAAGTGAATGAAAATTACCTTGTTTGTTTTGAAGGTAAATTAAGGAGTAAGGTAGGTGAGGGTAGGTGAGAGTAAATATTCCCTCATTTTCTTTACACCCCAATTTGGAGGGGAAGCATGGTTAAATGTTTTTCTTTGACAAAATTACCTTCATTTTTTCTATTTCATCATTTTATCCGTATGAAACATATTTGACAAATCCTACCAACAAATTATGCATGTCTTGATTTTAGCTCAGTTGTTCATACCTCAATTTTACTTTTTCATTAAATGTTATTGTTCATACCTCAATGTTATTGTTGATACCCCAATTTCTAGTATATATTATATCAAATGTTATTTTTCATATCTCAATTTTACGTTTTTTTACTAAGTGCTTAGACAATAGTCGATGATGAATAATTTATTTTATTTAGTTTGAAGGGTTAAAATGCAAAAATATCTCAACGTCTATAATGGTGCAATTTTACCTCTAACGTTGATAAATTGTGTCAATTTGAGAAATAATTGCTCCGGGCTACCAACATTATGAGTAAAATTGCACAATTTTAGACGTTAGAGATAAAATTGCTCCTGATCCAAAACGTTACGGGTATTTTTACACTTTAACCCTAGTTTAAAAGAATAAGGATATAAGAGTAATTTTGTGTATAAGCTTACCATACTTTACCTTCAAACCAAACACAATTACATTATTTAACCATCACTTACCTTACCTTCCATCCAAACACAACAAGTTATTTTATAAACCTCACTTACCTTACTTTGCCTTACCTTACTTTAATTAACCTTCATCCAAACAAGCACTAAACGTTTCTCCCTTTCTCACTTGTCGGCGGCTCTTTCTCCTTTTCTCACTTTCATAGTTTCTCACTTTCACACTCACCGGTCCTTCTCTCATTCACGATGTCAAATTCGCTCTAACCGGCTGTGACCTCCTTCTCTTGTGTTTCCCTCTTTCTCTTACTGTCTGTGTTTCTGCGTGGTAGCCCTCTTCCCGTCAAATTGATTAAGAAATTCTAGGTTTCTCATCAGGCTAGCTGGATTAGAGAATGAAGCTCATTTCCTGTTTACCGAAAAATCCACTATTGACAACAAGGACAAAGAAGCTCATTTCTTGCTCCACGCGTTGTGGTCTCTAGGTCTTCATCTCTCTATTCTCTCTGTTTATTTGTTGATTTCTATTATTCTACCATTCTGATCACTTTTATCCCACATATACCAAATGCTTAGTTAAGTTCTATTTTCCATTGTAGGCATGGAGATCCCCAAATATGTGGACACAATCACTCCACAATACAAGCCTAAATTCGATTCATTGGTGAGAACCAACAACTTGGTTTGAACAACCATATGATGCCAGTTCGAATCTACCACTCTCTCATTATCTTATTTTGATTTGGTTATAGATAGTAGAATTGAAAGAAGTAGAGGAGAGATCTCCGAAAGAGTCATAACGTTTGGAGAAAGAAATTGCAGAAGTCCAAGAGTTAAAGGTAATGTTTATAATTATCTCAATTTATTTTAAGCTTTTGATGTTAATATCCATATAATTTATCTGAGCAGAAAAAGTTCAGTACAATGACTGCTGATGAGTACTTTGAGAAGCATCCGGAAGTGAAAAAGAAATTTGACGATGAGATAAGGAATGATTATTTTTTATGGTTGGTCTAATTTATTATATGTGGTTTTTTTTGCAGCTGGAAAATAAAAGAAAAATAATTTTTTGTTCATTTGTCTTAAGCTAATTTTCCCTTTTAAGTTTGAATAAGCATAGAAAAAATATTCTAATTCTTCTTGTAGTTTTGAGATTAACTTGGAAGATGCAGTCTAGCATGCATCTTAGCTTAATGGAATGGAATAATGTGGAACATGTCCTTTAATCATAAGTAAATAATTGTACATGTGTATGAACAAGCAGAAATTATAATAATAATGAACACTTAGGTTGGAATATATGGTTATTTGGCAAAGGTATGTAGGTTAGTTGTTTTTAAAAGGTCAATAAATCACCTACTATATTATTCCCTTCTTCCAAATGCTTAGCTTAGCTGCAATTTTGGGAATGTGAGAATGATAATTGATACATAATGGGAAGCTGCTAATATTCCAAAAAATTTGGCCTTTGAAGTTAAGTATGAAAGCGAGAATAACCCCCTGATTTAGTGGAGTTTTTAGCTAATGGCAAGTTGGTAATGTTCCAATAATTTTGCCCCTATGCTAATTAAGACCACCAACATAAGAACTATGGCATTTCTAAGACTATACAAATGTTTGACCTCCAACCGGAAGCCAATGAAGCCAAAATGGATTAGGAGGATGAAATTATTAGCTGCATAAGTAAGTTTATTCAATGTTCTAGTTGTTTTGCCTTCTTTAGGGAACATAACCCATGATTAAACAAAATACTGTACTATTGTAGCCAAATTCTTCAATGATAAATGAGAACCAAATAACCAGGGATAAAATAGTTAACACATCATAACACCTCAGATATCTTTCGTTCTGCCTCCTTCTGTTATTCCAAATACCTAAAAACTTATTCAAATCAGTGACTGCCCAAGTGAACAAAAGGCATAAAATCCCATCGCTGAACATTTCACCTGAGTTGAAAGCCTATATCATACCATTTCAAGCAAGACATTTCATTGATTAGTAGATATTGCCCATCTCTCTATCTCTGTAGTCTCAAACTTTAACTCTGGTAATTTTTTGGAAGCTCTAGCCCTAAATCTATCCCTCTCTAATCTCAGTTTCATTCTTTCAGGCGTGCTTCTCTACGGCCTGCTGCAATCTGCTCCTCTCCGGCCTACACTTCGTTTCCTTTCCGGATCTCAGGTGAGCTTCTTGCTATTTCATTTTTTGGTTATTTATTTTGTATTTATCATGCAATTTTGGTAATTTATTTCTCAATCCGTATTTTTGGGTTCATTATTCATATGAGTGGTTAACTTTGATCATATTCATATTTGTAACTAAAATTACATATCTGTAATTAAAATTACTTGGAAATGCATGGCTTTTAATCATATTTTTAAATTCTACTAGGAGGCATGACCAAATCTTATCGTGTATTTGGATCCTTTTACTTTGGACTTAAGCTTTCAATTATAAGAATGTAATTTGACAACTAGAACTTGTTTGAGGTAAATGGAATATGATAAAGTAATTAACTTTGATGAATCTAAGTGATACACGTAATACTTTCTGCTGATGAGATTTAGAGGTGATTACAACAATATTACTCGACATTGATAATGTCATTAGTATGGAAAGAAGTTCTTCAAAGTCATGGGGTTTTGATGGTGTTTCCTATATAAATTAATTTCTTTTACTTATGGCTACACTTGGGGTGATTACTTAGGTAACAGTATGGATCATGATTCTGTTTTCAGTTTAATGTTTCACCCTTTACAAGCTAGTATTATTTATTGTTCTCTTCTAAACTTCCCAATTTAGTTATACATCTCAATGAATTGTTTGCATGTTTAATGTAAACAGAGTAGAGCTTCAAGCGGTTCTGGTAGGTTAATAACACATGAAAACAATCTGATTGTTGTACAGCTATGAAGCACCTATACTTCTAATGCGTATCGGATATTGCAGGGATACGGATATGCTCGAGATACATACAGGATATGCGGGGATACGGAAAAACAAATATCCCCTTTTTCTTTTTTCTTTTAAGTATGGGGATACATGAAAATTTAAGGGTTTCTTTAAATAACTTTATAAAAAGGAGGTTAATATAAAAAAATTAATATAAAAATCTCTAATATACTTAATTATGTATTTCTCTATTTGAGGATTTGGATCACTCTTAGTTAGAATCTTTTAGCAAAATTTATCATAGATGTAAAAAGCTGTCGTTCAGCTTAGAATGATAAATAATTTGCTGAAAATTCTATCTTCTTTCTCTCACGCTGATGTCTTCTTAAAGTTCCTTAAATCTATTATTGGTTGAGAAGTCTGATAGAATGTTCAGAAATTTGGAGCGTGTTGCGCAGACCTAGCTTTTGCTGTTATTATTATGTATGAATTGTCTCGTCAATATTTCAAGCTACATCTTGTTTAATTTTTAATTTTTATTTTTGATAATGAACTTTGTTATTTGGATGTCACAGTTTTCTCCTTGCTGATCATTTTGATGTCACTCTTTTCATCATGCTTATGGGGATGTGTTCTAAGTGTTATGAAATTATTTGCAGACATTGGTAAGATAGAAATTGCCAGTGGTTGTGATAGTTTTTAATAATGGGGGCATTTATGGAGCTGACCGGAGGAGCCCTGAGGAAATAATAGGGCCTTTTAAAGAGGATCCAGCACCCACCTCTTTTGTCCATGGTGCTGCATATCATATTCTAATTGAAGCTTTTGGAGGCAAAGGTTATCTGGTTGGGACTCCTGAGGAGCTCGAGTCTTTTCTGAATTCGTTTCTGCATGAAAGCCAACTGTAACAAATGTCACAATTGATCCTTATGATGGTTCAGAGAGTGGGAGGTTGCAACATAAGAGCTAAGGTAAAGTACACCTGTCCCTTAGTTGAAGTTTATCTAAATTTCAATTTCATGTAACAAATAAGTTTAGAATATTTGTTGATTGGAGTATAGTTGTTTGTTGGATTATCTTAAATAAAAGTAGTGTAATCTGTAAAAACAAGTTGTGTAATTATGTAAACTAGGCAATCTTGAATGTTTTCAAGTTATGCGCAAATTTGAGTAATAATTAGAGATTCATACATGATTGAGTGAAAAATTGTTATATTTTCGCATTGTCACATAAGGCCAGATGAATTTAGAAAACTAGTCATGTCATTCCAATTTCATCAATCTGGTCAAACTATACTTAGAATTTTTTAGCTTAACTATCTACACTTTATTTTATATATTGTTTGATATTACTGTCTGTTGTTTTCTTATACCCATAATATTTGTTGGTTGTCTTCTGTTGGTTTTCATGTTTTCATTCTACAGTTAAGGATTGAAGAGTTGTAATCTGCCGAGGAAAACATTGAGTAGATTGATGAAATACTCGGATGTTAATCATCTCATGGTCGTGAATATCTAATTGGTAGGATAGGCCCCATGAAGAAAACAAAAGGTTATAAAAGCGCCGAATCTTCAGCTACTATGAGTAAGAGCCCCATGTCTGAAGATGTAAAAGAGCAATTCAAAATGGAAATCATAGATGAAGCGAAGAATGAGATTAGAGAGGAAGTGAACAATGAACTATCAGATCATCTTGAATTTCTTGAGCCTTGTGAACCCATCACTCAATCTAAATTTGGATGATGTTCTTTCTACATTTCGTTCAAATGAACGTGATGACTGATTTATTTATACTTGTGATGATACTTTAGGACTCGGGATTTTATTATTTAGGTACTCTTAGATGTTGATATTTAGGTACTTTTGGATTTTGTGGATTGTGGATGTTTATTTAAATAGGTGTTGTCTTTTGTATTATAAATATCATAGTTGCCTTCTACTCTAAACTTTGTTTCACTTATAAACTAAAACATCGATGCCTTATTTTATAAACGTCGTTGCATTTGCTATAAAACTGTGTTGCTTTTAATAGCCAAAAACCGTTGATTTAGAAAAATAATTGTTGCCTTTGTTGAATAAATTGCATTTGTACAACATAATATGTTGCTAAAGGTTAAAAAGTCGTTGCCTCAAATATAAATAGCCTTGCTAAAGGATCTAAAATAGTGTTGCCTATGAGATTAAAACGTTGCCTTTAGTTTGAAATAGTGTTGCCTTTTACTTTCTAAGGCAACGATTAATAAATGTGAAATCGTTGCTTTAAGGGTTCATTTTTCGTTGCTGTTAATTGTATCATTCGATCGTTGCAATCGCTGAAATCAAAAGCAACGATATCTCTATTGTTGCATTTGAAAACATTTTCGTTGCCTTTGAAAGTAAAGGCAACCGTGAATTAACCAACGAAAATAAATGGACCAAAATCGTTGCCTTTGCCCCTTTTTTGCCCAAATGCAACAATTTTGGGTGCCAAATGTAACGAATCAGTATCGTTACAATAGGCATTCTATGGTGTAGTGAAATTTAAGTTTCTCATCAAACTATATGGATAACAAATACGATTTACTTAAATCGCAATGTGAAAGTTTTTGAAATCTCCAAGCAATATCCTCAAACACAATAAAAGCCTAAAAATTTTACAATGTCATTTAATTTCTTTATTTGATCTATAACTATTCAATTTGATCTTTAGTAAATTTAGACTATAATCCTCGAAACTTCAATCTTTTCTCCAAACCATAAAACCATATAACCAATGAAGATAAAGTACCTAAATTACGATAATCAATGTTTTTTTTTTCCAAACTCCAAATGTTATCTTTACCCATATAGAGTCAGTAAAATTTAGGGTAAACTTCAAATAAAACCCCTGTGGTTTCACTAATTTTCAGATAAAGGACTGTGGTTTACTTTTTGTCAAAACGAGGATTGAGGTTTTCAACTTTAGCAAAATAAGGACTTTTTCGATTGATACTATTAAAATCACCATTGACGACTTCAAAAATGACATATTTTAACAACTACTAATATTGTAAACAACTTTAATTCTTCAACTTTTTTATTTTGAGATTGTTTAGATGATGTTTGGTAAAGAGAGAGAAAGTTAATGTTTAGAGAGTGGGAGTTCTAAAAAAGATGATTTTCGAAAATCGAAAATGTAGTTCCATAAAAAATATGACATTGAACAACTTTAATTCTTGAAATTTTTTATTTTCAGGTCGTTAAAGATGGTTTTAATAGCATTAATCCAAGTGCGAAACCTCAATCCTCGTTTTGACAAAAAGTAAACCACAGTCCTTTATCTGAAAATTAGTGAAACCACAAGGGTTTCATTTGAAATTTACCCAATTTATATTGTTGTCCAATTTGCTTATTTGACCTATAAACTTTTAATTTGATCCTCATTATATAAACTTACACTATAATCCTCTAACTTTCAACTAAAATAACATGACTATGATAAAAGTACTATATAAATTTTAATGTCAATATATGTATCCTCAACTGTGCTTAAGATCAAAGAATTTTATCCTAATCATCAAATCATGAACTCTACGATTTTCTCCCACTTTATTTATCATTGATCACTAACATCGGTATCTCTCTAAACATCATTTATATAACTCTCAATAATTCTAAACCTCAACCTGATAAAGTTCAACAATAGATCTGCACTTCGAATTTGGATATCATTTATTCCAATTAAGATTCCATAACTTGTTAAACTCATATCATAATCTCCAATTTATAATCAACCTCCAAAACAATTAATTGACATCTCCACATTTTCGCTTTCTTAATCACATATATATTAGCTTCAAAACTCATCATATCATTTCCAAGTCCCCTAACCTTACTTCACATATGAGATACGTATATTTTTCAACCAACTATTAAATTCTCAAATATCAATTCCAAGTCATACTAAGGAGAAAAATCAAACAAAAACCAAATTCTGGTTTAAAGGTAAAATGGCCAACATATGTCGTTTCCAACATAACTTTTTCATACGGAGTCCAATTAAGGCGATTCAAAAACCCCTGGAAACGTAAGACAAAAATAAAGAACTTTCATTTAGGACTCTATGACAAATTCGACCTATATCTGGTCTAAAAATGCATCACAAGATTCAGGTACGAATCTGATTTTCCAGCAGCACCTAAAAATCCATTCTCGAGTTTCTCCCCTTAAGTATCAATCCATAACCACATATATAGTCGAGACGTCTCTTAACATTGCCTATCCCATATGGTCTTACCCAACACTTCGCTGCCATACCCAATAGGTCTTCAAACTATGTACACAGGCCATGTCCCTCACTGAACATGGTCTTCAAATATAAAACCACCGATCCGGATAACTCTCGATGGATATAAAATCATAAAATCATAACGTGCTCAAATTTCCTTTCACAATCAAATTCCAAACTATTTCATAACCATAAATCATTTGGCTTCAATTAGCCTTTTTGTATCATAAAAATCATATTTGGACTTCAATTCAAAATAATAACAACAATAACCGCAACAGATTTCTCAATCCAAAAACAATTCGTCAGAAATCATCAAATTCATTTTGTTCGATATAGATATATATTGAAACCAAAAACATATATGTATATATGTAAATCAACCAAATTAAGCCTTAAATCAACATAATCAAGTAAAATCTATAGAAGCATAATCAATAGCTTCATTTGAACCGTAATTTCACAATAAAAAGCAAAATCATGAAAAATCTCAATTTTACAAAATACCCGTATAAACCCTGAAATATCAATTTCTGACAATTCTTTGATTAGATATATATCTATATACATAAAACTTAAAATATAGTTGATAGTTACTTACCTTGGCTACTAATTGAACAAAATACACCCATTCAATTCGCCTATAAACTCTGTCTAAGACGTTTCCCTCCAATGAAACTTAAAAACTCTTTGGTTAGGACTTAGATCTATACATAAGGATGCTATAGTTCCAATTTCGAGTGATTCGGACGGTCGAATCTCCGTAAATCGAAGAAACGGTGGAGAAACGGTTCAGAGAAAACTGATAAATCTAAAAAGAATTAAAAAAAAAGAAAAGAATTTGGAGGAGATGATCGTATACTGTGTAAAGAATTCGGAATAAATATCCAAATCTGGTTAATATCCAGTTTGATCCTCCATCTTTATATAATCTTTTAAAAATTATTCTAAACTTTTAATTTCCATATAAAACCCTCAAATTAACTCCAAACTTTTCCTATAGTACCAAATTAACTTCACACACCCAATAATTATAATATATATTAATATAAATTCTAGAAATTTAGTCACGGACGTGACACTATCTGTTCGGGTCTATAAGATTTCAGCGTCAGATATCCAAGCCTGGATACTACGGTGTTTGGAGTTGATACCGAAGACAGAAATACGAACCTGGGCGGCGATGCTGTGGAAATTGTGGTACCGGAGAAACAATTGGGTACACAATAGGAACTGGATACCGGACGAAAACTTGAGACAGCAGGTCGACGAAATGGCACACGACGCTTCTTTTACTGATACTGGGGTGCAAATCATCAAGTCTAAGGCGAGTGGTTCTCGAGCATCAAGCCTTGGCCCTACAAGAGTTTGGCATCCTCCCCCAAGCGGTGTCGTCAAAATAAATGGTGACGCCAAATTTGGGGATAATGGCCTTGCGTGTAGGGTAGGATTGATCGCAAGAGACAGCTCAGGATTTGTAATGGCCTCAGAAGGTTTACCAATTGAGAACTGTAAATCAGTGGAGGAGGCGGAACTGCAGGCTATCTTAGAAGGCCTCTTCTTAGCAAGAGACTGCTGCTTCAACGATGTTATAATTGAATCTGACGCCAAAACCATCATCGACACCTTACAGACTGGGATTTTACCCAACTCGCAACTACTTTTCCTATATGAGGATGTGATCTCATGGAGCTCGATTTTTCATACATGTGTTTTTTCTTTTATTCATAGGGAAGGTAACAGATAGAGTCGCTCATGCAATTGCAAATTGGGCAAACTCGTTGTCTGGCCCAATGTTTCTTATGGAGGATGTTCCTACCACGGTCTGGGACTTAGTCTGTAATGACACATTTTTAAGCTCTGATTAATAAAAGTTCTCTTTCATACAAAAAAAATAATAATAAAATAAAATAAAAATAAGAGATACTAGAAGCTAAGAAGATGCAAACTTTTTTCGATTTCCTAAGAAAATGGCAAGTAGTGTTTTATGGTAATATTGGGAATAATGGCAATGTCACAAATGAGTAGTTGGTTACCTAATAAAATCCGAAATTGTAGTAAAATAGATAGTGTTTTTATTTTTAAGGAATAGATAATGTTTTTGATAAGTTGTTTTTATGTATTTTATTTTATGTATGTATTTGGTAATGATTTTGCATATGCCCATACTAATTTCAGTAGTAGCCATGTGCTTATCTTATATCATAAATAAATGTATGATATTCATGTGCTTCTTCACAATTATTCAAAAAGACACATGAAAATCGCTTAAGCCGTCAAGTTAAATACACCAACTTGAAGTTAATGCATGTGCCAACGTGAAACTGATCGACTTATGCTTATTATTTTTATTACGTACGTTATGTGCACAAAGTCAGAGAAAAAGCTAAAAAAAATTATATGTTGAATCCCTTGCTTCTTTTCAAAGTACATGATTTATAGGTGAAATTAAAATTTGGTTCATTCTTAATTTTAGTAAAAAAAAAAAAATTCGATTAAATTGAATTAAAATATTTTATTTTATATAATATTGATTTTCCTGTCATTAAAATTAAACTGATAATTGAAATTAAAAATATTATAAAATATAATTAAAATCAGTCTGAAAAAATATAAAATAACTGAACCAATAATCAACACTAAACTTATCATAAAATATTAATCAAGTCTAACCAAATTTTATTTCAATTGATCCGGAGAGTTTCAATTGGTAGTTCTAATATATGTTCACAGTGGCGGAGCCAGGATTTTGTATCTGGGGGGGCTAATTTTAGCTTACGAGAAATTTTCTAAAGTCCAGCCTGTCAGGGTTGGACAATTTTTTTTTGCCCTCGAACATATAAACTGTTTCGTCTTAGTGTATAGATATATTTAATTTTCTATGAAGTCAATGCTAATTTCTTAAATTAAAACTCCTAAATAAGTATATTATTCTTTATAAATTAAATACTTATATTGATATTTTGATTAAAAGAAAAAATTATAATTAATTAATAATAACGATGAAAAAATAATTAAATTAGGTAGTAACATTGAAATTTTAATTTAAGGATAAAAATTATAGTTAGATAAAAAACAATAATAAAAAAATAATAACATTTAATATTCAAATTTTGATTTAAAGGGTATTTGAATTTTAATTTAAAGATAAAAATATTAGTTAGATAAAAATAATAATAATGAAAAAAAGGGATGTAAAGGGAAAGAGGAAAAATATGAGAAAAAACGAGGAGTATTGGGGGAGTCGAACCTAATTCACTAAGGTTAGTGATGAGATCACTACATACCACTTATACCAGCAGCCCAACCCAACTTCATGTTATTTTCTTACAGCCTGCGTTATAAGTTCTTAAATTATTTTGGGGGGCTAATCGGTACAGAACCACTATTCCTCAGGGGTGGTGCCGGAGACCGGGGGGCTGGAGCCCCCCCGGGCTCCGGGCTGTCTCCGCCCCTGTATGTTCAGAGCCTAATTAAGGATTTTAGAAAATTAATGAACTAATTAACTTTTAAGCTATAAATTAGAATCTGATTGAACTATAAGCCTAAAAAATCACTAAATCTACTGGATATTGTTTGAAATACATACAAGTAGCTAGCGCTGTAATCGAGCCGAGCCGAGCCGAACCGAGCTTTGACCTGCTCAAGCTCGGTTCACTATAAAATTAGTGGGTTACTAAACCCAGCCCCATATTCACACTTCCAGCCCCGGAAAAAGACCTAACCGTCCTTTGAACAAAAACTGAAAATTTGAATCCCTCCCAAACTCTCTCAAAGTCTCCCAAATACATTTTCATCCGAATCAAAGACAACACGTTTGATGGAAGACAATCCGTTATCACCGAGAGTAGACGGGAGTGATGCTACGTCCGAATTCGAGGTATTTTTCCGATTTAACTTCCTTGCATTTCTGTAATTTGAATTGACAAAAAAATCTGGTTCGGCACTCGGGCGTGTGAGCATCACGCCCCACCTCATGGTGGGGCGTATGAGTATCACGTCCCACCATGTGGTGGGGCGTGATAGCCACACGCCTCACCATGAGGTGGGGCGTGATGCTCATACGCCCCACCATGAGGTGGGGCGTGATGCTCATACGCCCGAGCATATTTGTGGCTGTTTTTCGGGTTTAGACACCGAAAAGCTATAGAAATGTCATGTTTTGGAATGTAATATTCGTTATTTATCATTTACAAGAGGTTTCGTGGGAAGAATTTGACGAAAACGGCATAGATTACAGCTCGCAGTTTTTTCCCAAACAAACGTTTCAAACATATCATGAAGCTGTTAACTGGGCAAAACAGACGGCAATTGGGATCGGGTTCGAGTTAACCACAGTGTCGCACAAGACGGGGCGCAAGTCCAAGTGGATATTGGTTAAATGTGCTCGTGGTGTTAAGAATTATAAAAGGAAAAAGGATATGGATATGGATGTTATACTACGGAAGAATACAAAAACAAAGTTCTGTGGTTGCAAATTCCAGATAAAGGTTATGGAAATCGCTGAATTGGGCGGTTGGGTGGTGAATGGGATTCCTGGATATAGAGGACATCACTGTCATCAGTTGGCTGTATATCGTCAGGGCTACAGACAGATGAGCGGACTAAGCCCGGCTTCCAAAAAACTTGTTCGTGAAATGAGTTCAGCTCAAGCTAAGCCTTGTACTATTTTTGCTGCAATCAAAGAAAAACATCCGGAGGATTGCCCGATACAAAGACATATCTATAATTACAGGGAGAAAATCAGGACCGAGAGCTTTGAGGGTCGGGATGTAATCGGTCAGTTTTATCGGCTTGCTATAGATAAGGACTACATACATTGGACGCAAGCGGTGCCGGGCAGCAATGTCGTGACTCACTTATTTATGGCACATCCAACATCGATCACACTGTTCCGATCTTATTACTTGTTTGTTGGTATGGATTCAACATATAAAACAAACAAGTATAAGATGCCATTCTTTGAAATCATTGGAATGACGCCTTCAAACAAAAACTTCTTGATCGCCTATGCAATCATGAAGGATCAAACCCAGGGTAGTTATATGTGGGTGTTACAAAAATTGAAGCTTTTGCTCCAACCTGATGTGCATCCGACAGCCATTGCTACAGACCGAGAGTTAGGACTGATGAGGCCGGTTCGTGAGGTATTTCCTCATAGTCATCATTTATTGTGCACATGGCATATTAATAAAGATGTGGAGGATAGAGTAGGCAAGTTGAGTGGAATGAAGAAGTTTGGTGAAATTTTTAAGAATTCCAAATGGAAACGTATAATTGAAGCCCCGACAGTAGCCGAATATGAGGCGGCAGTGATAGCCATGAAGAATACTACTGGCAACTGGCCTCATGTGATAGATTACGTGGAGGCCACATGGCTAGTGCATAAAGAGAAGTTTTGTCGAGCATGGACGAACAAGGTGTTGCACTTAGGAAACACCACAACCTGTCGAGTGGAGAGTTCACATGCACAGTTGAAACAGTGGTTGAATTCATCTACTGGTGCACTTGATACAGTGTGGGCGAAGGTGCATAAGGACATTGAGGCTCAGATCGAGGCGATCAAGTAAGACATTTATTCTGTTATTTACTTTAATCTTTTAAAATTTAATACATTAGTTTTGTAATCCTTCATTGTATATAATCAGATACTCACTCGAGGACTCGAGAAGAAGATCTGCGGTGAATCACTGTGGAGAACCTTTCGCGTATCTCGACTTACACGTTTCACATTACTGTTTGGCTATACTAAATGATGAGCTCAAGCGTATGCACGGCTTGAGTATGGATGTGGTAAGTGAATGCGTATGCACGACTTGAGTATGGATGTGGTAAGTGAATGCGGATGCATGTTGCCCATGACTCATGGCATTCCATGTGCATGTGAGCTTAAAACATATATTGACACAAATGAATCGGTCCGTGTTGACCGCATCCATCCGTTTTGGAGATCTCTTACGTTTGAAGGGTTGAGTGACATACCAGTTACTGCTCCAGTATATGCTGACGGGTATGAGGATCACCGATTTTTTCAATCTCTTTTGGAAAAGGTTGAAAAATTAGATCCTTCAATGGTGCGTAGCATATCGATGATGATTCATAATTAGATAAACCCAGAACAAAGTGGCTTCAAAGAACCTGAGGTCAAAGACACTGTTAGGGGTAGACCAAAGGGAAATTCATCAACAAAACGTAATCCGAGTGTATGGGAGTACAGTCAGGCACCACGAGGTCGAGCATGGTCCACAGGTTCGAGGAGTAGTCGTAGTCGAGGTCGTTCCTCATCCTCATCTATGCATAACAGCCAGATGTCGGGTATATTTTATTTCATTTATATATATGTTGAAGTTAAAGTAAATATATTTTTATTGATAAATTTCATATATTAATATTTTCAGTCGGATTTGATGCGGATATCGCCGGTTACCACCATTTACATCGGGTTCAAGGTCTCATCATACCATTTATTACTGGATTCCATGATGTTGTAGCAGATGGTAACTGTGGATTTCGTGTTTTAGCCGATGCCATCATTTATAACCAAGAGGAGTGGAAGCTGATGGGAGTGCTCATAGAGAATGAGATGCGGGCAAACCGTGATCTGTATGCGCCAGTGTACGGGAACGGATTTGATGCTGCCCTCACACGTATTAAATGGGCAGGAGCGGGTTGTGGTGAGTCCCACTGGATGGTGAGTCCAGATGACTTATTTTCTGCTGCATCTGTATTGAACGCAGTAATTTTCCTCTTTACTACACAACAATTAGGATGTTGCACTATACTGCCGATGCGTTCGGACGATGGAAGACCACCAGAGCGAGAGATTGTGATTTGTCATTTGGGGAGTTATCGTCACTACATACATCTTTATTAACATCCTGCGTTTCGAGTGCCTCCCATTGCCACCCAATGGCGTTTATTTTGTCATCAGAGTGTTCGTCACTTGGAGAATCTATACGCTGAAAGGAGAGAGGCTTGGACTAGATTATATTAGTTTTATATGTTGTGATTAATAATATTTATTAATTAACTTATATTATTTTTTGGTTTTAAGTACAATTCTGTAGTTACGGGTTTAACGGCCTATTTACGAGTTTAACGGACTATTTACGGGTTTAACAAACTATTTACGGGATAAAAAAGCTATTTTTTTTGCCAATCCGACACGCGGGCGTGTGGCTATCACGCCTCACCGTGTGGTCGGACATGATAGCCTCACGCCTCACCGCGTGGTCGGACGTGATAGCCACATGCCCGACCTTGCGGTGAGGCGTGAGGCTATCACGTCCAACCACACGGTGAGGCGTGATATCTATACGCCCGACCACGAGGTGAGGCGTGATGGCCACACGTCCGCGTGTCGGATTGGCAAAAAAGATAGAAATTCCCCTCCCAAAACCCATGAAAGGGCATTTTCGTCCTTTCACGGGGCTAGGGGTGGGAATTTGGGGCTAAGTTTAACAACACCCTAAAATTAAGGGATAAGGTACTAAAATGGGCCTAAGGTTTTTGGAGAAGTACCAATTTAGACTCAACGTTCAAAATAGCACCAATATAGGCTTAACGTTTATAGCATGATATCAGTTTAGGCTTAACGTTTACAATATAGCATCAATTTAGGCCTCACGTATAAAATAGCACCAATATAGGCTTAACATTTATAAAATAATACGAATTTAAGGTTAACGTCTTATAAAATATATACAATTTAAACTAAAGGTCATAATTAAATTAATCATATTATATTCTTTCCCTATTAACTTTATATGTTATCTTTTTATTTAGTTCTATATTCTTATTTATTATAATACAATTAAGGGTTAATGTGCAAAAATACCTCTAACGTTTTGGGTCAAGAGCAATTTTACCCTTAACGTCTAAAATGGTGCAATTTTACCCCTAACTTTGGAAGCTAAGAGCAATTTTACCCCTAACGTTGATAAATTGGGTCAATTTCAGACACTATTATAAAACACATATATTTTTGTTCATTATTCTGCACCAATCGCATAATAATTCGTTCTAAAAAAAGGATTTCATGTTTTTTATAATTTAATAATAGAATTTGAGATTAATATTTATAAATTTGATGGATTTTTTGAATTTTTTTTTTGTCTAATCCGTACAAAAACACAGTATATTTTTTTATTTTTTTCACATCCCAACGAATGTTTGTGATTTGTTACTGATAAAATGACACATGTATAAAGTGTAGATAACAAGATTCATGACCGAGAAGACAGTTTGATGAATTATTTCTCAAATTGACCCAATTTATAGTTGCCTGTTCAAGCTCGGCTCGTTTACAAACCGAGCCAGTAAATCATGCTCACGAGCGGCTCATTTACAAATCGAGCTTAATCGAACCGAGCTTTTATCGAGCCGACCACCAAACCGCTCATTCTCTTTTAATTAATCACATATTACTTCCGGTGGTATATATATATAGTAGAAAGCATTGAAACTATAAGTAAATTACTTGGCAGAAAAAAAAAAAAAACAAAGCTAGGTCTCACATGATTATGCAGGTGTAAAACTGATTTTATATAATATGGTAGGTATATATATATAAAAGTTCCAATGAAAGGGCTGGAAAGATTTGAAGTTGGGTTTTGGTCCATAATCACAGTTGCAGTATGTATAAGAAGGAGAAGAATAATATAAAAACAAAACTCTAAGATAGGAAAGCCATGTGACAACTTTCATGTGGTGGAGCCCAACCAAATGATATCCTACTCCTATAAAATAGCAACACCACCAAAATTCATTTCTTGAAAGAAAATGGGAATTAATTTGGGATATTCTTCAAAGTTATTCAGTGGAAAAAGGCAAGGAGAAGTACCAAAAGGGCACATAGCAGTATACGTGGGTGAATTGGAGAGGAAACGGTTTGTGGTACCAATATCATATGTAAATCATCCTTTGTTTATGGAATTGCTTAATCGCGCAGAAGAGGAGTTTGGGTTCAATCATCCAATGGGTGCTCTTACTATTCCTTGCCAAGAACACTTGTTCATTCATCTTACTTCTCAATTGCAATTGCAATCATCTTGATTTTTTACTGGATTTTTCTACTCCTTTGTAAAAATTACAGGAAGGTAGAAATACTTTATTCTTTTCTAAGGGAATTTATGACTTATTCTCTTTGAGCTCTTGATAATGTTTTACCAACCATCAAGGAATCCAACATTACCTACTTCATTTCCAATCTATTGTACATCCCAAATATATCAACAACAGCCAAATCATAAAACATGACTCAATAATAGGCTTTAGCAGGGCTTTTATTGGGGCCATTTTCAAAACAGCCCATAGACTATGCTAATAAAAGTTCATTAGGGTAGTCCATTCCAACCAATATTATTTCATATTATATTTACATTTAATCAAATCACACACAACAAAATTTTAAAAAAATGAACAATTGTAAACCATGGTTTGTTTAATTAAGTTCCCCTTAAGTTAAATGTTCAATTCTGATGTTATAAACTAATTATGCTAGAATAATACTATTCGCACATTAACTTTTCCTTTTAAGAAAATAACAAGAATGTAAACAAATTTCGAGTTTCCTTTATAATAGATTTAAAGTATCCGGATCCTTACCTTACCAAAAAAAAAAAGTTTAAAGTGTTATTTAACCATTTATTTATTCAAAATTTTGTTATTTGGTCCATTATCTATTATTCGGTCATATTTGATCAATGAACTATCCTAATTGGTGAAATTTTATCCAATTTGGATAGAAACTTGATAAAACCGTTATTTCCTATGATATTTTGATATGTCAAACATCTTAAAGTTTATTTGTTAGGTAGATTCTCTTATACAAGAATTATTAATTAGATTAAAAAAGAAAAACAAATAAAAATAAATCTCTAAACGAAAATTTATCAAGTCTAAGGGGGTGTTTGTTTCATCTTTTCGGATGAGCGTTTAGCGTTTCACTCCAAACCGCAAAAAATATAGCATTCCGTTAGGTTTATATAACTGTAACGTTTAACATTTTCTCTGGAAACTGTAGCATTTTGGAGCTTTTCATAAACAATTGTTTGTAGTTATTTGTTATTAACAAAATTATCTTTCTTATTTCCATAAAATATGTTTCTTCTTTAACATTATTTATATTTTTACAAATAATTACCGGAAGAACAATATTTTGTTACATTCAATAAATTTTTTATTATTATATTATATTTTTTATAGATTATTTTTATTAATTTGTGTAACACACATTTTTTATTTTATAATAGGATAACGTGCAAAAATACCTCTAACGTTTATAGGTATGAGCAATTTTATCCTTAACGTCTAAAATGGTACAATTATACCCATAACGTTGGCAGCCAAGAGCAATTATACGAGCAACATTGACAAGTTGGATCAATTTGAGAAATAATTCATCAATCTACAACTGCAAACAGCTATAACAGCTTACTGCAACCGCAAACAATCAACAAACGCAACAGCTATTAACTAACAGCTGAACCAAACATGATGCGGACATCCTAACTGAGATCTCTGATCACAGGCGCTCTGGCGAATCCCCAGACATCAGACCCACGGAGGTTATACCTAGGAGGGTGGATCCCCAAGACAAGCAAGTGGGGCGAATCTAGGAGTACGCAAGGAGGCGTATCAAGATCTACCACGGGCGGATCTCTAGGTTTACTTCCTCCCGAAGTAATTCACCAACAACCCTGACAATCCGTACCTGTACCAATGTACTGTTTGTCGGGGCGTATCACCTATTTTACCCTTTTAGGGATAGCCTTATTGTAACCCTAGTAGGGGTAATCCTTGTCTTGTGTTATTATTAAGGGGAAGTATTTGAACCCTCATTTTGTAAGAATGACGGCAACTTTTATCAATCAACTCTTTCTCTTTGAGAATTCAAGGTTTAATACCTTTTATCTTGGGATTCACTCCTTCTAGTTTAGCTAGAGAAGAACATCTTTGTGGGTTTACGATTAAAACAGGTAATAAGTTTCAAAATATCATTACGTGTTAATATAATAACAATTCTTGAGTCTTCATTTAAATTGGATTACACTAATTAAAATAAATTAGATGTAACCAAATAATAAATTAACAAATTTTGGATAGACCCGTCCTCTTTAATGTAAAAGAATGTCCCTATGCACCAAGTTTAATCGCCCAATGGGAAAAACAGAAAAATTCTTATACCTTTCACAAATAAGTGTTACGGAAGTAGAGTTAGGTTTTGCGAGTTATTGTTTTAGTTGGAGTCTACTACACTACACACCATGAACACTAAGATTCAATGTATATTTGGGTTGCTTCTAATGTAAGTATAGAGTAGTGGAGTTTGTTTATTTTCATACAAAATCTCTCTCTCTCTTTGTCCACCGAATCCCAAAACAATTCGGCCATCTCCCCCTCCTTTCCAACCATAGATTTTATTAGATATATGTTTTTATCACTAGATTCTATTTGTTAGGATTTAATGCCTATCCTATTCACTACTATATATCTCTTTAATTCAAATTAAGTCTCATAGTCTTACTTGTTCTCCTTTTGTATTTATACAACTTTTGTACCAATTTATTCGCATATCTACCATCATCAATATAATTAAGTTTTAGAAATATGGTAACAGAGTCCAGCTCGTTTGGACCCGTCTCATATTCCGGTGGTGATCACCTCTATTTCACCATCAACATTTACTGTAACCACAACGGTTCTTGTTTCTTCTAGTTAATAATATCCTAAATGTCAATCGATTTTGATATTATTCTAGTGACAATGGAACCTTATACAATGTAAAAGGTTTATTTACATGTAAATTCATTCATATTTTGATTAATAAATAAGACATTTACTCTTTTGTCTTTGCATGATTGATAAAAGGTCCATACATAGAATATAAATTGGGTATTGATATCGTATAAAATGAATCAGAGATGTGATATTATAGGAGCCTCAAATCAACTATCATGTGTTGCAATTTGAACCTTTGAGGGAAACTCCCATACGGCTAGGTTAGAGACTTCACATTACGGAACTCCCAATAAGAGAATGAATCCTAATACAAAAAGCACCCATAGAAGAATAGGGGTTCGGCCTATCGAAACACCTTTCCACATGATTTTGATTTGACAAAATTATTTAAGTAATTGATAAAAAATATTCTAACACATTAAATTTAAATGCTTTGATTTATTTACACTAATGTGTTTGTTCAATGTTGAGTATATTGATTTATAAAACATTAAGATATAAAGCCCATAAGTGGAAGTCAAGCCCAAGTCAACACATCAAGACCTCACGGCCCAAGACTTCAAAACGCGGTCGTTTTGTACAAAGCACAAGCTCAGCCCGAAGAAGGATCGAGAAACCTTCTCTCAATTGCTTCAAGATGAAGCTGCTGAGTGGAACGACAAGAAGTACAAGACAGCGACAGACAAGAACCAACTTCTAGACAAAGTATTTCTACTTTGGGTAAAGTTCAGAAGGCGCAGGAAGCTGTCTGGAAGACTTTGCCAAATATGTCGAAACATTCTGTTTATCGGACGAAAAGCTGTCAAGCACTGCCGTGGACAGAAGATGCAAGAATCTCATTGGCCAACGACATTGAGCACGTACTAAGTGACAACGACATGAAGCCGTTTTCCTCTAACGGTTATTTCGAAATTCGAAATTACCGGTGCTTGAAGTGTCACTATATAAAGGCCTCTCATTTGCTTCATTCGATGCAGATCTTCAATTAGTCGAAACGCTGACCAAATTCATACTCGAAGTTCTGTGAGAAAAGCAAAGCAAAAACCTTACACCAATTTCCAATTATTGTGTAAAAGTCTAGAGTGATTACAATCATCTAAAGTGTCTTAGCAATTGTTGTTTAGGACAAACACTTTATCATTTCTAGAAGAATAGAAAGGAGAGGCTGAGTACTCGGTTATAGTACTCAGCGGTAGATATAGGAGTGAGTAGAGGTATAGAGGAAGGTACTCTTGTATACTCAGCTTCTATTGTAAAAGGTTTCGTGCTCTACCTTTAAAGAGCTCAGTAGAGAATTCAAAAAGCTCGGAACGAGTTCCGGGGACTGGACGTAGGTAGAGAGGCCGAACTAGGATATGTCTGCTGAGTAACACATTTCTAACCCTTAAACTCCTTTATATATTGCTTGCTATAAAACTGACTAAGTAACGAACTCACGCTGAGTTGAGTGCACTAAGAAGCTGAGCTCAGGAATAGACTCTAAGTGCTATCTCCTGACTCAAGGAAAGAAACAGACTTAGTCACAAGTTGACTAAGCTTGTATCTTAAAACTACTTAGCACCGCTATGTAAACCTTTTCTTAAAAAAAGAAGTCAGCCTAAACGGACAAAATTTTAAATAGTTCCTATCCCCCCCCTGGAACTAAACTTGTCACGTTATAAGGGACCAACAAGTGGTATCAGAGCCGGGGGGGGGGGGGGGTTAGGAACTAATATAACTTTTTCCGTTTAATTAATATGCTGACTTAGTTATTGGGTGAGTTTGTCAACTCAGCTTTTGATCAATTTGGCCAGATATATTACAAGACAGCTTTGGCCGGATATTGACTAAGGCTGTTTTATTTGTAAGTTAGATATTGACACTCCTGAAGGTCAGCTTCTAACTCATCACTTGAAATTACTCAGAGTCAACTTTAAACAATTTTATATGCTGAGTAAACTTCACACACAACACATGCAAATATATATATTGAGAGAGAGTTTAGAGATTACTCAGTATCACTTATCCTGGTTCGGCCTCTCCGCCTACGTCCAGTCCCCAGAGTTCTCCGGGCTTTTAGAATCCAATACTGAGCTCTTTAAAGGTAGAGCACAAACCGATTACAAGGCAGTTGAATATGCAAGAGTACCTTCCTCTATTCGTCTACTCAACTCCTACTAAGTGCTACAACTCAGCACCTAGATTTCTCTACCACTGAATGTTTACAACCAAACACTTAGCACAAGCACTCTCAATGTTACAATTGATAAACACTTGTTCCTTTTCAAGTAAAGAACACTTTAGAAGATTACAAGTAATCGCTCTAGCATTTACACAAAGAATAGAAGATGGGTGTAAGATCTCTTTTGTATATAAGTGCTTTTGTATCTTTTCTCTCTTGTACTTTTGTTTTTATTGAATCAGCTATGATCCAAGAAGTTTGATTGTCCTTATATAGGGGAAAATCTGTGTTGGATCACTTTGAAATGATTTAGCCGTTAATGTTAAAATGGCTCTTTTAGGGGACAGATTCTGGTCAGCTTCAGACTGTTCCGGCCATTCCCTTCCTCTGTTTTCCTTCAGACGTCAGGCTTGTCTTCTTACGTCTGGCTTGTCTTTTTGTGCCAGTTGTCTTTTACCAATAATCCATTGACCCATACATCTCGGAATGTGTCTTTTGTGTATTTCCAAGGTTTCAATTATTGGTACAGAGGGGCGGTAATCATTGTCTTTTAGCGAACGACTCTTTCATGCTGTCCTGAGGGATCACTCAGCTTTAAGTTTTTATCTTCGGCAATTTCTAAGCTGAGTATATTTTTAGTCAGCTCAGCTTCGTAAGACAGTTGTTGTTGCGGCTTCTCATGCAGAGCTTTATTTCGCTTTTCTTTGTTGGGCGTTTATGTCTTTGTCTTTTGATGCTAAGTTTGATTCCACTCAGCTTGATTTGTTCATCTCATGCTGACTTCGTCCTGTCTTGCTTTTTATATTTATCTTTATTTATATTTATACTCAACATTGAACAAACGGATTAGTACAATTAAAATAAAGCACTTAAATTTAATTGTCTCTTAATCATGGATGATTTTGTCAAATCAAAATCTTGTGGAAAGGTGTTTCAACAATATGGTCACCCAGGTTCGAGGGAAGGATATTTTCATCAACCTCGCTTATCTTGCCTCACTACTCAAGCTGAAAAACGAAGGAGCAATACTTCGTTAATCAGGTGACCAAGATAAAACCAACTACTCCATTGAATTCTGTAAACCTCCTGGTCATGTAGGGGAAATTTCGAGTACCTCCATGGGTCAGCATCAGAAGATGGCCCATTATATACTGACCAATTTCATCTTCCTAAAAATCAACTGCACTAACTCGGCGACAAACTTTGAGCAGTGCTTCATCTGGCACATGCTGACCTACACGCCGATAAACATGCCTGTCTTCATAATCGGTGGGTTTCAAAGAAGCACTAGAACCCTTAGGTTAGGCTCCATAATTAGCAGAATCCTCAAAGATCAATAAGGTGAGCTTGGTAGAGGAAATCCACACTTGGGGCACAGAGATAACTGCAGCTGCACTGTTTGGTCTATTCTACGATCAACCAATTATGCCCAAGAAAGGGAAAGCAGTCGTTGTCCAGGAAACTGAGGGGATGCAGACCTGTAAAGGAAAGAAGGAAAGAAAGAGGAAAGCTGTCCAAAGCCCCTCTAGAGACGCTGTCTCTCCACCTAAAAAGCTTAAGTTCGTGTCTAGAGGAACTAAGTCCCAAATTCAACAAGGTCAGGTTGGACCTAGGTCAACGGAAAACCTCAAAAGGCAAGTTGAGCCTGAGGTAGAATAGAGAGAGGACGCTGATGAGCAACCATTGAGGAAGAAGAAGAAACTCTCTTTTGAGTTAAGACCCATCAATGCACCTCCCACTGACTTCGTTATTCCCGCTGACTCACACTTTGTACGAAGTCTTGGCGATGACATTGAGCAACCACAGGGTGAATAAGATGAAGAAGAACTGGGTGGTCAGTTCGACAATGAAGAGACAGAAAATGTTGAGGAACATGAGTCAGATGCTGACCAATATGAAACAACCTACACTGAGCAGGTTGAAGAAGAAGAAACTGAGCCAACAGCAATGGATCACACTGATCAAAGGGAAACTTCACCTACTGACTATATTGAGTCCATCCCTGCTGATCCCTCTCCTCCAAAGACAAAGAGACTGAGAAGACTTAAGAAGAAGGCACATCGATCACCCATCATTGATCTAATGAGTGACTCACCTCTGAGGGATGAGATCACTGACCTATCTGACACGCAATTTAGGTTCTTCTCAAATCCCATTGAGTCTCCACCAGAGCAACTGGAAAAGCAAGCCTCTGTTTCTCAGCCTAAGGAACATGCCGACTTAACTGCTTCCCTAAGCCAAGATGATGCCGAGCAAGTGCTCGAAGATCCTGCTCCTCAACATGTTGAGCAAGCTAAGGAAATACCTGCTCAGGTCAATACTGAACTTCCTCAACTTCCCAAATCCAGTCAGCTTCAGCCTGACTCTGAGCAAGGAACACATTCTGCCGATCATTCTTTTCTATAAATCCAAGTGCAGAATCTAATCCAATCAGTTTCCACTGGAAATCTTAACTCAAGACCAGCCGTTGATCATGCTGGCACTTCTAATATTGAGCAGAACCAAACACCGCCTCCATTCGGTTCTACTCCTCTTCCGGCATCTGGGCCAACAAATGATGGATACTTCAGTTATCTTACTGCCTCTGAGTCTGGTCGAAGAATCTGTTGGGGTTTAGTGTCCTAAAGACAATGGTTGTAGGATGCAAACTTATTGTAAATGAATTGTTCTTTATATCATTTGTTTTAATAAGATATATGTTTGATAACTATATAAAGGCAAACCCTTTTACAGCACTAAATAAAGTCTAATAAAAGGAAATCCGTAAGTTTGTTTAAAGTGATTATAAAGTGTTCATACAAGCATGAAGTGAGACAAGACTTTATAATAAACTAATAAACTTAAAACCACCCCAAGTCAAGTGAGATGTTTAGGATTGACATATCACTGTTGAGACTTGTATGTAACAATGTCTTCTGTCCGACAGAAAGCTGATCTCACAAGCTTCACATATATAGATATCTGGACAGTTATATAGATCCGATGAAACGTCGTTCATTAGGATTGGGGATCCGATTTGAGATAACAGGATGGGCAGATTCGTCCTTGTCACCTGTTCATCTCATTGGTATTAATAGGTATAAATAATCCTCAGACTCAAAGGAATGTTAATTGGTCATCCTGAATTACTGAATGTGAGACTTTGATCGCGTGGTCCCACGATCCTTAACAGAGATGACTCTGGGGTGTGAACTGCAAAGGTTGGGTGTCACAAGAGGTAATGTCAGGGTAGTTATACATTGGATTGAGCATTTATCACTCCCGACGAATGGGAGATACGTCCAAGGATCGCTTGTGGAAGACTCGACTCTAAATCCTTGCAAGGTGATAGCTTAAGAGTAGAAATACAGATTTCACTTAACCTATCTATTTGAGTTGACTCGGCCTGTACAAGTAAAACGAACGTCTCGCTATATATGACTTGACATCATCCATAGTCATAAGATTCAGTTCAAGGATGTAGTTGATAAAGGATCGAATTATACTGTAACTAATACGGAAGGGTTAACGGCAGAATCAACCTGTCTTCTTAACGGACTCTGGGAGAATGATTACGGACATGCCGATAACATGCTATGTTCATCATTCCGTTATGCAAGGATTAAATATAATTCTTGGAGAAATTAATTTAATAGTTGCATACGGCCAGAAGTAGTAAGGACCTAATGGATCACACATAAGACTTGGAAACCAAAGAGAGATGGATCTGATTAATAGATGGAAGCCCAGTTGAGCCCAGTAAGGCCCATGGATAAGGGGGGTCGAAATTATATGTATTAAAGGAAGGGAATTAATTTATTCCACTCTTCCTAATTGGATTAGGATTGTGAAATTAAATTAATTAAGAGATAATCAAGTTAGGAGTTATTAATTGGATTAATGTCCTCCTATTATTATCTAACTAGGTTACTTATTATTATCCTAATTATATTAGATATATAGTAAGATAATAATTAGAAATCCTATTCCGAATTGGATTGCTATTAAGTAACCTAATCCTATCTAACTATGGTTTAGAGACAAGATAATATATATACCCCTTACCTAGTGAATTTCGACACACACTCTAGTCCCACCCCTTGTGATTTTCGAAATCTACTAGCTAGAGAGAGAAAGTGAATTCCATCCCCAAGTTCGTGGACAAGAATTCATTCGGCATTCCATCGATTGATTAATCTAATTCATCCCTCTTTCTCCTTGATCTTGTGTTGGTTAATTAGAGGTAATCTATTTTGGTTACATCTCATAAGGGTTGATTCTAATTTAACCTCACCGTGTTCACGAAAGAAGAAAAACAATCAAAAGGGAGAAATTCGTTTTTCTTCGCCTACATCAGGTCAGTTCACTATTTCGAGGATTTCCGGAGATTGAACCGTCAGATCGTCGCGATTTTTGGACGGTAGCTTCTAGACACATTCTTCTACGTTTCCACTGAAGGGATCGTCGTTCGAAGGTCTGGAAGGTCTATTTCGAATAGGGGCAGATTGGTAAACAATTTACATCTCCTTTGAAGTTGTGGGCACTTCGTTTGCAACGGTAGATTGATCATCGAAAGGTATATCTTCTTATCCCTCTTTATATGAAATAACGATTAACGGATCCTATGGTTAAAAGGAAGTAGGCTAAAATTTTTATATTTCCGCTGCTATACCTTAGCCCTATTTCCAACAGTGGTATCAGAGTCATCGTTAAATCCGTTATTTCATATATGAAAATATAGAAGTTTTCAATAGGATTGAATAAATATTTATGGTTAGGATTAATTGAGAAATAGTATTGATTAATTAATTCTAAAGATAAATAAAGTTTTGATTAATTGTTAATTAAAACTGATTATGCTTATGTTCCTAATTATTTCGGTTGATAATCAATATAACAAAATCTATTAGTTTTATGGTTAGATTAATAAAATTAGTTTTATTGATTCTAAAGATAAAACGGAAATCTATTGTAGTTTTTCCTATTTCTGAAAATCGCTTTTCAACCGTTTTGAAAAACTGATATATATGTGTTTAAAATTAGTTTTGAATATAAAATATATATACATGTTTCGGAAATTAATAGTTTTCTGTTTTGATTATCGAATGAAAATTCGTTTAAAAGTTTGTTTTTACCAAGTTGTAAATCAAAGCGTTAAATGAATTGAAATCAAAATAATTGGGACATGCATAATCAACGTTTTGTATGGTTATATTAATCTAAGAATTAATATAAAGATATAAAACGATTAGAAGTAAAATTGGATGAAAGTTAATTTGATAAGTTAATGTGATTAACCTAAATATTACATAAGACAGTTATGTAATCAACCAATTAAATTTATTTAATTGAGTCTTTGCATGTTTGGAGTTATGGACATATTTGGACCCTCTTTTAGTCTTTTAGTATTTTTGAAATAGGGCATGCGCGTCCTGCCTTTCTACTATCTATTGTAATTTCTCCTCTCATCTGATTCCCTTCAATTCAATTGAAGTTTTCTTTTAGTAGTATAGAAATTAATATGTAATTTCAATGCGCCATGGAGAAGACGGATGACCTAAAGAGAAATATGTAATAGTTAGTATTTCCTTAGGTTTGCCCTTTTTATTCCGTCTCTGGCTCGACGGAATAATTTAGATATATGTCCATAACGCCAATGTATGTGTGAATGTATGTCTGATGTATGCTAAAGCAAATCAAGACTAAGTTAGATTATGAGACTTAAATAAAAATCTCTCATTAAAAAGTTAAGTAAATAAATAAGTTATTAAAATCGGTTGCCCCTCCCTAATATTATAATTCAGCCGGCAGTACTGGGGGCCTTTGGGTTGTTGGCAAAAGTCAAGCTCGGGGTCTTATGGTAACACCTGGATTATCGAAAATAGTTATTTCATGAATATGGGGTAATACTTAAATTAGAGTATGACAATTGGTTGGCAAAAGTCATGTTGTTCATACACTAATGGGCAAAATGGTTGGGATTAATATGAATGACATATTAGTTACTAATGTGGTTAGTAACCCAATAACCTAGGAGTCACATTCGAGATGTGATTGATTGAATGAATCTACCTAATGAATGAGACTAGTTTGTTGGCTAAAGTTAAGGCGAAATCTCAGGAATTAGGATCCTAGCACACTAAAGGATTTGTGAAATTCTTCGAATTAATATGGAGGGTTATTAATTTGGCAAAATAGTGGGAGCAATCTGAAATAAATTAAAAGGCCTATAATTTTAGATTGTTATACTTTAAAGCAAATGAATAACATACGTTTACTCTTTCTCACTCTCAGTTTAATGAAACACTCTTAAAATCATGACTAACACCAATCTGCAAAACACATTTACCGATAACAAGTTGAATAGTTCAAACTTCACCGACTGGTATCGCAACCTCAAAATTGTTTTGAAGTTCGATAAAATAGGGTATGTATTTGATACATCGATACCCCCCTATCCCTAATTATGATGCTCCAAATCGAGGAAATCGATGCTTACAAGAAGCACAAGGCTGATGGCGATCATGCCGGATGCATCATACTTGCATCGATGACATCGGAATTACAAAGGCAACTATGCCTGTTCCATCATCATGCGCCTAAAGGAATTGTTTGGGAAACAAACCAGGTGCAAACGCTACGAGATATCCAAATGGTTATATCGTTGCAGGATGCAAGAGGGCACATCAATCATGATACATTATGTCAAGATGATTGGCTATATTACCAAACTTTCTAGTATTGGATTCGCGATGGATAACGAACTAAGTGTAGACTTAATTCTTCAATCCCTCCCAAAGAGTTATTCATAGTTCATCATGAACTATCAGATGAATGACTTGCAAACCTCTCTTGAAGAGCTTGCAAATATGCTCAAGTTAGTTGAGCCCAATATTCAGAAAGATAAGGCAATATCGGCTATTGTCATAGAGGGATCATAGAAAAAAAAAGGGAAATTTCCCAATTCTAAACATCCCAAGAAAGGTAAGAAAGATGTGTCCAAGGGAAAGGAAGTTAAGAAGCCTAAAAGAAAGTACCACTATTGTGGTGACATGGGGCATTGGAAGAGAAATTGTTCTTTGTACCGAGCTACCCTCCAGAAGGGAAAAGCCGGTACTCCAAACATCTGGTATGTTCTATATTTCGATAAAGAACAAACATTGTGATTTTTATAGAGATGGGATTTTCTATTTTTTCAGGAATATTACAAAATGGGATTTATGTGTTAGATTTCTGTTTTCGCAATTGATACCAAAAGACATAAGCTAGATAATTCAACTTACTTGTGGCATTGTCATATAAACGAGAGACGCATGCTAAAGCTACATTCAGATGGGCTTATAGATTCAATTGATTCAGAATCATTGGAAACATGCGAATCATGTTTAAAAGGTAAAATGACAAAGACACCCTTTAGCAATAAAGGTGAGCGTGTATCAGACACTCTAGGACTCATTCATTCAGATGTATGCGGTCATATGTCAGTCCAAGCAAGAGGAGGATTCAGATACTTCATTAGCTTCATAGATGACCATACTCGATATGGTTATGTCTGCTTGATGAAGCACAAGTCAGAAGCTTTTGACAAGTTCAAATGCTTCAAGAATGAAGTAGAAAATCAATTAGGAAAGAAAATAAAGACGCTTCGATCCGATCGAGGTGGCGAATATCTTTCTGATAATTTTTTGAATTATCTAACTGAATGTGGGATATGCTCGCAATGGACACCTCCCTATACACCACAACACAATGGTGTATCCGAGAGGAGAAACCGTACCCTATTAGATATGGTACGGTCCATGATGAGCATGGCCTTACTTCCAAAGATGTTCTGGGGCTATGCCTTAGAAACTGCCATCTTCACCCTAAATCGAGTACCAACTAAATCCGCTAGTTCCACATCGTATGAATTGTTCGTTGGTAGGAAACCTGTGTTCTCATTTATGAGAGTATGGGGTTGTTCGGCATATGTCAAACGCATTGCGTCCGACAAATTAGATTCTAAATCTGATAAATGTTTCTTCATTGGATATCCCAAAGAAACCGTAGGGTATTACTTCTATCATCTAGATGATCAGAAAGTAATAGTATCCAGATACGCAACCTTCTTAGAGAAAGAGTTTCTCGAAGAAACACAAAAGGGAAGTGTGATTGAACTCGACGAAGTTCAAGAGGAAGAGACGCCGGCTGAAACAACAGAAGCGGTTGAAGTACCCGAAGAAGTCCCATTAGATGAGACTCCAGTGGCACCTATTCGTAGATCACGAAGAGTTCGTGAACTCCCAGTTAGATATGGTTTTCTAGTGGGAGATGATGACGAGGTTCCCGTGCTAGACGACGAACCCAAAAACTACGAAGAGGCTCTTACTAGTCCAGATTCTAAAGCATGGCTTGAGGCCATGGATTCTGAAATGGATTCCATGTATACTAACCAAGTGTGGACTTTGGTTGATCCACCCGAAGGAATAAAACCCATCGGGTGCAGGTGGATCTTCAAAAGGAAGACTGACATGGATGGAAAGGTTAGCACCTATAAGGCTAGGTTGGTAGCGAAAGGATATCGTCAAAAACAAGGCGTTGATTATGACGAAACCTTCTCTCCCGCTGCTATGTCCAAATCAATCAGAATCATGCTTGCAATTGCCGCTCATTTTGATTATGAGATTTGGCAAATGGATGTGAAAACAGCTTTCCTAAACGGAAACCTGCTTGAGGATGTATACATGATGCAACCTGAAGGTTTCATATCAAAGGATGCAAATAAAGTTTGCAAACTTTAGAGATCCATTTATAGACTCAAGCAAGCATCTAGAAGCTGGAATAAGCGTTTTGACGAAACCATAAAACAATTTGGTTTCGAACAAAATTGCGAGGAAGCTTGCATTTACAAGAAAGCAAGTGGGAGCTCTATAGCTTTTCTCATACTATATGTGGACGATATACTATTAATGGGAAATGACATTGCTCTATTACAATCGGTAAAAGTATGGTTATCCGGTAACTTCTCAATGAAAGACCTTGGTGAAGCAGCCTATATACTTGGTATAAAGATCTATAGAGATAGATCGCGTAGACTGCTTGGTCTTTCACAGGCTACATACATTGAAAAGGTGCTAAATCGGTTTAGCATGCTTGAATCGAAACGAGGTAACTTACCCATGGTACATGGAGTGAATTTAAACAATCATCAATGTCCTAAAACTGATGATGACAAACGACGCATGGCTGTAGTCCCGTATGCCAGCGCGATCGGTTCGATTATGTATGCTATGCTATGCACTAGACCTGACGTAGCGTTCACGTTATCAGTAACGAGTCATTACCAAGGGAATCCGGGAGACGAGCATTGGATTGCCGTCAAGAACATTCTTAAGTACTTGAGAAGGACTAAAGATATGTTCCTAGTGTACGGAGAAGGAGATCTGAAAATTGAAGGATTTTCAGACGCTAGTCATCTCACAGATGAGAATGATTTTAAATCCCAATCAGGATACCTGTTTATCTTGAATGGGGGCGCGGTCAGTTGGAAGAGTTCCAAGCAGGGAAGCGTGGCTTTCTCTACGACCGAGTCAGAGTACATCGCTGCTGCGGAAGCAGCAAAGGAAGCGGTTTGGATTAGAAAGTTCATTACAGAACTAGGAGTGGTGCCTAACATTGTCAATCCCATTACTCTGTACTGTGATAACAATGGAGCCATTGCACAAGCAAAGGAACCACGGTCTCATAATGCATCCAAACACTACCTAAAGCGATACCACATCATCAGAGAGATTGTGGCTAGAGGAGATGTGAGAATAGAAAGAGTACCTACCAAGGACAACGTTGCAGATCCGTTGACAAAGCCGTTAGCCCAAAAAGTACATGATCATCATTTGACTTCTACTGGGATAAGTTTTAGAAACAATTGGCTTTAGTCCAAGTGGGAGTATGTTGGGGTTTAGTGTCCTAAAGACAATGGTTGTAGGATGCAAACTTATTGTAAATGAATTGTTCTTTATATCATTTGTTTTAATAAGATATATGTTTGATAACTATATAAAGGCAAACCCTTTTACAGCACTAAATAAAGTCTAATAAAAGGAAATCCGTAAGTTTGTTTAAAGTGATTATAAAGTGTTCATACAAGCATGAAGTGAGATAAGACTTTATAATAAACTAATAAACTTAAAACCACCCCAAGTCAAGTGAGATGTTTAGGATTGACATATCACTGTTGAGACTTGTATGTAACAATGTCTTCTGTCCGACAGAAAGCTGATCTCATAAGCTTCACATATATAGATATCTGGACAGTTACATAGATCCGATGAAACGTCGTTCATTAGGATTGGGGATCCGATTTGAGATAACAGGATGGGTAGATTCGTCCTTGTCACCTGTTCATCTCATTGGTATTAATAGGTATAAATAATCCTCAGACTCAAAGGAATGTTAATTGGTCATCCTGAATTACTGAATGTGAGACTTTGATCGCGTGGTCCCACGATCCTTAACAGAGATGACTCTGGGGTGTGAACTGCAAAGGTTGGGTGTCATAGGAGGTAATGTCAGGGTAGTTATACATTGGATTGAGCATTTATCACTCCCGACGAATGGGAGATACGTCCAAGGATCGCTTGTGGAAGACTCGACTCTAAATCCTTGCAAGGTGATAACTTAAGAGTAGAAATACAGATTTCACTTAACCTATCTATTTGAGTTGACTCGGCCTGTACAAGTAAAACGAACGTCTCGCTATATATGACTTGACATCATCCATAGTCATAGGATTCAGTTCAAGGATGTAGTTGATAAAGGATCGAATTATACTGTAACTAATACGGAAGGGTTAACGGCAGAATCAACCTGTCTTCTTAACGGACTCTGGGGGAATGATTATGGACATGCCGATAACATGCTCTGTTCATCATTCCGTTATGCAAGGATTAAATATAATTCTTGGAGAAATTAATTTAATAGTTGCATACGGCCAGAAGTAGTAAGGACCTAATGGATCACACATAAGACTTGGAAACAAAAGAGAGATGGATCTGATTAATAGATGGAAGCCCAGTTGAGCCCAGTAAGGCCCATGGATAAGGGGGGTCGAAATTATATGTATTAAAGGAAGGGAATTAATTTATTCCACTCTTCCTAATTGGATTAGGATTGTGAAATTAAATTAACTAAGAGATAATCAAGTTAGGAGTTATTAATTGGATTAATTTCCTCCTATTATTATCTAACTAGGTTACTTATTATTATCCTAATTATATTAGATATATAGTAAGATAATAATTAGAAATCCTATTCCGAATTGGATTGCTATTAAGTAACCTAATCCTATCTAACTAGGGTTTAGAGACAAGATAATATATATACCCCTTACCTAGTGAATTTCGACACACACTCTAGCCCCACCCCTTGTGATTTTCGAAATCTACTAGCTAGAGAGAGAAAGTGAATTCCATCCCCAAGTTCGTGGACAAGAATTCATTCGGCATTCCATCGATTGATTAATCTAATTCATCCCTCTTTCTCCTTAATCTTGTGTTGGTTAATTAGAGGTAATCTATTTTGGTTACATCTCATAAGGGTTGATTCTAATTTAACCTCACTGTGTTCACGAAAGAAGAAAAACAATCAAAAGGGAGAAATTCGTTTTTCTTCGCCTACATCAGGTCAGTTCACTATTTCGAGGATTCCCGGAGATTGAACCGTCGGATCGTCGCGATTTTTGGACAGTAGCTTCTAGACACATTCTTCCACGTTTCCACCGAAGGGATCGTCGTTCGGAGGTCTGGAAGGTCTATTTCGAATAGGGGCAGATTGGTAAACAGTTTACATCTCCTTTGAAGTTGTGGGCACTTCGTTTGCAACGGTAGATTGATCATCGAAAGGTATATCTTCTTATCCCTCTTTATATGAAATAACGATTAACGGATCCTATGGTTAAAAGGAAGTAGGCTAAAATTTTTATATTTCCGCTGCTATACCTTAGCCCTATTTCCAACAGAATCATTGACTCAGCCCAAGCCCTTCTCCAGGACCTCCATCAAACAAACGCTGATGTCGCTGGGTCTATAATTGTTGAGCCAACTCAGCTTTCGTCTGTCACTCAGCTTCTCATAGAAATCAAAGGTCTGAAGGATCTTCTGAGTGTCATGACTTCATTACAATCTCAACAGCCCAGGAAGGAATCAATTACCAAGCTGGCCGAACTCCAGCTGACCATGGTTAATCACATGAACTTTCTACAGGGTCAACTTCATCAACTGTCAGCTGCGAACACAATGTATGCAACTTCTGCCGAAGTTCATCAACTCTTCAACCAGCTTCACACTGAGCAAGAGAAAACCAATCACCAACTCTCTTCCTCCTCCCAATGCTCCATTGAGCAAATTAGTGAGGTTGTACGTCTGCTAAACTTAAGCAAGGAAGAGATGGAAACTGACCAGCTCAAAACGAACGAAATCCTGAAGTACTCTCGAGTCACTTTCAACCACGTGCGCCACTCAAATGCTCAACGTCAGTATTTTGACACGTCCTTGCTGAAGATGTTTCATCAAGTATTTTCCATGCTTACTGACAGTATACACTGGGTTGGAAAGTCTCAAGCATATATTCTGAGTATGCTGAGTGCCGCAGCTATCAGGATTCCACGTTCTATTTTGGATGATGGTGTTCCAGTTTTTGACGGCATAAATGAAAGCACACGAAAGCTTAAGGCATTCTCTAAACGCTTAACTCAAGCTGCCCTTGAAGACACCTTCATTCCTCCTCCTGCCGATGGTGGAAAAACGGGGGAGAAAGAACAAGCTCAAAGAACTCAACAATCAGAGGGAGCTTCAGGTAGTCAGCAAAAATTCAAGGGAAAAGGAAAAGCTAAGGAGCATGAAGCCCAACTCAACTACAAGAAAAAATAACTCGACTAGGATTGACTAGATTCAATTTTTGTGAAACTTGTAGTCTTTCCCTTATGCATTTTTGTTGTGCTGACCCTGAATACAAAACTATGCATGCATCTATCTTTTTCAAATTTGACCAATCTTATTTGATGCTTACTTATGTTTTGTGCTGAATAGTTAACGCATCTTCATTAAATCAATTGTCTACATTGCTTTATGACTGTATGCTGTGTTGATTAATATGTTGACCTCTTTTATATGTCTTCTTAAATACATTGAACAAAGAAATACTCAGCGCTCTCTGATATCTAAATCTTCCGCATAAACTGAGTTAAAAAGAATATGTTCCATGAGCTGACCTAATTCTGAAAACTGACCTTAGACTTACTTGATTAAACCTTGAAATGTTTAAAGTAAAACTAAGTCAGCAGCTCAACCCTTACGGGGGAGTATACTGAGTAATATAAGGTCAACTATCATGGGGGAGCTCAACACTGAGTTCTTCACTGAATATTTTTGCCAACATCAAAATGGGGGAGTTTGTTGAAACACCTTTCCACATGATTTTGATTTGACAAAATTATTTAAGTAATTGATAAAAAATATTCTAACACATTAAATTTAAATGTTTTGATTTATTTACACTAATGTGTTTGTTCAATGTTGAGTATATTGATTTATAAGACATTAAGATATAAAGCCCATAAGTGGAAGTCAAGCCCAAGACTTCAAAATGCGATCGTTTTATACAAAGCACAAGCTCAGCCTGAAGAAGGATCGAGAAGCCTTCTCTCAATTGCTTCAAGATGAAGCTGCTGAGTGGAACGACAAGAAGTACAAGACAGCGACAGACAAGAACCAACTTCTAGACAAAGTATTTCTACTTTGGGTAAAGTTCAGAAGGCGCAGGAAGCTGTCTGGAAGACTTTGCCAAATATGTCGAAACATTCTATTTATCGGACGAAAAGCTGTCAAGCACTGCCGTGGACAGAAGATGCAAGAATCTCATTGGCCAACGACATTGAGCACGTACTAAGTGACAATGACAGCAAGCCGTTGCCCTCCAATGGTTATTTCAAAATTCGAAATTACCGGTGCTTGAAGTGTCACTATATAAAGGCCTCTCATTTGCTTCATTCGATGCAGATCTTCAATTAGTCGAAACGCTGACCAAATTCATACTCGAAGTTCTGTGAGAAAAGCAAAGCAAAAACCTTACACCAATTTCCAATTATTGTGTAAAAATCTAGAGTGATTACAATCATCTAAAATGTCTTAGCAATTGTTGTTTAGGACAAACACTTTATCATTTCTAAAAGAATAGAAAGGAGAGGCTGAGTACTCGGTTATAGTACTCAGCGGTAGATATAGGAGTGAGTAGAGATATAGAGGAAGGTACTCTTGTATACTCAGCTTCTATTGTAAAAGGTTTCGTGCTCTACCTTTAAAGAGCTCAGTAGAGAATTCAAAAAGCTCGAAACGAGTTCCGGGGACTGGATGTAGGCGGAGAGGCCGAACCAAGATATGTCTGCTGAGTAACACATTTCTAACCCTTAAACTCCTTTATATATTGCTTGCTATAAAACTGATTAAGTAACGAACTCACGCTGAGTTGAGTGCACTAAGAAGCTGAGCTCAGGAATAGACTCTAAGTGCTATCTCCTAACTCAAGGAAAGAAACAGACTTAGTCACAAGTTGACTAAGCTTGTGTCTTAAAACTACTTAGCGCCGCTGTGTAAACCTTTTCTTAAGAAAAGAAGTCAGCCTAAACGGACAAAATTTTAAATAGTTCCTATCCCCCCCTTGGAACTAAACTTGTCACGTTATAAGGGACCAACACGGCCCAGCCTTATAAATAGACAGGTATGGTCACCCATAATGGTACGTTAACTCCAAGACCGGTCCTGCCGATTTAGGGGTCATAGGCAAAATAAGCAATAGAGGGATGAAGGAGGCTAGCATTGGGATGAAGAGATATATGCACAATACCGTTCTTGATAAGAAAATCCTGGACAATTTCGGAGTCAAGAGTATTGCTCAGCCGATTCTTACTGTGTTTAGAGATGCAAATAGGACAGAGTATTTTCGCTTTGTTAAGTAGGCATTCGCCTTCATTGTATTGAACTTTTTTTTTCTTTTCTTTTTAATAAAGTTTTTTGGTTTCTTGGTCGGGGTTCGGTTGCTTGGTTGGTGCCAACCTAGTTGGGATTAATCTTCTTCCTTCCCTTCTTGAAACTCAGTTTCACTAAAAAAAAAAAAGTTTATACATAACAAAATAGGCCTTTTATTTATTTTTTTATCAATGGGCTTTCAGAAATAAATAGGCGCATTATTTATATTAAAGAAAAAAATTAAATTTCAAATATACATATAAGGCTAAATTTTTTTGGACCCCCTCTAGCCCTGGGCCCTAGACCGGTGCACCCCGGACCTAGGCCCAAGGTTGGCCCTGGTTAACTCTACTATCTAACAACTAGTTCTTACTCTTCAACCCTTCCAAAACACCTACTGACTTCGTCCATCAGAACGGGTTTGCTGGACTCCAACCCCTCTATAACCTACTCGGCAAAATATTCAGACTCTCAATCATAAGTTTAAACAGATCGTTATCAGGTATAAAATGATCATTAGATTATGTAAAAACATTATACGTCATAGGTTTTTTATTCTTAAAGAATCTCAAATCATAATACAGTCAAATCTTCATAAATTAATACTCGATAAATTAATAACCTCTTTAAAATAATAATTTCTTCTGGTCCCGACTTGAGTCAGATCACTAATTTTATACTCGATAAATTAATAACCTCTATAAATTAATAAAATTTCATGATTCCAACATTATTAATTTATAGAGGTTTTACTGTATTACATGATTGGGCTGGTGTAATGCGAATAAATTTGCATGTAACAAGTTCTCAATTTTGAATAGATAATTTATCTATAGATAATTGGCAACTTGATTTTCTAATATTTACATTCGATATGGCACAGGAATGGGGTTATGAGGAAACCATTGAATGTAATGAATACAATAATCACAATTCTTGGTTGTTAGCTTATAATAATTACAGTTGAATGCAATGAATACAATAATCACAAACCTTCATTGTTAGCTTAATATAATTACAATCTGTAAATGTAGTCTAACTATAATATAATATGCTATTATTACCCCTCAAGTTGAGTGGCATTGCACAAACACTTTGCGATGCAACAATTGAAAGCGATCTTCGGAGAGAGGGTTAGTGAGTATGTCGACTACTTGATCTATGGTAGGAACAGGGCCGGCCCTACGCTTAGGTCTGGAGTGCGCTCAGGGCCGGTCCTGACAATTTAGGAGTCCTAGATAAAATAAGCAGTAAATGCTCTTTTAATATAAAATTTACAATTTAGAGCCCAGGTAGGAAATATTAAATTTTAAATTGATTTTTATTCATATCATTACATAAATTAATTTTAAATTTTCAAATTTAATCAAATTAAGGTAATAAAATGAAACTTTTTTTAAAAAAAATGGGGTAATAAAATGAAACTTGTCTTCTTACCCTTAACAACCCATATATATACATATATATATATATATATATATATATATATATATATATATATGTAACCAACCAACTTCGTTGAACCATTCACCAAAGCATCGTATTCTGCTTTTGTTGAGGATTGCGCCACATATAGTTACTGTTTCCAAATTCGAAAGATAACATGTATAAAATTCTGTCACAAGTTGTTGCATTTGTTAAAACCTAATAATAAATTATTAAAATAATCTATAAATTATTCTGTTTACGCAACCGAGTATCCCTCAGTAAATAATTTATTCCTATTCTGCTGCTGATCAAAGCTATTAAACTTTATTAAGATAATAAACCTTAGAGAATACTTGTTGAGGTACAAAGCCTTTATATAGGTATGAATAAGAAAGTCATCCTAAGTGGGAAACAAATTACTTTAATGAAATCATATGTGAACAAGAAACTCTCCTAATTAGGAAAGAAATGACTACATTATAATGAGACCAATTGTTTGATATAATATGTTTGATTCTATAGAAAAATTAGATTTGGCTTCTGTAAATCCCGGATTAGTATATAAATATATTATGAGTTGGTATAATAAAATAATTTGGTATACATTTATTGAATCTGAAATAAAGTTTTCATTAATGATATGTGTACTTTCTTTTGTAGTGTTTGACATATGAGATGTTGAAGATTACAGTTAGTCTAAATATATAAAATATTTTGGGAAAATGGAATAGTATAAGTATATGTATGGAGGTGTAAAGAAATGACATTTGTATGAGCTTGCAGTATGGGTCAGACATATTATAAAAATTCACAAGATACGCTGCTTCTCTTTTTTCACTTTTGATTCAATAATTTTTAATTTATTAATTTGAAATGCACATGGAAACATGTGGGTTTCCCTGCCACAAATCTTTATAGAATATCGTATATGCATGTGAATCTGTACTTGCTCTCTATGAGAGAGAAGAAGGATTAATATTCGTTCATGATTAGCCTCAAATTAATTACTTAAATAGCAGCCTTAATATGTGCTTATCCATCCTAAGAATATGCCAATTATGTGGGATATGACTAATATTAATGGTCAGCATTAATAAATAAATAAATACTAGGACTATATAGAAACCTCTCCTTTTGGCAATATGCATATATGAGACTCCCACATGATATCATATGCATCCAAGACATCACTTAATAACTGAATAATGGTTTCATAAATCATTTTGCTCTCTGAACTCTGAGAGTATCTCAATAGTTTTTTTTTTTTTTTTTTTTTTTTCCTCAGTAGCCCTTTTAACTTATATAAAATATTCAATTAGTTCACTAAACTTACGTAAAATGTAATCAATTAATTATTTAATTGTAAAAAAATAAGTTGCGTGCGAAATATGTGTGTTGCACGCACTATAAAATATTATTACATAATTCACATAATAAATTAAAAAAGTTCTTACTTGCTAGACTATAACTTGTCTTCTCTAATGTTAGAATCTCATACTCCGATCTTGATTGTTTTACTTTTTCTAAGACATGTGCAATACATCTTTTACGTTGAACTTACTTTTTTTCAATTAAATAATTAATTGATTACATTTTAGGCAAGTTCATAGGCTAACTAGACATTTTATACAAGTTGATAGATACTTTGAAAGTTCATAGACTCAAAGCTTTTTGGACAAACGGAGAGGACAAATGATGTATTAAGTCCTAAATAATGGTCAAATATCATATGTTGATTTAGCTAAAATGGCAAAATTAAAATAAAATTGGGATCCATTTGTATCGCTTGCCAGTTCTCCTTATTGATTAACTAATTCTAGAGGCCAATTCTCTTTTTGGGAGTACGGCTTCCACTCTTTTTTGGTGGCACTCCGCTCCTGACTTCTGTCAGGCTTTTGTTTTTAACGATTTATGTAACGTTTCACATTTACGCATTCTTTGACTCTTTCTTGTACCATTCTTTCATTTTTTTAATAATATTTGAGTTTGTTTTGGCTTGTCCTAGGGGTGCCAACATAGTTGGGATGTCCAAATGCAAGTCTGAACTCGTCCCAGCCTTTCATCAAAAAAAAATTATTAGAATCGGACGTTTTCGGATTAAAGGTAAACTGCGAAATAATATGGTTTGCTAAAATTGATGCTCTTTGGAAATTATAGCCAAAGTTTTATATATTATAAAGGTGTTATCCAGGTTTAAAAAAAAAAAAAATTGTATAATAGGCTATTCAGTATTGATGCCGAACATTAAGATAATATCACATCAATTTAATTGTTAATGTGAAATCAGTTGAATTGAAGAAGCAGCACTAATCCTGATTTATAATAAAATTTCTCGATTAACGCCTTTGGAAAGATTCGCATCTTATTTTAAGAAATGTATATTTTTGAATTTTAGTAAGAAATTTTTATATTAGTAAATGGTTTAGAAATTTTTATATACTATCAATAATTTTAAGTGTTCTAAATGTAGCTGGTGGTACCACCAATATTAGGAGAGTAAATAATTTATTAGTTAATTCATTGTATTATTTTAGTTTTTTTGTTTTGAAATACATATTATAAGATTCTTACATTTTATCAATATTAACTTATTGATCCTTCTATCTATTTTGTTTAGATTTTTAACTGAATACACGTTAGTTTTCAAGATAGTTATAGTACAGTACAAAATATAACATTTAAAAATGTAAAAAAAATAGATAAAAGAACCAAATGGTTAATATTGACAAAATCTATAAACTTTATAATGTATTTTTTAAAATAGAGGACTAAACAGTATATTAACTAAAAATACTGGGACTAATAAATTATTAACCCATATTAGAATTGAGCATACTACTAATAATAATTAGGGAAAATTACAAAACTGAGTCAAATGGGAGGTCCATTTACATATTTAACCCATTTACTCATCCTACTACATATCTAGACTGATTTTGTGTGACTTTCCCATAATACCCCTAACCTTCCCACTTCCACCACTCGCGAATCGCCGCTCCCCCTATCTCCTTGGTTATGCGAAAAGTTGCTCCTGCATTAATGATTTCAAAACTTTTGATCTTCATTTAAATTGCACAAAATCTGTACCATTTAGTCAAAATCACAATGAATTTCTCTTTTTCCTCTCTTCATCTCTTGATTCTGCAACTTCCCAACCCTAGAAAACGAAGCCATGGTTTTTCTACGTTATTTCCTTCGTTCTTCCCATGTTATCATATTGTTATTGTCGCTTTTGGGGTGAAAGGGGCGAAAAATGTAAGTATCTGTTTTTTTTCTGCGTTTTTTCATGAATTCACTTCGCAATCGATGGTTTCGCTAAGCTTTGCGAAGAGAACAAGCCTGGAAAGTGACGATCTACTTCGTTAATCGATGATTTCGCGAAGATATGCGAAGAGAAAGAGTCTGAACGTATGGATCTACCTCGCGAATCGATTAGTTCGCGAAGTCTGCGAATAGATCCTCATGTTTCAGACCTCGCAGACTTCGCGAAAGCATCGATATGCGAAGTAGATAGTCACGTTTCAGACCTCGCAGACTTCGCGAAAGCATCGATATGCGAAGTAAAATCACCTCTTCCCGTGCACATTTACATTCGCATGCTTCGCTAATGTTCATTTCGCGAAGCCAAAATCGTCTTTTTCCCTGCCTAACACGATTAATTTTTTCTGTAGATGGTTGAATACGTAACATCCCTTTCTGGAAAGCGGCGTACTGGGCTGCAGGGGAGATGATATTCCTTTCTGTATAGGGATGAACTTTCCCAACATTGACACATTCACTCCTAAAGTGGTTGGTTAGGAGAGGTTGTGTCAATCTTGGGGTGCACCATGGAACACGTCCATCCCATGGTGTCAATCTTCAAAGTGAACCTAACTTAATCTGGTACTAATTTTAAATCGGATGAGTAATCTTGGTGTGCACCGTGGGACACGTCCATCCCAAAAGGTCTGAAAGTCCATACCTTTTGGGATGGATGTGTCTCATGGTGCCCACCAAGATTACTCATCCGTTTCAAGATTGGTACCGGATTAGTTAGGTTCACTTTGAAATGATTAGTTAGTAGATTTCATTGTGGCAATCTTGTTGTAAATTTTGATAATGTTATGATTTTAATGTTCGAATCCGTTGTTGTTTGCCATTTTTTGTTATAAACCACTTCGCGAATTAGCTTCAAATCATATCCAGCATTCGCATATGCGAACTAAATTCATCAAGCAAAACAAACTTCAGTTTCGCAGGCTTCGCATATGCGAACTAAATTCATTAAGTAAATCCAAACATTAGCTTCGCAGACTTCGCATATGGTCGAATATGCGAAGTTAGACGGGATGGGGTGAGCCGCGCGTAAATATTGAGGGTATTATGGGAAAGTCACACAAAATTAGTCTAGATATGTAGTAGGTTGAGTAAATGGGTTAAATATGTAAATGAGCCTCCCATTTGACTCAGTTTTGTAATTTTCCCTAATAATAATTATTATTATTGTAAACGCGTTAAGCTTTATAGTTTCCAATATAGAAACTTGGTTTCAGTTGAGCCAGAAAAACAGCTTACTTTAGTTTAAAATTTGTAAAAAAGAAGCATCTCTTTCCAGTATATTTTAGTAAAGTGCATGATTTTGCTTATTAATCGGAGCTTTTTTGAAGTGATTAAAAAGTAGTTGAAGAAAAAAGATAGAATATAGAAATAAGAAAGAGAGAGGAAGTCCATATACAGAGTTCCCATCTCTGGTCTGAGTTGGACAAATTAATAATAATATTCCAGTTCAGACGCCATGTTACCCCTTGACGCAGTGGGTCCTCTCCTCTTTGTACATATATGGCTATAAATAAATGAGCTACATCACTTGATGATCTCAACCAAATACAAGTTTTTTTCACTTATATTTTCACTTGTTATTTGTTCATTATAATTAAAATGGGTGTTCTTCGTTTGCCTTCAATGATAGCAAGTGCAAAACAGATATTGAAGAAGCAAATAACAAGTGTTCCAAGAGGCCATGTAGCAGTATACGTTGGAGAATTAGAGAGGACACGATATGTAGTACCCATTTCATATTTGAATCATCCAAGCTTCAAAGATTTACTAACTCAAGCTGAAGAAGAATTTGGATTTAATCATCCTATGGGTGCTCTTACTATTCCTTGCAATGAAGATGCCTTCCTCAACCTCACCTCAACATTTCTATGAACATCCATTCTTTTCTTTTTCCTTTAATTAGGATTTCTTTTTCCTTCCTATACCATTATTACTATATAGGAGGATCGTGTAACATACCACTTTTTCCACACATATATATGTGGACACAATACTTGCTTAACTCTTCAGAATATCATTTTTTCGTTGTTTGTTCATTAATGCAATTATATTTTATATATATCTTGCACCATTGTCTTCATTTTTTCTTTCTTTCAAACTCTTCCATATTTCGTTTGTGGGGAAAAAAATCTTTATATACATTTATATAAGAATTTCAAACGGAAACATAGGAAAAAAATTATGAGAGGTTATAACTTAATATTATAATAATTTATAATAAATTTCTAGTTTAGAAATTTTGCTTACTAAAAGCAAGATAGTATAGACTATACTTTGCTTAAAAATTATAAATATTATTATATCACAAAAAGATTAATCATTTATTAATGAATATTACATAATTCATGGAAAAATTATATTATCAATAAAAGTTGAAACAAATACAAGGATGTATTATTCAAATGAAATAGTTATATATATGGAGTGAAAGATGGGTGGTGGTTTTGATACATGTTCATCGTATTAAATAATGAGGTACGGAGATTATGCTACGAGATCACTTCGAAGCGACTTGACCTACACCGAGGAGGGTCCTCTGAATACATTCTTTGAGGAGAGAGCTTGGGCTGTGAAAGTCGTGCCCTGTGGCCGGGCTTGATGTGATCGGATTCAATTGCCACATCAATGACCTGCTCTCATTTTTTAGAAACATCAAAGTGAATAAATCAAATATAGCTTTTGACATTCCAATGCTAAATGTCTATCCTCAAACAATTTATTGTATTTACCTCATCAAATTCTTCAAAATTTTCCTAATATTTCCTCTGCAGCAAACATTGTCTTCTAAATGTGATAACTCGCTTAAAGCAAATTTTCAATGTGTTATTTTGTCTCAATAGGAATTACTCATTTCTACTTTTCAGTGCTTCTGTAGTATGCAAATCATAAAATTGCAATCATGTGATAAAATTGTAAATTGGAGTAATATCACATTCAAAATTGACAATTAATGTACATTTGTAGATGATGTCTGCTCACAAATATAATACATTACGTGATGAGACAATCTTCATATTCTCGCACTTTCACATTGCAGCTTCTGTTGTTAAAGCTGCAAGCAATGGCAAAGGCCACTAACTTGCATAACTAAATTATTTCTCTACAAAATGCAACCATGGGTGACTCTTAACATACAGTAATCTCTTTTATATCAGCCGGAAAAGGTTTAATCTTTGTCGATATCCATTTTATTTATGTTCCTTTGGAAGCAGCACCAACAAGTCTTTTGAAGGAAGAAACTCTCTACTTCTGCCCAAAATTTCCCAACAGATATTCAATCACAATGAGACTATTCATCCACAACTCAGTTGTCATCTGATTATGAGGACAAACTCATTCCTTTGAGAGAATTCCCGTCAGAAGAAATAAATACTAGCCGTCTTATTCCAAATGCAAATCGCCAGTTCGTATATTGCGCTGCTGATGAAGTATTCCTTTTCCCAATCGTGATAGGGATGAGTTCAAGTTCAAGTTCAACTCTTCTGGCCTTCCACTGAAAGGAGAATCAAGCTTTGGTTGGAGCCATCTTCTCAATGATATCCCATTGATTCTAATCTTCCCATATGATTCATTCCCTTGGTAAGGCATTCCTAACCTTCTCAATAAAGATGCAACCTCCTGCCCAACCCTGAAACCAAATCCATTCACATTTACAAACATACAGCACTATAAATGTGCAGTTCAATGACTTCCCATCATGCATAATTTATCACTGGAGACATTTTATCTTGTGAAAATCTTGCATCTTCATACTCAAGCTGTGATTACAGAAATACATTTAATTTCTTGCCTTTTAAGCCACAAAGGTAAGTTGTGGTGCATATGTAGGTCAATAGGCTTTCATAATAGCTATATTGGTTCTAACCACTTCGATTTATCTAACCTTTGGAAAAATATATGCATTTTGAAGATTAAGTGAAAGAAAGAAATAAGGATCAAAGGTAAAGAGTTTCAAACAGGTTTTGGATTTTACCCTTGATTACAGTTTCTACCATTATAATATTATGGATTAAACTTGTAAAAAAGCGACATAATTAGATAAAATTGAAACTTTACCAGATATCAGGATTTACACGACCACTATATAAACCTCATCTCAAGATAATATTTATTTCACTTATGAAGTAGGGCTTCTCACCTTCCTGCAAGGTTTATCATTTTCTCCCTTTCAGGAGTAATGAATTGTGCCGTATCTACAGACAGTAAAATGGTCACATTGGGTAACCTTGCCCCTGCCAAAAATATTGATGGTAGTGAGAACAACTCTATCAGTTATTACACGATGGAAAAAAAAACGTGCTACAGGCAATCTTCCCAATTTCCTCCTTTAGAAATAGTGGCAAAACCAGCTTCCTAGATAAATAGTATGACAGTTAGTGACATCAAGAAGTTATGAGGAGATTATTATTGACAGGTTAAAATGACATCATTAGTTTCTGTTTCAATATTTTTGAAAGATATGGAGACTAGCATAGCCCAGTGAAACATTAGAAGCTGATGCATATATATTCTGTTAAGATCCAGAGAATTTTAATTAATTTAGTGATACAAACAAACCCTTACCAGCAGCAAGCCGATGCTTGAGACCCTTCATGGTTTTTAATAGGTACACCTGACAAGATATCTTAAGATGTCATTGGAGGCATATATTTAGATTTGAGAAGGGGCAAAAGAATGAAACAATTTGAAACTCATATTTTATTTAGAAAATACAAACTTATACACTGCTGTTTTCAATTACAGACAATTAACTATAAAAAAATGGTGATAATGTAGGAGCGAGCTGAGCAAGTTCTATTCATATCAATTGTCAGCATATAACAAATTGGAATATTTTGGATAAGCCACTGAAGAAAAGTTAAGAAGTCAGATAGTCACAAGATATCAGCAAGTTTAGAAGTGCACAAATTAGAAATGATGCCTAAGGAGTACGCATATGCCAGATGAAAACTATCAGCTCAGGGGCACTAAAATACCATAAGACACAAACATACTTACCTCCGCGATATGAATTTGCAAAGATTTTGCATCAATAACAATTGGGCTTTGCTTGAAGGATACAGATGGCACTGTTCCAAGAGAAGCAGCTTCCTGTAGATGGCAAGTTTTAGTCTGAATACAGCTAGACGAACAATGAATTTATAATCAAGAATGAAATGCAGAAAAGAAATAGCCTAGCTACTCACTGACCTCAAGCAATGAGAAGGCACGAGGATCATATTCTCCAAATCCATCCACCAAACAACAGAGGTTCGAGAATTTTGATGAGTCAGCAGTAGCACTCAAATTTTCAAGTAATCTTTTCTTTAGAGAAGCATCATAAGGGAACCGTAGGCATCCCAAAACTTGTGAAACAACCTCCATTGTAGGCTTCTCACCAGCTGCAATTGTTTCACGGTAGGCCGATAATGCCATATTTGTCCTGAAGAACAGAAGCATAAGTGAGATTTCTTTTACATAATAGGTCAACTATTCATTAATATTAAGATAATCCCAAATTAGGTAGATAGTGTGCCTAATTGACATTTATACGTCCCGGCAAACACCCCTCCCACAAGGTACCTTTCAGGGACTGAGATACCAATAAATGTCAAGTCCTGCAAACTTCATTCTCTAAATGTCCATCTCTGGGAGTGAAGGGAATATATTAAAACATGTCATATTGGTCGACAAAGAACTTAATTCCATTTATAAGTCTAGATCTGGAAATAGGCTCAAAATTATGAACACTATCAAAACATTCATAACTATTAAAAGTTTAGGCTTTGAAGAATTACTCTTACAAATGATAAACTCATTAAAAAGAATAATAATGAAAGAAAAAAGGTCACTTCAAAGAGAAAGAATGCATATAAACATGTTATATATATATAAAACTTATAGTAGTAGAGTGAAAAATATGAATTACCACTCATTTTTTAATTGTGGCTGGTCCAAGTCAAAAGACAAAACAGGCTCACCAACTGCACAAGCCTTCTCATATCTTCGCAAGCACATGCCTATCCAAAGGATTAATGAAAGTCATTAAATATGGTTATTCTTATATTATAGTAGAACGTTGAGCACGAACACTTACATAAGCCATAACTTGAAAGCTTTTAAAAATAAAACATTACACGTATGTCAAATTTCAAAGATAAACAGAAAAAGGATATGAGCAGTTGAGAATATCTTAATATTTGGAAGAAACACATTTTGTAGTATTTGATATGCCAAAGACAAGAAATGACAATGATAGCGAATGAAAACCATATGTGAAGTTAAGGACAAAGGTCTTGAAGTTCTCCTTGACCGATATTAGCAATATTAAATATCATTTATCCATATTGTTGAATTTACATGGACATATATTTGGTGCAGCCAAAATTTCAAATTGTTTTATTTGAGCCAAAGAAAGGAACGACCAGCCCAGAAAGGTTCTTGTAATGTGTTCAGATGCATAGAATTAAATAAATAGATTTGAATTGACAACCTATAAGATTTCCTTTATCAAATAGATATGGAAATATTAATGAAGAAATTTATTTCTTATTGAAATTCAGATATCTTTAAGGACTCCAATTCCAATCCATCTAACTTGAAGTCTTATGAGCATACACGAATCCAATCAACCAATGTTTGTGCCAGTAAACTTAAAGCTACATTGAAGTCTATAAAATTGTGGAACCTAATATGTGTACAAATTCCTACATTTGGGATAAAGAAAATAATAAAGATTATATAGGAAATAATTTTAGCCAAGTAATGACTTCAATAGTTCAAATGCTAAATAATAAATTCCTGACTATTGTTTAACCGTGTTCACTAAATCCAAGACAATAAATCCTGTAGTTTTAAATCACGGCACAACTAGAGAGAGAGAGAGAGATTATATAAGACAAGATTATTGGCTGTAAGCTGAAAAGCTTTATAATTTACAAGGATGCCATCTCTACACCATAAAATCTCATTTGATTTTCCAAATAGTCTTTGATAAAACAGTTCAAGTCATTAACACCAAAAGAAAGATTATAACATAATGAAATCACAAACAGGAATAGTTAATATTTCAAATATCTGAAAGATTGAAATGATATGCAATCAATCAGAAGATGAATGTGCCAATTCAGATATAACACAGATTTGGCAAAGACGTGATTCTCTTTGAAACTTACCAATTATGCATTTGTACATAATGAGGGTAGGGGTAACAGAATCTTCTTTTACTTGTGAAAGAAGCATGCAGCCAACGTCTAGATCATTTTTTCTGCAAAGGAAGTGAGAGGATGAAGTTTGTGGCATGAGGAGATGAAAATACCAATTAAGACTCTGGAAAGTTGACTGCCAAAGACAGTATACAGTGTCATAGTTTCCATACCTCTCACTGGCCACAAAGAGTACGGAGTATGTAATAGTGTTTGGACGCAAGCCAAGACATTTCATTTCTGACAGAACTTCAATAGCCTTTGATAGTTGATCCCCATCACCTGTAGCAAAGTTTTCTTATTTCATTTCCTTATCTTTTTTATTTCAATTTTATGTTTAGACCACACAAGTGCCAGATTTTTACATTACTATACTTATATATGAAGTAGCATTTGCAAGAACTTGGTTATGAAAATGCATAAAAAAAAAAAAAACCTATACGACAGAGTCCTTACTTTAAAAAAAAAAATCCACTTTAGTATATGTTTGCATTTCTACAGAGTTATTAAAAAGCCTTTAGCATCTATATTAATTTACAAATGACTTTTCCAATATACCAAAAGTCAAGAATGCTGAACTTTTAACATGATCAAGATAGAAAAGCACAGACAGAAAATGTAATTACTACTCTCACAATAAAGTTCTAGAATTCGTCCAAGAAAATCCAACTTGACTGCCACAGAAGGACAATTATAAGGTTAATATGCACCAAGTCTTAACTCTCATCCGACAATTTTTTGTTCTCCAACAAACCTTAAAAGCAAAATGGGTCATTCCTACGAGAAATATATGGCATGTCCAATTACAAGACACAGAATTGTCAACCATCTTGAAACAAGTATTATACAGACTTACACAAGGCAGTGATCAGAGCATTCATGATTGAGACTGTTGGTTTCAGTTTAATGGACTTGAGATCATCATACAGCTCCAGTGCCTTCTGCCAGTTTTTGGCCTGAAACAGAAAGAAGCAACAGTTATAATTGCTACCCAGGTTACAGCCTTAATAATATTTCTGGTTTGAAACATATACAAAGCAAAAATAAAATGACATTGACACAACATTTTCCCCTCATCCTAATACGTCACAACTCCCATATTATATGACACACATGTTTGAAACAAATTCTACAGAAGTCATAACATGAAGGAAGAAGTGGATAGGTTAGCTGTGATTAAAACCATATGTTTCATGATAAAAACAGGAATTGGATCTCAAAATTTCATAATTGGATAGAAAAATTTGAAGGGCTAATGCCTGAACACATACAACTCAAGAATTAAGCATATGGATTATATACTGCTGATGCAAGACTGTAATTTGCATCAAAAGGACATTTTTGTTTCAAGTTTTTTGCACCACAAGGTTGATTTTATGACACATACATTGGTGCAAGCTCCCATCAATGAACTGTATGGTATAATTCCAAATTGTCTTCCTTGACTCCTGGCTTCTCGTAAGGTCTCAAATGCAGCATCCACCATTCCAGCATGCCCAGCTACATCTATCAATGCACTTAGGAACATCTGCATCAAAACATTTGTAAGCATTATTATGATAATATGTATTAATTATTTAAAAAAAAAACAAATATTGCCGTAGCTATGCTTAACAAGAAATGCTAGCAGACCCTTTAATTTTTTATGATTAGACGTTCATTTTGCTCTCATTTAATTTTTAGCAATTGTTCCTTGTGGAAGATCTTAATTTTTGTACTTTAGAGTACCTCGTCAGGGGCCACGCCTTTTCTTGTCATATCATCATACACACATTGTGCAAACTCCCAATCACCAGTCTGGCTGCAGCAACTTACAGCAATAGTATAAACCTCTGGAGTGCCCTTGATGTTATATTTGTTCATCATGTTGTATACTTCTTTTGCCCGATCAACCTAAGAGGAACGTCTTATTCTATCATAAACGTATTAGAGATAATAATTTTGAAACCACAAGATGTCAAAGAACCACTCAACCTAAAAGGTAGGTCAAGGCTTCAAGTATAGTCTTATTATCTCTAACACAAAACTCAAAGTACATATAATATACACACCTGACCCGCCTTTGCACATGCCTTTATTAGTGCACCGACAGTTACATGATCCGGGTCAATAGGCTGTGTCTCAGCCCCCATTTCAGCTAACACATCAAAGGCACGATCCACAGCTCCCGATTGACCACATGCAGAGATAAGTGCATTGAAGACAACTCGGTCTGGCTTCACATTCTACTGCATACAACATCTTATCAATGGAATATTAATTTAATAATTGGATGTACAACCACCTTCCATGCAAAATTATATTAGAGCAAGCCTCAGGATTTTATAGGATAGACTAAGCCCCACGTGATAAATGTAAGCATATTTGGATATGCATAAATTTACACTATACCTTGGACCTCAATATCCCATAAGCACCGAATGCTTTAGCCATTTGTCCAGCTCTGCCACAGCCATCAATTAGTGCTCCATATGTATGAACATTTGGTTCAACTCCAGCATTCACCATCTTGTGAAAGACCTAGCATGGTCATTAGCGTACTTGTCAAGTCATTTACAATCAAAATCAACATAGAAAACCAACTCTATTTTCCGTCTCTAAGTAAGTCATAAAGAAAAGTGATAAATGCATCAAATGACCTGGTCAAACATAAAAATTAATTATCTTCTTCGTTGACCTTAGCTTTCACTTAAAAGGAATTTTCCTTTAATCTAGATTTAAAAGGAGTTATGGCTCAGAACAATATAAGGAGCGAAAAGGGAAAAAAAAAAAAAAAAGTATCCAACTATAGTATTAAGAGCCAAAGCATAAAGGAATAATCAAATATAACCACAAAAATGAACACCAGAAATCCTAAATTTCATCAGCAATGAAATCAGGAGAAACTGAGAAGATACTGTACTTCAAACATTGCATCGACTTTTCCACTTTTAGCACAGGTAGATATCAAAGTAGTGTACAGTTTGCAATCAGCTCTTAGTCCAGCCCCCTGGGCAAATTGTAGCACTTCAAAAGCTCCTAAATCAATAATACAGAGTTAGCAACTGCAAGCATAACCACATTAAATCATTACAGATGCTGACAAGGTAAGCATGAATTTGTAAATGAACTTACTCTCTGAATCTTGTGAACTGGCACACACTGTCATGAGCATGTTAAATGTGCTCAATGTTGGGTTTGGAATCAACTTGCAGAAACGAAAAGCTTCTTTAACTGCCTTTTTCTGTTTGCATATCTTGAAAAACTTTGCATGGTAGATCTGAAAGACCACAGATCACTACAGTTCTAACTCTGATAATCAAATTCAAGGGAAGCAACAACATATAAGGGAGGGGCTAAATATATGTAATCTTACCTTGCTCATATCTAGCAAACCTCTTCTTTCCATATCTTCAAGCAAATCTACACACTCGGCTAACCTAACAAATGATTCAAGAATAAGCCCAAGAGGTGAAATATCAGAACATGAACAATTGAATGATGAGAATCACCTTCCGTCTCTGAGCAAACCATTGTAAATGTAGGCTTGCTGTGAAGGATGTTCTTTGTTGGTAGTATCTATGCCATTTGGGGAAGACAATTCTGATGATTTTGCATGATCAGTTTGAGTAAGATTTCTTTTTTCCTTCTCTCTTGGAAATTGTTTCTTTCCGATTTTCTCATTTTTGTGAGATAGACGCCTTTCAAAATGTGCAACACGTACTTCTTCTTCAACAGACTCTAGAGGGATTAAAAAAAATGCTCAAGTTAATCTTACAAGAATTTCCACTGTTGTATAGCTAAACTAAAATGGAAATAAGACTAGCTTTACACCACTAAGCAAAATCAAAGTATATGCTTTCTTTTCTTGGGTAACCTGAAGTTGGTAATGATGGCTGCTTCAATAATTGTGCATCTTTAACTGCACCATTCAGCTTCAACAAAGGAAACCCATTTCCAATCAAAGAGGAGGCCGCATTAAAACCATTCAATTTTGATGAAGATTTTGCAGTTGACTGCTTTTCCTCATAAAATGTGTAAATATCATCTCTACTGGATTCTTTGGTGATACCATTATGGCCAGAACAGTCATTCTTTTCATCAACTTCGACAGTTGTAGAAAGTGAAGCAATGTTGGACTCCTCCACTATCAGTTGAGGAAACTCTGAATCAAATTCAGTTCTGTTTCTGATATTTTCTAATGTTAACTCCGAAATTCCGCTGGCCAACACAAGTGATGGCACAATTTCTGGTTCGGGACTTGCAAGGTGCTGAGTTGATAAATGAGAAGCTTCAGATTCTACAGAAACCTTATGCTTTGGAGCACTACAGACAGCGTAATCAGCATTGACTGATTCTGTTGTTTCAACTAAAAGAGAAGTCTCGTTCGTCACAGTGTTCTCCAATACTTGAATATGGGTTCGTTTTGCCTCGATTACATAGCCATTTTCTGTGGCTTTCTCGGCCAATTCTTGGCTCTGCACTTGCAGGTTTATCCCGCTGTGAACATCCCCAATTTTTGAACCCGAACTTCCTACAATGTGGTTCACGACATTTCTGCCGAACCGAGATAACTGATAGCTGAGTGAACCCAGAGCCTAAATCAATAAGAGATACTTGAGCACAAGCTGAACATAGATGAAACCAATTCGATTGCTAATCGAATAACTTAGCAAGAAAATTAAAGAAAAAAGGATAATAATTCAATACTGAGCTTACCAATTTAGAATTCTTCTTGAGGCTGCTTCTGTTATTGAGGTGGTGATTCAAGTAAGTAAAAGAAACTGCAGAGAGAGCTGAAACAGCAACAAAAAGAAGAACAGATTCCGAAGCAAAAGACGCGTTGATTACTAAAGAGGGAGAATTACTGCGACGAATTGTAAGTCTCCTGCATTTTGTTCGAGGAAGAAGAGCTCCACCGGGAGGTCGGAGATTATGGGAGCAACCAAGGAAATCTCGTCGAATTGAAGGTGTAGGGGAAGAGAGAGAGGCGAAGAATATGGATTGAGGAGAGAAGCAAAGCTCCATGAAAAGAGAAGAGAGGGAAGTGAAGTGAAGTGAAGTGGTGGAGAAGAGGATAGGGGGAAGAAAAGAAGTAGAGGAGGAGGTTGAGAATGGAAGTAAGAAAGAAGAGGAGAGAAGAAACACAAATGGATATATTTGCTGACGTGGCTGAAAACGGTATTCTTTTTATTTATTTCTTTCGTTGGGTTGGGAATGACATCTAAGCCATTGGCCTCGTTCTGTGGATCTCATCCATCGTTTGCCCCTGTTAATCGCTGGCCTTGCGTAGGGGATGCATTATTTAATTTTATTTGAGTTAGTATTTAAAACAGTTTGTAATAAAAACTAGTACTCTTTCTTGCTTATTTATATCATCAGAGTAAACAGATGTGTAGCATTATCCACCATGGAAGCTAAGTACACATCTTATTTATCTGCAGTCCCGTTTGGTTGAATAGATTCATGAATCACCTAAACGTTGTTACAACAAGTTTTCCAATAATAATAAGCAGCAGTGATAGTAAATCAGCTATTGCTTTTTCTAAGGATAAAAGATTTCATAGTAAAGCAACACATATTGAGATTAAGTATCACTTCGTTAGAGAATTAGTTGCACTCAAAGAAGTTTGTATCAAATATGTTTCGACTCATGACATGGTTGCTGACCCTCTAACGAAACCTGTCAAGAGAGATGTTTTTGTAAAACATATTAGGTCTCACGGATTACTTAGGATCTAAACATATACCACATATAACTTATGTGACATGTGTTTCAAATTCAATAAAGTGTCTTTTTGAATCACCTATAATACATCTATATGTAAATATTGTATGTTAATGTTTGCAATTGAGCATGTCAGACAAAGTAGAGCGTTCACCCTCATTTTGTTAATTGTGGTGACAAAGATAAGGATGGGGTGAATTTTTGAGTAGAACTTGCTCAATAATTGACGACGTCTTGCAGTAACAATAGATCTCGGTTCATTAGTATGCAGGATAAGAATATACATATGAGTGGATAATATATGTATATAAAAGATTATTTATAATCTCATATTTTAATCAGAGTTGTTTGAATGGAATCTTCTGCATAAGATAACCGAAGGTAGTCCAGTAATGAGATAGACTAAAGTTAGATGGTGATAACACGGGGAAAAATCCTTGATCGGAGCACTTCCCTGTGAGGCGCCGTTGGGATCGGCCGGGGACACTCCGATGCCAAAGTCAGTAAGGAAGATCAAGAGAGCAAACTGAATTGACAAAGAATAAGTGAATGTGTGTACCTTGATAGCCTAGGGATGTAGGCTATATATAGTTGGGGAATTCGTAACCTCTAGGTAACTAGAAAGTCTCCATTAATGCTCATTTAATGGCGGTTACAAGTTACTCTTAACCTGGTGGTTTAAGACTATTAATGATTCATTTAATGATCTTTATGGCCGAGTTGGCGGTTAGCCGTTACTGTGATGAATTAGGTGAAAGAGGAGATTCGCCTCATAGGTTCGCCAGCGGATCTCACTGAGCTGAACCGTGGAGATCCGCCATCTGGTTCTTCTTGCGGCGTTCTCAAGGTGAATATCCCTTTTGGTCCTTGGGATAATATTCTTTGATCCGTCAAGGCATATGTACGCTCTCCTTGAGAGATATGGTGGGTCTCTGCTACTTGCTTTCATTGGGCGTATCTTGTTATGGCGTATCTCGCCATGGTCCACGTGGCGTGGCATAGTGCTAGAAACTCCTTCTTTTTCCTCATTATTTGCATATTCTCCCTTGCATTAATTATCATTAATGCCACATTAATCATGTATAAATATTTCTTTTAGAAGGAATAATGGTTTGCCATTATTTCTATTAATTTTCCCTTATTCTTTATTCAAGAATAATTTGGGTTGTTATCAGAAGCCCCCCTAAAGGTATAAAAAGCTCTTTAGGGCTGTCTAATCGCATTCCATGCTATTGATCTTTTAAGTGTTCAAACTTCTTCTGAATTTTCTCAAGGTTTCAAACTTGTTATGTCTCGAGGTAGGTGGCCAACCATATCCCTAGAAGCTTATGATAAGCTTTATGTATTTCTTTCCCTAGGATCCAATGTATGGAGATTTTTACGTTGTCTGTGAACTCTGACCGTTTATAAGGAGATTCGCCTTAGAGATCCGCCCGTGGATCTCATATGGCTTAGTCTTGATGATCGACTTGCTACCTATCTTTGAGTGATCTGTCCAAGGCAACTTAGAGTAGGTGGCCAGCCATACCCTTGTATGAAAACCTTTGTGAAGGCTTGAACCTTGGTGAAGGTTTGTGTGCTTGGTATTCCTTTTGAGGGAATCAAGCTACCGTAAGCGTTTGATCTGCTTCCTCTCTTTGAGGTGGATCAATCTGCCATAGGTGTAGAAAACTCCTCTTTTTAAGAGAAGTTTTGAAGGATGTAAAGATCTCACGTCTGAGAAATGTTTTAATCCTGGCGGTGATCAGGGCTTGATCCGCCGTGTTTTATTTTTCTATCTTGGAGGAAAGTGGACCCGCCCTAGATGGGGCCATTTATTCCTACCGCATAGGATTATGATTCGCCTTAGGGACTTCTTTTTCTTCAGTTTTGCCATATTGAGGAGAATGACCCGCCCTTAGGGATCAGTAAAAATGATCAGCCATTTAGGGACTTTTGTGCATTTTGTGGAGGCGAGACTTTGTTATTTCTATGATGAAGATGCGGATTTATTAATTTGATGAAAACGAGACTTCATTAATTGGATAAAGACGAGGCTTTATGAATTGGATGAAGACGAGGCTTCATTACTTGGAGATGAAGACGAGGCTTCATTACTTGGAGATGAATCCCTTTGCTTTCTAGAACTATTTTTACTAATGCATTATATCTTTTAGCAAGTAATTTTCTAGAATCTGGTTTACGATTTCTCCGATTGTTTAGGGTAGGTGGCCAGCCGTACCCCAATGTGTGAACCTTTGTGAAGGTTTAGAAGCTGTTCTATTCCTTCTAGAGGAAGTAAAGCTGCCCAGGGGATTAACTTGCTACCTATCTTTGAGGTGAAGCGATCCGCCCGTAGGACTTGTGAACCCTTCTTTGGGAAGGGAGTGAGAGAGTGTAAAGTCCTTGCGTCCAAGGAATGTTTTAACTCGTTTATGGTGTCCGACCGAATGGTGTCCGACCGAATGGTGTCCGACCGAATGGTGATCATCTAAAGATGGATCCGCCCATGAGGATGTTCTCCTATCTTTGAGGAGAAAGTTGAGGGTGTAATGATCTCATGTTTGAGATGATTTTAACCCGCTTTTGATGGTGGTCAATCATTTTCCTGTCTTTGAGGAGAGAGTTGAGCTCATTTGAAAGCTCCTGAGGGTCTGTGCTTCTTATCTTTGTGGAAAGGGGATCCGCCCGTGATGGGATCAATTGTCCTATCTTTGAGGTAATTGATCCGCCTGTGGAACTTTTTCATTCGCCAGCCACTGGGCGTATATCAGAACTAAAAGCTAGGCAAATGAATATAAGAAGTATGGCGAGAAAGAATAAATTATAAAATGTAGGATACTATAACAGTTTAATGCACATATAAGAATATGTAAAAATACTGATTTTTAGGCCTATGGTTCCGTCTTTTCTGAGCAACTAGAACCGCATCCTCAATGATGTTTAACTTATGAGTAATCACATCTGGGCTTACTCCTGTGGGGATCTCGTTCTCCTATGTAAATATGCTTTCAGACTCAATGAGAACTTTTTTAACATCCTCTTTGATCTCAAGTTTTAATCCTTTGGCGATCCGCACCCGTTTTCCATCAGCAATAAGGAGCGTTTCTGTGTCGCCCAAAGCTGTAGTGACAAGTTAATATTTCTCACCTTCGTCCTCTTTGGATTGTGGGCGAATTGATAGTGACGCTGAGTAGGTCTCTTGAACCGTCTTTTGGTTCCTGCTAATCATTACTCCTCCTTTGTTGGTGAGGATGTACCTATGGTGATGATATTGCAAGAACTGCCCGTGTCTACCATTACCCGCCTCATTTCATCTTCCATCCTTCAATTGTCAACGCATCTGTATGTGGAGAGATTACTGGACCTGTTTCTGCAAAAGGAGCAATGGAGGGATGTTTTATCTAGAGCGGATATTTTTTGCTTTTTCCACGGGTGGCTGATACCCTGGTCCATCCGCCATGACATTAATGACACTTTTGAATTTATTTTTGGGATCTGTCTTCTGCTTGTCATCTTGTTATTTGTTATTCTGGACAAAGCTATCTAGTTTGCCAGCTCCCAGCAAGCTTCAGTGTGGTGGCCAACCAAAGGGTGGTAATAATCTTAGATTGGGTACCCCCTCAAATTTGACCACTGGAATATTTATATTACTTGTACTAAAGTCCTGTTTATGGAGGAAGAACCCCGATTTTTGTCTTTCTCACGATCTCGATTGTGAGATTCGCCTTTGGTTTTATGTGATGGAGATAACGATTCGCGGCATATGTCATCTACCTCCCTGAATGCTTGGCATCGTTCAATTAGATTCGCCATATTGCGGGGTTTTCTCCGGATCAGATCCTCCTATAAGCTTTTACATGTTGTATTTTTGGCCAATGCTTCTGCAGCTGATCCACCGCCGCCTGAACCGCCTATATGTAATCGGTCATGACCTCATTGGTTTCCTACGGGGACATGACCAATGTCTCCTGGTCGGGAGGATGATGGTGGTGGGCCGGTACTCCGGGGTGTATCAATAGGCCTCTTACTACGTCAGCGTATTGGAGAGGGAGGTGACCTACCTCTGCGAGAAGAGCCCTCTCTTCGTGGCGAAGATGTTTTACGATGCTTCTCATTCGAAACTGACATTTGCACAGTTTTGTAGTTAGCTCAAGACATGAAAGTTTTGTTTATCCAATTTGTCAATTCATCAACCCATAATGGCCTTAATAGTTAGGGACAGTTACATGATGATCACAAATTGATTTAATATGTTCAATTCTCTTACGTCGGTAAAAGAAATTCTAATAATGTCAGATAAACAGTTTTTATATGAATAAACACATCCTTGTAAAAAAGGGAATGAAATAACTGTTTGACAAAACAATATTCAAAAATATGAATTTTTTATATTAAAAGTACTAAATAGGAGAAAAGCCATATATAGATGGTGAATTATACAAGGAAAACCAAAAATGATTTTTTGCAATTTCTTCTAATAGTTATATGTATGTTCACCCAAAAGACCGACTAGATCTAAATCCTTTGCAATTACATGAGCAATTTTATGATATTTTAATATCAAATGACAAAATCACATTGAATGGATGATTTTTTCCTTTTGTAAATCCCAAGATCACGGGTCTTATACATGCGTTTGTACTGGTTCAATGATAATATCATATTACACTTGTCATGCATAAAAATATGCGGGCATAGTAAGCATGCAAGGTTTAATGAAAGATTTGCGTCTATGACTTCATCTTTTACAATTTATTAGATTTATCATAATAACATGTAACGATATTCATAGCACTTTATAAGAGTGAGGGATCTCAATTTTAATCAAAACTGGAATAAGAAATGGGAGGAAACTTATCTTTTTCATCATAAAATTCCAGATTTAATGTAGAAAACTCTTTCCCACCAATATATGGAGAACCGTATCTTTGGATAGATTTGTTGTACTGATTGAGCCAAAGTTGGAGATTGTGATTTCTATTCTGTTGACTCCATTGTTTTGTTCTTTGTGAAACTCTATACAATCAAGATTTTGTGATCTTCTGTTTGTTAGAGATCCACGCTCACCGCACCAATTGATAACACGGGGAAAAATCCTTGATCGGAGCACTTCCCTGTGAGGCGCCGTTGGGATCGGCCGGGGACACTCCGATGCCAAAGTCAGTAAGGAAGATCAAGAGAGCAAACTGAATTGACAAAGAATAAGTGAATGTGTGTACCTTGATAGCCTAGGGATGTAGGCTATATATAGTTGGGGAATTCGTAACCTCTAGGTAACTAGAAAGTCTCCATTAATGCTCATTTAATGGCGGTTACAAGTTACTCTTAACCTGGTGGTTTAAGACTATTAATGATTCATTTAATGATCTTTATGGCCGAGTTGGCGGTTAGCCGTTACTATGATGAATTAGGTGAAAGAGGAGATTCGCCTCATAGGTTCGACAGCGGATCTCACTGAGCTGAACCGTGGAGATCCGCCATCTGGTTCTTCTTACGGCGTTCTCAAGGTGAATATCCTTTTTGGTCCTTGGGATAATATTCTTTGATCCGTCAAGGCATATGTACGCTCTCCTTGAGAGATATGGCGGGTATCTGCTACTTGCTTTCATTGGGCGTATCTTGTTATGGCGTATCTCGCCATGGTCCACGTGGCGTGGCATAGTGCTAGAAACTCCTTCTTTTTCCTCATTATTTGCATATTCTCCCCTGCATTAATTATCATTAATGCCACATTAATCATGTATAAATATTTCTTTTAGAAGGAATAATGGTTTGCCATTATTTCTATTAATTTTCCCTTATTCTTTATTCAAGAATAATTTGGGTTGTTATCAGATGGTATCGCACATCGAAACTGAAACCTTTGTATGGTGTTGTTCTGAGCATAGACATGCGCTTTCTTCGGATGGAATGATTAGAACACCATAGCACATGTTTTTCATATCATGTGTGCTTTGTGACCAAGAGAAGGAAAAATGACAATCTCACTTTTTCCTAGCGTGAGACTCTCTACGTGAAAAACAAGTTTTTTCTCGAAACGTTATTCTTGATACCCTTAACTAATTCAAGAAGTGTAATTTATTTTGTCTACTTTGAAAGGATGCCCTCAAAAGCTAGGTACTAATTTAGCTCGGACAGGAGCCAACTGGGCAAGTAAAATGAATTATTATGGAAGGAACGTAGTAAGAGGGAAAGACTTTATCAAGTTCAAATCTAGTAATCCTATATTTCACAAATCCGGATAGTTGTGCATATGTGCACGCTTGTGAATATAGATGAACTATTGAGATTATGAAAATTACAGTGGATGTGATATAAAGTCTAGGATAAAGCATACCATTTATTAATTACACATGTAATTCGAGAGGTTGTATATCTCCAACGAGTATACAGCGTTTGAGTTCTCAATTTTATGTCGGTCGCACGAACTATTTGCAAGTATGAACAAGACAAAGTGATGGAATATGTTTATGTTACGTGCGAGTGGGAGATATAAAGATAAATGGAGTAAACGGGCTTTGGCCCATTTATTGATCCATTTATGGCCCACCCGTAACCTAGTCTAATTAGGATTAGGATTAGGGTTTAGGTTTTAACCTAGCTTCAAATAGATAGCTTGGGACGCTAAAACCCTAACACAAGTTAAGACAGCCTAATAGAAAAGATACTCTCTCTTTCTCTCTCTCCTATGCACCCCCTATCTCTCTCTCTCATTTGTCTTTGAGTTTAATTCTTAGTTCGTGAATCAAAAGTGATTACTCCTTTAATGTGATAATCTCCTAGATCGGTGATACGGGGCCAAAGTTAATTACTTTCGCTGCTATTCAACGGATATGCGCTACAAGAGATAAGCCTAAAATCTGTTGATTTACTTATTGATTACATCCGGATTCATTACCCGTCCCTTAGAGGTTAAAGAAATCCATTATGCTTCTCCATTAAAGCCTTCATTAAAATATATTAAAATAATAATTTACTTAATTTGACATAATTCAAATTATTATTTGATATAATTATATATAATTTTTTTAAAAATATATTTCTATATAAATTTCCTTTAATTTCTATAGTTTCCCTTTTAACCCAACAATTATAGTCTTGATTCATTTGAATCCAAGCAATGAAAAGTAAACATATAATTATCACATTAGTTCTCTTTAGTTATAAGAAAGGCTTAATAGACACTCAACCCCCTAAACTTGTAACTTTTTTCACTTGGCCCCCTCAACTTAGGGGACAACCTCTCAACCCCCTTAACTTTCCAAAAACATCACATACAGCCCCTTACACCCTTATGTTCGGTCAAAATATTGACCCGTGTAGAAAACGCGCTTGACTGTTGACCACACCAATGCCACGTGTCATTTTTTTTATTAAATTTTTCCAAGTGATTATTGTATGCAAGGTGTTGTCGCTGTTTGTCGTCGTAGCCTTATCGAGGTGCTGAGGTTGGCGGTAGTGATCGTCGATATGAAATCATTTGGAAAAATTTAATAAAAAAGTGACAAGTGGCATTGGTGTGGTCAACAGTCAAGCGCGTTTTCTACACGGGTCAATATTTTGACCGAACATAAGGGTGTAAGGGGTTGTATGTGATGTTTTTAGAGAGTTGAGGGGGTTGAGAGGCTGTCCCCTAAGTTGAGGGGGCCAGGTGAAAAAAAGTTACAAATTTAGGGGGTTGGATGCCTATTAAGTCTATAAAAAAATATTGAGTTTTGAAAAATAAACATGTTTATTTGGCTGCAATACAAGAAAATAATTTGAAGTATTTGGTTATGTTTTAGGAAAATATTTTTCTATCACCGACTAAGCAAATAATGTTATACTTATTTATAATTTTTATATTCAGCCAAATTTTATATATTATAATAAACGAAAATAGTGAAAAACAAAAAAAAAATTGTTAAAAACAGAAAAAAATTGAAAAATAGTAAAAACATAAAAATATGCAAAAATGAAAAACATGAAAACGTAAAAACGAATAAACATTTCACATTTTTTCGTAATTCGCATTTTTCATTTTTCCACTTTTCAATTTTTTCGTGTTTTTTCGTTTTCACATTAAACAAGTTGTTTTTCTTCGTTTTTTTCACGTTTCTGTTTTTAGCTTTTTTTTTCATTTTTCGGTTTTTTCACCTTTCCCCATATTCTTCATGTGTTTTTTCATTTTTATGTTTTTTGCTCCCTCGTTTTCACTTTTCTTGATTTTTTGTTTCTCACATTTTTTATTGCGTTTTTCACGTTTTGTTGTTTGTCGTGTTTTTACCCTTTTTTGTATTTTTTTATAAATTTTTTGTTTACTTTTTTTCACATTTTTTGGGGTTTTCTATATTTTTTCGTTTTTTTTCATTTTTGAGGGTTTTACATTTTTTTCGTTTTTCTCATCTTTTCATGTTTTTAACATTTTTACTTTCACATTATTACAATTTTCACGTTGATATCGTGTAGATTTAGCAACACCGTAAAGCGTCCCTGTGAGGCGCCGTTGGGATCGGCCGGAGGCACTCCGATGCCTAAGTCAGTAAACTTCTTAAGAGAATAAACTGTAATGACAAAGCAAAGCTAAGAAGAGTGTGTAAGTGTACCTCTGTTGTCATGTTACAAGGATATTTATACAAGTTTGAGTGATAACTGTAATAACATTCTCTTTAATGTCCCTTTAATGGAGAGTAATGCTCTTTCAATGTAGTTTAACTTCATCCTCTAACCTCCGAGTTTTGGCAGGTTCTGAGCTATCATTAATGCTAGTCAAATGATAGTGAGTTACGCCGTATAATCCTCTGCTTCTTCTAGAGGCGAATTGCCATATGAGGCGAATCCTCTTTTTGCCCCTCTTGGGCGGATCTTTGTAAGAATCCCTGGCACGACATCGTATTTCCAACTAAGGCGGATCATAAGTGGAGCTCTATGAGACGACATCGTATTCCTGTTATGTGCTATGTGGCGGATCGTAAGAAGGAATGCTCAAGACGACACTATATCTTTATCTGTACGCCATATATATCTTGGAGGCGGGGCTTTTCTCCTTTTAAGCCCTCTTCGCTAGGGAATATCTCCAGTTTAGTCTTTCATGTTTCATGGTGGATGTTATCAGAAGCCTCCCCTAAATGGTCTTTTAAGTTCTTTAGGACTTCTCAGCTTCCTCGCATGCCATTAGCATTTATTGCACCTGAAGGGCACCTTTATCTAGGCCAATGACGTTTTTACAGGTGGCAGTTCTCAACACAGATTTCAAAACTATTTAATCATTTCACTAAATGGAAAAGGCTTTCCTTTCAACTTCTTTCATCTTCATTTTTGCTCTTTACGATTTTCTACAACTATCTGTAGAAGTTTGATCTCTCTCTCTACCTTTCGATTTTTCATGTAAGTTCATCTTTCTACTGTAATCTTTCCATTCTTTCCTGAATTTTTGTTTATTGAATGCTTATTTCATCTTCTACTTCTTCTTCCGAGAGAACTTCGAGTTTGAACTTAAAATTCTCCTTGGTGCCTTCTTCATTTCGTATTCCTATTGCGACCATAAAGGCCCAAAACCTTACCTCTGGAGAAGAAGCAAGTTCTTCTGCTCCTAAAAAGAAAGGGGCAAAATCCCCTAAAATGGAGGTGACCTCTTCTAGTTTTAGCTTTACCCTCCTGATAACTCTTCAATCTCTATATCCTTGGCTCCGAGCAGCTTCTTGCTTGGTTCCTACACCTTATCAGAGACCTGCGTCCCCTCTTAGGGGTTATTTCGCAGTCTATCAAAGCCACGTTGAAAGGGGCTTTAGTTATCCGGTTCCCAAGATGGTTGGGGACATTCTTGAATTTTTCTATATCCCTATTTGCCAACTGCACCCAAACAGTTGGTTAGACTTAATATTAGATACTTACTTGGCGGCAAATCTGGGCTTAATTCTGAGCCCTCGCATTTTCCGAACTCTTCACACCATGTCCAAGCGTGGGGTGAAAAGTCACATTACCTTTTCCAAATTGAAAGGGTATTCACCTTTTCATAGTAAGATGTCGAACGTCCATCGTTGGGAGCAAAGATTTTTCTTTGTGAAGATAGTGGAAGGCGTACCTCTCGGGTTTCCTGCCGGATGGAACTATAAACCAAAAGAGAAGGGGGATCAGAAGTTTTACCTTACCCAGGAGGAGAAGAATACTCTACGGATTCTTCGGTCTCTCAAGCACGACTTTTGGACGTATGACCAAGCTTTGGCCATTATGAAGTCTGGCGAACCCCTGGCGACGATACGGGACGGAGAGATCCGCTACAATTCTTTCTACGCTTTTGAAGGTATCTTCTGCCTTTTTTGATCCGCCTTATTAACCTATTTTTGTCCTTCGCCCCTTCTTGCAGGGGGAGAATTAATGCCAAGGATGTTATTGCAGAGAGGCGGAAACTTCAGGCAGCTCTGGTCGCCCAGGAAAAGGCGAACGTTGCGCCTAGCAAGAAGGACGGGAAGCGTCATGCGACCTTTGGTGCCTAAACCCCTCCTTCTTCAAAAAAGGCCAGGGTGGACGGTCCTCCTCAGGAGCAAGTTTCACAAGCCGGCGAATCGGATCAACAAATGATTCCGGCGAAGACTTCTAAGGTCTCCTTATTCTCCTCTTCCTTTTCTCAGGTATGCCTTTATCTTTGATGTGTTTTTGTAAAGAATATTAGGATTTACCTTTGTCTTAGCTTTGCTTTTCGTTCGAATTTTCAGTCTTCAAAGCCCGACCTTGGGGGTTACTGGTTATCCAAGCATGGTCCTGGGTTGGTCTTGGCTTCGGAGCATATAATGCATGACATTGAGGAAGCTATCGGCAAGCTTCCTGTTGTTTTGAAGACGAGGGCCAAGTACAAGACCCTAACCCACCTTAAGATGATCAAGCGGCGATCTTTAGCAGTATGTGACATTTTTGCTCCTGGTACCTTTCATACTTTCCTTCTCTAACTCACTCCCTTTTTTTTACTATCTATTTTAGACCATTTATCACTGTAATACTGTGGAGGCGGACATCGCTATGAACACGGTGAAGGAAGCCCGTCTCAAGGAGCTGGAAGATGAAGTCTCCCTTGCCAAGTCCAACGCTCAAGCGGCAAGTGCTTTAGCGAATGGCTTAAAGGAGAAGCTTGCTGATCTGGAGAAGAAGCTAGAGGAGAAGACCTTAGAAGCTGCCAATTTGTCTGAGGAGTTGAAGGCGGAGCAAGAGAGGTGAGAGAAGGATTGGGATCAGTTAGAGGGAGCTTGCGGACTCCGTGCCTACTATTATGGCGAACGTATCCTGGCGGCTCTTCTGAAAGATTTCCCAGACACTGGCATCGACGATCCCCAAGTGGAAGTGCCTTCCGAGAATGAAGCAGTTTACTATGCTTCTTTAGAGGATGCCAGCGCGGTCATTTTCAAAGAAGCTTTTGCCCTTCCCACCATACCAAAGAAGAGTGGAGAGATCATTGACCTGGAAGATGTTGTTCAGGACACGGAGGACGCCTTGGAGGATGGTGATGCTGCACCTGGTGAGGATCTCCCTAAGGCGGGTGAATCAGTGGAAGTTCCACATACCCTTGCTCCTGAACTTACGCCGAAGCCCGTTGAAGCTAACCTGGGCGCCTCTCCTCTTGATGAAAATGTTGATGACCTTACTGTTTAAGGTCTTCTTTTTTATGTAAAAATGCTGCAATATCATTTTGCACATTTCCCAATATTTATTTTTCTCCTCTCTAAGGAGTTTTTTGCCTTTGGATGCATGCCTTTTACTTTAAGCATTTACTTAGTTATATGCTTTTTGGGAGAGACATAAGTGTATAGACTTATTCTCTGAACTGCTTCTTTAAGTATTTCAAACTTGTTTCACCATATCAATCTTTCAAGTACTTAAACTTTTCCACCATATTCCGGGGTAGGTGGCCAGCCGTCCCCCGGTAAGCTTGCGATAAGCTTTTAAGGATTTCCTTTGCGCAGGATGAATCCGCCCATTAATAGGATATCTAAACGACCACTTTAACAAAGTGTCTATCCGTTGCGGGACATTTATAATTTTGGATCCGCCCTATGAAGGGACTTTTAAAAGATTCTTTCACGGGGAAGAAACTCTGCCCTGATATGGAGGGACTTTGTAAAAATCTCCTCACGGGAGAAACAATGGAGAATACAAATGGAGAATCTGCCCCGTTGCGAAGGGAGAATCTGCCTAAAAAGTCTCTTTACAAGAGATGCAATGGTGATCATAAGTGGAGAATCTATGCCTTCCCTCTTAGTTAGAAGACATTTATGTATTATGTGCTAAAAAGAAACGTACGAGCAAAAAAATCAATCTCGATAACAATTCATTTATTGAGCAAGAAATGGCTTGCCTTTATTACAATGATGAATAGCCTCTCTTATGAGCCTCATTAAAACCTTATAACAAGAAAAAACCCATTGGGAAAAAATCTTATTCTAAGGAAAAAGAGTACTCAAGGCCCTTTTCCTTCTACTTCTGAAAGTATTTGCGGAGATTCTGGATGTTCCAAGTTCTTGGTATCTCTGTTCCATCCATCTCCTTGAGCTTGAAGGTGGCAGCTCCAATTTTAACCGCTACATGGTACGGTCCCGTCCAGGTTACGCCTAGCTTGCCTTTTCCATCTGCCGACTGGATTTTATCTGCCTTCTTCAGGACTAAATCCCCTTTATTTAGCTCCATTAGGCGAGCGTTTTTGTTGTGGTAGGAGGCGATTCGCTGTTTATAGGCAGCAATTCTAGTAGAAGCTTTATCCCTCTTCATTTCAAGATCATCCAGGCTTTGTCTAAGCCTTTCTTTATTCTGTTGCTCACAATAAAAGGAGACTCGCCCATTAGGATTCTTGATTTCAATGGAGAGAACTGCCTCGACTCCATAAGTGAGGGAGAACAGAGTTTCTCCGGTCGCCACCCTGGGGGTTGTACGGTATGCCCATAAGACTGACATCAACTCATCCGCCCAGCATTTCTTCTTTTCTCCTAATCTTTTCTTAATCCCCTTGACAAGCGTACGATTTGTAACCTCGGTCATCCTGTTTGATTGCGGATAATAAACGGAGGTGAAGTTGTTGGTGATTCCCCAATCTGAGCAGTATTTCTTGAATTCTTCACAATTGAACTGCATCCCATTATCTGTGACAATTGTATAAGGTACGCCAAATCTTCCAAATAATGTTGTCATGGAGGAAATCTATCATTCGTTGGCAGTGATAATTGAAACGGGTTCGGCCTCCGCCCATTTGGTGAAATGATCTACTGCTACTATCACGAACTTGTATTGTCTCTTGGTAGGCGGAAAGGGTCCTACTATATCAATGCCCCAGGTGGTCAATGGCCAACCTTCTACGATTGGTCTTTGAAGCGCCGTGTGTACATGTGTCTCATTTGCGTGAATTTGACAATTGTGGCATTCTTCCACCATTTTCTTAGCATCTTTCTCCGATGTGGGCCAATAATATCCTGCTAACCTTGTTTTTTTAAAGATCGTAGCATGCGCCTCGTGTGCGCCACATATTCCTTCGTGCAATTCCCAGAGAACATCTTGTCCCTCTTCTGTAGTTATACATTTTAACCAAGGCTGGCTAAAGGATTTTTTGTATAACTGATCCTCCATAATAGCATGATGAGCGGCCTTCTTGACCACCTTCCTGGCTTGATTTTTGTCTTTAGGCAGAATTCTTTCCTCCAGGTACTTCACTATGGCGGTTCTCCAATCATTCTAAGCCAACTGGACGATCGCCACTTCTTCTTTATCAAATGTCGGTCTCGTTTTGATTGAAAACGGACATGTGAGGTCTTGCCACTGACTTTTAGTGGAGGCTGCTTTGGCCAGGTGATCCGCCTCCGTATTTGATTCTCGCGGGATGTGTACTATTTGCCACTATACGTCTTTGCCCTCCAGTATAGATAGGATTCGCTTTGCTTCTTCCACATATTTTACCAAGGTTTCATCTTTGACATGGAAATTCTTTGTTACCTGGTTCACCATCAGTTTTGAATCGATGTATATTACTATATGCTCTGGCACAACTTCCTTCAACAGTTGTAATCCGAGGATTAGGGCTTCGTACTCTGCCGCGTTGTTAGTTGTGGTGAAATCTAATTTGGCTGCATAGCAGATTCAGACATATTCTGGCCCTTTTATTACTACTCCCGCTCCTGCTCCTTCTTCTGAAGAGGCTCCATCCGTATGCATTGTCCATTCCTCTTTTCTGACTTTTGGCGAGCTTGTCAATTCCTTGGTGAATTCGTTAACAGAATCCGCCAAAACCTGGCTTTTCAATGCTACCCTTCCCTCGTACCGAATGTCAAACTCGCCTAGCCGTATGGACCACTCCATCAACCTGCCGGATGTTTCTGGCCGCTGCAACACCTCCCTCATTGGTATACTCGTTCGCACTATGATGGTGTGTGCTTGAAAATACGGACGCAGGCGGATGGAAGTGACTACTACCGCCAACGCCATTTTGTCTAGCTTTGAATATCTTGTCTCAGCATCTTTCAACACCTTGCTCACATAATATATAAGATATTGTTGTCCTTCTTCCTCCCTGATTATGACTGTACATATCGCTTTCTCTGTAACTGAGACGTATAAATAAAGGTCCTCACCTTTAATTGGTCTACTCATCAGCGGTGGTTTAGACAGGAACTCCTTTATTCCTTCGAAGGCTTGTTGGCAATCATCATTTCAATCGAAGGATTTTTGCTTCTGGATCACTTCATAGAAGGTGAGGCATCGCCTAGCGGAGCAAGATATGAATCTTCCCAGAGCAATGATCCGCCCGTTCAGGCACTGCACCTCTCGAAGGTTCTTTGGTGGCTTCATTTCTAACACCACCTTTACTTTTTCAGGGTTGGCCGTGACTCCTTGGCGATTAATGATATAGCCCAAAAATTTGCCAGATGTGGCACCAAACGTACATTTTTCCGGGTTAAGTTTAATATTATGAATTTTTAATACATCAAGTACCTCTTTGATGTCCGTCGCATGTTTCTTCATGGTTTTGCTTTTGATGATCATGTCATCAACGTATATGGAGAAGTTATCACCCTTCTTATCCTCGAAGATCTTGTTCATCATGCGCTGATATGTGGCCCCTAAATTTTTTAAGCCAAAAGGCATCACCTTAAAACAATATGTCGCCTGATGTGTGATAAATGATGTCTTGATTCTGTCCTCAGGATGCATAGGTATTTGGTGATAGCTGGATTTCACATCTGTGATAGAGTAGACCTCGTGCCCTGCCGTTCCATCCACCAAGATGTCAATACATGGTAGAGGATAATTGTCCTTCGGGCACGCCTTGTTTAAGTCCGTGAAGTCGACACACATTCTGTATGCTCCGCCAGCTTTCTTAACTAGAACCACATTCGCCAGCCATTCAGTATAAATTACTTCTTCTATCGCATCCGCCTTTTTGAGTTTTGCGATCTATTCCTCTATCGCCTTCTGTCTCTCTGGCCTATGATTTGTTCTTTTTTGTGTGACCGGTGTAACTTCATCCATTGTATTGAGTTTGTGAGTAATGAGTTCTGGGCTTACTCCTCTTAGTATTTCACTATCACCGGTAAAAACCTCCTGGCATTCAATGAGTGTTTGCATAATTGCCTTTTTTATCTCTCGGTGCAGCCCCTTTGCAATTTTCACCCTTTTTCCTTCGGAGATAAGGCATGTCTCTGTCTCTCCTAGAGCGGCTGTGTTCATATTCTCCTCTTCTTCTTGTTCATCGTTATCTTCTTGTTGGCGTATGGTTAGAGACGCCATATAGGTTTCTTGAGCCGTTTTTTGGCTCCCTTTGACCATTATCCCGCCTTTTTCAGTTGGCACGTACATAGTTAAATGGCATACCGATATTAGGGCGGCAGCTTCTGAGAGGAAAGGTCTTCCTAAGATAACATTATATGCCAACCGGCCATCCAGGATGGTGAATTCTTGCTCTCCCTTCCAAGTCTGGTTTCCGTCCGTGATCTCATATTCCAGCATTACATGTCCCTTGGTTTGGATAGTGTGCCCGGTCACCCCTAGGATGTCCACAATAGTAGCTTCAACCTGCATTGGATCTATTTTCAACTTGGCGAATGCGCTTCTTGTGATCACATTGCACGAGCTCCCGGTGTCAATCATGACACGCTTCATATCCCATCCTTCAATGTTCATCATGATTACTAACGCATCGGCGTGAGGACCATTAGTGGATCCAACTTCGGTGAAAGGTTTATTGAGAGCCACCTTATCAGAATCCTGCATCCTTGATTTTTTAGCAAGTGGTTGATATCCGGGTCCACCTGCAATAATGTTGATCACTCCCCTGCCTTTGCCTTTGCCACCTTCTTTTTCTTTTCCTTCATTTTGTTCATTTTGAACGAACCTGTCAAACACTCCTCGTTCAATTAATTTTTCAATCTCTTTATCCAGCGCAAGGCATCTATTAGTGTCATGGCCCTGCCTCCTATGGAATTTGCAATATGCCTTTGTGTTTTTTCCCATCGGGATGTGCTGTTCGCCTTTGAAATCAGGGTATGTGACGTCTCTTTTGAATCTACTCTTCTCTAGCCATAATAAGACCTCATTCTTAGGAGCGTTAAGAGGCGTGAAATGAGATCCGCCTTTGGAGGGATGCTTGCTTCTTTGATCCGTCCACTTATTATCAACCCATCTGTTATCACGTCTACTAGGCCTGGCATCCGCCCATCTATTCTCGTGCCTGCTAGATCCGCCATGGTCTCCTTTCTGGTGAATTATGGCCTGACGATTCATTGTTTCTGTTGATGTCATCAATCTCCATAAATCTTTTGCAGCGTTCAACTAATTCCACCATTGTTTTTGGTTTATGGATAACCAATTTTTCCTACAATCGTTTACACCTCGTGTTTTTTATTATGGCCTCTACCGCCGTATTTACATCAACGTCTGTTATATCCATACACAAGTCATTCAATCGATTGATGTAGGTTCTCAATTTATGTTTTAGATCATATAGTGTTCTGCTAGACACCTTGCAGGGGATACTACCTGCAAATTTCGCACAAAATTCTCGGCTTAATTCTTCCCAGCTATTTATGGATCCAGCCGCTAGGGATTCGAACCATCCATAGGCTGATCCGCTCAATGTTGTAGAAAACATTCTACAAAGGATCCCTTCATTTGCTCCCCCTAGGTCCATCAGTTCCCTGTATTTTCTTACGTGCGCTTCAGGGTTTTCTGCTTTCTTGTATTGTGGCAAGTTGGAGGTTTTGTAGCGTCCATCTGTTTTGAATCCCATAATATAGGTGCTGAAAGGCGAATGCCTATTTACTTGATGGGCGTATCGTTCTTCATTCTGTTTTTGCTTTCGGGATTCCTCTTGGAATCGCGCCTCTACCGCCGCCGTAAACCTGTCTAGAGAAAGGGATCCGCCATCTCGACCCTTATTGTTGTTTTCTTGTGGTCTGGGCGAATGTCTGTGACGTGATCTTGATCTATCCCTTGGTTCAGAATTATTCATTGCTGGACCTACACTAGCGGCGCCTCCTTGGGGTTGTTGTTGCGCAAGCACCCTTCTAGCCCGCTCTGTTACATCGTTTCTATTGAGGATATCATGCGCCTTATCAGCCAATTCGTTGCCTAGTTCCCGCCGAACAGATTCCACCATCTGGTCAAGAAATGACTCGGGAGACCATTCATGTGAAGGTTGCACCGTGCCGTCAGGATGTGGTACAATTTGTTCAAGGGGACTATCATTGAGGTCCTCGTTGGTAGGGACATTCCCAGTGGGATTATTTGAAGACATGTTTGAATGTTCGTCGTGTAACCCTATTAATATTAGGATTCCACGTTCACCGCACCAATTGATATCGTGTAGATTTAGCAACACCGTAAAGCGTCCCTGTGAGGCGCCGTTGGGATCGGCCGGGAGGCACTCTGATGCCTAAGTTAGTAAACTTCTTAAGAGAATAAACTGTAATGACAAAGCAAAGCTAAGAAGAGTGTGTAAGTGTACCTTTGTTGTCATGTTACAAGGGTATTTATACAAGTTTGAGTGATAACTGTAATAACCTTCTCTTTAATGTCCCTTTAATGGAGAGTAATGCTCTTTCAATGTAGTTTAACTTCATCCTCTAACCTCCGAGCTTTGGCAGGTTCTGAGCTATCATTAATGCTAGTTAAATGATAGTGAATTACGCCGTATAATCCTCTGCTTCTTCTAGAGGCGAATTGCCATATGAGGCGAATCCCCTTTTCGCCCCTCTTGGGCGGATCTTTGTAAGAATCCCTGGCACGGCACCATATTTCCAACTAAGGCGGATCATAAGTGGAGCTCTACGAGACGACATCGTATTCCTGTTATGTGCTATGTGGCGGATCGTAAGAAGGAATGCTCAAGACGACACCGTATCTTTATCTGTACGCCATATATATCTTGGAGGCGGGCCTTTTCTCCCTTTAAGCCCTATTCGCTAGGGAATATCTCCAGCTTAGTCCTTCATGTTTCATGGCGGATGTTATCACACGTTTTTTTATGTTTTGTATTTTTTTCGCTTTTTATCGTTTTTTGTGTTTTGTACGTTTTTTTCGTTCTTCACATTTTTTCACATTTTACGTTTTTTGGGGTTTTCAATGTTTTCCTATTTTTTCGAGTTTTGTACGTTTTTCTGTTTTTTCTATCCTTCACTTTTTCTATTTTACTGGTTTTCATAGTTTTCCATGTTTTTTTTACCATGTTTTCACATTTTTTCCGTTTTCTCTCTTTTCATTTTTTTCTTGTAAATTTTTGTTTTTACTCTCTATTTTTCCATTTTTTCACGTTTTTTGTGTTTATTATTGAACTTATTTATTATATGAGTTATATTTGGGTCGAACATGAAAAAAAAAAAGGATGAATAAGTCACAATCGAAGAAAATAGTCAGTAAAATATTTTACCCTCAAGGGTAAACATTTTTCTAACTTTCTTTATATTTTTTTTTCTATTGATTAATATTTTATATGGACTTATTTTCTTAAATACACAAATTTATTCCTACACAATATTTTTCATTTTCTGTAGGGATAAACGGGCCTGATATGTTTATCAAGTATATATGCAGTGAAAGGAAATTATGAGTTACTTGAAACTGAGGGCTAAATAGAGAAAAATAAAAGAGTGGAAGGACTTTAGAAAGAGTTCATATATTTAAAATTTGAATAATGGAAAGTAGGAAGTTGGAAACCAAGTGTTGAGAGTTTGAAAGGGACGCGAGTAATCCAAAGCCTATTTATGCGCAGAACGGTTTTTGGTTTGCAGCAAATTCTCCAATCCCGTCATCATCGTCATCATCATCATCAGTTCATATGACCAGGTACCAACCCTACTAGAATCTTTTCTTTTCTTCAATTCTCTGTACATTCCTCTGTTTTCAAATAATCAATTGTGGTTTCGGTTGTTCATTTTAGGAATTTCAGAAATTGTATAGGATTGAAATGTCAAATCGGCAGATTGCTATATTGAGTGATTGAAGTACCAAAATGATGGGATCGTTTCTGTCAAGAACCCTAATGTAAATCACTCACTCCATCCATCTCTATAACATCACCAATTTGATTTCCATTTTCTTTTTATACTTAAGTATTTATGAATCTAATTTTGACAGCATGGTGTTTGGTTATGCATACCCTGCTTATGAATGTTTTAAGACTGTGGAGAAAACCAAACCCGAAATTCACCAACTCCTTTACTGGTGCCATTACTGGTATGGATATTCACTTCCTTACCCTACTAAAAATTGCACGTAGTGGTGGTAATTTCTGAAACCACAACACGATTTAGAGAAACAACCTGATTGACATGACAAAGTTGTCACAGTTATCAACTTTTTTTGCATCTATAATCACATGGAATGTATATATAACATAAAACACAATTTTTGACATAACTCAGAAATTGCCATCCCTAAGTCTTGCACTTCCTATAAGACTTAATGTATACTTTCTTCCAAATATCTGCAGGATTTTGGTAGCGATTCTTACTATCTGTGAAAGATTAGGGGACAGTTTAATTCCATGGTATTGTCTATACATAAAACACGGGCTGCCTTTGGTGTTAAATTAGTAATTGTTCTGGTATGTTCATGCTTGTTTGTTGTTTTTTAATAGGTTACCCATGTATAATGAAGCAAAGTTAGCTTTCTTTATATATCTTTGGCATCATAAAACAAGAGTATGTTCTATTATCTTCACACATCCTAAAATTATCAAGTAAACATATGTATGGCCGTGTGGTTGAATTTGAAACTGTTTTTTCTGTCAGGGGACACAGTATGTTTATGATTGTTTTTTCCGGCCAATTGTGAAAAAACATGAGACTGAAATTGATAATAGTTTGTTGGAGCTCAGAGTTAGAGGAGGAGAGATTGCAGTTCTTTGTTGGGAGAAGGCTTCAACTTATGGACATAGAAAGTTTTCCGAGATTTTGGAGTATGCTTCTTCTCAATCAGTTCCACGGCTCAAGTCTCGGGTACCTTTAACGTTATTGATCCTGTTCGTAGTTGTTAAGGATTTTCAGATAATCATATCCTAGATTACCTAGTTTTACATGTTGGATAGATGCCTTGTATCTGATTGCATATATAATGGCAACTTTCCTTTTTTCATGCATATGCAGCAAGAACCAGAAGCTATAAATGATAAACACAGTGTTTCTGAACCAATTAGTCAGCAAGAGCCGTCTACCCAGTTGGAAAAATTGCCACCAAAAGAGAATGGAAATTCAGATGGAGAATATGTTCAGACAAAGCGTAGCAGATGGAGGTTTTTCAAGAGTTAATGCATCAAACAACCACTGAAATTCAGGTTTCTTGTACTGATTGTTGCAAGTGCTGTAAGTATGTAAATGGTAGATACAGTACGTATATGAGATAAGAGGTTAATGTGAAGTGATATAAGTGTTTAGTAGGTAACTGAAAACTAATTGCACATTTACACAGTTACCTTTCTTTTTAAAAGCTTATAATTATTATATCATTTCATATCTCTATAACTCTTGATATATAAAAAATCATTGTGAATATGTGATTCATTACCATCTGTTTCTATTAATTCAGCAGGAGATTGTCTGACGTAATTTCAACTAATTATACTAATTTGTTGAAAAGCTCACGGATGATTAGTCTATCTAACGCTTTCTTTGATATAGGCAATGAAATAGTTTCATGTTGCTCTTGCAACTGGAACCTCAACTAATTTGACTTGTTCACTCTAAATTTATAGAGAAGGACTGAAATTTCGGTTGCTAATAGGTTTTTACTTGATAACAATATACAAATAAACCGTTGCCACGTAGGGCGATAGCAATTAGGCTGGCCAGCACACTTGTAGAAATCTAGCTGTTCATAAATAGCCTCCCAAGAGACTGCAATACGATCCACTAGGCATTTGGAACCCGCTGCTGATTCAATATATCAGGGTAAAAGGTGCATTCATAGTTCAAAGTAAGACGGGAGAACAGAAGCACCAAAATACTATTCTCTCTCTTTTAAGTTAATGCCTTCTCTTTACCGGAAAACTTACTAACTTATTCATTGAAGTACAAATGCTGATCACCGGCTCTGTTTTGACTCTTTTCTTATAGGTCACTGTCAAGGTATTGGGCCCTTGCGAAATCTAAGAATCCCATTACTCTTTTCACTAACATCAAATTGGTGTCACGAGTATGGGCTCAATTAGTGGCCCTTTATTCCTATTATGGGTTGGGTGAGCCAATGATACATATAAATTCTTTTAGAAGCTCTGAAAACCACACTAGCTGCAGACGTTCACATGATTATTTCTCACCATTTTGAAAGGTGATGCGACCTTTTGGTATGAAAAATTGCCACTTGTTTAATCAACCATTTTAACCTAAGTGTTACAGAATTTGCTCAACATTTTATCATCTCGATCCCAGAGCACAAAATCATACAAGATCTGAATTATATGGTTTAAGAAATAAATGAATCGCTACAAGAAGGTTTAATATATCATTTGTTCTCTCAACTTGTTCTAAAAGTTTAATTGACCCCTGAACTTTTAAAATGTCCTGAAAATCTCTTGAGTTTGCATAAAATGCCAAGTTAGCACCTCTGAACTTATTTAGCAAAAAAAGTAAGTTAAATCAAGAAAGTGTATTGCACATGTTTTAAAAAACAAGTTTTAAAGTTAACCAAGTAAAAACTTCATTGTTAAATATATTTTATGGATTAAAGTACATGTACCACATCTTTTACATGCAACTTACTTTTTTACAATCGACTGATTAATTGATTATATTTAAAACAAATTTAGAACTAACTAATTGGACTTTCTATAAAAGTTTGAAAGCTATCGAAATACTTTGAAAGTTCAAGGCCAATCAACTTTTTTAGACAAGTTTAGTGGGCAAATAATATATTAAACCCTACAAGAATGGGTTGAAGACTTTCAGAAAACTACCATACAGATGAGTCCTCAATCGAGAGGCAGTGATGGATGTCATGACTTTTAATTTTCACAATAACTAGAAAATACCCCTTGCTTCGCTTCGGGAGAAAATAAGTATATTTTTTGTTCGGTTCATATGTTTTGTGTTTGAGATATTTACTTTGAAAAAGAAAATTAGTTCATATATTGTAGTAAGAAGAGAATATGTTTCATAATATTTATAAAAGTTACATACATCATTAATTATACATAATACATGATAACTTTAAGTATATAAGATAATAAAACACACACATTTTTGTACAGCACACGATAAGGCTATATAATTAAGGGTTAAGATGCATAAATATTACATCAATATCAATTTTATCTTTCATGTCTAAAATGGTGCAATTTTACTCTTAATATTTGTAAAAGGAGCAATTTTACTCCTAAAGTTGATAATTTGGATCAATTTGAGAAATAATTCATCAAATTGTTTGTTCGGTCATGAATCTTGTGATCTACACTTCACACGTGCGTCATTTTATCAATAACAAATCATGAACATATGTTGAGATGTGAAAAAAATAAAAAAATATACCGTCTTTTGCACGAATTAGCCAAAAAAAATTCAAAAAATTCACCGAATTTATAAATATTAATCTCAAATTCTATTATTAAATTAAAAAAAACATGAAATCTTTTTTTAGAACGAATTGAACTGCACCATTTCAGACGTTAGAGGGTAAAATTGCTCATGACCTAAAATGTTAGAGGTATTTTTACACTTTAATCCTATAACTAATACAACGGTGGGTTTTTTCCGTGCTGTTTGAGTTCCAGCACAAAAAAAAAAAATTGAAATGTCAAAGCTGCAGTAAACTAATTCAATTGAAATCAACAATTCTTTTTCCAATTCCTCACTCTCTATGAATTACTATTTTTTTTATCTCCTTTTCACAAAATACAGTGTAAAAAACGACATCGTTTCTGTCGTTCCAACCCCAGCCATAAACATATACACTCTCACCTTCAGGGCTACCTTTCTTCCACTGATTCTTTTTGTCATCTCTTTCTTCTGTTCTTCTGTCTGCATTTCTTGATATTTCTTTCCTCCTCCTGCAGCTGCAATACTGATAAGAATCTCTTCTTTTTTCTCTATTTCTCAACTCCGTTTGTTCAAATTGTTCAATTCTTGTGATTATTCCGAAATGGAAGAGAAAAAAATACAGATTTGCTTAATTGGGTTTTTCTGGTAGAAGAAGAAAACTCAAAACCTCAATTGAGAGACCATGGCAACAAAAGAGCAAAAATGGACTGAGATTGTAGATGAGAATGATGTGGAAAGTAAGCGAAAGAGAGAGAAGAAAGACGTGGAATGGGGGAAGAGCAGGAGACTAATCAATGGAAGAAGCCTTAAACGGTGTCGTTTTATTGCTAGCTAGATAGGGACAATCCGGAAAAATAAAATCAGAATAGAAAGGGTATAAAAGGAAGCAAATTTTAAGGCCACAATTGAAAGAAATTGGAAAAATTATGAAATTAGTACTGTTCACTTCTTTCAGCTTTATATATATAGATAAAGAGTAATCCAAAAAGCTCACTACTCATTGGCCCCACTCTTTCTCTAATCTTATGAGAGGAGTCCCATACTTCATAAGGTGGGATGAGCACCGATCCAAGAAGAAGTCTAGAAAAGCATGGTAATTACCTTCAGGACCTTGAATGTCCCTTAAGGAGCAAAGATAAAAGAAAATGAAAAGGTGACAAAGCTTATGAAGTTGGAAAAGTGCTAATAGATTTCGCACCTTTGAACTCCCTAAATGAAGAAATTCTCCACTGAGTTGAACACAATAAGCATAAGCAACCCATATCAAGATATATAACGTGAAACAACAATAAACTTATTATAAATTCTACAAAATTGAAAGCCACAACATTGAACATTACATGCAACCCACTCTATAGTTTGAGAAAATGGCTGAATAAAGGGTTTAATAGACTATTTTAGCAAGCCTCTCGTAACCGAGACTTTCACATTGAACAATGAATTACCTTCGTATAGAAACACAATCATAATCACCTGTTGGGTTCTACATGTATAGTGATCCGTAATTAATTCTGGAGCGAGGACATTTCTCAAAACACGCAGGGATCCGAACTGATAGAAACAGAGAATCACCAAAATATTTGTCGGACTTAGGGGCGAGGGACATTTTACTCCCAAAGATTTTCATGGAAAATTCTTGCAACGTCTGACTTAATATAAATATTAAAATATATTATATATAGGTATATTAATATTTATTTATAATTACACATTGCTTTTCTTTTATCAAGTTACTTATTTTAAGAAAAATTGTAATAATACTAACTAGTAATTATGGAGAAACATCTGTTTTGGTTGAATGTCTATCCAATGGAACTTGAAACTTTTTGAAATTTACATCACTTATTTATTTACATATGATTAATAATGTCTTCTTTGTACTATAATCAACTAGCATGATATAATTTCTTTATTGATGACAAGGATATAATAAAGACTTAAATTCTTTGAATTTGCAGATACTTCTATGGTGGGGATGCTATTGGAATGATAAATGATCATGGTGTCTTCGCATAAAAGTGTATTTTTTTTTCGGGGTGATGGGGAATCCCCATTCCCCGTGCGAGATAGAGACGGGATAAAAACATATTTACATCTATTTTTTTGGGATTTCCCAAAACATTGGAAGCGGAATAAAGAATGCATTCCCATCTTGTTTCCACCTCTGGTGTCAGCGGGTCGGCCTTCCAGGCTTCCAGAATCAATCCTACCTGCGGCGATGGTTAAGACGACATGTCTCTAACAAATATGTTGAAAAAAATTGGATAAAAAAAATGTAGTTAGTATAATATTTACCCTATGAACAGAAATATATTCAATATTGCCTATGAACATTATCATAATCTGATTAAAACTTATTGGGACGTGCAGACTTCATGGGATCTATACAAAGGCACTAAAATAGTGTATAACGTGTGAGAGAAATTATACGAATATTGATCGGCTTTAAAGAAATAGAAATATGAAAGTTCGAGAGAAGTTTTAAGCATTCAAATTGGTTTGGTGAGTGTTCCACAATCTTTGTAATCCTTACTTTCATTTATCCTCTCTGTAGACCTAGGCAAAATTAACCGAATTATTCCAGTAACTTTTTCTGCCTTAAATGCTTTGGATAATTTTATTGAAATAAAAAAAACAAACTTAAATAACTTTATATTAATAAAACGCTTAATAGGCATTCAGCCCTCTAAACTTGTAACTTTTTTTCACCTGCCCCCCTCAACTTAGGGGACAACCTCTCAACCCCCCTCAACTCTCCAAAAACATCACATACATCCCCTTACACTCCTATGTTCGGTCAAAATATTGACCGTGTAGAAAACGTGCTTGACTGTTGACCACACCTATGTCACGTGTCACTTTTTTTATTAAAATTTTCCATTCTGGCATAAGAATTCTGATCGAAATCCATCTCTGGTAGTTGCTCGCCAAGCACAAATGGGCTTGCTCGCCGAGCAGGGGTCTCAATGGAAAATTTTAATAAAAAATGACACGTGGTATTGGTGTGGTCAACAGTCAAGCGCGTTTTCTACACGGGTCAATATTTTGACCGAACATATGGGTGTAAGGGGTTGTATGTGATGTTTTTGAAGAGTTGATGGGGTTGAAAAGTTGTCCCCTAAGTTGAGGGGGCCAGATGAAAAAAAGTTACAAATTTAGGGGATTGGGTGCCTATTAAGCCTTAATAAAATGAAGTTCAATAACATTATAAAAGTTACTCAAAAATCCAATGACTATTGGTGTAATTTGTTATTTGGATCGGTTTTGTATTATACCTGTTTAATTAACCAAAATATGATATTATTTAATCCTAACAAATGTTTGATCCAACATGGATAATTAAGATTCGGCTAACAATGCATTACAAATAAATAAGGAGGAATTAGACATCCACAGACTTCAACCAGATACAGAAACTATAGCCCGAGAAATAACACGGGCTGATAAATTCGTTGATCTAGGAACGAAACTGCCCGAACAATTTCCTATATTTTTAAGTAAGGATTTGCAATCACCAATAATTAAATCTAAGATTGAATTGTCGCTAGTTTCTTGCTGCAAGGTATACACTAGCATTTGTGAAGCTGGTTCTAAAAGGACATATTTCCACCCGTTATCCTTCAACCAACTCAGCACCTCGCGACACGAACGAGATTCAATTAGAAAAGGGTCTAAAGTGTAGGTTAGTTCTCCATTTCCTACTACGAGAAAAGACCATGTCTAATCATGAATTACAAAACCAAAGCCCCCATAATCCTGGGTAGCAAAAACAGCCCCATCGAAATTTACCTTTACAGTACCAATAGGTGTGTGAACTTAGTGTCGTGCTACTACCGGATGAACATGGCAAGCCATCTGCTTTGGAGCTTGAGCAAACCTCCAACTGTCTAGAATCGAAGATGCCCTTATAAAACCAATAGCAGCAGGTGATGCTCTCGTGCGCCATACACAATCATTACGGCTAGAACAGATCGCCCAGAAGACAGCATCTGCGAGCTCCACCTTAGGCTGGTTACCATTTATGTTCGATCAGAATTCATAGAACGGCCTATATGTTGGGGTTTAGTGTCCTATAGTCAATTGTTGTAGGATATGAACGAGCTGTAAATGAATTGTTCTTTTATGTCATTTGTTTTAATAAGATATAGTTTTCAACTATATAAAGAACTAAATAAGTCAAATAAAAGAAAATCCTTATGTTTATTTAAAGTGATTATAAAGTGTTCATAGAAGCATGAAGTGAGACAAAACATTATAATAAACTAATAAATTTAAAACCACCTCAAGTCAAGTAATATGTTTGAATAGGGATTGATATAATACTGTTGAGACTTGCATGTAATAATGTCTTCTGTTGTGAACAGAGAGCTGATCTCACAAGTTTCACATATGTGGATATCTGGGCAGTTACATGGATCCGGTGAAGGAGTTCATTAGACGATAGATATTTTGTTGTGTAATCTTAGTTTTTGCTGACTACATGTTTCTTGTTCTGCTGAGTTAATATATTATCGTATCTTCTATTTAAACATCTATGTTATCTGTTTATCACTTTATGCCTATCTGCTGTGTTGATCTAAATTCATGACTTGTCTCACATGTCTTCTTATTCGAATTGAACAAAGTAACTAAAGCTTGACAACATTGAATTAATCATGTACCTGGCCACTGAGTAAAACTACTCAGCCTCAACTAACTCACTAAGCGTGCTCTGATATCTGAACTTTATCTTCCGCTTAACTTAATATCGAAACTGAGTAAAGTGAGGCTGGTCCAAGAACTGACCTAACTTCTGAAAACTGACTGTAGACTAAACCTTGAAATGTTTAAAGTAAAACTAAGTCAGTAGTTCAACACTTACGGGGGAGAATCTTAAGAAGTTAAGAAAAGGTCAATCATCATGGGGGAGCTCAACACTGAGTTTCTTATTGAATATTTTCGCCAACATCAAAATGGGGGAGTTTGTTGAAACACCTTTCCACATGATTTTGATTTGACAAAATTACTAAATCTCCATGATTAAAATATTCCAACACGTTAAATTTAAATGCTTTGTTTTATTTGTACTAATGTGTTTGTTCAATGTTGAGTTATTTGATTTATAAGACATTAAGTTAAGTGGCCCTAAGGCCCATGAAAAAGAGTCAAGCCCAAGTCAACGGATCAAAGCCTCACGGCCCAAGAAGACCAAAATGCAGTCGTACTGAGTAAAACACAAGCCCAGCTTTGAGAAGGATCGAGAAGCCTTCGTCTAAATAGCTTCAAGATGAAGCTGCTGAGTTGAGCGACAAGATAGTCAGATCAGCAGCTGGCCTGGATAAACTTCGAGACAAAGTATTTCTACTTCGGGTAAAGTTTAGAAGACGCAGAAAGCTGTCTGGAAGACTTTACCATAAATGTGGAAACATTATGTTCTGTCTGACGAAAAGCTGCTGAGCACTGCCGAAGACAGAAGATACAAGATTTTGATTGGCCGAGGACGCTGAGCACGTACTGAGTGAAAGTGACAGGAAGATGTTTCCCTCCAACGGTTATTTCGAAATTCAAAATAACCAGTGCATCAAGTGTCACTATAAATAGGTCACTCAAACGCTTCATTCCATGCAGATCTTCAATCAAGTCGAAACGCTGACCAAATTGTTACTTGAAGTTCTGTGAGAAAAGTAAAGCAAATCTTACACCAATTCCAATTTTGTGTAAAAGTCTAGAGTGATCTAAATCATCTAAAGTGTCTTAGCAATTGTTGTTTAGGACAAGCAAACACTTATCATTTCTAGAAGTATAGAAAGGAGAACTGAGTACTCGGTTATAGTACTCAGCGTTAGTAATAGGAGTGAGTAGAGGAATAGAGGAAGGTACTCTTGTATACTCAGCTTGCTATTGTAAAAGGTTTGTGCTCTACCTTTAAAGAGCTCAGTAGAGGATTCTAAAAAGCTCGGAAGGAACTCCAGGGACTGGACGTAGGCGGAGAGGCCGAACCAGGATACGTCTGCTGAGTAACATCTTTTTAACCCTTATCTCCTTAAAATATTGCTTCCTATAACACTGCCTAGTTAAACGCTAAAAAAAACATAAGCTGAGTTGAGTGAACTGAGATGCTGAGTTCAGGAATAGACTCAAGTGATATCTCTTGACTCAAGGATAGATTCAGTCTTAGTCACCTATTGACTAAGCTTGTATCTAAAACTTACTCAGTCTCACTGTGCCAAAAGGCTTTGAGAAAGTCTAAGTTCAAAATTAGCAGTCAGCCATACGTGAAAATTTTAAATAGTTCCTAACCCCCCATTGGAACTAAATTGTCACGTTACACGGGACCAACAAACAGGATGGATGGATTTATCCTATGTCACATGTTCATCACATTGGTATTAGTAGGTATAAGTAATCTGTTGGGGTTTAGTGTCCTATAGTCAATTGTTGCGGGATACAAACTTATTGTAAATGAATTGTTCTTTATATCATTTGTTTTAATGAGATATATGTTTTATAACTATATAAAGGCAATCCCTTTTAAGCACTGAATAAAGTCTAATAAAAGGAAATCCGTAAGTTTGTTTAAAGTGATTATAAAGTGTTCATACAAGCATAAAGTGAGACAAAACTTTATAATAAACTAATAAACTTAAAACCACCCCAAGTCAAGTGATATGTTTAGGATTGATATATCACGGTTGAGACTTGTATGTAACAATGTCTTCTGTCCGACAGAAAGCTGATCTCACAAGCTTCATATATATAGATATCTGGACAGTTACATAGATCCGGTGAAACGTTGTTCATTAGGATTGGGGATCCGATTTGAGATAACAGGATGGGTAGATTCATCATTGTCAACTGTTCATCTCATTGGTATTACTAGGTATAACTAATCCTCAGACTCAAAAGAATGTTAATTGGTCATCCTGAATTACTGAATGTGAGACTTTGATCCTGCGGTCCCACGATCCTTAACAGAGATGACTCTGGGGTGTGAACTGCAAAGGTTGGGTGTCACAGGAAGTAATGTCAGGGTAGTTATACATTGGATTGAACATTTATCACTCCCGATTAATGGGAGATACATCCAAGGATCGCTTGTGGAAGACTCGACTCTAAACCCTTGCAAGGTGATAGCTTAAGAGTAGAAATACAGATTTCACTTAACCTATCTTTTTGAGTTGACTCGGCCAAGAACAAGTAAAACGAACGTCTCGCTATATGTGACTTGACATTACCCATAGTCATAAGATTCAGTTCAAGGATGTAGTTGATAAAGGATCGTATTATACCGTAACTAATACGGAAGGGTTAACGACAGAATCAACCTGTCTTCTTAACGGACTCTGGGGGAATGATTACAGACTTGCCAATAACATACTCAGTACATCATTCCGTTATGCAAGGATTAAATATAATTCTTGAAGAAATTAATTTAATAGTTGCATACGGCCAGAAGTAGTAAGAACCTAATGGATCACACATAAGACTTGGACCCAAAAGAGAGATGGATATGATTAATAGATGGAAGCCCAATTGAGCCCAGTAAGGCCCAAATATATGGAGGGGGCGAAATTTGTATATAGAGATAATGAATTGATTTTATTCCATTAATCCTAATTTGATTAGGATTATGAATTAAATTAATTAAGAGATAATTAAATTAGGAGTTTTAATTGGATTAATATACTCCTATTATTATCCAATTAGGTTATTTATTATTATCCTAAATATATTAGATATATGGTGAGATAATAATTAGGAATCCTTTTCCGAATTGGATTCCTATTAAGTAACCTATTCCTATCTAACTAGTGTTTAGATTCAAGCAACTATATATACCCCCTCCCATGTGAATTTCGACCAAGCCTAATCCCTCCCCCTTTAGTGATTTTCGAAATTGCTATTCAGTGAGAGAAAAAGAATTCCCATCCCCTAGTTCGTGGACAAGAATTCATACGGCATTCCATCGATTGATTAATCTTATTCATCCCTCTTTCTCTTTGATCTTGTGTTGGTTAATTAGAGGCAATCTATTTTGGTTGCATCTCATAAGGGTTGATTTCATCTTAACCTCTCCGTGTTAAACTTTGTGGTTGGAATCTCGGAGAAGAATTGTGGGCGCTTCTTTAACAACGCTAGATTGTTCATCGAAAGGTATTCCTTCTTATCCCTCTTTATATGAAATAACGATTAACGGATCCTATGGTTAAAAGGAAATAGGCTAAAATTTTTATATTTCCGCTGCTATACCTTAGCCCTAATTTCCTTCAGTGGTATCAGAGCCATCGTTAAATCCGTTATTTCATATATGAAAATATAGAAGTTTTCAATAGGATTGAATAAATATTTATGGTTAGGATTAATTGACAAATAGTTTTGATTAATTAATTCTAAAGATAAATAGAGTTTTGATTAATTGTTAATTAAAACTGATTATGCTTATGTTCCTAATTATTTCAGTTGATAATCATTATAACAAAATCTATTAGTTTTATAGTTAGGTTGATAAAATTAGTTTTATTAATTCTAAATGATAAAACGGAAATCTATTGTAGTTTTTCCTATTTCTGAAAATCGTTTTAAAATTGTTTTAGAACTGATATATATACATATACATATATATATATATATATTTAATAAAAAAATAAATATATAACGACAGCAGCCCGAGTCGCGTCTCACGGCGCGACTAGCCGCTGTCGCGCGGCTGCTGCCTCACGGCAGCAGCCGCGTGCGGCGCAGGGGCGCCGCTGCCGCAAGGCAGCGGCGTCCCGCGTGCCCTAAGGGCTACTGCCAATCGGCAGCAGCCCGCTCTCGGGCCCGACCCGATACCCACTTGATTTTAAATGGTTTAAAATCGTTTTGTATTAAATATATATATATGTTTCAGAAATTAATAGTTTTCTGTTTTGATTATCGAATGAAAAATTCGTTTAAATGTTTGTTTTTACCAATATGTAAATCAAAGTGTTAAATGAATTGAAATCAAAATAATTGGGACGTGCATAATCAACGTTTTATATGGTTATATTAATCTAAGGATTAATATAAGGATACAAAACGATTAGAAGTAAAATTGGATGAAAGTTAATTTGACGAGTTAATGTGATTAACCTAAATATTACATAAGCCGGTTATGTAATCAACCAATTAAATTTATTTAATTGAGTCTATGCATGTTTGGAGTTATGGACATATTTGGACCCTCTTTTAGTCTTTTGGTATTTTTGAAATAGGGCATGCGCGTCCTGCCTTTCTACTATCTATTGTAATTTCTCCTCTCATCTGATTCCCTTCAATTCAATTGAAGTTTTCTTATAGTAGTATAGAAATTAATATGTAATTTCAAGGCGTCATGGAGAAGACGGAGGACCTAAAGAGAAATATGTAATAGTTAGTATTTCCTTAGGTTTGGCCTTTTATTCCGTCTCTGGCTCGACGGAATAATTTAGATGATATGTCCATAACGCCAATGTATGTGAATGTATGTATGTCTGATGTATGCTAAAGCAAATCAAGACTAAGTTAGATTATGAGACTTAAATAAAATCCCTCGTTAAAAAGTTAAGTAAATAAGCAAGTTATTAAAATCGGTTGCCCCTCCCTAATATTATAATTCAGCCGGCAGTACTGGGGGCCTTTGGGTTGTTGAGCAAACTCAAGCTCGGGGTCTTATGGTAACACCTGAATTATCGAAAGTTATTCTTTCATGAATATGGGGTAATACTTAAATTAGATTATGATAATTGGATGGGCAAACTCATGTTGTCATAAACTAATGGGCAATATGGTTGGGATTAATGTGAATAACATATTAGTTACTAATGTGGTTAGTAACCCAATAACCTAGGAATCACATTCAAGATGTGATTGATTACATGAATCTACCTGACAAATGGGACTAGCTTGTTGAGCAAACTCAAGGCGAAATCTCAGGAGTTAGGATCCTAGCTCACTAAAGGATTTGTGAAATTCTTCGAATTAATATGGAGGGCTATTAATTTGACAAAATAGTGGGAGCAATCTGAAATAAATTAAAAGGCCTATAATTTTAGATTGTTATACTTTAAAGCAAATGAATGACATACGTTTACTCTTTCTCACTCTCAGGTTTTGTTTAAACACACACTCTTAAAATCATGACTAAAACCAATCTGCAAAACATTCTTACCGATAACAAATTGAATGGTTCAAACTTCACCGACTGGTTTCGTAACCTCAAAATTGTTTTGAAGTTCGAGAAAATTGGATATGTACTTGATACATCGATACCCCCTGTCCCTGAAGATGATGCTCCCATCGAGGAAATTGATGCTTATCAGAAGCACAAGGCTGATGATGATCATGCCGCTTGCATCATACTTGCATAGATGACATCGGAATTACAAAGGCAACATGAGGAGATGAATGCCTATTCCATCATCATGCACCTAAAGGAATTGTTTGGGAAACAAACCAGGTGCGAACGCTACGAGATATCAAAATTGTTATATCGTTGCAGGATGCAAGAGGGCACATCTGTCATGACACATTGTGTCAAGATGATAGGCTATATTACCAAACTTTCTAGTATTGGATTTGTGATGGACAACGAATTAAGTACCGACTTGGTTCTTCAGTCCCTCCCAGAGAGTTATTCACAGTTCATCATGAACTACCAAATGAATGACTTGCAAACCTCTCTTGAAGAGCTTGCAAACATGCTCAAATCAGTTGAGCCCAATATGAAGAAAGACAAGGCCATACCGGCTCTTGTAATCGAGGGATCGAAGAAAAGGAAAGGGAATTTTCCCAATCCTAAACATCCCAAGAAAGGTAAGAGAGATGTGTCCAAGGGAAAGGAAGTGAAGAAGCCCAAAGGAGAATGCCACTTCTGTGGTAAAGACGGGCATTGGAAGAGAAACTGCAAGGAGTATCTAGCCACCCTCAAGAAGGGAAAAGGTGGTGCTTCTACGTCTGGTATGTTCTATATTGAAATAAATACGGTTTCATTGTCTGAATCTTGGGTACTTGATACCGGATGTGGATCTCATATTTGTACAAATATGCAGGAGCTAAAACAGACTAAGGAACTAAAGAAAGGAAGCATAAACTTGCGAGTGGGAAATGGAGCAAGAGTTGCCGCCCTCGCAATTGGAGATTATGCTTTACTTTTGCCCTCTGGGCTTGTAATAGAATTAAGGAATTGTTTATAGGTTCCTGAGATGTCTCGTAACATTATTTCTATTAGCCGTCTCGTTGACGATGGTTTTCATATTTCAATAAAGAACAATAGTTGCAATTTTTATAAAGATTCGATCTTTTATTTTTCAGGAATATCACAAAATGGGATTTATGTGTTAGATGATAAAACTCCTGTTTTTGCAATTGATACCAAAAGACATAAGCTAGATAATTCAACTTACTTGTGGCATTGTCGTTTAGGCCATATAAACAAGAGACGCATGCTAAAGCTACATTCAGATGGGCTTATAGATCCAATCGATTCTGAATCATTGGAAACATGCGAATCATGTTTAAAAGGTAAAATTACAAAGACAGTCTTTAGCAATAAAGGTGAGCGTGTATCAGACACTCTAGGACTCATTCATTCAGATGTATGTGGTCCTATGTCAGTCCAAGAAAGAGGAGGATTCAGATACTTCATTAGCTTCATAGATGATCATACTCGCTATGGTTATATCTACTTGATGAGGCACAAATCAGAAGCCTTTGACAAGTTCAAATGCTTCAAGAATGAAGTGGAAAATCAATTAGGAAAGAAAATAAAAACACTTCGATCTGATCGAGGTGGCGAATATCTTTCTGATGATTTTCTGAATTATCTAACTGAATGTGGGATATGCTCACAATGGACACCTCCCTATACACCACAACACAATGGTGTATCCGAGAGGAGAAACCGTACCCTATTAGATATGGTACGATCTATGATGAGCATGGCCTTACTTCCAAAGACGTTCTGGGGCTATGCCTTAGAAACTGCCCTCTTCACCCTGAACCGAGTACCAACTAAATCCGCTGTTTTCACACCATATGAATTGTTCGTTGGTAAGAAACCCGTGTTCTCGTTCATGAGAGTATGGGGTTGTTCAGCATATGTCAAACGCGTTGCGTCCGACAAATTAGATTCTAAATCTGATAAATGTTTCTTCATTGGATATCCCAGGGAAACCATATGGTATTACTTCTATCATCCAGATGATCAGAAAGTAATAGTATCCAAACACGCAACCTTCTTAGAGAAAGAATTTCTCGAAGAAACACAAGAGGGAAGCGTGATTTGTTGGGGTTTAGTGTCCTATAGTCAATTGTTGCGGGATACAAACTTATTGTAAATGAATTGTTCTTTATATCATTTGTTTTAATGAGATATATGTTTTATAACTATATAAAGGCAATCCCTTTTAAGCACTGAATAAAGTCTAATAAAAGGAAATCCGTAAGTTTGTTTAAAGTGATTATAAAGTGTTCATACAAGCATGAAGTGAGACAAAACTTTATAATAAACTAATAAACTTAAAACCACCCCAAGTCAAGTGATATGTTTAGGATTGATATATCACGGTTGAGACTTGTATGTAACAATGTCTTCTGTCCGACAGAAAGCTGATCTCACAAGCTTCATATATATAGATATCTGGACAGTTTCATAGATCCGGTGAAACGTTGTTCATTAGGATTGGGGATCCGATTTGAGATAACATGATGGGTAGATTCATCCTTGTCAACTGTTCATCTCATTGGTATTACTAGGTATAACTAATCCTCAGACTCAAAAGAATGTTAATTGGTCATCCTGAATTACTGAATGTGAGACTTTGATCCTGCGGTCCCACGATCCTTAACAGAGATGACTTTGGGGTGTGAACTGCAAAGGTTGGGTGTCACAGGAAGTAATGTCAGGGTAGTTATACATTGGATTGAGCATTTATCACTCCCGATTAATGGGAGATACATCCAAGGATCGCTTGTGGAAGACTCGACTCTAAACCCTTGCAAGGTGATAGCTTAAGAGTAGAAATGCAGATTTCACTTAACCTATCTTTTTGAGTTGACTCGGCCAAGAACAAGTAAAACGAACGTGTCGCTATATGTGACTTGACATTACCCATAGTCATAAGATTCAGTTCAAGGATGTAGTTGATAAAGGATCGTATTATACCGTAACTAATACGGAAGGGTTAACGACAGAATCAACATGTCTTCTTAACGGACTCTGGGGGAATGATTACAGGCTTGCCAATAACATACTCAGTACATCATTCCGTTATGCAAGGATTAAATATAATTCTTGAAGAAATTAATTTAATAGTTGCATACGGCCAGAAGTAGTAAGAACCTAATGGATCACACATAAGACTTGGAACCAAAAGAGAGATGGATATGATTAATAGATGGAAGCCCAATTGAGCCCAGTAAGGCCCAAATATATGGAGGGGGGGCGAAATTTGTATATAGAGATAAGGAATTGATTTTATTCCATTAATCCTAATTTGATTAGGATTATGAATTAAATTAATTAAGAGATAATTAAATTAGGAGTTTTAATTGGATTAATATACTCCTATTATTATCCAATTAGGTTATTTATTATCATCCTAAATATATTAGATATATAGTGAGATAATAATTAGGAATCCTTTTCCGAATTGGATTCCTATTAAGTAACCTATTCCTATCTAACTAGGGTTTAGATTCAAGCAACTATATATACCCCCTCCCATGTGAATTTCGACTAAGCTTCTAACCTCCCCCTATAGTGATTTTCGAAATTACTAATTAGAGAGAGAAAAAGAATTCCCATCCCCTAGTTCATGGACAAGAATTCATACGGCATTCCATCGATTGATTAATCTTATTCATCCCTCTTTCTCTTTGATCTTGTGTTGGTTAATTAGAGGCAATCTATTTTGGTTGCATCTCATAAGGGTTGATTTCATCTTAACCTCTCCGTGTTAAACTTTGTGGTTGGAATCTCGGAGAAGAATTGTGGGCGCTTCTTTAACAACGGTAGATTGTTCATCGAAAGGTATTCCTTCTTATCCCTCTTTATATGAAATAACGATTAACGGATCCTATGGTTAAAAGGAAATAGGCTAAAATTTTTATATTTTCGCTGCTATACCTTAGCCCTAATTCCCTTCAGTGGTATCAGAGCCATCGTTAAATCCGTTATTTCATATATGAAAATATAGAAGTTTTCAATAGGATTGAATAAATATTTATGGTTAGGATTAATTGACAAATAGTTTTGATTAATTAATTCTAAAGATAAATAGAGTTTTGATTAATTGTTAATTAAAACTGATTATGCTTATGTTCCTAATTATTTCGGTTGATAATCATTATAACAAAATCTATTAGTTTTATAGTTAGGTTGATAAAATTAGTTTTATTAATTCTAAATGATAAAACGGAAATCTATTGTAGTTTTTCCTATTTCTGAAAATCGTTTTAAAATTGTTTTAGAACTGATATATATACATATACATATATATATATATATATATTTAATAAAAAAAATAAATATATAACGACAGCAGCCCGAGTCGCGCCTCACGGCGCGACTGGCCGCTGTCGCGCGGCTGCTGCCTCACGGCAGCAGCCGCGTGCGGCGCAGGGGCGCCGCTGCCGCAAGGCAGCGGCGTCCCGCGTGCCCTAAGGGCTACTGCCAATCGGCAGCAGCCCGCTCTCGGGCCCGACCCGATACCCACTTGATTTTAAATGGTTTAAAATCATTTTGTATTAAATATATATATATGTTTCAGAAATTAATAGTTTTCTGTTTTGATTATCGAATGAAAAATTCGTTTAAATGTTTGTTTTTACCAATATGTAAATCAAAGTGTTAAATGAATTGAAATCAAAATAATTGGGACGTGCATAATCAACGTTTTATATGGTTATATTAATCTAAGGATTAATATAAGGATACAAAACGATTAGAAGTAAAATTGGATGAAAGCTAATTTGACGAGTTAATGTGATTAACCTAAATATTACATAAGCCGGTTATGTAATCAACCAATTAAATTTATTTAATTGAGTCTATGCATGTTTGGAGTTATGGACATATTTGGACCCTCTTTTAGTCTTTTGGTATTTTTGAAATAGGGCATGCGCGTCCTGCCTTTCTACTATCTATTGTAATTTCTCCTCTCATCTGATTCCCTTCAATTCAATTGAAGTTTTCTTATAGTAGTATAGAAATTAATATGTAATTTCAAGGCGTCATGGAGAAGACGGAGGACCTAAAGAGAAATATGTAATAGTTAGTATTTCCTTAGGTTTGGCCTTTTATTCCGTCTCTGGCTCGACGGAATAATTTAGATGATATGTCCATAACGCCAATGTATGTGAATGTATGTATGTCTGATGTATGCTAAAGCAAATCAAGACTAAGTTAGATTATGAGACTTAAATAAAATCCCTCGTTAAAAAGTTAAGTAAATAAGCAAGTTATTAAAATCGGTTGCCCCTCCCTAATATTATAATTCAGCCGGCAGTACTGGGGGCCTTTGGGTTGTTGAGCAAACTCAAGCTCGGGGTCTTATGGTAACACCTGAATTATCGAAAGTTATTCTTTCATGAATATGGGGTAATACTTAAATTAGATTATGATAATTGGATGGGCAAACTCATGTTGTCATAAACTAATGGGCAATATGGTTGGGATTAATGTGAATAACATATTAGTTACTAATGTGGTTAGTAACCCAATAACCTAGGAATCACATTCAAGATGTGATTGATAACATGAATCTACCTGACAAATGGGACTAGCTTGTTGAGCAAACTCAAGGCGAAATCTCAAGAGTTAGGATCCTAGCTCACTAAAGGATTTGTGAAATTCTTCGAATTAATATGGAGGGCTATTAATTTGACAAAATAGTGGGAGCAATCTGAAATAAATTAAAAGGCCTATAATTTTAGATTGATATACTTTAAAGCAAATGAATGACATACGTTTACTCTTTCTCACTCTCAGGTTTTGTTTAAACACACACTCTTAAAATCATGACTAAAACCAATCTGCAAAACATTCTTACCGATAACAAATTGAATGGTTCAAACTTCACCGACTGGTTTCGTAACCTCAAAATTGTTTTGAAGTTCGAGAAAATTGGGTATGTACTTGATACATCGATACCCCTTGTCCCTGAAGATGATGCTCCCATCGAGGAAATTGATTCTTATCAGAAGCACAAGGCTGATGATGATCATGCCGCTTGCATCATACTTGCATCGATGACATCAGAATTACAAAGGCAACATGGGGAGATGAATGCCTATTCCATCATCATGCACCTAAAGGAATTGTTTGGGAAACAAACCAGGTGCGAACGCTACGAGATATCAAAATTGTTATATCGTTGCAGGATGCAAGAGGGCACATCTGTCATGACACATTGTGTCAAGATGATAGGCTATATTACCAAACTTTCTAGTATTGGATTTGTGATGGACAACGAATTAAGTACCGACTTGGTTCTTCAGTCCCTCCCAGAGAGTTATTCACAGTTCATCATGAACTACCAAATGAATGACTTGCAAACCTCTCTTGAAGAGCTTGCAAACATGCTCAAATCAGTTGAGCCCAATATGAAGAAAGACAAGGCCATACCGGCTCTTATAATCGAGGGATCGAAGAAAAGGAAAGGGAATTTTCCCAATCCTAATCATCCCAAGAAAGGTAAGAGAGATGTGTCCAAGGGAAAGGAAGTGAAGAAGCCCAAAGGAGAATGCCACTTCTGTGGTAAAGACGGGCTTTGGAAGAGAAACTGCAAGGAGTATCTAGCCACCCTCAAGAAGGGAAAAGGCGGTGCTTCTACGTCTGGTATGTTCTATATTGAAATAAATACGGTTTCATTGTCTGAATCTTGGGTACTTGATACCGGATGTGGATCTCATATTTGTACAAATATGCAGGAGCTAAAACAGACTAAGGAACTAAAGAAAGGAAGCATAAACTTGCGAGTGGGAAATGGAGCAAGAGTTGCCGCCCTCGCAATTGGAGATTATGCTTTACTTTTGCCCTCTGGGCTTGTAATAGAATTAAGGAATTGTTTATACGTTCCTGAGATGTCTCGTAACATTATTTCTATTAGCCGTCTCGTTGACGACGGTTTTCATATTTCAATAAAGAACAATAGTTGCAATTTTTATAAAGATTCGATCTTTTATTTTTCAGGAATATCACAAAATGGGATTTATGTGTTAGATGATAAAACTCCTGTTTTTGCAATTGATACCAAAAGACATAAGCTAGATAATTCAACTTACTTGTGGCATTGTCGTTTAGGCCATATAAACAAGAGACGCATGCTAAAGCTACATTCAGATAGGCTTATAGATCCAATCGATTCTGAATCATTGGAAACATGCGAATCATGTTTAAAAGGTAAAATGACAAAGACACCCTTTAGCAATAAAGGTGAGCGTGTATCAGACACTCTAGGACTCATTCATTCAGATGTATGTGGTCCTATGTCAGTCCAAGCAATATGAGGATTCAGATACTTCATTAGCTTTATAGATGATCATACTCGCTATGGTTATATCTACTTGATGAGGCACAAATCAGAAGCCTTTGACAAGTTCAAATGCTTCAAGAATGAAGTGGAAAATCAATTAGGAAAGAAAATAAAAACACTTCGATCTGATCGAGGTGGCGAATATCTTTCTGATGATTTTCTGAATTATCTAACTGAATGTGGGATATGCTCACAATGGACACCTCCCTATACACCACAACACAATGGTGTATCCGAGAGGAGAAACCGAACCCTATTAGATATGGTACGATCTATGATGAGCATGGCCTTACTTCCAAAGACGTTCTGGGGCTATGCCTTAGAAACTTCCCTCTTCACCCTGAACCGAGTACCAACTAAATCCGCTGTTTTCACACCATATGAATTGTTCGTTGGTAAGAAACCCGTGTTCTCGTTCATGAGAGTATGGGGTTGTTCAGCATATGTCAAACGCGTTGGGTCCGACAAATTAGATTCTAAATCTGATAAATGTTTCTTCATTGGATATCCCAGGGAAACCATAGGGTATTACTTCTATCATCCAGATGATCAGAAAGTAATAGTATCCAAACACGCAACCTTCTTAGAGAAAGAGTCTCTCGAAGAAACACAAAAGGGAAGCGTGATTTGTTGGGGTTTAGTGTCCTATAGTCAATTGTTGCGGGATACAAACTTATTGTAAATGAATTGTTCTTTATATCATTTGTTTTAATGAGATATATGTTTTATAACTATATAAAGGCAATCCCTTTTAAGCACTGAATAAAGTCTAATAAAAGGAAATCCGTAAGTTTGTTTAAAGTGATTATAAAGTGTTCATACAAGCATGAAGTGAGACAAAACTTTATAATAAACTAATAAACTTAAAACCACCCCAAGTCAAGTGATATGTTTAGGATTGATATATCACGGTTGAGACTTGTATGTAACAATGTCTTCTGTCCGACAGAAAGCTGATCTCACAAGCTTCATATATATAGATATCTGGACAATTACATAGATCCGGTGAAACGTTGTTCATTAGGATTGGGGATCCGATTTGAGATAACAGGATGGGTAGATTCATCCTTGTCAACTGTTCATCTCATTGGTATTACTAGGTATAACTAATCCTCAGACTCAAAAGAATGTTAATTGGTCATCCTGAATTACTGAATGTGAGACTTTGATCCTGCGGTCCCACGATCCTTAACAGAGATGACTTTGGGGTGTGAACTGCAAAGGTTGGGTGTCACAGGAAGTAATGTCAGGGTAGTTATACATTGGATTGAGCATTTATCACTCCCGATTAATGGGAGATACATCCAAGGATCGCTTGTGGAAGACTCGACTCTAAACCCTTGCAAGGTGATAGCTTAAGAGTAGAAATGCAGATTTCACTTAACCTATCTTTTTGAGTTGACTCGGCCAAGAACAAGTAAAACGAACGTCTCGCTATATGTGACTTGACATTACCCATAGTCATAAGATTCAGTTCAAGGATGTAGTTGATAAAGGATCGTATTATACCGTAACTAATACGGAAGGGTTAACGACAGAATCAACCTGTCTTCTTAACGGACTCTGGGGGAATGATTACAGACTTGCCAATAACATACTCAGTACATCATTCCGTTATGCAAGGATTAAATATAATTCTTGAAGAAATTAATTTAATAGTTGCATACGGCCAGAAGTAGTAAGAACCTAATGGATCATACATAAGACTTGGAACCAAAAGAGAGATGGATATGATTAATAGATGGAAGCCCAATTGAGCCCAGTAAGGCCCAAATATATGGAGGGGGGCGAAATTTGTATATAGAGATAAGGAATTGATTTTATTCCATTAATCCTAATTTGATTAGGATTATGAATTAAATTAATTAAGAGATAATTAAATTAGGAGTTTTAATTGGATTAATATACTCCTATTATTATCCAATTAGGTTATTTATTATTATCCTAAATATATTAGATATATAGTGAGATAATAATTAGGAATCCTTTTCCGAATTTGATTCCTATTAAGTAACCTATTCCTATCTAACTAGGGTTTAGATTCAAGCAACTATATATACCCCCTCCCATGTGAATTTCGACTAAGCTTCTAACCTCCCCCTATAGTGATTTTCGAAATTACTAATTAGAGAGAGAAAAAGAATTCACATCCCCTAGTTCGTGGACAAGAATTCATACGGCATTCCATCGATTGATTAATCTTATTCATCCCTCTTTCTCTTTGATCTTGTGTTGGTTAATTAGAGGCAATCTATTTTGGTTGCATCTCATAAGGGTTGATTTCATCTTAACCTCTCCGTGTTAAACTTTGTGGTTGGAATCTCGGAGAAGAATTGTGGGCGCTTCTTTAACAACGCTAGATTGTTCATCGAAAGGTATTCCTTCTTATCCCTCTTTATATGAAATAACGATTAACGGATCCTATGGTTAAAAGGAAATAGGCTAAAATTTTTATATTTCCGCTGCTATACCTTAGCCCTAATTCCTTTCAGTGGTATCAGAACCATCGTTAAATCCGTTATTTCATATATGAAAATATAGAAGTTTTCAATAGGATTGAATAAATATTTATGGTTAGGATTAATTGACAAATAGTTTTGATTAATTAATTCTAAAGATAAATAGAGTTTTGATTAATTGTTAATTAAAACTGATTATGCTTATGTTCCTAATTATTTCGGTTGATAATCATTATAACAAAATCTATTAGTTTTATAGTTAGGTTGATAAAATTAGTTTTATTAATTCTAAATGATAAAACGGAAATCTATTGTAGTTTTTCCTATTTCTGAAAATCGTTTTAAAATTGTTTTAGAACTGATATATATACATATATATATATATATATATTTAATAAAAAAATATATAACGACAGCAGCCCGAGTCGCGCCTCACGGCGCGACTGGCCGCTGTCGCGCGACTGCTGCCTCGCGGCAGCAGCTGCGTGCGGCGCAGGGACGCCGCTGCCTTGCGGCAGCGGCGCCCCGCGTGCCCTAAGGGCTGCTGCCAATCGGCAGCAGCCCGCTCTCGGGCCCGGCCCGATACCCACTTGATTTTAAATGGTTTAAAATCGTTTTGTATTAAATATATATATATGTTTCAGAAATTAATAGTTTTCTGTTTTGATTATCCAATGAAAAATTCGTTTAAATGTTTGTTTTTACCAATATGTAAATCAAAGTGTTAAATGAATTGAAATCAAAATAATTGGGACGTGCATAATCAACGTTTTATATGGTTATATTAATCTAAGGATTAATATAAAGATACAAAACGATTAGAAGTAAAATTGGATGAAAGTTAATTTGACGAGTTAATGTGATTAACCTAAATATTACATAAGCCGGTTATGTAATCAACCAATTAAATTTATTTAATTGAGTCTATGCATGTTTGGAGTTATGGACATATTTGGACCCTCTTTTAGTCTTTTGGTATTTTTGAAATAGGGCCTGCACGTCCTGCCTTTCTACTATCTATTGTAATTTCTCCTCTCATCTGATTCCCTTCAATTCAATTGAAGTTTTCTTATAGTAGCATAGAAATTAATATGTAATTTCAAGGCGCCATGGAGAAGACGGAGGACCTAAAGAGAAATATGTAATAGTTAGTATTTCCTTAGGTTTGGCCTTTTATTCCGTCTCTAGCTCGACGGAATAATTTAGATGATATGTCCATAACGCCAATGTATGTGAATGTATGTATGTCTGATGTATGCTAAAGCAAATCAAGACTAAGTTAGATTATGAGACTTAAATAAAATCCCTCGTTAAAAAGTTAAGTAAATAAGCAAGTTATTAAAATCGGTTGCCCCTCCCTAATATTATAATTCAGCCGGCAGTACTGGGGGCCTTTGGGTTGTTGAGCAAACTCAAGCTCGGGGTCTTATGGTAATACCTGAATTATCGAAAGTTATTCTTTCATGAATATGGGGTAATACTTAAATTAGATTATGATAATTGGATGAGCAAACTCATGTTGTCATAAACTAATGAGCAATATGGTTGGGATTAATGTGAATAACATATTAGTTACTAATGTGGTTAGTAACCCAATAACCTAGGAATCACATTCAAGATGTGATTGATTACATGAATCTACCTGACAAATGGGACTAGCTTGTTGAGCAAACTCAAGGCGAAATCTCAGGAGTTAGGATCCTAGCTCACTAAAGGATTTGTGAAATTCTTCGAATTAATATGGAGGGCTATTAATTTGACAAAATAGTGGGAGCAATCTGAAATAAATTAAAAGGCCTATAATTTTAGATTGTTACACTTTAAAGCAAATGAATGACATACGTTTACTCTTTCTCACTCTCAGGTTTTGTTTAAACACACACTCTTAAAATCATGACTAAAACCAATCTGCAAAACATTCTTACCGATAACAAATTGAATGATTCAAACTTCACCGACTGGTTTCGTAACCTCAAAATTGTTTTGAAGTTCGAGAAAATTGGGTATGTACTTGATACATCGATACCCCCTGTCCCTGAAGATGATGCTCCCATCGAGGAAATTGATGCTTATCAGAAGCACAAGGCTGATGATGATCATGTCGCTTGCATCATACTTGCATCGATGACATCGGAATTACAAAGGCAACATGAGGAGATGAATGCCTATTCCATCATCATGCACCTAAAGGAATTGTTTGGGAAACAAACCAGGTGCGAACGCTACGAGATATCAAAATTGTTATATCGTTGCAGGATGCAAGAGGGCACATCTGTCATGACACATTGTGTCAAGATGATAGGCTATATTACCAAACTTTCTAGTATTGGATTTGTGATGGACAACGAATTAAGTACCGACTTGGTTCTTCAGTCCCTCCCAGAGAGTTATTCACAGTTCATCATGAACTACCAAATGAATGACTTGCAAACCTCTCTTGAAGAGCTTGCAAACATGCTCAAATCAGTTGAGCCCAATATGAAGAAAGACAAGGCCATACCGGCTCTTGTAATCGAGGGATCGAAGAAAAGGAAAGGGAATTTTCCCAATCCTAAACATCCCAAGAAAGGTAAGAGAGATGTGTCCAAGGGAAAGGAAGTGAAGAAGCCCAAAGAAGAATGCCACTTCTGTGGTAAAGACGGGCATTGGAAGAGAAACTGCAAGGAGTATCTAGCCACCCTCAAGAAGGGAAAAGGCGGTGCTTCTACGTCTGGTATGTTCTATATTGAAATCAATACGGTTTCATTGTTTGAATCTTGGGTACTTGATACCGGATGTGGATCTCATATTTGTACAAATATGCATGAGCTAAAACAGACTAAGGAACTAAAGAAAGGAAGCATAAACTTGCGAGTGGGAAATGGAGCAAGAGTTGCCGCCCTCGCAATTGGAGATTATGCTTTACTTTTGCCCTCTGGGCTTGTAATAGAATTAAGGAATTGTTTATACGTTCCTGAGATGTCTCGTAACATTATTTCTATTAGCCGTCTCATTGACGACGGTTTTCATATTTCAATAAAGAACAATAGTTGCAATTTTTATAAAGATTCGATCTTTTATTTTTCAGGAATATCACAAAATAGGATTTATGTGTTAGATGATAAAACTCCTGTTTTTGCAATTGATACCAAAAGACATAAGCTAGATAATTCAACTTACTTGTGGCATTGTCGTTTAGGCCATATAAACAAGAGACGCATGCTAAAGCTACATTCAGATGGGATTATAGATCCAATCGATTCTGAATCATTGGAAACATGCGAATCATGTTTAAAAGGTAAAATGACAAAGACACCCTTTAGCAATAAAGGTGAGCGTGTATCAGACACTCTAGGACTCATTCATTCAGATGTATGTGGTCCTATGTCAGTCCAAGCAAGAGGGGGATTCGGATACTTCATTAGCTTCATAGATGATCATACTCGCTATGGTTATATCTACTTGATGAGGCACAAATCAGAAGCCTTTGACAAGTTCAAATGCTTCAAGAATGAAGTGGAAAATCAATTAGGAAAGAAAATAAAAACACTTCGATCTGATCGAGGTGGCGAATATCTTTCTGATGATTTCCTGAATTATCTAACTAAATGTGGGATATGCTCACAATGGACACCTCCCTATACACCACAACACAATGGTGTATCCGATAGGAGAAACCGTACCCTATTAGATATGGTAAGATCTATGATGAGCATGGCCTTACTTCCAAAGACGTTCTGGGGCTATGCCTTAGAAACTGCCCTCTTCACCCTGAACCGAGTACCAACTAAATCCGCTGTTTTCACACCATATGAATTGTTCGTTGGTAAGAAACTCGTGTTCTCGTTCATGAGAGTATGGGGTTGTTCAGCATATGTCAAACGCGTTGCGTCCGACAAATTAGATTCTAAATCTGATAAATGTTTCTTCATTGGATATCCCAGGGAAACCATAGGGTATTACTTCTATCATCCAGATGATCAGAAAGTAATAGTATCCAAACACGCAACCTTCTTAGAGAAAGAGTTTCTCGAAGAAACACAAAAGGGAAGCGTGATTGAACTCGACGAAGTTCAAGAGGAAGAAACAACGACTGAAACAACAGAAGCGGTTGAGGTACCCGAAGAAGTCCCATTAGATGAGACTCCAGTGGCACCTATTCGTAGATCACAAAGAGTTCGTGAACTCCCAATTAGATATGGTTTTCTAGTGGGAGATGATGACGAGGTTCTCGTGTTAGACGACGAACCCGAAAACTACGAAGAGGCTCTTACTAGTCCAGATTCTAAAGCATGGCTTGAGGCCATGGATTCTGAAACGGATTCCATGTATACTAACCAAGTTTGGACTTTGGTTGATCCACCCGAAGGGATAAAACCCATTGGGTGCAGGTGGATCTTCAAAAAGAAGACTGACATGGATGGGAAGGTTAGCACCTACAAGGCTAGGTTGGTAGCGAAGGGATATCGTCAGAAATAAGGTGTTGATTATGACGAAACCTTCTCTCCTGTTGCTATGTCCAAATCAATCAGAATCATGCTTGCAATTGCCGCTCATTTTGATTATGAGATTTGGCAAATGGATGTGAAAACAGATTTCCTAAATGGAAATCTGCTTGAGGATGTATACATGATGCAGCCTGAAGGTTTCATATCAAAGGATGCAAATAAAGTTTGCAAACTTCAGAGATCCATTTATGGACTCAAGCAAGCATCTAGAAGCTGGAACAAGCGTTTTGACGAAACCATAAAACAATTTGGTTTCGAACAAAATTGCGAAGAAGCTTGCATTTACAAGAAAGCAAGTGGGAGCTCTATAGCATTTCTCATACTATATGTGGACGATATACTGTTAATGGGAAATGACATTGCTCTATTACAATCGGTGAAAGTTTGGTTATCTGGTAACTTCTCAATGAAAGACCTTGGTGAAGCAGCCTATATACTTGGTATAAAGATCTACAGAGATAGATCGCGTAGACTGCTTGGTCTTTCACAGGCTACATACATTGAAAAGGTGCTAAATCGGTTTAGCATGCTTGAATCGAAACGAGGTAACTTACCCATGGTACATGGAGTAAAGTTAAACAATCATCAATGTCCTAAAACTGATGATGACAAACGACGCATGGCTGTAGTCCCGTACGCCAGCGCGATCGGTTCGATTATGTATGCTATGCTATGCACTAGACCTGACGTAGCGTTCGCGTTATCTGTAACGAGTCGTTACCAAGGGAATCCGGGAGACGAGCATTGGATTGCCGTCAAGAACATTCTTAAGTACTTGAGAAGGACTAAAGATATGTTCCTAGTGTACGGAGAAGGAGATCTGAAAATACAAGGATTTTCAGATGCTAGTCATCTCACAGATGAGAATGATTTTAAATCCCAATCAGGATACCTGTTTATCCTAAATGGGGGCGCGGTCAGTTGGAAAATTTCCAAGCAGGGAAGCGTAGCTTTCTCTACGACCGAGTCAGAGTACATCGCTGCTGCGGAAGCGGCAAAGGAAGCAGTTTGGATTAGAAAGTTCATTACAGAACTAGGTGTGGTGCCTGACATTGTCAATCCCATTACTCTGTACTGTGATAACAATGGAGCCATTGCGCAAGCAAAGGAACCACGGTCTCATAATGCATCCAAGCACTACCTAAAGCGATACCACATCATAAGAGAGATTGTGGCTAGAGGAGATGTGAGAATAGAAAGAGTACCTACAGAGGACAACGTTGCAGATCCGTTGACAAAGCCTTTAACCCAGAAAGTACATGATCATCATTTAACTTCTACTGGGATAAGTTTTAGAAACAATTGGCTTTAGTCCAAGTGGGAGTATGTTGGGGTTTAGTGTCCTATAGTCAATTGTTGCGGGATACAAACTTATTGTAAATGAATTGTTCTTTATATCATTTGTTTTAATGAGATATATGTTTTATAACTATATAAAGGCAATCCCTTTTAAGCACTGAATAAAGTCTAATAAAAGGAAATCCGTAAGTTTGTTTAAAGTGATTATAAAGTGTTCATACAAGCATGAAGTGAGACAAAACTTTATAATAAACTAATAAACTTAAAACCACCCCAAGTCAAGTGATATGTTTAGGATTGATATATCACGGTTGAGACTTGTATGTAACAATGTCTTCTGTCCGACAGAAAGCTGATCTCACAAGCTTCATATATATAGATATCTGGACAGTTACATAGATCCGGTGAAACGTTGTTCATTAGGATTGGGGATCCAATTTGAGATAACAGGATGGGTAGATTCATCCTTGTCAACTGTTCATCTCATTGGTATTACTAGGTATAACTAATCCTCAGACTCAAAAGAATGTTAATTGGTCATCCTGAATTACTGAATGTGACACTTTGATCCTACGGTCCCACGATCTTTAACAGAGATGACTCTGGGGTGTGAACTGCAAAGGTTGGGTGTCACAGGAAGTAATGTCAGGGTAGTTATACATTGGATTGAGCATTTATCACTCCCGATTAATGGGAGATACATCCAAGGATCGCTTGTGGAAGACTCGACTCTAAACCCTTGCAAGGTGATAGCTTAAGAGTAGAAATACAGATTTCACTTAACCTATCTTTTTGAGTTGACTCGGCCAAGAACAAGTAAAATGAACGTCTCGCTATATGTGACTTGACATTACCCATAGTCATAAGATTCAGTTCAAGGATGTAGTTGATAAAGGATCGTATTATACCGTAACTAATACGGAAGGGTTAACGACAGAATCAACCTGTCTTCTTAACGGACTCTGGGGGAATGATTACAGACTTGCCAATAACATACTCAGTACATCATTCCATTATGCAAGGATTAAATATAATTCTTGAAGAAATTAATTTAATAGTTGCATACGGCCAGAAGTAGTAAGAACCTAATGGATCACACATAAGACTTGGAACCAAAAGAGAGATGGATATGATTAATAGATGGAAGCCCAATTGAGCCCAGTAAGGCCCAAATATATGGAGGGGGGCGAAATTTGTATATAGAGATAAGGAATTGATTTTATTCCATTAATCCTAATTTGATTAGGATTATGAATTAAATTAATTAAGAGATAATTAAATTAGGAGTTTTAATTGGATTAATATACTCCTATTATTATCCAATTAGGTTATTTATTATTATCCTAAATATATTAGATATATAGTGAGATAATAATTAGGAATCCTTTTCCGAATTGGATTCCTATTAAGTAACCTATTCCTATCTAACTAGGGTTTAGATTCAAGCAACTATATATACCCCCTCCCATGTGAATTTCGACTAAGCTTCTAACCTCCCCCTATAGTGATTTTCGAAATTACTAATTAGAGAGAGAAAAAGAATTCTCATCCCCTAGTTCGTGGACAAGAATTCATACGGCATTCCATCGATTGATTAATCTTATTCATCCCTTTTTCTCTTTGATCTTGTGTTGGTTAATTAGAGGCAATCTATTTTGGTTGCATCTCATAAGGGTTGATTTCATCTTAACCTCTCCGTGTTAAACTTTGTGGTTGGAATCTCGGAGAAGAATTGTGGGCGCTTCTTTAACAACGGTAGATTGTTCATCGAAAGGTATTCCTTCTTATCCCTCTTTATATGAAATAACGATTAACGGATCCTATGGTTAAAAGGAAATAGGCTAAATTTTTTATATTTCCGCTGCTATACCTTAGCCCTAATTTCCTTCATAATCCTCAGACTCAAAGGAATATTAATTAGTGATTCTAGATTATGGAATGTGATACTTTGACTCTGTTCAAACACGGTCCATAACAGGGAGGACCCTGGGGTGTGTGCGGGCAGGCATTGGGTATCACATGAAGTAATTGTAGAATAGTTAATATTGGATTGAGCATTTGTCACTCCTGATAAATAGGAGATACGTCCAAGGATCGCTTGTGGAAGACTTGACTCCAAATCCTTGCAAGGTGATGAATTAAGAGTTGAAATAAAGATTTCACTTAATCTATCTCTTCGCAGTTAACTCGGCCTGTACAAGTAAAATGAACGTCTCGCTACATGTGACTTGACATTATCCATAGTGATAAGATTCAGTTCGAGGATGTAGTTGATAAAGGATCGAATTATACTGGACCTAATGCGGAAAAGTCAATGACGGAATCAACCTGTCTTCTTGTAGCTCTGGGGGAATGTTTACGATTCTGCTATTCACAGTCCGCGCACTCATTCCGTTATACAAAGATTGAATATAATTTTAGGAAATTAATTTAATGATTGTATACGGCTGGTAGCAATAAGAACCTAATGGATCACATATAAGACTTAGAACCAAAGGAGGAATTGATAGTAATTAATATATGGAAGTTCAAAATAGTTTTTAAGGCCCAATAAGAGGGGGGCCGAAATTTACATGTATTAAATATACCTGGACATTAATTTATTGAGACAATTATAATTGAATTGTAATTGTGGTTAAATTAATTATAGGATAAATAAATTAGGAGGTTTAATGTGATTATATCTTCTAATTATTATTCTATCAAACAACTAGATATTATCTTTATATTTAGATATAATTATAGATAATATTTATAGAGTATTATTTAGAATAAAACTCTAATTGAGTAACCTAATTCTATCTAACTAGAGTTAAGATATAAGAGGCTATTTAAACCCCCCTTAATTGTGAAATTCGGCCAACCCCAATAAGGAGAGAGAAAATTCAGCCACCAATTGTTGAAGAAGAATTTTACTCCGCTCGCTTCCATCCGATTAATTTCTATCACCTTCTCTTCTCTTTGAGTTTGTGTTGATTTGTTAGAGATAATCTTTATTGATTGTTATTTTTGGTTGAGAATCTAATTCGTTTGATCTTCTGTTTTTGTTTGTGCTCGTGAAACTCGGAGCAAGAGTTGAGGACACTTCGATAGCAACTGTAGATAGAACGACACTCAAGGTATTTCATTTTATACCTCTTTATATGAAATAATGATTAATGGATCTTGGTTTAAGAAAATAGGTAAAAAAAATTATATTTCTGCTGCCCTGTGTTTGCCTATTTTCCTTCACTACATACTAAGCTGATGTCGCCAATTGACGTGAAGTTCTAGACTTGCCTTCCCAGCCTACAACTGATCAGTGCATGTGTTACTGATCAGTTCTAGACTTGCCTTCCCAACCTACAACTGATCAGTGCCTTGTGACAAATCAGACACACCGCGACAACCGGAACATATCATGCAGATAGGGCCATAGGTGAAGGTAAACAACAAGATAAGCTCCACCAAAGCATATTCTTCACTTTAGGAGGGGTCTTCAAGTTCAACACCGAATTCCAGTAACCGCACTAGTCATTATTGAGGAACCATAATATACATCTCGTTGCCTCCGATACGCACTCTTCACATTGAAAATCCCATTTCCATCCTAGCACCATTCCCATGAGTCGATAACTCGGTGGAAGCTAAGCTAAATTTTTTGAATTAAAGCATAATCCCCATCATTGAACAACCCCCTCAGCAGATTCACATCCCAACGGTTCTGATTCGGCACTGAAGGTTGTCAACCAAATTGCTATCAATCCCCTCCAACCGTGGACTTTCCACATACGGATTAACTAGATCAGGCAGCCATGGGCCCTCCCAAATATTGATATTCACCCCTCTCCCGATACAATTAAGCTTTGACACCATCATGATGCGCTAAATGAAACTCTGATTATGAGTAAGAGTCGCTTCCAAGAATATCTTGTTTGGGTAGTATTTAACTTTATAGACCATTACAACTAAAGAGTCCGAGAAAGTGACGAGACGACATCCCTGTTTAGGCAGAAGGGCCAAATTGAATTGGTGCAGATTCTAAAATCTCATATATCCCGCATCTTTTGAGCATATAATTTTTTCCATGATTTCCAGTGAATTCTACCACCCTTAGACCCCTACGAGCCCCACCAGAAGGAGTTCATCATTTCTCTAGATCCGAGCAAAGTAACTTTGGAAGTAAGAACAAACTCATTGCATAAAAGGGTAATGTTGGGATAGTTGATTTGATCAGAATCTCTTTACCCGCATGAGAGAGGAATTTCGACTTCCAAGTATTCAGTCTTGCACAAACCCTATCTTCAATATAATTTACCCACCAAAGAAGGAAGTCTAAGGTATTTATCCGGTATTGCCAACATTGATATAGCAAATAAATAACTCAGATTGGAGCATACCTCAAGGTTGCAGTTTATACTGAAGAAAATGGAAGATTTTGAGTAATTAATCTGCTGGCCAGAGGATCTTTCATACTGAACCAGACATTGCTTCACAACATTACACTCTTTTCAGTTTGCTTTAAAGAAGAGATCCATGTCATCTATAAAGGGTTTGACTCATGCTTCCATTAGAGGTGATGTAGAAAACTACCTATAATAACTATACACAGGTAATATAGTCTCATCACAGGGGCTTGAAAAAGTCTGTGCTCATATGATGCCCTCCTGATTGAAGCCAAGGTGTCAATTTCTGACCTCAATGTTAAAACGCTAAATGGAAAAGAGCACGATGAGGGAAGGAAAATCATACCTGAGCAGTTGATTGTCCTTTCATAATACACTCTTCTACACGACCCGTATCATTTTTTAATCAATTTTTGCTAAAATATATTTTATTCGATTGAAAATGACAAGGTGATGAATAATGCATCCTCTGTCTCCTGCAACACTATTCCCCAATTCTCGGGGAGATGGTTAAATTAATCCAAAATGAATATATAATGGACCTAAGACCTCGTCCGAGAGGTTTTAGACTTTTATAATACCTCGTCCTAGAGGTTCTGAGAACTGGTGTGGACTTGACACCTCATCCGAGAGGTTTTGGACTTTTATAATACCTCATCCAATAGGATCTGAGAACTGGTGTGGACCTGAGACCTCGTCCAAGATGTTTTTGGATTTTATAATACCTCGTCCAAGAGGTTTTGAGAACTGGTGTGGACCTGAGACCTCGTCTGAAAGGTTTTTGGATCTGTGTGCCATCCAAAGGGTATTCCATAATTAGATTTTTTTTCGAACTCGTTGGATAGGCATTGGATCTGTGTCCCATTCATGGCATATTGGATAATTAGATTTGTTCAACCTCGTTCGAGAGGGGTTGGCCTGTGTATCAAAAATATGGAAAACTCCTTTTGTCGGGGTAAATATTGTCATAAAAGATAATCAATTTACCATATTTAATGTCTTAAATACATGCATGCATTTTTAGTTAAATACATACAATTAATATGGAAAGGTGGTGGACCATCTACCAGAGGGTCGTCGGTTGGCTACCCCTGCGTGTAGACAGCTTATAAATAGGCTGTTGGGGTGCCATTTTTTTGTTACGTTTCACGTCAACTCTTGGCATCCCTTCCCTCATTCTCACAGAAAATACTTACCATGGCCGGTCTTAGAAAATTTACCCAGAAACTCTGATGTACTACCGGACCTCGAGACGACAGTACGTCTTAGACTGCTCCTTTTCACTCTAGTTCTTAAGATTCAGATTCGAGTTCGAGTGCTTTTTCAGCTCCCATGATATTGAGCAGCAGCCTAGGGACCCTGATATTGTATCTTCGCTTGCTCATCTCGTTTCTACTCTTGATAGAGCGCTTAACGGGAGGAACACAGTGGCATTATATTCTGACATCCTTCATATGGAGGACCCAATGCTCATAGTGCTGTCTTGAGAGACACATTCATCCAAACTATTTGTAAGTAATCTTATCCCTACAACTTTGTTAGTTTACCAATTTCTATATGAACTCGGGTTTTGGGACATTGCATGCGAGAACTAATAGGTAGAAACATATTTAGGGACCATTTTGGACCAAATGCCATGTTTTTAGATGCTCGGGATTAGCCCATTTTGATAAACTTTGCATGAAAATTGTATTTGGTATGTTTGCCTTATGTTGGTCGCCGGTCGGCAACGTCTTTGTCCCAATCGTTGCCAACCGGCGACGCTAGTGTTGCCGACCAGCAACGCCTCAGTGAGGATGAAACTCTTAGGAATACATAGTCGAGGTTTTTCAGGATTCTCAACATAGAGTGCAGATTGCCTAGGGATCGCGAAGACCAGCTCTCGTTAGGAGCCAACTTGATGAGCTGGCCATTATGGACCGGGTCGTTACAGGTAAGAATGGGTGGCACCGGGGTAGAAGGCCTGAGCAAGGAGTGGCCCTAAGGGATGGTGATGTGGACAGGAATGAATTGAATCCCACATCGTAAATGGAGAGGGAGTGATTGGGGCGTATTAGTAAGATGAGAATCCAATACATACAGACGCGTTTTAAAGCCGTGAGGCCCATGGTGTTGGATTTGGGCCAGAGCTAACAATATCTGCATGGTATTGGCCAGGGTGTTACAATTGGTATCAGACCCGACTCTCCACGTATGATGTGTCGTTCAAGGATGAACTAGGCAGAAGCTAGGGGGCCTGTAACGACCCATTCCGAAATGGGTGGCGTCGGGGTAGAAGGCCTGAGCAAGGAGTGCCATTAAAGGATGGCGATGGGGACAGAAATGAACTGAATCCCACATCATAAATGGAGAGGGAGTGATTGGGGCTTATTAGTAAGATGAGAATCCAATACATGCGGACGCGTTTTAAAACTGTGAGGCCCAAGGTTTTGGGTTTGGGCAATAGCGGATCATATCTATATGGTATTGGACTGGGTGTTACAGTTTGTGTATGTATTTTGGTGGAGGAGAATTGGGACTGAGGACATGGTCATATAGTTTGTTGGTTTTGAAAGTGGTGCTGAAGTAATTTTCCATAAACGATAATTTTTTGAAGTTAATTTTATGTTGATGGTTATATTTTGTGGAATAGGGAAAGAAAATGGTAATGGATTGACAATGTCAAAACCAAACTCAAAAAATCCCGAATTGGGATTTGATTGTAAAAATACCTTATTAGATGCACTGCGAGGTGCAAAATTTGTATGTGGCAGAGTGAACCCAGAATTTGGGAATGGCGGATTTGAAGTGTTTGTTGCATGTGTGATAGATTGGTATGGTTACTGTGTTTGAAAACCAGAAAAATTTGGAGGTGGTTGGGAGGAGGTCGACGCGTGATTTTTGTGGGCCTAAGGGCAGAGTTGAGACGCTAGTAATAATGGATTACAGCAAGTGGTGAGGCGCCAATAGTAGGGGAACGGATTGTTGGGGTGGTTGATTGTTATTGGGTAGCCACGAAGAAATCGATTAGGAGAGATTTGGAAAAATTAGGATCGGTAAATTGAACCCAGGTTGAGAAAGAGAGTATTGAATGGAAATTATGGTAAATTAAGGAAATGCGGAAGTAGAAGATTAATGGAAATTGTTGGTGGCAGGGGAAATAGCAATGGTGGATTGTGCGGGGTGAGGGCTTGAACCTGCTTCTAATACCATGTTACGATACTGAAGGTTTAAGAGAGTAATGAATTTTGTATATATTCTCAATGATACAATTTGTAGATACAAAGGAAGTTTAAATGCAAAGGATGGCTCCTAATATTGAGGAGTAATTAGGGGATATTCAAAATTAAACTAACTCGTAAATATCTGTAGGATATTAATTGACTTTAGAATTGGTCAAATGTGTTGGAAATTAGGCTAAGGTATAGCAGCGGAAATATAAAATTTTTAACCTATTTCCATTAACCCTAGGATCCGTTAATCGTTATTTCATATAAAGAGGGATAAGAAGAATTACCTTTTGATGATCAATCTACCGTTGTTAATGAAGTGCCCACAACTCTTCTCCGAGTTCCCAAGCACGAAATAAAACACGGGAAGATTAGGTTAGAATCAACCGTTGAATAGCAACCAAAATAGATTGTCTCTAATTAATCAACACAAGATCAAGGATAAAAGAAATAGATGAAATCAATTGATCGGAAGGAAGCCGTAGAAAATCTCGTCCTCGAACTGGGGTTGAAAATTCTCTTTCTTTCTTTAGGATAGGTTTCGAAAATCACTAGCCTTGGATTAGGGTTCAAGGATTTCGAAAATCACATAGTGGGGGGGGGGGGGGGGTATTTATAATCTCTAGTATCTAATCCCTAGTTAGATAGAATTAGGTTACTGATAGGAATTCAATTCGGAATAGAATTCCTAATTATTATCTCATTATATATCTAACATATTAAGGATAATAATAACCTTATTGGATAATAATAGGAGTATTATAATCTAATTAAAACTCCTAACTTATTTATCTCTTAATTAATTTAATTCATAATCCTAATCTAATTAGGATTGATTAAAATCAAATTAATTATTCATGTACCATACATGAATTTCGACCCCCTTATGGTCCATGGGCCTCATTGGGCTCAATTGGGCTTCCATCAATTAATTAACATTTATCTCTCTTTTAGGTTCCAAGTCTTATGTGTGACCCATTAGGTTCCTATTACTACTGGCCGTATGCAACTATTAAATTAATTTTCAAAGAATTATATTTAATCTTTGCATAACGGAATGATGTACAGAGTATGTGATTAGCAAGTCCGTAATCATTCCCCCAGAGCCATAAGAAGACAGGTTGATTCTGTCATTAACCTTTCCGTATTAGTTACAGTATAATTCGATCCTTTATCAACTACATCCTTGAACTGAATCTTATGACTATGGATGATGTCAAGTCACATATAGCGAGACATTCGTTTTACTTGTACAGGCCGAGTCAACTCAAATAGATAGGTTAAGTGAAATCTGTATTTCAAGTCTTAAGCTATCACCTTGCAAGGATTTAGAGTCGAGTCTTCCACAAGCGATCCTTGGACGTATCTCCCATTTATCGGGAGTGATAAATGCTCAATCCAATATATAACGATCCTGCAATCACTTCCTGTGATACCCAACGTCTACTGTTCACACCCCAGAGTCATCTCTGTTAAGGATCGTGTTACACCAGAGTCAAAGTGTCACATTCCGTAATCCAGAATACCAATTAATATTCCTTTGAGTCTGAGGATTAGTTATACCTATTAATACCAATGAGATGAACAGGTGGCAATGATGAATCTACCCATCCTGTTATCTCAAATCGGATCCCCAATCCTAATGAACTACTTTTCATCGGATCCATGTAACTGTCCAGATATCTGTAAATATGAAGCTTGTGAGATCAGCTTTCTGTCGGACAGAAGACATTGTTACATGCAAGTCTCAACAGTGATATATCAATCCTAAACATATCACTTAACTTGGGGTGGTTTTAAGTTTATTAGTTTATTATAAAGTTTTGTCTCACTTCATGCTTGTATGAACACTTTATAATCACTTTAAAACAAACTTACGGATTTCCTTTTATTAGACTTTATTTAGTGCTTAAAAGGGATTGCCTTTATATAGTTATAAAACATATATCTCATTAAAACAAATGATATAAAGAACAATTCATTTATATTAAGTTTGTATCCTAGAACAATTGTCTATAGGACACTAAATCCCAACATACTCCCACTTGGACTAAAGCCAATTGTTTCTAAAACTTATCCCAGTAGAAGTTAGATGACGATCATGTACTCTCTGGGTTAAGGGCTTTGTCAACGGATCTGCAACGTTGTCCTCTGTAGCTACTCTTTCTATTCTCACATCTCCTCTAGCCACAATCTCTCTTATGATGTGGTATCGCTTAAGGTAATGCTTGGACGCATTATGAGACCGTGGTTCCTTTGCTTGCGCAATGGCTCCATTGTTATCACAATACAGTGTGATGGGATTTATAATGTCAGGCACCACACCAGGTTCTGTAATGAACTTTCTTATCCAAACCGCTTCCTTTGCTGCTTCCGCAGCTGCGATATACTTTGACTCGGTCGCAGAGAAAGCTACGCTTCACTACTTGGAACTCTTCCAACTGACCGCGCCCCCATTCAAGATAAACAGGTATCCTGATTGGGATTTAAAATCATTCTCATCTGTGAGATGACTTGTGTCTGAAAATCCTTCTATTTTCAGATCGCCTTCTCCGTACACTAGGAACATATCTTTAGTTCTTCTCAAGTACTTAAGAATGTTCTTGACGGCAATCAAATGCTCGTCTCCAGGATTTCCTTGGTAACGACTCGTTACAGATAACGCGAACGCTACGTCAGGTCTAGTGCATAGCATAGCATACATAATCGAACCGATTGCGCTGGCGTACGGGACTACAGCCATGCGTCTTTTGTCATCATCGGTTTTAGGACATTGATGATTGTTTAACTTTACTCCATGTAGCATGGGCAAGTTACCTCATTTCGATTCAAGCATGCTAAACCGATTTAGCACCTTTTCAATGTATGTAGCCTGTGAAAGACCAAGCAGTCTTCTCGATCTATCTCTGTAGATCTGTATACCAAGTATATAAGTTGCTTCACCAAGGTCTTTCATTGAGAAGTTACCAGATAACCATACTTTTACCGACTGTAGTAGAGCAATGTCATTTCCCATTAATAATATATCGTCCACATATAGTATGAGAAATGCTATAGAGCTCCCACTTGCTTTCTTGTAAATGCAAGCTTCTTCGCAATTTTGTTCGAAACCAAATTGTTGTATGGTTTCGTCAAAATGCTTATTCCAGCTTCTCGATGCTTGCTTGAGTCCATAAATGGATCTCTGAAGTTTGCAAACTTTGTTTGCATCCTTTGATATGAAACCTTCAGGTTGCATCATATATACATCCTCAAGCAGGTTTCCGTTTAGGAAAGCTGTTTTCACATCCATTTGCCAAATCTCATAATCATAGTGAGCAGCAATTGCAAGCATGATTCTGATTGATTTGGACATAGCCACATGAGAGAAAGTTTCGTCATAATCAATTCCTTGTTTCTGACGATATCCTTTTGCTACTAACCTAGCTTTGTAGGTGCTAACCTTTCCATCCACGTCAGTCTTCTTTTTGAAGATCCACCTGCACCCAATGGGTATTATCCCTTCGGGTGGATCAACCAAAGTCCACACTTGGTTAGTATACATGGAATCCATTTCAGAATCCATGGCCTCAAGCCATGCTTTAGAATCTGGACTAGTAAGAGCCTCTTCGTAGTTTTCGGGTTCGTCGTCTAACACGGGAACCTCATTATCATCTCCCACTAGAAAACCATATCTAACTAGGAGTTCACGAACTCTTTGTGATCTACGAATAGGTGGCACTGGAGTCTCATCTAATGGGACTAATTCGGGTACCTCAACCGCCTCTGTTGTTTCAGTCGGTGTTTCTTCTTCTTGAACTTCGTCAAGTTCAATCATGCTTCCCTTTTGTGTTTCTTCGAGAAACTCTTTCTCTAAGAAGGTTGTGTGCCTGGATACTATTACTTTCTGATCATCTGGATGATAGAAGTAATATCCCTTAGTTTCCTTAGGGTATCCAATGAAGAAACATTTATCAGATTTCGAATCTAGTTTGTCGGACGCAATGCGTTTGACAAATGCTGAACAACCCCATACTCTCATAAATGAAAACACGGGTTTCCTACCAACGAATAATTCATATGGTGTGGAACTAGCGGATTTAGTTGGTACTCGGTTTAGGGTGAAGAGGGCAGTTTCTAAGGCATAGCCCCAGAACGTCTTTGGAAGTAAGGCCATGCTCATCATAGATCGTACCATATCTAGTAGGGTACGGTTTCTCCTCTCGGATACATCATTGTGTTGTGGTGTATAGGGAGGTGTCCATTGTGATCATATCCCACATTCAGTTAGATAATTCAGAAAATCATCTGAAAGATATTCGCCACCTCGATCAGATTGAAGCGTCTTTATTTTCTTTCCTAATTGATTTTCTACTTCATTCTTGAAGCATTTGAATTTCTCAAAAGCTTCTGATTTGTGCTTCATCAAGTAGATGTAACCATATCGGGTATGGTCATCTATGAAGCTTATGAAGAATCTGAATCCTCCTCTTGCTTGGACTGACATAGGACCGCATACATCTGAATGAATAAGTCATAGAGTGTCTGATACACGCTCACCTTTATTGCTAAAGGGTGTCTTTGTCATTTTACCTTTTAAACATGATTCGCATGTTTCCAATGATTCGGGATCGATTGGATCTATAAGCCCATCTGAATGTAGCTTTAGCATGCGTCTCTTGTTTATATGGCCTAAACGACAATGCCACAAGTAAGTTGAATGATCTAGCTTATGTCTTTTGGTATCAATTGCGAAAACAGAAATCTTGTCATCTAACACATAAATCCCATTTTGTGATATTCCTGAAAAATAAAAGATCGAATCTTTATAAAAATCGCAATGTTTGTCTTTTATTGAAATATGAAAACCGTCGTCAACAAGACGGCTAATAGAAATAATGTTGCGAGACATTTGAGGAATGTATAAACAATTCCTTAATTCTATTACAAGCCCAGAGGGCAAATTCAAAACATAATCTCCAATTGCGAGGGCGGCAACTCTTGCTCCATTTCCCACTCGCAAGTTTATGCTTCCTTTCTTTAGTTCCTTAGTCTGTTTTAGCTCCTGCATATTTGTACAAATATGAGATCCACATCCGGTATCAAGTACCCAAGATTCAGACTGTAAAACTGTATTTATTTAAATATAAAACATACCAGATGTTGAAGCACCGCCATTTCCCTTCTTGAGGGAGGCTAGGTACTCCTTGCAGTTCCTCTTCCAATGCCCGTCTTTACCACAGAAGTGGCACTCTCCTTTGGGCTTCCTCACTTCCTTTCCCTTAGTTTTGTTGGGCATGGCTTTCTGATAACAACCCAAATTATTCTTGAATAAGGAATAAGGGAAAATTAATAGAAATAATGGCAAACCATTATTCCTTCTAAAAGAGATATTTATGCATTATTAATATGGAATTAATGACAATTATTGCAGGATTAATGCAGGGATGAATATGCAAATAATGAAGAAAAGGAGGAGTTTCTAGCATTATGCCACACCACGTGGACTATGGCGACATACGCCATAACGAGATACGTCCGCTGAGAGCAAGTAGTGGAGACCCGCTATAGCTCTCAAGGAGAGCGTACATACGCCTTGACGGATCTAAGAATACCAAAAGGCGCCTTTATTACCATCCATAAATGGGAATGAATACAATTAAATGGCAATTAATAGCCATTAAAGGGGAATAAAGACTTGACTGTTCGAATACCTCAACTCTGAGGGTTTCAATGCTAAATGCTGGGATTAATGGAGAATTGATAGCAATCAAAGATGAGTAATGACACGACTCTTCACCTGCTTCCCCATTAATGCTGAAGGTTACAGAAACCTATATAAATACCCCAGCTTCCTAGGATCAAAGGTACACTTACTGATTCTCTACTTTTGTGCTTACAGTTTATTCTCAGAAATATTACTGACTTTGGCATCAGAGTGTCCCCGGCCGATCCCAATAGCATCTCACAGGGAAGTGCTCCGATCAAGGATTTTTCCACATGTTATCAATTGGTGCGGTGAACGTGGATCTCTAGCAAACAGAAGATCACAAAATCTTGATTGTATAGAGTTTCACAAAGAACAAAACAATAGACTCAACGGAACAGAAATCTCAATCTCAAACCTTGGCTCAATCAGTACAAACAAATCTATCCAAAGATAGGCTTCTCTATAGATTGGTAGAAAAGAGTTTTCTACATTAAATCTGGAATTTTATGATAAACAATATAAGTTTCTTCTCCTTTCTTATTCCATTTTTAATTAAAGAAATTTGAGATTCTCCACCCTTATTAAACAAGATAGGCTTCTCTATATATTGGTAGCGGTCAAGCTCCCCCGGGCGGACAGGGTGAAGGAGGTGGAGGTGGAGGAGGAGGTGGACGTGGAAATGGAGGCGGACGTGGAAGCGGGGGCGGACGATCACCCTCGGATCCGTCTTCAGGATCCAGCTCTTCATCTTCTCCAAGCAGATCTCCACGAAGGGGCCGCCCAAGAGCGGGTCCGGAGAATTTTGACGATAGAGTTCGAGCTGCGGTGCTCCGCATGAATGAGGAGAATTCCAGGCATAACCCATTCGCCAATAGAGATTCGCCCTTCACGGCTTGGATCGAGGCAGAGGAAACAGATAGGCATTTTAAAATACCTAATCTCCCTATATACACAGGTGCTGACAACCCAGAAGCCCACGTCAGAAAGTACCGAATACTGCTTCGCCTCAACCGTGCAACTGAACCAGTGCTATGCAAATTTTTTGTCACCACGTTAGGAGGTCCCGCTTATGGCTGGTTCCAATCGCTACCTCCTGGCTCGATAGACAGTTGGGACCAACTAAGCAGAGAATTTTGTGCTAAATTCGTCGGCTGTATCCCTCCAGTGGTCAAGTCAATGAAGCTTTTTGAATTAAAGCAGAAGGCGAACGAATCCCTTCGAGAGTATGTAAACTCTTTCAACAAATTGTGTATACAAATTGTTGATGTGGATATCTCCATGGGAGTGGAATCTCTGGTAAAAAACACCACTTGTAAGAGTTTACAGGAGGATCTAATTCGAAAGAAGCCCAGCAGCATGGCAGAATTGATGGAGCGCTGCAAAGACTTTATGGAGGTAGATGACATTCGCCGTGAATCATCATCTCCGCCTAGAAGAGACAAAAGTGAATCTCGCCATCGGGATAGAGAAAAGGACAAGCACCAGGATTCCTCCTCTAGAAGCCGGCGAGGGGGTTCTAAGAACAAATCGGCATTTGTCACTTCCTTCACACCTCTCAATGCTTCTAAAAGTGAAGCGCTTATGTGGATCGAGAACAGTCAACACAAACGGAGCATTTCATACCCCGAACCAAAAGGGGGGGAGTACACCAATACTGGTAAAAATCCTAAAAATTATTGTAAATATCACAGGAAAAATGGTCACGACACAGATGCATGCTGGGAGTTAGCTCGGGAAATAGAGCGTCTCATTGAGAGGGGCAAATTGGATCGGTTCATCCAAAATGATGGCAAGAAGGGAGATGGTGATAGACCCAGAGATGACCCAAAGAAGAAAGGAAAGGGGACCATCAATGTCATAGCAGGCGGACCTGGGTACCAACCAGTACTGAAAAAGGCAAAGACCACTGCTCTTGACAAAGCATCGTTGAATCGCCCCTTTGCAGACGTAGGTCCAGAGATCTCTCCTCATGCAGATGCTTTGGTCATTACTATGATGGTGGAAGGCTGGGAGATGAAAAGAGTGATGATCGATACTGGGAGCTCGTGTAATGTCATCACAAGAGGAGCTTTCGCTAAACTCATGGTTGATCCAATCCAAGTGGAACCAACCATAGTGGATATCCTGGGAGTGACAGGACATACCGTCCAGACAAAAGGCCAGGTAACATTGGATTGTGAGTTAGCAGATGAGGATCAGGTCTGGAAAAGCGATCTGGAATTTTCTATCTTGGATGGTCAGTTGGCCTACAATATTATCCTCGGACGGCCCTTTATCTCCGAAGCAGCAGCCCTTATCTCCATACGCCACTTAACTCTTTACATCCCCACGGCCAAGGGAGGTGTAATGATCAGAGGGAGCCAGAAGGTGGCTCAGGAGACGTATTCCGCATCACTAATGATTCGCCCCCAATCTAAAGACGAAGACGAAGAGGAGCTCATCACAATGGCCTTGGGCGAGACAGAAATGTACCTCATGGCGGATGAGAAGTAGGTGCGAATGGCTAAAGGACTCAAAGGTGAAGTTAAAGAAGCAATCACCAAGGTTCTCCATGAAGCAGAAGACGTCTTTGCATGGAAAGATGAGATCCTCCCAGGGATCAGTCCAGATGTGATCACTCACAAACTTAACATTGACAAAGATGCAGTTCCCGTAGCTCAGAAACGGAGAAACCATGGCCTTGAAAGGCAGAAGGTGATAGAGGAAGAGATCACCAAGCTCCAACGGGCGGACGCCATTGAAGAGGTACTTTATACACAATGGATGGCGAACGTCGTTCTGGTGAAAAAGGCAGGCGGATCCTACCGCATGTGTATTGACTTTACGGATCTCAATAAGGCTTGTCCCAAAGACAACTATCCTTTGCCCTGTATTGACATACTCGTAGATGGAACCGCCGGACATGCTATGTACTCCTTTACAGACGTAAAGTCGAGTTATCATCAAATCCCCATGGAGCCTTCAGATAGAATCAAGACCTCGTTCGTGACTCACTAAGCCACTTATTGCTTCAAGGTCATGCCCTTTGGGCTTAAGAACGCAGGTGCCACCTATCAACGGATGATGAACAAAATATTCGCGGAAAGCAAAGGTGATAGCTATTCTGTCTATGTGGATGATATGATCATCAAAAGCACCACTGTGGAAAAGCATGCAGATGATGTAAGGGAGGTACTGGCCGTACTCCGACGCCACAATATTAAGCTGAATCCGGAAAAATGTACCTTTGGTGCGACATATGGAAAGTTCTTGGGATTCATGATTAGCGAGAAAGGAGTGAGCCCGAATCCTGACAAGGTTAAGGCTGTTCTAGAAATGCAAGCACCGCGGAACATCAGGGAAGTGCAACGCCTTAACGGGCGGATCGTGGCCTTGGGCAGGTTTATCTCATGTTCAGCTCGTAGGTGTCAGCCCTTTTATGAAGTCATCAAGAAGCAAAAGGCATTCGAGTGGAATGAGAACTGTGAAAAGGCTTTCGAAGGAATTAAACGGTTTCTCTCAGAACCGCCCATGATGAGCCGACCCCTAAAAGGTGAGAATCTCTACATGTATGTCTCGGTCACAGATAAAGCTGTATGCACAGTCATGATAAGAGAAGAGGATGGCCAACAGTATCCAATCTATTATGTGAGCAAAGTATTGAAGGATGCTGAAACCAGGTATTCTAAACTTGATAAAATGGCTCTGGCCGTGGTCACCACGGCAATCCGCCTTAGGCCATACTTCCAGGCCCACACTGTCATAGTTTGCACAAATATACCTATGAGAAAAGTATTGCAAAAGCCGGACACTTCGGGGAGATTGATGGAATGGGCAATTCATCTGGGAGAGTTTGATGTGCGATATGAGAGCAGGTCCGCCTTGAAGAGTCAGGTCTTGGCAGACTTTGTGAATGAATTCACCGAAGAAGGGGTGAATCTCCCTACATCTCCAGTAGAGGAGTGGACGATGTACACGGATGGAGCTTCCTCAGCAGATGGAGCTGGTATAGGTATCGTGATCAAGGGCCCCCAATACATAAAACTACGGTACGCAGCAAAGTTGGATTTCCATGCAACCAACAATGTCGCGGAATATGAGGCTCTAATATTGGGGTTGCGCCTGCTAAAAGAAATCACTCCCGAGCGGATCGTGATCTATAGTGACTCCAAGTTGATGGTCAATCAAGTGATCAAAAATTACGAGGTAAAGGATGATGTTTTGGCCAAATACGTGGCCGAGGTTAAAAAATTGCTGGATCACCTCGAAGCTAAAGAAACTAAATGGGAATTGATCCATGTGCCCCGAGGATCAAACACCGAAGCAGATCACCTAGCAAAAATGGCTTCCAGCGAAGAGAACTGGACAGATCCGCAATGTCCATCCGAGGTTAAAGCTGCTCCGGCCTTCGCCTCCGAAGAAGTATCCCTACTCACAACAGTAAAGGATGATTGGCGGACAGTCATTCGCCAGTATTTGTCAGATGGAGCTCTACCCATCGATAAAGAGGAGGCTCGGCGGATCGTCAGGAAAGCGGCCTATTTCTCCATAATCAACGATTGCCTCTACAGAAAGTCTTTTAGCCATCCTTGGTTAAAATGTATTCTACCAGAAGAGGGACAACAAGTCCTCAAGGAGCTGCACGAGGGATCATGTGGGGCCCATGAGGCATCCGCCTCCATCTTAAAGAAATCCAGGTTAGCAGGATTTATTGGCCCACTACCGAGCTTGATGCACAAAAATTGGTGGAATCTTGCCATAGTTGTCAGATTCATGCGAATGAATCACACACTGCCAAACATCTCCAGAGGCCCATCATTGAAGGGCGACCCTTTGCCCTCTGGGGAATTGACATCGTTGGACCATTTCCTCCTACTCGTAGACAAAGAAGGTATGTGGTAGTGGCAGTAGATCACTTCACCAAGTGGGTAGAAGCCGAAGTTGTCTCCTCCATCACTGCTGAACGAATGGTGGAATTTGTTAAAGACAATATCGTGGGAAGATATGGCGTACCTCACACAATCATCACTGATAATGGAACGCAGTTCAACTACGGCGAGTTCAAAACTTTCTGTGAGAAATTGGGCATTCTGAACAGATTCGCCTCCGTTTATTATCCTCAATCCAACGGTATGACTGAAGTTACGAATCGGACGATCGTAAAATGAATAAAGAAGAGATTGGGGGAGCATGATAAGAAGTGGGCGGATCAGTTGACGAGCGTCTTATGGGCGTATCGCACCACTCCTAGAACGGTCACAGGAGAAACACCATTCGCCCTCTCTTATGGTGTAGAAGCTGTAATCCCAGTTGAAATACTGGTCCCAAGTGATAGAGTTGCATTCTATTGCGAGGAGGACAACAGCCGCAGATTAAAAAAAAGTCTTGATCAAGTGGAAGATCGAAGAGACAAGGCTTATATACGTATAGCGGCATACAAGCAGCGGATCGCCGCATATCATGACAAAAACGCCAAACTTGTAGAATTGAATGTGGGAGATCTCGTGCTCCGCAAAGCCGACAAAATCCAGTCTCGAGAAGGGAAGGGCAAGCTAGGGCTCACATGGACGGGTCCATACCAAATAGTGGACAAGGTTGGGTTCGCCACATTTAAGATTCAAGACATGGAGGGGAACACCTTGCCACGCACGTGGAACCTCCAAAATCTCCGCAAATATTTTGTCAGAAAATAAAGTGTACATACGGTCTTGAGTACTCTTTTTCCTTTAGTAAGCTTTTTTCCCATGTGGTTTTTCTTATTAAAGGTTTTAACGAGGCTCACATGTAAGACCTGCTTGCTGTAATAAAGCATTTCTCCTATCAATAAACATCAATTGTTCTATTATCTATGTTCTTTTTAAAGTTTTTATTGCAGCAATATCAATATTCCAGTCTTAAAAAGAAGGGGGGCATCCAACGCTCTCCACATTAAAAAAGTACTGCTATCTCATAGCTACTTTTTCTCCTCAAAGATAGGAGAACAAATCTCATGGGCGGATCCATCTCTAGAGGATCCCCATTCGAGATAGAGTTAAAACGATCCTTGGACGCAAGGTCTTTACACTCTCTTACTCCCTTCCCGAAGAAGGGTCCACAAAGTCCTCTAGGCGAATCACTTCACCTCAAAGATAGGTCGCAAGATGATCCCTGAAGGCAGCTTTACTTCCTCTAAGGGAATAAAATAGCTTCAAACCTTCACAAAGGTTCGCACATTGGAGTATGGTTGTCCACCTACTCCAAAATAAATCCTAGACGCTTATATATCTACTTACGCAAACGTAAAGGTAAAATAAATAGCTACCATAAGGATTAAACAAATTGTACTTAAAAAAGTTTTACAAACAAAATAAAACATCAAGTAACCATCGGAGCATCCTCCTTAACATTCTTCTCGCCAGAAGCACCTGCTTGAGAAGCTTCCTTCTCGACAGCCTCGGATACGCCCGCTAAGGAGACTTCCTTTTCCACGGAAGGTGTTTCCCCAGGAAGAAAGGTGCCATCGGTTATCAGCTCCTCACCAGATTTCGGCGGCACTTCCTCGAGATCCACTAGCTGGACGTTGGTGGCAGGTTTGCTTTCTTCAACAGGTCCCTTCATCCATTCCCAAACGCGATCCCGAATGTAGTCCTTGACATTTGGAGTTTCGCGATATTTAACAACTACATTCGGATCGGGAACAGCGAATTCCGGATTTGTAAAATCGATCTCAGGATATTCCAATTGGAAGTACACCATAAGCCATTCACCATAGAAGAAGGCTTGCTCTCCAGCCATAAATTCGGCATCCGCTAAGGCTTCTTCATGCTCTTTAGCATCCGTTTCAATCTTCTCCCTCAACTGTCGAATCTCAGCATCCTTGCGGGCGGATTCAGCATCTTTAAGAGCAAGAGCTGATTCGGCATTCGCCTTCGCCTCCGCAGCTTCTTTTTCCAACCTTTCTATGGTGGCCTTATCCGCCACCCCTTGAAGAAGCTCAGCCTCTGCAACTCGTAAGCGAGTATACGCCTACGAAAGCAAATAAAAGCTTAGTCGATATTTATCCCCAAAAGAAATTGCCTAAAAATCAAACGTATGGTTGAGAAAGCACTTATGGACAGAAGCTCCTTTTTCCCAAGTTGGATGTTGGCAGCTCCTGAGATTAGAGTTTGACTCTCTCGAACCCTGCCTAATTGCCCAAGAGCTTCATCCAGATCGTTGATTACCGACTCATTCTCCAGGGATCCCTCATCTCCATATTTAGTGGCCCAATAACCGCCCAAATCAGGTCTCGCCATCTACACCATAATCACCAGGTCAAAAACTAAAATTAAAATGTAGAAAGGAAAAACAAGTAGAGCAATTTACCTGTTCCTTGTTCGACGAAGGTATGGCGGATCTCAATGCATCGGCCATCAACTTTTGCCCGGTCGGAGCAGTGTATCTCTTCTTCTTCTGCGGCAGATCAATTGCTGGATCCGCAACATGTTTTCCTACATTCTTTTGAGGCTCCATCGCATGCGCCTTCGTACGGCCCTCCTCCTCCTTCATCTTCTTACGCATCTCTACAAGAGCGTGATTGGCCTTAGATACACCCATGTCCAAGAAGAACAATCAAATAATCAAGGTTTAAAGAAAATTAAAGTTACCTTGATCAAATTGAGCAATCTTGGAGTAAGTGAACTTGTCTCCATCTCGGCGGATCAAGGGAATGTCGTTCATCATAAAGTCTAAAGCATCGGCGTATGTCCAAGCATTCGCCTTAACGCTCTTCATGAGATCCGCCACAGCCTCATCGCTATCCGTCATTATTCGCATGTCACCCGCCATGTGTAGAGGTCTGGCATTCCAATATGATGGAAAGCCTAACGGCTCATTCTCCTTGATCTTCACATAAAAGAACCTCTCGTCCCAGGAGTGGACATTCGACATCTTGCCACTAAATGGCGAATAAACTCCAAAGGTAAGAAACGACTCAGACTTTCATTTAGAGGGTTTATGAAAGGTTCGGAAGACGTGAGGTGTACACACTATACCTAGATTTGAAGCTAAGTAGCAATCCAGAGCCAGATCTAACCAGCCATTAGGGTGCAACTGACAGGCGGTGATATCAAAATAAGCAAGGATATCTGCCATCATCTTTGGGAGAGGTAGACAAAATCCCCTCTCTACATGACTACAATACACGGATAGATATCCGCGTGACGGACAGGCTGGTCGCTGATGGGCATCCGCCAGTTGAGTTTCATAATTTTTAATCCACGGAAAGCGATCCGCCAGGCTCGCTAGATCCGTAGAGCTCATACGAGATGAGGTGGACTCGGCACGAGGTCTCTTTTTCCTAGGAGGAACTGGCGAAGAAGCCTCCATCCCTAAGTATGACCTAAAACCGGTGGCCGAAATACAGCGGGTAATGACGACGGGATGGTTTTGAACCTCACCGGAACGAGTTCGACGTTTATTACACGCCGAGTCACGCAACTCAGCTAAATTACAACTAACGGAATCCTCAGAAGAAGAGGAATTCTCTGAGGAAGAAGAAGTCCAGCTAAAAATGGGTTCGGAAGATGAGGTTAAATCAAATAGCTCGGACGTAGATTCAGAAGAGGAAGAAGAACTCCTAAACATTCAGAAAAAATAGAATGGGAAAAGATGAACTTACATGTAAGCGAAAGCTTTGAAGGAACTCTGAAACTCCCAGAAAAAGCTTCGAGCAACGAAAAAGTAAATGAAGACGAAATGGGGAAGAGAGAGAAAGAGAAGGAAGAAGAAGGCGTCTTCTCTTTCCTTGGACAGTGCGCCCGTTACACGTGTCACTCTGCGATTGGCATCGAACAGAGTGCTCATTAATGCAGGTAGTCATGACGGCGCGCAGAAGCTCAAAAGCCCTAAAGGACTTTAAGGGAACTTTGGGGGGGCTTCTGATAACATTGAGATATTATCCCGAGGACCAAAAGGGATATTCACCTAAAGAACGCCGTATTGATCCTCCAAAGAGATCCGACTGGCGGATCACCAAGGTCCCATCAAAAGAGACCCGCCAGCGAACCTATGAGGCGAATCTCCTTGAACACTCATTCGCCATTAGAACGGCTGGGCCGACCCGACCATAAAGACCATTAATGAGTTATCAATTGGCTAACCGCCGGCTTAAAGGTAACTTGTAACCGTCATTAATGGAACATTAATGGAGACTTTCTAGTTACTTAAAGTTACAAGTTTCTAGCTATATATAGCCTACTTCTCAGGCTATCAAGGTACACATTCATTCTTACCCTTTGTCAATTCAGTTTGCCCTCTTGTTCTTCCTTACTGACTTTGGCATCGGAGCTTCCCCCCGTCGAACCCAACGACGCCCCCACAGGGACGGAAGTTAATCAGAATTTCTCCGCGTGTCATCAATGATAAATCTAATAAATTGTGAAAGATAAAGTCATAGACACAAATCTTTCATTAAATCTTGCATGCTTACTATGCCCTCATATTTTTATGCATGACAAGTGTAATATGCCATTATCATTGAATTAGTACAAGATGCCTGTATAAGATCCGTAATCTTGGAATTTTATAAAAAATTCATCCATTCAAGGTGATTTTATCACTTAATATTAAGATATCATAAAAGGCTCGTGTAATTACAGATGATTTAGGTCTGGTCAATCTTTTGGATGAACATGCATATAACTATTAGAAGAAATTGCAAAAAAAATCATATTTGGTTTTTCTTGTACAATTCACCATCTATGTATGACTTTTCTCATATATAGTACTTTTAATACCAGAAATTCATATTTTTGAATATTGTTTTGTCAAACAGTTATTTCATTCCCTCTTTTACAAGGATATGTTTATTCATATAAAAACTGTTTATTTGACATTGTTAGAATTTCTTTTACCAACGTAAGAGACTTGAACATATTGAATTTATTTATGATTATCCTGTAATTGTCCCTAACTATTAAGGCCATTATGGGTTGATGAATTACCAAATTGGATAAACGAAACTTTCATGTCCTTAACTAACTATAAAATAGTGCAAGGGTCAGTTTCGGATCAGAACATTAATTTATGCAAAGTTCTTGGAATATACATGAGAGTTTTTTAGAGATTGTTTGGATGATGATATCTGAAGGTATGTGAGGGTGAATTTTGAGTAATTTTTCTTACACCCCGAATTGGAGGAGAATCATGGTACATGTATTTTTCTTCCAAAATTACCCTTTGTATTTTATTTTATTTATACAAATGAAATGATATAAGAGTAATTTTATATATAACTACATTATTAAATCATCACTTACCTTACTTTAATTACACCTCATTCAAATGAGGCCTTAATGATCTCTGAATGCCACTAATGCATGGATGCACAATATTAATTGCAAGTAAATAGCAACTATGTAAGATATCTTACCCAATATAGAATGTCATAACTTTTATGATGTTTAAAATAAATATGCTATTTTGGATATTAATGCGCATTGAAATACAAAAGGACATTGTTCTTAAACCATTCCCATTATGGTTATTTATTAAGAATTCATTATGATATTTATGTGCAGTAGTAATCTTTATGGTTATGACCGTTATATGTGGTATTATTAACACAAGCATGAATAAAATTCTATTATGAATTTGTTTGACATATAATATTTACTCGGTTTTATCCTTTGACTAAGTTCATTCTAGAGTCAGGGACCAACGTGAAGGAATTATTAAGTTGATTCCGAGATGAACTAAAAATTCCATAAAAAGACATTGCATCGTACATGATATTTGCCAACAAAGGCCAATGCAAACAGTCTTTTGCTATGAAGTATGTTCCATGGATCAAGCCATTGATCCCCAAGGTAAGTGAATATAACTTTTATGCCTTACCACAATCTTTTAATAATGGACAGGGTATGCCCCACTTCTGGAGTTCTTTCAGTATTAACCCCCAAGTACAAGGGAATCGCTAATACTGCAACCAGCGCCTAACATTGACATGAAAAATAAGGCTCAATCTAAAGAAGTGTACATTCAGAGCCACTTCAGAAAAATTCATTGACTACGTCATTAGCCAAAGAGGAGTTAGAGCAAATCCAGATAAAGTAAAAGGCCTACGAGGCAAATGGTGAAAAGAGCGCCTAAATAAAAGCCCAACGAGGAGAAAGGTGAAAAGAGCGCCTAAATGAAAGCCCCACAATGGGTGAGAAAGATCCAAAGGTTGAACGGGTGGATCATCGTACTAGAAAGATTGTCAACAAGCATATCAAGGTATAAAACAATTCCTAGCAGAACCGCCTCGATGAGCAGACCAATCTGAAGGGGAGACCTAAATTTGTATCAATCTATCATGGATAAAGCTATGTGCACCGTGGTTATTCCAGAAGAAGAAGGTCAACAGTTCACCATCTATTATGTTAGCAAAATGTTGAAGGATGCGGAGACAAAATATTCGAAGCTAGATAAAATGGCTTTGGCGGTTGTGACAACATCCATCCGCGTTAAACCATAGTTCCAAGCATAACTTCAACATGATCAAGATCAAGATCAAGAGCCAGCTTCACCACCACGATTCAACATTGAACACACGGATGATGAGATTGAAAGGCGAGTGTGTTGAAACACCTTTCCACATGATTTTGATTTGACAAAATTATTTAAGATAAATTAAATATATTCTAAACACACTAAGTTTAAATGCTTTGATTTATTACACTAATGTGTTTGTTCAATGTTGAGTTAAATTGTTTATAAGACATAAAGATGTCTCAGACGAAATTCGAAATGACTGATGTCTCAGACGTCTCTATAAATAGAGCCATTCAGTTGCTTCATTTCAACATAGAACTTGATCAAGCCATTACGCTGACCAAAAATCTACTCAAAGTTCTGTGAAGAAAAGCAAAGCAAATTCTTACACCAAATTATATATCTTTCGTGTAAAAGTCTAGAGTGATTATTCAATCATCTAAGGTGTCTTAGCAATTGTTGTTTAGGACAAATCTTTATCATTTCTAGAGATTAGAAAGGAGAGGCTGAGTACTCGGTTATAGTACTCAGCGAGAGATTAGGAGTGAGTAGAGGTATAGAGGAAGGTACTCTTGTTATACTCAGCTTCTAAGTTGTAAAAGGTTTGATGCTCTACCGTTAAAGAGCTCAGTAGAGAATTCGAAAGCTCAGAACGTGTTCCGGGGACAGGACGTAGGCTTGGAGGCCGAACCTGGATAAATCTGCTGAGTAACATCTTTCTAACCTTAAACTCCTTAATATATATATTGCTTGCTTAAACAAAACTGACCAAGTAAAGAGGTCACGCTGAGTTGTGTTGAATTGAGTATCTGAGTTCAGGAATAGACTTAAGTGCTATCTCCTGACTCAAAGAAAGAAGCTGACTTAGTCACCAGTTGACTAAGCTAGTGTCTTAATTTACTCAGCGCGCTGTGTAATCCTTTTTCAAAGAAAAAGAAGTTAGCCTTAACGTATTAAAATTTAAAGTAGTTCCTATCCCCCCCCCCCACTTGGAACTAACTTGTTACGTTATAAGGGACCAACAAGTGGTATCAGAGCTTAAAAGCTCACTGTTAAAGGTTTAACTACCTTGAGCTGATCCCTACTATGGCTGAAAACAGCACTCGGTTTCTCCCAGGAAACCAGACAACTCAGATCTTACCTGAGGGACTGTCCATTACTCGGCCTCCCCTATTCTTCGGGTCTAACTACACCTTCTGGAAGAATAGGATGAAAAACTTTATTCAGGCAACAAACATGAGTGCATGGCTTTCAATAGTCCAAGGCCCGTTTGTTCCTGTTGAAGTTGTGGCTGGCCAAACAGTTGTCAAAGCTGAGGCCAAATGGACAGAGGATGATCTCAAGAAGCTACAAAATCACGCTTCGGCTATAAATATGTTTCACTGTGCGCTTGATGCTGCAGAGTATAATAAGATATCAAGTTGTGAGTCAGCGCAAGAGATCTGGAAGAAGCTGGAGGTCACCTACGAAGGAACCAACAAAGTAAAGGAGTCCAAGGTGAACCAGCAGATGAGACTATACGAGCTATTCGAGATGAACGATGATGAGGGAATCTCTGACATGAATGCAAGGTTTACAAACATCATTAACGAGCTCAAGAGACTTGGGAAGATCTTCACTGAGGAAGAACAAGTCAAGAAGATTCTCAGGAGTCTTCCTAAAAACTGGCAAGCAAAGAAGACTGCTGTTGAGGAAGCTCAAGACTTAACCACCTACAAATATGATGAACTCATCGGCTCACTGCTGACCCATGAGATCTCAATGAAGAATTTCGAGGTGAAGGAAAAGTCTGAAGACAAGAAGCAAAAATCTCTTGTCATGAAAGCTGACTCCACTTATGGGAGCTCAACAGATGATGAGGAGATGGCTATGTTCACCAGGAAGATGAAAAGGCTGTTCAGAAAGAATGACAAATATTCTAAGAAGCCTTACAGAAAGTTTGATAAGTATAAAGCTGAGTCCAGCGACAGCAAATACAAGAAGGACAACTCAAAGCCCATTACATGCTTTGAATGTCATCAAACTGGCCATATCAAGTCAAGCTGCCCCACGCTGAGGAAAGAAAGGAAGAACGGCAAAAAGGCAATGGTGGCAACATGGAGCAACAGTGATGAGTCTTCATCATCAGAAGCTGATGCCACTGAGTTAGCAAAGATCTGTTTTATGGCTGACGAACTTGCTGAGCCATGCATCTCTGAGCATGCTGACGCCTCCATCGCATCTGATGACGAGGAGCAATCAAATGAGGTAATATCACTACCCCATCTCAGAAATGAAATGGTTAATGCCCTGAGTGATCTCTACACACTTGTCAAAAAGTGTAATAAGAAAGTTAAAGCACTCAGCAGGCGCTGTGACGAGGTTGAAGAGGTCAAGCTGAGTGACCTCAGATTCCTTCTTCAGGACAACTCAACTTTGCATGATAACATGGAGATCATACATAAGTCTGTCTCTGAAGTCCAATCAGATTCTAAGAAACTGAGAAAGGACGTCACAACTATCCAGAACCAACTAAAGGTTCCAAACAAAAGAAATATTCCTCTGAATACTCAGTACCGAGGTACTGGTCAGCAGAGATGGAATCCTCAGCGGAAAGTCCAGTGTGACTTTTGTGGGAAGAAAGGACACACCACAAAGGTGTGCTGGCACGCTCAGCACTGGGGTGCTGACCAGTCAGTGAGAAATCCTAAACGGACGGTCAGCTGTGACTTCTGTGGAAAGAATGGCCAAACTGTTCAAGTATGTCGCCATAAAATAAAATATGATGCTTTACCTGTTGAACCTAACAAGCAATGACCCAAAAAGAATTGGGTACCTAAGAGTAACTAGTTACATTGCAGGTAAGCCTGAGATGTGCTGAGAAGTCAAAGATGTGGTATATTGACAGCGCATGCTCGAGGCATATGACGGGTGATGAAACTCAGTTCATCACATTTGAGCGTAAACGAGGAGGAAGCGTAAGTTTTGGAGACAACAAAAAGGGTAAGATAGTAGGGTCAGGAACCGTTGGAGGTAATCCTACTATTGAGTCAGTCTCCCTAGTCAGCGGACTCAAATATAACTTACTCAGCGTAGCTCAGCTATGTGACAATGGAAGAAAAGTTATATTTGATGACACTGGATGTAAAATATACGAGGGTAAAACTAATGAGTTAATTTTAACTGCCCCTCGCATTGATAATGTCTTCATGCTGAACTTGGAGAAAAAGTTTTCAAAAACTGTATGCTTAGTTTCAAAGGAAGAAAATTCCTGGCTATGGCACAGGAGACTTGGTCATGTAAGCATGGACCTCCTGGCCAAATTAGCAAGAAAGCAATTGGTTGAGGGATTGCCAGAACTTAAATTTGAAAAAGATCAACTATGCCACGCTTGCCAAGCTGGAAAACAAACCAAACAATCTTTTCATAGTAAAAATATTGTCTCAACTAAGCGTCCGTTAGAGTTACTACACTTGGATCTCTTCGGTCCAGTCCAGCCGCTGAGTCTAGGTGGAAGAAGATTTTCCTTGGTCATTGTAGATGACTTCTCTCGGTACACGTGGATCATCTTGCTGAGTAGCAAGGATGAGACCTTTGAGACATTTTCAAATTTAGTTAGAAAACTTGAAAATGATAAAGACCTAAAACTGGCTCATATCCGAAGTGATAATGGTGGAGAATTCAAAAACCAACAGTTTGTTGAATTCTGTGAAGCCAGTGGCATTGACCATAATTTTTCTGCTCCTAGGACGCCTCAACAAAATGGGGTTGTTGAAAGGAAGAACAGAACCTTGGTTGAAATAGCCAGGACAATGCTGAGTGAGCATAGGCTTACAAAGTACTTTTGGGGAGAAGCTGTTAACACAACGTGCTATATTCTTAATAGGGATCTTGTTAGACATATACTAAAGAAAACCCGCTACGAACTTTGGAAAGGACGAAAGCCCAACATTGGATACTTTCGTGCCTTTGGCTGTAAATGTTTTATTTTAAACACCAAAGATAGCCTAGCTAAGTTTGACTCAAAAGCTGATGAAGCTATCTTTTTAGGCTACTCAACAAACAGCAAAGCATACAGAGTTTTCAATAAACGAACTCAAGTTTTAGAAGAGTCAGTACATGTTGAGTTCGACGAAACTAACCCTGCAGGAAGATATCTGCCGCTGACCGAGGATGATCCACACTCAGTACCCGCTGATCAAGATACTACCGCTGAGTCAATCTATACCTGCAGAGACTGTTGAAACACAGACAGCACAAGACATCAATCTACCAAAGGAGATAAGGATACCAAGAGGACACTCAGAGAGTGCCATTCTTGATGCCGCTGAGAATACCCTGATGACAAGAAATCAACTCAGGAGATACCTCAGTAACGTAGCCTTCGTCTCAGTTCAGGAACCTAAGAACTTCGCTGATGCTGAGGAAGATGAATTCTGGATGAGCGCAATGCAAGAGGAACTTGACCAATTCAGAAGAAACGATGTATGGGAGTTAGTGCCACATCCAAGGAGTCAGAAGACCATTGGAACAAGATGGGTCTTCCGCAACAAGCTGGATGAACAAGGAAATGTAGTCAGAAAAAAAGCAAGACTTGTAGCTCAGGGCTACAGTCAGCAAGAAGGTATTGACTACGGTGAGACCTTTGCCCCAGTGGCAAGGCTAGAGGCTATTAGAATTTTATGCGCTTATGCAAGTTATATGAACTTTAAACTGTTTCAAATGGATGTTAATCAACCTCCAGGGTTTGAGGATCCTAAATTCCCAAACCACGTCTGTAAACTCAAAAAGGCTCTGTACGGCCTCAAGCAAGCACCACGTGCTTGGTATGAGAGGCTGACCAGTTTCCTGCTGACTAGAAACTATGTCAGAGGCAAAGCTGATACAACCTTATTCATTAAGAGAAAGGGTAAAGATACCCTGCTGGCTCAAATATATGTGGATGATATTATTTTCGGTGCTACTAATGAGTCAATGTGCAAGGAATTTAGCAAGCAAATGCAGACTGAGTTTGAAATGTCAATGATGGGAGAACTCAACTTCTTCCTTGGACTTCAAATCAAACAAGGGAAAAATGGCATCTTCATCAGTCAAGCCAAATATGCCAATGAGATATTAAAGAAGTATGATCTTGAAAATTGCAAGCCAATATCTACTCCTATGGGCACTGACACTGTCCTCTGCGCTGACGAGAATGGTAAGTCGGTAGACAGCAAATTGTATCGAGGTATGATAGGCTCTCTACTTTACTTAACAGCAAGTAGACCGGACATTCAGTTCTCAGTATGGTACTGTGATAGATATCAATCTAACCCTAAGGAATCTCATTACATAGCTGTAAAAAGAATCCTTAGATATTTGCAAAGCTCAGTGAACGCTTTCACACTCGTTGGATACACTGACGCTGACTACGGACGAGACAAGCTTGAACGAAAAAGAACCTCTGGAGGATGTCACTTCTTAGGAAGCTGTTTTGTATCCTGGTTCAGCAAGAAGCAGGCATCAGTAGCCTTGTCTACCACTGAAGCTGAGTACATTGCTGCTGGACACTGTGTTGCTCAAGTCCTATGGATTAAGCAACAGTTTGAAGACTATGGTGTTCAAACAAAGACAATTGAGGTTAAGTGTGACAACAAAAGTGCAATTGATCTATCCAAGAACCCAATTCAACAAAGCAGGATGAAGCATGTCAGCATAAGACATCACTTCATTAGAGACCATGTACTCAAGGGTGAGATAAAGCTGACCTACGTCCCAACGGATGAGCAGCTTGCGGATATCTTCACAAAGCCACTGGCTCGTGAGCAGTTCAGCATACTGAGAGAAGCCATTGGTATGTTTAATCCTCTTCAGTAAATTCCAGCTCTTAATATATATTCATGCTGAGTGAATTAACATGCTGAGTGATCTATTATTTGCTGAGTGAATAGATGTATGCTGAGTGATTAATGCTAAATGAATGAATATCACATACTGAACAAACAATTGGCACCGAGTAGTTATCTCAAACTGAGAAATCATTCGTTTGTATAAAACTGACCACTCAGAATATAAAACGCTTAGTATTCTAAACACTGAGTATAAGATCCGTTGCATTTAATGCTAGAGCACGCGAATAGCCACCTAGGATGACGTATGCGCCGAATGTGTCATAAAAGCCAGGATCGTTGTCGGTTGACAATCCCAAGGCAAAACTGACACATGGATTCGATAAGATCCACTTTTCACCGCTATAAATAATGGGCAAATACCCATTGTTATCTCTTTACACTTACCAAATCCTCTGGCATAAGCATTCTCTCTCTAAAAACTCTCAAAACTCCCTAATCTCTCTCTGAAGCTATGACTAAGGTTTCCGTGAACATCTTCGGTGTCGGTCACCCTAAGACCAGTTCCGATGAACCTTCTAAGCATACTACTATGCCTGAAATGACGAAAGCCACTACACCGAGTAAAGGGAAAGCTGGCCAAGCTACCTCATCTAAAGGAAAGGCGACCAAAGTAAGAACCTATACTAAGGTTTTCGAGGACGTCAGAGAGTGGAAGATAGACTTCTCAAGATGGTTCTCTGAGGCCTTTGTAACAACCGAGCAACCATTCTGTGAATGGATATCGAAGAATGGCTGGACCGAGCTGTTTTCAATTAGAGATTCCACTTACCCTGACCTAGTAAGGGAATTTTATCACAATCTGCGGGTTGCTGACGACAACCAGGACTATCTGGTAACCGTGGTAAAGGAGAAGATAATCTTCATCAACCCTACCTACCTTGCCAATTTGCTGAAATTGAAGAATGAGGGAACAAAGCTGAGAAGGAAGGGTGATCATGAAGGAACTGGGTACGTAGCCACCTTCTGCAAGCCCGCTGGCCATTCTGGAGAAATCTCAAGTTCATCAATGGGCCAGCACCAAAAGATGGCACACTATCTGCTGACAAATTACATCTACCCCAAGCTTAATTGCACCAGCTCAGCGACAAATTTCGAGCAGTGCTTCATATGGCACATGCTGACTTATAAGCCCATCAATATGCCAGTTTTCCTAATCGCTGGCTTCTAGAGGAGCACATGAACTCTTAGGCTGGGCTCACTCATAACTAGAATCCTCAAAGACCATCAAATTGATCTCTTTGAGGAAACTGAGGCCCAAGGCTCTGAGATCACAGCTGCTACGCTGCGTGCCTTGAAGTATAACCAACCGATTAAGAAAGGCAAAAATGCTGATGAAGCTGATGAGGAGACAACTGTCCCAAAGAAGGGGAAAAGAACAAAGGCTCCAGCTGCCCGAAAAAGAAAAGCTGTTGGGATGCCTTCTAAAGATACTGAGTCGCCGGTAAAGAAGCTGAAGTCAGCTGCTCAAACAGGTCAGGAGAGACCTAAGTCAGCTCATAAGAGAAGCAGGCAAGATGAGCCTAATACTGAAGAAAGAGTGGATACTGCTGAGCAACCTCTGAAGAAGACGAAGTCTTCAGGGCTGACCCCAATTGATGCTATCCCCACTGACATCATTGTTCCTGGTGATTCTCACTTCACACAGTGTTAAGGAACTAAAGCTGAGCATCAAGAAGATGATGTGGAACTGGATGATCACTTCATCACTCAGGTGGAAGAAGAATTAGATAACTCAGATCTGGATGATGAGGAAGAAGAAGAAGAAGAAGACATCGATCAGGATGACGCTGAGGAAACAGCGAGTGAAGAGGAAGCTGCTGACCCAACTAACACTGAGTTGGCTGCAGATAAAGTACAAGTACAAGCTAATCAGCCCAATGCTGATCAAGAAGAGACTTCTCCTTCTCACTCAGGAGAATCTATCCAAGCTGATCCCACTCCTCCTCGCAGAAGAAGATTAGTAAAGGTAACTCAGAAAACGGTCATTGACCTCCCTGTTCAAAAGCCGACTAAAGATCCTTCTTCTCTTAAGCTGAAGTTTTTCAGTAAGCAAACCCCTTCTTCTCAGCAAACGTCTCTTGAAAAGCAAGCCTCTGTTTCTTCACAAAAGGAATAAGCCGACTTAAATGCTTACGCTAACTCTACAAGCCAAATCGAGCAAGTTCTCGTCAATGTTGCTGCTCCAAGCACTGTGCTGACTCAGAACATTCCTGCCCCCATCAGCACTGAATCTATTAGGGTTACTACTTCACCAACCATAATTCCTGCCGATCAACCATCTCTTCCAAAACACCAAGTGCAGACTGAAAACTCCATTCCAGTCACTGACCACGTCATAACTCTGACTCCTCCACAAACTGGTCATACTGAGGAAACTAGGCAACACGATGAAGGATCCCTAAGCTATCTGCATGCCACCGAGTCTGGTAGAAAACTCATCAACTCGGTGCAGTCATTAATTAAGGACATTCATCAAACTGCTGAACCTACTGCTGGGTCTAGTGGCAATGCATCAACTCAGCTGTCCCAAGTCACTCAGCTCTTAAATGAGGTTAAAGGACTGAAGGATCTGCTAAGTGATATGATCTCAATTCAATCACATCAGCCCAAGCAGGACTCAATAACTAAGCTAGCTAAGCTCCAACTGACAACGGTTCAACATCTGAACACTCTTCAAGGCCAATTCCAAACCTTGTCAGCTGCGAACACTCACTATGCAACTTCTGATGAAGTTAAGATGCTCTTTGACCAGCTTCACACTGAGCAAACCAAGACCAACAATCAGCTGGCCTCCTACTCTCAATGCTCGGTGGAGCAAATTAGCGAAGCAGTTCGTCTGCTGAACTTGAATAAGCAAGAGATGACCAGATGAAGCAGAATGAGATATTGGTCAACTCTCAAAGGATCTTCACCCATGTGCGTCATAACAATATCCAGCGTCAATATTATGACTCAGCACTACTGAAGACCTTTCATCAAGTTTTTGCTGCACTGACAGATTCAATTACTTGGGTAGGTAAGTCTCAAGCATACATACTGAGTCTGCTCAGCGCCGCTAAAATCGGCATACCAAAAGAGGTCTTGGATGAAGGCGTCATTGTTTTCGACGGTATCAATGAGAGTGCCGATAAACTTAAGGAGCTGTCCGGTGTGCTGACCATTGCAGTCTTAACCGACTCCTTTAGAATTCCTCCTCCAACCGATGCTGACAAAACGGGGGAGAAAGAACAAGCTAGAACTCAGCAGGAGGCTCCTAGAAGTAGTCAGTCCAAGCAAAAGAAAAAGAAATAGAAACTGGCTAGCATAGTCTTTTGTCTTTTCTACGTTTCTTTGTTTGTTTGATGTATACGCTGACTACTTTAACTCAATTCAATACTTGCATCTTTTATCCAAACCTGAGTATTTTATATATGATGCTGAGTATTTAATTATTATGTATCTTCAATTACATCAACTGTGTTTACTGACTATAATACTTGTTGATTGTATCTTATGCTGATTAAATGTTTGACATTGTCTTGTATGTTTATAAAACACTGTCTCATAAGACCCATTGAACAAAATGATTACTCAGTGCTCTCTGAATGTTAAACCTTCCGCTTAATACTGAGTAAAATAGAATATGTACCATGAGCTGACCTATATCTGAAAACTGACCTTAGACTTACTCAATTAAACCTTAAAATGTTTAGAGTAAAACTAAGTCAGTAGCTCAACCCTAACGGGGGAGTTTGCTAAGTAATAATAGGTCAACTATCATGGGGGAGCTCAACACTGAGTTCCTCGCTGAATAGTTTTGCCAACATCAAAATGGGGGAGTTTGTTGAAACACCTTTCCACATGATTTTGATTTGACAAAATTATTTAAGATAAATTAAATATATTCTAAACACACTAAGTTTAAATGCTTTGATTTATTACACTAATGTGTTTGTTCAATGTTGAGTTAAATTGTTTATAAGACATAAAGATTAAAAGGCTTAAAGCCCAATACGGAAGTCAAAGCCCAAGTCAAACAGATCAAGACAACTCGGCCCGCGTGTGCAAAACGCTGTCGTTATGTACAAAACGCAGCTCAGCAGAAGAAGGATCTAGAAGACCTTCATTGAACAACTTCGGAATGAAGCTCCTGAGTTGAATCGACAAAGAGTACAAGACAGCAGCTGATCAAGAACAACTTCCAGACAAAGTGTTTCCACTTTGGGTAAAGTTCAGAAGACACAGGACGCTGTCTAGTTGACCTTACCATAAATGGAGAGACATTCTGCCGAACTGTCTAAAAGCTGACCCGAGGACAGAAGATACTCAAATCTGATTGGCCGAGAGCTCTGGGCAAGACTGAGTGACAACGACAGGAAGCCGTTTCCCTCCAACGGTTATTTCAAAATTCGAAATGACTGATGTCACACACGTCTCTATAAATAGAGCCCTTCAGTTGCTTCATTTCAACATAGAACTTGATCAAGCCATTACGCTGACAAAAAATCTACTCAAAGTTCTGTGAAGAAAAGCAAAGCAAATTCTTACACCAAATTATATATATCTTTCGTATAAAAGTCTAGAGTGATTATTCAATCATCTAAGGTGTCTTAGCAATTGTTGTTTAGGACAAATCTTTATCATTTCTAGAGATTAGAAAGGAGAGGCTGAGTACTCGGTTATAGTACTCAGCGAGAGATTATGAGTGAGTAGAGGTATAGAGGAAGGTACTCTTGTTATACTCAGCTTCTAAGTTGTAAAAGGTTTGATGCTCTACCGTTAAAGAGCTCAGTAGAGAATTCGAAAGCTCGGAACGTGTTCCGGGGACAGGACGTAGGCTTGGAGGCCGAACCTGGATAAATCTGTTGAGTAACATCTTTCTAACCTTAAACTCCTTAATATATATATTGCTTGCTTAAACAAAACTGACAAAGTAAAGAGGTCACGCTGAGTTGTGTTGAATTGAGTATCTGAGTTCAGGAATAGACTTAAGTGCTATCTCCTGACTCAAAGAAAGAAGCTGACTTAGTCACCAGTTGACTAAGCTAGTGTCTTAATTTACTCAGCGCGCTGTGTAATCCTTTTTCAAAGAAAAAGAAGTCAGCCTTAACGTATTAAAATTTAAAGTAGTTCCTATCCCCCCCCCCTTGGAACTAACTTGTTACGTTATAAGGGACCAACAAAGAAGTCCCTAAGGCGAATCATAATCCTATGCGGTAGGAACAAATGGTCCTATAAAGGGCGGGTTATTCCTTTCTAAAGGAAATATAACTCTCAAGAAGCCCCTAGAGGCTAACAATGGATACAGCTGACCACCTATCCACGAAGAAGAAAAAACCCCTAAAAGCGCATCATATCCATATATGATCCCATCTAGGGCGGGCCCACTTTCCTCACAGATAGAAAAATAAAACACCCTTTAGACAGCCCTGAAGAGCTTTTTATACCTTTAGGGGGGGGCTTCTGATAACAACCCAAATTATTCTTGAATAAGGAATAAGGGAAAATTAATAGAAATAATGGCAAATCATTATTCCTTCTAAAAGAGATATTTATGCATTATTAATATGGAATTAATGACAATTATTGCAGGATTAATGCAGGGATGAATATGCAAATAATGAAGAAAATGAAGGAGTTTCTAGCATTATGCCACACCACGTGGACTATGGCGAGATACGCCATAACAAGATACGCCTGCTGAGAGCAAGTAGTGGAGACCCGCTATAGCTCTCAAGGAGAGCGTACATACGCCTTAACGGATCTAAGAATACCAAAAGGCGCCTTTATTACCATCCATAAATGGGAATGAATACAATTAAATGGCAATTAATAGCCATTAAAGGGGAATAAAGACTTGACTGTTCGAATACCTCAACTCTGAGGGTTTCAATGCTAAATGCTGGGATTAATGGAGAATTGATAGCAATCAAAGATGAGTAATGACACGACTCTTCACCTGCTTCCCCATTAAAGCTGAAGGTTACATAAACCTATATAAATACCCCAGCTTCCTAGGATCAAAGGTACACTTTCTGATTCTCTACTTTTGTGCTTACAGTTTATTCTCAGAAATATTACTGACTTTGGCATCGGAGTGTCCCCGGCCGATCCCAACGGCGCCTCACATGGAAGTGCTCCGATCAAGGATTTTTCCACATGTTATCACTTTCTTACCTTTCTTGGGATGTTTAGGATTGGGAGAATTCCCTTTCCTCTTCTTTGATCCCTCTATGACAAGAGCCGGTATGGCTTTGTCTTTCTTTATATTGGGCTCAACTGACTTGAGCATATTTGCAAGCTCTTCAAGAGAGTTTTGCAAGTCATTCATCTGATAGTTCATAATGAACTGTGAATAACTCTCTGGGAGGGATTGAAGAATTAAGTCTATGCTTAATTCGTTATCCTTCGCAAATCCAATACTAGAAAGTTTGGTAATGTAGCCAATCATCTTGACACAATGCGTCATGACAGATGTGCCCTCTTACATCCTGCAACGATATAGCAACTTGGATATCTCGTAGCGTTCGCACCTGGTCTGTTTCCCAAACAATTCCTTTAGGTGCATGACGATGGAATAGGCATCCATTTCCTCATGTTGCCTTTATAATTCCGGTGTCATCGATGCAAGTATGATGTATCCGGCATGATCATCATCAGCCTTGTGCTTATGGTAAGCATCAATTTCCTCAATGGGAGCATCATCAGCAGGGAGAGGGGGTATCGATGTATCAAGTACATACCCTATTTTATCGAACTTCAAAACGATTTTGAGGTTACGAAACCAGTCGGTGAAGTTTGAACCATTCAATTTGTTATCGGTAAGAATGTTTTGCAGATTGGTTTTAGTCATGATTTTAAGAGTGTGTTTAATTAAACCTGAGAGTGAGAAAGAGTAAACGTATGTCATTCATTTGCTTAAAGTATATCAATCTAAAATTATAGGCCTTTTAGTTTATTTTAGATTGCTCCCACTATTTTGCCAAATTAATAGCCCTCCATATTAATTCGAAGAATTTCACAAATCCTTTAGTGAGCTAGGATCCTAACTCCTGAGATTTAGCCTTGAGTTTGCTCAACAAGCTAGTCTCATTCGTTAGGTAGATTCATGTAATCAATCACATCTTTAATGTGATTCCTAGGTTATTGGGTTACTAACCACATTAGTAACTAATATGCTATTCACATTAATCCCAACCATATTGCCCATTAGTTTATGACAACATGAGTTTGCTCATCCAATTATCATAATCTAATTTAAGTATTACCCCATATTCATGAAAAGTAATTTTCGATAATTCAGGTGTTACCGTAAGACCCCGAGCTTGAGTTTGCTCAACAACCCAAAGGCCCCAAGTACTGCCGGCTGAATTATAATATTAGGGAGGGGCAACCGATTTTAATAACTTGTTTATTTACTTAACTTTTTAATGAGGGATTTTATTTTAGGTCTCATAATCTAACTTAGTCTTGATTTGCTTTAGCATACATCAGACACATACATTCACATACATTGCGTTATGGACATATCATCTAAATTATTCCGTCGAGCTAGAGACAGAATAAAAGGGCAAACCTAAGGAAATACTAACTATTACATATTTCTCTTTAGGTCCTCCGTCTTCTCCATGGCGCCTTGAAATTACATATTAATTTCTATACTACTAAAGAAAACTTCAATTGAATTGAAGGGAATTAGATGAGAGGAGAAATTACAATAGATAGTAGAAAGGCAGGACTCGCAGGCCCTATTTCAAAAATACCAAAAGACTAAAAGAGGGTCCAAATATGTCCATAACTCCAAACATGCATAGACTCAATTAAATAAATTTAATTGGTTGATTACATAACTATTTTATGTAATATTTAGGTTAATCACATTAACTTATTAAATTAACTTTCATCCAATTTTACTTCTAATAGTTTCGTATCTTTATATTAATCCTTAGATTAATATAACTATACAAAACGTCAATTATGCACGTCCCAATTATTTTTATTTCAATTCATTTAACATTTTGATTTACAAATTGGTAAAACAAACTTTTAAACAAATTTTCATTCGATAATCAAAACAGAAAACTATCAATTTCCGAAACATATATATTCAAATATATATAAAAACCGATTTTAAACAATTTAAAATTCAAGTGGGTCTCGGGCCGGGTCCGTGGGTGGGCTGCTACCGATTGGCAGCAGCTCTAGGACGGCTGAACCGCCGCTGCCTTGAGGCAGCGGCGGCCAGGCGCGCCGCGAGGCGCGACTCGAGCTGCTGTCGGAATTTTTTTTATAATAATTTTAAATATATATATATCAGTTCTAAAACGGTTTTAAAACGGTTTTCAGAAAATAGGAAAAACTACTATAGATTTCCGTTTTATCTTTAGAATTAATAAAACTGATTTTATCAATCTAACTATAAAACTAATAGATTTTGTTATGATGATTATCAACCAAAATAATTAGGAACATACGCATAATCTATTTTAATTAACAATTAATTAAAACTTATTTATCTTTAGAATTAATTAATCAAAACAATTTGTTAATTAATCCTAACTATAAATATTTATTCAATCCTATTGAAAAACTTCTAAATTTTCATATATGAAATAATGGATTTAACGATGGCTCTGATACCACTGTTGAAAATTAGGCTAAGGTATAGCAGCGGAAATATAAAAATTTTAACCTTTCCGTAACGGAATGATGTACAGAGTATGTGATTAGCAAGTCCGTAATCATTCCCCCAGAGCCATAAGAAGACAGGTTGATTCTGTCATTAACCTTTCCGTATTAGTTACAGTATAATTCGATCCTTTATCAACTACATCCTTGAACTGAATCTTATGACTATGGATGATGTCAAGTCACATATAGCGAGACGTTCGTTTTACTTGTACAGGCCGAGTCAACTCAAATAGATAGGTTAAGTGAAATCTGTATTTCAAGTCTTAAGCTATCACCTTGCAAGGATTTAGAGTCGAGTCTTCCACAAGCGATCCTTGGATGTATCTCCCATTTATCGGGAGTGATAAATGCTCAATCCAATATATAACGATCCCGCAATCACTTCCTGTGATACCCAACGTCTACTGTTCACACCCCAGAGTCATCTCTGTTAAGGATCGTGTTACACCAGAGTCAAAGCGTCACATTCCGTAATCCAGAATACCAATTAATATTCCTTTGAGTTTGAGGATTAGTTATACCTATTAATACCAATGAGATGAACAGGTGACAAGGATGAATCTACCCATCCTGTTATCTCAAATCGGATCCCCAATCCTAATGAACTACTTTTCATCGGATCCATGTGACTGTCCAGATATCTGTATATATGAAGCTTGTGAGATCAGCTTTCTGTCGGACAGAAGACATTGTTACATGCAAGTCTCAACAGTGATATATCAATCCTAAACATATCACTTGACTTGGGGTGGTTTTAAGTTTATTAGTTTATTATAAAGTTTTGTCTCACTTCATGCTTGTATGAACACTTTATAATCACTTTAAAACAAACTTACGGATTTCCTTTTATTAGACTTTATTTAGTGCTTAAAAGGGATTGCATTTATATAGTTATAAAACATATATCTCATTAAAACAAATGATATAAAGAACAATTCATTTATATTAAGTTTGTATCCTAGAACAATTATCACACTAAACCCCAACAAAATGGAGCATCAGTCAATTGAGTATAATGTTGACATATGTGATATTATTTACAAGGGTGAGTATGGTTCGGTACAATTTGGGGATTTGAAAATCTCTAAAATTGTATATAATAAAGTCAACAGTATAATTCGCTTTGGTCCTTAAAAAAATTCAGCGGTTCAATCCGATTTTAGATCTTTTTTTCAGATATTCAGTCTGGTTCTTAAATCTGCAATATATTTATTCAATAATATTAAGAATTTGAAAATCTTCAGAATTGTATTTAATTAAGTCAGCAATATAATTCGGTTCAATCTTAAAGAAAAAGTTAACGGTTCAATTCAATTCTTGATATTTTTATTTAGGTACATACTCAGTTCTATCTGAATAATCAAATCAATTTTATTATTTACTATTAAATTTAAAATTATTAAAATTTTAAAGTTAAGATTCAAAATATCGTAAAATTTAAATTTAATAAGTATAGCGATGAGGAATGTACCAATTCATTTTGTTATCTAGAGTTAAAGTGAGCACTATATAGTGGTTTCTTACTTAAGTTTCCACATTAGCATCATACTTTCAAATAGAGGTGTTCGACGGTCGGTTCGATATGAAAACCGAACTGAAATAACCGAATACCGAATAGCATTTAAAATGAAAACCGAATCTAACCAAATTATATTAATAAATTAAACCGAACTGAACCGATTATTTTAGTTCGGTTTGGTTCAGTTTTCGATTTCAATATTTATTAAATAAATTATTTATGGTTTCATATTATATCATTACAATATCTCTATCAACAAAATTATGAATCCATGATATTAAATAAGTTTAACACATACATAATAATAATAATAATATGTATCATAGAGTTAGACTATGTTTACTTTGTGTATTTTTACCAGTACACCCCATCATCCAATGATTATAATTACTGTTTAGGTCCTAAACATAAATATTTAATTTTTATATAATATATCTATATAAAAAAAGTTGTATAATATAATTATATATCTGTACGTATAGAGAAATCATGAATAAATTTTTATTTTTCTAAATTTTTTAATATACCATATATGTCAGAGAAATCATGATTAATTTTTTGTCTAATAATTTAATAAACAAACAAAAATTATAATTTTAAATTCAAAATATATCAAATATCTATGTTGATAAATATTCACTGTACTAGTCCTATTAATCAAATAATAAATTTAATTAATCAATATTTCGATCGATTCAATTAATTCGGTTATTTTATCATAAAAAATGAACCAACCGACATTATCGATATATTTCAATATTTAAAACCGAAATTGAACCTAATACACCGACAAACCGAATTGAAAACCCAAAATTCATCAGTTCGATCGGTTATTTGAGTTCAGTTCGTGACCCCCTACTTTAAAGACCGCATTGTTTCAAAATAAGTGATAAACTAAAAAATAATGGTTACTAAATATATGTAATATAAAATGTTATAGAAAAAAATGATTAAATTAATAAACGCAGTCCCTAAACTAAGGTTTCAAACTCAATTAGGACTCTAAACTATCAAAATCATCAATCAGGTCCCTGAACTAGCTAAAAATCAATAATTGAGTCCCCATTCTAAACAAAAAAAATTCAATTAAGGCCTTATCGAAAATCATTCGGTTGAACAGTTTCATACATTCTTTCCCAAACCTATTTTGAACCAACATATAGATCATTACATTCTATTCAAATAGTCACAGTTTTCGATTTTAGGATAGGATAGAGACTCAATTTATAATTTTTACTTATTTTAGGGACCTAATTAATGATTTTGATAGTTTAGGATCCTAATTGATTTTGAAGCTTTAGTTTAGGGACCCAAACAGGTGTAATCGGGAGGGACGCCCAGAGGGCACACGATGCACACGAGGCGCGTGTTGGACATCAGGAGGAGGCTGATGATGTAGAGATGGACGCAGATGACTTTATGCCTCCTCCGAGTGCTGATACTGTCCCAGTACCCCCTAGCATAGTGACGATGGGTCGAGACGGACGTTTTATTGATGCAGCAGGGTCGTCTTCTGGTAAGAAATTTAAACTTACATTATATATTTATTCTTGTATTAGCTGAATTTACTTATTATTATATGATTTACTCCTTATTAGTAGAAAATACAAGAATATTCTGTAATTCGTGTACTGTAATTTCAGGTAGCAGTAAACGCTCTAGGAGTGTTGTTGAGGACGGCTGGATCATGAAGGCCCCGGTCCCCGGGGGTCCAGTTGATGCAGCTGTGATCCCGAACATAACTATAAATAACTGAACATAACTGTACCATAACTGCAACTGAATCATTCCAGAACATTACAGAACTCAAACAGTATCAACCTGTAACATAACTGAATATAACTGTAACATAACTGAATCATTCCAGAACATTACAGAACTCAAACAGTATCAACTTGTAACATAACTGTAACATAACTGAATCATTTCAGAACATTACAGAACTCAATCAGTATCAACATGTAACATAACTGAACATAACTGTAACATAACTGCAACTTAATCATTCCAGAATATTACAGAACTCAAACAGTATCAACCTGTAATATAACTAAACATAACTGTAACATAACTGAATCATTCTAGGACATTACAGAACTCAAACAGTATCAACCTGTAACATAACTGAAAATAACTGTAGCATAACTGAATCATTCCAGGATATTACAGAACTCAAACAGTATCAACCTGTAACATAACTGAATATAACTGTAACATAACTGCAACTGAATCATTCCATAATATTACACAACTCAAACAGTATCAACTTGTAATATAACTGAATCATTCCAGAATATTATAGAACTCAATCAGTATCAACCTGTAACATAACTGAACATAAATGTAACATAACTGCAACTGAATCATTCTAGAACATTACAGAACTCAAATAGTATCAATCTGTAACATAACTGAACATAACTATAACATAACTGAATCATTCCAAAATATTACAGAACTTGTCACGTCCGTGTCTAAAATTTCTAGTTGTTAGACCTCAATATTAGATTGTGTTATATTTTTAGGTGAGGAAATAATTGGTTGAATAATATTGATATATTTTGTAAACTAAATTTATGTCTCTAATTGTAAAAATTGAAAGTTTGGAGGGAAGTCTTAATAAAATAAGAATTTGGAAGGATCACAAATGAATTTATCCAAATCTTAATAAGTAAAGACGTAAATTATATCATTGTATATTATATATATATAATATTGGTTTTTTTTTTTTTTTTTGAAGCAAAAAGAAAGATATTTTAAATACCTAGTTAACATTTATTATTATCATTATATATATATATATATATATATATATATATATATATATATATATATATATATATATATATATATAATGGTGGAAGGGTATGTGTGATTTGTATACACCAAGGTGGATGACATGTGTTATTATTACATCAATATAAACATGACTAAGCAAATGATTTAAATCAATTAAATCATAAATTGGTGAAGATAACAAAATAATATAAAAATAAAAGGTGAGTGGGTTGATATATACGAAATATTAGAAAGGTTCATTACTATAAGTGGAGAGGGAGGAAATCAAAATTACAATGCTAATACATGTGTTGATTATTAGCAAATAAAATATGGGTTTTGGGCAGTCTAACGAAAATTCAATTTCATGGAGATTCACTTGTTGGATTGCTACGAAATTTAAACTGCAGCTTCTAGATACATGTTTCTAAGTTCTGACCGGAGGGATTTGCATTTTGATATTTTTAGAAGGAGTTCGGGCTAAATAGATTGTAAGACGAATTTAGTGTTTTTGTTAGGTTTTCTTCAAATTCTTACTCGTTAAGTAATTTATCAACTGCGTTTTTTTTTTTCATGATTTTGAGTATATATACATATATATTAAGTGATCTTTATAAATTTTACCCTTAAAGTGAATATTTGATTTAAGACTATTAACAGTGTTTTGGTAATTTACAATGTATTGAAATAAATGGTATAGTATGATTTATGTGATTTATTTTGCGAAAGAATTAATTAAAGGCAAATGATTTATGGTTATGGAATAATTTAGAAATTTGATTGCAAAAAGTGATTTTATGATTTTATATATCCATCTAGAGTAATCCGGATCGGTGATTTTTATATTTGAAGACCATGTTCAATGAGGGACATGGTCTGTATACACAGTTGAAAGACCTATTGGGTATGACAAAGAAGTGTTGGGTAAGACCATGCAGGATAGGCAATGTTAAAGAGACGTCTCGATTATATATGTGGTTATGGATTGATACTTAAGGGGAGAAACTCTATGATGGATACAGTGTTTTAAGTTTATTTGGATTACGAGTTGGTTTGATAAAGCGTTTAGTTGATTATGATTCGGTTTGATAAAGTGTTTATTTGATTACAGTTTATTTTGACAAAAATGGTAATTCAAAAATATCGGTATTTACTTGTGAATTGATTTCGTTTGCGATTTGATTTCATTTGATAATATGATTTCCAACTAATTACCCCTAATTTTTACCAATCTGTTCCACTGTGCTCTACGATCATCATAGAAGCGATCCCACCCTTCAACGCTTCGATCATGGTGCTCAAACCACCATAACAGTATAGGGGGTAACGGAATATTATTAGCTAAATTTAAACGGATATAGTGTCGGTAGTTAGTCCCTAAATGAGCTATACACATCTCTTGTTCTGGTCTTATAGCAGTGGAGGCGGTATACAATGGTAAGACAATACCACAAAACATCAATGTCTGCCCACCCCCGAAACCGAAAAACATGACGGCAACATTATACAATGTAGCAATCGGATACAAGTCGTCCCAAACGAGCACCCAATAGTCTTGGGTACAACCTACCCCATCCCAACTGACCCTCCTAATTGCTGAATCAACAGAATCAACAAATACATTTTCATATAGGTAACGGTTAACAATTAATTCATTTCTAATACTATGCCTAACTGCATGCCACGATTCTTCGCTACCAAAAATATAGGATGCAATGACACATAACCCACAATTTCCATCACCAATGATGTCAAGATATGATTCGACGTATGGGTTAATTATGCCAACTATTTATCAGAATGTGCAAAATCACAAACGGCAAACGTATTTCCATCTGCAATGAGTGAAATAAGATATTATAAAGCTCGTATGACTTATTTTGGTTGTACATGAACTAGATATTGAAAAACATTTACAGAACTGGGTTTATCAAATAAACATTACCTGTTGAGGCAACATTATGGACCGATGATGAAGAGCTTCTTCTACCACTTCTACCACGACTCTGAGATGAACTAGAAGAACGAACGCGTCCACGACCAGTGCATTTGTACTCCCACGCACTCGGCATACGTTTTATTGATTTACTCCCTTTAGGTCATCCTCGCACGTGAATTTTTACATCTGGTTTTGTATAGTGCGCTTGATCCGGGTGCAGTTGATCATGGATCAGTAATGAAATATTCCGCATAAAGGTTGGGTCGCCTTTAGAGACCTGGTCGATTAAGGATTGAAAGTATCTCTGATCATCCGTCTTATCATTACACCCTACATTTTCATCAATGCCACCATAATTAATTAAAAGTGTTTTCCAGAACACATGAACATCCTCAATACTGATCGGGTTGTTAGCCTCATAAGCTTGTTTGAGCTCACATGCACATAGGATCTGATGAGAGGTTCTCAATACACAACCGCAACGCACGTTCACTTCATAACTCAAATCTCTCATGTGCTCTAACTCATCAATGAGCAACTGCATACAGTGGTGGGAGACATTAAAGACCAGGTAGTTAAGTGGGAATCCGGAGCACATGACTCCTTTACAAAGCCTGGAATGCTCAAGCATGTACCTGATAAGAAGATAAACATACTATCAGTTATAAAATATATTCATAAATGCAAATTACTTAACTGTATTAGAACAAATTGCAAATACCTGATATTAGTTGTTTGAGATTCTATTTGCTTGTGAACCTTCTGCTATACCATATCGAGGGAGCCAGTGGCGGTATTGAGCCATTGCTTTAGACTCGCATGTTCGCTCTCCACTTTAAGAATTTGTGTTGCCAAAATGTAGGAAATCATTCGTCCAAACAACAACGAACTTCTCCTTATGCACCAACCATGTCTCATCAACGTACGAGATAACATTTTGGTACCTAGTCATCACATCCTTCATCTTGCTCAGATTTTGCTCATACTTAGCAATGGTTAATGATTGTATTATTGTTCTCCATCTTCCATTCTTGAATTTAGCGGTATGTACCTTATCTCCCATAAGTCTGTACACCCGATCTTCTACATCCTTGTTTATATGCCAAGTGCATAACAAGTGTGCTGAATGTGGAAAAACCTCATGGATTGGCTTCAACAACCCCAACTCCCTATCACTAACAATAACAGTTGGGTTAAGATCAAACCCCATCAAAATCCTCAGCTGTTGCAGGACCCAACAATAGCTTCCTTCAGCCTCTTCTTTAATTATGGCATACGCGATCTTAAAGTTGTTATTGCATGGCGTCATCCTAACAATTTCAACAAATGACATTTTGTACTTGTTAGTTTTGTACGTTGAATCAATACCGATATAGCAGTAGTAGGTCCTGAACTAATGATTGTGGATGTGCCATACACACATGCATTATCATGCCAGAATCAGGATCAGCCTGGGTATAATTAACATACATGTTCTCGACATCAAAATGGAAGAACTGACTAGCCAGGTCACTACCTTCGAACTCATCCTTCCTCATCTTATCTCTGTAATTGTAGACGTGTTTAATTGTTTGGTTGTCTCCTGGATGCTTTTCTTTAACTGCTGCTAAAATAGCACAGGGCTTTGCTTGAGCCGAACTCATATCACGCACAATTATTTTAGATGCGGTACCGAGTCCGCTCATTTGCCGACCTCCCTTTGCATGCACACGTAATGTATGATTGTGCATACCAGTTGACCCAGACTTAGTCTGTATCCCCCAACCAGAAAGGTCTGCATGTTGATTGGCTTTAATCTGAAATTTACATATGCACACTTAGTTTTACTTTTTCTTATTAAAGTCTCTTCAGAAGTTCTCAGAACACCTCTATAGCATTCACCCCGTGAACATCTCAACAACTTCTGCTTTCCCCCATGTTTGTGCGAAAATATTATTATCTCAAACCCATTCTGAATAGCTATCTGTTTTGCCCAATCAACACCATCTTGACATGAAGGAAAAACGGTGTCCGTAATGAAACGGGAACTGTAATCAATGCCGTTGGGATTCCAATCTTCTAGCGGTTCCTGAATATACTAAAAATGCATAACAGATGTTGATATAACTTGAAAAAATACAAAAAATTAAGTCCGACCCTATTTTTAGGGAAACGGGCAGGCCACCCATTTCACCATAGGTAGGAACGGGTAGCTTACGCTGCTTGTCCCACGGGTGGTACGGGCGGCGCGCACTGCTCGTTCCATAGGCCGAACGAGTAGTTCATTCGTTCGGCCTATGGAACGGGCAGCATGGGCCATCCGTTTAGGTAAAAATCATGAAAAAAAAATTAAATTTCAGATTTCGAATTTTTTTTTGTAAATGTAGGATCGTTATATTACCTCGTGTTCGAAATCATCTACTTCGAAAATGTTCGGTTGTAAAATTCAAATTTTTTGCTCGGGAGAGAAAGAGAGAGAGGATTTTGAGTTTTGGATGCAAAATAATGAAAAGGGTGGAAAGGTAAAAAAGGGGCGGTAATAAATAATTTGGGGGCGGTGAATAACAAAACCCGAAATAAAAGTAAAAGTAAAACAATCTTCAAAAGAAAAATAAAACAACTTATAACGAAAAGGAGGGTAAATGAGTAAAAGTGGCCGTGTGAGTATAAAGAGGAAGTACCGTATGGGGCTAAGAATTACACGCGTCGTTGAAACGGAGTTAATTAGTAATAGGATGACGACACCATTTGGTTTGGACCGCTCCACGTGTCATATTTACACAACTCTAACCATTAATGGTCCTGCTTCAATCCTCCATCTTTCACTCTATTTTTCTCAGTAATTTTCTTTTAACCATTTATTATTATTACTTTGTATATTGTGTATTTGTTATATGTATTATTACAATTTTCAACTCAAAATTCCAGAATTATTTTTTATTAGGAGATGACCATTTAAAAAATATTAATTTCGAATTGAGTAATCAAATTTCAATATTAAAAAAGTAATTAATATGTTTTTTTCTCTTGTGTAGATATTTTCAATGTAATATGGGCACATGTCTTGTGCCAAAATTATCCAATAAATTAGGAACATGTCAATATTAATCTAACAGATAAATAAAAGCCATTCACGATTCTAACTTTTAATATAATTAATTCATTTTGGTCTAATACAAAAACAAAAACAAGCTGACTGACAGATCTTGTATAATTTATATTTTTCCTTCAACTATAAAACTCGATTAAATACATTATTGAACATTGAACTTACTTGACTATCTTAAAATAAAATAATTACTTATTTTTAATTTATTTTAATAAAATAATTCAACTTTGAATTTTGTTTTAATTACGTCATTTCGACGATTTCAGTAAATAAAAAAACATCAAAATGGTGATATTGGTGACGCGTCAGTATGACTCAACTCAGATCTCTGATCGAAATTACACATGTCATCCACGTATCAGTTATTTTTATGGAAAAAACACAAAAAAAAAATCATAAAAAATAACAATTGGCTACCACATGTCGTTTCAGTCAGAGATCTGATTTGACTTATGCCGACGTGTTAACCATGACATCATTCTGATTACTTTTTACCATTAAGATCGATGAAGTGGCCTAATTGAGATAAAATTCAAAGTTAGGTAATTTTATTGAGACAAATTGAAAGTAAGTAACCATTTTGAGACAATCATATAAGTTCAGTGACTAATGGTGTATTTAACCCCTATAAAACTTTTTGTAAACTAAATTTGTCTATTTTAAAAAAAAAATATCATTAATCAAACAAAAAAACCATGCATCATCAAAGAACTAAAGGCTAACACGAGGGAGGGTTAGTAAACCAAAAAGACGGACCGGCATTAAAACAGAATGCTTGTGCTAAAATATGAGCAACTCGATTAGCTTGTTAAGGAATAGGTGATTCTAGCTACATTTATTATAGAACCAAGCAAACTACAATCCGAGATAATACCCCCAATTCATTAAGGAGAGTGAGATTGTTATTGAAAGTATTAGCAACGGTAACCCCCTAAACACCTTGAGAATCTGTCTTGATCAACACCTGATGCAGACTTTGAGCTTTAGGCCAAGAGAGGGCTTCCTTAATACATAATGATTCCACAAATTGCAAACTCCCCAAAACTAGAATCAAAGACAAGTAGCAGCCTCGAATAACTCAAGCATCATCTTTTACAACAAAGCCACAATCCACTGAATTCAAGTCAGGAAAAGAGGTAGCATAAACGCTGACTTTCAATTGAGATGGTGGAGGTTTCTTCCAAAATCGTGCTAGTGAGACTGATGCAGCAGGGGTTACTCTTGCGATGAGCTGTTGACAAGAACGAAATTGGTCCAAAAAACCATATCCAAATTAATGTAAACACCAACAGGAGGAGAAGGTTTATCCCAAAACACATCGTTGCGATGTCACTAAATGTCCCATAATATCATACAATCAACCTCTATACTATGTTGCTCTTGACTAAGCATGGGGAAAAAACCATCGAGCAAAAGAATCCATAAGGTGGATCCGAAGATGGAGATTAACATAGGATCAAGAGCTCATTACAAATCACAATCTAGAAATAGATGGAGCTCGTGTTCCACGATAAGACACACAACAAACACAATCATTGGGAATATTCATACCCCATAAAATGAGCATATCGCACAATTGGAAGTAACCCTTATAGAGCTTCCACAAGAACAACTTCACACAGGGGATCTTTAAATCCTATAATTCAACACCCTCGTTACCATCTCCCACATTCGTCCAACATAATTTCAACCACAACTTGATACTTAGAGCGCATATTTATACACCCTTGCGATCGAAGTGGCAACATAAAATATCAGGATTAGAAAGAGAACCTTCTAGCATTTAAGGATAAAAGCAACCTCTAATGTGCTAAATAATTGATTAAGGAGAGTAGAGTTCCAATAAGTGGTGCCCGATATCCAAAAAGATCACAAACAAACTGAAACATAATGCATGTCGGTGTCGTAGTAGATATGAAATTTTTTTCTCGAGGAACCCAATGATCTTCATAGATTTTCATTATTTCACATGTACTGATATGTCAACGGAAACCACGAGAAAGGTGGTCAATCACTTTCCATATACCTCTCCAAGTCAGGCTCGGGTTTGAACCAACATTTGCCTTTAAAAGGTTCCCTCTAGGAAAATATCTAGCTTTGATAAGTCTACTAGCAAGGGCATCAGGTTTTATAACGATATCCCACACATGCTTCCTTAGCATGTCAATGTTGAAAAACTAAAGATGATAGAAACCCATTACCCCACCTCCTTTATGGGTGCAAAGTTTGTTCTAAAAAGCCTAAATAAATTTTCCTAGCACCTCTCTATTTAGACCCCCACAAAAAAGAGTTCATGATTCTCTAGAGCTCATCACAAAGCGATGTGGGAAGAAGAAAAGCATGCATACAATAAGAGAGTATATCATGAACCACTGATTTCAGAAGCACTCCCTTGCCCATCTGTGAGATCATTTATGTTGCCAACCACTACCCTACTGCCAAACTCTTCCATGAAGGAAACTAAAGACTGGTTTCTTATTCCGTCCAATAAGAGAAGGAAGCCCCAAGTATTGACCCGTAGGAAGTCTTTCGTTTCATTGTGGGTGCTCAGAGGAACATTGTTGCTGAAGAAAAGGCATAGTTTTTGTAAGTTAAAACAATGGCCAAAATCATAAGAAAAAGTATCCAAGATTGTTTGAATAGTGGTGCACTCTCCCTTGTCAACTCTGAAAAAGAACATATTATCGTCAGCCAAGAATATATATACACACAAACTCCATTGTCAGCCGAAGTAATGGATCAGATAGAGAGGGATGAGGGGCAATATAGGAAAATCTAAAGAGATAATGAAGCGTCCTACATGTAGGGATGACTATCATTGTATTCTTTTTTTCCCACTTTCAAGTTTATTAATGCATGCATGATTAATTTAATGCAATAAACCTTATTTTCGCTTACTTGTGAGATGTTTACTCTGATGAAATTGTGCATGCCTCGAGTCTTCCAGAAAAATAACATCTCACTGCTTGAAATCAACGTGGGTGTAAATTCATAACCTCAACTAGTTCAATGGTTGGTGACATAACAAGACTAACTATTTCTCTTTGCTCAACAGACTGTAAATTATCCATAAAATCAATAGTTGGAAACTTAGCTTACTAGTGACCAATTCTTTATAATTGGCATATGGAAAAATAGTCTCATGAAGCACAACATCTCTAGATACAATAAGTCTCATATGACGTAGATGAAGCAATTTATAACCCTTTATAACAAAAAGATAACCTACAAACATACAAGGTATAGCCATGTTGTCAAATTTCTTTTTGTGTGAACTTAACACAGTTGCATAAGCTAAGAAACCAAAACCTTTAAAATATCACAGTCTAGTTTTCTATTGTATAAAACCTTAAATGGTGTTTTTTTTTTCAAGAATGGGAGTAGGTAACATATTCAAAACATGAACAATATGTAAAGCACACTCACACAAGAATCGTAAAGCCAGTTTCACTTGAAACCTACAAGCTCTAGCAATATTAAGCAAATGTAGTGCTTATGCTTAACAATAATGTGTTGTGGAGGAGTGTAAGATCACGAAGTTTGATGAACTATCCCTTTTGAAGCATACAAATCTTCAAGATATAATTCATATGCATTATTTGTCCTAATGCATTTAATAGACTTACAAAATTGTGTTTGAACATAATGATATAACTTCATAATTGCATTGGCAGCCTGTGATTTTTGAGACATAAGATAAGTCCAAGTATGTCTACTAAAATCATCTACAAGCATGTCCTAAAATTTACGATGTATTTAAAGGACCCCAAACATCCAAAAGAATAAAATCAAAACAAGTTTTTGTAACTGTAATGCTAATACGAAACTTTAATATGTAATGTTTTCTAAGTGGACAAATATCATAAGTAAAACTATCACATTTATTGAGCACAAGATATCTTGAAAAACATTCTTTACTCTATAATGAGAAGGATGTCAAACTCTGTCATGCCAAAAGGAAAAAACACTTCTTATATTATTCAAAAAAATAAACTAAGAAAGACTATTTGCAATTGATATGAATTAATAGGTGAAACACAATATAAGCTGTCGTAGTGCCTTGAATCAGTATATCCTGTTTCCTATTCGGAGTAGTATTGTGTTTCGGATTTCTACTTGGATAAAGAATCGTGGGTTCCTAGTTGGATTAGAATCATGGGTTCCTAGCTGGATTGAGATCATGGGTTCCTAGTTAGATTAGGATCATGGGTTCCTAGTTGGATTAGGATCATGGGTTCCTAGTAGGATTAGGTTAGATTGGGTATTATAAATACCCCATTATGTAAACCTAATCATATAATCTGATTTTTTCTGCCTCTTAATAAATACTATTCTCCTTCTGCCCGTGGACTAGCCAACACAATGTTGGTGAACCACGTAAATTTGTGTTTTTCGATTGTTTATTATTTAACTTTCGTTAATTCCGCACAACAAACTGGTATCAGAGTTTTCGATTTCCGATTGGGGTTTTGTTTTCTGGAGAGAAAGATGTTTGCGATGAACGTGAAAATCGAAAAGTTTACTGGGAGAAATAGTTTCAGTCTATGGCAGATCAAGATGCAGGCTTTGTTAAAACAACAAGGTCTGTGGACACCGTTGAAGAAGGCAATGGGAGAAGTCACTGTTGAGATGACGATTCTGGAAGAAAAGGCACATTCGATAATTATGTTGTGCCTCGCAGATGACGTTATCATTGAGGTCTCAGATGAAGAGACTACTGTTGGTCTGTGGATGAAGTTAGAGAGCTTATACGTGACGAAATCTCTAACGAACAAACTTCTTCTAAAACAACGTCTGTTTGGCTTGCGAATGCAGGAAGGTACGCAACTCAGGGATCATTTAGATCAATTAAACACATTATTACTAGAATTACTTAATATTGATGTGAAAATTGAAGATGAAGATGCTGCTTTGATTTTGTTGGTGTCTTTACCGCTTTCATATGAGAATTTTGTTCAATCATTTATTGTTGGTAAAGATTCTGTGACTCTGGAAGAAGTTAGGTGATCTCTTCATGGCAGGGAGTTGCACCATAAGGCGAACAATACAGGTACAGATAATCAGGCCTCTGGACTGTTTGCCAGTGGCAGTAAGGGAAAGGGAAACGGTGGAAAGAAGAAGTCTAAGAAGCCGTTCTTAAAGGGTCCCAAGCCAGACGACACCTATAATTACTATAAGGAGAAAGGACATTGGAAAACTGATTGTCCAAAGAAGAAGAAGAAATTGGAAAATCAACCAGGTTCTGCTGATGTAGCAAATGGCGACACCAGCTCTGAAAATGATATTGCTCTAGTTGCTGATGGACACACTCATCACTCTGATGTGTGGGTTCTTGATTCAGGAGCATCTTATCATATTTGTCCAAGGAGATAGTGGGTTTCAACTTATAAGTAGGTAGATGGAGGTAGCATTTCAATAGCTAATAGTCATGTCTGCAAGGAAGTTGGAATAGGCTCGATAAAGTTGAGGACACATGATGGTAAGTTCTGCACGTTGAATGAAGTCACACATGTTCCGTTGATGGTGAAGAATCTGATATCTCTGAGTCTGCTAGACAGCAGGGTTCTCAGCTAGTCAGGAAAAGATGGAGTTCTTCATGTTTGTAAAGGTTCTGATGTGATTCTGAAAGGTGTGAAGCATGGTACTTTGTATTTCCTGCAAGGTTTCACTGTTACAGGTTCAGCTAATATTGCATCGTCAGAGATTGACCAGGAAGATATGACAAAGCTATGGCATATGAGACTTGGTCATATGGGCGAAAGAGGAATGCATATTCTATCAAAGGATGGTCTTCTTGGTGGTCATAAGGTCAAAAGTCTGGAGTTTTGTGAACACTGTGTCTTTGGGAAACTACATCGCAACAAGTTTCCTAAGGCTATTCATATAACAAAAGGCACACTTGACTACATCCACTCTGATTGTTGGGGTCCATCTCGAGTTGAGTCTTTGGGAGGTCACATATATTTTTTGTCTCTGATTGATGATTATTCAAGGATGACTTGGGTCATCATGATGAAGCATAAAAGTGAAGCTTTCAGGAATTTCAAGCAGTGGAAAGCATTGGTGGAAAACCAAACAGGAAAGAAGATAAAGAGGCTGCGAACTGATAATGGTTTGGAATTCTGCTCGTCTGAGTTTGATCAGTTTTGTAAAGATGAAGGGATTTCTCAGCATCACACAGTCAGGAATACACCGCAATAGAATAGTGTAGCTGAATGAATGAACCAAACATTACTGGAGAGGGCGAGGTGCATGCTCTCTAACACTAGGTTAGATAGAAGATTCTAGGCTGAAGCGGTGAACACATCATGTTATCTGATTAACTGCGGACCACACACCGGTATACAACTCAAGACACCTACAGAAATATGGTCAGGAAAGGTTGTTGATTACTCAAATTTGAAAGCTTTTGGGTGCACAGTTTACTATCATGTTAATGAGGGTAAGCTAGAGCCAAGAGCCAAGAAGGGAGTGTTCGTAGGCTATGGAGATGGAGTTAAAGGCTTCAGGATCTAGTCTCCATCAGAGAAAAAGGTCATTCTGAGCAGAAATGTAGTCTTTCACGAAAAATCTGTGCTTAGACCCATTGTGAAGCCTACAACTGCAACAGAAACTGATAGCATTGATAAACAAGTGGAGCTTTAGGTCATACAGAGTGAGAGTGGCTTGAAGGAACAAGAGTTAGAAGCAAAAATAGAGCTACTAGAATCTACACCATCAGTTTCTCAACCATCTGAAGCTACACATCGTAGCTTAGCTCAATATCGACCAAGGAGGCTTGGAGTTGGGCCACCTAAGAGGTATGGTTTTGAGGTCATAGTGGGCTATGCACTACAGGTTGCTGAAGAGGTGGACACTCGTGAACCATCAACTTATAAAGAAGCTGTTTCAGGCACCAATTCTGAGAAATGGCTTGCTGCTATGGGAGATGAGATGGAGTCCCTTCATAAGAATCAAATATGGGATTTAGTCATATCACCTCCAGGGAGAAAGATTATTACTTACAAGTGGGTTCTCAAGATGAAGGAAGGGATATCACATGCAGAGGGAGTCAAGTATAAGGCTAGAATTGTTGCTAGAGGTTTTAATCAATGAGAGGGAGTGGATTATAATGAGATATTCTCACCAATGGTCAGACACACCTCTATTAGAGTGTTGCTAGCTATAGTTACACATCAGCATTTGGAGCTTGAGCAACTTGATGTAAAGACAACCTTTTTGCATGAAGATTTGGAGGAAGAGATATACATGACCCAGCCAAATGGTTTCCAGATTCCTGGAAAGGAGAATTATGTTTGCAAGTTGAAGCAGTCTCCCAGGCAGTGGTATAAGAGGTTTGACAGCTACATGATGCAGCTGAGCTACACCAGGAGCCCATATGATTGTTGTGTCTATTACTATAAACTGGAAGATGAGTCTTTTATCTATCTGGTGTTGTATGTAGATGACATGTTGATAGCTGCAAGGAAGAAGCACGACATTCAGAAGTTGAAGGGTCTTCTCAGCGCAGAGTTCGAGATGAAGGATTTGGGTGCAGCTCGGAAAATTCTGGGAATAGAGATTTTAGGGACAGAAGTAAAAGGAAGCTTTTTCTGTCACAGAAGGGCTATATTCAGAAGATTTTGTCAAGATTTGTCATGTCTACCGCAAAGCCTATAGATACTCTTAGTACTGCAAGTGCACGTCTGTCTATTGCTTTTGCACCTAAATCTGCTGAAGAGAAGGAGTACATGTCTCAAGTTCCCTATGCTAGTGTAGTAGGAAGCTTGATGTATGCAATGGTCTGCACTAGACCTGATCTTGCACAGTCTGTTAGTGTTGTTAGCAGGTTTATGGGTGAACCTGGCAAGGAGCATTGACAAGCTATGAAGAGGATCTTTCGGTACCTAAAAGGTACATCTGAAGTTGGTGACTTTGTCTACTACGGAAGCAGAGTATATGGCACTGACTGAAGCTGCTAAGGAGGGGATTTAGCTTAAAGGACTGGTTAGTGACCTTGGTCTACATCATGATCAGGCTACAATGTATCGTGACAGCTTGAGTGCAATCTGTTTATCCAAAGATCAGGTTCATCATGAGAGGACCAAGCATATAAATGTGAGGTATCATTTTCTGAGAAGTGAGAAGAGGGTCAAGGTGAAGAAGGTAGGCACTGCTGACAATCCGGCTGACATATTTACCAAGCCTGTTCCACAAAGCAAGTTTCAACAATGTTTGGACTTGCTAAACATCAGAGATTACTAGTTGCCTGTGGGCAACTCTGAGACAGAGGGAGAAGTCTGTTCATCTGGCACTGTCATGGGTGCATCTGTTATGTTTTCAGGAGAATTCAAGTCAAGGTGGAGATTTGTCGTAATGCCTTGAATCAGTATATCTTGTTTCCTATTCGGAGTAGTATTGTGTTTCGGATTTCTACTTGGATTCGGAATCGTGGGTTCCTAGTTGGATTAGGATCATGTGTTTCTAGTTGGATTGGGATCATGGGTTCCTAGTTAGATTAGGATCATGGGTTCCTAGTTGGATTAGGATCATGGGTTCCTAGTTGGATTAGGTTAGATTGGGTATTATAAATACCCCATTATGTAAACCTAATCATGTAATCTGATTTTCTCCTCCTAATAATACTATTCTCCTTCTTCCCGTAGACTAGCCAACACAATGTTGGTGAACCATATAAATCTATGTTTTTCGATTGTTTATTATTTATCTTTCATTAATTCCGCACAACATAAGCCATCTTCTAATCTAGCTGAACCAATCATCTGGTTGGTTGTAGTGTCTTGAAAAACATAAGTAGATTCTGTTGGGGTTTAGTGTCCTATAGACAATTGTTCCAGGATACATAAACCTAATATAAATGAATTGTTCTTTATGTCATTTGTTTTAATAAGATATGGTTTTATAACTGTATGGAGGCAACCTCCTTTAAAGAACTAAACAAGTCTAATAAAAGGAAATCCCTAAGTTTATTTAAAGTGATTATAAAGTGTTCATACAAGCATGAAGTGAGACGAAACATTATAATAAACTAATAAACTTAAAATCACCCCAAGTCAAGTAATATGTTTTAAGGGATTGACATATCACTGTTGAGACTTGCATGTAACAATGTCTTCTGTCGAGACACAGAGCTGATCTCACAAGCTTCAGATATGCAGATATCTGGACAGTTACATGGATCCAATGAAAGGGGTTCATTAGGATTGGGGACCCGACTTGAGATAACAGGATGGGTAGATTTATCCTTGTCACATGTTCATCTCATTGGTATTAATAGGTATAAGTAATCCTAAGACTCAAAGGAATGTTAATTGGTGATTCTGGATTATGGAATGTGATGCTTTGATCCTGTTGTAACACGATCCATAACTGAGATGACTCTGGGGTGTGAACGGCAGACGTTGGGTATCACAGGAAGTAATTGCAAGATAGTTATACATTGGATTGAGCATTTGTCACTCCTGATAAATGGGAGATACGTCCAAGGATCGCTTGTGTAAGACTTAACTCTAAATCCTTGCAAGGTGATAGCTTAAGACTTGAAATGCAGATTTCACTTAACCTATCTAATTGGAGTTAACTCGGCCTGTACAAGTAAAACGAACGTCTCGCTATATATGACTTGACATTGCCCATAGTCATAAGATTCTTTTCAAGGACGTAGTTGATGAAGGATCGAATTATACTGTAACTAATACGGAAAGGTCAACGACGGAATCAACCTGTCTTCTTATGGCTCTAGGGGAATGTTTCGGATCTGCCAATCACAGTTCGCGTACTCATTCCGTTATGCAAAGATTAAATATAATTCTAAGGAATTAATTTAATAGTTGTATATGGCTAGAAGCAATAAGAACCTAATGGGTCACACATAAGACTTGGAACCCAAAAGAGAAACAGATGTTAATTAATTAATGGAAGCCCAACTGAGTCCACTAAGGCCCAGTAACAAAGGGGGGCGATTTCTATGTGTTGTGACACATAAGAAATTAATTTAATTTTAACAATTATAATTAGATTATGATTATGGATTAAATTAGTTATAGGATAAATAAGTCAGGAAGTTTAATGAGATTAAAATTGCTTCTAATTATTATCCTATTAATAAGTTAACACTATCTCTATATTTAGATATAGTTATAGATAATAATAACAAGAGTATTATTCCGAATATAACTCTAATTATGTAACCTAATTCTATCTAACTAGGGTTTAGATACAAGAGGTTATTTATACCCCTCCTATTAGCAAATTTCGGCAACCCTAGTCTCTCCCGCAGACTGAGAATTTCGACCACTACAGTAGAGGACGGAATTCCACCGATTGCTTCCGAATCAATTGATTTCATCTCTTTCTTTTTCTCCTTGATATTGTGTTGATTAATTAGAGGCAATCTATTTTGGTTGCTATTCATCGGTTGATTTCTAATCGTTTACTTGTTTGTTTTGTTGTGTTCATGAAAGAAGAAAAACAAACAAAAGGGAGAAATTCGTTCTTGTTCCTCCTACATCAGGTCAGTTCACGATTTCGCGGATTCCCGGAGATTGAACCGTCGGATCGCCGCGATTTTTGGAAAGAAGCTTCTAGACATATTCTTCCACGTTTCCACCGTTGGGATTGTCGTGCGGAGGTCTAGAAGGTCCGTTCGGGTAGGAGCAGATTGGTAGACAGTTTCCATCTATTTTGCAGTTGTGGGCACCTCGTTTGCAACGGTAGATTGATCGTCATAAAGGTATTTATGTTCAATCCCTCCTTATATGAAATAACGATTGACGGATCTTGGAAAAAGGAAATAGGTAAAAATTTTATATTTCCGCTGCAAAACGTTTGCCTATTTTCCTTCAGTGGTATCAGAGCCTGCGTTAAATCCGTTATTTCATATATGAAAATAAAAGGGTTTTCAATCAGATTGAATAGATTTATTGTTAGGTTAATTAATCAACTTGATTCGGTTAATTAATCTAAAGATAAATGGTTAAGATGAGATTAAGATATACGTGTTTTGTGGATTAAGGGTTTAACCGTTTGAATCGTTAAAAGAGTTAATTCGATTAATCTTTGAAAAATTTGATTTTATTAATGATTTAAACGAAACGGTTAGAATCGATTAATTAGATATATATTTGAAAAGGTTATATATATATATAATAATTTTATAAATAAAAAAAATATAGATGTTGGCAGCAACTGAAAGTTGCTGCCAACATCGAAGGCATCAGCTCTTTATGAGCTGTTGCCGTTTTCGCATACGACAGGAATGCGGCAACATTGCTGCCACTTTTGGCAGCAATGCGGCTCTTCGTCGCGAATGCGATCCGCGACGGGGTCGAACCACGTTTTCATCCCCGTAACGTTTATTTTATGTTTTTGATATTTCAAAAATTATTTTGGTTTTTCAGAAAACTAAAATTGATATATATAGAATTAATTGATCCACATGATTTAATCGTTGCCTATTTTTGTATAGATTGAATTCAGTTGTCTAATTAAGATACGATTAATTAGATAAACTATTTCATTGATACAAAATTAAAATTTTGGAACAACGAATCAGCCCATATGAATTTATTAATTGTTATAATTAATAAAAGGATATGGTAATGATATGTGTTTTAACTTGATTTTGCGAACCGTTTTGTGCTTAATAAATATACTTGATATATTAGTTAATCACGTTAAACGGTTTTGGTAAAATGATTAAACACAATGATGTATAATCTCTCGTCTTAAAAGTTTTGTGTTCTGGAATTGATTTTACAAAGTTTAATTATTTGTATGTGATACGGTTGAATTGAACACGTTAAATAATCTTGGTAAAATAATTGAACACAAATAATTAATATCTTGCATAGTTTGTATTTTGAGTATTTAATTAAGTTTATATTTGATACATTTTAATAAAATATAAATGATACAGAATTAATTAAAAGGTTAATTTGATAGTGAAATTAATTTAAAAGTTTAATTTGATTAACTTAAATATTACATAAAGGGTTTATGTAATCAACCAATTAAATTTATTTAATTAAGTCTTTGCATGTTTGGAGTTATGGACATATTTGGACCCTCTATAATAGTTATTTAGTCTTTTGGTATTTTTTAAAAATAGGACCTGCGTGTCCTGCCTTATCTACTCTCTATTGTATTTCTCTTCTCACCTAAATCCCTTCAAATTAGTTGAAGTATTCTAAAGTAGTATAGAAATTAAATATTGTTGTATATCAAGGCGCCAAGGAAAAGATGGAGGACCTGAAGGATAAATATGTAATAGTTAGTATTTACCATATGGTGACCTTTATTCCGTTTCTGGCTCAACGGAATAATTTAGATGATATGTCCATAACTACCAATGTAAATTGTATTTGTCTGATGTATGCTAAAGCAAATCAAGACTAAGTTAGATTATGTGACTTAAAATAAAAATCCCTCACTAATTAAAAGTTAAGTAAATAAGCAAGTTATTAAAATCGGTTGCCCCTCCCTAATATTATAATTCAGCCGGCAGTACTGGGAGCTTTTGGGTTGTTGAGCAAATTAAAGCTCGGGGTCTCACTAGTACAGAAATGCTCACTTGTGTCGCACCTCTTGTGTCGCGCTTGAAGATAAAGCGACACAACAGAGTAACTAGTGTCGCACGTTCTGTAAACGTGATACAACTAAGTATTCTGTGTCATCACTTGTGTCATACTTTAAGAGCGTGCGTCACAAACGAGTTACTTCTTGTATCGCCTGTTTTACAGTGTGACACAAAAGCAAGCTTGTGACGCGCCTTTACCAAAGCGACACAAGAAGTATATTATCTTTGTGACACGCTTTTATAAAAGCGACACAAGGAGAGTGTTATCTTTGTGTCGCTCGTTTTTAAAAGTACGACACAACTAGTACGAACTACTATTTGAATATAATTATTTTTTCTTCATATTTCTTAAAATACAAAAGAATTAAAAAAAAGAATGAAAATCAAATAGCATGTACATACATATAAACTTAAAAACTTATCCCATATAAATTAATTAAAAATAAAAATAATTTAATTAATTATAATAATATATTAAAAAATTATGCTATAACTATTATTAATTAGTATAAAACTATTAATTAATAATGGGCTGGGGGGATTTGGCTTTTTTGGAGGCCAGATCGGATTCATTTTGATATTCTTAGCATGGATAAGCAGTTCATTCATTGTAAAGTGAGTATTTCCGGCAATACTTCCTTTTTTATTACCCTTGTGTATGCTGACCCTATCTTGTCTAATCGAAAACGGCTCTGGGAGGTTCTCTATTCTATGAGTGTCAGCATTTCGGAGCCCTGGTTTGTGGCGGGTGACTTCAATGATATCGCCTTTATGAGTGATCAGAGAGGGGGATCCAATCATTATGTTAATCGCTGTCTGCATCACAAGAATAGTATGGATTTATGTGGGCTTTCCGATCTGGGGGCTTCTGGTCATAAATTCACTTGGAAGCGTAATAATACTTTTGTTCGATTAGACAAAGTCTACGCTAATGTTTTAGCTCTAACTTCCTTCCCCGAGTGCTCTGTCTTGAACCTCGCGTTCCGTCATTCGGATCATTGTCCTATTTTGTTTAGACTTTTGAGAGGTAAGCATCCTAGGGGTAAGAGACCGTTCCGGTATCAGTTGGCTTGGGAGTCCCATCCTAAGTTTAAAGAGTTCGTTCATGAGAGTTGGAGACCTCATTCGTATGTACTGCAAGCTGCTGAAGGGTTCAGGAATAAGGTGCAGGGGTGGAATAGGAATGTGTTTGGGCATATTATCAGAAGGAAGAACAAGTTATTAAAGAGGATGGAGGGCATTCAACGCAGGTTGGAGGGGAGGTTTGATCATAGCCTTGAAGGCCTCCTCAGAACCCTTCAGAAGGAGCTGGAGGCTGTGCTTAGGCAGGAGGAGTTCCTTTGGTTCCAGAAGTCTCGGAAGTCCTGGATTAGAGATGGGGATCGTAATACCAAATACTTCCATCTCTCTACCCTGATCAGAAGGCAGACAAATAGAATTGAGGCCATTAAGGATTCTAATGGTGATTGGGTTTATGAAGATGAGGTTATTCGGAACTTAGCCCTGGATTTCTACAGAGAGCTGTTCAAAGAGGAACCTGTTCTTTTGGAGAGGGCTCACTCTATTGCTACATTTCCTTTAATCAGTGAGGATTGTAGTCAGGAGGCCTTTCAACCTATTTCCCGAAAAGAGATTGACCAAGCTATCTTCAGCATTGGGGCTTCTAAAGCTCCTGGGATTGATGGTCTTCCGGCGGGCTTTTACCATAAGCATTGGGATGTAGTGAAGGAAGGCATCTATAATTTTGTCTTGGGGGTGTTCAGTGGTTCGAAGGATATTGAGCTGGTTAATAGAACCCTCCTGGTTCTGATTCCTAAGATTGATAAGCCTTCTTCCTTTTTGCATATGAGACCTATCAGTCTTTGTAATGTTCTTTACAAAACTGTTACAAAGATTGTGGCTAATAGAATCCGTGGCATTCTTCCTGCGATCATTTGTCAGAATCAGGGTAGCTTTGTGCCTGGTAGACAAATGATGGATAATGTGGTGATCGCCCAAGAGATGGTCCACACGATGAAGATTAGGAAGGGGAGGAAAGGCATTGTGGCTCTGAAGCTGGATTTAGAGAAGGCCTATGATCGAATTAATTGGGATTTCTTGATTGAGAGCCTTGAGAGAGCTAGAATCCCGGACAGCTGGAGAAGTTTAATTAAGGTATGTATTTCTTCTCCTGTGTTTCAAGTTATGGTCAATGGGGATATGTCGGAGGAATTTTCCCCGGGCAGAGGAATCCGTCAGGGGGATCCTATGAGCCCTTTCCTTTTTGTTATTGCTATGGAGAGGCTCTCTCACCTGATTCAGGATGCGATTGATAATGGGAGTTTCCACCATATGGCGATCAACAGCTTCGTCCCCAGGTGACTCACTTATTCTTTGCAGATGATGTCCTTATCTTTCTTGAGGGTAATAAGGAGCAGTTGAGAGTCATTATGGATATTCTGGATTGTTTTTGTTCGGCCTCTGGGCAGAAGCTTAATATCCAGAAATCTAGGATGATGTGCTCTAAGAATATGAATCAGAGAGTCTGTAAGAGATTAAGTGATCTCTCAGGTATTCCTCTTACTGATTCTCTTGGGAAGTATCTGGGCGTTCCCCTCCATAGTGAGCGTGTGTCTAAAGGCTCCTTCAAAGAGACTTTGGATAAAGCTAATTCGAAGTGTGCCACTTGGAAAGCCAAGACTCTGTCTCTCGCTGGCCGCCTCACGTTAATTCAATCTGTTAATTGTGCTGCTCCCAATCACATCATGCAGGCTTGTAAGCTTCCGGATCCTGTGCTTAATGATCTTGACAAGATTAACCGTAGGTTCCTGTGGGGGGAAGCTGCGGAGGGCAGGAAGATCCATCTTGTGCCTTGGAGTGAGGTTTGCCAGCCTAAAGATTCTGGGGGTCTGGGTATTAGGAAAGCAAAGGACAATAATAAAGTTTTATTAATGAAACTCCTTTGGCGTATGTGGCAAAACCCCTCCTCTCTTTGGGTTCACCTCCTTTGTGGTAAGTATCGGAAAGACAAAATCTTCGGGGGCCCGAAAGAGAGAGTTGCTAATTGTTCCTTCCTCTGGAAAGGACTTAGTGCTGTGTTTGATGAGTTCTGCTTGGGAGTTGGCCTGGAGGTGGGGAATGGTAAGTCCATTAGTTTCTGGTTTGATAACTGGATTGGGGATAAACCGTTAATTGAGGTGTGTTCTTCCCCCCCGCCTAGTGATATACGCAACTGGAGGATTGCCGATATGGTTGACTCGGAAGGGGACTGGATCTGGTCAAAGTTTGATACTTTCTTTAGCCTTGAGACTCTCCTTAGAATGCGGGGAGTGAAGGTGAGTAATCAAGAGGAAGACTTGGATAGGCACTGTTGGGTGCTGACTAACAATGGAGTTTATTCTTGCAAATCGGCCTTTGAAGCTTTCTCTCTCTTTAGATCTGATCCTCCCTCGGATGTGTGGAAGTCGATTTGGACCCTTAAAGTTCCTTTCCGTATTAGGAGTTTCCTGTGGCTGGGCGTTAAGGACAGGCTTCTTACTAATTCGGATAGGCACAGAAGGCACTTGGCTGATTCTGGAGCTTGCAGTAGATGCAGAGGCCATGTTGAGACTTTGTGCCATGCTCTTAGAGATTGCTCTAATAGTAAAGAGGTTTGGAGGAAAATTCTCCCACACCATATTTTCTCTTCCTTCATGGCACATTCTGAGGTCGACTGGTTCTCTGATGGTGTTAGAGGAAAGTTGCTTCCATACATGGAGCATGGTGACATTTTCTTTGCTATTATCTGTCACCAAGTTTGGAAATGGAGAAACGAGGAGATTTTTGGAGATAAAACTGTTTTTATGACAAACTTAGCTGATTTCTTCTCGAAAAAACTTTTCTCTATTATCGATAGTTTCAAAGGAGAGTCCCTTGCCAGAGCCTCTCAGTGTTGTGATGTCCATCTCGTGGGATGGAGCAGGCCAAGAGAGGGGGTTGTGAAGCTGAATACTGATGGTTCCTGCCTCAGTAACGGTAAGATTGCGGTTGGAGGTGTGCTTAGAGATGTAGGGGGCGTCTGGCTTTCTGGGTTCTCCCAGAATTTAGGGTTGGGTTCTTCCTTTTCTGCGGAGCTCTGGGCTATTCTTACTGGAATCAATCTTGCTAAAAGGCTGGGTGTTAAGAGGCTCTCTGTGGAGTCTGATAATTTGGAAGCAATCAAAATGATTTCTGAGAATCATTCTATGGGTCTTAACAGTCGCAACCTCATCAAAGCTATTATAAGGCTTTGCTCCTCCTTTGAGTTCGTAGAGTTCAGACACATTTTTAGAGAGCAGAATCGTGTTGCTGATCGCTTGGCGGCGGCGGGCCATGAAGGGACGTTAGGCGTTACTACCCTTCCTGTTTCCCCTAGTTTCATCTCTCATCTTCTCTTAGAAGATAGGATTGGGGTTAGCTTCCCTAGGCTAATTCCTGGGTAGTTTGTTGTTATTCGTTTTTCTTTTCCTTTTCTACCAAAAAAAAAAATATGGGTAATTAATTTATTAGTCCCTTTATTTTGACAAAACACATTGTTTAGTCCCTGTATTTTCAAAAACACATGGTAAGGTCCCTAACCTTTTTCTCAGTGAACTATTTTCAAAAACACATGGTAAGGTCCCTAACCTAATAAATTAATTACTCTATATATTAATCATAATTTTCTAAATATAAAAAAGTAAATTTAAAAAAAAATATATTGATAGATTAACAAATTCTTACAGATTTATACCATTTATTAAAATGATTTGAAATATAAAAAAATGTAAACTATGAAGAAGGATAAATAATTGGGGATTTCAGTTCTTTTATCCAATAGATTTTCATCCTCGTTTACCCTACTTGAACCCTAAAAATCAGATCCAAAAAATCACTATTTCTCTGTTTCTTCTTTCCCATCGACTGCCGCCACCTCCTTTCTTCCCTATACGGCCGGCCGCCTGACATTTCTTCCGCCGTGGCAAGGCTTGTGCCACCTCAAAGCCTCCGATCGGATTCAACGCCTCCTACTGCTTCTGCTTCCTCCTCAATCCTAAACTCTGTTGTATCTCTCCATCCAGATACGATGGAAAAGCTCCAACTCTTTCGGGGTGACACGATCCTGATTACGGTTTGAATTACTTTCACTTGCGAGTTTGAATTGTTTTTCTGAGTGGTTATTGTGGGTTATTGTAGTGTTAATTATGTGTTCCTTTGGGTGACACGATCAAGATTAAGATTTGAATTCCTCCCACTTACGAGTTTGAGTTGTTTTTCTAAGCTGTTATTCTAGTGTTAATTTTGCGTTTCATTGTTATTGCTTATGGTTGATTGGAATTAAGATTTAATTTATGTTCTTGCTATAGGAGATTTGGGGTTTTGAGTATATGGTTAGCCGGTTACCTCTATTAGCTTTTGGGTTCTTTTTGAAGGATGTATGAGCTGCGTTTGCTCTTTCACTTTGGTCTTGTGGATGTTTTTATCTTTGTTTTGTATGGTTGATGCCTTTTATCAGACCCCAATATTGAAAAGTGTGAAAATCTAATTGGTCTACATATAGAAAATGTCTCCTACAATCATCTGTCTCTCTTTGTTTCAGTATAGCATAATACTCGGTTCCCGTCGACACAAGCCTTAAGTAGTTTATATCTCATGCTAGAGTTTGTTCTGAAGTTGAAACCTCCCTTGATACACTGTCATTCCTCTTAGATAACCATAGGATTCTAAGTCAAGGAAGGTTAGAGTTACATGATATAACTGAAACTTAATTTCTTGGCTTAGCAAAGACATGCAGCATTATGTGAACACATACCAGAAAGTATTCTACTACATAAACATGGTTTTAAGTATTTCATTAACCTTTTACAGTTATTATTTAATATTCGTGAAGCAAAAGTAATTGGCATGCTTACATGATGAAGCAAAAGATATTTCATTAACCTTTTTCCCTAATAAAATATATAATTGCCATGCTTACATGATGAAGCAAAAGATATTCATGAACTGCTCTGCTCTGCTCTATCTCTTGTGTGAATACAAAATATATTTACTTTAAATATCATCTTAAGTGAAATATAGAAATAAGATTATGCATTATATAATTTGCAAATCTCTTTGTTTTTTTAGGATGTAACTAATAAAAACATTAGGCAAGTATTGGCTGTTGGATCTGTGATTCGGATTTTGAGTATTTCCTCTTCAATTGAAACTACAACGTTCTATTCACTCAACCACCATCAATCAATAAGACAAGAACTGCAGAGCTAGTTGCAAAAACAGGCAGTGAGAAACAGGCCTTTTGGCAGTTAAGGTTTAACCTAATGTGTTCCTTATATATGTCACATGTTATGTCTTTTTTTATACAATATTTAGTCTCATAAAATAGTCTTGATTATTGTCTTTATTACTTTCTTTGTGGCTTGTGTTTTGTTGTGGGGTTTGATTTTGAGTTGAGATAGCATATGTTGAGTTCATTGTATTTCCTAACGATGAATAATGTTGTTTTTAGCTTACTTGAAGCATCGAATTTTCAAGAATACTTATAAGTAATTTTATGGGCAAGACCTTTTTGTCTTGATTCAGAAATTATTTTATGTTGAGTTCATTGTATATAAGGTGTGATTGCTTCTTTCATAACTTCCTTGTAAAAATCTATCCAACGTGAAATTCATTTTGGTTTAGGTCTTGAATTGTTGTTTTTACAGTAAATAACTCAGAAGCGCTAAAGAGGAAGGCTAGAGCTGAGAGGTCTTTGTTCACATACTTTTAGAACTTGAATTGCTGCAACCTTGCCAATCGATGTTCACTTGCTAATCTTTTTTTTCCCAATAGATTTGGACTTCCTGTGTCTGCTGATGAAGATGCCAAGAAAAAAGCTCGAGTTCAAAGATTTGTTATTTCCCCTATAAGATGTGTTAATGTAATTCTCTTTTTTCATATCTTCTGCTTGCGTGTGTTCCAAAATATTATTTGCAGTTTACAGGGGATGAATATCCTACATGATTTTTGACAGATTTAATACTTGACCTCTAGCAGATTTTATGGGGTGCATACATATAGCAGTGGCCATCCCATATACATAGTTGTGGGATTGAAGTTAGAGCCGCATTCTATATAGGCTAGTTTATATCTCTGGGCCCTGGTATAGTTTTGGCAATGACCAGCATATTTCTGGCTACAATAGATAGCTTAGACGGGAACTTTTATGACTTGGAGTTCGTATCTGCACACTCAAGATCATGGCTAGCTATTTTGTTTCATTCCTAATAAATTTTGTTTTCACGTGAGTGCAACATGAATATTTTCTACTGAGGCCTGATATTAATATGCTTTTAGCCCTTTTAATTAAGGTTTCTAAGGTTGTGTTTGTGTCATGAAAACATATTTAAGTGATAAGGTCAGGATCAATTATATGTAATTGATGCCAAGCCTACTTGTAGTTCTTAGCCAGATACCATAAATCCCGAATTATGTAGTTTTTTTTCTTCTGTTTAAAAATCAGGCCAGGTTAAGAAAAAGTTGTATGTATGCTGATGTTCTTCTAGTTTCATACATTTCCCTCATGTTATATTTTATTAGAGAATCTAGTTAACTATGCCTCGCTATTACCTCCTTAAAGAGACTTCCAAATTTAAGTAGGAATTTCACAATTGTTATATGCATTCTTTATCTTCTTGTCTGGAACTTTTTTAAATTCTGATATAGTAATCTATTATCAAGTGTTATAATATGATTTTCTTGAAATAGAGTACTGAGATTAACGCGTGTTTGTGTTTGTGTAATATATATATCACATTTGTGTAATAGTCGACTGCATTAGTTATATATATATTTTGGCTTTTCATTCACAAAGTTGATCTGATCTGAAGTTCAGATTTTCTTGATCCAATTTATGATAATCGGTATGGATTTGCCTATTAGTTGTTATGCTTCATGTATATTAAGTTGATGATTTATTTTTTTTACTTAATAATTGCTGTACAGAGTAGACAAGGGCCAGACCGTCAAATTATCTTATATTCATGCGGTAAATCCATGGCATTCAGTTGCTGCTGAAATGAGTCATAGGTTATCCACCTACGAGAACAGTTTTACCATTGGAAGCTCTCACACGGTGGATCCACTCACAATGGTAAAAACACGGTTTTCGGACAATGGCAAAGTTGGGAGTCACTGACTCCTTTATTAATTAAAATCTATTACGCTAAACCAGAATTCGAACTCGACAACTCGAGGGAAACCAGAATTCGAACTCGACAACTCGAGGGAAATCAACTTAATTATAGAAAGATATAATTATGTAGTTTCTGTGTTGTCATAACTGAGGAGGGTGCCATCTTTATTCGAATCATGTTCAATGAATTAATGAATTAATTAAGTGGGTTTGTTTTGCAGGTGGTGAAGCATGGAATTGAAACAGAGTTGTTAGACAGAGTAGAGAGGATGACAAAGGGACATTACCAGAAATGTATGGAGCAGAGATTCAAGGAAATGGTAGCAAGTAAAGGGCTTGATGCTGTCGAAACTGAGATCAAAGATATGGATTGGGAAAGTAGCTTCCATATCCGACATCTTCCCCAATCTAATATTTCTGAAATTCCTGATCTCGCTCATGAATACAGGAAATTGATGAAGGAATTTGCAGGGAAGTTAGAGAAACTAGCAGAGGAAGTTCTAGATTTGTTATGTGAGAATCTTCGACTTGAAAAGGGGTATCTGAAAAAAGCATTTAATGGATCAAAAGGTCCAACCTTTGGCACTAAAGTTAGCAACTACCCGCCATGCCCAAAGCTAGAGCTTATAAAGGGACTGAGCACACACAGATGCTGGTGGTATCATCTTGCTTTTCCAGGATGACAAAGTGAGTGGGCCAATGGATTGATGTCCCACCTATGCGCCACTCCATTGTTATCAATCTTGGAGACCAACTAGAGGTAGTCTATCCATATCTGTTTTTGTATGCTTACTTCGACAAAAGGGTTATCTTCAAAGACTCTATGCATTTGGTTCCAAATATCACTCGTAATTTTAGCAATCACTCATAATTTCTGTGCATTTGGTTCCAAATATTAGCTCTCTGCAATCACTCATAATCACTAATTATTTCTCTTTATCGCTGTTTGGCAGATCATGATTTTTGTACATATCTAAGTATCAGTCTATCAGTCTCTTGTATTTAGTTGTAACTTTTTATTTTGTGCTTCAGACTCTTTGAGCACACTTCCACCAAAGTCTGTACAATTAACAAAACCATTTGCATTTCAACCTTGGATGAATTCAGAGGAAAACATTGGCAATCTTCTGATGGTATGTCCCTGGTTAATCTCTGGTTACTTCATGTGCTTGTCTGCTTATTTGATTTTCGATGAAGAGTTTTTATTTGACTATGTCCTTGAAAAATAAAGATCATTACATTGTGCACTGCTATTAATTTATTAGTTGGTTCAACATTCATTATAGTTTCCCTATTTCAACGAAAAACCTTTTGCCTACAATTACGTCGGATTATTGTGGTAATATTTATGCTTGATTATATTTCAATATTAGAGCTCCATTCAATCCAAAAAATATATATTTTTTTAAAATATCAATATTTTGCGTCGCGCATGAGGGAGGAGCGATACAAAGTGTACCAGATTAATCAGGGAGCTTGTGTCGCGCACCCTTGGAGCGCGTCACAAGAATTATCATATGTTGTGGCGCGCACTCTAGAAGCGCGTCACAAGAGTTATCGCTCTATTGTATCGCGTGCTTGACAAGTGCGACACAACAGATGAGTAGCTTGTGTCGCTCTCAAGAGCGATGCAAAGTTCTTGTGTCGCACCCCTGTTGTGTCGCACAAAAGTGCGACACAACCACATGAAAAAGTGCGACACAAGTAAGCATTTTTGTACTAGTGTCTTATGGTAACACCTGAATTATCGAAAATCGTTCTTTCATGAATATGGGGTAATACTTAAATTAGATTATGATGATTGGATGAGCAAACTCATGTTATCATAAACTAATGGGCAATATGGTTGGGATTAATATGAATAGCATATTAGTTACTAATGTGGTTAGTAACCCAATAACCTAGGAATCACATTAAAGATGTGATTGATTACATGAATCTACCTAACAAATGAGACTAGCTTGTTGAGCAAACTCAAGGTGAAATCTCAGGAGTTAGGATCCTAGCTCACTAAAGGATTTGTGAAATTCTTCGAATTAATATGGAGGGCTATTAATTTGGCAAAATAGTGGGAGCAATTTAAAATGAATTAAAAGTCCTATAATTTTAAATTGATATACTTTAAAGCAAATGAATAAACATACGTCACTCTATCTCACTCTCAAGTTAAAGTAAATACTCTGAATCATCATATCTAAAATGGATCTGCGTAATATTTTAACCGATAACAAATTGAATAGTTCAAAATTCACCGACTACTTTGGCAAACTCAAAATTGTTTTGAAGTTCGAAAAGATTGGGCATGCCGATGCCCAATGCCCTAGTACATGATGCTCCTGACAAAAGATTGATGTTTACTGGAAGCACCAATCAGATGACGAACGTAGAGGATGTATCACACTTGCAGCTATGGCACTTGGTGTCAAGAAGATTGACTACATCACCAAAACTTTCTAGTATTAGTTTTGTAATGGATAATGAATTAAGTGTCGACTTAGTTCTTGATCACTATTGGAGATTTATTCATAAGTTCATCATGAACTGTAAAATGAATAACTTACAGACCTCTATAAAAGAGCTCTGGAATATGCTCAAGTCAGTTGAGCCCAAATCTTAAGAAAGTGATGTCAGCACTTGTTATTGAGAGATCTCACAAGAGAAAAAGGAAGTTTCCCAATTCTAAAGATTCTAAGAAGAACAAATGCATTAAACCCAAGTCAATAAAAGCAAGAAGCCGAAAGGGAATGGCACCAATATGGTAAAGAAAGGAATTGGAACAGGAACTTTAAAAAGCACTTAAACTTTCTCTAGAAGAAAGGTCAGGATGGTGCTTTTACGTTTGGAATTAAAAGATAGATAATTCAACCTACTTGTGGGAATGTCACCTTGCCTATATAAACGAAAAACACATGTTCAAGCTTCATCAAGATGGGCTTGTAGACTCAGTTGATTTTGAATCAATGTAAGTCTGGTTTAAAGGAAGGATGACAAAGACACCCTTAAGGAGAATGTGTATCAGACACTCTAGGACTAGTACATTCAGATGCAGCTAGTCATATGTCAACACAAGCAAGAGAAAGGTTCAGTCACTTTATTAGCTCCATAAGATGATCATACTGGTTATTGATTCATCTGTTTGATGAAGCATAAATCAACAGCTTTTGAGAAAGTGCAAATGCTTCAAGAATGAAGTAAGAAAACAAACAAGAAAGAATATTATAGTGCTTCGATCAGATCGTCGCAGAGAACATCTTTCAAATGATTTCCTGAATTATCTAAATGAATATGGATTCACTCATAATGGACTCCTCCGTATACACCACGATGTATCTGAAAGGAGAAATTGTACTCTATTAGATATAGTACGATCCATGATGAGCACAATTTCTCTTCCAAAGATGTTCTAAGGCTACACCCTAAGAACCGCCTTATTACCTTGAACCGAGTATCCACAAAACCGCCAGTTCTATTCCTTTTGAATCGTTCATAGGAAAAGAAACCCAGTTTCTCTTTCATGAGAATTTAGGGGTGTTCAGCATATGTAAAATGCATAAACATCAGATTAAGTTAGACCCTAAATCTGACAAATACTTCTTCATTGGATATCCGAAAGAAAAGTAGGAGATTACTTCTATCATCTATATGATCAAAAGTAACAGTATCCAAAGACGCTATACTTCTAGAGAAAGAGTTTCTTCTAGAAACACAAGTAGAAAGCGTGATTGAACTTGAAGAAGTTCAAAGAAGAAGGATTGGCTGAAATAGCGGAAGCGATGGTGGAAACCGAATCTGTCTCACAAGATGAGACACTGTTGACATTACTAACTCATAGGTCTGGTCAAGTTCATCAAAATCCCTAAGAGATTTGGATTTCTAGTGGGAGCCGATGAAATCCCAAATAGATTTGGATTTCTAGTGGGAGACAACGAAGAGGTTCAAGTATTAGACGATGAACCTACAGCTTATGAGGAGACTCTTGCAAACCTATACATGTAAACTAGTGGGAGCTCGTATGAGCTTTTACATGTAAACTAGTGGGAGCTTGGTTGTTTACTTAGTATGACATTTCGATGATATTCTACTAATGGGAACGACATAGCTACACTGCAATTGGTGAAAATGTTGGTTATCGGATAAAATTCTCCATAATAGATTTAGGAGAAGCAGCTTACATCTTAAAGATTAAGATCTAAGATTAAAAAAGGCTGCTTGACCCTTCCCAGTCTAAATGCATTGACAAAGTGCTCAAAGCGTTTTCGCACTAGACCTAACATCCTTGTTACTTTAGCATGACAAAGTCGATTATGGGTCAATCCAAGTGATGATCACTGGATTGTTGTCAAGGACAATCTTAAGTACTTAAGATAAACTATGGACATGTTCCAAGTATATGGAGATGATAAATTGAAAGTTGGAGACTTTCGGATATAAGTCATCAAACAGATGAAGATGATTTCACAGAATACAAGTTTATTCTGAAAGAGGTACGGTTAGCTGGAATAGTTCCAAGCAGGAAACCGTAGCTGAGCCAAAGGTCAAAATCAGAGTATGTAGCAGCTTTGGAAGCAGCTGATAGGAAGTTTGGAAAGGTAGTTCATTAATGAACTAGGTGGGGTACCTAACATTGTTAATGAGATTAACAATAGAGCTGTTGCTCTTGCCAAGGACCTGCAGTCTCATAATACATCCAAACACTACCTCAGTCGTTACTATCTCTACCGAGAGATAACAACAAGAGTAGATGTGAGAATCAAAACGGAGTGCCCATAAAAGGACAAACTTATAGATCCATTTAAAGAATGCCTAACCCCAAAAGGTTCACGGTGGTCATGCGAACGCTTTTGGGAATGTTTTTGGAAACAATTGGCTTTAGTCCAAGTGGGAGTATGTTGGGGTTTAGTGTCCTATAGACAATTGTTCCAGGATACATAAACCTAATATAAATGAATTGTTCTTTATGTCATTTGTTTTAATAAGATATGGTTTTATAACTGTATGAAGGCAACCTCCTTTAAAGAACTAAACAAGTCTAATAAAAGGAAATCCCTAAGTTTATTTAAAGTGATTATAAAGTGTTCATACAAGCATGAAGTGAGACAAAACATTATAATAAACTAATAAACTTAAAATCACCCCAAGTCAAGTAATATGTTTTAAGGGATTGCCATATCACTGTTGAGTCTTGCATGTAACAATGTCTTCTGTCGAGACAGAGAGCTGATCTCACAAGCTTTAGATATGCAGATATCTGGACAGTTACATGGATCCAATGAAAGGGGTTCATTAGGATTGGGGACTGATGGGGCGTACGTACGGGTAGAGTTTCTAAAACGACGAAGTGTATGTTATGATAAGTGTGTTACGACTATGGATGTGATCTTCCTAAACGCTCTAACTCTACTAGACGCCACTACTTAGGGGCAAGTGTACCCCGTCGTATCAAGTAATAATCCGGTTAAGATCGGGTATCGAATCCATGGGATTTATAACTACAAGTATTAAACGACTCGGTTTTATATGTTATCTAAGCGGTGAATACTTTGAGTTGATTCGGGAAACAACTACAAACTACTCCTAACTACGGGTGAGACAAATTTATATAACAAAAACTCTACGAAATGATACGGATGGTGATAAGTTATAACTATGACAAACAATGACTCCACATATATATACGGTTAATGATTTACTCTTGCAATGACGACTATATGTAGTGTGACCGACCCTTGAATTACTTAGACTACGTGGTTCCTAGTCAAGGCGTGTCTAATGCTTGGGACCAGAAATTAGGGCTGCCATGGGGAGTTGTAATTCGCAACTCCCCTAGGATACGCGGGGCGTGCCCTATGGGGCGCCCCGCGTGTCCAATACGTGGCGTTTATTCGGGGGAGAACTTAACTGCCGAAGGCTACGCGGGGCGTGGTAGGAAGGATGCCCTGCGTAACGTGTCTTTTATTGCGAAAATGGGTCAGACACGCAGATGCACGGGGCGTACGGGGTTGTACGTCCCGCGTGGTTTAATTATTTTTTTTCGATTAAAAATGGGATTTGTTTTTCTTTTGATTTATGAGAAATAAAAATAAAAATAAAAACGAAAATAACTAAAAGGAGAAAACTAAGAATAACATAAAAGAGAGAAGCGTAAAAATAAAAATAAAAATAAAAATAAGTTGAAAAACGGTTATGATACATATAAACAAGTGGTTTGAGAAATTCAAACCGAGGCTACGTTTAGAGTTGAAGTAGCTCGACTTTCTCATGCGGCGGCATACTGCAGGTTGTCCGAGTTGGAACTCGATGGGTCCGAACTTCTACTGTTTAGGAGCGTTATCGCCTGTCCGGACTCTCTATTTTTGCCCCGCGGGTTTTGCTCGGTGTTTGCCGGGAGGGTTCTGATAAGTGTCCAAAATGGCAAGTTTATTATGTTCTTTTTGTGAATATTTCATCCTTATTTGTTGTCATTTTGGGACCATTTTACTTGTTTTGTTGCATAAGTGCTTTCAGGAATCAAATTGGAGAAAAGAAGGCTTGGAAGGCTGTTTTGGACCTTTTTCACTCGAAGTTCAAACTTTGCAGACGCAACTGGTCTAGTCTTGCCCAAGACTAAGAGGGTCGGCTTATTCAAACCGCCAAGTCAGCAGAATCAGAAACCAACTTATCTCTGCAGTTTCAACAGCATATTTTGAACGAAGGAAATCCCTGAAATCAAGGGAGGAGTCCAGAAGATTGGGATTTTTGAGTTAACATTATAAAAGAAACCACCCATTGTTTGGAGGAGATACTTTTAGATTGGATTAGACAATTTACTTTCCTTGTTAAGTTTTTAGAAGTTTTCAGCACAATTTCTTATTTCTCTTTACGTTCATCATTTTTACCTTTTGTAAGCTATCATAGTCGATTCATGACTATGCGTGGCTAATTTCCTCATTCGATTAAGGGATTAATCAAAGGCTACCGTTATTTCCAATTGTGAGACCGTTGTTCTTAAATTCAGTCATCTAATTTAGTTTGATCTGTTTACACTTTTATCAATCTATAAAATCAGACCTTCAATGGAAGTTTAGGCTGCAGTTCGGCCGGGCTTCACCCTTTTCATTCGTTGAAACAACAGTAGGTTATAGGATTCGTAATCATCTGAAATCCTAACTATAATCAAGCGTATGAATGTGTAATTTGGTTTGAATTGGAATCGCTAAGAATCCGGTTAACTTAGATTGGGTCCTTCTAACTCCTAATGCTTTCGACAGATTAAATTCTAAGCGCTAAGCTAGAACTGTCTGCCGAATAGGAGCTTATCTTTAGGCGCTCTAGGATTAGCTTTACAATTAAGGAAGGATTAGGTCGGGAATGAGTAAGGAATGACTATAACCAATCCGAATCATGATAATTAAGATAATTTCTCACTTTCAGTGATCAATAGGAAATAATGGACATGCCTGCAGATATCCCTTGATCGGAGTTTTTCTCATATTGATACAAGATTTAATTTTCCATTTAATTCTACAGAATTTCATTCCAAGATAACTACCAAATCATCAATCTCCCCCTCAATTTACATTTACTAGATTTAGTCGTCATACGAAAAATAATCGGTATTAATCCTTAGGGTACGATCTTTGCTTACCACTTCTACAAATTAGTAGTTGGTTCGTAATAATAATTTATTTGCTGGATTCGACACCCAACAGGTTCCTAATGGCCTTTCCTGTTGCTGACGATTCAAGTGGGCTACCTGGCGGCTAAGGTCCCTGCAAAACACCTCGCTATTGGCAAGACGGGTTAAGATATCCTTTAACAAGGACGTTACTGATTGGCCATGCACATTATCGGGAGGTGGAGCGTTCCGATTACCGGGCATGGCTTGTGATTGCCCTAGCCCGTTTTCCCGATATTCTTGATCAAAGTCGGATGGGGGGCCTCAATACATTATTATTATTGCCATACGACAAGTTAGGGTGTTGGTACCGAGGCCTCCATCCGCTGTTATTATTATTGTGGTGGTGTGAATAGGAGTTTGGGTTAGGATTGTACCTTTGATTGCCTCCTATGTAACTTACATTTTCAGTGTCGCCGGCGAAGGGGCTACCGGCTTGGCAATTAAGTCCGTCATGATCTCCACCACAATGATTGCACATCAGGACCTGTGCAACTTTGTTAAGGCTCAACTGGGCTATCAAAGCGTCAAGTTTTTTATTCATTTCCGCCATGGAACTTTTCGGAGCCTCTTTCTCCACGGCAAATGTTTGATGTCGCGAAGGTCCGACAGGCCGATCTTCTTGCCACTGTACGCTTTTCCTTGCGAGCTCGTGAATGAGCTCATATGCTTCACTGGTCGACTTACTAAACAGGTCCCCACCTGCTGCGGAATCCACGGTGGCACGATTAGTAGGTGTTAATCCGTGATAAAAAGTGCTCACCAAATCGTGCTTGGGGATATCGTGGTGCGGGCAGCTTCGAAGCAACTTTCGGAATCTTGCCCAAACTGCATGAAGGGCTTCGTGTTCGAGCTGCCGAAAGGTAGTAATGTCGTTCCTCAACTTAACCGTTTTGGAGGGCGGGAGGTAGTAAGAAAGGAACTCCTTCTCAAGTTCCACCCATGATGTAATCGAACCCGCCTCCAACGAGTGTAACCACTCCAACGCTTGTCCTGTCAAAGAGAAAGGAAACAACTTTAGTCGGACGGCCTCAACCGGTACACCGTTTTGCCAAGAAGTTTCGGCACACATAAGAAATTTATCTAAATGTTCGTTAGGGTTTTCATGAGGTTCTCCTCCGAACTGGCCAAGTTGTTGGATGAGTTGGATCATGCTAGTCTTGATTTCATATGTGTTGGCCGGGATGGTGGGGGCAACGATTCCGTTGCGGTTTTGAGGACGATGCGGAGCAAGAATCTCCATCATCGAGCGCATGTCTCCACCATTACGGTTGTTGTTCACGGGTTGCACCGGTGACCTTTGGTTGACCTCGGGCTGGTTAGCTTCATTGTTGAGGTTTGCCATTTTCTCTCTCCGAATCCTACAAAGAGTACGTTCAATTTCAAGATCAATAGGAACGAGAGTATCACCCCGGGATCGGGTGTGCATAAAATAAATAAATGAAATAAATTATAAACAAGAAAGAATATTGTTAGTAAAAAGTATAAAAAGTATATATAAACAATTTATCCAAAAATAATGCTTAGACTAACAATAAAACGTTTTTGTCTAATATTGCAAGAAATTATAAATCCCCAGCAACGGCGCCAAAAACTTGATGGGGCGTACGTACGGGTAGAGTTTCTAAAACGACGAAGTGTATGTTATGATAAGTGTGTTACGACTATGGATGTGATCTTCCTAAATGCTCTAACTCTACTAGACGCCACTACTTAGGGGCAAGTGTACCCCGTCGTATCAAGTAATAATCCGGTTAAGACCGGGTATCGAATCCATGGGATTTATAACTACAAGTATTAAACGACTCGGTTTTATATGTTATCTAAGTGGTGAATACTTTGAGTTGATTCGGGAAACAACTACAAACTACTCCTAACTACGGGTGAGATAAATTTATATAACAAAAACTCTACGAAATGATACGAATGGCGATAAGTTATAACTATGACAAATAATGACTCCAAATATATATACGGTTAATGATTTACTCTTGCAATGACGACTATGTGTAGTGTGACCGACCCGTGAAGTACTTAGACTACGTGGTTCCTAGTCAAGGCGTGTCTAATGCTTGGGACCAGAAATTAGGGCCCGTAAGTTCCGTGGTTTGTCAATTCCTACGGTTTCAGGAGCGTCACTTCCGGTAAGGCAACACCTATATGAATCCCTAAAGATAGCCCGAATGGCGTCGAAAATCGCGTTCTCCTACACAATAGTCAATTACGAGTATCAAAACAGGTAGCAAACATCAACACATATATAGAAAAAGAGATTGTGAATCATAAATTATAAATATGGAGAATGTAAATATGAAATACAACCAAGCCTAGTACATAGGAAGAGTACAAGCTAATTAGCAAGTGAAAAGGGAAGAATCCACCCTCGGAACTAGCTAACCGGACTCAAGGCCGTCTCTTAGGACTTGGAGGTGGAGCTTTCGAGCTTGGTGAATGGAGATGGAACGGAACTTTGACGGAATGCCGGAATCAACGAACAAGCTCTCAAGGTGATAGAGTTTAGCTATATAAAGCCTAAAAACAAAATCTAAAACTATGAAACAAGAAATTAATCTAAAGCAAGAATTGTATCTCAAAAAGAGGTGTTCAAGGTATTCAAAAAGATGTCTAAATGAGTGTTAGTCACTCCTATTTATACACATCAAGCTAGGGTAGATTTGTAATTTCACAAGATACAAGTATGGAGGAACATGATTTTCTGCAGATTTCTCATGACACGCCTCGCGTATGGTGGTGTATGCCTCGCGTATTTGCCCATTCCGTCAGAAATCTCCTCCATGTGGACCAAATCCAGATCTTGTTGTCTCAACCACGCCTCGCGTAGACTGGGGTGCGCCTCGCGTGGTTGAGTTTCTGAGATTTTATTGCTTGAATTGGGCCTTTTACGCCACGCGTAGTTGAAGCACGCCTCGCGTAAATAAGTCTCTGAGTCTTTTAGGTCGAAGAACTTCCTTACACGCCCCGCGTGTAAGGTGGGACGCCCGCGTAGGAGCAGTTGACTCTGGGAGACCATGCAGTCTGACTTTCAGGATTAGGCTTATCATTTCTGACATATGTTCCACGCCTCGCGTGGTGGTTGATACGCCCCGCGTATTGGTGACTAGATCCCACGTGGTGCCTATGGATTGAGCAATTATTTCTGACCAAGTGTTCCACGCCCCGCGTGAAGGGTGATACGCCCCGCGTATGTCGGTGGATTTTCGCTCCTTGCTCGTACCTGAAATACAATTCTCGAGAGCCGAGTTAGCTTGACGTTTTATTTTCTAATTTAATCAAAAATAAGGAAAATTAACCGAAAGTACGGATTTTATTTTTATTTCATTATTTTATTAAAACACTTTATTTTTACAATTAAACTTATTTATTTCATCTAAAATTAAACAGTAAATCACGCTAAAAGATAGGGACGAAACGCCCCTATCAGGGACCCGACTTGAGATAACAGGATGGGTAGATTTATCCTTGTCACCTGTTCATCTCATTGGTATTAATAGGTATAAGTAATCCTAAGACTCAAAGGAATGTTAATTGGTGATTCTGGATTATGGAATGTGATGCTTTGATCCTGTTGTAACACGATCCATAACAGAGATGACTCTAGGGTGTGAACGGCAGACGTTGGGTATCACAGGAAGTAATTGCAGGATAGTTATACATTGGACTGAGCATTTGTCACTCTTGATAAATGGGAGATATGTCCAAGGATCGCTTGTGGAAGACTTAACTCTAAATCCTTGCAAGGGGATAGCTTACGACTTGAAATGCAGATTTCACTTAACCTATCTAATTGGAGTTAACTCGGCCTGTACAAGTAAAACGAACGTCTCGCTATATATGACTTGACATTGCCCATAGTCATAAGATTCTGTTCAAGGATGTAGTTGATGAAGGATCAAATTATACTGTAACTAATACGGAAAGTTCAACGACGGAATCAACCTGTCTTCTTATGGCTCTAGGGGAATGTTTCGGATCTGCCAATCACAGTTCGCGTACTCATTCCGTTATGCAAAGATTAAATATAATTCTAAGGAATTAATTTAATAGTTGTATACGGCTAGAAGCAATAAGAACCTAATGGGTCACACATAAGACTTGGAACCCAAAAGAGAAACAGATGTTAATTAATTGATGGAAGCCCAACTGAGTCCACTAAGGCCCAGTAACAAAGGGGGGCAATTTCTATGTGTTGTGACACATAAGAAATTAATTTAATTTTAATAATTATAATTAGATTATGATTATGGATTAAATTAATTATAGGATAAATAAGTCAGGAAGTTTAATGAGATTAAAATTGCTTCTAATTATTATCCTATTAATAAGTTAACATTATCTCTATATTTAGATATAGTTATAGATAATAATAACAAGAGTATTATTCCGAATATAACTCTAATTAAGTAACCTAATTCTATTTAACTAGGGTTTAGATACAAGAGGTTATTTATACCCCTCCTATTAGCAAATTTCGGCAACCCTAGTCTCTCCCGCAGACTGAGAATTTCGACCACTACAGTAGAGGACAGAATTCCACCGATTGCTTCCGAATCAATTGATTTCATCTCTTTCTTTTTCTCCTTGATCTTGTGTTGATTAATTAGAGGCAATCTATTTTGGTTGCTATTCATCGGTTGATTTCTAATCGTTTACTTGTTTGTTTTGTTGTGTTCATGAAAGAAGAAAAACAAACAAAAGGGAGAAATTCGTTCTTGTTCCTCCTACATCAGGTCAGTTCACGATTTCGCGGATTCCCGGAGATTGAACCGTCGGATCGCCGCGATTTTTGGACAGAAGCTTCTAGACATATTCTTCCACGTTTCCACTGTTGGGATTGTCGTGCGGAGGTCTTGAAGGCCCGTTAGGGTAGGGGCAGATTGGTAGACAGTTTCCATCTCTTTTGAAGTTGTGGGCACCTCGTTTGCAACGGTAGATTGATCGTGATAAATGTATTTATGTTCAATCCCTCCTTATATGAAATAACGATTAACGGATCTTGGGAAAAGGAAATAGGTAAAAATTTTATATTTCCGCTGCCAAACGTTTGCCTATTTTCCTTCATATTCGTTAAACAAAAGTGAACATTGATTATCCTACAACAATTAACCAACATAAAGCAAATTAAATAAAAAAAAGTATAAACAAGACATCCTTTAATATCAATTTTCTAGTCAATTATATTGCACCTTTGTTTTTCACTGTAATACTCACATTATTTGGTAAATGAACTAATATAGTAGGAATGTCATAAAGAGATACAAAACATACTTGAGTACTAGGTACATGGTCTGCACCTCCAGAATCTATCACCCATGTTTTAGGAAAATTTGAAAAAGTACAAAAAAATTTACCTTTCCCATTACCTTGTCCAAACGCTATAGTTAATGTGTTAACAGTACTGGTTTGAACCAGCATTAATTTGTTGTATAGTTCTATAGTAAGGAAAATGCCAAAAGACATAGAATCTTCGAGATTAATAATAATATTACTAACAACTTTTTTTTTGTTGAACTTGTAGTTAAGTGGGTAACCATGCTTTTTAAAGCATTGATCAACCATGACCTTCTCTATCACATTAAGAACATATCTAGCCCTGGCCTTTCTTGTAACTTTTCTTGTCATAGTGATTATTATGGTCTCTTTTGTTGTTCTTGACATAGTTGACATCAGAACTCATCGAACGATCGTTGGATTAGAATTATTCACAAAAGCCATTTCTAGGTGAATTTCATGTTGTAAGACCACATTAAAGAAGCTTATCCACATGTGATAACAGATCAAACATCAAGACTTGAGATTTCACCATGCCACAATTAGCATTAAGACTTCTAAGAAATTTAATGGTGAAACTTTGATCTTGATTTGCTCGAATTGCAACACAATTCTATATACTTTAGGGTGTACAAGTAAAAGAATGAATATTGTGAATATAAATTTATAATGAACTACTACCACATATATCTGTAATTGTGTGAAATAATATGTCCAGATAAACCTCCTTGTGTAGTAGCCAAGGTTTCATCTTGTAACTCTGCAAAATGCAATGCATTCCCTTGAAAAAATGTACTTTTCAATTATTTTCAAAACTTTGTCTCTGCATCAAACCAAATTATCGATTGTGCAATAGCAGGAGAAAGGACATGTTTAATCAAGAAAGTACTGACTAATAACACATATGTCATGCATGTTGATTAATTTCTATACTGGAAATAGAGGCATTGAACCAAACATAACTTGTTCTTTGCAATCAAAGAACCCTTAATGGATTGACTCTAAGAAAAATAATTTTTGCAGTTTAAAGGTTGAGCTTGAGAATGCCTTTTTGCTCTTTATTGTGTTTTTCTTTTTCTTTTTGTTTTGAGAGCGGCACAAAAACGATTTTGAAAGCTTATGGTGCTTACTTATCAAGGCCTTGACTTATTTCGGGTGCGATTTGATTTTATTGGTATTTAATCAAGAGGAAAAAGGGTTAAATGTTAAAAGGGTATTAACAAAAAAGTCAGTTAATAGGCTCGAGGGGGTTTCCTAGAGTTTGATGAAAACGAGAAAAATAAGTTAAGAAAGGAATTAGACTAAGTGGGTTCGTTTTATCATCTATTGCCATTTTAACCAAAATAAGTGTACTTAACCCGGTATTAGGTGCAAACTCTATGAGTCGAGTGAAGTCAAAGCTCTCGAAAAATTGTGAAAGAAATAGAGTTCTCATACGAACTCCTTTAGGCTCAAAAATATCTCACAAAATTTCGGGTTAAATTGTGTACGTTCAAGTTCTCATCAAATTTTCAACTATCCCGTTTTTATTGCCTCTTTAAATTTCATTATAGAGATAACCTTTGGGTTAGGACTCAATGCTTTTGTTTAGTACGAACCTAGGCTTTGCATAAATTCTATAACTTTAGAATTAAGACTAAAATTTCTTACTAAAACCGATCATTTGTGTCAACGTCTTCTTATTTAAGAACAAATAATGAAACTTTTAATTAATTTCTGAGGGAGGTAGTGTGTCGGAAAAATTTAAGAATCAATAAATTAGTTTAATTATTTTGTTGTTTTGTTTGATTTTTATTTTTGTTTTTGTTAGTGCAAAACAAACGGTGAGTGCGGGGTTGCACGGCCCTCCGCGTTATTAAAATGACGTCTATTCCAAGGACGTCGCAAAAGGAAAGAAAAAACAAAAACAAAAATAAAGATGGAATATAAAAAGGACCCTTAAAGGTCAGGTCCTACGCAAGGCGTGCCCAGGGGGCGCCCTGCGTAGGAGGTGCGTGTTTAGCCAATTCTGGCCAGAGACTTAAATACGCAGGATGCACTAAGAGGGGCGCCCCGTGTGTTTGAGTTTCTGAGATTTTTATACAAGAAAAATGACGAGCACGCGGGGCGTAAAATGGAGTACGTCCTGCGTGAAGGTTATTTATGGTGCATAAATAGAGAAAAATAAACACTAAAAGAGAAAATAAATAAAACGAAACATAAAGGGAAATCATAAATATATTTAAAAGAAAAAAAGAAAGTACAATAAAAACACAAAAACAGAACAAAAACAACAAAAGAAAGACGAACTAAAATAAACACAAAACAAAGGAAAACATAAAACAAAGAAATGGAAACTAAGGTTGAGGCAGAGGAGGATTGCCGTGGATGTTGAAATGTGTGAAGAAGGTGTTGGCGAAGGCGTCGAAGCTGGCCCTATCCGCTTGCCTTTGAGCCTCGGCGGCGTCGAAGCGAGCATCAAGGGCGTCGAAGCGTGAGTCGAAGTGGGCCCGATCACATCATTGGTTGTCCTCCAAAATGTCCAACCGGGCATAGATGGCGTTGAAGTCGTGGTTGGGGGTGGACTAAAGTTGAGGCCCATGTCCGAGTCCTCATCCTCATCCTCATCGTCTTGGGGTTGGGCTGCCCCCGAACTCTCACCCGGGCCGGAGGTAGGGCGCTTGAGTGATTTGAAGGCATTTTTCTCCAAAGGCCGCGGCTCCAAGTTGGGGAGGTGATCAAGAGCAGCTTCGCCAAGTGCGGAGGTGGCGAAGATGGTGATGAGATGGCCCAACCCGATTTTGCCACGTTTCCGGGTAGGCATGTGGTGGAGTTGGACGGCCACAAGGTAGGAAAGGTCGTAGGTGAGGCCGTTTGCACAATAATAAAGGGCCAAAAGCTCGTGCTTATTGACCTTGGTGGACTCGGACTTCCCCGAGAAGTAGAAGGAGATGAAGCGGTGGAGAAGTTGGAGGATTGGATCGCGGATGCAGGCCGGGCGGAGGTTGGAGATATCGTAATCGTCGGACCCGGTGATGGAGGTCCAAAAATCGCGAGGGTCCTCGGGCCAATGTGCAATGCCCGCCTCCGCTTGACGGGTGAAATGGTTACGGAGCCATTGTGTGTCAATGGAGAAAGGTTGGTTGTGAAGGCGGAAGTTGAAGAGGGCGGCTCCGGGAACATTATTGGATTCTAGGGTGGTGTAGAACTCCACGACCAACGAAGAATAGACGTGGTGGCGTGCCCGATAGTGATCGAGCCAATTTAGAGCACGGAGGCGGTCCTCGACGGCACCTCCAACATTGTAGCGATTAAGAACGCTACGTTTGATGTACGGGAGTTCCATTACGTGGGCATCAGAGAGTGTTTAGTAGGATTGGGCCTCCTCTTCGGTGAGAAGATGGAAAGGAGCCCGGTATTGGCGGGTTAGTGGTGGTGTTTCTTCTCGTTCGAGGGGTGGTGGTGATTGGTGTGGCTGGGAATGAGAAGTATGGGCCTGAGTGGACCGCGGGGGGCGCATGTCGGCAACATGTTTTCGTCTTGCCATGGTGTTGGTGAGGGGTTGAGAGAGAGTGTGGGAAGAGTGTGGGAAGGTAGAGTGAATTGTGAGGAAGAAAAAGGGAAAAAAGGTGTGGGTATTTATAGAGGAGAAGTGAGGAATCCAAGTAAAACTCGGATTCCCAGAGGGGTACGCGAGGCGTGAAGAGGCCACGCCACGCGTATCCCACCTCCTGCCCATTATTTGAAGCAAAAACTGCATGGTACGCGGGGCGTGCAGGGAAGCATGCCTCGCGTATCGCACCTCCTGGCCCTAAATTGATGGGAGAAGGGCGAGGACGCGGGGCGTAAATGGAGGTACGCCCCGCGTGGAACGAACAGTTTTCGGTTTTAAGGAGTTTTTTTTAATTTTTATGGGTTTTAATTGCTTATTTAATGTTTTTATTATTTTAATGAACAATTAAGAGGGTGGTTACAAAAATAATGAAGAGGGAAGTTTTGAATTTGAAAAGGTGAAGGGTGATTGGAGGAGAGAGGAGGTGGAGTGGAGAAGTGGGAAAGATTTTTGGGGAAGAGGAGAGAGTGATGGGAAAGGTGGGAGAGGGAAAGGCTGCCATGGGGAGTTATAATTCGCAACTCCCCTAGGATACGCGGGGCGTGCCTTATGGGGTGCCCCGCGTGTCCAATACGTGGCGTTTATTCGGGGGAGAACTTAATTGCCGAAGGCTACGCGGGGCGTGGTAGGAAGGACGCCCTGTGTAACGTGTCTTTTATTGCAAAAATGGGTCAGACACGCAGATGCGCGGGGCGTACGGGGTTGTACATCCCGCGTGGTTTAATTTTTTTTTTGGATTAAAAATGGGATTTGTTTTTCTTTTGATTTATGAGAAATAAAAATAAAAATAAAAACGAAAATAACTAAAAGGAGAAAACTAAGAATAACATAAAAGAGAGAAGCGTAAAAATAAAAATAAAAATAAAAATAAGTTGAAAAACGGTTATGATACATATAAACAAGTGGTTTGAGAAATTCAAACCGAGCCTACGTTTAGAGTCGAAGTAGCTCGACTTTCTCATGCGGCGGCTTACTGCAGGTTGTCCGAGTTGGAACTCGATGGGTCCGAACTTCTACTGTTTAGGAGCATTATCGCCTGTCCGGACTCTCTATTTTTGCCCCGCGGGTTTTGCTCGGTGTTTGCCGGGAGGGTTCTGATAAGTGTCCAAAATGGCAAGTTTATTATGTTCTTTTTGTGAATATTTCATCCTTATTTGTGTCATTTTGGGATCATTTTACTTGTTTTGTTGCATAAGTGCTTTCTGGAATCAAATTGGAGAAAAGAAGGCTTGGAAGGCTGTTTTGGACCTTTTTCACTCGAAGTTCAAACTTTGCGGACGCAACTGGTCTAGTCTTGCCCAAGACTAAGAGGGTCGACTTATTCAAACCGCCAAGTCAGCAGAATCAGAAACCAACTTATCTCTGCAGTTTCAACAACATATTTTAAACGAAGGAAATCCCTGAAATCAAGGGAGGAGTCCAGAAGATTGGGATTTTTGAGTTAACATTATAAAAGAAACCACCCATTGTTTGGAGGAGATAGTTTTAGATTGGATTAGACAATTTACTTTCCTTGTTAAGTTTTTAGAAGTTTTCAGCACAATTTCTTATTTCTCTTTACGTTCATCATTTTTACCTTTTGTAAGCTATCATAGTCGATTCATGACTATGCATGGCTAATTTCCTCATTCGATTAAGGGATTAATCAAAGGCTACCGTTATTTCCAATTGTGAGATCGTTGTTCTTAAATTCAGTCATCTAATTTAGTTTGATCTATTTACACTTTTATTAATCTATAAAATCAGACCTTCAATGGAAGTTTAGGCTGCAGTTCGGCCGGGCTTCACCCTTTTCATTCGTTGAAACAACGTTAGGTTATAGGATTCGTAATCATCTGAAATCCTAACTATAATCAAGCGTATGAATGTTTAATTTGGTTTGAATCGGAATTGCTAAGAATCCGGTTAACTTAGATTGGGTCCTTCTAACTCCTAATGCTTTCGACAGATTAAATTCTAAGCGCTAAGCTAGAACTGTTTGCCGAATAGGAGCTTATCTTTAGGCGCTCTAGGATTAGCTTTACAATTAAGGAAGGATTAGGTTGGGAATGATTAAGGAACGACTATAACCAATCCGGATCACGATAATTAAGATAATTTCTCACTTTCAGTGATCAATAGGAAATAATGGACATGCCTGCAGATATCCCTTGATCGGAGTTTTTCTCATATTGATACAAGATTTAATTTTCCATTTAATTCTACAGAATTTCATTCCAAGATAACTACCAAATCATCAATCTCCCCCTCAATTTACATTTACTAGATTTAGTCGTAATACAAAAAATAATCGGTATTAATCCTTAGGGTACGATCTTTGCTTACCACTTCTACAAATTAGTAGTTGGTTCGTAATAATAATTTATTTGCTGGATTCGACACCCAACAAATTTTGGCGCCGTTGCCGGGGATTAATCTAACTTGATTCTCTTTCGTATATGACCAGGTCTGCACCTTCTAAACAACTCATTTTCGACTCAGAAATAGAGTTATTGGCAAGAAGAATTCGCAAAGAAGTAAGGTTGCAAAAGTCACGAGCAATTGGAATTCAAAGCTTCAGCGAAGAAGAAGAGGAATTTTCAGGCGCAAATAGTGAGATACCTGAAACTGAAACTGAAACTGAAACGATGGCGACCCTCAGACAATTACACTCCCCTCAAGCTGACCAGCAGCCTCTGTGTGTAACATATCCAAATCTGGACGCAGCATTCGAACTTAAATCGGGACTGATTCACTATTTACCCAAATTCCACGGGATGGAGAGTGAAAATCCACATAATCACCTGAAAGAATTCCACGCTGTTTGTTCAGGTATGAGCCCACAAGGAATTACTGAGGAACAAGTTAAACTGAGAGCTTTTCCTTTTTCTTTGCAGGATGCGGCCAAAGATTGGTTCCTCAATCTACCTTCAGGATCCATCACAACATGGGTGGAAATGACCCAAGCATTCCTGGAAAAATATTTCCCAACTTCACGTGCAGCGATGATCCCTAGAGAAATCAGCGGAATCAAACAAAAGGACATAGAAACGCTCCATGATTATTGGGAGAGATTTAAAAGACTTTGTGCAAGTTGCCCCCAACACGGTATAACTGAACACTCTCTCGTTCAATATTTTTATGAGGGGATGATGAGCATGGAAAGGAGAATGGTAGATGCTGCTAGTGGGGAAACCTCATAGACAAAACTCCAGTAGCAGCCAAAGAACTAATCCGGAGCATGGCAGCGACATCACAACAATTCGGAAAACAACAAGAGGGCTCGAGGAAGGCATATGAGGTAAATACTTCAGCAATCGAAGAAAAACTTAATTCTCTGACCTCTCTTGTTCAAAATTTGGTTTTAGGAAAAGCCGTGCAAGTAAAGGCATGTGGGATATGCGCGCTGGCCGGACATGCTACGGACGAGTGCCCTACGCTACAAGAGGACACTCCGGAACAAATTAATGCTGCTCTCGGGTATCAAGGACAGTCCCAGCGGAGATATGATCCATACTCGAACACATACAACCCCGGATTGTGTGATCACCCGAACCTGAGTTATAAACAGCAAAACAATGTCCCCCAACCAAATCCTCCACAACAGTACCATCGGCCTCAACAGTACAGACCCCCCCAGTCCAACCCTAACCCAGGTATAGCATCTAGTTCTAATGATCAATCTGTCATTACTAACTTGGTTAAATTTTAGGAAGAACAAAGCAAGGTTAACGCCAGTCTTCAGGCGAGCATACAGAACCTAGAAAAACAGATGGGTCAAATTGCAACCTCGCTGAGTGCAATTCAGACGCAGGGGAAGCTTCCTTCACAAACTGAAACAAACCCCAGACAGAACGCAAGTGCAGTCACATTGCGCAGTGGGAAGGACTTGGTCTTGCCCAAGACCAAACCACCCTACGACCAGCAGCAAGCTTCTGCGGAAAAAAACGAAAAGACTGGAAAAGAGACTGATAGCTCCATGAATGACAGACCCCCAGAAAAAGGAGTTGAGGACCAGGACCCACCTCTGGTGATCAGACCACCGTTTCCTAGTCGTCTAGCCAAGTCAAAGAGAGAAAAGGAAGAAAGGGACATCTTCGAAACCTTTCGAAAGGTGGAGGTAAACATCCCTTTACTTGATGCAATTAAGCAAATACCTCGATATGCAAAGTTTTTGAAAGAATTATGTGTAAATAAGACTAAGCTAGCCGGACATGAGAAGGTAGTTGTAGGAGAAAATGTATCTGCCGTTTTATAAAGAAAAATCCCCCAAAAATGCAAAGATAAGGGTATGTTTGTTATTTCATGTTTAATCGGTAATACCAGTATTAAGAGGGCAATGTGCGATTTAGGCGCATCAATTAATGTCATGCCTATGTCTATTTACTCTGCTTTAAATGCTGGTCCATTGACGGAAACGGGTGTAGTGATACAACTTGCAAATAGGGCTTTGGTTTACCCAAAGGGTGTTTTAGAGGATGTTTTAGTACAGGTCAATGATTTAGTTTTTCCAGCCGATTTTTATGTGTTAGATATGCAAAATGACGACAATACCTTGGAATCTTCTGAGATATTGCTTGGAAGACCCTTTCTAACCACGGCGAGAACAAAAATCGACGTCCATAAGGGCGTACTGACCATGGAATTTGACGGTAAGGTTGTCCAATTTAATGTATATAATGCCATGAAATACCCAACTGATGTATCGTCTGTATGTGGAATTGACATAATTGAGCCTGTGACCAGAAATGTGTTTAATATGAGTGGAAAAGATAAGTTGCAGGTAGCGCTAAGCGAGAGCCTGACCGCGGACAACGAATACATGGAGGAAAGCATAAAAGAAATTGTCGAAGCCTTGGAAAAATCTGACCAGCATGTAGGAAGTGTTATTCATGTTCAGAAGATTAAAGCTAATCAACGCCCTTTACCATCTATTATGCAAGCATCTCAATTGGAGCTAAAAGAACTGTCCAAACACCTGAAATATGCCTATTTGGGGGCTGAAGAGACATTGCCGGTAATAATTTCGAACGAGCTAAGCCCAGACGAAGAAGGACAGCTGATTGAAGTATTACGGCAACATAAAAAGGCTATAGGGTGGACAATAGCTGATATGGAAGGGCTGAGCCCATCAACGTGCATGCATAAGATTCATCTTGAAGAAGGAGCAACACCAAAACATGAGGCTCAGCGGCGATTGAACCCTCCCATGATGGAAGTAGTAAAGAAAGAAGTCCAAAAGATGTTAGATGCAAACGTAATATTTGCAATTTCAGACAGTAGATGGGTAAGCCCGGTCCATATGGTGCCAAAGAAAATCGGTATAACAGTAGTTCAAAATGAGAAGGGAGAGATGGTCCCAACTCGTGTTCAAAACGGATGGTGCGTCTGTATCGACTACAGGAAGTTAAATGCCTCTACAAGAAAAGATCACTTCCCGCTCCCCTTTATTGATCAGATGTTGGAGAGGTTGGCCGGGAAGAAATTTTATTGCAACATGGATGGTTATTCGGGTTTTTACCAAATTCCGGTGGCACCCGAAGATCAGGAAAAAACAACGTTCACATGTCCTTTCGGTACATTTGCCTACCGACGAATGCCGTTCGGATTATGTAATACACCGGCAACCTTCCAATGATGTACGGTAAGTATCTTTTCTGATTATGTCGAGCAAATCATTGAGGTTTTTATGGATGATTTCACTGTTTACGGTGATTCCTTTAATGAATGCCTAATTAACCTTGGTAAAATACTGAAGCGATGCTTAAAGTTTATACTAGTCCTGAATTATGAGAAGTGTCATTTCATGGTAAAACAAAGTATAATTCTAGGACATGTGGTTTCGGCTAGAGGCATTGAGGTAGATAGAGCGAAAATAGATGTAATTCAGTCTTTACCTTACCCCGGAAGTGTCCGGGAAGTCCGTTCTTTTCTTGGCCATGCAAGTTTTTACCGACGTTTCATAAAAGACTTCTCCAAGATAACACAGCCCATGTGCAAATTGCTGCAAAAAGAGGTCGCATTTGAGTTCGATCAGACTTGTAAGGATGCATTTGATGAATTGAAAGAAAAGCTAGTGTCAGCACCTATCATCCAACCACCAAATTGGAATTACCCCTTCGAGATCATGTGCGACGCTAGCAACTACGCAATCGGTGCTGTTCTCGGACAGCGAATGGATAAGCTACCTCATGTTATCTATTATGCATCAAGAACGCTTGACAGTGCACAAAGCAACTATTCGACCACTGAAAGAGAACTTTTAGCTATTGTCTTTGCTTTAGAGAAATTCCGTTCCTATTTACTCGGTACTAAAGTTATTGTATTTTCTGACCATGCAGCGTTGCGGTATCTAATAAAGAAGAAAGACGTGAAACCTCGCCTAATTCGGTGGATACTTCTGCTACAGGAGTTCGACCTTGAAATTCGCGACAAAAAAGGATCTGAAAACTTGGTGGCAGATCACCTTAGCCGACTTCTCTCACCGGACAATGACAATGGAGAGCTCAAAGACGAATTTCCCGACGAACACTTGTTTAGCATCAATACAATTGAACCTTGGTATGCTGACTTGGTAAATTATATGGTTGCAGGGGTGATGCCGGAAGAGTTTACTCGAAACGAAAAAGACAAACTAAGGAAGGAAGCCAAATATTACGTCTGGGACGAACCCTATTTGTGGAAACACTGTTCTGATCAGATGATTCGGCGATGCATTCCAGAGACCGAAGTCGAGTCCATACTCCAGTTCAGCCATTCAAGCTCGTGCGGTGGCCACTTTGGCCCGAAGCGAACGGCACGAAAAGTACTCGACTGTGGTTTGTTTTGGCCCAACATTTTTCGTGATTCATACTTATTTTGCAAATCTTGTGCCAATTATCAAAGAACTGGAAATTTAAGCCAGCGAAGTCAAATGCCACTTACGTCAATTTTAACTTGCGAAATCTTCGACGTATGGGGCATTGATTTTATGGGCCCATTTCCAAATTCTTTTGGCTATCTTTACATTTTATTGGCAGTTGATTATGTCTCAAAGTGGGTGGAAGCCATTGCCACCAAGACTGATGATGCTCAAACAGTTGTTAAGTTTTTGCAGGGAAACATATTTAGCAGGTTTGGCATGCCCAGGGCGTTAATCAGTGACAGAGGGACTCATTTCTACAATCGGATAATGGTATCCCTACTTAAAAAGTATGGAGTCAATCATCGCATGTCCACAGCTTATCACCCACAGACCAATGGTCAGGCTGAAGTTTCGAACCGTGAAATTAAGTCCATCCTTGAGAAGATGGTGAATTTCACAAGAAAAGATTGGAGCGTCAGACTTGAGGACGTCCTATGGGCATACAGGACAGCGTACAAAACCCCAATTGGGATGTCTCCCTACCGAATGGTTTACGGGAAACCATGTCATCTCCCTGTGGAATTGGAGCATAGGGCATTTTGGGCAGTAAAAAAATGCAATATGGCCTATGATGAAGCAGGTGAAGAGAGGAAACTACAGCTACAGGAGTTGGAGGAGCTTAGAACCGAAGCCTATGAGAGTTCAAGAATCTATAAACAGAAGTCGAAAAACTACCACGACAGCCTACTCACACGAAAGCAGTTCCAAGTCGGGCAAAAAGTCCTTTTGTACCATTCTCGACTCAAGATTTTCGCGGGAAAATTACGCACTAAGTGGATTGGTCCTTTCGTGGTAAAACGTGTGTTCTTACATGGTGCGGTGGAAATTGAAAGCTTGAAAAATGATAAATGTTTCAAAGTAAATGGGCATCACCTTAAGCCGTTCTACGAGGGATTCCAAGCCCAGGGGACTGAAGAAGTTTGCCTTAAATTGCCCAAAGACTGAATACTGAAGTTCAGTTACGTCTAGCTCCAGACATAAAATAGCAGCGCTACAGGGAGGCAGCCCTGAAGCTAGTCTTGCCCAAGACTAGTCACTCTTTTCATATATGTTTTTCTTACTGTTTTTATTTTTCAACTAATTTAACTAACTCCATCCCCCTCCTTGGATAATTTCTGGGTTTCATGTTGTTAATTGCAGGTACAGGTATTGGTTTTTATGGAGTTGGGCTAAGGAAGGAACAAAAGAATAGTGAGCCTAAGAAGGGTTAATTTTTGGGAAATTTACATAGAAATTTAGATTTGAAAAATTATTTACAACTATGTCAAGTAGTGATTTTGAATTATGTCAAACTAGTTAAATTAGCATTTTGAATATATTTTAAGGATTTGAATTTATAAATTAGATATCTAAGATATATTTTATAGGGTTTAGGATTTATGAATTGGGTCTAGAATTTTTAATTTAGGATGTAAAATCATATTTTATTTGTAATGTATAGAAAATAATGACATATTGAGAATTAAGTTTGATAATACGATTTAGTTGTAATTTTGTAGTTATTTATGATATTCATGTATTTGACCCTTAATTTTTTTAAGGGTAAAAGGTTTTTTCACCTTTACTTAACTCAACTTCAACCTACCCTCTTTAATTTCAAAACCCTTTTTCCCCCTAAAACCTCTCCCACTTCACCGAAACACCCAAACACTCAACCCTTTCGTCTTCCTCCCCAAACCCTTCCATGGACGGATATTTCAGTGACGTGCCCAGGCGGAGCCGCTACCATCAACCTCCATCCCCTCCCCGCCAGTACCGCCCAGATGCCGAATCTCCTTCACCGCCGGTGAACCTTCGTCGATACTCAAGGAAGGAGAAAGGTAAGGCCCCGATGGTAGCCCAACCTCCTACACCCAAGGAACCCTCCGACAACCAGTCACCGCCTCCAACAGGATCCACGCCGCCTTCCCCATACCGATTCCACTCTCCTTTCGCCTCCGAGATAGCCGCAATGCTAGAGCGGACTCAAGAAGCCGTCTCCGACGACGAAACACCAGCGGCGGACCACCAATCACCACCTCCTGTAAGTTCGCTGCCCTCTCAAACACCAGCGGCCCACCCATCGTCGCCCCCTACTGGCTCAAGCTCACCCCCACCTACGGCGAACACCCACTCGCCAATCCCAGCAGGTTCAACGCCCCTCTCACCTATGGCGGAACATCATTCACCGCCATCCTCACCTACGGCGGAACCTCATTCACCACTCCCTACAGGACCGGCACTCTCACCTCAGGTATCTGACCACCGCCCTCTATCACCAAAAATTCAGAGGAAGAGAAAACCCCCGCCGTCCAGGAAACTGACTCCGACTCGGAAATCCCATCGACTTGATCCTCCTCCTCCTCCAAAGAGGACCATCTCCATTGAACTCTCCGAGTCGAGCTCTACCGACTCTATGGAAATCGATTCTAGCTCACACCACAACTCCTTCGAGCAGGCGGAATCGGAGGATTCAGACACTCACAGTGATCAACCCGAGCAGGCCGCAGCTCCCACTTGCTCCACCCGACCAAAGAAAACGACCAGGGCCCGCTTGGAGAAAGGACCACAACGATCCAAACCCGTCGTCATCGACACCGAGATGACTTTCGACTTGCCGGTGCATCAACAGAGGTACAATTCTTTGAAACTTAAGACTTTTGTTGCGGGTCGTTGGTTGCATAAGCCCACTTTAGTTGCTCTAAATATCAGGTCTGATATGCATGATTTGATGGATAACATTGGCTGGAAGCCATTTTTGCTGCTCAATTATCCTGTTTATAACTGTTTGATGCATGAGTTCTTTACCACATTCACTGTAGATAAAAATAAAATGAAGAAACCACAGGCCTCATGCATTCAATTCCAATTATGTGATAGATTACATAACCTGTCTGTAGCTGAGTTTAATGTAGCTTTGGGCCTATTTGATAGAGAGTTTTGCTACACTGATGCTTATTCTACCATGCTTTGTGATTATCCTGCTGAGTTTAATGACGTGAGCGTCTACTCTGAGTTAACTAGTTTGGCTAACACTGTTTTTAGCCCCTCAAAGTCTAAAGCCAATTTAATTTTGAGTGAACCTTTACGTTTCATGCATCGATTTTTGGCTATTAACTACTCAGCTAGGAATGAGGACCCAACCGTCGTGTCAAAACAGGAATTGTTTTTCCTTTGGTGCATGGTAACTGAAAGAAAAGTCAATTTAGGCTATTGGCTAGCCTTAAAATTTTCTGAAATGATGAAAAAGGTAGCTAAATTTCACTTAGGGCATATCATCACTTGCTTAACTATTAACCTATGTGAACTTGATGTGGATGAGTCCCCTTTGCATGTTGCTTGTCGTATGCTACCTTTTGATTTACAATTGTTAAAAGCCATGAAGCTAATCCGGACCGAGGAAGGAGGTTCTGTTTCTTTTATCCCTGCAGGAGACTTACCCCCCCACGAAGGACAGATTCCCAGGAAATTTGCGTCTTCAGCCGCACCTCCTCCAGAACAGGGACAGACTTCAGCTCCCAACCAGCAACATGATGACCCAGCCAAGCAACTAGCCTCCTTAGCATCCATTGTTGGCACTATGGCAGAGACCATTCAAAAAATTTACCAGAATCAGGCGGCCTACTTCAAGGAAGTTTGATTCACTCCTCCGCATCCCTTCGCTCCTTGATTCAGTTGTTACACTCCTCCACAGGGCAGTTATTCTTATACTTTCCCCTTTTCCATTTTCACTGCTGCCCTTGGTTCTTTACACTTCCGCTCTATACATCGAGACGATGCATGATAATAGTGGGGGAGGGACAATTGAGTCTTTCAGGAAGGGTTTGCTAACTGTTAGGATTTTGCTCTTTGTTTTGTCTCTTGCTGGGTCTTGTGAATCTTTTGTGCTCAACTTGTGCAGGTTTTTTGTTTCTTAATTAAGTGTGAGGTGCCCACCAAATTTTGTTTATAATTTTGACTAAGTGTGAGGTGGGCACTCAAATGCATGTTCCCAAGCGTCATTGTCGTCTTTAATCCACACTTGGAATTTTTGACAAACGAAGCTAGTCTAGTACTTAGCCCCGCTCGTTTTATGAAAAATTCACCACCTTTGATTCGAAAAGATCCGGGATGAGTAGATAACTCATCATGCTTTGTTTAATTGTTTAATAGATTATGAAGTCTTTCAACCCGGACTTGAAAAACGTTTTGAAATCTGTACCACCATTTTTACCCCAATTTATGGAAAGTTTTTGAGCCAAATTGCAAGAACAAAAACATTACGTTTTGTTCTATTTTTCTGAGTGTTGTCCAATTCTAGTTTGGAATTCTAGAACTTGCCATGTTATGCATTTCGAGACCACATCGATGAATCCAAGTACTAACCATGATAAGGGCAGTAGGTTTTCTTGTTTTCAGCCACCACAAATAAATTTTGAACCCTTAGTCTTGCTCAAGACTAACAAAAAATAACAGCACCAGCCCTTAGTTAACCACATTTGAGCCTTTTTCCATTCTTGACACACCTTTGTTTGAGTCCCTTGGCCAGGGACATGCTAACCATCAGAGTCTATACATGCTTTTCATTTGTTCTATTGTTTAGTTGTTGTTTCAAGCAGTTTCCGCATTCGAATTACCCACGTTTACATGTGGTCGTGCTTCAAGGTGTCTTAACGGTCACTGGCTTGAAAAGTGGTAGCTTCCTTATTCTAGTTTGAAGTAGTATCTTCAAAAAAAGGCACATAAAAAAAAAGAAAAAGCCTCAAAGAAAAAAAAAAAAGAGTAATAACTATGAGTTGTTTGTAAATAATTGTGTCTTCATTTCAGAATGTTTGTAATTACTTTAAGTTTGTCTTAAACATTCATTCCGAAGTTTAAGAACTGTGAGTCGTTTGTAAATAATTGTGTCTTGATTTCCATTTTGGCCATTTTTAGAGTAAATCTAACATTTTACTACTCTCGGTTTCCATTTCTTCCTCACTTCCTATCCTTAACCCTAGCCAACGTTACACCCTGTTTTAAGTCCCTTTGATTTAGTATCTTGGGTTCATACTAAGTGGTGGAGATTTGATATATTGGCAAGCTTATGGTAATTCTATTCTAGGATTGTGATTTGAGCGATTCCCAAAAATAAATCATTACCCAAACACTTGAGCGACATGAGAGAAATCCGGCGAGGGTGGTACGTTTTTCAAACTGTTTTTCAATAAGGGTTGATTGCTTTATTCCTTGTCATACATGAAGCAAGCATGCTTAGGATAACAAAAGTCCCTTTCTACTTGATTTGATGGTTTGTGATCTTCATAACGCTAGGGGGGGTTGGAAAGATTAGTAAGTGCGTCTCATTTGAAAAGGGGAATATTGACTTACACATAGACATGCTTAGGGACAAGCATTTGGCAAGTGTGAGGTAATTTGATAAGTGTCCAAAATGGCAAGTTTATTATGTTCTTTTTGTGAATATTTCATCCTTATTTGTGTCATTTTGGGACCATTTTACTTGTTTTGTTGCATAAGTGCTTTCAGGAATCAAATTGGAGAAAAGAAGGCTTGGAAGGCTGTTTTGGACCTTTTTCACTCGATTCAAACTTTGCGGACGCAACTGGTCTAGTCTTGCCCAAGACTAAGAGGGTCGACTTATTCAAACCGCCAAGTCAGCAGAATCAGAAACCAACTTATCTCTGCAGTTTCAACATCATATTTTGAACGAAGGAAATCCCTGAAATCAAGGGAGGAGTCCAGAAGATTGGGATTTTTGAGTTAACATTATAAAAGAAACCACCCATTGTTTGGAGGAGATACTTTTAGATTGGATTAGACAATTTACTTTCCTTGTTAAGTTTTTAGAAGTTTTCAGCACAATTTCTTATTTCTCTTTACGTTCATCATTTTTACCTTTTGTAAGCTATCATAGTCGATTCATGACTATGCGTGGCTAATTTCCTCATTCGATTAAGGGATTAATCAAAGGCTACCATTATTTCCAATTGTGAGATCGTTGTTCTTAAATTCAGTCATCTAACTTAGTTTGATCTGTTTACACTTTTATCAATCTATAAAATCAGACCTTCAATGGAAGTTTAGGCTGCAGTTCGGCCGGGCTTCACCCTTTTCATTCGTTGAAACAACGTTAGGTTATAGGATTCGTAATCATCTGAAATCCTAACTATAATCAAGCGTATGAATGTGTAATTTGGTTTGAATCGAAATCGCTAAGAATCCGGTTAACTTAGATTGGGTCCTTCTAACTCCTAATGCTTTCGACAGATTAAATTCTAAGCGCTAAGCTAGAACTGTCTACCGAATAGGAGCTTATCTTTAGGCGCTCTAGGATTAGCTTTACAATTAAGGAAGGATTAGGTCGGGAATGAGTAAGGAACGACTATAACCAATCCGGATCACGATAATTAAGATAATTTCTCACTTTCAGTGATCAATAGGAAATAATGGACATGCCTGCAGATATCCCTTGATCGGAGTTTTTCTCATATTGATACAAGATTTAATTTTCCATTTAATTCTACAGAATTTCATTCCAAGATAACTACCAAATCATCAATCTCCCCCTCAATTTACATTTACTAGATTTAGTCGTAATACGAAAAATAATCGGTATTAATCCTTAGGGTACGATCTTTTCTTTCCACTTCTACAAATTAGTAGTTGGTTCGTAATAATAATTTATTTACTGGATTCGACACCCAACAGGTTCCTAATGGCCTTTCCTGTTGCTGACGATTCAAGTGGGCTACTTGGCGGCTAAGGTCCATACAAAACACCTCGCTATCGGCAAGACGGGTTAAGATATCCTTTAACAAGGACGTTACTGACTAGCCATGCACATTATCGGGAGGTGGAGCGTTCCGATTACCGGGCATGGCTTGTGATTGCCCTAGCTCATTTTCCCGATATTCTTGATCAAAGTCGGATGGGGGCCTCAATACATTATTATTATTGCCATACGACAAGTTAGGGTGTTGGTACCGAGGCCTCCATCCGCTGTTATTATTATTGTGGTGGTGTGAATAGGAGTTTGGGTTAGGATTGTACCTTTGATTGCCTCCTATGTAACTTACATTTTCAGTGTCGCCGGTGAAGGGGCTACCGGCTTTGCAATTAAGTCCGTCATGATCTCCACCATAATGATTGCACATCAGGACCTGTGCAACTTTGTTAAAGCTCAACTGGGCTATCAAAGCGTCAAGTTTTTTATTCATTTCAACCATGGAACTTTTCGCAGCCTCTTTCTCCACGGCGAACGTTTGATGTTGCGAAGGTCCGACAAGCCGATCTTCTTGCCACTGTACGCTTTTCCTTGCGAGCTCGTGAATGAGCTCATATGCTTCACTGGCCGACCTCCTAAATAGGTCCCCACCTGCTGCGGAATCCACGGTGGCACGATTAGTAGGTGTTAATCCGTGATAAAAAGTGCTTACCAAATCGTGCTTGGGGATATCATGGTGCGGGCAGCTTCGAAGCAACTTTCGGAATCTTGCCCAAGCTGCATGAAGGGCTTCATGTTCGAGCTGCCGAAAGGTAGTGATGTCGTTCCTCAACTTAACCGTTTTGGAGGGCGGGAAGTAGTAAGAAAGGAACTCCTTCTCAAGTTCTACCCATGATGTAATCGAACCCGCCTCCAACGAGTGCAACCACTCCAACGCTTGTCCTGTCAAAGAGAAGGGAAACAACTTTAGTCGGACGACCTCAATCGGTACACCGTTTTGCCGAGAAGTTTCGGCACACATAAGAAATTTATCTAAATGTTCATTAGGGTTTTCATGAGGTTCTCCTCCGAACTGGCCAAGTTGTTGGATGAGTTGGATCATGCTAGTCTTGATTTCATATGTGTTGGTCGGGATGGTGGGGGCAACGATTCTGTTGCGGTTTTGAGGACGATGCGGAGCAAGAATCTCCATCATCGAGCGCATGTCTCCACCATTGCGGTTGTTGTTCACGGGTTGCACCGGCGACCTTTGGTTGACCTCGGGCTGGTTAGCTTCATTGTTGAGGTTTGCAATTTTCTCTCTCCGAATCCTACAAAGAGTACGTTCAATTTCAAGATCAATAGGAACGAGAGTATCACCCCGGGATCGGGTGTGCATAAAATAAATAAATGAAATAAATTATAAACAAGAAAGAATATTGTTAGTAAAAAGTATATATAAACAATTTATACAAAAATAATGCTTAGACTAACAATAAAACGTTTTTGTCTAACATTGCAAGAAATTATAAATCCCCGGCAACGGCGCCAAAAACTTGATGGGGCGTACGTACGGGTAGAGTTTCTAAAACGATGAAGTGTATGTTATGATAAATGTGTTACGACTATGGATGTGATCTTCCTAAATGCTCTAACTCTACTAGACGCCACTACTTAGGGGCAAGTGTACCCCGTCGTATCAAGTAATAATCCGGTTAAGACCGGGTATCGAATCCACGGGATTTATAACTACAAGTATTAAACGACTCGGTTTTATATGTTATCTAAGCGGTGAATACTTTGAGTTGATTCGGGAAACAACTACAAACTACTCCTAACTACGGGTGAGACAAATTTATATAACAAAAACTCTACGAAATGATACGGATGGCGATAAGTTATAACTATGACAAACAATGACTCCAAATATATATACGGTTAATGATTTACTCTTGCAATGACGACTATGTGTAGTGTGACCGACCCGTGAAGTACTTAGACTACGTGGTTCCTAGTCAAGGCGTGTCTAATGCTTGGGACCAGAAATTAGGGCCCGTAAGTTTCGTGGTTTGTCAATTCCTACAGTTTCCGGAGCGTCACTTCCGGTAAGGCAACACCTATATGAATCCCTAAAGATAGCCCGAATGGCGTCGGAAATCGCATTCTCCTACACAATAATCTATTACGAGTATCAAAACAGGTAGCAAACATCAACACATATATAGAAAAAGAGACCGTGAATCATAAATTATAAATATGGAGAATGTAAATATGAAATACAACCAAGCCTAGTACATAGGAATAGTACAAGCTAATTAGCAAGTGAAAAGGGAAGAATCCACCCTCGGAACTAGCTAACCGGACTCAAGGCCGTCTCTTAGGACTTGGAGGTGGAGCTTTCGAGCTTAGTGAACGGAGATGGAACGGAACTTTGACGGAATGCCGGAATCAACGAACAAGCTCTCAAGGTGATAGAGTTTAGCTATATAAAGCCTAAAAACAAATCTAAAACTATGAAACAAGAAATTAATCTAAAGCAAGAATTGTATCTCAAAAAGAGGTGTTCAAGGTATTCAAAAAGATGTCTAAATGAGTGTTAGTCACTCCTATTTATACACATCAAGCTAGGGTAGATTTGTAATTTCATAAGATACAAGTATGGAGGAACATGATTTTCTGCAGATTTCCCATGACACGCCTCGCGTATGGTGGTGTACGCCCCGCGTATTTGCCCATTCCGTCAGAAATCTCCTGCATGTGGACCAAATCCAGATCTTATTGTCTCAACCACGGCTCGCGTAGACTGGGGTGCGCCTCGCGTGGTTGAGTTTCTGAGATTTTATTGCTTGAATTGGGCCTTTTACGCCACGCGTAGTTGAAGCACGCCTCGCGTAAATAAGTCTCGGAGTCTTTTAGGTCGAAGAACTTCCTTACATGCCCCGCGTGTAAGGTGGGACGCCCCGCGTAGGAGCAATTGACTCTGGGAGACCATGCAGTCTGACTTTCAGGATTAGGCTTATCATTTTTGACATATGTTCCACGCCTCGCGTGGTTGTTGATACGCCCCGTGTATTGGTGACTAGATCCCACGTGGTGACTGTGGATTGAGCAATTATTTCTAACCAAGTGTTCCACGCCCCGCGTGAAGGGTGATACGCCCCGCGTATGTCGGTGGATTTTCGCTCCTTACTCGTACCTGAAATACAATTCTCGAGAGCCGAGTTAGCTTGACATTTTATTTTCTAATTTAATCAAAAATAAAGAAAATTAACCGAAAGTACGGATTTTATTTTTATTTCGTTATTTTATTAAAACACTTTATTTTTGCAATTAAACTTATTTGTTTCATCTAAAATTAAACAGTAAATCACGCTAAAAGATAGGGACGAAACGCCCCTATCAGGGACCCGACTTGAGATAACAGGATGGGTAGATTTATCCTTGTCACCTGTTCATCTCATTGGTATTAATATGTATAAGTAATCCTAAGACTCAAAGGAATGTTAATTGGTGATTCTGGATTATGGAATGTGATGCTTTGATCCTGTTGTAACACGATCCATAACAGAGATGACTCTGGGGTGTGAACGGCAGACGTTGGGTATCACAGGAAGTAATTGCAGGATAGTTATACATTGGACTGAGCATTTATCACTCCTGATAAATGGGAGATACGTCCAAGAATCGCTTGTGGAAGACTTAACTCTAAATCCTTGCAAGGTGATAGCTTAAGACTTGAAATGCAGATTTCACTTAACCTATCTAATTGGAGTTAACTCGGTCTGTACAAGTAAAACGAACGTCTCGCTATATATGACTTGACATTGCCCATAGTCATAAGATTCTGTTCAAGGATGTAGTTGATGAAGGATCGAATTATACTGTAACTAATACGGAAAGGTCAACGACGGAATCAACCTGTCTTCTTATGGCTCTAGGGGAATGTTTCGGATCTGCCAATCACAGTTCGCGTACTCATTCCGTTATGCAAAGATTAAATATAATTCTAAGGAATTAATTTAATAGTTGTATACGGCTAGAAGCAATAAGAACCTAATGGGTCACACATAAGACTTGGCACCCAAAAGAGAAACAGATGTTAATTAATTGATGGAAGCCCAACTGAGTCCACTAAGGCCCAGTAACAAAGGGGGGCGATTTCTATGTGTTGTGACACATAAGAAATTAATTTAATTTTAACAATTATAATTAGATTATGATTATGGATTAAATTAATTATAGGATAAATAAGTCAGGAATTTTAATGAGATTAAAATTGCTTCTAATTATTATCCTATTAATAAGTTAACATTATCTCTATATTTAGATATAGTTATATATAATAATAACAAGAGTATTATTCCGAATATAACTCTAATTAAGTAACCTAATTCTATCTAACTAGGGTTTAGATACAAGAGGTTATTTATACCCCTCCTATTAGCAAATTTCGACAACCATAGTCTCTCCCGCAGACTGAGAATTTCGACCACTACAGTTGAGGACGGAATTCCACCGATTGCTTCCGAATCAATTGATTTCATCTCTTTCTTTTTCTCGATCTTGTGTTGATTAATTAGAGGCAATCTATTTTGGTTGCTATTCATCAGTTGATTTCTAATCGTTTACTTGTTTGTTTTGTTGTGTTCATGAAAGAAGAAAAACAAACAAAAGGGAGAAATTCGTTCTTGTTCCTCCTACATCAGGTCAGTTCACGATTTCACGGATTCCCAGAGATTGAACCGTCGGATCGCCGCGATTTTTGGACAGAAGCTTCTAGACATATTCTTCCACGTTTCCACCGTTGGGATTGTCGTACGGAGGTCTGGAAGGTCCGTTCGGGTAGGGACAGATTGGTAGACAGTTTCCATCTCTTTTGAAGTTGTGGGCACCTCGTTTGCAATGGTAGATTGATCGTCATAAAGGTATTTATGTTCAATCCCTCCTTATATGAAATAACGATTAACAGATCTTGGGAAAAGGAAATAGGTAAAAAATTTATATTTCCGCGGTCAAACATTTGCCTATTTTCCTTCATATTCGTTAAACAAAAGTGAACATTGATTATCCTACAACAATTAACCAACATAAAGCAAATTAAATAAAAAAAAGTATAAACAAGACATCCTTTAATATCAATTTTCTAGTCAATTATATTGCACTTTTGTTTTTCACTGTAATACTCACATTATTTGGTAAATGAACTAATACAGTAGGAATGTCATAAAGAGATACAAAACATACTTGAGTACTAGGTACATGGTCTGCACCTCCAGAATCTATCACCCATGTTTTAGGAAAATTTGAAAAAGTACACAAAAATTTACCTTTCCCATTACCTTGTCCAAACGCTGTAGTTAATGTGTTAACAGTACTGGTTTGAACCAGCATTAATTTGTTGTATAGTTCTATAGTAAGGAAAATGCCAAAAGACATAGAATCTTCGAGATTAATAACAATATTACTAACAACTTTTTTTTTTTTGTTGAACTTGTAGTTAGGTGGGTAACCATGCTTTTTAAAGCATTGATCAACCATGACCTTCTCTATCACATTAAGAACATATCTAGCCCTGGCCTTTCTTGTAACTTTTCTTGTCATAGTGATTATTATGGTCTCTTTTGTTGTTCTTGACATAGTTGACATCAGAAGTCATCGAACGATCGTTGGATTAGAATTATTCACAAAAGCCCTTTCTAGGTGAATTTCATGCTGCAAGACCACATTAAAGAAGCTCATCCACATGTGATAACAGATCAAACATCAAGACTTGAGATTTCACCATGCCACAATTAGCATTAAGACTTCTAAGAAATTTAATGGTGAAACTTTGATCTTGATTTGCTCGAATTGCAACACAATTCTATATACTTTAGGGTGTACAAGTAAAAGAATGAATATTGTGAATATAAATTTATAATGAACTACTACCACATATATCTGTAATTGTGTGAAATAATATGTCCAGATAAATCTCCTTGTGTAGTAGCCAAGGTTTCATCTTGTAACTCTGCAAAATGCAATGCATTCCTTTGAGAAAATGTACTTTTCAATTATTTTCAGAACTCTGTCTCCGCATCAAACCAAATTATCGATTGTGCAATAGCAGGAGAAAGGACATGTTTAATCAAGAAAGTACTGACTAATTATACAGATGTCATGCATGTTGATTAATTTCTATACTGGAAATAAAGGCATTGAACCAAACATAACTTGTTCTTTGCAATCAAAGAACCCTTAATGGATTGACTCCAAGAAAAATAATTTTTGCAGTTTAAAGGTTGAGTAACCAATACCAAGCTTGGATTTTCACCCGGATGCACAAAGAACGGACTAAAAGGAATTGAGAAGCATTTGTAGGATATGCCCTTGCCATTACTAATTGAATCAAGAATAGGGTTGAGATAAAACCCTAAAAATATATCACATTCTCTATGAAATCTAAACAGCAAATACCCAGAAAACAAAGCAAAGGAATTTCAGAAAAAGAGCTCTGTAATCATGTATTTCATTAATTCATCATACCCCAAAGGAGCAACAAAACATGGCTATAAAAGACACAGCAAAAGCAACAAGACAAAATAGGATAACCACCTCACCATGACCATACACGTGTCTAGTGATGAAACAAAGCAACAACGGTACAAAAGGGAAAAGGTAAATACAGAAATTAACATCATTGTAAAATAACCAGGATGCTCCTTAACACTCCCCCTCAAGCTGGCGAGGAAGACTGGAAGGTTGCTCCCAGCTTGTGATTGTGACGATTAAGAGTGTGAACTGGCAACACTTTGGTTAGCAGATCTGCAACTTGATCAGCTGAAGAAACATGAGTAGGCACAATGTTACCAGCATTAACTTGATCTCGCACATAATGACAGTCAATTTCGATGTGCTTTGTGCGTTCATGAAGCACAGGATTGGCTGCAATAGCGATGGAAGCTTGATTGTCACATTTGAGAATGGTAGGAGGCAGATTTTTGAGTCCAAGATCTTTAAGGAGAGCAGACAACCATGTCACTTCATATGTGGTAAGAGCCATGGCCCTGTATTCAGCTTCAGCTGATGATCTTGCCACAACTGACTGCTTTTTGGCTTTCCATGAGATTGGAGAAGCACCAAGAAATATGCAAAAACCTGTAGTGGATCTTCTAGAGATAGGACAGCTTGCCCAGTCACTATCACAGTATGCTGTTAACTGAGCTGCTGATGAAGAAGCAAGGAGAATGCCTTGAGATGAAGTCCCCAACAGGTACCTCAAGATCCATTTTCCAGCTTGCATATGCACAGACGTAGGCTTTTGCAGGAATTGAGTCAAGAGCTGCACTGGAAAAGCAATGTCTGGTCTTGTTATGGTAAGATAGATTAATTTGCCAAGTAACCTTTGATAAGGAGTTGGATCAGGCAGCACAACTCCTTGATCAGGGGTAAACTTAACATGATTCTCCATAGGCAGCTTCAACGGTTTAGAATGCATCATTCCAAACTCTTTGAGAATGTCTAATGTATATTTTCTCTGAGATATGAAGAAACCTGAAACTGATCTGTCTATCTCAAGGCCTAGGAAGTACCTCAATGATCCCAGGTCTTTCATGTGGAATAATTGAGACAGCAAATTCTTCAGAGTGTTTATGGATTTCATACAATTTCCTGCAATAAGAAGGTCATCAACATAGACCAGCACAGTTGTGATTGTGACTTCAATTTGACAGATGAACAAGCTATAGTCCGACTTAGACTGAATAAATCCCATGGAGAGAAGAGATGAAGATAGTTTTGAGAACCATTGTCTAGGGGCCTGCTTAAGCCCATATAGAGATTTCTTCAGTTTGCATACTAAAGAAGACTTAGTATGTGAAGAAGGCAGAGAACCAGTTTGAGTAGCAATTCTGCATCCGAGATGAGTGTATCCTTGAGGCATTTGCATATACACATCCTCATTCAGGTCACCATGCAGAAATGCATTAGTGACATCCATCTGCACTGCATGCCAGTCACACATGGCTGCCACTGCCAGTAAAGCTCTCACTGTTGTCATCCTTGCAACTGGAGCAAAAGTCTTTGAGTAATCCTCCCCATACTTTTGTCTGCAGCCTAAAATTACCAGCCTTGCCTTATATCTCTCAACAGATCCATCTGGATTATACTTAGTTTTGAACAACCATTTGCATCCAATGGCATGTTTTCCTAAGGGCAGATACATAACCTCCCAAGTATCATTAGATTCCAAGGCATTAAGCTCAAGATTCATGGCAGCAATCCAGTGTTCTTGAGAAACTGCATCTTTGAAATATACAGGATCACAGTTGCCAACAAGAGAAGTCATAAAGCAAAAGAAATTTGGTTGAGTGTCTGTAAAAGCAAGATTAGATATGCAAGTGGTATCAAAATCTTTCAACCATTGAGGAGGTACATGAGTTCTGGTTGACCTTCTTGGAGGCAAAAGCACGGGAGATGGTAACTGGTTGTTTGTTTGAGGTGCAAGGGATTTTGGTGACTGCAAAGAAGGTTGGGTGTCCTGAGCTTTATCAGCATTAGGGTGAGATGGGTCATTTTGTTGTGTGGAAGATGAGCTGTGAGTCAGGTAAATCTCATCAAACATAGATGAGTTTGGAGAAGCAGATTCAAGGGCAGGAATAGGGTGCATATAAGAATCTGATGAATTTGGATGAAAAGGGAAAATTGTTTCATGAAATGCAACATCTCTTGATATGAATGTTTGAGACGTGGTGAGGTTCAACAATCTATACCCTTTTTGTGTAGAGGGATATCCCAGCAATACACATGGCACACCCCTAGGGCACAACTTATCTGAGGGGAATTCTGGATTGTAGGCAAAGGTCAAACACCCAAAAACTTTCAAGTGTGCATAAGTGGGTGATTTTTGATAGAGCATTTCATATGGTGTTTTGTTGTTAAGGATAGGTGTTGGCAATCTGTTTATTATATGCACTGCTGTGAGAACACAGTCTCCCCAATAGGCGATAGGCAGTCCTGCTTGAAATCTAAGAGCTCTGGCAATCTCAAGTATATACATGTGCTTTCTCTCAACTCTGGCATTTTGTTGAGGTCTTTTGACACAAGACGTTTGATGCACAATACCATGTTTTGAAAAAAGTGACCTACACTGAGTATCATCAAACTCTAGAGCATTATCCGACCGTAAATGTTTAATGCTCGCATTGAAATGATTTTTTATGTAGTGAATGAATTCCTCAAGAATGGACATGGTCTCAGATTTGAATTTAATAAGGTATACCCAGGTATTTCTGGAGTTGTCATCCACAATTGTGAGGAAATATCTGTATTTTCCTCTAGTTTGAACTTTGTAAGGACCCCATATGTCAATGTGAATCAGTTCAAAAAGAGCAGATGCATGTGATGAGCTTAAAGTGAATGGCTGTTTGGTGAATTTAGACAAAGGGCAAGTGATGCACAATTTTGTTTGGTCATGTATGAGAGGTTTCACACAAGGAATGTGTTTCAATTTGGTGACAGGTGCATGTCCCAGTCTATTATGCCATAACTCTAAGCTATTTGAATCACCTGCACTGGAATCAGCAGTCATACAAAGAGGTTTTTGAGGCACAGATAACCATTCATCGGGTACATGCATGTTTAGATGATTCAGCAAGTAGTACAAACCATTTCTAGCCTTACCCACACCAACAATTCTTTTAGACACACTATCAATGATCAAACAATGAGTAGGATAGAAGGACACCTCAGATTGAGAGTCTTGAATGATCCTTTGCACAGACAGGAGATTGTATTTGAAGTGAGGAATGCACAGAGCTTTCTGCAATTTCAAGCCAGTAGGAAGAACAATAGTGCCCGTATGAGATACAGTTGCAGTATTTCCATCTGGCAAGTTGATCTTAGGAGTATTGACAACAGGAAATGATTGAGCAAATTTGTTCAAATGTGGAGTCATGTGATTAGATGCACCGGAGTCTATTATCCATTCATCTGAATATTCTGCAGCAGAGAAACATGATATCATCCCTGAAAAATGACTGTCTAGTTCTTCATCAGTTTCAGAGCCCTTATATTGCTGCTGTTGTAGTTGTGGTAGGAGTTTTGACAGCTGTTCCAGTTGTTGAGGAGAGAACAGCAGCCCTGTTTGATCTCCTCCATTAATGTGAGCTGCAGCTGCAATTTTTGGGGTGTACGTGCCAGTTTTGGAATTAGAGGAGCTAGCATTCCATTTAGATGGTGAGGTGAAGGTGGGATTTGTGGTGTAGGATGATGCAGCAGGGGATTTGGGTTTGTTTTTGTGCTTGGAATGCCATTTGGGGTACCCAACTATAGTCCAACACTTATCCATAGAGTGCCCTTTGTTTCCACAAGCACCACAAGCCTGAGATTTATCTATTTGGCCTTTGCTATACATGGCTGAAATATCTGCATCAATCTTTGAACAAGCCAGCACCTCTCTCTGAGCTTCTTCCTGTTGCAGAGCAGCAGCTGCTGCTTCCATAGTTGGTAAAGGTGTCTGCAACAGCAGTTGACTTCTCTGTGCATTATATGACTCATTCAATCCATTCAGGAATTGAAACAATTTTGCCTCCTCTCGTTGGAGATTAATAGCTGCCAACAATGCTTTAACTTCATCAGTAGGATTAGCAACAGCAGGCAACAAATTTATTGATTCCAACTCTAGCCAAATCGTTTTCATAGCAGTATAATACTCATTTATGCTCTGATTATTTTGTTTTTCTTTAAACAACTCCCTATTCAATCTGTATTTTCTAGTTCCATTGACAAGTGAAAACCTTTTTTGTAAATCATCCCAGATTTCACTTGCAGCAGACATATACATCACAGATCTTTTAATAGTAGGAGAAACATTATGAGTCAACCAACCTATCACCATGTCGTTGCAGGTATTCCACATGTCTATCTTTGTAGGATCGCCTGTGGGTTTTTTTACTGTTCCATTGACAAAACCAAGCTTTCGCTTTGTTGAGAGATTTATTTCCATAGATCTGCGCCAAGATCTATAGTCTGAGTATCCTTGAAGTTTGTCAACAATAATGGAACTGGCACCTTCAGATGGATGCAGAAACAGTGGATTCAACATATCCATGGAGGTTATTTTATCATTCGACATGATGAAGAAAAACAGAGCAAAGTAGATAGTAGAAGGAAGGAGAATACAGAAAAAAAGAGAAATTTGTAGAGAAAAAAAAAATTTATGATGACTGATTTACAGAGACACTCTTATTCCTTTTCGCGATGACCTGAGCTCTGATACCATAAACAGCAAATACCCAGAAAACAAAGCAAAGGAATTTCAGAAAAAGAGCTCTGTAATCATGTATTTCATTAATTCATCATACCCCAAAGGAGCAACAAAACATGGCTATAAAAGACACAGCAAAAGCAACAAGACAAAATAGGATAACCACCTCACCATGACCATGCACATGTCTAGTGATGAAACAAAGCAACGACGGTACAAAAGGGAAAAGGTAAATACAGAAATTAACAGCACTGTAAAATAACCAGGATGCTCCTTAACAAAATCAGATTAAAGAGAAACAAAATTGAGGAAAGCAATTAGTTTGTAAACAAAGAAACTATCTATCTTTGTTTAGAAAAATAAATGCGATGTAGAGAACAGAATGAACAACGCAATCGAAAAAACTCCTTAATATTGAAAAATGTGGAAATTCTATTCTAATAGAATTGAGAAATAGAATGAAAATTTCTTCATTAATGATGTATAACTGTTAACAATATTGAGCCTAACTACAAAGTACATATAGTCATTTCATATGTAACGACTAATTTACTAAGCCTATTTAATTACCAACTTAACCTCATTAGTCTCATTAATCTTATTACGATTCAAAATTTAATTTAAAAAAGGGTTAAGGTGTAAAAATGTCCTAATATTTTGGATCATTAGCAATTTTATCCATAACGTTTAAAATGATACAATTTTATTCTAAACGTTGGAAGTCAAGAGCAACTTTACTCCTAACATGTTGATAAATTGGGTCAATTTTACCCCTATTATAAAACACATATATTTTTATTTCTTATTCTGCACCAATTGTATATCAATTCGTTCTAAAAAAATTAATGTTTTTTATAATTTAATAATATAATTGGAGATTAATATTTATAAATTCGGTATAAATATTTATTTATTTTTCACATCCCAACATATGTTTGTGATTTGTTACTGATAAAATGACGCACGTATGAAATGTTGATGACAAAATTCATGACCAAGAGGACAATTTAATGAATTATTTCCCAAATTGATCCAATTTATCAATATTAGGAATAAAATTGCTTCTGACCTAAAACATTAGGGATATTTTTGCACTTTAACCCTTCAAAATTTAACAAATGAATATTTTGAAAATATTATTACTAATCTATGCCTTTTTTATAGAAATTGGGACGAGACAGAACTTGGACGGGGTGAACACCCATGACCCAAGAACTGTCAAACCTGCAATATATTAATAAAAGAAAAAAGTGAGTGTTTGAACAAGAGAATAGGAAGGAGAACAAACAAAAAGAAGGGGAGGAAAAAAGATTAGGAAAAATAAAAAAAAACGCAAGTGTGAAATACTACAAATATCATCATTAATAAACATGTGGCAAAAAGTAGGAGCTGAATGCCACAAATTGAAGGCCAACAATTGATTACTGAGGAAGAGACTCCAAACATTGACAATGCATCAGCAACTCTATTTTTTTCCCTAAAGATGTGTGAAAAGAGAATGTTCATCATAGAGCAAATGTAGACAATGCAACCACTCTTATCGAATACTCTAAGGAACATCTATGGAACGATGTCTAAGCAGATTAACTACGTACATTGAGTTTGACTCAACTCAAAGCTGATGCCAATTTTTCTTCCAAACAAGTTCAATTGCGAAAATAACGGCTCTCAATTCAACCATATAAGCAAAAGAAAAAGTTCTGTCTCAGCTAATCTATGTCTTATAAAATAGATTTTCATAAATATTAAATGAAAAGGAAAGTGGTTTATTTATTTAAAAATGGAAAATGGGTAGTTAGTTAAATAAATTAGATAATAAAGAAAAGCTAATGAAGTGAATTAAGAAAGTAGTTAATACAACTTTAAAGAAGAAAGTTTCTATAGGCAGAAAGAGTGGTTTGAAAAAGAAAGGGAACGTGTCATATATATGTTAGTACCAAGCAAAACAAACAAAGTCCTCTTCTTTCCTTCCTTGCTCTTATCTTTCTCTCTCATATTTAAAGAACACAGAGAAGAAGAAAGAGAAGGTCCTTTCACTTTTGGTGGTGTGATTCACGAGTTACACAGAAACCAACAAAAAGAAAAGGAAATCACAAGAAATATGGAGAAGAGCAGAGGACAGGGACAGGGACAGGTACTAGATGGATCAGATATAATGGAGTTGGTTGAAAATGAACATGTCTTTAGTAGTTTTGTGGATAATAAGTTCAAACAATTGGATAAGGATAAGGACGGCCGTCTCTCTGTAAAGGAACTTCAACCTGCTGTTGCTGATATTGGTGCCGCTCTTGGCTTACCTGCTCAAGGTTCTTCTTCTGATTCTGATTTTATCTACTCTGAGGTATATATTTCTCTTTTTCTTTTTTTATATAATAAATTAAACCTCCCAATTTTACTACCCAAACAAAATGTCTTTATTTATGTATTTAGTTTTTGTGGTCACAATTATTTAAGCACTTTTATATTTGGAACTTCTGACGATTGTCATCATCTCTACACACAACTGCAACTTGTTTCTGGATTTTATGTCCGTATTCATCCGCATCTCTTTTTTTAAATTTATAGACTAAAAGCTCCGAAAATTATAATTGATTTCTTGTTGATAGCTTCGACTAATAATGTAGGCACTTTTTGTACTAGGTTAGATCAAGATGTGTTATTTTCATTTAGGTTAGATCAGGAGCAATTTCATTTTACCTCGAAAATTAAGAGCAATTTTATCCATAACGTTGTCAAGTTGGGTCAATTCGAAAAATGATTCATCAAATTGTCTTCTTGGTTATGAATTTTATCATCTACATTCCACATGTGAGTCATAAACATATGATGAGACGCTAAAAAATTTAAAAAATAAAAAAAATATATATTGACAAAAAAATTCAAAATATTCCATCGAATTTATAAATATTAATCTCTAATTCTATTATTAATTAATCTCTAATTCTTTTAAAACAAACTAATATGCAATAGTCGCGGAATAAGAACAAAATACTTGTATTTTATAATAATGTATGAAATTGGTCCAACTTACCAATTTTAGTGTTAAAATTGTTTTTACCTTAAAATTGTATCATTTTAAACATTAGTGGATAAGAGAACTTGTCCTCTTATCTTTTATCCTTTCAAATTAGGATAAATTACACTTATAGCCACTTAACTTTATTGTTACTAATATTGCGAACTACTCAACTTTGAATCCATGTATAGAAGTCACTCAATTTTGTTTTTATTAATATAATGGTCCTGTATGGAAGTAAATGGCCTTAATGTTTAGTAAAATTGAAATTGAGTGGTCATTGTTATAATAATTTAGTCCTTTCAAACTAATAAATTTAGTACATTAACTTGTGATCAGTCATTGCCTTGATTGACGCCATAATTTTTTTTAAGCAACTTGAGGTTATTTTGATAATTAACTCGCAATTTTTATTCATGATAATGGGTTTATATAGTAGAAGAAATTACTATAGATGTTTAGAAATGTTAAAGAACCAGTAACTGGTAGATAATGTTAAAAATTAATTTATTTGAAAGAATTTATCACATTCATTATGAAATAGAATTGTCTATAGGCTCTCATATTATTTTAAAGAATCAATTAATCTAAGAGCTTAAATTGAAGTCCAAAAATATGTTTCTATGTTTTTATTATGAATACTGAGATGAAAAACAAATGGTCAAAATATTCAATTTCTAGGCAGCTCGGGAACCATCTTTGCACATTATTCAATTAAGGGGTCGGTGATGTGGGACTTACCTTTTCTTTTTCCTTCTTTACTTTTCTTTTTATCTTTATTACTTGGCTAGGATTTTTGCTACTCTTTATGTTCCTATTTTAATAGTATTTATTTGGTAGGCAGGCAAGATACTTATTACTAGTTGAGTGTGAATTCAGTTCATTGCTATGATTCTTTTTTGTGATAATGAAATTAACTGCCCTACCCACTATTTCTTGTCATGGTTGAACTTAATTTTGGATTTGCATCAAATAAAGTGTTCCTCATTTTAACTTTTATGAAACATTAAAGGGGATCAAATGTACAAAAAGTTGAATCATGTATTCTCAACCTTCTATTTTTAAACTTGTTACATGTTGATCCGATTTTAGGTAGTGCATGACAAAGATGTTATGTATCTGAACTGAAATTAACAGAGTTAGTTATATATGGTTATGGTATAGGTTCTGAATGAATTCACACATGGAAAGCACGAGAAAGTGACCAAGACTGAATTCAAAGAGGTTCTTTCTGATATATTGCTTGGAATGGCTGCTGGTTTGAAGCGTGATCCTATTGTTATCCTCCGAATGGAGGGCGATGACCTTCTAGAGTTTGTCGACGGACCCTCTTTTGAACCCGAAATGCTTGCCAATTTCTCGGAGCTACAACTGCGAGAGTCTTCCCTCGAAGATTGCATCGTTAAAGCCCTCGAAAAGCTCAGAGTTGATCAAGGGATGCCCCCTTCTTCTGATGCTTGGGTATATTTCAATTTACTCTTCAATGTTTTGCATCTCTTCCTACTTCTTGTTGTCACATAATTTTGGTTGTGCAGGTAAAGAGCAACATAGTTGAGCCAGTCCTGCAAGCTTATTCTGAAGAGGAACATGATGAAACCATATCTCAAGAAGCATTTTTGGTGGAGTTTAAGAAAGTAGCTCAACGTGTGGCTCAACGTCTGAAAGAACAGCCTGTTATTGTTGCACATAGTGAAAACACCTTTGATGGAACTGGCATCAAGCGACTTTTATCTAACAAGTTTGAATTAGACAAGGTTAATTTCTTTCCAAACCCCCCTTTCTGAATTAGCTTAGCAATTCCTAGGCTTCTTACACTTGATTCTTCAATGCAGACTCTGAATACAGCCATCGAAAATGTGGCGAAAGACCGAAATGGAAAAGTTTCTAAGGAGTTCTTAAGGGCCGTATTGGACCTGGTGGCTCCATCAGCTGCTCTACCTCCAATTGGTGCTGTTCATGAGGTAATTATAATTAGAATTAGAATTTGAAGCTGTTATTAATGAGAATTGAAGTTTGATAAATGAATTTGCAGATAGACAAGATAGTGGAGGAAGGATTGAAGATGGTGAATGCAGATGATGGGAAGGTGATTAAAGAAGAAGAATTCAAAAAAATAATGAGTGAAATACTGGGAAGTGTGATGTTGCAATTAGAATTCAATCCCATATCGGTATCATCAAATTCAGTAGTGCATGAGCCTCTTGCTTCATCTTCTACACTTCTGCAGCCATCAATTTAGTTATATTATGTGTATATATATAATGCTCTATCCATGGTCGTGTCCTATCTATTATGCATTGAAGAAATGTAGCCCTGCATAGTGATGTTGAGTCGAGCACTAAATATATTGTTCAATTGACAATCTTCTTCTGCTTTGTAACTTGTTATATCGATCCTACTACATGTGCTAATTAATGGTTTCTGTGTTTTCTAAGTCAATGGCAAACTTCTATATAACCAAAAATACTGTGAGAATGTATAACTTCTTGTCTATTATATATACACATATGATAGCCGAAACTCTAGAGCAATCAAACTCCTAATACAATACATGTAACACAAATACAAGTATAGTAATACTAGATGATAACAGAGTGTAAAATTTTGTTAAGTTATGGTTCACCAGATGATTGAATAAGGTTTGGAGGTTAAATTTTGTTAAGTTATGGTTCGCTAGATGATTGAATATGATTTGGAGGTTGTTTATTGAGGAGAGTACTTGAGGTTTTTGTGTGTTGATATGCTTCTGCAAAACAAGAGAATGGTTTGGCCAGATCACAAACAAATGAAGGCTTGGCAGGATCACCAATAAATGACATTCCGACATCTAAGACAATTTTAAGGAACTTAAAGAGAGAAGTTCTGAAAAGTAATAAAATCTTATATAGGTGAAGAATCCTAGTCTAATTAGGGAAAACTAAAGCCATGTTGAATTAAGAAAATGGGTTGATAAGGTCGTCTTTCTTTATAAGTGAAGCTTTATTTGCATGGCCAAAGATTCCTGTTTAGGGAGAATGTTTTAACCGACCTTATAGGCGCATCCCAAGACATCCAACAAGCATGAGGAAGGTTTCGAGTCCATTCAAGACGATCAAATATTCATTTATATTATCAGAAGTCCCTCCTATAAGCTAAGACTAGTCTTTTGATAATTGTTCCGGATTTTTTCAGAAGCCCAAGACTACGGGTAGACATGGTTCAGTTAACCGGTCCATGATATAATAAATTTAACTGAACCGAAACTATAGGTTTCTTAACCATTCAAACTAAAACCGGTACATACATCTCAGTTAATCATGCAAACGGATAACCATTAGTTTCGGTTAGGTTTTCCGGTTAACGATTTTTAACTAATTGTCATTGGTAACCATAATTTTTACCCAAACCTAAATTTTTAAATAATATTAAAATATACATAAATTCAAATATCCAAACGAAATGAATTCTGATTTATTGAATTCTGATACACATAATTTTTACCTGCATCATGCCTTTCATTTTGTTCCATGAGAGCTTCTCTAAATCCCTTCATACAAGCTTCCATGTCTTTAAATCTCTTATCATTGGATTCCATTGCTTCTTGTGGTAAACAGGGTTGAACCATTGCCAAGAAGAAGTCTTCGGAAAGGAAAACGACTCGGTTCTGATACCAACTTATACAGATTAAACACAAACTAGAGGGTTTTGATTTTAAACCCACGAAAACTTTATTCTCAACCCAAGCTTGAAAGAGTTAATGCTAAGAAAAGATGAACAAGCTCTAATGGAGGTTACTTTGATTTGATTCATAAAAGTTACATTTCCATACAAAGTAAGAGGCTTATATACCTCTCTTGATTCTATAAGCAAAAAATATAAAAGCCCAACTAGGGTTACAACTTAATAAGAAAAAGATAGGGTAAGAAATGAATTAAAGGGAAAATGGCATTTAGGTGATTATTCTTAAATGACAAGATAGTAAATACAACAATTGCAAAACAGTAATAGACAAGAATGAGCAGAAAATCTGACGTCATTGTCCCTTTGTCCGGATTGGCAGCTCAACCTTGCCACACGGCGTGTGGCCAAATCCTTCGCCCAGCTCCCGCGCAGCTACCTCTCTGCATTCCAGTCCAAGTGTTGTCACACGTCGTGTGGCCTAAAGGCACACAACGTGTGGTAGGCTCAAAAAGTTCCAGGGGCAAACTTGCTCGCCCACACGACGTGTGCCCCCGTTGACACGCTGTGTGGAAATGATGAACTGCAGCTCTTCAATTCTCTTCAGCCTCACACGGCGTATGATTGCTGGCACACGGCGTTTGAAGTATCTTCACTCCAATATTCTCTTTCATGTTGGAGATACATGCATCAATGAATGTACAAAGTAACTATTTTCCATGTTTCATGAAATATGCATAACTCCACTTTCCTGATGTACTTCTGTTTATTATGTTTTAAATTTATTAAATGTAGAATAAATTAAATGCTTTATTTATTCAACAATTTCATTAATTGAGGGTATATAAGTAAAAAAATCAATAATATTTTGTGTTATTCATGAAACGGAAAGAGCATAATAATACAATTAAAAGTTAGATACTTAAACCAGGACATTGTGATTATTTGGAGTTAACTAGGAAGAGGATTACGACAGGAGGACCCGTTGTCTCCTTACCTTTTTCTAATTTGTGCAGAAGTCCTATCATAGATTATTAGCAGAGTCAAGAGGGAAGGGTCGATAACAGGATGTCGTATCTGTCCAGGGGCACCTAGTGTCACACATATTTTTTTTTTCAGGCGATAGCTTCCTATTTTTCAGTGCAACGGAGGAAGAATGTGCTCGGATGAAGGAAATCTTGACCGATTATGAGGTTGCATATGGGAAGGCTATTAATCTGAATAAATCTGGCATCTTTTTTAGTTCTAATGTATCCGAGGAGATGAGAGGAAATATCCGGAATGTGGTACAGGTCCATGCGCCTCTTAACATGGGTAGATATCTGGGCTACCTTCACTTATTGGCAGGTCAAAACGGTCAACTTTTGGGTTCCTGAAGGACCGAATAGCTAAGCGATTGAACAATTGGACTTTTAGATTCCTCTCCAATGCAGGAAAGGAAGTATTACTAAAATCAGTTGCTCAGGCCCTATGCAATAGTAAGAATGGCGGGGGACTTAGTTTTCGAGACTTAAGGGAGTTCAATTTGGCCCTTTTAGGTAAACAAGGGTGGAAGTTAATTGATAACCCTCACATTTTGGTAAGTCGAATGTTCAAAGCTAGATATTTTTCTAGGGGGACTTTCCTATCTTCCAAATTGGGCAATAATCTCAGTTTTGTTTGGAGAAGTGTTTGGAGCTTAATTGATTTATTGAGAAAGGGTTTGAGATGGTATATAGGGCGTGGAGACCAGGTCTCGGTCTCGCACGGCCCATGGATTTGGGACGCAGATGGTATTTGTGGAAATTCCATAGGAGTTGGCAACAATGAGGAATTGAAGGTGATGGACCTTTTTATTCTAGGGACCAGACTCTGGGATAGAGGGAAATTGAATGCTTGGTTTACAGTTGAAATGGTCGAGAAAATTAGCAATATGGTTATCCCCGGGTCTAATAGAGTTTATCGTCTAATTTGGCATTATACGAGCGATGGTGTCTACTCCTCGAAGTCGGGTTACCGAATACAAACCTAGGAATGGGAAAGGGGCATGGTGACAGAAGGTTGGAAACACCTATGGAAACTGAAACTACCGCCAAAAATTAAGCTTTTCATTTGGAAACTCGTTACTGGTGCAATCCCGTTAAGGACTAGATTGGCGGACCGAAGAGTCCCTATTCCGATAGCCTGCTTACTTTGTCTTAATGATATTGAATATGGGTGGCATCTGTTCTCAGGCTGTGTATTTGCACAGCAATGTTGGATGGTGGTGGGTGTGGCATACTCGGGGGTGGATTGGGAGCGGGTTGAGGATTGGGTGTTACATCTATGTGGAAGAAGAGATGAAAGATCCATTCAAAAGAGTTCGACTGTGCTTTGGGCGATATGGCAGGCGAGGAATGATATATTGTGGAATCAGAAACATAAAAGTGCCAGGGAGGTGACTGAGTGGGCAATTCTCTTTGTTGATGAATGGAATGAGGCTCAGAGTCACAAAGGATAGGCGTTGGGGAGTTTGTGCCAAACTAACCCAGTTTCTGTTAATCTTAGTGGAGGTACACAAGTTATTGGTGTTGATACTGGTGTGCAGGTGAGATCTTGGAGTAGAATTACGTAACAATGGCATCATACACGCCATGCATCTTCCAGGCATTTGAGTTTCGGAGCTCTCACATATGACAGGGTCGAGTTACATACATCAAATACAGTGACAGCTGGCTCAGTGGCCACAAGCTCGACAGCTACACTTGCTATTTCTGCATTTGAACACAGGACGAGTACATCAAACATTAGAATCGTAGTAGCAAATATGTAGGGAGCTATTGTTAGGCCCAACAATGCTGCTGATATGGTATTTACGACAGCAGCACCTGCTTCACCTGCGTCTGATCACAGGAGTAGTGCAGCGGATACTAGATTTGCAGCAGATGATCTCCAAAAAATTGTTGATATGTCCTTTACTGCTGCTGATATTTTTGATACGACAGTCGCAAACCGAAGTATGAGGTCAGGTTTTTGGAATGTCGAAGTACGAGTCGATGAGGTAGCACGGTTCGAAGCTGATAACTGCAACATGCCTAATCCATCTGAACCTGCTGTTGTTTTAATGCACTCCCTACCAGAAGAATTTATAAGCATGTCGCGAGGAGAGGAGAGTTCGAGGACGTGCCACGGAGTTCTAATTCAGCCACACAATGCAGTAAAATGGAGGGGGCCTCCAGAGGGTACGCTTAAATGTAACATTGATGCGACATTGTTCGTCGAAGAAAGATCATTTGGAGGTGGAGCTGTAAGTCGCGATTGGACTGGGCGGTTTATATCCGTGTTCAGTTTGCATGATGACGGTTCAATCTCAGTTAAGCTAGCTGAGGTGATGGCCCTTAAAGCAAGTATACAATGGGCAATAGAAGTGACTTCTTAGAACATCGTATTTGAAACTGATGCCAAGGCTGTAGTAGATAGAATTTCTTCACCCAAGAGAGATATTACTGAATTTGGTACTGTAATTATGAGATTCGACTTCTTCTCCGTACCCACCACAGATTATCGGTTGTTTTTGTTTCAAGGTTAGCAAACGAGGTTGCTCATGTAATGGCATGAAACGCTCGTTTCTATGCTAATTCTTTCATTCATTTATTTGTTCCTGTATTCATTGAGAATATACTAATTCGGGATGTTACTCCTAGTTATGAATAATAGATATTTAAGTTAAATAAAGTAAGTGGGCGTTTGGTTCACAAGGGGTAAGAGAAAAGGAATTAAGAAAGGGAAACTAAAGGAAAGGAAAGGAATAAACATTAATTCCCCTATGTGTTTGGATATGTTTAGGAAAAGGAATGCAATTCCACCACATTCCCTTTGTGGATGTTTGGTTCAAATAGGAAATCAAACTATTTTTTTAACTTCATATATAATAAAAAAAAATTCAACTCTTTTACTATAGTTTCCATAAAACGTGAAATAACTTTATATATAATCCCAAACAATCCAAAACATTACTCACTTGCTACCCTTATTGATATTAACATAAAGTTCATAAAAGTTAAAATTTAAACTTAACAAAGTTCATACAAATTAAAAAAAAAACAAAAACAAAAGCCAATAGTCTTCTAAGCATAATACTTCATCACCGGAAAGAGTTTAAGCATCTTCATTGTCCTTTTCATCAAGAAAATCTTTGATAATAATTTTTATACATACATGTGCATCTATTAATAAAATATAAGAATTAAAATCAAAAGATAATGAAATAGAGGAAACTAAAATAAAATTAATCAAAGAAAATGCATAAACATTATATTTAAAAAGAAAATAATTATTTTAAAATAATTAAAAATAAATATTAAAACTGAATAATATGATAAAAGAAAAAAATTTGGTCAAAATTATTTTTCAGGGTAAAAAGGTAAAAATAAATTAGTATAAGGATCAAAAGTGAAATTAATCTAGTGATAAAAAAATATAAATAAATAAATACAAGGATTAAACAAAAATAAAAAAAAAGTAAAATTTAGTCAAAAATATTTTTTGAGTAAAAAAATTAAAAATATATAACGAAAATGAAATTAATCCAAAGATAAAGAAATGTAAAAATAAAAAAATATAGAGACCAAAATAAAAATAAAAAAGTAAAATAGAGAGTAAAGTAGAATTTTATAAGGAGGGTAGAAGTTTAAGTTAGAAAGAGAGGGGAAATGGAATAGAAAACCTTATGGGGGATTGAGGAATGAGATTAGAGAAGTTAGAGGTAAACGCAAAACTAAAAAAATGGTAAAGTGAATCATCTATACTATATATAATTACGGAAACATAGAGAAATGAGAAGAAGTGTTTTAAAGGTCTTTTTGATGAGTTGTCAACGTAGTAAAAAATCAGATTAAAAATAATTAATTAATTAAAAATAAATATTTAATTAATTAAAAATAACAAATTCATATTTATAATATATTAAATAATTACTAGCCTATTAATTAAAATAATAAAAGAAAGCAAGAGTTACAGGGAGATGAAAAAACACAAAGCAAAGGAAATCCAAAAGTCACAAATAAACTTCTATATAAAACATGATAGATAGTATTCCAACATTATATTCATTGGTCACGATAGATAGTATTATATTTCTGAAGGTAAATATTCGATTTTTTTTCATATGTTGTAGTTATTTTGTTCTCAATTATGTTGTTGTTTTATTTTTATTAAACAATAGTTGTTATAGTTTTATCCTTCAGATTTGTTTCTGTTGCTACCCAGGTTCTATACCTCTCGCTATCTTATCCACGTTTTCTTTTTTATTTGTCTTTTTTTTCCAAATTGATAGCTTCAATTGAAGAAATCCGACAGAAATAGAAGATGCATGAACAACTAAAACCGGAAAACACAAAAGTGTCAAAAATTATAAGAAATTCTTATGTTTCTCAAGGTAATTATTCGATTTTTTTCATATATTGCAGTTATTTTTGTTCTTAATTGTGTTGTTGTTTTCTTTTTATTAAACAATAGTTGTTATAGTTTCATTTTTCAGAGATGAAATTCCATTTCTGTACCCAGGTACCTTATCCATGTTTTCTTTTTTATTTGTCTTTTTTTTTTCAAAATGACTAAAATAAAGATTTTGTAAATTTGTATTCTTCTTTAGTATATGTTGCTAGGTGTTATCGTTTATTCTGGAAGAATGTGGATTATGCTAGATACGAATTCAAAATCAAGGTAAATAAAAATAAATTTTGACGCTCAAAATCCTAAAAATGTACATTAATTATGGATATTGAGATAATTGCTTTTGCAACATTGGCTTATATAATTTTTAACTATTATATTATGGTTCGTACAAAATTGTTAGTATTTCAAGAGTTTTTAACATATGAAAATGAAATATGATCATAGGACAAATTATTGAAAAATATTAATTAAGAAAATATTATTATTTGAATCTCTTCAAATTCTCAAATGTTGAGCATAATGATTCTAATTAATATAATTAATTTCAAATATTAATTATAAAACGTTTTTTTTTGAACTGAGTGGTTACAATTGCGATTTAATTCTATTTAACTAAAATTAATTTATGGACTTAATACTTCATTAAGAAAAAAATAAAATGTTTAACTTATGGGCAAAAAATATTTTCACTCTCCTCTTTATACGCTTATGTCTCGATATTCTCTCTTATTTTCAAAAAAAAAAAAACCCGAGAGGGAGATGGTTCTCTCCTAATTATCTTTTTCGAGCCTTCATTTTTTTTTTCAATTCTTTTGTTTGTTTTTCTTACTTACAAAATTCAAGAATATATAATTATTAGAAAATATTAATAAAGTCAAATAAGTGATATCTGCAAGTATGGTTGATATTCTATATAGTGAAAGAATGAAGAACAAATTGATCGAATTTCTTGATGAGATATTACGAGATGAAAATAGGAGAAATCATCATCTTAAACTGATTCAATTAGATATATTGGGTTATTGTAGCAGAATGAATAAGTGAATTCGAATACTTGGTGATCATGAAATTCCATCAACCAAAATAATTATCATCAAGATGAATTTGTGACTAATTCTTACGAATTTTTTTTTTTTATATGTAACATATTGAATTGATAAAGTTTCTTCATATGCAACATTAGAAAAGTATTGATTGTAATAGTTTATATAATAATATATTGATGTTGCTTCCATTTTAACATAGATTGTAATTCTTTTGTATCGTAGATATAATATTTAATTTTAATTATAGTTTAATTCAATTTTTGTTTAACCTATATTGTAATTTTTTTGTATCGTAAATATAATATTTAATTTTAATTATAGTTTAATTCAATTTTTGGTTTTTTATTATATTCTAATATATTTCTTTTTTTTTTGTAGAATATTCTAATATATTTCTTAATTAATCTGCTATTTTTTATTATTATTATTTCACAGAATATTTGGAATACGAAAATGTATTAAAATTCTTAAAAAGTACAAATCATTGAATTTTGTAAAAATAAATAAATCATTCATCTTTAGTTAAAATTCTATAAAAAAAAGTAGTCAATTATTTTTAAAATTAATTTAATTTGAATTATCATTAAAAAATATATATTAATTTCAAATATACTTAATATAAATTTTTTTCATAGCATGATATAAAATTATTTAAAAATAAATATGTCAATTTATTTATTTATCTAAATTATATAAAAGTTTCATACCCCGTGCATCGCACGGGTTTTTGACTAGTTAAATTAGTAACACAAACACCAACAAAGGGAATGAAACCTCTCATTTCCTTTATCCTTTTCTGAAACCCCCAAACAAACGCCCCCTAAATAATAATCAAAATTTGTTAGACTATTTTATATATAAACATTCTATTTACGTATAAAATAAACAGCCATGACATATATTTTATTTACATTATGTGAATGCACGTACAACACCTATTACATATTTAAATTAAATTTTAAATTGATATAAATTAAAATTAGGCTATGTTACATTAGCATAATAACATGTTTTCCTTAGGTAGAGTGAGGGTAAAAGCATAATATACAAGACAAGCAAGAAAAGGTCCAACCCAGAAAACCCAATGTCCATGCCACAAAGGACCTCCATATATCAAAGCAGACCCTAAGCATCTTGCAGGATTCAACCCCACACCTCCATACCCAGCCTTACCAGTAACCATAATTGACACAAAAATTGCAAGTCCCATTGAAGCAGCCAATATCACACATATCATCACTAACCCAAGCTCCTTCATTCTTCTCTCATCAAACGCCACTGTTACTCCTACATATAACACAACAAAACAGCAGAAAAATTCCAGCATCAAAGCAGTTTCTGTCGCTATTCCGTCAATTATGCATCCGCCTAATGAATACTTTTGTGCTGTGTTAGGGTCCATTGTGGCCTTGATTACCATGAATGCTGCTGTTGAACCTATGCATTGGGCTAAAATGTAAGATATTGCTCGAATTGGAGTAATTAGGCCTTTTAGGGCAGCTATGAAGGTGAAAACTGGACTCATGTGGCCTCCTGATAATGGAATTGTTGTTAAGAGGAAGAAGAAGGCTATTATGAAGACTGTGAATGGAATTAGGAGTTTTGGATCTGCCTCTTTTGATTCCAAGCATGATATTATGGATATTGTTAGAGTGAATAGAAGACAAGCTGTTGCTACTAGCTCTGTTGCTGTTGCTCTCCACATCTATAATGCTATATATGTGAGAAATTGGGAAGATTAATTGACTTAATGGGGAAATAATTGTTTTGTATTTTTATATATGATGTTTTAATTTCACACATTAAAACTATTGATCATTTGTGTAATTGCACACATTAAATCACTGTAAATTGCTAATAGTTATAGTTGTAATTTATGTTGCACGAAAACTCAACTTCAATAGCATTCCGCCTTTCGTTCTGTTTCTCGCACCAAAAACTCTTGGACCGAGTACAACACGTTTCTATAAACAATAAAATAGGAAATGTGCTTCTGGTTTAGGAAATCGTTTCCAACGGCAAAAACAATTCAATCCCAATTCCGACTATGAATATTCTAGCCAATTGAGACTTCATTGTAGTTAGAACTTCTTAATTGATGACAATTTCTATTCCACAATTTCTAAATTAATTCTTTATTATGATCATTGTTGTAATCATTTGTAGAGTATAAATACAAATATATTTTTTTATATACTTTTAATATTTATAATTATATCTCTAACATTTCCTATGTTTTTTTAGAAATAACATAGGAAATGTTAGAAATAAGTTATAATCATTAGTGTTTCCATTCCATATTTAGAAATATGTTATTTTAGAAATAACGTTTGAAAGTAGCATTAGTGTTTCCATTCCATATTTGTTTTTATTTCCATGCAACATAAGTTATAATCATTAGACTCAATCAAAACATATGGTCTACTTTTGCAAATCATATTTTCCATTTAAAGAGAGGAAGAGTCGTACTATTCCTTTTTTTTTTTATGGAGGCTGGGACGAACTATGAGTGAATCTGGAATCCCAACTAGGTTGGCAACCCAGATACCAGCATGTCATACTATTCCTTCAGTATAAATAGAGATATAATAAGTTACAAATTTAGTTTTATGGTTATTGGAAAGAGTGGATATAATTTCTACAAAACAGTACAATCTTAACTTTAATATTTACTAAAAAGCACAATTTCAAACTTCATTACTTTTACAATTTGTTATTAACCAGGTTTGAAATTGCACTTTCTAATAAACGTTAGGTTTAATATTACATTGTTTTATACGCTAGAGTTCAAATCCACTCTACCCAATAACTATATGGTTAACGTTGTATCATAAAATGACTTCATAATTTTGATTTGGTTGATTAAATATATGAGAAATAGATAAGGAAGTAGAATTTAATTACCTCTAGTGAAAAGAATTCATGGGTATCAATAGACACAAGGAAATTGGAGTTGAAGAGTGTTTTGTCTTTGAAGTTATTCATTGCCTCGCCCTGTTCAAGTGATTGATGATTATTATCGTCTGGTGGAATTGCTATTTTAATTTGGTATTAAGAAAGAAGAGAAGCCCTTCTGTTATTTATTTATCCCTATCCTATCCTATCATATCATATGCATATATGTGGAAGACAATTACAAGGTCATGCTTGCAATATGTCATCAAAATTATTCATTAAATTCAACTTTAATTAATGTCTTAAAGAGGAATATAAATTGCAAGGTATATACATTAATTTAATGGAGAACAACCAACATTTTATTTTCGATAATGACTATGTGATATAGGTTAATCATGGCTATATATCCCAAGCTACATAACCTGGATATTCTGCTTTCTTGTACTCAAACAATTTTAATCAATATGAGTTTCATTATGCCAATTAATTTACGAATATTCATTTTTTTTTGTCAAATCTATTATGGTTGCTAGAATAATCCTCTTAAACCCGGTCTATCCGAGATATACTTGACTATTCGTGTGGTGCACCGATAACGTGATGGTCAATAATTTGGTGTCATGTAAGTAAACATTAATATGTTTAATTAAGCAATTAATTAATTACATAAAATTCTACTTTTTAAAATATAAACTTTAAACCCTAAATTTCAAATTATAATCCTAAACCATAAAATATACAGTGTGACGTGAAATTATTGGTTTGATGTATGAAGGTAGTAAAAAATTTCTTTATCCATAGATCTTTGAATATTTAAAGGGTACAAATCCATTAAAAAGAGACATTCCTGTTTGTTTAAAATTAAAATAAAAATTGCTATCAAAAAAAAAAAAATTTATTTAAAATCTTATGACTAGCTCCCTAGTTAATTTTTTTTTATTACTGAGTAGGGATGGCAACGGGTAGGGTACCCGCGGGTAATGTCATTCCCAAACTCTTACCCTTTTATTTTTTAATTACCCGTACCCGTCCCATTACCCTAACGGGTATACTTTTTGCATCCCATACCCTTCCCATTTAATTCGCGGGTACCCTTATCCGTTAAGAATCAATAAATAAATAAAATATTACAAATTTAACAAACTATAAATTTAATAAATCATCAATCTAAAAATTGAATAAATTGAACCTTAATTAATAAGAATAAAGTAACTTAGTGATATCACTTAATTGTTGAAAATAAATGGTTGGGGTTTAAATTTCACGTCTTACATCTAAAAAAACAATGATATTTATTAATATAAAATTTTTTTATGACGGGTAACGGGTACCGGGTACCCTAGGGGGTATTCTCATACCCGTTCCATTACCCTAACGGGTAATGGTTTTGATCCCATACCCGTCCCATACCCTTTTATACAGGGTACGGGTAGTCCCATTAGGGTCGGGTAGTGTACCCGTTGCCATCCCTATTACTGAGCTGTTTGATAATAAAAACACCTATAAGATTAAATAGATATATATTTATTGTGGGAGGATCAGAAACATATATACATATAGAAAAGAAGCACAAACTAAAACATTATTATATTGTTTCAGAAAAAAAAAAAAAAAACTAAAACATTATTATCTCTCTAAAAAGAAAAAAGCACAGTACATATATTTGAAGTTTCAAAAGTCATGGACCTCAGCCTTTGGAATTATCTTTGTGTAAACTGCAAATGCAACACAAGCAACGAGAGGCCCAGCCCAGAACACCCAATGTCCATGCCACAAGTGACCTCCTCTAACCAAGGCTGGCCCTAAACATCTCGCGGGGTTCATCCCAACCCCAGCATACCCTTTAGTAGCGGTCACGGTTGTCGATATGAACACGATAAGGCCCACAACCAGCCCAATTATACTACAAACGACAACTCGGCCCAACGGCTTAGCTTGGCGTTTGTCAAATGCTAACCAGATTGATGAAAACAGAAACAGAAATGTACAAATAACTTCCAGCCAAAAGGCCCGGGCCGTCTCCAGCCCAATCGTAACGGGCCCGTTTGGGCCTGGAGCAACAATATTGAGAGTGCAGCCTCCGAGTGAAAATGTTTGCTCTATAGTTGTGTTGACAACGGCTTTAAGGGCAAGAGCACCAAGAATGGCTCCGAGGCATTGGGCCGTGATGTAAATAGCAGCCCGGGAAAGAGAAACGAGGCCTGTGAATGTAGCGGCGAGAGTTATGACGGGGTTCATATGGCCACCGGATATGGGAAATGTGGCTATAAGAAGAATTGTGACAGTTAAGGCAATAAGGGCAGCCATGATAAGGTTAGGTGTTTTGGTTTGGGTTTCGTAAGAGGAAATGACAATTGTATCCATAGCAAATACAAGTGATGCAGTGCCTACAACCTCTGCCAAAGATGCTCTCCATACCTGAAATTGCCCACATTTTTCACTTAGTACCATTCAAGCTATGCTTTTCTAAAACAGGTTACTTTTTTATAGAATAGCAATTTAGCACATTTGTGGTCAATTTCTAAACTATTTGTCTATTTATGGCAGAGTTGAAACTATTGACGGTTTTGTAATATTTTTATTTCAGTCCACCATTCATAATGTTGTGTCTAGACATTTAAAAGAGTTTGTCTGTGTACAATCCGACTGCTTTGAATGAATTAAAAAAATGTTTTGCATGCCATTAATGATTGGCAAAGTACACTAAAAATAATTCAAAAACAAAACCTAACATAAACAACATATTTGCATCAACGAGACAAGTGTGATGGACCTCACCAAAGATAATAATAAAAATTAAATTTAATAGATTTAAATTGTAAAATTCAATGTTCAATGTAGTAAAAATAAATTTGAGGAGCTTAATATATACCAAATTGTTAAAGATAATAATAATAATAAATATTAGGCATAATATCCATTTTGGTTACTCCAAACTAAGGTTTCAAAATCAATTAGGGTTATAAACTATTAAAATCATAAATCAAGTCTCTGAACTAAGCAAAAAATCATCAATTGGGTCCTCATTCTAAACAAAAATCATCAATTGAGGTCTCATCGAAAATCATTCAGTTGAACAGTTTCAAACTCTTTTTCCAAACTCATTTTAAACCAACATAAAGATTATTACAGTCTATATCAAATAGTCACGTCTTCTGGTTTTATGATAGATTAGAGATTCAATTATGATTTTTTGCTTAGTTTAGAGATCAATCGATGATTTTGATAGTTTAGAGTCTTAATTAACTTTGAATCTTTAGTTTGGAATGGCAAATAATGCCTAAATATTATTATCTTGGACTGTCAATTTAATCTTTTAAATTAGATAATTCATTACTTAATAATTTAACTTATTAGTATGAGAGTTTCTTAGATAGAAAAGTTGAAGCGATCAAATCTTAGCAAAAAAAACCATTTAATAATTAAAATCAACACATGTAACAAATAAGCATGTATTGTACATATTTTAAATGCTATCGAAATATATAATTTAAATTGTTGAGTTAAATAATTCACATATATTTGAGTTTAATTAAACATATAAAAATGTAAAGTTAAGAAATTTAATAATGTGTTTTTGAGATATTTTAATGTACTCCCACGGGGTATTTGTTAGAAGAGATATAGGAGGTGGGATGCGGATAAAAAACACGAGATAAGTTATCCCGTATTTGTTTGGGAGATAGAAGAGTGTGACGGATGAGGGATAAGCTTCTTATCCCCCCAAATCCTATACCCAGGAGGGGGTGGTATAAGGAGGTGGGATAAGCTCCTGCGATTTTAATAGGATGGAAAAGTCCATCTTATCCCTCAAATTAATGTTATGTAATTTAAATAAGGTTAAAACAGTCAAATGTATTATTTTATCCCCATCCCCATCCCACATACCAAACATTGAATAATAATTTTCGACTATCATATTTTTATCCTTATCTCAACCATTTATCCTTATCCCTATCCCAACATTTATTCCTATCCCTATCCCAATAGAATACCAAACGCCCCGTCAATGTACCACGTCATCCATGCGTCAAACAATAATGTAATGTCACGTTATACTTCAACCAATAAAAAAATGGTAGAGACTAAAATTACTTTGTTGTTGACAAAGTCATAATTAATTTATGTATTTCCACTATTAGATATGACGAGGTATAAACCCCTAAGACTCTAACAAACACGGATAATGTGGCACACCCAATGTGAGGGAAGAAAATACAAACTTTTAAAGAAAAAAGGTCTTGCAAGCCCAAAATGCCAGTGAATGTGGTTTGATTTTGGTCCTTTCCAGTTTCCTGTTTCCTGCAAGAAGGAACAAAACATTAGAAAAACCAAACAATGAAGAAAAAGAAGCATGAGAAAGTAGAGAAACATACCCTGGTGTAGGAGATGTATAGGGTTGGATTCTTCTGCTTCCATATCCATTTTCTGCATCTTCAACAATTCCCACTCTTTCTGCCATCCTTATAATTAGTATTGCCTTTTATCAATTGTACATATTCTATCTATCTATATTTATATATAAATGTGTTTCTAAATAAGTAGGTAGTCACATGTGGATGGAAGTTGGAAATTAATTAATAATATCTGCTACTGCTAATTAACCACCCATCCCTCACTATAATCAATGTAACCATTCAGTTTTGAAAAGATCACATCAGAATAAAAGTTATAAGCAAAGTGTGTTATTGAAGAGATATGACAGTAATAATAATAAAATAAGAAAGGGTGTTAAAATTGAAAATGAAGCAGCAGCAGCAGCAGCAGGATAATCGGCTAATAAACAAGATCACATTAAATACAGGTATGGATGGATAGGTTTAATGCATAAATGCTAATGGGGACTCTGTAAAGAAAAAGACCCAAAGTAGGTTCAACGCCACATATAAATGCATGCTGTCTACATTCTAATAACTCATCATATTCAATTCTATAGGACCTTGCACTGATTTGCAAGTGGACTACAATCAACTCAATTATTAGCTTTAATTTATCACCTAAATTCTGATTTTTTTTTTTTTAATTAACCATAAAGTTATATCACTTCATGTAGTCTGGTGAGAACACATTCTTTATGTGAGAATAATTCTTATGTGAGAACACTTATTAATGATATTGTTATAGAACATAAAAGATTAGTTTTAGAACATAATACATTAGTTTTAGAATATATGCTGAAGTATATGTTCTATATTTTATAGCCTGTTTTTTAAGAAGTTAAGTAAAATGATTTAAATAATTACTTTTAGAATATAAAACATTAGTTTTAGAACATATGTTAAAATATATGTTCTATATTTTACTGTGTGTGTTCTAAAAAGTTAAGTACAATATTCTAAATTTTATAGTCCGTTTCTAAAAAGTTTTATGCATAGAAATATGCTTTAATAATATAAGACATTAATTTTAGAATATAAGACATTAGCTTTAGAACATAGGACATTAGTTGTATAACATAAGACATTCGTTTTATATGCAACACATAACTATGCATTGAAGGAAAATAGGCAAACGTTTGGCAGCGGAAATATAAAATACCTATTTCCTTTTCCCAAGATCCGTTAATCGTTATTTCATATAAGGAGTGATTGAACATAAATACATTTATGACGATCAATCTACCGTTGCAAACGAAGTGCCCACAACTTCAAAAGAGATGGAAACTGTCTACCAATCTGCCCCTACCCGAACAGACCTTCTAGACCTCCGAACAACAATCCCAACGGTGAAAACAAGGAAGAGTGTGTCTAGAAGCTCCTGTCCAAACATCGTGACGATCCGACGGTTCAATCTCCGGGAATCCGCGAAATCGTGAACTGCCCCAATGTAGGAGGAGCAAAACAAATTTCTCCTTTTGTATGTCTTTTCTACATTCATGAACATAACAAAACATATAAGTAAACGATTAGAACTCAACCAAGTAATAGCAATCAAGATAGATTGCCTCTAATTAATCAACACAAAATCAAGGAGAAAGAGGGAGAGATAAAATCAACCGAATGGAAGCAATCGGTGGGATTCCATCCTCTACTATAGGGGTGGGATTCCATCCTCTACTATAGGGGTCGAAAATCTCAGTCTACAGGGGAGACTAGGGTTGTCCAAAATTTGCAATGGGAGCGGTATTTATAACCTCTTATATCTAAACCCTAGTTAGATAGAATTAGGTTACCTATTAAGAGTTATATTCGGAATAATACTCTTGTTATTATTATCTATAATTATATATGGATATATAAAGATAATATTAACTTATTTAATAGGATAATACTTAGAAGCAATTTAATCTCAATAAACCTTCTAACTTGATTATCCTATAATTAATTTAATCAACAATTATAATCTAATTAAGATTGTCGAAATTAAATTAATTCCTACATGTGTCCTAACACATGAATTTCGTCCCCCTCCATATATGGGCCTTGGTGGACTAAGTTGGGCTTCCATCAATTAATTAATATTCATTCCTCTTTTTGGTTCCAAGTCTTATGTGTGACCCATTAGGTTCTTTTTTTTATAGAAATTGGGACGAGACAGAACTTGGACGGGGTGAGCACTCATGGACCAAGAACTGTCAAACCCGCAATATATTAAAAAAGAAAAAAGAGAGTGTTTGAACAAGAGAATAGGAAGGAGAACAAACAAAAAGAAGGGGGAGAAGAAAAGAAGAGAGAAGTCAAGAAATACGCAAGTGCGAAATACAACAAATGTCATCATTAATAAACCTGTGGCAAAAAGCTGGAGCTGAAGGCCACCAATTGATTACTGAGGAAGAGACTCCAAATTTAGCCAATGCATCAGCAACTCTATTTCCTTCCTGAAAGATGTGTGAAAAGAGAATGTTCATCCTAGAGCAAATGTTGAGACAATGCAACCACTCTTGTCGAATACTCCAAGGAACATCCATGGAGTGATGCCTAAGCAGATTAACTATGTACATTGAGTCAGACTCAACCCAAAGCTGGTGCCAATTCTTCTCCCAAGCAAGTTCAATTGCGAAGATAGCGGCTCTCAATTCAGCCAAATAAGCAAAAGAAGGAGGGGTAGAAAAGGCAAAACAACCTTTGAGAAAGCCACTATAGTTGCGAAAAATACCTCCCACTCCAGCCTCGCCAGGCGTGCCAAAAGCAGATCCATCCACATTGACTTTAACCCATCCCGGAGGAGGCTTAAGCCAATGGACCGGAATAATGTTGGGAGCAAGAGGCGGCCTAGGAGAAGCTAGAAGACGGGATAAGATAATATCATCTCTCCGCGAAGAGCAAAACCCTTTAGAAGTGGCAAAGGACTCTTGAATCATTCGAAAGAGGGTGATCTTTGAGTGCTGAATAGAAGGAGAAATGTCCTTAAAGATTGCTTCATTCCTGCAATGCCAGATTAACCAGATACAAGTGACAGCGGTAACACGCCAGATCATCGACACCTGAGAGCCAAAATGAATGCTACGAAGAGCGCTGAAGAAGTGGATGAAATGGTAATGACGAGTCAATGAGCAGTCAAAATAAATTTCAAGGGTCCTCCAAAGAGAATCTGCAAAAGAACAGCTAATGAATAAGTGGTTAATGGACTCGGCATCTCTACCACAAAGAGCACAACGAGAGGCAATGGAGAATCCTAGACGCTGCAGGAGGTCGTGAGTCGGAACCCGGCCAACTCTCCAAAAAGTGAAGGAACAAGAAGGGGGAGTGTGAGCATTCCAAACAAATTTATACCAGTCCACCGAGGAACTAGGACTGATAACCGAATAGTACTCTTTGGCAGTGAAAATACCCTTCGTAGAGGGCTGCCAAACGTAGAAATCAATATCATCTCTATCCCGATGAATAGAATGAATACTGTCTTGAACAGTTGAAGAAAGAGAACCTAAATCAAGCCACTCCGAATTTACCAAAAAATCATCAACAGCTTTATAGCGAGAACGCTTATCCTGATGATCAAGACCCAACTTGTCCGCCACCGATGGAATGATCCACCTATCTGTCCAGAAATTGAGCGTTGAAGACTAGCCAATCCACCAAAAGGTCTGGTCCCAGATAGAAGAATAAACAAACTTACAAGAAGACCAAATCGAGGAAGGAGCAATGGCAGCTTTAGGCAAACCAGAGACAGTCATAAATCTAGACTTCATCAAAGAAATAGCAAGACTAGTGCTTTGAATTAATTCCCAACATATCTTACCCAAGAGAGTCTGGTTAAAGATCCTAAAGTCCTTAATGCCCAAACCTCCACTCTCTAAACTTTTGCAACAAGTCTGCCAGGGAACCGTGATTAGCTTCCTCTGATCAATACAACCCGTCCAAAGGAAATTTCTAACGCTTCTATTGAGCTTATTCAACAAACCCACAGGCCACTTATAGATCAAGAAATAGTGAACTAGAGAACCAGTAATAGCTGATTTAATTAGAGTTAAACGCCTTGCAAAAGAGAGAGAGCTACCTTTCCACTTGCTAAATTGAGAAAGAAATTTGTCTGCAAGGCTGCTGAGATGACGAGCCCTTGGAGCTCCTTTAAATAGAGGGACTCCTAAGTAACTGAAAGGGAGAGATTCCAAACGAATTCTCAAACAGTGAGCAAGACGAACCCTCCTTAGAGGACTCACCTGAGATCCAAGAAATATAGCGGATTTGTCCCAACTAACCTGTTGGCCGGAGATTTGTCCATAGAGCAGGAAGAAATCTTTGAGAGCCTGCAAGCTGCTCAAGGATGCCACTCCAAAAATGAGCATGTCATCAGCAAAAAGAAGATAAGAGGGAAAAGAATTTCCTCCAGAATAATACATAGGAGAATAAGATCCCTCCCTCACCATCTTAGCAAGCCAACGAGAGAAAAAATCTTCAGCAATGTCAAACAGAAGAGGAGAGAGGGGGTCCCCTTGTCTAACCCCTCGAGAACAAGAAAAGTAACCCTTTGGAGAACCGTTAATCATCACAGAAATACGAGCAGATGCCAGAATGTTTAAGATCCAATCCCTGAAAGTTAAAGAAAAACCAAAGGAATCCAACACGGCTAAATGAAAGTTCCAATCTAAAGTATCAAAAGCCTTACGAATATCAAATTTTAAGGCCATGTGACCACTAAAACGTTTTCTGTCAAGCATATTAACTCCCTCAGAAGCTAAGGTAATGCACTGATGAATGCTTCTACCTTTAAGGGAACCATACTGGTTGGGGGAGACAATCTTTGCTGCAATAACTACAAGGGGATCTGCAAGAATTTTTGAGATGATTTTGAAACCAAAGTTACTCATCACAATAGGGTGAAAATTCTCGATTCTGTCAGCTTCAGCAACTTTAGGAATTAGAGCCATAATACTAGAGTTTAAACCAGGCAGGATGCAATCATGATCAAAGAAAGCCTGAACCATATTGCAAACATCCTTCCCTACAATATCCCAAAAAGAATGGTAATAATTTCCTCCAACCCCATCAGGACCATGGGCACTGTCAGGGTAAATTTCATCAATGGTGTACAACCTTTGCTTCATTTCACATTTTGGTGTACAACCTTCAATTTGTCTCAGTAATATATACGAACTTATAGGTGACCGGACACTATGGTGTACAACAGGTAAAAATGACCGATCAACGCTCGGTTAACGCGCCACCTCAGCTTTGACCGGTCAAAATGTCAAAAAAAATTGATAAATTACTTATATACCCTTATTTAAAACAAACTTCTCTTTAATACCTCTCCATTTATCCCTTTCTTTTTTTTTCTTTTTTCTACAAATTCCTTCTCTTTAACTTACTCTCTTTCTCTGCCAATAAATAAATGCTTTCTTTCTCCACTTAATAAATAAATGCTTTATGCTTTTCACCTCCATTATCATGCTCTTGTGCATATATAAATAGCAACTTTTATAATCCAAGTTTAAATATACATCAAACATAAATTAATTCTTATTAAATATATTTATATTAAATCTAATGAACACACCGCCAATATTTTTAGCAGAATATTGAGAAAGGAGAAAGATGTGGTGTCGCGGAATCGTAATCGGAGATGATGAGTAGAAGATCGGAAGATGAAGAAGATGAAGTTCATCTTTCCCTTTCTCTCTCTATCTTTCCTTTTCCTGCAAATCCTTTCTCTCTTTATCTTCAATCCTTTCGGTAATTCGAGATTGTTCCTCCATCAGTTTTGCATCCTCCTGTCTTTGAGAAAGCATTAAGAGCAAGAAAGAAATATCTTAGACAAAAGGAAGTTATGGATTTCGAATTGAGAAATGCTCAGGAGAGGAATAGGAAGAAATTGGGTTTCAAATTTTTGAGTCATGTTTTTAAGAAGTTGAAGCAGAGTAATGGTTTCAGATTTGATTTCCAAATTGATAATCAAGTGCGAGAAATCTTTTCAACTTGGGTAGATGAAACCGTTCAAGAATTTTTAGAGGAAGTTTTAATGGTGGGAGATTCTGATGATATGTTCTCGGATTCTGATGAGGAAGATAATGGCCAGGAGGATCCTCTCTGTCCGATCATTAGACTTTCCGCTGCAGAGAAGCGTGAGCTTAGAGAGAAGTGGAAGGTGTCTTTGATTGTTACTGTCCTGGGTAAGCGAATTAGTTTTAACTATTTTGCCCAAAGAATACAAGCGCAGTGGGCAAGGAAAGGTAAAGTCAGTATTACTGACCTGGAAAATGACTACTATGTCATTAAATTTTCCAGGGTTGAGGATTATAATTCGGTTATCAAGGGAGGCCCATATATCATTTCCAATCATGTTTTGGCCTTAAGGTCTTGGGTTCCTAATTTTAATCCTCACGACTGTTCGGTTAACAGGATCTTGACTTGGGTAAGATTCCTGGGCCTTCCCATTGAGTACTACAGTGAAAACTTTCTAAGTAAAATAGGAGGTTTGGTTGGTAAGGTCCATCATGTGGACAAGACTACAATTGGGGCCATTAGGGGTAAGTTTGCTAGGGTATGTATAGATGTTGATCTGGCTAAACCTTTACTTTCAAAGTTCTGTGTTCAGGATAAAGTGTTCTTTATTGAGTATGAAGGTTTACATAACATCTGTTATGATTGTGGCATGTATGGTCATTCTCAGGAGGGTTGCCCTAAAAGGGAGAGGGTTGTTATAGAGAGGGTTGAGAGTAGTGTGCGGATTACTGGAGGGAACCATGGGTATGAAGGGAACTTTGGTCCCTGGATGGTGGTAAAGAGGCCCGCTAGACGTAGGAATCAACCTGCAGTGGTTCACAATCGTCCTCCTGATATCAACACAAATTCTAAGTCCCTTTCTCCTAAAGCTACTATTATTCCAAATGTCAAGGAGAAGCCTGTCCTCAAAGCTAGAAAGGAGGCTGGGGTTTCTTCAGTAGCCTTGCCTGGGTCCAGATTTGGGGCCCTGATGATTGAGGAAGTTCAAGAGTCGGACCAAGATGAGAATCATATGGATCAGAGTATTCCAGGATTGGAGTCTGTAGATCCAGTCGAGAAGGTGGTTGAATCTGTGAACCCGCTTTTTGTCTCTAAGGATGAAGCCCAGGGGGGACCCTAACCCTTGCAGCTAGAAGGATGAAGAAATCAAATGAGGTTAGTATTCCTGTTCCTGGTATTGATCCTGGGATTGGGAAATCTATGGGAGTTAACAAAACTAATATGAAAAAGCTTAAAGGAAAACAAAAAAGTGGCCTTAACACTTTGGCGTTTCCAGATAAGAGGGGGCCTGGGGGTACCTCGGTAAGGCTCTCAGGAGCCCCTAGTAAATACCTGGCTTAGGGTAGGGGTGTGGTCAGTTGTCCTCCTTTCTATGGATTTGTTATTTTGGAATGTTAGGGGTGCGGCTAGCAAGGCTACCCGTATCCATATTAATAATCTTATTAAGCAGTTTAATCCATCTTGTTTTGCTCTTTTGGAAACTAAGATTAGTGGTGAGAAAGCAGATGAGGTGGTTAAGAAGTTTAAGAACTGGCACTGTGTTAGATCGGAGGCAACTGGCCGGGCTGGGGGGATTTGGCTTTTTTGGAGGCCAGATCGGATTCATTTTGATATTCTTAGCATGGATAAGCAGTTCATTCATTGTAAAGTGAGTATTTCCGGCAATACTCCCTTTTTTATTACCCTTGTGTATGCTGACCCTATCTTGTCTAATCGAAAACGGCTCTGGGAGGTTCTCTATTCTATGAGTGTCAGCATTTCGGAGCCCTGGTTTGTGGCGGGTGACTTTAATGATATCGCCTTTATGAGTGATCAGAGAGGGGGATCCAATCATTATGTTAATCGCTGTCTGCATCACAAGAATAGTATGGATTTATGTGGGCTTTCCGATCTGAGGGCTTCTGGTCATAAATTCACTTGGAAGCGTAATAATACTTTTGTTCGATTGGACAAAGTCTACGCTAATGGAGATAATACTGAGGAAGAAGAAGAAGATGATGAAACCAGCGGTCAAAATGACGCTGAGGAGTCTGAAGAATATGCCAGCGAAATTGAAGTTGAGGACGCTGACGCTGGGTTAGCAGGTGGAGCTGTGCAGACTGACACTGAGTTGGCTGCGGGAGTTGAACAAGTTGAAGAGCAAGCTGACCAGATTCAGACTGAGCAAAAGGAACCTTCTCCTACTCACTCAATAGAACCTGCTCATCATACCACTCCACCACGTAGAAGGCGAAAACTGGTTAAGGCCAGTGAGGTAATAGTCAGTGACCCTCCTGTGCAACCACCATCCATTCCTGAACTTGTCCTCTCCAAGACAACAAAGGATCCTTCTACCGTCAAATTAAAATTTTTCAAACGGCCCTCAACATTCCGCTTCGCCTGCTGCTGGATCTTCAATTCCTGCCGCAACTCAGCTCTCTCAAGTCACTCTACTTCTCAACGAAGTCAAGGGACTCAAGGATCTGCTGAATGTCATCCTGTCATTACAAGCCCAGCAAGCTAAGCAGGATTCAATTGCTAAGTTGGCAGAGATACAGCTGTCAACAATTCAACATCTGAACTCACTCCATCAGCAAGTTCAGAAGTTATCTGCTGTGAACACTGACTATGCCACTTCCTCAGAACTCAAGATGCTTTTTGCTCAGCTTCATACTAAGCAACTTAAGACAAATGAGCAAATGGTATCCTATAGTCAGTGCTCAGTCGAGCAACTTGGTGAGGCCATCCGGCTCCTTAATCTCAACAAGCAAGAGATGGATACTGACTCGATGAAGCAAAATGAGTTGCTATCTCTTGCACGGAAATCCTTCACTCACATCCATCATAACAATATCCAGCGTCATCATTATGACTCAGCACTCTTAAAAACCTTCCACCAAGTCTTTGCTGGTCTCACTGAAGCTCTCATTTGGCAAGGCAAAGCACAAGCCTTCAGTGTGAATATGCTCAGTGCTGCTGATCTTCATATACCAGTCGAAGTATTCGCTGATGGCGTTGGCATTTTTGATGGGGTCAATGAAAGTGCTGACGAACTCAAAGAGCTTTCACAAGAACTGACTCGCGCTGTCTTAACCGATGCGTTTAAGCTCCCTAAAGTTGACAAAATGGGGGAGAAAGCGCAAGCTGCTAGAGCTCAGCATGAGCAACGTCAGTACAAGAGAAGTCAGTCACAGGGCAAGAAAAAGAAATAGTTAAGCTAGGTCTTAATTTTTGCTAATTTATTTCTTTTGCTGTGCAACTGCTGACTTCTATCAATATATCATACTTCCTTTTCTTATTCAAATACTGAGTTATGATATATGCTACTAAGTACTGAGTTATTATGTATCTTCGTTTATATCAGCTATGCTTAACACTTATAATATTTATTGACTAAATGATATGCTGATAACATGTTTGACATCATACTATGATCTTATGAAACATTCTGATAAAGAACTCATTGAACAAATGATTTACTCAGCGCTCTGTCACTATACATTACTTCCGCTGAATACTGAGTAAAATAGAATATGACCCATAAGCTGACCTATACCTGAAATCTGATCTTAGACTTATTCAGTTAAACCTTAGAATGTTTAGAATAAAACTAAGTCAGTAGTTCAGTCCTTATGGGGGAGTTCACTTAATTAAAAAGGTCAACTATCATGGGGGAGCTCATACTGAGTTCCTTGCTGATTAGTTTTGCCAACATCAAAATGGGGGAGTTTGTTGAAACACCTTTCCACAAGATTTTGATTTGACAAAATTAATTAAGTGAAAGTAAATATTCTATAACACACTAAGTTTAAATGCTTTGGCTTATTGTTACTAATGTGTTTGTTCAATGTTGAGTTTATAATTTATCATAAGACATAAAGATCATAAGGCTCAAGCCCTATATGGAAGTCAAGGCCCAAGTCAAACAAACCCAAGATCACTCAGCCCGCGTGTCTTCAAAACGTTGCCGTTGAAGTAATGAGACGCATGCTGAGTAAAGAAGGATCAAGAAGATCCACGTAGACAACTTCGGTATGAAGCTGCTGAGCTGTCTCGACAAAACGTACAAGACATCTGATGACCATAAGACAGCTTCCAGACAAAGTATTTCCTCCTTAAGTAAAAACCAGAAGACACAGCAAGCTGTCTAGTTGACATTACCCAAAATGGAGGAACATACTATCACACTGACCGAAGAACAGAAGACGCTGGAATCTGATTGGCTAAAGAGAACTGCTGGCAGACTCAGTGAAAACGACTTGTAGCCGTTTCCCTCCAACGGTTATTTCGAAATTCGAAATAACCAGAAGCTCTCATAGCTCTCTATAAATAGAGCATTCAGAATCCACATTCTTCAGAGAACTTTGAGCAAAAGCCGTTACGCTGACCAAACGTATACAAAAGTTCTCCATCAAAAGCAAAGCAAATTCTTACACTACAAAGTCTATTCATTTGTGTAAAAGTCTAGAGTGATTGTTTTTCAATCATCTAAGGTGTTCTAGCAATTGTTGTTTAGGACAAAATCTTTATCATTTCTAGAAGTAGAAAGGAGAGGCTGAGTACTCGGTTTTAAGTACTCATCGGAGAGATTAGGATTGAGTAGAAGTATAGAGGAAGGTACTCTTGTCATACTCAATTGCTGATATTGTAAAAGGTTTGATGCTCTACCTTTAAAGAGCTCAGTAGAGGATTTGAAATCTCGGAAGTGTTCCGGGGACAGGACGTAGGCTTAGAAGAAGCCGAACCTGGATAAATCTGCTGAGTGAAGTATTTCTAAACCTTAACTCCTTATTTACACTGCTTGCTTAAAACAAACTAAAACTGACCAAGTAAAAGAGGTCAAGCTGAGTTGTGCGAGACCAACGAGAAGGTTCAGGAATAGACTCTAAGTGCTATTTCCTAACCCAAGCAACGAAGCTGTCCTAGTCACTAGTTGACTAAGCCAGTGTCTTGCTGAGTGCTAAGCGCCGCTGTTAGATAAAATTTTCTTAAAGAAAAGAAATCTGCCCAAATTATTTTAAAAAGGTAAAATAGTTCCTAACCCCCCTTGGAACTATATTTGCAACCTTACAAGGGACCAACAAGTGGTATCAGAGCTTAAAAGCTCATTACTAAAGGTCTAACAACCTTGAGTTGATCCATACCATGGGCGAAAACAGCACTCGGTTTCTCCCTAGAAACCAGACAACTCAGATATTACCTGAGGGGCTGTCCATTACCAGGCCTCCCCTATTCTTCGGGTCAAACTATACCTTTTGGAAGAATAGGATGAAAAACTTCATTCAAGCTACAAACATGAGTGCCTGGTTATCTATAGTCCAAGGCCCGTTTGTACCTGTGAAAGTTGTTGCTGGCCAGTCAGTTGTTAAAGCTGAGGTTGAATGGACAGAGGATGATCTTAAAAAGCTTCAAAACCATGCTTCGGCTATCAATATGCTTCACTGTGCGCTCGATGCTGCAGAATATAACAAAATCTCAGGTTGTGAGTCGGCACAAGAGATCTGGAAAAAGCTGGAAGTCACCTACGAGGGAACAAACAAAGTAAAAGAATCCAAGGTGAATCAGCAGATGAGACTGTACGAGCTGTTCGAGATGAACAATGATGAGGGCATTTCAGACATGAACGCAAGGTTCACCAACATCATTAATGAGCTCAAGAGACTTGGGAAAATCTTCACTGAGGAAGAACAAGTCAAAAAGATACTCAGGAGTCTTCCAAAAGACTGGCAAGCAAAGAAGACAGCAGTTGAGGAAGCTCAGGATTTAACCACCTACAAATATGACGAACTCATCGGTTCATTGCTGACCCATGAGATATCAATGAAAAACTTTGAGGTGAAGGAAAAATCTGATGACAAGAAGCAGAAGTCACTTGTCATGAAGGCTGACTCCACTGACGGGAGTTCAACTGATGATGAGGAGATGGCTATGTTCACAAGAAAGATGAAGAGGCTGTTCAGGAAGAACGACAAATATTCCAAAAAGCCTTACAAAAAGTTTGATAAGTATAAGGCTGACTCAAGCGACAGCAAATACAGAAAGGACAGCTCAAAGCCCATTACATGCTGTGAGTGCCATCAAGATGGCCATATTAAGTTAAACTGCCCCACGCTGAGGAAAGACAAGAAAAGTGGGAAGAAGGCAATGGTGGCTACTTGGAGTGACAGTGATGAATCTTCATCAACAGAAACTGAGGCCACCGAGTCAGCAAAGATATGCTTTATGGCTGACGAACTTGGTGAGCCATGCATTTCTGAGCATGCTGACCAATCTGATGAGTCAGATAATGAAGAGCAATCTAATGAGGTAAGCCTGAGATGTGCCGAGAAGTCAAAGATGTGGTATATTGACAGCGCATGCTCAAGGCATATGATGGGTGATGAAACTCAGTTCATCACGTTTGAACGTAAACGAGGAGGGAGTGTAAGTTTTGGAGACAACAAGAAGGGTAAGATAGTAGGCTCAGGAACCGTCGGAGGTAACCCTACTATTGAATCTGTCTCCCTAGTCAGCAGACTCAAATATAACTTACTCAGCGTAGCTCAGCTATGTGACAATGGGAGAAAAGTTATATTTGATGCTACTGGATGTAAAATATACGAGGGTAAAACTAATGAGTTAATCTTAACTGCCCCTCGGATAGATAATGTCTTTATGCTAGACTTAGAGAAAAAGTTTTCAAAAACTGTGTGCTTAGTAACAAAGGAAGAAAATTCCTGGCTATGGCACAGGAGACTTGGTCATGTAAGTATGGATCTCCTGGCCAAACTAGCAAGAAAGCAATTGGTTGAGGGACTGCCTGAACTTAAGTTTCAAAAAGATCAACTATGCCACGCTTGCCAAGCTGGAAAACAAACCAAACAATCTTTTCATAGTAAAAACATTGTCTCAACTAAACGTCTGTTAGAGTTACTACACTTGGATCTCTTTGGTCCAGTCCAGCCGCTGAGTCTGGGTGGAAGAAGATTTTCCTTGGTCATTGTATATGACTTCTCTCGGTATACGTGGGTTATCTTGCTGACCAGCAAGGATGAGACCTTTGAGACATTTTCAAACTTGGTTAGAAAAATTGAAAATGAGAAAGACCTAAAATTAGCTCATATCCATAGTGATAACGGTGGAGAATTCAAAAACCAAAAGTTTGTTGAATTCTGTGAAGCCAGCGGCATTGACCACAATTTCTCTGCTCCTAGAACGCCTCAGCAAAATGGGGTTGTTGAAAGGAAGAACAGAACTCTTGTTGAAATAGCAAGGACAATGCTGGATGAGCATAGGCTTCCAAAGTATTTTTGGGGAGAAGCTGTCAACACAGCATGCTATATTCTGAATAGGGCTCTAGTTAGACCTATACTTAAGAAAACCCCATATGAACTTTGGAAAGGACGAAAGCCCAACATTGGATACTTTCGTGCCTTTGGCTGTAGATGTTTTATTTTAAACACCAAAGATAGCTTAGCCAAATTTGATTCAAAAGCTGATGAGGCTATCTTTCTAGGCTACTTAACAAACAGCAAAGCATACAGAGTTTTTAATAAGAGAACCCAAGTATTAGAAGAATCTATACATGTGCAATTCGATGAAACTGACCCTACAGGAAGATACCAGCCGCTGACAGAAGATGAACCAAACTCAGCACCTGCTGATCAAGAACCAGCCACTGAGTCCTTCACAAAACGGCTGACCAAGAGTAAGAGTGAACCTAAAATTACTTTTACTGACCCATCTACTTCTGCAGAGATTGTTGAAACAGGAACAGCACAAGACATGAATCTACCCAAAGAAATAAGGATTCCAAGAGGGCACTCCGAAAGTGCAATCCTTGATTCTGCTGGGAATACCCTGATGACGAGGAATCAACTCAGGAAGTACCTCAGCAATGTTGCTTTCGTCTCAGTACAAGAACCGAAGAATTTCGCTGAAGCTGAGTACGATGAATTCTGGATGAACGCAATGCAAGAGGAGCTCGATCAATTTCGAAGAAATGATGTATGGGAGTTAGTGCCCCATCCAAAGAGTCAAAAGACCATCGGAACAAGATGGGTCTTCAGGAACAAGATGGACGAACAAGGAAACGTAGTCAGGAACAAAGCAAGGCTTGTAGCTCAGGGCTACAGTCAGCAAGAAGGTATAGACTACGGTGAGACCTTTGCCCCAGTGGCAAGGCTAGAGGCAATTAGAATACTGTGTGCATATGCATCTTACATGAACTTTAAATTATTCCAAATGGATGTCAAAAGTGCTTTTCTTAATGGAGTTATAAACGAGGAGGTTTATGTAAATCAACCTCCAGGTTTTGAGGACCCTAAGTTCCCAAATCATGTTTACAAACTCAAAAAGGCTCTGTACGGACTCAAGCAAGCACCACGTGCTTGGTATGAGAGGCTGACCAACTTCTTACTGACTAGAGGTTACGTCAGGGGTCAAGCTGATACAACCTTATTCATTAAGAGAAAGGGTAAAGATACCCTGCTGGCACAAATATATGTGGATGATATTATATTTGGTGCTACTAATGAATCTATGGGCAAGGAATTTAGCAAACAAATGCAGACTGAATTCGAAATGTCAATGATGGGAGAACTCAACTTCTTCCTCGGACTTCAAATTAAGCAAGGAAAGAATGGCATATTCATCAGTCAAGCCAAATATGTCAATGAGATCTTAAAGAAATATGACTTGGAAAATTGCAAGCCAATATCCACTCCTATGGGCACTGACACTGTCCTTTGTGCTGATGAGAATGGTAAGTCAGTAGACAGCAAGTTATACCGAGGTATGATTGCTCTTTACTTTACTTAACAGCAAGTAGACCGGACATTCAGTTCTCAGTATGTTATTGCGCTAGATATCAAGCTAACCCTAAGGAATCCCATTACATATCCGTAAAAAGGATCCTTAGATATTTGCAAAGCTCAGTAAATGCAGGTTTGTGGTATCCAAATACTCATGACTTTACACTCATCGGATACACTGACGCTGACTATAGACGAGACAAGCTGGAAAGAAAAAGCACCTCTGGAGGATGCCAATTCCTAGGAAGCTGTCTTGTATCCTGGTTCAGCAAAAAGCAGGCGTCAGTAGCATTGTCTACCACTGAAGCTGAGTACATTGCTGCTGGTCACTGTGTTGCTCAAGTCCTATGGATCAAGCAACAACTTGAAGATTATGGTGTTCAAACGAAGACAATTGAAGTCAAATGTGACAACAAAAGTGCAATTGATCTTTCCAAGAACCCAATTCAACACAGCCGAATGAAGCATGTCAGCATCAGACATCACTTCATTAGAGACCATGTACTCAAAGATGAGATCAAGCTGACCTTTGTCCCAACGGACGAACAGCTGGCGGATATCTTCACGAAGCCACTGGCTCGTGAGCAGTTCAGCATACTGAGAGAAGCAATTGGTATGTTTAATCCTCTTCAGTAAATTCCTGTGCTAAATGAATATTGAATGCTGAGTGAATTACATGCTGAATGATTTATTGTTTGCTGAGTATCTCTTGAAACTGACTGAATATACAATACTGAGTAAATTAGTTTAGAACTTGAACTTAAAATCATCCTTAAATAATGCACTGACCTCTCAGAATATCAAACGCTTGACATTCTAAATACTGAGTGATTAATCCGTTAGCATAAATTCCAAGCACGCGTATAACCTAGGATGACGTATTCGCCGTAATGTGTCATAAATGCCAAGATCCCTGTCGGTACATGATCCCAAGGCAACTGACACATGGATTTGGTTAAGATCCACACCGTTCAACTCGTCTATAAATCATGGGCATTTCCCCATCTTTTACTCCTTACGCTCAACAAATCCTTAAGGCTACGAAATCACCCAAATTTCTCTCTCTCAAATACCTCTATTCTCTCCATCTTAGAAGCATGACTAAGCTATCCTTCAACGTCTCCGGTGCCGGCCAAAATAAGTCCAGCTCCGATGAACCTTCACGAAACCCTTCCACCTCTAGCAAGGGTAAAACTGATCAAAACTCTGAAAAAGAGAAAGCTGTGAAAATACGAACCTACTCCAAAGTCTTCGAAAGTGTTCTCGAATGGAAAGTTGAGCCCTCCAGATGGGTTTCTGAGCACTTCGTCCAACATGAACAACCGTTTGCCGAATGGATTGCAAAGAACGAATGGGCTGGGCTGTTCTCCGTCAGAGATGAAACGTATCCTGACCTGGTAAGGGAGTTTTACCACAATCTCATGGTTGCCAATGACTCCCCTGACTATCTAAGCACTAAAGTAAAAGGAAAGACGATCTTCATCAACCCTCTGTACATGGGAAATCTCCTCCAACTTAAAACTGAGGGAGTGAGGCTGAGGAAGTCTGGAGATCAGGACAAGACCGACTACGTCCATACTTTCTGCAAACCTGAGGGTCACTCAGGCGAGATCTCAGCATCTTCAATGGGACAGCACCAAAAGATGGCTCACTACCTGCTGAGCTACTTCATTTACCCTAAGATAAACTGCACGACCTCAGCAACGAACTTTGAACAGTGCTTCATATGGCACATGCTGACGTACACCCCCATCAACATGCCGGTCTTCCTAGTTGCTGGGTTCCTACGCAGCATGGGTACAGTGAGATTGGGATCAATCATTACTAGTATCCTCATCGACCATAAGATTGACCTTGAAGGTGAGGAATCTTTCAGAGGAACCGAAATCACAGCGGCCTCGCTGAGGGCACTGAAATATGGGCAGCCTTTGAAGAAAGGAAAAGCTGCTGCTGCTGCTGGCCAAGCTGATCAGACTGAGGAGACTATAGCTGAGCCTAAGAAAGGGCGAAGAACTAAGGCCCCAGCTTCTCGCAAGAGAAAATCTGCTGAGACACCTAATGTTGTGTCTCCAGCAAAGAGGCAGAGGTCAGCTGGAAAGTCAGCTGAGAAGAGAAGCAGGCAAGATGAGCCTAACACTGAGGCAGCTGCTGAGCTCCCTCAGAAGAAGCAGAAGTCTTCAACACTGGCCCCTCTCGACGTCATACCGACGGATTTTATTGTACCGGGTGATTCTCACTTCACTCAATGTCAAGGCACTGATGCTGAGGGAACTGAGGTCCAGTTAGATGACCACTTCATCTCCCAAGTTGAGGAAGAACTTGATGGAGATAATACTAAGGAAGAAGAAGAAGATGATGAAACCAGCGGTCAGAATGACGCTGAGGAGTCTGAAGAATATGCCAGCGAAATTGAAGCTGAGGACGCTGACGCTGGGTTAGCAGGTGGAGCTGTGCAGACTGACACTGAGTTGGCTGCGGGAGTTGAACAAGTTGAAGAGCAAGCTGACCAGATTCAGACTGAGCAAAAGGAACCTTCTCCTACTCACTCAATAGAACCTGCTCATCATACCACTCCACCACGTAGAAGGCGAAAACTGGTTAAGGCCAGTGAGGTAATAGTCAGTGACCCTCCTGTGCAACCACCATCCATTCCTGAACTTGTCCTCTCCAAGACAACAAAGGATCCTTCTACCGTCAAATTAAAATTTTTCAAACGGCCCTCAACATTCCGCTTCGCCTGCTGCTGGATCTTCAATTCCTACCGCAACTCAGCTCTCTCAAGTCACTCTACTTCTCAACGAAGTCAAGGGACTCAAGGATCTGCTGAATGTCGTCCTATCACTACAAGCCCAGCAAGCTAAGCAGGATTCAATTGCTAAGTTGGCAGACATACAGCTGTCAACAATTCAATATCTGAACTCACTCCATCAGCAAGTTCAGAAGTTATCTGCTGTGAACACTGACTATGCCACTTCCTCAGAACTCAAGATGCTTTTTGCTCAGCTTCATACTGAGCAACTTAAGACAAATGAGCAAATGGTATCCTATAGTCAGTGCTCAGTCGAGCAACTTGGTGAGGCCATCCGGCTCCTTAATCTCAACAAGCAAGAGATGGATACTGACTCGATGAAGCAAAATGAGTTGCTATCTCTTGCACGTCAATCCTTCACTCACATCCATCATAACAATATCCAGCGTCATCATTATGACTCAGCACTCTTAAAAACCTTCCACCAAGTCTTTGCTGGTCTCACTGAAGCTCTCATTTGGCAAGCCAAAGCACAAGCCTTCAGTGTGAATATGCTCAGTGCTGCTCATGTTCATATACCAGTCGAAGTATCCGCTGATGGCGTTGGCATTTTTGATGGGGTCAATGAAAGTGCTGACAAACTCAAAGAGCTTTCACAAGAACTGACTCGCGTTGTCTTAACTGATGCGTTTAAGCTCCCTGAAGTTGACAAAATGGGGGAGAAAGCGCAAGCTGCTAGAGCTCAGCATGAGCAACGTCAGTACAAGAGAAGTCAGTCACAGGGCAAGAAAAAGAAATAGTTAAGCTAGGTCTTAATTTTTGCTAATTTATTTCTTTTGCTGTGCAACTGCTGACTTCTATCAATATATCATACTTCCTTTTCTTATTCAAATACTGAGTTATGATATATGCTACTAAGTACTGAGTTATTATGTATCTTCGTTTATATCAGCTATGCTTAACACTTATAATATTTATTGACTAAATGATATGCTGATAACATGTTTGACATCATACTATGATCTTATGAAACATTCTGATAAAGAACTCATTGAACAAATGATTTACTCAGCGCTCTGTCACTATACATTACTTCCGCTGAATACTGAGTAAAATAGAATATGACCCATAAGCTGACCTATACCTGAAATCTGATCTTAGACTTATTCAGTTAAACCTTAGAATGTTTAGAATAAAACTAAGTCAGTAGTTCAGTCCTTACGGGGGAGTTCACTTAATTAAAAAGGTCAACTATCATGAGGGAGCTCATACTGAGTTCCTTGTTGATTAGTTTTGCCAACATCAAAATGGGGGAGTTTGTTGAAACACCTTTCCACAAGATTTTGATTTGACCAAATTAATTAAGTAAAAGTAAATATTCTATAACACACTAAGTTTAAATGCTTTGGCTTATTGTTACTAATGTGTTTGTTCAATGTTGAGTTTATAATTTATCATAAGACATAAAGATCATAAGGCTCAAGCCCTATATGGAAGTCAAGGCCCAAGTCAAACAAACCCAAGATCACTCAGCCCGCGTGTCTTCAAAACGTTATCGTTGAAGTAATGAGACGCATGCTGAGTAAAGAAGGATCGAGAAGATCCACGTAGACAACTTCGGTATGAAGCTGCTGAGCTGTCTCGACAAAACGTACAAGACAGCTGATGACCATAAGACAGCTTCCAGATAAAGTATTTCCTCCTTAAGTAAAAACCAGAAGACACAGCAAGCTGTCTGGTAGACATTACCCAAAATGGAGGAACATACTGTCACACTGACCGAAGAACAGAAGACGCTGGAATCTGATTGGCTAAAGAGAACTGCTGGCAGACTCAGTGAAAATGACTTGTAGCCGTTTCCCTCCAACGGTTATTTCGAAATTCGAAATAAGTCGAAATTCGAAATAACCAGAAGCTCTCATAGCTCTCTATAAATAGAGCATTCAGAATCCACATTCTTCAGAGAACTTTGAGCAAAAGCCATTACGCTGACCAAACGTATACAAAAGTTCTCCATCAAAAGCAAAGCAAATTCTTACACTACAAAGTCTATTCATTTGTGTAAAAGTCTAGAGTGATTGTTTTTCAATCATCTAAGGTGTTCTAGAAATTGTTGTTTAGGACAAAATCTTTATCATTTCTAGAAGTAGAAAGGAGAGGCTGAGTACTCGGTTTTAAGTACTCAGCGGAGAGATTAGGATTGAGTAGAAGTATAGAGGAAGGTACTCTTGTCATACTCAATTGCTGATATTGTAAAAGGTTTGAGGCTCTACCTTTAAAGAGCTCAGTAGAGGATTTGAAATCTCGGAAGTGTTCCGGGGACAGGACGTAGGCTTAGAAGAAGCCGAACCTGGATAAATCTGCTGAGTGAAGTATTCTAAACCTTAACTCCTTATTTACACTGCTTGCTTAAAACAAACTAAAACTGACCAAGTAAAAGAGGTCAAGCTGAGTTGTGCGCTACCAACGAGAAGGTTCAGGAATAGACTCTAAGTGTTATTTCCTAACCCAAGCAACGAAGCTGTCCTAGTCACTAGTTGACTAAGCCAGTGTCTTGCTGAGTGCTAAGCGCCGCTGTTAGATAAAATTTTCTTAAAGAAAAGAAATATGCCCAAATTATTTTAAAAAGGTAAAATAGTTCCTAACCCCCCCTTGGAACTATATTTGCAACCTTACAAGGGACCAACATGTGTTTGGGCATATTATCAGAAGGAAGAACAAGTTATTAAAGAGGATGGAGGGCATTCAACGCAGGTTGGAGGGGAGGTTTGATCATAGCCTTGAGGGCCTCCTCAGAACCCTTCAGAATGAGCTAGAGGTTGTGCTTAGGCAGGAGGAGTTTCTTTGGTTCCAGAAGTCTCGGAAGTCCTGGATTAGAGATGGGGATCGTAATACCAAATACTTCCATCTCTCTACCCTGATCAGAAGGCAGAGAAATAGAATTGAGGCCATTAAGGATTCTAATGGTGATTGGGTTTATGAAGATGAGGTTATTCGGAACTTAGCCCTGGATTTCTATAGAGAGCTGTTCAAATAGGAACCTGTTCTTTTGGAGAGGGCTCACTCTATTGCTACATTTCCTTTAATTAGTGAGGATTGTAGTCAGGAGGCCTTTCAACCTATTTCTCGAAAAGAGATTGACCAAGCTATCTTCAGCATTGGGGCTTCTAAAGCTCCTGGGATTGATGGTCTTCCGGCGGGCTTTTACTATAAGCATTGGGATGTCGTGAAGGAAGGCATCTATAATTTTGTCTTGGGGGTGTTCAGTGGTTCGAAGGATATTGAGCTGGTTAATAGAACCCTCCTGGTTCTGATTCCTAAGATTGATAAGCCTTCTTCCTTTTTGCATATGAGACCTATCAGTCTTTGTAATGTTCTTTACAAAACTGTTACAAAGATTGTGGCTAATAGAATCCGTGGCATTCTTCATGCGATCATTTGTCAGAATCAGGGTAGCTTTGTGCCTGGTAGACAAATGATGGATAATGTGGTGATCGCCCAAGAGATGGTCCACACGATGAAGATTAGGAAGGGGAGGAAAGGCATTGTGGCTCTGAAGCTGGATTTAGAGAAGGCCTATGATCGAATTAATTGGGATTTCTTGATGGAGAGCCTTGAGAGAGCTAGAATCCCGGACAGCTGGAGAAGTTTAATTAAGGTATGTATTTCTTCTCCAGTGTTTCAAGTTATGGTCAATGGGGATATGTCGGAGGAATTTTCCCCGGGCAGAGGAATCCGTCAGGGGGATCCTATGAGCCCTTTCCTTTTTGTTATTGCTATGGAGAGGCTCTCTCACCTGATTCAGGATGCGGTTGATAATGGGAGTTTCCACCCTGTGGCGATCAACAGCTTCTGTCCCCAGGTGACTCACTTATTCTTTGCAGATGATGTCCTTATCTTTCTTGAGGGTAATGAGGAGCAGTTGAGAGTCATTATGGATATTCTGGATTGTTTTTGTTCGGCCTCTGGGCAGAAGCTTAATATCCAGAAATCTAGGATGATGTGCTCTAAGAATATGAATCAAAGAGTCTGTAAGAGATTAAGTGATCTCTCAGGTATTCCTCTTACTGATTCTCTTGGGAAGTATCTGGACGTTCCCCTCCACAGTGAGCGTGTGTCTAAAGGCTCCTTCAAAGAGACTTTGGATAAAGCTAATTCGAAGTGTGCCACTTGGAAAGCCAAGACTCTGTCTCTCGATGGCCGCCTCACGTTAATTCAATCTGTTAATTGTGCTGCTCCCAATCACATCATGCAGGCTTGTAAGCTTCCGGATCCTGTGCTTAATGATCTTGACAAGATTAACCGTAGGTTCCTCTGGGGGGAAGCTGCGGAGGGCAGGAAGATCCATCTTGTGCCTTGGAGTGAGGTTTGCCAGCCTAAAGATTCTGGGGGTCTGGGTATTAGGAAAGCAAAGGACAATAATAAAGTTTTATTAATGAAACTCCTTTGGCGTATGTGGCAAAACCCCTCCTCTCTTTGGGTTCGCCTCCTTTGTGGTAAGTATCGGAAAGACAAAATCTTCGGGGGCCCGAAAGAGAGAGTTGCTAATTGTTCCTTCCTCTAGAAAGGACTTAGTGCTGTATTTGATGAGTTCTGCTCGGGAGTTGGCTTGGAGGTGGGGAATGGTAAGTCCATTAGTTTCTGGTTTGATAACTGGATTGGGGATAAACCGTTAATTGAGGTGTGTTCTTCCCCCCCGCCTAGTGATATACGCAACTAGAGGATTGCCGATGTGGTTGACTCGGAAAGGGACTGGATCTGGTCAAAGTTTGATACTTTTTTTAGCCTTGAGACTCTCCTTAGAATGCGGGGAGTGAAGGTGAGTAATCAAGAGGAAGACTTGGATAGGCACTACTGGGTGCTGACTAACAATGGAGTTTATTCTTGCAAATCGGCCTTTGAAGCTTTCTCTCTCTTTAGATCTGATCCTCCCTCGGATGTGTGGAAGTCGATTTGGACCCTTAAAGTTCCTTTCCGTATTAGGAGTTTCCTGTGGCTGGGCGTTAAAGACAGGCTTCTTACTAATTCGGATAGGCACAGAAGGCACTTGGCTGATTCTGGAGCTTGCAGTAGATGCAGAGGCCATGTTGAGACTTTGTGCCATGCTCTTAGATATTGCTCTAATAGTAAAGAGGTTTGGAGGAAAATTCTCCCACACCATATTTTCTCTTCCTTCATGGCACATTCTGAGGTCGACTGGTTCTCTGATGGTGTTAGAGGAAAGTTGCTTCCATACATGGAGCATGGTGACATTTTCTTTGCTATTATCTGTCACCAAGTTTGGAAATGGAGAAACGAGGAGATTTTTGGAGATAAAACTGTTTTTATGACAAACTTAGCTGATTTCTTCTCAAAAAAAATTTCTCTATTATCGATAGTTTCAAAGGAGAGTCCCTTGCCAGAGCCTCTCAGTGTTGTGATGTCCATCTCGTGGGATGGAGCAGGCCAAGAGAGGGGGTTGTGAAGCTGAATACTGATGGTTCCTGCCTCAGTAACGGTAAGATTGCGGCTGGAGGTGTGCTTTGAGATGCAGGGGGCGCCTGGCTTTCTGGGTTCTCCCAGAATTTGGGGTTGGGTTCTTCCTTTTCTGCGGAGCTCTGGGCTATTCTTACTGGAACCAATCTTGCTAAAAGGCTGGGTGTTACGAGGCTCTCTGTGGAGTCTGATAATTTGGAAGCAATCAAAATGATTTCTGAGAATCATTCTATGGGTCTTAACAGTCGCAACCTCATCAAAGCTATTAAAAGGCTTTGCTCCTCCTTTGAGTTCGTAGAGCTCAGACACATTTTTAGAGAGCAGAATCGTGTTGCTGATCGCTTGGCGGCGGCGGGCCATGAAGGGACGTTAGGCGTTACTACCCTTCCTGTTTCCCCTAGTTTCATCTCTCCTCTTCTCTTAGAAGATAGAATTGGGGTTAGCTTCCCTAGGCTAATTCCTGGGTAGTTTGTTGTTGTTCGTTTTTCTTTTCCTTTTCTACCAAAAAAAAGTAATCCATCTGCTGTTTATATGGGTAAAGCACAAATCTGGTTAATTTATCAAAATCTGGGTAAGCACAAATATGGGTAATTCGAGAGAGAGAGAAAGAGAGGAGAGAGAGAGAGTCTAAGAAAGAGATAATTAATAAAGATGAGTTTTCTTTAAATATGGGCATAGAAGTAATTTATTAATTTTTTTTAACTTTTTGACCGGTCAAAGCTGAGGTGTCGCGTTGACCGAGTGTTGACCGGTCATTTTTACCTGCTGTACACCATAGTGTCCGGTCACCTATAAGTTCGTATATATTAGTGAGACAAATTAAAGGTTATACACCAAAGTGTGAAATGGGTCAAAGGTTGTACACCATTGATGAAATTTACCCGGCACTGTCAGGATCCATGGAAAAGACTTTGTCTTTAATAACTTCAATGGAAGGTTTAGAAATTAATTCCTCATTCTCCAAAGAAGTTACTAAGTTGGAAATTACCTCATTAACTGGAGAAAGATCAATATGTTCCCGAGAACTACGAAAGAGATTAGAGAAATACTCAATTACATGATCAGACAATCTTACCCTATCAGAAGTGGGACCCTCATCGCTGATCCTCAAATGATGAATGCCGGCCCAAGTCTTTCTAACTCTAGCAGACCTTTGGAAAAAACTAGTGTTCCTATCCCCCTCTTTCAACCACTTAACACGACTTTGCTCTCTGTACATCATTTCTTGCCGAAGAACTTGTAAATCAAGGTTAGAGCAGGCGGCAGAAGCAACACTACTCAACTCTGGAGAATCGCCTTCGACAGAAATTTGCTTTTGAATATCAGCAAGATGCACTTCTTCCAAATGGATATTAGAATCAATTTTGCCAAACACATTTTTATTCCAATCCCTGAGAATAGGCCTAAGAGTGCGAAGTTTATGACATAATAGTTGAGCAGGAGGGAGAGAGATGTGGGAAGCTGACTAGTGATTAGCAATTACCCCCTTTAAAGAATCATTAGTAGTCCACATGGCATAGAATCTGAATCTAGCAATTCTTGGTTCCCCACTTTTGTATTGAAGGAGCATCGGGCAATGATCAAAACTATACCTTGCCAAAGTCGTTCAAGAGATAGAGTCCCAAGAATCCAAAAAGCCCTCTGACACCAAGGCTCTATCCAGGCGACATTCAACATGAGCCGCCCCATGTCGACCATTGGACCAAGTAAACCTCTGACCCAAAGTATCCATATCGATAAGATCACAATCATCAATAAAATTTCTGAATTCCCTACAAGATCCAGCAGTAGGAGGGGAACCAAGTTTCTCATGAGAGCCCGTAATAGCATTGAAATCCCCAAACACCAACCAATTATATGAGGAAAGGCACAACTATAAAGAGAAGACCATAACTCCCTTCTTTCAGAGGCCAAGTTACTACCATAGACAAAAGAAAGCAGAAAAGATTTATCACCCAGCTGGTGTTGAACAATGACATGTTGGTTATGAGAAGAATGAAGAGAAAGAGAAGAAACATCCCTAGAAAGAAGCCAAAGAGTCGGTGAATCTTTATCATTCCAGGCAAAAAGAGATAGACCCAGAGATCTCCAAAACCGATCAGAAGTGTCACTAAAACCGATTCCAGGCGAATCTTATTGCTTCTAGCCGTATACAACTATTAAATTAATTTCTCAAAATTACATTCAATCTTTGTATAACGGAATGAGTGCACGAACTGTGATTAGCAGATCCGAAACATTCCCCAGAGCTATAAGAAGACAGGTTGATTCCATCGTTGACCTTTCCGTATTAGTTACAGTATAATTCGATCCTTTACCAACTACATCCTTGAACATAATCTTATGACTATGGATTATGTCAAGTCACATATAGCGAGACGTTCGTTTTACTTGTACAGGCCGAGTTAACTCCAATTAGATAGGTTAAGTGAAATCTTCATTTCAAGTCTTAAGCTATCACCTTGCAAGGATTTAGAGTCAAGTCTTCCACAAGCGATCCTTGGACGTATCTCCCATTTATCAGGAGTGAGAAATGCTCAATCCAATGTTAACTATCCTACAATTACTTCATGTGATACCCAACGTCTGCCGTACACACCCCAGAGTCATCCCTGTTATGGATCGTGTTACAACAGGATCAAAGTATCACATTCCATAATCCAGAATCACTAATTAACATTCTTTTGAGTCTGAGGATTACTTATACCTATTAATACCAATGTGATGAACATGTGACAAGGATAAATCTCTCCATCCTGTTATCTCAAGTTGGGTCCTGATGGGCGCGGCGCCTAGTGTGACCTTTTCTAATGACGACTAAATGTGTATTGTGGTGAATGTGCTATGTCTATGGATGTGGTCTTTATAAATTGCTCTTGACTCTACTTAGATGCTACGACTACTTAGGGGCAAGTGTACCCCGTCGTATTAAGTAATAATCCGATTAAGGCCGGGTATCGAATCCACGGGATTTATAATTGCAAGTATTAGACGACTCGGTTTTATACGTTATTTAAGCGGTGAATACTTTGAGTTGGTGTGGGACGCAACTACAAACTACTCCTAACCTATTGGTGAGACAGATTTATGTAACGGAAAACTCTACGGAATGATATGAGTGACGATAAGTTATAAATATAAAAGGCAATGACTCCGAATATATTCGATTGACGATTTACTCTTGCAAAGACGACTACGTGTAGTTCGACCGACCCGTGAAGTACTTAGACTACGTGGTTCCTAGTCAAGGCGTGTCTAATGCTGGGGACCAGAAACTAGGGCCCGTAAGTTCCATGGCTTGTCAATTCCTACGGTTTCCGGTTTGTCACTTCCGGTAAGGCAACACCTATATGAATCCCTAAAGATAGCCCGAATGGCGTCGGAAATCGTGTTCCCCTACACAATAGTCAATTATGAGTATCAAAACAAGCAATAAACATCAACACGTATACAGAAACGGAAATTTCAAATCATATATTATAAATATGGGGAGTAAGAATATAGAATACAACCAAGCCTAGTACATAGGATGAGATCAAAGCTAATTAGCAAGTAAAGAGGGAAGAATCGGCCCTCGGAACTAGCCAACCGGACTCAAGGCCGTCTCTTAGGACTTGGAGGTGGAACTCTCGAGCTTGGTGACGAATGATGGACCGGAACGTTGATGGAATGCCGAAATAACCGAACAAGCTCTCGAGGTGGGAGAGTTTTATTACATAAACTGAATCTACACTACAAAACTACACAACAACTATCTAAAAGAAGCAAAATGTAGCTATGTACAAGGTGTATATGGTAGAAGGTAGAAGGGTGATATGTGGTGGTTAAATGAGTGCTAGTCACTCCTATTTCTAGATCAAGCTAGGGGTAGAATTGTAACTTCACAAGGTACAAGTATGGAGCAACATTATTTGGTGCAGAAATCCCATGATACGCCCCGCGTAAGGTGATATACGCCCCGCGTAAGTGCCCATTCCGTCAGAAATCTCCTGCATGTGGACCAATTCTATGTCTAATTGTCTCAAATACGCCCTGCGTAACTGAAGTACGCCCCGCGTAAATGAGTCTCTGATCTTTTTACGTTGAAGAACTACCTTTTACGCCCCACGTAAATGGTGATACGCCCCGCGTATGGAGAGTTGACTCCGGGAGACAATGCAGTCTGACTTTCAGGATTAGGCCAATCATTTCCGACATGTGTCATACGCCCCGCGTAAGGTGTCATACGCCCCGCGTATGCTGAGTCATTTCCACATGGTGCCTGCGGATAAGGCAATTATTTCTGACACCATGTTTTACGCCCCGCGTAAATAATGATACGCCCCGCGTATTTGAGTAGATTTTCACTCCTTCCTCGTACCTGAAATACAAATCTTGAGAGCCGAGTTAGCTTGACGTTTTATTTTCTAATATTAATCAAAAATAAGGAAAATTAACCGAAAGTAAGGAATTTATTTTTATTTTGTTATTTTATTAAAACACTCTATTTTTGTAATTAAACTTATTTATTTCTTCTAAAATTAAACCGTAAATCACGCTAAAAGATAGGGACGAAACGCCCCTATCAAATCTCCTCGGACTTTAAAGTTTTACTTGTCCTCAAGTAAAAGAAATCGAAAGACAAGGGATTGAGATAATTGAGAAAACAACCGAAGGTTGGTTTTACCAAGTGCGTGATTTCAAAGTTACGGTTTTATGCAAAGGTTTCGGTAAGTACCTACACAAGCAATTGAGTACAAAAACTTATTTGAGACCTCCATGATTAAGTTTAATAGGCGATATTAACGGGAGCCGATCATTTTTTGAGAACTCGGTAGTACCTCACCAAGGAATTTCACTCTTACGCTCAATTTTTGGTGGGTCGGTGTTTTCGCATTCTTCCTTGCACTTACTCGAGACCATGTTGAATTTTCATTTTCATCTGGGTTTTTCCTCCTAAAATATGGTTAAGCAATATTAAAAATGAACCCGGAGGGGGGTTGTAATGTGGGTGGCTTCTTTAGTGGTTAGTTTAAAGAAACTCAAGTTCCAAAATACCGACTTATGATCGCACCGTATTTTGCTTCGGTCTTAGCGAATTTTACAAGATATACTTCAAAATTGCTCGGGTGGAGCTTGAGAATGCCTTTTTATTTTTATTGTATCATTTGTTTTGATAGAGGCACAAAAACAATATTTTGAAAGCTTATGGTGCTCATTTGCTAAGGCCGTGACTTATTTCGGGTAATTCGGGTGCAAATTGATTTTGTCGGTATTTGAACAAGAGGAAAAAGGGTTAAATGTTAAAAGGGTATTAACAAAAAAAGTTGGTTAATAGGCTCGAAGGGGTTTCTTAATGTTTAATGAAAACGAGAAAAATAAATTAAGAAAAATTAGCCTAAGTAGGTTCAGTTTATCATCTATTGCCTTTTTACCAAAAATAAGTGTACTTAACCCGGTATTAGATGCAAATTCTATGAGTCGAGTAAGGTCAAAGCCCTCGAAAAGTTGTGAAAGAAAATAGAGTTCTTGTACGAACTCTTTTAGGCTCAAAGTTGCCTCACAAAAAATTCGGGCTTTAAAATGTGTACTTTCAAGTTCTCGTCAAATTCTCAACTATCCCATTTTTATTGCCTTTTTAAAGTTCATTATGGAGATAACATTTGGGTTAAGACTCAATGCGTTAGTTTAGTACTAACCTAAGCTTTGCATAAATTCCCTAATTTCAAAACCAATACTAAAATTCCTTAGTTAGATCATCCCCTTGTGTCGACGTCTTTTATTTTTGACGACAAATAACGGAACTTTAATTAATTTCCGAAGGAGGGATAGCGTGTCGGGAAAATTTAAAAGAGTCAATAAATTAGTTTAATTATTTTGTTGTTTATTTTATTTTTATTTTTGTTTTTGTTAGTGCAAACCAAACTAAGAGTGCGGGGTTGCACGTCCCTCCGCGTTATTAAAATGACGCCTATTCCAACGGCGTCGCAAAAAGAAAACAAATAAAAAAAAAAAAATAAAGAATGAGGTGAAAAAGGGACCCTTAAGGTCAGATCCTACGCGAGGCGTATCCCTGGGGGCACCCCGCGTAGAAGAGGCTTTTTAAGTGCACCGGGGCAGAGACTCAGATACGCGGGGCGCACGTAAAGGGACACCCCGCATGTTCCGAGCTCCGAGCCATCTTATTATGGAAAAGGTGGAGCACGCGGGGCGTAACAGGGATACGCCCCGCGTGAATGTTATTAACTCACGCAAAAACAGAAATAACAAGCACGGTGTGCGGGGTGTATAGGTGTGTACGCCCCGCGTGGCTTATTCTCCTTTGGATAAAGTGGGATTTTTTTTTATTTTATTTTAAAAGAAATGACATGCGGAAAATAAAAGTTGGGAAAGAAAACTCCCTTATTCGAGCTTGGGTTGCCTCCCAAGAAGCGATACGTTATAATCGGTGAGCTCGACTTAGCATTTCCTCCTAGGTGTATGCTTCCATTCGCGTTAGAAATGCAAATTCTTGAATAAACAATCCGTACCTACAAAACGGATTGTTAGCTTTAAAAGAATTTAATAAAAACCAAAAACTATATTTACAGAAATTATTGAAGAGTTTCGTTTGCTCCCTTTTTGACTCCTTTGGTAGTTCAAAAAGAGTGAAATATTCCGAGGTAGAAGGAACCTCAAACTCTTCTAGCTTTGGATTTATTTCCATGGGCCCGCACACAACCGGCTTATCGATTAGGATTTCCGGCTCCTCGCAGTTGAGACATCCTACATGACTTGGGGACTCCTCTTGAGAGGGTTCAATTAACTCGACCCCTACAACTTGACCACCCGGATTGGCGTCTCGAATTGATTCGTCCGCGGTTGAATCGATACGAGACGTCAATCTAGAGATTTGATTTTCCAAATCCCTGCAATATGCCTCATTGTTAGATAATCTTACTTGAATATCTTTAAGCATAGAGATTACCGCATCGAATTGCGAGGTTGAATATTGGTACGAGCATCCGTCATCCTTGTGGTTGTCCCACAGATGACGAGTATATGGCATCATATCATGGAAAAAATCATTAGTAACGATGAAATAAATTATTCACAAAAAGAGAAAATAATATTTACAAATGCTTAAACTAACAATAAAACGTTTTTGTCTAATATTGCAAGAAATTATAAATCCCCGGCAACGGCGCCAAAAACTTGATGGGCGCGGCGCCTAGTGTGAGCTTTTCTAACGACGACTAAATGAGTATTGCGGTGAATGTGCTATGTCTATGGATGTGGTCTTTATAAATTGCTCTTGACTCTACTTAGACGCTACGACTACTTAGGGGCAAGTGTACCCCGTCATATCAAGTAATAATCCGGTTAAGACCGGGTATCGAATCCATGGGATTTATAATTGCAAGTATTAGACGACTCGGTTTTATACGTTATTTAAGCGGTGAATACTTTGAGTTGGTGTGGGACGCAACTACAAACTACTCCTAACCTATTGGTGAGACAGATTTATGTAACGGAAAACTCTACGGAATGATATGAGTGACGATAAGTTATAAATATAAAAGGCAATGACTCCGAATATATTCGATTGATGATTTACTCTTGCAAAGACGACTACGTGTAGTTCGACCGACCCGTGAAGTACTTAGACTACGTGGTTCCTAGTCAAGGCGTGTCTAATGCTGCGGACCAGAAACTAGGGCCCGTAAGTTGCGTGGCTTGTCAATTCCTACGGTTTCCGGTTTGTCACTTCCGGTAAGGCAACACCTATATGAATCCCTAAAGATAGCCCGAATGGCGTCGGAAATCGTGTTCCCCTACACAATAGTCAATTATGAGTATCAAAACAAGCAATAAACATCAACACGTATACAGAGACGGAAATTGCAAATCATATATTATAAATATGGGGAGTAAGAATATAGAATACAACCAAGCCTAGTACATAGGATGAGATCAAAGCTAATTAGCAAGTAAAGAGGGAAGAATCGGCCCTCGGAACTAGCCAACCGGACTCAAGGCCGTCTCTTAGGACTTGGAGGTGGAACTCTCGAGCTTGGTGACGAATGATGGACCGGAACGTTGATGGAATGCCGGAATAACCGAACAAGCTCTCGAGGTGGGAGAGTTTTATTACATAAACTGAATCTACACTACAAAACTACACAACAACTATCTAAAAGAAGCAAAATGTAGCTATGTACAAGGTGTATATGGTAGAAGGTAGAAGGGTGATATGTGGTGGTTAAATGAGTGCTAGTCACTCTTATTTATACATCAAGCTAGGGGTAGAATTGTAACTTCACAAGGTACAAGTATGGAGCAACATTATTTGGTGCAGAAATCCTATGATACGCCCCGCGTAAGGTGATATACGCCTCGCGTAAGTGCCCATTCCGTCAGAAATCTCCTGCATGTGGACCAATTTTATGTCTAATTGTCTCAAATACGCCCTGCGTAGCTGAAGTATGCCCCGTGTAAATGAGTCTCTGATCTTTTTACGTTGAAGAACTACCTTTTACGCCCCACGTAAATGGTGATACGCCCCGCGTATGGAGAGTTGACTCCGGGAGACAATGCAGTCTGACTTTCAGGATTAGGCCAATCATTTCCGACATGTGTCATACGCCCCGCGTATGCTGAGTCATTTCCACATGGTGCCTGCGGATAAGGCAATTATTTCTGACACCATGTTTTACGCCCGCGTAAATGACGATACGCCCCGCGTAAATAATGATACGCCCCACGTATTTGAGTAGATTTTCACTCCTTCCTCGTACCTGAAATACAAATCTTGAGAGCCGAGTTAGCTTGACGTTTTATTTTCTAATATTAATCAAAAATAAGGAAAATTAACCGAAAGTAAGAAATTTATTTTTATTTTGTTATTTTATTAAAACACTCTATTTTTGTAATTAAACTTATTTATTTCTTCTAAAATTAAACCGTAAATCACGCTAAAAGATAGGGACGAAACGCCCCTATCAGGTCCCCAATCCTAATGAACTCTTTCACTGGATTCATGTAACTGTCCAGATATCTGCATATCTGAAGCTTGTGAGATCAGCTCTTTGTCTCGACAGAAAACATTGTTACATGCAAGTCTCAATAGTATTATGTCAATCCCTATTCAAAACATATTACTTGACTTGGGGTGGTTTTAAGTTTATTAGTTTATTATAATGTTTTGTCTCACATCATGCTTGTATGAACACTTTATAATCACTTTAAATAAACTTAGGGATTTCCTTTTATTTAGACTTATTTAGTTCTTAAAAGTAATTACTTTTATACAGTTATGAAACCATATCTTATTAAAACAAATGATATAAAGAACAATTTATTTACAGCTGGTTTATATCCTAGAACAATTGTCTATAGGACACTAAACCCCAACATACTCCCACTTGGACTAAAGCCAATTGTTTCTAAAACATTCCCAAAAGCGTTCGCATGACCATCGTGAACCTTTTGGGGTAAGGCATTCTTTAAATGGATCTATTAGATTGTCCTTTTATGGGCACTCCGTTTTGATTCTCACATCTACTCTTGTTGTTATCTCTCGGTAGAGATAGTAACGACTCAGGTAGTGTTTGGATGTATTATGAGACTGCGGGTTCTTGGCAAGAGCAACAGCTCTATTGTTAATCTCATTAACAATGTCAGGTACCCCACCTAGTTCATTAATGAACTACCTTTCCAAACTTCTTATCAGCTGCTTCCAAAGCTGCTACATACTCTGATTTTGACCTTTGGCTCAGCTACGGTTTCCTGCTTGGAACTATTCCAGCTAACGGTACCTCTTTCAGAATAAACTTGTATTCTGTGAAATCATCTTTATCTGTTTGATGACTTATATCTGAAAGTCTCCAACTTTCAATTTATCATCTCCATATACTTGGAACATGTCCATAGTTTATCTTAAGTACTTAAGATTGTCCTTGACAACAATCTAGTGACCATCACTTGGATTGACCTATAATCGACTTTGTCATGCTTAAAGTAACAATGATGTTAGGTCTAGTGCGAAACGCTTTGAGCACTTTGTCAATGCATTTAGACTGGGAGGGGTCAAGCAGTCTTCTTAATCTTAGATCTTAATCTTTAAGATGTAAGCTGCTTCTCCTAAGTCTATTATGGAGAATTTTATCCGATAACCAAAATTTTCACCAATTGCAGTGTAGCTATGTCGTTCCCATTAGTAGAATATCATCGAAATGTCATACTAAGTAAACGACCAAGCTCCCACTAGTTTACATGTAAAGGCTCATACGAGCTCCCACTAGTTTACATGTATAGGATTGCAAGAGTCTCCTGATAAGCTGTAGGTTCATCGTCTAATACTTGAACCTCTTCGTTGTCTCCCACTAGAAATCCAAATCTCTTTGGGATTTCATCGGCTCCCATTAGAAATCCAAATCTCTTAGGGATTTTGATGAACTTGACCAGACCTATGAGTTAGTAATGTCACCAGTGTCTCATCTTGTGAGACAGATTCGTGTTCCACCATCGCTTCCGCTATTTCAGCCTATCCTTCCTTTTGAACTTCATCAAGTTCAATTTCGCTTTCTATTTGTGTTTCTAGAAGAAACTCTTTCTTTAGAAGTATAGCATCTTTGGATACTGTTACTTTCGATCATCTGGATGATAGAAGTAATATCCTACTTTTCTTTCGGATATCCAATGAAGAAGTATTTATTAGATTTAGAATCTAACTTATCTGATGTTATGTGTTTAACATATGCTGACCACCCCTAAACTCTCATAAAAGAGAAATTGGGTTTCTTTTTCCATGAACAATTCAAATGGAATAGAACTGGCGAATTTTGTGGATACTTGGTTTTAAGGTACATAAGGCGGTTTCCAAGGTGTAGCCCTAGAACATCTTTGGAAGAGAGGTTACGCTCATCATGGATTGTACTATATCTAATAGAGTACAATTTCTCCTTTCAGATACATCGTGGTGTATACGGAGGAGTCCATTGTGAATGAATCCATATTCATTTAGATAATTCAGGAAATCATTTGGAAAAATATTTTCTGCCTCGATCTAATCGAAGTACTTTAATAGTCTTTCTTGTTTGATTTACTACTTCATTCTTGAATCATTTGAACTTTCTCAAAAGCTTCTGACTTATGCTTCATCAAGAAGATGTATCAATATCTGGTATGATCATCTAATGAAGCTCTTTTGAGCTGCTGTCCTCGAAAAGTTGGGAACAGCTCAAAAGAGCTACTGCCCAACTTATTATAATTTTTTTTAAATTAAAAACTTTAATTCTATTTTATTTAAACTAAAACTCTGTTTTAAATCAAAACTCTTTTAATTAAAAACTTAAATTTTAATTTCGAATATATATATATAAAACACAGTTTATATTTATATAAACTTATTCAAATATATATCTAATTAATCGATTCTAACCGTTTCGTTTAAATCGTTTTAACAAAATCAAAATTTTTCAAAGATTAATCTAATTAACTCTTTTGACGATTCAAACGGTTAAAACCCTTAATCCAAAAAATACGTATATCACATATACAAATATTATTTTAATCAATCATTTAATTCTACAAACCGCTTTGCTAATTAACCGAATCATAAAACATCTTAATCTCATCTTAACCATTTATCTTTAGATTAATTAACCAAATCAAATTTATTAATTAACCTAACAATAAATCTATTCAATCTGATTGAATATCCTTTTATTTACATATATGAAATAACAGATTTAACGCAGGCTCTGATACCACTAAGGGAAAATAGGCAAACGTTTGACAGCGAAAATATAAAATACCTATTTCTTTTTCCCAAGGTCCGTTAATCGTTATTTCATATAAGGAGGGATTGAACATAAATACCTTTATGACGATCAATCTACCGTTGCAAACGAAGTGCCCACAACTTCAAAAGAGATGGAAACTGTCTACCAATCTTCCCCTACCCGAACAGACCTTCCAGACCTCCGAACGACAATCCTAACAGTGAAAACAAGGAAGAGTGTGTCTAGAAGCTCCTGTCCAAACATCGTGACGATCCGACGGTTCAATCTCCGGGAATCCACGAAATCGTAAACTGCCCCGATGTAGGAGGAGCAAAACGAATTTCTCCTTTTGTATGTCTTTTCTACATTCATGAACATAACAAAACATATAAGTAAACGATTAGAACTCAAACAAGTAATAGCAATCAAGATAGATTGCCTCTAATTAATCAACACAAGATCAAGGAGAAAGAGGGAGAGATAAAATCAACCAAATGGAAGCAATCGGTGGGATTCCGTCCTCTACTATAGGGGTCGAAAATCTCAGTCTGCAGGGGAGACTAGGGTTGTCCGAAATTTGCAATGGGAGGGGTATTTATAACCTCTTGTATCTAAACCCTAGTTAGATAGAATTAGGTTACCTATTAAGAGTTATATTCGGAATAATACTCTTGTTATTATTATCTATAATTATATATGGATATATAAAGATAATATTAACTTATTTAATAGGATAATAATTAGAAGCAATTTAATCTCAATAAACCTTCTAACTTGATTATCCTATAATTAATTTAATCAACAATTATAATCTAATTAAAATTGTCGAAATTAAATTAATTCCTACATGTGTCCTAACACATGAATTTCGCCCCCCTCCATATATGGGCTTTGGTGGACTAAGTTGGGATTCCATCAATTAATTAATATCCATTCCCCTTTTTGGTTCCAAGTCTTATGTGTGACCCATTAGGTTCTTATTGCTTCTAGCCGTATACAACTATTAAATTAATTTCTCAAAATTACATTCAATCTTTGTATAACGGAATGAGTGCGCGAACTGTGATTAGCAGATCCGAAACATTCCCCCAGAGCTATAAGAAGACAGGTTGATTCTGTCGTTGACCTTTCCGTATTAGTTACAGTATAATTCGATCCTTTATCAACTACATTCTTAAACAGAATCTTATGACTATGGATTATGTCAAGTCACATATAGTGAGACGTTTGTTTTACTTGTACAGGCCGAGTTAACTCCAATTAGATAGGTTAAGTGAAATCTTCATTTCAAGTCTTAAGCTATCACCTTGCAAGGATTTAGAGTCAAGTCTTCCACAAGCGATCCTTGGACGTATCTCCCATTTATCAGGAGTGAAAAATGCTCAATCCAATGTTAACTATCCTACAATTACTTCTTGTGATACCCAACGTTTGTCGTACACACCCCAGAGTGATCCCTGTTATGGATCGTGTTACAACAGGATCAAATCATCATATTCCATAATCCAGAATCACTAATTAACATTCTTTTCAGTCTGAGGATTACTTATACCTATGAATACCAATGAGATGAACAGGTGACAAGGATAAATATCTCCATCCTGTTATCTCAAGTCGGGTCCCCAATCCTAATGAACTCTTTCACTGGATTCATATAACTGTCCAGATATCTGAAGCTTGTGAGATCAGCTCTCTGTCTCGACAGAAAACATTGTTACATGCAAGTCTCAACAGTATTATGTCGATCCCTATTCAAAACATATTACTTGACTTGGGGTGGTTTTAAGTTTATTAGTTTATTATAATGTTTTGTCTCACTTCATGCTTGTATGAACACTTTAAATAAACTTAGGGATTTCCTTTTATTTAGACTTATTTAGTTCTTAAAAGTAATTGCCTTTATACAGTTATGAAACCATATCTTATTAAAAAAAATAATATAAAGAACAATTCATTTACAACTGGTTTATATCCTAGAACAATTGTCTATAGGACACTAAACCCCAACATGCATAACATATGTTCTATATTTTATAGCTTGTGTTCTAAAATGTTAAGTAGAATGTTCTAAATAATGTTACATATATTACATCGTGTGTTCTAAAAAATTTTATGCTTGACATTGAAATGGATAGAATATTCCAAAATATGAGCAACACTATGAAGGATTCAGATTTTTCCGTCACTTCTGCCTTTCACCATTGTTCGCCGATAACCATTTGACATATCTGAACCGAAATAGAACCATTAGGGAGAAGAAATAAATAAAAGAAACAAAAGACCTAATACATCACCATCTCCCTGAACTTGTTGTCCATAATAGTAGATTGGCTCCATCAACTTTGCAAGTGTCTCACTAGCTCCCTAGACTTGCTTATTTCATATCACCGGCTCCCTAAACTTGGCCATAAAAATTTATTAGCTCCCTGAACTTTGCAAGTGTCTCACCAACTCCCTAAACTTGCTTATTCTATAACAACTAAATATAAAAACCATAATACTAACTCTGATCCTCATCATTTCGATCTCTCAATCCTACAACATTAACTGTTATAATAGATTGGAAAGTAGGGGAAGAGAAAAAATTAACTCATAAATAGATGAAGATGTATTTTTAGAATTTAGGTTTAATAAGTTTTTGTATTTAGTTGTTACGGAATAAACAAGTTTAGGGAGATGGTGAGACACTAGCAAAGTTCAAAGAGCTAATAAATTTTTATGGACAAGTTTAGGGAGCTGGTGATATGAAATAAGCGAGTTTAAGGAGCTGGTGAGACACTTGCAAAGTTCAGGGAGCTAGTGATGTATTAGAATAGAAAAGAAGGAAATAGAAAAACGAAGGAGGAAATCGGAAATAAGAGAAGAGGATCGGAAAGGTCCTTACCACCGTGAAAATATTTACAATAATGTCATTAATGAGTGTCTCATATAGAGAGGTGTTTTCACTTGATCATTTCCCCTATATATATATATATATATATATATATATAAAAGAGAAAGATGGGCCTGCAAACCCGAGAAGCCAATCAACCCACCTCGCCTTTATTTTAAGGAACATGCCAATTAAAGACAGGCTCACCAGCATGCACATAAGGACACGTTAGTCCTCAGGACCATATGTCGAAATCTATAAATATGTGATTCATACCATTTGGTAAATGATCTCATAATGTCTTTCTTTAAAACTCTTTACTTATTACTTGCTTTACCTCTTTTTCACCTACTAACTTGACTGTCAAAGTGTCCATTGAGACTGTTCCTAGAGCAGGAGGTGAACCAGTGAAGGATACAGCCTGAAAATCGTCATAATATTATTATTTGGTGTAGTGGTTATGGATTAATTAACACATGACACTATGCCATTTTCCCTTTCACATGACACAAGATACATGACAGACATTTATTTTCGTGTCGTCTGAATATGTTTCGTGACAGTATTTTAATTCTATGTCATCGGAAGGCGGAAAAAAAATGCGCTCGCGTCTCAGATGACGTTACGGTTACAGTATGCTGTCATCCCAAAAGAACGCGATTTCGATGGAAAAGTCACTTAAGCATCAGATGACACTTCGAATAAATGATTGTCATTGTTGTACGAAAATAAAAAAGCGGCAACCAAAACTTAGAAAAGCGGGGGAGCAAAAACTCTAACTTTTAGTTTGCGCGCTTAAAAAAAGAACGGGGTATATAAGGCCAATTTAGCCTAAACCCAGTCTTTCGATCCTCCTCTTCTCCTTCGATCTCTACCTCTGCAAAAGACCTAAACACAATTCATCTTCTCATGCTTGGTTTATCTCTCTCAATCGGGTGAATCGTCTTCTAACTCGTTAATTCTTCATCTCGGTAAGGTTCGTTTTAGGGTTTATTTAACACATTACGCTATGTTCATGACGATTGTTCTTGAAATTATTATACTATCTGCATGTTAGTTTTGACTTAATCTACTGCATATTCTTTCTATAATTCGAAGTTTGTTTGCTTTAAATTAGGTATTGACATTCTGAAATAAGGGTTTTATGTGGTTTTAGTATATCTAGTTATTTTTTATGTTTATCTAGTTTTTTGGCAATGTTGTTCTATTTGGATTATTCTTTCATGTACTTTTGATGCTGGGTTTACTTTGGATGATTCTTTCATGTACTTTTGATGCTGGGTTTACTTTGGATGATTCTTTCATGTACTTTTGATGTTGTGTTTACTTTGGAGATGATTCTTTAATGTACTTTTGATGCTGGGTTTATAGTCTTGCAGATACATTTACATATACATTTTGGGTTTCTCTGATGTTTTATGTTTGTCAATGTATGTGTTTATTGTTAATTATTAGTTAGAATACAACTGATTATAGATTATGTTTGTTCAAGATGGATAAATCATGGATGGTGGCTGATAGGAGATCACTACAGTTTAGAATAGGCTTACAAGAGTTTCTGAAGTTTGCAACTGCTAATGCTACAAACTCAAACTATATTTTCTGTCCTTGTGTCAAATGTTGTAACCTCAGAGGTGGTAGTATTGACTTTATTAAGGATCATTTAATCTGTAATGGAATTATGAAAACATATACAACTTGGGTATGGCACGGTGAGTGTTCTATTGCAGACTCAAATCATATAGGTGAGAGTTCTGAAACAGTTGAAATGAACCATGACTTAGGGAGAGACTTAGAAGAAGATGGGTGCTCAGTAGAGTCAGATGAATTTATGCATTTCGTTCATGATGGAGACAAGCCTTTGTATCCTGGTTGTACTAAATCCACCAAGATGAATGGTTTACTATAAACCTTTAATTTGAAAGCTAAACATGGTCTAACCGAGTCTTATTATACTGACATTTTATTGTTGTTTCACACCCTACTTCCTGATGGGAATGAAATGCCAATTTCTGCCAATGAGGCCAAAAAAACTCTTCATGCTTTAGGGATGAAATATGAGAAGATTGATGCATGTCCTAATGACTGCATTTTGTATAGAGATGTTAATGAGGGTGCTACTCGATGTCCATCATGTAATGTCTCTAGGTGGAAACTGGCTAGGGATAATACAGAGAAGGTAGGTGTAGCAGCTAAGACTTTATGGTATTTTCCACCAATCCCAAGGTTTAGAAGAATGTTTCAGTCCACAGTTACCGCTAAGGAACTTACTTGGCACTCGACTGGTAGGAAAAAGGATGGATTGATGAGACATCCAGCTGATTCTCTAACTTGGCAAATGATTGACACTAAGTGGCCAGATTTTGGTAGTGAACCTAGGAACCTTAGGATAGGACTATCTTCAGATGGTTTTAACCCATTTGGCAATCTTAGCAGCACTTACTCGTGTTGGCCAGTCATAATGGTTGTTTATAACCTTCCGCCATGGCTATGTATGAAACGAAAGTACATGATGTTAACTTTGTTAATTTTCGGACCCAAGCAGCCTGGAAATGATATTGATGTGTACTTGCAGCCTTTAATAGATGACCTAAAAGTCTTGTGGGATGATGAAATTGATCGGGTGTATGATGCAGTGAGAGGAGAATACTTTAGGTTGAGATGGGTCTTGTTGTGGACTATTAACGATTTTTCCGCTTATAGGAACTTATCAGGGAGCATTGTTAAAGGGTACAATGCATGTCCTATATGCATTGACCAAACCAAACCGATAAGGTTGAAGTATTCTAAAAAGATGGCTTATAAGGACTCGTAGGTGGACTGCAAGAAACCATTCTTATAGGAAGCAAGCTTCTGCTTTTGATAATACTGTAGAAAATGATGATCCTCCTAAACCATTAACTGGGGAGGAGTTATATGAAAGAGTTCAATGATTGCCCAAAGCTAATGGGAAGGGTGAGAAATCTATTCCGTATAAGGGTGACCCTGAGTCTAGACCATGTTGGAAGAAGAAGTCTGTATTCTACGAACTAGAATATTGGAAATTCCTTCCAGTCAGGCATAATCTAGATGTAATGCATATTGAAAAGAATTGTTGTGAGTCTATTCTTGGGACACTATTGAACATACCGGGTAAAACAAAGGATGGAGTTGTAGCTAGAAATGATATGATTGATATGGGGATCCGTACTGACTTGAAACCCACATCTGGTGACAAGAGAGACAAGTTGCCTATGAGTCAGATAAACTTGTATGCGGAAGAACGAAAGATTGTCTGCAATTTATTTTTCAATATGAAGACTCCCTCTCGCTTTTCATCTAATGTATGGAACCTTGTTTCGTTAAAAGATTCTAGAATAGGTAATTTAAAGTCTCATGATTGCCATGTTATAATGCAATTGCTACTTCCCATTGCATTGCGTTCAGTGTTGGACAAACCTGTTAGAATTGCCATCATTCGATTCTGCTTGTTCTTTAAATCCGTTTGCACTAAAGTAATCGACATATCAGTCCTTCACAAAATCCAAAGTGAGCTTGTCAATACCCTCTGTTTGCTTGAAAAGTTTTTCCCACCCTCTTTCTTTGACATAATGATTCACTTAACCCTACACCTTGTAAGAGAAGTCGAGTTGTGCAGTCCGGTATTTTATAGATGGATGTACCCCTTTGAGAGGTATATGAAAGTGTTTAAAGGAATGGTTCATAATCGACAATTTCCTAAGGGTTGCATTGCGGAGTGCTACATTGTTGAAGAAGCCGTAGAATTTGTTCAAGAGCATATGAGTAATGGAGATATTGCAACTGTGGGGCTTCCTAGAAGAAACGTGAAGGGACTAGTAAATGGATGCAAGTCTTTATCTGCCCCTACAATTGTACAGGTGGACTTAGAACAACTGCATAAGGCTCATTTAACAGTTTTGCAAAACTGTGAAGATGTACAACCTTATTTTCTGTAAGTACTATCATGTATACCTTGTGATTTTGCTTTATTTTTGTTTGTTTGTAGAATAAGTTATTATTGCTTATTTATGAAATATGTATGAATTGCAGGGAGCATATGAAGTTCTTAGAGTTGAGTTATCCCGGCCAAAAAAATAATCCTAAGTGGATGAGAGATAAACAAAATAAGACATTTCCCGATTGGCTTAAAAACAAGGTAATTTTTTACATGAATTCATTTGTCAGGGTAATTATGCATATCCGATTGAAGTAATGGGTCGTTGTGTACTAACTATAAATGATTTCATTTGTCAAGTTTCAAATGAAATAAGAGTTGACAAGTCTACCGTTTTAGAGACCTTGAGGTGGCTTGCTTCTGGACCGAATAGTCACGTTCCTACATATCAGGGTTATCATGTCAACGACGTTGATTTCAACACAAAAGCACGGGATGTTACCAGATCAGTCCAAAACAGTGGTGTCTTCTTAGTTGTCGATGCTATGCAGTTTGCAAGCGCAAAGGATAAAAGGCCTAAGACTATGGACATGAATTTTTATGGCCGTATCAGTGAGATTTGGGAGGTGGAATACTACCACTTTAGGATTCCAGTATTCCTGTGTGATTGGGTTGAGTCAGCTAGAGGGGTGAAAGTAGACGATCTAGGCTTTACTTTGGTCAAACTAGATAGAATTGGTCATTTGAACGATCCATTCGTGCTGGCTACCCATGTAAAGCAAATATTTTACATTGAGGACCCCTTGGATCTTGAATGGTCGGTTGTCGTGACGTGCCCAGATAAATATTTCAAATGTGATGACGAAGATGAAGCTGATGTGGTTGATGATGATTATTATGATGATGATAACAGTAGGATATTCGATGAACATCCACTGAATGTGCCTACCTTCGATGATGTTGACACCGATTGTACAGTTTCATATGCTAGACCAAGAGAAGAAGCAATCTGGATTGATAAGTGAAATTAACATTGAAATTTTTTGTGTGCTTGTTCTTATACAATGTATGTCAATCTGGATTTACTTGTACACTTTGGAATAATTAATGTTTGATGAAATCAATGTGATTTGCTTGAGTTATTGTGTGTGAACTTCCTTTGGTTATAATGTGATTGATTGTGAGTTATTGTGCATACTCCTAATGTCATGTACCTACAAGTTTCCTTCATCTATGTTTTGATTGATGCAACTTCAGGAATATCATCATGGTACCCAACTCTAATACGAGAGGAGCACCAGAAAAGATGCATGCATGACAACTTGCAAAAAAAATAAAGCAAGCTGCTAAGAAGTCATTGGAACGCAAGAGAAAATGTAAAGTGTCACCCAATAATGACGAGACAGCGATCACAACCCTCAGTAAATGTCAATCGAGTTCACCTCCCTCTGAATCGCCACCTGTTGTAGATGAACCTGAAGTCACAAATGTGACTGGTGGGTTAAAACTGCTAAAACGTGAGACCGTGACTATGGCGTGGCTGACCCAAGCCGTGATTCAGATGAAGAAGATGAACATTAAGTATAATCGCCATGGAGATCCTATTGGCAAGGAGTTTGGATGGATGCAATCTTATATAGGAGTGTTGCCACGCACGAGGATATCCATCGCGTACAAAGACTGGAGACAAGTGCCAGCTGATGCAAAGGAACAACTTTGGGAATCTGTTATGATATACACATATTTGTATGCTGTTCTTTAGATGTTATTTGTATGTTGTTCCTTAGACGTTATTTGTATGCTGTTCTTTAGACCGTACTTGTATGCTGTTCTTTAGTCGTTGTTTGTGTTATCACCGAGTCAAAAGAAGGAAGTCCTGGTATCTGCTGCAACCAAATGGAGGAACTTCAAATCTTTACTTACGTCCAAGCATATCATGCCCCACAAGGATGATGTTAAAGTCTTGCAAAAGGTTCCTGATGACTACTGGTTCATGAATAAGGATGACTGGCATCAGTTTGTATCCGATCGGCTTACAAATCAGCACATGGTTTGCCATTTGATTTACGTATATGCTTTACTCTTAATTTGTTAGTTTGTATATGCCGTGCTAACAAATACACATATATATATGGCTGCATTGTTTAGGAAACCTGCCAAGTGCAGATATCCAAACGGCAAAAGAACAAGTACAACCACCGGATGTCTCGCAAGGGGTATAGAGGAATCCGGGTTGAAATGGTATGGTCGTTTATTGTCTATTTTCATACTTCAGATTTGTATGATTTTTGATATTATTCGTACTATGTGGGAGACCTTAGAGCTATCAAAAGAGGAAGTGGAAAAAATCAGCATGCACACATATTGGATAAAGGGAAGGCAAGACAAACTGGGAAATTTTAAGGACACTGAAGTAGAGGAGGCGGTTAAAAGAATTGTAAGTAGCATTTATTCAAATACACAATGTGATTGATAAAACGCATATGTATAACTGATTTATATATGTTTATTTCCATAGTTGAAACTGGAAAAGGAGGAGGCTGAAGGTGTGTTTAAAGCCAAGGGTAGTAATAATGTGCTAACTGAGGTATTAGGGAATCCAGAACACGGTGGCAGGGTTAGAGGAGTGGGTCCTATGAAGCCGGTAGTATTCTTCAAGCTACCGGGTCAGAAGAGGGGAAGAAAGAAGCGAGCTGAGGAGTTGCAAGCATTGCTTGAAACAGAAAGGGCAAAGTGGGAGGAAGAGTCAACAAGGAAACATGATGAAGAATTGAAGAAGATACATGAGATGTATCAAGATGAGTTAAAGAAGTCTGAAGCGAAAATGGTCCAAAAACTAGATCGAATGGAGAAACTTGTGTCCAATGGGGTTACGACTGAGGAATCCCCAGCAGCTGCACCAACAACTTACAATGGCAAATCAGGAGAAGGTAGTTGTAATTGAGATGATATCAATAGAGAGGAGATATTAGGGAAATATGAAGCTGTGGCGAAGAAGAAGTTGGTATTAGAGGTCTCTAATACCATAGAAGAGGAAGTTGTTGGTGAAGGCGCGGGATATGAGATTCCAACGATCTCAGAGGTAAACGGTTATTATGATTGTCAGCTTATTGAATTTATCACTTATATATACTTAGTTAATTAGTTGTATTTGAAATTGTTGAATCAGGACAATGAACTTGACATTGAGGTTGCACTATCAGTGGAAGAGACTGGGAAGATTGTTGCACATGGCAGATTGATACAATCAGACATTGACCAAGAAGAGCAGACAATCCATGGGCGACCACTGGGAAAGGATAATTATAGAGTGGAGATTGTGTCATTTGATGATGGAGCTGCATGTCTGCCATACCCGATAAAAGGTGAAATGGAAGTTGTTAGGGAGGCAATGGGGTCTATTGTAGCATGGCCAAAGGTGCTATGTAGTGTCAAATCTGTTGAGGTAATATTCATTTATTTCGTTGGTTGTATTATATGTTTCGATTATTTCTTTGGTTGTATAATGCGTGTTTAATTATTGCAATCAGGAGGCAAACAAGGTAGCAAAAGTTTTTACGAAGGCCTTGAAGAAAGTTAATAGTGAGGCTAAGGCGATTGATTTCGTTAAGTTGCCAACAAATTTACCATGCCCATTGCAGAAGTTGTGCAACTGGGCGAGAACCAATATGATGGATGGAATCAAATGTATAACCAAAACTTTTGGACCTGAGTTGTTCGGAGCAAAACGAATGCAACTATTGGTGCCTAGCGATTTATATGCAATGGTACACTTTCATGAGATGACCGCAGGAACAATTACATTTTACATGAGGTACATGAATGCAATACACAAATTTATTAATTTGGATATCTATTTCATCAACACTTATACATGTATTTGCCCAGTCATCTATACCATGTATTGAAAAAAGCACGAATGGAAGAAAGGGTGTTATTTGTTGATCCATGTACCACTTTTGCTCTTGGAACTAAGAAAACTCCAACGGACCGCTCGAAGGAGTTGATGGATCGGTTCAAACAGGGTGGTGCTAATTCTATATTCCTTATTCCTTACAACTCAGGGTAACTATGAATCTTTTGTACTGTGTGTTTATCAGTTGATTAACTGACATTGATACAGCTGAAATGGATAATGTTTGCAGATCATATTGGACTCTTACTGTTGTTGACATTGAGAAAAAAAAAGTCATATTGGTTAGATCCATTGAAAAGGAGATTGTCAAATTCCACAGAATGGACGGATGTTGTGAGCAAGTAAGTTACCAAATGCCTCTAATGTGTACGCCATTCAAATAGTTACTCACATAAGCACACATGTTGTTACACTTGTTGCAGTGCGATGAAGTTTTACTATGCTCAGAAAAACCCAAGGAAGGTGACGAAGACTAAGCTGAAGATGACACCACTTCTAGTGAGTTTTATAGTTACACAAGCAAGTGTATATTGTCATTTTTGGGGTCTAACCATTATATTCCGTGCCACAGGGGATACCTGAGCAACGTGATGATAAAATATGTGGTTTTTGGATAATGATGTATATGCGGGAGATCGTCATGGATAAGGAATTAAACTTTGTTGCAAAGGTACCATAATTCATTACCATAATATTATGTTCAGATATATACAGTTGTTATCAGTGATATAGAGCAAATTCCTAATAGTAAAGCATTTATGTGTTGTAGTGGATAAACAAGTGTGGATTGACTTACAGCTATTCGGATTTGGATCATCTCCGCACAGAATGGGCAGATCATGTGCTTTACTTGAAGTGACAATGGATTGTGTATGTAATCCTGTTTTCGTACAATATGATAATCAGTTTGTGGTACACTGTTGTTGTGCATATTTTGGGTCTTTTTTTGGTGTACAATGATATCCCACTGGTTCTGTGTATATATTGTGCACAAATGGTGTACATTTTATGTAAATAATGGATAGTTAAGTTATATATATGAGGTTTATAGCTTGGTTGTAATTGGAGTAGTAGTATCATGTAATTTCAATTGCAGTATGTACAGGTGCATTAAAGGGTTACAGGTTATGCGACACAGTTGGGATAAAAAAATTTGGCATGTAATGCATTAATGAATGAGCGCAAAATTAAAAAAATTGTCATATTATGACGCGTGACACGATACCAGGTTAATGAAATACTGTCATGACTAAAACGCTAAGATGACATAAATAAAAAAATAGGACTGTCGTCTTACAATTAACGTAGTCAAATTTCATTGACTTTTATGACATTTGATTAAATGAAAAATGTCATGTGAAATGCACGCACAAGACAAAAAATTTAAAGACAACGTCAACTGAAACATCTTTGAACGACATCAACAAAGAGGAAAACTATCGTCGTAACTTATCTACAATGACACAAACAATAATAAAAAAATGTCGTATGATAAGAAAAAGGTCTATGGTTTTACATACTACAATGACGGTATATATAAAAACGCTATCATTAGAAATTATCCAATACTACGGTTTCAACAAAGTCGAACGTCGTTGTAACACGGAAAAGATGACAGACGCTTAAGAAGCGCGTGTTGTCTGTTTCTTCGAAAGATGACAGAACGCGACCGTCGTCTGATGCCTTAACAGACGGCAGCGAGCCTTGTGACAGATTTATATCGTGCGGGACGACGGTTTTGAACCGTCGTCTGAAGAGGGTTTTGGCGTAGTGTGACTCCTTTTCTTTCACATAGTAACTCTCTCAATCATAACGGGTCAACAATCTACTCTTACACTAGTCAAGGAAATGGTAAACCCCATTTATTGCCAGCTCTAGCTCCCCCTTAGCAGAAGTTCAGTAGCCCCATGGGATAGCCACATAACATAGGACTCTTGCTAACGAAGGTTGACTTTGACAAAGACATAGTCGAGCCCTCCAGGCAACTCATTAACATGATTAAAAGCTTCTAAAAAACTCAAGTCGTTCAGACGGCAGCCCAAATGAAGATCATCGACCAACAATAAGCCTTTTAAGAGGAAAACATGAAGATTTAGGGATTCCTGAACCCTCAGCATCCGCAGAGCAATAGCCTTTCGCACTCGCACCATCCGTTAGGATACTAGTAATGGTCCCGGAAGCAAGCCCAATTACGATGCAAACCATCCAACACCCTCTGATCATTGTGCGGACAGTCATACAGTCAGCTGTCATCACAGCCCCTGACACCCTTGACCCTCTAGACGTTGAAGAGTTACTGGAGTCCAAGATTTAGAGATTCCTTGACAAAAGGGTTTTTAGAGGAGTGAAGAAAAACCCATCTGGTCCATTGTATCATCGACTCCCATTTTCCTAGAGAAAGGAAGACCCCCAGACTGGCCTACTATCCTGGCCCTCAAGACCCCAACGACCATATCGCCTCTTACATGAGTACTATCAACCTCTACTTTAAGTACGAGGACATCATGTGCAAAATTTTCCCCACTATCTTGTTCGGAAGCGCACAAGAATGGTATAGGAGCCTGGCCCCTGGATCCATTGACTTTTTTGACCTACTGAAGGACTTGTTTCTATCCCGCTTTGTGGTTGCTGCAAAAGTAAGGAAGATCTACTCCGGCCTAAACTACATGCGGTATAGACAAATGGACCCCTTCAAAATTTCTTGGTCTGTTTCCATCATCTTACCTCACAGGTCAAATGCCTCAACCTGGAGGTAGCCCATCATGTGCTAGCAAATGGGACGTCATGTGAGCCCCTCAGGCAGAAGTGTTTCTGCAAGCTTCCCCGCTCCTTTGAAGAGATGATGGCCATGGCATAAATCTTTATGCGTTATGACAATAATGACAGACTGATGGGCTACGAAAAAGTTCAAGAAACACAAAAGCAAGGGGAAGCCAAAATGGAGGACAAAACTATACAGGAGACTGAACCAAAAGACTACTCCAGGTCGAGAAAAGAAGATGGGCCCCTTCCCTAACGTCGAAGGCGAGATGAAGAGCGGACAGACTTGAGAGAAGCATTAAAAGCAAGTCACTCAATATTAAAAAAATTCACGTATAATCATATGTTTGTAATATGTTACTAATGAGTGATAAAATGATGTGCATGTGAATGGTAGATCATCAGATTAATGACCGAGAAGACAATTTGATGAATTATTTCTTAAAGTGATCCAACTTTTCAACGTTAGGGTAAAAATGCTTTTGACTTCCAACTTTAAGGGTAAAATTGCACCATTTTAGACGTTAGGGATAAAATTGCTCGTTGATGTAAAAGTTAAGGGTAAAAATGCTTTTGACTGCCAACATTGAGGGTAAATTTGTACAATTTTAGACGTTATGGGTCAAACACCTTATATCAAAAGCTTACATTACTCTCATTAATCCTCGTTCTGGAGATTAAAGATATAGAGATAACGAGAGTAAACTCACATTAATCTTCATTTACTCTTTAAGGTTAATTTAAAATTTTACATTGAATTCCATTCTTCCCAACAAGGTTATCAACATTCACTGCCGTTACCAAATAAGCGAAAGAAGTAATCTCGTCATTGACATGTTGTGCGAGTTTACACGATAGAGAGCTACTTGCTACACTGTTGCTGTCTCGGTCAAGTCACGACTTACAGGAAAGGTTCTAGAAACATATTTATATATTTCTCTATCGGTATTGCTAATAATAGAATAGTTTGTATTAATGAATTTGTGATTTTTGTTCAATTTTGATATGGAAGAAAGTTTTTTTTGTAGTCTACGTATAAGATATGCATTTCTATTCAAATCTTTTTGTTAGGTTGCTATAATTAATGTGCTTCTTTTTAATTAATTTACGTATTTTATTACTCTTTCAACTTGCCTGCAAAATTAACTTTGCATTATTAGCCCATAACTTGTACTCAAATTACTCCAAAAGCATAATTTATCTATTCATAGTCTTTTGCGCATGCAAATTTCTACTCTTGACACAGTGACGAATCCATGTTTCACTGATCTGAATAGTTGTGGTGATTTTTCTGTAATTGATGAGTGTTTAATTGATATTTTTAGATGTTTCTACTAAAAAAATTAAAATATTATACACATTTTTTATAGAAGCGTTTTTCTCTATGTTCCTATTCACACACATTATTTTGAATTAATTGAACAAAAGAAAAATCAAACATCAAATTGATTCATTGTATTGATCCTAAAAACAAATTCAAAAGGATCATTTAATTTAGGGATAAGGTACCAAAATAGATCTAAGGTTTTTGGAAAGTACCAATTTAGGCTCAACGTTTAAAATAGCACCAATATAGGCTTAACGTTTACAACATAATATCAATTTAGGCTTAACATTTACAATATAGCATCAATTTAGTCCTCACGTACAAAATAGCACCAATATAAACTTAACGTTTATAAAATAATACGAATTTAAGCTTAACATTTACAAAATATATCTAATTTAAGCTAAACATCACAATTAAATTAACCATATTATATTCTTTTACTATTAACTTTATATGTTAGTATCTTTTTATTTAGTTCTATTTTCTTATTTATTATAATACAATTAATTAGTTTTCTTGCCCATTAAAATCTTATATTTGTTTTTCATCAACCATTCTATGACTCTTAAATTCCATGGCTCATGTAATATATGCAAACTAAAAGTAATTGAATATCCACCATATTAGTGTTAAAATAATATTAATATTGATACATGTCAGTGTTCGAAATATTGTGGATATTCAATTACTTTTAGTTTGCATATATTACATGAGCAATGAAATTTAGTAGTTATGGAATCATTTATGAAAAACGAGTATAAAATTTTAATGGGCAAGAATACTAATTAATTGTATTATAATAAATAAGAATATAGAACTAAATAAAAAGATAACGTATAAAGTTAATAGGATGTCTTCAGGGAGCAGAACAGGGTTGCTGATCGCCTTGCTGCTGAGGGCCATGGAAGGATGTTGGGTGTCTCAGTTTTCTCGCATCTGTCGGATTTCCTTTTTTCCTTATTTTCTAAGGATCTTGTGGGGGTTAGCTTTCCTAGGCTAATCCCGGGTTAGTTTTGTGGTTTTGTGTGTTTGCTTTTCTTTTCCTTTCCCTACCAAAAAAAAATAGAAAAAGAATATAATATGGTTAATTTAATTATGACGTTTAGCTTAAATTATATATTTTGTAAAACGTTAAGCTTAAATTCGTATTATTTTGTAAACGTTAAGCCTATATTGGTGTTATTTTGTACGTGAGGCCTAAATTGATATTATGTTGTAAACGTTAAGTCTATATTGGTATTATTTTGAACGTTGAATCTAAATTGGTACTTCTCAAAAACCTTAAACCTATTTTGATACCTTATCCCTAAATTAAATGATATATTTTGTAAAACGTTAAGCTTAAATTCGTATTATTTTGTAAACGTTAAGTCTACATTGGTATTATGCTTTGTGAGGAAGTAAAATCATTAAACTTCGTTAAATTTATAAAATAAGAAAAAGATCTTGAGGCCCATAATCTTTTCAACTTTTTTAATTAAGCTCATTATTATTTTATTTTTTTTTTAATCAGTTAAGCTCATTATTTGATTTCTCATGTTGAGCCGTCAATCAACTATAATCACACGTTGAATTTCTAGCTATCACGAAAGTTACTACTCAACCAAAAAAAAAGAAAAATTGGTTGAAAAGGCATTACTAATTTCATATACATTAAAAATTGCTTTTTTGTTTTCAAAAAAAAAAAAATTTGCTTTTTGATAGTTTAACGGTAACTTTTTTTAACATATCTAATAATGTAGAAAATCTGAAAAATCTTATATAGAATTTTGTAAAAGTTGCTATGTCTAACACAGATAAAATGAGTAATGATTTTTTAACAAAATTTGTTACTTATAACTAAAAGTTTTTTTTTTTTTTTTTTTTAAGGGAAAACGAACATCTATTCATTCATTTCATTTAAGGCATCCTTACAAATCAAAGGCCAAACGATATTGGGAGCATCCTCAATTAAATAAACAGAGTTTGTTAGGTTCTTGGTCCATTTTGCGATGGCATCAGCTACTGAGTTGCAGGTTCTAGGTGTATGCACGAACGAGCAACTGTGAAAACACGAAGCTACTGTAACTATGTCCGCATAAAGCTCATAAAGAGAAGTGTTTGGGAACAGGGCCGAATTAAGTGTATCAATGACGCCTTTTGAGTCTGATTCAATTCTAATGTCGCTGAAAGCTAGTTCCCGCACCCATGTTACAGCTTCGTATATCGCCCTGGTTTCAGCAGCTGTTACAGATGCAGTTAGGCCGATGGGGATGCCCGCCGTTGCCATGACAAGTCCGTATGTGTTTCTCTCAATCAGTCCCACCCTGCAATCCCAGTCATTAGTCCCCATGGAGGCGTCACAATTTATTTTATAACACCAGGAGGGGGTCGACACCAGGATTTTTTAGGGATAAGGGTCTGTTCATGAGAAGCACTTCGTTCGGACTCCTCGCGCACAGCCGGCGTGCTGGTCTGAGCCCAATCTGCCAGGAAAGTTTGAGTTTTCATGATCACCGTTTCAGCCGTAGTCCAATTTCGATCGTGATGCCAGACGTTTCTCCGATACCAAAGCCACCAAGCTATAATTACGGTCAGTTCAAGATCCTTCCGTCGGAGTCGCCTGCTGCAGAACTCCAGCCACTCGATTGGATCAGTTATCCCCGTTTTGTCAACACTGAAGGAAAATAGACAAGCCTAGGCATAGCGGAATAATAAAATTTTATCTATTTCCTTTTTTCAAGATCTGTTAATTGTTATTTCATATAAAGAGGGATAGAAAGTAATACCTTTATTGAAGAACTATCTACCGTTGCAAACGAAGTGCACACAACTTGTTATTATCAAATCGTGAACCACGAACGTTTGATTCAACACAAAACAAAACTAATCAGTGATCAACCTTTAATAAATAGCAATCGCAATGATTGCCTCTAACGGAAATCGATACGAGATCAAAGAGGGAGTAAGAAATAAAGTAAATTAGCCGAGACGAAAGATGGAACGGTTCATCTTCTCCTTCTTATGTGTATATCGAAATTCATGGGTTAGGGAGTCTATTTATAGACTTCTCTAAACCCTAATCCCAGTTGTGTTAGGTAATTAAATAATCAGAATCTTATTCGGAATATGATTACTAATTAGATAATTAAATAAACACTTTAATATTATCTAAACAATAATTAATTATATCTAGATAATTATTATTAATCAAATTAATAATTTAATTATTGTTAGGGATAATTAATTAGAGTTTCAATCACATAAAAAATTCTAATTAATATTATCAGATAATCCTTTAATTTAATTTATAACCATAATCTAATTATAATTATTAAATCAAATTAATATCCCTATTTGATATATAAATTTCGGCCCATGCACTATGTCTCACTAATTTACTTTTTCGTCCTCTGATTCCAAGTCCCATATGCGACCCATTAGGTTCTTTATTGTCACTAGCCGTATATATCCTTTGAAATTATTCATCACGATTAATTCCAACATATATATAACGGAATACTGTCGCGAGCTGTTACTAGCAGAACCTATGATATTCCCCCAGAGCAATTAAGAAGTCAGGTTGATAACTGACGTTAACCTTTCTGTATTAGGTACAGTATAATACGATCCTTCATCAACTATATCCTGTCGGTCAATTCCTTATAACCATGGAATGTGTCAAGGTTACATATAACGAAGAGTCCGGTTTTACTTGTGCAGGTTGAATTCACTCTGAAAAGATAAGTTAAGTGAAATGTTCATTTCTACTCTTAACTGTATCACCTTGCAAGGATTTCAGTCAATTCACCACAAGCGGCCATTTGGATATATCTCCCACTTATCAGGAGTGACGAATGCTCAATCTGACATTAACTATTCTGCAATTACTTTGTGTGATACCCAACCCTGCTCTCACACACCCTAGGCTCTCACCTATTGGATCGTGCTCGCACAGAATCAAAGTATCAGACTCCATAATCCAGAATCACTAATTAACGAATGTTTGAGTCTGAGGATTAGTTATACCTACTAATACCAATGAGATGAACAGTTGACACATTAGATAAATCAATCCATTCTGTTATCTCAAGTCGGGTCCCAATCCTAATGAACTCCTTCACCGGATCCATGTAACTGTCTAGATATCTGAATATCTAAAGCTTGTGAGATCAGCTTTCTGTCTCGACAGAAAACACTGTTACATGCAAGTCTCAACAGTAATATACCAACCCCTATAACATATTACTTGACTTGGGTTTACTTTAAGTCTATTGGTTCTATTATAAAGTACAGTCTCACTTCATGCTTGTATGAACACTTTATAATTACTTAAATAAACTTAGGGTTACTTTCTTTATGAAAGATTTGTGCCTTTATATATAGTTACATTTTAATGCTATATATCTGATTAAACAAATGATCAAATAAACAATTTATTCATTAATATTAATATCCTAAAATAATTGTCTTTAGGACACTAAACTCCAACATTCTCCCACTTGGACTAAAGCCAATTGTTCCTGAAACTAATACCAGAAGAACTAAGATGTCTATCGTGAGCTCTTTGTGGTAATGGCTTGGTCAACGGATCTGCAACGTTGTCCTCAGTGGGCACCTTTTCTATTCTCACATCTCCCCTGGCTATGATCTCCCTAATGAGATGATATCGCTTGAGATAATGTTTGGATGCATTATGAGACCGTGGTTCCTTTGCTTGTGCAATGGCTCCATTGTTATCACAGTACAGAGTAATGGGATTCATAATGTCAGGTACCACTCCTAGTTCTGTTATGAACTTCCTAATCCAAACAGCCTCCTTTGCCGCTTCTGCAGCTACGATGTACTCTAATTCAGTTGACGAGAAAGCAACACTTCCTTGCTTGGAACTCTTCCAACTAACTGAACCTCCATTCAGGATAAACGGGTATCCTGATTGGGATCTATAATCATTTTCATCAGTCAGATGACTAGCATCTGAATATCCTTCAATTTTCAATTCTCCTTGTCCATATACGAGGAACATGTCTTTAGTTCTTCTAAGATACTTAAGAATGTTCTTGACAGCAATCCAATGATCAAATCCCGGATTCCCTTGATATCGGCTCGTCATACTCAATGCGAACGCCACATCAGGTCTAGTGCAAAGCACAGCATACATGATCGAACCAACCGCGCTGGAGTAAGGAATTACAGCCATGCGATTCTTATCACTGTCCGTTTTAGGACATTGACCATTTGATAACTTGACACCATGGACCATTGGTAAGTTACCTCTTTTCGATTCATGCATGTCAAAACGCTTTAGGACTTTGTCAATATATGTAGACTGGGATAGTCCGAGCAGTCTCTTTGATCTATCCTGATAGATCTTAATCCCTAAGATGTAGACTGCTTCTCCCAAGTCTTTCATGGAGAAATTACTCGATAACCAAACTTTTACTGTTTGCAACATCGTTTCCCATAAGTAGTATATCATCAATATATAGTTCTAAGAAAACGACTGAGCTCACACTTGTCTTCTTGTAAACACAAGCCTCTTCTGAGTTTTGTTCGAAACCAAATTGTTTTATGGTTTCATCAAAACGTTTGTTCCAGCTTCTAGATGCTTGCTTGAGTCCATAAATGGACCTTTGAAGTTTGCAAACCTTGGTTGCATTCTTCGACGTGAAACCTTCAGGTTGCATCATGTATACATCCTCAAGTAGGTTTCCATTTAGAAAAGCTGTTTTCACATCCATTTGCCAAATCTCATAATCAAAATGAACGGCAATTGCAAGCAATATTCTGATGGATTTGAACATGGCTACTGGAGAGAAAGTCTCATTATAGTCAACACCTTGCCTTTGACGATATCCTTTCGCTACTAACCTAGCTTTGTAGGTACTAACCTTTCCATCCTTGTCTGTCTTCTTCTTGAAGATCCACCTGCACCCAATGGGTTTTATCCCTTCGGGTGGATCAACCAAAGTCCACACTTGGTTAGTATACATGGAGTCCATTTCAGAATTCATGGCTTCAAGCCATGCTTTGGATTCTGGACTAGTAAGAGCTTCTCCGTAGGTTTCGGGTTCATCGTCTAACACGGGAACCAGTTCGTCATCTCCCACTAGAAAACCATATCTAACTGGGAGTTCACGAATTCTTTGAGACCTACGAGTGGGATATGACACTTGTGTTTCATCTAGTGAAACGGGTTCGGGTTCAACTTCTTCCGCGTTTTCAACATGTGATTCCTCTTGAACTTCCTCAAGTTCAATCACGCTTCCATTCTGTGTTTCTTCCAGAAACTCTTTCTCTAGAAACATCGCGTGTTTGGATACTATTACCTTTTGGTCATCTGGATGATAAAAGTAATATCCCATAGTTTCCTTTGGGTATCCAATGAAGAAACACTTTTGGGATCTAATTTATCTGACACAATACGTTTGACGTATGCTGAACATCCCCATATTCTCATGAAAGAGAAGATGGGTTTTCTACCAACGAACAGTTCGAATGGTGTGGAACTGGCGGATTTGGTTGAAACTCCGTTTAAGGTAAATAGGGCAGTTTCTAAGGCATAGCCCCAGAATGATTTTGGAAGAGAAGTGGTGCTCATCATGGATCGTACCATATCTAGTAAGGTGCGATTTCTCCTTTCTGATACACCATTGTGTTGTGGTGTATAAGGAGGTGTCCATTGTGATCATATTCCACATTCATTTAGATAACTCATAAATTCTTCAGAAAGATATTCTCCACCTCGATCAGATCGAAGTATCTTGATAGCCTTTCCTGTTTGATTCTCAACTTCATTCTTAAAGCATTTGAATTTCTCAAAAGCTTCTGACTTGTGCTTCATCAAATAGATATAACCATATCTGGTATGATCATCTATGAAGCTAATAAAGTATCTGAATCCTCCTCTTGCTTGGACTGACATAGGACCACATACATCTGAATGTATTAATCCTAGAGTGTCTGATACACGCTGACCTTTATTGCTAAAGGGTGTCTTTGTCATTTTTCCTTTTAAACATGACTCACATGTTCCCATTGATTCAAAATCAATTGAGTCTATAAGCCCATCTTGATGTAGCTTAAGCATGCGTCTCTGGTTTATATGGCCTAAACGACAATGCCACAAGTAAGTTGAATTATCTAATCTAAGTCTTTTGGTATCAATTGTGAAAGCAAAAACTTTATCATTCAAAATATAAATCCCATTTAATGATATTCCTGAAAATAGAAAATAGTATTTCTATAAAATTCACAACCATTGTTCTTAATTGAAACATGAAAGCCATCATCAACTAGACAACTAATAGAAATAATGTTACGAGACATCTCTAGAACATACAAACAGTTCCTTAATTCTATTACAAGCCCAGAGGGCAAACTCAAAACATAATCTCCAATTACGAGGGCGGCAACTCTTGCTCTATTTCCTACTCGCAAGTTTATGTCTCCTTTCTTTAACTCCCTAGTCTGCTTTAGTTCCTGCATATTCATACAAATATGAGATCCACACCCAGTATCTAATACCCAAGATTCAGACTGCGAAATTGAGTTAATTTCAATATAGAACATACCAGAAGTTGAAGCACCGTCCTTTCCCTTCTTGAGAGAAGCTAGGTACTCCTTGCAATTTCTCCTTCAATGCTCATCTTTACCACAGAAGTGGCATTCCCCTTTGGGCTTCTTGACTTGCATCCCCATCGTTTTGGTGGGTGTGGCCCCCTTACCATTTTTGAGATAGTTAGGATTGGGAGGATTCCCTTTCCTCTTCTTTGATAGCTCAGTAGCAAGGGCCAGTATTTCCTTGTTTTCTTTTATATTGGGCTTGACCGTCTCGACATATTTGCAAGCTCTTTAAGAGAGGTTTGCAAGCCATTCACTTGATAGTTCATGGTGAACTGTGAATAACTCTCGGGGAGGGATTGAAGAAGTAAGTATACACTTAGGTCATGATCCATCGCATCTCCAATACTAGAAAACTTGGTAATAAGGCTAATCATCTTGACACAGTGTGTCATAACAGACTTGCCCTCCTGTATCTTGCATCTATATAGCTGCTTCGTTATCTCGTAGCGCTCGCACCTAATTTGATTCCCAAACAATTCTTTCAGGTGTGCGACCATGGAATAGGCATCCATCTCCTCATGTTGCCTTTTCAATTCCAGTGGCATAGATGTAAGTATGATGCATCTCGCGTGATTATCATCAGCCTTATGCTTCAAGTAAGCTTTGATCTTTTCGATGGGTGCATTAAAAGTTGGGGTAGAGGGTATCGGTGTATCAAGTACATACCCTATCTTATCGAACTTCAAAACGATTTTGAGGTTGCGATACCAGTCGGTGAAGTTTGAACCATTCAACTTGTTATCGGTAAGAATGTTTTGCAGATTGGTTTTAGACATGATTATTTTAGAGTACGATTAACCTGAGAGTGAGAAAAGTGACGGATATTATTCATTTGTTTAATTCACTTACAATTTAAATACGTTGGACTTTTATGTTTTTAAACTGCTCCCACTATTTTACCAAATTAATAACCCTCTATATTAATTCGAAGGATATTCACAATTCCTTTAGTGAGCTAGAATCCTAACTCCTGAAATTTCACCTTGAGTTTACTCAACAAGCTAGTTTCATTCATTAGGTAGATTCATGTAATCAATCACATCAAAACATGTGATTTCTAGGTTGTTGGGTTACTAACCACATTAGTAACTAATATGTGTCGTCTATCAATCCCAACCATATTGCCCATTAGGTTAGAACAACATAAGTTTACTCATCCAATTATTCTATCCTAATTTAAGCATTACCCCATATTCGTGAAAAACAATTTTCGATAATTCAGGTGTTACCATAAGACCCCGAGCTTGAGTTTACTCAACAATCCAAAGGCCCCCAGTACTGCCGGCTGAATTATAATATTAGGGAGGGGCAACCGATTTTAATAACTTGCTTATTTACTTAACTTTTGATTAGTGAGGGATTTTATTTAAGTCTCATAATCTAACCTAGTCTTGATTTGCTTTATCACATATCAAACATTCATACATTCAACATTGACAATTATGGACATATCTCTAAGTTTATTCCGTTGAGCCAGAAACGGAATAAAGGGTCACCCTAGGGAAATACTAACTATTACATATTTCTCTTTGGGTCATCCGTCTTCTCCTTGGCGCCTTGAATTACAACAATATTCAATTTCTAAGAAACTTCAATTTACTTGAAGGAATTTGGATGAGAAGAGAAATACAATAGAGAGTAAGAGAAGGCAGGACACGCATGTCCTATTTAAAATACCAAAAGACTAAATAACGATTATAGAGGGTCTAATATGTCCATAACGCCAAACATGCATAGACTCAATTAAACTAAATTTAATTGGTTGATTACATAAAAATTGTTTATGTAATATTTGAGTTAATCAAATTAACAACTTAAATTAATTCACATCCAATTTTAATTATGCATACCCTAATTAATTCGTACAATTCATTTAATGATTTGAATTACTTATATCAAATATTTATGTAAAACAAACTTTTAAATAAATTGGTTTTGATAATCAAAACAAATTATTATATTCTGAAACATATACATATACATATATTTAAAAAATGGGCCTGTTTTAAAACAATTTTAAAAAAAACCGTATCAGCGATTGGGCCGAGCCGATTTAATCATCCCGACCCAACCGTTAAGGTCGTTGCCCTAGGGCAACAGCCGGCACCGCGGCGCTGCCGCCTTAACGGCACCAGCATCGCACTGCCGCTGGTTGCTGCCGGCTGCCTCGCGACAGCGACCCCGACGCTACTGTTTCTATAATTTTTTTTAAAAAAATTATACATATAATTGTTTCAAAATGATTTCAAAACAATTTTCAGAATATCAGTTTTTTTATCTTTGAGATTTAATAAAACAAAACGTTTTAATTATCCAACCATAAAACCTTTAATGTTTTGTTTAAACGATTATCAACCGAAATAATCAGGAACTATGCATAATCAGTTTTAATTAACAAGTAATCAAAACTTATTTATCGTTAGATTAATTGAACTAACCGATTAATTAATTTGTCATAACAATAAATCCATTCAATCTGATTGAATAGCCCTTTTATTTACATATATGAAATAACATATTAAAATAGGCTTTGATACCAATGAAGGAAAATAGACAAGTCTAGACATAGCGGAATAATAAAATTTTATCTATTTTATTTATTTCCTTTTTCCAAGATCTGTTAATTGTTATTTCATATAAAGAGGGATAGAAAGTAATACCTTTATTGAATAACTATCTACCATTGCAAACGAAGTGCACACAACTTGTTATTATCAACTCGTGAACCACGAACGTTTGATTCAACACAACATAGAACTAATCAGTGATCAACCTTTAATAAATAGCAATCGCAATGATTGCCTCTAACGGAAATCGATACGAGATCAAAAAGGGAGTAAGAAATAAAGTAAATTAGCCGAGACGAAAGACGGAACGGTTCCTCTTCTCCTTCTTATGTGTGTATCGAAATTCATGGGTTAGGGAGTCTATTTATAGACTTATCTAAACTCTAATCTCAGTTGTGTTAGGTAATTAAATAATCAGAATCTTATTCGGAATAGGATTACTAATTAGATAATTAAATAAACACTTTAATATTATCTAAACAATAATTAATTATATCTAGATAATTATTATTAATCAAATTAATAATTTAATTATTGTTAGGGATAATTAATTAGAGTTTCAATCACATAAAAACTTCTAATTAATATTATCAGATAATCCTTTAATTTAATTTATAATCATAATCTAATTATAATTATTAAATCAAATTAATATCCCTATTTGATATATAAATTTCGGCCCATGCACTATGTCTCACTAATTTACATTTTCGTCCTCCGATTCCAAGTCCCATATGCGACCCATTAGGTTCTTTATTGCCACTAGCCGTATATATCCTTTAAAATTATTCATCACGATTAATTCCAACATATATATAACGGAATACCATCGCGAGCTGTTACTAGCAGAACCTATGATATTCCCCCAGAGTAATTAAGAAGTCAGGTTGATAACTGACGTTAACCTTTCTATATTAGGTACAGTATAATACGATCCTTCATCAACTATATCCTGTCGGTCAATTCCTTATAACCATGGAATGTGTTAAGGTTACATATAACGAAGAGACCGGTTTTACTTGTACAGGTTGAATTCACTCTGAAAAGATAAGTTAAGTGAAATGTTCATTTCTACTCTTAACTGTATAACCTTGCAAGGATTTCAGTCAATTCACCACAAGCGGCCATTTGGATATATCTCCCACTTATCGGGAGTGACAAATGCTCAATCTGACATTAACTATTTTGCAATTACTTTGTGTGATACCCAACCCTGCTCTCACACACCCTAGGCTCTCACCTATTGGATCGTGCTCGCACAGAATCAAAGTATCAGACTCCATAATCCAGAATCACTAATTAACGAATGTTTGAGTCTGAGGATTAGTTATACCTACTAACACTAATGAGATGAACAGTTGACACATTAGATAAATCAATCCATTCTGTTATCTCAAGTCGGGTCCCAATCATAATGAACTCCTTCACTGGATCCATGTAACTGTTTAGATATCTGAATATCTAAAGCTTATGAGATCAGCTTGTTGGTCCCGTTTAACGTGACAACGTTAGTTCCAAGGGGGGGGGGATAGGAACTATTTAAAATTTTGTCCGTTAAGGCTGACTTCTTTTCTTTAAGAAAAGGTTTACACAGCGGCGCTAAGTAGTTTTAAGACACAAGCTTAGTCAACTAGTGACTAAGTTTGCTTCTTTCCTTGAGTCAGGAGATAGCACTTAAGTCTATTCCTGAACTCAGCTTCTTAGTGCACTCAACTCAGCGTGAGTTCGTTACTTAGTCAGTTTTATAGCAAGCAATATATAAAGGAGTTTAAATGTTAGAAATATGTTACTCAGCAGACATATCCTGGCTCAGCCTCGCCGCCTACGTCCAGTCCCCGGAACTCGTTCCGAGCTTTTTGAATCCTCTACTGAGCTCTTTAAAGGTAGAGCACGAAACCTTTTACAACAGAAGCTGAGTATACAAGAGTACCTTCCTCTATTCCTCTACTCACTCTTATAACTACCGCTGAGTACTATAACTAAGTACTCAGCTTCTCCTTTCTATTCTTCTAGAAATGATAAGTGTTTGTCCTAAACAACAATTGCTAAGACACTTTAGATGAATGAAATCACTCTAGACTTTTACACAATGATTGGAATTGGTGTAAGATTTCCTTTGCTTTTCTCACAGAACTTCAAGTATGAATTTGGTCAGCGTTTCGACTTGATTGAAGATCTGCATCGAATAAAGCATTTGAAAGGCCTATTTATAGTGACACTTCAAGCACCGATGATTTCGAATTTCGAAATAACCATTGGAGGCTAACGGCTTCCTGTCGCTTTCACTCTGGACGTGCTCAGTGTCGTTGGCCAATGAGATTCTTGTATCTTCTGTCTATGGCAGTGCTCAGCAGCTTTTCGTCAGATGAACAGAATGTTTCGACATTTATAGTAAAGTCTTCCAGACAGCTTACTGCGTCTTCTGAGCTTTACCCAAAGTAGAAATACTTTGTCTCTAAGTTGATTCCGTTCTGCCGCTGACTTGTACTTCTTGTCGTTTAACTCAGCAGCTTCATCTTGAAGCAATTGATAGAAGACTTCTCGATCCTTCTTCATGCTGAGCTAGCGCTTTGCTTAGAACGACTGCGTTTTGTCTTCCTGGGCCGTGAGGTCTTGATCTTTTGACTTGGGCTTGACTTCCTCTTATGGGCCTTTAGGCTTTTTATCTTAATGTCTTATAAATCAATTAACTCAACATTGAACAAACACATTAGTGTGAATAAATCAAAGCATTTAAATTTAATGTGTTAGAATATTTTTATCATTCACATAAATAATTTTGTCAAATCAAAATCATGTGGAAAGGTGTTTCAACAAACTCCCCCATTTTGATGTTGGCTTTAATATTCAGTAAGGAACTCAGTGTTGAGCTCCCCCATGATAGTCGACCTTGTTTTTCTCAAGATACTCCCCCATAAGGGTTGAGCTACTGACTTAGTTTTACTTTAAACATTTCAAGGTTTAATCAAGTAAGTCTAAGGTCAGTTTTCAGAAATAGGTCAGCTCATGGAACATATTTTTTTTTAACTCAGTTAAGATGAGCGAAAGATTTAGATATCAGAGTACGCTGAGTATATCTTTGTTCAATGAGTTTTAGTTAAGAGGATATATAAAAGAGGTCAACTTATAGATCAACATAGCAGACAATCATGAAGCAATGTAAACACATAACACAGTTGATTTAATGAAGATACGTTAAATGTTTAGCACAAAACATAAGCATCACATAAGATTAGTCAATTTGAAAAAGGTAGATGCATGCATAGTTTTGAATTGATGGTCAGCACAACAAAATATATTAGGAAAAGAATACAAGTTTTAAAAGCCTACATCTAGCAATTCTAGTCAAGCTATTTTTTCTTATAGTTGATGTGGGCAGAATGCTCTTTGGCTTTTCCCTTTTGTTTCTGCTGACTTCCAGATGCTTCTCATGTATGCTGAGTTCTTTCAGCTTGTTCTTTCTCCCCCATTTTGCCAGCATCAGGTGGAGGAGTAATGAATGTGTCATTGAGGGCAGCACGAGTTAACCGTACAGAGAATGCCTTAAGCTTGCGCGTGCTTTCATTTATACCATCAAAAACAGGAACACCATCATCCAAGACAGAGCGGGGAACCCTGACCGAGGCACTGAGCATACTCAGAATGTATTTTTGAGACTTCCCAACCCAGGTGATACTGTCAGTCAGCATGGCATTGGCTTGATGAAACATTTTAAGCAGAGCCGAGTCATAATACTGACGTTGAGCATTCGAATGACGCACATGTTTGAAGATGGATTGGGAGTTTTACAGAAGCTCATTTGTCTTGAGTTGGTCAGTTTCCATCTCTTCCTTACTCAAGTTGAGTAGACGGACAGCCTCACTAATTTGCTCAATGGAGCATTGGGAGGTGGAAGGGAGTTGCTCGTTGGTTCTGGCTTGCTTAGAGTGAAGCTGGTTGAAGAGTTGATGAACTTCAGCAGAAGTTGCATACATGGAGTTCGTAGCTGACAGGTTTTGAAGTTGACCCTGGAGAGAGTTCATGTGATTGACCATTGTCAGCTGGAGTTCGGCCAGCTTTACTATTGATTCCTGCTTGGGCTGTTAAGACTGGAGTGATGTCATGACACTCAGAAGATCCTTAAGACCTTTGATTTCTGTGAGAAGCTGAGTGACAGAGGAAAGTTGAGTTGGCTCAACAGGAACTGACCCAGCAGCGTCGGTATTGGTTTGATAGAGGTCCTGGAGGAGAGCTTGAGTTGAGTCAATGATTCTTCGACCAGACTCAGTGGCATTCAGATAAGTATAGGATCCATCATGATTTGGCCCAGTTGCCGAAATATGAGTAGAACCGGAAGGTGGAGGTGTGTGGTTCCTTTCATTATTGGAGGTGCCAGCATGATCAGCGGCTGGACTTGTGTTCAGATTGCCAGCAGAAGCTGACTGGTTGATATTCTGCACTTGAGGATGTGGAAGTGGGTGATCGGCAGAATTATCTACTTGCTCAGAGTCAGGCTGAAGCTGACTGGTTTGAGGAGGTTGAGGAGTTTCAGCACTGACCTGAGTAGGTGTTTCCTTAGCTAGCTCAGTATGTTGAGGAGCAGGAACTTCGAGGATTTGCTCGGTATTATCTTGGCTTAGAGTAGCAATTGAGTCGGCATGTTCCTTAGGTTGAGAAACAGAGGCTTGCTTTTCCTGGTGCTCTCTTGGAGGAGACTCAGTGGGATTGGAGAAGAACTTAAACTGCATATCAAAGAGATCAGTGATCGGATCCCGTAGTGGTGAGTCATCCATAAGATCAATCACTGGGGATTTATGAGCCTTCTTTTTAAGTCTCTGTAATCTCTTAGTCTTTGGAGGAGAGGGGTCAGCTGGAATCGACTCAAGTGAGTCAGTAGGTGAAGGTACCCCTTGCTCAGCATGGCCCTTTGCTGTTGGCTCAGCTTGTTCTTCAACCAGCTCAGTGTTGGTTGTTTCATGTTGCTCAACATCTGTTGTCTCATGTTGCTCAACACCCACTGTCTCCTCAGCATCAAACTGACCTTCGAGATTACCCAGTTCTTCTTCATCTTGGTCAGTGGGGTTTTTCTCAAGATCAATGCCCTGACTTCTCACAAAATGAGAGTCTTCAGAGATAACGATGCCAAGCGGTGGTGCATCGATAGGACTTAACCCAGAAGAGATCCTTTTCTTCTTTCTCAGTGGTTGCTCAGGAGTGTCCTCTTTTTCTTCTTCCTCAAGCTCAGCTTGCCTTTTGAGGTTTTCTGCTGACTTAGGCTCAGCCTGACCTTGTGCAACTTGAGGCTTCGTTCCTTTGGACACAAACCGAAGCTTTTTCGGTGGAGCATCATCATCTTTGGAAGAGCTTTGAACAGCTTTCCTCTTTCTGTCCTGCTTGTCAGCTTGAGCTTTCCTCTTTTTCTTTCCTTCTTTGGTCTGCATCCCCTCTGTTTCCTGAAGAGCGGCCCCTTTTCCTTTCTTAGGGACAATGGGTTGATCGTAGACCAAGCCGAATAGTGCAGCTGCAGTAATTTCAGTCCCCCAGACATTAATTTCCTCAACCAAATTCACCTGGTGATCTTTGAGGATTCTGGTAATAAGGGAGCCTAACCTAAGGGTTACAGTACTTCTTTGAAAGCCACCGATTAGAAAGACTGGCATGTTGATCGGCTGGTAGGTCAGCATGTGCCAGATGAAGCACCGCTCGAAGTTCGACGATGAGGAAGTGGAGTTGACTTTTGGAAAGAGGAAGTTGGTCAGTATGTAATGAGCCATCTTTTGATTCTGACCCATGGATGTGCTCGAGATTTCCCCGACATGACCGGCAGGTTTGCAAAACTCAGCGGGATAATCAATTTTATCTTGGTCACCTGATTTTCTAAGTTTAGCTCCTTCGGTTTTCAGCTTTAGCAGTTTGGCAAGGTAAGGAGGGTTGATGAAGATATCTTTTCCTTGAACCTTGGTGACCATGTAGTCCCGGTTATCATCAGCGGCTCTTAGGTTAGTGTAGAACTCCTTCACTAACTCAGGATAGGTGGCTTCTCGAGTCGAGAACAGCTCGGTCCAGCCGTTCTTTGAGATCCACTCACAGAAGGGTTGCTCAGCTTCCACAAAGCCCTTCGAGAACCAGAGGGAGTGGTCAACCTTATATCCCCTTACGCTGTTGTAAACAATGGAGTAGGTACATTCCATCAGTCTCTTTCCCTTATCCTGCTTCTGTTTCCCTTTTGAAGAGGTAGCTTGGTCAGTTTGGGTTTTCTTGCTCGGGGTAGTGACCTTAGAGTGGTCACGCTGACCAGGTTCTTGAGACTTGGTGGGAGTCTCGCTATATTCCTGCTGAGCAGGAGATGGAGGGTTTTCATCGGAGCGGTTATCATCGTAACCGACACCGGAGACATTTTGAGAATCGTTAGACATGATTCTTAGAGAGATTTGAGAAGTTTGGGAATTTTAGAAAAGAGAGGATTTGAATACCAGAAATTTCTGAGCGTAAAGAGGTACAAGTGGGAATTCGTCCACTATTTATAGAGGTGTCGAGTTGATCTGAAGCGTTGAGGTGGCCGTTTGACCTCGAGATACTCAACCGACAAAGATTCTGGCATTTATGACACAATCGGCGCATGTATTTTTTAAGTATTGCGCTTACGTCATCCTAGGTGGCTATTTAATTTGCGTGTGTAGCATTAATTGTGCAACGGATATTTACTCAGTGTTAAGAATTCTAAACGTTTAATGTTCTGAGTAGACAGTTCTACATAAAGGAATTATTCGTGTGCTTAGTAACTCAGCTTAAGATAACTACTCAGCGTGTAATAGACATTGATTTAGCATAAATCACTCAGCATGGTAATCAAATCAGCATGCATATATCACATATTATACTTGAAATTTATTGAAGAGGATTAAACATACCAATGGCTTCTCTAAGTATGTTGAATTGCTCACGAGCCAGTGGCTTTGTGAAGATATCAGCAAGTTGTTCATCCGTTGGGACATAGGTCAGCTTGATCTCTCCCTTGAGTACATGGTCTCTGATGAAATGATGTCTTATGCTGACGTGCTTCATCCTGCTGTGCTGGATTGGGTTCTTTGATAGGTCAATGGCACTCTTGTTGTCACATTTGAATTCAATTGTCTTAGTCTGAACGCCATAATCTTCTAGCTGTTGCTTAATCTAGAGGACTTGAGCAACACAGCTTCCAGCAGTAATGTACTCAGCTTCAGTGGTTGATAGGGCTACTGACGACTGCTTCTTACTGAACCAAGACACAAGACAGCTTCCAAAGAAGTGACATCCTCCTGAGGTGCTCTTTCGTTCAAGCTTGTCTCGTCCGTAGTCAGCGTCAGTGTATCCAATGAGTGTGAAATCATAAGTATTGGGATACCATAAAACTGCATGCACTTAGCCTTGCAAATATCTAAGGAACTTTTTACAGCTATGTAATGAGATTCCTTAGGGTTAGATTGATATCTAGCACAATAACATACTGAGAACCGAATGTCCGGCCTACTAGCAGTTAAGTAGAGTAGAGAGCCAATCATACCTCGGTACAGTTTGCTGTCTACTGACTTACCATTTTCATCAGCGCAGAGGACAATGTCAGTGCCCATAGGGGTAGATATTGACTTGCAGTTCTCAAGTTCATACTTCTTCAATATTTCCTTAGCATACTTAGTTTGACTGATGAAGATGCCATTTTTCCCTTGTTTGATTTGAAGTCCAAGGAAGAAGTTGAGTTCTCTCATCATTGACATTTCAAACTCAGTCTGCATCTGCTTACTAAATTCCTTGCACATGGACTCATTAGTGGCACCAAAAATAATGTCATCAACATATATCTGAGCCAGTAGGGTATCTTTACACTTCCTCTTAATGAATAAGGTTGTATCAGTTTTACCTCTGACATAATTTCTAGTCAGCAGGAAACTGGTCAGCCTCTCATACCAAGCACGTGGTGCTTGCTTGAGACCATACAGAGCCTTTTTGAGTTTATAAACATGGTTTGGGAATTTGGGATCCTCAAACCCTGGAGGCTGATTAACATAGACTTCCTCGTTTATAACTCCATTAAGGAATGCACTCTTAACATCCATTTGAAATAATTTAAAGTTCATATAACCTGCATATGCACATAAAATTCTTATAGCCTCTAGCCTTGCCACTGGGGCGAAGGTCTCACCGTAGTCAATACCTTCTTGCTGACTATAGCCATGAGCTACAAGTCTTGCTTTGTTCCTGACCACGTTCCCTTGTTCATCCAGCTTGTTGCAAAAGACCCATCTTGTTCATATGGTCTTCTGGCTTCTTGGATTTGGCACTAAGTCCCACACTTCATTTCTTCTGAACTGATCAAGTTCTTCTTGTATTGCACTCATCCAGAACTCATCGTGCTCAGCTTCAGAGAAGTTCTTTGGTTCATAAACTGAGACGAATGCTACGTTGCTGAGGTATCTCCTGAGTTGATTTCTTATCATCAGGGTGTTTTCAGCAGCATCAAGAATGGCACTCTCTGAGTGTCCTCTTGGAATTCTGATCTCTTTTGGTAGAGTGATGTCTGTTGGTCCCTTATAACGTTACAAGTATAGTTCCAAGGGGGGGTGATGCGCCCTCACCTAAGTCAGAGATGAGAACTCACTAAGGGATAAGTGTACCCCGTCGTTATCAAGTAATAAATTTCTGGTTTAAGTCCAGGTTATCGTCCACAGGATTTATTTCTGCAAGTACCGAGCTACTCGATCTCGGATGTTATCTAGGCTTAGGGGGTTTTGAGTTTGTTTGATTAAATTAATCTACTCCTAGGTTGAATTACGCTATTCCTAGCTAAGTTATCTGATTCTAACTAAGTTACTCTACCCCTAATTGAGCTAAACTACTCCTAAGTGATCTTTTACCAATGCAATTAACCGAAGGAACATGAAGGGATACGATGATAATGAAAATAGAATGTCTAAACAATTGAATTGAAACCTAAGTCACTTGTGTCCAAGGCGATTAACCCGACCTATCCTCCTAAAGTCCCTAGTTCGTGATTCCTTTGTAAGGCCGAAACTAGCTCTAAGGCTCAGTAATTTGGGCTTAATCTTCTATAGGGTCGTCAATCCTATAGGCACTGACTAGGTCAGATTCAGCTCGCAATATGTTCCAACCTAATTTTGGGATTATCGAATGAGTTAAACCAATCAGACAAAGCGTAAGACAAAGATTAAAACATCAAAACAATTGAATAAACAAGAACTATAATATATATCAAAGGTGGGAACATTGTCACGAAGTTACAATAAACCTAGAATTCATAGCATGTATCAGAGGCTAGACAGAATGTAAAAGAAGAAAAATCCCTTTCAGGGAACCTGTCTACCAATGCAGGCGTTTTTCTAGGATTTAAGGATGAAGCTCGAGCAATCCTCGGTGAATGGAGCTTCGGAGGTGTCTTCAATGGAGGTTTGAAGGATATGGAGGAGGTGGAGAGGATTTCTCAAGGTGAAAAGCTAAGAAAATTACAAAGGAAAAAGATCTCTAATTTACATTGGAAAAACTCTATTTATAGACGCGGCTCGGGCCCTTTTCTTGACCTAATTCGTGTCTTTATTGATGTAGGAAGTCGTGGGGTCCATCGTGGCATCGTGGGGGCGAAATTGGTCTTTTTGACCAATTCCCGCAGGCCTGCTCGTCGAGCAGGGCGAGCTGCTCGGCGAGCAGGGCTACTCACGACGAGCAGCCCCCTGCTCGCTTAGCAGGCCTCTGGTGGCCTGCTCGGCGAGCAAGCACAGCCTGGTCGGCGAGCAGGCACAGTGCCTGGGCAGTGCCTGGGCGGTGCCTGGGCGGTGCCTGGGCAGTGCCTGGGCGGTGCCTGGGTGGTGCCTGGGCAGTGCCTGGGCAGCTCGCCGAGCAGCGCCCGGGCTGCGCGCCGATGCTCAATTCGCCGAGCGACTGCCGGGGGTCCCCGAGACACGATTTTTGCCTGAAATTGATCATGTTTTAACCTGCACACGCACATAAACTCCAAACAACATTAGTCCAAGGGCTAAATTGACCCGTCAATCGCTTATTTGAGCAAACGCTTCATTTGGTGCGACTTTTGACGGATCAATTAGCTTCAAAAGATAACGGAATTATAATATGCATGCCATTTTGGCCGTATTTGCCTAAATTGATCATAAAACGAGCCTAAACAACGAAAAGTAAATAAAACGTTTCCAATTTCTAACTAACTCACACAAAAGCATTTAAATGCGAGAATTGCTCGCTTATTAACAAAATAACGCTAAAACCCGTCCTAAAACCGTACCCAAAGATAGGGGTTTTTGACCCCTATCAAACCTCTTCGCACTTAAAACTTTACTTGTCCCCAAGTAAACTAAAAAAAAACTAAACCCGCAATCACAAGCAAGCTAGAAAACCTCCCGGTTTGACTAGGTGCTTGACACGATTTCGAGCATCTGTAATTACATGCATTCGGAAATACAAAGTAGAGACACGATATCAAAAAGCCGCATTTCAATTATCATAGGTCATAGTTTTAAGCAAAAGGACACATGTTCAATTAAACGAGCTTGAGGGGATCGCTAAGTAAAACACCTCACCATAGGTAGTTCACTCATTTCACACAATTTTGGTGGCTAAAGTGTTTACTCTCGGCTTATGTTCTTGCTTAATCTTCTATAAGGTCGTCAATCCTATAGGCACTGACTAGGTCAGATTCAGCTCGTAATATGTGCCAACCTAATTTTGGGATTATCGAATGAGTTAAACCAATCAGACAAAGCGTAAGACAAAGATTAAAACATCAAAACAATTGAATAAACAAGAACTATAATATATATCAAAGATGGGAACATTGTCACGAAGTTACAATAAACCTAGAATTCATAGCATGTATCAGAGGCTAGACAGAATGTAAAAGAAGAAAAATCCCTGATGCGCCCTCACCTAAGTAAGAGATGAGAACTCACTAAGGGATAAGTGTACCCCGTCGTTATCAAGTAATAAATTTCTGGTTTAAGTCCAGGTTATCGTCCACGGGATTTATTTCTGCAAGTACCGAGCTACTCGATCTCGGATGTTATCTAGGCTTAGGGGGTTTTGAGTTTGTTTGATTAAATTAATCTACTCTTAGGTTGAATTACGCTATTCCTAGCTAAGTTATCTGATTCTAACTAAGTTACTCTACCCCTAATTGAGCTAAACTACTCCTAAGTGATCTTTTACCAATGCAATTAACCGAAGGAACATGAAGGGATACGATGATAATGAAAATAGAATGTCTAAACAATTGAATTGAAACCTAAGTCACTTGTGTCCAAGGCGATTAACCCGACCTATCCTCCTAAAGTCCCTAGTTCGTGATTCCTTTGTAAGGCCGAAACTAGCTCTAAGGCTCAGTAATTTGGGCTTAATCTTCTATAGGGTCGTCAATCCTATAGGCACTGACTAGGTCAGATTCAGCTCGCAATATGTGCCAACCTAATTTTGGGATTATCGAATGAGTTAAACCAATCAGACAAAGCGTAAGACAAAGATTAAAACATCAAAACAATTGAATAAACAAGAACTATAATATATATCAAAGGTGGGAACATTGTCACGAAGTTACAATAAACCTAGAATTCATAGCATGTATCAGAGGCTAGACAGAATGTAAAAGAAGAAAAATCCCTTTCAAGGAACCTGTCTACCAATGCAGGCGTTTTTCTAGGATTTAAGGATGAAGCTCGAGCAATCCTCGGTGAATGGAGCTTCGGAGGTGTCTTCAATGGAGGTTTGAAGGATATGGAGGAGGTGGAGAGGATTTCTCAAGGTGAAAAGCTAAGAAAATTACAAAGGAAAAAGATCTCCAATTTACATTGGAAAAACTCTATTTATAGACGCGGCTCGGGCCCTTTTCTTGACCTAATTCGTGTCCTTATTGATGTAGGAAGTCGTGGGGTCCATCGTGGTATCGTGGGGGCGAAATTGGTCTTTTTGACCAATTCCCGCAGGTCTGCTCGTCGAGCAGGGCTACTCGCGACGAGCAGCCCCCTGCTCGCCGAGTAGGCGCCTGGCGGCCTGCTCGGCGAGCAGGCACAGTGCCTGGGCAGTGCCTGGGCGGTGCCTGGGCGATGCCTGGGCAGTGCCTGGGCGGTGCCTGGGCAGCTCACCGAGCAGCGCCCAGGCTGCGCGCCGATGCTCAATTCGCCGAGCGACTGCCGGGGTTCCCCGAGACACGATTTTTGCCTGAAATTGATCATGTTTTAACCTGCACACGCACATAAACTCCAAACAACATTAGTCCAAGGGCTAAATTGACCCGCCAATCGCTTATTTGAGCAAACGCTTCGTTTGGTGCGACTTTTGACGGATCAATTAGCTTCAAAAGATAACGGAATTATAATACGCATGCCATTTTGGCCGTATTTGCCTAAATTGATCATAAAACGAGCCTAAACAACGAAAAGTAAATAAAACGTTTCCAATTTCTAACTAACTCACACAAAAGCATTTAAATGCGAGAATTTCTCGGTTATTAACAAAATAACGCTAAAACCCGTCCTAAAACCGTACCCAAAGATAGGGGTTTTTGACCCCTATCAGGGGGTTAGGAACTATTTAAACTTTTTTGAATTTAGGGCAGACTTCTTTTCTTAAGAGAAAAGGTTTTAACAGCGGCGCTGAGTAAACAGCAAGATACTGGCTTAGTCAACTGGTGACTAGGTCAGTTTCTTAACTTGAGTCAGGCTATAGCACTTAGAGTCTATTCCTGAGCTCAGATGTTCGATGCGCACAACTCAGCTTGACCTCTTTACCTGGTCAGTTTTTGGTTATTTAAGCAAGCAATATATATAAGGAGTTTAAGGTAAGAAATACGTTACTCAGCAGATTTATCCAGGTTCGGCTTCTAAGCCTACGTCCTGTCCCCGGAACACGTTCCGAGCTTTCGAATCCTCTACTGAGCTCTTTAAAGGTAGAGCCTCAAACCTTTTACAATCTTAGCAACTGAGTATAACAAGAGTACCTTCCTCTATACCTCTACTCAATCCTAATCTCTCGCTGAGTACTATAACCGAGTACTCAGCCTCTCCTTTCTAATCTCTAGAAATGATAAGTGTTTGTCCTAAACAATGATTGCTAAGACACCTTAGATGATTGAATAATCACTCTAGACTTTTACACAAAAGATATGAAATTTAGTGTAAGATTGCTTTGCTTTTTGCTTGCAGAACTTGCGTAGAAATTTGGTCAGCGTAATGGCTTGATCAAGTTCTATGTATAATGAAGCTTCTGATGGCACTATTTATAGAGACGTCTGGACATCGGTCATTTTGAATTTCGAAATAACTGTTGGAGGGAAACGGCTTCCTGTCGTTGTCATCCTGACTTGCTCAGAGCTCTCGGCCAATCAGATTTGAGTATCTTCTGTCCTCGGTCAGCTTTTGGTCAGCTCGGCAGAGTTTCTCTCCTTTTATGGTAAAGTCAACTGGACAGCATACTGTGTCGTCTGAACTTTATCCAAAGTGGAAACACTTTGTTTGGAAGTTTTCCTTAGCCAGCTGCTGTCTTGTACGCTTTGTCGAATCAACTCAGCAGCTTCGTTCTGAAGTTGTTCCCTGAAGGTCTTCTAGATCCTTCTTCCGCTGAGTTGCGTTTTGTCCATAACGATAATGTTTTGACATTCGTGGGCCGAGTTGTCTTGAATTGTTTGACTTGGGCTTTGACTTCTTGTATTGGGCTTGGGCTTTTTAATCCTTATGTCTTATAAGCAATTTTTAACTCAACATTGAACAAACACATTAGTAGAATAAATCAAAGCATTTAAACTTAGTGTGTTTAGAATATGTTTTTAATTATACTTAAACAATTTTGTCAAATCAAAATTATGTGGAAAGGTGTTTCAACAATGTCTTGAGCTGGTTGTGTTTCAACAATCTCTGCAGGTATAGATTGGTCAGTGAAAACAATTTGAGTTTCGCTTTTACCTTTGGTCAGCCCTTGAGGTAGTGACTCAGCGGCTGTTTCTTGGTCAGCGGGTGCTGAGTATGGATCATCCTCAGTCAGCTACTTGTCTTTTCCTGTAGGGTTAGTTTCATCGAACTCAACGTGTACTGACTCTTCTAAGACCTGAGTTCGTTTATTGAAAACTCTATATGCTTTGCTGTTTGGTGAGTAGCCTAAAAAGATAGCTTCATCAGCTTTTGAATCAAACTTAGCAAGGCTGTCTTTAGTATTTAGAATAAAACATTTACAGCCGAAGGCACAAAAGTATCCAATGTTGGGTTAAGACGGCTCTGGTCAGTTCTGTGGACAGCGCTTTAAGTCTATCGGCGCTTTCATTGACACCATCAAAGATAGCCACTCCATTATCTGAGACCTCGGAGGGTATATTAAGCTCAGCAGCGCTGATCATGCTGACTATGAAAGCTTGAGATTTACCTACCCAAGTAAGTGCATCAGTCAGACCAGCAACGACTTGATGGAATGTTTTGAGTAAGGAGGTGTCATAGTATTGACGCTGAACATTGATGTGACGTATGTGGTTGAAGGTTTGTCTGGTGATAGATAGCATTTCATTTTACTTCATAGCGTCAGTATCCATCTCTTGCTTGTTCAGATTCAGCAATCGAACGGCCTCACCAATTTGCTCCACTGAGCACTGAGAATAGGAGACCATTTGCTCGTTGGTTTTGATTTGCTCGGTGTGAAGCTGAGCAAAGAGCATTTTAACTTCATCAGAAGTAGCATAGCGTGTGTTCGCAGCTGACAAAGTCTGAACTTGTTCTTGAAGAGCGTTGAGATGTTGAACTATTGTCAGCTGGATCTCAGCCAGCTTTGCGATGAAATCTTTCTTAGCTTACTGTGCTTGAAAGGTAATGATGATACTCAGCAAGTCCTTGAATCCCTTAACTTCGTTGAGAAGCTGAGTTACTTAGGAGAGCTGAGTAGTCTCAACAGTAGAGGACCCAGCAGCAGCAGGAGTAGTTTGTTGAAGGTCTTTGATCAATGTCTGTACTGAGTCGATGATTCGTTTACCAGACTCAGTGGCATTCATGTAGCTTTGAGAGCCTTCATTAAGTTGTCCAGTGACATCAGTATGACCGGTTGGAAGAGGATTTAATGGAATAATATGGTCAGTGACTGGAAGTGTGCCTTCAATCTGTTCTTGGTTGGATTGGGAACGAGTTTGATCGGCAGAGGTGTTGAGTGGAGAAGAAGTAATCTGGATGCTGTCTGTGCTAACTGAGGCAGGAATGTTCTGAGTCAGCACAATGCTTGGATTGACAGCATCAACGGGAATGGATTCCACTTGACTCGTAGAATTTGCGAAAGCATTCAAGTCGGCATGTTCCTTTAGTGAAGAAACAGAGGCTTGCTTTTCTAGAGAAGCCGGTGGAGTAGAGGATGGTTGCTTTCTGAAAAATTTCAGCTTAACTGCAGAAGGGTCCTTGGTTGGCTTCTGAATAACAAAGTCAGGAAGGGTTGGTTGTTGAACAGGAATGTCACTGACTGTCTTCTGACTTGCCTTAACCAATCTTCTTGTGCGAGGAGGAGGGTCAGCTTGAATAGACTCTCCTGAGTGAGATGGAGAAGTTTCTTCTTGATCAGCTTCTTGATCAGCATTAAGCTGGTCAGCTTGTTCTTGTACTTGATCAACATTGTGTTGGTCATGTTCTTGTTCTTCTCCAACAGCCAACTCAGTATTGGCTTGCTCAGCTTCAACCTCACTAGTTGTCTCCTCATTGTCCTCAGCGTCATCCTGACCGCTGCCTCTTCTTCTTCTTCATCTTCTGAACTGTCACCATCTAATTCTTCCTCAACTTGTGCAATGAACTGATCGTCCAGATGCACCTCATCTTCTTGATGCTCAGCTACAGTTCCTAGACACTGTGTGTAGTGAGAGTCACCAGGAACAATGACGTCAGTAGGGATTGCGTCAATTGGAGTCAGTGAAGAAGACTTCTGCTTCTTTTGAGGTTGCTCATCAGCATCTGGTCTTTCCTCAATTTCAGGCTCATCTTGCCTGCTCCTTTTCTCAGCTGACTTAGGTCTCTCCTGACCTGGTTCAGCAATTGACTTAGGCTTCTTTGCCTTAGGCTCAGCCTTCTTTGAAGGAGTCTCAACAGCTTTTCTCTTATGGGCAGCTGGAGCCTTGGTCCTTCTTCTTTGCTTGGGAGCAGTTCCCTCAGTTTGTTGTTCACCAGCAGCATCAGCTTTTGCTTTCTTTAGGGGCTGATTGAACTTTAAAGCCCTCAGCGAAGCAGCTGTGATTTCAGATCCTCTAGCTTTAACGTCATCAGTCGGGTCTATTTGATGGTCAATAAGGATCCTGGTGATGAGCGAGCCCAGCCTGAGAGTTCCAGTGCTCCTCAGGAACCCAGCAATTAGGAATACTGGCATGTTGATTGGCTTGTATGTCAACATATGCCATATGAAGCATTGCTCAAAATTTGTTGCTGAGGAGGTGCAGTTGATCTTAGGATAAATGAAGTAGGTCAGCAGATAGTGAGCCATCTTTTGGTGCTGACCCATAGAGGAACTGGAGACTTCTCCTGAGTGGCCTTCAGGTTTACAGAAGGTGACTTCGTACCCAGTACCGTCATGATCTCCAGATCTTCTCAGCTTTGCTCTTTCATTTTTCAACTTCAGCAAATTTGTCAAATAGGTGAGATTGATGAAAATCGTTTTCCCCCTTACTACTGTTGCCAGATAGTCCTGGTTATCATCAGCGACTTGGAGGTTCTTGTAGAACTCCCTTACTAGGCCAGGATAGGTGTGATCCCTAATAGAGAACAGCTCGGTCCATCCATTTTGCGATCTCCATTCGCAGAAGGGTTGCTCGGAAGTCACGAAGTTCTCAGAGACCCATCGTGAGAAGTCCACCTTCCATTCGCTAATGTTATCAAAAACCTTGGTATAGGTTCTGATTTTGGTCGGTTTTCCTTTGGAGGAGGTAGCTTGCCCAGTTTTTCCTTTACTCGGCGTAGTGACCTTGGTAGTTTCAGGCACAAAAGTTTGCCTGGAGGGTTCATCGGAGCTGGTCTTAGGGTTACCGGCACCGGAGATGTTGACGGAAACTTTAGTCATAGTTTCAGAACAAGTTTGGGAACCTTTGAGAGTTTTTAGAGAGAAAGCTTTGCCTTAGAATTCGGTAGGTGTAAAGAAAATAAAGAATGGGGATTTACCCATTATTTATAGCGGTGAAGAGTGGATCTTATCGAATCCATGTGTCAGTTTTGCCTTGGGATTGTCAACCGATAAAGGTCCTGGCTTTTATGACACATTCGGCGCATACGTCATCCTAGGTGGCTATACGCGTGCTTTTGCATTTAATGCAACGGATCTAACACTCAGCGTTTAGAATACTAAGCGTTTTGGATTCTAAGTGGTCAGTAGTATATGAAAGGATGATTTCTCAGTTTAAGATTACTACTCGGTGTGCATATTGACTAAGTATTGATGTGTATTTTGTGTTAAGTACTCAGCATAACAATCACTCAGCATGCATTTGCATAAATCATTCAGCATAGTAATTCACTCAGCATAAATTTACATTTTAGAACATGAATTTACTGAAGAGGATTAAACATACCAATGGCTTCTCTCAGTATGCTGAACTGTTCATGAGCCAGTGGCTTTGTGAAGATATCCGCAAGCTGCTCATCCGTTGGGACGAAGGTCAGCTTTATCTCACATTTGAGTACATGGTCTCTAATGAAGTGATGCCTTATGCTGACATACTTCATTCTGCTGTGTTGAATTGGGTTCTTTGATAGATCAATTGCACTTTTGTTGTCGCATTTGACCTCAATTGTCTTTGTTTGAACACCATAGTCTTCAAGCTGTTGCTTAATCCATAGGACTTGAGCAACACAATGACCAGCAGCAATGTACTCAGCTTCACTGGTAGACAAGGCTACTGACTCCTGCTTCTTACTGAACCAAGATACAATACAACTTCCTAAGAAATGACATCCTCCAGAGGTGCTTTTTCGTTCTAGCTTGTCTCGACCATAGTCAGCGTCAGTGTATCCAACGAGTGTAAAGCCATGAGTGTTGGGATACCATAAACCTGCGTTCACTGAGCTTTGCAAGTATCTAAGGATTCTTTTTACAGCTATGTAATGAGATTCCTTAGGGTTAGATTGATATCTAGCACAGTAGCATACTGAGAACTGAATGTCCGGTCTACTGGCTGTTAAGTAAAGTAGAGAGTCTATCATACCTCGATACAATTTGCTGTCTACTGACTTACCATTCTCGTCAGCGCAGAGGACAATGTCAGTGCCCATAAGAGTGGATATTGGCTTGCAATTTTCCAAGTCATATTTCTTTAATATCTCCTTGGCATATTTAGCTTCACTGATGAAGATGCCATTCTTTCCTTGTTTTATTTGAAGTCCGAGGAAGAAGTTGAGTTCTCCCATCATCGACATTTCAAACTCAGTCTGCATTTGTTTGCTAAATTCCTTGCACATTGATTCATTAGTTGCACCAAATATTATATCATCAACATAAATTTGAGCCAGCAGGGTATCTTTACCCTTTCTCTTAATGAATAAGGTTGTATCAGCTTTGCCCCTGACATAGTTTCTAGTCAGTAGGAAACTGGTCAGCCTTTCATACCAAGCACGTGGTGCTTGCTTGAGGCCGTACAGAGCCTTTTTGAGCTTATAAACGTGGTTTGGGAATTTAGGATCCTCAAACCCAGGAGGTTGATTAACATAAACTTCCTCGTTTATAACTCCATTAAGAAATGCACTTTTAACATCCATTTGAAACAGTTTAAAGTTCATGTAAGATGCATATGCACATAAAATCCTAATGGCCTCTAGCCTTGCCACTGGGGCAAAGGTCTCACCGTAGTCAATACCTTCTTGCTGACTGTAGCCCTGAGCTACAAGCCTTGCTTTGTTCCTGACTACGTTTCCTTGCTCATCCAGCTTGTTGCGGAAGACCCATCTTGTTCCAATGGTCTTCTGACTCCTTGGATGTGGCACTAGCTCCCATACATCATTTCTTCTGAATTGGTCAAGTTCCTCTTGCATTGCGCTCATCCAGAATTCATCTTCCTCAGCATCAGTGAAGTTCTTAGGTTCCTGAACTGAGACGAAGGCTACATTGCTGAGGTACCTCCTGAGTTGATTCCTCGTCATCAGGGTATTCCCAGAAGAATCAAGGATTGCACTCTCTGAGTGCCCTCTTGGAATCCTTATCTCTTTAGGTAGATTGATGACCGGGTCGTTACAATAGGTCTAACTAGAGCCCTATTAAGAATATAGCACGCTGTGTTAACAGCCTCTCCCCAAAAATACTTTGGAAGCCTATGCTCATCCAGCATTATCCTGGCTATTTCAACCAGAGTTCTGTTCTTCCTTTCAACAACCCCATTTTGTTGAGGTGTTCTAGGAGTAGAGAAATTGTGGTCAATGCCGCTGGCTTCACAGAATTCAACAAACTTTTGGTTTTTGAATTCTCCACCATTATCAGTTCGGATGTGAGCCAATTTTAGGTCTTTATCATTTTCAATTTTTCTAACCAAATTTGAAAATGTCTCAAAGGTCTCATCCTTGCTACTCAGCAAGATGACCCAAGTGTACCGAGAGAAGTCATTTACAATGACCAAGGAAAATCTTCTTCCACCTAGACTCAGCGGCTGGACTGGACCGAAGAGATCCAAGTGTAGTAACTCTAACGGACGCTTAGTTGAGACAATGTTTTTGCTGTGAAAAGATTGTTTGGTTTGTTTTCCAGCTTGGCAAGCGTGGCATAATTGATCTTTTTCAAATTTAAGTTCAGGCAGTCCCTCAACCAATTGCTTTCTTGCTAATTTGGCCAGGAGGTCCATGCTTACATGACCAAGTCTCCTGTGCCATAGCCAGGAATTTTCTTCCTTTGATACTAAGCATACAGTTTTTGAAAACTTTTTCTCTAAATCTAGCATAAAGACATTATCAATTCGAGGGGCAGTTAAAATTAACTCATTTGTTTTACCCTCGTATATTTTACATCCAGTAGCATCAAATATAACTTTTCTCCTATTGTCACATAGCTGAGCTACGCTGAGTAAGTTATATTTGAGTCCGCTGACTAGGGAGACTGACTCAATAGTAGGATTTCCTCCGATGGTTCCTGACCCTACTATCTTACCCTTCTTGTTGTCTCCAAAACTTACGCTTCCTCCTCGTTTACGCTCAAACGTGATGAATTGAGTTTCATCACCAGTCATATGCCTCGAGCATGCGCTGTCAATATACCACATCTTTGACTTCTCAGCACACCTCAGGCTTACCTGCATTGTAACTAGTTACTTTTACGTACCCAATTCTTTTTGGGTCCTTGCTTGTTAGGTGCAACAGGTAAAGCATCATATTTTATTTTATGGCGACATACTTGGACAGTATGGCCATTCTTTCCACAGAAGTCACAGCTGACCTTCTGTTTAGGTTGTCTCACTGACTGATCAGCACCCCAGTGCTGAGCATGCCAGCACACCTTTGTGGTGTGACCTTTCTTCCCACAGAAGTCACACTGGACATTCCGCTGGGGATTCCATCTCTGCTGAGTACCTTGGTACTGAGTTCTCAGAGGAATGTTTCTTTTATTTGGAACCTTTAATTGGTTCTGGATAGTTGTGACGTCCTTTCTCAGTTTCTTTGAAACTGATTGGACTTCAGAGACAGACTCATGTATGAACTTCATGTTATCATGCAAAGTTGAGTTGTCCTGAAGAAGGTATCTGAGATCACTCAGCTTGATCTCTTCAACCTCGTCACAGCGCCTGCTGAGTGCTCTAATTTTCTTATTAAACTTTTTCACAAGTGTATAGAGATCACTCAGGGCATTACCCATTTCGTTTCTGAGCTGGGAAAGTGATATTACCTCATTTGATTGCTCCTCGTCGTCAGATGCAACGGAGAGGTCAGCATGCTCAGAGACGCACGGCTCAGCAAGTTCATCAGCCATGAAGCATATCTTCGCTGACTCGGTGGCCTCAGCTTCTGTTGATAAAGACTCATCACTGTTGCTCCATGTAGCCACCATTGCCTTTTTGCCGTTCTTCTTATCTTTCCTCAGCGTAGGGCAGCTTGACTTTATATGGCCAGTTTGATGACATTCAAAGCATGTAATGGGCTTTGAGTTATCTTTCTTGTATTTACTGTCGTTGGACTCAGCTTTATACTTATCAAACTTTCTGTAAGGCTTCTTAGAATATTTGTCATTTTTCCTGAACAGCCTTTTCATCTTCCTTGTGAACATAGCCATCTCTTCATCATCTGTTGAGCTCCCATCAGTGGAGTCAGCTTTCATGATAAGAGATTTCTGCTTCTTGTCTTCAGACTTTTCCTTCACCTCGAAGTTTTTCATTGATATCTCATGGGTCAGCAACGAGCCGATGAGTTCGTCATATTTGTAGGTGGTTAAGTCCTAAGCTTCATCAACAGCGGTCTTCTTTGCTTGCCAGTCTTTAGGAAGACTCCTGAGTATCTTTTTGACTTGTTCTTCCTCAGTGAAGATCTTCCCAAGTCTCTTGAGCTCATTTATGATGTTGGTAAACCTTGCATTCATGTTAGATATACCCTCATCATTGTTCATTTCGAACAGCTCGTACAGTCTCATCTGCTGGTTCACCTTGGACTCCTTTACTTTATTGGTTCCCTCGTAGGTGACCTCCAGCTTCTTCCAGATCTCTTGCGCCGACTCACAACCTGAGATTTTATTATATTCTGCAGCATCGAGCGCACAGTGAAGCATATTTATAGCCGAAGCATGATTTTGTAGCTTCTTGAGATCATCCTCTGTCCATTTGGCCTCAGCTTTAACAACTGTTTGGCCAGCCACAACTTCGACAGGTACAAATGGGCCTTGGACTATGGATAGCCAGGCACTCATGTTTGTAGCCTGAATGAATTTTTTCATCCTATTCTTCCAGAAGGTATAGTTAGACCCGAAGAATATGGGAGGCCGAGTACTGGACAGCCCCTCAGGTAAGATCTGAGTTGTTTGGTTTCCTGGGAGAAACCGAGTGCTGTTTTCGCCCATAGTGGGGATCAGCTCAAGGTGGTTAAACCTTTTACAATGAGCTCTTAAGCTCTGATACCACTTGTTGGTCCCTTATAACATTACAAGTATAGTTCCAAAGGGGGGGGGTTAGGAACTATTTAAACTTTTTTGAATTTAGGGCAGACTTCTTTTCTTAAGAGAAAAGGTTTTAACAGCGGCGCTGAGTAAACAGCAAGATGTTGGCTTAGTCAACTGGTGACTAGGTCAGTTTCTTAACTTGAGTCGGGATATAGCACTTAGAGTCTATTCCTGAGCTCAGATGTTCGATGCGCACAACTCAGCTTGACCTCTTTACTTGGTCAGTTTTTGGTTATTTAAGCAAGCAATATATATAAGGAGTTTAAGGTAAGAAATATGTTACTCAGCAGATTTATCCAGGTTCGGCTTCTAAGCCTACGTCCTGTCCCCGGAACACGTTCCGAGCTTTCGAATCCTCTACTGAGCTCTTTAAAGGTAGAGCCTCAAACCTTTTACAATCTTAGCAATTGAGTATAACAAGAGTACCTTCCTCTATACCTCTACTCAATCCTAATCTCTCGCTGAGTACTATAACCGAGTACTCAGCCTCTCATTTCTAATCTCTAGAAATGATAAGTGTTTGTCCTAAACAATGATTGCTAAGACACCTTAGATGATTGAATAATCACTCTAGACTTTTACACAAAAGATATGAAATTTAGTGTAAGATTGCTTTGCTTTTTGCTTGCAGAACTTGCGTAGAAATTTGGTCAGCGTAATGGCTTGATCAAGTTCTATGTATAATGAAGCTTCTGATGGCACTATTTATAGAGACGTCTGGACATCGGTCATTTCGAATTTCGAAATAGCCGTTGGAGGGAAACGGCTTCCTGTCGTTGTCATCCTGACTTGCTCAGAGCTCTCGGCCAATCAGATTTGAGTATCTTCTGTCCTCGGTCAGCTTTTGGTCAGCTCGGCAGAGTGTCTCTCCTTTTATGGTAAAGTCAACTGGACAGCATACTGTGTCGTCTGAACTTTACCCAAAGTGGAAACACTTTGTCTGGAAGTTTTCCTTAGCTAGCTGCTGTCTTGTACGCTTTGTCGAATCAACTCATCAGCTTCGTTCCGAAGTTGTTCCCTGAAGGTCTTCTAGATCCTTCTTCCGCTGAGTTGCGTTTTGTCCATAACGACAACGTTTTGACATTCGCGGGCCGAGTTGTCTTGAATTGTTTGACTTGGGCTTTGACTTCTTGTATTGGGCTTGGGCCTTTTAATCCTTATGTCTTATAAGCAATTTTTAACTCAACATTGAACAAACACATTAGTAGAATAAATCAAAGCATTTAAACTTAGTGTGTTTAGAATATGTTTTTAATTATACTTAAACAATTTTGTCAAATCAAAATTATATGGAAAGGTGTTTCAACAATGTCTTGAGCTGGTTGTGTTTCAACAATCTCTGCAGGTATAGATTGGTCAGTGAAAACAATTTGAGTTTCGCTTTTACCTTTGGTCAGCCCTTGAGGTAGTGACTCAGCGGTTGTTTCTTGGTCAGCGGGTGCTGAGTATGGATCATCCTCAGTCAGCTGCTTGTCTTTTTCTGTAGGATTAGTTTCATCGAACTCAACGTGTACTGACTCTTCTAAGACCTGACTTCGTTTATTGAAAACTCTATATGCTTTGCTGTTTGGTGAGTAGCCTAAAAAGATAGCTTCATCAGCTTTTGAATCAAACTTAGCAAGGCTGTCTTTAGTATTTAGAATAAAACATTTATAGCCGAAGGCACGAAAGTATCCAATGTTGGGTTTTCGTCCTTTCCAAAGTTCGTAGGGAGTCTTCTTTAATATGGGTCTGACTAGAGCCCTATTAAGTATGTAGCAAGCTGTGTTGACAGCTTCTCCCCAAAAGTACTTTGGAAGCCTATGCTCACTCGGCATTGTCCTAGCTATTTCAACCAAGGTTCTGTTTTTCCTTTCAACTACCCCATTCTGTTGAGGCGTTCTAGGAGCAGAAAAATTATGGTCAATGCCGCTGGCTTCACAGAATTCAACAAACTGTTGGTTTTTGAATTCTCCACCATTATCACTTCTGATGTGAGCTAACTTTAGGTCTTTATCATTTTCAAGTTTTCTTACTAATGTTGAAAACGTCTCAAAGGTTTCATCCTTGCTACTCAGCAAGATGATCCAAGTGTACCGAGAAAAGTCATCTACAATGACCAAGGAAAATCTCCTACCACCCAAGCTCTGCGGCTGGACTGGTCCGAAGAGATCCAAGTGTAGCAACTCAAGTGGACGCTTGGTTGAGACAATGTTTTTACTATGAAAAGATGTTTTAGTTTGTTTTCCAGCCTGACAAGCATTGCATAATTGATCCTTTTCGAACTTAAGTTCTAGCAGTCCCTCAACTAATTGCTTTCTTGCTAATTTGGCCAGGAGGTCCATGCTTACATGACCAAGTCTCTTGTGCCATAGCCAGGAATTTTCTTCCTTTGACACTAAGCATACATTTTTCGAAAATTTCTTTTCCAAATTTAGCATAAAGACATTATCAATACGAGGGGCAGTTAAAATCAATTCATTTGTTTTTCCCTCGAGTATTTTACATCCAGTGTTATCAAATATAACTTTTCTCCCGTTATCACATAGCTGAGCTACGCTGAGTAAGTTATATTTAAGTCCACTGACTAGGGAGACTGACTCAATAGTAGGATTACCACCAACGGTTCCTGACCCTACTATCTTACCCTTTTTGTTGTCTCCGAAACTTACGCTTCCACCTCGTTTACGCACAAGTGTGATGAACTGAGTTTCATCACCAGTCATATGCCTCGAGCATGCACTGTCAATGTACCACATCTTTGACTTCTCAGCACACCTCAGGCTTACCTCAGTTGAGTGTGCCTCATCGTCAAATGCAATGGAGGGGTCAGCATGCTCAGAAACACAAGGCTCAGCAAGCTCATCTCCCATGAAGCAGATCTTTGCTGACTCAGTGGCATCAGCTCTTGATGATGATGATTCATCACTATCACTCCAGGTTGCCACCATTGCCTTCTTGCTGTTCTTCTTTTCCTTCCTCAAGGTAGGACAGCTTGATTTGATATGGCCAGTTTGATGACATTCAAAGCATGTGATGGGCTTTGAGATGTCCTTCTTGTACTTGTTGTCGCTAGAGTCAGCTTTGTACTTGTCAAACTTCTTGTAAGGCTTCTTGGAATATTTATCATTCTTTCTGAACATCCTTTTCATTTTTCTAGTGAACATGGCCATCTCTTCATCGTCTGTTGAGCTCCCATCAGTGGAGTCAGCTTTCATGACAAGAGACTTTTGCTTCTTGTCCTCAGACTTCTCCTTCACCTCAAAATTCTTCACTAAGATCTCATGGGTCAGCAGAGATCCAATGAGTTCATCATACTTGTAGGTGGTCAAGTCTTGAGCTTCCTCAACAGCGGTTTTCTTGGCTTGCCAGCTTTTGGGAAGGCTCCTCAGTATCTTCTTGACTTGCTCTTCCTCAGTAAAGATCTTGCCAACTCTTTTGAGCTCGTTGATTATATTTGTGAATCTTGAGTTCATTTCAGAGATTCCTTCATCATCATTCATTTCAAACAGCTCGTACAACCTCAAGTACTGGTTCACCTTGGACTCCTTAACTTTGTTGGTTCCTTCATAGGTGACCTCCAGTTTCTTCCAGATTTCCTGCGCTGACTCACAACCTGAAATCTTGTTGTACTCTGCAGCATCTAACGCACAGTGAAGCATGTTTATAGCCGAAGCATGATTTTGTAGCTTCTTGAGGTCATCTTCTGTCCACTTAGCCCCAGCTTTGCCAACCGTTTGGCCGTCAACAGTTTCAACAGGAACAAATGGGCCTTGGACTATAGAAAGCCATGCACTCATATTTGTTGCCTGAATGAAATTTTTCATTCTGTTCTTCTAAAAGGTGTAGTTAGACCCGAAGAACAGAGGAGGCCGAGTAATGGACAGTCCCTCAGGAAGAATATGAGTTGTCTGATTTCCTGGGAGGAAACGAGTGTTGTTCTCAGCCATTGTGGGGATCAGCTCAAGATAGTTATATCTTGCTCAGTGAGCTTTTAAGCTCTGATACCACTTGTTGGTCCCGTTTAATGTGACAAGGTTAGTTCCAAGGGGGGGATAGGAACTATTTAAAATTTTGTCCGTTAAGGCTGACTTCTTTTCTTTAAGAAAAGGTTTACACAGCGGCGCTAAGTAGTTTTAAGACACAAGCTTAGTCAACTGGTGACTAAGTCTGCTTCTTTCCTTGAGTCAGGAGATAGCACTTAAGTCTATTCCTGAACTCAGCTTCTTAGTGCACTCAACTCAGTGTGAGTTCGTTACTTAGTCAGTTTTATAGCAAGCAATATATAAAGGAGTTTAAAGGTTAGAAATATGTTACTCAGCAGACATATCCTAGTTCGGCCTCTCCGCCTACGTCCAGTCCCCGGAACTCGTTCCGAGCTTTTTGAATCCTCTACTGAGCTCTTTAAAGGTAGAGCACGAAACCTTTTACAACAGAAGCTGAGTAGACAAGAGTACCTTCCTCTATTCCTCTACTCACTCCTATAACTACCGCTGAGTACTATAACCAAGTACTCAGCTTCTCCTTTCTATTCTTCTAGAAATGATAAGTGTTTGTCCTAAACAACAATTGCTAAGACACTTTAGATGAATTAAATCACTCTAGACTTTTACACAATGATTGGAATTGGTGTAAGATTTGCTTTGCTTTTCTCACAGAACTTCAAGTATGAATTTGGTCAGCGTTTCGACTTGATTGAAGATCTGCATCGAATGAAACATTTGAAAGGCATATTTATAGTGACACTTCAGGCACCGATGATTTCGAATTTCGAAATAACCATTGGAGGCTAACGGCTTCCTGTCGCTTTCACTCTGGACGTGCTCAGTGTCGTTGGCCAATGAGATTCTTGTATCTTCTGTCTACGGCAGTGCTCAGCAGCTTTTCGTCAGATGAACAGAATGTTTCGACATTTATAGTAAAGTCTTCCAGACAGCTTACTGCGTCTTCTGAGCTTTACCCAAAGTAGAAATACTTTGTCTCTAAGTTGATTTCGTTCTGCCGCTGACTTGTACTTCTTGTCGTTTAACTCAGCAGCTTCATCTTGAAGCAATTGATAGAAGGCTTCTCGATCCTTCTTCATGCTGAGCTAGCGCTTTGCTTAGAACGACTGTGTTTTGTCTTCCTGGGCCGTGAGGTCTTGATCTTTTGACTTGGGCTTGACTTCCTCTTATGGGCCTTTAGGCTTTTTATCTTAATGTCTTATAAATCAATTAACTTAACATTGAACAAACACATTAGTGTGAATAAATCAAAGCATTTAAATTTAATGTGTTAGAATATTTTTATCATTCACATAAATAATTTTGTTAAATCAAAATCATGTGGAAAGGTGTTTCAACACAGCTTTCTGTCTCGACAGAAAATACTGTTACATGCAAGTCTCAACAGTAATATGCCAACCCCTATAACATATTACTTGACTTGGGTTTACTTTAAGTCTATTGGTTCTATTATAAAGTACAGTCTCACTTCATGCTTGTATGAACACTTTATAATTACTTAAATAAACTTAGGGTTACTTTCTTTATGAAAGATTTGTGCCTTTATATATAGTTACATTTTAATGCTATATATCTTATTAAACAAATGATCAAATAAACAATTTATTCATTAATATTAATATCCTAAAACAATTGTCTTTAGGACACTAAACTCCAACAAACACGATATGGGATTGGTGCTTTACGCCAAACTTCCTTAGAGTACAGGCATTCCATAAAACAGTGGCGTAAATCTTCGTGGCCGTGGTTGCAGCACGGGCATCTCGGTTCAGTCGACAGTCCCCGCTGGTTCAGTGCTTCGCCAGTTGGAAGTTTATTACACGACATTCACCACAAGAAGTGTTTGATTTTAGCCGACAGATTGAGGGTCCATATCATCTTATATTTGACCGATTCCAGGAGCTGCCAAAGGTCGAACTAGTACCTGCAAGTCGGTCATGTTTTGCAATATAGTAGCAAGATTTAACAGAGAAGTTACCCGAAGCCGTGTGAGCCCAGTACATCCTATCCGGAGGAAGACGGAAGCTGATATTTATCTTGCATATTTCATTTAGCTCGTCAGTTTGAAAGAATTGGTGAAGGATTTCCCTATTCCAACACTTGTTTTCGTGGTCAATTAGTTCGTGTACCATAACCGGTCTTGGGACAGCAGTAGCAACTAGCGGGTGGCATGCATTCAGTGAAGGTATCCAATTGTCAGACCAGATATTTATATTCAAACCGTTCCCCACTCTCCAATATAATCCTTTGCGGAATGTCTCCCTTGTCATCAAGACGCCCCGCCAGAAGTAGCTCGGACCAGAGCACAACGGTGCATCGAGGAAATTGGATTGCACATGATCCGCCAACATTGTTTTGACAATAAAGCCAGATTAAAGGATCTCATACTTCGGAAGCCAAGACCCCCTTCAAACTTTGATTTGCAAGCAATGTCCCAAGCTAACCAGTAAATCGGTTGTTTACTCGTGGTACCACCCCACCAGAATCGGCTAATTGCACTTTGGATCTCTTTGCAGAAATAATCTGGAAGCAAAAAGCAAGACATAATGTAAGTGGGTATAGATTGGATTACAGATTTGATCAGTACCTCTCTGCCCCCAACTGATAATTTACGTTCCTCCCACCCCCTCAATCTGTGGTTTATCCTTTCCTTTATTACAGAGAAGACCTCTCTTCGGGATGTTCCAATAATTGTCGGCAGTCCGAAATACCGAGGGAAGGCCCCGGTTTCCTTCACACCGAGTAAATTGGTAAGGAAATGCTTCCTTTCCAGGTTCACACCACAGCTATAAAACACTTCGGACTTATCGAAATTTATCACCTGTTCTGAAACTCTCCCATACTCGGTAAGGATGTGCTGGATTTCACCAATTTCTGCAGCGTTTGCTCTCCCAAAAATCAACGAATCGTCTGCAAAGAACAGATGAGAAATACTCGGTCCATCACATCTAGCTTTAACCCCATGAATTTTACCCTCAGATTCCGCTTTCCTGATATTTGCTGAGAACGCTTTTGCACAGATGATAAATAGGTAGGGGGAGATGGGCAATACTAAAAGTTAGTAACCAAAGACTTATGAAAAATAAATAATTTAGGGGTCTAAATATATTTTTTCATATAAAATATCCCAATACACACATGTTAACTATATACAGTGGCGAATACAGAATTACTCGGTTGATGGGCGATTTTACATGTGTGTTTGTAAAAAAAATATTTGCTAAATCGAACTTGCTCAAAATATTTTTTATATATATGTGTTATAATTTGAATGGTCAAGACCCAATTTTTAAGTATTAATGTACAATTTCTCAAAATTAAGTTAGATTTCTTTTAATATTCCTAACATGTAAAAAAAATTAGGATGTATAATTAACTATTAATGAAATATTTACTATAAGAAAAAAATATTCAATATCAATATATATTTAATATTCTAAAATATATTCAATATTCTAAATATTCAATAGAAAATAAACAAAAAAAATCATATTTCGTTCAATTGGATCAAATTGGATAAAAAATGATTTTGAATTCAGAAATAGGATTTTTGAAATAAGGAATAAAGATTTCAGTGGCCTACCAGGCCAAAAAAATTAATAATTTGGATTTAAGAAGGTCTAACAGACTAAAAAAATTAGAAATTTGTATCTAGAGAGGCCTAACAGATAAAAAAAAATTAGAAATTTCGATTTAGAGAGGCCTAATATGCCTAAGAAATTAGAAATTTGGATTTATTGAGTACCTAATAGGCCCAAAATATTGAAATTTTGAATTTTGGATAAGCCTAACACATAATGGGCCATTTTGGGGGGCTAATTCAATACTCGATAAAAAAATGATAAATTTCAAAAAAAAAACTGTGGTTTCACTTTTTTACAGAAAAAAGACTATGGTTTTTTCTTTTAAATACAGGACTATGGTTTATTCCGTTACACTATTTACGGATTTGGTGAAGATGTCATTTATTTGCTAACGTGGTTGAAGGGCAAATATGGGTTTTTAAAAAAATTGGGGTAAATTTAAAAAAAAAAAACCCTGTGGTTTTACTTTTTTTGCAGAAAAGGATTGTGGTTTTTTTCTTTTCAAATACAGGACTGTGGTTTATTCCGTTACACTATTTACGGATTTGGTGAAGATGTCGTTTATTTGTTGACGGGGCTGAAGGGCAAATATGGATTTTTTTAAAAAATTGGATTTTTTATAACTATTTTGGGTTTACAATATCGACTAATGGATTTTTTATAACTATTTTGTGGCTACAATATTGACTATAAAATCTCACATTAGCGCAAATCTCATATGGTTGTTCAATGCCTTTTATAATCAATTTTTTTTAAAACCCATATTTGCCCTTCAGCCACGTCAGCAAATAAAAGGCATCTTCACCAAATCCGTGAATAGTGTAATGGAATAAACCACAGTCCTGTATTTGAAAAGAAAAAAAATCATAGTCATTTTTCTATAAAAAAAGTGAAACCACAGGGTTTTTTTTTTTGAAATTTTTGATCAATTTTTAAAAAAACTCATAATTGCTTTTTAGTCACGTCAGCAAATAAACGACATCTTCACCAAATCCGTAAATAGTATAACGGAATAAACCACAGTCCTGTATTTGAAAAGAAAAAAATCACAGTCCTTTTTCTACAAAAAAAAAAAAAGTGAAACCACATAGGTTTTTTTGAAGTTTATCCTAACAATATGGCAACAGAAAGGCCGAAACTACCCATGGTTAAGGTGGTTCCGATAGTCGGAGGGGCCAAGCCACTGTCTACGCCCCTGACTATATACAAAAAAAGTTAGGTAATATACATCAAATAATATAATTATGATTGAATTTTATATTATGTTTATTTGGGATTTAAAGTGTTTGAATTTTCGATTTATTTGTTAAATTTATGGTTAATTATTTTTATTTATGTATTTATAATTTAATTTGTATATTAAACAAGTTATGTGGAAATGAGAATGAAAGTTAAGACGTATTCTTAAACGAATAACACATATAATAAACGGATAATGATAGAAATATTTTCACGTATATAATCTCTTTTGTAATCCCTAATTGCAGGTAAGGAAGCAGCTAACAGTCAATGGTGCAAGAAGTCATAGAACGGTGAGTGCTATACACTTGATTATTGTCTTTCTCCAGTCATATTACAATGGTACAAAATGTGTCTTCTTGCATAATGTTGTTGTCGAGAGACAATTATCAGAATTCATGATTTATGCCCAATCTGAACTGAAATCAACATTAATCGGATGAATAAGCATATTGTGGATGCATTATTATACAAGTTAGATATGGTAAAAAGAGAAGGAAAATATAAGTAAGGTTTAATTTAAGGGTGGAGCTGCCATTTGGTAGCATTGGAAAAGAGTCAGGAAGTGGCATCTGACACTCATCACCTCCAAAATAGACTCGTCGAGGAAACCCCCAACCATTGCTCAATGTGAAACTTCTCCAGTCTTTCTCTATAAGTATCTCTGTGCTCACTGAACCAACTTGCTCTTTTGCTTGTATTAATTCTGAATTGACGTACTCTATCCCCCAGAATATGGCTACCTTATCTGCCAAATATATATATATATGTATCAGGCTGATTCAGTTTTGCCACTTATGAGGGTTAATTGCACTTATCTTTCTCTAAATTTATGAGTTGATTTCATATCATAAGTCATAAAACTTCAATTCTCTCATAAAAATTGGGATAAGGTTCAAATTTGACCTTAATTTTTTTTGTAGGGAAATGCATATGTACCCCTAACATAAAAATGGTAAAAGTTCATTATTGGCGGTTTCCACTTTAAGTAATTTTGGGTCCAAATAATGGTACATGCTACATGGAGTAATTTTATGTCTAGGTAATAGAACTCATAAAATATGATTTTATCTTGAGTATAGAGACAGAGCACCTCTAGCGGTGGGGAACCATTTCTTATAGGGGAGGTTTGCCCTGCACACACACACCTACATCTCATGCAGGGTGTTAATTGCACCCATGATGGATAAAGGGTTGTGCATCTTTCTTTCTATTTTTTGTGCTACATTTTGGCATGTGTTGAGTTAAAAAAAAAAATTTAATCTCAATACATATCGGTTGGGTTTATTTTTTCACTCCAAGTAGTTAAGGCTGACTCCGCTATTGCATAGGTGAAAAATTGATTCAACGTGGGACTATTTAAAACAAAATTTTATCATTTCTCATGTGAGCAATATATCTGCATTTTTCTAGAAATATTAGGGACAAATGTGTACCTTTATCACCATAAAAATCACATAACTTGTATTTGAATTTATACTCGGATAACTTGAAGCTTGCCTCCATCATTTTGATGTAATAAATCTTTTAGACTGTTTTTTTTTTGTGTGTGATTCGGTCTTTTTGTAACTATGTTTGATGTTTAGAAGATTCTATATGACAGTTAAATAGCGACTCAGTAAACCAGCTTGTTTAAATTTTCTACGAGCTAGGGGAAACATTGATCCTATTTGGAAACGTTAGTGAAATTCTTTATTGTTTCATATGTTACCAGTAAATATACACTTCCCAAAAAATGATAGAAGGATTAAATTTAAACCTTAGTCCGATTCATAATTAATACCTGTGAAGCCAACAGTGGAGAGGATTGTTTTGTTGAAGCTGTATGAAGTAATTTTTTGGGTAAAAGCAGGATGTTGTACTAACACATTCCAGTCTGAGTAGTTTGCTTTGTAATTATAGTTAGAAATAGTGAGCTTCACCCTCCAATGACTCGTATATATGTTTTTAATATGCCAATGAACACCAACTGGACACATATGATCACTGCATTTCACTAAGTCTACACTATTCAGATTCGACAATGATGATTCAGCAGAAACGTCGCTGATATTACATAAAATAAAAAATATGTTAGGATTTTCCCCCTGCATTTTTAGAAATAGTGGGAATCAAATGATATATAGAAACACACCTTATGCATGGAAGTGTATTGTTTTGGGACTCTTTACATCCACAGCTGCAGTCAGGGCAATTTGTAACCTTAGGATTATAGAATGTTGAAAGTGAAACACAACAAACTGGCTTCCTATTCGCCACAAAACTTGAATATGTACATGTTGATTTCCATGTTCCTGATAACAGAAATACCTGTTATTTCAACTGTAATCCTATCTATTCCAAGATTATGTCATTTTCTTGTGGATCCCTTTAATCAATTTAGTTAGTTTCTCCCAATTAGACTTGTTTATAGACTGGACTAGGGGTCAGACCCACTGGAGTTTTACCTAAAAAATACTCATCCCAAACTTAGCACAGCTCACTATTATTTTAGTTGGGCTTGTGCTTAAAAAATAAATCTGAAACCAAGTCTAAATAAGTCCACCTCAAAATTATATGTATAGTTTTTAGTAATAAAAATTAAAAATCATATTTAAATTATTCCAAAAAAATCATATTTAAAAATAATAATAATTAATATTAATAGGTTGGGTCCTACCAAAAAAAATACTAATAGGCTGGGTTGGACTTGGCTGGTCTGTACTATTTCTATAAATCTCAAGTTCGCACTAGACATAGACGGGCTATACTGGCTTAGCCCGAGCTTAAGGTCATTTTCTTTGTCCAAGCCCCACGTATTAAATGTTGGTCGGGAGAGCATTTGGACCCATGAACAAATCTACATTAGAATGAGCCAAATTTGAAATTTAACTACCTTAAGTTTGCACAATATTCACAACGGGTGGCCCAGACTAAGATAATTAATTTTTAATGTCACCTTTAGTTTATTTAACTAAATATATTTTAAGGGTTAGGCTATGCTTATTTTGTTTTTAACAAAGTAAGCTTTACTTTGTTTTTTCTACCATTGGATGTAATGGTAGAAAAAACAAAGTAAAGCTTACTTTGTTAAAAACAAAATAAGCATAGCCTAACCCTTAAAATATAATTATAAATAATAAAAGGGTAAATTCTAAAAAAAACCCATGTGGTTTGATGTTGTTCCAAAAAAACCCTTGTGGTTTGGTTTTACAAAAAAAAAAGGACTGTGGTTTCGCCGTTACCCGAAAAACGAAAATTGGCTTAACAGTGTTAAAGTTGCTGACGTGGCAAGGGGTAGAGTTGGAAAAATATTTTTTTTTCTTTTTTTTATTTTTCTTTTTTCTTTTTCTTCTTCTTCTTCTTCTTCTTCTTCCTCTTCTTCTTCTTCTTCTTCCTCTCTTCTTCTTCTTCTTCTTCTTCTTCTTCTTCTATTTTTTTTTTTATTTCTGAAATCGAGACGTTACGTCTGAAATTCAGACGTTGAACACTAATACGGGCGGCAGAGTTTCTCTGGTTCCACTCATCTTTCTGTTTCTGCCTCACATCAGATCCCTCTAGAATCCGGTAAAGAATCTCCGGCAAGTCCTTGAAGTAACCGAAATTCGCCATGGATGGAACATTACAAGCTAGGGATTTGGGGTGAAATTGATGTAGCCAAAGCGCAGCCGCGTAAAATCCCTCTTTATCAGATTTTCCAGTTCCACGAGGCAAGGATTTGGGGGTGAAATCGATGTAGCCAAGGCTCCGTCTGATTGATTCCGGTGGAGTGTGTGGTACGACATGGAAGAAGAAATCGAGGCAAGGATTTCCAGATGAAAGATAAGTTCCAGAATTCTGGAAAATTTCCAGAATTCTGGAATTTTCCAGAATTCTGGAAATTAAAAAAAAGGAAAAAAAGATAGAAAAAAAGAAGAAGAAGAGAAGAGAGAGAGAAAGAAGAAGAAAAAAGAAGAAGAAAAGAAGAAGAAGAAGAAGAAGAAGAAAAAGAAAAAGAAAAAGAAAAAATATAAAAAAAAAAAAAAAATTTCCAACTCTACCCCTTGCCACGTCAGCATTTTTAACGGTGTTAAGTCATTTTCCGTTTTTCGGGTAACGGCGAAACCACGGTCCTTTTTTTGTAAAACCAAACCACAAGGGTTTTTTTTGGAACAACATCAAACCACAGGGGTTTTTTTTGGAATTTACCCATAATAAAAATATAACAAATTAAAATTTAGTTAAGTGCTTTCTATGGTTACTTTGTTTTTGACAAAATAAAGCTTACTTTGTTTTTTTTCACCATTGGATGATGGTGGACTTTAACAAAGTAAGTTCATCCAATGGTAGTAAAAACAAAGTAAGGTTTACTTTGTAAAAAATTTATGTAAAATCTCAAATCAATCCATTTCATATCCAAGTTTATCGGGCTTGGATATTGTATGTATATTCAAGCCCGATTTATGAAAGGTGGACTTGGACTTGGGCTGGACACCTAAATTAAGATTTTATTCATATTTGGGGAATCGAAACTGATTTGTTATACAAAATTGCGGTAATTCTTGTGTAATTGGGATAGAGAGTACTCACTATAAACCTGAACTTTTCTTTTGCCTCCAATATCTGAAGATTGAGAAGGTTGAGTGAGCAAAATTGGGCTACATGTATAACCAGGACCTGGTGCTAATAGTGTCAGATTTGCAGGAGGAGGAACATCCGATTGATTTAAGTTCAAGTTTCCAACTGTAATTTCAAACGAAGAGAATGAGTTTTCAGGTTGAATAGCCTTTGCAGATAAAACGCCTCCATGGCAGCAGTCCTCCGATCTGAGTTCTGGCGGAGCAGTATCAGGATCCCAATCAGCAATCTCCGGTTTTTGTTGGCAACAATGAGCTGTTTTATATGGGAAACTTGTACAATCACCTTGTGAGGTAGCAAATGCACCAGCCATTGACCATATTACCTCCTTATTTGTCCATGTCCACCCTATCTTCCACCCTGGTTTCCCTATCTGCCGATACGCATACATATTTTCAATGCTTACCTTCGCCTGTCAAACCAAAAAACATATCACTCTAATAAAATTTATACTTTTCTAACTCTGCCATGGCTAACTTAAGTTATCCTTGTTTGAAGCTCCCAAAAATGAAAGAAAAATTGCAGCAAAAGACAGCATACCTAGAGATGATTACTGACCTTGTATCCATCATCTGTCCACGTGATGATGTCAAAGGTAACTGTAATTTCTCCATTGGGATCCAAAGTATCATAGCACTCTGCAAATCATATGCTATTAGAAAAGCAAGTAAGAATCAATTTGAGAACTATGAAAAAGTTGCAGTAAAAACCTGATAAATTGCAGAAAGAAACTAATAGTATTGTTGTTATTAGTAGAAAAGAAGACATAAGAATTGATTAGTTTTATGGAGGAGGAGTGGATAAAGATTGCATAAAAAGGTCAAGAAATGGTCGTACTATATATGAAGAAGAATCATTGGAAATATCAAGTAGGTTGTTGGATTATACGGTGACATGATCTTCGAAAAAGTCATTCAAGGAGAAGATTCTGCATTTGCCAGGATTAAAAGGTACACAACTTTCAGCTTTGGCATATATCTACTTGTCTTACATAACTACATTCTATACTGTACGACTCAGTTAATCAGGTTGTTATCATCATTACCAAACTTATATACTTGAGATAACAAAAGTAGTTACTGGTCCTTTGTAAACAATAAGAAAGTTAATCATAATCACTTCTTTTTTTTTTTTGTTTTTAAACATTTATTAATGGGAAAATTACAAAACTGGGTCAAATGAAAGATCGATTTACATATTTAACTCATTTATTCAACCTACTACATATCTAGACTATGTTTGTGTGACTTTCCCAAAATACCCTTAATATATATATAACACTTAGAAATTTTTTAGCCTTTCATCTTTCTCCCTACCGTCTGACTTCGCATGCAGTCTGCGAAAATAATGTTTGATTCAGTAGATGATTTTAATTCGCAGAGAAGATAAAAGACGTGTTTTTAAGCATTTTTTATCTTCGCATATTGCGAAATCTGCGAAGTGGTATATAACAAAAAAGTTCATAACACTATGCCATTTTCCCTTTCACATGACACAAGATACATGACAGACATTTGTTTTCATGTCGTCTGAATATTTTTCGTGACAGTATTTTAACTGTATGTCATCTTAAGGCGAAATAAAAAAATGCGCTTGATTCTCAGATGACATTACGATTACAGAATCCTATCATCCAAAGAAAATGCGCGTTTTCGTTAAATTTGATGCGCTCAACAGATGACACTTCTAATAAATGAATGTCATTGTATGCCGAAAACAAAAAAGCGGCAAATGAAATTTCACTTACGCGGCCATACCAAATTTTAGGCGCTCTATATCATTTGACTGAAATTTCAGCTGATATATAAACCCTCTCTCAATCCCAAACCCTAGTTTTAGGTTACGCAAGCTTCATCCCTCTCATCCCTCTCTATCTCCATGGTTGATTTGAACATGCAATCACTGGGTGAGCTGGAAACACGGTACTGGTAAGCCATGTTTTCTTCGTTCCTAGATGTATCATTGTTCCTTACTCTTATCTTTTCCTCATCCGATTTATTTTTGTGTATATCGATTTCAGCAGCTGGTATAAGGATCTTGTGATTTTCAGACCTATCATTGAAAGGTTTAGATCTCTCGCTTAGCTACACTGATTTTATTGTATTTAGATTCACTGCTGTAAAGCTTGGGTCTTTATCTTTTTTAATCTAGGGCAAGACAGTGCCTGATATAGTAGATGGTATGATCTCATCTGTTTCCTTTTTATTTGAACACTATTTGCAGGGATAGTAAGAATGCTTCAGTACATGGGACGGCTGACTGAGGAGATTGTCAATCGATTCATGCCTTTAGCATATGGAAAGATTTCTTTAACTTACTGAATATATATTAATGTTATGTTGGTTTGAACTGATTGGTCATGCTTTTAGAAGTGATTGTGTATGTTTGATGTACTGTTTTGGAACCTAAAACTCATTGATTTAGGAAACTAGCCTGATTTAGTATATATATTGTTATGTGGGTTTGAACTGAACAATTACATATATGTATGATGTTTTGGGTGATGATGAAATGATTGGTATGAACTGATTGGTTAGATATAACTGTTTAGGAAGCTAGGACTCATAGACTTTATGTATGAATGATCATTAAGCATGTGGTTGATTAGGCATACTCTAAAGCTTTGAATGTTCATTGAGATTGGCACTGCTCTTACACCTATGAGTTATACTGCTAGAAGTGATTGAGTATGTGTATGTGTATGAAACATGTTTATGTTTGATGTTCTGTTGATGCCTATGTTTGAGGTGCCTAATGAGTATGTGTACGATTGTTCATTTGGGCATGTAGCTTATTAATCATGCATCAAGTATTAGAGGAACATTGTAAAAGGGTCATTAAGCATGTGGCTGATTAGGCATACTCTAAAGCTTTGAATGTTCATTGAGATTGGCACTACTCTTACACCTATGAGTTATACTGCTAGAAATGATTGAGTATGTGTATGTGTATGAAACATGTTTATGTTTGATGTTCTGTTGATGCTTATGTTTGAGGTTCCTAATGAGTATGTGTACGAGGAACATTGTAAAAGGGTCATTGAGCATGTATGAAGCATGTACTGATATGGCTTGCAAATGATAAGATATATCCATACTCTTTTTTAAATTGAACATGACCTATGATGATAAGTAAGGAATAAGTTGTCTTGAATAACTTGTTATAGCATGTTAGGCATACTCTTAAAGCTGAAAATGTTATGGACTCAACTGGCTCATTTTTATTTGAAATGATAAGTAAGAATTCTGAATGCAATTCGTTTATGAAGCATGTATGAAGCATGTATTAAAGGGTAAATTTAGGCTAATTGCATGTACTGATATGGCTTGCAAATGATAAAATATATTTTGATTGGATAGAATATACATATACATACGAACTGAATAACAAGCTCTACATAAAGGGTTATGTATGTGCATTGGCCATACTCTTACTATGTTCCTTTCCACTCGGTTTGATATCGTAACAACAACATTAAACATAGTGATAGGTTTATGATGCATTCAGCACAAACAGAGTCCCTTGTTTTGAAAGCATCATAAACCTCATTACTAAGTTTAGAGTACCACGAGTACAACCCAAGTGGAAGGAGCATTGTAAATGGGTCAGTTTAGTCTACTTGCACATACATACAAACTGAATAGCAAAGCTCTATGTTATATTACAAAAGGGGGGATGAGTGTTGCCTTTCGGTTGTAATTGACAGTCCAAAGTTCCTTAGCTATTTTGACTAGTGAAAGGAAATTTGGAATTGGAATGAGAACCACATTTGGATATCACATTGCCTTTCAATTCTCCTTTCACTTAGCCAAGACAGCTTAGGAGATTTGAACACCTTTCATATTCAGCACAAACAGAGTCCCTTATGGTGACAACATCATAACCCTCATTACCAAGTGGAAGAAGCATTATAAAAGGGTCAGTTTAGGAGGACAAAGCTCTACGTTATATATTACAAAAGGGGGGGAATTAAAGGTCCAAAGCTCCTTAACTATTTTGACTAAAGAAAGGAAATTTGGAATTGGAATGAGAACCACATTTGGAGCTCACATTGCCTTCTGATTCTCCTTTCTCTTAGCCAAGATAGTTTAGGAGATTTGGACACCCTCATATGCACTTTGCATACTCCTCAGTCCATATCCGGGCGATCCCCTCATACTCTTCCCTGTTGCTGCGGTATTGCTCAGCAACTGCTTCTTGCCCAGGAAATGGCTCCTCACTGTGGGGCTGTAGAAGTAGATCATATATGTGCCACAGACACTACAAAATGCATAGAATAATTAGAACAAAAATATGATGTTGTATGTTTATCAAATGAAATGGATAAATGGTTGCATTATACCGTGGTAGTGGAAAAGCGATGGTCATTAAGGATACGGGGAAGATTAATCGACCCATGAGTATCCACGTTAGGATGATATATCTTATTCCGGAACCAAAACTGAGAATAAGAGGAGAGCTCTATGAGTGTATGTTTCATATAGGGGATTATATCTTACTGATCTGAGTTAATATTACTCTTGCAGGTCTGTTTGGGAAATCCGGATGGTATCTGATTCTGATTTCAAATACACCCCTTTCATATGGGGTGTATTGGGGGCCTTTCATTCTGATCGACCATTGGAAGAAGTTACCATCGAGAGGACCTTTACGTTATCATCCAAGAAGAATCATTAGAAATACATAGAAGAAATCAGGAAGGGTTATAGAACAACTATAGATTGACATACGTACCATTGATGGCCAGAAGCCACTCTGGGTTCTCCATGTACAAGTTACCCAAGTCAGCAATTATTTCTCTTGGAGTTTCAACAAGGGGATCCATTATTGGTAAGTTTTCTGGCTGTTGAAGGTATGATTCTGAATTATGATGCATATATTTATAGTGATATGATTGTGGTAAGTGAAAGGCCGTGTTAGGGGAAGGGTCACGTAATTACTACTGAGTTTAGGGTTGTGTGTAATATTAATGACCTGCTTGGCTTTTGTAGATAGCAAGACCTTTGGGATTATAGGCCTGATTATTACTCCAAGATATGGATTGACTTATGGAAGATATGGATTGACGTTAGGCACAAATGTATTGGTTATTATTTTGGTGTTTTAATTCAGAAATGTATTGAAATGGATTGACGTTAGGCACAAATGTAAACATATTATGAGTATTGGTCTCCAATAAAATTAAAACCATTGACATACAGAATTTCATCTTCATATTTTAGAATGTTTCTGTATTCAGGTATAAAAACCAGAAATTCAAACGAAGAAGAAGGCATAAAGTGACATTTTAATTTTTAAAAATGTCATCTAAACAGGCTATAACGTCAGAAATTATTATACGAACTGTCATCTCAAATTGGATATGCCAATTTTCCACACGCTAACCTGACGGTTTTAATTGTAAAAATGTCATTTGATGCCATTAAAGGTGACGGCAGTAATAAATAAGCTGCATCGTAACAAGGGTAAAATGACAGTAAGAAAATAGGCTAATGTCATGTGTGATGACGAAACATGACAGAACCTGACCGTCGTCTGAAGGTGCAATAGACGGCAGCGAGCCCCGTGACAGATTTATATCTCGCAGAACGACGGTTTTTAACCGTCGTCTGAAGAGGGTTTTGGCGTAGTGTAACAACAAGGGATTCTGACATTAAAATCATAACATTATCAAAATTTACAATAAGATTGCCACAATAACAACATTAAAAGCATAACATTATCAAAATTTACAACAAAATTGTCACAATAAACTCCTAACAAATCATTTCAAGGTCAATGTGACCAATCTTGACGGAAATTTCTCCCAATCTTGGAAGTCCAGACCTTTTGGGATGAGAAATGGAAGTCCAGGGTTTTTTGATGGACATTTCACAGGTTCCACCTCAACTCCTCCACAACAAGATTGCCACAATAAACTCCTAACAAATCATTTCAAAGTTAATGTGACCAATCTTGATGAGAATTTCTCCATGCATCAGAAGGAAAGTCATCTCGTCTGTATCCTAGTATACAATGCCTTCCTAAAAGGGATGTTATGTATTTAACCACCTTCAGAAAAATTTAATCGTGTTAGGCAGAAAAAAGGACGATTTAACTTCGCGAAAAGAGGATTTCGCGAAGTATGCGAATAGAAATGTGCAAGCAAGAGGATGATTTTACTTTGCAAAAAGAGGATTTCGCGAAGTATGCGAATAGAAATGTGCAAGGAAGCGGATGATTTCACTTCGCGGAGAGAGGATTTCGCGAAGTCTGCGAGGAGAAATGCTACGATTTGACTTCGCGAAAACAGATTACGCGAAGTCTGAAGGAAAAACTCATGAACTTTTCTCTTCGCAGACTTTACGTAATCCGTTTTCGTGAAGTCAAATCGTCATATTTCAGGCTCTTTCTCCTCGCAGACCTTCGCGAAACCAGATTACACGAAGTGATTGTCTGGAAAAAAACCGAAGAGAAAATAGTAGATATTAACATTTTTCCCGCCTTTCACCATTAAAATCGTCAATAACTATATGATAAACAGGAAAAAACGATAAAAATAACATAGAATAACGATTTCTTCGATCCACACAAGAAGAAAGAAACCAAGAGACGAGCAGAAACAGGAAGATGAAGAACCATGACTTCGTTTTCTAGGAATAGGAAGATGAAGAATCAAGAGATAAAGAGATGAAGAAAAGAAAGACATGGTGATGACGAGAAATGGTGCAGATTTCGCAATATAAAGGAATAGAGGAAGACCAAAGGTATGGGAATCTTCTCGGGAAGAGAAATTGTGCGCCAAAGAAGAGAAAGGGGAAGGGGGAAGATGAAAGGTTAAAGGTATTTTGAAAAAGTCACACTAAATCAGTCTAGATATGTAGTAAGTTGAGTAAATGGGTTAAATATATAAATGGATCTCCCATTTGATCCAATTTTGTAATTTTTCCTTTATTATTTTTTTTTTTTGAATGAATAAATGAATTGTATATAAATTAATAAGAATCCTCAGCCAAAAGGCTTACAACTGAATGAGGGATAGAATTAGTTACAGATGGAGATTGTGAAAACAAGCCTAATCTAGCCAAAGCATCAGCAACCCGGTTTGCCGATCTCCTAACAAAATTGAACGACATAGCCGAGATACTAGTAGCAATAGAATGGCAGTCATCCAGAATAACGCCTAGACTAGAATAATCTTCTTCCATTTCCTTCTGTAATGCATTAATTATAATTTGCGCATCTCCCTCAACGCATATCCCCTAGTCTCCTCTCTTTTTGATCCAGCTTAAAGCCTCCCGGCACAAAATCGCCTCTGCTAAAGACACAGAGAAGCCGCCCTGGATCTGTTGAAATTTTGCAACCACAAACGAACCCGATTCATCTCAAATAATTGCACATGTTCCTATACGTCATGCTTCAAGGTCGACATCAGCATCAAAATTGAGTTTAAGCCCTGTAACAGGCCGGACCACACGTTCTTCCTGCCCCCTAACGACGACGGGTACTGCTTGTGCTCCCAGAGATCTTGCTGCCCGCCACGACCTCAGATGATCCAACACTTGGCTGGCGATTAGATTTGTATTGATCGATCGTCGATTCCAGACCCATTGGTTCCTCTAGAACCACGAATACCAGAGCAGAGACGCCCACTGCCCCGCCTGGTCCAATAAACTAGCCGAGATAGTAGTTTGCCACCATTCGCTGAAATTAGCTGCTGAGATAGTTTTGAACCCCAAGATCTGGGATGAAGACCATACCCGCGTGGTAACCGTACATTAAAGAGGTAAATGTGATCAGGATTCCTCTTGCTGCTGACATAGGGGACAAACAATAATAATATCAACATGACGAGTATAGAGAGCTACCTTTCGGAGGACAGTGTAATTGCCCGAGCTTATGCCAATGAGCATTGCAAGTCGCCTCTAGAGGACGTGGGTAGCCTTCCATAAGCGCATAGTAAGCCGATTTCACAGTATATATTCCTTTTCTGTCTCTCCGCCAACTCCACTGATCATCGCCTCCCTGAATTGAAATAGGAACTTGTAGGATGTTCTGTCTTTTCTTAGGAGAAAATAATTTAGAAAGTTTCTCTAAATTCCAGTGCCCATCATATATTAATTTATCCACCGTCCAATCTGCCCTATCCATAGCCTGCGACGCAGATAGTAAACCCGAATTCGTTTTTAGCCACTTGTCCACCCAAATCCTGGTTTTGTTGCCATTGCCAATGCACATTCCAACATTATTTTGAAGTAGAGGTCGTGTCTCAATTTTCCCTTTATTAATTGATTAAGTGTCATTTGTTTCCATTTTTTCGATCCTGCTTTTTGCCTTTTAATTCTAAACAAAGGATAAAAAGTTTTTGTAAAATTTCAACAGAAAAAATCAACTTAAATTTACTACTTAACGACAAATAGTTAATAGCAAATAGGAACATGTGAACTGAACGGGTTCAGGTCTTCGATGTTTGAACAAATTAAGTTTTTTTACACAGGAAGGTTAAATGCCGAAAAAACAAAAAACGAAAGAACTAAAAGCGAACTAATATGTTGAGGACAGATTCACGACAATCTTTGAAGAGAATCTCCCGAAAGCTTGTAGGAGGCACACCAAACTCATGTTAACCTGAGGAACAAGAACTTGCGAAGTTCACTATTCAGTCAGCAACTCAATTACACTCTTTATATGAATGGACGAACTGGAGATTCCAATCTCTAATACGAAGGTGTCGTTTGGTTCGCAAAATGGAATGGAATCACATCGAATGGAATAGAATGACTATTCCTAGCAAAGAATGGAACAGAAATTCCTTAGAAATAACTATTCCTATGTTTGTTTGGTGGAATAAGATAGAATAGAATAGATTTTTTAATCAAAATACAATATTACCCTCAAATATAATTTCTTATTTCTTTTAAAATTTTAATTATTATTAATATATATTATTTTAAAATATATATATAAAAGAAAAATGGGAAACATGAAAGACGGAAAAAATACGAAAAATAGAAAAAACATTAAAAACGAAAAAATAATAAAAACATGAAAAACGGAAAAATTGTAAAAACACGAAAATATAAGAAAACACAAACAACATAAAAAACTTGAAAAGATATGGAAAACACGAAAATGTTAAAAACACGAAAACGTGAAAACACAAAAAGTGAAAAATTTCGAAACTCACGAAAAGTAAAAAAATATTAAAAACATAAAAAGGTGAAAAAACACGAAAAACGTGAAAAAGCGAAAAACACGAAAATGTGAAAGATGTTAAAAAAAAAGAAAATGTGAAAAATGTGTTTATAAAGTTTTTTCATATTTTCATGTTTTTTACATTTTTTACGTTTTTTGTGTGTGTGTGTTTTTCAAGTTATCTTGTTTTTCGCGTTTGTTCACATTTTCGTATTTTTTGCGTTTTCTCATGTTTTCGTGTTATTCACATTATTGTGTTTTTTTTTGTATTTGTTTATTTTTTTTCGCGTTTTCAAAGTTTTTTGGTTTTTCCCTTTTTCGCCTTTTTGTTTGTTTTCGCATTTTTGTAGTTTTCGTATTTTGTTACTTTTTCGTGTTATTCACATTTTTTCACGTTTTTCATGTTTTCGTGTTTTGTTTGCATTTTTTATATTTCAGGTTTATCGCGTTTTTCGTATTTTCATGTTTATCGCGTTTTTGTATTTTAGCATTTTTCCCGTTTTCATATTTTTCGTACTTTTTACGTTTTCGTATTTTTCGTACTTTTTACGTTTTCGTGTTTTTATTATTTTTCAAATTTTTGTATATTTCGTGTGTCGTCAATTTTTTCTCGTTATTCCTGTTTTGTGTTTTTTCGTGTATTTTTTTTTACGTTTTCTTGTTTTTTGCGTTTATTCACGTTTTCATGTTGTTCGCCTTTTTTTCATTGTAACGTTTTCACATAATTCACGTTTTTCTTGTTTCATATTTTTACATTTTTTAAGATTATCCTTATTTTTCCATTTTTCACGTTTTTATGATATAAGTTATGGATTCATGACAATTTATAAGATTTGAAAAATTGACCAGATAGATTGATGATTTAATTGGGTTAATTTTATAAATTATAAAATACAATATTAAGAATAGGTTATTCATTTGATAAATTGAAAAATAGTTATTCCATAAAAACAATGAATAGAGATTTCATGGAATAACTATTTCATCCAAAAGTTGAACCAAATGTGGGAAATAACTATTCTTTAGAAGGTTTGACAATGATGGATAAGTCAAGAGAAATGATGGTAGATTTCAAATGAGTCTTTCATGAAGCCGAAAACACGGAGCTAGGATTTAAGGTTTGGTGGGCTAATCTTGAGATGAAGGGTGGACAAAAATTGACCAAGGTAGCAACAGTGCCATAGACAGACGATGCTTGTGGCAAGCAGACTCTTTTTTTTGGTGACCTAAAGGGCAAAAGCTCAGGAGCAGAAAAGAAACAAAGAAGAAGAAAGGAACAGACTACACAACACGTCTTAGAGCAGTTCCCATCTGATCAGCAAACAGGATGTCCTGAAGGCTTGCAGGAGGCACATCAAACTCATGATGACCCAAAGTGTGATTCCCTGCGAAGTTCGCCAACCAGTCGGCAGCCCGATTCCCTTCCCTGTAAGTGTGGGTAAACAAGAGGACCCAATTCCTATCACGTAACTCATGACACTTGGAGATCAACCAATAGCAAGGATGATAATGTTGTATATCCCTTGTCATAAAGCCCAAAACAACTTTAGAATCAAGCTCCACCATAAGCCGGCGAAAACCGTTCTTCCAAGCTGACTGAATACCAAAGTATAGCCCCCAGAGTTCAGAAACAGTCACAGTACATATGCCTATGTTCACAGAGAAACCTACAATCCGCATACCCCTTTCATCACGAACAATACCTCCAGCATAGGCTCTGCCCGGGTTCCCTTTGCTTGCCCCATCTGTGTTCAGTTTGACCCATCCAGATTCCGGAGGGGCCCAACTCACCCAAATAACATCTCTTGACAAATTCAGATTAGTGCCACCCTGAAGAAAAGCATCTCTAACTTCCCGTGTCTTCTCTAAAATAAAGGACACCCTGTCTCGGTTACAAACTTTACCATTAAAGACAAACACATTTCGCCATTTCCAGATCCACCAGACTGAGATGGAGAAGATCACAGGCCAATCAAGGTTCTTGAAAACAAAGTCAGCTTGAAGATTCCCATCTAACCAGTGATTCCAATCCAGAGAAAAGAAGGTGAGCAGGTAACACGAAGGGACTAACTTGTGCCAAATGGATCTTGCGTTGCGACAATCACGAAGAACGTGCAAGATCGTTTCTTCCTCACCACAAACAGCACAATCAGCAGAGACACTGAGGTGTCGGGCCAAGCGAAGCGAATTACACATAATTCTTTTGTGTCTCGTCATCCAGAGAAAAACACGAATTCTTTCCGGTAACTTGAGCTTCCAAATCGAGGACCAGGTTTTCTCACGAACACTAGGAGCGGTTGAGGTCAACAGAGTGTAGCCTGAGCTGGCCGTATAGAAACCCGATGCTGAAGCCATCCAATACCACCCGTCCCTTTCACTGCTATCCGGAAATAAAACGAAAGAGGCAAGCCGAAACAAAACATTCTGAGGGAGCAATGGAGCTAGCACCTCCCACTTCCACCCACCGGAAGCCAACCAAAGATCTGAAATGCTGCTTTGGGTGTCCACACTTGTAGTGTTAGGGCCCATATGCTGAAACAAAGGCTCCTCCCCACACCAACGATCAAGCCAAAAATTAGTGCTCTCCCCATTGGTCACCATTTTGCCCAAACCTCTTAGGAGGACAACACTACCCTTTACGATTCCCCTCCAAGTTGTGGAGGAGTTACTCGGACACCGGAATATATCAGGGCCCGAGCACTGCCCCCCATATTTCTCTTTAAAAATCTTGACCCAGTGAGCATCTTGCTCTATTAACAGTCTCCAACCAATTTTTGCTATAAAAGCAAGGTTCAACTCCCTGACCTGTTTAATCCCAAGACCACCCTCTGATTTAGGACGACACACTGTAGCCCAGTTTACATGATGTATCCATTTAGAGGAGTCAGTGGAACCCCAAAGGAAGTTTCTATTACAAGCCTCGAGCTTGTTACAGATAGAGGAGGGGAGAAGTGCAGTCTGCATGGCATAACTAGGAATCGAAGAGGTGACTGAGCGGATCAATGTAATTCGACCAGTCGTAGAGAGACATTTGGCTTTCCATCCTGCAAGTTTTTCTTGTACTCTGTCGACCACATACTTGAAAGTATTTTTGGAGACCCGACCATGGATTAGGGGCATGCCAAGATACCTTCCAAGATCCTCTAATTTAGCAAAACCGAGGATGTCACACACCCCTCTACTAAGCGCTTCCAACACATTCTTAGAAAAAGATATTCTGGACTTTGCAGTGCTGACTTTCTGACCGGAACTGGCGCAGAAATCATGGAGGATGCTCTTAATCACACAAGCCTGCTCCACTGAGGCTACTGACATCAACACAATACCATCCATAAAGAATAAGTGGGAGAGGGGGTCCCTCTTTTGGTGAGGATGATAGGCTTCCAAACATTACTATTCACAGCATCATTAATCAGATGGCTCAAACGCTCCAAGCAAAGAACAAATAGGTAAGGGGAGAGTGGATCACCTTGGCGAAGGCCCCTGGAAGGTTTGAATTCTTTCAATTGCTCTCCATTCCAAAGATTTCTCATGGTTGCACTCGAAACACAATTCATGATCAGGGTAACAAACCTGAGGGGGAGACCCAAAGAGAAAAGAGTATCTTGCAGAAAATGCCAACTAACCCTGTCATATGCTTTCTCGAGGTCAAGTTTCATAAGCATGCAACCTGACTTCCCTTTTTTATACCTCGTAGAATGGATGACTTCTCGGACCACAAGAATATTGTCTGAAATCTGGCGACCCGGGACGAAGCTGCTCTGAGTGGGGCTGACCACATACCGAAGAAGAGGCTTTAACCTGTTGATAATGCACTTGGTAATCGTTTTGTATAAAATATTACATAGGCTAATCGGTCGGAATTGAGTCAAATTTTCAGGATTGGGAACTTTGGGAATCAGCGTGATCAAAGTGCGATTCCAACTGTCATCCAAAATTCCAGAGTTGAGAGCTTGAGTAACCGCAAAACAAACCTGATTGCCCACTGTTCCCCACATCTTCTGGTAGAACACTGCATGGAAGCCATCTGGACCCGGGGCTTTATAGGGGTCCATACTGAATATAGCACTTCGTACTTCATCAGGCCAAAACACTCCCTCAAGAGAAGCTGAGATAGCAGGGTCCCAAGGAGGAAAGCTGGTAGAAGTAGTCAAATGCGGTCTCGAAAAATTCTCTTCCAAGTACAACGTAGTAAAAAAGGAAGTAACCAAACCTTTGATGACTGCGTTGTCCCAAATCCAAATGCCATGTTCATTTTTCAAACCCTCAATCTTATTTCGACGACGACGGATAAGAGTGGAGGTGTGGAAGAAGGTCGTGTTTCTGTCACCAAACTGAAGCCACTTAACTCGGGATTTCTGGAACCAGAGGATTTCCTCACATTGCAAAATCTCATTCAGTTCGTTGATCAACCTCCTCTTGAGCTTCAATAGGCCCCATGTCACTCTGTGGCTAATGCAACGCTGAACTCCCTCAATTCTCCTAGTTAAAGTCCTTTTCTGCTAAAAAACGTTACCGAAGACACTACGGTTCCAATTCTACATCAGGGGTGTGATGGACTGAAGATTGTCAGATATTTGCGTATCAGTTTTCCAGTTGTTATCAACAAAGGGTCTGAACTCTGGATGTTGCAGCCAAGCAGCTTGAAATCGGAAAGGCTTAGCAGTTGGGGGGCCCCTCGTCAGAAGTAAGTCAATAAGAATAGGACAGTGGTCTGATTTGTTGCGGATGAGGTGACAAACCACGACTTCTGGGAAAAGGTGACGCCAATCAAGATTAGCTAAAGCCCAATCAAGACGACAGGCAACCCTAGTCCTCGGGGTAGTGCCTCTGAACCAGGTGAAAGAGGGACCAACAAAATCTAGATCAACAAAACACAGCTCATTAATCCAGTCGGCGAAGAAAACACACCTATCCAAGGTGCGAATAGAGACTCCTTTCTTTTCTGCCGGAGACTTTATACAGTTAAAGTCACCTGCTAAAAGCCAAGGACCACTGATGGATTTTTGGAGAGTACGGATATCATTTAGAAAAATTCTCTTATTGTAAAATTAAGGGCGGACATACACTGCAGTAAACATGAAGCTCTATGCATAAAGAGATCTGTCCACAAAGCTGACATGGCAATGAAGAAACTGAAAGTTCTTTTCTACCACACAAACATTAATTTTATCAAAATGCCAGAACAACCATATCCCCCCACTAAACCCATCAGCCTCAATATAAACAACATTTGAAAAATTAAGTGTCTTACAAAGCTTGTCCCGACAATCGAGTCTCTAGCAGAATAAGAATCATAGGATCATGGAGATATAACAAGTGACGAAGAGTCCGGTGAAACTCATTACCACCGGCTCCAAAGCAATTCCATATAATAATCATTAATAAAGGAGCAAGAAAGAACAAACCGGGAATGGCGTGCTAAACAGCTCCAGTACTAGAAGGCCTCATATTTGAGACGTTACCCATATTTGCATCAACTTCAGTCAACGGTTTTGGCTTATCATCACTTGCACGAATGCGCTTAGAGCGATTGGCACTGAATTTGAATTCAACAGAATTTTCCTTACCAAGCGTCTGATCCTCATCCATGTTATCCAATAAATTATCCATCAAACCCGTAAATGTATTTTGGATAGGAATCGTGGAAGTTGGACCGGAGGCGTTGTTGGTGCGCTGATTCTCAAGAGCCCCACCATGTTGATTGTATTTGAAGCTTCCCCGTCCTCGATTGGAGCTAGAGGAGCCCCGACGAGGGAGGAAGTCAGCTGCTGGTACCTGGGAGAAAGGCTTAGCAGCAACACCATTAGGGGTGGTCTTCTCTACCTGCAATGTGTTGACAATAGGGGTATTTTGATCCGTTTGATTCCACGTGGGCGGGTGTTTAGGATGAGGAGTGTATTTCCTATGGGGCACCATCATCCATGGTCCGTAGTCTGGGGTTGTCTCAGCCGGCACAGGGGCATTAGCCACATTACCAAGAGTGCTTTCATTTGCATCCGAAGTTTGCATCACCGCGTCTCCAGAATTTTCCACAGGGGTGGCGAGTTCAGAGCTAAGGGTGCTAGGATGGAGACAAGAGTCTTTCGCATGTCCATAGCGACCACAGTTCGTGCAGGCAATATGCAAACCCTCGTATTCAACCCGATATTCCTTCTTATTCAGACAGAATTGAGTAATGAGAGGCTTGTGGAGATCAATTTCCACATAGACACGTGCGAAACGGCCACGAGTTGCCTGTCTTGTGTTCTTATCAACCTTTATTGCCTTTCCCAAAGAGTTACCTACTAGCATCAAGCAATCCTCATCATAGTACTGAAGTGGAAGATGTGGACAGCGAGCCCAGACGAGATTTGATTCAATTGCAGCTTCAGCAGGAACAAAGTCTGGGGACCAGGTACGAATAGTCAAATAATGCCCTTGAATTATCCAGGGACCTTCCCCGATCACACGATCTCTGTCAGACGGAGTTGCAAATTGTGCTACATGGAAACCAAACCCAATATCCATTAATTTAATTTCCCCTTTTGGTTTCCATACCTCAAGAACTCTATTTTGGAGAGCAATGAAACCAACATTCTTACCCAAGACCTTGATGATAATTGCATCCTTCCAATTTTCTGACTAGTGTTCAACAAGGCTTGGAGCAATAGTAATTTCAGGCCGTAGTGGGTTTGTGAAATCAATCGATGCCAAACCTTCCTCTCTCAAGTCAATGGCTATTCTGGTTGTATGCTCCTGTTGGTCGCCGATTACGGAATCGACATAGGATCGTGGAGGATTCTGGGTAGGAGACTCGGAGACACCACCATCTGGCGGTTTCTGGGGCGGTGGTGCTGGTATCGTGCAACCGTGGGGATCCGCGGCAGCCATCAAGTTGAGTTCCCCCTTCAAGCGGTGCTGCTGCATCCCTTCAAACGGCGCTGCTGGAGAAGACGAACTACTGTAGCAAGAATAAGGAAAAGGTACTGTTCATATAAAACCTAGAGAGGAAAAGCTTTGAATGATATTTTTGTGGCAAGCAAACTCTATTTCCTATATAACATTGTCTAAAAAGAAACCCATAAACAATCAAATTATAAGCACTAAATTTTTAACTCTACTTTTATCCATTTTTTACTAATTTGAATACAAATGGTAAGTTAGAGGCTAAATTATATAAGAGAATTTAATATATACCTTGATCGAGTTTCCAACCTAAATATTAAAATAGATGATTCAAACTGGAAATGTTGTTCTTTATTAATTCAATTGAAAGAGTTTATTCTATAATAGTCTTTTGGATAATAATTTTTAAGAAAGTTCAAAAAATTTAAACTTAATCAATATTAATGATTTTAACTCAATATTATTTGAATTCAATTATCGTTCTCTTTTTAAATTATTAATTAAAGGTTTTATATCTGCTTTTTTTATTTTAATAGTTTTTAATAGTATAAAAAAAACTATATTGAAAACGGCGGCGGCCGAATCCCTAATCTCTGCGATTTGGTCTTCCTTGCTCCGGTGAGGGTGGTCTCTCCGATCTAGTGAGAGTGTCTTAGGCGGATGCTCAGAGGGTTGTCATAATATTGTTCCTAGAAACTCATATTTAAGTTCGACCAACGAAAAAATATCACCGGAGAAGATTCTGTCATGGAAAGGGGCAGACATAAGCACACTCCAAATTCCTATAGCAGTTGAGCAATCACAAAGCATATGAAGCTCGAATCAACTGAATTATAGTTGGGACATGTCGTGACTATAGAAACATGCCACTTGGCTCAATTAGTGATATGGAGGATGCTATTGAGCCTAGTCAACCACACGAAGCATTTAACTTTTTTTTGGAAAAAACGTATCCTAAATCATCTTCTAGTAGGGGATTTCGAGCAACCTCATAGTTGTCACTTACAAGCTCATAACCAATTCTAACACTATAATCTCCATTGCATATAGCATGTCAGAACCAAACGTCTTATTGCTCACTATAGGGGCAAATTGCGAAGGTCACCTTTCAAAAATAGAATAAGTTGGTAGTAAGTGATGAGGGCATCCATCCTCCGGATGCGGACCCGGAACCAAAAGACGAGACCCGGAGAGAACTAGCCAAGGGAGATGAGATCAAGGGCAAAAAGCCAAGGACGCGGAGCGCACGTAAGGGGGCGCGGAGCGTGAAGAATCCAACATCGGGGGAACAGCCTAGCGGGTCATATACGTGGGGCGTGCCCTCTGAGGCGCAGAGCGTGGAACCGGGCTTCGAAGAGAGTTCCGTCCAGGAGGTAAAGAACGTGGGGCGTACTACCGGGAACGCCACGCGTGTGAATTCCCAACGAGAGCCACCAAGCCCAGAGACACAACCACGCGGGGCGTGAATCAGGTTACGCAGGGCGTACCAGGGTTGAGGAATACTTCCTCCCCAAGTTCTTCTTGTTAGGAACAATATCTGCCATCTTCTATTTACTATTTTGCCACTCAACTATTTACCACCTTGCCATTTAACTTAATTACCCTATTATCTTTCTTTATGTAATTTCTACTTTACCCCTATGGCTCCTTAGTTGTTGGTACCCTTAAGGGGGGCCTTTTAGTCTCTTGTCTTTTATTTGGGAGGAGTATATATTCTCCTCATTTTGTAATGTTTCCCAACTTTGATGAATATTGAATTTGAAGCCTCCATTGAAGCAAGGATATTATCCTTTTTGGGTTTACTCAACCTTCTAGTTTAGCTAGAGAAGTTTGTAATCTTTGTGAGTTTAAGATTAAAACTCCCAGTCGATTTCAATCTACATCAGTTGGTATCAGAGTCGAGTTGTTTTCCTTCCCGGAGACTTCTTCTTGGAAATGGTTCAACCACGTATCACAAACGAAGCCATCGGACCTATGGAGCAACGAGTTGATATGCTAGAAGGCAATGTGAAGCATCTAACGGAGTCCCTAAGAGCGTTAGAGGAGAGGTACGACATGAGTACCCGAGATATTCTTCTCGACCTTAAAGAACTAAAAATCGGAAACCGCAATACTCAAGCTCTTCTAACCGGAGAACCCCATCGGCGGCAAGAAGAGCAAAACTGACCCCAACTTGAATGACAACCAACACCACCCCCTAGAAGAAATCATGCACCACAACCAATGGGCCCTCGGGTTCAAGAGGTAAGACGAACTAATCTCGTGAACATTAGGAATGTTGATAGTGATAGCGATTGAGATCTATTTGATGATTTTGAGATGCCTAGGATTGCTAGAAATATGGGGATTAGAATGGATGATGATGCTTTAAATGATATGTATGTGAATGATGTTGTTGGTCCCGTGCATGTGCGTGCCGGGAATATGGATGTTGTGCATAATGATGTTGTAGGTGGTTATGGGAGGGAACATTTCGGTTTGAATGATCCGTATGGGGGTTGGGGTAATGTAAGAGGCGGGTATAGAGGCGAGCCGAATGTCATGCATCGGTGCAAGGTTCCTATCTTTATTGGGGCTTACCAAGATGAGGTTATGTGGGATGTGGTTGAGATGGATGTGTATCACTTGCTCCTTGGGAGGCCTTGGCAATTCGACTGTGATGCCTCACATGCGGGAAGGGACAACACGTACACCGTATTCAAAGATGGGGCCAAGTACATTCTCACACTATTGAAGGGTCCTATTAAGGGAGAAAAGAAAGACGCCTTGATTGTGTGCCTAAGCCGAGAACCAACGCCGCTAGAAGATGCAAGAGTTGGGCAGCCCGTCGGATTGCTAGTAAGGGTAACCCGAGCCAAGAGAAGAGTATTGCTAATGGGGTGAGCGGAACATCAACCTTGGGGATGTGTCATTCTTATTCTATCATTGAGTTGGGGTCCAAATCTTTTAAAGAAGGGGTGTATGATGAGGGCATCCATCCTCCGGATGCGGACCTGGAACCAAAAGATGAGACCCGAAGAGTGTTGGTCCCGTGTAACGTGATAATATTAGTTCTAATGGGGGGGTTAGGAACTATTTTAACTTTTTACTTTAAGGCTGACTTATTTTAAGTTTAATACTCTTACTCAGTTTCTAGGTCAGCACCGCTGAGTATGTTTTGAGACAGCTTTAGTCAATTTACTAACTAGAGCTGTTTCAATTGTGAGTTGGGAAGCAACACTTAAGTCAATTTTCAACTTAGCACTCAGATTACTCAGCTCAGCGTATACAAGTTGTTATTTTACTAAGCAATATTTAGCAAGCAATATGTATATATATCAAGGAATAAAGGTTAGAAGTTACTCAGCAGACTTATCCTGGTTCGGCGTCTCTGCCTACGTCTAGTCCCCGGAAATCCTTCCGAGCTTTTTGAATCCTCTACTGAGCTCTTTAAAGGTAGAGCACAAACCGTTTACAATAGCAACTGAGTATGCAAGAGTACCATCCTCTATTCGTCTACTCAATCCTATCTCTACCACTGAGTACTATAACCGAGTACTCAGCCTCTCTCTACCACTGAGTACTATAAACGAGTACTCAACTTCTCTTTTCTAACCTATTACAAATGATACAGAGTTTGTTCTCACTGAGTGAAGAACACTTTAGATGAATAAAATCACTCTAGACTTTTACACAAAGATAGGAGTTTGGTGTAAGAGCTTGCTTTTTCTTTTCAAGACAGGGCTTCTATTTTGTACTTTATCAATGAATAGACTTGATGAAGATCTGTATGGATTAAAGTGTTGGAATGGCCTTTTATAGTGATGTCTGAGGCTCCAATGATTTGAATCCCGATATAGCCATTGTGGGGAAACGATCTTCTTTCGTCACTACTTGGTCAGCACTCAGTGCTGCAGGCCAATCCTCTCTTCTGTCTTCGTCAGACACCAGGTTTGTCTTGTTGTGTGCTTCAGATAGTCCATGCTTCTCGGAAAGGTCCTTCTGACAGATTTCTGAGTCTTCTGAACTTTCCTCAGAATACGACAGGTTTTGTTTTCGACGCTGATCATTATCGAAACTGACCTGACGACGACTCAGCTTGACATAGCGGCTTTGCCTTCAAGCTTTTCTAAAGAAGACATATTCTATCGCAGAGCTGAGTTACATTCTAGTCAGCTCCGGCTGTGTGACTTTCACTCGCTGACTTGGCTTTGCTTTCTCATATAGATATAAAGCTCATGTTCTTGTTAATTAACTTACTCAACATTGAACAAACTCATTAGTACAATTAAATCAAAGCACTTAAATTTAATTGTTGGGATATTTTAATCATGGGATTAACTTAAATAATTTTGTCAAATCAAAATCATGTGGAAAGGTGTTTCAACAGAGAGAACTAGCCGAGGGAGATGAGATCAAGGGCGAAAGCTGAGCACGTGGAGCGCACGTAAGGGGGCGCGGAGCGTGAAGAATCCAACATCGGGGGAACAGCCCAGCGGGTCATATACGCGGGGCGTGCCCTCCGAGGCGAGGAGTGTGGAACCGGGCTTCGAAGAGAGTTCCGTCCAGGAGGTAAAGAACGTGGGGCGTACTGCCGGGAACGCCACGCGTGTGAATGCCCAACGAGAGCCACCAAGCCCAGAGACACAACCACGTGGGGCGTGAATCAGGTTACGCGGGGCGTACCAGGGTTGAGGAATACTTCCTCCCCAAGTTCTTCTTGTTAGGAACAATATCTGCCACCTTCTATTTACTGTTTTGCCACTCAACTATTTACCACCTTGCCATTTAACTTAATTACCTTATTATCTTTCTTTATGGAATTCCTACTTTACCCCTATGGCTCCTTAGTTATTGGTAACCCTATGGGGGCCTTTTAGTCTCTTGTCTTTTATTTGGGAGGAGTATATATTCTCCTCATTTTGTAATGTTTCCCAACTTTGCTGAATATTGAATTTGAAGCCTCCACTGGAGCAAGAATATTATCTTTTTTGGGTTTACTCAACCTTTTAGTTTAGCTAGAGAAGTTTGTAATCTTTATGAGTTTAAGATTAAAACTATTAGTCGATTTCAATCTACATCAGTAAGTCATTAATCAAGTTCCATTTCTCGCCACTACTCTAATCAAAGAGTGCCTTATTCAATAAGAAGCTAAGAGTGCCTTATTCAATAAGAAGCTTCCAACCAAGCTTAGCTATCATAGCCAAATTGAAATTCTTACCATTTCTAACACCAAGACCATCATTAACTTTCTTCCTCCACACATAATCCCAATCGTTGGAGTTTTAGATCAAAATGAATAAAAGAAATAGTAGACAGTAAAATAGTAGAATCTGCTTCGTATTTCGTATTTGCTTAACTTGAAAACATATATAGACCATCCTATTTAAAGCCTAATAAGAAACTAAAACATAGATTTTCTAGCAACTCACTAATTTATTTATCATTAACCCACTAGCCAAAACAAAATATATTTAAGGAAACCTGTCAAGCTATTAGTTCTAAACTTTTGATTAATTACTTTACTTTGATCCGGTTAAAGTAATTAATCTAAAGAAGTATTAAGTTTTCTTAGTTCCAAACCTTTGATTTATTACTTCACCTTGGTCCGGCTAAAGTAATAAATCTAAGATAGTAATAAGATTTATGAAAAACCTTGAAAACCCAATAAGTCACACTAAATGAGCATTAGGTCTAACTTATGAGTTTCGATTAATCAATTTAATCACGATCAATATAAACGATTAATTATATTCGAGTTGGGATTTGGTACATCTCCAATAACCATTAAGAATCATAAGTTAGTTCTTGAAAAAGATAAACATGCCTTAATTAGGTTAAACATGGTTATCATATAATTAAAGTTAAGATCCGTTTTTAGTTTTAGTTTATGGGGTTTTACTCCATGATTTGATTAAAACTCACCTTAAGAAGATAGATAATAGAATTCATAGTAATAAAAGAGATTAAAGTTTAGAAGAAATCATAATAACGATTTCCGAGCGGATTTACTCGTTAAGTTGAAACATACTTTTATCGGATGAATTTTTACGCAACCTGCCATTAATTGATGAAAAAAATGTGAATTTCATCCAAATTTTGGATCAAAATATTATTTTATCTTTAAGTTATTAGATGACAAATCACAAGTTTTGTCCTATTCGAAGTCTGATTTTTCATTCATTCAAATTATACAGGCTAGGGGGGCCCTGCTAAATGCCCAATGACATGAAAAAACCAACAACTTTTTCTTTAACAGTCTTCTTTTTTAGTACACCTTTTCTAATAATTTCAAATATTTTTTTGGCAATCTTCAAAATTATTTATTAAACATTATATAATTTAAAATATTAAAATATTTTCTTATTATTGTTACTATAACAATAAATTCAAAGCTTAAAGTATTATTTGTCATTATTTATCCAAAATATACTTCGATGTATTTTTTATATTATATTATTTTATTAGATAAAAAATATATACAAGTATAACAAAAAAAAAATATGAGAAATAAAATCTTACGTACATACGGAGTAAATCAATATAATATCCATGAAAAGAAAAAAAATACAAAGAAAAAAAAAGCATAAAAGATACAACTAACACAAGCGAATGATAGGCCATATATTTTTTCATAACTCTAAATCTGAAGAAAAGTAGCTGCAATCCAATTTCATCATTTAAATCCTTCCAAATATTCGGATCTTATTCAATTCTTTTGAGGCAATTATGTAGATATAGTGATCTATAGACAAGATCAACCGTTTCTACGTATGCTAAATCTGAGATTCGGTAGAATATATGAACTACAAATAAAAGGAAGTTAACAAACAAAGAAAAATCACTACATCGATGGGAGAAGGGAGAATGGAAAAAAAAAAGAAGTTTAAGACTTATAGATCTTGAACTTGAGAAGAAGAGCATGAGAGTTTTGCTATTGAAAAGAGATGAACGACGACTGAAGGTTATGGAATGGCGAACGTCGATTGCGAGGAGCTCTAACGTGAAGTTGAATAAGGCACAAACTCGATCAATGTGATTGTGAGCTAGGCAGGGGACTTACGGGGCGTTTGGTATTCTATTAAGATAGGGATAGGGATAAAGGTTGGGATAGGGATAAGGATAAATGGTTGGGATAAAGATAAAAAATATGATAGTCGAGAATTATTATTCAATGTTTGGTATGTGGGATAGGGATGAAGATAAAATAATACATTTTACTATTTAATCTTATTTAAACTACATAACATTAATTTGAGGGATAAGATGGACTTTTTCATCCTATTAAAATTGCTGGAGCTTATCACACCTCTTTATACTACCCCCTCATGGGTATAGGATTTGAGGGATAAGAAGTTTATCCCTCATCCGTCTCACTTTTCTATCTCCCAAAAAAACACGGGATAACTTATCTCGTGTTTTTTATCCATATCCCACCTTCTATATCCCTTCTAATAAACACCCTGTTAGTGATAGGAGAGACGAAGGATAAAGGACAATCTCTTAGGAGTTTTCTTTTCCATATTGATGTTAAAAGGTTGCTGGATTTTAAAACAAGAAAGCAAGGAAACAAAGAAATAAAAGATAAAAGAAAATAAGGAAAAGGGAGGTATCATCAAGATTGGAGAAAGGAGTTGTGGTGCCGCTGAATAGGGGTGTACATCAGTACGGTTCAATTCATATACTGTATCGAACCGATTGGATTCAGTTTTTCAGTTCAGTTTTTTTTTTACATTTTAGTTCGGCACCGGTTTTATTTTTTTAGTGCATTTCGATATTTGGTTCCGTTCGATTCGGTTTGTAAAAGAACCAAACCACACTAAATCACACATATTCTATATTATTTTATATATACATATATATTTGAATTTACAAGTTTAATTTTATCTATTGTTGTTGAGATAATAAACTAATATGAATATATTTTGAAAGTATTTCAAGTTTTTTTTTTGTTGAGGTAAATTTAACGATGAATTATAGTGATTTTTATTTATTATTTTTAATTTTTAATTAAATTCGATTTGTTTGGTTTAAAATCAAACCGAACTGAATATTTCGGTTTTATATGTTATTCGGTTTGGTGTCGGTGTGAATTATTTTAGTAATTTTAGTATTTGGTTCGGTTCGGTGTTGAACTGATGCACACTCCTACCGCTGAAGAGAGAAAATACTTCGGATTCATAGTTTTTATCATACTATTTATTACTAATATTTACTTTTTAATCTATTAGTGGAAATTTCAATCAATTTAGATTGTAAGTTAACATTTTGTTAAAACAAGGGCAAAATATTACTACCAAAATCAAACATTTTGAATAGATGGAGGACCAACATTAAACCTAAAATCAATAAATGTGTTCTATTAGTAAATAATAAAAACGAGAAATTAGAAAATTTAGATTTAGTTTTCCTTTTTCTTATTATTTGGGGAAATTGAAGTCTTGGTGTATTTTTCCATTTTCTCGCACATTTTCTCGGTCGTCAAAATTTCCTGGCAAACAAACATTCTCAGTTCTCACTACTCATTACTTCTTCAAGTTGAAATTTCCTATGGCTCCTCAGGGCGAGGGATCAGACGCTTCAGGGGAAGCCATGGCCATTCAAGCTGAACAACAGCCTATTTCCAATATCCTTCTCATTATCGGTACTCTTTTCCCTCTCTCTATCTATATGTAGAGATGATCTTTCTTCCTATTTATTGATTTTGTTTTCTTGGTAAAAACAGCTATGCAAACGGAAGCTATGCCTCTGGTTAACAAATTCCAGCTCAAAGAGGAACCAGAGCCAGGGTGTGTTTCACTCCCCAAATCTGTTTTCGCTGTTTTTGTACTGATTAGACTTGTAACATTTCCAACTTCTGATGACTGTTTTGGTATATCATTATAATGTCCATTTTTTGGGGGATTTTGGCTTACGAAGTTTTATGCTTTCGGAAAAAGAAACCTCCAAAACATCAGTTCTTTTGTCTTTTTCAGTATCTGAAAGAGTCAACTTCCAGTTTGATAGGTCGTTCAGTGTCTTTTTCTTTCTTTAAAAGATGGAGGGTATGGGTATGATATCTTCGCTATAATTGCATCCTCAGTAGATTGACATATAAGATCTCCAAATTAAAAGATAAAAAATTGCAGAGTACTTTTATGCATTTTCAATATATGACAGTCTTGAACTTTTATTTTCTGTTTTCTTTTTTGAAGTTGTATAGTCTGATTCTTTAATTTGTATTGACTGAATCATTTAAGCTACATCACATCTATATTAGATGTTTATGTTTTGATCTATATCTATCCATAGTAAAGAGCTTCATTTTCATTTCTTAACGTTTATTTCTTGCTTGTTTTCCTTCTTCTCTTACTTTTAGGTGGTGCATACAATATATTTGTATCTTAAACTTTATGTCAATAGATAGCAGGCATTGTTGGTCAATCCTTTTACAAATTGAATGAAATTGTTCTGGTGTTTTTTATTTGCACATGCAATTGTCTTTCAATGCAGTGTAGATGTAAGGGTCATTATTAGGCTTTTCGTTTGAGAGATTGTTGTATTTTTCTATACAATTCGAGTATATTTCTTGAAAAGCTGTGCTCAAGATTAATTATCAAATGTGTGGTGATGCAGGTTCCCAAAAGGTGTTCCTTGGGTGAGATATCATGGTGTTTACAATGATCTTAACATTAATTTAGTATGGCCTGGAAAAGACCCAAGTTTGGGTGAGTGGTTAGGTTTGGCAAGTTGCAAATTCTTTTTTCAATTATCATCATTTTTTAGTTCTACATTATGAGAAGCACTTTTTCTGCATTAATGATTGCATAAGTACATTTCTACCCTAAGAATAAGCCCTTAACGCTGTTTTAATTGTATATAGAGTGCATCTAAGAAATATCACCTTTTACTTTTTTCTTTTCCATCAAACTCTGGCATTTGCAGCTCTAACAAAATATATTTTTCAAAATTTTGATGTGTTTTAGATGCAAATTCCCTCTGCTTCCACATACTATGACATTCTTAGAGTCCATAATTGGATTACATATGCTTTGGACTTGGTTGTGTTGTGGGAACTACTTCCAATTCTGTATGCTACTGTACTTGAACTGATTAGAATACTCAAGGGTGTATATGTTCTTCCTCCAGTTCTACATGGAATGGACCTTTCAATATTTGTTTAGAACCATCTGTTTTTCAGGAGTTGATAGCGTAGGCACGATCCCTGCATCTCTGATGACATATAATTCAATCCAGGCATTACAACCAGACTTGATCATTAATGCAGGAACTGCTGGTGGCTTTAAGGTATACACTTATTAAACAGCTGATTGAAATGGTTTATTATCTTCGATAAATTACAAGTTATCTCCTTACCTTTAGTTTATACTGACTTTGTTTCCCGCTCCAGTGAGGGTTATATTTTTTGTGAAAAAAAAGGATTAATTATGGACTAGTAATAGAAGAGTGCCATTTCGTCTTTCTCTCTCTGAGCTGTTACTTGAGTTATTTGCTAGTATTGAAAAGTGTGAATCATCATCCTACTTTTAACAGAATTACTAAGTGAGTTAAGATGTATATATCCACCATGTGAAGCAAAATTTGGTGTTTCCAGGCAAAAGAAGCTTGCATTGGTGATTTGTACCTCGTATCTGATGTTGCTTTCCATGATAGAAGAATCCCCATCCCTGTAAGTACTCCTAGGTTTTCCTTTCTTTAACTTCTATTTTCTAAAGAAGCAATTTATGCAATTGCTATTCTTGCTCTGAATGTGACTTTCTGATTCCCCAAGCATACATTTGAAAGCTTGTATTGAGCTTGCTTTAAATTTTTAAATATTTACTGGCCAAATCAAATTCTTATTTTAGCATTTATGTAACCTAGAACTAAAAGTTCTGGGGATGCTAAAATGATCACTGGAGGTCCGTATGCAATGTGGTAGTAAGTAGACTAGGAAACAAGCAGAGGGTAAAAATTTGCATGTTCATGGTAGATGGCTAAGCTTAAGATTGAGAAGTTCCATTCTACTGCAATCTTTATTTTAAATATTTCTGTCAAATATAATGCAATTTTTGCACCTTTTTTCCCACTAAATTTCTGATATATTTTGCCTCTTAGGTTTTTGATCTATATGGAGTAGGTTTACGGCAAGCTCATCCAACACCAAGACTCCTTAAGGAGCTCAACCTAAAGGTGATTACAGGAAATCCAGTAATTGACTGTTCTTATTCCTTATTTGAGTGTTATCAATGTTTTCTTCTTCTTCGGAAATGTTAGTTCATTGACAATTTAAGACTCCTGAACGTTTCCAAATTGAACCCAATGCCAAGCCGAAGGGAACGTATCCCCAAGAACAATAATACAACATCAATAACAAAATACCCTTAATTCCAACCGGTTGAGATCAGCTATATGGATCTCTCTTTTCTAACCAGTCCATCCCTAAGAACAATAAATGAAAATAGGTTCTTTGGGAAAAAGATATATTAGTATACCATGTCTTAATGAAATTTGTCAGCTATTAATATGAAGTGGACCTTTAACTATCAGCTTGAGCTTTTAGCTAAATCGGTTCCATGACATGGTATCAGAACCAGTGTAACCAAGTGGTCCAGTGTTCGATTCCTGGCAGCCCCATTTGTTGAGTTATTGCAGGACATGGTAATATGGTCCTGTGTTGTCACGCTTCAAGCCCAAGTGTGCTTTCGCGTGTGGGAGTGTGTTAGCTATTAATATGAAGTGGACCTTTAACTATCAGCTTGAGCTTTTAGCTAAATCGGTTCCATGACAAAATTTAATGAGAAGATTGAAAAGGAAACAAAGACTTTTATGAAAAATCCCCATCAGACCCGGATGTGATTCGAACCCATGACCTCCCAACGCATAGGTAAGCTCTCAACCACTAGGCTAAGAGCTTCACCACATAATATCAGTGCTGTATGTATATGCATACTTAATCATTTCTTTTTACTCGATAAGCATATGTTTGCAGGTAGCAATGGACATTTTCATTTGACATAATATGAAGAATTTTGGGTTATTATTCATAAAATCTTCTCATCAATGGTCTACACATGTTTTTAGGTTGGGAAATTGTCTACTGGAGACTCTCTCGACATGTCAGCACAAGATGAAGCATCAATTATTGCAAATGATGCTGTTGTTAAAGACATGGAGGTAATGCTATAATATCACCTAAAACAAATGCTAAATGATGTTAGGAATAAATGCGATTACGATAAACGAAAAACAAGCGATCACACAAGAATTGCTTACCCAGTTCGCCACTCAATATGAATGACTACGTCCGGGGGCACTACCAAGCCAGGATATTCACTATAATGAATGAGATACGGATTACAGAGAAAGAGGTTACATTTATACTCCTCAAGAAACCCTAACCGTCTGAAACCCTAATCGCCCAAAAAAAAAATTTGCAATTGGGCCCATCGCTTCAGTTGTGCCTATCTATTAGTCTCCAAAAGCCCAACAAATGACTCAAAATAGCCAAACCTTTTCACATTTTTTTGCAATTATACTTCAGCTTACTCTTGGCAATTATACCGTGATATGGTTAGTTGTTGCAATTTTATTCAGCGGTGGAGTTTGTTGAATGTTTATTTGAAATTAATGGAATTCATATGGTACTTGCTAATTGTTCTATCTACTACTATGAAGTTTGTCAAAGAAAAGACCTTGAGAAGGTAGCAATTACTTATCAAAAGATAAAAGAAACTTGCCAAAGTTGCAATTAATTTTTTTGTTGGATAAAAATGCTAATAATTGGAATCAGGAAAAATTGCCAAAATTTTGAAGGTCTACTTAGATTTTGAGAAACTAAGAAAAGGTAGTGTAATTTTCTGCATTATCCTCCCCCCAAGTTGATGGATAGGTTATAGTCAAGTTATTTGTTAGCATGGCTTTGTAATAAAATAATGAGATGCAATCGATATAGCTGAGGTTACTATGTGAAAGCCTTATGGATGGCTGTTTATATGCATCATAATTTCTCATATCATGATTAATAGAACAAGTGAAACTTTTTTTTAGGATAAAACAAGTGAAACATTAAGTCTCTGTAATAACCTCCGTCAAATATTTGATGCATATATGCCTGCTACAGCTTGGGAAATGCTCAAAACTTCTAATGTTCCAATCAGAGCAGCGTGTGAATCATTTATGGTCATTAAGTATGGCATATTTTTTGAATAGGCCTTTCATACTCTACTTCTGATAAAATGCAAAAGATATGGTATTACACACCCTATCATGATCAATAATCACACTGTCTTTCAAAGTTCTTTTGGAGTAAATGTTCATTACTATCTTGATTAGTCATTACATTGCTTAAAAGGGAAAATTTGACTGTCTTGATGTCAATTTTGTTGATGATTAAGGGAATATACCTTAAAAAATGACTGCATCAAAATCCATACTAGATTGAAAACCTAATAATGCGATTTTTGTGTGTAACAGGGAGCCGCAATAGCTTATGTTGCTGATCTTTTGAAAGTCCCTGCAATATTTGTGAAAGCAGTGACTGATGTTGTGGACGGTGATAAGCCAACTGCAGAGGAGTTCCTTGAGAATTTGGCTGCCGTTACTGCTGCACTTGAGCAGGCAGTCACTCAAGTAGTTGATTTCATCAGCGGGAAGTGTCTCTCTGAACTCTGAGATGATACGAGTCAATTAATTATCACTGGGAAGGTTTGAGCGAGAGAGTGTCGTATTAATTGGTCTATAACATACAATTTACAGATCATACTTCATATAGTTTGCAATGGTATATGCATTGATGATTAGTTCTAGCAGCGAACAGTTTGCGATATAGTATATAGGATTGATTCCATATGATTATTGTGGCAGGCTAGGGATGCTTCTTCTTCTTCTTGTGATAGGGAACAATAAGAATGACTCGGTTTATCATATTTGTACTCGGATGATTGCTCGAAATGCCCATTTGTATCTTCCATTCAAAGTCAATATGCATTTGGTTTTTGACCTGATTAAGTACAGTACACTGCAATAATGCTCCATAGATATTTACTGCCATTGTCGCACTTACAATTTTATGCTATGCTCAGCCATTAAATAGCCAATCGGGCATTTTGTCCATAAAGTCATATATGTTGGCAAAAATAACTACCAAAACCATAAAGTCTCACTTTTAACATATGATGGATCTGTTATGAGTCATATATGTTGTTTGAGCCGTAGATCTATGTTTTGGAGCAACAAGTCGCCTCATTTACATGTTTAAAACCATAAAGGTTTCATATTTATTGTTCAAAACGTTACATCCCATATTTTTTATTTATTTGAAATTGTTTTCTAGGAAAAAAAAAAACATTTCAAAGGTAATTCCATGTGCCTCTAAGGTAATTTCATATTTTCATGTATATGTATACCATAATCTGTATATGCATATCATAATCTGTATTGCCCGTCAATGCATGAAAGGTGAACCAAAGTTTGGAGAACCCTAACAAGTTTTATGTTTTGTAGGTTTTATTTTACTAATTTTATTATGTTGTCATAGAAATCCTCATTAATTAAAGACGTATTCATTCCGGCAAAGTTGTAACTATTTGTTAATATTTTAATTTTTCAAATTCATTTATCCCTTACGGATGAATGACATTGCATACGCACGATTAAAAACATATGATATAAAATAATCAACTTCAATAATAATGCATTGATGTTAGGGTAAATAAATTATTAACTTTTATAAAAAAAAAAAAAATTATTAACTTGAAATATATCTTCAAAGGATGAATAAATCATCTAGAATTAGTTAATACCTTATCGTTTAGTAATTCCATTTTGCGAATCCATTTCTTAAGATAAAATTTGCAATATCAATGATGTAATCAATCTCGCTATGAAATTTGCAATATCAATGATGTAGTCAATATCGCTTGAGAAGGGACTCGTTATTCGTCAAATAGATTTGAAATTGCACCAATTGGTAAACGTTTAACTTAAGATTGCTTATATATATATATATAAAGACTAAATTGCCCTCACCCAAAAATCACAAGGCTAATTTTGTACATTTTCCCAATTTTTTATATGTTAATATTATGTTAATATATGCAAGATGAGAAGTTCAAATTAATAAATCTGCTCAAAAGTGAAATATATATTTTTTTAATTTATCAAATATTTTTGTATGAACTTTTTTCTTCCTCTCCCTTGCCTCCAAAGGAACAACACAAAGAAAGACATGTATTCATCCGTCGTAGGCATGAATATTCATCTAGATTATAAATAAAGCACCATTAGGTCAGCTATAATGCACACAACACCAAATATCTACCAAAATCTTTAAACATTACCTGCATGAAACTCTTGCTTCTTAACTACTGTATTTATATTATTCAACTCGCACACTTTTGCTTCACCTGTATATATATCAAATAAATATAACTTTCCTATGTCTTAAGCCTGCACTTCACCTGTATATATAAACGACCCTTCCGCTATAATGCTTCATTGCACCATTGACAAGCTCATATACTATCTCTAAATCGTGCACATTCATTTGCATCTCTTCGAGAAAGAAAGCGTAATGGGTAGTGAAGGAAGAATCGCACATGAAGGTTTACCAAAGGCGGCAAGCCCTGGCAAAGCTACAATTCTGGCTCTTGGAAAGGCATTCCCCCACCAGCTTGTCATGCAGGAATTTCTGGTTGATGGCTATTTCAGGAACACTAACTGTGATGATCCAGATCTCAAGCAGAAGCTAGCTAGACTCTGTAACCTTTACGACTTCTCTATTCTCAAACTACCTTAACATTATTTCAATCGTGTCTCGTAAGTGCACGAATTAGTTTTAACTATTCTCCTAACTGTAACAACTGCGTTTTTTCTTGTGGCTGGTTGCAGGCAAGACGACAACTGTGAAGACAAGGTATGTGGTCATGTCAGACGAAATACTGAGCAAGTACCCAGAACTTGCCATTGAAGGCCTTCCCACTGTAAAGCAACGTTTAGACATTTGTAATGATGCTGTAACAGAGATGGCTGTTGAAGCTTCACAAACTTGCATTAAGAATTGGGGCAGGTCGATATCTAGCATAACTCACGTGGTTTATGTCTCTTCAAGTGAAGCTAGGCTACCAGGTGGTGATCTTTACCTTGCCAAAGGACTTGGACTAAGTCCTGAAACACAGCGTGTCATGCTGTATTTTGTAGGCTGTTCTGGAGGAGTGGCAGGTCTCCGTGTGGCAAAAGACATTGCTGAAAACAATCCTGGGAGTAGAGTTCTTCTGGCTACTTCTGAAACTACAATAATTGGGTTCAAACCACCAAGTGCTGAGAGACCTTATGATCTAGTTGGAGTTGCACTCTTTGGGGATGGTGCTGGAGCCATGATAATAGGCACTGATCCAGTTCCAGAAACTGAAAGGCCACTCTTTGAACTTCACACAGCAATACAGAATTTCTTGCCTGATACTGAAAAGATTATTGATGGCAAACTAACAGAGGAGGGGATAAGCTTCAAGCTGTCAAGGGAGCTTCCTAATATCATTGAGGATAACATAGAAGGGTTCTGCAAGAAATTGATAGATGTTGTCGGACTAACTGATAAGGACTATAACAAATTGTTCTGGGCAGTTCATCCAGGCGGACCTGCAATATTGAACCGAATGGAAAAGCGGCTCGACTTGTCACCAGAGAAACTAAATGCAAGTAGACGAGCTCTAATGGACTACGGTAACGCAAGCAGTAATACCATTGTGTATGTGCTGGAGTACATGTTAGAAGAGAGTTTGAAGATGGGGGATACTGAGAAGAGTGAATGGGGCTTGGTTCTCGCTTTCGGACCTGGAATTACCTTCGAGGGAATTCTCGCTAGGAACCTAATGGTCTAAATATACTTTGGTTTCTTATGTAATAACTTCAGCCATCTCTAATTATTTAACCACAAAAACATGTATTCGCACCTTTATTGGCTGAAGAAATTACTTTACAGTTGCTCAAGTCTTGGTCCATCTAACAAGTCATCATTTGATTTTCATCAAATCAGTTTCTATTTCTACTGGATAAAAACTAACCCTAAATTTAGCAGGAAACACTCTATGAACAAACTAGACTACGTATTATAGCCCATAATTTCTAGAATGTTATACCATTCACGTGAAGTCTTAAATAGGTTCACCAATCATCATGGATGGAATATTCATAAGCAAAAAAGAAATATAACAAGGCATGGAAATAGTGTATAAACTTTAAAAGGATCAACATTGACAAAATAAGTCAATCCAACTATGATAATTATGTTTTTTCAAGTATAAATATTTCTAGAAGATACATCCCAAAATTTACAAAAAGTCCACTTCAGTTCCAGTCACAAAGTAGAGGGAGAAACCTGTATGGAGAACAAAAGAATTTACAACATCGCCTAAAAACATCAATTTGAGATGGCAATGCTGCTCAACGACCACAGCTGAAGAGGACCTGCAACTACACCACTCCTGAAGGAAGACGAAGAACAAGTTGTCCTCCAAATACACTGCAAAACCGGAAAGAAAATCACAATCAATTTGACAATCTTGTCATGAAGATGCCATTCCATGCATTTATCTCGTACTTGGGTAAAAGAAAGAGGTTCAAATAATAAATACCTCTTAATGTAATAATAACAGAAGTCTGCTAAGATGAAAGTCTGGACAATTTCAGAGATAAGAACCATAGAAGGCCATAATCCATACCCCAATGCTACCAGCAAGTGTCCACGACTATCTAAAACCTGTTCAATGACAAAGAAATTTTGCTATTTCAGAATGGGAATCCAAATAGAACAACAACAGCACAATAAGGACATATGATTATATTTACATAAAATAATCTTGCTCAGCACATGTACTAATAATGCTATTTACAATAGTTCTTCATGAATATCACATCACAACTTACAACATGCAGGTTGTACCCTACAAATTTTGGAAAAAGACTTGTCAAATTTCCCTTGCATAGGCGAAAACCACCCGAAATCAAGCAATCGTGGGAAACTAAAATAATCAGATAAAAAGATTTTAGAGGCAGCTGCAACAGTTGTCTCCAGGTATACACCTTCACCTTACAGGCTAAAATACCAAGGTCAAAGTCAAATGATAGATTACCAGAAAAATTAGTTTGGCATAATTCAGGAATGCAGTCATCAACCCACTTCCATAATTAATAATTAGATAAAAGACTCAGTTATAACACCCAAAACCAATATACATAACCATGTAATTCAATTTTGTTGACAAACCTGGAGAACCCAATGGGCACAGCTCAAGAACCTAGCAACACCCAGTGCAAATACATAATGAGCTGTAAATGGTTCAACTATCTGAAAAACACAAACATAAAAGATGAGTTTCAATATGAAAAACCTTTCAACATAAATTGCCACCATTTGCAACTCTACCTTTGTATTCTGCATGACCCTCAATTGAGGTAGTACAGAGACAGCTTCAAGGTACACACAGAATGCCCAAAATATCCTATTTATAAAATTATGAGATGTTGATGGATGGATTAAGAAAGCCAGAGCTGCACAAGGAACCAGCTGCATCCAAATTGATAAAAAAAAAAAAAAAAAAACTTTAGTTAATAGCAGAACATATACATCATTACAGAGCATAAAGTCCTGCAACACATGAAAGAAGGATCTACACAGGCAAACATTCTGAAAACTGCTTCTACGCAGCAACTTACCACATAATACAGAGCAAAGTTGTCTTTGTCTACCATATAACTAGACTTCAATTTGAAACGGATCATATAAATGACCCATAAAGTCGTCCCCACCGTAGCTAAATCAAGTATAGTATGTATATCATATTCCATCACAAAACTACAATACAGCCTGACAGCTAAAAACATTGCTGTTAATTCTTGGGATTTAAGTGATAGTCCTGCAAACCAATTTAATGATTGTTAGAAAGGCATAAAAATCAGCCAATATAAAGTACAAGGTATGAAGATTTAGAAAAGCCTCCTTATCATTGAATATCATGTATCATCCATCCCTTGAAAAATCCTACTGCTAGTTTGCATGAGCTTTACTAGAAAATCTCAAATAAACAGGCTATAACAAGTTACACGTGTCAGGGAACCAATCGAACTAAAAGCTTAAGCTTATAGTTAAGGCCTTATATTAATCTCTGACAACAAGAGGTTGGCTAGAACGGAATGCTAATAAAGTCCAGATAATGAAGAAGGCTGCATCGCCCACACGTTAAAAGTAACCTTTGCTTCTATTATTGACAAACTAAGGCTGGCATTATCAAAATACAGGGTTATAAGACGACATGATCGTTATAATTTTAGCTCATCATCTTAGGAAAAGAATGAAATTTTGGCATTGCAAATTCAAAATCCGACTGCAGAAGCATGCAAGCACTCAACCAACCAAATATAAACTTCAAAGTTCAAGAAAATAGCTTAACGCTCGGGTAGAAAATGCCACATCAAAGCTGGATCAACAAATCCCTACAGATTTCCTTTTTTTCTCTTTCTCCAAGTTTGATGTCAAACATCATAGAAAGTAACGAAAAAAAAAATCATCTTTTATGGAAAAAAAAACCCTCAATTTAAATAATTACAAGCAATCCGGCTGATGCAGGAAAAAATTAAAAAGAAAAACAGAGCTTGAGCTTCTCTCTAATTCCAAAAACCCTAAAGTTGATTTTTTTATAATTACCAGCGCAAGTTTTCTCCTTCATGAGTTTGTAAATGAGGACAACGATGCCTATGGAATGGACAGCCTCAGCAGCGACGAAGAGGTTGTCATGATCATGTACGATGGATCGGAGGAGGACAAGCGCAGCCATCCCGGCGACCACCGCCAAAAAAGCCTTAACCTTGGAGGGTTGTCGCCGCAACCATGATGTGAGCGCGTAGATCGGCCTGTTATGCGCCCTCATTGGAGAAATCAATGGACCTTCCTCCGGAAATTGACGTAGAATGGGGGAAGATGTTTTTGAGGATTTTGCTGCTTTAGAAAAGAGAAGACGAAGAAAATAATTCTCCAATGCGTCTATCTCGTCATTTAGTTTTAGATTAAAGCCTTAAAAGGTCAAACTTGTCTTTTCCTACGTCAAATTCAATTATAGTAAGATAACAATTCCTAACCTTTATATATCAATCATAATTATTTAAAATTATGTGAATCTCATTAATTGGTTGGAGGCTACTATTTAAATGGCTCATATCTCAGTTAAAGTCTTTTAGATAAACTAAAAATTAAGTAGATTAAACAACTTCAGGTACTTAATTGTTCAGGTTAATCTTTAATTGGTTGTAATTTAATATTATAATATTACATGTTATATTAAAATTATTAAGTCATTCCGGTTCTCCATTTTACCTTGGGTTAAGGTGCAAAAATACCCCTAACGTTTTGGGTCAGGAGCAATTTTACCCCTAACGTCTAAAATGGTGCAATTTTGCCCCTAACGTTTGTAGCCAAGAGCAATTTTACCCCTAACGTTGGTAATTTGGGTCAGTTTCAGACACTTATAAAACACAGATATTTTTGTTCATTAGTTTACACCAATTGTATATCAATTCATTCTAAAAAAAAAGGATTTCATATCTTTTGTAATTTAATAATAGAATTTGGGATTAATATTTATAAATTCGGTGAATTTTTTGAATTTTTTATCTAATTCGTACAAAAGACAGTATATTGTTTTTTATTTTTTTTCACATCTCAACATATGTTTATGATTTGTTACTGATAAAATGACGCACATGTGACGTGTAGATGATAAGATTCATGACCAAGAAGACAGTTTGATGAATTATTTTTGAAATTGATCCAATTTATCAACGTTAGGGGTAAAATTGCTCTTGGCTACAAACGTTAGGGGTAAAATTGCACCATTTTAGACGTTAGGGGTAAAATTGCTTCTTACCCAAAACGTTAGGGGTATTTTTGCACCTTAACCCTTTTACCTTCCATATATATTTTGACATTTGTAATAGGGATCCACACATTTTATAAGAGGCTTCACTATTTTAATTATTATGTTGGGTTACAATACACGTGTCCAAATATGAATTAGGGATCCTCCGAGTGACATGAAAGATCCGATACTTAATATAAAAACTCCTATAAATGATGTCTTTTTGGTTAAACTTTTAAAGAATTATGAAAAGTAAATATTTATGATATTTTGAATAAAGATATATATATTTTTTAAATTGAAGTTGATATGGTATAAAAGTCAAAAAGTGTATTTGACTGTTTTTTTGGATTAGGTATTTGACTTATATTAAAACTGTGGATGTAAAACTTAAAAAGAAAAAAATGGAAGTATATAGTTAGATCTGGTTCTAAGTAATTGACCAGATAATCCTTAGTACTATTTCGGACATTATCCTGTGGAAGAGGATGACTACACTTTTGTCAACCTTCATGTAACAATAAAATTATAGGCAAAAATATCATTGAGACTTTTTTTTTATCACTTATGTCACATTTAACTTCATGATTACAAAAAATTAATGGGTTAAGGTGCAAAAATACTCCTAACTTTTTGGGTTAGGAGCAATTTTACCCCTAACGTCTAAAATGGTACAATTTTGCCCCTAACGTTTGTAGCCAAGACCAAATTTATCCCTAACGTTGTTATTTATTTTATGTGTACTTAAATTTTGTATTTTTAACGATTCAAAAAATGGTTTTTATATGTTTGATATTGTTATAAAAAACTACAAAAAAAAAATTGTTTGAATTTTAAAATTGCAAATAAATCTATTAGCCTTTTTTTTATTGAATTAGATTTTTATAACTAAGTAATTTGATAATAAGATGTTTAATATAATCAAAAATTAAAAATTTAATGCGATGCTTCAAAAAAATTTAATGCGATAAAAAAACAAAATCAAATCATGACAATATAGGCCATCAAAATAATGGCAGGCTTAAAATATAAAATGGATTTGATTTTGTATTTTAGTAAATTATTTTAAATTTCATTTTTTTTTTTTGAAAGAAAAATCTATTAATGAGCCACTAAAGAGCAAAAAATCGTAATTACATCTTCTAGACATCTAGGTAAAGAATCAAATACCACGGGACAATCGGCAAAACGAGATTCCTTAGCAAGAACATGAGCAACCTCATTTGTCTGTCTCCGCAAAAAAATGACCGAGAATAAGCCATGAGAAAGAAATTTGTAAATTTCATTTTTTTATATTTTTAATCAGCTAATTTAGTACAAGTTTATATTAAACTGGATATTTTGACGATTTGGCCAAAAAGATAATTTGAAATCAACTTGTTTATAAGTTTAGAATTCCATATGTTTTTTTTTTTTTTTTTGTGCGGTCAAACAAATTATTTAAAGTATGTAGTATTTTATTTACTTTTTTCTATTTTGATTTTAAGCTATATATTATTATTAGGTTTGTATTTAAACTGGGTTTTGTTTTAATTTTGAGGTTAAATTGTAATTGGAGATTAAAGTAATAATTTTAGAGGTAGAACTGCAAATGCGAAAATATAGCAGTTGATGAAAAATTTTGGGACAGCAGAGCCATCAATTCTGAAGCCATGCCATGCAACTTGTGAACAATCCGCAAATTTGGAATTTTAAATGATTATAAGATTTTCAGTTTAGGATTAATATTAATTGTGACGGTTACTATTTTGTTCTACAATTGGATTAAAAGAGCGTTTTTTTAGTTGATTCTTTTTTTGGTAGGAATAAGAAAAATAAAAAACAAACAAAGCAAAACCTAACCCGGAATTAGTTTGGAAAAGCTAACTCCCACCACATCCTCCAGAAGGATTGAGGAGAGAAAGGCCGGAGGAACAGGATAATTAGTGACTCCCCAACTTCCTCCATGACCTGCAGCCGCCAGACGATCCGCCACCCTGTTCTGCTCTCTAAAGATATGACAGAAAGTGATAGAAGCAAAGGAATGGCAGAGCCTCTTGATCCCTTTAATAATATTTTTGCCTTTCATCTCAATAGCTAAATTGCTGGAAATTAACCTGATAGCTTCCTGATTATCAGATTTAGAGTTTTATTATATTTAGGATATTATTCATTATATAAATTAGGGTCAAATACATGAATATCACAAATAACTACAAAATTACAATTAAATCATATTATTAAATTTAATTCTTAATATATCATTATTTTCTATACATTACAATAAAATATGATTTTACATCCTAATTTAAAAATTTTAAACCCAATTCATAAAACATAAACCCTAGAAAATATATCCTAGACGTCTAATTTATAAATTTCAATTCTTAAAATATATTAAAAATACTGATTTTACTAGTTTAACATGATTCTAAATCATTACTTGAAATAATTGTAAATAATTTTTCAAATATGAATTTCTGTCTAAATTTCCCTAGTTTAAAGAGGGACGGAGGGAGGGACCCTTAAAACAGAGGTAAAACACACTCAGTAACTACTTTTGTGGTTCACAATATTCAAACATGGGAAGGGAGCTCCCAACTACTCCAACCAATAGCCTCTCTACGTATATAAATTATTATTTTTTTTGTAATCAATATCATTTATTGGCCTAATGATTATTGCACCTTAAGGGCCAGTTTGTTTTACCTACTGTTTGCTGTTTGCTGTTACGGTTTGCTGTTTGCTGTTATCATTTGTTGTTACGGTTTGCTGTTTGCTATTATAGTTTGCTGTTTGCTTTTTGAAAAAGCTGCTTTTCCGAAAAGCAGAGATTCTCTGCTTTTGTAAAAAGCTGCTTTTCAGGTGTGAAAGGCAAACAGGAGGATACTAACCAAACACCTAATGTTGCTTTTCGGATTTAAAAGGCAAACAGGAGATAACTAACCAAACACCTAAAACTCTCCCTTTTGAAATGAAAAGGCAAACAGGAGCGTGAAAAGTAGCAACCAAACGGACCCTAACCTAGCTAGTGATGGTTAACATTTACCCCGTAGCTAAAATGAGATAAGGTGAAAAGAAAAATCAATTTCATTTATAACATCTATCTCTAATGTTGGTAATCAAAAGTAATGTCACTCATAATATTGATAAATTATATCGATTTCAGACATTATTATAAAATATAAATATTTTATTCTCTATTCTATAACCGTTTCGTATCAATTGGTTCCGAAAAATTTCATATTTTTTTGTGATCTAATAAAAGAATTAAAGATTAAAAAATTTAAATTCGATAAAATATTTAAATATTTTTATCCAACTCGTGCAAAATATAATATAATCTTTTATTTTTAACTTTACGTCTATTCATATATTTGTGATCCATAACTCATGAGCGATAAAATGACGCACATGTGCAAGATAGACCGTTTGATAAATTATTTCTCAAATTGATCCAGCTTGCCAAAATTATAGACAAATTTGCTCTTTATTGCCAACATTACAAAGTAAAATTGTTTTTCATTGTTAAGCATGTTGTTATCCCTATCAAAACCGATAAATCTCACTCAATTTAGACCACATTTGACATGTGAGTGATATGCCTTTTAAATTACAAGTATTTGTATTTCTTAGCGAAAAGCCAAGGTGGACAATATGTAAGTTTTCATGTTGGATTTATTTAAAGTAGACCAGATCGATCAGTTCAACCTGGTACAACGGTTCAAATCGATCGGTTCAGCTGTGAACCACTCAACCAGTTAAGCGGTCTGGCCAAGTCATCTTTTGGGTTGCTATTTAATTAAAAATAATAATAATTTGTGGAGACAAGATGATTCAAACCAAGGATCTCTTGTTCCAAAACATGCTCCTCAGTCATTAGACTAATATTGATAGTTATCAACCATTAATGAATATATAATCATATTTACAATACAACTTAAATATTTAAAATATCATTTAATATTATTTTTTTCTATTTTATGTTTTGAGAATTATTATACAAAATTTATTTTATTTTTCTAATATTAAGTTGTATATACAAAAATTTATATACAAAAACTATTTTAAGTTGAATTATAAAATATCTATTCTACTATAAAATATCTATTCTACTATTTTATTACAGTCACATGTAAGTAATATTAACAATAACAACTATTTAGTTTAAGAAATATATACTTTATATTTTTAAATTATTATGTGCATTGAATTGGATTATATTTTTAATTTATAAATTTGATATCTCTAAAAATTATTAATTGATATTAAAGAAATATTTTTATTATTATACTTTTTAGAATAATGTTAATATTTTGCTATTTTCTTAAAAAATAAAATATTTTACTATATTATAAGGTTAAATAAGGTTAAATGTGAATAAAAATATTGTATTTTCATTTTACAGGATATTGTGAATCCCGATTAAACCCTGGTTGAATCTTTAACCTTTGACCCTTTGTTTTTCCGATTCTATGACTTGTTTAGTTTTGATAACTATGATAATAGTTTTTGCATTTAAAGATATCTTGTTCCAATTAATCAGCACTTTGAAATTTATTTCTTGTTTGGAAATAGTTCATGAACAATTTTTGAGAGACATATTAGGTTCATCCTTGATAATTATTCACTTGAATATGCTATAAAAAAAAATACTTGTGGTTTCATCACGCTTGAATAAGCACAGACTGTATAAAAAATAGGAAAAATTATAAATAAAACTCTTATGGACTTGAATATACATATAACAGATAGGAAAACTACAAAGAAAACTCTTGTAGTTTCATCTTGTAAATTTACAAGTAGAAATGTGTTAAAAAAGAGTATATATGCTTTAGAAAGTTAACAAATAAAGAAATTTAAGTGAGAGCTGCTCATTTGTTTGTTAATGGTGGAGTTATCACCAACCATTATATGTTATTCTCTTTGGTTTGTATCAATAAGTAGGGCTAAATGAGTCGAGCTGCTCATGAGCGGCATAATAAAAACTCGGCTCGACTTATCTCGATTTGTAAACAAATCATTCAAAAGTACGATTTACTGGTTCGGTTTGTAAATGAGCGGAGTTTGAGCAGGTCAAAGCTCGGCTCAAAAGCTCACGAGAAGACCCGATTAGAATATTTATGAATAAATTTTAGTTTTGTAGAAAACTATATAGTTTTGTGTTAGTTCACAAATATCTAAACTTAAGAGTTAGGTTATGCTTACTTTGTCAAACAAAGTAAGTCTTACTTTGTTTTTACTATCATTGGATGAACTTACTTTATTAAAGTCCACCATTATCCAATGGTGAAAAAACAAAGTAAGCTTTACTTTGTCAAAAACAAAGTAAAGTTGATTCACAAACATAATAAATGTGTAATAGACGAACTATATGTAAGCATCTTATTTATTTATTCACAAACTTTGCTTGTTGTGAGCTTGTTTATGTACACAATTAAATAGTTATTTGCAAGCAAACTTCATAAATATAATTAACGATTTACTCACAAATAATTCATGGTTAGATAATTTTTTTAATGAACCAAGTTCAAAGAGAATTTTTAGCTCGAAACAAGCTCGAAGCTCGGCTCGAACTCATTTATTTTCTAATGAGTTGAGCCGAGTTTGAACAAGCCAAAATTCGGGCTCGTTAATTTTATAGCGAACTGAGTTTGAGCAAGTCAAAGCTCAGCTTGGCTCTATTACAGTCTACCAATAAAAGTTACAATCTGATATCAAAACCAAAAACCAATCCAAACAGAGAGAATGAGCTTCGAGGAGGAGACAAATAGAGAGTTAGCCAAATACTCATGATACTCTTTTGCGAGACAACTTTCTTATAAGTTTTGCTTTTAATTCCTAAAAATTGTAAAAGTACATTTGCAGTCCAATTTTTGTAATAAAAAAATATTAAAGTAACATAAGATTCTAATAGATTGTTATATTTAGGTGTGATTTGTATCTATACAGATACAAAAGTTATTAGCGTTCTAATATTATTTTTCATATCATCAAATTAACATACTAGCGTTCTAATATTATTTTTCATATCATCAAATTAACATACTACACCATCAAATCAACGTGTCATACCACTAAAAAGTCATAATTTTATTATGCCAAGTAAACAAAGTGAACAAGGCACTATCTTTTTTTTTTTTTTTTCCAAACTGTATAGATTGTTCGTTAAAGTAAGTCTTGTAATGCAACATGTCAAATTGTGACTGGAACACATTATTTTGCATTAGTTGTAAAAAAATCACAAGTCGAAAGTCAAGGTTGAACGGCTAATCTAAAAACAAAGAATGTGTCTGTCTTTGTCTTGGCAGACACAACTCTAGCAAACAGATTCTGTGTAGGGACCTTCAAATTAATTCACAAAACGATAATTGTAGGGCTGCAAAACTCAGCTTTTATTCATACTTCTAACTTCAGTGAAAGCAACTACAAGTAACCACGCCTTTCATTACATTCACTTGGAGACTAGAAACTTATATACAACAACACAGACAAAACACCAACAACAGACTCTAACATTCAACAGTACATAGACACGACTAGGACCAAGCCTTGATTGCTCAAACACTTGAACCACCGGAAAAGCGAAAAACCGAGCAGTACTAGGAAGCTTTATATACCTTCCTTCCACTATAAAAACACTAGTTTAACATCTACACAAGCCAAGTAGACGACTTTGATAACACACATCAAACAGAGGTTGATCGTTTCATGACCGGCTTCATTTGTTTGTCTTCTTCAAGTGCCACCATGCCCAAATGGGACGGGTCTTCCACCATCATTTTCGATATCAAGTAACCTGCAATCGACCATGTTTGAAACTTGCGAGACTGCTTCCCTATGAATCGACCCAGCTTACCATCATAATATTCAGGCCAGTTGTCATTCACCAATCTGTTTTCAGCAATCTCGATGGCGCGTTTTGCAACATGAGGGCGTCCCGTCTTGATACTTGCAGCCGTGAGAAGCCATAAAAGCACTGCACCCATAAGTAATTAAACTTTCCAGTTATAATGATTAGATTACAGATCTTCATACCAATAAAGCATGTAATCGAAATGGTGTAATCAGGTTTTTGGAGCATATCAAAGGTTATTGTTGCTCTTTCAACTCAATGCCAGAACACCAGATAACTTGCAACAAAAACATTAAACAAAATTTACTTGGAAGTATAAATAGTATTTGTATTTTTCTGAGTTTCTGATATACCCACCAACTGAAAAAGTATTCGGGAACATACCTGGCCATGACCCTCCATTGTGATAGCTCCATCTGGTGTTTTTCGGATCACATCCAGTTATGATCCGCCATTCATGACTTTCAAGGGCAGGATAACACACCTTGAGCGGCATTTCACCCACTAGCTCCTCCCAGCGCGATTCTATCAGATCCATAATTGCCATGGATTGCTCAGGAGTTGCCATGCATGACACAATTGCAATACAGTTCCCCAAGCAAAACCAACGGAAGTCCATTTTTGCAGGACTAACATTACCAATAAAGTAACCACCGTGATCAGGCATAAAATCAAAGATCCAATCGGGAAGAGAATCAGGTATTACATTAAACTTGTTAACTGCAGTGTGAGAGTATTCCTCTGTCTTATAGCGATATATATCATTAAGCTGTTTCATATCCATCCAAAAGTAAGTTCTCATGTGAAAGCTCAAGGCATGAAGACGCTTTGTAATTCGCTCCACAAAATCTTTCCCTTCCGGGTCTTGCTTAAGTAAAAGCAAAGCACATCTCAAGGCCATGAAGAACAGTGCTTGAATTTCGATTGGATACCCATAGACTCCCTAATAAGAAAAGTAACCAAATTAAGTTACATTGATTAAAAATGTAAGGGAAGACAAAAGCATGTCAATTAACTAACTATCCATGTGAATGATAATCATTACTTAAAGGACTCAAAACTGTGCCAACTGCCAAGCAAAAATTGAACAAATCACAAATACAGAGCTCTCATCTATTCGAACATAACAGAACTAAGCTAGCTGAATCCTCAGCCTCTCAGCTTGATTCTGAGATTTTTTAGTAGTATCACAAATCCATTAAGCAGTATGTTTGATTTTACACAACAAAGGTAGCACTAAAAACAACTGAAGCGCATTAAATATACAAGTGCAGTACTTGCATAGGGATAATAAGGCTGATAAAATTATCAAACTTGCTTGAACTATGCAGGTTTGGATTCTGCACTATCAATTAGTAAATTCTTTTAATGAACTAAGTAATAAGTTCTAAAATGCAACTCAAACATTAACAACGGTGTCCAATGCTGAAGTTAGAATATTAACAAATAAACAGTATATATCACAAGCTGCAGTCTGCTTATATCTAGTACTAATGCAATAATAACTTCAGCATCAGGGAACTCACCATTCTACGATCAATCATGCAGCACCCATCAGCACAAAGAAGAGTTGGGAATGTATCATACCCCTCCGAAAGGCACAAGCTCAAAATCTTACGCATACCCTTTTGACATTCTGGCTTTTCAGCTAAAGATGTATCTCCTGTAGCCTTGGTGTATGCGCGGAGCAATATAATCCACCAAAATCCAGAGTCAACAGGAGCAACTCTTCCTATGGCACTCTCACCAAAATCAGCCATCAACATATCTTTCTTTCTGACTGGATCATGGCGTACCTTAAAACTAGCTGGCATTACTCCTTCTCCAAGCTGAAACCTGTCAATCGTTTTCTCCCATGACTGAAGACGAACGGTCTTCAAAATGAAATTCTTGACTATCTCCGGTTCACCATTCATCAGAAAAGCCAATGCACTTGGGATAAAGTCTCTCACAAACACCTATGCAAACAAAGAAACTGAAAATAATACTGACAAAAAAAAAACAATTTGAAAGGAAAACATAATACCTCAGATTATGATCTCAGAGACACATACATATGAAGACAATGAATGGAGCTAAAGTGAGTTATTAGCTTGAAAACAACAAGAACCACCGCATCCCCAAACATAGACAGACAATAAAAAAGCAGCATATGGAGTATAACAGTAACACTTAAATGTTATAAAGAAAATGAAATCCGTAATTCTATAAAAAGAAGATAAAGAATATAATGGCAAACGGAATATCATAAAATTAACAATAAAATAATAAATACGGATGTTTACCTGATCATAGTTGAGCTTTTCGTCAGAATTGTCCAATGCGGCGATTGTTCCAACCGGTTGGCCACGAAAATGAACCAAAGAGCGCCTCAAAGCAGGCCAAGCTTCTGCCACAACGGGATGCATGTCGAAGAGGTCACTGTGCCTTGGGGTATTAAAGCCTGACTTTCTAGTCGGCGAGAATACGGTTTCGAGTAGGTCGTTGCATTTCGAATTGTTATCACCTTTGGTTGCGGCGCGAGGAGACATCCCAATTCCAATTCCAATTCCAAGTTCAGTCATAGACCTTTCCTCGCATGATCTTTGTCTTTCCATATTGAGAGGCCTTGGTTTATCGAGTAACTTTGCGAAATCCAATTCCTCTACTTCAGATGCTGCACTAAAATGGTTATCTCCGTTCCTCTCCTCCCCGTTGCCATTGGCATTCACATCCCTTGTTGACTTTCCTGACATTTCCATTTTCCGCAACTTCAAAGTTCACAGCTCTATAACCTGAAATTGAACTGGCAAATTTCACATTTCTCATCTAATAAAAGCAAAACCAGGTTTAGGATCCGATTTTACATCACATTTTTCAACAATTTTTCAGAAAACAAAAAAGATTTTCGCTCGTTTAATTAAACATGTTCACCGAAATCCGAATGCAACAGAAGAAAGCGGGGCAAAAGAAGAAATTGAAAGATCGAAAGAATGAATAAAAAGAAACATGCATAGAAAAGATTGTGAATAGTAGTGGAAGATGATATGGAAAAAAAGAGGTGTGAGAGCATACCAAATGGAAAAGGCAGGAAAGGCCCTGAAGCGCCGAACAGGGAAAGAGAAAGGAGAAGAAGGAGTGTGATGGATTTGAAAGTGATAGTTGGATGCAATTTATAGAAAAAGGAAAGCGGGTAATTGCTGGAGGAGGAGGAATAGTATAAGGTGAGCATCAGGTGTAATTGGGAAAAACTCTGATTGTTTTTTTCTGAAACCGAGTTTTGATCTTCCTTCTTTCCTTCTCTGATGCTTCCAAACTTCCGTTCTTCTCACTTCCTCTCTAATGCAGCTCACCTCTCACCTCTCCCTTTCACCCTTGTGAAAAAAAAAATTGTTTACCTTTTCCTTTAATTTGATATTACAACCATCATTAATTTATTAAATTAATTACACTCACGTGCCAATACATTACTACTAGTATTATTTACTATAATAATTATTTTACTCAAAACATTTTTTTTTTTTTTTTTGAAGAATACTCAAATAATTAGATATGCCTAACATTCTTGTGGTCAATATAACGAAAATAATCTAATACTTTAGACAACAAATAAACATTAGATTACAAAATGTAAAAAAAAAAAAAAATTAGACTAAATAAATGACCAATATCCTTGTAAGAAGTGAATTTGTTTAACGATTTAGATCGGTATTTTTTAGGGTAAAAAATATTTCTGAAAAATAGAAACAAATGAATACTTAGTTAATTAATTTTAGTTTCACTTTCTTATAAACTTTCATCGTTCATTTTCTTAAATGCAAATATATGTTTCGATATTTTCTAAATAAACATGTTTATGTTACATTCTCCAGAAAAGCTTACACTTCTGATATAAATCTAACTAATCATTAATATGTTTCTTCTCCTTTAACCAAAGATTCAGGGTTCGGTCCTCACATTTGCGAATGGAAAGAATTTTTGTGGTCAGCAGTCCCAACTATAGAGGTGCAAACCATCTGCGAAAGGGGATAGTCACTGTTGCCGACGATGGATGCCCTTACGAACAAAAAAATAATAATATGTTTCTTCAATATTATCCACGTAAACTTACGTTTCTTCTTGTACGAGTAGTACTAGAGTGAGTTTAATCCTCACATGAAGAGTAAAATGTTAAATTCCATTATCATTTTTTTATTTTATTTTATTTTCTAATTAATATTAAAATAAATTATGATAAATTAATTTTTATATTCATAAAGAAAGTAATAAACTTTTAGACAATAAATAAACAAATAATATTACTAAGTAAATAATCAATATCCTTACAAAAAAAAATATCCTTACAAGGAAGATAATCAAGTTTAATTAACTAGTTTTTTTTTCTTTTCCTTTAATGGTAGATTTTCATTCATTTACATGACGATATTCTTCATATATTTACGTTTTTATGATATTCTCCTGAAAACTTTACGTTTCTGCCATTATCTAATTAACCATTACATTTTTCTGATATTCGATAAATAAAGTTATGTTTCTTCAATATTATCCAAAGAAACTTACGTTTCTTCATCATACCAATACCATTGGAGTTAGTTTAGTCCTCACATAAAGAGCAAAACATAATCTTAATTTTATTGTTGTTACTTTTCTTATTGTTTTTCACAGCCTCATCGAAGGGTTTTAAGAACTTTTTTTTATTAACTGTTGAAGCACATGATCTTAAATGAAAGAGTAACATAATGAGACCAAAAGTCTTTCTAATTGTAATACTTTCAGAGAGTTGTTGCATTCCAAGTTATAGGGACTTGTTTTCATGTTAACTTTTTCAAGCAGTAATTGTGAGTACTCAAACATTCATCTATTTAGAATGGACCTCGCAATTGATGCTCATGTTTCCTTTTCCCTTCATGTACTTGGGAAGCTTCAGTGATTCAAAGAACTGGGCCTTTTATATAGAACTATCTTGGCTTGGCGTTTTTATCATGTGTTGCTTTCATCGTTGACTATATATGACCATCTTGGTTGCTACATGTTCTCTTCTCTTCCAACAGGTTAAACTTTTCCCTTAAGTTTCCTTCATTGTCTATCTCTTAGTAAAAAAACTGCTCTTAAGTTGTAGGAACCTATCCCAATAAAGACAGAAGCTTTTGAACCATAAGTGAGGGAGAAATGAGGTTTTCTTATGGTGGTTCTTGGTGTTGTTCTATCGCGCAAAGGACTTTGTGAAACTCTTCTACCCAATATGTCTTAAGGGTGTCCAGCCTTTACTTTAGGTCATTCACTGTGGTTCAGTTTGTAATCCCAATTATCTTGTTTGTCTAATGATGAGATACTGAAGTGAGTCGAAGCTTGATTTGTAGTCACTCACATTAAGTTTTGAATGCATTGCTTTTAATATTTTTTCCATTGTGTGTGATTATAGTGTGAGGGATCATGAATTTTCCAAGTATGCATTTTCATGGAGTCAATTATCTGTTTGGAGGCGATGAAGGACACAACTTCAACCCATTTAGTGAAATAGTCTAGTGCTACAATACAATACTTCTTTTGATATGCCTTACTTAACAAGCATCTTTCTTAGTAAGGTTAATTCTTTCCCATCATTGAACATTCTATCTAAAAAAGAAGGCCAATGGGGGATAAAAAAGTTGCTCTTATTGACACCATCTACGAGAATGTGAGTTTCTTTATTTCCAATCGCCATATGATTTGGTTCGTCTTAAGTCCTTAAAGAGACAAATAAAGGGAGAAGTTGTTATCTATGTAATTACAATTAATACTGACTATCTCAATGCCCAAAGTGGCGAATGTCCATGTAGGATGGTTGAACTTCATTATGGAAGTTAGGGATATTATGTGAGGTAAGTAAGTCTGACATGATGAACATTTATGAATAAAATCGGTTGCATCTTATACCATTTTAGGCTAGTGGAACCCTTGTAATCAATCCTTTCTCACCAAAGTATCTTTACCCCCGTGATTACCACAAACTCCTTCATGGTTTTCTTCCAAAAAATACATTGGGCTTTGACGAAACCAACACACTTGAGCTGGAGATGGCTAAAAGATCTTCATTATAAGGTGTTATATAGTATTCAATATCGACCGAACATCCTTATGGCCTTGATTTGTTCATTCTTATCCTCTAGTAAGGTCGTTATTATTAAGTAAGAGAAAATGGGATAAACCCATTCATTATTTAAGTATATGACCATTACATCGGCTTTATGAATGCTTGCTTGTGATATGACCTCGAGGTTTCATGGGGAGGTTCGTGACCCATCTAGAGTTGATGCAATTATAGCCAGATGGTCGACCTCATTATTATCTTATCTTGGGATGTGCATGATCTTTAGTTTTCTTCTTTCCCAGTGCCTCGAAGCCATGAGCTGCCTTACCAACACCAAATGTTTCTTCATTGCCATCTCTTTGGCTTCGTAATTACTATAAAGTTGGTTGGCCACTAGTTTAGAATCTCTCTTTAACATTGTTATGTATAGATCTATCATATTTAGGATTTGAATTTGCTTTAGTATTGTTTCATATTCAGCCACATTGTTGGAGGTGAGGAAGGTTAACAATGCAGCATACCGAAGGGCGGTCATATCTATGCCCTTGATGTAAATTTTGATACCAGTTTCATGTTTGTTAGAACTCGCATCTATAAACACCTCCCAAACATCTAGTGTGATTATAGCATCTGCCTCTATTTTTTGAATTCCTACCATGAATATAATAAGTGATTGAGCCTTTAAGGCTTTTCTAGGCTCAACCCTTAAGTCATGTTTTGTCAATCATAGAGCCTATTTAGCATTTCTCTCTGAGTTTTTAGACACTGGAGTAATTTTCTCAAATGGGTATATATTCGTACCATGATGGGGTGGCTTTGGAAGAAGTGTTAGAGCTTTTAGGCTGTAATGACTGATATACAAGCCAACTTTTCAAGCTTTGATTATCTCATATAAGCTTCTCTTAGCAATCTACTCATATAGTAAACGGGAAACTTCTCAGTGTCTTCCTCCTTTATCAAAACCATCCCTACAAATTCTTCAGCCACATTGACATATAAGTAGAGGGTCTCTCCTAGGACCGATTAACATTAGGGGTGAAGTTAGGAATTATTTGAGTTTTTTAAGGACGTTTGGCACTCATCTATCTAGTTGGAATCCTTAACCCCCTTTTGACTTTTATAAAAAAAGGCATACACTATTTGGCCGAGCATGAGATGAAATGTCCTAGGGCATTGATCTTGCCATTGAGTTTCTAGACATCATTTATCTTTTTCATTAGAGCCAAGTCGATGATGGCCTAAATTTTATTCAGGTCAGCTTATATTCCTCTTTGTGAGATCATAAATTCTAAGAACATTTAGAGTTGACACCAAAGGTACAATTTTTTGGTCCTTTAGTGGTTTGAAGACCATTTCTAGATCTAAAGTGTGGTCCTATATTGTTTTGCTCTTAACGATCATGTCGTCTATATAGATCTCAATCTTACCACCAGTGAGGTCTTTAAAGATCTTGTTGAATAGTCTCTAGTATTTAACTCCTGTATTTTTAGGCTAAAGGGCATGATCTTGTAGCAGTAAGTCCCTTCAAGTGTGATGAAGATTATTTTTTCTATGAAATCCTTAGACATGTGTATATGGTGGTATTCAGTTATTTCATCTAGTAAAGAAATAAATGGCGTAGCCCATTATTGAGTCAATAAGCATATTTATGTAGCAAAATGGATATGAATCCTTTAGACAAGCTTTATTAAGGTTTATGAAGTCAATGCATAGCCTCTAATTGCTATTGGATTTCTTTACTAACACCACATTGGCCAACCATGGGGAATAGTATACTTCATTGATGTGGTTGCAATATAACAACTTCCAACTTCTTTCTTGATCACTTTCTACCTCTCGAGCCCGTGGTTCCTCTTCTTCTACCTCATTGGTCCAAATTCGGGTACTAATCAAGTTTGTGGGTCATGAAATTTAGGGAAACTCTAGTGACACGAGTTGGATACCAAGTAAAAGCTCTGATGTTTCTTATTTATGTTTCTACCATATTTGTTTTATTACTTCCGAAAGTTATGCTACAACTTTGACTGGCTTTCCTTTAACTACCCATATTGTCTCTATTTCTCCCCAATAGTTCCTCATGTTCCCTCCCTTCTTCCATAAATTCATAATCAACAGGGTTCATTTGAAGTGAGGCCATATATGTCTCTTTAGAATCACCTCATTTCCCTGGACGATTGACGTTCCTCATTTTGTAGGGATCTACCATGCCATATGGTATATTGATAGGATCTGACTAATTCTGACAACAAAGTCTATCCTATAATGATGTTGTATGGTAGGAACGTTTCTATGACAAGGAACTCTAATCTGGTCCTCCATTTTTTATGATCATCTCCCACTTTTATCTTAAGCTTATTGCTATCGAGTAGAGGGACTATATGATCACTGATCTCTACCAATAGAATTAAAGTGGGACACCTAATCGACTATAATTGCAATGATTCATAAGCTTTTCGAGAGATGATGTGCACTGAGTTTCTTGTGTCAATGAATACATGTTGAACAATAAAGTTTTCCATAAGTACCTCAATGACCAAGTTGTCCTCATGTGCTTATTTTGGTGCATTTTCAAAATTTTAAACGAGAATTCTGAGTTGAATTCATACAACCTATTCTTATCTTTACGAGCCTTTTTTCTCAAGCAATCATATTGATCACTCATCGATAGTATGATCCAAATTGTACTGCTTTTTTTGCTCCGAGGTAGGTGTTTTTGATGTTTTTTTCAAAAATCCATTAAACACCTACCTCTCTGCCATTTTGTCCATCTCAATTGCTAGTTGTCTATAATATTTTGTGTCGTGGCCTTCGCTTTTGTGGAACTCATTATATGTTCCATTGCTTCAGTATCCTGAACGTTTGAGCTTTTGGGGTAGTTAATATGCTATGTGTTCTTCTCTACCTAGTCCAAAACCTCTTTCCTAGGAGTATTAAGTGGTGCAAAGTTACGCTCTAGTTGCTCTTTTAGCTTCTTACGATCTCTATCTTTGTGTCATATGTGTTATTATTTTGCTTGGTTATTCAAAATAATGTAATGCTTTTCATTCAAACTTCTTAACAATGGGTTGAGTTCGTGTCCATTCCATTTGAAAAAATCCATAACCCATTGCATGAGTTATAAGGACGTTTTTGGGTTGTCATATTTTTAATTCTTAAGATAAAGCTTTTCTTCGACAGTTCGCTACCATGGCATACATAGCTAGGTCGACACTGAGATGTCATATTTGAATTGTAATTTTTTTTGGAAGTGTTCGACCCACTCAGAAAGGTTTTTGTGTGGTTCTTGAACTAGGTAGTTGCGATCCTAGATTATCTTTCTTTATAGTATTGAAGTGATGAAGTGTTTGGCTGAATTCATTTTCCGTTTGGTTAAAACTTCGAATTGGTCTGGCCGGTAATTGCTCATACCAATAAGCAACTACCTCCTTTAAATTCATGGGGAAGAGATGACATATGACAACATCAGTGACCATTGTAGTTTCCAGCGCCCGCGTATAATTCTTTACATGGATGGTTGGGTATCGAACCCTATTGTATTTTTTAAAGGAAAGATACTTGAATCCCCAATGCATTGGTTTCACCCATAATGCATGTGCAAAGTGGGGAGGTAGTTTCTGCTACCTCTAGCATTCGGGCATCGATCCCAACATCTACCATGTCATTCTTTAGTTTCTTTCGGGTTAGGTTATACATTGCCTCTTTATCCATAAGTTTATCCTCTCTATTTGAATATGTCCTTAGGCAATTTGATTGTCGATCTTTGTAATATATTGGTACGATAGCTTTTTTGAGCTACCTTTGTCTATCTCACGACTTAGACCTAATAGAGTTCCTTTATAGTTTTCTCCTACCTTATAGAGATTCAGAATCATCAAAGTACAGTTGGGCTCTATGGCTATTTGGAGGAGATTTTGGTGTGCCCAAACGTTTCTAGGGCCTGTGGCTATTTAAGGATGGTACGAATTCTCTCTTAAGTCTTCTTCGGTGTGGTAGGGATATAGTCGTGCCTTTCCTTAGAAGATTCTTTGGAGAGTAGTCTTTTCCATAGGATTCTTTCCAATTGCTCTCATTATGGGGAAAACAAGGTGACCTAGATCGATTGCCTCGATGTTGTGAGGGATTTTTTACTTTTACCCAACATCCTTTTCGAGCCTTTCAATCGAGATTTCGATGATATGTCTAGTGTGATGTGTGGTAGAACATGTGATAGAACCCTGAACGTTTGCACACTTGATGACCTTTTGAGCTTCATTTAGATCTTCTTCTATTTTTGCCATTGCAACAATGTTTACGTTTATAGGCTCATGAATAGTTCATACATTATAGATGAGTTGCTTAGTGATAACTCTTTATTAACAGGATCAAGCGAGCTTAAGCATTTGTCGAGGCGCCTATCGAGGTTAGGGTTGACCTGAAAAAATCCAAGAGGATTGTCGCTGATATCCATGGGGTAAATCTTGTGCTATTTATTTTCTAAGGGTAAATCTGATATTCGATCATAGTGTACACCTTAGCTTCGCATATGGAAAAAATTCTACCTATGAATGGTGAATGTCTAGTGTAATAACGGCAGTTTATATCTTACTAGAAGTGTCTTTCTTGATTCCAGACGTGGAATTAGTGATCTATTCCAGAGTGATTTCAGAACTCTTCTTCCATTGATCCACGTAACCTAACGGTTTGCACATTCTAACTTAGTTTGATCTAGAGGTTCTCCTTGTGACACGCATCCTTGCCTCTTTCGATGAGAACATGTGTACAACTCCTCATATTTGCCCCATGTCAAAAGTTATGTTTCTTCGAAATTATCCAAAAAAGCTTACGTTTCTTCATTGTATTAATTTTATTGGACTGAGTTTAACCTATTGTGAAGAGCAAAATGTGCATTATTTTGTTGTCGTTTTCCTTAACTGTTATTAAAAGAAGTTGTAATAACTTATCATGAAGTGACATTTATTCTTCAAATGTTTCCAAATTAACTTACGTCCATCATACCGATGTTACTGGAGTGATTTACGTTTCAGCATATAACAATTCTATTGGAGTGACTTAGTTCTGACGTGTAAAATTGGAGTGACTTAGTTCTGACGTGATGGCCAAACTTAATTTTTCTTATTTTTTTAGCTGTAATAACTTATTATGAAGTGATGTTTGTTTTTCATTTTTTAAATGAATCACGGTTCCCCATACCAATGTTACTGGAGTAACTTACGTGTCATTAATCCAATATTATTGGATCAGCTTAGTCTGGACGTGAAGATCAAGGCATAATTTATCTTTTTCGTTTTGTTTTTTTCATTTTTAATAACTTTTTATAAATTGACGTTTATTCTTTAAAGCTTTTCGGATAAACTTACGTACGTCATATACCAATGTTATTGGAGTGGCTTACGTTTCACCGTACAAACGTCATCAACGTGATTTAATCCTGACGTGAAGAGCAAAGCGTAATTTATTTGTTTTTTTTTTCATTTGTTATCTTTTGTTTAATTATCAAAATAATTATACTTAAGCTAAATTAAATTTTTTTTATCATTAAATAACAAACTTGGATTAGTTAAATTAGCTAGGTTAAGTTAGACAAGACAAAATAATAGTAATTGCCCTTTTGGGAAAATTTATGTAAAGTGGAAGTAGTTGAGATTTGAAAAGGACTAATTAATGAAGTAGGCTAACTAATGATTAGTAATGGCAATATTAAGAAGTTGAAAAGATTCAGAAGTGAATGAGTTATTAATTATTGAAATAGTAATAATTGGGAAAATGAAAATAAAAGATGATGATTATGTAATGTAGAGAAAAAAAAGGAAATGAAAGCGTCACAATGGCACGTGAGAGAGTGCATTGGGACTTGATCCCTTAACAAAATTAAAAATTGTTGCATAAATAAAAACATATATTGAATATGCAAAGCCAAAAGGATTCTGCGCAACAAAACATGTCGTTTTGCCTTTGCCACCCCATCGCTCATCTCATCATTCGTTTCGGCATTTTCTTGGGCCGTTTCACATTATGACGGTATTATTGATTGAATGTTTTGGCTATATTTTATACTGTAGGCAATTCTTTCTTTTTCTCCTATTTTCTCTTTAATATATTTTGCCGACCGAATTTAATTGACACGGGTTGATGTATCATATAAGCAACGTGACACCCTATCAATTCAATATGTTATGTCAATAAAAATTAGGTTAAAATATTATTTACCCCCTAAATTTTAATTGGCTTTTAAATTTTTAAAGTGTCTCTGTAGCTTCTTAAAGATATATAAAATGTCCAATTACCTTTTTAAATTTGCGTAAAATATAATTAATTAATTATAAAAAATTTAAATACGAAAAATATATTACACGTGTCTTAAAAGAAAAAGTAAAACGACCAATGTCAGGATATGTGGTTCTAATATTAGAGAAAAATTTTATAGTTGAACAAATAAGAGTTTCCTTTTTAATATGTTTTAATTTATCATGTAAATTATGTAATAACATTTTAAGGCGTGTGCAACACATCTTCCGCATGCAATTTTTTTTTTTTTTTTTTTACAACCAAGTGATTAATTGATTACATTTTACGTAAGTTCATGAGGCTAACTGTACATTTTATACAAGTTGAAGGAGCTATCAGGACACTTTAAAAGTTTAGGGACCAGTCAAGCTTTTTGTACAAGTTCAAGAGGCAAATGATGTATTAAACCTAAAAGTTACTAATATTCTATTATATCATGTAAGTAAAGTCAATAGGAGAACATATCATATAGTCAAAGACCCGTGCGATGCACGAAATATGAAATTTTCATATATTTTAAATAAAATAATCAATAATTATAAAAAAATTAAATTAAATTAATAATAATTTGGTTTCTTTTACAAATTTAATAAAATGAATTATTAGTATTTAATAATTTTTTACATTGTTTACTATACATTTTCAAATTTTGTATGTTTGAAGATTTTTTTTTTTTTTTGTTAATAATCAAATTTAAAATACAATGAAAGGTAAAAAATGATTTATCTTTATTATAATAATCAAATTTATTTGATAGCTAGATTAACTTGAAGAGTTTTTATTTTTATTTCGAGTCAACATTAAAGTTGATAAAGGGTATAACAACATCTATATTAATTTTAAAAATAATTATATATACATTATAGAAACATTGAAATATAAAATTAGCTAATTTCTAACTTCAAAATATATTATAGATATCATGATATAATTTGTTTTTGCTCAAGACATAAACAATTCAAATGAACTGTCTAGTTCTCTAAAACTCTTGCAGAACCAGACGATGTTCATGACCATAACACACATAACCATGAGAACCTATACCATGTTATCTTGGTTTCTAGGTGGAGTATATCATCTTTTACACAAACGATCGAATAGTTCAAAGACATCACGTCCACTAGTCAGCTAGTAAAGTAAATAACATTTCACAAGAGAAGGTTCAAGGCACATTAGCTACCTATCATATACAGATATCAACTATAGAAAGTTATCAGCACATCGTTATCGTCTCGTTTCCAATTTTATTCATGTGGGGGATTGTTGGACAAATTGAATAAAATTAATATATTTAATTTAAATACCAACAAACATCTGCTTTCATGAACAGTCGTGTTTGTACGTATAAAGTAGTGTTCGTTTGTGAACAAACATATCCTTTCGAGTTCTATTTATATAGAATGGATTGTCGAATTCACATACTGTTAGAAAAAAATATTCTTTGAAATTTTTCCTGCTCTTGTATGTTCTTGTTTTCTTGCTCCGGTGATAACAAATCTACATGTGGTTTGAGTTCGCTTGCATAATCTGTTGTATAATGGGAGACGATCGCCAATAGCAACGATATCTGTCTTAAGGAGACTGCTAATACAGGCCTCATATTTGTCCAACTTTTTTCTTTTAATTTCTAGTTTTATTATTCATATGTTTTTTCTGTGTTCGATTTATTTTTTGGTTAATCACATCTCACAAGAATAACTTTTATAGGAAAAATATTAAACGTTTTACTTTCAATTAATTCAACAATTAGTTCACTTAATGAAGAATTCATTTATTAAATTAATATTAATGATAATTAAATCCATTGTAACCACTATGCTATTTTATAAAATTAATAATGAACATTACTTCAATTTAATTCCATTAATAAGATCTAATTCTTTAATAAATACCATTCAGAATTTAAAACGAATTCTAACAAATTCATTAAGACCGAACCAACAAAAGGAAGCTGTTAGTAAAATAAAGTTTTGAAAGTTCAATATATAATCACTTTAATGATTGAAACACTTGACAATGAGTAATTCCTATGGACTTTAAGAATTGAGTGTTGATTTACCTTTAGCATAATAATCAATAGAGGTAGAGCATATATTCTGTTAGGTCCCAATCAGGAGATGATTTTCAATCAATGAAATTGAGTTCTATTTCGGGTAAGAACAAACCACAATAAGAAGTTTATAATTCAAAATGCAGATATCCTCTCTGGAAAAGCCCAGGGGATTAAATACAATAATTTGCAACCCACTTCCCAATATCCTAGCCTATTTTTACGATACTAGTGGTTTTCCACTTGAGACCAGTTCTTTATTTATGTGTTCTTTATTTTCAGCAACTAAAAGATAATGGAAATTAAAAGATTCTGCCCACTAACAGATTATCACTTCTATCAGTCCACGTATCTTTTATTTGGAACACGTTGCCTCTGAGTTCTTCTTGGTTCAACATTACCCCTCCCATTAGCTGCAACCTTGTCCTCAAGGTTGAAGTTAGGAAATTGTGCAGCAAAGTCGTCTGACTTTTCTCATGTAGCATCTTCTAATGGCAAGCATTTCCATTGAATCAAACTTTCTTCAATTACTTTGGCCCCTTTCTTGCTCCAACGGGTGTCCAAGATTTTGGCAGGTTGCATAACCACTTCTCCATCTTCAGTAAAAGAAGCTAACTCTGTAATAGATGCAGAAGCACCAACAACCTTTTTTAATAAGGAGACATGAAAAACCGGATGTACTCTTGATTCATCTGGCAATTGGAGCTTATAAGCAACCTTTCCAATACGATCAATAATCGCAAAAGGTCCATAAAATCGGCTAGAGAGTTTCTGGTTGCATCGCTTGGCTAAGGACTGTTGCTTGTATGGGTGAAGTTTGACAAACACTCGATCGCCAATTGCAAACTCAATGTCACGACGTTTGCTATCAGCATATTGCTTCATCCGATTATTAGAAGCATGGAGATTTTCTTTGAGTTGTTGCAACACAGCATCACGATCAAGAAGCTGTAAATCGACTTCATGGACAGTAGTGGATCCTTCAGTGTAACGTGGAATCTTAGGTGGTAATCGACCAAATTGAGCCTGATATGGTGTCATCTTGATGGAGGCATGGTAAGTGGTATTATACCAAAACTCAGCCCACGGAAGATAAGTGAACCATCGTCTTGGCTGCTGAAAAGTGAAGCTTCTCAAATACTGCTGAAGGCAACGGTTAATTACTTCACTTTGGCCGTCAGATTCCGGATGGTAGGCCGTGCTCATGTTCAACTGAGTTCCTGAAAGTTTAAAGAATTCTTGCCAAAAGTTACTCATGAAAATTGCATCACGATCACTTACTATGGATTGAGGCATGCCATGTAACTTAACCACTCCATCGATGAATTTTTCGGCTACGATCTTGGCGGAATATGGGTGACTAAGGGCGATGAAGTGTGCTGCTTTACTGAGTCTATCCACAATGACGAAGATAGAATTCTTCCCATGGGATAAAGGCAAGCCATCAATGAAATCCATGGTGATGTCATCCCAAATTTGGCAAGGAATTGAAAGTGGCTGAAGGAGTCCAGCAGGAGCCAATGTTTCTGCTTTTGTTTTTTGACATACTTCGCATTGAGCAACATAAGAGTTGACCGTTTTGTACATTGAAGGCCAATAAAATTGTTGAGCCAATCTCCTGTAGGTGTGTAATACTCCCGAATGGGCACCAATGGGTGAGTCATGGAACTGAGTCAGCAATTGTTGGATAATTTGAGAATGAGGAGGAATAACCACACGTCCTTTGTAACACACCATGCCATGTACCAAACTGTAAGGAAGTCCGGGTTTAGCTACTGCCAACTTCTCTATTTTTGTCATATAGGGGTCATTGTTGGCTGCCGATTTAATGGAGTCCCATAAACTTGTTTGAGGGGTGAATATGGCATCAAGTCTGGGGTTGCCTTCCTTTCTTGAGAGTGCGTCTGCTGCATTATTGTCACAACCAGGTTTAAATATAATCTCATAATCATAGCCAAGGAGTTTAGTTACCCATTTTTGTTGCTCGGGTGTAGCTATCCTTTGTTCAAGCAAGTATTTCAAGCTTCGCTGGTCGGTTTGGATGAAAAATTTCTGTCCGAGCAGGTATGGTCTCCATGTTTGTATGGCATGGATAATTGCAAGCATCTCCCTCGCGTACACAGACCATGTTTGCTTTACAACTCCCAAAGCTTTACTCATGAATGCTATTGGGTGTCCTTGTTGTGATAGGACTGCACCAATTCCATACCCCGAAGCATCAGACTCAATAGTGAACGGTTCGCTGAAGTTTGGTAAAGCTAGAGTAGGTGTTGTAGTCATGGCAACTTTAAGGTCATGGAAAGCACTTTCAGCTTGTTCACTCCACTTGAATTGGCCTTTTCTGAGGAGGTTGGTGAGTGGACGGGCAATGATGCCGTAATTCCGCACAAATTTACGATAGTAACCTGTGATTCCCAAGAAACCACGCAATTCTGAAACATTAGTGGGCCGAGGCCAGTCAACCATAGCCTGAATTTTCCTCTTGTCAACCTGAACTCCACAAGATGTTATAATATGTCCCAAATATTCAATCTCCTGAACTCCAAAAGCACATTTACTAGCTTTAACATAAAATTGATGATGCCTAAGAATTTCAAAAGCTTTGTGTACATGTTCAAGATGCATGCTCCAACTAGGACTATAGATAAGAATATCGTCAAAGAAAACAAGTATAAATTTGCGCAAGTATGGTCGAAAAATTTGATTCATTAAAGCTTGGAAGGTCGATGGTGCATTACATAGGCCAAAGGGCATAACGAGGTATTCGTAATGTCCATTATGTGTGCGAAAGGCTGTTTTATGAATATCATTGGGGTGTACTCGTACCTGATGGTACCCGGCAAGCAAATCTAGTTTAGTGAAGTATTGTGCACCGTGTAAGTCATCAAGCATGTCATCTACGGTGGGAATAGGGAATCAGTCTTTAATGGTGACAGCATTTAAGGCCCTATAGTCGGTACAAAACCACCAAGATCCGTCTTTCTTTTTAACCAATAGGACAGGAGAAGAATAAGGACTGGTACTTGTTTGTATAAGTCCTAGTTTAAGCATATCTTGAACTTGTTTCTCAATTTCAGCTTTTTGAAAATAGGCATACATGTAGGGTCTGACGTTAACGGGTTCAACACCTTCCTTTAGCGTGATTTGATGGGCGATTTCTCTATCCGGTGGTAATGTTGTTGGTTTATGAAATAAATCCCCAAATGCCTCCAAGAGCTGCTGCATTGTGGGATCCCATGACTTGTGACTATCTAAGGCTGTAAGTTGAAAACAAATAGCCATTAACGAGCTACCACACTTTACTTCTTTGACTACTGATTCCAAGGTTGCAGATTGAATTGGTTGGGCTCCTAATCCCCTCAAGTGGCATGTCTGATCATCTTTCTGGAACTCCATGGTTAGTGTCTTCTAATTGCATATTATAGTGCCCAAGCTCTCCAGCCAATGAACTCCCAGCACTACATCCAACCCCGTTAGTGGTAATGCATATAAAGTCAAAGTGAATGGGATACCTTGTAGTAGCATGTCTACGTTTTCAAATCTTCCTTCACATCGCAAAGACCCTCCATTTGCAATTTTGACATGGAACGTGTCAGTTGGAACAACCGGCAGCCGTAGAAAGTTCGCAATTTTCTCACTTATAAAATTGTGAGTGGAGCCGCTGTCAATAAGAACCATCAGTTCATGTGAACCAATCTTAGCTGCAATTCTCATTGTTTTGTTGGCAGCCCATCCTGACAGAGCATGTAATGAGATTTCTGGTTCCACATCCATGATTCTCTCATATTCTTCTTGTTCTTCAAAGTTATCCTTTTCGTCCCCTTCCATGATGAATAATTGTGGCAGCTTGCACTTATGGTTAGGCGTAAATTTCTCATCACAGTTGAAGCATAAGCTTTGAGCCCTTCGTTTCTGCATCTCTTCCCAAGTGAGTCTCTTTACAGACGAACTTTCTTTGTGATTTGGATTGGGAAACCGTGAAGGAGGTCTAGTATACCTCCTTTGTCGAGCAAGTTGCTCCTCCCGCATTCTTGCCAAGCGAATGGCTTCTTTTAATGTCCCTGGTTTGAACATACGAATACCTTCAGAAATTTCAGATTTTAAACCACCCATAAAAGTACCTACCAGTGCCTTTTGAGTCCATCCTTGTACTCGGTTCCTGAGGCGTTCAAACTCTTTTTGGTATTCGCGCAAGGACCCTATCTGCTTCACCCTGGATAAAGCTTCATCAAAATCCTCACAATCCGTTGGACCAAACCTGGCCCACAACTCCTCCAAAAAAATGGCCCATGATATCTCTATGTTCTCCTCTTTGTACGCTCTTTTTAGAGACTGCCACCATTCACTAGCTTCGCCCTCTAGGTGAAATGATGCTAACGGTACCTTTTGAGCCTCGGTGGTCAGTTGGTAGTCAAAGAATTGTTCGACTCGTGTACACCAGACAGTCGGATCCTCCCCAGCAAACCTAGGAAATTTGAGTTTGGCTAGTTGTGAAGAAAACATCGGTCTTCCTCCTCTAAAAGTCTCATTGTTTTCCTCCTCACCCGTCATGTGTCGATTTTCAAAGTGCCTGGAATTGTTGCTACCTTCACCAGTATGATTTGGCCCATACGATCCTGACATCTTGCTGATGGCTTCTTCAATCTTAGTCATCTTGTCTGCAATTCCCAATTCTATTTTGGTGAAACTGTCATGAAGACTACCGATTTCTTTCTCCAAATTCTCTATTCTCTCTTTGTTGCTCGCCATGAAAACCTCGCTCTGATACCAATGTTAGGTCCCAATCAGGAGATGATTTTCAATCAATGAAATTGAGTTCTATTTCGGGTAAGAACAAACCACAATAAGAAGTTTATAATTCAAAATGCAGATATCCTCTCTGGAAAAGCCCAGGGGATTAAATACAATAATTTGCAACCCACTTCCCAATATCCTAGCCTATTTTTACGATACTAATGGTTTCCCACTTGAGACCAGTTCTTTATTTATCTGTTCCTTATTTTCAGCAACTAAAAGATAATGGAAATTAAAAGATTCTGCCCACTAACAGATTATCACTTCTATCAGTCCACGTATCTTTTATTTGGGGCACGTTGCCTCTAAGTTCTTCTTGGTTCAACATATTCATCCTTATTAAGGCATAAATTCTTGAAAAAAAATAATAATTGAAATGAAGCTCCTTTAAAAATTTATTTTGTGTATATTTTAAATTTAAATACTAAGTAAACCTTGTTTATATTAAAAAAATAAATTAAATTTTAATAATATTTATCAAAATATAAAAAATAAATACTAAATAATATTTTTAATGTTTAAGCATTTGTATAATATATAAATATATATTGTTGCAATTAATCACAAGCAGAAAGCTAGCGATAAGATGTACATAATATTGCTTGGTGGCGTAGGTTCGGATTTCATTAACACGGGTTGAGGTATCATATAGGCAGTGTGACACTTTATGAAGTCAATAATATGTTATGTCAATGAAAGTTAGGCTTAATACAACATTTGCTCTCTGAATTTGTCCAAAACGTTTGATTTACTCCCAAAATTTAAGTTATTTGAGTATTAAAAAAAAATAAGAAATTGTTTTTTTTTATGGAATAGATATACAATAAAAATGCGTTTAAAAGTGTTTTTAAACTAAAGAGTCCATTAAAAGTAATTAACAATGGCAACATGGTTTATAATTATTTGAAAAATAAAGTTCAAATAAATAAAAACTCGGCAAAAAGCATCATTAGGCCGCTGATCTTTTATTTTTTTGTTTATTAAACTCTTAATTTTTTATTTGGATACATTAAGCCACTGACTATTTATTTTTGGTCTTATTAAACCTTTGATGACCAAAAAAAGTAATTTTAAACATAAAATCCGGTTAACAGACTATTATTCATTGCACATGTACTCGAAAATTGTATTTTTTCACTGTTTGAAAGAAGTTTTAGATGTATAATATGGTTGTAGGAAAACTATGAAAACCATAATTCAAACTGTAAAAAATATATTTTTTTAATAATTTCAAATACAAATGAAGTTAATAACGTATTTTTAACAGAATTATATGTTTATAACTTAGTAATTTGGTCATAAAGGGTTTAATGAGATAAAAAATAAATGATAAGAGGTTTAATGTATTAAAATAAAAGATCAAAGACTTAATAAATAAAAAATAAAAGATCAAAGACTTAATAAATAAAAAATAAAAGATCAGAAGTCTAATGATGAATTTTGCCTAAAAACTCCACAAAATAAAATGATATTGATGGAGTTTGAACCATAACCAATTGTTTTGAAACATAAGTCTTAAACCAACTCAACAACTCCAAAATATTGATATAACTCTACACATTAAATAAATGTAATCTAATAGTTTAGGGGCCTACAAAGGGCGAACTAACAGCTATTCAAAGGTAGAGCCGGTGTACAGGGGAGCTTTGGCCCTCCTACGTTCTAGGCTGGCTCTACCCCAGTATTGAATTGACATGAGAGGTTTTGAGAGTCCAACTTTTATATAAATATTATATGTATCCAACTCTTTCTTTTTCTCTTTTTATTTTCTCTTTTATATATTTTGCCGGTTGTTTCGAACCAACCGAATTTAACTAACACGAGTCGAAACATCATACAGTTAACATGACACGTTATCAAGTCAACATGTTATGTCGATAAAAGTTGCTAATATTTTATTGTATCATGTAAGTGAAGTCAACAAGAGAACATATGAAGTCATCAAAGTGAATTACCAGATTATTAAATACTTTTTTTTTTGGTAAGAAAGGAAAGGAAAAAAAACAAAACCAACAAAAAACCTACACCGGGATCAGTCTAGGAAGGCTGACCCCAATCCTATCCTCTAGGAGAGAAGGCAAAAGAAAAGAAGGAGGAACAGAGAGGGTAGAAACACCTAACATTCTCCCATACCCAGCAGCTGCTAAGCGATCCGCCACGCGGTTTTGCTCCCTAAAAATATGGGAGAAATTAAGATACTCAAAGGCATGACGAAGCCTCAAAATAGCTTTGATGAGATTCTGGCTCTTCAGACAAACAGCCTGGCTATCTGAAATCCTGTTAATAGCCTCCAGATTATCAGATTCCACCGAGAGCTTTTTAACACCCATGCGAATGGCGAGTTTAATACCTGACAAGATACCCCAGAGCTCCGCAGAAAAGGAGGAGCCCGTCCCCAAGTTATGGGTAAACCCCGCCATCCAATTGCCACCAGCATCCCGAAGAACTCCTCCAACAACAATTCTGCCATTGCTAAGGCAGGAGCCATCAGTATTCAACTTAGCAAACCCTTCTCTAATATCCTTCATCAAGTAAAACACATATCCTCTTTTATAAAATAAAATAAAATTATATTCCTCTTTTAACCATTTATGAAATCAATATGTGTTTTATTTATAATATTTCTAAAATAAAATAGTGAGCACTCAAGTTTAACTAAATTGAGTACATAAAGAGTGAAATAGAAAATAATTATATTTTACTTCAAAAAAAAAAAAAATTATATTTATGGTTTCTTTGTAATCTTTTACAATCTATTATATATTTTTTACAATTTATTACACATACATAATAGCTTAAACTAATAGTCTAATTCTGCTGCGCTTTCCTTAATTGCCTTCTATGCTTTTCTCTGAGGCAATCAATCAGAATATGTTGGTTTAAGAGTTTGGGCATTATACTGTAGAAGAGTATACATGTTAAGTCTATGTTTTGATTATTCTTAGTCTTTTAGTTAAAAATCAGACTATTAGTAAAATCAATTGTACTTTTTTTCTCCCGGCAAAACGATCTTGTCGATTTTACCGCTCCGTCTACTGCGAGAATGAGTTGTTGTGGCATTTGTGTCATACATGAGGGCGTCACCGTAGCAAGTCTCATGGCCAAAGAGATTTGGACCCCCTTTTACCATTTCGGCAGTACCTTAGCTTTATTCGTATTCGTGGGAATTGACAACAGTGACACTTAAACATAAACAAGGACAAGGCATAATATTAAAATTAAGAAATCAAACTCAATAATTATCTCTAATTCGTTTATTTTTCATGTTACAATACTCTTTCTTCCTTTTGTATCATTTTAAAGTTTTATCTATTAGTATGGCTTATCAATCTTTCTTCAATAACTGATTTCTCTCACCCAATTTTTCATATTATATTGTTATTTTCATTATTTTAAAAACCGGACCGAAAGTCTAATCAGATTGACAATTGGATCAGGAGTCAATGAGTTCAATTGGTTGACTCAGATGGATTAAAATGAATGACGCCATAAATAATACATATTAATTTAATTTAAATTAAGAAACTTCCAGTCATGGATGAGCTAGCTGTGCGAAGGGATTCCTGAGTCAAACATAGCATAGAATTGGAAGCTGCACTGCTAGACAAAGAAGACTGGACGTGAACACGAAACTATAGATGAAGAAGAATATCCGCAACATCTTTTGAACAAAAACATCAAGGTCCCTCTCCTTAGCCAATCCACTTTCGGTCGAAGCAGATGGCATTTTTCTATAAGATACGTACGGTCCAACTTGACCTTTATACGCCTTATATACGTTAGCAAATATGTTCCTTGCCCTCTCGCATCTGTCGATTCATTTCCTTCAACACATTTGCATAGCTAGCATTCATTTTAGTCTCAGTTTATCCTTAATAGAGACATAGACATATATCAAGTTTTTAGCATTCGATTTTCTAGACTTCTAAATTTTATTTTGTGTATATTTTAAATTTAAATACTAAGTAAACCTTGTTTATATTAAAAAAATAAATTAAAATTTAATAATATTTATCAAAATATAAAAAAATAGATACTAAATAATATTTTAAAATTTTAATGTTTAAGTATTAGTATAATATATATATAGTTGCAATTAATCACAAGCAGAAAGCTAGCAATAAAATGTATATAATATTGTTTGGTGGCCTAACTTCGAATTTTATTAACACAGGTTGATATATCATACAGGTAGTGTGACACTTTATGAAGTCAATAATATGTTATGTCAATAAAAAAATTAGGCTTAATACATTATTTGCTCCCTGAATTTGTTTAAAAAGTTTGATTGGCTCTTAAAATTTAAGTTATTTGAGTATTAAAAAAGTAAGAATTTGATTTTTTTTTTATGAAAAAGAGATACAATAAAAATGAGTTAAAAAATGTTGTTAAAATAAAAAGTCTATTAAAAGTAATTAAAAAGTAAGAATTTGATTTATTTTTTTCTATGGAAAAGAGATACAATTAAAATGAGTTCAAAAGTGTTGTTAAAATAAAAAGTCTATTAAAAGTAATTAACAGCGATAACACTATACAAAATAAAATGATATTTGTGGGGTTTGAAGCCATGACCAATTGCTTTGAAACATATGTCTTAAACCAACTCAACAACTCAAAACTTTTAACATAATTCTACCTGTAGTGAACCTAAGCTAATATTTTAGGGCCTACAAGGGGTGGACTAACCGCTATTCAAAGGTGAAGCCGGTGTCCGGGGGAGCTTCGGCCCTCATGAGCTCTACGCTGGCTCCGGCCCTGTATTGAATTGATATGAGAGGTTTTGAGAGTTCAACTTTTATATAAATATTATATGTATCCAATTCTTTCTTTTTCTTCTCTTATTTTCTCTTTTGTATATTTTGTCGGCTGTTTCTCGAACAAACCGAATTTAATTAACACGGGTCGATACATCATATAATTAACACGACATGTTATCAAGTCAATATGTTATGTGGATAAAAGTTACTAATATTCTATTGTATCATGTAAGTGAAGGGAATAAAAAAACATATCACCACGTTATTAAATACTAATTAATATCCTTCATCAAAGTAAAACACATATCCTCTTAGTAGTTTTCTTTCAATCTCCAAGCTACCCATTCATTTCATTAAAATAAAGATATGGCTTCAAAATCCAAAGAAATATCTATACACCTTTATTTAATAACGTTTCTATTAATGTTGTTTTCAGTATCAATTTTTAATTTGCAAGCTTCAATCGCTTCATACAAACACTAAGGGATTTGACAGAAGAAAAATCGTTAAGTTCTAATCCGTTTTGGTGGTCAAATAAAGACACTCTATGAGGGTATGTAATCTTTAATTTTCCGATCAAAATCGCAATAGAAATATCTCTATTAGATTCTACAGTTAATAACATGAAACCTCCATTTAAATCTCCATGGAGATAGAGTTATTTATTTACTTAGTTATTCTATCCTAAACTCTATTTGGACACCTATTCTACTATTTTATCTTTTTTCAAAATCCTGATTTTTTTCTAAAATCAACGTGTATTTCCTACTCTTCATTTTTCTAAATGTTCAATTCTTCGTTATATGAGATGATTTTATTCATCTTTTCTCTTATTGTAAACCTGTTCAAAAGTTTATTTACCCATCCAATTCATCCAGACCCGCTTTTTAAACATTGGGTTTGGATGTATATATTTCATAGAATCATTTACATTTACATGAAAATCATAAATAATAATAATATTATTGTTTTTTCAATTTTAATAGTTTAATTCTTAATATATCAAAAGTGTTATTTTTTATCTTATAAATATCAGATTAATTTTTTAAAAAAGTTAATTGGTAAAATGGGCAACGGAATGTATATTTTCTTTAACTGTCAATATTCTTTGACATGACATAATTAAAATTAGTATTTAACAAAACTGTAGATAAATTTTAAAATTTGAATTTTTCTATAAATCTCCCTTTTTTCATAATAAGCCCAGCCCAAATTGGCTTAGGCTTGAATATACAGTGGACTGGGTTTGAGATTTATCTCAAAACTTATGCTCTGCCCGATTTGGTCTGAAATTTTAATAATACTCCTAGTTTAATATTATAATTTAATAAACTTTATATTCTAAAAATAAAAAATTTGAATTTCTTAGATATAAAAATTTCCAAACCATTCAAATACAAAACAAGTTATAAAACTCTTTGTATTAGTACTATTTATAGTTTAAAAAGAACACTACGATTTATTAATTTTTTGAAATCAATATTGCCATTTATTTGCTGTACAAAATCTATATTTTTTTTAGAATTGGTGAACATGTATATACATTTCTTTTTATTAATGTTTCACTTATTGCTATCAAAAGGAATATTTTTTTTAAACAGAGTATTTTTTTTCTTAAAAGTTGTACGCAATGCATTTATATTAAATAAAGGAAGATTACATTAAAGAGAAATGATTTTTTTTTATTTTAAATAATTCTCTAAAATTTAGTTTATTGTGTTTTATTATTTATGATTTTTTTAAACACATTATTTACGATTATAGTACTATTAGTTTAGTTTAATTTTTAAAAATATGAAGATATTAGTTAGACCGGTCGGATTGGACTTAGTAATTTGTTAGCTTCAGTACATAAACATATTTTTAACCCAACATTGGTGCAAGATTTTGACTTTTTTTAGAAAAATTTAAGTTGATAATATTGGACCATCCGACTGAAAGGCCCAATGGATAATATTGGCTTGGTAACATTAGAAAAATATAAACTGATTAAAAATTATTTATATTCTGCTATATCTAATAAAGATGTTATCTTTTAATAAAAGTTTGTTTGATGAAGGTGAGGGTCAAAATTGATCCTTAATTTAAGTATCCCATCAAATAAAGTGTTATGTTCGATAATAGGCTTTATTATATGCGTAAAACTTAGTCACATTTTATGACATTAACCATAATATAAATACCGTTGGGGCGTTCCCTACTCAGCGACGCGCTGCACTTCCTAGACCCGGGTGTAGTGATAAATGTGCAAGGGTTGCTAGGTCGTCGCCCCGAAGCGGCGCGCCACCCCAGGACCCGGGGGTGGTGTCAAATATGCAAGGGTTGCGGGTAAATAAGCTAGTCCACGGTAATGGTAGGGGTAGGGGTAAGGGTAGTAGGTTACGCTTTGGGACATGGAACATAGGTTCTTTGACATGAAGATTAGCTGAAATTGTAGATGTTATGAAGAGGAGGAGAATAAATATATTATGCCTACAAGAAACCAAGTGGGTTGGAGCTAAGGCTAGAGAGATAGCTCCTTGGGGTTATAAGCTTTGGTACTCAGGAAAGGATAAGGGTAGAAATGGAGTAGGTATTCTTATTGATAGGGAGTATATTGATGAGGTAGTAGCGGTGTCTAGGAAGAGCGATAGAATTATGAGTGTTAAGCTAGTGATAGGGGATGAGGTTGTGAATGTCATTAGTGCATATGCGCCACAAATAGGATTAGATGTGTCTATAAGACAAGCTTTTTGGGATGACTTAGAGGAAGTGGTGCAACATGTTCCTAGGGATGAAAAAATGGTACTAGGGGGTGATCTCAATGGACACGTGGGTTCTAGGCGAGATGGGTTTGAGAGTGTTCATGGAGGGTATGGTTTTGGAGATAAGAATGAAGCAGGAAATGATATTTTGGAATTCGCATCAGCCTATGACTTGAGTATCATGAACACATGGTTTATGAAGAGAACATCCCACTTAGTGACTTATCGGAGTGGCGGTAATGCGAGCCAAATTGACTTCTTCTTAGTAAGGAGTGCTTGGAGAAAGAGTTATATTGATTGTAAGGTGATCCCTGGTGAGAGTACGACAACCCAACATAGAGTAGTGGTGCTAGATTTTCGAAGTAGGAAATGTATAAGAAAACAAACACCTCAAGTAGAGACTAAGATTAAGTGGTGGAAATTGCAAGGGGAGAATCAACAAAAATTTGTGGATGAGATGACCAAAAAAGATATTTGGACTTGCAATGTGGATTCAGATATAGATTCGATATGGAATAAGATGGAGCATAGTATAAGGGAAGTAGCGAAGGAAGTTCTAGGGGAATCTAAAGGTAGCATGCCACCGGGTAAGGACACATCTTGGTGGACAGAAGAAGTACGACAAGCAGTAAAGAGTAAGAGAGAATCCTATAAACTATTGGGGAAATGTAGGAGTGACGAGAACTACGAAAAATACAAAGAGGCTAAAAGGGAAGTAAAGAAGGTCATACGAGATGCTAGAGCAAAGGTGAATCGGGATCTGTATACAAGATTGGATACGAAAGAAGGGGAAAGAGACATATATAGAATTGCTCGGATGAGAGATAGGAAGACGCGAGATCTCGGAAAAGTTAAATGTGTGAAGGATGTGGACCAGAAAGTCCTAGTTGGAGATAAGGATATCAAGGAACGATGGAGGTCCTATTTTGATGACTTATTTAATGGAGATCGCCAACAAGATGTTGGAGATATAAGTATCCATCACGATATGATAAATCATGAATGCCTGCGGAGAATTCAAAAGGGTGAAGTCAAAATGGCATTAAGTAAGATGAAGTTGAAGAAAGCAGTAGGACCTGATGGCATCCCTATTGAGATTTGGAGATGTTTGGGAGAAAGAGGAATTGAATGGTTGACGACGTTCTTCAACAAAATTTGGAGAAACAATAAGATGCCATCAGAATGGAGGAAAAGTACTTTAATCCCTTTGTATAAGAACAAAGGCGATGTCCAAGATTGTGCCAACTATCGGGGAATCAAATTAATGAGTCACACTATGAAACTTTGGGAGCGAGTGATTGAACAAAGGCTAAGGAGGACGGTGAAGATCTCGGAAAACCAGTTTGGCTTTATGCCGGGAAGATCAACTATGGAAGCCATCCATCTAATGAGACAATTAATGGAGCACTATCGAAATAAGAAGAAAGACTTGCATATGGTTTTCATTGACTTGGAGAAAGCATATGATAAGGTACCAAGGGAAGTACTTTGGTGGGCCTTGATAAGGAAAGGCATTTCGCGGAAATATATTGACATCATAAAGGACATGTATGAGGGAGTATGCACGAGTGTACGTACTAGTGTTGGGAAGACTGAAGAGTTTCCTATTACGATTGGAGTGCATCAAGGTTCCGCACTAAGCCCATTTCTTTTTGCCATCGTTATGGATGAACTAACAAGTTCACTTCAAGATGGTATACCATGGTGCATGCTGTTTGCAGATGATATTGTGTTGGTTGAGGAGACGAAAGAAGGAGTGGAGATGAAGTTGGAACTATGGAGGCAAACTCTAGAATCTAGAGGCTTTAAGTTGAGTCGAAGTAAGACAGAATATTTGGAGTGTAAGTTTAGCGGCCGTAGGAGTAGGGAGGCAGGGACAATCATCCTAGATGGGAGAGTTGTTCAGGCCTCGGATTGCTTCCGGTATTTAGGATCTATTATCCAAACGGATGGAGAAGTAGATGGAGATGTTGCTCATAGGATTAAAGCTGGTTGGTCGAAGTGGAAGAGTGCTACGGGTTTCCTTTGTGATCCCGGCATGCCTAATAGATTGAAGGAAAATTCTACCGGACGGCAATTAGACCAGCATTGTTATATGGTACGGAGTGTTGGGCAGTGAAACACTGCCACATCCATAAGATGTCGGTGGCGGAGATGCGTATGTTGAGATGGATGTGTGGTCACACGAGAAAGGACCGGGTGCGTAATGAAATAATTAGGACAAAAGTAGGGGTCACATCTATTGAGAATAAAATGAGAGAAAACCGACTAAGGTGGTTTGGCCATGTGAGACGTAGAGCGCTTGATGCGCCGGTTAGGAGAACCGAAGAGTGGCAAAGGGATGTAGTGGTGAGGGGTAGGGGAAGACCTAAGCAAACTTGGAGGAGGGTGATCGAGAGTGATATGAGTTTATTGGGAATTGAGGAAAATATGGTAGTGGATAGGACGGAGTGGAGGGAGCGAATCTGTGTCGCTGACACGACTTGATTTTCACGGTTTTATATGATGGTTCATGTTAGCCGACCCCGAATCATTTCGGGACTAAGGCTTTGTTGTTGTTGTAAAGAAGTTTCTACAAATGAAGAAAAAAAAGCATCAAACAAAGAAATAGTTTAAAAAAAAACATCAAGATCGATACTAAATCACTAATTATAAGTACTACTCCACCATCTTCATCTTGATCTTGATCTTGATCAAACATTGTTGTTTTGTTTGTCAAGTAAAAAAAGGCTAGGCACGTACCTCTTAAGAAATCCTGAACTAGATATGCATATGTCACCGTACAAATCCATCATCTTCATAATAAAAGCATTTATGCTTGTTATTTTTTTCCAGGAATTGACACAACCATATTCTAACATGACCCAATGATGAGACTCTGAATCTTCACCCCGACCCCGACCCTCAGGTAGTTGAATAACAATAATTGATGATTCCTCAAATGTCTCAACAACCAGATTTTTATCATTAGACTTTGCCAAAGATTCAGGCAACCAAATCACACGAAAAGTCTCTGAGTTTAGATCAAACACCATGACTACATTAGTATTCTCATTCAAATCTCGGACGACCCAATGCAATCCACCATTGACAAAAGCAGCTGGATGATCGTTGAGAATAGAAAACTTGGGGAGAGATGCATTAATGTCCCTCCAACAATTGGAATTAAGAGAGTAGAGCTTAGCAACACCATCATTGATGATTCTAACTATTTTGAAATCCTGTCAGAATTTGACGAGGAGGGATTCCGAATTGGGGTATAGGAAGTGATAGAGAATGTCTAATTGAAGGGTTACAGAGGATGAACCTATACCCATTTTGAAGATTAACTAGACAGATTACACCTTTGAAAGAACCAATGATATTAAAGGTGAAAAGGGGGTCAGTAGGGAGAATCATCATCATCATCATCCTGTAATCCAAGTAATCTTCATTGTTAAAAAGCAAATTATCAGGAGAATTACTACTACGATTGACATGATGATCAACAATGTCGAATTCATGCAGAAAAAGTTGAGTAGTTTTGATTTTGAGAAGGTGGGTTGAAATAAAATGACGAGTTCTAATAAGAGAGTACCATGATTTGCAGACACAGCCGCATCTAATAATGGAGTTTAAGGGAAGTCTCCATAATATCTCAGCAACTATATCTTCTGCTAAATAATGCGGCATTGTTTTTTTATGTAGGCTGTGCTGTGCCTGTAATACTGTAATATATAGTAATTAAGCGCAGGTGTGTGGCGGTTTTGGTTATGGAATAAGAGTATAACAAGGATTCTAGAGTGGGTGGGTTCTATCCAAAAGTAACTATTTTAATGGTTTATTTACTTACTCGTAACCTACAGCAGTGGTATTAACTCCCACTTCCAACGGGATTCATTGGGTAGTAGACATCTACTCAAAAATGAATTTTCTATTTCAGACAAAAAAAAAAAAAAAAAATAATTATAAATTATTTATTTGACAATTTTATTGTCATAATAGACAATTTAAAATATAGGTTTATTTTTCTTTATCTATATATAATATAAAACAGTAACGATGGAACTGAGGTGTCACTTCCTCATTTTTTAGTAATAAAAAATTTAATGTATTAATTTTAATTTTATTATATATATTTATCTATAAAAAGATTATTGTATCCGTACTATATCTAAGAGTTCTACAGAATTTAAATTAATCCCTAAAATCTCTCTAATTCTCTACACATATATATATATATAATATAAAACAGTAACGATGGAACTGAGGTGTCACTTCCTCCTTTTTTAGTGATAAAAAATTTAATATATTAATTTTAATTTTATTATATATATTTATCTATAAAAAGATTATTGTATCCGTACTAGATCTAAGAGTTCTACAGAATTTAAATTAATCCCTAAAATCTCTCTAATTCTCTACACATCTATATATAATATAAAACAATAACGATGGAACTGATGTGTCACTTCCTCCTTTTTTAGTGATAAAAAATTTAATATATTAATTTTAATTTTATTATGTATATTTATCTATAAAAAGATTATTTTATCCCATATATCTAAGAGTACTACAGAATTTAAATTAATCCCTAAAATCTCTCTAATTCTCTACATATCTATATATAATATCTATATATAATATAAAACAATAACGATGGAACTGAGGTGTCACTTCCTCTTTTTTTAGTGATAAAAAATTTAATATATTAATTTTAATTTTATTATGTATATTTATCTATAAAAAGATTATTTTATCTCATATATCTAAGAGTACTACAGAATTTAAATTAATCCCTAAAATCTCTCTAATTCTCTACATATCTATATATAATATAAAACAGTAACGATGGAACTGAGGTGTCACTTCCTCCTTTTTTACTGATAAAAAATATAATATAATATATAATATATTAGTTTTTATTTTATTATTATATTTATCTATAAAAATATTCTTTAAAGTAAATGTGAAAATCAAATAATAATATTTAATTTATATAACACATTTATGTCATTAATTGTAATTATTAGATTGTATTTTTATTAATATTTATATATTAAGATGAATCCGTGCATCGCACGGGCCAAAAACTAGTATATATATATATACAAAATAGGGCATAAGGTTTTTTTTTTTTTTTTTTTTTTTGTAGAAATCCCAATTTAAGTCTCACGTTCAAAATAACACCAATATAAGCTTAACATTTACAACATAACATTAATTTAGGCATTACTAACAGAACGTGACACATCCGTTAAGTCTACTAAATAAGCATCACGTGACATAAGGTACTAAAATAGGTCTAAAATTTGTAGAAAGTATCAATTTAGGCCTCATGTACAAAATAGCATCAATATAGGCTTAACGTTTACAAAATAATACGAATTTAAGCTTAACGTTTATAAAATATATCAAATTTAAACTAAACGTCACAATTAATCATATTATATTCTTTCCCTGTTAACTTTATACGTTATCTTTTTATTTAATTTTATTTTCTTATTTTGAATTTTGGAAAGAGTGGCAAGATGGGTGAAAGATTTAAAAAAATAGAATAAGATTGTATCTTTCTCATATAAATTCAAAATAACATAAATACAAATATATGGGGTAAATTACACCCATGGCTACTGAACTTTATCAATTTTCACATTATGGCCACTGAACTTCATTTCGTCTCAGTATGGCCACTGAACTTTACAATTTTTAACACCGGTGGCCACTCAATTTTAACTAACTTCTCAAAATGACCGTTAACGATCGTTAATGACCTCAAAATGAAAATATTTAAGAATTAAAGTTGTTCAGAACGACATTTACCATGAAACCACATTTTTAATTTTCGAAAATCACATTTTTTGGAGCTTTCTCTCTCCTAACCAAACAACACCTAAATGACCTCAAAACGAAAATTTTCAAGAATTAAAGTTTCTTAGAATATTATTAACGCTTTGGATTTTTATTTTTAGCCGTCAACAATCGTTTTGAGACGTTGAGTGGCCACCAGTGTTAAAAAGTGTAAAGTTCAGTGGCTATACCGGAAAGAAATGAAGTTCAGCGGCTATAATGTGAAAATGGATAAAGTTCAGTGGCCATGGGTGTAATTTACCCCAAATATATGCATCCACAAAAATGTGAAGTAAGGGATGGAAAAACTATTTGTTACAAAAGGAATGTATAAAACGCTCGAAAACAAAAAAGTTATGTTGCACGGAAACTTTTCTTCATTAGCATTCTCACGTTTCGTGTCCGTTTGTTTTTGTTTCTTTTCCGTTTTCATTACAATTTCTTAGCTAATTTTTCTTAGAAATAACATTTCTCAGTATTCGTTTCCCGTTTCCGTGCAACATAGCAAAAAAAGCAATCTAATGGTTTGTTGATGATCTAATTATTGCACCGCATATCTTGTATGGTGGGATTGAAAACCTTGTTCTTAAAATCATCCAAAATGTACCATATTGGCACATAAAAGATAACATATAAAGTTAACAGGGAAAGAATATAATATGATTAATTGTGACGTTTAGCTTAAATTGTATATATTTTGTAAACGTTACACTTAAATTCGTATTATTTTGTACGTGATGTCTAAATTGATACTTTCTACAAACCTTAGACCTATTTTGGTACCTTATGTGACATGGTGCTGATTTGGCAGACTTAACGGATAACGTGTCACGTTCTGTTAGTAAATCCTAAATTGATGATATGTTGTAAACGTTAAACCTAAATTGATATTATGTTGTAAACGTTAAACCTATATTGGTGTTATTTTGAACGTGGAGCCTAAATTGGTACTTCCCTAAAAACCTTAGACCTATTTTGGTACCTTATTCCATATATATAATTAATGATATATAATTTATAATGAAAAATTCAAAAGATACATAAATATATAAATCACAAATCATATTTATAGAGTCGTTATAAAACCACAAATAATATTCCTACTTTATTATAAAACCACAAATAACATCTATAATATTAACTAATAACAATAAGTCATTAATTTTCTGATTAATAAACGACCATAATTAAAAAACCACATGAGTTGTGAAAGACATAACAAAAATAGAGTCAACTCATAGAAGTAGAGTCGAATGGCAGAAGTCAAGTCGCAGTACAAGACAAAAGTTGAAGTTGTACGATGATGAATTTGGACAGAAGAAGTCGAAGTCGACCAGAAGAGCTAGTTACGCGAACCATGAGATTTTTTATTGATTTAGGGTTCATTCGACAAAAGAGAGAAGAAGACTAATTGATTTAGGAATTTCAATTTTTGTATCTGTCTATACTTAGCGGGGTGGGGTTGATTTAATTGTAATCCTTATACTTTCTAGAGTTTTTTTTTTTTTAAAAACCCCTATACTTTCAAAGTTTTTTTAAAAAAAAAAACCCTAAAGTATCCCCGACATGTCCCCAACGTATCCCCTAATTAAAAAAAGGGATACTTTCCGACCGTATCCCATACGTACCCCGTTGTGTTCCTGTACTCGGGGTATCGAATACGCATATGTTAACCTCCAAGAAGTATCAATGCTTTTCTAGTGACAACATTTTCAAACGTGGGAAAATCTGAAAAAACTTACTAAATTTTATTATATAATAAGAAGCTTCACATGAATTCCATATGCTAAAAATCACCCATGAACTCGCTACAATCCCCTCTTCGTGTTCGTATCCGTTTTCGTGCAAAAAAAAAAAAAAAAAAAAAAAAAAAGCCATTCTTCTTCTTTGAAATAAGAAACCCAAGTGCCAAGGTTGATTTTTCTTTCAAAATGGATTCATTGTCTGGTGGGTAAATGTCTTTGGTTTTTAATTTGGTGTTGTATAGAGAAATAGCTTGGTGTGTTTGAAGTTTTTCTATTTTAATATGAGAGAAGTTGTTGTTGATGATGATGAGAGGATGAGTAGTTATTGTGGGTTGAACAAAGATTATAAGTGAAGTGAAATGGGTGTAATTGCAGTTTGAAGTGAACAGATTTGTTGAAGCCATGTTTTTCACATTCTGATGCAACAAAGAAACTCATTTATTCTCTAGCAATCCCCATCTGTTTTTGAATTCTTGATTCTCCTTTCATACTCTTCTGCAAACCATCAAACGATGAACTTTCATAGTCTAATAACTGAAAATGAGAATCAGCTGTAAAGAAGAGGAGTTTAGGGCTCTTAGATGCTCGTTTAGAGTAAAGATCGATGAATATAAGGTTGGAGATTAAAGAGTACCATGTCTTGTAGACAATTTTGAACCACAATACAGATATTGAAAGCAGCTTTGATAGTATATCCGATAATGTCGTGGGGAAGGTAATCGCCTTTTTTTCGTATTGTTGTGGTCGTTCATCACCACACTGTTTCTTAGGATATTTTCTCCAGAGAAATAGCTAGCAATTCTTCTATCGCCATTTAAAGGCATATCTCGAATATTATTCATAGAAGAATTTGGAAACATTCAGATTGTAGTGTCAGAGAAGGAAGGAGTCCACTGAGATTGGAATCACAATTCAGGGGCAACGGAAATTCCAATAGTCAAATAACTTGAATTTTTATTTTCTTTTTCGGGTTACCAGAATTGAGATCATCAGATTCCATTAATCATGTCAACTATATTATGAATGCAAGTTGAGGGGAAGATGTTAAATGAATGCAACTATATTATGGTGAGATTAATCGATCATAAACGAAGCTGAGATTGCTAACAAGATGAATCGAATTTTTTGATTTGATCTGGTGCATCACAACAGTACGCCAAGACTCGAGAAAAATGCTAGCCGAGACAAAAAAGATATTATTCATGTAGTAGTCTTGTTGACAATAATTCATTCATGATTATTTAAAACTGGTTAGGTTGTTACAGAAAAGACAACAGTAGTAAGTTACAACAATAATTCCTATTCTTTTCCCTTGTAGAAAATTGAACAAAAATACAGATGCATGCACTGGACTTATAATCAAAACTCCAATATTGCTGATATATTGATTCTTTCTTTCAAGGTAGACGCACCTTTATTTTATTCTGTTTTCATGTTGCACACTTGTTCTACATAATTATGCAGCAACTTTCTTCGATGTTACAGAATTGATAATTGTAGCAAATTCAGGGCCCTGCATCACCATAATCTAAGCTTGTCAGGATAACCCGTCTGACACGATTATCAAAATTTGTTACATTTCTATCATATATAAATCACATGACACCGATTATGACACGACAACCCATTTTGAAAACAGCTGCCAAAAATCATATTTTACACATCCATGCAGCCCATCCGAGTTCACCAACATTTTAAAAAAAAGAACCATTAAATGGTTCAACTGTATTGAAATCTTGAAGAAAAAACTTACCTTTAGGGATGCACCACCAACAAGAAAACCATCAATATCTTCTTCCTTTGCAAGCTCTGCACAGTTGCTTCCATTTACAGATCCTAAAATGTCAAAGCAGACATTATTAGACTATAAGAATCACCAAGAGCAGATAAACAAGACATAGAAAGAGAAAGCTGAATGAACTCAGATCTCCTCTGATCTAGTTACTAGCGATTTAAGTAGTTTTTTTTTCTGTAATTTTAGCAAGCAAATTATTTGGTATTAACCTGCTCTCTGAAATTAGATGCAATTAGCAAGTACCTCCGTAGATAATGCGTGTTTTGGATGCAACTTCTTCTGAGACATTACTTTTAAGCCAATCACGGACAGCAACATGCACTTCTTGAGCTTGTTGAGGTGAGGCCACTTTACCAGTCCCAATAGCCCATACAGGCTCATATGCAATGACTATATTATCCCAACTTGGTACAGCATCTGTGGATCATATATTAGGTCAGGACAGAGTTTCTTTTTGACGCTGTAATAATTGTACAACTGACTTTCTATTTTAGGATAAATAAAAATAAGCAAGTACCTGCAAATGCCTTCAATTGCTCAAAACAGACATCAAAAGTTTTTCCAGCCTCTCTCTCTTGCAACAGCTCACCAATACAAGCCATCACCCCAAGACCATTGCTCAAAGCATAAGCAGCCTTCTTTCCGATGAACTGAAGCAAGCAAAGATAAATCATAACAACTGCCGAAAAAACAATACTTAATATTACTTTTTTTTTCACAATGCCACTAACTACTGCTAAATCCTGTAGAGATATGGCTAAAGCATTTGTGCCAACTAACCGAGAAAGGTCTATAGTTCACTTCAACATTCTGGTTGGAACTCTATTGAATACCACAATACCCTTGTCTAAACAAGATGGGGTTTGATCAATTTGCAATTAAAATTGAAGTCCAGCCACGAAAAATATACCAATGACATAAGTAGCAATAAGCCAAAGTAGCATGGATCAAATTATGCAGCAAGACTTGCAATATCTTCTCTTTTTTTCAAACTCTGTAAAACATAAAATGTTTGTCTATAACTTTCACCTCGCTGTTTTCACCAATTACATGCCTACGCTCAGAATGCCCAAGGATAACCCATTTGCAGCCAATATCTTTCAGCTGTTCCGCACTGCAAAACAGATTAGAAAAATTATATTCACAGCAGTAGAAAAGCATTATTAAGAACAGTGTAATTAACAAGATATAAACATAAACCCTAGTTAAGGGAAAGTATTAGCAGATATATGGTATCAGAGTCAAAAGCAGTTAGATTAATGTTGTGAAATGTGCAACCATAATTGAACTTAAAATTCACTATCATTGTAGTATGAATGTGATTAAACTAAATTCTCCAGGACCAGAAGAGTTTAACCAAGGAGTTGGGGTTAGTTTTATTCGGAAAGGACTCTGTATCACAACTAAAGCATGGGATTTTGAAGTAAGAGGCACTTCTCATATAACATGTTAAAATACATAGGCAACTTTGGTCTATGCACTCACTAAACAAATACTTAGACTAAACTAACATTTTGATATATTATAATTTATAAAGTACAATTCTCACCCACCAGTACCAGCAATAGAGTCGCCAATATCACAAATTTAGTGTGGAAAGTTGTCAACACAAGAAGAATACTTATAAACTATCTCAATGTGTTAAGGATGCTCAATTGCCCCTCTTTCCCACACGCGGCTAAGAAAGTCTTTTGCTCGATAGAGTCGAAAGTACGAGTTCACGTTAAACAGATCCACCCACCAACCACTGAGATGCGAAAGAAAGGCCGAGCTGGCTGGCATAAACAACACTTTTCCAATTATGATACGAAATCTTGATCCAGGAAAATCCAGATTTAGGCTTTGCTGTCGAACGATAACTAGTACCGGCCAGATAGAGACCCCCCGCCTCGTCCGGTCAAGCTGCTCTTCTCTCTGCCCTTTTCCCAGCGTAGACAGAGGGACGGGATTAAGTGGTAAGACGTTAACCAAGATGTAATCAAATAAAGAAGGTGAAACAATAAATTAAAAATGATCCCCATACGTATATGTTTCCCATCTAGCAAAATGGTCCATACAGTATCTCAAACTTAATTTGGAAGCAAATACATTTCTACTTCAATATTATGTAGTTTTTTCAATTAGAGAGAATCGAAGAGAGAGACCTAATATATTAAAGGATTAAATAATACCATGATCGCTGTGATTTATGGTTGCCATGCCAAAACCATGCAAAGGACTAAAAAATAAATAACTGTTTGCCAAAAATGTCTCAGCACTAAAAGTAAATACCTATTACCAACCATGATTGCTATGATTTGGGGGAAAAAAGAAGAAGAAGAAATTGATAACCTGATTTCTCCAGTAAATGCTCCGCCTTTACCAACCCAGGAGTTCTGAGCAGAAATCTCAATTCTATCAGTTAATGAAGCTTTTACTTGATCGATGTAAATGAAGGGAGGTGCAACAACAACATCTGCCCGAGTGACATTAGAAAACCAAAAGTAAGAACCATTTAAAATCTAAAAAAGATAAAGCAGCAGTCCGTACATTACACCTTAAAGTATGCCTAGCTTAAAATAAAATTTGAGAAGTTTAGCTCATTCATATATGAGTAATTATGAAGTATCACAGTTTACAGCCATTGGCAACTAAAAGTCAGAGCGTTAGAAAATTATTATCTCACCAACATCAGACTCCAACTTTGCATCATTCAAGTCAGAAACAAGCTTCGTGATAGATTCTTTTGTCCCATTCTAGTAAGAACAGAGATGAGGGTGAATTAGAAGGGTTGAAGCAACACCAAAGAAAAGATATAATATAATATAATATAACCATGCATCTGAAATATCCACAATCCAACAGGCCAAGACAAGCTCCTAACAAGAGAAAAAGGCCTAAAAACACCATAAAATAGCTCAAATTAGAGTTAAAAAGTGTTTATGAAGTAAGTTGAAAACATTGATTACACCTAGACCTGGCAATTGTCGTGTTCGAGTCGTGTTCGTGTCGTGTCATTTCGGGTTTGTGTCAAAAAGAGTAAACCCAAACCCAACCCAAAAACTTTCGTGTCAAAGTCGTGTTAACCTATTCGGGTTAGTGTCGATTTCGTGTCGTGTTTTCGGGTTACATGTAATTTTGTTATGCATATATATTAATAATAACTCTTAAAAATATAAGAAGATATGGTACTGTTTTTAAACATTTTGTATCATTTTTAGATTAGTATGTTAACAATAATTATCGAAAAGTTCAATAATATCATGTTAGAGGATCATGTAATGTGTTTATAACAATTTAAGAAATTCAAATCAATATTTGCAACTAATAATTATAATTTTATTATCTTTATTAATAAAATCACATAAAAAACACGAGAGAATATAACAATAATTTTCAATATCCGTGTCATTTCGTGTCGTTTTTGGGTTCACATATCAACACTAACCCAACCCACAAATTAGCGTGTCAATTTCGTGTCAACCCAAAAATGACCTATTACCTATTAAGCTCAACACTAACACTAAAAATCCGTGTCGTGTTCGTGTCGTGTAATCGGGTCGTGTGTCATTTTGCCACCTCTAATTACACCACAAGTGGCAAAGTTATCAAAAGATTTAGAAAGCTCCAAGGGAATAGTGACAAAGCAATCCACAACTAAGAAATAACAAAAAAATCAATAGCAAAAGAAGTAGCAACAGGAAAGGCATATCTTTGCCGATTAAAGTGTCTAAAAATTGAATTTCCTCTTTTTACTATATGAGCTACGTTTAGCCAACCATGACGAGAACATCTAAAAGAAATTGCAACTTCATATACTAGTCCAACAGAAACTTGTCAAGATCAAGTTTTTTTTTCCAAAAAAAAAGAACTTCATGGAGATTCAACAAATCGAAAGATTGAATCAATGTGGAAAGGGTTACTTACACACTTCCAATTTCCACCAACAAAGAACTGCAAAGAGAAGAAAGAGAAAGTCAGAACAATCAGAAGCAGACAGAATATTCTGCAATGCATTTATCTAGTCAGAATAACGAAAATCTGAGAAGTAAAAACACAATCTTGAAAGATTTGGTTGCTTCGCACTAACATTTTTAAGCAACTTAATGTCAAATCAAACAATAAGCAATCTACGAAAAACACTAGCCACATCCCGAGATGATTGCGTTGTCTAAAGAAAAAGTGAAAATGAAAATCAATCTTTAGTAAATCAGAAAAGAGACTTGCTAAGTAACTTCAGAGCAGAAGCAAAATCAACAAGAAAGTAACCGAAAATTGAACAGCAAAAAGAGATCTAGAAGACACATTGCAGAGGAAGGAACTCACAGTTCCAGAGCCAGCCATGGCAACTACTTGTCTGGAAGGCTTGCGAGCAGAAGAGAAGCAAAGTTGGGAATTGAAATGACGGAGAAAAGATTGGGAGAGAGAGTGAGAGTTGGCGGCTTCGAGCCTGGAGCAGGAGCGGCGGAGACCGGAGAACTGAGGGGCGGAATAGGAAGTAGCAGATTTAGGGCCAGAAAGTGATGTAGAGAGCATGGCCATGGATATAGAGATGAGGTTTCTGAGAAATCTATGGTTTGTTGGGTTTGCTTTATTTTCATAAAAACTGGAGAAATATATTGCTTTGACGCTGTGGGTGAAGTTTGTTGCGAGACTGCTGTGGGTTCACCGATGACTGCTAGGTTGGACGACTACTGCACGCGCCTCTACCCACCGTCAATTTCACGCTCCAATTGTTACTATTCCAACCACCCCCATTTTGCCCTTTGCTTTACCCATAGTTTTTTTCAAGTAAATTACACCAATGGTACATATACTATTTTCTAGTTCATATATTTTGATATCTAAATTATACTTTTTATAAAAATATATCTAATTTAATGATGTTTAAATAATTTAATATATTTTTACCGGTCAATGATCAATCAACGCGAATTCAACCAATTTCATTAAAAATTAGAACTCACAATACATTCAATTAACCTATAATTACAATAATACCGTTTAATTAAACATACAATACTATCTTTTTTTCTCATTACCTATCTCTTTCTCCTTGGTCTCTCAATTCATAATTAATTCGACAAAAGCCAAATCAATCTACACATGTAAACTATGCTCATATCAAGCCTCATGCTCAAAATTTGCAAATGAAGTGAAATGGATGACATCTTTTAGGACACGATGATCCATTGAATTTATCAAAATCCCGTTTCCTCATGGAATAACGGAAGGAATAGCAAATTAGGTGCGACCCTATTATTTTAACTAAGGATTAAATTGATGTTTTATCTTTTCACCATACATTTTGGAAGAGAAAGTTGGATCATAAAGAAAATGAACTATAAATCAGGAATCAATCTACACAACCTCCTAAAAATTCAAACTCAAATTGACGGTGATTTCTCTCTCTTTTTATCTCTCTCCATGGCGGTGGTTCAATGGATTTGAAAGAGGCAAGTAGGTCTTGCCTTGGGGTTCTGTCATCGCCATGGGAGTAATTTGTAGAAGTTCTAGACATCGTATTTGCGGAGCTTTGGGCAGTGCGACGGTCATTCTTTTCCTTAAATTAGCAGTTAGGTTTTCATTTTAAAGGCTTCTCATTGCTAATAATGCAAAAGAATGAGATTTTTTTTACTGTAATTAATGAAATTATTAAATTCTTAGAAAGGGAATCGGCAAAGGGAAAAAATGATGAAAGAAGAAATGAGGAAGTTAGAGTTTTAGGTCCGTTTGTTTTACCTACTGTTTGCTATTGAAAAAAGTTATCTCTGCTTTTGTAAAATGTTACTTTTCAAGTGTATAAGACAAACAGAAAGTCACTAACCAAACACCTAAAACTCTCCATTTTGAAGTGAAAATGCAAACAAGAGGTTGAAAAACGGCAACCAAACATCCCCTTAGTGATTTTGATCTTTGTATAGATTTATATGTTAAGTAGGAAATATGTGATAGGTAGTTAACATGTGATAGGATGAGAATCGAAATTGGAAAGTTGGAGCTCTAGTAATTTGATCGATTTTGAGAGAGAAAGAAAATAGAAGAAAGATAAAGAAGGCAGAGAAAATTGAAGAGAGAGTTAGAAAAATGGTCAACCCTCGCATTGACCGGTCAATGACCGGTTAAATGTATTAAATTATCCAGTCACCCTTAATTGAGGTATATTTTTGTAACAATGTGTAATTTAGATACCAAAGTCTGAATTAAGGTATAGTTCTTGTACTATTGGTGTAACTTGCTTTTTTTTTCTTGAAAGCAACAAATGCCTATTTAGACATACAAGGTTTGCAAAATTTTGTCATTTTTTTTGGTAGAAACAGGAAAAGAAAACAAACAACAAACAACGAACCCTAACCTGAGATTAGCCTAGGGAAGCTAACCCCAATTCTATCTTCTAACAGAAGAGAAGAGAGATAAACAGGAGGATCAGAAAGGGTTGTGACACCCAGCATCCCCTCATGCCCAGCCGCCACCAAGCGATCAACAACCCGGTTTTGCTCTCTGAAAATGTGGCTGAACTTTATGAACTCAAAGGAAGAGCAGAGCCTTATTATAGCTCTGATAAGGTTACGGCTATTAAGACAAATAGCATGATTATCAGAAATCATTTTAATGGCCTCCAGGTTATCAGACTCAACAGACAACATCTTCAAACCCAGACTCTTGGCAAGCTTCAACCTAGAGAGGATACCCCAAAGCTCCGTGGCGAAGGAAGATCCCATCCCCAGATTCTGGGTGAACCCAGATAGCCAGGCGCCCCCAGCATCTCTAAGAACCCCTCCAGCAGCAATCTTCCCATCATTAAGGCAGGAACCATCCGTATTCAATTTCACAACCCCTTCTCTCGGCCTGCTCCAACCAAGGAGGTGGATATCTCTTTTTTGGGTAGCCCTAGCAAGGGAGTCCCCTTTGAAACTCTCAGTAATAATAGAGAGTTTTTTCGAGAAAAACTCAGCTAAGTTAGGAATATAAACTGTTTTCTCCCCAAAAATCTCCTCGTTCCTCCACTTCCAAAATTGGTGACAGATGATAGCAAAGAAAATATCACCATGCTCCATGTTAGCCAGTAACTTCCCACTAACACCATCAGAGAACCAGTCAAACTCAGAGTAGGCGAGGAAGGAAGAGAGAATGTGGTGTGGGAGAATTTTCTTCCACACCTCTTTACTCTTAGAGCAGTCCCTAAGAGCATGGCACAAAGTTTCATCATGGCCTCTACATCTACTACAAGCTCCTGAATCCACCAAATGTCGTCTGTGCCTATCCGAATTAGTAAGCAACCTGTCCTTAACCCCTAGCCACAGGAAACTCCTAATACGGTAAGGGATTTTAAGGGCCCAAATGTATTTCCAAGTATCAGAGAGAGGATCGGACCTGTTGAGGGTAAAAGCTTCAAAAGCCGATTTGCAGGAATAAGCTCCATTGTTAGTCAGGGCCCAGCAATGCCTATCCTTGTCTTCCTCTTGATTACTTATCTTCACTCCCCTGATTCTAAGGAGAGTATCCAGGCTAAAGAAGGTATCAAACTTTGACCAAATCCAGTCCCCCTCAGAATCCACCACATCGGCTATCCTCCAATTACGGATATTACTAGGCGGAGGGGAGCTACACACTTCTAATAACGGTTTGTCTCCAATCCAGGTATCATTCCAGAAACTGATGGATTTGCCATTACCCACCTCCAAGCCAACCCCCGAGCAGAACTCTACAAACACAGCACTAAGCCCTTTCCAGAGGAAAGAACAATTGACAACTCTTTCCTTAGGGCCCCCAAAGATTTTGTCTTTTCGATACTTACCACAGAGAAGATGAACCCAAAGAGAGGAGGGGCATTGCCACATTCTCCAGAGAAGCTTCATTAATAAGACTTTGTTATTATCCTTAGCTTGTCTTATTCCAAGACCCCCCATACTTTTCGGCTGGCAGACCTCCTTCCAAGGGACAAGGTGAATCTTTTTCCCCTCTCCAGACTCTCCCCAAAGGAAACGCCGGTTAATTTTGTCAAGCTCATTAAGAACATGCTCATGCAGTCTGCAGGCTTGCATGATATGATTAGGAGCCGTGCAATTGACAGACTGAATTAAAGTTAGACGGCCTGCCAGGGAAAGAGAATTAGCTTTCCAACTAGCACACAACCCATTAGTTTTATCCAGAGTCTCTTTAAAAGAGGCTTTGGAAACTATGTCGCTATGGAGGGGGACCCCAAGATATTTACCCAAAGAGTGAGTAAGAGGAATACCAGATAAATCACTTAGCCTTTTACAAACGCCTTTATCCATGTTTTTAGAGCAAAGCATCCAAGATTTTTGGATATTGATCTTCTGGCCAGAAGCAGCGCATAAATAATTAAGGATATCCATAACCACACCAACTTGCTCCTCATTCCCTTCCACAAAGATCATCACATCGTCAGCGAAGAACAAATGGGTAATAGGAGGGAAAAACTTGTTGATGGACACAGGATGGAAATTCCCCTTGCTCACAGCCTCTTGGATCAGGTGCGACAACCTCTTCATAGCAATAACAAAAAGGAAAGGGCTCATAGGATCCCCTTGATGGATCCCCCTGGAGGGAGAGAACTTATCAGACATATCTCCATTGATCAAAATCTGAAAAACAGGAGAAGAAATGCAATCCTCAATCAATCTCCTCCAGCTTTCCGGGATACCAGCTCTCTTTAAACTATCCAGAAAAAAACTCCAGTTTAAACGATCATAAGCTTTCTCTAGATCCAGCTTGAGAGCCACAATCCCTTTCTTACCCTTCTTCATCTTCATGGAGTGAACCATCTCCTGGGCAATAACCACATTATCCATCATTTGCCTGCCAGGAACAAAAATGCCTTGATTCTGGCTGATAATCTCAGGAAGAATACGTCGGAGTCTATTTGCCACAATTTTAGTGATAGCTTTATACAACACATTGCAAAGACTAATCGGCCTCATTTGTAAAAAGGAGGAAGGTTTTTCAAATTTAAGGATCAGAACCAGGAGGGTTTTATTCACCAGCCTAATATCGTTGGAACCGCCGAAAACACCTTTAACAAAACTGTAAACGCCTTCCTTCACATTTTCCTAGTGTTTGTGGTAAAAACTAGCAGGAATACCATCGATCCCCGGAGCCTTAGTAGCTCCAATACTAGAGAAAGCCAGATCAATTTCTTTCTGGTCAATAGGATGGAAAGCTTCCTTAATAGCATCCTCCTCCAACTTAGGAAAGGAAATCCCAGAAAGGGCTTTATCCAGATCCACCTCATCCTCTTTAAAAAGGTCTTTATATAAGTCAAGGGCCAGGCGACGAATATCTTCATCCTCATAGACCCAATCACCATTGGAGTCTTTAATAGCATCGATCTAATTCCTCTACCTCCTAATAATAGTAGAAAGGTGGAAAAACCTGGTATTCCGGTCTCCATCCTTAATCCAAGCCTTTCTAGATTTCTGAAAACAAAGAAGCTCTTCCTGTCTAAGAACAGCTTCCAACTCGTTCTGGAGAGATCTAAGATGACAATTCAGACTATGATCAAAACGGATCTCCAAACAGCATTGAATGCCTTCAATTCTTCTTAAAAGTTTATTCTTTCTTCTGATAATGTGACCAAAGATGTTTTTATTCCAGCCCACCACATTCCTCCTAAACCCCTCAGCAACAAGGAGAACATTGGAGTGAGGCTGCCAATTGTCCTTGACAAAGTTTTTAAATTCAGGGTGGGACTCCCAGGCAACCTGGTACCTAAAAGGTCTATTCCCTTTAAGCCGATTACATTTAACCAGCTTAACGAGGATAGGACAATGGTCAGAGTGGCGGAAAGGAAGATTCAGCACATTCACATCAGGAAATCTACAAATCGCAGCAACATTCGCATAAACTTTGTCCAACCGAACAAACACGCTGTTACGTTTCCAAGTAAACTTATGACCAGTGGTTCCGAGATCAGACAGACCACATAAATCCATATCCTGCTTGTGATTGAGACACCGGTTCACATAACGATTACCCCCCCCCCCCTTTCTGATCACTCATAAGGGCAATATCATTGAAATCCCCAGCCACCAACCAAGCATCCACCATACTAGTACTAATAGAATAAAGGATCTCCCATAGCCTTCTGCGGTTAGCCATAACCGGATCGGCATAAACAAAGGTGAAAAAGAAGGGTTTATTACCAGGGTAACAAACCTTACTATGAATAAACTGTTTATCCATATTGATAATATCAATTTTAACACGATCTGGCTTCCAGAAAAGCCAAATCCCTCCGGCCCGACCAGTAGCCTCAGATCTGACACAACTCCAATTCTTAAACTTTCTAACCACCTCATCTGCTTTGCAACCACTAATCTTGGTTTCAAGCAAAGCAAAACAAGAAGGATTAAATTGTTTAATTAAGTCTTTAATATGGATGCGGGTAGCCTTGCTAGCCGCACCTCTAACATTCCAAACAAAAAGGTCCATCAGATCGGAAAACTACTGACCACATGCCCGAACCCTAGACAAGGTATTTATTCGGGGCTCCTGAGAGCCTTGATGAGGTGCCAGCAGGCCCCCTTTTATCCCAAGAGTCCAAAGAGCTATGGTTCTTTTTAGGATTAGCCTTCGGTTTCTTCATATTTAACTTATTGACTCCCATAGCCTTTCCAATAGGGCCGTCTAGATAAGTTTTCAAATTACTAACCTCATTGGTCTTCAAATTTCCAGTTGAGCCAGTATTTTGGGAGCTCCCCATAACCACGATTTTGGAGTCGAACAGAGGATTAATAGAGTCACCTAGGATGGTAGCAGGCTCAGCCGATTCAAGGCCTGACATGCTTAACTCCAAATGATCATTAGGCAACTCCGAATCCTGGCCATCCTCAATAGACAAGACTCTGAATCTTGACCCTAAACCGGAGGCTGAATCCACACCAGCACCAATCTTGATGTTGGGGGGTTTGACCTTGATCTCAGTAGCAATTTGGAGAGACTTCATCTCCTTACTGATTTTGTCATTTAATTCATATGTGAAGGTAAAATAGATAAAATTATCCAACTTTCCAAGTGACATCTTACTAAAGTGTATAGCTGAGAAAAATGACACCCAATATGGACAGTCGTTGTCTTTCTTCCTATATGAGTGATTGTGGTTTGTCTCTCTGTATAGGTGTTATCTTATTTACCTTAATAAAAAAAAACAGAAGAGTTTTGTTTACCATCACATAAATCTAGCTCATTAAAAAATTATGAAGTCGATTTTGGGTGGACTTTGTTTTTCACCTTTATGACGATCTATGATATTAAAGATGCAGATTCAAACTTATCTAGTGTATTTAGGGATTATAAGTTTTTAATTATTTATATCGAGATGTATTATTTTTCTATGAAGGAAACAATTATATTTTTCCTATCAAAAAATATATGTCAAAAAATCACCAAGCCTCTGAATAGGAAACAAAAACAATATGAAATAAGAGGTGATGAGAACACACATAAAATGGGGGCATCAAAACTTAAAACAAAGATTGAATGCGCTAAAGAAGAAAAGAAGACCAGAAGATTTGAATAAAAAAAAATCAGAAATAAAAAAGAAAGATGACAGATCCAAGAATAAGAAAAAACAGAAAAGCAGATGTAAAAGAGAGTGTAATTAACCATTAACTTGATGGAGAAAATTGGAATTCAAAATCCCTAATTGAATGCAAAAAGAAAAATAATATGGATATAATGAATAACAACAATAAAAGAGAATTGAGATGGGTATGAATTTTTTAAAAAGAAAAACAAATACATACGTGAGGAATAAACCTAAATAATAAAGGGTATTGCAGTCATAAGACCATTGTTGTTTTTTGAAGCATATGAGGGAGATGGCAAATGAATTGATGATGGATGACTAACAAATGAAGAGTATGCTATTAAGGTGAGAAACAATGAGATAAAGAATTAGAATCCGTTTTGAAATATAAGTTTTAAGGGAATCTGAAAGAGATAAGATCCATTTTAATTTTTATATAACGAAAGAGAATTACTTGAGGAAGGTGAGTGAGAACAATATAAAATACTAATAAAATTAAATAATCAAATTTTAAAATTTAAATTTTCAAAAAATTCCTGAATCCTCGTCAATATTTGAGTTTTTATTTTAAAGATATATATAGAATATCGTTATTATTTTATAATATATATAGATAATTTGAAGACCCTTTTAAATTAGGGATTCTAGATCGCCGTCTAAATCGAATTTCCTCGGACTTAGCTCAGCCTCTAAGCTTCCCACTAACTCGACTAAAATTTAAGGGAAAATGAAAAGAAATAGAAATATATATATATATATTATTAATCTCTAAAATATAAATCATTAAAAATAAAATAAAATAAAAAGTGTCTAAAAACTAGTCAACTTGAAAATTAAAATCTACTGGTAAGAAATACTACTCATGAATTTGTAGTCGTTTATTTACTTTCATGGATTTTGTAATAGACATAGTATTTATTTATGTAAGATTTTATTCCTTGCTTTTCTTGTTGTATTTGATGTTTTGTTATCTATAAAATGATGTATACATTATTATAAAAAAAAAATAAAAATCTACGTGATCAGATCAGATCACAGCAGATTTGAAGTTACAACTCTTGTTCACAATTTGGTAAATTGCACTTGTTAAATTAAGGAATAACGTGGAATTTTATCTAACGTTTAAAAGTGTGCAATTTTATTCACAATGATAGTAATTTTACTCTTAATATTGATAACTTAGATCAATTCCAGAAATAATTCAGCAAACTGTCTTCTTGGTCATGAATCTTATCATCTACATTTTATATGTGAGTCATTTTTATCATCCATTACTAATAGATCAATATGACCAGACATGTAAAAAAAATTTTAAAAAAATTTTAAAATATATTGTCTATTTTACGAGTTGGACAAAAAAAGTTTACAATGCTGACCGAATTAATAAATATTAACCTTCAATTATATTATTAAATCAAAAAAAATATAAAATCTTTTTTTTAAACAACTGATATGCAATTGGTGTAGAATAAAGAACAAAATATATATTTTACAATAATGTCTCAAATTGATCCAACTTGTCAATGTTAGGGGTAAAATTGTTCTTGGCTATTAACATTAGGAGTAAAATTGCATCATTTTAGATATTAGAGATAAAATTACTCCTAGCCTAAATGTTAGGGTATTTTTACATCTCATTCCTTAAATTAATAAATTATTAATTAAGTGGTTCTTTTTAATTTTGTGGATGTTACAATGTAAATTAGAAAATTATAGGGAGTGAAGGAATATATTTGGTTGTAAAGAAAAAACAAAAAAAAAGGGTTAAGTTTATGACGCGCGTAAAACAGGAGTCTTAGAAACTGGACCAACAAAGAATGATGTCATTGTTTAATTACGGTTGCAATGCAACACTTGTCATTGTCCTTCAACTATAACATGATTTGCTGTCACTCACACGAGACTTCTGAGTAAAATGTAATAACGAATAAAGGGTTAAATTCACCGTTCAAATTAATCTTAAAAGTTGTTTGAAAGGTGGAAGTAAAGAATGATAAAATCAATTTAAAAAAAGGGAAAATTACAAAATTTGATCAAATAGGAGGCTCATTTACATATTTAACTCATTTACTCATCCTACTACATATCTAGACTGATTTTGTGTGACTTTCCCATAATACCTCTAACCTTCCCACTTCCCACCACTCGCGAACGGCCGCTCCCCTATCTCCTTGATTACACGAAAATATGGCTCCTGCATCAATGATTTCAAGATTTTTTATCTTCCTTTAAATTGCACGAAATCTGCACCATTTCGGCAAATCACAATGAATTTCTCTTTTTTCTCTCTGTTTCTCTTGATTCTGCAACTTCCTAACCCTAGAAAACGAAGCCGTGGTTTTTCATCTCCTTGTTCGTTGCTTGGTTTTTTTCTTATTGTTACCATCAAAGAATGGTTTTTCTACCTTATTTCATTCGTTCTTCCCATGTTATCATATTGTTATTGTCGCTTTTGGGGGTGAAAGGGGTGAAAAATGTAAGTATCTGTTGTTTTTTCTGCGTTTTTTCATTAATACACTTCGAGAATCGATGGTTTCGCGAAGCTTTGCGAAGGAAAATAGCCTGAAAAGTGGCGATCTACTTCGTTAATCGATGATTTCGCGAAGAGAAAGAGTCTGAAACGTATGGATCTACCTCGCGAATCGATTAATTCGCGAAGTCTGCAAATAGATCCTCACGGTTCATACCTCGCAGACTTCGCGAAAGCATCGATATGCGACGTAGATAGGCACGTTTCAGACCTCGCAGACTTCGCGAAAAAATCGATTAGCGAAGTAAAATCACTTCTTTCCTACACATTTACATTCGCATGCTTCGCTAATCTTCATTTCGCGAAGCCAAAATCGTCTTTTCTCCTGCCTAACACGATTCATTTTTTCTGAAAGGTGGTTGAATACGTAACATCCTTTTTTGGAAGGCGACGTACTGGGCTGCAGAGGAGATGATTTTCCTTCCTGTATAGGGATTAACTTCTCTTAAGATTGACACATTCACTCCTAAAGTGGTTGGTTAGGAGAGGTTGTGCCAATCTTCGGGTGCACCATGGGACACGTCCATCCCATGGTGCCAATCTTCAAAGTGAACCTAACTAATCCGGTACTAATTTTAAATCGGATGAGTAATCTTGGTGTGCACCGTGGGACACGTCCATCCCAAAAGGTCTGAAAGTCCAGACCTTTTGGGATGAGAAATGGAAGTCCAGACCTTTTGGGATGGATGTGTCTCATGGTGCACACCAAGATTACTCATTCGTTTCAAAATTGGTACCGAATTAGTTAGGTTCACTTTGAAATGATTAGTTAGGAGTTCATTGTGGCAATCTTGTTGTAAATTTTGATAATGTTATGATTTGAATGTTGTTATTGTGGCAATCTTGTTGTAAATTTTGATAATGTTATGATTTTAATGTTAGAATCCGTTGTTGTTTGCCATTTTTTGTTATATACCACTTCGCGAATTAGCTTCAAAACATATCCAGCATTCGCATATGCGAACTAAATTCATCAAGCAAAACAAACTTCAGCTTCCCAGGCTTCGCATATGCGAACTAAATTCATTAAGTACATCCAAACATTAGCTTCGCAGTCTTCGCATATGGTCGAATCTGCGAAGTCAGGCGGGAGGGAGACAGACGCGCGTAAATATTGAGGGTATTGTGAGAAAGTCACACAAAATCAGTCTAGATATGTAGTAGGTTGAGTAAATGGGTTAAATATGTAAATGAGCCTCCCATTTGATCCAGTTTTGTAATTTTCCCTTAAAAAATAGAGGCAAAAAGCATCCTGAGGTCCCTAATCTTTCATTGTTTGGTGCATTAAGTCATCGATCTTTTATTTAGACACATCGAGTCTTTGATATTTTTTTATTTGTTGCATTAAGCCCTCGATTTTTCATTTAGACATATTGAGCCATTGATCTTTCATATATGGATGTATTAGGTTATTCCTTCCTTAAATCAATTCATATATGAGTGTATTAAGGGTCTGTTTGGTTAGGGTTATATAACCGCATCGTTTAGCATTTTCTCTGGACACTGCAGCATTTTCACGAAAAACTTTTTTTAGAGTTTTTCATAAACAGCTGTTTGTAGTTACTAGTTAATGATAAAATTATCATTCTTATTTCCACAAAATGTCTAAATAAATTCCAAGATCGGGGCTCAATGTGTCTAAATAAAAGATCAAGGGTTCAATTTGACTTGGAATTTATTTTAAAATATGACACAAGTCAAATATGATTTTAAAATAAATTCATATTTTAGACACAAGTCAAATATGATTTTAAAATAAATTCCAAGATCGGAGGCTCAATGTGTCTAAATGAAAGATCTAAGGTTTAATGCACCAAACAATAAAAGATCAGGGACCTCATGATGCTTTTTTTTTTTTTTGCCAAATATATATATTTTTGACTTGGAATTTATTTTAAAATCATATTAAAAGAAAGTTTTTAAAAATCTCTCGAACTAAAGGGTATATACTATAAATAATTAATTCTAATAAAAAATTTCAAATAAATTTTATTTATAAATAAAATATACCTAATTTTAAATAGAAAATAATTGAATTTAAAATTTTACTAATTTTTTCTAATGAAATAATCATATCAAGTAATAAAATATGAAAAAATAAAATAGAGGCAAAAAATAAAAGAAAAATCTATAAATCTTTCGAAATAGAATTATAAGTTACGAACAATTAATTCGGACAGAAACTCCTCAAAATCGAGATAAAAAAATTCACTAAACCCCTCAAAATAGTATTAGTGTATTGATATTCTGCACTAACACCAAAACATTATAAGGTTCCGTAGAATATATAATTTTTATGTATAAAAATATATTTTAGGTGTCAAAATGTAAACATGATAAAATGCAGTTATTTTTAATATATTGTACTTTCAGGTTGATTTGATCATATGTTAATTTGACTCTTCCCACCAACTTTAAAGACTAAGCTGATACTCAAAAATTAATTTAAACTAAATTAACCTTTAATGCCAATTTTGAGAGCCAATTTTAACCTTTATTTGGAAAACATAGTATTTGTGGATTCGCAATAAGATGAAAGGAAAAATTATCATCAGACTAATCAAATTTTCTATTATTGATTCATTCAACTTTCAATCTTTTATTTTTTTTGGTAGAAAAGGAAAAGAAAAACGAACAACAACAAACTACCCAGGAATTAGCTTAGGGAAGCTAACCCCAATTCGATCTTCTAAGAGAAGAGGAGAGATGAAACTATGGGAAACAGGAAGGGTAGTAACGCCTAACGTCCCTTCATGGCCCGCCGCCGCCAAGCGATCAGCAACACGATTCTGCTCTCTAAAAATGTGTCTGAACTCTACGAACTCAAAGGAGGAGCAAAGCCTTTTAATAGCTTTGATGAGGTTGCGACTGTTAAGACCCATAGAATGATTCTCAGAAATCATTTTGATTGCTTCCAAATTATCAGACTCCACAGAGAGCCTCTTAACACCCAGCCTTTTAGCAAGATTGATTCCAGTAAGAATAGCCCAGAGCTCCGCAGAAAAGGAAGAACCCAACCCTAAATTCTGGGAGAACCCAGAAAGCCAGGCGCCCCCTACATCTCTAAGCACACCTCCAGCCGCAATCTTACCGTTACTGAGGCAGGAACCATCAGTATTCAATCTTTTATTTATTTATTTTTGGTAGAAAAGGAAAAGAAAAACGAACAACAACAAACTACCCAGGAATTATCCTAGGGAAGCTAACCCCAATTCTATCTTCTAAGAGAAGAGGAGAGATGAAACTAGGGGAAACAGGAAGGGTAGTAACGCCTAACGTCCCTTCATGGCCCGCCGCCGCCAAGCGATCAGCAACACGATTCTGCTCTCTAAAAATGTGTCTGAACTCTACGAACTCAAAGGAGGAGCAAAGCCTTTTAATAGCTTTGATGAGGTTGCGACTGTTAAGACCCATAGAATGATTCTCAGAAATCATTTTGATTGCTTCCAAATTATCAGACTCCACAGAGAGCCTCTTAACACCCAGCCTTTTAGCAAGATTGATTCCAGTAAGAATAGCCCAGAGCTCCGCAGAAAAGGAAGAACCCAACCCTAAATTCTGGGAGAACCCAGAAAGCTAGGCGCCCCCTGCATCTCTAAGCACACCTCCAGCCGCAATCTTACCATTACTGAGGCAGGAACCATCAGTATTCAGCTTCACAACCCCCTCTCTTGGCCTGCTCCATCACACGAGATGGACATCACAACACTGAGAGGCTCTGGCAAGGGACTCTCCTTTGAAACTATCGATAATAGAGAAAAGTTTTTTCGAGAAGAAATCAGCTAAGTTTGTCATAAAAACAGTTTTATCTCCAAAAATCTCCTCGTTTCTCCATTTCCAAACTTGGTGACAGATAATAGCAAAGAAAATGTCACCATGCTCCATGTATGGAAGCAACTTTCCTCTAACACCATCAGAGAACCAGTCGACCTCAGAATGTGCCATGAAGGAAGAGAAAATATAGTGTGGGAGAATTTTCCTCCAAACCTCTTTACTATTAGAGCAATCTCTAAGAGCATGGCACAAAGTCTCAACATGACCTCTGCATCTACTGCAAGCTCCAGAATCAGCCAAGTGCCTTCTGTGCCTATCCGAATTACTAAGAAGCCTGTCCTTAACGCCCAGCCACAGGAAACTCCTAATACGGAAAGGAACTTTAAGGGTCCAAATCGACTTCCACACATCCGAGGGAGGATCAGATCTAAAGAGAGAGAAAGCTTCAAAGGCCGATTTGCAAGAATAAACTCCATTATTAGTCAGCGCCCAGCAGTGCCTATCCAAGTCTTCCTCTTGATTACTCACCTTCACTCCCCGCATTCTAAGGAGAGTCTCAAGGCTAAAGAAAGTATCAAACTTTGACCAGATCCAGTCCCTTTCCGAGTCAACCACATCGGCAATCCTCCAGTTGCGTATATCACTGGGTGGGGGGGAAGAACACACCTCAATTAACGGTTTATCCCCAATCCAGTTATCAAACCAGAAACTAATGGACTTACCATTCCCCACCTCCAGGCCAACTCCCGAGCAGAACTCATCAAACACAGCACTAAGTCCTTTCCAGAGGAAGGAACAATTAGCAACTCTCTTTTTCGGGCCCCCGAAGATTTTGTCTTTCCGATACTTACCACAAAGGAGGCGAACCCAAAGAGAGGAGGGGTTTTGCCACATACGCCAAAGGAGTTTCATTAATAAAACTTTATTATTGTCCTTTGCTTTCCTAATACCCAGACCCCTAGAATCTTTAGGCTGGCAAACCTCACTCCAAGGCACAAGATGGATCTTCCTGCCCTCCGCAGCTTCCCCCCACAGGAACCTACGGTTAATCTTGTCAAGATCATTAAGCACAGGATCCGGAAGCTTACAAGCCTGCATGATGTGATTGGGAGCAGCACAATTAACAGATTGAATTAACGTGAGGCGGCCAGCAAGAGACAGAGTCTTGGCTTTCCAAGTGGCACACTTCGAATTAGCTTTATCCAAAGTCTCTTTGAAGGAGCCTTTAGACACACGCTCACTGTGGAGGGGAACGCCCAGATACTTCCCAAGAGAATCAGTAAGAGGAATACCTGAGAGATCACTTAATCTCTTACAGACTCTCTGATTCATATTCTTAGAGCACATCATCCTAGATTTCTAGATATTAAGCTTCTGCCCAGAGGCCGAACAAAAACAATCCAGAATATCCATAATGACTCTCAACTGCTCCTCATTACCCTCAAGAAAGATAAGGACATCATCTGCAAAGAATAAGTGAGTCACCTGGGGACAGAAGCTGTTGATCGCCACAGGGTGGAAACTCCCATTATCAATCGCATCCTGAATCAGGTGAGAGAGCCTCTCCATAGCAATAACAAAAAGGAAAGGGCTCATAGGATCCCCCTGACGGATTCCTCTGCCCGGGGAAAATTCCTCCGACATATCCCCATTGACCATAACTTGAAACACAGGAGAAGAAATACATACCTTAATTAAACTTCTCCAGCTGTCCGGGATTCTAGCTCTCTCAAGGCTCTCCATCAAGAAATCCCAATTAATTCGATCACAGGCCTTCTCTAAATCCAGCTTCAGAGCCACAATGCCTTTCCTCCCCTTCCTAATCTTCATCGTGTGGACCATCTCTTGGTCGATCACCACGTTATCCATCATTTGTCTACCAGGCACAAAGCTACCCTGATTCTGACAAATGATCGCAGGAAGAATGCCACGGATTCTATTAGCCACAATCTTCATAAACCCAATCACCATTAGAATCCTTAATGGCCTCAATTCTATTTCTCTGCTTTCTGATCAGGGTAGAGAGATGGAAGTATTTGGTATTACGATCCCCATCTCTAATCCAGGACTTCCGAGACTTCTGGAACCAAAGGATTCAATCTTTTATTTAATTAAGTTATTAATTTTTTATTTTTTTTATCACTTTAAGTCTCTAATAATTAAAAAATAATTATTTTTGAACAGAAAATTCGGCTAATAAAATATAATTCATTTAACCTGTATTTAAATTTTGTATTTTCAAAGTTTGAAAATGGTTCTTAATATATATAGTATAGTCATAGAGAAATTGTTAAACCCTTAATTAAACTGTAAAAAATATAATTTTAAACAAATGAATAACAAACTTTTACTGACTTAGTTGTATTTTGAAAAATAGAGTCCTAATGTGATAAGTAAAAAAAAAAATATAAAAAATTTAATGCGTTCAAATAAAAAACAACAGTTTAATGAAAAAAAAAGTAAAAGCTAGATAAAGGGCCTCACATAAATTTTTAAAATATGTTAAATATGTTGGGGGATTCACACAAATGGAGCCTACAAATAATGTATATTCCTATTCCTATTATTATTATTATTATTATTATTATTATTATTATAAACTTGTATTCCAATTATTGATTTTTTATATTGTTCAAAAAAAAAAAAAGGTATGATGTTTTTTTGGAAGGAAAATTCGAATTAAATTAAAACAGAAACTGAGTTATTATATAAAGTAGAAACTAAAAGCACAGGAACACAGAAATCACTAATCAAAATGACTGAAATAATTAGTATTAAAACATGCATGACGACTCATTCGCACCGTTCGCTAATCTAGAAACAAAAGCCATAACAAAATCTGAATGTTCTAATAACATAATGCGAATATCATCGATAACCCCATCTAATTCAGACCGATCAATTCATGCGGAACGAGTCCTATCCAAGGCACTCTTTGCATCTGTTTCAAATATAATATTGTGATATTGTGAAAAGGATAACCATATCATGGCTTCCCGAAGAGCCAAAACTTCTGCTAGCAAAACAAATAAAGTACATGTATGAGAGTAGCTGAAGCAAGGAATGAAATCTCCAGGGCTGCTGCGGAAAACAACTCCTGCTCCGTATTATCTTATCAACGAAAACAACGCCGCATCAAAGTTGCACTTGATATACATGTGTTCGGTTTCTGCCAGCTGATAATGTCATCGTTGCTGGAATTTGATCAATGTCACTGCTCCATTCCATGGGCCTCATTCCAGTCCGCCACAACTCGCTCGGCTCACTTCACGACTTCCTCCGCGCTAGCAGTCGAACCCGACCACAATTTTGCATTACGATTCTGCCATATGGCCCATAAAACCATAGCCACCCGACTAGCCTCATGCACATTTGCCGTCTCCAACTTGTCTAACGCCCAATCTTCAACCCAATCCCAAGTCAGTCTCGGAGCAGACATCCCTGCCACCCGCCAACATGACGTTGCAAAGCCGCAACCCGAGAACAGGTGCCACATGTGCTCCATATTGGTCTCACACACAACGCAACATAGAGTATTCTAAATTTTCCGTTGAACAAGTCTGGAACGTAACGACAACAGCTTAGCACACAAATGCCACATGAACAATCACATCTTTCAGGGGAACATCCAGGAACTAGAGAGGCTGCCATCCCTATTGCGATATACCGCCATTCCGCAAGGTCCCCAAACGGCGATATCCCGACTTCGACAAGTACAACCCGCTCGATGTAAAATGCCACAACACCGAATCATCCCTGTTAGATACCGGAACCACCGTTCGCAATATTGACTACTTTGTTCGGGGAAAACAAATCTACTAGCTTACCCCTATTCCAAATCCACATACATGGGATAAATAATTCAAACACCATCGCCAATCTATGAGCACCAGTACACACTGATTCCACGAAAACAACTATTATCAGATATAAGACATGGATCCTTCCAGATCGAAATATGGTCGCCTCTTCCAATTCACCACCTAATTCATTCTCAAAAACCTTAATCGAACTCCATACACTCCTCCAAACAAAAATGGGGTTATTGCTCAATTTAGAGGATAGAAAGGATCATTGTGCATAATATTTTGCTTTGAACAAACGGCTAACCAACGTATTCGAGTTCTCAATAAGCTTCCACCATTGTTTCCTGAGTAATGCAAGAAAAATGCAGATTTTAAAAACCAAATCCGCCTCGCTCCTTCCTAACACTTACACAGTCCCAACTACACCAATGTATTCTCCGATCCCCACTATCCTTCGTACCCCACCAAAACGAGTTCATTATCTTCTGGAGTTCGTCACATATAGATTTAGGCAATAAGAATGTACTCATGCAAAATGTGGCCAATGCATGTGCTACTAATTTTAATAGTACCTCATTGCCTGCACTTGATAAGAACATGAACGTCCAACTACTAAATTGCTTAAGTAATTCCTCCTTTAAGAACCCAAAAATGCCTTTTTTTATCTACCTATCAGAGAAGGAAGTGTCAAATATCGTCCCATGTCCAAAGGTGTGTATACCCCCTTAATTGAAATCTAAGCTTCCATAACATTCGCACTAAAGTATATCCCTAACTTGGTAAAATTTGTTGCTTGACCCGACATAGTCTCATAAGTTCGTAATAAACTGAGAACTTGTCGACACTCCGCCTTCATTGCACTGAAAAATAGAAAAGTGTCATCTGCAAAGAACAAATGAGAGACACTAGGCGTCCCGTAGCAAATTCTACAACCCGTGACCGGACCATCCAATTTAGCTTTAGAAATTAACCGAGAGAGCACCTCTACACAGACAATAAACAAATAGGGTGAAACTTCATCCTGTCTCAATCCTCGTCCTGGCACCATAGGGCCAACTAACTCAGAATTTATAGAGATCTCATAGCATACAGTACTAAGCACAACATCATCCAGGCCACCATTGTTCACTAAAACCCATTCGAACTAATACAAAATGTAAGAAACCCCAGTCGATCCTATTATAGGTATACTTTCAAGTATGATGTTTATTTGAAATTCTTATATAATTTTTCGATTTAGACAATTAAGAGCATTTCCGTATACCAATTGTAAATGCTAATGTGATATAAAATAAAATTATTTTACAAATGATAGGAAAGATATAATTGCAAGTTTGCTTAATTTACTAGAGAGAGACAATTGTTAAAAATATAATATGGTGTTTTTTTTATAGTTTGTGCGATTTTTTTTTGTTCGAGATTCATTAGATACGTTTGTTAGGTGGATTCTCTCTCAATTAAAGCTTTCTGCGTACACTAGAATAGGACTCGAACTTGAGATCTAGCTTAAACGACTTGACACCCTTAACTACTCAAATCAACCTTAATTGGTCAAATATATAATATGATGTTTAATAATATAAAGTAAGTTTTAAAATAAGGCATAACACCGATTTGATTCCTAAACTAAGACTTTAAAATTAAAATCATCGATTAAATATCTGAGCTAAGCAAAAATCATCAATTGAATCTTCACCCTATTCTAAAATCAGAAACTGTGACTATTTGACATAACATGTAACGATCTGTGTGTTGACTCAAAATGGGTTTGAGAACTTTTTATGAGGACTTAATTGATAATTTTTGCTTAAAATTGAGACTCAATTAATAATTTTTTGCTTAATTTCAGGATCTAGTTGATGATTTTGATAATTTAATCTTTTAATTGATTTTGAAATTTTAGTTTGGAGATAAATGGGTGTCATGTCTTTAAAATATAAAAATAAATATTATATATTAAAATATTAATTTTTTCTGCACAGAAAGTGATATGAATTACAAGTAATCACACTCATGAAATCCATCTGAAAATGAGAATAGTCACATTTTGTAATTGGAGGGATAAAGATATTCTAACAACATTTAAGAATAATAATTATTTATTCTTACTTAAATTAACTTGGTCACCAGCTAGCCAAGTTTGAAAATTAGTTAACTAACTGACATCTTATCATTCTAAGACATTATTGTTAACATCATTTTTCTTATGAAATATTATCATTTAAGATTTAATACATAATTTTATACTTTAATTTAAGATTTATTATTTGGCATCTTAAACTTTTTAGTAAGATTTAATATGTTTTTAACTTGATTTTCTTGTAATTCTGTCATCTCTCAATCTTATAGTTATTTTAAAGGGAAAAAGCATCATTAGGCCTGATCTTTTAATTTTTAGTTTATTAAACATTTAATCCTTTATTTAGATACATTAAGTTTCTGTTTTTTTTAGTCACGTTAAGCCATTGATGGCCAAAAAACTCAATTTTGAATATAAAACTCGGTTAACAGAGTGTTATTTATTGCATAAACCACACATGTAAGCCTATGGCCGAGTCTTTCCAAACAAAGAACAAAAAGATAAGGGGATAGAGGGATCACATTGCCTAAGGCTTCGAGACGGTTAAAAAGACCTCATTTGCTCCCCATTCCAAAGAACACGAATGCTAGAGCCCGATACACATGCCATAATAAGTGCCATAAAAGTCTCTTCTAATTCCAAAAAAGACCAAGAAATCCTATCATAAGCTTTCTCGAGATCAAGCTTCATCACCATAAATCATTTCCTACCTTTTTCCGTTTGAACGAGTGAATCGTCTCCTGCATGAGGATAATATTATCTGTTATTTGTCTGCCAAGTACAAAGCTACTCTGGTGCATGACTAACAATAGATCGAAGAAACGGTTTAATCCGATTAACAATGCACTTGGTGAGGATTTTATACAATACATTACACAAAATGATAGCCCAAAATTGAAAGATCGAATAAGGATTTACAACCTTTGGGATTACCGTAAGAAGAGTGTTGTTCCAATCTAAGAGTACCACTCCGGATGAAAGGGCATGCATAACCGACGTAGTAACCTGCTTCCTAACAGTCAGCCAGAGGCATTGGAAAAACCCGACATGAAAACTATTATATATACTTATAAAAGTGAAAGGCGTGATTAGTGCCAATTCCATTTTTTTTTCTAATTTCTTCCAAATTTACCCTTAAAAATTGGTTCCATTTATACCCTTGCTATTCTGACTTTTTAACAAATTTAGTGTGGGACGATTATAAAAAAAAACAAATTTAGTGTTGTCCATAACTAACAGCAAAACGGCACTGTTTGCCTTCTTCCATTAATTACTTTCCTAATATTTCCCATTCCAGGCGTACATCCTTCTTCCTTATAGCCTTCTTCCTTATTATTCCCTTGCTTTCCACATCCTGGAAATCTAAGCAAAGTAAAGTAATTGTTATTTTGATTTGTTTTTATTTTTAGTTTGCTGTGTTATTATGGGAGCAATAGACATTTCTAATTCAAATTATGCTGGAAAAATAAAAGAGCTTTGATATTGATTTGGTTAAAGTAGGCTTTCACGGAGAAAACCTTTATATTGTTAGTTATTATACTATTAATTGGTTTCTCCTAAAAAAAAATAGGGGTCTTTAAAAATCGAATCAGTTTTCAGTTAAAATAAAGGCATTTGATTTTTATACGAAAAAAATAGAACTTAAAATCTTACTTTGCTCTGGTTTTAAGACCCATATATTTGAACATATTTAAATTAAAATTACGAAATAGTAAATTTGTACTATTCAGGGCCGGCTCCAGGGGGAGGCCGCCTAGGGCCTCCGACTTACGGGGGCCTCCGATCGGAAATTTTTTAAAATTTGATAATTATTAAAAAAAGTTATGGTTAAATGGTATATAGAATTAAATATATAACAAGAAATAGTGCTAGCTGGAATGGTAAAGACATAGTGGAGATGCTTATAAGCGTGAGAGTTCAATTTTCTAAATTAGCATTTTTTTTGTTCACATTTTCTCTTATTTTTTCTTTTTTCTTTGACAAAACAAATGTATAAATTATTACTTTATTATTATAGTTATTTTTAATTTTTTAATTTTTTTATAAATTACAAGATGAAATTCACTTATGAATTACAATTTGTAATTTGGTATAAAATGTTATTTAGACTCTGATTTATTTAAAATTTTAATATTTGACCACTAATTTATTATTTGGTCACATTTGGACCATAAACTATTCAAATTGATGAAATTCTACTTAATTATGATGAAGTCTTGATAAAATTGTTTCCTTATAATATGTGGTCATATTTTGACATATGACTATGAGTTTGACATGTCGTACGTTTTGATAACATCGGGATATTATCGCAAGGACCAAAAGAGATAATCGCCTCAAATATGCCACGTGGCATAGGAAACCGCCCGGCGGATCCCCTTGGGTTAGCTCTAAGAGATCCGCTGGCGGATCTCTAAGGCGAATCTCTGCACTTACTTAAGTAACGGCTAACCGTCAACTCGGCCATAATGATCATTAAATGAATCATTAATAGTCTTAACCCGCCAGGTTAAGAGTAACTTGTAACCGCCATTAAATGAGCATTAATGGAGACTCTCTAGTTACCTAGAAGTTACAAATCTACCTACTATAAATAGCCTACGTCTAGGCTATCAAGGTACATTCACTCTTACTTACTTTTCTTTGTCCATTCAGTTTATTCACCATATTCGTTACTGACTTTGGCATCGGAGTGTCCCCGGCCGATCCCAACGGCGCCTCACAGGGACGTGATCCAGTCAGAAGTTTCTCTAGTGTTATCAATTGGTGCGGTGAACGTGGAATCCTTAACCCAATAAAGGATTTTTCGGTCACATTGAAACATCATGAATGATGAAATACTAAATCCCTCCTCAGGGATCGAGTCGCCAGTAGTCACACCATCCAGTGCTGGGCACACGAGTTCGACCGCTCCCACAATGAATATCGATGGAAATATGCCCCCAGCATCATTCCTTGATATGTGCGCTCTGGATATCGAGGCGCGATATGGGATTGAAATTGGAAACCGCCTTCGAGCGTTCACGACTATTCCTCATAGTAGTACGGTTTCTACGTCAGTGGTCTCGTCTCTACCTCCGTTAAACTTTGGTCTGGGACCAGGGGCTCGTATCTCTTCATTCCTTCAAGCTCATAACGTTGACTCTACGGTAACTACCACGGCGCCAAGTGGATCACGACCAGTTATGAGGGAGCTGTTTCCTGGTGAAGGAAGCCGCAGGAATGACGTGGTCCCCCCTGGCGGATCAGAAGTTCCAAGGTTTAATCTTGATGGGCCGAATGTACCCAGACGATCACGGACGAATTCGTCCCTTGGGGGATTTAAAGAGCCCATTCGCAAAAAGCACAGAAAGAACAGAGATAAGCAGCCAAGATCTCCTTCGCCCCGGCGAACAAAATCTTCACGCCGTGGCAGATCTCCTCCATCTACTGGTCGTAAAAGGAGTAAGAGACCGGAAAAAACGTCTCATTTAGGAGGACCGCCACCCCATCCATCTTCGGGAACTGTTGGACACACTCTGACAGGAGGTCAACAAGGAGGAAACGAGCTGAATCCTCCAAACAAAGGAAGTGGGGGAGGAGGCAATGGAGGAGGAAGGGGAGGCGGACGAGGACATTCGCCATCGGATTCATCGTCCGAATCGAGTTCTTCATCTTCTCCAAGCAGATCGCCACGAAGAGATCGTCCCAGGGCGGAGCCGGAGAATTTTGATGACAGAGTCAGAGCCCTAGTGCTTCAAATGAATGAAGAAAATGCTAGGCATAATCCATTCGCCAACAGGGATTCGCCTTTTGCGGCTTGGATTGAAGCAGAGGAAACTGAAAGAGCGTTTAAAATCCCTAATCTGGCAATTTATACAGGTAAGGACAACCCGGAAGCTCATGTTCGAAAATACAGAATCATGGCCAGACTCAATCGAGCCACCGAACCTGTGCTTTGCAAAATGTTTGTCACCACGTTAGGAGGTCCGGCTTATTTGTGGTTTCAATCCCTACCTCCAGGCTCAATAAACAGCTTCGATCAATTGAGCAGGGAATTTTGTGCTAAATTCGCCGGTTGCATTCCTGCAGTGGTGAAATCCGGAAAGCTTTTTGAGTTAAAACAAAAGGCGAATGAATCCCTCCGAGACTATGTAGACACTTTTAATCAATTGTGTATACAGATCGTTGACGTAGATATCTCCGTAGCTGTGGAATGCTTTGTGAGAAACACTACTTGTAAAAGTTTGCAAGAAGACCTCATTCGCAAGAAACCAACCAGCATGGCGGAATTAATGGAACGTTGCAAAGATTTTATAGAGGTAGATGATATTCGCCGAGGCTCACCATCATCGCCAAAGAAGGATCGAGGCGAATCCCGCTCCCGAGACCGAGATCGGGACAGAGACAAACGTCAAGATTCTCCTCGAAACAAACGAAGAGATTCCAGGAACAAATCAACATTTGTCACCTCCTTCACACCTCTTAATGCTTTTAAAAGTGAGGTTCTTATGTGGATCGAGAACAGCCAGCACAAACGGAGCATTTCATACCCCGAGCCAAAAGGGGGGGAATATACCAATAAAGGCAAGGATCCTAAAAATTATTGCAAATATCACAGGAAAAATGGCCATGATACGGATGCTTGCTGGGAGTTAGCTCGAGAAATTGAACGACTCATTGAAAGAGGTAAATTGGGTCGGTTCATCCAAACGAAAGGAAAAGACGATGATAGATCCAAGGAGGATTCAAAGAAGAAAGGAAAAGGCACTATTAATGTCATAGCTGGCGGACCTGGTTATCAGCCAGCATCAAAAAAGGCAAAAACAATCAACCTTGATGGGATATCGTTAAATCGCCCTTTCTCAGACGCAGGGCTGGAGATTGCACCCCATGCGGATGCACTGGTCGTCACAATGATAGTTGAAGGCTGGGAAATTAGACGGGTGATGATTGATACGGGAAGTTCATGTAACGTCATCACTCGAGAAGCATTCATCAAACTCAAAGTGCATCCTGTCCAAGTAGAACCAACTATGGTCGATATTCTGGGAGTCACTGGTCATACCATTCAGACGAAAGGCCAAGTTATTTTGGAGTGCGAACTTGCTGGGGATGATCAAGTTTGGAAAGGACATATGGAGTTCTCAGTCCTAGATAGACAATTGGCCTACAATATTATTCTCGGACGACCATTTATCTCCGAAGTTGCAGCCCTTATCTCTATTCGCCATCTAACACTTTACATTCCTACGGTCAAGGGGGGAGTGATGGTTAGAGGTTGTCAAAAAGTGGCTCAAGAAACTTATTCGGCTTCGTTAATGATTCGCCCTCAATCTAAAAAGGAGACAGAAGAGGAACGCACTACAATAGCAGTGGATAAGGATGATGCGGAGGACAATACATTACCACACATGGCGAATCTCTTGAGCCGACATAAACACTTGGTCAAAGAATGAAATGCACCTATGGTCTTGAGTACTCTTTTTTCTTTAACAAGCTTTTTCCCACGAGGTTTTTCTTGTTAAAGGTTTTAATGAGGCTCATTTGCAAAGACCTATTTCCTGTAATAAGGTGTTTCTTCCATTAATAAAGATTGTTGGTTTTATTATCCATTTTCTTTTTTATGATTCACTACTGCAATATCAATATTCCAGTCATAAAAAGGAGGCATCTAACGCTCCTCACAATCACAACAGATCCGCCACTTGGCAGATCATGGTCACCAATAGAGTTAAAATGATCCTTGGACGCAAGGTCTTTACACTCTCTTGTCCTTCCCTAAGAAGGACTTACAAGTCCTATGGGCGGATCGTTTCACCTCAAAGATAGGTGGCAAAACGAACCCCTGGGCAGCTTTACTTCCTCTAAGGAGGAATAGAACAACTTCAAACCTTCATAAAGGTTCATACGGTGAAGTATGGCTGGCCACCTACTTCAAACAAAAATCCTGAACATATTCACATTCAAAACACTATCGGGCACAAAGTGTAAAAGTGAATTAAATAGCAATGTTTGGAATCATACTGGTTTTTACAAAAACTTATACAAACAAAAACTAAATGATGGCAGGGGCATCCCCTTTTGCGCTTCCCTCACCCGTAGGGCACACCGGAGGATCCTTTTTCTCCACAGTTGTAGATTCGCCACCAAGGGATACCTCCTTGTCCCCTTTTGGTTCTGAATCAGCCTTGGACGGTATCTCCGGAAGATCATCCTCCACAGCTATGGTAGAAGGCTTAGCCTCAGGCAAGGTTCCTTTCATCCATCTTCTTACATAATCGCGGAGATACCCCTTGGCATCAGGCATCTTCTTGAACCTCGCCACATCCTCCGGCTCAGGAACGGCGAACTCAGGATCTGTGAAATCAATTCCGGGATGAGCTAAGGAGAAATACGCCATAAGCATCTCTCCATAAAAGAATGCTTGTTCGCCTGCCGTGTATTCCGCCTCCCCGAGAGCATCTTCATGATTTTTAGCATCGGAGGCTATCTTTGCCTTTAACTTCTGTATCTCCTCGTCTCGGAGAATCAAAGCAGCTGTGGCAGAGGCCAAGTTCGCGTTAGCAGAAGAAAGGTTGGCATTGGCAACGGCAAAAGAAGAATTGGCATTTGCCAACTCTTTCTCCAGCTTCTCAACAGTAACCCTATCCTGAAGCAGCCCGTTCTCCAAGGTACGTAGGCGGGCGTACAGCTGAGAAAAGCAAAACAAGTTAGCCAAAAAGCAGAAACAAAGAAATCATCACACTCTTCCAAAAAACTTACTGAAAGAAGCTCCAATTTTCCCTTTTGGACGTGGATCGATCTGGGGATTTGGTCATAGCCCCTTTGTACTTCTCCTACTTGTCCTAGAGCTTCGTCCAGGTTATTCAAAAGCGATTCATCCTCGAAAGTTCGTCCAGCCAACTTGGCGGACCAAGGTTCGCCAGTACTAGGCTTCGCCGTCTACACAAATAAGAAAGACCATACGCCACTTCAAAATCCGACAAGCAGGAAAAAGAATTAAGAGATGCATTACCTGAACCGTTTTTTCAGCAGTCTTGGCAGATTTAGTGGCATCCGCCATTATCTTGGTACTCCCAGCGGTATTGGGCCGCCTCTTCTTTAGTGGCGGGTCGGCAGTCGTCTCCATAGGGCGTTTGCCCGTATCAGTTTGAGAGATAGCCTCTTGATTTTTCTTACGGGCTTCCTCTTCTCGAAATTGCCTGCGCGTCTCTGCAAGAGCACGATTTGCCTTAGATGCAGCCCTGCCAAAAGAAGATATCAAAATAAATTAAAGCTCCAAAAATAAATAAGGTACCTTGATCAAATTGAGTTATTTTCGAGTAAACAAGTTGATCCTCCACTCGGCGGATCAAAGGAACGTCGCTCATCATGAAGGCTAAGGCATCCTCATAGGTCCAGGCATCCGCCTTAATTTGCTTCATGAGATCCGCCACAGCCTCATCACCAAGCGTTAGGATTCGCATGTCTCCCGCCATGTGTAGTGGGCGAGAGTTCCAGACTAAAGGAAAGTCCAATGGCTCGTCCTCCTTTATCCTCACATAGAAGAAACTCTCATCCCAGCTATGCACGTTAGACATTTTGTGGTAGAAGGGCGAATAAACACCAAATTTGGCGAATGTAAGATAGGACTCTGACTTCCTCTTAGAAGGTTTGTGAAAGGCTCTGAAGATACGGCCATTATACGTTACGCCTAAATTCGACGCCAGATAACAATCCAAGGCCATATCAAGCCAACCATTAGGATGTAGTTGGCTGACAGCGATGTCAAAATACGAGAGGATATCCGCCAACATCTTGGAAAGAGGAAGGCGAAACCCTCTCTCAACATGACTACAAAAAATAGTAAGAAAGCCTGTCGGCGGATTGGAAGGGCGTTGATGTGAAGCAGGGAGTTGGGTTTCGTAGTTTTTAATCCACGGAAAGCGATCTGATAGGTTCGCCAAATCCGCGGCACTCATGCGAGACGAAGTGGATTCTGCTCGAGGATTCTTCTTCCTAACAGGAACGGAAGAAGAAGCCATTGAACCCAGAAACCGGTTACGGGCACCGGCCGGAGCGAAACTAGAAGGAAGAGAAGGATTTCCAGAGGAACGAGTCCGATAATGGCTCTGCGCCGAGTTATTGAACTCAGCTAAACCAGAATTAATTTCTCCGGCGAGAGATTGGGAATCCTCCGACGAAGACGTAGATGAGGACCAACTAAAATCCACTTCAATGCGAGGAGAAGATGGCAAATTAAAAAGTTCTGAAGTGGACCCCGAAGACGAAGATGAACTTCTAAACATTCAAAAAATGATGTAAAGAACACTTACATGGAAATGCAGAAGCTTGAGGTTTCTGAGAAAAAGCTCCAAAAAACAGAAGAAAATGGAAAGCAAGGGAGAAAGAGAACTCCGAAGAAGGAATACGGCTTTTTAAAAAACGCTCCTAGGGCAGTGTGATTACACGTGTCAACCATCAAAGAACCTCGAACAGAGTGCACATTAATGCGGAAGCGTGTGACGGCGCGCAGAAGTCTAAAAGCCCTAAAGGACTTTAAAGGCATTTTGGGGGGGCTTCTGATAACATCGGGATATTATCGCAAGGACCAAAAGAGATAATCGCCTCAAATATGCCACGTGGCATAGGAAACCGCCCGGCGGATCCCCCTGGGTTAGCTCTAAGAGATCCGCTGGCGGATCTCTAAGGCGAATCTCTCCACTTACTTAAGTAACGGCTAACCGTCAACTCGGCCATAATGATCATTAAATGAATCATTAATAGTCTTAACCCGCCAGGTTAAGAGTAACTTGTAACCGCCATTAAATGAGCATTAATGGAGACTCTCTAGTTACCTAGAAGTTACAAATCTACCTACTATAAATAGCCTACGTCTAGGCTATCAAGGTACATTCACTCTTACTTACTTTTCTTTGTCCATTCAGTTTATTCACCATATTCGTTACTGACTTTGGCATCGGAGTGTCCCCGGCCGATCCCAACGGCGCCTCACAGGGACGTGATCCAGTCAGAAGTTTCTCTAGTGTTATCACGTTTTAAAGTTGATTTACCTAAATAATTAATGAGAGTAAAACAAGAAAACAAATCTCTAAACTAAAATTTATCAAGTCTAATTATCAAAATATCATCATATGTCAATAATTCTATTAAGTTTCCATCCAAATTGGATTGAAATTTCACCAATTGGGATAGTTCAGTGGCCAAATGATAAAATTTTGCATAGATCAAGCGCCAAATGACAAGATTCCTTGGATCAATCGATGTCCAAATAGTGAATTAAGAATGTAATTCATAATAAATACGCGACTCAACCAATTTTTAATCTCGAAGATAAATTCTTCTCTTTCTTTCCATAGAATCTTGCGATTAAGTTCGAGTTCAGCCGTCCAAGATTAATTTCCAGAACTTAATACTTTGTCGTCTGCTTGCTTCTCGCATGACTGGTGAGAAGAAACTTGATTTTAAATATATAAAAGAAAACTCAATTTTACATATACAAAAGCAAGAAGAAGAAGAATTTCTTAGCTTTATGTTATTATTATATGACTTGAATTGTAGTTAATAATATATTGGTTTTACTATTTAATATTTATTATTTCTAAAATAGTATTAGATTTAGATATGAAAAAAAGTGCACAATGCGTCTAGGGCCTCCAAAATTCTGGAGACGGCCCTGAGAGAAATCAAGTTGCACATTATTTGATTGATAAAAATAATAATTTATTGAAAAATATTCTAATGAAAACTAAGATACTTCTATTATATAACATGATCCATCATTTCATTTGGAATAAACAAGCTAATTTTATCAGTTTTATTAATTAAATAACTTAGAAAAAGTGTATTTTTTTTGTAATCTTAATTTAGATATAAAATTTTCGAAGCTGTTTTTTTTTTTTCCGAAGGGAAGCAAGGTATCATTCTAGTTATATATAAATATTAACTGCGAAAGGGAACTTTTAATTGTACAAAGTGAAGCAGAAAATCACAAAACAAATAGCAAAATAGATATATTCTATTAAATTTTGTTTGTTACATATTTTATAAATTAGGGTTAATTTCAAATAAATATCATGTGATTTTTTTTTTTTTTTTTTTTTTTACAGATCGGTGCATGCGGTTTCACATTTCAACCACATATACTGATTTGTAAAAATTGTGAAACCAGATGATTTATTTGAAACTAACCCTATAAATTATTACACATTTAGATTTATTTGCTACCTGATTTGTAATTTTCAAATCCACCATATACAATCAAAAGCTCAGCTCAATTTCCATCTCTAATATTATTGTCCAGATTAGTTCGATTTTAATAGGTTAGAGGATAAAGGTTACCGTTAAACCGTATTTCTTAATAAAGAATACAAGCAATAGATCAAACATCATCTAACTGAAAGAAATTCACATCTAGAGTATACGATACCATACAATACTGTGGTTTTACGTTTGAAAAATAGTACCTAAACTCGCCTTAGCTCAGTGGAGTACAGTCAAGTCACTTCTTTTTTTGTGGGTTTCATTAGAAGAAACGATTTTAAACAGGAGAGGGTATTAACCAAATTTATTGCCTTTATGTTGTTCCTTAAACAACGAGCTATTGTTTACATCAGATTCTAACTGTATTTATGGCCTCTATACAGCATTCCTCTACAGAAATCTAGAGAAACAAATTGGTCAATATTAATCCTTAACGATGCAATTCTTTCACTACCCTAAATCATTACCCCGCGTGTTACCTTCCACGCTATTCGATGAGCTCTCCTGGACACTGCGACATGAAGAACCCCTACTCGAAGAGCTCTGTTCAGTAACACTATTATCCTTCCTTTGTGATTTTTTAGGATTTTTTGGTCCTGAAGATGAATTCTGCATAAATGCATTATTTTGCTTCAATTTGGTATTCAAATTAACATTAACAATAATAAAAGTTCAGTACTTTCCAACCATTGACAAATATTATAAATTGAAAAGGGTAAAGCACACCTGATCTGTTGTAGATCCTGGAGTCTTCAACTCCAGCTCTGTTGTGACATCATTGGAGTCTGCACTTTTTCCAGTCTTGCTATCCGTTGAAGATTTGTTCTTTGAATTTTGTTTTCCTGAAACATGAGATCCACTGGTAGGGTGTGCAAGTGAAGGTGCGTGTTGCATGACCTGCTGATCAACCAATGTATTAGGGGTCATATACGGAACAAAGGTCGAACAGGGATTATGGATTACTGCAGGATTCTGGTTTCCAAAATAGGGGTATGGTTGCATGGACGGATGCATAGGAATTGGCCCTGTTGGTATTGGCATTGGCATAGGGAAGGGATACGAAGTAGGCGCCATAACAACCGAGTGATCCAAACCAGCCCAAGGATATGCTGCCCTGAGTCTTTGCTGATACTGATTATTAAGATTTTCAATGTCAGATTTGAGAGATGTCTTCTCTTCTCTAAGATCATTTTTCTCTTGAGTCAACTGGTAAGAAACAACAAGTATCAATGTTCGATTATCATCTTCAGAATTGTTAATCAACGTAAACTATATTTGACAATGACCTCATGAGATTCTTCAGTCAATGTAGCATACTCAGCCTTGAGTTTGTTCACTTGAGATGTCAGATCTTTCAGCAACTGAATAGTATCAGATAGAATGGTTGCTTTATCATTTTTGGGTCTATCAGGATCTACAGTTGAATATCAACACATGGGAATGTCTTGAAGTTAGCAAACTCTCACACACACATACAAAACAATATCAATTGAAAGATTCAGATGAATATCATTACCACCAACAGGAAGATAACACAAGCCTATTAATCTGAGCTTAGCAATGACAAGTAACTCAAACGAATAAAATAAAATAGACTAAACAAGGAGGATAGTTCCCTCTTTACCACAACTTTCACAGCCGAGTCCCAAATACATAGAGTTTAAGGGTTCCCTCGACTACTATTACTCTATTTATAAGATCTCCCAGCCTCCATATTAGGTACCCCCAATACTGTCTTCCAGCTCACCCCTTTCTAACTGGTACCTTTTCACTCGTTTAAACATTCCAGACTTTCAGCCTATGGGACAAATGGTCCACAATCTCACCCATTCCAGCTGGTTTCCCGTCAATTAAACACGTAAATTCTATACTAAAACGTCAGTAAAAATAGAAAGGTGTTAACAATCTTCTTCAGTTATAATCAGCCAGCACTTAATTACTGCAAACAAAGTTTATAATACCTCAAATCATAGTTCATTCGGATTGAATTCCGATTACATGAAGAAAGCAGACTGCTAACACGAATATGACATACAGTAAAACTGTGTAGTTCATGTGATTAAATGAGATTTTTCTACCAAAAAACTCAAGAAATGTACTCAAAACTCAAAGGATTGATGTTTTTAGTATGAAAAAATCAACAGAATAATTTCTTGTCATATGTATACCAGAAAGCATGATGTTTTTACCTAGAGCATTTCCCAACTCAACAAAATGTTCATTTAGCCGATCCCTCCTCAATTTCTCACGATCAGCCTTCTGAACTTTTCTTGCAGCTTGATTATCCTTGACTTCTGGCTCAGGCTTTAGGCTACCATCATAAGAGAAGGTAATCTATCAATTCATGTATTTCAAGTAGAGGAACAAACTAAGAATAACAGGCGTACACTCTAAACTCTCAGCTGAAATACTAGCATAAGTATGCAACACTCGGCCGCTAATTCAATAATAAGAAATGAAGTGAGCTTAGAATTAATGATCTGAGATGGCTTGAAATTCCATGTTCACTGGTAATTTATTGCATTCCATAAGACTCTGTCAGGGCTGCTAAAAGAATTGAGTTCATAAATCTCATTCAAGAATTTCTAGTCATCATAGGGAAGGGAAGTGGTAATATAACTTACTAGGCCGCAGAAACTGTAAAAGAGCAGACTGTAGAAATTAAGTTGGCTTAGGTTTTATCAGGTTATCCCATTTAAATCACCAAAATGAAATTCATTTCACTATGGAATCAAATAGCCGTAGAATAAAAGCATTGATGATCAGCTTTAATATAGAAAAAAGAAAAACAGAATTCCTTGGAACAGCAGCAACAATTCAACAAAAACAGTGCAATTCAGAGTTGAAGGACTTCAAACATGATGAAATTGAATAGCAAAAAATCCAATACAATGAAAGACAAACCTGGAAGTGGGATGAAAACCAGCGAAGGTTGGATTTTGGGATTGCATAATGATGCTAAAATGAATCGTGCTTTAGCGGATCCATTAAATAAAAATAGGGTTATACTGCGAGTTTACAAAGACGATGAATTTGATGAATTGCTTCTTGGAAATCTAGGAACCCAAACCCTGCTCTTATCCTTTATCCTTGCTTTTCATTGTTTCCATTGACACGTAAGCCAGATTCCTCTCCTGCTAATACAAATAGGGATAATGTCTAAAAATATCCCCAACTTTCATAGTGAATAACAATTTTAAACTAACATTCACCCATAAACAAGAAATACATATTTTACATCAGTTGGAGGGATGGAAACCGGTAACGCGAATCATGTCATTCCTAAACCCTTATTTTTTTTTTTTTTAATTACTCATATCTGTCACATTACCCTAACGGATAATGGTTTTGATCTCATATCTGTCCCATTTAATTCGTGCGAAATTCCACTACTTCCAAGTTCTCTGGCATGGATTGAAATCGACGCCCAAGCGTACATGCGGATACCCTTATCCATTAAGAATCAATAAATAAAATAAAAAATATTACAAATTTAACAAACTATAAATTTAATAAATTATCTATCTAAAAACTGAACAAATTGAACCTTAATTAATAAGAATAAAGTAGCTTAGTGATATCACTCAATTATTGAAAAGTAAAAGGTTGGGTTCAAATCTCACGTCTTACATATAAAAAAAACAATGATATTTATTCATGTAAAAAAATTTATCACGGGTAAGAGTACCGGGTACCCTAAGGGGTATTCCCATACCCGTCCTATTACCCTAACGGGTAATAGTTTTGATCTCATACACATCAAATACCCTTTTATACATATTACGGATAGTCTTATTAGGATTGGGTAGTACCGAGTATCCACACGGATATACTATCCGTTGCCATCCCTAATCAATTGTACATGAACTAGTTATAAAAAAAAAATTACGTTGTAATTTCATAATAGAATTAAGGATAAATATTTTTAATTTCCATATAATATTTGAATTTCTTTTCTAACTTAGTACAGACATGGTATATTTTTCTAACTTTATGTGTTTTCACCATTGGATTAATTTTATGCTCCATCATCTAATGGTGAAAACACACCAAATAATGGTACTTTGTCAAAAACAAAGTAACCATAGAAGGCACCTGTATACGTATGTTTGTAATGATAAAGTAGATACGATAAAGTATCAAAAAAAGAAGAAGGAAAAAGCATCGTTAGGCTCCTGATCTTTTATTTTTTGGTTCATAAGCTCTTAATCTTTTATTTGGATTCATTAAGTCCCTGATCATTTATTTTTAGTCTCATTAAGCCCTTTATGACCAAATTAGTAAGTTATAAACATCTAATTCTGTTAAAAATTCGTTATTAACTTTATCTGTATTTGAAATTATTAAAAAATTTGTTTGTTACAGTTTTAATTAAGGTTTTTACAGTTTTCCTACAGTCACATTACACATCTAAAACTGCTTTCAAACAGTGAAAAAATACAAATTTTGAATGCAAGTGCAATTAATAACAGTCTGTTAACCGAATTTTATGTTCGAAATTACTTTTTTTGGTCATAAAGGGCTTAATGAGACCAAAAATAAATGATCGGGGGCTTAATGTATCCAAATAAAAGATTAAGGGCTTAATAAATTAAAAAATGAAAGATCATGGGCCTAATGATGTTTTTTGCCAAAAAAAGAAGAAGATATGATCAGAATAATTAGTGAAAAGATACTATTTGAAGAATTGTTTCTCAAATTAACTCAATTTGTCATATTAAAGGTAAAATTGCTCTTGATTACCAATGTTAGGAATATAATTGTATCATTTTAGACGTTAGAAAAAAATTTGTTCTTATCAATGTTAAAGAAACTTTTGCACCTTATACCATATAAATAAAAGAATCCTTAATACATTTTGAACTCCTTGAACTTGGCTATATTGGCTTCTGAACTTATACAATGTCTTATTAGCTTTTTAACTTGCTTAAAGTGACACGATTAACTTATTATGTTCACGTGGAAGAAAAAGAGTGAATTTTGACAAATTGAAAAGTACAGTAAAACCTCTATATAGGAATACTCTATATAAGAATAACCTCTATTTTTTTATAAAAAAAACTCGGTCCCAACTTGGGCCAGTTATAAATAGGAATAACCTCCCAAACATTATTTGTTATACACTTTTCAAGTCCCACATTTAGAAACTTTGCCTCTATATAGTAGTAATTATATATATATATATATATATATATATATATATATATATAAATTAAGAATTCAAATTAAATTAACAAATATTAAAAAAAACTGTTGAAATTATCTATGAGTTGGAAACATAAACTAAAACTTGAAATTATAAATATTTAGTATTCTTATTGATGTTTACATTTTTCCCATAAAACTCTTACAATTATCTATGTGTGGAGATTGTATTATACCAAACTCTATTTAGTAATAACCTCCCAATTGTTATACAAATAGTCCGGTCTCAAGTGTATTCCTATATAGAGGTTTTATTGTATGTCACTTTATGCAAGTCCAAATGGCGAATATATCACTCGAAGCGATTTCGGGAGGCCAATAGGTCATTTCAAACAAATTCAGATGGTCAATAAGTCATTTTAAGAAAGCTAAAAAAGCTAACAAGACACTCTGTAAATATTCGGGAGTCAATATATTTTCTAGACCAAATTGAAAAGACCTCTAAGCCATAAACGAAACTAGTTGTTACAAAGTTTTTTTTTTAAGATAAAGTATAAATTTGTCTCTAATACTTTTTTTAATCATAGATGTATAGTAAGACCTTGTCCTTAATCTGTCCAATGCAGATTAAATCTGGATTTAAATAGTGCTAGAATCCATGTTTAACTATTTAGAGTGCAAACATGAGTGAAAACAGAGCAAAGATTTCCTAAAATATTTGGGATCCGAGATAATATGGGTGGAAATCACTGAAATATTTAGAGATGGAGGTTGGGAATATTTTTCACCCCGGAGCTGAAAAAATGATAGAGGCAAAAGGTACTATCCCCGAACCTTAAAGCTGGCCCTCAAGGCTGGGCGTCAGCCCTTCTCCTAGGCCAGTTCGTCGAGCTGACCTTCAGAGGTGCAAGGCAGGCCCTTTTATGGGCTGAGTTGTCCAACCCATCGAGTTGGCCCAAAAGGGTCTTGAAGTGCTCTTTTCGTCCGTCTTTTAAGTGTGATCCATCCGTCCTTCAGTTTTTGACCTGGAAAAATGCACTAAATCTCCCAAAACTTTAGTACACGGGCTAAATTGATCCACCAAACTTAGGATTTAAAGTATCAAATCAATTTATATTGACATTTGGTGAATCAATTAGCCAATAAAATAAATGGAAAGCTTTAGGTGAGTGTGAACTTGACTTTATTTTACTAAAAATGACATAAATAGCACAAAAAGTGATAAAAGTAATAATTTAGAACTAAAAACTAAATATTTATCAAAAGTGAAGTAAAGCATGGAAAATTGATGCAAAGTTATTAAATTTAGAATAAAAGTATCCTAAAAACCGAACCAAAATATAGGGTTTTTTACCCCTATCAATCCCCAACCCGTAGGATCTCTGCCCATCCTCGAATAAATCCCCGTGAGGATCCTTAAAAATCTTTTTAAGGATCCCAAAATATCTTTGTGAGGTTCCCTAGTATACAATTATTTATATTATATAATAACAAGTGAATGTTATCCTCCAAGCTTCCACGGCAAGAAGTTTATGTCGAATGTTTGACCGGGATTCAAATAAAGGTCGATTAATGATTGTCTATGTACTGCCACATTATACATTAGTGATATGGACATTAGTTGGCATATGACCATTCAAATGTTCCATGATCGCGTGTTTATGATTCCGATGAAGGACTACAAATAGAGGTCGTAAGGCATGCTCGTATTGAAGTTCGGTGTGAACACAACTAAAGAAAGGTGACACATATGGAGATCTCATATTGGGATAACGATCCTCCAATAGGAAAATGAAATCCTAAAACCTTAATAGGGACCGTAAGGAAACTATAAATAAAGGGTTAAGATAATCATCTAGGTAATGCTCTAAACCCCAACCTTCATTTCTCTCTCTTTCTTAAGAGATATATTGACTTTCGAATTGGTAGTTTCTAGGCCTACAGTCCGCACCTCCCCTATTTTACAAGAAAACATTCATACCAGAAGGAACTTCGGAGATCTGTATATCGGAGATACACACAAAATATCATTGGTGTGATGCGCGTGGAGCCGAGATTTTTCTCATGACTCCATCAACTATAATGACAATACTTCTTGATGGTGGTTCTAGGAAAGAAATAAATGAGGTTATCATCAAAGACATTACAAATGAGGATGACTCTAACTTGCCTTCGTTGGCACCGCATCCACGGAATCCATCGAGAGATTCTTTCAAAGGGTCCAATCAGACATGACGGCAGAAGATACAAACACCTTATCTGCGGTGCTGGCCAAAATGGCTTCCAACTCGAAAGGCGATGGTAATCCTTCTAGTGTCCACCAGTTGAATGGCTAGAGCGCAAGTGAGCAACATGCTTCAGATTCCAGTTGGCGAGAGAATTCTAAGCTTAAGGTTACACCCTACAATCCTATTTTTCTTTTTCCACTGAATAACACAAAGCAACATCTCACTCATTCAGAGTTAATTTAGTTTCCAATATGCAGTCTTATTCAATCTTTATGCATATTATATATGTTCATTATATAAAATTCAATTTGCAATAACAAAGTAAATCTAGTCGAAACCCTATTATCGACGAGTAACTATTTGTAAAATATCGAGCGGGCACAGTTGCTTCAAGAGAATTAAAGGAAGAAAAAGGGAGGAATAAATAAGGTGAAGGAAGACGAGAGTGTTATTGAAAGAAAAAGCAAATAGGGGGAGGGGACGATTACAAATTTTTATTGCATTTCATGCTTTTTTTTCTTTGTCATCCAAATCACGTGACATGTTAGCAGAAAAAGAAAAATGAAAAGCGAAAAAAGGGGGAATGAGATAAATATGAAAAACGTGGAAAAAAAATGGAAAATGTGAAAAAAGAATGAGAAAACAAGAAAAATAAGAAAACAATTAGGCATTCCTTTCCATTTTAACCATAAATTCTAACACGAAAATACAGGAAAAAAATGTGGGAAATGGAAAAAATGGGGGGAAAATGAGATCTAAGTTTTTCCATTTTTTATATTTTTAACTTTCCCATTTGTAATGTTTCTCTCACTTTTTTTATTCTTTCTATTTTTTTATGTTTTTTTCTCATTTTTTCCGTTGTTCTTGTATTTTATGTTTGTTCGATTTCTATTTTTTTTCTATTGTCTCGGATTTACCATTTTGCTCATTTTTATTTTCTCATTTTTATCTGTTTTCCAGAATTTTCTCGTTTTTCCATTTCTATTTTTTAAGTTTTTCTCGTTTTTTCCGTTTTATTATTTTCTTAGATCTGCTCACTTTTCCTATTTCTCTCATTTTTGCCATTTTTTCTCATGTTTCTATCGTTTTGTTTGTGTTTCATGTTTTTTTTCGATTTCTCTCATTTTTTTTGTTATACAGTTTTTTTCATGTTTTTGTCGTTTCTTTTATGTTTTTGGTTTTTCATGTTTGTCCTATTTTTCCATTGTTTTCATTTTTTCATTTCTCACTGCTCTAGTTTTTCCGTTTTTAACATTTTTCTCACTTTTTATGTTTTTTCCATTTTCTCATTTTCTGTTTTTCACAATTTCCTCGGTTTTTCTATTTTTTCCATTGTTGCCCATTTTTCTCATTTTTTCTAAGTCCTTTTTCATTTTTGTCCATATTTTCGTGTTTTTTTTATTTTTTTTTTCATTTTATGGCTAATAAATATTATATTTTCAAATCAGTTTTAGTTTAAAACCAAACCAAACCAAAAACAAACATTTTGCAAATTACAAACTGAACCGAAACTATGTATTGAATCAGTTGATTCATTTTTCTTCATTTTATCCATTTTTTTACCATTGATTAATTTTTTATTATATTTTCTCATGTTTTCACATGCCATCTTTATTAATAATGATAATAAAATTACAATTGTTACTTGAAAACATGACTCGAACGTTCTATAGTGTTATAAACATGGTACATGACCTCCAACATGATATTAGCAGACATTTAGATTATTAATATTAACATTTTTTTTAATTTGCGCACAATGCGCTTACATTAAAGAAGAAAGAAAAATCCCCACCAGACCCGGATGTGATTCGAACCCATGACCTCCCAAGACATAGGTAAGCTCTCAACCACTAGGCTAAGAGCTTCACCACTATTATTAATATTAACATATTAATTAAAAATAATAACATAAAATATTTAAAAAATAGTATCATATCCTCCTATATTTAAAAAGTATTCATCAATATATGTACATAGTAAAATTACAAGTGTCGCAAAAATATGATACTAAAGTCTACAATAAACTGATTCAGTTAACACAATTATGACACAAAAGTTTTTGATTTGGATTAAGATTGACACTGACCCGAAATTGATACGAAACGAGTTCAATAATTACCGCCTATATATATAATAAGAGCATCTCCAATAGAATGACCACTCCAATAAGGTGACATGACTCTCTAAAATAAATAGCTAGCTATTTTCACTGGCTAAATTTGGCTAGTCTCTTTGGCTAGCTATTTCTATTTTTTATTCATTCTTTCTCTTTCCTCTTTGTATCTTTTTTCTACTTTTTTTTTTCTTTAAATTTAATCACTTTTAATGATAAAATAATCAAATAGAGAGTCAAATAGCTAGCATGGTTGGAGCAAAATATAAATTTGGCTAGCTAAATTTAACTAAACTAATATTTTATATTATTTTAGAGAGTCAAATAGCTAGTTAGTGTTGGAGATGCTCTAACAATAGCAATTAAACAGAAATCATGTAATTATTTTGAATATTTTTTTTAATAAATAATAAAACTAAAACCAAATAGAAAACTTAAGAATATACAATTAAGTATAAATATAAAAGGTTGAAAAAAAAGTTCAGTAGAATTCTAAAAATAGATATCAATTTATATATAAAAGTACTTTCTTAAATTTCAAATAGAATAAATTTATAATATAAAGAAAAAGTTGAGAAGTTAAATGTGGAAGGAGTTAGATTGGTTATTAGATTATAATAAATTATGTGATATAATATTTAATTATTCAACCTATCTAATTTATTAAAATTAATTTTTATGGAGGAGTTAGATTGGTTATCAGATTATAATAAATTATGTGATATAATATTTAATTATTCAACCCATCTAATTTATTAAAATTATGGTGAAATCCTTAGGGCATGTTTGGTTCAGCTGTTAGCTAATAACTGTTGCGGTTGCTGTTAGCTGTTTGCAATTGCAGTAAGCTGTTAGCTGTTGCTATTAGCTGTTTGTTATTAACTGTTTAATTATTAGTGTTTGGTAAAATGATATTGAACTATTGTTGTTCGGATTTAAAATGTCTAAAATGGACATGTTTTAAATTAATCAACGATGAAATTATAAAAGGAAAAAAGTAAAAAAATGCACATAATGTTTACAACTAGAAATAATTTTACTCTTAATATCTAAAATGATGCAATTTTACCCATAACACTGGTAGTTAAGAGCAATTTTACCTCTAACATTGGCAGGTTGGGTCGATTTTAGATATTATTAGAAAACATAGATATTTTATTTCTTATTATACACCAATTGCATATACCAGTAGTTCTAAAAAAGATATTTCATATTTTTTTTATGATTTAATAATAAAATTAAAAATTAATATTTATAAATTCGATGAAATATAGGAATTTTTTTGTCCAACTTGTACAAAAGACAATATTAGGGTATTTTTGCACCTTATCCTATTATAAAATAAAAAATGTGTTACACAAATTAATAAAAATAATCTTTATAAAAAATAAAAAATTTATTGAACGCGACAAAATCTTGTTTTCCGGTAATTATGTTGTAGAAATATAAATAATGTTAAAGAATAAACATATTTTCTGGAAATAAGAAGGATAATTTTGTCAATAATAACTAACTGCAAACAGCTGTTTATGAAAAGCTCCAAATAGGAGCTTTTCGTGAAACGCTCCAAAACGCTGCAGTTTTCAAAGAAAATGCTAAACACTGCGGTTATATAAACCTAACCAAACGCTATATTTCCTGCGGTTTGGAGTGAAACGCTAAACGTTCCTCCGAAAAGCTGAAACAAACACCCTCTTAGCCTAGTGGTTGTGAGCATATGTATGACTTGGGAGGTCATGGGTTCGAATCACATCCGGGTGGAGTGAGAATTTTTCTTTCTTCTTTAATGTATGCGCATTGTACGCAAATTTAAAAAGAATTTATTAAAATTATTTATATAGATTAAATTAGTTAATATAAGATGTAGAGCTAATATTTAAGGTTGAATTTGGATTAAAAAAATCCTACAAAAAATAATAATTTTAGTTTTATTTAACTTTCCAACATTGTAAAAAGTGCAAAACTAAAATATTAACAATATCAATAAAAATTATAATAATATGTTTAATATCAAAATGTAAATTAAATAAAATATCAACATATAATAAATTTTTAATATAAAAAACCAAGTTTAAGTTTAACATAAGTAGTCACTATGTAAGATAGCTTACCCAATATAGAGGGTTATAATTTTTATGATGTTTAAAATAAATATATTATTATGGATAATAATGTGTATTAAAATGCAATGTTTTTTAGTCATAGTCGTTATAGTTATTCATCTATCTATTATCTATATAAAAGGAGGAAACAAAAGTAACACATGGCTTAATTCTAAAGCTTATCATGATGATGTGTAATTTTTACAATTTTTCACTAATTTTTGAAGATTATTAACTTCTTCTATTCTTCCCTCCCAACGTGTTCTGGAAAACAGTCCAGCAACAATTAGAACTCTATCTACTAATCTACTAATTAAACCTAAACTGCCACCTAAAACTAACAAAAGAGATTCAAAATTCAAAATATATTAAAGCACACCTCACTTTTCGGGATGATTTTCGTTATCTTCCTTACTCTTCTCCTTTATCTGTGCCTTCGCCTCCTTCCTCTCACAGCAAAAAAAAAAAAAAAAACCCTAGAAGGAAAAGGGCAAGTGTAATCTATCTCTATTGGTTTTAGTTTGCCTCTGCTCTTAGCAACCAAGATGAAGGTTTTAATCTTACAAATTTTCGTAGTTCAGTTTCATGATTTTAAATCTCACTCTCTTTGCAGTTCAATATTGCCAACCCCACTACGAGATGCGAAAAGAAGCTCCAAATCGAAGATGACCAGAAGCGGTAAGCTCTCATTCTTCGTGTCCAATTATCTCTTTTATATAGTTAAGGGTGTGAGAGGTAAGTACTCATGATTACACAACAAGTTGTTGAGCAATTATCTTATCATTCATTCTGAAATTAAGCTATATAGTAGAACAAGTTGCTGGATTGTTTTTCTGTGTTTGGGTTTGGGATTTTTTTTATCATGCAACGATTTCAAGATGCAGTTAATTTAGATTGGGTTAATTTGTAGAAAACAATCAATAGAATCACCACAGTGGTTTTGCCAGGTATCTTTCATTTTCATGTAAACATTGTTTATCTATTTTTATTCTGCATGTTCTAATCAAAGATTTGTTGTGTATCCCCAACTATGGTTTTTAGGTTTCTAATTGTCCTAATTTTTGCTTTCTTATTATCTCAAATGCATGCAGGTAACTACTTGATTCTTCCTCCATATGATCCAAAAACCTTTAGAGGGTAAATTTTCTGATCCATATATTGTAATGAATGATCTTATTGCATATTGAGACTACTATACAAATGTCACCAATTTTTTTTGGCTTGAATGTTTCCAGTTTTTTTTATTATTATTTTAGGTCCATTTAAGCCAAAAACAAAATTGAACGTTGCAAGTTCATTTATGTTGAGCAGGATCATGTTCATTTTATTAACCCTGTCAATTAATTAAAAATGAACTAAGTAGCCCAAAACTGAATTCGTAAAACATTTTTTTGCTTAAATGGCCCAACACTGGTGGAGAGAGCAGAACACTCAAGTTGAAACTATTGTCAATAACCTTGTCAGCTCCAGTTTGTAGAAATTCCTCTTCTTATCTCAACTACATTGATTTGCATACATGAATCTTAATCTGCTTTTGGTCTTATGAAGCATATATTTTTATGGCAGATTGGTTTCTAACTGAATTAAATATAGTGTGTTTGTTATTTTGGACTTTACTGAATTAAATATATTGGTTGCCAATTTGTGAGTGAATAATATATTTGTGCTTTGTTTTTTATGTAGACAATGGCTGAAACTGACTTTAAAAATAAACTAATTTATGTGGTTTACAATGAAAATTTTGCTGAATTTAAACTAAAGACAATTTCGATGCCTTAACATGATAATTAGCACTTCTAACAGATATTTAAAGGACTGAATCAACCTTCCAAGCTATAAACTTCATTTCAACAAAAAGGATAAACAAATAGGACCATACTTTGGTTTATGCAAATTTCATGAGTCCTATAGTTACTAGAGTCACAAATTGGTCTACTGAATTTGAGATTATAATATATAACACCTTTCTATGCTTTATAATCACTTTGGGTTTTGTGACTTCCAGCTAAGAAATTTCTTCTAGCAGTTTACATCAATTTAACTAATTCTTTTAACAGGTTACATGAATTTTATTCTTATTGGAATACAAGTAGAATAGCTATTGTCTTGGCTGTGGCTTATTGGAAACCGAGTGGATTATAGGACAAATGCTTAGACACTAAAGAATAGATACTATCACATTTTGAATTAGTGGTATTATTGGACATTATTCTTGCTGCAATGGAGACACTTGATCTTCAGAGCTTGGAGTGTTGTGCTTAGTGATGCACAACCTCGATTGATCACAACTTTTAAGATGGATGTTCTTTTCCTTTCTGATCAGTACTGAATCTTTTATCTTTTCTGCATTCTAGAGGTCTTATCTTTCTAATGTTATTTGTTGGTATTTTAAAATCTTTCAATGAATAATATTCTTTGTTGTTACTATCAAATATGAGATTTTATTTTCATGGATCGACAAATGTTTTGTGTATTAGTTATTGGCTAAATTTTTTCCTTAAAGTGATATCTAACATTTTGAGATTAAAAAATGCAAGAAAATTAAAAAAAAAAATGCAAGAAAATAATGTTTGTATATTAGTTGGGTATTTTTGCATTGCTTTTGATGCAAGTGAGAGCTGTTTGCAAATGCATGTGTTATTTAATAGAAAGAAAAGGCATGAAAAAAACTTTAGTATATCATTTCATGTAAAAACAGAATGTATTTGCTCTAATTCTTATAAATTGTATATTTTTTTATTGGTTTACTGAATTTGAGATTATAATATATAATACATATTGTGTCTCTTAAATCCCATGTACTGTAATCAGTTTCTATGGTTCTGTATGTCCTAAAGCCTCTTTCATACATAATGGCAACCATGTTTAAGTCCTTGTTGATCTTAATTATCATAACTAATTTGAACTCATTATTTCCTTCTTTTCTTAAGCAGAATTTTTTAAAGTCTATTTGATGTAGCTCCTTCCCTCTTTCTCGACAGCAATTTCCTCATTCGCTTGAAATTCAATGGGATTAGCTCAAACTTTCCATTGTACCTTGGGGGGTCCAGGTAGTCATAAAAAGAGGTTATTCAATAAAATAAGTGTACTAGTACCTGCAAAATAATTCCTTGTGTGCATATATATTTAGCTAAATAAGTTTATATGGTCTTTCCATGGTTGTTTAATGGAAAAATTGAGAATGGGTTATAATTGGCTCCTTTGATTTTACAGATTATGGCTGAAAATTTGAGACAAGTTAAAACCTTCACAGAATTTTGATCCTATAATCTTATATTTACTTGAATAAATATTAACCAGTAAATACTTCATAAAACACATAATCGAAATACTGAAACACCATTAACTAATTTAGCTATTCTATTTAAATGAATATACGAGTCCAATTCTTGCACTAAACTCACATAATATTCTCACGCTATCTTTCTCATTTCTTTTCTTCTTCACTATTCTGTTTGCTTTTCAATCTTTCGCTATAAACCAAAAAACAAAGGGGAAAAAAGGGAAATTGTATGTTGTTAATAAAAAAACAATTAAATCTACACAACTCAAATATATGAAGCGGAGAAATGTCCAATTTAATGGTCAAAATGAAGGGGAAATTACTAGCAAAATATGCAGACAGTTTTTTTTTTAGAAAAGAAGAAATAATTATGCAGCACAAACAAATTATACGGATTTTAAATAATATTTACTGCAATTATCAATGTCAAGAAACTTCACTACTAACATTATAAAAAACTACAAGTTTAAGAATCCTCAAAAATCAAAAAACTATTATTTGAGTTCATAGAAGATTAAAATGATAGTACCATCAAGTATAAACACAACATTTACTGATTAATTATCATAATTAATTTGAACTAATCATTCCTTTTTAAAATCTACTTAATATAGTTCAATCCTTCTTTCTCTATAGCAATTTCTTTATTCTATTGAATTTCAATGTGATTAGCTTAGACTTTCAATTTGATGTAGTTCCTTATTTCTATGCGGTAATCTCCTAATTCTTGACAGTATTGAAACTGGGTCTTATTAATATTTTTTAATTGATTTACCTCTATTTACACAATATGTTTTGTAATCTCCTTTACACAGTACCTTTCAAACATTTTGGATTCAATCATAGCAGTTTTTACTACCCCACCCCATACTTAGGAAGAATCATTGTGTGTTAATTAACTGAATTAAAATTTACCACCTATTCTATTAAAATATGAAATTACTATTATTTAGTTGATAGTTGATAGAATAGAATAAAATAATTTGGGCATTACACGGACCTAAATCTAGTTATGACATATGTGTGCAGTAGTAATCTTTATGGTTATGACCGTTATATATGGTATTATTAAAACAAACACAATTTCACACCTAAAAATCAAGACATGATATGTGATGAAGATAAATTAAACTTCCAACTACAATTTTGCCTATAGAGCATGTTAGTAGAATGGAAAAGGAAGCATCTTTTGCACGAGAAATCTTCTTCGAATTTTTTATAATAAAGTTTCCCAGTGTCAGTTTTTGTTTCGGTTTCCGTTCGAAGGATGCTTGCTTTTCCATTCTACTAACATGCTCTATAGGCAAAATTGTAGTTAGAAGTTTCATTTATCTTCCCAGCATATCCTGTCTTGAATTTTAGGTGTGAAGTTGTGTTTATTCTGGTCTCTTGTTTACATGTACCCCTAGCATGTTCCAAAAGTTCTTGTGAACACCACAAAAAAACATGTTTGTCCTGAGTTTCTTCTGTATTATGTTATGAGTACATTTTGGTTAATTGCATCTTACAGGGTAGGGTATTTTGTCAAAGATAGCCGCTAAATATGCAGCTACATTAATGCTAAAGAGTTTATAAATAGTAAAAAACTAAATGCATAATTTTAAAGGACATGTATTGTTCACTTATACGACATTTAGAATTGGTTGGATAAGGAATCTACGAAGGAATAAATTTGGATGTTATCAAATGTGTTGCTTACAAGAATACTATTTACCTAATTGAAAAGGTAAATGATTCATTACAAGTACTGGTTCACCATTTCATTGCTTTCATTACAAGTTGGGAGTTTGGCCACCTTCACAACAATCCTTTTGCTCTATAGTAGTCCAATGCTCTAGCTAGTCCTTTCCTAATTAGCGAATGAGGAGGAGCCTTACCGCTGTAGCCAATCCCATTCCTTTTGAGGATGAGGAGAAGGAGGAGGAGGCCCATCTTTGCCATTCCAATTCCTAGGCGAATGAGGGGGGTCGCCATTCCTACTCATGTTCCTAGGAGGAGGAGGAGATCTCGAATATTCCATTTCCCTGCAATATCATAATGCCCAGCATAGCCTTTTGTCACTCATGGTAGGGGTGTAAAGGAGCCGAGCCAAACCTAGGTAGGCTCGGTATTTGCTCGTTAATATCTCAAGCCAAGCCCTCTCGAATCGAGCTTTGATGAGCTTTGACCGAATTTGACCGAGCTTTGACCAGGCTGATCTTTGACCGAATCTGACCGAGCATTGACCGAGTCGAGCTTTTATCGAGCTTCTAACGAGCTTTAACCAAATTCATCATACATGCATAGAATAAGTAGCGTAGAAAACAAAAAAGCCTTATAACACACTTCATATGAGTTTAAAATATTTATAAAGAAAAATAATCATGTGTTATTGCTAAGATTCAAGAATAGTATATGACACTTGTGGTCGGAAAACACACAAACTTAGAGAAAAATTTCAAACAATGAAATATATATTAAAGTTTATAATGTATTTTGTTCCTTATCAAAACCTAATTTTGTAGCTAAAGACTCAAAGGCCTAAGCTTTTTTGTTTCAATTTTTTGATAGGTTAAATCTTCGAGCCTGTTCATGAGCTTTCGATCTGAACTTGAGGACGTTCGGGCTCAGCTCATTAATCATCGGGCCAATCCCGAACTCAAGTCGAGCCCTATCAAGCTGTGCTTTAATTGAGCATTCATCGAGCTAAGCTCGAATAGTTTGTGAACTACCAAGGCTCGTTTCATATCAAAGTAACACAAAAGGGCTCGGGTAATTCAATTGATCTAGGTATGCTCAATCTTTTGAATAAACATGCCTATAATTATTAAAACTATTATAAGCAGATGAATTACCAAATTTGGTAAACCAAATATCAAGTCCTGAATGAGAACATAAATTTATGCAAATCTACGTGTCATACGAGGTTTTTAGGATCTATATAGAGCTTCTTAACGATCTCTAAATGCTATTAGAACATGGCTGCACAATATTGACTACAAGTAAATAGTGACTATTTAAGTTATCTTACCAATTTAGAAGGTCATAATTTTTATGATGTTTAAAATAAATATATTATCTTGGATAATAATGTGCATTAAAATGCAAAAAGGCATTGTTTTTTAGCTATTGTCATTATGGTTATCCATTATTAAAAATTCATTATGATATTTATGGTTATGACCGTTATGTGGTATTATTAAAACAAACACAATTTCACACCTAAAAATCAAGACATGATATGTTGGGAAGATAAATTAAACTTCCAACTACAATTTTGCCTATAGAGCATGTTAGTAGAATGGAAAAGCAAGCATCCTTTGCACGAAAACTCTTCTTCGGCTTTTTTAGAAAGAAGTTTCGCAGTGTAAGTTTCAGTTTCGGTTTCTGTGCAATGGATGCTTGCTTTTCCATTCTACTAACATGCTCTATATGAAAAATTGTAGTTAGAAGTTTCATTTATCTTCCCAGCATATCATGTCTTGAATTTCAGGTGTGAAATTATGTTTATTATAGTCTCTTGTTTACATGTACCCCTAGCATGTTGCAAAAGTTCTTGTGAACTCCGCAAAAAAAACATGTGTGTCCTGAGTTTCTTCTATATTATGTTATGGGTACATTTTGGTTAATTGCATCTTACAGGGTAGGGTATTTTGTCAAAGATAGTCGCTAAATATGCAGCTACACAAATGCTAAAGAGTTCAGAAATAGTAAAAAACTAAATGCATAATTTTAAAGGACGTGTATTGTTCGCTTATACGACATTTAGAATTGGTTGGATAAGGAATCTACGAAGGAATAAATTTGGATGTTATCAAATGTGTTGCTTACAAGAATACTATTTACCTAATTGAAAAGGTAAATGATTCATTAGAAGTACTGGTTCACCCTTTCATTGCTTTCATTACAAGTTGGCAGTTTGGCCACCTTAACAATAATCTGTTTGCCCTACAGTAGTCTAATACTCTAGCGAGTCCTTTCCTAATCAGCGAAGGAGGATGGGCCTTACCGTTGTAGCCAATCCCATTCCCTTTGAGTAGGAGGAGCAGGAGGATGAGACTCGCCGTTGCCATTCCAGTTCTTAGGAGAAGGAGGAGGGCCACCATTTCCATTCATGTTCCCTAGAGGAAGAGTGCCGTAATATTCCATTTCCCTACAATATCATAGTGCCCAGCCCATCCATTTGTTGCTCATGGTTAGGGTTGTGCATTATGCGGTTAAAACTGCAAAAACCGAATCGAACCGCACTAAAATTCGGTTTTATTACCATTCGGTTCGAAATCGGTTTGCATTTTTAGAGAATATCGGTTTTCAATTCGGTTTTATAAAAATTACTTAAAAACTGAACCGAACCGATTACATATACTTCGCCATTATATATAGGGAAAAGTACAAAAATAAACCTTGTGGTTACACCTATTTTCGATCGGCACCCTGTGGTTTAAAAATTTATAAAATGGTACCTTGAGGTTCATTCCGTTAGCAAACACATACCAAATTGACTAATGGTGTTAAAAGTCAAAAAGAAAAGAGTTAATTTAGTCCTTATATTTATTTATTTTATAAATTAACCCCCCTTATTATTTAATTATCATAAACAAACCCTAAAATAAAAAATAAAAATCAAATACACCATCTTCTCCATCTCTCTTTAATTTCTTATTTTTCTTCTTCTTTCTCTCCCTTCTCTCTCCTCTTTATTAATTTCTCTCTCCAAAATCAATTGAATTTAGAGAGAGAAATTAAAGATTAACCATCATTCGCAACACCTTCTGCTGCTGATAAATATTGGGGTTTGATTTTATAACCTTACCAATATTTTTTATTATCTACTGAATCAACATTCTGTGACGACGAGATTCATTCCCTAAGATCCCCAATTTGTTGGAAAGATGGAACCAAAAGATTTTAGTGTTGTTCGTCAACATATCAAGGTTTGATTTGAATGGAATTTCAGGAGCTTCATTGATTGTCGATGTTGACCAATTAATGATTCTAATAGTCTCTGTTAGACACTTCACTTTTGCCGTATTTGGTGGGACATTTGGAAGAGAAGTTGAAGCGAAGATGCATTTCCGGGATACTCGGGCAATGACTTTGAGTTTGCTGGAATTTGTTTCATTCGGAGACATGTTTCTCCCTAATTGCCATGTTTACTTCAGAAAAGTAATTAATGTTTATTCTTTTGCAGCAGTTTAGATGATGAAGATTGTCATATAGAAGTAGAAGATTTGGTGTTCCTAAGAGGAATTAAACGAAAAAGAATACGGATTAGTGTTGTATTAGACAAATAATTAAAGACTAATTCTAATCCTTGTAGCAAAAGGATTTTCCAATGAATAGGAGATTTCAAATTAACTTTTCATAATGTTTCAGAAAACACTTCCGATAACAAGGGCTCTTCCAAGTCAAAGTAGTCCAATAATGATTTTGGAGAGAGAAATTAACAAAGATGAGAGAGAGAGAGAGAAGAGAGAGAAAGAAAAAGAAAAATAAGAAATCAAAGAGAGATGTAGAAGATGGTGTATTTGATTTTTATTTTTTATTTTGGGGTTTGTTTATGATAATTAGATAATAAGGGGGTTAATTTATAAAATAAATAAATATAAAGACTAAATTAACTCTTTTTCCTTTGACTTTTAAAATTGTTAGTCAATTTGGTATGTGTTTACTAACGGAATGAACCTCAAGGTATGTTATCAAATGTGTTGCTTAAAAGAATACTATTTACCCAATTGAAAAGGTAAATGTTCCATTACAAGTAGTGATTCACCCTTTCATTACTAGTTGGGAGTCTGGCCACCTTCACAATAATCCCTTCTCCATGTAATAGTCCAATGCCCTAGTGAGTCCTTTCCTAATCAGTGAAGAATGAGCCTTACCACCGCAGCCAATCCTGTTCCCTTTAAGGAGGAGAAGAAGAAGGAGGAGACCTGATGTTGCCATTCCCATTCCTAGGAGAAGGAGGAGGACCGCCATTTCCACTCATGTTCCCAGGAGGAGGAGGATTGTGGAAACACCTTTCCACATGATTTTGATTTGACAAAATTATTTAAGTAAAATTAAATATATTCTAAACACACTAAGTTTAAATGCTTTGATTTATTATACTAATGTGTTTGTTCAATATTGAGTTAAAATTGTTTATAAGACATAAAGAATAAAAGGCCCAAAGCCCAATACGGAAGTCAAAGCCCAAGTCAAACAGATCAAGGCAACTCGGCCCGCGTGTGCAAAACGCTGTCGTTATGTACAAAACGCAGCTCAACGGAAGAAGGATCGAGAAGACCTTCATTGAACAACTTCGTAACGAAGCTGCTGGGTTGAATCGACAAAGAGTACAAGACAGCAGCTGAGCAAGAACAACTTCCAGCCAAAGTGTTTCCACTTCGGGTAAAGTTCAGAAGACACAGAACGATGTCTAGTTGACCTTACCATAAATGGAGAGACATTCTATCGAGCTGACTAAAAGCTTCTCAACACTGACCGAGGACAGAAGATACTCAAATCTGATTGGCCGAGAGCTCTGAGCAAGACTGAGTGACAACGACAGGAAGCCGTTTCCCTCCAACGGTTATTTCGAAATTCGAAATGACCGATGTCTCAGACGTCTCTATAAATAGAGCCCTTCAGTTGCTTCATTCGACACAGAACTTCATCAAGCCATTACGCTGACCAAAATTCTACTTAAAGTTCTGCGAGAAAAAGCAAAGCAAATACTTACACCAAATTCTATATCTTTCGTGTAAAAGTCTAGAGTGATTATTCAATCATCTAAAGTGTCTTAGCAATTGTTGTTTAGGACAAATCTTTATCATTTCTAGAGATTAGAAAGGGCAGGCTGAGTACTCGGTTATAGTACTCAGCGAGAGATTAGGAGTGAGTAGAGGTATAGAGGAAGGTACTCTTGTTATACTCAGCTTCTAAGTTGTAAAAGGTTTGATGCTCTACCGTTAAAGAGCTCAGTAGAGAATTCGAAAGCTCGAAACGTGTTCCGGGGACAGGACGTAGGCTCAGAGGCCGAACCTGGATAAATCTGCTGAGTAACATCTTTCTAACCTTAAACTCCTTAATATATATATTGCTTGCTTAAACAAAACTGACCAAGTAAAGAGGTCACGCTGAGTTGTGTGTATTGAGTATCTGAGTTCAGGAATAGACTCAAAGTGCTATCTCTTGACTCAACGAAAGAAACTGACTTAGTCACCAGTTGACTAAGCTAGTGTCTTATTTACTCAGCGCGCTGTGTAATCCTTTTTCAAAGAAAAAGAAGTCAGCCTTAACGTACTTAAATTTTAAATAGTTCTTATCCCCCCCTTGGAACTAACTTGTTACGTTATAAGGGACCAACAAGGATGGCCCGAATATTCCATTTCCCTGCGATATCATAGTGCCTAGCTATGAGCACAGATTTTTTTTCGGCCCTAGTGATGAGTTTATGTTACACTCTAGCTAACAATTGGTGTAAGTGGGCTCCACACAACACGCTGTGCGAGATATGAGCTAAGGACCCGGACCCCGTTTTCTGAGTCATTTTTAGTTCATTTTACTTGATTGTATCAAAATCTATTTTGATTTATCATTTCTGAAGTAAAAAATACTCGAAGTAAAAAATGACCTTCGATCCAATAGTGTTCCTCGATCGAGGATGAGGGTCTTCGATCGGCGATCCTTAGCGGTTTCGGGCAGTTTTAATCAGTTTTTTGACGATTCTTTTCCCTATTTCGACTACAAGAAAGGCAGAAAATGCCGACGAAGAGGGACAAAAGTTGAAAAACCATTTTTGAGAGCAAAATAAAAAAAAAGAGTGAAACTCATTGAAAACCACTTGAAAATGAGTGAAATTGAGTGAAATTATGAGGTTTTTATACAAATCTTACCAAAACATGATATTTTGAGAGGTTCAAACACCCAAACACGATAATTTACAAAGATTTAGTTCGAAAAAACACGTTTATCACAATTGTTCTCCACTAAACGTCAATTCTGAAGTCATTACACTTCTAGAATTGACCTTTTTGGATCAAATCTACTTCAATCTGGAGGTTTTCGGTCAAGTACATGGGATACCACATTTTGATCACTTTAATTGCTTGTTGCACAAGTCCGGATTGTTGCTCAAGGTCTCAATCATGCGTTCGTCGACCTAGTAAACACGAAAATTGGAAAAGCGTCTCAGAGGTAACATCTGAAGGGTTTTAAAAGCCTGCTCCCTACTGTTTGCACGTGTTTATTTAAATTTCGTGTATTTCTCCCCATCTGGAGGGTCTGCCCGAAAGGTCTTCCTCGATCGAGGATATCTTCCTCGATCGGGGATCTCCCTAGAACGGTGATAGGGAGCTTTTCAAGCAGATACCTGTTTTCTTGTCCGGGTAGTCTAGGTTTCTTGTTTTTCGGTAAATTTCATACATTTCAGCCATCTTTGCAAATGAAGATAAAATCAACCCCGAGATAGAGGTATTTTAGTCATTTCTATTAAAACCTATCTAGACGTCTAAATTAGGCTTGAGAATACTTGCATGCTACATGTTAGATTTTAGGAATAAATAGGGTAAATTACATACGTGGCGTACAACCTTTACCCATTTTCACACTTTGGTGTATAACCAAAAATTTGTCACACTAAACTGTACCAGCTTCAAATGACCTCCCACTAAAGTGTACAGCTGGTAAAAATGACCGGTCAATGCAAGTCAATATTGCCACGTCAGCATTTTGACCACTTTAAAAGTAAAAAATTCACACCCCTAATATGGAATTGCTAAAATACCCCCATCCCTACCAAATTGAAAAAAAATAAAAATCACTCCCTCTCTTCCTTCATTTTATGTATCTCATATCTCTCTCTTTGCATTTCTCCCTCTAACTCTTCTCTCTCTCTCTCTAAAACTTTCAATCTCTCTTACTAGAATAACGTCTCTTTCTGCAAAGAATTAAAAGATTTTACAGTCCTTTGACAACGAAAATTAGGCATTCCTTGGAGCTCATTATTAAGGAGGAGATGGGTTTCTGCAAGCTCATTTTCTTCAACATATTTTACAACTAAAGGTTCAACATTCCTTACAGTTGAAGTTCAGGGAAAGCATTCAAATTTGATAGTGTGGTGTCATAAGTGACTACATATTTCAGTAGCATTGATTTTGCATCAAGTGGATTTGAATGGGAAAAAAGGTGGCAAGAGGATGCTACCCCCACATTATCTTGTGAGCAATCTATCTCAATGAGTCAAATTAGTGGACCAGATTCATCAAAGTTTAACTTTGCAAAAGATGAAAAACAAGATTATAATGAGGGTATGCCCAAACATCGCTTGCCGAAGCAGCGGAATCGCAATGACGTGATACATTAGGTTCTTTTGATTCCTCTAATATATACTATTTTTATGACTCGAAGGCTATTGACGAAGCCAATGGTCTAGGAAGAAATCTGGGTGACTGTGAAGAACGAGGGAAGGTTGAATTTTCTGAACCATTGTTGACTCAGGTATACAAAATGGATGAGATTTTGCAAAGGAATGAAAATCAGATTCGCCAAGCAACTCGTAGATCAAGGTTGGGTGCAGAAGTATGATGATGAATGTGAAGTGAAAATGGAAAACCTTACGTCCAAATGAAGGCAGGCAAATGCAGAGTTGTTAGCTATTTTGGGATCTGGTTGCTTGTTGGCTCTATGCTTTGAAATCCTGAAGAGTACAAATTCTATTATCACCACGCGGAAATGGGGAAAATAAGAGTTATTTGGATTTGGAAACCCAATCTGGATTTGGATTTCAAAAGAAAGAGGAGTGAGAGAGAAATGGTAGAGAGAGGAGTGAGAGAGAAGATGTAGAGAGAGAAATGGGAGAGAGGGTTGAAGGAAGAAGAGGAGGGTCTTTTAGTAATTTTTTAAGTAAAAGGCTATATTAGTCATTCCATAAAGAGTGGGTCCCACTTTTTTTAATTCTATAATGAAAAATGCTGACATGGTATAGTTGACCAGCGTTGACTGGTCACAAATACCGACTGTACATTTTAGTGGGAGGTCACCTGAAGTTTGTACAGTTTAGTGTGACAAATTTTTGGTTGTACACCAAAGTGTGAAAATGGGTAAATGTTGTACACCATGTATGTAATTTACCCGGAATAAATGAGTCATACTTGATCGTGTCCGGCGTCGTAGTTAAATCTGAAAGACATGTCCCAAAGTACCCGCAACCAATGTTTATTGTCTTACAAGTTCCTAGGGCTAGACTTGATGTATTAGAGCTATTTATGCTATTATGTGAATTGATGTAATAATTTTATATTTCAGTACTTATTTAGCGCTTTCAAACGATCAAACGATATTTAACTGAAACTGTAATAGAAATATTTGGTATTTTAATGAAAGACAAGCCTACGTGTTTGTTAATCAGACTCTTATAACCGATTAAGTCCTGAACCTAAGTCTGAAGAGATAGCATGTTGTGAGCACGTGTGCTATCTAATATTGATGTGCTGATATGAATGAGGAAGATAAATTGATTCAGTTCCTTATGGGACTTAATGACCATTATGATGTTGTTCGCAGCCAAATGTTGTTAACAGATCCTTTACTGGATATTAGCAAGGCATATTCAATGATATTGAGGATTGAGAAGCAGAATGAAATATCTGCAGATCAATTAATTGAAATTGCTAATTTTAGTAGAGGGCCAAATGTCAACCAGTATGAAAATAGATGGAAAAGTAAGAAAGAAAATGAGGATAAAACTTATGAATAGTGTTTAGCTCCTAGTCATACTAAATCAGCGTGCTTTAAGTTGATTGGTTATCCTGAATGGTGGAAAGGTAATACAGATCCTAAAGTAAGAGGAAAGAAACCTAGAGCTAATGTTGTTCAATCTGGATCTAGTTCTTCTTTTCATGCAGGAGCTGGAAATGAGGGCTCAGATTCAGATGATGACTTCAATCCTAGAGACATGAAAAGTATTACCAAAATGATGCATGAGATGTATAAGATAGTGAAAAGGAAAACAACTGTTGATTCACCAAGAAGTATTGATTTTAGTGCTTTTGTAGGGTTTTCAAGTGAGCAACTAGCCCTTTATGGTTCTACTACTTCTTTAAATTGTTGGATCATTGATAGTGGGGCTACTTCCCATAGGTGCTTTGATAAGAACTTATTGAGTTCAATTGACCAAGTTTCATAAAGACAAACAGTGACATTACCTGATGGAACATCTCAGGGAATTAATTTCCCAGGCCAAGTAAGGCTACACGAAGATTTGACTCGACAAAAGGTCTTATATGTTCTAAAATTTTGTTTTAATATGTTGTCAGTAGGAGCATTATTGGTGCAGTCAAGAATTGAGATAGTTTTTACTGCTAATTACTGTCATCTACAGGATTTTGTGACATATAAGTTACTAGAAATTTCTTGGTGAACTAATGGTCTTTATCTGCTTGATGCATCTTCCTTTTCATAGGAGATTATTGAAAGATTTCAGCACAGGCATTCTAGCTTTTCTGATAAAGCTTTTCTTGCTAATGATATTGACATTTGGCATTTGAGGTTGGGGCATATTTCTTTTGATTGTTGTTGGGTGTCGAATCCAGCAAATAAATTATTATTACGAACCAACTTCTAATTTGTAGAAGTGGTAAGCAAAGATCGTACACTAAGGATTAATACCGATTATTTTTCGTATTACGACTAAATCTAGTAAATGTAAATTGGGGGGGGGGGGGATTGATGGTTTGGTAGTTATCTTGGAATGAAATTCTGTAGAATTAAATAGGAATTAAATCTTGTGTCAATATGAGAAAATTCCGATCAAGGGATATCTGCAGGCATGTCCATTATTTCCTATTGATCACTGAAAGTGAGAAAACATCTTTAATTATCGTGATCTAGATTGGTTATAGTCGTTCCTTACTCATTCCCGACCTAATCCTTCCTTAATTGTAAAGCTAATCCTAGAGCGCCTAAAGATAAACTCCTATTCGGCAGACAGTTCTAGCTTAGCGCTTAGAATTTAATCTGTCGAAAGCATTAGGGGTTAAAAGGACCCAACCTAAGTTAACCGGATTCTTAGCGATTCCGATTCAAACCAAGTTACACATTCATACGCTTGATTATAGTTAGGGTTTCAGATGATTACGAATCCTATACCCTAACGTTGTTTCAACGAATGAAAAGGATGAAGCCCGGTCGAACTACAACCTAAACTTCCATTGAAGGTCTGATTTTATAGATTGATAAAAGTGTAAACAGATCAAACTGAATTAGATGACTGAAATTAAGAACAACGATCTCATAATTGGAAATAACGGTAGCCTTTGATTAATCCCTTAATCGAATGAGGAAATTAGCCACGCATAGTCATGAATCGACTATGATAGCTTACAAAGGTAAAAATGATGAACGTAAAGAGAAATAAGAAATTGTGCTGAAAACTTCTAAAAACTTAACAAGGAAAGTAAATTGTCTAATCCAATCTAAAAGTATCCCCTCTAAACAATGGGTGGTTTCTTTTATAATGTTAACTCAAAAATCCTAATCTTCTGGACTCCTCCCTTGATTTCAGGGATTTCCTTCGTTCAAAATATGCTGTTGAAACTGTAGAGATAAGTTGGTTTCTGATTCTGCTGACTTGGCGGTTTGAATAAGTCGACCCTCTTAGTCTTGGGCAAGACTAGACCAGTTGCATCCGCAAAGTTTGAACTTCGAGTGAAAAAGGTCCAAAACAGCCTGCCAAGCCTTCTTTTCTCCAATTTGATCCCTGAAAGCACTTATGCAACAAAACAAGTAAAATGGTCCCAAAATGACACAAATAAGGATGAAATATTCACAAAAAGAACATAATAAACTTGCCATTTTGGACACTTATCAAATTACCTCACACTTGCCAAATGCTTGTCCCTAAGCATGTCTATGTGTAAGTCAATATTCCCCTTTTCAAATGAGACGCACTTATTAATCTTTCCAACCCCCCTAGCGTTATGAAGATCACAAACCATCAAATCAAGTAGAAAGTGACTTTTGTTATCCTAAGCATGCTTGCTTCATGTATGACAAGGAATAAAGTAATCAACCCTTATTGAAAAACAGTTTGAAAAACGTACCACCCTCGCTGGATTTCTCTCATGTCGCTCAAGTGTTTGGGCAATGATTTATTTTTGGGAATCGCTCAAATCACAATCCTAGAATAGAATTACTATAAGCTTGCCAATATATCAAATCTCCACCACTTAGTATGAACCCAAGATACTAAATCAAAGGGACTTAAAACAGGGTGTAACGCTGGCTAGGGTTAAGGATAGGAAGTGAGGAAGAAATGGAAACCGAGAGTAATAAAATGTTAGATTTACTCTAAAAATGGCCAAAATGGAAATCAAGACACAATTATTTACAAACGACTCACAGTTCTTAAACTTCGGAATGAATGTTTAAGACAAACTTAAAGTAATTACAAACATTCTGAAATGAAGACACAATTATTTACAAACAACTCATAGTTATTACTTTTTTTTTCTTCTTCTTTTCTTTGAGGCTTTTTTTTATGTGCCTCTTTTTTTTTCTTGTTTTTTTTGGAAGATACTACTTCAAAATAGAATAAGGAAGCTACCACTTTTCAAGCCAATGACCGTTAAGACACCTTGAAGCACGACCACATGTAAACGTGGGTAATTCGAATGCGAAAACTGCTTAAAACAACAACTAAACAATAGAACAAATGAAAAGCATGTACAGACTCTGATGGCTAGCATGTCCCTGGCCAAGGGATTTGACAGGGGTGTTTCAAGGAAGGGGAAAAAGCTCAAATGTGGCTAACTAGGGGCTGGTACTGTCATTTGTTAGTCTTGAGCAAGACTAAGGGTTCAAAGTTTATTCGTGGTGGCTGAAAACAAGAAAACCTATTACCCTTATCATGGTCAGTACTTGGATCCATCAATGTGGTCTCGAAATGCATGACATGGCAAGTTCTAGAATTCGAAACTAGAATTGGAAAACACTCAGAAAAATAGAACAAAGCGTAATGTTTTTGTTCTTGCAATTCGGCTCAAAAACTTTCCATAAATTGGGGTAAAAATGGTGGTACAGGTTTCAAAACGTTTTTCAAGTCCGGGTTGAAAGACTTCATAATCTATTAAACAATTAAACAAAGCATGATGCGTTATCTACTCATCCCGGATCTTTTCGAATCAAAGGTGGTAAATTTTTCATAAAACGAGCGGGGCTAAGTACTAGACTAGCTTCGTTTGTCAAAAATTCCAAGTGTGGATTAAAGACGACAATGACGCTTGGGAACATGCATTTGAGTGCCCACCTCACACTTAGTCAAAATTATAAACAAAATTTGGTGGGCACCTCACACTTAATCAAGAACCAAAACCTGCACAAGTTGAGTACAAAAGATTCACAAGACCCAGCAAGAGACAAAACAAAGAGCAAAATCCTAACAGTTAGCAAACCCTTCCTGAAAGACTCAATTGTCCCTCCCCCACTATTATCATGCATCGTGTCGATGTATAGAGCGGAAGTGTAAAGAACTAAGGGCAGCAGTGAAAATGGAAAAGGGGAAAGTATAAGAATAACTGCCATGTGGAGGAGTGTAACAACTGAATCAAGGAGCGAAGGGATGCGGAGGAGTGAATCCAACTTCCTTGAAGTAGGCCGCCTGATTCTGGTAAATTTTTTGAATGGTCTCTGCCATAGTGCCAACAATGGCTGCCAAGGAGGCTAGTTGCTCGGCTGGGTCATCATGTTGCTGGTTGGGAGCTGAAGTCTGTCCCTATTCTGGAGGAGGTGCGGCTGAAGACGCAAATTTCCTGGGAATCTGTCCTTCGTGGGGGGGTAAGTCTCCTGTAGGGATAAAAGAAACAGAACCTCCTTCCTCAATCCGGATTAGCTTCATGGCTTTTAACAATTGCAAATCAAAAGGTAGCATACGACAAGCAACATGCAGAGGGGACTCATCCACATCAAGTTCACATAGGTTAACAGCTAAGCAAGTGATGATATGCCCTAAGTGAAATTTAGCTACCTTTTTCATCATTTCAGAAAATTTTAAGGCTAGCCAATAGCCTAAATTGACTTTTCTTTCAGTTACCATGCACCATAGGAAAAATAATTCCTGTTTTGACACGACGGTTGGGTCCTCATTCCTAGCTGAGTAGTTAATAGCCAAAAATCGATGCATGAAACGTAAAGGTTCACTCAAAATTAAATTGGCTTTACACTTTGAGGGGCTAAAAACAGTGTTAGCCAAACCAGTTAACTCAGAGTAGACGCTCGCGGCATTAAACTCAGCAGGATAATCACAAAGCATGTTGGAATATGCATCAGTGTAGCAAAATTCTTTATCAAACAGGCCTAAAGCAACATTAAACTCAGCTATAGACAGATTATGCAATTTATCACACAATTGAAATTGAATGCATGAGGCCTGTGATTTCTTCATTTTCTTCTTATCCACAGTGAATGTGCTAAAGAACTCATGCATCAGACAGTTATAAACGGGATAATTTAACAGCAAAAATGGCTTCCAGCCAATGTTATCCATCAAATCATGCATATCAGACCGGATATTTAGAGCAACTAAAGTGGGCTCATGCAACCAACGACCCGCTATAAAAGTTTTAAGTTTTAAAGAATTGTACCTCTGTTGATGCGCCGGCAAGTCGAAGGTCATCTCGGTGTCGATGACTACGGGTTTGGATCGTTGTGGTCCCTTCTCTAGACGAGCTCGAGTCGTTTTCCTCGGTTGGGTGGAGCAAGTGGGAGCTGCGGCCTGCTCGGGTTGATCACTGTGAGTGTCTGAATCCTCCGATTTCGCCTGCTCGAAGGAGTTGTGGTGTGAGCTAGAATCGGTTTCCATAGAGTCGGTAGAGCTCGACTTGGAGAGTTCAATGGAGATGGTCCTCTTCGAAGGAGGAGGAGGAGGAGGGGCAAGTCGCTGGGACTTCCGAGAGGGGCCGGTTTCCTGGACGGTGGGGGTTTTCTCTTCCTCTGAATTTTTAGTGGTGGAGGGCGGTGGTCAGATACCTGAGGTGAGAGTGCCGGTCCTGTAGGGAGTGGTGAATGGGGTTTCGCCATAGGTGAGGGGGGCGGTGAACGAGGTTCCTCCATAGGTGAGGGGGGCGGTGAACCTGCTGGGATTGGCGAGTGGATGTTCGCCGTGGGTGGGGGTGAGCTTGAGCCAGTAGGGGGTGAGGATTGGTGGGCCGCTGGTGATTGAGAGGGCGGCGATTGGTGGGCCGCTGGTGATTGAGAGGGCGGCGAACTTACAGGAGGTGGTGGTTGGTGGTCTGCCTCTGGTGTGTCATCGTCGGAAGCGGTTTCTTGAATCCGCACTAACATTGCGGCTATCTCGGAGGCGGAAGGAGAGTGGAACCGGTATGGGGAAGGTGGCGCTGAACCTGTTGGAGGCGGCGACTGGTTGTCGGAGGGTTCCTTGGGTGTAGAAGGTTGGGCTACCATCGGGGCCTTACCTTTCTCCTTCCTTGAGTATCGGCGAAGGTTCGCCGACGGTGAAGGAGATTCGGCATCTGTGCGGTATTGGTGGGGAGGGGATGGAGGTTGATGGTAGCGGCTCCGCTTGGGGACGTCACTGAAATATCCGTCCATGGAAGGGTTTGGGGAGGGAGACGAAAGGGTTGAGTGTTTGAGTGTTTCGGTGAAGTGGGAGAGGTTTTAGGGGGAAAAGGGTTTTGAAATTAAAGAGGGTAGGTTGAAGTTGAGTTAAGTAAAGGTAAAAACCTTTTACCCTTAAAAAATTAACCCTTCTTAGGCCCACTATTCTTTTGTTCCTTCCTTAGCCCAACTCCATAAAAACCAATACCTGTACCTGCAATTAACAACATGAAACCCAGAAATTATCCAAGGAGGGGGATGAAGTTAGTTAAATTAGTTGAAAAATAAAAACAGTAAGAAAAACATATATGAAAAGAGTGACTAGTCTTGGGCAAGACTAGCTTCAGGGCTGCCTCCCTGTAGCGCTGCTATTTTATGTCTGGAGCTAGACGTAACTGAACTTCAGTATTCAGTCTTTGGGCAATTCCAGGCAAACTTCTTTAGTCCCCTGGGCTTGGAATCCCTCGTAGAACGGCTTAAGGCGATGCCTATTTACTTTGAAACATTTATCATTTTTCAAGCTTTCAATTTCCACCGCACCATGTAAGAACACACGTTTTACCACGAAAGGACCAATCCACTTAGTGCGTAATTTTCCCGCAAAAATCTTGAGTCGAGAATGGTACAAAAGGACTTTTTGCCCGACTTGGAACTGCTTTCGTGTGAGTAGGCTGTCGTGGTAGTTTTTCGACTTCTATTTATAGATTCTTGAACTCTCATAGGCTTCGGTTCTAAGCTCCTCCAACTCCTGTAGCTGTAGTTTCCTCTCTTCACCTGCTTCATCATAGGCCATATTGCATTTTTTAACTGCCCAAAATGCCCTATGCTCCAATTCCACAGGGAGATGACATGGTTTCTCGTAAACCATTCGGTAGGGAGACATCCCAATTGGGGTTTTGTACGCTGTCCTATATGCCCACAAGGCGTCCTCGAGTCTGATGCTCCAATCTTTTCTTGTGAAATTCACCGTCTTCTCAAGGATGGACTTAATTTCACGGTTCGAAAATTCAGCCTGACCGTTGGTCTGTGGGTGATAAGCTGTGGACATGCGATGATTGACTCCATACTTTTTAAGTAGGGATACCATTATCCGATTGCAGAAATGAGTCCCTCTGTCACTGATTAACACCCTGGGCATGCCAAACCTGCTAAATATGTTTCCCTGCAAAAACTTAACGACTGTTTGAGCATGATCAGTCTTGGTGACAATGGCTTCCACCCACTTCGAGACATAATCAACTGCCAATAAAATGTAAAGATAGCCAAAAGAATTTGGAAATGGGCCCATAAAATCAATGCCCCATATGTCGAAGATTTCGCAAGTTAAAATTGACGTAAGTGGCATTTGACTTCGCTGGCTTAAATTTCCAGTTCTTTGACAATTGGCACAAGATTTGCAAAATAAGTATGAATCACGAAAAATGTTGGGCCAAAACAAACCACAATCGAGTACTTTTCGTGCCGTTCGCTTCGGGCCAAAGTGGCCACCGCACGAGCTTGAATGGCTGAACTGGAGTATGGAGTCGACTTCGGTCTCTGGAATGCATCGTCGAATCATCTGATCAGAACAGTGTTTCCACAAATAGGGTTCGTCCTAAACGTAATATTTGGCTTCCTTCCTTAGTTTGTCTTTTTCGTTTCGAGTAAACTCTTCCGGCACCACCCCTGCAACCATATAATTTACCAAGTCAGCATACCAAGGTTCAATTGTATTGATGCTAAACAAGTGTTCGTCAGGAAATTCGTCTTTGAGCTCTCCATTGTCATTGTCCGGTGAGAGAAGTCAGCTATGGTGATCTGCCACCAAATTTTCAGATCCTTTTTTATCGCGAATTTCAAGGTCGAACTCCTGTAGCAGAAGTATCCACCGAATTAGGCGAGGTTTCGCGTCTTTCTTCTTTATTAGATACCGCAACGCTGCATGGTCAGAAAATACAATAACTTTAGTACCGAGTAAATAGGAACGGAATTTCTCTAAAGCAAAGACAATAGCTAAAAGTTCTCTTTCAGTGGTCGAATAGTTGCTTTGTGCACTGTCAAGCGTTCTTGATGCATAATAGATAACATGAGGTAGCTTATCCATCCGCTGTCCGAGAACAGCGCCGATTGCGTAGTTGCTAGCGTCGCACATGATCTCGAAGGGGTAATTCCAATTTGGTGGTTGGATGATAGGTGCTGACACTAGCTTTTCTTTCAATTCATCAAATGCATCCTTTCAAGTCTGATCGAACTCAAATGCGACCTCTTTTTGCAGCAATTTGCACATGGGTTGTGTTATCTTGGAGAAGTCTTTTATGAAACGCCGGTAAAATCCTGCATGGCCAAGAAAAGAACGGACTTCCCGGACACTTCCGAGGTAAGGTAAAGACTGAATTACATCTATTTTCGCTCTATCTACCTCAATGCCTCTAGCTGAAACCACATGTCCTAGAATTATACTTTGTTTTACCATGAAATGACACTTCTCGTAATTCAGGACTAGATTAAACTTTAAGCATCGCTTCAGTATTTTACCAAGGTTAATTAGGCATTCATTAAAGGAATCACCATAAACAGTGAAATCATCCATAAATACCTCGATGATTTGCTCGACATAATCAGAAAAGATACTTACCATACATCGTTGGAAGGTCGCCGGTGCGTTACATAATCCGAACGACATTCGTCGGTAGGCAAATGTATCGAAAGGACATGTGAACGTCGTTTTTTCCTGATCTTCGGGCGCCACTGGAATTTGGTAAAAACCTGAATAACCATCCATGTTGAAATAAAATTTCTTCCCGGCCAACCTCTCCAACATCTGATCAATAAAGGGGAGCGGGAAGTGATCTTTTCTTGTAGAGGCATTTAGCTTCCTGTAGTCGATACAAATGCGCCATCCGTTTTGGACATGAGTTGGGACCATCTCTCCCTTCTCATTTTGAACTACTGTAATCCCGGTTTTCTTTGGCACCACATGGACCGGGCTTACCCATCTACTGTCCAAAATTGCAAATATTATGTTTGCATCTAACATCTTTTGGACTTCTTTCTTTACTATTTCCATCATGGGAGGGTTCAATCGCCGCTGAGCCTCACGTTTTGGTGTTGCTCCTTCTTCAAGATGAATCTTATGCATACACGTTGACGGGCTCAGCCCTTCCATATCAGCTATTGTCCACCCTATAGCCTTTTTATGTTGCCGCAACACTTCAATCAGCTGTCCTTCTTCGTCTGGACTTAGCTCATTTGAAATTATTACCGACAATGTCTCTTCAGCCCCCAAATAGGCATATTTCAGGTGTTTGGGCAGTTCTTTTAGCTCCAATTGGGGTGCCTGCACAATAGATGGTAAAGGGCATTGATTAGCTTTAATCTTCTGAACATGAATAACACTTCCTACCTGCTGGTCAGATTTTTCCAAGGCTTCGACGATTTCTTTTATGCTTTCCTCCATGTATTCGCTGTCCATGGTCAGGCTTTCGCTTAGCGCTACCTGCAACTTATCTTTTCCACTCATATTAAACACATTTCTGGTCACAGGTTCAATTATTTCAATTCCACATACAGACGATACATCAGTTGGGTATTTCATGGCATTATATACATTAAATTGGACAACCTTTCCGTCAAATTCTATGGTCAGTACGCCCTTATGGACGTCGATTTTTGTTCTCGCCGTGGTTAGAAAGGATCTTCCAAGCAATATCTCATAAGATTCCAAGGTATTGTCGTCATTTTGCATATCTAACACGTAAAAATCGGCTGGAAAAACTAAATCATTGACCTGTACTAAAACATCCTCTAAAACACCCTTTGGGTAAACCAAAGCCCTATTTGCAAGTTGTATCACTACACCCATTTCTGTCAGTGGACCAGCATTTAAAGCAGAGTAAATAGACATAGGCATGACATTAATTGATGCGCCTAAATCGCACATTTCCCTCTTGATACTGGTATTACCAATTAAACATGAAATAGCAAACATACCCTTATCTTTGCATTTTTGGGGGATTTTTCTTTGTAAAACGGCAGAGACATTTTCTCCTACAACTACCTTCTCATGTCCGGCTAGCTTAGTCTTATTTACACATAATTCTTTCAAAAACTTTGCATATCAAGGTATTTGCTTAATTGCATCAAGTAAAGGGATGTTTACCTCCACCTTTCGAAAGTTTTCGAAGATGTCCCTTTCTTCCTTTTCTCTCTTTGACTTGGCTAGACGACTAGGAAACGGTGGTCTGATCACCAGAGGTGGGTCCTGGTCCTCAACTCCTTTTTCTGGGGGTCTGTCATTCATGGAGCTCTCAGTCTCTTTTCCAGTCACCTCGTTTTCTTTCGCAGCGGCTTGCTGCTGGACGCAGGGTGGTTTAGTCTTGGGCAAGACCAAGTCCTTACCACTGCGCAATGTGACTGCACTTGCGTTCTGTCTGGGGTTTGTTTCAGTTTGTGAAGGCAGCTTCCCTTGTGTCTGGATTGCACTTAGCGAGGTTGCAATTTGACCCATCTGCTTTTCTAAGTTCTGTAGGTTCGCTTGAAGACTGGCGTTAACCTTGCTTTGTTCTTCCTGAAATTTTACCAAGTTAGCAATGACAGATTGATCATTAGAACTAGATGCCATACCTGGGTTAGGGTCGGACTGAGGGGGTCTGTATTGTTGAGGCCGATGGTACTGTTGTGGGGGATTCGGTTGGAGGACATTGTTTTGCTGTTTATAACTCAGGTTCGGGTGATCACGCAATCCAGGATTGTACGTGTTTGAGTATGGGTCATACCTCCACTGGGACTGTCCTTGATACCCGAGAGCAGCATTAATCTATTTCGGAGTGTCCTCTTGCAGCGTAGGGCACTCGTCCGTAGCATGTCCGGCCAGCGCGCATATCCCACATGCCTTTACCTATACGGCTGTTCCTAGAACCAAATTTTGAACAAGAGAGGTCAGAGAATTAAGTTTTTCTTCGATTGCTGAAGTATTTACCTCATATGCTTTCCTCGAGCCCTCTTGTTGTTTTCCGAATTGTTGTGATGTCGCTGTCATGCTCCGGATCAGTTCTTTAGCTGCTGTTGGAGTTTTATCTATGAGGTTTCCCCCACTAGCAGCATCAACCATTCTTCTTTCCATGCTCAACATTCCCTCATAAAAATATTGAATGAGAGAATGTTTAGTTATCCCGTGTTATGGGCAGCTTGAACAAAGTCTTTTAAATCTCTCCCAATAATCATGGAGCGTTTCTATGTCCTTTTGTTTGATACTGCTGATTTCTCTACGGATCATTGCTGCTCGTGAGGCTGGGAAATATTTTTCCAGAAATGCTTGGGTCATTTCTACCCATGTCGTGATGGATCCGGAAGGTAGATTGAGAAACCAATCTTTGGCGGCATCCTGCAAAGAGAAAGGAAAAGCTCTCAATTTAACTTGTTCCTCAGTAATCCCTTGTGGGCTCATACCTGAACAGACAGCGTGGAATTCCTTCAGATGATTGTGTGGATTTTCACTCTCCATCCCGTGGAATTTGGGTAAATAGTGAATCAGTCCCGATTTAAGTTCGAATTCTGCGTCCAGATTTGGATATGTTACACATAGAGGCTGCTGATCAACTTGAGGGGTGTGTAGTTGTCTGAGGGTCGCCATTGTTTCAGTTTCAGTTTCAGGTATCTCACTACTTTCACCTGAAACTTCCTCTTCTTCTTCGCTGAAACTTTGAATTCCAATTGCTCGTGACTTTTGTAACCTCACTTCTTTGCGAATTCTTCTTGCCAATAACTATATTTCTGAGTCGAAAAGGAGTTGTTTAGAAGGTGCAGACCTGGTCATATACGAAAAGACAATCAAGTTAGATTAATCCCCGGCAACGGCGCCAAAATTTGTTGGGTGTCGAATCCAGCAAATAAATTATTATTACGAACCAACTTCTAATTTGTAGAAGTGGTAAGCAAAGATCGTACCCTAAGGATTAATACCGATTATTTTTCATATTACGACTAAATCTAGTAAATGTAAATTGGGGGGGGGATTGATGGTTTGGTAGTTATCTTGGAATGAAATTCTGTAGAATTAAATAGGAATTAAATCTTGTGTCAATATGAGAAAATTCCGATCAAGGGATATCTGCAGGCATGTCCATTATTTCCTATTGATCACTGAAAGTGAGAAAACATCTTTAATTATCGTGATCTGGATTGGTTATAGTCGTTCCTTACTCATTCCCGACCTAATCCTTCCTTAATTGTAAAGCTAATCCTAGAGCGCCTAAAGATAAACTCCTATTCGGCAGACAGTTCTAGCTTAGCGCTTAGAATTTAATCTGTCGAAAGCATTAGGGGTTAAAAGGACCCAACCTAAGTTAACCGGATTCTTAGCGATTCCGATTCAAACCAAGTTACACATTCATACGCTTGATTATAGTTAGGGTTTCAGATGATTACGAATCCTATACCCTAACGTTGTTTCAACGAATGAAAAGGATGAAGCCCGACCGAACTACAGCCTAAACTTCCATTGAAGGTCTGATTTTATAGATTGATAAAAGTTTAAACAGATCAAACTGAATTAGATGACTGAAATTAAGAACAACGATCTCACAATTGGAAATAACGGTAGCCTTTGATTAATCCCTTAATCGAATGAGGAAATTAGCCACGCATAGTCATGAATCGACTATGATAGCTTACAAAGGTAAAAATGATGAACATAAAGAGAAATAAGAAATTGTGCTGAAAACTTCTAAAAACTTAACAAGGAAAGTAAATTGTCTAATCCAATCTAAAAGTATCCCCTCCAAACAATGGGTGGTTTCTTTTATAATGTTAACTCAAAAATCCCAATCTTCTGGACTCCTCCCTTGATTTCAGGGATTTCCTTCGTTCAAAATATGCTTTTGACTACAGAGATAAGTTGGTTTCTGATTCTGTTGACTTGGCGGTTTGAATAAGTCGACCCTCTTAGTCTTGGGCAAGACTAGACCAGTTGTGTCCGCAAAGTTTGAACTTCGAGTGAAAAAGGTCCAAAACAGCCTGCCAAGCCTTCTTTTCTCCAATTTGATCCCTGAAAGCACTTATGCAACAAAACAAGTAAAATGGTCCCAAAATGACACAAATAAGGATGAAATATTCACAAAAAGAACATAATAAACTTGCCATTTTGGACACTTATCAATTGCCTCAATCATATATCTACAATTCAGGTTGCATTTGACTCGGTAGCTTGTGAAGTTTCCCCTTGTGCAAAGTTGTGTAGGTTTCCATTTGCTAACAGTGAAACCAAGACACGGTCTATTTTTCAACTTCTACATATTGATGTCCGGTGTCCTTACAAAGTCCCTACTCTTTCTGGTGCTAGGTATTTTCTAACACTTGTGGATGACTATAGCAGGGTCACTTGGATAGTGTTACTTCAACACAAGTCACAAGTTTACAAGGCACTAGAGACTTTTATTTTGATGGTGAAAACACAGCATAGTACAATTATTCAATGCATTAGGAGTGACAATGGAAGAGAGTTTGTCAATTCTCAATGCCATGAACTATTTCGTACAAAATGAATTCTACATCATAGATCTTGTCCTTACACACCCTAACAGAATGGGTGGTGGAAAGGAAGCACATACATTTATTGGAGGTCGCCAAGGCTATTATGATGCATGATGGATTTCCAACTAAATTTTCGGGTGAGGCTATTCTCATGGCTGCAACAATAATCAATGTTTTACCTAGCAGAATTATACAATGGGATACTCCATATCATAGATTATACAACAATGATCCTAATTATGATCTCTATCACATTTTTGGATGTCTATGCTTTTATAAAGTGCTACCTGTTACAAACAAGCTATCTCCTCGAGCTAACAAAGGAATTTTTCTTGGTTTTCTGCCTGCAAGAAAAGGATATAAGGTGTATGATCTTGACACTGAGCAGATTGTGATCAATAGAGATGTAATATTTCATGAAGAAAAATATCCTTTCAAATTCACCACAGCAAAAATACCAAACCCATTACCAACACTTATTATTACTCCTGAAATGTCTTTATAATCACCAACTGCGCAGAACATTGTTTTACCTTCTATGTCCACAATCCATACAATTCCTATAATTACAAATCAATCCCTCCCAACACCTGTTCAAGAAACTACTAGAATCAGTTCTCCTCCATTATGGATGAATGATTTTGTTAGTCATTGCATCATAGAACCAACTCCAACTTCTTCTGACCCTCAAGAAACTATTCCAGTTCCCCACATTGCTAATTTTTCTGATGCTTACCGACATTTTGCAGCTAATACCAGACAAATAAAAGAACCAAAATCATATACTGAAGCAGCAAACGTTCCTGCTTGGGTAGATGCAATGTAGCAAGAACTTGCAGTTTTGGAATCAAATAATACATGGGTTCTTATTGATCTTCCTCCAGGAAAGAAGCCTATTCCTTGTAGATGGATCTTTAGAGTTAAATTCAAACCAACTGGTGAAGTTGATAGATTTAAAGCCAGGCTTGTTGCCAAGGGCTATAATCAGATTCATGGACTGGATTTCAATGAATCTTTTAGTTCAGTGGCACGAGTAGTCACAATGAGATTGTTTTTTGCCATTGGAATTATAAAAGATTGGCATATTCATCAGATTGATGTGAATAATGCTTATCTCCATGGCACCGTGGATGATAAACTCTATCTCTTGCCACCTCCAGGTTACTCCGTAGCAGCAAAGGGCAAGTATGCAAGCTGGTCAAGTCTTTATATGGTATGAAGCAGGCTGGTAGGTAATGGCATAAGGAATTGTCATCTAAGCTCCTTGATTATGGTTTTCAAAGGTCTGAACATGATCACTGCCTTTTCCTTATACACTTCACATATAACACTCTTGCAATCCTCATATATGTTGATGACATCCTAATTGGGTGCAAATATATCAAGCAAGTAGCTGATGTTAAGGCTTATCTTCATGGTTTATTCACAATTAAGGGCATTGGTCCTGTTCAGTATTTTTTGGGTATAGAAATAACAAGATCATCCGCATGTCTGCTATTATCTCAATGCAAATATATTTCTGACATGATTGAAGATGTTGAACTTCAAGATGCTCATTCAGTCTCCATCCCACTACCATCTGGTGTTATTTTGACTTAGATTGTTGGCAAACTTCTCTATTTAGGCTTCTCTAGACCTGACATCATGTATTGCACACAACAATTAAGTCAATACATGCAGAACCCGCTCCTTCATCATATAAATGCAGTCATTCACATACTCAAATATCTCAAAGGCACATTGCATTATGGTCTTTATTATTCTCGTGCGAGCAATATCTCCATTTTTTCCCTACAAGGCTTTTGTGACAGTGATTGGGGAGGATGTAAAAGTACAAGGAAGTCACTAACAGGTTATTATTTGTTTCTTGGTAATTGTATGATTTATTGGAAGTAAAAAAAATCCATTGTTAGTAGATCATCTGCTGAAGCTAAATATAGAAGCATTGCTTCTACTTGTTGTGAGGTTCAGTGGATCACTTTTCTTCTCAAAGACCTCCATGTCCCCTTCCAATTGCCAATCAATCTTTCTTGTGACAATGGAGCTGCAATTGCCATAGCAAAAATTCTCTGTTTATCATGAAAATACAAAATAGATTGAAATAGATTGCCATTTTGCTCGGCATTGTGTTGAAAAATGCCTCATCATTTTGACTCATGTTCCAACTCATCATCAATTTGCTGACATTTTTACCAAATCACTATCCTCTTCACAAATGTTTGTTTCTTTGTCCAAGATGGGTCTTCTTGCTCTACCATCAGTTCCATCTTGAAGGGGGGCTCTTAGAGTTATAAGTTTCAAGTTGGATACATTCTAGTTATTATGCTCCTGCATTCACCAAATTAGTTCTCTTTCAACGGCTTCAACAATTTGTTAGAATTCTGTTACAGCTCTTATTATCAATTACTCTTCTGCCACTCACTTTTCCCTCTTCTACAACTCTATATTAGTTGTCTTTCTTCCTCCTGTAATTTCTTAAGTTGTATTATTGAGACATTCCTCACATCAATTTCATATCAATTACTTTTGTTTCATAAATAATATATATTGTTATTATAATATAAAGTTTTAATTAAAATAAAAAATATGAATAAATATAACATCATTGAGGGATAAGGTTTAATTTTGCCCCTAATATTTTTAGAAAATGCAGATTTATCTCTAAAATATGAAATAACTAGACAATTACCCGTGTGTTGCACGGATGCTATATATGATATGAAGATATTGTAATTTATATATATATAAAAAAAAGTGAATCAGAATTCATAATTTAAAATAACTAAATTGAAATTTGCAAGTAACAACTAGTTTATACATATAGTATAGGTTGATATATCAAAGTGAAATTTTCTCTTTCTCCATTGATTTCTCCATCCATTCTATATGAAATCGGGTGTTAAGTATTTCGCTGGCAGCTTTGGAATCTCTGATGTGGTTTTGTAAGAACAAGCGGAAGACTTTGATTATAATCATATGTGCGTGTGCACACATTATGGCAACCATGCCATCTATCACAAGATATGTCATCTTTATGGGGATATTTTATTTTTCTTATTTTATGTTAATGAATACTTTTGCTGTTGATTCTAGGAGGCACGTTAGTTACATGTTTACCCCCCTCCCCCCCCCCCCCTTCGTAGTTTGATCTACCATTTATGATTCCCTTGGATTCATGTTTCCTTTTTTGAATAATTTTACTTGCCTTTTTCTCGTGTTTGAGAGTCTATGCCTCATTCAGATAGACATTTCATTTACGTTGATTCTATAATTCCTAATGTGCAAATAAGAAATTTGAGTTTCTTTTCATAATTTTTTCCAAATTATGAATGAATTTATGTTTATTTTCCTCCTTTGCCTAATTTGTGGCATACATTTTATGTTGTACGGTTTTGTCATGTAATTTTAAGGATTTTAATTTAACCATTGATTTCAAATCGATTTGCGAAGGAATGTGTTGCTAGGTTGATCCAATTTCATCATCTTTCTATCTTAATAGTTTATCATCTTATTATCTTAATATTAATAGTTTCTATTAGTCACTTATTTTTATAAACTCAACTTTAATTAATGAAATTTTTTATTATGTTTTTAAAAGCTATAGAATTGTGAAAAAGAAACTTATAATTTCATATTTTGTTAATGTTTAAAGTTGGAGTTCCTTCTCCAAAAAGAAAAAAGTTGGACGTTCCGAGTTAAACTTTGAGATAGATAGGTGATAAAATCAAATTGATTTGGACTTTAGTGTATATTCATACTTTTTAAAAAATAAAAACAAAAATAAATTTAATTATATTGTTGATTATATATATTGTATCTTTTGTATCGTTCGTTTTATCATATTCCATCTAAATCATATTTCAAAAACTTATTTTCTTACAACGTATTATGGTATTTGTTGGAATTAATTGGATATGGATCCAATTAGCCCCGTCCGAAATGGAACGGGCCCAAACCCAATAAGAATTAGGGTTAGGTTATCTATTTATTCAGTATACATGGAAACCTTAACCAACACTAATTCTAAGAGAATAAGGAATTAGGTTTTAGAGATATAGTATCTCAAAAACACAAAAAAGAGAATTTTTCTCTCCTGATTCCTCCTTTTGGTCGCCGCCCCCTCTCTCTCTTTGGGATTCGTCGTCGCTTTAGTTCGTGAACCAATTGTCTTCCTCTCCCAATTCTATTGGCGTGGTTGAAGGCTTGACCGGTGATACTAGATCGGGTGATTGATTTGAAATCCTTCCGCTGCAAATCAAGAACGGGATCTACGCTACAAGAGGTAACTCGTAAACCCGTTTACTTATTCAGATAAATATATATGTTGTGAATATATGCTTATCCCAACATTGGTATCAGAGCCATTAGATCTAGTATTCCGTCTTTACCGCGAATCCGTTTGCGTTTGAATCTTTTTTGAAAGATTAAAAATAATTCATTGTTATTATTTTTTATGATTATACACTGGAATTGATTGATTGCGTGATTAAATTGAATTAGGGTTCGATTTAAACATTTTTTACTCAATTAAACCCGTTTTAGGTTTCTGTTAAATTCTGATTTTTCGTTCCGCTCGTCAAATCGAAAAACCGACCACACCATCGAGTCCAGAGACCCCGAAAACCCTAGGTTCCATATATTTTTCGTCACCAGAATCGGCCGGGAAGGCGGCGCGTAGCCTTCACGCGCCACCTTGGGGGGAGAAAATGTGTGTCTCCCCCCAGCCGCCACGCGGCAGGCGCTGGTTGGCCAGCCAGTGCCGCGCTGGCGCCAGCTGGACCAACCAGCACGCGCCACGTGGTAGAGGCCCCTCCACACACACCAGGCGCGTGTGGGCGCGTGGGGCCTCTTCCTGTGACCAATTTTTTCCTGTTTTTTTACAGAAACGCGTTTCTGAATTTTTTTTTGATTTTTTGGGTATTTTTTCAAAATTTTTGGATGAGCAGTTTATACAATCTCTTTTAATTAGGGTATATTAAATATTTTAAATGTGTTATAAATGTTTTATAAACTCTCTAAAAATATTTTCTAAAATTGTTTATGTGTTATAAATGATTTTAAATCAGATTTAAGGAGGTCCCTACCATTATGACAATCGAGATATGTTTTGATTGGGAAAAGGTCTATGCATGTGGCACTAACCTTTTCTGGTGTTTCTTTGTTTTTGGATAGTCATGGCAATCATTAGATTCACCCCAGTGGAGCCTGTAACGGACAATCAAGTGGCTATCATGGAGATATTTCGCATTAGACTTTTGAAATGCAGAAAGTCTAAGGAAGTGCGATGGGATGATGCAGATGCTATTGTGCGTCACCTGATCGAGGTACAGGACCTTATGCAATGCCTCATCCTTATGGGAGATTTTGACGGAGGTCATGATCAAATAATATTATTCTACGGCCTTCTTGAAACCCTAAAGTCCTCTCCAAGACTCCATAGGCTATATTTGCATAGCTTTAACAGTTCTAGCTTGAATTATGAACATTCCGTGTTATTGTTCTTAAATGAGCTAGATGAGCTGAATGTCACCTTACCTGTAAGTGACGATGGAGTGAGACTGAGGTCTGGGAGACAACTTAGGTCTGTCCAATACATGAGGATTTTCGGGGAGATGCCTGAAATGTTAAGGAGATCTGTGATTCGTTCCTTCCCTCGCCTGTTCCGTGTAGGAGAAATTCCCTACATGGAAGAGATGGAAGGTTTTTATGTTGGTTAAATGAACCATTTTTTGTTTTTGGTGTGGTTGTGGATTTAATTTTTGGAACAAATTTTTTCTTTGGGGTTTATTATTCCAGTGTTATAATTTTTGTTAGGATTTCTATTGGAATTTTTGTTTTCTAATGGATTTTTTAATAAATTTTTTTTTTTCAAATATGTTTGGAAATTTTTTTATTTATGGTGTGATTATTCAAATATGTTTGGATAACCATTGGGATCCTAATTTAATTATTATTCGATTTTGATTGGATAATTTTTGGTATGTTGGATTGGAATTGATGAGCTTGAATAATTTTACGTGAGCATTTAATTGCGATTTATTAAATCAGTGATTAGTTATTATTGATTTAATGATTATCTTCGATCTTAGTAGTTAAGATTAGTCAATATTAAGATCGAAATAATAAATCAAAAGTCATCTTAATTCCTTACAACAACCATATTTTTGTAATAAGTTGCAAAATCGTTACTTGTGAGTAACAAAATTCTCTAAGCATTAATGTATCTAATTAGTTGGATCTAATACTAAAGTGTAAAGGATAATTTGAGCCACTTCGGTCTCATTTTCGAATCGAAATTTAGAATGAAAATTTGATTGATTAGATATAAGTTGTCTAGAGAATTAATACGTGTATTGAACCTTTAATAACTTCTTACTAAGTCGTGCAATACTATTGTAGATCAGTCATCAATGGCAGCAGCTAGAAAGTCTATAGTTGCTGAACTCAACAAAGACCTGAAATTAAATGGGGATAACTATGAGGTTTGGTCAATAAAAATAAAGTATGTGCTTGAAGAGCAATATGTGCTTGCTCACTTGGATAGGGCTATGGCCGAACCTGAGGATGGTGCAACTGCTCAGCTTCGCCGAGATTATACGGCATGGAAGAAAAAGGATTCCACTGCCCGCATCATCATGCTGAGTGACGTGGATGATGAGTTCACTAGGAAATTCTGTAAGATTGAGTCAGCCAAGGGCCTATGGGATGCCTTGAAGGAGAAATTCGGAGGTGTGTCTCTGACTAGGCTCTGCTCATTGACAATTAAGTTTGACACTTACAAGAAGAGGCCTGATCATACAATGAAAAAGCATTTAAGAGAAATGTCCAACATAATCAGTGAGCTGAATGAAGCAGGTCATCAGTTGACCAATGAGCAGAAAGTGCAAGTTGTTATCCGCTCTTTGCCAAACAGTTGGGAGCACATGAAGGTGCACCTAACCCACACCGAAGCAATTCAAACCTTCGATGTTGTTTGTCACCACCTTGAGCTAGAGGAGGATTGCCTGGCATCGATTAAGATCAATGCTGAAGCCTATTATGTGGGAGCCCACTCAAGTGGGAGGCGTTACAATCCTCCAAGGCAAAAGCGTAAGCGCTTCTATGGCCAGGGCAAAGAGCAAGCCAAAGAGCCTGTGAATATAGAAAATAGAAAGGGAAAAAGAACAAAGAACAGAAAGAAACCGAAGCTTTCACGTGTGAAATGTTTCAACTGCCAAGAAAAAGGACACTATGCAAATGATTGCAAAGTTCCTAAGGTACACTACACTAACTCATGTGTGAGTGAAATAAATGTATCTAGCACTGTTCTCATATCTGAACATGATCCTTTGTGGGTTGTTGATTCAGGTGCAACGGACCATGTGATGAAGGAAAGAGAGACCTTTGTCGAGTTCTGACGAATTCCAGTCGGTTCCAGATGGATCTATATGGGAGACAACTCGAGAGTTGCAATCGAATGGATTGGCACATGTAGATTGAGTCTACATGGCGGTCAAACTCTCCTCCTACAAGATGTTCTCTATGCTCCGAATATTCGGAGAAACCTTATTTCTGTGAACTATTTGTTAAGAATTGGATTTGCCTTTCTTTTTGCTAATGACACTTTGCATTTAAGTTTGGATAATGAATTCTATGGTTCAGGATATGTACTGAATGGTTTGACTATTTTGGATGTTGAATTATATGACTCCAATAATTTTTCTGTTACTACTTCTTCTTCTGTGGATAAAGATGTTAGTTTATGGCATGCTAGGTTAAATCACATTGGCCAAGATCGCATGAATTGTTTAGCCAAAGAGGGCTTACTAGGTAGTTTAAGAAAAGTTGAATTACCTCCATGCGAACCATGTCTTAAAGGAAAAATGCATAGAAAACCATTTGGGAAGGGTACTAGGGCAGAATTTTCTCTGCAATTAATTCATTCTGATGTCTGTGGTCCAATGAATGTGAGGGCTAGGCATGGGGCATACTGTAGACACCGAGTCGGAGGACCTGTGACGAAAACCCATAACAGACGGTTAAAGCGGTTGATTCCAATAGTCTAAAAATAAAAATGACGAAAAGGCTCTGAAGGATTGTGTGTCAGCGAGTAGGCAACTAGCGGCGTCCCCTGACAGGTGGGCGTCCCCCGAACGCCAGACGCGGCGCTCGGCGCACCAAACGCTCGTCCAGCGAATGTTTGACGCACGCCCGACGCTCGTGGGGCGCCCACCCGACTCCCATTGGGTGAGCGCCCAACGAACGTTGGGCGTCGTCCAACGGACGTCGGGCGTGCGCCAGACGAGCGCTGGGCGCACACCGAGAGCGTTGGGCGAGCGCCCAGCAGCGTTGGCCGCACGCCGAACGGTAGTTGGCCTCGCACCCAAAAGCGCTGGGTGCGCGCCCAACCAGAGGTTGGACGTCCGCCCAACACCAGTTGGGCGTCGCCCAACCTGGTGTTGGGCGTCCGCCCAACACCCGTTGGGCGCACGCCCAACTTTGGGATCCGTGCCTATAAAAGGCACGGATCCCCATGTATTAGAGAGAGGAGGTCTTGGGAGCTTCTCTCTCTAAAAAAAATTATTTTTAGAGAGAGAAAGTAAATTTTTGGGAAAAATATTTTTTTTCCTAAAAATTGAAAATTCACAAAAAGTTAAATATTTTACCGAAAATCACAACTCGTGGAATCAACCGACTTCGACTGTCAATACCAATCTTGAGGTATTATCTGAGAACTAGACTCGTTTAATTTATTTATTTTATTTATTTTTAGTTTCGTTTATTTATTTATTTAGTTAGTTATTTATTTATCACGTTTATTTATTTTTCCGTATTTATTTAATTCCCATCTCGTACTTAATAAACGTTTTGGTTTTGTTTTAAATGAAAAACCTCGTTTTAAGGTCCCAATACGAACCGTGACCCGATTTAAGGGTAGTTCGGGATTAAAACGTTGTAAATATAGATTTTTAAAAGTTTTTTAAATTAACGTTTTAAAGATAAAATATCGTTTTGGGAGGCTCCGCTATAGACTATGACCTGATTTGGGGAGTTCGGGGACCAAAGTGATTGAATAGAATAGATCTAAGGCTTTTTAATAAATCTGGAAACTGTTGGACTGTTTCTGTAATTCTCTATTTTCTGTCACTAAAAGCGATTTAGCGACGGATTTTTCGTCGGTAAAGCTGCTGGAACTTTAAAAGCCCATTTTTGAATCATTTTCTTAACTTTTTGGCATTTGTTCTTGTATATAATGTACGTAGTTATGTAATATATTTATTAAAATTATTTTTAGGATATATGGATAATAATGATGTATTATATATTTATCTATTTCTCATTTAAACTTCATTTATATTAATCTAGTTTTTGTAAAATCATATATATATATATATATATATAGTTTTGGGTTTATTCAAGTTGTATTAGTAAATGTTTGAGGACAATTAGATGTTATTTTGATGTTTAATGTGTATTTGGGAGGGTTATTTTCTATATATCTATCACAATTGTTATTTTGGGATTTAAAAGTTATTTTCTTATTTTTTCATGAACCTTGTTCATTTTTTTTTACTTACTTTTAATTCAAGCCTTGTTTTCATTATTATTTTTACTTATTAACAACTATACTATATTTCATTCCTTTACTTCCTTATTTTTTTGAATCTATAGATATAACTATTATTTTTAACCAAAATGTATAGGTATATGTATATTTACTCTTATTTTGGACTTTCTATATGTATATATTCCAAATATATTTGGTTGGGTGAATTTGGGTTTAATTTGTTAATTGTTGTAATTATGTTCAAGTAAAGGTTAATTGAGTGAAAAAATGGAAAATAAACCACAAAAAGAGAGTTCAATTTGCTTATTTAAACTGAAGATTTCTAGAGGTTCCAAATGTAAATAAAAGGTTTTCGGTTCGTTACCATTTTTAAAACGACTTCCTAAAATATCACGTTTTGAAACCTTAATCCGTTCCAACGACGGATTAAGCGAACCTTGTAACTAAAATCGTTTTCCTTGTAAATAATAGAGTTTTGAATCGTTTCCTAAATAAACGGTTTTGTACAAAAATAAATTGACTTGTATGCTTAATCACGCTTTTGGTTAAAACTTCTTGTTCAACGTTTTTAAAACACTCGAGTCGTTCCAACGGCGATTCGAGTGAAAAGCATATAAATTAACGGGGTTTTGAAACGTATCTAAATCGTTCCAACGACGATTAAGGTACGAACCATGTAAATAAACCTTCTTTCGGGGAGTGAGATTAGTTTAGATTTAATGTATATCTTAAAGCATAATTCACGTTGTAAATAAACTAATTATGCCTTCTATCTTCTATATATCCTAATTCATGTAAATGGGTGATTCTTTACTAAAGTGGCTTTCAATGACATGCTCAAAACGGCTTTTCAAAATGAGAAAGAAAAGGTTTCAAATGAATTTTAAACTTAATGAAATATGTGATTAGTCCGTTAGCGCCTAACATGCTAAGTAGGAGGCCGGTGGTTCTGAACCGGACGATGTCGGGGTGCCTAGTAGCCTTTCTCCGAAAAGGAGCTAGCCTTCTCGGCTCGTACCCAAATTTCCCGAACCCTCACCGGTCTCCCGCAAGGGATCGGTGTTCATTTCCCATTCGTGGGTGGCGACTCTTCCATACTCCGAGCTCCGGCCCTACCGAGCAGCTTGATTCCGCGATTGGTTGCTTTCGAGGCCAATCACAACATCTGTCGTCAATGGTGTCCACCCCTCGGGTCTTCCGGGCGAGGCTGCGGCACCGACAAGTGGCGACTTTGCTAGGGAAGCGAGAAATTTGATTCTAGAAGGTGTTTATTAAGCCCATAACAGGGACGGATCGTATTGTTTCTTTTCGTATGCATTCATAAGCATTATTGCAAACCTTTTGGGTAATTTCTACGAAACCTCTATTGAGAGTCCATTCGTCGCTCGAAAGAGGCTAGTGTAAGTTCCCCCTTGCAGTAAGGTGCCAAAGGGTCCCCATCCATTCGTTAGGGGCAAATTTATGCGGTCCTGTGAGGTCCCACGAACAGCCGTGTCAGCATATAGTAGCCTTAGAAGTTGCCATAGGATTACCCATTACTATTTTTGATGTGATGAATGAATCAATTCGTGTTTTCAAATTGCCATGATACATGTCTAATCCTAAAATACATAAAGAAAATGAAACGAGACGTTAATATATACTCTTAAACCGATATACAAACTACCCCAAAACATCGAAACGATTCGAACTAAAGACGACTTAGTCATCTCGTATGAATGGACTTGTGCGACCCGCCTGGTCCCTTTCCGTGTCCCGAAGAAGGCACATGTTCAGGAAATACGTTATGACGTAAGCACGTATTAGTACAAGTCGGTTTGGTATTAAGGATAGTTATATCTCGATTCAAAAGACTATATTAACGATAGCCGTTATTCACATTCTTTAAATACGTTGGGATAAAGCGAGATTATGACAAAACGAAAACGAAGAACATTTCTATTTTGAATGACCCTGTTGTAACGTAAAGAGTTTCGTAAACGTGGCCCTTCCCTTCTGAATAAAAAACGAGCTCTTACGTTACACCTTGCGTTATTCTAATGAGAAATGGACGTATCCGCAAAAGTGACTAAGAAAATAAAATAAAAATAAAAATGACCAAAATCATTCCGCATCTACGATATATGTCAATCCCATAAGTAGTTAAAGAAAATGAACCAATGTCGTTAAATACGTGTCTTGAACTGGTATATACGCCGTTTAAAATCACGAAGCCGAATTAAGCTAAGAAATCGCATAATTGCACCATATGGACGAGACTGTGGGTTTGACTAATGGCTCGATCATTTCGACCATTACTAAAACTACAAGAAATATGGCCCGACCTGCATGTTTGCTTAACTCGTGCCTAAATGAAAAGAATGGTAATATCCCAGCTTCGAATAAACATGCGATTAAACGAAACGTTGATTTTCTATAACCACGCTAGGATGTTATATCCCGTAAATTGGAAGAAATAAAGAGTTGTTGCTAGCCAAAATGTTGTCGTGCGCTCGAATAAGACTCACCATCTTTTCACGTAGCCAAAACGAGCAAGCGGATTCTTGATGCTAGAAACAAACACGTTATGTGGTGATTCCGTTCCCTAAAATAAAATCCAAAAGTGATATCATCACTAAACAAACACGCGGTCACGTCTCTCGATAGATCCAAAAGATCCCGTCGTAATCTAAAAACCGAGATACGAACCCACACGAATAAAAAAGGATGAATCATTGTCAATAACGAGCGATTGAACCAAAAGAATAACTCATACCACGTCTAAATCCGAGATACGCTCAAAGGGAGTCAAAACCCGAACTAATGTGTCTCGTGAAATAACAAAAGACGAGTTATTCAAAAGGACAATCTAATTTGGTCGATATCTTAGTCACTGAATGCTGATACGTTAAAACGAATTGTATTGTTTGATGAATGATTTATGTTTCCGCAATAATCGACGACATCACGTGTCCTCTGGACTGCAATGTGAGCCCCAAACCAAAATCCTAGGAAAGAGACTTGGACCATCGAGTGTGTGGAGGAATAAGGGTGGAAGAGAGATGTTGTGATATGTGTAATTAGACTAACGTTTGTTCTTATTATCTTATATATCCGTAAATAATAAACGCACACACCACAAATCATGCATATAAAATCATGCATACATACTAATGGGTATCGCTCGCGCAGACATCATCACTAAGAGGTCGTGGTTCCGTGAAAGTAGTCGGCTAGTCAGACAGTTCGACCAGTTACAGATTGTCAGTTCCAAACCATCATAGTCGGCAGTTGTGGCTTCTGAATCATCTTCGTCCGAGTCTACTCAGTCTTCGGTCAGTATGTCTGCGACCAATGAAAAGGTGGCCGAGTTGGAGAATTCCGTGAACCACATTAAGGGTCAATTAGCTGCAATTTCGGTCCAGCTGGCTGAGCTTACAATTAAGGGTAACAAAAGTGGCAGCGAACCAACTTGGAACATTGTAAATACCGGTCCCCATTTTGGAGGTAACCATCAGGATGGCATAACAAGAAGTTTGGGAAAGAGAAAGCAAAGGGAGGGGAATGAAAGCCACACATCAAACAGGAAGTGTGAAACCCATGTGGAGTTCAGGCTCCCTGACATGAAGAAGTTTGATGGAATTGGGGATCCTACTACCCATGTGATCCAATATGTGGCAGCGATGAAGCACATAATTCTGACTGAGGAACAGATCCTAGGGTTGTTTAGTGCTTATTTGGAAGGAGCTGCCCTCGTGTGGTTTCATGCATTGCCGCTGGGAATGAAGAGAGATTGGAAAGAACTTGTGAAGGCATTCATCACCCAATATAGCTTCAACGCTATGTTTGAGGTTACTTGGAGGGAGCTAGAGAGCACCAAACAGCAGACTGGGGAGTCCTTGTTCGACTTTGTGAGTAGATGGAGAGCTAAGGCAGCAGTCATGAAGCAAAAGATGTTGGAGCAGGATCAGATCCGGGTGGTAATCAACAATACTTGCCGTGTGTTAAGAATAAGCTGCGGTGTATGCCATTCACCGATTTTAATCAGATATATAGCTACGCTTTGACAATTGAGGGGGATGGAGAGTCGAAAAGAGCTTATACTAAGTGGACGAAGTCGGGGTACATCACCGGAGGGCCAAGTACTAATGTAGAACCTACCGCGGTAAAGGTGCTTGAACTCAATGCTATCAAGAAAAGGGAGTTCACCCAGTTTGATCAGACTTATGCAAAAGTTTTCGAACAATTGCAGAAAAAGGAGTTGCTGAAAGCTCTTACTCCCAAGAACAAGACAGGACCCACACCACAGATGATAACCAATGGGTATTGCGAGTTCCATAGTAACTACGGGCACACCATTGAAAATTGTGAGAGGCTAAAGCATGAGATCCAGGATCTGATTGATAAAAAGAAAATAGTCGACCCATCATCACCAAACCCTCCCCCCAAGTGCAATCCATCGCCTAGTTATAGGGTGAGCGCAATCGGATCTGGGTTGGAGGAGAGCTTTGTGGTGGAATCATTCTGTGAATTTAAAGAAGAGCTTTTAAGTTCCGAAGACAAGTTAAAGGTGGGAAATGGATTGCATGTATTCATCTTAGGAGAAGGACTAACAGAAGAAGTGATAAATGACGAAGGAAAATCCGAAGAGGTGTCATCTCAGAGGGTCAGGCCTGTGTTGAGTTTGTTCAGTGGGGTGGAAGATCCCGAAGCCCATTTGTTCGGGTATGTGTGCGCTATGTTTAGAGAGCCATATGAGGTGGAAGATGTTGCTCTGTGGTTCTATCTATCGTTAGTGGGCGAACCTTTGAGGTGATTTCAGTTGCTACCTGAATCGACTAAGCATGCTTGGTCACTGATGTCAAGCTTGTTTTTGATGAAGTATAGAAAAGCCAAAGCACAGGTGGTGAAACATAGCGCGATGCAAATTGAGCCTATCAAACGCCCGTTGCCAACTGTCAGCAAGTATAATAAAGGCAAGGACCCCATTGAGCACTTGCATTTTTATCTGTCCGCTATGGGTCCCCTGGGCTTCAAAGAGGATGAAATCACGAGTTTGTTTTGCAACTCATTGGCAAGGGAATCACTGGTATGGTATATGTCTCTTCCGATAAATGTTGAGGTGAATTGGGCTGAAATGACTAAGAGATTCATCAGGGAATACACCGCGTGGGGACATCCGGAAGAAGTGCCTGAGTCACCCGATGAAGATGTTGAAACACCTTTCCACATGATTTTGATTTGACAAAATTATTTATGTAATTGATAAAAAAAATATTCTAACACATTAAATTTAAATGCTTTGATTTATTCATACTAATGTGTTTGTTCAATGTTGAGTTTATTGATTTATAAGACATTAAGATATAAAGTCTAAAAGCCCATAAGTGGAAGTCAAGCCCAAGTCAACACATCAAGACCTCACGGACCAAGATTTCAAAACGCGGTCGTTTTGTACAAAGCACAAGCTCAGCATGAAGAAGGATCGAGAAGCCTTCTCTCAATTGCTTCAAGATGAAGCTGCTGAGTGTATCGACAAGAAGTACAAGACAGCGGCAGACAAGAACCAACTTCTAGACAAAGTATTTCTACTTTGGGTAAAGTTCAGAAAGCGCAGGAAGCTGTCTGGAAGACTTTGCCAAAAATGTCGAAACATTCTGTTTACTGGACGAAAAGTTGTCGTGCACTGCCGTGGACAGAAGATGCAAGAATCTCATTGGCCAACGACACTGAGCACGTACTGAGTGACAACGACAGAAAGCCGTTTCCCTCCAACGGTTATTTCGAAATTCGAAATTACCGGTGCTTGAAGTGTCACTATATAAAGGCCTCTCATTTGCTTCATTCGATGCAGATCTTCAATTAGTCGAAACGCTGACCAAATTCATACACGAAGTTCTATAAGAAAAGCAAAGCAAAAATCTTACACCAATTTCCAATTATTGTGTAAAAGTCTAGAGTGATTTCAATCATCTAAAGTGTCTTAGCAATTGTTATTTAAGACAAACACTTTATCATTTCTAGAAGAATAGAAAGGAGAGGCTGAGTACTCGGTTATAGTACTCAGTGGTAGATATAGGAGTGAGTAGAGGAATAGAGGAAGGTACTCTTGTATACTCAGCTTCTATTGTAAAAGGTTTCGTGCTCTACCTTTAAAGAGCTCAGTAGAGAATTCAAAAAGCTCGGAATGAGTTCCGGGGACTGGACATAGGCGGAGAGGCCGAACCAGGATATGTCTGCTGAGTAACATATTTCTAACCCTTAAACTCCTTTATATATTGCTTGCTATAAAACTGACTAAGTAATGAACTCACGCTGAGTTGAGTGCACTAAGAAGCTGAGTTCAGGAATAGACTCTAAGTGCTATCTCCTGACTCAAGGAAGGAAACAGACTTAGTCACAAGTTGACTAAGCTTGTGTCTGAGAAAAGAAGTCAGCCTAAACGGACAAAATTTTAAATAGTTCCTATCCCCCCCCTTGGAACTAAACTTGTCACGTTATAAGGGACCAACAAGTGGTATCAGAGCTTAACAGCTCACTGAGCAAGATATAACTATCTTGAGCTGATCCCCACAATGGCTGAGAACAGCACTCGTTTCCTCCTATGAAATCAGACAACTCAGATTTTACCTGAGGGACTGTCCATTACTCGGCCTCCTCTGTTCTTCGGGTCTAACTATATACCTTTTGGAAGAACAGAATGAAAAACTTCATTCAGGCAACAAATATGAGTGCATGGCTTTCTATAGTCCAAGGCCCATTTGTTCCTGTTGAAACTATTGACGGCTGTTAGACGAGGTGCCGCGGCCTAATCTCCCGGGCGGACCGGGGGGTGGACAACCTCATGGCGACGTAAGCGGTGATTGGCGCCGAAAGCAACCAATCGCGGAATCAAGCTGCTCGGCAGGACCGGAGCTCGGAGATATAGAAGAGTCGCCACCCACGAATGGGAAAATGAACACCGATCCCTTGCGGGAGACCGGTGTGGGTTCGGGAAACTTAGGTACGAGCCGAGAAGGCTAGCTCCTTTCCGGAGAAAGGCTACTAGGCACCCCGACATCGCCCGGTTATGAACCACCGGCCTCCTACTCAGCATGTTAGGCGATAACGGACTAATCGTATACTTCTTTAAGTTTAAAATTCATTTGAAACCCTTTTCTTTCTCTTTTTGAAAACCGTTTTGAGCATATGATATTGAAAAGCCACATCAGTAAAAAATCACCCATTTATGTTTATACATACACAGAGAGGGGGAAAAAAGAAGTGATTTATTTACAACCGTATTTAAATGTTATGTTGGGTGTCTATTCTACATTAACTTATTTCCCCAAAACGATGTTTATTACATGGTTCGCGTCTTAATCGCCGTTGGAACGATTGAGGTGCGTTTTAAAGCCCCGTTGGATGAAGTTTACCCGAATCGCCGTTGGAACGACTCGAGTATTTGAAGACGTTTGAGGTAAAAACCTTTTAACGAGAAAACGTGGTTAAACATACAAGTCAATTTTATTTTGTACAAATCCTTTAAGAAAGTGATTCGAAAATTCTATTATTCACAACGAAAACGATTTTAATTACAATAATCCTTTAATCCGCCTTTGGAACGGACTAAGGTTTTAAAACGTGGTGTTTTGAAGACGGTTTGAAATGCTAACAAAAACGACTCTATTTATTCATATTAGGAAACTCCAAAAATTCATTAGTTTAAATAATTCAATTGAAAACTCTCTTTTTTGTGATTTATTTTCCCCTTTTTATTTAATGGACTCTCCAACTATTATAATTACAATAAGACACTTATTTAAAGCAAGACTTATAATCAAACAAGGCCCATTTGAGACATGGACCCATGAATGGGCCCAAAAAAATAGAGAAAATAATTTAGACACATATATATGTACAAGTAAATCAAAAAGGAAGATATGAAAACCCAAAAATTAATATAAGAGGAACTTTATTTATATGGAAATAATAGGTACTATATACTTATACTTTAAAAATGCTAAAACAATAAGTAAATCTTATGGATAAGAAAATAATATTTACCCAAAAATAACTTCCTTCAATAATTAACAAAATAACCCAAATGTTCCCAAAACTATACATATATATACATAATTAATATAGTTTAAATACCAAAAATGACATATACTAATATCCATCCATTATTTCTTAAAATATCAAATAACTAATATTTAAACATAGCCTAAGTTAAGAAAAAGGAAATACTTATATATATACTTATACTTATATTGTCAAATAAAATAAAAATAATATACCAATATTCTAAAATAAATATATATACTAAAGTTCTAAAATAATTTGAAAAACATGTATTACATAATCATATATATATACTAGGGATTAAAAGTCTAAAAGTTAAGAAAAAGAGACCGAAATGACATTTTTTACATTTTGGCAGATTTACCGACGGAAAATCCGTCGGTAAACAGCATTTAGTGACAGAATTGACAAATTACAGCAGCACTCCAATATTTTCCAGATTTATTCAAAAGCTTTAAATTAAATCTAATTCAATCGTTTTGGACTTCCGAACTACCAAAGATGGATCATAGTCGAAAACGGAAGTTCCTAAAACGATGTTTTTATTTTAAAACGTTATTTGGAAACCTCTTTTAAATTAAAAAAAAAACTTATAATTACAACATTTTCGATACCCGAACTACCTTTTTATCAGATCACGGTTCGTATTGGGATATCCAAAACGAGGTTTTTATTTTAAAACAAAACCGAATTTTATTTAACACGAAACGAAAATTAAATAAATACGCTAACTAAATAAAACGTGACAAAATAAATAAATAACTAAAGGAATAAGAACTATAGCATAAAAAAAAAATAGAAGGAGAGAATAAATTAAATAAAATAAAGAGTCTAGTCCTCGGATAATACCTTTGATTCGGTATCTGACAGTCGAAGCCGATTGATTCCACGAACCGCGAGCTCCCGATTTTAATAAAAATTTAGTAAAAATTGAACTTAGGAAATTTGGAATTTTTGAGAAAAAAAAATATTTTTCTCAAAAAAATCCACTCTCTCTCTCTAAAAATGTTTAGAGTGAGAAAGTTTTTCCTCTCCCAAAAAAAGGCCTCCTTCTCACCTTGGGATCCGTGCCCTTATATAGGGAAACGGATCCCGGAACAATGGGCGACGCCCAAAAAAAATTGGGCGTCGCCCATTGTGGTTGGGCGGCCGCCCAACCTAGTGTTGGGCTACCGCCCAACGGTGTTGGGCGAGCGCCCAACGCGAGGTTGGGCGCCCGCGCCCAATCCTCGTCGGGCGTCCGCCCGACGTGGTTGGGTGCCCGCCCGGCGACCCTCGGGGCGTGCCCCGCGCCGTCGGACGTGTGCACTCCGTGGCCGCCGAGCGCGCGTTCCGCGCAGCCAGACGCTCGCACGTCGCGGTCGCCGAATGCGCGCCCCACGCTGCCAGGCATGTGCGCTCAACGGCCCACGAGGGCGCACACCGCCAGCGGTCCCAGGCATTGCTCGGACGTCGAGAGCGTGCCACTCGCGGTGCGTCTGACGGACGCCGCGCGCACGTCTCGAGCCGTTAAGCGGGCGTTCGACCATCGTCGTCCGCGTGCGGGATGCCGTTGCGTGGCCGCGCCGTGCCGTTAATTTTCCTCCGCTTATTATTCTTTATATATTTTTCAAAACTTCCGGAATCAATCGCTTCGACCGTCTTGTTTTCAGGTTTTCGTCACAGGTCCTCCGACTCGGTGTCTACAGTTGCCCCTACTTTTCTATTTTGACAGTGATGTGTGTGTTTCGAAAACATTTTTTGCTAACGTACACATGCAATGTAAAACATATAAAAGTAAAAGACACGTAACGAGTAGGAGGGAACATACCTGACCTTTGCGCTGCGCGCTCCGGCGTTGTCCTCTGACCTCTTCAGACTCTGCTTCGGGCTGCACCCTAATTCACGACTGCGGGGATAATGGCTAAACAGCTACCCTATTTCAAGATTGCGGGGATAAGGGCTAAATAGCTACCCTATTTGTGACTGCGGGGATAATGGCTAAATAGCTACCCTGTTTCAATATTGCGGGGATAATGGCTAAACAGCTACCCTATTTCAAGATTGCGGGGATAATGGCTAAACAGCTACCCCATTTCAAGATTGCGAGGATAATGGCTAAACAGCTACCCTATTTCAAGATCGTGGGGATAATGGCTAAACAGCTACCCTATTTCAAGATTGCGGGGATAATGGCTAAACAGCTACCCCATTTCAAGATTGCGGGGATAATGGCTAAACAGCTACCCTATTTCAAGATTGCGGGGATAATGGCTAAACAGCTACCCTATTTCAATATTGCGGGGATAATGGCTAAACAGCTACCCTATTTCAAGATTGCGGGGATAATGGCTAAACAGCTACCCTATTTCAAGATTGCGGGGATAATGGCTAAACAGCTACCCCATTTCAAGATTGCGGGGATAATGGCTAAATAGCTATCCTAGTTTGTGATTGCGGGGATAATGGCTAAATAGCTACCCTGATTTTACGATTGCGGGGATAATGGCTAAATAGCTACCCTGTTTTACGACTGCGGGGATAATGGCTAAATAGCTACCCTAGTTTGTGATTATGAGTCAAATGGCTCAAAAGCAACTCCGATCTGCGACCGTGAGTCAGATGGCTCAAAAGCAACTCCGATCTACGACCGTGAGTCAAATGGCTCAAAAGCAACTCCGGTCTGCGACCGCGAGTCAGATGGCTCAAAAGCAACTCCGATCTACGACCGTGAGTCAAATGGCTCAAAAGCAACTCCGGTCTACGACCGTGAGTCAGATGGCTCGAAAGCAACTCCGGTCTGCGACCGTGAGTCAGATGGCTCAAAAGCAACCATGGTCCACGACCGCGGGTAAAATGGCTCAAAAGCAACCCTGGTCTCTAAATCGACCGCAGGCGTAATGGCTCAATAGCAACTCCGGTCTGCGACCGTGAGTCAGATGGCTCAAAAGCAACTCCGGTCTGCGACCGTGAGTCAAATGGCTCAAAAGCAACTCCGGTCTGCGACCATGAGTCCGATGGCTCAAAAGCAACTCCGGTCTGCGACCGTGAGTCCGATGGCTCAAAAGCAACTCCGGTCTGAGACCGTGAGTCAGATGGCTCAAAAGCAACCCTGGTCCACGACCGCGGGTAAAATGGCTCAAAAGCAACCCTGGTCTCTATATCGATCGCAGGCGTAATGGCTCAATAGCAACTCCGGTCTGCGACCGTGAGTCAGATGGCTCAAAAGTAACTCCGGTCTGCGACCGTGAGTCAAATGGCTCAAAAGCAACTCCGGTCTACGACCGTGAGTCCGATGGCTCAAAAGCAACTCCGGTCTGAGACCGTGAGTCAGATGGCTCAAAAGCAACCCTGGTCCACGACCGCGGGTAAAATGGCTCAAAAGCAACCCTGGTCTCTAAATCGACCGCAGGTAAGATAGCTCTTTCTAGCGACCCTAGTCCCTAAATCGACCGCAGGCGTGTAGTGATGCATATGGATGGGTGAATGTAGCCTAGTCTATGGATGCATGTAAACACTTATGTGTGTGTGTGCAGGTGACCGTGCGTGTGTCTGACTGTGCGTATGCGTGACCTATGTGTTTTGCTTCATGTAGATGCGTGGATGTATGTGTGTATGCAAACTATGTATGCGCGTAAGCGTGACCTATGTGGTTAGCTTTATGTGGGCGTACGTGCGTGTGGAGACTACGTATGTATGGATGAGGTGGTCGGGCGAATACCCTTTTCATAGACTAAAGGATTTCGGTAGCTTTAGATCGAGAAATGATGTTTCAGGGAGAGGATGAGGGCGAGTACAGGTTTGAAGCCAATGGTTATAAGGATGGGGATTTGGTTTTGATGAGCTTGCGTCAAGGGGCTCTCGCCTTTAACCAGAGATTGACGTATTCACTTTTTCCCTAATTTTTCCTTGAGCCGCCCTTTTCGGGTTTTCAACTCAACGGGATCTCTCCGATATTCTCTATCTCTCCTTTTGCATGAATCACAGGGTAACGACATATTGGAGGTTCCGTGACATACGGGGTATGCCAAAATAAGGGCGTATGGGATACGCCATGACATAAGGGTTGTACCTTCCGACTAGTGCCTATGACACTGAAGAAACATACGAGGTACACTTCCATGCATAAGGTATGCTAAGGCAAAGACGCATAGGATACGTCACGACATAATGGACATGCCTCCTAGCTAGCATACAAACAACACGGTGAAGACGCGTGAGACGTGCCAAGGACGCATAGGATGCATCCCAACACCTAGGTATGACAAGGCAAAGACGTATAGGATACGTCACGACATAACTAGTATGCCTCCAGAATGACACGCGACATTGGGGTCGACTCTTTCTCACATTCCTAATAAATACGTCCTAAGTCTACGAAACCTAGAATGGCTGCACGCAATTTGGTTAGCATGCAACGCTCTACATGGTATGACTGCAATGATTTGTTAAGCATAGAATGTATTATAACTTAAATTTGACTTGACTGATGTACAACAATATATAAATCTATACAAACAAACTAGTTAGCGAAAAATCGTACATAACGCGTAAGTAGATCGCAATAAGAGAAAGAAAACGTTAGATAACAATCACATTCATCACATCATCTCTCTTCCATCCTTATTCCTCCACACACTCGTTGGTCCAAGTCTCTTTCCTAGGATTTTGGTATGGGCTCACATCGTGGTCTAGAGGACGCGTGATGCTGTCGATTATTGCGGAAAAGTAAATCATCCATCAGACAATACAGTTCGTTTTGACGTATCAGCGTTCAGTGGCTAAGAAATCGACCAAGTCGGATTGTCCTTTCGGTAATAACTCGTCTTTTGTCCTTTCGCGAGACGCATTAATTCGGGTTTTGACTCCCTTTGGGCGCATCTCGGTTTTTAGACGTGGTTCGAGTTATTCTTTTTAGTCCAATCGTTCGTTATCATCTATGATTCGTTCCCTTTTATTTACGTGGATTCGTGTCTCGATTTTTGGATTACAACGGGATCTTTTGGATCTATCGAGAGACGTAACCATGCGTTTATTTAGTGATGGAATCACTTTTGGATTTTATTTTAGGGAACGGATTCATCGCGTAACGTGTTTGTTTTTAGCGTCGAGGGTTCGTTTGCTCATTTTGCTACACGAAAAGACGGCGAGTCTTATTTGAGCGCATGGTAATCCTTCGGCTAGCAACAATCTCTTATCCTTTCCAATCTACGGGATATGTCACCTTAGTGTGGTTATACAAAATCAATGTTTCGTTGAATCGCGTGTTTATTCGAAGCGAGAATATAACCGTTTTCTTTCCTTTAGGCGCGAGTTTAAGCAAACACGTATATCGGGCCATATTTCTTACAGTTTTGGTAACGGTCGAAATGATCGAGTCGTTAGTCAAAACCCGCAGTCTCGTCCATATGGCGCAATTACATGGTTTGGCTCAATTCGGCTTCAAGATTTTAAACGGGGTATACACTCGTTCGAGGCACGTATTCAACGGCATTGGTTTATCTTCTTTAACTACCCTCGGGATTGATATATATCGTAGATTCGGAATGAATTTTGGTCGTTTAGTTCATTTTTTCCTTTTCTTTTATTTTCTTAGTCACCTTTGCGGACACATCCATTTCTCTTAAGAACGACACGAGGCATAACGTAAAAGCTCGTCTTTTATTCGGAAGGGACGGGCTACTTGTGCGAAACTTTTCACGTTATGACAGGGTCGTTCAAGACAGAAATGTTCTTCATTTTCGTTTCGTCGTGATCTCGTTTTATCCTAATTTATTTAAAGAATGTGAATTACGGCTACTGTTAATATAGTCTTTTGTATCGAAATGTAACTATCCTTAACACCAAACCGATTCATACTAATACGTGCTTACGTCATAACGTATTTCCTGAACATGTGCCTTCGTCGGAACACCGAAAGGGACAAGGCGGGTCGCACATGTTCATTCATATGAGATGACTAAGTCGTCTTTAGTTCAAATCGTTTCGATGTTTTAGGGTAATTAGTATGTCGATTCACGAGTATATATTAACGCATCGTCTCATTTTCTTTACATAATTTAGGATTAGACACATATCATGGCGGTTTGAAAACACGAACTGATTCATTTATCACATCAAAAATAGTAACGGGTAATCCTATGGAAACTTCTAAGGCTACTATATGCTGACACGGCTGACCGCGGGACCTCACAGGACCGCACAGATTCGCCCCTAACGAATGGATGGGGACCCTCTGGCGCCTTACTGTAAGGGGGAACTTACGCTAGCCTCTTTCGAGCGACGAATGGACTCTCGCTAGAGGTTTCGCGGAAATTACCCAAAGGGTTTGCAATAATGCATATGAGTGCATACAAAAAGAAGTAAAACGATCCGTCCCCGTTAAGGGCTTAATACACGCCTTCCGGAATCAAATTTCTCGCTTCCCCAGCAGAGTCGCCACTTGTTAGACGAGGTGTCGCGGCCTAATCTCCCGGGCGGACCGGGGGGTGGACAACCTCATGGCGACGTAAGCGGTGATTGGCGCCGAAAGCAACCAATCGCGGAATCAAGCTGCTCGGCAGGACCGGAGCTCGGAGATATGGAAGAGTCGCCACCCACGAATGGGAAAATGAACACCGATCCCTTGCGGGAGACCGGTGTGGGTTCGAGAAACTTAGGTACGAGCCGAGAAAGCTAGCTCCTTTCCGGAGAAAGGCTACTAGGCACCCCGACATCGCCCGGTTATGAACCACCGGCCTCCTACTCAGCATGTTAGGCGATAACGGACTAATCGTATACTTCTTTAAGTTTAAAATTCATTTGAAACCCTTTTCTTTCTCTTTTTGGAAACCGTTTTGAGCATATGATATTGAAAAGCCACATCAGTAAAAAATCACCCATTTATGTTTATACATACACAGAGAGGGGGAAGAAAGAAGTGATTTATTTACAACCGTATTTAAATGTTATGTTGGGTGTCTATTCTACATTAACTTATTTCCCCAAAACGATGTTTATTACATGGTTCGCGCCTTAATCGCCGTTGGAACGATTGAGGTGCGTTTTAAAGCCCCGTTGGATGAAGTTTACCCGAATCGCCGTTGGAACGACTCGAGTATTTGAAGACGTTTGAGGTAAAAACCTTTTAACGAGAAAACGTGGTTAAACATACAAGTCAATTTTATTTTGTACAAATCCTTTAAGAAAGTGATTCGAAAATTCTATTATTCACAACGAAAACGATTTTAATTACAATAATCCTTTAATCCGCCTTTGGAACGGACTAAGGTTTTAAAACGTGGTGTTTTGAAGACGGTTTGAAATGCTAACAAAAACGACTCTATTTATTCACATTAGGAAACTCCAAAAATTCATTAGTTTAAATAATTCAATTGAAAACTCTCTTTTTTGTGATTTATTTTCCCCTTTTTATTTAATGGACTCTCCAACTATTATAATTACAATAAGACACTTATTTAAAGCAAGACTTATAATCAAACAAGGCCCATTTGAGACATGGACCCATGAATGGGCCCAAAAAAATAGAGAAAATAATTTAGACACATATATATGTACAAGTAAATCAAAAAGGAAGATATGAAAACCCAAAAATTAATATAAGAGGAACTTTATTTATATGGAAATAATAGGTACTATATACTTATACTTTAAAAATGCTAAAACAATAAGTAAATCTTATGGATAAGAAAATAATATTTACCCAAAAATAACTTCCTTCAATAATTAACAAAATAACCCAAATGTTCCCAAAACTATACATATATATACATAATTAATATAGTTTAAATACCAAAAATGACATATACTAATATCCATCCATTATTTCTTAAAATATCAAATAACTAATATTTAAACATAGCCTAAGTTAAGAAAAATGAAATACTTATATATATACTTATACTTATATTGTAAAATAAAATAAAAATAATATACCAATATTCTAAAATAAATATATATACTAAAGTTCTAAAATAATTTGAAAAACATGTATTACATAATTATATATATATACTAGGGATTAAAAGTCTAAAAGTTAAGAAAAAGGGACCGAAATGACATTTTTTACATTTTGGCAGATTTACCGACGGAAAATCCGTCGGTAAACAGCATTTAGTGACAGAATTGACAAATTACAGCAGCACTCCAATATTTTCCAGATTTATTCAAAAGCTTTAAATTAAATCTAATTCAATCGTTTTGGACTTCCGAACTACCAAAGATGGATCATAGTCGAAAACGGAAGTTCCTAAAACGATGTTTTTATTTTAAAACGTTATTTGGAAACCTCTTTTAAATTAAAAAAAACTTATAATTACAACATTTTCGATACCCGAACTACTTTTTTATCGGATCACGGTTCGTATTGGGATATCCAAAACGAGGTTTTTATTTTAAAACAAAACCGAATTTTATTTAACACGAAACGAAAATTAAATAAATACGCTAACTAAATAAAACGTGACAAAATAAATAAATAACTAAAGGAATAAGAACTATAGCATAAAAAAAAATAGAAGGAGAGAATAAATTAAATAAAATAAAGAGTCTAGTCCTCGGATAATACCTTTGATTCGGTATCTGACAGTCGAAGCCGATTGATTCCACGAACCGCGAGCTCCCGATTTTAATAAAAATTTAGTAAAAATTGAACTTAGGAAATTTGGAATTTTTGAGAAAAAAAAATATTTTTCTCAAAAAAATCCACTCTCTCTCTCCAAAAATGTTTAGAGTGAGAAAGTTTTTCCTCTCCCAAAAAAAGGCCTCCTTCTCACCTTGGGATCCGTGCCCTTATATAGGGAAACGGATCCCGGAACAATGGGCGACGCCCAAAAAAAATTGGGCGTCGCCCATTGTGGTTGGGCGATCGCCCAACTTTCGTTAGGCGATCGCCCAACGGTGTTGGGCGAGCGCCCAACGCGAGGTTGGGCGCCCGCGCCCAATCCTCGTCGGGCGTCCGCCCGACGCGTTGGGCGTTCGCCCGACGTGGTTGGGTGCCCGCCCGGTGACCCTCGGGGCGTGCCCCGCGCCGTCGGACGTGTGCACTCCGTGGCCGCCGAGCGCGCGTTCCGCGCAGCCAGACGCTCGCACGTCGCGGCCGCCGAACGCGCGCCCCACGCTGCCAGGCACGTGCGCTCAACGGCCCACGAGGGCGCACACCGCCAGCGGTCCCATGCATTGCTCGGACGTCGAGAGCGTGCCACTCGCGGTGCGTCCGACGGACGCCGCGCGCACGTCTCGAGCCGTCAAGCGGGCGTTCGACCATCGTCGTCCGCGTGCGGGATGCCGTTGCGTGCCCGCGCCGTGCCGTTAATTTTCCTCCGCTTATTATTCTTTATATATTTTTCAAAACTTCCGGAATCAATCGCTTCGACCGTCTTGTTTTCAGGTTTTCATCACAGGTCCTCCGACTCGGTGTCTACAGTTGCCCCTACTTTTCTATTTTGACAGTGATGTGTGTGTTTCGAAAACGTTTTTTGCTAACGTACACATGCAATGTAAAACATATAAAAGTAAAAGACACGTAACGAGTAGGAGGGAACATACCTGACCTTTGCGCTGCGCGCTCCGGCGTTGTCCTCTGACCTCTTCAGACTCTGCTTCGGGCTGCACCCTAATTCACGACTGCGGGGATAATGGCTTAACAGCTACCCTATTTCAAGATTGCGGGGATAAGGGCTAAATAGCTACCCTATTTGTGACTGCGGGGATAATGGCTAAACAGCTACCCTGTTTCAATATTGCGGGGATAATGGCTAAACAGCTACCCTATTTCAAGATTGCGGGGATAATGGCTAAACAGCTACCCCATTTCAAGATTGCGGGGATAATGGCTAAACAGCTACCTTATTTCAAGATCGCGGGGATAATGGCTAAACAGCTACCCATTTCAAGATTGCGGGGATAATGGCTAAACAGCTACCCCATTTCAAGATTGCGGGGATAATGGCTAAACAGCTACCCTATTTCAAGATTGCGGGGATAATGGCTAAACAGCTACCCTATTTCAAGATTGCGGGGATAATGGCTAAACAGCTACCCTATTTCAAGATTGCGGGGATAATGGCTAAACAGCTACCCTATTTCAAGATTGCGGGGATAATGGCTAAACAGCTACCCCATTTCAAGATTGCGGGGATAATGGCTAAATAGCTATCCTAGTTTGTGATTGCGGGGATAATGGCTAAATAGCTACCCTGATTTTACGATTGCGGGGATAATGGCTACAGAGAGGGGGAAGAAAGAAGTGATTTATTTACAACCGTATTTAAATGTTATGTTGTGTGTCTATTCTACATTAACTTATTTCCCCAAAACGATGTTTATTACCTGGTTCGCACCTTAATCGCCGTTGGAACGATTTAGGTACGTTTTAAAACCCCGTTTGATGAAGCTTACCCGAGTCGCCGTTGGAACGACTCGAGTAATTGAAAACGTTAAAGTAAAAGCCTTTTAATAAGAAAACGTGGTTAAACATACAAGTCAATTTTATTTTGTACAAATTCATTAAGAAAGCGATTCAAAATCTCCATTATTAACAAAGAAAACGATTTTGATTACAATGTTCGCTTAATCCGTCGTTGGAACGGACTAAGGTTTTAAAACATGGTGTTTAGAAAACGATTTGAAATATCAACCAAAATGACTCTATTTATCTACATTAGAGATTTAAGAAAGCTCATTAGCTTAAATAATTTAATTGAAAACTCTCTTTTTGTGACTTATTTTCCCCAATTATTTAATGGACTCTCTAACTATTATAATTACATCAATAAACACATTTAGGCCCAAAATTTAATTTTTCCAAGTGAAGCCCATTTGAAACATGGACTTATAAATGACCAAAAGAAATAAAGAAAATAATATAGATATATATTTACACATTTTAGCCCAAAAGACATAAAATAAGAGTAAAAGAAAATATATTATTTAATACATATATAAGAAAGAATAATGAAAATAATATATTTATACTTTAAACATAAGAAAATAGTGAATGAAATTCATAAATAGGAAAATAGCCTTTATCACTCAAAATAATTTTATTTAACAATAATTAAGATAACCCAAATATACCCCAAAATTATATATATATACATAACTAATATAATCCTAATGTCAAAAAGACTATATTTTCATCCCCCAATATCTACTAATTATCTCCCAAAATGCCCAAGTAAATAACATTTAAAATAGAATTTAATGTAATTTAAATGAATAATAATAAAAAGAAAGTAATATGTACATATACAAAAGTTAGAATAAAAAATGGAATACCAATCTCCTAAAATAATTATATATGTTGAAGTTTTAAAACAATTTGAAAAGAATATATTACATTATTATATATTTATATACTAAGGATTAAAAGTCTAAAAGTTAAGAAAAAGGGACCGAAATGGCATTTTTTACATTTTGGCAGATTTAACGACGGAAAATCCGTCGGTAAACAGCATTTAGTGACAGAATTAGCAAATTACAGCAGCACTCCAATATTTTCCAGATTTATTCAAAAGCTTTAAATTAAATCTAATTCAATCGTTTTGGACTTCCGAACTACCAAAGATGGATCATAGTCGAAAACGGAAGTTCCTAAAACGATGTTTTTATTTTAAAACGTTATTTGAAAACCTCTTTTAAATTAAAAACTTATAATTACAACATTTTCGATACCCGAACTACCTTTTTATCTGATCACGGTTCGTATTGGGATATCCAAAACGAGGTTTTTATTTTAAAACAAAACCCGAGTTTTATTTAACACGAAACGAAAATTAAATAAATACGTTAATTAAATAAAACGTGACAAAATAAATAAATAACTAAAGGAATAAAAGCTATAACATAAAAAAAAATAAATAGAAGGAGAGAATAAATTAAATAAAATAAAGAGTCTAGTCCTCGGATAATACCTTTGATTCGGTATCTGACAGTCGAAGCCGATTGATTCCACGAACCGCGACCTCCCGATATTAATAAAAATTTAGTAAAAATTGAACTTAGGAAATTTGGAATTTTTGAGAAAAAAAATATTTTTCTCAAAATAAATCCACTCTCTCTCTCTAAAAATGTTTAGAGTGAGAACGTTTTCCCCCTAAAAAAGCCCACTCTTCACCTTGGGATCCGTGCCCTTATATAGGGAAACGGATCCCGGAACAATGGGCGACGCCCAAAAAAAATTAGGCGTCGCCCATTGTGGTTGGGCGCCCGCGCCCAACCCTCTTCGGGCGTCCGCCCGACGCGTTGGGTATTCGCCCGACGTGGTTGGGTGCCCGCCCGGCGACCCCCGGGACGTGCCCCGTGCCGTGGGACGCGTGCACTCCGTGGCCGCCGAGCGCGCGTTCCGCGCAGCTAGATGCTCGCGCGTCGCGGCCGCCGAACGCGCGCCTCGCGCCACTAGGCACGTGTGCTCGACGGCCCACGAGGGCGGGCACCACCAGCGGTCCCAGGCATTGCCCCGGGCGTCGAGAGCGTGCCACTCGCGGTGCGTCCGAAGGACACCGCGCGCACGTCTCGAGCCGTCAAGCGGGCGTTCGACCATTGTCGTCCGCGTGCGGGATGCCGTTACGTGCCCGCGCCGTGCCGTTAATTTTCCTCAGCTTATTATTCTTTATATATTTTTCAAAACTTCCGGAATCAATCGCTTCGACCATCTTGTTTCAGGTTTTCGTCACAGGTCCTCCGACTCGGTGTCTACAACTGTCTCAAGAGACTTATGTTAACAAAGTCATTGATCATTTTGGTATGCGTGGATTTAGGCCTGTAGATAGCCTGATGACTAAGGACATCACCCTAAGTACCAAAATGTGTCCAAAGAATCCAAACGAAAAGAAAAGGATGTCAAAAGTTCCATATGCAAGTGTCGTAGGTAGTCTAATGTACGCCATGTTGTGTACAAGACCTGATATCTGTCATGCCGTTGGGATGGTGAGTAGATATCAGTCCAACCTAGGACTAGCACATTGGGCAGCTGTGAAGAGGATACTGAGGTACCTCAAAGGAACATCAGATTATTCTCTATGCTATCAAGGTAAAGACCTAAATCCGAGAGGATACACGGATGCTGATTGGGCAGGAGACTTGGACGAAAGAAAGTCCACGTCAGGCTATGTGTTCTTGCTAGGAAATGGCACGATTTCCTGGAGTAGCAAGAAACAAACTTGTGTAGCCCTGTCCACCATGGAAGCTGAATACGTATCGTATTCATCAGCAGTTCAAGAGGATGTTTGGCTGAATCGGTTCCTAAACAACTTGAATGTAACCAATTGTCAAACCCAAGTCATAGTTAACAGTGACAGTCAATCTGTTATATCTTTCGCTAAGGACCAGAGGTTCCACAACAAATCAAAGCACAAAGAGATTAAGTATCATTTTGTTAGGGGCTTAATTGCACGCAAAGAAGTTAATGTGAAGTATATATCTACTCATGACATGGTGGCAGATCCCCTCACCAAACCAGTCAAGAGAGATGTTTATGTTAAACATGTTAGATCCCAAGGATTGTTTAGGATCTAAGTATACTTCTCATTCTTCATTGTTTTATTTGTAAGACATGAATTATTAATAAAGGTTTTATGAATTTTCATCAATACACGAGTGCGAGTATTTAATTGTAAATATTTGCTGTTATGAACTCAAAATGCATATTTAGACAGAATGTAGCTCACTCACATGAGCAGTTTCCCCCATTTCGTCAATGTGATGATAAATGAAGGATGAGGCTGTCTTTGAGCAATTTCGAGAGCTTGTTCAATGATAGAAGCCGTCTTGCTATAGACATGGAAAAGTGTTTCCATTACGGTGCAAGATAACATATGTTACAAATACATGAAAAAGATTAACAAGTAATCTAAAAGGGCAAGTTTGCGATAACTTATAGCCTTCTGTCATAGCCAGAAGTGAGCATCATAAGTGATGAACTAAAGTTAGATGTTCAGGCACATCTAGACTTATGCTTCTGTATGGTGTTAATAACATACTCTTCTTCAGAAAAGAATTGAACACCATAACACATGACCCATACCATGTGTGCTTTAGCGACCACGAGATGGAAAAGTAGATTGATCTCGCCTTTTCCTAATGTGAGACTCACGTTATGAAGATGCGCTTCTTGACTATTGTTTATCCTTATAGACCCTAGACTTATTCTAAGAAGTTTAGTCTGATGTAGCTACCTTGGGAAGGGATACCTCGAGGTTGATGAGATAATACCAACCAAAGAGACCCTAACTGGATAAGCGAATCAAATTATAATGGACAGAATAATGTTAAGAGGGAAAGACATCCATTTGAATCATATCTAAGTGTTTCTATTCCTCACCGTCCGGACACTTATGCATATGTGCATATTTGTGAAAAATAGATGTACTGTAGAGATCCGAAGACTACAGTGAATATGATATGGAGTCTAGGATAAAAGCATACACCACCGACGATCCGTGTTCAAATCTAAGATCTATATATCTCTAACGAGTACATAGTTCCAAGTTTCTTACATAAAAATCGAGCAGCTATACGTTCTAACGAGTATATAGCACTAGAGCTCTCGATAGTATGCCGGTCGCACGAACTATTTGCAAGAGTATGATAGAGACCGAGATTGAGAAAGTTTGGAATAAGTTCCATTGCGTGCGAGTGGGAGATGTTGGAATTAATTAGATATGGATCCAATTAGGCCCGCCCGAAATGGAACGGGCCCAAACCCAATAAGAATTAGGGTTAGGTTATCTATTTATTCAGTATAAATAGAAACCCTAACCAACACTAATTCTAAGAGAATAAGGAATTAGGTTTTAGAGATACAGTATCTCAAAACACAAAAAAGAGAATTTTTCTCTCCTGCTTCCTCCTTTTGGCCGCCGCCCCCTCTCTCTCTTTGGGATTCGTCGTCGCTTTAGTTCGTGAACCAATTGTCTTCCTCTCCCAATTCTATTGGCGTGGTTGAAGGCTTGACTGGTGATACTAGATCGGGTGATTGATCCGAAATCCTTCCGCTGCAAATCAAGAACGAGATCTGCGCTATAAGAGGTAACCCGTAAACCCGTATACTTATTCGGATAAATATATATGTTGTGAATATATGCTTATCTCAACAGTATTAATATTTTTTTTTCAAAATTTGAAGTTTTTTATTTTCTAATTATATTAAATAAAATTATAGTTCCTTAAAATAATAAAGATATCCCATTTGATAATAATTGAATGTCATGTCTCCTAATTTCAAATTCTTATTTAAATTTGAAATACATAACATTTTTTTTATAATTGTTAAATTTAAATATCGAACAATTTAGACTTCAATATCCAATTTAACGTCACAATTTTCTTAAGGACCGCGACACACTTTAAATCATAGAATATTTGCTAATATTATAAATACCATTCTTAATTTTATAAGTTTGTTTGGATTGATTATGTATACTCTAAGAGTGAAACATGTCTTAGAAACATGTCTTTTCCATTTGATTATATTAAAGAAAAAAATTAGCAAAAAAAAAAAAAAGTGAAAATTTGATGTAAGAATTATCTTATCTTATTAAATTATTGTAAACTTTAGTAAGGATAACGTATAAAAGAGTCAATATTTTGAGAAAGAGTGAATTTAGTCACACAAATAAAACAAAACAATATCAAATAATATTTATATATTGATAAAAAAAATTTACAAAAAAATTTATATATCCCGTGCATAGAAATAGCCAATACCAATAAACAAAAGTGACCTTTGCATAGAAATATGCTTGCATTTGGACTTGGTAAAAATAATTTGAAGTTTGTTAGGTTGAAATTTATTAGTATTGTCACAAAAGTTCATAATGCCCAGCTACCTAAACCGAATCTATGCTCGTTTCAATTCCCCTTTGTAAAATACAATTGAAGGCATGACACCCAGTATATCATAGAAATCCCATACATATCACATTAAGAAATACCATGTATTTCTGGCTTCTCAAAATTCAATGAAATCAGATGAGGATTTGGAACTCAAATTTGATGTCAAACTAATGTCAGCCTCAAAACTTCCCATGTGACACTATCTACTCCATACATACATGTCACATCTTGTACAGAGTATAATTCAAGCATCTAACCAGTTCAGAATGAGAGAGTGCCTAAAAAAAGGTAAAAAAAAAATAAGCAAATTAAAATAACAAAGTTTTAAAGTGTTATAGGTCAACATCGGAAATTTTTTTGTTGGATTGTTAAAAGAGTATACTAGTCCAATAAAATAAACATAATATACGCTTTTTTGATTCACTTATTATTTTCCTTGAAGCTGCAATTTTCTCTTTAATCTCATAACATTCAGTTCATGAATCTTGAAGATAAAAATAAAGCAAAAGAGAAAGAATGAAAATAAAATCTATTCTAAAATGAACACACACAAAATAAAAAAAAATAAATTGAAGATTATAATAGAAGATCTCTCTCCAACCTATTTAATGTTGTAAACTGAAACCTACACAACCATGACTACAATTTTAAGCATTTTTAGGTGAGAAATAAACAAATAAAATAAGAAAGAAAATTTAACGCACCTCAAGTTTAGGATCTCAAAATGTAAGCTTATCATGTAGCTTTTGATAGTTATCCAACAAATCAACCTACCTTTCTCGAATTGGAATTTCACAACAAGAAGATATTCAAACCAACTAATAATTTTTTATAAATTCACATAAAATTACTATATGTAAAACATGTAACACACACAGACTGCAATTGTGATGAATCTTTCCAGGAGTACAAAAAATTACAAGCGATACATTAGCATCAGATAAAACTCTAATCTTTTGAGTTGTTTTGTTATACTATTATTTTTAACATAAAGAAAGCCAAGTTTTTGCTCTTCAGTTTAACTGGTCATATAACTCATAGATCTACTACTGCTAAATTCGATTCTCCTTACTATTAACATGAAAATTTATATAATGGCAGCAACTTACATGTTCATAATTGTGTTTGTGCTTGTGCAACTCAGAAGCAGTTAATGAATTGTTAAATATTATCAGCAAACAAACATCTATATTCACTAAAAACAAACATAAATCTATTAAGTTCAAGACTTGCCTTAAATTCACATGAGCCTTTTCCATTAGCAACCCCATTTCATGACATGAAAACGATTGTGAAGAACAATAGAGCCTGTGGGAGATGGGTAGAAACAGTAAAAGATGGAATTACTGTTGGATAATTTTGAATAAAATTATATATTAATTTATATACCAACAAATACCATCTTTCATGAACAGTCGTGTCCGTTGTGTACAGTCGTGTTTATACGTGAACAGTCGTGTCTGTCCATATACAGTCGTGTTCGTTCGTGAAAAGACATATCCTTTCAAGTTCTATTTATATAGAATGGATTGTCAAATTCACAATACGGTTAGAGAAAAATTCTCTCAGTCTGTTCATAATGTCTTGTTTTCCTACTCCGGTGATAACTAGGCTACACACGGTTTGAGTTCGCTTGCGTAATCTGTTGTATCCTGGGAGACGATCGTCAATAGCGACGACATCTGTCTTAAGGAAACTGCTAATACATGCCTCAGATTTGTCTAACTCTTTCCTTTTAATTTCTTATTTACTGTTCATGTTTTCTTTCTATGTTCGTTTTGTTTTTTGGTTAATCAAATCTAACATTTTTAAGACATACATAATGTTTGTCTAACATTCTTAAGACATACGTAATCGTTTGTTTAACAATTACAAATATTAATTTTCGAGGAAAAGAGATAGGGGATTTACCATCGCTGCGAATTGGGTATTTCACTCGCCAACTTTCTATGGATTCATAGCCAATGTCAGACACCAAAACAGGTTGCTTTGCTGCTCAAAGCTAAATACTTCATGTTATATGTCAGATATTGGCTTGAAGACAACAATAAATGCATCTGCATATGCAACTACCTTTATTTACTGAGAAATGAGAATGAGTGCTTGAGATTGTGTATGGCTGTTGGCATACATCTTGGCTTTAATATCTTTGAGGAATGCTTGTATATGCCTTTACCAACTCTTGGAGATAGGCGGACTTGCTAATATGCTTTGTTTCAACTAAACTGCATTTTGGTCTTAATGCACTTTCTCACCTCACTCGTGAATTTCTGCTAAGTTTTATGATAATTGTGCAAATTAGACAAAAAAAAAGAGAAAAAAGTACTTAAAACTGAATAAGAAATGTGGTTATAATGAATCAACATTATTTAAGTAGGAGATCATCGAATCTTCTCCAATTGTTTCAGTTCAACAACTTCATGTAAGTGAAAAAGCATTTGAGGGAAAGGATCGAAACGATTGGAAAACATGATCTCGTATTTAAATAGTTTTGATTGAAACTAAAACGATATAGATTTAAAAAGAAATAGCATAATATGATGAGCATTTAGTATTTATTCGGTGCTAAAATGTTCTCAACACTAAAATTGAGAACTACCAGGACTTACCATTCAAATTTATGAAACTTAATTGGAATATCTCATGGAATCTTTTTTAGTACATTTAAAACTCTACTATATCATTACAAATATATTGGAAAACTCACCTGTAAGAGATATCCTTCACTCATAACGCAAACACCTCTAGAAAACGTAGTGGAAGGTGAGAAAAACAAAGGCTGCTGAGAAAAGGAGAGAAATAGGCCATTTGAATCAGTTTCATTACCAAACCAAAGAATTATTGTGTCCATTCAAACTCAAAGATAGAAAATTAACTAACTATAAAATAAAGATATCAGATTTTGCAATTTGGAATTTTCAGAAATAGTTCTAAAGGCTATGAATCATCATTTACACTCTTGAAATAAGAATGTGCATGAATAATTTGGATCAAACATTCTAGAGTTATAGTATATTCATAGAGTGCTGCTCATAGACCATGAGCATAAAATCTACATAGCCCGATAACTGCGTTTGAATTCATTGGAAAGAACACCAGAAAAGAATCTCACTAAAATATATGGAATCCAAAATTCATCGAAATAGAAAAAAAAGAATCGAAACTTCGCAAACAATCATATATCGGAATTAAAAAAAAAATAGAGGAAAAGGGAAACAACCCACCTTTCCACATCTGCATGTTCAATCCAACAACTTGGAAAAAGAAAACATTGATTAGAGGAAGAAAATGAAACGCAAGAGGAAAATAAACATATCATTCATGTGAAGGAGTTGATTTAGGGAGTAGAGAAGAACAGTTGAAATTTCAGTCGTGGGGAATAGTTAATCCTGGAGAGCGAAGGAGTTGATTTAGAGAAAGTGGGGAGGAGCAGTTTAAATTTCAAAGAAAAAACGAAGGCATTAACAATAAAAAAAAGTTTGTGTAGTTTAAGGAGAGGAGCATTGCTTTCTCGACACATCAGCAAAATTAATATGAGAATGACACCATTACGATCTGTCTACAGATTTAGTATATAGTATAGATAGATTGATATAATTTTACCGCTAACATTATCAAGCAAGTTCAGTTTTACCCGTCCACAACAGAAAATTTGAATTAATTGATTACAGTTATTCGACTATCACATTGCATCTTCTAAACAGATTTATCGATAAAATAAAGGGAAAAATATAAAAATAAACCTTGTGGTTTGACCAATTAATCCTTGTGATTTAAAAGTTTGCAAACAGAGGTCTATGTTTTTTACAGTTTACAAATTCAGTCATTCCTTCAAAAATCGTTGTCATGACTCTTTACCTCAAAATGAGCGATTTGACGCAATAAAAAAACTAACTTTGCAAATTATCCAACATAAACGGTATAACTTTGCAAATTAATTAAACCATGAGTATTGTTTGACCGAAAAATTGACTTACATATCCTTTAATTGTATATTCATAAAATATAGACCACTATTTGCAAACTTTTAAACCATTGGGATCGTCTTTGCAAATTGGTCAAACCATAAAGTTTATTTGTGTACTTTTCCTAAAATAAAGTAGTTATGTGTATTTTGATATGTTTTTTTTATAGCTGTTTTAATAACAAAATAAATATTTTATGCAGTTTTGTATGATTAATTTGTATCTGGTAGACCCAAATATTGTCATTCCGTCAGGTTATTTGTAACTGTTGTAGTAATGAAATAAACATTTTAGACATAATTGATGTTTGTAATGTCTGATGTGATAATTAAATAACGAGTTAAATAACAGTAAAACTGTCTGTTTAAATTTTCTGTTAGGTAAAGATAAAATTGATTGCTTGACAACATTAGGGATAAAATTGCACCATTTCATATGTTAAGAGTAAATCTGGGGAAAAAAAATTAGAGATAGATTTGCATCTTATCATCATCATGAGTCTATTAGCCTGGAACTGTCGTGGACTGGGCAACCCATGAGCAATTGGCGTTTTAATGGATCTTGTCCAAAATTACAAACCATTTATTATTTTTCGATCTCGTATTGCTGGAAACTTTTTGGTTAGGAAATGTGAAGCTATTTGTATTCGAGAGCTCTTAGGTGGATCCAACTCAAGGGTTTGGGTGTGTGGAGGTGGGGTCAAATGCGTTGTCAGTGGTGGATCATATTAATCAAGCATACTTTCGTTCTTCTTATGTTCAATTATAGATTATAAAAGTCTTATTTCTAATATCAATGACACTTCTGTCAGATTTATAGATCGTTCTAGGAATGAGGTGGCTCATGCTTTAGCCACCAAGTTTTCTTATTCATTGTCAGAACTTGTAGAGTAGAGCACTGTCCCTCCAAATTTTATTTTACATTCCGTTTAATGAAACATATTTTTCTTAAAAAAAAAAAATTGATAAAAGAAACTTTGGGAAATATTTTTCCATATCATAGCTAATTCTGTTTTTTTTTTCATCTTAACCTTTATTTTTTTATAGGAATTTTTTCTTTTAACCTAATATTTCAAAATACACTATTTTTCTGGAAACGGGGTCTAAAATTTTGGTAAATGCTCTTATAATTAGCAATCCGCAACGCATCGTATGATGATATACCGATAGACACCACATTCCGAACCCTTTTCAGTCCCTGCTACAATTTCAGGGCGTTTCATTCTTTCGATTCACATACGCAGATAAAGAAGCAAGCAACCTGAAAAGCAAAAGATGTCGGGCATGGGAGACGGGTACGTGGGCACTGCCCAAGACGCCGTGAGGATCCGGAGGCTAGAGAAGCAGCGAGAAGCCGAGCGTCGCAAAATCCAAGAGCTCAAATCCAAGTCTGCCTCCGACCAGGGGCAGCCTGGCCTCCTCCAATTTGGGTCAAGCACCTCCGAGGTCCTTTTCGAAATCTCTTTTAATCGTTTCTTTGGGTTTTTTACGGTTTGCTGTTCACAATGGTTCCTCCTTAGGGTATTGTCTTCTATATTCTGAATACACGTCATTTTTAAGCAAACGAACTGTTATCTATCGAGATTTTCTGTGAACAATTCGGAAGTGTATAATGAATTAATTTTTATGTACTACATATTAGTGCTTCAGTTGCCGTTTTGCCTATGTGATTGGTGCTTGATTTATATACATGTTATTTGACAGATTCTTGAGACTGCTTTTAAGAAGGAAACTGTAGGTTTGGTTACAAGAGAGCAATATGTTGAGAAGGTAATAAGGTTTTAGTCCTCTCTTCTATTTTTCTATGGTTTTTGTTATAATAGCTACAACTGTGCGTAACTAATGTTACTGTGTATTCTAGAGAGTTAATATTCAAATTAAATTTGAAGAGGAAGAGAAAGAGAAACTCCAAAAGCTACGCCAAGAGTACGTTTAATGCGCCCTCCATTTTTTTTGAGAAACAATAAAATTTCCACTTTGGTTATATGTTTGGTTGTTAATAAATTTTGTAGGGAGGAGGAGCTCCAGCTAGCAAAGCGTAAAAAGAGAAAGGTTAAGGGGAATCCTCGATTATCCTTTGCTGAAGATATTGAGAATGGAAGTGAAGAAGAGGATGACGAAAACAGTAAGACACAGTTCTTTTCATTTTATTTTATAAACGCCTTCAAAGGTTTTGATTATTACTACCTGTTTTTTGGTGTTAAAAACCCTGGGTTTCATGAACTATTCAATGCTGTGTTAATTTGGATATTAGATTCACTAGTGCTTTGTAATTGCTTCTTCCCCTTTTCCATCCTAGTACTTTCTGTTCAAATCCCCTTATATCAAGCTGCTAATGTTACTATGTCAAGTTGTGCTGTAATTTGCGATTAGTTCTGAGCTGTTATTTTTCATGCACTTGATTTTGAAGTACACGAGGTGTCATACAATGTGAACATTGTAGGTAGGTAGATTGAGCGCATTTGTCAACCTGGTTAGTTGTTTATCCTTGGATGCATGGGTGTATGGTTCAAGTTGGATGCTTTAACTGGGCTTTTACCTAGTTTTTAGTTGGCATAACTCAACTTTAGTGAACCTTAATCCCAAACATTGTCGGACCAAAATGAATCTTTGTCTTTGCTCTACTGTTTTTACTTTATTTTAGATACATTGGTAGTTTGCTAATTTCTTTTACTATTCTGTCACTTTTAGGAAATTATAGAGACGGTAAGTTATACAGAATTGGTAGATCGACATTTATACTTGTCAGATATTAATGTGAATTGGGCCCTTAACTATCAGCTTAAGCTTTTAGTTCAATTGGTTTCATGACATGGTATCAGAGTTTCCTAGACTAAGTTATCAAGGAATTAGAATCTTGACAACCCCATTTGTTGATTTAATTTCAACACATGGTAAGATGAGCTTGTGTTGTACACGCTTCAAGCCCGGTGAGCATTCGCATGCGGGGGTGTGTCAGATATTAATATGAATTGGGCCTTAACTACCAGCTGAAGCTTTTAGTTCAATTGGTTCCATGACAATACTTAAATTCTATTCTTAAGATGGTCTTGTGGTTTAGTACTTGGCAGCATTGTCCCTTGATTATCTCTTTAATATCCGTGTCAGACTTAGTTGCTAGCTACGGCAAGAATTTTTAATTCATCTAGTTGCAAAAGCACACTTGTGGATCGATTTAATGCATGTGTGCTCACAGATGATCACTGCAAAATTTGTTGAATATGTACCCTTTTGTACTTCCACATAGCTGTATGTCTCTGTTGCCGTAGGAGAGTCTGAAGTGATAGATGGCTTATTATTCTGTTTGTTTGCAGGTTGCGTTTTCTGGCTTTTGCATAATGTTCTCTTAAACATATATATTATCATTAATAACCTTGTTGACTTCTTATTTACCCTAGATTCTGGGTAGCACATGAAACTGAAATGAAAGATGATATGTTTTCCCCTTGCTGCAGAAAGTTCAGAGTCAAAGAGGTTAGTACATGGAAAATTTGGCAAAGATCCAACTGTGGAAACAAGCTTCTTGCCTGACAGGTGCGGTACTTCTCTCTTTTTCATGGCTCATCTCTTGTTAGTGCATGGACTTGTAGCTAATGTATGAGCTTAGGGGTGGTGAGGATGCTGTTTCAGTGAGCGGGAGGCAGAGGAAGAAGCTGAACGAGAAAGGTTGCGGAAACAGTGGCAACGTGAACAAGAACAGATTCGAAGTAATTGTTTTTCCTGACCCTTCCTGAATGTATACGTTCGCCATGCTTAGGATAACATTTGTACTGAATCAAACTTCTCAAATATTTCAGGTGAGCCCCTTCAAATTACTTACAGCTACTGGGATGGAGCAGGGCATAGAAGGGTAATCCAGGTTAGATTAACCAGGCTTGCATTTTTACTTATATTAGTCTTCTTCTTCCATATGCAATCAATTTTAGTGCTGTTCTATTTTTTTTCCTATTGGTTGAGTGATGCTCTCTTTTTTCTTTGTGGTTGTTTCTTGTTTCATAATTTAGGTACGCAAAGGAGATAGCATAGGAGAGTTTCTCCGGGCAGTTCAGCAGCAACTTGCGCCTGAATTTAGAGAAATCAGAAACACTTCGGTGGAGAATTTACTTTATGTCAAGGAAGATCTTATAATTCCCCATGTAAGATAATCTAAAGGTCTTCCGATTACAATAGAAAAAATACTAGCTTCTTGGTTATACTTCAACTGATCTAATATTTTTTTCTTTCCTCTTTATAATTTTTAATTTTCAGCAACACAGTTTCTATGAGCTTATTGTTAACAAGGCAAGGGGTAAAAGTGGACCGGTAATGTCAATTCTTCTCTCTCTCTCTCTCTCTGGGCGTGGTATATTGATTAGAGTGGTTATATTATGATTGAACAGCGCCAATATGAAACTTTAAGAGATCAGAGAAGCATTATGTTATTATTGGATGTAGGAATGATTGATAAAATATATAATAAAAGGTGCACAGAAGAGTTGACTTTTTGTTGCATTATTAAATTGTCAATGATGCTTTCTCTCTCTGCTTAGTTTAGAATTGAGCTCACTTGTTGACAACCATTGTTATTCCTAAAACCTTGCTTTGTTTTGGAATAAAATATTTTCACTGATGAGGCAAGAAGCTTTTTTTTTTTTTTTTTTTTTTTGTCATAAAGGGGAAAGGAAGAAGCTTAGTGGTTTTGAATTCTCAAAATAATTTTCTGCCGAATGGAAGAAATATGTTGGCCATGGATGTTATATGCAATTCATCTTCACTTTGTTTCCTTGTGGAATGAATAAGAATGAGAAACGGTCTTTCTTAACAAAATTATGGAATGAATAAGAATGAGAAACGGTCATTCTTAACAAAATTAATGCTGTTTCTAGGTGATAATAGAAGCCTTTTGCCCCATATTTTCCTGGTATTTGAAATAATCTTTTTCCCCCATCTCTCAGCTTTTTCACTTTGATGTTCATGAGGATGTGCGGACTATAGCTGACGCAACAATTGAGAAGGATGAGGTATTATTCTGTCTTTGAAAAGTTATATCTAGTGTCACTGTGTCAGTATTCATATAAGAATTCCTCTTTACATAACGTGGAATCGTGTTGGAAGCAAATATGTTGCTTACTTTTGTTCGTGTAATTTTCAACAGTCGCATGCTGGTAAAGTTGTTGAGAGGCACTGGTATGAGAAGAACAAGCACATATTCCCTGCTTCAAGATGGGAGGTATGCTCCTCTCTCTCTATTCCCCAACTTTGCAGACGCCGCATGAAGTCCTTTTTATTATTTTCTCTCTTTCTATGTTGTAAAATTCATGCATCCTCCATATCATATGATCTGTTACCTTCTGTGACTATCCTCCAAAAATATTGCGTTCACTCTGGGAAGCAGAATGATCTGATCCTGCTTTAGCTGCTGCTAATATGTTGGAGCGTGTTAATTCTTTTAATTTTCATTGTGTAGATATATGACCCCTCCAGGAAGTGGGAGCGTTACACTATTCATGGAGATTAAGCTGATATCTACTCGCTAGATAATGTTTCTTTTGATCTACCATACCATGTTTCAGTTATCAGAATTTTGTACTTCATTGAATGATCAATTACTATAGCTTTGTATCGTTTATTTGTATTATTTTTTTCAGGTTTAGTTGAATTTTTAAATTTTGGGGGGCTTTGGCACAGTTGGGGGATATTGACAAAAAATGGGTTGCTAATTTCATAGTGGAATACAGCTTTACTTTCTATTATCTTGCCAGTGTGGTCTTACAACATCTTAGAGCAAGTCTAGTGGAGTTTGTTACTTCCCTCCGTAATACATTCACTCAATTAATTATACAATACTTATTATACATTTTTATGGAGTAGGGAAAATTACAAAACTGGGTCAAATGGGAGGTCCATTTACATATTTAATCCATTTACTAATTCTACTATATATCTAGACTGATTTTGTGTGACTTTCCAAAAATACCCTCAATATTTACGCGGAGCTCGCCCCATCCCGTCTGACGTCGCATATTCACCCATATGCGAAGCCTGCGAAGTTAATGTTTTGATTTACTTAATGAATTTAGTTCGCATATGCGAAGCCTGCGAAGTTGAAGTTTGTTTTGCTTGATGAATTTAGTTTGCATATGCGAATGCTGGATATGTTTTGAAGCTAATACGCGAAGTGGTATATAACAAAAAATGGCAAACAACAACGGATTCGAACATTAAAATCATAACATTATCAAAATTTACAACAAGATTGCCACAATAACAACATTCAAATCATAATATTATCAAAATTTACAACAAGATTGTCACAATGAACTCTACTAACTAATCATTTCAAAGTGAACCTAACTAATCCGGTACCAATTTTGAATCGGATGAGTAATCTTGGTGTGCATCATGCGACACATCCATCCCAAAAGGTCTTTAGTTAGGTACCAATTTTGAATCGGATGAGTAATCTTGGTGTGCACCATGGGACACATCCATCCCAAAAGGTCTGGACTTCCAGACCTTTTGGGATGGACGTGTCGCACGGTGCACACCAAGATTACTCATCCGATTCAAGATTGGCACCGGATTAAGTTAGGTCCACTTTGAAGATTGGCACCATGGGATGGACGTGTCCCATGGTGCACCCCGAGATTGACACAACCTCTCCTAACAAATCATTTCAGGAGTGAATGTGTCAATCTTAGGGAAGTTCATCTCTAAACAGGAAGGAAAATCATCTCCCCTGCAGCCTAGTACGCCGCCTTCCAGAAAGGGATGTTACGTATTCAACCATCTACAGAAAAAATTAATCGTGTTAGCAGGGAAAAAGACGTTTTTTGCTTCGCGAAATGAAAATTAGCGAAGCATGCGAATGTAAATGTGCAGGGGAAGAGGTGATTTTACTTCGCATATCGATTTTTTCGCGAAGTCTGCGAGGTCTGAAATGTGACTATCTACGTCGCATATCGATGCTTTCGCGAAGTCTGCGAGGTCTGAAACGTGAGGATCTATTCGCAGACTTCGCGAACTAATCGATTCGCGAGGTAGATCCATACGTTTCAGACTCTCTCTTCGCAGATCTTCGCGAAATCATCAATTCACGAAGTAGATCATCACTTTCCAGGCTCGTTCTCTTCGCAAAGCTTAGCGAAACCATCGATTGCGAAGTGAATTCATGAAAAAACGCAGGAAAAAAAAACAGATACTTACATTTTTCGCCCCTTTCACCCCCAAAAGCGACAATAACAATATGATAACATGGGAAGAACGAAGGAAATAACGTAGAAAAACCATTTCTTTGATGGTAACAAGAAGAAAGAAACCAAGCAACGAACAGTAAGTTGAAAAACCATGGCTTCGTTTTCTAGGGTTGGGAAGTTGCAGAATCAAGAGATGAAGAGATGAAAAAGAGAAATTCCTTGTGATTTTGGATAAATGGTGCAGATTTCGTGCAATTTAAAGGAAGAAAAAGTCTTGAAATCATTAATGCAGGAACAACTTTTCACATAACCAAGTAGATGGGGAGAGCGGCGATTCACGAGAGGTGGAAGTGGGAAGGTTAGGGGTATTTTTGGAAAGTCACACAAAATCAGTCTAGATATGTAGTAGAATTAGTAAATGGGTTAAATATGTAAATGGGTCTCCCATTTGACCCAGTTTTGTAATTTTTTCTAAAAAAAGTATGTATTCAATAAAATAATTAATTATACAATACTTATTATACATTCCATAAAAATATGTATTCAATAAAATAATTAATTCAATACTTGATTATATATTTTTAATGCGATAAAATAAGAAAAGAATTATAGTAACAAATGAAAAATTGTAGTGTATGTATGATAATGTGAAATTTTACTGTTTCAACACAAATTAAAAATATATATATATAAAGGTTATGTTGTAATATAAAAGCTCTTTATATATATATAGGAGAGAGTTCTTGTGAGAACCTTTTTTTAGGTGAGGACACTTCCTTATGGTGAGAACACTCAAAATTACGCCGTTTTGAGTATGAAAATTAGAAACAAAACTGTTACTAATAGGATTTGAATCTTGGACTCTTCATCTACACTCCACACAACTTACCACTGAGCTAATTGCATTTCTTATATATTATGTCGCGCGCTGCTTAATATACCACTTCCCTTTTAGTTTCTATTGTTTAATATTTGATGCATACACTTATTAATATCGATTAAATGTGTATAATAATGAATTATCAATAGAAAAAAAGAAATGTGCATAATAATGAATTATTAATAGAAAAAAAAAATCCAAAACCGTGCTCTAATTTCTTATTTATTTAATTCCTCTATATTTTTGTAATTTATGTTTAAGTATAATGTGTTAAAAAAATAGTAAATATATAGACCATTTTTGCATTTGTTCTATAATATAATTTATAACTCATATTCTAAATAAAATAACGTATGTTCTAAAAAAACATAACATATGTTCTAAAGTTTATATTTTGTGTTCCAAAAATTAAGTATAATGTTATAAAAAAAAACAGTAGATATCTGGATCGTTTTTTCATTTGTTCTATAATATAATTTATAACTCATGTTCGAAAAAACATAACACATTTCTAAAAAATATAACTTATGTTCTAAAAAATATGTCGTACGTTCTAAACTTCATAGTTCGTGTTTTAAAAGTTAAAATATATGTTTTAACGTATGTTTTAAAAAATATATAGTTTGTGTTCCAAAAATTAAGTATAATGTTCTAAAAAAATCAGTAGATATCTGGATCGTTTTTTCATTTATTCTATAATATAATTTATAACCCATGTTCGGAAAAACATAACACATGTTCTAAAAAACATAACGTATGTTCTAAAAAATGTCATACGTTCTAAACTTCATAGTTCGTGTTTTAAAAGTTAAAATATATGTTCTAACGTATGTTTTAAAAAATATATTTTCTTATATAAATAAAATATTAATATTAAATTTTATTAAAATATATAATATATTTTTATTTAAAAATATAGTATTGGATTTTTTTTAGCATCAGATGCACTTAATAATATATAAATAAGAATTGTATAACGAACAAACTAAAGCAAACGTATTTTTATTTAAAAATTATAGTATTAGATTTTTTTTAGCATCAAAAGCACTTAATAATATATAAATAAAAGAATTGTATAATGAACAAACTAAAGCAAGTGTATTTTTATTTAAAAATATAGTATTGGATCAGAGCTACTTAATAATATAAATAAAGGAATTATACAATAAACAAACTAAATAAGTGGCCCAGCGACAGATGGCGTGCGCGTGTCTCTCTTTCTATGTCCCTGTTTCATCTTGTTCTCACATAACAAAGTGTCCTCATCTAAGGGAAGGTTTTCACTTGATCCCTCTCATATATATATAGTATTTTTTACATGCAGTAATATTATTTAGGCTTTAAATGATCAAATAATTGATATTTTAAACTAAAAAGATGTCCAATTGATTTTTTTAAATGAATGTTAATCTAAAGAAATCGTAAAACACCTTTTTTTTTATTTTAGATAAACAAATGTATTTACTGAACATAATAATACGAATCGTAAAATTCTTAATCAAATACTTTTTTTTTTTGTTGATCATGTATTGAAATATATTTTAAAAAAATTACATACAAATTTTTTATTATTAAAAGAGCCTTTATCTGTTATTTCACTCAGGACTGTAAAAATTGTCTGAACCGATCCTGTATATTGCTATGCTAATCATGATTCTGAAGGGACTAGTGAAGACATATTGTACGTTACATAAGGTTACCGTAGTTGCTTCACCATTCTTGAGGAGATTACCGATGGCTCCATTGTGTTACAGAAAACAACTGCATAAGCTTTCCATTCTCCAGAGAATTACACAATTTATCATTGGTGCAGTAGCTGCAAAACTGAGAAATTACTATGAAATGGAGGAATTTTTTTAATCCTTACCAACTTGATCTTGTTGCTCCTGGTAACAAACATGCATGAACCATCTCAAGCAATATGTATCCAAAAAAGCCTAAAATCTTAATAGTTAGCTCTCGGTTTTCCTGTAGAAAAACAACGTTGATGAAGACATAGCGCACTATTTTGAGGAGGAAATTATAACTTTTCATGAATTTTCCATTTATTACTCAAGCACATAACTTTCCTTATTTCTTCTTTTTTTTAGGAATGACGAATCAAATGATATTTTTGTTTCAATTTTTGCCTCTTATTCTCTCGTTGAAACAAACTTTTTCTTGCCATACTTTTTCACTTTCTATTAGCATCGCTCGTACAAGTCGAATATTCGATGTAGAAATAGAAAGAGTCGCGTTACTCTATCGAAAAGAAATGTTCTCAAATACATCATAAAAAAGAATTAGCCAAATTTACATGATGATGAAGACCACATAAATGAAGATATAACCTACAAAAAAAAAAAAAAAAGTGGGCTAATACATTAGCTCTTGAGACATCAATGGTTGCAACTTGCAACATATTCAATGCAGATAACGCGTCATCTCATGAACCCATCTAAACAAAGATGATGCAAGTACATTTACTTTTGACCTTACTAAAATCACCATGTAATTGAGTAAAGTGGATGAGACTCCTCAAGCACTTGATGTGTTATGGAGTTGACTATCGGCAATCCTTTCCAAACCCCATTGGTACGAGGAGGCACCTTAAGGATTAGTATACATCTACAAGTCTTTTTTTCCTGAAACACTTGGAGGCACGTCAAAAGGGATTAGTACTGAGTGCACCACCCCAGTTAATGGAGGATATATTGGTCCTCGCCCTGATTGGTGATGGGAGGAAAATAGAATGCAACATCTCCAGCTGTTTCAGAAATAACCGCAACTGTCATGAGATCTACCATCACACTATAGACCTATCCCAGAGGTCCTCCACCAACACATAACCAGTTGGTGGCTCCTCTACTTACTGGATCTTTCATGTATATGTCGCCTGACGAATATTCCATGGGTCCTCACAGAGATAATTATCTTACTGCCTTTATCACAATTTATTTTCATACGCATAATATTGAGCAGGATTCTGGGCCCTATAAGGACTCATTCCACAGTGTAGCTCGGTGAATCTAGATCCCAACAGTTAGGGCGTATGATTTGATAAGGTGATAACATTTATGTTGGAGCGATATGGAGTCCCCACACATCAGCCCCCATATACTTTAATGGTCTGCCAAAAACACCAAGGTGATACGAATCCCACTATTTATATGAGAAACTTCAAAGAGATAATGGACGTTTGTAGGGTCGATTAAGCGTTGATGCATCGAATCTTCTCGATAAAATTTGATTGGATTTGTTTCATATTGGTTCAAAGGTTTAGAGGCATGATTGATTCATAGTTGTGAACATTTGAAGCATGAATTTGGTACCAAATTGTTAGCTTCATACTCCCTGCCACAACTTTCCAAATGTCGTACAACCTCTGCAAAATCCATGGGAACCATTGAGAGAGTATGTTGACAAGTTCAATAAGAACTGTTTGAACATACAGAAGATGGATTTTACCACCGCATTGGGTTCCATGCTACAAATATTAAGGAGCTTAGGGAGGACATTGTACTACGAAAGCCTACCAATTTAACCTCGTTCATAGAAAGGGAAAAGGCTTTCATGAAACTGAACGAGATTGGATCCATAGATTGAGCAGAGAAGGACGATGGGGAGGATATAAAATATAGTTCATGAGGCGAGTCCTCAGGAAAAATCAAGAAGCTAGAGAAATAACAATAGTCAGCCTGGATTTCTTTGAATGCTCCTAAGAAGAAGGCCCTTTTTGTTGAGAAAATTAACTATTAATTTAAAACGATTAAATAAAAAATAGAAATTATTGTGAAGCCCTAATTGATGAAGGACTATTTTTGTAATTTGTATTTTGAAGGGATTGTTTTTGTAATTTGAAATTAAAAAAAATATATATAAATTGACCACCGAATTCGGTGGTCAATAGCCAATTAATTGTGCATGGACCAAGGTCATCCTTGGCTTATAAAAGCCAAGGATGTGGTGCATTATGTGACAGTGAAATAGATTGGGAATAAGTAGAGAAGGGGAGTTAGGTTGGAAGAAAAATATAGTAAGAGGAGGCACATGTGCCTCGTGAGTTTTTGAGAGTTTATTTAAAGGGTAGTCTAATTATTTTGGGGAGAGATAAAAATAGTAAAGATAATTATTTTGGGTATTTTTGAGAAACACCCGAGTGCTACTATTTTTGTTTTATCTCATTGTAACTCTAGAAAGTTTCTAGAGAACACCCTCTTGTAAACCTCATAAATTCAATAAAATTGTTTTATTGCTTCCGCTAAATTGTCGCAATCAAGAAAAATTCCCAACAATGGTATCAGAGCTATGGTTCAATGTAGCGTCACGCACCAAATCAATTGGACGTGAGAAAATGGAGAAAATGAGCAAGCAGTTGAGGGAAGGACTGCTGGCAAGAGGAAGCATCAATGTTTCGTGTAAAAAAAAATTGGGCACGTGCAATGGAATTGCATGAACAAGAGAAAAGAAAGTGTCAATGTGGCAAATCACGTTGACGAAGAAGAATTTGCTTAATTTGGAGAGAAGTGCTTCAATAGTTGAAGGTTGATGAGAAGTGCATCAATAAATCGATTTGGAAAGAAGTGCTCCAATAGTTGAAGGTTGATGAGAAGTGCATCGACAAATCGATTCAGTGAGAAGTGCTCCGTTTGTGAGGTGATGATGAAAAAAAAATGAAAGTTTTAAATTAATAGTTAAGGGGAAGATTGTTGAGAAAATTAACTATTAATTTAAAACGATTAAATAAAAAATGGGAATTATTGTGAAGTCCTAATTGATGAAGGACTATTTTTATAATTTGTATTTTGGAAGGATTGTTTTTGTAATTTGAAATTAAAAAAAATATATAAATTGACCACCGAATTCGGTGGTCAATAGCCAATTAATTGTGGCAGCAAATTGCTGGCACAATTAATTGTGCATGGACCAAGGTCATCCTTGGCTTATAAAAGCCAAGGATGTGGTGCATTATGTGATAGTGGAATAGATTGGGAATAAGTAGAGAAAGGGAGTTAGGGTGGAAGAAAAATGTAGTGAGAGGAGGCACATGTGCCTCGTGAGTTTTTGAGAGTTCATTTAGAGGGCAGTCTAATTATTTTGGGGAGAGATAAAAATAGTAAAGATAATTATTTTGAGTATTTTTGAGAAACATCCGAGTGCTACTATTTTTGTTTTATCTCATTGTAACTCTAGAAAGTTTCTAGAGAACACCCTCTTGTAAACCTCATAAATTCAATAAAATTGTTTTATCGCTTCCGCTAAATTGTCGCAATCAAGAAAAATTCCCAACACTCTTATGGGTAGAAAACATTCTAATCAAATAGGATGTCAAGTACCTGATCAAGAAAATGAGAGAACATTATGGTAAAACGTGAAGGAATACTACCACTTTCACAGAGTCAATGGCCATGATATACAATGCATTGTATTGCATACTGCCACTTTTCATAGAGTCAATGGCCATGATATACAAAGCTGGATCGATTTGTAAAAAGAGGACTAAAAAACAGAGGAGCGTGAGGGGGATAAAAGTGAGTCAAACTCTAAGAAAATTAAAAGGGTGATTCACGACATTTCCAGATGACCTGGTTTTGAACCACCAAATAAGAAAGCATGTTTCTCGAGTTAAGAAGTATATAATACTCGGAGGTATGATTCAATAAACTATTTATGTTATTAAACTAATTCTATATCCAATATGCATGCAAATGTACTGGACTAACATGACATTCGGCCATAGTAAGGGGTCAAGTGGTCATGCATTGTGAGTTTGGGGATGAGGATAACCTGAAAGGGTGATTGTAAATTCACAATTATTGATAAGCCTTTGACCTACAACATAATAATGGGAAGACCCTTCCTATCCAAAGCCGAAACTGTCATCTTCATTAGACATTTGGTTCTAAGAATCCCAACTAACAAAGGGAAAGTCATGACTAGAGGAAACTAGACGGTATCCCAAGGGACATATATAGCGTTGTTATAGACCACTACGAAAGAGGACGAGGTAGATAAAGAAGCCAACATCAAACCAATTTGGGAGGTGGAATCGTTGGTGGTAGGAATTGAAAAGGCATTGATGATAGCAAATAATCTAGAGCCAATAGTTAAAAAGGAGGTAAAATCCTGATAGAGGAGGAATAGGTCTCTGCTTAGAAGACAAAAGATATTACATGGATTAGCCTGCATGTCATCTTGCACAAATTAAACATAGATCTATTTGTCCAACATATGATTTAGAAGAGGAATAAAATGTCGGATAGACAAAAATCCATAGAAAGGGAGGTCTAGAATTTGCTAGAGTAAAAGTTCATCTGCAAGGTGAAATATCGCCACTGCCTGGCAAATGTTGTTATGGTTAAAAAAAAGTGAATGGTACATACGGAATGTGCATTGATTCACAAAATATGAGCAAAGTTTGTCCTAAGGACAAATATCCATACCCAAATATAGATCAATTAATGGATTTAGCAACAGACCATGAAGTATACTCATACATTGATGCAAGAACGAGACATTACCTGATCCAGATGGATCTGGAAATTGCAAAGAAAAACTCAAACTAAATCCATAGAAATTTTAAATCGATCCATTTAATGAAGTGCCGACAGAGAGGAGCGCGAGGTTCGGTGGCGTTGAAACTTGATATAAAAAAGCATATGATAGTGTTCGCTAGGATTTTCTTCATGAAGTGTTGAGTAATCTCGACTTTTGTGAACAATAGGTAGGTTGGATGATGATGTGTGTTGCGTCTGTATCTTATATGGTTCTAGTAAATGGCAAGCATGTGGGCCCTATTATTCCTGAGAAAGGGATTCGACGGGGTGACACTCTATCCCCATACCTCTACATTCTTTTGCTGAAGGTCTGTCTCAGTTACTGCTGCAGGCCCAATCGGAGGAGGCTCAATCTAGCTGCCAAGTCACCTAAGGGGTCCCTGAGGCCTCACACCTCCTTTTTGCGGATCATTCCCTTTATTTTATGGTGGTACTTCAGAGGAGGCCACACGGTTAAAGACTATACTCGAGCGGTGTGAGATGGATTCAGGTCAGGCTATCAATTATCAGAAATCTAGCATCTTTTTTAGCCAGATGGTACCTGAACATATTAGGAGGGAGATCTATGACCTCTTTAGGATTCATCAGTTGTTGGATCTGAGCAGTTATTGTTGAAACACCTTTCCACATGATTTTGATTTGACAAAATTATTTAAGTTAATCCCATGATTAAGACAATTAAATTTAAGTGCTTTGGTTTAATTGTACTAATGTGTTTGTTCAATGTTGAGTATATTGATAAATGAGAACGGAAATAAAAAGTAAGACAGAATGAAGTCAGCATGAGCCAAAGAAGCTGAGTAAAATACAACTCAGCATCATAGAAGAAAAGTCTTCTTCAGAACTAATGCTTGCAGACGAAGCTGACCGAGGAAGCTGAGTAGAATGTAACTCAGCCTCGCCAAAGATAAAGATCGAAGGCAACATCTATTAAGTCAAGCTGAGTGTTCATCAGGTCAGCGCCAATGATCCGTTTACTAAAAGACAAAATCCGATAAAGATCTGCGCCAATTCAGAAGCTTTGGAATTACGCAAAAAGACCTTTTCGAGATGCATAGGTCAACTGGCATTTGGCTAAAAGACGAAACTGGCGCTAGAAGACGAACCTGGTGGAAGAAGACAAGCCTGACGCCTGCTAATTTCAGACGACATGATTGGCCTGCAAATCTGTATGCTGACCAATGAATGACGCAAGAAAACTGTTTGAATTCAACGGATACATCCGAATTCAAATGATTGAAGCATCAGATTTCACTATAAAAGGACAAGTTCATCACTTGGATCCTTGGGCGATGTACAAAAGAAAAACAATACATACAAGCACATACAAACAAGAAAAGCAAATACTTACACCCAAATCCTATCTCTGTGTAAAAGTCTAGATTGAATTTGTATTCATCTAAAGTGTTCTTCATCTAAAAAGAACAAATTTGTATCAATTGTAAAGATTGAGAGAGTGGTGCTGAGTACTCGGTTTTAGTACTCAGTGGTAGAGAAAATCTGAGTGTTTGGTTATAGCGCTTAGTAGGGTTGAGTAGACGAATAGAGGACGGTACTCTTGCATACTCAATTGCTTGTAAACGGTTTGTGCTCTACCTTTAAAGAGCTCAGTAGTGGATTGAAAAAGCCCGAAAGGATTCTGGGGACTGGACGTAGGCGGTGAGGCTGAACCAGGATAAGACTGCTGAGTAATTTCTAACCCTTCTCTTGATATATATATATATATGCATGTGTTGCTTGTTTAAATTACTCAGTATATAATCTATATAAGCCGACTCTGAGTAATCAGAGTGCTGAGTTGGAAGCTGACCTTAAGTGTTAATTTCCAACTCACAAGTAAAACAGTTCTAGTTAGCCTCTGACTAAAGCTGTCTTGCATCGTGCTCAGCCTTGCTGACCTAAACTGAGTGAAGTTGTTTAAATAATTAAATTAAGTCAGCAATTAAGCGAAAAAGTTACATTAGTTCTAACCCCCCCTTGGAACTAATCCTATTACATTACACGGGACCAACAAGTGGTATCAGAGCAGTAGCTCACTACTCAAAGATAAAACTATCTTTGAGCTGATCCCTATAAATGGCTGAGAACAGCACTCGTTTCCTTCCTGGAAATCAAACAACACAGATACTCCCTGAGGGATTATCTATCAGTCGGCCTCCCTTGTTCTTCGGATCAAATTATACATTTTGGAAGAACAGGATGAAAATTTTTATTTAGGCAACAAACATGAGTGCATGGCTTGCAATAGTCCAAGGCCCGTTTGTTCCTTACAAAATGGTAAACAACGAGAAAGTTGTTAAGAGTGAAACTGAGTGGTCAGAGGATGACCTTAGAAAATTACAAAATAATGCTTCGGCTATCAATATGCTTCACTGTGCGTTAGATGCTGCAGAGTACAATAAAATTTCAGGTTGTGAGTCAGCACAGGAAATATGGAAGAAGCTGGAAGTGACCTATGAAGGTACCAGCAAGGTCAAGGAATCAAAGGTGAATCAACACATGAGACTATACGAGCTGTTCGAGATGAATGACAATGAAGACATCTCTGAAATGAACGCAAGATTCACCAACATCATAAATGAGCTGAAGAGACTCGACAAGAACTTCACAGAAGAAGAACATGTGAAGAAAATCTTGAGAAGTCTCCCCAAGAGCTGGCAAGCTAAGAAGACAGCTGTGGAAGAAGCTCAGGACTTGACTACATACAAATATGATGAGCTGATCGGATCTCTGCTGACCCACGAGATCTCCATGAAAAACTTTGAAGCTAAAGAGAAAACTGAGGACAAGAAGCAAAAATCCCTTGTCATGAAAGTTGACTCAACAGAAGCTGACTCATCAGACGATGAGGAGATGGCTATGTTCACCAGAAAAATGAAGAAGCTGTTCAGAAAGAATGATAAGAACAGCAAAAGGCAATTTAAGAGAAGCGATAAATACAAAGCTGAGCCCAGCGACAGCAGATACAAAGAGGACAACTCGAAGCTTGTCACATGCTTTGAATGCCATCAAACTGGGCACATGATAGGGGTCAAAAACCCCTATCTTTGGGTACGGTTTTAGGATGGTTTTTAGTGTTATTTCATGAATAAGCGAGCAATTCTCGCATTTATATGCCTTTGTGTGAGTTAGTTAGGAATTGGAAATGTTTTATTAACTTTTCGTTGTTTAGGCTCGTTTTCTGATCATTTTAGGCAAATAAGGCCAAAATGGCATGTATGTTATAATTCCGTTATCTTGTATAGCTAATTGATCCGCCAAAAGTCGCACCAAACGGAGCGTTTGCTCAAAATGAGCGTTGGCGGGTCAATTTAGCCTTGAGACTAATGCTATTTGGAATTTTCGTGCATGCGCAGGGATAAGTTCGGGCGAAAATTACATCATGGGACATCGAGCGACAGTGCAGAAGCATGCAGGGAAAAATCGCTCGTCGGACTGGCCTTTTTAGGCCAGCTCGCCGAGCAGCGCGCCCTGCTCGGCGAGCTGACCTGCGGGAATTGGTCAAAAATGTCAGTTTTGACCCCACGACTCCACGACCGGTCCCACGACTTCCCACCTACATAAGGACACAAAATAGGTCAAAAAGAGGGCCTGAGCCGCGTCTATAAATAAGAATTTCCAATTGTAAATTAGATATCTTTCATTATTGTAATTTACTTTAGCCTTTCCCCCTTGAGAAATCCTCTCCACCTCTTCCATCTTCTCCAACCTCCATTGAAGAAGCTCCGAAGCTCCGCATCTCCACCGAGGATTATTCAAGGTCCGTCCTTAAGACCTAGGAAGCCGGCTGCAGAGTAGATAGGTTCCCTGAAAGGGATTTTCGTATCTCCTTTTATCTTTCCTTGTTTGTACTCTTTGATACAGTCTATGAATCCTAGGCTAATTGTATCCTGTGACATTGTTCTTCGCCTTTAATAATATTTTAGCTCTTATTTTGTTCTATGATTATTTGTTTAATCTTTGTCTTACGCTTTGTTCAATTGGTTTAACTCATTCAAAAGCCCCAAAATCTAGTAGGCACATATTGTGAGCTGAATCTGACCTAGTCAGAGCCTAGGAGATTGACGACCTCTTAGTTGATTAAGCCCAAATTGCTGAGCCTTAGACCTAGTTTCGGCCTTACAAGGGAATCACACACTAGGAACTTCAGGAGGGTAAGTAGGGTTAATCGCCTTGAATACAAGTGACTTAGATTAGGTTTTTAATCAATAGACCTAATAACCTAACTTCGTTATATCGTTCATACAATGTTCCTTCGGGTAATTGCACTAGTGAAAGATCACCTAGGAGTAGTATAACTTAATTAGGAGTAGTTTAACTTAATTAGGCGTAGAATAACTTAGCTAGAATTAGTATAACTTAGCTAGGAGTAGTGTAATTCAACCTAGGAGTAGATTAACTTAAACAAACAAACTCAAAACCCACAAAGCCTAGATAACACCTGATGAGTGTCGAATTCACCAAAAATAAAATACCTACTCTTGGAATCCAAAAACTGTAGTAAATATGGAGTAGGGTCGAATCCTCAGAGACTGGTAGAATTATAACTTTTCAGAATTAACAATTAAAAGTAAAAAAGGGGGGGTTTTGGTTTGTAGAATGAAATAAATAGAAAATAACAAATAATAATAAAATAGGAAAACAATTAAATAGTTGAGAAATATATATGAGAAAGATTCCAGCTAGAGGTTAGGTTTGAGTCTTGAATTGAACAATTGATCATCGATCATAGAAAATATAAATTTCAACCCTTCAAATAAATTAGCTATGGTTATTAAAAAGTATTAACAACCTATCTCTTCTTACCGATTGGACAATTAAGAAAAGTTCATTAATTTTCCCTAATCAATTAAATAGTTCCAAACAATCTTCGGAATTTAATTTGATTGAAAGCATTAAAGTATGAAAGAGATACCAATTCTACTCAATAATCACTAAAGCAGGATTATTTAAAGCATATCAATTACATTCACAACATAGGTTAAAAGCTTGACCACAATTAACTATGTTATTTGCTACTTGCATTAGATGAATTAAACGATTACGTATTTAAACATCTAATTAGCAAAACGATTACAAGTAAATAATCAAATCAATGATTCAATTAAATCATGCAATACGAACAAGAACAGAATAGAAATTGATTACATGAAATAGATGAAAAAGATTAAGTACAGAATGATCTCCCAATTGATTGTTCAAGACCTAAAAACCTCTAGCTAGAAATTGAAAATTAGTTCATATTGGAGGAAGAAGAAGCCATGGAAGAATGATGATGCATGAAGAGCCTTTGATATTTTTTCTTGTTCTCTCTGTGTGTGTCTGTCTCTATGTGTGTGTCTTCCTTTGTGTGTGTGTGTCCTCCTCCCAATGTGGTTCTGATTGTCTCTTTTTATAGCTTTCACAATTGTGCCTCTTGGCTTTTAGGAGAGAGAAACTGACTCTTATTAATTCCTCATAAAAATATTAAGAGAAACTTTCCTTTAGAATTAAACTCTAAAAGAAACTCCCTTTTAGAATTAAACTCTAAAAGAAACTCAGCTTTAGGATTAAACTCTAATTAGGACTATTTAAGAAAATCCTAATAGAGTTAAAATCTCATAAATATTATATATGTTAAGAATCTCATAACATAAGTCATCAATTCTCCATTAAATGCTCATTGATCCACAGACATAGGTTAGGACAGATCATCATTTGAAACTCCTTTTCAGCGCATGACTTGACAAGTTTCTTCAAATTCTCTTTAAACTCCATAGAATCACCATTTTAACCATCAATTTGAAATTGAGTCTCAAAAATACCTACAAAACAGAAAACAAGGTAAACTTGCACCTAAACAACAAAACTAAAACTAAACCCTAAGGAATTAAGATATAAAAATATGTATAAATATGGACTTATCAAAATTCCCCCACACTAAACCTTGCTTGTCCCTAAGCAAGAACAAAACTAAAACCAAATACAAAAACAATTATCAATATCCTCCAAAACTATCAAATTCGAATTACCAAGTATTATGGAAATGAATCTCAATAATAATCAAAACATCAGAAGTTTTCACAGTTAATTTTGTATTCAATAGTTAAGTAAGACATCAAGTTCAACAATGCTATCGAAATCAAATACACAAAGCTTGATAACTTTCACAAGATGGTCACTCAATTCACACACGTGTTTAGGGAAAAATATATTTGAAGCTCTCGATTCTATACAAGGAATGAACTACTATGAATTTGCAAATCTAATCTCAACCACTTTGTTATATAATCAAAACAAAAATCCGAAGGTCTTTGAAAGGGTTGTAACGGGGTTAGGGTTAAAGGTATAGAAAATGGGAAAATTTAGGTTAACAATCAAAAAAATTAGTAAGCAAGTCAAAAGAAACTAAGTCTATTAACATCTGCACTAGAAAATGAGAAAGTTCACCAAAACTGGATATTTTTTTGAACTTTTTTTTTCTTTTTTTTTCTGATGTTTTTTTCGCTTTTTTTCTTTTTTCATTTTTCTTGGATTTTTTTATTTTGTTTTTTTAGAACAGAAAAGGAACAAAAGTTAGAACAAACTTGGCTGTTAAAAAAATGTGAAACAAAACAACCAACAAAGAAGAGACGAATTCAGCTGTCAAAAATTGGTGGCAAACAGCTGATAAACAAAACTGAGAATTTATTTCTTTGGAATGAAAGTGAATAAATAAAAGATGAGAACGAAATTGGCTGCTAAAAAAGATGTGAAACATAATAGCCAACAAACAAGAGACAAATTCAGCTGTCAAAAATTGATGGCAAACAGCTGATAAACAAAAGTGAAAATTTCTTTTGAATAAAAAGGAAGAATAAGAATGATTGCCGAACTTTTTAAGTGCAACAGACAAAATTTCAGACATCCTTGACTTTTATTTTTTATTTTTTATTTTTTTTAAGGACGAACCTCCTTTTGAATGATATGAGCAGATGAGAACAATGACTAGTGCAGACATTTTATAAAAAAAAACTTGTAGAACTGACTTGCTTACCAACTCTTAAGATTAAGGTAAAAGTCAGTGTTTGGCTAAAAGGGAAAACAATTTAGTGTGTACAACAAAGAAAAGGTTAAAGGCTCAAATTTGGCTATCTAAGGGATAAAAATTAAAAATGGTTAGGCTATTTAAGTCAAGTGGTTAATCCTAATTGCCTTCCTCACTTCAATGCATGACTAAAAACGTGTGGTCTCGAAAAGCATTTGATGCAAATTCCAGAGTTGCAAACCAAGTATGAATTCACATAATAAAAAAATTGGAGCAAACGTTAAACGTTGATGTTGTTTAAGCAAATTGCTCCATTGGCTCAAAAGCTCACAGAAATTGAGGGTAATTGTACCAAGCTTTGCATACTTTTCAATCAATTTGATCGCTTCAGTTAAAATGGATTACTCAAAATAAAGACTACCAAATCAACTGTTACTAAGTCCAACACTCATCATAAGTTTTAATTGATTTCGATAATACGAGCTAATTAAACTATCAAGTTAAGGAGAATATGATTAACATGACTTGACTAAAACACAAGCAAACTAAATGCAAATGAAAACAAAAAAAAACAAACTAAACATAGAAAACTCAATTTAAAATGAAGACTAAAATGCGAAAATTTTCTCCAAAACATCTCTCCCCCACACTAAAACACACATTGTCCCTAATGTGCAAAACACAAGGACACGAATTTATTTTTGAAACTGAATTTAAATAAAACAAAATTAAAATAAAGTAAAAGGATAGAAATTTGGGTTGCCTCCCAAAAGAGCGCCTTTGTTTATCGTCTTTGGCTAGACATTATGCCAAATACTCAAGTAATTCCAATGACATTTTTGTGTTCCTTCAAGACTTGAGTTAACACTTCCTTAGGCATTCCTTTTGGTATTATCACCGGAATGGTTTCATTATCACCTAGATACACAACCTTGAATTTACCAATTACGGCCTCGGGTTCTATCTTAGGATCACATTTCTTACACAAAACCTCTTTTAGCTCCACTTGCAATGTTTGTTCAGAAAATTTACTGTCAAAAATCTTATGCATGGGATTAGCAACATCATTAGCTAAATTAGAAGCTACATCACATGGAAATTTCATAGCTTCATATATATTAAATTTAATCACTTCATCATTGAACTCCATAGTTAGTGTACCTTCATGCATATTAATTATAGCTTTAGATGTTTTAAGGAATGGTCTCCCTAAAATAATTGGTGAAGACTTAGGAAAATCATCATCATCCATATCTAAAATATAAAAGTCCGCGGGAAAAACCAAACCATTAACTTGCACAAGTACATCTTCTAGCACCCCATCGGGATAAACATTAGTTCTATCGGCCAATTGAATTATTATGCCCGTTTCTTTTAGAGGTCCAGCATTTAAAGATGCATAAATAGAACGTGGCATAACATTAATTGAAGCTCTTAGATCCAACATAGATTTTTGAATTCTAACATTTCCTATCTTGCAAGGGATAGAGAACATACCTGGATCTTCACATTTAGGAGGAAGTTTATTTTGAATTATCGCAGAAACATTCTCCCCTACACTTATCCTTTCATCACCTCTCAATTTCCTCTTGTTAGTACACAAATCTTTAAGAAAATTAGCATAACGAGGAATTTGTTTAATTGCTTCAAGAAGAGGGATATTTATCTGAACTTTTCTAAACAAGTCTAGTACCTCTTTCTCTTCATCCTCCTTTTTAGATTTTGAAAATCGACTTGGGAATGGGGGAGGAATTACAATGGGTGGTGATGGTGTTTCCTTTAAGGTCAGCTTAGGAATGGCCTCCTCTTTCTCTAGCTCTTTTTCCATAACTTGCTTTGAGACTGATTTATCATGTGATTGCACTTTTTTACCACTCCTCAACGTGATAGCACTAACATTCTTTCTAGGATTCACCTCGGGTTGGGATGGAAGATGCCCATAAGCTTGAGATTCCAACTTGCTTATTGAAGTTGCCATTTGGCTCATCTGGTTCTCCAAGTTCTGGATGCTTGTCTTGGTAACTTGTTGGAATGTCAAAGTGTTTTGCTGAAATTGTTGCACATTAGTAGCCATAGCAATAACAATTTGTTCCAAAGTCATACCTTGCTTAGGAGGAGCCTGTTGTATAGGAGTTTATGGTATAGGTTGGAAACCTTGTTGTTGGAAATTGTTGTTCTTTGGACCATAACCGAAGTTTGGGTGATCTCTCCATCCGGCATTATAAGTAGGTGATATGGGTCATATCTCCTTTGATTTTGCTGATTTTGAAAATTCCCCACAACATTGACTTGTTCTTCCTCTCGAAGAGTGTGACAAACATCAGTTGGATGGTCGGGACTCGAACAAATTCCACAAGTTTTCACTTGTTGAGTGTTTCCCAATAATGCTTTCTGCACAAGTGAAGTAAGAATATCAAGTCGTTTTTCAACTGAAGAGCTACTTACCTCATTCACTTTAATTTCAGACACATCTTGGTGAGAGCCAAACTGTTGAGCATTCGCAGCAACTCTTGTAATTAGACTCCTTGCTTCAGTGAGAGTTTTGTCCACTAAGGCTCCACCACTAGCAGCATCTATCAGATTCCTGTCAGACAAGATTAGACCTTCATAAAAATATCGAATTAAAAGTTGGTCACTTATCTGGTGGTTGGGACAACTAGTACACAATTGATTGAACCTCTCCCAATACTCATGAAGATTTTCTCCAGTGATTTGGCGAATTCCAGATATATCCTTTCGGATTGAAGTAACTCTTGAAGCTGGAAAAAACTTCTCAAGGAATTGTTTTTGCATCTCGGTCCATGTATTGATGGATCGAGGTAGGAGATAATACAACCAGTCTTTGGCTTTATCCGTTAATGAGAATGGAAAAGCAAGCATTTTGACTTGCTCCACTGTGACATCCCGTGGTTTCATACTAGAACACACCACATGTAGCTCTTTAAGGTGCTTGTGTGGATCTTCACCTGAAAGACCACAGAAAGTAGGCAATAAGTGTATTAAACCAGATTTTAATTCAAAATTTACCTCTAGATCAGGGTATTCAATGCAGAGAGGTTGTTGGACTGGATCCTGATAGTCCAAATTTCTGAGGGTTTGTTCTGCCATTTCTATTTCTTCTTCAAAATCACTTGATGAATCACTACCTGATGAACTGGATTCTGAAGAATCAATTGCCAAGCCCAAACCAGGTGACTTCGCTTCTTTCTTTTCTCTTACTTGCTTCCTTAATCGGCGAGTAGTTTTCTCTATCTCAGGATCAAATATAGGTATACCTGTACGAGAAGAACGAGGCATAAACTATTAAGCACACTATGAAAAGAAATAATTCTGTTAAGACACCAGTCCCCGGCAACGGCGCCAAAATTTGATGAGTGTCGAATTCACCAAAAATAAAATACCTACTCTTGGAATCCAAAAACTGTAGTAAATATGGAGTAGGGTCGAATCCTCAGAGACTGGTATAATTATAACTTTTCAGGATTAACAATTAAAAGTAAAAAAGGGGGGGTTTTGGTTTGTAGAATGAAATAAATAGAAAATAACAAATAATAATAAAATAGGAAAACAATTAAATAGTTGAGAAATATATATGAAAAAGATTCCAGCTAGAGGTTAGGTTTGAGTCTTGAATTGAACAATTGATCATCGATCATAGAAAATATAAATTTCAACCCTTCAAATAAATTAGCTATGGTTATTAAAAAGTATTAACAACCTATCTCTTCTTACCGATTGGACAATTAAGAAAAGTTCATTAATTTTCCCTAATCAATTAAACAGTTCCAAATAAGCTTCAGAATTTAATTTGATTGAAAGCATTAAAGTATGAAAGAGATACCAATTCTACTCAATAATCACTAAAGCAGGATTATTTAAAGCATATCAATTACATTCACAACATAGGTTAAAAGCTTGTCCACAATTAACTATGTTATTTGCTACTTGCATTAGATGAATTAAACGATTACGTATTTAAACATCTAATTAGCAAAACGATTACAAGTAAATAATCAAATCAAGGTTTCAATTAAATCATGCAATACGAACAAGAACAGAATAGAAATTGATTACTTGAAATAGATGAAAAAGATTAAGTACAGAATGATCTCCCAATTGATTGTTCAAGACCTAAAAACCTCTAGCTAGAAATTGGAAATTAGTTCATATTGGAGGAAGAAGAAGCCATGGAAGAATGATGATGCATGAAGAGCCTTTGATATTTTTTTTTGTTCTCTCTGTGTGTGTCTGTCTCTATGTGTGTGTCTTCCTTTGTGTGTGTGTGTCTTCCTTTGTGTGTGTGTGTCCTCCTCCCAATGTGGTTCTGATTGTCTCTTTTTATAGCTTTCACAATTGTGCCTATTGGCTTTTAGGAGAGAGAAACCGACTCTTATTAATTCCTCATAAAAATATTAAGAGAAACTTTCCTTTAGAATTAAACTCTAAAAGAAACTCCCTTTTAGAATTAAACTCTAAAAGAAACTCAGCTTTAGGATTAAACTCTAATTAGGACTATTTAAGAAAATCCTAATAGAGTTAAAATCTCATAAATATTATATATGTTAAGAATCTCATAACATAAGTCATCAATTCTCCATTAAATGCTCATTGATCCACAGACATAGGTTAGGACAGATCATCATTTGAAACTCCTTTTCAGCACATGACTTGACAAGTTTCTTCAAATTCTCTTTAAACTCCATAGAATCACCATTTTAACCATCAATTTGAAATTGAGTCTCAAAAATACCAACAAAACAGAAAACAAGGTAAACTTGCACCTAAACAACAAAACTAAAACTAAACCCTAAGGAATTAAGATATAAAAATATGTATAAATATGGACTTATCAACACCTGAGACCAAGTAACTCGATACTTGTGGTAAATAAGTCCTGTGGATTTGATACCTGGACTTTCCAGATTTATTACTTGATAACGACGGGGTACACTTATCCCTTAGATCGGCCTCATTGTGAGAACCGCTGAGGCCGCGTCAGCACATTAAGTCAAGCTGTCCCACTCTGAAGAAAGAAAAGAAAGGCAGCAGAAAAGCAATGGTGGCAACATAGAGTGACAGTGATGAGTCAACCTCATCAGAAGCTGATGCCACGGAGTCAGCAAACATATGTTTTATGGCTGATGAATCTGCTGACCAATACCGATCTGAGCAAGCTGGCCTCTCAGATGAATCTGACCAAGAGGAACACTCCAATGAGGTGAGCCTGAGGTGTGCGGAGAAGTCAAAGCTTTGGTATATTGACAGCGCATGCTCGAGGCATATGACTGGTGATGAAACTCAGTTCATCACACTTGTGCGTAAACGAGGTGGAAGTGTAAGCTTCGGAGACAACAAAAAGGGTAAGATAGTAGGATCAGGTACTATCGGAGGAAACCCTACTATTGAGTCAGTCTCCTTAGTCAGGGGTCTCAAATATAACCTATTGAGCGTGGCTCTGCTGTGTGACAGTGGTAGAAAGGTTGTATTTGATGCCACTGAGTGTCGGATACTTGAGGGAAAAACAAATGATTTGATTTTAACTGCCCCTCGTGTTGACAATGTTTTTTATGTTGAGTTTAGAAAAGAAGTTTTCGAAAAACATATGCTTAGTGTCAAAGGAAGACAATTCCTGGCTATGGCATAGGAGACTTGGTCATGTAAGCATGGACCTCCTTGCCAAATTAGCAAGAAAGCAATTAGTTGAGGGTTTGCCCAAACTTAGATTTGAGAAAGATCAATTATGCAATGATTGTCAGCAAGGTAAACAAACCAAAAAGTCTTTTCAAAGTAAAAATATTGTCTCAACCAAGCGTCCATTGGAATTACTACACTTGGATCTTTTCGGACCTGTCCAACCACTCAGCTTGGGCGGTAAGAGATTTTCCTTGGTCATTGTAGATGATTTCTCTCGGTATACTTGGGTCATCTTGCTGAGTAGCAAGGATGAAGCCTTTGAGATGTTTTCAACATTGATAAGAAAACTTGAAACTGACAAGGACTTAAAATTAGCTTACATCCGTAGCGATAATGGCGGAGAATTCAAAAACCAACAGTTTGATGAATTCTGTGAAGTCAGTGGCATTGACCATAATTTTTCTGCTCCTAGAACTCCTTAACAAAATGGGGTAGTTGAGAGGAAGAACAAAACATTAGTTGAAATAGCTAGGACAATGCTAAGTGAGAATAGGCTTCCAAAGTATTTCTGGGGTGAAGCTGTCAACATAGCGTGCTATATACTCAATAGGGCTTTAGTTAGACCTATACTTAAAAAAAAACCTATGAACTTTGGAAAGGAAGAAAACCCAACATTGGGTATTTTTGTGCCTTTGGTTGTAAATGTTTTATACTCAATACGAAAGACAACCTTGCCAAGTTTGATTCTAAAGCTGACGAAGCGATCTTTCTAGGGTACTCAACTAACAGTAAAGCATATAGGGTGTTCAATAAACGAACTCAAGACGTAGAAGAGTCTGTCCATATCGAGTTCGATGAAACTGACCCTGCAGGAAAGTCAAGTCAGTCGGTCGAAGATGACCCATGCTCAGCTTCCGCTGACCAAAATAGAGCCGCTGAGTCATTACAACACGGGCTGACCAAAGGTAAAAATGAACCTGAGATTACCTTTGCTGACCAATCTAAAACTGCAGAGATTGTTGAAACACCTGCTCCTGAAAACTCAACATTACCTAAAGAGATCAAAATCCCAAGAGGACACTCGGAGAAGTCCATCCTTGATGCTGCTGAGAACAACCTGATGACAATAAATCAACTTAGGAGATATCTTAGCAATGATGCATTCGTCTCAGTCCATGAACCAAAGAACTTCACCGAAGCTGAGCACGACGAATTTTGGATCAACGTTATGCAAGAAGAGCTTGATCAATTTAAGAGAAATGAGGTATGGGATCTAGTACCAAAACCTAGGAATCAAAAGACTATAGGAACTAAGTGGGTTTTCCGAAATAAGCTAGATGAGCAAGGTAATGTAGTCAGGAACAAAGCCCGACTTGTAGCTCAAGGCTATAGTCAGCGAGAAGGCATTGACTATGGTGAGACTTTTGCTCCCGTTGCTAGGTTAGAGGCTATACGAATATTATGTGCCTATGCTAGCTTCATGAACTTTAAACTATTCCAAATGGATGTTAAAAGTGCATTTCTTAATGGAGTCATAAATGAAGAGGTATATGTTAGTCAGCCTCCTGGGTTTGAAGATCCAAAATTTCCAAACCACATTTATAAACTCAAGAAGGCCCTGTACGGTCTGAAACAAGCACCACGTGCGTGGTACGAAAGGTTGACCAGTTTCCTACTGACCAGGAACTATGTCAGAGGTAAAGCTGACACAACCTTATTCATTAAGAAAAAAGGTAAAGATACCCTGCTAGAACAAATTTACGTAGATTATATTATCTTTGGTGCTACTAATGAATCTATGTGCAAAGAATTTAGTAAACAGATGCAAACTGAGTTCGAAATGTCAATGATGGGCGAACTCAACTTCTTCCTCGGACTTCAAATTAAGCAAGGGAAGAACAACATCTTCATTAGTCAGTCTAAGTATGCCAAATAAATATTAAAGAAATTCGATATGGAAGAATGTAAACCTATATCTACCCCAATAGGTACTGACACTGTGCTTTGTGCTGATGAGAAAGGTAAGTCAGTAGACAACAAGTTATATCGAGGTATGATTGGCTCTCTACTTTATCTAACCGCTAGTAGACCTGGCACTCAGTACTCAGTATGTTATTGCGCAAGATATCAAGGTGACCCTAGAGAATCTCACTATATTGCTGTGAAAAGAATTTTTAGATATTTGCAAAGTTCAGTTAATGCAGGTTTATGGTATCCAAACACAAATGACTTTACACTCATTGGATACACTGACGCTGACTATGGACGAGATAAGTTAGAGCGTAAAAGTACTTCAGGAGGATGTCACTTCCTAGGAAGTTGTCTAGTATCTTGGTTCAACAAGAAGCAATCGTCAGTGGCCCTGTCAACAACTGAAGCTAAGTACATTGCTGCTGGAAGCTGTGTGGCTCAAGTCCTATGGATTAAGCAACAGCTTGAGGATTATGGCGTACAAACAGAAACAATCGAAGTCAAATGCGACAACAAGAGTGCCATTGACTTATCCAAAAATCCAATCCAACACAGTAGGATGAAGCATTTTAGCATTAGGCATCACTTCATCAGAGACCATGTACTCAAGGGTGAGATCAAGCTGACCTATGTTCCAATAGATGAACAGCTTGCGGATATCTTTACGAAGCCCTTGGCTCGTGAGCAATTTAACATACTAAGGGAAGCTATCGGTATGTCTAATCCTCTTCAATAAAATTATATGCTTAAATGAATGTTGAGTGATTATTACATGCTGAGTGATTAGTGCTTAATGAGTAACTATTGCATGCTGAGCTAATATGAACAATATAAAATCACCTCATGTTAAGTAGACATACATACTGAGTGATTACTATGAACTGAGTTACTAAGCATGATAAAATTCCTTCTACGTGAAAACTGAGCACTCAGAACCTAAAAAACGTTTAGAATTCTAGATACTGAGTGAAGCCACTTGCACAATAAATGCTAGCACACACGTTAAATAGCCACCTAGGATGATGTAAGCGCAATAATTAGAAAACACATGCGTCGAATGTGTTATAAATGCCAGAGATAATTATCGATTGATCATCTCGAGGTCAAACCGCCATTCCGACCTATCAGATCAACTCGGCACTTCTATAAATAGTGGACGAATTCCCACTAATCCCTCTTTACATTTGAAATCTTTGGCATTCAATTTCTCTCTTTCTCTAAAATCCCAAATCCTCTCAAACTCTCTCAAAGAATCATGTCTAACGATTCTCAGAACATCTCCGGTGCCGATTACGACGACAATCACTCCGATGAAAATCCTTCATCTCCTGTTGAGCATGACTATGAAGAGACTTCCACTGAGTCTCAAGAGCAAGGTCAGCATGACCAAACTAAAGTCAGCACCTCTAGCAAAAACCCTCAAGCTGACCAAGCAACTCCATCAAAGAAAAAGAAAAAGAACAAGAACAAGCAACCTAAGGAGAAGGTATTCCTCCCCGTATACAAAAACATACAGAAATGTGAGGTTGTCTGTTGTCGTTGGTTCTTCCCAGGCTTTGTAACGGCTGAGAAACCTTTTTGCGAGTGGATCTCCAAAAACAGCTGGACCGAGCTCTTCTCTCTCCCCGGTACCACCTATCCACAGTTAGTAAGGGAATTCTATACGAACCTCAGAGTTGCCGAAGATGATGCTGACCACTTAGTGACCAAGGTCAAAAACACCGACATCACCATCACTTCGACCTATCTTGCAACTCTGCTAAAGCTGACGGCCAAAGGTTCAGAACTCAGGACCACGAATGACTACTTGCGAATTGATTACCCTGTTGAGTTCTGTAAACCATCGGACCACAAAGGAGAAATAGCCAGCACTTGCATGGGTCAGCCTCAGAAAATGGCTCATTACATCTTGACCAACTTTCTATTCCCTAAGATCAACGCCTCCTCCTCAGCTTCCAATTTTGAGCAGTGCTTCATCTGGTGTTGGGGCTTATGTCCTATAGACAATTGTTTTAGGATATAAATACTAATGAATAAATTGTTTATTTAATCATTTGTTTAATCAGATATATAGCATTAAAATGTAACTATATATAAAGGCACAAATCTTTCATAAAGAAAGTAATCCTAAGTTTATTTAAGTAGTTATAAAGTGTTCATACAAGCATGAAGTGAGACTATACTTTATAATAGACCAATAGACTTAAAATCAATCCAAGTCAAGTAATATGTTATAGGGGTTGGCATATTACTATTGAGACTTGCATGTAACAGTGTTTTCTGTCGAGACAGAAAGCTGATCTCACAAGCTTTAGATATTTAGATATCTAGACAGTTACATGGATCTGGTGAAGGAGTTCATTAGGATTGAGACCCGAGTTGAGATAACAGCATGGATTAATTTATCTAAAAGTGTCAACTATTCATCTCATTGGTATTAGTAGGTATAACTAATCCTCAGACTCAAACTTTCATTAATTAGTGATTTTGGATTATGGAGTCTGATACTTTGATTTTGTGCGAGCACGATGAAATAGGTGAGAGCCTGGGGTGTGTGAGAGCAGGGTTGGGTATCACACAAAGTAATTGCAGAATAGTTAATGTCAGATTGAGCATTCGTCACTCCCGGTAAGTGGGAGATATATCCAAATGGCCGCTTGTGGTGAATTGACTGAAATCCTTGCAAGGTGATAGAGTTAAGAGTAGAAATGAACATTTCACTTAACTTATCTTTCAGAGTGAATTCAACCTGTACAAGTAAAACCGGACTCTTCGTTATATGTACCCTTGACACGTTCCATGGTTATAAGGAATTGACCGACAGGATATAGTTGATGAAGGATCGTATTATACTGTACCTAATACAGAAAGGTTAACGCCAGTTATCAACCTGACTTCTTGATTGCTCTGGGGGAATATCATAGGTTCTGCTAGTAACAGCTCGCGACGGTATTCCGTTATATATATGTTGGAATTAATCGTGATGAATAATTTCAAAGGATATATACGGCTAGCAGCAATAAAGAACCTAATGGGTCGCATATGGGACTTGGAATCGGAGGACGAAAATATAATTAGTGGGACATACATGTATGGGTCGAAATTTGTATTAATTTAGGGATAAATTAATTTGATTAATAATTATAATTTGATTATGGTTATGAACTAAATTAAAGGATTATCTGATAATATTAATTAGAAGTTTTTATGTGATTGAAACTCTAATTAATTATCACTAACATTAATTAATTATTAATTTGATTAATAATAATTATCTAGATATAATTAGTTATTATTTAGATAATAGTAAAGTGTTTATTTAATTATCTAATTAGGAATCCTATTCCGAATAAGATTCCAATTATTTAATTACCTAACACAACTGGGATTAGGGTTTTGAGAAGTCTATAAATAGACTCCCTAACCCCATAATTCGGCCAATACAAAACAGAAGGGCTAGAGGAATCGTTCCGCAACCGTCTCGACTAATTACAATCTTTCTTACTTCCTCTTTGATCTCGTATCGATTTCTGTTAGAAGCAATCATTGCGATTGCTATTATTAAGGTTGATTACTGATTAGTTATCTTTTTCTGTGTTGTCTCTTTTGTTGTTCGTGATACACGGATTAAGAGTTGTGGGCACTTCGTTTGCAACCGTAGATAGTTCTTCACCGAAGGTATTACTTTCTATCCCTCTTTATAACAGATCTTGGAAAAGGAAATAAATAAAATAGATAAAATTTTATTATTCCGCTGCGCCTAGGCTTGTCTATTTTCCTTCATCGGTATCAGAGCCTATGTTAATCTGTTATGTCATATATGTAAATAAAAGGGTTTTCAATCAGATTGAATATATTTATTGTTAGGTTAATTAATAAATTTGATTTAGTTAATTAATCTAAAGATAAACGGTTAAGATGAGATTAAGATGTTTTATGATTCGGTTAATTAACAAAGGTGTTTGTATGATTAAACGGTTGATTAAAACGTTGTTTGTATATGTGATATACATGTTTTGTGGATTAAGGGTTTTAACTGTTTGAATCGTTGAAAGAATTAATTAGATTAATCTTTGAAAATTTGATTTTGTTAAACGATTTAAACGAAACGGTTAGAATCGATTAATTAGAGATATATATTTAAAAGGTTTTAAATAATTGTAAATCAGTTTATATATTTATATATAAAAGTTTTAAATTTTGAAAGTTTAATTTATAAATAAAAAAAATAAAAATAAAAATTAAAAAAAATTATTTGTGGAAGTTCGAACAGTAGCTAAAAGCTACTGTTGAACTTCCAATTTGAGTGGAGGTCCAACTCTTTAAAAGAGTTGGACTCCAACTCCTTTTGGGCGGCACTGCTGTCCTTTTTTGGCAGCAATGTCGCCCGATGTCGTGGATGTGATCCGCGACTGGACGAACCCGGTTTTTGTCCCATCGCGTGTATTTTGAGTTTCTGATTTTTTTTTAAATATTTTGGTTTTTCAGAAAACTAAAATATATATAGAATTAATTGATCCACATGATTTAATCGTTGTCTATTTTAAATTGTATAGATTGAATTCAGTTGTCTAATTAAGATGTCTTGATACGGTTAATTAGATAAACTATTTCATTGATACAAAATTAAAATTTAAGAACAACGAATCAGCTCATATAAATTTATTGATTGTTATAATTAATAAAAGGATATGGTAATGGTATGTGTTTTAATTTGATTTTGCAAACCGTTTTGTGCTTAATAAATATACTTGATATATTAGTTAATCACTTTAAACGGTTTTGATAAAATGATTAAACACAATGATGTATAATCTCTCGTCTTAAAAGTTTTGTGTTCTGGAATTGATTTTGCAAAGTTATTTGATGTTCAATTATTTGTATTTGATACGGTTGAATTAAACATGTTGAATAATTTTGGTAAAATAATTGAGCACAACTAATTAATATTTTGTATAGTTATATTTTGAATGCCTAATTAAATTTATATTTGATGTATTTTAATTAGAATAAAATATAAATGATACAAAATCGATTAAAGGTTAATTTGATAGTAAAATTAATTAAAAGACTAAATTGTATAATTCATTTAAGGGTTAATTTGATTAACTAAAATATTACATACAGTTTATGTAATCAACCAATTAAGTTTATTTAATTGAGTCTTTGCATGTTTGGAGTTATGGACATATTTGGACCCTCTATTTAGTCTTTTGGTATTTTTTGAAAATAGGACCTGCGTGTCCTGCCTTATCTACTCTCTATTGTAATTTCTCTTCTCATCTAATTCCCTTCAAATTAGTTGAAGTTTTCTTTAATGTAATTTCAAGGCACAAAGGAAAAGACGGAGGACCTAAAGAGAAATATGTAATAGTTAGTATTTCCCTAGGGTTGACCATTTATTCCGTTTCTGGCTCAACGGAATAATGTCCATAACTACCAATGTAAATTGTATGTGTCTGATGTATGCTAAAGCAAATCAAGACTAGGTTAGATTATGAGACTTAAAATAAAATCCCTCACTAATTAAAAGTTAAGTAAATAAGCAAGTTATTAAAATCGGTTGCCCCTCCCTAATATTATAGTTCAGCCGGCAGTACTGGGGGCCTTTGGGTTGTTGAGAAAACTCAAGCTCGGGGTCTTATGGTAACACCTGAATTATCAAAAAATCGTTTTCACGAATATGGGGTAATGCTTAAATTAGGCTAGAATAATTGGATGAGCAAACTCATGTTGTTCTAACCTAATGGGCAATATGGTTGGGATTGATAAACGACACATATCAGTTACTAATGTGGTTAGTAACCAACAACCTAGAAGTCACATGTTTGATGTGATTGATTACATGAATCTACATAATGAATGAAACTAGCTTGTTGAGCAAACTCAAGGTGAAATTTCAGGAGTTAGGATTCTAGCTCACTAAAGGGTTTGTGAATATCCTTCGAATTAATATAGAGGGTTATTAATTTGGTAAAATAGTGGGAGCAATTTAAAAACATAAAAGACCAACGTATTTAAATTGTAAATGAATTAAGCAAATGAATAACATCCGTCACTCTATCTCACTCTCAAGTAAATACTCTGAATCATCATATCTAAAATGGATCCACGTAATATTTTAACCGATAACAAATTGAATAGTTCAAAATTCACCAACTATTTTGGCAAATTCAAAATTGTTTTGAGGATTCGAAATGATTGAGTATGTATTAAGATACACTAATACCCATCATCAAAATTGTTTTGAAGTTCGAAAAGATTGGGTATGTATTAAGATACGTCAATACCCAATGTCCTTGTTGATGATGCTCCTGTTAAGAGGATTGATGTTTACCGGAAGCACCAATCAGATGACAAACGTATAGGATGTATCATACTTGCAATTATGGAACTAGAGCTACAAAAGCAACATGAGAACATGGATACGTATTCCATGGTTATACACTTGGAAGAGGTGTTTTGAGAAACATACTCAAATGCGGACGCTATGAGATAGCGATGAATGTTTTGCTCCAAGATGCAAGAAGGTTCTTCTAGTGTGGCACTTTGTGTCAAGATGATTGACTACATCACCAAAGCTTTCTAGTATTAGATTTGTGATGGATAATGAATTAAGTGTCGACTTAGTTCTACAATCCCTCCTAGAGATTTATTCATAAGTTCATCTCGAACTGTCAGATGAATAAACTCAGAGACCTCTCTAGAAGAGCTGAATATGCTCAAGTCAGTTGAGCCTAAATCTTAAGAAAGTGATGTCAGCACTTGTTATTGAGGGATCTCACGAGAGAAAGGGAAGTTTCCCAATTCTAAAGATTCCAAGAAGAACAAATGCATTAAACCCAAGTCAATAAAAGCAAGAAGGGAATGCCACCAATATGGTAAAGAAGGGAATTGGAAGAGGAACTGTAAGAGGTACTTAGACTCTCTCTAGAAGAAGGGTCATGATGGTGCTTTTAATTTTAGAACTAAAGGATAGATAATTCAACTTACTTGTGATAGTCACCTAGGCCATGTAAGCAAGAAACACATGTCTAAGCTGCATCAAGATGGGCTTATAGACTCGGTTGATTTTGAATCAATGGGCACATGTAAATCTTGTTTAAAGGAAAGATGACAAAGACACCCTTTAGCAATAAAGGAGAATGTGTATCAGACACTCTAAGACTAATACATTCAGATGTATGTAGTCATACATCAAACACAAGCAAGAGAAAGGTTCAATCACTTCATTAGCTTCATAAGATGATCATACCAGATATTGATTCATCTACTTGATAAAGCATGAGTCAGAAGCTTTTGAGAAAGTTCAAATGCTTCAAGAATGAAGTAAGAAAAACAAACAAGAAAGAATATTATAGTGCTTCGATTAGATCGTCGTGGAGAATATCTTTCTAATGATTTTTCTGAATTATCTAAATTGAATATAGGATTCGCTCATAATGGACTCCTCCGTATACACCCCGATGTATCTGAAAGGAGAAATTGTACTCTATTGGATATAGTACAATCCATGATGAGCACAACCTCTCTTCCAAATATGTTCTAAGGCTACGCCTTGGAAACCACCTTATTTACCTTGAACCGAGTATCCACAAAACCGCCAAGTTCTATTCCATTTGAATTGTTCATTGGAAAGGAAACCCAGTTTCTATTTCATGAGAATTTAGGGGTGTTCAATACATGTTAAATACATAGCATCAGATTAAGTTAGACCCTAAATCTGATAAATATTTCTTCATTGGAATTCCGAAAAGAAACAGTAGGATATTACTTCTATCATTCGGATGATCGAAAGTAATAGTATCCAAACACTGTATTTCTAGAGAAAGAGTTTCTTCTAGAAACACAAGTAGAAAGCGTGATTGAACTTGAAGAAGTTTAAGAAGAAGGATTAGCTAACATAGCAGAAGCGATGGTGGAACCCGAATCTGTCTCACAAGATGAGACACTGGTGACATTACTAACTCATAAGTCTGGTCGAGTTCATCAAATCCCAAAGAGATTTGGATTTCTAGTGGGAGCCGATGAAATCCTAAAGAGATTTGGATTTCTAGTGGGAGACGACGAAGAGGTTCACGTGTTAGACGATGAACCTACGACTTATGGGAAGGCTCTTGTAAACCTATACATGTAAACTAGTGGGAGCTCGTACGAGCCTTTACATGTAAACTAGTGGGAGCTTGGTCGGTTAATTAGTATTATATGTCGATGATATTCTACTAATGGGAACGACGTAGCTATACTACAATCGGTGAAAATTTTGGTTATCGGATAAAATTCTCCATAATAGACTTAGGAGAAGCAGCTTACATCTTAAGGATTAAAATCTATGGAGATAGATTGAAAAGACTGCTTGACCCCTCCTAGTCTAAACACGTTGACAAAGTGCTCAAAGCGTTTTGCACTAGACCTAACATCACTTTTGCTTTAAGCATGGCAAAGTCGATTATAGGTCAATCAGAGTGATAGTCACCGGATTGTTGTCAAGAACATTCTTAAGTATTTAAAATGACTTAAGATATGTTCCGACTATATGGAGATGAAGTTTGAAAGTTGGAGACTTTCATATACAAGTCATCAAACAGATAAAAGATGATCTTACAGAATACAAGTTTATTCTGAAAAAGGTACGGTTAGCTGGAATAGTTCCGAGCAGGAAATCATGACCGAGCCAGTAAATTAAATCAGAGTGTATATATATATATATATATATATATATATATATATATATTTATATATATATATATAGCAGCTTCAGAAGAAGCTAAAAGGAAGTTTGGAATGCAAGTTCATTAATGAACTAGGCGTGGTACCTGACATTGTTAATGAGATTAACAATAAGGGCTCTTGCTCTTACTAAGGGCCCACAGTCTCATAATACGTCCAAACATTACCTCAGTCGTTACCATCTCTTCCGAGAGATAACAACAAGAGTAGATGTGAGAATTAAAAGAGTGCCCACCAAGGCACAATCTTATAGATCCATTTAAAAGAATGTCTTACCCCAAAAGGTTTATGATCGTCATACGAACGCTTATGGGAATGTTTTTAGAAACAATTGGCTTTAGTCCAAGTGGGAGAATGTTGGGGTTTATGTCCTATAGACAATTGTTTTAGGATATAAATACTAATGAATAAATTGTTTATTTAATCATTTGTTTAATCAGATATATAGCATTAAAATGTAACTATATATAAAGGCACAAATCTTTCATAAAGAAAGTAATCCTAAGTTTATTTAAGTAGTTATAAAGTGTTCATACAAGCATGAAGTGAGACTATACTTTATAATAGACCAATAGACTTAAAATCAACCCAAGTCAAGTAATATGTTATAGGGGTTGGCATATTACTGTTGAGACTTGCATGTAACAGTGTTTTCTGTCGAGACAGAAAGCTGATCTCACAAGCTTTAGATATTTAGATATCTAGACAGTTACATGGATCCGGTGAAGGAGTTCATTAGGATTGGGACCCGACTTGAGATAACAGCATGGATTAATTTATCTAAAAGTGTCAACTGTTCATCTCATTGGTATTAGTAGGTATAACTAATCCTCAGAATCAAACATTCGTTAATTAGTGATTTTGGATTATGGAGTCTGATACTTTGATTTTGTGCGAGCACGATCAAATAGGTGAGAGCCTGGGGTGTGTGAGAGCAGGGTTGGGTATCACACAAAGTAATTGCAGAATAGTTAATGTCAGATTGAGCATTCGTCACTCCCGGTAAGTGGGAGATATATCCAAATGGCCGCTTGTGGTGAATTGACTGAAATCCTTGCAAGGTGATAGAGTTAAGAGTAGAAATGAACATTTCACTTAACTTATCTTTCAGAGTGAATTCAACCTGTACAAGTAAAACTAGACTCTTCGTTATATGTAACCTTGACACGTTTCATGGTTATAAGGAATTGACCGACAGGATATAGTTGATGAAGGATCGTATTATACTGTACCTAATACAGAAAGGTTAACGTCAGTTATCAACCTGACTTCTTGATTGCTCTGGGGGAATATCATAGGTTCTGCTAGTAATAGCTCGCGAAGGTATTCCGTTATATATATGTTGGAATTAATCGTGATGAATAATTTCAAAGGATATATACGGCTAGCAGCAATAAAGAACCTAATGGGTCGCATATGGGACTTGGAATCGGAGGACGAAAATGTAATTAGTGGGACATACATGTATGGGTCGAAATTTGTATTAATTTAGGGATAAATTAATTTGATTAATAATTATAATTTGATTATGGTTATGAATTAAATTAAAGGATTATCTGATAATATTAATTAGAAGTTTTTATGTGATTGAAACTCTAATTAATTATCCCTAACATTAATTAATTATTAATTTGATTAATAATAATTATCTAGATATAATTAGTTATTATTTAGATAATAGTAAATTGTTTATTTAATTATCTAATTAGGAATCCTATTCCGAATAAGATTCCAATTATTTAATTACCTAACACAACTGGGATTAGGGTTTTGAGAAGTCTATAAATAGACTCCCTAACCCCATAATTCGGCCAATACAAAACAGAAGGGCTAGAGGAATCGTTCCGCAACCGTCTCGGCTAATTACAATCTTTCTTACTCCCTCTTTGATCTCGTATCAATTTCTGTTAGAGGCAATCATTGCGATTGCTATTATTAAGGTTGATTACTGATTAGTTATCTTTTTCTGTGTTGTTTCTTTTGTTGTTCATGATACACGGATTAAGAGTTGTGGGCACTTCGTTTGCAACCGTAGATAGTTCTTCACCGAAGGTATTACTTTCTATCACTCTTTATATGAAATAAAAATTAACAAATCTTGGAAAAGGAAATAGATAAAATAGATAAAATTTTATTATTCCGCTACACCTAGGCTTGTCTATTTTCCTTCATCTGGCACATCCTGAACTATAAACCGCTCAATATGCCTGTCTTCCTTATCGGCGTATTCCAACGAAGTACAGGGAAACTCAGGATGGGCTCCCTCATCATAAAAATTCTTCAGGACCATCAGGTGAGCTTAGTCGAAGAAATTGAGATTTGGGGTACGGAAATCACAGCGGCACTACTGTTCGGCTTAGCCTATAACCAACCCATTAAGCCTAAGAAAGGAAAGAGGGCTGCGGTTGAAGAGGAACCAGCTAAAAATGAAGAAGGGGATAATATGGTTGAAGAAGCACAGGATGTGCCGACCAAGAAAGGGAAGAAGGTAATGGTTGAAAAGGAACCCGCTGACCGAACTAGACAGGACAAAAAGCAGAAAGCTGACCAATCCGTAAAAGATATCAACACAGCTCCGAGGAAGCTGAGAATAATCTCTAGTTCAAAGAAAGCTGCTGTTGAGCAAGCTCAAGGGGAACCTAAGTCAGCGGAGAAACCGAAAAGGCAAGTTGAGCCTGAGGAAGAAAGTGAGGAAACCCCTGAAATGCCTCTAAAGAGGAAGAAAACCTCTAGGTTGACGCCGAGCGAAGATAACCCACTTGACTTCGTGGTCACTCCTGAATCACACTTTGTGCGGAGTCAAGAAATTGACCTTGAGAAGACTCCTACTGACCAGGAGGAAGAACTGGGTGATACTGGAGGTCAGTTTCAAGCTGATAAGACTGGATCTGCTGAGCCGAGTGTGAAAGTTGCTGCTGAGCAAACTGAGAACTCAGCTGAGCCACCAATGAAGGACAAGGTTGTGGAAGGCCTTGATGCTGACCTTGGACCTAACTCTGCCTCTGAGTCCCTTGACTCCATTGCTGCTGATCCCTCTCCTCAAACAAATAAGGACAGCACAGGCAAGCGACTCAAACGTAAGGCTCTGAAACCAAAATTCATCGACCTACTGGATGAGTCTCCACTAAGGGATCCAATCACCGACCTTACCAAGCTTCAGTTTTAATTCTTCTCAACTGTCACTGAGCCCACTCCGGACCAAATAAAGGAAAAACAAGCCTCTGTTTCTCAAGCTGAGGAACAAGCCGACCCCAAAACTCCTCAGGGTCCTATTTCTGCCGAGCAAGTGCTCGAAGTCCCTGCTGCTCAAGTCAACAAGTTGGCAAAGAAAATCCCTGCTCAAGTCAGTTCTGAATTACCTCAACCTTCAAAATCTACTCAACTTCAGACTAACACTGAGCAGGTCAACATCTTTGCTAATTCATCTCTTCCTACTCCTTCAAAGCAGAATGAGAACCAGTCAGCTCCTGCTGCTGACCTGGATAAAAGTGCAGCTGCTGACCAAGCTGGCGCCTCTACTTTCTAGCACCAAACACCTCCTCCATCCGGTGCTGACAAGATTCCGGCCCCTGAGCAACACACTGATGAAACCTATGCTTACTTGCATGCTTCTGAGTCTGGAAGGAAAATTATCGACTCAGCTCAAGCTCTACTTCAGGACATTCATCACACTCATGCTGATGCTGCTGGGTCTCTTCATGTTGAGCCAACCCAAATCTCCTCTGTCACTCAGCTTCTAACTGAAATCAAGGATCTCAAAGACTTGATGAGTGTCATGACGTCTTTTGCATCTCAACAGCCCAAGTAAGAGTCAATAGTAAAGCTGGCCGAACTCCAGCTAATGATGGTGAATCATATGAACGCCATCCAATGTCAACTCAATGTCTTATCAGCTGTGAACTCAACATATTCAACCTCTACTAAGGTCAATCAACATTTCTCCCAGCTGACCTCTGAGCTGATCAGAGCTCGTGACCTTATCTCCTCCTCCTCTTAGTGTTCTATCGAACATATTGGTGAAGCCATTCGCCTACTCAACCTGAATAAAGAGGAAATGGACACTAACCTAGTGAAGACAAATGAGATTCTGCAATGCACTCAAACCACCCTTGCGCAGGTGTTAGACGAGGTGCCGCGGCCTAATCTCCCGGGCGGATCGGGGGGTGGACACCTTATGGCGACATAAGCAGTGATTGGCGCCGAAAGCAACCAATCGTGAAATCAAGCTGCTCGGCAGGACCGGAGCTCGGAGTATGGAAGAGTCGCCACCCACGAATGGGAAAATGAACACCGATCCCTTGCGGGAGACCGGTGAGGGTTCGGGAAACTTAGGTATGAGCCGAGAAGGCTAGCTCCTTTCCGGAGAAAGGCTACTAGGCAACCCGACATCGCCCGGTTATGAACCACCGGCCTCCTACTCAGCGTGTTAGGCGATAACGGACTAATCGCATATTTCTTTAAGTTTAAAATTCATTTGAAACCTTTTCTTTCTCGTTTTGAAACCGTTTTGAGCATATATTATTGAAAGCCATTTTGGTAAAGAATCACCCATTTTGCATAAATTTATAAAGGAGAGAGGGGGAGAAGGGAGAATTGATTTATTTTACAGTGTGCCTTATGCTTCGATTCACATGTTAACTCTACACTAAACTCACTCCCCGAAAACGAGTTTATTTACTTGGTTCGTACCTTAATCGTCGTTGGAACGATTTAGGTACGTTTCAAAATCTCGTTTATTTATGTGGCCTCTACTCGAACCACCGTTGGAACGACTCGAGCGTTTGAAGACGTGGAATAAAGAATTTTAACCCGAAAACGTGGTTAGGCATACAAGTCAATTTACTTTGTACAAATCATTTAAGAAAACGATTCAAAACTCTATTATTTACGATTAAAAGCTATTTTAATTACAAGGTTCGCTTAATCCGTCGTTGGAACGGACTAAGGTTTTAAAACATGATGTTTTAAGAAATGGTTTAAAAATGTCAAGAAAACGTTATTTACACTTTAGGAATATCTAGAAAACTTTAAGTTTAAATAAGCAAATTAAACTCTCTTTTTGTGATTTTACTTTCCCCTTTTCACTCAATTAACCTTTAACATTATCATAATTACAACAATAAACCAATTAAACCAAAATTCACCAAGTAAAACACATTTGGAATATATACATATATACAAGAATAAAATAGAAATACATATATACATAGTTTTATCTAAAAATAGGGATATATCTATAGATGAAAATAAGTAAGAAATATTATATGATATAACAAAGAAAGTGAAAAAGAATACTAAATATAATACCTTTTTATTCTAATTCAAAATATGTAAAAACAATGAACCAAGTTTATAAATGGGAAGAATAACATTTAATCTCCAAAATAGTTTTATCCAATGATAACTAACATAATTCAAATGAGCCAAAAACCATATATATATACATATATACTACTTTATAATATTAAATCCAAACGAATTAAATTTCAACATGAAATAAATAAATATATAGTACATAATAAATAGTTATAGGATTAAAAAATAATTTTTATAAACATATTACACAATAATATACATATATATATATATATATAGAAATGTCCAAAAAGTGGAGAAAGGAGGGTAAAAATGGTGATTTTCGGTTTTCAGCAGATTACCGACGGAAAATCCGTCGCCAATCTACTGTTAGTGACAGAAAAGACAGAATTACAGCAGCACTCCAAAACTTTCCAGATTCGTTCAAAAGCTTTAAATTAAATCTAATTCAATCGTTTTGGATCTCCGAACTACCAAAAATGGATCATAGTCTATAACGGAGTTTCCTAAAACGACGTTTTTATTTTAAAACGTTATTCGGAAATGTCTTTTCAAAACTTATAATTACAACGTTTTTAATACCCGAACTACCTTTTAATCGGATCACGGTTCGTATTGGAATAATAAAACGAGGTTTTTTATTTCAAAACTAAACCAAATTTTTATTTAACACGGGATGAAAATAAATAAATGCGGAAAATTAAATAAAACGTGACAAATAAATAAATAACTAAATAAAATTATAACATAAAAATAAATAAAGAAAATAAAACAAATGAAATAAATAAAACGAGTCTAGTCCTCGGATAATACCTCAAGTTCGGTATTGACGGTTGAAGTCGGTTGATTCCACAAATCGTGCTTTTCCGGTGTTTTTGTGTTTTTGGTAAAATTTTAACTTTTAGGAAATTTGGAATTTTTAGGAAAAAAAAAATGTTTTTTCCCAAAAAAAAAGATTTTCTCTCTCTAAAAATGTTTAGAGTGAGAAGCTCCTCTCCAAAAAGTCCTCCTTTGAATGCATGGGGATCCGTGCCTTATATAGGCAAACGGATCCCCGGAACTTTGGGCGACGCCCGAAGAAAATTGGGCGTCGCCCAAAGTCAGTTGGGCGAAGGCCCAAGCTAGTTGGGCGAACGCCCAACTTATGTTGGGCGAACGCCCAACTTTCGTTGGGCGGACGCCCAACATTAGTTTGGCGAACGCCCAACATGGTTGGGCGTACGCCCAACTTCAGTTGGGCGCGCGCGCCCAACTGACGTTGGGCGTTCGCCCGACAATCGTCGGGCGTCCGCCCAACGTCGCTGGGCGCTCGCCCAGCGGCTGCCGGGCGCGCCCGCCCAGCGGCCGTCGGGCGTGCGCCCGCGCTGTCGGGCGTGCGTGCCCCACGGTCGTCGAGCGCGCTCTCCGCGCTGCCGGGCATGCGCGCCCAACGGACGTCGAGCGTGCGCCCCGCGCTGCCGGGCGCGCGTCCAACTATCATCGAACACGCGTCGGCTGCCGCTAGGCGCTCGCACCATGTCGCTGAGCACTTGCGAGCCGTCCACTTGACGACCGCGACTCACATTAATTTTTCTTTTCTTATTATATATTTTTGTTTTAAAACTTCCGGAACCAACCGCTTCGACCGTCTTGTTTACAGGTTTTCGTCACAGGTCCTCCGACTCGGTGTCTACAGTTGCCCCTACTTTCCTATTTTGACAGTGATGTGTGTGTTTTGAAAACGTTTTTTGCTAACGCAACACATGCAATGTAAAACATATAAAAGTAAGAGACACGTAAAGAGTAGGAGGAAGAATACCTGACCTTTGCGCTGCGCGTTCCGGCATCGTTCTCGACCCTTTCTGTCCTTGCCTTTGAATCGGCCGCCGGCGGATGTTCTTCTTACGGACCCTAGCCTAAGTTGACTGCGGGTAAAAATGGCTCAAAAGCAACCTTGGTGCACAACCGCGAGTAAGATGGCTCAAAAGCGACCATGGTCTACGACCCGGGGGAAAATGGCTCAAAAGAAACCCTGGTCTACGACCGGGGGGGAAGTGGCTCAAAAGCAACCCTGGTCCACGACCGCGGGTAAAATGGCTCAAAAGCAACCCTGGTCCACGACCGTGGGTAAAAATGGCTCAAAAGCAACCCTGGCCCACGATCGCGGGTAAAATGGCTCAAAAGCAACCCTGGTCCACGACCGCGGGTAAAATGGCTCAAAAGCGACCCTAGTCTACGACTGTGGGTAAAATGGCTCAAAAGCAACCCTGGTCCACGACCGCGGGTAAAATGGCTCAAAAGCCACCCTAGTCTACGACTGTGGGTAAAATGGCTCAAAAGCAACCTTGGTCCACGACCGCGGGTAAAACGGCTCAAAAGCAAAGGTTCTTTCTGACAATTCTGAATTCTTTTAAAACACCGTTGTCTGTATTTTCTGACTAGAGCTAGTGTCTTGGAGGTTTGAATGGTTCGATAGGAACGTCTTTTTAGTCCGGAATGATTCAAACTAACAATTATTTTTCTGTTGACTGTCGTCTGTATTTTGACTGGTGCCGCTGTTCTGTAAAAATCGGCTGTCGTTTGGAGTTCCATCTTGATATTATCGGTCACTGTTTGGAAGAAACGTAGGCTGAAACGGACTGCAAATCGGAGGTCTGTGCACCTGGTGAATAATTATTTACTTTTTACCTTTATGTCACATCGTACCTTTTTCACTATTTACGGGAATGCCATTCCCCTTTTCTATATAAGGTGGTGGGGTTTCATTTCAACCCCACACCTTCTCTCTCTTCTCTCTCTCTCTAACTTTTGATTTGGATTATTCTCGAGATGGATTTGGATCAACATGATGGCACGAAGGGCATGGAGGAGGGTTTTGTGAACCTTACTACAGTGGACCCTTTTCAGGACCCCGCATCTCATCTGAGCCGGACCCGTTGTAACCAGGTAAGTACTTTCTTACTTCCTCGTCTTTTGACTAAATTTCTAGGCTTTAGTATCCCTACTTTGAACATGATTTGCATGCTAACCCCTAGGTTGCCTTAAAAGACCTTAGTTAGAAAACATGAATTTCTTTGCTTGCAAGTAACACTTTATTTGTCTTTTTGGAAGAATGCGAACTATATGCATGTGAATAGTAAACATACGAGCAATGCATGCCAACAGTAAAAACGTGAATAACACGTGAATAGTGAAAACGTGAATAGTGCATGTGAATAGTAAAAACGTGAATAATGCACGTGAATAGTGAAAGCTTGACTAATGCACGTGAATAGTAAAAACTTGACTAATGCACGTGAATAGTAAAAACTCGAATAATGCACGTGAATAGTGAAAACTTGACTAATGCACGCGAATAGTAAAAACGTGAATAATGTACGTGAATAGTAAAAACTTGATTAATGCACGTGAATAGTAAAAACTCGAATAACGCACGTGAATAGTAAAAACTTGACTAATGCACATGAATAGTAACAACTTGAATAATTCTCTTTTCCAATGCGGACGAGAGCAGATCAAAGAATAATGAATTAATCAAATCTTATGCAAACAACCCTAAGGGAGAGATTTCACAAAATGACGGTCCAAATTGACAAGATGTTTCCAGGTTAGATTTGACCGAAAGAATAGCTAGATTAACGTGCTTTCATCAGATGCCAGCCTAGGAACAACATTTAAACTTACCTGTTCCGTTCTTTCCAGTTCATCGACATTTCCGGGACTACGGTAGATATTCATGTGTGGTATTCCATGCTAGGCGCCGCGGCGAGAGCCCGTGTGCGAGAGTTGGGCTTTGAGCCCTTTATTTTAGCGCTGCCCCACGCCAACGGGGTGTGCGACCATTTCGGCCTACGGGCCTTATGCGAGAGATGGGTTGACTCGACCCACACCTTCCATCTCTCGTTCGGGGAGATGACGATCTCGCCTCGTGACTTCTCTTTACTGACCGGGCTATGGGGGAGTGATACTCCGGTTCCCTTCTCCTTTGATACGATGCGTCCACGGGTTGACCGTGCTAGGTTGGCCGCTTTGATCGGGCCGGGAGTTTATACGGGTGTCAAATCTACCCCGGTGAAGTTCATCACTACCTCGAGGCTTTTGAGTCGTAGGGATTTTTGTGGGACCGACGACACTGATCTGGATGTCCGCAGCTTCCTGATATATGCTTTAGGCGAGACGATCTTCCGCACCAAGAGCGGGACCATACACGCGGGTCTTATTCAGGCCTTCAGTGATTTGGACGTGGTGGCGTCTTACGATTGGGCAGGAGCGGGTCTAGCTTACCTGTACAAGTTTCTGGATTTGACTTGCCGGAAGCGCAAGGACTTCGGCGGTTACACATTTGCTCTTCTGGTACGTGGTTCATCCTTAACCTACTCCTTTTATCTTCTTCGCGCCTTCTGTTCATAACCTTTGTTCTTACAAGCAGGTTTGGGCCTACGAGAGGCGGATTCTTCCCAGCGAGCGTCGGCGCAGGCCATGGGTAGTGACGCCCCCACTTATGGCTCGGTGGAGCGAGTTCGATCTAGGTACCGGGGAGAGGCAGATGGTGGCGTAGCTCCTAGATTGGATTGATTCACAGACCTTGGGGCAGGTAAATATCTTCTAATCGCGCTAGATTTTTGTTTGATTAGACCTGACTTTTTCTTTGTGCTTTCAGATTAGATTCAGGTGGGACGATCTTGACTTCGGTCCCGATTACGCGTACGTCACCCTGATCTAGGAGCAGCAGAGTGTGCTTACCGGCCCTTGCGTGCGGGCATAGTACTTGGGCGACCGGGGCATCACCGGGGTTAGTGCCTCGCATTGGACACCAGGCGAGATCCCCGTCTCCATGTTTGCGGTGCGGACTATGCCCTTATCGGTCATTCGTCGGGATTTGACTCGCCGCTTTGCTGGTAGAGATGTATGGGTTCATGTCGGGGGCCGTGTCCCCTATTTATCGACATTATTGAGCACGAGGGATGCCCCAGCGGTGGCGATGGAGGTGGATCCCATGGCGGACGTATTTTCGGGAGAGGCTGTCACTGCAGTCTTTGGTCAGGAGGCGGTTCCGGTGAGTGGTTCGGCCTATTTTATTTTTATTTACGAGATGGTCAGGGGTGTTTATTGTGTCTCTACTTGCAGGAGGGTTCCTGGAGGAGTGCCCACACGTCAGACTTCTTCGATAGTGCCCGAGCTCAGACGTCTGCGAGCGAGCCGCCATATTATGTCGGCGAGTCCTCCAACGCTGCCCGATCGGAGAGGTCCCCTCTAGGCGTACCCGTCCCGAACTTTGGGAGAGATTTCGCGACTGTTTGCTATGACGAGTCCGGGATGGCCTATGCCGGTGTCGAGATGGCTCCTCCTGTCTTTACGTCGAGGATACCGTTTGATCCCTTAGACGCTCTCCAGACTTCGAGGGAGACTTGCACTGATTATGTGGGGCTGTCTGGTTACCTCCGAGATCGACTCAGCTTGCGCTGTGCTGACCATCTGGTAAGTATCCTCATTTTATTTTAGTGTAGTGGAATGTATGCATATATGTATGTATGATTTCTATTCTTGCCAGTATTTCTTCTTTCCCTTTTTTTTTTTTCTTTTTTTTTCAGAGTGATCTTCACACACATGAGCGGAGACGGAGCGAGTCGGTGCGGGAGGCCGATGCCAGGGTTGGCCAAGTCTACCGGGAGAGGAACGACTACTGGTCAGGGGTGATGCGGACAGAGACCGAGGGACATCTTGCTGTCGAGGAGAGGGCGCGGGAGGAGACTGTCGGACGCCTTGCCGCTGAGGAGAGAGCGCGAGTTGCCGAGGAGAGGCTTCGAGTCGCCGAGGAGACCCTATCTGCGGAGCGGGCATCGTATCTGAGGGACTTCGAGGCCCACTGGGATTTCCCTCCTTATTAGGCTTATCATGTATAGTTTCGTAGCTTTTATTAGGATTACCCCGATGTATAGCTTGTGTATAGGGAGTGGGGTGGATAGTATGTAGGCTTTTTATTGTGAAAAGAAAGGTAAGAAATGTATAACTCATTATTCGTATTACCATGCATTCAGTAGATTATAACGATTCCAATCATTCTCTTCAAATATATTCATGCCTTTATTTATTTACAAACAACAGAAATATTTAGCCTCTTATACATTATTTTTATAATTGCTCAAGATATAACTATCGTTACCAGGACCTGCCTTTTTTCGGTTTTCAGATCCTAGCGATTTTTCGTCTCTCCTTTTACTATCCCGGAATTTTCAAATGAGTGCCCTTTCGGGTTTTCACCCATTGGGATGTCCCTTATTGTTGCATAGGCCGCCCTTTGCGGGTTTTCGACCTATCGGGAATTTTTTTTTTTTTTTTTTTTTTTTTTACGAAAAGTATTTCTTAAGCTTATCCAGATTGGTAGGTTCGGAGAACTCCATGCCGTCCATAGTAGTTAACTTCACCACTCCTTTGCTTAGTATATTCTTCACGAAGAACGGCCCTTCCCAGTTTGGCCTAAACTTGCCCCTCGGGTCGGTGTGCGTCACATGGATCTGTTTTAGCACCATATCCCCTTCTTTGATAGGGCTTGCCTTGACCTTTTTGTTGAAGGCTCGGGCCATCCTTTGCTGATATAACTGCACATGGTAAAGGGCCTCCATCCTTTTCTCGTCCACCAATGCTAACTGTTCATACCGCTTCTTCACCCATTCCGTCTCGGGAATCTCTACTTCTACTGCGATTCTCAACGATCGCTTTTCAACCTCAATCGGGAGAACAGCTTCTGCACCGTATACCAAGGAGAACGGCGTTGCCCCAGTTGACGTTTTAACTGTCGTGCGATAAGCCCATAAAGCGAGCGGAAGCTGTTCGTGCCAGTTCCGATGCGATTCTATTGTCTTTACGAGAATCCTTTTAAGGTTCTTATTAGCTGCCTCAACTGCGCCATTAGCTTGCGGACGATACGGAGAAGATCTGTGATGTTCAATACCGTACTCTTGGAAGAGACTCCTCACTTCCCCTTGAAACTGGACCCCATTATCTGTGATTATGTGATAAGGCACTCCGAATCTGGTGATTAGGTGTTTTTCGATGAACTTCCTCATCTGCTTGGACCCCAACTTGCCGAACGACTCTGCCTCTACCCCCTTGGTGAAGTAATCAATGGCAACTGCGATGAATTTGTGTCCATTTAACGCGTTAGGTCTCACCTCACCGATGATGTCAATGCCCCAAGCTGCAAACGGCCAAATGGGCGCTAACACGTGTAGTTCCATAGCCGGTAAATGATTATAATCTCCGTGGATTTGACAATCATGGCATTTCTTCGCATATTCGTTACAATCTCTTTCCATGGTGAGCCAATAGAAGCCTTGCCTTATGATTTTCTTCGCCAATACCGCCCCTCCCATATGGGCCCCGTAAATTCCTGAGTGTACTGTCTCCATTGCTTCGCGGGCTTCTCCCGCATCCAAACACCTCAGCTGTAAACCATCGGCGTGCCTTTTGTAAAGCAAGTCGTTGTGGATGACGAACTGTTGAGCCAACCTTCTAATCACGGCCTGATCCCTAAGTTCCGATTCTGCCGGGTATGTTCCACTCTTCATGAAGTTTACGATATCGAAATACCATGGCTTTTCATCTGCCCCTAATAGCATTACGTCTTCGTAGCACGGTTTGTGAGATCTCTTCAATACCAAAGGCTTCGAGGCCAGGTTCCGAGGGTTGTCCTAAACTGACACCAAAGTGGCCAAAGCATCCGCTGCCTGGTTCTGTGCCCGAGGAATATGATAAAAACGACATTCATTGAATCTTAGTGCCAATCCCTCCAACTGGTCTAGGTATGGACGCAACCTTTCTTCCCTCACTTCCCAGTTTCCTTGTGCCTGTTCGATGATTAGCTTTGAGTCGCCCCAGATTTCGACATATGATGCTCCCAGTGCTGCTAATGACTCCAACCCATAGATGCACGCTTCATATTCGGCCATATTATTGGTGAGAGGGAAGGATAGCTTCTTTGCCATCGGGATTCTTTCTCCCTCTGGTGAGATAAGTAGCACTCCTACTCCGGCCCCATTCGAATTAACTGCTCCATCGAAGAACATTTTCCATGGTATGATTTCTATTGCGTTCAAGTGCTCATCGGGGAAATCATAGTTTATCTCTTCCTCTTCTGCGTTCAGAGGTTGGTTGGCCAGAAATTCTGCTACGGCCCTCCCCTTGATAACCTTCTTCGTTACATATTCAATATCAAACTCGGACAAAAGCAATAACCATCGGGCTAGCTTCCCTGTTAAAGACGGAGTTCGGTACAGATACTTCACGGGGTCCATTCGGGAAATAATGATCACTTTGTAAGATTGAAAATAGTGCCGTAGTTTCTTTGTTAGCCATACTACTAGCACGCACGTCTTTTCGATCATGTTATACTTAAGCTCGTACTCCAGGAACTTCTTACTCAGATAATATACCGCGTGCTCCACGCCCGTGTCCCCTTCTTGGGCCAACATTGCCCTAATAGATCACTCCTCGATCGCCACATAGAGGAGAAGCGGTTTTCCCAGTTTAGGCGGTCTCAGAACTGGCGGATTAGACAAATAGCTCCGAACACTCTCTAATGCTTGCTAGCACTTATCATTCCAAACCATGGGTTGATCTTTCCGTAGCAGCTTAAAGATCGGCTCGCAGATCACAGTGAGTCGTGCTATGAACCGACTGATATACTAAACCTGTCCCAGAAATCCTCTCACTTCTTTCTCATTCTTTGGTGCCGGCATTTCCTGTATGGCCTTCACTTTGTCGGGATCTACCTCGATTCCCTTGTTACTGATCACATAGCCTAAGATTTTCCCCAATGAAACGCCAAAGAAGCACTTCTTCGGGTTCAACCTCAGCTTGAATTCTGCAATTCGGGCCAAAAACTTTTCGAGTGCAGCGAAATGCCCCTCTCTTGTCTCCGACTTGACCATCATGTCATCCACATAAACTTCTACTTCCTTGTGTATCATATCATGGAACAGTGCTGTAGCCATTCGCTGGTAAGTTGCCCCGGCATTTTTCAAACCAAACGGCATCACCCTATAGCAGTATGTTCCCCACTCAGTTGTGAACGAGGTTTTCGCTTTGTGTTTCTCAGCCATCTGAACTTGCATATAGCCCATGAAACCGTCCACATTTGTGTGTAAGACGCTTGATGCTGCACTGTCGATCAACACGTCAATATGAGGCAGCACGAATTCATCTTTGGGGCACGCCTTGTTAAGATCTCTATAATCGACGACATTCTCACTTTGTCGTCCTTCTTTGCGATGGGCACTACATTTGCGACCCAAGGGGGATAGTCGATTACTTCGATGAACCCTGCTTCTAACTGCTTCTTCACTTCTTCTCTGATCTTATCTTCCCATTCCGGTCTCATGCATCGGAGTTTCTGCTTCACGGGCTTCGCGTCGGGGTATGTTGGGATACGGTGAGTTACAATTGATTGATCAATTCCTGGCATGTCTTCGTATGTCCAAGCGAACACTATTTCGTATTTTTTAATTATTCTCTCAAATTCTTTCCTCTCTTCAATAGTTAATTCTTGAGCAATTTGTATAAGTTTAGGATTTTCATCCGTGCCAAGATTGAAAGTTGACATTTCTATTGTATTGATTTCAAATGTAGGCATGTTATATGAATGAGAATGCATGGAATGATCACGATCAACATCAAGCAAGTAAGCAAAATCAGAATTCATTTCATTGATAGTGTTGGCGAGTACATCATCAGATTCAAATAAAGCAGTAATACAATTTTCATCGTCAGGGTTCTCGGGTTTCTCATAAGCTTTGGGGGTACTGGGCTCGTCCACCGCTCCTGCAGTTGCTTCAATAGTAACGACCTGCTCCTCGGCATTCAAATCTAACATCATGATCTCCTCGACGAAGCAGCTTGCCTTTCCTTTGCCCCAGTCAATCACATCATTGAAGATCTCAAAGCCTGGCAGAATCTTTCCTTCGGTGCTAGTCCATGACTCGGGAGTCCCCGAATAAACCTTTCCGTGCCCCTCATTCACGAAATACTTCCTTAGGCCCACTTTTCCTTCATTACTTGCGTTGGACGGACCTCCCTGCTCATATCCAAAACCCCTCCGGGTTTTCTGACTCTCGAAGTCCGGAAATTCTGGCAACCCTTGATGGTGTGCTCCTAAACCCATACCAGGGATGAAGCCTCCTTTCATCATCTTCACCACATCGGTGGTCATACTAGACTCGTAAATCCCAGAAACTTGGAATCCGGAGAAAAGCTGAGGCTCAATTCCCAATGCCGCCACCGAGCTTAATTTTTCTGCTCTAATCGTCACTATCTCCTCCCCGAAGGGGAATTTGATCATTTGGTGGAGCGTGGAGGGCACACCTCCTAACTTGTGGAACCATGGGCGTCCCAATAATACAGCAAAGGTTACCGGGATATCCAGCACTGTGAACTCTGTTTCTTCCTCATACGGCCCCACTTTCAGCTTGGCCTTAAAAACTCCTTCGATGTGCCTACGGCTATCATCATAAGCCCTGATCACAGTTTCCGAGGCCGTCAGGTCTCCTCTTTCTACTCCCAACTTAGACAAGAGTTTCAGCGGGCAAATATTAATGGCCGATCCATCATCGACCATCACACAGCTAGTCTTCTTCCCGTTAATCTCAGCTCGGATGTACAAAGGCTTGTTGTGAGCCTTCCCCTCTTCTGGGAGATCCTCGTCAGTAAACGTGATTTCGGTTTTCTTTCGAGCCATAATTGCCCCCACTAACGCTGTCGGCTCAGTATCGGTAGAAATAACCAAATTCTGCAGTTCTTTCATCAGATTTTCACGGTGGTACTTGGAATGGCATAGGACTTCCCACACCGTAGACTTAGCTTGTGTTTTCTTCAACTGTTCGAGGACTTGGTCATCTGGCTTGGGAGCCGATCCTTCTCCTATCTCAGTGTCCACCATAGGTGCCTTTCCCTTGGCCACTCGACCTGATCTGGTCATGACGGTGATTTCCGGCTCATCATCAGATTCATCCCAAATATTGATAGGAATCCTCCGATTAGCATCCTCCTCGTCCGAAGAACTTTCCCAAATGTCCACAATCATTAGATCCATTATGTGAGGGACGTTCGGATTCAAATAGAAGGGATCCGCTGATCCATACAAAGCCCAGCCTATCAAATCATCATAATCCCGGAGGGACACCCTACTCATCCTTCTTGCCGCCAACGGAATAACGCCTCTCTGTATGCACATAAGCTGCACCTTATCACTCATTGTTTCATGACACTGCTCATAGCGGTGCCTCCACCTCCTAGCATAATCCACGAATGGTTCCTCGGGGAATTGCCTGATCCTATCCAGATCTTCCAGGGATCCCGTCCATGGAACATACATCTCATATCTCGCCACAAAAGCACTCCTAAGCGGTATCCAATGACCCATTTCTTCCTCTGATAGGCCCTGGTGCCACAATAAGGCCTCTCCCATTAGGGTTTCCAGGAAATGTTCATGTAATTCACCTTGCGGGAACCCAGCGTCATACATATGGTTGCGGAATAACCTCGCATGCTCAACAGGATCTTGGTATCCACCATACCTAGGCATTGCCAACACTACCTCGGGTGTTTCATAAGAGGGTGATCCGGGGTTTGCTCCGCCAGCATCCATACCGTGTACTCTTTGATAAACCTTTTTGTCATTGCCGCCCAATCGGTCTTGACATGCATCGGAAGTGACATATACCACATCAACGGCTCACCCATCAGCGAATTACAAAACAAGCTGGTGATCTCTCCCTCATTAAAACCCAAAGGCCCCATGGCCGACAAGTAAAAGTGAAGATGTTCCATCGGATCCTTGTTGCCATTATACTTACTGACCCTCGGTAGCGGATGCTTGATAGGTCCGATCTGCATCGCGAAGCGCTCTGCAGTCCTGTCCTCAGCCCTTTGGTACTTTTCTAGAAATAAATCTGATAATCGATCCCAATCACGCCTGCAAGAATCGGGTAATGAGTGGAACCATCCCAAAGGCTCGCCTATCAGCGAATGGTGGAACCACTGAGCAATCTCGTCCACCCCGAAGGATTCAACAAACATACCGCGCATATATTCACGCAAGTGCACCTCGGGATTCTGTCCACCACTAAACAGACCCAATTCTGGCACAATAGTCCGAGACGACCCTTCCCCGGTCTCTTCAGCACTATCTTCATCATACGGTGCTCCACCGTCCAACCCTTCATCCATCGGTTCGCCTTCCGGTCCTTCACCAAGGAAGGACACGTATAAACCATTTCCTACATTGCTCTTTTCGTCGGAGTCCAACAACTCCTCTTCGCCTTCCTCGAAGGATTCCATCACTACACTTTCTTTCAGACCGACTCCGATCATGCTCACCCTATGATTAGGCAATGGATTACGCCTAGTGGAAGGGTTCGCTGACGAAGGATCAGCTATCTTCTTTTCCTCGATTAAATCTTGGATCTCATGCTTCAACCTCTCACAGTTCTCAATAGTATGCCCATAACTGCTGTGGAATTCGCAGTATCCCCTAGCTTGTATCTGCGGAGAAGGTGGAGCTTTGTTATAAGGAGTAAGAGCTTTCAGCAACCCCTTTTTCTACAATCGTTCGAAAACTTTTCCGTAGGTTTGATCGAATTTGGCGAACTGCCTCTTTTCGATAGCATTAAGATCAAGCACTTTCACTGCTGTAGATTCTGCACTCGCACTTGGCCCCCCGGCACTATATCCAGACTTCATCCACTTGGTATACGCCTTTTTCGGTTCTCCATCCCCCTCAACTGTCAAGGCGCAGCTATACATTTGGTTGAAATAAGGTAAAAGCCATGTACCGCAGCTCATTCTTAATATATGGCAAGGTGTTACCGACTACCATTCGGATCTGATCCTGCTCAAGCGGCTTTTGCTTCATAACTGCAGCTTTGGCCCTCCATCTCCTCACAAAATCGGAGAAAGATTCCCCAGTCTGTTGCTTAGTGCTCTCTAGTTCCTTCAAAGTGACCTCAAGCATGGTGTTGAAGCTATACTGAGCGATGAATGACTTCGCTAACTCTTTCCATTCCCTCTTCGTCACCATCGGCAATGCATGAAACCATGTGAGGGCAGCCCCCTCAAGATAGGTGTTAAACAGCCCCAGGACTTGATCCTCAGTCAGGATCGTGTGCTTCATCACAGCAACATACTGATTCATGTGGGCAGTAGGATCTCCAGTTCCATCGAACTTTTTCATGTCAGGGAGCCGGAATTTCAAAGGCAAAGCCGTTGCCGATAAACAATTCTTCAAGTTATAAAAGTCCTGACTCCCGGAACTTCCCCCACGTAGATCCTGCACCTCCTGAGTGATGTGTTGCTTCCACTCCTCCTCCTTAGCTTTCTCTTTCTCTAGCTGTTTCCGGATATAATCCTGATAGTCATCCTCATTCCCAAAGCGAGGTCCATCTTTTCACCTCATTCTCAGCGTGCTTACTCTTGTCATCCTTCATGGCCAACTTAGCTATCTGGGCCGCTATTGCGGCTAACTGCTCATTAATGTTGTTCACAGAGTTTTCCAATCCGGCCACTTTTTCGTCGGTCGCAGACATACTGACGGAAGAATGAGTATACCCGGATGAAGACGAATCAAAAGCCATAATTGCCGATTCGGAACTGTCAATCTGTAACTGGTCAAATACCTGACTAGCCGGTTACTCTCGCGAAACCACAACCGCTTAATGATGAAGTCTGCGCGAATGGTATCCATTAGTATGTATGCATGATTTTATATGCATGATTCGTGGTGTGTGCGTTTATTTATTTACGGATATATAAGATAAGAAGAACAAACGTTAGTCTAATTACACGTATCACAACATCTCTCTTCCACCCTTATTCCTCCACACACTCGATGGTCCAAGTCTCTTTCCTAGGATTTTGGTTTGGGGCTCACATTGCGGTCCAAGGGACGCGTGATGCCGTCGATTATTGTGGAAAAGTAAATCATTCATCAGACAATACAGTTCGTTTTAACGTATCAGCGTTCAGTGACTAAGATATCGACCAAATGGATTGTCCTATCGAAATAACCCGTCTTTTATCATTTTGCAAGACGCATTAGTTCGGGTTTTGACTCCCTTTTGAGCGTATCTCGGATTTAGACGTGGTACGAGTTATTCTTCTGGTTCAATCGTTCGTTATTGACAATGACTCGTTCCTTTTTATTCGCGTGGGTTCGTGTCTCGATTTTTGGATTACGACGGGATCTTTTGGATCTATCGAGAGACGTAACCACGTGTTCATTCAGTGATGAAAGCACTTTTTTATTTTAAGGAACGGACTCATCGCGTAACGTGTTTGTTTTTAGTATTAAGAATCCGTTTGCTCATTTTTGGCTACGTAAAAAGACGGCGAGTCTTATTTGAGTGCACGATAATCTTTCGGCTAACAACAACTCTTTATTCCTTCCAATCTACGGGATATATCACCTTAGTGTGGTTATAGAAAATCAACGTTTCGTTGAATCGCATGTTTATTCGAAGCAGGGATATTACCGTTCTTTTTCATTTAGGCACGAGTTTAAGCAAACATGCGGATCGGGCCATATTTCTTGTAGTTTTGGTAACGGTCGAAATGATCGAGCCATTAATCAAACCCACAGTCTCGTCCATATGGCGCAATCATGCGGTTTTAGCTTAATTCGGCTTTATGATTTTTAAGCGGCGTATATACCAGTTCGAGACACGTATTTAACGATATTGGTTCATTTTCTTTAACTACCCTCGGGATGGATATATATCGTAGATACAGAATGACTTTGGTCGTTTGTCTATTTTTGCTTTTCCTTTATTTTCTTAGTCACTTTTGCGGACACGTCCATTTCTCTTAAGAACGACACCATGCATAACGTAAGAGCTCGTCTTTTATTCGGAAGGGATGGGCCACGTTTGCGAAACTCTTTACGTTACAACAGGGTCATTCAAAACAGAAATGTTCTTTGTTTTCGTTTTGTCATAATCTCGTTTTATCCCAACCTATTTAAAGAATGTGAATAACGGCTATCATTAATATAGTCTTTTGAATCGAAGTATAACTATCCTTAATACCAAACCGATTCGTACTAATACGTGCTTACATCATAACGCATTTCCTGAACATGTGCCTTCTTCGGGACACGGAAAGGGACCAGGCGGGTCGCACAAGTTCATTTATACGAGATGACTAAGTCGTCTTTAGTTCGAATCGTTTTGATGTTTCGGGGTAGTTTGTATATCGGTTTAAGAGTTTATATTAACGTATCGTTTCATTTTCTTTACATATTTTAGGATTTAGACACGTATCATGGCAATTTGAAAACACGAACTGATTCATTTATCACACCAAAAATGGTAACGGGTAATCCTATGGCAACTTCTAAGGCTACTATATGCTGACACGGCTGATCGCGGGACCTCACAGGACCGCACAAATTCGCCCCTAACGAATGGATGGGGACCCTTTGGCGCCTTACTGTAAGGGGGAACTTACGCTAGCCTCTTTCGAGCGACGAATGGACTCTCGCTAGAGGTTTCGCGGAAATTACCCAAAAGGTTTGCAATAATGCACATGAATGCATACGAAAAGAAATAATACGATCCGTCCCCGTTAAGGGCTTAATACACGCCTTCCGGAATCAAATTTCTCGCTTCCCCAGCAGAGTCGCCACTTGTTAGACGAGGTGCCGTGGCCTAATCTCCCGGGCGGACCGGGGGGTGGACACCTCATGGCGACGTAAGCGGTGATTGGTGCCGAAAGCAACCAATCGTGGAATCAAGCTGCTCGGCAGGACCGGAGCTCGGAGTATGGAAGAGTCGCCACCCACGAATGGGAAAATGAACACCGATCCCTTGCGGGAGACCGGTGAGGGTTCGGGAAACTTAGGTACGAGCCGAGAAGGCTAGCTCCTTTCCGGAGAAAGGCTACTAGGCACCCCGACATCGCCCGGTTATGAACCACCGGCCTCCTACTCAGCGTGTTAGGCGATAACGGACTAATCGCATATTTCTTTAAGTTTAAAATTCATTTGAAACCTTTTCTTTCTCGTTTTGAAACCGTTTTGAGCATATATTATTGAAAGCCATTTTGGTAAAGAATCACCCATTTTGCATAAATTTATAAAGGAGAGAGGGGGAGAAGGGAGAATTGATTTATTTTACAGTGTGCCTTATGCTTCGATTCACATGTTAACTCTACACTAAACTCACTCCCCGAAAACGAGTTTATTTACTTAGTTCGTACCTTAATCGCCGTTGGAACGATTTAGGTACGTTTCAAAACCCCGTTTATTTATGTGGCCTCTACTCGAACCACCGTTGGAACGACTCGAGCGTTTGAAGACGTGGAATAAAGAATTTTAACCCAAAAACGTGGTTAGGCATACAAGTCAATTTACTTTGTACAAATCATTTAAGAAAACGATTCAAAACTCTATTATTTACGATTAAAAGCTATTTTAATTACAAGGTTCGCTTAATCCGTCGTTGGAACGGACTAAGGTTTTAAAACATGATGTTTTAAGAAATGGTTTAAAAATGTCAAGAAAACGTTATTTACACTTTAGGAATATCTAGAAAACTTTAAGTTTAAATAAGCAAATTAAACTCTCTTTTTGTGATTTTACTTTCCCCTTTTCACTCAATTAACCTTTAACATTATCATAATTACAACAATAAACCAATTAAACCAAAATTCACCAAGTAAAACACATTTGGAATATATACATATATACAAGAATAAAATAGAAATACATATATACATAGTTTTATCTAAAAATAGGGATATATCTATAGATGAAAATAAGTAAGAAATATTATATGATATAACAAAGAAAGTGAAAAAGAATACTAAATATAATACCTTTTTATTCTAATTCAAAATATGTAAAAACAATGAACCAAGTTTATAAATGGGAAGAATAACATTTAATCTCCAAAATAGTTTTATCCAATGATAACTAACATAATTCAAATGAGCCAAAAACCATATATATATACATATATACTACTTTATAATATTAAATCCAAACGAATTAAATTTCAACATGAAATAAATAAATATATAGTACATAATAAATAGTTATAGGATTAAAAAATAATTTTTATAAACATATTACACAATAATATACATATATATATAAGTAGAAATGTCCAAAAAGTGGAGAAAGGAGGGTAAAAATGGTGATTTTCGGTTTCCAGCAGATTACCGACGGAAAATCCGTCGCCAATCTGCTGTTAGTGACAGAAAAGACAGAATTACAGCAGCACTCCAAAACTTTCCAGATTCGTTCAAAAGCTTTAAATTAAATCTAATTCAATCGTTTTGGATCTCCGAACTACCAAAAATGGATCATAGTCTATAACGAAGTTTCCTAAAACGACGTTTTTATTTTAAAACGTTATTCGAAAATGTCTTTTCAAAACTTATAATTACAACGTTTTTAATACCCGAACTACCTTTTAATCGGATCACGGTTCGCATTGGAATATTAAAACGAGGTTTTTATTTCAAAACTAAACCGAATTTTTATTTAACACGGGATGAAAATAAATAAATGCGGGAAATTAAATAAAACGTGACAAATAAATAAATAACTAAATAAAATTATAACATAAAAATAAATAAAGAAAATAAAACAAATGAAATAAATAAAACGAGTCTAGTCCTCGGATAATACCTCAAGTTCGGTATTGACGGTTGAAGTCGGTTGATTCCACAAATCGTGCTTTTCCGGTGTTTTTGTGTTTTTGGTAAAATTTTAACTTTTAGGAAATTTGGAATTTTTAGAAAAAAAAAATATTTTTTCCCAAAAAAAAAGATTTTCTCTCTCAAAAAATGTTTAGAGTGAGAAGCTCCTCTCCAAAAAGTCCTCATTTGAATGCATGGGGATCCGTGCCTTATATAGGCAAACGGATCCCCGGAACTTTGGGCGACGCCCGAAGAAAATTGGGCGTCGCCCAAAGTCAGTTGGGCGAACGCCCAAGCTAGTTAGGCGAACGCCCAACTTATGTTGGGCGAACGCTCAACTTTCATTGGGCGGACGCCCAACTATAATTGGGCGTACGCCCAACTGACGTTGGGCGTTCGCCCGACAATCGTTGGGCGTCCGCCCAACGTCGCTGGGCGCTCGCCTAGCGGCTGCCGGGCGCACCCGCCCAGCGGCCGTCGGGCGTGCGCCCGCGCTGTCGGGCGTGCGCGCCCCACGGTCGTCGAGCGCGCGCTCTGTGCTACCGGGCATGCGCGCCCAACGGACGTCGAGCGTGCGCCCCGCGCTGCCGGGCGCACGTCCAACTGTCGTCGGACACGCGTCGGCTGCCGCTAGACGCTCGCACCATGTGGCTGAGCACTCGCGAGCCGTCCACTTGACGACCGCGACTCACATTAATTTTTCTTTTCTTATTATATATTTTTGTTTTAAAACTTCCGGAATCAACCGCTTCGACCGTCTTGTTTACAGGTTTTCGTCACAGGTCCTCCGACTCGGTGTCTACAGTAGGTCCGGCAAACAAACACTCAACGTCAACAATATGGACCTGCTGTAGACACCGAGTCGGAGGACCTGTGACGAAAACCTGAAAACAAGACGGTTGAAGCGATTGATTCCGGAAGTTTTGAAAAACAAAAAATATATAAAGAATGATAAGTACCTAATAAGGAAGAAAGAGTTATGGCGGGTCGTTGTTGCCAATGGGGTGGCTCGCGAATGCTTAGCGGCATGGTGCGAGCGCTTAGCGGCATACGACGTGCGCTCGACGTTCCTAATGTAAATAAATAGTGTTTTCTTGACATTTCAAAATCGTTTCCCAAAACATCACGCTTTAAAACCTTAGTCCGTTCCAACGACGGATTAAGCGAACCTTGTAATTAAAATCGTTTTCATTGTAAATAATGAAGTTTTGAATCGTTTTCTTAAATGATTTGTACAAAATAAAATTGACTTGTATGTTTAACCACGTTTTCTTATCAAAGGTTTTTATCTCAAACGCTTTCAAACACTCGAGTCGTTCCAACGGCAATTCGGGTGAACTTCATCAAACGGGGTTTTAAAACGCACCTAAATCGTTCCAACGGCGATTAAGGTACGAACCATGAAAATAAATTCGTTTTGGGGAAATAAGTTAGCATAGAATTAACACGCAACACGACATGTAAATCACGTTGTAACTAAATCACTTCTTTCTTCCCCCCTCTCTTTGTATGAATATTAAACTGGTGTAAATGGGTGATTCTTTTCAATAATATATGCTCAAAACGGTTTCTAAAAAGAGAAAGAAAAGGTTTCAAATGAATTTTAAACTTAAAGAAATATACGATTAGTCCGTTATCGCCTAACATGCTGAGTAGGAGGCCGGTGGTTCATAACCGGGCGATGTCGGGGTGCCTAGTAGCCTTTCTCCGGAAAGGATCTAGCCTTCTCGGCTCGTACCTAAGTTTCCCGAACCCACACCGGTCTCCCGCAAGGGATTGGTGTTCATTTTCCCATTCGTGGGTGGCGACTCTTCCATATCTCCGAGCTCCGGTCCTGCCGAGCAGCTTGATTCCACGATTGGTTGCTTTCGGCGCCAATCACCGCTTACATCGCCATGAGGTGTCCACCCCCCGGTCCGCCCGGGAGATTAGGCCGCGGCACCTCGTCTAACAAGTGGCGACTCTGCTGGGGAAGCGAGAAATTTGATTCCGGAAGGCGTGTATTAAGCCCTTAACGGGGACGGATCGTATTATTTCTTTTCGTATGCATTCATGTGCATTATTGCAAACCTTTTGGGTAATTTCCGCGAAACCTCTAGCGAGAGTCCATTCATCGCTCGAAAGAGGCTAGTGTAAGTTCCCCCTTACAGTAAGGCGCCAAAGGGTCCCCATCCATTCGTTAGGGTCGAATTTGAGCGGTCCTGTGAGGTCCCGCGCTCAGCCGTGTCAGCATATAGTAGCCTTAGAAGTTGCCATAGGATTACCCGTTACTATTTTTGGCGTGATAAATGAATCAGTTCGTGTTTTCAAATCGCCATGATACGTGTCTAAATCCTAAAGTATGTAAAGAAAATGAAATGATGCGTTAATATATACTCTTGAGTCGACATACTAATTACCCTAAAACATCGAAACGATTTAAACTAAAGACGACTTAGTCATCTCATATGAATGAACATGTGCGGCTCGCCTTGTCCCTTTCTGTGTCCCGACGAAGGCACATGTTCAGGAAATGCGTTACGACGTAAGCACGTATTAGTATGAATCGGTTTGGTGTTGAGGATAGTTATACTTCGATTCAAAAGACTATATTAACAGTAGCCATTATTCACATTCTTTAAATAAATTGGGATAAAACGAGATCATAACGAAACGAAAACGAAGAACATTTCTGTTTCGAACGACCCTGTCGTAACGTGAAAAGTTTCGCACGAGTAGCCCGTCCCTTTCGAATAAAAGATGAGCTTTTACGTTATGCCCCTTGTCGTTCTTAAAGAGAAATGGACGTGTCCGTAGAAGTGACTAAGAAAAGAAAAGCGAAAAATGAACTAAACGACCAAAATCATTCCGAATTTACGGTATATGTCAATCCCGAGCGTAGTTAAAGAAAATAAACCAATGCCGTTGAATGCGTGCCTCGAACGAGTGTATACCCCGTTTAAAATCTCGAAGCCGAATTAAGCCAAACCATATAATTGCGCCATATGGACGAGACTGCGGGTTTTGACTAACGACTCAATCATTTCGACCGTTACCAAAACGGCAAGAAATATGGCCCAATGTACGTGTTTGCTTAAGTCGTGCCTAAAGGAAAGAGAACGGTGATATCCTCGCTTTGAATAAGCATGCGATTCAACGAAACGTTGATTTTCTATAACCACACTAAGATGATATATCCCGTGGATTGGGAAGAACAACGAACTGTTGCTAGCCGAAAGGTTACCGCGCGCTCAAAATAAGACTCGCCGTCTTTTCACGTAGCTAAAATGAGCAAACGGATCCTCGACGCTAAGAACAAACGCGTTACGCGATGAGTCCGTTCCCTAAAATAAAATCCAAAAGTGATTCCATCACTAAATAAACACGTGGTTATATCTCTCGATAGATCCAAAAGATCCCGTTGTAATCCAAAAATCGAGACACGAACCCGCGCGAACAAAAGGGAACGAGTCATTGACAATAACGAACGATTGGACTAGAAGAATAACTCGTACCACGTCTAAAAACTGAGATGCGCTCAAAAGGAGTCAAAACCCGAATTAATGCGTCTCGCGAAAGGACAAAAGACGAGTTATTTCGAAAGGACAATCCAACTTGGTCGATTTCTTAGTCACTGAACGTTGATACGTCAAAACGAACTATATTGTCTGATGACTGATCTACTTTTCCGCAATAATCGATGGCATCACGCGTCCCCTGGACCGCAATGTGAGCCCCAAACCAAAATCCTAGGAAAGAGACTTGGACCATCGAGTGTGTGGAGGAATAAGGGTGGAAGAGAGATGTTGTGATACGTGTAATTAGACTAACGTTTGTTCTTCTTATCTTATATATCCGTAAATAAATAAACGCACACACCACGAATCATTCATATAAAATCATGCATACATACTAATGGATACCGTTCGCGCAGACGTCATCATTAAGTGATTGTGGTACCGAGAGAGCAGTCGGCTAGTTAGGCAGTTTGACCAGTTACAAATTGACAGTTTTGAATCGGCAGTTGTGGCTTCGGAATCATCTTCGTCCGAGTATACTCAGTCTTCAGCCAGTATGTCTGTGACCGACGAAAAAGTGGCCGGATTGGAAAACTCTGTGAACAACATTAATGAGCAGTTAGCGGTGATAGCGTCCCAGTTAGCTAAGCTGGCCATGAGAGATGATAAAAATGGCAGTAAACACGCTGAGAATGAGGTGAACGATGGCCCTCGCTTTGGGAATGAGGAGGATTATCAGGATTATATCCGAAAACAGCTGGAAAAAGAGAAAGCTAAGGAAGAGGAATGGAAGCAACACATCACGCAGGAGGTGCAGGACTTGCGCGGAGGAAGTTCCGGAAGTCAGGACTTTTATAACTTGAAGAATTGTTTATCGGCAACGGCTTTGCCTTTGAAATTCCGGCTCCCTGACATGAAAAAGTTCGATGGAACTGGGGATCCCACCGCTCACATGAATTAGTATGTTGCTATAATGAAGCACACGATCCTTACTGAGGATCAAGTCCTAGGGCTGTTTAACACTTATCTTGAGGGGGCTGCCCTCACATGGTTTCATGCATTACCAATGGTGACGAAGAGGGATTGGAAAGAGTTAGCGAAGTCATTCATCGCTCAGTATAGCTTCAACACCATACTTGAGGTCACTTTGAAGGAACTTGAGAGCACTAAGCAGCAGACTGGGGAATCCTTTTCCGATTTTGTAAGAAGGTGGAGGGCCAAGGCCGCGGTTATGAAACAAAAGCCGCTTGAGCAGGATCAGATCCGAATGGTAGTGGGCAACACATTGCCATATATTAAGAATGAGTTGCGGTATATGCCTTTTACCGATTTCAATCAGATGTATAGCTATGCCTTACCGTTGAGGGGGATGGAGAGCCGAAGAAAGCATACACTAAATGGACGAAGTCTGGGTATAGTGCCGGAGGGCTGAGTGCGAGTGCGAGTGCAGAATCTGCAGCAGTGAAAGTGCTTGATCTTAATGCTATCGAAAAGAGGCGGTTCGCCAAATTTGATCAGACTTACGCAAAGGTTTTCGAACGTTTGCAGAAGAAAGGACTATTGAAAGCCCTTACCCCTTATAACAAAGCTCCACCTACTCCGCAGATACATGCTAGAGGGTATTGTGAGTTCCACAGCAGTTATGGGCATACAATTGAGAATTGTGAGAGGCTGAAACACGAAATCCAGGATTTAATCGAGGAGAAAAAGATAGCTGATCCTTCATCAGCAAACCCTTCCACTAGGCGTAATCCATTGCCTAATCATAGGGTGAGCATGATCGGAGTTGGTTTGACAGAATGCGTAGTGATGGAATCCTTCGAGGAGAAAGTAGAGGAGTTGCTGGATTCCGACGAAAGGAACAATGTAGGAAATGGTCTATATGTGTCCTTCCTTGGCGAGGAACAAGAGGATGAACCGATGGAAGATGGATTGGATGATGGAGCACCGTATGACGAAGATAGTGCCGAAGAGACCGGAGAAGGGTCGTCTCGAACTATTGTGCCTAATTTGGGCCTGTTTAGTGGAGGGGGAAATCCCGAGGTGCACTTGCGTGAATATATGCGCGATATGTTTGTTGAATCCTTCGGAGTGGATGAGATTGCTCAGTGGTTCCACCATTCTCTGATAGGCGAGCCTTTGGGGTGGTTTCACTCATTACCCAACTCTTGCAAGTATGATTGGGATCAATTGTCAAATCTATTTCTAGAAAAGTATCAAAGGGTTGAGGACAGGGCCGCGGAGCACTTTGCAATGCAGATTGGACCCATCAAGCGTCCGTTGCTGAGGGTTAGCAAATATAATGGCAACAAGGACCCTATGGAGCACCTTCACTTCTACTTATCGGCCATGGCGCCCTTGGGTTTTAAAGAATGAGAGATCACTAGCTTGTTTTGTAATTCGTTGATGGGTGAACCATTAATGTGGTACATGTCGTTGCCGATGTATGTTAAGACCGATTGGGCGGCAATGACGAAAAGATTTATCAAGGAGTACACAGTATGGATGCTGGCAGAGCAAACCCCGGATTCCCCGTCTTACCAAACACCTGATGCGGTGTTAGCGATGCCTAGGTATGGTGGATACCAGGATCCTGTTGAGCATGCGAGGTTATTCCGCAATCATACGTATGACGCCGGATTCCCGCAGTGTGAATTACACGAACATTTTCCGGAAACCTTAAGGGGAGAAGCCTTGTTGTGGCATCAAGGCCTATCGGATGAGGAAATGGGTCATTGGGTACCACTTAGGAGTGCCTTTGTGGCAAGATACGAGATGTATGTTCCATGGACGGGATCCCTGGAAGATTTGGATAGGATCAGGCAATTCCCCGAGGAACCATTTATGGACTATGCTAGGAGGTGGAGGCACCGTTATGAGCAGTGTAACGAAACAATGAGCAATAAGGTGCATCTTATGTGCATACAATGAGGTGCTATTCCGTTGGTAGTAAGAAGGATGAGCAGAGTGTCCCTCCGAGATTACGACGATTTGATAGGCTGGGCGTTGTATGGATCAGCAGATCCCTTTTATTTGAATCCAAACGTTCCTCACGTCATGGATTTAATGATTGTGGACATTTGGGAGAGTTCTTCGGACGAGGAAGATGCCAATCGGAGGATTCCTATTAACATTTGGGACGAATCGGACGATGAGCCGGAAATTATCGTAATGACAAGATCAGGTCGGGTGGCCGAGGGAAAGGCACCTATGGTAGAGACTGAGATAGGGGAAGGGTCGGCTCCTAAGCCCGACGACCAAGTTCTCGAGCAGTTGAAGAAGACGCAAGCTAAATCCACGGTGTGGGAAGTTTTATGCCATTCCAAGTACCATCGTGAAAACCTGATGAAAGAGCTGCAGAATTTGGTTATTTCCACCGATACTGAGCCGGCAGCGCTAGTAGGGGCAATTATGGCTCGAAAGAAAACTGAAATCACATTTACCGACGAGGATCTCCCAGAAGAGGGGAAGGCTCACAATAAGCCTCTGTACATCCGGGCAGAAATCAACGGGAAGAAGACTAGCTGTGTGATGGTCGATGATGGATCGGCTATTAATGTTTGTCCATTGAAACTCTTGTCGAAGTTGGGAGTTGAGAGGGGAGACTTGACAGCCTCTGAAACTGTGATTAGAGCATATGATGACAGCCGTAGGCATATTGAAGGAGTCTTCAAGGCCAAGTTGAAAGTGGGGCCGCATGAAGAAGAAACTGAGTTCACAGTGCTGGATATCCCGGTAACCTTTGCCGTATTATTGGGACGCCCATGGTTCCATAAGTTGGGAGGTGTGCCCTCCACGCTCCATCAAATGATCAAATTCCCCTTCGGGGAAGAGATAGTGACAATCAGAGCTGAGAAGTTGAGCTCGGTGGCAGCATTAGGAATCGAGCCACAACTTTTCTCCGGGTTCCAAGTTTCCGGGATTTACGAGTCAAGCATGACCACCGATGTGGTGAAGATGATGAAGGGAGGTTTCATCCCAGGAATGGGCTTAGGAGCACACCATCAGGGGTTGCCAGAATTTCCGGACTTTAAGAGTCAGAAAACCCGGAGGGGTTTGGGATATGAACAGGGAGGTCCGTACAATGCAAGTAGTGAGGGAAAGGTGGGCCTGAGGAAGTACTTCGTGAATGAGGGGTATGGAAAAGTTTATTCAGGAACCCTCGAGTCATGGACTAGCACAGAAGGGAAGATCCTGCCGGGGTTCGAAATCTTTAATGATGTTGCCGACTGGGGCAAAGGAAAGGCGAGCTGCTTTGTCGAGGAGATTATGGTGCTAGACTTGAATGTCGAGGAGCAAGTCATCACCATTGAAGCAACTGCGGGAGCGGTGGACGAGCCTAGTACCTCCAAAGTTCATGAAAAACCCGAGGACCTTGAGGATGAAAATTGTATTACTGCTTTGTTTGAATCAGACGATGTAATCGCCAATACTATCAATGAAATGAATTCTGATTTTGCTTACTTGCTTGATGTTGATCGTGATCATTCCATGCATTCTCATTCATATAACATGCCTACATTTGAAATCAATACAATAGAAATGTCAACTTTCAATCTTGGCACGGATGAAAATCCTAAACTTATACAAATTGCTCAAGAATTAACTATTGAAGAGAGGAAAGAATTTGAGAGAATAATAAAAAATACGAAATAGTGTTTGCTTGGACATACGAAGACATGCCTGGAATTGATCAATCAATCGTAACTCACCGTATTCCAACATATCCCGAGGCGAGGCCCGTAAAACAAAAGCTCCGACGCATGAGACCAGAATGGGCAGATAAGATCAGAGAAGAAGTGAAGAAGCAGTTAGAAGCAGGGTTCATCGAAGTAATCGACTATCCCCATTGGGTCGCAAATGTGGTGCCCATCGCAAAGAAGGACGGCAAAGTAAGAATGTGCATCAATTATCGAGACCTTAACAAGGCATGCCCCAAGGATGAATTCGCGTTGCCTCATATTGACGTATTGATCGACAGTGCAGCATCAAGTGTCTTACACACGAATGTGGACGGTTTCATGGGCTACATGCAAGTTCAGATGGCCGAAAAACACAAAGCAAAGACCTCGTTCACAACTGAGTGGGGAACATACTGCTACAGGATGATGCCGTTTGGTTTGAAGAATGTCGGGGCAACTTACCAGCGAATGGCTACAGCACTGTTCCATGATATGATACACAAGGAGGTGGAAGTTTATGTGGATGACATGATGGTCAAATCAGAGACGAGAGAGGGGCACTTTGCTGCACTCGAGAAGTTTTTGGCCCGAATTGCAGAATTCAAACTAAGGTTAAACCCGAAGAAGTGCTTCTTCGGCGTTTCATCGGGGAAAATCTTAGGCTATATAATCGGAAACAAGGAAATTGAGGTAGATCCCGACAAAGTGAAGGCCATACGAGAAATGCCGGCACCAAAGAATGAGAAAGAAGTGAGAGGGTTTCTGGGGCAGGTTCAATATATCAGCCGGTTCATAGCAAGACTCACTGCAATCTGCGAGCCGATCTTTAAGTTGCTATGGAAAGATCAACCCACGATTTGGAATGATAAGTGTCAGCAGGCCTTAGAGAAGGTCCGAGATTACTTGTCTAATCCGCCAATTCTGAGACCGCCTAAATTGGGAAAACCGCTGCTCCTCTATGTGGCAATCGAGGAGCGATCCATTGGGGCAATGCTGGCCCAAGAGGGAGACACCGGTGTTGAGCACGCGGTGTATTATCTGAGTAAGAAGTTCCTGGAGTACGTGCTCAGGTACAACATGATCGAAAAGACGTGTGTGGCAGTGGTATGGCTAACAAAGAAACTATGGCACTATTTTCAATCATATAAAGTGATCATTATTTCTCGGATGGACCCCGTAAAGTATTTGTACCGAACTCCGTCTTTGATAGGGAAACTAGCCCGATGGTTACTACTTTTATCCGATTTTGACATTGAATATGTAACGAAGAAGGTTATCAAAGGGAGGGTCGTGGCAGAGTTTCTAGCCAACCAACCTCTGAATATAGAAGAGGAAGAGATAAGCTATGATTTCCCCGATGAACACTTGAACGCAATAGAAGTTATGCCGTGGAAAATGTTCTTTGATGGAGCAGTTAATTCGAATGGAGTCGGAGTTGGAGTACTACTTATCTCACCAGAGGGAGAAAGGATCCCGATGGCCAAGAAGTTGTCGTTCCCTCTTACCAATAATATGGCCGAATATGAAGCGTGCATTTATGGTTTAGAGTCTTTAGCGGCACTAGGAGCATCGTACGTCGAAATTTGGGGTGACTCAAAGTTGATCATCGAACAGGCACAAGGAAACTGGGAAGTAAGGGAAGAAAGGCTACGTCCATATCTAGATCAGCTAGAAGGGTTGGCACAAAGATTCAAGGAATGTCGTTTCTATCATATTCCTCGAGCACAGAACCAGGCGGCGGATGCTTTGGCCACTTTAGTGTCAGTTTGGGACAACCCCCGGAACCTTGCCTCGAAACCGTTGGTATTGAGGAGATCTCACAAACCATGCTACGAAGACGTAATGCTGTTAGGGGCAGATGAAAAACCGTGGTATTTCGACATCATGAACTTCATGAAGAGTGGAACATATCCGGCAGAATCAGAACCTAGGGATCAAGCTGTGATTAGAAGGTTAGCCCGGCAGTTCGTCATCCACAACGATTTGCTTTATAAAAGGCACACCGATGGGTTACAACTGAGGTGCTTGGATGCGGAAGAAAATCATCAGACAAGGCTTCTATTGGCTCACCATGGAAAGAGATTGTAGCGAGTATGCGAAGAAATGCCACGATTGTCAAATCCACGACGATTGTAGTCATCTTCCAGCCATGGAATTACATGTGTTAGCACCTATTTGGCCATTCGCGGCTTGGGGCATTGACATCATTGGTGAGGTAAGGCCTAATGCTTCAAACGGGCACAAGTTTATTGCAGTCGCCATCGATTATTTCACCAAGTGGGTAGAGGCAGAGTCGTTTAGCAAATTGGGATCCAAGCAGATGAGAAAGTTCATTGAGAAACACTTGGTCACCAGGTTCGGAGTGCCTCATCACATGATCACGGATAATGGGGTCCAGTTTCAAAGGGAAGTAAGAAGTCTCTTCCGAGAATATGGCATTGAACATCACAGATCTTCTCCGTACCGTCCACAAGCTAATGGGGCAGTAGAAGCAGCTAATAAGAATCTTAAGAGGATTCTCGTAAAAACGGTGGAATCACATCGGAATTGGCATGAGCAGCTCCCACTCGCATTATGGGCTTATCGCACGACAGTCAGAACCTCGACTGGGGCAACGCCATTCTCCTTGGTATACGGAACAGAAGCAGTCCTGCCGATTGAGATCGAAAAGCGATCGTTGAGAATCACAGTGGAAGCAGAAATCCCCGAGACGGAATGGGTGAAGAAGCAATATGAGCAGTTGGCTTTGGTTGACGAGAAAAGGATGGAAGCCCTTTACCATGTACAGATATATCAAAGAAGGATGGCTCGAGCTTTCAATAAAAAGGTCAAGACCAGTCCTATCAAAGAAGGAGATTTGGTGCTGAAACAGATTCGTGTGACGCACACCGACCCTAGGGGCAAGTTTAAACCTAACTGGGAAGGGCCATTCGTCGTGAAGAAGATACTAAGCAAAGGAGCGGTGAAGTTAACTACCATGGACGGCATGGAATTCTTCGAACCTACCAACCTGGATAGGCTTAAGAAATACTTTTCGTAAAAAAAAAAAAAAAGAGAAAAAGAAAGAAAAATTCCCGATAGGTTGAAAACCCGCAAAGGGCGACCTATGCAACAATAAGGGAAATCCCAATGGGTGAAAACCCAAAAGGGCATTCATTTAAAAATTCCGGGATAGTAAAAGGAGAGGAGAAAAATCGCCGGGATCCGAAAACCGAAAGGCGGGTCCTGGTAACAATAGTTATAACTTGAGCAGTTACAAAAACAATGTATAAGAGGCTAAGTATTTCTGTTGTTTATAAATAAATAAAGGCATGAATATATTCGAAGAGAACGATTGGAATAATTAAGATTAACTGAATGCGTAGTGATATAAATCAAGAGTTTTCTTACTGAAACCTAGCCTACTCCAAAAGACATAATCAACCAACTTCACTAAAGAATACAAATACCACATGTGGTTTATTGGAAAGCATAAAATGGGACAATAAGCCCAGAACCTCGACCCTCTTAGGCCCTACGACTGGCTTCGGCCTTCAAAGCCAACACCCTCGCCTTGTAGGAATCGTCTGTGGCAAAGGTGGCCCCAAACCTCGGGATGAAGTATGAAGAAGTCCATGAAGCGAGGATCTCTGAGGTATAATTGGGCCACGAACAACAGCTATAAGTGTCCGAACGGTTATCCCAATTAGCCTCCAGCGTCGCCAGGCCGCGGGCCGTCAGAGGAAGGACCTCTATCGTCCCCGAGTCAGGAATAAATGCTTGGAACGCATTGTACTGACGCGACACCCGGGGGGGATAATAGCAAGAGGATGAGCGAAGACCAGCGCAAAACATTCTCCTCCCGCCAAAGCCGGTCGAGACCCTAGTCAAACGCCACCAGGGGCACATCCACATGATATCCTGATCGGAAACACCCTCCAAGGAAATTCTCCATCGATCAAAGGACAAGCCTCGCATCCTCAAGGTCCGATGGAGGTGCCATTTGGGGGAATACGACGAATAAGGCCCACCGAGGTCATACCGAGTCAATGGGGGAGTTATCATTTGGAACTTTTCTTGAAGCCAAATCTAAAAAGAAAAAAAGGAGTGAACTAATGGAACTCAAAGGGATATATACGGGAGCCTAGAATATACCTGAAGTAACAGAGGGCTCCCAGACAGATGAGAGGATCGTCCAGCCATCCAACTTCTTTGACAGTCATCCAAGCCCAACAGTGTCTCCATGAGGATGGTAGGATAAATAGAGTAACTGTTTCCCATACGGGTGAGCAAAGTCAGAATTTGGTAATCCCCTTTTCCAGTGGAGGATACAAGGAGATAATGGCTGAGAAGGAGAAACCTCATCGAGTTTTTAAAACCGGCAGTCGAAGGGCAGATGCTCAGTATATGGGAGAGGAGATCCGGCAACTTGACAAAGTGATGCTGATCTGTCAAAGAATGAACCCTCGCTTTGGAAAGCTCGAGAAGGGAGCACATCAATCTTGGGTACGGGGGATTAAGATCAAGAAGGGCTGGTCGAGGAGGAGCAGCAAAATGAAAATCCATAATAGCCTCAAATTCTTCTAGGAGGGGATATAGCTCTTGAGGGCCGAAGTGAAACACATGGTAGTCAGGATCCCAAAAGGTGATGACAGCCCGGATCAGGAAAGGATCTATTTTGACATCCCGTAAATACTTCAAGCCGGCCAACTGAGGACAGTCGAGAGTGTCCCAATCTAGACGGCGCATGAAAGAGCGAAGAACGTCGGAATTGGAATCGGCCATGATGATAGGTGTGGGAGAAATGAGAAAGTGGAAGCCTTATTTATAGGCAAATAAGGTGATGTCATGGGCGTTAATGATGTCATGGGCGTGGATGATGTCATGGGCGTGGATGATGTCACAGGTGTTGATGATGTCATGGGCGTGAGAGTAGGCAATGTCATGGGCACGAAGAATAAAGAATAATAATAAACATAAATGTCGTAAAACGTCAGTTGTGCACGTTCATTTCATGCATACATGCATACGCCACTACATTCCCGTAAATACCGAAAAGGTACGATTTGACATAAAGGTAAAAAGTAAATAATTATTTACCAGATGCACAGACCTCCGATTTGCAGTCCGTTTCAGCCTGCATTTCTCCCAGACAGCAACCAATACTGTCAAGATATGAACTCCAGACAACAGCCAATTTTCATAGAACAGTGACATCAGTCAAAATACAGACAACAGTCAACAGAAAAATAATCATTAGTCTATATCATTCCAGACCAAAACACGTTCCCATTAAACCTCCGAGACACTAGCTCCAAACAATGGTGTTTTAAAAGAATTCAGAATCGTTAGAAAGAACTTTTCTGCCCTTGAGCCATCTTACCTACGGTTCACAACCGAGGTAGCTTTTTAGCCATCTTACCTACGGTTCACGACCGAGGTAGCTCTTTAGCCATCTTACCTACGGTTCACGACCGAGGTAGCTTTTTAGCCATCTTACCTACGGTTCACGACCGAGGTAGCTTTTCAGCTATCTTACCTACGGTTCACGACCGAGGTAGCTTTTTAGCCATCTTACCTACGGTTCACGACCGAGGTAGCTTTTTAGCCATCTTACCTACGGTTCACGACCGAGGTAGCTTTTTAGCCATCTTACCTACGGTTCACGACCGAGGTAGCTTTTTAGCCATCTTACCTACGGTCCACGACCGAGGTTGCTTTTGAGCCATTCTTACCCATAGTCAACGTACGCTAGATTCTGAGAGAAAAACATCCACCAACGGCCGATTCAGAGGCAAGGCTGGAAAGAATCGACAAACAACATCGGAGCGCGCAGCGCGAAGGTCAGGTATTCTCCCTCCTACTCTTTACGTGTCCTTTACTTTTTATATGTTTTACATTGCATGTGTGCGTTAGCAAAAAATATTTTCAAAACACACACATCACTGTCAAAATAGCAAAGTAGGGGCAGCTGTAGACACCGAGTCGGAGGACCTGTGATGAAAACCTGAAAATAAGACGGTTGAAGCGATTGATTCCGGATGTTTTGAAAAACAAAAAATATATAAAGAATGATAAGTACCTAATAAGGAAGAAAGAGTTATGGCGGGTCGCTGTTGCCAATGGGGTGGCTCGCGAATGCTTAGCGGCATGGTGCGAGCGCTTAGCGGCATACGACGCGCGGTCGACGACAGTCGGACGCCCGCTCGACGGCGTGGGGCGCGCGCTCGACATCCCTCGGATGCATGCATCCAACCACAAGTGGCGCACGCTCGATGTCCGAGCGATACATGGGCCCGGTGGCGCGGAGCGCGCTCTCGTCGGCCACGGGGCGTGTGCGCCCGGCAGCGCGGAACGCGCGTTCGACGGCCGCGACGCGTGGGCGCCCGACGGCACAGAATGCACGCTCGACGGCCGCAGGGCGTGCGCGCCCGACGGCGCAAGACGCGCCCCGGCGGCCGTTGGGCGAGCACCCACCTACGTCGGGCGAACGCCCAACGGCGGTTGGGCGCGCGCGCCCAACCTTGCGTTGGGCGATCGCCCAACAAATGTTGGGCAATAGCCCAACGTGAGGTTGGGCGGCCGCCCAACATGCCTTGGGCGGCCGCCCAACCCCCTTGGGCGACGCCCGATTCTTTTTGGGCGTCGCCCATTCCGCCGGGGATCCGTTTGCCTATAAAAGGCACGGATCCCCATGCATTTGAAGGGGAGAAGATTCTTTGGAGCTTTCTCACTCTAAACATTTTTAGAGAGAGAAAGTCAATTTTTTGGAGAAAATATTTTTTTTCCCAAAAAATCCAAATTTTCCCAAAGTTAAATTTTTACTAAAAAACACAAAAAACCGGAAAATCACGACTCGTGGAATCAATCGGCTTCGACTGTCAGATACCGAATTTAAGGTATTATCCGAGGACTAGACTCTTTTATTTTATTTAATTTATTTCCTTCTTCTATTTATTTTTATGTTATAGTTTTTATTTATTTAGTTATTCATTTATTTTATCACGTTTTATTTAATTTAGCGTATTTATTTAATTTTTGTCTCGTGTTGAATAAAATTTGGTTTTGTTTTAAAATAAAAAACCTCGTTTTGATATCCCAATACGAACTGTAATCCGATAAAAAGGTAGTTCGGGTATTAAAGACGTTGTAATTATAAGTTGTAATTTAAAGAATTTCCAAATAACGTTTTAAAATAAAAACGTCATTTTAGGAACGTCCGTTATTGACTATGATCCATTTTTGGTAGTTCGAAAATCCAAAACGATTGAATTAGATTTAATTTAAAGCTTTTGAATAAATCTGGAAATAATTGGAGTGCTGCTGTAATTTGCCATTTCTGTCACTAATTGCTGTTTACCGACGGATTTTCCGTCGGTAAATCTGCTGGAATGTAAAAAATACTGTTTTAGTCCCTCTTTCTCAACTTTTAAGTTTTTGATCCTTGGTATACATATATATAGTTATGTAATATATACTTTTAAACTATTTTTTAGATATTTGGTACCTATAGTTATTTAGAACGTCTATATATTATTTTTCATTAATTTGATCTATTATAAGTATATGTATATATATATTTCCTTTTTCATTCATTTGAGTTATATTGGATTTTATTTTAAATGTTATTTACTTGAGCATTTTGGAGATAATTAGTAAATATTAGTGGATAAATATATATTATTTTTGACATTTAAAATTACATTAGTTATGTATATATATAGTTTTGGGATATTTGGGCTATATTAGTTATTATTAAATAAAACTATTTTGGTGACAAATGTTATTTTCTTATCTAGGAGTTTTATTTACTATTTTCACATGTTTAAAGTATAAATGTATTATATTTAGTATTTTCATATATGTATTATATAGTCTCTTTTCATTAACTTTTATTTCATATTTCCGTTTTGGATTAAAATGTATATATATATGCTTATATTATTTTCTTTATTCTTTTGGGCCATTTAGGGGTCCATGTTTCAAATGGGCTTTATTTGGGAGTGAATTTTGGTTTAAATATGTTTATTATTGTAATTATAACAAGTACAGAATCCACTAAGGAAAAAGAGGAAAATAAATCACAAAAAGAGTTTTCAATTTAATTATTTAAACTAATGAGTTTTTAGAAGTTCCTAATGTAAATAAATAGTGTTTTCTTGACATTTCAAAATCGTTTCCCAAAACATCACGCTTTAAAACCTTAGTCCGTTCCAACGACGGATTAAGCGAACCTTGTAATTAAAATCGTTTTCATTGTAAATAATGAAGTTTTGAATCGTTTTCTTAAATGATTTGTACAAAATAAAATTGACTTGTATGTTTAACCACGTTTTCTTATCAAAGGTTTTTATCTCAAACGCTTTCAAACACTCGAGTCGTTCCAATGGCAATTCGGGTGAACTTCATCAAACGGGGTTTTAAAACGCACCTAAATCGTTCCAACGGCGATTAAGGTACGAACCATGAAAATAAATTCGTTTTGGGGAAATAAGTTAGCATAGAATTAACACGCAACACGACATGTAAATCACGTTGTAACTAAATCACTTCTTTCTTCCCCCCTCTCTTTGTATGAATATTAAATTGGTGTAAATGGGTGATTCTTTTCAATAATATATGCTCAAAACGGTTTCTAAAAAGAGAAAGAAAAGGTTTCAAATGAATTTTAAACTTAAAGAAATATACGATTAGTCCGTTATCGCCTAACATGCTGAGTAGGAGGCCGGTGGTTCATAACCGGGCGATGTCGGGGTGCCTAGTAGCCTTTCTCCGGAAAGGAGCTAGCCTTCTCAGCTCGTACCTAAGTTTCCCGAACCCACACCGGTCTCCCGCAAGGGATCGGTGTTCATTTTCCCATTCGTGGGTGGCAACTCTTCCATATCTCCGAGCTCCGGTCCTGCCGAGCAGCTTGATTCCACGATTGGTTGCTTTCGGCGCCAATCACCGCTTACGTCGCCATGAGATGTCCACCCCCCGGTCCGCCCGGGAGATTAGGCCGCGGCACCTCGTCTAACAACTGCCCTGCTCAGGATGTATCATCAATCCTATGCCCGGATGACAGAATCAAGAACTTGGATCGGGAAATCTCAAGAGTATCTGCTTAGTATGCTTAGTGCTAACATTAAGATCCCCGCTTCCACTATGTCCGATGGTATGCACGTCTTCCAAGGTCTTAGGGAGAGTACGAGTCAACTCCAACTATACTCATCTAAACTGACTCGTGCTGTTCAACAGGGAAATTTCTATCCTCCTCCTCACGATGCTGGCAAAACGGGGGAGAAAGAACGCCCAAGGCAAGCTACTGGAACTCAGTAGAAAATTGGGGAGACATCTAGGCCAGCTGCCGGCACTCAGCAGAAGCCTGGTTCAACTTCTGCTGACCCGAGCACCCACACTCATCAACGAACTGCCCAAACCAAACCCAAGAAATAGTGATAGCAATAGCCTATATAGTCTTTGCTTGTAACTTATTTTGTATGGCATGTTCTTGTTAAGCTGAGTAATATTATTTGAAAGCATCTTTTATCCAAACTCGCTTATATATGCGATGCTTAATTATTGTGCTTATATGCTGATCTGTCATACTTAACTAATCATTAAACAACAAACTGTATCTTGTGAACATAGGAAATATACAAGTAAAATATACTCAGCACACAACTATGACATCTATAATTGACACTAAGTAATAACTATGTTCCATGAATTGACCAACTTCTGAAAGCTGACCTAGGCTCATCTGAATTAGATCTTGAAAGGTCTAGAATTGAACTAAGTCAGTAAAGGCATATCTTAATTTCACTCGATTAAATCTTAGAAGGTTTAAAGTTAATTTAAGTCAATAGATGCAACCCTTATGGGGGAGTAACTTCAGAAGAATAAAAGATAAATCAATCATGGGGAACTTCGATGCTGACTTCCATAATTAAATATTTTTGCCAACATCAAAATGGGGGAGTTTGTTGAAACACCTTTCCACATGATTTTGATTTGACAAAATTATTTAAGTTAATCCCATGATTAAGACAATTAAATTTAAGTGCTTTGGTTTAATTGTACTAATGTGTTTGTTCAATGTTGAGTATATTGATAAATGAGAATGGAAATAAAAAGTAAGACAGAATGAAGTCAACATGAGCCAAAGAAGCTGAGTAGAATACAACTCAGCATCATAGAAGAAAAGTCTTCTTCAGAACTAATGCTTGCAGACGAAGCTGACCGAGGAAGCTGAGTAGAACGTAACTCAGCCTCGCCAAAGATAAAGATCGAAGGCAACGTCTATTAAGTCAAGTTGAGTGTTCATCAAGTCAGCACCAATGATCCGTTTACTAAAAGACAAAATCCAACAAAGATCTGCGCCAATTTAGAAGCTTTGGAATTATGCAAAGAGACCTTTTCGAGATGCATGGGTCAACTGGCATTTGGCTAAAAGACGAAACTGGCGCTAGAAGATGAACCTGGTGGAAGAAGACAAGCCTGACGCTTGCTAATTTCAGACGACAGGATTGGCCTGCAAATCTGTATGCTGACCAATGAATGACGCAAGAAGACCGTTTGAATTCAACGGATACATCCGAATTCAAATGATTGAAGCATCGGATTTCACTATAAAAGGACAAGTTCATCACTTGGATCCATGGCCGATGTACAAAAGAAAAACAATACATACAAGCACATACAAACAAGAAAAGCAAATACTTACACCCAAATCCTATCTCTGTGTAAAAGTCTAGATTGAATTTGTATTCATCTAAAGTGTTCTTCATCTAAAAAAACAAATTTGTATCAATTGTAAAGATTGAGAGAGTGGTGCTGAGTACTTAGTTTTAGTACTCAGTGGTAGAGAAAATCTGAGTGTTTGGTTATAGCGCTCAGTAGGGTTGAGTAGATGAATAGAGGACGGTACTCTTGCATTCTCAATTGCTTGTAAACAGTTTGTGCTCTACCTTTAAAGAGCTCAGTAGTGGATTGAAAAAGCCCAGAAGGATTCTGGGGACTAGACGTAGGCGGTGTGGCCGAACCAGGATAAGACTGCTGAGTAATTTCTAACCCTTCTCTTGATATATATATGCATGTGTTGCTTGTTTAAATTACTCAGTATATAATCTGTATAAGTCGATGCTGAGTAATCAGAGTGCTGAGTTGGAAGCTGACCTTAAGTGTTAATTCCCAACTCACAAGTAAAACAGTTCTAGTCAGCCTCTGACTAAAGCTGTCTTGCATCGTGCTCAGCCTTGCTGACCTAAACTGAGTGAAGTTGTTTAAAGAATTAAATTAAGTCAGCAATTAAGCGAAAAAGTTACATTAGTTCCTAACCCCCTCCCCCCTTAGAACTAATCTTATTACATTACACGGGACCAACAAGTGGTATCAGAGCGCAGTAGCTCACTACTCAAAGATAAAACTATCTTGAGCTGATCCCTGTAAATGGCTGAGAACAGCACTCGTTTCCTTCCTGGAAATCAAACAACATAGATACTCCCTGAGGGATTATCTATCAATCGGCCTCCCTTTTTCTTCGGATCAAATTATACATTTTGGAAGAACAGGATGAAAATTTTTATTCAGGCAACAAACATGAGTGCATGGCTTGCAATAGTCCAAGGCCCGTTTGTTCCTTACAAAATGGTAAACAACGAGAAAGTTGTTAAGAGTGAAACTGAGTGGTCAGAGGATGACCTTAGAAAATTACAAAATAATGCTTCGGCTATAAATATGTTTCACTGTGCGTTAGATGCTACAGAGTACAATAAAATTTCAGGTTGTGAGTCAGCACAGGAAATATGGAAGAAGCTAGAAGTGACCTATGAAGGTACCAGTAAGGTCAAGGAATCAAAGGTGAATCAACACATGAGACTATACGAGCTGTTCGAGATGAATGACAATGAAGACATCTCTGAAATGAATGCAAGATTCACCAACATTATAAATGAGCTGAAGAGACTCGACAAGAACTTCACAGAAGAAGAACATGTGAAGAAAATCTTGTAATCGGTTTGGGCTCTACCTTTAAAGAGCTTAGTAGTGGATTGAAAAAGCCCGGAAGGATTCTGGGGACTGGACGTAGGCGGTGAGGTCGAACCAGGATAAGACTGCTGAGTAATTTCTAACCCTTATCTTGATATATATATATGCATGTGTTGCTTGTTTAAATTACTCAATATATAATTTGTATAAGCTGACACTGAGTAATCAGAGTGCTGAGTTGGAAGCTGACCTTAAGTGTTAATTCCCAACTCACAAGTAAAACAGTTCTAGTCAGCCTCTGACTAAAACTGTCTTGCATCGTGCTCAGCCTTGCTGACCTAAACTGAGCGAAGTTGTTTAAAGAATTAAATTAAGTCAGCAATTAAGCGAAAAAGTTACATTAGTTCCTAACTCCCCCTTGGAACTAATCCTATTACATTACACGGGACCAACAGTTATCTGGTCTACCGTCGATGGTTGGTTATAATAAACGAACGAACTTTGGGTATCTAAAGAAGAGGTTGTGGAATAGGTTGTTCGGTTGCCATGGTAAACTTTTGTCTCAAACTCGCAAGGATATTGTTAAAAAAAGTGGCCTAGGCGATTCCTACATTTTGTACAAGTTCCTTCTTACTTCCGACCTCTCTGTGCAATGCAGAGAATGATGAACTCATTATGGTGGGTTTTGAAATAAGGGGGAAGCAAAAGATTCATTGGGCATCCTGGGATAATATGTGTGATAGGAAAGAACATAGAGGGTGGGATTTAGACACCTCCACTCGTTTAACCTTGCCATGCTTGTCAAGCAGGCGTGGTCCCTTATTACTAGACCTTAAACTCTCTTTTGAAAAATTATCAAAGCCAAGTACTTCCCTAATAGGGATTTCTTTTGTTCTCGATTGGGTTCTAACTCGAGTTTGATTTGGAGAGGGATATGGAGTTTTAGGGACCTCATTTTGTAGGGCTCGCGATGGAGGGTGGGAGATAGATTACAGATAAATATATGGTAGGACCGGTGGATTCCGTATATTCCTGGATTTAGACCCAGAACAAATATGGTTGCGGGTTTCGAGTAGTATTCTATGGCGGATTTAAAAGCTGATGGTGGGAGGTCCCAGAATCTACCATTACTAAACGTGATCCTTACCCCTCCGGATGTTGGTGTGCCCTAGTTCGTAGGCATTGGTCCTGCAATATGTATTAGACATTTTATATATTGTTTGAATACATTGTGTATGTGTTATATGAATAAAGGCAATAATTCATAATGTTTATATCTTGTGCTATGAAACATGTATGGAGTATCCGTTGATTGATAATCATGAAACGTCCGAGACCTGTTCTATTCATGAGAACGAATATAACTAAAGGTCTATGTATCCAGTATCTGTGTAGTTGTGTAGGAAGCACTACTGCAACAATTGTATAGTTAGATATGGATACATGTACGCATTGATGTAGCTCAATGTGGGACTGGACCGATCCGCTCTAGAAAGATTCATGGTGAATATGTCATTGATCTTTCTAAGTGTAGAACTCTATTATCTCCAGACCTATTTCATTATAATAAATGACGTGGGATGCGGTTCACTTTGATATGCGCCTAACAGGTCCGTAACAGGATGCCAAATACGGGTATGTTGGGTGGATCGTTGAACACGTTGTTGCGGATAGATGAAGTGATGGGATTACCACTCACCTAACGGTGAGTCGATATAACCGGCCACTTGAGAAGTGAAACTGAAGAAGTGTGTGTCCATACCTTGATAAGTAGTTTACTTATCTGATTCATCAGTTCACTTTAGATCAAGAAATATAATAAATCGTATAGAGAATGAAATCCACCATGTCTCTGGCTTATAATATGGATATGCAAATGGTAAGAGATACTGAGAGATCATCTATTAGGTTTCATGTGTCTTCTATAGATGGCTGAAGTAATTCGTATCAGTCAGTGGCCTTAATGGTTTGCTAGAACCCACTTATGGTCATTGGGCTTTAGGCCCATGTCTGGTTGAGGACGAACCCTTAGGATCGTGCACACACAAATCGTGGAATTGAATAATAGTATAATCTTAAATACATGTTATGTATTTAATCAGAATAAAATATGTTAATTAATTGTTAATTAATTAACAAATGGATAAATTGATTATTTGTTATTTAACAAGTTAATCAATTTGATATTTAATTGGTTATGGTTAATTAATCTAGTTTGCAAATGTAATTAATTAATCAATTGATTAATTAGGTTGCATAAGATAAATTATTAATTGGACCATAATGCAATTAAATTCTATATGGCCATAAATATATATGTGAGATTATTTAATTAGGCCTATTTGATCCTAATTGAATTAAATATAATCTATAGGGTTATATTTATGATTAGGGATCAAGGAGGGACTAATTAGAAATTAGCCAACTAAATTGGGGTAATTAAATTGGGCCTATTTGGACCTAATTGAATTAAATGTAATCTGTAGGGTTATATTTATTGTTAGGGACCAAGGAGGGACTAATTTGATATTAGCCACTTAACCTAAACCTAATTGATACAGGTATTTATTCATTAGGTTTAGTAAGCTAATTAATCACTTGCCTCCCAACTACAAATTTCGGCCCCCTCTGTCCCTGCACAAAGTTCTTCGTGTTCTTCGTGCTCAGATTATTCTGAATCGATTACGGCTAGCACCAGTTCAGTTCCTATACGGTTGGTGCACGTGATTAAGGAGATTCACTCGACTTGTGGATTCATGCAGCCGTCTCTAGAAGAGACATCACCCGTAAGTTCTTGGATCTATGTTTTAATTTTGTTTTGAAGTTCACTCTGTGACAGTTTGACACGATCTTAACTGGATTATAGAAAATCTAAGCGTAGTTTTCCGTTGCACTTGGTTAATTTTCGATGACTAATCCCCAACACCGGATGTGTAGGCAGTCCGTTCTCTTCCTGTTGGGGACTCGGCTCTAAATGATAGGCGTATCTGGCACTTTGATTGGTGGGGTCTATATTCAGTATGATCCGGATATAGGGTGGCTTGGTCTTTATACACAGAGGGATTAGCCGCGGGTGCTTCTGAAGTATAGCATCAGATGTGGTCGTTTAAGGTTAAGGTGTTCGTGTGGAAACTATGCCAAAATTTTCTTCCTCTAAAGGACTCCCTTCTAGTTAAAGGCGTTCTGAATGATAACCAATATGTGTTTTGTAAATCCTTTGGGGAACATGTGGTGCACCTTTTCATCGATTGTGAGTATGCTAATGTGTTTTGGGGGGGCCCCTTGGGGTTGATCACCACACCATAGGGGTCGAATTTTTCACTAATTGGCTGGAGTGTTTCTTCACCGTGAGACTTGCAAAAGAGTGTGAACTCGTCTGCTAGGGATTATGGGAGCTATGGCGACAACGAAACAAATTACTCTGGGATAATTCTTGTGCTCCTCCATCGGTAGCAGCTGGATGAGTTTCAATCTGTCCGTTTGCAATAAGGGAGTGCATTTGGGTTAACCCAGAACCGACAATGGCAGCCACCAGATTCAGGGTCGATAAAAATCAATATTGAACAACAACCTGTGACTGGGTTTGGCGGGTTCATGCAGAACCACGAGGGGATATTTCTTTACGGTTTCACTATCCCATATTTGGGTTCATTGTCTCCGTGAATTGCCGAAGCTCTCTGTCTCCAATGCATGCTGCTCTTTATCTATGATTGCAACTATGGCAAAGTTCTGGTGGAAATGGACACGAGCCTTATTGTGTCGGCGCTGCACTCTTCAGCCCTAGATCTATCAGAGTTTAGCGTGATTATGGAAAAGTGTCGGATGTTGTTTAAGAGCTATCGTGAAGTTTCAATCCGATCTGTAAGGAGGACAACCAATAGGGCTGCTCACAATTTGGCCCAGGCTGCCTTAAGAATTGATTCATCTGTTATTTGGCAATTTGCATCAACTTTTGTCTGTAAAGCTTTGATTGCTGTTGTACTCTCTATTTAGTAATGAAAGTCCGATCTCCTCTTAAAAAAGAAAGTAAAATTTATTTGTTAGCATTTTAAACATATTTTTTATAACTATGTCAGTAACACGTTAAATATCTTAGATATTATTTATGTTTAGAATGTCTAATGTAACAATTAAATAACAGTGAACTCAATATCTTCAAATTTTTGGTAACGTATGAGCAAAAATTGATCGTTATTAGAAATATTAGAAGTGAATTTATATCATTTTCATACGTTAGGATCAAATTTGTATTTTTAGAAAAAATATTAGAGTCAATTTTGACAATTATCCCAAATAAACTAAAAATTCTACCACTAAAGTTTGAATAAGTCACAAATAAACAATTTAAACTAACCAATACAAAAAGAAAAAGAAAAAAAAAAGCAATTTTAATGTATGTACTCCATCTTTATCCTAATGTACTTAAACATTCTTACTATCCCTGTAAATATTATGTTCAAATAAAAAGGAATCAGATGACTTCATAATCTCTAATGTTAATAATATTTGTAAATAAAAAGAGCAAGATCTACCTATCTCAGCATCACCCACAACAGCATCACGAAGTATATTGCCCTAGGCTAAAAAAGATAAAGACCCAAACTTTTCATTAGTGAATCTAACAATGAATACAGTAAAATTAGTGTATCTAAGTGAGAGATCTAACATTTTCAATGGTAAGTCTGAAAATTAATAGATCTTTATTCCACCTGCTGAAATCCATATACACAAGAGTAAATCAGATGAGGAAAAGATAAATTAAGGAACAATGAAACTCTAATACATCGAGGAACAAAGTAAATATGGCTTACCATTACCGTGTTTCGACCCAATGATTTTCATGTAGAAAGCAACCGAGGATAGCCAAAGAGAGGGGTGAGAGAGATGAAGCCTAAGCTGCAGGAAAAATCTAGTTAGGGATTTGGGATGAGAGATGGGTTTATATATGAGCTAAAATTTCAGTCAAACGTATTGAGCGCCTTAAATTTGATATCAGTTTTCGTTGGCCGCATAAGTGAAATTTCATTGCTTTCTTTTTGTTTTCTGAATACAATGACAATCATTTATCATAAGTGTCATATGATGATTAAGTAAATTTTGACTTAAATGCCTGCTTTCTTTAGATGACAGAGCTATGTCATCGGAACGCCACATGTGAATTGAGCTGGTTTACATTTACACTTTCAAATGGCATAATTTTAATATACTGTCACGAAAAACAATCAGACGACATGAAAACAAATGTTTGTCATGTATCTTATGTCATGTGAAAGGGAAAATGACATAGTGTCAACCTGTAACAAAGGAATAGCGGGCTAAGAACCCTAGAAGGATAAGTAGGTTTAATCGTCTTAGGCCTAAGTAACTCAGATTAAATCATCAATTAATTGTTAAATTAGGTTGAAATTAGTATTATCATATCATTCCTTTCACTTCCAGGTTTAATTGCATTGCTTAAGATCACTTAGGAGTAGGATTAACTTAGATAAACCCACTCAATCAAATCCCCCTATTGCCTAGATAACATTAGAAGCCTAATAGTTTGGTACTTGAGGTATAAATCCTATGGATTCAATATCCGGACTTGTCCAGATTTATTACTTGATAACGACGGGGTATTCTTATCCTTTAGTGAGCCTTTGAGCGCAATCTCGGGGTGCATCAGTACACCTCTACCTTGTCTCTAATGAGATCCTTAAAATTATTATTTACTAGCCTCTGGTATGTTGCTCTGACATTCTTTACGCCGAAGGACATTACATTATAATAGTATGTACCTTCATGAATGATGAAACTAGTTTTTTTGTTTATCTTCAGGATCCATAGGAATCTGGTGATAACCCCGGGCTGCATCACATAAGGAGTAAATTGCATATCCAGCTGTGGAATCAATGATTGTGTAAATAAGTGGCAAGGGTTGTGAATCCTTCGGGGTGGATGTGTTCAGGTCGGTAAATTCTACTGTTGTCCTGAAATGTGAAGACTAGCAAGTGCACTAGGTACAAGTAATAAAGTGATAAGTAAGATATCGTCTCTACGATGATAGAACAAGCAAATATAAATACTTATAAGGATGATCACAGTCAAGTTTTAAAAGTAACTGATCGCTTAAGTTGAGTTGGTGTTTGATTTGACAAAAGAAAATAATAAAGCAAGTTGAAAAGAAGTTTGATTTCAGATTTGGGAAGAACAGGTATACAACAGGCATAGAAATGGTAGTGAACATGCACTCCGCTCCTTGTTCATTAAGTAGAAACAGCTTTGGCTTAAGGTATCTTTCATGAAAATCGGTTGAGTCAGGTGTCCCTTGTTCCCAACGTTCTTTAAGAACAATTAAAATAAGTCTCATTGAGATTAATATATCTCTAAGCTTTTAGAATAGGAAAGCATTTAATTTGAACAATTAAAACCCTTACATATAATCAATTACGTCTCCGTTTCATGATTAAATGTGTTTAGTGAAAGTTCAGTTTTGAAAAGAGAGTCTCCTCGTAATTGCTCCACTAAGAAATATGTTAGCTACTCCTATTTAACGCTAATTACTCACTGAACAGCCAAGCTAAGTATACTTAATGAATTTATAGGGAAGTAAACTTGCTCTTTTACCTGTTCCTGGATAGCTGCATACCTGTTAATTAAATTACTTACTCATAATTAAATGAAGTAAGACAAAAATAATAAAGAAGAACAAACAATGCATTAAAAGAACAAGAAACAAAATTACACCCTAATGATTCAGATCTAAAATCTGAATGATTCAAAACATACAAGAAGGCTCTTTAAATAGCCTAAAAATCCAGCAGAAATCATTGTTTTAGATACATTAAAATATTCAAGATATGGTCTGCTAGACTGTTCTGATAGACAGAGAGCAGTCTGCTGAACAGTCAGACATCCCATATTATATTATTTTCTTCTAAAAGCATGGTTGTTTTGCAGCAAATTCAATTCTTCTCTAAGAAAGGCATCTTTGGATTTCAGGAAAGATTAATAATTCATATATTGGGTTCATGCTTCACCCAACCAGTTGTTCTCGCTCTTTCCTGGTTGTTCTTCTCCTTTAAGCGCAACGTGAACTCTTCCAGCGAACAGGCAGTGACCCTTAAACAAGCAGAATATATATTTTCTCCAAATTTCACATTGATCTTTGGTTCTTCATTTTGGTCTTTTTGCTCCTCCAAAATACCGATTTCACTCCAATTAAGCACAAGTGATCTACCAAAGTCCTCTTTCTCCAATCTATAGAAAAATCACTTAAAATTCCCATTAGAAGATTACTTATCCAATTAAATCATGAGAATTAAGGGGTAAAAATAAGTATAATATACACATATAATCTACATAGAGTCTCCACTTCCTATTAGCCTTTTTAACTAGTACCACGTTGGCTCGTTGGGATATTGGACAGGTTCGATGTGGCCGCAATCCAACGACTTTCTTACCTCCACATTAATAAATTTCTACCGCTCCGACCCATGGTTTCTCCTTTTTTGGTAGATACCTTATACAAATTTATCAATGTTTAGTGGGTGCATCATAACTTCTAGGGGGACACCTGTAACATCAGTTGGACACTAGGGGAAGGCCTCAATATTACTCTTTAGACATTTAGTGATGTCTATCTTGATGGGTTTAGTTAAATCAACAGCTATCTGAATTGGTTTATCTTCAGCCAACCATACAGTTTCTAGAGATCTTACGGGTTCAGCTCTTTCCCACTCTTTCTCCTATTCATCATCGACCTGTGGCTTTATATTTAAAGATACTATGTATTTATGGTGTGCCACCGGTTAGTTTTCTTGGAGGATGGCCATGCCTTCTTCGGTTGGGATCTTCCATGCTATATTTATAATCGATAAGGCCCCAACTGAACTTGATAGAAGAGGTCTTCCAACTATTGCATTTTAGGGAAGAGGGTGTCTACCACGAGGAATTCTGCATTGCTCCTCCATTTGGGTTTGAAACTCCAATTTCTACATCCAAATGAACACTGCCTGATAACATCTCCACTAGTCATCACTGCCTAAAAAAGGTACAGTGTGCCCGTTGATTCTTACCAAAGGGGTTATGTTGGTGGTTCGTTTTTTTTTTTTGTCTCGATATCAGGATTTTTCAAGACCTTACAAGGGATGATGTTAATAGAGCTGCTTGTATCCATAAAGACCCTTCAAACTTTAAAATTTGCAATCAACATCTCTATTACTAGGGCATCATCATGCCACTCTTTTGGTTTATTTTGATATTGCCAAAGTAAAAATCAGATCGCTGCTCCTTCCTTTTTTCCAAAGTGGCGACCTCTTCCCTCTTTCTTTTGGGTTGTGGCCCTCTAACAATCACGTCGATTACCCCCTTAAGAGTGTGGCTTTCTGGATTTTTATCATATTCTCTCATTAAATCTTCCTTATATTTCCTGAGAAACTGATCAAGTTTAACACTTTCGGCCATCTTTTCTAGCTCTGTTATCAGCTACCTACAATCTTTAGTTTCATGGCCCTCGCTTTTGTGAAAGTGACAGTACTTCCCATTGCTTCGAACCTTTTTTTTTACTTTAGGTGGATATTCAATTCTCTTATTGTTGTCTTTAACCCAGAAAAGCATCTCTTTTCTAGGAGCGTAAAAAGGTGACATGAGGTTTGTCCCTTTGCTCTCGAGGCATTTGAGGGTTCCTATCCCTTCGATCTTTATCTCTGGATGGCTTATCGCTGTTGGGACCTAGCTCTTTTTTTTAAGTAATGGATTCGACTTATACTTGTCCCACCTAGTATAACTCATTGCCCTCTCCATTAACGCTTGAAAATCTATAGGCCCGGATGTAATGATACTTTGCTGGAGTGCTCGACTTCGGTAATTACTTGATATAACATCGATGGCCCTTCCCACACTAAACTCTTTGATTCAGATGGCTAAGGCATGAAACCTTTCAATAAACTGAGCCAAAGTTTTGCCTTCAGTTTGGACCATCCTGTTGAGGTCTTGCATAGTCTTTCTCTCTGGTATGGTGGTTACAAAGTGATCTACGAATGACTCGGCCATTTGATTGTAGTTGTGGATGGACTCGGGGAGGAATTGCTCATACCAAAAAGCTGTGGACTCTTTTAGAGTTGTGGGAAAGAGACAACAAAGCATTGCATCTGTGGTCATAATAGCTTCTGTGATTCGTCTAAACTTTTTGATGTGGTTCACCAGATCTCCGCTGCCTCCATATTGGTTAAAGGTATGGATTCGAAACCCCTGGGCATCAGTTGACGCTAGATCTCCTTAGATAAGGATGTGCATGTGTCTAATAAGGGTGAATAACCGATGTAGGTGATGGGTCTACCTAATATTTCCTTCCGAAGGATTTCACATATTTCCTTTTTAAGCTTGTCTTCATCCTCCTGTTTTGGTTTGTTCCTATTTACGTGCATGTCATGGTTAACTGGAAGCTTCTGGGGGAGATCGCTTCCTGCTTATACTTTGTTCTTTTGAATGGTTCCTCCGTTTGTTCTCGGGGCTTTTTCAGTTTTCTCCTTGCCTAGGGGGACTTCTGGATCAGGAATATCTTCTTATAAGGGAAAAGCTTTTAGGCTTTTTTGTAGACTGACGGTTGGATTCTATCGTGTTATTGAGGTTGTTCCATAAATCCTATTTAGCTTTCTTTAATTGTTGCTTGAGCGCTGCCATCTCTATCTTGTGTGCCGCTCGTATGTCGTCCATCTCCTTTTGCCCACCAAGTTTTATCCGAACCTTTAGGAGACTTCATCCACTAGTAGTTGGTATTGAGGTTCTAACCGTGGCTGACATTCAGCTTCCTGATTGGATTCTTCTCTAGTATTCTGATGAACTTCCAACTGAATGCGACTTAATTCTGCGAAATCTGAATAATTTGATTTTATCGTTTCTTTTGTGTTCGATCCATGCTCACCGCACCAATGATAACCGTGTTTATGAACTCTGAGCTGAGGGTCCGAATGTGTTAACAAATCTTTTTGGATGAACCTGTAAAACATAACCAAAGGTTAGAGGGGTTCGGAGTCCGACGAACCCGCTTTGATGCCCAAGTTAGCAGGTGCTTAGGAAGGTTTGAAGAGTAAGGACTAAGTGTGAGTTGTTGAGTTAGCGTACCGTATGATGACCACATCCGTCTATATATAGGGTTAGATCGAATTTTTTTATTTGCTAGAAGTCCTTTAAGTGTTAGGACTCCTTCTCCTGTTAGGAGTCTGGTTCTAGAAGAATTTCTTTATAATATAGAATTTCTGACCTAATCCTATGGAATTTCTCTCACAGAAAAAATATTCCATGGAAGCTTCTAATTGATCCAAAGCTTAATTTATTACATGTGGTGTTTAATCCGATTCACGTTTTGCACAGTATCAAATTTTAATTTGAATTGAAAAGTTTGGGTTATGATGACCCTTAATTCGGAAGGAAAATAATACAACCTGAATAGAAAACGACAACGTTTCGACGAAGAAAAATAAAACAACCTGAATAAAAAAAAACGACATCGTTTCGACGTATTTGTGGCGTCTTCCTTTTCCAGGCATATGCAAAGATAAATAGCAATGGTTGTTGACTCAACCAAGGTTTCTTCTCTGAATTTAGCACTGTGTTGATCTCCACCACCAACTGCCTCAAGAAATCCAAAATCTCTCCGTAAGCTGCCTAACAGACAAACCAATGAAGAATCTTAGGGTTTTCTTCTTAGCTCTACTCCTCCTCGCGTCTCCTCTCCTTCAAGGTATTTACTTCTCAATATAAGATCTAGATCTGTATGCTTTCCTTTTGCATGCATAATCTTTGCTACTTACATAGATTGTAATCTCGTTGATCTATAGAAATAAAGATCTGATTCAATTTTACAATTTACTGTTCTGTTCTTTGTGTGAGTTTCTAAATTTGCGAGATTTTCTCAGAATAGTTTCGATACAATTTTTTTTGGTTGGGGCTTTTATTTGCTTTTCGCGAAAGATTTCTTTTTAACTTGATTTTCCCTTTGTGTTAATGAAAGGGCTAAAAAAGTCATTATGGTTTGTATTTCGCTTAGCTTTTCTCGAGCTGGAATTCTCATGCTTTTTGCTTCCAAATGTAAAGCACTTTCATAATTGCTTCGTTACTGATTATATATCATCTTAATAGCTCACAATTCATCTCTTAACTATAATGAATTCCTTGGAAGAATGGCATTCATGTGGATTTTAATTTTTGATGTGTGTTTATAATCTGGTTCAATTTGTCAGTTTTCTACTAGGTACTAGAAAGGATTGCATGAGCTTTGATATAATATATCCAATATTTAACTGAATGGTTATTTACTGTTACAGTGGCTAGGTGTCAGTCTGATTCTGATGCAGAAGTCGTAGAGGCTGGTGAAGAAGCCAGCGATCTTGGTATTGTTGGTGAGGATGCCCAGGATTTTGGTGATGGAAGTTTCAGTTCAGCTCCTGGAGTTGATACAATCTGTGTTTTCCCCAAAAACAGTGCACATGGTAAGGATTCTCTTTTCCATTATTTACTTCAAGATAACTTCTTGAAGATGGTTTTTTATGCTAATTATCCACTTTCCTGTTTTCCAGTGGTGCCAGCTGGGGAAGAGACTGATCTACTTGTTGGAGTGAAAAATGATGGTATGTTGAACTCCTTCAAGGCTTCCTTTTGCAATGGAAGTGCAATGCATACTTATGATTTATCTGTCGAAGTTTCTACTTCTTATCGTGTGTGTTTGTGGATTGATTCTAGCTCTTATTCTTATCAAAACACAGCTGTTAGTCACATTCCTCACATTTATTTTAAGGCTCTTGAGTTTTGTCTTAGTCGACTCTCTAGCCCCTCTATTTGTTTTTGTTATAAGTAAAATATTTGTTTTAGTTTTAAAATTTAATCAAAATATTCTTAATGAAGTTTTTGTAGTATATATGCTGACATTTCTATAGTTGTGTATATTAGTTCTAAAAATAAATTTTTCCCTATTATTTATCATTTTCTTTACTAATTAATATAATATCTTTAAAATAATATTAAATATTATTATAAATCTTGATAATTTTTTCATAATCGTATATTTTGGTCATCTTATCTATATGGTTTATTAGAGATAAAAAGTTCACATGTACAATTTTTTATAGTTCTACTCCTAATTTTATAAGTTTTGAAATATTTTTCATTCATTTCTTAATTAAACAAGTTCCACGCGGTTAAATTAAAGTTTTATCATTATATAAAATAAAATTAATGAATCAATTACTTAATATTGGAGAGATTAGGATTGTGGGGAAGAAGTTACATAAAATAGGAAAGGTAATATGTGTTACCGTTATTATATAAATAGGTTATAACTTATAACAATTGTCATTCTAAGTTACATTTAATTAATTTGACCATTGACTCTAATAGAAGGACTAAAGAGTTGACGGAGAAAAAGCATAAGAGACTATACAATTATTTCTAAAAATACAGGGATTAACTAATGCAATATGTAAAGCACATGAACTAATAAATTGTTTACCCTATACACATATATTATGTTCTATTTTATGCTTATTTCTATGCTCATTTGTGCCATTATATGGGATGCAGGTGAGTCGAGCATTAATGTCATTGCGATTAAGGCCAGTGTTCATCTTCCTTATGATCATCGACTTTTGGTTCAGAATCTCACTACCCAGGTGATTCTAGGTTTATAGATATTTGCAAATATGAGTCAATTTTCATGGTCTCCATATCAGGTTGTAGTTTAATTTATTGTATGACTAGATGTGTGATTCTCCTTTTAAGTGCCTTCTCAGAAAGGCTTGGGGTTAAATTTTCTCAATTGCGTGGGTTTCTGTTAAACACTCATCAGGCCCTGTCTTCTAACCAGTGCTTTCCTTGGTCATGCTGCCTTGCTTCTTCAGATAAGCATGGGCATGCAAACATGAAACATAACCTGTGCATTTACACGCAAATGCATCAAAATATCACAAAACAATTTTCTAGTTAGTACCAATGTGGAGAATGAGTTTTATGGGCCAATGTGTCAGTGAAGATTCTGAAGACTTACATTGGCCTGACAATTGGTGGATGGGGTCTCATTTATTTAATAGAGTCATAACGTTGACGCTTCATTATGTAACCTCTCTAAGTCAAGGATAAGATCCATTTCAGCTACTTGTGATATGTTTTTCTGGATGGGGAGCAATGCCTTGTCTTTGATGGGTTAGGGGTTGGTTTGTTGAAAATTGGATGCGCAGGTTCTGGTTGGCTTCAGGCTGACTCAGGCTGACCCCTAATCATGATGCAATCTAATGATATATAGTCAACCCTGTTAATAGATAATACCTTATGACTAGATGGTTGGTTTTTGGGTTTTTCAGATTTGATTGTTGGGCATCTTTAGGTGCCTAGTTTCTAGAATCCCCTTCTTCTGGTTCTTCAATGGCCGTCAGACCCATGATGTAGAATTGGTGCTTGAACAAGGCAGTCTACTTAATTGATAGCCTCATGGACTGACTTCTTCGACCTAGGACAAAAAGAGAACAACCACACTGCCACAGTTTCCCTTTACATAGCAGTTAGTCACGAAACAAAATCAATAACGCCAGGAAAAATGTCTAGAGAGACAGGTAAACATGTGTCCTTAGGCTATGGTCAACAAAGATTTGAAGTAATTGGATAAAATTAGGGTTAATCAGACCAGAGGAAGAGACATGAAAAGAATGGGAGAAAGAAGCAAAAGATGTTTAGATTGGTGAAGACTGAAGTGCAGAAAGGAAATCATGTTTTCTCTGCAGCTCAATTTGAAGAGTGAATAGATGTAAAGCCTATTGCTACAGATTATGTTCATTGCAAAAGTACATTGTCCTGTATGTCATGAAACCAATTGAACTAAAAGCTTAAGCTTATAGTTAAAGGTTCACTTCATATTAATATTTGACACACCCCCACACGCGAATGCCCCTTGGGCTTGAAGCGTGTACAACACAGGTCAATCTTACCATGTGTTGAAATTTAATCAACAAATGGGGTTGTCAGGATTCGAACCCTCCACCGTTTGGTTTAAGAAGCTCTAATACCATATCATGGAACCAATTGAACTAAAATCTCAAGCTGATAGTTAAGGTCTAATCGTAGATCTTATATTTTATATCAATCTCTACCATGAAGAACTTGCCTTTTCATGTGAGGGATGTGGTGGACATAATTACTGGATTCCTTTGAATACTTGTGATTGAAGATTTATCACTACATACAATCGAATGCTTAATTTCATGAGTCAGTCATTTAGCCTAATTTATAAGTTGTTTGAACGAAAATTTGTTTTGGTTTGTTGAGTGTTTCTGCTTTATATTTTCAACTGTTTACTTCATCCTGTGTAGTTTTTATGGTGGACATATTTATTGGATTCCTGTGAGTTCAAGAGTTATCCCTATATATCATCTAACATCTAATGGTCAATTTTATCAGTCATGGTCATTTTCTCTATGTTGTTTGAACAAAAATTTGTTTTGATTTGTTTCAGTGTTTCCACATCATTTTTAGAACTGTTTAGTTTATCCAATCTACTTTTTGGTTGGTTCCTTATTGATGAAAGAAAATTAGATGAACCTCTGTAATTGGATTGGTCAATATGTTCAAAGAGGATATGTAGAAGTGGAACAAATCCTTTTCAAACATCTCTTAGGAAGTCTGTCAATATATAGAAAGGATCCATTTATGTATCCTGATTACTTTGGGCTATATAGCCCACAAAATACATAAATAGCATCTCTTAGGAAGTCTCTCATTTTATAGAAAGGATCCATTTATACTTCTGAACAGATGCTATTAATGTATTTTGTGGGCTATCTCTTAGGAAGTCATTAAAATTAGCTTTCTAATTTGCTTCAGTGAATGCTCTTTATGTATTTTGTGGCCTATATAATTTCCTGAATGATTAGGATAGATTCTACCTACTAGCTCTGGGATTTGGATGTTATTGATTCACAGGCTCAATTCTGTTGTTACCTATTGTTTACCCCCAGGCCTTCAACAATGCAACTGTTCCTGCATCAGCACAGGCAACTTTCCCATACATTTTTGGTGTCAGCAAGTACTTACAGGTACATGCAGTACTCAAGAGTGTTATGTTTATATTCCATATATTTGCTTGCTTGAACTTCTGCTTTTTGTTTCTTCTTAAAACTATATGTTTATTTTTATTTGGTACAGCCTGGAAACTTTGATCTTGTGGGCACCATTATTTATGAGATAGACCAGCAGCCATACCAAAGCACCTTTTATAATGGTACCATTGAAGTTGTGGAGTCTGGTGGCTTCCTAAGCATAGAGTCAGTTTTCCTGGTTACCCTTGGAAGTGCTCTTCTTGTACTCCTTGGTTTATGGATCCATGGTCAGATTCAAAACCTCTCTAAGGTATTCTCCTTCTCATAATGATACAAATTATTAATACTTGATCATATTTCATATACAAGATGATTATCCAACACATGCTTGATTTAACAAAAATTGGCCGTCACATAATGGATAGCTTAATTTTTGTAGATGGTTAAGTATTAGTGGTTTTGGTTTGCCTAAATGCTAGAAATGGATTTATGTGATGAAACTAGTTTTATGTCAGTGGTTTTCACTTGGTCACTCACCTTTAGCTCTAGACTTGTTAGAATTCTAGGATGGAGATTAAGATCATCTTTAAGGCTATTATCTAATAAGCCTAGTTCTAACAACGACTAACCAGGTGAAAACCACTGTTGGTTATGCATCTTTATTTGCATATAGGCATGTGTGCTGTGTATATTTGCAGAACAAAAATGATATAACTTGCTACTTCTATTTGTTCAGAAAACAAAGAGAGCTCCAAAGGTGGAAGTTGGAACTGGGACCAGGGATGTCTCGATGGATGAGTGGCTTCAGGTTTGTAGATCTATGTTCTACATGTCACGATAAATTTGAATGGAATGTTGAAATCTCTGAAGAAAATAATTGCTTTGCTTATATTTGTTTTCGGGACTTTTTTTGTGATGGTTCAGGGAACTGCATTTACACAATCATTGTCCAGCAAATCAAAGAAGAAGAAGTAGATATATATTTAGGTGCAGAGGGCACAGGAGGGCAGACTTGTAACTGACGATAGGCAGTTGGAGAATGCTAAAGAAAGAGCCCATAAAGTTGAAGTAGAACTGGAATTTTAGGCCAGAAAAAGGAGACATTTCACTGTTGTAGCTTGTGAGAAATTTTCGTACATTTTATTTAATTTTATTTAATCTTAATATGAGAATTTTTGGAAGATGAGCCTTTTGAAAAAGACTAGATAGCAATTATGTAGTTGGGAAGGAGATATAATTTAGTTGGACCAAATGGATGGATGGTATGGTATGGTTTTAATGAGTGGCAACCACACCTTGTGGGAGTAGGACAGCACCTAATTAAGTAATCAACCGAACCTGTTAACTTTTATGATTACTTCAGCATCTCACATTTTTGTTTGGGCAATATAATTAAATACTAATTGTAATCTACTATTAATGCTATCTATACCAATTAATGGGTCAACCAGTTTGGATTGATTTTTTATTTTTTATTTTTGGAAAATTACAAATAAAATAAGATTGAGTCAAATTGGAGGTCCACTTACATATTTAAATCCATTACGAAACACATTATATATCTAAACTTTTTTATTTATGAATTACCCATAATACTCTTTTTATATAACAAAGATGTTTTTCTATCTTCTTCTGCTTTTCTACCTTCTTCTTCCTCTATATCTGCGTTTCTTGTGCTTTTCAACACTTGCGAACTTCATTTTCTTCCCCCTAGTTTATTCTCTTTGATTTCAATGGTAAAACACAGCAATAAGGTATGCATTTATACTTTTTCAACTAAGTGTTATGGTTTAGTCGTTTGTTGTGTTTTTTTTTGTTAGTATATAGCTATATTTTGCGAAATGATACTTAGAAATAGTTTAAAATGGTAGTGAATAGTTCATTTTGCATAGAAAACGAGTTCACAAACATGAATTAATTTCGCGTTTTTCACAAACTGCGAAGCCAAATCTTCGCAAATTAGAAAAAACCGTGAAGCTAATTCATATATGCGAATTATGTTTTCCCTTCGCAAATTCTCAAACCGCGAAGCTATGAGTGATTTTGCGAATTCCCAGTTTCTCTCATGCTTCGCGGTTTGAGAATTTGCGAAGGGAAATTACACTTAATTTGATTCGCATTTTTAGAAATTGCAAAGCCAATAAGGGAACCGTGAAGCCGTTTATTTCATTATTTGACTAGTTTGAGCTACATTTTGTTGAAGGTTGATCAATCTAAGGCTGATTCAAAGAAGAGGAAGAGGGTATCAAGTGATAATAGTACCAAAGGCATCAGTTTCAAGTATCCCTACAGCTTGAACACAAAAGCATCAATCATAGTGAGGAGTGATTGGGAAGTGATGAAAAATGTGAAGACTAGATTATCCACAAAGCAATTGGATATGTTTAAGAAAACATGCTTTGTGCATTTGTTGGATATGGATATGTGTACGTTATCAACACTTATATGTCATGGGGTCCTTACGAGAGAGATTGCTCGAGAAAATCCAAACCATAGAGAGATGTGGTTCAACGTAAAAAGGGTTGAATTGAAATTCATCGATCGTGAATTCAGACTCATCACCAGGTTGAGATTTGGTGACCCGACACTAATTATGAAGCGGTTGAGTGATTACAAGAAGGCCAACAGATTGAGAAATCTGTACTTCGGAGGTATCCCGAGCTTAACTCACAAATAAATATACGAGACCTTCAAAAGCAGAGAATGGAACGATATAGAAGATGATGATGCAGTCTTCGTGGATATGTTGTACGTTATACATAAGATCATATTCACCACCGATCCAGCTTATTTGGTTGATTCTAATATCATGGACCTCATTGATTTTCCTAAGCTGTTTAATGAGTTTCCTTAGGGTGTGTATGCTTGGGAGGAGACGTACAAGACGTTGCAACAAGGCGTATCTGCTAAGAGCAGAAAGGCGAAATTTGAGTCCTTCCACAAGGGTACATACTACAAGGCCATTCCATATCAGCTAGTTGGTCTAGCACAAGCTTTTCAGTTATGCTTCGTATATTTATTTGATCTGCTTGATGTTAGATGTCAACTAGATTGATTTGAATTTGAAATGTTTTATAGGTTTGGATACTTGAGATATGTAGTGCCCCTCGTTAATTCTATATGAGGAAAGACAAGAGCGTGCTCCCTCATTTAAGTAGATGGATAACTTCCAAAAATCCAACTTTTAAAGAAGCAGCAGACATTTTTAATATAAGTATATATGTTTTGTTTACGTAAGTAATATGTGCTTTGGATGTAAGTAATATGTGTTCCTGAATGTTTATTGGTTTTGTGTTTTTCAGTCATCCGACATGCCAACAGCTGAATTTGTGGTTGAGGATCTTGAGAAAGCGTGCGAATGGTATAAGCCACTTAAGGATTATTTAGACTGGAAACTTGTAGATATTGAGGCACTATTCACGACGTATAAGGAGTTTGAGTTGGTGGAGGAGGAGGGGGATGTAGGAGGTGGAGAAGAGGGAGACGGGGAGGAGGAGGTCATAGGACATGATGTTGAGGTCGAGGTGGTTGAGGATGAAGATGAGGAGAGGATAAAAAGCGAGAAGAGGACCAAGAAGAATGAAGAGGTTAAGACAGTTCAACGAGAAAAGGATGAAGAAGACAGAAGGGAAAGGATGCAGAGTCAATTTCAAAAATTGAAGGCGAAAGTGACGGAGGAAGTGAATGCGGAGTTGATCGGAAAGATGACTGTGATGACTGAGGCGCATAGGAGGGAGATGATATTATTGAGGGAGGGGAGAGCATAGGAGGGAGATGATTTTTTTTCAGGGAGGAGCATATAAGGGATATGGCGGAGATGATGCAAAAGATGATGATGGGAGAGCGGAAGGAAGAGCAAAAGGAAGAGCCGATTGAATATAAGGTAGAAGAAAAGGTTGGAGAGGAGCAGATGGGAGAGAATGTTGAAGACGAAGGGAAGGGAGAGAATGTTGAAGATGATGGGAAGGTTTTGAATGTTGAAGAAGACCGAAAGGTGATTCAACCCGATGATGATACCGAAACACAGCATATGACTCCCAAAGAGGTATGGGTATATGAGTTAAACTGTGTTCGTTTCTTTTGTTAATATTTACTTGTTATATATATGATTTAATATGTGTTCGTTTATTTTGTTTTGACAGGATGAAATTATGAATTTGAGTGATGATACCGAAACCGCCATAGTTGTGCTTTCTGGTATTGCGACTGGGAGCAAACCCATAATTAAGAAGGTAGCTAGCCATAATTGTGATTTTATGTGTTTTGGTGTGTTTGTTCGTTGCTTAAAACATTGATTTTGTATTTGCTATTGGCATTTAGGATGAGCTTAAACAGTACCAAGTAAAGGGATGAAGTGGAAAGCCTATTAAAGAGGTGCAAGCAAGAAATCCTTCGAAGTTCGTGAAAACACATTTCACGGAGGGTAAGAAAAGAAAGGCATCGAAGAAAGTCTTTCAACTGTGATTAAGGGAATAAAAAAGAAACCCAAAGCATGGATAAATCAGCTTGTTGACGATGATGTGTTGATATATGAGACTTGGAAAAGTGTCTCCGATCCAAAATCGACGAAATTGTTGGGAGGGACATACACTCTACAACCAGACATGCCGTGGTTCATACAGATGGAAACGCCAAGTTGATATTGGGACGGGGAGGTAAGATTGATTTCAAATTAGATGTCTTATTTATTTATAGATAGTATGTCTTATTTATGGGTTTCTTTTCTTGAATTAGCACATCGATGCATTTCTTTGGCTATTGTGGCGTTAGTCGGTGCAATTCAGATTAGCTGCGGATTGGACTACGTGTGATAGCCAATTCACCGGATATATACAGTTGGCAAATAAAACGGATATCAATTTCGTATGCAAGTCGATCAATGGTTAAGAGAACATGTATATGAGACCTTGGAAGGATGTAAAGCGGGTATTCATGCCAATCAACATCAAAGGAAATCACTGGGTATTATGACTACTTAATATGACGAATATGCATATCTACGTCTATGATAGTTGTATTCCTAATGATAGTGATGAGAAACTGAACGAAGTATTGCTCAAGCCCATCTACACCCTTAATAAGGCCGTTTTAAAAGCCCTTGGTTGGAAAACTCACCATGGGACGAAAGTCATGGGTTGTCTAGGCTAGCGGAGACTCCACAAGAGAGAACGGTCTCAAACGACTGTGGGTTATTCATCTACCTTTTCACTCAACTTTTATCCACTAGTAGGTGAGTGACAACATTACTTCCAAAGGATGGAGATGTCTTAAGATTTCGTGTTGTACTCGAGATTTTTCATCAAAAACTATATCCCTTGTAAATTTTGATATTGGATTGTTGTTATATATTAGATTGTTTATATATGTATGGATATGTTTGAATTGATATTGGATATGTTTTGATTGTATACAGGTTCTGTTTTGATTGTATACAAGTATTGGATAGGCAAAAAATTGAGCATACCACTTCACAGATGGTGCATCTACGAAGTTAATTGTGCTTCGCAGATGTATCAACTGCAAATGATAACTCATATCTGCGAAGTGGTTTCACTTGGCAGATAAACATCTGTTTCGCAGTTGTAATTTGCGAATTCGCAGTTGCATGAACTACGAAGTGGTATGCCCATCTGCGAAGTTCAAACACTAACTCTATAAAAAACACTTCTAAAGTTCAAAATTCTAACAAAAACACTCCATAATTTCAAATTCTAACAAAAACAATTCATAAGTTCAAAATTCTTACAATAAGTTCAATATTCGGACAAATTTATTACAGAATCATGTCCGGAAACTTAGAGAACTTGCAACTGTACTTGGAGGATTACTTGTATTTGGTAACGGTTCATGAAAATTAACCTAGTGTGGCTAGTATTCTCGCATCAGCTACATATTCTTGGAACTGAATCTTCACCTTGTGACGGTCTTCTGTTCTGACTTCTTCGTCAACCAACAAATGCATAACCTTTTACAGGGGGGAGAACTTTCATTGGAGGATCACGGTTTGTCCATTCCGGCTGGGTATATAGACTTCGCATAAGCTAATTTAACCACGTTGTTGGTGTAATAACTATCCACCTATTGGTATGCATTACTCAAACGATGCTCACACGCAACTTCGCATAATGTTTAGAAGAAAACTGAGAAAGTTGCCATTTCCTATATGTGCAAGTTCTTGCATTTAAGTCAACAACTCCCCATTTTGTTCGATTTTCGATCTGAAATGTGTGTGTGTTTATTCCAGAAAACATACAAGGGATAACTTTTACAACATGACTCATCATCTTCTTCTCAACCCACTACGACAAATGTGTTTGTCGTGATCCTAAAATTCAAAGTTGCTATGTTAATATATTTATATAGCATCCAAGCTTCAAAAAATATAATAGCTGAAATATTTACCAGCTAAGTGTTGTCTCTCATAAAACCATTATTGGAGAGTAGCTCTAATGTACTCTACCAACAATGTGATATGTAAACATCTTCCTACCACCATAACCGCGTTCCATGATTCTGCAATGTTTGTGGTTATAATGTTTTACCGACGGGTATGGAAGTATACCAATGTGACCATTTTTGGATATTGACTTGCTCTAGATATTCAGCTACGGGGCCATGTAGTTGCCGAAGTCGAGAAAATGCCTCATTAAAATCAGAAACTTTTATAGGCTTTAGCAGCTCGCCAGTACACCTCATCTATCTTTCTAATTTTCTGGAATTTAGTTTTCATATCCATTCTCAGATGTTGACAACAACATCCATGGATCACATTTGGAAACACTAAATTCACGACATAATCAATTCCCTTGTGCCTATCCCAGATTATGGAAAAATTCTCTACATCCCTAATACATTCTTTAAGCTTGGTCATAAACGAAGTCCATGACTCATTGCTTTCGTTTGGTCCAACCCTAAAAGCAATATGATAAATCTGGTTATTACCATCTTTGCCAACTGTAATATGTAATTGTTCGAGATATTTACTTTTTAAAAACGCATTTTCAACATAAAGAACATGTCGAATATGTTCTTTAAATGATCTAAGTGAAGGACCAAACACCAGAAAAAAGTCCTCGAATTGATTATCATCGTCAGTTTCAATATGTGTCACCATACATGGATTGCATTTTTTCAAGGTCTCGCAGTAGTCCAATAACAACATAAATAACTCTTCTGGTGAACCCCCCGCATCTTCTAACACCCAACATCTTGCTCTCCAAGCTTGCATGTAAGACAAGTTGATTCTTTCTCAAAATCTTTCACAATGTCCTTTGTCTATACACTCTATCCTCGAGACGAAACTTATCTGCAAGTAGTATACCGACAACTCATTTCCCCAATTGCATGTGATGTGGTAACATTTGATCTCTAGCACATGTGTGTTTATTCATTTCATCCATTCTTCAGAGCCTGAACATATCGGAATTTGGTATCATAATACCTCTAGCATGCCATTTACATGTCTCATCATGCTTACATCTAACTTCAAACATACACTTGTTAGACTTGTACACTCTCTCTTCGAACTTGTTCTGTGTATTTTCCAAGTGCATCTTGCAATTCTCGTTTGTTTGAGAATATGTAATGCACCTTTAAACTAATAACCCCTTTTGATGCACCAAATTCACTAAGAATAATAGGTGCATCATGGACCTCTAGGAGCCATCGAAATGGATCAGTCCTCTTTCTTCTTATTTATTCATCATCTGGCTTATAGATACTTACTGATTGTTTCCGTGGGATAGGTTGTTCATCATATACCATTTCTTTGTTGCCCGTTTCTTTGGAGTCAAAATGATCCAAAATATCTGCTTCATAATTGGTTTCTTCCGGAACATAAAATTCGAGCTAATATCATCTGAACCAAGATTGGATGCGAGATTGAAATCAAGGATTTTTCTTTGCATGGCTGATGAGTTTCGACTTCATCGGTTGTGTCCACTTGAACCACAACATCACAACTTGATTGAATAACATTCTCTATCTTCATAGTTCGTGGTAGTTGTGGATTTCTTGTTCGTGATTCAAAATTAAAATGTGGTGGATAACATCGCTTGGATTCATCAGGCAATACTCTATGAAGCACTGAATATCACTTGAATCAACAATCAGAATTACTATGCCTAGAACTTTGTTTGGACCGTATGTAGTTTGCATAGTCATACTTATGTCAAATGATGTTGAATCAACACATGCAGAAGTGTAGACTCTCTCTTGAAGCATTTCCAAGTTGATTTTTGTTGAAAGTCGAATCAACTTTGATTCATCCCCCTCATATGTCATGAATTTTCTCATGGTTTTCCATTGATCGTTCTACATGATTACAAACAAGCAATAGTCAATTGACATACTACTACTGTTAACAAACAAGGGCAACACAAGTTAGTGTCAAATAATGTACTAAAGGAAGAAAAAAAAGGCTTTGCAGATCATAAAACGTTGAAGCCAGATACTCATCTGCGAGTTCGTAGTCCTTCGTAGATTATGAATCTGCGAAGTATGTGTATGTTTTGGCTTCACGGTTTTATATGATCGGCGAAGCCTATTTTACTTCACAGTTTGCGATTTTGCGAAGTAAAATCGCAAACTGCGAAGCTATTGGGGAAAAAACTTAAAACTCCAAATGAAGGTTCAATACACAAAACTAGCTTCATAAACACAAAACCTATGGTTCCAAAAGAATGATGAATGTAAAATGAACATAATACTTAAATAAAGAGTTTGGATCTTGGATTGATATATGAAAAATGAAGGATTCCTAATGAAGGAGTAAAGTACTAATTTTTGAAGCTCGGATTCCAAAAAAAACAAAGTAGGAAATGTCTAAGTTGTTATATATATATATATATATATATATATATATATATATATATATATATATAAAAGAGAGGGCTTTTGTGAGAACCATTTTTTAGGTGAGGACACTTCCTTATGGTGAAAATTTTAAAAAAAAGTGTTGTTGATGGGGTTCAAACCTTAGACTCTTCATCTACATTCCACACTTCTTACCACTGAGCCAATTGCTTTTCTTATGTATTATGTCGCGCGCTGCTTAATATACCACTGTCATTTTAGCTTCCATTGTTTAATATTTGATGCATGCACTTATTAATATCGATTAAATATGCATAATAATAAATTATTAATAGAAAAAAAAAGAAATGTGCATAATAATGAATTATTAATAGGAAAAAAATCTGCTCTAATTTCTTATTTATTTAATTTCTCTATATTTTTGTAATTTATATTTTAAAATGTTAAGGACGATGTTCTAAATATTGTTACATATGTTCTAAACTTTATAATTTGTGTTCTAAAAATTAAGTATAATGTTTTAAAAAAATAGTAAATATATGGACCATTTTTGCATTTGTTCTATAATATAATTTATAACTCATATTCTAAATAACATAACGTATGTTCTAAAAAAACATAACGTATGATCTAAAGTTTATATTTTGTGTTTCAAAAATTAAGTATAATGTTCTAAAAAAATCAGTAGATATCTCGATCGTTTTTTCATTTGTTCTATAATATAATTTATAACTTATGTTCGAAAAAACATAACATATGTTCTAAAAAACATAACGTATGTTCTAAAAAATATGTCGTACGTTCTAAACTTCATAGTTTATGTTTTAAAAGTTAAAATATATGTTCTAACGTTCGGGCCGTATGGGCTACTAAAGATCTTTGCGAAGTAGTAACTTCTTATTGTTATTAGTTACATAACCGTCGCTTTTAGTAGCTCATCGTTGGGGAAAGAATAAGAAGAAGATTAAGTTAAGATATTAAAACTTTTCGGGTATATGAAAGCGAAACCGGTAGTTATACATAGCTGTTAAGAAAGGAGCAAGGTCTTACGGGACATCGTCTTTTCTTCTCATGTAAACCAACCACTTTACTTTTTTTTATATTCTTATGTAGGGCTACCTTACTCATGCACCTGTAACAGAGTCATATTCGATTTCACAGATAGCAACCCGGCTCTTATCTGTCTTATATCCAATGTTATTGATCTTACCATTATTTCTTTCTCTAAGGGAGCACTGGTATCGATTCCATCACGGGATGAACTAGTGAAGCACCGGACGTGAAGAACAGAAGGTTACCCGAGAAGAATAGAAGGATTTTTTTTCTTACTGAGAAAATTCGTGATCCATGTTTTAAAAAAATATATAGTTTGTGTTCCAAAAATTAAGTATAATGTTCTAAAAAAAATCAGTAGATATCTCGATCGTTTTTTCATTTGTTCTATAATATAATTTGTAACTCATGTTCGAAAAAACATAACACATGTTCTAAAAAACATAACGTATGTTCTAAAAAATATGTCGTACGTTCTAAACTTTATAGTTCGTGTTTTAAAAGTTAAAATATATGTTCTAACGTATGTTTTAAAAATATATTTTCTTATATAACATAAATTATAAAAAATATAAATAAATTAAATAAATAAGAAATTAGAGCATGTTCTTGGATTTTTTTCTATTAATAATTCATTATTATGCACATTTCTTTTTTTATTAATAATTCATTATTATGCACGTTTCTTTTTTTCTATTAATAATTCATTATTATACATACTTAATCGATATTAATAAGTGCATGCGTCAAATATTAAACAGTAGAAACTACTAGTACAATGATATATTAAGTAGCGCGCGTAATATCATGAACAAGAGAAGCAATTGTCTCAGTGGTAAGTATGGTGGAGTGTAGATAGAAGAGCTTGGGCTTGACTCCCACTAGCAGCATATAGTGTTTTTTTTATTGATTTTTATACTCAAAACGATGTAGTTTTGAGTGTTCTCACCATAAGGAAGTGTCCTCACCTAAGAGAAGGTTCTCACTTGATCTGTCACGTCCGTGTCCTTAATTATTAATTGTTATACCTTAATATTAAATTTATCATAGCTTTTAGATAATTAATGAATTAATTGGGTGTGTTTGGTATAGTTTATAAGCCAATTTCATGATTTTAGAAGAAATTAAAAGTTTAGGGTAAGTTTTTAAAATTCACAGGGATTAAATGAATATTATCCATCTTTGGGACTCTAAATTACTATGTTCAAGAAGTGATTTTCTGACAGAATAGGCTGCTACTTGGTTGCTACTCCCAAGCTCCCCATCTTCATCTTCTCCATCTTTCTCCCTTAAGCTCTCAAAAATACCCAGCTTCAATGATCATTTGATATCCGGAGATTGCACCGTCCGATTGAGCCGAAATTTTTACAGCATATTCTAGACATCCTAATACACATTGTCGACGGTGTGATTTTGATTTGGAACTCTCTAGATTAGATTCGATCTAGGCAGATTGGAAGCTAGAAAATGAGTTCTTAGTGTGTTCTTCTTCTTTTATTTGCAAAAGTAAGTAACTATCAACTACCCTTTTAAGTTTTTATGTATATATATATGTGTATAAATCACTCTATATTTTCCAAAAATTAATTTTTGTGATGATTTTTACCATGCATTTGATTAAATGTGGTTTTTATGATTTGTTTTAATATGAGTTTAAACTATGTTCAAGAAAATATAAATGTCTATCTTTGCATGTACAATTTCAGCCTATATATATGCATATGTATACATATTTTGGGTTTTTGTTTTGATGAACTTAATATATTTGATTACTAGTTGTGTAAGATTTGATATTTTGAAGAGTTGAATTTAAAGAAAGGAAGTGTATTGAGAAACTTTATTGATAATTGATTTATGAATAAATGTATAAGTATATATCAAGTGATTTTTTATAAATTTACTTCTCAAAGTAAATTTTAGTTTTAATGAAAGATTGTTAAAATAGTAGCTTTGATGAAATGATGGTTTATTGAAATAAAGTATATATATATATATATATGATTTTATGTCTTTAGTTTTAAGAAATTGAAGTTATTATTGATAAATATATCAATAAATTATTTATTGGTGATTTTAGTTCAATAATGAAGTATGATTTAATATTTTGGAAATTGATTGAGTAAAGGTATTGAGAAAACTTTACGATGTTGATTTATGAGTTATATATATATATATATGTTTACATATATATTTCTGATTTTAAATTATATTATGAAATTATAATATTTTTAGTATCCATCAAGAGTAATCCGGATAGGTGGTTTTTATTAAAGTCCGTATTTAGTGAGAAATACGGCATGTGTACACAGTTGAAAGACCTATCGGGTATGGCAAAGAAGTGTTGAGTAAGACCATGCATGATAGGCAAATTATGAGATATCTCGATTCTATTATATTGTGGGGTTTGATACATACGAGGATTATCTCTCGGATGGATACGGTTTGTGAAATATTTATTGAGAAACGATTTATGAAGTATTTATCGAGTTACGGTTGATTTGATTAAATGATTAATTACAAATTTATTCGTTTTATATAATTGATATTTTAAGCAAATAAATATATATATCTATAGCTATTTTGAGTATATTTATTTTTTTTGTAGTTGATAATTACTTATTGAGATTTTTGTCTCACCCTTTTCAAATGTTTTAACGTTTTTAGGCGAAGAAGTGCAAGGCACAGAAGGAGGTGCTCAACGTTAGGTCGAGGATCGGACACGGCCACAAGTTTTGAAGTCATCTCTAGGGTATTGCATTTCATGTTATGCATATTCATAGAGTGAATAAATAGGGAACTTTATTAGAAGTGTGTTTTGGCTAGTATGTGATCATATAAATCATATATAGAGTAGTGTGTGTTTGTGTTGTTGTGGACAAGTGCACTTTTAAGTGCTTATGAGTTTAACTTGATGTTAGTGTGACCTTGTAAGGTCATTTGTGTATTCCTAAAATGAAATGTTGAATTATGGCCTTATGGTATGAATTAAGTCAATTACAAGCTTGATATTTTGGAGTTGGATGATTTTTCTTATAGCTAAATTCGTTTTTGTAAAAAAACAGTTTCGCACCTGACACTTCTAAGTCATTTTTAGATCTGTTAGGGTAAAAATTAGCTCCTGATATAAAAAAAGAAAAGTTGCATCTCTGTCTTAAGTTTCCAGTGGTTTTTGAATCACCTCATTCGGACCTCGGATGTGAGAGTTATGATATAAACAATATGTATATGTCGTTTTTCAGATTATTCGGGTTTAAACCGATTTTCGACCCTTTTTCCTTTAGGTTTCTGTTCCGGGGCTGTTGATGTAGGATTTCCCCTATGTGTTAAGTTTCAAAATAATTTGGAATTAATTAATTCGGACTTATATATTTTGAGATATGAATTAAGGAAACTTGGGTGGTCAAACTGAAATTTAAAGGAAATGTTGGTTTTTATTAATTAACCATCCTAATACATTTATAAACATTTCTTTTCTATTGTGAGACGTTCCCTCCGACAAGTAAACGTCGGTGGTGATGTCTCACCGTCATATCCGATTCTGTGTTGGGTCGGGTGTGACATGATCCCTCCCATATATATATATATATATAAAGGGTATTATGGGTAATTTTTAAATGAAAAAGTCTAGATATGTAATGTGTTTTGTAATGGGTTTAAATAGGTAAATGTGCTTCCAATTTGATCCAGTTTTGTAATTTTTCCAATAAAACTCGTGTGATGTGTTTTTTTTAAAAGAGAGCACGTCTTACACGGTTAAGAAATGGTTAGTAAATGGCTTAATACATCATTTTCCCCGTGAACTTGTCCAAAAAGTTTGATAGCTCCACTGGACTTGCATAAAAAGTTCAATTAGCCTCCTGAACTTGAGTAAAATGCAATCAATTGATCACTCGGTTGTAAAAAAATAAGTTAAATGCGGAAAATATATTGCATGCGTCTTAAAAAAAGTAAAACAATAAAGGGTATGCAGTTGTAATATTAAAGAATACAAGGTTTATAGTTGAACAAGTACTAACTTTATTTTTAATCTATTCTTGGATTATGTAATAACATTTTAAGATACGTGGAATACATTTTTCGCATTTAACTTATTTTTTTTGCAACCGAGTGATCAATTAATTACATTTTACGCAAGTTTATGAGGCTAATTGAATATTTTATGTAAATTTAAGGGGCTATCGAGACACTTTGAAAGTTTAAAGGGTTAATCAAACTTTTTGGATAAGTTCATTTAAAATAAGAAATTAACATTGTAAAATACATGGCTTTCTTTTTTTTTGAAAAATAAAATTATTTTTTTTCTATTTGCAAATCGGATTTTATTTGTTTTCCCTAATTTTTTTTAATAGTATTTTGGATTAAATTTTGTATGGTTTCATTATACACAAGCATAAATCACTTCTGCAAATTTAGATGATATCTCTTACATGCAACTAAATTGATGTAAAATTTATTGATTTTGATAATTCAAAATACATGTCAAATTCCGTAAAAAAGAAAAAGAAAAAGTACATGTCAAATAACATCAAGCAAGAGGTCAAATCGATGTTTAAGGTTTAAGCATTTTTTACTACTTGAGCTCTCTAGAGATTCTATATAAATGTTAGTTCTATGATTACACAGGAAACAAACTTAGGTTTTATGTATAAAATAATACAAATTTTGAAGGTTAATGTTTATCACACGGTGTAATTTTGAACCTCATTAATGGAAAATAATAATTATTTTTATTATTTTTATAAGGTGATCATAACATTAGAGGTTGAATGATGGTCAGAACATGAAATTACACATAATCTATTACGGAACTTAAAATTACACCGTCTAATAAACATTATGTTTAATATTACACTCTTTCATATATCTAGAAACTAATAATGTTTTCCTCAATAAACATAAAGCCAAATTTATACTTGATCCCAAATGCTAATGTAAACTTGTATGAATTCTTGAGCATCTCAGATTTTAATTTGGTTGGGCAAGTGTAATCTGGTATTGATCATCCTATCTATAAAGTAATTCGTATTAATGGGTCAACCAATTTGGTATTAAATTATTTATAATGTTAATTAATTATGCATACCTCAACAAATTTAATTATTGAGAGGGGATAGGATATGTTATGTCTTTACAAAATTGTAATATAATTATTATTGTAAAATAAAATAAAAAGAAAAGAGGCATAATGTTGAGAGGTAGTTGGAGATTAAAGATAATTGTGATTGTGTTCTTAAGCTTTATTTTTATTTTGTCCACCAGAAAATGACAGCCTCAATTTTATTCTTGTGTGCCTGCCTGAGCCTGGCTGGGATATATTCATTTTCTTCCACCATACCTTTTTATTTTTCCATAAAGTTGGATGTTGAAATGTATTAGATATTTTAAGCCATAGCTATCACATTGATTATATATGGTTGTCAGTAGCTCAAATCACTCAAAAAGATCAGGCTAAATTTGGATATTATTCTAATATAAATATAAATTTGGATAGTATCCTAATATAATTAATTTAAAATAAAAAATCACAAAATTTTCCTTTCAATGGAACTCATTAAGAATCATGTTTGACAAGAACTATGAAATTTAGAAGTTTAAAATGTTACAAAAATAATAATTTATTATATCACCACCAAGTACATGATCTAGATAGTTAAAGTACTGGATCAGTTTAACCATCCAACTAAGGTTCGATTTTTGGAGATGATAGTTGTAATTAAAATATTTGGTGTGACAGTTTTATCTCCTGAGAATGACCTATCAGGCTCGAATCTGGATTAGTTTGAGGTATCGGCCTAGGATACATACATGCCATGTTAACTTGTTGCTATAGAACATGGAATTATTAACTCTTATTGAATAAACATGTTGATATATTCATTCTTTGGTATGCTAACGGTGTAGAAAGACCTTTTTTTTTTTGCAACAAAAAGCAACACATTTCTTTTATGTAGAAAGGCGAACTCGAAGATCAGAAAAAACCTTAAATTTACAGAGAGACTTTGGAGAAATAAAACAGAGCGGGATCTTCTGTCCCGTCCCTATCGGGAATGGAGAATCACCAAAGAATGGAGATTGAGATTTTTTTATCCTTAAAGTTAGCGACAGAAAGGAGATGGAGAAAGGTATCTCCGATATTGTCCTAGGGGATCCCGTGGATTCCTCGGAAAAACCTCATTTACCTCTTTTTTTTATTATTATTTTATATATTAAGTGTTACATTTTTAATTCTTCTTTACATTTCTTTTAAAGTTCAAAATGTTGCCTGAAATTTATGTAATAGATGTAGTTTTTTTTTTTAATTTAAAGAACGGAATTGGGGTTTTATAAAAAAGAAAAAGAAAAAAAACAGGAATAGCGAAGGAATCGGAGAATAGGGTTTCCCTGCAGAATAGAGATGGGGAATTTTTTTCCAGTTACGGGGACTGAGAATCCTCACTAGATCAGGGATGTTGAAGGGGAATGCAATCTTCGTCCCTCTTCGCTCCATTTGCATCCCTAACAAGAGGATTTGCTATTATTTCACCTATGTGAATTCCAACAATGACATGGAAAATCGAATCCAAGTGATGATGTTAAAGAGTCTTCTTTCCCTTGAACCCACCTTCGATAAACTAATAAGTAGACCTGTTGGTCCGTCCAAACCCATTCTTCACGAGTTGGATCTGGACATGCACATTTAATAGTCGACCCAGTCCGATCCAGGCCCATATAACTTCGGACATAAGACGGGGTGGGCCTGAGATTTAACTCAAAAGCCATATGTAACCCAACCCGACCCCAAACTTACCTTTATAATTTTAATAGTTTATACACCAATTGATTTCCTGTTTGGATTTAATTGATTTGGCCGAGAGTTCCCTTAATATACTTCAATGCTAATCTGTGAATATACCCATCTTTTTAGTGATAGCTTTGTTGAAACTGTAGATATATATGGAGGAAGGTGAATTAAGAAGAGTTATTGTAGTGTTTACATATTAAGAAAAACAAATCTATCTTTTAAATATTAAATTTTAATTTAATTTTAGTTATAGAAAAAGTTTGGATGGGTTGGACTGGATTTGGATTTAGAATTTATATTTCCTTGTTCGTGCTCAGCCTGGCTCAAGGTCAAACTTTAAAAGATGCGGGCTAGATTGAGCTTGGATATAGATTTTTAAAACTTAATTCGGTTGAGTCTGACCCAACACGGTCAGATTCAATCCAACCCATGGACATATGTAATAAGGGTTAATTACAAATTTGAGCCTATTTAAAAGTCATTTACATATTAGGACTAGTTGCTTCACTTCTTACCAATCTAGACTACTTCACTTGATTTGGACCAAAATACCCTCACTGTCTTCATAACTATAACATCACAATTGAGGCAACTGTTGTAGAAGCCTGATGGACTGAAGCAGAGACCGCCAAAATCTTCTTCCAAGTTCACATTCTCTACTCAGAATGAGATTGAGATTGAGATCGAGATCGCTGAGGTATTGTATGGCTTGATCAAGTGCAGATGCCAAATCTAGAGTTTTATCATCGATCTCTAACTCACCGTCTATACCACAATCATCGTCTGTTCCTCCTAATTCTAGCTCATACGTCACTCCCATGTCTGCAATTGGTAAGTTGCTTAAACCATCATAAGCTCAAGTAGATTCAATTCATTTTAACTCCGGAAGTCTCCGCCGTTTGCAAATCCTCCACCGTTGAGGCAACTGTCACCATCGATCGAAGAAGCCCAACACCAAACTGTAGGTCTTCTCAAAAGTTGAAGAAGATTCAGGAAGATTGTGGCTGCATAAAGATTTTTCTTTTTGTTCTTTTTTGCTGCCTTCTAATCATGTTGCATATATAATTCCCGTTTGTCGCGCTGTCATATAACGCGACATCGCGTTGTCCCGTTTTCATATAATACGACGTCGCGTTTTCATATAAACGCAACATAATATATAAACTATTCTTTGTCGCGTTGTCGCGTTTTCATAACCCGATATACAAGAAATGTGACATTTTATGATGCACAATATTTGTCATGAAAACATGTTTTTTCATCACAATAGACAATTGGTGACAAATATTTGTTGTCACCTCGATTGTCATGGTAGGAGCGTGGTATTTTGTATATATGACAAATTTTCGTTTTGTCATAACAGATTTACTCTTATATGGCGATAAAAAACATGCGTCATTGTATGATTTTGTTTTAGTGACACTTATTTTGTTACTAATGTTGTGAATATTTTGTCACTTCAAACCATATTTTTATCATAATAGTGAATATTTTCGTGACATCTTTCATATTTTGTCATCTAATATATATGATAAATGATTGAAATTATAGAATTTTAGTGACATTGAGATTTACTTAATTATTGTCACTTAAGATATAATGTCGTCATGAATTGAAAATATTTAAATGACGCAATTCATTTTTCGTCATAAAAAATTGTATTTACAGTGACAAAAAGCTATGTAAAATGGAAATTGTAGAATTTGAATGATATTATATTTTGTCACATTAACATTTAACATGTCACTAAAGAGTATTAATTAATGACAATCATATTGTCATTAAAGATACATGTTTACTGGCCATAAAGATCGTCATGAATGATTATAATATAATAACAAGTTAGTTATTGTCATTTAATTAATATATACAGTGACGTTACAATATGTCATTAAAAACTATTTTGGTGACAAAATGGACCGTCTCTATAAAATATATTTTATGACAATAGTAACTATTATGAAAAGGTATATTTTATAATGACAAATTCAGTGTTGTCATTTAATTATTATAAATTCTAACACATGAATTTGTCACTAAAAATGAAATATTGGCAGTTTATAATATCACAAAAATTGTATACTGTGACGAAGTTTTATCACAATTTAATGTTATAATATCTAGTGACAATATATTTATCGTCATATAAAAAAGTGAGAGTATTTTTGTCCAAATAAGATTAAAATGTCTAGATTGGTAAGAATCGGTTTCACTTGCTCGAATCCTCAACTTGTGAAACATGAGCAGATCACTAATCTTGGATACTCAATTAAGTTAATTCGTATAAGTAAACTAACAGAATAGATTATTGTCTTACAATTAAGAGTATTATCAAGATTATAACGTCTCAAGATAGGACATATACCAAAAAAAAATAATATCCCTAATTAATGCCCCAACCCTATGACTTATATTACTCAAAGTAAATAACAAATAGCAAACATGAACCATCATGATAGTACTGAATTATCGACAAGATAGGGTGAGATTATGTCTGTTCCCTAAACGTAACATAAAAATGAACCTTCCAAATCTATTTGTAGATCATCTTTCCCAAACTAGACCTATTCATGGGCTGGATCGGGTCTAATCGGTTTTTACACTAAACTACCTTATCCAAACCCAACACAACTTGCATTATATTTATATTGGGTTTGGACCGGACTGGATCAAGGTACGAAAATTGATTCCTAAGTTCAGTCTAGCCCACCCAACTAATATATATTTATATTAAAAAATTAATTAAATATAAATAAACAGTAAAAATACAACAAATTAAAATTTTAGTTGATTAATTCAATAAAACTCAACAAAGATAACTTTATGTACTTAAAAATATTTAACAAAATACTAAAAATCAAATAGTGATAATATATATATATATATATATATATATATATATATATAATGGTGGGCCGAGCCGAGTTGAGTTCCGTCTTTTAAAGCAAATCCAAGTCTAACTCATTCTATGTGCGGGCTGAGCAGATTAGGGTTGGACCGAACCAATTTTCAAATATACATGTCCAAGCGCAAGCCATGAGAGACGGGCTTGGATGGGCCAATGAGTTCTTGAACAAATCCACTCTAAACTACCCTAAAAAAGAGTCCATTTCATAACAAATTGGTATCCGATCTCCATCAAATTGATTGGTGACGACTCGAATTCCAAGAGAGTAACTTGCCAAAAAGAGTTATTCTATGCCAGAAAGGGGAAGGGGAAATTTGTAAAGTAGTGGTTATCAGCGATAATAATCTTTACTTTCCATGTTCCTCCACCTACAAGCAGTAGCGGATCTAGGATTTGAGGGAGGAGGGCAAACTCTATGTAAATTTTTTTTAGACAAAATAACATTAATTGAAAAAATATACTTTAGTACATAATTGCTATCCATACAAAATGTTTTAAAAAAAAAAAATTCTAATGCTAATTAGATTGACGATTACGAGGTGACAATTGACATCTACAATCTGCTGCCTCTACCTATACTGCTTCTTTTTTTCGGGATGAAGGGGGCAAATGCCCCTTTTAATCCCCCTATATCCGCCCCAGCCTACAAGCAAACCATGCATACACATGCCTTTTTTTTTCTTCCCTGAGTGCGCCTTTGTGCCCCACTTTTCTCTCCACGTGGAGCCATCGGTACGACACTTTGCTAACTTAGAAATCGAAAAGGTATCGTCAGATCCCGACCCCCCCGTTGACCACCCTTCCCATCTTATTGTAGAGTACCTCAACCTTAAACTACATATAAGGAGATCCCTTCTAAATTTTCTCACATCACACATCTTTTATAAACAATAGTATTAAACTAAATATAACACAATATAACAGCATGAACATTTCAATGTAGAAACTCAGTAAAAGAAAATAAATAATTAGATAAATACAAAGTTAAAAAGCGAAAAGAATAGATTATGGCCAAGTATTAAAAATAGGAAAAAGAAAGGTACATTAATGAGAGGGAAAAGGAGTAGGTATAAACAGAAGAAAAGATATAGGAAGTAGCTGTGTACAGTTGAGAGAGGAGAGGTCATTGAATGAAAGATGAATAGGCGGCTTGAATGAATTTAAACATGAGCAGCTGGTATACACGTTGCTTTCATTTTCATAAACAAACCTCATGTGACCCTTTTAATTGTTTTGTCGGCATTGCCTCTCTCAATTTCATTATATATACTTTCCCATTCCTTCTTCAGTTTATTCAGGCCTTGAAGCTTTTCTACAGCTTCTAAATGGTGATTCGAGGAGCACTTTTGTGCTTCTTCCTCTTCTCTGCAACCTTTTGTTATGGTGATAAGGTGGAAGTAGTAGGGGTTGGAGAATGTTCAGATTGTGCTCAGACTAACATTAAGTCTAGTCAGGCACTTTCAGGTATTTTCCTGCCTTCTAACTCCTTTTTATATTTCTTTAATCTGGTAATACGGACTCACACGTATTATAAGTGTGGATCACAATACATGTGTTCAAATATGAATTGGAAGCCTTGCAAATGACATGGAAGACGTAGTATTTAATATAACAAACCTCATATATATCTACCACGTGTTCATTCAACAGTTCAGTTTAATTTTTAGGGTTAATTACCTCTCGAATGGATCGCGAATATAACAAACCTTAATTTCTTAACGTCAAAATAATAATCTATTCATCTAGACTCTGGAAATAGCATAGCAATCACTGAAAAAGACGTGGAGAGAACGTACACCAAATTTTTACACGTGCTTGAACCATAATAATAATAAGATATATGACGTTATGTTAATGAGAGAAATAGAAAAAGTGAGGCTGAATGAAATTAATTAAGTTTGGTTTTGTGACATTTTTTTTATCTATGTATAAAAATCCAATTACGTGTCATCTACATATTTTTTTTAGTGACGGTTATTGTCGGAATCTAGATAAAAAAAACTACATGAGAAATAAAATGTAAAATTAGATAATAATGTTAAGAAATTAAATTTTGTGGTATTTACATTCTTTATATGATACTTGGAGGACCATAGGTGTAATAATTTACAAATAAAAATTCTAAACAAAAATACATGTGACTAATTAATTGACACCGTTGTATATATTTGCTTTTTAACATATATTACCATCCATAAAGTGATGTACGTCTCTCTGTTATTAATCGAACGTGTAGGTCTTACATTTTAATTAGAAACTATTACATTATATTGAATCTGAAAAAGTTTTATGAATAATTTTTATTATCTATAATATAAAATACTAATAAAATTATGGTCTCTAAATTTAAATTCTTAAATTAAAAATCATTCGATTTTACTTTATGTAACATTAAATAAAAATCCGTAAAACTATAATATGCACAAGTGTAACTATATCATTAAGTATTATTATTTTTATCAATATCACCAAAAATTATAGTCAAATATCTATTTTACTCGCCATTGCGTTAGATTATTTATTTGCTGGTTGGAACTTTATATAATGTAAAAAAAGTTGAAGTTTATAAACCATATAATGTTAACAGCTAGCACGGTGGTTCAAGGGCACGAATTTAATTTACTCATGTATTTTTTTTTTTTTTTTTTGGTTAAGCATTGATGTTGCCTTATGCTGAATTTTTAATTAATAAATAGATTGTCATATAGAAAAAAAAAAGTAATAATACAAATAAGTTTTTATTTTTGGGTTTGAATAGTAGTAATTGAGTTATTATATTGTCTAACATGAACATGGAATTGTTCTATTTGGGGATACTGTTTGTGTACAGGGCTTCAAGTAACCATTGATTGCAAGACTAAAAATGGGGAATTGAAAACAAGAGGTGTAGGGAAGCTTGACCAACAAGGTAACTTCAAAGTGGAGCTTCCTACTGATATGGTCAAAGATGGTAATTTGAAGGAAGAATGTTATGCTCAACTTCATAGTGCATCTGCTAAACCTTGCCCTACTCACTCCAACATTGTCCTTCTTTCTAAGGGTAATGGTATTTACTCTTTTGGTTTGCCAAACAAACTTCAGATTTCACCTTCAACTTGCACTTCTGAATTTCTATGGCCTCATTTCAAGTACCCTAAATGGAAGCTTCCCCCTTTGAAAAGCTTTGGCCACCCTTTCCCCCATCATAAGGTCTTCCCTCCTTTCCCCCATTTCCATTTCCCCCCTCACCCTCCTAAGGTTTTTCCTCACTTTCCCCCTAAAGTTTTCCCCCCCTTCCCTCCTAAGGTTTTTCCTCCCCTGCCTCCTAAATTCCTTCCTCCTTCTGTTCCAATCTACAAGCCGCCCCCTAAGGAACTTCCTCCGCCAGTGCCTATCTACAAGCCGCCCCCGAAGGAACTTCCTCCACCAGTGCCTATCTACAAGCCGCCTCCCAAGGAACTTCCTCCACCAGTGCCTATCTACAAGCCACCCCCGAAGGAACTTCCTCCCCCGGTGCCTATCTACAAGCCGCCACCAAAGGAACTTCCTCCCCCGGTACCTATCTACAAGCCGCCACCAAAGGCATCTCCTCCCCCGGTGCCTGTCTACAAGCCGCCACCAAAAGCATCTCCTCCCCCGGTGCCTATCTACAAACCGCCTCCAAAGGTTCTTCCTCCGCCCGTACCTATCTATAAGCCACCGCCAAAGGTGCTTCCTCCGCCAGTTCCAGTTAAGAAGCCATGCCCCCCTAAAGTACACCTTCCGCCTAAACCTCCGGTTTACAAGCCACCTCCGGTTCCAATATACAAGCCAAAACCAAAACCTCCAATCTATCATAAGCCTTTGCCTCCATTGCCAAAGCTTCCTCCTTTTCACAAAAAACCATGTCCTCCATTGCCAAAACTTCCTCCGTTTCACAAGAAACCTTTGCCTCCATTGCCTAAACTTCCTCCATTTCACAAGAAGCCTTTGCCTCCATTGCCTAAACTTCCTCCATTTCACAAGAAGCCTTTGCCTCCATTGCCTAAACTTCCTCCATTTCACAAGAAGCCTTTGCCCCCATTGCCACAACTTCCTCCATTTCACAAAAAACCATTGCCTCCATTACCGCAACTTCCTCCGTTTCACAAGAAGCCGTTGCCTCCATTGCCTCCATTTCACATGAAACCCTTGCCTCCGTTGCCAAAACTTCCCCCGTTTCACAAGAAACCATGCCCTCCTCTTCCTAAGCTTCCTCCCATGCCAGAGATCCCTCCAAAGTATTTCCAACATCCTAAATTTGGAGAATGGCCTCCATTGCCTCCGTTTAATCCTATTCATTAGGGCAATAAAAGTATTAATATTGTTTGTTTGATGTTTATTAATTCCTGAATGGATTGAGTGAAGTTTTTCATCGCCACAATAAAGCCTGGATTTAAAGGTAGAGGAAACTAGCTACAAACTACTGTTATATTATCTTGAAGAAGAGTGTGTTTCAATTGTTTTGTAAATGCTTAATTTATCTAATTGTATTATGAATTCATATTGAATTTAATTATTCCTTGTTCTTTCAATTACTCCATATAAATTGCTGCAAGTTCCAGGCTTCTTAAAAAGTTAGGTTATTTTAGCTATTAAATTTTAACTCATTGATATTTTTAAGTGCATCGGATATTAACTTATTGATTTATTTCATAGATGCCACAGCAATGTTGACATGCATTTTAATTATCAAATGAATTTATTTATTTACAGTTAGAGCATCTCCAATGGGTATAATAAACCACTCAATATACTCCATTGTATCATATTCTCCCATTGGAGAGTATGATAAAAAGTAATCATTATCAACCACTCAATGTTTATTGAGCTTTTGTTTATTTTTATATATATATATTTTTATTTTTAAAATAATATGATTGGTTTAATTAATTGGTGGATCAATTATGATTAGTTTAATTAATTGGTGGATCCTTAGTGATTGATGAGTTTAACCATTGGAGTTACATAGTTTAATAAAATGAAGTTTATTAAATTGATGATGTGGCATGTACATTGAGTGGTGGTGAGTATAAACCATTGTGGATGCTCTAAACTTATTAAATCTAGGTATTAAGATGATTTTTTTATAAAAAAAAAACCTTAGAATGCTTTGAATTTCTATCATAAAATTCTAATAAACGTATTTAACGGTGAATGACATTAAAGTGCATGTGATCAAAACTGTAGACGGGCGGTCAAAACTACAATGAAAACTACAATGAAAAGGAAGAAAATCTTCTCTACCCAAAATCCTATGCTTTTTCCGGGTTTTCACCCACACAAAATTATTATTATTTTTTTTTTATACAACATATTAGTTTAAGTAAAATGTAACTTTTTTTTATGTGAGAAACAGAGAAGAGAAGGGGATATGATTTAGAGAACGGAAGATATTTTTCCGGATAAAATCTCTCAAAAATATGAATAACAGTAATTTAACGATGAGAAAAGAAGAAAAAAGAATCAGTGTATGAAATGAGCAAGAGTGGCGATGAGAGAGTACTATTTTCACTTATTAGGATGGTTGGTGAGCAATTAATAATTCTTTTTTTTTAATTTAAGTATGTTGTTTTGCTTTTTTTTTTTAAAGGAAGTATATTGTTTATATATATAAAAGTGTAGATTTAATTTAATATATGAAACTCTTTCAAAAAAAAAATTAATATATGAAATAAAATTTTAAACCTAACTCTTTTTAGGTTTATTTGATACTCGTTATTTAACTGTTTAATCAAATCCTCTAAATATTAATTATGTCTAAAATATTTACTATGTTCCGAACGCAATTAAAAAAAACTATCAAAAGGTCTAACATTATGTCTGCAATATATATGTTAATCACAAAAATAACCTAATATATTTAGTTTACTTTATTTTATTTTATTTTTTTTGAAGAAATACGAGACTTTATTAGCAAATTGGAGAAGCGTCCTGAATCAGACAGCTTCTAACGAATACAGGACTTGACAAATGAATGAAAGAATTAGCATACGACCGTGCATTACGTGCCATCAAGTGGGTTGCACCGTTCGCTAACCTTGAAACAAAACTCACCTTGAACCTAGGATGAGAACAAAGAATTAATGAAATATCTTTAAGGACCTGACCAAACTCAGTAAGATCCTTCTTTTGTGCCTTTAGGGAGTCGACAACGATCTTGGCATCCGACTCAAATTCAATAGAGCTATGACCTAGAGAAATAGCCCATTCCATAGAGACCTTTAATATGAGAGCTTCGGCCAACTTTACAGGTACAAGACCTCTTATGTGCATACTGAAGCCTTGGACAAAATTTCCGTGGTTGTCACGAATAATTGCGCCCCCACCAAAGGCACCATCATCAAGAAATAAAGCAGCATCCAAATTGCATTTCAGGGATCCCGCTGGAGGAACTTTCCAACGAGTCACATTTATTATTCTGTTCTAAAGAGCATTGCGTGGATTGCTGGGCACTGGATCATTTACCACATGAGATGGAGCTAATCGTCTTTCGGCACCCATTCCATGCTCGTTGTTGCTTGAACTTGCAGCAGCACGGTCGTTGGGAAAAGTCTTTTCTGCAGCGGCTGTCGGATTCTGTGTCACCCTCGGATGAAGATGATTGCTGATGTTTCTGCAGTCCCGCCTGCCGTCAATCTGAGGTATGTCGATTACTAGTGCAACTCCTCTTCCCGACTCCATATTCGTCCAGCCATGATCCGCCGCCGTGTATCTGATCACGGCAGGTCTGTTGGCGGGTCCAATTCGGGCATTTTGCTGAGTAATAGTATCAGATCCGCCAGGGTCACCTGCAAAACCTGCATGAACAATGTTAGTGCCAAAATTTGGTGTTACCCGACTTCTCCCTTCATCATCCCCATCTCTCCTACCACCTTCAACGTCCCTTCCCTCCCTTACTTCATCCCCATTCACCTCCAGACCACTTAAGATCGCCCCTTCCCTATTTTTCCCTCTCTCCTCATCTCTAATCCCACCACCTCCGACATCCTGATATGCCCACTGCATATTTATACAATTTCCCCTCTCTTCTCTTCCCTTTTGTGCACTAATCCATTCTTCAATAAATTGAGAGGCAGCAGCAATTACTTCCTGTGGCCTACACACTCGCTGTTCCCATAAAAGAAGATTTCTGGCATTCCAAACTGCCCATAATACAGTAAGGTATCTACATATCAAACTGGTAGGGGATGTCGAGCACACATGTAAAACCCAGTCTTCAATATATTCCCATTCCTCTCCAGGGGGTGTAAGATCTACTATTTGGCAACATTCACGAGCGAAACTGCAACCAGAGAACAGATGCCAACCATATTCTAAGTCATTTGGGCACAAGATACAATGAGTAGGAATAGGAACTCGTCTGCTTGCTAATTTGGTCCGCGTAGGGAGTATTCCGGAAAGTAGTTTCCATGTAAAGAGCTTAACTTTTGGGGGTAGTTCCAGCTCCCAAAGCCTTTTCCACCCTGAACTTGTCGGGTATCTTTCACGCACTGCCGCCTGCAGATTATAGCCTGATTTAGATGAATAGACTCCATTCGATGTATAGTGCCAAATCAATCTGTCAGGATGATTTGAGAACGGGACAACCATCTCTCTGATCCTCCTGGCCATATCCTCAACAAAATATTGGCCTAATTTTCCCCTATCCCAAACCCGTGTGCCATGAATGAACAATTCTTCTACTCTAATAGGTCGCTCCCCTAAATTTTCAATAGGCCCAATACATAACCTATTCGAGTCCCAAATCCACACATCCTGATGCGCAATTACTTGGTCACCCCCAACCAATCCGCCATCTCAGGCCTCCTTTTAGTAAATCAATTGAACACCAGACACTCCTCCAAACAAAACTGGGATTATTGCCCAGTTTGGAAGAAAGGAAAGTTTCTCTAGGGTAATATTTGGCTTTGAACATTCTACTCACCAAAGTATCAGGCTCATCAATCAATTTCCATCCCTGCTTCCAAAGAAGGGCTAAATTGAACTCCCTGAGGTCCCAGAAGCCTAAGCCGCCCCCTCCTTCTTTTCACACAACCGCTGCCAATCAAACCAATGTATCCGCTTACTCCCATCCTCCTTCGTACCCCACCAGAAGGAATTCATCATTTTCTGCAGCTCATCACAGGTGGTTTTTGGGAGAAGAAAGGTGCTCATACAGAATGTAGGTAGAGCCTGGGCTACCGATTTTAGCAAAACCTCCTTCCCAGCATTAGATAGATACCGAAATGTCCAATTACTAAGACGTTTCGACAACCTGTCTTTCAAAAAGCCAAAAATAACTCGTTTGGACCTACCAATAAGCGATGGCAGCCCGAGGTACCGACCTGTGTCAAGAGGGGCCTGGATTTGAAGGATATTACTGATTGCCATTCGTTGTTCCATTTTAACATTTGAGCTAAAGAAAATTCCAGATTTGTTGAGGTTCACTGCTTGACCCGAGATTCTTTCATATTCAGACAGAAGCTCCTTCATACTATTTCCCTCTTCTTCCGTTGCTTTGAAGAAAAGGAAGCTATCGTCAGCAAATAGGAGGTGCGTAATGCTAGGTGCGCCTGCACAAATCCGACATCCCATGATTTTACCCTCAATTTCAGCTTTATTGATCATCTGGGACAACACTTCAGCGCACAATAAAAATAAGTAAGGAGATAGGGGATCTCCCTGCCTCAGGCCTCGTCCCGGCTTCACCGGACCTACAATCTCCGAATTCACTGCAAATGAATAAGAAACTGTGCTCACACACAACATCATCCAGCTAACCCATTGCTCACAAAAACCCATTCTTCTCATGACTTCCCTTAGGAAATTCCAATCCACCTTGTCATAGGCCTTGCTAATATCAATTTTGAGGGCAACTTCCCCTTTGACACCCCTATTCTTTCTCTTCATGTAATGTAGAAGCTCAAAAGCCACCTGCACATTATCAATTAGGGACCTTCCAGGGACAAAAGCTGATTGGTTCTCAGTTATCACCTCAGGGAGAATCAATTTGAGCCTATTTGCCAAAACCTTTGCAATCAGCTTATACAACACATTACAAAGAGAGATAGGCCTCAGGTCCAGCATTCTGCGCGGCTTTTCGCATTTGGGAATAAGAGTCACAATAGTATTGTTTAGCTGTGGAGGAAATTATCCTCTAGCCAACCAACCCGCGCAAGCAGTAAAAATATCCTTCCCAATCAGCTTCCAATATTGTTGAAAGAAACCGGGTTAATACCGTCTGGGCCAGGAGATTTATCTGGATGCATTTGATTGATAGAAACAGTAAATTCCTCAAAGGTGAAATTTTGTGTCAAATCTGCGTTCATGTTTGCTGAGATCTTGACTGGCAGGAAGCTGATAGCATCAAAATCGATTCTCTCACTGGTTGGGTACACCTTCTCAAAATACGACCTAACCACAGACCCCAAACCATATTGATCTGATACTTCTGCCCCTCCTCATTCTCCAGGCAGCTAATTTGATTAATCTGTCTTCTAGCCTTGACACTAGCATGGAAGAACTTAGAATTCAGGTCCCCTTCCTTTAGCCAGAAAGCTTTTGCTCTTTGGTACCAATAGGTTTCTTCCTGCTCTAAAAGTAAATTTAAACTTTGCCTGGCTTTCAAATATCTAGCCACTGAGACGGGGTCAGAACAATCACGAGTTTCTGCCATTACTTTCTTATAATTCTCAATTTTCCGGACAAAACGAGCCTTAAAATTCTTACCCCACTCCTCCATCGCAATACAGCAAAGCCTCAAACGATTAGACAGATCCACACCCTGGTTCAGACCCCAAACATTTGACACTAACTCGCCAAATTCACTCTCTTTAACCCACGCACGATCAAACCTGAACTAGCGCTTATGTTTCTTTCGAACTCGACCTCCTAACACCACTAGTACATGCGAATGATCCGAATAGCTGGCAATCAAATTTATGACACTGTACTGAGCGAAACGATTGCACCATTCGGTTGAGCCAAAAGCTCTGTCTAACTTCTCCCGAATCCAGGCATCCGAGCCTTTTCCACGTTCCCACGTGAACCTACTACCTTGCATTCTTAAATCTGATAAGTCCGTTAAAGCAATCGCTTCCTGAAATTGATTGATCAGAGATTGTGGGTAAGCAAGGCCACCAACCTTTTCACTCTGATCCAGAATACAATTGAAGTCTCCCACCAATAGCCATGGAAGTTCCAGATTACCCGCGAGCCTCCCCAGGAGATCCCAAGAATCTCGATGTCTGGCCCTGTCCGCATAACCATAGAAGCCAACAAATCTCCAAGCAGCCTGCACATCTCCCATCACTACTGCCTCAATATGGTGGTCCGAGAAGGATTTTATTGTAACTTCACTCTCACTTTTCCATAGTAGCGCTAACCCACCACTGTGCCCTCTAGCTTCCACTACAAAGCACCCTGCATAACCAAACTTGCTTCGTAGTACTTCCATTCTCTTTTTATTGACCAGTGTTTCAATTAAAAACACCAAATTTGGGTTGTGAGCTTTCAGCAGCTCACCCAAGTATCGAACTGCCCGAGGGTTGCCCAAACCCCGACAGTTCCAGCTTAAGCAACTCATTGGTCCCGGCGGACCTGGTCCCCAGGCCTCGCTGAATCCTTAGTATTATCCACTAAATTATCCACAGAAAGTGTAGAAGAGTTAGTGTCTAGTGTTCCCATAATGTTTGAGTCAATTTCATTTAGAGCCCTCTCCGGGCTCTCTCCTGCATGCCTCTTTTTTCGTGCCTCTACCAATTCCATCTCAACATCTTCATTCATGGGCCCTTCCTTCTCGTTACTGTTAACATTTTCATCGTCACCCTTATTCTGCACCTGTTTATCCCATCTCTGCAACTGATTCCTGCCCTCCCAGATGGCAGTTTGCCTAGTAACCCTCGTGGGCAAAACAGCACTGCTTGGTTCCCTCAGCCATCTGGATCCACTAGCCTCAGAACCCCGTCTCATAGTAGCTCGGAGCCAATCTCCCCAGTCACGTTTAATTTCATTTGGAGGTAGACAGAATCGTTGTTCACAGAAGCGGTCAGTATGACCTAGGTGACCACAAATGTAGCAGAAATTACACAGTCTTTCATATTTAAACTTGATCAGAGACCATTCCGTGGCCGACTTCTTAATCTTCTTACATCTCTTAAGAGGGAGATTCATGTCAATTTCCACCCTTATCCTCATAAACTGTCTCCGGTAGCTACTGTTGTTGTTAGGGTCGTATTCTATAAACTTACCTATAAAATCTCCTATCTGCCTGCCAATCCCCTCAGTCATACACCCAATAGGTAAGTCATGAATCTGCACCCAAATGTCAACTTTATCCAAGGCCATATGCTCCGGACGCTCTCCTAGCTTCCAATCCGCTAGGACAAGCATGTTATTATCGAAAGCCCAAGGTCCTCTTTCCAGGATACGTTCTTTATCCACCTGGTGAAAAAATTCGAAGAGGAATAAATTCTCCTGAGCTTCAGAAATAGCTATTCCCCGGCCAGGTCGCCAGAGGTCTGCCAATTTCTTCTTCATGGCATTCAAGTTCACCGGCCTCTCAGTCAAGAACTTCCCTACCATAACAAGGCTCTGCTCACTCCCCGCCTCTTTCTGGCCAGCTGCTGAAAAGTCAAAATGCTCTTCTTCTCCATTAGACAGGCCGAGACCTTCAAATTCTTTCTCCATAGCCAAAAGAAAACAAAAAACACCACAGATACCAAGGAAATGTACGAAGGGGATATTGTCTAGCCCAAGACGCACCTTTCCCAAAATGAAAACACAATCAAACAGATGTAGCAATACAAGAGATGCACTACCCCAAATTAACTCAATCACTTTTTGGCAACACCGATTCAAGAAACCGCGGAGTCCAAATTTGATTAAGAAATCGCAAAAACAACAGCACAGGTGTAGAGCACCAGGGAGAGGGAAACCGAAAAAAAAGACGAAAAGAACTTGAGCTGGAGGAATCTAATCCGGTAAGAAACCGGGCAGGGCACTTGGCACCAGACCAATATTGCAAAACTCCGTCGACCGCTGTTCAAGAATACAGTCGCCATCGACACTCTTACTCTCACCGGAGAAGAGACGCTCTCACCGCGACGTTAGGTTAATCGCAGCTTATTGGAAGAGACTAATTAAAATAAGACTTAGTTTACTTTATTATTAATACAATTTCAAATAATCTGAAAAGATGTGCAAAACTGCTTCAGTTTATAAACAAATTTGTTTAGAATGTCTAATGTGAGAGTCAAATAACAATAAAACCAATATGTTCAATTTTTTTTATCATGTATGGGTAAAATTGATTCTACTTGAAAACAATAGGGATAAAATTTATTATCATTTCACATGTTTAGAGTAAATTTACAATCTCTCTCAAAAGCGAATGGACCGTGCCAACCATATATTGAGAATCGAGCTCTACCACCATGCTTTATTCTACGTCAAAAGGAGGATGAATTATTCATATCAAATGAGAATCTTCACACATTTTTTGACATGTGTGTGATGGACCTACCATATATAAGTTATTAGTAGGTTCACTCCCACATGACAAAACATGTATGCGGGGTCTTCCATTTAATATGAAGGACTCAGCTCTATTTTTTTTCTTCAAGTGATCTTTTTGCATCACCTATATCACTTGAATGCATATGCATGTCGAAGACCTAGATTTCTCTTGCACAAAAATGCATATCGACCTCCTCTATCCGCATAGCTTTCAACAAAGACTTGATAGAAAAATTACACTAACAAGAGGCATCAGACATAGAGATCCGCTATCAATCCTTCTTTTTGTACTATATATGGATAGACTTAGTCAAATGATAAACACTAGAGTTAAAGCAATGAGTTAGAAATGGATTAAAATATCTAAGTTTATTCTCACTCTAACCCACTTTTTTTTATAGATGATCTAATTTTCTTCGCTGAAGCAACAAGAGAACAAATGAACATTAATAAATGTGTCACAAGGGCTATGAAGAACAAGAACACTATCATGCTTAACAATGGAGGAAATAAATCAACAATGAAGGAAGACGAAAGGCTTTAGCTTTTCTGGAAGAAGAAGAGAGAAGGATTTCTATCTTATATCTGCACAAATAAGACTTTAAGTCTTATTGAAAGATACAATAAAGACTTTCAGTCTTCCAGGGACTTTTTTGTCTTTCTACCAAATACAACATTCTGGAATGAGCCCTATCAAAGTGAAGTGTACTTGATCAACAAGGTACCAAAACCGCATGACTAACAATAAAAAGCTCTTCTTTATGCACGTATTATGGTAATACATGGCATAAAAAAGAGGTATGTTTTAAAAAACATGGGTACCCGCCAAGCTACGACAATCGGAACAAAAACAACAATACTAGAAGTACATCATAGGCGAATGTAACAACAGTTCAAAATAGAGAACGAGAAGAGGTAGAATTAATAGATGAAGATGGCTTACAGGCAAATGAGGAGCAGTTCACTCTTATTAGAGACCAATATCAGAAGTTGGCAGCTCTTCTGTCACAAAACCATCAAGATAAAGCCCCCCATAAGAAGTAGTAGTATCAATACCTTCATTAAGGTTGACACTTCTGGTAAAATTCTAAACTCTATCATTAATAAGACTGCAAAAGCATGTTGGATAATAGACACAGGGGCTACGGGTCACACGATCTGTGATCCTAAATTCTATAGCTCCTACAACAAAATTGACAATTATAGTGTCAGTTTACCTAATAGGGAGAAAGTAAATCCTCAATACACGGGAACTGTGATATTAAGTTCCAGACTTACTCTATATCGTGTACTGTGCATACCAAAGTTTAATTACAACTTGATATCTACCAACAAGTTGTTAGACACTGGGAAAAATTGTATTGTCATAACTGGTTCCCTATGTGTAATACAAGATACATCAAGCTAGGAGAGGATTGGCCTGACTAAGGAGTGTGAAGGATTGTATTATTTGGAGTTCCCATTACCCACTTTAGTTTATGATATGCCCATTGTTTCCTTTTCAATTAAAGCAAATGTATGGCACTCACATTTCGGCCACCCCTCATACGAGAGATTAAGGGGCCTAAACATACCATGTACCGACTATAATAGTATCATTGAAATACCATGTGATATTTGCCAAAAAGCCAAGCAAAAGAAATTAACATTTCCATTGAGTTCCAACATATCTAAACGTGCCTTCGATGTTATACATGTGGATATATGAGGGTCGGTTAAGGAATCTTATTCGAATATGCACTACTTCTTAACCATCCTTGATGACTACAACAGGTACACATAGATAACATTATTGCACTCAAAAGCATATGTTAGACCAATGTTTCAACAATTTTGCAATTATGTAGAAAGACAGTTTGACATGGAGGTGAAGATCATAAGATCGGACAATGTCCCCGAGTTTATGATGAAAGAGTTCTATATAAATAAAGGTATAATACACCAAACATCGTGCCTAGAGACTCCTCAAAAAATGAAAGAGTCAAAAGGAAGCACCTAGATATAATGAACACAACCAGAGCACTTCTATTCCAAACCTCACTGCCCAAAATCTACTAGCCTGAGGTAGTGAGTCATGCAGTCTACTTGATAAACATGTTACCATCCGCATCCATACAGAATCAAACACTCTACAAAGGACTGTATGGAGAGAAATGGGACATTGACAATCGAAGGGTGTTTGGCGTATGCATCAGCATTAGACAGGCACAAGACAAAATTCATAGAAATAGCCATCAAGTGTGTGTTTTTGGGGTACATGAAGGGTGTAAAAGGCTTCAGATTACTGGATTCACAAACTAATGTGATTTTGTTTTCCAGGCATGTTCAATTTTTTCGAAGAGCACTTTCCCTTCTCACAAAACAATCATGGCACCGACTCATAACCTTGCAGTGAAGATGAACTTGAAGCTATTCATGATGTGATGACAGAAGATGAAGATGAGACACAATGCACAAATGAAGAAGAGGAACACTTGCCCAAATAGACCTACTAGAGAAAGACGTCTTCTTACATAACTTAAAGATTAACACCTGGCCTTAACACAAGGCAACCCTCATTCATTAACCAAGCATTCATCATATGAGAGGTTGTCCCAAGCCAATAAGAGATTCGTCATCAACGCCACATGTCACATAGAACCTACATCATACAAACAGGCACAATCAGACCCTAATTAGGAACAAGCCATAAATGAGGAACTTGCAGCATTAGAATCAAACAGCACATGACAATTGACTACGGTACCTGAAGGGAAAAGACCAATAAGATGTAGGTGGGTATACAAGCTCAAATACAAGTCAAACGGCGGTATTGCTCATTTCAAGGCAAGACTAGTCGCGAAAGAGTACACCTAGCAAGAAAAGGTTGATTTCATGGCCACCTTTGCATCTGTTGCAAAATTCACAATAATTAGAACCCTGTTAACTATAGCCATAGCAAAATGATGGGAAATTCAACAACTTAACATTGATAATGCGTACTTACATGGCGAACTGGATGTGGAAGTGTGCATGGTATTACCACCAGGGGTACCAGGAACATCTCCGCACTAAGTATGTAAGCTGAGAAAACCCCTCTACAAACTTCGCCAGACAGGAAGACAATGGAATGCTAAACTTATGGCAATGATAAAGCCCATGGGCTTTACACAATCTCCGGCAGGCCCTTCACTATTTACCAGAAAACAAGACACATCCATCACAATAATGTTGATTTATATTGACAACGTTTTTATTATTAGAGATGACAATGATGTCATCGTCTCAGCGAAAAGGTACCTCCATCAGTCTTACAGTATCAAGGACCTAGGAGCCATCCACTAATTTCCAGGGTTCGAGTTTGCATGCAATAGCAAAGGGTTACACATGTCTCAGCGAAAATACACTTTGGAGCTATTGCAAGAAACACAATTCATTAATTGTAAATTAGTATCTTCGCCAGCATTACCAAACCACAAACCAAACTCCCAAGCTTTCGAACTAGCAGACATCACCCTTTACAAACAGTTGATTGGGAAGCTCTTGTATCTTATGCACACCAGGCTAGACCTGTTGGTTTGTTAAATATGCACGCTAGCAAGTGTACTAGGTCGGATGGAGTATTTGGTAAGACCAAGTGTCGTATTCCACGGGGATTGAAACAAGTTGGTTAAATGAGTTACCTTAAATGTTAGAATTGAATATTTGGTTGGTTTGATTTTCAGAATAACTAAATATGAACAGGCAAAAGAATAACGATAAAAGGGAAGATAAATCACAGATTAAACAAGCACAGACCCAGTGCTACGCCTACGAACAATTGTAACTAAACTATTCCTTCTCAATAAAGTAAATCCATATTCCTGATTTGAGTTTCTTTCTCAATATTCACTGAGGTCCGGTCTCCCATTTCCAAAGATTCTAAGCAAGCAATATTAACCAAGTCTCCTTACGTTGAAATACAAGCAAGCATTAAGATTCAGAAAGCATTCATAAATGAAACCTCAATATATGGTTGTTTTTGTCTCTGTCCGCTACAATATAAGCCACATAGTTAGTTCAGTTACGTCGGAGCACCGTCGTGCCATCTTCGGTAACTATCATGTAGATTGGATCCTAATCTACTCATTATGCATACTATGGACAATCATTCATAGATAGAAATACTTCATTAATCAAAATGGTTACTTCCAGTCACCGTTTTATGGCTGGCTAGGCCTACAAGGTAATTACTCACTCATTTCCATGAGTGAACAGCTTGTTCCTCCCAAAAATATTCTTCCAACAATAAAAGTAAAAACATAGAATAAAAAGGAAAGGTGGCTGAAAACGAGGCGCCCCCCTTTCTTACTACTACTTCAGTATTTATAGGACACAAAACAAACCCTAAAAACAAGGGTAAAATAGTACTAAAAACAAAGGACAACTAAACTTTCACCCTCCACTTGGCACAAGATGGAAGCCGCCTTGCTATCCACGTTTTTTCTCTCTCCTTTAGCTTGCTCAACCCGCGCCTATATCCATATCCTGCCAGGTTGACCCGTTTATGTTGTTGTTTATGCTGTTCTGTTCTTCGTAGATGTTCAGGAGGAATTCTTCTTGAACTGTAATTTCTGCCTGTTTCTTCCATTTCTGGTTGAAAACTGTAACTCTGGAGCTCTTTTCCATGAATGTTCAGCCTCATAAACTTGCTCATTTTACTCGTATCACCTGTCATATATCATGAATCAACTTTCTCAACATTTAAATAAATTGGATGAGTAAAGTGTTGTTGAAAGTCCATGGTCCCCCCACGCTCCACTCTTTGTAAATCTAGTTCATGAAAAAATTGGATGAGTAGAGTGTTGGAACCCAAATCCTTGAAGAACACTCTTTTGACTGGCCTCCAAATCGTTGCCAAAGTTGATTGCATATATCCAAAGTATACACTTTTCTCAATCAGAAAATACCCCAGAAGATGGAATTTATTTGCATCATGATTAGTAACCAAAGCATTGTCTTCTAACACAACATCTCCTTCATCATCATCCTCAATCGACAAACCATCACATAAATCACCAACACGTTCCATAGATAATCTCCCAATTTTTGCCATTTGGAGAAAACATTAGAAACTAGAAATGACAATTAGTTTATCAAATGATAAGACAAAAGAACAATTTCGGGGTGTTGGATTTTTGTAGCTAGAAACAAGAGTTTATGTGAGTGCAAATATGTGACTTTTCACAACAGTTGGTATTTTATTTCACACCTTTTTAACTGATTTTTGTATATAACCATTGCTAAATAATGAGTTAGAATCAAGTAAAATATGCGAACATATGGTAAGGAAAGTAATATTTCTTCTTTGATTCTCTCTAGTTCATTAATGAGCAACAGTATAACTAAACGTGAGTACACTAAAGTTGTGAAATAAAACGCTCATAAATTAAGAAACTAAATCCAGTAGCTATAAGTTAGGCTTTTAGAGCATCCTGGTGAATGCAATTTGTTTGTTACTTTTGCTCAAAAAGTAATAACCAACCACTAGGATGTTTGTGTCTAACTTTAATTTGTTACAATTGTAGTAACAAACAGTAATTGTTACCAATGAAAAAAAAAACTAATACAAAAAGGGGAATGTGACACAAAGATGAGGCGCGTCTGGCGCCTCATAAAGCAAAAATATTTGTTTTTCTGTCATGGCTCACCATTCTTTATTTACTCTTATATAAAAATGAATATGGATAATTCAGTTTCAATCCAATTTGTTTAATTAATATTTTTTTAACCGTGTCAAATATTGAAATAACAAAGGTTCTAGTAGTTTTTGTAACTTTTAATTGTCATTTATGCCTAAATGGCATCCAAAATTTACAAACACCACTAGAGATGCTGTTAGATTACGTTGTTGTTCCTCAGGGCCGACCCTGGGCCAGGTCTGGGATGCACTGGCATAGGGCACAGGGCTGGAGGCCCAAATTATAAATTTAGTGTTATATATATATATATATATATATATATATATATATATATATATATATATATATATATATGAAAGTTATTATTTTTTTTTTAAATATAGATAGTGATAAAACCATACATGAGGGTCTAATTCTTTCTGAAAACCCATTAAAAAAAAGACATGCTCAACCTTTATTTAATTAGTAAATTCTATATTAAATGTGTCTTTATTACTCATTTTGTCTTTATTTAAAGGCGGCTCATCTGAAAACATGGACACATCGGAGCCCCACTCGTACAAAGACTCAGTAATCGGGAATCATAAGCCGCAATTGAATCGCCCTCATCGGGACCTCGAGGCTGCAGGCCTGGTAGTAGTAAGTTACGATAATCCCTTGAAACCGAAAATCACAATTGCTCCTCAGCTCGTCGAAGACTGGGCTGTCAAGTGGAATGATGCGTTGATTGTGAAAATTCTAGGAAAGAGCGTGGGATATATTGCCCTTCAAAAACGAGCGCTGGAAATCTGGAAACCCAAAGCAGGGGTCGACATAATGGATGTAGGCAACGGCTTTCACATTGTTCGCTTTGATGATATGACAGACAGAGAAAGAGTAATATGCGAGGAGCCCTGGACCATCCAAGGCCACTATCTAACCGTCCGCCAATGGTCCCCGGACTTCATAGCAGCCACAGCCACCATAGCATCAACCTTTGTCTGGACCCGGTTCCCTGACCTTCCAGTTCAGATGTATGATGAAGATTTTCTTCTGACAATAGCGAACACCATAGGGAGAGCAGTCAAGATTGATAAGAATACTTTGAAAGCAACCAGGGGAAGGTTTGCAAGGGTGTGCATTGAAGTAGACTTAGCCAAACCTTTAATTGCAGAATTTGAGGTGAACGGGGAGTCGTATTGGATAGAGTATGAAGGCCTACATATCGCCTGCACTAAGTGTGGACGCTACGGGCACGACAGAGCAGGATGCCGCCACCCGGGGATTGTACCAATAAGTAAAGCTCCCACCACTTCTAACCCATCAGTGCTCAATAGGGAAGAGGTTCATGAGAAACCAGCAATAGAAGCAGGGGTAACTACTGATGCCACAGGAGAGGAAGGAGTCTTGGTGGAAGCAGAGTATGGCCCTTGGATGATGGTTCCTCAATGAAGATACACACCCCGGCAGCCTAGAAAGGAAACCCTGAACCGTACCATGCTCGAACCTAACTCAATCACTGCTGAGTCCGGACCGATCAATCCCGGAGTGCTGCCATCGGCTGGGGAAAAACAGGGAGAGTGGGATAGCGCTTTCAGACAGCAAGGAAGTGTTGTAGGAGCCAGACCAAAACACAAGAAGGCCGCTCCCAACAAGCCTGCACGCGAGCCACTCAAAGGACTGAATTGTCAAAATGTGTTTGAGGGGTTAAACACCAACTGCAAGGGCCCTGAAGAGGACTTGGAACTAGGTATGACACAGCTGAACCGAGCGAAGAGATATCGAGCTGAAACGTTAAAGGAGAACATGGCTCCGTTTACTATTAATGGCATGGAAAACTTTGTCTTCCAGTCAGTTACTGAGGAATCAAGAGGAGCTAGCAAGGGGCAACCTAAAGCTTCCGGACCAGTGAATTGTGCTAGTATGCCAGAGAAGGATCGCCAAGGGGCTGGTGCCTTTAGATGAGCTGTACATGATCTAGTGGGGGTCTTATTTTGCTAATGCGTGTTATATCATGGAACTGCTGCGGAGCAGCAAACACCGAGTTTCTTCGTGCCCTTAGGCACTTATTAGCAATTCATAATCCTGACATCCTGGTTCTGCTGGAACCCCGGACGCCTGGATCGCGGGCTACAGAACTGTGTCGTAAGTTATCCTTCTCGGATGTAACTATTGTGGAAGCTGAGGGCTTTAGCGGGGTGTAGACACTGAGTCGGAGGACCTGTGACGAAAACCTGAAAACAAGACGGTTGAAGCGATTGATTCCGGAAGTTTTTGAAAAACAAAAAAAAATATAAAGAATAATAAGCGTATAATAAGGAAAGAAAATTACGGCGGGTCGCTGTTGCCGGTAAGGTGGCTCGCATATGCTTAGCGGCATGGCGCGGGTGCTTAGCGGCATCCGGCGCGCGGTCAACAATGGTCAAACGCCCGCTCGACGGTACAGGACGTGCGCTCGGCGTCCGTCGGACGCACGCGTCCAACCACGAGTGGCACGTTCTCGACGTCCGAGCAACGCCCAAGTCTGATAGCGCGGGGCACGCTCTCGTTGGCCACTGAGCGTGCGCGCCCGGCAGCGCGGAGCGCGCATTCGGTGGCCGCAACGTGTGAGCGTCCGACGGCGCGGAACGCGCGCTCGGCGGTCGCGGGGCGCGCGCGCCCGACAGCGCGAGGCACGCCTCGGGGGTCGTCGGGCGTGCGCCCAACCACGTCGGGCAAACGCCCAACGAGCGTTGGGCGAGCGCCCAACGTTGGTTGGGCGCTCGCCCAACACCGTTGGGCGGTAGCCCAACTTAGTGTTGGGCGGCCGCCCAACAAGCCTTGGGCGGCCGCCCAACGACTTTGGGCGACGCCCAATTTTACTTGGGCATCGCCCAAAGTTCCGGGATCCGTTTCCCTATATAAGGGCACGGATCCCAATGCAAAAGAGAGGAGGATTTTTGGAGAGAGCTTTCTCACTCTAAACATTTTTAGAGAGAGAGAGTGAATTTTTTTGAGAAAAATATTTTTTTTTCTCAAAAATTCCAAATTTCCTAAAGTTCAATTTTTACGAAATTTTCATTAAAAACGGAAGATCGTGGTTCGTGGAATCAATCGGCTTCGACTGTCAAATACCGAATTTAAGGTATTATCCGAGGACTAGACTCTCTTTTATTTTATTTTATTTATCTTCTTCTCCTATTTATTTTTATGTTACAGTTTTTATTTATTTAGTTATTTATTTATGTTGTCACATTTTATTTAATTAGCGTATTTATTTAATTTCCATTTTGTGTTGAATAAAATTCGGTTTTGTTTTAAAATAAAAAACCTCGTTTTGATATCCCAATACGAACCGTGATCCGATAAAAAGGTAGTTCGGGTATCGAAAACGTTGTAATTACAAGTTTTTAATTTAAAAGAAATTTTCAAATAATGATTTGAAATAAAAAACGTCGTTTAGGAACTTCCGTTTTCGACTATGATCCATTTTTGGTAGTTCGGAAATCCAAAACGATTGAATTAGATTTAATTTAAAGCTTTCGAATAAATCTGGAGAATATTGGAGTGCTGCTGTAATTTTTCATTTCTGTACTAAATGCTGTTTACCGACGGATTTTCCGTCGGTAAATCTGCCAAAACGTAAAAGATGCCATTTCAGTCCCTTTTTCTTAACTTTTAAGCTTTTAATCCTTAATATATATATGTATAGTTATGTAATATATGCTTTTCAAATTATTTTAGACTTTTAGTATATGTAATTATTTTAGAATATTCGTATGCTTTTTTATTATTATTCTATTTTACAATATAATTATATGTATATATATGTCTTTCTTTTTATTCATTTGGGCTCTATTAGATTCTATTTTGAAGATTATTTACTTGGGTATTTTGAAAAATAATTAATATATATTAGTATATGTTATTTTTTATATTTAAAACTATAATAGATATGTATATATGTAGTTTTGGGATATTTGGATTATTTTAGTGGTTATTGAAGGAAATTATTTTTGGATGAATATTATTTTCTTAGGTATAGGATTTACTTACTATTTTCACATTTTTAAAGTATAGATATATTGTACCTACTATTTTTATATACATATAGTTTCTTTTATATAAACTTTTATTTTCTTATTCTATTTTTCGATTTAAATGTATATATATATGCTAGAATTACTTTCTTTATTCCTTTGGACCATTCATGGGTCCATGTTTCAAATGGGCTTTATTTGAGTATGAGTCTTGGTTTAAATGGGTTTATTATTACAAGTATAATAGGTAGAGAGTCCATTAAATAAGAGAGGAAAATAAATCACAAAAAAAGAGCTTTCAATATAATTATTTAAACTAATGAATTTTTAGAGTTTCCCAATGTAAGTAAATAGAGTTGTTTTTGTTAACATTTCAAATCATTTCTCAAAACACCACGTCTTAAAACCTTAGTCCGTTCCAACGGCGGATTAAGCGAACATTATAATTAAAATCATTTTCTTTGTGAATAATAGAGTTTTAGAATCATTTTCTTAAAGGATTTGTACAACATGATATTGACTTGTATGTTTAACCACGTTTTCTCATTAAAAGGTTCTTATCCTAATGTTTTCAAACACTCGAGTCGTTCCAACGGCGATTCGGGTAAAATTTCATCAAACGGGGTTTTAAAACGCACCTAAATCGTTCCAACGGTGATTAAGGTGCGAACCATGTAAATAAACTCGTTTTGGGGAAAATAAGTTAGTGTAGAATAAACACACAGCGTGACATGTAAATGAAGTTGTAAATAAATCACTTCTTTCTCCCCCTTCTCTGTGTATGTATAACATAAATGGGTGATTCTTTACTAGTATGGCTTTCCAATAATATATGCTCAAAACGGTTTCTGAAAAAAGAAAGAAAAGGGTTTCAAATGAATTTTAAACTTAAAGAAGTATACGATTAGTCCGTTATCGCCTAACATGCTGAGTAGGAGGCCGGTGGTTCATAACCGGGCGATGTCGGGGTGCCTAGTAGCCTTTCTCCGGAAAGGAGCTAGCCTTCTTGGCTCGTACCTAAGTTTCCCGAACCCACTCCGGTCCTGCCGAGCAGCTTGATTCCACGATTGGTTGCTTTCGGCGCCAATCACCGCTTACATCGCCATGAGGTTGTCCACCCCCCGGTCCGCCCGGGAGATTAGGTCGCGGCACCTCGTCTAACACGGGGGCATATGGGTCTTTTGGCACTCCTCTGTCATCTCCTTCACGGTCCTTGCTACGGACAGACAGTTTATCCATGCTCAGGTTTGCATGGCTGATAGGCGGCAAACTAATCAGACTTGTATTGTGACCTTTGCATATGTTCGTCCGCAACTGCACTACAAAAGAACCTTCATGGAGCAAATGCGGGCTCTCAAAGCCCAAGTTTCGTTGCCGTGGCTCATGCTTGGGGATTTTAACAGTATTAAGTCCATGGATGAAAAGCAAGGAGGTAATATGGGTGTTCTAAACCACTGCATCCCCTTTGCCAGATGGATTGCAGATATGGAGTTCATTGACATTGGGTTCCAGGGGCCTGTGTTTACGTGGTATCGGGGAATCACTGTAAGAACCAGAGTGGCATGCCGCCTTGATAGAGCACTGTGCTGTTCTAATTGGAGAACGATGTTTCCGGAAGCAACGGTCCGTCACCTAACGCGAAATAAATCCGACCATGTACCCATCCTCCTCACTCTCTTCAACCTGGTTGGTACGGGCTCTAGGGTGGATCACCCCTTCCGGTTTCAAGCCGCTTGGCTTCGTCACCCTGGTTTCGAGGGGTTCTTTGCGGAATCTTGGCATATGGGGCAGAATATTAGGGAGAGTTTGTCCTCCCTGGAAACAAACCTGCGTGATTGGAACACTTCGATTTTTGGCAACTTGCATTACAGAAAGAGTCGGGTGTTGCGTCGGCTGGAGGGAGTTCAAAAAGCCTTAGCTTGTCACGATACCAATGGGCTACTGAGGCTTGAATGGAAGCTGAGGGAAGAGCTGAATGAAATTCTTCAACAGGAGGAATTAATGTGGTTTCAAAAATCCCGAGTCAGTTGGCTCCTTGATGGTGACATGAACACGCACTTTTTCCATCTAACAGCACTTATCAGAAGGCGGAGGAATAAAGTGGACGGTTTAAGAGACAAGGACGGGGTTTGGTGTTGGGATGTGGAATCAATAAAGACGATGGTATCAGAGTTCTTTACTAAACTCTACCTTGAGGAAGAGTGCATTCGGCGCAGCCTGTTGACTACGCATTCGTTCCCTCGCCTTGAGGAGCAGAATATCCGAAACCTGGTCAGGCCCTTCAGTAACAGTGAGGTGAAGAAAGCTTTGTTCGACATGGCTCCGTACAAAGCACCGGGGTCCGACGGTTATCATGCGGCATTCTTCTAGAGTATGTGGCAAAATATAGAAGAGCAGTTGTGTAGCTATGCAATCTCGACGTTGCACTCGGGAATTGTAGAGCCGGCAGTCAATTCCACCCTTATTACTGTTATCCCCAAAATCAAGAATCCTGAATATATCCATCAGTTCCGCCCTATAAGCCTTTGCAACGTGTTGTACAAGCTGATTACCAAATGCATTGTAAACCGCCTCAAGCCGTTCATTGGAAGCTTGATTGGTCTGAATCAAAGCAGCTTCATCCCCGGACGCCTGATTACCGATAATGTTATTCTGGTTCAAGAGGTGGTTCACTCTTTGAGGAGGAAACAGGGAAGGGTTGGAGGCATGGTTCTGAAATTGGACCTTGAGAAAGCTTATGATAGGATAAGCTGGCAATTCCTGAGAGACACCTTGCAGCTGGCTGGATTCGATTCTCATTGGGTCAATCTAATTATGTCATGTGTTGTCGTATCCTCAATGCAAGTTCTATGGAACGGTGAGAAACTCCCTGCTTTTCAGCCATCTCGAGGCCTTCGCCAAGGCGATCCCCTCTCTCCGTATCTCTTTGTCATGTGCATGGAGCGCCTCAGTCATCTAATTGACGATGCAGTCCTGAACGGAAATTGGAGGCCGCTCCGCCTCTCTCGGGGAGGCTATCCCTTAACACATGTTTTATTTGCTGACGATATTGTGCTCTTTGCAGAGGCCAGTGTTGAGCAAGCACATAATATTCGCTTGATTCTTGACTATTTCTGTGAGTGTTCGGGCCAGCGGATAAATTTTGCGAAGTCTAAACTTTACAGTTCAGTCAATGTCTCAGAAGGGGTTAGCAGAGGGATATGCGATATCCTGGGAATTTCCAAAACCAATGATCTGGGGGTCTACCTGGGAGTTCCTTTGATGCATGAACAAATTAACAAAACAACCTTTGGGTATGTAGTGGACAAAGTGGTGAATCGGATGACGGGTTGGAAAGCCAAATGCCTTTCACTTGTAGGGCGGCTGACGCTCATCAAGTCGGTAGCCTCAGCAATACCCTCCTATGTAATGTAAAGTGCAATCATCCCAATGAGTGTTTGCAATAGGCTCGATGCATTGAATCGGGCTTTCCTTTGGGGCTCGTCAGCATCAGGGAGAAAGATCCATCTCGTTCAATGGCAGGAAGTCTGTCGAAGCAAGCAGATGGGGGGGTTTGGGGATCAGACCAACCCAAGAAACAAACATTGCGCTAGTTGCAAAGCTTGGGTGGCGGTATCTAACGAGTCTTGAAGTTATATGGGTGCGAGTGGCCAAGGCGAAGTATGCTAGAGGAAATTGTGGAGTGACAGTCTTTCAATTTAAGAATGCGGATTCCTTTCTATGGCGACATATAGTGAAGAGTGTACAAACCTTGCTTCGGCTTGGCCTGGGAAAGGTGGTCTCAATGGCAATGATACGTCTTTTTGGCTGGATGCCTGGTGCGGAGATAAGCCGTTGATTGAAATAGCAACAGGACAGGTACCGCCAAATTGGACAAATCTAACAGTAAGGGACTTCTGGAGAGGTAGCGGCGGGTGGGATTGGAGGCTGCTCGGTACTATCCTGCCAGCAACGGTTCTTATGCAACTTGCGTCTTTTAGATTGGATGGATGGCTCGTGTTGGCGGCTTTCTCGAACTGGTACCTACACGGTGGCATCAGGCGTCCAGCTCCTGACCAGTGACGCAAGACACCCAACAGCACCCAAAGCATGGGAGGAGATCTGGAAGCTACAGGTAGCGGAGCGTGTCCGCCTGTTTTTTTGGCTTACCGCGAGAGAAGCCATTCTCTGTAACTCCGTTTGAAGAAAACGGCATTTGACAGCCGAGGCAGGATCCGCACAGTGCAGCAGTGAGGAAACGCTTCTCCATACGTTCCGAGATTGCCCGAGGGTCCAAGTTATATGGAGGCAGTTAATACCCGCATGGCTGCTAAGACGCTTCAACTCTTTGAGCTGGACTGAGTGGATTTCTACCAATATAGAATCAGCAGTAAGAATCGGGGATTTGCAGTGGCCTATAATTTTTGCAATGAGTTTATGGTGGATTTGGAAATGGAGGAACTTGTGGGCATTTGAGAGGAAATCCTTCACTCAATCACGAGTTGACTACGTCATGGCTCGTGCTAGGGAAACACAAGCAGCCTTCGCCAAACGAGCAGGGACCACGAGAGGGGAGAGCAAGTCGGTCTGGGTTAAATGGCAGCCCCCTGATGAAGGCTGGGTTAAAGTGAATACAGACAGTGCTAGCAAGGGCAATCCAGGCTTGGCATCGGCAGGAGGTCTCATAAGGGATCAGAATGGGGCATGGTTGATAGGGTTCGGAGTTAACCTCGGTATATGTACGGCTTTCCTGGCTGAGCTTTGGGGCCTATTCTTTGGCCTCAAACTGGCCTAGAAAAAGGGACACAGGAGGGTACATGTTGAACTGGATTCTAGTTCGGTTCTGAGCCTCATGAATAATCAAGTAGGAGCCCATCATCCTCTGGCTTGGCTCATCTTGAAATGCCAGGAAATAAGGGATAGAGAGTGGGAAGTCCGATTCACCCATGTCTACAGGGAGGGGAACCAAGCAGCTGACTGGTTGGCGAGTTTCGCAGGTGATTTAAGTTTGGGGCACCACGAGTGTGGTGAGCCTCCTGCAGGCCTTCAGAGAATTTTATATGATGATCGCTGCGACAGACTGTCAGCAAGGATAGTCTAGTACACTAGTTTCCTTTTTATTTCCGTATTTCCTTTTAGTTTTCTTTGTTTCTGGGCTTCGGCCTTCCAAGTTTACCAAAAAAAGAAAGTAAATAAATCATTTTAAGCAAGTTGAAGTAAATAGAATTTTTTTCAAGTATTTTTTTGACGAGTACAAAAATTAAGGATGTATTCTGCTCATTTCTTACAGAATTATTACATTAGTTGTAATAAAAAAAAAGTCCCTAATTTAACCTAGAATGAACTATTAGCCATCTGAATTGGTTTAAAATTAAATGATATATATATTGATATCCTAAACTTACTTAGAATGATTTATTAACTTTCTAAACTAGCTATATATTTGAATTTTTTCAAATCCTCTTTTGATTGTCATGTACGGAGGTTAATCATATCACTTTAAATAAATTCAATAAGCTAATGAAATACTCACTAAATTTATAAATTTAGAGGGTCAATCTATTTTGAACCATGTTAGAGTGGCTCTTGATGTACTAATTCTTTGGGTTTGAAGCTTTCGAAAGTTTAAAAATATATTTGTGTAAAAAACCGTTAATTTGAATAAATTAGACGTAGAGTTCAAGTTTAAAAGCATTTCTAAGAGAGTTCTTGTTAAATTATTACGTTAATTTTTTAGGACTTTGTTGTGGCAACCCAACTCTAAGAACCTATTAATTCATTCTCAAATTACTGTAAGTCTCAATTTCATCTCTACATTGAAGAGTCTCTCTTCCGTCCTAGTTTCATCACTGTTTCATTTTTTATTAATAATTTTAAATTGTTGAGTTTTTCTCTCACTATTGGTAAATATAATGATCTTAATGATAAAAAAAAAAAAAAAAAAGTGGGGTATGAGAAGTATTGTTAAAGAAGACATATATTTTAGGCTTAATACATCATTTGTCCACTGAACTTGTACAAAAAGATTGATTGACCTCCTGAACTTTCAAAGTACCGCGCTAGCCCCTTCAATCTGCATAAAATGTTCAGTTAGCCCCCTGAACTTGCGCAAAATATAATCAACTGATCACTCGGTTGTAAAAAAAGTAAGTTAAGTGTGGAAGATGTATTGCACGCATTTAACTTACTTTTTAGCAGCCGAGTGATTAATTGATTACATCTTATGCAAGTTCAATGGGCTAACTAAACATTTTATGCAAGTTGAGGGGGCTAGCGTGACACTTTGAAAGTTCAGGGGGCCAATCAACTTTTTTAGACAAGTTCAGGAAGCAAATGATGTATTAAGGCTATATTTTAATATCTTAAATTAGTAATAGACAATTATTTATATTATTTTTAAAAAGTCAATTAAGAGCTTTATAGATATGCTCTAACCGGATTATCATAATATTATGTCATTCACTAAACGTAAAAAGCATATTAGACCTTGTTTGATAACCCACTTAATCACTTAAATTAAAATGTTAAGCATTTATTTAATTTAGGTGCGTTTGATAATGGTTGTTTCTCCACTACTTAAATTAGTTAATTAAGTTAAAAATCACTTATTTTGATATGTCAAAATATTTAACTTAATATTTTAAGTTAAACATTATCAACTAATATATATTTTTATGGGTAAATTACAAAACTAGGTCAAATGGGAGGCTCATTTACATATTTAACTCATTTACTCAACCTACTACATATCTAAACTGTTTTTGTGTGACTTTCCCATAATACCCTCAATATTTACGCGAAGCCTACGAAGCTAATGTTTGGTTTACTTGATGAATTTAATTAGCATATGTGAAGCTTGCGAAACTAATGTTTGATTTACTTGATGAATTTAATTAGCATATGCGAAGCCTGGATGTGTTTTGAAGCTAACTTGCGAAGTGGTATATAACAAAAAATGCCAAACAACAACAGATTCTAACATTAAAATCATAATATTATCAAAATTTACAACAAGATTGCCACAATAACAACATTAAAATCATAACATTATCAAAATTTATAACAAGATTGCCACAATAAACTCCTAACAAATCACTTCAAAGTGAACCTCACTAATCTAGACGGAAATTTCTCCCTCTACAGGAAGTCTAAACCTTTTGGGATGAGAAATGGAAGTCCAGACCTTTTGGGATGGACGTGTCCCATGATGCACACCAAGATTGGCACAATCTCTCCTAACCAATCATTTCAAAGTGAATGTGCCAATCTTGAGGGAAATTTCTCCCTATACAGGAAGGAAAGTCATTTCCCCTACAGCCCAATACGCCGCCTTCCAGAAAGGGATGTTATGTAATCAACCACCTTTAGGAAAAATTAATCGTGTTAGGTAGGAAAAAAGACGATTTTGGCATCGCGAAATGAGGATTAACGAAGCATGCGAATGTAAATGTGCAGGGAAAAGGATGATTTTACTTCGTGAATCGATGTTTTCGCGAATTCTGCGAGGTCTGAAACATGACGATCTATGTCGCATATCGACGCTTTATCGAGGTCTGCGAGTGAAATCATGAACTTTTCTATTCGCAGACTTCGCGAACTAATCGATTCGCGAAGTAGATCGACACGTTTCAGGCTCTTTCTCTTCGCAGATCTTCGCGAAATCATCGACTACACGAAGTGATTTCATGGAAAAACGCAGAAGAAACAGCAGATACTTACATTTTTCGCGCCTTTCACCCTTAAAAGCGACTATAACAATATGATAAACTGGGAAAAAAGATGGAAATAATGTAGAATAACCATTTCTTTGATAGTAACAAGAATAGAGAAACCAAGTAACGAGCAGGAACAAGAAGATGAAGAACCATGGCTTCATTTTTTAGGATTAGGAAGTTGCAGAATCAATAGATAAAGAGAGAAAAAAGAGAAATACATTGTGATTTGGAGAAATGGTGCAGATTTCATACAATTTAAAGAAAGATAGGAACATCAAAAGCCTTGGAATCATTAATGGAGGAGACAACTGTTTTGCGTAACCAATGAGAAGGGGGTGAGAGACCGTTCGCGTTGGGGGAAGTGGAAAGGTTAGGGGTATTATGGGAAATTCACACAAAAACAGTCTAGATATGTAGTAGGTTGAGTAAATGGGTTAAATATGTAAATGGGTCTCCCATTTGACCCATTTTTGTAATTTACCCTATTTTTATAAAAGTTACATCATTCAATACTTCTAGCACTTAAAATTCAGTACTTATTTTTTCAGCACTTAATTTTCAATTTTATTAAACATCATCTTAGTATTTTTTTTCTTCAACGTTGATGGATTGTGTTTTATTTTATATTTTATTTCAATCTATTTCTTTTATCAAATTAGTTAAATGTGAACATCTAATTCAGTTAAAAATAACACTACCCATTTTATTTGCATCTAAAATTATATTTTTTACAATTTAAAATAAAGTTTTTGCAGTTTCTTTATAATAGTCACATTAACATAAAAAAAAAAACTACTTTAAAACTGTTAAAAAAATTCAACTTTCAGACAAAGATGAAATAAGTAACAATTGAGCTCTCAGCACGCGGTGGGCCCAAATTTCCGGTCCTGGGCCAGAGAAAACGTGGGCCCAAATTTCCGGTCCTGCACCAGAGTTTTCTCTGGCCCAAATAACGCTTGCACGTCAGTATCACTGTGGGCCTTCACCAGAATTTCGGGTGAAAATTAATAAGATGACAAAAAATGATCATTAATTTAATATATTGATATAAAATATAACATGCTCAATCCACTAAATCACAAGATGATAGGTATTAAAATGGTTTTTACCTTTTTTGAATGCTATAATATTAATTTGGTTTGAAATTGTTGAAATTGATTCTAAATTTTTAAAATCATCTGACAGTTCGTTCAATTTGTTTAAAATATAGTTAATTAGTTTATCGATTATAAAAAAATAAACTATATATAGAAGATGTGTTGCACGCATTTTAAGAAACTGTGGTGCAATTTTTTTACGGTATAATTTCTCCAAACTTGAAATCGCCAAAAACACACATGCAAAATAAAAATAAAAATAAAAAGTTAATTAAACTAAATTAAATATTGATGAAGTAATGGGAAACAAATTAAAAAGGCACCGCCAGATTAGGAAAACGGAGTCCTCTGGCAGCAGGGTATGATTAATTCTCAGCTTGAACAATATTTGAGGCCTTAATTAGGTAGGTGAACCCTCCCCCCCTTCACATCATTTGACATTTTCTAAGTACTAAACTAAATAGTAAATATCCTATGTTATATAACATGATTCCAATCAACCAAATTTAAGCACATCAATCACTCACTCATTACCCTAAACATGGGGATTGGAAAACCATTTGTTTACTTATTAACTCTTTCTTTGGTGGTTTCTGTAGCTTTTTGCTATGAAGAAGAGAATGATTTATTCTTGAAGAAGAAGAAGCAGCATCATCATCTTCCAATATTCCTGAAGAAGCCTCCTCATCTTCCTACCTTCAAAAAGCCGCCAGTTCCTACATTCACCAAGCCACTCCCTGATTTTGCTCCTATCTTCAAAAAGCCTCTTCCTCCCAAAGTTCCAATCTTCACAAAGCCACTTCCTCCCAAGGTTCCATTCTTCAAAAAGCCACTTCCTCCCAAGGTTCCAATCTTCACAAAGCCACTTCCTCCCAAGGTTCCATTCTTCAAGAAACCACTTCCTCCCAAGGTTCCATTCTTCAAGAAACCATTTCCAAAATTTGAGAAGCCATTTCCTCCGTTTCCGTTCCCGAATTAAGAGACAAAACAACAATTTGGAAATGCTTCTCTTTAAAGTAGTGTGAATGTTGGTCTTTATGCTACTAAGTGCAACTTTGAGATTCAGAAATAATATTACTACCTTCGAGGAAGTGAAAAGCTCAATAGTTCTTAGCTTAAGTTGTGAGTTTGTATTCATCATTTTCTTTGTTTTTTCTTTGTGTTGAGATGGTGGGTTGTTGTGGAATATATCAATATAATAAAAATGAATGATCATATTTCATTTTCTTTTCAAAATGATTGTTTGTCGTTGTGAGCAGCAAAGGGTTTTAGCCTCTACTCGAATGAGAATTACTATATATAATGAAGTAGTATAATTATATTCCAACATTTATTTAAAGAAGTACGATGGAATGTTTGCCTGAAATAGTTAACTACAAATATCTAGCAGATTTCAAGTGACACCCTCCAAATATAGTATAGAGAATTACTCTACACTTCTAATTAGATTATACTAGCTCTGTACCCGGCTATGCCAAAGTAACCAATTCATGGATTTTTTTTTTTTTTTTTTTTTTTGCAGAGTGCATCTGCTGTAGATAAAAAAAATTTGGAAAGGTTTAGAAAAAAGAAGCACTAACGATCAATTATTCCCTCAATCAATTATTCCCTGGCAGAAAGCTTATAAGACAATAGAAAACATAACAAAAGTAATAAATCTATTTTCCTTTCTGGCAGTTTCTAAAGTGTCAATCAGAGGAAACAGGACAGGAAGTTTCTAAAGTGCCAATCAATTGAGGCTCGCAGTCTCCTAGAAGCAAAATGATATAAGGTGATCAGCTCGGGGTTAACCACATTTGGAACCACAGGATTCACCGGGTTACCCACATTTATAAGTAAGGGACTGACCAGTTGATCGTTCTCAAAAATCGTCTGTTCCGGCATATTGAAATGAATGAGGTAAGAAATATTAAATTCTTGTATTTTTCATTAAGAAAACAAAATAAACTAACTATTACATTTATACTATGATGTAGGTGTGCTACTCAAGCAAACTTAGTGAGCAAGAAAATAGGCCAAGTGGCTTAATCATAGCCATTCATCATGATCAACATGATGAATGGTTGTGATAACTTGAAGCAATACTTGGGTGTGAGTGGTTCTATGATAGCAGGATGAAGCTCTTCTAGAACCCTCTATTGTGGTGATATTACTAAGTTACCCTTGGGTCTTTGTGCAAAGACTAAAAAGACCCTTGGGCAATTATTAAGGCTTGGGAACTGTTGTAGTTTACTTGATCTTTTACTTATCGAGATTCTTCTCTCCAGAAAACCAAAGGTCTCCTCTTCTCCTTCTTCATTTCGACCTCCATCAACATGCAAACCATAGAAACTGTATCTTCTTCCTTTGCTCTTGTTTTCTTCTTACTGTAATAGCCTCCCTCAAACTAGACTTGATAGGGATTCTTCAAGCTAAGTTTGTCCAGGAGAAAACGGAGCTGTGGTGAGTGCTGGGCCTTCGTGAATAGGTCTGCGAGTTGTAGTGCTGAGGAGATCGGCATGAGATGGATAAGGCCGGCCTGAACACGTTCACGGATCACATGGCAATTGATATCGATATGCTTTGTGCGTTCGTGGAAAACTGGGTTTTGTGCGATATGCATGGCGGAGGTGTTATCGCAGAAGAGGAGAGATGCCGTGGTTGGGGGAAGATGAAGATCTTTGAGGAGATTTCTGATCCAATGTATCTCGCAAGAAGTAGACGCCATGGCTCTGTATTCAGCTTCGGAGGACGAACGGGAAACAGTGTTCTGTTTCTTCGATCTCCATGAGATGAGAGAGGTGCCGAGGAAGACGGCGTAACCGGTGATGGACTTGCGAGTCTCCGGGAAGGTGGCCCAATCGGAGTCAGTGAAAGCTTGAAGCTGTAGATCATTGCATGCAGAAAAGAAAAGGCCCAAACCGACTGTCCCCTTAAGGTATCATAATATTCTATGAACTCTGTTTTGATCATCAGTATTTGGTTGGGTGAGGTGCTGTGAGAGCTGGTTTACAATGTATGAAATGTCTGGCCTTGTGTGTGTGAGGTATAATAGTTTGCCTTTTATTTTTCTGTAAGATGTGGTATCGGTGATGGTATTTGTGTTTGGGGTGGTTTATGATTTGGTAGTGCTGGTGAAGGTGCTAGTTTACAGTCTAGAAACTCCATTTCTTGTAAAAGTTCTAACACATACTTTCTTTGTGACATGTGGATGCCTTGTTTGTTGCGAGCAAACTCGAAACCAAGAAAGTAATGGAGATTTCCGAGGTCCTTGATGCTAAAAGATTTGTCAAGATGTTGTTTTGCAATATTGATTGTTTACATGTTGCTCCCTGTCAAAATAACATCATCGACATAAATAAGTAAGATGGTACGGTGGTCACCTTCATGCTTGGTGAAGAGGGATGGGTCAGCAAACGACTGAATGAACCCCATGTGCCGGACAGTGGTTGTAAGTTTGGCATTCCATTGACGGCCTGCTTGGGCCAAAAAGTGACTTGTTAAGTTTGCAGACTTGTTGTGAACTGGTTGACCTCATCCCCGGAGGCAATTGCATGTACACATCTTCATCAAGGTCCCCGTGTAAGTAGGCATTATCTATGTCCAGTTGATGTATATACCATTCTTTTGAGACTGTAATTGCTAGTATTGCTCTAATAGTGGTGAACTTTGCTACAGGTGCAAAGGTAGCATTAAAGTCCACTCCTTCTTGCTGCGAATAGCCCTTGGCTACTAGGCGAGCTTTGAAACATGCAATGCTCCTATCGGCTTTGTGCTTGATCTTGTACACCCACCGACATCCTATAGGCTTCTTTCCCGCAGGTAATGTTGTTAGATCCTATGTGTGGTTTTCCTCTAACGCATTAAGCTCCCTTTGCATGGCTTGTTGCCAGTTCTCATCTGATTTGGCTTCTGCGTAGCTTGCAGGTTCTCTATGACATGTAAGATTGATGGAAAAGACACGCTTGGTGGGGGATAACCTTTCATAAGAAAGGTACTTGGAGAGACCATGCGGTGAATGGGTGAGACAAAGCAAAGTAGAGCCTTTGATTAAGGCCATGTGATAATCCTTTAAATAAGATGGTGGCTGTCTTGCCCGTCGAGGCCTGCCTGTTGCATTTTGTGTTTGCTCGGTTGTGATATCTGTGTTGATGCCTGTTGTGATATCTTCTGTGCCTTGATTCTCAATTGCTTGTGTGATATCCACTTGTTGTACTATATCTTGAAATGTGTGGTCCTCTTCTGTGTCAATTTCATCGTCTTGCATATGTGTCATGTGCAAGGTGTCTAATTCTTCCTCACTGCAGTGTGATGTGATTGCTGTTTGATTGTTGAAAGGAAAATGTTGCTCAAAAAACTTGACATTCCTGGAAAAGAAAACAACGTTAGTTGTTAAATTTAATAATTTGAAGCCTTTGGTGCCATATCTGTAGCTTAGGAAGATGCATTTGATTGCTCTGTCTGTGAATTTGGTCTTGTGTCGGTCAAGTGACGAGGCGTAAGCCAAACAACCAAAAACTTTGAGATCTTCTAGGCTGCTTTGTTCACCGTATATGCGTTCATAAGGTGTCTGTCCCTGAATTGGTGTCGAGGGTAGTCTATTTATAAGATAAACAGCATGACTGACTGCTTCTGTCCAGTATTCTTTGGGTAAACCACTTTGAAACATGAGTGCTCTTGTAGTGTTCATGATGTCAAGGTGTTTTCTCTCGACCCTCCCGTTCTGTTGTGGTGTCTCGGGGCAAGACGTTTGATGGGTAATACCGTTTGTGGCATAGAACTCCTTCATGATGAACTCTGGCCCGTTATCTGTTCTGATTGATTTCACATTTGTGCCAAATTGGGTGTTGGTATATTTGCAAAAAAGCTGTAGGGAAGTGCTTGCTTCACTCTTGTTTTGCATTAATGTAATCCATGTATACCTGCTATGGTCGTTAAGTATGGTTAAGAAGTAATGTTTGTTAGCGTGTGACTCTTTTACTGGACCCCAAATGTCTGCATGAATTAGGTCAAAACACTTCTTTGCCATGCTATGACTTAATGAAAATGGTTGTTTTCTCTGTTTGGCTCTTTGACAAATGTCACATGGTATTGACTTGAAGGAATCAAAATCATTACAAGAGAGGTTAAGGCCTTTTAATCGCTCATAAGAGGGATGGCCAAAACGCAAATGCCATACATTAGCTTTGATTGAAAAAACAGAATGAAAACTAGGTACTGGGTATTCCAAGTAATAGAGGCCTTCAAGCTCTCTAGCCAAGCCAATCTTCTTCCAACTTGTTGTGTCCTGTATTGTACACACTGAACCCGTTATTACTATGCATAAGTTCCCTGTATCCAATAGTTTGCTGGTTGAGATTAAGTTATAATCAAAAGCAGGTATACACAATACGTTATGCAGAATGAGTTGTGGGCTAAGAATCACTGTGCCTATGTATTGAGCTTTGACCCTTTCCCCATTTGGAAAATTAACCCAACACTTGTCTATCTTTGTGTATGAGCTGTATGATGTGATCTATGGCCCCGGTGTCTATTATCCAACATGATGAAAAAGAGTTAGGATTTAGGGTTTTACCGGAACCTTCTCCCTTGAAGAAGGTGTTGACACTGCTTCCCGAGGCCGGAGCTTTCCCCGGAAGCTTCTGTGGAAATAGGGCAACCAACGTGTTGTACTGCTCTTTGGTGAGGGAGAATGGTTTTGTGTTCATCTACCTGTTATCCTCCTCTCCTGAGTCCCCACAATCCCTGTTCTGGCTTATTTCGGCATTGGCTTTTGGTTGATTTGTTCTGAAAGGACCTCCTTTGTTTTTATTGCCATAGTTCGGTGGGTACCCGTGCTTCTTAAAGCATATCTCCTCTGTATGACCTGTGTTACCACAATACGTGCACAACGATGAGTTATTGCTGTTTGTTTTTCTATTGTTATACCTCGAGTTGCCCTGCTTGCTGCTTTGCCTGTTTTGGGTGTTAGTGAACCCTACGAACATACTGCTTTCATCTCCTTCATTGTTCTTGACAGGTACAAGGCCTATTTGGCGTTCATGTTGGGTTGCCAAGGCAAAAGCTTTGTTGAGAGAGGGCAAGGGCTCAATCAACAGGATCTGTGAACAGATGGTGGAGTAGGAGTCATTCAGTCCTTGGAGGAAGGTGATGACTTGATCCGCATCTTGCTGGTCACGGAGAGTTTTGAAGGCATTGCAGCTGCACGCCTGCCTGCAAGTGCACTTGGGAATTGGTCTGAGGTTCATGAGTTCATCATATATAATATTCAAGCAGGTATAGTAGTATGAAACTCTTCCATTTCCTTGCTTAAGGTTGTGTATCTCTCTACGTAACTCCAGAATTCTGATTGAATCCGTTTGTGCAAAACGTTCCCTCAGGTCTGCCCAGACTTGATCTGCCTTATCGAGCCACATAATGCTCCGCGCAATGGATGGTGACAACGCGTGATGGATCCATGACATAACCATGTTATTACACCTTTCCCACTAGTTATACATCGCATCATCGATTGCCGGAGCTTGGATGGTGCCGTCGACGAAAGAAAACTTATTCTTCGACATTAGAGCCACCTTAACAGCTCTTGACCATTGGTGGTAATTCGGTCCGGTGAGGGCTTGCGACAACAAGGCCAAGGAGGGGGTCTCATTTTGAGGCAGATGGTAGGGGCTGCTAAAAGTTATCAAAGGTGCAGTCATGGTGGTTTAAAGGTGGAACCTTTAGAGTAATATTAGCTCTGATACCATATTAAAATGAATGAGGTAAGAAATATTAAATTCTTGTATTTCTCATTAAGGAAACAAAATAAACTAACTATTACATTTATACTATGATGTAGGTGTGCTACTCAATCAAACTTAGTGAGAAAGAAAATAGGCCAAGTGGCTTAATCATAGCCATTCATCATGATCAACATGATGAATGGTTGTGATAACTTGAAGCAATACTTGGGTGTGAGTGGTTCTATGATAGCAGGATGAAGCTCTTCTAGAACCCTCTATTGTGGTGATATAACTAAGTTACCCTTGGGTCTTTGTGCAAAGACTAAAAAGACCCTTGGGCAATTATTAAGGCTTGGGAACTGTTGTACTTTACTTGATCTTTTACTTATCGAGATTCTTCTCTCCAAAAAACCAAAGGTCTCCTCTTCTCCTTCTTCATTTCGACTTCCATCAACATGCAAACCATAGAAACTGTATCTTCTTACTTTGCTCTTGTTTTCTTCTTACTGTAATAGCCTCCCTCAAACTAGACTTGATCGTGATTCTTCAAGCCAAGTTTGTCCAGGAGAAAACGGAGCTGTGGTGAGTGTTGGGCCTTCGTGAATAGGTCTGCGAGTTCTAGTGCTGAGGAGATCGGCATGAGACGGATAAGGCCGGCCTGAACACGTTCACGGATCACATGGCAATCGATATCGATATGCTTTGTGCGTTCGTGGAAAACTGGGTTTTGTGCGATATGCATGGCGGAGGTGTTATCGCAGAAGAGGAGAGATGCCGTGGTTGGGGGAAGATGAAGATCTTTGAGGAGATTTCTGATCCAATGTTGATAACTTGCCGGATCCGATTTGATATTCCCTGCCGGAGTTACCTGCAAAATAGAACCGGAGACGGGATCTCTGGGAAAACCTCCGACGATCAAGTCAGTTTTTGTAAGAGGGTTGGTAATTTGACAATAATATTGTAGGGCAAAAAATGTGAACGTACCTTTTTCCCTCGTTCTTAAGGCCTTTTATAGGTGTTTTTTTAGGTAACCGCCGAGGGCGGTTACTCCTTAGTGGGCCACGTTCTGAGGGCGGTTCCCCTTTTTAGACCATGTCCCTTTCGTGGCTTTCATGGCAACGAACGTGGTTCTGAGTGGGAGTCTTGATGCTCCGTTTAGGAATTTGGGGCGGTTACTCGCTTCACCCGTTTCCGCTTATTCGGGTCCCATTCGGGGCGGTTACTCGCTGCGCCCGCTTCCTTTATTCGGGTCCCATCCGATCTTAGACCATGGGTCTAAGTATGGGCTGGGCCTGCGAAATGAATATGACCCGGTTTAGCCTCGCGGGTCATCACATGCCTCCCCTTTAGTTTGATACAAGAGCCCTTTAGGGTCTGTTCATAGGGGACGCTTCGTTTTTGCTTGTCTATTCAAAAAACTTGTGAATTTTTCCTCTTTCGTTATTTCTTTTCCGGCGTCATCTTTTCCGGCGTTGACCTCTTATTTCCGTCACTTCTCTGTGTTGTCTTTCCCATGTAAGTTTTCCTCTTCATAACTTGTACCTTGTTCGGCTTTTTACTTCTGTTTATTTCTTTTCCTCAACATGTCGAACCCCGACCTCGACTTCGCACTGTTCGATGAGAACTACGTCCGCGAGGTTTCTCATGAAGTTGATGAGATGGTTGATGAAGTTTCAACCAGTTCTCATGGGTCTGATTCCCACCCCGCTGACTTCCTCCATCTGGCGAATACAACCGACGAGGGTCTAGATTTTGACCCTAAGAATTGATTCCGCCACCTGTCCCAACCCCCCGTTTGTTACCAAAGAGGGACAGGTCGGGAAGCCTAGTTTGTCGCGAGACCATTGAGGATTTGCGGGTGCAATATCCTTGGCTCCAAGGTCTCGAGACCATCATTCCCGGGGAGGATAGAGGACCGGGCGATTACCCAAAGGGGTATTTCACCATTTTCGTTGCCCAAATTATCTGCGGCTTCACTTATCCGCTGGCGGATGAGATTGCTTCCGTCCTCGGCGGTTACGGAATCGCACCCGGGCAGTTACATCCAAATGGATGGGCCGACTTGACCCTGGATAAATTTCTGGCGGATTGTTTGGAGGTTCCTTTCTCGCTCAAAATTTTCTCCAAGCTTCATCATTTCAAGAGTTCGGCGGGATATTTCACTTTCATCCGCCAGAGCGGATACTATGGTTTTGACGAGAAGCTGAACAAGATCCGCGAGTGGGATCGCTCTTACTTTTTTATCAAGTTTAATGAGGGAAATCTGAACTTCCTTCGCCGTTGGGGCCGGCCCAATGTGAAGAGTTTGAACTTCGGTTACCCCAGCAAGGAAGAATCCGCTGTCATCGAGTTCCTGAAGAGTACCCCTCCTTTTGTATGGACATATGATCAGGCCTTCCATATGCTAAGGAGCCGAGTAGCGATTGCCTACCGCGAGGGGGATCGCGTGGTCTATATCCCTTATCGCGTTTTTGTACAAGGTACTTTTTATTTCCAAGTTGATGATTTCTTTTAACCCTTTGCAGGGGTGATCCTTTATCTCAAATCGCTGCAGATTGGGAGGCTAAAGCCCTAGCGAGAAGGAAGAAGCGGATGGCGGGAACCGCTTTCGTTGTAGGGGCGGATTCTTCTGGAGGAACGATTCCTTCCATTGAGGCGGCTTCTCCTGTAAGGGCCTCCGTTTCACAAGGTCCCGCTTCTGCCTCCGAGGATCTTCCTTTGACGAGGAAGCGGAAGATAAGTGCGGATACAGAGTCTTCTCGTCCCAAGAAGAAGAACACCTCCGTGTCCCTTACTGTTGGCGGTACACCCGTATCCGCCTCATCCAAAGGAAAGAGCAGTACCCCAATTCACGAGGTATCTTGATCTATTCCCTCTTTCTATATTGCTACTTTTTTCCTCATGAGCTATCTGTTGTTCTCTTGATATTTTTCTTTACGCCTTTGCAGCCAATTCCCGACATCAGCGGATGGTGGACTAGGACCTTTGGCATGGCCGTGAGTTTTTCTTGCAAGGACATTGTCTCTTCCATATGCAATGTCCTCGGGCGGCTTCCCTCTGCTTCCCGTGTGCGCGAACAAGTACCGCTCCCTACCGCTGTGGAGGGGATCGAGAAGCGTTCTGTAGAGGTATATTGTTGCTTGTCATTCTCTTTCAAGGATCTTGCGTCCATTGTAACCGCCTATTTCTATTCGCCCTTTTTTATTCGTGAGCCGTCTTATATGCAGATTATCAATTTCGCTGAGGGCATTCTCCGAAGGGATGCCGAGCGAGCCAAGGAGTTGGAAGGTCTTGGTACTGAATTGGCGACTCAGAAGTCGCTTTATGATGATGTCCAAGGGAAGGTGAAGGTCCTAGAAGGCGCCCTTCAGAAGGCTATGAGCGAGAAGGAGGAGGCTCTTAAATCTCTTCAGGCTAAGTCCGATGAGCTGCGAAAGGCCCTCGATGATCTAGCTGATTCCAAGGAGACACAAAAGAAGAGGGCTGAGGAAATTCTGGCTGAAGACGGTGACCGCATCTACTGGTATGGGGAGCGGATTCATGCCGCTTATGAGCATGGACATCAGGGTCTCGTACTTAACCGCCCCAAGGTTCCCATCCCTGAAAAGGATTTAACTGAGAAGTGGGGCAAGCTGGAAGCCGAGGATGCTGATATGGATGAGGTACTCCTCTTAGATTGGAAGAGTTTTCAGGAATCTCCAATTATCGGTGAGATCCCTACCCAGAATGCGGAAGAAGGGGCACCGCAGGACATCTCTCAGCCTGAGCAAGAGGTACCGCCCTCTGAAGCAGTTATTGATTCGAGGGTTGAGGATTCGCTTGAAGTAGATCCGCCCACTAGAGGAGATGAGGGAGTCGCTGGAGGCGAGGAAAGCAATAGGGGTGAAGGAGAGGAAGCTGTAGCATAGTTTAATTTATATTTGGACTTTTTGTATGTAACAAACTGCCCGTATATATTAATTTTCTTTCACTTGCCGCTTTGCCTATACGTGCGATTATTGTCACTTTATTTTCATGTATGATCCTTGCCTTTTGCCGACTTCATACTTGTAATTCTTCATAGTAATTTTTGCTTTCGCTAGGGTGGCCAAACCCTTTTTGCAATTTTTGAGTACTCGTTTATTCGCTTAATTTTATGCCTTACTCTATTATTTTTCTTTCGAAAATAATATAATCATAAGGTTTTGCGAGTGATGCGTAATCATGCATCCGCCTTTCTTTAATAGGCAACACATTTATGTGTTTTTTGAGTTTAACCCTAAGGGTTTTGCGAGTGATGCGTAATCATGCATCCGCCTTTCTTTAATAGGCAACACATTTATGTGTTTTTAAGAACAATCCGCATTCGGGCGTAACATATTGAATAAATGTAATAATTGAATACCTTTATTGATAAAGAGAAAAGGTTTATTACATAGGTACACCAACTGTGTGGGATCAAAGCCTCATTAAAACCTTTTATCAGAAAACCCAATGGGAAAAACTCATAAAAGGAAAAAGAGTACTCGTCATTTCCTCGAACTACTCGGCCTTTTTATATAGGCGTAGATTCTCTAGATTCCAGGTGCGCGGGAGCTTCTTTCCGCTCATTTCTTCTATTTCAAAAGTGGCTGGTCCCAGCTTCTTGGATACTTTGTATGGTCCGATCCAGTTGACGCCCAGCTTGCCTTTGCCATCTCTGGATTGTATTTTATCCGCTTTTTTCAAGACCAAGTCGTTCTCGTTGATTATTACTTTTCGCACTCTTCTGTCATGATATTTCTTGATTCTATTACGGTATACTGCCATTCGCATGTAAGCTTTTTCTCTTCGTTCCTCCACATAATCCAAAGCATCTCTAATGTTGATAGGATTTTATGTGTCGCAATAATAAATTATCCGATCTGTGGGCGACTTGATTTCAACAGGTAGGACTGCTTCAGCTCCATAAACTAGCGAGAAAGGTGTTTCGCCTGTTGCTGCCTTTACAGAGGTTCTGTATGCCCACAACATATGGGGTATCTCATCCGCCCAACCTGTTTTTTTGTCTCCTAGCCGCTTCTTGATGCCTTGAATCATGGCCCTGTTGGTAACCTCCGTCATACCATTCGATTGGGGATGGTTTACGGAAGAAAAATGATTTTTGATCCCCATGCTTTCGCAGTATGCTTTGAACTTGGCACAGTTGAATTGGGTGCCATTGTCGGTTATAAGCTTTTGCGGGATTCCAAATCGCATGATAATGTTCTCTCGTAAGAACTCGATCATTCGCTCAGGTGTTTGTGCGGTTACTGCCTCCGCTTCTACCCATTTGCTGAAGTGGTCAACTGCGACTATCAAGTACTTCCTTTTCTTTGTCGTTTCTGGGAATGGACCCACTATATCGATTCCCCATGTTGCGAATGGCCACGCTGTCATTATAGCGATTTGTTTGGCTCCGGGAACATGCTTTTCATTCGCATGTATTTGACAATTGTGACATTCCGCAACCATCTTCTGGGAATCTTCCACCACCTTGGGCGAGTAGTATCCCGTCAGTTTGACCTTTCTTGCCAACGCCGCCGAAGCTTCGTGCGCGCCACAAATTCCTTCATGTAATTCTCGCAGCACGTAGTCTCCTTCGTTGCGACTAATGCATTTCAACCATGGACATGTGTACGATTTCCGATACAAAGTTCCATCCCGAATTGAGTATCGAGCTGACTGCCCAATTAGCTTTCTGGCTAAGCTCTTATCAACCGGTAAATCTCCCTGCTCCAGATATTGGCGAATGGGCATCCGCCAATCTTCATCGTCTTCCAGTTCTTCGATGACCATAATCTGATCGACCTCGAATGCTGGTGCCGATTTTATTTCCAAATTGCATGCCTTTTGACTCCATGGTTCTCTACTTGCCGCTGCTTTTTGCCAATTCGTCAGCCTTTGCATTTTGGCCTCGCGGAACATGCACCATCTCCCAAACGACTCCCTTGTGCGTTAACTCTTGTGTCAATCTGCCGACTACCTGATGGTATTTTACTAGCTCCTCTTGTTTCACCAGATAATTTTTTGTGATCTGGTTTATCATGAGTTTGGAATCGCTGTAGATTACCACTCTTTCTGGGGTGAGTTCATTGAGCAACTTCAATCCGCATATCATTGCTTCATACTCTGCGGCATTATTGGTAGTTTTGAAAGTTAATTTTGCTGCATAGCACAGGCGAATAACCTCCAGGCCCTTGATGATGACTCCCAGCCTAGCTCCATCTGTAGATAATGCCCCATCTGTGTACATGCTCCACTCTTCTTTTTGTGCCTTCGGACATTCATCGTCATCCCAGGTGAATTTGTTCACGAAATCGGCGAGTACTTGGCTCTTTAGCGCTGGTCTCCCTTCATAGCGAATATCGAATTCTCCCAGGCGAATTGACCATTCCATCAACAGGCCGGATGCGTCAGGTTTCTGTAATACCTTTCGCATTGGGATGCCAGTTCTCACAATGATAGTATGCGCCTGAAAGTATGGTTTCAATCTAGCCGCCGTGGTTATCACTGCGAGGGCCATTTTGTCCAACTTCGAATACCGGAGTTCTGCATCCTTCAGGACTTTGCTCACGTAGTACACTGGATATTGTTGCCCTTCTTCTTCTCGCACCATCACAGTGCATATCGCCATATTGGTGACGGATACGTAGAGAAATAAATCTTCTCCATCCTCCGGCCTACTCAATAAGGGCGGATAACACAGTAATCGCTTTATCCCCTCGAATGCTTCTTGACAATCCGGCGTCCATTCAAAGGACTTGGATTTTTTGATGGCATTGTAGAAAGGTAGACATCTCCTAGCTGAGCATGATATGAATCGCCCTAATGCCACCAACCGCCCATTTAGTCTCTGTACTTCTCTTATGCTCCTCAGCGTTTTCATCTCCATTACTGCTTTAACCTTCTCGGGATTCGCCTCAACTCCCTTGCCGCTAACAATGAAACCCAGGAACTTTCCCGCTCTTGCTCCGAATGTGCATTTCTCTGGGTTCAATTTGAGGCCATATTTGATTAGCACTTCCAGGATTTCTTTGATATCCTGCGGGTGGTCTTGCATTTTCTTGCTTTTGATGATCATGTCATCAACGTAGATCGAGAAGTTCTCGCCGGATTTGTCTGAAAATATCTTGTTCATCATCCTCTGGTATGTTGCTCCCGCGTTTTTCAATCCAAAAGGCATCACCTTGAAGCAATAAGTCGCCTGGTGAGTTATGAACGATGTTTTGATTTCATCCGCCTTCTCCATGGGTATCTGATGGTAACTGGATTTCATGTCGGTGAATGATAAAGCTTCATATCCTGCAGTTCCATCTACCAATATATCAATGTTAGGAAGCGGATACATATCCTTCGGACATGCCTTGTTCAGATCTTTGAAGTCGACGCACATTCTGTACGTTCCATTCGGCTTTTTGACTAGCACCACATTGGCTAACCACTCCGGATAGGTGACTTCTCGAATTGCATCTGACTTTAGCAAATCCGCCACTGCTTTTTCAATCGCCTTTTGCCGCTCAGGAGCATGTCCTCTCTTTTTCTATCGCACTGGGGTTGCACCTTTATCTACATTCAAATGACGGGTTGCTACGTCTGGACTTATTCCTTTCAGTATTTCATTTGGGGCGGCAAATGCCGACTCACATTGGACCAGCACCTCGGCAATGGCTTTCTTCGTTTCTTCGGGGAGGCCCGTCGCTATTCGCACATTTTTGTCGCTTGAGATGGCGAATAGTTCCGTTTCTCCCAATGCTTCCGCTGGCAATTTCTCCTCTACCCTATCTTCCTCGTCTGGCTTTGGTTCAAGTGACAATGTATAGGCCTGTTGAGATACAAGTTGATCACCTTCAACTATGACTCGCCCTTGGTGTGTTGGCAAATGTAATGTTAAATGTTTCATTGAGATGAGCGACTCCGTTTCCGACAAGAATGGGCGTCCCAGAATTATGTTGTAGGCCAGTGGGAGATCCACAATTGCGAATTCTAAATCACCTCGCCATTTTAGGTTTTTATCGCCCATTTCTGCCTCCAACACCACCTGTCCACTTGTTTGAGAGGATTGACCCCCAAAACCAGTTACATCCATGAATGTATGTTCCACTCGCTCGTCATTAATTCCCAACTTGTTGAATGCAGTCCGAGTAATAACATTACAAGAACTGCCAGTATCAATAAGGACCCGCTTGACGTCCCAGCCTTCCACAGCCATTGTGATCACCAAAGCATCCGCATGCGGCTCCGTGATTCGCGCAAATGAGTAGTTGAGGGCATCCCCCCTATGAGTGTTGCTTTTTCGCTGTTCACGGCGAGCTCTTTTTGTTGGAGGCTCATAGATCCCGCCGGCTATCACGTTTATCACTCCTTTTTTTTTCTGCTTCTTTTCGGGCCTTGCCTCTGCTTCATGCGGTAACGTTGCTTTCTCATTATTAGCCTCTTTTCTTACAAATTGACTCAGTTTGCCCCTTTCGATCAGCCTTTCAATCTCCTTCTTTAATTCATAGCAATCATTCGTGTCATGGCCGTTCAATCTGTGGAACCTGCAATATTTGTTAGGATGTCGCCCCAAACTGGTTCGACCTTTTACCTCGGGGAACCGCACATCCTTCTTCAGGGGGCTCTTTTCGATCCAAAGTAACACCTCCTGGCGAGTCGTGTTTAATGGTGTCTGATATCCTCCACTTTGAAAGGGGCGATCGCCTCTTCGAACAGAATTGCTTTTGGACTGGATCTGGCGCCGATTGTCCGAAGTGGATCTAGCGGCATCTCTTTCTCGCCGGGTTTGAGCCCTATGTTCCCTATTGACATCATCCACTTCCATGAATTCATTTGCTATCTTTATAAGTTCGGCCACTGTGCGTGGCTTGTTGCGGATGATTTCCTCCCGCATACTCCAATCTGTGGTTCCATCTGCCATGATGTTGCGGATGCTCACGATATCCGGGTTTTGCAATCGCACCAGAATATCGTTGAATGCGACAACAAATTCCCTTAGGGAATTATAGTTCCTCTGTTTGATCTCCTTCAGCTGCCTATCCGTCACATCCGCTGCTTTACAGCCCACAAATTTCGCACAAAAATCCCGACTATATTGATGCCAATTGTGAATAGATTCTGCGGGTAAAGATCGAAACCAATCAGATGCGGCTCCGCCCAAAGTTGTCGAGAATAACCTGCAAATGATGCTTTCACTCGCTCCTGCAACATCCATTAGTTCTCTGTAGTTCCTGACATGAGCCTCAGGATCAGAATTTGGATCCCCATAGTATTTAGGTATCGTGGGCGCTTTGATTCTGTGATCTGGAATGAATTCCCGCAACGAAGGGGCAAAAGGTGAATCGCTCTGGACCTCTACTCTCGGCCTAGGCGAGTACCCCATTCGCTCCATCATGCTTCGTAATTGATCTTCTAAGTCAATATCGGGTATTCGCCGGACTTCTTCCATCTGCTGCTGGTGAATTCTGGGTGGCATCCACCCGCCCATCGGTGTTGAGACGTGTGCCTGTTGGGGGACTAACCTCTGTCCCGTTATAGGATCAAAGTTCCATGTGTGCTCTCGCCCAGGAGTCATCAACTCCGAATGTCTGTGAGGAAAAGGTTCCACTTGCTGTAGCGGAAGAGTGCCTTGCACTCCTGGCAACGGTTGGGATGGCTGCCAGGTCGGATGTATCATCGTAATGAGATCTGGGTGCGAGTAGTTGCTCGGGTGGCTGTGTGGGTTTGTGCGACTACTCTGGCCCACTTGATTTGGCACCTGAGATGGCTGCGGGAGGGTCGATATGACAGGGATAGTCGGTGATTGTGTTGAGATAACCACAGGTTCTTGAGGAGCAGCCGCCACGGCGGTATTGTGTTCGGCGAGGGCAGTTAGTAAATTAATCATTCGATCTCCAGCCGCCTGGCTCATGTTCGAAGCCAAGACTTGTCCTGCCATCTGCACGAAATCACTATTGGACATTTCCATCTCAGTTTGCACTTGGACTTCCAATAAGGGACTCAATTGTCCCGAAGGACCCGATGAGCTAGGCACCACAGGCTGCGTACTTGCAGGTTGCGAATTCGCAATCCGTGGTCCCCTGGAGTTCATACTGGTTGATCTAGTGGTAACGTCGGTCGTTCGTGATGGTTCTGACATGTTCTTCGTGTACCTTTAACCAAATGTTGGTAAAAAAGGTCCATGTTCACCACACCAATGATAACTTGCCGGATCCGATTTGATATTCCCTACCGGAGTTACCTGCAAAATAGAACCGGAGACGGGATCTCCGGGAAAACTCTCCGACGATCAAGTCAGTTTTTGTAAGAGGGTTGGTAATTTGACAATAATATTGTAGGGCAAAAAATGTGAACGTACCTTTTTCCCTTATTCTTAAGGCCTTTTATAGGTGTTTTTTTAGGTAACCGCCGAGGGCGGTTACTCCTTAGTGGGCCACGTTCTGAGGGCGGTTCCCCTTTTTAGACCATGTCCCTTTCGTGGCTTTCATGGCAACGAACGTGGTTCTGAGTGGGAGTCTTGATGCTCCGTTTAGGAATTCGGGGCGGTTACTCGCTTCACCCGTTTCCGCTTATTCGGGTCCCATTCGGGGCGGTTACTCGCTGCGCCCGCTTCCTTTATTCGGGTCCCATCCGATCTTAGACCATGGGTCTAAGTATGAGCTGGGCCTGCGAAATGAATATGACCCGGTTTAGCCTCGCGGGTCATCAAATGTATCTCGCAAGAAGTAGACGCCATGGCTCTGTATTCAGCTTCGGAGGACGAACGGGAAATAGTGTTCTGTTTCTTCGATCTCCATGAGATGAGAGAGGTGCCGAGGAAGACGGCGTAACCGGTGATGGACTTACGAGTCTCCGGGCAGGTGGCCCAATCGGAGTCAGTGAAAGCTTGAAGCTGTAGATCATTGCATGCAGAAAAGAAAAGGCCCAAACCGACTGTCCCCTTAAGGTATCGTAGTATTCTATGAACTCTGTTTTGATCATCAGTATTTGGTTGGGTGAGGTGCTGTGAGAGCTGGTTTACAATGTATGAAATGTCTGGCCTTGTGTGTGTGAGGTATAATAGTTTGCCTTTTATTTTTCTGTAAGATGTGGTATCGGTGATGGTATTTGTGTTTGGGGGTGGTTTATGATTTGGTAGTGCTGGTGAAGGTGCTATTTACAGTCTAGAAACTCCATTTCTTGTAAAATTTCTAACACATACTTTCTTTGTGACATGTGGATGCCTTGTTTGTTGCGAGCAAACTCGAAACCAAGAAAGTAATGGAGATTTCCGAGGTCATTGATGCTAAAAGATTTGTCAAGATGTTGTTTTGCAATATTGATTGTTTACATGTTGCTCCCTGTCAATACATGCACAACGATGAGTTTTTGCTGTTTGTTTTTCTATTGTTATACCTCGAGTTGCCCTGCTTGCTGCTTTGCCTGTTTTGGGTGTTAGTGAACCCTGCGAACATACTGCTTTCATCTTCTTCATTGTTCTTGACAGGTACAAGGCCTATTTGGCATTCATGTTGGGTTGCCAAGGAAAAAGCTTTATTGAGAGAGGGCAAGGGCTCAATCAACAGGATCTGCGAACAGATGGTGGAGTAGGAGTCATTTAGTCCTTGGAGGAAGGTGATGACTTGATCCGCATCTTGCTGGTCACGGAGAGTTTTGAAGGCATTGCAGCTGCACGCCTGCCTGCAAGTGCACTTGGGCATTGGTTTGAGGTTCATGAGTTCGTCATACAGAATTTTTAAGCAGGTATAGTAGTCTGAAACTCTTCCATTTCCTTACTTAAGGTTGTGTATCTCTCTACGTAACTCCAGAATTCTGATTGAATCCGTTTGTGCAAAACGTTCCCTCAGGTCTGCCCAGACTTGATCTGCCTTATCGAGCCATATAATGCTTCGCGCAATGGATGGTGACAACACTTGATGGATCCATGACATAACCATGTTATTGCACCTTTCCCACTGGTTATACATCGCATCATCGATTGCCGGAGCTTGGATGGTGCCATCGACGAAAGAAAACTTATTCTTCGACATTAGAGCCACCTTAACAGCTCTTGACCATTGGTGGTAATTCGGTCCGGTGAGGGCTTGCGACACCAAGGCCAATGAGGGGGTCTCATTTTGAGGCAGATGGTAGGGGCTGCTAGAAGTTATCAAAGGTGCAGTCCTGGTGGTTTAAAGGTGGAACCTTTAGAGTAATATTAGCTCTGATACCATATTGAAATGAATGAGGTAAGAAATATTAAATTCTTGTATTTCTCATTAAGGAAACAAAATAAACTAACTATTACATTTATACTATGATGTAGGTGTGCTACTCAAGCAAACTTAGTGAGCAAGAAAATAGGCGAAGTGGCTTAATCATAGCCATTCATCACGATCAACATGATGAATGGTTGTGATAACTTGAAGCAATACTTGGGTGTGAGTGGTTCTATGATAGCAGGATGAAGCTCTTCTAGAACCCTCTATTGTGGTGATATTACTAAGTTACCCTTGGGTCTTTGTGCAAAGACTAAAAAGACCCTTGGGTAATTATTAAGGCTTGGGAACTGTTGTACTTTACTTGATCTTTTACTTATCGATATTCTTCTCTCCAGAAAACCAAAGGTCTCCTCTTCTCCTTCTTCATTTCGACTTCCATCAACATGCAAACCATAGAAACTGTATCTTCTTCCTTTGCTCTTGTTTTCTTCTTACTGTAATAGGCGCTTACAGAAGAAGCCAGAGTGGTAAAGATACCGTCGGAAAGAGAGAGCGGCAGCGTAAGCCGGACTGGAGAAGCAAATGAGAGCAGAGGAATTATAAAACGAGATGGAGAGTGGAGAGCTTAGGGTGGTCACGTTTGTATGCTATCTGAGCCCGTAGATTGGGGTTCAAAATGATGCCTTTAACGCGATGGAAGGAACATAGTGAATCAACAGAGTTAGCAGATTAATATTTGGGTGAGGGAAGAAGAAGCAGTTGAGAAGAAAGAAGAATTGGGAATGAGGGCTGAAAAACAAGGAAAGTGAACCGTGTGAAAGGAGGTGAAATGCTAGAATGGAAGGGATTAGAAAAATGACACGTCAACAAAATAAGGGGTTAAAAACTGGGCAAATTATTAGAAGTATCCGATTCTTCATGTCAAATAGAGGACCTTCTATACATAGTTTGATATGTGTAACATGGACCCACGTAGGCCTCACTATTTTAATTATTACGTGCCGTGTCTAGATGTGAATTAGAAATCCTCTGAGTGACATGAAAGATCCGATGCTTAATATAAAAACCCTAAAAATTGATATATCAACAATATTTTCTACAGATTTAGTATATATATATATATATATATATTGAAGTTAAAAGTTATTTTCAAGTCAAACCATTAACGGTTTGAAGATTAAATACTAAAAGAATGATCAATAGAGATTAGAATACATATTTGGATGGTGTTTGTTTCAGCTTTTCGGATGATCGTTTAACGTTTCACTCCAAACCGCGGGTAATATAGCGTTTGATTAGGTTTATATAACCGCAATGTTTAGCATTTTCTCTCGAAACTGCAGCGTTTTGGAAAACAAAATTATCCTTCTTATTTCTACAAAATATGTTTCTTTTTTAACATTATTTATATTTCTATAATATAATTACCAAAAGTACAAAGTTTTGTTGCGTTCAACAATTTTTTTTGTTTTTTATTTTTTTTATTTTTTATATAGATTATTTTTATTAATTTGTGTAACACATCTTTTATTTTATAATGGGATAAGGTGCAAAAATACCTCTAACGTATATAGCTAGAAGCAATTTCACCCTTAACGTCTGAAATGGTGCAATTATACAGCCAAAAGCAATTTTACCTCTAACATTGACAAGTTGCGTCAATTTGAGAAATAATTCATCAAATTGTTTTCTTGGTCATAATTATTATCATATACACTTCACATGTATCATTTTATCATCATTAATTAGTAACATATCACAAACATACGATTATACGTGAATTTCTTTTTTAAAAAATATTGTCTTTGGTATGAGTTGGATAAAAAAAATCAATTATTTCGCCGAATTTATAAATATTAATTTTCAATTTTATTATATATGCAATTGGTGTAAAATAAGAAATAAAATATTTGTGTTTTACAACAATATATGAAATTGACTCAACTTGTCAATGTTAGGGGTGAAATTGCTCTTAGCTGCCTACGTTGTGGGCAAAATTGCACCATTTTAGACGTTAAGAGTAAAATTGCTCCTAATTGTAAACGTTATGAGCATTTTTTTCACCTTATCCCTTTTATAATTTCTTTGTTGATTAATTTAAAACATGTCCATATTAGACATTTTCAGTATTAGACATTTTAAATCTGAACAGCAACAGTTCAATATAATTTTACCAAACACTAATAATTAAACAACTAATAACAACAACTAACAACTTACTGCAATTGCAAACAGCTAACAGCTAACAACAACCGCAACAAGTGAACCAAACAAGTCCTTAGATAATTTTCAGAACACTTTAAAATCATTCAATGTCAATTGGAAAGTAAAGAAAGAAATTTGGAGTAAAAAGGAAGTTTGACATAAAAGAATATAAAAGTTACACCATTCCTAGGTCGAGAAGTATATACATATTGGATTTACGATTTGGATTCTTAAGCTAAGTTTCAAATGGGAAATAGAGATATAAGTTTAATAAATAATTGATTTACTAAGTCAATATTTTGTAGATATTTTTATTGTTATTTATATCTTAATTATCTCATTTATATTTAGCAAATTTCTTTATATTTCAAATTACAATCGGTTGTAATTAGTAATCACTAACAAACTATTTAAGATAGGTAAATCAATACAAACTCTATAAGAGATTGGTATAGAATAGTAGGAGGTTTAACAACTCTGAAAAGATCCTATTTTCTTCTCCCCTCACCAAAATTTAAGCTTCAATATTGCCAACAATGCCAGCTCACCAACCAACAACACCCCCACCATCACTTCATCTCTTCCCACACCCAATATCTCAACTCACTTGTCAATTAAACCTAGTGGAAGCAATTATTTCTTGTGGAGAACTCAACTAATGCTATGTTGAAAGGATGAAAATTGTCATCGAACATTGATGGAACTACACCTCCTTCTAAAACTTTGCCTTCTAGAGCTATTAACCAGGTGTATGACACATGAGAACAATTTGATCAACAAGTTCTCAATTGGATTGTTTTATACCTCAAATTGTTTGGGGTGAAACTATTAGGCTAGCCTGACAAAAACTTGAAAATACTTTACTAGTTCTAAGTCTCAAATTCATGAATTCAAATATCGTCTTCACAATCTAAAAAAAAGAGAATGGTAGTATCTCTTCCTATCTCTAAAATTCTAAATTAATTAGCAATCAATCAATAGTTGAGATCTCGTCATTCAATAAATAAATAATAAAATATTGGAATTTAAGAATTAAATCTCAACCATTCATTTTGTAATTAATGATTGATATTACAATTTTACCTCTCCATTTCAAACTCAATTTGAGAGTATACAAATCCATATATATATATATTATATATTATTAATTTCTTTTCGAATCCATATAGTTCTATTTCAATTAAGACTTTCTAGTTTGACATTGATTAGGATTTGTGTAGCTTATACATGGAGGCATTAAAAAGGGTGTTTTTAAGTGTGAGATAAATTATGAATATTGGTGATTTTTAGAGTGGCTAAAACAAAGAGTTAGTTAGATAGAGTTCTTGGGTATTCAAAGGGTTTGGTGAGTTGTTTTATTCAATCTTGTACTTTTTGTTCTCGGAAATAATACTTCTCGTATCTCATGGATGTAGGCAAAATTAGTCGAACTGTATAAATATTGTGTTTTCAGTTAGCTTGTAATTTTTGTTCCGCATATTAAGCTTGTTCAGTTAGTACTCGGTCTGATCCAATTCCTAACAAGTGGCATTAGGGCTAGTTTCAACATTGATTATTCTAAGATAGAAATAATATGGTTTCGTCGATGAAGTTTGATATTGAGAAATTTGATAAATAATTTTTTTTTATATGGCAACTCAAAGATGCAGACCATTCTCATTCAACAAAAATGGTAAAATGCATTGTTGGGGTAAAGTAAAAAGATAGCTACCGTGATAGAAGGATAGTGGGAAGAACAATATCAAATGACGCTTTCAACTCTATTTGTTTGTTTACAAAAAAAGATGGAAGTCGCGATGGAAATCAATGTCGTTGGTGTTCAGCTAATGTTTGATAAATGGCTTAACCAACAATATCAAAGTCAAGGCATGCTAATGTCAAATCTTAAGAATTCTGACTTTAGTTTTCAGATCTGGAATAGAAAGAATAGAATTGAGAAGAGAGAAGAAGAAGAAGAGAGTACTGAATTAAGAAAGAGAATTGAGGAAAAGTTAATATTCATCATTGATAGTGATAACCAGTGATGAATTTCCGATCAGCTTCCTTCCCTGTGGGGGCGTCGTTGGGTTCGACGGGGGAAGCTCCGATGCCAAAGTCAGTATGAAAAAAAGGAGAATAAATTATATTGACAAGGTAGGGTTTAAGGAAGAGAGTGAATGTGTACCTCAATAGCTTGGGGTGCAAGCTATTTATAGTCATGTGATCGTAACTCCCAGTAACCAGAAAGTCTCCATTAATGCCTCATTAATGGCGGTTACGGATCTCCTTTAAGTGTGGCCGTTAGCTCATTAACGGTCCATTAATTGTCTTTATGGGGAATCGGCTCAACCGCTCGCCAGGCGGATCGAGGCAGGCTGGCGGGATCAGATAGGTTTTCCAATGGCAAAAGCATGACCTTATATCAACAAGGACATCATCATTACAAAACATACAGCTGGCCTAACAACTTTTAGCTACAGTCCAAAATACAATGATAATAATGAAAACAAGGGTAAATTACATATGTGGTGTACAACTTTTACCCGTTATCACACTTTGGTGTACAACTTTTAATTTTGCACACTAATGTGTACAAACTTCAGGTGACCTTCCACTAAAGTGTATACCCGGTTTTTATGACCGGTCAACGCTGACACATCAGCAATTTGACTATTTAAAAAGTCAAAAATTGACCATCTATTATAAAAATTACTAAAATATCCCTATCCCTTTCCTTGAACTCCACTCTCTCACTCTTTTCCTTTCTTTCTCTAAATCCTCTCTCCCTCTAACTTATCTCTCTAAAATATCATAAACCTTTCATCATGGAGATTCAAAGGTCAGCTTTTGGAACTTCCAAAACTCTTCTTAATCCATTAATCAGTAGCTAATCTGTTAAATTGTTTTTTTCTATTGCAGTTGATTATTTATGCACTAACCCATTGGGAAAAATCATGATTTCAGTCCCTTATTATTCCATTCATGCTTCCCCTTGAATCAACACCGAAATCGCCATTATCATCGTCGTCTTGCTCCTCTCGATCTCGTAGTCTTCTTCCATTCAACAACCGCCTGCTGCTGCTGATTTTGGTTGCAAACAAATCATCCCTCCATAGGTACAGGTATGCAGAAAACTTGACAATAAAACCCCAAAAACAATTATGAGGAAAAAAGGAAATCAGGGATGCCAAAATACACGAGTTTGCTAACTCTTCAGACTTCACTAAAAGCCTTTACCATCATATGTCTCACTCACGAGTTAATTGATTGTAGTAGATCAAAATTGAGATAATGGGTTAGTTTTTATTATCTTATTTATCAGGAAGCCACTTTTCCCTCCAACTGTGAAGACTTTGCAGACTCAAGCTTTGACAGCAATTCACAAACCACCTTTTCTATGGCAATAGGCTTTAGACGATGATTGTCGCTTCCAGTTATAGCCACTTTTGAAAGAAATGCAATTTCTTGTGCATCTAAACTATTTACAAGTAGATTATTCCTATATTCTTTAATTGAAAGCTTTTAGAGAAAGAACAGTTAGAGAGAGAAATGGAAAGGGAGAGAGATTGAAAGCTTTTAGAGAGAGAAAGGGAAAAATAGAAAGATTGAAAGCTTTTAGAAAGAGAAGATTTAGAGAGGAAGTGGGTTATACTTTTTTTCCAATTTGGAAGGGATGAGGGTATTTTAGTAATTCCATATTAAGGATGTGAATTTTTTACTTTTAAAGTGGTCAAAATGCTGACGTGGCAACGTTGACTGGTCATAAGTACCGGCTGTACACTTTAGTGGGAGGTTACCAGAAAGTTGTACACTTTAATGTGCAAAATTAAAGGTTGTACACCAAAGTGTGAAAATGGATAAAGGTTGTACACCACGTATGTAATTTACCCATGAAAACAATGCATAAGGAATTATATAATAGAATTGACATCAGAAACAAAATAGGATAACTAAGATAACCATTAATAGAATAACAGTTAACTAACTTGAAGTGACAAGTATCACTTTTGGCCCTTCTTCTTTCTAGTGTATGTGACAATACCCCCTCCATGAGCACATTCTTGTCCCCAAGAATGAAAAAATTCTGGAAATTGGTGACTGATAGCAGTCTCAGATTCCCAAGTAGCATCAATTGCGGACATGCCTGTCCATAGAATAAGTAGTTGCTTTATAAGAGCATCATCCAAAAACACAGTTCTTGTATTCAATACCTTTTGTGGAAGGATCACTCATTCGTCATCAACAATTGGTGGCAAGGTAGTCATAGTGGGGGTAGTGAGGCTCAATTGTTTCTTCAGCAAGGAAACATGAAATACTGGATGGATGCGACTCCCTAGAGGCAATTGCAATTTATAGGCTACCTTTCCCACTCGCTCTAGAACTAGATAAGGGCCATAATAGCGTGCTAAGAGCTTGAGAGATGTCCTGACAGCAATTGTAGACTGCCTATAAGGTTGCAGTTTAAGGAATACCAAATCTCCCACCTTAAACTCTCTGTCAGTATGTTTCCTATCTGCATACTGCTTCATTCGATTCTGTTCTTTTGCTAGACATTCCTGTAGTATTTTGTTCATTTTCTCTCTGTTGGATAACATGTCTTCAACAGCTGCAACATGTGATGTAGAGCTAGGCAAAATTGGTAAGGAAGGAACCCTGCCATATAGGGCTTGGAAAAGGCTCATATTGATAGAAGTCTGATGGCTGGTATTGTACCAATATTCAGCCAGACTTAACCAGGATGCCCACTGTTTAGGATGTAGGAAACACATGCAACGGAGGTAATTCTCCAGGCACTGATTCAATCTCTCAGATTGACCATCAGTTTGTGGATGATAAGCACTTGTGTAGTGTAGAGAAGTGCCTAGTAATTTCATGAATTCTTTCCAGAAGTTGCCTGTGAAAATCTTATCCCTATCCAATACAATGGAATGAGGAACTCCATGAAGTTTAAAGATGTTGTCAAGGAATACTTTAGCTACCGTTGATGATGTGAAAGGATGAGAGAGGGGGATGAAATGACCACCCTTAGAGAACCTATCCACCACTACCAGAATGGTATCATAACCCTTAGAGCAAGGTAACTTCTCAACAAAATCCATAGCTATGTCCTGCCAAGCACCTTTTGGTATAGGTAAGGGTTGTAACAACCCTGGATATGCCACATTTTCAGCCTTACACCTCTGACATGTTTCACAAGCAGTTATCCACTTAATAACATCTTGATGCAGCTTTGGCCAATAGAAAGAATTCTGAATCATTGTGAGAGTTCCTTTTATTCCAGAATGCCCCCCAAAAGTGGAATTGTGACAAGTAGTTAATATCTTCTGCTTAAGATCAGTAGAGCCTCCTATGTAGATCCTTTGTCCCCATTTGAGTAACCCATTTTGTAAGGTAAACTTGGATGCAACATGAGGTTGAACAGTGAGTAATTGCAACAACTTAGTGGTTATTGGGTCATCTTTGTAAGAATCTTGAACCTCTTCTAGCCATGCAGGTAAGAGAGAGGAAATAGCTAAAAGATGGGCAGCTTCATCTTCATGTTGCCTGGATAGTGCATCAACTACCTTATTGTCCACTCCTTTCTTGTATTGACTGCTATAGTCTAAGCCTAGCAACTTAGAGACCCCTTTATGTTGTAAGTAAGTATGCAACTTTTGATCAAGTAAGTGTTTAATGCTCTCATGATCAGTCTTGATCACAAATGGTGAATGTTCTAAGTAATGCCTCCATACCGAGCAAGCTTGCAAGATCGCTAGCAACTCCCTCTCATAAGCAGATAAACATTGATTTCTAGGGCTTAAAGTTTTGGATAAGTAGCAGATGGGCTTACCTTGCTGCATCAACACTGCTCCAATTCTTGTACTACTTGCATCACACTCAATTAAGAAAGGTAAAGTGAAATCTAGTAAGGCTAGAATATGTGTTGTAGACATTAAGTGTTTAAGCTTATTAAAGGCAGTCATGGCTTGGTCATTCCAATGGAAATGATCTTTCTTGAGCAAACCAGTGAGAGGTTTACTGATAGTGCCATAACTCTTAATGAATCTCCTATAGTAGCCTGTGAGGCCTAGGAATCCTCTCAAACTCTTGAGTGTAGTAGGTATGGGCCAATCCACCATAGCTGAAATTTTAGCAGGATTTGTGGAGACCCCTGAGCCTGAAATTATATAGCCTAAATAGGACACAACTATACAATGTCACATTTAGAAGCTTTAGCATATAACTGATGATCCTGTAAAAGCTGAAATACCATTTCTAGGTGCTGCATATGAATCTCATCAGTAGGGCTGTAAATTAATATGTCATCAAAGAATACTAAAACAAATTTCCTGAGATAGGGTTGGAAAATAGTATTCATTAAGGATTGAAATGTGGCAGGGGCATTAGTTAGGCCAAAAGGCATAACTAAAAACTCATAGTGACCAGAATGAGATCTAAAGGCAGTTTTGTGAATATTTGTAGCTCTCATTCTTATCTGATGATAGCCAGACCTAAGATCAATCTTAGTGAAAACCCATGCTCCTTTCAACTCATCCAGTAATTCCTAAATTATAGGAATGGGAAATTTATTCTTAACAGTGGCCTTGTTAAGTTCCCTGTAATCCACACAAAACCTCCATGTTCCCTCTTTCTTCTTAACCAACAATACAGGTGAAGCATATGGACTTTGGCTGGGTTGAATGACCCCCTGTGGATAACATTTCCCCTACAAGCTTTTCAATCTCATTCTTTTGGTGATGTGAATATCTGTAAGGCCTAACATTAACAGGGTCAGTTGATGTTTTTAATGGTATAGAATGATCATGTGTCCTGTTAGGAGGCAGTGAAGTAGGTGTTTTAAATATGTGTTTGAACTTGTGAATGATAGGCAAAAATAGGGGAGGTGTTTTAGGAAGGTCAACAATAGGGGTTTGTGTTTGGATAGTATTGACTTCCATGTGAGGTGTGAGTTCCTGGACAGACATTATGAAGAGACTAGAAGTTACTCCTTTCCACCCCTTAGCCACCAATCTATTGACTGACTTAAGAGACATTATTTTTAGTGTTCCATGCTCTGGAATTCCTTTAAGCTCTGTCTGTTTACTATCTTTCATTAGTAATAGTCTATTTAGATCAAAGTTAAAAGTGATAAGGGAATACTTGCTCATCCAATCTACACCCAAGATCATGTCATAATCTCCTAAATTTAACAGTCTAAGATTAAAGAAGAACCTGTTATGGTGCATAGACCATTGACATTGATTGCAATTGTAGCTCACCAGTAGTTGTCTTCCATCAGCTACAGAAACTGCTGCAGGTGGGACCTTCATTAAGGGAAGCTTTGCCTCCTTAGCTAACTTCTCATCCAAGAAGCTGTGAGTGCTTCCACTGTCGATAAGGATCATGATACGCTTTTGTTGTAAGGTTCCCTTCAACTTTAGGGTTCCGTTAGCCAAACCTCCCTCTAGGGCATTAATGGAAAGGGTGATCTGTTCAGCTTCAGAATTTCCCTGATCCTGTTCCTCTTCCTGTATCTCCTGAAGAACCTTCTCAGAATTTTCCTCTGCCATTTCCTCAACATTCAGGACATTTAACTTCTTAGTGGTGCATTGGTGTCTAGGGAAATATCTCTCACCACATTTCCAGCAAGCACCTGGGATACGTTTGAAATTGGTATTGTTGCTTGGTAATTTTGGGTCAGGTGGTTTAGTAGTAACAGGGTTTCCAGGATAAGTAGTTGTAGTTTTAGGAGGAACAATGGTGGAACTCCAAGGTTTTGGAGGAATTGGGGAACGAAATGTTGTTGAATATACAATAGACATAGATAGAAACGATATTGTGTTTAATGAATTTCCCTCAATCAGGGTTGATCACAGAGCTGAAACGATATATAGTAGATTACATGAGTTAGAGTTTAACTGGGATTGCCAATACGTAATATAGATAAACATAAACACTAGTTATTAGATAACTCTAAACAAGCCTAATAGTTATCCGTTAGTATCTGATGATAGCTAAAGAGATAATTAACAATAATTATCTCCAACACCCTCCCTCAAGCCGATAGCGAGAGGGAACCAAAAGGCGAGATCAAAGCATAACGAACTGAACTCTTGCAAGCGGCTTGATTAAGATATCTACAACTTGATTAGTCAGAATGAAGTGGATGTCGTGGTCAAGTCATGGACAGGCTGAAACCTCCTCTTGAAAGAAGAAGACATGATTTTCCAACTCTAATATTGCCGATGATGACGATGTACTTAAATAGGTAGACTTAAGTCATATATTGAAGTGAATTGATCCGATCTTGGAGGATAAAGAAAATGCTAAAATTAAAATAAAAAGAACAATGGATAAATAGCAGAATTGGGAAGAGAAAAGGGAAGAAATAGGATTGATGAAACGCAGACAAAAAAAAAACATGAGACAGAATTGCAGTAAAGACGAAAAGAAATTGAAAGAGAAGGAAGAAAAGACTCAAAATATCAACTAAACTGCAATCTTTGGAATCAACCAAAAATTGAAAAACTTAAAAGGAGTCAGAAAGAGAAAAACAACTCGATAGAAAAGCTGGACACGCACAGATAATTAGGAGATTTGGTCGTTAAATCCTCGGAGCTCTGAAAAATAGATGCCATTGAAAAGTAGAATGGACCAAGAATGGGTTGTATTGGGAAGAAAACAAAATGGTTGATTAATCAAAGAGAATAATGAAAAATAAGGATGAAGCAGCAGCATGCTTGGAGATAGTTAAGGAAAATAATTTGAGAATGGAAGTGGGTAAAAAAGAACAAGGAAGTGGTTTTGGGAAGAAGGATGGAATAGGGAGGCCGAATAGGTTAGAGAGGGGGAAATAAAATCAGCCGCGTAAATGACGACAGGAGGGACATAGATCTGACACATTGGAAGCTGGATTTTAGAAAGAGATGCGAAGGGGAAACATGAGCGGTAGCTCTGATACCATGTTGAATATACAATAGACATAGATAGAAATGATATTGTGTTTAATGAATTTCCCTCAATCAGGGTTGATCACAGAGCTGAAACGATATATAGTAGATTACATGAGTTAGAGTTTAAATGGGATTGCCAATACGTAATATAGATAAACATAAACACTAGTTATTAGATAACTCTAAACAAGCCTAATAGTTATCCGTTAGTATCTGATGATAGCTAAAGAGATAATTAACAATAATTATCTCCAACAAATGTTAGTTTAGGTTTGATCATCTCTAAGATATCTTTGAGATGTGACTCTTAATACTTAGCATGTTTGATGGCTGAATACAGGGTTTCAGGTTCAAATTTCCTTACTGTAGATCTAACTTCTGGCTTAAGTCCAGTGAGGAAACTAGATATGTAATATGATTCAGTGATAGTGGGGTGTACCTTCTCCATCTTTAGTTTGATGGATTCAAATTGATCCTGGTATGCAGCCAATGTAGTTTTTTTGTTTGAGTTGTTCAATCTGTTGTACCACATCTTCTACTTCAGTTTCTCTGAATCTCTTCTCAACTTCTTCAGAGAATTCATTCCAGGATACATTAGGATGGTGAGGAATCTAATTTCTGAACCATTTCTCAGCCTTCCCATGGAAATACAGTCCAGCTAACTGTACTTTCCTTTCTCCATCAACTTCGAAAAGTTGAAAATACTTGTCACATTTGCTCACCCAGAGCTCTACTTCATTTCCATCAAAGGATGGAAGATCACACTTAAGTAACAACTTGTTGAAAGGAAGGTTTCTAGGTTGGTTTCCCTCACCTTGCTTAGATCCAGGATTACTTCCCAAGATTCCTCGATCAGTGTTGGATAAGTGTTGTTTTTCAGGGGTAACATATGAGGACGAGGGTTTGTTTGGCTCAGGGTTAGGCTGTATGAGTTTGGCTAAAGTGGAGATGGATTGGTGAAAAAGTTCTTCTAACCTGTGATGAGAATCGATCTGCTCCTTTCTCATCTGATTCTGCTCCATGGCTATGGAGTCAATCCTTCTTTGCTGAGCAGCTTGAACATCTTGGAGTTGAGTCTGTAACTTCTCCAACTTCTCAGCAGTAACTTCAGATCTGTCATTGAAATGGCTTGCTAGATCCTTAAGTTGTTGCTCCAATGCATCCATAGCTGATTGGTTTCGTTTCGCTGCTCTAGTGATTTGATGGTTATCCTTTACCATGCATACAATGGCCGGAGAAAGGGAATCTCTGATACCAATGTCAAATCTTAAGAATTCTGACTTTAGTTTTCAGATCTGGAATAGAAAGAATAGAATTGAGAAGAGAGAAGAAGAAGAGAGTACTGAATTAAGAAAGAGAATTGAGGAAAAGTTAATATTCATCATTGATAGGTTTGCCAATGGCAAAAGCATGACCTTATATCAGCAAGGACAGCATCATTACAAAACATACAGCTGGCCTAACAACTTTTAGCTACAGTCCAAAATACAATGATAATAATGAAAACATTGCATAAGGAATTATATAATAGAATTGACATAAGAAACAAAATAGGATAACTAAGATATCTATTAACAGTGAACTAACTTGAAGTGACAAGTATCACTTTTGGTCCTTCTTTCTAGTGTATGTGACAGCTACACATATTGTTATGTATATTTCTCATAGTTTTACCTTTGTTACAGGAAGCAGAGTAGCTACATGCTGAAAGGCTACATTAGTTAGTGAATCATGTAGTGGATCAGAAGCTACATCAGCAGAAAATGTCCGTCTATGAACCTCTCGCAAGGCATGCAAGGACAATTGCCACAAGAGTTCAATGAATCTGCAGTGAAATCAGGGGCTCCTATAAATAAGTAAAGCCTACCTATATTAGCATGTAAAATTTTAATGTAAGCAATACACAAACATTTTGAATAATTAAGCTCAATTGTCTGTTGGTCTGATTCATAATCAGTATAGGGCTAGTTGAAATTATTATTTCGAGAGCATATTGACACATTTATTAGTGCACTATCTAAGGTTTAAAAACATCTCAAATTGCCTGTTTACAAGTTCATTTCCTCACAAAAATTGTAAAATCTGTTTTTACAAAGCAATAATGCTAAAATAAAAAGTGCACAAATCTGTATATTGGTTCATTTAGTGGTCCTATACTTTTTTTTGAATATGTTTTTTTTTCCTAACGAAATCACTTACATTGCTTTATAAAAATTGAGCTAAAGTTGTGCATTCATTAAGGTAGTGCTATGACATGTCTTACATCTTAGAATTTTAAAACCTCAGGGACCTTGCAGCAATTTCTACCTTACTTATGCTAGTTAATATTAGGCCCTTCACCAAAATCTTTCCATCTTAAGAGATCTAATTGATTTTTTTTTATCTTCATAATCTGTTGTTTTGGTCAAATGCTTTTTATTAGGTACCAAGATAAAGAAGTTTATTAATCTTGTCAAAAGAAGTTATTAATCTTTGGTTTACATGATTTAAAATAGAATGCATATACAACATACATTAGAATATAGAGTTTATAAATAGACATGTGGAATTTAACTTCATATACTAAAATATAAAAATTCATATATTATATCTTTTCTTCCATGACTATTCATTTGAAAGGCGTAAAAAAGTCTATATTAATTGATGAGATGAGAAAAGTATCATGTGAGTATAAAAATAAGCATCCCCCGTCAAATCAAAAAGATTTGCAACAGTGAGTTCAACAAAAGTTTGATCTCTCTATCAGTCAACAGAAAATATTCTGAATTCGAAAATCTATTTTAGCAAATTATAAAATTTGAAATAAAAATTGTTTAGGAAGTGCATTATTTTATGAATTATATATATAATTTTATACATATTTAATAAATTATTATTTTATATTTTCACCGGGTCTCAATTTTTTTTAAAATTATTATCTTATACATTTGGTGAGGTTATTACTTTCTTTTGTTGGCCCAAGTCGGGACCGCAGAAAATTAGTATTTAATCGAAGTTATTAATTTATCGAATATTTATTTATCTAGGTTTTATTGTAGATATCGGTTATGTTTGGTAAAATAGCAATAATCTTTTTATTTTACTACGGATAATATACTAAAATATGCCTTTGATTTTTTTTGGAGAAGTATCAATTTAAGCTCCATGTACAAAATAGCACCAATATATGTTTAACGTTTAAAAAAGTATCAATTTAGGCATCGATAACGGAACGTGACACGTCATTTATATTACTCCGTTAAGTTCTGTGAATTGTACGTGAAGAGAGAAATCAGAACTTAAGGAAGTAATATGAATGACGTGTGACGTTCCATTATCGAGGTCTAAATTGGTACATTTTTTTTAAACGTTAAACCTACATTGATACTATTTTATACCTAAACCCTTGTTTGGGAGGGGGTTAATGGAAGTAATGAAATGTTGGTTAATTGTAAATGAAGGTTAATGGAAGTTAAATGTTTACTTCCTCTCACCTCCAAACTCTAACCTCCAAATTGGGAGTTAATGAAAGTAACGTAAAGTTTTTAATTTTTTTTTGTGTTTGTAGAGTAAATTTAACTTTTATTCCCTACGTATTTAAACTCTCAAACGAAGTTAAACATTTAACCCTATTTATATTCCATAAACTCTCATTTAACTCTCACGTCCGATGACCTCCAAACTTCCAAACAAACAAAGGGTAAAAAAAAAAAAAAAAACCCTACACTGATAGTACTATATTTTGCTAAATGCTGCATTGAATTTGGAACCGACGGTTCGCAAACTAAACTAGCCGTTCACGAACCGTGGTGAGGACTAGTTGTCAATCAGCCTGAACGCTATTCGACGAAAGCTTCCTTGAGCTGAGGCTTCACTGCTCTTTCATGACTAACAAATCTTAAAAAAGCGCCAAAATTCGAATTACGTGTCGTTTTAAGTCACTACTCATTCTCATGCTTACCTTCTTCTTCTTCTTCTTCTTCTTCTAGGGTTTCAATTTCCCTTTTCTCAAGCTCTTAAACCTTCTCCACAATCTACCATGTCCAACCCTAAGTCAGTCGATCCCTCTCTTTGGTGGGACCCATTCTCCTCCCTTCTCACTGACCTTGAAAATGTTCCTCCCTCCTCTGACCTCCCTCCGCCCATAGTAAATGCTCTTTCTCTTTCTCTGCACACAGATATCTGTTTCATGTTTGTTAATACGGAGAATTTTCTGTGCCTGATTTTGTAGGTAAAGAAAATTAAGGACAATCATGCTTGGTTTGTGGACACACTATCTCTTTTCAAGCTGCCAAATGTCGAATCAAGGGAAGCTTTAAATTCACAGAAAGTGAAAATTGGTTCTCATGAATTGACTATAATTCCTGAATTGAAAGAGAAGGCTTTGCAAATTAGTTCTTATTTGGTTAGTTTCTTCAATTAACACCCTTATTTCTCTCTCTCTCTCTCTCCCTTAAAGAACAATCACTGAAGAAAATGCTACAGATTGGGAGTAATTTTGTTCATGCAAATTCAACTTGTTTGGCTTATTTCTGCTGCTTCTGGCCTTCTACTCGTTTCTTTTAGTATATGTATATCGAAGCTAACTTTTTTTGTTTCAGTCTTTGGATGAGTTGCAATCCTACATTATTGTGAAAAGGTCTTTTGAGAGCAATGATCTGGCTGTTGATTCCGTAGTTGATGAATATCTTCACATGGTAAGTAGTTTTCTTGCTTTTGCTCATTTAGATTTTGTATATTCTTTTTTATCAAATCTTGGAGGTAAGTTGTTATTTTTATGTTTAAAAATGGAGTTGTCCTTTGAGCAAAATGTTGGAGCTATGTACCCTTCAGAGATGAAAATAAAGAGAGGAGACTTTAAGGACAGGAAATAGTATATGCTATAATTGAAATGCTTAGGAAATTGTGAAATTTGAACTTGATGAGACTTTAAGGACAGGAAATAGCTCTCTATATGCTATAAATTGAATGCTTAGGAAATTGTGAATTTTGAACTTTGCAATTCCATTTTACAAATATGGTCAAATGTTCTCTCATATAGTATTGCTAAATTTTGGTTGTCTTTTAAATTATGCTTTCTGCCCATTATAATTTTTCTTAATAAGATTACTGTATATGTATATATATATATATATATATATATATATATATATATACTTGGTTTGTTATCCTTTTCTTTGTTAGCTATTTCTCAATTCAAATGTTTGAAATTTTATTGTTGTTTAGCTAATTCTAAGAGGTTAGTGTGGTGTTTAGTAATGGTTTTTCCCTTGTGACGTGTTTACTTATGGAATTCGGACATACTTTTTCTTTGTAGAACTATTCTATATGAGAAAAAAATTCTGATGTATTTTGTTGCATCTGTTTTGAAGATATTGCTTCAGTACTACATTGAGCGGCAGTGCCTACTCAAGTGTACCAGGCAGATTCTCATGCATGCTTGTAAGTTTATACTGGAAATTCGTGAATCCTCATTTTTTTGGTTTTCTGATTCTTTCGTTTTTGAACTTGCATGTCAAACTTTCTATTCATATTTAGTGTGTGATTAAGTTATTAAGTTTGTGGTTGTTAAAATGGCCTCCAAGTGTTTGATCTCTCTTGACATTTTATTTAAGATTGATGGAAAAAGAAGGATCTATATATTGTTGACTCCAATTAGTGGGATTAAGGCTTGGTGGTTGTTGTATTTTAAGTGAATAAATTAATTTATCGATATATTTAGCTAGTCCTTGCAAATGGTGCAGTATATCTTGGCATTAGCTCAAAAGAAAAAAATATCATCAGAGATGAGGCCATGAAGCTGATTTCTGATGGACTGGAGCACAAATTAATCTATGCTCTGGAGCACCTTTTGTCTTCCACTCATCCTGAGGAGATGGTATATTTCTAGTGAAACCTTTTGTCTTCCACTCATCCTGAGGAGATGGTATATTTCTAGTGAATTTATGTATTCCAACTTGTTTCTTTTGCTAAATTTGTGATTGTATATGATTGGAAGCTAGGTGATGCATACATGTGGCTCCTGTTGTGATTTTTACTCTTTTTTATGACAAATAATTTTGTTAGCTTTTGAATTTGGTGCATATTGGCTTTTAGTTGACATTGTGTTCTATCATGTTCTTTATTTGCATTGAGAAGGACTTGGTAGGAATTGATTTTTGATATGGGTACTTGTGGTGCCTATCACGAAACATGAGATAGCTATTAGCATAGAATGGTTGGGCTTAAGTTTTAGAAGTGAACAAGCTTCAAGGATTAATAAGAAACTTCATTCACTATATTAAGTTGTCATGTCTTATTCACCATGTTAGAGAAATCTTGAAACTTTTTTGGACTATATGGATATGGGTTTGGGGGATTGATTTAAAATGACATCTAGAAGTATTTATAGGACAAACCAATCACTCAATGTTCTCTACCCCCGGCTTCATATAATACAATCACTCTAACTTGTTAACTAAACCAATCACTCTAATAAGTTTTAGAAGTGAACAGGCTTCAAGGATTAATAAGAAACTTCATTCACTATATTAAGTTGTCATGTCTTATTCACCATGTTAGAGAAATCTTGAAACTTTTTTGGACTATATGGATATGGGTTGGGGGGATTGATTTAAAATGACATCTAGAAGTATTTATAGGACAAACCAATCACTCAATGTTCTCTACCCCCGGCTTCATATAATACAATCACTCTAACTTGTTAACTAAACCAATCACTCTAATAAGTTTTAGAAGTGAACAGGCTTCAAGGATTAATAAGAAACTTCATTCACTATATTAAGTTGTCATGTCTTATTCACCATGTTAGAGAAATCTTGAAACTTTTTTGGACTATATGGATATGGGTTGGGGAGATTGATTCAAAATGACATCTAGAAGTATTTATAGGACAAACCAATCACTCTATGTTCTCTACCCCCGGCTTCATATAATACAATCAAATAACTTGTTAACTAAACATATAGGTGAGACCCCGATGATAGTATTTATAGCACAAACTAATCACTCTAACTTGTTAACTAAACCAATCGCTCCTTCCCCTTTGAGTTATCTTTCGAGATAGAGTTGGTTCCAATTTTCTTAACATGGTATATTGCCACCTAACCTAATGTTGGATCACCTGATGTCGGGTCACCTGCAGATGTTCATTCTTGCAAATTTTACACTCTTGATGTCCAGCTTTGAGTGCAAGAGGTTGCATAAACATCCCATTTCCCATACGGGCTAGTTAATGAGGCATAAAAACATCTATATCTACGAGACAATCTTGCCTTTTGAGGTATATTTTTGGTGGAGTAAGACCCAAGTTTCTGAACAATAACAAAGCCTCACACATGAATGCCCAATACAATTCCACCCTTGCATGTTTTTTTATTAAAAAGATAAGGATTTTAGGATTTGAACTTTGGGACCTTTCCTTATGAATGGTTTTGGTATCATGTCAACTTACCACTTAGCCTAATAGCTCAAGCTCATAGGTGGGCCCCTAGCATTAGTTTTATATATATCTACTTATTATACTTTGCCAATCTCAAAATTAGGAATTTCGATTCATGGAACTAAAATTTTCATTATCGTTTTATGGTAAGTGCATCAATCTACCGGGTTATGAACTCAAATCCTTTCCACTTTCTTTAGAATAGATAGAGAAGTATTTTCTTTTATGTTGAATATATATATATATATATATATATATTATCTATCTTCTATGATCAATGTTTCTAATGTAATATGTTTCTTTTTGATAATCAAATTATGAAGTCTAAAATTGTCTAATATTAAAATTTTATTTAACTCCAATTGCAATGCTCCAAAAATCAATGAAATGTATTTAGTCTTTACCTCATGAAGCATTTGTTAAGGATAATGAGATGCAAAGCCGCCCCGTCTTTATTTTAGGGTTTCGAGTTCTTAGAAAAACTGGTATGTCTTTGACCTTGTAGGAATTGTGCAATGCAAAATTTGGAAGTCCTATTGAGAACGAGAGTGTAATTATGATATTATAATGGCGGTGATCAGGAATTTCTTTTATTTATTTTCCAAAGAGTCGGAGTATTTGGTTGGAGAAAAAGTGATGTGAATTTTGAGGACAAAATTGTCTGCTAATTTACTGCACAAGAAAATGAATTTCATGAATTGTAGAAATGTTGCCTTAGTGATAGTCAATGAGATTGGAGCACATTAGTTGCATGGGTGATTTATATTTTACAATTTTCATTTTAGCTCTATGAGCTCATTTACGAGTTATTGGAGGAATATTCTGCATAGGTGATTTATATTTTACAATTTTCATTTTAGCTCTATGAACTCATTTATGAGTTACTGGAGGAATATCCTTTGTTGTTAGGTCATCTGATAAATCATTTCCCCTTTCATGATTTGTGGAAGTTTCGAAAGAGTTCTGTCTTGAAAACAGGTTCACTTTTTCCTTAAACACAAGCTAGCTGTTTTATAGGGTAGAAAAACATCATTTAAAGAACTTTCCTATATACAGCAAAGAAGATGTGGATTTTGAAAGGAAAATGTTTTCTGCGAAGCAAATATAGCCTTCTTTTTTTTCCTTTTTTAATAAGGAGATTAGGATCAAACCTAAGACGTAGAAGAGTTTCTTTCTTCTACTATTGGAACTTTATTTTTTGTTTGTTCTCATGATTTTTTGAATTGTATAACTTATTTGTGCATATTAAGATCTTATTCATCGCTAAAGAATACAAGTGATATCATTTACTTGCTTAACATTGAAGGTGTTTGACATCGTATGTGGATTATTTCAATGCTTTTAGGATGCTGATCTTTTTACTTTGTGGGCTGAGGAGACACTGATTGAAGACAATTTGATTTTGAACATTCTATTCCTCACTTATTATGAGTCACTCTGTACTTGTAATGGTGAAACATGGAAAAAACTATGCTCTCTTTACAAGGTATATATGGCTTTGCTTTTTGCGGAAAACTGAGTTCTTTCTACTTCCTTTTTTACGATGTAATTGTTCTTGTTAACATTGTGCCACAGGGGATCTTATATGGGTCTTATAACTTTGGAAAATTAGCAGTATCAGATGAGGCACTAAAATCTTCTTATCATGCCAAAGTCCAGTTACTACTCATCCTTATGGAAACTTTGAACTTGGAAAATCTTCTTCAATTAGTCTATGATGAAACTCCTTTCAGGTTTCTACTATGTTTTTAGTGTTTTATTTATTTGCTTTTTTTAATAGATGTAGATTTTAATAAAGAGTTGATATGTGTTTTGGGTTTTGGGAACATGTTAGAGTAGTTGTTCATGTTTGAGGCATTCGCTTGAATATGTTGTTTGTTGTGCTCATTAAATAGCCAGCTTCATTTAACACCTAAATGCTTTTGAATCCTTTAAACAATTGATGTGCATCATCTAGTGAATTATTTGCTTGACTATAAACTTAGTGAAAGTACCTCCTAGTTCACTTTATACTATTTTTTTGTAATGCCCCAAAACCACACAACCTAACCATGCAAGAGTGAATAGGATTAATCTTAAGGTAATACTAAATGAACTACCAAAACCTTTTGAAATAAGTCCCCAGCCTCAATGAAAATCCCCATAAATAGGAATCATGCCAAGATAATCAAATTCATGTCATAAAATAGGTTATTACCTGTTGAAAAGTTCATCACCATTTTTTCAATGTTTTGAAGCACTGTCTCTTTCTCCACAAGATTGAAAATATTCTGTAAGCTGTCACCTATTTTCTGTGAAAGAAGAGGGTTTTATATAATTTCCACTGTTCTGTGTTTCTTTTTGTCTGATATTTATGTGTCTTTAGAGAGAGAGAGAGAGAGAGAGAGAGAGAGAAAGAGATCGAGAGAAAGAGAAAGGATTCTGCTTACACATGTAAACTGATCCTGAAATGCATGTGTGCTAGAGAGGGAAATTTCATTTTCAGGAAACGGTACAAGTAAACACAATTATAAGAACGGTTTGTCCCTTTTTATTGTGAACATATTGATTGCTATGTTCAACATGTTAACTAAAGCAGCTAATTGCTGGTTGATGGTGGAATTGGTTACAAACCACTAATTGCCCATAGTTAACTGGTACTGCTACCCAAAGCTATATTGGCTAGATGTCAGGGTAACTATTTCTTGTATTTAAATTGAATAATCTGTACCTTTTAGTTGATTAGAATGTTACAATTTAGAGCGTTTCTATTTTTGGGGACTTTGTGGGCTTGGTATAGAATGGGGATACAAGAATTCAGATTTTGGAGAATAGCTGCAGAAGTGACATAATAATAGTTATGCTTATGGCATAATGGCTTGTAAATTAGTTCTTCTTGTTGGGCTTTTGGAGACTAATATATATAGGCCCAACTGAAGCGATTAGGGTTTTGGACGGTTAGGGTTTCAGACGGTTAGGGTTTCTTGAGGAGTATATATGTAACCTCTTTCTCTGTAATCCGCATCTCTTCCATTATAGTAAATATCCTGGCTTGGTAGTGCCCCTAGACGTAGTCATTCATATTGAGTGGCGAACTGGGTAAACAATTCTTGTGTGTTTGCTTATTTTTCGTTTATCGTAATTTCAATTATTCCTAACACTTCTCCCTTCCAAAGTTTATTCCTTTTCATTTGTTCTTCTTTATGTGCTTGTTCTGATTGTTAGTTCGTTTTTGGTTGTTTCTTAGGCCAGGTGCTTGTGTATTTTCCTTAACTGATATTCAGGAGATGGATGCATTAGTATCTAGTATCAGTGCGTTTGAAATTAAAGAAGCTGGTCCATTAATACTTACATGGGCAGTATGTGTCTGCCTAATTTCATCACTTCCTGCAAAAGAAGAAAATATTGTCCTGATGGTAGGTTATATATATATATATTGAATCGTTTGCTTCAAATAGGATGTCCACATGCTACAAATGATGCTTGTTTCTTTCCTTGACAGGAGATTGATCATGTTGGTTATCTACAACAAGCATTTGAAAGTGCATCACTGAGTTATTTCATAGAAATTCTGGATAGTGACTTACTAAAGGAGTCAGACGTGAGTAATCTGCTTTATTTAAAAAGTTCAAATTGATCTATTTATTATGCATGCGAATCTTTTTCTTCATTTTGCTCTCTGCTTCTCTATGGTTCTGCCTGTCTGTTTATGAAATGAATGAGTTGCACAAAATTTTAAGGAATGTTTTTACACTTCCATGTTTGTTGCTTGGAATGAAAAAGATATTAGGATTTTGGTTTCTAAAATTCAATTCCATGGAATTTTGTAAAGGTAAAGTAAATTAATTCTACTAAAATAGGTGGAATTTGTGAGTCAATTCCACAAACTTTGGTGAGTCTACAAAGGCAAAAACACCCTTAATAATATTAAACTCTTTTATCATGTAACCCTTCATAAGAGTATTTAAGGCAAAATAAAACCAGATGAACTTTAATTCTCATTTATTCCAATCATAATTTGAGGGAATTGAATTGCATATTTTAAATTGGCATACCAAGTGTGCAAATTCAATAGAAATGAATTCAATATTTCAAATTCCTTTGTTCCAACTGAGGCTTAATTAGAACTTGAAGAAAACATTCATTATTCCTTCGACGGGGTTTTCTGGCTAATATGGTTCTATTAGTCTCACTTGCCCTTTTCTGTTGTGGCTATATTGTACTTGATATTTGGGTTTATTAGGCTGTCAATGGTTTTCACCCATTTTCTTCATATATAGGGATCTCTTGCTGGTTGTCGCAACATCTTTAGAACTTTCATTTCTGCATTTATTGCTTCATATGAGCTAAATCTTCAGGTACCCACATCTGTTTTATATTTGGAATAGATTGCATATATTTTCTTATGATTTTTTTTTTTCCCCATGTTGTGTTTACACAAGTTTCTTTCCCCATGCTGTAGTTAGAAGACAGTACCCTTAATCTCATATTAGATATTCTTTGCAAAATCTATCGAGGAGAGGTTTGTGTATTTTTCTTGTCCACAATCAGCTGTTAAATTCATATATATTGTTAATCATTTACTGAACAAGGAGACTGTTATACATGCACTCTCAGGAGTCACTGTGCTGTCAATTTTGGGATAGGAAAAGCTTTATTGATGGCCCTATTCGGTGTCTTCTCTGTAACTTAGAGAGTGAATTTCCCTTCAGGACTGTAGAACTTATTCGCCTTTTATCATCACTTTGTGAAGGAAGTTGGCCAACAGAATGCGTGTAAGTGGAATTTCTTGGTTTCTTTTGGTTTAATTTACCTCAGTATTACCTCGAGCAGCATGGCATTTTATTTTCTCCTTGCTGGTGAAGTTGATAGATAGTTTAGCTATGAGTATGATATTAAGCACTTCTTATTGTGCATCACAACTTTATTAAAACAAGGTGCTTCATTGATACTCTGTTATGGAATTCATTCCACTTCAATTTCTGCTTTGTTATTGGCACTTCTCTACATTGATGAGCATCATCTTCTGTTGGTTTAAAAATTATGAATTCTCTTTAGGACAGAAAATAAATCCTGGGAAACTAAACCCAGAAACCAAACCATAAAAAATCCAAATCAGATTTCTGGAACCCTAACATCTTCTCTCAAGGACAGATCTAGAAATACTTTTACATCATCAAACAAAAAACCGACACTGCTCACAAGGCAGAAAATAAATCCGGTGTTACAGACCATGGAAATAGAGAGGAATCCATGGGATACCATGTAAACTAAGATACTACATATACATTGATATATTTTGACTTGTTACACATACACACATATATATATATATATATATATATATACATAGAAGGAGAGGAGACCCATACCTACAAGACCCATACCATGCTTACATTATTACACTAGGAAACTCAACCCAGAAACCAAACCTGGAACCCTAGGTCCAAAGATCTGCTCACAAGGGCAAACTGACTTTGAAACCACCAGGAAAGAGTCTGCTCACAAGGGCAGCTCTGATATTCATGTTAAACCCAGAAAACAAGCCAAACTAGGCTCTGATACCATGTAAAGAGAAAGAAGAATGAAAAAAATTCTTGTATTCATATGGTGTGAAAACACACCTATATATACATGAGGGAGATACCTAAACTAGGAAAAAAATAATTACACTTAATTACATTTATTCTATGATCCTTATGATTAAGTGATTTGATTCCTACAATTAGGTAACGACCATATACAATTATGACTTCCATAACAGGGTGTCAGGATTAGGATTTCTGACAGTAAGATTAGGGCAGAAAAAATCTTAGGAGAAGAGAAGAATTAGAATTTTTGTGTTCATAATCATCATTTTCTTACTCAAAAGTTTTCAAATGAGCTCTTTATTTCGTATATTGAGATCTGTGCTTTGATGATAGATTGTTTTTCAAACATTGTGTGCTTATATATTTTATCTTGATCTTGTGAACAGGTATAACTTTCTTGATAAATCTGTTGGTATATCATCCTTGTTTCAAGTTACTAATGAATCCCTGATGGACGACATGTCACAAATTGTTGAGACTAACCTGCCATTGCCTGTTCCGGGGGTGGAAAGTTTGTTTATTCCCAGGAAAACTCGTGGTCATGTCCTAAAAGTTATTGGTGGGAATACTGCTCTTGTGCGCTGGGAGGTAAATGCACTAATTCTTTTGAACTCTCTTGTAATGTTTGTTAATTATGTTGAGTTCAATTCTCTTCCTCTGTATTTTTTTTTTTTTTTTTTTTTTTTTTTTTGTCTTTTCTTTTTGGCAGTTGAATTAGTAGCATACAAGGCTTATATTATTGAAGATATGAAAAAAATATAGCTTGATGGATGTGATTTAACATGTCCTCTCCTTCCTCTAATCCATATTTTCATTGATGACACTTAACTTTTCAAGTTATTCATGAAAGATATGCATTGCATACAACATGATTTCTGGTTTGTTCATCCAGAAGCTCATTAGTAACATCCTGATTTGGAGACATTGAATTGTCAGGAACCAGATCCTAATCTTCTGTATACCTTTCTCTTCTTTTTCTATGTATCAGTACCATGCTTGCGTATTGTAGGGAAGATGTCATGCACTCATGCTTATACTTTTCATTTAGTAAATTTCATCCTTTTGGCATAGTCTCATCTCATTTTAGTTGATCAGTTTCTGCAAGATGGTTGTGAGTGTTATGTTTGTCACATTCCAAGGATGTGATTTCTGTTGTGGTTACACCTTACAACTTTTCATTTTTCACTTCTGGCGCTTGCCACTTCTGGTTTGGGGTTTACTTTGGTCTGACACCATAGCATATTCTGTTTATGGATCCAAGAAGGTCAGAGAGAAGTTGTTATGAGTAGGCCAAAGCAAAAAATACAAGGTTGTGGATTTGAGAAAGAGTTAATTAAATTTAAATTCTTCCAGTGCAAGTATTACTATCTGCTTGACTAGGAAACTCCAAAATACATAAAACTATTGATTCAAACTATTTATTAAGTAAATCTACCAAAAAACTATTTATGAAGTAATATACATCTTTTAACTGTTCCTTTCCACTAAAAAGAATTTTTTTGGTTGCAGTATGCACAATCTGGGCTGCTTATCCTGATCCTGCGTCTTGCGCAAGAGCTGTATTCGGAGAGCAATGATGATGTTTATCTCACACTTGACCTTATTAATCGGATGGTTTCTTTCAACAAGGTGATTTTAAGACTTCGATATCCTGTCAGTTGGACTATGTCTCAGGCTTATGCTTTTCCAGCCAAACATTCTCATGTCATGTTGATTTTCAGGCTATAACTTTTTCTTTGATGAACATTGGAAATTCATTTTATATTCAAGAACCTGACATGAATAGGCAAATGGAAGGGAATTTGTGGTAATCAACTGAAGACATTATCTTCATTCTGATTCTGTTTATTCTCATTTCACTGTTCTTTTTGCTTTGGTTTCATTTCCATTCTGTGTTTCTCCTTTTATCTATGTTCATTGTTTTTTTTTTTTTTTTTTTTTTTGCTGCAGGGTGGTTGAAATTATATCTGCTGTGATAAAAAAATTGTCTCCTAGTTCTGAAGGTTGTGCGGTGATGTCTGTGGGTGTTAGTATTTTGGCAAAGATGTTGAAATGGTAAATCATCCTATCTTTCTGTTCGGGTGATTATTTGTTAATCATGTTTTCTTATTTATTAATTTTTGTATATAAGCATTTACTTTTCTTTTTCTAATGATGGTATCTGGGGTATTATAACTCTTTAAGAACCTGTACCTATAATAGCTTGTTAGCAATTCAAATTTAGGCTATGATTTGATATGGGGGTGATGGGATGTATTCCATGAAGGCTCGACACTTCTAAGAGGTTAACGTACAAAGTGCCGGACACTTCGGGGACATGGATATGCATGGGACACGCCAAATAAGTGTTGCCTTCATTTAAAAATAAATAAATATGGGGACACGGATTCTAAGTTAATTATGTAAAATATAGGGTTCTTTTTTAAATAAATTTTGCACAAAGCTGGGTTGATATGTAAAAAAAAAAACCTAAATTACCTTAGCAGCCGCCAGCCCCTTTACTATGTAAAAAACAATAAATTAAAATTTAGAAGTTAAAACCTTAACTACACAGAGTCTTCTGATTTAGATAGGAAAACTCTTACCAACCCCTTTGATTGATACTTTTAGTTGGCTTAACATATTAAAATTTAAAGCCCCTTCTAGCCACATTAGATCGATAATATCATTACCAGCCATTACCTTTTCTTCTGATTTCAAGTTTCAACTCAGAGTCTTTTAAATTTTTCATTACAAAATGTGTATATATATATATATATATATATATATATATATAATTTGTCGCGTCCCCGCCGTACTCATATTTTTAAAAAATGCCGCTTGCTGTACTCATATCTGTACGAGTACCTGTGTCGGTGCTTCCTAGGATGGATTGTGTAATGGATATGAAACAAAATCACTCCAATACCATGTTTGGATGCATAATTGAAAAAGAACCTAAGAAGTGTAACGGGCATTACATTATTATGTTTATTTAGCCATGTGATAAAAAATTCTAAGTTGGACTTTAAGAAAGAAATTAATAATATAGGGAAAGAAAAAATTAATAAAACTAATCAAGGATTAGTAAATGTAAAATAATGACTTGAATTAATAAGATTGAAAGAGGTTGAAAGTAAATATTGCATTTTGTGGAGCAGCAAACGAGAAAAAACTACATGATACAGAAATAAAAAGAATGAAAAAAAGGTTATTTGGAAATAATAGTATAGGGAAAGAAAAATAAATTGTAGTCAAGGATTAAAGAAATGTAAAATAATAACTATAAATTAATAAGCTTGAAAGAGGTTGAATATAATTTCTAAATTTGTAGAGCACCAAATGAGAAACAAAATCAAGATATAGAAATAAAAAGAAAATAAAAACGAACAAAAATGAGTTTTGGAAATACCATATGGAGAGAAAAAAGAAACAAACTTTGAACTTTTAAGATTGAAAAAGGTTGAAAACATTTTGTGGAGCAGGAAATGAGAAAAAAAATATGAGATAGACAAAAAAAGAAAGAATGAAGAAAAAAAGAGTTTTTTGAAATAATAGAAAGACGGAGCAAAATTGACGAAATGCAATGTACGATATGATATATGCCCCTTAAATATATTACGTGTAAACAACTTGATAAGGATGTCGTATTCGAATATAATTAGGTTTCACATATAATGTGTTTAGGTCTTGTATTAGAAGTTGGTTTACTAGTTAGAGTTGGTTTAGGCTTGTCCAACTCTGTCTGTATATAGATATTCTATGTTCTGTTAATCAAAAGTAAGTCAGAATTATTGCAATCAGATATTACTTGCATGGTATGGGAGCTCTAAGGGTTTAATTATCTGTCAAATCTTCTCAGGTTGTTCTCTAAATTCTGCTTCTGTTTCTCACACATCATTTTTTTTCCTGGATCACTTATTATTATTTGTGGGTCAGTTGTTATTTTTCTTCTCACAACACCTTTCAACAATGTCCATCCAATCCTCCTCACCAGCTGCCTCATCAGGGTCTCACTCATTCAGAGTTTCTGGTGGAAATAATACAAGTTTTAAGTTTTTCTCAATCACAAACTGTCGGATTAAGTCACAATTTATCAGTCAAACTCACCCCTTCTAAGTTTCTCCTATGGAAGAGCCAGCTGACCAATATTTTGAAAGGAGCCCGTTTATTTTCTCACGTCTCGATCTCAGCTCCTCCAACAGGCATGAATGTGGATGATCGGGAAGCCCAGAATTCCCAAGTCCTTGCAATCATCTATGGGTCCGTATCTGATAACATGCTCCCAAAGTTAGTGGGTTTAGACACTGCCAAAGAAGCATGGGATAAGCTTCATACAACCTTTGCTACTGGCACACGTCCTCAAATTCGACAAATAAGGAATCAACTTCTCACCCTTCAGAAAAATAATGATTCGTTTCTACTTATATGCAATAGGCTAAAATGTTGTCTGATCAGTTGGCAGCCTTACAACATCCTATGAATATGGATGATTTTGTTGATTGTATTATGGCAGAACTTGGAGCCACTTACAGACCATTTTCTCGCTCTCTAGAATCTCGCCTCGAGCCTATCACAATGATAACCTTTTGGGTTTATTGATCAGTGAAGAAATCCAACTTGCTTGAGATACGACATTGGATTAAATATCGGTCGTGGACGGTCCAACAACCAAGGCGCATCCCGCGGCCATGGACAACAATTTCAGTCCGGACACGGCAATTCGAATTCATCGGTGTCTAACACTGACTACTCTGCAATAGCATGTTATAACTGTAACGGGAAAGGACATTATTCTCGTAATTGTTCTTCACCAAATTTCAATCAAAGCCTTCGACAGAACAATCAACCTTCCGATCATCTTGCAACTGCTAACCGAAATCAACCTTGGATCATGGATACCAGTGCTACTCGTCATCTCACCCCCGATTTGGAAAATCTTGCACTTCATTCTGAATATCATGGTCTCTGTTGGTGCCTTATGAACGGTAAAAATCTTAAATTCAAAGATGTGTTATTTGTTCCTTCAGCTTCTCAGAACCTAATCTCTGTTAGATCTCTTATATTAAATCTAATGATGGTTATTCATATTATGTTCTCTTTTTTGATCATTATACAAAGGCATAATGCTCCTTCAGCCCCTTTAACTTGTCCAAATTGGTCATTTTACCCCTCCAACTCATCGAATGTCCTATTTACCCCCTTAATTCTATAAAAATGGTATTTTTCACCTCTTTAACTTGTCCAAATTGGTCATTTTACCCCTTCCCAACTCATCGAATGTCCTATTTACCCCCTTAACTCCATAAAAGTGATATTTCTCACCCCTTATGGTCTTATTTACCCCCTTAACTCCATAAAAGTGGTATTTTTTACCTCTTTATAGTGCAAAATTAATAGAACTTATTCAAATGAGTTTGAAAATATATTTTTTTAATATCAACTTTTTGTTTTGTTTTAATTTGATAATTATATTGATCCTTCATGTGTGTATTACAATAATATTGTATTACAATAATTAGATAATCAAAATTTAACGAGCCAAAAAAGTTGAAAAGAGAAAGAATTATTAAGATACAAATGACACACAAAATATTTTTCAGATAACAGAATACTTCAGAGATCCTCTTGTCCTTGTACACCATAACAAAATGGTTGTGCTAAAAGAAAACATCATCATATTGTTGAAACTGGTCTAGCTCTATTAAATCATGCTTGTTTGCTTGTCTTCTTTTGGTCATATGCGTTTGATACTGCAGTGTATGTAATCAATCGATTACCTACATCCACCATTAATTTTGCAATTCCATATCAGTTACTATTTGGCCAACTTCGAGATTATACTCAAATGCGTGTCTTTGGTTGCTTATGTTATCCTTGGCTTCGCCCATATAGTCCACATAAACTTGCATCTCGGTCTAATGTGTCTTCTTAGGTTATAGTCGACTTCATAAAGGCTATCATTGTTTTGATCCCGTCTTAGGAAAAATCTATATCTCACGTCATATGTTGTTTGATGAACAGGATTTTCCATTTAAGGATCTGAGAAAGACATTTACTGGTATCCATGACTCTTGACCAGCCTTATTAACAACTCCCACAATCACTATTCCTCTCCTGATACGTCAACTAGATTCTTCCACGTCGATACCTTCTGCGACCGGTTCTAATGATGTCACATTAAAAATTCCTACAACATTACCAAAGGGTTCTGAATCTACATCAACAGTTTCGTGTAAACATCCGCACATCGGGTCGGCCACATCGTCAGGGGCAGTTAAAACTCCGATTATTGATTCATGTCCTCTATCTGCCATTCCAATTGACCTTGAGTTATCAGCTGATACACAAAATAGTACGACCTCTTCACCACTGGTTCAAGCTCTTCAAGGATCTCCTTCTCCTTCTCACAAGCTTCAAAATCAAAGGAATGGAGAGATGCTATGGGATCACAATACAATGCATTAATGGTAAATGGCACTTGGAGCTTGGTTCCGTTACCTCCAAATGTTAATCAAATTGGTTGTATTGTAGATGGATTTTCAAAACCAAAACAAAGGCGAATGGCCAAATAGAGAGGTATAAGGCACGATTAGTGGCCAAGGGTTATCATCAAAGACCAGGGATAGATTACTTCTAAACTTTCAGTCTAGTGGTCAAACCCAATACTATCCATCTCATTCTGACATTAGCTGTTTTCTTTGGATGGAGTATTACTTAGTTGGATGTCCCAAATGCCTTCTTACACGGTGATTTACATAAGGAGGTTTATATGACTCAAATTGCACAAATCATTGTATGGTCTCAAACAGTCACCACGCATGTGGCATGAGAAGGTAACTTCTAAACTCCTATTTGGTTTCAACAGATCAAAAACAGACAGCTCTTTGTATTATTATCACCGTGGCCCTGTTAGATTGTTCTGCTTGATCTATGTTGATGATTTACTGGTTACCGGAAATGTTCCAGGTATGCTTACAAAACTTGTTCAGTTCTTGGAGTCTCACTTTTCCATTCAGAATTTGGGACGACTACATTATTGTTTGGGTGTCGAAGTTGAATGGAGTTCCATGTGACTATTTCTCCATCAAAAAGTATTGTAAGGCTATTCTTGAGAAATCAAATATGCAAAGCAGTAAACCTGTTTCGACCCCTGCAAATCCCACTGAAAAATTGAGCCCTGTGGGTGGAGCATTGTTAATAGATACCAACATGTACAGGAGTATAGTGGGTAGCCTTCAATATCTCACCTTCACCTGTCTTGCTATTTCTTTCGCAGTCAATAAAGTCTCATAGTATATGCACGCCCCTCGTGAATCGCATTGACTGGCCGTCAAACGCATTTTGCGCTACCTACATGGGACTTGCTCGTATGGTTTACATCGAGGTGGCAGGCTTGTCCAATTGCACTGTTTTTTGGATGCTGATTGGGGTGGAGATCAAGATGATAGAAAATCCACCAGCGAGTATGCTATATTTCTCGGGAGATGCCTCCTATCTTGGTCTTCGCGTAAGCAGCTTACTGTTTTTCGTTCATCCACAAAAGCGGAATATCGGTTGATTGCATAGCTCACATTTGAGCTGAGTTGGATACTAATGTTACTCCGTGAAATCGGATTCCCAGTAACTTCTCCCATCTTATGGTGCGACAATTTAAGGGCAGTTTATTTAACTGCCAACCCTGTATTCCATAGCAACAGTAAACACATAGAAATTGATTTGTATTTCGTCCGGGATAAAGTTCTTTCCAAGGTACTAGTTGTGCGATACATTTCTACAGTTGATCAAACAGCGGATGGTTTTACTACACCGTTGCATCGCGGGAGATTTCATTTTCTTTGTGACAAGCTGTCAGTGCGATCCCGGCCAGCACAACTTGAGGGGGGTGATAAGGATGTTGTATTAGAATACAATTAGGTTTCACGTATAATATGTTTAGGTCTTGTATTAGAAGTTGGTTTACTAGTTAGAGTTGGTTTAGGTTTGTCCAACTCTGTCTTGTATAAATATTCTATGTTCTGTTAATAAAAAATAAGTCATAATTATTGCAGTCAGATATTACTTACACAACTAACAAACTAATAACTATATAAGAAACTGATAACTTGTGGAAAAATCCTTGATCAGAGCACTTCCCTGTGAGGCGCCGTTGGGATCGGCCGGGGACACTCCGATGTCAAAGTCAGTAATATTTCTGAGAATAAACTGTAAGCACAAAAGCAGAGAATCAGTAAGTGTACCTTTGATCCTAGGAAGCTGGGGTATTTATATAGGTTTCTGTAACCTTCAACATTAATGGGGAAGCAGGTAGAGAGTCATGTCATTACTCATCTTTAATTGCTATTAATTCTCCATTAATCCCAGCATTTAGCATTGAAACCCTCAGAGTTGAGGTATTCGAACAGTCAAGTTTTTATTCCCCTTTAATGGCTATTAATTGTCATTTAATTGTATTTATTCCCATTCATTGATGGTAATAAAGATGCCTTTTCGTATTCTTTGATCCGTCAAGGCGTATGTACGCTCTCCTTGAGAGCTATGGCAGGTCTCCGCTACTCGCTCTCATCGGGCGTATCTCGTTATGGCGTATCTCGCCATGGTCCACGTGGCGTGGCATAATGCTAGAGACTCCTTCCTTTTCCTCATTATTTGCATATTCGCCCCTGCATTAATTATCATTAATTCCACATTAATCATGCATAAATATCTCTTTTAGAATGAATAATGGTTTGCCATTATTTCTATTAATTTTCCCTTATTCCTTATTCAAAGAATAATTTGGGTTGTTATCAGAAACTAATACTAACAGCTTTCTAACTAACATCTAACAAATTTAAACAATCCCCAATACAAACTAATAGCTATTTTTTAGTTGTCAAATCTTCTATTAGTATTCATTAAAAGTTAAAATTCAATTTAGCAACGAGTTCTTTTAGTTTCAAAAGTAATAAACTGATTTGGAGGATTAAAAAAAGGATGAAAAAGAAGAAAGAGACAATTTAAATTAATTGATAAGAGCACAATTGGTATTTTGACATGTATTTGACGGACAACTCTCAAAATTGACTGTATGACCTCATAATGTGGAGTCAAAATATAGGAAAATCAAAAATAATTTTTGAAAATATGAGTAGATACTAGTGTATTTGACCAAGCCTCAATGAGGTTTAAATTATCTAAAGATGAGATTTCATATAAAAAATAAATAAATTGAGAAGGGATTTGAAGGAAGTCCCAAATTACAAGTTTGAAACTCAACCATACTCCCACATTCTAATAGAAAAAATCATTTCGCACTCTCGAATTTATATATATTTTGCAATTTCGAAGTTTCCTTATGATATTATCAAATTGATAATAATGTATGTCCTTGGTAGATTATATATGTTGAAAACAACGATGATTATTGAGTGAAGATTGACATTTTAGCACACACAATTTATACAATATGATGTATGTGCCTTCAACTAGATTGGTATTTTACAATGCTCAAGATTTAATGGGTTGTTAAACAACGGGAAACAACGCATGTCATCCTCGTTAGATTGCAAGATCAAAAAGGGTTGCTACCAAACATTGTAACATACTAAGTAATCTACTGTTGATTCCATTGCATAGTCCAAACATGGCTTTGCTATTCTCCAAAGAATATTCTATTTGTAAGCCAAGCTCAATGATATGAGTCATGTCATTAATCTAGTTATTTTTCCTTCTTGTATAGTGCTCCTTCTCATGTTGCTGCTGTTTCTCTGAGAACAAATATATTCGAGATGACTCTAAAGACAACTACTTTCAAAGTTGGCCATGATGGCTTATCAAGGTATTGCTTATGATCAAACTATGAATTCTGTATTAGTTATAACAGTAGGCATTTCTGATACAGCATGGAGACGACAGAGTCAGTTGTGGAATTTAGAACTGTTTTTTTATGCTTTTGTCAAATCTTCCTGACTTCTCCTTTATGCATGACTTAGTCGATTCAGAGGTATTAATATAAATCTTAGTTAAATGCATAATTGGAACTGGCTGTTACCCAGTTGCCCCTCTATCCTTTTTCTACCCATTGAATAAGAGTATTGCTTCTAAAATAATTGCTGTGTGACTTGTGCTGTACTTTGTTAGGACGGAAGGATTGATTTTGTTGACATTCTGTTTCTGGGGATAAACTAGGTCAAGATACGAATACTAGGTGCCTTAAGCAATTAATGATTTTTTTCCGCCTTCTTTTCCTTTCATCTGTTCTGGGTTGTGTACTTCCTTTCAGACTTTCATTCACTCATTTGTCGGTTTTGACCTTGGTATCTTTACCCACCCACTCTATCTACCGTGCACCCAATTAACAGGAGTATGCATAGACCAATTTAAACTTGGTTCTAAACTATTTGCATATCAGTTGCGCTATAATTTTATTAACATGGGATTGTTTTTGTTGTCATTCTGCTTTTGGGACTAGGCTAGGTCAAGGTAAGAATTTTAGATGCCTTAGTCAGTTAATGATCTTTTTCTTCACCTTGTTCTTTTGCTTTCATCCGTCTTGGATTGTTCACCTTCGTTTGTGTAATGTATTTCAACTGTCTAGCATGTCATTTGTTTGTGTTTTCAATTTCTAAATGTACTTCACTTTGCTTCTTCCAGTGGATCGCTGTTCATTTCTGCAAAGCTGGCGAAAATGCTCTTGATAGATTCTGAGCAGAATGAATATGACAATCCTTTAGCAATATCAGGTATATCTATTACTCTCTTTATTTAAAAGAGATAGTCTCGTATCCATTTTCTCTCAGATTAAGAAAATGTAAGAATATTGCGAGAATTTAAATTCAGAACTGTTTCATCTATGGTATCAACCATAGTTGTTAAAGGCGCGCCTCACTCAAGGCTCAAGGTCTTGAGCCTTGAATGCAGAAAGTGAGGCGCTGTACAAAAGGCTCTCGCCTTGTGCCTCAGAGCCTGGATCAAGGCGCGCCTGAGGGTTTTCTCGCAATATTCTTACGTTTTCTTAAATAAGAATATCAAGAGTCATAACTAAATATAGAAAGAAGAGTCTCCTCCACTCCATGCAAAAATAAACTACGACAGACACAGTGAAGAACAAACAGAAAACGTGCGGCCTGTAATTGTGGTAAGTTCTTCTTCTTATAGATGAGGGGGAGGATGATGATGAACATGAAGAGGAGGAAATTGGAGATGAAAATGATAGTGGAGGGGGAGGAGACTATGGAGAGGACGATAATAATTTGGAGGATGATCTTGATGATGATGATGATTAGTTTTTTTTTTTTTGTGTGTGTTTTTTTTATTGACAATGAATGCTTATTAGTTTAGTAGCATTAGTTATAGTTAGGTACTTAGATTAAGACGTTAAGTATATGTTAATGTCTCTATGAAGTATGAACTTAACTTGGTGTTCTCATAGTTATTAGGCTCGTACGAGTCACGAGTCGACTCGTACGAGTCGATACGATTCAGGAGGTTTTCGAGTCGACTCTATGGTCTGACTCGAAACCTTCCTGAATCGGCCATGACTCGGCTGAATTGTTTAGTATTGAGTTTCTAGAATGATACGGTTGTATCTTAATCTTAAGTTTTTACATTTGGACTTGCTATGATGTCTCAAGTGGCTTTTTTATCTGACTTGAATGTTATAAATCCTTGCAGTGCTTGAGTTTACCTTGCAGCTTCTGGAGACAAGATCAGAAAGTGATTTTGTTCTCGCATTGATTGTGTTCTCTCTACAGTATATTCTGATTAATCATGAGTACTGGAAATACAAAGTGAAGCATGTCAGATGGAAAGTGACATTGAAGGTGAATTTTGCCCTTTTTTTATAAAGCATGCTGAGACCCTTATGTTTGTTGTTGTTTATCCACTTTTTAGTTGTTGTTTTTTTTGCTAGTTTTAATTTTGCATGGAAAATAGAAGTAATAAGGGTGGTGCCATGAGGATTAGGTGATGTTACATCATCATGCAGATGAAATTTAATGAGAAGCAATAAATGAAAGTTCGCAAATCAACTTTTCCAAGATGAAATATTATGCTAGTATTATCCTGTCTTTTCCTTTTTCCTGTGTTTTGAGAAGGATATTATTGTCTTATCTTTTTAGTTAGCACACTTATCTTAACCCCTCGGTTTTCTGGACATGGATATAGTATTAGTGACAATCAATTAGAGAAGCTAGTTCAACTTTTGGTTGGTGGAAATTGCTAGAAGAATTTCTTGTTTTCATTTCACCTTTAGGGAGAGAATTTGTGTCGCTGACACGACTTGATTTCATGGTTTTATATGATGGTTCATGTTAAGCCGACCCCGAATCATTTCGGGACTAAGGCTTTGTTGTTGTTGTTGTTGTATTTCACCTTTTAATGCTAGAAAAATGATTTTCAAATCATTTGTATACTGTTTCTCAGGTTTTGGAAGTGATGAAAACATGCATTATGTCAATCTCATATTCTGGAAAGTTCAGTATGGCTATCCGTAATATATTACTCTCTGATTCTTCTATCCATTGTGCAATCTTTCGACTCATTGGTACAACAAAGCAAACTTTAGAGGTGTCATCTGTGATTCTTCTCTCTTTTCTATCTAATTCTCTTACTTAATGTGTGTTGACCCTTTTCTTTTTCTAACTTATTAGAGCTCATCTTTGACAGAACCTTTATGTAAGCCGCCTGGTTGAGCTTCCAGAGATTGAAGGCTTCGAGCTTGCAATTTGTTCTGCTTTGGACATTCTTTATATCATGCTTTCAAAATTTTCTGAGGTAATTTGGAATTTAGTAATTTCCTTCACCATATTATTTGAATCTATAGAATAGTTGTCTTTATTAAATGTGTAGAAATCAAGTCCTTATTATTGTTACTTCTGGCTGCAAATTAAGCAATCTAAAAATCTATATTTTCCTGTTTGGAAGTACAGAAATATAACCCATTTGGTTTGTTTCCTGGGCAACTGTTTTTGGGAGATTCAATGCTTTTTGTTCCATCGTGTTTTTCATCTGTAATAAATTAATAATGGATATTTTTATTTAACATACTTGCATCTTCGGCAGAAGTATGTCTTTAGCTTTGTGCTTCATTTATGAAAACCAACCTTCTTGACATATTTTCTCTCTTTCCAGGACGTTTCACACAGTCTTGCAATCTTTCACCAAGCAATATTGTCATCCTCAACGAAAACAATTCCTGTTGTTGCGGCAGTTATATCCTTGATGTCATATTCTAATAATTCTGTATGAAATTCACATTTTCAATGCTTTTCCTTAGTAATTTTCAGTCTTCTATTTACTATGATTCTTGGTTCATTTTTTGATTCTGCAAGTTTATCATAAATTCTTCATTTCTTTGTCTTCACATATAAATGCATTGCTTGCATGAAATAGCTGCTTATTATTTTTGAGAGGCTACAATTGCAGTGAGATGCAACAGGAGCAGCGTTTTATGGTCTTAATGCATATGTGACCACTAATTTGCGAGGATTTTTTTTTTTTTTGAAAAAATAAATATTTGTGAAAATATAAACCTAACAAATAGTGATGAACTAATGCTGAGAAATGCGACTAATATAAATCACCAAAATTTATTTTTTACTCCATGACATAAAATATTAATATGAAGTTATATTCTGTTACCTTCAAGGTAACTTTAAAATTCTGCTGCACACCTGAGAAAGTTGTCATTACGTTATTGTTAATGTCCTTTGATCTACCCTCTTTGCTCAGATTTTAATCAAGAAGTTCTTTTGATTTGAAAGCTCAAGTGCAACTTTATTCAAGCGGAATTTGAGCTCAACCTTATTAGTTATAGCTCTTGTTATTTGGAGTCCTGAGCATGATGTATCCTAGAGATATTGGTTGATGGCTATGTTGCACGGACACTCCTCTTTAGCAGCACTTCTGCGTTTCTTGTTCGTGTTCGTTTTCGTTTGAAGGTTATGTTTTAGAAATAAAGTTCCCAATGTCCGTGTCCGTGCAACATAGGTTGGTGGGAATAGGGATATTATGCTGTCCTTAAGTTCTATGATATATCAATTCATAAATGAACTAGTTTTAGTTATTCTTGTTTCATATTGTCTGTGCAGGCGATCCAGGTTGGTGCTGCTAAGGTATTATCTTCATTGTTGATAATGGCAGACTATTTACATCCTATGTCTAGCAATGTTTGCTTTTCTCTGGATGATAAACAGGTTAGCACTTCAGTACTTTGGTTTACTTTATTTATGTTGTTTGTTGTTCTTCATATATTGTGTTCATAGTTATTTCTAATCTGAACCTTGATTAATAACTTGTCTTAGATTGCAGATTTAAAGCATACTGTAAAAATCACATTATCTGAAGAGATGGATTGGAATGAAGATTGGTTCATTACTATAATCAATCTGCTTACTTCTGCTGCACGCCATCAGGTTTGTTACAGTATGCAGATGTTACAGTTGTAATGATCTATTAGTTACTTTATATGCCATATGATTTACAGCACTTGAGTGAAACTACGACTCTGAGCTTTAAGATTCTCATGATGTTGATATTTGAGTGCCAAGGTTTGCACCCAAGAGAACTTTGCTTAACAATAGGTTTTACAGATAGAACATCATATGACTGATAGCCCCAGTATTATAACTTGGCTTTTCACCTTCTGAAGGGAGTACGAATATAAAAGCAGAAAATAGTGCTAGACTTGGATAGGATATATACACACTATGAAAAAGAAATGAGAGGAGAAAAGAAGTGGAGAAAAAAGAAATATAGACGGGATTTTTATATTAATCCATTTCATTCTCAAAACTATTTTATCCTCTTTATATATGATTTTCATAACAGTTGATTCAACTTGTTCCTGGTCTACTCTGGCCCGAGTTAAGAAACTGGCCTGGACACCCTCTATCTATAATAGAAATGCCAAGTGTTGCTCGAACCCATACAGCCGAGCTGAGTATTCTATGTGTTGGGCTTGCGATTATGTCTGAAACCTAAGCTCTGTCTGGCCTGCTATATTTATTTTGCAAAATATGTACATATATATTTTGCAATATATAACATAGCGCTACGCTTGTTTAAAAGAATTCCATAGCTCTCTTTGAATATCTGCACATGCATAAATACATAAATTTCAAATCCAAAGTGATTAGTTCATAACTCATAGCTTGAATTTAAGTTTTTTAGATAATCAAATTACTTAGAGAAAATGATACTAGTCTTAGTTAATAACTTCATATATATATATATATATATATATATATACCAACTAGAGTTAATATCTATAACAATGCATGAGAGTTTTTTATTCTGCCTATATCGGCTACCTAATTGACAATGTTTTTTTGACTTTCGTTTTCCAATTTGTGTTTTTTTGACAATGGCTGAGACTTCATCTGACCAAACTCCTACTCAAATTTGATTCAATTTATATTTGTTGTTTATTTATATTGTATTTTAGTTTGAAGGTTAGATTTAATGATATATTGTATTTTTTATTGTGTCAGATTTTTATGTTTTAGTTTATTTTTAATCTTCTGTAGCAATTAGAAATTTTATCTAAAAAAACAACTATTTTAGGTGAATTGGGTTGGATTAGGCTTGGGCAGAGAGATCTGCGAAGGTGGATCGGGCTTGGGCTAAACAAGTATTTTCTTTATAGTCGACTCGGTCATGCATAGGGCTAGCTAGCCTAGGAAGGTCGTAATAGATAGCGCAGATTTATTAGAAAATAGGATTCTAGTTTTCTCCTACTCACCAATACCAATTCCATTTACATGCATAAAAAAATTACAAAAAATGGAATTTTTGTACATAAGAAAATAATATAGAAGTAATGCAGCTAATAACCTATTTAGGAAATATACTCACTCTCTTAATGAGCTGCTATGAATCTGTCAATAATAAACCCAGTTGCCAATAGTATACACAGCTGCCAGCACTTTTTTTTTTTTTTGGGTTTGGTATCGTTGGCAACATGTTTCCCATGTAGAATTTTGGATTTCATTACGAGGAAGCAAAATGTCTGTCATTTGGCTCTTTTGGCAGGTGTTATTGGTTGAAGCACATTGCTTGATTCTCAAGAATCATTCTTTGTTGCTAGAAATCTGTGACTATTTGGTATAAAAATTTGAGTTTGAAGCCAAAATTTACACTAATAACTCAAAGTTAATATTTCTTGTTTCTTAGTATTTCATTTGAAGAATGTTGACATATTTTTTTTTTCCCTCCTATTTGCTGGTGGTTTCTTTTGAGCAGCCTCCTTTTCTTGTCGCTATATTAGCTCCGAAAGTTGACAATTCCAGTGGCCCACAAGAGTCCCAGGACTCAAGTCTGCTTGATGCACTTGTGCAATATGTAGAAAGAGCTGGTCATTATATTAACAGGTTTGTTAGAAAGGATTTGAAAGATTTCCTTTGAGTCTGTTTACTAGTCGATGTAAACTTGGATATTAGGATTGATAAATTTTTTGCTCTAAATATTTTGAATTACAGAAAAAGGATTCCTGAACACCTTGATTAAGCGCTGCCAAGGAATTTCCTTTGAATCTATAGATAATAAACAAGAAAACAACCCTATTTTTTTGAGGGGAAAAGAAAATGACATAAAATAAGGATAAAAAACACTCACAGGCACTCAACTTTCCTTATTGTTACATTAGTCACAAATAATCAATTTGTGCCAAAAAATAAAACTACTAATCTTCAATTTAAACGCCAATAAAACCACAAAGTGCCTTCTTGGCCAAAGGATGCAATCAACATGGCGTTCATGTATGCTTTTACTAATTCCATGTCTTTCACTAACGCCATGTCATCTATATGATTGCCACATCAACCTTTGAGGGGAGAAATAGACCTGGTAGTTAATGTGGCAACCAAAGTGTAGATAACATGACATCACATCATGTCATCTTTCTGGCACCCTCTTGGCCGGAAAAAGGCTCTTTGTGATTTTATTGAGGTTCGAGCTCTTTTTGGGCATAATTTGATTCTTTTACTGTAGTGAAATATCCAATTTTCAGTAGTCGTTTGTGCTTTAAACCCCATAAATTGGCGTCTTTTAGTTTAATATGAAATTTTCATCAATTAAATTCACCTATTTTATAGGTGAAGAGGAAAGAACTTAGTGGACCCCAAACGGTTGAAAATTTTCTGAAATCACAAATTTCTGGTATTTGATATGATTGGACGTCATGATTTACATATATGCATTCATTGTCTTGTTCTTCAGCAATCCCCACATGCTGCTTATTGTAATTGATTTCCTGAAGACATTATGGCAAGGGGCTGTTCAGTATATGGATCTCTTAGAGTGTCTGAAGAGATCAAAAATGTTCTGGAAGCAACTATCCAACTGCATTGCATTATGTACAAGCACAAATACATCTCTGCCTGAAAATTTGACCGAATTGGAGGCACAAGGCTTGGCATACAAATATCGTTGTCAATCTGTTGTACTGGAAATAATGGCGTGCGAGATGTTTCTGAAGAATAAGTTGTTACATGCTGAGGTTCTATCAAATAAGGCCATTCAATCTAAAGATAGAGCGCAAAATGAAGTGCAAACGGAAAAATCAAATTCGGCAAATGATTCTGATTTGAAGGATATCTTGTCAAGTTGGTGTGAGATGTCCATTTTGGGGAACCTAATTAAGTCATATACTGTCTATGAATATAATGATGAAATTTGTTATCGTGCAAAGGTAGTCGTCTTTTTTTTCCTTCTCTTATGTTTGCCTGGGATCTAGAACCACCAGAATATCTCAGTTATTAATAATGGGAAATGACTTTGCCATCTGCATGTTGCAGGTTGCTTCCAGTTTGTTAATTGTTCATGTGATGAGGAGACTAGAATCTGGAGATCCTGGAAGTTTGTCAGTGTCATTACTTGAGAAGATTCAAGTTACTTTGGAAAACGTAAGATCCTTTCTTTGTTTGGCTCATTATGCACCTATTAATGGGCTGAAAATTAATTAGTTTTCTTATTCAGTTAAAAAAGGTAAATTGCAAAAATTTCCCTAATTTATTCACAATCTGCACTTGAATTTTGAAGTTTTATTGAGTGGTTTTGCACATTATAATATGTTAACGGAATGGACCTCCCATTTAGAGTTTTAAGCAAAATGCAATTTACCAAAGATGGGCTTATGTAGTTACCATGTAATCTTTTTTATGTTTTTTCACGATCACCTTTGGTCAATTGCATCAAAAAGATTACTTGGTAACTTGGTAAGTGTAGATGAAAGCACTCTCGTGAGATATGTGTCACACGAAATACCCACACAACTGAAATAAACAGATAAACAGCAAGCCCAAGTAGAACACAACCAACAATGAAACCAATCCAGAAGCTCAACAAATTCAGCAGCGAAACAAAAATAAAGGTCTGAAAAATAAAGGTCTCAACAAATCTCTCTTTCCTTCTTTCTCTCTTCTCTCTACTGTGATTCTCTCCCTAATTCTCTGTTCTCTTCTTATTCTTCTCCTACCTCTAGCCCTAATTTTTCTCTAATCACTACTTCCAAAGATCCCTAATCGTTACATTGGTATCAGAGACCGTCTTTCCTCCAGCCATGGAAGATTTTGAACAGAAAATGGAATGATATTGCAGTGAGACGCGCGAGCGGAAGCAAAGTTTTGATGAACAATGGGAACTGCTTCGCAAGAAGCAACAAAATTATGAAAAGATCTGCAAATCCTTCTCAAACTTGATCCAATCGATTCGAAACTTTCGATCAGATCCTTCTTCAGTTGCACCCCAAGTGTTTGGTGAAAAGTCTTAGCAGAAATTGAACATGGTAGATTTCAAATTGTAAGGAAAAACTATAGAGATCGTTGAACAGCTGCATCAACAGAAGCAGACAGCTACTATGGAGGTTCTTGAGCTTCAAACGGTTGAAACCTGAAAATACAGACTCTTATTTCATCAAGAGGTTGAAACCTGAAAATCAGTTTGAATCAAGTTCATACGCAACCGTAGATCTTTTTAAGCAAGCTAACTTTCAGGATATCCCTCCAATGATGTGATTGAGGCTCCTAAGCCCAATCCTACTTTTAGATCTCCCATTACTCCAAAGCAATGGCACCAAACTAACCATTCGTACACCATAACCTCTGCTGACATAAAGCCAACACCAGTAACAACTCAGAAACATAACCCAGCATTCATACCTCCATTTTTTTTTATTAAAGATGGAAGTCACAAAGCAAAAGGAGACCCAAACATCCCAACTAGGTTGGCACCTTCAGAATACCCAAAACCAATATAAAACAAAACAAAAAGTTCTACAATCAGTCCGAAAACAAGAAATTAACAAAACCTATACTAAGGGAGGCCTGAAATGTCATCTGAAACATAGGTAACACAAAAATTAGGGACCGTGTCCCGCTAGACTAAATGCTCGGCAGTGATGCCATGATGAGCAAGAGCGCCTGCGGCTCTGTTGCCCTCCGTGTAAACGTGTGAGACCATGACAAGCATCTGAGAGCATAAATGAAGACACGCCAACCAATCATGACGGATTTCCCAGGCCACGACAGTAGATTTCGACTGAAAAAGCTCCACAACGAAGGTGGAGTCCGGCTCCAACCAAGGCTTATGCAAACCTCAATCCCAAGCCTGGTTAACCGCAAAAATAGCCGCTCGAAGTTAAGCTATAAAAGGAAAAGAGGAGATCGGGAAAGAGAATATACCAAGTGTAAAGCCTCTACTGTTTCGAAAAATACCCCCACTTCCTGCTGCGCCAGGAGTACCAGCAGCCGAACCGTCAGTATTTGCTTTAACCCAGTCAAAGGAGGGTGCCTTCCAACGAACCATGATAATTGATGGTGCATGAGGAGGACGCCATTGCAACAAGAGCTGATCCAAAATATGACGATCATCGGTAGAGGTGCGAGAGGCTCCAATATAAACCGAATCCACCTCCGTGATTAGATTCCATGAGTTTCCGGAGCACCAAAGAGATGTTAGGAGCCACATCGTTGAAGATAGCATCATTCCTAGGATACCAAATAAGCCAAATAGCAGATACAATGGCCGATGTCCATAAGGCACTAGTCTGAGGTCTGAAATTGTGCTCCATTGCTTTGGAAACTAAATGCACCAAAGAATGTTGATAATGAGCCCGTTGCCCAAAGAGGCTTGAAATGGCCTTCCAAATGGTGATCGCAAATTGACAGTCTAACATGATATGAACCAAAGATTCTGAAGCATTAATGCAAAAAGGGCAGCGAGAAACCACCATAAGTAGAATGTAAGGGCTTAATCTAATAAAATAAAAGTTCAAGGGCTTAGTAATTTGATGGCTTAATAACGAATTCTACCTTTTTTTCTCTTTTAAAATTTCAATATTCTTGATTCTAAGTCGTAATTTTTCATGACACATTTGGTAACGGTGAATTAGTTCTTTCCAGAAAAGGAGTAAACCTTTTCCAAAAAGTAAATGTTCTAGACCATTTAATTTGATTTTCAAAGAGTGATGTGATGGAAATATTGCTAAATGCTAGGATAGTTTTGTTTGTCCCAAAAAAAAAAAAAACAAAAAACTAAGCTTCGTTCTCTGATGAGCTGCATCAGAACTCATTGTAACTCTTTCATAACTGCTGCATCCAATTTTCTCCTTTGCTGTTCAAAATTTTTGAGGTCACTTATCATCTTTCTTCTCTCCTTGCAGTTGAGCTGTCAGCCTTCCTTTTCTGAACTGTTGGGTCAATACTCCCAACGGGGTTACAGGTAATCTACATATTCATTTGAAATTCTGTTGCTCTTTTGTGTGTGTATATATATATATATATATAGAGAGAGAGAGAGAGAGAGATTTTTCAATTCTGGTTTTCTAGTTTCATAATTTAACATTGGTTTCTAGAAATTTTGCATCTATCACAAATAGATACTCCCTCTGTTCTTTTTTATATGTTGTTTAAGGTTTTTCATCAAGACCAATGCAACATTAATTACACTATTAAAATGACTAATTTACCCTTAACACCTCTCCTAAATTTCTACTTCCTATGCAAAAATTCTCTCTTAATTTTTATGTCTTAATTAGAATTATTTGCATTAATACTAAACTTCTCTCTTACCATAAATAAGGACAAAATTGAGAAAATATTTCTAAAAATGCATAGTTAATACAAAAGGACATAAAAAAGAACAAATTAAAAAACCTAAAATGGCGTATAATAAAAAAAGAGGGAGTGATTTTTACAGGCAGCTACTTGATTTCATTTGTCAGTTGTTGCCAACCCATAAACCTAATATCAGTTCATAAAATCAGAAAATTTCATTGAACAACAGTAATTGACTCGCCCTCAGTTGGATTGTGCTAGATCTTGGTTTTGTATGATACATACAGCTGGATTAATCTCAATTTTCGACATTTCACCAGATGGACTAAGGTGGAGCATTTAACAGTAGCAGTAATATAACAAATTAATTTGATATTTTGTACATTTATACTCCTGTGAAATGTCAGTATTCAACAAATTCAAGAGAGATTCCTAGCAGGGGCACAACTACAGACATGGTGGGAGGGGCCATTTTAAAAAAATGCCTTATAAGTGGTAGGCCATTTGCTTGAGAACAAGCTACCCCTCCCTTAAAATTACTAGACTGGTCGAATTTAATTTGATTGTTAAAATATTGATTTCTGAGATATTTCAATTTGTATCCATCTCGACGACTAGCTTTTGGTCAAAATGAACTAATTCCCTTCTAGTCGGCTTCATGGCTCATGTTGGCATTTCCGACCTTCTTTCGGAGACCTTGGGCAAATTCACTCTAACACAAAGCCAAGTTTTTCTGTTGTTTTATCGACACCAATAATTGCAGGCATACCTTCTTCTTCTGCGTAGTGCATAACAGTGGCTGTTATAAAACAGTAATGAAATTCCAGGAGGCTTATGACCGGCATTTGAAATTATTTGAAAACGCTCTAATTGGCAGACTTGTATTATCTAAAGGGGATCAACCACGGAAATTGGGGGATTTAAACAAGTATATCAAATCTTTATTCACCGCTGTCGAAAAAACCTCCATTTTTCTGTTAAATAAATGAAAAGGAAACAACACCTATTGCAAGAAAAAGTTATTGATGTTGGAATTTGGAGAAGAGAAGGTGAAGTGAGCTAATAAGAGGTTTGTTTGATAATTAGGGTGTTGAGGTCAGTCTGTTTAAAAATATTAGCAGCTTGTAACTGTGCATGCGCAGTAATAATTTTAGAATAAAGACTTTGACATATTGTTTTGGAGAATTTTACTTAATTGAAAGTTTTAAGTGGTAGGTAAGCTACCATGATCAAACAATGTTAACTATCAAATAGCAATTGATATTTTAGTTTTTACCGCAATTACTTTAGTTTTATTTTGATTTAAATTTTATAGCCTCTTTTGTTTGTGTTTTATGGTGTGATTGCCAACACATACATGCAAACTGTATAGAATGCTAGATTGCCTTATCAGGTGCAATGGATGACACTATTTGCTTAATTGTTATTTGTCTTGCATTCACAGAATTGTTATCGCTGCAATTTAGGGTGTGCTTTTTCATGGTACTCTGGCTCTGCAATATTTCTTATGAAATTGCTTCCACCATTTTGTAGATTAGAAAAATGTTGATGCCTGCATTCGAAGATTTCTAATTATTTTGTGTTTCTAGCAGCATGGGGAAGGAACTAAAAAGTCTAATTCTCAAGGATCTTTACTATCATCTACAAGGGGAGCTTGAAGGCCGTAAAATTGGTTTTGGGCCATTCAAAGAACTCTCTCTGTATTTGGTTGAATCGAAGTGTTTTGAGATCTACCAACAGAAGTACTATGAGGAACGCCATTCAGATGTTGGAAATATACGCATGTATGATATCATTCAAATCGAAAACGACTTGGCGCTATGTATGTGGGATTATACTGAGTGGAAAGAATGCAGAGCAATTGCAGAAACTATGTTGGATTGGATGCAGCAAGTGAATTCAATGGTTTTGCTTTCAAGTTCAAAGCTTTCAGCACTTAAAGCATTGTTAACTGTATTGACTGTGTATGAAAATACTGTAAGTATCCCAGTCCTTATGGCTTTTGTTGTGGCACCAGATTTTGCAATATTAAGATAAAGCTATTTATGAATTTGTATGTGGGACAGCTGTTTAGAGTTGCCAACTGGATTAAAAGTTCTCATCCCTCGTTTATTAAAATTATTATGGTTTATTATTAGAATATAAATCTTTTAGAGATTTATTTTCTAAATTGTTTGTTTAATTTTAAATTAGCATGCTTTATTGGTATTTGGAATTGTTAAGAATTTGATATCCTATTAGTCCTTTGAGAATGGCCGTTTACTATGTCTACGGATAACAGTAGTTTCTCAAAACTGAATTTGGCTACCTGTAGAGTTTTTTATTTATTAATCAGTATGTTTTGGCATTTGTTTGGCATCAGTTTTGGCTTAAAACACTTGATAATGTGCATCTTCTACTATAATCACAATAACTGTTTGTGGAAATGTCATGCCCATGACTGGCTGTCTGGCAATATTAGAGAGGTTTTGGGGTTTCAATTCTGTTATTGAATCTTAACAACGTGTTTAAGGCTTCAAGCTGACGCAATCTAATAAGGGCTTATTAACTATTAGATATCCCACATTGCTTAATTAGAGAGCTATGTAGCTCCTTATATGTGAGGCAATCCTCAAAACCCTTTTGGGGTGAGTTAGGTTTTTTTTTACATGGTATTAGAGTCTCTTAGATCAAGTGAGAGTCTCTTAGACCAAGTGAGAGTCTCTTAGACCAAGTAATTGATGTTCAAATCCTGACACCCGGTAGTATGGGCCTGTGTTGTACACCCTTCAAGCAAAAAGGGAATTTGTGTGCGGGATGTGTCAGACATAATAATAAAAAATGTTCTTGGGTCTTACCTATGAGCTTTAGCTTTTGTGCCAAATGGTTTCTTGACATGGTATTAGAGCTTTGTATTCAATGTTTGGTTCGCCCATGGATTAAATTCTTTACTGTTCTGGACGTGAGGGGTGTGTGAGATATCCCACATAGCTTAATTGGGGGGCTATATAACTCCTTCTATACGTGAGACAATCCTCCTCCTTCGAGGTGTCGTTTTGGGGTGAATTAAGTCTTTATTTACATTATAAGGATATGTTTGTGTGTGTATGTTTTGGGTAGTTTTTTTCTTTTTTTCATGTTCTTACTTTTCTTTCCCTTTTCTTTTTTCTTTTTTGGCAGTGTTTGAATTTATTTATTTATGTAACATTTCATAATTACAGTTTTATCGGTTTTAGATTCTTGGATATCTTGCTTATACATCCTGTCTTATTATAGTAATTCAATTTACTTTGTCTGAAGTCATTGGAGAAAAAGGTTACAACTGCGTGGAAGATTCCTGATGAACTCTCTCTGTCATATATTACCCATGTGTGCCAAAGTTTGCATCTCACAATAGAATCGTTGGCTCCAGTTCTTGATGCCTCAAAAGAGATCCTTGGTTTCCTTTCAGCGCAAGCAGAACTACTTTTCCATCTTGTAAGGTCAGTCAGGGGCAGGTTGCATTCATCTGTTTGTTCACTTATCTTAAAAACCTCTGGTTCTGGCCTTAAAATGCTGAATGAAATCAAGTCATCATCCATTATCGAGATTGATAAAACCAAGAAAATATTTCTTATGTTGCTTCTCTTCACTGTGAATAAAACTCCAGATAGGGAATCTGAAGGCTTAGGTGAAATTTCAAATGTCTGCCTGGGGCTATTGCAAATTCTGTGCAGCTGCATTAATACTTCGGAGCATCGTAGCCTCTCATTGGCTACCATTGACTTTATACTTAGGAGTTCATTGACACCTAAGACTTGGTTTCCCATTATACAGAAAGATCTCCAGTTGCAGCATGTCATTGTGAAGCTTCGAGAAGATAATTCTCTTGCATCTGTTTCAATAACATTGAAGTTCCTCTTGACTCTGGCACATGTTAGAGGAGGTGCCGAGATGCTCCTCAGTTCTGGGTTTTTTCCATCGCTTAGGGTAATGTTTGACAATTTGTTGGATGGTAGGCCTTCCACAATAATTACTAATAGCAATGGGTTTCTTAACTTACCTGAAAAAGATGAAAAGCCTCAAAATATATGGGGCCTTGGCTTGGCTGTTATCACAGCTATGTTTGATTCGCTGGGAGAAAGTTCTTATACTAATCTCATGGACAATGTGATGCCTTACTTGTTTACAGAAAAGGCTTGTTTGATTTATTACTATCTTGATGCCCCTGACTTTCCATCAGATAATCATGATAAGAAAAGACTTCGGGCACAAAGAAAGCAAACTTCTTTGAATGCTCTAAGGGAAACAGAGCAAACTCTTTTGTTGATGTGTACTCTAACAAAGCAGTGGAATTTATGGGTGAAGGCGATGAAAGAAATGGATTCACAGTTGAGAGAGAAGAGTATCCATCTGTTGGCTTTCATTAGCCGAGGAATTCATCGCCTTGGAGAATCTACTGGCAAAGCCGCCCCTCTTTTATGTCCTCCTATCCTGAAAGAGGAATTACAGTGGTGCAGGGAGCCATCTTTGCTTAACAACAGTAATGGATGGTTTGCTCTTTCAGCAATTTGTTGTGCTTCGAAGCCTAACCTTTCTGCTGTCTCAGCCACCTGTACTGCTCTTGTAGTCAAGAGTCAATCAACTGAAGCCACTAATGCTGTTGCTCCAACATATTTCTCAGACTTAGTTGGCTTGCAGATTTACAGAATCGCATTTCTTCTCTTGAAATTTCTCTGCTTAGAAGCAAAGGGTGCTATTAAAAGGTCTGAGGAAGTAGGATTTATTGATCTTGCTCATTTTCCTGAGCTTCCAATGCCAGAGATATTACATGGCCTGCAGGTAAAAAGCAGCTTTGTTCCAACCTTATGAATTGATGTTAAATGAGCTTCTTTATCTATCTTTTTTACCTATTAATTTGATACTTTATGCATTTTTAAGTTATCGGTGCCTCTGTTGACTAGCTAGTTTTCTTAATATCCAGGATCAAGCTATTTCAATTGTTTCGGAAGTGTGTAATGCGAACACGGGGAAGCCAGTTCATCCTGAAATCCAGGAAGTTTGTGTTTTGCTGCTTCAAATAATGGAAATGGCATTGCAGCTAGAGCATTGTGTTGTGCAGATTTGCGGAATAAGAGCTGTACTGGGCCGCATGGAGGATTTCTCCAAAGAAATCAAACTGTTGTTAGAAGGTAAGGCTGATTCATTCTTGTGTTTTAAGTTATACCGATGACTTGGTACTCTTTTTTATTTACTCTCTTATGCTAACTGAGATCCATTTTGTTCCTGAAATTGTAGCAATGGAGGGGCATATTTTCTTAAAAACAGCAACAAAATCTGTGAAACAGATGATAGCTTTCGTTTATCCTGGATTATTACAAACCTAAGGTTTTATGTGAAACACATGGGTTGACATAGCTGAACCAACGGTGTTAGGCTTAGATTAGAGAGAGAGAGAGAATACCCATACGTGTCTGATATTTTTGGCCTAATGTATAATTCTATTAAAAGATGTTATTATTGTCAAACAAATGACACTTACATTTGGTCATATAAATTTGTTGCCATGGTATCGGTGTTAGAATTGATTTCTTTCAGCGTATTTATTTCATCCAATCTTATTTTCTTTTTGTTATTAATTATTCTCTGCATTTTATTAATTCATTAAAAGAATTATTTAAGGCTTGCACCTGCACATCTCTTGTAGCAACATTAGATCTAATGCGTTTGCCTTTAAAGCAATTTGGATAACCGATAAGATTAAAACATCATTCCTTAGTTGTTCAGTTTTCGTGCAATGATCACATACTCTAGCATCTTTGTGGTTGCGAGAAGACTGTTTCTTCTTGTAAGGTGTTCTAGATCCTGTTTTAGAACCATTCACAAGAGATTTTGTTGGATGCACAAAATCAACAGTAGCTACAGTCTTGTTTAGAGAAGAAGACTCATTTTGCCTTTCAATTTTAAATAGCATGGAATAGGTGTTGTTCACATTAATACACTAAGCAAAAATCATATTCTTTGTTTAATCCCATCAACTGCTCTTATCTGCCATATTTTAAGGTAGGTCTGAGAATAGTTAACTCATCCCACATCCTTTTGAGCTTGTAAAAAAGCTAATAACTGACTCTGTGCCTTGCTCAACTCAATACAATTCTTGTTACGATCAGTAAACTATCGCTTTCTCCATATTGTTGCTCAACTTCTCTCCATAATGACTGAGTAGGAGCAAATATAAAATCATCAGCTAATTCTTTGGATACAATTAATTATCCACGAGAACATTAGTGGGGCGAATTAATAGTAGACTCGAGATCATCCTTAAGCACAAAACTTGTTAATGGTCTAAGCATAGATCGATATCAGAAAGTGTAATTTCGATCACTGAGGAAAGTACTGACTGATAATATGACCTTAATTCTCATTATTCGTGGTCAAAATCAAATTACCATTCAGAAAACGAGCTTCATGTTGAACAAAAGTATTTCTTATTTCATCTTAATGAAAAATAGTTACAGAGAAGGGTATTTATAGTGCAATGCATATAAGTTACCACATAATATAAGCTATCCAATACATACTCTTTAGTTTCTCCACAATTTACATTTGAATCTTGTAAGTTTGGCTTGCCATTTGTCTATATTCTTCCTTGTGTTTACAGTGCACTCAATGGCTACTCCGATAACCAGTCCACTTGCAAACCCCATCAGCACAACCTTCCATCCGAACTCGAATTCGGCTCCATCTTCTGGTTGTGGAGGTGCTAATGGCATCCTGGAATCTGAATCTTCACATTTCCTTGACAAAGGGTTACCACATAATCCTGAATTCCAATCGTATGAACTGTTTTCAAACGTGTTGAATTGATTTCCTCGTGGTATTAGGCCTGTCAAATTATTCCGAGACACATTGAAAAATGCAAGGAAGGAGAGCTGTGTTAATTGCATTGGAATATTTCCTGACAGTTTATTCATAGAAAGATCCAAAGCTTCAAGCTGCTGCAAGTTCCCCAAGGTTGAAGGTATATGACGAGCGAGAACGTTGTTCGAAAGGTTGAGCAAAAGAAGTTCTCTTAGATTCCCAATGGCTCCAGGAATTTCCCCTTCAAACTTGTTGCTAGAAAGATCCATAGCTACGAAGAACCGCGGGATCTTTTCATACTCTATGTTTATGCCTTTGTTGCTCATTATAATTGAGTATGTATAATAGTTGGACCATGAATAATTTGATATCTGAAAACTTGTATCCACATGCATATAGGCAAGGCGTTTTTTGTCCACACTGCTCATTGCTTTCCAATTCCGAAAGTATTCCAGTGGCAACTTCCCTGTAAAATTGTTATCAGAGAGGTCAATAACCTGCAAACTGGGGAACTCAGAGTTGGCTTCAGGTTTTCCTATTACACCACGGAGCTTGTTCGATCTTAGAATCAGAACTTTCAGGTTTGCAAGGACACCCAACCAAGAAGGAAAGATATCATTTATCTTATTGTTCCCAAGACTTAGAGTGTCTAGCTCTGTACAATTAGATAATGATCTTGGAATCTTTCCCTCTAACTCGTTTCGACCGAAATCAATCATCTTCAATGTGCAGCCACTTGTATATCTATCAGGAATTTTTCCTGACAGGCTGTTGTTTTGTAGATTGAGCACCGAAGCTGAGTTAATCAAGTCTCCGAAGCACCGTGGAAGGTTGCCACTCAGATTGTTGTTTGACACATCAAGAGTCAGGAGATAAGGAAGATTGCAGATCATTGGAGAAAGTTGACCGGAGAGCTTGTTGTTTGAGACTAAATAAATGAAGATAGAAAGTGGCGGAATCGGAAGAGATCCTTGCAGGTTATTTGAGGTAAGATTGAGGACATGCAAATTAGTCCAAGGAAGATGTAGGAGAGGCTGCTCAAAACCTGTCAAATAATTGGAAGCCAAATTTAGAATCCCAAGTGTTTCAGGACCCAATTTTGATATCCAACTTGGTACAAGTCCCTCAATTTTGTTCTGAGAAAGGTCTAAAAACTTCAGACTATCCTGGAATTGCAAGAAGTTTGGGAATTCTGTTAAATTACAGGTACTCAGTCCTAGGATCTGAAATTTGGGCAGGGAAATATTTGTATTCGGGTTGCCAGTCAGCGACAAATGGTTTTCTGATAACTGAAGATCAACAAGGTTTACAGATTTAAGAACCGAATCGAGTTTCAGATTTCCACTCAAATGGTTGAACTGAAGCTCGAGTTCTTGAAGATTTGGAAAATCGAAAATCGACTCTGGAACCGAACCATGAAGTAGATTGTTGGAAAGTTGAATTGATTGGGTGAAATTTCCAAGCCAAGTTGGAATTGTACCATTTAGAAAATTGGTAGACAGCCACAGGTGGGTGAGTTGAGTCAGATTGCTAAGAGAAAATGGAATCTCCCCATGTGAATTGGTGCTCTTCAAGTCGAGAAAAAAAAGATTTGTCAAGTTTCCGAGCCAATACAAATTGCCAGGGCTGAAATTATTAAAGGAAATTGACAGATATCCGAGCTCATGCAGATTTGACAGGGAAGAAGGAATCTTCCCTGATAAATTGTTCCGAGAAAAGTCAAGAAAGTTAAGCTTACTAAGATTTCCAAGTGAAGATGGTAGCTGCCCCGAAAATAGACATCCTGAGGCTGTCAAGCTTTTTAATGATTGAAGGTTTCTAATTGAGCTTGGTATTTGACCTGTGAAGTTTGTACCGTCAAGCATCAGCATTTCAAGAGAGCTACCCACCTCAAATTCAGGCAAATAACCTGTGAGATTTCCATTCCACCGCACACTTAGATAGCGAAGAAAACGTAATTGGAACATCTCTCCTGGAAACTCTCCTTCCAATGAACAATCTTTGAGAAGGAGAGAAGACAAAGAAGATAACTTCGCCAAGCTACGAGGTACTTCTGAAGCAATGGTGACTCCACTCAGATGAAGTGTGGTCAAACTAGTTAAATTTTCCGCTACATCCTTCAAACCAGGCGTTTGAAGCTTCAATGGATTTTCAGACAGATCAAGAGAAACCAAATTGGAAAGTTGTAAAATTTCTGATGGGATTTGATCAGAAAAGTTAGAGACAGAGAGATTCAAGTGTGTCAAGCTTGAGAGGTTCCTGATTCCAGAAGGAATTCTGGAATAATTGAAGTTGTTGAATGAAAGATCTAGTCTCCTAAGATGAACAAGAAGGAAAAGGGTACTGCTTGAATTGATCGAACCAAACAGACAGCTGGTAGAGAGGTCAAGAGCTATAACGTGGCCGGTTTCGTTGCTGCATTGGACACCATTCCAGGAGCAGCAATTGCTGGTTTCTCGTCCTTGGATCGGCCAAGAGGCAACCTTTGCATAACCAGAATCATCACACTTCACTGAAAAGCTTTCTTTAAACTTCAACAAAGCTGACCTCTCATTATCATGGCATATTGAAGAGTAACAAATTACAAGATTAAGCATCATCGACAGTATTAAGAGTATCCTGTTACTTGCCATTTCACAAATTTTCTTTTTGTGGGATTGGATGAAACAGAATAGAAGATAGGTTTTTTATTATATTATTCAAAAGATTTTTGAGGACATGATTTTATGCTTCACTAAAGTCATTTAATAGTTTCACCCGAAGAAAATTCTCTACCTAAATCCTTGTCTTCATCTCACATACACACAACAAACAAAAATGCAAATTTATTTAAAATAATATATCATAAAGACTAAGAGGACTTCACACCGAAATTTGAAGATTTTTTTCGTGTAAGGGACAAAATTGGAAACCAAAATTTAAGGATAGAGAAGTTTATTCCATTCCCTCCATATATATATTTTTTTAAGTCAACGTTGGAAAAACATAAAGTTGCTAATTTCATGGAAGTTTAAAATAATTTAAATACTAGTGAAGTGGTTGAATCCAGCATGCATCAATCTGAAACTATACAAAAGCAAGGTTAAATGGGACCGTTTGTACTGTAAACTGCTCAGATATTTAAGTTAGTTTGGAAAAAGGACTGGGGTGATCATAATCCGTAAACAAAACTATTAATATAAGTTGAATGGAATTGGATGAATATGTTTACCTCTATCTAAATTTACTCTATTTATATTTATGTTGAGCTGTATAAGATGGTTAGTTACAGATCGTGGAGCATTGTGGACCACGTATCTCCTATTGATAGGAGAGAGTGTGCCCAGATATCGGGCATGATATCCTTCAAGGCCACTTGGCCCGCGATTCCTGGGATCGGATGTGATTAGGACAACGGTTTGATCCTTTGACTGGGTCTAGTGAGGCTTCTCGAGTCAAGGTTCTAGTACGTAGTCATTTTGATGTATCTAGTTGAGATGACGATACATAGTGTATCTTTAGGGAGTGGGTTCGGGCTTCGGTCCAAAGGGATTGTTGTCAATGACACTGCTCGAATATCATTATTAGGCACGTGGTGAGCTTCGGCCCAAAGGGATTGTTGGCCGCTCCGACTTTGACTGGGACGATGATTTTGGTTCCATTGATGCGCGAGGGCCCTTTGAAACTCGACTACTGCTCTTTTGCCAAACGATTGTTCAGGTACTCTTGGATAACCTGATTGGGCTTGACGAAGCTCATGGTCTTTGTTCCCTGCAATAGTGTTTTATATTTATTTGGTATTGAGGGTTTGAGAGGAATACCGTATCATAGTCTCGTGTTGGTCGGGCTCTAATGGTATCTTGTCGCAACGTCTAGCAATGAATAGTTAGTGCATCCAATTGTGGGGTTCACAAGCCTGTTGATGCGGGGGAGTGCGTAAGAATCTTTTGGTTTGGCGCACGTATGTTGCTCCCCTTCATAAAGGAATGGTTCCCTACCGGAGTCCATGCCACTTTATGCTCTGTTAGCCAAATGGATTATCGCGCTTCGATCGACTTTGCCTCCTTATTTCCTCCTTCGACTGACTCGGCCTTGATTGGCTGCATTTTGAGTGAAACTATATATGTTTGTTGGGTTGTTGATTGGTCTATCTGGGCTATGGCCATTCCCTCAGATGTGGGGATTATCCATGCTAGATGTCGAATGAACAAGACACCCCCAAACTCTCATAGCAATTGTCGTCTAACTACCACATTTTTCAGCATTCGTGTTTCCCATGATGTGTGGGTGTGCCCCATTGGGGTTTGAATTGTACCCATAATGCGTGTAAGAGAGTAGGTATAACAATAGGTAGGGTACTCGTGGATAATGTCAATCACAAACTCTTATCCGTTTATTTTTTACTTATTCATACTGATCCTATGACCCTAACATGTATATTTCTAAATCTCATATTCGTTCTCAGGGGCGGACATAGTATAAAGTTAAAGGGAAGGCTAAAATTTGAAAGGGGTTGTTCGCTAGGCTAGGGGCCTATATGGATTTTAAAGGAGATCAAAATCCTTCATCCACCATACTAAAATATATTTTTAGCTGGCTGGGGACAAGACCCCTCCAGCTATAGTGTCGATATGCTCCTACCTATTTCATTTAAATTGCGGGCACCTGCGATTACCCTTACCTGTTAAGAATCTATACAAAATAAATAAATTATAATAACAAAACATAAATATAATAAATCATCTATAGATTTAACAAAAATTATAAATTCAAACATTTCAAATTACTCAAACTATCACAAATTAAAATATAAAAATAAAAAGTTAATTTTGATGCCATGATAATTTTCATTTTTCCTCCTTTTGGTATCCATATTCATCAACCTTCAAAAGAATAAAATGTATATGTCGAAATACATGCAGTTACCCTGAGGAGCAGTCTCAAACCCATCACATGTAATTTTTTGGATCTCATCGGATATTCCCATTGAGGTAGGGTTGTAGTGGGTACCCACAAAACTTATACTTGTTGTCATCCCTAGATCTTAGTGACTTAACTAGCGAAGTATAGACATCGGTCAACTAGACCTGTGCATGGACCGAGCCTGTCGGGCTTTTAATAAAACCTGACGAGTCCAAGCCCAGCCTAGCCCGCAATAAATTGAGTCGGGTTTGGGTTCGGTCTGGGCTCGGGTCTAAAATATGAATCCCAAGCCCGCTCGTCCAAGCCCATCTGTATATTAAAAAAAAAATACAATTAAAGTATCACACCAACTTTTCTTAATAAAAAAAAATAGTACACACAACACAATACTTTATAAGTTTGGAAAAATTCTAATAAACTAATTGACTATCAAAACATCAAATCCAAAATAAATTAATTTATATCATCTCATGAAAAATATAATTAATTTATATTTATAAATTATAATATATATAAATATATATATATAGTATATCGGGCCGAGCCGGGCCGATGGAAAATTCATATAGCCCAAGTCCGCCCAGTTTCTGGCAGGCTTATACGGGGTTGGGATGGGTTGGATCTGACACCAATTTCATGTGTCCAAATCCAACTAAATGGGCCTGGACGGACCGGGCGGACTCGTTGGCACATGCTCAGATCTACTGTCAACCGACATCTCTTTATAAATATTGTATGGAATATTTTTGCTATAGTCCCTATGTATTAGACCTTATTAATAAAAACAGGACATTTCTACATTTTTTTACTTTATATAGCGAATTTCATCAAGAGATTCTGTAATATAAATCAGGCCATATTGAAAGCTCTTACGACTAGGGGTGTCAATGAGCTGAGCCGCTCATGAGCGGCTTTGCGTTCAGCTTGATAAAAGTTCGACGGTGTTAAGCTCGATTTATGACGAGTCGGGCTTGAGCACAATAAAACTCGGTCTGAAAGCTCGCGAAGAGGCTCGGTTATAGGTTAATGAACAAAGATCTGGAAATTTTTTGTTCAATTCGTGTTCGTATTGTGTCATTTTTGGGTTCATTTTAAAAAGAGTAAACCCAAACCCAATCCAAAAATTATCGCGTCACAATCGTGTTAACCTGTTTGGGTTAGTGTCGATTTCGTATCACGTTTTTGGGTTACATGTAATTTTATTATGCATATATATTAATGATAGTTTTTAAAAATATAAAAAGATATGGTACTATGTTTAAATGTTTTATGTCATTTTTAGATTAATATGTTAACACTAACCATCAAAAAATCTATTAATATCATGTTATGAGGTCATGTAATGTGTTTATAACAATTTAGGAGGTTTGAATCATATTTACAAGTAATAATTATAATTTTATTTTCTTTATTAATAAAGTGACATATAAAAACACGAGAGAATATAACAATAATTTTAAATATTCGTGTCATTTTCGGGTTAATATATCAATCCTAACCCAATCCAAAAATTTACGTGTCAGTTTCATGTCAACCCAAAAATGACACATGATCTACTAAGCTAAACCGAAACACTAAAATTGCATGTTGATTTTGTGTCGTGTAATCGAGTCGTGTTTACTTTTACCACCTCAAGTTCATGAACATGCTCGTAAGCAAAGTTGGTTCGATTTTTTTTATTAATAATAGTATTTCTATGAGAAATATAAAAAAAACAACGTAGTTTTGTGTAAACTTTAATTTTGTAGGTATAAAAAATATGTAGTTTTTAATAGAGTATGAATGACTGAATATTATTGATGTGTAATTTAGTATAAATACAATGTAGAGTTCACGTTGTAGTGAATGACTAACTAACTAGATACAGTGTGATCTTATAACTAAACAATATAATCTTGAGAATATCTAATATCTAATACTCCCCCGTAGTCGAAGGGTTCGGAGGGCGAACATTGAGACTATTGCGGAAATCGTCGAATAGCGGAGACGACAGGCCTTTAGTAAAGATGTCAGCAATTTGGTATCGGGATGGAACATGCAGTACACGGACCTCCCCTTTGGCGACTCTCTCACGGACAAAGTGAATGTCCATTTCAACATGCTTGGTTCGGTGGTGATGAATCGGATTGCCCGCAAGGTACACTGCGCTGACATTATCACAATAAACAACGGTTGATTTTTGAATCAGACAGCCAAGTTCAAGTAGCAGATTTCGAATCCAACAGGTTTCAGACACAACATTGGCTACCCCACGATATTCTGCTTCGGCGCTAGACCGAGATAGGGTGGGCTGTCGCTTGGCCGACCATGAGATAAGGTTATCGTCGAGGAAAACATAGTACCCAGACGTAGAGCGGCGTATGTCGGGGCAGCCAGCCTAGTCGGCGTCGGTGTATGATGTAAGCTGTTCCGTAGATGTTCTAATGAGGCTGAGGCCAAAATCGATGGTGCCATAGATGTAGCGCAGAATCGGTTTAAGGGCAGCCATGTGAGTTGTTTTCGGATCATGCATGAATAGACACACCTGTTGGACAGCATAAGAGATGTCAGGACGTGTGAGTGTCAGATATTGAAGTGCTCCAGCTAGCTGTCTGTACTCAGTGGGATTATGATAAGCGGAGCCGGATGATAGACTGAGCTTTTGTTTAGTGTCGACAGGAGTGGCAGCCGCATTACATGACCCAAGCCCTGCTTTGTCAATAGTTTCCTTAGCATATTTCCGCTGAGATAAGAATATAGAACCATGTGAGCGAGTAACAGAAATCCCCAAAAAATAATTCAACGGACCCAAGTCCTTCATTGCAAATTCTGAGCTGAGAGTGGAGATTATGGAACTTTGCAGCTTGTCAGACGAAGTTACTAAAACAATATCATCGACATATAGAAGCAGAAATGATGTGTCTGTGCCTTGTCGAAAGACAAAAAGGGACTGATCTGATACACTATTAGTGAATCCCATCTTAGTGACATAGGTTGCAAAGCGTTTGTACCAGGCTCGAGGAGCTTGCTTCAAGCCGTACAAAGATTTTTGAAGGAGACAGATATGATCAGGATGTTCAGGATCGCGGAAACCCAATGGCTGATGCATGTAAACGGTTTCATTAAGGTCACCGTGAAGAAATGCATTCTTCACATCTAACTGACGCAGATTCCAGTTTTTGGACAAAGCAATGCTGAGAACTGCATGGATTGTTGCCGGTTTTACTACAGGGCTGAATGTCTCACCACAGTCAATACCAGCCAGTTGGCCTGAACCATTTCCCACTAGTCTTGCTTTGTAGCGTTCAAAGGATCCATCCGACTTGGTTTTGTGCCTGAAAATCCACCAACTACGAATAACATTAGCATTTTTAGGACGAGGTACGAGTACCCACGTCTTATTTTGAATAAGAGCCTCAAATTCATCAGTCATGGCTTGTGTCCAATTTGGGTCAGATAGTGCATGGGTTGGTGTTTTAGGCAATGGGGAAATAGCAGGTGGTGCAGAAGTGGATAAGTTAAGCATACGGCGTGGTTTATAGATGTTGTGTTATGCTCGGGTGGTCATAGGGTGAGTATTGGTGTCTGCGGTGATAGGATGTGGTGTTAATGCAGAAGCATCGACCCTGGTCGTGCTAGCAGACGAATGAGAATTGGACAGAATAGGAGACGGGGATACTCGAGTGGCTGACGACGAGGATAAGGGCGACTCGAAAGAAGATGACACGGACCGAGAGGACACAGCGGGTGACGATGACTCGATGAAGGACAGGGACGTGGGAGACGAGGACGCTAGGCGGGACGACACGGACGGGGGGGACAGGGGTGACGACGTGGGCTGAATTTCTGGCGATGGCGATGAGGGCGACCCGGACGGGGACGCAACTGACAAAGGAGAAGGGGACGGATGAATTGCGGGCGTGAAGTGAGCGATGGGCAGGAGACCATCGACTGGATTTGGAGAGTGGGGAGTGGACGACAGACTGAATTTTTGGTGTATAAACGGGAAGACTGACTCGTCAAATACTATGTGACGGGAAATAATGAGTTTATTTGTGGACAGCTCAAGGCATATGTATCCCCTATGATTTTGGGGATATCCTAGGAAGACACACGGCCGTGAGCGAGCCTCTAATTTGTGACGAGATGATGACGGAATGAGGGGAAAGCACAAGCATCCGAAGATGCGAAGATGAGAGTATGTGGGATCCTGTAGGTAGAGTATTTGTGTGGGAGAGTTGTAACCTAGAATTTTGTGGGGATAGATGTTGAGAAGATAAGTGGCGAGTGCAAGAGCATGGTGCCAAAATTGAAACGGAACAGCCGCGTGGTTCATAATTGTGCGAATGATATTATTAATGGTTCGAATAGTTCGTTCAGATTTACCATTTTGGGGTGAGGTATAAAGACAGGAGAAGCGGAATTGCATTCCGTGAGTATTACAAAATTGGCGAAATGAGTTATTGTTAAATTCCCCACCGTTATCACATTGAAACGTTTTAATTTCACGTTCGAACTGAGTTCGAATGAACGTACGGAAGGTGAGAAACACGGAATAGACTTAGGATTTGTTAGCTAACGGGAACGTCCAAAGAAAATTGGTGTAATTGTCAAGAAATAAAACATAATATCGGTGACCACTAGAACTCGATATCGGTGACGTCCATATATCACTATGAATTAAATCAAATGGCATACAAGCAGAATTATAGGAGGACTGAAACGGTAATTTAACTTGTTTTCCATTAACACAAGGATGACAAACAGAAACATTTTTATTACTTTTATTACATGAAATAAATTGTTTATTGATCAGGGTGTCCAAAATTGGGGACCCTGGATGTCCTAGACGATGATGCCAAACATCGGAAGAGAGTGCGGTGAGAGCGAAATGACACGGAGGTGAAGGAGACGAACTAGACACGACTGGATAGAGATCCCCGGTACTATTACATCTCATGATACGCGTGCCCGTCTGTAAATCCTTCACAGAGAAACCCAAAGGATCAAATTCAACAGAAACTTTGTTATCAGTAGTAAATTGACGGATAGAAATGAGATTTTTGATTAATTGAGGGGCATGCAGTATATTTTTCAATTTGAGGGGGTGGTTTTTAGTGGCTAAATATGCATTACCAGAGCCCAAAATGGGTACACAATTACCATTACCAACAACAATATTACCATTGAGGCGCGAATCAAAATAAGAAGTGAGTGTACCTTGATTAGCCGTCATGTGTGATGTAGCTCCGGTGTCCATATGCCATTGATCAGGAGGTGTGATGGACATGGTGTGCATAGCTTGTTCAATGTCGGTCGGAGCATAAGAGGGGCCAGCCATGTTGATATGTGCTTGCGGCAAGTTAGGTCGCGGGCCAAGGATGTCAGACTGTGATTGGGGGCGACCATGAGGGGACGGCTGAGGCCAGGGTGCCATCGGGTATGGGCAGGGCGGACTGGCCCAAGGTTGCTGCGGTGCCCAGGGGTAGTATGGGGCCCACGGATAAACCGGACGGTAGGAGGAGCTGGACGGACGATTGCTGTGCCGCCCTCCTCTTCCGCGATATGGTCGACCGCCATGCCGACCGCCACGAGGAGCGTGGTGCGATCGGTTTGGCACATGCCGAGATGGTGTGTAGTGAGATGGCGGGTCGGCGGTGTCTGTAGCGGCGGTAAGAGCTACCGTGTCAGGGGAAGGAGAACTCTTGCGAGCTCGTGCCGTTTGTTCGAGAATAAGCATGGATCTGGCCTTGTGGAAAGGCGGAAGGGGGTCGCCATGGCGAATCTGGGTGCCGACAGTGTCATAGGCATCTGTTAAGCTAGAAATAAGTTGCAGAACCATTTGGTCATTAGTAACAGGACAGTCAACATTGGAGAGCTGATCAGACAGGGATTTGAGATGTTGACAGTAGGAGGAAATGTTAGAGAAGCTTTCTAGCTTGATTTTGGAGAATTCTTGTTGGAGGAAGAGGGCACGAGAGTTCTTATTATCTGAGAAAATGTCCTGGAGTTGTTTCCAGGTCTGAGCCGCAGACGAATCTGCTTCAATTATAGTGTGTAAAAGGTCAAGGGAAATAGTACTGTATATCCACTGGAGGACAACAGCGTCAATGCGTTTCCAGAGATCAGGGTTGGTGTCTTGAAGGGAGGGAGTGGAAGGATCAGTGGTTTGGGAAGGAAGAATATGGTCAAGAACCTGAAATGTCGTGGCATGAAGTTTGAACAAGGCAGCCCAGGTCGGGTATTGGCCTTTCTCGATGTCGAGATTGATTTTGATAAATGTCGAAATGTTGGAGACGGTTAGGGCTGGGTGATAATTCGGACTGTTGGTGTTTTGGTTTGGGTTGGAGGCGGAGTGGCCGGAGTTGGGAGGAGTGGCGGACTCGCCAGAATTTGAAGGGGTGTTGTGGGAGTTGCCAGAAGTGGGGCCGGTGGTGGTTGTCATGGCTGCCGGTGATGAGGTCGGCGGCGCGGAATGGATGGAGGTGTTTCGGTAGAATGTGAAGAGGAGGAGGAGTTAGGGTTGGAGAGAAGGAAAGAAAATTAGGTCTTTGATACCATAATAGAGTATGAATGACTGAATATTATTGATGTGTAATTTAGTATAAATACAATGTAGAGTTCACGTTGTAGTGAATGACTAACTAGATACAGTGTGATCTTATAACTAAACAATATAATCTTGAGAATATCTAATATCTAATAGTTTTGTGTTAAAAAAGTTCAAATAAAGATAATTAATTAATGAGTTATTCACGAACGAAGTTAATAAACATATATAATTAACGAACTGTTTGTAAGCATCTCATGAATAGTTCACGGACAAAATATTGAATTTAAATTCGTCAGTTTTTTAACTAATCGAATATAAATATAAATAGATTAAAATTTGTCTCGATTCGATTGCAACGCTACATACAAGTTACAACCCTATTTGTGAGCTTCCAAATATCAATCGAGGTCAATGCCGATAGATATTACCAATAGAATGAATGCAGGAAAAAAGACTCGGAAAATTTAATGCAGGGTAGATATTTGCATGTGGAATTAGCAATTAAGTTTGAGATAATGACAAAATCTTTGTGACAATTTTACTTTTGTGTTCTTTTTTCCACGCTAAACAACGGTCAAAATCATTCTAATATATAGTCCTTTTTTGAATAAGGATAATAACTTGTTGGCATTTATTTATGGATGTACCATGTAAATTAATTTTGCAATATCATCCAGACATCCATAGAGAGATTTGAAATACAGAAAACTCGTTTATATAGAGAGGTTTAGATGCCAAATGTTGCTGCCTAATATTAGTATGGTTATTACATTGGGAAATTTACACCGAAATTTACTTCTCAACAACTATTTACAATTATGTCAAATTATAAGTTTAAAATATATCAAACTATTAAAATCGTTATTTTTAAAGATCAAACTTTATAAATCATGGGTCTAAGAGTTTGGAATTTATGAATTGGGGTTTAAACTTTTTAAATTACATGTAAAAGCATAATTATTTGGTATATATAGAAAAAAATGACACATTGAAAATTAAGTTTGATGATATGATTTAATTGTAAATTTATAGTCAATTGTGATATTCATGTAAAGAACCCTATTACATTCATGGCGGAAAGATATAGGGTCATCGGAGGGTCAAGAAAAAATAATATGTGTTTTTATTTATTAAATCATTTTATATAATTTTATACTATTTGTTGGGGGTAAATGTAATTTTTACATTTATTTACATTTTTATCATAGGTTACAATTTTTTTTTTTAAACTAATCATAGGTTACAATTATAACCTAAGTTTGCCAATTTTTATATTTATTCACGTTCAAACCATAGGTTATAATTCAGTCTTGATCACATGCACCTTAATGAGCATGAATAATTTGCTCATTCACCATTAGATCTAGGCTTATTAGAATCATAAGGTGGAGATTCAAAGCATCCTGAGGCTTAGATTTAATAAGCCTAAATCTAATGGTGAATGAGCAAATCCATTTGCTCATTAAGCTGAATGTGAAAATTCCTGAGGTTATAATTATAACCTATAGTTTGTCATTTTTATTATTTTAGTGTAAAAGTAAAGGAAATAAAAAGAATTAAAAGAAATTCAAAAGAAAAGAAATAAAAAATCAAAAATCAAAAAGAAAAAAGAAAAAGTCAAAAGAATGGAAGAATGTGGGTTAGTGGGTGACAAAGTGGAAAATGACACTAAACTAACTTCTAAGTGCAGGAAAATCCGAAATAGGTCACTAACCACTTTTGATTAAATTATTCGGCGAGCTAAACGTTCAAGAACTTCAGAAGTGAGCTCGGATCCAGAAAATAGACGTCCCCAGCTTTTTGGATCCATCTTCAGCAGCATCATAAGACGAACATAGAGAGAGCAGGAATTTTCCAAAGTCAGCTGCAGAAACACAATGCAATTTCGGGTCAAACTACACAAGCCAAGTTGAGGCCTAAAAACAAGGAAGCACTACTCCATTTTGTTCAAAGTGAAATCATGGCATGAGTAGTGGGTAAGTGTGTGCTTAGTGGGTGTAAATCTCTCCTATAAATAACCTTTCTTCATCTTCATTCAACCCCCAACCAATCAATACAACAACAACAACAACAACAACAACAACAAAGCCTTAGTCCCGAAATGATTCGGGGTCGGCTAACATGAACCATCATATAAAACCGTGAAAATCAAGTCGTGTCAGCGACACAGATTCGCTCCCTCCACTCCGTCCTATCCACTACCATATTTTCCTCAATTCCCAATAAACTCATATCACTCTCGATCACCCTCCTCCAAGTTTGCTTAGGTCTTCCCCTACCCCTCACCACTACATCCCTTTGCCACTCTTCGGTTCTCCTAACCGGCGCATCAAGCGCTCTACGTCTCACATGGCCAAACCACCTTAGTCGGTTTTCTCTCATTTTATTCTCAATAGATGTGTCCCCTACTTTTGTCCTAATTATTTCATTACGCACCCGGTCCTTTCTCGTGTGACCACACATCCATCTCAACATACGCATCTCCGCCACCGACATCTTATGGATGTGGCAGTGTTTCACTGCCCAACACTCCGTACCATATAACAATGCTGGTCTAATTGCCGTCCGGTAGAATTTTCCCTTCAATATATTAGGCATGCCGGGATCACAAAGGAAACCCGTAGCACTCTTCCACTTCGACCAACCAGCTTTAATCCTATGAGCAACATCTCCATCTACTTCTCCATCCGTTTGGATAATAGATCCTAAATACCGGAAGCAATCCGAGGCCTGGACAACTCTCCCATCCAGGGTGATTGTCCCTGCCTCCCTACTCCTACGGCCGCTAAACTTACACTCCAAATATTCTGTCTTACTTCGACTCAACTTAAAGCCTCTAGATTCTAGAGTTTGCCTCCATAGTTCCAACTTCATCTCCACTCCTTCTTTCGTCTCATCAACCAACACAATATCATCTGCAAACAGCATGCACCATGGTATACCATCTTGAAGTGAACTTGTTAGTTCATCCATAACGATGGCAAAAAGAAATGGGCTTAGTGCGGAACCTTGATGCACTCCAATCGTAATAGGAAACTCTTCAGTCTTCCAAACACTAGTACGTACACTCGTGCATACTCCCTCATACATGTCCTTTATGATGTCAATATATTTCCGCGAAATGCCTTTCCTTATCAAGGCCCACCAAAGTACTTCCCTTGGTACCTTATCATATGCTTTCTCCAAGTCAATGAAAACCATAGGCAAGTCTTTCTTCTTATTTCGATAGTGCTCCATTAATTGTCTCATTAGATGGATGGCTTCCATAGTTGATCTTCCCGGCATAAAGCCAAACTGGTTTTCCGAGATCTTCACCGTCCTCCTTAGCCTTTGTTCAATCACTCGCTCCCAAAGTTTCATAGTGTGACTCATTAATTTGATTCCCCGATAGTTGGCACAATCTTGGACATCGCCTTTGTTCTTGTACAAAGGGATTAAGGTACTTTTCCTCCATTCTGATGGCATCTTATTGTTTCTCCAAATTTTGTTGAAGAACGTCGTCAACCATTCGATTCCTCTTTCTCCCAAACATCTCCAAATCTCAATAGGGATGCCATCAGGTCCTACTGCTTTCTTCAACTTCATCTTACTTAATGCCATTTTGACTTCACCCTTTTGAATTCTCCGTAGGCATTCATGATTTATCATATCGTGATGGATACTTATATCTCCAACATCTTGTTGCGATCTCCATTAAATAAGTCATCAAAATAGGACCTCCATCGTTCCTTGATATCCTTATCTCCAACTAGGACTTTCTGGTCCACATCCTTCACACATTTAACTTTTCCGAGATCTCGCGTCTTCCTATCTCTCATCCGAGCAATTCTATATATGTCTCTTTCCCCTTCTTTCGTATCCAATCTTGTATACAGATCCCGATTCACCTTTGCTCTAGCATCTCGTATGACCTTCTTTACTTCCCTTTTAGCCTCTTTGTATTTTTCGTAGTTCTCGTCACTCCTACATTTCCCCAATAGTTTATAGGATTCTCTCTTACTCTTTACTGCTTGTCGTACTTCTTCTGTCCACCAAGATGTGTCCTTACCCGGTGGCATGCTACCTTTAGATTCCCCTATAACTTCCTTCGCTACTTCCCTTATACTATGCTCCATCTTATTCCATATCGAATCTATATCTGAATCCATATTGCAAGTCCAAATATCTTTTTTGGTCATCTCATCCACAAATTTTTGTTGATTCTCCCCTTGCAATTTCCACCACTTAATCTTAGTCTCTACTTGAGGTGTTTGCTTTCTTATACATTTCCTACTTCGAAAATCTAGCACCACTACTCTATGTTGGGTTGTCGTACTCTCACTAGGGATCACCTTACAATCAATATAACTCTTTCTCCAAGCACTCCTTACTAAGAAGAAGTCAATTTGGCTCGCATTACCGCCACTCTGATAAGTCACTAAGTGGGATGTTCTCTTCATAAACCATGTGTTCATGATACTCAAGTCATAGGCTGATGCGAATTCCAAAATATCATTTCCTGCTTCATTCTTATCTCCAAAACCATACCCTCCATGAACACTCTCAAACCCATCTCACCTAGAACCCACGTGTCCATTGAGATCACCCCCTAGTACCATTTTTTCATCCCTAGGAACCTGTTGCACCACTTCCTCTAAGTCATCCCAAAAAGCTTGTCTTATAGACACATCTAATCCTATTTGTGGCGCATATGCACTAATGACATTCACAACCTCATCCCCTATCACTAGCTTAACACTCATAATTCTATCGCTCTTCCTAGACACCGCTACTACCTCATCAATATACTCCCTATCAATAAGAATACCTACTCCATTTCTACCCTTATCCTTTCCTGAGTACCAAAGCTTATAACCCCAAGGAGCTATCTCTCTAGCCTTGGCTCCAACCCACTTGGTTTCTTGTAGGCATAATATATTTATTCTCCTCCTCAACAACAAATAATCAATCAAATACAACACATATCAATGCAATTCTCAAATATATTCAGCCTATTCATATCCTTCTAGCCAAATTCGGTCCCAATTCGGTCCATATTCATCACTAAACATAATTCTCAAGCTTCCGAGCCAATTCCAATCATTAAATCCTTGATTCTTATCATTAATTTTAGCTACAATCCCTATAATCTCAAGCTTTTGTTCATCAATTTGAACATCAATTTACAGCAGCCCCCTTTGTCCGATTTTAGCCACTAAAATCTTCCCTCGCTGATTCGGTATAATTTACTCTTTTTCGACCAAACACAAATCCGATTCGTTTTCCTACTCAAATTCACATCCAAAAGCTCAATTTCCTAGCCAAAATATCAATATTATCACAGCAATTCCAATTTCCAAATACTCAAGTCCAATCAATTAAGCCCACTAACGCATCTTACTCAAGTCAAGCATCGGTCTCGGGATAACGACCTCAGGCAGACACAACATTTCAATGCGACGGCTCACCGCTTCGATTAATTTATTTCAATTGTTCATTTCAATCTCAATTACAATTATTATTATTGCTTTTGACATTGTGGATATTAAATTTGCTATTTGTCTTGGTTGTAATTATTCTTATTCGGTTTATTGTAACCTAAAACTCTTATTTTATAGTAAATATAAAAGAAAAATTCCAAAACTCTGGTATTTGCTTTATTATATTTACATTTTTAATTACTGAAAACTATTGGTCCAATTCTAGTTAAAGTTGTGCTGACGGCAACTAGGAATCCAGAGAAACATTTTCACAATCCTTGCTTTTCCCGTACAATTGTTTGATTATTAGTCATTTTTCCATTAGACACAGGCGCATATCTATAAAACCCGTTTTCTTAAACGTAGGTTGAGAACCTAATTCTCTGGCACGCCCGCATTTTTCCACATAAGTCAAGGTTGTAAAGGGAATATTTTTGTTACTCAAAATATCGCCAACACTATTAATAGATAATATAATACATTATAAGTATTCATATAAAAAAATAAAACAAATACAAATCTGATTAACTTCCGATTAATCCACAAAGGTTCTATCCATTCGATTTGCGTCTATCGTTTTCTTACAATCTGGGCTTTCTTTAATGATCAAATTTAAATGATTATATAGAAGTTTTAACTCTTAGTGTACACGTATGCTAAACTTATTCTCAAAATGTATCTCAAAGAGAGAGAGAGGAATGTCTCACATATATCGGGTATCTTACGCATTCCGATGGTAAAGCTAATATTAGCGGGACACCCAACATTGAATCATGTCTTTGGTATCATATTAAAGGTCTAACTCATTAAAAAAAAAAAAGCATTACATCCGTTTGGCTCCCTAAATTAAAATTTCAAGGTCAATTAGGACCATAAACTATTAAAATTATCAACCAGATCCATGAACTAAGCAAAAATCATCAATTGAGTTCTCTTTCTATCCTAAAATCAGAAATTGTCACTATTTGATATAGACTGTAATAATCTATGTGTTAGTTCAAAATTAGTTTAGAGAAGAGGGTCTGAAACTGTTAAACCGAATGATTTTCGATGAGACCTCAATTAATGATTTTTGTTTAGAATGGGGACTCAATTAATAATTTTTGCTTAGTCCATAGACCTGATTGATGATTTTGATAGTTTAAGGTCTTAATTGACTTTGACACCTTAGTTTAGGAAGCCAAATGAATATTATGCCTTAAAAAAAATGTACCTCCAAGAGAGATGAATATCTCGTACATAACTTTCTACTTAAGCAATATGGATATCTATCAGAATAGGGAAAATTACAAAATTGGGTCAAATGGGAGGTCCATTTACATATTTAGACCACTTACCCAACCTATTACATATCTAGACTATATTATTGTGACTTTTCCAAAATACCCCAACCTTTCATCTTCCACTTTCCCTTCCCCTTCCCCTTCCCCTTCCTCTTCCATTTGCACGGTTTTCCCTTCCCCTTCCTAGACCTTTCATCTTCATCTCTTCCTTTATATTGCAAAATCTATACCAATTTCTTCATCACTATGTCTGCTTCTTCCTCTATTTATCTCTTGATTCTTCATCTTCCTGTTTCTAGAAAATCAAACTATGGTTCTCCATCTTCCTGTTTCTTTTCGTCTCTTGATTTCTTTCTTCTTGTGTGAATCGAAGGCATGGTTATTTGATGTTGTTCTTCATGTTTTGCTGCGTTTATCATATGGTTATTGTTGATTTCAACGATAAAAGGTGGAAATAATGTAAGTATCTACTGTTTCATCTTCAGCTTTTTTCAGAAAATCTCTTTGCGAAATGAGTTTTGCGAAGATCTGCGAGGACAAATAAGCTGAAAATGATGTTCTGACTTCGCGAAAACAGATTACGCGAAGTCTGCGAAGCTAAAATCATCAACTGTTTCATGATTTTTCTCTTTGCAGACTTCGCGTAATCTCTTTTCGTGAAGCAAATCGTCATTCTCTGTATTACTTTTCTCTTTGCAGACTTTGCATAATCTTTTTTCGCGAAGCCAAACCGACATTTTCTTGTTAATTTCTCTTCATAGACTTCGCGTAATCTTGTTTCGCGAAGCAAAATCGTCATTTTCTTGCTAACACGACTTAATTTTTGTGAAGGTGGTTGAATACAAAACATCAAATTCAAGTATATATCCATTGGCTTGAATACAAAAGCATCAATCACAGTGAGTGGGTACCGATTTTTCTTGGATTCTTTCTTGACGCCCTTTGGGTTCCATTTATCATCCCTGTAGGTGGTGTACTTATATGCAGGGGTTGAGGTTCTGGGATGTTGGGGGTGGGGTTCTCGGATGCAGGGGAAGAAAATACAAATCACCATTATCATCCAAAAATGTCATTAATTCTATAAAGCCTAAGATTTAGAGTTTAGGGTTTCATTATTGTTGCATCCTTATTGTTATGCTTTTTTTTTGTTATATACAACTTCGCATATTTCGCAATATACGAAGTATGCGAAGATAATACTGCTTAAAAACACGTCTTTTATTTCGCATATTGCGAAATCTCCGAATGTGAAAGTTATTATGTGAATTAGTATTGTCTTCGCATGCTTCACATATTGCAAAATATGCGAATTAAATTCATGTTCTGAAGCAAATATATTAGTTTCGCATACTTCTCTTATTTCGTAATGTGCGAAGTCAGACGGAAGGGAGAAAGAAGAAAGACTAAGAAATTTCTACGTGTTATATATATGAAGGGTATTTTGGAAAAATCACAAAAAATAGTCTAGATAGGCAATGGGTTGCGTAAATGGTCTATATATGTAAATGGGTCACCATTTGATCCAATTTTGTAATTTTCCCATCAGAATATTAGTTTTTCCACTATAATGATATTATCAAAGAGTGGAAATTTCTTGTAAGAATTATTGATAGTTAATGAGTTGAAGCTTTGGATGAGTCTATGAGTTGGATGAGAAAAGTATTTGAAAGGACGGTAAGGTCATCTCCAATGGCTCTCTATTTTTAGAGAGCCCTTGGAAAATCCAGCTCCAATGGAGTTGGATTTGCTTGCGGCATCTTTGCCGCAAGCAAAGATAATATTATTTTTTTTATTTTTATTTTTTTTTTAAAAATCCATTTGTTTTACTATTTTGTAATTCATTTTTTTTAATAATCTTAGGCTATTTATTAATGTTTTGTTTTAGTTTTATATAATATTTATTTTATATAATATTTGTTTTAGTTTTATATAATATTATTTTATATAATATTTGTTTTAAATATTTTTTATTTTTAATATTAATTTCATGTATATTTATTTTTTTGTACATGTATATTTATTATTTATGTATTATTTTTTAGACGTATTCATGTTATTTAATTTCTAATTGTAGTGTTATTTGATTTTTTTATTTTATTGTACATTTAAATATTAAATTATAATTATAAAAACACTAAATGGATATATTTTGATTAATAATATAAAGAATATAAATGTTATGTTTATTAAAAAAATTGTTATGTGAAAAATGAATATAATAATAATAATAAAAGTTTTAAAGAGTGGGTAAAATAGAGTATATGATTGGAGAACTTTCACTGTAGCAATTCTATATTTAAAGATAGAGTAGAGAAAAATGAAGATAGAGTATGCTAAATAGAGAACACGGTTGGAGATGGCCTAAGTTGACTCTGAAATGCCAATTACTTGAGCTGTCAATGATGTTCATCCATATATTTGAAAATTCTGAAGACAGGGATTGATTTGAATTTTAAATCATATGAAATAATTATGTTTTGTAGAAAAGATTAACTACAGCAAAGTCAACTTATATAATAAATAAATGTACAATCATCTAATCTTTTTCAACCATTATGTATTAAGTAGTAAGAATACAAAATAATATATTAAAGGAAAAATTATAAAATTAGGTCGAATGGGAGACTCATTTACATATTTAATTCATTTACCTAACCTACTATATATCTAGACTATTTTTGTGTGACTTTCCTAAAATACCCCAACCTTTCATCTTCCCCCCTTCCGCTTCCTCTTCCTTGCACGGTTTCTCTCCCCTTCCCACACCTTTGATCTTCTTTCTTCCTTTATATTGAGAAATCTGCACTATTTTCTTTATCACCATGTCTTTCTCTTCTTTCTCTCTTCATCTCTTGATTCTTCATCTTACTATTACTAGAAAATTAAGTCATGGTTCTTCATCTTCCTGTTTCTTCTCGTCTCTTGGTTCCTTACTTCTTGTGCGGATCGAAAAAATCGTTATTCGACGTTATTTTCATTATTTTTCTACGTTTATCATATGGTTATTAACGATTTTAATGGTAAAAAGCGGAAAAAAATGTAAGTATCTACTGTTTTCTCTTCGTTTTTTTTTCTAGAAAGTCACTTCGCAAAATGGAAATGTTCATGATTTTTACCTTCGCATAATCTGTTTTCGCGAAGTAAAATCGTCACATTTCTCCTCACAAACTTCATATAATCTGCTTTCACGAAGTAAAAGCGCCCTCTTTCTTGCACATTTCTCTTCGCAGACTTCACAAAATCCTCTTTTCACGAAGCCAAATCATCTTTTTTCTTCTTAACTCGATTAAATTTTTGTGATGGCGGTTGAATACATAACATCCCTTTCAAAAAGGCGGTGTACTGGGATGCAGAGGATGTGTGAACCTGCTGATTTTTCTTAGATTCTTTTCTGAAACAGTGAGAAATTTCCATCAAGATTAGTCACATTTACTTTGAAATGATTTTAATGTTGTTATTGTTGCAACCTTGTTGTAAATTTTGATGATGTTATGATTTTAATGTTGTTATTGTTGCAATCTTGTTGTAAATTTTGATAATGTTGTGATTTTAATGTTAGAATTATTGTTGCACTTTTGTTGTTATGCCTTTTTTTGTTATATATCACTTCGTAGATTTCGCAATATGCGAAGTCTGTGAAGATAATATTGCTTAAAAACACGTCTTTTACTTCGTATATTGCGAAATCTACAAAAATAAAAGTTATTCTACGAATTAGTTTTGCGAAATCTGCGAATTAAAATCATCTACTGAACCAAACCTTATCTTCGCATACTTCGTATATTGCGAAATATGTGAAGTCGGATGGAATGGAGAAAGAAGAAATGGTAAAAAAAATTCCAAGTGTTATATATATATGGTAAATTCTATAGCTACTTTGTTGGAAACAAAGTAGATATACTTTGTATTAGTATCCAATAGTAATTGGACATGTGTTAATTAAAATTAATAAAAAAAGGTAACCTGCTGTAGCAGGTAATATTAACTATAGAAATTTTAAAGATTATTAATTACAAGGTAAATAATATATAGGTCCCTATATTTTAATTTAATTACTATTTAGTCATTATATGTTAATAATACACTATTCAATCCTTAATTTTAGCTAAATTCAACAGTTTAGTCCCTTATAGAGGACTAATCTGTTAAATAATTTAAAGATTTAAGTGATAAAACTCTTGATCAAAATAAAAAAATCAGAACTAAACAATAAATTATTAAAATATGAGAACCAAACAATATGTTAGATATTTAACATAGGGACTGATAAAATAAAATATTTACCTAAAATTCATAGGTTTTACGTAAAACTCTATTTTCACAGGGACTAGATATTTAACATAGGGACTAGATATATATATATATTAAGGGTATTTTGGGAAATTCACACAAAAATAGTCTAGATATGTAGTAGGTAGGATAAATGGGTTAAATATGTCAATGTGTCTCCCATTTGACCAAATTTTGTAATTTTCCCTATATTAAATGGAATCAAATTTTATAAATAAATATGGTCAAATTAAAATTTTATAATTAAGCCGGGGTAAATATAAAAATGATGTAAAATTTAATTTAATTTAATTATATATATGGGAGGGATCAAGTGAGAACCCTCCCTTAGGTGATGCCACTTTGTTATATGAGAACAAGATGAAACGACGTAGTTTTGGTGCCTTTAATTAAAGATAATACTGCTTAAAAACACGTCTTTTACTTCGTATATTACAAAATCTACAAAAATGAAAGTTATTCTGCGAATTAGTATTGCGAAATCTGTGAATTAAAATCATCTACTGAATCAAACCTTATCTTCGCATGCTTCGTATATTGCAAAATATGTGAAGTCAGATGGAATGTAGAAAGAAGAAATGGTAAAAAAATTCTAAGTGTTATATATATATATATATTAAGGGTATTTTGGAAAAGTCACACAAAAATAATCTAGATATGTAGTAGGTTGGATAAATGGGTTAAATATGTCAATGTGTCTCCCATTTGATAAATTTTTTTAATTTTCCCTGTATTAAATGGAATCAAATTTTATAAATAAATATGGTCTAATTAAAATTTTATAATTAAGTGGGGGTAAATAAAAAAAATGATGTAAAATTTAATTTAATTTTATATAAATATATATATATATGGGAGGGATCAAGTGAGAACCCTCCCTTAGGTGAGGACACTTTGTTATGTGAGAACAAGATGAAAAGACGTAGTTTTGGTACCTTTAATTAAAGATAATATTGCTTAAAAACACGTCTTTTACTTCGTATATTGCAAAATCTACAAAAATGAAAGTTATTCTGCGAATTAGTATTGCGAAATCTGTGAATTAAAATCATCTACTAAATCAAACCTTATCTTCGCATACTTCGTATATTGCGAAATATGTGAAATCAGATGGAATGGAGAAAGAAGAAATGGTAAAAAAATTCCAAGTGTTATATATATATATATATATATATATATATATATATATATATTAAGGGTATTTTGGGAAAGTCACACAAAAATAGTTTAGATATGTAGTAGGTAGGATAAATGGGTTAAATATGTCAATGTGTCTCCCATTTGATATATAAGGATGGAGGGATTCAAACTTGGGACTAAGGCATAGGAGGAGTGACGCACACACCATCTACCGCTGGAACACTTACTTTAATTTGTTTATTATATACATCCTTTATTTATATTTTATTAAGTGTCTCTGATGCTAAAAAAAATTCAATACTATATTTTTTAAATAAAAATATACTTGCTTTAATTTGTTCATTATACAATTCTTTTATTTATATATTATTAAGTGCCACTAATGCTAAAAAAATCAAATACTATATTTTTTAAATAAAAATATATTTGCTTTAGTTTGTTCATACAATTCTTTTATTTATATGTTATTAAGTGCATATGATGCTAAAAAAAATCAAATACTATATTTTTTAAAACATACGTTAGAACATATATTTTAACTTTTAAAACACGAACTATGAAGTTTAGAACGTACGACATATTTTTTAGAACATATGTTATGTTTTTTAGAACATGCGTTATGTTTTTTCGAACATGAGTTATAAATTATATTATAGAACAAATGCAAAAATGATCCAAATATTTACTGATTTTTTTAGAAAATTATAATTAATTTTTAGAACACAAACTATAAACTTTAGAACATATGTTATATTTTTTTAGAACATACGTTATGTTATTTAGAAGATGAGTTATAAATTATATTATAGAACAAATGTAAAAATTGTCCATATATTTACTGATTTTTTTAAAACATTTTTTTTTTGAGGAATTTTTTTTAGAACACAGAAATTCGGTACTTGATATTATTGAAAGAAAAGATAACAAATTTTGTTCACAAGGCCTTTACAGGGCCAAACACACAATTTTCAACGAAATTAAAAATCATAATTGAACATAAAAACAGCCATTGAAGCTGTCACAAGCACCATCAATAACAAATCCATCTAGTTTCCACCACGCAGACGGAGGACAAGGTGAAGGGTTGATTCTTTCTGGATATTATAATCAGCCAAGGTACGACCGTCCTCTAAAGTTTACTGATTTTTTTTAAACATTATACTTAATTTTTAGAACACAAATTATAAAGTTTAGAACGTATGTAACAATATTTAGAACATCGTTCTTAACATTTTAAAACATAAATTACAAAAATATAGAGGAATTAAATAAATAAGAAATTGGAGCATGTTCTTGGATTTATTTTTCTATTAATAATTAATTCATTATTATGCACATTTATTTTTTTTCTATTAATAATTCAGTATTATGCATATTTAATCGATATTAATAAGTGTACGCGTCAAATATTAAACAATAAAAGATACAAGGACAGTAGTATATTAAGCAGCGCACGACATAATCTACAAGAAAAGCAATTGTCTTAGTGGTAAGCAGCATGACATTCTATGTTTTATTTAATTTTTATAGTCAAAACGACGTAGTTTTAATTGTTCTCACATAACAAAGTATTCTCATCTAAAAAATGTGGTTCTCACAAAAACCATCCTCTATATATATATATATATATATATAATTTGAATTTGAGTGGGGAAAGGCCCCCCACTCATCTCCACTTAGCTAGGTTCTTGCTTAAAATCTCACAAAGTTAAGTAGAAAAGAAGATGGAGAGAGAATAAGATTGATTTGGGATCCCAATAAACATAATCGGCGAGGGAATGAGTAGAGAGAAAGAAAACCGAGAAAACAACATTTATATGGGCTATAGTTGATTTTGTTTACGTTGACTAAAAAGGTATTTAAGAGGAATAAAAGTAAACGGCAAATCGTTTCTGCTAATGGGAGCATCCAACACTTATTTCGTATTTCTGACTAAACACTATCTATTATCCTGTTAAGAGTGAAATATCAAATAACAGATACAAAAAAAAAAAAAAAACAGCATTCAAGTTTTATCTACAGAGCTGCTAAGATAGCATTTCTCTATTGCTTTATATAAAACTCTAAAAATACTAGTATTTTATTATTACTATATTAATTTTCACAAATAATCTATAATCTTCTTATTATTTGATAAAAATATATCTAAAATAAATTTCATTAATATTTTATTAAAAATAAAAATTATACTATCTATGTCTCTTAATATAAGTCATTTTAGAGATTTTCACACAAATTAATTAATGTAGAGTCTAATTAATGAATTTTACATTTGTTAACTTAAAAAAAAAATTATCTCATATAATGGTTGGACAATAAATATTGCAATGTTAAAAAACACTAGATCAACACAAAAAATTTAATGTTTGGACTAAAAAACTAAACTAAAAATTTTTGGAAAATCAAAACGACTTATATTTTGAGGAAAAAGATCACTTTCTAAAACGACTTATATAATGGGACATAGAGAGTACTTAATAACTTAATTAAAAATAATTAAGATAATATTTTATGACAAATAAAAAGTAATAAATTATGTCTTCTTTATTTTCTAGCTTGTTTTACTAAGTTTATTTTAAAATATGGAAAAAAGAGGTCGTCTGTTAGGATACATTTTTCTTATGGATATATATCTTATCTTCTTTGACGCCTTTCCGATACTTTTCAGGCATGCTGGTGCCACCACCATGGATGAGCGGTGGAACCCTAGTGATTTTTATAGTGACAGAATCAAGTCTGGAGATTAAATGGTCAATTTCTGCAGACCCTAATGAGACGTGCATAGAAAGAAAACAGTTACTGAAGTTGATCATAGATTTACAAAATGACACCAATCCTCTAATATGAGAAAAATGCTTCTAGTACACCTACCAAAGCAGAAACAGGTTTTTGTATGGCCTGGACAGTGCTTTTAACCCTAATTTAATTTGCATACCTCTACCTATAATCACATCTTTTATTCATTTTGGTTTATTTTTGTCAATGTTAATCAGTACCCTAATCATGTCTGTAGCAATTTTATTCGTTTCACATTGTTTTGAGTGGGTAATAATCTATTTCCTACTATTTTTCATTCGAAATTGGTACCCATTACATATCTCTAGGGTTAATAAGAATGGTTTGATGTAGTAAAATTAACAATTTATAAGAATTGGGTATACTCTAAACAAAATATAGATTTAGGGTAGTCAAAATGCATTCTGGGAGTCAAAGTCCCGGAATGATAGTGTTTTTAATTCCACCAATTAAGGAAGTTACATAAACTGTTGTCATTGCCATATATCAGGATGTTTGGAAACTAAATTGTTGTTGCAAAATAAAACATATCACCTATATATACATATATAATATTTCTTTTTTCTTTTATATATCTATATAACACATAACTAAAATGAAATACAATAATTATCATAAGTGGAATTTAATATCCATAATTACTTCCCAATTCAATATATATCGTTCTTTACATAAACCATCATATTTAAATACATCAAAACTAATCACCATCGCAAAGAAGAAAAGGATAGAAGAAAAAAAATTCTCAAGTGTAATTTTGATTGAGAAGACTGAGCAAGCTTCACCTCTAGAGAGATCCACATGTCTTCCAGTTCTATCGACGTATGCTTCAAAAAATTGATCTCAGCATGCCCAAGTGAGGTGGCCTGTTCAAAGGGACCGTCAAAATTGAAAACTTCCATAGCTAGAACTGAGGGTGGTGGTTCTTCCATAGCACCAAACTCAAGTATGTATGTAGAATATAAGTAGTTGGAGTTGGTTCTTGGTTAATGCATCTTTGTGGTTTCTGGCTTTGTTCAAAATGCCTTAACATATATAATTTTAGAAAGTACGAAACAAAGAAACCCACAAAATAAAGACCTTACCATTCCATTGGGGATTACTAGTTTTGAGCTTAATAGAGCTTGTCCTTGTTTTACCATTACAAGTGAACACTACATAGGGATCTGACAGCCTCATTGAGCCAGAGGATGCTAAAATTGATCCCCTGAATTAATGCTACAGTTAGAATCTCCTCGCTGTAACCCATTTTTCTCAGTTTAACAATAACCAGATAGATAAACAAACAAACCAAAGAATCAATTCTTGAATGAACTTCAAAATGAACTCACAAGTACATAAAGGCTGAAACTTCAGTACACCAAATAGAATATATCAAAGTAGTCATGCAACTGATTGTATCACATAATATTCAATCAAATGCGCATAATGAAGTCAAAACAGATTAAATTACGTAGCACATCTCCCTAAAGCTATTTTAGTCTCCTCAATGTAACCCATTTTTGCCAGTTGAACAATAACAAATTAGAGCTTAAAGGTAAGGGAATGTTCAAGCTGAGATGGTATACTAATGTTCAAGCTGAGATGGTAATAGTATATTCTAATTGTAACCCTTTCTATTAGAGCGGAAGAAACATCATTATGATCATCTACATCCTTAACATCCCACTAGTTACTTTAGGGATGCTTCAGGGTTAATTGATTTAATTAACACCTACACAGCAGAAGACATGTCAAACTTTAAACCTTTGACCACCTATACTATACAAAAGGAAATTGAAAAGTTTTAAAGGTTATATAGCTTATCGATAATGGCCAAAAAACATCAACAACAAGACTTATGATCTGTTTCTTAAGTTAGAAAGATTACAGGTCCATGAAACTTATCTAACTACATTTGGATAATAAGCTGGCTCATTCAGAAGTTTTGACAGTATCCAATCTTTGAAATCATCCAGTTCATGCCCATACTTTGCACTCACAAGTATGACCTCGTAGACATTAGTAAATCTTTCATCTCACTCTGCCAAGAATGTGAATTATATTAGGTCTTGAATGTATTGAATTATATTAGGCAAAATTTACCTTCTCTTCTGGAGCATCAAATGCCTTTGCCATTTGAGCAACACAGATGAAATCTGTCAACTTAGCAACCGAGGCTTTTGATCCTGAACTAGAGTATATAGGTCAAGAAAAGAGTGAGTCTGCATCCACCATACACATATACACACACAAAAGTCTGGACACATCAAATGTCCCTTATACTTGGCACGAAACCCTGATTGACCCCTGAACTTTGGACATGTCTTAACTCCCTCAACTTACTTAGAGTTAGTTATTGGTACCCCGAACTTACTTAAACTAGACAATTAGTACTTGAACTTGCTTAAAGTGACCTATTGGCTCCTTGAACTTTTCTTAAAGTGATACATATTCACCTCTCCAAATTCACATATTGCTTGCTTAAAGTGACCTATTGGCTCCTTGAACTTGTCTTTAAGCAAGTTCAGGGGGCCAATAGGTATTTTAGGCCCCTTAAACTATTGACTGAAAGGAAACTAAAGGAACCAACATGAGTTATTATAACACTCCAAAAAAGGATAAACAAAATACAACATTCGAGTTATAGAATTGAATATCTAGCTTTTAAGTGATGAATTATGTATCCTTGCATGAAAGATTTTGGCTTTGGCAATAAAAATATTATCACAGCAGCCAAAAAGTTAGATCTGCAAATGTTCAAAAAGGAAAGGTGAACCATTCCAAAGTCAGAACAAGTTAAAATACGCACCACATCTCTCTAGAGCCATTGAACTCTCCTCGCTGTAACCCATTTTTGCCAGTTTAACAATAACATGATAGATAAATAAACAAACCAAAGAACCAATGCTTGAATGAACCTCAAAACAAACTCATATAAGTTCATAAGGTAGAAATTGCAGTAGGCCGGATAGAATATATCAAAATAGTCATGCAACTGATTGTATCACATAATGTTCAGTCAAATGCACATAATGAAGTCAGAACATATTAAATTATACACCATGTCTCTCTAAAGCTTTTTTGGTCTCCTCCTCGCTGTAACCCATTTTTGCTGGTTGAAAACTAACAAATGAGAGCTTAAAGGTAAGGGAATGTTCAAGCTGTAATGGCAATAGTATATTATAATTGTTACCCTTTCTACTAGAGTGAAGAAACATCATTATGATCATCTACTTATGAAGCATGACCATTGTTTACTTGGGCAGCTCTATATGCTTTAATGGCCTCTTATTCACAATCTGTTGGTTCCTTCTTTATTATGCTATTGTAAAGCTCTATCTGAAAACATACTTCTTCATTAGATACAGTTAAACCTCGATAAATGAATGTTCGATAAAGTAATAACCTCGTTTATATAATAAATTCTTTCGGTCCCGACTTGGGCCAATGGACTAAAGTAATAACCTCGCTAAATGCATTAAGTAATAAAAATATTTAAATCCTTAAGGGCCTAATGAAAACATAAATTAATAATTATTGAATTACATACAATATATATATATATATACATCAAAACCTTTCGATCAATCAACTAGATGTTGATTCTTCTGAAAAAAATGCATCTATAGTTGATTGTTTTTCTCTTCCACCTAAACCAAAATGAACACCATCCTTAACTTTTTGTAGTGCAAACACAACTTCTGGTACATTTTGCTCATGTTGTAGCAAGTAGTTGTTTAAGGTGACCATTGCTTGAAAGGCATCTTTTGACGATACATTTGCGACAACGCAACTATCATCTGTCTCTTGATCATTTCCATCATCATTGTTCATTATTGACGATACAATGTATGCATTTTACAATGAAAAATTATCTATAAAATAATAAATATTGATTTATCGGTAAATGAATAATTTATTCATTTATCAATAAATAAATAATCTCGCTTAATGAATATTTTTTTCTGATCCCAAGGATATGCATTTATCAAGATTTTACTGTACCTAACAAGCTTTTCAAGCCTAAAATACTACCTATTCCCTAAAAAATAGTTCAGATGACTTCTTTAGCAAATTAACAATTAGTCTTACCACATATGAAGGGACATTTCCTTATAATAGGAAATATAGAATAAAATCTGCACAGAATTCATAATTCAAGCTTCATCATACCTCCTTATTGATAAGGCTTAAAAACGCTTCATGTCCTCTGCTGACAGAGTGCAAGATTCCATAAAGAAAAATAACAATCAACCTATAGAGAGCATCAAAACTATTGTTTTTAAAATTGCATGATCAACAAAGCCTCTTTATTTCTTCTCTTTTTGGTTCTACAAAACAACCTATAACCAGAAAATCTTATTGGCTTTCATTTGTAAACCATGGGAAACCGGCTTTATACCACCAGAATCCCAGGTAATCAGCATGGTCGAAGAATGAAAGGCCTTCCCTAAAGCAGCCTTCAAAAATTAACAAAAAAAAAAACTTGCAATTAAAAACTTAAACTTCCAGTCCTTAAGATGGTGAAGCTAAAACTGCAAGTGTGTAGGTCACAACTTGATGCAAAAGGTTTCAAATTTCTTATTTAACTAAATTAAGGTTATATTGACATAATGAAATCATCACCTGTTTGGCTCACACATGGGCTAACATTAATGCAACAAGATAAACAAAATGTCTAACATAGGCCAAAATAATCTTAAAAACTAATCACATTTATATTCTCGCATCTCACGTTCTTTATGCTGACTGCCTCAGACATCATACTATCCCTTTTGCAATTATAGTCTAGAAGTTTTCAGAGACAATCTCCTAATTATTACCACTCAACTGGATGCTATCAAATTTGCATTGATGTGGCTGTTGAAATTAGAATCTAATTGAAATGCATTAGATGTATTACTATTTTCATTACCTAGAGATCAAATGTCTGATTTATAGCAGTAGGGTATATTAGCAAGAAGTTCTGGACACATATAGTTGGGAGTTCCTATAATCTACAAACATAACAGTGTCTGTTAACATAATTAAGTAGTTCATCCACTTTTTCGAGTAAAATGCTATAAAGGTCACACATGGGCTAACATTAATGCAACAAGATAAACAAAATGTCTAACATAGGCCAAAATAATCTTAAAAACACATCACATTTATATTCTCGCACCATTAAGAGATCAACTAAGGAGGATATCATGTCTCCAAGAACAGGAATAAAAAACATAATAACCTTGATAAGCTCTTCATGCATCTCAAGGTACTCCAATTTCCTCCTTTCAGAAATAGAATCTTCTGATGGTAAAGGTGTAATTAGTTAGTTTAATAATTTTCTTTCGCAACGACTTTTTGGGTTGTCAAAATATTTAATTTTTACGCAACAACATGCAATTGTTGCTATAAATCTTCCGTTTCCAGCAACCATATACAGTCGTTACTGTAAATGCTTTCATTTACAACAACGACTCACAGTCGTTGCTGTAAAGGAAAGCATTTACATCAACGATATGTAATCGTTGCTGTAAATATTTTCATTTACCACAACAACATATAGTCGTTGCTATAAATACATTTATTTATAGCAACGAAGCTGTTGTTGCCAAAGTTATTACCTTTTTTTCATAAATGTAAGTAATTTACAACAATAACCTTTAGTAACGACACAAAAGTTATCGTTGCTAAAGTTCATCTTTAGCAACAACTTTTATTGTTGTTGCCAAATCTTGTTGCCAAAAATCGATTTTCTTGTAGTGGGCAAGGCTGATGTGTAAGGATTTTTAAAGAACCCACTCGGCGAGTGGGAATAGGCACATGACGAGTGGGATGCATGCTGAAACTTTTGATGCCATTTTAATTATCCACTCGGCGAGTGGAAATAGCCACACGCCGAGTGGGATCTATTTTTCACACAAAGTCCTCATCTTTGGCTCCAGTGTGTTGCCCCTTTTATCAAGCTTCTTCCATCACTAATCTCCTCTCACCTAGCCGACTAGATGCCCACATGAGTAACATTGTTGAGGATGTGAACGGTGTTATATATGAAAATGGGTCGAAGCATTCGTTTCTATATGATGATGAAATTGACTATACAACTTTAGTTGAATCGAGTAAGTTTGTTATTGAAGATGAAAAGAATGTGAATAGCCTAAAATTTATTATTAGGTTTCCTCCAATTGAACATGGATTGAAATAAACTAGCTACAGTATATGTAATGACACTGAAGTAGGTTTTATATATCGTGTACTCGGTCAATCTCGGAGTAAATTGCATAGAAATATGTGTGGAGTATATCGTGAGTGGTGAAGAAATGGATAATGTTGACATTGTAGAGGAGGAGGATGAGGAGGATGTGAATGAGCTACAGAGGAGGAGGATGAGTGGGAGGATGCATATGAGGTTGATGATGATGAGGATTCACATGCTTCAGTGCAAATAATTTTTGGGTAAATAATTTATTAGTCCCCCGCTTTTTACCTAACACGTTGTTTAGTCTCTTTATTTTGAAAAACACATTATAAGGTCTTTATCTTTTATCAATATTAACCCTTTGGTTCTTCTGTCTATCTTTTTTTTAGATTTTTAACTGTTATGTTTAGCATAAACAGATATATATAAAATAACATAGTAACATGGTAATTTTGTATTTTACTATGTTTGTCCTAAAAGTAAGATATATTTGGTTAAAAATCTAAAAAGAATAGATAAAAGGGCCAAACGATTAATATTGGCAAAACATATGGATCTTAATTATAATGTGTTTTTCAAAATAGATGGACTACTAAAATCTAGGGAAAAGTACAAAAATAAACCTTGTGGTTACACATGTTTTCGATTGCAGTCTTGTGGTTTAAAAATTTACAAAATGGTATCTTGAGGTTCATTCTGTTAGCAAACGCATACCAAATTGACTAACGATGTTAAAAGTCAAAGGAAAAAAAGTTAATTTGGTTCTTATATTTATTTATTTTATAAATTAACCCCCTTATTATCTAATTATCACAAACAAACCTCAAAATAAAAAATAAAAATCAAATATACCATCTTCTCCATCTCTTTTTAATTTTTTATTTTTCTTCTTCCTTCTCTCTCCTCTCCCTCCTCTTTGTTAAATGCAATGTTATCAGAACCGGACTGGACATCAAACCGGATTGATGACTGGATCACGGGTCACTTGGTCGGATCGGATGGCTCGGATTGGTCGAACCGGATGACGTAATAAATAAATAAATAATATTTATATACATTAAATATATATAATTAATTTAAAATTATTTTTATACATTATATATAGGGTTAATTACAAAAAAGTACCATGTGGTTTGGCCTTTTTGCAATGTGGTACCTGTGGTATTTTTTGTTCCAAACACAACCTTGTGGTTTGCAAAATTTTGCATTTGAGTTCACTTTGTCAGAATTTGATCGATAACGACTTCGAAATGAAGATTTTCAAAAGTTAAATGATATTTTAAACAACTTTAATTCTTCAACTTTTTAGGTTTGAGGTCATTTAGGTGTTGTTTTTTATGAGAGAGAAATATAATGTTTAGAGAGAGAAAACTCCAAAAATGATGATTTTTAAAAAATAAGAATATGGTTCCATAGTAAATATGATATCAAACAAGTTTAATTCTTGAAAATTTTCATTTTGAGGTCGTTATCGGCCAAATTTGGCGAAGTAAAAAAAAACATGTAAAATTTTACAACCACAGGGTTGTGTTTGGAAAAAAAAATTACCACAGGTATCACATTGCAAAAAGACCAAACCACATGGTACTGTTTTGTAATTAACCCTTATATATATCCAAAATAAATTATAAACAATTTTGGTTTGTTATTTTTTTGTTAATTTGAGTCTTAAATATATAACGAATAAATTAAATTCAGAATCAATTGAAATATATCAACGTATTCTATACCATAAGATCTTTTTAAAAATATATTATAAACTCAAAACGGACAAATGATGAATGAGAAATTAATGCTCAAAGTGAACCACTTGAAATGGTTTGGAAGAGGATAAAATGAAATTAAACATTTACATCCCACATAGGAAAGAAAGGAGAAACTTAACTAGTTTATAAGTAAATGGGATGTACAAGCCTTTAACCAATTACTAGGGAAAAGGCTCTCTCACGCGCAAGGGGGGTGCAATCGATTAACCATCGGGTTAGGGGCGCACCTGCACGACGTGGGCAGCGCGAATGCCGCACCATATTAAGAACCCATGACTTGACCCCTTTTTGCTTTATTTTTATTTTTAATTTGCCATCCTAAAAATTTGTTATCCCTCCCTAAAATATTATTTCCAGCCCCCTTTTTTTAATTTCATATCCCGCCCTAATATGCCTAGCCCGCCCAAAAATACACAGCACCCAACGTTTTCTTTTTGAATTCCATAGACCCGGGGTCACACCGGGTCCCGGGCCAACCCCGGGTCTCTCCGGTTATTTCAACATTGAAATAACCGGACAGGCTCGGACCAGTTTCCTCGTCGGTTCCCGGTCGGACCGGTCGGTCCGGTCCGAGCCTGATAACATTGGTTAAATGTATATATAACCTTAAGTATATAGTTAGAGAAGAAATTGTTGAAACACCTTTCCACAAGATTTTGATTTGACAAAATCATTTAAGTTTAATCCATGATTAAGAGACAATTAAATTTAAGTTCTTTGATTTAATTGCACTAATATGTTTGTTCAATATTGAGTATAAATATAAATGTAAAAGGAAATAAAAATTAAGACAGGACAAAGTCAGCATGAGAACACAACACAAGCTGAGTGAAGAGCAACTCAGCACAAGAGAAGATAAGTAATCTTCAAAACAACAGCTTAAGGATGAAGCTGATCAAAGAAGCTGAGTGGAACGAAGCTCAGCATAAAGGAAGTCTACTTCAGAACTAGATCTTGCAGAACGAAGCTGACCATGGAAGCTGAGTGAAAAAGAACTCAGTATGAGATTTGGTGACAATCAAAGACAATGACTATCGAAGTGAAGCTGAGTGATCTTCAGGATCACTCAGGACAGCATGAACGATCCGTTAGCTAAAAGACAAATCCGACAACTGTCTGCACCAATAATTGAAGCCTTGGAATTACGCAAAAGCCAAATTCCGAGATGCATGGGTCAACTGCTCGTTACTAAAAGACAAACTGCCGTAAGAAAACAAAGCCTGTAGGAAGAAGACAAGCCTGACATCTGAAAAAATCAGAAAACAAGATTGGCCTGCACATCTGAAGCTGACCAGAAGTTTGTCCCCCAAAATAGCCGTTTTGGATTCAACGGACAAATCAAATTCAAATCATTTGATCCTCAAAATACAACTATAAAAGGACAAGCAATCCTCTTGGATCATTGTCGAATTACAGAACATACAAGAGAGAAAAATCCAAGCTCAAAGCACTCAAAAACAAGAAAGAGATCTTACACCAACTTTTTATTCCTTGTGTAAATGCTAGATTGATTATTTTGTAATCATCTAAAGTGTTCTTTATCTGAAAAAGAGCAAATTGTATCAATTGTGAATTGAGAGTGTTGAGCTGAGTATTTGGTTGTGAATACTCAGTGGTAGAGAAATCTAGGTGCTGGGTTGTAGCACTTAGTAGGAGTTGAGTAGACGAATAGAGGAAGGTACTCTTGCATATTCAACTGCCTTGTAACCGGTTTGTGCTCTACCTTTAAAGAGCTCAGTATTGGATTCTAAAAGCCCGGAGAAGTCTGGGGACTGGACGTAGGCGGAGAGGCCGAACCAGGATAAGTGATACTGAGTAATTTCTAACTCTCTTAAAATATATATATGTGCATGTGTTTCTTGTTATATTTACTCAGCATATAAACTGTTTAAAGCTAACACTGAGTAAATTAGAGTGTCGAGTTGGAAGCTGACCACAAAAGTGTCAATTCCCAACTCACAAGTGAAACAGTCTTAGTCAACATCTGACTAAAGCTGTCTTACACTAAGATCGGTCAAGCTGACCAAAGTTGAGTTAATAAACTCACCAAAATTATCAAGTCAGCAAGATTAATTAACGAAAAAGTTACATTAGTTCCTAACCCCCCCTTGGAACTAATCACGGGACCAACAGAAATTAGGATAAATTTAAGAAAGTATAAACAATTCAAGAGTGAGGAATATGTCCCTTTCTTTCATTTTCTTAATCTTCATTTTCATCTTCATCCATGGCTGTTATCGATTCAGCTCTATCCTCCCCAGCAAATTAGAAAGACACCAAAGCCCTTCAGTTCATCGAAGAGCTAACTTGAAATGCTGACTCCGTTCAAGAAAAAATCCTCACCGAGATTCTCAATAGAAACTCCGATGTTGAGTATCTCAAACGCTTCAACCTCGATGGAGCCACCGATCGGAACACCTTCAAGTCTAAATTACCTGTTGTCACTTACGAAGATCTCCAGCGTGATATTCAACGCATCGCTAATGGCGATCGCTCTAAAATCTCCCCCTCTTATCCTATCTCTGAGTTTCTCACAAGGTAAATGAAGTTTTCTTAATTGCTTCTGGTTAAATCTTTGCTCAATTGGAATTAAAATGGAAGTGAATTTTCATGTTGCAGCTTTGGTACTTCTGCCGGTGAGAGAAAACTAATGCCGACGATTGCAGATGAGTTAGACCAGCGGTAATTATTATACAGTCTTTTGATAATACAAATTTGGAAATTACTGGAAATCAATTGATATTATAATAAGGCTACTACCTCCAACTCCAATTGTTGAGATGAAATTTAATTGATTTTAGAGAGAGAAATTAACAAAGAGGAGATAACAGAGAGAATAAGAAAAATAAGAAATTAAAGAGAGATGAAGAAGATTGTGTATTTTATTTTTATTTTTTTGTTTTGGGATTTGTCTGTGATAACTAGATAATAAATATGGTTAATTTATAAAATAAATAAATAAAATGACCAAATTAACTCTTTTCCTTTTAACTTTTAACACCGTTAGTTAATTTGGTATGTGTTTGCTAATGGAATGAACCTAAAGGTACCATTTTGTAAATTTTTAAACCAAAAGACTGCAATCGAAAACAGGTGTAACCATAATGTTTATTTTTGTACTTTTTCCTAAAATCTATTCTTTTTAGATTTTTAACCCAATATATCTTACTTTCAGGACAGATAGTAAAATACAAAATGATCATGTTACTATGTTATTTTCTGTATATCTGTTTATATCAAATATAATAGTTAAAAATCTAAAAAAAGATAGACAAAAGAACCAAATGGTTAATATTAATAAAAAAATAAGGACCTTATAATGTGTTTTTCAAAATAAATGGATTATTAAATAATTTACTATTTATTTTTTAGCTCTTATTTTAAAATAAAAATTTGTTCCCCGCTCGTTAAAAAAATTTGATTCCCCACCTTTTATTCACGTTTTTAAAATTTGAAAAAGAAAATGTTAGAGACCCGAGATCACGCCGATTCCCAGTCGGACTGTCGGGCCCGGGTTTAATCCCGAGCCTCTCCGATTTGTTGAGCATTCAACAAACTGGAGGGGTTCAGACCGGCTGCCTGGCCGGTTCCTGGTTCTCGGTTGGACCGGTTGAACCGACTGGTTCAATTTGAGCCTGATAACACTAGTAATTATAAGTTTTGGCATACACTGCAGTGTGCCTATTTTTAGAACGGGGAAGACCAGTTTTTCATAGAAAACTAAGCATGATTCAACGCTAGTTAATGAAAATCTCACCTTTCCTGATCTACTTGTCTTGTTTGGTAGTGGACAGATGGCTGAATTCATCTTTGATTGTGAGGTGCCAATATTAATAGAGAGAGATGTGTTAGAGAGAAAGGGAAAATAAGGAAACCTAGTCTTTTGGAAAGAGGGGAACCCATAAAGGGGTATTTTAGTAATTGCACATGTGGGCGGTCCATTTTCTTTCCAAAAATTTTGAGGAAAAATTATAAAACTGGGTCAAATTGGAGGCTCATTTACATATTTAACCCATTTACTCAACCTACTACATATCTAGACTGATTTTGTGTGACTTTCCCATAATACCCCTAACCTTCCCACTTCCCACCACATCGCGAACGGCCGCTCGCTCCCCTTATCTCCTTGGTTACGCGAAAAGTTGCTCCTACATTAATGATTTGAAGACTTTTGATCTTCATTTCTTCCTTTAAATTGCACGAAATCTGCACCATTTCATCAAAATCACAATGAATTTCTCTTTTTCCTCTCTTCATCTCTTGATTCTGCAACTTCCTAACCCTAGAAAATGAAGCCATGGTTCTTCATCTTCCTGTTCGTTACTTGGTTTCTTTCTTCTTGTTACCATGTTAGAAATGGTTATTCTACGTTATTTCCTTCGTTTTTCCCATGTTATCATATTGTTATTGTCGCTTTTGGGGGTGAAAGGGGCGAAAAATGTAAGTATCTATTGTTTATCCTGCGTTTTTTCATGAATACACTTTGCAATCGATGGTTTCGCGAAGCTTTGCGAAGAGAAAGAGCCTGGAAAGTGACGATCTACTTCGTGAATCGATGATTTCGCAAAGATCTACGAAGAGAAAGAGTCTGAAACGTTTGGATCTAGCTCGCGAATCGATTAGTTCGCGAAGTCTGTGAATAGATCCTCACGTTTCAGTCCTCGCAGACTTTGCGAAAGCATCGATATGCGACGTAGATCGTCACGTTTCAGACATCGCATACCTCGCGAAAAAAATCGATTAGCAAAGTAAAATCATCTATTTCCCTGCACATTTACATTCGCATGCTTCGCTAATCCTCATTTCGCGAAGCCAAAATCGTCTTTGTCGCTGCCTAACGCGATTAATTTTTTCTGTAGGTGGTTGAATACGTAACATCTTCCAGAAATGCGGCATACTAGGCTGCAGGGAAGATGATTTTCCTTCTTATATAGGGATGAACTTCCCCAAGATTGATACATTCACTCCTGAAATGGTTAGTTAGGAGAGATTGTGCCAATCATGGGGTGCACCATGGGACACGTCCATCCCATGGTGCCAATCTTCAAAGTGAACCTAACTAATCCGGTACCAATTTTGAATCGGATGAGTAATCTTGGTGTGCACCGTGAGACACGACCATCCCCAAAAGGTCTAGACTGCCATTTTTTGGATGAGAAATGGAAGTCTAGACCTTTTGGGATAGATGTGTCCCACGGTGCACACCAAGATTACTCATCCGCTTCAAAATTGATACCAGATTAGTTAGGTTCACTTTGAAGTGCTTTGTTAGGAGTTTATTATGGCAATCTTGTTGTAAATGTTGTTGTTGTGATTTTAATGTTGTTATTGTGGCAATCTTGTTGTAAATTTTGATAATGTTATGATTTTAATGTTAGAATCCGTTGTTGTTTGCCATTTTTTATTATATACCACTTCGTGAATTAGCTTCAAAACATATCCAGGCTTCGCATATGCGAACTAAATTCATCAAGTAAACCAAACTTTAGCTTCACAGCCTTCACATATACGAACTAAATTCATCAAGTATACCAAACATTAGCTTCACAGGCTTCGCATATAAACCCAAACATTAGCTTCGCAGCCTTTGCATAATATGGAATCTGCGAAGTCAGACGGGAGGGGGCGAGACGCGCGTAAATATTGAGGGTATTATGGAAAAGTCACACAAAATCAGTCTACATATGTAGTAGGTTGAGTAAATGGGTTAAATATGTAAATGGGCCTTCAATTTGACCCAGTTTTGTAATTTTCTCAAATTTTGAGAAACCGATTTAAAGATTAACTCCAAACCATTAAAGTCATATTAAAATTTTCACAATCATAAAAGGACCAATTTAGAGATTTATCTTTTCAATTATCTATGAAGATAGAGAAACTGGTCACTCTGGTTTCATATGTTTAGGGTAATTAATTTATTAGTCCCTATATTTTGACAAAACACACTGTTCAGTCCTTGTATTTTCAAAAACACGCGGTAAGGTTCCTAACCTTTTTGTTAGTGAACTGTTTAGTCATTCTGTCTGTTTGTTAGATTTTTTACCGTTTATGAATTCGAAAATGACTAAATTACCATTTACTATTTATCAGTCAAAAGCAATTCACACCTCCATGTCTTTCTCTCACAACTCGCGCTCACAAAAAAATGGAGAAAGGATTGAATCCCTAACCCATAATCGAATCACTCATGCTCACTCTTCTTGTTTGAATTGAAGGTAGAAATCGACTCAAATCTCTCTCGCTTACTCTTCCTGTTATAATTGAAGGTGGAAATCCTCTTACTCTCAATTTCGAGTTTAATTTCCTCCATATTCTCAACTCATGTTTACTGCCAACTGCTTCAGTAGTGACGATAGATGTTTATGCTAATCCAAATTGACTAACAGAATCTTCATAAGAGTCTAACGGCAGTGACTAAACAGTTCACCGAGAAAAACGTTAGGGACTAAACAGTTCATTGAGAAAAAGGTTAGGGACCTTACCGTGTGTTTTTGAAAATATAGGGACTAAACAATGTGTTTTATCAAAATATAGAGACTAATAAATTAACTACCCTATTTTTTATAATAAAAAACTAACTGGTCATTCAATGACTGGTTACCTTGTAAATTGAAACTAGTCATCCTATGATCGGTTTTACCTGGTTAACAACAACCCTATAATGGGCATAAAATTTAACTAGAGCCCTTATAAGAAATTATCTCCATAAGGAGCCCTATTTTGAGGCAAAATCCGCTTAGATTGATCATAGGAAAGGGCTAACTTTGAAAGACACCTACAGTAAACATAGTTTTTCACCACTTTGATTAGATTGGTCATGAGATCTTGAAATTCAAAATGGATTATATTTATCCCTGAAATATGGGACTGGGAGTCAGTGGTACATATAAAATTACTGGTTTACACCGGTCTTTGTTACTAGTATATAAGTGTATTTTATTTTTTTAGGTGACAGAGAATCACTGTCACCCATGGGAACCCACATGGAATGGGGGCAGGGGTGAAAAAAATTCTCGAATCTTTTTTAGGGATTCCCTGAAACTGTTTCTATAAGTATTAGGGACTGAATGGAAAATGTATTCCCGCCTTGCCCAGGGACGAATCTACAGTGGGGGCAATGGGGGCACTTGCCCCCACTGACTTTGAGAAAACTAAAATTTTCCAGGTACCATTTTCACCATTGTTAAGGGTTGGAAGCTATTTGCCCCCAACTGTTTCCTAAAAAGGTTGAAGAAGACCATGTGTTGTATTTATATTCTATTTATTTTCAAAACTAATTTGAAACTCACCGTTTCACTTAATTAGAAGTGGACGACATCGTTTCTTTAAAATGAAATTGAAAAAAAAGTCAAATATATAAATGTTCAGTCAACTACTCTTATCTTCTTCTTTTTTCGAACCGTTGGATTTTAGTAGGGACTAAATCATTGAACCAAGTGATTTTAAGAGGGGACAGCTGTAATCATCTCCTTTTTCATGTTTTGGCAGTCATTGTTTTTTCACTGTTAGTTTATTTTATCTGCTCTTTTATTGGTAGCCGTTTCTTTTTTCTTTCAATTTTATACTTTTAATTGTTTAGTAAATTTGCCTTTGTTTAAATGCTAGATAAAGTTTGGGTGAGGGGACAAAAGACAATATATACTTTTTTATTTTAAAAAAAATCATGTTTAATCGTATATTTGTGATCTGTTATTAACGATAATAAAATGATGCATATTTGACGTACATAGGATAATATTCATAACCAAAAAGACAGTTTGATGAATTATTTCTTAAATTGACTCAATTTGTCAATATTAAGAGTAAAATTGCTCTTGGATGCCAATGTTATGGGTATAATTACACAATTTTAGACGTTAAAGATAAAATTGTTCCTAGCTATAAATGTTAGCGGTATTTTTGCACCTTATCTTATTATAAAATAAAAAATATGTTACGCAAATTAATAAAAATAATCTATATAAAAAAATAAAAAATTTATTGAATGTAAGAAAACATTGTCCTTACGACAATTATGTTATAAAAATATAAATAATGTTAAATGAGAAACCTATTTTGTGGAAATAAAAATATAATTTCATCAACAACAAATAGCTACAAACAACAGTTTCCGTAGAAAATGCTCAACGATGTGGTTATATAAACCTAACCAAATGCTATATTTTCTATAGTTTGGAGTGAAACGCTAAACACTTCTTCGAAAAATTGAAACAAACACCCTCTGATTGTCAATTTATTATTTTATTTGTATAATTTGCCCCCACTAGTTCAAAATCCTGGATTCGTCCCTGGCCTTGCCTCGCCTCGTTGCCACCCCTAGGTCGGATCTTCCAAGGCTCTGGTTCTTATTGATCAATTCATCGATCAAGTTCAGCTTGTAACACGCCGAGTTGATGACTAAAAGAACCAAATCTTCGCACACCAATCTCCAACTCGCTGAGTCGTTCCTTAACTCGATGAGTTGGCATATTTTCCAACAAATTTTCACCAAGTCATTTGTCTTTGTATTTATATCTTTGCTATAAATGTTTAGCTTTTCTATTTGAACTCACTTAGAATTCATTTTTAAGTACTCAGATTTTAATACTTGCATCCTTTTGTTGTCATGCCCTAGCTAGTCATTACATCCTCCGTAGCCATCTCCACCTCAAGGTTTCTTTCAACTTTCATCTTCAACCAAGTAATGGTCTTTCCTATAGATTTCTTTGGTGAAGTACTAGTTCGGGTTAGCAAAACGCCCTAAGGGCAAAATCCCTTCTCCTTCATATTCTTTTGTTAACTTTGTATGTACTTTTTTGTGATGTCTCGGGTGTCCATGCCTATGTCAATATAAATTCCATATTTTGATGTTTTGTTATTGTCTTGTGCTCATACCTTTCAATTCAATTATATGCTTGCTTGCCTCTTGGTTTAATTTTACTTTAATCATTTTATCTTAGTATCCAAGTTCACATGAGAGTATCCTATTGGAGATAAAAAAAAACTTGAAAACTGAAGGAATTAAGAACCTTTTGGGTACTTACGAAACTTTAATTTCTGAATTTACAGTTCGACCTTCCCATAATGGGGCTTTGTGGTTCATTAGGCGCCATAAAAGGCTTAAAAGGCTTTACATTTGGGTACTTACGAAACTTTAATTTTTGAATTTATAGTTCTCCTGATGCTATTCTGGTTGTCTATGGAGGATTTACATTTGCTTAAGGCTTTTTATTTGCCTATAGGGGATTTACGGTTGATAAAGGCCTTCTGGGTTGCCTATAGGAATTTAGTAATAATTTGATTTTTCGTCGCCATAGTAAATAGTAGAAAAAAGTAGAATTTGTTTCTTCATAAAGAAAATGATGTAACAAAAAAAATATATAAGAAAGCAATTGTGACAAATTTGGCACAAGAATAGTGTTGCACCAAATTTGGCGATGATTTGTAATTGATTGGATAACCAACCTATTGCAACCTTAGGGATTTATCTTTTTCTTTAATCATTAGCCACGGTTTTTCGACCGTGGCCATAGAAGGCGTGGCAAATGCTTGACGTCTTTAGCCACGGTTTATCGACCATGGCCAAAGGGGCATTAGAGTCGGTTTTTATGTATAACTGACTCTAATGCCCTATGTTTCAGCCACGGTTGTTATGAAAAACCGTGGCTAAAGGGGTCTTTAGCCACAGTCTTTCGTAACAACCGACTCTAATTCTCTGATCATTAGAGTCGGTTGTAGAAGAACCGTGGCTAATGATAAAAGCATTGGAGTCGTTTGTTGTAACAACCGACTCCAATGCTCTAAGCATTCAAGAATGTTACCGTTTTTAACAATTTTACATCAGTAGGTTCAAATTAAACCTGCTCTATTTTTTTTATTACTGTGATTAACGGTAAACAAAATTTGTTATCCTCAGTCATTTACCGTAATCGAAATTGATCTTGATGTATTACTGAAATTAAATGCAAAATCAATAAAAATATACACAAATATATGGTAATTAATTAATCTGCTATATAAATATTTATACATTCTTTGATTCAATATTCACAGTATTTTCAAATATATATACATTCTTTGATTCAATACACACAAAAATATACACAAGTATCAGATGAATATCCTCGGAACGACCGAGCTAGAAGGTTTGCCATTCCAAACGCTGATGCTATCATTCCTGCTATTTGTAGCTTCATGTTAAACCTGCACATTCATTTCATGAACACCTTGTTATTTATATGTCTTAATTAATCTTATATATGTAATCATTAAACTAAGTGCATATTATGTATTGAGAACATATGCAGATGAGGATGAGAAGAGAAGCTGGAAGTTGTAAATCATATAAGAAGCATGAACATGTCTGAAGTTTGACCAATTCAAGGCTCAAACTATTTTGTGATGAAAACCAGGAACACCGAAATTCATGATGAAGGATAAATGATGTTTCATTTTTATGTTTTTGCAGAAAGGTTCTTGCTTGCATTCCAAAAGTAAGCCAAGCTCAACAAGATTATAGGCGCAACATGAGTTCATACAACCAACTTTGTTACAGCTCATAAGCTGAAGTTATGTATGAATAAAGGTTACAATAGCTACATGCTCAATGGAGTGTCATATATTAACAGTAGCTTCCTTGAATTACAGAAAGGTTCTTTTGAGGTTTCAATCGTGACAATTAGGTTAGAAGTCACAGGGTGGTCTTACAGTTCTATCAAGCCTTAGTTCATCATCAGTTTATGTAAAACAACAAAAAAAACAAATAATACACATGCATCAATTATGCCTTGCTGAATCTATCCCACTCAAATCATCTTGTTAGCCTTGCCTTATAACCCACCCCCTAGTGCTATATTTAGCTTCCCCAATGTACAGCAACATCATATTCAACTAATGTTATATATAAGGACTGCACAACCATGCCTTTCCGCCTTTCTAGAGTTTTCAAACCCAGATTATTTAGCCTTGCGTTATTACAGACTAACTTTCTCAACATGAATTCTTGCTAACTATGAGATTATTTTTCAAATAGTCAAGTAAGAAAGCCTATGTAAGGAATCAATTTTTGAAAGAGGCATGTATGCAGGTAAGATAGTGGCTCTTAAGCTCTCTCGGCTTACTTTTGTCGTGGGAATGCAATTTTCACTCTAACCCACTAGTTCCTTAACAAGCTCATCAAGTACTGGCATGACACAAATGTTGCAAGCAAAAATCCAATCTCTTTTTTCTAAGAAAGAAAAAGGAAGAGCTAGCCAAACTAAAAAGAGTCTTAGTTTAGGATGCTTACTTGGTAATTAAGTCGTCTAGCTTCTTTAGAGGGCTATGTAGGCTTCTCCACAATAAGTCGTGTCATCAAATGCGTTAATTGTCCTTCTTTTAGGTCCTGTCCTATAACCAGCTACTTGACTAGAGCAAGGTAATTCCCTTCTTATTAGATCAATGGAATAGCTCTCTTGCTATTGCTCTTCTCGCTTCTGCAACAAGTGGATCTATCTTCATCTTGTCTTTCTTGTGGAATCCTCTACCTCTACAATACAATATTTCTCCTAGTGAGTTTGTGAATTGAGACAATGAAAAGAGATTGCAATGAAAGATATGAAAAGCTATTGAGCTTTCACCACTACCAGCGGCAAGGCTGTCAACAATAGCATATATATAGTGTTCCGCTCGCTAACCTTTGATAGAAACTGCTTCTGAAACATTCGACGATTTGCGAGAAATCTCTCTTCGTCTATCTCGTGCAAAGCGAATGAAATGTAAATGCTACATGTGCTCTTTCAATTTAATGAGAATATTGTTTCTGGATACTAACTTCTAGCTGAAACTGTATCAATGCAGGAGAAAAGGAGCATTTAATGAGAGGATGTAGCAATTTGAAGCATCTTTGTGCTTCCACATTATGGAGGAACAGAGCAAGTAACATTGACTCGAATAAATACATATTTTTTTTTATATATTGTTTCACTGGTTTGAGTTACCACTTGGAGAAGATAGCTTAATGTAAATTGAAGACAAAGTCTAACCTCGTAAAAATGAATGTCTGCCACACAACCATGAATATTTGTAGAGATGCTATTTGTGCACCAATTAAAAAAACAAGTAAACAATGCTAAAACAAAATTAAACAATTATTTTCCAAATAATAGAAAGGAAAGGACAGAGAAACAATCTAATGATCCACATTTACAATACATATCCACTAAACAATACATACACCAAAATATCCATAGCTACTTCAACATCAAACTTTCTCCACAAATAAGCATGAGCCCACATCCCCAAAGACAAAACACATAAACCAGCACAAGCATTTAAAATGCTCAAACAATTCCTGTAATTGAACAAACAATTTCAATGCAGATTCAAACTCATCAAATTGGACAAGCGTGTCAATCATAGCATTCCAGGAAACAACACTTCTCTCAGGCATTTTATCAAACACATCGAGTGCCGAATCCAAACAACCGTAAGAAGCATAGAAATGGATCAAACTGTTATTTATATAAACAAAATGAAAAGATTACCTAAAGATTACCTAAAGCTTTATTGAGGTAAGATCAGATGAGCAACCAAACAAACACAATTATAAAACAGAGGAAAACTATACGTACAAAAATTGTAAAACCTGGACACGGCTCCAAAGCGTACAGTTGCCCTGACATGATTTTGAACATAAAAATTTGTCCAACTCGATCTCGAACAAACTCAAGTAGACGAAGGACCTCAAGCCAAATTGAACTCGAATGAACTCAAGCAGACGGAGGAACTCAAGCAAACTCAAACTCGAACGAACTCAAGCAGACGGAGGAACTCAAGCAAACTCAAACTCGAACGAAATGGGTCTAGGGTTATTCGCACAATGAAATCGGTTTAATCACAGAAGGAATAAATGGTTTAGGGTTTAATCGCAGAAGAAAGAAGAAAGAACAGAAGATTAGGGAAATCAGTTCTTTGCCCAAACAGAAAGAAGAAAGACAAGAAGATCGTTTTTTATCTAAGGTCTTTAGGGTTCTTCGCACAATCAGAGACAAGAAAGACAAGAAGAAGAGTGGAAAACAGTCTAATTTTTCAATATATATCAGGTCTTCAGAGTCGGTTATTGAAAAAACTGACTCTAAAGGGGTCGTTAGCCTCAGGTGCATGCATAACCGACGCCAATAAAAGGGTTATTGGTGTCGGTTTTTTGGAAAACCGACCCCAAAAACACTAGAAAACACACGACTGACTCTAAAGAGCTTTAGCCACGGTTTTTTAAATAACCGTGGCTAATAAGGCGTAGCTATAGGTCATTTTTCTACTAGTGTGGATTTCTTATTTTCAGAAGATTCTTCCGCAGGCTAAGGTATTTTCAAAGTAAATTTATGAATAAACTATTTAGGCTAACAAGTTCAAAAAGGAGAATCGACAGCTGAAAAAAGGAAGTGGCGGATCTCTAGAGCAAGCTTAAGGAGATTGAGGACCTTCAGGAGAAGCGAAAGCGTAAAGAGACTGCCAAAGTCGAGCTCCAACGTGAACTATGAAGCCTCTGATAATTTCCTACCCAAGAGCTAGCTACTGAGAGGGCCAAGGCTAAAGAGTAAAACATTGCTACCCTTTACCCTGTCCAAGTAGTATGTTATGGCATGAAGCTCCCTTAACATTTCAGATCTCTTTATTCTGGTCGAAGTTTATGACATTACCAAAATTAAGATTCCTAGTGCTGGGAAATTTACTTAGACCATCTCAAACCCAACATCAAATTGATGTTCGGAAGGAGATCTGATGATGGTTGACTCTCCAACCATTGTCAAACTGTATTTTCATTTTGATGAATATGGTTCTTTCCCATCAAATTTGAGGTTGCATCAAAAAATTTGATGCAACATCAAATAATATTTTATTATTGTATTCTTACTTTTTTGTTTACTTTTTTTAAAAAAAAAGTTAGTTATGCTAGATTTTGTTATATAATATTACTAGTCGAAAACCCGTGTGATGCACAGGATACGAAACTTTTATATAATTTAGATAAATAAATAAATTGACATATTTACTTTTAAGTAATTTTATATCATGCTATGAGAAATTTTTATATTATGTATATTTGAAATTAATATATATATTTTTTATTGATAATTCAAATCAAATTAAATTAATTTTGAAAATAATTGATTAATTTTTTATATAATTTTAATTAAAGGTGAATGATTTATTTATTTTTACAAAATTCAATGATTTATACTTTTTTTAGTAATTTTTAATATATTTTCATATTTTCTTATAACTGGAATTCTATGAAACAATAATAATAAAATAGGAGATTAATTAAGAAATATATTAGAATATAATAAAAACCTAAAAATTGAATTAGACTACAATTAAAATGGTAATTTTCTCCATGGCACCTCTTAAAGCTCCAGGAGATGATGGGTTCCAAGCTCTGCTCTGTCAGAAATATTGGGATATCACTGGACCTACCATATCCGCTTGTGTCCTAAAAGCGTTAAATTCAGGTATAATTGAAACAAGACTTAATAACACGTTGATCACTCTCATCCCTAAAGTTCCCACACTGGTCAGTTTCGTCCAGTTCAGGCCAATTAGCCTGTGTAATGTGTTGTACAAAGCCATCACGAAATGCTTGGTGCAGAGATTGAAGAAACACCTTAGATATCTTGTAGGACTGTGTCAGGGTAGCTTTGTTCCAGGAAGACAGATCACTGACAATGTCATTCTAATGTAGGAAGTCATCCAATCTCTGAAAAGACGTAAGGGCAGGAAAGGCGTAATGGTGATCAAGCTTGACTTAGAAAAAGCGTACGACCGGATAAGCTGGGATTTCTTAAGGGATACCCTAACACTCCTACAACTTCCTCAACACTGGGTCAACTTGATCATGACATGTGTTTCCTCACCAATGATGTCAGTCCTCTAGAATGGGGGAGCTTCTTAAGGTTTCCAGCCTAGTCGAGGTTTAAGGCAGGGAGATCCGCTCTCGCCTTACCTTTTCCTCCTGTGTATTGAACGGTTAAGTCACATGATTGCTGATGCTATTGCAGATAAGAGTTGGAATCCGATCCGTGTATCTAGGAGAGGCCCTTCCCTATCCCATCTGATGTTCGATGATGATATTATTTTAATGGCGGAAGCTTCAGAGGACCAGGCTAGCGTATTAAAGACATTCTAGATAAGTTCTGTCAGGCGTCGGGCCAGCATGTCAGTTTCCCCAAATCTAGAGTTGCTTTCTCCTCAAATGTCTTAGAGCGCCTTACGATAAAGATCTGTAATGCGTTACAAGTGGCGCCTACTAATAATCTGGGTAAATACCTTGGTGTGCAGCTTTTCCATGAAAGGGTTAATAAAAGCTCCTTTCAACATATGGTAGACAGGGTGTAGAGCCGGTTAAGTGGTTGGAAAGCGCATTGCCTTCCTTTGCGGGAAGAACCACTCTAATTCGATCAGTAGCCTCGTCTATCCCTGCTTATGTAATGCAAACAGCCTTACTACCAGTTGGTGTTAGTAATCAGTTGGATAGATTGAATCGGTAGTTCCTGTGGGGAGGGTTCAGTGGGGTGCGAAAAATCCATTTTGTCAATTGGGAGACGGTGTGTAAGCCACAGAACTTGGGAGGTTTGGGCATTCGTAGAACTAGAGATTTTAACCTTACCATGATCGCAAAGTTAGGTTGGCGATTACTCACGGAAGACGCCACTCTATGGGTTCGTGTTCTATGGAATCACTACATGAAAGGCACAGCTGATATTCAGGAGCTCAAACCTAAACAGAACTCTAGCCATGTGTGGAAGTGTGTGGTCAAGGGTTCAACTATTATTCATCAAGGTCTTGAGAGACTTGTTTGCAATGGGAAAGCTACTAAATTCTGGACTGATAAATGGATTGGGAATACCTCAATCGAGGAAGGGTGTGAGCTGCCGATCCCTGAGGACTTTAAAGGTAAACCAGTGGCGGATTACTGGAAGGCTGAAGGAGGGTGGAATTGGGAAGCTTTTTAGGATAGGGTACCCAACGCGAACCTGCTGAAGATTTCTTCAATGATGGTCTTCCCAGAGGTGGAGGAAGAAGATGTTTGGCACTGGAAACCAACGAGGAATGGATTATTCAGTGTCCGATCTACTTTCACTTTAATTCAGAATTGGGAGCCGAATTCACAACATCCGAATGAGTGGAAGAAGGTCTGGAAGTTACAAGTCCCATGGCATTTGAAGTATTTTGGCTGGCTTTTGCTACATAATGCGATTTTATCTAACATGGTTCGGGTCTCCGGTCACCTCTGCGAGGAAATGGCATGCGGAACGTGCGGCCTCCCTAAGTCTACAATCCATATCTTAAGGGACTGTCAAACAAACGCAGATTTGTGGTGGTCACTAATTCTGGCGTCTGATTGGGAGTTGTTTTTCAACCTAGATCAGCGGGATTGGTTATTATAGGGGCTGAGTTTGCAGGGGTAGTGGAGTAATATTGATCGAAGCATTGTCTTCGTGATTACCATTTGGTGGTTGTGGTGTTGGAGATGCTTGTCTGTGTTCGAACCTGATGTGGTGGTTTGTAGGGATAAGATTTAGTTTATTTTGTTAAAAGCTGCAGAGTGCCAAAAGGCGTTTGTGGATGAGCAACGTCTGCGTGATAGACCAGTGAGGGAAGTTTTAGTGGGATGGAAACCTCCGAATGTTGGTTGGGTGAAAGTGAATGGCGATGGAGCCTGCAAAGGGAACCCAGGCTATGCTACTGCAGGCGGTATTATGCGCAATGACAGAGGTGGTTGGCTTGGAGGGTTCGCTGTTAACCTTGGCATTTGCATAGCAGCTTTGGCGGAACTATAGGGGCTTTGCTTCGGGCTAAAATTTGCTTGGGACAGACACTACCGTCGCGTGATATTTGAAATGGACTCACTGGTCATCGTTAACACGGTCAAGGAAGGAACGAAGCACATGCACAGCTTCTACTGGCTAATTGTGGAATGTCAGAAATTACTCAGGCAGGATTGGGAGGTCCAATTAATTCATGTTTTACGCGAAAAGAATCGAGTCGCGGATTGGATGGCAAACTACGCAGGAAGTTTAACTTTGGGTCTTCACGAGTGTGAGGTGCCGCCTGCAGGCATCCAAGATATTCTGTATTCTGATCTTTGTGGAACTTGTCTCCCTAGGATGACAAGTACTCTCTAGTCTGTTTTGTTCGCTGGGGTCTTTGCCCCTCCATACTCATAAAAAAAAAGAATTACAATCTATGTTAAACTAAAATTGAATTAAACTACAATTAAAATTAAATATTATATCTACGATACAAAAGAATTACAATCTATGTTCAAGCAACATCAATATATTATGCTATAAACTATTATCATCAATACTTTTCTAATATTGCACATGAAGAAACTTTATCAATTCTATATGTTACATATAAAAAAAATAAAATTCATAAGAATTAGTCACAAATTCATCTTGATGATAATCATTTTGCTTGATGGAATTTCATGATCACCAAGTATTCGAATTCAAGTATTCATTATGCTACAATAACCCAATATATCCAATTGAATCAGCTTAAGGTGATGATTTGTCCTATTTTTATCTCGTAATATCTCATCAAGACATTCAATCAATTTGTTCTTCATTCTTTCAATATATAGAATATCAGTCACGCTCGCAGATATCACTTATTTGACTTTATTAATATTTTCTAATAATTATATATTCTTGAATTTCGTAAGCAAGAAAAACAAACAAAGGAATAGAAAACAAAAATGAAGGGACAAAAAAGATAATTAGGAGAGAACTATTTTCCTCTCGCTTTTTTTTCGAAAATAAGAGAGAATGTAAGATATAAGCATATAACGAGGAAAGTGGAAATATTTTTTACCCATTAATTAAAATTTTTATTTTTTCTTAATGAAGTATTAAGTCTATAAATTAATTTTAGTTAAATAGAATTAAATCGCAATTGTAACCACTCATTATAAAAAAAACGTTTTATAATTAATATGTGAAATTCATTCTATTAATTATAATCATCATGCTCAACATTTAAAAATTTGAAGAGATTCAAATAATAATATTTTTAATTAATATTTTCTAACAACTTGTCTTGTGCTCATGTTTCATTTTCACTTGTTAAAAACTCTTGAAATACTAACAATTTTGTACAAACCACAATATAATAGTTAAAAACTATATAACTAATAATGTTGCAAAAGCAATTATCTCAATATCCCATAATTAATATACATTTTTAGGATTTTGAGCATCAAAATTTATTTTTATTTACCTTCGTTTTGAATTCGTATCTGGCATAATCTAAATTCTTCGAGAATAAACATCTTATCAAGTGTATTAGACGCTTACAATTTTTTGTCAAGAGAACTGGGAAAAAATAACTCATTGATAATAATAATAATAATAATAATAATAATAATAATAATAACATAATTTCTAATTAAAATAAACTTCATTGTATGTATAATATTTCAATACCTCTTTAATATTTTTTTAATATGTCTCAAACTTCAATGAACAACTATTGTGTGAAATTTTATATCTATTTGTACAAAAATGCATGAAAATAAAAAAAAATACAATCCATATCGGTTCGATAAACTCAAACTAAAAAAAATGAGTGGATTTCAACAGGTTCCGAATTAGAAAAATTAATTTAACTTCAAATAAAAAAGAAAACATGGATAAGGTAGCGAGAGGTATGAAACCTGGATAACGACAGAAGTGGAATTTCATCTCTAAAATATGAAACTATAACAACTACTGTTTAATAAAAATAAAAAAATAACACAATTGAGAACAAAAATAACTATAACATATGAAAAAAATTGAATAATTACCTCGAAAAACATAAGAATTTCTTGTAATTTTTGACACCTTTGTGTTTCCCGATTTTAGTTGTCAATGAATCTTCTATTTCTATCGGATTTCTTCAATTGGAGATATCAGTTTTGAAAAAAAAAAGACAAAAAAAAAAAGAAAACATGGATAAGGTACGTAGCGAGGAGTATAGAATCTGGATAACTACAGAAATGGATCTGAAAGATGAAACTATAACAACTATTGTTTAATAAAAACAAAACAACAATACAATTGAGAACAAAATAACTGCAACATATGAAAAAAAAACGAATAATTACCTTCAGAAACATGATACTATCTATCATGACCATTGACCAATGAATATAATGGTGGAACACTATATATCATGCTTTATATAGATGTTTGTTTGTGACTTTTGAATTTCCTTTGCATTGTGTTTTTTCATCTTCCCGTAACTCTTAATTTGTTTTATTATTTTAATTAATGGGCTAGTAATTGTTTAATATATTATAAATATAAATCTGTTATTTTTAATTAATTAAATATTTTATTTGATTTTTTACTACGTTGATAACTCATCAAAAAGGCCTCTAAAACACTTCTCCTATTTTTAATTAATTAAATATTTTGATTTTTTACTACGTTGACAACTCATCAAAAAGGCCTCTAAAACACTTCTTTTCATTTCTCTCTGCTTCCACAATTATATATAGTATAGATTAGAGAAAAGTACAAAAATAAACCTTGTGGTTATACCTGTTTTCGAACAACACCCATATGGTTTAAAAGTTTGCAAAATGGTACATTGAGGTTCATTTCATTAGCAAACACATACTAAATTGACTAACGCGGTGTTAAAAGTCAAAGGGAAAAGAGTTAATTTGATCCTTATATTTATTTATTTTATAAATTAACCCCTTTATTATCTAATTATCACAAAAAAACTCCAAAATAAAAAATAAAAATCAATTACACCATCTTCTCCGTCCCTTTTTAATTTCTTATTTTTTTATTCTTTATCTCTCTTCTCTCTCATCTTTGTTAATTTTTCTCTCTCTAAAATCAATTCAACACAACATTGTTTTATTGAAAATTGTAACGCTCATATTGTTAACCATCATTGGATAATGGAAGTAAATTATAGTTCACAAATCATTGTTTAAAATTTATGTTGAAGTTACGTATTTTCTTTATGATATTATTTATTTCATGAAATTTTCTACAGTGTCAATGTCTTGATTTTTAATTTTTCTGGGCAGAACGCGTTTAGTTGAACTGAGAGGCAACATATATAATGCAGTGTCAAGGGAACAAAAATACAGAGGCCGTCAAAATGGTTTTGATAACATCTGAATATTATTTACGGGATCAGAAGAGTAATTAACCAAACGACTGCGGATAAGGAGAGCCGTCGAAGCAGTGGCGTATGAAGCAAGGCGGATCGATAGATTCCTCAACACGCTATAGATGGTCAAACACTTTGGGAGACCCGTCGTCACACCTCGATACGCCCACAAAACGGCAGAGCCGATTCCCAATAAAGGCAACTAATAACCTATTAATGTGCTAACGGTCATACTTGAATAAGATCAGTAACCGCCATTAATGAGGCATTAATGGAGACTTTCTAGTTATTCGGAGTTACAACTACATGAGTATAAATAGCTTGCGCCCCAAGATATTGAGGTACACACCTTCCAAAACCCTACTTCGTGCTTATAGTTTATTCTCGTACAAGTTACTGACTTTGGCATCGGAGTGTCCCCCGTCGATCCCAATGGCGCCTCACAGGGAAGGGCTCCGATCAAGAATTCATCACCAGTCATCAATTGGTGCGGTGAAGGTGGAAGTTCTAATCACAAAAGGACTTAGTTCACAGTCATAAAAATGGCAAATGAAGGGCAGAACCCTTCAACCGGAACAACAACACCGTCAATACCAACTTCAGTCGGTAATCCCCAGACAAACACCAACAACCCAGATCCTGATGCACCCCTTGTTCATGATGCTAGGGAGATGTCGCCAGATTATTTCACCGATATTGTCACGGATTTGGTAGGAAGCACCTATGGATCAGCTATGGAAGATTGATTGAGAGCGTACCTTGAGAATCCTCCCGTAGGTAGACCCACAACATGGCACATCCCTCCGGTTCACCGTCCCCCACCAAGACCGAGGACATCAGCTTGGCAGGCCGCCATTATCAGACCAGGTGCTCATAATGATTCAACATTCTTACTCTCCCATCCTGCAGATGCGGTTGTCACCAGCCCAGAGTTAGGAAGTGCTTTGCCAACAAATAGAAGACTATTTGAAGATGTACCGGAAGGAAGTCGAAGGAACCGCCGGGCACCCCCGAGAAATACAGCCAATCCAGGAATCACCATTGGAGAACCTCAGGTACCTCCGGTGCCAACTAGAGCACATGCTAGGCAACGGCAAATCAATGAGACCGTCGATCCTGGTCACTCGCAGGGCGGACGTATTGATCCAAGGCATAGAATGCGGACCAGATCTCGTGGGTGAAGACGATCTAGATCCCATTCCCGGCGTAGAAGGCGGGCCAGATCACCTCGCCAGGAAATACCACTGCCCCCACCACCAGGACAGAGAGGTGGTGGTGGATGTCCCCCACCTAGAGGACCAGGAAGAGGTGGCGGATGATCACCATTGGACCCCACATCACCGTCCAGCTCCTCCTCCTCTCAACGGAGTAGATCCCACAATAGGAGACGCCCGAGGATAGATCAAGACTATGTATAGGGCAGTTCGGGCAGCCATGCTAAGGAAAAATGAGGAAAATGCGAGGCATAATCCTTTTGCCAACAGAGAGTCGCCATTCACAAGGCGGATTGAGGAAGTAGCAACTGATAGGCAGTTTAAAATCCCAAACATACCTAGCTACATAGGGGAAGATAATCATGAGGCCCACGTAAGAAAATATAGCATGTTGCTTGCAATCAACGGGGCCAGCGAGGCAGTCTTGTGCCGAATGTTCATAACAACATTGAAGGGACCGGTGTATGACTAGTTCCAATATCTTCCGCTAGGATCAATAGATAGCTGGAATCAGTTGAGTAAGGAATTTTGCTCAAAATTTACAGGCAGCATCCCGCCTGTTGTTTCATCGCGAAAGCTTTTCGAGTTAAAGAAAAGGGAGGACGAATCCCTCAGGGACTACGTCAACAAATTCAACAAATTGCGCATTCGAGTAGTAGATGTAGATGTCCCCACAGCTGTCGAAGCAGTGATAAAGAATACAACATGCAAAAGCCTGCAAGAGAATCTGATCAGACACAAACCTAGGACCATCGCAGATCTGATGGAAAGATGCAAGGACTTTATGGAAGTTGATGACATCCGAAGAGAATCTGTATCCCCTCCTAAAAAAGGGAAAAACGAGTCACGAAGAAGACATAAGGAGAAGGAAAAACTTCCTGACTCATCCGCTAGGGGTAGACACAGGAGTTCGAGAAATAAACCGTCGTACACACCATCGTTTACACCATTGAACGCCTCCAAGAGTGAAGTGTTGATGTGGCTAGAGAATAGCCAACATAAACGGAGCATTTCATACCTCGAACCAAAGGGCAGGGAATACACCAATACGGGGAGAAACGCCAAAAATTATTGCAGATATCATAGAAGGAATGGGCATGAAACGGATGCATGTTGGGAACTAGCCAGGGAGATCGAAAGGCTCATTGAGAAAGGGAAGTTGGACAGGTTCGTCCAGAATGACAAAAAGAAAGATGAAGATAAGCCAAAGGATGATCCAAGAAAGAAAGCCAAAGGCATTATTAATGTCATCGTTGGCGGACCAGGGTACCAGCCCTGGGTTAAAAAATCTAGAACAACCGCCCTTAATACAGCATCACTTAATCGCTCATTCGCAGATATTGGCCCAGCAATTCCCCCACACGCGGATGCTCTTGTTATCACCATGATGGTAGAAGGATGGGAGATGAAGCGAGTAATGGTGGATATAGGAAGTTCATTCAAGGTTATCACTAGGGGAGCTTTCGCCAAACTCAAAGTTGACCCAATCTAGATAGAGACCACAATTGTGGACATCTTGGGAGTTATAGGCCATATGATCCAAACAAAAGGACAGGTGACCTTAGAATGTGAATTAGCGGATGAGGATCAAACATGGATAGGTGATCTCGAATTTTCTATCATGGATGGATAGTTGGCGTATAACATCATCTTGGGGCGTCCTTTTATTTCAGAAGTGGCGGCTCTAATATCGATACGCCACTTGGCGATGTACATCCCTACAACCAAGGGAGGAGTGATGATCAACAGAAATCAGAAAGTAGCTCAGGAAACCTACTCTGCATCTTTGTCAATCCGCCCTTAATCCAAAGATGAGGAAGAGGATGAACTTGTTACTGCCGCCCTGGGAGACACGGAGATGTTCCTTATTACGGACGGGAAGCAACTACGGATCGCCAAAGGGTTGAGAACAGAGATCAAGGACGACGTCACGAAGGTCCTTATGGAGTCAAAAAAATGTGTTTGCTTGGGAGGATGAGATCCTCATAGGGGTCAGTCCAGACATAATCACCCACAAACTGAATATCGCCGAAGACGCGGTCCTAGTGGCCCAGAGAAGAAGGAATCATGGTCCGGAGAGATAAAAGGTGATCGAGGAAGAGATATCCAAATTGAAAAAGGCAGACGCCATTGAGGAAGTTATCTATATGCAATGGCTAGCAAACATGGTCCTGGTTAAGAAGGCTGGCGGATCGTATTGAATGTGCATTGATTTTACAGACCTAAATAAGGCGTGTCCCAAAGACAACTACCCCTTGCCTTGTATTGACATCCTAGTTGATGGAACAGCGGGACATGCTATATATTCCTTCACAAATGTGAAGTCGAGTTATCATCAGATCTCCATGGAACCGTCAGACAGAATCAAAACCTCCTTCATAACACATCAGGCAACCTATTGCTTCAAGGTCATGCCTTTTGGGCTTAAGAATGCTGGGGCAACCTACTAGCGTATGATGAATAAGATATTCGAAGGTAGGGATGGCAATAACTTCGTAGTGTATGTCGATGACATAATCATTAAAAGCACCACAATGGAAAAGCACGTTGAGGACATAAAAGAAGTTTTGGGAGTCCTCCGCCATCACAATATCAAGTTGAACCTAGAGAAGTGCACTTTCGGGGCAACATATGGGATGTTCCTGGGATATATGATCAGTCAGAAAAGAGTGGGCCCTAATCCAGACAAGATTAAGGCCGTATTGAATATGAAAGCCCCACAAAACATTAGAGAAGTGCAACGCCTCAACGGGCGGATCATAGCTCTTGGGAGATTTATCTCATGCTCTGCCCGGAGATGCCAGCCATTCTATGAGGTGATCAAGAAGCAAAAAACATTTGAATGGAACGAAGATTGCAAGCTGACCTTTGAAGGCATCAAGTGTTTTCTCACAGAACCTTCTTTAATGAGCTGGCCCCTTAAAGGTGAGGATTTGTACATGTATATTTCTGTCACTGATAAAGCAGTCTGCATTGTTATGATCAGAGAAGAAGGAGGTCAACAATATCCAATCTACTATGTTAGCAAAGTCTTGAAGGAAGCTGAAACTCGATATTCAAGATTGGATAAAATGGCGCTAACTGTGGTCACCACCTCCATCTGCCTTAGACCTTATTTTCAAGCTCACACGGTCATTGTCCACACCAACATACCAATGAGGAAGGTATTACAGAAGCCAGAAACATCGGGGAGATTGATGGAATGGGCTATTCGACTGGGCGAGTTTGATGTCCGCTATGAAGGTAGATCCGCCCTAAAAAGCCAAGTCTTGGCAGATTTTGTGAACGAATTCACGGAAGAAGACATTAATCCCCCTCAGCCAAAAGTGGAGGAGTGGACGATGTACACTGACGGGGCTTCATCAGCGGAAGGTGCTGGAATTGGTGTAGTAATCAAAGGCCCCCAGTATATCAAGATACATTATGCTGCGAAGCTAGAGTTCCCCGCAACAAACAACGCCGCGGAATATGAGGCTCTGATAATCGGGCTGCGCCTGCTAAAGGAAATCACACTGGAGCGGGTTGTGATTTACAGTGACTCCAAACTGATGGTCAACCAGGTGATAAAAAACTTCAGTGTTAAAGATGAAACCTTGGTCAAATACATGGAAGAGGCCAAGAGGTTGCTGGCCTACTTGGAAAGCAAGGAAACAAAGTGGGAGATGATCCACATGCTTCGAGGATCAAATACGGAAGCAGACCATCTGGCTAAATTAGCTTCCAGCAAAGATCAATGGGCAGATCTTGAGTGCCCATTCGAAGTGAAGACCAGACCAGCGTTCGCCCGGGAAATCATAGCTCTTCTTGTATCTGCCACAGGCGACTAGAGAGTGTCGATTCAACAATATCTTGCAGATGTATCTTTGCCTCAAGACAAAGAAGACGTCAAGCGGATGGTGAGAAAAGCAACATATTTCTCCATGATAAATGATCACTTGTACCGCAAATCTTTTAGCCAACCTTGGCTAAAGTGTGTCATAACAGAAGAAGGACATGAGATCATGAGAGAATTGCATGAGGGTACGTGTGGAGCCCACGAGGCATTTGCCGCCATTTTCAAGAAATCCAGGTTGTCCGGATTCTATTGGTCTACCGCGGAACTAGCTACACCATAGATGGCCTATTGCAACATCGTAAATGAGTTACAATTGGCCCTAAAAATGTAACAATAGGTAAAAAATGGGATAAGGCAATACTTTAGGCCATATTTAAAGTATTGCTATTGTGGCCATTGTTGGTCCCGTGTGATTAGTTCCAAGGGGGGGGTTAGGAACTAATATAACTTTTTGTTTTTAATTGAGCTGACTTAATATATTTTCTGGAGTTTGTTAACTCAATTTTGGCCAGCACGGCCGATTGTAGCGTAAGACAGCTTTAGTCAGATGTTGACTAAAACTATTTTACATATGAGTTGGGAATTGACACTTTTGTGGTCAGCTTCCAACTCAGCACTCTTATTTACTCAGTGTCAGTTTAAACAATTTATATGCCGAGTAAATATAACAAGCAACACATACAGATATATATATATACATATATACATATATATATATATATATTGAGAGAGAGTTAGAGATCACTCAGCATGACTTATCCTGGTTCGGCCTCTCCGCCTACGTCCAGTTGAATATGCAAGAGTACCGTCCTCTATTCGTCTACTCAACTCCTACTAAGTGCTATAACCGAACACCTAGATTTCTCTACCACTGAGCAATTAACACCAAGTACTCAGCACAACACTCTCAATTTACAATTGATACAAATTGTTCTTTTCGGATGAAGAACACTTTAGATGATTACAGAAAATCAATCTAGCTTTTACACGAGAATAGAAATTTGGTGTAAGATCTCTTTTGGTTTTTGTGTGCTTTGTATGTATGCTCTTTTTCTTATTGTATTCAGCTAATGATCCAAGAATGATCATGTCCTTTTATAGTTGTGGTCTGAAGCAGAAATGATTTGTATCTTGGATTTGTCCGTTGATCCAAACGGCTCCTTTTTGAGACAAGGCTCTGGTCAGCTTCAGACTTGCAGGCCAATCCTGTCGTCTGAATTCCGCAGGCATCAGGTTTGTCCTCTTCTTACAGATTTCGTCTTCTTGTGCCAGTTTATCTTTTAGCAACAGAACAGTTGACCCATACATCTCAAAATTGGCTTTTGCGTAATTCCAAGGTTTCTATTATTGGTGCAGACAGTTGTCGGATCTTGTCTTTTAGCAAACGGAACATCCGCGTTGTCCTGAAGATCACTCAGCTTGTCTTTGATAGCCGTTTCTTCGATTGTTTGCTAATGCAAATACTGAGTTCTCTTTTTACTCAGCTTCCATGGCCAGCTTCGTTCTGCAAGACATAGTTCTCAAGAAGACTTCTCTACTTTTGATACTGAGTTGCGTTCCACTCAGCTTCGTTGATTTGTTTGATCTTTAAGCTTCTGTTCTGAAGATCTTCTATCATGTCGAGTTACACTCCACTCAGCTTGTGCTGTATTCTCATGCTGACTTCGTCCTGTCTTACTTTTTATTTCCATTTGTATTTATATTTATACTCAACATTGAACAAACATATTAGTACAATTAAATCAAAGCACTTAAATTTAATTGTCCCTTAATCATGGATTAACTTAAATAATTTTCTCAAATCAAAATCATGTGGAAATAAAAACCCACAAGTCGGGCTTTATTTCTGACTACGTTGCCTTGCTCATCTAGTTTATTTCTAAAGACCCACTTAGTTCCTATGGTCTTTTGATTCCAAGGTTTTGGTACTAAATCCCATACCTCATTTCTTGTGAATTGATCAAGCTCTTCTTGTATAGCATTGATCCAATATTCATCGTGCTCAGCATCGGCAAAGTTCTTTGGCTCATTTACTGAGACGAATGCAACATTCCCGAGATACTTTCTAAGCTGATCTCTTGTCATCAGCTTGTTGTCAGCGGCATCAAGAATGGACTTCTCCGAATGTCCTCTTGGAATTTTTATTTCTTTAGGTAATGTTGAGTTGTCTGGAATAGGTGTTTCTACAACATCTGCAGGAATAGATTGGTCAGCAAAGGTAATTTCGGGTTCGTGTTTACCTTTGGTCAGCCCTTGTACTGATGACTCAGTGGCTCCTGTTTGGTCAGCGAAAGCTGAGCTCGGTTCATCTTCGGCGGACTGAGTTGTCTTTCCTGCAGGGTCAGTTTCATCGAACTCTATATGGACAGACTCTTCAACAACTTGAGTTCATTTATTATACACCCTATATGCTTTACTGTTAGTTGAGTACCCTAAAAAGATCGCTTCATCAGCTTTAGCATCAAATTTTGCAAGGTTATCTTTTGTATTGAGTATAAAACATTTACACCCAAAGGCACGAAAGTAGCCAATGTTGGGTTTTCGTCCTTTCCAAAGTTCGTATGGGGTTTTCTTAAGAATAGGTCTAACTAAAGCCCTATTGAGTATGTAGCATGTTGTATGGACAGCTTCACCCCATAAATACTTTGGAAGCCTATTTTCACTCAGCATTGTCCTAGAAATTTCGACAATTGTTCTGTTCTTCCTTTCAACCACCCCATTTTGTTGAGGCGTTCTAGGAGCAGAGAAATTGTGGTCAATACCACCGGCTTCACAGAATTCGTCAAACTGTTGGTTTTTGAATTCTCCGCCATTGTCACTTCTAATATGAGCTACTTTTAGGTCTTTGTCATTTTCAAGCTTTTTAATCAATGTTGTGAACATCTCAAATGTTTCATCCTTGCTACTCAGCAAGATGATCCAAGTGTACCGAGAGAAATCATCTACAATGACTAAGGAAAATTTCTTACCTCCCAGTCTGAGTGGCTGGATAGGTCCGAAAAGATCCAAGTGTAGTAATTCCAATGGTCTCTTGGTTGAGACAATATTTTTACTTTGAAAAGACTTTTTCGTTTGTTTACCTTGCTGACAAGCATTACATAATTGATCTTTTTCAAATTTCAATTTGGGCAATCCCTCAACTAGTTGCTTTCTAGCTAATTTGGCAAGGAGGTCCATGCTTACATGACCAAGTCTCCTATGCCATAGCCAGGAGTTATCCTCTTTAGATACTAAGCATATATTTTTTGAAAATTGTTTTTCTAAACTCAACATATATACGTTGTCAACACGAGGGGCAGTTAAAATCAAATTATTTGTTTTTCCCTCGAGTATTCGACACTGAGTAGCATCAAATATAACCTGTCTACCGCTATCACAAAGCTGAGCTACGCTCAATAGGTTATATTTGAGACCCTTAACTAAGGAGACTGACTCAATGGTGGGGTTACCTCCGATAGTACCTGATCCTACTATCTTACCCTTCTTATTGTCTCCAAAGCTTACGTTTCCACCTCGTTTAAGCTTAAGTGTGATGAACTGAGTTTCATCACCAGTCATGTGCCTCGAGCATGCGCTATCAATATACCATAGTTTCGATTTTTCCACGCATCTCAGGCTCACCTGCATTTTAAATCATTCATCTTTAGGTACCCCAATTCTTTTTGGGTCCTCGTTTATTAGCATAGACAGGGGGTAAATTTCATCAATGGTGTACAACATTTGCCCTATTTCACACTTTGGTGTACAACCTTCAATTTGTCTCACTAATATGTACGAACTTATAGGTGACCTCTCATTTTGGTGTATGGCCGGTTAAAATGACTGGTCAACGCAGATCAACGCACCACATCATCTTTTTTACATTGTTTCCATCTAAAAACATGGGACCCCTAAAACTAAAATGTCTAAAATAGCCTCCTTATTGCTTTATCCCTATCCTTTCATTTCTTCATCTTCTTCCTTCCATTTCTTTCTCTCTCTAACCTCTCTCTCTCCAAAGAATTCAAATTTATATTTAATAAAATCTCTAACCTCTCTCTAGGATTTATATTTAAGAAAGAACTTGCCTTTCCATTAAAACATGATCAGTTACTGTTTTTAACATTGACTCACCCAACACCAAAATACTCACTTTCTTATTTTCAAGAGCAAATACGAAATACCCGTTTGAGATTTCGTTGAAATGAGGCTAGAAATTTAAGTTTTTATGAATTTATAACTGAAGAATCCTTTGTTGACGGAGGTTGGAATGCTTTTTGGCTAACCATTTCAATTGCACAGTATACAATTTTTATTTCTTTTGAAATTGTTGTGTTATAAAAAATAAAAAAGATTGAATCTTTGATTAATGGGTGTTGGTTTGATTTTTCGGTGGATATGGTGCTGAGAGATATAGTGGGTACAATACAAGATGAGGGTTGAAAGTGGTGGAGAAAGTTTTTCCGGAGGCAGTGGAAAGTGGTGGTGCACCAGTGCCATTAGCTGTGACTGTGTTTTTTTGTGTGCTAACCTCTAAATACTTTATTTGATGGATGTTTGCAGGAAGAATTTTATTAAATTTTATGAAATCCAGATCTGAGTTTTTGAAGAGAGAGGTTAGGGAGAGAAAGAAATGGAAGGAAGAAGATGGAATAAATGGAAGGATAGGGGTAACACAATAAGGAGGGTATTTTAGACATTTCAATTTTAGGGGTCCCATGTTTTTAAATGAGAGAGGTGTAAAAAAAGATGATGTGGCGCGTTGACTAGCGTTGACCGGTCATTTTAACCGGCCATACATCAAAGTGGGAGGTCACATATAAGTTCGTACATATTAGTGAGACAAATTAAAGGTTGTATACCAAAGTGTGAAATATGACAAAGGTTGTACACCATTGATGAAATTTACCCCATAGACAGGTGCAAAGTCATGTTTTAATTTGTGATGGCATACTTTTATGGTGTGGCCTTGTTTACCACAGAAGTCACAATGAGTTACCCTTTTAGGGTGACTTTGTTTTTGGTCAGCACCATTGTGCTGAGCATGCCAACATACCTTAGTGGTATGTCCTTTCTTTCCGCAGAAGTCACATTGGACAATCTGCTTATTATACCAACACACACCTATTGTGTGTCCCCTTTTTCCACAACAGTCACACTGAGTGAACTGTCTATGCTGGGCAGTACCTGAGTACTCAGCATGGGATTTGGTTGAACCTTTTATTTGGTTCTGTAGGTTTGTGACATCCTTTCTCAGTTTCTTTCAATCTGATTGGACCTCCGAGACAAACTTGTGCATAGTTTCTATGTTACTATGCAAAGTTGAGTTGTCTTGGAGAAGATGTCGAAGGTCACTAAGTTTGACTTCTTCAATCTCGTCACATCGCCTGCTGAGTGCCTTTATTTTCTTGTTACACTTCTTAGTCAGTGTATATAAATCACTCAGGGCATTAATCATTTCATTTCTAAGCAAGTGTAAGGATGTTACCTCATTTGAGTACTCCTCTTGTTCAGATTCTTCAGAGAGGTCAGCTTGCTCAGATCGAGTGTGGTCAGCAGCGTCATCGGCCATGAAGCATATGTTTGCTGACTCGATGGCATCAGCTTTAGATGATGTTGACTCATCACTGTCACTCCATGTGGCCACCATTGCCTTTTTGCTCCCCTTCTTTTCTTTCTTCAGATTAGGGCAGCTTGACTTAATGTGCCCAGTTTGATGGCACTCAAAGCATGTGACAGACTTGGACCTGTCCTTTTTGTATTTGTCACTGGACTCAGCTTTGTGCCTGTCGCCTCTTCTGAATGGCCTCTTGCTGTTCTTTTCATTCTTTCTTAACAGCATCTTCATCTTCCTTGTGAACATGGCCATTTCCTCATCATCCGATGAGTCAGCTTCAGTTGAGTCAGCTTTCATGACGAGTGATTTTTGTTTCTTGTCTTCTGACTTTTCTTTTGCTTCAAAATTCTTCATAGAGATCTCATAAGTCAGCAGAGATCCGATCAGCTCGTCGTATTTATATGTGGTCAGGTCTTGAGCTTCCTCCACGGCAGTTTTCTTAGCTTGCCAGCTCTTGGGTAAGCTTCTCGGGATTTTCTTCACCTGCTCTTCCTCAGTGAAGTTCTTACCGAGCCTCTTTAGCTCATTTATGATGTTGGTGAATCTAGCGTTCGTTCCAGAGATGTCTTCATTGGCGTTCATCTCGAACAGCTCGTATAATCTCATATGTTGGTTCACATTTGATTCCTTGACCTTGCTTGTACCTTCGTAGGTTACTTCAAGCTTTTTCCAAATCTTATGTGCTGACTCGCAACCTGAAATCTTATTGTATTCTGCAGCATCTAGCGCACAGTGAAGCATATTGATAGCCGAAGCATTGTTTTGTGATTTTTTAAGGTCATCTTCTGACCACTCAGTTTCACTCTTGACAATTTTCTCATTGTCAACAGTTTTATAAGGCACATATGGGACTTGAACTATTGCAAGCCATGCACTCATGTTTGTGGCTTGAATGAAGTTCTTCATCCTATTCTTCCAGAACGTATAATTAGATCCAAAGAATAGAGGAGGCCGACTAATTGATAATCCCTCAGGGAGTATCTGTGTTGTTTGGTTCCCTGGAATGAAACGAGTGCTGTTCTCAGCCATTTATCGGGATCAGCTCAAGATAGTTATATCTTTGAGTAGTGAGCTATCAAGCTCTGATACCACTTGTTGGTCCCGTGTGATTAGTTCCAAGGGGGGGGTTAGGAACTAATATAACTTTTTGTTTTTAATTGAGCTGACTTAATATATTTTCTTGAGTTTGTTAACTCAATTTTGGTCAGCACGGCCGATTGTAGCGTAAGGCAGCTTTAGTCAGATGTTGACTAAAACTATTTTACATATGAGTTGGGAATTGACACTTTTATGGTCAGCTTCCAACTCAGCACTCTTATTTACTCAGTGTCAGTTTAAACAATTTATATGTCGAGTAAATATAACAAGCAACACATACAGTTATATATATATATATATATATATATATATATATATATATATATATATATATATAGAGAGAGAGAGAGAGAGAGTTAGAGATTACTCAGCACGACTTATCCTAGTTCGGCCTCTCCGCCTACGTCCAGTCCCCAGAATCCCTCCGGGCTTTTTAAATCCAATACTGAGCTCTTTAAAGGTAGAGCACAAACCGTTTACAAGGCAGTTGAATATGCAAGAATACCGTCCTCTATTCGTCTACTCAACTCCTACTAAGTGCTATAACCGAACACCTAGATTTCTCTACCACTAAGCACTTAACACCAAGTACTCAGCACAACACTCTCAATTTACAATTGATACAAATTGTTCTTTTCGGATGAAGAACACTTTAGATGATTACAGAAAATCAATCTAGCTTTTACACGAGAATAGAAATTTGGTGTAAGATCTCTTTTGGTTTTTGTGTGCTTTGTATGTATGCTCTTTTTCTTATTGTATTCAGCTAATGATCCAAGAATGATCATGTCCTTTTATAGTTGTGGTCTGAAGCAGAAATGATTTGTATCTTGGATTTGTCCGTTGATCCAAACGGCTCCTTTTTGAGACAAGGCTCTAGTCAGCTTCAGACTTGCAGGCCAATCCTGTCGTCTGAATTCCGCAGGCGTCAGGTTTGTCCTCTTCTTACAGATTTCGTCTTCTTGTGCCAGTTTGTCTTTTAGCAACAGAACAGTTGACCCATACATCTCGAAATTGGCTTTTGCGTAATTCCAAGGTTTCTATTATTGGTGCAGACAGTTGTTGGATCTTGTCTTTTAGCGAACGGAACATCTGCGCTGTCCTGAAGATCACTCAGCTTGTCTTTGATAGCCGTTGTCTTCGATTGTTTGCTAATGCAAATACTGAGTTCTCTTTTTACTCAGCTTCCATGGCCAGCTTCGTTCTGCAAGACATAATTCTCAAGAAGACTTCTCTACTTTTGATACTGAGTTGCGTTCCACTCAGCTTCGTTGATTTGTTTGATCTTTAAGCTTCTGTTCTGAAGATCTTCTATCATGCCGAGTTACACTCCACTCAGCTTGTGCTGTATTCTCATGCTGACTTCGTCCTGTCTTACTTTTTATTTCCATTTGTATTTATATTTATACTCAACATTGAACAAACATATTAGTACAATTAAATCAAAGCACTTAAATTTAATTGTCCCTTAATCATGGATTAACTTAAATAATTTTGTCAAATCAAAATCATGTGGAAAGGTGTTTCAACAGCCATTGCCTTTGCTGTTAAAGGCAACATTATGTTACTGAATATAACACCAAGAAACATGTTGCCATATTTTACAGCAATTGCAACATTATCTCACAAAATAATAAGAGGCAACATTGTTTCCTTTTAAAAGCAACACTTTTAATATTAATAGTATGTTGCCTTAGTTATGTTTGGCAACATTTTATAGTTTAATGCAACACTTCTATACAAATTTATGCAACACTCTTCTATAGTAAATGCAACACTCTCTAAGTTTAAGCAACACAAAATTTGTATACATAATTAACGATTGTTTGAAAAAGGGCAACATTTTTGTAACCTATAGCAATGATTTTTATTTGACTAATGCAATGCTATTTTAAGAAAATGCAACATTTTTTATATACAGCAATACTTACATGCTAACTAAAGCAACAAAATTTTCGATTTAAGCAACACTTTTCTATTAACAAATGCAACTTTTTTGTAATGTAAAAGCAACATTATTTGATTTCAAAAGCAAATATGTAAAGCAACACTTAATAATAATAAAAAGGTAACTTTTTAAATAAATTGCAACATAACATGTACCAAAATAAAAGAAAATTATTTGTCAAAAGCACATAATATTCGAATTCAACAAAACCACCTAATATTAGAATTCAACAAAAACACCTAATATCTAAGCATTACAAGCATAAACAAACAATTCTTCATTCATCAACATGAATTTGGAGGAAGAGAGTCGACGGTGTCGAGAGTAGGAACAACCCTATCCAATTTTAGATTGAGTGTTGGGTTCATTTGACACGACCTTTGTAAAATAGTTCCAAGATGAGCTTGCATGTTTTTTTCCATGTCTTCTCTAACTTCATTTTTCATTTCCTCTCGAACTTCCGCTTTTATTTGTTCGATTTCCTCACCTGAAATGTTTTTCTTACTTATAGCAATTGAAGATTCACCAATTTGTTTCTTTTTCTTGATGCGGCCCGTCCTACCAACAAGCCATAAAGAACCATCATGGTCCTTCTCCAAGTATTTCCTCAATTATCTCAATGTTTTCCCCTCCAGATGACAAATTTTCTTCAATCCTTGCCTATATATCCAAATACTAAAAATTATTAAATGAAAATAAAAAATTCTTAGAAAAATCAGCAAATCACAAAAACATACACGTGCCCAAATGCCTAATTTAGCAAATCACAAACACATACATATGCCTAATCACCAATAAATGTATAAAGGAAATAAAAAATCACTAAGAAATGTATACATCAAATAAATGTCTACAGCAAATCCCAAAAAAATACACATTATGATTGCTAAGGACTTTTGCTAAATTACTATTTTTCTTTAGAGTAATAGCTTAAGACTTTTTTAATTTAGCAATCTAAATTGCTTTAGAATTTTGCTAAATTTATAATGCTAAATTGTTAAAGCCTCATATGAAATTTCTAAATTTGTAATTCTAATTTGCTTATTTTTCTGATCAACTTTTGAAATTATAATTAATTACTACAATTCAAATAAATACATAATAAAAATATCAAGGTAAATAAAACATGAATTAACAGTAAAGTAAGTAATCATAATTCATAAAACAAGAAAAACAACCATAATCATAAGCACTTAACAAAGAATTAGCAGCAAACTTAAAATCATAAGTAAGCAAACATTTATTAAGATTAAAGTACTAAAAAGCAACCATTTCATAGCAATTAATAGAGACAAAAACGAAGAAATAAATCGTGAAAAGAAGCAGACTTTAACAACAATTGGTTTGTAATCTCAGCAATTGGGTTTGCAATCTCTGTGATACAGTTCTGTATGTGATGCAACACAAAAACAAACATGTGCCAAGAACTTGTTTACACCAATAAATAATTGACAACATAGACTTACAAGTTTGTTATGGGTTGCACTATCTTCATCTTTGTATTGACGACCTTCTTTTCTTTTTCGAGTTGCTAAAAACAGTTCTGCCAATGACGGTTCCACTTGATCGGGTTTCTCAAGTTGCTTACATAAGATATAGATAGGATATAGTTTTCAAGGTCTTCGTGTGGGTTTTCTGATGGATTCTAGAAACCATACATTGAATTTTCACAAACTTGAAAAATAAAAAGATATTATTGTGACTATACATTTATACTTATAAGTTATATTTAGTTGAGGGCAACACATAATCAAGGCTTCGAGTTTTCAGGATTTTAAGGATTGGACCTTTGGTACTTAAGTCTGGAATTTTAAATCCCAAAAGAAGTAGAGTAGATTTTTTTTAAGTCCGAAACTTATAATCACGGACTGTTAATACAGGTATTTGACTCTCAGACTACTAAGTTTTATATATTCAATGCAAAAAGTCTCTATCTATAAATTTTTCTATATATTCAAGGGATAAGGTACCAAAATAGGCCTATGGTTTTAGGGGAAGTATCAATTTAGGCTCCACTTACAAAATGGTATCGATATAGGCTTAACATTTAAAAAATGTATCAATTTAGGCCTCGATAACAGAACTAGACACGTCTTTGATATTACTCTGTTAAGTTCTATCAATTGTACGTGTCTCGTTTCATTATCGAGACCTAAATTTGTACATTTTTTAAACGTTAAGCATGTATTGATGCTATTTTGTACACTTGAGCCTAAAATTGGTACTTTCTTAAAAACCATAGCCCTATTTTGGTACCTTATCCCTATATTCAATCTACATAAGTTTCTATATTTAAAACAAATATCATCAGAATAAATGTTTCTATCTATAAAAGTTCTATATGTTCAATGCAAATATCCTCAAAATGTTCAATGAATATGAGACATAATTATAAGCCTCACAGTTCAGTATTTTTCCATGAATATGAATATGAGGCAGACAATTATAATGATGATACTTTTGGTGAGTCAATGTACATATAAAATTAAGCACATAATAATTTAATATATAGTGAATAATCCATATAACTAATTTATTTTATCAATTACACATGTCCTCAAGGTGAGTTGAGAGACTACTTGGAAGGGCCAGAAGCAGAAAATGTAGTTGAATATGTGAAGGAAAATCCATTTGGAAATTCAGCTATAACATCAGAACATCCTTATAATCCAGCGGATAAGATCACATTTAGCTTCTATCCTTGTAGATAATTAACTAAAAGGAGAATCAAATATTTCATATGGGCATATGAACATGCATTAAATTTCATCTTAAGAAACTATTTATTTCACATTAGAAAAGCAAATTTTACATCTGTTCTTTTTAATTTCTTTCATTAAATTTGATTTTAGTTTCCTGTTTTGTTGCATCCCCTAGACCAATGGGAAAACTATTTCAAAACAAACAGACCAAGTCCATTCTTATATATAGACTCTAATAACGACATGAATAGCTTAAAGGTCTCAGAAGTTACACTAATTCTTTTTCAGTCTTTGTTCTATGCTTGCTATATGGATTATTCACTATTAAATTATTATGTGAGTTACACTAAAGGTCTCTAATTATTATTATACATAAAATATTTATGTAAAGTTGTTTGACACATTGATTTAGTTTTTATATTTGACTGAGGCGCGCCTTTAACAACTATGTATGTATGTGATGTTGGGTTTTAACACTTTGGATCTTAAACAATCTACTTGACAAGACACTGCCAAAGCATTAAAGCCATATAAGTAGAGAAAATTGGTCCAAACCTGGATTCCTAGTCTTTTCTCTTCGTTACCAAGCTCAACTAATAGCTACCTCAACTTTGCCTCCACATCAGAATGAACTGGGGTATTATAGATCCATTGTGCATTTATTTCTAGTCCTTTATTGATGCTTCTGAAAATTTAATACAAAGTTTCAAACAGAGAATAATTAAATACAAGAACATTAAAAATCAAAATTATGGTTGGGATAATCACCCTTGTAGAGCATATTCGGCAAATGGTCTCATGATGGTTTGATATACTATGCGAATATTCATTGTGGATGAAAGGCCTAAAATCATGTCAGATGATGAGAAAATAGAAATAAAAAAGCACAAATTTTGCTCGGAAAGCTGAAAAAATGGGATTTCTGTATGACCTCTCAGAAGATTCAGAACTCGTGAAAATATTACAATATCGCCAGGAAAAGCATCAACCTGAAGTGAACTTATTATTAGATGCGAATGAAACACACAGTTGAACATGAAATCAAAGGAAATGATACTAGGAGTCTAGGACTTACTGGATTAAAGCGTTTAACTTCTTTTTGGTTCATCTTCATCTTATCCTGTATCGCCTTCATGTTTTTTGTTCTTTGATCGGACAAGGATTTCGCGGTTTCCTGACAGGATTTTTATTATGGTTATGTGATAGAACTCGCTGAAATTGAGAAGAAAGATATGACAAGCATGGTGTGCATACTTACAAAAGCTTCATTTGCTGGTGTTGATCGACGAAGGAAAACATTTGTTACTTCCATAACCTGGTCTGGAATGTCTAACCGCAGCTTGAGCCCCATTTCTGTGAAGGCGGACAAAAGGGCCACATGATCCCCCTGTAACACAAAAACGACAATTTTTTGTGAAGAATAACTAATTGAAACCATTTAAAATAGTTTTACAGAATGAAGAAACTGCAAATTACAGAAATGGCCTGAATGGGCATATGGTAATGGAAAAATCAAGATGAAAAAGAGGGCAAACAACACACCGTGCTATTATTTAACAAACTTTAAAAAGAAATATTCGCCTTAAGAAAATTTTGATGAATATGAATACAATTTATATAGTAGGTAGAGGACATTGAATAAAGATGAAGAGGAGGTTGTAGACATGTAACGTAAGCATGGGCACACAAAACAAGAGTAAAGTTGTAGCTAGAACTGGTGTTCTCATGAAAGACTGGAACTCTCTAAATTAAGTGAAGTTCAATGCTATAAATTCACATGCATTATCGGCCTTATCCAAAGAGAGGGAAAAGAAACCTCAACAGATGCAAGAAACATTTTGGCCAGCGCTTGTTTCAAGGTACTAGATATCTTTTTCGTGAGTCCAAAGTCAAGCAAAATTGGACGATTTGGAGGTTCCTTGCTCACCAGAAAATTCCCTGCAATATACAGTCAAAATATATTCATAATAAAAAAGTAAGAAAAAGGGTAGAAAGTTTTCACCACTTCAGAGTGTTAGCATGCTATTATCCGTGAAGAGAATTTAAAGAGGGAGACATAGATAAAGTACCAGGATGAGGATCTCCACTGAAAAATCCATCTATATATATTTGATGAGCATAAGCACGTGTTATTTCTTCAACAATATGTTGTCTGTCAACCCCATAAGCTTCAAACGATTCATGATCATTCAAACGAATTCCATCCATATACTCCAAAATTAAGACCTTTTCAGTTGACTGTCATTAGAAGCAACAGATACAAGCTAAGAGAAATGAAGCTATCGAAAAATTATTTAGTGCAAGAACAACAAATGAAACACAGAGCAGAACAACAGTCATACCGAGCACTACCTCAGTGTTAACCACAACTAAACAGTAGATTCATAAGATAGAAGAAAAGAAAAACTCAGTGGAATAAGAAAACTGTTATAGACCAAAGCAGCTTTATGCTTGTCTATTTAAGAAGAGAGATGAGTTTTATGTCAGAAATTATTATGGGGAAATACAAGTTTGGTTTCAGTTGTATGCAGACCTTATTAGTTTTTTGGAATTATTATCTGATATCTTCACGAAGATATAACAGCATAACAAAGCATTAAATCTGAAAGACTCATGGTGTAGTTTAAAAGTTATTTTTCCTAAACTCTTCTCCATAAGGGCCTCATGCTCACAATGGCATCACAATTTGACATACAAAGTTTCTAGGGCCTCTTGGTTAGAGGTAGTCTTAACACATACAGTGTCATTATGGATGCCTTAACATATGTTGATGCAAATAGAATCGTTGGAATATTAAACTCACTGTCTCTTTCAATCTATTTTTTAGCATCAATATAAATAATTTCATCTTATCCCAATCCTTAAAATCTGATTGAAAATATTTAGAATTAGTATTACTACTTTAGGGAATCCCCTTGAATATGGATGTGATGCCTTCTAGTTGTGAAACTTTTGACATTCCTCTTATTTTCAAGTAAACTAGCAACCAAGTTTTCATTTATTCTTAATCAAACTCCATTGATCTTCCCAGATGAATTCTAGCTTATTCACAAACATTAAGCATAAAAAATAAAACACCAAAAAGCTACACTGTAAGCGATCCAAAGGCCTCATATATCTTGATCCAAAGTCTATCCCATCTAGTGGCCAATAGAGCTTAAACCTTACTTTCCCAAATGCTAGCATCAACTTAATGCTTATTGTCATGTATCAAAGTGATAAATAACTGCAATATCTCTGAACCATAATAGGCTAAAGGAATCAGGTGTAATAAGCCATTCAAAATTTATTTTCTTGTACAAGGTTAATGGGGTTTTGACCCTTATAGCTCCAATCTCAAACTTCTATCATTTGAGTTTAAACACCATCATAAAGTAATGTCCTGATAACATTTATAACCAAATAAATAGAGCATGTTCTTTTCCAGCACTCAAGCTACCTAAATGTGTAAAACAAACATACAACAAAGTGCATATCAATAGTAGTAACATCCCACCACCTAGAGCTGACATGTTAAGACACTGTTAATAAGCCAAACAAACTTAGCACAAACTACCCCTATTACCCTTATCAATATATTGCAAACTAAACAAAGGATATTAATATTAACAATTAGCAAATTTCAAATACATTTTTCCTCAGAGTTAATCTTTATAGCTTTTCGCAAATTTGGTAATCAGATCTATAAAAGCCTTGCAACAATCTAATATTATGTAATTCGGACATAAGGCATAAAAACCCATAATTCAATGAACCCAAATCAGCAAAATTGAAGTAAAAGAAAACACGAAAGACAACAGAAAATAATTACCCAGAGGGAAACGACCCCCAAATCCTCCAATTCCAGGTGACATCTTTGCAATTCTTCTAACAAGCTCATAATCAGCATCAATATCTACACTGATATCTTTATAAGTACTCCGACTCCATCTGCACCTTCATGGTACTTTTCTTCAACATTGAAAATACACTGCTCTTATTTTCGGCAGCAGATTGAAGAGGAAATCTATGAGATAAGTGGTTGAATGAAAAACTTGGTCCATGAGAAAGCGGGTTTCTAGAAGTGTGCAGTAGAGAGGACCACGATTGTAATACTTGCTATTAACTCCTATCCCCGTTTGGATTGGCTCCCATGAGAACATCCAGTTACTTCATGATGGCCTCCATCTCGCCTCTTGCTCTTCCGAGCTTTAGTCGAGGTTTTCAGTATGCAGAATCCTTTGATCGGGTGAGAGATTAGGTTTTTCTTTCTTTGCTTTTAGGGGAATTATAGGGAAAAAGGACACAATTACAATTTGCTTGCAATAAAACAAGAAATTTGGGGAACCAAGTGAGAGAAAGATCTGGACCATCAAGGATGGTATGAAGCGATGGTCTGAATTTGAACTGTATTTGGAGAAGCCAAATATTTTTGGGGGCAAAGAATATCGCGTAGAAACCAAATATTTTGGGGGCAAAGTTTCACCTTAAAAGTGAGCCACTCACATTCAAAGAGAAATATTAAATAAACTACTCTCCTTTAAAAAAAAATTAAACTACAAGTTAATTATTTATCTAAAAATTGTACACTAATTAAACAAATAATAGATTATTTGGTAAATAAAATACAAACTAATAGATTATATTAAATTTCCAAAAAGAAATAGATTATATTATATTTCTAAAATAAAAAAAAGATTATATTATAATATATCTTATATGAATTATAATTTTTAAAAAATTAATATTTTACTTTATGATAATTATATTAAATTAAAAAGTTTAATGAATTGGCATCTTACTAAATTTGTATTTTAATAAATGGTAATATACTTTATAATTAATTAAAATTTTGATACAAAAATTATGTATTAAATGAGAATTGCAAATTTATAAAAAAAATCTTAATTAACCTAGAAAATCAATTGAAAATTCTTTATTTACGACAGTGAAGTATCCAATTATATTTTTATTAATTTATAGTGAATTATTATATTTTAAATCACATATTAAAAGTTTTAAATTACATATTAATATGATTTTTGTGGGAATTTTATCACGATTAATATGTTTAGAAATATTACATTTATTGGGCATTGAGCCAACTAGTTATAATAATATAAAAACATTTTATATTATTTAAGAATAAAATTAGGTATAATTTTTTTTATTTATTAAATGCAACACTCCATAATATTGCTTTAGCTAATTGTCAAGTCAACTAAAGCAACTTTTAATTATAAATGTTATCTTAGCTAAAAAAAAACACCTAAAAATATATCGAAAGCATCACTTGTTTAAGAAGAGTTTCATTTGACATACATGAATAGTACCAATCAAATCAATTTAACTAATGCAACACATTTAGGTAACACATTCTTAAAAGTGGTTACAATAGGCAATCTATGGTGTAGTGACGCTCAAAAATTGGTGGAGTCTTGCCACAACTGTCAAGTTCATGCAAATGAATCTCATAAAGCTAAGCATTTGCAAAAACCCATCATTGAAGGACGACCATTCGCCACATGGGGTATCGACATCGTCGGTCCATTTCCTTCCACAATAAAGCAGAGAAAGTACGTAGTGGTAGTTGTCGATCATTTTACAAAATGGGTAGAGGCAGAAGCTGTTTCCACAATAAGCGCAGAGCGAATGGTAGAGTTCGTGAGAGATAACATTGTTGGGAGATTCAGAGTCCCTCACACAATCATCACGAATAATGGAACACAGTTCAACTGTGAAGAATTCAGATCATTTTGCAAGAGTCAGGGCATCCAGAATAGATTCGCCTCGGTGTATTACCCGCAATCAAATGGAATGACCGAAGTCACCAACAGAACAATCGTGAAAGGCATAAAGAAGAGGTTAGGTGAGCATAACAAGAAATGGGCGGACCAGTTGATGAATGTCCTATAGGCATACAGGACTACTCCCCGAACCGCCACCGGTGAAACACCATTCGCCCTCACCTATGGAGTAGAGGCTGTCATTCCTGTAGAAGTTCAAATCCCAAGTGACAGGGTCCTATTATATTGCAAAGACCAAAATAAGAAGAGATTAAGGGTGAGTCTCGATCGCCTGGAAGAAAGAAGGGAAAGGGCGTATGTCCGGATCGCGGCGTACAAACAAAGGATCGCAGCCTATCACGATAGAAATGTCAAACTCGTGGATCTGAAACAAGGGGACTTGGTGCTAAGGAAAGCTGAAAAAATCCAATCCACGGAAGGCAAAGTAAAACTGGGAATCACGTGGATAGGGCCATACAAGATAATTGCTAAAATTGGACCCGCAACTTTCAAAATTCAAGACATGGAGGGGAACACACTCCCAAGGACATGGAATATTCAGAACCTCCGCAAATATTTTCCCAAAGAATAGGATGTAATCAAAGGTCTTGAGCACTCTTTTTCCTTTAGTAGGGTTTTTCCCATGAGGTTTTTCTTATTAAAGGTTTTAACGAGGCTCACATAAAAGACAAATCTGCTATAATAAGGCAAGTCGCCATTCAATAAAATGAAATGTTTGTTTGGAACTTCTCTTTTAAGTATTTTTTGCAGAAATATAAATATTCCAGATTCAAGGATGGGAGGCAACAAATGCATTCCCATTGGAGAAAACGTCGCTACGACGTATCTACCTTCTCCTCAAAGATAGGAGAATAAAAAGCTCCACTGATGGATCAATCTACCACAAAGATAGGAAAAAGATTGACCACCATCAAGGGTGAAGGAAAATAGGCAAACGTTTGGCAGCGGAAATATAAAAATTTTAACCTATTTCCTTTAACCAAGATCCGTTAATCGTTATTTCATATAAAGAGGGATAGAAGGAAATACCTTTTGGTGAACTATCTACTGTTGCAAGCGAAGTGCCCTCAACTCTTATTCCGAGTTCACGAGCACAAAACAAAACACAAATCAAACGAAGTTAGAACTCAACCGTATAATAGTAATCAAGATAGATTGCCTCTAATTAATCAACACAAGATCAAGAAGTAAAAGGAAAGAGATGAAATCAATTGATTCGGAAGCAATCGGTGAAAGTCGATCCACTACGGTAGGGGGTCAAAAATTCTCTCTCTCCGGGATAGCAAGGGTAGCCGAAATTTACAACTAAGGGGGGTTAATATAGCCTCTTCCATCTAAACCCTAGTCAGATAGAATTAGGTTACTGAATAAGAGTTTAATTCGGAATAATACTCTTATTGTTATTATCTATAATTATATCTAAATATAAAGATAATAATAACTTATTAATAGGATAATAATTAGAAGCAATTTAATCTTCAATAAACCTCCTAACTTATTTATCATATAATAATTTAATCCATAATCATAATCTAATTATAATTGTTTAAATTAAATTAATTCCTTTATGTGTCACAACACATAAAATCGCCCCCCCCCCCCCTTTATTACTGGGCCTTAGTGGACTCAGTTGGACTTCCGTCAATTAATTAACATTTGTTTCTCTTTTGGGTTCCAAGTCTTATGTGTGACCCATTAGGTTCTTATTGCTTCTAGCCGTATACAACTATTAAATTAATTTCTCAAAATTACATTCAATCTTTGTATAACGGAATGAGTACGTGAACTGTGATTGGCAGATCCGAAACATTCCCCCAGAGCTATAAGAAGACAGGTTGATTCCGTCGTTAACCTTTCCGTATTAGTTACAGTATAATTCGATCCTTCATCAACTACATCCTTAAACAGAATCTGATGACTATGGATAATGTCAAGTCACATATAGCAAGACGTTCATTTTACTTGTACAGGCCGAGTTAACTCCAATTAGATAGGTTAAGTGAAATCTTCATTTCAAGTCTTAAGTTATCACCTTGCAAAGATTTAGAGTTAAGTCTTCCAGAAGCGATCCTTGGACGTATCTCCTATTTATCAGGAGTGACAAATGCTCAATCCAATGTTAACTATCCTGCAATTACTTCCTGCGATACCCAACGTCTGTCGTACACCCCCAGAGTCATCCCTGTTATGGATCGTGTTACAACAGGATCAAAGCATCACATTTCATAATCCAGAATCGTTAATTAACATTCATTTGAGTCTTAGGATTACTTATACCTATTAATACCAATGAGATGAACAGGTGACAAGGATAAATCCACCCATCCTGTTATCTCAAGTCGGGGCCCCAATCCTAATGAACCCTTTCATTGGATCCATGTAACTGTCCAGATATCTGTATATCTGAAGCTTGTGAGATCAGCTCTCTGTCTCGACAAAAAACATTGCCACATGCAAGTCTTAATAGTGTTATGTCAATCCCTATTCAAAACATATCACTTGACTTGGAGTCGTTTTAAGTTTATTAGTTTATTATAATGTGTTGTCTCACTTCATGCTTGTATGAACACTTTATAATCACTTTAAATAAACTTAGGGATTTCCTTTTATTAGACTTATTTAGTTCTTTAAAGGAGGTTGCCTTTATACAGTTATGAAACCATATCTTATTAAAACAAATGACATAAAGAACAATTCATTTACATTAGGTTTATATCCTGGAACAATTGTCTATAGGACACTAAACCCCAACATACTCCCACTTGGACTAAAGCCAATTGTTTCTACAACTTATCCCAGTAGAACTCAAATGACGATCATGTACTTTCTGGGTTAAGGGCTTTGTCAACGGATCTGCAACGTTGTCCTCTGTAGGTACTCTTTCTATTCTCACATCTCCTCTTGCAACAATCTCACTTACAAGGTGGTATCGCTTAAGGTAATGCTTGGATGCATTATGAGACCGTGGTTCCTTTGCTTGTGCAATGGCTCCATTGTTATCACAGTACAAAGTAATGGGATTGACAATGTCAGGCACCACACCAAGTTCGGTAATGAACTTCTTAATCCAAACTGCTTCCTTTGCTGCCTCCGCATCAGCGATGTACTAGAGAAAGCCACGCTTCCCTGCTTGGAACTCTTCCAACTGATCGCGCCCCCATTCAAGATAAACAGGTATCCTGATTGGGATCTAAAATCGTTCTCATCTGTGAGATGACTGGCATCTGAAAATCCTTCTATTTTTAGATGCCCTTCTTCGTACACTAGGAACATGTCTTTAGTCCTTCTCAAGTACTTAAGAATGTTCTTAACGGCATTCCAATGCTCGTCACCCGGATTACTTTGATAACGACTCGTTATGCTTAACACGAATGCTACGTCAGGTCTAGTGCAAAGCATAGCATACATAATCGAACCGATTGCGCTGGCGTACGGAATTACAGCCATGCATTTCTTATCATCTTCGGTTTTAGGACATTGATGATTGTTTAACTTTACCCCATGTACCATGGGTAAGTTACCTCTTTTAGATTCAAGCATGCTAAACCGCTTTAGCACCTTTTCAATGTTTGTAGCTTGTGAAAGACCAAGCAGTCTTCTTGATCTATCTCTATAGATCTTTATCCCTATTATATAAGCTACTTCACCAAGGTCTTTCATGGAGAAGTTACCTGATAACCATACTTTTACCGACTGTAGTAGAGCTATGTCATTTCCCATTAGTAATATATCGTCCACATATAATATGAGAAATGCAACCGAGCTCCCACTTGTTTCTTGAAAATACAAGCTTTTTCGCAATTTTGTTCGAAACCAAACTGTTTTATGGTTTCGTCAAAATGCTTGTTCCAGCTTCTTGATGCTTGCTTGAGTCCATAAATGGATCTCTAAAGTTTGCAAACCTTGGTTGCATCCTTTGATGTGAAACCTTCAGGTTGCATCATATATACATCCTCAAGTAGGTTTCCGTTTAGGAAAGCTGTTTTCACATCCATTTGCCATATCTCGTAATTGTAGTGAGCGGCAATAGCGAGCATTATTCTGATTGATTTGGACATGGCTACTGGAGAGAAAGTTTCATCATAACCAATTCCTTGTTTCTGATGGTATCCTTTCGCTACTGACCTAGCTTTGTAGGTGATAACCTTTCCATCCATGTCGGTCTTCTTCTTGAAGATCCACCTGCACCCAATGGGTTTTATCCCTTCGGGTGGATCAACCAAAGTCCACACTTAGTTAGTGTACATGGAATCCATTTCAGAATCCATGGCCTCAAGCCATGCTTTAGAATCTGGACTGGTGAGAGCCTCTTCGTAGTTTTTGGGTTCGTCATCTAACACGGGAACCTCATCATCATCTCCCACTAGAAAACCATATCTAACTGGGAGTTCATGAACTCTTTGTGATCTATGAGTAGATGGTGGCACTTGAGTCTCATCTAATGGGACTGCTTCGGGTTCTTCTATCGCCTATGTTGTTTCAGCTGGTGTTTCTTCTTTTTGAACTTTGTCAAGTTTAATCATGCTTCCCTTTTGTATTTCTTCGAGAAACTCTTTCTCTAAGAAGGTTGCATGCTTGGATACTATTACTTTCTGATCATCTGGGTGATAGAAGTAATACCCCATAGTTTCCTTAGGGTATCTTATGAAGAAACATTTACCAGATTTAGAATCCAGTTTATCTGATGTTATGCGTTTGACAAATGCTGAACAACCCCATATTCTCATGAATGAGAAAGTAGGTTTCTTACCAATGAACAATTCATATGGTGTGGAACTGACAGATTTAGTTTGTACTCGATTTAGGGTAAAGAGGGCAGTTTCTAAGGCATAGCCCTAGAATGTCTTTGGAAGTAATGATATGCTCATCATGGATCGTACCATATCTAGTAAGGTACGGTTTCTCCTTTCGGATACACCATTGTGTTGTGGTGTATAAGGAGGTGTCCATTGTGAGCATATGCCACATTCAGTTAGATAATTCAAAAAATCGTCCGAAAGATATTCACCACCTCGATTGGATCGAAGTATCTTTATTTTCTTTCCTGTTTGATTTTCTACTTCATTCTTGAAGCATTTGAATCTCTCAAAAGCTTTGGACTTGTGCTTCATCAAGTAAACATAACCATATCTGGTATGGTCATCTATGAAGCTAATGAAGTATCTAAATCCTCCTCTTGCTTGGACTGACATAGGACCATATACATCTGAATGTATTAATCCTAGAGTGTCTGATACACGCTCACCTTTATTGCTAAATGGTGTCTTTGTCATTTTTCCTTTTAAACAAGCTTCGTATGTTTCCAATGATTCACAATCAATTGAATCTATAAGCCCATCTTGATGTAGCTTAAGCATGCGTCTTTTGTTTATATGGCCTAAACGACAATGCCACAAGTAAGTTGAATTATCTAGCTTATGTCTTTTGGTATCAATTGCGAATACATAAATTTTATCATCTAACACATAAATCCCATTTAATGATATTCCTGAAAAATAGAAAATCCCATCTCTATAAAACTCGCAATGTTTGTTCTTTATTGAAATATGAAAGTCGTCATCAACAAGATAGCTAATAGAAATAATCTTTCTGGACATCTCTGGAACATACAAACAGTTCCTTAATTCTATTACAAGCCCAGAGGGCAAACTCAAAGCATAATCTCCAATTGCGAGCGCGACAACTCTTGCTCCATTTCCTACTCGCAAGTTTATGCTTCCTTTCTTCAATTCCTTAGTCCGTCTTAGTCCCTGCATATTCATACAAATATGAGATCCATATCCGGTATCCAATACCCAAGATTCAGACTGTGAAATTGTATTTATTTCAATATAAAACATACCAGATGTTGAAGCACCATCTTTTCCCTTCTTGAGGGATGCTAGGTACTCCTTGCAATTCCTTCTCTAGTGCCCGTCTTTACCACAGAAGTGGCACTCTCCTTTGGGCTTCTTCACTTTCTTCCCCTTAGTGGGCATAGCCCTCTTGCCCTTCTTGGGATGTTTAGGATTGGGAAAGTTCCCCTTCCTCTTCTTTGATCCCTCTATGACAAGAGCCGGTATTGCCTTGTCTTTCTTCATATTGGGCTCAACTGTCTTGAGCATGTTTGCAAGCTCTTCAAGAGAGGTTTGCAAGTCATTCATCTGGTAGTTCATGATGAACTGTGAATAACTCTCTGGGAGGGATTGAAGGAGCAAGTCCACACTTAGCTCATAATCCATCGCGAATCCAATACTAGAAAGCTTGGTAATAAAGCCTATCATCTTGACACAATGTGTCATCATAGATGTGCCCTCTTGCATCCTACAATGATATAACAGTTTTGATATCTCGTAGCGTTCGCACCGAGTTTGTTTCCCAAACAACTCTTTCAGGTGCACAATGATGGAATAGGCATCAATCTCCTCATATTGCCTTTGCAATTCCGGTGTCATCGATGCAAGTATGATGCATCCCGCGTGATCGTCATCACCCTTATGCTTCTGGTAAGCGTCGATCTCTTTGATGGGAGCATCATCAGCCGGGGTAGGGGGTATCGATGTATCAAGTACATACCCTATCTTATCGAACTTCAAAATAATTTTGAGGTTGCGATACCAGTCGGTGAAGTTTGAACCGTTCAACTTGTTATCGGTAAGTATATTTTGCAGATTGGTTTTAGCCATTATTTTACGAGTGTTTTAATTTAACCTGAGAGTGAGAAAGAGTAAACGTATGTTATTCATTTGCTTTAAAGTATATCAATCTAAAATTATAGGTCTTTTAATTTCATTTTAAATTGCTCTCACTATTTTGTCAAATTAATAGCCCTCCATATTAATTCGAAGAATTTCACAAATCCTTTAGTGAGCTAGGATCCTAACTCCTGAAATTTCACCTTGAGTTTACTCAACAAGCTAGTCCCATTTGTTAGGTAGATTCGTACAATCAATCGCATCAACAATGTGATTCCTAGGTTATTGGGTTACTAACCACATTAATAACTAATATGTATTCATATTAATCTCAACCATATTGCCCATTAGTTTATGACAACATGAGTTTACCCATCCAATTATCATAATCTAATTTAAGTATTACCCCATATTCATGAAAACGATTTTCGATAATTCAGGTGTTACCATAAGACCCCGAGCTTGAGTTTACTCAACAACCCAAAGGCCCCCAGTACTGCCGGCTGAATTATAATATTAGGGTGGGGCAACCGATTTTAATAACTTGCTTATTTACTTAATTTTTAAGTAGTGAGGGATTTTTATTTTAAGTCTCATAATCTAACCTAGTCTTGATTTGCTTTAGCATATATCAGACACATACAATATACATTGGCGTTATGGATATATTATCTAAATTATTCCGTTGAGCCAGAAACGGAATAAAAGGTCAAACCTAGGGAAATACTAACTATTACATATTTCTCTTTAGGTCCTCCGTCTTCTCCATGGCGCCTCGAAATTACATCAATATTAATTTCTATACTACTAAAGAAAACTTCAATTAATTTGAAGGGAATTAGATAAGAGGAGAAATTACAATAGATAGTAGATAGGCAGGACACGCAGGTCCTATTTCCAAAATACCAAAAGACTAAATAGAGGGTCCAAATATGTCCATAACTCCAACCATGCATAGACTCAATTAAATAAATTTAATTGGTTGATTACATAAAATATTTATGTAATATTTAGGTTAATCACATTAACTTGTCAAATTAACTTTCATCCAATTTTAATTCTATCGGTTTTGTATCTTCTATATCTAATCCAATTAAAATGTAACAATTACATATTAGATTATTATAACTATACAAAACCTTTTGTTATGCATATCCCAGTTAATTTTGTTTTAATTCATTTAACATCTTTCGAAACGTATATATATACACATATATTTAAAACTATTTTATTTTAAAACCGTTCTAAAACAAATAGATATTCTTTCGAGCTGGGCCCGTAAAGGGCCCGAACACAAATCGCTGCTGCCGTTTGGCAGCAGCGCCACGGCTGGTCGCCGCTGCCTTACGGCAGCGACGCCCAGTCGCAGTAGGTTGCTGTCGCGAGGCAGCAACCGTGAACAGTAGTTCAGGTTGCTGCCTCACGGCGCAACCCGGACTACTGTTCCCCCCTTATATATATATATATATATATCAGTTTTAAAACGATTTTCAGAATATAAGAAAAACTTTTAAAGATTTTCTGTTTTATCTTTAGAATTAATAAAACTAACTTTTATTAATCTAACCATAAAACAAATAGATTTTGTTATAATGATTATCAACCAAAATAATTAGGAACATATGCATAATCAATTTTAATTAACAATTAATTAAAACTTATTTATCTTTAGAATTAATTAATCAAAACAGTTTTGTTAATTAACCTAACAATAAATATTTATTCAATCTGATTGAAAAACCTTTTAATTTTCATATATGAAATAACGGATTTAACGCAGACTCTAATACCACTGAAGGAAAATAGGCAAACGTTTGGCAACAGAAATATAAAAATTTTAACCTATTTCCTTTAACCAAGACTCATTAATCGTTATTTCATATAAAGAGGGATAGAAGGAAATACCTTTTGGTGAACTATCTACTGTTGCAAGCGAAGTGCCCTCAACTCTTATTCCGAGTTCACGAGCACAAAACAAAACACAAATCAAACGAAGTTAGAACTCAACCGTATAATAGTAATCAAGATAGATTGCCTCTAATTAATCAACACAAGATCAAGAAGTAAAAGGAAAGAGATGAAATCAATTGATTCGGAAGCAATCGGTGAAAGTCGATCCACTACGGTAGGGGGTCAAAAATTCTCTCTCTCCGGGATAGCAAGGGTAGCCGAAATTTACAACTAAGGGGGGTTAATATAGCCTCTTCCATCTAAACCCTAGTCAGATAGAATTAGGTTACTGAATAAGAGTTTAATTCGGAATAATACTCTTATTGTTATTATCTATAATTATATCTAAATATAAAGATAATAATAACTTATTAATAGGATAATAATTAGAAGCAATTTAATCTTCAATAAACCTCCTAACTTATTTATCATATAATAATTTAATCCATAATCATAATCTAATTATAATTGTTTAAATTAAATTAATTCCTTTATGTGTCACAACACATAAAATCGCCCCCCCCCCCCCTTTATTACTGGGCCTTAGTGGACTCAGTTGGACTTCCGTCAATTAATTAACATTTGTTTCTCTTTTGGGTTCCAAGTCTTATGTGTGACCCATTAGGTTCTTATTGCTTCTAGCCGTATACAACTATTAAATTAATTTCTCAAAATTACATTCAATCTTTGTATAACGGAATGAGTACGTGAACTGTGATTGGCAGATCCGAAACATTCCCCCAGAGCTATAAGAAGACAGGTTGATTCCGTCGTTAACCTTTCCGTATTAGTTACAGTATAATTCGATCCTTCATCAACTACATCCTTAAACAGAATCTGATGACTATGGATAATGTCAAGTCACATATAGCAAGACGTTCATTTTACTTGTACAGGCCGAGTTAACTCCAATTAGATAGGTTAAGTGAAATCTTCATTTCAAGTCTTAAGTTATCACCTTGCAAAGATTTAGAGTTAAGTCTTCCAGAAGCGATCCTTGGACGTATCTCCTATTTATCAGGAGTGACAAATGCTCAATCCAATGTTAACTATCCTGCAATTACTTCCTGCGATACCCAACGTCTGCCGTACACCCCCCAGAGTCATCCCTGTTATGGATCGTGTTACAATAGGATCAAAGCATCACATTCCATAATCCAGAATCATTAATTAACATTCATTTGAGTCTTAGGATTACTTATAAATACCAATGAGATGAACAGGTGACAAGGATAAATCCACCCATCCTGTTATCTCAAGTCGGGCCCCCAATCCTAATGAACCCTTTCATTGGATCCATGTAACTGTCCAGATATCTGCATATCTGAAGCTTGTGAGATCAGCTCACTGTCTCGATAGAAACCATTGTCATATGCAAGTCTTAACAGTGTTATGTCAATCCCTATTCAAAACATATTGTTGAAACACTTTTCCACATGATTTTGATTTGACAAAATTACTTAAGTAAAATCAAACATATTCTAAACACACTAAGTTTAAATGCTTTTATTTATTATACTAATGTGTTTGTTCAATGTTGAGTTAAAATTGTTTATAAGACATAAAGAATAAAAAGCCCAAGGCCCATACGGAAGTCAAGGCCCAAAGTCAAACAGATCAAGACAACTCGGCCCGCGTGTGCAAAACATTGTCGTTATGTACAAAACGCAGCTCAGCGGAAGAAGGATCGAGAAGACCTTCGTTGAATAACTTCGGAACGAAGCTGTTGAGTTGAATCGACAAAGAGTACAAGACAGCAGCTGAGCAAGAACAACTTCGAGACAAAGTGTTTCCACTTTGGGTAAAGTTCAAAAGACACAGGACGCTGTCTAGTTGACCTTACCATAAATGGAGAGACATTCTGCTAAGCTGACTAAAAGCTGCTCAACACTGACCGAGGACAGAAGATACTCAAATCTGATTGGTTGAGAGCTCTGAGCAAGACTGAGTGACAACGACAGGAAGCCGTTTCCCTCCAACGGTTATTTCGAAATTCGAAATGACCGATGTCTCAAACGTCTCTATAAATAGTGCCCTTCAGTTGCTTCATTCGACACAGAACTTTTATCAAGCCATTACGCTGACCAAAATTCTACGCAAAGTTCAACAAGAAAAAGCAAAGCAAATTCTTACACCAAATTCTATATCTTTTGTGTAAAAGTCTAGAGTGATTATTCAATCATCTAAAGTGTCTTAGCAATTGTTGTTTAGGACAAATCTTTATCATTTCTAGAGATTAAAAAGGAGAGGCTGAGTACTCGGTTATAGTACTCAGTGTGAGTTTAGGAGTGAGTAGAGGTATAGAGGAAGGTACTCTTGTTATACTCAGCTTCTAAGTTGTAAAAGGTTTGATGCTCTACCGTTAAAGAGCTCAGTAGAGAATTCGAAATCTCGGAACGTGTTCCGGGGACAGGACGTAGGCTTGGAGGCCGAACCTGGATAAATCTGCTGAGTAATATCTTTCTAACCTTAAACTCCTTAATATATATATTGCTTGCTTAAACAAAACTGACCAAGTAAAGAGGTCACGCTGAGTTGTGTGTATTGAGTATCTGAGTTCAGGAATAGACTAAAAGTGTTATCTCCTGACTCAACGAAAGAAGCTGACTTAGTCACCAGTTGACTAAGCTAGTGTCTTATTTACTCAGCGCGCTGTGTAATCCTTTTTCAAAGAAAAAGAAGTCAGCCTTAACGTACTTAAATTTTAAATAGTTCATATCCCCCCCTTGGAACTAACTTGTTACGTTATAAGGGACCAATAAGTGGTATCAGAGCTTAAAAGCTCGCTGTAAAAGGTTTAACTACCTTGAGCTGATCCCCACTATGGCTGAAAACAGCACTCGGTTTCTCCTAGGAAACCAAACAACTCAGATCTTACTTGAGGGGCTGTCCATTACTCGGCCTCCCCTATTCTTCGGGTCTAACTATACCTTCTGAAAGAATAGGATGAAAAACTTTATTCAGGCAACAAACATGAGTGCATGGCTTTCAATAGTCCAAGGCCCATTTGTTCCTGTTGAAGTTGTGGCTGGCCAAACAGTTGTCAAAGCTGAGGCCAAATGGACAGAGGATGATCTCAAGAAGCTACAAAATCACGCTTCGGCTATAAATATGCTTCACTGTGCGCTTGATGCTGCAGAATATAATAAGATATCAGGTTGTGAGTCGGCGCAAGAGATCTGTAAGAAGCTGAAAGTCACCTACGAAGGAACCAACAAAGTAAAGAAGTCCAAAGTGAACCAGTAGATGAGACTATACGAGCTGTTCGAAATGAACGATGATGAAGGAATATCTGACATGAATGCAAGGTTTACAAACATCATCAACGAGCTCAAGAGACTTGGGAAGATCTTCACCGAAGAAGAACAAGTTAAGAAGATTCTTAGGAGTCTTCCTAAAAACTGGCAAGCAAAGAAGACTGATGTTGAGGAAGCTCAAGACTTAACCACCTATAAATATGATGAACTCATCGGCTCACTGCTGACCCATGAGATCTCAATGAAGAATTTCGAGGTGAAGGAAAAGTCTGAAGACAAGAAGCAAAAGTCTCTTGTCATGAAAGCTGACTCCACTGATGGGAGCTCAACAGATGATGAGGAGATGGATATGTTCACCAGGAAGATGAAAAGGTTGTTCAAAAAGAATGACAAATATTCTAAGAAGCCCTACAGAAAGTTTGATAAGTATAAAGTTGAGTCTAGCGACAGCAAATACAAGAAGGACAACTCAAAGCCCATTACATGCTTTGAATGTCATCAAACTGGCCATATTAAGTCAAGCTGCCCCACGCTGAGGAAAGAAAGGAAGAACGGCAAAAAGTCAATTGTGGCAACATGGAGCGACAGTGATGAGTCTTCATCATCAGAAGCTGATGCCACTGAGTCAGCAAAGATCTGTTTTATGGCTGACGAACTTGCTGAGCCGTGCGTCTCTAAGCATGCTGACCCCTCCATTGCATCTGACGATGAGGAGCAATCAAATGAGGTAATATCACTTCCCCAGCTCAGAAATGAAATGGTTAATGCCCTGAGTGACCTCTACACACTTGTCAAAAAGTGTAATAAGAAAATTAGAGCACTCAGCAGGCGATGTGACGAGGTTGAGGAGGTCAAACTGAGTGACCTTCGATATCATCTTCAGGACAACTCAGATTTGCATAGTAACATTGGAATTATGCAAAAGTTTGTCTCTGAGGTCCAATCAGATTCCAAGAAACTGAGAAAAGACATCACATCCATTCAGAACCAACTAAAAGTTCCAAACAAAAGAAATATTCCTCTGAATGCTCAGTACCAAAGTACTGGTCAACAGAGATGGAATCCCCAGCGGAATGTCCAGTGTGACTTCTGTGGGAAGAAAGGACACACCACAAAGGTGTGTTGGCACGCTCAGCACTGGGGTGCTTACCAGTCAGTGAAAAATCCTAAACGGAAGGTCAGCTGTGACTTCTGTGGAAAGAATGGCCATACTGTCCAAGTATGCCGCCATAAAATAAAATATGATGCTTTACCTGTTGAACCTAACAAGCAAGGACCCAAAAAGAATTGGGTACCTAAAAGTAACTAGTTACATTGCAGGTAAGCCTGAGATGTGCCGAGAAGTCAAAGATGTGGTATATTGACAGCGCATGCTCAAGGCATATGACTGGTGATGAAACTCAGTTCATCACATTCGAGCGTAAACAAGGAGGAAGAGTAAGTTTTGGAGACAACAAAAAGGGTAAGATAGTAGGGCCAGGAACCATTGGAGGTAATCCTACTATTGAGTCAGTCTCCCTAGTCAGCGGACTCAAATATAACTTACTCAGCGTAGCTTAGCTATGTGACAATGGAAGAAAAGTTATATTTGATGACACTGGATGTAAAATATTCGAGGGTAAAACTAATGAGTTAATTTTAACTGCCCCTCGCATTGATAATGTCTTCATACTGAGCTTGGAGAAAAAGTTTTCAAAAACTGTATGCTTAGTTTCAAAGGAAGAAAATTCCTGGCTATGGCACAGGAGACTTCATCATGTAAGCAGGGACCTCCTGGCCAAATTAGCAAGAAAGCAATTGGTTGAGGGACTGCCAGAACTTAAATTTGAAAAAGATCAACTATTCCACGCTTGCCAAGTTGGAAAACAAACCAAACAATCTTTTCATAGTAAAAATGTTGTCTCAACTAAGCGTCCGTTAGAGTTACTACACTTGGATCTCTTCGGTCCAGTCCAGCCGCTGAGTCTGGGTGGAAGAAGATTTTCCTTGGTCATTGTAGATGACTTTTCTCGGTACACTTGGATCATCTTCCTGAGTAGCAAGGATGAGACCTTTGAGACATTTTCAAATTTGGTTAGAAAACTTGAAAATGATAAAGACCTAAAATTGGCTCACATCCGAAGTGATAATGGTGGAGAATTCAAAAACCAACAGTTTGTTGAATTCTGTGAAGCCAGCGGCATTGACCATAATTTTTCTGCTCCTAGGACGCCTCAACAAAATGGGGTTGTTGAAAGGAAGAATAGAACCTTGGTTGAAATAGCCAGGACAATGCTGAGTGAGCATAGGCTTCCAAAGTACTTTTGGGGAGAAGCTGTTAACACAGCGTGCTATATTCTTAATAGGGCTCTTGTTAGACCTATACTAAAGAAAACCCCCTACGAACTTTGGAAAGGACGAAAGCCCAACATTGGATACTTTCGTGCCTTTGGCTGTAAATGTTTTATTTTAAACACCAAAGATAGCCTAGCTAAGTTTGACTCAAAAGATGATGAAGCTATCTTTTTAGGCTACTCAACAAACAGCAAAGCATACAGAGTTTTCAATAAACGAACTCAAGTTTTAGAAAAGTCAGTACATGTTGAGTTCGACGAAACTAACCCTGCAGGAAGATATATGCCGCTGACCGAGGATGATCCACACTCAGTACCCGCTGATCAAGATACAGCCGCTGAGTCATTCCCTCAAGGGCTGACCAGAGGTAAAAGTGAACCAAATATTGTTTTCACTGACCAGTCTTCACCTGCAGAGATTGTTGAAACACAGACAGCACAAGACATAAATCTACCAAAGGAGATAAGGATACCAAGAGGACACTCAGAGAGTGCTATTCTTGATGCCACTGAGAATACCCTGATGACAAGAAACCAACTCAGGAGATACCTCAGCAACGTAGCCTTCGTCTCAGTTTAGGAACCTAAGAACTTCGCTGATGCTGAGGAAGATGAATTCTGGATGAGCGCAATGCAAGAGGAACTTGACCAATTCAGAAGAAACGATGTATGGGAGTTAGTGCCACATCCAATGAGTCAGAAGACCATTGGAACAAGATGGGTCTTCCGCAACAAGCTGGATGAGCAAGGAAACGTAGTCAGGAACAAAGCAAGGCTTGTAGCTCAGGGCTACAGTCAGCAAGAAGGTATTGACTACGGTGAGACCTTTGCCCCAGTGGCAAGGCTAGAGGCTATTAGAATTTTATGCGCTTATGCAAGCTATATGAACTTTAAACTGTTTCAAATGGATGTTAAGAGTGCATTCCTTAATGGAGTTATAAACGAGGAAGTTTATGTTAATCAACCTTTAGGGTTTGAGGATCCTAAATTCCCAAACCACGTTTATAAACTCAAAAAGGCTCTGTACGGCCTCAAGAAAGCACCACGTGCTTGGTATGAGAGGCTGACCAGTTTCCTGCTGACTAGAAACTATGTCAGGGGCAAAGCTGATACAACCTTATTCATTAAGAGAAAGAGTAAAGGTACCATGCTGGCTCAAATATATGTTGATGATATTATTTTCGGTGCTACTAATGAGTCAATGTGCAAGGAATTTAGCAAGCAAATGCAGACTGAGTTTGAAATGTCGATGATGGGAGAACTCAACTTATTCCTTGGACTTCAAATCAAACAAGGGAAAAATGGCATCTTCATCAGTCAAGCTAAATATGCCAAGGAGATATTGAAGAAATATGATCTTGAAAATTGCAAGCCAATATCCACTCCTATGGGCACTGACACTGTCCTCTGCGCTGACGAGAATGGTAAGTCGGTAGACAGCAAATTGTATCGAGGTATGATAGGCTCTCTACTTTACTTAACAGCAAGTAGACCAGACATTCAGTTCTCAGTATGCTACTGTGCTAGATATCAATCTAACCCTAAGGAATCTCATTACATAGCTGTAAAAAGAATCCTTAGATATTTGCAAAGCTCAGTGAACGCAGGTTTATGGTATCACAACACTCATGGCTTTACACTCATTGGATACACTGACGCTGACTATGGACGAGACAAGCTAGAACGAAAAAGCACCTCTGGAGGATGTCATTTCTTAGGAAGCTGTCTTGTATCCTGGTTCAGCAAGAAGCAGGCGTCAGTAGCCTTGTCTACCACTGAAGCTTAGTACATTGTTGTTAGACACTGTGTTGCTCAAGTCCTATGGATTAAGCAACAGCTTGAAGACTATGGTGTTCAAACAAAGACAATTGAAGTCAAATGTGACAACAAAAGTGCAATTGATCTATCCAAGAACCCAATTCAACACAGCAGGATGAAGCATGTCAGCATAAGACATCACTTCATTAGAGACCATGTACTCAAGGGTGAGATAAAACTGACCTACGTCCCAACGGATGAGCAGCTTGCGGATATCTTCACAAAGCCACTGGCTCGTGAATAGTTCAGCATACTGAGAGAAGCCATTGGTATGTTTAATCCTCTTCAGTAAATTCCAGCTCTTAATATAGACTCATGCTGAGTGAATTAACATGCTGAATGATCTATTGTTTGCTGAGTGAATAAATGTATGCTGAGTGTTTAATGCTAAATGAATGAATATCACATACTGAGCAAACATTGGCACCGAGTAGTTATCTCAAACTGAGAAATCATCCGTATGTATAAAACTAACCACTCAGAATATAAAACGCTTAGCATTCTAAACGATGAGTATAAGATCCGTTGCATTTAATGCTAGAGCACGTGAATAGCCACCTAGGATGACGTATGCGCCGAATGTGTCATAAAAGCCAGGATCATTGTCGATTGACAATCCCAAGGCAAAACTGACACATGGATTCGATAAGATCCACTTTTCACCGCTATAAATAATGGGTAAATCCCCATTGTTATCTCTTTACACTTACCGAATTTTCTGGCATAAGCATTCTCTCTCTAAAAACTCTCAAAACTTCCCAATATTTCTCTGAAACTATGACTAAGGTTTCCGTTAACATCTCCGGTGTCGGTCATCCTAAGACCAATTCCGATGAACCTTCCAGGCAAACTACTTCGCCTGAAACTACAAAGGTCACTACGCCGAGCAAAGGCAAAGCTGGCCAAGCCACCTCCTCTAAGGGAAAGCCGACCAAGGTCAGAACCTACACCAAAGTCTTCGTAGACGTTAGAGAGTGCAAAATAGACTTCTCACGATGGTTCTTTGAGGCATTCGTAACAACCGAGCAACCATTCTGTGAATGGATATCGAAGAATGGCTGGATCGAGCTGTTCTCCATTAGAGATCCCACTTACCCTGACCTAGTAAGGGAATTCTACCACAACTTACGGGTTGCTAACGATAACCAGGACTACCTAGTAACCGTGGTAAAGGAGAAAACAATCTTCATCAACCCTACCTACCTTGCCAATTTGCTTAAATTGAAAAACGAGGGAACAAAGATGAGGAGAACTGGTGATCATGAAGGAACTAGATATGTAGCCACCTTCTGCAAACCCCCTGGCCATTCTGGAGAAATCTCAAGTTCATCAATGGGCCAGCACCAAAAGATGGCACACTATCTGCTGACCAATTACATCTACCCCAAGATTAATTGCACTAGCTCAGCGACAAATTTCGAGCAATGCTTCATATGGCATATGCTGACCTACAAGCCCATCAATATGCCAGTTTTCTTAATTGTTGGCTTCCAGAGGAGCATTGGAACTCTTAGGCTGGGTTCACTCATAACCAGAATCCTCAAAGACCATCAGGTTGACCTGTTCGAGGAAACTGAGGCCCAAGGCTCTGAGATCACAGCTGTTGCGCTGCGTGCCTTGAAATATGACCAACCGATTAAGAAAGGCAAAAATGCTGATGAGGCCGATGAGGAGACAACTGTCCCAAAGAAGGGAAAAAGGACAAAGGCTCCAGCTGCCCGAAAGAGGAAAGCTGTTGGGACTCCTTCAAAGAAGGCTGAGCCTCAGGGCAAGAAGCTAAAGTCAGCTTCTCAAAAAGGTCAAGAGAGACCTAAGTCAGCCGAGAAGAGAAGCAGGCAAGATGAGCCTAAAATAGAGGCAAGAACGGATGCTGATGAGCAACCTCAAAAGAAGAAAAAGTCTTCAGAACTGACCCCTATTGATGCTATGCCCACTGATATCATTGTTCCTAGTGATTCTCACTTCACACAATGTCAAGGAACTGAAGCTGAGCATCAAGAAGATGATGTGGAACTGGATGATCACTTCATCACTCAGGTGGAAGAAGAATTAGATAACTCATATCAGGATGATAAGGAAGAAGAAGAAGAAGACAGCGATCAGGATGACGCTGAGGAAACAGCGAGTGAAGAGGAAGCTGCTGACCCAACTAACACTGAGTTGGCTGCAGATAAAGTACAAGTACAAGCTAATCAGCCCAATGCTGATCAAGAAGAGACTTCTCCTTCTCACTCAGGAGAATCTATCCAAGCTGATCCCACTCCTCCTCGCAGAAGAAGATTAGTAAAGGCAACTCAGAAAACGGTCATTGACCTCCCTGTTCAAAAGCCGACTAAAGACCCTTCTTCTCTTAAGTTTAAGTTTTTCAGTAAGCAAACCCCTTCCTCTCAACAAGCTTCTCTTGAAAAGCAAGCCTCTGTTTCTTCACAAAAGGAACAAGCCGACTTGAATGCTTCCGCTAACTCAACGAGCCAAATCGAGCAAGTTCTCATCAATACTGCTGCTCCAAGCACTGTGCTGACTCAGAATATTCCTGCACCAATCATCACTGACAGCATTAGGATTACTACTTCACCGACCATCACTACTGCCAATCAATCCTCTCTTCCAGAAAACCAAGTACAGCTTGAAAACACACTTCCAGTCACTGACCCTGTCATAACTCTGACTCCTCCACAAACTGGTCATACTGAGGAAACTAGGCAACATGATGATGAATCCCTCAACTATCTGCATGCCACCGAGTCTGGTAGAAAACTCATCAACTCGGTGCAGTCATTAATTAAGGACATTCATCAATCTGCTGAACCTACTGCTGGGTCTAGTAACAATGCATCAACTCAGCTGTCCCAAGTCACTCAGCTCTTAAATGAGGTTAAAGGACTGAAGGATCTGCTAAGTGATATGATCTCAATTCAATCACATCAGCCCAAGCAGGACTCAATAACAAAGCTGGTTGAGCTCCAACTGACAACGGTTCAACATCTTAACACTCTTCAAGGCCAATTCCAGACCTTGTCAGCTGCGAACACTCATTATGCAACTTCTGATGAAGTTAAGATGCTCTTCGCCCAGCTTCACACTGAGCAAATCAAGACCAACAATCAGCTGGCCTCCTACTCTCAATGCTCGGTGGAGCAAATAAACGAAGCAGTTCGTCTGCTGAACTTAAATAAACAAGAGATGGACACTGACCAGATGAAGCAGAATGAGATTCTGGTCACTACCCAAAGGACCTTCACACATGTGCGTCATAATAATATCCAGCGCCAATACTATGACTCAGCACTGCTGAAGACCTTTCATCAAGTCTTTGCTGCCCTGACAGATTCAATTACTTGGGTAGGTAAGTCTCAAGCTTACATACTGAGCCTGCTCAGCGCTGCTGAAATCGGCATACCAAAAGAGGTCTTGAATGAAGGCGTTATTGTTTTTGACGGCATTAATGAAAGTGCCGACAAACTTAAGGAGCTGTCCGCCATACTAACCGCTGCAGTCTTAACCGACTCCTTCCAAATTCCTACTCCTCCCGATGCTGACAAAACGGGGGAGAAAGAACAAGCTAGAACTCAGCAGGAGGCTCCTAGAAGTAGTCAGTCTAAGCAAAAGAAGAAGAAGTAGAAATAGGCTAGGCTTAGTTTCTTACTTAGTCTGTAGTCTCTATGTTCTTTTATGCTCATCTTTTGCTATGTATGCTGACTACTTTACTTCAATACAATACTTGCATCATTTATCCTAACTTGAGTTATTTCATACGATGCTGAGTATTATGTTATTATGTATCTTCAATTACATCAATTGTGTTTACTGTCTATAATACTTGTTGATTGTATCCCATGCTGATCAAATGTTTGACATTGTCCTATATGCTTACAAAACACTGTCTCATAAAAACCATTGAACAAAATGATTACTCAGTGCTCTCTGAATGTTACACCTTCCGCTTAATACTGAGTAAAATAGAATATGTTCCATGAGCTGACCTACATCTGAAAACTGACCTTAGACTTACTCGACTAGACCTTAAAATGTTTAGAGTAAAACTAAGTCAGTAGCTCAACCCTGACGGGGGAGTTTGCTAAGCAATAATAGGTCAACTATCATGGGGGATCTCAACACTAAGTTCCTCGCTGAATAGTTTTGCCAACATCAAAATGGGGGAGTTTGTTGAAACACCTTTCCACATGATTTTGATTTGACAAAATTACTTAAGTAAAATCAAATATATTCTAAACACACTAAGTTTAAATGCTTTGATTTATTATACTAATGTGTTTGTTCAATGTTGAGTTAAAATTGTTTATAAGACATAAAGAATAAAAAGCCCAAGGCCCATACGGAAGTCAAGGCCCAAAGTCAAATAGATCAAGATAACTCGGCCCGCGTGTGCAAAACGTTGTCGTTATGTACAAAACGCAGCTCAGCGGAAGAAGGATCGAGAAGACCTTCGTTGAATAACTTCGGAATGAAGCTGCTGAGTTGAATCGACAAAGAGTACAAGACAGCAGCTGATCAAGAACAACTTCCAGACAAAGTGTTTCCACTTTGGGTAAAGTTCAGAAGACACAGGACGCTGTCTAGTTGACTTTACCATAAATGGAGAGACATTCTGCTAAGCTGACTAAAAGCTGCTCAACACTGACCAAGGACAGAAGATACTCAAATCTGATTGGCCGAGAGCTCTGAGCAAGACTGAGTGACAACGACAGGAAGCTGTTTCCCTCTAACGGTTATTTTGAAATTCGAAATGACCGATGTCTCAGACGTCTCTATAAATAGTGCCCTCCAGTTGCTTCATTCGACACAAAACTTTTATCAAGCCATTACGCTGACCAAAATTCTACGCAAAGTTCAGCAAGAAAAAGCAAAGCAAATTCTTACACCAAATTCTATATCTTTTGTGTAAAAGTCTAGAGTGATTATTCAATCATCTAAAGTGTCTTACGAATTGTTGTTTAGGACAAATCTTTATCATTTCTAGAGATTAGAAAGGAGAGGCTGAGTACTCGGTTATAGTACTCAGCGTGAGTTTAGGAGTGAGTAGAGGTATAGAGGAAGGTACTCTTGTTATACTCAGCTTCTAAGTTGTAAAAGGTTTGATGCTCTACCATTAAAGATCTCAGTAGAGAATTCGAAATCTCGGAACGTGTTCCGGGGACAGGACGTAGGCTTGGAGGCCGAACCTGGATAAATCTGCTGAGTAATATCTTTCTAACCTTAAACTCCTTAATATATATATTGCTTGCTTAAACAAAACTGACCAAGTAAAGAGGTCACGTTGAGTTGTGTGTATTGAGTATATGAGTTCAGGAATAGACTCAAAGTGCTATCTCCTGACTCAACGAAAGAAGCTGACTTAGTCACCAGTTGACTAAGCTAGTATCTTATTTACTCAGCGCGAGGTGTAATCCTTTTTCAAAGAAAAAGAAGTCAGCCTTAACGTACTTAAATTTTAAATAGTTCCTATCCCCCCCTTGGAACTAACTTGTTACGTTATAAAGGACCAACACATATCACTTGACTTGGGGTGGTTTTAAGTTTATTAGTTTATTATAATGTGTTGTCTCACTTCATGCTTGTATGAACACTTTATAATCACTTTAAATAAACTTAGAGATTTCCTTTTATTAGACTTATTATTTCTTTAAAGGAGGTTGCCTTTATACAATTATGAAACCATATCTTATTAAAACAAATGACATAAAGAACAATTCATTTACATTAGGTTTATATCCTGGAACAATTGTCTATAGGACACTAAACCCTAAGAAAAGGTAGGTTAAAACTGTCTCAAACATGAGATCATTACACCTTCAACTTTCTCCTCATAAGAGAATGAAAAGACCCACCGGCGGATCGACTTACCTTAAAGATAAGAAGAAGTCGATCACCACCAAAGGCAGCTTAATTTCCTCAACGGAATAAAGCTTAGAACCTTCAAAAAGGTCCACACATCGGGGTACGGCTGGCCACCTGCCCTAAACAATCAAACAAATCTTAAACCAGATTCGAGAAAATTACTTGCTAAAAGATATAATGCATAAGTAAAAGTAGTTCTGGGAAAAGGATTCATTCAAACAAAAACAAAAATTGTACTTAATTACACCAAAATAAATTAAGTTTTTACAATGGCATCCTCCCCTACACCTTTCTCTAAAGGTGCATCCTTCGGAGGAGCCTCACTCTCCTTGTTGGTAACCTTCACCTGAGGAACTCCGCTATCGATCTCCACAAGGTCCACCTTTCCGCTGGGCTCCTTGGATACTTTACTAAAGTCATCCGCCTCGGCCTCAAGGTTAACAACAAGCTTCACGTCTTCTTCATTCAATCCCTTCAGCTTGTTTCAAACTTGACCACGAATGAAGTCACGAGCATTCGCCATTTTGTCATATCTGATAGCCTCCTCGGCGGAAGGAACGATAAACTCTGGATCCACAAAATCTATCTCCGGATAGGTGAGCTTAACGTAAGCCATGATCTGTTCGCCATAATAAAAGGCACGACTACCAGCCAAAACCTCCATATTCTACAAAGCGGCCTTGTGGTCTTGGGCATCTTCGGCTATCTTATCTTCTAGCTCGCGGATTTTGGCATCTTTGCTCTTATTAAGAGCAACAGCTACAGTAACATTGGAGCTGGCGATGGACACTTCAGCCTCCAGATTCTTGATGGTGGCCTTGTCGGCAACACCTTGGAGGAGATCCGCCTCCACTGCACACATATGGGCATACGCCTGACAAAAAGGAAAAACTCATTTTAGAACAAGATCCACAAAGTTAGGATCACTCTTTCATCCAAAAATGGGGGAAGATGAGGAACTTACCGCAAGAAGATCCCTCTTACCCATCTTTGCGTGGGCAGCTCCGGAATACTTGGCGCGACCCTCTCGTACTTTCCCCAGCTGTCCAATGGCCTCATCCAGATCATTCATTACAACCTCATTCTCAATGGCTCCTCTCTCGCCATGCTTGGTGAACCAGTACTTCCCCAAATCTGGCTTCACCAGTTAAACAAAAAGAAGCGGAAGTTAGTACCTGTGATAAAGTAAACAGAAAGGCAATAAGGAAGAACCTTACCAGTTTAGTAACAGGAGGGAGCAAATCCACTTTAGGCTTCCCAACCTTTGCACTAGCAGCCATCAGCTTGGCTCCGCCAGCAGGAACAGTCCTTGTCTCCTTGTCCACAGGAAGTTGGGCACCTTCCAAAGGGTGTTTCCCATCCCTCTTACCAGGATTCGCCACCAGCTCTTTTTTCTTCTCTGCCTCCAAATCGTTCATCCTCTTCCGCCTCTCTATAAGGGCACGATTGGCCTCAGACAACTCCCTAACAAGGGGACAAAAATAAAGTCAAGGTTCAAGGAAGAATAAAAGTACCTTCATCAAGTTGGGAAAATGTCACATAGTCGATCTGAGCGTCCACTCGGTGGACCAAAGGAACCCCACTCATCATGAACTCAAGGGCATCGGCGTAGATCTAAAAGTCTGTCTTGATACTCCTCACGAGATTCGCCACATTCTTCTCGATGGGAGTCAATTCAATCAATTCGCCAGCCATGTGTTGGGGTTTATAGTTCCAATACGCCAGAAATCCTAAGGATTCGCCCTCTTTCAGTTTGACGAAGAAGAATTTTTCGTCCCAGTTATGGACGTTAGACATCTTATCACTAAAAGGCGAGTAGCCCCTAAACTTAACAAAGGTTATGAAGGATTCACTCTTTCGTTTAGAGGGCTTATGAAGGGATCTGAAAACTCGAGGGGTGAAGTTTACCCCCAGATTGGCTGCCAAATAAGTATCCAAAGCTAAATCCAACAAGCCGTTTGGATGCAATTGACTGACAGTGATCCCAAAGTAATCGAGGACTTCTCCAATCACTTCGGGAAGGGGAAGATGAAAGCCCCTTTCCACATGACTCTTATACACTGAAAGGAATCTCTTAGGGGGACAAGCAGGATGTTGATGGGCATCCGCCAACATGAGATCAAAATTCTTCATCCATGGACAATGATCTGCCAAGTAGGCAAGATCTCCAGGACTTATGTGAGACGAAGTGATCTCTGCACGAGGACCCTTTTTCCTATAGGGAGTCGAAGGAGAAGCCTCCATCCCTGAGATAACTCTAGAATTCGCCATCGATACAATGGGGGCAACAGTAGCGAAAGAATCCTGGGTTTCTATAAACCCAGAGCAACGATTCCTACGGTCCTCTAAAGCACTATGCAAACTAGACAAATCACAGCTCGGAGTACTCTCAGAAGAATCCGTGCTTTCAGAAGACTCTAGACTAAACGAGTAATCGGTAGAGGAAGATGAGCCGAAAAGCTCAGAGGTGGAACTCATAAAAGCAAAGGAACTGATAAACGGAAGAAGTACGAAATTAACTTACATGAAATTCCGAGGTGAGAGAGGGGAAGCTTTAACGAACAAGTTCTTGGCACGAAACAAACTTCGGAAGAAACTCAGGCAAAAATTAGAAGCTTGAACAATGAAGAAGAGAAATCTAAAGAAAGAGAAAGAGAAAGTTTTTAAAGAAAAGACGTCACTCACCTCGATGTGAGCGTCCCAGACACCTGGCAATCGAAGAGTGGTCTGGGACAAAGCAACCATCAATAAGCCGCCGATTGATGGCACGCCTGGAAGATCAAAAGCCCTAAAGGGCTTTAGTGGCATTTTAAGGGGGGCTTCTGATAACATCCAGATATTATTTACGGGATCAGAAGAGTAATTAACCAAATGACTGCGGATAAGGAGAGCCGTCGAAGCAGTGGCGTATGAAGCAAGGCGGATCGATAGATTCCTCAACACGCCATATATGGTCAAACACTTTGGGAGCCCAACGTCACACCTCGATACGTCCACAGAACGGCAGAGCCGATTCCCAATAAAGGCAACTAATAACTCATTAATGTGCTAACGGTCATACTTGAATAAGATCAGTAACCGCCATTAATGAGGCATTAATGAAGACTTTCTAGTTATCCGGAGTTACAACTACATGAGTATAAATAGCTTGCACCCCAAACTATTGAGGTACACACCTTCCAAAACCCTACTCCGTGCTTACAGTTTATTCTCATACAAGTTACTGACTTTGGCATCGGAGTGTCCCCCGCCGATCCCAACGGCGCCTCACAGGGAAGGGCTCCGATCAAGAATTCATCACCAGCCAGGTTTAACTCAAGAAGAGACAAGAAATTAAGGAAGCGTTTGAACTATTTGATACAGATGGCTCTGGACTCAAAATATTTGTTCCTTGCTTGTTTTGATTATCCACTTGATTGTCTTTTTCAATTGTTCAAGCACTATTGATGCCAAGGAGCTGAATCTTGCCATGAGCTAGGAATATATCAGGGCACGCACTTGAATTAACTTTCTTAGCTTTGAAAATCATTGTAACTAAATTTTCATCTATCAGGGCACTTGGATTCGAGATGACGGAGGAGGTACCTTCTAAGCCTTAGTATACTATCTTGTTCATTTGTTCATTTGTGTTGAATTGATTTTAGAAAGAGAAAAATTAACAAAAATGAGAGAGAAGAGAGAGAAAGAATAAACAAATAAGAAATTAAAGAGAGATGGAGAAAATTGTGTAATTGATTTTTATTTTTTATGTTGGAGTTTTTTTGCGATAATTAGATAATAAGGGGGTTAATTTATAAAATAATAAATATAATGACCAAATTGACTCTCTTCCCTTTGATTTTTAACACCGTTAGTCAATTTGGTATGTGTTTGCTAACAGAATGAATCTCAAAGTACCATTTTGCAAATTTTTAAACCATATGGGTGTTGTTCGAAAACAGGTGTAACCACCAGATTTATTTTTATACTTTTTCCATATTATTATTTGTAATGAATCTTATGATTGCAGAGAAAAATTGAGGAAATGAATTGGAGTAAAAACACTGTAGTTACATCAAAATGGAAAAAAAAAAAGGTTTGATATAGCAAAAATAATAAAATGGATTGGAAATAGTCTTAAATGATGTTTGTTTTTCATTTTTCTACCTCATGTTTGCTGTTTCTCTTCTAATAACACCTAAATTAGTGTTTGATTAACAGTTGCTGTTTACATTTTAAGAACTAAAAGGCTGCTGTTTGCAACAGTAGCAATTTGCTGCTGATTCTTCTTGCGGTTTGAATTTTATTACCCTAAATAACCTTTTAACTTTTACTTAAAACTCACATGCTCATGTTCAATATCAGTTTTTTTTTTTTCGCGGAAGACTCCAATTCATCCCTTTCACACCTACAATAAAGATATTATAATATACATATTGTATCTTTCAAATAATAGTAATATATATATTTTTTGAATAAATAGTAATATATATTAATCACACTGTAATATTTATTTTCAAAGGATTAAATTAATTATTTAACATTTAAAAGATAGAATTATGTGAAGAATAAAATAAAAAAAGGGATAAGCGTTATTTAACGTTTCAATGATAAAATTTAACTATAACATTTCAAGCGGAGTGCGTATTTAGCCTAACGTATGAAATAGCACAAATTTAACCTTAACGCTTCCAAGCAAGATCAATTTTAACCCTGCGTAATAGAAATTAAAAAAAATGGTTTGACTGTTATTTAACTGTCACATCGAACTTTCCAAACGAGTTTATCGATAAATTGAAGTTGTTTCATAGATATTTTGTTGGTTTTTTTTATAATTATACTAATAACACAGTTAATAGTTTAGATAGTTTGACCAAAAAAATTATGATTAATTCATATGTAGCAGATATAATATTTAGCATTTTAACATAATTTTTATAATTCTGATGGTAATACACTAAATATATTAGATATAATTGATATTTGAAATGTTTAAAGTGACTATTAAATAACAGTCAAACCAATATTTTCAAATTTGCTATAATGCAAAACTAAAATTGATATTGCTTGTAAACGTTGGGGTTAAATTTGTATAATTTCATACGTTATGGCTAAATTTGCACTTCGCTTGGTCAACCGATATTTAAAACATGTCCACATTAGTCATTTGATATACTAACAAAAATAGACAATCATAAGTTTACCAAACATTAACAATCAAACAGTAAATAGCAGACAACAAACAACAAACCGTAACAGCAAACAATAACATTTAACAGCAGGTAAACCAAACACACCCTTAATAAATATACCTTTTGTTTTCGAGAGTGCCTACAAAGGTCCAAAAGCTGGTATAATAGTATTTTATAAAAATAATTGTTGTTTAAAATATTTATCATTTAAAAAAATAAAACAACTCTACATATATTTTTAAAATATAAAAAATAATTCACATCTCAACAAATATTTTAATAAAATAAAATTATATTTAAAATAATTTTAATAATTTTTTTGAATTAATGTGCTAAAACATAGGAAAATTTAAAGAGTATTTGAAAACAACAACAAAAATCACTTGGCCACTCATTTGCCCTCAAATAACGACAAAACCCTTTCGTCCAAAAGCATATACCACCCTCGGATCCCCATGCTTAACCCTAGTCAAAACCTAACCTAACCACGGTTATTGTTAGCCCCTCGCGATACTTAACGTGTTCTCATCTAACGGTTTACAAACGCTTTCACCGCCTCACCTCTCTATACAGTTCCCCTCAGATCAGCAAAAACCCTAGACTGTTATCAATATCCCGATCAAAAAATTCTTCATTTCTACTCTAATTTCTATTTTAATGGCAAACCCTAAGGTCTTCTTTGACATGACCGTCGGCGGTCAGCCAGCCGGCAGGATCGTGATGGAGCTCTACGCCGATGTCGTTCCTCGCACTGCCGACAACTTCCGTGCTCTTTGCACCGGTGAGAAGGGCACCGGCAAGATGGGCAAGCCTCTCCATTACAAAGGATCCTCCTTCCATCGTGTGATCCCCGGCTTCATGTGCCAAGGCGGTGACTTCACTGCCGGAAACGGAACCGGAGGAGAATCGATATACGGTTCAAAGTTCGCCGATGAGAACTTTGTGAAGAGACACACCAGCCCTGGCATCCTTTCCATGGCCAATGCTGGTCCCGGAACCAACGGATCTCAGTTCTTTATCTGCACTGCTAAGACCGAATGGCTCGATGGAAAGCACGTGGTCTTCGGTCAGGTTATTGAAGGCATGGATGTGGTGAAGGCGATCGAAAAGGTCGGTTCCAGCTCTGGAAGGACCTCAAAACCTGTTGTTGTCGCCGACTGCGGTCAGCTTTGAGTGGCCGGAAAATTAGATGATGGCGGTTGCCGGCTCTGGCTGTGATGTCATGTATTGGATTTGTCTTAGTATAAACAGGATATGGTGCTTAGGGTATGGGATGATGAGTACTTTTTTTTTAATTTTATGATATTATCGGTGTTGAATGTTTGGGGTTTTATTGGTGGTTCTTGAGTCTTTTACTTTTATGTGTTAATGGATCGAGGAACTGCCATAAATAAGATAGGCTTTTTAATCATATCTTGGTTTTAATTTCAATTTTATCTGTTTAGCGTATAATTAATTATTGATTATGTGGTTAAATTGAATGAATATTGAGATAGAAGTGAAAAAAGACAGAAGAAGGGTTAAGGAAATAGTCTTCAAAAAGTGATGAGAGAGATGTGGTACCTATCATAGCCCAGTACTTTGTGCTTAGGTTTTTTTGGGGACACATCGATCCTTATCTACTTATTAATATGTGGGCCTCTTCTCTCTCTTTCTAAAACGTGGGTTTCTCAACTTTTTTGATGGATTGGGAATTTATTATAAAGATCCAATTGTTGAGAAACGAATTCATGATTTTATTTTATGTTATCCTTTCTTTTCACAAAATCTTGAAAAAACGGGCTTTGACTAATTCTCGAAAATCAATACCAGCCAAGCCATATATAATATAATAGGGATAAGGGGGAGGTTTTTTTTTTTTTTTTTTTTTTTTGAAGTGGGGATAAGGGGGAGTTCAAATTTGGCACTAAAGAAATCGTACATTATAAATTATTATTGGTACAAATATAATTAGCATTTTCAACTAAACTCAATTTTAATTAATTAATTATTTAACTGTAACATTGAAGATAAATTTTTTTGGATGATTATCTGCCTTCTATGTTAAAATTAATAACTGTAGTTCATACTTATTAATTTATAGTTGTGGTTTTATAACTGATTTATTCATGTCTGTAGTTGTGAACTTTTGTTGAAATTTATAGCTATAACCTTGGTTTTACTTTTTGGATAGAATAACTATGATTTTCTTTCTTATACTTGTTGAATTCTTAGGATCATAGCTGTGAATTTCTATATACTCGTTAGGATCTTAAGTTTATAGCTAAATTTTTTTAAGTTTGATGTTCATAGTTGAAAACTTGAAATTGTAAAATCTCTAGTTTTTATTTTTATCTTTCTAGCCTATGCATACTAGATCAAAATGTGCATCTTGTATTCCACTTAATACTGAGCTTGAATGTTCTATTCGCATGAATAAATGAATCAGGAACCTTCAGCTTATCGAGATGGAAAACCACAACGAGAATGGCCCAAACAATGAGAACAGTGGGCTGGACAACCACTCAGTGAGCGAAATTTTAGCACCCTATCGACACCGCAACTTGACTGGCATTGCAGCTCCTAATATTCCAGCCAACTCTTATGAAATCAAGTTGGGTATGATCCAATTGATCCAACAAGCTGGCTTGTTTAGAGGTGAGGTGCATGAGAACCCAAATGGTCGATTTCTGATGTGTGCGGATATATCGAAGATGAACGAAGTCCCCCAAGATGTCGTTCGTTCGAAGCTGTTCCCTTTTCTCATTGACGGGGCAAGCGTTGGAGTGGCTGAGGTTGTTGGAGTCCAGATCCATCACCACATGGGTAGGTTTGGAGAAGGAGTTCTTAGCCTACTACTTTCCACCTCCCAAGACGGTGATGCTAAGGAGCGAGATCACTTTTTTCCACCAATCCGAGCATGAAGCTCTTCGCATATCATGGACCCGATTTAGAAAGATGCTTCGCATATGCCCGCACCATGACATTGAAGGAAAATAGACAAGTCAAGGCGCAACGAAAATATAAAATTTTATCTATTTCCCTTTTCCTAAGATCCGTTAATCGTTATTTCATACAAAGAGAGATTAAACAAGTGTACATTTTTTGATGATCTATCTACATTTGTAAATGAAGTGCCCACTAACTTCTCAACCGTGTTTCACGAACAATGAAAATAATAGAAAAGAAAATTGTTAGTAATCAACCAATGAATAGCAATCTAAATTGATTGCCTCTAAAGTAATCGACACGAAATCAAATAGAGAGTAAGCGAAAGGATAGTAATTAGATGAGTGGAGTTCGGAAGAATTTCTTCCCTTCTTCTTTTGCTTGGCCGAATTTCTAAGGCTATTGGGTCTGTTTATAGCCTATAAATATTAACCTTAATCACATTAAGTTAAAACTCTTAATTAGAATCCTATTCAGAATAGGTTTACTAATTAGATAAATAAATACAATTATTATCTTTATCTATTCTAATATAAATAAATAATATTCCTAATCCTAATTAGATATTCATTTATGTTAGGGAATTAATTTAATTAGAGATATAATTACCAGCCATTCAAGCGGGCATTCCATGCATGCATGTTGCCTACTACATATGAACAACTATATGGCTTGCTTCTCAATGAGGAAGCTCAAATACTTGTTGATAGTAAAGAGGAAGCCATCCTTAATGCTCCAATGACACAATTTGCTGCCTCTCGTCGAAGTTTCACTAGAAGGGGTAGGGGCCGTGGAAGAAGAGGTAGGGACCACAGTTATCAAAATAACTACTCTCAGCAGTTTTCATATGCCCTATCACGCAATTTTGTGAATAATTCGGGTGGTTCACCTCAAGCCACACAATTCACCCCATTGAATTCCAACACTATCACATATTATAATTGCAACCGTAAGGGTCATATTGCTCGGAATTGCTCATCTCTAGTGTACATGTATGATACTAGAATGGTTCACAATCCACAATCCAACATTACTACAAATTAGACTAAGCCTGCTCAGCAGTGGGTCATGGACACTAGTGCTACACATAATCTAACATTGAATTTGGAAAACCATGCTATTCATTCTGAGTATTCGGGTCTTGAGAAAGTTACAATTGGTAATGGCTATAAACTTTCCATCAGTTCGATGAGTTCTTTTCAATTTCCTCTTCATGCCAAAACATTAGATTTTAGAGATGTTCTATTTGTTCCTGCAGCTAAACATAATCTTGTTTCTGTTCATTCTTTAACTGCTTCTAACAATATTTCTGTGGATTTCTTTACTAATTCTTTTGTTCTTAAGGATTTGGCAATGAAGGACATCATCCTCACAGGGCAGAGTAAAGACGCACTTTATTACCTTCCAACAACTTGCTCCATTTCAGTTCAAATTAATTTAGCTGCACTATCTACTTGACATGAGCGTTTATGACATGCCTCTCTTCCAATTATTAAGAAATTAATCAATTTTAATGTCATTACTTCTTTAGAAAATAAAAGGCTTGTCTTTGTGATGCATGTTTAGTCAGTAAAAGTCATAAATTACAGTTTGCTAAATCTTTGTTTATTGTCGCTCAACCTCTTGAGTTAATTTGTTTTGATGTATGGGGACCAGCTAAAATTCAGTCACATGATGGGTATTCATATTATGTCATATTATTTGATCATTACACTAAATACACTTGGCTTTATTTGTTAAAGAAGAAACATGAGGTTATGGATGTGTTTATTCAATTTAGACTTGTGGTGGAAAAATACTTTGGGCTTCCAATTAAAACGTTTCAATCAGATTGGTGTGGGGAATTTCGATCCTTGTCCAAATATCTTGCATTCTATTGAATTGCATAATGATCCTCTTATCCCTACACCTCTAAACAAAATGGTTGTGCGGAGCGTAAACACCGACACATAGTTGAAACTGGACTTGCTCTGCTTAAACCATGCTAAATTACCACCTTCCTTTTGGTCTTTTACTTTTGAAACTGTTGTCTATGTAATTAATAGAGTGTCAGCGTCGACTCTTAAGTTTGACATTCCTTTTCGCAAATTGTTTGGTAATTTACCGGATTATTCTCAGTTACAGGTGTTTGGGTGTTTATGCTATCCTTGGTTTCATCCCTATGCATCATATAAATTAGCTCATCGCTCCACTAAATATGTCTTTTTGGGATATAGTAAATTACATAAGGGTTATTGCTGCTTTGATCATGTTTCTTCCAAATTCTACATTTCACGCCATGTTATTTTTGATGAGCAGGTGTTTCCATTCGATGAACTTAATCAGTGTGCATCACATGTCCATGATCTCACGCATTTGCTTTAAGCACCTCAGGTTACATATCCATTGATTTTTCCCGAGTCTCCACTTTTACCTTCAGCAACAGAATTAGGTATGCATTCCTCTCTGAAATCTCAAGAGATATTTCTCTCGGCTTCCTTTCACGTCGACGGGCCAGTCAGCCCCATTCCGCTTGCGGTTCCTGTTACTACAGACATTGTCGTAGAGCATAGTGTTGGTCCCGTATAATATGATATGATTTGTTCCAAAGGGGGGGAGGTTAGGAACTAATATAACTTTTTCGCTTTTAAATGCTGACTTAATTGAATGTTTGATTATTTAACTTAGTTTCAGGTCAGCAAGGCTGAGTGATGTGTGAGACAACTTTTAATCAGATACTGACTAGAGCTGTTTTAGTCGAGAGTTGGGAAGTAACACTTAAGTTAGTTTCCCACTCAGCTCTCAGATTACTCAGCTTCAGCTTGTGCAGATTATTTACTGAGTGATTTTAAGTAACCAGCACATACAAATATATATCAAGAGAAAGGGTTACAGTTTACTCAACAGACTTATCCTGGTGCGGCCTCTCCGCCTACGTCCAGTCCCCGGAATCCTTCCGAGCTTTTTCAATCCTCTACTGAGCTCTTTAAAGGTAGAGCACAAACCATTTACAATAGCAACTGAGTATGCAAGAGTACCGTCCTCTATTCGTCTACTCAATCCTATCTACCACTGAATACTATAACCGAGTACTCAGCTTCTCTCTACCACTGAGTACTATAACCAAGTACTCAGCTTCACTCTTCTAACCTTTTACAAATGATAAAAAATTGTTCTTAATACAACAAAGAACACTTTAGATGACTGAATCAATCTAGACTTTTACACAATGATTGGAGTTTGGTGTAAGAGCTTGCTTTTTCTTTTCAGACAGCTTCTATTTTGTATTTTTTGCTTAGTGAAGATTTTCTTGTCTGTCTATATCTCTCTTGTATATTTTTTGATCCAAGTGATGATTTGGCCTATTTATAACAATCTTTGGGGTGCCAATGATTTGAATTCCGACATAGCCGTTGTGGAAGAACGGTCTTCTTCGTCATCACGTGGTCAGCTTCCAGAGCTACAGGCCAATCCTGTCTTCTGATTTTACAAGACGCCAGGTTTGCCAGATTCGTCTTCTTGCGCCAGGTTTGTCTTTTTGCGCCAGGTTTGTCTTCTAGCCAAAAGTCAGATGGTCCATGCATCTCGAAAAGGTCCTAAAGATGTTTTTCGAGGCTTTTGATTAGTTCCAGAAGTTTGTCAGACCTTGTCTTCCAAGTTGACGGATTATTGATGCTGACTTGGTTATTACTCAGCTTGACTCAGCGGCTTCGCCTTTAAGCTTTTCTAAAGAAGACATTTCTTTTTTAAAGCTGAGTTGCATTCCACTCAGCTTCTACTGCGTGACTTGCTTGTGCTGACTTTGTTCTGTCTTTCTTTTATGGACTTTCAGTTCCTGTTCTCGTTAGTTAATTTACTCAACATTGAACAAACTCATTAGTACAATTAAATCAAAGCACTTAAATTTAATTGTTTTAATCATGGGAATAAATTTGTCAAATCAAAATCATGTGGAAATGTGTTTCAACAAACTCCCCCATTTTGATGTTGGCAAAAGTATTCAATTAAGGAACTCAGTGTTGAGCTTCCCCATGATAGTTGACCTTTTTAATTCTTCTGAAAATGCTCCCCCGTAAGGGTTGGATCTACTGACTTAGTTTAACTCTAAACCTTCCAAGATCTAATTGAGTGAAACTAAGGCTTGATTTTGCTGACTTAGTTCAGTTCTAAACCTTCTGAGATTTAATCGAAAAGAGTCTTCAGAAGTAGGTCAATACTTGAAACATTTTATCATTACTCAGTTTTGATACATAGTTAAGTTCAGATATCAGAGTTGAGGTATACTGAGTATATTTTACTTGTTAAATTTTTATGTTCACAAGTTTTAATTGATTTGTTGTTCAATGGATAGTTACATGAGACAGATCAGCATATAAACACAGTATGTAAGCATCACATATATAAAGACAGTTTGTAGAAAGGATGCTTGTATATTAGATATACTTAGTTCAACAAGAATCATGCCATATAAGAAACACAAGTTACAAGCTAAGACTATTGCTAGTTTTATTTCTTGATGTTGACTTGAACTTGGTTCGACTTAGGTTTGGTTTGGCTCGGCTTGGTTGTTCTTTGTTGCTCAGTTTGGTTGCCTGGGACAGCAGAAATTAAGCTAGGAGGCTTCTGCTGAGTTTGACGTTGAGTTCCGTCAGCTGGCTGTTTATCTTTCTCTCCCATTTTGCCAGCATCACCAGATGGAAGGGGAAGAGCATAGAATTGCCCCTGTTGAACAACACGAGTCAGTATGGTGGAATACTGTTGCATGTGACTCGTACTTTCTTTAAGACCCTTAAAGACCTGCATGCCATCAGCCATACTTAAAGAGGGGATTTTAATGTGTGCGCTGAGCATACTGAGTAAAAACTCAAGGGACTTCCCTATCCAAGTAATGGAGTCCGTCATCCTTGCATAGGATTGATAGTACATCCTAAGCAGTGAAGAATCGTACGAATGACGCTGAGCATTGATGTGCCGAACATACGCAAGTGTTGACTGGGTGCAGTGAAGTATGTCATTGGTCTTTACTTGGTCAGTGTCCATTTCCTCTTTGCTCAGGTTGATTAGGCGAATGGCTTCACCAATCTGTTCAATGGAGCATTAAGAAGTGGAGGAGATAAGTTCACGAGCTCCGGTTAGCTCGGCGGTCAGCTGGGTGAAATGCTGAGTTATTTCAGTAGAAGTTGCGAATGATGAGTTCGCAGCAAATAGAGTATTGATTTTCCCTTCAATTGAGTCCATGTGGTTGACCATCATCAGCTGAAGTTCGGCCAGCTTGACCATGAATTCTTGCTTGGGCTGCTGAGAGACCAGAGAAGTTATAACACTCATCAGCTCCTTAAGACCTTTGAGTTCAGTCAAAAGTTGCGTGATGGATGAGAATTGAGTTGGCTCAGCAGGAGTGGACCCAACAGCATCGGCTTGAGACTGATCTATTGCTTGAAGAAGCATATGAACTGAGTTGATGATTTGATGACTTGACTCAGAGGCGTTGAGAAAGTTGTAAGAATCATCTTCAGATTGTTTTTGTGTGGTCTTAGGGGCCGTTTCGTTGTCAGCACCAGATGTTGGAGGATTATGGTGCTGCCCGGAAGTGGAAGTGTCAGCTTGATCAGTGGCTGCACTTTTATTATTGAGGCCAGCAGCAGGAGCTGACTGGCAAACTAACTGCTCAGTAGAAGATGGAAGAGTTTGCTCAGTAGTGTTATTAACCTGCTCAGGGTCAGGCTGGAGTTGAGTGGAAACTTGAGGTTGAGGCAACTCAGAGCTGTCTTTAGTAGAAGGAGTTTCCTTTGCTAACTCTTTGTGTTGAGCAGTAGGAATTTCGAGCACTTGCTCAGTGGAAGGTGGAGCAGAGGTGTCGGCAGAAGCTTGACCCTTAGAGGCTTTCGGGTCGACTTGTTCCTCAGCTTGAGAAACGGAGGCTTGCTTTTCCTTGACTTGATCAGGTGTGGGTTCAGTGATGTCGGTGAAGAATTGGAATTGGAGCCCTGTTAAGTCTGTGATGGGGTCCCTCAGCGGAGATTCATCCAACAGGTCTATGACGTTGGGCTTCTGAGCTTTTCGCTTGAACCGCATGTCCGCACTGCCCTTTTGAGTTTTGGTTTTAGGAGAAGGGTTAGCAGCAATAGACTCTGGGGACTTAGAAGTGTAGTTGAGTCCAAGGTCATCATAAAGGTTCTTCACAACCTTGTCCTTCACTGGAGACTCAGCTCCTTGCTCATCAGCTTGCTCAGCAGTAGCTGTGTCACTTGGCTCAGCAGAACCCATCTTATCAGCTTGAGGCTGTTCGTCAGTGTAACCTTGTTCTTCCTCTTGATCACAGGGTGTCTTTTCTAGGTCGATCTCCTGAGCTCGTAGGAAGTGAGAATCCTCGGTGATGACAAAGTCAAGGGGGGAAGCTTCCAAGGGTGTCATCCTAGAGGTCTTTTTCCTCTTTAAGGGTTGCTTAGGAGTCTCCTCACTTTCTTCCTCAGGGTCAGCTCTCTTCTTCCTTTTCTCAGCTGACTCTGGCTCAGCAGGAGCAGCTTTCTTCTCACCAACCACCACTCTGATCTTCTTTACATCCTTGTTAATATCTTTGGTTAGTGGGGTTAAGGATGGGTCGGCTTTCCTCTTTCTTTCCTTTCTGGTTCGCTCAGCAAGTGCTGCTTCAACTACAACTTCCTTTCCTTTCTGAGACAACTCAGTAGGTGTTCCTTCCTCAGCAAGTGCTTCTTCAACCATAGCCTCCTTTCCTTTCTTGGATTTGATAGGAAGGCTGTGAGCTAAGCCGAACAGAATTGCTGAGGTGATCTCAGTGCCCTCTGCGTCAATTTCTCCTTTGAAGCTGACCTAGTGATCCTGAAGTATTTTGGTGATAAGTGTTGGTCCCGTATAACGTGACACGGTTAGTTCCAGGGGGGATAGGAACTATTTAAAATTTTGTCCGTTAAGGCTGACTTCTTTTCTCTTAGAAAAGGTTTACACAGCGGTGCTAAGTAGTTTCAAGACACAAGCTTAGTCAACTGGTGACTAAGTCTGCTTCTTTCCTTGAGTCAGGAGATAACACTTAAGTCTATTCCTGAACTCAGCTTCTTAGTGTACTCAACTCAGTGTCTGTTCGTTATATAGTCAGTTTTATAGCAAGCAATATATAAAGGAGTTTAAAGGTTAGAAATAAGTTACTCAGTAGATATATCCTGGTTCGCCCTCTCCGCCTACGTCCAGTCCCCGATACTCGTTCCGAGCTTTTTGAATCCTCTACTGAGCTCTTTAAAGGTAGAGCACGAAACCTTTTACAATAGAAGCTGAGTATACAAGAGTACCTTCCTCTATACCTCTACTCACTCCTATAACTACCGCTGAGTACTATAACCGAGTACTCAGTCTCTCCTTTCTATTCTTCTAGAAATGATAAAGTGTTTGTCCTAAACAACAATTGCTAAGACACTTTCGATGATCGAAATCACTCTAGACTTTTACACAATGATTGGAAATTGGTGTAAGATTTTGCTTTGCTTTTCTCACAGAACTTCAAGTATGAATTTGGTCAGCGTTTCGACTAATTGAAGATCTGCATCGAATGAAGCAATTGAGAGGCCTTTATATAGTGACACTTCAAGCACCGGTAATTTCGAATTTCAAAATAACCGTTGGAGGAAAACGGCTTCCTGTCATTGTCACTCAGGACGTGCTCAGTGTCATTGGCCAATGAGATTCTTGCATCTTCTGTCTATGGCAGTGCTCAGTAGCTTTTCGTCAGATAAACAGAATGTTTCGACATTTACGGCAAAGTCTTCCAGACAGCTTCCTACGCCTTCTGAACTTTACCCAAAGTAGAAATACTTTATCTATAAGTTGGTTCTGTTCTGCCGCTAACCTGACTGCATTGTCGCTCAACTCAGCAACTTCCTCTTGAAGCTTTTGTAAGAAGGCTTCTCAATCCTTCTTCATGCTGAGTCGTTGTTTCACTTGATACAACTGCGTTTTATCTTCTTGGGCCGTGAGGTCTTGATGTGTTGACTTCCACTTATGGGCCTTTAGACTTTTTATCTTAATGTCTTATAAATCAATAAACTCAACATTGAACAAACACATTAGTGTGAATAAATCAAAGCATTTAAATTTAATGTGTTAGAATATTTTTTATCATTTACTTAAATAATTTTGTCAAATCAAAATCATGTGGAAAGGTGTTTCAACAAACTCCCCCATTTTGATGTTGGCAAAAATATTCAGTGAAGAACTCAGTGTTGAGCTCCCCCATGATAGTTGACCTTATATTACTCAAGATACTCCCCCGTAGGGGTTGAGCTACTGACTTAGTTTTACTTTAAACATTTCAAGGTTTAATCAAGTAAGTCTAAGGTCAGTTTTCAGAAATAGGTCAGCTCATGGAACATATTCTTTTTAACTCAGTTTATGCGGAAGATTTAGATATTAGAGAGCGCTGAGTATATCTTTGTTCAATGTGTTTAAGAAGACATATAAAAGAGGTCAACTTATAGATCAACACAGCATACAATCATAGAGCAATGTAAACAATTAACACAGTTGATTTAATGAAGATGCGTTAGAGTTTATAACAAAACATAAGTAAGCATCACATAAGATTGGTCAATTTTGAAAAGGTAGATGCATGCATAGTTTTGTATTCAGGGTCAGCACAACAAAATACATAAGGGAAAGACTACAAGTTTAACTAAACTAAATCTAGCAATCCTAGTCAAGCTAGTTTTTCTTGTAGTTAATTTGGACATCATGCTCTTTAGCTTTTCCTTTTCCCTTGAATTTCTGCTGACTTCCTGATGCTTCCCCTGATTGTTGAGTTCTTTGAGCTTGTTCTTTCTCCCCCGTTTTGCCACCATCAGGAGGAGGAGGAATGAAGGTGTCGTCAATGGCATCACGAGTTAAGCAGCCAGAGAATGCCTTAAGCCTGCGCGTGCTTTCATTGATGCCATCAAAAATAGGAACACCCTCATCCAAGACAGAACGTGGAATCCTGATAGCCAAGGCACTGAGCATACTCAGGATGTATGTTTGAGACTTTCCAACCCATGTTATATTGTCAGTTAGCATGGCAAAGGCTTGGTGAAACATCTTTAGCAAGGCCGAGTCAAAATACCGACGTTGAGCATTTGAGTGGCGCACATGGTTGAAAGTGACTCGAGAGTACTTCAGAATTTCATTCGTCTTGAGTTGGTCAGTTTCCATCTCTTCCTTACTCAAGTTGAGTAGACGGACAACCTCACTGATTTGCTCAATGGAGCATTGGGAGGAGGAAGAGAGTTGCTCATTTGTTCTGGCTTGCTCAGTGTGAAGCTGGTTGAAGAGTTGATGAACTTCAGCAGAAGTTGCATACATTGTGTTCGCAGCTGACAGTTGATGAAGTTGACCCTATAGAGAGTTCATGTGATTGACCATGGTCAGCTGGAGTTCGGCCAGCTTTGTTATTGATTCCTGTCTGGGCTGTTGAGACTGAAGTGAAGTCATGACACTCAGAAGATCCTTAAGACCTTTGATTTCTGTGAGAAGTTGAGTGACAGATGAAAGCTGAGTTGGCTCAACAGGAACTGACCCAGCGGCATCGGTATTTGTTTGATGGAGGTCCTGAAGTAGAGCTTGAGCTGAGTCAATGATTCTTCGACCAGGCTCAGAGGCATTCAGATAAGAGTAGGATCCATCATTATTTGGCTCAGTTGCCGGAGTACGAGTAGAACCGGATTGTGGAGGTGTTTGGTTCTGCTCAATATTGGAAGTGCCAGCATGATCAGCGGCTGGTCTTGAGTTTAGATTTCCAGTAAGAGCTGACTGGATGATATTCTGCACTTGTGTTTGTGGAAGAGAAAGATCGGCAGAATTATCTACTTGCTCAGAGTCAGACTGAAGCTGACTGGTTTGAGGAGATTGAGGAATTTTAGCACTGACCTGAGCAGGTATTTCCTTAGCTAGCTCAATATATTGAGGAGTATGAACTTCGAGCACTTGCTCGGGATCATCTTGGTTTAGAGGAGCAGTTGAGTCGGCATGTTCCTTAGGATTAGAAACAGAGGCTTACTTTTCCTGTTGCTCTGGTGGAGACTCAGTGGGATTTGAGAAGAACTTAAATTGCATATATGATAGGTCAGTGATTGGATCCCGCAGAGGTGAGTCACCCATAAGGTCAATGACAGGGGATCTATGTGCCTTCTTCTTAAGTCTCCTTAATTTCTTAGTCTTTTGAGGAGAGGGGTCAGCAGGAATGGACTCAATTGAGTCAGTGGGTGAAGGTGCCCCTTGATCAGTGTGATCCTTTACTGTTGGCTCAGCTTCTTCTTCCTCAACCTGCTCAGTGTAGGTTGTTTCATGTTGTTCAACATCTGATGGCTCATGTTGCTCATCATCCACTGTTTCCTCATTATCAAACTGACCATCCAGTTCATCTTCATCTTGGTCAGTAGGGTTGTTCTCATGAACAATGCCCTGACTTCTCGCAAAATGAGAGTCTTCAGAGATAACAACTCCAAGAGGGGCTACGTCAATAGGACTTAACCCAGAAGAGATTTTCTTCTTCTTCCTCAGGGGTGATTCAGGAGTGTCCTCTCTTTCGTCTTCCTCGAGCTTAGCTTGCCTTTTGAGGTTCTCTGTAGACTTAGGTCCATCCTGACCTTGTTGAACTTGAGGCTTTGTTCCCCTGGATACAAACCGAACCTTCTTCGGTGGAGAGACAGCGTCTCTGGAGGGGCTTTGAACAGCTTTCCTCTTTCTGTCCTTTGGGTCAGCTTGAGCTCTCGTTTCCTTCTTTCCTTTTCGGGTCACCATCCTCTTTGTATCCTGAACAGCGGCCCCTTTTCCTTTCTTAGGGATAATCGGTTGGTCGTAGACCAAGTCGAACAGTGCAGCTGCAGTAATTTCTGTTCCCCAGGTGTGGATTTCCTCAACCAAACTCACCTTGTGATCTTTGAGGATTCTGGTAATAATGGAGCCTAACCTAAGGGTTCTAGTGCTCCGTTGAAAACCACCGATAATAAAGACTGGCATATTGATCGGCTGGTAGTTCAGCATGTGATAAATGAAGCATTGTTCGAAGTTCGTTGCTGAGCTGGTGCAGTTGATCTTAGGGAAGAGGAAGTTGGTCAGTATATAGTGGGCCATCTTCTGATTCTGACCCATGGAAGTGCTAGATATCTCTCCTACATGATCAGCGGGTTTGCAGAACTCAACGGGATACTCAATCTTATCTTGGTCACCTGATTTTCTGAGTTGAGCTCCTTCGTTTTTCAGTTTGAGCAGTGAGGCAAGGTAAGCAGGATTGATGAAGATATCCTTCCCTCGAACCTTGGTGACCATGTAGTCCCGATTATCATCAGCGGCTCTTAGGTTAGCGTAGAATTCCTTCACTAACTCAGGATAGGTAGCTTCTCGAACTGAGAACAGCTCGGTCCATCCGTTCTTTGAGATCCACTCACAGAAGGGTTGCTCAGCTTCCACAAATCCCATTGAAAACCATCGAGAGTGGTCAACCTTATACCCCCTTACACTCTCGTAGACTAGAGAGTAGGTGCGTTCCACGGGTTTCTTTGCCTTGTCCTGCTTTTGCTTCCCTTTCGAGGAGGTGGCTTGGTCAGCCTTGGTTTTCTTCCTCGGTGTAGTGACCTTTGAGTGGTCACGCTGACTAGTTTCTTGAGACTTGGTGGGAGTCTCACTATGTTCCTACTGAGCAGGAGATTGAGGGTTTTCATCGGAGCGGTTATCGTCGTTGTAACAGCCTCCGGAGAGATTCTGAGAATCCGACATGATTTTCAGAGAAATTTGAGAAGTTTTGGGAATTTTGGAGAGAAGAGGATTTGAATACCAGAAATTTCTAAGCGTAAAGAGGTAAGAGTGGGAATTCGTCCACTATTTATCGAGGTGTCGAGTTGATCCTAAGCGTTGAGGTGGCCGTTTGACCTCGAGATACTCAATCGACAAAGATTCTGGCATTTATGACACATTCGGCGCATGCATTTTCTAATTATTGCACTTACGTCATCCTAGGTGGCTATTTAATTCGCGTGTTTTGCATTAAATTTTGCAACAGATTTTTACTCAGTGTTAAGGATTCCAAACGTTTAATGTTCTGAGTAGTTGGTTCAACGCAAGGGAATTATTTGTGTGCTTAGTAACTCAGCTTGAGATAATCACTCAGCGTGTACATCTACTCAGTATGTAATAGACATAGATTTAGCATAAATCACTCAGCATGGTAGTCAACTCAGTATGCATATATCACATATTATACTTAGAATTTATTGAAGAGGATTAAACATACCAATGGCTTCTCTAAGTATGTTGAATTGCTCACGAGCCAGTGGCTTTGTGAAGATATCAGCAAGTTGCTCATCCGTTGGGACATAGGTCAGCTTGATCTCTCCTTTGAGTACATGATCTCTGATGAAGTGATGTCTTATGCTGACGTGCTTCATCCCGTTGTGCTGGATTGGGTTCTTTGATAGGTCAATGGCACTTTTGTTGTCACATTTGACTTCAATTGTTTTAGTCTGAACGCCATAATCTTCTAGCTATTGCTTAATCCATAGGACTTGAGCAACATAGCTTCCAGCAGCAATGTACTCAGCTTCAGTGGTTGATAGGGCTACTGACGCCTGCTTCTTACTGAACCAGGACACAAGACAGTTTCCAAGGAAGTGACATCCTCCTGAGGTGCTTTTTCGTTCAAATTTGTCTCGTCTATAGTCAACGTCAGTGTATCCAATAAGTGTGAAATCATGAGTATTGGGATACCATAAACCTGCATTCACTGAGCCTTGCAAGTATCTAAGGATTAGGGTTAGATTGATATCTAGCACAATAACATACTGAGAACTGAATGTCCGGCCTACTAGCAGTTAAGTAGAGTAGAGAGCCAATTATACCTCGGTACAATCTGCTGTCTACTGACTTACCATTTTCATCAGTGCAGAGGACAGTGTCAGTGCCCATAGGGGTATATATTGACTTGCAGTTCTCAAGTTCATACTTCTTCAATATCTCCTTAGCATACTTAGTTTGACTGATGAAGATGCCATTTTTCCCTTGTTTGATTTGAAGTCCAAGGAAGAAGTTGAGTTCTCCCATCATTGACATTTCAAACTCAGTCTGCATATGCTTACTAAATTCCTTGCACATTGACTCGTTAGTGGCACCAAAAATAATGTCATCAACATATATCTGAGCCAGTAGGGTATCTTTACCCTTCCTCTTAATGAATAAGGTTGTATCAGATTTACCTCTGACATAATTTCTAGTTAGCAGGAAACTGGTCAGCCTCTCATACCAAGCACGTGGTGCTTGCTTGAGACCATACAGAGCCTTTTTGAGTTTATAAACGTGGTTTGGGAACTTGGGATCCTCAAACCCTGGAGGCTGATTAACATAGACTTCCTCGTTTATAACTCCATTAAGGAATGCACTCTTAACATCCATTTGAAATAATTTAAAGTTCATATAACTTGCATACGCACATAAAATTCTTATAGCCTCTAGCCTTGCCACTGGAGCGAAGGTCTCACCGTAGTCAATACCTTCTTGCCGACTGTAGCCTTGAGCTACAAGTCTTGCTTTGTTCCTGACCACGTTCCCTTATTCATCCAACTTGTTGCGGAAGACCCATCTTGTTCCTATGGTCTTCTGGCTTATTGGTTTTGGCACTAAGTCCCATACATCATTTCTTCTAAACTGATCAAGTTCTTCTTGCATTGCATTCATCCAGAACTCATCGTACTCAGCTTCAGCGAAGTTCTTTGGTTCTTGAACTGAGACGAATGCTACGTTGCTGAGGTATCTCCTGAGTTGATTTCTTGTCATCAGGGTGTTTTCAGCAGCATCAAGAATGACACTTTCTGAGTGTCCTCTTGGTATTCTAATCTCTTTTGGAAGAGTGATGTCTTGAGCTGGTTGTGTTTCAACAATCTCTGCAGGTGTAGATTGGTCAGTGAAAACAATTTGAGTTTCGCTTTTACCTTTGGTCAGCCCTTGAGGTAGTGACTCAGCGGCTGTTTCTTGGTCAGCGGGTGCTGAGTATGGATCATCCTCAGTCAGCTGCTTGTCTTTTCCTGTAGGGTTAGTTTCATCGAACTCAACGTGTACTGACTCTTCTAAGACCTGAGTTCGTTTGTTGAAAACTCTGTATGCTTTGCTGTTTGTTGAGTAGCCTAAAAAGATAGCTTCATCAGCTTTTGAATCAAACTTAGCTAGGCTGTCTTTAGTATTTAGAATAAAACATTTACAGCCGAAGGCACGAAAGTATCCAATGTTGGGCTTTCGTCCTTTCCAAAGTTCGTAGGGGGTCTTCTTTAATATGGGTCTAACTAGAGCCCTATTAAGTATGTAGCACGCTGTGTTGACAGCTTCTCCCCAAAAGTACTTTGGAAGCCTATGCTCACTCAGCATTGTCCTGGCTATGTCAACCAAGGTTCTGTTTTTCCTTTCAACAACCCCATTCTGTTGAGGCGTTCTAGGAGCAGAGAAATTATGGTCAATGCCGTTGGCTTCACAGAATTCAACAAACTGTTGGTTTTTGAATTCTCCACCATTATCACTTCGGATGTGAGCTAACTTAAGGTCTTTATCATTTTCAAGTTTTCTTACTAAAGTTGAAAACGTCTCAAAGGTTTCATCCTTGCTACTCAGCAAGATGATCCAAGTGTACAAAGAAAAGTCATCTACAATGACCAAGGAAAATCTTCTACCACCCAAGCTCAGCGGTTGGACTGGACCGAAGAGATCCAAGTGTAGCAACTCTAGTGGATGCTTGGTTGAGACAATGTTTTTACTGTGAAAAGACATTTTAGTTTGTTTTCCAGCCTGACAAGCATAGCACAATTGATCCTTTTCGAACTTAAGTTCTGGCAGTCCCTCAACTAGTTGATTTCTTGCTAATTTGGCCAGGAGGTCCATGCTTACATGACCAAGTCTCCTGTGCCATAGCCAGGAATTTTCTTCCTTTGACACTAAGCATACATTTTTTGAAAATTTCTTTTCCAAATTCAGCATAAAGACATTGTCAATACGAGGGGCAGTTAAAATCAACTCATTTGTTTTACCCTCAAATATTTTACATCTAGTTTCATCAAATATAACTTTTCTCCCATTATCACATAGCTGAGCTACGCTGAGTAAGTTATATTTGAGTCCGCTGACTAGGGAGACTGACTCAATAGCAGGATTACCACCAACGGTTCCTGACCCTACTATCTTACCCTTTTTGTTGTCTCTCAAACTTACGCTTCCACCTCGTTTACGCACAAATGTGATGAACTGAGTTTCATCACCAGTCATATGCCTCGAGCATGCGCTGTCAATATACCACATCTTTGACTTCTCAGCACACCTCAAGCTTACCTGCAATATAACTAGTTATCTTTAGGTACCCAAGTCTTTTTGGGTCCTTGTTTGTTAGGCTCAGCAGGTAAAGCATCATATTTAATCTTATGACGACACACTTGAACATTGTGTCCATTTTTCCCACAGAAGTCACAGCTGACCTTCCGTTTGGGATATCTCACTGATTGGTCAGCACCCCAGTGCTGAGCATGCCAACACACCTTTGTGGTGTGTCCCTTCTTCCCACAGAAGTCACACTGGACATTCCGTTGAGGATTCCATCTCTGTTGACTAGTACTTCGGTACTGAGTGTTCAGAGGAATGTTTCTTTTATTATGAACCTTGAGTTGATTCTGAATAGATGTGACATCCTTTCTCAGTTTCTTAGAATCTGATTGGACCTCAGAGACAAACTTTTGCATAATTTCTACGTTGCTATGCAAGGTTGAGTTGTCTTGGAGAAGATATCGAAGGTCACTCAGTTTGACCTCCTCAATCTCGTCACATCGCCTGCTGAGTGCTCTAACCTTCTTGTTACACTTTTTGATAAGTGTGTAGAGGTCACTCAGGGCATTTATCATTTCATTTCTGAGCAGGGGTAGTGATATTACCTCAGTTGAGTGTGCCTCATCGTCAGATGCAACGGAGGGGTCAGTATGCTCAGAAACACAAGGCTCAGCAAGCTCATCTGCCATGAAGCAGATCTTTGGTGACTCAGTGGCATCGTCTCCTAATGATGATGACTCATCACTATCACTCCAGGTTGCCACCATTGCCTTCTTGCTGTTCTTCTTTTCCTTCCTCAAGGTAGGACAGCTTGATTTGATATGGCCAGTTTGATGACATTCAAAGCATGTGATGGGCTTTGAGCTGTCCTTCTTGTACTTGCTGTCGCTGGACTCAGCTTTGTACTTGTCAAACTTCTTGTAAGGCTTCTTTGAATACTTATCATTCTTTCTGAACAGCCTTTTCATTTTTCTGGTGAACATGGCCATCTCTTCATCGTCTGTTGAGCTCCCATCAGTGGAGTCAGCTTTCATGACAAGAGGTTTTTGCTTCTTGTCCTCAGACTTTTCCTTCACCTCAAAATTCTTCATTGAAATCTCATGGGTCAGCAGAGATCCAATGAGTCCATCGTACTTATAGGTGGTCAAGTCTTGAGCTTCCTCAACAGTAGTTTTCTTGGCTTGCCAGCTTTTGGGAAGACTCCTCAATATCTTCTTGACTTGCTCTTCCTCAGTAAAGATCTTGCCAAGTCTTTTGAGCTCGTTGATAATGTTTGTGAACCTTGAGTTCATCTCAGAGATTCCTTCATCATCATTCATTTCAAACAGCTCGTACAACCTCATGTGTTGGTTCACCTTGGACTCCTTAACTTTGTTGGTTCCTTCGTAGGTGACCTCCAGTTTCTTCCAGATCTCATGCGCTGACTCACAACCTAAAATTTTGTTGTACTCTGCAGCATCTAACGCACAGTGAAGCATGTTTATAACCGAAGCATGATTTTGTAGCTTCTTAAGATCATCCTCTGTCCACTTAGTCTCAACTTTAACAACTGTTTGGCCGTCAATAGTTTCAACAGGAACAAATGGGCCTTGGACTATAGAAAGTCATGCACTCATATTTGTTGCCTGAATGAAATTTTTCATTCTGTTCTTCCAAAAGGTATAGTTAGACCCGAAGAACAGAGGAGGTTGAGTAATGGACAATCCCTCAGGAAGAATCTGAGTTGTCTGATTTCCTGGGAGGAAACGAGTGCTGTTCTCAGCCATTGTGGGGATCAGCTCAAGATAGGTATATCTTGCTCAGTGAGCTTTTAGGCTCTGATACCACTTGTTGGTCCCGTATAACGTGACACGGTTAGTTCCAAGGGGGGGGGGATATGAACTATTTAAAATTTTGTCCGTTAAGGCTGACTTCTTTTCTCTTAGAAAAGGTTTACACAACAGCGCTAAGTAGTTTCAAGACACACGCTTAGTCAACTGGTGACTAAGTCTGCTTCTTTCCTTGAGTCAGGAGATATCACTTAAGTCTATTCCTGAACTCAGCTTCTTAGTGCACTCAACTCAGTGTCTGTTCGTTACTTAGTCATTTTTATAGTAAGCAATATATAAAGGAGTTTAAAGGTTAGAAATGAGTTACTCAGCAGACATATCCTAGTTCACCCTCTCCGCCTACGTCTAGTCCCCGGAACTCGTTCCGAGTTTTTTGAATCCTCTACTGAGCTCTTTAAAGGTAGAGCACGGAACCTTTTACAATAGAAGCTGAGTATATAAGAGTACCTTCCTCTATACCTCTACTCACTCCTATAACTACCGTTGAGTACTATAACCGAGTACTCAGTCTCTCCTTTCTATTCTTCTAGAAATGATAAAGTGTTTGTCCTAAACAACAATTGCTAAGACACTTTAGATGATCGAAATCACTCTAGACTTTTACACAATGATTGGAAATTGGTGTAAGATTTTGCTTTGCTTTTCTCACAGAAATTCAAGTATGAATTTGGTCAGCGTTTCGAGTAATTGAAGATCTGCATCGAATGAAGCAATTGAGAGGCCTTTATATAGTGACACTTCAAGCACCGGTAATTTCGAATTTCGAAATAACCGTTAGAGGCAAACGGCTTCCTGTCGTTGTCACTCAGGACGTGCTCAGTGTCGTTGGCCAATGAGATTCTTGCATCTTCTGTCTATGGCAGTGCTCAACAGCTTTTCGTCAGATAAACAGAATGTTTCGACATTTACGGCAAAGTCTTTCAGACAGCTTCCTGCGCCTTCTGAACTTTACCCAAAGTAGAAATACTTTGTCTATAAGTTGGTTCTGTTCTGTCGCTGACCTGACTGCATTGTCTCTTAACTCAGCAACTTCCTCTTGAAGCTTTTGTAAGAAGGCTTCTCGATCCTTCTTCATGCTGAGTCGTCGTTTCACTTGATACAACTGCGTTTTATCTTCTTGGGTCGTGAAGTCTTGATGTGTTGACTTGGGCTTGACTTCCACTTATGGGCCTTTTGACTTTTTATCTTAATGTCTTATAAATCAATAACCTCAACATTGAACAAACACATTAGTGTGAATAAATCAAAACATTTAAATTTAATGTGTTAGAATATTTTTTATCATTTACTTAAATAATTTTGTCAAATCAAAATCATGTGGAAAGGTGTTTCAACAATAAGAGAACCCATCCGAAGGATCCCGATGCTGCGTTGGAAAGCCCCAATAAGAAAGATGGGCATATTGAGCGGCTTGTAGTTCAGCATGTGCCAGATGAAGCACTGCTCAAAGTTTGAGGCTGAGGAGGAGGAGTTGACCTTGGGAAAGAGAAAGTTGGTCAGGATGTAGTGAGCTTGTTTTTTAGGCTGACCCATGATGGTGCTGGAGATCTCTCCTTTGTGGTTTTTGGGTTTACAAAACTCAGCAACGTACTGAACCCGCTTATAATCATTCGTGCATCGCAGTTCTGCACCTTCTGCTTTAAGCTTTAGCAGGATAGCAAGGTAAGAGGGGGTGATGGTGATTTCCTTATTCTTAACCTTGGTGACCAAATAGTCATCGTCGTCATCAGCGACCTTTAGGTTTGCGTAGAACTCTTTCACCAGTTGTGGGTAAGTAGTTATAGGGAGAGAGAAGAGGTCAGTCCACCCATTCTTTGAAATCCAGTCACAGAAGGGTTTTTCTTCCTCGATGAAGCTTCCGGAAAACCATCGAGAATGGTAGACATTCAGGTTTTTGATACTGCTGAAGACTAGAAAGAACTTCCTTTCCTCAGGTTGCTTTTTCTTCTTCTTCTTCGAAGGAGTCGTCTGGTCAGTGTGAGGGTTTTCACCGAGGATGCTGACCTCGGGCATTGGTTGGTCATGCTGACCATGGGTCTGTTCTTGAGACTCTGAGGAGGTCTCGTGATATTCCTGCTCAGTAGGAGATGGAGGATTAATGTCGGAGCGGTTGTCATCGTATTTCTCACTGGAGATATTCTGGGAATCGTTCGACATGGTGTTCTTGAGGATTTTTGAGAGAGTTAGAAGATTAGGGAATTCAGAGAGAGAGAGATCAAGTGAGAAATTTTCAAGCGTAAAGAGGAATTAGTGGGAAACCGTCCACTATTTATAGTCGGTGCGTGTTGATCTGATAGGTCAGAATGGCGGTTCGTTTTTGAATCAATCAACGTCATTTAATTCTGACATTAATGACACGTTCGGCGCATGGTTTTCTAATCATTACGCTTACATCATCCTAGGTGGCTACTTAAATACGCGTGCAAGTATTCTATTCAGCATCTAAGATACTAAACGTTTGGTGTTCTGAGTGCTTAGTTTAGCGTGGAATGGATTCTTACCATGTGTAGTAACTCAGCATTTAGCAATCACTCAATATATATATAGCAGCTCAGCAACTAGTGATTTTATAGCATTCATATCTACTCAGCATATGATAGTTACTCAACATGTAATAATCACTCGACATGATATAATCAGTCAACATTCATTTTACTCAGAATTTTTATTGAAGAGGATTAGACATACCGATAGCTTCCCTTAGTATGCTGAACTGCTCACGAGCCAATGGCTTCGTGAAGATATCTGTAAGTTGTTCATCTATTGGAACATAGGTTAGCTTGATCTCACCTTTAAGTACATGATCTCTGATGAAGTGATGCCTTATGCTGACATGCTTCATCCTGCTGTGTTGGATTGGATTCTTAGATAAGTCAATGACACTTTTGCTGTCACATTTGACTTCAATTGTTCTCGTTTGGACTCTATAATCATCCAGCTGTTGCTTGATCCATAGGAATTGTGCAACACAGCTTTCCAGCAGCAATGTACTCAGCTTCAGTAGTTGACAAGGCAACTGATGACTGCTTCTTACTGAACCAAGACACTAGACAGCTTCCAAGGAAATGACATCCTCCTGAAGTACTTTTCTGCTCAAGCTTGTCTCGTCCATAGTCAGCGTCATTGTATCCAACGAGTATGAAATCATTCATGTTGGGATACCATAAACCTGCATTCACTGAGCTTTGCAAATATCTAAGGATTCTTTTTACAATTATGTAATGAGATTCCTTAGGGCTAGCTTGATATCTTGCGCAGTAACATACTGAGTACTGAATATCTGGCCTACTTGCCGTTAGATAGAGTAGAGAGCCAATCATACCTCGATATAATTTGCTGTCTACTGACTTACCTTTTTCATCAGCATAGAGCACAGTGTCAGTACCCATTGGGGTAGATATTGGCTTACAGTTTTCCATATCAAATTTCTTCAATATCTCCTTGGCATACTTTGTCTGGCTAATGAAGATGCCATTCTTGCCTTGTTTGATTTGAAGTCCTAGGAAGAAGTTGAGTTCTCCCATCATAGACATTTCAAAGTCAGTCTACATCTGCTTGCTAAATTCCTTGCACATTGACTCATTAGTAGCACCGAAAATAATATCATCAACATATATCTGTGCCAGCAGGGTATCTTTACCCTTTTTCTTAATGAATAAGGTTGTGTCAGCTTTTCCTCTCACATAGTTTCTGGTCAGCAGAAAGCTGGTCACCCTTTCATACCAAGCACGTGGTGCCTGCTTTAGGCCGTACAGAGCCTTTTTGAGTTTATAAACATGGTTTGGGAATTTTGGATCCTCAAACCCTGGAGGCTGACTAACATAAACCTCTTCATTTATAACTCCATTAAGAAATGCACTTTTAACATCCATTTGGAACAATTTAAAATTCATAAAGCTAGCATACGCACACAATATTCTTATAGCTTCTAATCTAGCTACGGGTGCAAAGGTCTCACCATAGTCAATACCTTCCTGCTGACTGTAACCTTGAGCTACAAGTCTGGCTTTGTTCCTGACTACGTTTCCCTGTTCATCTAGCTTATTACGAAACACCCATTTTGTTCCTATGGTCTTTTGATTTCTTGGTTTAGGCACTAAATCCCATACTTCGTTTCTCTTGAATTGATCTAGCTCCTCTTGCATTGCATTTATCCAGAATTCATCGTTCTCAGCTTCTGAGAAGTTTCTTAGTTCAAGGACTGACACGAAGGCTACGTTGCTGAGATATCTCCTGAGTTGATTTCTGGTCATCAGGGTGTTCTCAGCGACATCAAGAATGCTACTTTCAGAGTGTCCTTTTGGAACCTTGATCTCCTTTGGTAATGTAGTGTCTTCAGGAGTAGGTGTTTCAACAATCTCTGCAGGATTATATTGGTCAGCGAAGATAATTTGAGGTTCGTTTTTACCTTTGGTCAGCCCTTGAGGTAGAGACTTAGTGGCTCCATTTTGGTCAGCGGAAGCTGAGCATGTGTCATCTTCGACAGGCTGACTTATCTTCCTTGCAGGGTCAGTTTCATCGAACTCAACATGTACAGACTCTTCTAAGACCTGAGTTCGTTTATTAAACACCCTATATGCTTTGCTGTTTGTTGAGTGACCTAAGAAGATAACTTCATCAGCCTTTGAATCAAACTTAGCAAGGTTGTCTTTAGTATTTAGGATAAAACATCTGCAACCAAAAGCACGAAAATATCCAATATTGGGTTTTCGTCATTTCCAAAGTTCGTAGGGGGTTTTCTTAAGTATAAGTCTGACTAGAGCCCTATTAAGTATATAGCAAGCTGTGTTGACAGCTTCACCCCAGAAATACTTTGGAAGCCTATTCTCACTCAGCATTGTCCTAGATATTTCAACTAAGGTTATGTTCTTCCTTTCAACTACCCCATTTTGTTGAGGAGTTCTAGAAGCAGAAAAATTATGGTCAATGCCACTGACTTCACAGAATTCATCAAACTGTTGATTTTTGAATTCTCCGCCATTATCACTTCGGATGTGAGCTAATTTTAGGTCTTTATCATTTTCAAGTTTTCTTACCAGTGTTGAGAATATCTCAAAAGCTTCATCCTTGCTACTCAGCAGGATGATCCAAGTGTACCGAGAAAAGTCATCTCTAATGACCAAGGAAAATCTCTTACCACCCAAGCTCAGTGGCTGGACTGGTCCGAAAAGATCAAAGTGTAGTAACTCTAATGGACACTTGGTTGAGACTACATTTTTACTTTGAAAAGATTTTTTAATTTGTTTACCTTGCTGACAAGCATTACACAATTGATCCTTCTCAAACCTGAGTTTGGGCAATCCCTCAACTAATTGCTTTATTGCTAATTTGGCAAGGAGATCCATGCTTACATGACCAAGTCTCCTATGCCATATCCAGGAATTATCTTCCTTTGACACTAAGCATATATTCTTTGAAAACTTCTTTTCTAGATTTAGCATGAAAACGTTTTCAACACGAGGGGCGGTTAAAATCAACTCATTTGTTTTTCCCTCGAGTATCCTACACTCAGTGGCGTCAAATACAACCTTTCTACCGCTGTCACATAGCTGAGCTATGCTCAGTAGGTTATATTTAAGACCCCTGACTAGGGAGACTGACTCAATAGTAGGATTACCACCAACAGTACCTGACCCTACTATCTTACCCTTTTTGTTGTCTCCAAAACTTACATTTCCTCCTTGTTTATGCACAAGTGTGATGAACTGAGTTTGATCACCAGTCATATGCCTTGAGCATGCGCTGTCAATGTACCATAGCTTTGACTTCTCAACACACCTCAGGCTCACCTGCAATTGAACTAGTTATCTTTAGGTACCCAATTCTTTTTGGGTCCTCGTTTTTTAGAGTCAACAGGTGATGCATCATATTTAGTTTTGTGACGACATACATTTATAGTGTGGCCATCTTTCCCACAAAAGTCACAATAAACTACCCTTTGGGGGTATTTCCATTTTTGGTCAGCACGATGGTGCTGAGCATACTAACACACTTTTATAGTGTGTCCTTTCTTTCCACAACAGTCACACTGACTGTTGGGCTGAGTGTACCGTCTTTGCTGACTGGTACCCGAATACTCAGTCTTTGAATAGAACCTTTTCTTAGCCGATGAACTCAGCTGGTTCTGTATGGATGTGATGTCATTTTTCAGATTTTTAGAGTCGGATTGGACTTCAGAGACAAACCCATGCATGATTTTCAAGTTTTCATCTTGCCTGGTATTGTCCTGGAGAAGATGTCGGAGGTCACTGAGTTTGACCTCTTCAATCTCATCACACCGCCTGCTGAGTGCTCGTATTTTCTTATTACACTTTTTGATCAGTGTATAGAGATCACTCAGGGCATTAATCATTTCATTTCTGAGCAAGGGTAGAGACATTACCTCAGTTGTATGTTCCTCATGATCAGATCCATCAGAGAGGTCAGCTTGCTCAGAGAGACATTGGTCAGCAGATTCATCAGCCATGAAATAGATATTTGCTGACTCGGTGTCATCAGCTTCTGACGAGGTTGACTCATCACTATCACTCCATGTGGCCACCATTGCCTTTCTGCTTCCCCTCTTGTCTTTCTTTAAGGTAGGACAGCTTAATTTGATGTGCCCAGCTTGATGGCATTCAAAGCAAGTAACAGGCTTTGAGCTGTCCTTCTTGTGTCTGCTGTCGCTAGACTCAACTTTGTATTTATCGCTTCTTTTGAATGGCCTTTTACTGTTCTTATCATTTTTTCTAAACAGCTTCTTCATCTTCCTGGTAAACATGGCCATCTCCTCATCATCTGATGAGTCAGCTTCGGTTGAGTCAGCTTTCATGATAAGAGATTTTTGCTTCTTGTCCTCAGTTTTTTCTTTAGCCTCAAAGTTTTTCATGGAGATCTCATGGGTCAACAGAGATCCGATGAGCTCATCATACTTGTACGTGGTTAGGTCCTGAGCTTCTTCAACAGCTGTCTTCTTTGCTTGCCAGCTCTTGGGGAGACTTCTTAGAATCTTCTTCACTTGCTCTTCTTCAGTGAAGTTCTTGCCGAGTCTCTTAAGCTCATTGATAATGTTAGTAAATCTTGCATTCATCTCAGAGATGTCTTCATTATCATTCATTTCAAACAGCTCGTACAGTCGCATATGCTGATTCACCTTGGACTCTTTGACCTTGCTGGTTCCTTCATAGGTCACTTCCAACTTCTTCCAGATTTCTTATGCTGACTCACAACCTGAAATTTTATTGTACTCTGCAGCATCTAACGCACATTGAAGCATGTTTATAGCCGAAGCATTATTTTGCAATTTTTTAAGGTCATCTTCTGACCACTTAGCCTCGCTTTTGACAGTTTTTACACCATCAATGGTTTCATAGGGAACAAACGGGCCTTGGACTATAGCTAGCCATGCACTCATATTTGTTGCCTGAATGAAGTTTTTCATCCTGTTCTTCCAAAATGTATAATTAGACCCAAAGAACAGAGGAGGCCGACTAATAGATAATCCCTCAGGGAGTATCTGGGTTGTTTGATTTCTTGGAAGGAAACGAGTGCTGTTCTTAGCCATTACAGGGATCAGCTCAAGATAGTTTTATCTTGAATAGTGAGCTACAAAGCTCTGATACCACTTGTTGGTCCCGTATAATATGATAGGATTAGTTCCAAAGGGGGGGGGGGTTAGGAACTAATATAACTTTTTCGCTTTTAAATGCTGACTTAATTGAATGTTTGATTATTTAACTTAGTTTCAGGTCAGCAAGACTGAGTGATGTGTGAGACAACTTTTAATCAGATACTGACTAGAGCTGTTTCAGTCGAGAGTTGGGAAGTAACACTTAAGTTAGTTTCCAACTCAGCACTCAGATTACTCAGCTTCAGCTTGTGCAGATTATTTACTGAGTGATTTTAAGTAACCATCACATACAAATATATATCAAGAGAAAGGGTTAGAGTTTACTCAGCAGACTTATCCTAGTTCGGCCTCTCCGCATACGTCCAGTCCTCGAAATCCTTCCGAGCTTTTTCAATCCTCTACTGAGCTCTTTAAAGGTAGAGCACAAACCGTTTACAATAGCAACTGAGTATGCAAGAGTACCGTCCTCTATTCGTCTACTCAATCCTATCTACCACTGAATACTATAACCGAGTACTCAGCTTCTCTCTACCACTGAGTACTATAACCAAGTACTTAGCTTCACTCTTCTAACCTTTTACAAATGATAAGAAATTATTCTTAATACAACAAAGAACACTTTAGATGACTGAATCAATCTAGACTTTTACACAATGATTGGAGTTTGGTGTAAGGGCTTGCTTTTTCTTTTCAGACAGCTTCTATTTTGTATTTTTTTCTTAGTGAAGATTTTCTTGTCTGTCTATATCTCTCTTGTATATTTTTTGATCCAAGTGATGATTTGGCCTATTTATAGCAATCTTTGGGGTGCCAATAATTTGAATTCCGACATAGCCGTTGTGGAAGAACGGTCTTCTTCGTCATCACGTGGTCAGCTTCCAGAGCTGCAGGCCAATCCTGTCTTCTGATTTTACCTGACACCAGGTTTGCCAGATTCGTCTTCTTGCGCCAGGTTTGTCTTCTTGCGCCAGGTTTGTCTTCTAGCCAAAAGTCAGATGGTCCATGCATCTCGAAAAGGTCCTAAAGATGGTTTTTCGAGGCTTCTGATTTTTTCCAGAAGTTTGTCATACATTGTCTTCCAAGTTGACGGATTATTGATGCTGACTTGGTTATTACTCAGCTTGACTCAGGGACTTCGCCTTTAAGCTTTTCTGAAGAAGACATTTCTTTCTTAAAGATGAGTTGCATTCCACTCAGCTTCTATTGCGTGACTTGCTTATGCTGACTTTGTTCTGTCTTTCTTTTATGGACTTTCAGTTCCTGTTCTCGTTAGTTAATTTACTCAACATTGAACAAACTCATTAGTACAATTAAATCAAAGCACTTAAATTTAATTGTTTTAATCATGAGAATAATTTTGTCAAATCAAAATCATGTGGAAATATGTTTCAACACATAGTACTCTTTTGCCATCGCCTGCAACATCTCATGCACGCTCGGATACTGCGGCTTCTTCACCTACGTCGGCTGCCTCTACCGAGCCCTCTGCTTCTCAGTCAGCCGACACATTAGAAAATATTGTTGCTCCTCGCACTGTTGACAATGCTTATCCTATGATTACTCAAGCAAAGGCCGACACTTTCAAACACAAAATGCTGGTACATTCTGCTGATACCGATCCTAATACCTTTTTACAAGCTTCTCAACATGCATGTTGGCGCAAAGCAATAGGTGAAGAATACAATGCACTGATGACGAATGGCAATTGGAGCCTTGTTCATCTTCTCCTCGTGGCTAATTTGATTGATAATCGTTGGTTGTTTAAAACTAAAATGAATTCAAAAAGAGAAGTTGAACGACATAAAGCTCGTCTAGTGGTTTAGGGTTTTCATTAGCGTTTTGGGATTAATTATATTGATACATTTAGTCCAATGGTTAAGCCTACCCCTATTCGACTTATCCTTTCTTTGGCTTTGAGTTTGAGGTGGGATATCACTAAACTTGATGTTTCTAATACTTTCTTACATGGTGATTTACATGAGGATGTGTATATGGTGCAATCCCCTGGTTTTGTTGATCCGGATAACCCGCAGCTGGTTTGTAAATTACATAAATCACTGTATCGATTGAAGCAATCTCCTCGTATGTGGCATAAGAAGCTCACAATGAAGCTATTAGAGTTCGGGTTGCAGGGGTCTAAAACTAATACTTCACTTTACTTCCTTGTATCTGACAAGGTGCGTGTGTATTGTCTTATTTATGTGGATAATTTATTGGTAACCGAGAATGACATTGATTTGATTGGGAAGTTGACCAAGTTTCTTAAGATTAATTTTGCAATTCGGAATCTTGGATCATTGCATTATTTCCTTGGTTTGGAAGTTCATTGGGATTCGATAGGTCTCTTATTACACCAGTCCAAGTATATTCAATCCATTCTTAAAAAGGCTAATATGTTGGATTGTAAAATCATCTCAAGTTTGGCTAATCCCTCTGCGCACCTACAGGTCGATCCCACGGATGCCTTTGATGACTCTTATCTCTATCGTAACATTGTCGGGAGCTTGCAATATCTGTCTTTCACCCGGCCAGACATCTCATTTGCAGTTAATCGGGCCTCGCAATTCATGCATGCTCCATCTAATGTTTATTAGAGTGCAATTAAACGCATTTTGAGGTATTTACAAGGTACCCCTTTGTTTGGTATTGTTGCGAAAACGACTAGCAAATTAAAAGCTAAAGCATAAAACAAATAGAGAAAACACCGGAATTTAACGAGGTTCGGCCAATATTGCCTACGTCCCCGGACACTACTAAATATTATTGCAAATTAGCAATTACAATAGAGAAAGGAGGAGAAAACAACAAAGCCTTAAAAATTAGAGGAGACTTGTTGTGGGGTGACTTAAACCTAAAACCCAAGCCCAAATATATAGCCTTCCAAACTCCCTCAAAAAGCATAACTTTCCAATGTGGGACTTTTGAACAACTAAAATACAACTTCTCCTCTTCTTCCTTTAGACTAACAATGTGAGCTTCTTAAAAGAGAGCCACTTTTCTACAGGTATCCGGTTCACTAAAGGTTATGTGAATCAATTACATGGCTATTCTGATGCTGATTGAGGGGTGGAGATCATGATGATCTAAATTCTATGGGAGGTTATGCGGTTTTTTCTTGATTCCAAGGTAGTCTCTTGGTCATCTCACAAAGAAAACACTGTTTTTAAATCTTCTACTGAAGCCGAATATCGAGCTCTGGCCACAACCACTTCTGAACTTACTTAGCTACAAATGTTGCTTCGCGAGATCGGCTTTCCTGTTTCTACGACACCTGTGTTATGGTGTGATAATATCAATGCTATATATTTGTCTGCCAATCCCGTTTTTCACAATTCCACCAAGCACCTGGAAATTGACTTTTACTTTGTGCGAGACAAAGTTCGATCCAAAGCATTGGTGATTCGATACATATCTACTGAAGACCAAACAACTGGTATTTTTACCAAACCACTTGCCCAGAATCAGTTTCAACTGCTTAGAGACAAACTGACAGTTTGTTCCCGCCTTGTTCATCTTGAGGGGGAGTAATGAGTAGTTAACCTAAATAAATTCGGTTTATGAGTGTTAACCTAAAACCGAATCGGTTTAGGATTATTGTTTAGGTTATTGGTTAGGAATGTGTTTCCTAGTTAGGCTCCTAGCTAGACACGTACAACTTCCACTATATATATGTGCATATATGTAACGTAATACACAAGTGAAAATACAAAGAATATTTAAACCTAGCAATTATGCATGAACGAAGTAGGGAATTGAACCAATGTTTTCTGCATGAAACGATGTATTGGAAGCAATGATCCAAGCTATTTTAGCTTCAAGGGGAGACAAGAACACACAGATCTTTCATGTTATGGCTTCATCACGTAGGAGGAGAAATATGATTATTAAATTAACATCAAATAGTGGGGCTTGGATTAAGGATTCCGATTCACTAAATGACCATATGATAAATTATTTTCAAAAGTTATTTGATGAACATTACGTGGGGAATGATCGAAATTTGGCTATATCCGTTCTTCCTTGAATAATCTTGCTAAGGACGATCTCATCAAATCATTTACTAAAGACGAATTTCGAATTGTTTTCTTTTCCATGAGATGGTTTAAACCTTTGCTTTTTCTAATGTTTTTGACATATTATGGGGATAATCTCTTTGCTGCATACTCCAGTTAGCTTATGACATGTTCTTTTCATCCTTCCATCATTTACATTATAATCATTTTGATTCCTAAGTCGAAGAGCCCTACTTCTATCGCAGACTTTTGTCCTATCTCTTTGTCTAATGTCTAATATAAAGTAGCGGCTAAAGTTTTTGCCAATCGGTTGAAACAATATCTCCATGATCTAATTGGCTCAGAGAAGTAGGCTTTTGCTAAAGGTAGATGTAACATCCTGATCTAATACCATGTAGATATTGTCGGTTTTGGCCCAAATCCAACACTTTGGACCGCACGGCTTTAAAACGCGTCTGCATGTATTAGATTCACCTCTTACTAATAAGCCACAATCATTCCCTCTCAATTTCCGATGTGGGATTCAGTTCATTCCAGCCCCATCATCATCCATTAGGTCTGCTCCTTGCTCAAGCCTTCTATCCCAGCGCCACCCACTCCAGACCGTGTTGTTACAATATATCCATAGTGGATAATGTTCTTCTAGCGTTTGAATGTATTCACCGCATGAAAAGGCATAGTAGGGGAAAAACATGCTCAGTGGCTCTCAAAATTATATTTGGAAGACCTATGACAAAGTTCATTGATCTTACCTTGAAGATGTGCTTAGGAAGATGGAGTTCCTGCCTATTTGGATCTCATGGGTTATGCAATGTGTGCCCTTTGTTGACTATAATGTGATTCTGAATAGTTTTGAAGTGGGTCTTATCATTCTGATCTTGGCTTCCTTGTGATGATTTCCATGTTTCCTTTATTACCCCTCTTCATGCACATGTTAACATCGTCAAAGATCTTTAGATACTGAGAACTACTTACTGGGAAAATAAACTTGTCCAATCCATCTAGTTGATCGAGGATAGTAACACATTATTGAGTCTCTCACGAGGTTCTCTAGACGTTGAGGATTCTCTTCGATGACATTTTGATATATAGGGAAATTACTGACTTACATAGTTATAGCAGATGATTTACTACCCATCTTAGAGGAGGACGATCTAATGGCTGCCTGCCTGGATGAGAATTTGACACCTCCACATTCCACCCCGAGTCAAATGTTTATGTTTGTATGGAAATTATGCCCAAATTTTCTCCCTCTTATGTGAGTCCTGTGGATAACGTTTGCATCATTCTCTAAGAAATTTGGAGACACCAGAACAACAAAGTTTGGCACCACCCTGTTGTCCCTCGAGAAGCTACAATGCGTTTCTCCCCTGATCTCCACTCACAATACACTGTTGCCCAAGTTTCGCCTAACGTTGTGCATGCTTCCAACAACCCTGCTACTGTTTCTGTTTTGAAATTAAATGTTGATGCATCCATTTGTTCGGATACTAATCACGCTAGGTGCATCTATTGGTTGTTATTGTAGAGCTCAAGCTCATGATCGCAGAAGCTATGGGCGTGAGAGAAGCCCTCACTTGGCTCAAAATCAACAATTGTGCAAATGTTCTTTTAGAGGTAGACTCCCAAATTGTTGCGGTGGCTACCAAGCAAGATCCAGACAAGCGAATCGTGTTGCTCAGACGAGGACAGTTCGTTTTTATGCTAGTATTTTTTTTTGCCTCGGTTGAGTTCCAATTTTTAATGAATCTGATTTTTCTCTTAATCAATTTTTTTTAGAAAGGCCTATTTATTTAGGGTATTAACGTTCCCAAATTACTTATCACCGCTTCTATTTGGACAATTTTGTCATTTTTAGATTTTTTTTTTTCAAAACTCAATTTTTTTTGAGAGAATCGGCCAAAATTTGGGCAGGTGCAAAATCGTAAAATATTTAGTGACGAAAGATACTAGATCGTTTAATTTTTTATGACGAAAAATGCAAAATTTTCCAATTTTTTGTGACGAAAAATGTAAAATCGTCAGAACAAATATGTATTATTTTCATGAGTTCCTTGATAAAAAACGTAAATTTTAATGTTTTCGATTTGTAATTATCCATTTTTAGATTCAGGTTGTCACACATCAATTATTTTTATAATTTCAATGATTGTTGTTCGTATTTATGTTTTCACTCGTAATTATTCATGATTGTTGATCAAAATTATGAAGGTAAAAAACTATAAATGAAATAGTGATAAGTAAATTGGGGACTGTATTTAACAGTCCATTTAATTTATGATAAATAAATTAGTATATATTTTAAATATTTAACAGAAATAAAACTTGTTACCGAACTTATATCAATACAGATAATTAATTATCGGTTTTCGTATTTCATCCTGTATTTTACACCATTACGGGCTATTCTATACGGTATTCACAAACAAGCGGTGATGGCCGGCGGGCCTCGGCTGCTGGTCCAGCATTAGCAATTATGTGAAATTATTAACGCATTTTAAATATGATGAATAAAATAACAATAAATAAATATGAAAAGTGTTGATTAATTTTCCCTTTCTGATTAGCAAGAGCTGTATAATATATATATTACAGCAAATTCCCGATAAAACGACAAACAACACGTTAACCAATTAGACGGAAATTCGTCTTCGGACGACAAGGGTTTTAGTTTTACAAGATCTCTCTTTTCTATCGCCTTCCTCAACACTTCAACAGCTGTTCACCACCTGTTGGACGTCTCTTTAGGAGGGAATTGCAGTTTCCCTTGGCGGGAATTCAATTCCCTTCTATTGCCTTCCTGTTTTGAGATTCTGCTGGAATTTGTTGATTTTTCAATCCACAGTATTATGTGCAATTGGCTAGATACTCATACAAGGGAAGCGTAATGGGAGGAGTATCTGATAATTCAACGGGCCTAATTCTGGCAGTGGTATCCAGTGCTTTTATTGGGTGCAGTTTTATTTTGAAGAAGAAGGGGTTGAAGAGAGCTGGTGCTACTGGTACTCGTGCTGGTTAGTTCTTTTTACTTTCAGTTTTATGAATTGCTGGATGTTTTTACCTCTGATACGCAGCATTGGAATCTTTGGTTTACTGACGTCGTTGAGAAAGTGAAATACAATTTTATAGTTACTATAAAAATACCTGTTATTCCTTATTAGTATACTACTGGACACTGATTCTAGGTTTGGATGTAAGTATGTTTCAAGTAATGGTTTTGTGGTATGATTTTTTGTCAGATTGATTGGATCAAAGCTGTTTGTTTCATTGTTTAAGTTCATGAGTAATAATTTTATTTATAAATATAGATGACTGCTTATTTGAAATGGATTTGGGGATTTCGGCCTTTAATGGGAAAATTGATACTAATTTTAGGTTTTAATTCATCTTCATAACTTAGTCATGACCCTGATCTATTAAAAAAAAAAAGGAAAAAAGAATCTGCACAAATTAAAATCCTTCCACCCATGTACAGGGAAAAAATATTACAAATTTCTGAAGCAAAGATGCATCTGTTCCAATTATTTGTGTGATTTGACAAAAATAGTGTAACAATAGTATATGTAACATCAAAAAATTTGGCAGCTATAATTTAGAGGTGTGCCTCTCCCCTGCACTATTGTTTCTGTTGGGAAGTTGTCATTGGTCGATGTCTTTGCCCAGACAATTTCACTTATCACTCCAGTTCAGGACCCAGAAGTCAAAAATATAGTTTGATCATTCTAATTACTTGTTTGAAATTTCTGTTATTATTACATTTGCCTTTCCTTGTCATGTGTTCTTTGTTGTTTGCACTACAATTGTTGGTTTTGAATGTATAATGGATGGTGATTATGGCCCCCCCCCTCTTTAAAATTACCTAGTACTTCATTATTTAATTAGGAAATAGGAAGTGAATCCCTGTGAGTTTTGAGCTGAAGTAAACGCTACTGAAATTATGCATGCTTGTTTATCAAATATAGCTGACCTATTTCTCTTGAATAATATAGGAGTTGGGGGCTATACCTACTTATTGGAGCCACTATGGTGGGCTGGCATGGTGACAAGTAAGTATAGAAATATGAATGCAAGTCTCTATCTCCCTCTCTTTCTCTCTAGGATGTCTTCATACTATCTATGAATTTATAGTTTTACCCAATGGACCACTTAGTTTAAGTTCATCAACTTCTCTAAATACAGTGTTTGTTGGAGAGGTAGCAAATTTTGTGGCATATGTTTATGCTCCTGCAGTTTTAGTGACACCTCTAGGTGCACTTAGCATAATTGTCAGGTAAAAGCAGATGCATCTAAAACTTTGTTTTTGTTGTATCTTCTCATTTTAATAGTTAATCTTTTGCTTTAGAATTAACATATTTGGTCAAATATTTGTAGTGCAATATTGGCACACTTCATGTTGAAAGAGAGAATTCAAAAGATGGGCGTAATTGGGTGTTTGTCCTGCATTGTTGGATCAGTAGTAATTGTGATCCATGCACCTCAAGAACATACTCCCAATTCTGTTGAAGAGATTTGGATCTTGGCAACTCAACCAGGTCACAATTATTATTTTTTTCACCTTTATTTTCACATAAAGTTGTCATCTCCATGTTTTATTCATCAATTCTGCGTTTATTTTTGTTTTTTGCAGCATTTTTAATATATGCAGTAGCTTCACTTTCAATGGCGTTAGCTTTGATTTTGCATTTTGAACCTCGCTGTGGGCAGACAAACATATTGGTTTACTTAGGCATATGCTCTTTAGCTGGTTCAATTACGGTAATTCCTTAATCTAGAAACAATGAAGGGTAATGTCATCAGGGTTTCATTACATTTTCAGTTCCTGCGTTGCTTCATATTGATTACTACCTGTTGTTACGTGCATACTCATTGATTGTTCTCCTCTTTCTCTATGGTGTTATTCAGGTTGTAAGCATAAAGGCTATTGGAATTGCAATAAAGCTTACCCTGGAGGGAACAAGTCAGATAGCTTACCCACAAACTTGGTATTTCCTTACAGTTGCAGTGGTTTGTGTAATTACCCAATTAAATTACCTCAACAAGGTAAGCTTGAAGTCATACTGGCTCCTATTACATTCATGGGTTGTTTTTGTCTACAGCAGTGTTAAATACGACCATTAGCCAATTATTTTCCTCTAATTGATTAGTGCTTAAGCTATAGATGCTATTCTAGTTCAGTTATGGCTGTAGAGGTTAGTTCTGCTAGGGAGAAAATGATCAAGGACCTTCCTTTTTACCTCATATTTCCTGTCATTTTACTCACTATGGCTCATACATGAATTTTGGCTTAAGATGGCTGCCTCAGCCAAGTTTGCATTTAACTGGTTATAATTGGCTATATTTGATACTGCAAGACATTCCATGGGCATATAAGGGAGGGTGAATAGATGCTTATGATCACAAACACAGAGGGAAGGTTTTATCACCATCTTATTTTTTGGAAGTACACATCTGATATCTGCTAATATCTGTTTTGTTATGCTTGGAGAAGCTTTTAGCGGGTGTCCAAAGGAAGAAGGTGTCATTACCATCTTATTCCTTGGAAGGGGATATATGATATTTCCTGATAGATGTGAAGATCATTTTAACTCATGGGCCAACTCCTAGTACTTCCATAGAAAAACTTATATGGGGGATATCACGGGTTGATTTAGTTTAGGCCAGCTCCTTTTGGTATGAATGGTACTACTAGAGTAGTCACTCCATTTAGGGCTGTATTAAGTGGCTTAACTTCATTTATGGTTGATCTATTATCTAATGTTATTACTAGAGTTTTATTAATTCATAGAAATACGTGCATAGAAAGAGGGGTATATTACCATCTCATTGTTTTGAAGTATAGTGAGTTTTATTAATTCATGCACATATGTGCATACATGATTATATGGAGAGACCGTAGGTTGATTAAATTTTGGAAGAGAAATAGTATTTTGCTAGACAAACTATATTTCTTTTGTGAGACATGGAAGAGATGCTTTTCTAGAAAATATTATACGGGTTGATGATTTCTTGTGGTTGATCAGCTCTAGAATTTTGATCATATGTACTGTTAGTTGCTCAATCTAGGGCTCAAATTGTGATAAACTTAAATTATGTTAGGTAACTTGGATATTGTCATGATCTAGTCAGCATTTCAGAGTTGCATCAATTTGATCACAGAAACTTGATGGAAACTTGACTTTAGCTGTTAATGAATTGTTCAAGTTGTTGTTATTCAGAGCTGTCAATTAGCATTCGTTCAATAAGTAGAAAATAATTAGGCGGAATGAGTGTTCTATTAACCTTTGAAGAATATTTATACACATTACAGAATCCTATATGTGGTAGGATAGCTATACAAGAGACTAAATAGGAAAAGGAACCAAGCAAGACTTCTAGCACTAACTAACAACTTATATGTCAACACTCCCCCTCAAGTTGGTGCATAGATATTACACATGCCCAACTTGGATAATGTTTCATAGAACTGACCATTTGAGACGGCGTGAGTCATTATATCTGCTAGCTGGTCTGAACTTTTCCTGTGTGGAATTTCAATCTCACCAGAATCCAAATTGTCTTTAATGTAGTTCCTGTCAAGTTCTACATGTTTAGAATCTTCAACCAAGTGAGTTCGGTTGCTCCATGATGCATTGCACGATACTCTGCTTCAGCACTTGATAATGCTACAACATTTTGTTTCTTGCTTCTCCAAGTTACCAAGTTTCCTCCCACAAATGATAAGTAGCCTGAAGTGGATTTTCTGTCTGTTTTGTCTCCGGCAAAATCAGAATCTGTATATGGCACAATATCTAGATGATCATTCTTAGTGAACATGACACCTTTTCCTGGAGAAGACTTGAGATAGGCCAAAATCCGATTTACTGCATTCATGTGACACTCGCTCGGATTATGCATAAACTGGCTCACAACGCCAACTGCATATGTCAAATCAGGTCTAGTGTGAGTCAAATAAATCAATTTTCCCACAATTCTCTGGTACCTTTCTTTGTTGGTTGGAACTTGATTTGGATAGATGGACAACCCATGATTAACTTCAATAGGAGTATCTATTGGCTTGCATGCAGAATATCCGGTTTCAGCCAAAAGATCCAAAACATACTTCCGTTGAGAGAGGAAGACTCCTTGCTTTGACCGAGATACTTCTATACCTAAGAAGTATTTTAGAGCTCCGAGATCCTTCATATCGAACTCCTTAGCCAAGTAATTCCGAAGCTTCTCGATTTCATTATCATTATTACCTGTAACAATCATGTCATCAACATAGACAAGAAGTATGGTAATATTCTCATGGTCTCTTCTAAAAAACAAAGTACGATCGCCAAGAGCTTGTTTGAATCCATACTTCTTCATGGCGTAACTTAATCTCCCAAACCATGCTCTAGGTGATTGTTTCAGCCCATACAATGCCTTCCTCAACCTACACACCTTGCCATTTTCTAAATCAAATCCTGGGGGAGGATCCATATAAACTTCCTCAATTAAGTCACCATGGAGAAAGACATTTTTTACGTCAAATTGCCTCAATGACCAATCTAAATTGGCTGCAAGTGATAGTACAACTCGAACAATATTCATTTTTGCCACTGGAGCAAAAGTCTCTTGGTAATCGATGCCATAGGTTTGTGTATAACCTTTGGCAACTAACCTGGCCTTGTACCTTTCTACTGTTCCATCTTATCTGTATTTCACTGTAAATACCCACTTACATCCCACAGTCTGTTTTTCTTCAGGCAGATTCGACATCTCCCAAGTAGCATTTTTCTGAAGAGCTGTCATCTCTTCTTCCATCGCTGCTTCCTGAAAATTATTAGGTATTGAATCCGAAGATAACTGGAGAGCAAAGGTTAGATTTGCTTGAGATAGGCGATGATATGATACAAAGTTGGATATTGGATAGGCAATATTAGAAGAGTTAAAGAACCCAAACCTATCTGGTTCTTTTCGCTCACGAGTAGGATATCTTTTAACCTGATCATTATTAGAAGAAGGAATCAGAACAACAGATTGATCCAAACAAGAGTTTTGGTTTTCAGGGAACTGGAGATTTACCTCAGAGTCAATCTTTGAAGAGTCATCCGATGGCATGGGTATTATCATTGAGAGGAGGATCTGTCCCATTTCTACGAGAATACTTTTGTTGAAATAGCCTAGCTGATCTCTCTCCCTCAGATTCAGTCACCTTGTCATCACCATTTTGTTCATCATACTGCCAAAACCTCTTTTCTGCTAACCATAACTGTTCCTCTTCCTTACTATTAATCTCCCCCTGAAGAGGAATAAGTGACACATCCCTAGAAAAGCATGACTCTTTTTCACTAAACTCTACATCCATGGAAACATAGTATTTGTTTGTAGGTTGATGAAAGCATTTATATCCCTTTTGAGTGCTGGAATAGCCTAAAAAACACATTTGAGTGCCCGTGGATCAAGTTTATCACGATGTGTGGAGTGAACATGAACATAACAGACACAACCAAAGATTTTAGGACAAATATTTAAACAAGCTGGTCTAGAGTGAAATCTAGAGAGCATCCTTAAAGGAGTTTGGAAGTCAAGACGACGAGAAGGCATGCGATTAAGAAGGAAAACAGCAGTCATGCCAACATCAGCCCAACATGCATAGTGAAACATAAGGCTCTTGCTATTTCAAGAATATGTCTATTCTTACGTTCTGCTATACCATTTTGTTGTGGTGTGTAAGGACATGTGGTTTGGTGAAGTATGCCATGCTGTGTCATGAAAGCAAGAAGAGATTGATTCACAAACTCACGACCATTATCAGAATGAAACACTTTGATTTGGACACCAAATTGAGTAAGAATCATTTTATAAAATTGAGGAATAAGCTGTATAACATCATTCTTAGATTTCATCAAATATACCCACGTTACTCTAGTGCAATCATCAATAAAAGAGACAAAATATTTGTAACCCAAAGCAGATGTAGTAGAAAAAGGCCCCCAAACATCTGTATGAACATATGAAAAAGGAGTAGTACTTTTATTAGAGCTGACTTTGAAAGGAACGCGATGATTTTTGGCATAAATGCATTGTTCACATCGCAAACTTGCAACTGAAACATTCTTAAATAAATGAGGGAACAAGTGTTCTAAATATGAAAAGGATGAATGGCCTAAACGATAATGCCAGAGTACAATTTTCTCTCTATCAGAATTCCCACTTTCCACATGAAGACTATGGGTACCAGCAGACATCTCCATTTTATTACCCTCTAGGTAGTAGATTCCTCCTCTCTCCTTACCAATGCCAATCGTCATCTTCGTAAGATTGTCCTGAAATACACAATGCGTAGAGGTAAAAATTACAGAACAATTAAGAGTCTTTGTAATCTTACTAATAGAAAGAAGGTTATTTGAGAGATCTGGAGCAAATAATACGGTTGACATAGAAAGATTTGGAGAAAGAGAAACTGTCCCAGCCTTTGTAATAGGCATGACACTTCCATTAGCAACCTGGACAGACTTAACAGGTGGAGGTGTTAGAGAGCTAAGGATACAAGAGTTATTAGTCATGTGATCAGACGCCCCTGAATCAATAACCCAATCATTTGAGGTGGCTAGAACACAAGACATACAAGAATTACCTTCTTGAGGTGACATCCTAGAAACATGAGAGGCGGAAGGCAGCAAAACGGAAGGCAACGAGTTGCTTGTAACGACATTCTGTGCAGTCTTCCTGTTCTTTCTCTCAACTTGTTTGAGTTTGTACCATTCTGGATAACCATGCTTCTTCCAACAAATGTCTTTAGTATGGTTGCTCTTGTGACAATAAGTGCAAAAACGTTCTTGAGCATTTGAGGATTCTGGTTTAGGTGTATATTTATGAGCAGCTAAAGCAGAACCTTCAAAATGGATTTCTGCCCCCATAGTAAGCTGTCGTTGTACTTCACGACGAACCATAGAATAAGCTTCTTCAACACTCGGCAAAGGAGAAGTAGCCAATATTCTGCTACTGACTTGGTCTAGGTTGTGATCTAGTCCTGCAAGGAAGATGTAGACTCTTGAATGGTGACAGAGGAGAATTTCTTGAATGGTGACAGAGGAGAATTTCTTGCTGGTAGAATTTTCACTATCAGTTTTAGGAGGCATATTGGATGGTGCGGCTAGGGTTTTGAAAAGGAAAGAGGAAAATAATTAGGTTAAACCTTATATGCGGCTAGGTTATGCCAGAGTAGAGTAGGTTATGAGGCTAGGGTTTTGAAAGAAAAAGGAATAGGGTTATGCGGCTAGGTTAAACCTTTCTCTGATATGCGGCTAGGTTATGCCAGAGTAGAGTAGGTTATGCGGCTAGGGTTTTGGAAAAAAAAGAATAGTGCGGCTAGGTTGGACCTTGCTCTGATACCAAGTAGAAAATAATTAGGCGGAATGAGTGTTCTATTAACCTTTGAAGAATATTTATACACATTACAGAATCTTATGTGAAGTAGAAGTGTTATACAGGACAGATTCCTATATGTGGTAGGATAGCTATACAAGAGACTAAATAGGAAAAGGAACCACGCAAGACTTCTAGCACTAACTAACAACTTATATGTCAACACAATATATGAATGCCAATTAGGCTGTCATGTAGGATTCTTGTATGGTTCCAGTGATCGGTAGATGAACTGTTTTGCAATGATGGTGAAATCATAGAAAAAAAATAGGCTTAATACATCCCTAGCCCCTAGTACTTGTCTAGAAAAGTCAAGTGCCCCCTTACACTTTGGAAACAACGTATTTACCCTTGAACTTGCTTAAAGTGACTTATTGATCCCTGAACTTTCTTAAAATAACCTAATAGCCCCCTGAACTTGGTTATAGTGATCTATTGCCTCCCTGAAGTTGCTTAAGTGATACTAACTTCAACTTGTCCAAAATCTCCCCATGGGGTCAAACAGTCAGTTTAAGTAAGTTCAGAGGGTAAATAAGACATTTCCAAAGTGTAGGGAGCAATTGACTTTTCTGGACAAGTACATACGGCTAGGAATGTATTAGGTAAAAAATTTAAGTTGGATGATGAAATTACAACAATTGCATTTCAGTGAGCATCCTGAATCTAAAGTCTGATATCAAACCAACTGGAAATATACCTTATCATCTTTTGTTATCAGGCTCTCTTGATATTCAGAAACAATGGAATGATTTCGTACTAAACTATATTCATTTCCATAAAAAAATGTAGTGCGGGACTGATATTAGTACATCTAGATTAGTAAATGCATGAGTCATTGCATTCATTTTTTTTTTTTTTTTCAAGTAAATTACCCAAGCATATTAGGCCCTGTTTGTTTATCAGAATATATTGTGTTGGCAAATAAATATTTTCCGCTGTTTGGCTACAACAACAAAGAACGGGAAGAAGTGGTGGGTGCTACTATTTTCAAAAGGGTAAGAAGGAATGGAGTAGGGTTCCAAAAGCTTAAGAACATAGTTTTTAAAGGCGCGCCTCACTCAAGGCTCAAGATAGTGAGCCTTGATTGCAAAAAGCGAGGCCCTGTTTAAAAGGCTCTCGCCTTGTGCACCTCGCTCGGGCCTCAGAGCCTGAATCAAGGCGCACTTTTGTGTTTTCAAAAACAACAACAACAACAAAGCCTTAGTCCCGAAATGATTCGGGGTCGGCTAACATGAACCATCATATAAAACCGTGAAAATCAACTTTTGTGTTTTCACTAGGGTTTTTTTTTACTGTTTTGTGTAAAACAAATGTTTTACTAATCTTAACCCGTAATCTGATTTAAATAAGATCAATCTTAACCTTTGATCTAAATAAGAATATCAAAATACGTAACTAAATATAGAAAAACTAAAGAGGGATTAAAAGCAGTCACTTAAAGAAGAGTCTTCTCCACTACACTCAAATAGAAACTGTGACACAGAAGAATGTCAATTGACAATGAATGGTTATTAGTATAGTAGCATTACTTAGGTTAAGAAGTTAAGTATATGTCAATATCTTTATGAAGTATGAACTTAACTTGTGCTTTTGACATTTATGATTTAGTATTATGTTTTTATGTGGTTTTGTTTTGTTTGTGTGGTTATAAGTGTTTTTTTTGGGTTTATACTTTAACTAGTAAAAGAGTATATATTTTTTTTATTTTTTGTACCTCATGTTTCCCTGGCACGCCTTGAGTTTAGACTCCAGGAGCCCTTAGCGTCTTAGTGCATCTTGAGCCTTTAACAAAGGGTAAAACATTTTCCTCAATTTCTTCATAAATTTTTCTATTGACTAACCTAAATTTTTCGCTTGACTTATTTTTCTAAGCAAACAAACAGCAGAAAATCAGGAAACATGCACAATATTTTCAGACAAACAAACAGGACCTTATTTACAATCAATGAGTTTTCTTTTTATACATAACCAACAATATGTTCTGTTCTTTTGCTAATTCTTCTCTACTGTTTTTTTAGCACCATTTTTGTTAAATTATGCAATTCTTGCTAGAATTATGAGTCTGAACTGCATCTTTGAAGTTTTTTCACAATGGGTTGAAGTAATAGATTTATGGTCTTTATGGGGCAACACGATAGGGGGAGTTGCTCAACTTTAGAAATAGATAATTGAATCATCTCAATATTCATTGGAACACATCTTAATATTGTGGAGAATCTTGAAGAAAAATTGGAATGAGAACAAGGACCTAGAGATTTATTGTCTGGTTGACATGGTTTATGGTCTATTGTGCTGTCTTAAAAGAACTGAAACTTTGTTTTACTCTGGATTATTTTTGCTTTACTTGAAAATATTTATTAGAGACGGGAGGATAATTTATGGTAGAAAGTGGTGAAAGCCTATGATGTTTCATCTGATGAATCTGCTCAATTGAGTGGGTGATTTCAAATCCATGTTTGCTTCTACATGTAAATTAGAAGTCCGATGAAATTACAATTAAGATGGGCAGTAGGGAAGAACATAGTCCCAAGTGTTCCATAGTTGCAACGAAATGCATATTCTTAGTGTTCATACATGATAAGACATAATATAGGTAATTTTTCGTCATTACTCTGATTTCTTTATCCATAGTTTCAAGTTTGCTCCAGGACACCTAATGAGTGCGTACTTTAGTTTTATTTTCTATTATTTTAGCTCAAATAATCTGGAGGAAGTTTGTGGTCCTCGAAATTTCCACCTCATTGAGGTTTTGTACCTTTGATTACTGAATTTATATCCTATACTTTTGAATGAATATCTATATTATATGGTTAGTTTTTGTCTGTCAGATGCCAGTCTTTAAAGTTTTTACTTTTCGGCAATCTCAAGTTTGAGCTATGTTTTTGTTTTTATTGTTCAGGCCTTGGATTCATTCAATGCAGCGCTTGTTTCTCCAGTATATTATGTAATGTTTACTACACTGACTATCATTGCTAGCATTATAATGTTTAAGGTAAAAAAAACCTTTTATCTGTGTAATTTTGGTGTTAATAATTAGATTTATGCAGAATCATAATTCAGAATAGATGTTTGCATATTTCTGCAGGATTGGTCAGGCCAAAACGCGAGCAGCATAACCTCAGAGATATGTGGATTTATTACTGTACTATCAGGAACAATAATTCTTCATGCGACAAGAGAAAAGGAGCCACCACCTCCTCTTGGTACATATAAGCCTTGTACTTTTCCTTTATTTATTATTATTATTATTGTTATTGTTTTTATCCTAGTTTGAGATGGGGAGTCTGGTCATTCTAAAATTGAGTATTTGATCAAGTGGATGAATTGGCTTGCAAGTTTTTGGATAAATATGAGCACAAGATTCCATGATGACTTTGCGACTTTCGGATTTTTGCGTTTTCACCCTATCTTGATTGGAAACCGGTCAACGATCAAAACACACGGCTTCGCCGTGACTCTCGCTTTTCGGCCAAATTCCATAGTTTAGAGCCTCCGACTCTATTTTGATTGGAAACGTGCCAACGATTAAAACACACGGTTTCATCGTGACTTTTGCTTTTCGGCCAAATTCCATGGTTTAGAGCCTAAAAAACACAAATACCTGGTTTTGGGCCTTTTATGTAATTTTTCTATTTTCTTTCCTTTTGTCTTTAGGATTAGGTTTCACGGTTTACTATTTTTCTATTTTCTTTCCTTTTGTCTTTTGTCTGTCTTTAGGATTAGGTTTCACGGTTTACCCACCGTAATTGGAATTGCTCGGTAACATTCGTGAATCCAAACCTTGGATCCGTTGCCCAACCAATTGCCAATTGATGCATGGTCTCGATTTGTAAACCCATTGCACTGCTAATTATATTTAGACCAGAATTTGCAGTATCAATAAGCCTATTAAACTCCAAAATCTGACATTCCCCTTCATTTTCCTCATTCTCATGTTGGGTTTTAGCAGCAAAAATTTCCCCATCTGTTGAAATCTCTTCGTTCTCGGCCAAGAGCATCATACGCAAGTGGCCTTCTGGGTGAAGAACACGAAGATGACCTTCTGGACATTTGTGTTGAGGAGAGAAATTTCCGCCACACCGAAAACATAACCTCCTCTTTTTGCGATCCTCACACTCTTGTTTAGAGAGATTGCGCACCCCTAGGTATCGATTATGGCTGCGCAAAGAATTCTGAGACAGAGAATGCATACCAGTTAGAGGATTAATAATGTGGGTTTTAGGTTGACCCAAAATGACGATGGATCTATTTGAACCCATGGGTCGATCCGATTGAGAATTAACTGTATTCTTTACATTAGACTTCCATATGGTATTAATCATGTGACCACCGCTCCCTTCAAACTTAGAACGGTGAGTCAACTCAGAGTTTTGAAATCCCATAGAGCTTTCCACACAATGTGCTAAATCCATCGCCTCTTCACATGACGGTGGTTTAAGGATCTGCACCCAACGAAGAATATCCTCATGAAGCCCTCCAAGGAAATTACCGAGAATTTGTTTGTCGGGTAACCTGGGAGCCAATGACAGCAGTGATTCAAACTCTTGGATATAATCTTCCACATACCCAATTTGAAACAATACTTTGAATTCCTGATACACATTCCGGAATTTGATGCCGCTGAATCGTTGCATGATTTTTTCTTTGAACTGATGCCAACTGATACGAAGATGTTTTTCTAGGGGAACTGCAAACAAACTCACAGCTGGACCTTCCATACACATTTGGGCAAGGTTCAATCGCAATGATGGATGGGTTTTATGAACCTGAAAATAGAGTTCTGCCTTACCAAGCCAACCTCTTGGATCTACACCTGAAAATTGTGGAATCTTCACCTTGGGCATGGAAAATCTTGAGCCATCGAAATGGTTGGGTTTAATTAGAGAATCCAAAGGGGGGACGTGCTGGCGATCCTCCGGAGAATCAGTACTAGACTGGTGTTCTTCGCTGGAAAGTGGTCCATCGGTGGTAAGTTCTCCCTCTTCTTGAAATGGTTGTTTGCCCTGTAACTTATCCCAATTGTGAATGAGCGAGGTCTCCCAATGTTGCATCATGACGAGTTTGAACTGATTGGGTGAGCACTGGTTCGTCGTTGATTCCCATATTGGAGTATCCGGCAGGTCGGACCAATTTGATGAATAAAACACCAACTCAACAAGAAATATAAACAGAGAAGAGAAACTGGAAAATAATAAGTTGTATATTAATGGATTCCTCAAAATAAGAATCAAGCAAGGAGAATTAAGATATATGAAGATAAACTCAACCAAACAACAAAAGGAAATCAGCAGAGAAAGAATCCGAGCTACCCAAGCTTTCAGCCAAAGGAATACAGCAGATCATTTTCGTACCCTGCACAACTACCTGTGTTGCAATTTATGTAGCCCACCTTCTCACATCCCAATGCATAACTAACTTCCATCATTACCATCCACGTGTCCTACTTTATTCCTCCTAGAATAAACATGTATAATCCTGTGTCTATTAGAAGGCTGATCAATTGTTGGGCCTTTAGCATTATTTCTATCATATCCCATGCATTTCTAGTGGTATTATATGGTTTGTAACACTATATAAACCTTAATTTGTATGTATTAGATAGTTTATCATTGAATAAGAATTTATTTCATTTTCCCCAAAGTTCTTATCGAATTTCGAAGGTTTCAATAGAAAATCGTGCGCGATGCAACGGTTCGGAATAAACTTGTTTATTCCTGCTTCTGCAACCCATTTATTTCTTGCCTGGGCACAAATTGATCTATTTCACCAGATAACAGAGTTCTAGTTTCGTTTAAACTTGTTTTGGACCTATAATTCCCTTGCTCTTTTTTTTTCAAATAATAAAAAAAAAAAATTCTAATTGAGTTTTGCATGGAATGACATCAGACATACTTGAGGAGGCTCAGTTGCTGGAATCATTGTGTTAATACATTATCTATTGATATAAGCATTACAAGCATAGTTTTTAGTAGGCTGAAATAACTTAATTTCATTTATCAGAAAAAAGCAATGAAATTCATAGACTTGAAAGTAAACCTTTAAGAACTCAAAAACTGATATCAGTCTGGTGAGGATTTTGACTTCTACAAAGAGCTCAAATTAAACTTCCCGAATTCGGCAAGGACTGAAAATGAGTTTCAAAGAAAAACAATAATTCATAACAAATGCTGAAAGCATGTGAGCAGCCGACTCTAGTGAAGTTAAAGATTGGAAGTGTATGCCTGGTGACTAAACTGTTATTGAAATGAATTCATTAAAATACATAGAGAAATTCTTAGTAAATTCCTTGATAGGCCCTACTGAAATCTGGTCCACAAATATTTATTCGAAATTGTAAGCTTGCACATGTGTTAGCTCTGATAGTCACTCAAGATAGGAAGCATCACAACTTGTTTTCTTCTCTGGAGTAGTGCATGTCTTTACTTGTATAATAAATAAACTTTATGCCCTTTCTTGGTAAGTAGTCTGCACTCACACCCTCTAATACTAAATAAAGAGCTATTTGTATGTATAGTTTAGTTTAGGTTGCTGGTTTTTGGTTGATCCTTTGAACATGTGTTGGTTTGGTATTGCAGGAACTGTAACGTGGTACATTAATGATGATTCTGTTAAGAGCGTTGAAGAACATTTGATAAACATACAAGGTTCAGATGAGCATCGAATCCCTCTACTTTGAGATGTTATAAGAGTTGTTGAAGAATTCTTTGCATTTGCTGAGTGGTGAGGTCCTTGTTTTCCTCCGGCATGAATTATTTTTCTGTATACAAAAGCTGTGAGAGGCGGGCGATCAAACTGTGCGACTCCCAAATTTTGAAAATCTCTGTATAGTTTGAGTGGCTGTATTCAAGAACAGTACAGAAAAGAATGCATGCGCAGCTCGATCTAAATCACAGGTCCAATGATGTTCATAGCTTGTCATAGTGTTTTGTAAATAGAGATGTTTATCTAATTCTTGTCTTGTCGTCAATCCATAATTAGGGATGTTTTCCCATGTGTGTATTAATAATCCATAGTTTTTATTTGGCAAGAGAATTGAATTTCAAAAACTTGCCATCTGCAATCCTTCAACTGCAACATATATACTTTGTTATACAATTGAAACATGAGCTGTTCAAATTGGTAACGAACTGAGGTTGACAGGTTTATAAATATTTAGGAGTTTGAATTATTGGGAGGTTGAGTTTGGTTAAAAAGGAAATGATTTTTTCTTTTTCTCTTTCAAGGTGGTAGCAGGTAGGGATTCCCCGAAAACCATGGGGATCTGAACTGATGGGGGCGGAGAAAATTTTATCGTTTAAAGGTTAAATTTGGATAAGGGTGGGATTATTACTCCCGACCTGTGGGATCCCCGTTTTGCCTAAAAAAAACCACATGCAGTCAACTTACAAAAAAAATATATTCAACAAGTTAATAATAATCTGACACTTGGCTGAAGCAGCGTTCTCCTGAGAAGATATGTTCATCCTTCATCCCTCTACAAAAACCTAGAAATAAGGTTAAGGCAAATACCACCATGGTTGACATATTCCTACTGATTCACTTTCACAGTAGAAACTTCAAGATTAACACAAGGGTCCATGAGATTCAATGACACCGTTTTCTTAGTCCGTTAAGCCTCACAAAAGAAGAATATTTTATGTTGTGAAAGAAGAAACAAAGTAAGAAGAAAGAGAGTAAAAAAAAAAAAAAAAAAAGGAAGAAGAAAGAGATGAATAAGAACAGAGAAAGAAGAAATAAAGGATTGCACTTTCGCTTGGCTGCTCTAGATGGATCAAACCAACATTAAAAAAAAAAATCCTCAAAAATAACACAATTCCATTAGACAATTCCAATTATATTACACTTAAACAATAAACATCATACCCAACAAGATAATTCCAATTATATTACACATAAACAAGTAAAATAAGTTGAATGAACTAATTTACATTAAAATTCTGAAATTAAAAAAAATAAATAAAAGATGTCTCTAATTCTTTTCAATCTGCCGCACTATGGATTTAGTATGAAGATGAGAGAAAAATAGAGGAATGCCTAATAGAGAAGAAGATGAGTTAAACAATGTTAATTAAAAATGAGAATTTGGAGTTCTTTCATCTCCGCTGCTGTTCAACGGATATGGGTCTTGCTATCCGACAAGTTTGGTTTTGTCTTGTCATTTGATAAGTTTTTTTCTTTTCTTTTTAATTCCTGCATCAAAAGTTCTTTTTTCCAGCTATGATATCATCAAGTAATCACTTTGGAGAATGCATTCTAGCTAAAATGTGAGCTTTTCAAGGAAATCCCAGTCCTCAACTAGCCGAGGCGAGTGCTATCAAAGAAGCTTTAAGTTGGATTAAGATTCATCGCCCCAGTGAGAAAATTCAAATTCAGTCGGATTGTCTCGTCATAGTCAAGGCAATTCAAATGAGTTTAGAAATTATTACTGATTGTATTCATTTATTACGAGATTAGAGTTGTGTTCTATCTTCTTTATTAAGCGTTCAGCAAATCCAGCTACCCATGCTCTAGCAAAAGCAGTCAATTCTGTGTCTGTTCGGGGTGAGTGGACATGTCCACCACCATTTCTTAGTAATATGCTTTTATCTGATTTAAGTTAATAAAATTTGGCGTTATTTTTAAAAAAAAAAATGAGTTGGATGAAATAAAGCAAATTACAAAGATTTTGGTTAGATTAAAAGAGAGAGGAATTAAAAACTAGCAAAGGAAGATCTATAAACCAAACCCCCAAAATATAAGCCTAATGTGAAATGAAAATTTCCCTCACTTCCACAAGAAGCAATTCATATATGTTTCAACACCACAGTTCAATTATAAAACATGACATAAAACCCAAAATTTCCTTTCTCTGCCACCACAGTGCATTTCTGCTTCCTCCAACCTCTTTGACTCCATCACCAAATCCCACAATCACTTGTTTAATATGAGCATCCACCTAAAGACCCACAATCTTTATCTGTCCAATGCGATAGCAAAAATTTATTCAAGACATCTCCCAACATTATCAGGCATAAAAATTGAAATGCATGAATACTTAGCATTTACAAAATATTTTGACAGTGAAAGAATATCCTTCATAGATTTGATCATAGGTTTGATTCACTCAATGAAACTCTTATCACTACTTCTCCTCCATAGTAGCAATTGGATACAACTTCGTGCTGCTTCAAACTCTATTTCGGGAATAAAAAGATAATAAAGCAGCACTAAAAGAGTAGAATGAAAATATTGCTTTGAAAAATAGAGACAAGTATATAAAGGAAAGGTAAATTACACGCATGCCCACTCAATTTTACACATTTTAACATTGTGGCCACTGAACTTCAATTCTTAATGGTATGATTATTGAATTTTACACTTTTTAACAGCGATGGTCACTCAATTTTAACTAACTCCTCAAAGTGACCGTTAACGACATTAAAATGAAAATATTCAATAATAAAAATTGTTTAGAAAGACATTTACTATGAAACTACATTTTTTTTTTCCAAAATCACATTTTTTAGAGCTTTCTCTCTCTAAAAAATTCAATCTCTCTCATAACAAAACAACACCTAAATGACCTCAAAACGAAAAATTTCAAAAATTAAAGTTTATTAGAATATCATTAATGCTTTGGATTTTTTATTTTTAGGCCGTCAATGGTCGTTTTGAGGCGTTAGGTGGCCACCGATGTTAAAAAGTGTAAAGTTCAGTGATTGTACTATTAAGAATTGAAGTTCAATAACCATAATGTTAAATGGGCATGGATGTAATTTACCCTATAAAGGAAGTAAAGAAGATGGAGAGAATAAGTGATTTCCGCCCTCGCCACCGGTAGGGCTGTAAATGAGCCGAGCCGCTCATGAGCGGCTCGATAAAAGCTCGGCTCGACTCGGCTCGATTTGTAAACGAGCCGCTCGTGAACACGATTTACTGGCTCGGTTCGTAAACGAGCCGAGCTTGAGCAGGCCAAAGCTCGACTCGAAAGCTCGCGAGCAGGCTCGATTAGAACATTTATGAATAAATTTTAGTTTTGTAGAAAACTATATATTTTTGTGTTAATTCACAAATATCTAAACTTAATATTATTTCATTTGCTATTAAATGAGTTCGTTAACAAACATAATAAATGAGTAATAGACGAACTATTTGTAAGCATTTATTCACGAACTTTGCTTGTGAGCTTGTTTATGTACACAATTAAGGAGATATTTGCGATCAAACTTCACAAATATAATTAACGATTTACTCACAAACAATTCATGGTTAGATAATTTTCTTAATGAACCAAGTCCAAAAGAGGATTTTGGGCTCGAAACAAGCTCGAAGCTCGGTTCAAGCTCGTTGAGCAAGCCAAAGCTCGGCTCGGACTCGGCTCGTTAATTTTATAACAAGCTCGGCTCGGGCTCGAGCTCGTTAATTTTATAGCGAGCCGAACTTAAACATACCAAAGCTCGGCTCGATTATAGTCCTAGCCACCGGGTATACCACGTCAGATTGGTGGATTTAGTAGCTTCACTTTAACCACGGTGAATATTTTGAAAGTTTATGGGACAGTAGAATTTTTTGGACAACTTATAAAGGTACGTGGGTATTGTGCTTTTTTCTTTCTTTCTTTCTATCTATCTATTAAAATCTCCACAAACTTGTAATTTATATATAATTCTTTTAATTTATCTAAATAGTGCTCCATTAGTGAACTTCGACTTCTCGCATGTTCTCTAGGAATTTCTCCACTAACCTATTAAGAATTTATAGGAAAAAATAATAAAAATAATACCTAAAAATATAAAAATTAAATGCCTCAAATATAGTGACCACCAATTTATCTTTATAATAGTCAATATATTTAAAAGAAGGAATCGAAACAAAAACTTAGGTTAGATACAAGGCTCAGAGAAACACACTTGGTCAATATATCTGTTTGATGTCGACTTATCTTATTAGTGGTACTAGGTATAATTAATCATCAGATTCAAACAAATATCATGACAATTTTGGATTATTGGATTATGTAATGTGATGCTTTGACTGTGTTATCCAGCACAATCAATTATCACACGGTGTGCCTTGGAAAGAGATTGGGTATCACATAAAGTAATTGGAGAATAGGTGAATGATAAATTGAACATTCATCACTCTCGATATATGAGAGATGTATCACATACCTCTTATAGTAGAATTACTCTAAATCCTTGCAAGGTGATAGGTTAAAGGGTGAAATGAAGATTTCACTTAACCTATCTAGTTTGAGTAATTCAACTTGAGCAAATAAACAAACGTCTCTTCGTATGAGGCTTGACAGTTTCCATAGTCATTATTCGTTTGGGTTGTTATCAATTTCATATAATTTCAACCAAATAAAAACAATCTCATCCAATATCACACAATTTAATCGATTGTACCATACAGATTTCTCATATTTTCAGTTACTTTCAATTAATTTCAGCAATTTTAAAACAATTCCGCAAAAATTCAACCAATTTCACAAAACTTTAAAATTATTGAAAAACTCACTTGAAATTCATAAAACACAAAACAAAATAAAATAATACAAAACTAAACAATTTATATCGTAATTACAAAAAAATTTCAATAAATCTACAATTTTTTTAAAAACAATACAAATTCTTAAAAATCCATTAATTTAGAAATTAAACAAAAATTGGGTAAAATCAAAGAAAAACCAACACATCTACAACTTACGAGTAACTTATCCAACAATTCTTTCTTGATCTTCTTCAAAGAAACACCACCTTTAACAATCTTTTTCGTCTTTCTAACAACATAAAGAAACAAATAAAGGAATATATACAAATCCTTCATCATATCAATAAAAAACTTTTCTTAAAACCCTCTAAACGAGAAGAAGTAGATGTATGATCATTATTAGAAGGAAAATTGAAATGATTATACTTTACAATTAGTAAAAAAAAAAAATCTCCAAAAAATGAGATAATGAATGACAAAAATAACAATAACAAAAAAATGGATACAACAAATCAATCAATTGAAAAAACCAAAATACTTAATAAAAAAATAAAAAAAAAATCAATTGAAAATGCCATAAATTTTGAGAAAGCAACAAATTCAATACTAATCAACATTAAAGAACAAAAAATAAAAAAGACATACGCCAAATGAAGACATTGTACGGCAAAAAACTTTAACAAACGGTAAAAAAAAAAATAAAAATTTAAAATAAAAACACATATTGTATATAGCTGAATGTCGTTTTTAAAATTAACATTTTTGATTTGAATTCCGTATAATTTAGCCAATTACAAAGCCCAATAGAACTTGGAAACCCAGAAAGCATATTGAAACCCATAACACAACAGTATCCAAATCCAACAATAAGAAGGAAAACAATCACAACCGTCCATTTTCAGCATAGAGAATCTAATCTCTATCCCTTTTATAAACTGTCTTTTGCCCTCTTCGCTGCCAACTAACGCGAAAGCATAATCTCCAGGAGGAGAAGAAAGAAAGATTGTTTTTTCTTCTAGAGAGAAACAACATGGCGGCAACTGTCTCTTCTCCTTGGGGTAAGCCCGGCGCCTGGGCTCTTGATGCCGAAGAACATGAGGATGAACTCCGTCAACAACTCGAATCTCCTAAAATTACCAATACTCCTGCCGAAGCTGAATTCCCTTCTCTAGCCGCCGCCGCCGCTAAACAGCCCAAGAAGAAGAAGAATCAAGCCATCTCCTTAGCTGAATTTACCACCTTCGGCGCTGCTAAACCATCCCAGGCATTCCAACCGTCCAGAGGCCTTACCCATGATGAAATCGTCAATCTCCCCACAGGTCCCCGCCAGCGCTCTGCTGAGGAGCTCGAACGCACTAGGCTTGGCGGCGGCTTCAAATCGTATGGCATGAGTAACCGTAACGGTGATGATTCCTCTAATTCTCGATGGGGAGGAGGAGGTGGTAATTCTAGGGTTTCTAATAGGGATAGGGATTCCAGCAGAGAAATTGCACCCTCCCGGGCAGATGAGATCGATGATTGGTCCAAAGCGAAAAAATCACCCGTTGGGAATGGCTATGACCGCAGAGAGAGGGGTTCTTTTTTCGATTCTCAGTCAAAAGCTGACGAATCGGACAGCTGGGTATCCAACAAGCCGACTGAGACACGGAGATTTGGTGCTTCAAACGGTGGATTTGAGAAGAGAGGGAGTTTTGATTCATTATCCAGAGACAGATACGGGTCTAGCGGTGGTGGTGCTGCAGATTCCGATAGCTGGGGAAGGAAGAGAGAAGACAGTAATGAAACAGGGATTGGAGGGATCGCAAGGCCTAAGCTTGTATTGCAGCCTCGTTCCGTGGCTGTAAGTAACGATAATGGCGGAGGTGCAAAACCTAAGGGATCTAGTCCATTTGGTGATGCAAGACCTAGAGAGGCTGTGTTGGCTGAGAAAGGACAGGACTGGAAACAGATAGATGAAAAGCTGGATTCTTCTAAAGAAACTGTAAAAGCTGAGAATGGTAACCCCTCGTCTAAGGCATGGAGCTTTGGGAATGGGCGTGGGGCTCCATGGAGTAACCCTGCTGAAAGGAGCTGGAAGAAGCCTGATGTTGCTGATACTGAATCTCATCCTGAAAGGTTTGTTAGTTACTAATTTTATTAAATTAAGAAGCTGGTTTGTATGATTTTTGTTACTTGCACTTTATATGAGGTTGTTCATTAAATGACATTAATTGAGCTGTTATTGATTCTACTAATGATTTGTTTTGAAATTGGAGAAATATAATTGCTGCATACATATTCCACTTCTCAAAATATTATAGCCAAACCTAGATGCAATTCTAAAATAAAAATCAAACTATATTCAAATATAGAAATTGAGATTCTTGTGGACCAAAGTAGAAAATGGAAAGAATCTCAATTTCTATATTTGAATATAGTTTGATTTTATTTTAGAATTGCATCTAGGTTCGGCTATACTTTTTTGAGATCACCTTTAAGTTATATATGTATCTCGAAGTGTGAAATTTAGACGGGAGAGATATCCAATGCATTTTGTTGTAAAGAAATGCAGCCTCAAGTCCTTTTTAGGGGAGTGACCTAACAACTACTGATAGAAGAGCATGTCTTTCACTCTTGTCTTCCAACTTCCACATTTAGTTATGGTTGGCTCGAGTGTGAAGGGAAGGGCTTCTAGTTGCTTAAGCTAGGTCCGTCGCAGAAAACCCTTGTTTAGATAGGGGCGACTTAAAAGGGTGACTGATCAACCGACTGATCAGATCCACATACGAAAAGAAAAAGTCTCTTGTCAACTGTCTGTCTCACCTAATCTCTGAATTTACTTCATGCTATGTGTGCATCCTCAACTCCCATCATTATTGGCTGAGACAGAACTGTTGATATGATTATTTGAAATTACATGTCCTTGTGTCCCATAGGAAGCTTTGTCATTGTATGTGGTGGGGTAAACGAATGTTTCTTTTCTAGCGAAACCTCTGCTAATATTGAACTGCATCATATTGTCCTCATACATTGGATGGAATCTTTTATTTGCTAGAGATTGTGGTGACCTTTTGTTGAGTTAGTGCTTAATTAGTCTATGTATTCCCTTTTACTTGTTTCACTTGATTTTGTTGTGACTCAATTAGATTGATACTTCATTTATGGAAATGTTCAGATGGTCTATGGCCCTCAAAACCTATAATGAATACCATGATTGTCTATTATAATTTTTCCAGATGCTAAAACCGACCAGAAAACAGTATGAGACCAACATTTTTGTGGTATTGCTGTTATTTTTTAATCCTTTTGAACTTATAATTGAATACCTTTGCTGCCTATCGTTACCTTTTATCGTCAAAAAAGGTAATTTAAATCACCAGAAAGAAGCATATGTTCACCAATTGGGTGTAAGCTCCAGTGGTACAGGTAGCTAGTTCAAAATCTAGGCTCTTGAATCTCTCTCACAACAAAATAGGCCCATAATATCTGAATCTTGATGTTTGCAATGGGATTGAACAGAAGTGCAAAAATTTGTGTTGATGTTTCTTTTGTGTACAGGGCTGAGAGAATAGAGAATGGCGATAATTCTGAGAACGGACGCGTTACAGAAGATGAGGGGACTGAAGGAAATTAGAGATGGATGATCTAGAGATGGGGTGGTGAGTTTAATGGAAAAGAGAGTAGAGTATTAAATTAATTAGGTGTTTGTCTTATGATTTGATCTGTATGAGTTTTGCCACAACTGTAATGACTGTGCAGACAATTTTGGTAGGCATGGGGATGGGATGGGAGGTAATTTTGAACAGTGAATTTGGGCTTGATGATTTGTTTATGTTGCTGGTGTTGGATTCATAATTGTCTGTGTTATTCCATTACTGGTTTTTTTATAATCAATTTTGTCCCGCTTATGTTGAGCCTTAGTATGGACTTCTTCTAGTTTTCTGTTGTTGGATTGGAACTCTGTATAAAAGATTACATATTTTCACTTGCTACTTTTAATTAAAAGATTACATATTATTTACTTGGTTGCTCTTATTAACTAACATGTCCAAATGTCCAAATTTACCATGATTCAATGATATAAACAAAAGAAAACATTATTCTTAATATTCATTTACCATGCTATAATCAAATGATTCAATAATATAAAAAAAAAATATTCTTAATATTCATTATTGTTTTGGACTTGTAAGAAATTATATTAATTTTTTATGTCTTTATGGGATATATATTGGGACAATTACTAAACTGGTCCTTTTTAGGGGTCAGTTATTTTAAGAGACAACTTCCAATTTTGCCATCGTATTCTTCTTAAATAGAACTTCGGCCTTATTTGGTAAAGAGCGTTTTGGAATAAAAAGAGCGGTTTTGATCAATTTTAGAGGTTTGACCACTGAAACCGCTGATTGGAGTGTTTGGTAGAGAGAGGTTTGGGATGAAAACGCTAATTTAGAAAAAGCTCTTAAAATGAGCTTTTTTCAATTAGCGTTTTGGAATATTAAAGTTAATGGATTTCTTTAACCTTAATAGATAGACTCTCTCTTCTCCTGTGCCAAAATTAATGTCCTTATTCGTCTTTTTGCACAAACCGCTATTATCAATCAGTTAATTTTTACCAAACAGGTCTACACAAACAGCTAGTCAAATCAGCTAATGTAATCAGCTAACAGTTAATTCCCAAACAGGGCCTTTGTGTCTTTCCCTCTCTCCCTTTCTCGCGTTCTCTCTTTCTAAAGAACAGAACAATTTACATAACGATTACGAATATTACAACAATCAATCCAACCCACAGTCAGTGGCGAATCCAGAATTTGAGGGAGCGAGGGGCAAAATTCTATATAAAAAAATTTTAGACAAAAAATGTAAAATTGTTCAATTTTTTATGACAAAAAATGCAAAATTATTCAATTTTTTATGACAAAAAATGCAAAATTGTTCAATTTTTGGTGACGAAAAATGCAAAATCGTTCAATTGTCATGCATTATTTTCATGATTTTTTTTGATAAAAAAAGTAAATTATAATGTTTCCGACTCGTAATCATCCATTTCCGGGATTCTCGGGTTATTACGCATCAAATATCCCTAACGTTTTGGGTCAGGTGTAATTTTATCCCTAACATCTAAAATGGTGCAATTTTACCCCTAATGTTTGTAGCCAATAGCAATTTTATCCCTAACGTTGATAAATTGGATCAATTTCAGACACTATTATAAAATACAGTCATTTTTTTCTTTATTTTGCACCAATTGCATATCAATTTTGTAATTTTGCACTAATTTTACCTCTAACGTTGATAAATTGGATCAATTTCAAACACTATTATTCATGACCGAGAAGACAGTTTGATGAATTATTTCTCAAATTGACCAAATTTATCAATGTTAGGGGTAAAATTGCTCTTGGCTTCCAACATTAGGGATACAATTGTACAATTTTAGACGTTAGGGATAAAATTGCTCCTGACCCAAAACATTAGGGGTATTTTTGCACTTTAACCCTTAATTTTGGATTTTAAATTTTTTTTAATGGGATGAAGGGGGGGGGGGGGGGGGGCAAATGCCCCTTTGACCCCCCTACATCCGCCCCTGCCCACAGTTCATACAACAAGATGAAATCATGCAAGTTTTTCATTGGTTTTTAGTTTCATTGAAAAGATTTAAAGTTTAGTCCATTAATCATTAAGATCTAGCAGTTTGTTTCTCTACAACCCAATGTATATTGTTTCTCTTTCTTTTTCATGTTTTTCCTAGTCGTGCGAACCTAAAAAATAATGACATTGTTGTCTGAAAATGTATTTTGGTTGGAACATCAATTTCATATTTTTTCCCGACAGTGTCGATATCTGTCGATTTCTGATCAATGTCGACAGATATGATGATATTGCGTTGTATCGATATTGGTCGATATATGTCGATATTGTATTTGATATCGACATATATCGACCGAGGTTATAGTCTTCAATGTCGATATTTGTCAACACTGCCAAATACAAAGTACAACATGGCAAACGAAACTGTATCCTGATCATCTTCATTCTTCCAAATAGTTTGCGTCATAATTGTGTCCATGTCTCTAATAGTTGGTGTAGGGTAGTGTGAAAAAAACTTCTTTCTAAATCTATCTGGCTTCTTTAGCGCACTAAACTTTGCCCTAAATGCTTCCAAATCTCCAAACCTTAACCCACTTAGGAGTCCAAACTCCCAATCTCCACATCACAACTCAACACCTCTAACTTTGAAGCAAAGCTCCCTCGGTTTGAGATTTTTACATTTGATCTCTCTTGTTAAAAGGGTATGACAGATGGCTCCTGCAAATTATGTAAGTTCCATCTCACAATACTGCCCAAAGCAACTCTGCTTAAATAGCTTTTTTTTATTATTATTTGATGTTAAATTGTTCACTATATTTTTTGCTGAATCTCCGTTACACCTAACTGTAATGACGCTTTCCGTTCCAAATGCTTTTTCATACTTATATTCTGAACCCTCATTGATTTTCTTGGAAGAAGAGATATGCTCATCTCTCTTTCTCTTTTGTCCAAGATCATGCTGAAATTTATTGTAGATATATCATAAGCTAACATATAAGTAAGCTAATAAAGAAGTTAAGCTAAAATGAGCTAACATAAGCTAAAATAAGAGAGATATCGACAATTAGGTTGTCGATATCTATGTGATATCGACAATTAGGTTGTCGGCATCACATAGATATCGAGAACCTAATGGTCGATATCTATATGATATCGACAATTAGGTTGTCGATATATATGTGATATTGACACATATCGACCAAACACTTATCAATTGCAAATAGGATATCGATTGATATCGACAAATATATGCACGAAAATAGAAAATAAACAAACAAGGAATGTAGGGTTTGTCGATATCACCTTGATATCGGCAACTGCAAACCCAGATGAACCCTAACACCAGAAGAAGTAAGCAAAACGAAAGATTACTTCTCAAACCCAGCAAATGTATATACAATACAAGAACCCATAAGCAAAATCAAGTTATTTACCCTCTTTTTCGTCCTTCCTTGTGAATCTGATTCGTTCTCTGTGCTTCGCATTCTCGCCATGTCCACTCGAAGTTAGAGAGATTCGCCGGAGGAAATCGTCAGATTCGTGCAATGAAATGCCGGTAAGTTAGAGAGAGAGAGCGGCTGTTAGGTTAGAGAGAGCAAGGTGTTAGAGAGATGAATTTCATTCATTAGTGGCGAGAGCAAAGTTGGAAGAATTTGTTGAAATAGGTTAGTTTTGTAATTTTTTTTGAAATGAGCTATAAATGTAAACTATCCCCTAAAAGGAGCTAGTTTAGTAATTGTTCCATATATATTCCTTACTCGTATACATTCCACCCTAATTTCAAAAATTATTTTAAAACCATAAGAAATGAAGTTATTTTGAATGCAAGGCATACGCAAGATATGTTTCAGTTTGACTTAAGAAATTAGCCATATAGAGCTTCAGTTCAATAAAGGACTTCTTTTTGTTACCAATATCAAGCCATTACTTGGATTTGAATCGATTATGTTGATTTTAGAAATCACATATGCATAAGTTTGGGTAATGGTTCCATAATATTAGCTCCATTTGAACTTATCGTGTCATAATCCATTAAACTTGGGTTTCTTGGAGTATTTCTTGACCTTTATCGTATTAATCCTAATCACACATTGATTGCCGATATTGGAGACTGTCCTCTTCGAACCTCTGTCTTTCTTAACACGAGAGTCTGGCAATAAAGATTTCAATAATCATTTTCTTTCATTTCTGATTAAGATAATGTTTGAAGTTTTTCTATTTATAGCAATCATTTAGAAAGATTCAATTATTACCATTCATTCAGCATGGATCATGCACTTGATTTGTAACTTTTTTAGAATCTATTATGATAAAATTCAGAAATTATCTAACTAAGAATTTCTTAGCAGGTGCATCATTTGATTTATGCTTATCATCTAGAGATGTCCATTTTTTTTTTTTTTGCTGTTTTCTTAACATTATAAACATATTAAAAATATATCAGTCAAGTATTTTAAAATATAATTCTGAAAAAGAAAGTTAGAATGCTTCCATGTCTCAACTGCAAAGCATCTACCTCATCTTTTCTAATAATAGGAGAATCATCCTTCAAAAAAAAATTACTTGAGGATGGTTAAATAAAATAACATTTTTTGTTTCCATGTCTGAAAATTCATACCGGGGAATTTCTCTTGCTTTCCATTATGGTTTATAGGTGCTGTCACTAACAAGATTAAGTGTGCTACCTCAAAAGTGACTGTATTTTCATTTCATGAACCAATCCCATTCTTAGAACCAGTTCCAATCTCCCAAAATAATTTTCACTATTTTCTAAAATTCAAACAAACTAAGTAGCAGTCGATTAAAGGCTGAATGTTCAATTTCAACTATGATTGCCTTTAGACTTCTAAGACTTTTCTTTTCCCAAACTACATTGTCCGAACCTAACACATCATGCATTATATTTACATCGGGTCGGACTGGACCAAAGTAAGAAAACCGATTCCCAAGCCCAGTTCAGCCCACCCTACGATTATATATTTGTATTAAACAAATTAATTAAAAACAATATTAAACTATAAATATCAACAATATAAAAATACATTAAATTATAAAGTATAGTTATTTTCTTCCAAAAAAAATATAGTTATTTAATTCAATAAAACTCAACAAACATCATTATAATTATATGTAATCAACAAATATTTAACAAAGTAAAAAAAAAATCAAATAAAGGTAATAAAAACATATATAAAATATATATCATGTAAGGGTGGGTTGGAGCGGATCAAGTTCGGACTTTTAAGAAAAATTCCAAGTCCAATCATTTTATATGTAGGCTTGAACGGGTTCAGATTGGACTGAGCCAATTTTCAAATTTATATGTCCAAACTCAATCCATGGGAGGTGGGCTTAGTCGTGTTAGCAGGCTTATGAACATGTGTATTAAAGAATGAACTCTAATAGAGGCAAGCTTTCTTATTTTGTGATGCTCTATGCGCTAAGGACTTATAAACATGATAGAATGAGGTATCTAAATTTAGAAATGAACAAGCTGTTGCAATCACAGACCATACTAGAGGTAGAGACAAAGGGGGCCAGGCTCCCGACCGTCGGAACCATCCATACCATTGATGGTTTCCAACACCCTAGATCATTGGAACTACTCTTATTATGGATGGTTTTGGCCCTCCATTTCCGATAAATTAAAATTCATAGTGGTTAATTAACTTATTGAATTCATAATTAATTACAAAATTCAACTATGATAAGCAATAAATTTTTTAAGTTTGTTCAAAACGACTCAATCTTACTTTTATAGTCCTATTCTACTTTAATTTTACAGTGATACGTAAAATTGGTTCTGGACCATTTAGATGAGTAACACGTATATATATGGAAAAAATTGAACAAGTTCAATTTAGTAAAAAAATATTTTACACGCGCGTATAAAATTGGCCCCTACAACGGACCGATCGTGTATTCACCACCGGACTGAACGTCCCGATGAAGAAAGAGGATTTGATTACGCCTTTAAGACTGAATCTCCAAAACATTCACATTTATTATCAATATATAAAATTCTAAATAAATTAAATATTAAAATATAAATTGATAAAAAAATAGCAATAATTTTATCAAGGCTAAGAAATAATTAAAACATAAAACCTTTATAGTAACAGAGCTACAAGAAACTTGAATGTGAAAAGAATACTACACAACAACGTTTTAGTATCGAAATGATTCGGGATCGGTTAATATGAACCATCATATAAAACCGTGAAATCAAGTCGTGTCAGCGACACAAATTCTCTCCCTCCACTCTTTCCTATCCACTACCATATTTTCCTCAATCCCCAATAAACTCATATCACTCTCGATCACTCTCCTCCAAGTTTGCTTAGGTCTTCCCCTGCCCCTCACCACTACATCCCTTTGCCATATTCAGTCCTCCTAACCAGCGTATCAAGCGCTCTTCGTCTTACATGGCCAAACCACTTTAGTCGGGTTTTCCTCATTTTATTCTCAACAGGTGTAACCTCTACTTTTGTCCTAATTATTTCATTACTCACCCGATCCTTTCTCGTATGACCACACATTCATCTCAACATACGCATCTCCATCACCGACATCTTATGAGTGTGACACTGTTTCACTGTCCAACACTCCGTACCATATAACAGTGCTGGTCTGATTGCTGTGCGGTAGAATTTTCTCTTCAATCTATTTGGCATGCCGGGGTCACAAAGGAAACCCGTAGCACTCCTCCACTTCGTCCAACCAGATTTAATCCTATGAGCAACATCTCCATCTACTTCTCCATCGGTTTGGATAATAGATTCTAAATACCGAAAGCACTCTGATGTCTAAACAACTCTCTCATCTAGGGTGATTCTACCAAAAACTAAAAATGAAAAAAAAAGTTAAAAAAAAATTTAAAAGAAGAAAGTTATAAAAAAAGAGTTGGCTACTTGGTCAATAGAAAACAAAACCAGCTAGTCCATAAAAATTTTAAGTGTATTAATCAAGATGAAAGTATTTATAAAGGCTATTCTGATAAATTACCAGACTTCTATCTTTTCTATTCAGATAGCTTTATCGTATATAAAATTCTATATCCAAAATAAATAGGAAGAAAGATCATACGAAGGGTTACGAAAATGTTTTACAATTAATTCTTGAATTCATCATGAAATCAATTCTTATTAATAACAATGTGAACTATGAATGTAATCTTTTTTTTTTTTTATAGAAATTTGGACGAGACATAATTTGGGCGGGGTGAGCACTCGTGGCCCAAGAACTGACAAACCCGCAATATATTAATAAACGAAAAATGAGTGTTTGAACAAGAGAAGAGGAAGGAGAACAAACAAAAAGAAGGGGGAGGAGAAAAGTTTAGAAAAGTCAAGAAAAACGCAATGAACTATGAATGTAATCACTGTTGAGAAATAATGACAATTAATTCTTGTTATTATTTAGGATTAAAAAAGAATTAAAACTTTCGAGAAAATAATAATAAAAAACAAAAAATTAGGCCAAAAGGAGACTGGTTTAAGGGGTTCAATTCTGCTAAACATCTGTGCCACCCACGATGTGGGAGTGCGTCCCCAAGCTCAATGGGATTTGATTTTCACAACTCTTTGCGCATGAGAGAATCTTCTAATTTTGTTATTATATAATGTCTTATAAAAATATATCAACTTATATAAACTCTTTGTTCATCTCATAAGAAAGAGAGGTGAGATTTGTTTTTAATTTTCTATTTGAGCTTTAATTTTTCTTATTATAAATCCGTAGAAAATCTCGTAGAGTAAAATATAAAGACACAATAATTGTTATTCAAAACTATATTTATCTATGGGCAAAGTACGAAAAAAATGTTCGTGGTTTACCTTATTTGCAAATAGAGGTCCGTGGTTTAAAAGTTTACAAATAGAGGTATGTGGTATACTTATTTTACAAAACAAAGTATTTAAAATTAAACTTTTAAGTAATTGATGACAATAAGCGCATTTTTTAATTTTTTTTTCAATTATATTTATATATTGACAAAACACGGATCACAAAATCAAATTGAAACGGTGTAAAATGAATTTAAATATTAATTTAGTTCATAAACTGTCAGATTAGAAAAAAACGTAAAATTTCACCATATTATTTATTGTTTCAATTTAGAAAGTTGTTTTTTTCGGGGGTTATGTTTTGGTGATATGTAAGAATAATTTTTTTTAAGATAAAAATGTCTTTAGTTGTAATCAGAACTTAACTGTGTAATTCTAATACTTTGTTTTGTAAATAAAATATACCACAGACTTTTATTTGTAAACTTTTAAATCACATACCTCTGTTTGCAAAATGGGCAAACCACAAGCATTTTTTTTCGTACTTTTCCCTTTATCTATTATATATTTAAGCATCAAGTTGATAAATAATAACAAACAATTATAAAACTCATTATTTTTCAAACAGATCATGGCTCGATTAAAGAATAAATGAAGGCTTAATACATCATCCACTCCATGAACTTGTTCAAAAAGTTTGATTGACCCTCTGAACTTTCAAAGTATTTCGATAACTCTTCCAATTTGTTTATATTCTAATAGCCCATTCAAATTGTTTAAACTGTAGTATATTAATCATTTGGTTGCAAAAAAATAAAATGCACGCGGAATGTATATTGCACGTATCTTAGAAAAGTCAAACGACCAAGATTGAAATATAAGATTCTAATATAATGAGTTTTACAGTTAAACAAGTAAGAACTGTTTTCAATATGTTTATATATATTTGTTTTTACAGTATACACAACCATCTATAACCACAGTAGAATTGAAGACATTTAATAAACAACTCCAAAAGAAACTCAACCCCTCATTTCATTTTTCAATTTTACTCCCTCCATTTCAAAATAATTGTCACTTTTGATCAAATTTTTTCATTTCATATTATTTGTCAGGTTTAGTTTCCAATGCAACTTTTTCCTATTTTACCCCTATTAATGAGCTTAATATTAATTACACTTTTTGCTATTTTAAGTTTTCAATGTATGGAGAGAGGTTCAATTTAACGAGAGACACAAAAAATGATAATTATTAATGAAGAGAGATAGATGGTATTCTAATCCATGTTGCATAAATTTAATGCAAATCAATCATTTCCTTAATATGTGTGCTTTGGTCAAATGTGACAATTATTTTAAAATGGAAGGAATAGTTCTTTATTGTTGTTTGTTTATTAAAGTATTCGTTTCTATTTAATTCCAATCCAATCTTACAATTGAATTTATTTAAATTAATTCTCCAACTTCTTATATTAATTTTGAATTTAGCTATTTTGTCTTTTAGAGTCACATAATTTTGTGATTGAAAAGGGAGAAACAAATGTCCTAGAATAGAATCACATTTAAGGATATTTACGGGTTTTTTTTTTTTTTTTTTTTTTAAGAAGGATACTTTACGGTTGAGTTGAAGCAAGTAGTTGGAAATTAATATAAGCATTCATAAGGTGGACGAAAAGAACCATTAACAATGGGTCCACGTGTACATACAATAGTATAGGGTAGTATAGTATGGTACAACAACGTAAAAGGAATGAATTAAGGATGAAACCTACGCTACCCATAAGTTTGATGGACTTCATTCACATCACATATTCGTATGACAATCAATTGGATCTCTTAATTAATGCAATGCAGACTCCAATAAATACAAACTTACATAAAATATAATATTTTTAATATAATGTTTTTTTTTATAGTTTATCGATTCGTCGGTTCGAGGTTCATCAGGTTCCGTTTAGGCGCATAATTAAAGTTTTTTATATACGTTAAAACTCGAACTAAAAATCTAAATTAAACAACTTAAAACCCTTATCACTCAAACCAATCTTAATTGATTACATTCAATATTCTAGTTTATATGCATTTTAAATTATTAATTACTATTAGGTTTTATTTCTAACACATAAAAATTTGATCAAATTGTAAAAGTTTGTTTCAATTAAACATATAGTATTAAATTAGTCTTTGATTCAACCTATTATTTGAAAAAAAAATAAACTTATTAATATAAAAAATAAGTTATTTAAATTAAATAATTAAATTGTAATGATTTAGTGTAATATTTAGTTTATAATTATGATATCATATAAATAAATCAATATACATGTGTCATCATCTAGTCTAAGAGCCTGAAGAATTCCTTCGAGAATGGGTAGAGTAATTCCAAAAAGTAGCAGTTCAGATCCGTAACCTCGGCGTGGATGTAACCACATGTGAGCCCAAAATATTTTTAAATGTGATGCAACAGGCTAAGGATTTTGTTAAATAAGACAGCATAGGCTCAACCCTTTGCTAAAAGCACCAGTGCAGGACTGCTTAGCTCCGAACAATAGCTCAAAGCATCATCGTATAGGAGATAAAGATAGGGACCAAGAGACAAAAAGAATAACCAGAGCAGAATTCTATGCACCTTAATGCCCCCAGAAAGGAAGTATTATTCTGGGTGGAGAATAACAAACAGCGAATTGACTACCCCCAAAGTTAAAGAAACTGGGGTGCCACAACACCTGGGCGTATTGTGGCTTCCACAAGAGTGAATGTCATGATAACGAAGAATGCATGTAGTTGGAAATTAAGTTGGAAAAAATGGCAAAAAGAGGGATCATCGACCGCTTCCTCCAAAAATTGTCCAAGGTGACTACTACCGAACGAAAGAAGTCACATGTAAAGGAACAAACTCCACAAGGCGTATTTAATGTGATAACATCCAGAAAAGATGTAAGGAGTGAAACTGTAAAAATACCGCCTTTGGGTGGTTCCGCTAAACGGAACTGAGACATATGGCGGACGTAAAGGCATACGCCCTAAGGATCCAGCAGTAGAGGTTCGCCTCAGGAAATAAGGTCAGCATCCGCTAAAGAGACATAAGGAGGCGAGTCCTCTTAAAGGTGTTCTAGCCGTTATCAGAAGGGAAACCTCCAAAGATTAATGATGTCAAACCCCTTTATTAAACACTAAAACTATCAGGGTGTAATTGGGGTAACGCCTAAAATACATTAAAAGGGGATTAATGTGATTGTTACAAAAATAACATATAAATACCCTCTATAAGGTGTCTCAGGTACACACACTACTCTATTTTTCTACTTCGTGATTACCACTTTGATAACAAACCAAATTATTCTTGAATAAAGAATAAGGGAAAATTAATAGAAATAATGGCAAACCATTATTCCTTCTAAAAGAGATATTTATACATGATTAATGTGGCATTAATGATAATTAATGCAGGGGAGAATATGCAAATAATGAGGAAAAAGAAGGAGTTTCTAGCACTATGCCACGCCACGTGGACCATGGCGAGATACGCCATAACGAGATACGCCCAATGAGAGCAAGTAGCAGAGACCCGCCATATCTCTCAAGGAGAGCGTACATATGCCTTGACGGATCAAAGAATATTATCCCAAGGACCAAAAGGGATATTCACCTTGAGAACGCCGCAAGAAGAACCAGATGGCGGATCTCCACGGTTCAGCTCAGTGAGATCCGCTGGCGAACCTATGAGGCGAATCTCCTCTTTCACCTGATTCATCACAGTAACGGCTAACCGCCAACTCGGCCATAAAGATCATTAAATGAATCATTAATAGTCTTAAACCACCAGGTTAAGAGTAACTTGTAACCGCCATTAAATGAGCATTAATGGAGACTTTCTAGTTACATAGAGGTTACGAATTCCCCAACTATATATAGCCTACATCCCTAGGCTATCAAGGTACACACATTCACTTATTCTTTGTCAATTCAGTTTGCTCTCTTGATCTTCCTTACTGACTTTGGCATCGGAGTGTCCCCGGCCGATCCCAACGGCGCCTCACAGGGACGTGCTCTGATCAAGGATTTTTCCCCGTGTTATCAATTGGTGCGGTGAAGGTGGATCTCTAACAAACAGAAGATCACAAAATCTTGATTGTATAGAGTTTCACAAAGAACAAAACAATGGAGTCAACAGAATAGAAATCACAATCTCCAACTTTGGCTCAATCAGTACAACAAATCTATCCAAAGATACGGTTCTCCATATATTGGTGGGAAAGAGTTTTCTACATTAAATCTGGAATTTTATGATGAAAAAGATAAGTTTCCTCCCATTTCTTATTCCATTTTTTATTAAAGAAAATTGAGATCCCTCACTCTTATAAAGTGCTATGAATATCGTTACATGTTATTATGATAAATCTAATAAATTGTAAAAGGTGAAGTCATAGACGCAAATCTTCCAACCCTGTCTCCCCTAGTTGGGATAAGCGACCACACGATTCCTCTACTAGGAAGCATCAAGTTAAAGGTAGAAATTGGCAACGTACCATAATTACAATGCCAAAATATTCATATATAAATTTTATATAACTCCAAACAGACTATAAGTGCAACAAGTATATTTAGAAATGCTAAGTACGAGGTTTGTGGATTCACCAAGCGTTTTGGGGTGCTTATGTCTTCTTTCGAGCATACAAACCTAACTTCTTGAACTCATTTGCTTCCCGTAAGGAATTTCTGATAACCCTCTTAGCTTTATAAAAAAAATGGTGGCTCTAATAGCTTCTTACGTCCATCACTAATGAGATACATGTCATGTAGTTCTACCAAAACCAGGTCTTTAGAATCCACTAGGCAATACTTTTCCTGTCCAAAATGTTGATGTGGAATCCCACAGTCTTCACCTATAGTGTTCCATGTTCTAGGTAGATCTCTCCCCCATATCCTGCAACTTATAAGTTGTCAGACCTACAAATTTTATCACTCGATGGATCGTATGAAGTTATTAATTCCACCTCTAAACCTTTGGTACCATTATAGCTCTATGCCCACCAAAGCGATGGGGAAAAATTTACACATAACATAACTATCTTTTGAATATATATTGATCATACTAATGAAGGTGGCACAATGCTTATTAGGATCTTCCACAATAGTATAAGGAGGAAGTCGGTGTGTCTTCTAGTTAGGAGAAGACTTGGTAGCTAATCACACCATCCATGATTCTCTTATCTAGGAATCGTTGAAAAATGTTTTCCCAGTCATCGACCTCTTCATTGTTTGTTGGACATTAGTGGGGGGGGGGGGGGGGGGGGGGGGGGGGGGGGGGGGGGTACATTTGCATATACTTGTTAAGATGAATTAGCGACTAGAATGCCTTTGTATGTTCTTCCTTATGGGCGTCCTTAGGAAGGTTTCCCATGAATGGGGCGATGTTGGTAGTCTTTCATTTTAAACATTTCCAAAGTTTATAAGGACCATCTTGGATTACGTTTTGCGTTTCAACAATTTGTCTATGTGTGTCTATAAATAGAGCTTGCGAGGCTTGAAAGTTCTTAAGAGTTTCTATTAACATTAAGTTTGGATCAGTAATCACATGATCAAATGTTGTCTCAACATTTTCAAATTGATTATGTAAAGATATTCCAATTTGGTTTTTGTGAGGCTTTAAAGAGTTGTTTACTTATAGTCATATTTTTTTAGGGGAGGATGATCTTAGTTTCAAATCCATGGCCACTACATTAAATGAGTAGATTTGTTCAAGTGGAGAAAGCTTTTGAAGGTATCTTGGGGTCGCCCCTAGTGGAAACCCTGATGTTAAAGATAGTAATTGTGTGAGAGAGAAATAATGAAGTAAATGCTAAAAAATCAATACCAATACTTGAAGATGACGCCCTTATTTATAGTGTTTTGGAGCTTCATGTTGAAGATCAAATTACGGTCGAACTAGGGTGGTTGGTGGTTTAGCTTAATACGTATAAGTTGTTAAATGGACATGTGAAATGAGCATTGATGGATCTCTTAGTGGGCTTTAAAAGAAGTCCTTAAGTTTGATTTTATTTTAACATATCTTAAACCCACATATCTTAAATATATTTTATTTTATTTAGCTATTTGATATTTTAATCCAGCAGTCCTGACTAATTCAGATTCGAGGTGAGTAAGTTCCTTTCAGAAGACAAAACTCTCCATTAAATATTTTAATCACCACAACATTCTTATCTCGATCCCTAATTGAATGGTAAAACTAATACAGTACACATGAGTACTTCCTTAAGACTCTTTCCAACTTTAACTGCTGCTAACAAATTACCCATCTCTACTGCCGACACTTTGGTCCTTAAATTGACATTGCATTACTTCATTCATTTCGAACATTTTTATTAATTTTAGGTGAAAAGTAGTAAGCTTTCACAAAATTCCCTTGGGGCATGGTTTTAATGTTCTTTATTAATTTGCATGACTTTTTTTAATCTTTGTTGAATATTGTTGTTGGCAAGCACATATGCATATATTCAGGCTACAATATTGTTAGGTCTTAAAATTGAAAAAAATAAAATTAATTGATAAATTTAGGATCAGATACGATGTCCTTTTCAAAGATGCAATATCATTTGATTGTTTAATTTAGTAATATTATTTGATTATTTAATTTAATATTGATTATTTTGATTAATTGATAAATTAATATATTAGAATTGATAATTTAGGGTAATAATTTTGATACCATGCCATGAAATCATTTCAACCAACAACTCAAATTAGGGGTGCACATAAAAATTCGAAAAACCAAAAAACCAAACCGAAAATAAGGTTAACTGAAATCGATGGACTAGTGTAGAGTTTTTAATTTTTAAAATAATGGTTAATGGTTATGGTTACGGTTTTTTATTTTAAAAACCGTGGTTAACCGAAACCGACCGAATCTCAATTAAATATTAAAAAATATAAAAATAATTTTATTTATATGTGTAAACAATTATTTAGTCCCTAGTTTTTCATAACTCATTAATCAATCCAATATTTAATTATAAGGTCTCTAAATTTTTTCACTTTTAATGAGATGAAAATATGTAAATATTAACATCAAATGAGATGAAAATATGTAAATAACTCTTAATTAATTTGTTACTGTCTCTCTAATTTCAGTCAGGGCCGGCTCTAGGGAGAGGCCGCCTAGGGCCTCCGACTTACGGGGGCCTCCGATCGAAATTTTTTTAAAATTTGATAATTATTAAAAACTTTATAGTTAAAATGTATATAGATTTAAATATATGACAAAAAATAGTGCTAGTCGAAATGGTAAAGACATAGTGGAGGTATTTACAAGGTTGAGAGTTTGATTCTCTAGATTAGCATTTTTTTTTATTCACATTTTCTCTGATTTTTCTTTCTTTCTTTGACACGAATGTATAAATTATTACTTTGTTATTGTAGTTATTTTTAAATTTTTTATTTTTTTTTTATAAATTACAAGATGAAACAATTTGTAATTTGGTACAAAATGTTATTTAGACTCTGATTTATTTAAAATTTTAATATTTGGCCACTAATTTATTATTTGGTCACATTTAGGCTATAAATTATTTAAATTGATGAAATTATAAATCTATAAACTAAAATTTATCAAGTCTAATTATCAAAATATCATCATTTGTCAATAATTCCATTAAGTTTCCATCCAAATTGGATTGAAATTTCACCAATTGGGATAGTTCAGTGACCAAATGATAAAATTTTGGATAGATCAAGCGCCAAATGATAAGATTCCTTGGATCAATCGATGTTCAAATAGTGATTTAAGCCTGTAATTCATAATAAATACACGACTCAACCAATTTTTAATCTCGAAGATAAATTCTTCTCTTTCTTTCCATAGAATCTTGTGATTAGGTTCGAGTTCAGACGTCCAAGCTTAATTTCCAGAAATTAATACTTTATCGTTTGCTTGCTTCTCGCATGACTGGTGAGAACAAACTTGATTTTAAATATATAAAAGAAAACTCGATTTTACATATACAAAAGCAAGAAGAAAATAATTTCTTAGCTTTATGTTATTATTATATGACTTGAATTGTAGTTAATAATATATTGGTTTTACTATTTAATATTTATTATTTCTAAAATAGTATTCAATTTAGATATGAAAAAAAAGTGTACAATGCGCCTAGGGCATCCAAAATGCTGGAGACGGCCCTGATTTCAATTTATGCAGTTTTTTTTTCTTTTATGTTTTTGGATGTAAAAACAATGATAAAATTTTATTACTTGTTTTCCAAAATTTTATAGCCAGAAGTTTTATTAGGGGTATTTTGCATTTTTTATCCGTTTAATTGTTCTTTAACACACTTTTAGACGGAGATTTGATATAGGGACTAAATAATTTAACGAAATCAAAACTGGGGGATCATAATGCACGTACATCTCCTCCGCAGTTAATCTCTTCAACTCGTCATTGACCCGCCGTCTCCCTCATAAAAAAATAGAATTCTTTTATTATTTTTATTTTTATTTACTAATGGTTAGAAACCGAAATAAAAGGTTAACCGATCGAAATAATTGGTTAACCGATTAGTGGTTAACCGAATTCAATGGACTAGTGTATGGTTAGTGTTTTTAAAAAACTAATTAAATGGTTAACCGAACGAATTAATCTTAATGGACTGGTTAACCAACCACGTGCACCCCTCGCTCAAACTGATAGTTAAAGTCTAATTATATAAATTATTAATATCATGATTAACGATGGTTTCGTACTAAAAACATTTAATGTCACCTCAAGATTATTAAGCTTACTTGTATACTTTATGGGTAAATTACAAAACTAGATCAAATGGGAGGTCCATTTATATATTTAACCAATTTACTCAACTTATTACATATCTAGATTGTTTTTGTGTGATTTTCCCATAATACCCTCAATATTTACGCGTGTTTGTCTCCCTCCCGTTTGACTTTGCAGACTCAATCATATGCGAAGCCTGCGAATCTAATGTTTGGTTTACTTGATGAATTTAATTAGCATATGCGAAGCCTGAATTTGTTTTTAAGCCAATTTACGAAGTGGTATATAACAAAAAATGTCAAACAACAACGGATTCTAACATTAAAATCATAACATTGTCAAAATTTACAACAAGATTGTCACAATAACAACATTAAAATCATAACATTATCAAAATTTACAACAACTTTGCCACAATAAACTCCTAACAAATCACTTCAAAGTGAACCTGACTAATTTAGACGAAAATTTCTCCTTGTATTGAAAGTCCAGACCTTTTGGGATGGACATGTCCCATAGTGCACACCAAGATTGGCACAATCTCTCCTAACCAATCATTTCAAAGTGAATGTGCCAATCTTGAGGGAAATTTCTTCCTATACATGAAGGAAAGTCATCTCCCATGTAGCCCAATACGCCGCCTTCCAGAAAGGGATGTTATGTAATCAACCACCTTCAGGAAAAATTAATCGTGTTAGGCAGGGAAAAAGACGATTTTGGCTTCGCGAAATGAGGATTAGCGAAGCATGCGAATGTAAATGTGCAGGGAAAATGATGATTTTACTTCGCGAATCGATGTTTTCGCGAAGTCTGCGAGGTCTGAAACGTGACGATCTACGTTGCATTATCAATGCTTTCGCGAAGTCTGCGAGTGAAATCATGAACTTTTCTACTCGCAGACTTCGCGAACTAATCGATTCACGAAGTAGATCGACACGTTCCAGACTCTTTCTCTTCGCAGATCTTCGTGAAATCATCGACTACACGAAGTGATTTCATGGAAAAACGCAGAAGAAACAGCAGATACTTACATTTTTTTGTGCCTTTCACCCTTAAAAGCGACAATAACAATATGATAAACTGGAAAAAACGATGGAAAAAAATGTAGAATAACCATTTCTTTGATGGTAACAAGAAGAAAGAAACTAAGTAACGAGCAGGAATAAGATGAAGAACCATGGCTTCGTTTTCTAGGATTAGAAAGTTGCAGAATCAAGAGATAAAGAGAGGAAAAAGAGAAATACATTGTGATTTGGAGAGATTGTGCAGATTTCGTGCAATTTAAAGGAAGATATGAAGATCAAAAGTCTTGGAATCATTAATGGAAGAACCAACTGTTTTGCGTAACAAAGGAGAATGGGGGAGAGACCGTTCGCGTTGGGGGAAGTAGGAAGGTTAGAGATATTATGGGAAAGTCACACAAAAATAATCTATATATGTAGTAGATTAAGTAAATGAGTTAAATATGTAAATGGCCTCCAATTTGATCCATTTTTATAATTTACCCATACTTTATTCATCTTAAAGTCATTAAGTTTTCAAAGACTACGGGTATTGCTATATATCGCACCCAAATTTCCTATCACCACCCCCATTGGACAATTTTGCCTTTGTCATAAAAATTTTGTCAAAAGTGAGAAAAAAAATTTTTGAGAGAAAATTTAAAATTTAGCCTAAACGGATGCGGCATACCGTCTGACCCATGGTCGGAACGGATGCGGCATCTGTTCCCACCATGGGTCGGGCGGTATGCCGCATCCGTTCCCGTCATGGGTCGGACGGTATGCGGCATCCATTCCCGCCATGGTGGGAACAGATGCGGCATCCATTCCCGCCATGGGTCGGGTGGTACGCCGCATCCGTTCCCGCCATGGGTCGGGTGGTATGACGCATCCGTTTAGGCCAAATTTTGAAATATACAAAATCGTAAAATTTTTAGTGACGAAAAATACTAAATCATTCAATTTTTGTGACGAAAAATTAAAAATTCTCCTATTTTTTGTGACGAAAAATGCAAAATCGTCATGAAAAATATGTATTATTTTCATGAGTTCTTTGATAAAAAAATATAAATCTTAATGTTTCCGACTCGTAATCATCCATTTTCGAGGTTCGGATTGTCACATATCAATTATTTTCATAATTTTAATTATTATTGTTCGGGTTTATGATTTTGAAGAGAAAATGCAAAGAAGGTAGAGAGGATTTGAGAAAATTCCACTTTCTAGTTTCAAAAAGTGAAAAGGGCAAATATGTCACAAATGGGCGGTGGACCGAAATTTGAATACGGTATATAGCAGCTCACAAGACTAATCAATCTACCCCTAAAAAGCTAGGGCTGTGCTTAGGCTACAACACTACTATTATAATTATTACCGAAAAGACAAAAAGAACCCTTTTGAAACTCAGGGATTTATGATCTTAAATATTGGTAAAAACCCATATAGTTGTAATAAATTTTTGTACACCTACTCCCATGCTGGAAAGTTTAAAATTCATTATCGCTTCTCTTAAATGACCTGCCGTACCGTACCAGTATCATATTCCCTAGCTTTTTTTAAGGGATAAATGGTAAATTAGATCTGCCAATTTAGTTCGAGTCCTGTTCGTATCGTATCATTTTTGGGTTTGTATTGAGAAGATTAAATCCAAATCCAACTTAAAAAATTTCTTGTTACAATCATATTAATCTATTTGGATTAGTGTCGATTTTGTGTCGTGTTTTCGGATTATATGTAATTTTATCATGCATATATAATAATGATGACTTTTAAAAATATAAGAAGACATGATACTATTTTTAAATATTTTATGTCATTTTTACATTAGTATGTTGACACTAATAATCAAAAAGTCCGCTAATATCATACTAAAGGTCATGTAATGTGTTTATAACAATGTAGGAGGTTCAAATCATATTTGCAAGTAATAATTATAATTTTATTATATTTGTTTATAAAATGACATATAAAAAAAACAAGAGAATATAGCAATAATTTTAAATATTTGTGTCATTTTCGGGTTAACATATCAATCATAACCCAACCCAAAAATTTACGTGTCAGTTTTGTATCAACAAAAAATTGACATGTTACCTACTAAGCTAAACCCAAATACTAAAATTGTATACCGATTTCGTATCGTGTAATCAGATCGTGTGTACTTTTATCACCTTTATGGTAAACCTTGTAGTCACCAGGTCCATAGAAAGTAAGGTAGGATACAAATAAGGATGGTCGTGACAATTTATGGACCTAGTCGAAATAAAAGATAATAATCTTTTAATAATAAAAAGTTATACATGAACAATAAATGATTAATAAATTTTAAGTTTGATATTTCATATTATTAAGACTCATTTTAAACCAGAATAATATTAATACATTTATAATAAAATAATTCTACAATATATATATATATATATATATATATATATATATATATATATATATATATATATAAAATTGGGTATCAACTCTAGATCTTAGATGGTTGTACTTTTGACCTATACCGAGGACCAACTCTTACTAGAAATCTTGAGTTAAAAGCTGTTTAAAAAAAAATATTCGATTAATGATATGAATGCACTGAATTCCACATTAAAAATGAAGAGTAAGTGATTAATCTATATTCATAAAAATTATTTTTATGATTAATAAAAATATATATATTTTTAAAAAATATATAGATGCATTTTAAAAATTATAAGATATATTTAGTGAATGTAAGCATAAACAAATCCAGAATTAACTGATAGATTGTGTTTCAATACATACGTTCATCTAATAAAAAAATTTTGAAGCGTTTTTATCTTAAAAATTCAAAGCTTTTGTATGCAAGTTTAAATTTTTTTAATGATTATATTTTCCAATTTCTGAATCATTTTGGGACTAAAACTTTATTGTTGTATTATATCTTCTAGTCCCCTTAAACTCGTCTTTGTATCTAGATCAAATCCGAAAATATCTCAATACTATTAGAGTGGTCGTTACATCCCTTTCTAAGATGTTATAGTTGTTTCCATACTAAATCAAAGTAATTTAATGATGTACACTTATTTTCAAAGTACAATAAATAGAGACAGTTGAGAGTTAATAACAATAATAACCATCACCCAATACTCACTTTGTGTTAAAGTTAATGTTGACCAATTGTAAAGTGTTCATATTCATATGTAACCCTTTATATTCTTCGTCCTTGCTTGTCTGCAACTTACAACTTCATCAACATGAATTCCTTACAACTTGTTCTTTTCATCTTCTTTTACTTTCTTTCTTCCTCCATTGATGGGATTCAAGGTGATGCTATGGTCAGCGGTACTGTCTTCTGTGATCAATGCAAGGATGGCCAAAGATCTCTCTTTGATTATCCCATTTATGGTGAGTCTTTCTTAGTTTCACCTAATTTCACTTGGTTTGTTTTCATGATAATAATGAATTGCTTGCAGGAATCAAAGTGAGAATGGCGTGTGCAGATAGTAATGGGCAGATCACAATGTCTAAAGAAGAGACTACAAACTGGTTTGGAAACTATGCAATGAGGATAGATGGTAGCCCAGATTTGAGCAATTGTTATGCACAGGTTTCAGGAAATGGCGAGGGTTCACAAGCAAATGAGTGTGCTTCAGCAGCTGGTCCTGCTCAGAAACTCAGACTAACGTTTAGGATGTTTGATATGGAATTTTACAATGTTGATTCGTTGCTAACACAGCCTGCTCAGCCTATCTCATCTTGCCCAAAGTCTTCAAATCCAGTCCCAGTCCCAGCACCTGTAACCCCTGCACCTCCGGCCAGGTCTCCTCCAACTTTCAAGCTTCCTCCACTGCCTCCTTTGCCTCCTATGCCCCCAATGCCTTTCCTCGAACCATCAGCCTGTTCACACCAGTAAGTACTTGCATCTTACATACATTAACTCCAATTTCCCATCTTTCTGATTTTGGTGTTATTGTTGATTAACATATTAAGACTCTGATTTTTTTGGGGGGGATACATTAAGCTTCCCATGACCAAAAAGGTTAACTTTTACTAATATAAAATGTGATATGAAATGCAGGAAGTGGAGTATGGCAGAATACAGATGCTACTGGAGGGCAGTGAATCCAGACATGAAAGTAGCAGTTGTATTTGGTCCAATTGCAGGCAGGAAATATGGTAATGATATATCATTATGGCAAGCCCTACAAGGAAGAGGTGACCCTTACAAGACTCTCCTAAGGGAAGCCACTACAGCTCTTTTAAATTCTTATAATAGTGTTCAATTCCCTTATAATGCACTTAGTGTTGTTACACATACCAATTGGGCTTTAATGGGTTCTCAGAGGAGTGTTCTTCTTAATGCCCTTAGGTTCATCAGGGCCAATTCTGGTTCTGCTTCTCCCAATTCCACTTGCAAATTCACGCCCTGCAAGTGATTTTTATACTTTTTTATGTTATAATGTAATACCATTCCTACTCATATACTATCATTTGTATAAGAGCACATGTATTGTATACGTTTTATTAATAATTGGATAGTTTTATAGATCCATTTTTATAATGTACATATACATGAAATGAAATCACAATAATATATACATGTCATTTGATGGGGATTACTCTGTTTCTAACATGACTTTCTACTCCTAATGAATTTGTCTTACCATATATATACCCAAATAAAGAGACGTTAAACTATATGTCCGGTGCATCATGTGATCAAGTCAATAATTTGATGTCATTAGAAAACTAATTTATTGTAATGCACATTTCCTTTACTAATTACACTTTTTGTAACAAGTTTCGTTTAGCCTCATACTTTTTTTTTTTTTACATTTATAATGAGAGCATAATATTTTAATAATTATCCCTCGCAACCAATGAATTGTAGACTTGTAATTTATAACACACCAAAAATAATAAGTGCAGAAATCAATTTAACTGTTAAATTACAAGTGTAGTAACAAACAAGCTTTATATATATATGTTTGGGAGAAGTGAAAAAATATCTGTAATGTTTCTAATTAGAACAATTTTATCCTTAAGTCTAAAATGGTGCAATTTTTACCCTTAATGTTAGCGGCAAACATCAATTTTATCTTTAACATTGGCAAGTTAGATCAATTTCAGACGTTATTATAAAACAAAGTATTAAGGTGCAAAAATACCTCTAACGTTTTGGACCAGGAGTAATTTTACCCCTAATGTTGGAAACTAAGAGCAATTTTACTCTTAATGTTGATAAATTGGATCAATTTGAAAAATAATTCATCAAATCGTCTTCTCGGTCATAAAATCTTGTCATCTACACTCCACGCTTGTGTCATTTTATCAGTAACAAATCACAAACATATGTTGGGATGTGAAAAAAATAAAAAAAATATACTATCTTTTGTACGAATTGGACAAAAAAAATTCCAAAATTCACCGAATTTATAAATATTAGTCTCCAATTCTATTATTACATTATCAAAAACATGAAATTTTTTTAAACGAATTGATATATAATTGGTGCAGAATAAAGAACAAAAAATATATGTATTTTATAATAGGGGTAAAATTAATCCAAATTATAAACGTTATATGTAAAATTGCTTTTGGCTACCAACATTAAAGGTAAATTTGCTCCTGACCAAAACGTTAGGGGTATTTTTGCACCTTAATCTTAAAACAAATATATTTTGTTGCTTATTCTGCGTCAATTACATATTAGTTCTAAACAAAGATTTTATATTTTTTATGATTGAGTAATAGAATTGAAGATTAATATTTTATAAATTCCATGGGATATATGAATTATTTCTCAAATTGACCAAATTTATCAACGTTAGAGATAAATTGCTTTTGATTGTCAACATTATAAATAAAATTGCACTATTATAAACGTTAGAGATATTTTTATACTTAACCCTATATATTTATGTTGCACTCTTGTAATCTTATAAAAAGAAATTAAAAATCCTTTGTTGTTTTAAGGATTTAATAAAATATTATTGTCTTTGGTTAAAAAAAACTCAAAATTCAAACTTACCTCTCTTTTTCAGGATTTAATAAAGCATAGTCTCTTTCATAAAAAATAAAATAAAATAAAGCATCGTGTCTTTGGTTACAAAAAAAAAACACATTTTTGACAGCTGTGGGATTTGAACCCACGCCCTTTCGGATCAGAGCCTAAATCTGGCGCCTTAGACCATTCGGCCAAACTGTCGTTGATGGAAATAAATTGTTATCAACTTTACTTATACAAATCAGCTGTGATTAGTAGCTCTTTCTTATGTACTTATGTGTTACTTAATACTCCCTCTGGTCCATAATAGAAGTCTTTCTAGAGAGTCTTTTCTGTTCCACAATACATGTCATTTTGCTTAAATCTATGCACATTAATTTACTTTTACCAAATATACCCCTATTTAAGTTGATTTTTTTATTTTGGGAATAGATAAAGTTACTAGTGGATGCAATTATTACAAGGGTAACAAAGTCTTTTACTTAAAATTAATTACATTTCTTAATTAGTGTGCATTAACCTTAAAAGACTTCTATTGTGGACCGGAGGGAGTATATAATATAATATTTTCTAGATATACGATTTAATATATAGAAAATCAAAATATTCTTTTACAAATATTATATATTATATTATTTTAAAAATGGTGCCCGCTATGGTTACTTTGTTTTTTACAAAGTACCGTTACTTGGTGTGGTTTTCACCATTGGATGATAGAGCATAAAATTAATCCAATGGTGAAAACCACACCAAGTAACGATACTTTGTAAAAAACAAAGTAACCATAGCGAACACCTTTTAAAAATATGTTGTAGTTTTAAGTATAAATAATGTATTTGAATAATTGACTTAAAATATAGATAATTTTAATAAATTATTCAAAATAAGAGTGAATCAATTAATTATTGGGTAAATTACATCCATGACCATTGAATTTTATCCATTTAAATATTATGGTCACTGAACTTCAATTCTTAATGGTATGACCACTAAACTTTACACTTTTTAATACCGGTGACCACTCAAATTTAACCAAATCCTCAAAATGACCGTTAACGACCTCAAAATGAAAATATTCAAAAATTAAAGTTGTTCAGAACAACATTTACCATGAACCCACATTTTTTATTTTCCAAAATTACCTTTTTTAGAGTTTTCTCTCTTTAAAAATCCACTATCTCTCCTAATCAAACAACACATAAATGACCTCAAAACGAAAATTTTCAAAAACTAAAGTTCTTTAGAATATTATTAACTCTTCCATTTTTTTATTTTCAGACCGTCATCGCTCGTTTTGAGACATTGAGTAGTGTTAAAAGGTATAAAGTTCAGTAGTCATAATGTTAAGAATTGAACTTCAGTGGTCACAATAGTAAATGAGTAAATTTCAGTGGCTATGGGTGTGATTTACCCATTAATTATTCTTGTACTAACCCAAATTTAACACCATTTTAGGCTCTGTTTATTTGCCAACAAACATTAGATAAGGCAATTTTTTGATTTGAAAATAAAATAAAATATTTTTTTTGGTGTTTAATTATAAATTGAAAAACGAGAACTAGTAGGTGGTTGCTATTTTCAAAATGGTAAGAAAAAAAGAAATTGAGTTTCAAATAGTTTAAAAAAATGTTTTTATTTTTTTAAAAGATAAACATTTTTTCCGCTTTATTCATATAATTTTCTTTAGACTAATCTAAAATTTTTCGTTGAAAACGAATACCGTAAAATTAAGAAATTTTTTTGTATACAATATTTTCCGGCAAATAAATAAAACCTTAGTTTTCTTTGAGGAAATTCGCAATCCAATGATGATTTGGAAATATTTTCCTAGAAAGAACCGTTTTTTACCGGTTAATTAAGAAACAACCCCATTACAATGCTTTTAGCGGCGCAAAAAATTATATTGAATGTGTAGATGGTACCTAATGGAGCTCCTTCACCATTACAACTCCATATACATTGTCACGCTTGTGTCGTTAATTTCCTAATGTTAATAAATTTATATATTTTATATATTAATATTTAAAAAATTAAATATAATTTTTTTTTATTATTAAAAATTAAAAATTTATATTTAGTTGGACTTGGACTAAGCTTTTTTAGATTACAAGAGGGGATTTGGATGAACCCGCTTAAATGAACAACGGACCGAACTAGACTTAAACTGAACAATTTTAGATAAAAATCCATTGGACTCGGTCCAGCCCACTCCATGAACAGGTCTAAAGTCAAATAGCAAGATAGGCTAGCCTAGGATTCTAGTTGACATCAAAGGGAAAAGCTAGGTCAATAGTCTCATAGGTATAAAACTAATACCAACCTAAACATAAAATGCACTCTATCGCAATAAAGTTCTCAAGAACAATTCAATTCATAGAGACCAGTAGGTAAGTACCAAATCTACTAAAGCCCTATATTATCTAAGCAATTACTAAAGTGAAATTTGATTTTTAAACTAAGAAAAGAAATAACAATTGAAATAAAAGCAAGACTTAGGATAATCTTAATTTTGCTAATTATGAATGGAACTATGATTCTGGATCCCTTAACTAACTCCTATCAATTTCTAAGATAGTGATTCTTCTAGATAAAGAAGTAATTTTGGTCGAAAATTACTAATTCTACTTCAAAGTATACTTAGGTTGATGATTAGTTTGAATAAGGTGGATGAATGTGAATTGGGGAATGAACTAGTGAGTTCTTTGTCAGAAGCTGTTATAGAATTGCTATGAATTTTTCAACTCCTCCATCTTTTCAGCCTGACGTTAATTGGAATGGGATTTGGAACTTAGAAGTTGTGCCAAAAATTAAAAACTTTGTATGGAGATTGGCTTCTCATTGTTTACCGACGATGTCTAACCTTGCTTGGACACACAACACTCTTGAAAATTTCTGCCCGATTTGTAAGCAATTTGGTGAGAATGAAGATCATGTTTTTCGATTTTGTGGGGTGGCTGTGCTGGTTTGGCGTATTTTTTTTTGGTGATGATAGGATGAATGCTATAGATTCCTGATGGAATGCTGATTGGTAGTGTCGTATATATATTATGGGCTCTTTGGAAAAACAGGAATCAAATGGTCTGACAAGGGCGTACGGATCAAGCAGATCAGATTGTCGCGGGTGCAAAGAGAGAGCATGATGACTGATTGGCGACTCAGGTGTCTCAGAGGAATTTTCAATCGGGTGGGAGTACGGATCATGTACGTTGGATCAGGCCCGCTAGGGGGTGGTCGGTTGTTAACGTTGATGGGTACTGTTCTTTTGGCTTTATTTGTCGGGATGATACGAGGTTATTTGTGTATGCTGCAAATGGCTTGTTTGAGGGTTTATTTGAACCTATTGTGGCTGAATCGATGGCTGTCCGGGAGGCACTGTCATGGTTAAAGGACATGAATGCTAATCATGTTGAGGTTCGGTCGGATTGTTTAGGTGTGGTTCAAGCAATTTCCAATGCTTCTTGTAGTTTGTCCTTTTTTTTTATGAGGCAATATCTAATTGTATTTGTATATTGCGGACATTATCTAATGTCTCCATTTCGTTTGTTAAACGTTCAGCGAACTCAGCTGCTCATTCTTTAGCTCGAGCGGTTGAGTCTGGTTCTGTTCGTGGAGAGTGAGTTTGTCCTCCTCCTTTGATTGTTTCTATTCTTTTTTCTTATGTTCAATAAAGGTTTGCTTATTCTTTAAAAAAAAAAAAAGTTGATGATTGATTAATTTTGTCCATCAACTTTACTTGAGAAAATCTCATTAATTAAGTAGTTTTGAAACCTAAAAAAACTAAGTTCACCCAATTATATAGTGTTACATTTTCTCCTTTGTAGAAGTAATATTATTAAAAAAAAGATTAGAACCGAGTTTGCTCATGAGACTCTTCCTAAACATTATAATCAAGTTTGTCCATAAGCTTATTTCACGAACCTATAACTTAGCCTGATCGCGAGGTTTCGAGATGAGATTCGTCGTGATAATGCTTGACTCGTTTATGAATCGAACCTCAAAATCATATTCAAGGTTGGTTCGTTTATAAATTGAGCTGAATACGGTTGAACTTTTATTTAATCAGCCGCTCACTAGCAACTAGGCTGATTTGCAATCCTAATAATAACAAAAAATGAAATAGAAGTATAGAGTGATAAGTGGAAACATAAACTTGAACTGTTCGAGGTTCTCCTTGGCATTCACTATCTTCAGGTTGAGTGATGTTAAGCTTCAATCTACATTCTGCAATATTAGTAATTTTCTGCAGAAGATCACCACTCAGGATTCAAACTCGAATGAAAACATTCATTATTCACATTACCTATCTTTTAAATTATCCATTAATTTAAATGCATTTAGTAACAATTATTGTGAGAATAACATGTACTGTTCAAAATCCTGTATTAATTAAAGTATGTATTTGATTTGGAACGTTACCTTGCCTTAGAACACTCCATCCAAGAAGGCATAAGCATAATCCAGGAAAGCCAGAAGTAGAAGTTAGAACAAACCAAAATGACCTCTCTCCTTCTCCGGATAGTTACTTTACTTTTCTGGATTTTCATCACAGTCAACGCCCAAGATTTCACCATTGAAGAAGCAACCATCGATGACATCCAACAGGCATTTGCCGTAAACAATCTGACAGCAAGACAATTAGTCGATTTTTACTTAAACCGAATAAAAACCCTAAATCCCCTCATTCGTAGCGTAATAGAAGTCAATCCAGATGCTCAAGACCAAGCTGAAAAGGCCGATCAGGAAAGGAGGAACAATCAGGGCATGAATCCTTTGGGGAATCTACATGGAATACCTGTTCTACTTAAGGATACGATAGCAACTAATGATAAAATGAATACGACGGCGGGGTCGTATTCGTTGGTGGGGTCGGTGGTGGCTCGGGACGCTGGCGTCGTGGAGCGGCTGAGAAAGGCAGGTGCAGTGATTTTGGGGAAAACTAGCCTTAGCGAATGGTATAAGTTCCGTTCTATCGACCACATTCCCAACGGTTGGTGTGCTCGGGCCGGACAAGGAGTCGTAAGCTCTCTTTTCACTTCGTTTTTCTTTCAAATGTAGTTTATTATTATTATTTTGGGTTTAATTTCTTTAATTGAATGGAACTAAAATTACTTATCATATCAAAACTTAATGCACAGTGTTGTTTGCCTTACATCCAATTTGGCTTGGTTTTAGATATCTCATTGTCCAATTATGTTTCCATTTTCTTTCTATGCTTGTGAACTGAAAGCTATGCGAGCTTTATGAATCATTGAGCACGTACTGATAAGATCAGTCTTTGATACTTGAAAATATGCAGAATCCATACTATCCATCTGGGGATCCATGCGGCTCAAGTAGTGGGTCAGCAATTTCCGTGGCAGCAAACATGGTGGCACTTGCACTTGGAACTGAGACTCATAGCTCCATCATCTGTCCCTCTGATCATAATTCTGTTGTTGGTTTGAAGCCCACTGTTGGCCTTACAAGCCGTGCTGGTGTCATTCCAATGATGCCTAGCCGGGACACCATTGGGTAAGATTTAAAATGACAAGTAACAACAATTTTGAACTTTCCAAAAATTGTTTATGCTTTTACACTGAATGGGAATAGGCGAACAGTATTGATGGATTCAGTTATTTTTTAAGTTCATGGTGTATACAAAGTGAATAAGAGGATTTACAATTTGGACAAATGTACTTATCCTTGTACATCAATTAACAGGCCTATCGCAAGGACAGTTTCAGATGCAGTTTACTTGCTTGATGTAATTGTGGGTTTTGATCCAAGAGATGAAGCAAGCAGTGAGGCCACCAAGTTTATACCTGAAGGTGGTTATAAGCAGTTCCTCAGTCCTCATGGGCTAAAAGGAAAGAGGCTTGGAATTGTTAGAAACCCATTTTTGAATATGTTGACTGAATCTATAGCATCTGCATTTGAGCATCATCTCAACACTCTAAGGTATTTGGCTTTTGAAATATCTGTTGATTGTTACATGTACAAGTTTTTGCTTGTGCAGAGCCGCTGCTTGTTTCATATATGCATTTAATGTTGAAAATTATAGGAGACAAGGTGCCATAATAGTGGACAATCTTGAGATAGCAAATATTAGTATGATTCTCAATCCAAAACGAACTGGTGAAATGACATTGATGATGGCTGAGTTCAAGCTTTCTTTAAATGATTACTTGAAAGAACTCATCGTATCTCCAGTAAGGTCACTTGCTGACGTTATTGCTTTCAACCAAAATAACCCTGATCTTGTAAGTGGATCAGTCCCTAATCCTTTATTTGTTGGCTCTAGATAATTCGGTAGTAATATTTCAATTTGTTTTTCAGGACGGACGAAAACAGAAATAGAAGTTATAAGCTAATGGTTATGATATATTTTTTCTTTGGTAGTCACTTAGTAAGCCTAAAGCCTTTTTGCAGGAGAAAATGAAAGAGTATGGCCAGAATACATTCATTGCAGCGGAGAAAACAAATGGTATTGGAGAGAAAGAGAAGAACGCAATAGAATCAATGAAAAGACTGTCAAGAGATGGGTTTGAGAAGACAATAAAGGAGAATAGTTTAGATGCAGTGGTAACACCCGGTTCAGGTGTTGTTTCTGTGTTAGCAATCGGAGGATATCCTGGAATTACTGTTCCAGCTGGATATGATGGAAATGGAATGCCATTTGGGATCTGTTTTAGTGGGTTAAAAGGAACGGAACCAAAGCTAATTGAGATAGCGTATGCTTTTGAGCAAGCTACTACGGCAAGGAGGCCTCCTACCTGCACAATCACTGCAGAATCTCTCCTTGGAAGTATATAACTGCAGTTGTCAACCCGTCATCGGATTTTCGTTTCAAATATTCTTAAATGTTGTATTGGTATGTTTGTGTTTGTTGAATCAAACATTCCATTGCTGATTGGTAACTTTTCTTATAGTGATATATATTTGGCCACTATAATTTTCATGAAATTTGATAGGATTTGCTTGCATTGCAACTTGTAAGTCAATGAAGACCTAAGTCAAGTTGGGAATTGAACTAGTTCAATTGTTGCTTCACAGGGAAACAGGAAAGTGTTCAATTGCAGTGCAAACTACACAAGATATGAGGTTGGTTCATAATACTCCTTGTCCAAAATTTATTAACTGTAGCATAGATGTTTGAAAAGTGGATTTATTGCAGTGCTGTATATGATAGTGGAGTTTGGTTTTTTGGCTGGCTATGGTGGATAGAAGCCTCTGTTTAAATGCATATTTATAGATGAAAGGGTTAAGTCTATAAGCTAAATGTTACAAATCAGAATTATGGAATAAAACCATAGAATGTTTAGTTGGTGATGTATGCCTAAATTTGCTGAGTGAAATGATATTTAAGGCTTGTGTCAAATGAGGAACACAGGGTGCTCTTTTCTCGGTCTTCCACTTGAAGAGCTTGGAAAAACTTCAGGTTGGTTCAGTTAGATATTTGTGGTTAAGGCATTTTACTCAAATTTGCTGATGATTTTATTAGAATGTGTCATATTTACTTTGTTACTTAGCTAGTCCTATGTTATTGGTATTTTTAACAGATTTATGAGAAAATGATCAAGGTACAAATTTAGATTTATCCTCGACGTATTTGGAGATTAACTAATTAGTAATTACTCATTGTCATTTTTTTTAAGCAGTGTTAGCTTAATATAAGAACTCTAGCCCGTATTTAATTGTAGATAGAGAACGTCAACTTTTCTTTTAATGAAAGATAGAAATATTATTAGAGCAAAAATCCAGAAATAACAGAGGCAAGATTAAGCCAGTCTTTCCAATGAATCCTATGTATTCTCCTCTCACCTTTTGTATATAAGAACTGAAATTTTACACTACAGGAAATTTGAGCAACAACATTAGAAACCTGCAACTCAAGAGTTTTGAAAGATGCATATATCCCTCACTTTCTAAACCCAGTAAATCGCAGCAGTAAAAGTAACTCTTCACCCGGCAACAAGCAATAATTTGCCATTAGCCTTCCTTCTCAACTCAATACACATTTAACATGTGACTCCACACTTATTTCATTAGAAACCCCACCATTTGGTCAGAAACAAACAAATCCAATCAAAGAGGAACCGCATCATTGTAAACAGAGAGAGATGGTTCTACTTTCTAGGCAGGCCACGTGATTTTACTTTTCAAATTTCTCATTTTTACCTTTATTTATTTTCTAATGTAATTAACTTGGGTTTGTTTATTACTTAATGGGTTAGGCTATGCTTAATATGTTTTTGAAAGCATATCAACAAATTATTATTATTTTATTATGTGCAGGATATTTGCCATATTTCTTTTTTCTTTGGGGTCAATATTTGCCATATTTCTTGTGAAAAAACAGAGTACTGGGCGGCCAAGACCTGTACAGTATCCCTGCTTGACTTGGTCATGTGTATGCAGATCCAATTATGTGAAGCTATTTTCAGTAGGCATAAAGTTAAATATCAGATTGTACTTATTTCATGACATTGTTTGCTTTTGCATATTTTTTAAGGAAAATGAAAATTCTATTCTCTGATGATCCATTAAGCATAAAATAAATTACATTAAGCCAGTCTATAACATAGTAGCATCTCAGCAGGCAGCATAGCATGCCAAAAACATACAAATAAATTTGCCTTCTAAGTTTTTGTTTATTTTGTTAGAAATTGGGTTGGATCGGATATTGATTAGAGAAGTTCGATATGCAGAAAAGAAATTACAGGCTAACTCAAAATACAATATTTATGTGGTTGTGTCAATTTGCCTACATCCACGGGAGAGTATAAACTTTATTATTTGAACAACCAAGACAATTATAAGAGAATTTATGGAACCTCAAATCCAAACTTTTCTAAAAAATTTAACAAAAAGGTATAATTTATTTGATTTCAATATACAACAATATATTTTTTAGAGATTTTCCCTCTATCTCACCGTTTTCTTCCTCTTCTGCCATATAAAACAAGGCTTTATATAGACTTTTGTTTTGAATCAAAATCAAAACCAGTAAGTTTTGAGTAATATTTTGACAAAGTAGAAAGCAAAACCAAAAACATTAATTAGGTACTTAGATAGGTGCCATTCCAAACACCTTTTTGACTCTCTTTTCTTTATTTTACTTTTTCTTTTATCTAATGATAATCAATTATTTATTTGAAATTTATTGTTAAATATTTAACATTTTTCATGTTCATTGGAACTTTTTTGAAATTTGTCATTCTAATGTAAAACAACACCAAAAGTTTGAAGATAATTACTAGTTGGAATTTTATATAAATATTGGGTCCACTTTCTTATCTAACTTCAAACCACACCTATCATTCCTAAGTTCACTTAGATATGGCTACCATTGCACCCTTTCTCTCTTCACTTGTTTCATCTTTCATTTTCATTCTTGTTCTAACTTCAACAACCAATGCATCCTCATTCCCATTTAAAGAAGCAACAATAACCGATCTTCAACTCGCTTTTAAGCAAAATCAGCTAACCTCTACACAATTGGTTGAGTTCTACATTCGAGAAATCCGCAGACTCAATTCGGTCCTCAATGGGGTTATAGAAATCAATCCTGATGCTATCTATCAAGCTAAAAGGGCTGATTACCAACGCAAAGTTAAGGCTTCAGGATCACTGGTTGGATTGCATGGAATTCCTATCCTTCTCAAGGATAACATTGCCACCAAGGATAAGCTTAACACTACTGCTGGCTCACTCGCACTCTTGCCACCAAGGATAAGCTTAACACTACTGCTGGCTCACTCGCACTCTTTCGATCTGTGGTTCCTCGAGATGCTGGTGTGGTTATCAAGTTGAGGAAAGCAGGAGCTGTCATTTTAGGAAAGGCCAGCATGACAGAGTGGGCGGCTTTCAGGTCTTCTTTTATGCCTAATGGTTTTAGTGCTAGAGGCGGCCAAGGAAAGGTAATCTAAAACCTTCTCAATTTATCAAATAGAAATATTAGTGTCTGTTCATTCTGCTTTTTGGTTTTTCACTCTAAACAGTAGAATAAAAGTGTTTAATTAGGATTGAGAAATATCTGGATGAAAGTAGGCCTTTAGTTTCCTTCATATATAATATGTTTGCTAAATGTTCCTGCAGAATCCTTATGTGCTATCTGCTGATACTTGTGGTTCAAGCAGCGGCTCTGCAATATCAGTAGCAGCCAATCTGGTAGCAGTATCATTAGGAACGGAGACGGATGGCTCCATCTTATGTCCATCAAATGCTAATTCAATAGTTGGTATTAAACCAACCATTGGTCTCACCAGCCGGGCTGGAGTGGTTCCAATTTCTCCAAGGCAGGACACTGTTGGATGGGTATATCTAAAAATTTCATTCCAAAACCACTAATTAGACAAAAGAATTCAAGCGATTCAAGTAAAAGTAATGTTCCATTGGCTATAAATAAATTGAAAACAGGCCTATGTGCCGGACAGTATCAGACGCCGTTTATGTTCTTGATGCCATAGTAGGTACAGATTACAATGATGGTGCAACCAGAGGAGCGTCACAGTACATTCCTTATGGTGGCTACAAGCAATTTCTCAAGGTCTATGGGCTCAAAGGAAAAAGACTTGGTGTAGTCAGGAATCCATTCTTGAGTTCTAGCAGCAAAGCCGAAAGTCGAGCGTTTGAGAATCATCTTCAGACACTAAGGTAATAAATCAAATTACCTACATAACTTGTTCATATCATGATATAGTATAAGAGTCTCTTAGATCGGTTTGGATTGAGCCTATGCAATAATATTATTAATGATGAAAGCTTATTACATTACATTATGTAAATGTAGACGAGGAGGAGCATACATTGTAGACAACTTGAAAATTGCCAACATCAACACTATTTTAAATGCAGATGCGAGCGGCGAATTGGCAGCATTATTAGCTGAGTTCAAGATATCCATAAATTCGTACCTGAAAAATCTAGTAACTTCTCGAGTGCGATCATTGGTTGATGTTATAGCATTCAATCAAAAGTTTGCAGATTTGGCGAGTCTAGTAATTTACATTTAATTAAACAAGACTTGTGCTTTATAGTAATGTTTGTATCCAATAATGTTAACTTTCAAGGGAAATGCAGGAAAAGATCGAGGAATTTGGGCAAGATCTCTTTATTGCGGCTGAAGGGACGAACGGAATTGGAAAAATAGAGAGAGCAGCAAGGGAAAATTTAGCAAAACTGAGTAAAGATGGATTTGAGAAAGTGATGCGGGAAAATAAATTGGATGCATTAGTGACAAGTGGTGCAGGAATTAGTCCAGTACTTGCAATAGGGGGATTTCCAGGAATAAATGTGCCAGCAGGATATGATTATAGAGGGGCTCCATTTGGAATCAATTTTGGGGGATTGAAGGGTTCTGAACCCAAGTTAATTCAAATTGCTTATGGCTTTGAGCAAGCTACTAAGATTAGAAAGCCTCCTGCTTTCAAGCCATGAATCTTTGCAAGGCTAGACTGAAATTATCTATATGTTATTCAAGGACCTTTTCTTCATCTTGCTCTAATTTCATGAAAAAGTCATTGCTCTATTGGTAGAAATGGATGGAGTTGTCATAATAATACATTTATATAAATTTTAGAGGCAGACAGGTATGAAGCAAATAAGAGAATGACATTGACATATAATATGCATGCTTGCTTAACCCTGATAGAATCTTACAGACTAATAACCCTGATAGTTGTTGGGAATTTTTCTCGATTGCGACAATTTAGCGGAAGCGATAAAACAATTTTATTGAATTTATGAGGTTTACAAGAGGGTGTTCTCTAAAAACTTTCTAGAGTTACAATAAGATAAAACAAAAATAGTACACTCCGGTGTTTCCCGAAAATACCCCGAAATAATTATCTTTACTATTTTTATTTCTCCCCAAAATAATTAGACTACCCTCTAAATAAACTCTCAAAATTCACAAGGCACAATTGTGCCTCTTCTCACTACATTTTGGTTCCACCCTAACTCCCTTTCTTTTCCTATATTTCCCACAATATTCAAGGAATGGTTCCTTGGCTTTTATAAGCCAAGGATCAAGGTTTGCATTAATTGTGCTAGCAAAAATTGCTGGCACAATTAATGGCCTGATTGACCACCGAATTCTGGTGGTCAATTTTATAATTTTTTTTTTTTTTTTTACAAATTACAAAAACAATCTTCCATCACTATAAATTACAAAAATAGTCTCACATTAATTAAGACTTTACAATAATTCCCCTTGTTTATTTAATTGTTTTAAATTAATAGTTAATTTTCTCAACAATTTTCCCCTTAACTATTAATTTAAAACTTTCATTTTTTTTTAATATATATATGATGTACTTTCCCATCATCTTGTAAACGGAGCACTTCTCTCCGCAAACAACTTCTCGGTGCACTTCTCACCGAATCAATGATGTACTTTCCCATCATCACCTTGTAAACGAAGTACTTCTCTCTGCAGACAACTTCACGGTGCACTTCTCACCGAATCAATTTGTTGATGCACTTCTCATCAACCTTCAACTATTGGAGCACTTCTCTCCAAATTAAACAAATTCTTCTTCGCCAACATGATTTGCCACATTGACACTTTCTTTTCTCTTGTTTCTGCAATTCCATTGCACGCGCCCAAACTTCTTACACGAAACATTTGGGCTTCCCCATGCCAGCAGTCCTTCCCTCAACTGCTTGCTCATTTTCTCCATTTTCTCATGCCCAATTGATTTGGTGGGCGACGCTACATTGAACCATAGCTCTGATACCACTGTTCGGAATTTTTCTTGATTGCGACAATTTAGCGGAAACGATAAAATAATTTTATTGAATTATGAGGTTTACAAGAGGGTGTTCTCTAGAAACTTTCTAGAGTTACAATGAGATAAAACAAAAATAGTAGCACTCGGGTGTTTCCCAAAACTGCCCAAAATAATTATCTTTACTATTTTTATTTCTCCCCAAAATAATTAGACTACCCTCTAAATAAACTCTCAAAATTCACAAGGCACAATTGTGCCTCCTCTCACTACATTTTGATTCCACCCTAACTCCCTTTCTCTTCCTATATTTTCCACAATATTCAAGGAATGGTTCCTTGGCTTTTATAAGCCAAGGATCAAGGTTTGCATTAATTGTGCCAGTGGCACAATTAATGGCCTGATTGACCACCGAATTCTGGTGGTCAATTTTATAAATTTTTTTTTTTTTTTACAAATTACAAAAACAATCTTCTATCATTATAAATTACAAAAATAGTCTCACATTAATTAAGACTTTATAATAATTCCCCTTGTTTATTTAATTGTTTTAAATTAATAGTTAATTTTCTCAACAATAGTATATATATATATATAGTATAAAATTGTAATGATCGATGTTGGCCATGTGAACAATAAATTTAGATGCCGGAGAAGGTGCCACTTTTGTTAACATAAAGCGGGAGTTGTCTCTTTGACTAATTCTGTTTGCTATCAATTTGTTTAAAGACTGCATCTCTATAAGTAGGCTTCCTTTTTCTAAACACAAGTCACTGGGTACCAAAAATAAAAATAAAAAGTATATTACAACGCAAAAATTAATGGTTTGTGAAGTTTCTAGATTAGCAATACATAAAACCTTGTCGGGATAAATTCCATCTAACAATATATTGCATAAAAGTGTCGTCACATTTCCAATGTTTAAATTTTTGGCGTCGTTATTTTCTTTTCATATTATTTATTTTAATTTTTAAAATTTCAATTACAATCTAATAAAACGTCACAAAATTAACAACACGTCGTTTTTAGGGTAAATTGCAACCATGGCCACTGAACTTCTAGTGGGGGTTTTGCTTCGGGAACGTGCTGCAACGACTATGGTGGATTCTCGACTAGACTCCTCCTCCTGTGCGGGTTTGTTCCGGTCGTCCTCTTTGGCTTTCTGCAACTGCCGTTGAAGGTCAGCCATCTCCCTCTTATGTCTTGCTTTTGCGTTGTCCAACTTGTGTCAATACCTATCTATTTATACTGTTTATTTAGGTTTAGGGTTTTCTTCTCATTAGGAATCCTTCTGGAGCTAGGATTCCTTGTTCTTCAAGATAGCCGAACCCGAGAAACAATTCTTTGTCTCATAGGACTTCGAAAGGTTCCCATGGGTTGTGGAGTTTTAGGAACCTGCTGGCGGTAGTGGGCTTGGACCATCACAATTGTCTTTGGATCGTCTATGTCGGTCTTGGATTGTTATTTGCTGGGCTTGGATCGAAATGGGGATAGTGCCGACGTCATGCGTGTGACATCATTTTGCATGATATTACATAGTTAACAAAAAGAAGTAATTTGATTAATGGTATTAGTTTTGATGATGTAATAATTCACTTTGATAACATAATATATTGACTTATTGACTTACATGATACAATAGAATATTAATTTTTAGTGATGTAACATGTTGATTTGATAACGTATGTTGATTAAATGATGTATTAAATGGTGTTATTTAAAATTAGTTGGTACGAAGAAACAATCGACAAAATATATAAAGGAGAAAAATGAAGAGTTGGATACATATAATATTAGAGCATCAATAGTGATGGTAACGATATTATAATCATTATTTTTTTTATTAAAGGTCGGTTAACGAGAAAGCGCAAAAAACAAACATTATAATCATTATTAAGGGTAAATTACATACGTCACGTGGTGTACAACCTTTACCTATTTTTCGCATTTTGGTGTACAACCTTCAATTTTGCACACTAAAGTGCACAACCTTCTAGTGGTCTCCCACTAAAGTGTATAACCGGTATTTATGACCGGTCAACGCAAGTCAATATTGCCACGTCAACAATTTGATTACTCTAAAAGTAAAAAATTGACTCCCCTATTACAAAATTACTAAAATAGCCTTATCCCCTTCCTTTGCAATCCCTCTCTCTCTCTCTTTTCCTTTCTCTCCCTAAATCTTCTCTCTCTAAGAGCATCTCCAACAGCCTCTTAAGTTGGCTCTTAAGTTAAAATTTGAGGAGAGAGAATGAAAATTCATCTCCAACCGCCTCTTAGTGGCTCCTCAAATCACTAAGAGCCTCACCATCCTCTCTATTAATAGAGAGCTCTCTCCACCTCTTAGTGCCTCCTAACTTCATTTTTTATTAATAATTTATTATTGATGTGTCTCTTTCCTCACACTATTGATAATGTAACAATAAAGAATATTTTTAATAATAAAATAATAAATAAAAAGTGAATATGAGGAGCATTGTTGGAGATCATATATCTTAGCCACGTTTAAATCACTAAGAGTCAACTATTTATATTATTTTTAAAGAGCTCACTAAAGTCTCTGGAGATGCTATCTCTCTGCATATTTCCTTTAACATCTATAATCATTTAAAATAGCAATCCTTTAATCATTTTTACTTTTCCCACAAAAATAACTCTTTTTTATATATAATTTAGGGTCTGCTCTAGATAAACTTGCTTCCCACAATCCCTGCAACGGGATAATAAATTACAATTACGATAAATTATGATACAAAAATGAAAACTTTGATATAGAGGTTAAGTTAAGTAGCTACCATATATGAGACTCACATCGGCCGATTCTCCGGTAATATGTGACACCCCAGTATTGAGAGCTTCTAGATCGGGGACCTCACCGGCTCGTCTTCAACGGCTGTGAAACTTCAATGGATTTCGGAGATTTCCATTGGCAAAACTTAACTCCGACCTAGTGAGCTCTAGGAAAACCACTGCCAGTAACACCATCACCAGACACCGCCGTCATTTCCTGATCCTCTTCCACCGGGAAGAATTGATGGTTCACCTGTGATGATGGGTCAGTCGCTTGATTCTTACTCTCTTGGTTCCGTCTTCATCGTCGTCGGATCCATCGTGGAAAAGTGTTGGGAATTTTTCTTGATTGCGACAATTTAGCGAAAACGATTTTTCTCAAAGCACAAGAATTTTATTGAATTTATGAGGTTTACAAGAGGGTGTTCTCTAGAAACTTTCTAGAGTTACAATGAGATAAAACAAAAATAGTAGCACTCGGGTGTTTCCCAAAAATACCCAAAATAATTATCTTTACTATTTTTATCTCTCCCCAAAATAATTGTACTACCCTCTAAAATAAACTCTCAAAAACTCACAAGGCACAATTGTGTATCCTCTCAAACTACATCTTTCTCAACTCCTCAATCTCTCTTTTTTTCCACTTTTTGATACATTTGAGAAGTATATTACATGGCTATTTATAGCCATGCAATGAACCTATTATTCAACCAAGTAGTTGAATAATTAAATGTGGATGCCTCCTTTTTCAACAATTGAGGCACCCAATTTTGACTTTCATTTTTCTTTTCTTTTTTTTTTCTTTTTTCATTTATTACAAATTACAAAAACCAATCGCTCAATAATACAAATTACAAAAATAGTCATTCATCAATTAGGACTTCACAATAATTTCTTTTTTTCATTTAATTGTTTTAAATTAATAGTTAATTTTCTCAACAATCTTCCCCTTAACTATTAATTTAAAACCTTCATTTTTTTCTTCTTTTAATATATATATATATATGATGTACTTTCCCATCATCACCTTCTAAACGGAGCACTTCTCTCCGCAAACAACTTTTTGGAGCACTTCTCACCGAATCGATTTGTTGATGCACTTCTCATCAACCTTCAACTGTTGGAGCACTTCTCTCCAAATTAAACAAATTCTTTTTCATCAACATGATGTGCCAAATTGACACTCTCTTCTCTCTTGTTCATGCAATTCCATTGCACGTGCCCAAACTTCTTGCACGGAACATTGAGGCATCCCCTTGCCAGCAGTCCTTCCCTCAACTGCTTGCTCATTTTCTCCATTTTCTCACGCCAATTGATTTGGTGCGTGACGCTACATTGAACCATAGCTCTGATACCACTGTTGGAAATTTTTCTTAATTGCGACAATTTAGCGAAAACGATTTTTCTCAAAGCACAAGAATTTTATTGAATTTATGAGGTTTACAAGAGGGTGTTCTCTAGAAACTTTCTAGAGTTACAATGAGATAAAACAAAAATAGTAGCACTCGGGTGTTTCCTAAAAATACCCAAAATAATTATCTTTACTATTTTTATCTCTCCCCAAAATAATTAGACTACCCTCTAAAATAAACTCTCAAAAACTCACAAGGCACAATTGTGTATCCTCTCAAACTACATCTTTCTCAACTCATCAATCTCTCTTTTTTCCCACTTTTTGATACATTTGACAAGTATATTACATGGCTATTTATAGCCATGCAATGAACCTATTATTCAACCAAGTAGTTGAATAATTAAATGTGGATGCCTCCTTTTTCAACAATTGAGGCACCCAATTTTGACTTTCATTTTTTTTTTCTTTTTTTTTTCTTTTTTCATTTATTACAAATTACAAAATCCAATCGCTCAATAATACAAATTACAAAAATAGTCATTCATCAATTAGGACTTCACAATAATTTCTTTTTTTCATTTAATTGTTTTAAATTAATAGTTAATTTTCTCAACAAAAAGAACAGCAGATAAGCTTAAATTTGATACAGATCCAACGCGTTTACCTTTGTCATCATCTTCGCCGCCTACTGTTGTTTTTCTGTGATGAGGCGAGTCATTCAAGTCCCACATTTTTTCGTCAATGAATGAAGATTGAAGAGGCTTATTGAAGAAAATTGTACTTACGAACATAAAAATAGACATATAAGATGTTTTAGAGTTTGGAGTTCACAGGTAAGAAAAGAAAAACCCACGACTCTGACATGAGAGAGATGAGTTACATTTAGAGAGAGAAAGGAAGAGAGAGACTAGTTGTAAAGGAAGAGGATAAGGTTATTTTAGTAATTTTGTATTAGAGAGTCAATTTTTGATTTTTAGAGTAGTCAAATGGCTGACGTGGTAATGTTGATTTGCGTTGACCAATCATAAATACCGGCTATACATTTTAGTGGGAAGTCACTAGAAGGTTGTACACTTTAATGTGCAAAATTGAAGGTTGTACACCAAAATATGAAAATGGGTAAAGATTGTACACCACGCATGTAATTTACCCTCATTATTAATAACACAACATTATAATCATTTGCTATTTCCAAATTTTATAGGATACATTAGGCATAATATTAATACGCTATATATTCACTTAATTAATATATAATTAATAACTTTTACCCAACAAAATAATTTATTCAATACTTATTATTAATTCCATAAAATAATATTTGTCCAAAAAAATAATTAATTCAAGAATCATTATTATTTCCATAAAATTTAATAATTAAATAATTATTATTAATTGAATAAAAATTATTGAGTGAATAATTATTTATCAATTGAATAAACACTAATCAATCTATTAATTAATAATTATTATTTGAGAAAAAATATGTTTGGATTAATTTTTTTTGTAATGAAAAATGAGGAATTGTGTTGTGTTTATATGTTTTTTTTGTAATTATTACAATTAACTACTTGAAAATTTTAAAGAAAAACAAACCTTGATGTAAAAAGTTTCCGTTTGGAAAATAAAATAAAATTGTTACTGTTTGAAAAATGTATCAATTGATATAAAACATCTAAAATAGAAAAAATGATATAAATAAATGGCAAAAAGAGCTTCTGATCTTTCATTATTTGGTGCTATAAACCCTCGATCTTTCATTTAGACACATTGAATCCCTGATCTTTCATTGTTTGATGCATTAAGCCCTCGATCTTTCATTTAGACACATTGAGCCCTTGATCTTTCATATATGGGTGTATTAGGTCATTTTGTAAATCAATTCATATATGGGTGTATTAAAGGCTTGTTTGGTTCAACTGTTAGCTAATAGATGTTGATGTTGTTGTTGGCTGTTTGCGGTTGTAGTAAGCTGTTTGTTATTAGTTGTTTAATTATTAGCGTTTTACTCCAAACCGCAGGAAACATAGCGTTTGGTTAGGTTTATATAACCGCATCGTTTAGTATTTTCTCTGGACACTGCAGCATTTTTAAGCTTTTCACGAAAAGTTCTTTTTATGGATAGTTGTTTATAGTTACTTGTTATTGACAAAATTATCTTATTTCCACAAAATGTGTTTCCTTTTTGACATTATTTTTATTTCTAGAACAAAATTATCGAAAAACAAAGTTTTGTTGCGTTCAATAAATTTTTTGTTTTTTATACAATTTATTTTTATTAATTTGTATAATATATTTTTTATTTTATAATTTATTTGTAGATTAATTTAAATCATGTCCATATTAGAAATAAATATAAACTAACAGTAACATTTCAGTATAGTTTTACCAAACCCTAATAATTAAACAATTGATAACAAACAACCAACATCAACAACAAACAGCTTACTACAACAGCTAACAGCAACAACAACATCTATTAGCTAACAGTTAAACCAAACATGCCCTTAAAACACTCATATATGAATTAATTTACAAAAGGACTTAATACACCCATATATGAAAGATCAAAGGCTCAATGTGTCTAAATGAAAGATCGATGGCTTAATGCACCAAACAATGAAAGATCGGAGACTCAATGTGTCTAAATGAAAGATCGATGGCTTAATACACCAAATAATGAAAGATCTGAGGCCGCTCAGGATGCTTTTTGCCTGAATAAATATATGAGACAACTTTAACTGAGGCGCCAGAAAGAAGCTTTTTCACATTTTGAGGTGCCAGACACGTTAGATATGGCGCGTGTAAGCCCAATTAGCGCCTTGCATGCATGATACGGCTTCTATCTTGAGTCGAATTTAAAAAATTATGGGACAGAAATAGTTTGTTATCAAAACATACCAAAATTAATCACAATCCATCTACTCAATATTTACAATTTATTTTGGAAAGTGACGTAAAAAGAAAACTCTACTAAAGATGCTTTTAGTGTAATATAGGATTAAACTTTTTTTTGGCTGTTATGATGTCCAAAATTTTATTATTTTTTTAATGGAGTATTATTTCATAACACTTAATTTATTTTAAATAGAAAATTAATCGATTTGTTATTTTATTTTTTTACCACATGACACTTGTTTAATTTTTTTCCCATATAGACTTATTATGCGGATGAATAAGAACTATATTATTTTTTTCTTATTTATTCACATATTAAGTTTGTATGAAAAAAATAAAACAATCTTTATATGTACATGTCACATGTTAAACATTATGCTATATGAAAAAAAATTAAAAAATCATTCAGAATTTCATCTAAAGTGGATTAAATGTCATATATAGGAATACTTCAAGGAGAAAATGATAAAATTTTAAATACTACGTGACCAAATATGCCTTTACTTCTATAAAATAGCAAAAAAAAAAAAATCAATCTATATACCGTTACAACATGAACGAGCCAAGAAAAAACCGAAAGAAATGATGACATAAGTGATGGGGTGGTGAGAGTAAAACGACATGTATGGTTGCAGGAATCCTTTTTGGCTTGTATATTCAATGTACTAATCACATCCAAGCTTTTTGACCACGCTTCCCTTTGATTTTCCTCATTTATAATGAGTATGTACCGTGATTGGGGAAGTTCAAGTGTATTTATAAGGATTTTCTCGTCATAGTAGTCCTCGAATGGTTGTTTAGGTAGGTAGTTTCCTACTCAATTTGGACTTCCTTCATTCTATGTGAAAAAAAATTAAAAAATCATTCAACAGTTCATCTAAAGTGGATTAAATGTCATACATAAAAATACTTCAAGGAGCAAATGACAACAGTTTAAATACTATAGGACCAAATAAGAATTTACTTCTATAAAATAGTGAAAACATTCAATCTATATATCGTCACAATATGAACCGCCCAAGAAAAAGCTGAAAAGAATGATGAAATAAGTGATGGGGTGGTGAGAGTAAAACTACATGTTTGGTTGCACGGTTCCCATTTGGCTTGCATATTCAATGTACCAATCACATACAAGCTTTCTGAGCATGATTTCCCTTCGATTTTCCTCATTTATAATGAGTGTGTACCCTGATTAGGGATGTTCAAATGCATATTTATAAGGATTTTCTCGTCCTAGTAGTCCTCAAATGATTGTTTAGGTAGGTAGTTTCCTACTCGTTTGGGACTTCATTGATTCTAGGTGAAAAAAAATTAAGAAATCATTCAACATTTCATATAAAGTGGATTAAATGTCAATCCAGGATTTGAGGGAGTGGGGGGCAAAATTCTAGGTAAAAAAATTTTAGATAAAAAATGTAAAATTGTTTAATTTTTTATGACAAAAAATGTAAAATTGTTCAATTTTTGGTGACGAAAAATGCAAAATCATTCAATTGTCATGCATTATTTTCATGATTTTTTTTATAAAAAACATAAATTATAATGTTTCCGACTCGTAATCATCCATTTCCGAGATTCTCGGGTTGTTACACATCAAATATCCCTAACGTTTTGGGTCAGGTGCAATTTTACCTCTAACATCTAAAATGATGCAATTTTACCCCTAATGTTTGTAGCCAAGAGCAATTTTATCCCTAACGTTGATAAATTGGATCAATTTCAGACACTATTATAAAATACAGTAATTTTTTTCTTTATTTTACACCAATTGCATATCAATTTTGTAATTTTGCACCAATTTTACCCCTAACGTTGATAAATTGGCTCAATTTTAGACACTATTATTCACGACTGAGAAGACAGTTTGATGAATTATTTCTCAAATTGACCCAATTTATCAACGTTAGGAGTAAAATTGCTATTGGCTTCCAACATTAGGAATAAAATTGCTTTGACCCAAAACATTAGGGGTATTTTTGCACTTTAACCCTTATTTTTGGACTAAAAAAGTTTTTTTTTTAAATGAGATGAAGGGGGGAGGGGGGGTGCAAATGCCCCCTTTGACCCCCCTACATTCGCCCCTGAATGTCATATATAGGAATACCTCAAGGAGCAAATGACAAAATTTTAGATACTAAAAGACCAAATATGCCTCTACTTCTATAAAATAGCGAAAACATTCAATCTATATACCATCACAACATGAACGATCCAAGAGAAAGCTGAAAGGAATGATGGGATAAGTGATGGGGCGGTGAGAGTAAAACAACATGTTTGGTTCCATGGTTCCCATTTGGCTTGCATATTCAATGTACTAATCACATCCAAACTTTCTGACCACGATTACTCTTCAATTTTCCTCATTTATAATGAGTCTGTACCCTGATTGGGGATGTTCAAGTGTATTTATAAGGATTTTCTCATCCCAGTAGTCCTCAAATGATAGTTTAGGTAGGTAGTTTCCTACTCATTTTAAACTTCCTTGATCCTAGGTGATTTTGGAATATACGAAGAAGTCCTTATTGGTCCACATGTCAAAGGAGAAGACGATATCCTCTTTTAGTTGAATATGATGATTTCAAGTATTCCGGGCATTCGTGGCAGCCCGAGGTGATGACATGTGTCCTTTCACTCGTTCTTTTTAAATTTTAATTTAAGAGCCCACCTAAGAGTTGAGAGCATCTCCAACAGCCTCTTAAGTTGGCTCTTAAGTTAAAATTTGAGGAGTGAAATAAAAAATCAGCTCTAACAGCCTCTTAGTGGCTCCTCAAATCACTAAGAGCATCTTCATCCTCCCTATTAATAGAGAGCATCTCTCCACCTCTTAATGTCTCTTAACTTTATTTTTTATTAATAATTTATTATTGATGAGTCTCTCTCCTTACACTATTGGTAAAAATAACAATAAATAATAATCTTAATAATAAAATAATAAATAAGGAGCGAATATAAGAAGTATTATTAAAGATGATATATCTTAGTCACTCTTAAATCACTAAAAGTCAATTATTTATATTATTTTTAGAGAGTGCACTAATAGTCTTTCAGAGATGTTGTAAGAGCATCTCCAACAACCTCTTAATTTGGCTCTTAAGTTAAAATTTGAGGAGAAAGAGTTAAAAATCAACTCCAACGGGCTCTTAGTGACTCTTCAAATCACTAATAGTTTTTCCATCATCTCTATTAATAGCTAGTTTCTCTTCACTCTTAGGGGGCGTTTGGTTCAAACTTCGGAATCGGAATCGGAATGCTACGGTATCAGAATCGGAATGACTATTTATTTATTTTGTTTGGTTTAATTCAGAATCGGAATCCAATTACTTTTAAGAGTGTTTGGTTCAACTTTCGGAATTGGAATCAAAATCAAAATCAAAACTGGACAATTAAAATTTCTTAATTTCGGAATCGGAATTGGAATCAAAATCAAAATCAAAACTGGACAATTAATATATAAATAAATATACTATATTATATAGTATATAGAAATTATTTATTCTAAAATAACATATTTTATATTATATAAATGAATATCCTATATTTTTGAAAAAACAAAATAAAAAAAATTGAATATCTTATATAGTATACCGTGGTGCCTTCTATGGTTACTTTGCTTTGTTTTTTCACCATTGGATAATGGTGGACTTTAATAAAGTAAGTTCATCCGATGGTGGTAGAAACAAAGTAAAGCTTACTTTGTTAGAAACAAAGTAAAGCTTAGCCTAACCCAGTACACCGTAGAACACATGTGGGGTAGTTACATTTTTATGTTTTTTTTTTTGTTATGCAGAGGCATTAGTTATAGAACGTGGGCTATTCTTCTTTTTTTTCTTTTTTTTTCAATTAAATTTAATATGGGAATGAGAATCATATTTGATTAAAGGGGAAGGAAGAGGGAATGGTTGATTCCCAAAGTGGGGTGAATGTGATTCCATTCCCATATCAAAATTTGCAAATCCAAACATTAACAAAGGTAATTAATCATTGTGATTCTCATTCCCTACTCTAAATATATCTAACCAAACGCTCCCTTAGTGTTTCCTTATAACAATAATTAATAATTTTAATGATAAAATAATAAAGAAAGAGTGAATATACGAGTATGGTTAGAGATGATATATATTAATCACTATTCGAATGAGTAAGAGTCAATTGTTTATATTATTTTTAAAAAATATACTAAAAGTCTGTTGGAAATACTTTAGGAAAGAAATGGTTGGAAATGGTAATTTTATAGTGCATTTTTAAAGAATAAGAAACTAATTTATTAATATATATCTAATAAATTATTTATCCTATTGTCAAACAAATAGCCAAAACATTCAATCCATATACCATCACAATGTGAAACGGCCAAAAGAAAAAGCCTAAAGGAATCATGAGATAAGAGAGCAAAACGACATGTTTGGTTGCACAGCATAATTCAATATAATGCAACAATTTTAATTTTCTTAAGGGAATCCCAATGCACTCTCTCACGTGCCTATGTGACGTTTTCATTTCTTCTCTTTTCTTTTGTTTTCATTTCCCAATTTCAATAACTAATAACTCATTCATTTCATTATGACAAAACAGAGTACCATCTTAGCAGGCCAACACTTGCTTGACTTGGTCTTGGTCATGTGTATGCACATCCAATTACCATAACATAACTAAAACTAACTTGTTTTTCATGCTCCTTATATTTTATTTTTACTTTTCATTCCAATTTCCTATAAATACTTATCTAAGTTCTCATACCAAAATGTTCAAGGTAATTCCCAAACAACACCTAAGTTCACTTAGATATGGCTACCATTACACCCTCTCTCTATTCACTTGCTTCATCTTTCATTTTCATTCTCATTCTAAGTTCAACAACCAATGCATCCTCATTCCCATTTAAAGAAGCAACAATAAAAGATCTTCAACTAGCATTTAAGCAAAACCAGCTAACCTCTACGCAATTGGTTGAGTTCTACATTGGAGAAATCCATAGACTCAATTCGGTCCTCAATGGGGTTATAGAAATCAATCCTGATGCTATCTATCAAGCTAAAAGAGCTGATTACCAACGCAAGGTTAAGGCTTCAGGATCACTGGTTGGATTGCATGGAATTCCTATCCTTCTCAAGGATAACATTGCCACCAAGGATAAGCTTAACACTACTGCTGGCTCACTCGCACTCTTTCGATCTGTGGTACCTCGAGATGCTGGTGTGGTTGTGAAGTTGAGGAAAGCAGGAGCTATCATTTTAGGAAAGGCCAGCATGACTGAGTGGGCGGCTTTCAGGTCTTCTTTTATGCCTAATGGTTTTAGTGCTAGAGGCGGCCAAGGAAAGGTAATTTAAATGCTTCTCAATTTATCAAATAGAAATGTTAGGATCGAGAAATAGATGGATGACTCGTAGGCCTTTAGTTTCCTTCGTATAATATATGGTTTGCTAAATGTTTCCTGCAGAATCCTTATGTGCTATCTGCTGATCCTTGTGGTTCAAGCAGCGGCTCTGCAATATCAGTAGCAGCCAATCTCGTAGCAGTATCATTGGGAACGGAGACGGATGGCTCCATCTTATGTCCATCAAATGCTAATTCAGTAGTTGGTATTAGACCAACCATTGGTCTCACCAGCCGGGCTGGAGTGGTTCCAATTTCTCCAAGGCAGGACACTGTTGGGTGTGTATTTCTTAAATTTCATTCCAAAACAACTAATTAGGCAATTAATTCAAGAGATTTAAGTGAAACCAATGTTGCCTTGGCTATAAATAAATTGAACAGGCCTATCTGCCGGACAGTATCGGACGCAGTTTTTGTTCTTGATGCAATAGTTGGTCCAGATTACAATGATCACACAACCAAAGGAGCATCACAGTACATTCCTTACGGTGGCTACAAGCAATTTCTCAAGCCTTATGGGCTCAAAGGGAAAAGGCTTGGTGTAGTCAGGAATCCATTCTTGATTTCTAGCAACAAAGCTCAAAGTCAAGCTTTTGAGTATCATCTTCAGACACTAAGGTAATAATTCAAATCCCCTATAAAACTTGTTAGAGATAATATTATTGATGATGAAAGCTTATTAGATTGCATTATGTAAATGTAGACGAGGAGGAGCATACATTGTAGACAACTTGAAAATTGCCAACATCAACACTACTTTAAATCCAGATGACAGTGGCGAAGCAGCAGCATTGTTAGCTGAGTTCAAGATATCCATAAATTCGTACCTCAAAAATCTAGTAACTTCTCAAGTGCGATCATTGGCTGAAGTTATAGCATTCAATCAAAAGTTTGCAAATGTGGTGAGTCTAGTAATTCACATTTAATTAAACAAGACTTGTGCTTTAAAAACATTATCTAATAAGGACAATTTTGAATGGAAATGCAGGAAAAGATCAAGGAATTCGGGCAAAATATCTTTGTAGCAGCTGAAGCGACGAATGGAATTGGAATATTAGAGAAAGCAGCAATGGGAAATTTAGCAAAACTGAGCAAGGATGGATTTGAGAAAGTGATGTGGGATAATAAGTTAGATGCATTAGTGACAAGTGGTGCAGGAATTAGTCCAGTACTTGCAATAGGGGGGTTTCCAGGAATAAATGTGCCGGCAGGATATGATTATAGAGGGGCTCCATTTGGAATCAATTTTGGGGGATTGAAGGGTTCTGAACCCAAGTTAATTCAAATTGCTTATGGGTTTGAGCAAGCTACTAAGATTAGAAAGCCTCCTGCTTTCAAGCCATGAATCTTTGCAAGGCTAGACTTAAAATTTCTGTGTATATGAATAATAAGTTGCTCAAGGATCTTTTCTTCATCTTGCTCATAAAAGGACTGTCTACTTTCATGAAAAAACTCATTGCTCTATTGGTACAAATGGATGGATTTGTCATACTACATTGTAATCTCTATGGTATTGCATAAAGCTTCGGTTGGATTTTAAATGGCAAACAAATAAAAATTAATTCATATAATTCTTATACACAGTTATGAAGCAAATAACAGAATGACACAGAGATCACAAGTTAAGTACATATATATATAATTGTAATGGTAATCTGAAATCATGGTCGTGGCTGGTTGTATTGTTGACATAAATTTTGTGAAGAACTACTTCCGTAATAGGTCCCAACTATGTCCAATTCTTCAAACCAATATTCAACTGGTCATGTCAAGGGTATGGATAATACTCTATAGAGGAGAATATTATTGATGCCTTTTATGTGCATCTTGTCTTGATAAATTCTTACATGAGTGGAAGGTATCCTTCTTCTGTGTATATAGGAATTTGAGGCTCTTTGAACTTGTTGTCTAGCGACTGCATCAAAACATGCTAAGAGAAAGAGAAATCTGATCTGGCCAACAATGGTATGCTAGATGTGTAGGAACTCGATATTTTTGGATCACATGTCTGACTGTCTGTTCAAAGTCAGGCGTTGTTCTGTATTTAGTTTATGTCCCTTGTTCTAGACTCAGACCTCTCTTCTACCGAAATCTAGGTAGTACTAAGTATACCTTGGGACTCAGTTGCCTTCTAGTATGTGGAATGGCTTGTGAAGCTAGGATGTGTATATGGTAGATGATTTGTCGTTGTGGTGAAAGTACCAGCTTGAGATGCGCTTCCTGTGCTGACTGACACTATGGAAAACATGGCTTGTAAACACAGTCCAGGAAAATTCTACCCCAAGAGTATGGCCTGGGGTAGCGAATAATATTATGTTCAAGCTTGAAATTCTGGTTGATAGAGCCTCTCCTTGTAGGGTTCGGAACATATCTCCAGCTCTTGCTTCGACTTTAGTGGTTGGAGCAATGTTCTTAGTTTCACCGCGTCGAGAAGCCATCCTAATGTGGAGACCTACGAAAGCACTCAAATCTTTAGGGCTTAAGAATCATACGATTTTGCTTATAAATTATGTGTTCGTCTCACAAACAAGAGGAACAAAAGCACTTTCTATAAGAGTATAAGAAACTTTACACGTCGGGGGAATGTGATGGGCTTGGTTGTTGATTCTTAGGTAATAGATCCGCTAACTCCCCTGTCTGCCGCTGACGAAGTCATTATGATTTTTTAGGTCGCTCACTACACCAATAATAATGTAAGTGTAAAATTCATCTTTAGAAGTCTGGATGACTTTGTGGAAGATCTAGCTAAGAACTCCTTATGCATTCCTTCAAAGATAAAGACAAAGGTTAGCTAGGTCTAGTGAGGGGTTTTATGACACTCAAGTCAGTTCTGATCTAAGATAAAAGAGAGAAAGAAGGGAACCAGACCTTTTATATAGGAGAGAGAGAAGATAAGAATTTCATGTACCTTTTCAAGGGAACCAGACCTTTTATATAGAAGTGGTAAAGTTCTATTCTGAATATAAACAAAATAACTCTAATCTATTTATGAAAGAATAGCATGAAGAATTGCATCCCTATGAAATGAATTCTGTAAAGGGAGAAAGGATCCGACGAATGACTATCAAGACTTAGTCTCTATATATTCCGAATCCAAAATATTAATAGAAAGAAAATTTAGAAAAATAAACAGATTTTCTCAATTCTCGATTCTCAATTACTTATTTGGAAAAAAATAAAAATAAATAAAAAAGTTCCCAAAATCACAAAAAAAAAAAAAAAAAAAAAACTTATGAGAATGACTTTCTCCAAACTTTATGGCAACTGTTTTAGATAAAAACACATACAGGTGATATAAACAGCTAAGACTCCTCTCAATTAAGGCTCATTTCTTCTAATCCAAAGACAATTTCTAAATTATGTACCTAAAACTTAAGGTTTTTGTTTGATATGAGAGAACCAAATACGGAGGAAAATCTTTGTAAAATACATCGAGATATATGTCAGTGTCTAGTTACATTATTTTAGATGAATCATGTATCTAGACAAATGCTCAAATAGTAAAAGGAGGATTGCAAATTGTAATTAGTTTACCATTTATATATGGTCAGATATGGCTAATTAAACATTTTCCAAAACAATCGAGCAGGGCTGGCCTATATAGATGAACCGCATCAAACGTTCAGAACCAAGCAAAAGAAGGTTTTACAATTCACAAACAAATCTAAATGGAAAACATGAGTTTATTGAGTCTGGTTTTGATATTCTGCATCACAACCTCGCCAGTATTTTCCCAACAATACTACTCTCAAACACTCTCATACAAATCTGAACAAGAGAAAATCACCAACCTCCATTTTTTCTTCCATGACACAATCAGCGGCAAGAACCCTAGTGCCGTCTTGGTAGCCCGTCCTAATGCCACCGACAGCCAGCCCAGAACACCATTTGGCAACGTTTACGCTGTGGATGATCCTCTAACTGCCGGTCCTGAAATCATCTCTGAACTGATCGGAAATGCACAAGGGCTTTATGTATCATCAGGTCAAGATTCATTGTCACTAGTAATGTATGTGGATTTTGGATTCGTAAAAGGAGAGTTTAATGGAAGCTCTCTTAGTGTGCTGTCGAGGAATCCGGTGTTGGAGACAGAACGTGAACTTGCAATTGTGGGAGGGAGAGGGAAGTTTAGATTAGCTAAAGGATTTGCTCATCTTAAAACTTATTTTGTAAATGCTACTTCTGGGGATGCTATTGTTGAGTATAATATCACTGTTGTTCATTACTAATTAACTTGTTTTGTTTATCGGAATTTTCTTCAATAAATCATTACTATGTTTTTATGTGTTTACAAGAATTAATTCTATCAAATTGTTTCAATTTTTTGGCTTTCAGCTTTCAACATTATCTCATCACCACCAACAAGAAAGAAAAAAAAAAAAAAAAACCAATCCCAGTGTTAGTGTAAATGTTTTATGGGGAAAAATATATATTACTCCATAAGTTTCACACTCCCTCTCGTTTTAACTTTTTCAATTCGTTCATTTTTATGAATAGTTTTGCATTACCCATCACTTTTGTTAATATTTTCTAAATTTTACTCTTATTCATGTACAAAAGATGTTTAGTATTAATTGAAATTTTACCATAAGTAGGAAGAGGTTTGGTTCATATATATTTGTGATTATTTCCTTTCATTTATAATTTCCAATTTTCCATCAGATTCACATTGTAATTTCATGTTTTTTTTCCAAATTGTAATAAAAATATTATATAAAATCAATAAAAAGGACCAAAGAATTAAAATTATTGAGGCGTAGTTTATGTTTGAATTATTTTAATCCGATTAGACATTGCTTGTTCTCTTCCATGAGTCGAGAAAATTGAGACGGAAATTGGTGGCTTGCGTGAAGAATATGAATGGACTGTTGAATTCTTGCGGCGATGTAGGATTATAAAAGTATAATCCAAATTATGTCATATCAGGATTCAACGGAAAATTGCATGTGTCTTCTCAATAGTCGAGGCATGATCGAGTTACCTTCGGATTATGTGGACATTGTCCATCGTATGGAAACGAACCATTGTGCGGAAACTAGTGAGAATTCTAAGGCATGTTTGCCTAGTCTATCATGACAAAGGTAGACATCGGAACTAATTGCTCATATCGGGTGGGAAACATCCGATTGAGAAATTCGATGGCCATGATTGGCCTTATGTGGAAAAAATTACGGAAGTTGTGTCTGACCAAAGAAGGTCGTGGGATACCATTCAATCCAAAATGGTCCTGAGATGATATTGTGAAAACTCCGAGGCCGTGGGCCAACTAGTAGTGTTTTGCGATTTGCGGTGACCCCGGGTTCCGATCCATGAGGATGACCAATGCGTTGATAAAAAAAAGAAAGAAAAGGTTGTGATCACTCGTGAATTATTGGCGGAGGCCATTCTGAGAAATTATTGGCAGAGGCCAACTGAAGAAATATCATAGCAGAGGCCATTGTGAAAATAATCATGTTTGGGTTGCAGTTACCCTCGAAGACATCCTCGAATTGGAGATAAAAAAAAGTTCTCATTACTATCAATGTATTGAGGGGACGCCTGAAATAATTCACATGCCCATCATTTTATGACTCATTAGTAACAGATCACAACCAAATAAATAGACGTGGATTTTAAAAAAGTTAAAAAATTATATTATATTTTGTATGAGTTTGACAAAAAGAAATATAAATATTTCGTTGAATTAAAAATATTAATCTTCAATTCTATTATTAAATCACAAAAAACGTAGTCTTTTTTTAGAACGAACTAATAGGCAAAATATACAAAATAAGAAACAAAATATCCGTGTTTTATAATTGTGTCTGAAATTGATCCAACTTGCCAATATTGGGATAAAATTGCTATTGACTGCCAATATTAGATGTAAAATCGCATCATTTTAGATGTTATTTATGCACATCTATTTTTAAGATAAAATATAAATTAAGCCATATATTGTTGGGCAAATATAAAAATGTACAATCTTAAATATAATATTTAAGAGATGATGCGATTTCAAGTCCATTAATGAAAATATGACTTTTTTTTATTTGAAAGAATATATAAAATTTCAAGTCTTATTCTGTTAATGTTAATGAGTTTTGGAACTATATATCTCCTATTAATAAAACTACGCATCTCATGTTGATAAAAATAAAACTCATACTCTCTTAATGAGTTTTGAAATTTCATGTTTGATAAACACTATGTTTAATATTGTAATGTTTTGTATATAGAAATTAAGCACTCTCTCTCCTAATAACCATGAGAGTAAATTAGTACAGTTCACTAATAGGAGACATCTTCCATAAAATGTTATGTATCCATCTTTTAGTTAATCGATGTATTATAAAATTTCTATGAATATTTTAAAATCATATACAAATTAAGTTAAAAAAAATAAAAAAAATAAAACGAGATTGAGAAGAGAATAAGATTTGCTTAAAAAAATAAGATTTTAAAAATTTAGTGTCAAGAATTATAAAAAGAATTAAAAGTTAGAGATTATGCAATTTCACCAAGACTTGTAAGAATGCAATAACATAATATGAGAAGAAATCGAACTTTATTTTATTAATTACATTAAATATAAACTTTCGCAATAACTCAATAATGAATCAAAGTAACGTGATAATCAAGAACAACATCACCAGTAGTAGCATTAAAATAGCTAGATTTAACCTTAGCATACCCTCTAGCAAATCTAAACTTCTCTCTTCCTCCAACCACAACAACTTCACAGTCTGTCTCCGTCACTGGATTCCATGAAAACACATTGAAAGAACTGCCGTTAAATTTACCCGTAGTAAAAGCAAAATCAGCATACAATACCATAGTAAATTTAGTAGGATCCCGACTAGAAGACAAATAAAGCCCTTGAGCATTTCCAATAATTTTGGTGGTAGGTTCAAGTCCTAATCGAAGAGGATCATCAATGGCATAAACGCTCCCAAATAGAGTTGCTTCCTTATTATCAAATTTAATGAGATTAGATTGGGCTACTCTGACTGTACTTGGGTTTTTTCCACTGAGGATGTCGAAGAGGAAGAAATGAAGTCGAGTCACCTTGTCAAGTAAGTTTGTTTTTTCGGAATCCATCTTGCCTAACCCCAAGGGGTTGCGGGTTTTTTTTCTACCAATTGGGGCCCTCCCTTCACCACCCTACTGTTTGAATGGTATTTCTCATATGAAATGGTTATTGCTATGAAGAGTATTAAAGCATAAATGGAGGCTGTCCTTTTAGCCATTTTTGTTCTCTTCAGATTAAATTGGTTTTAGTTTTGAGAAGACACATGTTTACCCAAAATAACACTAAAATGGTTAGATTATAATTTTTTTATATATAGATAATATATCTCGGTGTATATGGAATCTTATTTAGAAATTTTCTTTATAAGTTACAAAATAAATTAGAAAGATAAGAATTGTCACCAATAGTATGTAACAACAAAGACAAATCCTGAACAATAAATGTTTACACATAAAATAAAAATACAATACTCAAAATATTATGAATATGTTTACATTCACATTATGAATATGTTTACATTCACTCATACAATTTCCTTACATTCATATATTTCGTCCTATAAGGAAACACTATGATTTTTTGCAATATATTTTAGGCCATTCGTTCAAAACTTAGTTTTTTTTTTTTTTTTTTGATCACCAACCAATTATTATATCTAGCAAATGCATTTTGTAATGACCATCTCCATGATAATAATTTCATAATTTCATGCTTTTATGTTTAATTATTTAAATTAATTAAATTAATTTATTTTTAATTAAGTATTAGTTAGATTTTAGTTTAGTTAATTAAATGTTAATTAGTAATTTTAATTTGAATTAAGTTAAATTTTTTATTTAGTATAGGTTTGACTGTCATTTATTTTCAAATTTCAAATTTTATTTTCCTATTTAACATATTTTATATGATTTTAGTGATTAATTTATAATTTCAATTTTTTTATTCTCATAATTAAGTTTATAATAATTTGAATTTAAGCTATCTTTTGACTATTTGTTAATGATTCTCGGGTTTAAATGTCAAAATCCAAATATTTGGGAGTCATTAAAGACTTAAAGGGGTGAAATCTTTAGTCAAATGAATGGAATAAAGTTCAAATTCATTCAGGCTACCTCACAAACGTTGTGGCGTTGGTGAGAAATGGCAATATTACCTCCATTTCATATTAGATTTGACGAAGTTACACAAATGTTTGATTTCCATTCTATTTACAAAAAAAATAGAATAAAATACGATCCTTCAATAGTATTTTATCACCACTAACAAGAAAAAGAACTAATCCCATTAACATATTAAATGTTTTTATGGCAAAAAAATATATTACTTTACCCATTTCATATGGATATAAAAGATTTTTTTGTTTCTTATTGTTTATCGGTTTTTAACGGAATTTTTTTATAATTTTACTCTTATTAAGTTTATTATTAATTATTATTTTTATCATTTTACGTTTTTAAGGTGTAAAAAGTGATGTAATTTAATGAATGTTACGGAAAATGAGTATTATTAACAAAAAAAGATCAATTGGATTTTATTCTATTTTTTATAAATATAATGTAAATCAAATATTAAAAATATGATTTGGTCAAATATAACAAATAATATGAAATAGAGGTAATATTATCATTTTTTTTTAGTCTTGGTTGTAAAATCGAGTGAAAAATCAATTGTGGTAGTTCGTAATAATGAGCTCACTTTACCTTAATGAAAAAAGAAAAATAGACAAACTCATATTATCAAGTTAAGGGTGACATAAAATAAACCAGCACTTTTCATTGCAAAAACAAATCAAAGATGAAAACAAATCGAAATAGTGTTGAGAATAACGTGAAAATTATTCCGTAGAAAAATATTGACAAGCAAAATAATCAATTAAAATGACACCGATTGTTTAACATGGTTCGCCCTTACGAGCTACGTCCACGACTAAGCTCGAGAGTAAATTCTTCCACTATAAAATAGTAGGCGTACAAAGAGATTGTTTTCTATAAACTTTCTGAGATAAAGCAAAAACAGTTGCACTCAGGTGTTTCCCAAAAATACCAAAAAATAATTAGCTTACTATTTTATCTCTTCCCGAAATAATTATACTACCCTTTAAAATCACTTAACTCCATTGTGCTCCCACTCACTCTTTTTTCCCCTATATATATCTCAAGCTACATACATTCTTTACCTATTTATATAGGCAAAGAGATATTCATTCCAGCAAGAGAATTTAATTCTCTTGCTGGAAAGTCAAGGTGTGGCACCAAAAATTCGGCGACCCTCGTAAAAGCATTTTAATTTTTTTTATAATAATTATATGAAAAAAAAACTATTAGTTATAAATAAAACGTGTGGATCCCCATTTAATTGGGACCTCACATAACAAATCTCCTCCTCCCAATTATATGGGGGTCTTTGATATCCACGCAGTCGTCCGACAGTATTCGAACTTCGCCCTTGGTAGAATCTTCGTTAACATGTCTGATCCATTCTCGTCTGTATAGATCTTAGGTGTCAATATAAAAAAAGGGCATGTTATCAAGGAATTAGGTGTCAATATTACATAAAAGAGCCTAGAAAATGAAAAAGTTTAACCTCAATTGAATCGGGATGTAATTGACAAAAACTGTGAGCTTTAACATGATCTGTTATCAACCGGACAACCTCAACTATAACTTGACCACCGTGCTTTCCTCATTGGTAAAAAGTACTTAATAATAGTACAATAAAGTTTCCTGTAAAAGAAAATAAATGACGGCGTTATCACAAATATGTCAAAAAAATTTGTAAAATTGACTAACAATCTTAATCATGTAACTTTTTTATCCGTGAAGAAACACTATAGTATGACCATCTACACCACACTATTTCATACAAGTGGGAACAACCAGAAGTTTCTCTGTTTTGCAATCAGTGCATTGCTCTCTGATATACTTTTCTTAGTGTTCTTTGTTGGTTATCTCTCTATTTCCACGGGTAAATTAGAAATTATATAATTATATGAGCATACATATTATTCGCTAATTGCTATGTCACACCCGGCCCTAAACGACATCAGGTATGAATGGAAGACAATATAACGAACGTTTATATATCTAAAAGACAAACCTATTTTCTACAAGATCGGTCTATCACTTTTAAACATAAAAGTTTATTAATTTCTCATAATTAATTCTATCGAATCATCTTCTAACTTATTATATTCTTGAAGTAGGAAAAACCTTTATTCAGACTATTTAAAATTTATTTATTATTTGTCTTGGACTCGATAATTCTATGAGTAAATTACATTAAAGGTACCTGAATTATACTCCAATTCACACTTTGGTACCTAAATTACATTGTCTCAAAAATATACTTAAAATATGAGTGACCGGACATTTAAATATTTTTAACCTGTGTTTACCGGTCAACACGAATTTCTGACCACTTTTGTCCAAATAAATGGGACCCAATATACATCTATTAATCTAAAAAACTATAATACCTTAAATAAATTGAAAAATGTTCTATGAATGTTTGGCCACTTCTTCTTCCTGTACCTCCATCTTCCCCATAACCACCATCATCTCACCATCTGCAGCACCCTCAACAATCAAAATCACTCCACTCCTCAAAATCCGACCACCACTCACGAACCAATTCTCCACACCCACAATTCCAAATCCGCCAATTTCCTCCACCGCCACCTAAAAGAACCGAATCAATTCCAGAATGAAGGAGACATTGCCGAAAAAGAAGAAAGATTTCAGCATGCTATTTCAACTGAAGAGAAAGTAAAGCTTTTGGAAATGGCACTCATCACACCATGGTGGAAAGAAAGAAAACATTCACCATGAATGGGAACGCTCTCGAGGACAACGATGATGCCGACTATCATTTCTTAAACCAACGATTGTCTCTTGTCTGCAATTTCTTTTGATTCAGCTTCATCGGCTCTGAATACGAAGGATGGAAACTCCAAGCTAGAATGCGAGATAGTTGATGGAAATTCTCTCTGATAACCAGTGATGATGAAATCCATAGCCGATAATTGGATATTGGTTCAAGAGATAGTTGATAGAATCCTTTTTGTATGTCAACCTGTGGAATGAAATTGTTGGAATTTAGAGTTTAATTTTTTTGTTACTATTGTAATTTTCACCTCTATAGTTTCAGAATTTTTACAAAGTAGCCATGGATGAAAAGGAGAGATAAATAGATAGAGAAGAGAGACGGAAAGAGAGACTAGAAGAGAGGGAGGGACATATTCAAAGTAGACCAATGGGAAGATTTTTAATTAATTTAAGGGTATTTTAGTCTTTTAGATTAGTAAATGCGTAGTGGGTCCTAATTATTGGTATAAAAGTGGTCAAACAGTTTGACTAGGAATTTACCGGATAAACACATTTAAATGTCCAGTCACTTATATTTGGAGTATATTTTTGAGACAAAATGTAATCCATGTACCAAAGTGTGAACTAGGGTATAATTCAGGTACTTTTTATATAATTTACCCATAATTCTATCGAGCTTCCTACGTATCCCGAATAATCTTTTCATCTTTAAATCGAGAATCAAAGCCACATAGTTCTACTTATTTTAGGTAGTTCTCATAACTTCGGTAGTTCTCTTAACTTATTGAGTCGTTTTAACTTGTTGACACTCTGATTGACACGTTGATGGTTTCATTGTATATTTCACTTTATTACTATATAACTTTATATATATAATTCATTTTATCAAAACGAATCAAATCAAATAAACGTTTTATTAAACTAGCTCATAAACAAATAAAAGTTTTATCAAACCAATTCATAATCAAATAAACGTTTTATCAAACCAACTTGTAATCAAATAAACGTAAAAGCTTATATCAAAATAAACTCATAACCAAAAACATAAAACCTTATATCCATCCTAGAGTTTCTCCCCTTATGTATCAATCCACATAACCACACATATCACATAGTCGAGACGTCTCTTTAACCTTGTCTAATCTCGTATTGGTCTTACCCCACACTTCGCTGCCAATACCCGACTAGGTCTTTACACTGTGTATGTCACACCCGACCCAAATCGGCATCGGGTATGAATGGAAAATAGGATATCGAACGCCTGTCGGTCTGAAACAGGAATCTATTTTCTAATAGATAGAAATTTATTTGGGACTACCTAAAGTTTATTTAATTATTTGGCTTGGACTCGATAATTCTATCAAGCTTCCTACGTATCCCGAACGTATTTTGATCTTTAAATCGAGAATCAAAGCCACATAGTTCTACCTATTTTAGGTAGTGCTCTTAACTTAGGTAGTTCTCTTAACTTATTGAGACGTTGATTAACTCGCTAATGATTTAACTGCATACTTCACTTTATTAGTATATAATTGTATATATATAAATAAATCACTTTATCAAAACGAATCAAAATAAATAAACGTTTTATCAAATCGAATCGTAACCAAACATACTTTTAATTCAAACTAATTCGTAATCAAATAAATATTTATCAAACCAACTCGTAATCTAATAAATAGCTTTAACAAACCATCTCGTAATCAATCAAACGTAAAACATTATAATTCAAATCATCAAGCAAATTTCAAAACGTAATACAAAATTTACGTGTCCATCCTCGAATTCCACCCGTGTAGCTCATCATAACATCAATCATATCAATAACCGAGATATCTCATTCATATCTCGCATTGCCTAACGTTAGGACTACCAGCCGTGCACTCTGGCCATACCGCCCTTAGGTATGGTCTTACAACTACTAACCCTACCCCGGGCAATCCTAATGGACAAAACATTTTATTTATCTCTCAAACTATACAACTCATGAAAATTATCCAAAATAATAACAACCGCAATAACTATCTCAATCCAAAAACAATTCGGATAAGATCATCGAATTTATTTTCTCGACCAAAATTCCAAAATACCACGATAATAAATAATTATTCTTCAAATAATCAAAATCAAAAGTATATAAATATTTTAAACAATATACGATTTAACAAAATATATTCAAAACCACGTAAATCATTTAAAACTGAAACTTATTTTTATCTGTCACCCGAATAGCTATTTTAGACCGAATATACGTACCGTTAGACTCGTTTATTATCATAAGTCTATTTGAACTAATTTTATATTCAAATTCATGTATTCACGTACCAATTTTATATTTAACTTTATACCGACCTAATTGACAAATATCGGTATTACTCCTTCTAATTTTATAACTTATTTTAATTCGGTAAATTAACGTCACTTAATTATTATATAGAATTAAATTTTAAACCGAACATTTCTATTAGACTATTTTCGTACACTTTTATCGGACTATTTTTATTTACCGTCGGAGTTGTAACGTGTCACAATAGTATCGTTAGTTCCGACCGAAGGTTCAGTTAGACTCGTGACACTTCTAGGAATCTATTTGTACTAATTTTATATTCGATTTTATACCGACTCCACTTGAGAAATATCAGTATTAGTCCTTTTATTTTCGAGATATTCTTATCGGATTATTCTCGATCACTGATATAGTAATTTTGAACCGACGTAACTAATTTGGACCAATTATACCTTTAACCTCATTACGCGGTTAAAAGTTTTAATACGGAATTTCACTTCGATAAATATAAAGAACAACTAGTTATATTTTATTAGTAATTTATAAACACTAAATTATTAATCATAAATCTATTAACATGTGATGAAACTATCGAAACAAAACTTACTTAAAATCATACTTAGAATATTTTAAAAATAATTTAATTTAAAATACAGTTACCGAAATATCTTCATCGGTCATCGAAAATTAATCGATGTGAGCCACTAATAGCTGATCCAAAACATCATCGTTATCGGTCACCGACATGATCCGTTATTGGTCGAATCCCAAAACCATACTTTTGTACTCTCTTTCTTCTAAATTCCCCCACTCAAAATTAGATTTGTCATACTTATAACACAAAAAAAATTGCATGCAAGATAACACATGTCATCAATGTATTTATTATATCAAATTTTGACACTTAAACAACCATATGTCACATACATATATTTCATATTATTAATTTTGGACACATGGCACATCTATTTATATGAGTTTGTTTTAATTTCTCAAGTCCACTTATTAACCCTTCTTTCTTTCTTTTATTTTTTTTATAAGAATTAACCCTACTTTCTTACTTACACGTATATATGCATATATATAATTTGGAAATTGTAAAACATTGATTTTGATCCTCTTCATTTATAACATTCTATAAAACTTACCCAAAACTTTTGATTTACACCCAAAAGCATGAAATTAAACCCAATAATATACTAAAATTCATAATTAATTAATGCCTATATATATATATATATATATATATATATATATATATATTATAATTTATTTTGAAAAATAAAGATTAGAATATTTCTTTTTTAGACCCGGACATGACAGTGTACACACGCCATGTCCCTCACTGAACATGATCTTCAAATATAAAACCACCAGTCTGGATTATTCTAGATGGATATAAAACTCATAAAATCACAATATGCTCAAATATCTTTAAAACAATCAAATTTTCAAATAGTTCCATAACCATAAACCATTTGCCTTCAATTATAACTATTTCGCAAATAATTACAATTATTCAAAATAGTTTACAAAGAAAATACCAAAATCCTTTACAATTAAATATTCATTTAATATAAGTAAAATTATTAAAAACTCGTATAAAATACCGATTCATAATTTAATCCAACTTCAAGAATTAAATAGCTCAAAATATTATATCGATAAAATTTAATATCGTTAAAAGTAAATATTCTTATCAGACTACTTTCAATCACCGAAACAAAAATTCTAAACCGAATTACTATTAGACTCGTTAAACCACATTAAACTACTAAAAGTATATTCGTCCTAATTTTATATTCAAATTATTCTACTACTAGTATATTCAAATTATTTTACCAACACTACACCATAGAATGGCTATTGCAATGATGCTGATTCGTTACGTTTGGAATCCAAAATTGTTGCATTTGGCCAAAAATGGGTTAAGGCAACGATTTTGGTCAATTTATTTTCGTTGGTTAATTCACGATTGCTTTTACTCTCAAAGGCAACAAAAATTTTCTCAAATGCAACGATATTTTATAGTTTTAGCAACGATTTTTTAACTTTTAGCAACAACTTTTTTCCATACAAATGCAATGACTTAATTAGGCAAAGGCAATAACCATTAGTTTTCTAAATCAACGATTTAGTAACATTGTTTTATAGCAAAGGCCACAAATTTAATTTTAGCAACAATTTCTCTTACAAATGCAACGTTTTATAATGTAAAATAAACAATTTTTGTTTACAAGTGGAACAATGTTTAGAGTAAAAGGCAATAATGTTTTATTTTACAAATGGAACGATGTTTAAAGTAAAAGGCACGGCAACGATATTTGTAGTCGAACGCAACGATAATATTCATAATCCAAAAGGCAACTCCAGTCTAAATGAACATCCAAAAATACCTAAAAATTAACATCCAAAATAATCTAAATAATAAAATCTAAAATCCAAAAGTACCATCACAAGCATAAATAAATCAATCGTCACATGGATCTAAATGGACTAAGTTGATATCAATTGAAGCAACACCATCAAATTAAGATTGAGTGATGGGTTCATAAGGCTCAACTTTTGCATGATAAATTCAAGATGAGATGATATTTCTCCTATCAACTTTTGTTTTCTTGATATGGTCTATCATATCAACTTGCCATTCACGACAATGAGATGATGCTTCTTCGATTGTTTCATCAATCTGCTAAATGTCCCCCCCCCCCCCCCAAATGACAACTTTTCAATCTTCGCCTATAGAATAAAAACATGAAAACAAAAGCAAGCTAACCATTAGCAGAAGATAACAAATCCTTAAGAGCACATTAAAAGAAACACAAAAATTGATGACTTGACAGGATTAGACAAGAAAAAAGGTTCAATAAAACAAGCAGAGAACGTATCAGATATATGTATCAAAGCATGCAGAGAATGTAACTATTTCAGCAATAACAAGAGTAGCCCAAAATACAATACAAGTCCAAACATTGTAGGGTGAGCATGGTCTGATTTGGTTCAAAAACCGAACTGAAAAGAACCATACCGTAATACAAGCGAATTTATGAACCGAACCAAATTATATTTCAGTTTGGTTCAAACCGAACCAAACCAATTCAGTTTGCCTCAGTTCAGGTTGGAACCAAACAATATTCCATTTTCTATAATGCCAGTTTTACTTTCATTTTTCAAATATTTATCTCCATATTATCAAACCCAATAACCCATTATATGGCATACTTAATTTAGTTAGGCACTATTTTGTAATTTAATTGAAATTCAAATCTTATAATTTCAATTTCTCTTAAATATCACTAATGAAAATTGAAGCTTTCAAAGTCTCACTATATTACAAAAATTCATATCAACTGTTTTAAATTGTATGATTTTGAAGATAATAAATTGGAAGCAAACCATTGAAAAAGATTATACCCAATATTCAAAAATAAAACTTTAACAGTGATATGTTAGCGTAAAATCCCAAAGAAACTACAATTTCAAATTTTATATATAATACATTGTATGTGTTTGTATTCATTTTTTAATGGTTTATAGAAAAGAAAAAATAGAAGTAAACTATAAAATATAATTTAAGTGTATGTGCCATCATTTAAAGAAGCTAAACCAGAAAACCACGTCATATGATAATCTCTAAGCCATGCGACATCTTTAAGCCAAGAAGCAACTGACGCATATTCACCATACTTCGAAACAGCAACGAGCTAAATGATATCCTTGCCCAGATCAATTACTTAACTAATTAGTGTAAATAAATGCCCAACTAACCACAAAAGACACCATAAATTAATAGAATTGTATTATTGTCTCACATATATAAAGAGTTTCTAATTAAGAAATAAGAGAGCAAATTGGATTAAAATAATACCATATTTATAAAAAAAAATGAGAGAAAGCAACTAGTGAATAAATAAAGGCAGATAAAAGTCCAACACATAATTATAGGCTCTAGTAACAAAATGAACCACATGATCCCTTGAACCAACTTAAATTATTGAACTTGGAAATATCATTTCCCTTGTTTGGGAGCCTTAGAGATTTGCTAATACTTTGTTTAGTAAGAGTAATTCTAGTGCCTCTAAAGAAAGAAGATGAGAGAGATATTGGTACCTCTCCATCAAATGATTGTAAAAATAATCTCCACAAAGATTTGTTCCAAGAGGAGGATCAGATGCAAAATGAGTGACTATTTAGTCAACCTGTACAACTGAAAAAAAAAAGAAGTAAACATAGAGCTCCATATTCCATAATAAATTTAAAGGAATATACTCTTGTGAATTGTATAATATAACATCTCACTTTTTAAAATAATAATAAGTATACTTGTATAAGGTTCTGTCATAAGGTAAATATATTAAAGTGAATAAAGGATTTATGCACCTTGCGAATAGAATCGATACGTGGATAAATATAGGACGAGAGCAATTGATTCCAACAACAACAACTTGCTTGCAAGAATATGCAATAAAAGCACATTCCTTAATAGAATCACCAGTAACAACATTAGTTCCATCCTAGGAATTGAAAGAAACCCATACTGGAATATCTATGCCTTCCTCTTCAAGCAGCTCAGCATAATAATAACCAATCCCACTTCAGATCAAACAAACTCAAGAATCACTAATGTTCAATTTGCGAAACCATATAACCAAATTTCGAATTAATTTTACCTTTGCTTCAATCTTATTTGGAATTTTCTCAGACCTAATTAGATCAGCTCCTGCTTTGGATAGTATCTGTACCCTTCTCCTGTGAAAATCCTTCAATGTATGAAGAGTTAACGCATCTCCATAGTTGCCACTACAAACAGATACGTACTAATTAGACATTTAAATCGCCAAACCATGTGTGAATAGTATTAGTTAGCTAGTGACATGATCTAACATGTACCTATACTCTGAACCATCGGCCAAATAAGCCCCTTAACATTACCTAAGGATTTATGTTTGCCAACTAAACAAGCTTATAGGAAAGAATTGAAGAACAGAAGTACTTAGAGAAAATATATATAGAGAAAATATGACTTTGTTCGACAATGGTAAGGCATTGAACATGAAATGAATCTATGACTTTGTTCAACAATGGAAAGGCATTGAAGTATATATATAGAGAAAATAATGGCACCAAGGATGATTAATTTGGATTTTATGCCTTTTGTTCATTAGGGCAGTCACTGGTTTGAATACGTTTTTAGCTATTTGGTATAACAAGAGGAGGAAAAACAAAAGATATCCGTGGAGTTCTGATGTGTTAACTATTTTATCCCTGGTTATTTGGTTCTCATTTATCATTGAAGAATTTGGCTACAATATTTTGTTTCATCATGGGTTTGATGTTCCCTAGGGAAGGCAAAACAACTACAACATTGTTGAATAAACTTACTTATGCAGCTAATAATTTCATCCTCCCAATCCATTTTGGTTTCATTGGCTTCTAGTTGGATGTCAGGCATCTGTATAGTCTTAGAAATGTCATAGTTGTTATGCTGGTGGTCTTAATTAGCATGGGGGCAAAATTATTGGAACATTAGCAGCTTGCCATTACCTAAAAACTCCACTGAATCAGGAGGTTATTCTCGCTTTCATACTCAACTTCAAAAGGCCAAAATTATTGGAACATTAGCAGCTTGCCATTATGTATCAATTTTCATTCTCACATTCCCAAAATTGCAGCTAAGCTAAGCATTTGGAAGAAGGGGATAATATACAATAGGTGATTTATTGACCTTTTAAAAACAACTAACCTACCTACCTTTGCCAAATAACCATATATTCCAACCTAAGTGTTCATTATTGTTATAATTTATGCTTGTTCATACACGTGTACAATTATTTACTTATGACTAAAGGACATGTTCCACATTGTTCCATTCCATTAAGCTAAGATGCATACTAGACTGCATCTTCAAAGTTAATCTCAAAACTACAAGAAGAATTAGAATATTTTTTTCTATGCTTATTCAAACTTAAAAGGGAAAATTAGCTTAAGACAAATGAACAAAAAATTGTTTTTCTTTTATTTCCCAACTGCAACAATAAGCACAAATAATAAATTAGACAGACGATAAAACCACATTGTAAGTAAACAACAGAAAGAGGGCCTTAAGTAGAAATGATTTGGACTTCCAATCAACTAACTGGGAACTTAAAATGAATCCAACTAAAAAATCAGTAAAAATGATCCTAAAATACTTTTGCATATTTATTCAGGACGTAGTTAAAGTTAAGACTCATTACTCCTCTAAGCGGATGTATTTAATGAGAATTAAATCTGAGATCTATTCACATCAATTGAGCTACAATCCAAATTGTCAATTTTTTTTAAAGAATCCAAACTGTAATAATTACTTAGATAAGTAACAACAACAATAACATCAATCATCCAATCAAATGACAAGGGCTCAAAAGTTCATCAGATGGTTTTTACAGCACAAACTTAAATCAATGTGCAAACCACTTGGAGGAGAAAAATCCCCTGAAATGACAAGTGCTCAAAATGATAAAAAAAAAAAACATAAATTGTTTATAAGCAAGTTGGGATTTTGTAGTCCCTCCTCCCCTGTAGTTTGGTGCGATACAAGGAGCAACATCTAGAGGTAACCCGCAATTCATGTAGGCAGTTTAAACATATTGAGAAGTCTTAATATTAGACTGACATTTTAAATGACTAGACTAGAGTTGGTACAAACTTGCTTCTGTAGAAGAAATTGTTTCTGGGATTTGAATAATTGACCCTCAAATTTTTTGTGAAATTTTCTGTGCCTCATGTAATGATTGTCCCGAGTATAAATCAAAAGACTCGTTACTAATGCTAGAAGAACCAACCTAGAGTAAACACAGTAAGATGTTAACAATCACTGAATACACAAACACTGCTTAACGTTAAAACATGGATCCTGAATAACCTGCATGAATCTCCAACACTTCCTCCACACTGATGGAACGATATAACAGCTTGAAGTTTCAGGCCATGCTATGGCATCGTCTACACTAGATCAGCATACCCATCCCAATTACCTAAAATAAACAAATAAATGTACTCTTTGAAGAAAACATCAATAAATTTGCATTGGTTCCCAATTAAAGTTTCTTCAATTCAAACCTAAACAGATAAACAAAGAGAAGGGGGAGATGAAGACCTGCAGGCCACAGGGGCGTTGAGCAAGAAATTAGCTTCTTTTGTCTTTGTCCTTGTTGTTAATAGCTTCATTCTCTAATCCATTGAGCCTAATGAAAAACCTAGAACTTCTTAATCGGTTCAACATGAAGAGGGTTACCATATAGAAACACGGACAGTAAGAGAAATGGAAAAACGCAAGAGTAGAGGGTTACTACCGGTGAGAGTGAATTTGAGATCGTGAATGACAGAAGGACCGGTGAGACTGAAAGTGAGAAAGTAAGAAAGTGAGAAAAGGAGAGAGAGCCAACCAATGAGAAAGGGAGAAACCCTAAGGTTACCAGTAAAGCGAGAAAGGGAGAAAGAGTCGGCCAGTGGAAATGTTTACAGTGTGAAAGTGAAAGTAAACGAGGGGGAAACGGAAAAGTCTGTCACAAGTGAATGGGTGGGAAGTGAAAATTTGACCAAATTATTGGAGGGAAGTGAGTATATAAGTGAAAATTGGAGGGAAGTGTAAGCAAAAATGGAAGGAAAGTGAAAATAAATAAAAAATATTAATTTGGTAGGATTTTTTAGTCGGTATTATTTCTTGACTAATTTTTAATTAATTGAAACAAATTATTAATATAATAAATATCAAATTTTTAATATAAAAAAATGAATAAGATGTAAAAATATCGATAATATTTATAATCAGGAGCAATTTTATCCCTAACGTTAGTAGCAATATAAAAAAAATTAATGTTTTTATTTCCTATTATTAAATATCAGTTGGTTCTAAAAAATTCATATTTTTTATAATTTAATAATAAAATTAATATTAATATTTATAAATTTGATAAAAATATTAATTTTTTTCCAATTCATACAAAAGACAGAATATTAATGGATGAACAAATAGTATTTTAATATTTCCTCTAAAACAAAGTAAACTTACTTTGTATGTCACACCATTGATTTAAAAAATTTAAAATCTCAGCCATTGATGGATTTCACGAAATTTAAACCGGCTACTTACTTAATCTACCTAGTGGATGGTTTTCTAATTTAACAATTACAATTTTTTTTTTTAAAGCTGCAATACTTTTCTTCTTTTTATTTGGAATTTTTCCCACGTTCCTCTGCTCCAATTTTTTTTTTCTAATTGCCAATATTTTTTTTTCTTAATCTGCTAACATTTTACATAAAATTTAATTTTATTTACATAAAGACTTTTGCAAACAAAAAATCAGTAATTTTTGTAAAAAATCGGATTTCACGTAAAACATTTAAACTTTACGTAAATCATCTATTTCTAGACATAATCAACGTAAAGTTTGACTTAATTTACATAAAATTATTAATTTTTTTAAAACATTATCTTTGCAATAAAATCGAGTTTTACGTAAAACTTTTGATTTTTACGTAAATCCTTTATTTTTAGATATAATTTAAGTAAATTTTGACTTAATTTACGTAAAGTTTTATTTTATACAAAAACCATTAGCTTTGCAAAAGTTCTAACTGAAACCTTTTAAATTTACATAAATCTTCTTTTTTAGACATAATTTACGTAAAATTCGACTTAATTTACATAAAGTTGTATATTACGAAATTTTTTTATTAACTTTGGAAAAAATAGAGTTTTACATAAAACCTTTAAATTTTACGTAAATCATTTAATTTTAGACATAATTTACGTAAAATTGGACTAAATTTACGTAAATTTTTATTTTTTAAAAAAATCAACAAGTTTGCAAAAAAAAAAGGAGTTTTACGTTAAACCTTTAAACTTTACATAAAGTTAGATTAAATTTATATAAAGTTGGATTAAATTTTCTTAAAGTTAGATTAAATGAGTTTTTCGTTAAACCTTTAAACTTTACATAAACCCTTTAGAGATAATTTACGTAAAATTGGATTAAATTTACGTTTAAATTTTCGTAAAGTTAGATTAAATTTATATAAAGTTGGATTAAATTTTCGTAAAGTTATATTTTTACAATAAAAAAATCAATAACTTCACAAAAAAATTAGTGTTACGTAAAACCTATTAACTTTACGTAAATATTTTTTTTAGACATACTTTATGCAAAGTTTGACTAAATTTATATAAACTTTTTATTTTATAAGAAACAATCCACAATCTTTGTGAAAAATGGAGTTTTACGTAAAACCTATGAAGTTTACGTGAATCTTTTTAGACATAATTTACATAAAGTTAGACTAAACTTGCATAAACTTATTATTTTATAAGAAAAAATTCACAAACTTTGTGAAAAAATGAATTTTACGTAAAACCTTTAAACTTTACGTAAATCTTTTATTTTTGGGATAAGAGGCAAAAATACTCCTAACATTTACAGGTAGGAGCAATTTTACCCCTAACGTCTAAAATGGTGCAGTTTCACCCATAACGTTGGCAGTCAAGAGCAATTTTACCCTTAACGTTCTCAAGTTGGGTTAATTCCAGACATTATTATAAAACACATATAAGTTTGTTCTAAAAAAACATTTTTCATATTTTTCTGTGATTTAATAACATTAGATATTAATATTTATAAATTTTGTGAAATTTTTGAAATTTTTTTTGTTCAACTCATACAAAAGATAGTATATTATTTATTTTTTTAAGAAATAAATTTACGTCTAATTATATGTTTGTGATCTGTTATTAATGGTAAAAAAAATGGCGCACATGTGAATCGTAGATGACAAGATTCATGACCGAGAAAACAGTTTGATGAATAATTTTAAAATTGACTCAACTTGTCAATTTTAGGAGTAAAATTGCTCTTAGTTACCAATATTAGAGGTAAAATTGTACCATTTTAGATGTTAGGGATAAAATTGCTCCTGACTGTTAATATTAGGCTATTTTTTGCAGCTTATCTCTTTATTTTTAGACCTAATTTATATAAAGTTTGACTAAATTTACATAAAGTGGTATTTTTACAACAAAAAAATCAATAACTTTGCGAAAAAATGAATTTTACGTAAATCATTTATTTTTAGACATAATTTACATAAAGTTGGACTAATTTACGTAAAGTTTTATTTTTACAATAAAAAATCAATAACTTTGCAAAAAAAATTGAGTTTTACGTAAAACCTTTGAACTTTAACGTGAATCCTTTATTTTTAGATATAATTTACGTAAAGTTGGACTAAACTTATGTAAACTTGTTATTTTATAAGAAAAAATCCACAAACCTTGTGAAAAATAGAGTTTTAAGCAAAACCTTTGAACTTTACGTAAATCTTTTATTTTTATACATAATTTATGTAAAGTTACACTAAATTTAGGTAACCTTGTTATTTTTGGAGAAAAAAATCATAAACCTTGTGAAAATAGAGTTTTACGTAAATCCTTTGAACTTTACGTAAAACTTTTATTTTTAGACATAATTTACGTAAAGTTGGACTAAATTTATGTAACTTTGTTGGTGAAAAAAATTTCACAAACCTTGTGAAAAAATAAAGTTATGCATAAAGCCTTTGAACTTTACGTAAATGTTTTATTTTTAGACATCATTTACGTAAAGTTGAACTAAATTTATGTAAACTTGTTATTTTGTAAGAAAAAAATCCACAAACTTTGTAAAAGATAGACCGTTACATAAAACCTTAGAACTTTACGTAAATCATTTATTTTTAGACATAATTTACGTATATTTCGACTAAATTTGCAAACTTGTTTTTTTATAAAAAAAAATCATAATCATTGTGGAAAATAGAGTTTTACGTAAAACCTTAGAACTTTACGTAATTTTTTTTTTATTTTTAGACATAATTTACATAAATTTGGACTAAATTTATGTAAAGTTTTACTTTTATAATAAAAAATCAACAACTTTGTAAAAAATATTACGTAAAATATTTCAACTTTACATAATTTTTTTATTTTTAGACATAATTTACGTAACTTTAGACTAAATTTACATAAACTTATTATTTTATAAGAAAAATCTACAAACTTTGTGATAAATGAAGTTTTACGTAAAACCTTAGAACTTTGCGTAAATCTTTTATTTTTAGACATAATTCACGTGAAGTTTGACTAAATTTACGTAAACTTGTTATTTTGTAAGAAAAAGTCCACAAACTTTGTAAAAGATAGAGTGTTACGTAAAACCTTAGAACTTTACGTAAATCTTTTATTCTTAGACATAATTTATGTAAATTTAGAGTAAATTTGCAAACTTGTTATTTTATAAGAAAAAATCCATAAACTTTGTGAAAAATGGAGTTTTACGTAAAACCTTAGAACTTTGCGTAAATTTTTATTTTTAGACATAATTTACGTAAATTTAGACTAAATTTACGTAAAAGTTTGACTAAATTTATGTAAAGTTGTACTTTTATGATAAAAAATCAATAACTTTGCCAAAAAAAAGAATGTTACGTAAAACCTTTCAATTTTACGTAAATCCTTTATTTTTAGACATAATTTACGTATAGTTGGACTAAATTTACGTAAATTTGTTATTTTATAAGAAAAATCCATAAATGTTTATAAAAATAGAGTTTTACGTAAAACCTTTAAACTTTATGTAAATCCTTTATTTTTTGACATAATTTACATAAAGTTTGAGTAAATTTACGTAAACTTGTTATTTTATAAGAAAAAATCCATAAACTTTGTGAAAAATAGAGTTTTACGTAAAAATTTAGAATTTTACGTAAATCTTTTATTTTTAGGCATAATTTACGTATATTTTGACTAAATTTACGTAAAGTTGTACTTTTACAATAAAAAATCAACAACTTCACAAAAAAATGAGTTTTACGAAAAACCTTTCCACTTTACGTATTTTATTTATTTATTTTTAGACATAATTTAAGTAAAGTTGGACTAAATTTACGTAAACTTGTGATTTCACAAGACAAAATATTCAAATTTTAATGAAAAATAGAGTTTTACGTAAAACTTTTGAACTTTACGTAAATCATTAACTTTAGACATAATTTACATAAATTTAGACTAAATTAGCAAACTTGTTTTTTTTATAAAAAAAATCATAATCATTGTGGAAAATAGAGTTTTACGTAAAACCTTAGAACTTTACGTAATTTTTTTTATTTTTAGACATAATTTACATAAATTTGGACTAAATTTATGTAAATTTTTACTTTTATAATAAAAAAATTAATAACTTTGTAAAAAATGTTACGTAAAATATTTCAATTTTATGTAAATCTTTTATTTTTAGACATAATTTACGTAAAGTTCGACTAAATTTACATAAACTTGTTATTTTATAAGAAAAAATACATATACTTTGTGAAAAATAAAGTTTTACACAAAATCTTAGAACTTTACGTATTTTTTTTATTTTTAGACATAATTTACGTAAATTTAGACTAAATTTACATAAACTTATTATTTTATAAGAAAAATCTACAAACTTTGTGATAAATGAAGTTTTACGTAAAACCTTAGAACTTTACGTAAATCTTTTATTTTTAGACATAATTCACGTAAAGTTTGACTAAATTTACGTAAACTTGTTAGTTTGTAAGAAAAAGTCCACAAACTTTGTAAAAGATAGAGTGTTACGTAAAACCTTATAACTTTACGTAAATCTTTTATTCTTAGACATAATTTACGTAAATTTAGACTAAATTTGCAAACTTGTTATTTTATAAGAAAAAATCCATAAACTTTGTGAAAAATAGAGTTTTACGTAAAACCTTAGAACTTTATATAAATTTTTATTTTTAGACATAATTTACGTAAATTTAGACAATTTACGTAAACGTTGGACTAAATTTATGTAAAGTTGTACTTTTATAATAAAAATTAATAACTTTGCAAAAAAAAAATGTTACGTAAAACCTTTTAATTTTAGGTAAATCCTTTATTTTTAGACATAATTTACGTATAGTTGGACTAAATTTACGTAAATTTGTTATTTTATAAGAAAAATCCATAAATGTTTATAAAAATAGAGTTTTACGTAAAACCTTTAAACTTTACGTAAATCCTTTATTTTTAGACATAATTTACATAAAGTTGGACTAAATTTACGTAAACTTATTATTTTATAAGAAAAAATACATATACCTTGTGAAAAATAGAGTTTTACGTAAAACCTATGAATTTTACGTAAATCTTTTATTTTTAGACATAATTTACGTAAGGTTTGACTAAATTTACGTAACCCTTTTACTTTAGAAGAAAAAATCCACAAACCTTATAAAAAAATAGAGTTTTACGTAAAACCTTTGAACTTTACGTAAATAGTTTATTTTTAGATATAATTTACGTATAGTTTGACTAAACTTACGTAACCTTTTTATTTTAGGAGAAAAAAATTCGCAAACCTTGTGAAAATAGAGTTTTACGTAAAACCTATGAATTTTACATAAATCTCTTATTTTTACACATAAATTTCGTAATGTTTGACTAAATTTACGTAACCTTGTTATTTTAGGAGAAAAAAATCCACAAACATTGTGAAAATTAGACTTTTACGTAAAACCTTTGAACTTTACGTAAATATTTGATTTTTAGATATAATTTACGTATAGTTTGACTAAATTTACGTAACCTTTTTATTTTAGGAGAAAAAAATCGCAAACCTTGTGAAAGTAGAGTTTTATGTAAAACCTATATATTTTACGTAAATCTTTTATTTTTAGATATAATTTACGTATAGTTTCACCAAATTTACGTAACCTTTTTATCTTAGGATAAAAAAATCCATAAACCTTGTGAAAATAGAGTTTTACTTAAAACTTATGAATTTTAAGTAAATATTTTATTTTTAGATATAATTACGTATATTTTGACTAAATTTACGTAACCTTTTTATTTTAGGAGAAGAAAATTCACAAACCTTATGAAAATAGAGTTTTACGTAAAACTTATGAATTTTACGTAAATCATTTATTTTTAGACATAATTTACGTAAGATTTGACTAAATTTACGTAACCCTTTTACTTTAGAAGAAAAAATCCACAAACCTTATGAAAAATAGAGTTTTACGTAAATAGTTTATTTTTATATATAATTTACGTATAGTTTGACTAAACTTACGTAACCTTTTTATTTTAGGAGAAAAAAATTCACAAACCTTGTGAAAATAGAGTTTTACGTAAAACCTATAATTTTACGTAAATCTCTTAATTTTAGACATAATTTACGTAAGATTTGACTAAATTTACGTAACCATTTTACTTTAGGAGAAAAATCCACAAACATTGTGAAAATTATAGTTTTACGTAAAATCTTTGAACTTTACATAAATATTTTATTTTTAGATATAATTTACGTATAGTTTGAATAAAATTTACGTAACCTTTTTATTTTAGGAGAAAAAATTCAGAAAGCTTGTGAAAATAGAGTTTTACGTAAAACCTATAAATTTTACATAAATCTTTTATTTTTACACATAATTTTCGTAATGTTTGACTAAATTTACGTAACCTTGTTATTTTAAGAGAAAAAATCCACAAACATTGTGAAAATTAGAGTTTTACGTAAAACCTTTGAACTTTACGTAAAGATTTTATTTTTAGATATAATTTACGTATAGTTTGACCAAATTTACGTAACCTTTTTATTTTAGGATAAAAAAATTCACAAACCTTGTGAAAATAGAGTTTTACGTAAAACCTATGAATTTTACGTAAATCTTTTATTTTTAGACATAATTTACGTAAGGTTTGACTAAATTTACGTAACTTTGTTATTTTAGGAGAAAAAAATCCACAAACCTTGAGAAAATTAGAGTTTTACGTAAAACCTTTGAACTTTACGTAAATATTTTATTTTTAGATATAATTTACGTATAATTTTTGCTAAATTTAGGTAACCTTTTATTTTAGGAGAATCAAATTCACAAACCTTGTGAAAATAGAGTTTTACGTAAATTTTTTATTTTATCAGGTCCTATGTTAAATATCTAACATATTGTTTAGTTCTCGTTTTTTAATAATATATTGTTTACTTCTTATTTTTTATTTTGATCAACAATTTTGTCAGTTAAATTTTTAAATTATTGAACAGATTAATCCCTCTAAAAGGGACTAAACTGTTGAATTGAGCTAAAATTAAGGACTGAATAGTGTATTATTAACATATAATGACTAAATAGTGATTAGATTAAAATGTAAGAACTCATATATTATTTACCTTGTAATTAATCTTTAAAATTTCTATAATTAAATATTACAGGTTACCTTTTTTATTAATTTTAATTAACCTTATTTTTATTAACACATGTCCAATTACTATTGGTTACTAAAACAAAGTATGATTACTTTTTTTTCCAACATAGTAACCATAGAATTTACCTTAATATTTCCTCTAAAATCTCTTTTCTTGTTGCATTATAAACCTTTAAAAAGGTCATTAATATGTGTTTTTTCAAGGAGTAAATTACACCAATGGTACCTGAATCATAGCCCTATTCACACTTTGGTACCTGAATTACATTTTGTTCCAAAAATATACCTTAAGTAACGGTAACTGGATAATTTAATGCTTTTAACCGGTCACTGACCAGTCAACTCGGGTTTGACCACTTTTAATTAATATTTGGACCTACCATCCTCTCTTTCTTCTATTACATTCTCTCTCTTTTTTTTTTCCTCTCCATTTCTCTCTCTTTCTCTTTAACCATACCAGCAAAAAACACAGCACTCTTAATTTATTTTTTGGGTAATTAATTTATTAGTCCCTATATTTTGACAAAACACGCTGTTTAGTCCCTGTATTTTCGAAAACACATGGTAAGATCCCTAACCTTTTTCTCAGTGAACTGTTTAGTCATTCCGTCTGTTTGTTAGATTTTTACAGTTTATGCCTTCGGAAATGACTAAATTATCCTTTACTATTTACCTTCAAACTTTAGTTGAGAAAATCCAATTTAGAAGAAGAAACTATTTGTATGGAGAACAAGAAAAAGAACAGACCCAATGCTTACAAATTTGAACGATTAAGAAGAAAATCAAGAAGAACACACAAAATTGATTTCAGATGCATTAGAGTTTAAAGGAAAGAAAAATAAAGGAAAAAAAGAACGCAAATCCAAATTGATTAACAAAATCTTCATGAGAGTCTAACGGCAGTGACTAAATAGTTCACCGAGAAAAACGTTAGGGACTAAACAGTTTAACGAGAAAAAGGTTAGGGACTTTATCATGTGTTTTTGTAAATACAGGGACCAAACAGTGTGTTTTGTCAAAATATAGGGACTAATAAATTAATTACCCTTATTTTTTTCATTCTCTCTTAACCCTCTCTCTCATTGATCAAGCAAAACCCAAAAAAGAAAACAAAAAATTAATCCATTAAAAACACAAAACAAATTCATAAGTGAATCCAAAAAAACACAAAAATAACTTATTTTTATTTAGTTACCGATGTCCATTTCTTTCTCTCTCTAATTTTATCTGCACCTGCATTCCCTCTCTTTTATTTTTTCGATTTTCTTTATCTCTTCAAATTTTTTCTCAAAATCTACCAAAATTTAATATGGTATAATATAATTAACCCCCTCCTCTTCACCCATTCTTCAATTAAAGTCCATTTAAAAAAGGAATGGCAGACATAATATATTGTCACTGTTCTTCTTCCATTTCTTATCAATCAACCAAGCTTCCTTTTTACTTTGCCGTATGGAGTTCTTAGAGAGAGAAATAGGAAAGAGAGACCTAAAAAGAGAGAAACAAGTTCGTAGAGAGATGAAAATTGAGGTACCCAAATCTTGATCCAGGAAATCTAGATTCAGGTATTTTTCCGAATTCAAAAAAAGGCTTATGGGAGATGGGCGCAGAAATAAGATGAAGGAGGTTTGTGGTTATGCGCAAATGAAAAATGTGGATTTGAAACATGTATCAGTTTGAAAAAAAACCATAGTTGTATTTGAGAAAGATCACGAGAGAGACGCCAAGAGAGAGATTGAGAGAGATGCCGAGAGAGATATTAAAAGGAGAGAGAGAAAGTTTTGAATTTTTTATTAATAATTGTCAGCCAAACACTTGTAAATAGTCAAATATGAAGTTAAATTCGTATTAACTGGTTATTACCTGTTAAAATAATTAAATTGTCTGATCATCCATACTTAGGGTATATTTTTAGGACAAAATGTAATTCAGGTACCAAAGTGTGAATATGACTATGATTCAGGTACTATTAGTGTAATTTACTCTTTTTTCAAGTGTGCAAAGCATTGATAGATTCAACAACTAAGAAGACAATTAATAAATTATTTCTCAAATTTACCCAACTTGTCAACATTAGGCCTAAAATTGCTTTAGGCTGCCAAAGTCTATTGCTCTTAGCTGTAAATGTTAAGGGTATTTATGCACATTATCCCTACAAAAATTCCAAATTCTTAATATATTAAACAATTATTATATAATTTATTTTCTAGTTGTTTTTATTATTTTTTATATGACTACCTAAGAAAAATTATTACACTATTTTACGCTATTTTTAGTCAATAAATTTAATTATTTACAAACTATATATAAAATCATTAATTAACAAGTGTTGAAATTAAATTTATCAACTTAATTAGGTCTAGTGATTGTATTTTTATTAAATGCAATGTTGGAATAGTAGTTTTACATGGTACATCGTTACTTTATCTAATTATCATGTTAAATAAAGCAACAACATATCATAAATGTCATAATATTGTTGCTTTAGTTCAAATTGAACAATTAAAAATAAATTAAAGGCAACAATTCCTACATAATCGTTGCATTTGACTTAAATAAACATGAGAAAAAAATAATTTAGATAATGTCCACATAGAGGCGGTAAGTAGGATAAAGGGGGCGGTAAATAGCAACACCCTTAATGAAAGACTAAGAAAAAGCAAGGGTGCGGTAAATAGCAACACCCTTTAATGAAAGACTAAGAAAAAGCAAGACAGAATATGAAGCATATTATTTATTCTCTGGACTTACAATGGATTCTACACTGATTATTTAACAAAGGAATCCCTAATTGAGACGCAAGAATTCAATTTTCGAATATGAGAAAAAAGAATTCAAGCTTAAAAGTAAGATAGAAACACCCAAGAACATGGAGAAAAGAAAATCATAGAACTGTAAAATCAATGAACAATCAGGTAAGAGGATGAAGTTACAACAGTACGGTCTGTAATTAATCTCCAGGATATCGACTAGATTCAAATCTGTGAGATCCATAGAAGCAGCCAAGAAGGGACTGACGATAGCAGCAAAGCAATAGAACCTCAAAATCCAAAGAAAAGCATGAAAAGGAAAGCTAGCAAACAAGTATCACTAAGAAGTCTCTCCGAGAAGGAAAGAAGAGAGCGTTGCTGGTATTATGAGGAAGAAGAGACAGCAACTAACAAGATAAAATGAGAGAATTCACGGAATCTGGCTGAGGCACTGCGAAAAGTGACAACGCCAACGAGATTAGAATCGTTAAATAGACCTAGAGAAAAATAGAGAAAGAAGCCCAGAGTTTGAATTAGAACTAGGCTTTTAGAGGTTTTCGTTTGATTTTAGTACTAGCAACCTGTAATAAGAGTAGAATTTGTAAATCTCTAATGAAATTATGAACTAGGTTTTCGTTTGATTTTAGTACCTCATTTGAAGCACAACTAAACCAGGCATCATATACAATCCCACCATGCCAAAGTAAGCTTTGGACACTAAAATTGGAGTCATCATATGCCTCATTGTTTTCTTCCTTCTCTTCATTTTCACCTTCACTAAAACTAGGCATCGTTTCTTTTCAACTTGTTTATGTGCTAACATATTTGCTTTATGGAGAAGGAGCTTAAAAAATAGAACCCATCACCACAGCTGGAGAATTAGAGGGGACGTCAAAACAATTTGACGGTTGGAGCAAGGAGAAAGTCACTGCCATTGAGAGAGTACGTGTCGCCATTGACGGCGAGAGGTATAAAGCGAAAAGGATCATATCCATATGTTCAGAGAAAGAGAGGTATAGTGAAATTGAGACGTGAATGAGTGCCAAAATAGTTATACTGACCTAGATTTTTATTCACAACCGTTAAATTGTGAAGATCTATGGCCTACATTTCATTAACAGATTAAATAGTTTATTTAAGAACATAATAAATAATATAATTTAACTTCTTAAAAAAAAAGTAACAGGTCACAAGTTCTAACTTTTTTTAGTTAATGTTATTAACTTACTATTGTAAATTTTTTTAAAAAAATTAGTGGATTACTAAACCCAGCCCCAATTTCACACTTCCAGCCCGGAAAAAGACGTAACCGCCCTTAAACTAAAAACTGAAAATTCCAATCCCTCCCAAACTCTCTCAAAGTCTCCCAAATACATTTTCATCCGAATCAAAGACAACACGTTTGATGGAAGGCAATCCGTTATCACCGGAAGGAGACGGGAGTGATGTTGTGTCTAAAGCCGACATATTTTTCCGATTGAACTTCATTTCATTTCTGTAATTTGAATTAAAAAAATCTGTTTCAACACTCGGACGTGTGAGCATCACGCCTCACCATGTGGTGGGGTGTATGAGTATCACGCCCCACCACATGGTCGGGCGTACCATGATGTGATATTGGTTATGAAAAAGAGATAATAACCAAATCAACAAGTTTTCCCGATCTATCTTAAGGAATTAATAGAATCAAATAACAAACATAAATTGGTGATAACAAACCAATCCCAAAGAATTAAAGACAATGAAAGGAGATCTGACCTTACACCTTCGAATAATTAAATTGGAACCTGAGTGTTTGGCGATTCACAAGTACCTTACCAAAATACTTGTTCACGATCAAGATAATATTGCAAGAATGATGACCCGGTCTCTCAAGCTCACAATAAAGAATTCAATCCCGGATTGAAAATAATTCCCAAAGGAAAAGAAGAACTTTTGTTCATAAAAATATTGATTTCTGATTGATGAAAATAATGAAGAATACAAGCCTTTATATAGGCTACAAAATAAACCTAAACCTAAACTAAAAAGAAAGTTGAATCCTAGTGCATCAAGGTAAAAGAAATCCTAATTAGACAAGGAAAAACATTAAATTCGTTTTTGTCCTTTAGAGCCCAATTTCAGCCCATTAATTAACATTATTTGGGCCTTTTAATTAGCTAGAAATAAGCCCAATCAAACCTATAAGGTTATAGCATTAATTTTAATGAGTCCCAATGGGTTTTGCACATGCCAAACACATGCAAGTCCAAAGCTTCTCTTAAAATATGATCAACCTTTTTACATATCACTATTATGGGCTTGGGCTTGGATACAACACAAAAACACACCATCTTTAATGACTTCGCTAGAATTCATTCCTTGTTTAAAGAAGCTCAAGATGAGTCCATTAAGCATTTGTTGGTCTTTCTTTGCACGATTCTTCGTCATAGGTCCAATTGACAGCTCCAATGGATCCCTCATGCTTCTACTAGGCTCCTTAACTCCAAGCTCCTTTGTTCCATGCTCTTGTGCTTTTGATATCACATCATTCCCTCTCGCTTGAAAAGGATTTGTCCTCAAATCTTCATCTCCTACATCAAACAAAGATAAATCAGCCACATTAAAAGTTGCATGCACACTATACTCACCTGGCAAGTCGAGCTTGTAGGCATTATCCCCAATTCGTGCGACTACTTGAAATGGACCATCGCCTCTAGGATGTAGCTTTGATTTTCTCTGAGCGGGGAACCTTTCCTTGCGCATATGCAACCACACCCAATCACCGGGTTCAAATAGAACACATTGTCGACCCTTGTTAGCTTGCTTTGCATAATGCTCATTCTTCTTCTCCAGTTGTTGTTTCACTTGTTCATGTAACTTAAGCACCATTTCTGCCTTTTTCTTTCCATCTAAACTTTTCCTTTCATCAACAGGCAAAGGGATCAAGTCTAATGGTGTCAAAGGATTAAAACCATAAACAATTTCAAATGGTGAGAAGTTAGTAGATGAATGTATAGCCCTATTATAAGCGAACTCAATAAATGGTAGGCATTCTTCCCATGACTTAAGATTCTTTTGAATAACTGCCCTAAGAAGTTGTCCTAAAGTTCTATTTACTACTTCGGTTTGACCATCAGTTTGAGGGTGACAAGAAGTAGAAAACAACAGTTTAGTCCCCAATTTATTCCACAAAGTCTTCCAAAAATAGCTTAAAAACTTAGGATCTCTATCACTAACTATACTCTTTGGCATCCCATGCAGACGAACAACCTCTCTAAAGAACAAGTTAGCAATATTAATAGCATCATCAGTTTTATGGCATGGTATGAAATGTGCCATCTTAGAAAAGCGATCTACAACCACAAATATGGAATCATTACCTCTCTTAGACCTAGGTAAAGCCATCACAAAATCCATGGATATAGCAGTCCAAGGTTCATTCGGCACAGGTAATGGAGTGTATAAACCATGAGGCATAACTCTAGACTTAGCTTTCTTACAATTAATACAACTAGCACATATTCTTTCCACATCACGTTTCATATGAGGCCAAAAGAAATGTTCAGAAATCATGTCCAAAGTCTTAGCAACCCCAAAATGCCCCATCAAGCCTCCACCGTGGGCTTCCCTCACAAGAAATTCTCTATGTGAACATTTAGGCATGCATAATCGATTATCTCTAAATAAGTAGCCCTCATGTCTATAAAATTTTCCAAAAGCAGTAAGTTCACAAGCTTTATAAATAGATGCAAAGTCTAGATCATCAACATATAATTCTTTGATATACTCAAATCCTAAACACTTAGCATGCATCACATTCAATAAGCTAACTCTCCTACTTAATGCATCAGCAACTACGTTTTCCTTCCCTTGCTTATACTTAATCACATAAGGAAACGTCTCTATAAATTCCACCCACTTGGCATGTCTTCGGTTCAATTTTTGTTGACCCTTAAGATGTTTCAAGGATTCATGATCGGTGTGGATCACAAACTCTTTAGGCCATAAATAATGTTGCCACATTTGCAAAGCCCTAACTAATGCATAGAGTTCTTTATCATAAGTGGGATAGTTTAAGGTTGCACCACTAAGTTTTTCACTAAAGAAGGCTATAGGTCGACCCTCTTGCATTAAAACAGCACCAATCCCTACTCCCGACGCATCACACTCAATTTCAAACGATTTATCAAAGTTTGGAAGTGCTAAAACGGGGGCAGAAGTTAGTCTTGCCTTAAGCATCTCAAAAGCATCCTCTTGTGCTTTGCCCCACTTAAAGCCAACATTCTTTTTTATTACCTCGGTTAGTGGTGCGGCAATGGTACTGAAGTTCTTCACAAACCTCCTATAGAAACTCGCCAAGCCATGAAAGCTCCTCACCTCGGTAACTGAATTTGGCGTTGGCCACTCTTGAATGGCTTTCACCTTTTCAATATCAACAGAAACTCCTTGTGCTGAAACAATAAAACCCAAAAACACAACTTTCTCCATGCAAAATGAGCACTTAGAAAGGTTAGCGTATAATTTCTGTTCTCTCAAAACATCTAATACAACCTTAACATGTTCTATGTGTTCTGCCTCAGATTTAGAATAGATAAGAATGTCATCAAAATAAACAACAACAAATTTACCTATAAACTCTCTCAAAACATGATTCATTAATCTCATGAAAGTACTAGGTGCATTTGTTAAACCGAAAGGCATAACTAACCACTCATATAAACCATGCTTAGTCTTAAAAGCCGTTTTCCATTCATCTCCTAATGACATGCGAATCTGATGGTACCCACTCTTAAGATCTATTTTAGTGAAAATAACAGCCCCATTTAATTCATCCAACATATCATCTAACCTAGGGATAGGATGACGATACTTTACCGTGATTTTATTGACGGCTCTACAATCGATGCACATCCGCCAAGTTCCATCTTTCTTTGGTACTAGGATGACTGGTACAGCACACGGACTCATAGATTCACGAATCAACCCTTTTGCCATTAGTTCCTCGACTTGCCTTTGTAGTTCTTTTGTCTCCTCAGGGTTACTTCTATAGGCTGGTCGATTTGGAATTTGTGCTCCGGGAACAAAGTCAATTTGATGCTCAATTCCTCGAATCGGGGGTAACTTATTAGGCATCTCTTCGGGGAATAAATCCTTGAATTCCTGCAAAAGAGGGGAAATACTAGAAGGAAGGTTAGACTGACTTACAGAAGATAAACAAAAACTCTTACAATAAAATAATAATAAATTTTTGTTTTCAAAATCAGCTTGCTTTACATCCCTCAATTTAGCATATAAAGATAGATTTTGGCTTTTGTTAATGCTCCTCTCTTTTTCTCTCCTCTCACCCTCATTTCTCGACCTCACTAATGCCTTTTCACTCACCTCTTCTCTCTTCACACCCTCACTGATTTTATCACTCTTATTTTCTCTCGCCTTAACCTTTTCCCTTCTCACAGATTGTTCTTGTAACATTCTTTGCATGTAGAGCTGATCTTCAAACACTTCAGCAGGTGATAAAGGTGGCAAAATATACTTCTTCCCATCCTTAGCAATAGTAAATTTATTTGTTCGACCATGATGTAGTGCTGATCGATCGAATTGCCAAGGCCTCCCCAATAACACATGACATGCTTGCATAGGTACTACATCACATAATACCTCATCAGAAAAAGAACCAATAGAAAAGTTCAGAAGCACCTGTTTAGTAACTTTGAGTTCGTTACTATCATTCAACCATTGTAACCGATAAGGATTGGGATGTGGAATTGTTGATATCCCTAATCGGCTTGCTAACACATTGCTTACCACGTTGCAACAACTTCCTCCATCAATAATTAGTAAGCATGTTTTTCCAAGTATGTTGCAATGAGCATGAAAGATGTGCTCTCGTTGCTCAATGTCACCACTCACTCCCATCTTCAATGTTCTACGAGTGACTAAGTTAACTCCATGTCCTCCTTTACTATCCACCTCTTCTATATCACTACAATCTTCTAAGGTGGGCATATCATCTGAGTCATGTTCGGACTCACTTTCGGATATTAACTCACCATGCTTCATAACCATCGCCTTTTGATTCGAACACTCTCTTGTATAGTGCCCTCTCCCTTGGCACTTAAAACACACAATTTCACGAGTTCTTGTGGGTTTTTCAGTAGTTTTGTATTTTGGAGTAGTTCCACCAATTTGCAACTTCCCAAATGCTTTTGAATCAACCTGAGGCGTTTGGTCACTTTTAGAGCTAAATTCAGATTTAGTTTTGAAATTACCTCTTGGATCTGACTTCCATGGAGTGGAAGTAGTGCCTTTGAACTTTGATCTCCCTTTCTCAACCTCTTGAAGTTGTCTCTCAATTTTTATCGCTTTATGGAGCATCTCGTCCATGTGGAAATAAGTTTGTAGCTCAAGAGGGTTGCGAATCTCCCTCTTCATTCCCATGAGAAATCTAACCATGGTAGCTTCCTCATCTTCTTGTATATCAGCTCGGATTAGTGCCATCTCCAATTGTTTGTGATAATCTTCAACAGATTGGTTACCTTGAGACATGGATTGGAGTTCTTTCAACAACTCCTTATAATAGTGAGCCGGCACAAATCTCTTTTTCATGACCTTCTTCAATTCACCCCATGTTCTTATGGGTTCATCACCATCTCTTTTTCTTGTGCGCTTTAATTGGTCCCACCAAACAACCGCATATTCAGTTAGTTCGGATACTACAAGTTTCACCTTCTTCTCCTCGGAATACTCATGTATGTCAAAGATTGTTTCAACCTTTCGTACCCAATCAAGATACGCCTCTGGGTCACTAGCTCCTCGAAAAGTAGGCATTTTAAGTTTGATAGCATTAAGATTACTATCTTTTCGATCGTTACCCCTTTTTCGGTATCCAAACTGCTCCTCCTCTTCAGACTCGGATAGTTCATCATCAAAATTCAATCTCCCGCGTCCTCCTTTCTTTTGGCTTGATTTCTTTTGGTTTGAAACCAAATCAGCCACAATAGCCCCTAACCTCTTCATCTCACCTACAATAGCTTGTTGCCATTCTTTAGAATCAACATCGTTAACGTTGTCCTTTTTAGGTTCGTTAGACATGACAAAATATATAAAGAATGAAAGAAACGTGAAATCTAGTCTAAAGCAAGAAAAGAAGAAAAAGAAAGTAAAAGAAGTACCTCACAACCGGTTCAATCACTCTTTTATATTATCTTGATAGATCACAAGGATTATCTCGGGTAATATAAATGCCAATGAAGCAAAAGAATGACAAAATAAAGTAGAGCAGAAACTAGAAGCAAAGAAGACTAATATTGTAACGATAACCAAAGTTTAGCACACTAAGAATAGAATAAAAGACGATTTTCGAAGAAGAGACAAATGTTTGAAAGAAATTTTAAGAATGTGTGTTTAGCATGCAAATTCTAGAAAACTTGTAACTTTAGTACAAACAATGAGCCGATTTTTTTTTTTTTCCTTTTTTTTTCCTTTTTTTTTCTTTTTTTTTTCCCTTTTTTTTTTAAACTAGATTGGAATTGATTAACAAATTAAACTTGCACTAATGATTTAGCATGCAAAAAAAAATTGAAGAAATTCACACACATAAATGGGTTTGGCTAGTAAGAATAGAATCCAAAAATAATCAGTTCGCTACAACTAAGAACCTAAATAACTAGATGCAAAGATATGAGGAACTCGATCAATAATTAAAGACTCTAGATTGGGGTAATTTTTTTTTTTTTTTTTTTATTTCGACAAACAAAACAAAAACAACAAATTCCTTAAGAGCCAAAGCTCTGATACCAATTGATGTGATATTGGTTATGAAAAAGAGATAATAACCAAATCAACAAGTTTTCCCGATCTATCTTAAGGAATTAATAGAATCAAATAACAAACATAAATTGGTGATAACAAACCAATCCCAAAGAATTAAAGACAATGAAAGGAGATCTGACCTTACACCTTCGAATAATTAAATTGGAACCTGAGTGTTTGGCGATTCACAAGTACCTTACCAAAATACTTGTTCACGATCAAGATAATATTGCAAGAATGATGACCCGGTCTCTCAAGCTCACAATAAAGAATTCAATCCCGGATTGAAAATAATTCCCAAAGGAAAAGAAGAACTTTTGTTCATAAAAATATTGATTTCTGATTGATGAAAATAATGAAGAATACAAGCCTTTATATAGGCTACAAAATAAACCTAAACCTAAACTAAAAAGAAAGTTGAATCCTAGTGCATCAAGGTAAAAGAAATCCTAATTAGACAAGGAAAAACATTAAATTCGTTTTTGTCCTTTAGAGCCCAATTTCAGCCCATTAATTAACATTATTTGGGCCTTTTAATTAGCTAGAAATAAGCCCCATCAAACCTATAAGGTTATAGCATTAATTTTAATGAGTCCCAATGGGTTTTGCACATGCCAAACACATGCAAGTCCAAAGCTTCTCTTAAAATATGATCAACCTTTTTACATATCACTATTATGGGCTTGGGCTTGGATACAACACAAAAACACACCATCTTTAATGACTTCGCTAGAATTCATTCCTTGTTTAAAGAAGCTCAAGATGAGTCCATTAAGCATTTGTTGGTCTTTCTTTGCACGATTCTTCGTCATAGGTCCAATTGACAGCTCCAATGGATCCCTCATGCTTCTACTAGGCTCCTTAACTCCAAGCTCCTTTGTTCCATGCTCTTGTGCTTTTGATATCACATCATACCATGTGGTGGGGCATGATACTCATACGCCCCACCACATGGTGAGGCGTGATGCTCACACGCCCGAGCATATTTGTGGCTGTTTTTCAGGTTTAGACACCGAAACGCTGTTGAAATGTCACGTTTTGGAATGTAATGTTCGTTATTTATCATTTACAGGAGGTTTCGTGGGAAGAATTTGATGGAAATGGCATAGATTACAGTTCGCAGTTTTTTCTCAAACAAACGTTTCAAACATATCATGAAGCTGTTAACTGGGCAAAACAGACGGCAATTGGGATCGGGTTCGAGTTAACCACAGCGTCGCACAAGATGGGGCACAAGTCAAAGTGGATATTGGTTAAATGTGCTCGTGGTGTTAAGAATTATAAAAGGAAAAAGGATATGGATATGGATGTTATACTACGGAAGAATACAAAAACAAAGTACTGTGGTTGCAAATTCCATATAAAGGTTATGGAAATCGCTGAATTGGGCGGCTGGGTGGTGAATGGGATTCCTGGAGATAGAGGACAGCACTATCATCAGTTGGCTGTATATCGTCAGGGCTACAGACAGATGAGCGGACTAAGCCCGGCTTCCAAAAAACTTGTTCGTGAAATGAGTTCAGCTCAAGCTAAGCCTTGTGCTATTTTTGCTGCAATCAAAGAAAAACATCCGGAGGATTGCCCGACACAAAGATATATCTATAATTACAGGGAGAAAATCAGGACTGAGAGCTTTGAGGGTCGGGATGTAATCGGTCAGTTTTATCGGCTTGCTATAGATAAGGAGTACATACGTTGGACGCAAGCGGTGCCGGGCAGCAATGTTGTGACTCACTTATTTATGGCACATCCAACATCGATCACACTGTTCCGATCTTATTACTTGTTTGTTGGTATGGATTCAACATATAAAACAAACAAGTATAAGATGCCATTCTTTGAAATCATTGGAATGACGCCTTCAAACAAAAACTTATTGATCGCCTATGCAATCATGAAGGATGAAACTGAGGGTAGTTATATGTGGGTGTTACAAAAATTGAAGCTTTTTCTCCAACCTGATGTGCATCCGACAGCCATTGCTACAGACTGGGAGTTAGGACTGATGCGGCCGGTTCGTGAGGTATTTCCTCATAGTCATCATTTATTGTGCACATGGCATATTAATAAAGATGTGGAGGATAGAGTAGGCAAGTTGTGTGGAATGAAGAGGTTTGGTGAAATTTTTAAGAATTCCAAATGGAAACGTATAATTGAAGCCCCGAAAGTAGCCGAATATGAGGCGGCAGTGGTAGCCATGAAGAATACTACTGCCAACTGGCCTCATGTGATAGAGTACGTGGAGACCACATGGCTAGTGCATAAAGAGAAGTTTTATCGAGCATGGACGAACAAGGTGTTGCACTTAGGAAACACCACAACCTGTCGAGTGGAGAGTTCACATGCACAGTTGAAACAGTGGTTGAATTCATCTACTGGTGCACTCGATACAGTGTGGGCGAAGGTGCACAAGGACATTGAGGCTCAGATCGAGGCGATCAAGTAAGACATTTATTCTGTTATTTGCTTTAATCTTTTAAAATTTAATACATTAGTTTTGTAATCCTTCACTGTATATAATCAGATACTCACTCGAGGACTCGAGAAGAAGATCTGCGGTGAATCACTGTGGAGCACCTTTCATGTATCTCGACTTACACGTTTCACATTACTGCTTGGCTGTACTAAATGCTGAGCTCAAGCGTATGCACGGATTGAGTATGGATGTGGTAAGTGAATGCGGATGCGTGTTGCCCATGACTCATGGCATTCCGTGTGCATGTGAGCTTAAAACATATATTGACACAGATGAATCGGTCCGTGTTGACCGCATCCATCCTTTTTGGAGATCTCTTGCGTTTATAGGGTTGAGTGACATACCAGTTACTGCTCCAATATATGCTGACGGGTCTGAGGATCACCGATTTTTTCAATCTCTTGTGGAAAAGGTTGAAAAATTAGATCCTTCAATGGTGCGTAGCATATCGATGTACATTCATGATCAGATAAACCCAGAACAGAGTGGCTTCAAAGAACCTGAGGTCAAAGACACTGTTAGGGGTAGACCAAAGGAAAATTCATCGACGAAATGAAATCCGAGTGCATGGGAGTACAGTCAACGAGGTCGAGCACGGTCATCAGGTTCGAGGAGTAGTCGTAGTTGAGGCCGTTCCTCATCCTCATCTGTGTATAACAGCCAAATGCCGGGTATATTTTATTTCATTAATATATATGTTGAAGTTGAAGTAAATATATTTTTATTGATGAATTTCATATATTAATGTTTTCAGTCGGATTTGATGCGGATATCGCCGGTTACCACCATTTACATCGGGTTCAAGGTCTCATCGTACCATTTATTACTGGATTCCATGATGTTGTAGCAGATGGTAACTGTGGATTTCGTGTTTTAGCCGATGCCATCACCTATAACCAAGAGGAGTGGAAGCTGATGAGAGTGCTCATATAGATTGAGATGCGGGCAAACCGTGATCTGTATGCGCCAGTGTATGGGAACGGATTTGATGCTGCCCTCACACGTATTAAATGGGTAGGAGCGGGTTGTGGTGAGTCCCACTGGATGGTGAGTCCGGATGACTTATATGCTGCTGCATCTGTATTGAACGCAGTAATATTCCTCTTTACTACACAATAGTTAGGATGTTGCACTATACTGCAGATGCATTCGGACGATGGAAGACCACTAGAGCGAGAGATTGTGATTTGTCATTTGGGGAGTTATCATCACTACATACATCTTTATTTACATCCTACGTTTCCAGTGCCTCCCATTGCCACCCAATGGTGTTTATTTTGTCATCCGAGTGTTTGTCACTTGGAGAATCTATACGCTGAAAGGAGAGAGACTTGGACTAGATTATATTAGTTTTATATGTTGTGATTAATAATATTTATTAATTAACTTATATTATTTTTACTGATTTTAAGACTAAATTGTATGGTATTTTTAGGTTTTAAGTACAATTCTGTAGTTACGGGTTTAACAACCTATTTACGGGTTTAACGACCTATTTACGGGTTTAACGGCCTATTTACGGGTTTAACGAACTATTTACGGGGTTAAAAAACTATTTTTTTGCCAATCCGACACGAGGGCGTGTGGCTATCACGCCTCACCGCGTGGTCGGACGTGATAGACACACGCCTCACCACGTGGTCGGACGTGATAGCCAACTGCCCGACCTTGCGGTGAGGCGTGGGGCTATCACGCCCGACCACATGGTGAGGCGTGATATCTATACGCCCGACCACGCGGTGAGGCGTGATGGCCACATGCCCGTGTGTCGGATTGGCAAAAAAAAAAAGAAATTTCCCTCCCCAAAACCCATGAAAGGGCATTTTCATCCTTTCACGGGGCTAGGGGTTGGAATTTAGGGCTAGGGTTTAACAACACCCAAAAATTATTATTGTTAATATCTATAATATATTATTTTTAGGAATAAGGTGCAAAATAACTCATAACGTTTACCGCCAGTAGCAATTTTATTCCTAACATCTAAAATGGTGCAATTTTACCCCTAACGTTGGCAGCCAAGAGCAATTTTACCTCTAACATTGCAAGTTTAGTCAATTTTAGACATTATTATAAAACACAGATACTTTGTTCCTTATTCTGCACCAATTGCATATTATTTCGTTTTAAAAAAATTCATATTTTCTGTGGTTTAATAATTAAATTGGAGATTAATACTTATAAATTCGGTAAAATATTTTGAAATTTTTTTATCCAACTCGTACAATAGACATTATTTTAAAAAAATGTTAAAAAAATTTCACGTTCAATCATGTGTTTATGATCTATTACTAATTAGTGATAAAAAATGATTCACATGTGAAATGTAGATTACAAAATTCAGGATCGGAAAGACAGTTTGAAGACCCAACTTAATAACGTTAAGGATAAAATTACTCTTTGTTGCTTACGTTATGGAGGAATGTAAAAAAAATTATGCAATAATAATCCAAGATTTTTTTTTATTTTTATTTTTTAAAATTTTGCGCACAATGCGCTTACATTAAAGAAGAAAGAAAAATCCCCCCAGAACCCGAATGTGATTTGAACCCATGATTATTATTGTAAAAAATGATAATTTTCTATAACAAAATTGATGTTGTAAATGATAAACTTTTCCGCAATAAAATTATTGTTGCAAAAATTAATTATACATAATGTAAAATATAATTTTTTAACTAAATATTATATATTTTTTAGTTCAAGTTGAATTATGTAACTATATTTTTTTAATTTATTATGTGTATAATTAACTTAAAATAATAAAATAAATTAATATAAAATAAATTTTAAATATCTATAACATATAAATAAAATAAAATAGTATTATATATTTTATAATTCAATTTCAAATTAAATTATGTTAAATATTTAAATTATTTTATATTATAAAAATAATATGTATTTATTTTTAATTAGTTAATTTAATAAATTTTTTTTGCAACGATCTTTTAGGTTGCCAAAATATTTTTAATTTTTACATAACATGTATTTTTTTTTTTTTTTTTTGAAGTAAAGTAACAACATGTAGTTGTTGCTATAAATCTTCCATTTCCAGCAACCACATACTGTCGTTGCTGTAAATGCTTTCATTTACAGCAATGACACACAGTCGTTGCTGTAAATGAAAGCATTTACAATAATGACATGCAATCGTTGCTATTAAGATTTTTATTTATAGCAACGAAACTGTTGTTGCCAAAGTTGTTACCTTTTTCCACAAATTTAAAGCAACAACCTTTAGTAACGACACAAAGCAACAAATTTTTTTATTGTTGCCAATTCTTGTTGCCAATTAGCGATTTTCTTGTAAGATATATAATATTCATTAAATTTTTAATACATCGGATTAATCAAAAGATAGTACATAATATTTTATGGAAGATACTTTATGTTAAAAAAAAAGTGAAAGGTATAAATTTACCTTTATGGTTATTGGAAGAGAGTATGTTTAACTTTTATGTACAAAACATTACAATCTACAACGGTCAAATTTCAGAATTCATTAATAGAATATGAGTTTTTTTATTAGCAGAAGATATGTAGTTTTATGTTTAATCATCCTCACACCCCACCATTGTTGCTATTTAATAAGACTTGAAATTCGACATATTTTTTTAATAAAAAAAAACTCATATTTTCATTAGTGGGATTGAATTCGTATCATCTCTTAAATATTAGATTTAAAATTGTATACTTTTTATATGTGGATGTTAAATTCGCTCTTGCCCGATAATATATGACTAAATTTATACCAATCACAAATAAATAACATCAAGTAATTGCATAGATAATTAAATTTATTGTTCGTAGTTGTTGAATTTCTCAAATATGCAAACCAATCATTAAGCCACTTGACCAATTTGTGAGTAGAATTACGGCCTGGTATGAATGGGCCATCATTTGAGAATGTTAATCCAGTTCGGCCCATCTAATATTTAAGCCATGCTCATGTTTTGTAATCAATTCTCATAATTTACTAAAATAAAATTAAACAGTCTTTATATTGCTCAAGGTTGTAAAAGACATTAGGCGCTAGTCGGGTGTATAGGGCCTTCAGTGATTAATCGGAAATTAGTCGAAATTAATCGGGAATTAATTGGATTTGTATTTTTATATTTTTTATTTGTTAATCAATAAATTATTATATAAATTCAATTAAAATATGTATTATACTATTTAATATAGAATAACATGTATATTTATAATATATATCTTTAAAAATATGCAAACATCAACATTTCAACAACAATATCATTGAAACAACTTAAAATTCAATTATAATAAACCAAAAAAAATTAACAATAAAAAAAATGCTTTTGTTCATTATCGTTTAGGCGGTACCTAGACGGCATCGAGGTGGCCTAGACGGAGGCGAGACGGCTAAAAATCACCTAGAAATCAATAAAACACCTAGAGTGACTAATTGGAGAAAATCGCGACGGATTCTCAATTTCCAGGGTCTAGGCGGTCCAGGTAGCCTTCGTTTCGAACAGTGATATTGCTCTAAAGAAATTATGCTATATTTATTATTTAATAATATATTTAATACTTACATGTAATTTTGTATATAGTATTAATAAAATAACTTATATAATCTCTTAGTTTTTTTTTTTTTTTTTTTTTTTTTTTTTTTTTGCATATATGATTAGGGCTTAGATTTTCTCATTGTTCCAAGGTTCAAAGGTTAGAAAATTGGGCTTAAACAATTTAGTATGAGCTTAAACTAGGCTGATGGGTATCCTATCCAGGATAATATTTGATAAATAGCTTGTATTTATTTAATATGAGAAAAATCATTAATCATACAATTGTAAAGGGAGTAAGTAATTAATGTCTGCACTAGTAATTAACAACAAAATATCAACACCAAATAATACTTATTAAAAAAGGTTAAGAATTAACAATCCTCTCGCTTTTGACGAGCCGTTTTTTTGTTAAACCCTACGTCAGCCGCCGCCGCCATTCTCTTTGCCAACACCATCCCGGAAACACCTGCCCCCCCGCCCGCTCCTTTACCACTGACATGGATTCCCTGGCCGATAGCTGTGCGAACATAACACTAGAAACAGAAAACGCCTCTGGCTTGGTGCTGCAACCTGAGGAAATTGTCACTCCTGAAAAACAACCATCGTAGAGCCTTATAGGAAGGTTCCTCACGGACAGAACGATCAAAGCCCCGTTCATGAAAAATACGCTAGCAGAGGTATGGATGCCTACTAAGGGTCTCTGCGTTGAGGACATGGGACCTAATCTGTTCAGATTTGAATTCTTTCACCCCCTAGAAAGGGAGAGGGTTGTGAAGGGAGGACCATGGACATTCGACCAGCACTTATTGATAACGAAAAGATTAGATGATTGCCAGAACCCGAGGGAGATAGTATTGGATGAGACAGAATTCTGGGTCCAAACTTACGATGTTCCTCTAGGGTTTATGTCAGAATCAATCGCATTTGGTATTGGAAACTTCCTGAGAACCTAGGTTGAATCAGATGCAAATAATTTCTCCGGACTGGGACGCTCGTACCTACGCATCAGGGTACTGATCAATGTCCTGCAACCTCTGAAAAGGAAGATGAAACTCAGTAAAGTAGGGGGAGCGATCTTTTGGGTGCATTTTAAGTACAAGCGTCTTCCTACATTTTGCTTCTACTGTGGATGTATCGGGCACGCCGACAAGTTCTGTCCTACGCTCCTCGACTCTGTTGACCCGTGGAAGGAGGAAAAAGTGTATGGCACCTGGCTCAGGGCCCCAACACGCAGATTTCTGAATTAGCCGCAGTCTAAATATCTGCTGTCCAATCCGCCTGTGAGTGCATCTACTTCTGCTCCGCCTAAACCTAATGGTCTCTCGTCCGGAAAAGTGTTCCAACTCCCAAAAATAATTCAGACGGAGAAGATAACAGAGACAGTTATGCCAATCCAGCAGAACCCGACTAAGGCCCTAGTAAACCAACTTGAAAGTGAAGAAGCGGACGATCTTGAGATATTGGATCCAAAGAGGAAGCGGTTTGATAAGGAAATTACAAATAGTCAACCTGGGGATCAAAGAGCGATGGAATGGGTTAGTGAGAGTGCAGTGGGGGATCAATCAGTAGCACCAACTGAAGAATTAGCGGGCTCTGTAGGTCAGACCCGCCAGGACCTATGAGTACGCTATCATGGAATTGTCGGGGTCTTGGAAACGCCCGAACAGTTCGTCAATTTTGTGAGTTAGAGATTAGATTAAAGCCTGATTTCATTTTTTTTTATGGAAATAAAGTGTACATTCTAAAGTTGAAGCAATAAAACGAAAAATTCTTTATGATGGTCTTTTTTGTATGGATATGGTTAATTCTAGAGGAGGCTTGGCCTTCTGGTGGAAAGCCCATGGGTCTGTTAATTTAATCAGTTTCTCTTTGAATTATATTGATGTATATATTTCAATTTTGGGTTTGCTGGAGTATCGAGCAACCGGTTTTTATGGGTTCCCGGAACGTCCCCGTCGTGTTGATTCTTGGAATCTTCTTAAATCTCTCTATCACAGATCTTCCCTCCCATGGCTCGTGATAGGTGATTTCAATGATCTTTTGTCCCATTCGGAAAAGTGTGGGGGCAAGAGGCACCCTACCCCGCTTATTGATGGTTTTAGAGAGGCTGTGCACTTTTGTAAACTGTCTGAAGTCTGTTTACGTGGGAAAGAAGCAAAGGTACTCTGTGGTGTATCAAGGAGAAATTGGACCAAGGTCTTGTGAATTAGGTATGGCTAAGTCTCTTTCCGTTAGCAGCCATTATGAACGAAGACGCATCATGTAGTGATCGCTCGGCTTTATTTCTCTCTCTAACGCCAAGGAGGCAAGTGCACTGGAGAAAATTTTTGATTTGAGAACTCTTGGTTGGCTGAGGCAGATTGTGAAGCAATGGTTCAACAGGCGTGGAGGTCGAACTCAGGCATTGGGCTATTGCAGCAGCAAACCCACTGTAGCGAATAGCTTTTTGATTGGGGCCGTCGGGTTGCTACCAACTTCAGGGGTCAGATTGTTTCTTGTCATCGTGAGGTTCATCAATTGAAGAGTAAATCTGATCCAATATCAGTAAACCTTTTCATTGAAGTTCGAGATCGTTTGGAGGCGCAATTGCTTCAACAGGAAGTGTATTGGAGACAAAGAAGTAGGAAACTTTGGCTCGAGTCAGGGGACTTAAACACTAAGTTCTTTCACTCCGCGACTTCAGGAAGGAATAGGAAGAATGATATTCGGCGATTGAAGAATGCGTCGAATGAGTGGGTTGACTGGAACTCAGGTATGGCTGCCCTTATATCAGACTATTTTAATACTGTGTTTGCTTCCTCGGGTTGTGATCCTGCTTATATTTTGAATAATGTTCAATGCACCATCTCAATGGATATTAATGAGGATTTGTTGAAACCTTATACTGCCTGTGAAATCAAAGAGGTCGTCTTTCCTATGCAGCCTGATAAGAGCCCAGGGCCTGATGGCTTCAACCCTAGGTTCTATTAACATTACTGGGACCTGGTAGGTCCAGATGTGGTTACTTCTTATATTCAATGGCTGAACGAAGGAAAATTCCCTGAGGATATTCACCGAACCAACCTAGTGCTGATACCGAAAAAGGCCCACCGGAGCATGTGGCAGACCAGAGGCCTATTGCGCTGTGTAATGTAATTTATAAAATCCTCTCAAAGGCCATTGCAAATCGATTGAAAAGAGTCCTATCGAGCCTAATTTCACCCATGCAAAGTGCGTTTATCCCAGGGCGCCTCATCTTTGACAATGTCATGTTAGCATTTGAGGTCAATCACTTCCTTAGACGGAAATCACAGTGATCACAGGGTATTGCTGCACTCAAACTAGATATGGCAAAGGCATATAATAGGGTCGAATGGGAGTTTTTAAGAGTTATGATGAGGAAGATGGGCTTTGATGAAAAATGGATCTCTCTAATTATGGAGTGTGTAACGAAAACTATATATACTGTGGTAAACGGGGGGCATGAAGTTGGTCCGATTAGACCTGGCAGAGGGCTGAGGAAGGGGGATCCGATTTCCCCTAATCTTTTTCTGATCTGTGCGGAAGGTTTGTTTGCATCTCTGATGGCTCTTGAAGGACAGGGCTTGATCCATGGGTGTAAAATTTCTTGCTCGGCTCCCTCCATATCGCACCTATTCTTCATAGACGACAGTTACCTCTTCTTCAGGGCCTCAGTACAGGAGGCGGCTGTGATTAAATTCTGCCTGGCGCAGTATGAGAAAGCTTCTGGGCAATAGGTAAATTTTTCAAAATCCTCAATCTCATTCAGTCAGAATTGTAGTGAGTTTTGTTGTAATGAGTTAAGTGCCCTGCTTAATGTCTCGCGGGTGGTGACCCCAGGGAAATACTTGGGCCTTCCATCACTAATTGGTAGGAACAAGAGGCAGGTGTTTAGCTATATCGAAGATAGGGTCCGGTCCATGCTTCACAGTTGGAAATCTATGTGTCTTTCTAGAGCAGGAAAGGAAGTGCTTATTAAATCTGTCATATAGGCCCTCCCATCATATGCCATGAGCCTGTTTTGTCTTCCTCGGAGATTATGTGCGGACATTGAAAAGATGATGAATTCATTTTGGTGGGGCTCGGGTGGGTCTGATAGAAGAGGTATTCGCTGGAAGTCTTGGGAAAGGTTGTGCATTCCGAAAAAGTTAGGGGGTCTAGGCTTCCGGGATCTACATCAATTTAACATCGAGCTATTGGCCAAGCAAGGATGGAGACTCCTCACTAATCCGGACTCCCTGGTGGCCCAGTGTATAAAGCAAGGTACTTCCCCCATAGTTCCTTCTTAGAAGCGGAGATCTCCCACAATCCGAGCTTCATTTGGCGGAGTATCCTTGAAGCCAAAAGCCTTATCAAAATTGGGGCCTATAGAGTGGTGGGCCGGGGAGATGACATTAATATCTGGGATGAGCCGTGGTTACCAAACAGTAACAGCCCATATGTGGAAAGCTACAGAACTAAGGGTGTGGAGATTGAGAGGGTACATGACCTACGGGTGCCGGGTTGGAGCTGTTGGGAAGAAGATCTGATTAGAGGCCTTTTTAACGCCTGTGATCTCCATCTAATTCGGTGCGTTCACTTAAGCAACCGTGACATTGCAGATTCATAGGGGTGGCGAGGCGAGAGGAAAGGACAGTTCACTGTCTGTTTGGCGTATAGACAGTGTAGGGAGAGTTAAATGCCACTTGCAGGGCCTGGAAATTTAAACTGGAATAAAGTGTGGTCTTTACACGTCCCTCCTAAAATGAAGGATTTCCTATGGCGGATGTTGTTTGTCTGTTTACTGACTCATGCGACACTGGCTAGTCGGATGATACCTGTTAGAAGTGAGTGTCTGTTCTGTGCAAATGTAAATGAATCTTCACTCCATGCACTCATAGAATGCTCTACGGCCCGAAGAGTGTGGATATTTCTGCCTATGGGAGACTTCAGCGGCCGCTGCAGATCCTTTCTAGACGTCTGGTATTTACTGGTTTAGAATTTTCAACAGGCAGACATCGAGTTAGCAATTACGATTTGCTGGGGAATTTGGAAGAACAGAAACGATTGGGTCTGGAATTCGACAGCCACTCCACCTGTTGTCATCCTCTCAAACGCATCTAACCTGCTGTCTCAATAGAAAAGGGCAAAGTCGACAGCAAGCACAGCTGATCGTTGTCTGATTCGTCTGGTGCAGAACTGGCTTTCGCCTGAGCCTAACATGGTAAAAATGAATGTGGACGGAGCATGGTTTGAGGAGCAGAGGTAAGGCGGTTTCGGCTTCATTTTACGGGATGAAGGCGGTAAGTTTATAGCAGCCTCAAACGGATTATTCCAATGTCAATAGGACTCTCTTTTTATCGAAGCCCTTTCATGCAGAGAAGCGCTCAGCTGGTTGAAGACCAATGCCTGGAATAATGTGGTAGTAGAATCGGATTCACAAATCCTAGTGTATGCTATTAAGCGAGAAACTAGCGGCAATTCGAGTCTAGACATCATTATTGGGGACTGTAGGTCTCTTATTCAGGAAATTAGTAATTGCACTATTGTTTTTGTCCGGCGATCAGCAAATTGTGCAGCTCATACGCTTGCTAGGGAGGCTGATTCTGTGTCTGATCGGAGGGTGTGGACTGACATTCCACCTTCATTTCTGTGTAACGTTTTGAGTACTTCTACTTAATATATCGTATCCCGTTTTAAAAAAAAAAAGTAATTAATGTCTGCATGGTTAGGTGACATGTTTAGTCAAAGTCAGTTTGGATTAAACATATCAAGTCATAATTTTGAATTATATCAAACTAATAAAATCATTGTTTTTAAAGATTAAAGTTTATAAATTATGGGTCTAGAATATATTGTCAAGAGTTTGAGATTTGTGAATTAGGGTTTAAACTTTTTTAATTAGGTGTAAAAGTATATTTTATTTGGTATATATAGAAAAAAATGACATATTAAAAATTAATTTTGATGATATGATTTAGTTGTAATTTTGTAGTCAATTATGATGTTCATGTAAAAAGCCCTTATATCGGCCCCCGAAGCCAACTAGCAAAGCTAAGAAAACTAATTTCCACCATGCCCAACTAATATATTCATATCAAAAATAAATTCAAAATAAAAATTATTGTCATGACCATTACTTTAAAAGGGAGCGATTTGGAACAATGAAAAAAACTGTCAATACAAATTCTTCAAAAAAAAAAAAAAAGTCTAACTTTGCAACTTAACCAAACTATAAATATTGTTGAATTGAAAATTTGACTCTATTTACAAATATAGAGGTATAGGTAAAGAAATCGGAATGAAATACCTTTCGTTTGATTGAGAAATGGACTCTGCAATTAATTGTTTTTTGGTTTATTGAACTTGGTTTGCAAAATTTTATAAATCTCGTCAAACCATAAGATTTATTTTTATACTTTTATTAAAAATTTAGCGAACAAATTTTTAATAAACTAAAAAAAAAAAACAATTAACAGAATAAACAAGGTTTGAATCCATAAACAAATAAATCATTATCCTTGAATATATAATTGAAGTTTATACTACTATCTGATTTTTAGCTTTTACTTGATTCTGTAAAAATAAAAACATCTTTCATTTTAGACAATGTGTTTACATTTCAAACAATATAATATGCATTTCATACTTACAGGTTGTGTTTTGTAAAATATACCAACTTCGCAATTCATCTGAAGGCTTCGCATTTACCTATTTGCGGAGCAACCAAATTTGCAATTTAATTCAATTATGAAACATGTGGAAAATTGTGATTCACAATCTAAGTGGAATGTTCACAATTTTAAAATTGTGAAGCCCTTTACTAAAAAATTACTTCGCAATTCATCAAAAGATTTCTCATTGACCTATTTCAAAGCCTTTCGCTAAAATATGACTTCGCATTTCGCTAGAAGGTTTTGCATTTACCTATTTGCAAAGTCATTTTTGAAATGAAGGTTCTAGATTGAGGGTTTAGTGTTTATGGCTTTGAATTTGGTAATTGCGAAACAAGCTCATAATATGTGAAGTATTGCAGTTGAATCTAAACCCAAAACCTTTAATTTCTAAACCAAAAAATCAAACAAAATCATCTCAAATAAGTTCGAAAATCGTCATTATACCATTAACACTAACCCTAACAAAATATAACACATTAAGGACATATTTGATTCAGTTGTTAGCTAATACCTGTTGCAGTTGTTGTTAGCTGTTTGCAGTTGCAGTAAGCTGTTAGCTGTTTGTTATTAGTTGTTTAATTACTAGTGTTTGGTAAAATTATATTGAACTGTTGTTATTCGGATTTAAAATGTCTAAAATGGACATGTTTTAAATTAATCAACGATGAAATTATAAAAGGGAAAATGTGAAAAAATGCACATAACGTTTACAACTAGGAATAATTTTACTCTTAACGTCTAAAATGGTGCAATTTTACCCATAACGCTAGCAGCTTAGAGCAATTTTACTCCTAACATTGGCAAGTTGGGTCGATTTCAGATATTATTAGAAAACATAGGTATTTTATTTCTTATTCTACACCAATTGCATATATCAGTAGTTCTAAAAAAGAGATTCCATATTTTTTTTTGTGATTTAATAATAAAATTGAAAATTGATATGTATAAATTTATTGAAATATTTGATTTTTTTTTGTCCAACTCATACAAAAGACAATATATATTTTTTATTTTCTTAAAAATAAATTTCACGTCTAATCATATGTTTGCGATCTACTACTAACGATGATAAAATGGTGCACATGTGAAGTGTAGATGACAATATTCATGATGAAGCAGACAGTTTGATAAATTATTTCTCAAATTGACCAAACTTGTCAATGTTAGGGGTAAAATTGATTTTGGTTGCCAACATTAGGGGTATAATTGCACCATTTTAGACGTTAAGGGTAAAATTGCTCCTAGCTATAAATGTTAGGGGTATTTTTGCACCTTATCCTATTATAAAATAAAAAATGTGTTACACAAATTAATAAAAATAAAAAAATAAAAAAATTATTGAACACAACAAAACATTGTTCTTCTGGTATTATGTTGTAGAAATATAAATAATGTTAAAGAATAAACATATTTTGTAGAAATAAGATAATTTTATAAATAACAAATAACTATAAACAACTGGTTATGAAAAGCTCCAGAACGCTGCAGTTTTCAGAGAAAATGTTAAACGATGCGGTTATATAAACCTAACCAAACGCTCATCCGAAAAGCTGAAACGAACACCCTCTAAATCAATGCCCAATCACAACAAAATCAAAACCTAAAACCTATCTAAAATATATAATACAAAAAACTCAAAACCTAATCAATATACCATTAAATCATGTTATTTTGATGCGAAGAGATTGAGAAAACGTACATTTGATTTGGTGTTATCAAAATTTACTATCTTCTTTCGAGATGAATCAATGTACTTAGAATAATTTCGCAAATCGCAAATCGCAAAGACAACGTAAGGAGTTAGGAGAATAAGGGTATTGTGGGACAAACGTGGTGAATAAGTGTATAGTTGAAACGGGTTTAAAAATAGAAATGAACTTGTGATTGTATTAATGTTGAGATGTAAAGTGAAGTTGTATTTGGATGGATGTGTGTCCACCAACCTAACTACTCTTGAACTGCTCTTGAAATTAGTTTGAAATCCTAAGTGGGGTTAGCCTTAACATGCAAATGGAGATCAATTTCTTTAAAACAAACAAAAGTCAATTAAGTTTTAGAATATGAGGTGAGTCCAAGAATCTATTAAATATGGAGTAGGTACTACACCCACCAAATTTACCCACTTTCCGCTTCTATGTTCCCCATAATTAAGTTGCTTTTTTGCCTCCATTTTCAAACTTATTTTAATTTCTTCACATCTGTTGTGTTGTGTGGGATTAGATATAGATTCCCTCACTCACAATATTAATTACCTTTTTCCAATTATTCTACAAATCTTAGCCAACACCAACAAATGCTTCTTTTGAGAGATCAACTTTTAATTAAAACTCAATTTAAGAGGCTTCTTTTTTTGTGCAGGTGAATTTAAGAGGCTTCTAATTCATAGTATAATATAATGGACTTTGATAATGATATAAGCCTGTTAAAGAAAGACCCAAAACCAACTGTAACATATTTTTATCTAGGATCAGTTTGTATAAGTTAATATAATTATTTTTATAAATATATATATAAAGAAAAGTACAAAAAAAAAAAAAAAAAACAGTTTCTTATTTTAAAATTTGACAAACATAGATATTCAAGTTTATTCTGCTAGTAAAAGAAAATTCAAATTGATTAATAGTTTTAAAAAACTGGTTTGTTTTTTTATTTATAATTTGTATTGAGTCATTATCTTATGCCTTGTCATTTCTTTACCCATCCTCATTTCTCTCTATCCTCAAACTTTCCCTCTCTCTTTTCAAAGTCTCCTCATATTTTTTTTTTATGGGATAAAGAACAAATTTAACTCTAACGTTTTAAGGGAAATACAAATTTAACCTTAACGTTTGAAATTGTGTGAATTTAACTTTAATAGAAAAATAGAAAAAACATGTTAGATTGTTATTTAACAGACTTTCCAAACATTAATTATATCCAAAATATTTAGTGTATTACTTACAAAATTCCAAAAATTTTATTAAAATATTAACAATTAAATATGCTATATTTTTTGAATGAATGTCGAGACGCGAAGACAGTCCGGACATCCCAACTAGGTTGGCACCCTCGGCGCAGCCAACAACCCGAATATTATTGAAAAAGAAAAAAGAATAGAGTACACAAGAGGAAGAAAATTACAAAAAACAAGAAATTACAGAAAACGAATATGAGCTGCATTGCACCGATCGTCAAACAGGAAAGCTTGACAGAAATGAGCAGCAGAATTCCACCAGCGATTAGCAACTGCCAATTGCCCAAAGCCTGCAAGCCAATTAAATATGCTATATATGAGTTAAGTACATTCTGTTTTCTCAAAGTGCTTAAAATACTTACTATGTTATTAATATAGTTACAAATAATCAACTAAAAATATACAAAATTGCTTCATTTTATCGACAAACTTGTTTGAAATACCCGATGTGATAGTTAAATAACAGTTATGGCTAAATTTGCACTACGGCTAAATATGCACTTTTCTTGAAATGTCAGAGTTAAATTTAACCCTTATCAGAATTTTTATTAAACCATTACTATTTATTAAATTTGAGCCGAGTTCGATTTAGAAAAAAATTTAAGATAAATTTTATTTATCACATAGAAAATATAAAATTGGTCCCTAATAAACTAATGGCAAAAAGCATCCTGAGGCCCCTGATCTTTCATTGTTTGATGCATTAAACCCTCGATCTTTTATTTAGACACATTGAGCCCTTGATCTTTCACCATTTGGTGCATTAAGCCCTCGATCTTTCATTTAGACACATTGAGCCCTTGATCTTTCATATATGTATTAGGTCCTTCCATAAATCAATTAATATATAGGTTTATTAAGGGCATGTTTGGTGTGACAACAAATGATGTTCTAAAAATAACAAATTCTAAAATAAAAAATATATTATACAAATTAATAAAAATAATTTAAATAAAAAATAAAAAATTTATTGAACACAATAAAACCTTGTTTTTCGATAATTATGTTCTAAAAATAAAAATAATGTTAAAATTGAAGCACATTTTGTGGAATAAGAAGGGTAATTTTATCAATAACAAGTAACTACAAACAACTGTTCATGAAAAGAGCTTTTTGTGAAAAACTCCAAAATGTTGCAGTGTCCAGAGAAAATGCGAAACACTGCAGTTATATAAACCTAACCAAACATGCCATTAATAAACCTATATATTAATTGATTTATGGAAGGGCCTAATACACCCATATATGAAAGATCAAGGGCTCAATGTGTCTAAATGAAAGATCGAGGGCTTAATGCACCAAATGATGAAAGATCAGAGGCTTAATGTGTCTAAATAAAAGATCGAGGGCTTAATGCACCAAACAATGAAAGATCAGGGACCTCAGGATGCTTTTTGCCTAAACTAATATGGTATTTGTCACTCATCAGGATAGTGCACATTTCTAATTGAGATATCATAATGTTAAACTAACCGATGTTTAAAAAGATAGTCCTAAATTGACCCTTTGTCAAAAAGAATAAATTTATTGTTATTGAAGTAAAAAATCAAACAAAAAAAGTAAGTGGGTATTGACAACTCACAATCGTAGTTGAACGGCCTTTGTTGAATATAGAACACCCTAAATTCCATCTACATCTTATTTAAGTCCTCATTTTTCAACAAATCAACCTCACCACTTCTACAATATGGGAAACTTATGGCTTCTTTTGATCACCATCACATCCTTGAAATGTGCACATGCTTTCCATCCAGAAAACATGGAATTCATCAAATCTCAGCAGAAAGAGAAAACAACCAATATCCAATTCTATTTCCACGACACAGTTAGTGGGAAGAACCCAAGTGCAATCAAGGTAGCCGAGTCTGCTCAAACTCAGAAATCTCCAACTCTGTTTGGTGCTATTATGATGGCTGATGACCCTTTAACTGAAGGACCTGACCCTAAGTCCCAATTGTTAGGAAGGGCACAAGGGCTTTATGGGTCTGCTGGGCAGAGTGAAATGTGCCTTATAATGGTTATGAACTTTGCCTTTACTCATGGTATTTATAATGGAAGTTCTGTTAGTCTACTTGGGAAGAACTCGGCATTAAGTCCCGTGAGAGAGATGCCGATCATAGGCGGAACAGGGGTTTTCCGGTTTGTTCGTGGTTATGCGATTGCCAAGACTCATTGGTTTGATATTACTACTGGAGATGCTATTGTTGGCTATAATCTTACACTTGTTCATTAGTCCTTCATTTTATTTATATTTGTATTATATTATGTTTTTTTCTTCTTTTTTCAAACGTAATGAATATTCACCTTTCATTTCCCACTGTAGTGCTCTCTTATGTCCTTACTTTTTTGTCAAATAAAATGGTAGTACATTTTTTTTTTTTTGCCATACTCTCAGGCTAATGTAATTAAACTTACAACTCTGATTTTAATGCTGTAAAATAGATTTATTTATGGGTCTAGACAGACAGATTTATATCTAAAATTGAGAGAAATTTTATTATAAACGAGTATTGTGGAATTTTTCTAGTTTTTTTTAAAAAAAAAAAACGGTGTCCACTATGGTTCTAACATAATAAATCCCCTCAACTGTTTTTTCAACAGCTTAATATGAAGATTTTTTATTCATATTGTCCAATTTAAAAATATCAAATGGCGATCATTTGGAAGTATATTAAGGAAATTATTTGTTTGGGAAAAAAGGTCCTACCGGGAGTCGAACCCAGGTCGCTGGATTCAAAGTCCAGAGTGCTAACCACTACACCATAGAACCACGAATGGAAAAATCGTGCGCAATTCTTCATATATACTATAATCTAGTACACAAGGGCAATTTTGAAGCAATTGAGTTCAGTTTAGTAATTAATAGGCTAAATTACATCCGTGACAACTGAACTTTACCAATTTTAACGTTGTGACCACTGAACTCAATTCTTAATGGCATGACCACTAAATTTTACATCTTTTTAATACCGGAGCCATTTAACGTCTCAAAACGACCATTAACGGTCTCAAAATAAAAAAAATCGAAAAGTTAATGATACTCTAAAAAACTTTAATTCTTAAAAATTTTCGCTTTGATGTCATTTAGATAGGAGGGATAGTGAATTTTTAGAGAGAGAAAACTTCAAACAATGTGATTTTGGAAAAAAAAAAGATGTGGTTTCGTGATAAATATCGTTCTTAACAACTTTAAGTCTTAGATATTTTTATTAAATATTCAATTAAAGATCATTAACGATCATTTTGAGGATTTAGTTAAAGTTGAATTATTAATATTAAAAAAATATAAACCATGTTGTTTTCTCTAAATCTCTCTCACAATCTTTCAATCAGATTAAGTTTGACAAATTTTCTATTATAGCCGACACAAATGACGTTAGCTCTCAGATTATTTTCTCATGTCAATGAAAATTCTACTCCTCCTTTACTGTATTCTAGGAGTTGCAAGGTCATCAAATGTTATCGTAGATTTTCTCTTCCGTATGTGAAAACATGCTACTTAAGTTGATAATGATATTCTTATTCTAATAATTGATGATGGTGAGACCAATTGATAAAACAAAGAGAAAAAATGATATAACTTCTACACAATAACAACAACTACTTATATATATATATATATATATGTTGGTACCACGTATATATAACCACTCCCATTATTTTATTCTCTATAAGTTAGAGGTCTTTGTACAATCGTTTCGTGCGCAAATAGATAGAGATGGGGAAGCAATTTGCAGTGGTGGTAGCTATTATAATGGTTCATATCTGTTATGGAAGTTCCAAAGAAATTGATCCATGGTTGAGTCATGCTAAGGAAAAAGTGAGCCATCTTCACTTTTACTTACATGATACATTTTCAGGCCAAAACCCCTCGGCAGTAGAGATAGTCAAACCCGACATAACACATATATCACCTACATTATTCGGCGCACTTGTTATGATCGACGATCCCTTGACAGAAGGACCTCTTCCAATATCCAAGGAGGTCGGCAGAGCTCAGGGTTTGTATGGATCTTCGGGTCAGACCACTTTTGATCTTGCCATGGCTTTCAACTTAGTTTTCACTTCTGGACTATTCAACGGCAGTACCCTTGCTGTATTAGGCCGGAATCAGGCCACGGATTCTACCCGGGAGCTGCCTATTGTTGGGGGAACTGGTGTTTTCCGGTTGGCTCGTGGATTTGCTTCCCTTAAAACGTATTTTATTAATGCTACTAATGGTGATGCTATTGTTGAATATAATGTTTCTGCCATACATTATTGAAACTACTTTCTTTACATATTCTTGTAAATATTGGTAAGCATCATTAAATAATGCGGAGCTTTGATACTAAATGTTGAATAATGGATTGATTTGAAAACAAAATTTCATAATATTTATTTTCTACTCTCATGCCTCACTCTCACATGCACACTTGCACCTATTTTCTTTCACTTTTGCTCACTCACTCAGTCAATTATTTGTTGCGTATCCATACAACTCCCTCACATCTATAAATAGTCTAACTATGTCAATTAATAAACTAATAATCACCACGAACTTATATCATCCATCACAACCACAAACTTAAACTTGTATAAATAATACCCACAAAACAACCAAAGGAAAATCTGTATATTTTCAATAGCATTTAGTTAATTATTCTAGAGACCTATTATTGATGTAAGTTGGTGTGATCATTTTAATACTCCCCTCGGCACCAACTTATAATAACTCGTATGTGCTAGTCATTCCAAGTGACTTTTCTGAAATCTTCTTCGAGAACCTTTCTCCACTTCTTGCTTGAAGATGCTTCTCCATATGTCGTAGACTCCTTTATGATAGCTTCTTCGATCACTTGCATTCTCTTAGCAAAGATTGTATGCTCATGCTTCTCTCTGTTCCCTTCAACAAGATTAGGTTTTCCCACTCCGTTGGGATTGCAATACTTGTCCTTGTTTGTCCCCCTCGACCTACGTTGCCTTGACATATAATTACATTATCTCTTCGTTTTTCATTGTTGGTTCTCTAATCAATATTGGCATGTCTTTCCTAATTAGCTTAACTAATTCTCTCAAGCTCTTAACTAAAGCTTCCAGTAGCATCATCTCCTTGATGATTTCCCTCTCGACAAATTTTGATTGCTTATAAGCACATTGCTTACCTTTTCTCGATGTAACATTTCCATCTTTAGACATGTCCTTTTTGTGCTTCTCTTTCCTTTTGTGATTCGTACACCTTGGGCATATCTCCATTAGCCTATGCTTCACCCTCTCTTTGGGTGACATCCTTTTTCGTGAACTTGTTGGCTTAGTCTTCACCATCTTCCCTTTTCGTGACACCGTCTCGTACAATATTGGTTGCACACATCCAACCTTTCTCCTCAGCAACATCAACTCTGTCATTGCTTGCTATTTACGCTTCACATCTCCTGAAAACCTTTAAATAACCACTCCGGATGAGATCTGTTTTTTTTCTTGGAGGCTCAAAATATCATTGAAGTCATCAATAACGCACCAAGGAAGGCGGGAAGCACAAGCATTATAAAGACTTCAGAGTAAATTCCAAGTGAGGTGATAGTTGGAGTGATCAAGAGCACTATGAAAACCAGCACACCTCCATTGACCAAAGCATGTCTTAGATATAACCATGTCAATATGATTCTTAGAAAAACTATAGTAACATTAACATCAATAGAATGTTTCCAAATAACTGCAAAACCACTATAGTGACCAGTACTATCAACATAAAGACACTCATCATAAATAATAAGATTTTGCTTACAACTCTTAACTAGATCCTTAAGAGCTAAGACTGCTCAAGGGTTGTCAAGCCCCTGACAGTTTCAACTAAGTCATGTCATTGTATTCGGTGGGATGCCTCTAGACATCCATTCGATATCAAATTGTCATTAGAAACATTCATAATGGAGGGATAATATATGTAGAAATCTCTTTGAGGGTAACATATGCAATCATTCGTAACCAGTTTACGATTCCTTTCTTCCTGAAGTTCCATATATATTCTCTCATCAATATCAATTTCCATAAGAGACTTCTCAATATCATCTTTTCATGTAGATAGGACAACCTTATTTTGCACAATACACATAACTTTTGAAACTTTTGGTGGTCCCCCTAATGAGACAACCTCGTGATGAGTTCCGTGGATGTTGATATCCTTAAGGTTACATGGCCAATTGTATATACTTACATCCCCATCATGTCTTCAAAGAAGCCTTTTTCTAATCACTAGAGCTCTTATATTCACTATGTGTATGATCAAGCTTTCCATAAAGGACACAGATGAACGTAAGTTGTTCGCACTTAAATTGAACAACTTTGACTTCCTTGTTGCTAACCTTGATTTTCTTCTATCACTTAAACCGCACTTAGATACGCATATATGTGTTCCAGATTCCAATGTTGTTGGAGGCGTCATGATCAGCAAATTCACCAATAAAGCTGCCCAATTGTTTTCCCACAGCCTCTGACATGAACCCAGTCGAAACATGTAATTAAACAACAATATATATAATATGTTCGATATATTGTGTCTCAATTGTGTATATATTATTGCTTTAAAAAAACTATCTACATATTACAATTCATCTCTAATTTATATTATTATTATTGGTTGATTAATTAATTATAGCATGCAATTAAGCAACAAAATTTGTTTTGATATAATATCTAGTGTTAACTGTTTAAAGGTATAGTATGATATAGTAGATCACCTAATTTGGTTAGTGATCACTTACATATAATATAATTGGTTTCAACAACAACTCTATTAATATTATTATGCAATTGGCAAGCCAGCTTTCGAAGACAGCACTGTTTGTTTGTTTGTTTATTTAATTACAACCAAAATTTCAAAAGGTTGTTTAGCACTTTACGTTGCTTTTGAATTTCATTTTGCAGTACTTATCAATAAAAAAGAAATAATAAGGGCAATCACGTGGAGGGAGAAAGCATTCTACCTAAAACTACAACAAAATTAATAATTTAGGTCACAAATTACAATCCTTTTATAACTTGACATTTTATCTCAAACTTAATCTAAAATAATACATGTCATATAATATAACCAAGTTGAGGACATAACCTACAGCCAAAACAACAAAACAACCCCTAACCTATTACAAAATTATTAATGGTTAAGTGTGTGTTTGGTGGCGGAGCCAGGATTTGAGATTAGGAAGCTAATTTTAGCCTAACATTGTAAAAAAAAAAAAAAAAACAAATCTATGTATATATAAAAATTAAAGATAAAACTATATAAAAATTAATTTTATTGCAAAATAATAAAAAATAGTTTTTACAGATACGATACCGATAAGTATATAACTATTTTTTAAAATAAATGAGATACTGACAATCTACAATCTAGTGATAGTTGGCAATAGTGTTCTCTGAGACCGAAAATTTTGTAAAATAGCTTCATCTTCAATGCTATTGAAAGTAGTATTCTCAATGTAACACATCAACGAATCACTCATATAAGCATCTGCTATCCGGTTGCGTAAATCTGTCTTCACCATATTCATTGTAGAAAAACATCTTTCAACGGTAGTTGTTGCAACAAGAATTACCAATGTTAACTCTATAAGTCGATACACTAACCGGTAAAACACATGATATTGTTTCTCCACCATCTTTTTAGCAAGTTCACCAATATCATGAATATCAGAGAAGTATTTATTTCTTCTCATATCATGAATGTAGAGACCAAGTTGATGGTCAAACTTAACTGTCTCACAACTAGAAAAATCGTCTGAATACCACAATACAAAACCCCTAATTTATAAACTCAATTCAAAGTCATAAATTAAACCGGCGGTCTCCGCCCCCGGTAGTGCTTATTTTGTATTTAAAATGTTATTGATTATAGGAGAAAAAATAATAAACTAAACTAAGGGAGGCTCCATATGAGCCATGACCATCCTTGATGATACCCGACCATGTCAATCATCATGAAAAATGTGCCGGAAGCCTGTAGAAGGCACATCACACTTGTGATGACCGAGAGCTAAAGTGCCTGTGAAATTTGGTAATCAATCTGCCGCTTGATCCACATTCTATCCCTTAACTTCCAACATTCACGAATCTCCCACATTCTATCCCTTAACTTCCAATATTCACGAATCAGCCAACCCAACGGTTGCCGGATACTAATATCTTTTTGCATTAACAACAAAGCTGTCGAAGAATCTAACTCCAAAATTACCTGCCTATGGCCTTTATCCCAGTCACTTCATAACCCGAAGTAAAGACCCCATAATGCTGCTAAAAGAGCTGTACAATTAACCATAAATCCCCCAATCCACTTCCCGTTGCTATCCCGAATCAATCATCCGACAGTCGCAATGCCTAGGTTGCCTTTGTTCGCTCCGTCAGTATTGATTTTCACCCAATCATCTATGTGCGGAGATAAATTTTATAATTAAGTCTATACCAAAAGTTGATAAATTTATTAATAAAAATAACTCAATTATTTTGTTTCTTTCTTATCTTTAGTTTATTTATTTATTTATTATATCTCTATTTTTTTTATTCTTTCTTTGTTTCAATTTCTTTTCTCGTTATTTCCCTATTCTTCTGGTTTCTTCTTCTTTTCATTCTTTTTTTCCAGCACTTTCTTTACCAGGTTACCTCATTCCAAAAACCTCTATTCTAATTATAATGTTATTCCAAAATTTAAACTTAGAAAAAAGTGAATATTTATATTATCAATCCACTCACATATGTGCAGCTGAATTGAATCGAAAACTACAAATCTGGATAATATTTTACAATTATTACAAATTTGGTTTATTTTAAAAAACTATACTGAAAATTCGGATGTCTCATATATAACAGAAAATGAACTAGTATTATGACGCACAATCATGCAAAAGGTTGGTTGCCCAATTTCCCAAAAACACAATCAATTAGGATGGTGAAAATCCATAAAGAAGAGATAGCTAGCTAATGGCATTATCCAATTATTAAAACAGACAGACAAGAGAGCATATCAGACCGATCAGAATCCCATTCTTATCAATTAATTACATCTCCTCTGTAAAAAAAACCAAAGGTACAATAAATAATGGAGCTTTCGTCCTTTTCTTTTCATCATTTTCCTTCAATCTAATGTTTTAAAAACGTCCAAGGTCCCATCTCCACCTTTCATCATTTTCTCATACTTTTTATTAAAACACCTATTGAAGTACAACTATATGCTATTATTAGTTTCTATAATTCAAGATATAACCAATTAATAAAGACTTCAGACTAAATGCATGTACCACAGAAAGAAAGAAAGAGCAATGAAGATAATTGAAAACTTGAAACATTAGGCTCATTCAATCGTTCTTTCTAGTATCTACAATGGCCAAAAAAACTAAAGAGGGAAAAATGATGCAATCCTAGCCTAGCCTAGCCTAAAACAAGAAAGAAGAAAGGCATGGTATAACTGTACATTGTACAAAATCAACAAATTTCTACATTCATACAAGACAAAAAATTAAGAGCCTTCTGTTCAGCAGCTTAATGGTAAAGAAAACCACCACATCAAAGTATCTTTAACCAAGAAACTACATTCACTAACATATTCTTGAAATTTCAAGCTTTGACAAAAAGGGGGAAGAGGTAACTGAAAGAAAAATAAGCAGCCTTTTCACTCACTTATAATAATGTCTTTATCATCAGGAATTGGAACATAAGAATAAGTTGCCTATTTTCATGACTGCTACCAAATATAGAACTTATTGTCCAAACTGCATTTGTTGAGGATAAGCAAATACCTTCTTCAAAAGAGGAAGGAGGCCGATCAAGGCTATTTGAAGCTGTTCTGAACTATTTACGCGGATACTTATTTGACCTGCACCCCTGTTATTCAAATTGCCACGAGCGATTAAATTTGTAGACCGTCCCATAGGGATTTGGGATTGAACGTTGCATCCAATAGCAAGGTCTCCATGCCAATCCATCACAGACAGCCCAAGTGTTGATAGCGAACGACCCAACGGATAATCTTCATCTCTCAGTTGGGCCTCCAAACTGCCACCATAAGCTACATCACCACGCCCAGTCATTGCACCACCAGACACAACCATTTGGAACCGTTTATTGGCAATCAATTTATCTTCAACTTTCAATCCAGCTGATAAAGCATCACCCAGGAGAGTTAACGAGAGACCAGCTGATGCTTTATTCTTCCTAAAATTACAGAACTTTGTCTCACTACGTAATGTGTAAGCCAAGTCTTTCCCAACAGTTTGCATATCAAAACCTAGGGAAGTTGATTTCCCTTCTCCATGCTTTAAAGAACTTGCAAATTCCATTTGAACATTGGCATCTTTCTTATCCTTTGTTACCTGGCCAGAAAAGGACAAGGGAACTTTGTCCTTAACCACAAACAATCTTTCGACATTAATACCTTCATAACCCACATCATGATCCCAACCATGAGTTTCTAAAACAGGCCTTACGAGCCACTGGTTGGAGGTATCAAGATACCGGTACCTATGGGTGGGATTATCAGAATCGAAGGAGGCAGGCAATGCTAAATCTGGCATGGGTACTGGCACAGATGAAGCACCGCCACTTTCTTCTTCTGCATTGTCATTGTAATCACTAGGTAACTCCTTAACTGCTGCTGCCATTTTCTTCATCATTCTTCGTCGCCTTTTCTCTTCTTTCAACTGTTTCTTCATAAAAAGCTTTTCCCTATATTCTAACTCATCAAAGTAAGCCTTTTTCTGAGCTTTAGTAAGTTTGGAAATCTGGTCTTTTGTCAAACTTCTGAAAGGTGGCAAATCATCATATTCTGACTCATCCTCAGAATCTGATGACTCTTCTAAATCATCATCAAGACTGTCCTCATCACCATACTGTTCCTCAGGCAGCTTAACGGGTGGTCTTGACTGGAGAAGGGATGAGAGAAGGAACGGCAAAGGAGGGGCCCTTGACCGGGTTGCAAAAGGTTTACCAGGTGGACTATCTTGCAACTTCAAAAGGGTGTTTGCTTCGGCAAGAATCTTTGATGCAAAAGAGAGCAACAACAAATGAGGTTTCCAAACCTGACCATTTGGCAAAACCCTCTGACCAGCCCTGTTTGTTCTACATGCCGAGTGGTTCTCTACCAATGAAACTGGATTCATTAGCCTCATATCACCAGCTGCCTGACGTATTGCTTGTTGAACAACATGAGATCGTTGAGTGACAAACATGTCATAACTTGAAGCTGTACCATTTGGACCATCAGGTGGAGCAGATGCTGCATGAGTTAACACCACAATAGCATTAAACCATATTGATGGACCAAATATCTCAGTTATCGTGCGCAAGAGTGGCATATCACCAAAATCCCTGCTCTGCATGTCCAACCTATCAAGATACAAAACAATATCTGGAGGAGTTTTCTTAATGAAGCGCTTAACAGAGTGAAGTATCTTTTCATTCTGGCGCTGGTCTGACCCAGAAGGAAGTAGGCCTGGTGTATCAATAACCCGTACCTTAATCCCTTGAACAGTGCCAACGACATCCTGAACTTTCTTTGTACCAAGTTGAAAAGCATCAGTACCAAACTTAACTTCATCAAATATTGAATTGATGGTTGCACTTTTACCAACTCCTGTCTTCCCAAGAACCATAATTGTACAGGAAAAATCAAGGGGTTCCTGTCCAGCTGCCTCAAGCTGCTCAGCCATGGCACTTGCACGATCAAAACTGAAGGCACCAACACGGCCTCCATTTCTCCCACGGAGCTGCTCAGCTAATCCTAGCCTGTATAAAACCTGTGCTACGACAACATTATGTGGAGTCTGCCCCAGCCTGTGGGCCAACCTCAAAAATTTTACCCTAATCATCTGGAGTTTCTCACGAGTTTCATCAAGCTCCTCACTTTCTCCATTAGCAGGGTCTTCAATCTGTTGAGATTGTGCATGAGACATGGTTCCATTAACACGCTGCTGTTGCTGCACTGCTCTAGGTGCAGGTTCCAGTAGTGGAGCAGCACGTCCAAGGCCAGCTGGACGAGCAGGTGGGGGTGCAGAAGCAGTGGATTTTTCAGGAGATGGAGCAAGCTTTACAGGCGGTAAAGCTTTCTTTTCAGCACTTCGTTGAGTGCTTTGTTTCTCTTGCTGGGTTTCTACTTTCTTTTCTTGCTCCTCAATCACAATACTGTCCTTGTCAACACTAATAACTTTTTCATCAGTGCATGTTGGATCAGAATCCTTGTCATCCACTGCTCTAATATTAACTTCACGACTTTGAAACACCTCACTTATCTCATTCACAAACTTCTCAACCTGTGAATTTGACATTTCCGACTCTGACACTGTGCGTAAACCAGCTGCACTAGCATTCAGTTCATCAGTTTTTCCACAAAGCCCAGCTTCAACTAAAACTGTGGTAGCTTTCACATCTCCATTGCTATCATTATGGTGCTCTAAATCCAAACTTGCTGAATCATCCAACTGTTCAGTCTCATGAACCCCATTTGCATAATCAAGGACAACTGTCTCGCGTTCCAATTCACTGCTTTTTTCAATAACCTGACATTCTGTATCAAGTTTAGGCAGATTCCCATTGAGATCTTCAACCTTGTGCTCTTGGAGGTCCAATGGGACCTTGACCTCCACAGATCCTTGAGCTCCTGGATATTGAGTAACCAACTTATCCTCCTTCACTTCCTCCTCAACAAACACTGGCAGAAACTCTACAGATGGTTCAATTTCATGATCAGATTTCACCTCGACCTCAGCGCTTCCACTGCGGCCTACCTCAGAAACCTCCTTTTCTCCATTCTGAGGCGGTAACTCTGCAGATGGTACAGATTCTTGATTAGAATTCACCTCAACCTCAGCCTTCAAAACCTCAGCACTTCCACTGAGGCCTATCTCAGGAACCTCCTTTTCTCCATTCTGAGGGGGTAACTCTGCAGATGGTACAGATTCGTGACTACAATTCACCTCAACCTCAGCCTTCAAAACCTCAGCACTTCCACTGAGGCCTATCTCAGAAACCTCCTTTTCTCCATTCTGAAGGGGCAACTCTGCAGATGGTACAGATTCATGACTAGAATTCAGCTCAACCTCAGCCTTCAAAACCTCAGTGCCTCCATTGAGGCCAATCTCATAAACCTCCTTTTCTCCATTCAGTTGAGGCGGCGACTCTGCAGATGGTACAGATTCATGACTAGAATTCACCTCAACCTCATCCTTCAAAACCTCACTGCCTCCATTGAGACCAGTCTCAGAAACAACCTTTTCTCCATTTAGTTCAGGCAGAAATTCTGGAGATGGTTCAATTTCATGACTTGAATTCACCTCAACCTCAGCCTGCAAAACCTCAGTGCTTCCATTGCTACCAATCTCAGAAACCTCCTTCCCTCCGCTCAGTTCATTAGAGACCACTTGCTTAGCAGTCCCTCCCTCATCAATCTTATCAACACTTTCACCATCCAATAAATACGTACCCTTTTCTTCACCAAGCACAGCAGTGATATCCTCAGGGTATCCAGGTGAAGCAGGAATAATATCCATTGCCTCCTGAAAAGCCTCCAATTCAGTTTCTACCTTCAAATTTTCATCCACCATTGCCAAGGTGAAATAATCTGTGGCCTCAACACTGACACCAGATTCAGAATTTGCATCCTGGTTCAGAAATTGATCCGGGGTATCAACTGCCTCCTCAAAAACCTCCTCTTCATTGTCCAACATTCGATCAGACTCCACTGCGACCCTCTCCTCTACTTTATCACCAGCAACCTGATGTTCGAGGTGGTTTTCCTCTCCCAAATCAGGCCCACTAGCTCTCTCAACCCCATTTTCCATTTGCAGCAAAATCCTAGTTTAGCCAAATACCGAAAAATATAAAGATTTAGTCAACACAAACAAATCTTATGACCAATCAAAAACACAGTCAGAACCCTCAGAACAAATGAACCAAATAACCCTAGGAAGGAATTCGATTACTCATTGGAACAAGTAAGACAAAATAAACACGACCGATCTCTAATCGGAAAAAATGGGTAGAATAGAAAATAAAATCTGAGATCTTAGGAACCCATTATTATAGGTTTTTGTATTAGGGTTCCGAGGGAAATCAAAAGTAAATGTGATGAAAGCAATAAATATATAAATAACAATAGTAAAAGAGATAAAGCTTTACCTGGTTTCGTGGATAACTTGGAGAGAGAGAAGAGAGAGCTTTTGTATGTATGACAATAAATCAGATGGAGAGAGAGAGAGAGAGAGAGAGAGAGAAGAGGTGTGCGGGGTCTTTAACTGGGCGTATATAGTATCTACTGGTTGCGGGAGTTTGGGTTGGCAGTGGCTAAATCAAATAAGGGGATAAGAGTATGATCGACGGCTGAGGATAAGCTTGTTGAGTTTATAATTCAACGGCGTGCGATGAACGATTTCATCGATATCATCGTGGGAGACGCCAAAAGGAAACAATTGAAAATCGCAACATGCTGTGTATCACGTGCTCACATCGGGCAACAGTATGTGGGCCGTCACAGATTTCCTACTGAAATTTAGATATGCTACATACATAACATAATAATAATCTTCTTTCCATTCTTTTAGGTAGGTTTTTTTAATAAAACCTTTTCTATAATTAGGTTGAGTTTTTTCCTCAATAAAAAAATATCTTCAGGATTTTACATAAATAACAGAAAATACACTTTTTATTCCAAAAATTATAAACATGTTAATTTTAATCATGTATTACTTTTTAACATTCTTAAAATATTAGGACTCTTTTCTCTCGTATCAAACACTTGTTTCCTTTCATTCTTCTATTACCCCCGTTTTTCTTTTCGATCTTTGAAGCACACAAAGACTTTCAATGCAATCAATGAAACAAATAGCTACACATGAAAATTGTGATTGCCCCAAGATCAAACGGAGAGAGGTGAAATTGCGTAAGAGAACTCATTGAAAACCATAACTGAAGAAATCTTAAATGCAACCATGAATAAAACAATTCAGAAAGGAAAAAAAAATTAAAGCTAATCCTAAAGACTGACCGAATATCTTCCTATGATTAGAGGCAACAACTAAGTAAATCCAATTGGACTTACGAAATTCCGAGAATCGATTTCAGGTTCGATGAATATGGAAAGAAAATGAAATTCGTGTATTTGAATGTCATCCACTTGCTTGATTTTCCCGCCATTATTATCAACCAAAATGACGACATTAACATCTTTCTCATCTAGTTCTTCAAATTCAGCTTTTTATGATCTTCTCCTTTTATGTGTTGAGGGATTTGTTATCACCAAGCATGATATGTTCTTGTTTCCTCTACAAAAACGTATTGGTTAGAGAGAGAAAGTTCATTTTTAGTAAAGATCTGAATTTTTTGAGAGATAACATCGATAAAAAAAAGTCAGTCCAAAAGAAGAAGAAAAAAAAGTCATTATACTCGTAAACATTGTTCGAAACGAAGGCCGCCTGCTAGACGCTCGAAATCGAGAATCCGCCCCGATTTTCTACGATTAGTCTCTCTAGGCATTTTATTGACTCCTAGGTAATTTTCAGCCGCTTGGGCTCCACCTAAGTGATAATAAACAAAAGCATTTTTAATTACGAATTTATTTTTTTGCTTTATTATAATTTACTTTTAAGTTGTTTCAAGGCTTAATGCATATTTACACCCTTAAACTTGACAGGTTTTGCCTACTGGCACCCTGAACTTTTTAAATAACATATCACACACTTATAGTTGACTTTAAAAATCTATCACACACACACCTATAGCTGGCTTTAAAAACCTATCACACACCTAAAGTTTGCTCATTCAGACTTGGACACAAAATCGTGATCTGTCATCTTTGACAAATGAGGTCACATATGCGTTCTATTGAAAAAAAAAATCATATTAATTCATTTTATATGTCACATCATATGTCAAAGATGAAAAATCAACAATTTTGTGTGTATGAGGTCCTAATGAGCCAACTTTAGGTGCATGATAGGTTTTTAATGCCAACTATAGGTGTGTGATAGGTTTTTAAAGCTGACTATAAGTGTGTGATAGGTTATTTAAAGAGTGCCAGTAGTCAAATTTGCCAAGTTTAAGGGTGTAAATATGTAGTAAGCCTTGTTTTAATGATATTGTTGTTGAAATGTTGATGTTTGCACAATTTTAAAGATATATGTTACAAATATACGTGTTTTTTTATATTAAATAATTTTATATTATTATTTTTAGATAGTATAATACATATTTTAATTAAATTTATATAATAATTTGTTGATTAATAAATGAAAATACAAAAATACAAATCTGAGTAATCTTTTATTAGTCTCCGACTAATTCCCGATTAATCCTTGAGGACTCTATCTGTCCGACTAGCGCCTAACGCTTTTTACAATCTTGCTCGTACAATGATAGATTGATAATTTGAATCTATAAAAGATCCAAGTGTCAGCAAATAAAAAATATAGATTGATAATTTATTATTATTTATATATAATTTATAATTTAGTATAATTTATATATAATTCATCATTATTTATTATAATTATAACTATTTATATATAATTTATTGTATAATTTATAATTTAGTATTATTTATTATATTCATCATTATTCGTTATAATTATAATTATTTATATATAATTTATAATTTAGTATTATATAAGGCTATGCTTACTTTGTTTTTTTCAAAGTAAGTCTTACTTTGTTTTTTTCACCATTGGATGGTGATGAACTTTGACAAAGTAAGCTCATCCAATGGTAGAAAAAACAAAGTAAAGCGTACTTTGTCAAAAACAAAGTAAGCATAGAAGGCACATATTTATATATAATTCATTATTATTTATTATAACTGTTGGAATTAATTAGATATGGATCCAATTAGACCTGCCTGAAATGGAACAGGCCCAAACCCAATAAGAATTAGGGTTAGGTGATCTATTTATTCAGTATAAATAGAAACCCTAATCTATCATAATTCTAACAGAATTAGAAGAGAGTTAGAAATTAGGTTTTGAGATACAGGATCTCCAGAGAATTTTTTCTCTCCTCTTTTTCCCTAAGCCGTCGCCCCTCTCTCTATTTTTGGGATTCGTCGTCGCTTTAGTTCGTGAACCAATTGTCTTCCTCTCCCAATTCTATTGGCGTGGTTGAAGGCTTGACCGGTGATACTAGATCGGGTGATTGATCCGAATCCTTACACTGCAAATCAAGAACGGGATCCGCGCTACAAGAGGTAACCCATAAACCCGTTTACTTATTCGGATAAATATATATGTTGTGAATATATGTTTTTCCCAACATTGGTATCAGAGCCATTGGATCTAGTATTCCGTCTTTACCGCGAATCCGTTTGCGTCTGAATCTTTTTTTAAAGATTAAAAATAATTCATTGTTATTATTTTTTATAATTATACACTCGAATTGATTGATTGCGTGATTAAATTGAATTAGGGTTCGATTTAAACGTTTTTTACTCAATTAAACCCGTTTTAGGTTTCTGTTACTTTCCGATTTTTCGTTCCGCTCGTCAAATCAAAAAACCGACCCCACCATCGAGTCCAGAGACCCCGAAAACCCTAGGTTCCATATATTTTTTGTCGCCGGAATCGGTCGGGAAGGCGGCGCGTGGCCTTCACGCGCCACCTAAGGGGGAGAAAACGCGTGTTCCCCCCAGCCCGCCACGCGGCAGGCGCTGGTTGGCCAACTGTTGCCGCGTGGCGCCAGCTGGACCAACCAGTGCGCGCCACGTGGCAGAGGCCCTCCACACGCGCCAGGCGCGTGTGGGCGCGTGGTGCCTCTTTCCGTGACTAATTTTTTCCCGTTTTTTACAAAAACGCGTTTCTGAATTTTTCTGATTTTTTGGGTATTTTTTCAAAAATTTTGGATGAGCAGTTTATACAATCTCTTTTAATTAAGGTATATTAAATATTTTAAATGTGTTATAAATGTTTTATAAACTCTCTAAAAATATTTTATAAAATTGTTTATGTGTTATAAATGATTTTAAATCAGATTTAAGGAGGTCCCTACCACTATGACAATCGAGATATGTTTTGATTGGGAAAAGGTCTATGCATGTGGCACTAACCTTTTCTGGTGTTTCTTTGTTTTTGGATAGTCATGGCAATCATTAGATTCACCCCAGTGGAGCATGTAACGGACAATCAAGTGGCTATCAGGTTCGCATTAGACTTTTGAAATGCAGAATGTCTAAGGAAGTGCGATGGGATGATGCAGATGCTATTGTGCGTCACCTGATCGAGGTACATGACCTTATGCAGTGCCTCATCCTTATAGGAGATTTTGACGGAGGTCATGATCAAATAATATTATTCTCCGGCCTTCTTGAAACCCTAAAGTCCTCTCCAAGACTCCATAGGCTATATTTGCATAGCTTTAACAGTTCTGGCTTGAATTATGAACATTCCGTGTTATTGTTCTTAAATGAGCTAGATGAGCTAAATGTCACCTTACCTGTAAATGACGATGGAGTGGGACTGAGGTCCGGGAGACAACTTAGGTCTGTCCAATACAGGAGGGTTTTCGGGGAGATGCCTGAAATGTTAAGGAGATTTGTGATTCGTTCCTTCCCTCGCCCGTTCCGTGTAGGAGAAATTCCCTATATGGAAGAGATGGAAGATTTTTATGTTGGTTAAATGAACCATTTTTTTGTTTTTGGTGTGGTTGTGGATTTAATTTTTGGAACAAATTTTTTCTTTGGGGTTTATTATTCCAGTGTTATAATTTTTGCTAGGATTTCTATTGTAATTTTTTGTTTTCTAATGGATTTTAATAAAAAAAAATTTAAATATGTTTGGATAATTTTTTATTTATGGTGTGATTATTCAAATATGTTTGGATAACCATTAGGATCCTAATTTAATTATTATTCGATTTTGATTGGATAATTTTTGGTATGTTGGATTGGAATTGATGAGCTTGAATAATTTTATGTGAGCATTTAATTGCGATTTATTAAATCAGTGATTAGTTATTATTGATTTAATGATTATCTTCGACCTTAGCAGTTAAGATTAGTCAACATTAAGATCGAAATAATAAATCAAAAGTCATCTTAATTCCTTACAACAACCATATTTTTGTAATAAGTTGCAAAATCGTTACTTGTGAGTAACAAAATTCTCTAAGCATTAATGTATCTAATTAGTTGGATCTAATACTAAAGTGTAAAAGGTAATTTGAGCCACTTCGGTCTCATTTTCGAATCGAAATTTAGAATGAAAATTTGATTGATTAGATATAAGTTGTCTAGAGAATTAATGCGTGTATTGAACCTTTAATAACTTCTTACTAAGTCGTGCAATACCATTAGAGATCAGTCATCAATGGCAGCAGCTAGAAAGTCTATAGTTGTTGAACTCAACAAAGACTTGAAATTAAATGAGGATAACTATGAGGTTTGGTCAATAAAAATAAAGTATGTGCTTGAAGAGCAAGATGTGCTTGCTCACTTGGATACGGTTATGGCCGAACCTGAGGATGGTGCAACTGCTCAGCTTCGCCGAGATTATACGGCATGGAAGAAAAAGGATTCCACTGCATGCATCATCATGCTGAGTGCCATGAATGATGAGTTCACTAGGCAATTCTGTAAGATTGAGTTAGCCAAGGGCCTATGGGATGCCTTGAAGGAGAAATTTGGAGGTGTGTCTCTGACTAGGCTCCACTCATTGACAATTAAGTTTGACACTTACAAGAAGAGGCGTGATCATACAATGAAAAAGCATTTAAGAGAAATGTCCAACATGATCAGTGAGCTGAATGAAGCAGGTCATCAGTTGACCAATGAGTAGAAAGTGCAAGCTGTTATCCGCTCTTTGCCAAACATTTGGGAGCACAAGAAGGTGCACCTAACCCACACCGAAGCAATTCAACCCTTCGATGCTGTTTGTTGCCACCTTGAGCTAGAGGAGGATCGCTTGGCATCGATTAAGATCAATGCTGAAGCCCATTATATGGGAGCCCACTCAAGTGGGAGGCGTTCCAATCCTCCAAGGCAAAAGCGTAAGCGCTTCTATGGCCAGGGAAAAGAGCAAGCCAAAGAGCCTGTGAATACAGAAAATAGAAAGGGAAAGAGAACAAAGAACAGAAAGAAACTGAAGCTTTCACGTGTGAAATGTTTCAACTGTCAAGAAAAAGGACACTATGCAAATGATTGCAAAGTTCCTAAGGTGCAACAGATCATGTGATGAAGGAAAGAGAGACCTTTGTCGAGTTCCGATAAATTCCAATCGGTTGAAGATAGATCTATGTGGGAGACAACTCGAGAGTTACAGTCGAAGGGATTGGCACATGTAGATTGATTCTACGTGGTGGTCAAACTCTCCTCCTACAAGATGTTCTCTATGCTCCGAATATTCGGAGAAACCTTATTTCTATGAACTCTTTGTTAAGAATTGGATTTGCCTTTCTTTTTGCTCATAACAGTTTGCATTTAAGTTTGGATAATGAATTCTATGGTTCAGGATATGTACTTAATGGTTTGACTATTTTGGATGTTGAATTATATGACTCCAATAATTTTTCTCTTACTACTTCTTCTTCTGTGGATAAAGATGTTAGTTTATGGCATGCTAGGTTAAATCACATTGGCCAAGATCGCATGAATCGTTTAGCCAAAGAGGGCTTACTAGGTAGTTTAAGAAAAATTGAATTACCTCCATGCGAACCATGTCTTAAAGGGAAAATGCATAGAAAACCATTCGGGAAGGGTACTAGGGCAGAATTTCCTCTGCAATTAATTCATTTTGATGTCTGTGGTCCAATGAATGTGAGGGATATGCATGGGGCCTACTACTTCATCACCTTCATAGATGACTATACAAGGTATGGTCACATCTACTTGATGTCTCACAAGTCTGAAGCTTTGAGTTGTTTCAGAAAGTTTATGAACCTTGTTGAAAATCAACTAGATAAGAAGATCAAAGTTTTGAGAACTGACTGATGTCGAGAATATCTTTTAGATGAATTCAAAGCTTTATGTGATGAGAAAGGGATAGAGCATCAATTGTCTATCCCATACACTCTGCAGCAAAATGGTGTTGCCGAGAGGAGAAATAGAACTCTCCTTGATATGGTTCGATCTATGATGGCTGAAGCAAACTTGCCTATTTCCTATTGGGGAGATGCTTTGCTAACAGCTACATATGTTCTAAACCGAGTGCCTTCCAAGACTGTCACTTCCACTCCTTATGAGTTGTGGACTGGTAGAAAACCCGATTTGAGTATGCTCAGACCTTGGGGTTGTACTGTTTTTGCCCATGATACCTCTAGCAAATTTGGGAAATTAGGCCCAAGAGGTAGAAAGTGTGTCTTTATAAGATACCCTGACGTATCAAAGGGATATGTCCTAGTGGGAGAAAATAGTGAAGGCCGAGTGGCAGAATTTGAATCACGAGACGTCGTCTTCTTAGAGAATGAGTTTCCTAAGCTAGGAGAAGTTGACGTTGATCTCACTCTGTTTGAGGAAATAGATTCAAACGGACCTCTCCATTCGAGTGGGAGGAATTTTGAGGATCAAGGTAATGATACCGATCACTACCAGGAACAAGAACAAGGTCAAAGTTCCGAACCTCAAAACGTTTCGAATGTGACAGATCCTTATTTAAGTGGGAGTTTGATTCTTGATTCTTGTGAGAATTTGGGACAAAGTCTAAGAGATAGGATTTCGGGTTATGATGAATACATGAGAGAAGTTTATCAAAACTCGGAACTGCGTCGTACTAAAAGGCAAAGAGTTGATAGTCGACGATTTGGTATCGAAGGCACATCTCTTTTAGTAACTCCAAATGATGACACGAAACCTATAAATGCTAAAGAAGCTTTCACTTCTCCGAAAAAATACAAATGGACTATAGCAATGCAAGAGGAACTAGATTCTATGAGATCCAACCATGTTTGGGAACTGGTTGATCTGCCAAAGGGTAGAAAAGTTGTTGGGAGCAGATGGGTTCTCAAAGTGAAGCGAGGGGCTGACAATAGTATCGAAAGGTACAAAGCTCGCATTGTCGCTAAAGTCTATACACAATAGGAAGGAATAGACTTCGAGGAGACATTCTCACCTGTTGTAAGGTTTACATCTATTAGACTAATCTTAGCTATTGTAGCAAGTTTACACCTAGAGCTACATCAGATGGATGTTAAGACTGCTTTTCTCAATGGAGAATTGAGCAAAGAGATCTATATGTCACAGGCAGAGGGCTTCGTGGTAAAAGGCTCCGAGCATAAGGTCTGCAAATTGAAAAAGTCAATTTATGGCCTTAAACAGTCCTCTAGGAAATGGTACCTTCATTTTCACAATCAAATGATTTCGAATGGCTTCAAGATGCTTGAAGAGGACCATTATGTCTACACGAAACGGTCGGGTAGAAATTTTGTCATTTTATCTCTGTATGTAGATGACATACTGATAGCAGGAAATGACATAGAATTTGTAAACCAAATCAAAGCTTGGCTAAACTCAAGTTTTAAAATGAAAGATATTGGCGAAGCCGCATACATACTTAGGGTTAAGATTTCAAGGGATCGATCAAAGAAACTATTAGCACTGTCTCAAGAGACTTATGTTAACAAAGTCATTGATCGTTTCGGTATGCGTGGAAGTAGGCCTGTAGATAGCCCGATGATTAAGGACATCACCCTAAGTACCAAAATGTGTCCAAAGAATCCAAACAAAAAGAAAAGGATGGAAAAAGTTCCATATGCAAGTGTCGTAGGTAGTCTAATGTACGCCATGTTGTGTACAAGACCTGATATCTGTCATGCCGTTAGGATGGTGAGTAGATATCAGTCCAACCCAGGACTAGCACATTAGGCAGCTGTGAAGAGGATACTGAGGTACCTCAAAGGAACAGCAGATTATTCTCTATGCTATCAAGGTAAAGACCTAAATCTGAGAGGATACACAAATGCTGATTGGGCAGGAGACTTGGACGAAAGAAAGTCCACGTCAGGCTATGTGTTCTTGCTAGGAAATGATGCGATTTCCTGGAGTAGCAAGAAACAAACTTGTGTAGCCCTGTCCACCATAGAAGCTGAATACGTGTCATATTCATCAACAGTTCAAGAGGCTGTTTGGCTGAATCGGTTCCTAAACAACTTGAATGTAACCAATTGTCAAACCCAATTCATAGTTAACAGTGACAATCAATCTGCTATAGCTTTCGCTAAGGACCAGAGGTTCTACAGCAAATCAAAGCACATAGAGATTAAGTGTCATTTTATCAGGGACTTAATTGCACGCAAAGAAGTTAATGTGAAGTATATATCTACTCATGACATGGTGGCAGATCCCCTCACCAAACCAGTCAAGAGAGATGTTTATGTAAAACATGTTAGATCTCAAGGATTGTTCAGGATCTAAGTATACTTCTCATTCTTCATTGTTTTATTTGTAAGACATGAATTATTAATAAAGGTTTTATGAATTTTCATCAATACACGAGTGCGAGTATTTAATTGTAAATATTTGATGTTATGAACTCAAAATGCATGTTTAGACAGAATGTAGCTCACTCACATGAGCAGTTTCCCCTATTTCGTTAATGTGATGATAAATGAAGGATGAGGCTGTCTTTGAGCAATTTCGAGAGCTTGTTCAATGATAGAAGCCGTCTTGCTATAGACATGGAAAAGTGTTTCCATTACGGTGCAAGATAACATGTGTTACAAATACATGAAAAAGATTAACAAGTAATCTAAAAGGGCAAGTTTGCGATAACTTATAGCCAGAAGTGATCATCATAAGTGATGCACTAAAGTTAGATGTTCAGGCACATTTAGACCTATGCTTCTGTATGGTGTTAATAACATGCTCTTCTTTAGAAAAAGAATTGAACACCATAACACATGACCCATACCATGTGTGCTTTAGCGACCACGAGATGGAAAAGTAGATTGATCTCGCCTTTTCCTATTGTGAGACTCACGTCATGAAGAATCTTGACTATTGTTTATCCTTATAGACCCTAGACTTATTCTAAGAAGTTTAGTCTGATGTAGCTACCTTGGAAAGGGATACCTCGAGGTTGATGATATAATACCAACCAAAGAGACCCTGACTGGATAAGCGAATCAAATTATAATGGACAAAATAATGTTAAGAGGGAAAGACATCCATTTGAATCATATCTAAGTGTTTCTATTCTTCACCGTCCGAACACTTATGCATATGTGCATATTTGTGAAAAATAGATGTACTGTAGAGATCCGAAGACTACAGTGGATATGATATGGAGTCTAGGATAAAAGCATACACCACCGACGATCCATGTTCAAATCTAAGATTTATATATCTCTAACGAGTACATAGTTCCAAGTTTGTTACATGAAAATCGAGCAGCTATATGTTCTAACGAGTATATATCACTAGAGCTCTCGATAGTATGCCGGTCTCACGAACTATTTGCAAGAGTATGATAGAGACCGAGATTGAGAAAGTTTGGAATAAGTTCCATTGCGTGAGAGTGGGAGATGTTGGAATTAATTGGATATGGATCCAATTAGGCCCGTCCGAAATGGAACGGGCCCAAACCCAATAAGAATTAGGGTTAGGTGATCTATTTATTCAGTATAAATAGAAACCCTAATCTATCATAATTCTAAGAGAATTATAAGAGAGTCAAAAATTAGGTTTTGAGATATAAGATCTCCAGAGAATTTTTTCTCTCCTCTTTTTCCCTAAGCCGCCGCCCCTCTCTCTATTTTTGGGATTCGTCGTCGCTTTAGTTCGTGAACCAATTGTCTTCCTCTCCCAATTCTATTGGCGTGGTTGAAGGCTTGACCGGTGATACTAGATCGGGTGATTGATCCGAATCCTTCCGCTGCAAATCAAGAACGGGATCCGCGCTACAAGAGGTAACCCGTAAACCCGTTTACTTATTCGGATAAATATATATGTTGTGAATATATGTTTTTCCCAACAATAACTATAATTATTTATTTATAATGTATTATTATTTATTATAATTTATAATTTAGTATTATTTATATTCATCATTATTTGTTATAATTATAATTATTTATATATAATTTATAATTTAGTATTACTTATATATAATTGATCATTATTTATTATAATTATAATTATTTATATGTAATTTATAATTTAGTATTATTTATATATAATTCATCATTATTTATTATAATTATAATTACTTATATATATTTTATCATTTTTATTATAATTATAAATTTTTATATATAATATATCATGTATTATATATATATATAATTTATCATTATTTATTATAATTATAGTTACTTATATATAAAATATATCATTATATATAATTTATTATAATTATTTGGTGCAGTGCAGTTAAGAGGCTCTTAGAGTTTGATTTTGCCACAAACTCCTCAAAATTTAACTTAAGAGCCTAATAAAAAAAAGTGTCTTAGAGATGCTTTTAGTGTTGGATTTTCTTACGTGTATAAAATGGTGCGGAATAAAATATTTTCAACAAAAAACTGATCCTTAAGATCTTATGCATCAAGTAATGGTAAAAAAATTACCTTTCATCGAAAAACTGGCTGCAGAAGCCTCTGAACAGAGATGAGAACTCTTGATTCTCATATACCCTCACATACGCGAAAGTCTCTCGATTGAATTGCTTGTGTGCTAGAACTCCTTGAATTCTCCGTCGAAATCCGACCACTGACTCTTTCTTCAAGGGCAGTTCATGCTTGTTCTTTTCTCCTAAAAAATATCAGTGTGTATAAAATTGATTGAGTAGGGTTAGAAAATAAAATCTATTATTTTTTTATTTAGGTTAGAATTAAAACCAATTTAATTCTTTATTATTTGTTCCAACCAATTAGAAAATTAATCTAATTAATTATCTAATTATTAAAATAAAATAATCACATAATATTTGACTAGGAGGAGGCGCACAATAGGGGTAGGGAATTCTTTGAATTAAATCAAATAATATCTCTTTTCTTAATTAATTTAATTAGATTATTATCATTTCCCTAAAAAAATAACTAATAATTAAGTAATTAAATATATATCCCTACCAAAAAAATTAATTAAATATATATGATTATGATATGTAATATTTATGACCATATATACTTGTATTGCCTTATAGTATTAAATGTGGGTTGTTAAATACCTCTCCCAAATTACTTATCACTGCTCTCATTTTGGACTTTTTTGCCCTTCTCATAATTTTGATAAAAGACTGAAAAATCTCTCTCCAAAATCATAAACCCGAATAATAATGATTGAAATTATAAAAATAATTAATGTGTGACAACCTGAACCCTGGAAATGGATGATTACAAGTCGGAAACATTAAAATTTGCGTTTTTTTTTTATCAAAGAACTCATGAAAACAATATATTTTTATTACGATTTTGCATTTTTCGTCAAAAAAAATTGGAGAATTTTGCATTTTTCGTCACAAAAAATTGAACGATTTAATATTTTTCGTCACTAAAAATATTACGATTTTACACCGGCCAAAATTTGGCCTAAACGGATGTGGCATCCGTTCGGCCCATGGCGAAAACGGATGCCGCATCCGTTCGACCATGGCCTAAACGGATGCCACATCCGTTTGGCCTATGGCGGGAACGAATGCCGCATCCGTTCAGCCCATGGCAGGAATGAATGCCGCATCCGTTCGGCCCACGGCGAGAACAGATGCCGCATCTGCCCCCGTTATGGTCCGAACGGATGCGGCATCCGTTTAAGCCAAATTTTGGCTAACTCTCTCTAAAAAAAATCAGTTTTGAAAAAAAATTATGTAAAAGGTAAAATTGTCCAAATGGAAGCGGTGATAAGTAATTTAGGGCGATAAAATAGCAAAACCCTATTAAATCAAGTATTTATCTATTACCTTAACTGAAAGATAAAAGATAATATTTGATTTCCTTATTTATAATATCTAATATATATATATATATATATATATATATATATATATATATATATATATATTAAAACAGTAACGATGGAGCTTAGGTGTCGCTTGCTCAATTTTTACTGATTAAAAATAATATTTTTTATTTATCTATTTCTTATATTTTTTATTTTCCTTTTAAAAAAATTAGGCCGAAAATATCCAGTTAGTTGGTTGGAGGAAGCCCATGGAAGGGGTTGTCAAGTTGAATACGGATGGCTCCTGCCTTAGTAATGGCAGAATTGCTGCTGGTGGAGTTCTTCGGGATGCTGGTGGCGCCTGGCTGGCTGGGTTTACCCATAACTTAGGTACGGGCTCCTCCTTTACTGCAGAGCTCTGGGGGATCTTGTCTGGCATTAAACTCGCCATTCGCATGGGTGTTAAAAGACTTTCGGTGGAGTCTGACAATTTGGAGGCTATCAACAGGATTTCGGATAGACAGGTTGTTTGTCTTAAGAGTCAGAATCTCATTAAAGCCATCTTGAGGCTTCGTCCTGCCTTCGATTCTCTTACCTTCTCCCATATTTATAGGGAGCAAAACCGCGTGGCGGATCGCTTGGCAGCTGCTGGGTATGGGGGGATGTTAGGTGTTTCTACCCTTTCCGTTCCTCCTTCTTTTCTGTTACCTTCTCTTCTTAAGGATAGGATTGGGGTCAGTCTTCCTAGACTGATCCCGGATTAGGTTTTTGTTTGTTTGTTTTTCTTACCTTCTTACCAAAAAAAAAAGAGATTTATTTACTATTGTTTTTTCTACTAATATTAGATTTATTTACTATTATTTTTTCTACTAATATTAGATTTATTTACTAGCTACAACTCTCTTTCTTTCTACTTATCCTAATATACGAGATAAACATTATTTTTTATTTTCGATAATTCAATATACCAATTATACATTGATCGTTAATCTCTCTTTCAAGTTCGAAATTTATTTTCCACTAGAACTCTAACTCCTCATCTTTTAATTGTTTTTGTTTAGTAAAAGTTCTATATAATTTAATTAATCCCTAATTCTCTCCACCTTAGTAGTGCTTCATTCTACTCATAGTTCCGACTCCCTTCAGTTCTACAATTGCTGCAGGTAAAAATAGACAGCTTGGTGTTTGGCATTTTATTGGCTATGGATGTCTAGAATCTCCTAACCAGATATGTGAGTTCTTTTAACTCCTACTCTTTTAATTATTTTCTTTTCAATTTGCAGATTCTGGTTCAAATTACCTCAAACTTGAATATCTTTATAATTTTACGGCAATTCAATGTGATTGTTAGTTTGTGTTGTTAATTTATGTATTTTATCCTAGAATAGATTATAATAATATCCGAATAGGTATAAAAAATGTGAAAACTTATATCTGAATTCTAACCACTATTATGTAACATCAATATACATAAAATTTTCAATACTCTTTTTAGGGTTATATAATTATGTTATGGTAAATTTGAGGTTTATTGGTTATATATCATCTTCTTGGCAATTCAATGTGACTATTACTTTGCGTTGTTAATTTTATGTAAACTCTAACTTTTCTCTCGGTCTCTCTCTTTCTTTCTGGTACTTGGTATGTATCACAATATTGTATCTGATTTGTTATAATATTTAGCATGTAGTTTTTTTAATTCCGATTTGTTATAATCTTCAGTATACCGAACATATTAGAAAAACTTCAGAATCTATTTTTTTATTATGTTTTTTATTTTGTTCAATTAATAAATTATCCTTACTTTTATTTCATAATTGTTAGATGGCTAGAACATACGATTTCCTTGAAAATGTTACGGATGCCAAAGATAAATGGAAAATAAAAGTTAGAATCATGAGACTATGGAAAGTGCCACCGAAATTCACCAATAAATATCATTCTATCGAGATGATATTATTAGATGAAAATGTATTGGAATTTTTTATTTTATATTTAATTTTTCATTTTAATTCATGAATTTTGATTCTTATTTTATTAAATATTTTGTAGGATACAACAATTGAGGCAAAAATTAAACCAGACTTATATATGAAATTTGACAAAGTTTTGGAAGAGCACAAAACATATGTTTTTTAGTACTTCAATGTTGCAAAAAATAATGGAGACTACAAAGCAGCCAAACATTCATTTAAACTGAATTTTTTGTACAAAACATGTGTCACGAAACATGAGTGTACAACCATTAAAAAGAATTTGTTTGATTTCACGCCAATTGAAGATATCATGTCCAATTCTACCGATCAACCATTTTTAGTTGGTAAGTATGTAATTTATTAATGTTATATTATTATCTAATTATAGCTTTTTGAAAACATTTATATTTTGGTGTAGATGTAATTGGAGAGGTAAAACAAATTCAAGATATTATAGAAACTAAAGGAGATGAAAAAATTGGCTATAGACTGTCTTTTACATTGTTAGATGCTGGGTGAGTTAAAATATATATTTATCTCTTATATTTGAATATATTTTTTTTTTAATTCTACCATAAACATATTTTTTTATCTACATGTAGAGAAAATCGAATCAATTGTACTATATGGGATGACTATGCTTTAGACTTAAAAGCCTATATTACTACGGCTAATCCTCCATATGTGATCATTCTGCAGCATGCCAAGATTAAAAAGTTTGGAGCTTATTATAGCTTATTATAATTTTTGCATTATATATATTTCTATATATATATTTCGAAACCTAATTAAATAAGTTTATTCTTAGATGCATTAAAAATATCCAATACTCTTTATCAGACAAGACTTCTACACAATGACCATATTGATGAGATTGTCACATTTAAACAAAGGTGGTTTTTTAGTTTTTTCAATTTAAATGTTTATTTTTATTCACTTCCCATTTAAACTTATCACTAACAAAATTTATTCGAAATTATTTTTGGAACATATTGAACAGCTTAAAGGAGGATTGATATGATTCATCCATAATAAGTCATTTTTCTACCAGCAATATCAGCACTACAACTAATGATTTTCAGTTGTCCGGTGTAAGAAAAACTTTGAGCAATATATTGGATTCCACTGAGGTACACACCATAAATTAAATTTGATTAGTTTTTATTTCAAACTATTATACTTTTAATAGTATGTTTATAAATTTAAAAATGATAATAAAATAATTTAAATTTTGTATTTTATATAGATGAGGAAAAATATCAATTAATATATAACCATTTAAATATTGTTTTCATTACATGTAGGAGTGCATTTGTGTTGTAATGGCAACTGTGCATAACATTGAGACAACATACAGTTGGTATTATATATCATGCAGTAAATGCAGAAAGAAAGTTAAGATAGAAGATGACAAATATTGGTGCGGCAAATGCGGAAAAGTCGTTAAATTCGTTATCCTGAGGTAAGTTGGATATAAAAATACAAACAATTGAATTCTCTCTTAAAAATCTAACTTTCTTTGCTAAGAAAAAAAGTAGAACTTAGACAAAAGCTACTATAATTTGTGATATGCATATCTAATACCAAATAAAATAAATGTATAGGTACAAGATTCAATTTCGTGTTGTTGATGATAGTTCAAGTGCTAGCTTTGTTTTGTTTGATCATGAGACTGCCGAGTTGATTGGAAAAAGTGCTTTAGATCTTATTTCGAGCCAAACAAAGGTATTACGTATTGTATTAGATTCTAATTTGAATAATATAATCTAATTTTTGCTTCTCAATGGATATAGGATGATGATCCTGAAGTTTATCCGGAAGCCTTGAACATTTTTTTGGATAACAAATATGTTTTCAAGATTGAAGCCACTAAATTCAATCTCAAAGAAGGATCCTCAACATATAGGATTGTTAAAATGTCCAACGACACTGGAATAATACAAGCATTCAGCATAGATGGTGATGATAATATTGTGAGTCTAATTTTAAAGTTAAAAAGTGAAATTTCAATTCTTTTACTGTCACGTCCGTGTCTAAATTTCTAGAATTTATATCTTGATATTAGTATATATTATAATTATTGGGTATGTGATATTAATTTGGTGTTATAAGAAAAGTTTGGAGTTCATTTGATGGTTTTAGGTGTAAATTAAAAGTTTAGGATACTTTTTAAAAGATTATATAAAGATGGAGGACTAAACTGGATATTCGCCAGATTTGGTATATATAAATCGAAATCTCAAGAGGCAGAGATTATCGACTATATTTGGAGTTTTATGTATATATATATATATATATATATATATATATATATATATAATCAACGAGTTTTCAGAAATTGATATTTTAGGGTTATGCAGGAATTTTGTAAAATTGGAGGTTTTCATGATTTTGCTTTTTATTGTGAAATTACGGTTCAAATGAAGCTATTGATTATGCTTCTATGTGAATTTCCGATTTTACTTAATTATGTTGATTTAAGGCTTAATTTGGTTGATTTACATATATACATATAGTTTGGAATTTGATTGTGAAAGGATATTTGAGCATTTTATGATTTTATATCCATCGAGAGTTATCCGGATCGGTGGTTTTATATTTGAAGACCATGTTTAGTGAGGGACATGGTTTGTGTACACAGTTTGAAGACCTATTGGGTATGGCAGCGAAGTGTTGGGTAAGACCATATGGGATAGGCAATGTTAAGAGACGTCTCGACTATATATGTGGTCACGGATTGATACTTAAGGGGAGAAACTCGAGGATGGATACAATGTTTTAAGTTCATTTGGATTATGTTTTCGGTTATGATTGATTTTGATATAAGGTTTTACGTTTGATTAAATACGAGTTGGTTTGATAAAACACTTATTTGATTACAATATTTTATAAGGTTTTGAACTCAAGAATGGATACAAGATTATATATTTTTATGGTTTTGGTTTACTACTTTGACTATATTATGAACTTACGTTTTGAGTATATTTTATAAGGTTTTGATGACTATCTTATAAACTTAAGTTTTGAGTATATTTTATAAAGTTTTGATTAAATCCCTTTATAAATGTATATATGTAGCTATGTTAAGTAAAGTTGGTTTTTATAGCTGATAGTTTCTTACTGAGATTTTTGTCTCACATTTTTAAATGTTTTAATGTTTTTAGGTGATAAAGTAGAGGATATAGAGAAGGTTACCGATCGATTAGGCGAGATTTGGAAGTTGGCTGCTTATTATTAGACTTATGGTTAGAACTTTGGTATTGAAATTGTAATATAATGATATTGGGTTAAATTGGAGACTCCTAAGTATTGCTTATGATCTTTCTATTTCACGTCCGATGCCGATTGAGGTCGTTTAGGGTCGGGTGTGACATTTACTTATTAATGGGTTATTAGGTTGACACAATATTTCATTATTCGTCCAATTAACTATAATTTGTTTGTTGTGAATTAAGGAATCTATTGGTGGTGTATGCGATGAAGAAAACAGTTCAGTAACACCGACTACTTCAAACGGGAAGCGAACTATTGACGCTGGAATAAACGATGAGACTATTTATGTCGAAGATGGATTTTCCACCAGTAAAGTGTCCTTGAAAAAAATCAAAATTGAAAAGGATACTTGATGGATTTTTTTTTTTTTTTGAAGAAAACTCATGCATTAAGATAGATCAGAAGAAATAATATCCTGCAACCAGAACGGAGCAGAAAAAGACACAAACTCGTTAGCATTGGACAGGGCATGCCGTGCAATGGCATGGGCTCCCCTGTTTGCTAGACGCGGAGAAAAAGACACTGTATAATCGTGTCGGCTACCTAAAAGAAACTTACAATCCTGGATAATTGAACCAAAAACTGACAAATCTAAATCAATAGACCTAATACTGTTAACCACAATCAAGGAATCACTTTCAAAACAAACATTAATACAGTTCAAGTGAGCACACCACAATATAGCTTCGCGTAGAGCAAGCGCCTCAATTTCCCTGATTTCTTCAATTAGTGGGAGGAGACGGCTACAACAAGCCATGAATGACCCGTCGGAGGAGCAGAGTAAAGCCCCTACCCTGCTTCGAGACTCAGAACTGAATAGAGCTGCATCACAGTTACATTTGACTACACCTGTCGGAGGCCGAGTCCATCTCCTCACGCGTGTCTGCGCTACCATAGTGGTCCTGGCGCTGGTTTGGGCATTGGCGGCAGCGGAAGTATGACGGGCCAGCCTGCTGGTGCTCATGACGCCTGCAGCAGAAAGTTGATGTCCGACGTCTCCATGCGTAGCATGCCAACAAGGCTGGCGTGATAAAGCAGAAGACGGGCAGGCAGGGGGTGCGTCGGATTGAGCTTGTGCCATTGTCAAGATGTCATTGGCAGAATGGATTTGATTATTATTGCGGTCCGGCGCCTTAATTTGGGAATGTCGCCAAGCTGCAATGTAAGTGTTCGAGCTCAGGCAATTCATAATCCTCGGCGGACCTACTCCCCAGGTCGCACCATTTCTGTGTCAATAGAAGTTGAAGAATCTACCGGAGCCGTAGAAACTGTCACCTTCGGAATGTTCAGACTCAATTCGGATCCATTACCTTATAGCTTACTCACTATTGCTTGCACTGAGATCGAATCCGGGCCCGCACATCTGCGTTTGCGGTCCTTTGCCAGTTCTAACCCTTCCTCATCACTATCCACTGACATATTATCTATCTCACTCTCCCGGGTACTCTGCACACTCGCATCCCCACTCCCCACAACCTTCTTACCTTTCTGCTTCTCACTTAGCTGTCCTGCAGGAACATTTTCCTTCCCTGCTCCCTTCTCTGGATTTACCTTCTCTGATATCGTATGTTTAGTGCCCATGTTCTCTTTACTACTACCACTGACAGGTATTGGAACTATAGCCTGACTCCCCGGCTCCCTCAGCCACTTCACATTCAGAGATTCCCCAACCTTACGAATCGGGGCCTTCAACCAGTCTCCCCATTCCCGTGTAATCTCCTCAGGCTTCAAAGTGAAAATTTTCTCACAGTATCTGTCAGTGTGCCCCAACAGCTCACATATGTAACAGAAAGTCCCCAGCCTCTCATACTTGAAAGATATGTAGTCCCACTCCTTCTTCCCCTTTCTAATCTTCTTCATCCTCTTCAGAGGTTTTCTCACGTCAATAGAGACTCTAAGGCGCATAAACTGCCTTCTCAAAGCAGCATTGTTATTAAGATCATACTCCCGATACTTTCCAATGAAATCCCCAATCTGTCTACCTACTCCTTCAGACATAGATCCTACAGGCAAATCATATATTTGGACCCAAAAATCTGAAATATTCAACTCAACCAACTCAGGGGAAGACTCGTCCTTCCAAACAGCAAGGACAAGCAGGTGATTGTCAAAGGACCATGGCCCCCCAGTCACAACGTGAGACATATCAACTGCGTGATAAAACTCAAATACATACTTATTAGCTGACAGTTCAGAAATTGCTACACCCCTCCCAGGTCTCCAAATAGTTGCCATTCTGGCCTTCATAGTGACGGTATTAATTGATAGATCCGAGAGGAAACGACCCACCAAGGTTAGACCACTATTCTTAGCAATGGGGTTGGAGGAAGGACCAGTAAGATCAAGTTCCTCCTCCTCCCCGTCAGAAAGAGACAGCTTGTTAATCGCTTTCTCGACACCAGCCATAACAATGAAGGAATTCTAGGAAATAAATCAAGAACAAGCAGCAGGCAGAGAACACCAAAACACACAGCAAATCCGAAATCCAAAACAGGGCAACAAAGCAATATAGACAGAGACCAAAAGAATCCTGTGTTGAAACACCTTTCCACAGGATTTTGATTTGACAAAATTAATTAAGTGAAAGTAAATATTCTATAACACACTAAGTTTAAATGCTTTGATTTAGTGTTACTAATGTGTTTGTTCAATGTTGAGTTTATAATTTATCATAAGACATAAAGATCATAAGGCTCAAGCCCTATATGGAAATCAAGGCCCAAGTCAAACAAGCCAAAGATCACTCAGCCCGCGTATCTCCAAAACGTCGCCGTTAAAGTGATGAAACGCATGCTGAGTAAAGAAGGATCGAGAAGATCCACGTAGACAACTTCGGTATGAAGCTGCTGAGCTGTCTCGACAAAACGTGCAGGACAGCTACTGACCATAAGACAGCTTCCAGACAAAGTATTTCCTCATTAGGTAAAGGTCAGAAGACACAACAAGCTGTCTGGTTGACATTACCCAAAATGGTGGAACATACTGACTCACTGACCGAAGAACAGAAGACGCTAGAATCTGATTGGCTAACGAGAACTGCTGGCAGACTCAGTGAAAGCGACCTGTAGCCGTTTGTCTCCAACGGTTATTTCGAAATTCGAAATAACCAGAAGCTCTCACAGCTCTCTATAAATAGTCCATTCAGAATCCACATTCTGTAGAGAACCTTGAGCAAGAGCCGCTACGCTGACCAAACGTATACAAAAGTTCTCCATCAAAAGCAAAGCAAAGTTCTTACACTACAAAGTCTATTCATTTGTGTAAAAGTCTAGAGTGATTGTTTTTCAATCATCTAAGGTGTTCTAGCAATTGTTGTTTAGGACAAAATCTTTATCATTTCTAGAAGTAGAAAGGAGAGGTTGAGTACTCGGTTTTAAGTACTCAGCGGAGAGATTAGGATTGAGTAGAAGTATAGAGGAAGGTACTCTTGTCATACTCAATTGCTGATATTGTAAAAGGTTTGAGGCTCTACCTTTAAAGAGCTCAGTAGAGGATTTGAAATCTCGGAGGTGTTTCGGGGACAGGACGTACGCTTAGAAGAAGCCGAACCTGGATAAATCTGCTGAGTGAAGTTTTCTTAAACCTTAACTCCTTATTTATATTGCTTGCTTAAAACAAACTAAAACTGACCAAGTAAAAGAGGTCAAGCTGAGTTGTGCGCTACAAACGAGCAGGTTCAGGAATAGACTCTAAGTGCTATTTCCTGACCTAAGCAACGAAGCTGTCCTAGTCACTAGTTGACTAAGCCAGTGTCTTGCTGAGTGTTAAGACCCGCTGTTTTATAAACTTTTCTTAAAGAAAAGAAATCTGCCCAAATTATCTTTAAAAAGGTAAAATAGTTCCTAACCCCCCCTTGGAACTATATTTGCAACCTTACAAGGGACCAACAAGTGGTATCAGAGCCTCAAAGCTCATTACTAAAGGTCTAACAACCTTGAGTTGATCCATACCATGGGCGAAAACAGCACTCGGTTTCTCCTTGGAAACCAGACAACTCAGATATTACCTGAGGGGCTGTCCATTACCAGGCCTCCCCTATTCTTCGGGTCAAACTATACCTTTTGGAAGAATAGGATGAAAAACTTCATTCAAGCTACAAACATGAGTGCCTGGCTATCTATAGTCCAAGGCCCGTTTGTACCTGTGAAAGATGTTGCTGGCCAGTCAGTTGTTAAAGCTGAGGTTGAATGGACAGAGGATGATCTTAAGAAGCTTCAAAACCATGCTTCGGCTATCAATATGCTTCACTGTGCGCTCGATGCTGTAGAATATAACAAAATCTCAGGTTGTGAGTCGGCACAAGAGATCTGAAAAAAGCTGGAAGTCACCTACGAGGGAACAAACAAAGTAAAAGAATCCAAGGTGAATCAGCAGATGAGACTGTACGAGCTGTTCGAGATAAACAATGATGAGGGCATTTCGGACATGAACGCAAGGTTCACCAACATCATTAATGAGCTCAAGAGACTTGGGAAAATCTTCACTGAGGAAGAACAAGTCAAAAAGATACTCAGGAGTCTTCCAAAAGACTGGCAAGCAAAGACAGCAGTTGAGGAAGCTCAGGATTTAACCACCTACAAATATGACGAACTCATCGGTTCATTGCTGACCCATGAGATATCAATGAAGAACTTTGAGGTGAAGGAAAAATCTGATGACAAGAAGCAGAAGTCACTTGTCATGAAGGCTGACTCCACTGACGGGAGTTCAACTGATGATGAGGAGATGGCTATGTTTACAAGAAAGATGAAGAGGCTGTTCAGGAAGAACGACAAATATTCCAAAAAGCCTTACAAAAAGTTTGATAAGTATAAGGCTGACTCAAGCGACAACAAATACAGAAAGGACAGCTCAAAGCCCATTACATGCTTTGAGTGCCACCAAGATGGCCATATTAAGTCAAACTGCCCCACGCTGAGGAAAGACAAGAAAAGTGGGAAGAAGGCAATGGTGGCCACTTGGAGTAACAGTGATGAATCTTCATCAACAGAAACTGAGGCCACCGAGTCAGCGAAGTTATGCTTCATGGCTGACGAACTTGCTGAGCCATGCATTTCTGAGCATGCTGACCAATCTGATAAGTCAGACAATGAAGAGCAATCCAATGAGGTAATCTCACTCTCTCAACTCAGAAATGAAATGGGTAATGCCCTGAGTGATCTTTACACACTTGTCAAAAAGTGTAACAAAAAGATTAAAACACTCAGCCGGCGCTGTGATGAGGTGGAAGAGGTCAAACTGAGTGACCTCAGATACCTTCTTCAAGACAACTCAGTTTTGCATGAAAATATGAAAACCATTCATGAGTCTGTAGTTGAAGTCCAGTCAGTTTCCAAGAAACTGAGGAAGGATGTCACAACCATTCAGAACCAACTAAAGGTTCCAAACAAAAATAATTTTCCTCTGAGAACTAAGTATCAAGGTACTCAGTACCAAGGTACTCAGCAGAGACGAAATCCCCAGCGAAGAGTTCAGTGTGACTTTTATGGGAAGTTAGGACACACCACTAAGGTGTGCTGGCATGCTCAGCACTGGGGTGCTGACAAGTCAGTAAAGAGTCCTAAACAGAAAGTCAGTTGTGACTTCTGTGGAAAAAGTGGCCACACTATTAATGTATGTCGCCACAAAATAAAATATGATGCTTTACCTGTTGAACCTAACAAGTCAGGACCCAAAAAGAATTGGGTACCTAAAGGAAACTGATTACAATGCAGGTAAGCCTGAGATGCGCCGAGAAGTCAAAAATGTGGTATATTGACAGCGCATGCTCAAGGCATATGACGGGTGATGAAACTCAATTCATCACGTTCGAACGTAAACGAGGAGGAAGCGTAAGTTTTGGAGACAACAAAAAGGGTAAAATAGTAGGATCAGGCACCGTTGGAGGTAATCCCACTATTGAATCTGTCTCCCTAGTCAGCGGACTCAAATATAACTTACTCAGCGTAGCTCAGCTATGTGATAATGGAAGAAAAGTTATATTTGACGAAACTGGATGTAAAATATATGAGGGAAAATCAAATGAGTTAATTTTAACTGCCCCTCGGATAGACAATGTCTTTATGCTAAACCTCGAAAAGAAGTTTTCAAAAACTGTATGCTTAGTCACAAAGGAAGAAAATTCCTGGCTATGGCACATGAGACTTGGTCATGTAAGCATGGACCTCCTGGCCAAATTAGCAAGAAAGCAATTGGTTGAGGGACTGCCTGAACTTAAATTTCAAAAAGATCAATTATGCCATGCCTGCCAAGCTGGAAAACAAACCAATCAATCTTTTCAAAGTAAAAACATTGTCTCAACTAAGCGTCCGTTAGAAATGCTACACTTGGATCTCTTTGGTCCAGTCCAGCCGATGAGTCTGGGTGGAAGAAGGTTTTCCTTGGTTATTGTAGATGATTTCTCTCGGTACACATGGGTTATCCTGCTGACCAGTAAGGATGAGACCTTTGAGACATTTTCAAACTTGGTTAGAAAAATTGAAAATGAGAAAGACCTAAAATTAGCTCATATCCGTAGTGATAATGGTGGAGAATTCAAGAACCAGAAGTTTGTTGAATTTTGTGAAGCCAGCGGCATTGACCATAATTTCTCTGCTCCTAGAACACCTCAGCAAAATGGGGTTGTTGAAAGGAAGAACAGAACTCTGGTTGAGATTGCCAGGACAATGCTGGATGAGCATAGGCTTCCAAAGTATTTTTGGGGAGAAGCTGTCAACACATCATGCTATATTCTGAATAGGGCTTTAGTTAGACCTATACTTAAGAAAACCCCATATGAACTTTGGAAAGGACGAAAGCCCAACATTGGATACTTTCGTGCCTTTGGCTGTAGGTGTTTTATTTTAAATACCAAAGATAGCTTAGCCAAATTTGATTCAAAAGCTGATGAGGCTATCTTTCTAGGCTACTCAACAAATAACAAAGCATACAGAGTTTTTAATAAGAGAACTCAAGCATTAGAAGAATCTATACATGTGCAATTCGATGAAACTAACCCTGCAGGAAGATACCAGCCGCTGACAGAAGATGAACCAAACTCAGCACCTGCTGATCAAGAACCAGCCACTGAGTCCTTCATAAAACGGCTGACCAAGAGTAAGAGTGAACCTAAAATTACTTTCACTGACCTATCTACTTCTGCAGAGAATGTTGAAACACAGATAGAACAAGACACAAGTCTACCAAAGGAGATAAGAGTCCCAAGAGGGCATTCAGAAAATGCAATTCTTGACTCAGCTGGAAATACGCTGATGACAAGAAATCAACTAAGGAAGTATCTCGGCAATGTAGCTTTTGTCTTAGTACTTGAGCCGAAGAACTTTGCCGAAGCTGAGGATGACGAATTCTGGATGAATGCCATGCAAGAGGAACTCAATCAGTTCAGGAGAAATAATGTATGGGAGCTAGTGCCACATCCTAGGAGCCAAAAGACCATTGGAACGAGATGGGTCTTCAGGAACAAGCTAGATGAGCAAGGAAACGTAGTCAGAAATAAGGCAAGACTTGTAGCTCAGGGCTACAGTCATCAAGAAGGTATTGACTACGGTGAGACCTTTGCCCCAGTGGCAAGGCTAGAAGCTATTAGGATTTTATGTGCATATGCATCTTACATGAACTTTAAACTGTTTCAAATGGATGTCAAAAGTGCCTTTCTTAATAGAGTAATAGACGAGGAGGTCTATGTAAATCAGCCTCCAGGGTTTGAGGATTCTAAGTTCCCAAACCACATTTACAAACTCAAAAAGGCTCTGTATGGACTCAAGCAAGCACCACGTGCTTGGTATGAGAGGCTGACCAACTTTTTACTGACTAGAGGTTACGTCAGGGGTCAAGCTGATACAACCTTATTCATTAAGAGAAAGGGTAAAGATACCCTGCTGGCACAAATATATGTAGATGCTATTATATTCGGTGCTACTAATGAATCTATGTGCAAGGAATTTAACAAACAAATGCAGACTGAATTCGAAATGTCAATGATGGGAGAACTCAACTTCTTCCTCGGACTTCAAATCAAGCAAGGAAAGAATGGCATATTCATAAGTCAAGCTAAATATGCCAAGGAGATATTGAAGAAATATGAACTAGAACATTGTAAGCCAATATCCACTCCTATGGGCACTGACACTGTCCTTTGTGCTGATGAGAATGGTAAGTCAGTAGACAGCAAGTTATACCGAGGTATGATTGGCTCTTTACTTTACTTAACAGCAAGTAGACCGGACATTCAGTTCTCAGTATGTTATTGTGCTAGATATCAAGCTAACCCTAAGGAATCCCATTACATAGCTGTAAAAAGGATCCTTAGATATTTGCAAAGCTCAGTAAATGCAGGTCTGTGGTATCCAAATACTCATGACTTTACACTCATCGGATACACTGACGCTGACTATGGACGAGACAAGCTGGAAAGAAAAAGCACCTCTGGAGGATGCCAATTCCTAGGAAGCTATCTTGTATCTTGGTTCAGCAAGAAGCAGGCGTCAGTAGCCCTGTCCACAACTGAAGCTGAGTACATTGCTGCTGGAAGCTGTGTTGCTCAAGTCCTTTGGATTAAGCAACAGCTTGAAGATTATGGTGTTCAAACAAAGACAATTGAAGTCAAATGCGACAATAAGAGTGCAATTGACCTCTCAAAGAACCCAGTTCAACACAGCAGGATGAAACATGTCAGCATAAGACATCACTTCATCAGAGATCATGTACTCAAGAAAGAAATCAAGCTGACTTATGTGCCAACAGACGAGCAGCTTGCTGATATCTTTACAAAGCCTCTAGCACGAGAGCAATTTAGCATACTGAGAGAAGCAATTGGTATGTTTAATCCTCTTCAGTAAATTCCTGTGCTAAATGAATATTGAATGCTGAGTGAATTACATGCTGAATGATTTATTGTTTGCTGAGTATCTCTTGAAACTGACTAAATATACAATACTGAGTAATCTTGCACACTGAGTAAATTAGCTTCGAACTTGAACTTAAAGCCATTCCTAAAGAATGTACTGACTACTCAGAATATGAAACGTTTATATCAACAAACGCTAAGTAAAAGCACTTATTAGCATTTAATGTCACTACACGCGAAGTGACACCTGTACTGCGCATGCGCCGAATAACGTCTTAATAGTGTCATAAGTGTCAGGGTTTCTGTCGATTGGACAACCCAGAGCAAAACTGGATAAAATTCAAACGGAACCCTAAACCATAAAATCTATAAATAGTAAATACTAACCCACTACCCTCGTCACATATACATTGGACCCTAAGAAAGCTTCTAAATTTTCCAAAGAGCTTCAAAACTTCAAAAATGTCTTATAACGAAAGTTATTTCTCTCCAACTCTCAAATCCTCTGACCAGGCTGGTCCTTCAACTAGCCTAATGAGAAAAATGATCAAAGTACACTCTTGGGCCAAGAATCAAGAGGTACTAAGGAGTCGATTCTTCCATCCCGACTTCATCTCTTCAGAGACTCCATTCTGTGAATGGATCAAAAACAACAAATGGACAAGTCTCTTCTCTTTGTCCGGGCAAACCTATCCTACAATGGTAAGAGAGTTCTACTCCAACCTGCATGTTGATGCAGATGACTCTGACTATCTGGAGACCACAGTCAAGGGTCAAAAGATAGTGATAACCCCTGAATATCTAGCTACATTGCTAGAGATACCAAATACAGGGATCCAATTCAGAACCACAAAGGAGCCGATACCGAAAGCCATCGCAGAGAAGATGAAGGGATTCTGTAAACCCAGAAACTACAAGGGAGAAGTACCCAGCACCTGCATGGGCAAAAATCAGAAGATGGCCCACTTCTTGCTGACCAACTTTATCTTCCCTAAACTCAGCTCTCCCTCATCTGCCTCTAATTTTGAACAATGTTTCATCTGGCATATGCTGACCAGCACTCCTTTCAACATGCTTGTATTTTTGGTCGGGGCTTTCCAAAGAAGCGGAAGGAAGCTCCGTTTAGGTTCTCTCATCACCAGGATAATACAAGACAAGAACATAGAGACTGTTGGTGAAATAAGTTCAACGGGAACTGCTATCACTGCACGTCTGCTGAATGGACTCTCACATAGCCAACCTCTTAGAGGATATGATGAAAATGCCACTCCTGAGGAGGAGAATCTTATGGCTGAGGATGAGCAACCCATTGGAGAAATGGAAAATCTGGCTAACCTGGATGCCATTATAAATGATGTTATGGCTGAAGCCGCTCACACTGCTGAGGGTACAGAACCAATCAATGAACCTCCAACTGAGAATCCGTCCACTGTGCCATCTGAGGTTGCTGAAGCTGAGAAGAAGAAGAAAAAGGGAGCATGCTCGAAGGATATTCATACTGTCCCGAGAAAGATAAGGCTGATAGAAAGCAACAAGAGGAAAGCTGATCAAGACCTAGCTGAGTCAGCTGAGAAGAAGCTGCGAACAGCTGAAGAACCTGTTCTTGAGGGTCATGTTGCTCAAGAGGGGTCTCCACAAAATCGAGCCTCTGTTCCTCCCGTAGAGAAACAAGCCAAGACCCCTGTAAGTCCAAAAGAAGCTCCACTCCCACCTCAAACTCAAAGCAACTCAGCACCTGAGGTCAACACGCCTCGTAGTCCTGTCACTACACAAGGCCCTCAGTGTGAACCCACTTCTGCCAAATATGCACACCTTGGTGCCACTGAGTCAGGTCGGTGTATCATCGCCTCAGTAAGCACTCTGCTTCAAGAACAAGCACCTACTCCATCAACTCCTGCTCAGTCCTCTCATCCACCTGTCACTCACCATATTCTGCGTGAAATCCATGAATTAATCAATCACTTCTCCTCTGACCAGACGCAGCAACCCACACATGCTCACATGACCAGAATGACTGAACTCATGCTGGCTATGGTCAGTCATATGAATTCCTTGGAGGGTCAAATACGTGTGCTGCAGGATCAGGCCAAATCTCCTGCCCCTACCGTTAATTTGCCTACTGCTGATGCTGGCAAAACGGGGGAGAAAAGTGGCAACTAAGGAGAAGGAACTCTAGAGTGTTAAGTGTTAGAAGTTAGGAAGAAGAACTTTATCTGTTTGTTTTTGTGTTGTTTTATTTTATGCCTAACTTGCCTAACTTCTGTTACTCCTGAAATACTTGCATTCATATTTTAACTGCTGATTATTCATCCTTTAAATGCCAAGTATTATATAAATGCATGCTGCATATAGATGTTTGAACTTGTCAAATATAAACCATTGAACAAATGATTTACTCAGCGCTCTGTCACTATACATCACTTCCGCTGCATACTGAGTAAAATAGAATATGTCCCATAAGCTGACCTATAGCTGAAAACTGATCTTAGGCTTATTCAGCTAAACCTTAGAATGTTTAGAATAAAACTAAGTCAGTAGTTCTATCCTTACGGGGGAGTTCACTTAATTAAAAAGGTCAACTATCATGGGGGAGCTCATACTGAGTTCCTTGCTGATTAGTTTTGCCAACATCAAAATGGGGGAGTTTGTTGAAACACCTTTCCACAGGATTTTGATTTGACAAAATTAATTAATTGAAAGTAAATATTCTATAACACACTAAGTTTAAATGCTTTGATTTAGTGTTACTAATGTGTTTGTTCAATGTTGAGTTTATAATTTATCATAAGACATAAAGATCATAAGGCTCAAGCCCTATATGGAAATCAAGGCCCAAGTCAAACAAGCCAAAGATCACTCAGCCCGCGTATCTCCAAAACGTCGCCGTTAAAGTGATGAAACGCATGCTGAGTAAAGAAGGATCGAGAAGATCCACGTAGACAACTTCGGTATGAAGCTGCTGAGCTGTCTCGACAAAACGTGCAGGACAGCTACTGACCATAAGACAGCTTCCAGACAAAGTATTTCCTCATTAGGTAAAGGTCAGAAGACACAACAAGCTGTCTGGTTGACATTACCCAAAATGGTGGAACATACTGACTCACTGACCGAAGAACAGAAGACGCTGGAATCTGATTCGCTAATGAGAACTGCTGGCAGACTCAGTGAAAGCGACCTGTAGCCGTTTGTCTCCAACGGTTATTTCGAAATTCGAAATAACCAGAAGCTCTCACAGCTCTCTATAAATAGTCCATTCAGAATCCACATTCTGTAGAGAACCTTGAGCAAGAGCCGCTACGCTGACCAAACGTATACAAAAGTTCTCCATCAAAAGCAAAGCAAAGTTCTTACACTACAAAGTCTATTCATTTGTGTAAAAGTCTAGAGTGATTGTTTTTCAATCATCTAAGGTGTTCTAGCAATTGTTGTTTAGGACAAAATCTTTATCATTTCTAGAAGTAGAAAGGAGAGGTTGAGTACTCGGTTTTAAGTACTCAGCGGAGAGATTAGGATTGAGTAGAAGTATAGAGGAAGGTACTCTTGTCATACTCAATTGCTGATATTGTAAAAGGTTTGAGGCTCTACCTTTAAAGAGCTCAGTAGAGGATTTGAAATCTCGGAGGTGTTCCGGGGACAGGACGTAGGCTTAGAAGAAGCCGAACCTGGATAAATCTGCTGAGTGAAGTTTTCTTAAACCTTAACTCCTTATTTATATTGCTTGCTTAAAACAAACTAAAACTGACCAAGTAAAAGAGGTCAAGCTGAGTTGTGCGCTACAAACGAGCAGGTTCAGGAATAGACTCTAAGTGCTATTTCCTGACCTAAGCAACGAAGCTGTCCTAGTCACTAGTTGACTAAGCCAGTGTCTTGCTGAGTGTTAAGTGCCGCTGTTTTATAAACTTTTCTTAAAGAAAAGAAATCTGCCCAAATTATCTTTAAAAAGGTAAAATAGTTCCTAATCCCCCCTTGGAACTATATTTGCAACCTTACAAGGGACCAACATCATGCACTTCAAAAATCGCTAAACCACCAGCAACAACAAGATCTCAAATACGTTGTTGAACCACAGAACTCAATCTAATCACAAAACCACACACTAGAGAAGCAACAGTAACAGAACCAATCTGACTCAATACTCAGCGATACCACAAGAATGTAAACCAGAGAGACTAACCCGAACCACCCTAAACGGGTGCAAGCAGAGCCAGTTTCAGGCGGGCGCTCAGGTGCGAAAGGGCTCGCGAAGCAGAGAGCAATTCGAGACAAGCAGTTGCCGGGGATGGACAACGATAACAGGGACAGCGGTGCGACTAGCGACAAGGGCCCGATAGGAGCAAATAGGGACGATCAACACAAGGCAGGAGCAGACTCTCACAGCACCGGCGGCGGAGGAGGGACAACCGGACTCGCGGCGGCGAGGGCGGCTAGGTTACAGGACAGCGGCAGCGGTTATCTGGGATGTATGGATACGCGATTTTTCATTTCTTTTATTCTATATAAATTTATTAGGTATTATATCTAACTGTTATCGAGACATTAACAGATGTTTGATGTATTTAGTTTTGTTTTTTTGGTTTTTTTAAGAAATTTATTTAATTTTTCGGATGTTACTTTTTTTTTACAATAGTTTTTATTTCCATTTTTAAGAAATATATTGAATGAATGAGTTTCTTTATTAAATAGTTGAGAATAAATAGTTGTATTCTCAAACAATAGTTGAATAACCTATTGAGATTCTTAAATCCTTATTATTTATAATTTATTAAACTTGATATTCATAAAAAATTAATTAATATAAAAAAACTTGATATACAAGATTCATGATCGAGAAGACAGTTTGATGAATTATTTCTCAAATTGACTCAATTTATCAACGTTAGGGGTAAAATTGCTCTTGGCTTCCAACGTTAGGGGTAAAATTGCACCATTTTAGACGTTAGGGGTAAAATTACTCCTGACCTAAAACGTTATGGGTACTTTTGCACCTTAACCCAAAAAAAGGACCAATTTTAGCTCCTAGCGTTTTAAACGATATGCGTATTTAACCCTAACATATGAAATAGTATAAATTTAACTCTAATATTTACAAGGAAGGTCAATTTTAATCCTGCTCGATAAAAAAAAGTTGAATTTGGTTAGTTTTCCATTCAAAATGAATTAAGTGTCACCGATGAAAACAATTGAGGAGATAAATGTTATCAAATAATATCATATGGATAAACGATAAAAAAAATTATCAGTAATGTTCACATTTTTTTAAACTCGCTGTTATATCTAGACTGATTAAAATTCCAAAGATAATATTCAAGGATTTCAAATACGATTTAATCATAAGAAAAGTTGTTAAATTCTGTTAGAATTTTAAATAAAATTTAAAATCGGCTATAGATTCCATCATAACATATGTTTGTATTTCTTTAAGGGTTAAGGTGTAAAAATACCCTAATATTTTAGATCAGGAGTAATTTACCCATAACGTCTAAAATGGTGCAACTTTACCTCTAATGTTGGTAGCAAACAGCAATTTTACCCATAATATTGATGAATTATATTTTTTTTCAATTGTTTGACTTAAGTATTAAAGTATCCAATCCAATTTTAATTTTAGTCGTGAATCTATATTGATTTCCACATCCATGTTACTTTATCCCAAATTTAAAGAAAAAATATCCCAAATTTCAAATTTGGTCATTGATGGAAGATATATTAAATGGAATGATATTCGATATTTGATAAAAGATAAAAAAAGCTGTTTCATTAGGATGTGAATTCTTATTACTTTTTCCAAACATTGACGAAATATTTATTATAAAAAGCTTAGACAAAATATAGATATATCCATCTAAATAAAATATAATAGATATATCATATATTAAATCCCAACTTCATCTCGTTTCCATAATACATTAATAATATTAAATAAATTATAGGATGATAATACAATTCTTCCCACAACTTTTAAATTAAGAACTAATATTGTAAATTATTTCGAAATTTTAAATAACAATCTTCTGTCGTGTATATCCACTGCCGTGTATATTGTAAATTACTTTAATCGTTAGATTTCTACAATTTTTCAGTGCAAGTGTTTATCATTTTATTAATTTGATACACTTTTGATGTGTATATCCACTGCCCACTCTCCACTCTCGCTCAACTTCTTTCACACTTCAAAATCATTACTACCTCTTTCAAACTTCATAAAACTATGAATTTCTAACTCTCCTTCTTTATCTCTATAACTGCCTCCTGTTCTTATCTCTTCTCTCTTCCAAATTCCAATCCTAATATTAAATGGTCACTGCTTATTTCTCTATTTTCACCATTTTCTTTCCTCTTCTTCCTAATCAACTTCGATGATTTTCCAAACTCCTACCACTGCTCTATATTCTTCCCTTTTTTTTTTTTTTTTTTTTTTTTTGTTGTTGTTATAGTACAGATGATTGCAACTGACATTAGAAGATTGGCAAGGATGTACGAAGAAAATAACTTCGACAGAGACAATTAGAGATCTGGAAGTGGTAGGTTCTATCAAACATTGAGGTTTATTTTTCAATTTTTACACGAAATTGAACAATTTAACATATTTATTATGGTTTAAAAAGTTGGATTTGTTTATTGTATTAGTTAACTAACTTGAGTTAAATTAGTTGGAAATTTAGTTATATATAATTTGGGTATCCGAGTCCATTTTCTCGATTTTCAGTTTACTTTTGTTTATGAATTTTGATATTTTATGGTTAGGTTTGACCTTTGATCCTTGGATACACGTCCACCATTTTCATAATTTAATTCATGTTTTTTTAAAATATAATTTTATGTATTTTATTCTCTTTCAGGTAAACTCTAACTTTTATCTCGGTCACTCTCTTCCTTTCTTGTACTTGGTATGTATCACAATATTGTATCTGTCACGTCCGTGTCCAAAATTTTTAACGTATTTTATATTAAATTAAGATTATGTCATATATAATTATGTTATTGTATTTAATTTGATATTGTTAGGTGTAAATTAAAAACTTTGGGTAAGTTTATAAAAAGTTATAAATTAAAAGGATCAAAATTAATATTTTTTCCCAATTAAAACCATATACACGTATGTTACAATTAAATTTATATAATAATAATAATAATAATAATAATAAATAATAATGATACACCAACATTTGAAAAGGATCTTTTTAAATTATTGTATTATTCATTTGTTTGAAATCTATGCTAAAATTAAACTAAATTATAATAATGGTTTTCAGAATTTGTTTTTGGAAATTATTACCTTCTATACCTTACATTGAATAAGAATAAAATACTATTTGGTAAGTGGGACTAAATTCAATAAATAGAAAAGGTGTCATTTCCAATTGAGAGAAAATGTACATGTATCATCCTTAAATCTATATATTAACATGTGTCATTCTTAAAACATAGAAACAATTTAAGTTGGACACCATGACATCTACGCATGAATTAAAATAAGAAAGGGAATATATATAGATGGAAATCCTATGATAAAAGAGGGGGGGGGGGGGGGGGGGGGGGAGAATGGAAAAAGAGGGATAAAAGTGAGGAAAACTCATTAGAATTAAAAAGAAAGTAAAGGAAATAATAGGAGCTTGTGGCATTAAGAAGGAAAACTGAGAGTTTATCTCGGCAATCAGAAACGACATCCCAAAGACGGTATTTTAAGTTCAAATTCCTTATAAAATATTTCAAGTATGATTTTAAGTAAAGTTTAATTGTGGCAATTTATTTAAAATATTAACAAATTAATTATAGTCATCTTTAGTTTGATGATCCCTAATGTAGGGTTTAATCTTCTAAATATATTCAAGTTATAGTTATTCTTTAGACCTTTTAGTGGTGATATATATTTAGCATACATCTACTTTTATTGATCTAAGTTATAGTTAATTAATGTTTTTTTTACAAATTTCTGAGTTAATGAATTAAGCCATTCTCTAATTAACCAGAGATGGAAATCATACATACTAAGCTAAACTGAAATAATAGAAATATAAGAGGGGTTGTCACACCCGACCCAAAACGGCATCGGGTATGAACGGAAAATAGGATACCGAATGCCTAACAGCCTGAAAGCCGAACCGATTTTCTAATAGATAAAAATTTATTTAGAGTACCTAAAGTTTTATTTATTATTTGGCTTGGACTTGATAATTCTACCAAGCTTCCTACGTATCCCGAACGTCTTATAATATTTAAACCGGAAATCAAAGCCACGTAGTTCTACCAATTTTAGGTAGTTCTCTTAATAGGTATGAACTCATTTTATTATTGACACGTTGATTGATTCGCTAATAACTTAATTGTATATTTCACTTTATTACTATATAATTTAATATATATAAATCACTTTATCAAAACGAATCAAATCGAACAACGTTTTATCAAAACGAATCAAATCGAATAAACCGCTTTAACAAACCGACTCATAATCAAATAAATCGCTTACAAACCAACTCGTAATCAAATAAATCGCTTTAACAAATCGACTCGTAATCAAACAAACGTAAAACATTATAATTCAAATCATCAAACATTATCAAAATGTAATACAAAATTTACGTGTGTGTCCATCCTTGAATTCCACCCGTGTAGCTTATCATAACATCAATCATATCAATAATCGAGATATCTCATTCATATCTCACCTTGCCTAACGTTAGGACTACCAGCCGTGCACTCTGGCCATACCGCCCTTAGGTATGGTCTTACAACTTACAACTCCTACCCCGGGCAATCCTAGATGGACAAAACCATTTTTATCTATCATTCAAAATATCGCAACATAAAATCATAAGTTAGGCATAAAATTGCTTTTAACCTTCAACGTTAGGCATAAAATTACACAATTTTAGATGTTAGGGGTAAAATTGCTCTTGATCCAAACCGTTAGGAGTATTTTTGCACCTTAACCCTTTCATTAATTATATGTACCCATAAAAAAGGCATAATATCCATTTGGATCCCTAAACTAAGATTTTAAAATTAATTAAGACCTTAAATTATTAAAACCATCAATCAGGTCCCTAAACTAACAAAAAATCATCAATTAAGTCTCCATTCTAAAAAAAACTGTTAAATTGTGTTACGATTTTAAATAAAGTTTAAAATTTTCTATGGATTCAATTACAAAACATTTGTGTTTCTTTAAATAATTTTACGGAAAAAAAAACAAATGAAATATTGGTCTAGGATATATATTCCTATAAGCAGAGATAACTAACTTTATTTATATATAATATTAGAAGGAATCAAACACTTATATCTTTAATTAATTATAAAATATGCTATAGATAATGAAAAAGTATGATGATCAATACTCATTTAAATATGATGATAAATTAATTCTAAAATAACCACTGCCGAGCTTGAAATTAGAGGAATGGTAATTAATTAGGACTCTAGCTCATACAATCTCTCTCCTAACAATTACTTCTCCGACCCAGACACTAACTCGTCCTCTTTAAATTCATTTGTTTTTTAATTTTTTTAAAACAATTTGTAGTCTCTAGCTCTACATTTCTTTCAGGTATTCTCAATGTTTTTTCTTAGCCTCTCTCATGAACTATTTTGTTCATTCTAATTCAATCAAACTATCTCACTACTCATATATATCATTGATTCACTTACAAACACATCATAATTAAGATATAATCACTGTTAATGCATGATGAACAAAATGTTAAGGTTTGTTGAAATCGGTTTGAATGAGTTCAAAGTTTTTGGTAATTCAATTTGAGAGTGTTATTTTACGTTGTTAATTTTGTTAGTGTTGTTCTCTTTCAGGTAAACTCTAGGATTTCTCTCAGACTCTCTCCATTTCTGGTACACGATATGTATAACAATGCTGGTCTAAATATTATAAACATATCATGTTTGTTGATTTTGTTTATTTATTTTTGGGAAAAGTATAAAAATAAACCTTGTGGTTACACCTGTTTTCAACCGGCACCCCTGTGGTTTAAAAGTTTACAAAATGGTACATTGAGATTCATTCTGTTAGCAAGCACATACCAAATTGACTAACGGTTTTAAAAGTCAAAAGAAAACGAGTTATTTTGGTCCTTATATTTATTTATTTTATAAATTAACCTCCTTTATTATCTAATTATCACAAACAAACCACCAAATAAAAAATAAAAATCAATAAAACCATCTTTATTTTGGTACTTATATTTATTTATTTTATAAATTAACCTCCCTTATTACTTTATTGATATATTACCACTATTAATATAAATTTTAACGTGGTTTATATAGATGGATGAAAATAATCCTAATTTTTAATGTGGTCAATGAATTGGGTTCACAAGCACGTCTAGCAAGGTTGAAAAGAAAGAACAAAATGATTGAAAAACGATTTCCTAATAAGCTTTCAAGGTCTCATGGTGTTGGTGGAGGTAATTTTTTAATCATTGAATTATTTGTTACCAATCATTAAATATTTTTAATTTTTCCAACTCATATAATTTGAACAATATTATGTTGAATATATACGTAGAAAAATAAAATATTCAAATCATCAAATAGTTTTTTGTCTTGGTATATTTTTAGAGTTCACTACAATTTGTAAGGATCTCATAAATTTTAAAATTTACAAATAAAAAATGATTAAAATAATATTTATCTCTTAAGATTTTAATGTGGTAATTGCAATGCAGCTTGCAGTAGTAATCATATTGACGGAAATAATAACAGAATCGATTGAGTAATAAAAAAATTTAGTAATTATGATTTTTTTTTTTTTTGCAGTTTCCTCTATAATGAACTCAACATTTGAACAAGTTATTGATGGGAACAATATAATGCTCAATGATTGTTAGGCATGAAATTGACTAAGATTAACAGATAATTTATAAGGGAATTCGGGTAATTTTTATATCATTTTGTAAGGAATAAGGGCTAATTAATGTCCTTGTGCAGATAAGCAAAGAAAAATGCTAAACTCGCTGGAAACAGCTTGTTTTGCTAATGCCAATGAGGAGTGGAGCCTTACTTGTGTCCAGCGGTCAAACGCTGGATTATCCAATGACGGACAACGACAGATCGTTGGTGGTAGTGAAAGGAAAGCGGCAGGAAAAGCAGGTGAAAGTGTGTGGCGATGGGATTGCCCAAAGTAGCATGATGATTTGAAGTCTCACCCCCTTGAGTGTTCAAGGGTTAATCTAAAAGTTAATCATTTCTTTAGTTTGATAATTGTAGTAAGTAGTTGACTTTGTTTGTAAGAAGGGTACGAAAGTTGTACCAATTTTGGATAGTCTCGGTCTTTTCCCTTTAAATAGGAAAAGCAGAGAAGGTTTAGGAATCAGATATTTTTTCTTAGCTTTAGTTTTTTTTAACAAGTAGAATAGAAGGAGAAGAGAGCTCTCATGGAGTCTCAAGCTGTAACAACAACCTTCCTCTGCTCACTGCTCGATATGAGTGAGTAGACATTTTGAACGGGCACGGCATGGCCGACCCGGTGATGTAAGTTTTACAACGTTTTAATGATATTTAGTATTTTGCCAATGTTGTGATCAATGAGGATTTAACTTTCTTACGTAAGCATGTATATATGTGTTAGATGAATGTTAGGACACTGCTTTCATCTTCACCGATATCTCTATTGATCTCCCAACTTCGAAGCTGACAAGTTAGAAGGTTGTGTCGAGGGTTTTCTCATCTAGAAATGGAGTTTTGTTCTTAATGCTAGAAAGAACGTATCTTTAGGACGCTAAAGATGTTAGTAAATCTTAGGAGTTTGAGAACACACGACAGTTGACTCAAACTCACTCAAAAACTGATACTTTGGCTTCGTTGGCATTATCTTTTATTCATCGAATGTTGTAAGATGTAACACACCGTGTTCGGTCATGTAAAGCCTGTTCTCTTCCTTTAATCGTTAAAAAGTAACCTTATTTTCTTGATTGAGTATCCTGCCCGAGTCACTAAAACAACCAATATCAAACAAACAACCATAAAGGAAGCCACTTGTATAACACACACTGTTTAGCAACAATTTCTCTTATTTATTTGTATCACAATCCCTGTGGAGACGATACTCACTTATCACTTTATTACTTGTATCTAGTGCACATGCTAGAGTCTGTTTACAAGACAACAAGTTTTTGGCGCCGTTGCCGGGGATTGAGAGCAACAAATTTATAGCTGAAATTTCTGTGAAACAGGGTGTTTTTAATCTGTGTGTTAAGGCGTGCAGGAACATCCAAAGAGGCTGAAGGGGAACTGGAACAAGCTGTTCCTGGAAATGAAGAAACGAGGAAGGATAACCAAGCAAGTAAGCCAAATCAAGAGGAGGAAAGGGCTTGTAAACCACCATAGCCGTATGTCCCACTGGTGCCATATCCAACACGGCTGATCAACAAGAAGTTGGAGGAGCAGAATTCTAAAGTGTTGGACACTTTGAGAAAATTGCACATCAACATACCTTTTATGGAAGCACTGGCACAGATGCCGACATACGCAAAATTCCTCAAAGATATCTTGTCAAACAAGAAGAAACTGGAGAACATTTCCATGATACAACTCAAGAGAGATTGTTCGTCCATACTCCAAAACAAGCAGCAGCTTCCAAAGAAGCTAAAAGATCCAGGGAGTTTTTCGATTCCTACTCCATAAGGAAGCCGAGTTCTCTTTTAATGCAGACTGTTTGAAGTCCTTTGAGCTCTTAAAGACTAAGCTGATCAACTCACCTATACTAGCAGGACCAGATTGGGAGCAACCTTTTGAAATAATGTGCGACGCAAGCGCTTGGACAGAGGATTGAGAAGAGGTTTCGACCTATTTACTATGCCAGCAAAACATTGAACGTGGCCCAGCAAAACTATACAACTACCGAGAAGAAACTTCTGGCGGTTGTGTATGCTTTCGACAAGTTCAGGCCCTACTTGGTTTTATCCAGGGTGATTGTTCACACAGATCACGCAGCGTTGCGATACTTGTTCGCAAAACAAGATGCTAAGCCAAGGTTGATCCGATGGTTGCTATTACTTCAGGAGTTCGATTTGGAAATTAAGGATAAAAAGGGAACGGAGAATGTTGCTGCAGATAATTTGTCAAGGATAGATCACAAGGGCAGGGTTGAACAAATAGAAATCGTGGAAAGGTTTCCTGACGAGCATCTGTATGCGGCGCAGTCTGCGCCATGGTTCGCCGATATAGCTAATTACCTTGCAACTTCGCTCAAACCACACAACCTATCCACAAATCAAAAAAGGAAGTTTTTCTCCGAAATCAAATATTATTTTTGGGATGACCCTTACCTTTTCAGGTTGTGCGCGGACCAAATCATTCGAAGATGCATATCGCAAGAAGAGGGACAGGATGTTCTCAGCCACTGTCATAACCGCGAAGCATGAGGACACCATAGTGCAAGCCGTACCGCGGCAAAGGTTCTCCAATCAGGTTTTTTCTGGCCCACTCTTTTTAAGGATGCTAATGCATTCGTTGGAACTTGCAATGAGTGCCAACGAACGGGAAACATTTCAGCTCGAAATGCTATGCCCCTAAACAACATAGTTGTGTGCGAAATTTTTGACATCTGGGGCATAGATTTTATGGGACCATTCCCAACTTCCCAAGGGAATAAATACATCCTAGTGGCTGTGGATTATATGAGCAAATGGGTCGAAGCAATAGCAAGTCCCACCAATGACGTCCGCGTGGTAGTCAAATTTCTGAAAAGACTGTTCGCCAGATTCGGGGTCCCGCGAGCGATCATCAGTGATCAAGGGACCCACTTCTGTAATGCAAAATTTGAAAAATTAATGGAAAAACTTGGAGTCTCACACAGGGTTGCCACACCATACCATCCACAAACCAGTGGACAGGTGGAGATCTCCAATAGAGAAATAAAAAGAATCTTAGAGAAAATCGTTGGCAATTCTCGAAAGGATTGGGCAAACAAGCTCGATGATGCTCTTTGGGCATATCGTACAGCTTATAAAACACCGATTGGAATGTCTCCTTTTCGGTTGTTATACGGGAAATCTTGTCACTTGCCGGTGGAAATGGAACACCGCGCATTTTGGGCGTTAACATTTTTAAATTTTGAGACGCAGGCTGTTGGTGAACAGAGAAGCTTACAGCTGAGCGAAATGGAGGAATTCAGGCTGTTCTCATACGAAAATGCGGTGAATTACAAAGCCAGGACCAAGCAGTGGCATGCCAAAAAGCTCATGAACAAGGTGTTCCATGAAGGACAAAACGTCCTTCTTTTCAATTCACGATTGAGGCTCTTTCTGGGAAAGCTCAAGTCAAGATGGTTGGGACCATTCATTGTAAACCGTGTATTTGCACATGGAGCTGTTGAAATTTTCAAAGATGGGGGTGATCCTTTTAAGGTGAACGGACAAAGATTAAAACCATATTTAGAGAACGATCACACAAGGAAGATCGATACTGTTCATTTCCAGGATCCCCCAGGACAGTAAAAGCAAGAGAACAGGGTGTCCACTACAAACACCAATTGTAGCACAAGTAACTTTGCATTTTATTGATTTTTATCTTTACTTTTTATTTTTATTTTTGTTTCCGTGGTGTAAAGTGTGTCTGAAGTTGACTTCATCTTGAGTAATTTCTGCCTAGGCACAATTGTAAAACCTAAAAATCCTTCCAAGGGTGAGGTAGTACAATTGTACCTGTGTTGTAGGGAAAGGGAAAATCGTAGAGATTTGGGCGGTAGGAATTTGTTATTAAAGCTAGGAAAAGTGGAACGTCCACTCCTATGCCAAATAGGCAATCATACCGCCTGTTTTTCTCCTCGATAAGATTGAACGGTTGGGGGGATATAAATGCTAAAATTAAATCTTGACCGTTCATCTACCCTCATTTTGATTCAAAAACACGCGCCTTTCTGCCGATTTGTCCAGGTGGCCGACTTTGATTCGGCCTCAAACTGACAGATTGGCGAGAAGACGCCTCGTTTCCCTACTTAAAGAAGCTTTATGTCAATTCAGTCCTTCTATCACCATATTTCTTTCTTTTCTTTGAGATTTCTTTTCACAAAGGCATTTCATGATCTATGCCCTATACCACTGGAAAACCCTACTTAAACTTGAAAGCAAAATGAGAACCCGAGGCTCGGGCAAAAACGTGAAAATTGAGGGTTCTTCCAAGAAAGAAAAAGCAAAGGCAAAAATGGCGGAACCATGCACTGTGGCGTTTGTCCCAGATGAGAAGCTGGTCAAGAAACTCTCCCAGTTCAAAGACGCCTCTGTTCAGGCGTACTATGATGAGCTAGCGAAACTTCAGTTCAGACCCATCCGAACAGTTTGCTGGGAATCCCTAAAAAGGCTAAACCTCGAGGATCGTGTACGCACCCTCATGAAGTCTGGTCATTTTGAATGTTTCTTTGAAATGACAGAACCGGCCTATCGGGAACTAACACTCGAGTTCTTGGCAACCTTTAAGCACAACACTGAGATAACCGAACCTGATGAAGAGGGAAAATTTAGCTTCAGGCTCATGGGTCACTCCCAAAGGCCTTCGCTTAACTTGTTCAACCAGATGCTTGGTGCTGCCGACGATGACGATCTAGAATCCGAGAGCTATAAAGAGGCATTCACCACAACGCCTGATGTTTTCGACCCTGTGGCCTTCTGGGAATCACTTTCAGGACAGAAACATTATGACGGCAGTTCGACCAAGGCGTCCAATATCGATGATTACGCTGTTCGGTATTTGCACAAGTTGATCTCTGGTACAATCTTCGCCCGGGAAAACCAAGCCACCATGCCACATGCAGATCTCACCGCATTGTGGAGTATGGCAGTTGGACCGAGAATGAATTTGGGATTCTGGTTTGGAGAGTACATCAGCGCTTTTTCCAAGAAAAACTCGTCAGTCATCTGTTGTGGAAGCATATAGTCACCAGAATTGCGGAGTCAATCGGGGTTTTTTAACCTGAAGACCACTCTCGTCTCACGATTGTGAATCACCCTGCCCCATTGATCTCAAAAGCCTCCAAAAGATGTTATTCGGAAAGATTGTGAATGGGAAGTGGGTCTGGATGTCTGATTTTGTTACATCTCGGCAGACTGAGAGCCGGAAAAGGAAAAGCGAGCCTACCCTTTCAGTCTCGTCAGATTCCGAGCAAGTCGAGAAGCCTAAAGACTTGGCATTTTATAAGAAATGTGCAAAGATGACCTGCGAGGATGTGATGGATCGATTCAATGCCCTGTTTGCCCAGAATCAGGCAAACCGCGAAATGATATTCGCCATGGAGCAAAAGTACGCATCGCAACAGGGCGAGATCGATATGCTTAAGAGCATGTGCATTGAGGAGCATGCCAAAGAAAGTCCCTCTGGTTTCTCTATGAAAAGTCTGGTAAGACAAGTGCCTGAAACACCTGCTAGTGCCAATGTTAAGGCTAACGCTGCCGCCTCCTCGAAGGAGGAGGGTATTCCTGCCCCTGTGGATAGAGAGGTTAACTCCTCTCTTTCCCATCACGCATGATCTGACCAAATATTCGCTGTCCTAGCATCTGGTAACCTCTAACACCCTTACTCTTTCATGTTTTGTTCCGCCTATCTTGTACAATCTGCTGTCGTGATTATTAACATTGAGGACAATGTTTTGTTTTCTTTTGGGGGTGGGGATTGTGCTGTGTGCATCACAATTTATAATTTATGCGGAAATAACATGATAAATGCTGCAAATCGGTTGGTTTAATTTAGTGATTTTATGTAGAACAAATATCCCTTGAGAATCCTTGTGCATATCCTTGGTAATTATTGTCTGCTTCCATTGTTTTCTTTCCGCTTATGTTTGTTCCATCTAGAGAATTGCTTAGTGTTATGTAGGAATCATAGAGCAGACTGTGCATGCTATTTGGTGTTAGGTTGTGTTAATTGCTTGTTTGTATTTCGTGTTCCCTAATTCAGGAAGTTCCAAAAATTTTGAAATCTTTAATTCCTCTGTCAAAATTAGTAATCATGGCCTTACTGCATTTTTTCCCGAAAATAGTGAGAATTTGAGCCTTATAATGCATCCATGGTATGCATTGTTTTTTTGAGTGGGCCAACACTCACTATCTTTAGGGAGAATTTGCCTTGGTACCCTGATGAAATGGTGATTGGTTCTGATTTTCATAGGAGGAAAAAGGCATTTAGTTATTCCCTCCGCTACACAAAAGGCACCTGTGCTATGCACCCCAATTATTAGGATAACCAAGTCGAGCCATAACCTGCTCTTTCTGAATAACCACAAATAATAGCCCTCTCCCTTCACTTAAACTCTAAAATACCTTGAGTTCTATCTTATGCCTCGAATTGCCAATTGTTTAAAATAAAAATCATGTGCTTAAGTTATGCGAATATAAGCAATTGAGCAAACATCGTTTAAGGAAAAGATTGAATGAACTAGGGAATATAATGTGGGGAGGAAGGAACCTTTATATTCAAAAGAGTACTGGGTTATGAGTGAACAGGTTGTGTAGACAAAGTGTGTGTAAACAGCAATCATTATAGGCTGCGTATGATAAATAAAGTGCAAAAAGACAGAATTCATACACTGAAATAGCTTTTCACTGTCAAACCAGAGCCCTAGCCTAACATTACAACCTTTACAAAGTCCTTTGGACTATGTCAGGAGGAACTTTGACCCATAGACTCGGGATCAATAGGCAAACTCACACCCTAAGGGTGTGGTGTCTAAGTTGAGGAGTGAAATAGCATTTGTTTTCCTATGGCAAAAAGATGCCATGTGAGAGTGAGTGAAGTATTCCATTCCTTAGTGAGGCATGTCTGGCTGTTGGTAACTCTTTGTGAAAAAGGAAGTCTAAATTTTAAGATTTGAGGAATTTCTTGAGCAAAAGGAAACAACTTTCAAAACAAGCTTTTACTCTTCGATGAAACCTTAGCATGCATCTGTTCATCTCCTAATAGTGCCAAGCGTTCTATGTTTCTTTACTCGTCGTTCTCAGTCATTGAACAAATTTCATTCCTAACCCTTTTTGTTTATTCTCTTCTTACAATTTGTTGCTTGAGGACAAGCAAAAGTTCAATTTGGGGGTATTTATTAGGCATGAAATTGACTAAGATTAACAGATAATTTATAAGGGAATTCGGGTAATTTTTATATCATTTTGTAAGGAATAAGGGCTAATTAATGTCCTTGTGCAGATAAGCAAAGAAAAATGCTAAACTCACTGGAAACAGCTTGTTTCGCTAATGCCAATGAGGAGTGGAGCCTTACTTGTGTCCAGCGGTCAAACGCCGGATTATCCAATGACGGACAGCGACAGATCGTTGGTGGCAGTGAAAGGAAAGCGGCAGGAAAAGCAGGTGAAAGTGTGTGGCGATGGGATTGCCCAAAGTAGCATGATGATTTGAAGTCTCACCCCCTTGAGTGTTCAAGGGTTAATCTAAAAGTTAATCATTTCTTTAGTTTGATAATTGTAGTAAGTAGTTGACTTTGTTTGTAAGAAGGGTACGAAAGTTGTACCAATTTTGGACAGTCTCGGTCTTTTCCCTTTAAATAGGAAAAGCAGAGAAGGTTTAGGAATCAGATATTTTTTCTTAGCTTTAGTTTTTTTTAACAAGTAGAATAGAAGGAGAAGAGAGCTCTCATGGAGTCTCAAGCTGTAACAACAACCTTCCTCTGCTCACTGCTCGATATGAGTGAGTAGACATTTTAAACGGGCACGGCATGGCCGGCCCGGTGATGTAAGTTTTACAACGTTTTAATGATATTTAGTATTTTGCCAATGTTGTGATCAATGAGGATTTAACTTTCTTGCGTAAGCATGTATGTATGTGTTAGATGAATGTTAGGACACTGCTTTCATCTTCACCGATATCTCTATTGATCTCCCAACTTCGAAGCTGACAAGTTAGAAGGTTGTGTCGAGGGTTTTCTCATCTAGAAATGGAGTTTTGTTCTTAATGCTAGAAAGAACGTATCTTTAGGACGCTAAAGATGTTAGTAAATCTTAGGAGTTTGAGAACACACGAAAGTTGACTCAAACTCACTCAAAAACTGATACTTTGGCTTCGTTGGCATTATCTTTTATTCATCGAATGTTGTAAGATGTAACACACCGTGTTCGGTCATGTAAAGCCTGTTCTCTTCCTTTAATCGTTAAAAAGTAACCTTATTTTCTTGATTGAGTATCCTGCCTGAGTCACTAAAACAACCAATATCAAACAAACAACCATAAAGGAAGCCACTTGTATAACACACACTGTTTAGCAACAATTTCTCTTATTTATTTGTATCACAATCCCTGTGGAGACGATACTCACTTATCACTTTATTACTTGTATCTAGTGCACTTGCTAGAGTCTGTTTACAAGACAACAAGTTTTTGGCGCCGTTGCCGGGGATTGAGAGCAACAAATTTATAGCTGAAATTTCTGTGAAACAGGGTGTTTTTAATCTGTGTGTTAAGGCGTGCAGGAACATCCAAAGAGGCTGAAGGGGAACTGGAACAAGCTGTTCCTGGAAATGAAGAAACGAGGAAGGATAACCAAGCAAGTAAACCAAATCAAGAGGAGGAAAGGGCTTGTAAACCACCATAGCCGTAATAATTTCGGGTTGATAGTAGAAGTAATAATTTCTTAGAGAATATTCGGAGTTATAATATGATGTTCTCATTTACCTCAATAGGTGGTCAGATCGATACATCTGTGAATAATGGAAATGGTCCTTACGTATTTAGACTTCATGGCCAAAATTGTCATATGATTGGAAGTCTAATGCCAGAATCTGGATCAAATCCGAAGTTTGCACAACTATGTATTTATGATACAGAAAGTGAGGTTTCAAACAGAGCCGGTGCTATAAGGTATCCTATCATAATATTTTTTATTTTTGTAAATAATTTATGGTTTTATTCATTGAATAATATATAAGTGTTGTTTTAAATTTTTTTTTAACAGTTCACGAAGTACTATGACAAATTTTGATCATTCTATAATTCATGACTCGAAAGAAATGCTTGATGATAATAATGCTTTGGTTCAATCATTTAGATTGGCTAGAGATAGAATGTCTACTCAAGAATGTAGAGAATTGAAGTTAAGGTTGATTGGAGGCAAAAAATCAGATGGACGAAGGTACAATATGCCTACTGCTTCAGAAGTAGCTGGTTTAATTATTGGTGACATTGACAGTGTAAATAACTTAAGAGACATAATCATTGAGAATAAGACCGGTATGCTGAAACACATCAATGAGTTGCAGCCATCTTATCTCCCAATGCAATATCCTTTACTTTTCCCACGTGGTGAAGATGGTTTCAGAAAGGATATTCAGTTCAGTGAATCAAAAAAAAGGAAAAAGGGAAACTATAAGTATGCGTCAATTTTTTTGCTTTAGAATACAACAGAGAAATAATGAACCAACAACCATTTTAAGTTCAAAGAAGTTATTTCAACAGTTTATAGTTAATGCTTATACAATGATTGAGGCAGAAAAATTATCATACATCAGACACAACCAAAAGAATCTTAGGGCAGAATTATACAAAGGATTAACTGAAGCAGTATTGAGAGGGGAGGCAAATCCATCATCGGCTGGTAAAAGGATTATCTTACCATCATCTTATACAAGTGGTGCAAGGTGTGTTTTTTTGAAACTCATATTGCAAACATTTTTTTATACATGTAAATAATATAAGTCACATGCACCTTGATAATTTTATTATAATAAATTTGTGACAAATTTTGTTTTGTTTTATTAAGGTACATGATACAAAACTATCAAGATGTGATGGCGATATGTAGATGGACTGGATATCCCGATATTTTCATCACTTTCACATGTAATTCTAAGTGGCCAGAAATACAGAGATTTGTTGATAAAACATGTCTCAGACCTGAGGACAGACCTGATATAATATCCAGAGTTTTCAAAATGAAGCTAGATAGGTTTGTTCGTGATATAAAAACAGATAAAATATTTGGGAGGGTTAAAGCACGTATGTGTTCTCAACTTTTTTTCATATCAATATTTTTTAAGTGAATATTTTATATAGACTATATTAATTTAATTTATTATTGCAGTTATGTATACAATAGAGTTCTAGAAACGTGGTCTCCCTCATGCACATATATTGTTGTTTTTGCACCCAAAAGACAAACATCCATCTGGAAAAGATATTGATAAGATAATTTCAGCTGAGATTCCGGATGAAGAGGAGAATCCTAACTTATACGAGACTGTGAAAAACTTCATGATACATGGTCCTTGTGGTGCTTCAAATAAAAATTCACCATGTATGAATGAAGGGAAATGTTCAAAACGATTCCCCAAAAATTTTATCGAGGAGACAATTGTTGATGAAGAAGGATATCCTTTGTATAGAAGAAGACATAATGGAAGAACTGTTGAGAAAAATAAAATTCTTCTTGACAACAGATTTGTTGTTCATTATAACACTCAATTGTTGTTGAAATATAATGCACATATAAATGTTGAGTGGTGCAATCAACACAGGGCCATCAAATATTTGTTCAAGTACATAAATAAAGGAAATGATCGTATAACTACATCATTTTATCAGCTGAATGGACATGGTGATAATGGAGAACTTGATGAAGTGAAAATGTATTATGATTGCAGGTACATTTCTCCGTGTGAGGCGGCTTGGAAAATATTTGGGTTTAATATTAATCATCGTGAGCCTGCAGTGGAAAGACTCAGCTTTCATCTTCCAGATGAGCAAAGTATTATATTTCATGATGATGACCCTATTGATGATGTTGTAAAAAAAGGTGGCAAAGACAGTACTATGTTTCAACAATGGATGAAGGCAAATGAGCAATATCCTGAGGCTAGAGAATTAACTTATGTAGAATTTCCAAATAAGTTTGTGTGGAAAGAAGTTGAAGAGAATATTGAATCATCTGGAGCTAAAAAGAAGATAAAAAAATGGTGCCCAAGGCAGCGTGGTATGAGTGTTGGAAGAATATTTTATGTTCATCCCGGAGTTGGTGAATTGTACTATCTGAGGATTTTGTTGAATATTGTGAAAGGTCCAAGAAAATACGATGACATCAAAACTGTAAATGGTGTATTACATCCAACTTTCAAGGATGCATGTTTCACATTGGGACTACTAGATGATGACAAGGAGTATGTCGATGCAATAATAGAAGCATCTCTTTGGGGAACAGGTCATTATCTACGATCATTATTTACTACATTATTGTTTTCAAACTGTATTTCAAGGCTTGAGAACGTTACACATGGCATCTTTTATCTGAAGATATTCTTCATCGCCAACGTAAAATGATCAATGTTCAAGGTAATAAATTATTAATTTCAAATATATTTATCCAATATTATTAATTTCAACTTTTAATGCTCAAAATTTAATATGTTTTTGTGTAACTTATATATTCAATCGATTTTTATATTATCTTATTCTACCATATTATATTAGTTTTTCTTGGAACAAATTAATAATCTCATTTTTTTCTTTGTATTTACAGATCTACAAATGACAGATGAGCAGTTGATGAACTATGCACTTGCTGAAATTGAGAAACTTCTCAAGAGAAGTGGGAGAAGCTTAAGAGAATTTCCTACTTTACCATTTCCAGATTTATCATTAGTTGAGGAGGGAAGAAATAGGCTTCTTCATGATGAACTTAATTACAATAGAGTTTTATTGGCAGAAGAAAGTCAAAAGTTGATTCTGTTGTTAAATGATGATCAAAGAATGGTGTTCGAAACTATCATGGATGCAGTGAAAAAAAATGATGGAGGGGTCTTTTTTGTTTATGGATATGGAGGTACTGGAAAGACGTTCATATAGAGAACATTATCATCTATTCTGAGATCCAAAGGTGATATTGTTCTCACGGTAGCTTCAAGTGGAATAGCTTCTCTTCTCATGCCTGGTGGTAGAACTGCTCATTCCAAGTTTGTATTCCATTAGTAATAAATGAAGAGTCCACTTGCAACATTAAGCAAGGAAGTCCATTAGCTGAGTTAATTGTTAAAGCTCAGCTTATTATATGGGATGAAGCACCAATGGTTCATAAACACTGTTTTGAAGCATTAGATAGAACTCTAATAGATATTTTGAGATTCGAGAGGCCTAATAGCTTGAATTTTCCATTTGGTGGAAAGGTCGTTGTTTTTTATGGAGATTTTCAACAAATATTACATGTTATCCCAAAAGGCAGTAGACAAAATATAGTTTCAGCTTCTCTCAATTCTTCTTACTTATAGAGTTACTGTAAAGTGCTTAAGTTAAACAAGAATATGAGGCTTCAGACTGGTGATTCCGACATTGATTATAATAAATTGAGATCATTTTCTTAATGGATGTTAAGCATTGGAAATGGAACAATTGGTGGAGAAAATGATGGTGAAGCTACATTTGATGTACCTAATGATATCCTAATCAAAGTTACTGAAAATCCTCTTAGAGCAATTGTTGATAGCACATATCCTAATTTGTTGCAGAAATGTCGAGATGCGGGATATTTACAAGAGCGTGCAATTCTTGCACCTACATTAGATATTGTGAATAAGGTAAATGATCATATTTTGGCTACATGGGCAGGTGAAGGAGTAGCTTATCTAAGTTCTGATACTATATGCAAAGTTGAAAATCAGTTTGATAGTCATGAGGATGTTTATACTCCAGAATTTTTAAATACTATTAAATCTTCTGGTTTGCCAAATCATCAATTGATATTGAAGATTGGTGTACCTGTGATGTTACTTCGTAATATAGACCAAACTTCTGGATTGTGTAATAGTACTCGATTAGTAGTCACTCAATTGGGAAAACATGTCATTGAAGCAAAAGTAATTACTGGTTGCAATATAGGCCACAAGGTTTTCATTCCTCGACTTGCTCTGGCTCCTTCGGATATCAGATTGCCATTTAAATTCCAAAGAAGACAATATCCTTTAGCAGTTTGTTTTGCAATGACAATAAAAAGTCAAGGGCAATCACTTTCACATGTTGGTTTATATCTACCCCGTTCAGTTTTTAGTCATGGTCAGATGTATGTTGCAGTATCTAGAGTCAAAAGTAAAAGTGGATTGAAGATTCTTATTTGCGACGATGAAGATAGGATATGTAATCATACTCAAAATGTTGTATTCAAAGAGATTTTTAATAATTTATAGTGAATTATTATAATAAAATTAGTTAGATTGTAAATTAGATATTCATACATATTTTCATATTATTTACTTATATTTAATATAGAGAAAAGTACAAAAATAAACCTTGTGGTTACACCTGTTTTCGAACAACACCCATGTGGTTTAAAAGTTTACAAAATGGTACCTTGAGGTTCATTCCGTTAGCAAACACATACGAAATTGACTAACGGTGTTAAAAGTCAAAAGGAAAAGAGTTAATTTGGTCCTTATATTTATTTATTTTATAAATTAATTCTCATTATTATCTAATTATCACAAACAAACCCCAAAATAAAAAATAAAAATCTTTTCCAACTCTTTTTAATTTTTAATTTTTCTTCTTCTCATCTCTCTCCCCTCTTTATTAATTTCTCCCTCTAAAATCAGTTGATTTTCAAATCTCTTTCTAAATAATCAAATACAAAGAAAAAACCAAAATCATGGTGGGTTTTTCAATTTCCACAAACCCTTTTCTCATTTTTTCAATCTGTTTCATCCATTGAACTAAAGTCTGATTTTTTTTCTCGTTCTTCTTAGCTTCTTCCTGAATTACACAGGCGTTGAAGAACTTTTTAGTTAGAAGAACTTGAAGCCAGTGAGGAAGAAAACTCGAAGCAACTAGCTGATTCATCCAAAAATGAAGCTAATTCAATTCCTTTCTCATACACTCATTTTCCTTATCTCCTTCACTTATTCTCATTCTCACCAGATTCTCCTCAAGCGAAATCCATGGAAAATACACTCAAACAGTGTGAAATTAATCCAATTAAAGGCAAAACTAAAGTATGCGCAACTTGTTTAGAATCTACAATTGATTTTGTACATAAAACCTTTGGATTAGAAACTCAATTCAGAGTTTTACAAACTAATCATATTGAAAAATCAGGTATGAATTTAGAGAACTATACGATCTTATCGGAGCCGGAGGAGATTCGAGTTCCGAATATGGTAGCTTGGCATACGCTGCCGTATCCGTATAGAGTGTTATACTGCCATAGCTAGAAGAGTGAGAATAAGCTGTTTATGGTTTCGTTAGGAGGTGATAATGGAGGAAGAGTTGAAGCAGTTAGTGTTTATCATGCTTCGTTTCGTGTTCTTGGGACTCAACCAGGTGCTTCTCCTGTTTGTCATTTCTTTAGAGCTGATGTTCTTATTTATGTTCAATGGATGAAACAGATTGAAAAAATGAGAAAAGGGTTAGTGGAAATTGAAAAACCCACCATGATGATTTTGGTTTTTTCTTTGTATTTGATTATTTAGAAAGAGATTTGAAAATCAATTGATTTTAGAGAGAGAAATTAATAAAGAGGAGAGAGAGGAGAAAAAGAAAAAAATTGGAGAAGATGGTATATTTGATTTTTATTTTTTATTTTGGGGTTTGTTTATGATAATTAGATAATAATGGGAGTTAATTTATAAAATAAATAAATATAAGTACCAAATTAACTCTTTTCCCTTTGACTTTTAATACCGTTAGTCAATTTTGTATGTGTTTGCTAACGGAATGAACCTCAATGTACCATTTTGCAAACTTTTAAACCACATGAGTGTTGTTCGAAAATAGGTGTATTCACAAGGTTTATTTTTATACTTTTCCCTTTAATATATTTAAAAATATTTTACATACCGTGCATCGCACGGGTGCAGGACTAGTTATAAATATTATTATTTGATTTATATTTCAACCAATTGAAATATAATTTACTATAAGGTAATTTTCCTTTGATATTGGGCTAAACTGTATCTTAATCCAATTAAAATTTAGTTCACTCAAGCCTGATTTATCAATTATACATTTCTGCTTGCATGTATATAACTATTATAAAGATTTGAAGCTATCCTGAATGTGCATTTCAACCAGACTTTTTATGTGTGCGGTCATGTAGATCAATCTAATATCGGGCCCGAAAAGTGCTTTTACCCCACAAGTCATATGCGCACTCTAGCAAGCCATCATGGCAACCAAAATTAGATAAATGTCGCATATAAAAAGATAAAAACCCTAATAGAAATCTTAATGTGATCCCTGTTAGTTGATATCAAGTCGAGCATGAGGCATGGTATTGTCACCCTCGTCTAGTTCTCAGATATTCTTTGATCTCTAAGTGAATTGATTATATCGAATGAGTAATAACTATGATTGCCTCATTCGGGTGTAGCCACACACTTCTCATCTTCATTAATCAAATGTCGGTGATATCTCATCTCTCGTAGCAGAGTAGCAATCCATGCACTTCACTTGTGGCTATTAAGCATGATTCAGATCAAAACTATGAATGTGTATGAGCTTTTTGCTTTTGCTTTTTGGAACTTCAAATATGATTCTCTTTTGATTTCAGAGTTGATGATCAAGTCCAAATGAAACATTTGATGGGGCTTTTATAGTGACACTTGAGGATGGATCTTTTCGAAATTCAGAAAGACCGTTGGAGGGAAACACTCCTTTTGTCGCTTTCATCCTCAGTATTTAGTACAAAAAGCCTACCATTGAACTTCTCTTTTCCTTTTGTCTTCAGGAGACAACATGCCTTTGAGCTCTGCGAGAAGCAGTCTGACGGTTTGCACAAATAAGGTAAAGTTTCCAATTGTCCAAGGGGACAAGCAACCTGTAGCTTGTACTTTTTTTCCGATATAGAGATGCAATGTCAGTGTCCAGGGTCAATGTTGATCTTCCCTGATTTGGTTTGATCTTTGTCTTCCGGATGAATTAGCCTTCTTGTATTGGACTCGGGTTTTGGATTGTTCCAGCTGTTGGCCGAAATTGATTCTTGGGCTTTTAGTCCTATTCAAGGCCTTTACTTAATTTCCTTTCTTTCTTTTAATTCAGCAAACACACTTAACAAACAATAAATCCAATTAAATCAACATTTAATTTATGTATTTAAACTAATTATGGAATATTAATTTTCTTATAATATTTTTGTCATAATCAAAATTGAGTAGGGAAATTGTGTTTCAACAGTTAGAGTTGATGTTGAGTCTAAAGGATCTACTGCTGGATAGATACCTTTGGCGGCTAATCCTCTTGCTAGTATGGTAGTAGTATCTAAATGTGCAAATGTCGTGGCAGGGGCGGGGTCAGTCAAATCATCCGCAGGTACATAAACGGCTTGAATGGAAGTTATGGGCCCCTTTTTTGGTAGAAGTAATTCTTTCTTGTAAAGAACCCATTTCGGTACTAAGGGTACCGGTTTATAACCCACCGCGGAAGGGATTATTAGAAAGTCGAATTACCAATTTTTACACAAATTTGAAAGTGGATGATCTTTTTGCAAGGAATAATAGACAACCATTACGATATCTTTTTCTTCCTTATTCTGATGTTGGTTATTTTAGTTGCATTGCTTCCATTTTTTTTTTACGCTGTATGGCTCGCCGGTAAAAAAGTGTTATATGGAGGGGCAAGAGGCATTTGATACTTATGTCTCCCCTTCCGGTCATCAAGGAAGAACTCGAACAAGAGCTCAAAGGCCATTCTTCTTTTTGTTAGTTCATAGTTCATTCTGGTCTTGTTACTTTATGTTTCGGAGTCAATTGATCCCTCGAAAAAGTTATAACTAGAAATATCTTAAGATAATAAAAACAAGAAATCGTTTGGATTCGAGGGGAAACCCTTCTCCGCCGTTACGAAGTTCTTCTGAGTTGAAAGTGGGTTGGTGGGCCTCATAACTCCGATGTTTCTGCTATAAAAGATTTTGGCCCTATAGAGGAGGCATTCAACTGTTACCGGAATTTTTGCTTCCTTGTGTGTTTAGGAGCACATTTTTTATGGGAGATGTTGTTTGGAGGTGTAAGCGAGTCATCAAAAATTCCTTCTGAGCGGATGGAGTTAAAAGTTCACTAATCTAGAGTCTAACGATGAGCCTTTCTAAAGCGGAAGGCTTACTTTTAGGCGAGTTGTGACTGCTCATTGAGACTGGTCGATAGGTCAAGAAAAGGGAGTTGAGATGTCGGAGATGCATTACTAGTATGTTTACCAGATTCCTAATACTCTGGAGAAGGAAAGGGTTCCTAATTTAGAGGATGCAGCCAATTATGGTAATGTATTGTGTTGTGTTCATAGAAACCAGGTGGTAAGAGTTCATCAGAGTCTTATAATTTCCCAGACGAGATTGAGGGTGAGTTCTTGGGAAGGAGTTGCTAATCATTTCACTATCAATGTGAGGCCGTTCAAATCTTCTAGTGTGATGGAGGGAAACCATGAGATGTTCGGGCAGAGGGCGGGTGACCTAACATGCCATCATCTTGTATGGATATTTTTTTTACTAAATGATGAGGATATCTGCATGTCGAGGATCCCTGTAGATTTTGTGTTCTCGTAGTGTAGGAAAGATCAGTATGTGTCTCCTATCGACCTTGACGGGCCAACTTTTGTAGATCATCTAAAGCCTCAAAGTATTGCATTATAGGCATTTTACCAGTAGGGGATTATCGTGATTATTCTGCCTAATCATGAGCATCAAGTTACCATGAGGGCAAAAATGTCTTCACCACTATTAGATGGCCATAACACTGATGAGTGTAAGGATTTGAGAGATATGTACCAATTGCCGATGGATGGCGATGCTATTCCAGATCCATTTCGGGATGGTTGATGGGGCGTAGGTTTTGTTAGATTAGCTTTATGATGTGGTCCATTAAGAGAGGTTGTGTGGCTAACATGTAGCCTTTCTTTTGTTATGATGAGAATGTAATATCACAATTGTTGGTTTTTTAATTCATTATTGTTAAATGTATCTTAATTTTTTATGTTTTGTCGGTTCCATGCATGATGGTTGGCTCGGGGAGCCTGTGGGGAGAGATCGCCACGTTGGGGGAGGGGTGGGCGTCGCTCTCCTAAGGGGAAATATAATTGTTCTTTTTATTATTTTTTGAAAATAAATAAGGGCTTAGTTAGATAGTGTAAGAAATCTACTCAACCAGGAAAGAGTAATAGTGATATTACATTTCCCAAAGCGTCTGTATATTCCATGAATTATTTATGGGTTCTCCAAATAGATATGCCAATTTTGTAGGCTCTGTTTTGGAGATCTTCTATGAGTTTATAAAGTCCTTCATAGGTTTGCCCGAGTTTGCCTTTCCCAAGAAGGACTATAATGCTGCAATGTCTTGTAGCACTAAATCATCTACTTTGAAACTGCACGATCGAAACCTCTAGTTATGATATCGGGCTACCTACTATTTATAGGCGGTAATAGTTAGGATTGAGTTGAGTCCCTCTTCTTTTAGGCGTTCATTTGCATTGATAAGGGTTTCCTCGTTCGGTTATTGCTCATAAGTTTGAACCTTAGAGGATACGGAAGGTGACTTTTTTCGGTGCCATTGCTGTGTGGGGAGTGATTCGGCATGACTAGAGCACTAAGGGTAAATGATCCCTTAGGAGGGCCTCTATCATATAACCTTGCTTTCAGACTGTATAGGATGGTACGGTTGGTAACTTCCATTAGACCATTGCTCTATGGATGGGCAACTGATGTGAACCGACATTTGATCCTCCACCTATTGGAAAACCAGTTGCAAAACCGTTGGGGTTACCTCATTAACTAGTGTCGGTGCCCAGACCTCTACCGCTGGTTGGGTCGATGAGGACGGATGTTGCTGTATAGACATCTGGAACCTCAAAAAACTCCTGAATCTTCTTGTTGTCATCTTGAAGAGTTTGCTACAGATCAAGTAGTTTCATTTGCGCTGTAATTTTAATGGATTGGGTGCCTTGAAAGTTCCTCATCATGCTGATGAGCTATCTTGATGGTTCTTTGATTCGGTTTCCATGAGCAGGGGATGCAAATTCTGTTGTGAAATTTCAGGCCCCCTGACAGTTATCAATAGGGGGAGAGCTTGTGTTTGGGTTCGAAGAATTCACCATCCCCTTCACTAGAGTAAGAATCACTTGAGGTTTCGAGGAAAAGCTAGCCGTTGGGAGATAAAAAGTTTGAAAACAAGATAGAGTTGTGTGCTACTCCACGCTCACCGCACCAGATAACAGAGAGAAATGAGCGGTTTCCTAAATGCATTCTGACGTTCAACTTAGTTAATGGCGAAGACATAAAGCTTATGCCATTGGAATATCAAGCCATGGTTTGATGGACTTGGCCATGAACTTAGATTCATGAATCAGGAACCTAATCATATTGCATTTTTCATTTTGACTAAAATTGTAAACGATAGTTCACCTCACTTGCAGGCAGACACGCTAATTGCCTCGTTGGGTCTCAACGAAGGCCGAGCAGGGCAGGCAGATCGAGACCTGCTTTATCAAATCAGCACACCGAGGGATGACAATCCCGTCGGAGGCGACACCCCATTAAACGTAACGGCCTTCACTTCATATGGTTTCTCTTTCCAATGCCCCCACTCCCTCCGCCTAAATGCTCTTCCTTTTCCAAATTGTACTCAAATCCCAGAAAATTCCCCTGCATAGTTATATCCTTTATTAATCTGTGCTCTCAAGGTCACCTTTCTGAAGCAATCTCCTCTCTCTCACTTTTAGCAAGCAAAGGCATACATGTGCCGTCTGAGGCTCTAGCTTTCCTTATCCAGCAGTGTGGCAACACCAAATCACTTAGATTAGGCAAATGGGTTCACCTTCATATGAAGTTAACTGGATTGAAGCGACCCAATACTTTTTTGACCAATAGTCTAATAAGAATGTATTGCGAATGCGGCGATCTCTTATCTGCGTACAAGCTGTTTGATCAATTGTCTACAAGAAATTTGGACTCTTGGAATAATCTGCTCTCAGGGTATGCTAAATTGGGCAAGTTGAAGCCTGCTAGGAAATTGTTCGACAGTATGCCGGAGAAAGACGTTGTGTCCTGGAATACTATGATGATGGCCCATGCCAAGAGTGGGTTTTACATTGAGGCTTTGAGGTTTTATATGGATTTGAGGATATTAGGGATAGCTTATAATGCGCATACTTTTGTGTGAAGTTGAAGGAACTAGAGCTTATTAGGCAGCCCATGCGCAGTTTTTTTATTGCTGGGTTTTTATCCAATTTGGTTATTTCGAGTTCAGTTCTCGATGCCTATTCAAAATGCGGTGTGATGGATGATGCAAGGCGACTATTTGATGAGATGAACATCAGGGACGTTCTTACTTGGACATCAATGGTTTCGGGGTATGCGCAATGGGGTGATATGGACGCTGCTAATGAGTTCTTTAATTTGATGCCTGTTAAGAATTCTGTTTCATGGACATCTTTGATTTCTGGGTATGCTAGACATGGTTTGGGGCACGTTGTGCTTGAGCTGTTCAGAAAAATGATAGAACTTGGCATCAGACCTGATCAATTTACTTATAGTAGTTGTCTTTGTGCTTGTGCTACTATGTCTTCACTTGATCATGGTAACCAGATACATGGTTATTCGAGTCCATAACATGTTATCATGGTGTCGTTCCAGATCAGGAGCATTATGCATGCTTGATTGATCTCCTAGGTCGAACAGGAAGTTTTGACAAGTTGATGTACCAACTCGATAAGATGCCATGTAAACCAAATGAGAGAATCTGGAATGCCTTAGTTAGCATTTTTAGAATCCATGGACATTCAGAGCTTGGAAGAGAAGCAGCCGAACAACTTATTCAATTGCAGCCTCAATCCTCTGCAGCTTATATATTACTATCAAGCATGTATGCTGCACTTGGTAGTTGGGAATTGGTAGATAAGGTGAGACAGCTTATGGATGAGAGTGCAAAGAAGGATCGAGCAATTAGTTCGATAGAGATTGAGAATAAGGTGCACAGCTTCACAGTTTCGGATAGGTTACACCCTTCTAAAGAAGTAATATATTCTGCCTTGGATCAATTTGCTGGCCACATGGAAGAAGAAGTTTCGTCACATGATTGTGGAAGGTAGAATCATTTTTGGTGTCCCTATTCTAACCGGGTGTTATTGAGGTAGGTGTGCAAGTGCTTTATTTGTATTCAGCTTTGCTCAACATGTACCATTTTCCTTTTACTTAATTGAGCATTCAAGACCGGAGTATCCGGTTCAGTTTTGCATTTGATAGATTTGGATCTCGGCAATATTATACTTGAGAGATTTTATTCCGAAAATTTCAAATAGACAATCACATGAATAATATTTTGATTCATCTCGGAATACATCAACATGAAATAAATATATATCTTATTGCTTACCAATGGTGAAGTAAGATTTCATGTGGAGTTAAGTTCTAAGCCTCTAACAAGGAGTAGGATTCCTATTTTAACTTATTTCCTGTTGGATCTAGAAATTGATTAGATTTCTGTATTTTATAGAATGTTTTTTTTCTAAGAGATATTTTATGGAATAGAACATAGTTGTTAATGGCGACGCCAACTTGGTGCATGGCACACAAGGCCCTAGGCCTAGCGCCACAGAAACTCCCTATGGTGGACACTGTCGTGCTGGTGCGCGCCTAGACAAGTTGATAAAAGGCGCGCCATGTTGAAAGATGGTTTTATAATAGTTAACTAGGGTTTCAAAAGAGTTAAATAGGGTTTCAAAAGAGTTAAATATAGGTTTAATATTCGCCGTTAGATTAGAGACACATCTAGGGTCTAAAATAAGTAATAATAGAAAAAGGATTTATATCTGTCTAATTTGAAGAGATATACACAAGTACAACGTTACGAACTTGCAACGGAAAAGAAAGGCACTGACACAGGCAGAGGAAAAATAAAGAAGAAATAAAAGAGAAGAACAATAGAGAAAGTCAAAGAACTAAGAAGCAGCCAACCCACACACAAAAACAATACTGAATTAGCTATTAGCCAACTAAGAACTTTAGATTTAGAATGTGGGGTTTATTACATGTTATAATTTATTTATATATTGTCATGGTTTGGTATTTTATTGCATTTTGATTTTAGAATTTATCATTTCTTATATTTTAAATATTACTATCTCCGTCCCATTATATAAGTCATTATAGAGTTTTTCACATAAATTAAGAAATACAATTAATTAATATAGAGTTAAATTAATGAATTTTACATTGGTTAATTTTAAAAAAAAAAAATCTCTCTCATGTAATGATTGGAGATAAATATTGGAATGTTAAAAGAACACATGGATACAAGACAAAATTTCAATGCTTGGACCTGAAAACCAAAAAAGAAATTCTTGGGAAACTAAAACGACTTATATTTTGGAAAAAGAATCACTTTCTAAAACGACTTATATAATGGGACGAAGGAGTATCGTAGTCTTATAAATTTTATTCTTTTAGTGCACCTTGTGTCACTAAGGTACATGCCGTCGCCTAGCACCCAAGGCTCTAGGACCCTTTTGCGCTTTACTGCGCAATACGACTTTATTAACTATGGAATAGAAATCGGAAATGAACATTTTTCAAGTCAAAATTGTAGAATTCCTGTTTGAGCGAAACTTGGTGATACGTCTGTTGCAGGTGTATGATATGGATGTCAATCAACCTTGAACTTTTTTTCTTGATATATATGTATATGGAACATTTAGAGGGCGAGCCTTGGCGCAACTGTAAACGTTGTTGTCGTGTGACCGAGAGGTCACAGGTTCGAGTCTTAGGAGCGCCCTCTTGCCAACAAAATTGGCAGGGGATTCTTGCCCCCAATACACCCTTGTGGTGGGACCCCTCTTTGGACTCTCGCTTAGCGGGGATGCGTAGTTCACGGGGCCGCCCTTTATATGTATATGGAACTTTTGTTTTTCGGCTCTTAAATTTCAGTAATTTTCTTTTATGTAAAACTTACTTGTTGATTCGTATGGAGAGGAATTAACAGGTTTATTCCTACTGAGGAAATGTTAGTGCCTCATAAAAATCAAGCAGAGAGTTGCCTGATGTGGCTTTATGAATCATTTTTGCATGCCTTGAGATTTTTTCCGGAAGTGAAATTAACCTGGAAAGCAGCTCCTTTTGTGATCCGAGTTGAAAACTTCAAAGTTTTTGGTCTTTTCCATTGGGTTTCCTTTCTTCAGTCCAGAAACAGTTCTCTTCATTTTCGTCTCTTCCTCTGTGTGTGATTATACAATTGTTTCCGTTGAGGATCCCTTTGATCAGGACGATTGGGAGCACTACTCAAAGATGATAGCTGAAATTGGTGAGCATGTGCAGATTGTTGGTGATGATCTCATTGTCACAAACCCCAAGAAAAACAAAAAAGATGATGCAAAGCTTGAGATGAAAGTCCATTGAGTATAAATGTCCGGTTGTAGTTAAAAATTGCGGTTATAGTTAAAAATTGTTCTCTTCTTATGATATGCTTTGCCCTTATTTATGGCAGCGTGTAGACAAGGCTATTAAAGAAAAGATCTTCAATGCTCTTCTGCTGAAGGTACTATTCATTTACTGGTAGGCATTAAAGAGGTGTTTTTTCTTTGGAGATTAATTACAGTTCCCAATGAAAAAGAAGTTGCTTAGCTAAGACCACAATATGGCAGGTGCATCAAATTGGTTCTGCAACTGAAAGTATAGAAGCTGTGAAAACGTCAAAGCCTGCTGGGTGGGGTGTGATGGAAATCCATGGAAGATCTATCCTTGTCTTCGGAATGAGATTGATGACTCTGGCTGTCCATATTCTTTGCATTGCATGACGACATAGAAAATGCTTTTATGGCTGACCTTTCAGTTGGATTGGCCATGGTGAGGGTAGCTTTCTTGTTTTTCCTCTCCTTGAACGCATGAGTTTCTTGAATTGATGATTAGCTGATCATTCATTGTTATATCTCATTTGTAAAACAGGGACAGATCAAGACCAGAGCTCCATGTAGATCAGAACGTCTTGCTAAGTACAACGAGCTAAATAATGAATGAATACAAGAGTTGGGAGCTGCTGGAGCAAAGTTCAGAGCTCTAGTCGAACCTTAGTTAAGGTACTATTGTCTCGTAGACTCTTATGTTACTAATTAGTAACTTCTTTTTTTGATTCTGGAAAAAGAGTTCTCTCTTAAGAGTGATGGAGAGAGTGCTCAAAACAATGGCCCTAATGTCCCCATCAAGGTTGATTTATTTTATGTTATTTCATCAATTTTTCTGTCTAATTTAATCTAACAACAATTCTTAAAAACACTGTAGTTTCTTTATGTTAGTGTTATAGCATGTGGAGTCATCACTATATATTATGGTGTGGCAGGAGTATTTGGAAGTAGAGAAGGGAAAGCTCTTTTATGAATCCACAACTGTGCATTTGAGGTACAGATGTGGCCTATGGCACTTTATGTTTTGAACTGAATTGAGCTATATATTTTCAGTTATTTATGTAATCTAAGACTAATTTATGTTGTTTAAATTTGAATTAAGGATACTTAAGTTACATGGTAATCCAGTTACTGATTTACATAATGATGAAAATACACCAGTTCAGTATTTCTACAGAGTGGGACTTATATCAGACGAACTATATCAGCTCAAATGGCTTCCGGACACCCCAATCCTATCGGTGACTCCTCTCCGGTTAATCTTCCATTTCGCAACCTAGATCCAAGAATGATAGATCATTGCCTGAATTATGAGTCTAACCTTCATTGCCGATGTTTAGAGTTGGAATTTTGGATCATGATCCATAGTAGGGCGAGCTTAGACCATGATCATGCTATGAGGCAGCCACTAAAATGGCAAGCTGAGCCCAACTTGGCTAATATTTTTTACAAACTTACACAAAGACCAAATCATATATGTACTTTGATATTAGCAAGTTTGGGCCAGGCTACACTGTTTTTAAAATAGTTATGTCCAAGTACACCCATCATAAGGTGGGCATGGGTGGGTACCCTAACACACAAAAAGTTGATCTACACTTAGGTCCCGTTTGGTAAGATGTAATGACCTTCGTAATGGAATGACCATTACATTGAAGACTTATTACCATGTTTGGTTGCATGTTACAATTTCATTGTAATGGAATGAGAAAACTTTCAATTAAATTTTGTTAAAAAAAATCTTATAATCCCCATTACATAGAAAAATGACTTGAATTCTCATTACATTGTCATCTAACCTCTCATTTCTCAAATCCCACCTCTCATTCTTGTCAAAAACCCAAAAAGTAGAAAAACATGAAAATTGAAAACAAGAAAAATTAAAACGAAAAACCGAAAAAATGCAAAAAATGAAAAAAAAAAACGAAAAACCGGAAAAAAAAGAGAAAATAGAAAAACGGTGAAAAATGTTGCAAAATGGAAATTAAAAAAACGGTGAAAAATATTGAAAATGGAAATTAAAAGAAACGAAAAAAATATGAAAAAGCGAAAAACTATATAAATCTAATTTTGTATTTGATTCCGATTCGTTTTTTCACATTTTGTGTGCTTTTCACTTTTTTATGTTTTTCATTGATAAATAAAATTTTATAATTACATTTAATTAGGAAAATATAAGTATTGTAATGGTTATTACATTCCATCACAATTGTCAACCAAACATGGTAATAGAATTACTATTCCATTCCATTACATTACAACTTTGATTACATTACGACATTGATTATATTACATTGCATTACGACATACTAAACGGACCCTTAATGTATAATCAATAAAATTCCAAAAACTTTATGCATGCAAAATTGATTTGCTTCAATAAGGAAAGAAATGGGTCCAAGCCTTAAAAGGCTCACTATGGGTTACCTTAATTATTTTTATCGCATGCTAAATATATACGTGCAATGTGGTTTATTGAAGAGTGTATATATAATGTACATTCTAAAGTACAAACTAAAATCATCTATTGGATGACATAATTCTCTAAATTATCAAATTTAGCTAACTATTTAGAGGGTGATCATTAACATGACTCTCTAAAATAAATAGCTAGTCATTTTTATTAGCTAAATTTGACTAGCCTCTTTGGCTAGCTATTTCTATTTTTTATTCATTCTATAAATTTGATCACTTTTAGTGATAAAATAATCAAATAGAAAGCCAAATAGCTAGCATGATTGGAGCAAATAAATTTGACTAGCTAAATTTGGCTAAACTAATATTTTATATTATTTTAGAGAGTCAAATAGCTAGTTAGTGTTGGAGATGCTCTAGGTATGACTGCGGACAAGTCGAAGAAATAAGCAAAACGTTAAAGCATGTCTCTTAAAGCTTAAAAGCTCATGTAATTTAGATTCCAGTTGTTTCCTGGGAAATATTATGTTTTACAAAATATTGTAAGTCCATTAGTTTCTGGTTTGATAACTGGATTGGGGATAAACCGTTAATTGAGGTGTGTTCTTCCCCCCCGCCTAGTGATATACGCAACTGGAGGATTGCCGATGTGGTTGACTCGGAAGGGGACTGGATCTGGTCAAAGTTTGATACTTTCTTTAGCCTTGAGACTCTCCTTAGAATGCGGGGAGTGAAGGTGAGTAATCAAGAGGAAGACTTGGATAGGCACTGTTGGGCGCTGACTAACAATGGATTTTATTCTTGCAAATCGGCCTTTGAAGCTTTCTCTCTCTTTAGATCTGATCCTCCCTCGGATGTGTGGAAGTCGATTTGGACCCTTAAAGTTCCTTTCCGTATTAGGAGTTTCCTGTGGCTGGGCGTTAAGGACAGGCTTCTTACTAATTCGGATAGGCACAGAAGGCACTTGGCTGATTCTGGAGCTTGCAGTAGATGCAGAGGCCATGTTGAGACTTTGTGCCATGCTCTTAGAGATTGCTCTAATAGTAAAGAGGTTTGGAGGAAAATTCTCCCACACCATATTTTCTCTTCCTTCATGGCACATTCTGAGGTCGACTGGTTCTCTGATGGTGTTAGAGGAAAGTTGCTTCCATACATGGAGCATGGTGACATTTTCTTTGCTATTATCTGTCACCAAGTTTGGAAATGGAGAAACGAGGAGATTTTTGGAGATAAAACTGTTTTTATGACAAACTTAGCTGATTTCTTCTCGAAAAAACTTTTCTCTATTATCGATAGTTTCAAAGGAGAGTCCCTTGCCAGAGCCTCTCAGTGTTGTGATGTCCATCTCGTGGGATGGAGCAGGCCAAGAGAGGGGGTTGTGAAGCTGAATACTGATGGTTCCTGCCTCAGTAACGGTAAGATTGCGGCTGGAGGTGTGCTTAGAGATGTAGGGGGCGTCTGGCTTTCTGGGTTCTCCCAGAATTTAGGGTTGGGTTCTTCCTTTTCTGCGGAGCTCTGGGCTATTCTTACTGGAATCAATCTTGCTAAAAGGCTGGGTGTTAAGAGGCTCTCTGTGGAGTCTGATAATTTGGAAGCAATCAAAATGATTTCTGAGAATCATTCTATGGGTCTTAACAGTCGCAACCTCATCAAAGCTATTATAAGGCTTTGCTCCTCCTTTGAGTTCGTAGAGTTCAGACACATTTTTAGAGAGCAGAATCGTGTTGCTGATCGCTTGGCGGCGACGGGCCATGAAGGGACGTTAGGCGTTACTACCCTTCCTGTTTCCCCTAGTTTCATCTCTCATCTTCTCTTAGAAGATAGGATTGGGGTTAGCTTCCCTAGGCTAATTCCTGGGTAGTTTGTTGTTATTCATTTTTCTTTTCCTTTTCTACCAAAAAAAAAAAAAAAAAAAAGAATAAGATAAAAATTTGTGTTGGAAAATGAAATATTTTCCGGTGTTCGGCTATTACATCGGAAAATAGAAACAAATGGTGGGTGACTATTGTTTCAAAAGCCAAGAAGGAATGAAACAAAATTTCAAAAGTTTTGAAAAATATTTTTCTCTTTTGAAAATGGTAAAACATTTTCCTCACTTTCTTCATATAATTTTTTATTAATTAACCTAAACTTTTCTATTAACTTATTTTTCTAAGCAAACAAGCACAAGAAAAAAAATGTTTCTATACAATATTTTTGGCAAATAAATGGAGCTTTAGGCAATTTTGAGTCCAACTCAATTAATCTCCAAGAAATAAAAAAAATAAATTGAATACCCCAAAATAAATAAAAATACCTAATAAAAAAAATTAAAACTACCCAAAAATAAAAATAAAAACCTAATATAAAAAATAAAAATAAATAACCTAACACTCAAATGATATAATTAATAAAATTAAACAAAACAAATCCTAAATCTAATAACTACAACCTAGCATTAAACACCAAAATATTGACTAATCAATAAAACTTAAGAAGTTATTTTGAAAACAACAATAAAAAAAACCCTAATATAATACAGAGAACGCGAAGAGTGCGGATTGAAAAAGCTAAAAAAGGTTTGGGCTTTTCCAAACCTTAAAAAGCTCAAAGACAAAGAATTGAGCTATTCCAAGCCTTAAATCTGGATTTCCGTTGTTGTATTTCTTATCTTTTTTTTTGTTTCTAAATGCCTAAATCAAAACGACGCCGTTTAATTTAGGTTTTCTAATTTATCTTCCTTCGAAAGAATTGCAAAAGACTTGCCATGACTGTAGGAGCTCCGAGCCATGGCAATACAATGATTGATGGAGCCCACTGAAACCACCATCCCAAGGGGTGTTTTGGAGGGTCGCCGATCCACTGTGACACTCCGCTCCTGACTGTTACTGTGGGTCGTAGATGGTTACATGGAGATCAATATGATTAGATATTTGATTTGTTAGGAATATATATTTTATATCTTTAACTATCAGCTCGAGCTTTTAGCTAAAACGATTCATTTCATATTACTAGCTAACAGTAGATCCTATGATTACTTTATTTAACCAGATTAATTTTCTATCGCGTCACTGATGGAAAAAAACATAATCATACTGTCTAACCGATTTAGCACATATCATATCAGTCTTTATATTAGCAAATTTTGAAAAAATAACCAAGATATTATACTATATAAATTTGAATTAAGTATTAAAAACCGATTTGTATATTCTTCCAATAAAAAAGGAAAACTGATTTGTAATTAAAATGAAATATAAAAACTGAATTGATATCTTGATGATGAATAAGAACTTCACAAACTATATTGACCTTCAATTCATAATCTCATCTGTAGGGAATTCTTGTTTCTGGTTCCAAGTGGCAATTCGTTGGGCTTACAAACCTCTATTGTCTTTGGTGGATTTAGCATTGCCTTTAAACCGAAGACAAATTTGGACAGCCATACAGGTGGATACACTCCTCCAATAATTCATGGCAAAACATACCCCACCACCAACAACACAACAACCATGTCTTAATCAAATTATTATTAATACAACATTATTGAATTGACATAAACAATAATCATAACATAACATAATCCGTCTATTATCAAACGGAACAGCTACCAATTCCAACCCACATTCACCTTATAATGATCCTTATTAAAACAGTTTCTTTTTCTATGTCTACCCTCTCCAATCGAGGGGAAGATTTCTTCTTCTTCACTATTCTTCGTCTCCCATACCCAACAATATGGGTGCTCACGTCTCCAAGCAAGTAGAGAGGCGAAAAGCCCTCTCCGTTCAGAAAAAGAATCTCTGTGAAATGCACGGAACCTGCGGCCGCGACGGATTTCCTGGTTCCGATTATCGTCCTCCTGACAGGAAGAATTGGATGGCCGGTCTCAATCCTGATAAACTTCATATCAATCAAATTGTTTGGCCTGGAACTCATGATTCTGCTACTAACAAGATCGGAATCCGTTTCGTTTCTCGTCCATTTGCTCAATGTCAATCCTTGTCCATCTACAATCAACTCTGCAGAGGCACCAGAGTTCTTGATATTCGGATCCAGGAAGATCGTCTTGTCTGCCATGGAATCCTGAAAACTTACAGTGTCGATATTGTTATGAACGACATCAAGAAATTCTTATCAGAGACTCAATCAGAGATCATAATTCTCGAAATCAGGACAGAATTCGGCCACCAGGATCCGGCTGACTTCGACAAGTACTTGGAAGAACAGCTCGGAGAATATCTGATCCATCAGGATGATCATGTGTTTGGAAAGACAGTTGCTGCATTATTGCCGAAGAGAATAATCTGTGTGTGGAAGCCAAGGAAAGCGCCGCAGCCGAAACATGGAGGTCCGTTGTGGAGCAGTGGATATTTGAAAGATAATTGGATTGATACTGATTTACCATCGACGAAATTTGAGAGCAATATGAAGCATTTAAGCGAGCAAGCGCCAGTATCTTCGAGGAAATACTTTTACAGGGTGGAGAATACAGTAACTCCACAGGCAGATAATCCAGTATTGTGTGTGAAACCAGTGACCGGGCGGATTCATGGATATGCTAGGCTGTTTATAACTCAGTGTGTTTCAAAGGGATATGGGGATAAGTTGCAGATATTTTCTACGGATTTTATTGATGAAGATTTTGTTGATGCTTGTGTTGGACTTGCATATGCTAGAGTTGAGGGCAAAGCTTAATCTTTTTTAATCTGTTAATTATAGTTTCTGGGATGTATCATTTATTATCCACTTGTTTGTTCATAAACTTTGTAAGTTCATAAACTTTGTGCATATGGATTGGATTGAGTATTGGTGAATTTAAAGTGTTATTTGTGTTTTCTGATAGATTATCCAAAGTCTTACATCAATACTTCTTGAGCTTATATGGAGTGTTTTTTATCAAATTGATTATAAGAATTACTTTGCGAACACTAGATAGTGTAAGGGAATAATTAGTTTCTCACTTGATGTGACAAGTGATTGTGTAACGCTTCTTAGTATGATCTCAAAAGTGAATCAAAGTTTGTCAAGCACTCCTAAATTTAACGTTGTAAAGAATTTCATTTTAATTTACAAAAAGCGATTTTAGGTTTGCGAAACACCTGGAAGCATGATGTGTAAAGCTTTTCAATTTGTCGACTTGATTTTTGCTCATAAAATAAATCACAAGATGTTATCCAGAAGACGACGTAGACGATTTTGTGGAATCTCTATAAAATACATTGCTTTCAATTTCTCTAACTATATCGCTTCATTTACAGCAACACATTTAAATTGTTTTCGATGCATTGTTCATATTTTGTATTATAACAATTTACTTAAAAAGAAATGTCCTTGATGCAGTCATCTCTTGTAATGGAAGAGAAATAAGGAAAACAATGAAAATTCTGAAAAAGCATATAGGTGGACTGGCCATCCACTCCACCTACCATAATCCACCCTCACAATCGGAGCCTGAAATGAAACAGACCCGGAGTGGTCTGAGTCCTCCGCCATTTTTTCCCAGTAGTAAAAGAAAGCATACCCAGAGTGGACTGACCCGTCCACCCATGTTAGACAGGTTGTCTACCCTCTTTATCCAACAATGCACAATTTCATTTTTTTGCAACTTTTTGGTTTTTGGCCCTTCTTGGTTTCTTTTGTCGTTGTCAAGGAACATTCTTACACTATTAAACGGGTTCTGAAACGGGTATAAATACATTTATTCTTCACTCTTTTGTCGGACTTTTTTGATATTAAATAAAGTTTCTAGCAAAACTCTTTCTATTAAGAGAAATTATATAATTTTATAATACTCCTCCAGTAATATATCCAACCAATGAAATAATATTGCATACTACTTCATAAAAAGATAATTGGTGTTAAGATAGAAATGTGTACATATATAGTTAATTGATTGGTTCAAATCAGTATAACTGATACTGATTTGCAAGTGGAATTTCGAATTTCGATGCTCCTTGGCATATCCATTCAATGACAGGTCATTTTCCAACTTTAGCATTTAGACAACAAAATGTGGAGCTTTTCTTCCAAACCAAATAATACTACAATACCTTTGATTTTGGGAAGTCTAAACCCTGAATAATAATATGCCTTGGCCATCAACAATTCCACGGTGCAGCAAGACTAGATTCTGTTCTGGTATATTGCAAAATCAGACTAATTTAACTGACACCAGGCTTAGCTCTACAAAACTTGCATCTCAATGTCTCCTCTAAAAGTTGGATGACAGATGGGAACATTCCTGCAAAAGAACAGTTCATGAACTTCAGAAATGAAGGTTGTAGCAACAACAGCTTAATTATTTTCATAAAGTGGTTGCATATGAATCACTGCACAAGATTGAATGCAATATGACGAATTCCAACTATCGATCGAAGAACAGCTATTCAAGAATCCCTGAACTTTACATGGTTGGCTCAGGTTCCATCTTGTAAAGACTAAATAAGCCCAAAAACTCGTTCCACTCTTTTCCTTCACTATCTTTGGAAAGAATATGATAACATATGGTTTACATGCCAATCAGAATTAAGAAGCAAGCGTAGGAATGGTTCCACATATGCGGAGAAGATAAGAATGTCATAATAGAAAATAGAAGAGTTTGCAAGAAGCTTGTTATATATATATACTATGTTGCCCGGACACGGATACGGATATGGTATCCGACACGGACACGGACATGGGAAACGTCTTTTTTATAAAAGATAGGACACGGAAACGTGGGGGAAACGTGTGAATATTAAAAATATTGGGGCACATTTATAAATATTAAAAATATATTTTTATATTTGAATTTTTGTAATATATCTAAATAAACACATATAAAAGAAATTATAAAACTCTTATCTCAACGTAATTATTAAATACATGAAATATAAATAATGTCAAAAAACGTTTTGAGAAAAAAAGATAAGACAATGAAAGCTTTCGTCTGTCTTTTGGTTTATCTCAGATTTTATTTTCGTTGCACATACAGATACTCTTTTGGATACTCCTACTCGTTTTCCCTTCAAATAACTATCGACCACAATTGCTCTATTTATCTATGTTTTTTTTCCTGAAATGAAATCCAACCGTTTTTTGTCTGGGAAACCCAGACAGATACGCGTATCCAACTTCTGAATATTACAGAAACGGCCCCGAAACGTATCCCAGCAGTTTCCGTGAGTTTCCGTATCGGAAACGTGACACGCCGGAATGTGGTATGTTGAAGTTTCCGTGCATCATATATATATATATGATGATCAGCAACCATAGAGGGGTACATTCAAGAGTTGCAATTTCAAGTGGAAGGCACAAAAGGTCAGGAAATGGAAGAACAGAGAGAGACTTCGTACATGCAATTGGAAAAACAATAAATATGGCCCTTGGTACAGAAAAATCGCATAAAACAGTATTTCCATCCAATATTTGGTAGTAGATGGAGATGTATCTAGGAAACACCGACACGGGTACTCGTACGGGTCAGATACGGGTGCGGCAAACGACATTTTTAAAAGATAAGAGACAAGGGTACGGTGGGGACACACCAAATCTATATATATAGAGAGAGAGATCATAGATAACATTCATAGTCATTATAAACCATAAACAACATCCATAATAAGTCAAGTCATTAATTCATCAAAAAGAAACATTTAATGCTTCAAACTATTTAAGCTACCAAAAAGGGGCGGCCGCTATATTCTTTTCGTTAGATTTTGATTTCATTTTTTTATTAGGGTTTTCTTTTACTTTTTTATATATCAACCCCTCTTTTATGTAAAATTATTAAAAAAAACTTATATTCTACTTAATTAACTCAGAAGATGCGTCCCAGAAGTATCCCCATATTTAAAAAAAAAGACACTTATTTTGGAGTGTCAGGTTTGTGTCCCCAGTGTTCTCAGAGAGTCCGGAGAGTGTCTGACACTCATATATTAACCTCCTAGAAGTTTCAGTGCTTCCTAGTGATTATGTAGTTTTTAAGCAACACTTTAAAGTTTGGGTCATAGATGACAAACGGTAGCAGAAACAACACTAATAGATTTCGTTATGACTACAAAAACCTCCCATAGATTAATTAATATTCGCAACAAACCTGAAACTGTGCTATCTCTCTGTTGCAGAGATCCTTTCACCAAAAGGGTGCCTGGAATTTGCTGAAAAACCTGAACAATGAATATCGCAATCATATGGAGACTCCAACAGAAAAGCTGATTCTGTTTACATTAGGCACTTGGAACATACCGAAATACGAAAAGACATGTCACTTGGAGGAAGGTTACAACAACTTGAACTGGCAAAATTACCCTCCACAAGATTGCAATTGGCAGGTTCATCATAATGTTTCCTTTCATTCTTTAGAAGTGCATCACATTGTTCATTTGATAGAGTAATCTATTAAAATGAGATTGTACTGCATGTAAGGACACACAACTATCTATCACACACCACAAAATAGGATATAGTGGATCAAAATTGATAGTTCTTACATCAACAGAAAATGATGGCACGTTCAATTTTGAGGATGCACCCATCGAGAAGAAATAGAATTCAACTGATTTTAATACATCTATGGCACTGTATTGGCGTTGCATTCCCTGGCAAGATACCATAATTTTACATAAAATTCATTGACGTGCAAATTCAAAAGAACAAGATGTAAAATGTGCATGCAGGTGACGAATAGAACATGAGTCCAGGAGAATAATTGGCTAATAAAGGTTGATTGGCCTGTAGGAACTACATAAAACTAGTATATGAAGTCTGTTACTTTTCCCCTTGCAGACAAATAAAGTTAAAACGCCATCTTTTTACTGGTAAATGGAGGTTATATTATTCATCTCAACTCTATGGAAAACCTGCAAGCCTGTAAATGAGAGTAAAGTATATTCTCATCTATCTGCAAGTTAATGAACGTATGAACTTGGAGAAAAGCAATGGTGGCAGTACAATCTGTTATTAGACTGATAAAAAGCATGAATTGAAGTCACAAAGTTGGCAGAAAATATGTAGGTAGCTAAATAATCACATAGTTGTGGTTGTGGAGACAAATTATGACCAGTAGGGCCTGAAACTAGTTTCCAGTCTAATAAATTTAATTTAATAAATCGATTTGAATACCTTTTTTTTTTAGTGGGAGCTTATACAAAGAGTATTACTTTCATGATAAATAACGTTTTATCAAGAAAGTATATCTTATATGGATAAAGGGAAAATATGACAACTTCATAATCATAATCATTTTGGCTTGAGAAATTAAACAACCATAGAAAACTTTTCTTAATCTATTTTCTTAACTTTCACGCAAAGCTTGACTGATAAAATTGGTATTTCTATTTAGTACTTTTTGGTAATTTGATATTGTAATCCACCTTCATGAAATACATTCTTTTATTTTGTTTTTAGCTCTATTTCATAATTATGACATGCAACAAGGAAAAAGGGATAAAGACAATCCACCTCTTTTATCAATATTTTAAAGCTAAACCTACAAATGTGAAATGATAACATACTCTAATTACAATTATCCGGATTAGTAAAATTAGATAAATTTACCATTTTTAAAACATATTTTGGACACCAAAGCAATCTTATAGTCAATATAGAGGCTAATATGCCCCTCAACACTATGGCCATGTTCCGGATAGGTATATCCCATGTATGCAACATCATATCTTTAAATTCATAGTGATATTGTAGTCATAGATATTGGAGGGAAAAACTCAAAAAAAAAAAAAAAAGACTTGTCAAAGACATACTAATGACAGAAGATTAGAGAGAGAGAGAGAGGAAGGAGTAACACATACACACACCTCAAGCATGAAGGATATGCTACTCTTCGCAGCCACATGAGGTGAAGTGATCTTCTTGATAGGACGCAAAAAAGACCAAGCAAGCCCCCATCGACATGTTTGCCCCTGGACAAATTCAGTTGTTTTTACAATGGTTACTCCAACCTCCCTAAGCTTTGAGATCAGAAATTTAAGGTTTGTTTTCCTCCCAACCATTGAACTGTACCATCTACCAAAAGAAAAAGAAGGGAACATACTTCACAACCAAGCGTATTGATAAATTAAATCATGACAACAAGATGCTAGATGATAACAAACCTAAATGACTCCTTCAACACAACACTATCTTCTATGATACGAGTGATAAAAGCCTTTTCTCCACCTGGACAAACCATCTCTTCAGGAGTCCCACCACAGGCAGTTTTGGGGTTTAGTCCTGCTTCATCCATGTTCTCAAAAAATGGAGGATTACACATGCAGAAATCAAACTTCTCACCATCCTTGACTACACCAGAAAGAATGGGTGGTCCATCATATTCATTACTCATGCATTCATTCACATCCATTTTTCTCTCTCCATTTACAGATTGTGCATTATGCACATCTTCAATAGAAAGGGTACCTTGGCAGTTGATAACTTTTCTTACTTCAATTAGCTTTGAAATATGTGGATTATTTTTTACATTTCTCTCAGCCCACTCAAGTGCTACGTCTGTCACATCTGCATCCAAATTATGCATTATAAAAAAATTATAGATATTTTGTAGTATGCAAATTGATTATGAACATTTGCTTCTGAAAGTGATGAAGTACAACGCTACCTGACCCAACAAAACTCCATCCTAGAAGAGATGCACCAAGTAGTGGGTAAATGCAGTTCGCTCCGGTGCCTATATCAAGACCTCTCACAGTTTCGCCATTGCCTTTTTTCTCTGGAATGACATGAGAAGAAAGAAGCTCTTCAATCCAATGAATGTAGTTAGATCTGTTGGGAACTGTAGGGCACAGCTGTCCATCAGGAATCCACCTACAAAGTATGTATATGAGCTCATGTAACAAGTGACAACAAATACTAACCCAACGAACAAAGCCAGTCAACCTCAATAAACAAACACCACATGGATAAAAGCTTCAGTATTTATGTAGAAGCCTTTCCTATACTACTTGAAACTAAAACATATAGAAAAGGAAAATCCAAAATAAAGGCTCTAATAGATTAAATACCAAAGTGGTTCTATCATGTGTATTGAATTAATATTTCTTCAATTTCCATGAGTGAATCAGTGACTAATGAATTCTTTGCTTACTGATGAATGGAACTGGTACTTAATTCAAACACAAACATCTATTGTCAGCACTATTAAAGGGAAAAACATCACACCAAATGAATCAGAAATTAGAACAAAGGTTATTCCCCTTGAAACGCATAAATATAAACCTAACAAAAACTCGAAAAATGCTTAAAACGAGGAATTAAGCTTCAATTGCAAAATTATCGAACAGTATTACTGTAATAGGATCAAAGAATACCAATTGAGGCCGTGATCGTGGAGAAGGAGGACTCGAGTGAGCTCCCGAGTGGAGTTGAAGTCGGTCCAATCAATTCTGGGTCTACCGTCACGAGAATAGAAAACGAAAGGCTTAAAAGAAGGGTAAAGAGAAGCTAGCAGAGAAAAATCAGGAGGGTTATTTGCGTATTTGTTGTTGGGATGGATAGTTGGTCGTTCCGGTTTCTTCCTCTTGCAGTTTTTCTTGCTCGGCATTTTCTTTTTCTTCGAAATTTCTACAGAATAAAGCTGAAACAAATATTAACGACACCAACAGCCAACTGCTGCCGCACGGAAAGCGGTCGGCATCTAACCCAATCCATGAGTAAATTACGCCTATGGCCCCTTAACTTCGCTTATACTTTCATTAACACCCGTGAACTTCAAAATTGAACAATCTATCCTTTTAACTTTGCACTTTACTAACATACTAGTCATTCAAAAATGACCTCTCAATAGCATATAAATCTTCATTGTGAGTTTATGAAAATGATATTATAAAAAACTTTATCAAATGGTTGAACACTTTCGGAATTTCTGCTCTCATCAATGTGTTACATGAGTTTTTTTTGAAATAATGTTACATGATATTGAAATATAGAAAACTTTGATTTCTACTATGGTATAAAAGATAGTATATTTAGAGGATTCAGGGAGGCTATTAATGATCGTGGGTTGTTTGCTCTACCTTTACATGGCTACCAATATACATGGATTCGCCATCGGGGTAAACCTAACGAAGTTCAGGAAAGACTTGATAGGGTCTTCGTCAACGAATCATGGCAGAATAGCTTTCCTAATGGTTTTTCCTTGAATACTACGGCTCCTCTCTCGGATCATAGTCCGATACTGCTGCAAACCACACCGTCGACCCTTCATAACTCAAGTCCTCGCTTTATGTTTGAGTCAAAATGGTTCAAAGAGGAGTCTCTTGATGCTACGGTCCAGCGGGGTTGGCATGACAGTAGGCACCGAGGGGTTACTGATCGTCTGCTTAATTTAGCAGGCCTGCTAGAAGGTTGGGGCAAGAATCTGATGCGTAAGGAACGAGGGGAGACGCAACAATATATGAACCAATTGGATCAGTTGAGGCGTGATTCATCCGAGCAGGCTGCAATCGAATACGAAAGAGCCAGATTAAATGTAATTGATAATCTACTGAAAGCCGAGGACCACTGGAAGCAAAGAGCAAAGCTTCAGTGGCTTGTGGATGGCGATATCAATTCAAAACTTTTCCATGCAGTTGCAAACAGCAGAAGGAAGCGGAATAGGATTGTCAGATTACAACGGGATGATGGTGAATGGGTCTCTGATTCAGATGGTTTGTGTGACACGGCTCGGGCTTACTTTGATAAACTATTTACAGGTGAGAGGGGCGATTTCAGCACGATTACTGATTTAATTCAACCCAAAATCACAACCAGCGATAATGAGCAATTAACTAGACCCTTTACATTGGAGGAATTCCGAGTTGCACTGTTTGAGATGCATCCCGATAAGGCCCCGGGCCCTGACGGCTTCAGTCCTGGTTTTTTTCAACGCTATTGGTCTCTAATGGGAGAGGATATCTTCCAAGCAAGCTCAAATTGGCTTGAATCTGGTATGTTCCCTAATGGCTTAAATGAAACAATTATCTCCCTCATTCCAAAGTGTGAGACCCCCTCATCAATGAAAGACCTAAGGCCCATTTCTCTCTGTAATGTGATGTATAAAATCACTGCCAAGGTACTTGCAAACCGCTTAAAAGGGGTACTGTTGAAACACCTTTCCACATAATTTTGATTTGACAAAATTGTTTAAGTATAACTTAAAATACATATTCTAAACACACTAAGTTTAAATGCTTTGATTTATTCTACTAATGTGTTTGTTCAATATTGAGTTAAAACTGTTATAAGACATAAGGATAAAAAGGCCCAAGCCCAATACGGAAGCCAAGGCCCAAGTCAAACAACTCAGTACACTCGGCCCGCGTATGTCAAGACGTTGTCGTTTTGAACAAAACGCAACTCAGCAAACGGAAGGATCTAGAAGACCTTCGGGAACAACTTCAAGATGAAGCTGCTGAGTAGTCTCGACAAACGTACAAGACAGCAGCTGGCGAAGGAAAACTTCCAGACAAAATGTTTCCTCTTTTGGCAAAGTTCAGACGACACAGTATGCTGTCCAGTTGACCTTACCATAAAAGGAGAGACCATCTGCTGAGCTGACCGAGGACAGAAGATACACGATTGTGATTGGCCGAGAGCTCTGAGCAAGTCAGGATGACAACGACATATAGCCGTTTCCCTCCAACGGTTATTTCGAAATTCGAAATGACCGATGCCCAGACGTCTCTATAAATAGTGCCATCACAAGCTTCATTATATACAGAACTTGATCAAGCCATTACGCTGACCAAATCTCTACAAGTTCTGCAAGCAAGAAGCAAAGCAAAAATTCTTACACTACATTTCTCATATCTGTGTAAAAGTCTAAAGTGATTGTAAATCGTCTAAAGTGTCTTAGCACATCTTTGTATTAGGACAAAACACTTATCATTTCTAGAGATAGAAAGGAGAGGCTGAGTACTCGGTTTTAAGTACTCAGCGGAGAGATTAGGATTGAGTAGAAGTATAGAGGAAGGTACTCTTGTCATACTCAATTGCTGATATTGTAAAAGGTTTGAGGCTCTACCTTTAAAGAGTTCAGTAGAGTATTTGAAATCTCGGAACGTGTTCCGGGGACAGGACGTAGGCTTAGAAGAAGCCGAACCTGGATAAATCTGCTGAGTGAAGTATTTCTTACCTTAACTCCTTATTTATATTGCTTGCTTTAAATAATCAAAACTGACCAAGTAAAGAGGTCAAGTTGAGTTGTGCGCGTTGAACATCTGAGCTCAGGAATAGACTCTAAGTGCTATTTCCTGACTCAAGCTAAGAAACTGACCTAGTCACCTGTTGACTAAGCCAGTATCTTATTGTTTACTCAGCACCGCTGTTCAAATCTTTTTCTTTAGAAAAAGAAGTCTGCCTAAATTGCAAAAAGCTTAAATAGTTCCTAACCCCCCCCTTGGAACTATACTTGCAACTAAACAAGGGACCAACAAGTGGTATCAGAGCTTAAAAGCTCACTCTAAAAGGTCTAACAACCTTGAGCTGATCCCTACCATGGGCGAAAATAGCACTCGGTTTCTCCCTAGAAACCAAACAACTCAAATACTGCCTGAGGGGCTGTCCATTACTAGGCATCCCCTATTCTTCGGGTCAAACTATACCTTCTAGAAGAATAGGATGAAAAACTTCATTCAGGCTACAAACATGAGTGCCTGGCTATCCATAGTCCAAGGCCCGTTTGTACCTGTCGAGGTTGTGGCTGGCCAAACAGTTATAAAAGCTGAGGCCAAATGGACAGAGGATGATCTTAAGAAGCTTCAAAACCATGCTTCGGCTATCAATATGCTTCACTGTGCGCTCGATGCTGCAGAATATAACAAAATCTCAGGTTGCGAGTCAGCACAAGAGATATGGAAAAAGCTGGAAGTCACCTACGAGGGAACAAACAAAGTAAAAGAATCCAAGGTGAATCAGCAGATGAGACTGTACGAGCTGTTCCAGATGAACAATGATGAGGGCATCTCAGACATGAACGCAAGGTTCACCAACATCATAAATGAGCTCAAGAGACTTGGGAAAATCTTCACTGAGGAAGAACAAGTCAAAAAGATACTCAGGAGTCTTCCGAAGGACTGGCAAGCAAAGAAGACAGCAGTTGAGGAAGCTCAGGATTTAACCACCTACAAATATGACGAATTCATCGGTTCATTGTTGACCCATGAAATATCCATGAAAAACTTTGAGGTGAAGGAAAAATCTGATGACAAGAAGCAGAAGTCACTTGTCATGAAAGCTGACTCCACTGACGGGAGTTCAACTGATGATGAGGAGATGGCTATGTTCACAAGGAAGATGAAAAGGCTGTTCAGGAAGAATGACAAATACTCTAAAAAGCCTTACAAAAAGTTTGATAAGTATAAGGCTGACTCAAGGGACATCAAATACAGAAAGGACAGCTCAAAGCCCATTACATGTTTTGAGTGCCATCAAACTGGCCACATTAAGTCAAACTGCCCCACGCTGAGGAAAGACAAGAAAAGTGGGAAGAAAGCAATGGTGGCTACTTGGAGCGACAGCGATGAGTCTTCATCCACAAAAACTGAGGCCACCGAGTCAGCGAAGATATGCTTCATGGCTGACGAACTTGCTGAGCCATGCGTCTCTGAGCATGCTGACCCATCCATCGCATCAGATGATGAGGAACAATCAAATGAGGTAATTTCTCTTCCCCAGCTCAGAAACGATATGGTTAATGCCCTGAGTGATCTCTATACACTTGTCAAGAAGTGTAATAAGAAAGTTAGAGCACTCAGCAGGCGCTGTGACGAAGTGGAAGAGGTCAAACTAAGTGACCTCAGATACCTTCTTCAGGACAATTCGACTCTGCATGATAACATGAAGATCATGCATGAGTATGTCTCTGAAGTCCAGTCAGTTTCAAAGAAACTGAGGAAGGACGTCACAACCATCCAGAACCAACTAAAGGTTCCAAATAAAAATAACATTCCTCTGAGAACTCAGTACCAAGGTACTCGGCAGAGATGGAATCCCCAGCGAAAAGTCCAGTGTGACTTTTGTGGGAAGTTAGGACACACCACTAAGGTGTGCTGGCATGCTCAGCACTGAGGTGCTAACAAGTCAGTAAAAAATCCTAAACAGAAGGTCAGTTGTGACTTCTATGGAAAGAATGGCCATACTGTCCATGTATGCCGCCATAAAATAAAGTATGATGCTAAATCTGTTGCACCTAACAAGTCAAGACCCAAAAAGAATTGGGTACCTAAAAGTAACTAGTTACAATGCAGGTATGCCTGAGATGTGCCGAGAAGTCAAAGATGTGGTATATTGACAGCGCATGCTCAAGGCATATGACGGGTGATGAAACTCAGTTCATCACGTTTGAACGTAAACGAGGAGGGAGCGTAAGTTTTGGAGACAACAAGAAGGGTAAGATAGTAGGCTCAGGAACCATCGGAGGTAATCCTACTATTGAATCTGTCTCCCTAGTCAGCGGACTCAAATATAACTTACTCAGCATAGCTCAGCTATGTGACAATGGGAGAAAAGTTATATTTGATGCTACTGGATGTAAAATATACGAGAGTAAAACAAATGAGTTAATTTTAACTGCCCCTCGGATAGATAATGTCTTTATGCTAGACTTAGAGAAAAAGTTTTCAAAAACTGTGTGCTTAGTAACAAAGGAAGAAAATTCCTGGCTATGGCACAGGAGACTTGGTCATGTAAGCATGGACCTCCTGGCCAAACTAGCAAGAAAGCAATTGGTTGAGGGACTGCTTGAACTTAAATTTCAAAAAGATCAATTATGCCACGCTTGCCAAGCTGGAAAACAAACCAAACAATCTTTTCACAGTAAAAACATTGTCTCAACTAAACGTCCGTTAGAGTTACTACACTTGGATCTCTTTGGTCCAGTCCAGCCGCTGAGTCTGGGTGGAAGAAGATTTTCCTTGGTCATTGTAGATGACTTCTCTCGGTATACGTGGGTCATCTTGCTGACCAGCAAGGATGAGACTTTTGAGACATTTTCAAATTTGGTTAAAAAAATTGAAAATGAAAAAGACCTAAAATTAGCTCATATCCGTAGTGATAACGGTGGAGAGTTCAAAAATCAAAAGTTTGTTGAATTCTGTGAAGCCAGCGGCATTGACCACAATTTTTCTGCTCCTAGAACACCTCAGCAAAATGGGGTTGTAGAAAGGAAGAACAGAACTCTGGTTGAAATAGCCAGGATAATGCTGGATGAGCATAGGCTTCCAAAGTATTTTTGGGGAGAGGTGATAGGGGTCAAAAACCCCTATCTTTGGGTACGGTTTTAGGAAGGTTTTTAGAGTTATTTGGTTAATAAGCGAGCAATTCTCGCATTTAAATGCTTTTGTGTGAGTTAGTTAGAAATTGGAAACATTCTATTTACTTTTCGTCGTTTAGGCTCGTTTTGTGATCAATTTAGGCAAATACGACCGAAATAACATGCATATTAGAATTCCGTTATCTTTTGAAGCTAATTGGTCCGTCAAAAGTCGCACCAAACGAAGCGTTTGCTCAAGATAAGCGATTGACGGATCAATTCGGCTTTTGGACTAATGTTTTCTGGAGTTTTTATGCGTGTGCAGGTGTAAGTTCGGACGAAAAAGGGTTTGGAAGTCATCCGGTACGGATCGAGCGCGCTTCGGGCGAAAACGCTCGGCGAGCAGGGCCCCCCGGGCCATTTCTGCTCGCCGAGCAGGCCTCTGGAGGCCTGCTCGCCGAGCAGGCCACCAGGCGCCTGCTCGCCGAGCAGGGGCTGCTCGTGGCAATTCTGCTCGGCGAGCAGACCTGCGGGAATTGGTCAAAAAGACCAATTCCGCCCCCACAAAGCCACGTTCGGCCCCACGTCTTCCTACACCAACAAGGACACGAAATTAGGTCAAAACGAGGCCCGAGACGCGTCTATAAATAGGAATTTTCAATTGTAAATTAAAAATCTTTTACTTTTGTAATTAGCTTAGCTTCCACCTTGAGAAATCCTCTCCACCTCCTCCATAACCTTCAAACCTCCATTGAAGACACCTCCGAAGCTCCGTTCACCGAGGATTACTCAAGCTCCATCCTTAAATCCTAGAAAGACGCCTGCATTGGTAGACAGGTTCCCTGAAAGGGATTTTTCTTCTTTTATATTCTGTCTAGCCTCTGATACATGCTATGAATTCTAGGTTTATTGTAACTTCGTGACAATTCCTTCATCTTTGATATATAATATAGATTTTGTTTATTCAACTGTTTTGATGTTTTAATCTTTGTCTTACGCTTTGTCTGATTGGTTTAACTCATTCGATAATCCCAAAATTAGGTTGGCACATATTGCGAGCTGAATCTGACCTAGTCAGTGCCTATAGGATTGACGACCCTATAGAAGATTAAGCCCAAATTACTGAGCCTTAGAGCTAGTTTCGGCCTTACAAGGGAATCACGAACTAGGGACTTTAGGAGGATAGGTCGGGTTAATCGCCTTGGACATAAGCGACTTAGTTTCAATTCAATTGCTTAAACACTCTATCATTGTTATCATCGTATTCCTTCATGTTCATTCAGTTAATTGCTTTGGTAAAAGATCAATTAGGGGTAGAGTAATTTAGTTAGGCTTAGAATAACTTAGCTAGAATTAGATAACTTAATTAGAATTAGTGTAATTCAACCTAGGAGTAGATTAATTAAACAAAACCAAACTCAAAACCCCCTAAGCCTAGATAACATCCGAGATCGAGTAGCTTGATACTTGCAGAAATAAATCCTGTGGACGATAACCTGGACTTAAACCCAGAAATTTATTACTTGATAACGACGGGGTACACTTATCCCTCAGATCGGGTTCTTCACGGAATCCGCATCAAGTTTTTGGCGCCGTTGCCGGGGATTTATTTCTTCTGCAATATCGAACCAAAGGTCAACTTGTTAGTTTAGGCATTCTTTGTGAATACTTTCCTTGTTAATATCATTCATACTTGTATAGATATATATACTTGTTGATATACTATTACTTAAATTGGATCGTTCTTCCAGCAATTATGGACAACAGAGCATCAAACCCGTCCATGAACGATCTCAACACAAAATTGGACTTCCTGGTGGCTTCATACAACCAAAATAACCAACCAAGGATACCATTCTGCGAGAGATGCGGCCAGAATCACCCCGGTAGGGTATGCCACATCAACTATTACGTACCTAGAGGTGAGAATGTAAGTTATTTGGGTAATCATGAAAGGTATAATTCTGAACCCTCAACTTACAACTACTACGATCAAGAGCATACACGATATCCACCGGCGTCCTACGTGGCACCTATGGATACCCTTCCATGTCCTCATTCTAACTCTGATTTTTATGGCAGGCAAACAGGGTACTCAGAAGGAATAATGACTCTCCTAAAAGAGATATCCGTCCGACTGGCAGCCAACGAGAAGGCATGCAGGACCCTGAGTGACCAACTCGCCACAATCAGACAAGAAGAAAGGGAATGCCACGAGGCGTTCCTCTTGCAAGGAGAGGCGGCTCAAACCATCGCCCTAAGGAGCGGCAAGGAAGTGGATACACTCGTGGCATCTCCATCGCAAATACCTCTGTCACCTCAGGTAAGTAGGGAACCGGAAGTGGTAAGCAACCCCGGTCCCGCATCTGAAACTTCAGCCTCTGAAAAAGCTGTAGGAAAAGTGGTTAGGCCTTATACACCAAAACTGCCATGCCCTCAGAAGCAGAAAAAGGCCAACCTAGATAAGAAATTTGCCCGGTTCTCGGAAATCCTTAGTAGATTAGAAATAAACATTCCATTAATGGAAGCACTAGAGGAGATGCCGAACTATGCAAAATTTCTTAAAGACATGTTGTCAAAAAAGAAAAAGTTTGGGGAAAACGAGATAGTGGCTTTAACAGAACAATGCTCGGCCATAATCACCCATAAATTACCCCCCAAGCTTAAAGATCAAGGGAGCTTTACCATCCCGTGTAGGATAGGCAACATGCACATAGATAGGGCATTATGTGATTTAGGAGCAAGTATTAATCTTATGCCTCTATCAATTTTCAGGAAATTGGGGCTCGGAGAACCTAAACCAACAAACATGACACTGCAACTAGCGGATCGGTCAATTGCACGGCCTAGAGGCATAGTTGAAGATGTGCTTGTAAAGGTGGACAAACTGATCTTCCCGGTCGATTTTGTGGTCCTCGACATGGAAGAAGATGACTACGTCCCCATTCTCCTCGGGAGACCGTTTCTTGCAACCGGTAGGACACTAATAGACGTCCATGGAGGTAAATTGGTCCTAAGGGTGCAGGACGAAGAGGTAACATTTAACGTTTATGAATCTATGAAATTTCCTCAAGAACGCTCCAAAAGTTGTAACTTTGTGGATGCACTTATAGATGAATGTGTTGAGGAAGTTGATCTCGATATAAGAAATGCCTCTTTAGAACTCGGTCTAGGTGGTGAGACATGTGAAAACTCAAGTGAGCCATTTGAAGATCTCCCACCTGAAAAATGTTATTGGGTTAAGGGTCGAAAAGAGGACCTTGATCGTGAGATCAAACCTAAACCTAAGACCTCGTTGGAGGAACCTCCAAAGTTGGAGCTTAAACCCTTGCCCAACAACCTGAAATATGTTTTTCTTCAACCTCCCACAGATTTACCCGTTTTTATTTCTTCTTTGTTGACAGTTGAACAGGAAGAAAAATTGGTGGAGGTGCTGATGGAACATAAAGGAGCCTTTGGATGGTCAATCCACGACATCAAAGGTATCGACCCCAAAATCTGCACACATAGAATTTTTCTTGAGGAGGAGATCAAGCCATCTGCCCAACCTTAACGACGGCTCAACCCTAACATGAAAGAGGTGGTAAAAGTCGAGGTTATAAAACTCCTCGACGCAGGTATCATCTTTCCAATTTCTGATAGTCAATGGGTAAGCCCGGTTCAATGTGTGCCCAAAAAAGGGGGAACAACGGTAATGGAAAATGAAAAAGGAGAATTAATCCCAACTAGAAAGGTTACGGGTTGGCGTGTATGCATAGATTATAGGAAATTAAACGAGGCCACCCGTAAAGACCACTTTCCCTTACCATTTATTGATCAAATGTTGGAACGATTGGCAGGGCACGAATTTTTCTGCACTTTAGATGGGCTATCTGGCTATATGGAAATCCCTGTGGACCCTTTGGATCAAGAGAAAACAACATTCACTTGCCCCTATGGGACTTTTGCATATAGACGGATGCCTTTCGGATTATGTAATGCCCCTGCCACGTTCCAATGTTGTATGATGGCTATGTTTTCTGACATGGTCGAGGAGTTCCTAGAAATTTTCATGGATGATTTTAATGTTGTAGGACCTACTTTCGACCAATGTCTTGAAAACTTGGACCGAGTCTTAGAACGTTGTGAAGACAAGAACTTGGCACTTAATTGGGAAAAGTGCCAGTTCATGGTCCAAAACTGCATAGTATTAGGACACAAGGTGTCGGGGAAGGGGATCGAGGTCGATCCGGCAAAAATTGAGGTGATTGAAAAACTGCCACCTCCTACTAATGTGAAATTAGTTAGGAGCTTTTTAGGACACGCGGGGTTTTATAGACGATTTATAAAAGACTTTTCAAAAATCACTAAACCCCTCACTCAATTATTGCTAAAAGATGCTGATTTTAATTTCAATGAAGAATGTATGCTTGCATTTAAATTGCTGAAAAAGAAATTAATTGAAGCACCCATTATGGTAAGCCCGGATTGGTCCCTTCCCTTTGAGTTAATGTGCGATGCTAGTGATCTGGCTGTAGGAGCCTGTCTTGGGCAGAGGGTGGATAAACTTTTTCACCCAATTTTCTATGCTAGCAAAACCTTAAATGATGCACAACAGAATTATTCAATAACTGAAAAGGAATTGCTAGCCGTAGTATTTGCCTTTGACAAATTCAGATCTTATTTGGTGTTATCTAAGGTAATTGTTTTTACTGACCATGCAGCCCTGAGATATCTGATGAGCAAACAGGATGCAAAACCTAGGCTGATCCGTTGGATCTTACTACTCCAAGAATTTGACATCGAGATCAGAGACAAGAAAGGGGTAGAAAACGTGATAGCGGACCATCTATCTAGGTTAGAGTCAGATCAGCAATCCTTAGAGCATGGGGCAATAAAGGAAGTATTCCCGGATGAAACACTATATTCGGTAAAAACTCTCCCCTGGTTTGCAGACATCGCGAACTACAAAGTCGGTAACATTCTTCCTCTTGATTTAGATGCAAATAAAAGACGTAAGTTTTTGTTTGAAAGCAAACAATATTTTTGGGAAGAGCCCTATTTATTTCGATTCTGCACTGATGGCATGATTAGGAGATGTATACCTGAGAAAGAGGTAGAGTCAGTGATTAACATGTGCCACTCTAGGGAACCAGGCGGCCACTTCGGGCCAGATAGGACAGTGGCTAAAATTCTCCAAAGTGGACTTTGGTGGCCACAAATGCATAGTAATGTCAATAATTATATTAAATATTGTGATGCATGTCAGAGAGTAGGGAATATTTCTAGGAGAAATGAAATGCTTCAACAAGGCATACTCGTCTGTGAGCTATTTGACGTTTGGGGCATAGACTTTATGGGACCTTTCCTTATGTCACACACCAACCAATACATTCTTGTTGCGGTTGATTATGTCTCTAAATGGGTAGAGGCCGAAGCCCTACCCACAAACGATGCTCGAGTAGTGATAAAATTCCTGAAAAAGAATATCTTTACCAGATTTGGTACACCCCGGACTATCATTAGTGATGGGGGATCCCATTTCTGCAATAAGCAGTTTGACACATTGCTCCAAAAGTATGGCGTAGCCCATAGGGTCGCAACACCTTACCACCCTCAGACAAGTGGTCAGGTAGAAGTGTCAAACAGAGAGCTAAAACGCATTCTTGAGAAAACGGTAGGGAATGCTAGAAAAGATTGGAGTCTTAAACTGGACGATGCTCTCTGGGCATACCGGACAGCATTCAAAACTCCCATAGGAATGTCCCCCTACCGTCTGGTTTTTGGGAAATCTTGCCACTTGCCTGTTGAATTAGAGCACAAAGCTTATTGGGCGCTAAAATTTCTAAACTTTGACCCTAAACTTTCAGGTGATCTACGGTTAACACAACTGCACGAACTGGATGAGCTCCGATATAACTCTTACGAGAATGCCAAATTGTACAAAGAACGAACCAAGCGGGTGCACGATAAAAAGGTACAGCGGAAAACCTTCCAAAAAGGCGACCAAGTGCTACTCTATAACTCCCGATTGAGATTCTTCCCAGGCAAGCTCAAGAGTAGATGGTATGGACCATTTTCAGTTCTTGACGCACATCCCTCCGGTATGGTTGAGATCATGTTGAAAGATGGAACCACCCAAAAAGTTAATGGACACCGACTTAAACTTTATCTCGGTAAAGACACTTCGGGTGTCCAAATCCTCCGACTTCAAGATGATCAGTAAGTTGTCTTCTCCACCCTAACTTTTTACACTCGTATTTCATGATCTGTGATGCAATGTTGGAACTTATTGCATATTTTAAGTGTGAGGAGGAGGGGTAGACAAACTTACAAAAATTGTATAAATTTTTAAATTTTTGTTGCGTTGTGTCTAGTTTAGGTTTGCGTTTTGGTGTTTTATTTTTGCTTTACTTATGTTTTTGCATGTTTAGGACCTAAAACCGTGAACCTCCTTCGAATCTAAACTTCGTTATTTGTCTTTGAGGGCTGAAAACCGAATCTAAAATTGCATGACAACTAGTTTAGGCGTAGGACACAACTCTTGTATCTGTAAAAGCATGAGCTACAGTTTGCATTTAGACCCTACTTTTGAAGAAATGCTAAAATCATTACTTAGGTAGATAACTTAAGAATTGAAGGCATGTGATATTAAACTTGAGTTTGGGGAAAACTAGTAAACACAAAATTGAAACCCAAAGAATTGTGAGTTGAATTTGAGCCTAAGAGCGAACATCAAAAAGCTCTTTTTCTTGACATTTTTGTGTGAATGCTTTGACTTGTGGAAGATTACAGATTTTGCACCTAATACTGTGTTGAACCTACATGCAATGATTTGAGATGATAAATGATGAATCAGCCTCATTAGAATTAACCTTTTCTTTACCTTGTTTTTCTTTTTCATCCACTCTAGGAAGCCCCTTTGAGCCGACATTATTGTAGTTTGTAGATTTTTCTTTCGTTCTAACCCGTTTTTGCGAACCACAACTTGGTTCGCTACTTAACCTTTGTTTTTGCAAAGCTCAAATTGAGCCTTTGTTTTTCTCTAGCGCTTTATCGTTGTTTATGGCATTATAGTAGCAAGCCAAAAGGCTAAGAAGTGAATGAGCATCACTATCCCAAAAGAAAAAAAAAAGAGAAGAAGAAAAACAGAAAAAGAAAAAGAAAAGAAAAGAGACGAACAAAAGGGAAGAACTCCATTCCCTAGTTCTTAGAAAAATAAAAAATGTCTCAAAGAAAACATCCCAAAAAGAAAACAATAAGGGACGAATAAAAAGCTCAATCACTTCATATTTGCTAAAGCCATTTAAACTTTGTTGTTGTAGCGCTAGAACACTTAACCTTTGTTGTACCTTTAACCCTCTAACCACATTACAACCCCAATTAGAGGCTGTTTTTGATATCATCGGAGTCATATAGCATAGTAGAGGAACTCGGATGAACGTTCAAAATCAACGTAATCCTAAGCAAGAATATAAGCCGAGAGTAAACACTTTAGCCACCAAAATTGTGTGAATGAGTGAACTACCTATGGTGAGGTGTTTTACTTAGCGATCCCCTCAAGCTCGTTCAATTGAACATGTGTCCCTTTACTTAAAACTATGACCTATTGTAATTGAAATGCGGCTTTTGGATATCGTGTCTCTACTTTGTATTTCCGAATGCATGTAATTACAGATGCTCGAAATTGTGTCAAGCACCTAGTCAAACTGGGAAGTTTTCTAGCTTGCTTGCGATGGCGGGTTTAGTTTTTTAGTTTACTTGGGGACAAGTAAAGTTTTAAGTGCGAGGAGGTTTGATAGGGGTCAAAAACCCCTATCTTTGGGTACGGTTTTAGGACGGTTTTTAGAGTTATTTGGTTAATAAGCGAGCAATTCTCGCATTTAAATGCTTTTGTGTGAGTTAGTTAGAAATTGGAAACATTCTATTTACTTTTCGTCGTTTAGGCTCGTTTTGTGATCAATTTAGGCAAATACGGCCGAAATAACATGCATATTAGAATTCCGTTATCTTTTGAAGCTAATTGGTCCGTCAAAAGTCGCACCAAACGAAGCGTTTGCTCAAAATAAGCGATTGACGGATCAATTCGGCTTTTGGACTAATGTTTTCTGGAGTTTTTATGCGTGTGCAGGTGTAAGTTCGGACGAAAAAGGGTTTGGAAGTCATCCGGTACGGATCGAGCGTGCTTCGAGCGAAAACGCTCGGCGAGCAGGGCCACTCGGGCCATTTCTGCTCGCCGAGCAGGCGCCTGGTGGCCTGCTCGGCGAGCAGGAGCAGGAGCCTGCTCGCCGAGCAGGCCACCAGGCGCCTGCTCGGCGAGCAGGGGCTGCTCGTGGCAATTCTGCTCGGCGAGCAGCCTTTCCTGCTCGACGAGCAGACCTGCGGGAATTGGTCAAAAAGACCAATTCCGCCCCCACAAAGCCACATTCGGCCCCACGTCTTCCTACACCAACAAGGACACGAAATTAGGTCAAAACGAGGCCCGAGACGCGTCTATAAATAGGAATTTTCAATTGTAAATTAAAAATCTTTTACTTTTGTAATTAGCTTAGCTTCCACCTTGAGAAATCCTCTCCACCTCCTCCATAACCTTCAAACCTCCATTGAAGACACCTCCGAAGCTCCGTTCACCGAGGATTACTCAAGCTCCATCCTTAAATCCTAGAAAGACGCCTGCATTGGTAGACAGGTTCCCTGAAAGGGATTTTTCTTCTTTTATATTCTGTCTAGCCTCTGATACATGCTATGAATTCTAGGTTTATTGTAACTTCGTGACAATTCCTTCATCTTTGATATATAATATAGATTTTGTTTATTCAACTGTTTTGATGTTTTAATCTTTGTCTTACGCTTTGTCTGATTGGTTTAACTCATTCGATAATCCCAAAATTAGGTTGGCACATATTGCGAGCTGAATCTGACCTAGTCAGTGCCTATAGGATTGACGACCCTATAGAAGATTAAGCCCAAATTACTGAGCCTTAGAGCTAGTTTCGGCCTTACAAGGGAATCACGAACTAGGGACTTTAGGAGGATAGGTCGGGTTAATCGCCTTGGACATAAGCGACTTAGTTTCAATTCAATTGCTTAAACACTCTATCATTGTTATCATCGTATTCCTTCATGTTCATTCAGTTAATTGCTTTGGTAAAAGATCAATTAGGGGTAGAGTAATTTAGTTAGGCTTAGAATAACTTAGCTAGAATTAGATAACTTAATTAGAATTAGTGTAATTCAACCTAGGAGTAGATTAATTAAACAAAACCAAACTCAAAACCCCCTAAGCCTAGATAACATCCGAGATCGAGTAGCTTGATACTTGCAGAAATAAATCCTGTGGACGATAACCTGGACTTAAACCCAGAAATTTATTACTTGATAACGACGGGGTACACTTATCCCTCAGATCGGGTTCTTCACGGAATCCGCATCAAGTTTTTGGCGCCGTTGCCGGGGATTTATTTCTTCTGCAATATCGAACCAAAGGTCAACTTGTTAGTTTAGGCATTCTTTGTGAATACTTTCCTTGTTAATATCATTCATACTTGTATAGATATATATACTTGTTGATATACTATTACTTAAATTGGATCGTTCTTCCAGCAATTATGGACAACAGAGCATCAAACCCGTCCATGAACGATCTCAACACAAAATTGGACTTCCTGGTGGCTTCATACAACCAAAATAACCAACCAAGGATACCATTCTGCGAGAGATGCGGCCAGAATCACCCCGGTAGGGTATGCCACATCAACTATTACGTACCTAGAGGTGAGAATGTAAGTTATTTGGGTAATCATGAAAGGTATAATTCTGAACCCTCAACTTACAACTACTACGATCAGGAGCATACACGATATCCACCGGCGCCCTACGTGGCACCTATGGATACCCTTCCATGTCCTCATTCTAACTCTGATTTTTATGGCAGGCAAACAGGGTACTCAGAAGGAATAATGACTCTCCTAAAAGAGATATCCGTCCGACTGGCAGCCAACGAGAAGGCATGCAGGACCCTGAGTGACCAACTCGCCACAATCAGACAAGAAGAAAGGGAATGCCACGAGGCGTTCCTCTTGCAAGGAGAGGCGGCTCAAACCATCGCCCTAAGGAGCGGCAAGGAAGTGGATACACTCGTGGCATCTCCATCGCAAATACCTCTGTCACCTCAGGTAAGTAGGGAACCGGAAGTGGTAAGCAACCCCGGTCCCGCATCTGAAACTTCAGCCTCTGAAAAAGCTGTAGGAAAAGTGGTTAGGCCTTATACACCAAAACTGCCATGCCCTCAGAAGCAGAAAAAGGCCAACCTAGATAAGAAATTTGCCCGGTTCTCGGAAATCCTTAGTAGATTAGAAATAAACATTCCATTAATGGAAGCACTAGAGGAGATGCCGAACTATGCAAAATTTCTTAAAGACATGTTGTCAAAAAAGAAAAAGTTTGGGGAAAACGAGATAGTGGCTTTAACAGAACAATGCTCGGCCATAATCACCCATAAATTACCCCCCAAGCTTAAAGATCAAGGGAGCTTTACCATCCCGTGTAGGATAGGCAACATGCACATAGATAGGGCATTATGTGATTTAGGAGCAAGTATTAATCTTATGCCTCTATCAATTTTCAGGAAATTGGGGCTCGGAGAACCTAAACCAACAAACATGACACTGCAACTAGCGGATCGGTCAATTGCACGGCCTAGAGGCATAGTTGAAGATGTGCTTGTAAAGGTGGACAAACTGATCTTCCCGGTCGATTTTGTGGTCCTCGATATGGAAGAAGATGACTCCGTCCCCATTCTCCTCGGGAGACCGTTTCTTGCAACCGGTAGGACACTAATAGACGTCCATGGAGGTAAATTGGTCCTAAGGGTGCAGGACGAAGAGGTAACATTTAACGTTTATGAATCTATGAAATTTCCTCAAGAACGCTCCAAAAGTTGTAACTTTGTGGATGCACTTATAGATGAATGTGTTGAGGAAGTTGATCTCGATATAAGAAATGCCTCTTTAGAACTCGGTCTAGGTGGTGAGACATGTGAAAACTCAAGTGAGCCATTTGAAGATCTCCCACCTGAAAAATGTTATTGGGTTAAGGGTAGAAAAGAGGACCTTGATCGTGAGATCAAACCTAAACCTAAGACCTCGTTGGAGGAACCTCCAAAGTTGGAGCTTAAACCCTTGCCCAACAACCTGAAATATGTTTTTCTTCAACCTCCCACAGATTTACCCGTTTTTATTTCTTCTTTGTTGACAGTTGAACAGGAAGAAAAATTGGTGGAGGTGCTGATGGAACATAAAGGAGCCTTTGGATGGTCAATCCACGACATCAAAGGTATCGACCCCAAAATCTGCACACATAGAATTTTTCTTGAGGAGGAGATCAAGCCATCTTCCCAACCTCAACGACGGCTCAACCCTAACATGAAAGAGGTGGTAAAAGTCGAGGTTATAAAACTCCTCGACGCAGGTATCATCTTTCCAATTTCTGATAGTCAATGGGTAAGCCCGGTTCAATGTGTGCCCAAAAAAGGGGGAACAACGGTAATGGAAAATGAAAAAGGAGAATTAATCCCAATTAGAAAGGTTACGGGTTGGCGTGTATGCATAGATTATAGGAAATTAAATGAGGCCAACCGTAAAGACCACTTTCCCTTACCATTTATTGATCAAATGTTGGAACGATTGGCAGGGCACGAATTTTTCTGCACTTTAGATGGGCTATCTGGCTATATGGAAATCCCTGTGGACCCTTTGGATCAAGAGAAAACAACATTCACTTGCCCCTATGGGACTTTTGCATATAGACGGATGCCTTTCGGATTATGTAATGCCCCTGCCACGTTCCAATGTTGTATGATGGCTATGTTTTCTGACATGGTCGAGGAGTTCCTAGAAATTTTCATGGATGATTTTAATGTTGTAGGACCTACTTTCGACCAATGTCTTGAAAACTTGGACCGAGTCTTAGAACGTTGTGAAGACAAGAACTTGGCACTTAATTGGGAAAAGTGCCAGTTCATGGTCCAAAACTGCATAGTATTAGGACACAAGGTGTCGGGGAAGGGGATCGAGGTCGATCCGGCAAAAATTGAGGTGATTGAAAAACTGCCACCTCCTACTAATGTGAAATTAGTTAGGAGCTTTTTAGGACACGCGGGGTTTTATAGACGATTTATAAAAGACTTTTCAAAAATCACTAAACCCCTCACTCAATTATTGCTAAAAGATGCTGATTTTAATTTCAATGAAGAATGTATGCTTGCATTTAAATTGCTGAAAAAGAAATTAATTGAAGCACCCATTATGGTAAGCCCGGATTGGTCCCTTCCCTTTGAGTTAATGTGCGATGCTAGTGATCTGGCTGTAGGAGCCTGTCTTGGGCAGAGGGTGGATAAACTTTTTCGCCCAATTTTCTATGCTAGCAAAACCTTAAATGATGCACAACAGAATTATTCAATAACTGAAAAGGAATTGCTAGCCGTAGTATTTGCCTTTGACAAATTCAGATCTTATTTGGTGTTATCTAAGGTAATTGTTTTTACTGACCATGCAGCCCTGAGATATCTGATGAGCAAACAGGATGCAAAACCTAGGCTGATCCGTTGGATCTTACTACTCCAAGAATTTGACATCGAGATCAGAGATAAGAAAGGGGTAGAAAACGTGATAGCGGACCATCTATCCAGGTTAGAGTCAGATCAGCAATCCTTAGAGCATGGGGCAATAAAGGAAGTATTCCCGAATGAAGTCAATACATGTAGAGTTCGATGAAACTGACCCTGCAGGTAGATATCAGCCGCTGACCGAAGATGATCCAAACTCAGTAACCATCGCTGACCCAGAACCAGCTACTGAGTCATTCACGAAAAGGCTGACCAAGAGTAAGAGTGAACCTAAGATTACTTTTACTGACCCATCTACTTCTGCAGAGATTGTTGAAACAGGAACAGCACAAGACATAAATCTACCCAAAGAAATAAGGATTCCAAGAGGGCACTCCGAAAGTGCAATCCTTGATTCTGCTGGGAATACCCTGATGACGAGGAATCAACTCAGGAAGTACCTCAGCAATGTTGCTTTCGTCTCAGTACAAGAATCGAAGAATTTCGCTGAAGCTGAGTACGATGAATTCTGGATGAACGCAATGCAAGAGGAGCTCGATCAATTTCGAAGAAATGATGTATGGGAGTTAGTGCCTCATCCAAAGAGTAAAAAGACCATCGGAACAAGATGGGTTTTCAGGAACAAGATGGACGAACAAGGAAACGTAGTCAGGAACAAAGCAAGGCTTGTAGCTCAGGGCTACAGTCAGCAAGAAGGTATAGACTACGGTGAGACCTTTGCCCTAGTGGCAAGGCTAGAGGAAATTAGAATATTATGTGCATATGCATCTTACATGAATTTTAAATTATTCCAAATGGATGTCAAAAGTGCATTTCTTAATGGAGTTATAAACGAGGAGGTTTATGTAAATCAACCTCTAGGTTTTGAGGACCCTAAGTTCCCAAACCAAGTTTACAAACTCAAAAAGGCTCTGTACGGCCTCAAGCAAGCACCACGTGCTTGGTATGAGAGGCTGACCAGTTTCCTGCTGACTAGAAATTACGTCAGGGGTAAAGCTGATACAACCTTATTCATTAAGAAAAAGGGTAAAGATACCCTGCTGGCCCAAATTTATGTTGATGATATAATATTTGGTGCAACTAACGAATCAATGTGCAAGGAGTTTAGCAAACAAATGCAGACTGAGTTTGAAATGTCCATGATGGGAGAACTCAACTTCTTCCTCGGTCTTCAAATTAAACAAGGAAAGAATGGCATCTTCATCAGTCAAGCCAAATATGCCAAGGAGATCTTAAAGAAATATGACTTGGAAAATTGCAAGCCAATATCCACTCCTATAGGCACTGACACTGTCCTCTGCGCTGATGAGAATGGTAAGTCTGTAGACAGCAAGTTATATCGAGGTATGATAGGATCTCTACTTTACTTAACAGCCAGTAGACCGGACATTCAGTTTTCAGTATGCTACTGTGCTAGATATCAATCTAACCCTAAGGAATCTCATTACATTTCTGTAAAAAGGATCCTTAGATATTTGCAAAGCTCAGTGAACGCAGGTTTGTGGTATCCAAATACTCATGATTTTACACTCATCGGATACACTGACGCTGACTATGGACGAGATAAGCTGGAACGAAAAAGCACCTCTGGAGGATGCCACTTCTTAGGAAGCTGTCTTGTATCCTGGTTCAGCAAAAAGCAGACGTCAGTAGCCTTGTCCACCACTGAAGCTGAGTACATTGCTGCTGGTCATTGTGTTGCTCAAGTCCTATGGATCAAGCAACAGCTTGAAGACTATGGTGTTCAAACGAAAACAATTGAAGTCAAATGTGACAACAAAAGCGCAATTGATCTTTCCAAGAACCCAATTCAACACAGCAGAATGAAGCATGTCAGCATCAGACATCACTTCATTAGAGACCATGTACTCAAGGGTGAGATCAAGCTGACCTTTGTCCCAATGGACGAACAGCTTGCGGATATCTTCACGAAGCCACTGGCCCGTGAGCAGTTCAGCATACTGAGAGAAGCAATTGGTATGTTTAATCCTCTTCAGTAAATTCCTGTGCTAAATGAATATGAATGCTGAGTGAATTACATGCTGAATGATTTGTTTGTTTGCTGAGTATCTCATTGAAACTGACTGAATATACAATACTGAGTAAACTTGCACACTGAGTAAATTAGTTTAGAACTTGAACTTAAAATCACCCTTAAATAATGCACTGACCACTCAGAATATCAAACGCTTGACATTCTAAATATTGAGTGATTAATCCGTTAGCATAAATGCAAAGCACGCGTATAGCCTAGGATGACGTATTCGCCGTAATGTGTCATAAATGCCAGGATCGTTGTCGGTACATGATCCCAAGGCAAAACTGACACATGGATTCGATTAAGATCCACACCGTTCATTTCGTCTATAAATTATGGGTATTTCCCCATCTTTTACTCTTTACGCTTAATCAATTCTTTTCTCTCAAATTCCTCTAATTCCTCCATCTTCGAAGAATGACTAAGTTATCTTTCAACGTCTCCGGTGCCGCCACCAATAGTCCAGCTCCGATGAACCTTCACGAAACCCTTCTACACCAAGCAAGGGTAAAACTGGCCAAACTTCTGGCCAAGGGAAAGCTGTTAAGATCAGGACCTATTCCAAGGTCTTCGAAAATGTCCGCGAATGGAAGGTTGAGCCCTCCAGATGGGTCTCTGAGCATTTCGTGCAACATGAACAGCCATTTGCCGAATGGATTTCTAAAAACGAATAGACTGGGCTATTCTCGGTCAGGGATGAGACATATCCTGACGAAGTGAGGGAGTTTTACCACAACCTCAAGGTCGCTAATGACAATGCTGACTACCTATGCACCGAGGTAAGAGGAAAAACCATCTTCATCAACCCTCTGTACATAGGAAATCTCCTCCAGCTCAAGACTGAGGGAGTAAGCCTGAGGAAGTCAGGTGATCAGGAGAAAACCAACTATGTCCATACCTTCTGCAAGCCAGATGGTTACTCAGGAGAAGTCTCAGCTTCTTCAATGGGTCAGCATCAGAAAATGGCTCACTACCTGCTGAGCTATTTTATCTACCCAAAGATCAACTGCACTACATCAGCAACCAACTTTGAACAGTGCTTCATATGGCACATGCTGACATACACAGCCATCAACATGCCGGTCTTCCTAGTTGCTGGGTTCCTACACAGCACGGGTACACTGAGGTTAGGGTCAATTATCACAAGGATTCTCATCGACCACAAGATTGACCTCGAAGGTGAGGAATCTTTCAGAGGAACCGAGATCACAGCTGCCTCGCTGAGGGCACTGAAGTTTGGACAGCCTTTGAAGAAAGGTAAAGCTGCTGCTGCTGCTGCTGCTGATGCTGGGCAAGCTGAGGAAACTTCTGAGCCAAAGAAAGGGCGAAGAACTAAGGCCCCAGCTTCTCGCAAGAGGAAATCTGCTGAGACTCCTTCTAAAAATGTTGAGTCTCCAGCGAAGAGGCACAGGTCAACTGGTAAGTCAGCTGAGAAGAGAACCAGGCAAGGTGAGCCTGGAACCGAGGAAGCTGTTGAGCAACCTCAGAAGAAGCAGAAGACTTCAACTTTGACTCCTCTAGAAGCCATACCGACCGACTTCATTGTACCGGGTGACTCTCACTTCACCCAGTGTCAAGGTACAGGTGCTGAGTCTGAGGAGCCTGAGGTCCAACTAGATGATCACTTCATCTCTCAAGTTGAGGAAGAACTTGATGGAGATAGTACTGAGGAAGAAGAAGAAGAAAAAGCCAGCGGTCAGGATGACGCTGAGGATTCTGAGGAATATGCCAGCGAAATTGAAGCTGAGGATGCTAACACTGGGTTAGCTGGTGGAGATGTGCATGTCAACACTGAGTTGGCTACTGGAGTTGAGTAAGTACTTGACCAACACACTGTTGATCAAGGTAAAGAGCAAGCTGACCAGACTCATACTGAGCAACAGGGATCCTCTCCTACTCACTCAGAAGAACCTGCTCCTACTGATACTCCACCTCGCAGAAAGCGAAAGTTGGTTAAGGCCAGTGAAAAACCAGTCATTGAACTTCCTGTGCAACTTCCAACTCTTCCTAACATTGTCCTCTCTAAGACAACTAAGGACCCTTCTACCGTCCAACTTAAATTCTTCAATCGCCAATCCACTTCCACTACATCGGCGTAATTGGAAAAACAAGCCTCTGTTTCTTCTCAACAGGAACATGCCGACCCCAATGCCTCAGCAACATCAACCAGTCAGGTTGAGTCGTCTACTGTTCATGCTGTTTCCTCAAGCATGGTGCTGACTCCCCATCCTTCTGCCGTCAGCACAGACAGTATTCGCATTACAACTTCTCAACCTCAACTCTCTGCTGATCAATCAACAATTCCTCCAACTCAAGTGCAGATTGAGCAAACTCTTCCAGTCACTGACCAGGTTACACCCTTCACTCCACTTACTTCCGGTCATACTGATGTCCCTGAAGGCTCGTAAAGCCATCTGAATGCCACTGAGTCCGGTAAAAAGATCATCGACTCAGTGCAAGCATTAATCCGGGAACTTCAACATTCCACTCCTGCTGCTGCTGGTTCTACTATTCTCGAGACTACCCAGCTCTCTCAGGTCACTCAGCTTCTAAATGAAGTTAAGGGACTTAAAGATTTGCTAAATGTCGTCTTATCCTTCCAAGCCCAGCAAGCTAAGCAGGATTCTATTGCCAAGTTGGCAGAAATACAGCTGACAACAGTTCAACATCTGAACTCTCTCCATCACCAAGTCCAGAAGTTGTCCGCTGTAAACACTAACTACGCCACTTCCTCTGAACTCAAAATGCTCTTTGCTCAGCTTCACACTGAGCAACTGAAGACCAACGAGCAAATGGTGTCATACAGTCAGTGCTCAGTAGAGAAAATCGGTGAGGCTATAAGACTGCTTAATCTAAATAAGCAAGAGATGGATATTGACGCGTTGAAGCAGAATGAGTTGCTGTCTCTCGCACAACAATCTTTCAACCACATCCGTCATAACAATATCCAACGTCATCATTATGACTCAGCTCTCTTGAAGACCTTCCACCAAATCTTTGATGGCCTCTCTGAAGCTCTTATCTGGCAAGCCAAAGCTCAAGCTTACAGTGTAAATATGCTCAGTGCTGCTGATCTCCGCATACCCGTAGAGGTCTCAGCAGATGGAGTTGCCATTTTTGATGGCGTAAATGAGAGCGCTGACAAACTAAAAGAGCTTTCACAAGAACTGACTCGCGCTGTGTTAACCGATGCATTCAAGCTCCCTGAAGTTGAAAAAATGGGGGAGAAAGCGCAAGCAGCTAGAGCTCAGCATGAGCGACGTCAGTACGAGCGAAGTCAGTCACAAGGCAAGAAAAAGAAATAGATATGCTAGCTCAGCATAGGCCAAAACAGTTGTAATCTTTTTGTTGCCGTATCTATATATGTGTTGATATGTAATTACTGACTTCTATCATATATATCATATCTGCACTTCTTATTCAAATCCTGAGTTATGATATATGTTCCTATATACTGAGTTATTAAGTATCTTCAATTAAAATCAGCCATGTTTAACACTTGTAAAAATTATTTGACTAAATCAAATGCTGATAACATGTTTGACATTGACCTATGTGTTTATAAAACTTTCTGATAAGAACTCATTGAACAATAAATTACTCAGCGCACTCTATATGACTAAACCTTCCGCTTTATACTGAGTAAATAGAATATATTGAAATAGCTGACCTATATCTGAAAACTGACTTTAGACTTACTCATTTAAACCCTTAAATGTTTTAAGTAAAACTAAGTCAGTAGCTCAACCCTTACGGGAGAGTTTGCTAAATTATATTAGGTCAACTATCATGGGGGAGCTCATACTGAGTTCCTTGCTGAATAGTTTTGCCAACATCAAAATGGGGGAGTTTGTTGAAACACCTTTCCACATAATTTTGATTTGACAAAATTGTTTAAGTATAACTTAAAATACATATTCTAAACACACTAAGTTTAAATGCTTTGATTTATTCTACTAATGTGTTTGTTCAATATTGAGTTAAAACTGTTATAAGACATAAGGATAAAAAGGCCCAAGCCCAATACGGAAGCCAAGGCCCAAGTCAAACAACTCAGTACACTCGGCCCGCGTATGTCAAGACGTTGCCGTTTTGAACAAAACGCAACTCAGCAAACGAAAGGATCTAGAAGACCTTCGGGAACAACTTCAAGATGAAGCTGCTGAGTAGTCTCGACAAACGTACAAGACAGCAGCTGGCGAAGGAAAACTTCCAGATAAAGTGTTTCCTCTTTTGGCAAAGTTCAGACGACACAGTATGCTGTCCAGTTGACCTTACCATAAAAGGAGAGACCATCTGCTGAGCTGACCGAGGACAGAAGATACACGATTATGATTGGCCGATAGCTCTGAGCAAGTCAGGATGACAACGAAATATAGCCGTTTCCCTCCAACGGTTATTTCGAAATTCGAAATGACCGATGCCCAGACGTCTCTATAAATAGTGCCATCACAAGCTTCATTATATACAGAACTTGATCAAGCCATTACGCTGACCAAATCTCTACAAGTTCTGCAAGCAAGAAGCAAAGCAAAAATTCTTACACTACATTTCTCATATCTGTGTAAAAGTCTAGAGTGATTGTAAATCGTCTAAAGTGTCTTAGCACATCTTTGTATTAGGACAAAACACTTATCATTTCTAGAGATAGAAAGGAGAGGCTGAGTACTCGGTTTTAAGTACTCAGCGGAGAGATTAGGATTGAGTAGAAGTATAGAGGAAGGTACTCTTGTCATACTCAATTGCTGATATTGTAAAAGGTTTGAGGCTCTACCTTTAAAGAGCTCAGTAGAGTATTTGAAATCTCAGAACGTGTTCCGGGGACAGGACGTAGGCTTAGAAGAAGCCGAACCTGGATAAATCTGCTGAGTGAAGTATTTCTTACCTTAACTCCTTATTTATATTGCTTGCTTTAAATAATCAAAACTGACCAAGTAAAGAGGTCAAGTTGAGTTGTGCGCGTTGAACGTCTGAGCTCAGGAATAGACTCTAAGTGCTATTTCCTGACTTAAGCTAAGAAACTGACCTAGTCACCTGTTGACTAAGCCAGTATCTTATTGTTTACTCAGCGCCGCTGTTCAAATCTTTTTCTTTAGAAAAAGAAGTCTGCCTAAATTGCAAAAAGCTTAAATAGTTCCTAACCCCCCCCCCCTGGAACTATACTTGCAACTAAACAAGGGACCAACAGGTACTCTCAATCATTATCTCTGAGAATCAATCTGCTTTCATTAAGGGCAGATCTATTCAGGATAATGTACTTATTGCATTTGAGATAATCCACAGTATGAAACGGAACACGAGGAGGAAGAAAGGGGAGGTGGCCCTGAAGATTGATATTAGCAAAGCCTATGACAGGGTGAATTGGGAATACTTGGCGGCTATGTTACGTAAGTTGGGCTTCACAGAAATCTGGATCAAGTATATCATGCTTTGTGTAACCACGGTGAGATATTCAGCCAAAGTAAATGATAAACTTGTCGGACCAATATTGCCACAACGCGGGTTAAGGCAAGGCGACCCTCTGTCCCCGTACCTCTTCTTGATCTGTGTTGAAGGTCTATCTGCCCTCATTAAGGAAGAAGAAAGGGTGGGGCGGATCCATGGAATCAGGCTATGTAGGAGGGCCCCCTCAATCTCTCATTTACTCTTTGCAGATGATGCTTTTCTGTTTTTTCAGGCTAATATTAAGGAGGCTTGGGAGATGAAGAGATTATTGACTCTGTATGAAGAAGCATCGGGCCAGGCAGTTAATTTTACTAAATCCGGGATCCTTTATAGTAGTAATGTCGACATAATGCTAGCGGATGGTATTACAAACATATTGGGTGTCTGGCAACCTCTGAATACTGGGAGATATCTGGGGCTTCAGTCACTGGTAGGTCGAAAAAAGAGGGCTATTTTTGCTCATCTAAAAGATAAGCTGTGGAAGAAAGTTCAAGGCTGGAGAGATAAACCATTATCTAAAGCTGGGAAGGCAACTCTGATACGTGATGTGGGTCAGGCTATCCCTGTGTACTACATGAGCGTCTTTCTTCTTCCTATTTCAACAGTTGAGGAGCTGCAGCGAATGCTTAACTCATTCTGGTGGGGCAACAAAAAAGATGGGTCGAGGGGCATAAATTGGATGTCATGGGATAAGTTTTGTGTTTCCAAAGATGATGGAGGCCTGGGCTTCCGCGATCTTACTGCCTTCAATTTAGCATTATTGGGTAAACAAGGGTGGCGTTTTCAGTCATCCCCAGATTCTCTGGTCAGCAGGGTCTTCAAAGCTAAATACTATCCTGATAGGGACTTCTTAAAGGCTTGGCTGGGTCATTCTCCTAGCTATATTTGGCAGAGTATCTGGAGCTCTCAGATTTTGCTAGAAAAAGGGGTTAGATGGAAGATTGGAGATGGACAGTTAATTAATGCGTGGACAGATCCTTGGCTGAGGGATGATCAGAATCAGAAAATTTCTACCCCTGTTGTGGAAGGACTAGAAAATCTGAAGGTTAGTGACCTGTTTATCCCAAACTCGTTGGAGTGGGATCAGGAACTACTACAGGAGCTGTTCTCTGAAACGGATATTGCAGCAATATGCCGTTCTGCAGTCCGCGTAGCTGGTCAAGTCGACAAACTCATTTGGCATGGAACTCTGAATGGAATATATTCTGTCAAAAGAGCGTATGGACTGGCTACGGGAGTTCTGGTTGACAACTATGAGCTACGAATGGAGGGATTATGGCAAGCTATCTGGGACGCCTCAGTACCGTATAAAATTCGACATTTTTGCTGGCGCCTTGTCCGGAACTGCATTCCTACTCGGGTTCGTATGCGAGGGGTGGACATTGCGGAGGAGTGTGTCATGTGTGCTCAGGACGTCGAGGATGTCTGGCACCTATTTTGGCTATGCCCCAAAGTCCAGGAAGTCTGGCGAGTGGCGGGACTGCTTGGAGATCTAAACCGTATTGCTGCTGATGCTGATAATTTCGCAGACCTGTTCTTCAAATTCTGCAGGATGGCCGATGAAAGGAGTAGGGAGAAATTTTGTGTTGTCCTTTGGTCTTGGTGGCGGTCGAGGAATGATCGCCTTTGGCGGCATACTAACGTCCCTGCTACGGCAATTGTTAATGGCGGTCTGCAGATTCTCGGAGATTGGAAGCAAGCTCAAACCAGGCGGTGTGTGGCGCCGTTTACCCAACCCAGCCCTTGCTTATCAGCCTGGCATCATCCCCCAGCACAGAAGCTGTCGTGTTGCACTGACTTTAGCAGCTTTACCATTCTCGGCTTATCGGGTTGCGGAGCGGCTATCAGAAATGCGGATGGGACTTTCATCGCAGGACGGGCTGCTACTTCTGAAGGTTTAATGGCAGCGCGAGATGGTGAGATGTGGGCACTGCTACAAGCCATGGTTTGGGTCCATCAGGCGGGTTTTACTGATGTTATTTTTGAGACAGATTCAATGCTCACCTATCAAGCAATTTACTCGACAAAGCCCGATGATTCCGAGTTCAGGGATTTGTCCAAGCAATGTCGATCCTTTACTAATCTCAATATTGGCTTCTCAGTCATATACATCGAAAGACAGGCGAACAACTTAGCCCATGCTATGGCCCAGACGGCTACACAATACGCCAGTCCTTCTTTCTTTGATAGTTTACCGAGCTCTTTTCCTTTATCTGTATTGAACTTTTGTCGATCTTTGACTCATTAATGCAATTCCTCTTCAAAAAAAAAGATAGTATATTTAATTTCTTTGGATTTATATAATAAATTCAGTCAAAATAAATATTATTAATTAGTTTTTTTAAAAAGCAATATTATTAATTAGTTAATAATATTTTTCGTTCAATATTATTATAATTGTTGTATTGATATATCTAAAAATATTTAATGTGGTTTATTATTAGTAATTTATTATTTAATAATAAGTGATTATATAAATTTTAATACTGCATCTGTTCCACAATAAATGTCATTTAAGGTTAAAATACGAGAATTAAAAAATATAATAAATGTTAACTAAAAAGACTTTGTTATCTTTATATTAATTGCATCTACTAATTAAGTTTTATCTATTCTCAAAATAAAAAAAAAACAATTTAAATATGAGTATATTTGGTAAAATTCAATTAATGTGTATAGATTGAATCAAAGCGTCACATGTATTATGGAACATAAATTTTTTCTAAAAAACATATATTGTGGAATGGACATAGTATTATTTATAGATGGAATTAATGATTCTTAAAAAAAGGATGGAATTAATGAATTTTGAATAATAAATTCAAAGTTAACCCAAAACTTTAATAATACTCTTACAGTATGTTACGAGACAAGTTATATCTCATAACTTAATTCTCTATGCAAAAATATCTAATTAGTAGGCTGAACATTAGAAAATAAAGGATAATTAGAGCCAACTAAAGTTTCTTTTTTCCCAATCAAAACCTAATGTAAGATTATAGTCTATATTAGTTTGATATATGTTGCGTAAAAAACTTGCGTATATTATTAATTAACTTCTAGATCAATTTGTTCAACCATAAGGTATTATGAAAATTCAATATGTGCTTGAAGAGTAAAAGACTCTTGAACTTTGAAGTAGTTATTAATGAACTCGAAAAAGAGCTACAACTCAGCATAGAAGAGACTAAAAGGATTATATGGCCTAGAATACAAGAATTACATAGCTCATATTATCTTGCTCCGTGCAATGATGATGACATCACTAAGGGGTTTATTAAGTATGAAAACACAAAGCATCATTATGAAGGACAAGTTCGGAAGTGTGACTCTAACAGAGCTTTATTCTCTGAGATCAAGATCGACACTTACCAAAAATGTTATGATCATACTATGAAGAAAGACTTAAGGGGGATTCCAAAAATGATAAGGGAGCTTAATGATGCTGGTCACAAGTTGACCGATGAACACAAGGTCCAAAATGTTATCCATTCTTTGCCTAATAGATTAGAGAATATGAAGATGCTCATAACTTACATCTAAAGCATCGAAACTTTGGATGATGTTGTTTTCCATCTCAAACTCGAAGAGGATCGACTGACATTGATTAAGATAGATGTTGAGCTCCATTATGTTGGGGAAACGCTCAGTAGGAAATAGGCCCAACAATCAAGGCAACAAGCATGAGAGCTTCAATAGTAAAGGTACAAAATAAGCTAAAAAGTCAAGAAGCTGAAACGGAAAAGGAACGACAAGAACATGAAGCATACCATTTCACAAGTGAAATGCTTCAAATACCTATTAAAAGGCATTATGCAATAGATTGCAATATGTTGCTAAGGTATATTTAGTTAACCTAAGAATGAGTAAAATATATGTATCTAGTTTCGTTCTTCAAACCGAATCCAATCCTCTCCGGATTATCGATTCAAGTGTCTTGGACCATATGTCAAAGTATTAAGATCCCTTCGTCTAGTTCCGATGAATTCTAGTCAGATCAAGATGAATATATGTAAATGAAAACTCAAGAGTTGAAGTACGAGGGATCAGAACCTATAAATTAAATCTACATGGTGGTCAGGCTCTTCTATTACATAAAATCTTATTTCCTCTCGGGATTCTATGGAATTTAACTTCTATTATAGCTATGATCAAACTTAGGATCAATTTTTTATTTTTTAAGGATAATAATTTAAAGGTTTGTTTGGAAAAAAAAACTACTACAGTCGAATATCCTTTGCAAATTAATCTATTGTAATGTATATGATCCAATAAATGTAAGGGAAAGGCATAAGACCTTATACTTTTCACCACTTTTATTGATAAATATATAAAATAAGGTCACGTCTATTTGATATCTCACAAGTCTGAAGCTTTAAGCTACTTCAGAAAGTTTATGAACTTTGTTGAGAATTAATTAGATGGGAAGATTAATTCTTTGAGAACTAATCAAAGTTGGAAATATATTTCTGATAAATTCAAAGTTTTACGTAATAAAAAAATAATTGAACATCAGTTATCAATTTTGTGTAGTCCGCGAGAAAATGATGTTGCCAAAAGGAGAAACAGAATTCTTGATATAGTTAAGTCTATGATGGCTAAATCAAGTTTAAAAAAATTCGATTGGGGAGATGCTCTTGCTTACGACCGCTTGTATCCTTAACCGAGTACCCTCCAAATCGGCTACTTCTATTCCATATGACTTACGACAGGTTGCAAACCCATTTCTAGTCAACTTAAATTGTACGGTAGCATCGTTTTTTCTTATGATGCCTCGAGCAAGTTTTGAGAAACTATGCTCAATAGGTTAAAAAGAATGTGTTTATAAGATACTCGAACGTATAAAATAGATATATCCTAGTGAGAAAAAACAAAGACGGATATAATACATATCACGATACGTTTCCTTCTAAGAGAATAAGTTCCATAAGTTAGGTGAAGTTGACCATGATCACACTTAATATGAGGAATTAGATTCGAATGGATCTCTCCATTTGAGTGAGAGAAATTTTGAGAAGAAAGAAAATGTTTTAGCATCTCAAAATGTTTTGAATGATCTAGATCTTATCTTAAGTGGGAGTCTAATTCCTAACTCTAGTCGTAGTATGGAACATGGTTCAAGTGGGAGCATTTTGAATTATGACTAATATATGAGATATGTTTATCTAGTGTTATGTTAAAAAAACAAAAGTTGAACGTCACCGATTCAGTATCGAAGTCACATCGCCAATTCAGTATCGAAGTCACGACTATTTTAGTCAATCCAAAAGATGATGGCCCTGTTTGGTAAAGAGCGTTTTGGGATAAAAAGAGCGGTTTTGACCAACTTTAGCGGTTTGACCACTGAAACCGCTGATTGGAGTGTTTGGTGGAGAGAGGTTTGGAAGAGAGTTTTGGAATGAAAACGCTAATTTAGAAAAAGCTCATTTTAGGAGCTTTTTCAATTAGCGTTTTACAATATTAAAATTAATGGACTTCTTTAACCCTAATAGATAGACTCCTCCTCCAATATTAAAAAAAGAAATGTCCTTATTCGTCTTTTTGTACAAACCGCTATTATCAATCAGCTAATTTTTACCAAACAGGTCTACACAAACAACTAGTCAAATCAGCTAATGTAATCAGCTAACAGCTAACAACTAACAGCTAATTTCCAAACATGGCTGATGTGAAGTCTAGAAATGTCAACAAGGCTATCTTATTCCCAGAAAAAGACAAATGGATTAAGGCAATGGAAAAAGAAACAAATTTTATAAGATCAAACCACGTTTCGAATTTCGTCTCAATCGCTAACGGAATTCCATCACCCGTCCGTCACAAATGTGAGACACAAAAAGGTAAGCAAAATTTACATCGACCGATATAACCACGGTTGTAATCTGTCACTTATTCCGTCACTAAGAAGATTTAGTGACGGAAAATGGTGATTTCTGATGGAATTTTCCGTCACAGTTTGACAATTTTCTAGTGATGACATAAGATTATTATGAAAATAATACTAAGATATTTTAAGGCTATTGGGGATTACTCTATATGTTATTTAGAAGGATCTGTAACTAAGAGGATACACAGATAAAGATTGGGGAAGAGACTTGGATGTGAGAAAATTCATGCCTACCTATGTTTTTCTCGTTAGGCTAAAATGTTACACGAAAAAAAGTAGTGAAAAACTTGTGATTCCCTATCTGTTATATGAGTTGAGTATGTGTGATACTCATCTGCAATATATGAGGTAGTATGGTCAAATCATTTTATGAACCATTTAAGTGTTAATTCTTCATATACTACTATTATGATTAACAATGGTAGTTAATCGTCTGATAGATTTTGCTAAGAACCAAATGTTCCTTAACAAGTCAAAGCACATAGAGATTAAGTATCAGTTTGTTAAGGATTTAATTGCATGTAATGAATGGCATGGTAATGGATCCACTTACCAAACCTATCATGAGAGATATTTATGCAAAACATGTTAGATCCTAAGTTTTGTATCGAATCTAGACATATTTTTTCATGTATTTTGAGAACATAATCATTCAATAAAATTTGAATGTATATGATACACGAGTGTGATTATTATTCATTAATGTTTACTATTATTCAATTATGTATGTCAGCTAGAGAAGTAGCTCACTCACATAAGTTTTTATCCTTAATTTTTCAAATGATGAGAAATGTAAGGATAGGGCTATTGAACAAATCAAGAGCTTGTTCATTAATAAGAAATCGCCTTGCATGAGCTATGAAATTGATTTTATTAAAAAACCAAGATGTTAAATATACATGATACATGACACTTGTATATAGAGATTACATGTAATCTAAATAGCAAAGCTAAAGCTAACTTAAAGCCTTATGTCTTTATAGTCGAAAGTAGTTTCTAAACTTGATGGGACTAAGGTTGGATATTTAGACACATCTGAACGAATGCTTTTGTGTGGTGTTAATAAGACATGCACTTTTTTCAAAAGTCATGAATAAAACACCATAACACATGCTTTCATACCATTTGTGTTTAGAGATCGTGAGATGATACGATGTCAACTTTTCCTAGTGTGAGTCTCACATTGTAAAACTATGGTTTTACGAATTTATCCTTAGGACCCTTAACTTATTCTCAAAGTACAAACTAATATAGTCGTGGAATGATACTTTGAAAGGCCATGAGATAATTCAGTTTGTAGGATACCGATCAGACAAGTGAGTTAGATTATAATGGAAAGAATGTAGTAAGAGGGAAAGATTTTCATATGCTCACATCTTCAAGTTTATGTTTTTCACTACCCATGTAATTATGCACGTCGGTGTAGTTGTGATAATAAAAAGTTGTAGAGATACAAGGAATTACAATGGATGGATATGAAATATAGGATAAAACATACATGTTACGATCCATGTCCAATCAAAAGACTATATATCTGTACCATGTATAGCACTGGGTTTGATACATGCATGTCGAGATGTTATATATCTCCAACAAGTGTACAACTAGAACCCTCATTTGTATGTCGATCGCATGAACTATTTGCGAGTATGAATGAGAATAATAGGAAGCAGGAGGAATATGTTATGTCATGTGCAAGTGAGAGATGTTAGAAATTTAGCATAGACCAAATAGTCTGCCCTTAACGAACATGAGTCGGATACGGGTTATTGAGTTATTAGGTTAATCGTAACGAGATAGCTATATAAGCTTAGTTATCATAACTCTAAACATAACCTGACAATGCAAGAGAATTAACCTAAAGATAGAAGTTCCTCTCTCTCTCTCTCCCTTTTAGTCTCTCGTTTTTAGTTCGTGGACCATCGTACCTTCTCACGGTGCGGTGAGTTTTGATATAGTTGATTCTTAACTGGTAATATGGGATCGTGGTTCATTCTTCTGCGACAATCAATACTATAAGAGGTAATCTGTGAATTCGTCACTATATTCGAATTTTACATGTCATAATCCCTTCAATTTTAATTTTTTCTTTAATCTAATTTGATATTAACTAAAGAGTGACATAAACTAAATTTAAACACTATATAATTATTTCTAAAAAATATAAAAACTGATTATTGTATTATGTAAAATCATAAGAATAAGAATTAATAAAATTACAACAAAAAAAAATATGAGATCTTATTTATAGATTATTTATATTTGAAAAAAATGAAACTGTAACAAACGCACTCTGTATTGAACTAGAATTGCATAACAAAAAGGTTGGAGCCAACCAATCAATATATATTATTCCTATTCCTAGGCTATTAACATATATCTTAAAAAAACGTTTGTATTTAAACTTGAATGTTGGAGAAAAAACCGTTTGACCATTACAAACTAACACACCTCTCCTTCCTTTCTCTCTCTCTCTCCACCCATCTGCACCAAAATTCACCGCTGCCGCCACCTCCGCCTCTGCCTCCGCCTCCACCACCACCCCGACTCCAGGCTTTACACGAACTCAATGTAATTTGGGGAGGAACGAACAAGAAATTAAGCCATTTATTCATCATTTACAAACATAATCCAATTTAATTTTTTCATTGTTTGTTCCCTCCCTGAATTAATACTGATTATTGAGATATATACAATTTCCCATTGAAAGTATTGTGATCTTGAATTCTAGGCGTTTTTGTCCGCTTTGGCCATGGCGGACATTGTCAAAGAGATCTTGGCTAGGCCAATACAATTAGCAGACCAGGTCACAAAATCAGCCGACGAAGCACAATCTTTCAAGCAGGAATGTGCAGAACTTAAATCCAAAACAGAGAAGCTAGCTGCCTTACTCCGGCAAGCAGCTCGAGCTAGCAACGACCTCTATGAACGCCCGACGAGACGAATTATCGATGATACAGAGCAAGTTCTCGATAAAGCCCTTACTCTGGTCATAAAATGCAGGGCCTCAGGCATAATGAAACGCATGTTCACCATTATCCCGTCCGGCGCATTCCGGAAAACGTCGATACAGTTGGAGAATTCGATTGGAGATGTATCTTGGCTATTGCGAGTCTCAGCTTCCGCGGATGATCGGGACGACGAGTATTTAGGATTGCCTCCAATTGCTGCAAATGAACCCATTCTGTGTCTCATTTGGGAACAAGTTGCGATTCTTTTTACAGGTTCATTGGAGGAAAGGTCAGATGCTGCAGCTTCTTTAGTTTCGCTGGCCCGAGATAATGATCGGTATGTAAAACTTATAATTGAGGAAGGCGGAGTTCCGCCATTGCTGAAATTGGCTAAAGAAGGGAAAATGGAAGGTCAAGAGAATGCGGCGAGAGCTATTGGATTGTTAGGGCGTGATCCTGAAAGTGTTGAACAGATTGTAAACGCTGGTGTTTGTAGTGTGTTTGGGAAAATCCTGAAAGAAGGTCATATGAAGGTTCAAATAGTAGTAGCTTGGGCTGTATCTGAATTCGCTGCAAATCATCCCAAATGTCAAGATCATTTTGCACAAAACAATATCATTCGGTTTCTTGTTAGTCATCTTGCTTTCGAGACGGTTCAAGAACACAGCAAGTATGCAATTGCAAGTAAGCAATCAATTCATTCAATTTTTATGGCCAGTAATACTACTACTGATGGTAAGACTCAGGCTGAAGATGAAACCTCCAAAATTGCTCATCCAATGAGCAATGCCACTCCTACCCAAATTCACAATGTGGTTACCAACACTTTGGCAATGAAAACCACTACTAATAGTAATATCACCCCAGCACAAGCTCAAGCACAAGCCCAAGTACAAGCACAATTACAAAGTCCTAGAAAAAGACAACCCCCATCCCAAAATAGAGGCAATCAAAATAATGGAAAAACAAACAATCATGTCTTAACTGGGACAAGCATCAAAGGGAGGGAATTCGAAGAGCCCGCTACAAAAGCACAGATGAAAGCCATGGCTGCAAGAGCACTTTGGCAGCTCTGCAAAGGAAATGTAAACATATGCCAAAGCATAACGGAGTCGCGAGCGCTTTTATGTTTCGCGGTCTTGTTAGAGAAAGGTGTGGATGATATTCAATCCTATTCATCTTTGGCATTGATGGAAATCACAGCAGTAGCTGAACAAACTCCAGACTTAAGGCGCTCGGCTTTCAAGCCTACATCTCCTGCAGCAAAAGCAGTTGTTGATCAGCTACTCAAAGTCATCGATAAGGCGGACTCAGACCTTCTGATTCCTTGCATTCAATCAATTGGGAACTTGGCGAGAACCTTTCGAGCAACAGAAACTCGAATCATTGGACCGTTGGTGAAGTTACTGGATGAAACAGAACCTCATGTGACAATGGAAGCAACAATAGCTCTTGTAAAGTTTGCAACAACAGAGAATTTCCTTTGTGTGAATCATTCAAAGGCCATAATAACTGCAGGAGGTGCTAAGCATCTAATTCAACTGGTTTACTTCGGAGAACAAATGGTTCAAATTCCTTCACTCATTCTTTTATGCTACATTTCCTTAAATTGCCCTGATAGTGAGATTCTTGCAAATGAAGAAGTTCTTATTGTGCTTGAATGGTCATCAAAGCAATCACATTTGATCCAAGAACCAAATATTGAAAATTTACTCCCAGATGCAAAGAGTAGACTTGAACTCTATCAATCAAGAGGTACAAGAGGATTCAAATGTCAATAAAAATGAGAAAGTGTAAATAGAAAGGTGTATTTTAATATTTATGATGACTAATTGTTTAGCACATTAATTTCTCCTCCCAAAGCCTAAATTTTCTCCCATTTTCCTTTTGTAAAATTAATAGAGTAGCATAACCTTTTCTTAGTAGAAGGTAACATCAATACACTTATCATCAATTATCAGCATTGTTACTTTTGCTTTATCTGCAAATGTATTTGGACATAGATCAATTGCTTGTAAAATTTGTTAAGCTTTTCTGTAATTTTCATTTTTTATATGATGGTATATAAATACAGTCAGCCTGACATCATTAATCATCCATTTGATGCCTCTTTATGACAAATTTCTGTAAGAATATTTCCTAATAACGTTCCTGCTCATTAAGGCTTGAAAGATACAACCCTATACCAGATTGGAAAGTTGAATCCAGTAATGATTTCATGGTATGCACTACAGAAGGTGCAATCTTTGGTTTAATCCTCTAAATGGGGCAGTTTTATAAAATATTTACAAACCGGGTCGGGTTGAGAAATAATTCTCCAGAAGGTGTTGTTTCTCAACCCGATTAGTTTTTCTCACCATTACGGTGCACCTGGTGCCGTAATGGTAGCAAACTCTACAGAATGCGCAGAAAAACCATTACGCCGCCCGGTGCACCGTAATGGTGGCAAACTCTGCGCAAAAACAAGCTTTGCACAGAGAAGCCATTATGGCACACTAGGCGCCGTAATGGCTTTATACTAAAAAGAGAATGAATTAGATTCTTTCCCTTCAAAAGGGACTTCGAATTCCCTTCTCCTCCCCTCTTCACGGGTACCTTGACCCGTGAAGAGATGGATCATCCTTCTCCCTTTTCCCAGGCAGATTGCAAAATTTTGCAATCTGCCTCTCTAATTACGAAGGTATGTTTTTAACTTTTAATTTTTAAGGTATCTGTATTACGTTTTTTTATTTAGATTAATATATAATTAGAGAATATATTGTTATATTAAGGTATATGTAAATTAGTATTGAATATAGTTAGTTTTTTTTATAAAATCAATATAGTTATTTATTTATGAAACTAATATAGTTTTTTTTTTATGAAAGTAATGTAATTAGTTTTGATTTACTTTATTATTTTATGTTTTATATTAAAAGTAAATTAATGTAACTAGAATATTTTTTGTAATCTTAGTACTATATAAAATTAACGTTTGTTTACACTAATTTAATTAGAGAATATATTTGTTTGTTTTTTTTTTTTTTTTGAAAAGAATATATTTGTTAACTTAATATGTTAATTGTTTTTATATACTAATTAGAGTAATATGATAATTAGAGAATATATTAATATATAATTAGTAATTAATATAGTTAGTTCTTTTATGAAATTAATATAATTAGTTTTGATTTAGTATATTATTTGTGTATATTAGAAGTTTTTATATAGTATATTATTTTAGTATATGATTTACACTAATACGTTTATTTTTTTTAGTATGAAATTAAGATAACCGGTATTTATAATATCTTGAATTTCATTGTTAATACTCGAAATAAATTCCACTAAACTTCTACCTCGGTTACATTTTCAACTCCTTCAAAAAAAAAAAAATTCTTTTTTGTCTAGCTCTTTCCTTTACAAAACGAGATATACATACACATGGAACCATATATATGGTTTAGTCATCTATAAAACAAATAAATTATACAGTGTAAGTTCGTCATACATTTTTACTTCATATTTTTAAATAAAACATTGAGTTAATTACAATATACCATTTGAAAGACTTAATTACTTTTATTAATATATTGCGGGTTTGTCAGTTCTTGGACCATGGGTGCTCACCCCGCCCAAGTTCTGTCTCGCCCCAATTTCTATATAAAAAAAAAAAAAAACTTTAGTCAAACACCCTAATTTCCTATATAGTGATTTATCTATATACTAATTTATCTATATAGTGATTTATCAATTACTATACATAAACTAATTTCTAAGCATAATTATAGTTTATTAAGTATAACTAAAATTTCTAAGCATATTTAGAGTTTATAAGCATACTTAGATTTTCTAAGTATAATTATAAAATATTACAAAATTAAATTAGTTATATGATTTCTAAACATAATTATAATTAAGTCAATTGTAATTATACATATTATGAGATTATGAGATTTTCTAAGCATTCTCTAAGCATAATTATAAATAATAGATTTTCTAAGCATAACTTAAAATTTCTAATCAAATCGAAACCTCTTAATCTATTCATACTTACCTCATGAGTACTTTTCTAATGTCTAACCAAATTAGTGAGGATTTTAATAGAATGCTTAATCAGTTATGGTGGAAGATATGTTGGGTTTTCTCCTTTGGCATTTGTTGGAAGGAATGGCGCAATTTGTGTTATTCCAAATTTGTAGGAGGAATGAGATTTAGGAGTCTTCATGAGTTTAATTTGGTGTTGCCAGCTAAACAGGGATGACGTATCTTGAAAAATGAAGATTTTCTGCTTTTTAGAATTATAAAAGCTAAATATTTTAGATTCTCTAGCTTCCTCCAGACGTTGTATTCTGGTAAGGCGGGAGTTATTGGAGAAATGATTGATTTTTAAAATGAGAAACGGGAGAAATATTCATATTTACGAGGAAGTTTCATTCCTCTGCGATCAGCATCTCTATTACTAAGGCATCATCGTGCTACTCCTCTGGTTTATTTTTGATAACATTGTGATATTATCCCAAGGATCAAAATGGATATTTTATTAAAGAACGCCACGTGTTAGTCGCCTGATACAGGAATTCCGCGGCATATCGAAGTAAAGAGATCCGACAGGCGGATCACCTAAAACTCGCCAAGAAGGACCCGCTGGCAAACCTATGAGGCGGATCTCCATAAGCTCTCAATCCGCCATGAGAACGGCAGAGCCGGCCTTGTAATAAAGACCATTAATGAGCTATCAATTAGCTAACCGCCGACTTAAGGGTAACCAGTAACCGCCATTAATGGGGCATTAATGGAGATTTTCTAGTTACTGAGAGTTACAACTTCACAACTATATATAGCCTATGTCTCAGGCTATCAAGGTACACATTCACTTACCCATTGTCAATTCAGTTTGCTCTCTTGTTCTTCCTTACTAACTTTGGCATCGGAGCTTCCCCCCGTCGAACGCAACGACGCCCCCACAGGGACGGAAGTTAATCAGAATTTCTCCGCTTGTCATCAATTGGTGCGGTGATCGTGGAATCCTTAACCAAATAAAGGGTTTCCATTCACGTTAGAGAGAATATGACAAATGGAGAGCAGAACCCCTCCTCCGGGGTTGAAACACCATTAATAACACCATCGAGTCAACCAGTAACTAGTGCTGGGCGCGCTGATTCAAATGCTCCCACAACACAAGCTGAAAGTAGTATGCCCCCGGATGCTTTCATCAACATGTGTGCAGAAGCAATAGGAGAGAAGTTTGGCTCTGAGACAGGTAATCGCCTACGGTCATTCATGACCATTCCTCCGTTTTGGAGCATGGCGCCCACATCTACGATATCTTCTTAGCCCTAGATGACTCTAGGACCAAATGCCCTCAATTCTTCATTTCTCCAAGCTCACAATACAGAATCCATGATAACTTCCACGACGGCGTTTGGAGAACGACCGATCAATCGGGAATTATTCCCTGCTGGCACAGGAGGAAGTCAAAGGAACGATCAAAATCTTCCTGGCGGATCTGCAAGCCATGGGATAAATCTAGGCGGATCAGATATCCCAAGGCGACCACGGTCGAATCTCTCCTTGGGTGGATCAGAAGGGCGAACACACAAAAAACGTAGAAAAGAGAAAAGTAGGCGGTCCGAATCACCTTCGCCTTGAAGACCAAGATCCTCCCGCAAAGGCAGATCACCCCCATCTACTGGACGTAGATAGAGCAAAAGGCCAGTAGAGACACCACGTTTAAATGGGCCACCGCCACCACCACACCAAGGGAATGATGGGCACATTCCTTCAGGAGGCTCTGGAGGGGGTATCGGTCAAGCTCCCCCGGGAGGACAGGGTGGAGGAGGTGGACGTGGAGACGGAGGCGGACGTGGAAGTGGAGGCGGACGATCACCCTCGGATCCGTCTTCGGGATCCAGCTCTTCATCTTCTCCAAGCAGATCTCCACGGAGGGGCCGCCCAAGGGCGGGTCCGGAGAATTTTAACGACAGAGTTCGAGCTGCGGTGCTCCGCATGAATGAGGAGAATGCCAGGCATAACTGTTGGTGTGCCCTAGTTCATAGGCATTGGTTCTTATAAAATGTATTTGTGTCACATTAATAAAGGCATTAATCTAGTTCATTTATATCTTGTGCACTGTATGGTAGTAATTGATACTAGCCATAACACTTGATAAGTCAGTTGTGAATATGGGTACATGTTGTATACATGTGACTGGATCGATCCGCCCGAGAAAACTACATGGTGGTTGTGTCATTAGTTTTCTTAAGTAGGTCTCTAACTGTCTTCAGATCAGATTTCATTATAATATCAATGTGGGATCCGGTTCACTTTGACATACGCCTAACAGGTCTGTAACAGGATGCCAAATACGGATATGATTGGGTGAACAGGTGAACACATTAGTATTGATAGTGAAGTGATGGAATTACCACTCACATAACAGTGAGATGATATCACATGCCACTTGATAAGTGAGATTGATAAGTGTGTGGCCACACCCTGATGAGTAGTTTACTTATCTGATTCATTAATCTACTTAAGATCAAGAAATATCATAAACATCAGAGAGGATGACAGCCGCCATGCCTCTAGTTTATAATATCGATGTCAAATGGTAAAAGAAGTTAAGAGATAACTACAGGGTCTCTGCATCTTTAGATCCTCAAAACATTAAGGACGCTAAACCGGTTATACAGGTGGTGTTTAAAGTAGATTCATACAGAATTCTGATGAACCCTGTGTGTATATGAAATTCAGTGGGAGCATATCCACTTTCCTAATATTGTATGTCGATGACATACTACTCATTGGAGGCAATATATTAACACTGCAAGATCAAGCAGTGGTTGAGTAAATGCTTCATAATGAAAGACTTAGGAGAAGTCGATTAAGATCTACAAGGTTAGATCCAACCGACTTCTATGCTTGAGTCAGGCATCGTACATAGACAAGAATCCATCATGTACTCTATGTTATGTACAAGGCCAAATGTTGCGTGTTGCACCAAATACTTCTTTATGACATTGATCTTCTCAACCGTTTCCTGGACTAACTCAGGTCCTTCTAATTGCCTCATTCCTTCAACATCCCAACATATAGGGCTTCTACACGGTCTTCCATATAATGCCTCATAAGGTGCCATGCCTATACTCGAATGATAACCATTATTATAAGCAAACTCCATAAGAGGTAAATGTATATCCCACTCACCTTGGAAATTAAGAACACAAGCTCTCATCATATCCTCTAAGGTCTGAATAGTTCTTTCTGATTGTCCATCTGTCTGTGGATGAAAAGCTGTACTGAAATGCAATTTTGTTCCCAAGGAGTGCTGTAAACTGCCCCAAAATCTAGATGTAAATCTAGGATCACGATCTGAAACAATAGATATAGGTACTCCATGCAATCTCACAATTTGTTCCACATAAAGTCTAGCCAATTTATCCATCGAGTCTGTCTGTTGAACCGGTAGAAAGTGAGCAGATTTCGTAAGTCTATCCACTATCACCCATATACTATCGTGTCTATGCCTTGTTCTTGGTAATCCCATCACAAAATCCATAGTGATCCTCTCCCATTTCCACTCTGGTATGGTTAAAGGTTTTAGTTTTCCCACGGGAGCTTGATGTTCGGCTTTAACCTGTTGACATGTCAAACATTTGGAAACAAAATCAGATACATCTTTCTTCATTGTAGGCCACCAGTAAAAAGGTCTCAAATTTCTGTACATCTTTGTCATTCCTAGGTGCATAGCATAAGGAGAATTATGTGCTTCCTGTAGAATTTCTGATCTTAAATCTGCTACATCTGGAACACATAATCGACTACCTATCATCATAGTTCCATCATCTTCCACAGAAATATCAGGTCTTTTACCTTGTTGTACACGATCTCGCATTTTCTGTAAATAAGGATCATGCCATTGTGCTTCTTGGATCCTTTCTTTCAAATCTGGTTTTACCCGTAGTGTAGCCATCAAACCTGTTACTTCATTTACTTCTAACTGCACATCCATGGCTCGCATCTCCACTAGTGAATTTAAACTATAACTCTTCATACTAGCCACAATATCAACACTCTTTCTACTCAAAGCATCTGCAACCACATTAGCTTTTCCTGGATGGTAAGCTATTGTACAATCATAATCTTTTAATAGCTCAATCCATCTCCTTTGTCTTAGGTTCAACTCCTTTTGTGTAAAGATGTACTTCAAACTCTTGTGATCAGTGAGAATCTGAAATGTCTCCCCATATAGGTAATGTCTCCATACCTTCAATGCATGGATGACTGCTGCCAACTCTAAGTCGTGTGTGGGGTAATTCATCTCATGAGGTCTCAGTTGCCTAGAAGCATATGCAATGACTTTCCCATTTTGCATTAGAACACATCCCAAACCTTGTCCCGAGGCATCTGTATAAACAAAAAAGCCACCACCTTCAGAAGGTAACACTAACACTGGTGCAGAAGTCAATCTCTTCTTTAGTTCCTCAAAGCTTTGGTGACATTTATCATTCCACTGGAATACAACGCCCTTTCTTAGCAATTTAGTTAATGGACCTGCAATCAGAGAAAAACCCTCTACAAATCTCCTGTAATAACCAGCTAACCCAAGAAAACTCCTAAGCTCTGTAACGTTCTTTGGTGGTTCCCATTCATCAATGGCTTTAATTTTGGAAGGGTCGGGTTGAACCCCTTCACCTGACACCACATGACCAAGGAATACAACTTCATCCATCCAAAATTCACATTTGCTCAGCTTTGCATACATCTGATTATCTCTCAAAATTCTCAAAACAATTCTCAAATGTTGTTCATGCTCACCCACAGTTCTTGAGTACACTAGGATATCATCAATGAACACCACAACAAACTTATCTAGATATGGCTGAAAAGTCTTGTTCATTAATGCCATGAAAGCTGCAGGAGCATTAGTCAAGCCAAAAGGCATCACAAGAAACTCAAAATGACCATACCTTGTGCGAAAAGCAGTTTTAGGTATGTCAGCTTCTGCAACTCTCAACTGCCAATAGCCCGATCTTAGATCAATCTTTGAAAAATGACGAGCTCCTCTAAGATGATTTAGCAAATCATCAATCTGAGGCAATGGATACTTGTTTTTCACTGTCATTCTATTTAATTGTCTGTAATCGATACATAGACGCATACTACCATCTTTCTTCTTCACAAATAATACAGGTGCTCCCCACGGTGAAGTACTAGGTCGTATAAACCCCTTCTCAAGTAGTTCTTCTATTTGTTTCTTCAATTCTTGTAATTCCATTGGAGCCATTCTATATGGAGCAATTGATATATGAGATACTCTTGGCATGGTCTCAATAGGAAAATCAATCTCCCTATGAGGTGGTAATCCTGGTAGTTCATCTACGAATACATCTGCAAAATCTCTCACCACTGGAATATTCTCCAATTTGCCTCCATCCTCCCTAGTGTCCACAACATGAGCTAAATATGCCTCACATCCATTTCTAATCCATCCGATTGCTTGAATTGCAGATATTAAACAAGATGGCACAACCTTTCTCTCCCCAATAAATAACACAGTTGATTCTGAAGTAAAATGTAACACAACTTCCTTTGAACAACAATCAACTTTAGCTTCATATTTACACAGCCAATCCATTCCCAAAATAATATCAAATTCTCTAAACCCCATAACTACTAAATCTATAGGGAACTCACTTCCCCTCACTTTTATAGGACAATCTCTCAGAACCTGATTTACAATAACATTATTTCCAACTGGCAGGATAACTCCCACATCATATCCTAATGGTTCTACCTTCCCATTTATTTTCAATATAAACTCAGGTGTTATGTATGAATGAGTGGATCCAGGGTCAATCAAAACAAAAGCTATGGTATCAAGGATAGAAATTGTACCAGATATAACTTCTGGTGCTGTTTGAGCTTCACCCCTCGTCATATTGAAGGCTCTGTTTCGTGGTAAATTTTGTGTCTGTCCACCCATAGGAGCATCATGTCTACCCCCTCTACCTCCTCCTCGACCTCTGCCTCTGCCTCTATCCACTCCAGCTGCACCACCTCCTATATTAGACTGAGGTTGAACTCTCTCTCCTCTATCAACTAGTAAGGGACAATCATTACGATAATGGCCTGTTTCTCCACACTCAAAACATGTACCCTTCTTAAATGAACCATAACACTCTCCTGTGTGAGATCGGCCACATCTACCACAAACCAGGGAAGGTCCCCAACACTCACCTCTGTGTACCCATCCACATGTCTGACAAGCTGGAAAAGATGTTGTCCTCGCTCCTCTTCTATACCCACTATTAAACCGACCACCTGAAAATCTGTTACTACCAACGGATGGAGCACTACTCAAAACATCTCCAAATCCACCCCGTGATCTAGTCCCACCACGATGGATACTACTACTACCACCTCTAAATTGTTGAGAATAGCCTCTAGAAGAAACTGAGAATCCACCTCTCTTTGTTGGCCTGCTAGACTGGCCCTCTGTATCAAATCTAGCCCTTTTGGTTACAAAAAGTTGTTCTCTATCTTTCACAATTTCCTCAGCTCTGAGTGCAGATTCTACTAACAATCTAAAGCTAGTTTCATGTGCATGAATCCCAATTCTAACATCTGGGTGTAGACCATGTTCAAACCTACGACATTTTGCTTCTTCTGTAGCCACATTTGCAGGTGCATATTTGGCTAAAGTGTTAAACTTAAGCTTGTATTCAGCCACAGACATATCCTCCTGCATAAGGGTCAAAAACTCTGTTTGTTTCCTATCTTTGTATATCATTGGCATGTACTTATTAGTGAACAACTTCTTGAAAATATCCCATGTTATTTCAGTTCTAATTCTTGTCCTTTTTATAGATCTCCACCATTCTAAAGCTTCATCAGTGAAAAGATTAGAAACATATTTGACCATTGAATCTAGTCGACATTCTGTGTTCTCAAGTACATCTTCAATCTTGGCCCACCATTTATCAGCTATATCAGGATCTGTACTACCCTCAAACTCTGTTGCGCCCATCTTTTTAAGCCTTTCAAAATTTTTATCAAAGACTGGCGCATCTCGACGAGCTTGAACACGTGGCTGAGGCTGACCTTGAGCCAAATAGATTCCCATCATTTCTTCAAACTGGTTGTAACCCTGTGGATAACCTGCATGTCCTGAAGCTCCTATATGTTCTGAGCCCCCAGACTCATGAACATGACCAACTGAACCATGACTAGACACATTACCGGATTGTCCATTCTCACCATCAGACTCCATAACCCTACATGAAACATGACCATGTTAACATGCTTTAGAATAAGAAAACATGATTATGTGGTCTTAACCTAGGAATCCAAAACAAGTCATACACAACCTAATCCCTAGGAAAGTAGACCCGCTCTGATACCACTAAATGTAACCCCCTCACTTGGATCACATGATATCTTACACAATATCAGTTATAGACATGCTTTCAATTCTCAATCATATAAACTTCAATCTCATATAAACTTTACATATTATACATAAGAGAAAGCATTTACAATTTACAATACACGTTTAAGTCATTATCCTACATAGAGGATTTACAAAACAAAAGTATATCACAAGACTCCAAAATGCCTAGATGAGAATGGACTGACACTGCTGGTGCGACCTTAAGCAAGAAGAACTCCACCTAACCTGTAAAATCTGTTGGCAAGGGGTGAGCTGCCTACTCAATAATCATATTACGCATATATGTATATACAAAAGTAATGTAAAGAGCACAAATCAAAATATATCATCAATACCAAGTTAGACTTTATTCACCTGTTTCACTTATTATAGTAATACTTATTTTAGAAAGGCCTTGCTGTACTTAAACAATATATATAAAATGGTCCTTGGGCCCAATCTGTATTCCGGCTCACTAAATTCGGAATACAATCAGCTGTGCTACGGAGGAGTTACACTCACTCACGTACTCATATATCTCAACACATGTGCTTCCGGCTCATAATATTCGGATAGCACTCTCAACTTGGACCATTTCACATATCCATCTAAGCAAGCTCATATTCATTTATAATCCAACCATTATTCAGTTCCAGTATGTGCACAAGGCTTAACATGCCGTATTTACGCATCACACTGCAACATACTCAATCATAACACTTTCTTATCAATCATGACGTATCATAAACACTCAAACATTATCCACATCATTCACATCAGATTCAACCACATCTCACACTCAACAAGTCACAAGGCACAAGACAGTCATACACATATATAAGCAATATGCTTACCGTCGCACTTGGTTCGATCTATTCAACACGATCGGGTGTGCGTTCAATTGCACATTGCCCTCCTAATGTCACATAACATTGATCCAATTAGCCTTAACATAAACTTAATGAAAATATAAACTAAGGAATGCTATATGATTTACAAGACACTAATGCCACAAAGTTCATGCAATCTAATCCTTTTGTCTTAGATCATCACATGACCTACTTGCACACATTCTGCCATAACTCTCTCTATATAAATCCAAATGCCCTGATTCTTGAACCTACTGAAACTAGACATATATGGGTATAACATATCCAAAATTCATGTGAAGATCACTTCTACACAATATATGGCATGCAAAATGATTCTGTCCTGTTTCCTGCCAAGAAACAGACTATCCAGATTTGCATCTACCATAATTCACTCAACCTAGCTCACACTAAACACAATGGATTGCCAAATCCTTTTACATACATAGACTTCAAGTAGTTAGGAACACTTTTTTATAAAGAAATGTTCTCAAATTATGAATCTAAGGTCCTCAAAATGCTACATCAACATGGCTGCCTCACATGACATTCAATTTCGAGGCAGTCATGTTCCATCTAGGTTTTCTTCATCTATATATGGAATTAAAGTCCCATATTTTACAGAGGGTTTCATAACACATATAGAAACATATGTTATTCTTTATGTATCTTCAAATTCGAATAATATCAATATGAAAAACATGCTCCAAAATGACTGAAAGCAGTACCCTAGATTTCTGTTTAGGGCACTTGATACATATCTTTCATTTGGACAACCTATAACCACTTTAAACAACACCAAAACTCAACAAACGCCATCACAACTCATCCACAACAAATCCTATGATCATACCTAGGTATTTCAGAATCTCAAACTCATAGAAAACAAGCTAAAACAACATACTAACCTTCAACTCGTGTCTATCACCTAGTATGCTTCCTAACTTGACTTGTTTGACTCGAAAATGGAAGAAATTGGAAGAGTTTTCTTTGGAGAGGTTTAGGGTATGAACAAGGAAGGTTTTTCTGAAGCTTTGGTCGAAATTGTGGCTGGAATAGATAAAGAATGAGTTGTGCACATCATTTGGCAAATGAAGAGGTGTATTTTGTCTTAATATTGGGGTGACACCTCGTGCTTGCTCACAAACCTCAAATTCAGCCCTCCTAAAGTGTAACTTAATCAATTTAGGACATATGAATTCATTCATTCATTCATTTAAGTCCTAACTCAATTAACCAATCGTTACATCTTAACGATACACTAATCGTCTACTAATCGCACGGTAATCGCATTATGCATATGAAACTTCTAATGACAATGCGATGAATCTAAATGTATGTATTCAATCATGAAAACATATATGAATGTGGGAAGATGTATATGTTAGGGTTTTAGGGATGTTACATACTTAGGTAGTAACACCTTACCTGGTGATATTACATTGTAGAGGGTTGACACTGAGAACAATGTCGTTGATCAGTTTACCAAGAAAATTGGTAGTACTAGATCTATAGTGTTTAGGGCAATACCCGCTTGGAACTAGTTCAAGTGGGAGACTGTTGGTGTGCCCTAGTTCATAGGCATTGGTTCTTATAAAATGTATTTGTGTCACATTAATAAAGGCATTAATCTAGTTCATTTATATCTTGTGCTATAATATGAATAGAGAATCCATTGATTGATAATCGTAAAACCATATCCCAAGTCTATTCTATCATGGGAATGATTAGGACCACAGACTTGTATATTCGACGACTGTATGGTAGTAATTGATACTAGCCATAGCACTTGATAAGTCAGTTGTGAATATGGGTACATGTTGTATACATGTGACTGGATCGATCCGCCCGAGAAAACTACATGGTGGTTGTGTCATTAGTTTTCTTAAGTAGGTCTCTAACTGTCTTCAGACCAGATTTCATTATAATATCAATGTGGGATCCGGTTCACTTTGACATACGCCTAACAGGTCTGTAACAGGATGCCAAATACGGATATGATTGGGTGAACAGGTGAACACATTAGTATTGATAGTGAAGTGATGGAATTACCACTCACATAACAGTGAGATGATATCACAGGCCACTTGATAAGTGAGATTGATAAGTGTGTGGCCACACCCTGATGAGTAGTTTACTTATCTGATTCATTAATCTACTTAAGATCAAGAAATATCATAAACATCAGAGAGGATGACAGCCGCCATGCCTCTAGTTTATAATATCGATGTCAAATGGTAAAAGAAGTTAAGAGATAACTACAGGGTCTCTGCATCTTTAGACTGCTGAAACTCTGTCTTAGTTAGGGGCAATAATGGTTTGCTAGAACCCACTTACTGTCTGTGAGCCATAAGCCCACTGCTAGCTAAGGACAGTCCCATAGGATCGTGCACATTGAACATCTGAGTTAGAACTTATAGAACGGTACACTGGACGGATGAGATTAATTAAATGGTTGACACTAAAATGTCAAGGTAATTAATTGGTGGTTGATTAATTGATTAATTGATACTTTGTATCAATGTAATTGATTAATAGATTTAGGTGTTGAGTATTTAATTGGTTAATTAGTTTACGGGATGTAATTAATTAATTTGTAAATTAATGAAATTGCATTCGTGAATAATTAATCAAACTAATACGTCAATTTATTAATTAGTGTTGTTTATTTAATTGGGGTAATTAAATTTAATCTAATTATAACTAATTGCATAAAATAAATATTATTGGTATTTATTTATGTAGTTAGATTAGGATTTGATTATTTTTGTAATTAACCAATTAACCCTAAACCAATTAGGTTTAGGAATACACTATATATAAATTAAAACACTCCAAACCTAATTCTAGAACATACATATTCGGCCACCACCTACATGGAGATTGGAAATCAAAAATTGATTTCGCCAGAATCATAGTTTTGATAAAGTGGAATTTCATTGGCTAATTACACAATCTCTTCCGTTCTTCTTCGTTCTTCGACTAGCACCGGTTCTAGCTCAATAGATGTTCGTGCACCTGACTACGGAGATCTTACTACCTTGTGGATTCTTCAGCCGTCTCTAGAAGAGACAGTCCGGGTATGTTTATATCCTTAATCGGATAAAAAGGTTTTATTCAATCAATGGTTAACGGACAAAGATCAAGCTATAAGGGATTAGAAATAAATTTTAAACTGCAATTCTGCTGCGCTACAGTTGATTAACTGGCAATAATCCCTAACATAACCCATTCGCCAATAGAGATTCGCCCTTCACGGCTTGGATCGAGGCAGAGGAAACGGATAGGCATTTTAAAATACCTAATCTCCCAATATACATGGGTGCTGACAACCTAGAGGCCCACGCCAGAAAATACCGAATACTGCTTTGCCTCAACCGTGCAACTGAACCAGTGCTATGCAAAATGTTTATCACCACGTTAGGAGGTCCCGCTTATGACTGGTTCCAATCTCTACCTCCTGGCTCGATAAACAGTTGGGATCAACTAAGCAGGGAGTTTTGTGCTAAATTCGCCGGTTGTATCCCTCCAGTGGTCAAGTCACGGAAGCTTTTTGAATTAAAACAGAAGCCGAACGAATCCCTTCGAGAGTACGTAAACACTTTCAACAAATTGTGTATACAAATTGTTGATGTCGATATCTCCATGGCAGTGGAATCTCTGGTAAAAAACACAACTTGTAAGAGTTTACAGGAGGATCTAATTCGAAAGAAGCCCAGCAGCATGGCAGAGTTGATGGAGCGTTGCAAGGACTTTATGGAGGTGGATGACATTCGCCGCGAGTCACTATCTCCGCCTAGAAAGGACAAAGGCGAATCTCGCCACCGAGATAGAGAAAAGGACAAGCACCAAGACTCCTCCTCTAGAGGCCGGCGAAGGGGTTCAAAGAACAAATCAACGTTTGTCACGTCCTTCACGCCTCTCAATGCCTCTAAGAGTGAAGTGCTCATGTGGATAGAGAACAGCCAGCACAAACGGAGCATTTCATACCCCGAACCAAAAGGGGGGGAGTACACCAACACTGGTAAAAATCCTAAAAATTATTGTAAATATCATAGGAAAAATGGCCATGACACAGATGCATGCTGGGAGTTAGCCCGGGAAATAGAGCGTCTCATTGAGAGAGGCAAATTGGATCGGTTCATCCAAAATGATGGCAAGAAGGGAGATGGTGATAGATCCAGAGATGACCCGAAGAAGAAAGGAAAAGGGACCATCAATGTCATAGCAGGCGGACCTGGGTACCAACCAGTACTGAAAAAGGCAAAGACCACCGCTCTTGACAGGGCATCACTGAATCGTCCCTTTGCAGATGTAGGTCCAGAGATCTCTCCTCATGTAGATGCCTTAGTCATTACTATGATAGTGGAAGGCTGGGAGATGAAAGGAGTGATGATAGATACTGGGAGTTCGTGCAATGTCATCACAAGAGGAGCATTCGCCAAACTAATGGTAGACCCAATCCAGGTGGAAACCACCATAGTAGACATCCTAGGAGTGACAGGACACACCATTCGCACGAAAGGCCAAGTAACGTTAGATTGTGAGCTAGCAGATGACGAACAAGCCTGGAAAGGCGATCTGGAATTCTCTATCCTGGATGGTCAGTTAGCCTATAATATGATCCTTGGGCGACCTTTTATCTCCGAAGCGGCGGCCCTTATCTCCATTCGCCACTTAACTCTTTACATCCCCACGGCCAAGGGAGGTGTAATGATCAGAGGGAGTAAAAAAAGTAGCTCAAGAGACATATTCAGCATCATTAATGATTCGCCCCCAGTCAAAGGAAGAAGACGAAGAAGAACTCGTCACAATGGCCTTGGGCGAAACAGAAATGTACCTCATGGCAGATGAAAAGCAGGTACGGATGGCTAAAGGGCTTAAGGGAGAAATTAAAAAAGCAATCACCAAGGTTCTCCATGAAGCAGAAGACGTCTTTGCCTGGAAGGATGAGATCCTCCCCGGGATTAGTCCAGATGTGATCACTCACAAACTCAACATCGACAAAGATGCAGTCCCGGTTGCCCAAAAGCGGAGAAACCATGGCCTGGTGTTAGACGAGGTGTCGCGGCCTAATCTCCCGGGCGGACCGGGGGGTGGACAACCTCATGGCGACGTAAGCGGTGATTGGCGCCGAAAGCAACCAATCGTGGAATCAGGCTGCTCGGCAGGACCGGAGCTCGGAGATATGGAAGAGTCGCCACCCACGAATGGGAAAATAAACACCGATCCCTTACGGGAGACCGGTGTGGGTTCGGGAAACTTAGGTACGAGCCGAGAAGGCTAGCTCCTTTCCGAAGAAAGGCTACTAGGCACCCCGACATCGCCCGGTTATGAACCACCTGCCTCCTACTCAGTATGTTAGGCGATAACGGACTAATCGTATACTTCTTTAAGTTTAAAATTCATTTGAAACCCTTTTCTTTCTCTTTTTAGAAACCGTTTTGAGCATATATTATTGAAAAGCCACGTCAGTAAAGAATCACCCATTTATGTTATACATACACAGAGAGGGGGAAGAAAGAAGTGATTTATTTACGACCGTATTTAAATGTTATGTTGTGTGTTTGTTCTACACTAACTTATTTCCCCAAAACGAGTTTATTTACATGGTTCGCACCTTAATCGCCGTTGGAACGATTTAGGTGCGTTTTAAAACCCCGTTTGATGAAATTTACCCGAATCGCCCTTGGAACGACTCGAGTATTTGAAAACATTTGAGATAAAAACCTTTTAATGAGAAAACGTGGTTAAACATACAAGTCAATTTTATTTTGTACAAATCCTTTAAGAAAATGATTCAAAAAGTTCTATTATTCACAAAGAAAACGATTTTAATTACAATGTTCGCTTAATCCGTCGTTGGAACGGACTAAGGTTTTAAAACGTGATATTTTGAGAAATGATTTAAAATGCTAACAAAAAGACTCGATTTATTCACTTTAGGAAACTAAAAAAACTCATTAGTTTAAATAATTCAATTGAAAACTCTCTTTTTGTGATTTATTTTCTCCACTTATTTAATGGACTCTCTAATTGTTATAATTACAACAATAAACTTATTTTAACTAATATTTACACTTAAATAAAGCCCATTTGAAATATGGACCCATGAATGGGCTCAAAGAGTAAAGAAAATAATTTGTACATACATATATACATTTAAATCAAAAATAGAATATAAAATAAGAGTTAATACAAAAGAAGCTATATGTATATAAAAGTAATAGGTAAAATATATCTATACTTTGAAAATGTGAAAATAATAAGTAAATCCTATAACTAAGGAAATAATTCTTATCCAAAAATAATTTTATTCAATAATCACTAAAATAATCCAAATGTTCCAAAAACTATGCATATACATAACTACTATAGTTTTAAATACCAAAAATACCATATGCTAATATATATTAATTATTTCTCAAAATACCAAATAACTAACCTTTAAAACATAATCCAAATTAATAAAAAGGAATACATATATATACTTATACTTATATTGTAAAATGGAATAAATAATAATATACAAATATTCTAGAATGATTATATATGCTAAAGTTCTAAAATAATTTGAAAAACATATGTTACATATTTATATATATGTACTAAGGATTAAAAGTTTAAAAGTTAAGAAAAAGGGACTGAAATGGCATTTTTTACACTTTGACAGATTTACCGACGGAAAATCCGTCGGTAAACAGCATTTAGTGACAGAATAGGTAAATTACAGCAGCACTCCTAATGTTTCCAGATTTATTCAAAAGCTTTAAATTAAATCTAATTCAATCGTTTTGGGTTTTCGAACTACCAAAGATGGATCATAGTCGAAAACAGAAATTCCTAAACGACGTTTTTTATTTCAAAACATTATTTGGAAATTCCTTTTAAATTAAAAACTTGTAATTACAACGTTTTCGATACCCGAACTACCTTTTATCGGATCACGGTTCGTATTGGGACATCAAAACGAGGTTTTTTATTTTAAAACAAAACCGAATTTTATTTAACACGAAACGAAAATTAAATAAATACGCTAATTAAATGAAATGTGACAAAATAAATAAATGACTAAATGAATAAAAAACTATAGCATAAAAATAGAAGAAGAGAATAAATTAAATAAAATAAGGAGTCTAGTCCTCGGATAATACCTTGAATTCGGTATCTGACAGTTGAAGCCGATTGATTCCACGAACCACGAGCTCCTGTTTTTTATAAAAAAATTAGTAAAAATTGAACTTAGGAAATTTAGAGATTTTCAATTTTTAGGAAAAAAAATGTTTTTTCCTGAAAAAATCAACTTCCTCTCTCTAGAAAAATATCTAGTGTGAGAAGCTCTCTAAGGATTCCTCCTCCCCTTCCCTCCTTTTTTTTATGGGGATCCGTGCCTTTTATAGGCAAACGGGTCCCCGGACCAATGGGCGACGCCCAAAAAAAATTGGACGTCGCCCATTGGGGTTGGGCTACCGCCCAACGGCGTTGGGCGAGCGCCCAACCTCCGTCGGGCGTTCGCCCGACGTGGTTGGGCGCCCGTCCGACGACCCTCGGGGCGTGCCTCGAGCCATCGGGCGTGCGCACCCCGCGGCCGCCGAGCGCGCGTCCCGCGCCGCCGGACACTCACACGTCGCGGCCGCCGAACGCGCGTTTCGCGCTACCGGGCACGTGCGCTCAGCGGCCCACGAGAGCGCGCCCCGTGCCACTGGACCCGGGCATTGTTCGGACGTCGAGAGCATGCCACTTGCGGTGCGTTCGACGGACGCCAAGCGCACGTCCCGCGCCGCCGAGCGGGCGTTCGACCATTGTCGTCCGCGTGCCGGATGCCGCTAAGCACCCGCGCCGTGCCGCTAATTTTCCTTCGCTTATTATTCTTTATATATTTTTCAAAACTTCCGGAATCAATCGCTTCAACCTTCTTGTTTTCAGGTTTTCGTCACAGGTCCTCCGACTCGGTGTCTACAGTTGCCCCTACTTTTCTATTTTGACAGTGATGTGTGTGTTTCGAAAACGTTTTTTTGCTAACGCAACACATGCAATGTAAAACATATAAAAGTAAAAGACACGTAAAGAGTAGGAGGGAGCATACCTGACCTTTGCGCTGCGCGCTCCGGTGTTGTTCTCTGATTTCTTCAGACTCTGCTTTGGGTTGCACCGTGCTGCCTCTGAATCGGCTGCTGGCGAATGTCCCCCTTTTCGACTCCGGCCTACGTTGGCTGACTGCGATGAGAACGGCTCTAAAGCGATTTGGTCTACGGCGGTGGGGATGATGGCTCAATAGCTACCCTAGTCTACAATCTTCGGTAAAAACGGCTCAAAAGCTACCTGTTAGACGAGGTGTCGCGGCCTAATCTCCCGGGCGGACCGGGGGGTGGACAACCTCATGGCGACGTAAGCGGTGATTGGCGCCGAAAGCAACCAATCGTGGAATCAAGCTGCTCGGCAGGACCGGAGCTCGGAGATATGGAAGAGTCGCCACCCACGAATGGAAAAATGAACACCGATCCCTTGCGGGAGACCGGCGTGGGTTCGGAAAACTTAGGTACGAGCCGAGAAGGCTAGCTCCTTTCCGGAGAAAGGCTACTAGGCACCCCGACATCGCCCGGTTATGAACCACCGGCCTCCTACTCAGCATGTTAGGCGATAACGGACTAATCGAATACTTCTTTAAGTTTAAAATTCATTTGAAACCCTTTTCTTTCTCTTTTTGGAAATCATTTTGAGCATATGATATTGAAAAGCCACATCAGTAAAGAATCACCCATTTATGTTTATACATACACAGAGAGGGGGAAGAAAGAAGTAATTTATTTACAACCATATTTAAATGTTATGTTGTGTGTCTATTCTACATTAACTTATTTCCCCAAAACGATGTTTATTACATGGTTCGCACCTTAATCGCCGTTGGAACGATTTAGGTGCGTTTTAAAACCCCGTTCGATGAAGCTTACCCGAATCGCCGTTGGAACGACTCGAGTAATTGAAAACGTTAAAGTAAAAGCCTTTTAAGAAAACATGGTTAAACATACAAGTCAATTTTATTTTGTACAAATTCTTTAAGAAAATGGTTCAAAACTCTATTATTCGCAAAGAAAACGATTTTAATTACAATGATCCTTTAATCCGCCTTTGGAACGGATCAAGGTTTTAAAACATGGTGTTTTGAAGACAACTTGAAATATTAACAAGAAAGACTCTATTTATTTGCATTAGAAATCTAAAAAAACTCATTAATTTAAATGATTCAATTGAAAAACTCTCTTTTTATCTTTTATTTCCCCCCATCTATTTAATGGACTCTCTAATTGTTATAATTATGTTAACAACCCATTTAAACCATCATCAATACTCAAACAAAGCCCACTTGAAATATGGACATAAGATTAGGCCCAAAAGAATAAAGAAAGTAATTTATGCATACATATATACATTTAAAATCAAAAATAGGATATGAGGATAAAAGCTAATACAAAACGAACTATATATATATGAAAATAATAGGTACTATATACTTATACTTTGAAAATGTGAAAGTAGTAAATGAATCTTATAACTCAGAAAATAATATTTATAAGAAATGATTTACACTCAATGATCACTAAAATAACTCAACTATTCCCAAAACTATATATATATACACATTAAATACCAAAAATATCATATACTAGTATATATTAATTATTTCTCAAAATATCAAATAACTAATATTTAAACATAGCCTAAGTTAAGAAAAAGAAAATACTTATATATATATTTATACTTATATTGTAAAATAAGATAAAAACAATATACCAATATTCTAAAATAAATATGCATACTAAAGTTCTAAAATAATTTGAAAAACATGTATTACATAATCATATATACATACTAGGGATTAAAAGTCTAAAAGTTAAGAAAAAAGGGACCGAAATGACATTTTTTACATTTTGGCATATTTACCGACGGAAAATCCGTCGGTAAACAGCATTTAGTGACAGAATTGACAAATTACAGCAGCACTCCAATATTTTCCAGATTTATTCAAAAGCTTTAAATTAAATCTAATTCAATCGTTTTGGACTTCCGAACTACCAAAGATGGATCATAGTCGAAAACGGAAGTTCCTAAAACGACGTTTTTATTTTAAAACGTTATTTGGAAACCTCTTTTAAATTAAAAAAAAAGAACTTATAATTACAACATTTTCGATACCCGAACTACCTTTTTATCGGATCACAGTTCGTATTGGGATATCCAAAACGAGGTTTTTATTTTAAAACAAAACCGAATTTTATTTAACACGAAACGAAAATTAAATAAATGCGCTAACTAAATAAAACGTGACAAAATAAATAAATGACTAAAGGAATAAAAACTATAGCATAAAAAATAAATAGAAGGAGAGAAATAAATTAAATAAAATAAAGAGTCTAGTCCTCGGATAATACCTTTGATTCGGTATCTGACAGTCGAAGCCGATTGATTCCACGAACCGCGAGCTCCCGATTTTAATAAAAATTTAGTAAAAATTGAACTTAGGAAATTTGGAATTTTTGAGAAAAAAAATATTTTTCTCAAAAAAATCCACTCTCTCTCTCTCTAAAAATGTTTAGAGTGAGAAAGTTTTCCCCCAAAAAGCCTCCTTCTTTTCCTCCTCCCTCTTTTTTCTTGGGATCCGTGCCCTTATATAGGGAAACGGATCCCGGAACAATGGGCGACGTTCAAAAAAATTTGGGCGTCGCCCATTGTGGTTGGGCGGTCGCCCAACCTAGTGTTGGGCGGCCGCCCAACGGCGTTGGGCGAGCGCCCAACCCTCGTCGGGCGTCCGCCCGATGCGTTGGGCGTTCGCCCGACGCGGTTGGGTGCCCGCCCGGCGACCCTCGGGGCGTGCCCCGCGCCGTCGGACGCGTGCACTCCGTGGCCGCCGAGCGCGCGTTCCGCGCAGCTAGACGCTCGCACATCGCGGCCGCCGAACGCGCGCTCCGCGCTGCCATGCACGTGTGCTCAACGGCCCACGAGGGCGCGCACCGCCAGCGGTCCCAGGCATTGCTCGGGCGTCGAGAGCGTGCCACTCGCGGTGCGTCCGACGGACGCCGCGCGCACGTCTTGAGCCGTCAAGCGGGCGTTCGACCATGGTCGTCCGCGAGCGGGATGCCGTTGTGTGCCCGCGCCGTGCCGTTAATTTTCCCCAGCTTATTATTCTCTATATATTTTTCAAAACTTCCGGAATCAATCGCTTCGACCGTCTTGTTTCAGGTTTTCGTCACAGGTCCTTCGACTCGGTGTCTACAGTTGCCCCTACTTTTCTATTTTGACAGTGATGTGTGTGGTTCGAAAACGTTTTTGCTAACGTAACACATGCAATGTAAAACATATAAAAGTAAAAGACACGTAATGAGTAGGAGGAAACATACCTGACCTTTGCGTTGCGCGCTCCGGCGTTGCTCTCTGACTGCATCAGACTCTGCTTCGGGCTGCACCCTAGTTCACGATCGCGGGGATAATGGCTAAATAGCTACCCTAGTTTACGACCGCGGGGATAATGGCTAAATAGCTACCCTATTTCAAGATTGCGGAGATAATGGCTAAATAGCTACCCTGATTTACGACGGTTGGGATAATGGCTAAACAGCTATCCTATTTCAAGATCGCGGGGATAATGGCTAAAAAGCTACCCTATTTCAAGATCGCGGGGATGATGGCTAAACAGCGACCCTGGTTTACGACTGCGGGGATGATGGCTAAACAGCTACCCTGTTTCAAGATCGCGGTGAAGATGGCTAAAAAGCAACTCCGGTCAACGACCGTGAGTCAGATGGCTCAAAAGCAACTCCGGTCAACGACCGTGAGTCAGATGGCTCAAAAGCAACTCCGGTCAACGACCGTGAGTCAGATGGCTCAAAAGCAACTCCGGTCAACGACCGTGAGTCAGATGGCTCAAAAGCAATTTCGTTCCACGACTGAGAGTCAGATGGCTCAAAAGCAACTCCGGTCTGCGACCGTGAGTCAAATGGCTAAAAAGCGACTTCGGCCTGCGACCGAGAGTCAAATGGCTCAAAAGCAACTCCGGTCTGCGACCGTGAGTCAAATGGCTCAAAAGCAACTCCGGTCTGCGACCGAGAGTCAAATGGCTCAAAAGCAACTCCGGTCTGCGACCGTGAGTCAAATGGCTCAAAAGCAACTCCGATCTACGACCGAGAGTCAAATGGCTCAAAAGCAACTCCGGTCTGCGACCGAGTGTCAAATGGCTCAAAAGCAACTCCGGTCTGCGACCGAGAGTCAAATGGCTCAAAAGCAAGTTCTGTTTCTGGATTTTCTTACCACACGGTTGTCTGTATTTTCTCACTAGAGCTATCATCTCGACGATTCGATGGGCACACGTCTGAGTCCGAAATGAAATAGACTACTAATTGTTTTTCTATTGACTGTCGTCTGTATTTTGACTGGTGTCACTGTTCTGTAAAAATTAGCTGTTGTCTAGAATTGTTGTTTTGACAATGTTAGTCACTGTCTGGGAGAAATGCAGGCTGAAACGGACTGCAAATCGGAGGTCTGTGCACCTGGTAATTAATTATTTACTTTTTACCTTTATGTCAAATCGTACTTTTTTCCCTATTTACGGGAATGTCATTCCCTTTTCCTATATAAGGTGGTGGGGTTTCATTTCAACCCCACACCTTCTCTCTCCTCTTTCTCTCACTAGACTTCAATTTGGATTATTCTCGGGATGGATTTAGACGAATGGGATGGCACCAGAGGCATGGACGAGGTTTATGTGAACCTGGATAGAGTGGATACCTTCCACGACCCTACGACACATTTGAGCAGGACACGCTGCAACGAGGTAAGTGGTTTCTCACTTTTATTTGATTTGAACTCTAGGCTTTAGCATTCCTATACGAACATGATTTGCATGCTAACCCTTAGACTGCCTTAGAGGACTTTAGCTAGAAAACGTGAATTCCTTTATTTACATGTAACACCTGTTTGTTTTTGTAATAATGCGCGCTATATGCATGTGAATAGTACATTACGAATTTATGCATGTTAACCGTAAAAACGATGTGAATAGTAAAAACGTGAATAGTGCACGTGAATAGTAAAAACGTGAATAGTGCACGTGAATAGTAAAACGTGAGTAGTGACAACGTCAATAGTAAAAACTTAGCTAATGCACGTGCATAGTAGAACGTGAATAGTACACATGAATAGTGACAACGTGAATAGTAAAAACTTAGCTAGTAGAACGTGAATAGTAAAAACTTAGCTAATGCACGTGAATAGTGCACGTGAATAGTGACAACGTGAATAGTAAAAACTTAGCTAGTGCACGTGAATAGTGAAAACAACGTGAATAGTGCACGTGAATAGTAAAAACGTGAATAGTAAAAACTTAGCTAATGCACGTGAATAGTGAAAACGACGTGAATAGTGCACGTGAATAGTAAAAACGTGAACAGTGCACGTGAATAGTGATAACGTGAATAGTAAAAACTTAGCTAATGCACGTGAATAGTAGAACGTGAATAGTAAAACCTAATCTACGCTCCTCGTTACCGCAGACGAGGGTGGATTAAAGAATTGACTAAACCTTACGTGAATGACCCTACAGGAGAGATTTTTACCGAAAATTGGTCCTAACTGACCGGATGTCTCTAGGTTAGATAATGGAAGAATACCTAGTCTTAACGCGTTCTTTTCAATTGCCTGCTTTAGGAGCTGTATTTAAATTTTCTTGTCTTGTTCCTTTTTAGTTCATTGAGATTTCGGGGACCACCGCCGAGGTTCTCTCATGGTATGATAGGCTAGGTGCCGCGGCGAGAGCCCGCGTGCGCGAGTTGGGCTTCGAGCCCTTTATTGCAGCGCTGCCCCGCACCAATGGGGTGTGTGATCCTTTTGGCCTACGGGCCTTATACGAGCGGTGGGTTGACTCGACCCACACCTTCCACCTTTCCTTTGGGGAGATGACCATCTCGCCTCGAGATTTTTCGCTGTTGACAGGATTGCGAGGGAGCAACACTCCCGTCCCTTTCCACTTTGGTATGATGCGACCACGGGTCGACCCTGCTAGGCTTGCCGCCTTGATTGGACCGGGAGTTCGTCTATGCGCCAAGTCTACTCCGGCGAAGTTTGTCTCTACCGCGAGCCTCTTGAGTAGACGTGATTTCTGCGAGACTGACGCTACCGACCTGGCGGTTCGTAGTTTCTTAGTATATGCTCTGAGTGAGACGATCTTCCGCACGAAGGGAGGGAAGGTACACGCAGGTCTCATTCAGGCACTTAGCGATCTGGATGCAGCGGCTTCTTATGATTGGGCAGGGGCAGGCTTAGCCTTTCTTTACAAATTCTTGGATCTGACTTGCCGGAAGCGCAAGGACTTCGGCGGTTATACCTTTGCCCTGTTGGTACGTGGCGCCTTCTTGACTTATCCGTCTTATCTTTTTCGCATTTTTCACACTCATAATCCTTGTTTTTACCGCAGGTGTGGGCATACGAGAGACACATCCTTCCTAGCCGGTCTCGACCTCGACCGAGAGTGCCGAGGCCGCCATTTATGACTCGATGGAGGGACTTCGACTTGAGCGCCGAGAGGAGTCGGACAGTGTCGCGGCTTCTGGATTGGATCGACTCGCTGACCCTGGGACAGGTAGATTTTGCCTAATCAAGCTAGATTTTTGTTTGAGTCCCTCTGACTTTCTCCTTGTGCATTTTTCTTTAGATTAAGTTCAGGTGGGATGATCTTGACTTCGGCCCTGATTATGCATACGCATCGATGATCCAGGAGCAGCAGTGCGTGCTCACCGGCCCTTGTGTGCGGGCATGGTATTTGGGAGATCGAGGCATCACCGGAGTGAGTGATGTTCACTGGACGCCGGGGGAGATTCCCATTTCCATGTTTGCTGTACGGACTCTGCCCTTATCGACTATTCGTCGAGATCTGACCCGCCATTTTGTCGGTAGAGTGGTCTGGATTCATGCCGGGGCCGCGAGCCTTATTTGTCTACTTTACTGAGCGCGAGGGATGCCCCGGCGGCAGCGATGGAGGTAGATCCAGTGGCGGACGTGTTTTCGAGAGAGGCGGTCGAGGCCGTCTTTGGTCAGGCGGAGGTTCCGGTAAGTGATTCCGCCCTCTTTTCGTTTTATTCATGATATGCTCGGAGGTTTTATTGTGTGTTTTTTTTGCAGGAGGGATCTTGGAGGAGTGCCCACTTATCTGATTTTTTCGATGGCACTCAGACTCAGACACCAGTGCGCGAGCAGCCCTACTTCGTCGGCGAGTCCTCCAGCGCAGCCCGACCGGAGAGATCGTCCATAGGCGTGCCTATACCAGGCTACGGGAGGGATTATGCTACGATCTGCTATGACGAGTCTGGGACACCTTATGCGGGATTTGAGGCGGCCCCTCCTATCTTCTCCTCGAGGATCTCGTTTGATCCCTCGGACGCTTCACTGACCACTAGGGAGACCTGTACAGACTACGTGGATCTATCCGACTTCCTACGAGATTGCCTCAGCTTGCGCTGCACCGACCACCTGGTATGTATCATCATTGTACTTTAGTGTAGTGAAATGTATGCATGTATGTATGATTTATGTTTTTGCCTATGCTGCCTCTTATCTTTTTTCTTTTTCTTTTTTTTTTGTAGAGTGATCTTCATGCCCATGAGCGAAGACAGAGTGAGCTAGTGCGGGAAGCTGATGCCCGAGTTGGTCGTGTGTATCAAGAGAGGAACGACCACTGGTCGGGGGTGATGCGACGGGAGACTGAGGGTCGCCTTGCCATCAAGGAGAGGGCGCGTGATAAGTCGATCAGACGCCTTGCTGCAGAGGAGAGAGCACGAGCTGCTGATGAGAGAGCATGGGTTTCTGATGAGAGAGCGCGAGCTTCTGATGAGAGAGCGCGTGCTGCCGAGGAGACACTATCTGCGGAGCGGGCATCTCACCTGAGAGATTTTTGAGAACTATTGGGACTTCCCTCCGTACTAGGCTCGTAGCTTTCATTGTTTCTTTGTAGCTTTTATTAGGGTTTCTCCGATGTATAGCTGATGTATAGGGAGTGGGGTGGATAGTAGGTAGGCTTTTTGTGAAAAGTAGGATAGGAAATGTATAACTCGTGATTCATATTACCATGCATTCAGTAGATTATGATGATTCCAATCATTCTCGTCAAATATATTCATGCCTTTATTTATTTACAAACAACAGAAATACTTAGTCTCTTATACATTGTTTTTGTAATTGCTCAAGTTATAACTATTGTTACCAGGACCCGCCTTTCGGTTTTCGGATCCCGGCGATTTTTCTCCTCTCCTTTTACTATCCCGGAATTTTTAAGTGAGTGCCCTTTCGGGTTTTCACCCACTGGGATTTCCCTTATTGTTGCATAGGTCGCCCTTTGCGGGTTTTCAACCTATCGGGAATTTTTCTTTATTTTTTTTTTCTCTTTTTTTTTTTTACGAAAAGTATTTCTTAAGCCTATCCAGATTGGTAGGTTCGGAGAACTCCATGCCGTCCATTGTGGTTAACTTCACCGCTCCTTTGCTTAGTATCTTCTTTACGACGAATGGTCCTTCCCAGTTAGGCCTGAACTTCCCCCTCGGGTCGGTGTGCGTCACACGGATCTGTTTCAGCACCAAATCTCCTTCTTTGATAGGGCTGGTCTTGACTTTTTTATTGAAAGCCCGAGCCATCCTTCTTTGATATAACTGTACATGGTAAAGGGCTTCCATCCTTTTTTCATCAACTAGAGCCAACTTCTCATATCGCTTCTTCACCCATTCTGCCTCGGGAATTTCTGCTTCCACTGCGATTCTCAACGATCGCTTCTCAATCTCAATCGGCAAAACTGCTTCTGTGCCATACACCAAAGAGAATGGTGTTGCCCCAGTCGAGGTTCTGACTGTCGTGCGATAAGCCCACAACGCGAGTGGGAGGTGCTCATGCCAGTTCCGATGTGATTCTACCGTCTTTACGAGGATCCTTTTAAGGTTCTTATTAGCTGCTTCTACTGCCCCATTAGCCTGTGGACGGTACGGAGAAGACCTGTGATGTTCAATGCCATATTCTTGGAAAAGATTCCTTACTTCCCCCTGAAACTGGACTCCGTTATCCGTGATCATGTGATGAGGCACTCCGAACCTGGTGATCAAGTGTTTTTCAATGAACTTTCTCATCTGCTTGGATCCCAGTTTGCTAAACGACTCTGCTTCTACCCACTTGGTGAAATAATCGATGGCGACTGCAATAAACTTATGTCCATTTGAAGCATTAGGCCTTACTTCACCGATGATGTCAATGCCCCAGGCAGCGAATGGCCAAATAGGTGCTAGCACATGTAGTTCCATGGCCGGAAGATGGCTGCAATCGCCGTGGATTTGACAATCGTGACATTTCTTCGCATACTCGTTACAATCTTTTTCCATAGTGAGCCAATAGAAGCCTCGTCTGATAATTTTCTTAGCTAGTACTGCTCCTCCCATATGGGCTCCACAAATTCCCGAATGTACTGATTCCATCGCCTCGCGGGCTTCCCCCGCATCCAAGCATCTTAGTTGTAATCCGTCAATGTGCCTTTTGTAAAGCAAGTCGTTATGGATGACGAACTGATGAGCTAGCCTTCTAATCACAGTTTGATCCCTAGGTTCTGACTCCGCCGGATATGTTCCATCTTTCATGAAGTTCACGATATCGAAATACCACGGTTTTTCATCTGCCCCTAACAGCATTACGTCTTCGTAGCATGGTTTGTGAGATCTTCTCAATACCAATGGTTTCGAAGCAAGGTTCCGGGGGTTGTCCCAAACTGACACCAAAGTGGCCAAGGCATCCGCGGCCTGATTCTGAGCTCGAGGAATGTGATAGAAGCGACATTCTTGGAATCTCAATGCCAACCCTTCTAGCTGATCTAGATACGGACGTAGCCTTTCTTCTCTCACTTCCCAGTTTCCTTGTGCCTGTTCGATGATCAACTTGGAGTCACCCCAAATTTCGACATATGACGCTCCCAGTGCTGCTAAGGACTCCAAACCATAAATGCATGCTTCGTATTCGGCCATATTGTTGGTAAGGGGGAAGGATAACTTCTTCGCCATCGGGATTCTTTCTCCTTCTGGGGAGATAAGTAGTACTCCTACTCCGGCTCCATTCGAATTAACTGCTCCGTCGAAGAACATTTTCCACGGTATAACTTCGATTGCATTCAAATGTTCATCTGGGAAATCATAGCTTATCTCTTCTTCTTCTGTATTCAGGGGTTGGTTAGCCAAAAATTCTGCCACGGCTCTTCCTTTGATAACCTTCTTTGTCACATATTCAATGTCAAACTCGGACAAAAGCAACAACCATCTGGCTAACTTCCCCGTCAAGGATGGAGTTCGGTATAGATACTTTACGGGATCCATCCGAGAAATAATGATCACTTTATACGATTGGAAATAGTGCCGCAGTTTCTTCGTCAACCACACCACTACCACACATGTCTTTTCGATCATGTTGTATTTGAGCTCATACTCTAGGAACTTCTTACTCAAATAATACACCGCGTGTTCCACACCGGTGTCTCCCTCTTGAGCTAACATTGCTCCGATAGATCGCTCCTCAATTGCTACATAGAGGAGAAGTGGCTTTCCCAGTTTAGGCGGTCTCAACACTGGCGGATTAGACAAGTAACTTCGGACACTCTCCAACGCCTGTTGACACTTATCATTCCAAACGACGGGTTGGTCTTTCCTTAACAACTTAAAGATTGGCTCGCAAATTGCGGTGAGTCTCGCTATGAACCGACTGATATACTGAACTTGCCCCAGAAACCCTCTCACTTCCTTCTCATTTCTCGGTGCTGGCATTTCCGTTATAGCCTTCACTTTATCGGGATCCACCTCAATTCCCTTATTTCCTATTACATAGCCTAATATTTTCCCCGACGAAACGCCGAAAAAGCACTTCTTCGGGTTTAACCTTAGCTTGAATTCTGCAATTCGGGCCAAAAACTTCTCGAGTGCGGCAAAATGCCCTTCTCTCGTCTCTGATTTGACCATCATGTCATCCACGTAGACTTCTACCTCCTTATGTATCATGTCGTGGAACAGGGCTGTGGCCATTCGCTGGTAGGTTGCCCCGGCATTTTTCAAACCAAATGGCATCACTCTGTAACAGTATGTTCCCCACTCTGTTGTGAACGACGTTTTCGCTTTGTGCTTTTCGGCCATCTGAACTTGCATGTAGCCCATGAAACCATCCACATTTGTGTGTAAGACGCTTGATGCTGCACTGTCGATCAATACATCGATATGAGGCAAGGCGAACTCATCCTTGGGGCATGCCTTGTTAAGATCTCTGTAATCCACGCACATCCTTACTTTGCCATCCTTTTTCGCGATGGGCACTACATTTGCGACCCAAGGGGGATAGTCGATCACTTCGATGAATCCTGCTTCTAACTGCTTCTTCACCTCCTCTCTGATCTTATCTGCCCATTCGGGTCTCATACGTCGGAGCTTCTGCTTTACGGGCCTCGCCTCGGGATATGTTGGAATGCGGTGAGTTACGATTGATTGATCGATTCCAGGCATGTCTTCGTATGTCCAAGCAAATACAATTTCGTATTTTTTAATTATTCTCTCAAATTCTTTTCTCTCTTCAATAGTTAATTCTTAAGCAATTTGTATAAGTTTAGGATTTTCATCCGTACCAAGATTGAAAGTTGACATTTCTATTGTATTGATTTCAAATGTAGGCATGTTATATGAATGAGAATGCATGGAATGATCATGATCAACATCAAGCAAGTAAGCAAAATCAGAATTCATTTCATTGATAGCGTGGGTGATTACATCATCAGACTCAAACAAAGCAGTAATACAATTTTCATCCTCAATATCTTCGGACTTCTCATATACTCTCGAGGTACTAGGCTCAATTTCAGCTCCTGTAGCCGCTTCAATGGTAATGACCTGCTCCTCGGCATTTGAATCCAGCATCATAATCTCCTCGATAAAGCAGCTTGCCTTTCCTTTGCCCCAGTCGGCGACATCATTGAAGATTTCAAACCCTGGCAGAATCTTTCCTTCCGTGCTAGTCCACGACTCGGAGGTTCCCGAATATGGCTTTCCATGCCCCTCGCTTACAAAATGCTTCCTCAAACCTATTTTTCCTTCTGCACTCATGTTGGATGGACTCCCCTGCTCATATCCCAAACCCCTCCGGGTTTTCTGACTCTTAAAATCCGGAAACTCCGACAACCCTTGATGGTGTGCTCCTAAGCCCATTCCCGGGATGAAACCTCCTTTCATCATCTTCACCACATCGGTGGTCATGCTCGACTCGTAAATCCCAGAGACTTGGAATCCGGAGAAAAGTTGAGGCTCAATTCCCAATGCTGCCACCGAGCTCAGTTTTTCAGCTCTAATTGTAACTATCTCCTCCCCGAAGGGGAACTTAATCATTTGGTGGAGCGTGGAGGGCACACCTCCCAGCTTGTGGAACCAAGGGCGTCCCAACAACACAGCAAAAGTTACTGGGATATCCAACACTGTGAACTCAGTTTCTTCCTCGTGCGGCCCCACTTTCAACTTGGCCTTGAAAACTCCTTCAATATGCCTACGGCTGTCATCGTATGCTCTGATCACTGTTTCAGAAGCTGTCAAATCTCCTGTCTCCACTCCTAACTTGGACAAGAGCTTCAAAGGACAAACATTAATGGCCGATCCATCATCGACCATAACACAGCTAGTCTTCTTTCCGTTAATTTCAGCTCGGATATACAATGGCTTGTTGTGAGCCTTCCTCTCTTCTGGGAGATCCTCATCGGTAAACGTAATCTCAGTCTTCTTTCGGGCCATTATTGCCCCTACTAGCGCTGCCGGCTCAGTGTCGGTGGAGATCACCAAATTCTGCAACTCCTTCATCAGGTTCTCACGATGGTACTTAGAATGGCATAAAACTTCCCAGACCGTAGACTTAGCTTGCGTCTTCTTCAACTGTTCAAGAACTTGGTCGTCGGGCTTAGGAGTCGAACCTTCTCCAATCTCAGTCTCTACCATTGGTGCCTTTCCCTCGGCCACACGACCTGATCTCGTCATCACCGCAACTTCCGGCTCGTCATCCGACTCGTCCCAAATGTTGATAGGGATCTTCCGATTGGCATCCTCCTCGTCCGAGGAACTCGCCCAGATGTCTACGACCATTAAATCCATGACGTGAGGAACACTCGGATTCAGGAAAAAGGGATCCGCCGATCCATACAAGGCCCAACCTATCAACTCATCATAGTCACGAAGGGACACTCTACTCATCCTTCTCGCGGCCAATGGAATAGCGCCTCGTTGTATGCACATAAGCTGCACCTTATCGCTCATTGCCTCATTACACTGCTCATAACGGTGCCTCCACCTTCTAGCATAATCTACAAAATGTTCCTCGGGGAATTGCCTAATCCTGTCCAGATCATCCAGGGATCCCGTCCATGGAATGTACATTTCATATCTCGCCACAAAGGCATTTCGGAGCGGTATCCAATGACACATCTCTTCCTCTGACAGACCCTGATGCCACAATAAGGCTTCACCCATCAAGGTTTCCGGAAAATGTTCATGCAACTCACACTGCGGGAATCCAGCGTTATACATATGATCGCGGAATATCCTCGCATGCTCTACCGGATCCCGGTATCCACCATACCTAGGCATTGCTAACACCGCATCAGGTGTTTGGTAAGATGGGGAATCAGGAGTTTGCTCTGCTAGCATCCATACCGTATATTCCTTGATAAATCTCTTCGTCATAGCTGCCCAATCGATCTTAACATACATCGGCAGCGACATGTACCACATCAGCGGTTCACCCATCAATGAATTACAAAACAAGCTAGTGATCTCTTCCTCTTTGAAACTCAAGGCTGTCATAGCTGACAAATAGAAGTGAAGGTGCTCCATAGGGTCCTTATTGCCGTTATACTTGCTCACCCTTGGCAATGGACGCTTGATGGGTCCAATCTGCATTGCAAAGTGCTCTGCGGTTCTATCCTCAGCTCTCTGATACTTTTCAAAAAACAAATCCGACAACCGATCCCAATCGTGCTTGCAAGAGTCGGGCAATGAATGGAACCATTGCAAAGGCTCACCTACCAGTGAATGGTGGAACCACTGAGCAATTTCATCTACCCCGAAGGATTCAATAAACATGTCGTGCATATACTCACGCAAGTGCACTTCGGGATCCCTTCCTCCACAGAACAAACCCAAATTAGGCACGATAGTCCGAGACGACCCTTCTCCGATCTCTTCGGCACTATCCTCGTCATATGGTGCTCCACCATCTGATCCTTCCTCCATTGGTTCGTCCTCTTGTTCCTCACCCAAGAAGAACACATACAAACCATTTCCCATATTGCTTCTTTCGACGGAGTCCAACAACTCCTCTACATCTTCCTCAAAAGATTCCATCACTACAGTTTCCGTCAAACCAACTCCGATCACGCTCACCCTATGATTAGGCAATGGATTGCGCCTAACGGAAGGGTTTGCTGATGAAGGATCAGCTATCTTCTTCTTCTCAATCAAATTTTGGATTTCATGTTTCAGCCTCTCGCAATTCTCAATCGTATGTCCACAGCTGCTGTGGAATTCACAATACCCTCTAGCCTGAATCTGCGGAGTAGGTTGAGCTTTGTTATACGGGGTAAGGGCTTTCAACAACCCCTTCTTCTGCAGACGTTCAAAAACCTTTCCGTAAGCCTGGTCGAATTTGGCGAACCGCCTCTTTTTGATAGCATTAAGATCAACCACTTTCACTGTCGCAGATTCCGCACTCGCGCTAGGCCCTCCGGCACTATATCCAGACTTCGTCCACTTGGTATAAGCTTTCTTCGGCTCCCCATCACCTTCGACAGTCAAGGCACAACTATACATCTGATTGAAATCTGTGAACGGCATATATCTCAACTCATTCTTAATATACGGCAACGTATTGCCAATCACCATCCGGATCTGATCTTGCTCAAGCGGCTTCTGTTTCATGACCGCGGCCTTAGCCCTCCATCTCTTCACGAAGTCTGAAAGGGATTCCCCAGTCTGCTGCTTAGTGCTCTCTAACTCTTTCAAAGTGACTTCCAACATGGTGTTAAAACTATACTGAGCGATGAATGACTTCGCTAACTCCTTCCAATCCTTCTTTGTCACCATTGGCAGCGCATGGAACCATGTGAGGGCAGCCCCCTCCAGGTAAGTGTTAAACAGCCCCAAGACTTGATCCTCGGTCAGGATCGTGTGCTTCATTACCGCAACGTACTGATTCATGTGAGCGGTGGGATCTCCAGTTCCATCGAACTTTTTCATGTCGGGGAGACGAAATTTCAGAGGCAAAGCTGTTGCCGTCAAGCAATTCTTCAAGTTATAGAAATCTTGACTCCCGGAGCTTCCTCCGCGCAAGTCCTGCACTTCTTGTGTGATGTGTTGCCTCCACTCCTCTTCCTTAGCTTTCTCCTTCTCTAACTGTTTTCGGACATAATCCTGATAATCCTCCTCATTCCCAAAGCGAGGGCCATCGTTCACCTCATTCTCAGCACGCTTACTACCACTCTTGTTGTCCTTCAGTGCTAACTCAGCTAGCTGGGCCAAGATTGCGGCCAGCTGGTCGTTGATATTGTTCACAGAATTCTCTAATTCAGCCACCTTCTCGTCGGTTGCAGACATACTGACGGAAGACTGAGTATACTCGGATGAAGATGATTCAGGAGCCACAACTACTGATTCGGAACTGTCTACTCGCAGCTGATCAAACTGTCTGACAAGCCGATTACTCTCGCGAAACCACAACCGCTTAATGATGACGTCTGCGCGAACGGTATCCATTAGTATGTATGCATGATTTCATATGCATGATTCGTGGTGTGTGCGTTTATTTATTTACGATTATAAGATAAGAAGAACAAACGTTAGTTCTATTTACATGTATCACAACATCTCTCTTCCACCCTTATTCCTCCACACACTCATTGGTCTAGGTCTCTTTCCTAGGATTTTGGTTTTTTTTTTGGCTCACATTGCGGTCCAGGGGACGCGTGATGCCATCGATTATTGCGGGAAAGTAAATCATTCATCAGACAATACAGTTCGTTTTGACGTATCCACGTTCAGTGACTAAGAAATCGACCACGTTGAATTGTTCTTTCAGAATAACTCGTCTGTCGTCCTTTCATGAGACGCATTAATTCGGGTTTTGACTCCCTTTGAGCGCATCTCAGTTTTTAGACGTGGTTCGAGTTATTTTTCTAGTCCAATCGTTCGTTATTGTCAATGAGTTGTTCCCTTTTGTCCTCGTGGGTTTGTGTCTCGATTTTTGGATTACAACGGGACCTTTTAGATCTATCGAGAGACGTAACCACGTGTTTATTTAGTGACGGAATCACTTTTGGATTTTATTTTTAGGGAACGGACTCATCGCGTAACGCGTTTGTTCTTAGCGTCGAGGATCCGTTTGCTCATTTTGCTACGTGAAAAAGACGGCGAGTCTTATTTTGAGCGCACGATAATCTTTCGGCTAATTACAACTATTTGTTCCTCCCACTCCACGGGATATATCATCTCAGCGTCGTTATAGAAAATAAACGTTTCGTTGAATCGCGTGTTTATTCGAAGCGAGGATATCACCGTTTTCCTTCCTTCAGGCGCGAATTTAAGCAAACACGTATATCGGGCCATATTTCTTGCAGTTTTGGTAACGGTCGAAATGATCGAGTCGTTAGTCAAAACCCACCGTCGGACGCATGCACTCCGTGGCCGCCGAGCGCGCGTTCCGCGCAGCTAGACGCTCGCACGTCGCGGCCGCCGAACGCGCGCTCCGCGCTGCCATGCACGTGTGCTCAACGGCCCACGAGGGCGCGCACCGCCAGCGGTCCCAGGCATTGCTCGGGCATCGAGAGCGTGCCACTCGCGGTGCGTCCGACGGACGCCGCGCGCACGTCTCGAGCCGTCAAGCGGGCGTTCGACCATCGTCGTCCGCGAGCGGGATGCCGTTGTGTGCCCGCGCCGTGCCGTTAATTTTCCCCAGCTTATTATTCTCTATATATTTTTCAAAACTTCCGGAATCAATCGCTTCGACCGTCTTGTTTCAGGTTTTCCTCACAGGTCCTCCGACTCGGTGTCTACAGTTGCCCCTACTTTTCTATTTTGACAGTGATGTGTGTGGTTCGAAAACGTTTTTGCTAACGTAACACATGCAATGTAAAACATATAAAAGTAAAAGACACGTAACGAGTAGGAGGAAACATACCTGACCTTTGCGCTGCGCGCTCCGGCGTTGCTCTCTGACTGCATCAGACTCTGCTTCGGGCTGCACCCTAGTTCACGACCGTGGGGATAATGGCTAAATAGCTACCCTAGTTTACGACCGCGGGGATAATGGCTAAATAGCTACCCTATTTCAAGATTGCGGGGATAATGGCTAAATAGCTACCCTATTTCAAGACTCAGGGTCGCCTTGCCATCGAGGAGAGGGCGCGTGATGAGTCGATCAGACGCCTTACTGCAGAGGAGAGAGCATGAGCTGCTGATGAGAGAGCACGGGTTTCTGATGAGAGAGCGCGAGCTTCTGATGAGAGAGCGCGTGCTGCCGAGGAGACACTATCTGCGGAGCGGGCATCTCACCTGAGAGATTTTGAGAACTATTGGGACTTCCCTCCGTATTAGGCTCGTAGCTTTCATTGTTGCTTTGTAGCTTTTATTAGGGTTTCTCCGATGTATAGCTGATGTATAGGGAGTGGGGTGGATAGTAGGTAGGCTTTTTGTGAAAAGTAGGATAGGAAATGTATAACTCGTGATTCATATTACCATGCATTCAGTAGATTATGATGATTCCAATCATTCTCGTCAAATATATTCATGCCTTTATTTATTTACAAACAACAGAAATACTTAGTCTCTTATACATTGTTTTTGTAATTGCTCAAGTTATAACTATTGTTACCAGGACCCGCCTTTCGGTTTTCGGATCCCGGCGATTTTTCTCCTCTCCTTTTACTATCCCGGAATTTTTAAGTGAGTGCCCTTTCGGGTTTTCACCCACTGGGATTTCCCTTATTGTTGCATAGGTCGCCCTTTGCGGGTTTTCAACCTATCGGGAATTTTTCTTTATTTTTTTTTTCTCTTTTTTTTTTTTACGAAAAGTATTTCTTAAGCCTATCCAGATTGGTAGGTTCGGAGAACTCCATGCCGTCCATTGTGGTTAACTTCACCGCTCCTTTGCTTAGTATCTTCTTTACGACGAATGGTCCTTCCCAGTTAGGCCTGAACTTCCCCCTCGGGTCGGTGTGCGTCACACGGATCTGTTTCAGCACCAAATCTCCTTCTTTGATAGGGCTGGTCTTGACTTTTTTATTGAAAGCCCGAGCCATCCTTCTTTGATATAACTGTACATGGTAAAGGGCTTCCATCCTTTTTTCATCAACTAGAGCCAACTTCTCATATCGCTTCTTCACCCATTCTGCCTCGGGAATTTCTGCTTCCACTGCGATTCTCAACGATCGCTTCTCAATCTCAATCGGCAAAACTGCTTCTGTGCCATACACCAAAGAGAATGGTGTTGCCCCAGTCGAGGTTCTGACTGTCGTGCGATAAGCCCACAACGCGAGTGGGAGGTGCTCATGCCAGTTCCGATGTGATTCTACCGTCTTTACGAGGATCCTTTTAAGGTTCTTATTAGCTGCTTCTACTGCCCCATTAGCCTGTGGACGGTACGGAGAAGACCTGTGATGTTCAATGCCATATTCTTGGAAAAGATTCCTTACTTCCCCCTGAAACTGGACTCCGTTATCCGTGATCATGTGATGAGGCACTCCGAACCTGGTGATCAAGTGTTTTTCAATGAACTTTCTCATCTGCTTGGATCCCAGTTTGCTAAACGACTCTGCTTCTACCCACTTGGTGAAATAATCGATGGCGACTGCAATAAACTTATGTCCATTTGAAGCATTAGGCCTTACTTCACCGATGATGTCAATGCCCCAGGCAGCGAATGGCCAAATAGGTGCTAGCACATGTAGTTCCATGGCCGGAAGATGGCTGCAATCGCCGTGGATTTGACAATCGTGACATTTCTTCGCATACTCGTTACAATCTTTTTCCATAGTGAGCCAATAGAAGCCTCGTCTGATAATTTTCTTAGCTAGTACTGCTCCTCCCATATGGGCTCCACAAATTCCCGAATGTACTGATTCCATCGCCTCGCGGGCTTCCCCCGCATCCAAGCATCTTAGTTGTAATCCGTCAATGTGCCTTTTGTAAAGCAAGTCGTTATGGATGACGAACTGACGAGCTAGCCTTCTAATCACAGTTTGATCCCTAGGTTCTGACTCCGCCGGATATGTTCCATCTTTCATGAAGTTCACGATATCGAAATACCACGGTTTTTCATCTGCCCCTAACAGCATTACGTCTTCGTAGCATGGTTTGTGAGATCTTCTCAATACCAATGGTTTCGAAGCAAGGTTCCGGGGGTTGTCCCAAACTGACACCAAAGTGGCCAAGGCATCCGCGGCCTGATTCTGAGCTCGAGGAATGTGATAGAAGCGACATTCTTGGAATCTCAATGCCAACCCTTCTAGCTGATCTAGATACGGACGTAGCCTTTCTTCTCTCACTTCCCAGTTTCCTTGTGCCTGTTCGATGATCAACTTGGAGTCACCCCAAATTTCGACATATGACGCTCCCAGTGCTGCTAAGGACTCCAAACCATAAATGCATGCTTCGTATTCGGCCATATTGTTGGTAAGGGGGAAGGATAACTTCTTCGCCATCGGGATTCTTTCTCCTTCTGGGGAGATAAGTAGTACTCCTACTCCGGCTCCATTCGAATTAACTGCTCTGTCGAAGAACATTTTCCACGGTATAACTTCGATTGCATTCAAATGTTCATCTGGGAAATCATAGCTTATCTCTTCTTCTTCTGTATTCAGGGGTTGGTTAGCCAAAAATTCTGCCACGGCTCTTCCTTTGATAACCTTCTTTGTCACATATTCAATGTCAAACTCGGACAAAAGCAACAACCATCTGGCTAACTTCCCCGTCAAGGATGGAGTTCGGTATAGATACTTTAGGGGATCCATCCGAGAAATAATGATCACTTTATACGATTGGAAATAGTGCCGCAGTTTCTTCGTCAACCACACCACTACCACACATGTCTTTTCGATCATGTTGTATTTGAGCTCATACTCTAGGAACTTCTTACTCAAATAATACACCGCGTGTTCCACACCGGTGTCTCCCTCTTGAGCTAACATTGCTCTGATAGATCGTTCCTCAATTGCTACATAGAGGAGAAGTGGCTTTCCCAGTTTAGGCGGTCTCAACACTGGCGGATTAGACAAGTAACTTCGGACACTCTCCAACGCCTGTTGACACTTATCATTCCAAACGACGGGTTGGTCTTTCCTTAACAACTTAAAGATTGGCTCGCAAATTGCGGTGAGTCTCGCTATGAACCGACTGATATACTGAACTTGCCCCAGAAACCCTCTCACTTCCTTCTCATTTCTCGGTGCTGGCATTTCCGTTATAGCCTTCACTTTATCGGGATCCACCTCAATTCCCTTATTTCCTATTACATAGCCTAATATTTTCCCCGACGAAACGCCGAAAAAGCACTTCTTCGGGTTTAACCTTAGCTTGAATTCTGCAATTCGGGCCAAAAACTTCTCGAGTGCGGCAAAATGCCCTTCTCTCGTCTCTGATTTGACCATCATGTCATCCACGTAGACTTCTACCTCCTTATGTATCATGTCGTGGAACAGGGCTGTGGCCATTCGCCGGTAGGTTGCCCCGGCATTTTTCAAACCAAATGGCATCACTCTGTAACAGTATGTTCCCCACTCTGTTGTGAACGACATTTTCGCTTTGTGCTTTTCGGCCATCTGAACTTGCATGTAGCCCATGAAACCATCCACATTTGTGTGTAAGACGCTTGATGCTGCACTGTCGATCAATACATCGATATGAGGCAAGGCGAACTCATCCTTGGGGCATGCCTTGTTAAGATCTCTGTAATCCACGCACATCCTTACTTTGCCATCCTTTTTCGCGATGGGCACTACATTTGCGACCCAAGGGGCATAGTCGATCACTTCGATGAATCCTGCTTCTAACTGCTTCTTCACCTCCTCTCTGATCTTATCTGCCCATTCGGGTCTCATACGTCGGAGCTTCTGCTTTACGGGCCTCGCCTCGGGATATGTTGGAATGCGGTGAGTTACGATTGATTGATCGATTCCAGGCATGTCTTCGTATGTCCAAGCGAATACAATTTCGTATTTTTTAATTATTCTCTCAAATTCTTTTCTCTCTTCAATAGTTAATTCTTAAGCAATTTGTATAAGTTTAGGATTTTCATCCGTACCAAGATTGAAAGTTGACATTTCTATTGTATTGATTTCAAATGTAGGCATGTTATATGAATGAGAATGCATGGAATGATCATGATCAACATCAAGCAAGTAAGCAAAATCAGAATTCATTTCATTGATAGCGTGGGTGATTACATCATCAGACTCAAACAAAGCAGTAATACAATTTTCATCCTCAATATCTTCGGACTTCTCATATACTCTCGAGGTACTAGGCTCAATTTCAGCTCCTGTAGCCGCTTCAATGGTAATGACCTGCTCCTCGGCATTTGAATCCAACATCATAATCTCCTCGATAAAGCAGCTTGCCTTTCCTTTGCCCCAGTCGGCGACATCATTGAAGATTTCAAACCCTGGCAGAATCTTTCCTTCCGTGCTAGCCCACGACTCGGAGGTTCCCGAATATGGCTTTCCATGCCCCTCGCTTACAAAATGCTTCCTCAAGCCTATTTTTCCTTCTGCACTCATGTTGGATGGACTCCCCTGCTCATATCCCAAACCCCTCCGGGTTTTCTGACTCTTAAAATCCGGAAACTCCGACAACCCTTGATGGTGTGCTCCTAAGCCCATTCCCGGGATGAAACCTCCTTTCATCATCTTCACCACATCGGTGGTCATGCTCGACTCGTAAATCCCAGAGACTTGGAATCCGGAGAAAAGTTGAGGCTCAATTCCCAATGCTGCCACCGAGCTCAGTTTTTCAGCTCTAATTGTAACTATCTCCTCCCCGAAGGGGAACTTAATCATTTGGTGGAGCGTGGAGGGCACACCTCCCAGCTTGTGGAACCAAGGGCGTCCCAACAACACAGTAAAAGTTACTGGGATATCCAAAACTGTGAACTCAGTTTCTTCCTCGTGCGGCCCCACTTTCAACTTGGCCTTGAAAACTCCTTCAATATGCCTACGGCTGTCATCGTATGCTCTGATCACTGTTTCAGAAGCTGTCAAATCTCCTCTCTCCACTCTTAACTTGGACAAGAGCTTCAAAGGACAAACATTAATGGCCGATCCATCATCGACCATAACACAGCTAGTCTTCTTCCCGTTAATTTCAGCTCGGATATACAATGGCTTGTTGTGAGCCTTCCCCTTTTCTGGGAGATCCTCGTCGGTAAACGTAATCTCAGTCTTCTTTCGGGCCATTATTGCCCCTACTAGCGCTGCCGGCTCAGTGTCGGTGGAGATCACCAAATTCTGCAACTCCTTCATCAGGTTCTCACGATGGTACTTAGAATGGCATAAAACTTCCCAGACCGTAGACTTAGCTTGCGTCTTCTTCAACTGTTCAAGAACTTGGTCGTCGGGCTTAGGAGCCGAACCTTCTCCAATCTCAGTCTCTACCATTGGTGCCTTTCCCTCGGCCACACGACCTGATCTCGTCATCACCGCAACTTCCGGCTCGTCATCCGACTCGTCCCAAATGTTGATAGGGATCTTCCGATTGGCATCCTCCTCGTCCGAGGAACTCGCCCAGATGTCTACGACCATTAAATCCAGGACGTGAGGAACACTCGGATTCAGGAAAAAGGGATCCGCCGATCCATACAAGGCCCAACCTATCAACTCATCATAGTCACGGAGGGACACTCTACTCATCCTTCTCGCGGCCAATAGAATAGCGCCTCGTTGTATGCACATATGCTGCACCTTATCGCTCATTGCCTCATTACACTGCTCATAACGGTGCCTCCACCTTTTAGCATAATCTACAAAATGTTCCTCGGGGAATTGCCTAATCCTGTCCAGATCATCCAGGGATCCCGTCCATGGAATGTACATTTCATATCTCGCCACAAAGGCATTTCGGAGCGGTATCCAATGACACATCTCTTCCTTTGACAGACCCTGATGCCACAATAAGGCTTCACCCATCAAGGTTTCCGGAAAATGTTCATGCAACTCACACTGCGGGAATCCAGCGTTATACATATGATCGCGGAATATCCTCGCATGCTCTACCGGATCCCGGTATCCACCATACCTAGGCATTGCTAACACCGCATCAGGTGTTTGGTAAGATGGGGAATCAGGAGTTTGCTCTGCTAGCATCCATACCGTATATTCCTTGATAAATCTCTTCGTCATAGCTGCCCAATCGATCTTAACATACATCGGCAGCGACATGTACCACATCAGCGGTTCACCCATCAATGAATTACAAAACAAGCTAGTGATCTCTTCCTCTTTGAAACTCAAGGCTGTCATAGCTGACAAATAGAAGTGAAGGTGCTCCATAGGGTCCTTATTGCCGTTATACTTGCTCACCCTTGGCAATGGACGCTTGATGGGTCCAATCTGCATTGCAAAGTGCTCTGCGGTTCTATCCTCAGCTCTCTGATACTTTTCAAAAAACAAATCCGACAACCGATCCCAATCGTGCTTGCAAGAGTCGGGCAATGAATGGAACCATTGCAAAGGCTCACCTACCAGTGAATGGTGGAACCACTGAGCAATTTCATCTACCCCGAAGGATTCAATAAACATGTCGTGCATATACTCACGCAAGTGCACTTCGGGATCCCTTCCTCCACAGAACAAACCCAAATTAGGCACGATAGTCCGAGACGACCCTTCTCCGATCTCTTCGGCACTATCCTCGTCATATGGTGCTCCACCATCTGATCCTTCCTCCATTGGTTCGTCCTCTTGTTCCTCACCCAAGAAGAACACATACAAACCATTTCCCACATTGCTTCTTTCGACGGAGTCCAACAACTCCTCTACATCTTCCTCAAAAGATTCCATCACTACAGTTTCCGTCAAACCAACTCCGATCACGCTCACCCTATGATTAGGCAATGGATTGCGCCTAACGGAAGGGTTTGCTGACGAAGGATCAGCTATCTTCTTCTTCTCAATCAAATCTTGGATTTCATGTTTCAGCCTCTCGCAATTCTCAATCGTATGTCCATAGCTGCTGTGGAATTCACAATACCCTCTAGCCTGAATCTGCGGAGTAGGTTGAGCTTTGTTATACGGGGTAAGGGCTTTCAACAACCCCTTCTTCTGCAGACGTTCAAAAACCTTTGCGTAAGCCTGATCGAATTTGGCGAACCGCCTCTTTTCGATAGCATTAAGATCAACCACTTTCACTGTCGCAGATTCTGCACTCGCGCTAGGCCCTCCGGCACTATATCCAGACTTCGTCCACTTGGTATAAGCTTTCTTCGGCTCCCCATCGCCTTCGACAGTCAAGGCACAACTATACATCTGATTGAAATCTGTGAACGGCATATATCTCAACTCATTCTTAATATACGGCAACGTATTGCCAATCACCATCCGGATCTGATCTTGCTCAAGCGGCTTCTGTTTCATGACCGCGGCCTTAGCCCTCCATCTCTTCACGAAGTCTGAAAGGGATTCCCCAGTCTGCTGCTTAGTGCTCTCTAACTCTTTCAAAGTGACTTCCAACATGGTGTTAAAACTATACTGAGCGATGAATGACTTCGCTAACTCCTTCCAATCCTTCTTTGTCACCATTGGCAGCGCATGGAACCATGTGAGGGCAGCCCCCTCCAGGTAAGTGTTAAACAGCCCCAAGACTTGATCCTCGGTCAGGATCGTGTGCTTCATTACCGCAACGTACTGATTCATGTGAGCGGTGGGATCTCCAGTTCCATCGAACTTTTTCATGTCGGGGAGACGAAATTTCAGAGGCAAAGCTGTTGCCGTCAAGCAATTCTTCAAGTTATAGAAATCTTGACTCCCGGAGCTTCCTCCGCGCAAGTCCTGCACTTCTTGTGTGATGTGTTGCCTCCACTCCTCTTCCTTAGCTTTCTCCTTCTCTAACTGTTTTCGGACATAATCCTGATAATCCTCCTCATTCCCAAAGCGAGGGCCATCGTTCACCTCATTCTCAGCACGCTTACTACCACTCTTGTTGTCCTTCAGTGCTAACTCAGCTAGCTGGGCCAAGATTGCGGCCAGCTGGTCGTTGATATTGTTCACAGAATTCTCTAATTCAGCCACCTTCTCGTCGGTTGCAGACATACTGACGGAAGACTGAGTATACTCGGATGAAGATGATTCAGGAGCCACAACTACTGATTCGGAACTGTCTACTCGCAGCTGATCAAACTGTCTGACAAGCCGATTACTCTCGTGAAACCACAACCGCTTAATGATGACGTCTGCGCGAACGGTATCCATTAGTATGTATGCATGATTTCATATGCATGATTCGTGGTGTGTGCGTTTATTTATTTACGATTATAAGATAAGAAGAACAAACGTTAGTTCTATTTACATGTATCACAACATCTCTCTTCCACCCTTATTCCTCCACACACTCGTTGGTCCAGGTCTCTTTCCTAGGATTTTGGTTTTTTTTTTGGCTCACATTGCGGTCCAGGGGACGCGTGATGCCGTCGATTATTGCGGAAAAGTAAATCATTCATCAGACAATACAGTTCGTTTTGACGTATCCACGTTCAGTGACTAAGAAATCGACCACGTTGAATTGTTCTTTCAGAATAACTCGTCTGTCGTCCTTTCATGAGACGCATTAATTCGGGTTTTGACTCCCTTTGAGCGCATCTCAGTTTTTAGACGTGGTTCGAGTTATTTTTCTAGTCCAATCGTTCGTTATTGTCAATGAGTCGTTCCCTTTTGTCCGCGTGGGTTCGTGTCTCGATTTTTGGATTACAACGGGACCTTTTGGATCTATCGAGAGACGTAACCACGTGTTTATTTAGTGACGGAATCACTTTTGGATTTTATTTTTAGGGAACGGACTCATCGCGTAACGCGTTTGTTCTTAGCGTCGAGGATCCGTTTGCTCATTTTGCTACGTGAAAAAGACGGCGAGTCTTATTTTGAGCGCACGATAATCTTTCGGCTAATTACAACTATTTGTTCCTCCCACTCCACGGGATATATCATCTCAGCGTCGTTATAGAAAATAAACGTTTCGTTGAATCGCGTGTTTATTCGAAGCGAGGATATCACCGTTTTCCTTCCTTCAGGCGCGAATTTAAGCAAACACGTATATCGGGCCATATTTCTTGCAGTTTTGGTAATGGTCGAAATGATCGAGTCGTTAGTCAAAACCCGCAGTCTCGTCCATATGGCGCAATTATATGGTTTGGCTTGATTCGGCTTCGAGATTTTAAACGGGGTATACACTCGTTCGAGGCACGTATTCAACGGTATTGGTTTGTTTTCTTTAACTACCCTCGGGATTGACATATATCGCAGATTCGGAATGATTTTGGTCTTTTAGTTCATTTTTCTTTTCTTAGTCACCTTTTGCGGACACGTCCATTTCTCTTAAGAATGACGCAAGGCATAACGTAAAAGCTCGTCTTTTATTCGGAAGGGACGGGCTACTTGTGCGAAACTTTTCACGTTACAACAAGGTCGTTCGAAACAGAAATGTTCTTCGTTTTCGTTTCGTCGTGATCTCGTTTTATCCCAATTTATTTAAAGAATGTGAATAACGGCTACCGTTAATATAGTCTCTTGTATCGAAATGTAACTATCCTTAACACCGAACCGATTCATACTAATACGTGCTTACGTCATAACGTATTTCCTGAACACGTGCCTTCGTCGGGACACCGAAAGGGACAAGGCGGGTCGCACATGTTCATTCATATGAGATGACTAAGTCGTCTTTAGTTCAAATCGTTTCGATGTTTTAGGGTAATTAGTATGTCGATTCATGAGTATATATTAACGCATCGTCTCATTTCCTTTACATAGTTTAGGATTAGACACGTATCATGGCGGTTTGAAAACACGAACTGATTCATTTATCACATCAAAAATAGTAACGGGTAATCCTATGGAAACTTCTAAGGCTACTATATGCTGACACGGCTGACCGCGGGACCTCACAGGACCGCACAGATTCGCCCCTAACGAATGGATGGGGACCCTCTGGCGCCTTACTGTAAGGGGGAACTTACGCTATCCTCTTTCGAGCGACGAATGGACTCTCGCTAGAGGTTTCGCGGAAATTACCCAAAGGGTTTGCAATAATGCTCGTGAATGCATACGAAAAGAAGTAAAACGATCCGTCCCCGTTAAGGGCTTAGTGCATGCCTTCCGGAATCAAATTTCTCGCTTCCCCAGCAGAGTCGCCACTTGTTAGATGAGGTGCCGCGGCCTAATCTCCCGGGAGGACCGGGGGGTGGACAACCTCATGGCGACGTAAGCGGTGATTGGCGCCGAAAGCAACCAATCGTGGAATCAAGCTGCTCGGCAGGACCGGAGCTCGGAGATATGGAAGAGTCGCCACCCACGAATGGGAAAATGAACACCGATCCCTTGTGGGAGACCGGCGTGGGTTTGGGAAACTTAGGTACGAGCCGAGAAGGCTAGCTCCTTTCCGGAGAAAGGCTACTAGGCACCCCGACATCGTCCGGTTATGAACCACCGGCCTCCTACTCAGCATGTTAGGCGATAACGGACTAATCGTATACTTCTTTAAGTTTAAAATTCATTTGAAACCCTTTTCTTTCTCTTTTTGGAAATCATTTTGAGCATATGATATTGAAAAGCCACATCAGTAAAGAATCACCCATTTATGTTTATACATACACAGAGAGGGGGAAGAAAGAAGTAATTTATTTACAACCGTATTTAAATGTTATGTTGTGTGTCTATTCTACATTAACTTATTTCCCCAAAACGATGTTTATTACATGGTTCGCACCTTAATCGCCGTTGGAACGATTTAGGTGCGTTTTAAAACCCCGTTCGATGAAGCTTACCCGAATCGCCGTTGGAACGACTCGAGTAATTGAAAACGTTAAAGTAAAAGCCTTTTAAGAAAACATGGTTAAACATACAAGTCAATTTTATTTTGTACAAATTCTTTAAGAAAATGGTTCAAAACTCTATTATTCGCAAAGAAAACGATTTTAATTACAATGATCCTTTAATCCGCCTTTGGAACGGATCAAGGTTTTAAAACATGGTGTTTTGAAGACAACTTGAAATATTAACAAGAAAGACTCTATTTATTTGCATTAGAAATCTAAAAAAACTCATTAATTTAAATGATTCAATTGAAAAACTCTCTTTTTTGTCTTTTATTTCCCCCCATCTATTTAATGGACTCTCTAATTGTTATAATTATGTTAACAACCCATTTAAACCATCATCAATACTCAAACAAAGCCCACTTGAAATATGGACATAAGATTAGGCCCAAAAGAATAAAGAAAGTAATTTATGCATACATATATACATTTAAAATCAAAAATAGGATATGAGGATAAAAGCTAATACAAAACGAACTATATATATATGAAAATAATAGGTACTATATACTTATACTTTGAAAATGTGAAAGTAGTAAATGAATCTTATAACTAAGAAAATAATATTTATAAGAAATGATTTACACTCAATGATCACTAAAATAACTCAACTATTCCCAAAACTATATATATATACACATTAAATACCAAAAATATCATATACTAGTATATATTAATTATTTCTCAAAATATCAAATAACTAATATTTAAACATAGCCTAAGTTAAGAAAAAGAAAATACTTATATATATATTTATACTTATATTGTAAAATAAGATAAAAATAATATACCAATATTCTAAAATAAATATGCATACTAAAGTTCTAAAATAATTTGAAAAACATGTATTACATAATCATATATACATACTAGGGATTAAAAGTCTAAAAGTTAAGAAAAAAGGGACCGAAATGATATTTTTTACATTTTGGCAGATTTACCGACGAAAAATCCGTCGGTAAACAGCATTTAGTGACAGAATTGACAAATTACAGCAGCACTCCAATATTTTCCAGATTTATTCAAAAGCTTTAAATTAAATCTAATTCAATCGTTTTGGACTTCCGAACTACAAAAGATGGATCATAGTCGAAAACGGAAGTTCCTAAAACGACGTTTTTATTTTAAAACGTTATTTGGAAACCTCTTTTAAATTAAAAAAAAGAACTTATAATTACAAAATTTTCGATACCCGAACTACCTTTTTATCGGATCACAGTTCGTATTGGGATATCCAAAACGAGGTTTTTATTTTAAAACAAAACCGAATTTTATTTAACACGAAACGAAAATTAAATAAATGCGCTAACTAAATAAAACGTGACAAAATAAATAAATGACTAAAGGAATAAAAACTATAGCATAAAAAATAAATAGAAGGAGAGAAATAAATTAAATAAAATAAAGAGTCTAGTCCTCGGATAATACCTTTGATTCGGTATCTCACAGTCGAAGCCGATTGATTCCACGAACCGCGAGCTCCCGATTTTAATAAAAATTTAGTAAAAATTGAACTTAGGAAATTTGGAATTTTTGAGAAAAAAAATATTTTTCTCAAAAAAATCCACTCTCTCTCTCTCTAAAAATGTTTAGAGTGAGAAAGTTTTCCCCCAAAAAGCCTCCTTCTTTTCCTCCTCCCTCTTTTTTCTTGGGATCCGTGCCCTTATATAGGAAAACGGATCCCGGAACAATGGGCGACGCCCAAAAAAATTTGGGCGTCGCCCATTGTGGTTGGGCGGTCGCCCAACCTAGTGTTGGGCTACCGCCCAACGGCGTTGGGCGAGCGCCCAACGCGAGGTTGGGCGCCCGCGCCCAACCCTCGTCGGGCGTCCGCCCGATGCGTTGGGCGTTCGCCCGACGCGGTTGGGTGCCCGCCCGGCGACCCTCGGGGCGTGCCCCGCGTCGTCGGACGCGTGCACTCCGTGGCCGCCGAGCGCGCGTTCCGTGCAGCTAGACGCTCGCACGTGGGGCCGCCGAACGCGCGCTCCGCGCTGCCATGCACGTGTGCTCAACGGCCCACGAGGGCGCGCACCGCCAGCGGTCCCAGGCATTGCTCGGGCGTCGAGAGCGTGCCACTCGCGGTGCGTCCGACGGACGCCGCGCGCACGTCTCGAGCCGTCAAGCGGGCGTTCGACCATCGTCGTTCGCGACCGGGATGCCGTTGTGTGCCCGCGCCGTGCCGTTAATTTTCCCCAGCTTATTATTCTCTATATATTTTTCAAAACTTCTGGAATCAATCGCTTCGACCGTCTTGTTTCAGGTTTTCGTCACAGGTCCTCCGACTCGGTGTCTACACTACCCTAGTCTGCGACTGCGAGGATGATGGCTCAATAGCTACCTTAGTCTACAATCTTCGGTAAAAACGGCTCAAAAGCTACCCTAGTCTGCGACTGCGAGGATGATGGCTCAATAGCTACCTTAGTCTACAATCTTCGGTAAAAACGGCTCAAAAGCTACCCTAGTCTGCGACTGCGAGGATGATGGCTCAATAGCTACCCTAGTCTACGATCTTAGATAAATATGGCTCAAAAGCAACTCCGGTCTGCGACCATGAGTCAGATGGCCCAAAAGCAACTCCGGTCTGCGACCGCGAGTCAGATGGCTCAAAAGCAACTCCGGTCTGCGACCGCGAGTCAGATGGCTCAAAAGCAACTCCGGTCTGCGACCGCGAGTCAGATGGCTCAAAAGCAACTCCGGTCTGCGACCGCGAGTCAGATGGCTCAAAAGCAACTCCGGTCTGCGACCGCAAGTCAGATGGCTCAAAAGCAACTCCGGTCTGCGACCGCGAGTCAGATGGTTCAAAAGCAACTCCGGTCTGCGACCGCGAGTCAGATGGCTCAAAAGCAACTCCGGTCTGCGACCGCGAGTCAGATGGCTCAAAAGCAACTCCGGTCTGCGACCGCGAGTCAGATGGCTCAAAAGCAACTCCGGTCTGCGACCGCGAGTCAGATGGTTCAAAAGCAACTCCGGTTTGCGACCGCGAGTCAGATGGCTCAAAAGCAACTCCGGTCTGCGACCGCGAGTCAGATGGCTCAAAAGCAACTCCGGTCTGCGACCGCGAGTCAGATGGCTCAAAAGTAACTCCGGTCTGCGACCGCGAGTCAGATGGCTCAAAAGCAACTCCGGTCTGCGACCGTGAGTCAGATGGCTCAAAAGCAGGGATTATTTCTGGATTTTCTTACAACACTGTTGTCTGTATTTTCTCACTAGAGCTTTCATCTCGGAGGTTCAATGGGGACGTGTTTTAGTCTGAAATGATATAGACTAATGATTGTTCTTCTGTTGACTGTCGTCTGTATTTTGACTGGTGTCGCTGTTCTGTAAAAAATGACTGTGGTCTGGAGTTCATATCTTGACAATGTTGGTCGCTGTCTGGGAGAAATGCAGGCTGAAACGGACTGCAAATCGGAGGTATGTGCACCTAGTAATTAATTATTTACATTTTACCTTTATGTCAAATCGTACTTTTTTTTACTATTTACGGGAATGCCATTCCCTTTTCCTATATAAGGTGGTGGGGTTTCATTTCACCCCCACACCTTCTCTCTCCTCTTTCTCTCACTAGACTTCAATTTGGATTATTCTCGGGATGGATTTAGATGAATGGGATGGCACTAGAGGCATGGACGAGGTTTACGTAAACCTGGATAGAGTGGATACCTTTCACGACCCTACGACGCATTTGGGCAGGACACGCTGCAACGAGGTAAGTAATTTCTCACTTTTATTCGATTCGAACTCTAGGCTTTAGCATTCCTGTACGAACATGATTTGCATGCTAACCCTTAGACTGCCTTAGAGGACTTTAGCTAGAAAACGTGAATTCCTTTATTTACAAGTAACACCTGTTTATTTTTGTAAGAATGCGCGCTATATGCTTGTGAATAGTGACACTACGAATTTATGCATGCTAACAGTAAAAACGACGTGATAGTGAAGACGTGAATAGTGCACGTGAATAGTAAAAACGTGAATAGTAAAAACTTAGCTAATGCACGTGAATAGTGAAAACGCGAATAGTGCACGTGAATAGTAAAAACTTAGCTAATGCACGTGAATTGTAAAAACGTGAATAATGCACGTGAATAGTAAAAACGTGAATAGTGCATGTGAATAGTGAAAACGTGAATAGTAAAAACTTAGCTAATGCACGTGAATAGTAAAAACGTGAATAGTGCACGTGAATAGTAAAAACGTGAATAGTGCACGTGAATAGTGAAAACGTGACTAATGCACGTGAATAGTAAAGCCTAATCTATGTTCCTCGTCACCGCAGACGAAGGTGGATTAAAGAATTGACTAAACCTTACGTGAATGACCCTACAGGAGAGATTTTTACAGAAAATTGGTCCTAACTGACCGGATGTCTCTAGGTTAGAAAATGAAAGAATACCTAGTCTTAACGCGTTCTTATCAATTGCATGCTTTAGGAGCTGTATTTAAATTTTCTTATCTTGTTCCTTTTTAGTTCATTGAGATTTCGGGGACCACCGCCGAGGTTCACTCGTGGTATGATAGGCTAGGCACCGCGGCGAGAGTCCGCATGCGTGAGTTGGGCTTCGAGCCCTTTATTGCAGCGCTGCCCCGCACCAACGGGGTATGCGATCCTTTTGGCCTACGGGCCTTGTGTGAGCGGTGGGTTGATTCGACCCACACCTTCCACCTTTCCTTTGGGGAGATGACTATCTCGCCTCGAGATTTTTCGCTATTGACCGGATTGCGAGGGAGCAACACTCCCGTCCCTTTCCATTTTGGTATGATGCGACCGCGGGTCGACCCTGCTAGGCTTGCTGCCTTGATTGGACCGGGAGTTCGTCTATGCGCCAAGTCTACTCCGGTGAAATTTGTTTCCACCGCGAGCCTCTTGAGTAGACGAGATTTTTGCGAGACTGACGATACCGACTTGGCGGTTCGTAGCTTCTTGGTATATGCTCTGAGTGAGACGATTTTCCGCACGAAGGGCGGGAAGGTACATACGGGCCTCATTCAGGCGCTCAGCGATTTGGATGCAGCGGCTTCCTACGATTGGGCGGGGGCAGGCTTAGCCTTTCTTTACAAGTTTTTGGATCTGACTTGCCGGAAGCGCAAGGACTTCGGTGGTTATACCTTTGCTCTGCTGGCACGTGACGTCTTCTTGACTTATCCGTCTTATCTTCTTCGCATTTTTCACACTCCTAGTCCTCATTTTTACCGCAGGTGTGGGCGTATGAGAGACACATCCTTCCCAGCCGGTCTCGATCTCGACCGAGAGTACTGAGGCCGCCTTTCATGACTCAGTGGAGGGATTTTGACTTGAGCGCCGAGAGGGGTCGAAAAGTGTCGCGGCTTCTGGATCGGATCGACTCGCTGACCCTCACACAGGTAGATTTTGCCTAATCATGCTTGGTTTTTGTTTGAGTCTTTCTGACTTTCTCTTTGTGCATTTTTTAGATTAAGTTCCGATGGGACGACCTCGACTTCGGCCCTGGTTATACATATGTATCGATGATCCAGGAGCAGCAGTGTGTGCTCACCGGCCCCTGCGTGCGGGCGTGGTATTTAGGGGATCGAGGCATCACCGGAGTTAGGGTCGCTCACTGGACGCCGGGCGAGATCCATGTCTCTATGTTCGCGGTGCGGACCCTGCCACTATCGGTCATTCGTCGGGACCTGACCCGTCGGTATATTGGTAGAGCGGTGTGGATTCACGCCGGGGGCCGTGAGCCTTACTTGTCTACTTTGCTGGGCGCGAGGGATGCCCCGGCGGCGGCGATGGAGGTGGATCCGGTGGCGGATGTATTTTCGAGGGAGGCTGTCGCGGAAGTCTTTGGTCAGGAGGAGGTCCCGGTAAGTGATTCCATTCCCTTTTTATTTTACCCCTTTTATTCATGAGATGTTCAGAGGTTTTATGGTGTGTTTTGTTTGCAGGAGGGATCCTGGAGGAGTGCCCACTTATCTGATTTCTTCGACGGCACTCGGGCTCAGACGCCAGTGTGCGAGCAGCCCTACTATGTTGGCGAGTCCTCCAGCGCTGCCCGACCGGAGAGGTCTTCCCTAGGCGTGCCTATACCAGACTATGGGAGAGATTATGCTACGATCTGCTATGACGAGTCCGGGGCACCTTACGCGGGATTTGAGGCGGCCCCTACTATCTTCTCCTCGAGGGTCCCGTTTGATCCCTCAGACGCTTCTCTGACCACGAGAGAGACTTGTACGGATTACGTGGGGCTGTCAGGTTATCTCCGAGACCGCCTCAGCTTGCGCTGCACCGATCACCTGGTATGTATCATTACTGTACTTTAGTGTAGTGAAATGTATGCATGTATGTATGATTTATGTTTTTGCCTATGCTGCCTTTTATCTGTTCCTTTTTTTTTCTGTAGAGTGATCTGCATGCCCACGAGCGGAGACAGAGCGAGCTAGTGCAGGAAGCTGATGCTCGAGTTGGTCATGTGTATCAAGAGAGGAACGACCACTGGTCGGGGATGATACGACGGGAGACTGAGGGTCGCCTTGCCGTCGAGGAGAGGGCACGTGATGAGTCGATCAGACGCCTTGCTGCAGAGGAGAGAGCACGAGCTGCTGATGAGAGAGCACGAGTTTCTGATGAGAGAGCGCGAGTTTCTGATGAGAGAGCACGTGCTGCCGAGGAGGCACTATCTGCAGAGCGGGCATCACACCTGAGAGATTTTGAGAACTATTGGGACTTCCCTCCGTATTAGGCTCGTTATGTATTGCTTTGTAGCTTTCATTATTGCTTTGTAGCTTTCATTATTGCTTTGTAGCTTTTATTAGAGTTTCCCCGATGTATAGCTGATGTATAGGGAGTGGGGTGGATAGTAGGTAGGCTTTTTGTGAAAAGTAGGATAGGAAATGTATAACTCGTGATTCATATTACCATGCATTCAGTAGATTATAATGATTCCAATCATTCTAGTCAAATATATTCATGCCTTTATTTATTTACAAACAACAGAAATACTTAGTCTCTTATACATTGTTTTTATAATTGCTCAAGTCATAACTATTGTTACCAGGACCCGCCTTTCGGTTTTCGGATCCCGGTGATTTTTCTCCTCCCCTTTTACTATCCCGGAATTTTTAAATGAGTGCCCTTTCGGGTTTTCACCCATTGGGATTTCCCTTATTGTTGCATAGGTCGCCCTTTGCGGGTTTTCAACCCATCGGGAATTTTTCTTTATTTTTCTTTTTTTTTTACGAAAAGTATTTCTTAAGCCTATCCAGGTTGGTAGGTTCGGAGAATTCCATGCCGTCCATTGTGGTTAACTTCACCGCTCCTTTGCTTAGTATCTTCTTTACGACGAATGGTCCTTCCCAGTTAGGCCTGAACTTCCCCCTCGGGTCAGTGTGCGTCACACGGATCTGTTTCAGCACCAAATCTCCTTCTTTGATAGGGCTGGTCTTGACTTTTTTATTGAAAGCCCGAGCCATCCTTCTTTGATATAACTGTACATGGTAAAGGGCTTCCATCCTTTTCTCATCAACTAAAGCCAACTGCTCATATCGCCTCTTCACCCATTCCGTTTCGGGAATTTCTGCTTCCACTGCGATTCTCAACGATCGCTTTTCGATCTCAATCGGCAGGACTGCTTCTGTTCCGTATACCAAGGAGAATGGCGTTGCCCCAGTCGAGGTTCTGATTGTCGTGCGATAAGCCCACAACGCGAGTGGGAGGTGCTCATGCCAGTTTCGATGTGATTCCACCGTCTTTACGAGAATCCTTTTAAGGTTCTTATTAGCTGCTTCTACTGCCCCATTAGCCTGTGGACGGTACGGAGAAGACCTGTGATGTTCAACGCCATATTCTCGGAAAAGATTTATTACTTCCCCCTGAAACTGGACCCCATTATCCGTAATCATGTGATGAGGCACTCCGAACCTGGTGATCAAGTGTTTTTCAATGAACTTTCTCATCTGCTTGGATCCCAGTTTGCTAAACGACTCTGCTTCTACCCACTTGGTGAAATAATCGATGGCGACAGCAATAAACTTATGTCCATTTGAAGCGTTAGGCCTTACTTCGCCGATGATGTCAATGCCCCAAGCAGCGAATGGCCAAATAGGTGCTAGCACATGTAGTTCCATGGCCGGAAGATGAATGCAATCGCCGTGGATTTGACAATCATGGCATTTCTTTGCATACTCATTACAATCTCTTTCCATGGTGAGCCAGTAGAAGCCTTGCCTTATGATTTTCTTTGCTAACACCGCTCCTCCCATATGGGCCCCGCAAATTCCTGAATGCACTGATTCCATCGCCTCGCGGGCTTCTCCCGCATCTAAGCACCTTAGCTGTAACCCATCGATGTGCCTTTTGTAAAGTAAGTCGTCGTGGATGACGAACTGCCGAGCTAACCTTCTAATCACTGCTTGATCCCTCGGTTCTGACTCTGCCGGATATGTTCCATTTTTCATGAAGTTCACGATATCGAAATACCACGATTTTTCATCTGCCCCTAACAGCATTACGTCCTCGTAGCATGGTTTGTGAGATCTCCTTAATACCAACGGTTTCGAGGCAAGGTTCCGGGGGTTGTCCCAAACTGACACCAAAGTGGCCAAAGCATCCGCCGCCTGGTTCTGCGCTCGAGGAATGTGATAGAAACGACACTCCTTGAATCTTTGTGCCAACCCTTCTAGCTGATCTAGATATGGACGTAGCCTTTCTTCCCTCACTTCCCAGTTTCCTTGTGCCTGTTCGATGATCAACTTGGAGTCACCCTAAATTTCGACATATGATGCTCCCAGTGCCGCTAATGACTCTAAACCATAAATGCACGCTTCATATTCGGCCATATTATTAGTGAGAGGGAAGGATAACTTCTTGGCCATCGGGATCCTTTCTCCTTCCGGTGAGGTAAGTAGTACTCCTACTCCAGCTCCATTCGAATTAACTGCTCCATCGAAGAACATTTTCCACGGTATAACTTCGATTGCGTTCAAGTGCTCATCGGGGAAATCATAGCTTACTTCTTCCTCTTCTGCATTCAGGGGTTGGTTAGCCAGAAACTCTGCCACGGCCCTTCCTTTGATAACCTTCTTCGTCACATATTCAATGTCAAACTCGGACAGAAGCAACAACCATCGGGCTAACTTCCCCGTCAAGGATGGAGTTCGGTACAAATACTTCACGGGGTCCATCCGAGAAATAATGATCACTTTATACGATTGAAAATAATGCCGTAGTTTCTTTGTCAACCATACTACTGCCACACATGTCTTTTCGATCATGTTGTACTTGAGCTCGTACTCCAGGAACTTCTTACTCAAATAATACACCGCGTGCTCCACACCGGTGTCTCCCTCTTGAGCCAACATTGCCCCAATAGATCGCTCCTCGATCGCTACATAGAGGAGAAGCGGCTTCCCTAGTTTAGGCGGTCTCAGCACTGACGGATTAGACAAATAGTTTCGGACGCTCTCCAAAGCTTGTTGACACTTATCATTCCAGATGGTGGGTTGGTCTTTCCTTAACAACTTAAAGATTGGCTCGCAGATTGCGGTGAGTCTTGCTATGAACCGACTGATATATTGAACCTGCCCCAGAAACCCTCTCACTTCTTTCTCATTTTTTGGCGCCGGCATCTCCTGTATAGCCTTCACTTTATCAGGATCCACCTCGATTCCCTTATTTCCGATTATATAGCCTAAGATTTTCCCCGATGAAACGCCGAAAAAGCACTTCTTCGGGTTTAACCTTAGCTTGAATTCTGCAATTCGGGCCAAAAACTTCTCGAGCGCGGCAAAATGCCCTTCTCTTGTCTCTGATTTGACCATCATATCGTCCATATAGACTTCTACCTCCTTGTGTATCATATCATGGAACAGTGTTGTGGCCATTCTCTGATAAGTTGCCCTGGCATTTTTCAACCCAAACGGCATTACTCTGTAACAGTATGTCCCCCACTCAGTTGTGAACGAGGTTTTTGCTTTGTGCTTTTCGGCCATCTGAACTTGCATGTAGCCCATGAAACCATCCACATTCGTGTGTAATACACTTGACGCTGCACTGTCGATCAATACGTCAATATGAGGCAATGCGAACTCATCCTTGGGGCATGCCTTGTTAAGATCTCTGTAATCGACGCACATCCTCACTTTGCCGTCCTTCTTCACAATTGGTACCACATTTGCGACCCAAGGGGGATAGTCGATCACTTCGATGAATCCTGCTTCTAACTGCTTCTTCACCTCCTCCCTGATCTTATCTGCCCATTCGGGTCTCATACGTCGGAGCTTCTACTTTACGGGCTTAGCTTCGGGATAAGTTGGAATGCGGTGAGTTACGATAGATTGATCAATTCCAGGCATGTCTTCGTATGTCCAAGCGAATACAATTTCGTATTTTTTAATTATTCTCTCAAATTCTTTTCTCTCTTCAATAGTTAATGCTTGAGCAATTTGTATAAGTTTAGGATTTTCATCCGTACTAAGATTGAAAGTTGACATTTCTATCGTATTGATTTCAAATGTAGGCATGTTATATGAATGAGAATGCATGGAATGATCATGATCAACATCAAGCAAGTAAGTAAAATCAGAATTCATTTCATTGATAGCATGGGTGATTACATCATCTGATTCAAACAAAGCAGTAATACAATTTTCATCATCAGGGTTCTCGGGTTTTTCATGAACTTTGGAGGTACTAGGCTCGTCCACCGCTCCCGCAGTTGCTTCAATGGTGATGACTTGCTCCTCGGCATTCAAATCCAGCGTCATAATCTCCTCGACAAAGCAGCTCGCCTTTCCTTTGCCCCAGTCGGCAACATCATTGAAGATTTCGAACCCCGGTAGAATCTTTCCTTCGGCGCTAACAGCCACTTCCGACTCATCATCAGACTCATCCCAGATGTTGATCGGAACCCTCTGATTGATACCTTCCTCGTCGGAGGAACTTCCCCAAACGTCCACGACCATCAGATCCATTATGTGAGGGACATTCGGATTTATGTAGGAAGGGTCCGACGATCCATACCGAGCCCAGCCTATCAGTTCTTCATAGTCCTTGAGGAACACTCCATTCATTCTTCTAGCCACGAGTGGAATAGCACCCTTCCGGATGCACATGAGTTGCTACTGATCACTCAAGGTGACCCGACACGAGGCATACTTGAACCTCCATCTTCCAGCATAATCCACAAATGGTTCCTCGGGGAATTGCCTGATCCTTTCTAAATCTTCCAACGACCCTGTCCACAGAATGTACCTCTCATACCTCTGCACAAAGGCCTCCATGAGGGATCCCCAGTCCCCTTTTGTCTTTGCCGCGAGCATTCGGTGCCACATCAAAGCTTCTCCTATGAGTGTCTTTGGAAAATGCTGGACTAACTCACTTCGGTAGAGTCCCGCGTCAAACATGTAGGCACGAAAACGGTTTATGTGATCAATGGGGTTCTCATCTCCCTTATACTTAGACATGGCTGTTACTGCTTCAGGTGTCTCCTCTTCGGATAATGCAGGCATTTCCTCTGGACATTCCCGTGCGGCGTATTTCTTGATGAATCTCTTAGTCATTTTTGCCCAATCTGCTTTAACGTGCATTGGAAGAGACATGTACCACACTAGTGACTCTCCTGCCAGTGAGTTGCAAAACAAGCTCGTGATCTCCCCCTCTTTGAAACCTAGAGGACCCATAGCCGACAGATAAAAATGCAAGTGCTCCATGGGGTCCTTCCCTTCATTATACTTGCTGACAGTCGGAAACGGACGTTTGATAGGCCCAATTTGCATTGCGCTATATTCCCCTGCCCGTATTTTGTCTCTTCGATACTTCATCAAAAACAAGCTTGACACCAGTGACCAATCATGCTTAGTCGCGTCAGGTAGCGATTGAAACCACTTCAAAGGTTCGCCCACCAGCGAAAGATGGAACCATGGAGCGACCTCTTCCACTTTGTATGGCTCTCCAAACATAGCACACACGTATCCATACAAATGAGCTTCGGGGTCTTCTACCCCACTAAACAATTTCAACACAGGCATGATCCTCCGAGATGAGACTTCCTCGGTCTCCTCAGTTTCAGTTCTATCATCCATCACTTCTTCCGTTGGCTCCTCTTCCAAAGCCGACACATACAAACCATTTCCCACATTATTCTTCTCATCGGAGTCCAACAACTCCTCTACGTTCTCCTCGAAGGATTCCATCACTACACATTCTGTCAAACCAACTCCGATCATGCTCACCCTATGATTAGGCAATGGATTATGCCTAGTGGAAGGGTTTGCTGATGAAGGATCAGCTATCTTTTTCTCCTCGATTAAATCCTGGATTTCGTGTTTCAGCCTCTCACAATTCTCAATTGTATGCCCATAACTGCTATGGAATTCACAGTACCCTCTAGCCTGAATCTGCGGAGTAGGTTGAGCTTTGTTATACGGGGTAAGGGCTTTCAACAATCCCTTTTTCTGCAGACGCTCGAAAACTTTAGCATAGGTCTGATCGAACTTGGCGAACCGCCTCTTTTCAATAGCATTAAGATCAACCACTTTCACTGCTGCGGATTCCGTACTCGCGCTAGGCCCTCCGGCACTATATCCAGACTTCGTCCACTTGGTATAAGCTTTCTTCGGCTCCCCATCACCTTCGACAGTCAAGGCACAACTATACATCTGATTGAAATCCGTAAACGGCATATACCGCAACTCATTCTTGATATACGGCAACGTGTTGCCAACCACCATTCGGATCTGATCCTGCTCGAGCGGCTTTTGTTTCATCACTGCGGCCTTAGCCCTCCATCTTTTCACAAAATCGGAAAAGGATTCCCCAGCCTGCTGCTTAGTGCTCTCTAATTCTTTCAAAGTGACTTCCAGCATGGTGTTAAAGCTATACTGAGCGATGAACGACTTTGCTAATTCCTTCCAATCCCTCTTTGTTACCATCGGCAATGCATGAAACCATGTGAGGGCAGCCCCCTCTAGATAGGTGTTAAATAGCCCCAGGACTTGATCCTCAGTCAGTATCGTGTGCTTCATCACAGCAACATACTGATTCATGTGAGCGGTGGGATCTCCAGTTCCATCGAACTTTTTCATATCGGGGAGCCGAAATTTCAAAGGCAAAGCTGTTGCCGATAAACAATTCTTCAAGTTATAAAAGTCCTGACTCCCGGAACTTCCCTCGCGCAAGTCCTGCACTTCCTGTGTGATGTGTTGCTTCCACTCCTCTTCCTTAGCTTTCTCTTTCTCTAACTGTTTTCGGATATAATCCTGATAATCCTCCTCATTCCCAAAGCGAGGGCCATCGTTCACCTCATTCTCAGCACGCTTACTACCACTCTTGTTGTCCTTCAGTGCTAACTCAGCTAGCTGGGCCAAGATCCCGGCCAGCTGATCATTGATATCGTTCACAGAATTCTCCAATTCAGCCACTTTCTCGTCGGTCGCAGACATGCTGATGGAAGACTGAGTATACCCAGACGAAGATGATTCAGAAGCCACAACTACTGATTCCGAACTGTCTACTTGTAGCTGATCAAACTGTCTGACAAGCCGATTACTCTCGCGAAACCACAACCGCTTAATGATGACGTCTGCGCGAACGGTATCCATTAGTATGTATGCATGATTTTTATATGCATGATTCGTGGTGTGTGCGTTTATTTATTTACGATTATAAGATAAGAAGAACAAACATTAGTTCTATTTACATGTATCACAACATCTCTCTTCCACCCTTATTCCTCCACACACTCGTCGGTCCAGGTCTCTTTTCTAGGATTTTGGTTTTTGGCTCACATTACGGTCCAGGGGACGCGTGATGCCGTCGATTATTGCGGGAAATTAAATCATTCATCAGATAACACAGTTCGTTTTGACGTATCCACGTTTGGTGACTAAGAAATTGACCAAGTTGGATTGTCCTTTCAGAATAACTCGTCTTTTGTCCTTTCGCGAGACGCATTAATTCGGGTTTTGACTCCCTTTGAGCGCATCTCAGTTTTTAGACGTGGTACGAGTTATTCTTCTAGTCCAATCGTTCGTTATTGTCAATGATTCGTTCCCTTTTGTTCGCGTGGGTTCGTGTCTCGATTTTGGATTACAACGGGATCTTTTTGGATCTATCGAGAGACGTAACCATGCGTTTATTCAGTGATGGAATCACTTTTGGATTTTATTTTAGGGAACGGACTCATCGCGTAACACGTTTGTTCTTAGCGTCGAGGATTCATTTGCTCATTTTGCTACACGAAAAGACGGCGAGTCTTATTTGAGCGCACGGTAATCTTTCGGCTAACAACAATTTCTTATTCTTTCCGATCTACGGGATATATCACCTTAGTGTGGTTATAGAAAATCAACGTTTCGTTGAATCGCATGTTTATTCGAGGTGAGGACATCACCGTTCTCTTTCCTTTAGGCGTGAATTAAGCAAACGCGTATATCGGGCCATATTTCTTGCAGTTTTGGTAACGGTCGAAATGATCGAGTCGTTAGTCAAAACCCGCAGTCTCGTCCATATGGCGCAATTATACGGTTTGGCTTAATTCGGCTTCAAAGTTTTGAACGGGGTATATACTCGTTCGAGACACGTATTCAACGGCATTGGTTTATTTTCTTTAACTACTCTCGGGATTGAAATATATCGTAGACTCGGAATGATTTTTGGTCGTTTAGTTTATTTTTCTTTTCTTTTGTCTTCTTAGTCACCTTTACGGACACATCCATTTCTCTTAAGAACGACACGAGGCATAACGTAAAAGCTCGTCTTTCATTCGGAAGGGACGGGCTACTTGTGTGAAACTTTTCACGTTACGACAGGGTCGTTCGAAACAGAAATGTTCTTCGTTTTCGTATCGTCATGATCTCGTTTTATCCTAACTTATTTAAAGAATGTGAATAACGACTACTGTTAATATAGTCTTTTGTATCGAGATGTAACTATCCTTAACACCGAACCGATTCATACTAATACGTGCTTACGTCATAACACATTTCCTGAACATGTGCCTTCGTCGGGACACCGAAAGGGACAAGGCGGGTCGCACATGTTCATTCATATGAGATGACTAAGTCGTCTTTAGTTCAAATTGTTTCGATGTTTTAGGGTAATTAGTATGTCGATTCACGAGTATATATTAACACATTGTCTCATTTTCTTTACCTACTTTAGGATTTAGACACGTATCGTGGCGGTTTGAAAACACGAATTGATTCATTTATCACATCAAAAATAGTAACAGGTAATCCTATGGAAACTTCTAAGGCTACTATATGCTGACAAGGCTGACCGCGGGACCTCACAGGACCGCACAAATTCGCCCCTAACGAATGGATGGGGACCCTCTGGCGCCTTACTGTAAGGGGGAACTTACGCTAGCCTCTTTCGAGCGACGAATGGACTCTCGCTAGAGGTTTCGTGGAAATTACCCAAAGGGTTTGCAATAATGCACATGAATGCATACGAAAAGAAGTAAAACGATCCGTCCCCGTTAAGGGCTTAATACACGCCTTCCGGAATCAAATTTCTCGCTTCCCCAGCAGAGTCGCCACTTGTTAAACGAGGTGCCACGGCCTAATCTCCCGGGCGGACCGGAGGGTGGACAACCTCATGGCGACGTAAGCGGTGATTGGCGCCGAAAGCAACCAATCGTGGAATCAAGCTGCTCGGCAGGACCGGAGCTCGGAGATATGGAAGAGTCGCCACCCACGAATGGGAAAATGAACACCGATCCCTTGCGGGAGACCGGTGTGGGTTCGAGAAACTTAGGTACGAGCCGAGAAGGCTAGCTCCTTTCCGAAGAAAGGCTACTAGGCACCCCGACATCGCCCGGTTATGAACCACCGGTCTCCTACTCAGCATGTTAGGCGATAACGGACTAATCGTATACTTCTTTAAGTTTAAAATTCATTTGAAACCCTTTTCTTTCTCTTTTTAGAAACCGTTTTGAGCATATATTATTGAAAAGCCACGTCAGTAAAGAATCACCCATTTATGTTATACATACACAGAGAGGGGGAAGAAAGAAGTGATTTATTTACAACCGTATTTAAATGTTATGTTGTGTGTTTGTTCTACACTAACTTATTTCCCCAAAACGAGTTTATTTACATGGTTCGCACCTTAATCGTCGTTGGAACGATTTAGGTGCGTTTTAAAACCCCGTTTGATGAAATTTACCCGAATCGCCGTTGGAACGACTCGAGTATTTGAAAACATTTGAGATAAAAACCTTTTAATGAGAAAACGTGGTTAAACATACAAGTCAATTTTATTTTGTACAAATCCTTTAAGAAAATGATTCAAAAAGTTCTATTATTCACAAAGAAAACGATTTTAATTACAATGTTCGCTTAATCCGTCGTTGGAACGGACTAAGGTTTTAAAACGTGATATTTTGAGAAATGATTTAAAATGCTAACAAAAAGACTCGATTTATTCACTTTAGGAAACTAAAAAAACTCATTAGTTTAAATAATTCAATTGAAAACTCTCTTTTTGTGATTTATTTTCTCCACTTATTTAATGGACTCTCTAATTGTTATAATTACAACAATAAACTTATTTTAACTAATATTTACACTTAAATAAAGCCCATTTAAAATATGGACCCATGAATGGGCTCAAAGAGTAAAGAAAATAATTTGTACATACATATATACATTTAAATCAAAAATAGAATATAAAATAAGAGTTAATACAAAAGAAGCTATATGTATATAAAAATAATAGGTAAAATATATCTATACTTTGAAAATGTGAAAATAATAAGTAAATCCTATAACTAAGGAAATAATTCTTATCCAAAAATAATTTTATTCAATAATCACTAAAATAACCCAAATGTTCCAAAAACTATGCATATACATAACTACTATAGTTTTAAATACCAAAAATACCATATGCTAATATATATTAATTATTTCTCAAAATACCAAATAACTAACCTTTAAAACATAATCCAAATTAATAAAAATGAATACATATATATACTTATACTTATATTGTAAAATGGAATAAATAATAATATACAAATATTCTAGAATGATTATATATGCTAAAGTTCTAAAATAATTTGAAAAACATATGTTACATATTTATATATATGTACTAAGGATTAAAAGTTTAAAAGTTAAGAAAAATGGACTGAAATGGCATTTTTTACACTTTGGCAGATTTACCGACGGAAAATCCGTCGGTAAACAGCATTTAGTGACAGAATAGGTAAATTACAGCAGCACTCCTAAATGTTTCCAGATTTATTCAAAAGCTTTAAATTAAATCTAATTCAATCGTTTTGGGTTTCCGAACTACCAAAGATGGATCATAGTCGAAAACGGAAATTCCTAAACGACGTTTTTTATTTCAAAACATTATTTGGAAATTCCTTTTAAATTAAAAACTTGTAATTACAACGTTTTCGATACCCGAACTACCTTTTATCGGATCGCGGTTCGTATTGGGACATCAAAACGAGGTTTTTTATTTTAAAACAAAACCGAATTTTATTTAACACGAAACGAAAATTAAATAAATACGCTAATTAAATAAAATGTGACAAAATAAATAAATGACTAAATGAATAAAAAACTATAGCATAAAAATAGAAGAAGAGAATAAATTAAATAAAATAAGGAGTCTAGTCCTCGGATAATACCTTGAATTCGGTATCTGACAGTTGAAGCCGATTGATTCCACGAACCACGAGCTCCCGTTTTTTATAAAAAAATTAGTAAAAATTGAACTTAGGAAATTTAGAGATTTTCAATTTTTAGTGTTTTTTCCTAAAAAAATCAACTTCCTCTCTCTAGAAAAATATCTAGTGTGAGAAGCTCTCTAAGGATTCCTCCTCCCCTTCCCTCCTTTTTTTTTATGGGGATCCGTGCCTTTTATAGGCAAACGGGTCCCCGGACCAATGGGCGACGCCCAAAAGAAATTGGGCGTCGCCCATTGGGGTTGGGCGGCCGCCCAACCTAGTGTTGGGCTACCGCCCAACATTTGTTGGGCGATCGCCCAACGGCGTTGGGCGAGCGCCCAACGCTAGGTTGGGCGCCCGCGCCCAACCTCCGTCGGGCGTTCGTCCGACGTGGTTGGGCGCCCGCCCGACGACCCTCGGGGCATGCCTCGAGCCATCGGGCGTGCGCACCCCGCGGCCGCCGAGCGCGCGTCCCGCGTCGCCGGACACTCACACGTCGCGACCGCCGAACGCGCGCTTCGTGCTACCGGGCACGTGCGCTCAGCGGCCCACGAGAGCGCGCCCTGTGCCACCGGACCCGGGCATTGCTCGGACGTCGAGAGCGTGCCACTTGCGGTGCGTCTGACGGACGCCGAGCGCACGTTCCGCACCGCCGAGCGGGCGTTCGACCATTGTCGTCCGCGTGCCGAATGCCGCTAAGCACCCGCGCCGTGCCGCTAATTTTCCTTCGCTTATTATTCTTTATATATTTTTCAAAACTTCCAGAATCAATCGCTTCAACCGTCTTGTTTTCAGGTTTTCGTCATAAGTCCTCTGACTCGGTGTCTACACCTGGAAAGGCAGAAAGTGATAGAGGAAGAAATCACCAAGCTCCAGCGGGCGGACGCCATTGAAGAGGTACTTTATACACAATGGCTGGCGAATGTCGTTCTAGTGAAGAAAGCATGCGGATCCTACCGCATGTGTATTGACTTTACAGATCTCAATAAAGCTTGTCCAAAAGACAACTACCCCTTACCGTGTATCGATATCCTCATAGATGGAACCGCAGGACACGCTATGTACTCCTTCACTGACGTGAAGTCCAGCTATCACCAAATCCCGATGGAGCCCTTCGATAGGATCAAAACCTCATTCGTGACTCATCAAGCCACTTATTCCTTCAAAGTCATGCCCTTCGGACTTAGGAACGCAAGTGCAACCTATCAACGGATGATGAACAAAATATTCGCGGAAAGCAAAGGTGATAACTACTCCGTCTATGTAGATGACATGATCATCAAGAGTACCACTGTGGAAAATCATGCAGATGATGTAAGGGAGGTACTGGGCATACTCTAGCGTCACAATATCAAACTGAACCCAGAAAAATGTACCTTTGGTGCAACGTATGGAAAGTTCTTGGGATTCATGATTAGCCAGAAGGGAGTGAGCCCAAATCCTGACAAGGTTAAAGCCGTTCTAGAGATGCAAGCGCCACGGAATATCAGGGAAGTGCAACGCCTTAACGGGCGGATCGTAGCCTTGGGCAGGTTTATCTCTTGTTCGGCCCGTAGATGCCAACCCTTTTATGAGGTCATCAAGAAGCAAAAGGCGTTCGAGTGGAATGAGGATTATGAGAAGGCCTTCGAAGGAATCAAACGGTTTCTCACAGAAACGCCCTTAATGAGTCGGCCCTTGAAAGGTGAGGATCTTTATATGTATGTCTCGGTTATAGATAAAGCTGTTTGCACGGTCATGATAAGAGAAGAGGACGGCCAGCAGTATCCAATTTATTACGTGAGCAAAGTATTAAAGGATGCTGAAACCAGATACTCCAAGCTTGATAAAATGGTGTTGGCTATTGTCACCACGGCAATCCGCCTTAGGCCATATTTTCAGGCTCATACTGTCATAGTTCGAACAAACATACCCATGAGGAAGGTATTGCAAAATCCGGACACTTCAGGCAGATTGATGGAATGGGCAATCCGCCTTGGAGAGTTCGATGTACGATACGAGAGCAGATCAGCCTTGAAGAGTCAAGTCTTGGCAGACTTTGTGAATGAATTCACAGAAGAATGGATGAATCTCCCAAAATCTCAGGTCGAGGAATGGACGATGTACACAGACGGAGCTTCCTCGGCAGAAGGAGCGGGTATAGGCATCGTAATCACAGGCCCCCAATATATAAAGCTAAGGTACGCAGCAAAATTGGATTTCATAGCAACCAACAATGCAGCAGAGTACGAGGCATTAATATTGGGACTACGCCTGCTGAAAGAAATCACTCCCGAGCGGATCATGATCTATAGCGACTCCAAGTTGATGGTCAACTAGGTGATCAAAAACTACGAGGTAAAGGATGAGGTTTTAGCCAAATACGTTGCCGAGGTTAAAAAATTGCTGGATCACCTTGAAGCTAAAGAAACTAAATGGGAGTTGATCCATGTACCACGCGATTCAAATATCGAAGCAGATCATCTAGCTAAAATGGCTTCCAGCAAGGAGAACTGGGTAGATCCACAATATCCATTCGAAATTAAAGCAGCTCCGGCCTTCGCCTCGGAAGAAGTATCTCTACTCACGATAGTAGAAGGGGATTGGAGGTCTGCCATCCGCTAGTATCTGTTAGATGGAGCACTACCTACGGACAAGGAGGAAGCTCGGCGGATAGTCAGGAAGGCGGCCTATTTCTCTATAATAAATGATTGCCTTTACAGAAAATCTTTTAGCCATCCTTGGTTAAAATGCATTTTGCCAGAAGAAGGACAGCAGGTCCTCAGGGAGTTGCATGAAGGAGCGTGTGGAGCCCATGAGGCATCCGCCTCCATCCTAAAAAAGTCCAGGCTAGCAAGATTTTATTGGCCCACTGCAGAACTTGATGCACAGAAACTGATGGAATCTTGTCATAGTTGTCAGATTCATGCGAATGAATCTCATACTGCAAAGCATCTCCAAAAGCCCATCCTGGAAGGTCTACCCTTTGCCCTCTGGGGAATTGACATCATTGGACCATTTCCTCCTACTCGTAGACAAAGAAGGTATGTGGTAGTAGCCGTAGATCACTTCACCAAGTGGGTGGAAGCTGAAGCTGTCTCCTCCATCACTGCTGAGAGAATGGTAGAATTCGTCAAAGATAATATCGTGGGAAGATATGGCATCCCACACACGATCATCACGGATAATGGAACGCAATTCAACTGTGGTGAGTTCAAAGCTTTCTGTGAAAAATTGGGCATTTTGAACAGATTCGCCTCCGTGTATTACCCACGAATCGGAAAATCGTAAAAGGAATAAAGAAAAGACTAGGGGAGCATGATAAGAAATGGGCGGATCAGTTAACAAACGTCTTATGGGCGTATCGTACTACTCTTCGCACGGCCACAGGCGAAACCCCATTCGCCCTTTCTCATGGCGTGGAAGCAGTAATCCCAGTCGAGATATTGGTTCCAAGTGACATAGTTGAATTCTATTGCGAGGAGGACAACGGTCAGAGATTAAGAGAAAGCCTTGATCAAGTGGAAGATAAGAGGGACAAGGCATATATGCGTATGGCGGCTTATAAGCAGCGGATCGCAGCTTATCATGATAAAAATGCCAAACTTGTAGAATTGAATGTGGGAGATCTCGTGCTCCGCAAGGCCGACAAAATCCAATCAAAAGAAGGAAAGGGCAAGCTAGGGCTCACCTGGACTGGTCCATACCGCATAGTGGATAAGATTGGGTTCGCCACATTTAAAATCCAGGACATGGACGGAAATACACTGCCACGCACTTGGAATCTCCAAAATCTCTGCAAGTACTTCGCCAGAAAATAGAATGTGAACAAGGTCTTGAGTACTCTTTTTCCTTTAATAAGCTTTTTTCCCATGTGGTTTTTCTTGTTAAAGGTTTTAATGAGGCTCACATATAAGACCCTCTGGCTATAATAAAGCATATTGTCTATCAAATAAAAAGCAATTGTTCTATTGTCCGTATTCTTTTTAAGTATTTTTTGCAGCAATATAAATATTCCAGTCTCAAAAAGAGGGAGGGCATCAAACGCTCTCCACATTAAAAAGTACTGCTATCTCATAGCTACTTTTTCTCCTCAAAGATAGGAGAACAATCTCATGGGCAAATCCATCTGTGAACGATCCCCATTCGAGATAGAGTTAAAACGTTCCTTGGACGCAAGGTCTTTACACTCTCTTACTCCCTTCCCAAAGAAGGGTTCACAAGACCTACAGGCGGATCACTTCACCTCAAAGATAGGTAGCAAGTTGATCCCTAAAGGCAGCTTTACTTCCTCTAAAGGAATAAAACAGCTTCAAACCTTCACAAAGGTTCGCTCAATGGAGTATGGCTGGCCACCTACTCCAAAATAAATCCAAAAAGCCTATGTATATATTTACTTGCGCAAACGTAAAGGAAGAATAAATAACAAACATAAGGATTAAAAATTGTACTTCAAGTTTTACAAACAAAATAAAACATCAAGTAACAACAAGAGCATCCTCCTTAACATTCTTCTCGCCAGAAGCACCTGCTTGAGAAGCTTCCTTCTCGACAGCCCCAAATACGCCTACCAAGGAGACCTCCTTTTCCACGGAAAGTGTTTCCCCAGGAAGAGGGGTGCCATCAGTTATCGGCTCCTCACCAGACTTCGGAGGCACTTCCTCGAGGTCCACTAGCTTGACGTTGGTGGCAGGTTTGCTTTCTTCAACGGGTCCCTTCATCCATTTCCAAACATAGTCACGGAGGTAGTCCTTGATGTCTGGGATTTTGTTAAATTTAAGAACATCTTGTGGGTCTGGAACGGCGAACTGCGGATCTGTGAAATCGATCTCAGGATGCGCCAGCGAGACATACGCCATGATCAGTTCACCGTAAAAGAAAGCTTGCTCACCAGCCATGTACTCAGCTTCTTCTGCAGCATTCTCATGCTCCTTGGAATCTGCCTCAATCTTCTCCGTTAGCTTCTTTATCTCGGCGTCCTTAAGGGCCATGGCAGACGTGGCGGATGCGATATTCGCCCTGGCATCAGCTATTTCTTTCTCCAACCTTTCTATGGTAGCCTTATCTGCCACGCCTTGAAGGAGCTCAGCTTCCATAGCACGTATGCGAGTATACATCTGTCAAAGACAAATAGTTTTGTCAAAATTAAGGAACAAAGATATAATTTTTTCTAAAAACATGGAGAGTCATTCTAGCAAAGGGATCTACCGTAAGAAGCTTCGTCTTTCCCCTTTGAGCATGGATTGATCCTGGAATCTGGTTCTGATTCCTCTGTACCTCGCCCAGCTGACCCAGAGCCTCATCTAGGTCATTGATAACAGATTCATTCTCTAAAGATCCCTGGACACCATACTTGGCGGACCAGTATCTGCCTAGGTTAGGCTTCGCCATCTGCACGAAAATGTAAGGATCAAAACTTGGATTCCCAATATAGCTAACAGATAAGAGATAAAGACAACCTACTTGTCCCATCTCCACCACGGGCATGGCGGATCTCATGGCATCCGCCATAATCTTCGGACCACCCGAAGCTGCTGGTTTCCTCTTTTTTAGAGGCGGATCGACCGCTGTCTCCGCCGGACGTTTCCCAGTATCCTCTTGGGGATTCGCCATTTGAGCTTTCTTACGAGCCTCATCCTCCATTAGCTTCCTACGCTTCTCTACAAGAGCGTGATTGGCCTTAGATAAACCCCTGCCAAGGAAAACAACAAAGTAATCAATGTCCAAAAAGAAAACGAAGTTACCTTGGTCAAATTGTGTAATCTTTGAGTAAATGAACTTGTCCCCATCCTTGCGAATCAGGGGAATATCGCTCATCATGAAATCTAGGGCATCAGCATATGTCCAGGCATCCGCCTTGACACTTTTTATGAGCTCCGCCACCACCTCATCACTATTCGTCAGAATGCGCATATCTCATGCCATATGTAAAGGTTTGGGATTCCAATATGTTGGGAAGCCTAGAGATTCGCCCTCATTTATCTTCACATAGAAAAATTTTTCGTCTCAGCAATGGACGTTGGACATTTTGCCACTAAACGGTGAGTACACTCTAAATTTTGCAAAAGTGAGAAAAGACTCAGACTTTCGCTTTGATGGTTTATGAAAAGCTCTAAAGATACGGGGAGTGTATACTACTCCTAAATTCAAGGCCAGATAGCAATCTAAAGCTATGTCTAACCAGCCATTAGGATGTAATTGGCTAGCCGTAATGTCAAAATAAGCAAGGATGTCCGCCATCATCTTGGGAAGAGGCAATCGAAATCCTCTTTCTACGTGACTAAAGTACACTGTCAAGAATCCGCTTGGCAGATAGGCGGGTCGTTGATGAGCCTCCGCCAATTGGGTCTCGTAGTTATTTATCCATGGGAATCTACTCGCCAAATCCGCTAGATCCGCGACACTCATACGAGACGAAGTGGACTCCACTCGAGGTTTTTTTTTCCTAGGTAGGGTAGAAGAAGGGGCCATCCTCCCAGAAAAACGCCTAAGACCTACGGCCGGAGCGGTTTCAGTGATCGGAGTTGAGAGGTTTTGATTACTACTACCTAAACGAGTTCGACCGTGATTACACGCCGAGTCGAGCAACTCAGCTAAATCGGAGTTAACCGTACCTTCGGAGGAAGTAAAATTTTCCGACGAAGAAGAGGTCCAGCTAAATACAACCTCGGAAGGAGAGGACAAATTGAAAAATTCAGAGGTGGACCCAGAGGATGAAGAAGAACTTCTAAACATTCAAAACACAATATACAGAACGAAAAGATGAACTTACATGAAGAGTAGAAGATTAAAAGATTCTGGAAATACTCCGAAGAAGCTCTGTATAGAAGATGCGAAAGAAAATGGAGAAGAAGAACGAATGAGGAAGAAAGAGAAAAGGGAAAAAGAAGAAGGCGTCTTCTCTCTCCTCGGGTGATGCGCCTACTACACGTGTCACTCCATGATTGGTATCGAACAGAGCGCTCATTAATGTAGGTAATCATGACGGCACGCAAAGAATCTCAAAAGCCCTAAAGGACTTTAAAGGAACTTTGGGGGGGCTTCTGATAACATTGTGATATTATCCCAATGATCAAAAGGGATATTTTATTAAAGAACGCCACGTGTTAGTCGCCTGATACAGGAATTCCGCGGCATATCGAAGTAAAGAGATCCGACGGGCGGATCACCTAAAACTCGCCAAGAAGGACCCACTGGCGAACATATGAGGCGGATCTCCATAAGCTCTCAATCCGCCATGAGAACGGCAGAGCCGACCTTGTAATAAAGACCATTAATGAGCTATCAATTAGCTAACCGCCGACTTAAGGGTAACCAGTAACCGCCATTAATGGGGCATTAATGGAGACTTTCTAGTTACTGAGAGTTACAACTTCACAACTATATATAGTCTATGTCTCAGGCTATCAAGGTACACATTCACTTACCCATTGTCAATTCAGTTTGCTCTCTTGTTCTTCCTTACTGACTTTGGCATCGGAGCTTCCCCCCGTCGAACCCAACGACGCGCCCACAGGGACGGAAGTTAATCAGAATTTCTCCGCTTGTCATCAATTTTTTATATTGTCGAAGTAAAATTCAAATTGTTGTTCCTTCATTTTTCCAAAGTAGCGACCTCTTCCCTCTTTCTTTTGGATTGTGGCCCTCCGACTATCACATTGACCACCCCCTTAGGAGTGAGGCATTTTGGATTTTTCTCATTTTCTCTCTTTGAATCTTTCCCATACTTCTTGAGAAACCGATCGAGTTTGCCACTTTCGGCCATCTTTTTTAGCTCTTTATCAATTGTCTACAGTCTTTAGTTTCGTGGCCTTCGCTCTTATGCAAGTGGCAATACTTTCCATTGCTCAGGCTCTTTTTAAGTTTAGGTGGATACTCGATACTCGATTCTCATTTTATTATTTTTGACCTATAAGAGCATATCTTTTATGGGAGCATTAAAGGTGAGATGGGGCTTGTCCTTTAGCTCATGAGGCTTCTATATGTTTCTATCCCTTCGGTCTTTATCTCTTGATGGTTTATCAGTGTTGGGCCTAATTCTTTTTTAAGTAATTGATTCGGCTTGTGCTCGTCCCACCTAAAATAACTTCTTACCTTTTGTTAGCTCTTAAAAATCTCTGGGCCTATATCTAATTATGCTTTGCTGGAGTGCCCAGCTTCGGGAATTACTTGCCATATCATCAATGGCTCCACTTACACTAAAATCTTTGATTCGGATGGATAAGGCCTAAAACCTCGCGATAAACTAAGCCAAACTTTAACCTTTGGTTTGGACCATTATGTTAAGGTCTTGTATTGTGTTTCCCTCTGGTATGGAGGTTATAAAGTGGTTTATGAATGACTGGGCCATTTGATTGAAGTTGTGGATGGATTTAGGGAGAAGTTGCTCATACCAAAAGGTTGATGAGTCTTTTAGAGTTCTAGGGAGAAGATAACAAAGCACTACATTCGCGGTTGTAGTGGCTTCCATGGTCCGTCTAAAGTTTTTGACGTGGTTTACTAGATCTCCACTACCTCCGTATCGGCTGAAAGTATGGATATAAAACCCCCTAGGCATCGGTTGACGCTGGATCTCATTAAATAAGGGAGTGCACATGTTTGATAAGGTTGAATGTCTATTGTATGTGTTGGGTCTATCTATTACCTCCTTCCTAAGGATTCCGAATATCTCCTTTTTACAGACCAACTTGTCTCCATCCTCCTTCGGCATGTTCTTATTTGCGTGCCTGTTATGATCAACTAGAGGCTTCTGAGGAGATCATTTTATATTTCTACTTTGCTATTTCGAATGGTTTTTTCGCATGTCCTTGGGAATTTTTGCTTTTTCTCTACACATGAGGGGGCTTCTCAATCGGGAGTATCTTCTTGTGGGGGAGAGGCTTTTGGAACGCTTTTTAGGCATTCTTGTAGATCGGCAGTTAGATTCTACCATGTTATTGAGGTCATTTTGTAATCCTCTTCGATTTTCTTTAATTGTTGGTTGAGTTGTGCCATCTCAATCGCGTGTGCAGCTCTTATATCGTCCATCTCTTTCTGCAACTCCGTGAAGTTTTGCCCAAATATTTGGGAAACTTCATCCACCAGTAGTTGGTATTGAGGTTCCAACATGACCGACGTTCAACTTCCTGATTGGATTCTTCTCTATTATTCCGGTGAACTTCCAACTGGATGCAACTTGATTCTTCCATCTCTGAATGATTTGATTTATCGCTCATTTTGTTCAAGGTTCATGCTCACGACACCAATGATAATCTTACTTATGAACTCTTAACGGAGGGTCCGAACGTCTTAATGAATCTTCCTGGATGAACCTGTAAAACATAACCAAATATTAGAGGGGGCCGGAGTCCGGCGAACCCGCTCCGATGCCTAAGTTAGTAGGTGCTTAGAAATGGTTGAAGAGTAAGGACTAATTGTGAGTTGTAGAGTTAATATATCATAGGATGTGGTTATACATGTATATATATATATAGGTTGTAATGAATCTCTTATCTTCTTATTATTATGACTCCTTCTCCTATTAGGAGTGTGGTTCTTAGGAGAAGTCCTCCATGTTGTAGAGTCTTCAATCTGGCCGCATGGAGGTTTCCTTTAGAGAGGAAACGTTCCATGGAAGTTTCTTGGTGGATTCGAAAGTCCAAATTAGGGTACGTGGTTGTAGATCCGAAGGTTCCTACAATACCACGTGTCTTGTTCGTTTTGTACGATATCATTGAGTTCTTATTTTAATAAAATCTAAACTTCAAATGTATTAAATGTTATTTTTGTATTTAAAAATTAAATATATACAAAATAAAATTTAAAATATAATAAATTATAAAATATATATTTAAAAATTTTATTATATTTTTATATGTTAATATTAATACTAATAATAACAATTTTCTTTTAAAAAACAATAACTATTTAGTTTAAAAATATACGTTTTATTTTTATATATATTTATTTTTTAAAATTTTTGTTATTGAATGAGGTTTTGTCTTTTTGCTTAATAATCATCTTTTGCAAGAAAATTAAAGCACCCAAAAAGAAATAATTATTGAATTTTCTTCATTTTGGTACATAGAAGGCAGTAAAGCAGTCAAATATCATGTGCGACGTGACCTGTAAAAGAATCTAATTTAACTATATTACAGTAAAAAAAATGACATGTAAAAAAATGAATGAGTTGTTTGTTTGAAAAATAAATACCCAAAAACAGATACTTCTACTTTTTAATAATAATTTTTGAGGCAGGAAGTAAAGGGCAGTAGCTTTCCTCGATGGGAACATCAACAAAATAAAATACAGACAGCCCCAATCCCAGACTTTCTTTGACTCACTGTTTGACCATTTGACCAGTCTTCCAACTTTGGATTTTGCCCACGTTTATAGAGATGTTAAAAAACCGAAACCGATCGAAATAACCGACCGAACCAATGAATTTTGATTTTTTAGTTTCAGTTTTAGTCTATTAGATTCGGTTTCGATTTTATTTTTTATAATATTTCGGTGATTTCGGTTGGTTCAGTTTTTAAATCAAAATTACCGAATTAACTGAACAGACCGAAATAAATTAAATATAATTAGAAATTAGATTTATTATATAATTAGTATATGTCGTTTATTGTTCTAAGTTATATTTGATTTAGAATCTATATATAATATAAAACAGTAACGATGGAACTGAGGTGTCACTCCCTCCTTTTTTAGTGATAAAAAATTTAATATATTAATTTTAATTTTATTATATATATTTATCTATAAAAAGATTATTTTATCCCTACTATATCTAAGAGTTCTACAGAATTTAAATTAATCCATAAAATCTCGCTAATTCTCTACACATCTATATATAATATAAAACAGTAACGATGGAACTGAGGTGTCACTTCCTCCTTTCTTAGTGATAAAAAATTTAATATATTAATTTTAATTTTATTATATATATTTATCTATAAAAAGATTATTTTATCCGTACTATATCTAAGAGTTCTACAGAATTTAAATTAATCTCTAAAATCTCTCTAATTCTCTACACATCTATATATAATATAAAACAGTAACGATGGAACTGAGGTGTCACTTCCTCCTTTTTTAGTGATAAAAAATTTAATATATTAATTTTAATTTTATTATGTATATTTATCTATAAAAAGATTATTTTATCCCATATATCTAAGAGTATTACAGAATTTAAATTAATCCCTAAAATCTCTCTAATTCTCTACATATCTATATATAATATAAAACAGTAACGATGGAACTGAGGTGTCACTTCCTGCTTTTTTACTGATAAAAAATATAATATAATATAATATATAATATATTAGTTTTTATTTTATTATTATATTTATCTATAAAAATATTATTTAAAGTAAATGTGAAAATGAAATAATAATATTTAATTTATATAACACATTTATGTCATTAATTGTAATTATTAAATTGTATTTTTATTAATATTTATATATTAAGATGAATCCGTGCATCGCACGGGCCAAAAACTAGTTATATTATTAGAATCTTTGTTAAGCATGATATTTTTTTGGATTGCCTGTAACTGGTTATGTTATTGGTTTATTTAATGTTTGTCTATCAATTTAGTACAATTGTACACTAATTCATATTTGGAATTAAGATTGATTTCATTTCTATATAAAATTTCTATTTTTTTTTTCTTTCTATTCTTTTTTTCTTTCAATCCAAAAATAAAAATAAAAATTGTTGTATATATAAGTAAATACCTAACAACATCATTAACGGTGTAATATTAACCTTACATAAAGATAATTGTTAATGAATTTTTTTTAATGCAAGGAAACCGAATAACCGAACCGAACCAACTGAAATAATTCGGTCAGTTCAGTTCGGTTATTTATTATTATTCGGTTAGGTTTGGTTTTTATTTTGAGGCTATTCGGTTTTTGGCTATTTTGGTTCGGTTCGGTTTTCAGACCGAACTGACCGATGAACACCCCTACCCATTTAGCGTCCTTACGATGAGGTCTTGGTTTAGCATATTATCCACTGTGGATCTCTGCTAACCAAAGATGAAACCGATAGTTTATCTATCGAGTTTTAAATTGCAAAGAAATTGGTAGATAATCTACCAGTTTCATAATAAAATAAAATAAATTATTTTTTTATAATTTTTAATTGAAACCGGTAGCTAGTCTACCGGTTTCATCTAATATTATACATTCTTTTGAAGATTTTGAAGAGTTGGACTTCGGCTATTCTAAATCTTAAAGTAAAATTTCAAAAATAGTCCCTCTATGTTTTTTTAAAATTTTAATTTAACTTCAACTTTTTTTTTTTTTTGTGAAAAGGAAGGCAAAAGCCCAAAACAAAACAAATTTAAGACAAAATGATTCTTATCTTCGCGATCCGTCCAGCACGGTCCTCATCGAGAATTTCATGAAGGCCTAAAAGAGGCACATCACACTCGTGATAACCAAAAGAACAACGTCTTGCGAAATTTACCATCCAGTCAGCGACTCGGTTCCCTTCACGATACGTATAAGAGAACTTAACTTCCCAGTCCCTGCTTAATAAGTCCCGGCACCTCAATAAGAGCCCAGCTTGCTGATTATGAGTCACCTCATCCTCTTCAAGAGCTTGAATAACAGACCTTGAATCAGTTTCTATAACCACTCTTCTCTGGCCATTCTCCCACGCCAAAATTCAACCATGGAAAATTCTCCAGAGTTCAGCAGAAAATGTCAAACCAATCCCTGAATTTACCACGAACCCTCCCAGCTAGTTACCTCTTGATCCCGTAAGAGCCCATCGGTTGAGGCGTTGCCTAAAGCTCCTTTGCAAGCACCATCACAGTTGATTTTAATCCAATGCTGATCCGGAGGAAGCCATTGAATCCAATAATCCATCACCTGATTACCTTTTAAGTTATGCTCTCTTACTAGAGCCCTTTTCTGTTCCAACGCTCTTGCCATAATAAAATCCGCCTTATCACCGAATACTTCGTCATTGCCAAAAACCTTCTTGTTCCGCCACTTCCAAATCCACCACGCCCCGAACGCAAATAGGCATGACCACTCGATCCCACGAACTAACCGACAGTTCTGCAGATTATTAAGAACCCAGTCCTTGCAATCCAGATTAAAGAAAATGATAGTAGTATCAAACGGTAGCAGTGTTAGCTAGATCGAGCGGGATTCATAACAGTCCTGAAGAACATAGACAAGGCTTTCAGGTTCACCACATTCAGCACAATCCACCGAATCAGTCAAATGCCAAGCAACACGATTAAAGTTACACATGACAACATTATGATGAACCAACCAAAGGAAAACTCAAATAATTTCTGGAATTTCTAAATTCCAGATTAAAATCCAAAAAGCATCTAGAGCTGAAGAAATTGTCATGATACCGTTATTTACTTTCGAAAGCGATAAATCGACAGACCCTTCAGTTGTTTAAGTCATTTACTTTTTCTCTAGTGAAGTCGCTATTGTGAGCGATTGTGAAACTAGATTACCCTTTTTGAGGATTCGGTAAATGGGATTTCGTTTTTACATGATACCGTCACTTACCATTTTTAAGGACGACGTTTAGTGTGTCCCTTTCAGTGTATGCAATTAGTTTTTTTTTCTAACCCGTTTATCATTTTTTGGGCTAGCTTCATTATTTCAAAGTCGTCACCCGAGTTTTTATGTTCAAGGACATGTAAAAAAATTAGATGGCATACGGGCTCACAACATGTCATCTTTTAGAGTTAGGTTCATGACTTAAACTATTAAATGGTTTGATTAATAAACGCATAAACGTGTCTTTTATTAAAATATCATTTATATTCTAATCAAATTCCATTTAATCATCGATTTACGTTCGAAAGCGATAAATAAATGCTGAAACGATAAAATATATTACATCATACATAAATGGCGCAAGTAGCCCTATTACATCAATTCTAGCCATATAAAATAAATCTATTAAACATGCAAAACAATAAACATTAGCCACGTGATATTGGGATCCTTTTTTCAGATTTAACTATGATACCGGACTCGATCAGATATGACTCAACAAAGCTTAAAGATCTAACATATATCATGCAATTTTAGACACAACCTAGTTTAATGTTCTATCTGGTTTATTGTCTTTAAAGACCAAAATACCCCTATTAACTCGAGATTGGTTTTATTCCGTTTAAACATACACTAAAACATATAAATGCACAATAAGAATAAATTTACTGAAATTAACAAATTTTTAAATTACCCGAGCCAAGACAGAGTTTTGTCTGTTTGACTTTGTCACCGACCTGCCATTAGGTGTTTGATCGGTGTCAGGGGTCTCTGATCGGGGACTATGTCTCCGATCAGGGACCTATAGAGTGCTTTCCTAGTGTATTATGCGTGGTAGGCCGATGAACAAGAGACTCTGGGAACTTGAACATCAACTCGAACCCGAGTGTAAATAACCAGAAATGATCTCGGAAGATTAGAAAAAAGGAATTCCAAATAATTTTAGAATCCAATTGAACAATAATAAAAAAATCTTTAACCCGAAATAACAATTCTTGGAAGTTTAGTGACTTCAAGAACCACAAATGTAGTGAAATAGATTGTGGGAAATCCGATTTTGCCCGAATAATATACTAGTAGTGTTTGATTTGGGTGTTTAACTCTAAAAAATGTAATTGAATTGAATAAAACCTATATTTTCACTCACTTTCACTTGAGTTTCACTAACTTTCACTCGAATTTCACTCAATTTCACTAAGGCAAACTCTTAAAAAGCTCTTAAACATTTCCTTATTTTTCCAAAATCTGTCTCTCCCCCATTTTTTGCAGTTTTCTGCCAATAAATACGATTTTGAGCAGAAAACTGCCTCAATTTGAATTAAAAACTGCCCGAAAACTGTTCATGGCCGTCGATCGAGTACTGACGTGGCCTTGACGACATTTTTTATTCTAAAATAAAACCAAACGTTGAAATTTTGGTAAAGAATAAGCTTAAAACAAAAAGACAGGGTCCGAGTCTTAGCTCGTATTCCTGTACAACGTGACGTGAAGCCCACCTACACAAAACCGCAAGTAGATAATATAGAATCATCATTAGGGTCGGAAAAAGTCCGTGATCACAATTCTCCAAGCTGAAATTCCTCGAGCTGATCAAGTTGAAGTAGATGGTGTTGAAACACCTTTCCACACGATTTTGATTTGACAAAATTATTTAAGTAAATGATAAAAAATATTCTAACACATTAAATTTAAATGCTTTGATTTATTCGCACTAATGTGTTTGTTCAATGTTGAGTTTATTGATTTATTAGACATTAAGATAAAAAGTCTAAAAGCCCATAAGTGGAAGTCAAGCCCAAGTCAACAGATCAAGACCTCACGGCCCAATAAGATAAAACGCAGTCGTATCAAGTGAAACGATGACTCATCATGAAGAAGGATCGAGAAGCCTTCTATTAAAAGCTTCAAGAGGAAGTTGCTGAGTTGAGCGACAATGCAATCAGATTAGTGGCAGAACAGAACCAACTTATAGACATAGTATTTCTACTTTGGGTAAAGTTCAGAAGGCGCAGGAAGCTGTCTGGAAGACTTTGCCGTAAATATCGAAACATTTTGTTTATCTGACGAAAAGCTGCTGAGCACTGCCGTAGACAGAAGATGCAAGAATCTCATTGGCCAACGACACTGAGCATGTCCTGAGTGACAACGACAGGAAGCCGTTTGCCTCCAACGGTTATTTTGAAATTCGAAATTACCGGTGCTTGAAGTGTCACTATATAAAGGCCTCTCAATTGCTTCATTCGATACAGATCTTCAATTAGTCGAAACGCTGTCCAAATTCATACTTGAAGTTCTGTGAGAAAAGCAAAGCAAAATCTTACACCAATTTCCAAATCATTGTGTAAAAGTCTAAAGTGATTTCAATCATCTAAAGTGTCTTAGCAATTGTTGTTTAGGACAAACACTTTATCATTTCTAGAAGAATAGAAAAGAGAGGCTGAGTACTCGGTTATAGTACTCAGCGGTAGTTATAGGAGTGAGTAGAGGTATAGAGGAAGGTACTCTTGTATACTCAGCTTCTATTGTAAAAGGTTTCGTGCTCTACCTTTAAAGAGCTCAATAGAGAATTCAAAAAGCTCGGAACGCGTTCCGGAGACTGGACGTAGGCGGAGAGGCCGAACCAGGATATGTCTGCTGAGTAACATATTTCTAACCCTTAAACTCCTTTATATATTGTTTGCTATAAAACTGACTAAGTAACGAACTCACGCTGAGTTGAGTGCACTAAGAAGCTGAGTTCAGGAATAGACTCTAAGTGCTATCTCCTGACTCAAGGAAAGAAACAGACTTAGTCACAAGTTGACTAAGCTTGTGTCTTAAAACTACTTAGCGCCGCTGTGTAAACCTTTTCTTAAGAGAAGTCAGCCTTAACGGACAAAATTTTAAATAGTTCCTATCCCCCCCTTGGAACTAACCTTGTCACGTTATAAGGGACCAACAGATAGTGCACGCCTGTGGCTTTTCCATCAAAGTTAAGAAAGCGAGTAGCCCATAAGGCTTTATGTTCTAACTCAACCGGTAAGTGATACAATTTCCAGAAAACAATTCTATAGGTGGCTCTATAGGCCCATAATGTACCATCTAACTTTAAGGACCAATATTTTCTAGCTTTATTAACAGTCTTTTCAAGGATGCTTTTCAACTCTCGATTAGAGATTTCAGCTTTGCCACTTGTTTGTGGATGGTAAGGTGTTGCTACCTTATAGGAAACCTTATGGGAAACCCCATACTTTTGCAATTGCACATCGAAATGGTGATTGCAAAAGTGGGATCCTCCATCACTAATAATGGCTCTTGGGGTGCCGAAGTGAGTAAAGATATTATTTCAAGAATTTCACTACTACCCGAGAGTCATTAGTAGGGACACCAACCGCTTCCACCCATTTTAACATGTAGTCAACAGCCACAAGTATGTATTGATTATTAAGGGAGTTTGGAAAGAGTCCCACAAAATCAATTCCCCATACATAAAATACTTCTCAATTCAAGATTAAATTAAGAGGCATTTCATGTCGGCGGGAGATATTTCTCGTTATTTGGCATCTATCACAATTGAGAATAAATTGAAAAGTGTCTTTGAAAAGTGTGGACAAATAGAAACCACATTGTAATACCTTAACGACCGTTTTGTCCGGCCCATGATGTTTTACATGATCCTTGGAATGATAGAATTCTAGCACAGATGCTGCCTCCTATTGCGAAATACATCGACATATGATGTTATTGCCATAAATCATAAAGAGGTATGGTTCTTCCTATAAGTATTGCCTAATGTCATGCAAAAACTTGTGTTTTTACTTATATGTTAAGTCTGTTGGGAGGATTCCACCTTCAAGATAGTTAGAAAAATCAGGATACCATGGAATATTTAAACTAGCAAGAAATAGAAGGTGCTTATTCGATAATGTCTCAAGGATCTCACTCTCGAAAGGTGCCTCTCCCTACTTTAGCTCGAGACGTGAAAGGTGATCAACCACATGATTTTCTACACCTTTCTTGTCCCGAATCTCTCTGTCGAACTCTTGGAGAAGAAAAACCCACCTGATTAAGCGTGGCTTGACATCCTATTTAGATAACAAGTACTTCACAGTAGAATGATTAGTATATACTATTACTTTTGAAAGTACAAGATATGAGCGGAACTTATCAAAAGCAAAAACTACGTTATTTAATTTATTTGAGCCTTAGTTGGAGTCTTATTAGCATATAATATGGGTTGACAAATATTGCCTCTTTTCTGACAAGACATGCTCCTACCGAGCTATTACTCGCATCACACATTAGTTCGAAGGGAAGGTCCCAATCCAGGCTAATCATAATTGGAGCCTTAACTAACTTATCTCTAGGTAGGTTGAAGGCTTCCATGCACTCGTCAGTGAAGTCAAAAGGTGAATCTTTCATTAGGAATTGGGTGAGTGGTTTAGATATTTTAGATAAGTCTTTAATAAAACGTCTATAGAAACCAGCTTGTTTATTCTCTTTACTCTTAAGGTGCAAATTCATCCAAAACATCCTCTAAAACACTTTTTCTAAATTCTATCTGCTTCTGCTATTATATATAGTATATATAACAAATAACATTTTAGAGGTTATTCTTATTTATAACCGGTCCAAGTTGCGGCCGATAATAAATGGGTTAAGGTATAAAAATATCCCTAACGTTTTGGGCCATGAGCAATTTTACCTCTAATGTCTAAAATAGTGCAAGTTTACCCCTGATGTTGGTAGCCACGATCCATTTCAGACATTATTATAAAACACAAATATTTTGTTCCTTATTCTGCACTAATTACACATCAGTTAGTTCTAAAAAAAGAATTCATGTTTTTTACAATTTAATAATAGAATTGGAGATTAATATTTATAAATTCCGTGATTTTTTTTGTTCAATTTATACAAAAGACAATATATTTTTTTATTTGTTACTGATAAAATGACGCACGTGTAAAGTCTAGATGATAAGATTCATGACCGAGAAGATAATTTGATGAATTATTTTTCAAATTGACCCAATTTATCGACGTTAGATGTAAAATTGCTTTTGTCTTTCAACGTTAGGGGTAAAATTATACCATTTTAGACGTTAGGGGTAAAATTACTTATGACCCACAACGTTAGGGGTATTTTTGCACCTCAACCCATAATAAATTAGAGGTTATTCCTATATAGCGTATTCCTATATGAAAGTTTTAGTGTATTTTTACCTTTTTACTTTTGGATTTTAATTTTTAGTCATTATATTTATTTATTTTTAGGTTTTTACCTCTATACTAATTTCACTTTTAACCCTGTAATTTCTTTTATTTATTTTGTCCTGCAAATTATTTTTGACCAATTTTTAATTTTGCCATCTTATTTCAGTTTTTAATATTTATTTTGAATTATTTTAAAATTATTAATCTCTTTTTAAAGGGTTAAGGTGCAAAAATACCCTTAACGTTTTGGGTCAGGAGCAATTTTACCCCTAACGTCTAAAATGGTGCAATTTTATCCCTAACGTTTGTAGCCAAGAGCAATTTTACCCCTAACGTTGATAAATTGGGTCAATTTCAGAAATAATTCATCAAACTGTCTTCTCGGTCATGAATCTTATCATCTACAATTCACATGTGCATCATTTTATCAGTAACAAATCATAAACATATGTTGGGATGTGAAAAAATATAAAAAATATACTGTCTTTTGTACGAATTAGACAAAAAAATATTAATCTCCAATTCTATTATTAAATTACAAAAAACATGAAATCATTTTTTTAGAATGAATTGATATGCAATTGCTGCAAAATAATAAACAAAAATATTTGTGTTTTATAATAGTGTCTGAAATTGACCCAAATTACCAATGTTAGGGGTAAAATTGCTCTTGGTTACAAACGTTAAGGGCAAAATTGCACCATTTTAGACGTTAGGGGTAAAATTGCTCTTGACCCAAAACGTTAGGGGGTATTTTTGCACCTTAATCCCTTTTTAAATTAATTTGTAATGTATTTTCTTTTATTAATTTGTATTTCAGTTTCATATGTTTATTGACTTTTGATTTTAATAGTTAAAGTAATTATTTTTTTATTTCTATATTTATATTTATGTGTGATTAATTTATAAATGCAAATATGTAGGTATGTAAATTGCTAAGAATAATTCACAATTTTTGTTGATCTTTTTATTTCAACCAAACAATTACAAAAGAAATCAACAAAAAATATCATTTCATTTTTGGAACAAACACAAACACTTAAAGGAATTCAAGTCATTTTTTTATTTTCTCATTGTTCGTTTCTATTTTTTTTCTTTCCGCTATCAATCCGTGAATTTGATGAAGATGTGGATAAAGATAAAAGTTGAGATATGTATAAAGATAAAAAATCGAGATATGAGCCATGTTTGACAAATAGTTGTTAGCTGATTACCTTTTTGATTAGCTGATTTGACTAGATGATTTGACTAGCTGATTATGAAAATTTGTTTAGTAAAACTTAAGTGATTATTAGAGCATCTCCAAGAGACTCTTAGTACACTCTCTAAAAATAATATAAATAATTGAGTCTTACTAGTTTAAGAGTGACTAAGATATATCATCTCCAACAATACTCTTATATTCACTCACTATTTATTATTTTATTATTAAAATGATTAATTATTGTTTTATCTACCAATAGTAAAAGGAGAGAGACCCATCAATAGTAAATTATTAATAAAAAAAATGAATTAATAGTCATTAAGAGGTGGAGAGAGGCTCTTAATGATTTGAGGAGTCACTAAGAGGCTGTTGGAGCTCTTTTTTAATTCTCCCTCCTCAAATTTTAATTCAAGAGCCAAACTAAGAGGTTGTTGGAGATGCTTTTAATAACTGTTTGTGTAAAAATGACAAATAAAGATATGGTAAAGTCTTTATTTAGGGTTAGAGGGTAGTAAATAGAGGTAAAAATGTCATTCAAAAGATATGGAACAATAAGCTAATTGAAAAAGCTAATAAAATGAGCATTTTCAAAATTAGCTTTTTGGACCTAATAAGTTATTTCAAACCTCGGTGCCTTCGATGGTTACTTTGTTTTTGACAAAGTACTTTGTTTTTTTCACCATTAGATGATGGTGGGCTTTAACAAAGTAAGTTTATCCAATGGTGATAAAAACAAAGTAAGGCTTACTTTGTCAAAAACAAAGTAAACATAGCCTAACCCTTCAAACCTCTCTCCACCAAACAACACTATTAGAAGTTTGACTAGTCAAAACCTATAAAGTAGCACAAACCTCTAATTTTGCTCCAAAAAGCTCTTTATCAAAAAAGGCCATTGATAAAAATAAAATATTTGAGAATTATTATTCTACGTTTATAATGTTGGATAGGATTAAAGATAAAATAATATATTTTACTATATTAATCTTACTTAAGTTACATAACATAGATTTAAAACATAATAATGACTTTTCCATCATATTAAAATTGTAGGAGTTTATCACACCCTCTTATAGCTATATTAGGTATAAGATTTGAGAGATATGACTTTTATCCTTCAATTATCTCGCTACCATCTCTCTAAAACAAATGTGAGATAGATTAATCTTTTATTTTTTATCCTTATGATTTATTCTTATCACATCCCATTTGTTCTTCATACCAAACAACCTGTACGTGTTAATGTCGGTTTGAAGCTTCATCTTACAATCATGTATTTACAATTTTTTTTAAGATAGAAATTGTGTATTTTGTCTTTAATTTTTAAGAAAAGAATGTGAAATTTATTTAAAAAAAATGTGAAATTTAATAAATTTTAAATCAGTAATAAAAAAAATATTAATGAAGATAGTGTTTGAGTAGGTCAATTATTTAATAACTTCAATTACGTTTTAATAGATGAAGATTCTCTTAGAAAAGAATTATAGGTCTATTATTAGAGGGGAACAGAAGTTTTTTAGTTGACTTCAATTACCTTATAGTAGTATAAAATTGTAGGTAGTCTTTGAGTAGGATACTGTTTACTTTTTTTTTTTTGCCCTTTTTCTTGGTTATTTTCCGTTTCATCCCCTTGTAAAATACTACTGATAATATTGCAAAATTATTTTTTTTACGTATTTATTTATTTATGATTTTAATTAGGTTTCCACTTTGGAGTATTCTAAGATTTGTCGTAGATTTTACACATGGGAGAGGGTCAAATAAAGGGTTATTGAACAAATTAAATTTGAATTAATTAATTAATTAAATTAAATTAAATTACTTTAAAAATATAAGGTAAAATCGTATTAAAGAAAAGGAAACAATAAAATTAGTGGATTGCTATTGGTCGCCCCTATTTTCCTTACCGTCGCCTTCTGTTTGACATTTTTGCCCTTTTCATTTTTCATTCAAAAAAATGAAATTCTCTCAACCCGAAGAACAAAACGAAGAAAAATCATGCCTCAAAAACAATGAAAAATACTTGAACATCTAAGTTTCGTATTAACCAATAATCTGAAATTTAACGAATTTAACTTGAAACGAACTTTTTTTTTCGTTGAATTTACTCTAAACGGGTAGCCCATACGATCCGGTCCATGGACCGACCGTATGAACTACCAGTTTTGCCTAGGCAAAATCGGGTAGCCTACCCCTTTTTACCTAGGCAAAACGGGTAGGCTACCCGATTTTGCTTGCCTAGGTAAAAAGGGGTAGGCTACCCGATTTTGCCTAGGCAAAACTGGTAGGCTACCCGTTTTCCTTTAGAAAAACGGATTTTTTTTTTAATTATAATAAATATTAAAAATTAATTGGACGCCTCAATACGTATTTTTTATTTCCAATTTATCTATATGTTTTTCTATCCAATCAATACATAATTTATCAATAATTGAATTTACGTTCTAAAAGATAAATAAATATAAATTAACAAATAAAAATTAATTGCACACGTTATTACGTATTTTTTTTATTTCCAATCAATAATTTATATCTACGTTTTTTCTATCCAGTCAATACATAATTTACGTATAATTAAATTTACGTTCTAAAAGGTAAATAAATATAATTTACCAAATAAAAATTAATTGGACACTTCAATACCGTATTTTTTATTTCCAATCAATAATTTATCTATACGTTTTTTCTATCAAATCAATATCCGTTTTTCTAAAGGAAAATGGGTAGCCTACCCGTTTTGCCTAGGTAAAAAGGGGTAGGCTACCCGATTTTGCCTAGGCAAAACTGGTAGTTCATACGGTCGGTCCATGGACCGGACCGTATGGGCTACCCGTTTAGAGTAAATTCAAAGAAAAAAAAAAGTTCGTTTCAAGTTAAATTCGTTAAATTTCAGATTATTGGTTAATACGAAACTTAGATGTTCAAGTATTTATCATTGTTTTGAAGGCATGATTTTTCTTCGTTTTGTTCTTCGGGATTGAGAGAATTTTATTTTTTTGAATGAAAAATGAAAAGGGCAAAAATGTCAAACAGGAGACGACGGTAAAGAAAATAGAGGCGACCAATAGCAAAAACCCAATTAATTAAAAGAAAAGTAACAGAAAATCTGGCAGCAGATAGAATAGTCTTTTCATAATCAGATAGATGTGGGCTCCTATTTCCATGTTATCCAAACACTCCTATGAATTCATCTTATTATATTCCCATAATACCCCTGCAGTGGAAAACATAAATTGGTCTAACAAAGGAAAACAACAGGAGGATGAAATGGACCAAGCAAAAACAAATTAATCCAACGGCTTTAATCAACTGATCCTAAATCCCTGACCGTCAGATCAACCAAGTAGCAGTCGCTTCGGGTTCTTATACACAGAAGGAGAGGCACGATACTACAATAAATTTGATGACGTGGCAGGGTTAACATTTCCAATATAAGAAGCACCACGCCTATAACGCCAAAATCACCCCACACCCAGCAAATAGAAAGAGAGAGAAGGAGGTTCTAGATTTTCTCTCTCCAGCGTTTCTTGTGTGTGGTTTTCTCTTCCTTTTTTTTATTTCTAGGGTTTCTGGGTTTTTGAATCTTAAATTAGGGTTTCACTTTATAGCCGGTCAAGATGGGTAGCGAGAGATTGCAAGGAAAGGTCAAGTGGTTCAATGACCAGAAAGGATTTGGGTTCATAACCCCCGATGATGGCGGCGAAGATCTCTTCGTTCACCAGTCCTCGATCCGCTCCGAAGGCTTCCGTAGCCTCGGGGAGAATGAAGAGGTCGAGTTTCAGATCGAACAGTCCGATGACGGCCGTACAAAGGCTGTAGATGTCACCGGTCCAGATGGCAACCCTGTTCAGGGATCTAGAGGCGGCGGCGGCGGAGGATCCGGTGGTGGAAGAGGCGGTCGTGGCGGCGGTGGTGGTTACGGTGGAGGCGGCGGCTACGGAGGCGGTGGTGGCTATGGTGGCGGAGATCGCTACGGTGGTGGTGGCGGCGGATATGGAGGTGGTGGCAGAGGTGGAAGGTCTAGCGGTGGTGGATATGGTGGTTCCGGCGGTGGCGGCGGTGGATGCTTCTCCTGTGGTGAGTCGGGACACATGGCTAGGGATTGCACACAAGGTGGAGGAGGCGGCGGAGGTGGAAGGTATAGCGGCGGTGGAGGAGCTGGCGGCGGCGGTGGAGGAGGAAACTGTTTCAATTGTGGTAACTCTGGTCATTTTGCAAGAGAGTGCCCTAACAGTGGGCGGTGAGCTGGGGTCCAGAGGTTGGATTTGTGAAATGTGCTTTAAACCCACATTTTACATTCTTCTCCCCTAACTCCGTTATCAATCTCTTTTGCTATTTAGTATCTTTCTTGGTAACCGTAGAGCTTGTTTGGCATGTAGGTTATCTTGCTTATCCAGTATGTTTGGTTTTAATAGTTTTTTGTTATTAGTTTTTTTAATGCTTTCAAGTATCAGTTTTTTGAGGATAATGGCGATAATCTCTCCCTAAGCATTTTGGGTTTGTTCTATGTTTTGTGGGCTTGAGATGGATTAGGTATTTCAAATCGGTGTGATGGTGATAGGTCTTGATGTAGGGTCAGTAGAGAGAAATTGGATTCAAGGGGATTAATTTAACTATTTATTCCCATTTGTATTCTCTCACTGTTTTCAATATTTTCTATACACAGTATAAAAATATACATGCTGGGTTTGGTCCTATCTTTATGTTGATTCAGTTATTAGATAATATGCTTGATGCTTGATTAAATTAAACTATTCAATTATGAAAGAGTATGCTATGATTGGTGATAATCTTGGAGTAATTATTTTGAAACTGTAATGTGATTTGAGTTTGGACAATGACACTAGGACATGGACTTTTTCTTTATTACAATGGTGGGTTTAAATTGCAAGATACTTTGAATTAGTGGGGGGATGGGTTGGCTTAAGATTTGAAGAATAAAGTCTTGAAAACATGAATGGCCATCCGTTATTTATAGAGATATACTGTTTTATGGTCTCCTTGTAGTGGTCCATTTTCAAATGTAAATAGATCTATTTTTGGGGCTTTTTTTGTTTGCAATTTTGGTATAAGCAATTAATACCGATGACTCTGTGTTTGTAACTTATAACATGGGATATTAATGGGGTAATACAACCGAGACATTGAGCTGTCTTTCTTCCCATCTTTGGACTTATCTTCAATTTTCTCAATTTATAAAGTAGGAATTTAATTCGATGCATTGAATTTAACGATCCAGTTGGAAGAGTAATTTGGACTAGAATTGTTGACAACTTTGTCATTTTGTATTTCGTAAAGGTAAATTGTCAAGAAGACTGGGATAAATAGGAGCAATGGAATTTTTTAAGTGAGAGTTAAACCTTTCCATTTAAATTACTTTTCGTTCTTGTCGTTTCCTTTATCACTGGTGGTTTGTTAAGTGGAATTTAATACTATCAAATTAGTTTTCAAGAATTTTAGTTTATTTTTAGCTAACCAATTTAAATTAAATTATTTTTTTTAATTTAATTCTATAGTAATCGTATTTTTTAATTGTAGAATAGCTTAGAAAATATGAAAGATGTAAAATACCCTAAAATGTTTTTTATATAGAGAATATAGAACTTGAAGAGATGTAAGTAAATGCTATTCAGAGATGTGAAGTAAATGCTATTCAAATTATTTTGAAATAGTTGACCAAAAAAAATATTTTGAAATAGTTGACAACCTTATGGTATCACAATATTGATCGTGAAATAGTTTTGACAACCTTTGGTATCACAATATTGATCGTGATTGTGATGGACAACTTTGGGTGAATATTAATGTGAGTGACGATATCGATAGTGACTTTGATATGGAGCTTGAGTTTCTAAATAGGTTGAATGCCTAACTATGGATATGAACCAATCGAATTCTAATAATAATTGAACCAAATGAATTCTAATAATAATTGAGTGGTATGTTAAAGATTCATAGATTTCATAGATGCGAATGCTAATCCATTGAAGTCTTACATATTACCCCAGAGATGTATGGAGCCCTGTCTGCCTGTCTGGGTACATTGGATTCAAAACCAAGTAGTTTACTTACTTTTGGGCATAATTAGATAAGTCTTTTCTAGTGTTTGATCTACATAGATCCAGGGATGCTTCCCTTTTTTCTAAAAAGGAGAAAATCAACGACGTTTTGTAGATTGATCCCTATTGGTAAGTATAATCGTTACAAGAATGGCTATAGGCAAAGCCATACCCATCCTAGATAGTTAATCACATATTAGTAAATCCATAGTTAGTACGTACATCTTAGTGCTTGTAAAGAAAGACCACCAATTCGTATCTCGAACATACAAGCGAAGCGATCAATCCTCGTTTCTTGTCTTGCCTCAAAGTGTAGTGTGGCGAGGGTTTGCCTCATAGAAGGAGTGGAAAATTATGGAAAAAGGTGAAAGTGTGTACCTATCTCGATTAATCGTATGACCTAGCATCAGAGATGTGAGCCTTATGGCATGGTATGGAATAGACCTCACCGTGGTTAGTCAACATCGGTGGATCGTCTTCTCTCAGTTCAATGGCTTCATTACGAAAAGTAGCTAAGTAGCTACGAGGGTTTTCTTTCCCTTCAATCCCTCCTTACCAAGCACAAACAACAGTTCGCCATGGGAAACAATCTAATTAACATCCGAGTAGGCACGTAACTCAAGGGAGGAATGTGCCGAGAAGTGAAGGCCATGAAAGAGAGGAGGGGATGTAGTCTTGTTCTTAGTAAATCCAGCCCGAGATAGGAGATCGGAAGCATCTTTGGCATGAGAAAAAGAATGTGCATCAGAGGTCTCAAGACTTTAAGGAACTGCTTAAGATCTGAGATGCCTGTAAGATCAGATCATCCCTCGTGATTATCATATCATCTACATAGAGTAAAACGGAGAATAATTCCTTTGTTAGATTTACAAATGAAGAGAGCTAAATCATAAATGGCCAGGAGTAAAGCCAAAACGACCAACAATAGTACTGAACTTGGCAAACTAAGGCCGAGGTGCTTGCTTGAGACTATAAAGCGCGACAAAATCTGCAGACTTGCTGTGGTGGATGGTTATAACCTCCTCTTGAAGATTAACATTAAGAAATGCATTCTTGACATTCATATGAAAGAACTCCCATTTATGCACCGCATCAATTACTAGTAAGCTCTTAATAGAGGTAGGGCGGGCAACTGGAGCATAGGTCTCCTTAGAATCTATGCCATACCCATGTTTAAATACCTTTTCAACAACGTGAGTTTTATACTTCTAGCGTTCCACAAGGTACCTAGTCAAAATGGCTTAAGTAGAAAGCCAGATGAGGGGAGACTTACCCGCATTTTAGTCTTCCTTCCATATAAATATACTAGTTCGTGAAATCAAACTTAAGGCTAAGGGAGCTGACAATGTCGAATTGAGAAAACTTCCTATCCAAAGAATCTTTCTAAAGTGCCAAAGGGAACTTCTTTGAATGCACGATCACGAGCATTATTATTGATTGATCTGATGAGCGACCGTATATCACTTTTAAGGCGAGTGTTGTTAGTGGGAGTAAAAAATAAAAGTAGGAATAGAGCAACCAGTCCATCATGAGATCTAATCTCACGAGTCTATTGTGCCAAAGCTACTAAAGTTAAGAAATACTTCGACATGAATAGATAGTTTGGTTGGTATCTATGGAAACATCCTTATCAACTCATCCATAAAGGTCATTCTTGAGTTCGTTGCTAAACGAAGACATGAAGGGATAGCTGAGGAGGGAAAAAAGATCAATTAGATTTGGATGCTCATGTCAAACAACTGGTAAGACTAACAGAGACCATTTCATAGTCAGAAAATTTGGAACTTATATCCCGAGATAAGAAGGAATAGTTGACCTAAGTTTAGAAACTTTGGAACCATGTGGGTGCACAAGTAATAAGTCCTCTTCACCTTGAACTCTGGTGTGGTGGATGCTTCTTGGAATGAGACCTTGATCACAATGATACCTAAGGTACCTAATCCGGACTCATTTGCATAGTTTCATCCCATAAGTTTATGTTGTTGGGGTTTAGTGTCCTATAGACAATTGTTCCAGGATATAAACCTAATATAAATGAATTGTTCTTTATGTCATTTGTTTTAATAAGATATGGTTTTATAACTATATAAAGGCAACCTCTTTTAAAGAACTAAATAAGTCTAATAAAAGGAAATCCCTAAGTTTATTTAAAGTGATTATAAAGTGTTCATACAAGCATGAAGTGAGACGAAATATTATAATAAACTAATAAACTTAAAACCACCCCAAGTCAAGTAATATGTTTTGAATAGGGATTGGCATATCACTGTTGAGACTTGTATGTAACAATGTCTTCTGTCGAGATAGAGAGCTGATCTCACAAGCTTCAGATATGCAGATATCTGGACAGTTACATGGATCCAATGAAAGGGGTTCATTAGGATTGGGGACCCGACTTGAGATAACAGGATGGGTAGATTTATCCTTGTCACCTGTTCATCTCATAAGTAATCCTAAGACTCAAAGGAATGTTAATTAGTGATTCTAGATTATGGAATGTGATGCTTTGATCCTGTTGTAACACGATCCATAACAGAGCTGACTCTGGGGTGTGAACGGCAGACGTTGGGTGTCACAAGAAGTAATTGCAGGATAGTTATACATTGGATTGAGCATTTGTCACTCCTGATAAATGGGAGATACGTCCAAGGATCGCTTGTGGAAGACTTAACTCTAAATCCTTGCAAGGTGATAACTTAAGACTTGAAATGCAGATTTCACTTAACCTATCTAATTGGAGTTAACTCGGCCTGTACAAGTAAAACGAACGTCTCGCTATATGTGACTTGACATTATCCATAGTCATAAGATTCTGTTCAAGGATGTAGTTGATGAAGGATCGAATTATACTGTAACTAATACGGAAAGGTCAACGACGGAATCAACCTGTCTTCTTATAGCTCTGGGGGAGTGTTTCGGATCTGCCAATCACAGTTCGCGTACTCATTCCGTTATACAAAGATTAAATATAATTCTGAGAAAATTAATTTAATAGTTGTATACGGCTAGAAGCAATAAGAACCTAATGGGTCACACATAAGACTTGGAGCCCAAAAGAGAAACAGATGTTAATTAATTGATGGAAGCCCAACTGAGTCCACTAAGGCCCATTATATATGGGGAGGCGATTTTTTGTATATAAAATACATAAATAATTAATTTAATTTTAACAATTTTAATTAGATTATAATTGTGGATTAAATTAATTATAGGATAATTCAATTAGAAGGTTTATTATGATTAAATTACTTCTAATTGTTATCCTATTAAATAAGTTAATATTATCTTTATATTTAGATATAGTTATAAATAATAATAAGAAGAGTATTATTCAGAATATAACTCTTATTAAGTAACCTAATTCTACCTAACTAGGGTTTAGATACAAGAGGTTATTTATACCCCTCCTATTAGCAAATTTCGGCTAGCCCAAGTATTCCTGGAGAGAGAATTTCGACACCCCTTGTTGAGGACGAGATCATCCACAGCTTCCTTCCGTTCAATTGATTTTCATCTCTTTCTCTTATTCCTTGATCTTGTGTTGATTAATTAGAGGCAATCTATTCTTGATTGCTTTTATACGGTTGAGTTCTAACTTGATTTGATCTTGTGTTTTGTTTTGTGCTCGTGAACTCGGAGTAAGAGTTGAGGGCACTTCGCTTGCAACGGTAGATAGTTCATCAAAGGTATTTCCTTCTATCCCTCTTTATATGAAATAACGATTAACGGATCTTGGTTTAATGGAAAAAGGTTAAAATTTTTATATTTCCGCTGCCAAACGTTAGCCTATTTTCCTTCATATGTAATGTGCTTTACAAAACCATCACCAAGTGTATTGCCAATCAGTTGAAACTGTATCTCCGCAATATTGTCAGCCTAACTTAAAGCAGTTTCATCTCGGGTCAGCACATCTCTGATAATATCATCCTACTTCAGGAAACAATTCATACTATATGGAAGAAGAGAGGACGGAAGGGATTCATGATTATGAAGCTTGACCTCGAGAAGGCATATGATCACATCAGTTAGGAGTTTCTCCGGATACTCTCTCTCTCTCCTCGGTTTTCCTCCACATTTTATTAATCTTATCATGAATTGTGTTTCTGCTTCTGCTATGAATTTATTGTGTAATGGTGAGCAACTTCAGTCGTTTCAGCTTAGTAAAGGCCTGCGACAGGGTGATCCTCTTTCCTTATACCTGTTTGTCCTCTGTCTTGAGCGTCTGGGCCATGCTATTCTTGATTCAGTCTCGGATAATCAGTGGATGCCCATCCGCTTGTCTCGTGGGGCCCCGCCTCTCACACACATGTTCTTTGCCAACGATATTATTATTATAGCGGAAGCAAATACTGTTCAAGCTCATCTTATCAAGGCTTGTGGGTAAGTTCTGCAATGCATCTGGACAACAGGTTAGTGATTGCAAATCATGGGTCTTTTTTCGCCAATAATGTGTCAGCCAAGGTCAGTACAAGCATTTGTGACATCTTGAGATTCTGTCAAATGATGGATCTCGGCCTTTATTTAGGCATGCCCCTTATTGATCACCGAGTATCTCAAGACACTTACAAACATGTGATTGATAAGGTTAATTCCCGTCTCAGTGGGTGGAAAGCTAAAGGTCTCTCATTGGCTGGCCGAGCGACCTTGGTCAAGTCGGTGCTTGCTTCAATATCGAGCTACACGATGCAAGCAATGTTATTATCTTTAGCTACTTGTAAGAAACTGGACGTACTAAGTCGTAGGTTTCTATGGGGCTCGGTGGGAGATATGAAGAAATTCCATATTGTTCATCGCTTTAAAGTGGGACGCACGAAGCTGGAAGGGGGGTTCAATATCCTGGAAACACGGGATTTCAACCTTTCCATGCTCACCAAACTAGGATGGAGGCTTCTAACAGATACATATTCTCTCTGGGCATGAGTAGTGTAGCATAAATACTGTAAGCAGACAGAGGGGATTGAGATGTTTGTTGTGAAACTAGGTTGTTCATATACATGGAAGTCTATAACTAGCGGGTTGCCTATCCTTTGCCTGAGGAAATCCATTGTGAGTGGTCGTCACATGCGTTTTTGGTTAGACATTTGGATTGGAACGACACCACTCATTGATAAGGCTGTGCGAGATGTCCCTGTAAACATTTTGCATTCATCTGTTAGACATTTTTGGAACAATGGTTGGATTTGGTCTTCCTTCTCTCAGTTCCTCCCTGCCTTAACCATTCTTCCAATTACGTCAACTGTTCTTCTTAGCCAGGAGAAAGGGGTGGACAGATGGTACTAGACGACTTTGTTTACCGGTAATTACTCGGTAGCGTCAGGATACGCTATTATTCGATCAGCTAGCATAGATGGAAATAACGGATCTGCTGATTTTTAGAAGCAGGTCTAATCGCTCCAAGTTCAGGAATGAATACAATTTTTCATTTGGCTCACTGCACATGAGGGTCTGTTGTGTAATGCAAATAAAGTTGCTCAACACCTTGCGACTGATGGAGGCTGCCCGGTGTACGGTTTTGAGGAATCTGTCCTCCATGTCTTGTGTGATTGCAACCGAGCTCGGGTCATATGGGATGCTTTCCTCCCTCAGGAGGTTCCTCACAGTTTTTACTCTCTTTGCAAGATTGGTTTCAACATCTCTAGCACAACAGTGTTGGATATGGTGGATTGGCCAACATTTTTTGCTATTTGCATTTGGTGGATATGGAAATGGCGGAATGAGGGAGTCTTCAGGCAGCAACATCACCCGTGGTGCTCAACTTTCTTTGGGTCAAGTGGCACCCTCCGGATGAGGGGTGAGTTAAGGTGAATACAAATGGCGCATCCAAAGGGAACCCCAGACTGGCCTCTATTGGAGGGCTTTTAAGGGATCTAGAGGGCATGTGGTTGGGTGGCTTCCTAGCAAACATTGGAGTGTGCACTGCTTCCCTCGCCGAGCTTTGGGGTTTATACTATGAGCTTCAATTAGCTTGGAATAAAGGGTATCATAGAGTAATTATCGAGCTAGATTCACAGATTGTCTTGGGCTTTATGATACGTCCACTTTCTATTTTTCACCCGACCGCATGGCTCATCAAAGGGTGTCTCCAACTTCGTGATTGTGACTGGCAAGTTTGCTTTACTCATTCTTATCGTGAAGGCAACCGTGTGGCTAATTGGATGACATACTTCGCAGGTTCTTACCCTCTAGATAACCATGAGCTTGGCGTGCATCCTGCAGGCCTCTTTGATACTCTTCATTAGGACCGTTGCGGTACCTCATTTAGGTGGAGTATCTGGTCTTAGTCTGTTTGTTTTTTCCCGGGCTCTTAGCCTTTTTCTGTAAAAAAAAGCAATAACTGAATATACATATTTATTTAATAGAGACCTGAATATGAGAATATTCAAAAATACCCCTAAGATTTATAGTCAGAAGCAATTTTACGCCTAACGTTAGCAATCAAGAGCAATTTTACTCATAATATTGGCAAATTGGATTAATTTAAGACATTATTATAAAATACAAATATTTTATTCTTTATTGTGCACCAATTGTATATCAGTTCGTAAAAAAAAAGATTTTATATTTTCTGTGATTTAAAAATAGATTTGGAGATTAATATTTATAAATTTCGCGAAATATTTTGAATTTTTGTTGTCCAACTCATACAATGGACCATATATCTTTTTTTTAATTAAAAAATCACATCTAATCATTTGGTTATAGGCCCTGTTTGGGAATTAGCTGTTAGCTGTTAGCGGTTAGCTGATTACATTAGCTGTTAGCTGTTAGCTGATTACATTAACTGATTTGACTAGCTGTTTGTGTAGACCTGTTTGGTAAAAATTAGCTGATTGATAATAGTGGTTTGTGCAAAAAAGACAAATAAAGGCATAATTTTGGCGCAGGAGAAGAGGGAGTCTATCTACTAGGGTTAAAGAAGTCCATTAATTTTAATATTCCAAAACGCTAATTGAAAAAGCTCCTTTTAAGAGCTTTTTCTAAATTAGCGTTTTCATCCCAAAACTCTCTCTCAAACCTCTCTCCACCAAACACTCCAATCAACGGTTTCAGTGGTCAAACCTCTAAAATTGGTCAAAAACGCTCTTTTTATCCTAAAACGCTCTTTACCAAACAGGGCCATAATCTGTTACTAATAAATGATAAAATGACTTACATGTGAAGTGTATATGACAAGATTCATGACCGAGAAGACAATTTGATAAATTATTTCTCAAATTGACCCAACTTGCCAACGTTAGAAATAAAATTGATCTTGACGGCCAACTTTAGGGTATAAAATTGTACAATTTTAGATGTTAGAGGTAAAATTGTTCATGATTCTAAATATTAAAGGTATTTTTGCACCTTATCCGAAATGTAATTAACTAAGCCCAGCTCTAACTAATATCTACATTCCCTGTCCTACCAGCTAAAGCCTGAACCTAACGAGTTCATCCACTCCATTTCATATTACTCTAAATTGTATTGATATTGATGGGTTATGTTATGGTCTGCTTGAGGAGGATAATTAATTATTGTAAGCTCTTTTCAATCCAGTTCCAGACTTGCAATACTCCATTCATCCTCTCTCACATAAGAATTAATTATCACAATATGAACTAATTTCACAACACATAAACACAATCTCGAACTACTATTTTCGTTTTATATTTTATATTTTATGTTTAATTATTAATGGTGCAATATATATTCTTCTTTTCAGATCTACCTCCATCTCCTTGGTGTTGTATGGATTACAAAAAGTGAAATTTCTATTTTAACATAAAACTCTAAACCAACTCCAATGGATTTGGTGAAAAAACAAATACAACAAATAATTAGAAAGGCATGACTCACATGCCTTATTTATTCAAAAATAATAATTCATAAACATAAAAATCTTAAATTGTCCCTAGTGCCAAACATGCTAAAACTCGATTTTTAATTCACATCCGATGTAAATTAACTTACACATTTGAACATTAAATCTCCAAAGCTATTCTACAAATTAAAACTTATTAATATATTTGAATCCAAATCATATGAAATATAATTTTCAACTATATTAATAACTCAACTTTCGTGGTTATCTCATTTGCATTGTTATTAATTAATCATTTAAGATTTATATGTATAAAATATAATAAACTAATTAATTAATTAATCTATACAAATAAATAAATTAATTACTTGGACCTATTAGATTAGTTATTTTCTGAAAATATGAAACAAAAAAAAACGAAACACCACTGTTCACAATGACACTATTCACAATGATACTCTTCAGATTTTTTTTTTAAAAACAATTTTTAACTCGGTTAACTATTAATCTGAAACAGAAAATCAAAATTTCAAACCATTCCGTTAAATTCCAAAAACATATAAAATCCAATTTTATAAAACTAATATAATCTTTAACCATCCAACAATTAGTTTATTCATTTAATTACACCGAATAACGTAAAACATAATCCCGCTCTGATACCACAGTTAGAACATAAGTTACGCAGCAGAATATTTAAATTTTTTATAAATATTTCCTTAATCCGAGTAATTTATTAATTACATTCAGTATTCGACTATAATATTAAAGTTCAATAAGCATAAACAATTTGTCTTTTTGAAACGATCTACTCTTGAAGTTGCAAATTATAGAAGTTTGAACGAATTTGATCAACTTGTTTACCAACCAAAATAGATTACCTCTAACGAAGTTCATATGAACATCGAATGAAAGCCAAACCCTGAAGTAAACTATTTGATTCAGTTAAATAATTTTGAGAGAGTAAATTTGGAGCTAATACTTGAAACAATTCAGTAGGTCTATTAACTATTTTTTTGGTTGAAAATCACAATGAGGGGTATATATAGGTTTGAATTTTAGTTAGCTAATTTGTCTGCTAATCACACTAGGTTTAGCTAAACCAAATAAGAATTAGAATAACTTAATTATTTCTAACTCTATGATATATATATATATATATATATATGATGACCCGCGAAGCCAAACCGGGCCGAATTCATTACACGGGCCCAGCCCATACTTAGACCCATGGTCTAGGATCGGATGGGACCCGAATAGAGCCCGAATAGAGGAAGCGGGTGAAGTAAGTAACTGCCCTGAATTCCTAAATGGAGCATCAAAACTCCCACTCAGAACAAACGATACCACGTTTGTTGCCACGAAAGGGACATGGCCTAAAAAGGAGTAACCGCCCTCGGAACGTGGCCTGGAAGGAGTAACCGCCCTCGGCGGTTACTTAAGAACACTTATAAAAAGCCATAAGGCCAAAGGGGAGAGGTACGTTCACATTTTTCCCCGTAATGCTATTATTACCAACCTTCATACAAAGAACTGACTAGATCGTCGGAGAGTTTTCTCGGAGATCCCGTCTCCGGTTCTGTTTTGCAGGTAACTCCGACGGAGATCATCAAATCGGATTCAGCAAGTTATCATTGGTGCGGTGAAGGTGGACCTTTTTTACCAACATTTGGTTAAAGGTACACAAAGAACATGTCAGAACCATCACGAACGACCGGCGTTACAACCAGATCAACTAGTATGAACTCAAGGGGTCCACGGACTGCGAATTCACAGCCTGCGAGTACATAAGCTGTGGTGCCTAGCTCGACGAACCCTTCGGGACAATTGAGTCCATTATTGGAAGTCCAAGTGCAAACTGAGATGGAGATGTCCAATAGCGATTTCGTCCAAATGGCAGGACAAGTCTTGGCTTCAAATATGAGCCAAGCGGCGGGGGATCGGATGATTGGTTTACTAACCGCAATCGCTGATCACAATAACGCCGTGGCGGCTGCTCCTCAACAACCTGTTGTCATCTCCACACAACCATCGACTACTGCCACCATATCTGCGCTTCCGCAGCCATCTCGAGAGCCAAATCAGATAGGTCAGAGTAGTCACATGAACCCACACAGCCACCCAGGAAACTACTCGTATCACGATCCTAGTATGACGATCCATCCGACCTGGCAAACATCCCAACCGACGTCGGGAATACCAGGAATCCTTCCACTACAACACACGGAGCCTTTGGTTTGCGGGCATTCAGAGTTAATGACGTCTGGGGTGAATACGTCTGGGCAGGGGCACACTTGGAACTTTGATCCTATAACCGGACGGCGGCTAGAACCACGGCGAGAACAAATCTCAACATCAATTGGCGGGTGGATGTCACCCAGAGTTCACCAGCAGCGGATGGAGGAGATTCGGCGAATACCCCATCCTGAGTTGGAAGATCAACTACGGAACATGATGGAGCGAATGGGGTACACGCCTAGGGCGAGAGCAGAGGTGCAGAGTGATTCGCCTTTTGCTCCGTCGTTGCGGGAATTTATACCAGATCACAGGATAAAGGCACCGGCGATACCTAAATACTATGGGGATCCAAATTCTGATCCTGAGGCTCATGTCAGGAACTACAGAGAATTAATGGATGTTGCCGGAGCGAGTGAAAGCATAATTTGCAGATTATTCTCGACCACTTTGGGCGGAGCGGCATCTGATTGGTTTCGGTCTTTACCTGCTGAATCTATTCACAACTGGAATCAATACAGTCGTGATTTCTGTGCAAAGTTCGTGGGCTGTAAAGCAGCGGATGTGACGGATAGGCAGCTGAAGGAGATGAAACAGAGGAACTATAATTCCCTAAGGGAATTTGTTGTCGCATTCAACGATATTCTGGTGCGGTTGCAGAACCCGGATATCGTGAGCATTCGCAACATCATGGCGGATGGAACCACAGATTGGAGCATGCGGGAGGAAATCATCCGCAACAAGCCGCGCACAGTGGCCGAACTCATGAAGATAGCAAAGGAATTCATGGAAGTGGACGATGTCAACAGAGAATATAGAGCTCAAACCCGGAGAGAGAGAGATGCTGCTAGATCCACTTCGGACAATCGGCGCCAGACCCAGTCCAAGGGTAATTTTGTTCGCAGAAGCGATCGCTCCTTTCAAGGGGGAGGATATCAAACACCATTGAATACGACTCGCCAGGAGGTGTTACTTTGGATCGAAAAGAACCCCCTGAAGAAGGATGTGCGGTTCCCCGAGGCGAAAGGCCGAACTAGTTTGGGGCGATATCCTAAAAAATATTGCAGGTTCCACAGATTGAACGGCCATGACACGAACGATTGCTATGAACTGAAGAAGGAAATAGAAAAGCTGATTGAGAGGGGCAAGCTAAGCCAATTTGTAAGAAAAGAAACGATTGATGAGAAAACAACGCTCCTGCATGAGGGAGAAGCAGGGCCCGAAAAGAAACAGAAGAAAGGGGTGATAAACGTGATAGCTGGCGGGATCTATGAGCCGCCAACAAAAAGGGCTCGTCGTGAACAGCGAAAAAGCAACACGCATAGGGGGGATGCCCTCAATTACTCATTTGCGCGAATCACGGAGCCGCATGCGGATGCCTTGGTGATTACGATGGCCGTAGAAGGATGGGACGTTAAGCGGGTCCTTATTGATACCGGCAGTTCTTGTAATGTTATTACTCGGACTGCATTCAACAAGTTGGGAATTAATGACGAGCGAGTGGAACATACATTCATGGATGTAACTGGTTTTGGGGGTCAATCATCTCAAACAAGTGGACAGGTGGTGTTGGAAGCAGAAATGGGCGATAAGAATCTAAAATGGCGAGGTGATCTAGAATTCGCAATTGTTGATCTCCCGTTGGCCTACAACATAATTCTAGGGCGTCCGTTTCTATCGGAAACGGAGTCGCTCATCTCAATGAAGCATTTGACATTGCATTTGCCAACACACCAAGGGCGAGTCATAGTTGAAGGAGATCAACTTGTGTCTCAACAAGCCTATACATTGTCACTTGAACCAAAGCCAGATGAAGATGATAAAGTTGATGAGAAGTTGCCGGCAGAAGCATTAGGAGAAACAGAACTATTCGCCATCTCAAATGACAAGAATGTACGAATAGCGGCAGGACTCCCCGAGGAAACGAAGAAAGCCATTACGGAGGTGTTGATCCAATGCGAGTCGGCATTCGCCGCTCCGAATGAAGTGCTGAAAGGATAAGTCCAGATATAGCAACCCATCGGTTGAATGTGGACAAAGGTGCAACCCCAGTGCGACAGAAAAAGAGAGGACATGCTCCAGAGCGGCAGAAGGCGATTGAAAAAGCAGTGGCAGATTTGCTAAAATCGGATGCGATTCGAGAAGTCACGTATCCGGAGTGGCTAGCCAATGTGGTGCTAGTCAAAAAGCCAAATGGAACGTACAGAATGTGTGTCGACTTCAAAGATCTAAATAAAGCATGTCCGAAGGATATGTATCCGCTGCCTAACATTGATATATTAGTAGATGGAACTGCAGGATTTGAGGCTTTATCATTCACCGATGTGAAATCCAGCTACCACCAGATACCCATGGAGAAGGCGGATGAAATCAAGACATCATTCATAACTCATCAGGCAACTTATTGCTTCAAGGTGATGCCCTTTGGACTGAAAAATGCGGGAGCAACATATCAACGAATGATGAACAAAATATTTTCAGACAAATCGGGCGAGAACTTCTCGATCTATGTGGATGACATGATCATTAAAAGCAAGAAGATGCAGAACCACCCGAAGGACATTAAGGAAATCCTGGAAGTGCTAATCAAATATGGCCTCAAATTGAATCCAGAGAAATGCACATTTGGGGCAAGAGCGGGAAAATTCCTGGGTTTCATTGTTAGTGGCAAAGGAGTCGAGGCAAATCCCGAGAAAGTTAAAGCAGTAATGGAGATGAAGACATCGAGGAACATAAGGGAAGTACAGAGACTGAACGGGCGGCTGGTGGCATTAGGGCGATTCATATCATGCTCAGCTAGGAGATGTCTACCTTTTTACAACGCCATCAAAAAGTCTAAGTCCTTCGAATGGACGGCGGATTGCCAAGAAGCATTCGAAGGGATAAAGCGACTGCTATGCTATCCGCCCTTAATGAGCAGGCCGGAGGATGGAGAAGATTTATTTCTTTACGTATCCGTCACCAGTATGGCGATATGCACTGTGATGGTGCGAGAAGAAGAGGGCCAAAAATATCCAGTGTACTATGTGAGCAAAGTCTTGAAGGATGCAGAACTTCGGTATTCGAAGTTGGACAAAATGGCTCTCGCGGTGATAACCACGGCGGCTAGGCTAAAACCATACTTTCAGGCGCATACTATCATTGTGAGAACCGGAATTCCAATGCGGAAGGTACTGCAGAAACCTGACGCATCCGGCCGATTAATGGAATGGTCAATTCGCCTGGGGGAATTCGATATTCGCTACGAAGGAAGACCAGCACTAAAGGCACAAAAAGAAGAGTGGAGCATGTTCACAGATGGGGCATTGTCCACGGATGGAGCTGGACTAGGAGTCGTCATCAAAGGTCCGGAGGTTATTCGCCTGTACTATGCGGCAAAGTTAACATTCGAAACTACCAATAATGCCGCAGAGTATGAAGCAATGATATGCGGATTGAAGCTGCTTAATGAACTTACGCCAGAAAGAGTGGTGATCTACAGCGATTCTAAACTCATGATAAATCAGATCACAAAAAACTATCTGGTGAAACAAGAAGATCTGGTCAAATACCATCAGGTAGTAGGCAGATTGACGCAGGAGTTAACACACAAGGGAGTCATCTGGGAAATGGTGCATGTTCCAAGAGGCCAAAACACAAAGGCTGATGAACTGGCAAAAGCAGCGGCGAGTAGAGAACCATGGAATCAAAAAGCATGCAATTTGGAGATAAGATCCGCACCGGCATTTGAAGTCGATCAGATTATGGTCATTAAAGAGCTGGAAGATGATGAAGATTGGCGGATACCCATCCGCCAATATCTGGAGCAGGGAGATTTACCGGATGACAAAAGCCTAGCCAGAAAGCTAATTGGACAATCAGCGAGATACTCAATTCGAGATGGAACTTTGTATCGAAAATCATATACATGTCCATGGTTGAAATGTGTTAGCCGCAATGAAGGAGACTACGTACTGCGAGAACTCCATGAAGGAATGTGCGGCGCACATGAAGCATCCGCGGCGTTGGTAAGAAAAGTCAAGCTAATGGGATACTATTGGCCAAAGGTGATGGAGGATTCCCAGAAGATGGTAGCGGAATGTCACAGCTGTCAAATCCATGCGAATGAAAGGCACGTTCCCGGAGCCGAACAAATCTCTATAATGACGGCATGGCCATTCGCAACATGGGGAATCGATATAGTGGGTCCATTCCCAGAAACGACAAAGAAAAGGAAGTACTTGGTAGTCGCAGTTGACCACTTCAGCAAATGGGTAGAAGCGGAGGCAGTAACCGCTCAAACACCTGAACGAATGATCGAGTTCTTACGAGAGAACATTATCATGCGATTTGGAATCCCGCAAAAGCTTATAACTGACAACGGCACCCAGTTCAACTGTGTCAAGTTCAAAGCATACTGCGAAAGCATGGGGATCAAGAATCATTTTTCTTCCGTAAACCATCCCCAATCGAATGGTATGACAGAGGTTACCAACAGGGCCATGATTCAAGGGATCAAGAAGCGGCTAGGCGATAAAAAAACAGGTTGGGCGGATGAGATACCCCATATGTTATGGGCATACAGAACTTCTGTAAAAGCAGCAACTGGCGAAACACCTTTCTCGCTGGTTTATGGAGCCGAAGCAGTCCTACCTGTTGAAATCAAGTCGCCTACAGATCGAATAATTTATTATTGCGACACACAAAATCCTATCAACATTAGAGATGCATTGGATTCTGTTGAAGAACGAAGAGAAAAAGCTTACATGCAAATGGCAGTATACCGCAATAGGGTCAAGAAATATCATGACAGAAGGGTGCGAAAAGTGATAATCAACGAGAATGACTTGGTCTTGAAAAAAGCGGATAAAATACAATCCAGAGATGGCAAAGGCAAATTAGGCGTCAACTGGATCGGACCATACAGAGTATCCAAGAAGCTGGGACCATCAACTTTTGAAATAGAAGAAATGAGCGGAAAAAAGCTCCCGCGCACATGGAATCTAGAAAATCTGCGCCTATATAAACGGGCCGGGTAGTTCAGGGAAATGACGAGTACTCTTTTTCCTTTTATGAGTTTTTTCCCACTGGGTTTTCTGATAAAAGGTTTTAATGAGGCTTTGATCCCACACATTTCATATACCAATGTAACAAAAAGTCTTTTCTTTTATCAATAAAGATATTCAATTATTGCATACAGCGTCTGAGTACGGATCCTTTTTAGGACAACCACTTCAGTGTGTTATCTACAAACAAAAGGCGGGTAAATCGCGCAAAAACCTTATGGTTAAACTTAAAAACACATAAATGTGTTGCCTATTAAGAAAGGCGGATGCATGATTACGCATCACTCACAAAAACCTTATGGTTAAACTTAAAAACACATAAATGTGTTGCCTCTTAAAGAAAGGCGGATGCATGATTACGCATCACTCGCAAAACCTTATGATTAACCTTATGATTATATTATTTTCGAAAAAAAAATTATAAGATAAGGCATAAAATTAAGCGAATTAACGAGTACTCAAAAAATTGCAAAAAGGGTCTGGCCACCCTAGCGGAAACGAAACTAAACTACGAGGAAATACAAATATGGAGTCGGCAAAAGGCAAGGGTCACGTATGAAAACAAAGGGCAATAAGGAATAAAACAACAATCGCACGTATAGGTAAAGCGGCAAGCAAAAGAAAATATATATATACGGGCAATTTGTTACATACAACAGTCCAGATATAAATCAAACTATGCTACAACTTCCTCTCCTTCACCCCTATGGCCCTCCTCACCTTCAGCGGCTCCCTCATCTCCTCCAGTGGGCGGATCTGCTTCAAGCGAATCCTCAACCCTCGAATCAGTAACCGCTTCAGAGGGCGGTACCTCTTGCTCAGGCTGAGAAAGGTCTTGTGGTGCCTCTTTTTCCGCGTTCTGAGTAGGGATCTCGCAGCTAATTGGAGAGTTCTGAAAACTCTGCCAATCTAAGAAGAATACCTCATCCATATCAGCATCCTCGGCTTCCAGCTTGTCCCACTTCTCAGTTAGATCCTTTTCGGGGATGGGAACCTTGGGGCGGCTAAGTACTCGATCTGGATGCCCATGCTCATAAGCGGCATGAATTCGCTCCCCATACCAATAGATGCGAGCACCATCTTCGGCTAGAATCTCCTCAGATTTCTTCTTTTGCATCTCCAGAGCCTCCTTAGATGAATTTAGATCATCAAGGACCTTTTGCAGCTCGTCGGACTTAGCCTGGAGGGATCTGAGAGCTTCCTCCTTCTCGCTCATAACCTTCTGACAAGCGCCTTCAAGAGCCTTTACCTTCCCTTGGACATCATCATAAAGCGACTTCTGAGTCGCCAATTCAGTACCAAGGTTCTCCAACTCTTTGGCTCGTTCAGCATCCCTTTGGAGAGCGCCCTCCGCGAAATTGATAATCTGCATATAAGACGGCTCGTGAATAAAAAGGGCGAATAGAAACATGCGATTACTATGGACACAAGATCCTTGAAAGGGAATGACAAGCCTCTACCCCCAAAACAACAATATACCTCTATGGCACGCTTCTCAATCCCCTCCATTGCAGTAGGAAGCGGTACTTGTTCTCGCACACGGGAAGCAGAGGGGAGCCGCCCAAGGACATTGCATATGGAAGAGACAATGTCCTTACAAGAAAAGCTCACGGCCATACCAAAGGTCCTAGTCCACCACCCGATGATGTCGGGAATCGGCTGCGAATGCATAAGGAGAAAGATCAGGAGAACAGCAGATAACTCATGAGGAAAAGTTAACAACATAAAAAAGGGGGGGGGGGGAATGGATTGAGATACCTCGTGAATTGGAGTACTGCTCTTTCCTTTAGACGGGGCGGATACGGGTGTGCCGCCAACAGTGAGGGACACAGAGGTGTTTTTCTTTATGGGACGAGAAGACTCTGTATCCGCATTATGCTTCCGCTTCCTAGTTAAGGGAAGGTCCTCGGAAGCAGAAGCTGGACCTTGTGAAACGGAGGCCCTTACGGGAGAAGCCGCCTCAATAGAAGTAATCGCCCCTCCAGGAGAATTCGCCCCTGCAACGGAAGTGGTCCCTGCCATCCGCCTCTTCCTTCTCGCTAGGGCTTTCACCTCCCGATCTGCAGCGAGTTGAGATAAAGGATCACCCCTGCAAAGGGTTAAAAGAAATCATCAACTTGGAAATAAAAAAAATACCTTGAACAAAAACGCGATAAGGGATATAGACAACGCGATCTCCCTCGCGGTAGGCAATCGCTACTCGGCTCCTTAGCATATGGAAGGCCTGATCATATGTCCATACGAAAGGAGGCGTACTCTTCAAGAACTTTATAACAGCGGATTCTTCCTCACTGGGGTAACCGAAGTTCAAACTCTTTACATTGGGCCGGCCCCAGCAGCGAAGGAAGTTTGGATTCCCTTCATTAAACTTGATAAAGAAGTAAGATCGGTCCCACTCGTGGATCTTGTTCAGCTTCTCGTCGAAACCATAGTAACCGCTCTGACGGATGAAAGTGAAATACCCCGCCGAACTTTTGAAATGATGAAGCTTGGAGAAAATTTTGAGCGAGAAGGGAACCTCCAGACAATCCGCCAGAAATTTGTCCAGAGTTAAGTCGGCCCATCCGTTGGGATGCAATTGACCAGGTGCGATTCCGTAACCGCCAAGGACGGAGGCAATCTCATCCGCCAGCGGATACGTGAAACCGCAGATAATCTGGGCGACGAAAATGGTGAAATACCCCTTTGGGTAGTCGCCCGGTCCTCTATCCTCCCCGGGAATGAGGGCTTCGAGACCTTGAAGCCAAGAATACTGCTCCCGCAAGTCATCAATTGTCTCCTGACAAACTAGGCTTCCCGATCTGTCCTTCTTCGGTAGCAAACGAGGGGTTGGGACAGGTGGCGGAATCAACTTTTTAGGGTCAAAACCTAAACCCTCATCGGATGTATTCGCTAGGTGGAGGAAGTCGGCGGGATGAGAATCAGACCCAGGAGAGCTGGTTGAAGCTTCATCAACCATCTCATCGACCTCATGAGATACCTCGCGGACGTAATTTTCGTCGAACGGTGCGAAGTCGAGGTCAGGGTTCGACATATTGATGAAGAAAAATGAACAGAAGTAAAGAGTCGAGCGAGGTACAAGTTGTGGAAAGGAAAACTTACATATGAAAGACTACACAGAGAAGAATGAACGCGAAGAGGTTGATGCCGGAAAAGAAACGACGATGCCGGAAAAGAAACGATGGACAAGGAAATTCACAATTTTTGAATTTTGAATATCCAGACAAAAACGAAGAGTCCCCTATAAAAAGACCTAAAGGGCTCTTGCCAAACTAAGGGGGAGGCATGTGATGACCCGCGAAGCCAAACTGGACCGAATTCATTACACGGGCCCAGCCCATACTTAGACCCATGGTCTAGGATCGGATGGGACCCGAATAGAGCCCGAATAGAGGAAGCGGGTGAAGTAAGTAACTGCCCCGAATTCCTAAATGGAGCATCAAAACTCCCACTCAGAACAAACGATACCACGTTTGTTACCACGAAAGCCACGAAAGGGACATGGCCTAAAAAGGAGTAACCGTCCTCGGAACGTGGCCTGGAAGGAGTAACCGCCCTCGGCGGTTACTTAAGAACACTTATAAAAAGCCATAAGGCCAAAGGGGAGAGGTACGTTCACATTTTTTCCCGTAATGCTATTATTACCAACCTTCATACAAAGAACTGACTAGATCGTCGGAGAGTTTTCCCGGAGATCCCGTCTCCGGTTCTGTTTTGCAGGTAACTCCGGCGGAGATCATCAAATCGGATTCAGCAAGTTATCAATATATATATATATATATATATGGATTATTTTTTAATGGGTGTTATAGAAAAATGTGTATATTTATTATGGATAACTTGAAATTACCAAATTAATAAGTTAATTAGATTAATAAGAAGTAAAGTTTTAATTAATTTATAAATAATTATAATCTAATTATAATTATATTGTAAATAAATTAAATAATCAACCCTAATATATACTGCATTTCCGACCCCAATTTTCTCTCCCTTATTGGAACAATTCCAATATTACCATTTTACCTTTGGTTCTCAGTTTATAGTGTGTGATCTATTAGGTTCTTACAACAACCAGTCATATACATTTATTGCAATTCACTTAACACTAAATCAGATAACAAATTAACTCCTTAATTTATATCCATTAATTTTATCTGAATTAATCCAACTAAACATATAATGCAGTTAGGGCTGTAATCGAGCCGAGCCGAGCCAAGCTTTGGCCTGTTCAAGCTCGGTTCGCTATAAAATTAACGAGCTCGAGCCCGAGCCGAGCTTGCTATAAAATTAACGAGCCGAGCCCGAGCCGAGCTTGAGCCGAGCTTCGAGCTTGTTTCGAGTCCAAAATCCTCTTTTGGACTTGGTTCATTAAGAAAATTATCTAACCATGAATTGTTTGTGAGTAAATTATTAATTATATTTGTGAAGTTTGCTCGCAAATAACTCTTTAATTGTGTACATAAACAAGCTCACAAGCAAAGTTCGTGAATAAATAAACAAGATGCTTACAAATAGTTTGTCTATTACTCATTTATTATGTTTGTGAACGAACTCATCTAATAGCAAATGAAATAATATTAAGTTTAGAAATTTGTGAACTAACACAAAACTATATAGTTTTCTATAAAACTAAAATTTGTTCATAAATGTTCTAATCGAGCCTGCTCGCGAGCTTTCGAGCCGAGCTTTGGCCTGCTCAAGCTTGGCTCGTTTACGAACCGAGCCAGTAAATCATGTTCACGAGCGGCTCGTTTACAAATCGAGCCGAGTCGAGCCGTGCTTTTATCGAGCCGATCACCGAGCCGCTCATGAGTGGCTCTGTTCATTTACAGCCCTAAATGCAGTGAGTGTCCCGACTTAAGAAAGAAGTGTTTCACTCCCCTGGAAGCCATAAGAAGCCAAGTTGATTCGACATTTTACCTTTCAGTGAATAACTGCAGTACAATATGATCCTTCATCAACTATATCCAACGAATCATGATTATGAAAACTGCCAAGTCACATATACAAAGACGTTTATTTACTTGCTCAGGTTGAATTCACTCGGAACAAATAGCTTAAATGAGATCTCCATTAACCTATCACATTGCAAGAGTTTGGAGTAATTCTACCATAAAAGGCCTAAGATATATCTCTCATCTATTGAGAGTGATGAATGACCTATCTATCTATCATACAACTACCATTTGATTACTCATGTGATACATAGACAATGCCCAAAGCACACCCGAATGGATCGTGCTCGTTAATAGAACTAAAGCATTACACTACATAATCGAGTATACTCTTGATGATTCTTTGAGACTAAGAATTAATTATACCTACTATCACAAATGAGAAAAGATGGATGACATTAGAAAGATTTATCCATCCTGTTATCTCATACTGGATCTCACCATTCAATTACATCTATGTAACTACCTAGAGATCCCAGATCCAAAGCTTGTGAGATAAGCTCCCTATTTAAAAAACATGAGTCATTATTATATGCAAGTTTCAACGAAATTATATCAATCCTATAAGGTTTGACTAATGATATTTAAGTTTATAATCATTTAATTAGAGTTATAAAATATAGTCTCACTTCATCTTCTACGAACAGTTTATGCTATGAATATAAACTATAGATTTCTTTTATCTCAATAATTATGCGACAAAAAATAAAATGTCTTTATATAGTCAACTACTATATTGAATGAATCAAATAACTCATATGAACAATTCATTTACTATAACAAAAATATCTAGAACTATTGTCTTTAAGACATAGTGCTAACAAATATGATACTAAACCATTTAATTTTTGAAATTTTTTATTTTGGATCATCAATAATCAAATTAGTAATATCAACCTAAAAATCCTTTATTTTTATACGAAAAAGAAAATATGTCCTCTGTTTTTAACAGAAAAAAATTCACAGACAGCGATCTACAAATTAGTGAAACCAGATATTTCTTTTCTTTTGAAATTAACCCTTATTTGTGATATAATATACGAAAATCCAAAAACTATACACAACAAAAGATAAATATGTGAAAAAAATAAAATACTTGGAACAATAAAATAATAATAAAAAGCAATCATATACCTTTATGTTAAAGAACTATAAAGGCTATGCTTTTTGTCCAGACAAATGAAACTAGTTATTTATATAAATGTATATTATTATTTGGGCGGAGTATGAATAACGTGGTCTACACACATGTAATGTATGTAGTATGTTTTTTTTTAATGAAAGATTGGGACGCGATTAAGTGGCTAGACATCCCAACTAGGCTGGCACTCCTAACACACTAAATCAATCCGAAATATTATTAATAAAAAGAAGATTACAAAGGGAGGAAAAGAAGAAGAAAAAAAAATAAAGATTCAAAACAGAAAATTAAGGAAAACGAACATGTGCAACATTATAAAGGTCGTCAAAAACACACGATTGACAAAAATGAGAAGCCGAATGTCACCATGCAATAGCAGAAGCTGATTTGCACAAACGGGCAAGTTGATCCGCAACCTGATTGCCCTCTCGATAGATATGAGTGATTCTGCTATTCAAATTTGAGAATCTAGATAAACACTGAAGCCAGTCTTGTCTAATTTTCTAGAGAACCATGATAGACTTTCTGTTTAGCATGTCAACCGCATATGCAGAGTCCGATTCAATCCAAAGATTGTGCCACCCCCACTCCTAGGAAGATTCTACTGCGAAAATAATGACAGTCAGCTCAGCCATGTGCGCATAAGAACTAGAGAGGTTAATAGCATAGCAGCCAATAACAAAACCTCGGGAATTTCTGAAAATCCCACCAGCTCCGGCGATACCAGGCGCTCCGTCCGCCGCGCCGTCGGTATTAACCTTTCTCCAACCCGACGGCGGCGGACACCAGCGAACAATGATAGGGTCCGGCGGAGGCCTAGCAGGATCAACAAATTGAGAAACCATTTTGGTTTCTGAATGTAAAAGTGAAGCCTGAAGGAATTGGATTGAAGGAAGATCATTTTCAAAAATAGCCATATTCCTGATGTACCAAATGTACCAAACAACAATTATAGAAGCCAAATTCCACCAATTTCTCATAGAAATATGCAAACGGACAGCTCTAATCTCCCAAAAAAGATTCCCAAAAGTCAATAGACTACTACGGTGTAAGCCAAAAACAGAGAAGACAACATTCCATAGACTATTTGACACAGGGCACGTGACGAAAAGATGATCAATTGATTCAATATGACATTTACACAATTCACATCTCGAAGCAAGTGAAAAACCACAAACCTGTAAATTGGTTTGAACCTAATTTTCCTATGAATCACTAACCAGTAGGTGACAGATCACCTAGGCGGCACAAAGGCATTCCAAAGGAAATTGTTCCACTCAACCGGAGTGCTGTCGCAGAAGGAGCTATAAGAACCTTTGGCAGTATACACACCTGACATAGACGGCTTCCACACACAGGTGTCGGTTCCGTCCCGACGTCTAGAAACCCTCTGAATGTTCAATTGAACAGGATCAGGGAGTCGATGCAAATTAGTCCAGGATTCATCGTCCCGAAAAGAGTGAAGCGGGTCATAAAGCTTGCGCTGAAGATTTGCCGGGATGCTGAGTTGATTTACAACCGTCGGTACAATCCAAGAGTCCGTCCAGAAATTCAGTTCAGAGTTATCTCCAAACCACCAGGTCACATCCAAACTGATCTGATCATAAATTGGTCGAACAGAGGTCCAAACCGATGAATTTGAAATATAGCGCTTAGGCATACCAGATTGATAAAGGAAACGACTTCGAAGCAAAGTGGGGATATAACCGTTTTTTTAATCAAATCCCAGCTGAACTTACTAAGAAGAGAATTGTTGAATAGTCCAATATCCTTGATTCAAAGTCCCCCAAATTCATACAATTGACAACACTTCTTCCATTTGACCGTAAGCAGCTTTCTCTGATCATTGTCCCCAGTCCAAAGGAAGTTTCTGAGAGCTTTAGCAATCTTTGTGGTGAGGGAGGATGGCCACTTGTAAATCATAAATGAATGTATTAGAGCACCCGTTAATGCAGATTTTATCAGAGTTAGCCTACCTGCAAAAGAGAGTGACTGCCCTTTCCACAGACTAAATTTAGCCAGGAAACGATCCATAAGTGACTGCCGAGTCTTTGGCGCCCCCTGAAAAATTGGTACCCCAACATAATTAAATGGCAGGCGAGCAACCTGAATACCCAAAATATCAATGAGCCGATTTCTGCGCTGAATGCTAATACTGTTCCCAAAATAAATTGCAGATTTATCCCAGTTAACCGTTTGACCCGATATGGCTGCATAAAATTGAAAAGATCCTTGACACATTTCATATTTTTGAGAGTAACCCGCCAAAAATTAATATATCATCTGCATATAGGAGGTGAGAAGGAAAATGAGTAGAGTTGTGATAAACCATAGGTTAAAATTTGCCTTCACCCACCAACTTGGCCAGTCAACGACTAAAGAAGTCCTCTGCAATACCAAATAGAATTGGAGAAAGAGGATTCCCTTGTCGAACCCCACATGAGCAGCTAAAATAACCCTTGCACCCCCTCTAAAAGCAATTGACATACGAGCAGACTGAAGAATTTCCAATATCCAGCTTCTAAATTGCAAAGAAAAACCAAAAGATTCAAGAACAGCCAAAAGAAAATTCCAGTCAATGGTGTCAAAAGCTTTCCTGATATCAATCTTCAAAGCCATATTTCCGCCAAAGCAATTCTTGTTTAACATATTTACCCCCTCTGAAGCCGCTGCAATGCAATGATGAATGCTTCTGCCAGAAATGAATCCGAATTGGTTATCCGAAACAATGCGCGTGGCGACAGGCGCCAACCTCTCAGCAAGGATCTTTGAAATGATCTTATAATTAAAATTGCTCATGACGATAGGTCGAAAATGCTGAATTTCATTAGCTTCAGCAACTTTGGGAAGAAGAGTCATAATACTAGAGTTCATACCTAGAAGCATACAACCAATATCAAAGAAACTCTGTACCATCTTACAGACATCTGAAGCAATTATATCCCAAAAGTACTGGTAGAAAAACCCCCCATAGCCATCTGGACCCGGAGAGCTATCACGGCTAAGACTGAAAACCGCAGCACGGATTTCTTCTTGCGCTGCCGATGCGTGAGCTGATCATTGTCCTCCAAAGTGACCAAATCCAGAATAACCGCAGAAATAGAACCCTGATTGATAGTTAGCCTGCTGCTAGTAAACAGAGTGGAGAAGTAATCTACCACATGTTGAGAAATGATATTCTCATCATCAGCCAAATTCCCGTTAATGAGAAGAGAATCCATTGAAGATTGAACGTTCTTACCTTTTGCCGAACGGTGAAAAAAACTAGAGTTCCAATCCCCCGCCTCAAGCCATTTTTCTCTACTTTTATCACGAAGAAGCAATTCTTACCGGTGAAGCTGAAGATCAAGATCGCTCTGAGCTTCTGCCTCAATCAACCGCCAATTCTCATTCAAACCCTGCACTGAGATGTCTCTTTGAACTTCAACTAGCCTAGACTGAGCAGCAACAATATTGACTTCTACCCTACCAAAAACTTACATGTTCCATATACGCAGTTTAGGCTTCAAAGCTTTAAGTTTATGACAAAGAAGCTGCGTCGGAGGAAGGGAAACATGACTGTTACACCAATGATCGGCAATCAAACCCGTTAGTGAATCATGAGTAGTCCACATAGAGAGGAAACGGAAGCGGGTCTGCCGAGCCAAACCATTTTTTCATACCAAAAGTAACGGACTGTGATCAGATTGATGGCGAGGGAGAACAGAACAACTGATTGAATCCCAGGAATCAATAAATTCATCAGTCACAAGAGCCCTGTCAAGTTTGCATTCAACATGTTCTGAGCCAATATGACCATTAGACCAACTAAATTGCATACTAGAACTATCAATTTCCGCATGACCATTATTTTTAATAAAGTCGTGAAAGTCCCTACAACTAATGGCAGAAGGACTACGACCCGTCTTTTCATGAGCACCGATGACTGCATTAAAATCACCGATAACCAGCTTTTTCTGACTGACCACAATAGCACTGAGTGAATCCCAAAGCATACTTCTTCTGCCAAAAAAATTACTGCCATAGACGAAAGAGAGCTGAGTGTAAACCGTGGCACTACCATAATTGATCGAGAGGTGCTGATCATGACAAAGAATCAGAGAGCAGAGATGAATAGTACCAATTTTACAAAAAAGCCAAAGAGAATTACAAGAGTTCCCAGCAACAAACTGCAAGCCAATAGCATTCCAGAAAGATGAGTGAATCCTATCTAAAGCAACCATAGGTTCAGAGATACATACCATATCCGGATGATTGATAATGTATGCATTTTAAATGAAAACATGAACATTTTTTGTATTTAAAGTCAATGAGCCCAACCCTTAAGGCCAGGCCGGTTATCAAAAAGGCTATTAACAGACTCAACTATTTTCATTGACAATAGTCATGATTAACAAATTATTTACGAGTGTCTCAAATTCTTAAACAAATTTATTTAAATATCAAATTTAGTAGGTTTTTTAAAACAGTTTTTTTTACAAGTAATTAACTGAAAATTTGACCAAAACAAAAATAAAGTTATTAGATTTTGATATTTTAAGATTTAAAATAATATAATGATAAAATACATAAAAACAATTTTCATAATTTTAAATAAAAATTAAAATCTGATTTTTGATGTAATTTCCTCTTTTATTTATGCAAACATTTCTTCCGGCTCAACTCATTCCTAAAAATCAATGTTATCAGAACTGGACCGGACATCAAACCGGATTGGTAACTGGGTCACGAGTCACTTGGTAGGACCGAATAGCTCGGATTGGTCGAACCGGATGACGTAATAAATAAATAAATAATATTTATATAATATATATAATTAATTCAAAATTATGTTTTATACATTATATATACCTAATATAAATTATAAACAACTTTTGGTTTGTTATTTTTTGTTAATTTGAGTCTTAAATATATAACGAATAAATTAAGTTCAGAATAAATTGAAACATATTAGCGTATTCTATGTCATGAGATCTTTTTAAAAATATATTATAAACTCAAAACGGACAAGTGCAGAATGAGAAATTGATGCTCAAAGTGAACGACTTGAAATGGTTTGGAAGAAAATAAAAAGAAATTAAGCATTCACATCCCACATAAGAAATAAAGGAAAAACTTAACTAGTTTATAAGTAAATGGGCTTTACAAGGGTTTAACTAATAGAAAATTACATGATAATTTAAGTTTGAATATTATTTTACAGTTATATAAATTGTTTTTGGGTTTTTATCAATAAAACACAAAAAATTCATCTATTATCATATAAGCAGTTTTTTATTTTGCTTTTGTCATAAAAAACAGTTAGGATTAAAATACAGGAAATATATATTTTGTAGAGATCTGACAAATTAAAAATTAATTTTACAAGTTGTAGAAATTTGTATTTATTTATTAAAAAGTGAATATTTGTGTAACTATCCCTTTAACTAATTACTAGGGAAAATGCTCTCTCACGTGCAGGAGGTGCAATCGATTAATCACTGGATTAGGGGCGCACCCGCGTGACGTGGGCGACGCGAATGCCGCACCGTAATGAGGTCCCTTAACTTGATCACTTTTGCTATTATTTTTTCAGATCATTTTGTATTTTCAACCCAGTTTCAAATCAAATCATTTTGTATCCCGCCTACAAAAAAAACCAGCCCGCCCTACAATTTTTTCAAAACCAGCCTGCTTGCCTTGCCTACCAAATTTTGCAATCCTGCGTGCAATGTTAGAGACTCGGGGTTCCACCGGTTCCCGGTCGAATCGTCAGGTCCCGGTTCAAACCCGGATCTCTCCTCAACAAACTGGACAGGCTCGGATCTCCTCACCGGTTCCCAGTTCGACCGGTCGGACCAGTCGGTCCGGTCCGAGCCTGATAACATTGCTAAAAATTAAAGAAAAATTTACACATAAAATCAGTTTTAAAAATTTATCTCTAATTATGTCAAGTTTAAATTAACTAAATTATTATTTTTAATATATTTTAAGAACTAGAGTTTATAAATTAAGAGATTAGAATATATTTTTTTAGATTCTAGAATTTATGACTTATGGTCTAAAATTTATAAATTAGAATTTAAAATCATACTTTATTTATGATATATATAGAACATAATGATATATTTATAATTATTTGTAAAAAATTTCTGGCCTCCAGCATGATAAAACTGTTTCATTTTAGTGTGTTGACTAAAAAATTAGAAGTGTCTAATGGTAGACATATTTAATTTTCTATAAGTTCAATGCTAATTTTGTAAAGTAAAACTCCTAACAAATATATTATTTTTTATAAATTAAATATTTACATTGATAATTTGATTAAATAAAAAAATTAAAATTAATTAGTAACAATGATGAAAAAAGATAATTAAATTAGTTAATAATATTGACAAAAAAAACTTATACTTAGCTAAAAACAATTATGAAAAAAATATAATTTAATATTCACATTCTGATTTAAAGAGAATTTGAGGGGAAAAATCATGATTAGATAAAAACATATATGGGGGAATTTAAGAGGAAAAATTAAAATGAGATAAAAACTGAGGATAGGTAGATTCAAACTTACTTGGTTGTGAAGGAGCTCTTAGCTACAACTTAAACCAACTATGCAAATTTAATTTTGTGTTATACAATTACGTCCTATGTTTTAAGGTTTGTTCGAGATTGCACCACTATTTCTCAGGGATGATACAGGAGATATTTCACAAATTTTAATATGAAAAGAGGAAAAAATGAACGTAGGTTAAGTAAGTAGGCTTAGGGATTTAAGTAATTTTTTTTATATTTTCTTTGTGTAATAGAGTGGAAAAAAAGAAAAGAAGGTTATGATTAATTTGTATGAAAGGGTTTTGGCATGCTCTTACAAAAGGGGTTCTGTTCTGGTATTGCACAAAAGCTAACTTTGGCCTACTTTTCTGTCTGTTAAATTATTATTATTCATTTCCGCATTATATTGATCCAAGCATAGCATAGGATAGCATGCAACCCCTTTTTATTCTGAAATTTTTGAGAAGCGAACCAATCATTCAAACTATATTCTTTTCTCATATTTTCTATCATCTGCTTTTATTATTATGTATCATTTTTGGTTATAATCGGTGTAATTAAATGGGAAATTTGTGGATGACAACAGCGATTGGAAATGGGAAATTTTGGAAAAGTACCTTGAGGCAGATGCTGCGAATTCGTTGCGTGTTGATTAAAGTGACATTGGATATTTGCGATATGCTTAGATGGAGGAACTCAACCTCCGGCGAATTTAAGTGCAGTGTTGCCTATAAGCATATTAGGGAGGGAACCAACGAGAATCAAGCGAGGCCTTGGTTTACACAGGTTTAGAAACTGAAAATACCACAATGATCTAAATCCTTTGTTTGGTTCTGCTTACACGAAAGAATATTGACAAATATAGAAAGGAAAAGGCGCCACCTGGTGGACACAGACACCTGCCCAAGGTGCAGATCCAAGGACGATGCACTGCGTGATTGCCAAGTTAGTTTGGAGACTTGGAAGTCCCTTATCCCTCATCACTCTTCGAATGATTTTGCTTCCTTGTCCGAACCGAACTGGTTCAGTCAATGTTTCTCTGAACCCGAAGGTGCATTTGGAATTGCAAACTCGAACGTCTTTTTCGTAACAGTAACGGCGCTGTTGTGGGAATGGAGAAATAAATCACTTTTCGAACAGAATTTCTCCCTTCCCTTGGATAAAGGTCGAATTGTCAAACAACGGGTTAGGGAGAACGAAAGCTGTTGGGACCTTGTCACCGCACACACTCAACGTCCAAGCTAAAGAGAAGTCTGGTTAAGCTGGGATAAACCTCGCAAGGGATCTGGAAGCTTAATACCGATGGATCCTGCAGATGGCTTGATGACCGTATTGTGGCAAGGGGGCTCCTGAGGGACAGCAATGGTCGTTGGATTTGTGGTTTCGCACACAATATTGGGAAAGGCAATTAGTTTGAGACTGAATTGTGGGGGGTATTTTTGGGGTTAAACATGGCTTTGGAGAACCAAGCGAGGATAATGATTATCAAGTCAGACTACCATGAGGTAGTCAAGTTCATAAATCAATCATGCCCTATACACCATCCAGTGCGTGCCCTAATCAGAGGGATTCAGGTTCTGATAGACAAGTTTGATTCTGCGAAAATGGACCACATCCACAGGGAGCGGAGTCAGTGTGCTAATCATTTAGCAGCGTCGACTTTTGACTTCCCAATTGACTTGAATATTATGGAACAGGCACAAGAAGACTTACAAATCCTGCTTCGGGATGATTACATGGAGCTTCTCTCCCTTTCTTTCCTTTATGCTTTCCTTATAACAAAAAAAAAAATGATATAATTGTTACTTCTCTGGTTAATTTGAGGCTAACTTAGATTTTCAAAATATGAAATCTTTTTTTTTTGAAAGTAAACTGATATATAATTGGTTGAGAATAAGGAACAAAATAGTTGTGTTTTATAATAATGGCTGAAATTGGTCCAACTTGCCAACGTTAGGTGTAAAATTGCTATTAGCTCCCAACGTTAGAAGAAAAATTGCATCATTTTAGACGTTGTAGGTAAAATTATTCATGGATGTAAACGTTAGGGGTATTTTTGCACCTTACCCCTATACTAAAAGGATACCATTTTAGTCAAGGTTGAATTCTCGGATTCTACCATGTCGATTTCCTAAACATATTTTTTGTTATTGCTTTTTGTAAATTTTTTATTTTACATTGTTTATATAGTTTGCCTCCGCTAATTAAAAATTATGATCTATCCCTGCAAATATATATAAGCGACATCAACATATAATAATTTTTATATATTCAATATAAAAATTATTATATGTTAAGATTGCTGCCGGAGGTGTTCTTAGGGATGCGGGAGGCGCCTGGCTTTCTGGGTTTACCCAGAATTTGGGTTTGGATTCTTCCTTCTCTGCGGAGCTCTGGGGCATTCTCTCTGGGATCCAGCTGGCGATTAGGCTGAGTGTTAAGAGGCTTTCTGTGGAGTCAGATAACTTGGAGGCCATCAATATGGTTTTGGGTGGTCATGTCATGGGTCTTCATAGCCGCAACCTTATTAAAGCTATTAAGAGGCTTAGCCCCTCATTTGATATCCTTGAGTTCAGCCACATTTTCCGGGAGCAGAACCGTGTTGCAGATCACTTGGCGGCGGCAGGCCATGAGGGGGTGTTAGGTGTTTCTACCCTTACCGTTCCCCCTATCGCTCTTTCTCCTCTTCTTTTAGAGGATAAGATTGGGGTTAGCTTTCCTAGGCTAATCCCGGTGTAGTTGCTTGTTTTGCTTTGCTTTGCTTTCCTTTTCTACCAAAAAAAAAATAAATATAAATCTATATAAATAAATAAACTACACGTCAACATAATTTATACATACCTTTAATTAGAGAAAGAGGAGAAATATGTAAGGTAGTTGAAATAAATACGTAAGATAGTTGAAATAGATGGAGAAAAATAGTAAGATTAGTTGAGAGGGAATGAGAGTTATGTGAAGTAGAAGTAAATGAGAATGAGAGTTATGTAAGAATGAAAGTTATGTGGAAGTTGATGAAGGAGAGTTATAGAAAAATTGTTGAAGAAAGAATGTTGATATTGTTGGGTTTTTTTTTTTTTTTTTTTTGAGAAGAGTATAAAAGAAATTGGGTTAAGGTATAAAAATACCTTTAACGTTTTGGGTCAAGAGCAATTTTACCCCTAACATTCAAAATGGTGTAATTTTACCCCCAACGTTTGTAGCCAAGAACAATTTTACCTCTAACGTTAATAAATTAGGTCAATTTCAGACACTGTTATAAAATACAGTCTTTTTTTTTATTTTGCACCAATTGCATATCAATTCGTTCTAAAAAACGATATCATGTTTTTTATAATTTAATAATAAAATTGAAGATTAATATTTATAAATTCGGTGAATTTTTTGAATTTTTTTTTGTCTAATTCGTACAAAAGACATTATATTTTATATATATATATATATTTTTTATTTTTTTCACATTCCAACATATGTTTGTGATTTGTTACTGATAAAATAACGCATGTGTGAAGTGTAGATGACAAGATTCATGACCGAGAAGACAGTTTCATGAATTATTTCTCAAATTGACCAAATTTATCAACGTTATGGGTAAAATTGCTCTTGCCTTCCAACGTTAGGGGTAAAATTGCACCATTTTAGACGTTAGGGGTAAAATTGCTCCTGACCCAAAACGTTAGGGGTATTTTTGTACCATAACCCAAAGAAATAATAAGAAAATAAATTGGTGCTAACGATTTTATTTAATCTGTCAATGTTCTGTCCAACTTAAAAGTACAGATTAATGGTTTTTTTTGTAGGTTTATAATGCAACAAGAAGATATTAGAGGAAAACATTAAAATCTTATTTGTTATCCATTAATATCTCAATAACAAAATCAAATACTTGTTTTTAGAAGCTACTAAACTAGACTTGGTCAAAAATAACTTTGAATCAAAAAAACAAAATCTCAACAGCAACAGATATATAGGAAATTTTTGCTCGGATGGATGAATGAAAGTTGATACATGAATACACTGCTCCTTGCATGGGAGCAGTGTAATGGGAATCTCTCCTAAAAAAGAGCAGCCCGCTCTTTTTCTGAAATCTCACAGAGAGACAAGCTTTATCCGACTTCTTTGCAAGATGAAGTTGGACAAAAATTGTCCGACTTTATTGTGGGATGAAGGACTACCTTTGTCCTTCGTCGCACAAGGAAGTCGGACAATCTTTGTCCGATTTCCTTACAAACTAAAATCGGACAATGATTGCTAGCTTTCTTTCCTTTCTCTAGGGGTGGCAACGGTACGGAGCGGAAACGGATATGTATTTACTATTCCGTCCTCAAATGTTAACGGGACGGTTTTGGGGAATCCCCATTAAATGATTCAGAATTTTTTCATTCCCATCCCCTCCCCATACGCTTTCGGGGAATCCCCATGACCAATAAATTAATAATACTAATTTTTATATATACAAAAATTTAATTATAATATTTTTAAAAAATAATCAAAACATTTAATATTATACTGGTTACTCTTTAATCTGTGACCAGCAATTGGTGGTTACAACCAATAATTATTGGTTATATTATCCCATACTAATTTATTATGATACATTGATATAAAAAAAATAGTTAGAAATTAAAATTAATAATTTTATTCGGGGATCCCTACGAGAATTTACACGGTAACGGAACACATATATCAATCATCATCCTCATCCCCATTTAGGTTTCGGGGAAAAAAAATTCCTCGTCCCCATCACCATCTCTAATTTTTACTGTTATTCCCCGTCACATGCGGTTTTCGGATAATCCATCCCCATTGCCCCCTACTTTTCTCTGCTCTATATATGTAATAGTTTATTCTTCATTTCAATTGAATGAGAAAAGCAGATTTTCTTCTTCATTTTTTTTTCGAGTTTATTGAGTTGATTAGATCCTTTAGCTCTAAACGGTACAAGCCATAGACATATGTTTATAAGTTTTTAAATCAGAAGTACATTTGTAAATCATCGAGTTAAACCACACATATTTAAAAGTATACTTTACCTTTTACTGTATATGCACATATTATATGTGTGAAATAGTTATCTAACGAGGCTGCATATTTACTTTAATTTTCAACAATCATCTCAACATTACAGAATGATGTGGCTATTGCTGACATTTTAGTTATTCAGTCTATTTAAGTAAGTTTGCAAGTTATTGGGTTGTTTTCAGGGTAAAGTTCAAATAAAACCCCTGTGTTATCACTAATTTTCAGATAAAGGACCGTGGTTTACTTTTTGTCAAAACGAGGACTGATGTTTTCAACTTTAGCAAAATAAGGATTTTTTCGATTGATACTATTAAAATCACCATTAACAACTTCAAAAATGACATATTTTAAGAACTACTAATATTCTAAACAACTTTAATTCTTCAACTTTTTTATTTCGAGATTATTTAGATGATGTTTGGTAAAGAGAGAGAAAGTTAATGTTTAGAGAGAGAAAGTTCCAAAAAAGATGATTTTCTAAAATCGAAAATGTAGTTCCATAGAAAATATGACATTGAACAACTTTAATTCTTGAAAATTTTCATTTTGAGGTCGTTAAAGATAGTTTTAATAGCATTATTAAAAGTGCGAAACCTAAATACTCGTTTTGACAAAAAGTAAACCACATTCCTTTATCTGAAAATTAGTGAAACCACAAGGGTTTTATTTGAACTTTCCCCTTGTTTTTAAAGCTCAAGGGCATGTTGAGTTTTTCTTTTTTTTCTTTTAGCCATTTGAAAGGCTAGATATGTGTTAGGCTAAAAAATAATAACATATATGAGAAGTACAAATTTAATATTCAAAATTGATCCATACATTTCTGTTTGAAATGAAATTCATACATCTCTCAAAATTTAATCGTGGGACAGAGAAAGAGAATAAAAAAGAAACTGATATATATATGGGCATGAATTTCTTTTTTAATTTATAATAAAACCCTTCTGTCCATAATCTAACAAAACAGAGCAAAACTCAAGGTAGTAGAAACTGATTCATCATCATAGTTTCATAAGCCTTTGGGAAACTTCCTGTGAGTTAGCAATATTTAGTGTCACCAAAATCAGAGGTGGTGAAGAGTGTGGTTGTTGGGCTGGTGGGGAGGAGGTGCGGTGGTGTTCAACGGTGGTGGTGCTGGGCATTGGAAGCATTTACTAAAAAGCCCAAACGTATCAATTTGGTGTACGAAGTTTACCATGCTTGCCCACCCACCGAATCCAAACCCAACAATTAGTACCCATACTACTATAAATACATTTATCACGAAACTCCCAACCCATCTTCCAACAAACTTCGGTGGTTGCTCCACTGCATTCTGCATCCACAACCGTTCATAAATAATGTTAGAATCGGACGGAGTAGTAAATTAATTAAGATATTGGAGCTCAAATATCAAATTTGATCTCAGTAATTAATATAGGAGAAAAATCAGGCAATGGTCTGCTGGACTGTGACCACACGCTATCAATATTATTAGTAACGTTTAAATTAATGAAATTTCAAATCATATTTGGTCAAACTTAATATGTCTGACAAAAACAGTAGGGTCAGACATTCCACATGGAATTTGATTAGGGGAATTCTAGTATGCATGAACGAGTATAGTAATAGTTTTGTACCTCTCTTGCTGCAGCTGATTTAAAGGTGAAAATGTGGGCCAAAGCAGGAATAATGTAAACAGTGAAACTGACAAGAAGTGATCCAACGGTAGAGTTGATGGGTCCAAAGAATGGAAAGATGATAGCCAAAAACCAAATAGGAACGACCACAGGTAATCTTGCTGCTGCCCTTTTGCACAAGCTTTTACATTCATGCATTCCTATTGCTTTCTCCCACACAAAGTACAGCGGCGTGCATGCGAACCCAAATGTTATGAACTGCACCCGTTACTACACTAATTAGATTGCAACCCGAATGATAAATAAATATTTAAAAAAGAGAAGAAAGGAAAAAAAGCATGCCTGGTGAATAAGCATTAAAATGACAGCCATGTCCCTGAAGGGTGATTTAGGAAGAAGAGCAAAAGCATTGGAGTGGTCAAGGAGCCTGTCTCCAAATGCCCAATATACTGCTGATGCTGAGGGTAGTGTCAGTGTCAGCACATAAGCTGTTGCCAGCAAGTAAATTGCCTTGAACTTTTGTGGTTTCCACATTGCATGCATTATTTCCCTGTTTCATTCATTTTTCACCAATTATAAACACTGTAAAATAGTTTGTTTATCCCTAAATTTATCAATATTAGACTAATCAGTCCTTTTAGTTCATGTGGAGTCCCTTTTGATGTTATTATTAACAACAGCTCAGCTTGGTCTCTCTACTCTATGCATCCATGATTAAAAAGCAAAATCCACATCTACAGCGCATTCAAAAGGCAAGGGGTTTTATTTTGCCTCCCACGCCTCACATAAGGGCAACTTAGGGAATTACAATAAAGAAACTTTTATTATTATTATTATATAAAAACAGATGAAATGGTCAGATGATGTCTATGAAAAGTCAAGTGTAGTCATATACAGTAATTTATAAGAGTTAAAAGGAAAGGTGGAGGGATTTGTAAATAAGGTAAAAGACAGGAAAAATGAATAAATAAAAAGAAAAGGTTGTCTTACACAGTAACAGCATGTCCCCCAAATGTATAGAGAATGTTTGTGGCCCCTGTGAAATATAACACCATCTTACTTGGTCCTGAATGCTTCACACCTTCCTCCTACAAATTTCATTTCATTCCTTCAACTCTTTAAACTCTTAATTAATCGCAATTACACATATGTAAATCTTATCCACTACTTACAAAGCCGGGTAAATTATATTCTATATTTATTTGATGTTTGAAAAATAGAAAATGGAGATAAAGATTACGCTAATGGGTTGAAGATGATCTTATACTACTTTAGTTTTTACCTCCAAACTAGACAAAAGATTATTTGAATTTGTTACCAGTAACATAAAAGTTCTTGAAGTTTGCAACTTTATTTAGAACTATATTTACTATGAAATCACATTTTTTCTAAATTTTTCAAAGGTTTTCTCTAAATAGTCATTTTTCTCTATGTTTCACGGAAACTCTTGTTTACTAGCATTTTGTGTCTGTTTAAATTACCATTTTTTAGCCAATTTTTCTTAGAAATAACATTTCAGTGTGGGTTTCTATTTTCATGCAACATTATTTAAATTGTCTAAAATCTCAAAAATTCAAAAGTTAAAGTTGCTTAAACTATACTAGCAGAGACCAAAGTTTAAAACTTAAATGTAAAGGACCAGTAGTGTAATTTACCTTAACAGAGTCACAGTAAAGATAAAAACGACAAAAACACCTGTTTTTGTCTTTAAATTGGTATTATCTCGACAGGAGAAAAGGACAAGAGGGATTTGGTGTAGACAAAGCATGCCAACATGTGAGGGACAGAATATCCTTTATATAAGAGTACTTGTTGTCGTGTATGTATTGCATGAAAAATAAATCCATGCAATAAATTAAACATATATATATACCTGGCCATGGAGGATAGAGGCAATGGTGAGATACCAAGCAGTGTAAGTAGTCATAACAAGGCCTAGAAATGACCAAATTCTGTAGTTATGAAATGAAGGAATAAACACAGTTGTAGCACAGCAAGCCCCGAATATGTATGTCCATGTCCTTTTATCCAAATTGTCATTTATGTAATATATGTTGCTGAAACATTCAAATTAATTATTCATTAATCATTAACTTAATCACTATAATTCATTAGCAAAACATGTGATTCAGGATAGAGTTAAAGCAAGAGTCAAATAAGGGAATAAATATATACCTTGCACAAGCAATGAGCTGAATGACAGATCCAAATAATAGAAAAGTGCAGTTAAATCCCAAACCCACATTCCTCCAATGTTTTCCCAGGAGTCCATCAAGAACTTCAAACCACTATATTAAAACCATGTCAATTAGATTAACAAAAGAGAGTGATTAATTTGTTAAACAGGTAGTTAATTAAATGAATTACCTGAATGACATGGTTCCTGAAATCAACTTTTTCCCTTTCTTTCCTGGTTCTGTATTCTACATAAAGTATACTAATAAGATAAGCAGTCCAGCTACCCAAGACTCCATAAAACAGCTGAAATAGTATTCCTGATAGCATTCCCAGCTGTGAGAATGAGTATGGCAAAGTAAGCAATACTTGAGCCACCTGCAAAACATAACAATTACTTAATACTTCACTTAGTATATATTATTAAGGAAGATTTAATTAGAGTAAGACTAAACCTGATTAGAAGCACAGCTAAACCAAGCATCATAGACGGAACCTCCATGCCATAAAAATTGAGAGAGCTTAGTTTTCATAGTCTTAGATTGGCCTTCTGTTTCCATCTCTACATAACTTCCTACTATCACTGTCTCTACTACCTTATCAGCTGCCATATTCTCAGGCGGAATGAAGGTGGTTGTGGTTAACTGAATGAAGAGAAGGAAATGGGAATGGAGGTATATATATAATGGAGAAGGATGCAAAAGGCTGTGTTTTGAAAGGTATTTTACATAAGCGCTTTTGGGAAGAGAGTAGAAGAGTACACTTTTTGTTTCAAAAGAGGGAGAGAGTTTTTATTTTTATTTTTTTTTTTTTTTGTGGGTTTTGAGATAATATTCTGCTTGTTGAGTCCTTTTTTGCAAATCAATACTTTTGTTTTTTAGTTCATTATTTTTTTAAAGTTTAATTCCTTCCTTTTAAAGCTTAATCAATCAATAAATTAATTACAGAATGGGAGCGAGTGCTTTCTCCACACGAGCGGCTCCGAGCTTATTCTTATTATTTTTGCCTAATTTCCCCCTTAAAATTAGCTTCATTACTCTGCTTTGCCTTAACATTTTGCTGAATTTCGGACAAACAATGATCAAGACATTCATTTTAAATCTAATAACTCAAATTATTTGATGTCTCTTGAGAATGAATTGCTCGCACTGGATCTGTCCTGATAATCTTATGCAATAAGATAAAAATGAATCAAAGGAGGGGTTGGGGTCTAGTGACTTCGCTATGGTGTCAAAATTAACGGAGTTCAAAGAGATAAAAATGAAGAAGATATTGTAAACATTTTTAGTAGTTTAAATTGTTTTTGCACTCAAAATCTTACTCAAAACACGTGTAGAGATGACAATGAGAGTACATCCTCGAATGAATCCCATCAATTTCAGCGTGTTCTAACTGCAATTCACGTATCTATAGTGATTAGGCTGTACATCTTTATGATTATTAACCGAAACATGGTAATTAGTCTATTTGGGATGCTCATTCATATATATTGAGGATCTTCTAATGTTTTGAACTTTTTTAGTGATAGTAATCCGAAGTACCAAATTAATTAGGATGGATTACATATATAATATATTGAGAACAAACTCTAATTTTACAACTTACATTGGTGTGATTAAGGGGCATGGGGTAAAAAAGCAAAGAAGGGTAGTATAATACTCCCTCCGTTTTTTATTATATGACGTTTTGGACTTTTGAATTTGTTCATTTTTATATATCGTTTTGTATTACCAATGCACTTTTTACAATACTTTCTCTAATTTGCCCCTATTTATTGTAAGAGAGAGATATAGTTATTAATGCAAATTATCTTAATTAAGTCATAAAAATTAATAAGAGAGAGAAATTTTGCATAGAAAGTAGAGATCCAGGAGAAAAGTATTAAGGGTACATTAGTCATTTTAATAGTCTCATTAATATTGTATTGGTCTTGATGAAAAACCTTAAACGACATATAAAAAAGAATGGAGGGAGTAGTACATATGTAGAAGGAGCTAAATAATAACAAAAGTAATAATTATGAATGAATTTAAAAAAATAAATAAGCAAGGGAAGGGAAGGGAAATGAAATAATAAGAAAGTAGACCACATGATTACAGGCAAACGGGCGTGGTCGCTTTAGAAGAAGAAGAAAGGTGCTTTTATCACATGGCTAAAGCTTTGTAAAATGGAGAATCTACTCTATACTCCCTAAATTCCTTTTTCACATACATGTTACCCATATGATTATCATCTCCACTTTTTTTTTTTATATAAGACAAATTTCTTCTTGCAAACCAAAAACACATACTTCTTTTTACATCATTTTTTCCTACAAAAAGGGCTTCTCCTTTATTTTTATTTTTATTATTTATACTTTTTTTTTTTTCATTTTCTTATGAATGATATTTGAATTTCAACTTACAGCAAAATATATATAATTCCAAGAGAGGATAATGATTTTGTCTTTGTATAGATTAGAAATAGGTGAAGTGAATTATTAAAGTTACAAAAAACATATTGATAGGTAGTCTAACATTTCGCTGTTAATTGTGTCTCCTTTTGACTGCATGCTTTCGTCAAAACATGTATGTATATTTGCTTAATTACCACTTTTTTATTTCCCAAATTATCATCATTAAAGTGCATCTTCACTGCCACTAAACTACCTAACTACTACTTGGAAGAGTGTTCTACTGGTTTTTACCATCGATATTGGAGTGATTTTAAGGATATTCATTATTTATTCAATCTTTCATTTTTACCATTCATGATTATTCTGTAACATAAAATTGTATACTTTGTGTTCAACAATGATATTGGTATTTGTGTTTAGTGAAAGTTAGATGAAACAAAGTGAAAGGTGCATTCTTAATTAGTTAGAGCACCTCCAATAAACTTTTAATAAACTATATCTAAAAATAATATAAATAAGAGTAAATTTTAAATAAAACCCTTGTGGTTTCACTAATTTTCAGATAAAGGATTGTGGTTTACTTTTTGTCAAAACAATGATTGAGGTTTTCAACTTTAGCAAAATAAGGACTTTTTCAATTGATACTATTAAAATCACCATTGACGACTTCAAAAATGACATATTTTAAGAACTAGTAATATTCTAAGCAACTTTAATTCTTCAACTTTTTTATTTTGAGATTATTTAGATGATATTTGGTAAAGAGGGAGAAAGTTAATGTTTAGAGAGAGAAAGTTCCAAAAAAGATGATTTTCGAAAATAAAAAATATAGTTCTATAAAAAAATATGACATTGAACAACTTTAATTCTTGAAAATTTTCATTTTCAGGTCGTTAAAGATGGTTTTAATAGCATTAATCCAAATGTGAAACCTCAATCCTTGTTTTGACAAAAAGTAAATCACAGTTCTTTATTGGAAAATTAGTGAAACCACACAGGTTTTATTCAAAATTTACCCTATAAATAATTGACTCTTAAAAATAATATAAATAATTGACTCTTAATTATTTAATAGTAACTAAGACATATCATCTCCAATAATACCTTTCATATTCACCCTTTATTTATCATCTCCAAAATAAGAGGTTATTGGAAATTCTCTTAGGAATCTGTTAAGTCAGAATTAAACATGTGCCACGAATGTAGTTAGTATAAGATTAGAGGCTGATAATCTAATCTCGTATTCCTCAAATAATGATATATATATATGTATATTTAGATTACACAAATCCTATTGATGTCTATTTCCCAAACTGTGTATGTTTACAACTCTCACACCTTTACATTCCTATATAAATACAATACTTTTTGAACAAGGAACCTACCATTAACACCTCCTGGGGCGGGAACAAACTGTAAGCTTGTCTCGCGAGGATTGGAACCACCCGAACAAGTGGCTTTATGAACACACCAACTGTCTGATCAACAATAGAAATGTACCTCATAACAAGCGCCTTGCTTTGAACTTTTGTGGTTTCCACATTGCATGGTTTTTTGTCGAAGCATGCATGAATTGAGGTCAGATATTAATATAAGGTCTATGATTGGGCATTAACTATAAGCTTGAGCTTTTAGTTGAATTGATTGGCTTGCTAGGGACACATGCCCATAGTACCATGTAATGCAATTAAATCAACAGATGGGGGCTGCCAGGAATCGAACCCTAACCATTTGGTCAAACTGGCTTTGATACCATGTCATGGAACTCATTGAACTAAAATCTCAAGCTGATAGTTAAAGGTCCACTCTATATTAATATCTGACATAAGCTCCCCTACTGGAAGCTATGTGTCTCCTTCCTCAGATCTGAAAAGGGCCAATATCTCCGATTCTAAGAGAGGCCGCGACTTTATCGGCAACAGTCAAGCAAGATTAAACCATCCACTTCCAGTTTTCGATTAATCAATTAGGGGAAGTAGAGTATTCAATTAAAATTTTAATTCCAATTTAGTTTTAGGAATCTCTTCATGTGAAATTAGGGAAAAAGCAGAGTCTTCAATTGAAATTCCAAAAGCTAGGGTATAAACTTGAATTGAAATTACTAACCTAGCTGGAGATCATTCCAATTGAAATTTTCGATGAAGAATAAAAGAAGTTTGTGGTTTGAGGAGAAGCAACGACGGTGTAGAAAACGAGCAGCAAAAGGATTTCAATTAAAATTAGGATAGCAATATACAGTTTCTGTGTTTTTTCTTCCGATTCCTTTATTCAAAATGACGTCATTTCACTCATTAAGTGAAACGAATGAAAATACGCCGTTTTGTATAAAGGAATTGGAAAAAAGACAGAACTTATCTTCTTCAACGCGATCTCAACAAAACAGAAGTGGGGCTAGGGTTTTGAAGCTTCTGTATTTCCATGGAAATTATTTTTCTTCTTCGATTTCTGACGGCTAGCCCCCCTCATTCCTCCACTGACACTAAGTGTAATTAATAGTTCAAAATCTATAAATTAACAATAGCAATAAATTGTTAAGTTTATGTTAGAAAATTGGGTAACGGGTAATTTTTTCATTTTAAATTTTATTTAGTCTATTTAACTATGGACTCTAACAAAAAGGCTAATAAATAATAATAGGACCACCTTCTATCTCTCACATTCTTTTTGCAGATGATGCCTTTCTTTTTTCCGCGCTGACATCCAGGAATGTCATTACCTGAAACAGTTACTACTCACTTATGAGGTGGCGTCAGGGCATGCCATTAATTTTGATAAATCTGGAATTCTGTGTAATAGTAATGTGGCGCAGGAACTATCAACTGCTATGTCTGCCATCCTTGGGGTATCAAATTCGATAGCCACGGGTAAATACCTAGGGCCACCTTCAATGGTGGGGAGAAAGAAGAAGGCGATCTTTTCACTATTTAAGGATAGGCTTTGGCAAAAACTTCAAAAATGGAGGGGTCGGACTATGTCAAAGGCGGACGAGCTACATTGATTCGCTCGGCAGGTCAGGCTATCCCCATTTATTTTATGAGTGTCTTTCTCTTACCCGTTTCCACTATCGAGGAAATTCAGAGGGTGTTGAATTCATTCTGGTGGGGTAATAAAGGGTCAGGTACCCGAAGTATGAATTGGTTATCATGGGATAGGCTTTGCATTCCTACACATTTTGGTGGACTAAATTTCCAGAATTTTACGACATTCAATCTTGCTATATTGGGAAAACAAGGTTGGCGTTTCCTCTCGGGGCCCAATTCTCTTGCCAGTAAAATCTTCAGAGTCAAATATTTCCTTAAAGGGGATTTCTTGAATGCCCGTTTGGGTCATTCACCTACTTACATATGGAGGAGTATTTGGTGTTCCCAACTAGTTTTGCAGAATGGTATAAGATGGAAGGTTGGAGATGGCAAATCCATTAGTGTTTTGGACGATCCATGGCTCAGAGAAGACAATAACTTATGTCTGGCCACTCCTAAGATCACTGGACTTGATGGGTTAAAGGTATGTGATTTATTTATTCCTAATTCAGTTGAGTGGGATTTTGAGTTATTGGATTTCATCAAGAGTATTGCTGCTATTGGTAAGATTATTGTACCCCGATTTCACAACTCTGATAAGATTCTATGGCACCTGGATCCTAAGGGCACTTATTCGGTTAAGTCTACGTATCGTTTGGCAACTTCATTGGAGACTTCATCGACTCACTTCCTGAAGACTGGAATGTTGTTTGGAAGCTGCGAGTTCCATGGAAAATTCGCTTTTTTGTCTGGAGTCTAGCCCGTAATCTGCTCCTAACTCGAGATAACTTAAATCGGTGGGGTCTGGAACTTCAAGATGTTTGTGTTCAATGCGGTTCCCCGAGCGAAAACTTACGTCATATTTTTTCACTTTGTCCTGTTGCGTTGAAGATGTGGGAAGGTTACAATTTGAAAGATCTGTTCTATCCGGTAGCTGTCCCGCTGATAGACTTCAACTCTTATTTTTTGGGACTGTTAACTAAGCTTCCAAAGGAGAAAGCGGAGCTGATGGTAGTGATATGTTGGAGTTTATGTAAGGCTAGAAATGATAAATTATGGGTAAAATTAGAAACTTCGTCTACAAATATTAGCTACAGAGCCCGTAATGTCCTTTTTGACTGGCTACAAGCTCAACAGTTTAAATCTAACACTGATCAGCTGTATCTGATGATACCAATTTGCTGCCAAAAATGGCACCCGCCTAATTTGAACTTCCTGGCTTGCGATACTGATGCTGAAATTTTCCCTTCTTCCTCGTTGGCTGGTGCTGGAGCAGTTCTTCAGGACAGCAACAGTCAGTTCATCACGAGAAGGACGAAAGTACTTTAAAGTTTGGTCTCGGTTAAAGAAAGTGAAGCTATCTTTTTACTCCGTGCAATGGAATGGGTGGTAAGCAAATGGCTTAATCGTGTATCCTTTAGAACTGATGCAAAAATTATGGCTGACGCTATCAAACAAGGGACGGAGGATTGTACTGAATTCGGTGATATCTTGTCGCAATGTCAAGCCATTCTACATCAACATGACCTCTACTCAGTCAAGTTTATTCTGAGACAAGCTAACGAGCTGGCTCATGCCTTTTCTCGACATTCCCGTATAGGGTGTCCTCAATTTTATTATAGTATTCCGAGTTTTACTTTTCATATACTCTTAACTTATTGTCCGATTGAGGCTCATTAATGCATTTCTCTTTCAAAAAAAAAAGTTAAATCCAATAGATTTTTATTTATGGAAATTACATTTTATATATATATATATATATCATAAATTTATCTATAACCAAAGTAAAAATAAACATTTAAGTAAAAGAATATGATTTTAAGTATACATGGATATGGGCCGGTGAGCCCGCCCGACCCGTCCAGGCCCATTTAGCCGGGCTTGGACACATGAAAATACTGTTAGGTCCGGCCCGGTCCAAGCTCGTATAAGCCCGTCAAAAACTGGACGGGCTTGGGCTTTACACATTTTACATCGGTCCGGCCGGCCCGACCCGATATACTATATATATATTATAATATATAAATATAAATTATAATATATTTTTATAAACATAAATATAAAATAACTTAAGTTTCTGTGATACATGATTTATATAAATTATAAATTATAATATATAAATATAAACATAAATATATTTTTATAAACATTTTAAATTTAATTGTATTTTTTTATATACAGATGGGCTTAGATGGACGGGCTTGGGATTCATATCATAGGCCCGAGTCCAGACCGGGTCCAAACCCGATTAAATTTCTTACGGGCTGGACTGGGATTGGGCTCGTCATGCTTTATTAAAAGCCCGACAGGCCCGGCTCGAGCCTGGTCCATGTCCAGGTCTAATTTTAAGCTTAAAAATGGGAAAATATATTCATTTTTAACATGTTAATTATAATGACAAATGAAATAATGTTAGACATTATATTATATTATTGGGAAAAGTACAAAAATAAACCTTGTGGCCCATTTTCGAACTGCACCCCTGTGGTTTAAAAGTTTGCAAAGTGGTACCATGTACTTCATTCCGTTAGCAAACACATACCAAATTGACTAACGGTGTTAAAAGTCAAAGGGAAAAGAGTTAATTTGGTCCTTATATTTATTTATTTTTATAAATTGACCCCCTTATTATCTAATTATCACAAACAAACCCCAAAATAAAAAATAAAAATCAAATATACCATCTTCTCCATCTCTCTTTAATTTCTTATTTTTTTCCTTCTTTCTCTCTCCTCTCTCTCTTAATTTCTCTCTCTAAAATAAAGCTACCAAACTCTTTAAGGAGAACGCTGTTTACTTAATTCTGTTCTCTCCCCTCCCTCCCTTCCTCCATTCGTTGACCGTTGTCTCCGCCATGGCTCGGCTGCGGTCTCTCTTCCTTCACTGTTCTTTAATTCTCTTAATCAATTGCGCCGTCGTCTCATCAGCTCTCGATTTCACTAGTGACAGACCGCCGGTGATTATTCCCCTCCATCTCTCAACCCCTAACATCTCCCCTCATCGGAAATTCTTTGCTAACGATGAATGCAGTTATAAATACATTGGTAATAGTCGTATATGTGATTGGGTACCTTCCTAAATTTTTTTACAGGCATGAACGACCTTATTTCCATCCAACCCAGCTTGTACAGAGCAAGTATTCTTGGGCTTGCAAATACATTTCTGTTAACGTTCAGCCCTTTTTGCCTGAATATAAAATTACGCTTAAAATATAGGTATTTTTTATTTTTTGGATGAAATAATCTGTGCGAGCACTGTAACAGTAAGATAGATCGGAAAATGAAATATTATGATATGCCTGGAGAAGTTGTTGATTTCAACCAAGTACCCAATGAAGCTTTTGATGAACTAGCCAATCTTAATTAGTTCATTAGCAGTGCTACAAGAACAAGTTAGATACTTTATAATTGATCTTCAGTCGGTCATCTTAGTAACTTGCTGGCTTTAATCTGTATGAGAAAGACTGTCTTAAGTCAACACTCTGAGTCCATAAATGCATATATATGATGTTGTTTTGGTGCAGAAAATCACCCTGGAAGAAATCAAGGAAACAACAGCAAATGTATGATACTTGTTTTGTTGTATTCTATTGTATTGTAGAGTAATCGCCCTATATTACCGCAAATTTATGCTTGTATATTATATTACTTGCTAATTAGAAAACATCAATTTTTACCTGCTACCAAATAAATATTTTAGAGAGAGAAATTAAGAGAGAGAGGAGAGAGAAAGAAGGAAAAAAAATAAGAAATTAAAGAGAGATGGAGAAGATGGTATATTTGATTTTTATTTTTTTGTGATAATTAGATAATAATGGGGTCAATTTATAAAAATAAATAAATATAAGGACCAAATTAACTCTTTTATCTTTGACTTTTAACACCGTTAGTCAATTTGGTATGTGTTTGCTAACGGAATGAAGTACATGGTACCACTTTGCAAACTTTTAAACCACAAGGGTGCAGTTCGAAAATGGACCAAACCACAAGGTTTATTTTTGTACTTTTCCCTATATTATTTACATATATTAATATGTATTGTGTATTATGATAATGTATTTATAGAATATTGGATATAATTCAAAAACATCTAAAATATATTAGACCATTTCAATTATTTTCGGGTTTCCCTTTCGCACTAATTATAATCGGTCCAAAACTTCCATCAGCGTTACCTCATTCAAATCAATTCTTTGGGTTCCTAGAAAAGCTCAATCTTAGCATGGGTGAGGTCTGTCGTGAGGAATATCTTCACCTCCATCTTGTGGTTGTTGTGGATGAGCACCTTTTATTGTTTGTGTCGAGGACGATTTTATTGTTGGATAGCGTCAATGAGCTCTCTTCGCAGCTCATTGATGTTTCCCTTTATGGATTGGGACTCGACTTTGGTCTTTTACCTGAGATCCTCTATTGTTTCTCCAAAACTTCCATTTTCTCATGCATTACTTTAGATTGGACCATGCTTAAAGAGGCATGCTAGGAAACAACGAGAGTTTGATATCAAAATTGATAAGCATCAAGAGGGTTGAGAGAAAGATGTTTTGAGATTTTAATTAAACAAACAAAAATCAAGTGTTAACCTATAACTAGTAAAGATTCACAAACTTAACGTGGTGGAATTTCTAAAATTCCCAAAGCTACAAAAATTTCAAACAAAAGTTGAACATTTAAGGTTGATAATATATGATTGAGATAAATTACATACGTAGTGTACAATCTTTGTCTGTTTTGATACTTTGGTGTACAACCTTTAATTTTGCACTGATCAACACAAGTCAACGTTGCTACGTCAGCATTTTGACCACTTTAAAAGTAAAAAATTCATACCCTAGTATAGAATTACTAAAATACCCTCGTCCCTTCCAAATTAAAAAAAGTAGAACCCACTCGCTCTCGTGGCCTTCATTAAAACTTCTCTCTCTTTTCCTTTCTCTCTCTAAGTCCTCTCTCTCTATAACTCCTTGGATCTTTGCAATCAACAATTAATACAACATATACAAATGAATACAACATGTACAAGGCTTTGGATACGCATAAATCAGTAAAAAATCCGTCAATGGATCCAAATTCGTTGACAGCTAAATTCGCCATTTTTTGCACATCTGAAGGTTCACAAACATCACAAGCTATGTCAACCACTTTCACGCGTAACAAATCTATCCTAGATGAAACATAGATTATAAATTAACCAAAAATAAAAAAATAAATAGAAAAGTATCTGATTTCAAAAGGTCCTCCAATTAATTTTGAACTCCATCTGCAATTTTCTGGGCTTTGAAAAGAGATTATTAGAGCAAAATATTTGTGATTGTCCAATAATATCTGCAGTCTAATTAAATCAATAATGTCTGTCAAACCATTAATTCAAAGCTATATTTGTGATTGTCCAAACAAAAGTTGCAATTTCAAGTGAGACATGCACAACCAAAAAAACAAATAAAAAAAAGAACAAATGGAAACTACTTTAGCACCAAATTGAAAACTCTAGTAATAGTACAAAGTTTTAAAAAAGAATGACTCAAGCTGGTTCACTGTTAGCAGGTAATGAAGTCAGCTTCGTTGTCTTTAGCAGCTTTAGCCGGTGAATAAACGGAACGTTGTCGAGCGTGTTGGACTAATCAAAAAGATCGGTGATAGTCAGCCGCTTCATAGAGAACGGAACAACGTCAGAATGATAAAGAGAAAAGTTAGAGAGATTGAAAGATTTTAGAGAGAGAAGCGTTAGAGAGAGAAATAAAAAGATAGAGAGATGAGATCCATAAAATGAAGGGAGAGAGGGAGTGGGTTCTACTTTTTTCAATTTGGAAATGACGATGGTATTTTAGTAATTCTATGTTAGGGGTGTGAATTTTTTATTTTTAAAATGGTCAAAATGTTGACATGGCAATGTTGACTTACGTTGACCAGTCACAAATATCGGCTGTACATTTTAATAAGAGGTCACCAGAAACTTGTACAATTTAGTGTATAAAATTAAAAGATGTACACTATATGATTCGTTTGTTTGTTGTGGTTGATAGGTAAGGAACCCTTTATTCAAATCATAGATTTGGACCCTTCATGTTCTCTTACCTATTGTCGGATCTCATGATAAAGAAAAAATGTCCCAATCACATTGTTGATATATGAATCCAAGTATGTAAGAGTAAGACCAGGCATGCTAATTGTGCTAAGCTTTGTGACTTCAACTATGAGTAGTTTCGACCCCCTAATATTAGTCTATATAGACTATATGTAGTAATATTTCATTGTTTAAAGGTAGATGAGATGGTTAAAAATATTTGCCTCTTTTTAAAGGGAAAATTACAAAACTAGGTCAAATAGGAGACTCATTTACACATTTAACCCATTTACTCAACCTACTACATATCTAGACTGATTTTGTGTGACTTTTCCATAATGCCCCTAACCTTCCCACTTCCCCTTACCCGAACGTTCTCTCCCCTCTTCTACTTGAGTGCGCGAAACGGCTGTTGGCTCCTCCATTAATGATTCCAAGACTTTTGATCTTCCTATCTTCCTTTAAATTGTACGAAATCTGCACAATTTCTCCAAATCACAATGAATTTCACTTTTTCCTCTCTTCATCTCTTGATTCTGCAACTTCCTAATCCTAAAAAACAAAGCCATGGTTCTTCATCTTCCTGTTCCTGCTCGTTACTTGGTTTCTTTCTTCTTGTTACCATCAAAGAAATGGTTATTCCACGTTTTTCCATCGTTTTTTCCAGTTTATGATATTGTTATTGTCGCTTTTAAGGGTGAAAGGCGCGAAAAATGTAAGTATCTGCTGTTTTTTCTTGAAATCACTTCGCATAGTCGATGATTTCGCGAAGATCTGCGAAGAGAAAGAGCCTGAAACGTGACGATCTACTTCGCGAATCGATTAGTTCGCGAAGTCTGCGAGTAGAAAAGTTCATGATTTCCCTCGCAGACTTCGCGAAAGCATCGATATGCGACGTAGATCGTCACGTTTCAGACCTCGCATACTTCGCGAAAACATCGATTAGCGAAGTAAAATCATCTCTTTCTCTGCACATTTACATTCGCATGCTTCGCTAATCCTCATTTCGCGAAGCCAAAATCGTCTTTTTCCCTGCCTAACACGATTAATTTTTCCTAAAGGAGGTTGATTACATAACATCCCTTTCTAGAAGGCGGCGTATTGGGCTGCAGGGGAGATGACTTTCCTTCCTGTATAGGGAGAAATTTCCCTCAAGATTGACACATTCACTTTAAAATGATTGGTTAGGAGAGATTGTGCCAATCTTGGTGTGCACCATGGGACACGTCCATCCCAAAAGGTCTGGACTTCCATTTCTCATCCCAAAAGATCTGGACTTCCTGTAGAGAGAGAAATTTTCGTCTAGATTAGTCAAGTTCACTTTGAAGTGATTTGTTAGGAGTTTATTGTGGCAATCTTGTTGTAAATTTTGATAATGTTATGATTTTAATGTTGTTATTGTGACAATCTTGTTGTAAATTTTGATAATGTTATGATTTTAATGTTAGAATCCGTTGTTGTTTGGCATTTTTTGTTATATACCACTTCGCGAATTAGCTTCAAAACACATACAGGCTTATGCTAATTAAATTCATCAAGTAAAGCCAAACATTAGCTTCGCAGGCTTCGTATAATATCGAATCTGTAAAGTCAAACGGGAGGGAGACAGACGCGCGTAAATATTGAGGGTATTATGAGAAAGTCACACAAAATCAGTCTAGATATGTAGTAGGTTGAGTAAATATGTTAAATATGTAAATGGGTCTCATATTTGACCAATTTTTATAATTTTTCCCTTTTTAAAAGGTTCTAGGTTCAATTCCCTCCAACCTCAATTTATTTTAGAAAGTGTTTATTTATTTAAATTTTATTTTTCAATAATTATAAAATTATGTTACCATTATTTATTTATTTACTTATTTTCATAACACTTTTGAAGTCATTTTTATTATGTTTTTTCCATTAAAAAAATTAATTTTTTATTTTTGTTAAATATATCACATTACGTGTTAGGCTTGTCCAAGATTCAAAATTTCAATATTTTGAACCTATTAGGTACTCCCTAAATCCAAATTTCTAATTTTTTTTGCCTATTAGTCCTCCATAAATCCAAATTTCTAATTTTTTTTTGACCTGGTAGGCCATCTAAAATTAATTTTTTAATTTTTTCACATGTTTAGCCCTCCCTAAATCTAATTTTTTTTACATGTTAGGATTATTAAACGAAATCTAGCTTAATTTTGAGAAGTTGTACATTAATACTTAAAATTGGTTCTTGACCATTCAAATTTTAACACGCCTATATACAAAAAAAAAAAGCAAGTTCGATTTAGCCAAAAAAAAAAAAAATCCGAACGCACGTGTAAAATCGCCCCCCCCCCCCCAACCGAATAATCCTGTATTCGTTACTGGATTCGGGGAGTGTCACTTATTGGGTTAGCAGCTAACCTACGCTCCGAGTGGGAATCTCACGCTCCGATTGACTTTTCTCACGCTCCGCGTGGACTCTTTTAAAAAGCATTGTGAATCAACCGTTCTTCTTACTGCAATGTCCTCCTTATTATAACTCTGTCACTCCTTAGTTACAACTCATGTCGCTCCATATTTACAACCATGACACCTATTTACCCTTACCCCAATTTACCCTTATCTTTACCTTTTAATTAGTTATGTAATTTGCCCTTTTATATAATTTGTCAACTAGGTTTTGAGATGATATAAATTCATCTCTTTCTTTGTAATCAAATCAACTTTTTATCAATACAAATTTTATCATCTTCTTTATGAAGCTTTTGTTAAGGTTTTAACCTTCAACAATGAGGGATTTAATTATTCCTATGGTTTAGTCCGTAAAACCCGGGATTAACTACTTCAAGTTTAGCTTGAAAAGAACTTCTTTATTAGTTTAAGATTAAAATTAACGCGTCTCGAAAACTGATCCGTATGACTTCCCCATTCTTCATTTTTATCTTTTGTTAATTCAAAAACATCTAAATTATAGTAGGAGAAATTTTACGGTACTCCGAAGATAATACTTGAGGAATATCCTAAAATTACTCATTATAGCAGACCGTTTCAATGTCTTTGGGGTCATCATCCTGCTCATTATAACTAATTGCTTGCACTATCAATTTGTTTCACAACGAGCTTTGGTTATTAAATTAGTCTACAACTTCACTCTCTTTTTCTGAATTAGTCTAAATATCTCAACATATAATTCATGATGTTTTTGTATGTGTTAATTTTTTTTTTAAAAAAACAAATTAACTTGGACCAATTTAATTCAAACTACCAAATTGTGTCTAAATTAATATTCAGAATTCATTTTGAAGAAAATTGATCAGGTAAATCAAAGTTAAAAGTCCAATTTGATGTTGTATCAATCATTTGTATATCCAATTTAGTTAAATGTATAATATTTAGCAAAATCAAATATACTATCTTCGTCATCCTAAAACGATAAAACAATTTCAAAATGATATATTATTCGCTTGTAGTTTTTATATAAATATATTTGCCACACTCGTTTATTTGATAATTACCATCAAACTTTTTTTTGACATTGTTTAGATCCTTGTTTTAATCTGGGGAGATTATATATATGGTGTACAACTTTATCATTTTTCACACTTTGATCTACAATTTTCAATTTTGCACACCAAAAGTGTACAATCTTTTAGTGACGTCTTACTAAAGTGTATAACTGGTAATTGTGACCGGTCAACTCGAAGTCAACGCGTCACATTACCATTTTTTCATCCTATCCATGTAAAAAAGGGAGACACACAAATTATAAAAAAATTAATTTAATCATTTTCTCTCTTTTATCCATATCTCTCCCTCTTTTCACCTTCTTCCATCTTAGTAGTTCAAAATTATTTCTCTCTCTAACTCTCTCCCCCCTCTTGAATGTTAATCATCTCCTTGAACTAGGCTACTTTCATGAAACCATGGTTTTAATTTTGGAACAAAGTTACATCAATTGTTTCAAATATTCACCACAAGAAAACAACAGTTTACCGACGATAATTTACGAACGACATATATGTCGTTGGTACTAACCACAACATACATACGCTTTACGCACAAAATCATTCAACCAATATCATAAACGAATATACCCATAAAATGCAAATGACTTAACAACGGCGTATTTTACCAACGACTTTTATCGTTAGAAATTTTAATGACAATATGTGGTAATGCCAAGCCGTTGGTGTTGATCCCTTGTGATGTAATATTAGTTCCAAATGGGGTGAATGGAACTATTGGGTAATTTTAAGCTTTTATAAAAACACTCACTTGGCGTACACAATTTTGTGAAGCACATAGGCAAATAATTAATATCAAAAGCAAGTTCAAATAAACAGAGGATGATGTCTACTGAGTATGGTTCTGATCTTAAATATTATGCTTAAGTTTGCCTTTTAATTTTAACAGAGCTTCTGTTGAAAATGTATGGTGCTTAACGAAAGGCGATATGCAAATATAGATGATCAGATATAGAGCACAAATAATCAGAAGTAATAGGCCAGAGTTGAGAAGTTGTTACTCAACAGATTTATATTGGTTCAACGTCTAGCCTACGTCCAGTCGTCAGAATACATTCTTCTAAGTTTTAGATCTTTTACCAATGGTGTTGTTCACCTATTTATAGAACTTGAGTAATGGGCTCAAGAACTAAAGTGTCCTTCTGTATATGGCATAGTGAGCCTCGCCTTTATTGGGCCTGACCCTTTCCCTGTAGGCGAAGGTGGACTTCTTGGACTCCGTAAGTTTGTGGCCTCATCTTCCTCATCATATAGTATTATGTATCTTAAAATTGTTTAGTTTAGTTTTTTTTTTTTTTTTTTTGAAAAGAATGCATTTAATAAGCCTCTACCGAGCAATCAATGTTAAGTACAGATTGCAATAAAGACGGAACAACATCAAAAAAACATGGGACAAGAATAAGAACAAGAGGACTTCGCTAAAGAGTGAGACACCCCGTTCGCTTGTTGCCTTGCAAAACAAACAGAATAATTGTTGTTAAGAAGAAGAGAACGACAACAAGACACCAACGAACCAAACTCTGATACATCGTCAGTTTTGAAATTAGTAGCATTGACCACAGATTTCGCATCCGACTCAAAAACCACTTGGCTAAATCCCTCCTCCACCGCCCATTTCAATGCCGAAAAAAGTGCCAACACCTCACAGTCTTGCACCGACGGTAATCCAACCACAGTTGCGGTTCTTGCTGCAACAAACCTTCCATCCTTGTCTCCTAAAATAGCGCACATCCCAACCTGCATGGTATCCCCGAAATAGGCCGCATCCACATTACATTTTAGGCCCGAGGACTGCTTTCGCCACTGAACTTCAGACAGAGCCACTGCTACCCCCAAAACACCACACCTTGCAGTAGCTCTCGCCTTTCTCCAATCTCTCAGAACCTCGGCAGCCACAATAATAGCTTAGAATGAGCTTTCCACTACATTCTGCTACAACTTTTTATTTCTGCTTCTGCATAAACTCCACAATATCATTAGAAATTTCTCCCCATTAATCCTGGATAAAACAGTCATAACAGCAAAAATAAAATCCAAAAAACTATCAGCCGCTTCCGCCAAAGGTTGCAAAAGCAACAATAAACCCGCATCCCGCCAAACACTAACGGCAAAAGGATATAAAATGAATAAGTGCCAAGTATCTTCAAGATCATTACCACATACAACACACCTATCCTCCGGGATCAATAATCCTTTCATGCACAAATTAAAACGCAATGGCAAACAATTTCTACCAAGACGCCAAACACAATTGAGAGCTCCAAAGACTCCTCCATACAAAACTCGGGGAATTACCCAAACGAGCTTGAAGAAAATCCCCACCAAGGAAATATTTTGTTTTGAAAATTCTACTTACAAGAGAATTTGGGTTTGACAATATATGTCATCCATGTTTTTCCAACATTGCCAAATTGAAAGCCGTGAAATCACGAAAACCGAGTCCTCCATTAGTCTTTGCAATACATAGCTTCTCCCAACTCAACCAATTTAGACTACGTCCACCCTCCTTCTTCGAACCCCACCAAAAAGAGTTGAGCATCCTTTGTAACTCATCAGCAGTAGAAATAGGAAAAAGGAAAACATTCATATAATAAACGGAATAGCTTGAGCAGCCGCCTTAATGAGCACAGCTTTCCCCGCCTTTGACATTGTTTTACCCCTCCAAAATTGTAATTTGTTCCACAGTTTATCCCGAAGATGAGCAAAATAACCCTTTTTTTATTAACTTAGTTTATTGCTTAGTTCGGTATTGTTAACTATATTAAAACGATTAAAAAATATTAAATTTTACATTAATTAGAATAAATTTATTAAAAAGTAAGGATGTGCATGGTTTAGTTAACAGATTCATTAGAATAATTTTTACTGAAATGAAATCATTTCTTACATATTAAAATTGAAACTGGTTATTACTGAACTATATGAATGGTTAATTAATATTTCTGTTAAATTTTTCTATTAATGATTTTCACCTATTTTTCTTAACAATTAATTAACCATGAATTTTGTCTAAACAGACATAAACACAAAAATGAAATGTACCCGAACAGAAACAAACTCAAGCATAATCTATACTGTATATAATAGCGGAAGCAGAGAGAATTTATAAGAAATGTTTTAGAGGCTTTTTGGTTTAGTTGACACCATAAAAACAAAGAGATAATTATGACCAAACATGATTTATAATTGAAATAAAATTCATTGTAAGTATAATGATTCAATACCTCTTTAATTATTTTCTTCAATATATTTTTAACTTCAATATGAAACTTTATATTGGCATTAAAACCTCAAATTATAATAACGATTTGTTTGTATTATGCACCCTGTAAACTTTGAATGCTATATTGAAAAGTGAAATTAAATAATATTATTAATTTGATCTAGCCTCCAACTATGATAATATTCTGTCAAATTAAAGCTATTATTTATTACAAATAAATATAATATATTAAATATTTATGTAATATATTATATTATATTAAATTATTAAATATTATATAACATAAAACATACCTACAAGTATAGATGCTTTCTATGGTTAATTTGTTTTTTTACAAATAACTATTACTTTCTGTGTTTTCATTATTGGATAATGAAGTATAAAATTTATCAAATGGTGAAAACACACAAAAAAAAAAATGTTTAATACTTAACGATTAGAATAACTAAAAAATCTTTAAGCTTTTCGCATTTAAACCTCTTTGTTTAAAAAAATATTGTGTAAAAAATATTTTCCTAATATTTTCAGTATTTATTTGTTTAAAAAAATAAATCAACTTTTATATAAGTCACAGAAAAATAAGTAGAGAAAATTTAAGAAATATGGAAAATGTGTCACTTCCAACTTTGTCAAATTAAGCCATAATGAATGTTTTACTATTTTAATTTTTGTCTCTAATAAACTAGATTTGGTCTCAATTTTTCTTTATTGCATAAAAAACTTTCATTAATATAATTCTGTTAAATCTTATTAATTTAATTTTCTAATTTATCTAATGACAGCCTTTAGAAATGTTTATATACTATTATGTTTAAATGCATATTTATGCATACAAATTTAAGTTTTAAAAATTTATGTATGGATATATGTGTTTGAGGATTACACTATGCTTATTTTATTTTTGACAAAGTAAGTCTTACTTTGTTTTTTCCACATAAAAAACAAAGTAAGCATAGAAAACTTTGAATTTATTAATTTTATATTTAAACCGAATGTGGCGAGTCATGGAATTTGGAATCACGTTTTTCCTTTTTTTCATTTTCTTTTACCTTTTTTATATAATATATGTATATATTTGAAAAAAAAAGTATAAATAAATAAAGGGAAAAGTATAAAAATAAACTTTGTGGTTACACTTGTTTTCGATCGGCATCCTTGTGGTTTAAAAATTTACAAAATGGAACATTGAGCTTCATTCTGTTAGCAAACACAGACCAAATTGACTAACGGTGTTAAAAATCAAAAGATCAAGAGTTAATTTTGTCCTTATATTTATTTATTTTATAAATTAATCTATGTATTATTTTATCACAAACTAACCCCAAAATAAAAAATAAAAATCAAATATACCATGTTCTCCATCTCACTTTAATTTTTTATTTTTCTTCTTATTTCTCTCTCTTCTCTCTCCTCTTTGTTAGTTTCTCTCTTAAATTAATTGAATTTCCATCTCTAGTGTCCTTTCCTCTGTTGTCCATCCTTTCCTATCGATAATTTTTTATTCAATTTGATCGATTTCAGTATTAGTGATTGTCATGGTTTCTTTGACTTGATTTGAAAGAGCGAGAGTTCAAAGCTCAAAAAATTTGAAAAAAAAAAAAGAAATTAGCATCGAGAGAGGTGGAGAAATTAGGTCTCCACAACCTGGTTTTTTTGCCCAAAAAGGTCTCGCCCGTGGACTCAAGCTCAATTACACTGAAGCTATTGCTCTTACTGCGACTCAGGTTAGCTTTCATGTCTTAGATTTGTATTTTTTCTCTTTATCTTTCAGGGATTGCACTTAATCTTGGCTTATTTTGATCTAGATTTTGGAGTTCGTGATGGTGATAAATCAGTGGCAAAATTGATGAATATTGGGAAAGGGAATGTACAAATTTTATATGATGATGAAGCTTGGATAAATTTAATGTTGTTTATGTTTTTGAATTGATTGGATTACAATGAGAATGTGCTTACTTGAATTCTTTTGCATTTCTGTTTCCATGTTGAATTAGATTTAAAAAGAGATAGAAATTAAATTGATTTTAGAGAGAAATTAACAAAGAGACGAGAGAGAAAGAAGAAGAAAAATAAAAAATTAAAGCGAGATGGAGAAGATGATGTATTTGATTTTTATTTTTTATTTTGGAGTTTGTTTGTGATAATTAGATAATAAGAGGGTTAATTTATAAAATAAATAAATATACGGATACAAATAACTCTTTTTCCTTTGACTTTTAACACTTTTAGTCAATTTAGTACGTGTTTGCTAATGGAATGAACCATTTTATAAATTTTTAAACCATAAGGGTGCTGATCGAAAACAAGTGTAATCACAATGTTTATTTTTATACTTTTTCCATAAATAAATGTTATATATTTAAGTTAGTGATTGAAAAATATTTTTCAGTATTATAGTCAAACACCGGAATATATTTTCCAATATTGTGGAAAAACACAAGAAAATATTTTATTTTCCTCCATAATATTTTTCAGAATACAATGTTTTCCACTAAATAAATCTATTTTATTAAATCGAAATCGTCAGTTCGGTTAATCGATTTTCTTCTCCAATGCTTGGTTCGGTCGGATTGTTTTCCAACCCTATTAAAAACTCTCCAAATATTTTAAATTTATCGTGTGTCAAAAAGAAAATATCAAATTGATAAATAATTAGAACTTTTTTAAAAATTTACGGGACCGTTCAAATTTTGGAATTATTTTATTATATAAAAATAAAAGTTAATGAATGATATAAGGTAATTTTAAACTTTCAAAAATTCAAGACCAAAACTGGAGTTTTGAACCATAGTTGACTATTTTAAACTTATTATTATTGACACACATATCCAATCCAATATTGTAAGAATCACGTTATGTATGTTATATGCTTAATTAATGAGATGGTGCATTTCAGTAATTTTATTAAATCAAATAAGGTAAGGTATAATAAACCCTTACTTTCTTTTTTTTTTTTTTAAAAAAACCGCTACTTTCCTTTTATTTCTCTTCTGTCAAAATGGAAGATCCAACCCTTACTTTCGTTTTATTTCTCTTACTTTACTAATCCTCTAAAACTATCTATCCAATCAAAGCCTTAGCCTCATAATATCACAAAAACGTTAGCCTAATTTTCTGACGTGGCGCTGGTTAACTTTATACTTTTCCATAATCTCCTTTTAATCTGTCCGCTTAAAAGCCAAATCAGGCTCTTATATTCCTGCTGTGGCATTCTCCGGTCGCTGGCCCTCCGGCATCCAGTAATCTCTCCGGCATAGTACTCCAAACTTCCAGGTTCTATCCGTGGATCCTTCTCCTTAACATTCCGCGGAATTTTAATATCATGCTCTGTTTAATTACTGAGAAAATTTGGGGAAGGAATGGAGATTTGTACATAAAACTGAGCTAATGTAGTGTAAAATCGTTAAGTCATCAATATGCAAGTGATTGAACTAAAATCACCGGACCTTATTTGATTCTACCAAACATACTCCTATTCTTATAGTTTCGTAAATTTTTCTTCTGCATTTGATTTTCTTGTTATTGCTGTTTTTATTAAAAAATCATATTTCATTTCGTGTTTGAGTTATGAGAAATTAGTATAATTTAAAAAATTTAAATCAAACTTGAATGAAATATAAGACTGAGCTTCAATTGTTTGTATATATTGTTCATGCACAATTGTTGTAAGGATTGATTATGCATTACAACTTTATTAAAGAAAAATTTGAAGAATTTGAAGGTATTCTCAGATGACCTAGAGCTAGGTTATTGTGATTTTGAATTACATTATGTGAAGAAATTCGATTAGTTGAGTGATTTAATATTTAATCATGAAGTTCTTTTTGTAGTTGTTATGAATGATTTTCATTTTGTATTAATTTGACAGTATTCCTGATGAACAAAGAGGCGCAGGATCGGATGTGTGCTGCACAGGATGGAACTTTGGGGCGACCCAAGGCAGTATGGACTTCAGCTCGTGATGCTTATCTTGTCGACCTTTTAGTTCACCAACATAACTGTGGAAGAACTGCTTACAATGAGTTCAAAAATGAAGTCATTAGATCTATAACCCGTGATTTCAACAAGAAATTCAGCTTGAGTTTAGAGGAAAACCAGATTAAAAACCGGTACAATGTTATGAAGAAAGATTATGGTGTTGTTAAGACCCTGCTTAGCAGTTCTGGATTTGGCTGGGACGAAACACGCCAAATGGTTGTGGCTGATGATCAAGTTTGGGATAGCTACATCCCGGTATGTAACTAACTACAAATTAAGGACCGCATTTGGTGTGCATAGAGATAACATGACTGACATGACATAACAACGCGATTATGATGTTTCTTGCATATATATTATATACAATTATATGGAACTATAGATATCATAACTTATTTTTGACATGATAACCGGAAATTGCTACCCCTAGAATTGAGAAGCTTACAACATATTGTTGCAGGTAAAATGTGAAGCAAGGCCTTTTCGGAGAAAGAGCTTCCCGTTATATAAACTGATGTCTGTCATATTTGAAGGTAGATTTTTTGTGCTTCCCTAGCTAGTTATGTGTTATAGCTCTATCATTTGGTAACATAGTTGAATGCAGGAGAAAGAACTACTGAGAAATTGCCGGTTCCAAGTGGAGTTGTGGCTGGAACTGAAGAGGAAAACAGCAATACAGAAACGGTTCGATCTTCAGAACCCGTTAATCTGCCTACACAAGCGGTTGAGGGAACTCTTGATTCCGATTCCATTATCGGAATAAACTACACGAAAACAAGGAAGCGGAAATCAGACACTCCATCTGCATGTGGTCACAGGAGAAGAGTATGCGAACATAATATTGGAGAAACTTTGGAACGCATTTTATATGAAATGTTGTCGACAGCCACATTGATAAGAGGTGTGGAAAGGAATGTGTTGCCTGAGAAAACAATGTATGAAAAGTGCTTAGAGGATTTGCAGAAGTTGGAAGAGTTGGATGATACAGAGTTTAGTAAGGCTGTTAGTGCTCTCAAAGATGACAAGAATGCAATGGCATTCATGAAGATTAAAGGGCCTAGGCGTTTGATATGGCTGAGATCTCTATGGGAAGCCTAGTTAATCGGAGTGTTGGACTGTAATCAGTTAAACTTAATTAGTCTCATTTATCTTTCTTATAAGCTTGATTAAACCCATATTTATGCAGTTTTCTTTTCAAAATTTTACTGAAATGCTACATATTCGGGCTAAAGCTGGTAGATTACATTTGAGATCTTTCACTTTCTTGAAAGAAAAAGGTTGGGAGCTTCGAACTTGATATATGGCCAAGGCTTATTTGTAAGGCTATTTTGGTTAAACTAGATTTCCTATTGAAATTGTTGACCTTACATTATGTGACTTGTAATATTTTTCATTTTGAGGGTGTACATTTTTTTTTCCGAGCGTGTTCCTATATATTTTTTTTCTCATTTGTGTTGAAGGTGTAACTTCTCAGTTGCATGCTAACTTAATTTTAGTCAATTGCATGGTTGTATTGTAAGATTGTATTCAGCAACTTGAGAAGAGAAACAAAAGAAATGGCCTTTGAAGAATAAGGATGGAGTATCTTGCCAGAGTAGATTTGATCATGGGCTGGGCCAGATCAGAATCGTGCTGGACTTAACAGGTATGACATTTTTGTGATTAACCCTTTTTTAAATTATCCACAACTATATGAAATAATAATTTGAATGATGTCAAACTAAATAAATTATTATTTTTAATATATTTTAAGAACTAAGATTTATAAATTAAAATTTTAGGATAGAGTCCCCGAGTAAGAACTTTCTATGAATAGGTTAAATTTTTAAGGTTTAGGATTTATGAATTGGAGTTTATAATTTTTAAATTAGGGTTTAATTTAAATGCATATTTTATTTGTGATATATAGAAAAAATAACATATTTAGAATTAATTTTCTTAGTATGTAATCTGTATTAGTATCTCTCAATTGATTCTATATTACATGCACATATATTTATATATATACAATTAGGAGACATCTTTACCCTACAAGTAGTCTAAACATCTTACCCCACATCAGACATACAACTACCCAATACTATAGCAGACATATAACAGTTTCGGACATGTTTTACATTGACTACGCATGCTTTACATTAATTACACTCCACCCCCCCCCCCCCCCCCCCCCCCCCCCCCCCCCTCTCTCAAGTTGGAGCATAAATATTAATCATGTTCATCTTGGTACATATATAGCTAACTCGATTTTCCTGTATCACTTTCATAAAGACGTCTGCCAATTGCGCCCCTGTTCTGATACATGGAGTTATGATTGTGCCATTTTCTACCTTTTCTCGAGTAACGTGGCAGTCAACTTCTATGTGCTTTATTCTTTTGTTGAACACCAGATTGTTGGCGATATAGATAGTTGTTTCATTGTTACATCATAAATTCATAGGTTTCGTCTGAGCAACCCAATTTCACCAAAAAGATTGCGTAGCCATATAAATTCACACGTAGTTTGTGCCATAGCCATGTACTCAAATTCTACACTAGATCTAGATACCACACTCTGCTTTTTACTCTTCCAGGATATGAGGTTGCCTCCGACAAATACACAATAACCCGTAGTAGAACGCCTATTTGTAAGATCTCCTGTGTAAGCTGCATCTGTAAAACCTTCAACAATGTGATGCCTATGATTTTGATATAGTATACCAAGCCCCGGAGTTCCCTTTAGGTACTTCAGAATATGACTAACAACATTCCAATATGAAGTTCTAGGACATGACATGAATTGGCTTACAACACTTACTGCGAAGGAAATATCGGGACAAGTGATTGTGAGATGGTTAAATTTTCCAACAATCCATCTATATTTTCATGATTCAGAAGTAAATCTCCATCGTCGGTCTTTAACTTCCCATTTCGTATCATAGGAGCATCACAAGTCTTTGCCTCAATCAATCCAGCATCATTTAATACATCGAGGCACTATTTTCTCTAAGTGAGATAAATCCCTTTACGGCTCCGAAAAACTTCAACCCCTAGAAGTATTTCAATTGTCCTAGGTCCTTTGTCTGAAAACAAGTACCAAAGATTTTTTTTCAGATTTGTAATGACAATCTCATTATTTCCAGTAATTACAATATCATCAACATACACTGTTAATAAAATGCACCCAGAACTAGATGATGAATAGAACACAGAATGATCATATGCACTTCGACAGAGACCAAATTCGATGACGATAGCACTGAATCTCCCAAACCAGGCATGAGGAGATTGCTTCAAACCATACAATGACCTATGTAACCTACAAACTTTCTCGGGCTCCACTTGAGCAACAAATCCAGTTGGTTGCTAAATATATACTTCCTCACGTAAATCGCCATTCAGAAAGGAATTCTTGACATCGAGTTGATACAGTGGCCAATTGTAAGTAGCAGCAAAAGAAACAAACAAGTGAACAGAAGAAAGTTTGCCAATAAGGGAAAATGTCTCTAAATAGTCGATGCCACAGGTCTGAGCATAACCTTTTGAAATCAAACGAGCTTTTAGTTGAGCAACAGAACCATTCGGGTTGAATTTGACAATGAACACCCATTTGCAACTGATAGAACGCTTTTGAGGCGGAATAGACACTAGATCCCAAGTATGATTCTGTTCACGAGCATGCATTTCCTCTTGCATTGTGTTAATCCATCTAGAGGACTTAGTGCTTTAGATAGGAAGGGAGGGAGGGAGGAACATCAACAGACTCTAAAGCTACTACAAAAGACTTGAAGGAAGGTGACAATGAATCATAACATACAAATGAAGAAATCGGGTAACTGCATTAGGGGATACCTTTTCATAGGGCGATAGGAAGGTCAATGTTAGGATCTGAAGGTGGGGAAGGATTTGGAGACAAATAATGATGGGAAGCATTAGTAATTGGAGCATTGGGGGTTACAACACTTGAGTGACGTACACGCCGAGAATAAACCTGACGAACAACTGGCCGGGAAGGAACAAAAACCATTTGTTCACTTACAATATAAATAAGACTAATCATCGTCAGAAGGACTTGATGCATTAACAGAAGGAGTTGAGATAGTATCATAGAAATGAGTGGTTTCAGAAAAGGTAACATCAGCAAACCCCAAATAATGACCCAAAGAAGGAGAGTAGCAATGATACCCTTTTGAGTCCGAGAATAACCCACGAAGATGCACTTGAGTGATTTGGGATCAAGTTTGGAGACTTGTGGTCGCATGTCTTGAAGAAAACAAGTACACCCAAAAACACGAGGTGCGATAGGGAATGAAGAAGATGATGAAAAAAGAGAGTATGGAATCTGACCGTTAATGACTGAAGATGCCATATGATTGATTACAAAACTAGCGGTGGAGATCACATCTGTCCAAAAGGCTTTAGGAACCTAATGTTGGTCCCTTATAACGTGACAAGTTAGTTCCAAGGGGGGGGATAGGAACTATTTAAAATTTTGTCTGTTAAGGCTGACTTCTTTTCTTATGAAAAGGTTTACACAGCGTCACTAAGTAGATTTAAGACACAAGCTTAGTCAACTTGTGACTAAGTCTCCTTCTTTACTTGAGTCAGGAAATAGCACTTAGAGTCTATTCCTGAACTCAGCTTCTTAGTAAACTTAAACTCAACGTGAGTTCTTTACTTAGTCAGTTTTCATAGCAAGCAATATATATTAAAGGAGTTTAAGGGTTAGAAAGATATTACTCAGCAGACTTATCCTGGTTCGGCCTCTCCGCCTACGTCCAGTCCCCGGAACTCGTTCCGAGCTTTTTAAATTCTCTACTGAGCTCTTTAAAGGTAGAGCACGAAACCTTTTACAAATAGAAGCTGAGTATAACAAGAGTACCTTCCTCTATACCTCTACTCACTTATATATCTACGCTGAGTACTATAACCGAGTACTCAGCCTCTCCTTTCTATTCTTCTAGAAATGATAAAGTGTTTGTCCTAAACAATGATTGCTAAGACACTTTAGATGATTGGAAATCACTCTAGACTTTTACACAATAATATGGAAATTGGTGTAAGGTATTTGCTTTGCTTTTCTCACAGAATCTTCGAGTATGAATTTGGTCAGCGTTTCGACTACTTGAAGTTCTGCATCGATTGAAGCAAATGGATGGCCTTTATATAGTGACACTTGAGGCACCTGGTCATTTCGAATTTCGAAATAACCGTTGGAGGGAAACGGCTTCCTGTCGTTGTCACTTTGGGCGTGCTCAGCGTCGTTGGCCGATAGGATTCATGCATCTTCTATCTTCGTCAGTCTTCAACAGAATGTTTCGACATTTAAGGAAAAATCCACGAGACAGGTTTCTGCGCCTTCTGAATTTTTTCCAAAGTAGAAATACTTTGTCTAGAAGTTGAACATTGTCTGTCGCTGTCCAGACTGCTTTGTCGTCCAACTCAGCAGCTTCTACTTGAAGCTTTTGCCACGAAGGCTTCTCGATCCTTCTCTTGCCGAGTCGCAGTTTTAGTTGATACGGCTTCGTTTTGAACTCTTGGGCCGAATGGTCTTGATGTGTTGACTTGGGCTTGACTTCCACTTTATGGGCCTTTGGGCTTTTTTAATCTCAATGTCTTATACACAATTAAACTCAACATTGAACAAACACATTAGTGTAATAAATCAAAGCATTGAAATTTAATGTGTTAGAATATTTTTATCATTACTTAAATAATTTTGTCAAATCAAAATCATGTGGAAAGGTGTTTCAACAAACTCCCCCATTTTGATGTTGGCAAAAATATTCAGTCGAAGAACTCAGTGTTGAGCTCCCCCATGATAGTTGACCTTGTTTTATCAAATAACTCCCCCGTAAGGGTTGAGCTACTGACTTAGTTTTACTCTAAACATTTCAAGGTTTAATTGAGTAAGTCTAAGGTCAGTTTTCAGAGATAGGCCAGCTCATGGAACATATTCTTTTTAACTCAGTTTTACGCGGAAGGTTTAAATATCAGAGAGCGCTGAGTAAGCTTTGTTCAATGATTTTTAGTTAAGTGGACATATAAGAAGTGGTCAATATGTTTGATCAACACATCAGACATATCATAAATTAATATAGACAGTGTAGCACAGTTGATTTAATGAAGATGCGTTTTAACAAATTATATCAATCACTTAAGTAAGCATCGCATAAGAGTAGTTAGTATGAAAGAGATGCTTATAATTTGTTTTGGAATTTAAAGTCAGCATAACAGGGCTCACAGATATAAAGGGTTCAAAAAGCTAGCTATCCTAGTCAATACAAGTTAAGCTACTTTTGTTTGCCTTTGCCCTTGTGTTGCGGCTGACTAAATGAAGCTTGCTGAGTTCTTGGGGTTTGTTCTTTCTCCCCCGTTTTGCCATCATCAGGTTTGGGAATGAAGGTGGCTTCAATTGCAGCTTGAGTGAGGCGTTGAGAAAATGCCTGTAGCTTTCTCGTGTTTTCATTCATTCCGTCGAAGATTGGAACACCATCATCCACAATGGATCGAGGAATTCCGATAGATGCAGCACTCAGCATACTCAAAACAGCGGCTTGAGACTTGCCAATCCAGTGCATGGTTTCAGTGAGCATTGCAAAAGCTTGATGAAACTTTTTTAGCAAAGATGAATCATAATACTCACGTTGAGCGTTGATTTGGCGCACATTGCTGAAAGTCGCTCGAGAATACTTCAGAATCTCGTTGGTTTTAAGCTCGTCAGTTGCCATCTCTTGCCTGTTTAAGTTCAGCAGACGCACAGCCTCGCTAATTTGCTCAATGGAGCATTGAGAGGAGGTGGAAAGCTGGTGATTTGTTTTCTCTTGCTCAGTGTGAAGCTGGCTGAAGAGATGATGTACTTCGGCAGAAGTGGCATATGCTGAGTTCGCAGCTGACAATTGATGAAACTCCCTTTGTAGTGAGTTTATATGGTTGACCATGGTTAGCTGGAGTTCGGCCAGCTTCATTATAGAGTCCTTCATGGGCTATTGAGATTGTAGTGTAGTCATGACACTCAGAAGATCCTTCATACCTTTGATCTCAGTAAGAAGCTAAGTGACAGATGAAAATGGAGTTGTCTCAACAGTAGTAGATTCAGCGGCATTGGTACTTGATTGATGGAGGTCCTGGATGAGAGCTTGAGCTGAGTCAATGATTCTTCGACCAGACTCAGAGGCAATGAGGTAGCTAAAGGATCCATCTTGTGTTGGCCCAGATGCCGAAGGAGGAGTAGAGCCGAATAAAGGCGGTGTCTGGTTCTGCTCATTATTAGAAGGCCCAGCATTATCAGCAGCTGGCCTAGAATTTGGATTGTCAGTAGAAACTGACTGAATCTGATTCTGCTCATTGTTTGGGGGAAGTGGAGGATCAGTAGAAAGTGTTGATTGCTCAGGGTCAGGCTGAAGCTGACTTGGTGATGGAATTTTAGGAAGTTCAGTGACCACCTGAGCAGGTAATTCCTTGGCTTGCTCAATGTGTTGAGGAGCAGAATCTTCGAGCACTTGCTCAACATTACTTTGGTTGGCGGAAGCATTTAAGTCGGCATGTTCCTTCGGAGAAACAGAGGCTTGATTTTCTTGTAACTCTGGTTGAGACACAGGTGGGTTGGAGAAGTATTTAAGATGTACCTCGCTAAGGTCAGTGATCTCATCTCTCAACGGTGAATCACCCATGAGATCAATAACAGGTGTTCTAAAAGCTTTCTTCTTTCTCAGTTTCCTAAACTTCGGAGGAGTAGGGTCACAAGGAATAGACTCAATGGAGTCAGTGGGTGAGGCTTCCCTTTGAACAGCAGGAGAATTTACTTGGTGCTCAGTCTCTTCTTCATCAACCAACTCAGTGTTGATTGGTTCAAGATGCTCATCATCTGCTGGTTCCTCAGTGTCATCCTGACCACTTTCTTCTTCTTCAGACTCATCATCCAGTTCTTCTTCCTCTAACTGGTCATCCAACTCTTCCTCGACAAACTGACCACCCAATTGGTCTTGGTCTTGTTCTTCCTCAAACTGTTGCTCAGCGTCAATGCCTTGACTCTGTGCATAGTGTGAGTTAGGAGGAACGACGATATCTGTTGGTTGGGCATCGATAGGTCTTAACTCAAAATTGAGCTTTTTCTTCTTCCTTAACGGTTGCTCATCAACGTCCTTTCTTACTTCTGTCTCAGGCTCAGCTTTCCTAGGTCTTTTCTCCGCTGACCTAGATCCATCTTGACTTTGCTGAGTTTGAGGCTTAGTTCCTCCACATACAACTTTAATCTTCTTTGGAGCAGAAGCAGCAGCTTTAGAGGTGCTCTGGACAGCCTTCCTCTTTCTTTTAGTTCTTCCCTTTCGAGTCACTGCCCCCTCAGCGTTTTGGATAGCTTCTCCTTTTCCTTTCTTCGACAAAATAGGTAGATCATAAGCCAAACCGAATAGGGCAGCAGCTGTGATCTCGGTTCCACGAACTTGGATTTCCGCAATCATATCCACCTTGTGATCCTGGAGGATTCGAGTGATGAAGGAGCCCAGCCTGAGGGTTCATGTGCTTCGTAAAAACCCACCGATTATGAAGACAGGCATATTTATTGGCGTGTAGGTCAGCATGTGCCATATAAAACACTGCTCGAAGTTGGTTGCTGAGTTGGTGCAGTTGATTTTAGGGTAGAGGAAATTTGTCAATATGTAATGGGCCATCTTTTGATGCTGACCCATGGAAGGGCTTGAAATTTCACCTACATGACCCTCAGGTTTGTAGAAGGTCTGAACGTAGTCGGTTTTCTCATGGTCACCTGATTTACAAAGTATAGCTCCTTCGTTTTTCAGTTTGAACAATGAGGCTAGATATGCTGGGTTGATGGAGATGTTCTTCCCTCGAACATGAGTCGCTAGGTAGTTCCTGTTATCATTGGCGACTTTTAGGTTGGCGTAGAATTCTCGTACCAACTCAGGGTAAGTAGGATCCCGAACTGAGAACAGCTCGGTCCATTCATTGTTCTTGATCCACTCACAGAAAGGTTGCTCGGCCTCCACGAATCCTTTTGAGAAACACCGCGAGTGGTCAATCTTCCACCCCCTCACACTCTCGAAGACCTGAGTGTAGGTGCGTTCTACTACTTTCTTACCCTTGTCCTTTTGCTGTTGTTTCCTTTTGGAAGAGGTAGCTTGGACAGCTTGAGCTTTCTTGCTCGGCGTAGTAACTCCAGCATGATCACACTGAGTGGGAGAAGTGGGATTGTCATCAGAGCGGTTATGGGAGAGACCGGCACCGGAGATGTTCAGAGAAATTTTAGTCATTTTCTCAGAGAAGTTTTTAGAAGGTTTGGGAACTTTTCGAGAGAGAGAGTATGAATGCCAAAGATTTCTAAGCATAAAGAAATAGAAGTGGGAATTCATCCACTATTTATAGAGATGTTGAGTTAATCCAAGGCATTGAGTAGTCCGTTTTGCCTCGAGATTCTCAATCGACAAAGATTCTAGCATTTATGACACATACGGCGCGTGCATTTTCTAATTATAGCCTATACGTCATCCTAGGTGGCTATTTAATTCGCGTGCTTTGCATTAAAGTTTGCAACGGCTCTTTACTCAGTGTTAAGAATTTCAGGCGTTTAAAATTCTGAGTAGTTAGTGTTATGCAGAGGAATCGATCTTATGCGTAGTAACTCAACTTGAGATAGATACTCAGCATATATATTTATCTACTCAGCATGTAATAGCACAAATCATTCAGCATGGTAATTCACTCAGCATGCATACTATACTTGAAATTTATTGAAGAGGATTAAACATACCAATGGCTTCTCTAAGTATGTTGAATTGCTCACGAGCCAGTGGCTTTGTGAAGATATCGGCAAGTTGCTCATCTGTTGGGACATAGGTCAGCTTGATCTCTCCCTTGAGTACGTGATCTCTAATGAAGTGATGTCTTATGCTGACATGCTTCATCCTGCTGTGTTGGATTGGGTTCTTTGATAAGTCAATGGCACTTTTGTTGTCACATTTGACTTCAATTGTTTTAGTCCGAACGCCAAAATCTTCAAGCTGTTGCTTAATCCATAGGACTTGAGCAACACAGCTTCCAGCAGCAACGTACTCAGCTTCATTGGTTGACAGGGCTACTGACGCCTGCTTCTTGCTGAACCAGGACACAAGACAGCTTCCAAGGAAGTGGCATCCTCCTGATGTGCTTTTTCGTTCAAGCTTGTCTTGTCCGTAGTCAGCGTCAGTGTATCCAATGAGTGTGAAGTCATGAGTGTTGGGATACCATAAACCTGCATTCACTGAGCCTTGCAAATATCTAAGGATTCTTTTTACAGCTATGTAATGAGATTCCTTAGGGTTAGATTGATATCTAGCACAATAACATACTGAGAACTGAATGTCCGGCCTACTAGCAGTTAAGTAAAGTAGAGAACCAATCATACCTCGGTACAATCTGCTGTCTACTGACTTACCATTCTCATCAGCGAAGAGGACAGTGTCAGTGCCCATTGGGGTAGATATTGACTTACAATTCTCAAGTTCATACTTCTTCAATATCTCCTTAGCATACTTAGTTTGACTGATGAAGATGCCATTTTTCCCTTGTTTGATTTGAAGTCCAAGGAAGAAGTTGAGTTCTCCCATCATTGACATTTCAAACTCAGTCTGCATCTGCTTACTAAATTCCTTACACATTGACTCGTTAGTGGCACCAAAAATAATGTCGTCAACATATATTTGAGCCAGCAGGGTATCTTTACCCTTCCTCTTAATGAATAAGGTTGTATCAGCTTTACCTCTGACATAATTTCTAGTCAGCAGGAAACTGGTCAGCCTCTCATACCAAGCACGTGGTGCTTGCTTGAGGCCATACAGAGCCTTTTTGAGCTTATAAACGTGGTTTGGGAATTTAGGATCCTCAAACCCTGGAGGCTGATTAACATAAACTTCCTCGTTTATAACTCCATTAAGGAATGCACTCTTAACATCCATTTGAAACAGTTTAAAGTTCATATAGCTTGCATATGCACATAAAATTCTAATAGCCTCTAGCCTTGCCACTGGGGCAAAGGTCTCACCGTAGTCAATACCTTCTTGCTGACTGTAGCCCTGAGCTACAAGTCTTGCTTTGTTTCTGACCACGTTCCCTTGTTCATCCAGCTTGTTGCGGAAGACCCATCTTGTTCCTATGGTCTTCTAGCTTCTTGGATTTGGCACTAAGTCCCATACTTCATTTCTTCTGAACTGATCAAGTTCTTCTTGCATTGCACTCATCCAAAATTCATCATACTCGGCTTCAGAGAAATTCTTTGGTTCCTGGATTGAGACGAATGCTACATTGCTGAGGTATCTGCTGAGTTGATTTCTCGTCATCAGGGTATTCTTAGCAGCATCAAGAATGGCACTCTCTGAGTGACCTCTTGGTATCCTAATCTCCTTTGTAGATTGATGTCTTGCGCTGGTTGTGTTTCAACAATCTCTGCAGGTGTAGATTGGTCAGTGAAAGTAATTTGAGTTTCACTTTTACCTTTGGTCAGCCCTTGAGGAAATGACTCAGCGGCTGTTTCTTGGTCAGCGGGTGCTGAGTGTGGGTCATCCTCGGTCAGCGGCTGGTATCTACCTGCAGGGTTAGTTTCATCGAACTCAACATGTACTGACTCTTCTAAGACTTGAGTTCGTTTATTGAAAACTCTGTATGCTTTGCTGTTTGTTGAGTAGCCTAAAAAGATAGCTTCATCAGCTTTTGAGTCAAACTTAGCTAGGCTATCTTTGGTATTTAAGATAAAACATTTACAGCCAAAGGCACGAAAGTATCCAATGTTGGGCTTTCGTCCTTTCCAAAGTTCATAGGGGGTTTTCTTTAGTATAGGTCTAACTAGAGCCCTATTAAGAATGTAGCACGTTGTGTTAACAGCTTCTCCCCAAAAGTACTTTGGAAGCCTATGCTCACTCAGCATTGTCCTGGCTATTTCAACCAAGGTTCTGTTTTTCCTTTCAACAATCCCATTTTGTTGAGGCGTTCTAGGAGCAGAGAAATTATGGTCAATGTCGTTGGTTTCACAGAATTCAACAAACTGTTGGTTCTTGAATTCTCCACCATTATCACTTCGGATGTGAGCTAACTTAAGGTCTTTATCATTTTCAAGTTTTCTTACTAAATTTGAAAATGTCTCAAAGGTTTCATCCTTGCTACTCAGCAAGATAATCCATGTGTACCGAGAAAAGGCATCTACAATGACCAAGAAAAATCTTCTTCCACCCAAGCTCAGCGGCTGGACTGGACCGAAGAGATCCAAGTGTAGTAACTCTAATGGACGCTTAGTTGAGACAATGTTTTTACTATGAAAAGATTGTTTGGTTTGTTTTCCAGCTTGGCAAGCGTGGCATAATTGATCTTTTTCAAATTTAAGTTCGGGCAGTCCCTCAACCAGTTGTTTTCTTGCTAATTTGGCCAGGAGGTTCATGCTTACATGACCAAGTCTCATGTGCCATAGCCATGAAATTTCTTCCTTTGATACTAAGCATACAGTTTTTGAAAACTTCTTTTCTAAGTTCAGCATAAAGACATTATCAATACGAGGGGCAGTTAGAATTAACTCATTTGTTTTACCCTCGAATATTTTACATCCAGTGTCATCAAACTTTTCTCCCATTGTCACATAGCTGAGCTACGCTGAGTAAGTTATATTTGAGTCCGTTGACTAGGGAGACTGACTCAATAGTAGGATTACCACCAATGGTTCCTGACCCTACTATCTTACCCTTCTTATTGTCTCCAAAACTTACACTTCCTCCTCGTTTACGCACAAACGTGATGAACTGAGTTTCATCACCAGTCATATGCCTCGAGCATGCGCTGTCAATGTACCACATCTTTGACTTCTCAGCACACCTCAGGCTTACTTGCAATATAGCTAGTTGCTTTTAGGTACCTAATTCTTTTTGGGTCCTTGCTTGTTAGGTTCAACAGGTAAAGCATCATATTTCATTTTATGACGACACACTTGGACAGTATGTCCATTCTTTCCACAGAAGTCACAGCTGACCTTCCGTTTAGAATGTTTCACTGACTGGTCAGCACCCCAGTGCTGAGCGTGCCAGCACACCTTTGTGGTGTGTCCTTTCTTCCCACAGAAGTCACACTGGACATTCTGCTGAGGATTCCATCTCTGCTGACTAGTACTTCGGTACTCAGTGTTTAGAGGAATATTTCTCTTATTCGGAACCTTAAGTTGGTTCTGAATTGATGTGACGTCCTTTCTCAGTTTCTTGGAATCTGATTGGACCTCAGTGACAAACTTTTGCATAATTTCTACATTACTATGCAAAATTGAAGTGTCCTGGAGAATATATCGAAGGTCACTCAGTTTGACCTCCTCAACCTCGTCACATCGCCTGCTGAGTGCTCTAACCTTTTTATTACACTTTTTGACCAGTGTATAAAGGTCACTCAGGGCATTAACCATTTCATTTCTGAGCAAGGGTAGTGATATTACCTCAGTTGAGTGTTCCTCATCGTCAGATGCAATGGAAGGGTCAACATGCTCAGAAACACAAGGTTCAGCAAGCTCATCTGCCATGAAGCAGATATTTGCTGACTCAGTGGCATCGGCTTCAGATGATGATGAATCATCACTATCACTCCAGGTTGCCACCATTGCCTTCTTGTCGTTCTTCCTTTCTTTTCTCGGCATGGGACAGCTTGACTTGATATGGCCAGTTTGATGACATTCAAAGCATGTAATGGGCTTTGAGCTGTCCTTCTTGTACTTGCTGTCGCTGGAGTCAGCTTTGTACTTATCAAACTTCTTGTAAGGCTTCTTAGAATATTTGTCATTCTTTTTGAACAGCCTTTTCATCTTTCTAGTGAACATAGCCATTTCTTCATCGTCTGTTGAGCTCCCATCAGTGGAGTCAACTTTCATGACAAGAGACTTTTGCTTCTTGTCTTCAGACTTTTCCTTCACCTCGAAATTCTTCATTGAGATCTCATGGGTCAGCAGTGAGCCAATGAGTTCATCATACTTGTAGGTGGTTAAGTCTTGAGCTTCCTCAACAACAGTTTTCTTTGCTTGCCAGCTTTTAGGAAGACTCCTAAGAATCTTCTTAACTTGCTCTTCCTCAGTGAAGATCTTTCCAAGTCTCTTGAGCTCGTTGATTATATTTATGAACCTTGCGTTCATGTCTGAGATTCCTTCATCATCGTTCATTTCAAACAGCTCGTACAACCTCATGTGCTGGTTGACTTTGGATTCCTTCACCTTGTTGGTTCCTTTATAGGTAACCTCGAGCTTCTTCCAGATCTCCTGCGCTGAATCACAACCTGAAATCTTGTTGTATTCTGCAGCATCTAACGCACAGTGAAGCATGTTTATAGCCGAAGCATGATTTTGTAGCTTCTTGAGATCATCCTCTGTCCATCTAGTCTCAGCTTTGACAACCGTTTGGCCATCAATAGTTTCAACAGGAACAAATGGGCTTTGGACTATAGATAGCCATGCGCTCATGTTTGTTGCCTGAATGAAATTTTTCATTCTATTCTTCCAAAAGGTATAGTTAGACTCGAAGAATAGAGGAGGCCGAGTTATGGACAGACCCTCAGGTAAAATCTGAGTTGTCAGATTTCCTGGGAGAAACCAAGTGCTGTTCTCAGCCATAGTGGGGATCAGCTCAAGGTAGTTAAACCTTGCATAGTGAGCTTTGAAGCTCTGATACCACTTGTTGGTCCCTTATAACGTGACAAGTTAGTTCCAAGGGGGGGGATAGGAACTATTTAAAATTTTATACGTTAAGGCTGACTTCTTTTCTTATGAAAAGGTTTACACAACGTCACTAAGTAGATTTAAGACACAAGCTTAGTCAACTTGTGACTAATTCTGCTTCTTTACTTGAGTCAGGAAATAACACTTAGAGTCTATTCCTAAACTCAGCTTCTTAGTAAACTTAACTCAGCGTGAGTTCTTTACTTAGTCAGTTTTCATAGCAAGCAATATATATTAAAGGAGTTTAAGGGTTAGAAAGATATTACTCAGCAGACTTATCCTGGTTCGGCCTCTCCGCCTACGTCCAGTCCCCGGAACTCGTTCCGAGCTTTTTGAATTCTCTACTGAGCTCTTTAAAGGTAGAGCACGAAACCTTTTACAAATAGAAGCTGAGTATAACAAGAGTACCTTCCTCTATACCTCTACTCACTCCTATATCTACGCTGAATACTATAACCGAGTACTCAGCCTCTCCTTTCTATTCTTCTAGAAATGATAAAGTGTTTGCCCTAAACAACGATTGCTAAGACACTTTAGATGATTGGAAATCACTCTAGACTTTTACACAATAATATGGAAATTGGTGTAAGGTATTTGCTTTGCTTTTCTCACAGAATCTTCGAGTATGAATTTGGTCAGCGTTTCGACTACTTGAAGTTCTGCATCGATTGAAGCAAATGGATGGCCTTTACATAGTGACACTTGAGGCACCTAGTCATTTCGAATTTCGAAATAACCGTTGGAGGGAAACAGCTTCCTGTCATTGTCACTCTGGGCGTGCTCAGCGTCGTTGGCCGATAGGATCATGCATCTTCTGTCTTCGTCAGTCTTCAACAGAATGTTTCGACATTTAAGGAAAAATCCAGGAGACAGGTTTCTACGCCTTCTGAATTTTTCCCAAAGTAGAAATACTTTGTCTAGAAGTTGAACATTGTCTGCCGCTGTCCAGACTGCTTTGTCGTCCAACTCAGCAGCTTCTACTTGAAGCTTTTGCCACGAAGGCTTCTCGATCCTTCTCTTGTTGAGTCGTCGTTTTAGTTGATACGGCTTCGTTTTGAACTCTTGGGCCGAATGGTCTTGATGTGTTGACTTGGGCTTGACTTCCACTTTATGGGCCTTTGGGCTTTTTTAATCTCAATGTCTTATACACAATTAAACTCAGCATTGAACAAACACATTAGTGTAATAAATCAAAACATTTAAATTTAATGTGTTAGAATATTTTTATCATTACTTAAATAATTTTGTCAAATCAAAATCATGTGGAAAGGTGTTTCAACACCTAAATATGAAACAACATGGCTCAAGCAACTTCTATTAAGTGACAATTCTTACGTTCAGCAACACCGTTTTACTGAGGTGCAACAATTGAAGAAGTCTGATGAATAATACCATGATGGGAAAGGTATGATTGGAAGATGCTTGATACATCTTCTTTAGCATTGTCACTTCGTAAAATACAAATAGATTTGTTAAATTGTGTGCGAATCTCGGCATGAAAGGGACAAAAGATAGTAAATAATTCTAAACGATATTTCATAGGATAAAGCTACGGAAAACGAGAAGAATCATCTTATATAAATCTAAACAAAAATATAATAATAATTATCAAAATATATCTATTTAATTCTTACTTAATTTATTGTTTATGAAGGAATTACAACATATATAGATCTCAATATAAAATGAGTTACAACTTACATCTTATAGCATATATCTGTTAAGAAGATTGCAGTGGAAGAATGAGAACCATGGTGATGTATTACCAATCATATGACTCTTATGCTAAAGTGGTTCATGGGGAGAGATGATGATCCATGAACTAAGAATAATAGTTTAAGACCGAGCAAGAGAGGATCGGCGCAGGGAGTATAGGGAGATGGATGCAACTTTTGACTCTATGATTGTATTATGATTAGGGATAAGTTATTTATGTGGTTAGCCATGCCTGTACAGTTGGTAATTAGGTTAACCTAATAACCCACATAACTTGTATCTAAGATTTTTTCAGTTACGATGGGATCAATATTTTACCCATGCCAAATATTTCCTACATCACACACTAGCACGTAATGGAACACGTTCCTTATCTCTTCTCATTCTCATTCTTATTCATACTTGTTGATGTTTCGTGCGACCGACATGCAATCAAGAGCTCTACATATATACTCGTTGGAGATATATGTGTCTCGATGGACATGTATCAAATCTAGCATTATACACTTGTTGAAAATATATATCATTTTGATTGAATATGTATCATAACTGGTTGTATGTTTTAACCTAGATTCCATATCACATCCACTGTAATTTCTTTGATCTCTACAATGTTCAATTACCATGTGCTTTTGATAGACATATATCAAATCCAGTACTATATACTTATATACTCATTTGAGAGTATATCATTTTGATTGAACACATATCGTAACAAATTTTATATTTTATCTTATATTCCATATCACATCCATTGTAATTTGGGATATAGAGAGGATCCCTAGTAGAGTTAATTAGGATTGTTTAACAATGCTAAATTAGTTAAATTAATTAGGATGGAACATGTATCATTGCGTAATGTTGTTGTACAAAATAATGCGATAAGAATTCAAATTAATCATGTCCAACGTTAACAATAACTTCCCCATTTTTCTCTCCTAGGTTGAGAGTTTTTTGTGCTTTTTCTCTTTGCTTTCTTGCTTTGCAAGATTCATCGTCATTATTGCTCCTGTGTATCGGTGGTCTCGACGATCGATTTCTTTGACTGTTTCCACGAAAGATATGATGGACAATCTTTTGATTCAAGAAGAGGAGGTTGAGAATCTTGCACTGTCGGTGACGGTGGATGAATCGCTTGAGACCAATTCTGACCTTTGTCTTTTAGGGAGATTTATACCGGTCGACCGATTAACTTCACTACTCTTCAACATAGACACGCAAGTATCCGGATGCCTCATCGCGGTTTGTATGTTCAGCGATTAACAGAAAAACGATATTTGTTCAGGTTCTATCATGAATTGGACATCTCTAGGGTTTTTGAGGGGGTGTCGTGGGCCTATGATAATCACCTGATTATCCTTCATCGGTTAAATACGAATGAGGATCCTCTCCTACTTGAGCTCTATCATATATCGGTATGGGTTCAAATACACAATCTCCCCACAGGTTGTATGTCTGAAGCTGTTGGAAAGAGAGATTAGGGGACTTCATTGGCAAATTTTTACTTTATGATATCAAGAACAATATTGGAGGATGGAAAATGTTCATGCGTATTCGGGTTAGTATGGATGTCAGGATGGCTTTGAAATGTTGGAAGAAGATAACAAAGGAAGGTGGTTCGCGCCAATTGGTTCAGTTCAAATATGAGAGAATTACCTATTTCTATTATATTTGTGGGCTACTAGGATAGGTTCTGCCCTAAGCACTTTACCAGTCCTAATGTCTGAAAAAAGATTGGGGACCTTGGTTGAAGGCCCAACCAAACACATGCATTCGAGGCGGAGGTGAAAGATGGCTACGTGGGGCTAATGGCCCTTATGGCAGACAAATCCCATGTATTTTATTCTCTGAACTTCCAGGAGAATCCGGTCTATATAATGGAGTGTCAAGGATTAGAGGGGGATGGTCTGGAGGAGGACGATGTCGTGGAAGATCTCAATGATATTGGGGATAATAAGAGAAAAAGAAAGAAGCTACTGCTATATGCTTCAGGCCTACGGAAGGGTGGAAGTAGTGAAAGTGTGCAGAATAATATTTCAAGATCGACCGAGCTTGCAGGCGAGCCCCACCGGGAGTCATGATTAGTGGTAGTTGGAAATACCAGGGCCTTGGCAACCCCTGGGAGGTATTGGCTCTCAAAAACATTTTTAGGAGTAATAAGCCATCCTTTTTGTTCTTATTTGAAACTTTAACCAACCAGAATAGATTTGAACAAATAAAGAAGACTGTAGGCTTTGATAATTTTTTCTATGTTGATAGGGAAGGTAGAGGAGGAGGATTAGCGATTATTTGGCGAAGTGATGTGAATATTTCTATTCTTAGTTATTCATCTTTTCATATTGATGTTAGTATCCAGGAAGGTGAGGCGACGGCTTGGAGGTGTACGGGTTTTTACGGGCAGTCTAACCGAGCAAAGCACCACCTATTTTGGGATTTGCTCCGTAGTTTAAAAGATCGATCGTCACTCCCATGGTGTGTGATTGGTGATATGAATTGCATTCTAAATCATGAAGAGAAAAGAGGGGGTGCCTGTTATCCTGCAGCTTTGATCCATGATTTTCAAGAAATAATTTCTGATTATGGACTTATTGATATGAGGTTGCCGGGGTATCCGTTCACGTGGGAGAGGGGTCGGGGATCTCCTCCTTTTGTTGAAGAATAGTTGGATAGGTGTCTTGCTTTTCCGGAGTGGCTTGACCATTTTCCTGAGGCAAATCTTTCTAGCGGAACGTGGTCGTCTTCTGATTATCTTCCTATTTTTCTCCATGTCAAGCCCAGGTCGAATTGCCTCTCTTGCTCCTATCCTTTTAGATTCAATAATTATTGGATGCAAGAACCAGACTTTGAGATGGTTACGACCGAATGGCACGTTAATAGGAATTGTGACTTATTGACGAGACTTGATAAATGTTGTACATCAATGAAGATTTGGGACGAAAAGTTCAGGTTACAAATCACGAGTAAAATAAGAAAGGCTAAAGTTGAACTTACGAATCTGTTGAGGTCGAATCATGGTAATTCGGATGCGAAAATTTTATCGTCCCGACGGGAGCTGCATAAGTTGCTTCAAATGGAAAATTCATATTGGAAACAAAGGTCTAAGATTCTATGGCTCAGGGAGGATGATCGTAACAGTAAATTCTTCCATGCAATGGCTTCTCAAAGGCAGAGAAAGAACAAAATTGAGAAACTGTTGCTGGAAGATGGGGAATGGACGGATGATGGCGAGAAGATTGGGGATCTAATAAAAGATATTATACGAATTTATTCAAGGCCGTTGATGATCCGCTTGTGTCTGCACTCGACCAAATCCCAAATAAAGTAAGCGCTATTATGAACGGTAAGCTGGGTAGACAGTTTGTTGTGGAGGAATTTAGGAAGGCAACGTTTCAAATGCACTAGGACAATCCTCGGATCCCGATGGGCTTAGGCCGGGTTTTTTTCAGAAGTTTTGGTACCTTATTGGTGAAGATGTGGCAAAGGCGGCAATAGCATGGCTGGAGAGTGGTTCCTTCCCCGATAAATTGACTGAAACGAACATTGTACTCATTCCTAAAGTGTCTGCTCCTGCCACCGTTAATGACTTTCGACCCATTGCATTGTGCAACGTGCTATATAAAATCATTTCAAAGGTGTTAGCTAACAGACTCAAGGTTATTCTCTCGGATATCATTGCTGAAGAACAATCTGCTTTCGTTCCGGGTACACTCATAATTGACAATGTGATTACAGCTTTTGAAACAATTCATTCTATGCTTTCTAAACGAAAGGGCAAAGGGGGCTCAGTAGTCGTTAAAATCAATATTAGGAAAGCGTATGACAATTTCAGATGGGAATATCTCTTAAAGCTATTATGTAGATTGGGTTTTACTGACGGGTGGATCAGTTGGATGTATATGTGCATTAAATCTGTATCTTATTTCTTCCAAGTGAATGGTAAGAGTGTTGGGCCTATTATTCCAGGTAGAGGCATCCATCAAGGAGACCCGCTGTCACCATACTTGTATATCTTGTGTGCGGAGGGATTGTCTTGTCTTCTGAATCAAACACAAAACGTCATGCCCTGACTGGTTGCCAAGTTGCTCGAGGAGCTTCGGTTTTATCTGACCTCCTATTCGCGGACGACTGTCTGCTTTTTTGTGGTGAAAATGAGAACGAAGCTAGGACTCTAAAGGAAATTCTAATTCAATACGAGCAAATCTTAGGTCAGGCTATCAACTTCTCTAAATCCAGTATATCTTTTAGCCAAAAAGTAACTAAAAGGGGTATAAGGTTAATTAGTGGCTGTTTAGGGATTGACAAGCCAATGGATATATCTCGGTATCTTGGGCTTCTGGTGATGGTTGGTCAAAGTAAGAAAGTGGCATTCGGGTATCTGAAATCAAGACTATCAAATCGATTATTTGGTTGGGCAGGGAAGTTACTTGCACAAGCGGGGAAGGAAATTATGTTAAAATCAATTGCACAGGCAATCCCAACCTATTATATGAGTACCTTTTTAATCCCCATCTCGCTTTGTGACAAAATGCAAAGGATGATGAACTCCTTTTGGTGGGGATCAAACCCCGTTGGTAGGAAAAGGATTCACTGGGCAGCTTGGGATAAACTTTGTGAAAGAAAGGAGCATGGGGGTCTCTGATTTAGACAATTACATGCTTTTAACTTTGCTATGTTAGCTAAACAAGCATGGATTCTTGTATCAAGACCTGATACGTTGTTTTGTCGGATACTCAGAGCTAAATATTTCTCGCAAGGAGAGTTTTTATCATCACAATTGGGCTCTAACCTGAGTGTGATTTGGAGAAGTATCTAGTCTGCAAGAAAAGTGCTTGTGAAAGGATTAAGATGGCGGGTTGAAGGGGGGTTCTAGAATTAATGTTTGGTCTGATCCTTGGTTAATTAATGCTCCAGATTTCAAACCAAGATCCGTGCAAGGTGATGGGCTGGAAAAGATGACAATTGTTGATCTTAGATTATTGAATTCTGATGAATGGGATTTAGAAAGGATAAGAGGTTTGTTTGTTGATCAAGATGTTCAATGGATTTTGCAAACGTTTCTGGGAGAGAGGTATTCAATTGACTGCCTAATTTGGCACCATGGAAAAAGTTCATTAAGCAAGAGAAATTGTTGAGGATAGAGTTGCCTCGCGACCTGCACTTAAATGGACTCATTTCTGGGCTTTTCCTATTCCTCCGCGAGTAAAAATGCTGGTATGGAGAGCTTGCTGTAATTTTCTTCCTGTTAAAGACAGACTCTCTTTGAAGGGGATTGTGTCTGATAATCTGTGTGGTTTATGTAAGGAGGAGGGGGATCATACGGTTCACTTGTTCATGGATTGTGAATATGCTAGATGTTTTTTGCTTGAAATGAGCGTTGATTCGCATATTGTGACGAGTGACTATTTTATCTATTGGTTTGAAAGTTTTTTGGAGGCTAGGGAAGATCAGGAATGTTATGCTCTTTGCATGGGAATCTGGGAGTTGTGGTGTCAGCGGAATACAGGTATTTGGGAAAACTCAATTGTCCCTCCTCGAATTGATGCGGGTCTGTGCAGGAATTTTTTCAATTCATTTACTGCTGCAATCTGTCATGAAAGTTCCCAAGCCCCTGTGCGCAGACCTGGTGTATGACGTCCTCCGCTGGCTGGAAAAATTAAGTTCAACGTTGATGCCTCTGTTCGGGTTGAACTCTCTAAATTCGGGATTGGGGGCGTGGTAAGGAACGACACATGTGCTTTTGTCTTTGCTTTTGCGCAAACTTGTCAAGAGAAGGTCCTCCCGCGGATGGCTGAAGCATTTGGCTTATTAAAAGCTCTGCGTTTGGTTCAGCAGAACGTGTGGGAAGGGATCATTTTGGAATTGGACGCTAAAGAGGTTGTCGACGTTTGTTACGCGGATCATAATGATATATCAGAATTCAGTATGGTGATTAAGGAGTGTTATCAGTTAATTCATTGTCTAGTGAATGTTTCAATTCATTGTCTAGTGGATGTTTCAGTTGTTTTTGTCAAAAGATTAGCCAACTAGGTGGTTGGCCTTGTCTTTAGTTAGGCCTATTTTCTGGCATTCAAAATTGAATGGTTTTTTTTAATGTTCACTAACGATGATTCATTTATAAATTCATTACTAGTTTGCTTTTAAAAAAAAAAAAAAACTATGCTTTTTTTGGCTAGAAAAAACAATGATATGAGGTGGGAGGGAAGAGATTGAATAAACAAAAGTGCTAACTGTGAAAATTACCGCCTAAAAAAGGTGGAGGGAAACAGAGATCCCCCACTCTCACTATCCCTTCCCCTTCTCTGTTGTCAAGAAAAGTAAAGTTCTTCATCGCAAACTTGTCTTTCTCCACCACCGCCTCTTCGCTATTCTTTCTTTTTTAATTTTCAATTAATGGATCGTCTCTTTCTCTCTTCCACCTTTCTCACTCTCCTCTCTCTTTCTTCCCTCTCTGGTATTTTTAATTTCTTTAATCACTCTCCATCACCACTTGTTTAATTTTATTCCTCACTATTATCTTTCTTTCTTTCATTTCTTGCAGATGTCCAACCCGCTTCTTTCAAGTTCATCAACAAGTGCCGCTACACCGTCTGGCCTGGCTTACTTTCCGGTGCCGGCACTGCCCAGCTTCCCACCACAGGCTTCGCTCTTAGAACCGGCAAATCAAAATCTGTTTCCGTTCCCAGAGGATGGTCTGGTCGTCTTTGGGGTCGGACTCATTGTGGCCAAGATTCATCTGGTAAATTCTCTTGCCTAACTGGCGACTGTGGCTCCGGGAAACTTGAATGCGGTGGTAGCGGCGCTCTTCCTCCGGCCACTTTAGCGGAGTTCACCCTTAACGGCGCCAATGGCTTGGACTTTTATGATGTTAGTTTAGTTGACGGATACAATATGCCGATGCTTGTGATCCCTAAGAAAAGCACGAACGGAACCTGTGGCGCCACCGGTTGTTTGATCGATTTGAACGGAGCATGCCCTAATGAGTTGAAGGTGAAAGCGCGTGGTCATGGGAGAGTTGGGGTGGCATGTAGAAGCGCGTGCGAGGCGTTTGCGGAACCTCAGTTTTGCTGCAGCGATGCCTACGCTACACCTGACACGTGCGCCCCCTCTGTTTACTCATTGTTTTTTAAGCACGCTTGCCCACGCGCTTATAGTTACGCTTACGACGATAAGACGAGCACCTACACTTGTGCCAACACCGACTACATTATCATATTTTGCCCTCTGCCGTATACCAGGTAAATTTACCTTATTAACCTAGGCTGATCAATCTCTTATATCTTCGTATAATATTATATGCGTAATTTGGGTATGAAACATGTTTGACACGCTGGCAAGTTCTAGAAAGTGGATGATAATTGAGTGATAGTGATGATTGATGGAATGAGTGACCAAAACTTTTAATTGGATTGAAAATGACCCTTGTATGTAATTATAATAATGATGCTACTGCAATCTGCCACTTCAATGTTGCTGTTACATATGTTGCTTTCAGGAAATGTCTGTTAAATTATCCACTAGAGCCATGAGTTCAATCTCTATGACTAGAAAAAAAATGCTTCTCCAGCATTTAATGTAAAAAAAAAAATTGAAGTCTATTTATGTTAGTTGGGTGGCTTCCTTTGTCAGAATGGATTTTTATTCGGTATAAGATGGAATCAATTAATGAGCCTTTGAACAAATATATTTACAAAGTAGTTTTTTGCTCTATGGGAGATACATTATAAATAGGAGCAGGTCAGTGTGTGGGTATGTGTTTGAATCTTTTCAAAGAAAGTACATCCATCCAAATTTTTGATCTTTCAAAGCATTTCTTGCTTAATTATCAAAAACTTGCTCTAGGTTCCAGGCATATCGCCTGGAGAAGTCAAAGGGCCGGCTCTGTTCAAGAGGCATGCATTTATGAGCCTAGTGTCATTGGGGTTTTAACTCTTAAGTTTAGAAGTGGTTGTTTCAATCTCAACTCTTCCCTATCTATGTAATCTACGTTTGAAAAAAGTGCTTATTATACTAGAGTTGGAAAAAGTATCATGGATACCTTACTTCAAGTCCTAGGTCTAGGACAAAGGAGAAGGATAAAACACTAGTATCTTCTAGTGTTCGATAAAGAAATCCTACAATTCTTAGAGATGAGGATGAAGAACAATCTGTCTTTCTAGATGAGTAATTTGGAGATGAATAGGATGGGATTGAGAACTTTGAAGATGAATTTGATATTCCTGATGATGATAGTGGTGATGGTGACTTTGATGTGATAAATATGGACTATGTATAGGCTTTAGTCTTGATGAAAAGTGGTTATTTTAACTATTAGTTAATTAACTTGCGATTTGGGTGAACTTGAGTGTTTAGATTTAGAATCTGTTATTATGAAATTATGATTATGGTTACGACTATGGATAATTGAATGTGATTTAGTAATTTACTATTTGTTGCATTTTAGAAATATTAATTATTGTTCTTTGTGATTTTATATATTATTTTCTTCAGTGCATCTTGTGTCGCTTAGGCGCCTACGACTTGCGTCTAGGCTCCAGGGCCTTTGATGCCTTAGTGTGCCTTGGGTCTTTATTAGCTATGATTTCTTTGGGTGATTTATAAAGCATTTCTTTGAGGTCTAACTTCTAATGCAGTTGTGCGCATAATGTTGGGGTTACATCCATGGCAACTCAACTTTGGTGTTATTAATATTATAGTCATTCAACTCCAAAATCTGACATAAAAGTCACTCAAATTTGCCCTTAACTAACATTATGGCGCCTTATGAAAGTGAATGGCCTTAAAAATGACTGTTGACAATTTCAAAATGGAAAATCCAAGAACTAAGGTTGTTTAGATACATATTTACCATGAAACCACATTTTCAATTTTCCAATTGCCATTTTTTTGGCTCCCTCTCTCCTAGCAATACCTAAAAGAGCTCTGAACATAAAATTTCAAGAATTAAAGTTGTTTAGAATATCATTTCTATATGCTCTACAATGGAGGATTACTAGTAGTCATAGTTGAGTGACTTTTAGGTTAGTAAAGGGTAAAGATGAGTAACTTTTATATCAGATGTTGAAGTTGTTTGACCATAATGTTAGTAAGAACAAAGTTGAGTGGTTATGACTGTAATTTACCTTATAATGTTGTGCACACAGTTTCAGACTTGAGGATACCCCTTCTTTTCTTATTGGTCTAGGTAGGATTAAAATTGATGGAACATAGGGATTGTTACTCCATTTTTCAGAAAGTTGGTCGAACTGATTGACAGAGCATGACTGTTTTATCTAGTCAGAAATTTAACGGTTGATGCTTATGTGAAATTAGTCTTGTTGTACACTTGTCCTCAGAAATTCTATTGTTCATAATTAGCCTTGCCTGTAGACATCGTTACTTCATTTGAGTGCCATGACTATCATTAAAAGTAATCCTTGCATGAGAGTACCAAAACAATATGATAACAATATTGTCGCTTGAAGCAACAGACACCATTCTTCTCTTTCATTAAAATTAAAAAAACAAGTTAATCAGTGAGAAATGTTGTGTTTCCTTGTTTAGGTTTTACATTAATGAGTTAAATTGTGTGGGTGCAGCCAGAAATTGTTGGGAATAAGAAAGGATGGGGCAGTGCTTCCACTGGTGAACAAGACAATGATGTACATCTGAAGCTGCTTGCTCTGTTAGCTGTCTGTCTTGTCCTGTAAATAAGATTAGCCTAGCTGAAGAATACATTATCTTCCGTGTAGATTAATACTGTACCAGCTCTCTTCGCAATATGTCTAGAGTGTATATTCTTTCCCTCTATAAATTTTGTTTACTTGTTGCTTATAGGAATACATATCACCTCCATTTTTTTTTAAGTATAGATTTTCCATTGTGACCAAGAGGTCGCGGGTTCGAGTCTTAGGAGCGGCCTTTTGCGAAATGAATTGGCAGGGGAAGACTTGCCCCCAATACACCCTTGTGGTGGGACCCCTCCCCGGACCCTCGCTCAGCGGGGAGGCGTAGTGCGACCGGGCCGCCCTTTTATAGATTTTCCATTGTCTGTTTATATTTTTGTTCCATACCAGTTTTAGTATTATTTTATATAGAAAACCAGTCCATGTCAAGAAAAAATTGCTTGCAAACAAGTTTGTTTTACTTTTGAGATCAAACCAAATATTGTAATTATTTGCAATTGCGTTACATATTAGTTACTCCTATTTACAGAATTAGGATTGTGGATACTATATAGCCAGTCTCTGCTTCAGAGCATGCTTCTCATTCCCGTTCAGTGACAGCATCAAATTATCTTCGGTTGGTTAGCCTCTGCAAGAGCAGCAGTTTGTTAACTAAATTGAAAGTGTGACTATACATCAAAGTAGAGCTGTAAATGAGCTTCGATTTATCAAAACAGTGAAGCTCAGTTTGAGAGTTGGTGAGCAGATTGCATTATAGGTTCATGAATAAGCTCGATTATAATGGTGATAAACACACTCACGAACAAGTTTGGTTCAATTATTTTTTAAAAAATAATAATTCTATAAATGGGGAAATACAGGGGAGTAGGAGAATATTAATTTATACAAATCTAAATTATTGTTATTAATTATTATGTGAAAAATTAAGTGAATGTTAACTTATCTAGAAAATTAATGCTCTACGAGTTTTAAGGGGTCCAATTTTTTATTATTATTATTATACAATATCTAATTTAATTATTTTTATTATATTTATTATGTTAAAAATCAAGTTAAAAGTATTTTGGTGTTTTATTTTGTATAAACATTATTATTATATGAAAGTATTAATTTTTTAAGAAAAAATTATAAAATTTGGTCAAATTGGATATCTATTTATATTTTTAACCCACTTACTCAACCTACTACCTATCTAGACTATATTTGTATGATTTTTTCCAAATGTTATCATCCTTTCATCTTCCCCCTTCCCCTTTCTCTTCCTTATGCGAAAACGGTTGCTCTCCCAGACCTTTGATCTTCCTCTCTACCTTTATATTTCGCGAAATCTGCACCATTTCTCTACATCACCATGACTTTCTCTTCTTCATCTCTTCATTCTTCATCTCCCTATTCCTAGAAAACGAAGTCATGGTTCTTCATCTTCCTATTCCTGCTCATTTCTTGGTTTCTTTCTTCTTGTCACCATTGAAGAAATGGTTATTCTACGTTATTTTCATCGTTTTTTCCAGTTTATCATATTGTTATTGACGATTTTAATGGTGAAAGGCGCGAAAAATGTAAGTATCTACTGTTTTCTCTGCGTTTTTTCAGAAAATCATTTCGTGTAATCTGGTTTCGCGAAGATCTACGATGAGAAAGAGCCTGAAACGTGACGATCTACTTCGGTAATCGATGATTTCGCGAAGTCTATGAGTAGAAAAGTTCATGATTTTTCACTCGCAGACTTCGCGTAATCCGTTTTCATGTCAAACCTCACAGACTTCGTGAAATCATCGATTCGCGAAGTAAAATCATTCTCTTCCTTGCACATTTATATTCGCATGCTTCGTGAATCCTCATTTCGGGAAGCCAAATCGTCATTTTTTCTGCCTAACACGATTAAATTTTTCTGAAGGTGGTTGAATATATAACATCCCTTTCTGGAAGGTGGCGTATTGGGCTGCAGAGGAGATGACTTTCCTTCCTGCAGAGGAAGAAATTCTCATCAAGATTGGTCACATTCACTTTTAATGATTAGTTAGGAGTTATTGTGTCAATCTTGTTGTGTACCATGTGATACGTCCATCCCAAAAGGTCTGGATTTCCATTTATCATCCCAAAAGGACTGGACTTCTAGTACAGGGAGAAATTCACATCCAGATTCGTCACGTTCACTTTAAAATGATCAGTTAAGAGTTTATTGTGGCAATCTTGTTGTAAATTTTGATAATGTTATGATTTTAATTTTGTTATTGTGGCAATCTTGTTGTAAATTTTGATAATGTTATGATTTTAATTTTAGAATCCCTTATTTTTAGGTCTTTTTTGTTATATACCACTTCGCGAATTTTATAAAAAATACATCCAAATTTCACATATTGATAAATATGCGAATTAAAATCATCAACTAAACCAAACAATATCTTCGCATATCGCGAAAACTGCGAAGTCAGACGGGAGGGAGACAGTCGCGCCGTAAAATTACAAACATATTGAGGGTATTTTGGAAAAATCACACAAACATAGTCTAGATATGTAATAGGTTGAGTAAATGAGTTAAAAATATAAATGGGTCTCTAATTTGACATAATTTTGTAATTTTCCCTTTTTTTTAATGAATATGCCTATTTTTTTCATTTAGCACGGGTCCCAAAAATATTTAAGATGGTCCTGGGGAAATGTTAAAAACATAGTTTTGTGTAAACTTTAGTTTTCTAGATTTTGTGTTAAAGAAATTTCGAATCAATACAATAAATGAACATAATTAACTAGTTGTTCGCAAGCGAAATTAATGAACTGAATTATCGAGCTGGTTGTGAGCAAAGCTCGTAAACAAGCTTGTTAACAAACTCACGAACAGTTTGTGAGCATCTCACTAATAGAATTTTGACCTTGAATTCAAGTTCGTCAATTTTCTGACGAGCTGAGCATGAGCGGGTTAAAGTTGGGCTTACCTAGCCTCAATTACAACCCTACACCAAAGATATATTTAGACTCCAGTTGGAAGCAGACATGCACTTAAATTTTGAAAATAATAATATCATATTTGAAAAAAAGAAAAAGAAAAAAGCTGTCTCGAAATAATAGCACAAAAAACGAATATAATTACAAAGGCAGCATAATATCAATTTGGTACATATGTATATATGTATTTAATTAGATTAGAATAGTGAACAAAAAAAAATTATTAGGATGAAGTGGATGTGTTTATATTATCAGTCTTGATCACATGCACCTTAATGAGCATGTAGAATTTGCTCATTCACCATTAGATCTAGGCTTATTAGAATCATAAGGTGGAGATTCAAAGCATCCTAAGGGTTAGATTTTTTTTTTTTGGTAGGAAAGGAAAATAAAAAACAACAAAACCAAAAAAAAAAACCTAACCCGATATCAGCCTCGGGAAGCTAACCCCCACCACATCATCCAGAAGGAGAGAAGCAAGAAAAGCCGGAGGAGAAGAATAAGTTGTGACTCCCCACATCTCTTCATGACCAGCAGCCGCCAGACGATCCGCCACCCGGTTCTGCTCTCTAAAGATATGACAGAAACTAATAGAAACAAAGGAAGAGCAGAGTCTTTTGATACATTTAATCAAATTTTGGCTATTTAAACAAATAGCTTTACTACTGGAGATCATCTTGATAGATTTAATAAGCCTATAATGAGCAAATCCACTTGCTCATTAAAGTGAATGTGAAAATTCTGATATATTATAGATACCATTTTGGAGTGACGTGGCTAAGAAGACAAGATACCATATTCAGATAATAGAATGGGCTGAACGGCTAAGTTCCTCATGGACTGGGCCTAACTCAAACCCATTTATCGAAGGGATATTTCATCCCTTTCCCATTATCCATTCCTTTTTTCTCCAATCTCTAAATTTGGGTACCACTTAAGCTTTGAGGTAATGCTTCAGCCCATTTCAGTATCCTTTTGCTTTTGGGGCCTTGTTAGAACTGGACCGCCTAGGTCCTTTTAGACGCTAGATTTTCTCCTATTATTTCCTCATGATTTTTTTTTTTTTTAATCCTTAGGGAATTTTTAGACGTGTAGGCAAGGAAGTAGATGATGGTGTGCAAGGAGCGTTTATGTACAGGGTTTCAAAATTATAAGGACTCCAAAATTTAAGAAGTGTTTAGTTAAATATAGATATTAACTTAAATAAAAATAATAATAATAACATAATGTAATAAGATTTATTTACACTTTTTCATTACATTGAGTGCGTATGTGATTTAGATATTGAACCATTTAAAATTGGGAAAATTACAAAACTAGGTCAAATGGGAGGCCCATTTACGTATTTAACCCATTTACTCAACCTATTACATATCTAGATTCATTTTGTGTGACTTTCCCGTAATACCCCTACCCTTCCCACTTCCCCTCACTCTATCGGTTTCTCTCCCCTGTTCTCCTTGGTGCGCGAAAACGGTTTGGCTCCTCCATTAATGATTTGAAGACTTTTGATCTTCCTATTTGCCTTTAAATTGCATGAATCTGCACCATGTTTCCAAATCACAATGAAGTTCTATTTTCATCTCTTGATTCTGCAACTTCCTCACCCTAGAAAACGAAGCCATGGTTCTTCATCTTCCTGTTCGTTAATTGGTTTCTTTCTTCTTGTTACCATTCCAGAAATGGTTATTCTACATTATTTCCGTCGTTCTTCCCAGTTTATCATATTGTTAGGAGCGAAAAATGTAAGTATCTGCTGTTTTTCCTGCGTTTTCCATGAATTCACTTCGCGTAGTCGATGAATTCGCGGAGATCTGCGAAGAGAACGAGCCTGAAACTTGATGATCTACTTCGCGAATCGATGAATTCGCGAAGTTCTGCGAAGAGAAAGAGTCTGAAACGTATGGATCTACCTCGCGAATCTATTAGTTCGCGAAGTCTGCGAATAGATCCTTACGTTTCAGACCTCGCAGACTTCGCGAAAGCATCGATATGCGACGTAGATAGTCACATTTCAGACCTCGCAGACTTCGCGAATGAATCGTTATGCGAAGTAAAATCACCTCTTCCCATGCACATTTACATTCGCATGCTTCGCTAATTTTCATTTCCCGAATCCAAAATCGTCTTTTTTCATAACTAACACGGTTAATTTTTTCTGTAGATGGTTGAATACGTAACATCCCTTTCTGGAAGGCGGTGTACTGGGCTGCAGGGAAGATGATTTTCCTTCCTGTATAGGGATGAACTTCCCCAAGATTGACACATTCACTCCTGAAATGATTCGTTAGGAGAGATTGTGTCAATCTCGGGGTGCACCATGGGACACGTCCATCCTATGGTGCCAATCTTCAAAGTGGACCTAACTTAATCCGGTGCCAATTTTAAAGCGGATGAGTAATCTTCGTTTCAAAATTGGTACCGGATTAGTTATTGTGGCAATCTTGTTGTAAATTTTGATAATGTTATGATTTGAATGTTGTTATTGTGGCAATCTTTTTGTAAATTTTGATAATGTTATGATTTGAATGTTAGAATCCGTTGTTGTTTGCCCTTTTTTGTTATATACTACTTCGCGAATTAGCTTCAAAACACATCCAGGCTTCGCATATGCGAACTAAATTCATCAAGCAAACCCAAACATTTACTTCGCAGACTTCGCATAGTATGGAATATGCGAAGTCAGACGGGATGGGGCGAGCCGCGCGTAAATATTGGGGGTATTTTTGGAAAGTCACACAAAATGAGTCTAGATATGTAATAGGTTGAGTAAATGGGTTAAATATGTAAATGGGCCTCCCATTTGACCTAGTTTTGTAATTTTCCCTTTAAAATTTACAACCTTAATACAAAATTCTATTAATTATTAAGGGTTTAAGAAAAATTTAGCATAGGGACCCCAAAAAGTTTAAGACGGCCTTACGTCCGGGTTCCATCGAGCACCGTCTAAACGATAATGAACAAAAAAATTTATTATTATTAATTTTTTTACTTTATTATAATTCACTTTTAAACATTATCGTGTATTTATTTAATAATTTATTTATTAAAAATTAAAAAAATACAAAAATACAGATGTGATTAATCCTCGAGAGGTCCGTCTGTCCAACTAATGCATAGCTTTTTTTACAATCTTGCATAAAAATGAAACAACAAGACACAAAAAAAAATGAAAAATGATGAAAACATGTCCAAATAGCATTCCTGAAAGTGCTTGTTTGTTCAGAGGGTCATTTTGGATTGCTTCCTTCGGAACTTGAATTTCAACATTTCATTAACTCATGTATGTGTATAGACACTTAACCTATTATATCAATGTTAAACATCTTGGGATTGTTCTTAAGCATGGAGATTCGATTCATGAGATCGTTCCATAAAACGTGTCAAACGGAAAAAAAAACAGAGAAATACAAAGAATGTAAAAACTTGGCAATCCGTATAGGATTTGCCTACCCTTTTCACCTTTTGGAAAGATCTTATCATTTGGAAATCCAAAAACTTATCAACAAACAACTTACCCTACCCTTTTCAACAAACAACTTCTTCCTAAAATATCCAAGCAAATACAAAGGAGACTATCCATCCACCCAAATCTTGCTGATCAAAAGAATGAACTATCTCCATCGCGGATCTTCCTGTAAAAGATAAATGAAAAGTATCAAAAAAAATTCTAATAAATATCTACTACTATCATCTACCAGATTACCATACGAGTTCTAATAGCTAATACTGAAAGGTTTATCTAATCCCAATAGGGAGAATTTAAGTCTATTACCCTATCTCTATTAGATCATAATCAGTGGTGAATAAGGGCCGATTGGTGTATACAAAAAAAAAATGTTAAATTGAATTGAACTTATTCAATTTATTTTTTCCATATATGTGTTATAATGAGTAATTAAGAACCAATTTTTAAATAACAATGTAGAATTTTTCTAAATTAAGCTATATTTTGTTTAAGATTCTTAACATATAAAAAAATTTATCTACTAGAAAAAATCGGATTTAAAGACAACTTAATATATAAAAAAAGTTAGAAATTTGGATTTAAGGATTACCTAACAGGCAAAAAAAAATTATAAATTTTTTTACTTTATTATAATTCACTTTTAAACATTATCGTGTATTTATTTAATAATTTATTTATTAAAAATTAAAAAAATACAAAAATACAGATGTGATTAATCCTCGAGAGGTCCGTCTGTCCAACTAATGCATAGCTTTTTTTACAATCTTGCATAAAAATGAAACAACAAGACACAAAAAAAAATGAAAAATGATGAAAACATGTCCAAATAGCATTCCTAAAAGTGCTTGTTTGTTCAGAGGGTCATTTTGGATTGCTTCCTTCGGAACTTGAATTTCAACATTTCATTAACTCATGTATGTGTATAGACACTTAACCTATTATATCAATGTTAAACATCTTGGGATTGTTCTTAAGCATGGAGATTCGATTCATGAGATCGTTCCATAAAACGTGTCAAACGGAAAAAAAAACAGAGAAATACAAAGAATGTAAAAACTTGGCAATCCGTATAGGATTTGCCTACCCTTTTCACCTTTTGGAAAGATCTTATCATTTGGAAATCCAAAAACTTATCAACAAACAACTTACCCTACCCTTTTCAACAAACAACTTCTTCCTAAAATATCCAAGCAAATACAAAGGAGACTATCCATCCACCCAAATCTTGCTGATCAAAAGAATGAACTATCTCCATCGCGGATCTTCCTGTAAAAGATAAATGAAAAGTATCAAAAAAAATTCTAATAAATATCTACTACTATCATCTACCAGATTACCATACGAGTTCTAATAGCTAATACTGAAAGGTTTATCTAATCCCAATTGTTTATCTAATCCCAATAGGGAGAATTTAAGTCTATTACCCTATCTCTATTAGATCATAATCAGTGGTGAATAAGGGCCGATTGGTGTATACAAAAAAAAAATGTTAAATTGAATTGAACTTATTCAATTTATTTTTTCCATATATGTGTTATAATGAGTAATTAAGAACCAATTTTTAAATAACAATGTAGAATTTTTCTAAATTAAACTATATTTTGTTTAAGATTCTTAACATATAAAAAAATTTATCTACTAGAAAAAATCGGATTTAAAGACAACTTAATATATAAAAAAAGTTAGAAATTTGGATTTAAGGATTACCTAACAGGCAAAAAAAAATTATAAATTTTTTTACTTTATTATAATTCACTTTTAAACATTATCGTGTATTTATTTAATAATTTATTTATTAAAAATTAAAAAAATACAAAAATACAGATGTGATTAATCCTCGAGAGGTCCGTCTGTCCAACTAATGCATAGCTTTTTTTACAATCTTGCATAAAAATGAAACAACAAGACACAAAAAAAAATGAAAAATGATGAAAACATGTCCAAATAGCATTCCTGAAAGTGCTTGTTTGTTCAGAGGGTCATTTTGGATTGCTTCCTTCGGAACTTGAATTTCAACATTTCATTAACTCATGTATGTGTATAGACACTTAACCTATTATATCAATGTTAAACATCTTGGGATTGTTCTTAAGCATGGAGATTCGATTCATGAGATCGTTCCATAAAACGTGTCAAACGGAAAAAAAAACAGAGAAATACAAAGAATGTAAAAACTTGGCAATCCGTATAGGATTTGCCTACCCTTTTCACCTTTTGGAAAGATCTTATCATTTGGAAATCCAAAAACTTATCAACAAACAACTTACCCTACCCTTTTCAACAAACAACTTCTTCCTAAAATATCCAAGCAAATACAAAGGAGACTATCCATCCACCCAAATCTTGCTGATCAAAAGAATGAACTATCTCCATCGCGGATCTTCCTGTAAAAGATAAATGAAAAGTATCAAAAAAAATTCTAATAAATATCTACTACTATCATCTACCAGATTACCATACGAGTTCTAATAGCTAATACTGAAAGGTTTATCTAATCCCAATTGTTTATCTAATCCCAATAGGGAGAATTTAAGTCTATTACCCTATCTCTATTAGATCATAATCAGTGGTGAATAAGGGCCGATTGGTGTATACAAAAAAAAAATGTTAAATTGAATTGAACTTATTCAATTTATTTTTTCCATATATGTGTTATAATGAGTAATTAAGAACCAATTTTTAAATAACAATGTAGAATTTTTCTAAATTAAGCTATATTTTGTTTAAGATTCTTAACATATAAAAAAATTTATCTACTAGAAAAAATCGGATTTAAAGACAACTTAATATATAAAAAAAGTTAGAAATTTGGATTTAAGGATTACCTAACAGGCAAAAAAAAATTATAAATTTTTTTACTTTATTATAATTCACTTTTAAACATTATCGTGTATTTATTTAATAATTTATTTATTAAAAATTAAAAAAATACAAAAATACAGATGTGATTAATCCTCGAGAGGTCCGTCTGTCCAACTAATGCATAGCTTTTTTTACAATCTTGCATAAAAATGAAACAACAAGACACAAAAAAAAATGAAAAATGATGAAAACATGTCCAAATAGCATTCCTAAAAGTGCTTGTTTGTTCAGAGGGTCATTTTGGATTGCTTCCTTCGGAACTTGAATTTCAACATTTCATTAACTCATGTATGTGTATAGACACTTAACCTATTATATCAATGTTAAACATCTTGGGATTGTTCTTAAGCATGGAGATTCGATTCATGAGATCGTTCCATAAAACGTGTCAAACGGAAAAAAAAACAGAGAAATACAAAGAATGTAAAAACTTGGCAATCCGTATAGGATTTGCCTACCCTTTTCACCTTTTGGAAAGATCTTATCATTTGGAAATCCAAAAACTTATCAACAAACAACTTACCCTACCCTTTTCAACAAACAACTTCTTCCTAAAATATCCAAGCAAATACAAAGGAGACTATCCATCCACCCAAATCTTGCTGATCAAAAGAATGAACTATCTCCATCGCGGATCTTCCTGTAAAAGATAAATGAAAAGTATCAAAAAAAATTCTAATAAATATCTACTACTATCATCTACCAGATTACCATACGAGTTCTAATAGCTAATACTGAAAGGTTTATCTAATCCCAATTGTTTATCTAATCCCAATAGGGAGAATTTAAGTCTATTACCCTATCTCTATTAGATCATAATCAGTGGTGAATAAGGGCCGATTGGTGTATACAAAAAAAAAATGTTAAATTGAATTGAACTTATTCAATTTATTTTTTCCATATATGTGTTATAATGAGTAATTAAGAACCAATTTTTAAATAACAATGTAGAATTTTTCTAAATTAAACTATATTTTGTTTAAGATTCTTAACATATAAAAAAATTTATCTACTAGAAAAAATCGGATTTAAAGACAACTTAATATATAAAAAAAGTTAGAAATTTGGATTTAAGGATTACCTAACAGGCAAAAAAAAATTATAAATTTTTTTACTTTATTATAATTCACTTTTAAACATTATCGTGTATTTATTTAATAATTTATTTATTAAAAATTAAAAAAATACAAAAATACAGATGTGATTAATCCTCGAGAGGTCCGTCTGTCCAACTAATGCATAGCTTTTTTTACAATCTTGCATAAAAATGAAACAACAAGACACAAAAAAAAATGAAAAATGATGAAAACATGTCCAAATAGCATTCCTAAAAGTGCTTGTTTGTTCAGAGGGTCATTTTGGATTGCTTCCTTCGGAACTTGAATTTCAACATTTCATTAACTCATGTATGTGTATAGACACTTAACCTATTATATCAATGTTAAACATCTTGGGATTGTTCTTAAGCATGGAGATTCGATTCATGAGATCGTTCCATAAAACGTGTCAAACGGAAAAAAAACAGAGAAATACAAAGAATGTAAAAACTTGGCAATCCGTATAGGATTTGCCTACCCTTTTCACCTTTTGGAAAGATCTTATCATTTGGAAATCCAAAAACTTATCAAGAAAAACTCCAATAGAAACAGAAAATCACCTACCTTCGATAAGCTATAATTTTTCTTTATGACATCGAAAGCGAGCGTAGTCAGTTATATTAGAATCCTTATGAAAAATATAAAAATTCTATGAAGAAATTTTATGTGAATTATTTTATTTTTGTATCCCGTGCATACTTATTGGCTAAGATGTATGTCCTAGATACTATTGTCTACGGATAAGAGGTCACTAGAAACTTCGATTTTCCATAACTTTTCCATGAGATATCAGAATTAAACGCCTTAATTTTTTTTAAAACCCGTATGAATATTATAATAAGTTTTATAAAAACTCACTAGGAAAAATTTAATCACCTATCTTTGGACATGTGCATAACTTTCCATGCTTTTTAAAATATATCGGTGTGCTTCCTATAGCATTTCATTTGATATATGAATCAAGTGTACTTAGTACCATTGGAAATATTGTTAATGTAAGAGCAACCTTCCTTAAGAAACCTAAGGCAAATTCTGACTTTAACAAAAGTTAATTTTCGATCAAAAGCTCGAATTTAATCGGAATTTTTTAGGTCATAACTTTCTCGTTATACCTCTCTATTACATTTAGTGAATTGCATTGGAACACATATGAGAAGTATTACGACACTCGTGAAGGATTCGAGACGATTTTACCTCGAACAAAAAGTCAATATTTGATCACGAGCAATTTAATCCGAAGTTTTATAGGTCGTAAGTTTCATGTTAGACCTTCAAATTGTACCTAATCAAATGTGTTGGAATCATGTTTATCAAAATCAGACTGGTTAAAGAATCGAAAAAGATAAAGAATCAAAGTTAGAAATTCAATCGACGGTAAAAAAAATATTTAAAAAGCTATTTTATTTATATTTTATGATGTTAATAAAATATATACAAATAAAATTAAAAACATCAAATTTAGAAATTCAATAAAATATAATGTATATAAAGACTAAAAAATATAAAATACATATTTTTAAAACTAACTAAATACTACTATCATTGTTAATATTATGCAATATTTAAATATTAATCAAACCTTATGAATATTGAAAAGATTAAAAAATATTTATAACATTTATCAAAAAAAAAAATTAATGATATTTCAAATATTTTTTTTTTTGCAATGATTATATATATCTATATTGATTAGAGTCTACATAAACTAATAGTTGGATGAGTAATCAAGCACACGATACTTATTTAAGGGTTGTCCATGGTTCGATACCATTTGAATGCAAATATATATTTTTTAATAAATATAACATGTGCTAATTGATCCGACCAAATTGTTTAATTGAGACCGGTTCAGATAGGTCACAATTCAACCGATCAGGTTAAGCGATTATGATCGGATTTTAGAGTTATGGTTATTTATCTACTTCCCGTCAAAATGGCAAATATCACAACTATAGTGGAACATTTTTTATGAATATAAAAAATATCGTGAATACTTTGAAGTATAATTCAGACCTAGTAAAAGAATCAATTTTTTTACCAAACAAAATTGACTCTAACCATAACTTTGACTCTAACAAAATTGACTCGATTCATTTTGAGAAAAATTATAAAATTGCATCAAATGAGAGATTCGTTTACATATTTAGTCCATTTACCTAACTCACTACATATCTAGACTATATTATTGTGATTTTCCCAAAATACCACAACCTTTCATCTTCCTCTTCCCCTTCCTTGCACGGTTGCTCTTCCCCTTCCCAGACCTTTGATCTTCATCTCTTCTTTTATATTGCGAAATCTGCATCAATTTCTTCATCACCATGTCTTTCTCTTCTTCCTCTCTTTATCTCTTGATTCTTCATCTTCCTATTTCTAGAAAATTAAGTAATGGTTCTTCATCTTCCTGTTTTTTCTCGTTTTTTGGTTTCTTTCTTCTTGTACGGATCGAAGACATCGTTATTTTGATTGTTTTTCTACGTTTATCATATGGTTATTGGCGACTTCAATAGTAAAAGGCAGAAAAAAATACAAGTATCTACTATTTTCTCTTTTTTCCTCAGAAAATCACTTCGCAAAATGAGTTTTGCGAAGGTCTGTGAAGAAAAAGAGGCTAAAAATGACGATTTTACTTCGCGAAAACAGATTACGCGAAGTCTGCGAAAAGAAATGTTCATGATTTTTACCTTCGTAGACTTCATGTAATATGTGTTCGTGAAGTAAAATTGTCTGTTTATTGTTACATTTCGCTTCGCAAACTTCGCGTAAATCTGTTTTCGCGAAGCAAAATCGTACGTTTATGTTACACTTCTTTTCGTAGACTTCACAGAATCTTCTTTCGCGAAGCCAAATCGTCATTTTTCTTGCTAACACGACTTATTTTTTGTGAAGGTGGTTGAATATAGAACACCAAATTCAAGTACTCATTTAGCTTGAATACAAATGCGGTGTACTGGGATGTATCAAACTTCGGGTTCCATTTCTTATCTCAAAAGGACGTTTATTCTGCCGATTTCTCATCTCGCTGGGATTTAGGGTTTGGGGTTTGAATTATTATTGCAATCTTGTTGTAAATTTTGATAATGCTATGATTTTAATGTTTATTATTGTGTTGTAAATTATTGCGAAGATAATACGGCTTAAAAACATGTCTTTTACTTCGCATATTAGTATTATTTTCGCATGCTTCGCATATTACGAAATATGTGAATTAAATTCATGTTCTTAAACAAATATTATCTTCACATACTTCGTATATTGCGAAATCAGACAGGAGGGAAAAAGAAGAAATACTGAAACATTTCTGAGTATTATATATATATTAAGGATATTTTGAAAAAGTGGCAAAAAGAAAAAATAGTTTAGATAGGTAATAAAGTATATAAATAAACTAGATGTATAGATGGGTCTCCTGTTTCACCCAATTTTATAATTTTTCCAACATTTTCATAACCAAAGCAACTACAAATAAATAACCAGCAGTTACAAATAGAAATTTGTTAAATCCAGTTGGAACCGGATGCGTAAACAGTTTTATGGAGCTCTAATATCAAAACCCTAATTGTTGACCCAACTAATAATAATAACAATATCTTAAGCTTGTGGTGTTGTACACAAATTCAGCCTTCTCTATTTTCAATAATGTACTGTACAATTTACAAGTCACAGATATTCTGCATGTATTTATGTATTTTATTTTGAATAGCAAAAATAAATAAATATTAGTAGAAACAATAGCATGAAAAGAAGAGCAAATACGATGGAATCCAATGCCGTTTGACATTATTGCACGGCCAGCCAGCCACTAGTAAAAGCGTGGACCCTCACTCACACACTTCTCCAATTATGATGTGGCTATCCTTTCATCCCTTACCTCTCCAACTCAGCATCCTCTAAGTGACATGGAACAGTACCACGTCAGCTTACCCTACCCTTTTCAACAAACAACTTCTTCCTAAAATATCCAAGCAAATACAAAGGAGACTATCCATCCACCCAAATCTTGCTGATCAAAAGAATGAACTATCTCCATCGCGGATCTTCCTGTAAAAGATAAATGAAAAGTATCAAAAAAAATTCTAATAAATATCTACTACTATCATCTACCAGATTACCATACGAGTTCTAATAGCTAATACTGAAAGGTTTATCTAATCCCAATTGTTTATCTAATCCCAATAGGGAGAATTTAAGTCTATTACCCTATCTCTATTAGATCATAATCAGTGGTGAATAAGGGCCGATTGGTGTATACAAAAAAAAAATGTTAAATTGAATTGAACTTATTCAATTTATTTTTTCCATATATGTGTTATAATGAGTAATTAAGAACCAATTTTTAAATAACAATGTAGAATTTTTCTAAATTAAGCTATATTTTGTTTAAGATTCTTAACATATAAAAAAATTTATCTACTAGAAAAAATCGGATTTAAAGACAACTTAATATATAAAAAAAGTTAGAAATTTGGATTTAAGGATTACCTAACAGGCAAAAAAAAATTATAAATTTGAATTTAAAGAATTTAGAATTTAGAATTTTAGATTTAGAAATGACCTAACATATCAAAAAAAAATTAGAATTTTAGATTTAGAGAGTGCCTAACAAGACTTGAGCCAATTTTAGAGTGTTAATTCAGCACCCGGCCATTATTTTTTAGAAACAGGAAGGCTACAGACTCAAATTTCATGGAAACATGGAGGGCCAAAACTACTCGTGTTCACGATGATTCCAGCGACCGGAGGAGCACGGCCCCAGTCTCCACCCTTGATCACAATGATGATTTTTAAATCTCCAGAATTACTTGGGATTTTGCCCCAAAGTGGGGCTTATAATAACAAATTAACCATATAAAGGGTCGGGTTAAACTTTATGCCCACTGTGGGGCTGGTTTAACTAGGAACAAAACCGGAAGGCTAGCTTTCGGTTTCTCATTTTTAATTATTTTTTATTTATTTTTTTAAATACAAAAGTTAGAAACAGGAAGCCTAGCTTCCGGTTTCCATTAATATATATATATATATTTTAAACCTTTCCTACCCACTTCCGCTTTTCAAAAAATTTTAAAGGTAAAATTTAAAAAAGTCCCTCTATTTTATTTAACTTTTAATTTATCTTCAATCTTTAACTATTTATTTTTAAATCCATTAATTAAACATTTCCTTGTCAAATTAGTTAGTAGTAAATATCTAATTCGGTTAAAAATATTTATTCTTTTAAATATGAGTTTGAAATTATATTTTTGACAGTTTAAATTACGATTTTTATAGTTTCTTTATAATTTCAAACGTCACCGAAAAGTTACGGTTCAAAGTGACACTTAATAACAGTTAAACCATTTCAAACTGTAATTTAAACTGTAAATTCATTAATTAAACATTTCCTTAACAAATTAGTTAGTAGTAAAATCTAATTCGGTTAAAAATGTTTATTCTTTTAAATGTGAGTTTGAAATTATATTTTTGACAGTTTAAATTACGGTTTTTACAGTTTCTTTATAATTTCAAACTGTAAAAACGGTAATTTAAACTATCACTTCGAACCGTAACGTTACGGTTAAGTTTATAATTTCAAACGTCACCGAAAAGTTACGGTTGGAAGTGACAGTTAAACCATTTCAAACTGTAATTTAAACTGTTCGAAGTGACAGTTAAATATTGGCCAAATTTAACTATTATTTCGAACAGTTTAAATTACAGTTTGAAATGATTTAACTGCTATTTAAGTATCACTTCGAACCGTAACTTTTCGGTGACGTTTGAAATTATAAAGGAACTGTAAAAACCGTAATTTAAACTGTCAAAAATATTATTTCAAACTCATATTTAAAAGAATAAACATTTTTAATCGAATTAGATATTTACTACTAACTAATTTGGTAAGGAAATATTTAATTAATAAATTTAAAAATAAATAGTTAAAGATTGAAGTTAAATTAAAAGTTTAAATAAAATAGAGGGACTTTTTTGAAATTTATCTTTAAAAAAATTTTGAAAAGCGGAAGTGGATATATAAGCTTTAAAAAAAATATATATATATATTTTTTTTTTTTTTTTTGGTAAGAAGGGAAGAAAAAAAACAAACAAACAAAAACCTAACCCGGGATCAGTCTAGGAAGACTGACCCCAATCCTATCCTCAAGAAGAGAAGGTAACAGAAAAGAAGGAGGAACGGAAAGGGTAGAAACACCTAACATCCCCCCATGCCCAGCAGCTGCCAAGCGATCCGCCACGTGGTTTTGCTCCCTATAAATATGGGAGAAGGTAAGAGAATCGAAGGCAGGACGAAGCCTCAAGATGGCTTTAATGAGATTCTGACTCTTAAGACAAACAGCATGTCTATCCGAAATCCTGTTGATAGCCTCCAAATTGTCAGACTCCACCGAAAGTCTTTTAACACCCATGCGAATGGCGAGTTTAATGCCAGACAAGATCCCCCAGAGCTCTGCAGTAAAGGAGGAGCCCGTACCTAAGTTATGGGTAAACCCAGCCAGCCAGGCGCCACCAGCATCCCGAAGAACTCCACCAGCAGCAATTCTGCCATTACTAAGGCAGGAGCCATCCGTATTCAACTTGACAACCCCTTCCCTGGGCTTCCTCCAACCAACTAACTGGACCTCTTTAACCGGAGAGGGGTGAACCAGGGGCTCTCCTTCAAAACTCTTTATAATAACAGAGAGTTTTTTCGAGAAGTAAAACCGGAGGTCAGGAATAAAGACAGTCTTCTCAGCAAATAACTCTTCATTCCTCCATTTCCACATTTGGTGACAAATAATAGCGAAGAGAATAGCCCCGTGCTCCATACTGGCCAACAAATTCCCATTAACGCCTTCAGAGAACCAGTCAATATCAGAGAACCCCATAAAGGAAGGAAGGATGTGGTGAGGAAGGACCCCTTCCCAAACCTTTCTACTATTCGGGCAATCCCTCAAAGCATGGCACAAGGTTTCCACATGGCCGCTGCATCTGCTACAGGCACCAGATACAGCCAAGTGCCTTCTGTGTCTATCTGCATTCGTGAGGAGCCTGTCTTTGACTCCCAGCCATAGGAAACTCCTAATGCGGTAGGGGACTTTGAGGGCCCAAATGGACTTCCAAATTTCCAAAGGAGGATCAGCCCTATTAGGGGTAAAAGCTTCATAGGCCGATTTGCAAGAATAAGAACCATTATTAGTCAAGGCCCAGCAGTGTCTGTCCTTATCCTCCTCCTGATTACTAATCTTCACACCTCTAATATTAAGGAGGGTCTCCAGGCTAAGAAAGGAGTCGAACTTAGACCAGATCCAGTCTCCCTCCGAGTCCACCACATCAGCAATTCTCCAGGAGAGGAGATCATTCGGCGGAGGGGCGATGCACACCTCAATCAACGGTTTGTCACCAATCCAGGTGTCATACCAGAAACTAATGGATCTCCCATTACCCACCTCCAAGCCAATCCCTGTACAGAACTCAGCAAAAACAGCACTAAGCCCTTTCCAGAGGAAGGAACAGCTGACAACCCTCTCCTTCGGGCCACCAAAGATTCTATCTTTCCTATACTTGCCGCACAGAAGACGAACCCAAAGGGAGGAGGGGGATTGCCACATTCTCCAAAGAAGCTTCATTAACAGGACTTTATTATTGTCCTTAGCTTGCCTTATACCAAGACCCCCCCTGCTCTTAGGCTGGCAGGCTTCCTTCCAAGGGACCAGGTGAATCTTCCTCCCATCCCCAGACTCTCCCCACAGAAAACGCCGATTAATTTTATCAAGGTCGTTGAGGACCGGCTCAGGGAGCTTACAGGCTTGCATGATGTGATTTGGAGCAGCGCAGTTGATAGACTGGATTAAAGTAAGGCGACCTGCAAGGGAAAGAGAATTAGCTTTCCAGCTAGCACACAAACCGTTAGATTTGTCCAAAATGTCTTTAAAAGAGGCTTTGGACACCCTGTCACTATGAAGAGGGACCCCAAGGTATTTCCCAAACGATTGAGTCAGGGGAATGCCAGACATCTCACTCAGTCTTCTACACAAGCTATTATCCATATTCTTGGAACAAAGCATACGGGATTTATGGATGTTAATCTTCTGGCCAGAAGCCTCACAAAAGCAGTCGAGGATATCCATCACAGCCTTAATTTGTTCCTCATTACCCTCCACAAAAAGCATGACATCATCAGCAAAGAGTAAATGGGTAACAGGGGGGCAATGTCTGTTGATGGAAACAGGGTGGAGAGTCCCTTTGCTCACCGCCTCTTGGATCAGGTGAGACAATCTTTCCATGGCAATAACAAAAAGGAAGGGGCTCATAGGATCCCCTTGACGAATACCCCTGGATGGAGAGAACTCATCCGACATATCCCCATTGATCATAACCTGGAAAACAGGAGAGGAGATACACTTTCCAATCAAATTCCTCCAGTTCTCCGGGATACCAGCTTTGGCTAAACTATCCAGAAGAAAGCTCCAGTTCAACCTATCATAGGCTTTCTCCAGATCCAGCTTGAGAGCCACGATCCCTTTCTTGCCTTTCTTAATCTTCATAGAATGGACAACCTCCTGGGCAATAACAACGTTATCCATTAATTGTCTTCCAGGAACAAAGCTCCCTTGATTTTGGCTGATAATATCCGGAAGGATCTTCCGGATTCTATTAGCCACAATCTTAGTAATAGCTTTATACAAGACATTACAAAGACTGATGGGTCTCATCTGAAGAAAGGAAGAAGGCTTGGCAACCTTAGGAATCAAGACAAGGAGGGTTTTATTAACCAAACTGATATCGTTCGAACCACCAAAGACACCTAACACAAAGCTGTATATACCCTCTTTAACAGTGTCCCAGTGTTTATGATAGAAACTAGCGGGGATACCATCAATACCAGGAGCCTTAGTGGAACCGATGCTGGAGAAGGCCAGATCAATCTCTTTAAGCTCAATGGGATGGAAAGCATTATTAATAGCATCCTCCTCCAAACGAGGAAAGGAAATGCCAGAGTGGGCACTCTCTAGGTCCACAGCTTCCTCTCTGAACAGGTCCTTGTAGAAATCAAGGGCAAGGCGCCGAATGTCCTCCTCCTCAAAAATCCACTCACCACTGGCGTCTTTAATAGCCTCGATCCTATTTCGCTGTCTCCTAATGATCGTTGAGAGGTGGAAAAACCTGGTATTCCGGTCCCCGTCTTGAATCCAAGCCTTCCTAGATTTCTGGAACCACAGAAGCTCTTCCTGTCTAAGCACAGCTTCCAACTCGTTCTGAAGAGCTCTTAGGTGACCATTCAGGCTATGATCAAAACGAACCTCCAAGCAACGCTGAACACCTTCCATTCTCCTCAAGAGTTTGTTCTTCCTCCTGATAATATGACCAAAAGTATTTTGATTCCAAACAGCCACATTCCTCCTGAATTCCTCAGTAGCGAGGAGAACATCAGAGTGGGGATGCCAATTGCTTTTAACGAAATCCTTAAACTCGGGGTGAGACTCCCAAGCCACCAGATACCTAAAAGGTCTATTACCTTTCAGCCGATTTCCTTTGACCAAATTAATGAGGATAGGGCAATGGTCTGAGTGACGGAAAGGGAGATTAAGTACCTTGACCTCAGAAAACCTATAAATCGCTGCAACATTAGCGTACACCTTATCCAACCTAACAAACACACTATTCCTTTTCCAGGTAAATTTGTGGCCAGCAGCACCCAGGTCCGAAAGCCCGCACATATCCATACTTTGCTTATGATTAAGACACTGGTTCACATAATGATTACCCCCTCCTCTCTGATCACTCAAGAGGGCAATGTCATTAAAATCCCCGGCAACCAACCACGCCTCCACCATGTTAGAGCTAAAAGAATGAAGGATCTCCCACAGCCTTCTTCGGTTAGTCGAAACAGGATCAGCATAGACGAAGGTAATAAAGAAGGGTTTATTACCCGGGTAACACACCTTACTATGGATGAATTGACTGTCCATAGTAACAATATCAATATTGACTTGACCTGGCTTCCAAAAGAGCCAAATCCCCCCTGCCCGGCCAGTAGCCTCCGACCTGACGCAATTCCAATTCTTAAACTTTCTAACCACCTCATCTGCTTTGGCTCCACTAACCTTGGTCTCAAGAAGGACAAAGCAGGAAGGGTTAAACTGTTTAATGAGATCATTGACATGAATGCGGGTAGCCTTGCTCGCCGCACCTCTAACATTCCAAACGAAGAAGTCCATCAGAGGGGGAGACTACAGACGCAGGCCCAAACCCTAGATCAGGTATTTGTTTGGGGCTCTGGAGAGCCTAGAGGCGGTCCCAGAAGGACCCCTTTTATCCAAAGAATTCAAACCATGAAGGTTCTTTTTAGGTTTCCCTTTGGGATTCTTCATGTTTAACTTACTCACTCCTATAGTCTTACCAATAGGAGCATCAACAGGAGGATGTAGAGTACTCGCCTCCCTACTCAAACCCTTCCCAGCTGACAGGATAGACTGGGGAATCTCTTTGCCTTTAGCAGAAGCATTAGAGACAAAGAGAGGATTAATAGAATTACCCAGACTAGAGGCATGCTCTACCGACTCCAGACCAGGCATGCTTAAATCAATCTGCTTATCAGAAGGATCCGAGTCTTGATCTTCCTCCATAGACAAAACACCGAACCTTGACCCGGAACCCGAAGCTGAGTCCACTCCAGTCTCAATCCCCTTCTTAATATCCGGGGGTCTGACCTTGATCTCAGGAGCAATCTGGAGAGTAGTCATCTTCGTACTGATATCTGGTGAATGATTAGCATTAACATTAGCCCGTGGCTTCCTTCTCACTGGCCTCTTGGCAAGCATCCATGGGCCAAAGCTCCTTACTTCCCCTTGACTCTTCTCAGCTTCGCCTATGATAGGTTGCACCAACTCCTCCACGTCCTTCCTCCTCTTAGGACAACCCTCAAGGGTATGGCCAAACATACCACATTCATAGCAGATGTTGTGTATACCTTCATATTCAATATGATAGACCTTGTTTTGAGTACAGAACTGAGAAAGAAGAGGCTTAGCGAGATCAATATCGATACAGACCCTGGCAAACTTGCCTCTCACTGCCCCAATGGTAGTCTTATCAACATGGTGGACTTTCCCAACAAGGCTACCAATCTTGTTCAGGAACCTATCACTGTAGTATTCAAGAGGTAGGCTCGGGAACCTAACCCAAGTAAGGATCCTGTTAACAGAGCAATCATGGGGATCAAAATTTGGGACCCAAGGTCTCAGAGCCAACACATGATTGGAGATAATATACGGACCACCATTCACAACAGCATTGAAATCCTCAGCCCTTGTGAATTTAATGACATAATAGTCATTTTCAAGGTCTGTGATAGTAACCTTTCCTTTCTTTGCCCATTGAGCCTGGATCCTCTGGGCAAAATAATTGAAACTGATCCTTTTCCCCAACACAGTGACGATTAACGCCAATTTCCACTTCGATCTCATGACCCGTTTGTCATCTGAGGACAGCCGGATCCTAGGACACAGCGGGTTATCAGGCTCTCCATCCTCAGAATCGGAATCAGAGAGAAAATCCCCGGAATCATTCTCAAAAGCATCCACCTCCATCATGGGATCCTCCTCTGACACCCCTAGCAACTTATCCCTCCAGGAGGGGCCTCCCAAATCCACGGAAACTTCCGCTTGAGCGGCTTTCGTAGTCTGTGCGACTTGCGCGACTTGCGGGGCCAGCACGGCCTGCGCGGCCTGCGCGGCCAACGAAAGTCGCACGGCATGGTCATCCTGCTGGGGAGAGACGGCCGGTACTCCCTATGGCCCAAGCACCGGAAGCGGCCCTCTAACTCCGGAATCATACGCGCGTCCCTCCGCGAAAAACGAGTCCAAGGCCGCGGCCGCGGCACCAACACCTTCCAGCCCCCGATCGACCGCCGCATCCCTAGAAGCCCCCAACGGCACCGACGCACCCCTAGCACCCCCCGTCGAAACCGCCGAATCTGCCTCCCCACCATCCACCCACTCCGATCTACTCCTATCCCTCGACCGATCCCTCCGAATCCCGCTGCTCCGCCTCCTCCCCCGAGGAGATCCCTCGGATCTCCCATCATCCGCCGCCGCCCACGCCTCATCGATCCCGGAGCCATTGCCCCGCCCGCGCCCCGCCACCACCAGATCCGACACAGGCCAGCCGCCTGCCTTCACCGACCCATCCCCCTTAACCTTCACGATCGCCTTGGTCATCGCCGAGAGAGAGAGAGAGAGAGATTTACTTTTCTTAAATTCTACTATTAGTTATAGTTAATTTAGTTATAACTAATTGAGAGAGAGAGAGAGAGAGAGAAAATTGAGTTATAAAATTGATCCTGTGTTTTAGAGAGAGAAGAGAGATCTGAAAGAGAGGAGATAGATCTAAAAGAGAGAAATAGATCTGAGAGAGAGAAGATAGATCTCAAAATTCTCCATCTTCATAAAAATTCTTCACCATGACAACAGATCTGAGAGAGAGAAGCCAGATCTGAAAAAGAGAAGATAGATCTAAAAGAGAGAGAAAGATCTAAAAGAGAAGAGATAGATCTCAAAACTCTCAATCTTCATAAAAATTCTTCACCATGACAACAGATCTGAGAGAAAAAAGACAGATCTATATATATATATTAATAGAAACCGGTTTTTTTTGCATTTAAAAAAAATAAAAAAAAAATAAAAAGAGAAACCGGAAGGTGGGCTTCCGGTTTCTTTGCAAAAATGAAATCGGAAGTCAGCCTTCCGGTTTCGTGTCCAGTTAAACAAGTCTTACAGTGGGCAAAATATTTAACTGGACCCCTAACAGATAAAAAAATCATTATAAGCCCCAAAATGGGGCAAAATCCAATTACTTGCATCTAATATTGTCTATGAGAATAACCGTTAGCATTTGAATTGATTATTAACTCGTGGATCTTATGTCAGGTCTTTAATGTATATGGACTCTCATATACCTCCATCCATAAAACTATTTAAATACTTCTATATTTATAATTTGTGATATCAGCTGGTTATTCAAAATAATATATTACATACAAGTCTAACTATATTATATTAGTCATTTCATATAATAATTCGAGTTGAGATATTTAAGACTCTAATCATTTCATGTCTATGTATAAAGTTTTTCTCACATCATATGAATACTTTTATATACTACTAATGCGATTTATGAATCATTTATCAATTACTTAAAGATAAAAAAAATATGATTAATCAAAATGAATATTTTATGTTGTGTTTCCTAAGTGTAACACCTTGGTTGGTGTAGGCCGAGGAAATGAGTGGTAAAATTAAATAGGGATAGTTCTTGCCTTTAAGATGGTAGAATTTCTGCAGGAGGTGCTCTAAGGGATGATGAGGGTGCTTGGCTGTCTGGATTTGTTCAGAATCTGAGCTTGGGCTCGTCCTTTTCAGCTGAGCTTTGAGGGATTTTTTCTGGCCTTAGACTAGCCAAGAGTCTAGGGTTGAAAAAGTTGCTTGTTGAATCAGATAACCTCGAGGCAATTAAAATGATCTCTGAGGAAAATGCTATTTGTTTAAATAGCCAAAATTTAATCAAAGGTATTAGAAGACTTTGCTCTTCCTTTGACCTCATCAGTTTTAGCCATGTCTTCAGAGAACAAAATCGGGTAGCAGATCGTTTGGCGATAGCTGGGCACGAGAGGATATTCGGCATTACAACCTTATCTTCTCCTCCTGATTATTTATCTCCTCTTCTTTTGGAAGATGTAGTGGGGTTAGTTTCCCTAAGCTAATCCCGGATTAGTCTTTGTCTTTGTTTTTCTTTCTTGTCCCTACAAAAAAAAAAAAAGTAAATTCTTTCATTACATTTGTAGTCCTAAAACTTATTATTTTAGAACATAGATTAATAAATTAACACTATAACAAATTAACTCTTAGGCTACAGTTAGAATCATAGGACAAATGTAATTCTTCTATAGCACAAAGAAAATTTATGTGGTTTTATAGATTCGCAAATATAAAAATATGATATATTTTTTCTTGTAGAAAATGACCCGTGTTTTATAAAGTTAGAGGATGTTTGTTTCAGCTTTTCGGAGCGTTTACCGTTTCACTCCAAACCGCAGGAAATATAGCGTTTGGTTAGGTTTTTATAAGGGAAAATTACACAAAAATTCATCTTTGAAAAACTATTTACAACTATGTCAAATTATAATTTTGGATTATGTCAAACTAGTAAAATCAGTACTTTTAATATACTTTAAGGATTGTAATTTATAAATTAGAAGTCTAGAATATATTTTCTAGGGTTTATGATTTATTAATTAGAGTCTATAATTTTAAATTATAGTGTAAAATCATAATATATAGATAATAATGACATATTAAGAATTAAGTTTGGTGATATGACTTAGTTGTAATTTTGTACTTAATTATGATATTCATGTATTTGACCCTTTTTATAACCGCAACGTTTAGCGTTTTCTCTGGAAATTGCAGTGTTCTGGAGCGTTTCACGAAAAGCTCATATTTTGAGCTTTTCATAAACAGCTATTTGTAGTTCAATAAATTTTTTATTTTTTTATATAGATTATTTTTGGACCTTTTCATAAACAGTTATTTCATAAAAAAACTCCAGGAGAACAAGATTTTATTGCATTCAATAAATTTTTTATTTTTTATATAGATTATTTTTATTAATTTGTGTAACACATTTTTTATTTTATAATAGGATAACGTGCAAAAATACCCTAAATTTGTAGCTAGGAGCAATCTTACCTTAACGTCTAAAATTGTGCAACTATACCCCTAATTGTTAGCAGCCAAAAGCAATTTTATAAGCATTTTTTTACATTTTTCCTTTTATAATTTCATCGTTGATTAATTTAAAACATGTCCATTTTAGACATTTTAAATCCGAACAGCAACAGTTCAATATAATTTTACCAAACACTAGTAATTAAATCGCAAATAATAAACAGCTAACAGCTTACTGCAACTGTAAACAACTAATAGCAACCGCAACAGCTATTAGCTAAAAGCTGAACCAAGCAGCCCCTTAGTAAATAAAAGAATTCAATTAACATTATTTATAATGTACAAATCAACAAGTCACGATATCAAGTCAATATGACATGACATCAAAAATAAAAACTTCAATATGTTTCATAAACAAAGTATTAAACCAATGTGTTACATCAGGACTCAATATGACATGTCATCCTAAACTAAAACATAGTCAAATTTATTAGGTTTAATAGGCATCCAACCTCCTAAACTTGTAACTTTTTTTCATCTCGCCCCCTCAACTTAGGGGACAACCTCTGAACCCCCTTAACTCTTCAAAAACATCACATACAACCCCTTACACCCCTATGTTCGGTCAAAATATTGACCCGTGTGGAAAACGTGATTGACTGTTGACCACACCAATGTCACGTGTCACTTTTTTATTAAAATTTTCCATTCTGGCATAAGAATTCTGATCGAAATTCATTTCTGGTAGTTGCTTGCCGAGCACAAATGGGCTTGCTCGCCGAGCAGGGGTCTCAATGGAAAAATTTAATAAAAAATGACATGTGGCATTGGTATGGTCAACAGTCAAACGCGTTTTCTACATGGGTCAATATTTTGACCGAACATAGGGGTGTAATGGGCTGTATGTGATGTTTTTGGAGAGTTGAGGGGGTTGAGAGGTTGTCCCCTAAGTTGAGGGGGTCAGGTGAAAAAAAGTTACATGTTTAGGGGGTTGGTGCCTATTAAACCAATTTATTAATTTACTAACACATTCATTTTTTTTTTTTGCAAGAAAAAAAATAAATCACTCTTCTATTTAAATGAAACCAGAGGAATTTTATTTATATTTCTCCTAAAATAAAACTAGAGGTCCCAAAGGGATATTTCACCCCATTTTGTTTTCCCATCTTTTATTTCTTCTAATTGTGCATTTTTTTTTTTTAAAGGAAATTGAATTAATGACCCACTAACGGGCAAAGAATGTTAATTACAGAAATCAAATAACTTGGAACCTGATCAAAAACTACGGGACTATTAGCTAGGCGGGATTCTCTTGCAAGGGCATGAGCTATTCCGTTGGCTTGTCGCCGAACAAAAGTGACTGAGTAACAGTCATTAGAAGATAGAATAAACCGACATTGTTGAACTAAATCTCCAAACTCAGTGAAGTCCTCGTTCGAGGAGTTAATTGCGTCCACCACCACCTTGGCATCAGATTCAAATATAACCTTAACATGATTACGTTCCTCTGCCCACTGTAATGCCTCCAGCACCGCCCTCGCTTCTCTTTCTCGGATCGGGGGAGTTCCGTCCAGCCCACGAATGCGAGCAGCCACAAAATCTCCCTTATCATTCCTGATCACTGCGCTAATACCTCCTTTCCCTTCGTCTTCAAACTGCGCAGCATCCACGTTACACTTTAGGTAGTCCCCGGGAGGAACATGCCAAAGTCTACAAACCACCGACGAGTTTAGGTGCTGCATCTGCTGTCCGCTGCTTTTGCGCCTACAACGGGTCTATTTCCAATCAGCTAACACCTCGAACGCTGATCTGATTGAAGTATCTGGAGAGATGATTACCTGGTTCCATAACTTCTCATTTCGATTTCGCCATATAGCCCATAGTAGCATCATTAGTCTATCGCCTTGATCCATAGCTGACGAACGGAGAAAGTGGAAAATTAATTCTTTGAAGTTGTTAGCAGCAGCAGCACTCCTTGCCATCTGTTGCAGCATACCAGCGTCCCTCCAAATTACCTGGGCTCCCCGACACTCCCAGAAAAGATGCCAGGTGTCTTCCATGTCGCCATTACAGACGACACATTCAACATTGATTGGAACCCCGCGCTGCTGAAGCCGGATTCGCGTCGGCAGACAGTTTCTGCACATTCGCCAAATGCAATACCGAACCTTAAAAGGTATGTCAGCTTTCCAAATTCTCAACCAATCACCCTCCTCTTCGTATTCTGGTATAGGGGCAATCTTTTCAACAAGAAGACGATACGCAGACCTGACTGAATACTTACCATCCTTCGATCCCTTCCATACTTTCAAATCCTCTGCATTGTGATCCCTGACCTCAATTTTCATGATTTCTGAAACATCCCTCTCTTGAAAGAATTCCTCAAGCAGTTCTCTATCCCATTCAACAGTATTATGAATGAACAAATCACATACCCTGAGGTTCAGATGCGGTTCCGGAGCTGCTGTCTCAATTTTACAGTTATTAGCATCTTTCAACCAAGGATCTTGCCAAACTTTCACTGATTTGCCATCTCCGATCTTCCACCGGAAACCTTCCTCCAACACTATCTGGGAATGCCAAATGCTCCTCCAAATATAACTCGGAGAGTGCCCTAATCGGGCCGAGAGGAAATCCCCTTTTGGGTAATATTTAGCTTTGAAAATACGACTAACGAGGGCATTAGGCTCTGTCATAAGACGCCACCCTTGCTTTCCCAGTAATGCCAAATTAAAGGCCGTGAAATCTCTGAAACTTAATCCGCCAAGACATTTAGTGACACATAACTTATCCCACTTCAACCAATTGATCGACCTCTCTCCACCCGGTTTATTACCCCACCAAAATGAGTTTAACATTCGTTGAAGCTCTTCGGCTGTAGAGCTGGGCAAAAGAAAAGCCCCCATGTAATACACAGGGAGGGCTTGACCCGCGGATCTAATAAGTGTGGCTCTTCCAGCTTTGGACAGATGTTTACCTTTCCATCTTTGAAGCTTGTTCCAGAGTCTATCCTTCAGATGGGCAAAGATCGCTCTTTTAGACCTTCCAACAAGTGACGGCAGCCCAAGGTAACGCCCTGTCGAAAGAGGATTGGCTATACCCAGAATGAAGGAGATCCCATCCTGAAGCATTGGATCAACATTATTGCTGCACATCAGGCCTGATTTTGTTAGGTTCACTGCCTGCCCAGACGCCTCTTCGTAAGTCTGCAGGATCTATTTCATTATTCTATTATCTGCAATAGTAGCATTAAAGAAGAAAAAGGCATCATCTGCAAACAGAAGATGAGTAATGCTGGGCGCACCTCTAGTGACTCTAACACCTCTAAGCTGGCGTTTACTGACAGCGTCATCAATCAGCGCGGTCAGACCTTCAACACAGAATAGAAAAAGGTAAGGGGAAATGGGATCTACCTGTCATAGACCTATTCGCGGGCTTATATTCCCGACCACCTTGGTATTCATTCGTACTGAATATCTTACCGACGTTACACACATCATTATCATTGACACCCACTGCTCAGAGAATCCCAGTTTTAACATCATAGCCTGCAAATAATTCCAGTCTACACGGTCATAAGCCTTGCTTATGTCTGTTTTTAAAGCAACTGAACCCTCCTTTCTATTTGGGTTCCGTTTCATACTGTGTAACGTTTCAAACGCTACCAAGACATTGTCTGAAATTGACCGACCCTTCACAAAGGCTGATTGAGATTCTGAAATAACTTCTGGCAGTAGACCTTTGAGCCGATTCGCCAATACCTTAGAGATAATTTTAAAGGTCACGTTGCAGAGCGCTATGGGACGCAGGTCCTTCATTGAAGCTGGTGAATCGCATTTAGGAATTAACGCTATCACAGTGTCATTAAAGCATGTAGGAAAGGACCCTCGAGAAAGCCAAAACTTAGCAGCTGCAAAAAGATCATCCCCAATTACCGGCCAGAACCTCTGAAAAAACGCTGGATTAAAACCGTCTGGGCCAGGCGATTTTGATGGATGCATCTGGAATAAAGCTCTGTGAAACTCTTGCTTGGTAAAAGGACTGAGGAGCTTCTTATTATCCTCTTCACTGATGCGCGGCTTCACTAAGTTCGTGATCTGTTGGAATTGTGTATGACTGCTCGAGAATAACTTTGCAAAGTAGTCAGTCGCCAACTTCTCCAGACCGGCTTGATTTGAAATCCATGTACCTGAATCATCCTGCAGCTTTGAGATATAATTCCTCCTTCTACGGCCATTAGCATAGGCATGATAAAATTTCGTGTTAGAGTCGCCTTCCTGGATCCACAACTTTTTGGACCGCTGACGCCAGTGATCTTCCTCTCTGAGCAGCAGGTCTATCAACTGTGATTTTGCAGCTTTAAACTCCTCAATGGCCTGTATCGCTGGGTTGCCTCTTAACTGGTCAAGCTTGTTGTTACAAGCCTTAATATCAGACCTGTAGTTTCTGATTTTCTGCCTGCCCCAAGTAGTGAGCCTTTCACCAAGTCGACGGAGCTTTATATGAAAAGGAGCCGCCGCCTCTTCGAGCCATTGATTAGAAATAACCGAGCCTATCTCCGGTTCCCTCAACCATTTATCTTCGAAGGCGAACTTGCGATTCTGAGAGTCTTGGGGAGGAGCCTGCATGACTAGGAAGATAGGGGAATGGTCAGAGATTGGGGCCAAGCCATTATACAGTGACCCCTCTGGGAATTTCAACGCCCAATCTTCCGAAATTAGCGCTCTGTCCAACCTTTCCTGGACCTCATTGGGTTTACCATGATGCCGAATCCATGTATAAGGGTATCCATCCATAGGCATGTCGTTTAGTCCGCTTGCCTCAACCGCTTCTCTAAAACCTTTGATGCACCATTCCGGGTGGTTCAGAAGCCCTCTCTTATCTGATTGATCAAGGAGATCATTGAAATCTCCTATAATTGCCCAAGGTAAAGCAGAAGCAGAAGCTAAAGATTTTGTGCACTTGTAAACTGACATCTTTACAAAATTCATAGCTTAACTTTGAGGAAGAAGAAGAGATAACTGAGTCATTATGTTAAGCTCTACTACTCACAATATATATGCAAACTAACAAACATGCTAAATTGTAATTTTATTTTATATGGATATGTATAGGACTACAAATTTGAAAGGTCTAATCTTTTTTTTTAATCAAAGAATGAACTTTATTAACTTGAATCTGAAAGAATAACATCGCTAAGGAACGGAGGTGGACATAACCACTCCCCCCAATCAGACCTAGAACTAACAGCTTTTGCTAAAACATGGGCTGCAAGATTCGCTGATCGCTTAATAAAAGAGATTGAAACAAAGTTCAGATCTCGTAAAATAGAACAACAATCCTGAATAATATCTGATAAGTAGGAAAAATTAAATTCTTGTTGTTGAATGGCTTTAGCTACATTGAGGCAATCAGATTGGATAGAAATATTTGTGAGATTGAGATGCTTAATCCAGCTTAAAACTTCTCTTATTGCCATCGCCTCCGCCTGTGTTGGGTCGATAATATCTGAAAGACCTGCATTTCTGGCCCTGATGCAGTTTCCGTTATGATCCCGGATAATCATTCCAACCGAGCAAAACGCAGCTTCTGAGTGGACGCCCGCATCCACATTACAGACCAGGAAGCCTTGACCTGATTTTTTCCATCTTTCTGTTTCGGTATTAGGAACAGGAGAGGTTGCTCCATGTCGATTACGGGCTTGCTTCCATACCTTCTCCTCAAGTATTGTAGCTTGCAGAATCGAGCTTGGGAAGCTGTACTTCTTCTCCCAAACCACCTGGTTACGATACTTCCAAATATGCCATATAATAACTGCAATTGTAGAGATTAAAGGATGAGCGGAGTTTAGCAGTCCCGCAAACCAAGTACTGATATCCACCACCTGCTCCATTCTGTTATCTGCAAAAAATATACCCCAAATCTGTTGGGCAAACAAACAAGTCACAAAAATATGAATTTTATCTTCGGACACCGATTTGGAAGAGAGCTGTGGCGCTTTGCCAAGTTATTCATCGTTGGTAAGCAATTCGAAAACATCCTCCAGAGGCAATTCCTAATTTTGGGGGCAACCTGAAGTTTCCAAATTAGAGACCAATTTATCACGGGATTTGCAGTAGACAAAGTACTACTTGACTTAGCAGCAACGTAATATCCGCTCTTTACTGAATAAGAGCCATTTCGTGAGTATTGCCACAACCAAGAATCAACACGTCCAGGTCTACGGAAAGGGATTGAGAGAATCAGACGTCTATCTCTCTCGTTAAAAATTGAGTTAATCAATTCAAAGTTCCACATTCCATTCTGCTCCATAAGATCACTGACAAATTCCACCTGATTGTTGTCGGGAGGCTCACTAGTAGGCCGTGGATTAGAGTCATCAGGAAGCCAAGGGCTGCTCCATATTTTTAATGTTTGGCCAGAGCCCACCTTACTACGCAGTCCTTCCCGTAACAGATCCACTCCTGACAGGATGCTTCGCCAAATAAATGAAGGATTGTGACCTAACCTGGCTTCGAGGAGTTCCCCATTTTGAAAATATCGAGCTTTGATGACTCGAGCCATTAGAGAGTCCGGATCTTGCAAAATTCTCCAGCCTTGTTTTGCCAATAGGGCCAAATTAAAGTTAAGAATATTCCGAAATCCCATACCTCCCTCCGATTTTGGAATGCACAGCTTCTCCCATTGTTTCCAATGTATGCCAGTAGGTGAATTTCCGGAGGATCTCCACCAAAAACGGTTCAGTAATTTGTTCACATCATCGCAAAATTCTTTAGGCAAGAGAAAAATACTCATTAAATACGTAGGAATTGACTGTAATACCGATTTAATGAGCACTTCTTTTTCGGCTCTCGAAAAAAATTTCTCCTTCCAACTGTTGATTCCAAATTCTGTCTTTTAACGCTCTAAAGCCTTGCATTTTGCTTCTCCCCATATCTATGGGTGCTCCCAAGTAGTTATCCAGTGAAGTCACCTCATTAACCTGAATTAAATTGGCAACCTCGGATCTAGAAGGGATGGATGTGTTGGCACTAAAGAATATTGACGATTTCTGAAAATTGATACATTGCCCGGAGGCCTTTTCATAACATAATAGACAATCTTTGATGCATGAAGCCTCTGCTTGGGTGGCTTTAAAGAATAGCAGACTGTCATCTGCAAAAAATAGATGAGAAATTTTGGGTGCAGTTCTGGCCACTTTAAATCCATGTAGTTTACCCTCCCTCTCTTTAGTTGAAAGTAACGCTGACAGACCTTCAGCGCATATTAAGAACAAAAATGGGGATAAAGTATCACCTTGGCGCAATCCTCTTTGAGGGGTAATTGGGCCAATTTCACGATTATCGTGCAAGATTGAGTAGGAAACCGACGTCACACAGAGCATAACCCATTGAATCCAAGTTGAAGAAAAGCCCAATTTTTTCAGCATATTATTGAGGAAACCCCATTCAATTCTATCATAGGCCTTACTCATGTCGAGTTTGAGTGCTGATGTTCCAATCTTTCCTTGTCGGAGAGTCTTCATCTTATGAATTATCTCATATGCTACCACAACGTTATCAGTTATTGATCTACTGGACAAGAAGGCACTCTAATAGTGAGAAATAATGTCTGGTAGTACCCGTTTAAGACGATTTGCCAGCATTTTGGATAGAATTTTAAACAGCACATTGCACAATGCTATCGGCCTCAAATCAGACACCAATTCGACATTTTTCTTCTTTGGGATGAGAACTATTAGTGTGTCGTTCAAATGTGGCGGTATCTGTTTACTACTTAGAATAGATAGACAAATCGAACTTACATCCGGGCCTACGATATTCCAAAATTGATGGTAGAAAGTGGGATTAAAGCCGTCAGGTCCGGGACTCTTGTCCGGATGCATAGAGAAATAAGCCTATTTGACGTCGTCGGGAGTGAATGGACGAGAGAGAATCTCAGTATGATCAGATGTAATTCTGGGTTGAATACATTCCAGAATGGCCGAGTCGTCCACCCCTGCACTGGTGAAAATATTTTCAAAGTATCCGAACAGTAAATCTTCCAATCCGTTGTCCATTGAAACCTGATTGCCTTGATCATCTGTCAATGTAGAGAAATTATTTCTTTGACATCTCTCTGATGCATAAGCATGAAAGTACCATGTATTCGAGTCTCCGTCTTTAAGCCAGAACAGTTTGGCCCTCTGTTTCCAAAAATCCTCATGCTGCTTCAAAATCCTGGAATATGCTGATGATGCTTTATGAAATTGCTCAACCCCATAATTATCACGAATACCTTTAAATTTGCTCATCAAAGATCTGATGGACACCAAAGATTTCTTGAAATTTGACTCTAGATTCGAACTCCAAGTACGCAGAGCTGAGGAACAGCTTTGAATTTTTTCTGATATAGAACAATTGGCCCCCAAATTCCAGGCGTTTGATACAACAGTCGCACAATGATCCTCCTGGATCCAAGCATTTTCAAATCTAAACCGACGAGTTGATGGTCTTCTAACCCAAATCTGTACTTCAAGTAGAAGAGCAGAATGATCAGACGCTGTTGTTACCAAGTTGTGGAGTTTAGAGGCAGCGAATACTGATTTCCAACTCAAGTTAACTAGAGCCCTGTCAAGTCTTTCTTCTATCCACCTGTCAGTGCCTCTGTCCGATTCCCAGGTGAACGGGTGACCACTCATCCCTACCGAGAACAATTCACAATCTTCTATTGCTGATTTGAATCCGTCCATTAACCAACCCGGTTGACACCTTCCACCTCGTTTTTCCTCAACAGACAGAATATCATTAAAATCACCGATGCAACACCACGCCATGTCATCTTGGTTTTTGAGGGATCGCAGCAAATCCCAAGATGCACGATGCCTTTGTCTCTCCGGGAATCCGTAAAAGCCAGTAATTCGGCAAGTTGCTAACTGTGGGAACGAAACAATAACATTAATGAAGTTTGGAGAGGAGGAAACAATGCTGACAGAAATAGAGTCTTTCCAAAGAAGTGCCAGCCCTCCTCCATGACCGACTCCGTTGACCACAAAACAACCTGAGAAACCCAACTTTCAACTCACCTTCAAAACCTTGTCTTCCTGTATCATAGATTCCATTAGAAAAAGAACCACATGCTTATTAATCCTGATTATGTCCATAAGGACATTAACTGTACGTGGATTGCCCAACCCACGACAGTTCCAACTGAGGAGACTCATGCATTTTGGCGGGCCTGAATGCCAGGTCCCACCCCACCTTCGTTTTTTGAGAAGTTTGATCCATCTACCTCCATCTCTCCTTCCTCCCTCCTCAGTCGTTTCGGATCATGAACGACTCCTTGATTTTCCTTCCCTGTGATTTTGGGCTTTGTCACCACTATGCTCCCAGATTTTGAACTATGAGTATCCTCTCTGTTTTTTAGTTCTTCTGCCCCTGACTCACGAAGCCATTCTCTTCCCGCTTGACTTCCTCCACGGCGCAAAACTGCTCTTAAACAGCTCCCGAATTGACGTTCTAATGGATTATCAGGATTGTCGAAGAGCAACTCACAAAATTTATCAGAATGACCAATCACTCCGCAATAGAAACAAAAGCTTGGTAAGCGTTCGTACCGGAACGACACCCAGAACCACTCCCCACCACTGCGTTTCAATTTCTGACCACGTTTAATTGGTTTCTACACATCCAAAGCAACCTTAATACGGAGGTAGTTACGCTGGAGTCCTGTAAAATTATTAGGATCCACCTCAATGAATTGCCCTAGATAATCTCCCAGAATTCTACATATTGTGGCTATCTGAAATCCAATTGGTAAGTCCACAATCTGAACCCAAATTATTAGATTAGAGAGATCGACCTGTAGCGCCTGTTCAGTAACTTCAAGTCTCTTGATAATAAGGACGTTCTGATTGAATGTCCATGGACCATCATTTAAAACCCGCAAGATGTCCAATTCGTGGTAAAATTGAAATAGGTAGCGACCCTCTCTGTCGGTTTTAGTAACCGTGACTCCTTTTACACGCCTCCAGATAGAGGCAAGAGTGCACTTCATACTATTAAAGTGAATAGTTTTTGTTGTAAGGAACTGACCTATTATGAACAGAGATGGTTGTGATTCGTCTACCGGAGCTTCCTCTTCCGTCAATACCAGTCCACCGTCTCCTTCATCCTCGAGTCGCAACTTAGCGTAAGCATCCAGGATCCCCATGCCTTTATCCATAGTTTGTGATAGATGAATCTTGATTTTGTGGTTTAATAATCGCAGCAAAGAATAGTCGATCGATTTGGTGTATGATTTCAATACGAACAAAAATCGTCGGAACCCTAGAAAAGAGACCTTCTCAGGTGAGAAGACAAAAACACTCCAATTGGAGAGACGAAATTGAAAGGTCTAATCTATTGTACTTCTTTGAGTTCATGAAAATATTATGTTAGAATACAATAAATATATAAGTTCTCTCTTGTCAAATAGATAAACAAAGTTTTATCATTTGTTTTCAGAAAATTAAAAGAACTCTTGTTTTTGTATCAACTAAACTCAAATGAAAACACAGGAAAATTAAATTGGAGTTAAAGAAAACCTAAATCTGGAATCCCTTTTCTGGGATCTCTATCTCATAAAATCTACTGCATACAGTGTAAATACAATTGAAAGAACTAGCAAAATTACAAAACTAAATAATCAAGTACAATATCCCTACAAATATTATACTGTTAGTGAATAATGCTAATTTTCAACCTTATCACGTGTGGTTAGGGTGCGGGCGTGCTAGAAAGTTATTTCTCAATTAAAAATGGGTTAAGTTTATGGATTTATGTGCCAAAACTTGAAATATAAATGAAGCGATTGGCGAGGGATGCAATGATTAAAAAAATCCCTCTTAAGCTTCTAGCTCCGTTATAAAAACTTTACTAGATGATTTATTTTATTTAAGCTAATGCGAGTAAATTAAAAATAGGTAGAATAAAAGAATTAAAAATACGATATTGACACGAGATTTGATGAAAAATGTATATTTATTAATATAAATGTTGACGAGTACATGTGTTCAAAGTAAATAATGAAATTGATTACAATTGAAAAATTGAGTACATGTGTTCAAACTTGAATTGAAGCTAAAAGCGTTGGAAAAAGGAAATTGGAACTAAGAACTATGAAGAACAAAGGAAAGAACTTAAGAACTAAGCATTGGAAGAGAGCTTTTGGAAGGGGGGTTTGATGCGTTGAATGAGTGATTTTGTTAGTGGATTACTATACCGAGCCCCAATTTCCCACCCTCAGCCCCAAAAAAAGACGATACCATCCCTTAGCAAAAATTTTAAAACTCTAAACTCTCTCAAACTCATTTCTTTCCGAAATCAGAGATTACACATATAATGGCGAGCAATTTGTTATCCCTGGGAAGAGATGAGAACGACCAAGTCGCTCAAGTCGAGGTACTTTTCCGATTGAACATATCTGATTTCTGTTGAATTTTTTGCAAAAATTCGGAATGGACGAGTGTCGGGCGTGTGAACATTACGCCCCACCTTATGGTGGGGCGTATGAACATCACGCCCGGTGGGGCGTAATGTTCACACGCCCCACTTTGTGGTGGGGCGTGATAGCCACACACCCCATTTTGTGGTGGGGCGTGATAGCCACACGCCCACCACATGGTGGGGGTGATGTTCACACGTCCAGTAGTCGCAAAAGTGAATTTTAGGAGTTTAGGCACCGAAAAATTGATGAAATTGATCGTAATATAGTCTAATGTTCGTTAGTTATCATTTGCAGGTTATGTTAAAAGACTTTGGAGGTAACAGTGATGATTACAGTGGGGAATTTTATCATGTACAGACGTTTGAAACATATCAGGAAGCTGTTAACTGGGCAAAACAGATGGTGATTCGGCTTGGCTTTGAGTTAACTATAGCTTCTCACAAAACAGAGGGTTAAGTTAAAATGGATATTGGTTAAATGTGCCCGTGGTATAAAGAATACTCAAAGGACTATGGATAGGGATATGGAGGAAGTAGTACGGAGGAATACGAAAACTAAATACTATGGTTGCAAATTCTAGATGAAGGTTTTGAAAATCGCTGAATTAGGGGGTTGGGTGGTGAATGGGGTTACTGGAGAGAGAGGACAGCACAATCATAGATTAGTTGTACATCGTCAGGGCTATCGATAGATGAGCGGACTAAGTCCCGGTTCAAAAAAAATTGTTCGTCAAATGAGTGCAACTCAAGCAAAGCCTTGTGCTATTTTTGCAGCAATTAAAGAAAAACACCCTGATGATTGCCCGACCCAAAGACATGTATATAATTACAGGAAAAAAATAAGGACTGAGAGTTTTGAGGGTCGGGATGTAATCAATCAGTTTTATCGGCTTGCTATAGATATGGAGTACATACATTGGACGCAAGCGGAGCCGGGCAACAATGTTGTAACTCACCTCTTTATGGCACATCCTACTTCGATCACCCTGTTCTAATCCTACTACTTGTTTATTGGTATGGATTCAACATATAAAACAAACAAGTATAAAATGCCATTTTTTAAGATCATTGGAATGACACCTTCAAACAAGAACTTCTTGATTGCCTATGCAATTATGAAGGATGAGATTGAGGTAGTAATATGTGGGTTTTAGAAAAATTGAGGCTTTTGCTTGGAGCTGATGTACATCCGACAGCCATTGCTACTGACTGGGAGTTAGGATTGATGAGACCGGTTAGTGAGGTTTTTCCTGAAACTCATCATTTGTTGTGTACATGGAAATTAATAAAGATGTGGAGGATATAATAGGCAAGTTGTGTAGATTGAAGGATTTTGGAGTTATTTTTAAGAATACCAAATGGAAAAATATAATTGAAGCCCCGACAGTAGCCGAATATGAGGAGGCAGTGATAAGCATGAAGAATACTTCTACCTAGACCTCGGCATGGGCCGGGTTGGGCCGGGCCTATCGGGCCTGTGATAAAACCTGATAAGCCCAAGCCCAGCCCGAGCCTACAATAATTAGAATCGGGCTCAGGCCTAAACAAGGAATCCCAAGCCCGCCCATCCAAGCCCATATCTAGATTAATAAAAATCAATTAAAATAAAATAATAACTTTTTTTTAATAAAAAATAATAAACATAATTGTAAGGGTTTTTAGGAAGGAGACAAACTAATTGTAAATTGTAATACTGGTTACTTATTTAACTATGTATAAATTTATATATGGACTCATTTAATTTATATAATTAAATTTGTAAATAAATAAATATATATATATATATATAACGGGCCGGGCCGGGTCAGGCCTGCCGGGTATTTACATATCCCAGGCCCGCCCATTTACTAGGCGGGTTTAATCGGGCTTGGGTCGGGCCGGGCCTGACACTAATTTTATGTGTCCAGGTCCGGCTAAATGGGCATGGGCTCCGTCCAGGCGGTCGGGCTCATCGGCCTATGGTGAGGTCTACTTCTGCCAAATGGCCTCATGTGATATAGTATGTGGAGACCACATGGCTAGTGCATAAGGAGAAGTTCTATCGAGCGTGGACGAACAAGGTGTTACACTTAGGAAACACAACAACATGTCGAAAGGAGAGTTCACATGCATAGTTGAAGCAGTGGTTGAATTCATCTACTGGTGCATTCGATACAGTGTGGGCAAAGGTGCACAATGACATTAAGGCTTAGATCGATGCGATCAACTAAGACATTTTTTCTGTTATTAAATGTAATCTCTTTAATTGTAAATTAGTTTTGTAATGTGTTTTACTATATATAACCAGATACTCACTTGAGGACTCGAGATGAAGATCTGTGGTGTCTCACTATGTAGCTCTTTTCACGTACCTCAACTTACATGTTTCACATTACTGTCTGCGGGTACTGTATGATGAGATGGTGCGTATGCACGAATTGAGTGTGGATGTGTTTCAGCAATGCGGATGTGTGTTGTCCATGACTCATAGTATTCATTGTGAATGTCAAATTAAAAAATATATTGGGTCGAATATGTCAGTTAGTGTGGAGTGCATCCATCCTTTTTGGAGAGCTCTTGCATTTGATGGTTTGAGTGACATACCAGTTACTGCTCCCGTATATGGTGACGGGTCCGAGGATCACCGGTTTATTCACTCTATTGTGGAAAAGGTTGACAAATTAGATCTTGCAATGAGATGCAAGCCCACCGTGATCTGTATGAGCCAGTGTTCTGGAACCGAGTAGATGATGCCCTCACGCGTATTAGATGGACAGGAGCGGGGCGTGGTCAATCTCACTAGATAGTGAGTCTAGATGACTTATATGTTGCTGCATCTATGTTGAATGCAATGATATTCCTTTTTACCGCGCCATAGTTAGGATGTTGTACTATATTGCCGATGCGTTCAGACGATGGAAGACCACCGGAGCGAGAGATTGTCATTTGTCATTTAGGAAGTTATGAACACTACATACGTCTTTATTTAAGACATGGATTTCCAGTTCCTCCTATTATCAGCCAATGACATAGATTTCGTGATCTGAGTGTTCGTCACTTGGATAATATTTATGCTGACGAGAGTGGCTTCGACTAGATTACATTGATGTATATGAATTTATGTATTTTAATTGATAATATTTATTCATGAACTTATATTATTGTTACAGGTTTTAATTAAAATTGTATGGTATTTACAGGTTTTAATCAAATAACGGGCTAATTTTTTTGCCCTCCCAACACTCGGGCATGTGGCTATCACGCCCAACCGCAAGGTGAGGCGTGTGGCTATCATGCCCGACCGCAAGGTGGGCGTGATAGCCACACGTCCGCGTGTCGGGATGGCAAAAAAAATATTTTCCCACCCTCAATCCCTAAAAAGGGCATTTTTGTCCTTTCACAGGGCTAGGGGTGGGAATTCAAGGCTGTGTATAACAACACCCTTTTTTATGGAGTGGGATTCTATTTATAGCATTTTGTAAGGCCATTTGAGGCAATTAATCCCTCCTAATTTCTTTATTTTTGTCTTAGAAATTGCTCCCCATTTGACACCTCATATGACCTCTATAACTTCCACTAACCTCTTCCCTCAACTTCCATAACTTCCATGCCACCTCATCCAACTAATTTGTAGTTAGAGATAATTTGGGGTTATGCACAGGTGCAAGTAGCTTCCATTCTAGGGAAGGTTCCATTTCCCACTACTTCCCAGCGATGTGGGTCTAGTGATGAAGACATAGTCGTTGAGGTCTTGTATGCGGAGTATGATCAGGGACCACTTTTGCTTGGGTCAGATCAACCCTCCTTTGATGCTTAGTAGGAGACCATTTTTCAGCATCATATCCCACCTCTTGGTAAGCTCTTTTTGTTTTATTTATTTTATTTTTATTTTTGCTATTTTATTAACTTTATATTTTTTTTATTCGAGCGGTAGCTCAGGAAAGGATAATAATCTGACCCTGCCAGCCCCGTACATGGTTGAGGTAAACGAAAAGGGTAAGGGAAAGCACTTATGCTAGATGGGGACAAGCCGATGACCGATGCTTCAGATACTTCTGCGGGACAAGGAGAGGAAGAGGATCCAGATGAAAACCTGTATTTTGGTTTTGAGGATGATAAATTGGATCAACTGGGGGCATGTTGGAATGCAACTTCCTCAATTGGTACCTTGTCTCTTGAAGCCAGCTCGACTGAAGCGGACATCACTCCATTGCAACTTCTGGCACGAGCTCATCTTGCTTTTGCATCTTCTCTAAACCAAATGATTCTTGCGCCATCGTCTCAGGTTTGTATGTTCTTCTAATTTTTCTATTGTTTGAACCATATTTGAGATGTTTAGTTCGATTGATTGAATTGATGTTTTTTTATTCAAATATGGCAGGAATCAGCTCTTGTACGTCCTTTGTTGGTTCCTGTTAGACCTATCCACGGTCCCGGGTACCCGTCCGCCCCGTCCAGACCCGTTTCCTTGTGATTGGGCTTGGGCAATAAAAATTATTCATAGGCCCTCGCCCGTTAAAGCCCGTCTATTTTTTTGACGAGCTTGAGATTAATAAAAATAACACGGGCCAACCCAGCTCGGCCGCCTATTAATATTAATTAATAAATATATATATTTATATATTAAATATTTATTTTTTATAATTAACAATATATATAGGTGGGCTTATATGGATTGGGCTTGGGCTTGGGTTGGGCTTGGGCTTGGACTAAGCATTTTTACCTAAAAACCCGATAGGTCCGGCCCGAGCCCGGCTCAGCCCGGCTCATGGACAGGTCTAGTACCTGTCAGTTTTAAGGCTGAGAATTCTTTTGTCGATTTGGATTTTTTCATTTTTGAAAGGATCGTCTACTGTTATTGCTACTTCGTCCTTACATAGTGACAATATGCTGAGTGATGCTTGTACCAATCTTAATAGAATAAAATTATATAATTAATTTAAATACCAATAAACACCTCATTTCATTAATAGTCGTGCTCGTTTATGAACAGCCGTGTTCATTGTAAACAGTCATTTTTGTCTATTAACAATCGTGCTCGTTCGTGAAAAGGCATGTCCTTTCGTGTTCTATTTATACAGAATGGAACTGTGTGATTAAGTGATATGGATGTAGCTGCGATTAATAAGGGATACGACGATCCAAGAGGAGTGTGAAACCATCTCGCTATTTGGGGCCTGATTACATTAAATAGGAGATACTAGTGAGGGTTAATTAATTAGTTTTCCTTTATTTAGGATTGATTATGTTTATTTATCTATTTAGGATTATGTTTCCAATTCATTTACCTAGTTAGATTACAATTATCATTTCCCTATTTAAACCATTGCTTTGTTAAACTTTAGTCATCAAATTATCAATCTAATTTGGTATTCTCTAAAAGTTGAGAAAAGTTGGTGTTTCATTTCCTTCCACCCAAAAGGATTCATCTTGATACTCCCTAAGGCGTATCAACTGGTGCTTTCATTATGTCTACGCCACGTACTATCGAATCCAAATTTCATGAACTACGTCTCGCCCTTGAACTATCTATCCAAAACACGCTACAACAAAGCCTCAAGGATCTCAAAGCCGAAATTTGACATTTCGAGAAACCACCCGGCTCCTCCCCCTTCCAACATTCGCTCACATCTCGTATGAAACCTCAAGCCCACGGTTCTCTGGTATCGACCCCACCATTTGGCTTTTTAAGATCGATGAATACTTCGAATTCTACGAAACTTCCCCTAATAATCGTGAATCGCCCTAGAATGGTTTCGGTGGATTAAAGAAAATTCCCTCTTCACCAGCTAGATATGGATGAGGAGGATACACTACGTCATACTAGAAGGCGTGGTGTTGATATATCAGGCCGTAGACGGAGAGCGACTGAGACGCAGTAGTTGCGGACGGCTCCAATAGATCAGTCTGTGTTGGATCAGCCCGAGTTGGGGGGGGAGATGAGGCGGATGATTCGGGAGACCGAGATCCTGGTCTTGATGTTGTCGATGAGTATTTTCAGGAGTTAGCCAAGGCGCAACGATGACAGGGATCTGATGGTGATGATGATGATGTGCAGCCGACCCAGGCTCGAACAGACAGCGCAGTGGTGGTCGATTTGCTAGTACATGTATTATTTATAGTTTAATATTATTTAAAATTTAGTATTATTTTTTAGTTTAGTTTAGTATTATTTAAAATTTAGTATTATTTATAATTTCATCTTATTTTTAGTTTATTTTAGTATTATTTATAGTTTAATATTATTTATAGTTTAGTATTATTTAAAGTATAATATTATTTAAAATTGAGTATTATTTTTAGTTTAGTCTAGTATTATTTAAAATTTAGTATTATTTATAGTTTAGTATTATTTAAAATTTTAGTATTATTTATAGTTTAGTATTATTTAAAGTTTAGTATTATTCATAGTATAATATTGTTTTAAATTTAATATTATTTATTTCAGGGACCAGAAAACGGTCCAAAGCTACTGAGGACCGTAGCTGGATTGTTTCGGGACCGGTGGAGGGCGGCCTCAATGATGGTACCGTGATTCCTAGTTTTATACGACACGTTGCCTCACGGATATTGGGAGGGGAACATTAATCTTATCTTACGTGCTGCAACAGATCATTAACATGTGGCATCGGGGTACGACACTCGAGGTAAGAATAATTTACTCAATAAATTATTTTATTTATTATTTTTAACCCTAACCCTAAAAAACATTCAGTAATTGTATATATGTCATGTTTACAACTGGGGGATATGGTGGAGAGGACTAGGTTGTCTCACCTCCCATCCACTATGTTCAAGAACTTGGATGCGCCTCTAGTATCTACGTTCGTGGAGCGGTGGCAGCCCGATACGAACTCCTTTCACATGTCGTTCGGGGAGATGACTATTCTTCTACACGATGTATGGCATATTCTACGTATTCCGGTGCACGATCAGATGATCTCCGATACATGCAGTGATGAGCGGCTGCAGGCTATGTGTATGATGATGTTTGGGGTCACTCAGCAGGAGTTGCTATCATCGGCGGCGCATTACTAGAGTGGTGGAGGTGTTTATGTTGATACCGTGGAGAGACTTACCTAGCCTGGGAGGGGGGGGGGGGGTCGGGAGGACGGGACTCGAGCCACTGTGTGGAAATGGCTTCTGTTAGGATCCACCTTGTTTTTCGACAAGAGTGGCGATAGGATCAGGTCGTTCCATCTCCAGGAGGTTCACAACGGTGTCAGAGGGGCAGTTGGACGTTCTTGGCGGTCTGCTACACTTGCCACCTTATATCGGCAGCTGGGGATAACGAGTAGAGGAGAGTATCCAGGTATATGTGGATGTTTGACCCTCCTCTAGTTGTGGATATATGAGTATTTTTCGGTGTTCCGGTCCCATCGACTACCACTCTAGGTTCCAAATGATGCTCCTCGGGCGTGCAGATGAGAGGTCGGGACTCCAGGCAAGAAGGCCGTCCGACTCAAGACCATTTGTGCACAGTTGGACCACATGACGATAGCCGAGGTAAAATAATATTTTATAACTTACAATAATTTACTTAAATAAATATAATTTCTTATTTTCATGTTATTATATATATTTTTTTTGCAGGTGATGTGGTTGCCTTATGGTCCAATCGCCGATGACGATCACCTACGAGTGTCCTACGCCAATTGGATACGGTGTAAAGACATTGTTGAGCCATATATGTCTGATCGAGTCCTACGTCAGGTCGGTTATGTTCAGCCTATCCCGACTGAGCATATTAGACCTGATACTGCATTCGGGCATGGAAGTCTCTATCGTACAGACTCGCGCATTCATTTGTTACAGTTTATGATACTTGGCGAAGATTTTCATCGACTCGTGGCGTTGATCGGAGGAGATGCCAGTCAGTTGGAGCCGATCCCACTACTTGTGATGTCGGGTACATGGAGTGGTACAGACGATATTCACATCCTCGTCTGCTTCGTGTCCCTCGGGATGCGTCGGTCCACTATTCTCGCTCCAACAGTAAATATGTAGGTTTTTTATTATTTTATTTATTTATTATTGTTTTACATATGTTTGTTTTCTAATATTTAATTTTCTGCAGTGGGTTAGTCGTTTGGCAGATATCGCTGAGCGGGCGATCTCACGCCTGCCCGATGAAGATGAGGAGGCTCCACCTATTAGAACTGATATGGAGCAGTTTATGGAAGAGTGGCACCAGACGAACTGATATCTGTTGTAATATAGTAGAACTTATTGTTTTCACACATTTGAAAACATACGTAATACTGCTTGTATATCAATTAATTATAATGTTAATTATTTATATTAAAACTAAAAGATTAATAATTCAAATTATAATCCGCAAGAATCTGTAATAAAACACTAATCTGCAATAATTCAAATTATAATCCGCAATAAACTGTAAGGTTGGAAACTTGTTTTTTTCCTCTCCCGACATGCGGGTGTGAGGACATCACGTCTCACCGCGTGATAGCCTTACGCCCGGGTGTCGGAAGAGGAAAAAAAATAAGTTTATCCACCCCAACATCTGAAAGAGCATTTTCGTCTTTTTGGATGGTTAGAGTTGGGAAATTGTGGCCGGGAATAACTGTTAGAAATAATAAATTTATAATTAATAGTATTTATGTTGATTGTTATTAAGTTACTTTAGAATAACTTATAAGAAGTTATGTGATGTTAAGTTACACTCTTAATTAGTCATTAAGAGTTATTAAATGTTATTTGTTAGGTTTGTAATAGTTACATTTCATGTACTATAAATAGTCTAAAAGGAAAAAAACATAGATTAAAGAAAAATAAAAATTTAGAAAAGCTTCCTCCTATCTTTGTTTACTTTTTATATTCTTCTTTTCTCTCGGGCAATTACAACACAATTTTTTAATTGTGGCCATAAACATAGTTGAATGAGTTTTTGAAGTTAATTGAAGTTGGTGTGAGATTGAGCAAATGGTAGTGATCATAAATAGTTTGACCCTTAGATAAATGATTAAAATTTGGTTAATTGATCTTGTTTTTATTGATTGTTTTGAATAAAATAATATGGACTGACACAACACGAAGAAAAAGAAACAAAGAGAGGCAGGGATAGAGAGAAGCTACTACTCATTCTCTCTCTCCATAATTTGGACTTGTCTTCACTCTTCACCTGATTTACTGTCGTTACTACTGGAAACCCTTTGTCGGTATATGAGTCTACCCTTTACTCCCCCTTTTCCCACTACTGTTGCCTGCTCTCCGGTGTCACCCCTTCCCTTTCTCCTCCTCCTCCATTACCTTCTCAAATGCACCACCATTTTCATTATTAAACCAAATTCACACTCAAAATGCCTCACTTCTCCACTCTCTTTTTCAACCTTGTTCTTCTTCTTTCCACTTCTACAGGTAATTACTTCTCTCTTCTCTGCATTTTTCTATTTCTTGGAAACTAAACTTACCAAGACATTATCTTTTTTAATTTGGTATTTCTTGTTTCTTCTTCTTCACCATTTTTACACTAAAAGGAAACACTTTTATGGCCATTCCTGACCAAAATATCTATATGGGTTTAGTATGTTTATTTTGTTTGATGTTGTGGTAGGTGCTTTGGGTGCTACATTCACTTTTGCTAACAAATGCGAGTACACTGTGTGGCCTGGCATTCTCGCTAATGCCGGTAGTCCTAGACTTGACAGCACCGGATTCGAGCTTCCTCAAGATTCTTCCCGTTCATTTCAAGCACCCACAGGTTGGTCGGGTCGTTTCTGGGCCAGAACCGGTTGCAGCTTCGATGACTCCGGATCAGGATCCTGTCTCACCGGAGACTGCGGTTCCGGTCAAGTTGAGTGCAATGGTCTCGGGGCTGCCCCGCCTGCTACTCTTGCAGAGTTCACTCTCGGCTCGGGTGGACAGGATTTCTATGATGTCAGCCTTGTTGATGGATACAATCTACCTATGATCGTTGAAGGAAGTGGTGGGTCGGGTATGTGCGCATCCACGGGTTGCTCCACGGATCTTAACACCAATTGCCCAGCTGAGCTTAGAGTTGGCGAGGGTAATGCGTGCAAGAGCGCGTGCGAGGCCTTCGGAAGCCCGGAGTACTGTTGCAGTGGCGCGTTTAACACACCCGCCACTTGTAAACCGTCGGTTTATTCGGAGATGTTCAAGTCTGCTTGCCCTAGATCTTATAGCTACGCGTATGATGATGCTACCAGTACTTTTACCTGTACCGGCGCCGATTACACGGTGACGTTTTGCCCTTCTTCCCCAAGGTAAAAATGATATTCTCCCTTTTTACTAGGTTTTGTTCATGTGTTTTTAGTTCCCAATTTCAGGTAGAATATTTAGTTTATTAATGCGGTTGATGCTCTATTCATGTTATCTTTGCTCTACAACATTTGATTGGTTTTAATTTTGGTGGGTTTTCTTTTTATTATGAAATATTAGTTTATATTAGAGAGGGAATCTCTATAAAATGTAGTGTTGAAGTTTGCAAGAATCTGTGGATATATTTCAATCCTTGATGGAGGCATCGGCATGTGAATGTGATATGTGGCTCAGAATAAAATTGATCAATAATGTTGGTAAAAGCAGTTTTGTTTATATATGTTTAGTCCTGCCATCTTTAATTATTGGGGGAGCCAAATGATGGCAAACTTGTCATGGCCAAGATTCTTTTCCTTATTATTACTCTATTTTTCTTTTTTTTTTTTTTTGCCTTTGTCCATGTGTTCTTAATTTGAATTTTTTGTTGTGCTTACTCTAAAAATATTGAAGTTGTGTACAAATGTTAAATTGAGTTTTTCAGTGACTAGTAGCTAGTTAATTGTTTTTCTAAAATGAGTGCATAAATGGTAACATATGAACTGTTTAAAAGGCGGAATTAGACTATTATCCAAAATTAAATGGTGTTAATTAGTTGTGGGTTTGATTTTATACCTAAGAATCTGACGAAGGAATGGTATTGCAGTCAAAAATCTGCAAGTTATACAACACCCATGACAGCAACAACAACAACACCTGAGACAGGAACTGGAACTGGAACTGGAGCTGCAACTGGGAATGGTGTAGATTATTCGGGTACGGGCACGGGTTCGGAGTATGGTTCTGGATCAGGAACACAAACAGGAACAGGAACAGGTGGATCTGGAGAAACAATGCTAGCAGATGGATCATGGTTAGCTGGTTTAGCAATGGGGGATTCTTCTGCTTTAAAATGTGGAACAATAGGCTCTACTATTTCTCTCATTGTTTCCTATCTTTATTTGTAGTAACAGTAGAAGTAGTTTTAGGGTTTTTTTTGGGTTGATTTGTGTTGTTTTATGGTTGGGTGTATCTGTTTAGTGTTTTGATTTTGGTTCTTGTCTTAGGAAAGCTGACAAGATTCTCATCTTCCAGATTGTAAACTCACCCACTTCTCCTATATATTTTGGTATGTATTATAATTATATTCCGGGGATTTTTAGGTCATTTCATCCACTTTGTTTACCCTTCCGAGGAGATGAAAGCAACAAATGAAGGAACTTTGTTTCTTGATTTTTTGTTTGTTTGCTTTGTAAAAAAGTGATATTTGTTTAATGTGAAACTGTGAAGAGATTGTAGGCTGTTCTGTTCTTTGTAAGAAAAGCAGAAAGAGAACAGCTTTGCGGAAATTGGAAGGCTTTGTTAGGAGGAGGATAGATAGCTTCCAGTAATTCCTTTCTTTCATGCTAATGCTTCTTTCCATTTGCTTTTTCTGAATCTAAATTTAGAATGTGTTGGAGTATGGTATCTTCAAAATGTATAGGTGAATTAGATTATAATACAGAAAATGTTTATAATTAATGGATTGTTGTCATTCCAGCATTATTCTATATTTTTTGATCTTGGGAGATGGTGTGAAGAATAAAAATCTAAGAATCGCATCAATTAATTATTAGTGTGTATAGTAACATTTTTCGCTTGTTATTGGTAACACGTTTTCTATCCACTCTCAGGATCATAAAAAACCACATGACTATAAATTATGCTTGATTAATAACTAACAACAACATGCAACTGCAGCTGAATCAAACAAATCCTAACAAACCCTTAAAAAAATAATTTTATGTCCAAAATTTGAGTTTTGCCATTTGAAATATGCCCAGCTAGGACCAAGAAGCAAAATGGAAACTACTGTCTCAATTTTTTTTTTTTGGTCTTTACATGATATAATTATGGGACAAAGAACAAATTTAACCAGACTTAACCATAACGTATGAAATGGTGTAAATTTAATCTTAACGTTTCCAAACAAAATCAATTTTAGTCATGTGCTATTGAAATTTTGAAAATACTGGTCTAACTATTATTTTAACGGTCACGTCTCAATTTTAGTCATGTGCTATTGAAACTTTGAAAATACTGGTCTAATTGTTATTTAACAGCCACGTCAGATCTTCCAAACAAATTTCTCGATAAATTAAAACAGCTTTGTACATTTTTTGTTGGTTTTTTTTGTAATTATATTAATAATGCAGTATATTTCAGATAGTTTAACAAAAAAAAAAAAAGTGTATGTAGCATATTCAATTTTTAGCATTTTAATAGAATTTTTATAATTTTGTTAGTAATACACTAAATATCTTAGACATAATTGATATTTAAAAGATTCGAAGTGACAATTAAATACCAATCAAACCAGTTTTTCTAACTTTCGATAATGAATAACTAAAATTGATCTTGCTCTAAAACGTTAAGATTAAATTTACACTATTAAAACTAAATATGCACGTATCCTGTAATTATTAAACTTCAGACCTGTTCTAAGTGTTCTTTATTTTATATTTTATAATTAAAGTATAATATCTATATGATCATGTGTGATAAATTGAAGAATAAACATGTAAATAAAATAGATAAGATTTTCTTCCAAATGAAAGCATCATATTTGAGCTAGTTAAAGTCAATTAGTGGGAACAATACCCTACCCAAATTGCCTATAATTAGCTGGCTTAAAAAAGCTTAAATTGGCTTAGGCTTGCTTGCGTTATGCTTAGATCATTTTGTATTTTCCTGAAAACTACTGAAACTGTTAGAGCAATAAGTTGGATTTTGAATTTAATCTTTTCTTAGAAACGAAGCAGCACTTGGGACCTAGCTAGCTGTTGCTATAGTTTTGTCTTAAATTGGAAATTTGTAGTAACTTATAAAACCAAATGATAATTTGCACAGTAGACTATCACAAAGCAATTATCACTACTCTCATAAATATGTTATATGGAGGGAGGGGAGGGTAAGGGAGGGTCCTACATACATATCATGATGATATTGTGGTTGCTAATAATACATGTTACTCATACAGCTTTTTCAACGAAAAAACTGATCACTTTTGAATATTTTGCAGCCTGTCCATGAAAAAAAGCCAATATTCAACTGCACATAACATAATTAAAGGGATCACTACTTCTAACTTTTCTACTAATTACCAAATCAAAAGCAGCAAATTTTCCAATAGACTTAAATAATAATAATAATAATAAGGCCACCCTCAAATCTCAATTGTTTACTAACTAGTCTAATGCTAGGATAGGAGACGACCATAATCAATCCACTATTCCTACATTAATATTTTAATACTCGTGTTTCGGAGGAAAAACTCCAAGAGCAATGCTGGGATTTGTTCATACCCATAAAATAACAACGGCTTGGTTTTCATTTTAAAACAATAAAGAGTTTTTTTTTTATTATCTTGAACTGGAAGGACCAAATCCAAGCAGAAGATAGAAATCTTACTCTTCAAGACAGTTTTTGTATTTTGATTGAAAAGATGAACATGTTGGGAAGTAATTCATTGATTTTGATTTACAATAATCAATATATATACAATGATAATAGCGTAAATTTAAGTTATTAAAGATACATTTTGCTAATTTTAGAAGATATAGAAAGTCAATAGTCAAATATATCAAAGATACACTTTCCTAACTGGCTATGCATAATGGAAAGTCAAAATCAAATATAATATCTATTACACCCCTGCAGTCGAAGCATGAGGTCATCGAACATTTAGACTGTCCAAAAAATCATTAAAAAGTACTCGTGGAAACCCTTTTGTAAAAATATCTGCAATGTCTTATCAGAACGGAACATGAAAGACACGAACTTCGACACGGATAACCTTTTCGCGAATAAAGTGAATATCCATCTCAATATGATAATGTCACAATAAACGAGTGTCGCCTTTTGGATTGGACAATGGAGGTCAAGAAGAAGACTTCTGATCCAACATGATTTAGCTACAACATTAGCAACTCCTTTATATTCGGCCTCAACACTGGAACGAGAGATTGTAGGCTGGCGTTTGGAAGACCAAGAAATTAAGTTGTCACCGAGAAAAACACAATAACTAGAAGTAGAACGCCGAGTATCCGGACAACCAACCCAATCGGCATATGTATAGGAGACCAAGTTGTCGACATTAGACTTCTAAAGATGGAGGCCAAATTCAAGAGACCCCTCAATGTATCATAAAATGTGCTTGAGAGCAGCCATATAGTCAATACGGGGGTCATGCATATGAAGACATACTTGTTGGACGACATAAGATATATCCGGCCGGGTGAATGTAAGATTCAAATGGTGACAGTATTTGGTTGGATCATCAAATGGTGCATCCTTCGAAGCACTCAACTTCGGTTTTGTATCAACAAGTGTAGGAGAAGGGCTACAATGAGACATACCGACCCGTTCTAGAATTTCTTCGGCATACTATTTATGTGATAAAAATAAGTCATCGCTAGTACGTGTGACAACAATACCCAAGAAATAACTGAGAGGACCAAGATCTTTCATAGCAAATTCGGCACTTAAAAGTGTCATGATAGACTGACGGAGAGTGTTTGAAGAAGCTGTGAGAATGATGTCGTCGATATAAAGAAGTATATATGACTCGACGATATATGAATAATGAGTGATCAGACTTACTGTGTGAGAAACCAATGGTGGCAACAAAATCTGCAAACCGTTGGTACCAAATGGAGGGGCTTGTTTCAGGCCATAGAGAGACTTCTTCAACAAACAGACGTGATTAGGAAAAGTCGGGTCCTGAAAACCCAACGGTTGATGCATATATACGGTTTCAGTGAGGTTGCCATGGAGAAATGCAGTACTAAGGACAGTGCGAATGGATGTCGGTTTGACCAATATATGTTTTATAATAATATCTGAAATTAACCCAATTTGACCACGTTAAGAGTAAAATCGCACCATTTTAAACGTTAGGGGTGAAATTATTCCCGACTGTAAACCTCATGGGTATTTTTGCACTTTATCCCAATATAACATCAATTTTGCAGATTTTTTATCTGTTACAAATAACATTAATCCCAAATTGTTAATAAACCATATGAATGTTGGGTACTTTAACCTGAGCCCAGTACTGTAGATATCTTATCTTGAAAGGATTTCTTGGGTATTTCCTTTTTTTCTTTTTTGATGTAGAAAGAAGGGCTGAGGCCCCCAAACGTTCTTAGGTATTATTTGAAACACTTGTACATATCACTTATCATAAAATTAAAACCCAATATCATCAGAAACTAAACTAACATAATACTGCAAAAATTAATATTTCTAGCCTTGGCAAAATTCCAAAACCATATTATCCAAATAAATATATAGAATATGCATATATAATCCATCATATGAAATGAAAGAATCCATTTGATAACATCGAGATATTAACCCAAGGACTAAAAGGGATATTCACCTCAAGAACGTCGCGCTGGCAGGCGGATCTCCACGGATCTGCTCTGAGAGATCCGCTGGCGCGGACCTATGAGGCGAATCTCTTCATTCACTTGATTCGCCACTATAACGGCTGGTCGTCGATTCGGCCATAAAGCTCATTAATGAAGTTATCAATTAGCTAACTGCCAGGTTAAAGATAACTCGTAACCGCCATTAATGGAGCATTAATGGAGACTTTCTAGTTACCTGAAGGTTACGACTCCACAGCTATATATATATATATATATATATAGCCTGATTCCCTAGGCTATCAAGGGACACATTCTCACAACCTTTGTCAATTCAGTTTGTTTCCTTGAATCATCTTACTGACTTTGGCATCGGAGCTTCCTCCGTCGAACCCAACGATGCCCCACAGGGACGGAAGTTGATCAGAATTTCTCTACTTGTTATCACCATTAGATAGGAAGAAGAATTAATATGGTATAATTAGTGGTTGGTGTGAATGGGAAGAAGAAGGTAGCTAGCTAGGCATGTGAATGTTAAAATGCTTAGTTTCATAACTTCTAGATAGGGAGAAAGTTGAATTAGCAGTTGCATTACCATATTGAACAGTAACATTATATTCACCCAAAAACCCATTGAAATTATAGGAACCATGTTCATCCGTATGGCCGAGTAAGTCGGTAGTCTGCCATTGTTGTAGTAGCTTATCAACAACATCTCCTGCTGGAAGGTTATGAAGATTGTAATCAGTAAGGCACATTTGATAGCAGCCTTTTGGATGAAGTGCTGTCCACAGCATTATCCCATTTACTGCTGGATGTGAGTATCCTTCTCTTAATACTTGTTCTAGATAAATACCCTGCCAACATACAAACATTTTTTATATCAATCCATAAATTAATACATATATTCAAATTTCAGAGATTCTTTTGCAACAGATATCAAATATAGTGGTAGATTCAAGAATCTATATTTGGGAGGCCCATTTTAGTCGTGCAGCCAATGGTGGAGCTAACTTTGTAGAGTTGGGGGGCAAATTCTAAAGTCCTCCCCAACTCGGAGTTAGCTCCGCCCCAATAATATTCGTAAGTGTTCCCGGTGCTTTTGTTACTGGATCTTAACAATTGAAACTGGTGTTTGATACACTGGTTTCATATGGCAAAAAGCATTTTGAGGCTCTTGGTCATTATGATTATGTTTTGAGCATATGACCTTTCATTTTTCAAGGCATTAAGTCTTCCATCTCATCTTTTATATTAAGTTTATGATGATCAAGAAAGTTAGTTTTTAACATAAAATTTGATTAATATAGCCTTATTCATTTCACATGGTTCCAAATTTGCATTATATATAGAGAAGCATAAAAAAACTTTATTTTGAACTATAAGACATGCAATTTCATACACATATGAAATGAGTCCTGCTGCTCTGTTAACTAAGTTTTGTGAAACTAACCAATTTGGCGAGTACAGCTTAATGTGAGCAAAAATAAAACATATTAGGAACTCAATGCACTGAAATGGAAATGACCAAGCATTATTCCAAGAAAAAGAAAAGATCCAAACTTTACCAAATAAATGATGTAAATTATGAGCTTAATTGGCACCTGAGTTTGGTGATCGAATTTGTTGCTGATATCAACTTCTGTAAGCCAAATAGGAAGACCAAGAGTAGCAAGTTTGTCAAGGATACCTCTAACTAGAGGAAGATTAGGCTCTGAAAAGTGACTCTCCAGCCCAATCCCATCCATAAATATTCCTCCACTTTCAAGTTCTTTTACCCTTGAGATATATGTATCCACAGTTGAATTCACATCACTGCAAGTCTCCACCACGTTATATTCATTCATGAACAAAGTTGCTAATGGGTCTGCTTCATGTGCTGTCTCATAGAAGTGCAAAGTAGCATCTGGACCAAGCCTTTGCTCATAGAAATCAAAGTGTAGCATTTCATTGCTGACATCCCAATGTATGAACTCTTCTTTGTATTTGCTCATTAGGCTTTGAATTCTAGAATTAACAGCTGATTTTAGGCCAGTATCTGAAAGATTTCGAATCCATGCCGGTATGTACTTGGGATCTTCCCAGAATATGTTGTGTCCTCTTGCAATTATTTGGTTAGATCTTATAAACTCTAGCATCCTATCAGGTATAGTATAGTTTAACTTCCCTTGTTCGGGTTCAGTAGCGTACCACTTGAGCTCGTTTTCGAAAACTGCAGCATTGAATCGCTCCACAAACCAATTCTGACAACAAGAGATATCCTAAGGTTTAATATCTAACTAAGAGTTGAAGTTAGAATAAGCATTCATCTGTTTTCATTTTCACCTGATAGGGCAAGTTTCCAAGAATTGTGCTGGCTATGGATGAACCAAATAGGAAATCCTTGGAGATTTGATTAATTGTAATGGATGCCTCTTGTAATGCATCTCCATTTTTATCTGAGACATGTATTGTCACTGCACGTTTCCTAACCTGAGTATTAATTGTAGACAAACTCAAGTTAATTAATGAAGGTAATTAACAATGAATCTGTTGAGAAATTAATAAAGGATTAGGTGTATTTTACGTTGTTAATCATGTAGTCCTGATTTGTTTTCCATTGCTGATCAGTAAATGGTTGCAGAGAAGCACTTGCAATTGCTATGTTTATACTTTTGTCAGCTGCATTCTGCATATATATTATGTAACCCAAAAATTTTGGTTAAAAAAATGATATTAGTTTCAAGATTTAGAAGAAAATGAAAGTTATATAAGTTTACCTGAAGGTAAATTATAGATAAATTAGAAGGTTGATGAAGAATGAATCCACCTTTAAGAAAAGACCAGCATCCAGACTTGGCCAAAACAGTGCCAACACACTTGTATATTTCATTGTCTGTGGTTAGGCTTGCACTTATAAGACTGGGCTCTGCACCCTCTATTTTCACCCAACCTGTTTTCAAACCCAACCAAATTAATACAAAATAATTGAAGTGTTACAACAACATATGATAAGTCAATCATAAGTCAAGTACCATATGATATGATATGATAGCATTTTGACATTTAATTTTAATTTTGAGGATGTAAGGAAATAAAAAAGAACTCAACTGGAAAAAGAGTAGATGGCCTGAGTGAGATTGTGGAGGATTAAAGAAGGTGTATAGATGTTTGAAATATCTTGAATGCTACTCCCATTATTGAAGGCTAAAGTTTGGTTTTTCAGAATTCCTCCATTGTAGAGTGCCTCTTCTGGTGCCGCTTTGCACTGCCCATTCAATATCAGTATTCAGTACACTCTAAAATTATTAAATGTTGAATCTGTATTAGTTACCTCGGTATAAGCAGTGTAGTCATATGATAAATATCCATCTGCACAGAACAAAAAAGGTTATAAAACTACTAATGCAGAACAACAGCAGAGAGACAAAAGAAAGAAAGAAAGAAAGAAATACCGTAAGAAAAAGCGAAGAAAGGGAAAATGAGAAGGAAGAAAGCTAAAGGTTGCATGTTGGTATCAAGTGCAGTGCAGAAGGAAATGAAATTGAAGAGCTTAATTATAAGTATCTAGAAAATATTAAGTTTGTATATGTATAGAGTGAATGTGAAAAGAAGTAAAGAAAGTCACAAGGAAAACAGTACTAATATTGGTTCTGAGAATCAGAGCTCTACTCAATCCGTGCCTGCCTATATAGGCATGCTCACATGTGAAATTTGTAAAGTACAATTAATGTTTTAGTATTAATCATTTCAGTTTTTTGGGTTGATTACTTAATGATGTGAAGTCTCTTTTCTTTGAAGGTCATTTTGGATACTAGTGTGGCTTAATTACATTATCTATATGTATGCAAATGGAATTCCTCAACTCAACCAACATCGTACGCCACGCAGTATCTTTAATTTAGAGTTTTAGACACTATAAACATTCTTCTTCGTTAATTGTTTTATTATTATTTTGATGATAATAATAACCATGGGACTGTTCTTAGAAGGTGATGGTAATTATGATGATTCATGGCTTTGGCCAGAAGTAAAGCTTTCCTCTCTTCCTTTTCGAACAAACATTTCATGACCTCAACTCCACTAGATGATCATATGGGTCTTTACCATTTACTCCATCATATTTGGGCACTCCAAACCATTAATTGGCCAATTATGAATTTTACCAAAAAGGAGAAAAGAAAAAGAAAACACGATTGGGAAGAGGGTGAAGTGCGGGGTACGATTCTGAAATTGTCATCAATAAACTTCCACAGAATCTAATTATGAATAAAATGCGCAAAACAACTAAATTTTCACCCAACCTGATCATCACTATCAGCATGAAGACAAATAGACGCCACAATCTGCAAACATTTCACATGTTTTGATGACTTTTACTGATATATGGTTAAAATCTTTATTAGATTCACAGTACAACTCTTTAATATGGGTAAAAGGTTGTTAAGAAGTTAATTAGTTGTTACGGGGCGTTACATAGCAGCTGTTAGAATACTTTAAATAGGAACCAAAACTCAACTTGTTTTTCAATTTCATTTCTCTGTATTCTGTAATTTTTTTTTTTTTCCATTTTTCTTAATACAATTTCATCAATCTCTAGATGTTTGTTTGTATTTTCTTTTTAATGGTGAGCGTATCAAAATAATTATAGTATTCTGTCGGAACCTGAGTTCTGATGAGAGAATTTCAGAATAGAAAGAAGGAAAGAAGTAGAGAATTAGAGGAAGAAGGTGTTGGATTTTCCATAATTTACATCAAGTTAGAATATGGTCCTACTATATTATATACTTATATGCTTTGATAAAATAAAACAATAAATCCTATTAGTCAGTTCACGTAAGGGTACGATCAATAATCATCATGTTTGATTAATCAAAGGGTACGTTAAATTCTATTGGTTCATTAATGAAAAGGTACCTTATGGATGAAGAGATACCTTGATGGAAGGTATATTTATAGAACATAATCAGAATTGGTCCTCTCTCTAACTTATCAAAAAGTCATTTTCTCTCCATCTAGAAAATCTGTAAAGTTTAAAGGGTTAAGTGAGAGAAACACAATTCTCGTGATTCCCGAAGAACTCGATTGTAATCGTCATGGATCAAGGTACGCTCTTCTAACTGTTATTAAGTGTTTGTGAAAATCATCTTATTCAAACATCTGGGCAATTATGTTTGTTTAATACTATGATGAAATCTAAGATTTCTAACATGTGGTATCAGAGCCTTGTTGTGAATTGATGATTTTCCGATTATGTTTTCACATAGTTTATCCGCTGCGTTTATAATTGTATTCTATATGCGATAATCTAATTGACAAATTATTCCTTTTATACATGAACGAGATATTATGATGTTCTGTTTTAATCATTATCTCTTATTACAGAAAACTAATTTTGGTTTAAATTATTGTGTCATATGTTTTAACCAAAATTGATTTCATGTAATTGTTTTAATTTGTTCAATGATGAAGCTTTATGATATTATGCAAGTTTTGATTAATTGTTCAATGATGCAAGCTTTATGATATACTTTATCATGTTCATAAATCAAAGGCACTATTATCGTTTTCTCTGTGCTTGATTAATTGCAAAATATGTTTACATTTTGAATGGCCATTTTCAATTAAGCCGGCCATATGTTGCAGAGGTGTGTCTGTGTTTGAATTAATATTTACTGGGCAAATCAGTTTGTACTGATTAAGGGCCATTAATTGTCAGATGAATTCGAAGTTTTTTTTTATTTATTTTAATACTTACTGACTATAATTGTTTATATATATTACAATGTTCAAATTAAAGGCAAAGGTTTTAAGTATGGGCACAAATTATTTATATGCATAATATACATATGAACTGTTGTTCTGTGTATAATATTATTTTCATTTGATATCTATATTATGTATAGTTTGTTAGTCGCCAAAGTGGCCAAATTAGAAAGGTTTCATAGATATCATGTTAAAATAATTTCAATTACTCATATGTACGTGATGCTTATAACTGAGATGTTATTATGATTATCATGAGTATATTGACGTTCATTGTTATAAAATATTTTAGGATCGCCCAAAGGTTGATTAGTTATTTTATAATTTTATGAACATTAGGTGTTAATTGATATGCTTGATTAGACATGTTTAGTATATCCAAAGATAACAAATATATCTAATTGGAGTATATTAATTACAAATTACGTGTAATTTAATTAAGCATCAATTATGTTTTGTTTCATTGTTGTATATTGTTGTTTTACCCAAAGGAGAATATCAATGTACATTTGATGATGCTATAAAATTCTGAATCTTTATTACTGAAACTAAATTTTACTTAAGACATTAATGGATGAGTTATATATTTGCAGCATCTGTTCCTGTCTCTCTTCATTCGCAAGCAACGTCTGTAATTAAATTCCATGGGCTTAATTTCTCTGAATGGTGTGAACAAATCCAGTTTCACCTTGGTGTTTTAGATCTTGATTTGGCACTCTTAATTGATGCACATAATGCACTTACCGCTACTAGTAGTGCCGAACAGAGATCTGCCTATAAAGCATGGGAAAAATCTAACAGACTAAGCTTAATGTTTATGCGAATGACAGTAGCAAACAACATCAAGTCCACAATAAATAAAACCGAAAGTGCTAGGGAATTTATGAAATTTGTGGAAGAATGTTCCCAGTCCGAGTCTGCTGACAAGTCTCTTGCTGGGACACTAATGGGTACTTTAACCACCATTAACTTTGATGGTTCTTGTACCATGCACCAACATATTATTGAAATGTCTAATATTGCTGCAAGACTGAAGTCTATGAGAATGGAAGTGAATGAAAATTTCCTAGTAACGTTTATTCTTAATTTCTTACCTTCCGAGTATGGTCCATTTCATATGAACTACAATACTCTAAAGGACAAATGGAATGTGCATGAATTGCAAAGTATGCTCATTCAAGAGGAGGCAAGGCTTAAGAAACCAGGAATTCATTCAATTAATCTCATGGGTAATAAAGGAGTTGGAAAGAAATCAGGAAAGAAGTATGGAAAGGGAAAGAAAGGACTATAAAAAATGAATCAGTCGTCAGTCCAAATCCACAAAAAGGAACCAAACAAGGATGTGTGTCATTTTTGTAAAAAACATGGACACTATCAGAAAGACTGCCTGAAACGTAAGGCATGGTTCGAAAAGAAAGGTAAGCTAAAGGCTTTAGTATGTTTCGAATCAAATTTAGCTGAAGTTCCTTATAATACTTGGTGAATTGATTCTGGTTGTACCACTCATGTTTCAAATACGATGCAGGGATTCCTTTCAACCCACCCATAAGCCTAAATGAAAAGTTCATCTTTATGGGAAACCGGGTCAAAGTTCCAGTTGAAGCCATTGGCACTTACCGTTTGATTTTAGACACTGGACATCATTTAGATCTTTTTCAGACCTTTTATGTTCCTTCTATTTCTCGTAATTTGATTTCTTTGTCCAAACTTGATAATTCTGGGTATACATTTAAATTTGGGAATAGTTGTTTTAGTTTGTTCAAACAAAATCTCTTTATTGGTTCTGGTATTCTTTATGATGGCTTATACAAATTAAAGCTTGATTCTAATTTTGCCGAAACTTTGTTAACCTTGCATCAAAATGTTGGAACTAAACGTGGTTTAAGTAATGAATCGTCTGCTAACTTGTGGCATAAACGTTTGGGTCATATATCCAAAGCAAGAATGGAGGCATTACTAAAAAATGAAATCCTACCTGATTTGGATTTTAGTGATCTTGAAATATGTGTGGATTGTATTAAGGGAAAACACACAAAACACACAATTAAGAAAGCAGCCACAAGAAGTTCACAGCTCCTTGAAATTATACACACTGATATTTGTGTGCCTTTTGGTGGAGAATGATATTTCATCACTTTTATTGATGATTTTTCACGTTATGGATATGTCAATTTATTGCATGAAAAATCTCAATCAGTAGATATCCTTGAGGTGGTTATCAATGAGGTTGAAAGGCAACTAGATAAAAAGGTGAAAATTGTCAGATCTGATAGAGGTGGTGAATATTATGGAAGGTATGATGAAAATGGACAGCACCCTGGTCCATTTGCTAAATTCCTAGAAATTCGTGGTATTTGTGCTCAATACACAATATCAGGAACACCGCAACAAAACGGTGTTGTAGAAAGGCGTAATCGTACATTAATGGATATGGTTAGAAGTATGTTAAGTAATTCATCTTTACCCAAATCATTGTGGATGCATGTTTTAAAAACCGCTATGTATTTATTAAATAGGGTTCCTAGTAAGGCAGTTCCAAAGACTCCTTTTGAACTGTGGACAGGAAGGAAACCCAGTTTAAGGCACCTCCATGTTTGGGGTTGCCCAGCGGAAGTAAGAATTTATAATCCACAAGAAAAAAAACTGGATTCAAGAACAATCAGTGGTTTTTTCATTGCTTATCCAGAAAAATCTAAAGGGTATAGATTTTATTGTCCTAACCATAGTATAAGAATTGTTGAAACTGGAAATGCTAGATTCATTGAGAATGGTGAAGTCAGTGGGAGTTTAGAACCACGAAATGTGGAAATTCAAGAAGTTAGAGTGCAAGTTCTTTTGCATGTAGCTTCCTCTCAAGTTGTTGTTCCTATACATGTTGATCATGTTAATGAATTACAAGAACAACAAATTAATGATTCAACTCCACTAAATGAAGTTTCCATGAATGAACCTATCATAAGTGAAGCACAAGAAACTACGTTAAGGAGATCTGTAAGGGAAAAGAGATCTGCTATTTCTGATGATTATGTGGTTTATCTGCAAGAGATAGAATTTGATGAAGGAATCGACAATGATCCAGTTTCATTTTCACAAGCTATAAAAAGTAATAATTCTACTAAGTGGTTAGATGCCATGAACGAAGAGATGAAGTCAATGGACCACAACAAAGTTTGGGACCTTGTTGAATTGCCAGAAGGTTGTAAACGAGTTGGGTGTAGGTGGTGTTGAAACACCTTTCCACAAGATTTTGATTTGACAAAATCATCCATGATTAAGAGGCAATTAAATTTAAATGCTTTGATTTAATTGTACTAATGTGTTTGTTCAATATTGAGTGCAAAAATATATATAAAGTTAAACAGGACAAAAGTCAGCATAAGCCAAGCTGAGTTGAATGGAACTCAGCATGAAAGAATAGAAGCTGAGTGGAGTAGAACTTAGCATCAGAAGCTTCCTTCAAAGTTGCCAGAACGAAGCTGACTAAATTAGAAGACTCCTTCAGAATTATACAAACAGAACGAAGCTGACTAAGAAGGAACTCAGCATAGAAGTTGAACATTCGAAGATAACGAATGAAGCTGAGTAACAGTCAGGACAACATGAAAGATCCGTTCACTAAAGGGCAAAGTCTGCCAATCTTCTGCACCAATAATTGAAGCCTCGAAAATACACAGAAGACTAATTCCAAGAATCATGGGTCAATGGATTATTGGTAAAAGACAACTGGCACAAAAAGACAAGTCTGATGCAAGAAGATAAAACCTGACGCCTGAAGAAAACAGAGGAAGGGAATGGCGGAACAGTCTGAAGCTGACCAGAAGATGTTCCCTAAAAGAGCCGTTTTGGACACAACGGCTAAACCAATTCAAAATGATCCAGGATGAGATTTCCATCCATAAAAGGACAATCAAAAACCTTGGATCATTTGCCGAAGTATCAAAAGAAAAATACAAGAGAGAAAATCTTGAAAGCACTCAAATACAAAAAGATCTTACACCAACTTTCCTATTCTCTGTGTAAATGCTAGATTGATTGTTTTGTAATCATCTAAGGTGTTCTTTAGTTGAAAAAGAACAAGTGTGTTATCAATAAGTATATTGAGAGTGTTGAGCTGAGTACTTGGTTGTAAATATTCAGTGGTAGAAAATCTAAGTGCTGGGTTGTAGTACTTAGTAGGAGCTGAGTAGAAGAATAGAGGACGTACTCTTGCATACTCACTGCCTTGTAAAGGGTTTGTGCTCTACCTTGAAAGAGCTCAGTATTGGATTGAAAATCCCAGGAGGAACTGGGGACTGGACGTAGGCAGAGAGGCCGAACCAGGATAAGTCGTGCTGAGTAACTTCTAAACTCTTTCTCTCATTATATATATATATGTGCATGTGTTGCTTGTTATATTTACTCAGCTTATAAATTGTTAAAACTGAAACTGAGTAAATCTGAGTGCTAAGTTGGAAGCTGACCTCTCAAGTGTCAATTCCCAACTCTCAAGTCAAGCAGTCTTAGTCAGCATAGAACTAAAAATGTCTGACTAATCAATCACCCGTGCTGACCAACACGCTGAGTTAATAAACTCTTAAAATAACATTAAGTCATCACAAATTAAAAGCAAAAAGTTACATTAGTTCATATCCCCCCCTTGGAACTAATTACTAGGGACCAACAAGTGGTATCAGAGCCTAAGCTCACTACTCAAAGATCTAACAATCTTGAGCTGATCCCTAAAAATGGGTGAGAATAGCACTCGTTTCCTTCCAGGAAACCAAACAACATAGATACTCCATGAGGCATTATCAATCACTAGACCTCCCCTATTCTTTGGGTCAAATTATACATTCTGGAAGAATAGGATGAAGAACTTTATACAAGCCACAAACATGAGTGCGTGGTTTGTAATTGTTCAAGGTCCACATGTGCCATACAAAACTGTTAACAATGAGAAAATTGTTAAAAGTGAAGCTGAGTGGACAGAGGATGACCTCAGAAAATTACAAAATAATGCTTCGGCTATCAATATGCTTCACTGTGCTCTAGATGCTGCAGAATACAATAAAATTTTAGGTTGTGAGTCAGCACATGAGATCTGGAAGAAGCTGGAAGTAACTTATAAAGGCACCAGCAAGGTCAAGGAATCCAAAGTGAACCAACACATGCGATTGTATGAGCTGTTCGAGATGACTGACAATGAGGACATCTCAGCAATGAATGCCAGGTTCACCAACATAATAAATGAGCTTAAAAGACTCGGTAAGAATTTCACTGAAGAAGAACAAGTGAAGAAGATCTTACAAAGTCTTCCCAAAAGCTGGCAAGCCAAGAAGACAGCTGTGGAGGAAGCTCAGGACCTGACCATATACAAATATGACGAGCTGATCGGTTCCTTGCTGACTCATGAAATTTCCATGAAACTTTGAAGCTAAAGAAAAATCTGAGGACAAGAAACAGAAATCACTAGTGATGAAAGCTGACTCCACAGAAGCTGAGTCAACTGATGATGAGGAAATGACCATGTTTACTAGAAAAATGAAAAAGTTGTTCAGAAGAAGTGAAAGAAATAGTAAGCGGCCACACAAGAGAGGAGATAGATATAAAGCTGAGTCCAGTGACACCAGACACAAAAAGGACAGCTCCAAGTCTGTCACATGTTATGAGTGCCACCAAACTGGGCATATTAAGTCAAGCTGTCCTAATCTGAAGAAAGATAAGAATGGAAGCAAAAAGGCGATGGTGGCCACGTGGAGTGACAGTGATGAGTCGACATCATCTGAAGCTGAGCAAAATGAAACAGCCAACATATGTTTCATGGCAGATGATGGAGCTGACCAATCTCAATCTGAGCAAGCTGACCTCTCTGGAGATTCTGAGCAGGAGGAAAACAACAATGAGGTAACATCCTTACTTTTGCTTAGAAACGAAATGGTAAATGCCCTGAGTGACTTATATACACTAACTAAGAAGTGTAACAAAAAGATTAAGTCACTCAGCAGGCGCTGCGACGAGATTGAGGAGGTCAAGCTAAGTGACCTCCGATATCTCCTCCAGGACAACTCAGATTTACATACCAACATGCAAATCTTACATAAGTTTGTCACGGAAGTTCAATCTGAGTCAAAGAAACTTAGAAAGGATGTCACAACCTTACATAATCAAATAAAAGGTTCAACTAAGAATAAACCACATGCTGAGTACTCAGGTACTGGTCAGCATAAACAGTTTACTCAATGTAGCTGTTGTGGGAAGAAAGGACACACAAAAGCTGTGTGCTGGCATAACAAACAGACTGTCCAATGTGACTTCTGTGGTAAGAAAGGTCATACTACCAAGGTATGTTGGCATGATCAGCACAACAATGCTGACCACACTCAACATCACCCTCAAAGGGTAACTCAGTGTGGCTTTTGTGGTAAAAGTGGCCATATTACAAAAGTGTGTCGTCATAAACTAAAATATGACTCTGCATCTGTTTATACTAACAAGAAAGGACCCAAAAGGAATTGGGTACCTAAAGATGAATAGTTTAAAATGCAGGTCAGCTTGACATGCGTGGAGAAATCAAAACTCTGGTATATAAACAGCGCATGCTCAAGACACATGACATGTGATGAAACTCAGTTCATCACACTAGAGCTTAAACGAGGAGGTAGTGTAAGCTTTGGAGACAACAAGAAGGGCAAGATAGTTGGCTCAGGAACTATCGGAGGTAACCCTAAAATTGAGTCAGTCTCCTTAGTTAAAGGTCTCAAATATAATCTTCTAAGCGTAGCTCAGCTTTGCAAGAGTGGAAGGAAGGTTATATTTGATGATACTAAGTGTCAAATACTCGAGGGAAAAAAAATGATTTGATTTTAACAGCCCCTCGTGTAGAAAATGTTTACATGTTGAGTTTGGAAAAACAATTTTCAAAAAGTATATGCTTGGTGTCTAAAGAGGACAACTCCTGGCTATGGCATAGGAGACTTGGGCATGTCAGCATGGACCTCCTTGCCAAACTAGCTAGAAAGCAATTAGTTGAGGGATTACCCAAATTAAAGTACGAAAAAGATCAACTTTGTAATGCTTGTCAGCAAGGTAAACAAACCAAAAAGTCTTTTCATAGCAAAAAGGTTGTCTCAACCAAAAGACCATTGGAATTACTACATTTGGATCTTTTCGGACCTATCCAGCCACTCAGCATGGGAGGTAAGAAATTTTCCTTAGTTATTGTGGATGATTTCTCTAGGTATACTTGGGTCATCTTGCTGAGTAGCAAAGATGAGACATTTGAGATGTTTACCACATTAGTCAAAAAGCTTGAAAATGACAAAGACCTAAGAGTAGCTCACATTAGAAGTGATAATGGTGGAGAATTCAAAAACCAATTGTTTGATGAATTCTGTGAAACTAATGGTATTGACCACAATTTCTCTGCCCCTAAAACTCCTCAACAGAATGGAGTTGTTGAAAGGGAGAATAGGACAATAGTAGAAATTGCTAGGACAATGCTGAGTGAAAATAAGCTTCCAAAGTATTTTTGGGGAGAAGCTGTCAATACAGCATGTTACATATTGAATAGGGCCTTAGTAAGACCTATATTAAAGAAAACTCCTTATGAACTTTGGAAAGGACGAAAGCCCAATATTGGATACTTTCGTGCCTTTGGGTGTAAATGTTTTATACTCAACACTAAGGATAATTTGGCAAAGTTTGATGCCAAAGCTGACGAAGCAATCTTTTTAGGGTACTCAACAAACAACAAAGCATATAGAATTTATAATAAAAGAACCCAAGTTGTAGAAGAGTCAGTCCATGTAGATTTCGATGAAACTGACCCTGCAGGTAAGACAACTCAACCCATGGAGGACGAGCTAAACTCAGCTTCTGCTGACCAGAATGGACATGCTGAGTCATCAGCACAAGAATTGACCAAAGGTAAAATCGAAACTGAAATTACCTTTGCTGACCAATCTGTCCCTGCAGAGATTGTAGAAATACCTGTTCCAAACAACTCAACATTACCCAAGGAGATAAAAATTCCAAGAGGACATTCAGAAAAGTCCATCCTTGATGATGCAAACAACAAAGTAAGGACTAGAGATCAGCTTAGGAAGTTCCTTAGCAATGTTGCTTTCGTATCAGTTCATGAACCAAAGAACTTTGTTGATGCTGAGCATGATGAGTATTGGATCAATGCTATGCAAGAAGAGCTTGACCAATTCACGAGAAATGAGGTATGAGATTTAGTACCTAAACGTAGGAATCAAAAATCCATAGGAACTAAGTGGGTTTTTAGAAACAAACTAGATGAGCATGGAAATGTAATCAGGAACAAAGCTCTACTTGTAGCCCAAGGCTATAGTCAGCAAGAGGGCATTGATTATGGTGAAACCTTTGCACCAGTTGCTAGGTTAGAAGCTATACGTATATTGTGTGCATATGCTAGTTTCATGAATTTTAAATTGTATCAAATGGATGTTAAAAGTGCATTTCTTAATGGTTTTATAAACGAAGAGGTATATGTTAATCAACCTCCCGGTTTTGAAGATCCAAAATTTCCAAACCACCTTTCCACAAGATTTTGATTTGACTTATATGTTTAGTGAAACACCTTTCCATAAGATTTTGATTTGACAAAATCATCCATGATTAAGAGGCAATTAAATTTAAATGCTTTGATTTAATTGTACTAATGTGTTTGTTCAATATTGAGTGCAAAAATATATATAAAGTTAAACAGGACAAAAGTCAGCATAAGCCAAGCTGAGTTGAATGGAACTCAGCATGAAAGAATAGAAGCTGAGTGGAGTAGAACTTAGCATCAGAAGCTTCCTTCAAAGTTGCCAGAACGAAACTGACTAAATTAGAAGACTCCTTCAGAATTATACAAACAGAACGAAGCTGACTAAGAAGGAACTCAGCATGGAAGTTGAACATTCGAAGATAACGAATGAAGCTGAGTAACAGTCAGGACAGCATGAAAGATCCGTTCACTAAAGGACAAAGTCTGCCAATCTTCTGTACCAATAATTGAAGCCTCGAAAATACACAGAAGACTAATTCCAAGAATCATGGGTCAATGGATTATTGGTAAAAAACAACTGGCACAAAAAGACAAGTCTGATGCAAGAAGACAAAACCTGACGCCTGAAGAAAACAGAGGAAGGGAATGGTGGAACAGTCTGAAGCTGACCAGAAGATGTTCCCTAAAAGAGCCGTTTTGGACACAACGGCTAAACCAATTCAAAATGATCCAGGATGAGATTTCCATCCATAAAAGGACAATCAAGAACCTTGGATCATTTGCCGAAGTATCAAAAGAAAAATACAAGAGAGAAAATCTTGAAAGCACTCAAATACAAAAAGATCTTACACCAACTTTCCTATTCTCTGTGTAAATGCTAGATTGATTGTTTTGTAATCATCTAAGGTGTTCTTTAGTTGAAAAATAACAAGTGTGTGATCAATAGGTATATTGAGAGTGTTGAGCTGAGTACTTGGTTGTAAGTATTCAGTGGTAGAAAATCTAAGTGCTGGGTTGTAGTACTTAGTAGGAGCTGAGTAGAAGAATAGAGGACGTACTCTTGCATACTCACTGCCTTGTAAAGGGTTTGTGCTCTACCTTGAAAGAGCTCAGTATTAGATTGAAAATCCCAGGAGGAACTGGGGACCGGACGTAGGCAGAGAGGCCGAACCAGGATAAGTCGTGCTGAGTAACTTCTAAACTCTTTCTCTCATTATATATATATATGTGCATGTGTTGCTTGTTATATTTACTCAGCTTATAAATTGTTAAAACTGAAACTGAGTAAATCTGAGTGCTAAGTTGGAAGTTGACCTCTCAAGTGTCAATTCCCAACTCTCAAGTCAAGCAGTCTTAGTCAGCATAGAACTAAAAATGTCTGACTAATCAATCACCCGTGCTGACCAACACGCTGAGTTAATAAACTCTTAAAATAACATTAAGTCAGCACAAATTAAAAGCAAAAAGTTACATTAGTTCCTATCCCCCCCTTGGAACTAATTACTAGGGACCAACAGGTGGGTCTTTAAGACTAAACGTGACTCGAAAGGCAATATCGAACGTTACAAGGCTAGACTTGTTGCCAAAGGTTTTATTCAAAAAGGGGTATTGATTTTAAAGAAACTTTTTCACCTGTTTCTAGAAAAGACTCTTTTAAAATTATTATGGCATTGGTAGCTCATTATGATTTAGAGCTTCACCAAATGGATGTGAAAACCGCTTTTTTAAATGGGAATTTAGATGAGAATGTTTATATGGTTCAACCAGAAGGATTTGTGGTTGAAGGAAAGAAAAATATGGTGTGTAAATTGAAAAAGTCAATATATGGGCTAAAACAAGCTTCCCGACAATGGTATCTTAAGTTCAATGATACCATCACATCTTTTGGATTTAAGGAAAACATTGTTGATTGATGTATATATCTGAAGATCAGTGGGAGTAAGCTTATAATTCTAGTTCTGTATGTTGATGATATCTTGCTTGCAACTAATGATCTTGGTTTATTACGTCAAACCAAAGAATTTCTCTCTAAAAGCTTTAAAATAAAAGATATGGGTGAGGCATCCTATGTGATTGGAATAGAAATATTTCGTGACAGATCACAAGGATTATTGGGATTGTCTCAGAAAGCATATATTAAAAGGATTCTAGAGAGATTCAAGATGGAAAAATGCTCTGCAAGTGTTGTTCCAATTCAGAAAGGAGATAAATTTAGTCTTGATCAATGTCCAAAGAATGAATTGGAACGTAGTCAAATGGAAAATATTCCTTATGCATCTATTGTTGGGAGTTTGATGTATGCACAGACTTGTACAAGGCCAGACATCAGTTTTGCTGTTGGAATGTTGTGCAGGTATCAAAGTAACCCAGGATTAAATCATTGGAAAGCTGCAAAGAAAGTGTTGCGCTATCTTCAAGGAACAAAAGATCATATGCTCACTTATAAAAGATCAGATCATCTTAAAGTGATTGGATATTCAGATTCAGATTATGGAGGATGTGTAGATACTAGAAAATGCACATTTGGTTATTTGTTCCAATTAGCTGGAGGAGCAATTTCATGGAAGAGTGCAAAAGAATCAATTATTGCTACATCCACTATAGAAGCTGAGTTCGTGGCATGTTTTCAGGCCACAAATCAAGGATTATGGTTGCGGAACTTTATTTCAGGACTTGAAATTGTCGACAGTATTGCCAAGCCGCTGAAAATTTATTGTGATAATTCTGCAGGAGTCTTCTTTTCTAAAAACGACAAGTATTCGCAAGGTGCTAAACATATGGAAATTAAATACCTTGTTGTTAAAGAAGAAGTTCAGAAACAAAGAGTGTCAATAGAACACATTAGCACAAATGTTATGGTTGCGGATCCGTTGACAAAAGGATTATCCCCTAAGGTGTTTAGTGAATATGTTGAAAGAATGGGGATTATCAAATATCATTAATGATGATGTTATAATTATATTTTATGATATAATGTATTTGACACTCTGAGCTCATTTACATATTGTTTCTGATATAAATTTTTATATCCTGTTTCTTATGAATAGTATATATACATGAATGCATTATGGGCATTAAACACGATATAGTCTCTAACAAAGACATTATTGTTGGACCATCATGAAAACCTTATTATAATTCATTTTGAGTATAAAATTTATATTGTGATACATGGAAGGGACTATGTCGATAAACTGACATACAATCGCTATGATCCTTATTAGTCTTATTGCTTAACAATGACTTTATGTTGTGACCAGTATGATAATGGATTTATTTTTAATGCGCGTCTTATGTTTGTTATTAAACTGTATATATATAATTTCACACGGACCAAGTGGGAGAATGTTGGATTTTCCATAATTTACATCAAGTTAGAATATGGTCCTAGTATATTATATACTTATATGCTTTGATAAAATAAAACAATAAATCCTATTGGTCAGTTCACGTAAGGGTACGATCAATCATCATGTTTGATTAACCAAAGGGTACGTTGAATCCTATTGGTTCATTAATGAAAAGGTACCTTATGGATGAAGAGATACCTTGATGGAAGGTATATTTATAGAACATAAATCAGAATTGGTCCTCTCTCTAACTTATCAAAAAGTCATTTTCTCTCCATCTAGAAAATCTGTAAAGTTTAAAGGGTTAAGTGAGAGAAACACAATTCTCGTGATTCCTGAAGAACTCGATTGTAATCGTCATGGATCAAGGTACGCTCTTCTGACTGTTATTAAGTGTTTGTGAAAATCATCTTATTCAAACATCTGGGCAATTATGTTTGTTTAATATTATGATGAAATCTAAGATTTCTAACAGAAGGAAGGAACATAGATTACTCATAATAGAGAAGAGAAGAATTTAGGAGAGAGAAAAGATAAAAATAACTTCATTAAATCTTGGGTGAATTGTTAGTACAGTGTGTAACCTCTTATAGAAGAGAAGGCCAAAACAGTTGGTACAACAGCTGGCACTACAATCCAAAATCCTAACAAACTCATAACAACTAGCTACTTTAGCTCATAGAACCTATTAAGGAAATAACCTAAATAACTAGAAGGAAGCAAACAAAATTATAAAAACTAATCCTTAGAACCTGATTAACTAATTCCCTTTCAAACCACTAATAGTCGTGACAATACCTTCCCCTTCAGAGCATTCTTGACCCCAAGAATGTAAAAAAAAAAAGCAGTAAACTGAACTTGCCACACACACTGAAACTTCCCAGGATTGTCCAATGCTGTCACACCATGCAGTTCTACACGTATTTTAATTCCTGCAGGCTCAAGGCTCTTAGTTTTGTCACCCTTGAACTCCCTCAAGAGTGATGATGCAAAACTTGCATCCCAATTGGACCATGTATCTAATTGCCGAGGCCTCATGATGTCCCCAGTGAAATTCCTCACTTGACTTATGAAGTGTACATGAAAATCGATAGCTATAATCATTTCTGCACCAACAATACCCTCAGTGTGGACCTCAATAGCCATATCAGCATTCATTGTATTTGGGTCTCCTGCCTTTCCAATGGCAAAAAGTCACTCATTTTCATATACAACCACTTGCATTTCATTTGTCGCAACCTGTCTTTCAGCTCTGTTAATGAATGTAGAAATTTCACAATATCTCTACTTCCATCTCAGTTTTTCTATCTTGGACCAATTCATCTTCACTCTAGCAAAAGGCCAAAATCTGTCAAATGCCTGTGGAAGACAATTTTCATCAACAATTCCATTGATTGACAAATTTATGCCAGTTAAAGCAGCTGAAAGATGGAGAGAATCCTTGATGGTACCCACAATCAAACCAATGAAAACTTTTGGTGTGAACATATCTATTATTGAAACTGAAGCACAACTAACAAAGGCACCGAACAAGGCAGAGGAAACAAGGACTGCAGAGCCAACGACAAGATCCTTCCCAATAACAGTAGAGGTGTTTCCCGCACTCAAGCAAGCATAAGCAAATTTCCCCAATTTCATGCCATCTATCAATGCTAATCCCAACTTGTCCTCCATTGACCTATTGATTGTCCACTCCTAGAGCTTTCTTCACATTTTGAGGAACCCACCGATTGAGTTCCTCCCTGCACATTGTTGTGCAATTTTATATTAACTCCACAAGTAGGTTTCTCAAGAAATGGTGGATGTGAAGGAGGAATTTTCTTAGCATGCTTTACAACCAAAATATTGGGAAAATTGACAATGCATATATGTTGTTCTCTAAGTTTTAGTGTCTGGACTCAAACAATAGCTTGTATACCAACACTTGTAAGCTTGTTACCGAATTTCCAAACTGCAGCAATGGCCTTATAACTTGGTTGTCTTTGGAATCTTCCAATTATCTTATGCTGAAAGCCATTCCAACTCAGGCTGCGATTAGTTGCAGCAGCAAAAACTTCTCTTGATTGATGAACAAGTTCCCTATCTGCTAAGGAATCATGCCAAACAATCTTGTAGCCTCTTCCAAACTTGTTACTCAGACCATCATCAAATTTGTGATTTACAATGGTGTTATGATCACCATCTTTTGTATTGTCACATCCATCCCTTGTGTTACTAAATGCTATTAAACAAGAGCAGACATTAACTACATATTCAAAAAAACAAGTCCACTCTAGGGAAATGGCCCTCCAAGTAAAAATCAATTCTGCGAGGCATGGTTGATAGAGTGAATGTGCCTTCTAAATTTTGTGAGCTTCCATTTGATACACTAGTTTTCCCAATGCGTAAGGAGACAATTGGTCCATCCATGTATTCAAGTTTTAAGGTGTCCATGACTTTAGAAGGTATGAAAATATTAGGGGTAGATGGTATCCATTCTTGGAACTTGGAGCTGCTAATTTTTTTAAAGCTATATGCAACATCATACCATGGTTCAACCATGTCAGTTTTCCGTACAAATTTATTTGACTTTCCAAGGATTTGGACATTGTTTCTAGGAAGCTAATTCATTACTAATCGAATTGTGCTTGGACTAAAATTTGAGAACATAGAGGATTGCATTAACCAATCTATTGGAGGATATAGCATCACATTAGGAGATTTCTGGTTGACTCCAGGTAGCAGATTGGTTTCAAGAAGAAGTTGCGTATTGATTGGGGTGTTTTGGTTACAAGGTGCATGGCTTAATGGAGATCTGAAGGTTGGGTTAGGTTTTTGAGTAGTTACAAGTGTTGGGTTGATTTCTGTAGTGGTTTCAGTGTAGGAATGGTTAGTTTGGGGCCATTGTTGTGGAGCTAGGAAAGATCTAAAGGTAAGATTGGGCTTAGGAGCCTCAATCACATCCTTGAGATGGATGTTCTGAAACACAGCTTGTTTATAGGGATATATGAGTTCATGTGATCTTGAATCAGATTAATTTTCAGGGTTCCATTCCTTAATGAAATAAGAATAAGTAGAAACTGTAATGTTTGGGTGTGCCTTTTCTATAGTCTCTTGAGTCTTCTGATTGATATTCTGTAATCATGTTCTTGCATAACAGTCTCCTTCAGAGGTTCTCCATTGATATCTCCTGAAGCTAGCGAATGTGGAGCATCATCCTCCAGGTCAGGAGTTATCACATCTACTGCTACTGGTTTTCTGATTCCTCCATCAGACACCTCTTCAGGTGTATTTTCTTGATCCTCTACACTCATCTCTGTCTTGAACGAAAAATACGTTTTAGCCAACTCTAATTTCTGCTCAGGCTTTTCATCAAACACTTGGGATGCAACTGAAGAATGATCTGAAATTCCTTGATATTCTCGAACCGATTGAGCCAATTTTGATAAGGATTTGCAGATTTGTTCATAATTTTCTTGTTGCTTCTTCCAAATCAGTTCCTATTGTTCATCAAACTTTTGTTGCCGCTCGCAAGACTCCCTATGGTACCATTCCATTTGCTGTTCCAAATCTTCCATGGCCGGAGGAAAACAATCTCTGATACCAATGTCAGAACCTGAGTTCTGATGAGAGAATTTCAGAATAGAAAGAAGAAAAGAAATAGAGAATTAGAGGAAGAAGGAAGGAACATAGATTACTGATAATAGAGAAGAGAAAAATTTAGGAGAGAGAAAAAATAAAAGTGACTTCATTAATTCTTGGGTGAATTGTTAGTATAGTGTGTGACATCTTATAGAAGAGAAGGCCAAAACAGTTGGTACAGCTGTGATATAAGACAACTGGCACTACAATCAATAATCCTAACAAACTCATAACAACTAGCTACTTTAGCTCATAGGACCTATTAAGGAAATAACCTAAATAACTAGAAGGAAGCAAACAGAATTATAAAAACTAATCCTTAGAACCTGATTAACTAATTCCTTTTCAAACCACTAATAGTCGTGACATATTCTCAAACTGTGTCTCCAGAAGATCTCACCCTACTTGTCAGTTATGGCTATAGAAAGATTGTCCATTTTATTCTAGATGCAAGCTTCACGCTATAAGAATTGGTAAATATTACTCCATCTGTTTCATATTACATGTCGTTTTAGAGAATTGTATAGAAATTAAGGCTATTAGAAAAAAGATATTGTTGCCCCTTATTTATTGATTCCATTATTTATTTATTCTATATAAGTCTATTATTCTAATTAATTTTCATAAACCCACGTTTTATAGTAGGAAAAAAGATGACTTAACGTGTACTGATCATATAAAATGACATTTATAATGAAACAAAAAAAATTTCTAGAAAGATATGTAATATGAAATGAAGGTAGTATCCTGTTATCTGCCATTTATTTATTTTTTCAGAGGATGTGTTGCTTTTGTTGGAAGGAAACAAAGACTAGTTATTGGTTATGATGGATATTCTTAATGTCTTTTGTTCATTCTCTGTCAGAAGCTAAATATCTAAAACTCTCAGCTTCTCATGTGGTATCCCTTTAACCTCCTTTATGGGCAAATATTTACACTATGCCATTTTCCCTTTCACATGACACAAGATACTTGATAGACATTTGTTTTCGTGTCGTCTGAATATTTTTCGTGACAGTATTTTAACTGTATGTCATCTGAAGGCGAAATAAAAAATGCGCTCGATTCTCAGATGACATTATGATTACAGAACCCTGTCATCCAAAGAAAACGCGTGTTTTCGTTAAATTTGATGCGCTCAACAGATGACACTTCTAATAAATGAATGTCATTGTATGCCAAAAACAAAAAAGCGGCAAATGAAATTTCACTTACGCGGCCATACCAAATTTTAGGCGCTCTATATCATTTGACTGAAATTTCAGCTGATATATAAACCCTCTCTCAATCCCAAATCCCAGTTTAGGTTACACAAGCTTCATCCTTCTCATCCCTCTCATCCCGCTCTATCTCCATGGTTGATTTGAACATGCAATATTCACTGGGTGAGCTCGAAACATGGTACTGGTAAGCCATATTTTCTTCGTTCCTAGCTGTATTAGAGTATCATTGTTCCTTACTCTATCTTTTCCTCATCTGATTTACTTTGGTGTATGTCGATTTCAGCAGCTGGTATAATGATTTTGTGATTTTCAGACCTATCGTTGAAAGGTTTAGATCTCTCGCTTAGCTACACTGATTTTATTCTATTTAGATTCACTGCTGTAAAGCTTGGGTCTTTATCTTTTTTAATCTAGGGCAAGACAGTGCTTGATACAGTAGATGGTATGAACTCATCTGATTCCTTTTTATTTGAACACTATTTGCAGGGATAGTAAGAATGCTTCAGTACATGGGAAGGATGACTGAAGAGATTGTCAATCGGTTCATGCCTTTAGCATATGGGAAGATTTCTTTAACTTACTGAATATATATTAATGTTATGTTGGTTTGAACTGATTGGTCATGCCTTTAGAAGTGATTGTGTATGTTTGATGTACTGTTTTGGAACCTATAACTCATTGATTTAGGAAACTAGCCTGATTTAGTATATATATTGTTATGTGGGTTTGAACTGAACGATTACATATATGTATGATGTTTTGGGTGATGATGAAATGATTGGTATGAACTGATTGGTTAGATATAACTGTTTAGAAAGCTAGGACTCATAGAGTTTATGTATGAATGATCATTAAGCATGTGGCTGATTAGGCATACTCTAAAGCTTTGAATGTTCATTGAGATTGGCACTACTCTTACACCTATGAGTTATACTGCTAGAAGTGATTGAGTATTTGTATTTGTATGAAACATGTTTATGTATGATGTTCTGTTGATGTTTATGTTTGAGGTTCTGTATGAGTATATGTACGATTGTTCATTTGAGCATGTAGCTTATTAATCATGCATCAAGTATTAGAGGAACATTGTAAAAGGGTCATTAAGCATGTGGCTGATTAGGCATACTCTAAAGCTTTGAATGTTCATTGAGATTGGCACTACTCTTACACCTATGAGTTATACTGCTAGAAGTGATTGAGTATGTGTATGTGTATGAAACATGTTTATGTATGATGTTCTGTTGATGTTTATGTTTGAGGTTCTGTATGAGTATGTGTACGATTGTTCATTTGGGCATGTAGCTTATTAATCATGCATCAAGTATTAGAGGAACATTGTAAAGGGGTCATTAAGCATGTGGCTGATTAGACATACTCTAAAGCTTTGAATGTTCATTGAGATTGGCACTACTCTTACACCTATGAGTTATACTGCTAGAAGTGATTGAGTATGTGTATGTGTATGAAACATGTTTATGTATGATGTTCTGTTGATATTTATATTTGAGGTTCTGTATGAGTATGTGTACGATTGTTTATTTGGGCATGTAGCTTATTAATCATGCATCAAGTATTAGAGGAACATTGTAAAAGGGTCATTGAGCATGTATGAAGCATGTATTAAAAGGTAAATTTAGGCTAATTGCATGTACTGATATGGCTTGCAAATGATAAGATATCACCATACTCTTTTTTATCTGAACATGACCTATGATGATAAGTAAGGAATAAGTTGTCTTGAATAAGTAAGGAATAGACATGCACGAATAAGTTGTATACTTGTTATAGCATGTTCACTTGAATATACATGTCTACTTGAATAAGTTGTCTACTTGTTATAACATGTTCACTTGAATATACATGTCTACTTGAATAAGTTGTCTACTTGTTATAGCATGTTAGGCATACTCTTAAAGCTGAAAATGTTATGAACTCAACTGGCTCATTTTTATTTGAAATGATAAGTAAGGATTCTAAATGCAATTCGTTTATGAAGCATGTATGAAGCATGTATTAAAGGGTAAATTTAGGCTAATTGCATGTACTGATATGGCTTGCAAATGATAAGATATATTTTGATTAGATAGAATATACATATACATACGAACTGAATAACAAGCTCTACATAAAGGGTTATGTATGTGCATTGGCCATACTCTTACTATGTTCCTTTCCACTCGGTTTGATATCATAACAACAACATTAAACATGGTGATAGGTTTATGATGCATTCAGCACAAACAGAGTCCCTTGTTTCGACAGCATCATAAACCTCATTACCAAGTTTAGAGTACCACGAGTACAACCCAAGTGGAAAGAGCATTGTAAAAGGGTCAGTTTAGTCTACTTGCACATACATACAAACTGAATAGCAAAGCTCTACGTTATATTACAAAAGGGGGATGAGTGTTGCCTTTCGGTTGTAATTGACAGTCCAAAGTTCCTTAGCTATTTTGACTAGTGAAAGGAAATTTGGAATTGGAATGAGAACCACATTTGGATATCACATTGCCTTTCAGTTCAGCACAAACAGAGTCCCTTGTGGTGACAGCATCATAACCCTCATTACCAAGTGGAAGGAGCATCATAAAAGGGTCAGTTTAGGAGCACAAAGCTCTACATTATATATTACAAAAGGGGGGGGAATTAAAGGTCCAAAGCTCCTTAACTATTTTGACTATAGAAAGGAAATTTGGAATTGGAATGAGAACCACATTTGGAGCTCACATTGCCTTCCGATTCTCCTTTCTCTTAGCCAAGATAGTTTAGGAGATTTGGGCACCCTCATATCCACTTTGCATACTCCGCAGTCCATATCCGGGCGATCCCCTCATAGTCTTCCCTGTTGCTGCGGTATTGCTCATCAACTGCTTCTTGCCCAGGATATGGCTCCTCACTGTGGGGCTGTAGAAGTAGATCATATATGTGCCACAGACACTACAAAATGCATTGAATAATTAGAACAAAAATATGATGTTGTATGTTTATCAAATGAAATAGATAAATGGTTGCATTATACCGTGGCAGTGGAAAAGCGATGGTTATTAAGGATACGGGGAAGTTGAATCAACCCCTGAGGAGCCACGTTACGATGATATATCCTATTCCGGAACCAAAACTGAGAATAAGAGGAGAGATTTATTAGTGTATGTTTCATGTAGGTGATTATATCTTACTGATCTGAGTTAATATTACTCTTGCAGGTCTGTTTGGGAAATCCGGAGGATAGCTGATTCTGATTTCAAATACACCCATTTCATATGGGGTGTATTGGGGGCCTTTCATCCTGATCGACCATGTGAAGAAGTTACCATCGAGAGGACCTGTACGTTATCATCCAAGAAGAATCATTAGAAATACACAGAAGAAACTAGGAAGGGTTACAAAACAACTATGGATTGACATACGTACCATTGATGGCCAAAAGCCACCATGGGTTCTCATTGTACAACTTATTCAAGTCAGCAAATTATGTCTCCTGGAGTTTCAACAAGGGGATCCATTGTTGGTAAGTTTTCTGGTTGTTGAAGGTATGATTCTGAATTATGATGCATATATTTATAGTGATATGATTGTGGTAAGTGAAAGGCCGTGAAAGGGGAAGGGTCACGTAATTACTACTGAGTTTAGGGTTGTGTGTAATATTAATGACCTGCTTGGCTTTGCAGGTACCAAGACCTTTGGGATTATAGGCCTAATTATTACTCCAAGATATGGATTGACTTATGGAAGATTGGTTATTTTTTTATATGTTTTAATTCAGAAATGTATTGGTTCTTCAAGATATGGATTGACGTTAGGCACAAATGTAAACATATTATGAGTATTGGTCTCCAATAAAATTAAAACCATTGATATACAGAATTTAATCTTCATATTTTAGAATGTTTCTGTATTCAGGTATAAAAACCAGAAATTCAAACGAAGAAGAAGGCATAAAGTGACATTTTAATTTTTAAAAATGTCATCTAAACAGCAATAAAAAGACATTAAAATTAATATTTCTGTCACATGAAAAAATCCTTTGACATGATTGATTAAGACGTGTGCCATCTAAACAGGCTATAACGGCAGAAATTATTATACGAACTGTCATCTCAAATTAAATATGCCAATTTCTCACACTCTAACCTGGCGGTTTTAATTGTAAAAATGTCATTTGATGACATTAAAGGTGACGACAGTAATAAATAAGCTGCATCATAACAAGGGTAAAATGACAGTAAGAAAATAGGCTAATGTCATGTGTGATGACGAAACATGACAGAACCTGATCGTCGTCTGAAGGTGCAATAGACGGCAGTGAGCCCCGTGACAGATTTATATCTCGCGGGACGATGTTTTTTAACCGTCGTCTGAAGAGGGTTTTGGTGTAGTGTTAGGGTATGTCTTTTTAGTGGTAGCATGTCAAAAATATCATTCAAGGAGGTTGTTCATTCAAATCAGTCTAAATTCACAACTAGGAAAGGTACGTCTTTATCCCTACCGGGGAGGATGACCCTAATCCAATCAGTTCTCGGACAACTCCTAATCATCTAATGCAAACTAATAAGTTGCCTGTTTCAGTGACAAAGGAACTGGATAGGTTGAATTATTGCTTCTTATGGGGTGGGTATAGGATTACAATGAAAACTCACCTCTTGCGTTGGGACATCGTTACTCAGCCAAAAGATAAGGGCGGTACGGGCATTCGTAAGACAATTGACAATAACAAGGCTCTCTTAATGAAAATTGCTTGCTAAATTTGGATGAAACAGGATGCTTCCTAGATTTGTTTGCTTTATGGTAAGTATAGAAATGCTAAAATATTTAGAGGTGACAGGGGTGGAACTAATCACTGCTCTTATCTCTAAAAAAAGCATTCACTCAATTTTAGCATGGTTGTTAAAACCGGACTAGTCAAAGAACTGAAAAAGACAAATGGTCAAAGGTTAGAGGTCTAACCAGGGTTCTATCAGAGTTCAACTGGTGCTCAAAAATCACGTGAAACTTATATTTCTATTCAAATTTAACCTTATAATATTGCATAATATTAACAATATTTATAAAAAGTTATACTAATATAATCATATTTATTTAATATCAATGTCATAAATTTAATATGATAAATAAATATAAAAATTGAAAAAAAATATATATTTGAAATTAAATAGTTATTATTTTTATTAATATTACAAACACGTAAATAATATGATGGGTATTTTATAATTCAACTTAAGTTATTTAATTTATTATATTTTTAAATTTTATTTGTATGTATTTAAAATTTAAATATTAATTAAACTTTATTGATATTGAGAAGATGAAATAAATTTTTTATGATATTTATCTAGATATAAAAAATAATTAATATTAAATAATATTTTAATTATATAGTTTATAACATTACAATTAATATTAAACTTAATTAAAATAGTGGTGTAGTGGTGATTATTAGAGTTTACTAGTCGAAAACCCGTGTGATGCACGTTCTATGAAACTTTTATATAATTTAGATAAATAAATAAATTGACATATTTACTTTTAAATAATTTTATATCATGCTATGAAAAAAATTTATATTATGTATATTTGAAATTAATATATATTTTTTAATGATAATTCAAATTAAATTAATTTAAAAAAAATTGACTACTTTTTTTTATAGAATTTTAACTAAAGATGAATGATTTATTTATTTTTATAAAATTAAATGATTTGTACTTTTTAGGAATTTTAATACTTTTTCATATTCCAAATATTCTGTGAAACAATAATAATAAAATAGCATATTAATTAAGAAATATATTAGAATATAATAAAAAACCAAAAATTGAATTAAACTATAATTAAAATTAAATATTATATTTACGATACAAAAAAATTACAATATAGGTTAAACAAAAATTGAATTAAACTACAATTAAAATTAAATATTATATCTACGATACAAAAATATTATATCTATGTTAAAATGGAAGCAATATCAATATATTATTCTATAAACTATTACAATCAATACTTTTCTAATGTTGCATATGAAGAAACTTTATCAATTCAATATGTTACATATAAAAAAATAAAATTCGTAAGAATTAGTCACAAATTCATCTTGATGATAATTATTTTGGTTAATGGAATTTCATGATCACCAAGTATTCGAATTCAATTATTCATTCTGCTATAATAAACCAATATATCTAATTGAATCAGTTTAAGATGATGATTTCTCCCATTTTCATCTCGTAATATCTCATCAAGACATTCGATCAATTTGTTCTTCATTCTTTCACTATATAGAATATCAGTCATACTCGCAGATATCACTTATTTGACTTCAATATTTTCTAATAATTATATATTCTTGAATTTTGTAAGTAAGAAAAACAAACAAAAGAATTGGAAAAAAAATGAAGGGACGAAAAAGATAATTAAGAGAGAACCATCTTCCTCTCGGGTTTTTTTTTTTTTTGAAAATAAGAGAGAATGTCGAGACATAAGCGTATAAAGAGGAGAGTGAAAATATTTTTTGTCCATTAATTAAACATTTTATTTTTTCTTAATGAAGTATTAAGTCCATAAATTAATTTTAGTTAAATAGAATTAAATCGCAATTGTAACCACTCAGTACAAAAAAAAAACGTTTATAATTAATATGTGAAATTAATTATATTAATTAGAATCATTATGCTCAACATTTGAGAATTTGAAGAGATTCAAATAATAATATTTTCTTAATTAATATTTTTCAATAATTTGTCCTATGATCATATTTCATTTTCATCTGTTAAAAACTCTTGAAATACTAATAATTTTGTACGAACCATAATATAATAGTTAAAAATTATATAAGCCAATGTTGCAAAAGCAATTATCTCAATATCCATAATTAATGTACATTTTTAGGATTTTGAGCATCGAAATTTATTTTTATTTACCTTGATTTTGAATTCGTATCTAGCATAATCCACATTCTTCAAGAATAAACATCTTATCAAGCGTATTAGACGCTTACAATCTCCTTGTCTTGAAAATTCGAAAAAATAACTTCTTGATAATTATTATAATAATAATAATATAACATAATTTATATTGAAATAAACTTCATTGTAAGTATAATATTCCAATATCTCTTTAATATTTTATTTAATATGTCTCAAACTTCAATGAACAACTATCGTGTGAAACTTTATATCCATTTGTACCAAAATGCATAAAAAAAAGGGCTAAACTCAAACTAAAAAAATGAGTGGATTTCAACATGTTCCGAATTAGAAAAATTAATCTAACTTCAATTAAAACTAAAAATTGAGTTCATAAAAAGCAAAAAATCTAAATTTTAGTTAGAGTTAATAATTAAAACGGTAACACCTAGGAACATATATTAAAAAAGAATGCAAATATACAAAATCTTTATTTTAGTCATTTTGAAAAATAAATAAATAAAAAAGAAAACATGGATAAGATAGCGAGAGGTATGGAATCTGGATAACGACAGAATGGAATTTCATCTCTGAAAGATGAAACTATAACAATAATTGTTTAATAAAAATAAAACAACAGCACAATTGAGAAAGCCAAAAATTGAGTTCATATAAAACCGAAAATCTAAATTTTAGTTAAGAGTTAGCAATCGAAAATATAACACCTAGCAACATATACTAAAAAAGAATACAAATTTACAAAATCTTTATTTTAGTCATTTTGAAAAAAAAAGACAAATAAAAAAGAAAACATGGATAAGGTAGCGAGAGGTATGGAACATGGGTAACGACAGAAATGGAATTTCATCTCTGAAAAATGAAACTATAACAACTATTGTTTAATAAAAAGAAAACAACAACACAATTGAGAACAAAAATAACTACAACATATGAAAAAAAATCGAATAATTACCTTGAGAAATATAAGAATTTCTTGTAATTTTTGACACTTTTGTGTTTTCCGGTTTTAGTTGTTCATGCATCTTCTATTTCTGTATTTCTGCAATTGAAGCTATCAGTTTGGAAAAAAAAAAGACAAATGAAAAAGAAAACATGGATAAGATAGCGCGGGGTATAGAACATGTGTAACAACAGAAATGAATCTGAAAGATGAAACTATAACAACTATTGTTTAATAAAAATAAAACAACAACATAATTGAGAACAAAATAACTAAAACACATGAAAAAAATCGAATATTTACCTTCAGAAATATAATACTATCTATCGTGACCAATGAATATAATGGTGGAATACTATCTATCATGTTTTATATAGAAGTTTATTTGTGACTTTTGGATTTCATTTGCTTTGTGTTTTTTCATCTTCTCGTAACTCTTGCTTTCTTTTATTATTTTAATTAATAGGCTAGTAATTATTTAATATATTATAAATATAAATTTGTTATTTTTAATTAATTAAATACTTTTAATCTGATTTTTTACTACGTTGACAACTCAGCAAAAGACCTCTAAAACACTTCTCTCATTTCTCTCTGCTTCCGTAATTATATATAGTATAGATAAGTCAATGGTCCAAGTTTTAAATCATACCTTTGTTAAAATTCATAAATTTTTTAAAGTAAACATGCCTAAAATATAATTGTACCAAACCGTTCAATCGACACTGGGCCAACCGGTTCACGGCTAACCCTACCGGTTTGAGCGGTTTTCAAAGATTCAAAACTTGGACGACGGGAATCATGACCCATTTACTAGAGTGCGTTTGATAACTATCTAGGAACAAAATGGTTACTGAAATTAAGAAATATTAAGGTCAACCAAGCAGAGGAGGATTTGGATACGAGGTGTTGGGTTGGGACTAACGATGGATTAGTTACCTATAAACATGCCTACCTTTTAGTCTATAACAGTCCAATTGAGACAATAGATAAAAGATGGGCTACTCTATAGAAACTAAAAATTCCCTATCAGATTATAAGCTTCACTTGGCTTTGTGTACATAATCTATTATTAACAAACGCGTAAAGTATCTTCACGTTGAGAATCTATTTCCCACGCTTTGGGGGACTGCATACTTAGTTTTGGTGTTTGGAGAAAGTTGCTGCCTCTAAATCTACAACATGATTTCTTTAATGGTGTTGATTTGAGGACCATATGACTGGGATAGAAAAATGGTAGCTTATTTTTCTCACAACTTACTGGCATTTGTTGCGTTGGAGGAACATAGTTGTGTTTCACAGCACAAAAAAGTTCCACTTGATCCAATATCAGTAATCCTTGATGCTGTGAAATCCTTTAGGGATAGTCAGGTGAAATATATACTGGTGGCGTTTTTTGAAACTCTGATGGTGATTGGAGGTTCGGTTTCATGCATAAATTTGGGATTTGTTCAGCGTTTGATGCTAAAAGTTGGGGTGTTTATTCGTGAGTTCAATGGGAATTGAGTACTTGATAATAGAATCCAACAACACAGAAGTTATTGACATTCTATCTCAGATTGAGATTCAATAAGCAAGTCTAATGTTCTGTTCAAACTTATTATTAGGCTATTTGTGAACTTTTCAGCATGTGTTCTTGAAACATATCTTTTAGGAGCATAACTGATGTCGTAATATCAAATCACCACGCCTTAAGACCTATAAAACAGAACAATGTCAGATAGGGAGCCGGTGACCAGCGAACCGTCTCCGAAGCTTAAGTCAATATGTGGATAAAGGACTTAAGATGAAAACTATTAGTTGTAGATTATAGAAATAATGTGTACCTTTCTCCTTGTGTTGAACCTCTATTTATAGTAATTCGGGCTTCCCCTTATGTACACGTGTCAGCATCACATTAGTTCGGAATCTAAATTCCCTCTCTAATTGAGCTTAGTGTGTTTATGAGGTCTGAAACCTCATTTCGTAACTGGACCCTTTCGGGGACCCTAAATGAGTCGGCCCAAAGAGTAAGTTATGGGCTTTCTGGAGGCCCATCCGATATTATTTACCATATCAGGAGCCCCCCCCCCCCCCCCCCCCCCCGCCAAAAAAAAAAAACTTATTTTGAATACATCCTTTAAGATTTACTTTACTGATTCGTTATTAATGCAGCCATTCTGCTTATGTCATTTGTGTTGAAAGAAGACAACCTGGCCCTTTGTCATCATTACTGCTGCTACCTTACCCTTTCTACTAATACTGAATAGGCGCCTTGATAAGAATTCTCCACTTATCGTTTTTAGAAAGAAAAAGTAGAAAAAGTTCTATTCTTCAACTTCTTCGATTCAACTGTAAGTTCTCTTCTTCTTCCTTTATTTCCATGGCACCTAAAGGTGTTACGAAAAAGATTCGTGAACCTAAAACCTTACTTCTTCCTCCAAATCCCCCCATAGAAGAAATAGATGAAAAAATTCCTGAGATTCCTAAGAAAACCAAGAAATTAAACCCTAGGGTTCCTGACCAACCATCCATTCTTACTGAAAAAGATTTAACGAATTTGAAGGAACAATATGAATGGCTAAATACCATGACTTTATCTCTCCCGTCTCCAAATGAGAGAGCCAATCTTCCCCCCTCTTCTTTGAAATTAGGCATCTTTTTCCAATTTTTAGAATAGGAAATGACCTTTCCCCTAGCCGACGGTGTAGTTTCTGTGCTTAATATGTTTAATCTTAGCCCCTGTCAAATTACTTCAAATGCTTGGATGGAGCTGTTAAGTTTCAATGAAGTTTGTCTGGGTAAATTACATACGTGGTGTACAACCTTTATCCATAATCATATTTTGGTGTACAACCAAAATTTTATCACACTAAACTGTACAACCTTTTAGTCACCTCCTACTAAAGTGTACAACCGGTAATTTTGATAAGTCAACGCCTGATCAACGTGCCACCTCATCACTTTTAACCTCCTAACAGATAAAGTGGATCCCACCTAATGTTAAATGACTAATTTACCCTTAATTATATTTTCTTTTATTTTTTATTTTTCTTTCATATTAATTTTATCGTTTCTCTCTCCTAAATTCTCTCCCCTATCTCTCTCTGATTTCTACCGTCGTTATTCCGATCAAATGAACAAAATATTTCACCCAGCTCCGCCACTTGTTCATCGTCAGGCTTCTCCCGATGATCATGTCTGCTCATGTTTGTTTAATTAATTTCTCTCCGAATCTTTTCAACCTTCCAACTTTGTAAATCTAATCATATAAATCTCGAAAAGATTTCCATATTTTGAAGATGATACCAGAGAAGAGAAGATTATCAAAAATCGAAAACTCAGGTTTTCAAAAGAGAAATCAAATTCAAATCAAAGATATTCTTACAATATGAATGCCTCATAGCTTGAAGAAAAAGTAAAAAAAAATAAATGTTCTCTGTATCTTTGGTCTGAATAGTCAAGTAATTCCTTTCTATGTTGTTGGGTTTATTTTTTTCCAAAGAAATCACAAGTAATGTAGGAAACGGTGTGCACTTCAACTACATAGATGACAAACCAATTTATTTAAACATATAAATATATACCTACAACTCACAGCAGCTAAAAACATGTTCTCTTACTTGAAAGGAGAGAGATTGAAAGTTTTTTTTAGAGAGAGAAGTTAGTGAGAGAGAGGACTTGAATCGAAAAAAAAAATTGATTGTGGACATTATGTTGGAAGTAGAAAGCAATGGGAGAAGTATGTGTAGGAGAAGAAGCTATCATCACCGGCCATAGAAGGGAGACGGAGATGCGTATTATCCCCTTTATGGCTTGATTGGATGAAGGGTAGGGAATGGTTAATAAAGGAAGGGTAGTGAATGGTAGGGAAAGGTAAGGAAATGGAAGGAAAGGGAAGGAAGGGTAATTTCTAACACTTCCAAACCCACCAAATTGGAGGGTTGAAAATTGGATGAAATTTCTTAAAAAGAAACCCTTCAAACCCCCTTCAAACCCTTACCCTTCTAATTTTTTTATCTTCCAAACATGGGTTTGTAGAAACCCTTACTAACCCTTCCCCCTCCCAAACAAGGGTTTCTATCAACCCGTACTAACTCTTCCCTTACTAACCCCTCTAAACCCTCCATCCAATCAAGCCCTTAGTGTTGAAGAGAGATAAGTATGTGTAGGAGAAGAAGAATAATTAATTGAAGGGTGTAAAAGTAATTATCAATGTTTGATGACTTTTAGATTGAATTTATAAAAGGGTAACTTAGTAATTGCACATGTCATGCGTCCATTATGTTAATGAAAATTGATGACATGACGGTTTGACCAGCGTTGATCGGTCATAATTACCGGTTGTACACTTTAGTGGGAGGTCATTGAAAGGTTGTATATTTTAGTGCGACAAAACTTTGGTTGTACACCAAAGTGTGGTTATAGGTAAAGGTTGTACATCACGTGTGTAATTTACCCAAGTTTGTCTTGATATGGGTTTAGAGCTTACTGGTTCTCTTTTTCGTTTTTACTGGAAACCTATAAAAAAGGTTACACAAATCTCTTTGAAACTTACTCTTATATACTACTAGGGTTAACACATGGGCCTAATCCATTTTGGGCTCCTCATGTATCAGAAAAGCCCATCAACTTTGCCACGTGGAACTACAGAAGACCAGTACTCTCTAGATATAGAATATGTAACATCTCCTCGTCTAAAGTACAACAAAATGACTACATACTAGGAGCTGGACTAGCGAAGCCTCGCTAGATGCAATCAAGGATCCAAATGTTGCCACAATCACACTTGACGCTAGAAATCTCGAGTCAGGTGACCTTGAGAGATATGAAGCCCTGATAGCTGGCTCACTCCCTCCTATCAACACAAGATACATGGTGAACTTCGCTCCACAATCAAAAAATATGTAATATACAAGTATTATCAATAGTTGGATGACCGCGACCTCTCATCCACATCGAGAAATGGTGTTCGATGCAAGAATAGGTACCAAGGTGAAAGGTGGGCAAGGGTTCTTCTTTATTTCCTTTTGGTATGTTGCTATTCTAATATAATGTATACTGTACAAATTTTTTTGCCATAGTCTATCAAAAAACATAGATTTTTTGCCAATATATCCTAAATAATTTTGATGTCCCTTTCTATAACATACAAGATTTGATTTTGTTTTTGTCCATGCTATACTATGCATATTAATTGCATAACACAATCACATTTGGATATTTTAACTTGGTTGTAACGCTCATGTTAATGTTTACGGATAAGGTGCAAAAACGCCCCTAACGCTGTCAACCAAGAGCAATATTACCCTTAACGTTGTAAATGGTGCAATTAAGGGCCTAAGGTTAGTAACTTGGTCCAATTTTAGATATCTCTAGCAAATTCACTAACATCGTTAAATGTCATGTTCCCCCTGAAGTTCAGTTCATGTCTGTGTCTGCAGTTTTCGGCCCTAAAGTTCAGTTCATGTCTGCAATTTTTAACATGTTTGAGAAACATCAGATTCGATTTCCAATGCTTATGGTCGGGTTCTCAGTTGAATATTACTTAAGAAAACCATGGTGAATTGGAGGAGGAATTAGAAGAGAAAGATAAATCAAATCGACTACGAAGTGCTCTGGTGAAGTGCTCCGGTGAAGTGTTCGTTGGAAAAGAAAGAAGCAGCTCAAGAAGAAGAGGAGAAAAGTGGTTGTTAGAAAAGAAAGAAGAAGAAAAGCAGCCCAAGAAAAAAGAAGAGGATAAAATAGAAGGAAAGAATAGCAGAATCTGAACTAATTAATGGGAGGAAAAACAAGAAATAATACCAGCGATGATCAAGAGAGATTGTGAATGGTGACGATGAAATGATTTCTATAAGATTTAATTAGGAGTTCTATAGATTAGGAAAACAGAGCATCTAACAGTTGGAGTGAATCTTAGAGATGTCCAAAATTGGATCAAGTTATTGACGTTAGGCCCTTAATTGTACCATTTATAACGTTAGGGGTAATATTGTTCTTGGTTGACAACGTTAGAGGTATTTTCGCACCTTATCCCTAATGTTTATGGAGCTGCATCCCCTTATCTTATCATTATTAATTATCATTAAATAGCCTTAATTTCTTTTTAACTATAAGTAACCACCACTTTCCTATTTTATCCTTTAATTTAAAATTTCGAAATACTTCGAAAAAAAATTAAATAGTTCATTCATTAAACCATTCCATTTATATAAGGGAAAATTACAAAAATGGATCAAATGGAGGCTCATTTACATATTTAACTCATTTACTCAACCTACTATATATCTAGACTGTTTTTGAGTGACTTTCTCATAATATCCCTAACCTTCCCACTTCCCCCTTACGCGAACGATCTCTCCCCCTTCTCTTTGGTTACGCGAAACGGTTGACAGCTCCTTCATTAATGATTCCAAAACTTTTGATCTTCCTATCTTCCTTTAAATTGCACGAAATCTGCATCATTTCTCCAAATCATAATGTATTTCTCTTCTTCCTCTCTTCATCTCTTGATTGTTCATCTTCCTACTGCTAGAAAACGAAGCCATGGTTGTTCATCTTCATGTTCCTGCTCGTTACTTGGTTTCTTTCTTCTTATTACCATCAAAGAAATGGTTATTCTACGTTGTTTCCATCGTTTTTTCCAGTTTATCATATTGTTATTGTCGCTTTTAAGGGTGAAAGGCACGAAAAATGTAAGTATCTACTGTTTTCTCTGCGTTTTCCATGAAATCACTTCGCGTAGTCGATGATTTCGCGAAGATATGCGATGAGAAAGAGCCTGAAACATGACGATCTGCTTAGCGAATCGATTATTTCGTGAAGTCTGTGAGTAGAAAAGTTCATAATTTCACTCGCAGACTTCGCGAAAGCATCGATTTTTGCTAAGTAGATCGTCACGTTTCAGACATCGCAGACTTTGCGAAAGCATCAATTCGCTAAGTAAAATCATCATCTTCCCTGCACATTTACATTCGCATGCTTCACTAAGCCTCGTTTTGCGAAGCCAAATCGTATTTTTTCCTGCCTAACACGATTAATTTTTTCTGAAAGTGATTGAATACATAACATCCCTTTCTGGATGGCGGCATATTGGGCTGCAGAGGAGATGACTTTCCTTCTTGTATAGGGAGAAATTTCCTCAAGATTGGCACATTCACTTTGAAATGATTGGTTATGAGAGATTGTGTCAATCTTGGTGTGCACTATGGGACACGTCCATCCCAAAAGGTTTGGACTTCAATTTCTCATCCCAAAAAGTCTGGACTTCCTGTAGAGGGAGAACTTTCCGTCCAGATTAGTTAGGTTTACTTTAAAATGATTTGTTAGGAGTTTATTGTGGCAATCTTGTTGTAAATTTTGATAATGTTATTATTTTAATATTGTTATTGTGGCAATCTTGTTGTAAATTTTGAAATTTTGAAATCTTGTTGTAAATTTTGATAATGTTATGATTTTAATGTTAAAATTCGTTGTTGTTTAGCATTTTTTGTTATATACCACTTAGCGAATTTTGTTAAAAACACAACCAGACTTCGGATATGCTAATTAAAATCATCAACTAAACCAAACATTAGCTTCGCAGGCTTCGCATATGCTAGAACCTGCGAAGTCATACGGGAGGGAGATAGCCGCTCCATGTAGTAAGTTGAGTAAATGGGTTAAATATGTAAATGGACCTCCCATTTTTATAATTTACCCTTTATATAATGTTTTTTTTTTGTTTTTGTTCTTTTCCAATATATTTGTGTGACGGATAAAGTAATTGCTTCACGCTACTGCACAAAAAAAAAAAAAAAAAAAAAAAAAAAAAAAAAAAACTGTTGATGTCAGCTCTTGCTTGATTGAGGAAAACTTTTAGCTATTTGATAAACAAGTTTAAGCAATTACAAAACTGATGATTTATTTTATAATCTTTTGATGTGTTGATTGTAATTTATGGTGGAAAAAACAAATATCGGATAAGGGCCTGTACATATCACAAACAGATCCAGTTAAGCTTCTCTATAGACGCAATTTAACTCCATAAAAACTTCTAGTTGTCTGCTTCATGTTAAAATTTCTTTCAGTTCAATGTTTCCATCACTCATTTTCATATTAATTCTTGTCTGAGGACTTGTTTTTTCTTAAGTAAGTGCTTCCTTTGCTTGTTAAAATTATGTTACTTCTCCATCAAAGTTGGGATAAACCTGATTGCCTATCTCCAATTGTCAAAAAATTAAATGTCTTATTCCATGAGACAAAAAGACATTCACCATCTTAACACTCATAATGCATCTCAACTTTCTCCACTACATGACTCAAATTTATTAAGTTTCTCAAATAAAATCAAATGATACGTACTAATACAGATGAAATGAGTATTGTAAGCCCAAAATCTAACCAATTTAGGATATCACCGAGCAAAGCCCTCCAATCCTTTTAGTGTGCTGGATTATCTTTAGCTCATGATCGATGCTATTGATTGCTTGAAGCTACTGCCAATTTCTTTGATCTTTTGCTTCCACAAATCTTCGAATATACGTTCTTCGTTCGAATCGCCAACAAAACATCCAAACCAAAACCAATTACACAAGCGATGGCCATGACGATGAACACAAGCCTATAACAATGAGCACCAGCACAAGTGTTGCCGCCTCCTGCCGTTGGTGTAGCTTCAGCATCATATATAAGTCCGGCAAGTAGACCCGAGAAGAGAAAGGAACCAAGTGGAAGGTTGAGAATTAAGATGTTGTAAATTAGTCCGTAATATTTCAGACCGAACAATTCAGAAGCAGTCGGGACTGTGATAGCAAGACGAACTCCGTAACAGATTCCAACAACAATTGAACCAATGTACAAGGAACCAGGCATTGCCATCGCCATCAGAATGTATCCAACTGCCATTAAGATTTGAGATGCTGCATTCCACAGAGGCCTTGGTGTTCCAGCTTTTCTGATAATTGAAAAATAAGTATAATAATTAAATTAATGTCGGCATGCTAAAAGTATACTACGACTTTTTTTTTTATCAACTAACACGCACAAAAAAGAATTACTGTGATGCTTTAAAGTGTTACATCTTTCATTGGTAGAAGCTGGACCACTAAAATTAATTTTGAACAAGATATTCAGAATTGATATCCTAACCCTTAGATAATGCTTGGTAATATATGGACCACATTTCAGCACCAAAGAAAATAATATATTCGATTTGACAAAAGTAATAAATTTAATATTACTAAAACAGAAAATATCGTAATAACTTAATTAACTACTCATTTTGCTTCTACGTAATTTTGTTGAATTAATCGTTTTTTTTTTTTTTTTTGTTTGTTTTCCATTTGTACACACAAAATAGATAAACTAAAAGCTAAGAAACCAACTCAGAAATAGTGCAAATGCTATCATGAAAAACTTGAATTCAAAGTTTTTAGATAACTCTCTTAAAGCCTAAGTTTCTATAACTTAGAAGATAAATCCCCAACTTTCGTATACATTTCATTATATGGTAAGAATTGTCTCACACGTATAAGGAGTCATTTAGCTTCTTTACAAAGGAATGTCGAATATATTAAATAAATGGATGCCGTAGTTTCCTAGAAAAATCAACTGGTATTTTGAGAATGTCCTACTCCTATTTACCCGCTGAACTTGCTTCAAGTAAATTATTGACTCTTAAGTGACCTATCGATCTCTTGAATTGCTTTAGTAATGCTCTCTAATTTGCTTAAAAGAGGAGAATTGATTTTTCTAAATAAATACAGAAAAGTCAACTCAATTGCCTAATGTATTATTCAAAAAGAAAATGGAAGATCGCAAGACTCTTCATTTACTTTCTCCGTTTTTAAAAGAGACAATATTTTTGGGTAGCATTAGTAGAAAATAAAAGAATTCTAATGGCTTTCTAAGTTTTTGTTTTTGTGAGATTTAACCCTCTAATGAATGAATAGTCATGCTTAGAGTATATTTCTATGAATGAAAGTCCAATTTCACAAAACCAAAATTCCAGAGCTAACGTTTGGCATATTCGTAGAATATACTGTTACCTATGTCTAAAATAATGTTTTGCTTACTGCTATTCTCTGCTCCCCTATTCCTCATCACAAATACCATTAACAATTCTAAACAAATATAGCAAACATTATATTAATTAATAAAATTCAAACGTCATAGAAGGCAATAACAAATATATTCAATTCAAAAGCTCACAGACAATGACATTAATAATATAAAAATAATGTTAGCTAAAAAATAGGCATAATACAGTTTTCAAATTTTCAACTAATCCTCTCAACTTCAAAACGTTACAACTACTATCATACTATCACGCATTGCTACGTGACAATTGAGTGGTTATTTACTCCAAATAAAAAGTAGAGGGAGTTAGTCGTAATATTTTAAAAGTTCAAAAAATTAATTGTAGTTGTTGGACAAATTGAAGGGCGGGACATGTATTAGCCCAAAAAAAAATATATATATATATATAAGTAATGTTGCATACTCTCGTTAAATTTCAACTTGGTGTATTATATATAATATACTTTTCTTTTCTTTATAAAGTAAGCACATTAAAGAAACATGTTGAATGAAATCTTAACTTAATTCTCACAGTAAAGCAATTGACACGGGCGCCACCTATTTCCTAAATTAAGTAATTAACCAACCATAAAACAATTTGAATAATAAAACAAACACTAATTTACTAGTAATAAATAAAAGAGCCACTACATTTTATTAATGTATTTTTTCTTGCCAATTTTTCTCTATTTTTTTAATGATTCTATCATTTTTTTTTTTTTGTAAAATCATGAATTACTTAGATCGTAGATGCATTAATGGCCTCATCAGATTGAAATCATATGTAAATATAGTAAATAATATAGAGATGAAAAGGCAGACAAGTTAATTGAATTAAAGAGAAAAATAAAAAATAATTAAGGGTGAGATGAGTGTTACTTACTTGATAAAATACTCGGAGATTAAACCAGAACCAATCCTTCCAAAAAATCCCCAAATGCTAGTAAGAGACACGAAAATTGAAACGTCAGCGTATCCAAGAGCCAACCCGATCTGACCCATGTTGTTCATCACAGCCAAACCAGTTCCTACTCCACATAGAAACGAGACAAACATAACCCAAAAATCCATCGTGATCAACGCCTCCACAATCGTGTGTTCTTCACCAATTACCGGCTTTCTCTTTACCTCCGGCAACGGCTCAGCCAACACGACTGCTTCCCCCGCCGCAACCTCTGCCTGCTCAACTAGCTTATGTTCTGCCTCTTCTTCTTCCTGCTTTTCTTCACTCAACAGCAGCGGTTCGTCAATACGCTCCTCCACATCTGCCGGTTTGTTTTCCAACCGTTTCAAATTCCAGCTCTTAACAAAGCAATAGATCGGAATTGCTAACGGAGAAGCCAAAAGAGCCAGCAATACAACAGAAAACCCTACGGACAAAGCTTTGCTTGGATTTGCTATGAAGTCATATGCTAACAGGTAAAGAGCTACAACAACAGCAACAACGTTGAAGACGGAGAAATATTTGAACTCTTCCTTTTCTTCTTCTGAAGATTTGACCGGCGGGATCTCACGGAGGAAGAAGACAGCCGCGAGGCAGACGGCGAAAGGTACAATTGCAAGCATGAGGAGGAAACTGGCGGCGTCGTCGTTGAATAATGCAGAACAGAGGTCGGTGAATATGGCGGTACTTAGTCCTACATAGCCTTTCAAGATTCCGGAGACCGGACCTCTGTTTCGTCTGAAATTCCGTATACAAGTTACTAGAACCGCCGTGTTCATCCATGTTGTACTGTTGCCTCCCAAACAGAGGAATATGCACATCTAAATCACGGAATCAATAAATTCCATTAATTAAACCCCCAAATCAGAAGCTAAAAAAAAAAAAGAAAAGCAATGAGTGTGACATAGGCCTTTTTCGATTAAAAAATGGGAAATGAAGAAGAAAAGTCATGTGTTCGACGAAATGTCACAACGAAGTAATTGAATAAAAGTAAATGGAAAAAATCAAACCTGCCAGTAAGAAAGAGGCTGAATTCTTCTACTAACAACAAGCCATTGAGCACCGTAACCAATAAGTCCTTCGATAGAACCAATAAGAAAAATGACAGGAGTAGGTATACGATCAGAGGCAAGACCAGCAAGAAGACCAAAGGCCTTACCCACATCTTTGGCAACAGATAAATTGTTAAGTTGGAGCTGGGTCAAGTTCATGAGAGTTTTAAGAGCATCAGAATAGTTAGAGAAAGTGTAATTATTGCCAGATATGGATTGCACCCAAACAGCAGTGACAAACCCAAGCCATTTGATAGCAGTAAAATAAGTAGAAGAAGAAGAAGATGATCGAAGAAACCCCATTACAGAACTAGTGAATGAATGAAGAGAGAAGAAAAAGGATTGACCGATGGACAATAAAATGAGGCTCAGATAGGCTTTATATAAGAAGATAAAATATCCTATTTATTTTCCGGGGTTTGGAAATCAGCGCTTTATTGGTGTAGGTACACGTCGGTTCATCCGCGCTTTATTGGTGTAGGAACCACGTCGATTCATCCTTCGGTCTCAAACTATGGCTGGTTTTGAAGAATATTATTTGGGGATAGCGCAATTTGCCCAAGGTTTTCCTTTCCCAGAATTACACTAAAGTAACCTTCTCAATTAAAATTAATTTTAATACTAGAGTTGTTGAAAATTTTAAAATTTTGATTTAACTGTTATTTAATTGTTATATTAAATTTTTCAGTATCATTTATACTTACCATATTTAAAGAATATTGAGTTTAAATTTAGGAATTAAAATAAAAAACGGACTCAAAATGAGAATAACGGAATTAAAAACACATTTTATTTATTGTATTTGGTTTAATTTGAAATCAAAACTATTTAATTATCTAAATATCTAGATTTTGACTATTTGGTTTTAATGTGCATTTCATATATTATTCATTTTATTTCTTTATATAAATCATTCTAATGTTTATTTCATATAAATTAAGAAATATAATTAATATATAGTCAAAATAATGAATTTACATCTTTTCAAAAAAAAATAATGAATTTACATTAATTAACCAAAAAAATAAAATAAAACTTTTTGGAAAACTAAAATAACTTATATTTGAAAAAAACATTAATTTGCTACAATGACTAATACGAGGGGAATGGATGAATATTACATTTGTGATGATAAGTGGAATTCATATGTCCACAACTAGGGATGCACATGATCGGTTTTTTAAAAACACTAACCATACATTAGTCCACTAATCATTAATCCATTAACCAATTATTTCGATTGGTTAACCAATTATTTCGATCGGTTAACCTTTTATTTCGGTTTCTGACTATTAGTAAATAAAAATAATAAAAGAATTCTAATTTTTATTTTGAGTGGGACGGTGGATCAATGACGAGTTGAAGAATGGGATTTTTTTTTTGCCAATAAGTAATAGCGAAAACCTCTCGGCGAAAACCTTAGCGTCTGTCACACAGTCTCCCAATAGAGACCCCTCCGTCGTCCGTTTACGGTCGGCCTCCGGCTGACCTTCCGTATTTCCACTCGTCTGACTCTCATGGTCCTTCATGGTCGAGGAAGGATTCTGGTGCGGAGCCACCATGCAAAAACTCGAGGGATCTTTTACTTAATAAACAAGTATTACATGATTCCAAGATTCGTGAAAACCTTCGTGAGAATGGGAAAGTTGTGATCACCATTGATAAGGCGAATCCGTTATACCCGAAGGTATAGCTTGACTCGATTTTGAAGCAACAGTTACAACCCAATGGAACAGTGCCCTAATCATCAAGTTGCTTGGGAGAAAGTTGGGCTATATTGCCTTGCATTAGAAGGTATCGGATTTGTGGAAGCCGATTGCTAACTTTAGGATGATGGAAGTTGGGAATGGCTTTTATGTGGTGAAGTTTGATGATCCCCTCAACAGATATCATGTAATCCTGGATGGGCCTTGGATTGTTCAAGCAAATTATCTCACAGTACGCACCTGGTCTCCAGCGTTTTCTCCATCGGATTCGTTGATTGAATCTACCCTTGTGTAGATTTGTTTCCCGCAAATACCACTGTTCCATTATAATCAGGATGTTTTATTGGCAATTATCAAAATCATTGGTAAGCCAATAAAATTCAACGATAACACGGCTTTTGCTGATCGTGGTAAGTTTGCCAGGGTCTGCGTGGAGATCAACCTGCTTAAACCCCTTATTGCTAGTTTTGATTTGGATAGGATGGAGCAAAGAGTGGAATATGAAGGCTTACATACAGTGTGTACTGGCTGTGGAGGGTATGGTAACCTAAGGCAGGCTTGCTCGTGGCCAAGTGTACATGAAGTTCTGGATGCGAGAGAGCCACGAACTGGGAATGGAAGCATGGAGCAGACGAAAAAATCTGGTACGGAGAATGTGTTGGATGGAAACCGCAGTGGGGCAAACCCGGAACCAATTGTTAATAATATGATCTCGGAGAAGCCTGAGTATGGACCTTGGATGGCTGTGCCCCGAAGGAAGCAGACATCCTGTGCTAGAGTTCCCCTTAAACTGCTTGTTGTTGACCCTAGAAATGGAGTTACAAATCCTTTTGAGGGAGTCAATTCGGATTGGGGCAAGAGCAATGAGAATGGAAGCAAGGTCTTTGCAAGCATGGGGCTGATTGGGGCTTCAGCTAGCCGGAGTAAGAGAGGGAAGAATTTGACACTTGCAGCCAGCAGTGGCTCCTTTGTTAGTAAGAACACGTTTGGGGAATTAGCTGGTTTTGAACCGGAGGAGGCGAATAAGGCTTTGGCCACGGCTCCACCTAGTTTTGATGCGAGAAAAAATAGAGGAAAATGGATTCGGATGTAATCGGATTCTGTGGGTCAGGCAAGCGAATTCCACAGTAGTCAAAATGAAAAATCGGCAACTAGTAGGATGACAGAGGAGCTAGAGAGCATGGAAGGAGTGGTGGAGGAAAGGTTGCACTTCCTAAGATAAGCTGGTTTGGTGTGCTCTGTTCTTCTGTTGTTCTTTTTCTTTTAGTGCGTTACATCATTTGGAATTGCTTTAGCGCTGGGGGAAGGGTCTTCTAGAGATCAATGTTTCATCTAATTAAGACACAACTTATTTTACTTTTTTCCACTTTTTTACCAAAAAAACTTCCAAAAATATTTTAAATGAAATTTCGATAGCTGACTGAATGTCTAACCCTATAACCCATTGATTTCGCCACACTTCCTTAATAGAAATAATAAAATTAAAATACATGAATTAAATCAAAATGAATTGACTTAATTATAATACTAAACTAGTTGAAAACTCGTGCGATACACGAGATATGAAATTTTTATATAATTTAGATAAATAAATAAATTGACATATTTACTTTATAAATAATTTTATATCATGCTATGAATTTTTTTTTAATATTATGTATATTGAAATTAATATATATTTTATTGATTATTCAAATTAAATTAAATTAAATTTGAAAATAATTGATTAATTTTTCTATAGAATTTTGATTAAAGGTGAATGATTTATTTATTTTTACAAAATTCAATGATTTGTAATTTTTAGTAATTTTAATACATTTTCATATTTTTTTATAATTGGAATTCTGTGAAACAATAATAAAATAAAAGATTAATTAAGAAATATATTAGAATATAATGAAAAACCAAAAATTGAATTAAACTACAATTAAAATTAAATATTATATCTACGATACAAAAAATTACAATCTATATTAAAATTGAAGTAACATCAATATATTATACTATAAACTATTATAATTAATACTTTTCTAATATTGCACATGAAGAAATTTCATCAATTCATTATGTTACATATAAAAAAATAAAATTCATCTTGGTGATAATCATTTTGCTTGATGGAATTTCATGATCACCAAGTATTCGAATTCAATTATTCATTCTGCTATAATAACTCAATATATCAAATTGAATCAGCTTAAGGTGATGATTTCTCCTATTTTCATCTCGTAATATCTCATCAAGACATTCAATCAATTTATTCTTCATTCTTTCACTGTATAAAATATCAGTCATGCTCGCAGATATCACTTATTTGATTTTCTTAATATTTTCTAATAATTATATATTCTTGAATTTCGTAAGCAAGAAAAACAAACAAAAGAATAGAAAACAAAAATGAAGGGACAAAAAAGATAATTAGGAGAGAACTATATTTCTCTCGTTTTTTTCAAAAATAAGAGAGAATGTCAAGATATAAGCATATAAAGAGGAGAGTGGAAATATTTTTCGCCCATTAATTAAAATTTTATTTTTTCTTAATGAAATATTAAGTCCATAAATTAATTTTAGTTAAATAGAATTAAATCGCAATTGTAACCACTCAGTACAAAACAAAACGTTTTATAATTAATATGTGAAATTAATTCTATAATTAGAATCATTATGCTCAACATTTAAGAATTTGAAGAGATTCAAAAAATAATATTTTTTTAATTAATATTTTCCAACAACTTGTCATATGATCATATTTCATTTTCATCTGTTAAAAACTCTTGAAATACTAACAATTTTATACAAACCACAAAATAATAGTTAAAAGTATATAAGTCAATGTTGCAAAAGCAATTATCTCAATATCCCATGGTTAATGTACATTTTCAGGATTTTGAGTATCAAAATTTATTTTTATTTACATTCATTTTGAATTCGTATCTAGCATAATCCAAATTCTTCAAGAATAAACATCTTATCAAGTGTATTAGACGTTTACAAACTCTTTGTCTAGAGAATTGGAGAAAAATAACTTCTTGATAATAATAATAATAATAATAATAATAATATAACATAATTTATAATTGAAATAAACTGCATTTTAAGTATAATATTTTAATACCTCTTTAATATTTTATTTAATATGTATCAAACTTCAATTAATAACTATTGTGTGAAACTTTGGATCTATTTGGACCAAAATGCATAAAAATAAAAAATACAATCCATATCAGTTAGATAAACTCAAACTAAAAAAATGAGTGGATTTCAACAGGTTCCAAATTAGAAAAATTAATTTAACTTTAATTACAGCTAAAAATTGAGTTCACATAAAACCGAAAATCTAAATTTTAGTTAGAGTTAACAATCAAAACTATAACACCTAGCAACATATACTAAAAAAGAATTCAAATATACAAAATCTTTATTTTATTCATTTTGAAAAAAAAAGTCAAATAAAAAGGAAAACATTGATAAGGTAGCGAGAGGTATGGAACCTGGATAACGACAGAAACGGAATTTCATCTCTGAAAGATGAAACTATAACAACTATTGTTTAATAAAAATAAAACAACAACAACACAATTGAGAATAAAAATAACTACAACTTATGAAAAAAATTGAATAATAACCTTGAGAAACATAAAAATTTCTTGTAATTTTTTACACTTTAGTGTATTCCGATTTTAGTTGTCTATGCATCTTCTATTTCTATTGGATTTCTTCAATCGGACATATCAGTTTGAAAAAAACAAATAAAAAAGAAAACATGGATAAAGCAGCGAAAGGTATAAAACCTGGGTAACGACAGAAATTGATCTAAAAGATGAAACTATAACAACTATTGTTTAATAAAAATAAAACAACAACACAATTGAGAACAAAATAACTACAACATATGAAAAAAAAATCGAACAATTACCTTCAGAAATATAATATTATCTATCATGGCCAATGAATATAATGGTCGAATACTATATATCATGCTTTACATAGAAGTTTATTTGTGACTTTTAGATTTTCTTTGCTTTGTGTTTTTTCATCTTCCTGTAACTCTTACTTTCTTTTATTATTTTAATTAACGAGCTAGTAATTATTTAATATATTATAAATATAAATTTGTTATTTTTAATTAATTAAATCATTTTAATTTTGATTTTTTATTACGTTAACAATTTATCAAAAAAGCTCTAAAACACTTCTCCTCATTTCTCTCTTTTCCGCTATAATAGATAGTATCTATCTATATATTTAAAGCAGCTTACATATTGCTGATGTGGTATTTTGTGATTTTTTTGAAATTTTTTTTACTGAATTTCATTATCTGATCATTTATTCAATTATTCTAATTTTACGGTACTTAGAAAACGTGCAATCCCCACCTTCTCTCTCAACTGCTCCTCCATACTCCTTTCATATCAACCCGTAAACCCAGCTCCCCTCAACCTTCCTCAACTACTTATTCTTACCCATTCTTTTAACTGCTACCATCTCCCACTAAATGACTTTAACCTCTATTCATCTATATCTCCTGCATTATATCTCTCTCACTACCCATCTGCTTCGACTACTTCGATCTCTTCGCGTCACATGTATAAAGGCTTCTTTATGCTGATTTCTATTTTCCCTTAGAAAATTTTATTTGTTTTGATTTAGATTTAACAACAGTGGATAGTTATTTCTATGTGGTGTTTCTCCCTTGAATCAAGGTATGGTTTGCATTTCTTCATCTTCCATTTAGGGTTTAAAGTCATTTGCTTTATTGGATTTCTAATACCCAAATTAAATCTACTACTAATTGGATTATGTACATTCAGGGAAGGACTCAATAAGCGGCCGGCATCAACTCAGATGCTATTTGATTTGATGCAAGCCTACTTCGACGTTAAAAGCAGGCTCTCTTCCTTCTACTGTTCGTCCTTCATCTCTTGCTCTTTCATTGTCTAATTTTCCATATTTCATTCCCCTAAAATCGCTTTTGCCAAATTTTTCTCAGCCCTTGCTTCCATTTGGAAGAGGTAATAGTGGTAGTTTTATTTGAACATCAAGGTATATTTTATTGTTTTCATTAAATTCTCTTTCAGGTTGCTTCTCTCTTTGAGGACCATCAAGATTTGCTTAATGAGTTCACTAGATTTCTACCAAATACTTCAATGTAACCCTTACACCAAAATGCACAGTATAGCCGAACTTCTATTCAATCGTACAATGAACGGAGGTCTACTACGCTGCCCTTGCGGCAACTGCATTTGAACAAGGTAATCGCAATTGTTATGAAACTTTTCCCCCTTTCTTCCATATCTATGATGATTGGGCTTGGTGGATTGTCATTATTTCTTATGATTATAATATTGAGAATGGCCAATTTGCTGGATTACCTCAAACAAATGAAAAAGCATCACCTTTGTTTAATGGATTGTTAATGTTGAGGAAATTATATGTTTTCTAGCAACGTCAATCCGATAGGATTGTTTCCCATGTTGAACATGATCTTAGTGTTGATCGACCTGAGTTGGATGATGATAAGGCAATGATGAAAGTCCACAAAGAACATAGAAGGCGTGTTGAGAAGGAAAATAGAGATAGGAGAAATCACGATCAAGATGATAGAGCCTGAACATGATATCTGGTGTGTAAAATGCGGACGCTAGCAAGTGTACTAGGTCGGATGTAGTGTTGGTAAGACCAAGTGTCGTATTCCACAGAGATTGAGATGGAAGTTATGTGAAATATTACCTTAAACAACTGTTCGAATGTGCGAAATATATTTTAGGTTGGTTTTGTGATATTTCTATACTAATAAAACAGTAAGTAAATGCATAAGATAAAAATAACAAGATTAGCACAAACTCAGAACAGTTAACTGCTTGAACAACCGTTTCATTAATAGAAGCATACATAAAGTTCCGGGTTCGGGTATCTTTCTCTTTTATCACTAAGGACCGGTGTCCCATTTCCAAAGATTCTAAGTAGGTAAGATTAACCAAGTGTCCTTGCGTTAACATACAAACAAGCATTAAGATCCAGAAAGCATTCATAAATGAAACCCCGATAGGTGATCGATTTCGTATCCGTCCTCAACAACCTAAACCAAAGAGTATTTCCACAACGCTAGAGCACTCTCGTGTCATCTATTGTTGCTATTACAGAGAGTTGATCCTAATCTAAGAATTTAAGTAATCTCAAGGGAATCCACAATACTAGAGCACTCTCGTGTCATCTATTGTTGCTATTTCAAAGAGTATTTCCATAATGCTAGAGCACTCTCGTGTCATCTATTGTCGCTATTACAGAGATTTGATCATAATCTAAGCATTTAAGTAACTCTTAAATAATTATTCAGAGATAAACATGCTTCATTAATAAAAACAACAGACTCACAATCACCATTAGAGGCTGGCCAAGCTTGCTAAGATGGCTGTTCCCTCATTTTCATGAGGGAACAGCCTCGAACACCATAAAAGAAGCTCCTTAAATGGAGGCTGAAAATATATTGATAAGATGGTATGGTGGCTCCTTACAAAGAAGAGAAAAGCATCTATTTATACTAAATAAAGTTCATCTAGGTTAAAAGGGTAAAACTGTCAAACGACTATTTAAATTAGAAAAAGCAATTATTCCTAGCCATTAGATTGCATACATGTGTTAGGATGGTGACAAGTGGTGGATTACAGCTGTATAGCACTTCCATTCTCTCTTATCCTTTGTAGATCCGCGTGTCAACCCGTTTACCCACTTTTTGACCCGAATCGGAACTGCGAACAACTGTTCGATACTTTTGCACAACTGTTCGATCCTTCAGCACAGTTGTTCTATCAGAATAGATACTTGTAGACGTTGGATCTGCGTATAAGTCCATTTACCCACTTTCTGACCCGAATTTGGATGGAAACAGGCTGTTCGATCTCTTTGCTCAACTGTTTGCTTGACTTGGGCTATTTTGTCAGAATATCTGTTTGCAGCTTGGATTTGGCTACAAACTTGGTCTTTTATGCTCTTCTTCATGAATGTTCTAGCCAATAAATCTTGTCCAATATGCTCGTATCAATAGCAATGAAAACTTCAGCTCCTAACCTTTCCCTGATAAAAGAAAAGCTGTCCAAAGGGTTGAAGGTTTTGGAGTGGACTCTCATATTTCTTCTTATGAAGACAAAGACAATTTTAAGAGTAAGCTAATATATATTATCCTTAAAAATATTTAAGTATTTATTTATATGTTACATTTAGTCGAATTATGCAATTTTTCTTGGTTCTAAGTTGCATCAATAATAATTGTTCGAGCAATCAGGACCTTCTCAGTGAGAGGCACAAAGATAAGTAACATCATGTTCATTAGGCCTTACATAAGAGGCGAATGGTTCGTTGAAACAGCAAAATCGGCCATCAATAAACTTCTTTTAAGAACATCGGGGTTTGAGACATTCAATCAATTTATATCAAATTGAATCAGTTTAAGGTGATGATTTCTCAACTACAATTAAAATTAAATATTATATCTACGATACAAAAAATTACAATCTATATTAAAATTGAAGTAACATCAATATATTATACTATAAACTATTATAATTAATACTTTTCTAATATTGCACATGAAGAAATTTCATCAATTCATTATGTTACATATAAAAAAATAAAATTCATCTTGGTGATAATCATTTTGCTTGATGGAATTTCATGATCACCAAGTATTCGAATTCAATTATTCATTCTGCTATAATAACCCAATATATCAAATTGAATCAGCTTAAGGTGATGATTTCTCCTATTTTCATCTCGTAATATCTCATCAAGACATTCAATCAATTTATTCTTCATTCTTTCACTGTATAAAATATCAGTCATGCTCGCAGATATCACTTATTTGATTTTCTTAATATTTTCTAATAATTATATATTCTTGAATTTCGTAAGCAAGAAAAACAAACAAAAGAATAGAAAACAAAAATGAAGGGACAAAAAAGATAATTAGGAGAGAACTATATTTCTCTCGTTTTTTTCAAAAATAAGAGAGAATGTCAAGATATAAGCATATAAAGAGGAGAGTGGAAATATTTTTCGCCTATTAATTAAAATTTTAATTTTTTCTTAATGAAATATTAAGTCCATAAATTAATTTTAGTTAAATAGAATTAAATCGCAATTGTAACCACTCAGTACAAAACAAAACGTTTTATAATTAATATGTGAAATTAATTCTATAATTAGAATCATTATGCTCAACATTTGAGAATTTGAAGAGATTCAAATAATAATATTTTTTTAATTAATATTTTCCAACAACTTGTCATATGATCATGTTTCATTTTCATCTGTTAAAAACTCTTGAAATACTAACAATTTTATACAAACCACAAAATAATAGTTAAAAGTATATAAGTCAATGTTGCAAAAGCAATTATCTCAATATCCCATGGTTAATGTACATTTTCAGGATTTTGAGTATCAAAATTTATTTTTATTTACATTCATTTTGAATTCGTATATAGCATAATCCAAATTCTTCAAGAATAAACATCTTATCAAGTGTATTAGACGTTTACAAACTCTTTGTCTAGAGAACTGGAGAAAAATAACTTCTTGATAATAATAATAATAATATAACATAATTATAATTGAAATAAACTGCATTTTAAGTATAATATTTTAATACCTCTTTAATATTTTATTTAATATGTATCAAACTTCAATTAACAACTATTGTGTGAAACTTTGGATCTATTTGGACCAAAATGCATAAAAATAAAAAATACAATCCATATCAGTTAGATAAACTCAAACTAAAAAAATGAGTGGATTTCAACAGGTTCCAAATTAGAAAAATTAATTTAACTTTAATTACAGCTAAAAATTGAGTTCACATAAAACCGAAAATCTAAATTTTAGTTAGAGTTAACAATCAAAACTATAACACCTAGCAACATATACTAAAAAAGAATTCAAATATACAAAATCTTTATTTTATTCATTTTGAAAAAAAAAGTCAAATAAAAAGGAAAACATTGATAAGGTAGCGAGAGGTATGGAACCTGGATAACGACAGAAACGGAATTTCATCTCTGAAAGATAAAACTATAACAACTATTGTTTAATAAAAATAAAACAACAACAACACAATTGAGAATAAAAATAACTACAACTTATTAAAAAAATTGAATAATAACCTTGAGAAACATAAAAATTTCTTGTAATTTTTTACACTTTAGTGTATCCCGATTTTAGTTGTCTATGCATCTTCTATTTCTATTGGATTTCTTCAATCGGACATATCAGTTTGAAAAAAACAAATAAAAAAGAAAACATGGATAAAGCAGCGAGAGGTATAAAACCTGGGTAACGACAGAAATTGATCTAAAAGATGAAACTATAACAACTATTGTTTAATAAAAATAAAACAACAACACAATTGAGAACAAAATAACTACAACATATGAAAAAAAAAATCGAACAATTACCTTTAGAAATATAATATTATCTATCATGGCCAATGAATATAATGGTCGAATACTATATATCATGCTTTACATAGAAGTTTATTTGTGACTTTTAGATTTTCTTTGCTTTGTGTTTTTTCATCTTCCTGTAACTCTTACTTTCTTTTATTATTTTAATTAACGAGCTAGTAATTATTTAATATATTATAAATATAAATTTGTTATTTTTAATTAATTAAATCATTTTAATTTTGATTTTTTATTACGTTAACAATTTATCAAAAAAGCTCTAAAACACTTCTCCTCATTTCTCTCTTTTCCGCTATAATAGATAGTATCTATCTATATATTTAAAGCAGCTTACATATTGCTGATGTGGTATTTTGTGATTTTTTTGAAATTTTTTTTTACTGAATTTCATTATCTGATCATTTATTCAATTATTCTAATTTTACGGTACTTAGAAAACGTGCAATCCCCACCTTCTCTCTCAACTGCTCCTCCATACTCCTTTCATATCAACCCGTAAACCCAGCTCCCCTCAACCTTCCTCAACTACTTATTCTTACCCATTCTTTTAACTGCTACCATCTCCCACTAAATGACTTTAACCTCTATTCATCTATATCTCCTGCATTATATCTCTCTCACTACCCATCTGCTTCGACTACTTCGATCTCTTCGCGTCACATGCATAAAGGCTTCTTTATGCTGATTTCTATTTTCCCTTAGAAAATTTTATTTGTTTTGATTTAGATTTAACAGCAGTGGATAGTTATTTCTATGTGGTGTTTCTCCCTTGAATCAAGGTATGGTTTGCATTTCTTCATCTTCCATTTAGGGTTTAAAGTCATTTGCTTTATTGGATTTCTAATACCCAAATTAAATCTACTACTAATTGGATTATGTACATTCAGGGAAGGACTCAATAAGCGGCCGGCATCAACTCAGATGCTATTTGATTTGATGCAAGCCTACTTCGACGTTAAAAGCAGGCTCTCTTCCTTCTACTGTTCGTCCTTCATCTCTTGCTCTTTCATTGTCTAATTTTCCATATTTCATTCCCCTAAAATCGCTTTTGCCAAATTTTTCTCAGCCCTTGCTTCCATTTGGAAGAGGTAATAGTGGTAGTTTTATTTGAACATCAAGGTATATTTTATTGTTTTCATTAAATTCTCTTTCAGGTTGCTTCTCTCTTTGAGGACCATCAAGATTTGCTTAATGAGTTCACTAGATTTCTACCAAATACTTCAATGTAACCCTTACACCAAAATGCACAGTATAGCCGAACTTCTATTCAATCGTATAATGAACGGAGGTCTACTACGCTGCCCTTGCGGCAACTGCATTTGAACAAGGTAATCGCAATTGTTATGAAACTTTTCCCTCTTTCTTCCATATCTATGATGATTGGGCTTGGTGGATTGTCATTATTTCTTATGATTATTGTAACATCCCCAAAACCCTAACATATGAGTCTTCCCACATTCATATATATTTTCATGATTGAATATATACATTTTAGATTCATCTCATTGTCAGTAGAATTTTTGTATGCATAATGCGATTATCGTGCGATTAGTAGGCGATTAGTGTGTCGTTAAGATGTAACGATTGGTTAATTGAGTTAGGACTTAAATGAATGAATTAATGAATTCATATGTCCTAAATTGATTAACTTACATTTGTGGAGGGCTGGATTGGAGGTTTGTGAGCAAGCACGAGGTGTCACTCAAGTAAGACAAAGTATGCCTCTTTGTTTTAACAATGATTGATACAACTCATTTCTCCTCATTTCCAGCCAAAATTTCGACCAAAACTTCAGCAAACCTTCCTTTGATATACCCTAACATCCTCCAAACAAAACTCTTCCAATTTCTTCCATTTTCAAGCCAAACAAGTCAAGTTAGGAAGCATACTAGGTGATAGACACAAGTTGAAGGTTAGTATGCTGTTTTAATGACTTAAACGTGTATTGTAAATTATAAATGCTTTCTCTTATGTATAATATGTAAAATTTATATGAGATTGAAGTTTATATGATTGAGAATTGAAAACATGTCTATGACTGATATTGTGTGAGATATCATGTGATCCAAATGAGGGGGTTACAATTATAATATTGAGAATGGCCAATTTGCTGGATTACCTCAAACAAATGAAAAGGCATCACCTTTGTTTAATGGATTGTTAATGTTGAGGAAATTATATGTTTTCTAGCAACGTCAATCCGATAGGATTGTTTCCCATGTTGAACATGATCTTAGTGTTGATCGACCTGAGTTGGATGATGATAAGGCAATGATGAAAGTCCACAAAGAACATAGAAGGCGTGTTGAGAAGGAAAATAGAGATAGGAGAAATCACGATCAAGATGATAGAGCCTGAACATGATATCTGGTGTGTAAAATGCGGACGCTAGCAAGTGTACTAGGTCGGATGTAGTGTTGGTAAGACCAAGTGTCGTATTCCACAGAGATTGAGATGGAAGTTATGTGAAATATTACCTTAAACAGCTGTTCGAATGTGCGAAATATATTTTAGGTTGGTTTTGTGATATTTCTATACTAATAAAACAGTAAGTAAATGCATAAGATAAAAATAACAAGATTAGCACAAACTCAGAACAGTTAACTGCTTGAACAACCGTTTCATTAATAGAAGCATACATAAAGTTCCTGGTTCGGGTATCTTTCTCTTTTATCACTAAGGTCCGGTGTCCCATTTCCAAAGATTCTAAGTAGGTAAGATTAACCAAGTGTCCTTGCGTTAACATACAAACAAGCATTAAGATCCAGAAAGCATTCATAAATGAAACCCCGATAGGTGATCGATTTCGTATCCGTCCTCAACAACCTAAACCAAAGAGTATTTCCACAACGCTAGAGCACTCTCGTGTCATCTATTGTTGCTATTACAGAGAGTTGATCCTAATCTAAGAATTTAAGTAATCTCAAGGGAATCCACAATGCTAGAGCACTCTCGTGTCATCTATTGTCGCTATTACAGAGATTTGATCATAATCTAAGCATTTAAGTAACTCTTAAATAATTATTCAGAGATAAACATGCTTCATTAATAAAAACAACAGACTCACAATCACCATTAGAGGCTGGCCAAGCTTGCTAAGATGGTTGTTCCCTCATTTTCATGAGGGAACAGCCTCGAACACCATAAAAGAAGCTCCTTAAATGGAGGCTGAAAATATATTGATAAGATGGTATGGTGGCTCCTTACAAAGAAGAGAAAAGCATCTATTTATACTAAATAAAGTTCATCTAGGTTAAAAGGGTAAAACTGTCAAACGACTATTTAAATTAGAAAAAGCAATTATTCCTAGCCATTAGATTGCATACATGTGTTAGGATGGTGACAAGTGGTGGATTACAGCTGTATAGCACTTCCATTCTCTCTTATCCTTTGTAGATCCGCGTGTCAACCCGTTTACCCACTTTTTGACCCGAATCGGAACTGCGAACAACTGTTCGATACTTTTGCACAACTGTTCGATCCTTCAGCACAGTTGTTCTATCAGAATAGATACTTGTAGACGTTGGATCTGCGTATAAGTCCATTTACCCACTTTCTGACCCGAATTTGGATGGAAACAGGCTGTTCGATCTCTTTGCTCAACTGTTTGCTTGACTTGGGCTATTTTGTCAGAATATCTGTTTGCAGCTTGGATTTGGCTACAAACTTGGTCTTTTATGCTCTTCTTCATGAATGTTCTAGCCAATAAATCTTGTCCAATATGCTCGTATCAATAGCAATGAAAACTTCAGCTCCTAGCCTTTCCCTGATAAAAGGAAAGCTGTCCGAAGGGTTGAAGGTTTTGGAGTGGACTCTCATATTTCTTCTTATGAAGACAAAGACAATTTTAAGAGTAAGCTAATATATATTATCCTTAAAAATATTTAAGTATTTATTTATATGTTACATTTAGTCGAATTATGCAATTTTTCTTGGTTCTAAGTTGCATCAATAATAATTGTTCGAGCAATCAGGACCTTCTCAGTGAGAGGCAATAAAGATAAGTAACATCATGTTCATTAGGCCTTACATAAGAGGCGAATGGTTCGTTGAAATAGCAAAATCGGCCATCGATAAACTTCTTTTAAGAACATCGGGGTTTGAGACATCTGAGATTGATGAGGATCATATTATTTTGGATGACAAGATTGATTCAGATTCGACAGTAAATCATATTAATCTTTTGTTTCTGCTAGCATGGGTGAATTGGATCCTCCAAGTTCAATCTTCCATGGGTCGATAATTATATGGCTAATGCTGCTCACCTGCTGTCTCTCTCAGTGTTTCTGTTTTTCTAGGCCCTCTTCATAGGTTCACAAGCTTATTCAAAAAGATGTTACTGGTGTCTCTTTTCTTAGGTTGATTTCTATGCAGTTCTTAGTTTTTTGTTTTTTTTGTTCATTTTTGTGTTTCTTAGCTTTCCTTTGTTTATGAAATTTATTTTGTATTCACCCTGTTATTATTAATCAACAATTGCAGATAGCCAATAAATCGGCGATTACGAGGTTTATACTTTTGAAAGAGAAAAAAAATATTGATAATTAATTTCTTTTAGTGGCGAGTGATGTATCCAATTGAAAGAACAATGCGATCAACTTGAAAAAATTATTGGTAATAGATTTGTTTAATTTATTGTGATATAATGAAACTGAATTGCAATTATTTTTGTATGTTAGATTTATATCTTTATCATTCTATGTATCACTATAGTAAATATAACCGGTGCATTGCACATGCTTACTTTATAAAAAAACAAAGTAACTTATAGCAGAGCATCATGACATGACACGAAAGGAGAGCCCTAAGCTAGCTGTGGGTTTTGTAGAAAGAAGCAAAGAGGTAGGGGACACATTCCGTGCGGTTTTCGTATTTACGGTTATGATTTTGTTATGATCTCTCACTTTGTCTTTTTTTGTTTTTTTTTTTTCTTTAATAGGTGTCACTTGCCAACACGTTACCCTCCTCCACATCTTCAAACTTTCCTTTTTCTTTTTCTTGGTTGGATGGACACTCAATTTATTATTATATTATTTTTAAAATGAATTTAGAAAATTTTCCCCAATTTTTTCATTTGTAATACGATTTCATACTTTGACAACATCTAAATAAATAAAAACTATGATAACATGTTCCATTATAATTAGCAATTCAATGGCTACACCACTATTTTATTTTTGTTATCTTTAAAGAGTTTATATTGTATTTATTTTAGTATTTTAGGGATTTGTTGTGACCCATTTTACTAACATTGTGCTTTTCGGTTTCTATTGTTGAAGCTCTTTCTAAATAATTCTGCACTTCACTTCACACTACTCTTGTTATAAAATTTTCTCCAATAGACTAGGTATATTGCATTTTTATCTTAGCGATTACAATTACCGTCTTTTATTCCTTAGGTGACTTAATCATCATTAACCTCTTTAATAATTGGAGCATTGCTTATTGGCCTTGTACTTGGCATGACTAATGATCTTTCTTCCTTTACAATCTTTTTCTCTACTTTGGTACTATTGAACACTTCTTCCGAACTTCAAGGCCCCTCCGGGCTCTATCTTTCTCTCTCTTCTTCCTTTATGTGCTCTACATGGGGCGTCATATTGAGAGATGCCATGTAAGTCTGGTGAGCCACCATTTGGTTGCCATGAGCCACTACCACTGCCACTCCTATACCTTCCTCCGTTAGAATTTTCCAGGTCAGATGTAAGATGGATAAAGCCCCGACCGAACTTGAGAGAATAGTCCTACCCATTATTGCATTATAAGGTAAGGTTGTGTCTACTACTAGAAATTCGGCTTCGATCTTCCATTTTGGTCCAGAATCTCCCACTTCTATTTCGAGGCGGATGCTACCCACTAGTGGGACCATGTGTCCATTGATTCCTACTAGTGGGACTGTATTGGGAAGTAGGTTGTCCTGGATGATATGAAGTCTTTCGAACACTTTCCTCGTGATGATGTTTACTGAGCTTCCAGTATCTCCAAAAATACTTTAAACCTGGAAGTTCGGAATTATAATCTCAATAACCAAAACGCCATCGTGTCATTGGTCCTATTTGTTTTTAAGATTTTCGAAGCAGAAGTTAAATCGTGTTTCATATACCTTCTCTAGACTAATAATCTCCCTATTTTGCTTAGGACTTGATCCTCCTGATATCTTTGCTGACTCGGTGGCCTCAGCTTCTGTTGATGAAGACTCATCACTGTCGCTCCATGTTGCCACCATTGCCTTTTTGCCGTTCTTCTTATCTTTCCTTAGCGTGGGGCAGCTTGACTTGATATGGCCAGTTTGATGACATTCAAAGCATGTAATGGGCTTTGAGTTGTCTTTCTTGTATTTTTTGTCGCTGGACTCAGCTTTATACTTATCAAACTTTCTGTAAGGCTTCTTAGAATATTTGTCATTCTTCCTGAACAGCCTTTTCATCTTCCTTGTGAACATAGCCATCTCTTCATCATCTGTTGAACTCCCATCAGTGGAGTCAGCTTTCATGACAAGAGATTTCTTCTTCTTGTCTTCAGACTTTTCCTTCACCTCGAAGTTTTTCATTGATATCTCATGGGTCAGCAGCGAGCCGATGAGTTCGTCATATTTGTAGGTGGTTAAGTCCTGAGCTTCCTCAACAGCGGTCTTCTTTGCTTGCCAGTCTTTAGGAAGACTCCTGAGTATCTTTTTGACTTATTCTTCCTTAGTGAAGATCTTCCCAAGTCTCTTGAGCTCATTGATGATGTTGGTAAACCTTGCATTCATGTCAGATATTCCCTCATCATTGTTCATTTCGAACAGCTCGTATAGTCTCATCTGCTGGTTCACCTTGGACTCCTTTACTTTATTGGTTCCTTCGTAGGTGACCTCCAGCTTCTTCCATATCTCTTGTGCCGACTCACAACCTGAGATTTTATTATATTCTGCAGCATCGAGCGCACAGTGAAGCATATTTATAGCCGAAGCATGATTTTGTAGCTTCTTGAGATCATCCTCTGTCCATTTGGCCTCAGCTTTAACAACTGTTAGGCCAGCCACAACTTCGACAGGTACAAATGGACCTTGGACTATGGATAGCCAGGCACTCATATTTGTAGCCTGAATGAAATTTTTCATCCTATTCTTCCAGAAGGTATAGTTAGACCCGAAGAATAGGGGAGGCCGAGTGATGGACAGCCCCTCAGGTAAGATCTGAGTTGTTTGGTTTCCTGGGAGAAACTGAGTACTGTTTTCGCCCATAGTGGGGATCAGCTCAAGGTTGTTAAACCTTTTACAGTGAGCTTTTAGGCTCTGATACCACTTGTTGGTCCCTTATAATATTACAAGTATAGTTCCAAGGGGGGGTTAGGAACTATTTAAAATTTTTAAGTTAGGGCAGACTTCTTTTTCGTGAGAAAAAGGTTTTAACAGCGTCGCTGAGTGAATAGTAAGATACTGGCTTAGTCAACTAGTGACTCGGTCAGTTTCTTTACTTGAGTCAGGAGATAGCTGTTGAAACACCTTTCCACAGGATTTTGATTTGACAAAATTATTTAAGTACAATTAAATATTCTATAACACACTAAGTTTAAATGCTTTGATTTATTGTTACTAATGTGTGTGTTCAATGTTGAGTTTATAATTGTTACAAGACATAAAGATCATAAGGCCCAAGCCCTATATGAAAGTCAAAGCCCAAGTCAAACAATGCCAAGATCACTCAGCCCGCGTATTACAAAACGCTGCCGTTGAGTATTGAAACGCAGCTCATCAATGAAGGATCCAGAAGATCCACGTAGATAACTTCGATAAGAAGCTGCTGAGCTGTCTCGACAAAACGTACAAGACAGCCGCTGACCACAAAGCAACTTCCAGACCAAGTATTTCCTCTTTTGGTAAAGAACAGAAGACGCAGGAAGCTGTCTGTTTGACATTACCAGATTTGGAGGAACATACTGCCACACTGACCGAAGAACAGAAGATGTTAGAATCTGATTGGCTAAGAGAACTGCTGAACAGACTGAGTGAAAACGACATGAAGCCGTTTCCCTCCAACGGATATTTCGAATTTCGAAATAACCATAAGCTCTCACAGCTCTCTATAAATAGAGCATTCAGAATCCTTATTCAACACAGAACTTTGAGCAAAAGCCGTTACGCTGACCAAACGCATACAAAAGTTCTGCATCCAAAAGCAAAGCAAATCTTACACGACAATTTTCACATCTGTGTAAAAGTCTAGAGTGATTGATCCTCAATCATCTAAGGTGTTCTAGCAATTGTTGTTTAGGACAAATCTTAATCATTTCTAGAATTAGAAAGGAGAAGCTGAGTACTCGGTTTTAGTACTTAGTGAATTAGAGTAGAAGTGAGTAGAGGTATAGAGGAAGATACTCTTGTTATACTCAGCTTCTGATTTGTAAAGGTTTTTTGAGTCTCTACCTTTAAAGAGCTTAGTAGTGAATTGGAAATCTCGGAACGTGTTCCGGGGACAGGACGTAGGCTTAGAAGAAGCCGAACCTGGATAACTCCACTGAAATAAGTATTTCTAACCCTTAACTCCTTAATACATTGCTTGCTTAAAACAAACTAAAACTGACCAAGTAAAAGAGGTCAAGCTGAGTTGTGCGCTGCAAACGACTTAGTTCAGGAATAAACTCTAAGTGTTATTTCCTGACTTAAGCAACGAAACTGACCTAGTCACCAGTTAACTAAGCCAGTGTCTTGCTGATTGCTCAGTGCCGCTGTCATATACTTTCTTCTTAAGAAAAAGAAGTTTGCCCTAATTATTCAAAAAGGGTAAAATAGTTCCTAACCCCCCCTTGGAACTATCTTTGCAACCTTACAAGGGACCAACAAGTGGTATCAGAGCTTAAAAGCTCATTACTAAAGGTTTAACAACCTTGAGTTGATCCATACCATGGGTGAAAACAGCACTCGGTTTCTCCCTGGAAACCAGACAACTCGGATATTACCTGAGGGGCTGTCCATTACTAGGCCTCCCCTATTCTTCGGGTCAAACTATACCTTTTGGAAGAATAGGATGAAGAACTTCATTCAAGCTACAAACATGAGTGCCTGGCTATCTATAGTCCAAGGCCCGTTTGTACCTGTGAAAGTTGTTGCTGGCCAGTCAGTTGTTAAAGCTGAGGTTGAATGGACAGAGGATGATCTCAAGAAGCTACAAAATCATGCTTCGGCTATAAATATGCTTCACTGTGCGCTGGATGCTGCAGAATACAACAAAATATCAGGTTGTGAGTCAGCACAGGAGATCTGGAAGAAGCTGGAGGTCACCTACGAAGAAACCAATAAGGTGAAGGAGTCCAAGGTCAACCAGCAGATGAGATTGTATGAGTTGTTCGAAATGAACAATGATGAGGGGATTTCTGAAATGAATGCAAGATTCACCAACATCATAAATGAGCTCAAAAGACTTGGAAAAATCTTCACTGAGGAAGAACAAGTCAAGAAGATACTCAGAAGTCTTCCTAAAGACTGGCAAGCCAAGAAGACAGCCATTGAAGAAGCTCAGGATTTAACCACCTACAAATATGATGAACTCATCGGCTCACTGCTGACTCATGAGATATCTATGAAGAATTTCGAGGTGAAAGAAAAATCCGAAGACAAGAAGCAGAAGTCACTTGTCATGAAAGCTGATTCAACTGATGATGGCTCAACTGACGATGAGGGGATGGCAATGTTCACAAGAAAAATGAAGAGACTGTTCAAAAGAAATGACAAATACTCCAAGAAGCCTTATAGAAAATTTGATAAATATAAGGCTGACTCAAGTGACAGCAAATTCAAGAAGGACAGCTCAAAGCCCATCACATGTTTTGAGTGCCATCAAACTGGCCACATCAAGTCAAGCTGCCCAACGCTGAGGAAAGACAAAAAGAATGGCAAGAATGCAATGGTGGCAACATGGAGTGACAGTGATGATTCTTCATCAACTGAAGCTGAGGCCACAGAGTCAGCGAAGATATGCTTCATGGCTGACGAACTTGCTGAGCCATGCATTTCTGAGCATGCTGACCAATCTGATAAGTCAGATTATGAAGAGCAATCTAATGAGGTAATCTCACTCTCTCAACTCAGAAATGAAATGGGTAATGCCCTGAGTGATCTCTATACACTTGTCAAAAAGTGTAACAAGAAGATTAAAGCACTCAGCCGGCGCTGTGATGAAGTAGAAGAGGTCAAACTGAGTGACCTCAGATACCTTCTTCAGGACAACTCAGTTTTGCATGAAAATATGAAAATCATTCATGAGTCTGTCTCTGAAGTCCAGTCAGTTTCAAAGAAACTGAGGAAGGATGTCACAACCGTTCAGAACCAATTAAAGGTTCCAAACAAAAACAATTTTCCTCTGAGAACTCAGTATCAAGGTACTCAGTACCAAGGTACTCAGCAGAGACGAAATCCCCAGCGAAGAGTCCACTGTGACTTTTGTGGGAAGTTAGGACACACCACTAAGGTGTGCTGGCACGCTCAGCACTGGGGTGCTGACAAGTCAGTAAAGAATCCTAAACAGAAGGTCAGTTGTGACTTCTGTGGAAAAAGTGGCCATACTATCAATATATGTCGCCACAAAATAAAATATGATGCTTTACCTGTTGAACCTAACAAGTCAGGACCCAAAAAGAATTGGGTACCTAAAGGAAACTGATCACAATGCAGGTAAGCCTGAGATGTGCCGAGAAGTCAAAAATGTGGTATATTGACAGCACATGCTCAAGGCATATGACGGGTGATGAAACTCAGTTCATCACGTTTGAACGTAAACAAGGAGGAAGCGTAAGTTTTGGAGACAACAGAAAGGGTAAGATAGTAGGATCAGGCACTGTTGGAGGTAATCCCACTATTGAATCTGTCTCCTTAGTCAGCGGACTCAAATATAACTTACTCAGCGTAGCTCAGCTATGTGATAATGGGAGAAAAGTTATATTTGATGATACTGGATGTAAAATATATGAGGGAAAAACAAATGAGTTAATTTTAACTGCCCCTCGGATAGATAATGTCTTCATGCTGAACCTACAAAAGAAGTTTTCAAAAACTGTATGCTTAGTCACAAAGGAAGAAAATTCCTGGCTATGGCACAGGAGACTTGGTCATGTAAGCATGGACCTCCTGGCCAAATTAGCAAGAAAGCAATTGGTTGAGGGACTGCCTGAACTTAAATTTTAAAAAGATTAACTATGCCACGCTTGCCAAGCTGGAAAACAAACCAAACAATCTTTTCATAGTAAAAACATTGTCTCAACTAAACGTCCGTTAGAGTTACTACACTTGGATCTCTTTGGTCCAGTCCAGCCGCTGAGTCTGGGTGGAAGAAGATTTTCCTTGGTCATTGTAGACGACTTCTCTCGGTATACGTGGGTTATCTTGCTGACCAGCAAGGATGAGACCTTTGAGACATTTTCAAATTTGGTTAGAAAAATTGAAAATGAAAAAGACCTAAAATTAGCTCATATCCGTAGTGATAACGGTGGAGAATTCAAAAACCAAAAGTTTGTTGAATTCTGTGAAGCCAGCGGTATTGACCACAATTTTTCTGCTCCTAGAATACCTCAGCAAAATGGGGTTGTAGAAAGGAAGAACAGAACTCTGGTTGAAATAGCCAGGACAATGCTGGATGAGCATAGGCTTCCAAAGTATTTTTGGGGAGAAGCTGTTAACACAGCATGTTATATTCTCAATAGGGCTCTAGTTAGACCTATACTTAAGAAAACCCCTTATGAACTTTGGAAAGGACGAAAGCCCAACATTGGATACTTTCGTGCCTTTGGCTGTAGATGTTTCATTTCAAATACCAAAGATAGCTTAGCCAAATTTGATTCAAAAGCTGATGAGACTATCTTTCTAGGCTACTCAACAAACAGCAAAGCATACAGAGTTTTTAATAAGAGAACCCAAGTATTAGAAGAGTCTATACATGTGCAATTCGATGAAACTGACCCTGCAGGAAGATACCAGCCGCTGACAGAAGATGAACCAAACTCAGCACCTGCTGATCAAGAACCAGCTACGGAGTCCTTCACAAAGCGGCTGACCAAGAGTAAGAGTGAACCTGAGATTATTTTCGCTGACCAATCTACTTCTGCAGAGAATGTTGGAACACGAATAGAACAAGACACAAATCTACCCAAGGAGATAAGAGTCCCAAGAGGGCATTCAGAAAATGCAATTCTTGACTCAGCTGGAAATACCCTGATGATAAGGAATCAACTCAGGAAGTATCTCGGTAATGTAGCCTTTGTCTTAATTCAGGAGCCGAAGAACTTTACTGAAGCTGAGCATGACGAATTCTGGATGAATGCCATGCAAGAGGAACTGGACCAATTCAGAAGGAATAATGTATGGGAGCTAGTGCCACATCCAAGAAGCCAGAAGACCATTGGAACCAGATGGGTCTTCAGGAACAAGCTGGATGAACAAGGAAACGTAGTCAGAAACAAAGCACGGCTTGTAGCTCAGGGCTACAGTCAGCAAGAAGGTATTGACTATGGTGAGACCTTTGCCCCAGTGGCAAGGCTAGAAGCAATTAGGATTTTATGTGCATATGCATCTTATATGAATTTTAAATTGTTTCAAATGGATGTTAAGAGTGCATTTCTTAATGGAGTAATAAACGAGGAGGTCTATGTCAATCAGCCTCCAGGGTTTGAGGATCATAAGTTCCCAAACCATGTTTATAAACTTAAAAAGGCTCTGTATGGCCTCAAGCAAGCACCACGTGCTTGGTATGAGAGGCTGACCAACTTCTTACTGACTAGAAACTATGTCAGGGGTCAAGCTGATACAACCTTATTCATTAAGAGAAAGGGTAAAGATACCCTGCTGGCTCAAATATATGTAGATGACATTATATTTGGTGCTACTAATGAATCTATGTGCAAGGAATTTGGTAAGCAAATGCAGACTGAGTTCGAGATGTCAATGATGGGAGAACTCAACTTCTTCCTTGGACTTCAAATTAAACAAGGAAAGAATGGCATATTCATCAGTAAAGCTAAATATGCCAAGGAGATATTGAAGAAATATGAACTAGAACATTGTAAGCCAATATCCACTCCTATGGGCACTGACACTGTCCTCTGTGCTGACGAAAATGGTAAGTCAGTAGACAGCAAGTTGTACCGAGGTATGATTGGCTCTCTACTTTACTTAACAGCAAGTAGGCCGGACATTCAGTTCTCAGTATGTTATTGTGCTAGATATCAGGCTAACCCTAAGGAATCCCATTACATTGCTGTAAAAAGGATCCTTAGATATTTGCAAAGCTCAGTAAATACAGGCTTGTGGTATCCAAATACTCATGACTTTACACTCATCGGATACACTGACGCTGACTATGGACGAGACAAGCTGGAAAGAAAAAGCACCTCTGGAGGATGCCATTTCCTAGGAAGCTGTCTTGTATCTTGGTTCAGCAAGAAGCAGGCGTCAGTAGCCCTGTCCACCACTGAAGTTGAGTACATTGCTGCTGGAAGCTGTGTTGCTCAAGTCCTATGGATTAAGCAACAGCTTGAAGACTATGGTGTACAAACAAAGACAATTGAAGTTAAATGCGACAACAAAAGCGCAATTGATCTCTCAAAGAACCCAATCCAGCACAGCAGGATGAAGCATGTCAGCATAAGACATCACTTCATCAGAGATCATGTACTCAAGGAAGAAATCAAGCTGACCTATGTGCCAATGGATGAGCAGCTCGCTGATATCTTTACAAAGCCTCTAGCACGAGAGCAATTCAGCATACTGAGAGAAGCCATTGGTATGTTTAATCCACTGTCTTAAATTCCTAAGTAAAAATGTGATATAATGCATGCTGAATGAATGTTAACATGCTGAGTGTTTTAAAGAATATCTGTCAAAATCACATGCACAGCAACTAATGCACACTGAGTAAGTTATCTCAGACCGAGTAACTAATTACTCCCACTATCCGTTGCACAAAACTGACCACTCAGAATATGAAACGTTTATACCAACAAATGCTGAGTAAAGGTAATCATTAGCATTCAATGCAAACGTACGCGTAATGACACATGTACAATGCATGCGCCGAATATGTCATAAAGTGTCATAAATGTCAGGGTTTCTGCCGATTGGACAACCCAAGGGTAAAACCGACCTAAATTCAAACGGAAACCTTAATTAAAAAATCTATAAATAGTGGGTATTTTCCTACTACCTTCTCTTTACGCGTACTGAACTTTCAAAAGCTTCAGAATTTCCTTACGAACTTAAGAACTTCAGAACTCCTAAAATGACTCAAGCCTCTTTCAACATCTCCGGTGCCGATCGTTCCAAGGCCACCACCGATGAACAGACAAACAAAACCTCCACTCAGCCTTCTCCGTCCAAAGCTACTGGACATGGAAAAGGAAAAGCCACTCAAGCTCAGGGAAAACCAGCTAAACCTAGACAGTACATTCGCGTATTCGAGAATGTCCGAGAATGGAAAGTGGAAACTTCTCGCTGGGTATCTCAGACCTTCATTGACTCAGAACAACCGTTCTGTGACTGGATAAAGAACAACGGCTGGACTGAGTTGTTCTCCCTACGATTCCCCACCTACCCTGACCTGGTTATGGAATTCTACTATAACCTCAAAGCTGACGCAAAGGACCATGACTACTTAGTCACTGAAGTCAGGGGAAAGACCATTTTCATCAACCCAACGTATTTGGGATCCTTACTCAGCCTCAAGACTGAGGGTGCTCAGTTAAGAAGAAATGGTGATCAGGAGGACATCTACTATGATGAAACCTTCTGTAAGCCTGCTGGGTACATTGGAGAAGTATCCAGCTCGTCCATGGGTCAGCATCAGAAGATGGCCCACTTTCTGCTGGTCCAACTGATCTACCAGAAGGTCAACTGCACCAGCTCAGCCTCCCACTTCGAGATGTGCTTTATCTGGCACATGCTGACCTACAAACCGATAAACATGCCAGTGTTTCTAATAGCTGGATTCCTGCGTAGCACGAACAATCTAAGGCTAGGTTCGCTGATCACAAAGATTCTAGTTGACCACAAGGTTGACTTACAAGGTGAAACCTGTGTGAAAGGATCTGAGATCACAACAGCATCACTGCGTGCTCTAAAATTCAACCAACCTTTGAAGAAGGGAAAATTTATTGAGCAGCCAGAGGAGCAAGCTGAGGAAGTGCTACCTGCTGAGGTGATTGTTCCAGCAAAAGGAAAACGGACTAAAGCTCCAGCCACAAGAAAAAGGAAGCCCACTGGCACTCCATCTAAGGATGCTGAGCCTAAGTCCAAAAAGACCAAATCAGCTACTGAGTCAAACCAAGACAAATCTCAGTTAGCTGAAAAGCACAGCAGGCAAGATGAGCCTGCAACTGAGGACACAATTGATCCTCCTCAGAAGAAGCAGAAGACTTCTACTCTTTCACCCATCAACGTCCTTCCACTTGACTTCGTAGTCACTTCGGACTCACATTATGCTCAGCATCATGCTGAAGAAACTGAGCAACAGGAAGATGAGGTGGACCTAGACGAACATTTCATCACTCAGCTCGAGGAAGAGCTTGAGAATGAAGACACTGAGGATGATGGACATGCACAGGAGCAAGAGACGGAAGCTGACTCTGAAAGGACAGCTAGTGACCATGATCAAGCTGACCAAGCTCACACTGAGTCAGCTAATGAAGTTGAACAACATCACGAGCCAATTAACCAGCACACTGCTGATCAGAATGTAGACGACTCTCCATCTCAAGCTGATGTAAATCAAGCTGACCCTTCTCCTGTACAAAAGACCAGAAGAAGACTGGTAAAGGCCAGCATCTTAGACCAACCAGTCAGCACACCATTGCATGATCCATCCAAGGTCAAGATGACCTTCTTCCGGAAGCCAATTCCTTCTGCACCATCTCCTCAACCTTCACAAGCAGCAGAAAAACAAGCCTCTGTTTCTACTCAGGAACAAGCCGAACAACTTAACTCTGCAAACCCGCCAATCCAAACCGAGCAAAATCTCGAAGAAAACACAGCACCAGTCAGCTCTGAACCCATCCAACCTGACTGTTCCACTGAGGTTGAACCTGCTAACCCAACAACTATCCCATCAACACTTGCGCAGAACCCAACAATAACCCCAGTCCCTGACCCAGCAACCTCTTCTCTATCTGGTCAAACTGCCATCTCTCAGGCCACAATCAATGTTACTGAGTCCAGTCAAAGAATCATTGACTCAGTGTAGGCTCTGATTAGAGATATTCAGCATTCAACTCCTCCTGCTGCTGCCATTTCCCATATAGAAACTACTCAGCCTTCTCAAGTAACTCAACTTCTCAATCAAGTTAAGGAACTCAAGGACCTGCTGAGTATTCTACTATCTTCACAAACACAGCAAGCTAGGCAGGATTCGATTGCTAAGTTGGCTGAGATCAAGCTGACAACAGTACAGTGTCTCACTTTTTTATCTTCCCAGATCCAGAACCTATCAGCTACGAACCCAAATCTCGCCACTTCCTCTGAGTTAAAGATGTTGTTTGCTCAGCTCCATACTGAACAAAACAAGACTAATGCACAGCTTGTAAACACATCTCAATGCTCAATGGAGCAACTCAGTGAGGCAGTTCGTCTACTTAATCTCCACAAGGAAGAAATGGACACCAACCAGCTCAAACAGGATCAAATATTGACCAATTCCCAGAAGATATTCGACCATGTTAGACACACGAATCTTCAGCGTGAGCACTATGATACTTCACTTCTCAAAACCTTCCACAACTCCTTTGCTGCGCTGACAGACACAATTACATGGCTGGGAAAAGGACAAGCTTATGTACTCAGTATGCTCAGTGCTGCTGATATCCGTATTAGTCCTGAGGTCCTCAGCAACGGTGCTCCTATCTTTGATGGCATAGACGAAAGTGCTGATCGTTTGAAGACCTTCTCTGCTGAGCTCTCCAGAGCTGTTCTTTTGGATTCCTTCAAGTTGCCTCCACCCGGTGCTGGCAAAACGGGGGAGAAGAAAGATCAGCGCAGAACTCAAGCTGAAGGCAGTCAGCAAAAGAAGAAGAAATAGATAAAAAAAAAACTTAGTTAAATCAGAAGCTAAGTTTACACTTAGCTTATTTCTTCCTTCTTGTAACATGTATTATGTATGCTGACAATCCTATGTTATTTAATACAATACCTGCATGCATTGTCGACTCAACTTGTGTTATTTATCCTTTCATGCTAAGTATTATGAATGCATCTTCTAAGTACAAATTGAACTCAGTAAACGAGTAAAATACCTGCTGAATGTATGCTGCGTAAAAATTAATGATTGAACTTGTCTAAAATCAACCATTGAACAAATTAATTACTCAGCGCTCTTTTACTATGCTACACTTCCGCTAAAACTGAGTAAAATAGAATATATCACACAAGCTGACCTATACTTGAAAACTGATCTTAGACTTATTCAATTAAACCTTAAAATGTTTAGAATAAAACTAAGTCAGTAGCTCAACCCTGATGGGGGAGTTTACTTAGTCAAATAGGTCAACTATCATGGGGGAGCTCAATGCTGAGTTCCTTGCTGAATAGTTTTGCCAACATCAAAATGGGGGAGTTTGTTGAAACACCTTTCCACAGGATTTTCATTTGACAAAATTATTTAAGTACAATTAAATATTCTATAACACACTAAGTTTAAATGCTTTGATTTATTATTACTAATGTGTGTGTTCAATGTTGAGTTTATAATTGTTACAAGACATAAAGATCATAAGGCCTAAGCCCTATATGAAAGTCAAAGCCCAAGTCAAACAAGGCTAAGATCACTCAGCCCGCGTATTACAAAACGCTGCCGTTGAGTATTGAAACGCAGATCAGCAATGAAGGATCCAGAAGATCCACGTAGATAACTTCGGTAAGAAGCTGCTGAGCTGTCTCGACAAAACGTACAAGACAGCCGCTGACCACAAAGCAACTTCCAGACCAAGTATTTCCTCTTTTGGTAAAGAACAGAGGACGCAGGAAGCTGTCTGTTTGACATTACCAGATTTGGAGGAACATACTGCCACACTGACCGAAGAACAGAAGATGTTAGAATCTGATTGGCTAAGAGAACTGCTGAACAGACTGAGTGAAAACGACATGAAGCCGTTTCCCTCCAACGGATATTTCGAATGTCGAAATAACCAGAAGCTCTCACAGCTCTCTATAAATAGAGCATTCAGAATCCTTATTCAACACAGAACTTTGAGCAAAAGCCGTTACGCTGACCAAACGTATACAAAAGTTCTGCATCCAAAAGCAAAGCAAATCTTACACGACAATTTTCACATCTGTGTAAAAGTCTAGAGTGATTGATCCTCAATCATCTAAGGTGTTCTAGCAATTGTTGTTTAGGAAAAATCTTAATCATTTCTAGAATTAAAAAGGAGAAGCTGAGTACTCGGTTTTAGTACTTAGTGAATTAGAGTAGAAGTGAGTAGAGGTATAGAGGAAGGTACTCTTGTTATACTCAGCTTCTGATTTGTAAAGGGTTTTTTGAGTCTCTACCTTTAAAGAGCTCAGTAGTGAATTGGAAATCTCGGAACGTGTTCCGGGGACAGGACGTAGGCTTAGAAGAAGCCGAACCTGGATAACTCCGCTGAGTGAAGTATTTCTAACCCTTAACTCCTTAATACATTGCTTGCTTAAAACAAACTAAAACTGACCAAGTAAAAGAGGTCAAGCTGAGTTGTGCGCTGCAAACGACTTAGTTCAGGAATAGACTCTAAGTGCTATTTCCTGACTTAAGCAACGAAACTGACCTAGTCACCAGTTGACTAAGCCAGTGTCTTGCTGATTGCTCAGTGTCGCTGTCATATACTTTCTTCTTAAGAAAAAGAAGTTTGCCCTAATTATTCAAAAAGGGTAAAATAGTTCCTAACCCCCCCCTTGGAACTATCTTTGCAACCTTACAAGGGACCAACAATAGCACTTAGAGTCTATTCCTGAACTCAGATATTCAATGCGCACAACTCAGCTTGACCTCTTTACTTGGTCAGTTTTTGTTTAAGCAAGCGATAAATATATAAAGGAGTTTAAGGTTAGAAATAAGTTACTCAGTAGATTTATCCAGGTTCGGCCTCCAAGCCTACGTCCTGTCCTCGGAACACGTTCCGAGATTTCGAATTCTCTACTAAGCTCTTTAACGGTAGAGCATCAAACCTTTTACAATCTTAGCAACTGAGTATAACAAGAGTACCTTCCTCTATACCTCTACTCAATCCTAATCTCTCACTGAGTACTATAACCGAGTACTCAGCCTCTCCTTTCTAATCTCTAGAAATGATAAGTGTTTGTCCTAAACAATGATTGCTAAGACACCTTAGATGATTGAATAATCACTCTAGACTTTTACACAAAAGATATGAAATTTAGTGTAAGATTGCTTTGCTTTTTCTTGCAGAACTTTGCGTAGAGATTTGGTCAGCGTAATGGCTTGATCAAGTTCTGTGTTGAATGAAGCAACTGAAGGGCTCTATTTATAGAGACGTCTGAGGCATCGGTCATTTCGAATTTCGAAATAACCGTTGGAGGGAAACGGCTTCCTGTCGTTGTCATCCTGACTTGCTCAGAGCTCTCGGCCAATCAGATTTGAGTATCTTCTGTCCTCGGTCATCTTTTGGTCAGCTGGGCAGAATGTCTCTCCATTTATGGTAAGGTCAACTAGACAGCATACCGTGTCGTCTGAACTTTACCCAAAGTGGAAACACTTTGTCTGGAAGTTGTTCTTAGCCAGCTGCTGTCTTGTACTCTTTGTCGAATCAACTCAGCAGCTTCATCCCGAAGTTGTTCCACGAAGGTCTTCTAGATCCTTCTTCCGCTGAGTTGCGTTTTGTCCATAACGACAGCGTTTTGACATACGCGGGCCGAGTTTCCATAAACTGTTTGACTTGGGCTTTGACTTCCGTATTGGGCTTTGGGCCTTTTAAACTTTGTATCTTATAAACAATTTAACTCAACATTGAACAAACACATTAGTAGAATAAATCAAAGCATTTAAACTTAGTGTGTTTAGAATATGTTTTTAATTATACTTAAACAATTTTGTCAAATCAAAATTATGTGGAAAGTTGTTTCAACAAACTCCCCCATTTTGATGTTGGCAAAACTATTCAGCGAAGAACTCAGTATTGAGCTCCCCCATGATAGTTGACCTAATATAACTTGGCAAACTCCCCCGTCAGGGTTGAGCCACTGACTTAGTTTTACTCTAAACATTTGAAGATTTAATCGAGTAAGTCTAAGGTCAGTTTTCAAATATAGGTCAGCTCATGGAACATATTCTATTTTACTCAGTGTTTAAGCGGAAGTTATAGCATTCAGAGGGCGCTGAGTAATTTGTTGTTCAATGAGTCTTAAAAGACAATGTTATATAAACATACAAGTCAATGTCAAACATGTTATAAGCATTAGGTACGATCAACAAGTTTTATAAGCATTAAACATAGTTGATGTAATTGAAGATACATAATAACTTAATACTCAGCATCATATAACATAACTCATAACTCAGTTTTAGGATAAAACGATGCAAGTATTGATATTAATAGAAGTAGTCAGCGTATACAGCAAAAGATAGGCATAAACATATAGACTATAACTTAGCATAACTGAGCTAGCCTAATTTCTATTTCTTTTTCTTTTTCTTGGACTGACTATGCTCATGCTGTGTTCTAGCTTGTTCTTTCTCCCCCGTTTTGTCAGCATCGGGAGGAGGAATCCTAAAGGCGTCGGTTAAGACGGCTCTGGTCAGTTCTGTGGACAGCGCCTTAAGTCTATCGGTGCTTTCATTGACACCATCAAAAATAGCAACTCCATCATCTGAGACCTCGGCGGGTATATTAAGTTCAGCAGCGCTGATCATGCTGACTATGAAAGCTTGAGATTTACCTATCCAGGTAAGTGCTTCGGATAGGCCAGCAACGACTTGATGGAATGTCTTTAGTAAGGATGTGTCGTAGTATTGATGCTGAATATTGCTGTGACATATGTGGTTGAACGTTTGTCTGGTGATAGACAGCATTTCATTTTGCTTCATAGCGTCAGTGTCCATCTCTTGCTTGTTCAAGTTCAGCAATCGAACGGCCTCACCAATTTGCTCCACTGAGCACTGAGAATAGGAGACCATTTGCTCATTGGTTTTGATTTGCTTAGTGTGAAGCTGAGCAAAAAGCATTTTGACTTCATCAGAAGTTGCATAGCGCGTGTTCGCAGCTGACAAAGTCTGAACTTGTTCTTGAAGAACGTTGAGATGTTGAACTATTGTCAGCTGGATCTCAACCAGCTTTGCAATGGAATCCTGCTTAGCTTGCTGTGCTTGAAAGGTAACGATGACACTCAGCAAGTCCTTGAATCCCTTAACTTCGTTGAGAAGCTGAGTTACATGGGAGAGCTGAGTTGTCTCAGCAGTAGAAGACCCAGCAGCAGGTTGAGTGGTTTGATGAAGGTCTTTGATTAGTGTTTGCACCGAGTCGATGATTCTTTTTCCAGACTCGGTGGCATGCAAGTAGCTGAGAGGGCCTTCATTAACTTGCATTGTTGCCTCAGTATGACCGGTTGGAAGAGGAGTCAGAGGAATAATATGGTCAGTGACTGGAAGTGTGTTTCCAATCTGCACTTGAGTCTCGGGTAAAGCTGATTGATCGGCAGAAGTGTTGATTGGAGAAGAAGTAATGCGAATGTTGTCTGTGCTGACTGGAGCAGGGAGGTCCTGAGTCAGCACAATGCTTGTTGTAACAGCATTGACAGGAATTGGCTCCACTTGGCTTGTAGAGTTAGCAGAAGCATTCAAGTCGGCGTGTTCCTTTAGTGAAGAAACAGAGGCTTGCTTTTCAAGGAAGCCGATGGAGTAGAAGATGGTTGTTTTCTGAAAAATTTCAGCTTGAGTTTAGAAGGGTCTTGGGTCGGTTTCTGTATAACAAAGTCAGGGACAGTTGGTTTTTGGATAGGAGGGTCAATGACAGACTTCTGACTTGCCTTGATCAATCTTCTTCTTCGAGGAGGAGTGTCAGCTTGTATAGATTCTCCTGAGTGAGAGGGAGAAGTTTCCTCTTGATCAGCATTAAGCTGGTCAGCTTGTTCTTGTTCTTGAACTACGTTGGGTTGGTCAGGTTCTTGTTCATTTCCAGCAGCCAACTCAGTATTGGTTTGCTCAGCTCCAACCCCACTAGCTGTCTCCTCAGTGTCCTCAGCGTCATCCTGACCACTTGCTTCTTCTTCTTCTTCATCTTCTTCACTATCGCCATCTAACTCTTCCTCAACTTGTGCAATGAACTGATCGTCCAGATGCACATCATCTTCTTGATGCTCAGCTACAGTTCCTAGACACTGTGTGTAGTGAGAATCACCAGGCACAACGATGTCAGTAGGGATAGCATCAATAGGAGTCAGTGTAGAAGACTTCTGCTTCTTTTGAGGTTGCTCATCAGCATTTGTTCTTTCCTCAATTTCAGGCTCATCTTGCCTGCTCCTTTTCTCGGCTGACTTAGGTCTCTCCTGACCTGGTTCAGCAGCTGACTTAGGCTTCTTGGCCTGAGGCTTCTTGGCCCGAGGCTCAGCCTTCTTTGAAGGAGTCCCAACAGCTTTCCTCTTACGGGCAGCTGGAGCCTTTGTCCTTTTGCTTTGCTTTGGAGCTGTTTCCTCAGCTTGTTGTTCAGCAGCAGCAATTTCCTTTCTTTAGTGGCTGATTGAACTTCAAAGCCCTCAGCGAAGCCGCGGTTATCTCAGATCCTCTAGCCTTAGTTTCCTGAGATAGATCAATTTGATGATCTAAGAGGATTCTGGTAATGAGCGATCCCAGCGTGAGAGTTCCAGTGCTCCTTAGGAACCCAGCAATCAAGAATACTGACATATTGATCGGCTTGTATGTCAGCATATGCCATATAAAGCATTGCTCAAAATTTGTTGCTGAGGTGGTGCAGTTGATCTTGGGATAAATGAAGTAGGTCAGCAGATAGTGAGCCATCTTTTGGTGCTGACCCATTGAGGTACTTGAGACTTCTCCGGAGTGGCCATAGGGTTTACAGAAGGTGGTATCGTACCCAGTACCGTCATGATCTCCAGACCGCCTCAACTTTGTTCCCTCATTCTTTAACTTCAGCAAGTTAGCGAGATAAGTAGGGTTTATGAAAATGGTCTTTTCTTTTACCACAGTTGCCAGATAGTCCTGATTATTGTCAGCAACTCGGAGATTGTTGTAGAACTCCCTTACTAGGTCAGGATAGGTGTGGTCTCTAATGGAGAACAGTTCTGTCCAGCCATTCTTCGATATCCATTCGGAGAAAGGTTGCTCGGATGTTACGAAGGCCTCAGAAACCCATCATGAGAAGTCTACTTTCCATTCGCTAATGTCTTCAAATACCTTGGTATAGGTTCTGGCTTTGGTCGGCTTTCCTTTAGATGAGGTAGCTTGGCCAGCTTTGCCTTTGCTCGGCGTAGTGACCTTGGTAGTTTCAGGCACAGTAGTTTGCCTGGAGGGTTCATCGGAGCTGGTCTTAGGGTGACCGGCACCGGAGATGTTAACAGAAACTCTAGTCATTGTTTCAGAAAAAGATTGGGAAGCTTTGAGAGTTTTTAGAGAGAGAATGCTGAATTCGGTAAGTGTAAAGAAAATAAAAATGGGGATTTACCCATTATTTATAGCGGTGAAGAGTGGATCTTATCGAATCCATGTGTCAGTTTTGCCTTGGGATTGTGAAACGACAATAATCCTGGCTTTTATGACACATTCGGCGCATACGTCATCCTAGGTGGCTATTCGCGTGCTTTTGCATTTAATGCAACGGATCTAACACTCAGCGTTTAGAATACTAAGCGTTTTATATTCTGAGTGGTCAGTATGATGATTTCTCAGTTTGAGATTACTACTCGGTGTGCATATTTACTCAGTATTGATATGTATTTTGCGTTAAGTACTCAGCATAGCAATCACTCAGCATGCATTTGCATAAATCATTCAGCATAGTAATTCACTCAGCATAAATTTTCATTTTAGAACAGGAATTTACTGAAGAGGATTAAACATACCAATGGCTTCTCTCAGTATGCTGAACTGTTCATGAGCCAATGGCTTTGTGAAGATATCCGCAAGCTGCTCATCCGTTGGGACATAGGTCAGCTTTATCTCACCCTTGAGTACATGGTCTCTAATGAAGTGATGTCTTATGCTGACATGCTTCATCCTGCTGTGTTGAATTGGGTTCTTTGATAGATCAATTGCACTTTTGTTGTCGCATTTGACCTCAATTGTCTTTGTTTGAACACCATAGTCTTCAAGCTGTTGCTTAATCCATAGGACTTGAGCAACACAGTGACCAGCAGCAATGTACTCAGCTTCAGTGGTAGACAAGGCTACTGACGCCTGCTTCTTGCTGAACCAGGATATAAGACAGCTTCCTAAGAAATGACATCCTCCAGAGGTGCTTTTTCGTTCTAGCTTGTCTCGACCATAGTCAGCGTTAGTGTATCCAACGAGTGTAAAGGCATGAGTGTTGGGATACCATAGACCTGCGTTCACTGAGCTTTGCAAATATCTAAGGATTCTTTTTACAGCTATGTAATGAGATTCCTTAGGGTTAGATTGATATCTAGCACAATAGCATACTGAGAACTGAATGTCCGGTCTACTTGCTGTTAAGTAAAGTAAAGAGTCTATCATACCTCGATACAATTTGCTGTCTACCGACTTACCATTCTCGTCAGCACAGAGGACAGTGTCAGTGCCCATAGGAGTTGAGATTGGCTTGCAATTTTCAAGATCATATTTCTTCAATATCTCCTTGGCATATTTAGCTTGACTTATGAAGATGCCATTTTTGCCTTGTTTGATTTGAAGTCCAAGGAAGAAGTTGAGTTCTCCCATCATTGACATTTCAAACTCAGTCTGCATTTGCTTGCTAAATTCCTTGCACATTGACTCATTAGTAGCACCGAAAATAATATCATCAACATATATTTGAGCCATCAGGATATCTTTACCCTTTCTCTTAATGAATAAGGTTGTATCAGCTTTGCCTCTGATATAATTTCTAGTCAGCAGGAAACTGGTCAGCCTCTCATACCAAGCACGTGGTGCTTGCTTGAGGCCGTACAGAGCCTTTTTGAGTTTATAAACGTGGTTTGGGAATTTAGGATCCTCAAACCCTGGAGGTTGATTAACATACACTTCCTCGTTTATAACTCCATTAAGAAATGCACTTTTAACATCCATTTGGAATAATTTAAAGTTCATATAAGATGCATATGCACATAAGATCCTAATAGCCTCTAGCCTTGCCACTGGGGCAAAGGTCTCACCGTAGTCAATACCTTCTTGCTGACTGTAGCCCTGAGCTACAAGCCTTGCTTTATTCCTGGCTACGTTTCCTTGCTCATCTAGCTTGTTGCGGAAGACCCATCTTGTTCCAATGGTCTTCTGACTCCTTGGATGTGGCACTAGCTCCCATACATCGTTTCTTCTGAATTGGACAAGTTCCTCTTGCATTGCGCTCATCCAGAATTCATCTTCCTCAGCATCAGCGAAGTTCTTAGGTTCCTGAACTGAGACGAAGGCTACATTGCTGAGGTACCTCCTGAGTTGGTTTCTTGTCATCAGGGTATTCTCAGCGGCATCAAGGATTGCACTCTCTGAGTGCCCTCTTGGAATCCTTATCTCTTTGGGTAGATTGATGTCTTGTGCTGTCTGTGTTTCAACAATCTCTGCAGGTGAAGACTGGTCAGTGAAAACAATATTTGGTTCACTTTTACCTTTGGTCAGCCCTTGATGGAATGTCTCAGCGACTGTATCTTGATCAGCGAGTGCTGAGTGTGGATCATCCTCGGTCAGCGGTAGATATCTTCCGGTAGGGTTAGTTTCATCGAACTCAACATGTACTGACTCTTCTAAAACTTGAGTTCGTTTATTGAAAACTCTGTATGCTTTGCTGTTTGTTGAGTAGCCTAAAAAGATAGCTTCATCAGCTTTTGAGTCAAACTTAGCTAGGCTATCTTTGGTGTTTAAAATAAAACATTTACAGCCAAAGGCACGAAAGTATCCAATGTTGGGCTTTCGTCCTTTCCAAAGTTCGTAGGGGGGGTTTTCTTTAGTATAGGTCTAACAAGAGCCCTATTAAGAATATAGCACGCTGTGTTAACAGCCTCTCCCCAAAAATAATTTGGAAGCCTATGCTCACTCAGCATTGTCCTGGCTATTTCAACCAATGTTCTGTTGTTCCTTTCAACAACCCCATTTTGTTGAGGCGTCCTAGGAGCAGAAAGTTATGGTCAATGCTGCTGGCTTCACAGAATTCAACAAACTGTTGGTTTTTGAATTCTCCACCATTATCACTTCGGATGTGAGCCAATTTTAGGTCTTTATCATTTTCAAGTTTTCTAACCAAATTTGAAAATGTCTCAAAGGTCTCATCCTTGCTACTCAGCAAGATGACCCAAGTGTACCGAGAGAAGTCATCTACAATGACCAAGGAAAATCTTCTTCCACCCAGACTCAGCGGCTGGACTGGACCGAAGAGATCCAAGTGTAGTAATTCTAACGGACGCTTAGTTGAGACAATGTTTTTGCTATGAAAAGATTGTTTAGTTTGTTTTCCAGCTTGGCAAGCGTGGCATAATTGATCTTTTTCAAATCTAAGTTCAGGCAGTCCCTCAACCAATTGCTTTCTTGCTAATTTGGCCAGGAGGTCCATGCTTACATGACCAAGTCTCCTGTGCCATAGCCAGGAATTTTCTTCCTTTGAAACTAAGCATACAGTTTTTGAAAACTTTTTCTCTAAGTCTAGCATAAAGACATTATCAATCCGAGGGGCAGTTAAAATTAACTCATTTGTTTTTCCCTCGTATATTTTACATCCAGTAGCATCAAATATAACTTTTCTCCCATTGTCACATAGCTGAGCTACGCTGAGTAAGTTATATTTGAGTCCGCTGACTAGGGAGACTGACTCAATAGTAGGATTACCTCCGATGGTTCCTGACCCTACTATCTTACCCTTTTTGTTGTCTCCAAAACTTACACTTCCTCCTCGTTTACGCTCAAACGTGATGAACTGAGTTTCATCACCAGTCATGTGCCTCGAGCATGCGCTGTCAATATACCACATCTTTGACTTCTCAGCACACCTCAGGCTTACCTGCATTGTAACTAGTTACTTTTAGGTACCCAATTCTTTTTGGGTCCTTGCTTGTTAGGTTCAACAGGTAAAGCATCATATTTTATTTTATGGCGGCATACTTGGACAATATGGCCATTCTTTCCACAGAAGTCACAGCTGACCTTCCGTTTAGGATTTTTCACTGACTGGTCAGCACCCCAGTGCTGAGCGTGCCAGCACACCTTAGTGGTGTGTCCTTTCTTCCCACAGAAGTCACACTGGACATTCCGCTGGGGATTCCATCTCTGCTGACCAGTACTTCGGTACTGAGCATTCAGAGGAATATTCCTTTTGTTTTGAACCTTTAGTTGGTTCTGGATATTTGTGACGTCCTTTCTCAGTTTCTTTGAATCTGATTGGACTTCAGAGATAGACTTATGTATGATCTTCATGTTATCATGCAAAGTTGAGTTGTCCTAAAGAAGGTATCTGAGGTCACTTAGCTTGACCTCTTCAACCTCGTCACAGCGCCTGCTGAGTGCTCTAATTTTCTTATTAAACTTTTTGACAAGTGTATAGAGGTCACTCAGGGCATTACCCATTTCGTTTCTGAGCTGGGAAAGTGATATTACCTCATTTGATTGCTCCTCATCGTCAGATGCAACGGAGGGGTCAGCATGCTCAGAGACGCATGGCTCAGTAAGTTCGTCAGCCATGAAGCATATCTTTGCTGACTCGGTGGCCTCAGCTTCTGTTGATGAAGACTCATCACTGTTGCTCCATGTTGCCACCATTGCCTTTTTGCCGTTCTTCTTATCTTTCCTCAGCGTGGGGCAGCTTGACTTGATATGGCCAGTTTGATGACATTCAAAGCATGTAATGGGCTTTGAGTTGTCTTTCTTGTATTTGTTGTCGCTGGACTCAGCTTTATACTTATCAAACTTTCTGTAAGGCTTCTTAGAATATTTGTCATTCTTCCTAAACAGCCTTTTCATCTTCCTTGTGAACATAGCCATCTCTTCATCATCTGTTGAACTCCCATCAGTGGAGTCAACTTTCATGACAAGAGATTTCTGCTTCTTGTCTTCAGACTTTTCCTTCACCTCGAAGTTTTTCATTGATATCTCATGGGTCAGCAGCGAGCCGATGAGTTCGTCATATTTGTAGGTGGTTAAGTCCTGAGCTTCCTCAACAGCGGTCTTCTTTGCTTGCCAGTCTTTAGGAAGACTCCTGAGTATCTTTTTGACTTGTTCTTCCTTAGTGAAGATCTTCCCAAGTCTCTTGAGCTCATTGATGATGTTGGTAAACCTTGCATTCATGTCAGATATTCCCTCATCATTGTTCATTTCGAACAGCTCGTATAGTCTCATCTGCTGGTTCACCTTGGACTCCTTTACTTTATTGGTTCCTTCGTAGGTGACCTCTAGCTTCTTCCAGATATCTTGTGCCGACTCACAACCTGAGATTTTATTATATTCTGCAGCATCGAGCGCACAGTGAAGCATATTTATAGCCGAAGCATGATTTTGTAGCTTCTTGAGATCATCCTCTGTCCATTTGGCCTCAGCTTTAACAACTGTTAGGCCAGCCACAACTTCGACAGGTACAAATGGTACTATAACCGAGTACTCAGCCTCTCCTTTCTAATCTCTAGAAATGATAAGTGTTTGTCCTAAACAATGATTGCTAAGACACCTTAGATGATTGAATAATCACTCTAGACTTTTACACAAAAGATATGAAATTTAGTGTAAGATTGCTTTGCTTTTTCTTGCAGAACTTTGCGTAGAGATTTGGTCAGCGTAATGGCTTGATCAAGTTCTGTGTTGAATGAAGCAACTGAAGGGCTCTATTTATAGAGATGTCTGAGGCATCGGTCATTTCGAATTTCGAAATAACCGTTGGAGGGAAACGGCTTCCTGTCGTTGTCATCCTGACTTGCTCAGAGCTCTCGGCCAATCAGATTTGAGTATCTTCTGTCCTCGGTCAGCTTTTGGTCAGCTCGGCAGAATGTTTCTCCATTTATGGTAAGGTCAACTAGACAGCATACTGTGTCGTCTGAACTTTACCCAAAGTGGAAACACTTTGTCTGGAAGTTGTTCTTAGCCAGCTGCTGTCTTGGACTCTTTGTCGAATCAACTCAGCAGCTTCGTCCCGAAGTTGTTCCACGAAGGTCTTCTAGATCCTTCTTCCGCTGAGTTGCGTTTTGTCCATAACGACATCGTTTTGACATACGCGGGCCGAGTTGCCATAAACTGTTTGACTTGGGCTTTGACTTCCGTATTGGGCTTTGGGCCTTTTAAACTTTGTATCTTATAAACAATTTAACTCAACATTGAACAAACACATTAGTAGAATAAATCAAAGCATTTAAACTTAGTGTGTTTAGAATATGTTTTTAATTATACTTAAACAATTTTGTCAAATCAAAATTATGTGGAAAGGTGTTTCAACAAAAGTTTCGAATGGAACTGGAGAGGTGCTGCTCATACTAGTAAGTTGCTGAAAGTTTCACGGTTGTTGGGAAAGATGGTAGAGGACAAAATCAACTACAGTCCTTGCTTCTATTGTTCTTTTGGAATTTTTGACGTGGATGGTTTGATCCCCTGTCCCTCTATACTCCTTGAAGGTAGGGATTCAGAACCCCATAGGCATCAATTGCCACTTAATTTCCACAGACAGTGGACTACACATATCAGTTATCTCTAGAGGTCCTGTCTGAACTCCAGTCTCATTCTCTGCATTTTGCAAATCCTTTCAGATGATCTCGTACATTTCATGCTTACTAATGGGCTCGTCACCCTCTTCCTCTAATGGCATCTGCCTTTCTCCCAACATGTATCGCATCAGACGATGCCTTTATGGCTCATTTCTTTCCATATCCTCTCTATCTCTAGAGCGATGTATGGGCTCATCCACTCATCATTATTCCGGTTCTATTCTCCTTCTGGGGATTTCTAGCGTCAAATTCTATGATGGTCGCACTTGAGTCTGACCAGTAGCTCATTGCGTATAACATTATTTGGCCGACCAATGAATGGACTATGGGTCTTGGAACATTGCCTTGGAGGTGATGGGCTCCTTATGTAATAGCCAGACTGTCAAAGGGAATGTTGCCATATGGCAGAAGTATTCTCTCAATTTGCATGACGAATGACCTCTTCTGCCACTCATAGTTTTTCTTCCATTTCAGCCATTTCTATTGCGTGTTCTACCCTGATGCCATCCATATCCTATTGAACCTAGGTGAGGTTACAGCTAAATTGTCTACCTATTTCGTTAAGGAACCACTAGTGCTTAAGGTTTATGGGTTCCTGGTGGGGCTAGTCGTTAGAGACCTATCGAGAATATGGTTGAAATTTTTCCACCCCTTCTTATTGGATTATAGGCCATTGAGGCCAACTGGTCATCGCTCCTCGATCCAAGTCAGTAACTGGAAACATTGGTCACTAGAAAGACGTGTTGATCCACGCTCACCACATCTATTGATGTTGTGCAATATGTGCATTCTTCTAGAACCTCATTGAGTAACATGAAATCGAAGTAACAGTTGGTCAAAGGGGGGCCGACATCCGGCGAACCTGTTCCAATGCTTAAGTTAACAAAGAATGAAGAGACATAGAAGACAATAGGAATATTAGTGACTGTGATGTTTACAGACCTCTTGTGGATTACTCACCTTATCCATATATATAGAATTGTTAGGGATAACTATCGTAATCATTAGAATGTGCCCTAATGACTTGTTGAACATGTATCGATCTTTGGTTGCCTCTGCAACCTTCATACGACTATGACATCAGGTGGTGCACCCTCGCATATAGCAAGTACGCTTCCAGGTGTCATTGTTTTATTGGACCTAAGACCTTTAGGCCATTATGACGTCATGCGACATGCTATGTCATGTACCCACTGTCCTTTGCGTAACTATTTCCTATGATCTAAAGACTCTCCTTCCTTCACCGTATGGATATTGGGATGGACGATGGATATCAATCCACGTGGTTGGAAGGTACCGTTCACATCTTTAGGGGAATATTACTTACTTCAAATTGGATGGTTCCTGTTGAATCTTCTTGATATGAAGGGTGACATTGATCCACGTGTACGGGATGCTCTCGTGGAATATTCATTAGGATATCATATACGAATGATCAGATGTGGAATACGTGTATAGTGTTAGTATGTTCACTGTTGTATAATAGCATTTCTCTTTAACAATCTATAACGATATTCTAGTGAGAAGGTTGTAAGTTCTGTTAAGCAAATTGTTAAGTGTGTTGTTAGTATTATCTTCCAAGAATCAATTAAGATTTGCTTAAATTGTTAAAAAGTCTCGATTCGCTTTAGTTGGAGATTTCAAGTTTGAATTCTATTATATGGAGAAAACTTCATTAATTGCAAAAAAAAATTTGCCTAACGAGCCTCGATAAATTAAATAAACAAAAAATATATATTATCTTTCAATAACAGTGATTGAACAAAGAGTCAATGTAGAATCATCTCAAAGGTCGATGGGTCGTGTAAATCTTTTCTAATCGGTATATATAGAACACTTACAATTATGATGAGATTATGGTAAATTTATGTTTCAAAAGGGAAGAAATTGATTTAAGGTTAGGTTAACTACATTTATAGATGGGATAGGTTGTAATGTACATACATATTTTTAAGGGAAAAGTACAGAAATAAAACCTTAGGGTTACACCTGTTTTCGATCGGCACCTTTATGGTTTAAAAATTTACAAACTGGTACCTTGAGGTCCATTCCGTTAGCAAACATATGCCAAATTGACTAAGGATGTTAAAAGTCAAAGGGAAAAGAGTTAATTTTATCCTTGTATTTATTTATTTTATAAATTAATCCCTTTATTATTTTATTTTTTTGTTAGAGAGGAAAGGAAAAGAAAAGGAACAGAAAACACAGAAAAAAAAAAGAACAGAAAAGAATAGAAAAAAAACCAGATAGCAGAAAGGCTACACTACGTAGCTACCAAACGGGGGAACGCCGTCCCTTGTCGATCTTCTGACAATAACCGAGCCATGTCCGGCGGAGGGTGGAGAAGTTCTGTAACCCCGATCACACAACTGGCAGCCTTGGTCGCTAGGAAGTCGGCACACCTGTTCATCTCGCGGAAAACGTGCGAAATCTTCACCACTACAAACTTCTCCAAAAGTAGTTGAACCTGTCGAATAAGAGCACGAGCAGGATGATGGGGAGGGCATGGGTTGTTTATAAAGACGACAACTTCAGCATAGTCTGACTCAACTTCAAGCCTCTGAGCACCTTCCTCAAGGGCAACATGCAAACCAGAGATAATTCCCCATAACTCTGCCTCAAACGAACTCCAGAATACAAAATAAAAATCAATTACATCATCTTCTCTATCTCTATTTAATTTTTTTTTCTATTTTTCTCTCTCTCATCTTTGTATTTCAAGAGGTTTACCTTGGGAATAACGATCCTCGTGTATCTAATATTGTTAGATTCTGAGGCAATATGACAAAATTAACCTTTTTTTCTTTTGACTTTTAACACCGTTATCAATTTGGTTTATGTTTGCTAATAGAATGAACCTCAAGCTAAACCTCTTGGAATTTTATCGTCCGATTAGATACACGAGGATCGTTATTCCCAAGGTAAACCTCTTGAAATACAAAGATGAGATAGAAAAAAAAGAAAAAAAAATTAAAGAAAGATGGAGAAAATGGTCAATTGATTTTTATTTTTCTATTTTTTGGGTTTGTTTGTGATAATTAGATAATAAGGGAGATTAATTTATAAAATAAATAAATACAATGACAAAATTAACTCTTTTTTCTTTGATTTTTAACATTGTTAATCAATTTGGCATATGTTTGCTAACGGAATGAACCTCAAGGTACCAGTTTGTAAATTTTTAAACTAAAATGATGCCGATCGAAAACAGGTGTAACCACAAGATTTTTTTTGTACTTTTTCCTATTTTTAAATATATTATATATTGTTGCAAAAATAATAAATTTTCGTATAAAAATAATAAATTTAGTTTTACATTCGCTTAATGATAAAATTATAAAAATGTATATATACCTAAGGCCTAATGCTCCTCTAGCCCCCTTAACTTGTTCAAATTGGTCAATTTACCCCTCCAACTCATCGAATGTCCTATTTACCCCCTTAACTCCATAGAAATGGTATTTCCCACCCTCTTAACTTGTCCAAATTAGTCATTTTACCCCTCTTTAACTCATCGAATATCCTATTTACCACCTTAACTCCATAAAAGTGGTATTTCTCACCCCTTATGATCATATTTACCCCATTAACTCCATAAAAGTGGTATTTCTTACCCTTTTATAGTGCAAAATTAATAGCACTTATTCAAATGAGTTTGAAAATATATATTTTTAATATCAACTTTTTATTTTGTTTTTATTTGATAATTATATCGATCCTTCATGTGTTTATTATAATAATATTATATTACAATAATTAGAAGAAAAAAAAGTTGAAAAGAAAAAAAATGAATAAAAGATACAAATAATAAGAACATTATTTTTATATAAAAAAACAAGAACATTAATATAAACAAGTTAAAGACATTATATGTAGGGAAAAGGTACCAAAATAGACCTATGATTTTGGGGAAGTATCAATTTAAGTTCCACGTACAAAATAGCACTAATATATGTTTAACGTTTAAAAAATATATTGGGGATGGGGTGAAAAATACCACTTTATGGAGTTAAGGGGGTAAATATGACATTCTATGAATTGGGGATGGGGTAAATGGACAAGTTGAGGGGGTGAGAAATACCATTTTTATGAAGTTAAGGGGTCAATAGAATATTCTATGAGTTGGGGGATAAATGGATAAGTTGAGGGGGTGAGAAATACCACTTTTATGGAGTTAAGGAGTAAATAGGACACTCGATAAGTTGAGGGGGTGAAATGACCAATTTGGACAAGTTAAGGGGGCTGGAGAAGTATTAGGTCCATAACTAATAAAAACTTTTATTTTGATTATATAGGCCTAATACATCAGCAGTTCTTTGAACTTGTCCACAATAGTAGATTGACTCCTTGAACTTTATAAGTGTCTCACCAGCTTCCTGAACTTACTTATTTCGTATCAGCATCTCCCTAAACTTATCCATAAAAATTGATTAGCTCTCTGAACTTTGCAAGTGTCTCGCCAACTCCCTAAACTTGCTTCTTTCGTAACGACTAAATATAAAAATCATAATACTAACTCGGGTTAAGGTGCAAAAATACCTCTAACATTTTGGGTCTTGAGTATTTTTAACCCTAACGTCTAAAATGATGCAATTTTACCCCTAACGTTGGAAGCCAAAAGCAATTTTACCCCTAACATTGATAATTGAGTTAATTTGAGAAATAATTTATCAAACTGTCTTCTCGGTCATGAATCTTCTCATCTACACTTACATATGTGTCATTTTATCAGTAACAAATCAGAAACATATGTTGGGATGTGAAAAAAATAAAAAAATACTGTATTTTGTACGAATTGGACAAAAGAATTCAATAAATTCACCAAATTTATAAATTTGCTTTTGGCTACTAACGTTATGGGTAAAATTGCATCATTTTAGACTTTAGGGGTTAAATTACTCTTGACCCAAAACGTTAAAGGTCTTTTTGCACCTTAATCCGAGTTAGTATTATGATTTTTGTATTTAATTGTCACAGAATAAACAAGTTTAGGAAGCTAGTGAGACACTTACAAAGTTCAGAAAACTAATCAATTTTTATGAGGTGGATTATATATCTTTGATAACTTGCCGGATCCGATTTGATATTCTCTGCCAGAGTTACCTGCAAAACAGAACCGGAGACATGATCTCCGGGAAAACTCTCCGACGATCAAGTCAGTTTTTGTAAGAAGGTTGGTAATTTGACAATAGTATTGTGGGGAAAATTGTGAGTGTACCTTTTTCCCTCGTTCTTAAGGCCTTTTATAGGTGTTTTTTAGGTAACCGCCGAGGGCGGTTACTCCTTAGCGGGCCACGTTCTGAGGGCGGTTCCCCCTTTTTAGGCCATGTCCCTTTCGTGGCTTTCATGGCAACGAACGTGGTTCTGAGTGGGAGTCTTGATGCTCCGTTTAGGAATTCGGGGCGGTTACTCGCTTCACCCATTTCCGCTTATTCGGGTCCCATTCGGGGCGGTTACTCGCTGCGCCCGCTTCCTTTATTCGGGTCTCATCCGATCTTAGACCATAGGTCTAAGTATGGGCTGGGCCTGCGAAATGAGTATGACCCGGTTTAGCCTCGCGGGTCATCACATGCCTCCCCTTTAGTTTGATACAAGAGCCCTTTAGGGTCTGTTCATAGGGGACGCTTCGTTTTCGCTTGTCTACTCAAAATTCAAAAACTTGTGAATTTTTCCTCTTTCGTTATTTCTTTTCCGGCGTCATCTTTTCCGGCGTTGACCTCTTATTTCCGTCATTTCTCTGTGTTGTCTTTCCCATGTAAGTTTTCCTCTTCATAATTTGTACCTTGTTCGGCTTTTTACTTCTGTTTATTTCTTTTCCTCAACATGTCGAACCCCGACCTTGACTTCGCACCGTTCGATGAGAGCTACGTCCGCGAGGTTTCTCATGAAGTTGATGAGATGGTTGATGAAGTTTTAACCAGTTCTTATGGGTCTGATTCCCACCCCGCTGACTTCCTCCACCTGGCGAATACAACCGACGAGGGTTTAGGTTTTGACCCTAAGAAGTTGATTCCGCCACCTGTCCCAACCCCCCGTTTGTTACCAAAGAGGGACAGGTCGGGAAGCCTAGTTTGTCGCGAGACCATTGAGCATTTGCGGGTGAAATATCCTTGGCTCCAAGGTCTCGAGACCATCATTCCTGGGGAGGATAGAGGACCGGGCGATTACCCAAAGGGGTATTTCACCATTTTCGTCGCCCAGATTATCTGCGGCTTCACTTATCCGCTGGCGGATGAGATTGCTTCCATCCTCGGCGGTTACAGAATCGCACCCGGGCAGTTACATCCAAATGGATGGGCCGACTTGACCATGGATAAATTTCTGGCGGATTGTTTGGAGGTTCCTTTCTTGCTTAAAATTTTCTCCAAGCTTCATCATTTCAAGAGTTCGGCGGGGTATTTCACTTTCATCCGCCAGAGCGGATACTATGGTTTTGACGAGAAACTGAACAAGATCCGCGAGTGGGATCGCTCTTACTTTTTTATCAAGTTTAATGAGGGAAATCCGAACTTCCTTCGCCATTGGGGCCAGCCCAATATGAAGAGTTTGAACTTCGGTTATCCCAACGAGGAAGAATCCGCCGTCATCAAGTTCCTGAAGAGTACCCCTCCTTTTGTATGGACATATGATCAGGCCTTCCATATGCTAAGGAGCCGAGTAGCGATTGCCTACCGCGAGGGGGATCGCGTGGTCTATATCCCTTATCGCGTTTTTGTACAAGGTACTTTTTATTTCCAAGTTGATGATTTCTTTTAACCCTTTGCAGGGGTGATCCTTTATCTCAAATCGCTGCAGATCGGGAGGCTAAAGCCTTAGCGAGAAGGAAGAAGCGGATGGTGGGAACCGCCTCCGTTGTAGGGGCGGATTCTTCTGGAGGAACGATTCCTTCCATTGAGGCGGCTTCTCCTGTAAGGGCCTCCGTTTCACAAGGTCCCGCTTCTGCCTCCGAGGATCTTCCTTTGACGAGGAAGCGGAAGATAAGTGCGGATACAGAGTCTTCTCATCCCAAGAAGAAGAACACCTCCGTGTCCCTTACTGTTGGCGGTACACCCGTATCCGCCTCATCCAAAGGAAAGAGCAGTACCCCAATTCATGAGGTATCCTGATCTATTCCCTCTTTCTATATTGCTACTTTTTTCCTCATGAGCTATCTGCTGTTCTCTTGATATTTTTCTTTACGCCTTTGCAGCCAATTCCCGACATCAGCGGATGGTGGACTAGGACCTTTGGCATGGCCGTGAGTTTTTCTTGCAAGGACATTGTCTCTTCCATATGCAATGTCCTCGGGCGGCTTCCCTCTGCTTCCCGTGTGCGCGAACAAGTACCGCTCGCTACCGCTGTGGAGGGGATCGAGAAGCGTTCTGTAGAGGTATATTCTTGCTTGTCATTCTCTTTCAAGGATCTTGCGTCCATTGTAACCGCCTATTTCTATTCGCCCTTTTTTATTCGTGAGCCGTCTTATATGCAGATTATCAATTTTGCTGAGGGCATTCTCCGAAGGGATGCCGAGCGAGCCAAGGAGTTGGAAGGTCTTGGTACTGAATTGGCGACTCAGAAGTCGCTTTATGATGATGTCCAAGGGAAGGTGAAGGTCCTAGAAGGCGCCCTTCAGAAGGCTGTGAGCGAGAAGGAGGAGGCTCTTAAATCTCTTCAGGCTAAGTCCGATGAGCTGCGAAAGGCCCTCGATGATCTAGCTGATTCCAAGGAGACACAAAAGAAGAGGGCTGAGGAAATTCTGGCTGAAGACGGTGCCCGCATCTACTGGTATGGGGAGCGGATTCATGCCGCTTATGAGCATGGACATCAGGGTCTCGTACTTAACCGCCCCAAGGTTCCCATCCCTGAAAAGGATTTAACTGAGAAGTGGGACAAGCTGGAAGCCGAGGATGCTGATATGGATGAGGTACTCCTCTTAGATTGGAAGAGTTTTCAGGAATCTCCAATTATCGGCGAGATCCCTACCCAGAATGCGGAAGAAGGGGCACCGCAGGACATCTCTCAGCCTGAGCAAGAGGTACCGCCCTCTGAAGCAGTTATTGATTCGAGGGTTGAGGATTCGCTTGAAGTAGATCCGCCCACTGGAGGAGATGAGGGAGTCACTGGAGGCGAGGAAAGCAATAGGGGTGAAGGAGAGGAAGCCGTAGCATAGTTTAATTTATATTTGGACTTTTTGTATGTAACAAACTGCCCGTATATATTAATTTTCTTTCACTTGCCGCTTTGCCTTGCCTATACGTGCGATTATTGTCACTTTTTCATGTATGATCCTTGCCTTTTGCTGACTTCATACTTGTAATTCTTCATAGTAATTTTTGCTTTCGCTAGGGTGGCCAAACCCTTTTTGCAATTTTTGAGTACTCGTTTATTCGCTTAATTTTATGCCTTACTCTATTATTTTTCTTTCGAAAATAATATAATCATAAGGTTAATCATAAGGTTTTGCGAGTGATGCGTAATCATGCATCCGCCTTTCTTTAATAGGCAACACATTTATGTGTTTTTTGAGTTTAACCCTAAGGGTTTTGCGAGTGATGCGTAATCATGCATCCGCCTTTCTTTAATAGGCAACACATTTATGTGTTTTTTGAGTTTAACCCTAAGGGTTTTGCGAGTGATGCGTAATCATGCATCCGCCTTTCTTTAATAGGCAACACATTTATGTGTTTTTTGAGTTTAACCCTAAGGGTTTTGCGAGTGATGCGTAATCATGCATCCGCCTTTCTTTAATAGGCAACACATTTATGTGTTTTTAAGAACAATCCGCATTCGGGCGTAACATATTGAATAAATGTAATAATTGAATACCTTTATTGATAAAGAGAAAAGGTTTATTACATAGGTACACCAACTGTGTGGGATCAAAGCCTCATTAAAACCTTTTATCAGAAAACCCAATGGGAAAAACTCATAAAAGGAAAAAGAGTACTCGTCATTTCCTCGAACTACTCGGCCTTTTTATATAGGCGTAGATTCTCTAGATTCCAGGTGCGCGGGAGCTTCTTTCCGCTCATTTCTTCTATTTCAAAAGTGGCTGGTCCCAGCTTCTTGGATACTTTGTATGGTCCGATCCAGTTGACGCCCAGCTTGCCTTTGCCATCTTTGGATTGTATTTTATCCGCTTTTTTCAAGACCAAGTCGTTCTCGTTGATTATTACTTTTCGCATTCTTCTGTCATGATATTTCTTGATTCTATTGCGGTATACTGCCATTCGCATGTAAGCTTTTTCTCTTCGTTCCTCCACAGAATCCAAAGCATCTCTAATGTTGATAGGATTTTGTGTGTCGCAATAATAAATTATCCGATCTGTGGGCGACTTGATTTCAACAGGTAGGACTGCTTCGGCTCCATAAACTAGCGAGAAAGGTGTTTCTCCTGTTGCCGCCTTTACAGAGGTTCTGTATGGCCACAACATATGGGGTATCTCATCCGCCCAACCTGTTTTTTTGTCTCTTAGCCGCTTCTTGATGCCTTGAATCATGGCCCTGTTGGTAACCTCCGTCATACCATTCGATTGGGGATGGTTTACGGAAGAAAAATGATTTTTGATCCCCATGTTTTCGCAGTATGCTTTGAACTTGGCACAGTTGAACTGGGTGCCATTGTCGGTTATAAGCTTTTGCGGGATTCCAAATCGCATGATAATGTTCTCTCGTAAGAACTCGATCATTCGCTCAAGTGTTTGTGCGGTTACTGCCTCCGCTTCTACCCATTTGCTGAAGTGGTCAACTGCGACTATCAAGTACTTCCTTTTCTTTGTCGTTTCTGGGAATGGACCCACTATATCGATTCCCCATGTTGCGAATGGCCACGCCGTCATTATAGCGATTTGTTCGGCTCCGGGAACATGCTTTTCATTCGCATGTATTTGACAATTGTGACATTCCGCAACCATCTTCTGGGAATCTTCCACCACCTTGGGCCAGTAGTATCCCATCAGTTTGACCTTTCTTGCCAACGCCGCCGAAGCTTCGTGCGCGCCACAAATTCCTTCATGTAATTCTCGCAGCACGTAGTCTCCTTCGTTGCGACTAATGCATTTCAACCATGGACATGTGTACGATTTCCGATACAAAGTTCCATCCCGAATCGAGTATCGAGCTGACTACCCAATTAGCTTTCTAGCTAAGCTCTTATCAACCGGTAAATCTCCCTGCTCCAGATATTGGCGAATGGGCATCCGCCAATCTTCATCGTCTTCCAGTTCTTCGATGACCATAATCTGATCGACCTCGAATGCTGGTGCCGATTTTATTTCCAAATTGCATGCCTTTTGACTCCATGGTTCTCTACTTGCCGCTGCTTTTGCCAATTCATCAGCCTTTGCATTTTGGCCTCGCGGAACATGCACCATCTCCCAAACGACTCCCTTGTGCGTTAACTCTTGTGTCAATCTGCCGACTACCTGATGGTATTTTACTAGCTCCTCCTGTTTCACCAGATAATTTTTTGTGATCTGGTTTATCATGAGTTTGGAATCGCTGTAGATTACCACTCTTTCTAGGGTGAGTTCATTGAGCAACTTTAATCCGCATATCATTGCTTCATACTCTGCGGCATTATTGGTAGTTTTGAAAGTTAATTTTGCTGCATAGCACAGGCGAATAACCTCCGGGCCCTTGATGACGACTCCCAGCCCAGCTCCATCTGTAGATAATGCCCCATCTGTGTACATGCTCCACTCTTCTTTTTGTCCCTTCGGACATTCATCGTCATCCCAGGTGAATTCGTTCACGAAATCGGCGAGTACTTGGCTCTTTAGCGCTGGTCTCCCTTCATAACGAATATCGAATTCTCCCAGGCGAATTGACCATTCCATCAACCGGCCGAATGCGTCAGGTTTCTGTAATACCTTTCGCATTGGGATGCCAGTTCTCACAATGATAGTATGCGCCTGAAAGTATGGTTTCAATTTTTCACCGCCGTGGTTATCACTGCGAGGGCCATTTTGTCCAACTTCGAATACCGGAGTTCTGCATCCTTCAGGACTTTGCTCACGTAGTACACTGGATATTGTTGCCCTTCTTCTTCTCGCACCATCACAGTGCATATCGCCATATTGGTGACAGATACGTAGAGAAATAAATCTTCTCCATCCTCCGGCCTACTCATTAAGGGCGGATAACACAGTAATTGATTTATCCCCTCGAATGCTTCTTGACAATCCGGCGTCCATTCAAAGGACTTGGATTTTTTGATGGCATTGTAGAAAGGTAGACATCTCCTAGCTGAGCATGATATGAATCGCCCTAATGCCACCAACCGCCCATTTAGTCTCTGTACTTCTCTTATGCTCCTCGACGTTTTCATCTCCATTACTGCTTTAACCTTCTCGGGATTCGCCTCAACTCCCTTGCCGCTAACAATGAAACCCAGGAACTTTCCCGCTCTTGCTCCGAATGTGCATTTCTCTGGGTTCAATTTGAGGCCATATTTGATTAGCACTTCCAGGATTTCTTTGATATCCTGCGGGTGGTCTTGCATTTTCTTGCTTTTGATGATCATGTCATCAACGTAGATCGAGAAGTTCTCACCGGATTTGTTTGAAAATATTTTGTTCATCATCCTCTGGTATGTTGCTCCCGCGTTTTTCAATCCAAAGGGCATCACCTTGAAGCAATAAGTCGCCTGGTGAGTTATGAACGATGTTTTGATTTCATCCGCCTTCTCCATGGGTATCTGATGGTAACTGGATTTCACGTCGGTGAATGATAAAGCTTCATATCCTGCAGTTCCATCTACCAATATATCAATGTTAGGAAGCGGATACATATCCTTCGGACATGCCTTGTTCAGATCTTTGAAGTCGACGCACATTCTGTACGTTCCATTTGGCTTTTTGACTAGCACCACATTGGCTAACCACTCCGGATAGGTGACTTCTCGAATTGCATCTGACTTTAGCAAATCCGCCACTGCTTTTTCAATCGCCTTTTGCCGCTCAGGAGCATGTCCTCTCTTTTTCTGTCGCACTGGGGTTGCACCTTTGTCTACATTCAAACGATGGGTTGCTACGTCTGGACTTATTCCTTTCAGTATTTCATTTGGGGCGGCAAATGCCGACTCACATTGGACTAGCACCTCGGCAATGGCTTTCTTCGTTTCTTCGGGGAGGCCCGTCGCTATTCGCACATTTTTGTCGCTTGAGATGGCGAATAGTTCCGTTTCTCCCAATGCTTCCGCTGGCAACTTCTCCTCTACCCTATCTTCCTCGTCTGGCTTTGGTTCAAGTGACAATGTATAGGCCTGTTGAGATACAAGTTGATCACCTTCAACTATGACTCGCCCTTGGTGTGTTGGTAAATGTAATGTTAAATGCTTCATTGAGATGAGCGACTCCATTTCTGACAGGAATGGGCATCCCAGAATTATGTTGTAGGCCAATGGGAGATCCACAATTGCGAATTCTAAATCACCTCGCCATTTTAGCTTTTTATCGCCCATTTCTGCCTCCAACACCACCTGTCCACTTGTTTGAGAGGATTGACCCCCAAAACCTGTTACATCCATGAATGTATGTTCCACTCGCTCGTCATTAATTCCCAACTTGTTTAATGCAGTCCGAGTAATAACATTACAAGAACTGCCAGTATCAATAAGGACCCGCTTGACGTCCCATCCTTCTACAGCCATTGTAATCACCAAAGCATCCGCATGCGGCTCCGTGATTCGCGCGAATGAGTAATTAAGGGCATCCCCCCTATGAGTGTTGCTTTTTCGCTGTTCACGGCGAGCTCTTTTTGTTGGAGGCTCATAGATCCCGCCGGCTATCACGTTTATCACTCCTTTTTTCTGCTTCTTTTCGGGCCTTGTCTCTTCTTCATGTGGTAACGTTGCTTTCTCGTCACTAGTCTCCTTTCGTACAAATTGATTCAGCTTGCCCCTTTCGATCAGCCTTTCAATCTCCTTCTTCAATTCATAGCAATCGTTCGTGTCGTGGCCGTTCAATCTGTGGAACCTACAATATTTGTTAGGATGTCGCCCCAAACTGGTTCGACCTTTTACCTCGGGGAACCGCACATCCTTCTTCAGGGGGCTCTTTTCTATCCAAAGTAACACCTCCTGGCGAGTCGTGTTTAATGGTGTCTCATATCCGCCACTTTGAAAGGGGCGATCGCCTCTTCGAACAAAATTACTTTTGGACTGGGTCTGGCGCCGATTGTCCGAAGTGGATCTAGCGGCATCTCTTTCTCGCCGGGTTTGAGCCCTATGTTCCCTGTTGACATCATCCACTTCCATGAATTCCTTTGCTATTTTCATGAGTTCGGCCACTGTGCGCGGCTTGTTGCGGATGATTTCCTCCCGCATACTCCAATCTGTGGTTCCATCTGCCATGATGTTGCGGATGCTCACGATATCCGGGTTTTGCAATCGCACCAGAATATCGTTGAATGCGACAACAAATTCCCTTAGGGAATTATAGTTCCTCTGTTTGATCTCCTTCAGCTGCCTATCCGTCACATCCGCTGCCTTACAGCCCACAAATTTCGCACAGAAATCCCGACTATATTGATGCCAATTGTGAATAGATTCTGCGGGTAAAGATCGAAACCAATCAGATGCGGCTCCGCCCAAAGTTGTCGAGAATAACCTGCAAATGATGCTTTCACTCGCTCCTGCAACATCCATTAGTTCTCTGTAGTTCCTGACATGAACCTCAGGATCAGAATTTGGATCCCCATAGTATTTAGGTATCGCGGGCGCTTTGATTCTGTGATCTGGAATGAATTCCCGCAACGAAGGGGCAAAAGGTGAATCGCTCTGGACCTCTTCTCTCGGCCTAGGCGAGTACCCCATTCGCTCCATCATGCTTCGCAATTGATCTTCTAAGTCAATATCGGGTATTCGCCGGAATTCTTCCATCCGCTGCTGGTGAATTCTGGGTGGCATCCACCCGCCCATCGGTGTTGAGACGTGTGCCTGTTGGGGGACTAATGTTGAAATACCTTTCCACATAATTTTGATTTGACAAAATTGTTCAAATATAAATTATAACACATATCCTAAACACACTAAGTTTAAATGCTTTGATTTATTCTACTAATGTGTTTGTTCAATGTTGAGTATAAATGTTATAAGTCATAAGGATTGGAAGGCCCAAGCCCAATACGGAAACCAAGGCCCAAGTTAAACAACTCAGTACACTCGGCCCGCGTATGTCAAGACGCTGCCGTTTTTGTTCAAAACGCAACTCAGCAATCGGAAGGATCTAGAAGACCTTCGGGAACAACTTCAAGATGAAGCTGCTGAGTAGTCTCGACAAAGCGTACAAGACAGCAGCTGGCAAAGGAAAACTTCCAGACAAAGTGTTTCCTCTTTTGGCAAAGTTCAGACGACACAGTATGCTGTCCAGTTGACTTTACCATAAAAGGAGAGACCATCTGCTGTGCTGACCGAGGACAGAAGATACACGATTATGATTGGCCGAGAGCTCTGTGCAAGTCAGGATGACAACGACATATAGCCGTTTCCCTCCAACGGTTATTTCGAAATTTGAAATGACCGAATGACCAGACGTCTCTATAAATAGTGCCATCACAAGCTTCACAACACACAGAACTTGATCAAGCCATTACGCTGACCAAATCTCTACAAGTTCTGCAAGCAAGAAGCAAAGCAAATTTCTTACACTACATTTTCATATTTGTGTAAAAGTCTAGAGTGATTGTAAATCGTCTAAAGTGTCTTAGCACATCTTTGTATTAGGACAAAAACACTTATCATTTCTAGAAATAGAAAGGAGAGGCTGAGTACTCGGTTTTAAGTACTCAGCGGAGAGATTAGGATTGAGTAGAAGTATAGAGGAAGGTACTATTGTCATACTCAATTGCTGATATTGTAAAAGGTTTGAGGCTCTACCTTTAAAGAGCTCAGTAGAGGATTCGAAATCTCGGAAGTGTTCCGGGGACAGGACGTAGGCTTAGAAGAAGCCGAACCTGGATAAATCTGCTGAGTGAAGTATTTCTAAACCTTAACTCCTAATTTATATTGCTTGCTTTAAATAATCAAAACTGACCAAGTAAAGAGGTCAAGTTGAGTTGTGCACGTTGAACGTCTGAGTTCAGGAATAGACTCCAAGTGTTATCTCCTGACTCAAGCTGAGGAACTGACCTAGTCACCTGTTGACTAAGCCAGTATCTTGCTGTTTACTCAGCGCCGCTGTTCAAACCTTTTTCTTTAGAAAAAGAAGTCTGCCTAAATTGCGAAAAAAGTTTAAATAGTTCCTAACCCCCCCTTGGAACTATACTTGCAACTAAACAAGGGACCAACAGGTGGTATCAGAGCCTAAAAGCTCACTTTAAAAGGTCTAACAACCTTGAGCTGATCCCTACCATGGGCGAAAACAGCACTCGATTTCTCCCTGGAAACCAAACAACTCAAATACTGCCTGAGGGGCTGTCCATTACTAGGCCTCCCCTATTCTTCGGGTCAAACTATACCTTCTGGAAGAATAGGATGAAAAACTTCATTCAGGCTACAAACATGAGTGCCTGGCTATCTATAGTCCAAGGGCCATTTGTACCTGTTGAGGTTGTGGCTGGCCAAACAATTATAAAAGCTGAGGCCAAATGGACAGAGGATGATCTTAAGAAGCTTCAAAACCATGCTTCGGCTATCAATATGCTTCACTGTGCGCTCGATGCTGCAAAATATAACAAAATCTCAGGTTGTGAGTAGGCACAAGAGATCTGGAAGAAGCTGGAAGTCACCTACGAGGGAACAAACAAAGTAAAAGAATCCAAGGTGAATCAGCAGATGAGACTGTACGAGCTGTTCGAGATGAACAATGATGAGGGCATTTCAGACATGAACGCAAGGTTCACCAACATCATTAATGAGCTCAAGAGACTTGGGAAAATCTTCACTGAGGAAGAACAAGTCAAAAAGATACTCAGGAGTCTTCCAAAAGACTGGCAAGCAAAGAAGACAGCAGTTGAGGAAGCTCAGGATTTAACCACCTACAAATATGACGAACTCATCGGTTCATTGCTGACCCATGAGATATCCATGAAAAACTTTGAGGTGAAGGAAAAATCTGATGACAAGAAGCAGAAGTCACTTGTCATGAAGGCTGACTCCACTGACGGGAGTTCAACTGATGATGAGGAGATGGTCATGTTCACAAGAAAGATGAAGAGGCTGTTCAGGAAGAACGACAAATATTCTAAAAAGCCTTACAAAAAGTTTGATAAGTATAAGGCTGACTCAAGCGACAGCAAATACAGAAAGGACAGTTCAAAGCCCATTACATGCTTTGAGTGCCATCAAGCTGGCCATATTAAGTCAAACTGCCCCACGCTGAGGAAAGACAAGAAGAGTGGGAAGAAGGCAATGGTGGCTACTTGGAGTGACAGTGATGAATCTTCATCAACAGAAACTGAGGCCACCGAGTCAGCGAAGATATGCTTTATGGCTGACGAACTTGCTGAGCCATGCGTCTCTGAGCATGCTGACCCATCCATCGCATCAGATGATGAAGAGCAATCAAATGAGTTAATTTCTCTTCCCCAGCTCAGAAACGATATGGTTAATGCCCTGAGTGATCTCTATACACTTGTTAAGAAGTGTAATAAAAAGGTTAGAGCACTCAGCAGGCGCTGTGACGAAGTGGAAGAGGTCAAACTGAGTGACCTCAGATACCTTCTTCAGGACAACTCGACTCTGCATGATAACATGAAGATCATGCATGAGTATGTGTCTGAAGTCTAGACAGTTTCAAAGAAACTGAGGAAGGACGTCACAACCATCCAGAACCAACTAAAGGTTCCTAAGAAAAATAACATTCCTCTGAGAACTCAGTACCAAGGTACTCAGCAGAGATGGAATCCCCAGCGAAAAGTCCAGTGTGACTTTTGTGGGAAGTTAGGACACACTACTAAAGTGTGCTGGCATGCTCAGCACTGGGGTGCTGATAAGTCAGTAAAAAACCCTAAACAGAAGGTCAGTTGTGACTTCTGTGGAAAGAATGGCCATAATGTCCATGTATGTCGTCATAAAATAAAATATGATGCTATACCTGTTGCACCTAACAAGTCAGGACCCAAAAAGAATTGGGTACCTAAAAGTAACTAGTTACAATGCAGGTAAGCCTGAGATGTGCCGAGAAGTCAAAGATGTGGTATATTGACAGCGCATGCTCAAGGCATATGATGGGTGATGAAACTCAGTTCATCACGTTTGAACGTAAACGAGGAGGGAGTGTAAGTTTTGGAGACAACAAGAATGGTAAGATAGTAGGCTCAGGAACCATCGGAGGTAATCCTACTATTGAATCTGTCTCCCTAGTCAGCGGACTCAAATATAACTTACTCAGCGTAGCTCAGCTATGTGACAATGGGAGAAAAGTTATATTTGATGCTACTGGATGTAAAATATACGAGGGTAAAACTAATGAGTTAATTTTAACTGCCCCTCGGATAGATAATGTCTTTATGCTAGACTTAGAGAAAAAGTTTTCAAAAACTGTGTGCTTAGTAACAAAGGAAGAAAATTCCTGGCTATGGCACAGGAGACTTGGTCATGTAAGCATGGACCTCCTGGCCAAACTAGCAAGAAAGCAATTGGTTGAGGAACTGCCTGAACTTAAATTCCAAAAAGATCAATTATGCCACGCTTGCGAAGCTGGAAAACAAACCAAACAATCTTTTCACAGTAAAAACATTGTCTCAACTAAACGTCCATTAGAATTACTACACTTGGATCTCTTTGGTCCAGTCCAGCCGCTGAGTCTGGGTGGAAGAAGATTTTCCTTGGTCATTGTAGATGATTTCTCTCGGTATACGTGGGTTATCTTGCTGACCAGCAAGGATGAGACCTTTGAGACATTTTCAAATTTGGTTAGAAAAATTGAAAATGAAAAGACCTAAAATTAGCTCATATCCGTAGTGATAACGGTGGAGAATTCAAAAACCAAAAGTTTGTTGAATTCTGTGAAGCCAGCGGCATTGACCATAATTTTTCTGCTCCTAGAACACCTCAGCAAAATGGGGTTGTAGAAAGGAAGAACAGAACTCTGGTTGAAATAGCCAGGACAATGCTGGATGAGCATAGGCTTCCAAAGTATTTTTGGGGTGAGGCTGTTAACACAGCATGCTACATTCTTAATAGGGCTCTAGTTAGACCTATACTCAAGAAAACCCCCTATGAACTTTGGAAAGGATGAAAGCCCAATATTGGATACTTTCGTGCCTTTGGCTGTAGATGTTTTATTTTAAATACCAAAGATAGCTTAGCAAAGTTTGATTCAAAAGCTGATGAAGCTATCTTTCTGGGCTACTCAACAAACAGCAAAGCATACAGAGTTTTTAATAAGCGAACTCAAGTTTTAGAAGAGTCAATACATGTAGAGTTCGATGAAACTGACCCTGCAGGTAGATACCAGCCGCTGACCGAAGATGATCCAAACTCAGTAACCATCGCTGACTCAGAACCAGCTACTGAGTCATTCACGAAAAGGTTGACCAAGAGTAAGAGTGAACCTAAGATTACTTTTACTGACCCATCTACTTCTGCAGAGATTGTTGAAACAGGAACAGCACAAGACATGAATCTACCCAAAGAAATAAGGATTCCTAAAGGGCACTCCGAAAGTGCAATCCTTGATTCTGCTGGGAATACCCTGATGACGAGGAATCAACTCAGGAAATACCTCAGCAATGTTGCTTTCATCTCAGTACAAGAACCGAAGAATTTCGCTGAAGCTGAGTACGATGAATTCTGGATGAACGCAATGCAAGAGGAGCTCGATCAATTTCGAAGAAATGATGTATGGGAGTTAGTGCCTCATCCAAAGAGTCAAAAGACCATCGGAACAAGATGGGTCTTCAGGAACAAGATGGACGAACAAGGAAACGTAGTCAGGAACAAAGCAAGGCTTGTAGCTTAGGGCTACAGTCAGCAAGAAGGTATAGACTACGGTGAGACCTTTGCCCCAGTGGCAAGGCTGGAGGCAATTAGAATATTATGTGCATATGCATCTTACATGAATTTTAAATTATTCCAAATGGATGTCAAAAGTGCATTTCTTAATGGAGTTATAAACGAGGAGGTTTATGTAAATCAACCTCCAGGTTTTGAGGACCCTAAGTTCCCAAACCATGTTTACAAACTCAAAAAGGCTCTGTACGGCCTCAAGCAAGCACCACGTGCTTGGTACGAGAGGCTGACCAGTTTCCTGCTGACTAGAAATTACGTCAGGGGCAAAGCTGATACAACCTTATTCATTAAGAAAAAGGGTAAAGATACCCTGCTGGCCCAAATTTATGTTGATGATATAATATTTGGTGCAACTAACGAATCAATGTGCAAGGAGTTTAGCAAACAAATGCAGACTGAGTTTGAAATGTCTATGATGGGAGAACTCAACTTCTTCCTCGGTCTTCAAATTAAACAAGGAAACAATGGCATCTTCATCAGTCAAGCAAAATATGCCAAGAAGATCTTAAAGAAATATGACTTGGAAAATTGCAAGCCAATATCCACTCCTATGGGCACTGACACTGTCCTCTGCGCTGATGAGAATGGTAAGTCAGTAGACAGCAAGTTATATCGAGGTATGATAGGCTCTCTACTTTACTTAACAGCCAGTAGACCGGACATTCAGTTTTCAGTATGCTACTGTGCTAGATATCAATCTAACCCTAAGGAATCTCATTACATTGCTGTAAAAAGAATCCTTAGATACTTGCAAAGCTCAGTGAACGCAGGTTTGTGGTATCCAAATACTCATGATTTTACACTTATCGGATACACTGACGCTGACTATGGACGAGATAAGCTGGAACGTAAAAGCACCTCTGGAGGATGCCACTTTTTAGGAAGCTGTCTTGTATCCTGGTTCAGCAAAAAGCAGGCGTCAGTAGCCTTGTCCACCACTGAAGCTGAGTACATTGCTGCTGGTCACTGTGTTGCTCAAGTCCTGTGGATCAAGCAACAACTTGAAGATTATGGTGTTCAAACGAAGACAATTGAGGTCAAATGTGACAACAAAAGTGCAATTGATCTGTCCAAGAACCCAATACAACACAGCAGAATGAAGCATGTCAGCATCCGACATCACTTCATTAGAGATCATGTACTCAAGGGTGAGATTAAGCTGACCTTTGTCCCAATGGACGAACAGCTTGCGGATACCTTCACGAAGTCACTCGCACGTGAGCAGTTCAGCATATTGAGAGAAGCAATTGGTATGTTTAATCCTCTTCAGTAAATTCCTGTGCTAAATGAATATTGAATGCTGAGTGAATTACATGCTGAATGATTTATTGTTTGCTGAGTATCTCCTTGAAACTGACTGAATATACAATACTGAGTAAACTTGCACACTGAGTAAATTAGTTTAGAACTTGAACTTAAAATCATCCTTAAATAATGCACTAACCACTCAGAATATCAAACGCTTGACATTCTAAATACTGAGTGATTAATCTGTTAGCATAAATGCCAAGCACGCGTATAACCTAGGATGACGTATTCGCCGTAATGTGTCATAAATGCCAGGATCCTTGTCGGTACATAATCCCAAGGCAAAACTGACACATGGATTTGGTTAAGATCCACACCGTTCAACTTGTCTATAAATTATGGGCATTTCCCCATTTTTTACTCTTTACGCTTAACAAATTCTTAAGACTGAGAAATTACTCAAATTTCTCTCTCTCAAATACCTCTATTCTCTCCATCTTAAAAGAATAACTAAGCTATCCTTCAACGTCTCCGGTGCCGGCCACCAAAAGTCCAGCTCCGATGAACCTTCACGAAACCCCTCTACACCGAGCAAGGGTAAAACTGGCCAAACCTCTGGCCAATGGAAAGCTGTTAAGATCAGGACCTACTCAAAGGTCTTCGACAATGTACATGAATGGAAGGTAGAACCCTCTAGATGGGTTTCGGAGCACTTTGTACAGAACGAACAGCCATTTGCTGAGTGGATTTCCAAGAATGAATGGACTGGGCTGTTCTCGGTCAGGGATGAGACATATCCTGACCTAGTGAGGGAATTTTACCACAACCTCAAGGTTGCCAGTGACTCCACCGACTACCTAAGCACTGAAGTAAAAGGGAAAACCATCTTCATCAACCCTCTGTACATAGGAAATCTCCTCCAGCTCAAAACTGAGGGAGTAAGGCTGAGAAAGTCAGGAGATCAGGATAAGACCGACTACGTCCATACCTTCTGCAAACCTGAGGGTCACTCAGGAGAGATCTCAGCATCTTCAATGGGACAGCATCAGAAGATGGCTCACTACCTGCTGAGCTATTTCATTTACCCAAAGATCAACTGCACTACATCAGCAACCAACTTGGAACAATGCTTCATATGGCACATGCTGACGTACACCCCCATCAACATGCCAGTTTTCTTAGTTGCTGGGTTCCTACGCAGCACGGGTACAATGAGGTTGGGATCAATCATCACCAGGATCCTCATCGACCACAAGATTGACCTCGAAGGTGAGGAATCTTTTAGAGGAACTGAAATCACAGCTGCCTCGCTGAGGGCACTTAAATTTGGACAACCCTTGAAGAAAGGAAAAGCTGCTGCTGCTGCTGGTCAAGCTGACCAGACCCATAATGAGGAAAAAGAACCTACTCACTCAGAAGAACCTGCTCATCATACCTCTCCACCACGTAGAAGGCGAAAGCTGGTTAAGGCCAGTAAGAAAATGGTCAGTGAACCCCCTTTGCAATCACCATCTATTCCTGAACTTGTCCTCTCCAAGACAACAAAGGATCCTTCTACCGTCCAATTAAAATTTTTCAAACGGCCCTCAACTTCCTCTACTACAACGCCGTTGGAAAAACAAGCCTCTGTTTCTTCTCAACAGGAACATGCCGAGCATCATACTTCCACTACTTCAACCAGTCAGGTTGAACCGACCACTGCTCATGCTGTCTCCTCAAGCATGGTGCTGACTCCCCATCCTTCTGCCGTCAGCACAGACAGTGTTCGAGTTAACACCTCTACAACCAATCTCTCTGCCGATCACACAACAATTCCTCCATCTCAAGTGCAGATTGAGCAAACTCATCCTGTCACTGACCAGGGTACTCCTCTCACACCCTTCTCTTCTGGTCATACGGATGTACATAGGGATGCCACTGAGTCCGGCAAGAATCTCATCGACTCAGTGCAAGCTCTCATCCAAGATCTTCAACAGTCTGCTTCACCTGCTGCTGGATCCTCATTCCCAGAGACAACTCAGCTCTCCCAAGTCACTCTACTTCTCAACGAAGTCAAGGGACTCAAGGACCTGCTGAATGTCGTCTTATCATTTCAAGCCCAGCAAGCAAAGCAAGACTCACTTGCCAAGTTGGCAGAGATTCAACTGTCCACAATTCAACATCTGAACTCGCTACATCAGCAAGTCCAGAGGTTATCTGCTGTGAACACTGACTACGCCACTTCCTCAGAACTGAAGATGCTTTTTGCTCAGCTGCATACTGAGCAACTCAAGACAAATGAGCAAATGGTGTCCTATAGTCAGTGCTCAGTTGAGCAAATCAGTGAGGCTGTCAGGCTACTTAACCTGAACAAGCAAGAAATGGATACTGACGCGTTGAAGCAGAATGAATTGCTGTCCCTCGCACAACAATCCTTCAACCATATCCGTCATAATAATATTCAACGACATCACTATGACTCAGCACTTCTGAAGACATTCCACCAAGTCTTCGCTGGCCTCTCTGAAGCTCTCATCTGGCAAGCCAAAGCTCAAGCCTTCAGTATAAATATGCTCAGTGCTGCTGATCTTCATATACCAGTAGAAGTCTCAGCTGATGGGGTTGCCATTTTTGATGGCGTGAACGAAAGTGCTGACAAACTAAAAGAGCTTTCACAAGAACTTTCTCGTGCTGTCTTAACCGATGCGTTCAAGCTCCCTGAAGTTGACAAAACGGGGGAGAAAGCGCAAGCTGCCAGAGCTCAGCATGAGCGACGTCAGTACGAGCGAAGTCAGTCACAGGGCAAGAAAAAGAAATAGATAGACTAGCATGCTTAAGCCACATCTGTGTAACCCATTTTGTCTAGTTTACTTCTTTTGTCTATATACTTGCTGACTTCTCTCAATATATATATCATACTTTATTTCCTGATTTCAATACTGAGTTATGATATATGCTTTTATAGTACTGAGTTACTTTGTATCTTCATCAGCCATACTTAACACTTATAATATTTATTGACTAAATGATATGCTGATAACATGTTTGACATCATACTATGATCTTATGAAACATTCTGATAAAGAACTCATTGAACAATAATTTGCTCAGCGCGCTCTGTATATCTAAAACTTCCGCTTAACACTGAGTAAATAGAATATGTAATATAGCTGACCTACACCTAAAAACTGACCTTAGACTCACTCATTTAAATTCTTAAATGATGCAATTAAAACTAAGTCAGTAGTGCAACCCTTACGGGGGAGTTTGCTGAATGATATAAGGTCAACTATCATGGGGGAGCTCATACTGAATGCCTTGCTGAATAGTTTTGCCAACATCAAAATGGGGGAGTTTGTTGAAATACCTTCCACATAATTTTGATTTGACAAAATTGTTCAAATATAAATTATAACACATATCCTAAACACACTAAGTTTAAATGCTTTGATTTATTCTACTAATGTGTTTGTTCAATGTTGAGTATAAATGTTATAAGTCATAAGGATTGGAAGGCCTAAGCCCAATACGGAAACCAATGCTCAAGTTAAACAACTCAGTACACTCGGCCCGCGTATGTCAAGACGCTGCCGTTTTTGTTCAAAATGCAACTCAGCAATCGGAAGGATCTAGAAGACCTTCGGGAACAACTTCAAGATGAAGCTGCTGAGTAGTCTCGACAAAGCGTACAAGACAGCAGCTGGCAAAGGAAAACTTCCAGACAAAGTGTTTCCTCTTTTGGCAAAGTTCAGACGACACAGTATGCTGTCCAGTTGACTTTACCATAAAAGGAGAGACCATCTGCTGTGCTGACCGAGGACAGAAGATACACGATTATGATTGGCCGAGAGCTCTGTGCAAGTTAGGATGACAACGACATATAGCCGTTTCCCTCCAACGGTTATTTCGAAATTCGAAATGACCGAATGACCAGACGTCTCTATAAATAGTGCCATCACAAGCTTCACAACACACAGAACTTGATCAAGCCATTACGCTAACCAAATCTCTACAAGTTCTGCAAGCAAGAAGCAAAGCAAATTTCTTACACTACATTTTCATATTTGTGTAAAAGTCTAGAGTGATTGTAAATCGTCTAAAGTGTCTTAGCACATCTTTGTATTAGGACAAAAACACTTATCATTTCTAGAAATAGAAAGGAGAGGCTGAGTACTCGGTTTTAAGTACTCAGCGGAGAGATTAGGATTGAGTAGAAGTATAGAGGAAGGTACTATTGTCATACTCAATTGCTGATATTGTAAAAGGTTTGAGGCTCTACCTTTAAAGAGCTCAGTAGAGGATTCGAAATCTCGGAAGTGTTCCGGGGACAGGACGTAGGCTTAGAAGAAGCCGAACCTGGATAAATCTGCTGAGTGAAGTATTTCTAAACCTTAACTCCTAATTTATATTGCTTGCTTTAAATAATCAAAACTGACCAAGTAAAGAGGTCAAGTTGAGTTGTGCGCGTTGAACGTCTGAGTTCAGGAATAGACTCCAAGTGCTATCTCCTGACTCAAGCTGAGGAACTGACCTAGTCACCTGTTGACTAAGCCAGTATCTTGCTGTTTACTCAGCGCCGCTGTTCAAACCTTTTTCTTTAGAAAAAGAAGTCTGCCTAAATTGCGAAAAAAGTTTAAATAGTTCCTAACCCCCCCTTGGAACTATACTTGCAACTAAACAAGGGACCAACAACTAACCGCTGTCCCGTTATAGGATCAAAGCTCCATGTGTGCTCTCGCCCAGGAGTCATCAACTCCGAATGTCTGTGAGGAAAAGGTTCCACTTGCTGTAGCGGAAGAGTGCCTTGCACTCCTGGCAACGGTTGGGATGGCTGCCAGGTCGGATGTATCGTCGTAATGAGATCTGGGTGCGAGTAGTTGCTCGGGTGGCTGTGTGGGTTTGTGCGACTACTCTGGCCCACTTGATTTGGCGCCTGAGATGGCTGCGGGAGGGCCGATATGACAGGGATAGTCGGTGATTGTGTTGAGATAACCACAGGTTCTTGAGGAGCAGCCGCCACGGCGGTATTGTGTTCGGCGAGGGCAGTTAGTAAATTAATCATTCGATCTCCAGCCGCCTGGCTCATGTTCGAAGCCAAGACTTGTCCTGCCATCTGCACGAAATCACTATTGGACATTTCCATCTCAGTTTGCACTTGGACTTCCAATAAGGGACTCAATTGTCCCGAAGGACCCGATGAGCTAGGCACCACAGGTTGTGTACTTGCAGGTTGCGAATTCGCAATCCGTGGTCCCCTGGAGTTCATACTGGTTGATCTAGTGGTAACGCCGGTCGTTCGTGATGGTTCTGACATGTTCTTCGCGTACCTTTAACCAAATGTTGGTAAAAAAGGTCCACGCTCACCGCACCAATGATAACTTGCCGGATCCGATTTGATATTCTCTGCCAGAGTTACCTGCAAAACAGAACCGGAGACAGGATCTCCGGGAAAACTCTCCGACGATCAAGTCAGTTTTTGTAAGAAGGTTGGTAATTTGACAATAGTATTGCGGGGAAAATTGTGAGCGTACCTTTTTCCCTCGTTCTTAAGGCCTTTTATAGGTGTTTTTTAGGTAACCGCCGAGGGCGGTTACTCCTTAGTGGGCCACGTTCTGAGGGCGGTTCCCCCTTTTTAGGCCATGTCCCTTTCGTGGCTTTCATGGCAACGAACGTGGTTCTGAGTGGGAGTCTTGATGCTCCGTTTAGGAATTCGGGGCGGTTACTCGCTTCACCCGTTTCCGCTTATTCGGGTCCCATTCGGGGCAGTTACTCGCTGCGCCCGCTTCCTTTATTCGGGTCTCATCCGATCTTAGACCATAGGTCTAAGTATGGGCTGGGCCTGTGAAATGAGTATGACCCGGTTTAGCCTCGCAGGTCATCAATCTTTCATTTGAAACATGAATTTTCATATGGACTCGCTTATAAACTGATGTTATACATGTTGTGTTGGAAGCTAGAAGAATATTCCAAAGTATGCTTTCTTCCTTTAATATTTCACTCCTCTTGTCCTCCTCCTCCATTTTTTTCTTTATATATATGTTATTACTTTTTCTTTATATATATATATTATTTTTCCTTTTTTAAGTAAAGTTCATAAATCTTTATATATATAATATATGCCGCTTTGTATATAATAATTGATGCAGCTTTATGTCGTATTTATATAATGTATACTGAATCCTTGCAGCTTTATTGAATAATGGATTTGAATTTTATGTGTGCTTTTTTATTAATCAGTGTGAGGTTATACTTGATTCTTTTCCAACTAATATACATGTACTGGGTTTGGAACTTGAATAACAACTCCACAAAACCTTAATTAATATTTGAATTGGTCTCTAAATAATAGTAATAATAAACTTATCATATTTGACATAAATATGCACACATTTGTCTTCACGTACTGTTACTTATTATAATATTTGACATAAATTGTGATCTTCGTTAACTCCTAAATTTACTTAATATGACATGGTTAGTTTTTTTAAATATCTGTTTAGTTCCATTTTTCAATATTATTTTTGCGTTTTAATTCTAAACAGAAGATAAAAAAAATATTCGATAAAATTTCAAACCAACAGTTTTTGGAAGAAAAAAAATCAATTAATATCTATTTCCTATCAACAACAACAAAATAGTAAAAAAGGAACAGATTAATCAAATTGGTCTTAAATCCATGTGGTAAAACGTGATTAAATTTGGATAAGTTGAAGTTTATATCATTTTAAGTAAGTTTAATGGTAATAGCAGAACCGGTCCTGATAATTTACGGATCCCATGCGGAATAATGAACAAGGCACATTTAATAAAAATATTTGGGAAAATTACCCAAAAATTCATCTTTTAAAAACTATTTACAACTATATCAAATCATAATTTTGGATTATATTAAATTAATAAAATCAATACTTTTAATATATTTTAAGGATTAGAATTTATAAATTAGAAGTCTAAAATATATTTTCTAGGGTTTATTATTTATGAATTGGAGTCTAAATTTTTTAAATTATGATGTAAAATCATAATATATAGAAAATAATGACATATTAAAAATTAAGTTTGGTGATATGACTTAATTATAATTTTGTATTCAATTATGATATCATGTATTTGACCCAAAACATTTTATGTAAAAAAAACTAAAATATATTTCAATACATGATAAACAAAAAAAAGTATTTCATTAATAATTATACGGTACATATTATTACGCTCACTAAATATAATTGTTTATCCAAAATCAAAAAGATGTTTCATAATTTCTTTAAATTATGAATTATACCCGTATTTGGCTCATGTGGTATCCAAAGTTTTATCATTTGGTTAATGTGGTATTATTTCATAACATTTGTCCCTTGGAGTATCTCCATAAAGAACATTTAATTCATTTTGGATAAAAAAAAAACTAACCGATTTGTTAAATTTTTTACCAGTAACTTTTTTTTTTCATGGATAAATAATAGGAAAAAGTATAAAAATAAACATTGTGGTTACATATGCTTTCGAACAACATTCATGTGGTTTAAAAGTTTGCAAAATAGTACATTGAGGTTCATTCTGTTGGCAAACACATACCAAATTGACTAATGGTGTTAAAAGTCAAAGGAAAAAAAGTTAATTTAGTCCTTATATTTATTTATTTTATAAATTAACCCCTCTTATTATCTAATTATCACAAACAAACCCCAAAATAAAAAATAAAAATCAATTATACCATGTTGCTTTCTCTTTCAAAGGCATGGATCATGTGTCCAGGAAATTAATCAATCAAGCAAATTAATGGTTACAATCAAGCAAATTAACCAAATAACTGAGTAAAAATTACGGAGAAAAAGATGAAGTTGCACGTTCCCTCCATGATAAGGTCTGCCATTAGAGGTTTAATGGAGTAGAAATTGGAAAAGTATTGAATTGAATCGATGAAAAGAGTGATAAGGGCAATGAAAGCAAAGATTTGTTCGTTTTTACTGATAAATTGATGTTAGGAGAGAGAAGAGAGAGAAAGAAAAAATATATTTTTAGAGAGAGAAAATAGAGAGGGAGAGTGATGTGTTTTGATTTTTTTTATTAAATTGAGATAAAGAAGTGATGCGGGGCATCTTTCCCTAGGATCGGGTCCGTACGAGGGAAGTCGGAGGAAGGACCAAGCACGAGCAACAAACGGGTAAAAAGGCCAAAACAGGGCTACATAACAGCTCAACAGCTCAGGCACGCCCCACGTACAATTGGGCACGCCCCGCGTAGAGTGAGTACTAATCCAGAGAGGAGCTTATCAGCCAAGGCACGCCCCGCGTGCCTTCAGCTTAAGGAACTTGCTCCTTACTCCAGCTTCTTCCTTATTTACAATCCTACCACTCCTTATTTACACATTTGACACTCCCTTATTACAACCATGTCACTCCCTATTTACCATCCATGTCACCCCTTGTTAATTAACCCATTTACCCCTAATCTTTATGTTTTATTTAGTTATATAATTTGCCCTTTATGTAATTTGACAATTAGGGTTTTTGAGATGATATAAATTCATCTCTTTCTCTTTGTAATGTTTTAACTTTTATCAATACAAAATATATCTTCTTCTTCATTGAAGTTTGTTAAGGTTTTCACCTTCAACAATGAGGATTTCACTATTCCTATGGATTTAGTCCATGAAACCCGAGATTTACTCCTTCTAGTTTAGCTAGATAAAAACATCTTTGTTAGTTTACGATTAAAACTAACCTGTCCCGAATTAATCCGTACCAAGAAGATGGTATAATTGGTTTTTATTTTTTATTTTGAGGTTTGTTTGTGATAATTAGATAATAAGGAGGGGTTAAATTATAAAACAAATAAATATAAAGACTAAATTAACTCTTTTCCCTTTAGCTTTTAACAACGTTAGTCAATTTGGTATGTGTTTGCTAACGAAATGAATATCAATATATCATTTTACAAACTTTTAAACCAAATGGACGAGTGTTGCAAACTTTTAGACGAATCCCCAACCTCTTAATAAATATAGAATTTTTGGTAGTATCACTTTACTCTATTAGTATATTTTGTTGGCAGACAAAGTTGGAATAACAGCTTTTGCATCCGGACATTAGCTTTTGTTTTCTTAATTTTTACAAGAAGAAAATAATATGACTATGCTTATGAGTACTAACAAATGAAATGATACCAACCCAACCCAATAAACAAATTAAAATATGGGTGCAACTTGCAACTCTGCGTACAATTTATTTTAATATATATATAGGGGGAATGCATTGCGCATGCTTTTTGTTGGGGAATATAATTCATATACTTATCAATTAATTTTTATTTTTATATTACTACTTTAGATGGCCACATCTCCCTCTTCGTACTTCTTTTTCTTCTTTCTTTCATTTTCTCCTTACTTTTCCCCCCCGACTCCTTTCTAATCGGATCTATCCCGAAAAAGAATAAAATTTGTCTTCCTTTTTCTTCCTCCTATTTATGTTTAGATTTAGTTTTAGAGTCCGTTTGGTTGCTCATTTTCATGCTCTTGTTTGTATTAGATGTTTAGTTAGTGATCTCCTGTTTGCCTTTTACACCCGAAAAGCAGCATTTTACAAAAGCAGAGAATCTCTGCTTTTTGGAAAAGCAGCATTTTCCAATAGCAAACAGCAAACCGTAACAACAACACCAAACCGTAACAGAAAACCGTAACAGCAAACAACAACAGCAAACCGTAACAGCAAACAGCAACAGTAAACAGTATATAAAAAACGGCCTTCATACTCTTTTTGTCTTTTCACTTGAAAATGGAGAGTTTAAGGTGTTTGGTTAGTGATCTCCTGTTTGCCTTTTACACCCGAAAAACAGTCTTTTACAAAAGCAGAGAATTTCTGCTTTTTGAAAAAGCAGCCTTTTCCAACAGCAAACCGTAACAGCAAACAGCAACAGTAAATAGTAGATAAAACAAACGGGCCCTAAAATACAAATTTAACCTACGAGTTATTGTGGGAGAGTGGATTAAGCATCCACATATATAATGGTACAATCTTAAGTCTAACGTGTTACAGACGGTGCAAATTCAAGTTTTTTTCATTAATTTCAAAACTCTTTAATGAAATATAAGTTTTCTTAATTAACAAAGATGGACAATTTCAAACTTCATTGACCGACAAAATATGAAAGTTAGAGGTGATCAGAACAAAAAAAAAAACTCATCTTCCCTTAATAATTCTGAAATTACACTGTCTAGTTTTTAGACTTAAATTGCATTTTTTTTTTCTTTTTCTTTTTTTTATAATAATTGCATTATTTTTATTAATAGAGGATGAAACCGTTGTGCATCAATAATCATTTACTTGATCCTTAATGTTTTGATCTGGATATGGGCAACATGAACAGAACAGCTTTAGAATATTTGGATTTGTTGAAATCATTGTTCATCCGTTCCGTTTATGATATTTCTTCATTTTCTTATTCTGGATTGAATTTTGATTTTTACTATTTTCTTTTTCTTTTGTTGATTCGAATCTCTTTCCCATTTGTATTTTGTTTCGGAAATTGAACCTTCAATCCTTTCTCCTAGGATAGGATGGTTTATCAAAAGTTTTTGTAAATTAAGCACACATTACAGATCTGTTTATTCGCACAAATATTGTGCAGCACAATACTTTTTTTTTGGTTTTTAGTGTTTTTTAAAATAAGTCAAACATACGAACAACATAAGGAATATATTTTAGTCTTTTTAAAAAGTATTATATTTTACTAAACTTTTCAAACCTTACTTCATTTCTTTTTAGCCATTTAAAAATTGTAGTCACCAACCTTTTTTTTTTTTTTGTTTTTCGGTATTTTAATCAAACACTAAAAAATATTTTATTTTATAACACACAACAAAATCTTTACCCAATATTTTTGGGTAAATAAATTCTTGGCCATGAATTATTCTTATGTTTTCATGGTGTACGTGGTACATATTCTTGCTATGTAATCTGTTATATTTCCAATGTTAGTTTGTTCTTTGTACTTAAAAGCAATGTTTTAAAAATCACCAGACATCGACCGGCGTGACGATTGGGTCAATTGTTTACTGATTTTAACCGGATGATGACATCAATATATTATATATATAATAAAATTTTATTTAATTAAACATAAAATAAAAAGTCATAAATCTAAAAATAAATCCTTAGTTTAACACAATATAAATATTAAATTTGAAGTTAATTGACACAAATCATTCCTAATTTAGGATTTAACACAACATAAATGTTAAAGTTGAAGTTAATTAATACAAACTATTTCTATTTTTAATTTATCATCAAATCAGTTTCTAGTTTTTCCATTTTTTTTAAATCTTGAAAAAAGCCGGGGTCAATCCGGTTCACCGGTTTGATGTATGTTCCCGGTTTAACCCCGATTCAGTCTAGTTTAATATTATTAAACGGCAGTACTTATAACTGGACCAAATTCATAGCCGGTTCACAGTCCAACCAATTCATTCGACTGATTCGGTCCGGTTTTTAAAACACTCCTCGCAAGAAATAGGTTGTACATAGTCAGTAAACTAGTTCAATAAATTAAATTTGGCGAGTTAATTTTTGTAAACACTAATCCTACATTAATTCATTATATTCAGTTAATTGATAATTGATAACTATTAATGAATACATAAAAATTGCCAATCCTCTCTTTGGGGGCCTTAAAGAGAGGATTGGCAATTGTTCTTTCCTTTGGAAAGGGCTCAGTGCTGTGTTTGCTGAGTTCTGCACGGGGGTTGGCCTGGAGGTGGGTAATGGTAAGTCCATAAGCTTCTGGTATGACACCTGGATCGGAGATAAACCTCTTATAGAGGTTTGTTGCTCTCCCCCGCCTAGCAATTTCCGCAATTGGAGGATTGCCGATGTGGTGGACTCTGATGGGGACTGGATTTGGTCTATGTTTGATTCCTTCTTGAGCCTTGATTCTCTCCTCGGAATCAGGGGGGTGAAGATTAGTAACCTTGAGGAGGACAAGGATAGGTATTGCTGGGCCCTGACAAAAAAATGGAGCTTACTCTTGCAAGTCTGCCTTTGAAGCTTTTACTCTTGACAGATCCGACCCTCTTTCGGACACTTGGAAATCCATTTGGGCTCTGAAAATCTCTTACCGAATGAGGATCTTCCTGTGGCTTGGAGTCAAAGACAGGTTGCTGTCTAATTCGGATAGACATAGACGTCACTTGACGGATTCAGGTGCTTGCAGTAGATGCAGAGGCCAAGTTGAATCTTTGTGCCATGCCCTTAGGGACTGCCCTAAGAGTAAAGAGGTTTGACAGAAAGTTCTTCCGCACCACATTCTCCCCTCCTTCTTTGCCTACCCTGAGAATGACTTGTTCTCCAATGGGGTTAAAGGTAGGTTAATGGCTAGCATGGAGCAGGGAGACATTTTATTTGCTATTATCTGCCACCACCTTTGGAAGTGGAGAAACGAGGAGATCTTTGGTGAGAAGACTGTTTTTATTCAGAACTTACCCGAGTTCTTCTCTAAAAAGCTCCTTACCATTACGGGGAGCTTCAAAGGGGACCCCCTTGCCAATTCTACCCAGAATAAAGAGGTTCAACTCGTTGGGTGGTGTAGGCCGAAGGATGGGGTGGTTAAGTTGAACACGGATGGCTCCTGTCTCAACAATGGAAAGATCGCGGCTAGAGGCGTGCTCAGGGACGCGGGAGGTGCCTGGTTGTCTGGATTCACCCATAACCTGGGTTTGGGCTCATCATTTTCAGCGGAACTTTGGGGTATTCTTTCTGGAGTCAAGCTTGCCAGAAATCTGGGTATTAAAAGGCTTGCTGTGGAGTCTGATAATATGGAGGCTATTAGTATGATCTCTAATAATCATGCTTTTTGTCTTAGTAGCCAGAACCTTATCAAAGCAATAAGAAGTCTTGGCTCCTCCTTTGAGTCCTTAGAGTTCAGCCACATCTACAGAGAACAAAATCGAATTGCGGATCGCTTGGCGGCGGCTGGGCACGAGGGGATGTTAGGTGTTACCACCCTTTCTGATCCTCCTATCTATCTTTCTTCTCTCCTTTTAGAGGACAGAGTTGGGGTTAGCTTTCCTAGGCTGATCCCAGGTTAGCTTTTGTCTCGGTGTTGGTTTGTTTTCTTTCCTGTTTCTACCAAAAAAAATGAATACATAAAAAAAATATAAAAATATTCGATAATTTTTTAACACTTAAAGAACATGTTTAAACAAGATAACAAATTAATCTTTTTAAAAAAAGATAACAAATTAATAAAATGACATAATAACATAAAATCACAATTTTTTTTTATTAAACAACAACATTACAAACATATAGTAAAAAAATGAAATGTGAAGCAATTATAATAGATATGAATTTGAATATAAAACAAGTTATCGGGTTACATCTCGACGTACAAATATCAGTTGAGAAGATTGCAACGGAAGAATGGAAACCATAATCATATATTATTAGTCACATGACTTTTATACCGAAGAAGTTTGGGAAGAGAGGTGATGATCCACAAACCAATAATTGAAACCAAATGTTTCAATGATTACACAAGATGTCTTGTTTTGCGCAACACCTAATCCCTTCTTTGTGGTGAGTGAAGAGTCTAACCACATTATCAAAAACTAACATTATTTCGCGAAGCATGTGATCTTCCACATGTGTCCTTTCAAATCGTCATTGTTTCACTTTAGAAATGATGCCACATATCAATATCGAGATGCTTTTATCGAGATAGATGAGGGGTTTTGAGGTTTTCGAGCGGTGCACTTTTAGTCACTATCATTAAATGTATCGTTTCTTTCCAATGTTCTTGTCTAAGGTTGGATTAAAATCCACTCACAATCCCATTGACGTGACACATATCAGGTCTTGTACACAACATGACTTACATCAAACTGCTAATGGAACTGGCATAGAGAACATTTTTCATATGTTCATCTCTTATTGTGTTTGGGGACATATTTATGTGCTAAGGGTTATACCATTTGACATTGGGCTATCAATGAATTTATAATTTCACATATTGAATCGATCGAGGATCTTTTTGGCGTATGTCTATTGATACAAGGGCAACAATTTCTTTGAACGAAATCTTGAAATCTTAACTCTAAGAATTTTATGTTACTTCTCCCATATCTTTTATTTCAAAACTTGAATTGAGCCAGACTTTGATATGGTTCACATATTCGATGTCATTTCTAGCTATGATAATGTCATCAACATACAATGACAAGATGACAAATTTACTTCCAAAGCGCTTTGTATAGACACAATGGTCTTCTTAAATTATCTTAGTCATTCTTTATCATTTTATTATGAAATCGAATGTACATTGACTAGAATAATGTTTAAGGCTATAAATTGATTTGTTCAATTCATAAACCTTTTGTTCATAACCTTCTTCGACGAAACCTATAGGTTGTTCCATGTACATTTCTTTGTCTAATCTTCCATTGGAAAAAAAAGTCTTTACATCCATTTCACATAAACCTTATAACTTGTGAGCAGGTTTCATCAAAATTTACCCCATCTCGTTGCATATAGTCCTTAACAACTAAACGAGCTTTGTATGTTTCGATACTACCATCATCCTTTCACTTTACTTTGAGAACTCATTTTTCCCCAATAGTTTTGTGTCCCTTTTGTAGATCAACTAGCTCCCAAACTTGTTTGATCTAATGTAAACCACTTCGTTCTTTCATTGCCTTAATATATTTGTAATTTTTCTAGGCATGAGAGGGCCTCTTTGATATTACTAGGCTCCACATCATTTTTCAGGAGTAACTAAAAAAGCCATGCCTTTGATACTAAATCATTGACATTTGAATTTTTATCTTTTAGTAAGACGCGGTTATGAATCTTGACAAACATCTGGTATATATTCATCATAGTTTGGAATGCCCCCAGTTGTATCAAATTTCATATTCTTATTGGAGTCAGGAATCATACTCCCACTTAAGGTAGGATCTAGATTATTCGTGACTTTTTAAGGGGGTAAATTTCATCAATGGTGTACAACCTTTGGCCCATTTCACACTTTGGTGTACAACCTTCATTTTATCTCACTAATATATATGAACTTATAGATGACCTCTCACTTTAGTGTATAGCAGGTAAAAATGACCGGTCAACGCTTGGTCAATGCGCCACCTAATCATTCTTCAATTCCAAAAATATTAATTATCTCTTTTGCCCCTCTTTCCCTTTCTTCCTTACCCATTTCTTCATTTCTCTCTCTAATTTCTCTTTATTTATTATATTCTCTCTATTTATTATACAGTAATCACATAGAACTCCTTCCATCTTCTCGTTCTCCGGAGTTCTAGGGAGAGAAAAATTATTACTATCAATTTCTAGAGAGTAAACATGACAGAGTTGTGGAAATGGCGATTAAGCTCCCTAACATAGAGAGAATTTTTTTCTTCATCGCCTCTTCACTCTTCCTAGACTAAAACACAAAGACAACAAAATCAGCACTATACCTGCTTTCTTTGTGTTGGAATTATCACATCTATCTCTTCTATTTGAGTCAACTTAAATCCTCAATAAAAACAAAAAAAAAAAAACCAAAAATCTGCTCATCTCTCAACTGCTCACCAATAATAATATTGGATTTAACCCAATAATAATGAAAAAAAACCCGGATAATCAAAATAATCAAATAGAAAACTGGAATTTAGAACGCCATTAATAACGGAGGAATTGAAGTAAACTGTAGCTTTCATTAATGATGATGACAATGATCGAAATAAGGTTGTTGCAGGCGGAGGAGCTATAGATTGCAGTGCAGATCGAGGTTGCTTTTCAGGCGGTGGAGCTTTAGATTACGGATCGAGCGGTTTTACCTGTTGAGAAGTCTCCGGATTACAGGAGGGTGGAGGATGTTGTAGGCGATGGACTGGAAAAATAAACTTTATTGTATTTCATTGATAATTACTAATAAATATGGGGTTTTTATCTACTTTTTTACACAAATTAATAACCATAATTTATACTATTTTATTGATAATAACAGATTACTGTATAATTGATTACAATATAATAAGTTTTAAAAAAAAAGAAAGATTACAGTGTAATATAAATAAAGAGAAGTTAGAAAGAGAAATGGAGAAATGGGTAAGGAAGAAGGAGAAGGAGGGGCAAAAGAGACCATTAATATTTTAGGAATTGAAAAATGATTAGGTGGCGCGTTGACCGATCATTTTTACCTGCTGTACACCAAAGTAGGAGGTCACCTATAAGTTCATACATATTAGTGAGACAAAATGAAGGTTGTACACCAAAGTGTGAAATGGACCAAAGGTTGTACTCCATTGATGAAATTTACCCCTTTTTAAGGTACTGGTTCATATTCTTTTTTTTTTTTTGTAAATGGATCATATTCTTGTTCCTCAATATTTCTTCCACTTGAATGGACAGATCTGTTTGAATCTAATTCCTCATATAAAGTGAGATCTTGGGTAAATTACATACGTTGTGTACAACCTTTACCCCAAATCACACTTTGGTGTATGATAACATTGTGATATTATCCCAAGGATCAAAATGGATATTCGCCTAAAAAACGCCATGTGTTGGTCGCCTGATACGAGAATTCCGCGGCGTATCGAAGTAAAGAGATCCGACGGGCGGATCACCTAGAACTTGCCAAGAGAGACCCACAGGCGAACCTGTGAGGCGAATCTCCATAAGCTCTCAATCCTCCATTAGAACGGCTGGGCCGACCCGGCCATAAAGACCATTAATGAGCTATCAATTAGCTAACCGCCAATTTAAGGGTAACCTGTAACCGCCATTAATGGGACATTAATGGAGACTTTCTAGTTACCGAAGGTTACAACTTCATGACTATATATAGCCTACGTCTCAGGCTATCAAGGTACACATTCACTTACCCTTTTTCAATTCAGTTTGCTCTCTTGTTCTTTCTTACTGACTTTGGCATCGGAGCTTCCCCCCGTCAAACCTAACGACGCCCCCACAGGGACGGAAGCTGATCGGAATTTCTCCACAAGTCATCAATTGGTGCGGTGATCGTGGAATCCTTAATCAAATAAAGGGTTTTTCGTTCACTTTAAAAGGACATGGCAACTGGGGAACCGAACCCCACATCGGGGGGAGAAACACCATTAGTAACACCATCAAGTCAACCTGTAACTAGTGCTGGTCGCGCTGATTCAAGTGCTCCCACAACACAAGCTGAAGGTAGTGTGCCACCAGACGCATTCATCAACATGTGTGCAGAAGCAATGGGAAGGGTGTAACCCCCTCACTTGGATCACATGATATCTCACACAATATCAGTTATAGACATGCTTTCAATTCTCAATCATATAAACTTCAATCTCATATAAACTTTACATATTATACATAAGAGAAAGCATTTACAATACACATTTAAGTCATTATCCTACATAGAGGATTTACAAAACAAAAGTACATCACAAGACTCCAAAGTGTTTTTAAAAATATCCCCATGGAAAGGAATAGTTCGTTTTGGTAGAAGAGGGAAGTTGAATCCAAGATACATCGGACCTTATGAGATCATTGAGAGAGTTGGACCATTGGCTTATAGGTTAGCTTTACCACCAGAATTGTCTTTAATACATGATGTATTTCATGTGTCAGTATTAAGAAGATAGAGATCAGACCCAAGTCATATGATTCCTGAACCTGAGATTGCAATAGTGAACACATACTTGACTATTCGTGAGCAACCTTTAGAGATTTTGGGACGAGAAATGAAACGACTCCGAAACCGTGAAATTCCGATGGTTAAGGTGAGATGGAGTCATAATCAAACACTTGATGAGGCAACTTGGGAGGTGGAAGAAAATATGAGGACACAATATCCTTACCTATTTGAAGCTTCTGGTAAGTGAATTTCGGGGACGAAATTCTTTAAGGGGGGAAGAACTGTAACATCCCTAAAACCCTAACATATACATCTTCCCACATTCATATATGTTTTCATGATTGAATACATACATTTTAGATTCATCGCATTGTCATTAGAAGTTTCATATGCATAATGCGATTACCGTGCGATTAGTAGACGATTAGTGTATCGTTAAGATGTAACGATTGGTTAATTGAGTTAGGACTTAAATGAATGAATGAATGAATTCATATGTCCTAAATTGATTAAGTTACACTTTAGGAGGGCTGAATTTGAGATTTGTGAGCAAGCACGAGGTGTCACCCCAATATTAAGACAAAATACACCTCTTCATTTGCCAAATGATGTGCACAACTCATTCTTTATCTATTCCAGCCACAATTTCGACCAAAGCTTCAGCAAAACCTTCCTTGTTCATACCCTAAACCTCTCCAAAGAAAAATCTTCCAATTTCTTCCATTTTCAAACCAAACAAGTCAAGTTAGGAAGCATACTAGGTGATAGACACAAGTTGAAGGTTAGTATGCTGTTTTAGCTTGTTTTCTATGAGTTTGAGATTCTGAAATACCTAGGTATTATCATAGGATTTGTTGTGGATGAGTTTTGATTGAGTTTGTTAAGTTTTGGTGTTGTTTGAATTGGTTTTAGGCTGTCCAAATGAAAGATATGTATCAAGTGCCCTAAACAGAAATCTAGGGTACTGCTTTCAGTCATTTTGGAGCATGTTTTTCATATTGATATTCTTCGAATTGGAAGATACATAAAGAATAACATATGTTTCTATATGTGTTATGAAACCCTCTGTAAAATATGGGACTTTAATTACATATATAGATGAAGAAAACCTAGATGGAACATGACTGCCTCGAAATTGAATATCATGTGAGGCAGCCATGTTGATGTAGCATTTTGAGGACCTTAGAGTCATATTTTGAGAAAGGTTATTTGTACAAAAGTGTTCCTAACTACTTGAAGTATATTTCTGTAAAAGGTTTTGGCAATCCATTGTGTTTAGTGTGAGATAGGTTGAGTGCATTATGGTAGATGCAAATCTGGATAGTCTGTTTCTTGGCTGGAAACAGGACAGAATCATTTTGCATGCCATGTATTGTGTAGAAGTGATATTAAAGTGAATTTTGGATATGTTATACCCATATATGTCTAGTTTCATTAGGTTTAAGAATCAGGACATTTGGATTAATATAGAGAAAGTTATGGCAGAATGTGTGCAAGTAGGTCATGTGATGATCTAAGACAAAAGGATTAGATTGCATGAACTTTGTGGAGTTAGTGTCTTGTAAATCATATAGCATTCATTAGTTTATATTTTTTATTAAGTTTATGTTAAGGCTAATTGTATAAATGTTATGTGACATTAGGAGGGCAAGGTGCAATTGAACGCACACCCGATCGTGTTGAATAGATCGAACCAAGTGCGACGGTAAGCATATTGCTTATATATGTGTATGAATGTATTGTGCAAAATGATTCTGTCCTGTTTCCAGCCAAGAAACAGACTATCCAGATTTGCATCTACCATAATGCACTCAACCTATCTCACACTAAACACAATGGATTGCCAAAACCTTTCACAGACATATACTTCAAGTAGTTAGGAACACTTTTGTATAAATAACCTTTCTCAAATTATGACTCTAAGGTCCTCAAAATGCTACATCAACATGGCTGCCTCACATGACATTCAATTTCGAGGCAGTCATGTTCCATCTAGGTTTTCTTCATCTATATATGGAATTAAAGTCCCATATTTTACAGAGGGTTTCATAACACATATAGCAACATATGTTATTCTTTATGTATCTTCAAATTCGAAGAATATCAATATGAAAAACATGCTCCAAAATGACTGAAAGCAGTACCCTAGATTTCTGTTTAGGGCACTTGATACATATCTTTCATTTGGACAGCCTAAAACCAATTCAAACAACACCAAAACTCAACAAACTCAATCAAAACTCATCCACAACAAATCCTATGATAATACCTAGGTATTTCAGAATCTCAAACTCATAGAAAACAAGCTAAAACAGCATACTAACCTTCAACTTGTGTCTATCACCTAGTATGCTTCCTAACTTGACTTGTTTGGTTTGAAAATGGAAGAAATTGGAAGATTGAACAAGACTTTTCAGCCATATCTAGATAAGGTTGTTGTGGTGTTCATTGATGATATCCTAGTGTACTCAAGGACTGTGGGTGAGCATGAACAACATTTGAGAATTGTTTTGAAAATTTTACGAGATAATCAGATGTATGCAAAGCTGAACAAATGTGAATTTGGATGGATGAAGTTGTATTCCTTGGTCATGTGGTGTCAGGTGAAGGGGTTCAACCCGACCCTTCCAAAATTAAAGCTATTGATGAATGGGAACCGCCAAAGAACGTTACAGAGCTTAGGAGTTTTCTTGGGTTAGTCATTATCCTACATAGAGGATTTACAAAACAAAAGTACATCACAAGACTCCAAAATGCATAGATGATAATGGACTGACACTGCCGGTGCGACCTTAAGCAAGAAGAACTCCTCCTAACCTGTAAAATCTGTTGGCAAGGGGTGAGCTACCTACTCAATAATCATATTACGCATATATGTATACAAAAGTAATGTAAAGAACACAGATCAAAATATATCATCAGTACCAAGTTAGAAGTATCAATAGAAAGATATTCACTTGGTTCACGTATTATAGTAATACTTATTGTAGTAAGTAAGGCCTTGCTATACTTAGACAATATATTTGAAATGGTCCTTGGGCCCAATCTGTATTCCGGCTCACTAAATTCGGAATACAATCATCTGTACGGAGGAGTTACACTCAACTCACGTTCTCATATATCTCAACGCATGTGCTTCCGGCTCACAATATTCGGATAGCACTCTCAACTTGGACCATTTCACATATCCATCTAAGCAAGCTTATATTCATTTATAATCCAACCATTATCCAGTTCCAGTATGTGCACAAGGCTCAACATGCCGTATTTACTCATAACACTGCAACATACTCAATCATCTCACTTTCTTATCAATCATGACGTATCACAAACACTCAAACATTATCCACATCATTCACATCAGATTCAACCACATCTCACACTCAACAAGTCACAAGGCACAATACATTCATACACATATATAAGCAATATGCTTACCGTCGCACTTGGTTCGATCTATTCAACACGATCAGGTGTGCGTTCAATTGCACCTTGCCCTCCTAATGTCACATAACATTTATACAATTAGCCTTAACATAAACTTAATAAAAATATAAACTAATGAATGCTATATGATTTACAAGACACTAACTCCACAAAGTTCATGCAATCTAATCCTTTTGTCTTAGATCATCACATGACCTACTTGCACACATTCTGCCATAACTTTCTCTATATTAATCCAAATGTCCTGATTCTTGAACCTACTGAAACTAGACATTGATCTTCTCAACAGTTTCCTGGACTAACTCAGGTCCTTCTAATTGCCTCATTCCTTCAACATCCCAACATATAGGGCTTCTACACGGTCTTCCATATAATGCCTCATAAGGTGCCATGCCTATACTCGAATGATAACCATTATTATAAGCAAACTCCATAAGAGGTAAATGAATATCCCACTCACCTTGGAAATTAAGAACACAAGCTCTCATCATATCCTCTAAGGTTTGAATAGTTCTTTCTGATTGTCCATCTGTCTGTGGATGAAAAGCTGTACTGAAATGCAATTTTGTTCCCAAGGAGTGCTGTAAACTGCCCCAAAATCTAGATGTAAATCTAGGATCACGATCTGAAACAATAGATATAGGTACTCCATGCAATCTCACAATTTGTTCCACATAAAGTCTAGCCAATTTATCCATCGAGTCTGTCTGTTGAACCGGTAGAAAGTGAGCAGATTTTGTAAGTCTATCCGAATCCAAAACAAGTCATACACAACCTAATCCCTAGGAAAGTAGACCCGCTCTGATACCACTAAATGTAACCCCCTCACTTGGATCACATGATATCTCACACAATATCAGTTATAGACATGCTTTCAATTCTCAATCATATAAACTTCAATCTCATATAAACTTTACATATTATACATAAGAGAAAGCATTTACAATACACATTTAAGTCATTATCCTACATAAAGGATTTACAAAACAAAAGTACATCACAAGACTCCAAAATGCCTAGATGAGAATGGACTGACACTGCCGGTGCGACCTTAAGCAAGAAGAACTCCTCCTAACCTGTAAAATCTGTTGGCAATGGGTGAGCTGCCTACTCAATAATCATATTACGCATATATGTATACAAAAGTAATGTAAAGAACACAGATCAAAATATATCATCAGTACCAAGTTAGAAGTATCAATAGAAAGATATTCACTTGTTTCACTTATTATAGTAATACTTATTTTAGTAAGTAAGGTCTTGCTATACTTAGACAATATATTTAAAATGGTCCTTGGGCCCAATCTGTATTCCAGCTCACTAAATTCGGAATACAATCATCTGTACGGAGGAGTTACACTCAACTCACGTGCTCATATATCTCAACACATGTGCTTCCGGCTCACTGACACTACCGGTGCGACCTTAAGCAAGAAGAACTCCTCCTAACCTGTAAAATCTGTTGGCAAGGGGTGAGCTGCCTACTCAATAATCATATTACGCATATATGTATACAAAAGTAATGTAAAGAACACAGATCAAAATATATCATCAGTACCAAGTTAGAAGTATCAATAGAAAGATATTCACTTGTTTCACTTATTATAGTAATACTTATTTTAGTAAGTAAGGCCTTGCTATACTTAGACAATATATTTAAAATGGTCCTTGGGCCCAATCTGTATTCCGGCTCACTAAATTCGGAATACAATCATCTGTACGGAGGAGTTACACTCAACTCACATTCTCATATATCTCAACACATGTGCTTCCGGCTCACAATATTCGGATAGCACTCTCAACTTGGACCATTTCACATATCCATCTAAGCAAGCTTATATTCATTTATAATCCAACCATTATCCAGTTCCAGTATGTGCACAAGGCTCAACATGCCTTATTTACTCATAACACTGCAACATACTCAATCATATCACTTTCTTATCAATCATGACGTATCACAAACACTCAAACATTATCCACATCATTCACATCAGATTCAACCACATCTCACACTCAACCGACCACCTGAAAATCTGTTACTACCAACAGATGGAGCACTACTCAAAACATCTCCAAATCCGTCCCGTGATCTAGTCCCACCACGATGGATACTACTACTACCACCTCTAAATTGTTGAGAATAGCCTCTAGAAGAAACTGAGAATCCACCTCTCTTTGTTGGCCTGCTAGACTGGCCCTCTGTATCAAAAAAGTTGTTCTCTATCTTTCACAATTTCCTCAGCTCTGAGTGCAGATTCTACTAACAATCTAAAGCTAGTTTCATGTGCATGAATCCCAATTCTAACATCTGGGTGTAGACCATGTTCAAACCTACGACATTTTGCTTCTTCTGTAGCCACACTTGCAGGTGCATATTTGGCTAAAGTGTTAAGCTTAAGCTCATATTCAGCCACAGACATATCCTCCTGCATAAGGGTCAAAAACTCTGTTTGTTTGCTATCTTTGTATATCATTGGCATGTACTTATTAGTGAACAACTTCTTGAAAATATCCCATGTTATTTCAGTTCTAATTCTTGTCCTTTTTATAGATCTCCACCATTCTCTCACACTAAACACAATGGATTGCCAAAACCTTTTACAGACATATACTTCAAGTAGTTAGGAACACTTTTGTATAAATAACCTTTCTCAAATTATGATTCTAAGGTCCTCAAAATGCTACATCAACATGGCTGCCTCACATGACATTCAATTTCGAGGCAGTCATGTTCCATCTAGGTTTTCTTCATATATATATGGAATTAAAGTCCCATATTTTACAGAGGGTTTCATAACACATAGAGCAACATATGTTATTCTTTATGTATCTTCAAATTCAAACAATATCAATATGAAAAACATGCTCCAAAATGACTGAAAGCAGTACCCTAGATTTCTGTTTAGGGCACTTGATACATATCTTTCATTTGGACAGCCTAAAACCAATTCAAACAACACCAAAACTCAACAAAATCAATCAAAACTCATCCACAACAAATCCTATGATAATACCTAGGTATTTCAGAATCTCAAACTCATAGAAAACAAGCTAAAACAGCATAGTAACCTTCAACTTGTGTCTATCACCTAGTATGCTTCCTAACTTGACTTGTTTGGTTTGAAAATGGAAGAAATTGGAAGATTTTTCTTTAGAGAGGTTTAGGGTATGAACAAGGAAGGTTTTGCTGAAGCTTTGGTCGAAATTGTGGCTGGAATAGATAAAGAATGAGTTGTGCACATCATTTGGCAAATGAAGAGGTGTATTTTGTCTTAATATTGGGGTGACACCTCGTGCTTGCTCACAAACCTCAAATTCAGCCCTCCTAAAGTGTAACTTAATCAATTTAGGACATATGAATTCATTCATTCATTCATTTAAGTCCTAACTCAATTAACCAATCGTTACATCTTAACGATACACTAATCGTCTACTAATCGCACGGTAATCGCATTATGCATATGAAACTTCTAATGACAATGCGATGAATCTAAAATGTATGTATTCAATCATGAAAACATATATGAATGTGGGAAGATGTATATGTTAGGGTTTTAGGGATGTTACAAAGGGAGTTTGGCCCTGAGATGGGTAATCGCCTACGGTCATTCATGATGATTCCTCCGTTTTGGAGCATGGCGTCCACGTCTACGGTATCTTCATGGCCCCAGGCGACTATCGGATCAAATGCCCTCAATTCTTCATTCCTCCAAGCTCATAATACAGAATCTGTGGTAACTTCCACGGTCGCGCTTGGTGAACAATCGATCAATCGGGAATTATTCCCTACTGGTGCAGGAGGAAGTCAAAGGAACGATCAAACTCTTCCTGGCGGGTCCGTAAGCCAGGGGATAAACCTGGGCGGATCAAGTATCCCAAGGCGGCCACGGTCGAATCTCTCCTTGGGTGGATCAGAAGGGCGAAGGCACAAAAAGCGTAGAAAAGAGAAAAGTAGGCGGTCCGAATCACCTTCGCCTCGAAGACCGAGATCCTCCCGCAAAGGTAGATCACCCCCATCTACTGGACATAGACAGAGCAAAAGGCCAGTGGAGACACCACGTTCGAATAGGCCACCACCACCGCTACACCAAGGAGATGATAGGCACCTTCCTTCAGAAGGCCATGGAGGGGGTAATGATCAAGCTCCCGCGGGCGGACCGGGAGGAGGAGGTGGAGGTGGAGGAGGAGGCGGACGTGGAAGCGGAGGCGGATGTTCACCATCGGATCCGTCTTCTGGATCCAGCTCTTCATCTTCTCCAAGTAGATCTCCACAGAGAGGACGCCCAAGGGCGGGTCCGGAAAATTTTGATGATAGAGTTCGAGCTGCGGTACTCTGCATGAATGAGGAGAATGCTAGGCATAATCCATTCGCCAATAGGGATTCGCCCTTCACGGCTTGGATCGAAGCGGAGGAAACGGATAGGCATTTTAAAATACCTAATCTCCCAATATACACGGGTGCTGACAACCCAGAGGCCCACGCCAGAAAATATTGAATATTGCTTCGCCTTAACCGTGCAACGGAACCGGTGTTATGCAAGATGTTTATCACCACGTTAGGAGGTCCCGCTTATGACTGGTTCCAATCTTTACCTCCTGGATCAATAGACAGTTGGGATCAACTAAGCAGAGAGTTTTGTGTTAAATTCGCCAGATGTATCCCTCCAGTGGTCAAGTCACGGAAGCTTTTTGAATTAAAACAGAAGGCGAACGAATCCCTTCGAGAGTATGTAAACAATTTTAACAAATTGTGTATACAAATTGTGGATGTGGATATCTCCATGGCAGTGGAATCTCTGGTAAAGAACACAACATGTAAGAGTTTGCAGGAGGATCTAATTCGAAAGAAGCCCAGCAGCATGGCAGAATTGATGGAACACTGCAAAGACTTCATGGAGGTGGATGATATCCGCCGAGAATCAGTTTCTCCGCTAAAAAAGGATAAAGGCGAATCTCGCCGTCAGAAGAGGGAGAAAGATAAGTACCAGGATTCATCCTCTAGAGGTCGGCGAAGAGGCTCTAAGAACAAATCGGCATTTGTTTCATCATTTATGCCACTCAATGCCTCTAAAAGTGAAGTGCTCATGTGGATCGAGAACAGTCAGCATAAATGGAGCATTTCATACCCCGAACCAAAAGGGGGGGAGTACACCAACACTGGTAAAAATCCCAAAAATTATTGCAAATACCACAGGAAAAATGGCCATGACACAGACGCATGTTGGGAGGTAGCCAGAGAAATAGAACGTCTCATCGAAAGAGGCAAATTGGATCGGTTCGTCCAAAATGATGGCAAGAAGGGAGATGGTGATAGATCCAGAGATGACTCGAAGAAGAAAGGAAAAGGGACCATCAATGTCATAGCAGGCGGACCTGGGTACCAACCTGTACTGAAAAAGGCAAAGACCACCGCTCTTGACAGGGCATCACTTAATCGCCCTTTTGCAGATGTTGGCCCAGAGATCTCTCCTCATGCGGATGCCTTGGTCATTACTATGATGGTGGAAGGCTGGGAGATGAAAAGAGTGATGATCGATACTGGGAGTTCGCGCAATGTCATCACAAGGGGAGCATTTGCCAAACTAATGGTAGACCCAATCCAGGTGGAAACCATCGTAATGGACATCCTGGGAGTGACCGGACACACCATTCGTACAAAAGGCCAGGTAACATTAGATTGTGAGTTAACAGATGAAGAACAAGTCTGGAAAGGCGATCTGGAATTCTCTATCTTGGATGGCCAGTTGGCCTATAATATTATCCTTGGGCGACCCTTTATCTCTGAAGCGGCGGCCCTTATCTCCATACGCCACTTAACTCTTTACATCCCCACGGCCAAGGGAGGTGTAATGATTAGAGGAAGTCAAAAGGTGGCTCAGGAGACATATTCAGCATCGCTAATGATTCGCCCCCAGTCAAAGGAAGAAGACGAAGAAGAACTCATCACAATGGCCTTAGGTGAAACAGAAATGTACCTCATGGCGGATGAAAAGCAGGTACGGATGGCGAAAGGGCTCAAGGGAGAAATTAAGGAAGCAATCACCAAGGTTCTCCATGAAGCAGAAGATGTCTTTGCCTGGAAGGATGAGATCCTCCTTGGGATTAGTCCAAATGTGATCACTCACAAACTCAACATCGACAAAGATGCGGTTCCGGTTGCCCAAAAACGGAGAAACCATGGCCTTGAAAGACAGAAGGTGATAGAGGAGGAAATCACCAAACTCCAGCGGGTGGATGCCATTGAAGAGGTACTTTATACACAATGGTTGGCGAATGTAATGATAGTGAAGAAAGCGGGCGGATCATACCGCATGTGTATTGACTTTACAGATCTCAATAAAGCTTGTCCAAAAGACAACTACCCTTTGCCGTGTATCGACATCCTCATAGATGGAACCGCAGGACACGTTATGTACTCCTTCACAGACGTAAAGTCAAGTTATCACCAAATCCCAATGGAGCCTTCAGATAGAATCAAGACCTTGTTCGTGACTTATCAAGCCACTTATTGCTTCAAAGTCATGCCCTTTGGGCTTAAGAACGCAGGTGCAACCTATCAACGGATGATGAACAAGATATTCACGAAAAGCAAAGGTGATAACTACTCCGTCTATGTGGATGACATGATCATCAAGAGCACCACTGTGGAAAAGCATGCAGATGATGTAAGGGAGGTACTGGGCGTACTCCGACGTCACAATATTAAACTGAACCCGGAAAAATGTAAGCGCCACGGAGTGAGCCCAAATCCTGACAAGATTAAGGCCGTTCTGGAGATGCAAGCACCACGGAACATCAGGGAAGTGCAACGCCTCAATGGGCGGATCGTAGCCTTGGGCAGGTTTATCTCCTATTCAGCCCGTAGATGTCAGCCCTTTTATGAGGTGATCAAGAAGCAAAAGGCATTTGAGTGGAATGAGGATTGCGAAAAAGCTTTCGAGGGAATCAAACGGTTTCTCACAGAACCGCCCATGATGAGCCGACCCCTGAAAGGTGAGAATCTCTACATGTATGTCTCGGTTACAGATAAAGCTGTTTGCATGTCATGATAAGGGAAGAGGATGGCCAGCAGTATCCAATTTATTACGTGAGCAAAGTATTAAAGGATGGTGAAACCAGATATTCCAAACTTGATAAAATGGCTTTGGCTGTTGTCACCATAGCAATCCGCCTTAGGCCTTACTTCCAGGCTCATACTGTTATAGTCCGAACAAATATACCAATGAGGAAGGTATTACAAAAGCCAGAGACTTCAGGGAGATTGATGGAGTGGGCAATCCGCCTTGGAGAATTTGATGTACGATACGAGAGCAGGTCAGCCTTAAAGAGTCAAGTCTTGGCAGACTTTGTGAATGAATTCACTGAAGAAGGGGTAAATCCCCCTAAATCTTAAGTCGAAGAATGGACGATGTACACAGATGGAGCCTCCTCAGCAGATGGAGCTGGTATAGGCATCGTAATCATAGGTCCTCAATATATAAAACTACGATACGCAGCAAAAATTGGATTTTATTGCAACCAACAATGCAGCGGAGTACGAGGCCTTAATATTGGGGCTGCGTCTGCTGAAAGAAATCACTCCCGAGCGGATCGTGATCTATAGTGACTCCAAGTTGATGGTCAACCAGGTGATTAAAAATTACGAAGTAAAAGATGACGTTTTGGCCAAATACGTTGCTGAAGTTAAAAAATTGCTGGATCACCTTGAAGCCAAAGAAACTAAATGGGAGTTGATCCATGTACCACGCGGATCAAACACAGAAGCAGATCATCTAGCTAAAATGGCTTCCAACAAGTAGAACTGGGCGGATCCACAATGTCCGTTCGAAGTTAAAGCAGCTCCGACCTTCGCCTCGGAGGAAGTATCCCTACTCACGACAGTAGAAGGTGATTGGAGGTCGGCCATCCGCCAGTATCTATTAGATGGAGCACTACCTACGGACAAGGAGGAAGCTCGGCGGATAGTCAGGAAAGCGGCTTATTTCTCCATGATAAATGATTGCCTCTACAGAAAATCTTTTAGCCACCCTTGGTTAAAATGCATTTTGCCAGAAGAGGGACAACAGGTTCTCAAGGAGCTTCACGAGGGAATATGTGGAGCCCATGAGGCATCCGCCTCCATCCTAAAAAAGTACAGGCTAGCAGGATTTTATTGGCCCACAGCAGACCTTGATGCACAGAAACTGGTGGAATCTTGCCATAGTTGTCAGATTCATGCGAATGAATCTCATACTGCCAAACATCTCCAGAGGCCTATCATTGAAGGTCGACCCTTTGCCCTCTGGGGAATTGACATCATTGGACCATTTCCTCCTACTCGTAGACAAAGGAAGTACGTGGTAGTGGCAGTAGACCATTTCACTAAATGGGTAGAGGCTGAAGCTGTCTCCTCCATCAATGTTGAACGAATGGTTGAGTTCGTCAAAGATAATATTGTGGGAAGATATGGAGTTCCACACACGATCATCACTGATAATGGAGCACAGTTCAACTGTGGTGAGTTCAAGGCATTCTGTGAAAAATTGGGCATTCTAAACAGATTCGCCTCCGTATATTACCCACAATCCAACGGTATGATCGAAGTCACGAATCGGACAATCGTAAAAGGAATAAAGAAAAGACTGGGTGAGCATGATAAGAAATGGGCGGATCAATTAACAAGCGTCTTATGGGCGTATCGTACTACTCCTCGCACGGCCACAAGCGAAACCCCATTCGCCCTTTCTCATGGCGTGGAGGCTGTAATCCCATTCGAGATATTGGTTCCGAGTGACAGAGTTGCATTCTATTGCGAGGATGAAAACAGTCAGAGATTGAAAGAAGGTCTTGATCAAGTGGAGGATAGGAGAGACAAGTCATATATATGTATGGCGGCATACAAGCAGCGGATCGCGGCTTATCATGACAAAAACGCCAAACTTGTAGACCTGAATGTGGGAGATCTCGTGCTCCGTAAGGCCGACAAAATCCAATCTAGAGAAGGGAAGGGCAAGCTAGGGCTCACCTGGACAGGTCCATATCGAATAGTGGACAAAATTAGGTTCGCCACATTTAAGATTCAAGACATGGAAGGAAATACATTGCCGCGCACTTGGAATCTCCAAAATCTCCGCAAATACTTCGCCAGAAAATAGAATGTAAACAAAGGTCTTGAGTACTCTTTTTCCTTTAATAAGCTTTTTTCCCATGAGGTTTTTCTTATTAAAGGTTTTAATGAGGCTCACATATGAGACCCGCTTGCTGTAATAAAGCGTATCTTCTATCAATAAAAAGCAATTGTAATAAACCAAGCACGCATGAAAGTCATACTCCAGAGGCTCAACTACGCGTGGCGTAACGCAAGTTACGCCACGCGTAGTCATCATCAATGAGACACCCCAGGATCAGAGGCTCCTACACGCGGGGCGTATCTGGACCTACGCGGGGCGTACCATTCTTCTCGACACAAACAGGTAAATAGATAAACTAGCAAATATTCAAGCGGCAATCAGCTCGTAAAATAATGTCCATTTGTGCTACATACATAAACGAATGAAAGAATGAGCGTACATAGTCGCAAACACAAAACAAAAGGGAAAGCACAAGCAACCCATGAACGTACCTCACGGAAACAAACAAAAATCAGGCTTTGGGTATTTCGCCCAAGATTCACAAAGTTTGGAAGCAGCCTCTTTGTGTTGCTCGCTCTGTCGGTGCCATTCTAACATCTCGTCATAATGATTGGCCAATCGATCTTTCTCAAGGCCCAGCTCTTCCTCCATCCGCGGGAAACAAGCTCTAAACCCGGAACTGGCTCTAACCATTTCCGCTTTAGACGCTCGAGCTTCAGCCACCTCCTTCTCTAAGACCAAAAGGCGCTCCTCTACAGCTGCAATCTTGGCTAACCGCTACCTATCCACTTCTTCAGCATCAACCAAAGCATTAAAATTCTTGCTATAGGACTCAAGCTCCGCCATGTTTGATCTAACCCGAGCTGCAAGGCCCGCTGCCACATTTTTCTCAGTAACGTAGGACTGATAGCAAAACAACACATGGTTCTTGGTGGATTTCAACGGTTCAGTTTTGAAAGGATGAGCGCACGCACCCATCATGAGATCAAAATCGATCATTGCCCTTTCAATACGGGTGGGAGTCTAGGAATCAAGATGAGAAGCAACGAGCTTACTAAGATTGGCACGAGCGTCACTCAAGGAGTCATCATTAGGCAATGATGAATCAGCTGCAACAGTAGACGGTCCTTTCAAAAATGAAAAATCCAAGCCGGCAAAAGGATTATCAGCTTTAAGACCGACAGGGACCAACAACAAAGGACACACAAGAGCTGATTCCTGCCATATTTCAGCAATTCAATCAATCAATCTAGACAATTCATCTCAAGCATAGCTCATAGATAACAGATTAGTAAGATCACACAAACCTGAGACAATGGTGCAAGAACCAATCGGTTCAGGGAAGACGCAGAAGGAAGATGGGTTCGTGCCGGAAGTTGTAATGGAGTCATAGCTACCTCAGTCGAGTCCTCATCAAGGGACAAGGTGCCAAGCGAAGACGTCAAGTTCCAACGTGCCCCCAGTTGATCCAGTGTCTCATCCTCAAAACCGAAGTATAGGCCTTCGTCGGAGTCCTCTTCTTCTTCCCTTTGTCTCACAGAAGGCCCTGCTGCAGCAGCCGCCCTCTCTCCCTCATTCATCATGACTGCTTTTCCTTTTCCCTTGTCGTTAATGTCAAGCACATTCGGAGCTAGGAGAGTCGGATTTTTGTCTTTCCCTGAGCTACCGCTTGAATCTAAAAATAAAATAATAAAAATAAAAACAAAGATATATAAATAAAAAAAATATATATATATATCTAAATAAACAAAAGAACTTACCAACAGGTGGGATACAATGTTGGAAAATGGTTTCCCACCAAGCATCAAACGAAGGTTGATCCGATCCAAGCAGAAGTGGTCCCTGATCGTATCCCGCATCCAGAACCGCAGCCGCTATATCTTCATCACTAGCCCCACACCGCTGAGAAGGGGTAGGAAATGGGAGTTGCCCTGGGATAGATTGGAAAAAGCCTAACTGACGTGCCCAAAGACATGGTGCATACAAGGTCAAACCAGGGTTTGATGAGCGAGAGATTCTGTTTCGGTTCATCCCATGGTGTAACCGACATGTCGCACATACCGTCATCCACCATTCAGCACCTTCATGGGGGGCAGCAGACAAATAAGAACGAGCCCAAGATGGTAGACACGAGTTATTCTTTTCCTAAAAAAGAAACAGCGTGTTATGAGTAGATGGCACCAAAGTACGAAGAAATCTCACAACTACACTGACAGCCAAACTCGAAGAGCTGTAGTAAAGGTCCACGCCAAGATGCCCCGAAGTCTCCATCGACGATGCGGTGGCCAAATGAGGAAAATAGATAAAAAGCCACAGCTGCAACAGCCACAAACCACCTCTAGGTTTTATGAATGGCCTATCCTCAACAGTGAGAGCCAGGCGATGGAATGTTGAGGCCAACAACATGGTGCCAAGAGCTAAACGACGACCCGAAGCCAGAGCCTTAGCAATGATCAATATTTCTGCAGTAGGCCTGAGGCCTAACGGATCAAAGATATAATTGCTAAGGATCATCCACAGAAAATGCACATGATCCTCATCATCCAATTCCCTCTTGTCCAATTTCCTTCTGATCATTTGGACATACGTCCCGGCCTCTTTGGATAAGATAGCCTTCACTTCAGGAAACGCATTCGTCTCAACACAACTCGGGACCTCCTCTCCGATAATAGGCAACCCCTTCAAAGCCATTACATCATGTAAGGTGATAGACATGGGACCCAGCGGAAGGATCAACGAATTACACATCGGCGACCAATAATTCAGCACCCCCTCCAGTACATTCACACAAGGAGTAATTTCATGACGGGTCAGATGAATAAAATCCCTAATGCCAACTTGGTTCCAAACACTCGCATATCTCGGCTCTAGGCGATCTACAAGGTCATTCCATCCAATGTAACAACGAGGAAATATCAGCCCTTTCTTACTTGCAGGGAATTGATAAGTTTTTCTATGGAGGGCCAATTCGGTAGAACTACTCATGGGATATGGGGGCAAAGGGGAATTATTCGCAGCAACAGGGCTAATAGTAAAGACAATATCCTGAAATTGAAGTATAAACACGATCAATTAAAGCCTATCGATGCTACCTTCAAACACATGATCAGGAAATTGCAAAGTTCATTGAAAATTACCTCCTGCAAGCCAAGTGTTATGCCTAAGCGAGAATCAGCGCGAATGGTGTCAGAATAGGAACACGCAGCTGAGACAGACAGACACGAAATTTCAGCAATACAATCCCATTCACACATGGTAGTTCTAAAAATTCTCACATTAAATTTCAATTCAATTTATCAGCTTTTCAATGAATATAATTCTACATATACAAAAGCAAAAGAAACAGAGAAAGAAAATATAGAAGGAAAATAGCTTGCATACCCATGTTTGAAAAGATTGAGAGCTTGATTCCGAATGCTTCTTGAGCTTTGGAGAAAGAAAATGGTAGAAACAAAAATAACAAAAGAGGAAGAAGAGTTGTAGATTGATTAAGATGGAGAGAGTTCCTAGGCAATTCAAATTCTAAAAATCATGTAGGATTCTCTCTCTATTATCTTGATAATATAAAAAAAAAAGAAAAAAAAAGATATTTAATAAAACTTCTTTTATGCATAAATTTTATTTTTGTTAATTCATTTATGCACAAAAAAGGGGGGCAATTGTTGGCCCAAAATAAATAAAATTTATTATATATATATATAATGCTTGTTTGTCAATTTTAGGATATAGTTTTCATTGTATCTAAAAAATAATAATGATAAAATAAAAATAATAAATACATTCGTAAATTCATCCCAAATACGCGAGGCGTACATCTTCATACGCGGGGCGTACTCCACACATCCAAAGGCGTTTCAGGACCAGGAGCACGTTTACGCGGGGCGTGCATTTCCATACGCAGGGCGTATACCGCGCATCCGAAGACGTTCCACTTCAGAGACTCGTTTACGCGGGACGTACCCTTCCATACGCCACGCGTAAACGTCATCGACAGAACGCGCAAGCTTTAGAAGCCCTGATACGCAGGGCGTAACCGACATTACGCGGGGCGTATCCTCTCTTCCGGCAGCAGTTGGAAGCAGTCAACAGCAGTTAGTGGGAGTTGAAGAAGTTAAGTTAGTTGGTGATGTGGCAAGTTAGTGGGAGAGAATTTCAAGGGGTAGTTGATGAATAATTACCAAAATGCCACTCCAAAATACTATAAATAGACCCCCTCCCCTTCATAAAAAATCACTCAATCCAACACAACAAAACCCCTTCCTAAGGTCCCTTCCAATGCTCTCTAGTTCTTAGTTCTAGTTCTTAGTTCTTAAGTCCCTTTGTTCTTAGTTCTTCAAGTTCTTTCTTTCGTTCTTCGTTTTTTTCTTAGCTTAGATTCCTCTATTAGCTCTTCTTTAGCTCCAATTAAAGTTCCAATAGCCTCTTTCCAAGTTTTTCTAATTCAATTTAGTATTCCAAGTCTTTAATTTGCTCAATTCCTAGCTAGAGCTCTATTTTCAAATCGATTTTCCAGATTCGTCCAATTACTTTCAAAGCCCGATTGCGTCTATTTAAAGTCATTTTTTCTTTCAATCCCTTCGATAAAGTTGTTCCTGATGTCTTGAAGTTCAATCTAGTATATTTATTTGCCCCATTCCGTGCCCAGAAACTCTATTTATAAGCCGATCTGTCCAGCCTAAATCCTTTTAGACATTCTGTTTCCAGAATTTTCCAGATTCGTCCAGTTATTTTCAACTCCCAATTTCGTCTACTTAGCATCCGTTTTAGCCTTCGATCCCTTATAGAAGTTTGTTCCTGACCTCCTGAAGTTAAACTTAGCCTATTTACTCGTCCAATTCTGTGTTCTTAAGCATCCAAACGAGCCTCCCAAAGTTGAGGGTTAAATCTGCCCCATTTGCCTACCAACGTTTTGCCATTGCCAAGATCATATACCGTACGGGCCCGACCGGTTGCAGCTCTCCAAGGACCTCGCACCGACACCAAAATTCAACATCAATCCGAGATAGCTATTGTGGCTCCGAGTTTGTTATTGAATTCCAATTTATTTTAATTGCATTTCAATTTTTTGTATTTGATTTGTTCTTCCAGTTCAATTGAATTAGCTATATGTTTAGTATAGAAGTTCTTCAATTGTAATTCATTTTCAATTTCATGCTTACCTCAAACACATGTATTCAAACCTTGATTTACATCAATAAAATACTGATTTTTCACCAAATCTCGTGTTAATTTCGCACCTTCAATTTCTTTACTTTTCCCGTCTTCAATCTATACGCTTAGCTTAAATAAAAACAATTTATCTCGCAAAGTTTCTATAACGGCGCGAGAGACCCAAGAGAGACTTTTTCAATCCTTGCGTCCCTCGCCAATCGTTTCGTTTAGAATTCAAGTTTTGGCGCGCAAATTCCATAAACTTTACCATTTTAATTGAGAAGTAATCTTCTCTGGCACGCCCGCACCCTAACCACACGTGACAAGGTTGAAAATTAGCATTCGCAAAATATCGCTAACACATGGTATTAATTTAGGTCTCGATAACGGATTGGACATGTCATTTTTATTACTCTGTTAAGTTCTAATCTCTCCCTCCACATATAATTGACAGAATTTAACAGAGTAATACTAATGACATGTCTCGTTCCGTTATCGAGGGCTAAATTTGTACCCTTTTTGAAACATTAAACCTATATTAGTGCTATTTTGTACGTGGAGCTTAAATTAATATATCCCTAAAAACCATAGGTTTATTTTGGTACCTTATCCCAATTTAATTTGACTTGAAGTGTTATTTAGCTCATGATTTATTTAAAATTTAGTTATTTTAAATAACTAAATTTTAGCTCATGATTTATTTAATTTGACTTGAAGTGTTATTTAGCTCATGATTTATTTAAAATTTAGTTATTTCGCTATTGATTTATTATTTAGTCATATTTGATCCTTGAACTATCTCAATTGGTAAAATTTTACTTAATTTTGATGGAGACTTGACTCGTTATCCCTATAATATGTAGTGATATTTTGACATATACCCGTGACGAGTCACACGTCTTAAAGTTTATTTGACAAATAGATTTTCTTATACAAAAATAATTAATTAGATTAAAACAAATAAAAACAAGTCTAATTGTCAAAATATCGCAACGTCTCAGTAGAATAACAGTTCTATTAAGTCTCCATCCAAATTGTAAATTGGATGAAATTTCACCAATTGGGAAAGGTCGTGGGTCAAATGACAATTTTAGACAGAACAATGGCCAAATGACAAAAAAAAAATTGATAAATTGAGAGGTAAATAGTGGTTTAAGGGTCCATTTGGTTCAACTGTTAGCTAATAGCTGTTGCGGTTGCTGTTAGCTGTTTGCAGTTGCAGTAAGCTGTTAGCTGTTTGTAGTTGCAGTAAGCTGTTCGCTGTTTAATTACTAGTGTTTGGTAAAATTATATTGAAATGTTGTTGTTCGGATTTAAAATGTCTAAAATGGACATGTTTTAAATTAATCAACGATGAAATTATAAAATGAAAAATATAAAAAAATGCTCATAATGTTTGTGATCTGTTATTAACGGTAATAAAAAAAAAAAGATACATATGTGAAGTGTAGATGATAATATTCATAACTAAGAAGACAATTTAATAAATTATTTCTCAAATTGACACAACTTATCAATGTTAGGGGTAAAATTTATTTTGGCTGCCAACATTAGAAGTATAATTGCACAATTTTAGACATTAAAGGTAAAATTGGTCTTAGTTATAAATGTTAGGGATATTTTTGGATCTTATCCTATTATCAAATAAAAAATGTGTTACACAAATTAATAAAAATAATCTATATAAAAAATAAAAAATTTATTGAACGCAACAAAACTTTGTTCTTCCGGTAATTATGTTGTAGAAATATAAATAATGTTAAAGAATAAACATATTTTATGGAAATAAGAAGGATAATTTTGTCAATAACAAATAACTGCAAACAGGTGTTTATGAAAAGCTCCAAATTGCTGCAGTTTCTAGAAAAAAATACTAAACGTTGCGGTTATATAAACCTAACCAAACGCTATATTTTCTGCGGTTTGGAGTGAAACGCTAAACGCTCATCCGAAAAGCTAAAACAAACACCCTCTAAATCTTGTACTTCATAATAAAGGCACGATCCAACCAATCTCTAATCACCAAGATAAATTCTTCTCTTTTTCTCCAGGTAATCTTGTAGTTAGGTCCGAGTTTAACCGTCCAAATTTAATTTCTAGAAATTAGTACTTTATCGTTTGGTTGCGACTGGTGAGAAGAAAGTACAAAATTGCCTAGGGCCTCCAAAATGCTGGAGACGCCCCACATTAAAAATTATCCGTGCTATAAGAGATAATCTAATAACCCGTATTATATATGATATTTATCTTTCATATAATAATAAAATGAGAAAAATGATTTATTTTTTAAAAAACATCTATTTTATCTTTTAAAAAAATAAAAATTTCCGTAAAACAACATAGAGTTATCTTATACTAGTATTTTCCTATGTTTTTTAGGCCGTGAAAATGATGAATTAAAATAGAAACGATGGTTTATTTAATCATTAAGTTGTTATTTAGTTGAAGAAAATAAAGGACAAAGCTTATCAAAAAGATAATAATAAAGGACAAATAGTGTTGATAGGTGATAAGATGGTTGGAGTAATTGTGTTGATAAGATAAGATGCATTGAACTTATGGACTGTGTGATGAGGTGTAATAAGTACGGACGGTGCTAATTCATCTTTGGTTTCTATGTAGGGTCCCCTGTCTCCACTTCCACTTTTTGAATTGAATATTCATTGGGAGTAGTACTAATCCGACAGACAGATAGACAATCCAAAACAAACACGTTTTCATATCTCAATGTTTCACTAAAATAAATCAACGAACACCATTTATTTACAATTCTTCTTTTTTTTTATATGAATGGAAAACAAAGAGGCTGCATTTTTATGAATCAACTTTTGATCTTTAATTCATAGTTTCGTTTTTCTCCAACTGTTCATGACCACTTCATGAACCGATCTATTAATCACATTGCAAGACATTTCTACCGTCCAATTAGTTTTTTTTTTTTTTTTTAATTCCCTTTGTAACAGAAACATAAGTATGATTATAATAGAGAAATGAGATTTTTGCTCGCTGTTTTGTGATCGGACTCCTCCTATAGTGTAATACAATACAAGGTTAACATTGGTTTGGGTTATGTTTGACAAATAACTTTTTCGGGGTAAAATTAGAGTTTTGAGTCATTTTAAAGATTCTAACTAGTCAAATCTCTAATAGTGGTGTTTGGTAAATAGAGATTTGAAAGAGTTTATTGGATCCATAACACTAATTTTGAAAAAAACTGGTTTTAGAAACTTTTTCAAATCACCTAATAGCTAATGTAATTAGCGAACAACTAACAACTATTTGTCAAACATGGTCAATGAGTGCTTGTGAAAGAACGTGTGTCATTAAGAGACATAATAATAATCATGTCAGAGTGACACGTGAGTCGAGGTGACTATTATTGGGAATAAACATCATAACCCTTCATCTTCTCGCCCTTTTGCCTATAAAAAGGGTGAATTTTCCTAGGGACAAATTTTGACTCGTTGTGAATTTTCCCGAAGAGTGACAAAGATCCAAAAGTAGCAAGGAGAGTGCAAATCGTTGCAACATCATTCATGAAGCGTCTGTTGCTCGGAGTGTCGACGTTGTTCTTGACCGCAGTAAATGATTGTTAGGAGAGTGAGGTCAGCCCATTCTCTTTTGCTTTTCTCTTGAAATTAATGGTTTTGTGCCTGCTTTCGAGTGGCTAAGGTTTGGCTGTGAGAGTATGTTTGATTAAGCAAGTGGGAAGAAAATACGACTATTAGGCAGTTTCCTTAAGGATTTGATGCTTGTTGATACTCGTAGAGTGATGCAGAGGCAGAGGAAAGAGGTTCATGTCGTGGAGGTCTTGTCGAAGGGTGATCAGCCGGTAGAAGGAAAGAAAAGGAAATCGGTGGGAGGAAAAGCACGAGCGAGAAGACCACTATTTGTAAAAATGACAACTTTCTTGCCACAATCGTGGACCGAGGTACACTCTAATAAGGTGAGAGATTACCATCCCTGCGAATTTGTTTAGACTCGATCAAATGCTAATCAGAATGTACAAGGATATACAGAGAAAAGTCTAGCCTCGAAGGCCTAAGGTGCCTGGGTTCGACGAAACTCGGTTTGATCTTGTAGATAGGTGGAGAGCTCCCGACTATAAAAAGTTGGAGGATGTATGGAAAATTATTATCCGTAAAGATCTAGCGACACTCTCTACGGCGTGTTGGATCAAGAGGTCATACGAGTTGTCAGCTCTTCCATGGGCTATCAAGACCAATAACCAGGTGAAGCAAAATGAGATGATTATCTATGAGCTACACTTTGAGGCTGGGATGCGCGTGCTTTGCTTCCCTTCCTTATTAAAGTCTTGAGGGAATTTAACATCAGCCCCTGATAGATCCATTCAAATGGATGGAGGATGATGGTGGAGTTCTATTCTCTCTATCATGAAGCAAGTCTAAGGGCAACCAGCATGGCCTTTAGGAAAATTTTCAAGTTGTCTAAGGGAGACAAGTCTCAGCACACTACCTTTGCACATTGGACAAACTACTGGAGTGGAGACACCGATGTTTTAAAGTTTCCCTTACTGATTTAGAGTTTTCTTATGAGGCCAACTAGAATTATTAGCGACCGATCATGAGAGATGGTTGACGGAGAGATTTGTGATGGAAAACGAGATGAAGGTGGTGGAGTTTGTTGAAGGGATTACTCTGTCGCTAAAGAGAGATGTGTTGACCTTGATTGAAAATTTCATGATCGTGAGGACATGACCAACTTATTACTTTCCTACCAGTTGGCATCCTTTGCCTTCGTTCCTAGCAAGTAGAAGAGACGAGAGCACCTATTTGTCAAGGGCTATCTAAAATGGGTGATGGCGTTGCATGGAGTGGTAAGTATTTTCTTGCATTATTCCTTTATTGCTTTATGATATGGTTTGAGATCTAGCAATGTCTGATGGACGGTAACAATGTGTACATGATATACCGCTGAGATGAGTAAGAGTTGGAGAGGAGTTGAGAGGCCTTAGTTGAAAAAGATGTTGAGATGAAGAGGTTATGTAGGTTACATGAGAAGTTGGTGACTAAGGTCGAACTTTTGAAGGCATCCAAGGAAACGCTTTAGGTGGATCTGGCCGAATGAACTAAGAAGGTTGTGTCACTAGAAGTGAAGGAAAAAGAATTGTAGGCGGCCTGTCGAAAAGGGAAGACCGAATGAATTTTTCCATTCTCTAGACGATTAAGGAAAAGAAGATAAGGGTTTGCCTGGAAAAAGAGAAAGGCCAACTTTAGAGTGAAAAAGACTTAGAGAGAGCGAGCCCAGACAAAGCTCTTTTGGACGTGCGAATGAAGGTCGATGCCGTAAAAAGTGATCGAGATGCTTTTTGGTTGGAGAGAGTTACAATATGGGTGGCTATTGACGCGACCAAGAAAGAAGTTGAGGATGTAAAGGCGTTATTTGATAAGCATGGGCAATGATGCTAAAAGTGCCTCACGAACATAGTTTTCTAGTGCTAAAGAACTTTGTGGCTGAATTGAACCCCTATAATGCGAAAAATATGAAGGCAAAGTTAGAGGTTGCTAAGGCTTTGCCTTAGGATTTTTATTTTGTGTATTCTAAAGAATGGTTCCCTTTTATGGCATGGAAATTATACTCAAAAACATTTTTAATGTTAATGAAAAAGTCAATTTCTTCAATTGTTGGATTTCTTTTATACTTGCATACCCGAATTTTCCTTTGCTTTGATATCCTTTTTAATGCTAAGTTTATTACGATTTCATAAGACATGATTTTATCTTCCTTCATTCCACCATAGTCTTTGCTAAATCGTAGGAGAATGATTTGTATATGGAGAACGATTTGTATATGACAAAGTTTCGTATTTTTTGGATCTGGCGTGACTTTGAAAAAGGGCGTGATGGGATTGTTAGACAAACGATTACGCCTGTCTTAAAAATGTTAGACATGATTAACCAAAAAACAAAACGAACACAGAAAAACATATGAACAATAAAGTTAGAAATTAAAAGGAAGGAGATAGACAAATCTGAGACCTGTATTAGCAGTTTCCTTAAGATAGATGTCGTCGCTATTGACGATCGTCTCCCAGGATACAACAGATTATGCAAGCGAATTCAAAATTATCGAACAATCCCCCACATGAATAAAATTAGAAACGAGACGAATACGAAATGGTGATAACTTTCTACAGAAGATATCTGCATAGGATAGGTAGCTGATGTGCCTTGAACCTTCCCTTGTGAAAGTATATTTACTTTACTGGCTGATTAGTGGACGCGATGTCTTTGAACTATTCTGCCGTTTGTGTAAACGATGATATACCCCACACAGATTTCACCATAACACGGTATAGGTTCTCATGGTTATGTTCGTTATGGTCATGAACATCGCCTGGTTCTATGAGAGTTTAAGAGAACTAGGACCCACACTAGTGTCCATCGAAGCGACCCCACTTTACTCTGACATAGGTGATTTATTTGCTCAGAATACTGACGCACAGTGTATCATTAAAAGCATATAGCTTAACCTTTTCTCGTTGGTGTCACTGTTTACATCTAGGAATGGATGAGGGTTTAACCCCCACAGTGAACGCGCAAGGTTTATGCAATTAGGTTGTCCCTTTGAACCTAGATCTTGGGATCTCCAGTCAACTAGGTAGGGTTTTCCTTCACATAACGCCTCTTCTCTATGGACTTTAGTCTCATTCCTTTCGATGATTTTTCAATTTGATCTCGGTTTAACCTCTAGGTTAGCGGATCTGCTGTGTTATCCTTTGATTCTACAAAATCAACTAGGATGACACTCATTGAGATCAATTGACTAATGGTGTTATCAGATGGAAGCTTTTCTATATGTAACTCATCATACAGAAGCTTTTTATACCGCATATTCACCGACTGATATGATATTTTTCTTCGATTCCATCATTGTGACGTACTTATTTTAAGGCAATTTGATTTCTACATTTTTAGTTACTTCCATAAATTAAATCTAGACAACTAATGTTCATCTACCAGCGTCTAACTCGGTTAGATAACATCACTACTCAGATTTGTCAATTTATGACATTTCATATTTGTAATGTAAATCCACCCTTACGCGCGAGAATATCAAATATGGAATTTTCGCATATCATCATCATGACCATCTCAAAAGAAAACATATTTTCTTTTATGGTCAAGTCTCAAAATTCAAACTAATGAATTTTTCTAGACTTCCGTTGTGGCTTACACGTTGCCACTACAGTCTTTGAAGTGACCGTGTTTTTAAAACCGGATCCATCTTCAACTAATGTACATGTACCAACACATGCCAAAAAGCAATTAATCTACAGAAACAAGACAGTAATTAACAACTTTTTCTTCCTGAAATTCCAAACAAACCAAGTTAGAATTAGAAAATTATAATTTGTTTAAATAAACAGATACATAACAAATAATTAACAACAAAAAAATTATAATCTATTAAGTTGTTCTCCAATTTGTCTCACTATAATATTTCAATTATACTCTGTTCGTCGAGATAATCCATTAAGATTTTCTGTACATCGCTTTGGAAAAAATTATATTATGTTAGTCTGTCTCAAGAATGTTAGACAAACGATTACGTCTGTCTTAAAAATGTTAGGCGTGATTAACCAAAAAACAAAACGAACACAGAAAAACATATGAATTAGAAATTAAAAGGAAGGAGAAAGACAAATCTGAGGCCTGTATTAGCAGTTTCCTTAAGACAGATGTCATCGCTATTGACGATCGTCTCTCAGGATACAACAGATTATGCAAGCAAACTCAAACCGTGTGTAGCCTAGTTATCACCGGAGTAGGAAAACAAGACATTATGAACAGACTGATAGTAGGAAAAATTCCAGAGAATATTTTTTCTAACTGTTTTTTAATTTGATAATCCATTCTATATAAATAGAACTTGAAAGGATATGTCTTTTCACGACCAACACTATTGTACATGGACAGACACGACTGTTCACGTACGATCACGACTGTACACAATGGACATGACTATTCATTAAAGGAGGTATTTGCTGGTATATAAATTAATATAATAATTTTATTCAAAATTTTCCAACAGGGATTTGTCTATGTGGGTAGGTGGGGAATTAGATGAGTTGAAAGTGAATTGGTGAGGCCTCATAACTCCATTGTTTATGATATAAAAGAGATTGACCCCTAATGGAGGCATTGAGAGTGTTAGCACAATCTTTATTTCTTTAGAATGCTCAAGAGCGTAACTTTGGTGATAGATGTCTTTTAGAGGTGCAAGCGAGTTGTTAGAAATTCCTTCTGACTGAGTGGAGGTAGAGTTTACTGATCTAGAGTCCAATGATGATCCTTCTTCGAGCGGGGGGTTGTTTCTAGGAGACTGGTGACCGTTTGTCGAAACTGGCCGCTTGGGTCTGGGATAAAAATGGAGATGTCAGAGATGCATTATCAGTATGTGTACTAGAATCCTTGATACTCTAGAGAAGGAAAAAGTTAATGCTTTAGAGGGTGTGTTTAATTATGGTAACATGCAGCCTTGCGGTCCTAGAAACCAGGTGGTAAGGGTTAGTTAGAGTCTTGTGGTGTCTCGGATAAGATCGAGTCTGAGTTCTCGGGAAAGGGCTACAAGTCATTTCTATACTAATGTGAGGTCGTTCGAACTTTGCAGTGTGATGCAAGGAAGTTCTAAGCTGTTTGGTCAAAGGGCAAGAGATCTACTCTGCCCGTATCTTATATGGGTAAAGAAGTTGTTGAGTGATGAGGATATCCATATGTCAAGGATTCCTACCGATTTCATGTTTTCGGAGTATATGAAAGGTTGGTATGCATCCCTTACCGCATACGATTGCGCAACTTTCATTGATCTTGTGAAAGCCTCAAAGTGTCACATTCTGGGTGTTTTACCTGCAGGGGGTTATTGGCCAAATCATAAGCACCACGTAACTCATGATGAAAAAGCATGCCTTTTATCACTGACAAAATGGATACAATACCGATGAGTGCAAGGATTATAGGAACAAGTATCAACTAATGATGGATTAAGATGTGATTCCAGATCTGGACCAGGATGTCGGAAGGGTTGTAGGTTTTGTTATCCTAGCTTTGGGATGTGAATCCATAAAGAGTGTTTGTACGGCTAACGTGTGGGCTTACTTTTATTATAATGATAATGTAATATTTTCAATTGTTTGTTTGTTGCTTTTGTTATAGACCTCCAATATTTCCCGTCGGGGGGGGGGGGGGGGGATGGTTACTACTCCCCAAGGGGAAAGGTAATTGTGCCTTATATAGATTTTGCAAAAATAAATAAGGGTTTAACTAGGTAAAGTAAAAGACTGACTCAACAAGCGAAGAGTAATAGTGCATCATAGCGCTTTTATTGATAGTAACACCGGAGGATTTGCACATTTAATGAATTGTTTAGTGTTTCACCAGATAGGTATGACAATTTATTGGCTTCATTTTGAAGATCTACAATGATTATATAAGGTCCCTCCTAGGTTTTCCCGAGTTTGCCTTTCCCATGGAGGGACTGTGATGATACGGCATCTCGCAACACCAGAGCGTCCATTTTGAAACTGCTTGATCGAAAGCTCTAGTTTATGATACCAGATAAACTTGTTGTTTGTAGGCGGTAATATTTAGGATCGAGTTGAGTCTCTCTTTTTCCATTCGTTTGTTTACATCAGTGAGGACTTCCTCGTTTGATTCTAGCTCATAGGTTTGGACCCTAAGGGATTAGAGGTGACTTTTGCCAGTTCCATTAACTTTTCTCTGTATGTCAGTAAGAAAGGAGTTTTGCATATGGGCGTGATGGGAGTGGTTCGATATGAATAGAATACTAAGGGTAGATGATCCACCCATTAGAGGCTTTTATCATAGAATTTTACATTGAGACTACAAAGGATGGTACAGTTGATAACTTTTGTTAGGTCGTTACTCTACGACAACCTATGTGAACTGGAATTTGAAACCCCACCTATGTAAAACTCTTCAAACCTAGAGCAATCAAATTTTTTTCGTTATAAAGGAGTGTGGGACAATAAAGCGGTCGAGGACATTCTTTTGGAGGAATGAGATAATGTTTTCTGCAGTTATCTTCGTGAGTGGTTCCACTTCAGTCCATTTGGTGAAGTGACCAATGACCAAGGCTGGCGGGAAAAGGCCTAATATGTCGACTCCTCAAATGGAAAAGTGTAAATGTGTAAGAATGCCCTTGAAAGAGGATCCCATAATATGGTAGGATTTGGTGTGTACCTGACATCTTTGGCATTTTTTGACTAAGTCCTCAACATTTTCATCTATCTAATGCTAGTAAAGGCCTTGGAGGTGGGCTTTTCTGGCTATAGTTCATGCACCCTGATGAGAACCGCATATCCCCTGGTGGATCTCCCGGAGGTAGTGGTCTCTTTCGTTTTTCGATATGCATTTGAGCCAATGGAGGACAACTACTTTACTATAAAGAGCCCCATCTGAGAAAGCATATCGCCATGACCGGTGGGCTATCAAGGCTGCCTTCGTCTTGTTTTCAAACAGTCTCCCCTTAATGAGGTATTTGATGATCAGGCTCTTCCATCCCCCTTAAAAATGCATCTTTCGAGTCAATATGGAAAATGCAACCTTCAGAGATGGCAGTGGAGGAGGCTATCTCAATGAGGTTGTTTGGGAAATTTACCGATGTTGTGGCTATGGTATATGCCTCCTTATTTTCTTTTCTCGAGAATTAAGACAATGGAGAACTCAACTCATTTATGCTTAATGAACTGGATCAAGGAGCGGGCTTTAGCCAAATATTGAGCCATTACTAGGTTCTTGGCCTAGTAAGTACATACGATGTGGCTGACCACCAACTTTGAGTCATTGTAGATAGTTAGTTGACCACCGGCGAGGAGTTTGGCCAGTCATAACCCTGATATTTCCTCATACTCTTCTTGGTTGTTGGTTGGTTGTCCGGTGTATTACATCTTCAGGGGCGATTATCGGGGTCCATCGAAACCTCATGATTGATATCCGTCGTCTTATTCGCTCATTTGAAGGTGTGGAAGTGTGCCACATTTACTATGAACATAATCGTGTTGCGGACTTTCTTGATTCTAGCGCTCATAAGTCGGCTTATGGGTTCATTAAGCTTATTCATCCCCCGCCTATGCTATTGTGGCTTTTTTTAGATGATCTAATTGGTTCCTGTTTCCTGCGGTTTATCCTGAACTAGTTTTGTTGCTTTGTGTTTTCTTTGTTCTACTCATAAAAAAAATGTAAACACTAAAAAAACATCCATTAACTAAAATATAGTATCGGTTTCATGAAGGTCATTATCACGTAGTTTGAAAGAAAATACTATTAATACTTTAAGGACATTTTTATAATCATATTCTTTAGATATTGCTACTTAAATTTGGTCATTGCTAGTCAATTTGTAATTTCAAGGATAAATTAATAACTGTATCTAACCCCCTCCCCTAAAAAATTATGCAATTTCTTGTCTACAATTGGTTTGGATCCCCATGATTTTCGAGGAATTCCTGCCACGTTGCCACCCTTATTAGGGTTCCATCTCATTCTCTATTTGAGAAGGAGGAAGAACAGGAAACTAATAGTATTAGGGCTTGTGTCGGTGTTTGGGTCACTGGATTGGCTTTGCAATTGGCAGATAATCGTAGTTATTTGGACGTGGTATTTCATTGTATTCTCCAGGTGGCTTCATCTTTATTTGTAGTTATGTTTCTAATTCGACAAGAATTAGCTAAGTGGCATTCTTGTTTCATTTTTCTCAAATTTTCTTAGGATGTGTTTGGTACTGCTTTTCCAAACCATAAAAGCAGACTTCTTAGCTAAAAATAATGTTTTTAAAAACTGAAAAAGCTGCTTTCATAAGCAAAAAAAAAACTATAATTTATAGCTTTTAGGTAAAGTAAATATCACAACTTATAAAGAAAAAGTAATATTAAATTTTTCGAATAAAAATAATTAGGGAAAATTATAAAATTGGATCAAATAGGAGATCTATTAAAATATTTAGGCCACTTCCCCAACCTACTACATCTTTAGACTATATTATTGTGACTTTTCCAAAATACCCCAGACCTTTCATCTTCCTCTTCCCCCTTCCTCTTCCTATCTACGGGTTTCCTTTTCCCTTCCCAAACCTTTCAGCTTCATCTCTTCCTTTATATTGCGAAATCTGCAACAATTTCTTCATCACCATGTCTGTCTCTTCTTCCTTTATTTATCTCTTGATTCTTCATCTTCCTGTTTCTAGAAAATTAAGCTATGGTTCTTGATCTTCCTGTTTCTTTTTCGTTTCTTGGATTCTTTCTTCTTGTGCCAATCGAAAGCATGGCTATTCGACGTTGTTCTGCATGTATCATATGGTTATCGTCGATTTCAATGGTAAAAGGCAGAAATAATGTAAGTATCAACTGTTTAATCCTAACCTTTTCCAGAAGATGGCTTTACGAAATGAGTTTTGCGAAGTATGTGTAGAAAAAAATAGGCTAAAAATATCGATTTAGCTTCGCAGACAAAGATTATGTGAAGTCTGCGAAGAAAAAATCATCATCTTTAGCGTGATTTTTCCACTTCGCATAATCATTTTCTACGAAATTAAATCGTCTTTCTGGGTTAATTTTCTCTTTGCAGACTTCGCATAATCGTTTCTGCGATGCAAAATCGTCTTTTTTTTTGTTAAATTTCGCTAACACGACTTATTTTTTTGTGAAGGTGGTTGAAAACAAAACATCAAATTCAAGTATCCCTTTTAGCTGGAATACAAGAGCAACAATCACAGTAGGTGGTGTACTGGGATGTAGGGGATGGTGTTCTGGGGTGGAGGGGAGATGGAGTTCTGGGATGTAGGGGATGGTGTTTTGGGTAGCAGGGGACGAAAATACAAATCACCATTATCATCCCAAAAGGTCATTGATTCCGTAAAGCCTGAGTTTAGGGTTTCATTATTGTTGCAATCTTGTTGCAAATTTTTTATAATATTATGATTTTAATGTTAGAATTATTGTTGCACTCTTTGTTGTTATGCTTTTTTTTTTTTGTTATATACCTCATCGCATATTTTGCAATTTGTGAAGCTGTCGAAAATAATATTGCTTTAGAACACGATTTTTACTTCGCGTATTGCGAAATCTGCGAAGTAAAAGTCATTATGCGAATCAGTATTGTCTTCGCAGGCTTCGCATATTACAAAATATGCGAATTAAATTTCATATTCTTAACTAATATTATGTTCGCATATTGCGAAATATGTGAAGTAAATTTCATGTTCTTGAGCAATATTACTTTCACAGACTTCGTATATTTCGCAATATGCGAAGTCAAACGGAAAGAAGAAAGAAGAAAGAGTAAGAAATTTCTAAGTGTTATATATATATATATATATATATATATATATATATATATATATATATATATATATATATAAGGGTATTTTGGAAAAATCACCAAAATATAGTCTAAATATATGGTGGGTTGGATAAATAGTCTAAATATTTAAATAAACTTTCTATTTAACCCAATTTTATATTTGGGTTAGACTATGCTTACTTTGTTTTTGATAAAGTAAGTCTTACTTTATTTTTACCACCATTGGATGAACTTACTTTATTAAAGTCCATCATCATCATCCAATAGTGAAGAAAACAATAAAAAAAACAAAGTTTTATTTTTATTTTCAAATAGTTATAACTTTCATTATACTCTAATATTAATATATTTTTTAGTTTATTTTTCTTTCTTTACGAGGGTTTTTCTATAGAAGAAAAATATATAGAAAAAGAAAAAGGAATCTTTACTCGTAAAAGCATTGAAGTGTCGTTTAAAAATAGTAACAGGCTGTGCATGTTGTGGAATGTGGACCTTTATTTTATTTTCAACGTCTTTTCTTTTGTCAAAAGAGGGCAAGTTGCATCCATAGATATTTTTTTTGAATTAAGAATAAAAAAGAACCTGTTAAGCTGATGTCAACTAGTTGATACATACAAAATTAAAAAAATAATTAAGTTGATTTCATGTTAATTAGAAATCTAATAAAATAAACTACCATTGCTGTACATCAGACATTCACGATTCCAATTTACAATTTTATTCGTCCAACTGCTGCCCATTTGCTTACTTTTCCAAATATACATGACATGCCTCCCCAATTGTTCATTTTTGATTATATTTTGCATTAGTGGTACATCGTTTAAGTTTTTTTTTTTTTTTAACCAAATGAAATATATTAAACCGAATCAGTAAACAAAGCATTACAAATAACGGAAGGTGGACTGTTCGTCCATTCCATGACATCAGACAAAGAAAGCGCTACTCTAGCTAGCTCATGAGCAACGACATTCACTGAACGCCCAATAAAACTGACTCTAACGTCAGAAAAATAACTCAAAAACCACTTGCAATTATTAATGATAGTTCCATAAGCAGATCTGAAACTTGGCTCATAGATGTTATTAACCACATTTAACGAATGGTACATCGTTTAAGTTAAAAAATTTGTTTCGAGTTTTAATGTATATTGAAGAAACACAAAACGCAGCAAGCAGCGTTTTGCAACAAGACGCACATCAGATACGCTGCACTCGCCTTCAGAGAAACTCTGCCCTTGTAACCGCCTACAATCAGCACATGCCTCCTCCACCAGATCCAAGGAACATCCGCCAACTCACTCCTGCCACTTGCAACCAATCAAACACAATCAATTAATCCTATGGTCAATATTGTAAATGCTGTAAAATCATTCTTATCATCTTTTTCCCCTTTTGCAGTGTATATAAATACATGTAATATCTGAAATAGAAATCAAGGAAAATGAGAACAATTTTCTCCCAAATCGCTGTTTAATAAATTCACATGGTATCAGAGTGCGCTTAGCTTGCACCTCTCCTCTTCTCCTCTTTTCCTTCATCTAAATGGCAGCCATTAGAGTACCTCGAGCAGAGGATACTCCATGAATCCCATATTTTCTACCTGCAAATGAAGCTCCAGGCTTGAGCTTGGTTTCTCAGGTCTTGACTGGACCAAACTACCACCAGCAGTCCAGATGTATGAAGGTCGCGCTAATCTCCAAAAACAAATTTTCATTTGTTGACGGAACCATTCAAGCTCCGGCCACCATCCAAGATGCGTTGTACCCATCGTGGAACCGCTGTAATCATATGGTGATTTCAAGGATCCTCCATGCTGTTTCAGCTCCAATCACTCAGAGCATAGTCTCATTTGTTGAAACACCTTTCCACATGATTTTGATTTGACAAAATTATTTAAATAAATCTCCATGATAAAAATATTCCAACACAATTAAGTTTAATTGCTTTGATTTAATTGTGCTAATGAGTTTGTTCAAATTTGAGTAAGTTGATTAATAAGAACAGGAATTGAATATCTATAAAAAGTCAAGACAAAGTCAGCAGATGCAAATCACACAGCCGGAGCTGAGTAAAAAGCAACTCAACTTTGAGAAAGAAAATGTCTTCTTCAGAAAAGCTTGAAGGCGAAGCCGCTGTATCAAGCTGAGTGGTCGTCGGGTCAGCATCAATGATCGGTCAACTTGCAAGACAAAGTCTGTCCATTTTCTGAAATATTCAAAAGCCACAGAAATCTGTCTGGAAGACTTTTCGAAAAGGAGCATGGACCATCTGACATTAACAAGAAGACAGGATTGGCCTGCAACACTGAGTGTTGACCAAGTGATGACGAAAAGTGAACGTTTCCCCACAACGGCTATAACAGGATTCAAATTATTGGCACCTCAAAGATCACTATAAAAAGGCCAATTCATTACTGGAATTCACATACAAGACAGACAAGCAAAATCTTCATCAAGTCAATTCATTTGCAAAATCCAAAATAGAAGCTGTCTGAAAAGAAAAAGCAAGCTCTTACACCAACTCCTATTTTTGTGTAAAAATCTAGATTGATTTATTCATCTAAAGTGTTCTTTGTTGTATCAAGAACAATTTCTTATCATTTGTAAAAGGTTAGAAAAGAGAAGCTGAGTACTCGGTTATAGTACTCAGTGGTAGAGAAAGGCTGAGTACTCGGTTATAGTACTCAGTGGTAGAGATAGGATTGAGTAGACGAATAGAGGACGGTACTCTTGCATACTCAGTTGCTATTGTAAACGGTTTGTGCTCTACCTTTAAAGAGCTCAGTAGAGGATTCAAAAAGTTCGGAAGGATTTCCGGGGACTGGACGTAGGCGGAGAGGCCGAACCAGGATAAGTCTGCTGAGTAACTTCTAACCCTTTATCCTTTGATATATATATTTATTGCTTGCTTAATATTACTCAACAAAACAATAATCTGTATATGCAGTGTTGAGTAAATCTGAAAGCTGTGCTGTGTAATCTGAGTGTTGAGTTGGAAACTGACTTAAGTGTTACTTCCCAACTCACGATAGAGATAGCTCTAGTCATCACCTGACTAAAACTGACTCAATTCTACTCAGCGGTGCTGACTAACAACTGAGATTAAAGTTTTATATATTTAAAGTCAGCAATAATTATAAAAAAGCTTATAATAGTTCCTAACCCCCCTTGGAACTAATACTATCACGTTACACGGGACCAACATCATTCAGCAAGGCGCACGAGATATGGACGGATCTGAAAGACCGATTCTCCCAAGTGGATACTCTCAGAATTTCTGACCTGAAAACAGAAATACACAACTATAAGCAAGGAGATGAGGGAGTCACTGAGTACTACACAGGCCTGAAGATTCTATATGATGAACTATTAAGCCTAAGATCCTTGCCTAAATGCAGTTGCGACCCTGCTTACAGCTGTGAAGCTTTTGGCACCCTAAAATCTCAGCTTGATGCAGATCAGGTAATTTCCTTTCTCAAAGGTTTAAATGATAATTTTGGCACTGTATGCTTATAAATCATGCTCATCGAGCCATTACCACCACTCAGTCGAGTGTTTGCACTCACCATAAAACAAGAAAGACAAATCAATCAAAGAGCCATCAAAATAGACCACTCACCCTTTGCTAGTTTCACAAATTCCCAGCCGAGATCTAATCAAAACACACAAAACAAACACAGCAACAAATACACCAAGAAAACCTACAACAAAAATACACCACTCTGCTCTTATTATGATATACCAGGTCATACTGAAGATGTGTGCTTCAAAAAGCATGGATATCCCAATGGATATGGAAACAAAAACAGTGGAAATCAAAAGCAAAGTCAGTCCAGGGAAAACTATGCATCCAAAGAATCTAAGCAACATGAGGACTCAGATTCAGATCAAGAAGAGAATGCTAGTATTTTTAGGGGTCAACAACAGTCACACACCCAGGATCAGTTTGTTCTCACCAGGGCTCAATATCAACAGTTGATGACACTTATACCATCCAGCTCAAGCTCAAAAACTTATGTTAGTAGTGCAAATATTAGCACTAGAATTGAGCAGCCTGGCAAGATTCTCAGCTCATCTATTTATCATTCCACTAGAGAAGCATGGATAGTGGATACATGAGCCTCAGATCATGTCATTTGTGATTTGAGGTTCTACAGCTCCTATAAAAAATGCAGAAAACGATAGTGTTCAATTGCCAAATGGTAGCTCAATCCCTGTTACCAACATAGGAACAGTCATTCTAAATCCAAACTTGATTCTACATGATGTACTCTATGTACCCATTTTTTAGTATAACCTCATTTCTACTAGCAAATTAACATCTGATGGAAAAATTTGCTTAGTTGTCTCTAACCAGGGTTGTGTGATACAGGAAACTACAAGGTGGGAAACGATTGGTTGGGCTAGTGTTAAGGAGGGCCTTTACCACTTAGAGAAATCTTTTATTCAGATACCTAAAGTTTTTTCCATTTCCAAGAAGAACCTCTGGAATGCCAGCCTTGGTCATCCATTAAAGAAAAGCATGCAAAACCTACAAAGTTCCTTTTCTTTTGATGTACCTGGTAGTATAGAGACCTGTGATGTATGCCTAAGGGCAAAGCAAAAGAAATTAGCTTATAGCTTGAGTGAAAACTCTGCTGTATCTATCTTTGATCTAATACACATTGACATTTGGGGCCCTTTAAAGGATTCTTTTACAAATGAACATTATTTCTTAACTGTTGTTGATGATTACAGTCGATATACATGGATTTATTTGATGAAATCAAAGGCAGAGGCAAGGGAATTATTGCAGGACTTCTGCGCCTATGCCAAGACACAATTTCACAAGCAAGTGAAGATTGTAAGGTCTGATAATGGCTTTGAATTTCAAATGCCAGATTACTACAAACAGAATGGCATCATTCACCAAACATCTTGTCCTGAAACCCCCTAGCTGAATGGAAGGGTGGAAAGGAAACATCAAGACATCATGAACACTACAAGAGCACTGTTGATCCAAAGCTCCATGCCTAAAGAATTTTGGCCAATGGCAGCAAGTCATGCTGTCTATCTACTTAACAGGTTACCCTCTACTTCAGTCAATAATTTAACTCCTTTTAAAAAATTGAATAAGCAAAAACCAAACCTGAATGAGCTAAAGGTTTTTGGTTGCTTGGCTTATGCCTGCACCCTTGATGGAGGGAAGAATAAATATTGAGCGATTTCCGCAAGTGCACGGTATACGCTTGTAGTAATAAAAGATATCGAACCCACAGGGAACGCTTTTTAACTAAAACTTTATTTAATTCGGTTTAATCACGTGTTTAGGTTTAATAAAAGAAATACGTTTAATTGATGGAATAGGTTTTGGTAAATTAGGATTAGATAGAAGGATTATATCGAGTTTAGAGAACAATTCCGTTTTGGAATTTTGATTACAAAATAGATACTTCCGTAATTGGAATAAAATAGATCTTATTTTCATAAAGCAAAGTAAACAACTTTAACTTTGTGAGATTATGGACATGTAACAATATAGCGATTTACTCAATTAAATGGCTTCGAACCATAGAAATCCCCCTGGCGTTGAGATGATTCCTACCTTAAGCAAACTAGTGTTTTATTTCTGATAAGCCACGATCAGCGATCATGTCATCCATAAAAACTAAATTTGTTAAGTGTTCAACAAAGTTCTTATATGAATAAGATGGAATAGAACGTTTTAATAAAAACACCAATTTATCATTTTGAAAATCATTTTGTCAGAACAATATCAAAATAACAACAGTAAGAATATATTGAATAAATAAGTATATCATTAATGAAATGTGAATTTTCACAAGTTAACAGAGAAGTAGAAACTTGGATAGCATTGCAACGAAAACTTTGAGATCCGGGTTGTCAATCTTTCTCTCAAACTCCGTAGGTTCGTCAAACCTCATGCGCTTCAGTCGTCAATTCTTCTCGCTGGATCTTCGGAATAGAGACTGGTCTCGTCCACTATCAGAATGAAAACTAAACTAATACTGTGTTTATAACTAATCTAAATACAATTCGTGTACAACATGATTGTTTCCAGAAATGAACTCTAACTTTCTGATTCTTTTCTGAATCAGAAACTCAACATAACAACTTTCTTCTCTAATTTCTCTAACTTTTCCAACTTTACCAACCTTGATTTCTGAAATGGATCACTTATTTATAGTTGTTGAAGGGTTGTAAATGACGGGTCGTGTCTGCTGGTGAAGGGTCGCTTTTATCCGAACGAACAGACGCGTTTTTCCGATTTCGAACATGTGTTTTGTGTGCAGGAAGGTTCGCTGTCGCGACTGAGATTCTAAAAATCTCAGTCGCGACAGGGGGTATAGGGGCGAGCTTGAAAACTTCATTTTCCCCCGATCTGGCCTCCGCAAGTCGCGACTGAGATTTTGAGAATCTCAGTCGCGATAGAGAGATGTTCTCCCTGGCGTTCGACTGCTTTTCGTCCTTCTCGAGCGTTCTTCTGACTGATATGCATTCTCGGTACGTTTTTAAGGTTTTTCGTCCATTTTAGCTCCGTTTTAGCTCCGTTTTTGCTCCTATTTGGATTTTACCAAATATTTAGGTACCTTGCATCAAAGAAGTAAATAAAGATGTAAAAGTATTCCAAATGAATATAATTAACACGATTTCAATGTAAACTTAACGTATTTATATATGATATTTTAGATATATATTTTGGGCTTAACAAACTCTCACACTTAAGCTTTTGCTAGTCCCGAGCAAAATTTCACTGAATTTATTCTTTAATCAACCTCCTTATAAATAGAACATATATCCATATATTCCTCTTTGAATTAGTTAAACCAAAAGATAAACTTTTCATGGTAAATTTATACGCAAAGCATCAAACTAGCTAGTGTAAAAGAGATATATTACTCGTCTTGTATTTCAATTTTTATATTGAAGTATTCGGGACGGTGTAAGCACGCATGTTTCCGAATCTTTCGTCTCAAGGCATTTCTAAGCACAAAATTTCCTTTCCCAAACCTAAACTATTATAAATATAGATTTAAGGACTTAGGTTTAATATATTTGCTTAGTTACGTCCAAGATAAGGGTGGTCTCGATCATAACTTTATACGCATTTTATTTGCTTTCGTGTTCGTTTAAGAGGTACCGACCATGCCATGGGTGGATGCAATCGTTATTTAAAACTTTAAACACGTTTAATTTTGCTTTAATTTCTAACGTTCCTTTCATACCTCGACCGTGATAAGGGTGGTCGTAATCGTGGCCAAAAGTAAACGGTACTTTAATGTTCTTCCCTTTCATACCTCGATTGTGATAAGGTTGGTCTCAATCGTGGCCAAAAGTTAAGAATACGACTACTTGATTTAATTAACATGAAAATAAAATTTGGGAAAGAAAAATAGCACATTCATCCTATATTGACTTGAAATTCAACATGTATTATGGCTAAAGTTTCCTTAAAAACTTCAATTGGTTTTTAATGTAAGACGAAAAATAATATCGAGCTAAAAAGCTAAAGTTGTTAGTTTGATTTATGCCTATAAACCTAATTGAAAATTGAAAATAAGATTTATATTTATCATGAATTCATGATATAAAGTTGAGATTTGAAACTAAAGAAATTTTACTTATATACATTTACTCGAGACGTTTTTGATAAAATCGTATCGGAGATTTGTAAAAATATTTGTAAAAATATAGCCAGTATAGAAATATTATTTCTAACAATAATGATAACCTTAAAATATGCTTAACATTATTTTTAAAATTAAAGTGTTAAAAACATATGAAATATATACTTTAACAAAAATTATATGTTTATGAAAAATTGCTATTATTTTTTGAAAAGTGTTGCACTTATAAAAAAAATGTTGCATTTGTTTTTTTTTTTTGAAAATGTTGCATTATACTTTACTTAAACTTGAATAACAATATGCATTTATACTTAAAATAAATGGCATTCATTCTTATTCGTTGCATTCATTCGTACTTAAAATTAAAATGAATATGAAATACCTCCTCCCACACTTAATTTGGACCATGTCCTCATTGGTGCAAAAAGCGATAAAACACGAAAAATAGTACGAAATAAATCATACGAATTAGAAATGAAAAATATAGTACCATAACATTCAAACATAATAATAAAGAGAATTGTACCAAACATAATTAAAAATATTGTAGCAATGTGAATAAGACATAATAATAATAACGAAAATGAGTTAAAGAAGGAAAGGATAAAACCTATCAAGGTGATGGTGGTGGAGTAGGCGTAGTCTCAACTCCTTGGCGTCGGAAGAAAGAAAGCATCCGGCGACGAGTAGACTTGTGCTCACGACTCAACGTAATGATCCTTGAACTCATTTCGGCATTGTTGGCAACGACTTTATCTAACCGCAAATTCATGTGATGGTTATGCTCGTTCATTTGTGTCAAAACACGTTGCCATCCAACTTGTTCTTCTTCATTTGGTTCCACATTTGCTTGCTCGGTGGAATTAACATCAACGTTCTCCTCCTCCGCTTCTTCTTCATCAAATGCCTCTTCATCCTCCTCATCATCATCTTGGGCACCTAAACCTTGTGAACCCGATGCTTCACTACCCATGGTAGCAAAAACACGTCTTGTGCGATCCGCATAAGAGATAAAGGCGGGGGGTCCCATTTTCTTCAATAAATTGGCCCTTTGAAGTGCCGTGAGATCCAAGAAAGGTAAACCAACATGAGGCATATTTTGATAATCCGCTAATTCACCTCGAGTGCCCAAAACAATGCCGGTAATTAAATTATCCATAGGCACTTGCTTATTGCGGGACTTGGAAGCTCGAACTAAATTAGAAAATATCATCTCAATACTATCAATGGTCAAACCCTTAAAAATAGCATCTAACACAACCAAATCACGAACTTGCACTTTTGAACTTTCAACCCGACCAAATAAGGAGAATGATAAAAACTTGTGAAAGAAGAATACACAATCATCCTTAATTAGCTTACTAGATGTATTCTTTGGACTAAAAACATCTAAACCGGTTAAAGAATTCCAAACCGTGTGTGAATCAAAAGGCTTTGGCTTTGAATAAAAATTCCGAGTAGGAAAACCAAACCAACGGTTCATGCCGCATACCCAACATCATAACGGACTCCATTACTTCGAAAAGAGATAACTCCTTTCTTCTTGTCATAGGTTAGAGTAACCAAAAACTCAATAATATGCGTTTTAAGACTAGGAAAACGCATACTAGCAAATCGTTTCCAACCAAGAACGGTAAGAAATTCATCAATACGCTCGGTAAAAGAAAGAGTATTTACCGTGTCGGTGTCAAGAAAAGGCATGTCGACGAACTCTATTAGGACATTAGAGAATCGGCGATATTTGCGTCCTTCGACTTCCGACGTAATATTGAATGGTGCGTCATATTGAACCCGTAATCTATTGATCTCGGTGGCCTTGGCTTTGTTTGCAACGGTCTTTTGTCTAGGCATATTGATTTGTTTGTGAAATTTGGGTGAAATAGATGAAATTTGGGTGAAATAGATGAAAATAATATGAAAGAATGAAGGTTAGAATAAAAGATAATGGTGGTGAATTGGGGAAGAAGAAGATGAATAGGGTAAATATTTATGGGGAAGATGAGTGAATCTTGTTATTGGGAAGAGAAAAGATGATTGATTGGTGTAAAAATAGGTGATATAAATAGGTGTAAGTAATAGGTATTGATTAGGATAGTTGAATAGGTAGTAATTAGAGTAGGAATAGGAAAAGATGGCCAAATTTCGCCCAATCCCGCACCTACATGTCGCAAGTCGCGACTGAGATTTTCAAAATCTCAGTCGCGACAGCAAGTAGGGAAGGGGCGAAATTTTGCCTAAAAAAAATTCTTCCTTCGCTGTCTCAACTGAGAATTCGAAATCTCAACTGAGATTTTGAAAAATCTGGGTAAAATTGGGACTGTTTTTGATGATTTTAACACTTCTAAACCAATTCCTCTTAAAATTAAGTAGCAAAAATGTGAACATTAATCCCTGAAACTGAGATAAACAAAACTGAAACATTAAATTAAAGGAAAACCAAAGGTTGTTCCTTAAAATAAAAGAAATAAACCAAGGAATCAATGCACTTTTATTTATCATTATAAACAATACCATAATATACATTTATATAGAAACATTATAAAAACATAAGTTACAAACAATCACTCATATATATATTAAAAACAATAAACAGAAACACATAAAATATATATCCCGAACTAGATGACAGACGACGTGCATTGGCCCTGTTAATCTTCGTTTGAACGAAGACTTGCCTCGCTGGTGCAGAAAGGAATGTGGGACCAGAACGGAAAACTCGTTTGACAAGTCCCTCGTTCTCCAAGAACTCGTAGTCTAAAATAGGGAATGGTTCTGTATCAGTCCAAGGAACAGAAATGGTTCCCTTGGCTCCTAAAATTATTCCACATATGATGTTGGCGAACCCAATCTTCAGTTTCTTCGAACGGGAAGCAGCAACTAACCCCTCCATTAGAATCTTCGAGGAGTTCACTGAGTTGCCTTGGAAAATGTCGCCCAACACATAAAGATCAGTATCTTTCACAATATTGCTACTGACTCGACCAAAAAGGCTGTGACAGAGGAACTTATGCAGATACAGCATGGAATTAGAATTAATGGATTTGTTAAAGGCAAGACGTGGATTGAATCGCCAAAATCCTGTTAGCATCCTCCATATATCTCTAGAAGTCATATCCCTTCCAGGATGGTGTTGAGTTGTGTCTCGGGGTGGAAATCCAAACCAATTGTGAAGTTCTGGATATCCAAAAGTGAATACCTCCCCCTCACAACGAAAACTGAGACGAACACGTCTCTTGTTGACGAATCGAACTGTGGAGAAAAATTCCAGAACCCAATTTCCAATTATAGGAAATTTCATAGAAACAAATTTGGACCAACCCAAATTAGTCAGATAGCGATCAATGTCTTTCGCTTATCCCGAGTTCCTCGTTCAGAAACTCGTCCAGATACATCATGCCAAAGAACTGAGCATATCTGAATTGCAGAAAGCGTTTCCCCTCATCATGGTTATAAATGGGAAACCATGCACCATATCTATCGGAGATATCAACTTTCCCTTTTTGAGAAGAATTGTGTTTGTGAACATTTTTCAGAGACTTAGTCATGTCTGTGATAGAAAAGAAAAATGAAGTCTGTAGGATTTGAGAACTTGAGAAAGAAATTTAGAAAGATGAAGTGAAATGGATGAAGTCTGATCCTACAGGAATATATAAATCCTATAAGTGAAAGGATGTGTCTGTTAGAAAGAAATAGGTGTCAAAGTGATACCTCTTCGATTTAACTGACAGAAAATTGTAAAGAAAAAGGACTGTAATCCCTTACAGTTATTTCAAATGTAAAAAGACAGAAAATTTCTCAACTGAGATTTTCGGAATCTCAACTGAGATTTCCAAATCCTGGAACATAGAAAATCTCAAATGAGATTTCTGCATGTATAATTTCTCAATAACACTTAACACTTAATGAAAATTTCATAACATGACTAAATTAAAATTTTAATGTGAACAAAACTCATTTGTACTTAATGATAAATAAATGTAAAAATAAAAAATTAAAGTAAATAAATTAAATAAAAAAACAAATAAATTAAAAAGAAAAGAATAAATTAAAAAGAAGAAGAATAATAATTATAAATATAAAATAAATAATAAAATAAAAAAACTATAAATTAAAAACATGAAAATCAAAGAAATTAATTTTTATAAAATTTATCCACGGATTCAATTGCTTGAATAGGAACTCCGTCGAAATAAATTTTGCAACGATTACCATTGACCTTAAATCGGTCACCATTAGATTTTTCTAGCTCCAATATTCCGTAATCAAATGTTTGAACAACCAAAAATGGTCCAGCCCATCTAGATTTTAGTTTACCTGGAAATAATTTTAATCTAGAATTAAAAAGTAAGACCTTATCTCCAACATTAAAGTTTTTAATTTTGATTTTGGCATCATTCCACTTTTTAATTTTCTCCTTATAAATGCTCGCATTTTCGTAGGACAAATAGCGTAATTCATCCAACTCGTTTAAGTCAAACAAACGCTTTTTCCCTGCGCTTTGCAAATCATAATTAAGGGTTTTTATAGCCCAATATGCTTTATGTTCTAATTCAACCGGCAAATGACAAGCTTTCCCATAGACTAATCTATAAGGTGTCATCCCGATAGGTGTTTTAAATGCAGTACGGTATGCCCATAATGCATCGTCAAGTTTATGTGCCCAGTCTCTTCTAGAAGACGAAACTGTTTTCTCAAGTATCCATTTGAGTTCTCTATTTGAAATTTCTGCTTGACCATTCGTTTGAGGATGGTACGGTGTAGAGATACGATGGTGTACTCCGTATTTTTTTTCATAAGTAACTCAAAAGCTCTATTTACGAAATGAGTACCACCGTCACTTACCATAACTCTAGGAACTCCAAATCGACAGAATATTGAATTTAAAAACTTAACAACTACTTTAGAATCATTTGTCGGGGTTGCTATTGCTTCAACCCACTTTGAAACATAATCTAGGGCTACTAATATATAATTTTTGCCAAAAGAAAAAGGAAAAGGACCCATGAAATCAATTCCCCATACGTCGAAGATTTCAACTTCCAATATGTTCTTAAGAGGCATCTCATCTTTCCTTCCTATATTCCCCGTTCTTTGACATTTATCACAGCGGATAATAAATGAACGGACATCTTTAAACATAGTAGACCAAAAGAATCCGCATTCAAGTATTCTAGCTGCTGTTTTGCTTACGCTATTATGACCTCCGTAAGCGCTAGCATGACATTCTAACATTATAGAGTCATATTCAAACTCACTAACACATCTCCTAAATATTCCATCGCCGCATGTTTTGAACAAGAATGGATCTTCCCAAAAATATTTCTTAACTTCTGAAAAGAATTTCTTCTTTTGCTGAGAAGTCAATCCATCTGGCACAACATGTGCAGCTAAGTAATTGGCTATATCCGCATACCATGGAGTTATGACACTTTGTAATTGCATGAGATGTTCATCGGGGAAATCATCTCGAATACCTGATGTTTCACCGATGGGACCGTTTTCATCCTCAAGTCTTGATAGATGATCGGCGACCAGGTTTTCAACTCCCTTTTTGTCTTTAATCTCAATGTCAAATTCTTGCAATAATAAAACCCATCTAATAAGACGTGGTTTTGCATCTTTCTTAGCAAATAAATATCGTAAAGCTGCATGATCAGTATAAATGATGACCTTAGATCCTAACAAATAGGATTAGAATTTATCACATGCAAAAACTACTGCTAACATTTCTTTTTCAGTTGTGGTGTAATTTAGTTGTGCACTGGACAATGTGTGACTCGCATAATATATAACATGAAGTTTCTTATCCTTCCTTTGACCTAATACACATCCTACAGCTAAGTCACTCGCATCACACATAATTTCGAAAGGTAGATTCCAATCGGGTTTCGATATTATAGGTGTACTGACTAAAGCCGTTTTCAAAGTATTGAAAGCTTGTAAACAATCTTTATTAAAATCAAAAGTTGAATCCTTCATAAGCAAATTAGTAAGTGGTTTGGAGATTACAGAAAAGTTCTTTATAAACCGTCTGTAAAAACCTGCATGACCTAAAAATGATCTTACTCCCTTAACAGTGGTTGGTGGGGGTAATTTTTCTATAACTGAAGTCTTTGCTCTGTCCACTTCTAAACCTTTTTCAAAAATCTTATGACCTAAAACTATTCATTCGTCTACCATGAAATGACATTTTTTCCAATTTAATACTAAATTCGTTTCTTCACATCTAGACAATACTTTATCTAAGTTCTGTAAACATGCATTGAAAGAATCTCCATAAACTGAAAAATCATCCATGAAAACTTCCATTATGTCTTCAATGAAGTCATTAAATATTGCTGTCATACATCGTTGAAAAGTTGCTGGTGCATTACATAGACCAAAAGGCATTCTCCTATATGCAAAAGTTCCGTAAGGACATGTGAAGGTTGTTTTATCTTGGTCATCCGGGTAAATGTAAATTTGAAAGAATCCGGAATAACCGTCTAGGAAACAATAAAATGCATGACCGGCTATCCTTTCGATCATTTGATCAATGAAAGGTAGAGGAAAATGATCTTTCCTAGTTGCTTTGTTTAGGTTCCTATAGTCTATACAAACCCTCCAACCGGTGGTGGTTCGTGTAGGTATCAGTTCACCTTCATCATTTCTTACAACAGTTATGCCTCCTTTTTTGGGTACACAATGGATTGGACTAACCCATTCACTATCCGAGATCGGATAAATGATTCCATTGTCTAAAAGTTTAGTAATCTCATTTTTTACTACTTCTTTCATGTTCGGATTTAAGCGTCTTTGCCTATCCGCTTTAGGTGGCTTGTCCTCTTCTAAGTGAATTCTATGCATTACTATACTAGGATTAATTCCTTTTAAGTCTGAAATTTGCCATCCCATACTTCCTATCCTATTTCTAACAACATCTTTCAATTTTTCTTCTTGATCGCTTGTTAATTTGTTAGAAATAATTATAGGTAGAGAATCGCCTTCGCCTAAGAAAGCGTACCTCAAATGACTGGGTAACTCTTTAAGTTCTAATTTAGGGGGTGTTACAATTGAAGGCGGAACTGGTCCATCTTCTCGAATCAAAGGCTCTGGGTCCTTATAGTCTAGTTCCTCATCTATTATAGGTTCAATTATTTCTTCACTTTGAATTACATCATTGACACATTCTTCGACTAAATCAAGTTTCATACAAGCGAATTCCTCCATAGGGTATTTCATCGCTTTGTTCATGTTAAACTCGACCTTATCTTCTCCTATCCTTAAAACTACCTTCCCTTCCGACACATCAACTAGAGCGCGTCCCGTGTTCATAAACGGTCTTCCAAAAATTAAAGGGCAATTTACATCATATGCAAAGTCTAATATAACAAAATCGGCAGGAAAAATAAATTTATCGACTTTGACTAAAACATCTTCAATTATACCATATGGCCTTTTAGTGGTTTGATCCGCTAATTGCAAAACCATATTGGTATGTTTGATATCTTCTTCTAAACCTAACTTGTTAAAAATAGACAATGGCATTAAGTTTATACTTGCTCCTAAATCACAAAGACAACTTGGGAATTCAATATCTCCCAACTTACACGGAATAGTAAAACATCCGGGATCCTTGAGTTTAGTGGGCAAATTACTTGATACTATTGAACTACAGTCTTCAGTTAACGAAATGGATGAAATTCCTTCCCAACTGATTTTCTTTGAAATCAAATCCTTTAAAAACTTACCATAGTTAGGAATTTGTGTGATTGCATCCATAAATGTCAAATTGATGTGCAAATTTTTAAGTTTATCCAAAAACGTTAGAAGTTGTTTATCATAGTCCTTATTTCGGACTTTGTGTGAAAAAGGTGGCTTGGGTACAAAAGTTTTGGTACCTGCGTCAGATGGTGAAATTTTTGTGTTTAAGATATCATCTTTGGACTTTGGTAAATCATTTCCTGATAATGTTGCATCTTTGGGCATTTCAGGCCCTTCATAATTTTTCCCTGAACGAAGAGTAATAGCCTTCACCTGCTCTTTCGGATTTTCTTCCGTATGGCTGGGAAGACTTCCCTCTTTTTGGGATGGAATTGATTTAGCAAGTTGACCAATTTGAATCTCCAAATTATGGATGCTAGATGAGTGGTTTTTAATAAGCTGATCGAATTTGTTTTCGATCCGTTTAAAACCATCGTCGTGATTACTTATTTTTCCACTGATAGCATCTATAAACTTGTCGATTTTAGAAGATAAAGTGCTAATCGTGTCTCTTGATTGATTTTGATAATTAGTGGTACGATTTTGATTAGCACTGGCATTATTGTTATTGTTATCTTTCCAGTTAAAGTTAGGATGATTCCTCCATCCAGCATTATAAGTATTAGAATAAGGATTATTAGTTTGGTTTTGCCCTTGGACAAAATTTACCTGTTCGATCTCACTCATATTTTCGTAATCCACATCCGTTTGGATTGGATTACCATTGGTATCGCGTGGTGCCATAAATTGGTCAATTTTGTGCGATAAAGCAGAAAATTGGGCTTGTAGCATTGCGACTGGATCAAGTTCAACTATACCTTTAACTGATGGTGAGGCTGAGGATGATGGTTTCGCCACCGGCATATGTCCACGTTCCGCGGGCCACATACTGCTGTTGATTGCCATTTCCTCCAAAAGTTCTCTCGCTTGGGCTGATGTTTTCTTCATAAATAGCCCTCCCGACATAGCATCTAATGAACCCCTAGTTGTAGGATTTAGTCCATTGTAAAATGTTTGCATTAAAAGTTCAGTGGGTAATTGGTGGTGTGGGCATAAACGTTGAAGTTCTTTAAAACGTTCCCAAGTTTCATAAAGAGTCTTATTATCATTTTGAGAAAAAGATGTTAACTCCTTTATGACTCTTGCGGTTTTTGCTAAAGGAAAATATTTAGAGAAAAACGCTTGGGCTAATTGTTCCAAAGTGGCAAAAGTTGCGGCTGGCATAGAAGTTAACCATTCTTTGGCTCGATCCTTCAAAGTGAAAGGAAAGAGGCAAATTTTGATTGCTTCTGCAGTCACATCTGGGATTTTAAAAGTGTCACAAATTTCTAGGAAATTTGTTAAGTGGGTGTTAGGATTTTCGTTAGGTAACCCGTAAAATGTTACATTATTTTGCAACATATTAAGCAAGGCTGGCTTAATTTCAAATTGGTTTGTGGTGATTCTGGGTCTAACGATACTATTGGTTACACCGGCCACACCTGGCCTAGCGTATTCCATAAGTGTTGGTGGGTCTGCCATTTTTTCTGGCTCGGTATGTGTTTTTACTAGGGTCTTATTTTTGTTTTTCTTATTTTTCTTGTTCTTCCTAATGGTTTTCTCAATTTCTGGGTCTATAGGGTCTGGTACAATGCCTGAACTTCGAGAACTGCGCATGAACCTGAAATCTTGCACGAACCGAAACTACCTACAAAACAGAATTTTGAAAAATAAATAAATTAGTAAATGAAAACTATTAAATTATAAAAGTTAAAATAAGTATGTTTAAACCTAAATTCGAAATACAACACGAAAAATTTAAAATTTTGTCAAAAATTTTGGCGTTCCCCGGCAACGGCGCCAAAAACTTGTTGAGCGATTTCCGCAAGTGCACGGTATACGCTTGTAGTAATAAAAGATATCGAACCCACATGGAACGCTTTTTAACTAAAACTTTATTTAATTCGGTTTAATCACGTGTTTAGGTTTAATAAAAGAAATACGTTTAGTTGATGGAATAGGTTTTGGTAAATTAGGATTAGATAGAAGGATTATATCGAGTTTAGAGAACAATTCCGTTTTGGAATTTTGATTACAAAACAGATACTTCCGTAATTGGAATAAAATAGATCTTATTTTCATAAAGCAAAGTAAACAACTTTAACTTTGTGAGATTATGGACATGTAACAATATAGTGATTTACTCAATTAAATGGCTTCGAACCATAGAAATCCCCCTGGCGTTGAGATGATTCCTACCTTAATCAAACTAGTGTTTATTTCTGATAAGCCGCGATCAGCGATCATGTCATCCATAAAAACTAAATTTGTTAAGTGTTCAACAAAGTTCTTATATGAATAAGATGGAATAGAACGTTTTAATAAAAACACCAATTTATCATTTTGAAAATCATTTTGTCAGAACAATATCAAAATAACAACAGTAAGAATATATTGAATAAATAAGTATATCATTAATGAAATGTGAATTTTCACAAGTTAACAGAGAAGTAGAAACTTGGATAGCATTGCAACGAAAACTTTGAGATCCGGGTTGTCAATCTTTCTCTCAAACTCCGTAGGTTCGTCAAACCTCATGCGCTTCAGCCGTCAAGTCTTCTCGCTGGATCTTCGGAATAGAGACTGGTCTCGTCCACTATCAGAATGAAAACTAAACTAATACTGTGTTTATAACTAATCTAAATACAATTCGTGTACAACATGATTGTTTACAGAAATGAACTCTAACTTTCTGATTCTTTTCTGAATCAGAAACTCAACATAACAACTTTCTTCTCTAATTTCTCTAACTTTTCCAACTTTACCAACCTTGATTTCTGAAATGGATCACTTATTTATAGTTGTTGAAGGGTTGTAAATGACGGGTCGTGTCTGTTGGTGAAGGGTCGCTTTTATCCGAACGAACAGACGCGTTTTTCCGATTTCGAACATGTGTTTTGTGTGCAGGAAGGTTCACTGTCGCGACTGAGATTCTGAAAATCTCAGTCGCGACAGGGGGTATAGGGGCGAGCTTGAAAACTTCATTTTCCCCCGATCTGGCCTCCGCAAGTCGCGACTGAGATTTTGAGAATCTCAGTCGCGACAGAGACATGTTCTCCCTGGCGTTCGACTGCTTTTCGTCCTTCTCGAGCGTTCTTCTGACTGATATGCATTCTCGGTATGTTTTTAAGGTTTTTCGTCCATTTTAGCTCTGTTTTTGCTCCTATTTGGATTTTACCAAATATTTAGGTACCTTGCATCAAAGAAGTAAATAAAGACGTAAAAGTATTCCAAATGAATATAATTAACACGATTTCAATGTAAACTTAACGTATTTATATATGATATTTTAGGTATATTTTGGGCTTAACAATAAACTGAGTGACAGATCCACAAAGTGTTTCTTTTGGGACACAAACATGGGCTAAAGGGGGCAAAACTCCTAGACCTAAACACATACACCATTTTCCATTCAATGAAGGTCAAATTCTTTGAAAACATTTTCCCATTCAACTCAATTGAGCCACCATATTGCATCAATGATGCCAACCTTGATGCATTACATAATGCTATCCTAGAAGAACCTGATGAACTAAATACCCCCATCATTGCACTACCAAATCATGACACAGTTGAATATGATGACTATATCAATCCAGACACACAAATCACTGATGCAATTCCCACAGAAACACAACCACCACCTCCAAATACCCAACAAATAAGAAAATCCACCAGAAATAAGACCACTCCTGCCTATCTGTAGGATTATCATACTGCATTGCTATCAAACACTACTCTACCAGTTACAAAAAGCACACCATATTCCATCACACAACATATTTCATACAACAACCTGTCACCAAATAAAAGAAACTTCTAAATAAAAATAACCTGCCAACATGAACCAACAACATACAAACAAGCAGCAAAAGATCCACAATGGTAGGAAGCTATGCAAAAGGAATTATTGGCTCTAGAGGCAAATGAAACCTGGCAATTGGTTGAATTGCCTCCATGAATAATACCCATTGGCTGCAAATGGGTTTTTAGAATCAAATACAGGGCAGATGGTAGCATTGATCGCTACAAGGCCAGACTAGTGGAAAAAGGGTTCACTCAAAGAAAAGGTGTGGACATCAAAGAAACTTTTGCACCAGTGGCAAAGTTTACTACCATTAGAACCTTACTCACCATTGCAACATCGAAAGGGTGGAAAATAGTGCAACTTGATATTAATAATGCTTACCTCCATGGCGAGATTGAGGAGGAGGTTTACATGCTGCTTCCACCTGACCTTGATTATGGAGAGCCAAACAAGGTGTGCAAGCTGAAGAAGTCACTATACGGCCTTCGCCAAGCCGGCCGGCAATGGAACCTCAAACTGACTGAGGCAATAAAAGTAGCAGGATATATGCAGACACCTTCTGATCCATCGCTCTTCATCAAATAGCGGGACACCAGCTTTGTGGCATTGCTCATCTATGTAGACGATGTTATTGTAGCCGGGGATGATGACATCAAAATACAATCCATAAAGGATCATCTTCACCATCTTTTCAGCATAAAGGACTTGGGCCCCCTGCATTACTTCATGGGTTTTGAATTCGCTCGGTCTGAAAAAGGCATTCACATGTGCCAAAGGAAGTATGTATTGGAATTATTCAGTGACACTGGCCTCTTGGGATGCAAACCCGCCAAAACACCAGCCACTCTAAAATTCAAACCTTCACCCAATGCCCCCCTCTACTAGACATCACCTCATATCGCCAATTAATTGGGCGATTACTCTATATCACACACTCTAGACCAGAAATTGCCTACATCGTCAACACCTTTTCTCAATACCTCTCCAATCCAACCTCTGATGACATTCAAAGAGCCTATCGAGTGGTGAGATATCTAAAGGGATCACCTCATCTTGGTCTATTCTTCCCCAGTCAGAATGACCTTCAATTGCAAGCTTTCACCGACTCTGATTGGGCCTCCTGCTCTGAAACTCGCCGATCTATCACCGGTTATGTAGTATTTTTGGGTACTCCTACTATCTCCTGGCGATCCAAGAAACAGAGCACTGTCTCGCGATCTTCTTCCAAAGCGGAATATCGAGCAATGGCTTTCACCTCCTACGAATTACACTGGCTCCTCAACTTACTTCAAGATTTTCGGCTCCCCATTGCTCATCTTTGCTCCTTTTTTTATGACAACACATTGGCGATCCACATAGCTCATAATTCTATCTTCCATAAATGCACTAAGCATATAGACATCGACTGTCATGTCATTTGTGAAAGATTCAAATCAGGATTAATTTGTCTTATGTCGATCTCTTCTCACCTACAACTCGCGGATCTTTTTACAAAAGCTCAACATTTTCCCCAATTTGAATTTTTGATCTGCAAACTAGGGCTTTTCGATCCTTATACGCCTAGTTTGAGGGGGGTGAAGAAACACAAAATCCAGCGTGTTGCCTCACAAAACGCAGCGTTTTGCAACAAGCCACACATCAGATACGCTGCACTCGCCCTCAGAGAAACTCTACGCTTATAACCGCCTACAATCAGCACATGCCTCCTCCACCAGATCCAAGGAAGATCCGCCAGCTCACTCCTTCCACCTGCAACTAATCAAACACAATCAATTAATCCTACGGTCAATATTGTAAATGATGTAAAATCATTCTTAGCATCTTTTCCCCTTTTGCAGTGTATATAAATACATGTAATATCTGAAATAGAAATCAAGGAAAATGAGAAATTTTTTCTCCCGAATCTCTGTTTAATAAATTCACATATATAATAAATTTTAATTTTGAGTGAAAATTGATTTAAAAGAAAACATAAGGTAACCTTCTCATTCCAACTAGGTTGATAATTAATACGATTGAATCTAGGTGATAATGTCCAATGATGGTTAGAATCCCTTCCACGCTGAGGTAAGACAGAAAAATAATCAAGATGGTAGTGACAACCATACTCCGATGCTTAATTTCAAAGAGTTTAAGAATATAAGCAATATGCAATTGAATATGGATTGTAATAGATGTGTTTATGTAGTTTAACCATGACAACACGTTTTATTTATAGAATGTCAGAGGCAATTCTGATGTCAGTTCAAAGTATGTGTTGTAGTTTCTTTTTACGACAAATATCGACTCCTGGATGACGAATGTAATTAAGTCAGTTTGTAGAGTGTGTGCAAACTGTAATCCCTAAATTTATGGCATGTGTTGGGACACCCTATTCCGGTGTTAATTCGGAATAACTCTCATCGATCCATGTGCCTTGACGATTATATATCCTAGTGTGCTTTGCTTCAGAGGCTCCTTTTGTACCACGTTTCCATCCCCATGTGTTCCTAATAATAACACGTGTACATGTCCTTATATTGTCATGATATCAGATGCCCCCCTTCAACATCCCAACCACTTTAGGGATTCGTCTGTTTATCGTTTGGGGAGTTTTAGCAGTTTTAAGTAAGATAGGACATTTTGGCCAAACTAGAAACTACACTTCATTACCAATGTAACATGGTGTTCTCGCGTCGCATGATATTTTCTCTTCGTGGTAGGTGAGGCGTCCTAATGCACTCCCTAATTTTGATATCACTGCTACAAATCGTGTAGCTCTTCTTACAAGAGTCCTTTCCATCGTTTCCTATCCCCCCAAAGAACTCGACATGTGTATAAGACCATCCCACCTAAGAGTAAATAGGCGAAAAACTCTCCGAGTTCTAAGAAGTTTTTTCTCTAAGGGTCTCCATTGAAGGTGCCGTTTCACCGTCTGGTCAGCAAATTCTATAAAAGGAGACTAGGAGCAACTCATTTCCATTTCCTCGATCTCTTCACCTTTTTCCTCCATTCTCCATTTTTCTTCCAAGCTTCAGAAATCTGTAAGTGTGATTCTGCCCTTTCATTTCTTTTATTTTATGAAAGTTTTGAGAAGGAAAAATTCCTGCCATTGTCAACTCTCCCCAAATTTCTAGCTGGAGCTACTAACTTTGAATAAGCTTTGTGAAGATTTGGGTTGATGCTTAATAGATCAGTTTTCCCAATGTTTTGGAAACCTATGAAGAGAAAGTGGATGATGTCTGTTACTGGACTATAGGTACCAAGAGTCGACCACTTTGTCTAGAAAGTCAAACAATGTGAAAGGCTTCAAACCTAAAGGGTTCTGGTTGGGAAAGAAGAGAGGTAATTTCAATAGCCCATATCCAAAATCGCGACAACTAATTTAACAATGTTTTTTCTTCTTCTTCTCCTTCTTTTTCTTACAACTGCTTTTGTTTAATTTCACATGATTTTCTAGGATTCTGCAAAGGTTGGAGATTCGAATTGATGCCTTAGCCAAAATGTTATATTCCTTCACTATGGGTAACTCTATTTATCCCTTTCAAATTCAACAGATCTATGTATTTTTTGTTAGCTTATATTTTGGGGTCTGAAGATAAAATCTATCTCTGAGCACAGGTTGTTGGCATGCACTTGGCGAACTTGTTTGGAAGCTTGGTGAAAGAGTTCTTCTTCCTTTGATTATCCCAATCTTATCCAAGAGGTTGAAGAACCCTAATGTCGGTAGAAGGCAGGTAATAAGCATTATAGAGCTATGTTGTTTATAATCTGTCTCTAAGCAGTTACTGGATTTTCAAATCTATTGTCAATTGTGCATTGTACTTATTTTTTCCTTTCCCATTGCATGCATACACTGTTAGATCTTGTAGTATGGTTAATGTACATGGTTGAGAGTGTTTATCATGGTGAAAAATATACCAAATAAATGTGAACCTCATATACAATCCTTATTCCAGCAACTCAACAACTACAGCAAGAGTAAATCTGATGATTATTACTACATAGGTCAGGAAAAGCTTGATTAAGGAGCAATAAAACCCTAGTAGATCGAAGAAGAGAACAGATAGAACTTACCATTTCTATGTTTTGATTTCAAAACTGGAGATTTGCATGTGGAAGCTTCCATGGAGCAACACGAGAAAGAGATGTGCGAGCTAAAAAGAATCATCGAGCTAGAGAAGCCTAATTTTCTCTATAGAATAAATTAGGTCTTTCTTTTTGTTTATATATGACTGAGCTAAAATGTTTGAGCGCGTTATATTTTGGAAAAAAATTGGGCCGCCACAAAACGTAAAAAATTTGCCGCTTTTTTGTTTTAAGATAACAATGACAGTTACATATAAAGTGGGTCATCTTATTTAAACATATATATTGTGTCATCTGAAAGGGAAAGTAATGTAGTGCATGTAAACTAAATTCATTATTTGAAAAGTAAACAGTGCGCAAATGATAGCACATGAAAATAAAGATTGAATCAAAAAGATGTTGAAAGTTTTGATTGAGCTTAAAAAGTAAAATACTTACAAAAAAAAGAAGAATAAAGTACTAAAGTAAAGTTTAACTCGATGCGAGGTCGATATTTAGAAGAGCTAAATGTAATCTAAATTGAATAAATAAAAGTTAAAAATGGTTGGAATATGTGATTAGAGTTGAAGTGTTGAATTAGATTAGAATGATTGGGTCGATTGAATTGATGGCTGGGGTTTATAAATGATATCAAAGTGTGTACATATAGTTGTAGAGGTAATGCAAAGGATTTCACATTCATTCTTCCTCTCATCCAACTTCTCAACTTCATCCATTTCCTCTTGGTGTAGAATCTAGGTCCTTCTCTATTATCTTTCCTTAGTGTTTTTTATTTAAGATAAATGAAATAAGAACAATTTGTAACATAGAAAATGAAAAATGAAAGGATTATCCGAATATAAGAAATAAATATGGAACAATCTTCATATGAGGCACATAAAAAGTGGACCTAATTATTATCATCTTTGGTCCACACCACACCACAGATGGACCATTCTGACTTATCTTGGCTCTTAGTACAGTGTGATAATAACTTAATATTATAATGGAACGCTATCAAAATTGTAGATCTGGACTGAAGATCGGCACTTTCCTAAATATATATAAAAAAAATGATAAAATAAATAAATCATTTTCTCTTATTGATCAGGTGATGATGAAAAAATAAATTGCTGAATTTCAGAATAGCCAGATGCATAAAGATTAATCTTATTTTGTAGTAGTTCAGTAAAGTCAATAAAATTGTCTCTGATTTGTTTTGAAACTTTAATTTGTTTAATAACATATTTCTTAACATCACATCAGTGGCCTTGCTTATCTTCATGTGTTTGCAATACGTACGGTTCTTTTAAATGTGTAAATATATTTATATGAAATCTCGAGGGATTGTCCCACTTTGATTTTTAATTAAAATTCAATACAATTTGAAAATGATCTTTTTGTTCTTATGCGGATAACTTACCTAAGTTTGAAATAAAATGTGGGTAGCTAAAGTATAGTTAATCATGACAACTTTCAGTATATCAACACAGAAACAATTTTATGAAAAGTATTTGGAATAAATCAATTTTACCAATTAAATCAATTTTCAATTGTGTCGTCTACTTTATTATGACAGACTGTACTAGGATGGGCTTCTGACCGTCCGTTTGTTGCATTCAAAAGCCATTTTCATGATATATTTTCACTATAAATCTTTACATTGTAAAAAAAAAAAAAAAAGTTGTCTAAATATTTCTACGTCGTTATCTGTTTTCCATTCAATTTCTGACCTACCACATAGTTAACTTATTAACTAGGGTAGTAATAGGACGGAGAATTCCAAAACCTACGATATACAAACCGACAGAATGGAAAATTCCACCGATTTGTTTGAATTCATGGTCTCCTACTTTAAAACAAACATCAACCAACTCAATCACTTAGAACTAGACCTCGGCATGGGCCGGGCCTGTCGGACTTGTGATCAAATCTGATAAGTCCAAGCCCAGCCCAAGCCCACACTAATATAGTCGGGCTCGGGCTCGGCCGGGCTCGAGCCTAAAAATGAAATCCCAAGCCCGCCCGCGCCCGCCCAAGCCCATATCTAAATTAAAAAAAAATCAATTAAAATAAAATACTAACTTTTTTTAATAAAAAATAATAAACATAATAGTTAATAAGTCTTAGAAAACTAATTGTAAATTGTAAATACTAATTACTTATTTAATTATCTATAAATTTATGTATGTCGGGTTTTTATGGACTCATTTAATTTATATAATTAAATTTATAAATACATATGTATATAACGGGCCGGGGCCGGGCCAGACCCGCCCATTTACTAGACGGACTTAATCGGGCTTGAGCCGGGCCGAGCCTGACACTAATTTTATGTGTCCAGGCCCGGCTAAATGGGTCTGGGCTCGGACCGGGCGGACGGACATCGACCCATGGCGAGATCTACTTAGAACTACTAATATAATACTACATGGGTTAAATATAAACCAATACTAGAAGAGCTATAAAGGGGGGAAGCACCGGTAGTTAGAGCAGAGCCGATGGCATGGATAATACATTTTTTTCTCAAAGCTAAAAAATTAGTTGGATGGAGGCATTAATTCTACTCCGTTTCTGAAATAAATCCTTATATATATATATATATATGAAAGCTTAGAAGTTGCATACAATGTAAAGGGTTTTCTTGATAAAAAAAAAAGCATGGTTGTCAAAACCGGACCGATCAAACAACTGAAAAAAACAAAGGGTCAAGGGTTTGAGGTTTAATCGGGATCCAACCGGGGTTCAACCGGTATTCAAAAATCATGTGCAAATTATATTTTTATTCATATTTAGTCTTATAACATAGTATAATATCAACTATGTTCATAAAAATTATACTAATATAATAACATTTATTTAGTATCAAATCATGATATCAAATTAATAAATTTAACATGATAAATAAATAAATAAATTAAAAAATATATATACTTTTAAAATTAATAGTGATTATTTTTATTAATAACTAACATGTAAATATGCTAATAATATATGTATTTTATAATTTAACTTAAATTTAAATTTATTATATTTTTAAAATTTATTTATATATATTTAAAATCTAAATGATAATTAAACTGTATTAATATTGAGATAATATAATAATTTTTTAATGATATTTATCTAAATAGAAAAAGATAATACTAAATCATATTTTAATTATTTAAGTTATAACATTATTATTTATTCTTATTATTATTTGTTAATAATAGATATAAGTGAAATGGTAGCATAGTGGTGAGTATTAGAGTCTATAGACCAAAGGCAGTCTTGATCACATGCACCTTAATGAGCATGCAGAATTTGCTCATTCATCGTTAGATCTAGGCTTATTATAATCCTAAGGTGGGGATTCAAAGCATCCTGGGTCTTAGATTTAATAAGCCTATATCTAACGGTGAATGAGCAAATTCACTTGCTCATTAAGGTGTATGTGAAAATTCCTGAGACCCAAGGTCCAAGGTTTGAATCCTACCTTTGTCAAAATTTATATATATTTTTTTAAGTAAACATGTCTAAAAGCAAACCGGACCAAACCGCTTAACCGGCATTAGGTCAACCGGTTCATGGTTAAAACCGATCGGTTTGAACGGGTCTAAACGGTTTTCAAGGATTTAACAACCGGACCACCTCCGGCTCGAAATTGTGACCAGTTCTGGTTGAACCGGGTTGGACCGGCCGGATCGGTTCGGGTTTGATAACCTTGATAGAAAGTAATTTTTTTGTTTGTTATAAATTGTTAGTAAATTTCTTGTTGATATTTGGTCAGGTGTAGCATTACAGTGAAGCTAGTAAACTTTAGGTGTTTTCAGTATTTCTTTTCTTTATAATAAAGATGTTGTATTAGATAGAAAAAATTAAGATTTAAAATACAAGGCTTGGGAGCTCTGGATGCGATCATGTCTGATAGAGATGTGAGCTATCTCGATGTGATTGTTAGATCTATTCGTGTCGTGACGTGTTCTTTTAATGATTCGTGCTTCATTTATGAGGGACGGTTGCGGAACGTGGCGGCTCACGAACTTGCAAAATGGGGATCCTGTTTCAACGAACCTCAAGTATTAGTGTCTGATTTTCCATTTTTTGTCTTCTTGTATTAACCTTGATTGCAATCTTTAATACAAGTTGATGTTTATATCAAAAAAAAAAAAAAAACACACACAAGGCTGGGGTTGGGGGAATGAAAGGCTGAGACCCCAATTTGCTAGTTGATGGGCTTCAGTATAACAATTTCGATTCTAAAAAAGTTGAACTGGACGTTGGCAAAGGTGGACGTCCTTTCTTGAATAACATTCACCTCGAATCAAGGTGTGACACGTCTTGAGCTCTTTCTACAGTTATAATAGTCGTTTTATAATTATGATATCAAAACCGGATCGATCAAAGAATCGGAAAAGATAAAAAGTCAAGAATCTGAGGTTTAACCAGAATCCAACTAAGATTCAACCGATATTAAAAAATCATATGAAAATTATATTTCTATTCATATTTAATCTTATAACATAATATAATATTAAATATATTCATAAAAGTTATACTAATATAATAACATTTATTTAATATCAAAACATGATATCAAATTAATAAATTTAATATAATAAATAAATATAAAAATTAACAAAAATATATAAGTGATTAGTTTTATTAATAATTAACATGTAAATATATTAATAGGATATGTATTTTATAATTCAACTTAAATTTTAATTTATTAAATTTTTTAAAATTTATTTGTATATATTTAAAATTTAAATGCTAATTCAACTTTATTAACATTAAGAAAATAAAATAATTTTTTTAATGATATTTATTTAAATAGAAAAAATAATACTAAATCATATTTTAATTATTTAACTTGTAACATTATTATATTCTTAAATAGTTAATAATAAACGTAAATGAAATGGTAGTGTAGTAGTGAATATTAGAGTTTACGAATTAAGGGTTCAAGGTTCGAACCTAACTTTGTTTGAAGGGATTAACATCAATTAATCCATTTGAGATATACGGGTTCGGGCGTACCTTATTGAATAGCAAAACCTGTAGATCTCTCAGACTAGCGGTAGCGGAAGCAGATCTAAACACCACGATCTTGTACCACCATTAATAGGCAACCACACAACGTTAGCCCAGAAAGACTGAATAATCCAAAGACTAAAGTGAAGAAGAAGAAGAGAGAGAGAGAGAGGGAGAGAGAGAGAGAGAGAGAGAGAGAGAGAGAGAGGGGAGGTGCAAGAGAAGGAGGAGACAACCTTTCAACCTTATGTTATGATCATGGTTAAGCCTATTTATAGGAAGCGAAAAGCCTAATCCTCCATCTCTTAAGATGGGCTTGGCCCGTTCCATTTCAGACGGATCAGATTAATTAGATCTATACCCTATACCCAATTAATCCTAACATTGTTATAGTTTATAATTTTTAAAGTAAATATGTCTAAAAGCAAACCAGACCAACCTGCTCAACCGATACTGGGTCAATTGGTTCGCGGTTGAACCGATCAATTTGAGTGGTTCTAAACTGTTTTCAAATATTTAAAAATTAGGCCACCTTGGCCCAAAATTATGACCGGTTTCGATCGAACCGGATTGAACCGGTCGCTCCGATCCGAGTTTGATAACCTTACTTGTAATTAGAGGAGACTATTCTTTGCTATGAATTCAGTCTCACACTGATGTAGTGGTGGAGCCAGGATTTTACATTTGGGGGCTAATTTTAACTCTATAGTTTTGTGTTAATTTTTCAAAGTCACAAAATCTTTTTAGCCTCCAGCATAATAATATAAAACTGCTTCGTTTTGATGTGGTGATTAAAAAATTAAAAGTGTTCAACGTGAAAAGAATAAACCTATTTAATTTTCTATATGTTTAACGTTGATTTCTTAAATTAAGAGTCCTAAATTTTTATCGTTTTGGTGTGTTGAATGCTAAAAAAATAAAAGTGCTAAGAATAAAAGAAGTACATATATTTAATGTTTTATCATTAATTTCTTAAAAATTATATTTGGAAAAAATAGTTCAAAAAAGTTGTAGAAAAAAATGAATTAGATAAATAAAAGTTAAAAAATGATTTCTAAATTAAGGCTCCTAAATTTTTATCATTTTGGTGTGTTCAATAATAATAAAAAAAATTAAAAGTGCTAAATCTAAAAGAAGTAGATATATTTAAGGTTTTATAAATCTAACATAAAAAAAATTTAAAAATTCTTTTTGAAAAAAAAAATTTCAAAAGTTTTGATTTTTTTTTTGAAAAAAAGAAGTTCAAAAGAGTTGTTAGGAAAAAATTCAATTAGATAAATAAAAGCCAAAAAAAAAAAGGTTTAAGTGGTTTGAACCCAATAACTTTTACATTTAAACATTCCTCTTAACCAATACAACCATTTAAAAATATTGAAATAATTTTACAAACACACCTTAATATACTAAAATTAGGGGGTTATCAAGTACCAAACGAGTTTTACTTAAAGGTGGAGCCGACATCCAGGAAGGTCGGAGCCCCCGATCCCTGGACTGGCTCCGCCACTGCATCTTATATAGTCTCATGAAGTAAAGTGGCGTCACAAGTCAGTTTTATGAATTCATTTGGAGGGGCTGTTAACATTCTTTACATTTTGGTTGGATACGATATCATTTAAAGTATGATAAAGTAGGGTAAATTAAGTGAAGTATAATAAATAATATAAGACAAATATAACTTTATCACACGTAACTCTAGAAGCACAAACCTTCTCTCTAAATATAGAATATATAGCGTCTTTTTGTCTAAAGTACAATAAAATGATTACATACTAGAAGTTTGACTCGAGAAGCCTCGCTAGACGTAGTCAATGATTCGACCAATGCCAGAATCACACCCGACCTTAAAAATCACGGGCCAAGTGGCCTTGAGAGATACCAGGCCCCGATATTTGGGCTCACTCCCTCCTATCAATATGACAAACGCAGTCCACCCTGCTCCATAATCTGTAATTGTCTTCTGCATCTCAATATCAGTATAAATAGAGTATGCTCAACTCGAGGTAAACAAATTCATTTATTTTTACATTCAACTTACAATACAACTTTGTTTACTGATTGTGTTCGTCATCCAGTCTTCTTCACAAACTGACTTAGGTATAAGAGCGGTTCGTTGTACAAACAGCCCCTTTTGAGCTTGCTTTTGTGCAGTTGTAAATTACATGTGGACTTTTAGGATTAAACCACATCAAATCTGTCGAGTCAATAATGACCCAACCATGGATTTTGTGGAAGAAGGGGAAATCCTAGAGCCCCTACAACAAAGCTCTTGGGGGAAATTTCATCGCCCTCTGTAGAAAACCTTGACTCTGTCTAAAAATTCGTCAGTAGCATGTGACAAGAGCATGCCACCCAAATGGCAGAAGTAAAACAAAAGTTGGTAGTAGTAGAGGAAACATTTAAGTATGTGAATAAACCCAAAAACATTAACTGCTTGACCAGACACCATATTGACGAAGATGATATCGCTGGTAGGACAATTCCGTAAAGAGCCGAAGGAAAGATTTGGACAGCCAATCAAAGGAGAAAAGAGTCTCCTTGGTACGACACCACCATACCCGCCCTCCCTCTCCGCAAAACACGAGAGATACTGATCAATATCCCGTGAGAATGGTCCAGGGAAAAGAAGGAAGATGACCTTCCCTGAATAAGAGGACGTCGGGCTCCAACGCTCGAAAGACTCATCACCATTCGGTAAAATTTCGATTGGTCAACCAAAAAAGAGTGGCCAAGTCCTGAGTTCGAGAGCTTTAGATACCGAAAGAAAGGGACCTCCTGATAAAAGATGAAGCCATCGAGGCTAAACTAGAGGCAATGCAAAAGGTACCCAACAAGCTTAGATGTACCATTACCGATGTAGGGATCAACACCGAGCATATTAATGCCACAAAGGTAGAAATACCATGTGTGAGAAAATCATAAGGGAGTCGATGCCTCGAGGGTTTAAATACTCATTGCTGAAGGAGTATGATGGGACAACAGACTCCACTAGTCATGTTAAAAACTTTAGACGAGCCATGGGTACTACCACGATAATCAATATTGTGATTTGCCGCATATTCCCTACCACCCCGACCGAGACCGTCACTAGATTTAAGCATATGTCTAAGCTCTTCGCGGACAACTTCATAACATCCATCGTAAAAAGCAAGACCATGCATGATCTCAACTATATGGTCCAACACAAGAAGGAAACTCTTAAGGGTATATGGAAAGATTCCAGCAGGAGACCATTCAGGTCAATGTACTAAACATTAAGGGAGCGAGACATTATGACAAGCAATTGTCTTAGCAAGGAATTATCCCGGAAGCTAACCACCAACAGACCCGAACCTTCAAAGATCTAATGGACCGGGCAAAATATTTCTACAGATGGGAGGCCCACATGTTAAATCCTTTGCTCAATGAAAAATCTGCCCCTATCAAGGCAGCTAGGAATGAGAGGGATCAAGAGAGGAAGAAGCCACGAAAGCACTTGGAAAGGTCACCAATCTCCCTGAATGCTCCCCAAGAAGATATCATTTACTAGGTGAAGGAAAATAGGATACACATCACTTATCCTCCCTAGATGACGAAATCACTTTCTCATAATGATAGGTCACACTGCAACTTCCACAATTATGATGGGCACCACATAGAAGATTGTAGGCAACTTGCCTCCGAACTGTAAAAACTGGTAGCCCAGGGAAAGCTAGTTCATTTCTAGAAAAAGGTCAGGCAAGGTTCGACGTTTGGAGAAGGTGGTAAAAGTAGAGCCCCTTATGGATTTATCAACATCATATCCGACGACTGTAATTCAAAGCGACCATCCAAAAGAGGAAGGTCCTTCGAGAAGGAAGGGACCGGTAAGCCAGTTTACTTCTCATTCGTGAGAACACAAAATACACATGCAGAAGCACGTGATGTTATACTAGTAATGGGGACCCGAATCTCTACCTCTGAAGGAATGATTATTGCACAAGTAAAATAGGTAGTAGGCCAGGAAGTGTAAATGGAGTCACTAGAAATGAAGCCGACAGAGGCTGAGCCCATCGAAGAAGAGCCCAAGAGAGGAGAATCAGTAGGACCCTTGGAGACCATCTGCCTAGCAGAAGGAAAGACAGTATATATCTCAACCTAATCCCTTCTTTAACAAAAAAAAAATCATTCGAACTTTAAAAGATAATATCACGACGTTCACCTGATGTCCTGCAGATGTCACGGGAATATATCCCGATGTATTGACACACTCCTTAAATATTGACTCGGAAGTAAAGGCAGTCAAGCAAAAGAAGCTAAATCATGGCCATGAAAGGAAAAAGATTATTTAGGCTGAAGTGAAAAAATTGTTGGATATCGAACACATCGAGAAAGTCATCTACCCACCTTTATTGCTGAATGCGGTCCTTATCAAGAAAGCAAACAGAAAATAGAGGCTATCCGTCGACATCGTGAACATAAATAAGGCTTGCCTGAAGGACTCTTATCCGCTCCCCTGCATTGACATGCTCATAGATTCCACATCGGGTTATGCTATCTACTCATCGTTCGACGTCATAAGCGGATACCACCGGATACCAATGAACTCACTCGATAAGAAAAATACGAGTTTTATAACAAAAGAATGTATGTATTGCTACAAAGTCATGCCATTTGGGATTAAAAAAAATGTAGGTACCACTTACCAACTATGCTGAGATTAATCAGGAGAAGAAGTGACGACCACAAACTAAGAGCAACCGTTTGAGATATAGCGCGACAACGTCAATGATGTAGGGAGAGGGAGAAAGGCTCTCAAGCTTCTGATCTTATCTAATGTATTAGAGTTGGAGTTAAAGTTATGTAGCTATCTGTTTATAGTTTATAATTAGATTATAACCTTAATTATCCATATAACCTTGATCTCGTGAATTTCAATTACAAACGGATAATATTCGACCCGAATATATTTTTCCAATTATATGTATGAATAATGAGAAATTTACATAATTTAATACGATAATAATTTAAAATTTAATATCATTCTTATCTGTCTTATTAATAATTAATTGAATTAAAACCGAACATATAAAAAAATTAGATTGGAATGTCTCATAAATTAAATACAATCTAATTTCATAAATTAATTTTTAATAAAGCTCAAATTTTAATGTTTTTTCGGACACTCTAAGTTAGATCGAATGTCCCAATATTGTTTGGTTGATTGACATGAGATCTGTTCATGAGCCCGTTGGCCCGTCCAGTCCGTCCAAGCCCGTTTTTAATAGATTGAGCTTGGACATGTATATTTAGCATTTAACTAGAGGGTCAAGTATATGAATATCATAAATAACTACAAAATTACAACTAAATCATATTATCAAACTTAATTATTAATATGTCATTATTTTACACCCTAATTTAAAAGTTCTAGACCCGATTCATAAATTCTAAACTCTAGAAAATATATACTAGACACCTAATTTACAATTTCTAATTCTTAAAATATATTAAAAATGTTTTTGATGAATAAAAGTTTAGGTAAGGGTAGGTCTACCTACTCCCAAGGTCAGGGCAAACCACTGACCTCGATGAGGATTTACAGTGGAATTTACAGATTACCTAAACCAGACCCGGCTCAAACCCATAAAAGCCTAAATATAAAATGGGTTGGGTTTCGAATTTGTCTCAAAACCCAAGTCCGGCCCGAGCTATAAAAAAGTTCTATATAATTTAATTATATTTAATATTTCATTTGTATTTATAATACTAGTTTTAGTTATTCTATAATCATTTTCTTATTCATGTCTCTGTGAAATTTACAAATTCTCATTGATATCTAGTTTTTTCTTTTATGAAATTTATAGCTAGTCTAAATCACGCATTGATCTTTTGAAAAGAAGATTACAGTACATGTAAACATGTTTTTTGGTGGTTCTTCCAAACTTTCATTTATTAAATTATACTAGTTTATAAGTACATGTTTGTTACATTTTTCATAATACTTTAATTTGTTACATTTTCATTATTTATACTGACAATTAAATTTTAATATATAATTTAATTTTTAATATAAATATATTAGGTGGATGGGCCAAGCTGAACTGGGTTTGGGAATTAGTTATTTTAGTCTATTCCAATCTGGGCCGAGTCTGGTGTAAATATAGTGCAGAGTGGGCTGGGTTTAAACAAAGTAGCTTGATATAAAATTTGGTTAGGTCCGACTCAAGCCCGACTCAGCCCAACCTAGCCCAACCTAGGAACATGTCTAATTGACACATGAGCTTATATTTTAGACTTCTAATTTATAAATTCTAATTCTTAAAATCTATCAAAAATACCAATTTTACTAGTTTGATATAATTGGAAATCATTACTTGACATAATTGTAGATAGTTTTTTAAAAATGAATTTATATATAAATTTCCCTTTAGTTATATTGCCTGGAACCTTGCTCCTGGGCTTGTGTTACTAGATTTTGGGCCTTCTTTGTCAAACAGAGCTCGTTATATATATATATGCCAAGTTCATCACTTCTGATTAAAAGTTTCACTGTTTATTGATTTTAAGATAGTTTTTGTTTACCAATTAAGGTTGGTTTGAGTGGTTAAAAACTTCAAACCGCTTATACTAAATCTTGATTTTGAATCCAGAAAGCTTTAATTAAGATACGATCCACCTAAACAGTATCCAACCGAAAAATCGGAAAGGAATGTTAATGAGAATTAAACTTTTTATAATGTAAACTAAAATTTTAACTCTCAGTTACATTTTTTTATGAATTCTCAAACAAGGTTAAGCTTTTCTATACTATAAAGGAAATTTCTCCAGATAATTATTTATTGTTATTATTATTAATGAGAATTGTTAAGATACCTCAATAAACTATTTCTTTGGATTATTATTTTGTCGGTAAAAGTTGAAGAAATTGTTCTATAGTTAGGTGTATATTACTCCTCATACGTTGTCTCTCCATATATTGGATTTTTAAGTACATTGATATATAGCTTCTTTATACTCATGAATTCTCGATGTGAATATTTATGCTTATTAACCTGATGTGAATATTATGCTCATTAACCTCCTAGTATCCTGTTACAATTGATATACTCAAAATAGAATAGTGAAGCCTAAAGCAGAGGATTACAGCAAATAGAAGTTAGATAGTTTGTTAGGAAGCTTCTAGAATCTGTTAGATGTTATTCTTCCTGTATAAATAGAACTATGATCATATTCTGTATATTCATTCTGTTGTAATTTTTGTTGAGATAATAATACAATTCAGTCACATTCTTTTCCTTCATACTTTGAGTTTCTAGATGGTATCAGAGCTACCAGGAAAGAATAATTCCTGGTAAATTTCGCAAAATCTTGATTAACCACTCATAGTCAAGAAGGATCGAAATCGCAAAGCTAATTCATTTGCAGATTTGTTTGTTGAAGAAGAAGAAGAAATTGATTCTCATTCTCAAGCACAAGAAATGGTGAATAGCAGAAACATTGAAAATCCAAGAGGGGGAAATAATGGTGGAGACAATCCAAGCGATCAACGTGAGAATTCCAGAAATCGTGATTTCTCATTCATGGATTTGCAAAATTCAGATAATCATCCTGGCGTTTCTCTGGTAAGCGCCCCTCTCACATCCAACAACTATCTTTCTTGGCTTTGGGCCGTTAAAATTGGCCTGTCTGCCAAAGATAAATTGGAATTTGTTTTGGATGATGTTAAACCTTCTCCTCTTGATGTCAATTTGTACAAGAAATGGAAACGAACTGATAATATGGTCCTATCTTGGATATTGGGTTCACTTTCGAAGGATTTAGTTGAATCTTTCTTATATTGCAAAACTACAAAAGTGTTATGGCTGGAATTGGAACAGAGGTTTGGCGAGACTAATAGCCCTTTGATTTACCAAATTCATAAGGATTTGAGTACTCTTTGTTGAAACACCTTTCCACAAGATTTTGATTTGACAAAATCATTTAAGTTTAATCCATGATTAAGAGACAATTAAATTTAAGTGATTTGATTTAATTGTACTAATCCATTTGTTCAATATTGAGTATAAAGTACAAAAGAAATAAAGATTACGACAGGACTAAGTCAGCATGAGAACACGACACAAGCTGAGTGAAGAATAACTCAGCATAAGAGAAGATAAGTCATCTTCAGAATAACAGCCTCGGAATAAAGCAAAGAAGCTGAGTGAATCGAAGCTCAGCACAGGAGAAGTCTACTCCAAGGAACAAAGCCTACAGAACGAAGCTGGCCATACAAGCTGAGTGAAAAAGAACTCAACATGGATCTTGGTAAAAATCGAAGACAGTGATTATTGAGGTGAAGCTGAGTAATCGTCAGGACAGCATGAATGATCCATTAGACTAAAAGACAAACTCGACAACTGTCTGCACTAATAATAGAAGCTTTGAATTACGCAAAAGCCAAATTCCAAGATGCATGGGTCAACTGTTCTATGCTATAGACAAATTGCCACAAGAAGACAAAGTCTGTAAGAAGAAGACAAATCTGGCGTCTGAAAGTTTCAGGAGACAGGATTGGTCTGCACATCTGAAGCTGACCAGAAGTTTGTCCCCCCAAAAGAGCCGTTTTGGACTCAACGGACAAATCAATTTCAAATGATTTGTTCCTCACATTTGAACTATAAAAGGAACAAGGATATCATTTGGAACTTTGCCGATTAACAGAAAATTACAACAGAGAAAGATACAAATTCAAAGCACTCAAAACAAAAGAGAAAGCTTACACCAAATCTTCCATTCTCTGTGTAAATGCTAGATTGATTATTTGTAATCATCTAAAGTGTTCTTTGTCTTAAAAGGAACAAGTGTGTGATCAATTGTAATATTGAGAGTGTGCGTGCTGAGTACTTGGTATTTAGTACTTAGTAGTAGAGAAATCTAAGTGTTGGGTTGTAGCACTTAGTAGGAGTTGAGTAGACGAATAGAGGAAGGTACTCTTGCATATTCAACTGCCTGTAATCGGTTTGTGCTCTACCCTTAAAGAGCTCAGTATTGGATTCTAAAAGCCCAGAGGACTCTGGGGACTGGACGTAGGCAGAGAGGCCGAACCAGGATAAGTGATACTGAGTAATTTCTAGCTCTCTCAAATATATATATATATATATATATATATATATATATATATATATATATGCTTGTGTTGATTGTTTTATTTACTCAGCATATAAACTGTAAGAAGCTGACACTGAGTAAATTAGAGTGCTGAGTTGGAAACTGACCACATTAGTGTCAATTCCCAATTCTCAAGTAAAACAGTCTTAGTCAGCATTTGACTAAAGCTGTCTTACGCTAAGTTCGGCCAAGCTGACCAAAGCTGAGTTAATCAACTCATCAAAATAATTAAGTCAGCAAGATAAATTACCGAAAAAGTTATATTAGTTCCTAACCCCCCCTTTGGAACTAATCACACGGGACCAACAAGTGGTATCAGAGCCTAAGCTCACTACTCTAAGATATAACTATCTTGAGCAGATCCCCATAAATGGCTGAGAACAGCACTCGTTTCCTTCCAGGGAACCAACAACACAGATACTCCCTGAGGGATTATCTATTAGTCGGCCTCCCCTATTCTTTGGATCCAACTATACATTCTGGAAGAATAGGATGAAGAACTTTATTCAAGCCACAAACATGAGTGCATGGCTTGCAATAGTTCAAGGCCCATACGTGCCATATAAAACTGTTAACAATGAGAAAGTTGTTAAAAGTGAAACTGAGTGGTCAGAAGATGACCTTAGAAAACTTCAAAATAATGCTTCGGCTATCAATATGCTTCACTGTGCTTTAGATGCTGCAGAATACAATAAAATATCAGGTTGTGAGTCAGCACAGGAGATATGGAAAAAGCTCGAGGTGACCTATGAAGGTACAAGCAAAGTTAAAGAGTCAAAGGTGAATCAACACATGAGATTGTATGAGCTGTTCGAAATGAATGACAACGAGGACATCTCCAGCATGAATGCTAGATTCACTAATATCATAAATGAGCTAAAAATACTTGGCAAGAACTTCACCGAAGAAGAACAAGTGAAGAAAATCTTGAGAAGCTTACCCAAGAGCTGGCAAGCTAAGAAAACTGCAGTAGAAGAAGCTCAAGACCTGACTACATACAAGTATGACGAGCTAATCGGATCTCTGCTGACTCATGAGATCTCAATGCAAAACTTTGAAGCTAAAGAGAAAGAAAAGTCAGAAGACAAGAAACAAAAGTCACTTGTCATGAAACCTGACTCATCAGACGATGAGGAAATGGCCATGTTTACATGAAAAATGAAGAAGCTGTTTAGGAAGAATGAAAATAACAGCAGAAGGCCATTCAGAAAAAATGACAGATACAAAGCTGAGTCTAGTGACAAATACAAGAAGGACAGCTCCAAGTCTGTCACATGTTTTGAGTGCCACCAAACTGGGCACATCAAGTCAAGCTGCCCAAACCTCAAAAGAGATAAGAAAGGAAACAAGAAAGCAAAGGTAGCAACATGGAGTGACAGTGATGTGTCAACATCATCCGAAGCTGATGCAAATGAAACGGAAAACATATGCTTCATGGCCGATGATGCTGACCACTCTCAATCTGAGCAAGCTGACCTCTCTAATGAAACTGACCAGGAGGAACACAACCATGAGGTAACATCCTTACTCTTGCTTAGAAATGAGATGGTAATGCCCTGAGTGATTTATATACGCTAACTAAGAAATGTAACAAGAAAATAAAAATCACTCAGCAGGCGGTGTGACGAGATTGAAGAGGTCAAGCTGAGTGACCTCCGATATCTCCTCCAAGACAACTCAGATTTACATAGGAACATGGAAATAATGCATAAGTTTGTCACGGAGGTCCAATCTGAGTCAAAGAAACTAAGAAAGGACGTTACAACCCTACAGAGTCAAATAAAAGGCTCAAATAAAAATAAAACCCATGCTGAGTACCCAAGTACTAGTCAGCATAAACAGTTCACTCAGTGTGACTGTTGCGGGAAAAAGGGGCACACAAGAGATGTGTGTTGGTTTAACAAACGGTTTGTCCAATGTGACTTCTGCGGAAGAAAATGACACACCACTAAGGTATGTTGGCACACTCAGCATAATAATGCAGACCACACTCAGCATCACCCTCAAAGGGTAACATATTGTGACTTCTGTGATAAACAAGGCCACACTGTAAAAGTATGCCGTCACAAGTTAAAATATGACTTTGCACCTGTTATGCTAACAAACGAGGACCCAAAAAAAATTGGGTACCTAAAGATGAATAGTCTAAAATGCAGGTGAGCCTGAGATGCGTGGAGAAATCAAAACTGTGGTATATAGACAGTGCATGCTCGAGGCACATGACTGGTGATGAAACTCAGTTCATCACACTAGAGCTTAAACGAGGTGGAAGTGTAAACTTTGGAGACAATAAGAAGGGTAAGATAGTCGGCTCAGGTACCATCGGAGGTAATCCAACTATTGAGTCAGTCTCCTTAGTTAAAGGTCTCAAATACAATCTGCTGAGTGTAGCTCAGCTTTGCAAGAGCTGCAGAAAGGTTGTATTTGATGATGCTAAGTGTCAAATACTCGAGGGAAAAACAAACGAATTGATTTTAACTGCCCCTCTTGTAGATAATGTATACATGCTGAGTTTAGAAAAACAGTTTTCTAAAAACATATGCTTAGTGTCTAAAGAGGATAACTCCTAGCTATGGCATAGAAGACTTGGTCATGTAAGCATGGACCTTGTTGCCAAATTAGCTAGAAAGCAACTAGTTAAGGGATTGCCCAAACTTAAATTTGAAAAAGATCAATTGTGTAAAGCTTGTCAGCAAGGCAAACAAACTAAGAAGTCATTTCAAAGTAAAAATATTGTCTCAACCAAGAGACCATTGGAATTACTACACTTGGATCTTTTCGGACCTATCCAGCCACTCAGCTTGGGAGGTAAGAAATTTTCCTTGGTCATTGTAGACGATTTCTCTCGGTACACTTGGATCATCTTGCTGAGTAGCAAGGATGAAACATTTGAGATGTTTACCACATTGATTAAAAAGCTTGAAATTGACAAAGACCTAAAAGTAGCTCACATTAGAAGCGACAATGGTGGAGAATTCAAAAACCAACAGTTTGATGAATTCTGTGAAACCAGTGGTATTGACCACAATTTCTCTGCTCCTAGAACACCTCAACAAAATGGGGTTGTTGAAAGGAAGAACAGAACAATTGTCGAAATAGCTAGGACAATGCTGAGTGAAAATAGGCTTCCAAAGTATTTCTGGGGTGAAGCTGTCCACACAGCATGCTATATTCTAAATAGGGCTTTAGTTAGACCTATTCTTAAGAAAACCCTATATGAACTTTGGAAAGGACGAAAGCCCAATATTGGCTACTTTCGTGCCTTTGGGTGTAAATGTTTTATACTCAACACAAAAGATAATCTTGCAAAGTTTGATGCCAAAGCTGACGAAGCGATCTTTTTAGGGTACTCAACTAACAGCAAAGCATACATGGTATATAATAAACGAACTCAGGTTGTAGAAGAGTCTGTCCATGTTGAGTTCGATGAAGCTGACCCTGCAGGAAAGTCAACTAAGCTCACTGAAGATGAACCAAGCTCAGCTTCCGCTGATCAAAATGGAGTCTCTGAGTCATCAATACAAGGGCTGACCAAAGGTAAGCAAGAGATGGAAATAACCTTTGCTGACCAATCTATTCCTGCAGAAATTGTGGAAACACCTGTTCCAAACAACTCAGCATTACCCAAGGAAATAAAAATTACAAGAGGACATTCAGAAAAGTCCATTCTTGATGCTACTGACAACAAGCTGATGATGAGAGATCAGCTTAGGAAGTATCTCAGCAATGTTGCCTTCGTCTCAGTGCATGAGCCAAAGAATTTTTCCAATGCTGAGCACGATGAATATTGGATCAATGCTATGCAAGAAGAGATTGATCAATTCACAAGAAATGAGGTATGGGATTTAGTACCTAAACCTAGGAACCAAAAGACCATAGGAACTAAGTGGGTCTTTAGAAATAAATTAGATCAACAAGGCAATGTAGTTAGAAATAAAGCCCGACTTGTAGCCCAAGGCTATAGTCAGCAAGAGGGCATTGACTACGGTGAAACCTTCGCACCTGTTGCTAGGTTAGAAGCTATACGTATACTGTGTGCCTATGCCAGCTTTATGAACTTTAAATTATATCAAATGGATGTTAAAAATTCATTTCTTAATGGCTTTATAAACGAAGAGGTATATGTTAATCAACCTCCTGGGTTTGAAGATCCAAAATTCCCAAACCACGTTTATAAACTCAAAAAGGCCTTATATGGCCTGAAGCAAGCTCCAAGAGCTTGGTATGAGAGGTTGACCAACTTCCTGCTGACCAGGAATTATGTTAGAGGCCAAGCTGACACAACCTTGTTTATTAAGAAAAAGGGTAAAAATACCCTACTTGCACAAATTTACGTAGATGACATAATTTTTGGTGCTACTGACGATTCTATGTGTAGAGAATTTAGCAAACATATGCAAACTGAGTTCGAAATGTCTATGATGGGCGAACTCAACTTCTTCCTTGGACTTCAAATCAAATAAGGTAAGAATGGCATCTTCATAAGTCAGTCTAAGTACGCCAAAGAAATGTTAAAGAAGTTTGATATGGAAGAATGTAAGCCCATATCAACCCCAATGGGTACTGACACAGTCCTTTGTGCTGACGAGAAAGGTAAGTCTGTAGACAGCAGGTTATACCGAGGTATGATTGGCTCTCTACTTTATCTTACTGCCAGTAGACCTGATATTCAGTACTCAGTATGCTATTGCGCAAGATATCAAGCTGACCCCAGGGAATCTCACTTAATAGCTGTAAAAAGAATTTTCAGATATTTGCAGAGCTCAGTTAATGCAGGTCTATGGTATCCAAATACAAGTGACTTCACACTGATTGGATATACTGATGCTGACTATGGACGAGACAAGCTAGAAAGAAAAACCACTTCAGGAGGATGTCAATTCCTGGGAAGCTGTCTAGTGTCGTGGTTTAGTAAGAAGCAGTCATCAGTAGCCTTGTCTACAACTGAAGCTGAGTACGTTGCTGCTGGAAGATGTGTGGCTCAAGTCCTATGGATTAAGCAACAACTTGAGGATTATGGTGTCAAAACAGAAACAATAGAAGTCAAATGTGACAACAAGAGTGCCATTGACTTATCTAAGAATCCAATCCAACACAGCAGGATGAAGCATGTCAGCATAAGACACCACTTCATCAGGGATCATGTACTCAAGGGTGAGATCAAGCTGACCTACATATCAACAAATGAACAGCTTGCGGATATCTTTACAAAGCCTTTGGCTCGTGAGCAATTCAACATACTAAGGGAAGCTATCGGTATGTCTAATCCTCTTCAATAAATTCTATGTGCTAAATTGAATGTAGAGTGATTGCCATGCTGAGTGATTTGTGAAAATTTAGTAACTATTGCATGCTGAGTTAAGAATAACATGAATTCACCCTAAGCTGAGTAGACATACATGCTGAGTGATTCTCCCTAAGCTGAGTTACTAAAATCCACAACTTTCCTACGTAAAACTGACTACTCAGAAATCACAAACGTTTGACATTCTCTATACTGAGTAAATCTCATTTAAAACATTAAATGTTGGCATGTGCATTAATGGACACCTAGGATAACGTAAGCAATAATGATAAATCCCATGCATCGAACGTGTCATAAATGACAGAATCCCCGTCGGTTGATAATCTCAAGGGTAAAACGACTAGTTCAACGTTTAGGATTCATTAGCACCACTATAAAGTGGAAGTTTTCCCACTTATCACTCTTTACACACGAAAACCCTTGGCATTCGAATCTCTCCCTCTGAATCTCAAAATTCTTTCAAAAGTTCATAACGATGGCGAAAACCCAAAATCCTTCTAGTAGTGGTAACAATGAAAATGAAAACCCTAAGTCTCCGCCTCAACTCAGTCAGCACGACTTAACTCCAAACAGAAACCCCCAAACCGACCTAGCAACCTCTTCAACAAAGAAGAAGAAGGCTAAGCAGCCAAATGAGAAATTCTTCATCAAAGTATACCCGAGTGTGAAGAATCATGAGGTTCTCCGATGTAGGTGGTTCTCCCCAAGCTTCATAACACATGAGCAACCATTTTGTGAATGGATTGCGAAAAACTAATGGGCTGGACTCTTTTCGCTTCCGGGAAAAACCTATCCTAGGTTAGTACGTGAATTCTACTCGAACCTCTGTGTTGATGGAAGCAATGCTGACCACCTAGTCACTCACGTTAAGGGTAAGAAGCTCACCATTACCCCTGCCTATCTCGCAACCTTGCTCAACCTTCCAAACACCGGAAAGGAATTTAGAACCACAAAAGAAAAGCTGGATCACGTAGCTACATTCTGTAAGCCAGCGGGACACAAAGGGGAAATACCCAGCACGTGCATGGGACATATTAAGCCCAAACTATACCTAAAATATCATATATAAATACGTTAACTTTACATTAAAATCGTGCTAATTATATTCATTTAGAATACTTTTACGTCTTTATTTACTTCTTTGATGCAAGGTACTTAATTATTTGGTTAAATCCAAATAGGAGCGAAAACGGAGCTAAAACGGAGCTAAAATGGAGGAAAAACCTAAAAAACGTACCAAGAATGCATATCAGTCAGAAGAACGCTCGAGGAGGACGAAAAGCAGTCGAGAGACAGGGAAACATCTCTCTATCGCGACTGAGATTTTGAGAATCTCAGTCGCGACTTGCGGAGGCCAGCTCGGGAGAAAAACGAAGTTTTTCACTCGTCCCTATACCCCCTGTCGTGACTGAGATTTTCAAAATCTCAGTCGCGACAGCGAACCCTTCTGCACACAAAACACATGTTTAAATCGGAAAAACGCGTCTGTTCGTTCGGATAAAAGCAACCCTTCACCAGCAGACACGACCCGTCATTTACAACCCTTCAACAACTATAAATAAGTGATCCATTTCAGAAATCAAGGTTGGAAAAAGTTAGAGAAATTAGAGAAGAAAGTTATTATGTTGAGTTTCTGATTCAGAAAAGAATCAGAAAGTTTAGATTTCATTTCTATGTAAACAATCGTGCTGTACACGAATTGTTATTAGATTAGTTATAAACAGTATTAGTTTAGTTTTCATTCTGGTAGTGGACGAGATCAGTCTCTATTCCGAAGATCCAGCGAGAAGAATTGACGGCTGAAGCGCATGAGGTTTGACGAACCTACGGAGTTTGAGAGAAAGATTGACGACCCGGATCTCAAAGTTTTCGTTACAATGCTATCCAAGTTTCTACTTCTCTATTAACTTGTGAAAATTCACATTTCATTAATGATATACTTATTTATTCAATACATTCTTACTGTTGTTATTTTGATATTGTTCTGACAAAATGATTTTCAAAATGATAAATTGGTGTTTTTATTAAAACGTTCTATTCCATCTTATTCACATAAGAACTTTGTTGAACACTTGACAGCTTTAGTTTTTATGGATGACATGATCGCTGATCGCGGCTTATCAGACATAAAATACTAGTTTGATTAAGGTAGGAATCACCTCAACATCAGGGGGATTTATATGGTTCGAAGCCATTTAATTGAATAAATCGTTATATTGTTACATGTCCGTAATCTTACAAAGTTAAAGTTGTTTTCTTTGCTTTATGAAAATAAGTTCTATTTTATTCCAATTGCGGAAATATATGTCTTGTAATCAAAACCACAAAGACGGAACTGTTCTCTAAACTCAATATAATCCTTCTATCTAATCCTAATTTACCAAAACCAATTCAATCAATTAAATGATATTCTTTTGTTAAACCTAAACACGTTACTAAACCGAATAAAATAAAGTTTTAGTTAAAAAGCGTTCCCTGAGGGTTCGATATCTTTTATTACTACAAGCGTATACCGTGCACTTGCGGAAATCGCTCAACAAGTTTTTGGCGCCGTTGCCGGGGAACGCCAAAATTTTTGACAAAATTTTAAATTTTTCGTGTTTTATTTCGAATCTAGGTTTAAACATACTTATTTTAACTTTTATAATTTAATAGTTTTCATTTACTAATTTATTTATTTTTCAAATTCTGTTTTGTAGGTAGTTTCGGTTCGTGCAAGATTTCAGGTTCATGCGCAGTTCTCGAAGTTCAGGCATTGTACCAGACCCTATAGACCCAGAAATTGAGAAAACCATTAGGAAGAACAAGAAAAATAAGAAAAACAAAAATAAGACCCTAGTAAAAACATATACCGAGCCAGAAAAAATGGCAGACCCACCAACACTTATGGAATACGCTAGGCCAGGTGTGGCCGGTGTAACCAATAGTATCGTTAGACCCAGAATCACCGCAAACCAATTTGAAATTAAGCCAGCTTTGCTTAATATGTTGCAAAATAATGTAACATTTTACGGGTTACCTAACGAAAATCCTAACACCCACTTAACAAATTTCCTTGAAATTTGTGACACTTTTAAAATTCCAGATGTGACTGCAGAAGCAATCAAACTTCGCCTCTTTCCTTTCACCTTGAAGGATAGAGCCAAAGAATGGTTAACTTCTATGCCAGCCGCAACTTTTGCCACTTGGGAACAATTAGCCTAAGCGTTTTTATCTAAATATTTTCCTTTAGCAAAAACCGCAAGAGTCATAAAAGAGTTAACATCTTTTTCTCAAAATGACAATGAGACTCTTTATGAAACTTGGGAACGTTTTAAAGAACTTCAACGTTTATGCCCACACCACCAATTACCCGCTGAACTTTTAATGCAAACATTTTACAATGGACTAAATCCTACAACTAGGGGTTCATTAGATGCTATGTCGGGAGGGCTATTTATGAAGAAAACATCAGCCCAAGCGAGAGAACTTTTGGAGGAAATGGCAATCAACAGCAGTATGTGGCCCGCGGAACGTGGACATATGCCGGTGGCAAAACCATCATCCTCAACCACACCATCAGTTAAAGGTATAGTTGAACTTGATCCAGTCGCGATGCTACAAGCCCAATTTTCTGCTTTATCGCACAAAATTGACAAGTTTATGGCACCACGCGATACCAATGGTAATCCAGTCCAAACGGATATGGACTACGAAAATATGAGTGAGATCGAACAGGTAAATTTTGTCCAAGGGCAAAACCAAACTAATAATCCTTATTCTAATACCTATAATGCTGGATGGAGTAATCATCCTAACTTTAACTGGAAAGATAACAGTAACAATAATGCCAGTACTAATCAAAATCGTACCACTAATTATCAAAATCAGTCAAGAGATACGATTAGCACTTTATCTTCTAAAATCGATAAGTTTATAAATGCTATTAGTGGAAAAATAAGTAATCACGACGATGGTTTTAAACGGATCGAAAATAAATTCGATCAGCTTATTAAAAACCACTCATCTAGCATCCATAATTTGGAGATTCAAATTGGTCAACTTGCTAAATCAATTCCATCCCGAAAAGAGGGAAGTCTTCCCCCATACGGAAGAAAATCCGAAAGAGCAGGTGAAGGCTATTACTCTTCGTTCAGGAAAAAATTATCAAGGGCCTGAAATGCCCAAAGATGTAACATTACCAGGAACTGATTTACCAAAGTCCAAAGAAGATATCTTAAACACAAATAGTTCACCATCTGACGCAGGTACCAAAACTTTTGTACCCAAACCACCTTTTCCCCACAAAGTCCGAAATAAGGACTATGATAAACAACTTCTAACATTTTTGGATAAACTTAAAAATTTGCACATCAATTTGACATTTATGGATGCAATCACACAAATTCCTAACTACGGTAAGTTTTTAAAAGATTTGATTTCAAAGAAAATCAGTTGGGAAGGAATTTCATCCATTTCGTTAACTGAAGACTGTAGTTCAATAGTATCAAGTAATTTGCCCACTAAACTCAAGGATCCCGGATGTTTTACTATTCCGTGTAAGTTGGGAGATATTGAATTCCCAAGTTGTCTTTGTGATTTAGGAGCAAGTATAAACTTAATACCATTGTCTATTTTTAACAAGTTAGGTTTAGAAGAAGATATCAAACGTACCAATATGGTTTTGCAATTAGCGGATCAAACCACTAAAAGGCCATATGGTATAATTGAAGATGTTTTAGTCAAAGTCGATAAATTTATTTTTCCTACCGATTTTGTTATATTAGACTTTGCATATGATGTAAATTGCCCTTTAATTTTCGGTAGACCGTTTATGAACACGGGACGCGCTCTAGTAGATGTGTCGGAAGGGAAGGTAGTTTTAAGGATAGGAGAAGATAAGGTCGAGTTTAACATAAACAAAGCGATGAAATACCCTATGGAGGAATTCGCTTGTATGAAACTTGATTTAGTCGAGGAATGTGTCAATGATGTAATTCAAAGTGAAGAAATGATTGAACCTATAATAGATGAGGAATTAGATGATAAGGACCCAGAGCCTTTGATTAGAGAAGATGGACCAGTTCCGCCTTCAATTGTAACACCCCCTAAATTAGAACTTAAAGAGTTACCCAATCACTTGAGGTACGCTTTCTTAGGCGAAGGTGATTCTCTAACAAATTAACAAACGATCAAGAAGAAAAATTGAAAGAAGTTGTTAGAAATAGGATAGGAAGTATGGGTTGGCAAATTTCAGACTTAAAAGGAATTAATCCTAGTATAGTAATGCATAGAATTCACTTAGAAGAGGATAAGCCACCTAAAGCGGATAGGCAAAGACACTTAAATCCGAACATGAAAGAAGTAGTCAAAAATGAGATTACTAAACTTTTAGACAATGGAATCATTTATCCGATCTCGGATAGTGAATGGGTTAGTCCAATCCATTGTGTACCTAAAAAGGGAGGCATAACTGTTGTAAGAAATGATGAAGGTGAAATGATACCTACACGAACCACCACCGGTTGGAGGGTTTGTATAGACTATAAGAACCTAAATAAAACTACTAGGAAAGATCATTTTCCTCTACCTTTCATTGATCAAATGATCGAAAGGATAGCCGGGCATGCATTTTACTGTTTCCTAGACGGTTACTCCGGATTCTTTCAAATTTACATTTACCCGGATGACCAAGATAAAACAACCTTCACATGTCCTTACGGAACATTTGCATACAGGAGAATGCCTTTTGGTCTATGTAATGCACCAGCGACATTTCAACGATGTATGACATCAATTTTTAATGACTTCATTGAAGACATAATGGAAGTTTTCATGGATGATTTTTCAGTTTATGGAGATTCTTTCGATGCATGTTTACAGAACTTAGATAAAGTATTGTCTAGATGTGAGGAAATGAATTTAGTATTAAATTGGGAAAAATGTCATTTCATGGTAGACGAAGGAATTGTTTTAGGTCATAAGATTTCTGAAAAAGGTTTAGAAGTGGACAGAGCAAAGACTTCAGTTATAGAAAAATTACCCCCACCAACCACTGTTAAGGGAGTAAGATCATTTTTAGGTCATGCAGGTTTTTACAGAAGGTTTATAAAGAACTTTTCTGTAATCTCCAAACCACTTACTAATTTTCTTATGAAGGATTCAACTTTTGATTTTAATAAAGATTGTTTACAAGCTTTCAATACCTTGAAAACGGCTTTAGTCAGTACACCTATAATATCGAAACCCGATTGGAATCTACCTTTCGAAATTATGTGTGATGCAAGTGACTTAGCTGTAGGATGTGTATTAGGTCAAAGGAAGGATAAAAAACTTCATGTTATATATTATGCGAGTCACACTTTGTCCGGTGCACAGCTAAATTACACCACAGCTGAAAAAGAAATGTTAGCAGTAGTTTTTGCATGTGATAAATTTCGATCTTATTTGTTAGGATCTAAAGTCATCATTTATACTGATCATGCAGCTTTAAGATATTTATTTGCTAAGAAAGATGTGAAACCACGTCTTATTAGATGGGTTTTACTATTGCAAGAGTTTGACATTGAGATTAAAGACAAAAAGGGAGTTGAAAACCTGGTCGCCGATCATCTATCAAGACTTGAGGATGAAAACGGTCCCATCGGTGAAACATCAGGTATTCGAGATGATTTCCCCGATGAACATCTCATGCAGGTACAAAGTGTCATAGCTCCATGGTATGCGGATATAGCCAATTACTTAGCCGCACATGTTGTGCCAGATGGATTGACTTCTCAGCAAAAGAAGAAATTCTTTTCAGAAGCTAAGAAATATTTTTGGGAAGATCCATTCTTGTTCAAAACATACGGCGATGGAATATTTAGGAGATGTGTTAGTGAGTTTGAATATGACTCTATAATGTTAGAATGTCATGCTAGCGCTTACGGAGGTCATAATAGCGTAAGCAAAACAGCAGCTAGAATACTTGAATGCGGATTCTTTTGGCCTACTCTGTTTAAAGATGTCCGTTCATTTATTATCCGCTGTGATAAGTGTCAAAGAACAGGGAATATAGGAAGGAAAGATGAGATGCCTCTTACGAACATATTGGAAGTTGAAATCTTCGACGTATGGGGAATTGATTTCATGGGTCCTTTTCCTCCTTCTTTTGGCAAAAATTACATATTAGTAGCCGTAGATTATGTTTCAAAGTGGGTTGAAGCAATTGCAACCCCGACAAATGATTCTAAAGTAGTTGTTAAGTTTTTAAATTCAATATTCTGTCGATTTGGAGTTCCTAGGGTTATGGTAAGCGACGGTGGTACTCATTTCGTAAATAGAGCTTTTGAGTCACTTATGAGAAAATACGGAGTACACCATCGTATCTCTACACCGTACCATCCTCAAACGAATGGTCAAGCAGAAATTTCAAATAGAGAACTCAAATGGATACTTGAGAAAACAGTTTCGTCTTCTAGAAGAGACTGGGCACATAAACTTAACGATGCATTATGGGCATACCGTACTGCATTTAAAACGCCTATCGGGATGACACCTTATAGATTAGTCTATGGTAAAGCTTGTCATTTGCCGGTTGAATTAGAACATAAAGCATATTGGGCTATAAAAACCCTTAATTATGATTTGCAAAGCGCAGGGAAAAAGCGTTTGTTTGACTTAAACGAGTTGGATGAATTACGCTATTTGTCCTACGAAAATGCAAGAATTTATAAGGAGAAAATTAAAAAGTGGCATGATGCCAAAATCAAAATTAAAAACTTTAATGTTGGGGATAAAGTCTTACTTTTTAATTCGAGATTAAAATTATTTCCAGGTAAGCTAAAATCTAGATGGGCTGGACCATTTTTGGTTGTTAATACATTTGATTACGGAACATTGGAGCTAGAAAAGTCTAATGGCGAACGATTTAAGGTCAATGGTAATCGTTGCAAGATTTACTTCGACGGAGCTCCAATTCAAACAATTGAATCCGTGGATAAATATTATGAAAATTAATTTCTTTAGTTTTCATGTTTTTAATTTATAGTTTTTTTTTATTTTATATTCATCATTATTATTCTTTTTCTTTTTAATTTATTTTTATTTTTAATTTTATTTACTTTAATTTTTATTTATTTTTATATATTTATTTTTGTGTACAAATGAGTTTTGTTAACATTAAAAGTTTTAATTTAGTCATGTTTTGAAAATGATTTCATTAAGTATTAAGTATTATTGAGAAATTAAATATACAGAAATCTCAGTTGAGATTTTTCATATTTCAGGATTTGGAAATCTCAGTTGAGATTCCGAAAATCTCAGTTGAGATTTTCTGTCTTTTCCAATTTGAAATAACTGTAAGGGATTACAGTCTTCCTTCTTTAAAATTTCTGTCAGTTGAATCAAAGAGGTATCACTTTGCCACATTTTTCTTTCTAACAGACACAACCTTTCACTTATAGGATTTATATATTCCTGTAGGATCAGACTTCTTCCATTTTATTTCATCTTTCTGAATTTCTTTCTCAAATTCTCAAATCCTACAGACTTCATTTTCTTTTCTCTCACAGACATGACTAAGTCTTTGAAAAATGTTCAAAAACGCACTTCTTCTCAAAAAGGGAAAGTTGATATCTCCGATCGATATGGTGCATGGTTTCCCATTTATAACCATGACGAGGGGAAACGCTTTATGCAATTCATATATGCTCAGTTCTTTGGCATGATGTATCTGGACGAGTTTCTGAACGAGGAACTCGGGATAAGCGAAGACATTGATCGCTATCTGACTAATTTGGGTTGGACCAAATTTGTTTCTATGAAATTTCCTATAATTGGAAATTGGGTTCTGGAATTTTTCTCCACCGTTAGGTTCGTCAACAAGAGACGTGTTCGTCTCAGTTTTCGTTGTGAGGGGGAGGTCTTCACTTTTGGATATCCAGAACTTCACAATTGGTTTGGATTTCCACCCCGAGACACAACTCAACACCATCCTGGAAGGGATATGACTTCTAGAGACATATGGAGGATGCTAACAGGATTTTGGCGATTCAATCCAAGTCTTGCCTACAACAAATCCATTAATTCTAATTCCATGCTGTATCTGCATAAATTCCTCTATCATAGCCTTTTTGGTCGAGTCAGTAGCAATGTTGTGAAAGATACTGATCTCTATGTGTTGGGCGACATTTTCCAAGGCAACTCAGTGAACTCATCGAAGATTCTAATGGAGGGGTTAGTTGCTGCTTCACGTTCGAAGAAACGGAAGATTGGGTTCGCCAACATCATTTGTGGAATCATATTGGGAGCCAAGGGAACCATTTCTGTTCCTTGGACTAATACAGAACCATTCCCTATTTTAGACTACGAGTTCTTGGAGAATGAGGGACTTGTCAAACGAGTTTTCCGTTCTGGTCCAACATTCCTTTCTGCACCAGAGAGGCAAGTCTTCATTCAAACGAAGATTAACAGGGCCAATGCACGTCGTCTGTCATCTACTTAGGGATATATATTTTATGCGTTTCTGTCTTTTGTTTTTAATATATATATGAGTGTTTGATTGTAATTTATGTTTTTATAATGTTTCTATGTAAATATATATTATGGTATTGTTTATAATAGTGACTAAAAGTGCATTAATTCCTTAGTTTATGTCTTTCATTTAAGGAACAACCTTTGGTTTTCCTTCAATTTAATTTTTCAGTTTTGTTTATCTCAGTTTCAGGGATTAATATTCACATTAATGTCACTTACTTCACGGAGGAATTGGTTTTGAAGTGTTAAAATCATCAAAATCAGTCCCAATTTTACCCAGATTTTTCAAAATCTCAGTTGAAATTTCGAATTCTCAGTTGAGACAGCAGAGGAAAAATTTTTCAGCAAAATTTCGCCCCTCTCCCTACTTGCTATCGCGACTGAGATTTTGAAAATCTCAGTCGCGACTTGCGGCTTACAGGGACGGGATTGGGCGAAATTTCACTCTCTTTTCCTATTCCTACTCTATTTACTACTCTATTTACCTATCCTAATCAATACCTATACTTACACCTATTTAAATCACCTATTTTTATACCAATCAATCATCTTTTCACTTCCCAATACCAAGATTCACTCATCTTCCCCATAAATATTTACCCTATTCATCTTCTTCTTCCTCACTTCACCACCATTATCTTTTATTCTAACTTTCATCCTTTCATATTTTCTTCTTTCCATACCCAAATTTCACTAAAAAAATGCCTAGACAAAAGACCGTTGCTAACAAAGCTAAGGCCACCGAGATCACTAGATTACGGGTTCAATATGGAGCACCGTTTGATATTGCGTCGGAAGCCGAAGGACGCAAATTTTGCCGATTTTCTAATGTCCAAATAGATTTCATCGACATGCTTTTTCTTGACACCGAAACGGTAAACACACTTTCTTTTACCGAGCGTATTGATGAATTTCTTACCGTTCTTGGTTGGAAACGATTTGCTAGTATGCGTTTTCCTAGTCTTAAATCGCATATTATTGAGTTTTTGGTTACTCTAACCTATGACAAGAAGAAAGGAGTTATCTCTTTTCGTAGTGATGGAGTTCATTATGATGTTGGGTATGCGGCCATGAACCGTTGGTTTGGTTTTCCTACTCGGAATTTTTATTCCAAGCCCAAGCCTTTTGATTCCCACTCGGTTTGGAATACTTTAACCGGTTTAGATGTTTTTAGTCCAAAGAATACATCTAGTAAGCTAATTAAGGATGATTGTATATTCTTCTTTCACAAGTTTTTATCATTCTCCTTATTTGGTCGGGTTGAAAGTTCAAAAGTGCAAGTTCGTGATTTGGTTGTGTTTGATGTTATTTTTAAGGGTTTGACAATTGATAGTATTGAGATGATATTTACTAATTTAGTTCGAGCTTCCAAGTCCCGCAATAAGCAAGTGCCTATGGGTAATTTAATTACCGGCATTGTTTTGGGCGCTCGAGGTGAATTAGCGGATTATCAAAATATGCCTCATGTTGGTTTACCTTCATTGGATCTCACGACACTTCAAAGAGCCAATATATTGAAGAAATTAGGACCCCCCGCCTTTATCTCTTATGCGGATCGCACAAGACGTGTTTTTGCTACCATGAGTAGTGAAGCCTCGGGTTCTCAAGGTTTAGGTGCCCAAGATGATGAAGCGGATGATGAAGAGGATTTTGATGAAGAAGAGGAGGAGGAGGAGGAGCATGTTGATGTTAATGCCACCGAACAAGCGAATGTGGAACCAAATGAAGAAGAACAAGTTGGATGGCAACGTGTTTTGACACAAATGAACGAGCATAACCGTCACATGAATTTGCGATTAGATGAAGTCGTTGCCAACAATGCCGAAATGAGTTCAAGGATCACTACGTTGAGTGGTGAGCACAAATCTACTCGTCGCCGGTTGCTATCTTTCTTCCGACGCCAAGGAGTTGAGACTACGCCTTCTCCACCACCTTCACCTTGATAGGTTTTATCCTTTCTATCTTTAACTCATTTCCGTTATTCTTATTATTATGTCTTGTTAAATTTGGTACAATATTTTTAATTATGTTTGGTACAATTTTCTTTATTATTATTTTTGAATGTTATCGTCCTATTATTTTCAATTCTAATTCGTATGGGTTATTTCGTACTATTTTTCGTGTTTTATCGCTTTTTGCACCAATGAGGACATGGTCCAAATTAAGTGTGGGAGGAGATATCTCATATATCATTTTATTTTTAAAGTACGAATAAATGCAACGAATGCGAATGAATGCTATTTATTTAAAGTATAAATGCATATTGTTACTCAAGTTTAAGTAAAATATAATATGCAACATTTTCAAACAACAAACGCAACATTTTGCTTATGAAGTGCAACACTTTTAAAAAATAATGACAATTTTTCATACACATATATTTTTGTTAAGTATATATATTTCATATGTTTCAAAACACTTTAATTTTAAAAATTATGTTAAACATATTTTAAGATTATCATTATTGATAGAAATAAAATTTCTATACGGGCTATATTTTTACAAATATTTTTACAAATCTCCGATACGATTTTATAAAAAAAAAACGTCTCGAGTAAATGTATATAAGTAAAATTTCTTTAGTTTCAAATCTCTACTTTATATCATGAATTCATGATAAATATAAATCTTATTTTCAATTTTCAATTAGGTTTATAGGCATAAATCAAACTAACAACTTTAGCTTTTTAGCTCGATATTTTTTTCGTCTTACATTAAAATCCAATTGAAGTTTTTAAGGAAACTTTAGGCATAATACATGTTGAATTTCAAGTCAATATAGGATGAATGTGCTATTTTTCTTTTCCCAATTTATAATTTTATTTTTATTTTCATGTTAATTAAATCAAGTAGTCGTATTCTTAACTTTTGGCCACGATTGAGACCAACCTTATCACAATCGAGGTATGAAAGGGAAGAACATTAAGTACCGTTTACTTTTGGCCACGATTACGACCACCCTTATCACGGTCGAGGTATGAAAGGAACGTTAAAAAAATTAAAGCAAAAATTAAACGTGTTTAAAGTTTTAAGTAACGATTGCGTCCACCCATGGCATGGTCGGTACCTCTTAAACGAACACGAAAGCAAATAAAATGCGTATAAAGTTACGATCGAGACCACCCTTATCACGGGCGTAACTAAGCAAATATATTAAACTTAAGTCCTTAATAAATCCATATTTGTAATAGTTTAGGTTTGGGAAAGGAAATTTTGTGCTTAGAAATGCCTTGAGACGAAAGATTCAGAAACATGCGTGCTTACACCGTCCCGAATACTTCAATATAAAAATTGAAATACAAGACGAGTAATATATCTCTTTTACACTAGCTAGTTTGATACTTTGCGTATAAATTTACCATGAAAAGTTTATCTTTCGGTTTAACTAATTTAAAGAGGAATTTATGGATATATGTTCCATTTATAAAGAGATTGATTAAAGAATAAATTCAGTGAAATTTTACTCGGGACTAGCAAAAACTTAAATGTGGGAGTTTGTTAAGCCCAAAATATACCTAAAATATCATATATAAATACGTTAAATTTACATTAAAATCGTGCTAATTATATTCATTTAGAATACTTTTACGTCTTTATTTACTTATTTGATGCAAGGTACTTAATTATTTGGTTAAATCCAAATAGGAGCGAAAACGGAGCTAAAACGGAGCTAAAATGGAGGAAAAACCTAAAAAACGTACCAAGAATGCATATCAGTCAGAAGAACGCTCGAGGAGGACGAAAAGCAGTCGAGAGACAGGGAAACATCTCTCTGTCGTGACTGAGATTTTGAGAATCTCAGTCGCGACTTGCGGAGGCCAGCTCGGGAGAAAAATGAAGTTTTTCACTCGTCCCTATACCCCCTGTCGCGACTGAGATTTTCAGAATCTCAGTCGCGACAGCGAACCCTTCTGCACACAAAACACATGTTTAAATCGGAAAAACGCGTCTGTTCGTTCGGATAAAAGCAACCCTTCACCAGCAGACACGACCCGTCATTTACAACCCTTCAACAACTATAAATAAGTGATCCATTTCAGAAATCAAGGTTGGAAAAAGTTAGAGAAATTAGAGAAGAAAGTTATTATGTTGAGTTTCTGATTCAGAAAAGAATCAGAAAGTTTAGATTTCATTTTTATGTAAACAATCGTGCTGTACACGAATTGTTATTAGATTAGTTATAAACAGTATTAGTTTAGTTTTCATTCTGGTAGTGGACGAGATCAGTCTCTATTCCGAAGATCCAGCGAGAAGAATTGACGGCTGAAGCGCATGAGGTTTGACGAACCTACGGAGTTTGAGAGAAAGATTGACGACCCGGATCTCAAAGTTTTCGTTACAATGCTATCCAAGTTTCTACTTCTCTGTTAACTTATGAAAATTCACATTTCATTAATGATATACTTATTTATTCAATACATTCTTACTGTTGTTATTTTGATATTGTTCTGACAAAATGATTTTCAAAATGATAAATTGGTGTTTTTATTAAAACATTCTATTCCATCTTATTCACATAAGAACTTTGTTGAACACTTGACAGATTTAGTTTTTATGGATGACATGATCGCTGATCGTGGCTTATCAGACATAAAATACTAGTTTGATTAAGGTAGGAATCACCTCAACATCAGGGGGATTTCTATGGTTCGAAGCCATTTAATTGAATAAATCGTTATATTGTTACATGTCCGTAATCTTACAAAGTTAAAGTTGTTTTCTTTGCTTTATGAAAATAAGTTCTATTTTATTCCAATTGCGGAAATATCTGTCTTGTAATCAAAACCACAAAGACGGAACTGTTCTCTAAACTCAATATAATCCTTCTATCTAATCCTAATTTACCAAAACCAATTCAATCAATTAAACGATATTCTTTTGTTAAACCTAAACACGTTACTAAACCGAATAAAATAAAGTTTTAGTTAAAAAGTGTTCCCTGAGGGTTCGATATCTTTTATTACTACAAGCGTATACCGTGCACTTGCGGAAATCGCTCAACAGGACAAAACCAAAAGATGGCGCACTATATACTGACCAACTTCATCTTCCCGAAATTCAACTCAGCATCATCCGCTTCAAACTTCGAGCAGTGCTTCATCTGGCACATGCTGACCTACACCCCTCTCAACATGCCGGTATTTCTGGTAGGAGCACTCCAATGGAGTACTATCAAGCTCAGGCTGGGTTCTCTTATTTCACGAATCCTTGAAGACTACCAAGTCAACGTAACAACAGAAATAGAAATAGTGGGAACTGAAATTACTGCTGCGTTACTGTTTGGGTTAGTATACAACCAACCTATCAAACGCAAGAAGGGAGAAGGGGTCGTTGAGGTAACTCAAGGGGAAGCTGAGGAAGAAGTTGAGGAGGAAGATCTGGAGGAAGGGGATGCTGAGCTACCTCAGGATGAGGATATCGTTGTAGTCGAAGCTGCTATCCAAACCAAGCAAGAAAAGAAACGCAAGGCAATCCAAACCAACACAAAGGATGTCGATGCTGTCCCCAAGAAATTTCGGGTTGTTACCGAATTGAGAAGTTCCGTAGCTATGGTAGAGTGATGGTCTAAGACGTTACTACGCGTTACTACTGCTTTGGTTAGGGTCTAATCTAAGGGGAAGAAAATTGATGCTGACCAAGGTAAGTCAGCAGAGAAAAGAAAAAGGGAAGATGAGCCTGAGGAGCTAGAAAGTGAGGGAACTCCTCTGAAAAAGAAGAAGAAAACAGTTGAGCTGAGTCCAGTTGAAGCTGTTCCTCTTGGGTTTGCTGTCCCTGATGATGCTCACTTCATCACAAGTCAAAAGATTAACCTTGAGCAAACTCCGGCTGATCAAGAAGAAGAAGAAGAGGAACAAAGTGACAATGAAGGTTAGCATGATCATAATGAGGGTGATCAAGAAACTTATGCTGAACAAACAGAGCATGCTGACGAAGTTGAAAGTCCAGCTAAACAGAATATGACAGGTGATGCTGAGCTCGAAGAGCAAGAAATAGTCAGGGAAGGGCTCAATGCTGATCTTGGAATCAAATCATCACTCGATTCCATTCCTGCTGACTCACCTCCTCAAAAGGCAAGAAAGTTAAGAAGGCTCAAGAAGAAGGCCGACAAAACTCCCACTATTGATCTCTTGGATGACTCTCCTCCAATGAATGAAATCACGGACCTTACCACCACTCACTTTAAATTCTTCTCATCCTATGCTGAGCCCTCTATACAGGAAAATCAAGCCTCTGTTACTCATACCGAGCAACATGCCAAGACTCCAGAAAATCCAAACCAAGCCGAGCAAGAACTCGAGGTCCTAGTTGATCCAGAAAACAAGCAAGCTAAGGAAAACCCTTTTCAACCTGAAGTGCCTCCTCCTGCACCAACTAACGTTCATGTTGAGCAGGTAACCATTTCTGCAGATCCACCAATTTCTTCACATTCTGCTTTGCAGAACATTGAGCAGTCGGCTCCTGCTGCTCATCAACATCAAAATTCAGATGCTGACCACACTGGCACCTCAACTAAAGGACAACACCAAACACCTCCTAAATCTGATGAAACTAGAATTCCGGCCACTGAGGTAAATCCTGAGGCGCAATTTGCCTATCTTAATGCAAATGAGTCTGGCCGTCGCATCATCGACTCGGCTCAACATCTTCTTCAGGATATAAACACATCTCATACCGATGCTGCTGGGACTCTAAATGTTGAGTCACAAGAATTGTCATCTGGCACTCAGCTTCTTAATGAGATCAAGCATCTCAAAGATTTAGTTAGCGTCATGACTTCCGTCCAACTCCAGCAACCCAAGCAAGAATCCTTTGCCAAGCTGACTGAGCTGATATTGATGATGGTGAACCACATGAATTCGCTCCAAGGACAGATCAATGCCTTACCTACCATCACCACGGGTTATGCTACCTCTGCCGAGTTAGATCACTGTTTTAACAAGCTATCTTCGGAGCTAACGGGTGCTCGTGATCTTCGCTCTTCATCTTCCCAATGTACCATGGACGAAATAAGTGAAGCTGTTCGTCTTCTGAATCTGAGCAAAGAGGAGATGGAAACTGATGTGGTCAAAACCAATACTATCCTTCAGACCACTCAAAGTATACTTCGGCATGTACATTACACAACTGACCAGCGTGAGATTTATGACAAGGCTGTGCTTAAGATGTACCATCAATCGTATGCCCAGTTCACAGAAGCCATATCCTGGCTAACTAAGGCACACGAATACATGCTCATCATGATCAGCGCAACTCTCCATGCTCCTAGAGCTGTTCTTGATGATGGAGTTCTTGTCCTTGATGGCTTATTTGAAAGCACAAAGCGCCTCAAAGCCTACTCTGTAAAACTGACTCGTGCTGCTCTCAATGAAACCTTCATCGCTCCTCAGCCTGATGATGGCAAAACGGGGGAGGAAAGCCAAGTAGATAGAACTCAGCAGGACACAAGGGAAGCTTCAGGAAGTAAGCAGCGGAAAGACAAAGGCAAGGGAAAACTGTATCATGCTGCCCATAGAAAGTAATAGCTTAGTCAGCCTAGGACTTCGCTTATTTTGTTTTGTACCTGTGCTTGAATATCTATAATTAAGTATCCTTTCATTCAAATTGACTCAACTATATGTGATACTGATTACTATTATAAGCTGACCTGTCAAAAAAAGTGAACAAACAAAAACCTCTCAGTACCAAAACCAATCATGTATCCAACTGAGTAAACATTGAATTCCTCCAAAAGAAGATCTTAGAAAATCTAGGATTAAAACAGTATACACATGTCTTCTCAAAGTTTTTAGACAATATATGCAACCCTTACGGGGGAGTAATTTCAGAAGGATAAAATTAAATCATGGGAATACTGAGTTCCATAAATTAAATATTTTGCCAACATCAAAATGGGGGAGTTTGTTGAAACACCTTTCCACAAGATTTTGATTTGACAAAATCATTTAAGTTTAATCCATGATTGAAATTGCTAACATGGTGACTAGTTCTGCACATGGTGCTGAAGATGTAAAAGGGAAGGAAGAATTGGCATGCTCCTACTGCAAGAAACCTGGGCATTTGAGAGAAAATTGTTTCAAGATTAAAGGTTATCTTGACTGGTTTAAGCCTAAAAAGAAAGGATGAAGAAAGCAAGGCAATGCACAAGCCCACATAGCCAGCAGCAGTGCAAATGGTGAAGAAGTTGAGGTGGAGGAAGCCTCAGATCAATCCGCATTATTTTTGCAAATGTTCCAAAAAGAATTCCAGAAATTTATGGGTGCTCGAAAGTCAACTGAAACTGCTAATTTTTGCTTCTCAGGCTTTATAGGTAATGTTTACACTACTAAAAAATTATCTAAAGATATTGTATGGATAATTGAATCTGGAGCTTCTTGTCATATGTGTTCTGTTTTGGATCATTTTGAGAATTATCAACCTTTAGCTTTGTCCAGATCAGTAACTTTGCCTGATGGAAGTAATAGGAAAGTTATGCATACATGAGAAGTAAAATTTTCTTGCAAGCTAAAAATCACAAATGTTCTTCATATTCACGTCCTCCAATATAATCTATTGTCAGTGGGGCAACTATTGCAGGAAACAGATATAACTGTTATTTTCTATCTTGGAACATGTGTGTTACATGACCGGAGGACTAAGGAGATACTTGCAGTTGGATTTTTGGTTAATGGGCTTTATTTGCTTACCAAAAGATCCTTCCAAGCATATGTTTTGGAGAAATTTTCAAGTACTAAGAAGTATATGGCTAATTCAGTGCAATGTGGTGCATCTAGTTGTTCTGTAATGAAGAACAGTTTGTTGTGGCATTATAGGCTAAGTCATATATCATGGCAAAAGTTGAAACATGTATCTTCAGTGAATAGTAATGAAACTTTACAGTCTTGTAATGTTTGTCCATTAGCAAAACAACATAGGCTTACTTTCCCTAGCAGTCAAACAAGTTCTAAAATGATTCTTAAATTGATACATGTAGATCTTTAGGGTCCATATCATAGAGAATCAACTTCAAGTGCAAAGTATGTGCTAACCATCATTGATGATTATTCAAGAGCTTTATGGACTATATTATTATGGTCTAAATCAGAAGTAAGCTTGGCATTGCATAAGTTTATGTTACTTGTTCATAATCAATTCAACTGTAAGGTAAAAACTATACACAGTGATAATAGGACAGAGTTTACCAGTAAGCATTGTCAAAGCATTTTTAGTGATCTTGGTATTCTACATCAAAAGTCATGCCCTTACACTCCTCAACAGAATGGAGTTGTAGAGCGAAAACATAGACATCTTTTGGAAGTTGTTAGATCACTAAGATTTCAGTCTGGAGTAACAAACAAATTATGGGGAGAAGCAATTATGGCTGCTACTCATATCATCAATCTGCTACCTGTTGAAAGTCTAAAATGTCTTACACCATTTGAAAAATTACATAACAGAACTCCTCATTATGATAACCTTAGAGGTTTTGGCTGTCAATGCTATATTACAGATGTCCATCCGCACAAGGATAAATTTTCTCCTAGAGCTTGTAAAGGTATTTTTCTGTGCTACAAAGGAGGTCAGAAGGGGTTTGTGGTATACAATTTGGATTAAAAAAATATTGAAGTTTCCAGAGATGTTATCTTTGAGGAGCATATTTTTCCTTGCAAGACAAATCCAAAGTTGATTGTGGATTCTGATAAGCAAGAAGTTGTTTTACCTCAACAACAAAAAGATGAATTCTTTACTAATAATTTTTCTTGTAGTAATGTTGATGTTTCAAGTTCAAATGAACAGATAAATCATTCTGACCCTATGCCTACTGAGCAAATAGAGAACGTTGATACTGATGATCATACAACAAATGTAGATGAAGGTGTTGATGCACAACAACTAAACACAAGAGAAAATATTGATACAGCAGAACATGAACACAACTTAAGGCCTCAAAGGGCTATAAAGAAACTAACTTGGCTTAATGATTTTGTAGCAGTTGCAGTGCACAACTCTCAAAACTTATATCTTTTACCAACTTTTAGTCCTTTACATACTACCTTCGTAGTCAATTTGGCTGAAGATAAGGAACCTAAGTCATATGCAGAGGCAACACAAGATCCAAGGTGGATTATGGCAATGTAGCAGGAACTACAAGCATTGGAAGAAAATAACACTTGGAATCTAGTTCTTCTGCCAGAAGGGAAGAAAAGGCATTGCATTAAGATGGGGTTTTAGAATTAAAAGAAATCCAGATGGAACCGTGGACAGGTTCAAGGCGAGATTGGTTGCTAAAGGTTATAATCAAGTGTATGTCATTGATTATAATGAATATATTCACCTTTTGCTAAGGTTGTGACAGTTAGAACCTTTCTGTGTATAGCAGCAGCTCACAACTGGCCAGTTTATCAAATAGACATTAATAATGCCTATTTGCATGGTTTCATTGAGGAAGAATTGTACATGCTTCCACCTGAAGGATATGCTAAGGCAAAGAAAGGTCAAGTATGCAAATTGACCAAATCTCTCTATGGCCTGAAACAGGCTGGAAGACAATGGAATAAAGAGATGACAACTAAGTTACTGCAATTTGGTTTTAGCAGATCAAAACCTGTTTATTGCTTATATACTAAAGTTGAAAGAGAAGAGTATACTGCTATTGTTCTTTATGTGGATGATCTTCTGATAACTGGCACTTCAGAAGAAGAAATAATCAATGTCAAGGCTTTTTTTACATAAGGCATTTACAATCAAGGACATTAGATATGTCAAATACTTCCTTGGTATAGAAGTGGCAAGATCACAGTCTGGCATGATTATTTCACAGACAAAATATATAAAAGATCTCATAGAAGATGCAAATTTTACTGCAGCAACAGTATCATTTTCTCCACCACCATCAGGATACAAAAACTATGAGGTTATAAAGAAGTTTGATTCACCAGACAAATTTAAGAGATTGATTGGGAGATTGTTGTATTTGGGGTTTACCAGGCCTGGAATTTGTTTCTCAACTCAACAGTTAAGTCATCATATGTCTAAACCTCACAAACATGATATGGAAGCAGCTATTCACATCTCGAGATACCTTAAGGGTGCGATAGGAAGAGGGATTTTTTTTTATCTAAGGCAAACATCTCTAACACTCAAAGCATATTGTGATGCTGATTGGGCAGTTTGCAGGAGCTCAAGAAGATCAACAATCGGTTACTGTGTTTTCATTGGTGCTTAAATTGTAGCATGGAAAAGCAAAAAGCAGTCCATTGTAAGCACTTCTTCAGCAGAAGCGGAATATCGAAGTCTTCCAGTAACAACTAAAGAAGTGAAATGGATTTCTTTCCTGATGAAGGAATTCAAAATTCCAGTTACATTACCAATATCAATCTACTGCGATAATACATCAACCATAGCAATTGCAGCAAATCCAGGAGATCACGAAAGGATAAAACATTTTGACATAGATATACACTTTGTTAGAGACTATATGGAACAAAGTTTTCTTGTCACACCTCATATCTCAACCATTAACCAACTCGTAGATCTCTTTACAAAAACAATGACAAGAGCACAATTGGATTCTTTCTTATCCAAACTTGGTATTGTGAATCACATACCAGTTTGAGGGGGGAATGTTAAATAGACTCAAAATAGAATAGTGAAGCCTAAAGCAGAGGATTGCAACAAATAGAAGTTAGATAGTTTGTTAGGAAACTTCTAGAATCTGTTAGCTATTATTCTTCATGTATAAATAGAACTATGATCATATTCTGTATATTCATTCTGTTGTAATTTCTGTTGAGATAATAATACAATTCAGTCACATTCTTTTCCTTCATACTTTGAGTTTCTAAATATCAAGATAGATCTTTTTTTTCAATATAAATTTTCTATTCTACATAGGAAACTCTAGTACAAAATTGTGTTGCTATTGTTTCTCTTTCTCTTAGATTAAAACTGACTTGAGTGTCATAGTGCTTTACAGAAATCCGACCAATTTCTATTTTGCAAGAACATCAATGAAACATTGAAACATATCTTCTAAATTCTTATCTAAATCCTTAGGAGAAAATTTTCATACACGCTATAAAAAACTGATTTACTCGATCTATTTTATTTCACCACCATTTTTCACAATTTTGGTATCAAAATTAAAACTCTCAAACAACAACAAGATGTACAATTTGGATAGCAAATTTCAAATTTAAGAAGTTTAAAAGAGGATTTTTTTTTTCCTTTTCTTTTGTTGTTGTTGAAGGAGTCATACATGTTTCTCAACTTTTCATCCATTTTATTTTTGAACTTGTTTTGAGTGTTTTTTTTTGCTATATTTCCATAAAAGGCCTTAAATAAATAGTACTAAGAGACAAGTTGTTGATATATTTGATTAAATTTCATGTAATAAAGTTTGGATTAAGAAAATGGTTTAAATCTCCCACATACTCTCCACATTCAGCGCCTCGGGCGGCAATTATTTCCCAGCATTTACGCAGTCCGGGTTGAGACGACCACTACTGCCATTGTTTTCCTCTCTCTCTCTCTCTTATTAATCGATTTTTTTCTGCGCTGTTGATTCACTATCGCAGTGTCTGATCATCAATAAAGTAGAAATTGATGTTGATCCAAGGGTAGAATAATTGTTTATCCTTTCGAGCTATGCGTAGAGAGATGCCTGTTTGGCTTCATCCTAAGTTCCTCCTCATGTTCATTGTCTTCACCATTTTGATTGTTTTCACTTTCATTAACCCCAGAAAGGTGAGGTTTTCTTGATTTACCTTACTCCCCTTCTTGTGCTTTTAATATGTTTTCTTTCGGATCTGATTAATTGCTATTATTTGATTTCGATTTTCATGATTTTGCCTTGCCTTTCTGATGGTAAACGCGCTTCTGTTTGTTTTCCCTGATCTAATTGCGGTTTTCATAATTGCTTACTGGACTCTACATTTTGAGCTTTGCCCGTGAATTTAATCCTATAGACGAATTAGTTTTTACTGATTCGTAATTGAACTTTTATGCTTTCTCTCTACTGTGAACGATTATGCTTTCTCTTTCTATATACAGTGATTTCTTATATTGGTCGAAAATTGCCGGAAATGTTTAAGCTCAGTAATTCAGTTCTCTTCAACTATCATTATGATTCAGCCTTTCCTTTTACTTTGTATATAGTTCAAAATGATTAAGGTGTTGAGTATCAGACGGAGCATCCATAACTGGTCAATAATGGAAAGTAGAATTATGTAGTACTTGATGGATAGGAAATTTGATCTCGAGTTCAGTGTTCTTAGTTATTGAACTGTACATTCTTGTATGGAGCATTTCATGAGTTATACAGTGTTAATTTTCAGACATCCCATTTTATTGTGATTGAAAAGTGGCTTTGTTTATAGAATTTGTTGTTCTAGTTTGCTTTCCTATCCAGTCTCATTTCAAATTTTAAGGAGTATCAGATTGACAGGAAGGAGATGAACTTTTTTTAAAGTTGTAAAAAGGAGTGTGTTTATATGCCTTCTGCATGTAACATGAGAGATCCACCTGTTTGTGCTCTTGTGCACAATGCTTTTAGTCAGTGTTACTAATGAATAGTGCATGAATGTATATGGAAGGATTTTAATCTCATAAGAAATATGAACTTTGACAGGAAGATTAGCTGAAATTGTAGATGTTATGAAGAGGAGGAGAATAAATATATTATGCCTACAAGAAACCAAGTGGGTTGGAGCTAAGGCTAGAGAGATAGCTCCTTGGGGTTATAAGCTTTGGTACTCAGGAAAGGATAAGGGTAGAAATGGAGTAGGTATTCTTATTGATAGGGAGTATATTGATGAGGTAGTAGCGGTGTCTAGGAAGAGCGATAGAATTATGAGTGTTAAGCTAGTGATAGGGGATGAGGTTGTGAATGTCATTAGTGCATATGCGCCACAAATAGGATTAGATGTGTCTATAAGACAAGCTTTTTGGGATGACTTAGAGGAAGTGGTGCAACAGGTTCCTAGGGATGAAAAAATGGTACTAGGGGGTGATCTCAATGGACACGTGGGTTCTAGGCGAGATGGGTTTGAGAGTGTTCATGGAGGGTATGGTTTTGGAGATAAGAATGAAGCAGGAAATGATATTTTGGAATTCGCATCAGCCTATGACTTGAGTATCATGAACACATGGTTTATGAAGAGAACATCCCACTTAGTGACTTATCGGAGTGGCGGTAATGCGAGCCAAATTGACTTCTTCTTAGTAAGGAGTGCTTGGAGAAAGAGTTATATTGATTGTAAGGTGATCCCTGGTGAGAGTACGACAACCCAACATAGAGTAGTGGTGCTAGATTTTCGAAGTAGGAAATGTATAAGAAAACAAACACCTCAAGTAGAGACTAAGATTAAGTGGTGGAAATTGCAAGGGGAGAATCAACAAAAATTTGTGGATGAGATGACCAAAAAAGATATTTGGACTTGCAATATGGATTCAGATATAGATTCGATATGGAATAAGATGGAGCATAGTATAAGGGAAGTAGCGAAGGAAGTTCTAGGGGAATCTAAAGGTAGCATGCCACCGGGTAAGGACACATCTTGGTGGACAGAAGAAGTACGACAAGCAGTAAAGAGTAAGAGAGAATCCTATAAACTATTGGGGAAATGTAGGAGTGACGAGAACTACGAAAAATACAAAGAGGCTAAAAGGGAAGTAAAGAAGGTCATACGAGATGCTAGAGCAAAGGTGAATCGGGATCTGTATACAAGATTGGATACGAAAGAAGGGGAAAGAGACATATATAGAATTGCTCGGATGAGAGATAGGAAGACGCGAGATCTCGGAAAAGTTAAATGTGTGAAGGATGTGGACCAGAAACTCCTAGTTGGAGATAAGGATATCAAGGAACGATGGAGGTCCTATTTTGATGACTTATTTAATGGAGATCGCCAACAAGATGTTGGAGATATAAGTATCCATCACGATATGATAAATCATGAATGCCTGCGGAGAATTCAAAAGGGTGAAGTCAAAATGGCATTAAGTAAGATGAAGTTGAAGAAAGCAGTAGGACCTGATGGCATCCCTATTGAGATTTGGAGATGTTTGGGAGAAAGAGGAATCGAATGGTTGACGACGTTCTTCAACAAAATTTGGAGAAACAATAAGATGCCATCAGAATGGAGGAAAAGTAATTTAATCCCTTTGTATAAGAACAAAGGCGATGTCCAAGATTGTGCCAACTATCGGGGAATCAAATTAATGAGTCACACTATGAAACTTTGGGAGCGAGTGATTGAACAAAGGCTAAGGAGGACGGTGAAGATCTCGGAAAACCAGTTTGGCTTTATGCCGGGAAGATCAACTATGGAAGCCATCCATCTAATGAGACAATTAATGGAGCACTATCGAAATAAGAAGAAAGACTTGCATATGGTTTTCATTGACTTGGAGAAAGCATATGATAAGGTACCAAGGGAAGTACTTTGGTGGGCCTTGATAAGGAAAGGCATTTCGCGGAAATATATTGACATCATAAAGGACATGTATGAGGGAGTATGCACGAGTGTACGTACTAGTGTTGGGAAGACTGAAGAGTTTCCTATTACGATTGGAGTGCATCAAGGTTCCGCACTAAGCCCATTTCTTTTTGCCATCGTTATGGATGAACTAACAAGTTCACTTCAAGATGGTATACCATGGTGCATGCTGTTTGCAGATGATATTGTGTTGGTTGAGGAGACGAAAGAAGGAGTGGAGATGAAGTTGGAACTATGGAGGCAAACTCTAGAATCTAGAGGCTTTAAGTTGAGTCGAAGTAAGACAGAATATTTGGAGTGTAAGTTTAGCGGCCGTAGGAGTAGGGAGGCAGGGACAATCATCCTAGATGGGAGAGTTGTTCAGGCCTCGGATTGCTTCCGGTATTTAGGATCTATTATCCAAACGGATGGAGAAGTAGATGGAGATGTTGCTCATAGGATTAAAGCTGGTTGGTCGAAGTGGAAGAGTGCTACGGGTTTCCTTTGTGATCCCGGCATGCCTAATAGATTGAAGGGAAAATTCTACCGGACGGCAATTAGACCAGCATTGTTATATGGTACGGAGTGTTGGGCAGTGAAACACTGCCACATCCATAAGATGTCGGTGGCGGAGATGCGTATGTTGAGATGGATGTGTGGTCACACGAGAAAGGACCGGGTGCGTAATGAAATAATTAGGACAAAAGTAGGGGTCACATCTATTGAGAATAAAATGAGAGAAAACCGACTAAGGTGGTTTGGCCATGTGAGACGTAGAGCGCTTGATGCGCCGGTTAGGAGAACCGAAGAGTGGCAAAGGGATGTAGTGGTGAGGGGTAGGGGAAGACCTAAGCAAACTTGGAGGAGGGTGATCGAGAGTGATATGAGTTTATTGGGAATTGAGGAAAATATGGTAGTGGATAGGACGGAGTGGAGGGAGCGAATCCGTGTCGCTGACACGACTTGATTTTCACGGTTTTATATGATGGTTCATGTTAGCCGACCCCGAATCATTTCGGGACTAAGGCTTTGTTGTTGTTGTAAGAAATATGAACTTTGGCTATAAAACTTTTCATCAGAATAAGGAGCCTTGGTGTAAGGTTGCTGCTGTGTGCCATGCGATCGCAAAGGTTGAAATCATGGGAATGGCCTCTTCCAAAATGCTCGGAAAGGCTGTGTAAGATAGGCCCATAATGGGATTGACCCCTTTCTGAACCTCACTCACGGTGTAAGCTTTGTGCACCGTGTTGTTTTTCTTTCTTTTTTCCAAGAATAGAAAATGCTTCACTTCAAATGCATTTTTCTGAACCACCCATCCTACTTGATATGTACGATTATGTTTTTATTTATAACAAACATACCCCGCGTCCCATCCACAATGTAATGATGGAAGTTTAACATGTCATATCGGAGAGATGGTTGATTAGATGTCCTAGAATATGTATGTTTTCTATGTGCATGTTGGCAGTGATATTAATATTATACTTGTCATGAGAAAATGATTTTAGATTTAGCTCGAGTCTGTGAAGTGAGAACTATTGGCTTTAACTATTTAATTACTGGTAGGACTCTCTCGCAAGGTGATCTAGATCTAAGATTTACTCTATGGGTAGAGGGATTTCCAAAATGTTAGGTTCATTAGTTGTTTCCTAGCAAGGGGAAATCCTTTTGCTTGCAACAGAAAATTGGGAAAAAAAATTGAGAGAGGAAGAGTGAGTCTCGTCTTACCTATTGGAGACTTTCCATGTAATTAATGGAGTATTAATGCATACACGACACACCTCCCTTTCGAGTACTTCTTGTTTCTTTTCCCCTTTAATGTTTGTTTTCATTCTACTCATTTTTCTTAGGCTTTTGCACTTAACGGGGTTGAATGAATAATGGTGTGATATCAGTTATCTGATTTTAGGCACTTGAAGTCGTTGTAGTCTCGTAGCTAATTTTCTGTCATTCCATTAATTCAAAATATTAAATGTTTATGTTTCTATAATGCAAATAACACCAAAATTTATGGTTATAAATTGTGAAAATTTATTGGTTTTCTAAATTTCTTGTTTTTCTAAATTTCCACCTCCTTTTGAAATTTAATGCAGGATGAATTGAAGGCAGAAGAGGTTTATGATATCACCAATAGAGTATATTTGGATATTGATATTGATGGGCAACGTTTAGGTATGGGGTTGCAACAAGAACTAACATCTTGTGAAAATATCCTTTCGTATTGTTCCTTTGTTAATTGAAAATCAGAAGAAACAAAGAATTATCTGAAATTTACATGCTTTCTTGGCAGTTATTCACTGATATGTTGCATAAGTTTGAACTCCTTTTCATGCCTTCTTAACTTCAGTTGTGTTCCTGAACAAATGCAGGGAGGATTGTTATTGGATTGTATGGTTTGGTTGTACCAAAAACTGTAGGTATGTTCTTGGTACCAAGTTGGATTTTTGTATGTAGTATTTAACTTTCATTTACAGAATATTTTTTTTGTAATTCATTTACAGAATATTTGGTTATGGATAATGTGATGGAATTGCAAATATAGAACATGGAAGACTGTTAGCATTTCTATCATAAACTATAATAATTTTGCAATCTTACATGGCTAAATTTGGCGACTTGGGTCATTTTAAACATAACAAACTATTAGAATAACCTGGGTGATCCTTCTTCTATATGAATTTGAACTGCATATTCTGGCTTAAAACAAATTTTGACCGTAATAAATGGTTCTTTATGAACTGTCCACTTATGTACCACCACCTAGACACATAATAATTTTTTTGGCTGTGCTACCTAGTAAATTTCTTCTTCCTTCTCTTGGTTTACGCCTTTGATGTTTGACGTTTAATATGCTTGGTATTTATTTCTTACCATTTTTCACCTGTAAAGCTTATGTGTGCTGTTCATTTGCACTTCTATGATTTCTTTCGAGTACTCATTCAGTTGTCTAATGCTTCTGTTTTTTTCTTGCAGAAAATTTCAGGGCCTTGTGCACAGGTATTGGAGACCTTATTCCCTTTTCTAGTTTCTATGGTCCTTACATTCTATAGATGCCACGATAGAAGCCATGTATATACTTTATCTTGTTAACATAATTTACATTCTCCACTGCAGGGGAGAAGGGGAAAGGTGCTAGTGGTAAAGTACTTCACTATAAAGGAACTCAATTTCATCGTATAGTATCTGGGTTTGTTATTCAAGGTGGTGATGTAGTTACCGGTGATGGAAAGGGAAGTGATTCTATATATGGTGGCTTTTTCCCTGATGAAAATTTCAAGATAAAACATTCACATGCAGGTTCGTTTTAATTTTTCTAAATTCTTGACTAATGATTTTCAACTTTCAAGTAGTAACTCAATTGAAGTCAACATGCTTGATCTTTAGGGTTAATTCTTCTCTAATTTCAACCAAGAGTTTCATCTAATATATGTTCTGTTTTTAGGTGTTGTTTCCATGGTGAATTCAGGACCAAATTCTAATGGGTCACAATTTTTTATTACCACTGTCAAAGCTAGCTGGTAAGTTTTGTTCTTATCACTGGTGCTGTAAGTATAATATGTAACTGACATGTAAGTTTGTTGCTCAGAAACTTACTAGATTTCTTCAACTTAACCTTTCTGGTTTTTGCTTGCTCTGAAGTTTTTAACTATGAATCATTGAAGAAAGCCATTTTTCACCACATTTCACTTAATATTAACTAATTTGATAAGGATTGACTAAATAACTATCAATGATTTTGTTTATTTGATGTACTGCAATTTGTGTAGTTGTTCAAACATATTATCTCAGAAATGAGGTTAGAGGGTCTGAATCAATTGTAGCTCTAGAGAATGGAAAGCTAGTAATCTGATGGGGTGAACATGTTTTGGGGGAAAAACAGGTTGGATGGAGAGCACGTCGTATTCGGGAAGGTAATTCAAGGGATGGACACAGTTTATGCAATAGAAGGGGGAGCAGGAACATACAGTGGAAAACCCAGAAAGAAAGTAGTAATTGCTGATTCTGGAGAGATACCAAAGAACAAGTGGGATGACGAAAGATAAGATGAACCCAACTTCTTAGATATATATATATAACCTTTGTATAATGTCCTCTGTTAATCTGCTTTAGACTCTCACTCCAGTGTTAGGTTTACTTGCAAATATGGAATATTCCTTTTTGTTTTTCCATCTTCTACAGCTATTATTAATTATTATTTCATTTCTTACCCCAGTAATTTGACAATTCTAACTGCTCTTTTTTTGGTATATCTTACTGGATGAAACTGAAAAATCATAAATTTTCTAATGGTTTTCAGAAATTTTGTAGAAGGCAAATAATTGAGTATGTTACAAGTTCAATAATTTTGGTCTTAGCCCTAACCAACATAAAAGAATGTACCAAATCTTTTTTTAACCATCTAGTTGAATTTGATTTTGATTTGAATACATAAATATTTAAATTTGAGAGCTTGTGGGGTAGGACGTAACCGGAATTTTGTTTTATAATATTTATACGGAAGATGCAATTTAGAGAAATAAAACATTTCAATAGTCATTTGGGAAATTTAGCTATATATCTCTAAAGTCAAATATTTTTTTTTGGTAGAAAAGGAAAAGAAAAACGAAAAACAACAAACTACCTAAGAATTAGCCTAGGGAAGCTAACCTCAATCCTATCTTCTAATAGAATCCGTGGCATTCTTCCTGCGATCATTTGTCAGAATCAGGGTAGCTTTGTGCCTGGTAGACAAATGATGGATAATGTGGTGATCGCCCAAGAGATGGTCCACACGATGAAGATTAGGAAGGGGAGGAAAGGCATTGTGGCTCTGAAGCTGGATTTAGAGAAGGCCTATGATCGAATTAATTGGGATTTCTTGATGGAGAGCCTTGAGAGAGTTAGAATCCCGGACAGCTGGAGAAGTTTAATTAAGGTATGTATTTCTTCTCCTGTGTTTCAAGTTATGGTCAATGGGGATATGTCGGAGGAATTTTCCCCGGGCAGAGGAATCCGTCAAGGGGATCCTATGAGCCCTTTCCTTTTTGTTATTGCTATGGAGAGGCTCTCTCACCTGATTCAGGATGCGATTGATAATGGGAGTTTCCACCCTGTGGCGATCAACAGCTTCTGTCCCCAGGTGACTCACTTATTCTTTGCAGATGATGTCCATATCTTTCTTGAGGGTAATGAGGAGCAGTTGAAAGTCATTATGGATATTCTGGATTGTTTTTGTTCGGCCTCTGGGCAGAAGCTTAATATCCAGAAATCTAGGATGATGTGCTCTAAGAATATGAATCAGAGAGTCTGTAAGAGATTAAGTGATCTCTCAGGTATTCCTCTTACTGATTCTCTTGGGAAGTATCTGGGCGTTCCCCTCCACAGTGAGCGTGTGTCTAAAGGCTCCTTCAAAGAGACTTTGGATAAAGCTAATTCGAAGTGTGCCACTTGGAAAGCCAAGACTTTGTCTCTCGCTGGCCGCCTCACGTTAATTCAATCTGTTAATTGTGCTGCTCCCAATCACATCATGCAGGCTTGTAAGCTTCCGGATCCTGTGCTTAATGATCTTGAAAAGATTAACCGTAGGTTCCCGTGGGGGGAAGCTGCGGAGGGCAGGAAGATCCATCTTGTGTCTTGGAGTGAGGTTTGCCAGCCTAAAGATTCTGGGGGTCTGGGTATTAGGAAAGCAAAGGACAATAATAAAGTTTTATTAATGAAACTCCTTTGGCGTATGTGGCAAAACCCCTCCTCTCTTTGGGTTCGCCTCCTTTGTGGTAAGTATCGGAAAGACAAAATCTTCGGGGGCCCGAAAGAGAGAGTTGCTAATTGTTCCTTCCTCTGGAAAGGACTTAGTGCTGTGTTTGATGAGTTCTGCTCGGGAGTTGGCCTGGAGGTGGGGAATGGTAAGTCCATTAGTTTCTGGTTTGATAACTGGATTGGGGATAAACCGTTAATTGAGGTGTGTTCTTCCCCCCCCCGCCTAGTGATATACGCAACTGGAGGATTGCCGATGTGGTTGACTCGGAAGGGGACTGGATCTGGTCAAAATTTGATACTTTCTTTAGCCTTGAGACTCTCCTTAGAATGCGGGGAGTGAAGGTGAGTAATCAAGAGGAAGACTTGGATAGGCACTGTTGGGCGCTGACTAACAATGGAGTTTATTCTTGCAAATCGGCCTTTGAAGCTTTCTCTCTCTTTAGATCTGATCCTCCCTCGGATGTGTGGAAGTCGATTTGGACCCTTAAAGTTCCTTTCCGTATTAGGAGTTTCCTGTGGCTGGGCGTTAAGGACAGGCTTCTTACTAATTCGGATAGGCACAGAAGGCACTTGGCTGATTCTGGAGCTTCCAGTAGATGCAGAGGCCATGTTGAGACTTTGTGCCATGCTCTTAGAGATTGCTCTAATAGTAAAGAGGTTTGGAGGAAAATTCTCCCACACCATATGTTCTCTTCCTTCATGGCACATTCTGAGGTCGATTGGTTCTCTGATGGTGTTAGAGGAAAGTTGCTTCCATACATGGAGCATGGTGACATTTTCTTTGCTATTATCTGTCACCAAGTTTGGAAATGGAGAAACGAGGAGATTTTTGGAGATAAAACTGTTTTTATGACAAACTTAGCTGATTTCTTCTCGAAAAAACTTTTCTCTACTATCGATAGTTTCAAAGGAGAGTCCCTTGCCAGAGCCTCTCAGTGTTGTGATGTCCATCTCGTGGGATGGAGCAGGCCAAGAGAGGGGGTTGTGAAGCTGAATACTGATGGTTCCTGCCTCAGTAACGGTAAGATTGCGGCTGGAGGTGTGCTTAGAGATGCAGGGGGCGCCTAGCTTTCTGGGTTCTCCCAGAATTTAGGGTTGGGTTCTTCCTTTTCTGCGGAGCTCTGGGCTATTCTTACTGGAATCAATCTTGCTAAAAGGCTGGGTGTTAAGAGGCTCTCTGCGGAGTCTGATAATTTGGAAGTAATCAAAATGATTTCTGAGAATCATTCTATGGGTCTTAACAGTCGCAACCTCATCAAAGCTATTAAAAGGCTTTGCTCCTCCTTTGAGTTCGTAGAGTTCAGACACATTTTTAGAGAGCAGAATCGTGTTGCTGATCGCTTGGCGGCGGCGGACCATGAAGGGACGTTAGGCGTTACTACCCTTCCTGTTTCCCCTAGTTTCCAAAGTCAAATATAAACTCCTTCAATTATAACTTGTTAATTTAATTAAATATTAAATTCGTTTGACCTTCTATAAACATAATATTTATAAAATACAAATTAATTATTCTAATGATTTTCTGTATGTACACTTGTTGAATTTCATCATGAACTAAGCAATCTGAAAATTTGAATGGTAACCTTCTATTTCTGAAATGAAAAAAGTATTAGTATATTTAACCAATTATATCATATTTTAGTTGGGTCGGATCAATCGGGTTAAAATGGTTTGGGTTAGTTATTAGCACGTTCACATTTACTTTTAGTTACCAAAAAGAGGTTGTGTCATACCTTTGAAATTTAACAATCAAACAAGGTTTACCACAAAAACTCAAAAGGATGCTTGAACTTTTATTAGGATCAATCATTGATTCCTCCGCTTCCGTTAATTTTATTTCCATAAGAAATGATTCTAATTGACAAGCCATGGAAAATGAAATCAGTCAGCATTCTTCGCTGAGGGAGAGAAAGAGAGACCATGAAATGAAACGAATATATTTAAAAAATATATTTCTAAAAATCGAACTGAACCAAATTAGACCGAGTCAAATTGAAGGATTGAATCAAATCAAATTATAACCCAGTTCGATCCGGATTGAACCGAATTATTTGGATCCGGTACAGTTCGGTTCATGTTTGGACCGAACAAAGTACATATGATTTTTCTTAGGAAGATTTCTTATGGCAAGACAAGAACATTTAATACTTTAACACATCAAAACAAGACTACTATAGAATTAAACTTAATACTATTCTGAAAAACCCCGTGGAACATACATTAGAAAAAGATGTTAATTTGAAAATATAAGAATATAAATATTCAATCCAATCCAATTGGATCACACCCATAATAATTAATCAATATTATTGTGATTCAACTAAAATACTTAAATCTCAAATGGTCTAACAACAAATACAATCAAAATATTAGTTTTGTCTTGAAGTTTCAAGTTGAATCCAACCAAATCATTGTTCGAATTAAACTAACTAACCAATCAAAATTGAACTAGAAATTGAACCTACGAAATAAAAGAATAACTAAACAAAATTACATCGTAGAATACTTGTAAAATTATATAAGTCTAAATATAAATATAAAACAAACTGCGGGCGCTTGGGATGACTTGGCCCAAGGCATCACTTGGATGATCAACGGCCTCGTTGATCGAGCTGACTTCCTATAAGTGAATCTTCATATTCACTCGAACGACAACCGAGGTTCCACCCAAGTCGATCGCTCACTTCGATTCAACAACTAATCTCCGCTCTGTCTGAATCCTACTTGAAATCACTGAAAAATTGATTCGCTTTCAACCATCATTCCGCTGCTTTCCAAATTTTAACTTGCATGACTTCGACCGTCGAACTTTTCCCGTTACACCCGAAAGCTCTCGCACCCGTAATAATAGCCAAAGAAAAATTTCTTCATATAATTACGGATCTTCGATCTGAATCTTCTTCGATCCTTTCGGATCTTCATCTTATTCTTCTATTATTCATTATGGTACTAGACCGAATATTCAATATCTTCAATATATCTTATAATATAGAGGCTCTTACGGGTCCAATCCCATATAAAAATTAGCACAAAAATAATTACAAATAATGGTTGGTATTAGGATTACTACCCATAGCAGACTCATATGTTAAAAGTCTCATTACTTGAAACTCTACGAATAATAAATTCAACAATCCATTAAAACTGATAATAATTATTTAACATTATATCTTCTTCAATAAATAAAGGATTAGGATTGGTCCAAATCCAATCTTATGTACAAGTCAAAACTTCAATAACACCAGGAGATAAATAACTACTATAATCATCCATAACTCGCCCGTCAATGCTAAAAGTAGACTTAGAAGCCACTGTAGAAACATGCACAATTAATATATCTCTAGCCATGATACTGAGAACATGAAATCTTGCAGAATAAATCTTCCACCAATTTAATACATCAAACCCTTTAACATATTCTTCTAAAGTTTTATACAAATATACATCCAACTCTAATCTCTTACCCCCCATCTACTATCCTCAATGTTTACTCTCTGTTTCTTGTGCATTCTATGAAACAGTAATTTTGGAGGTTCATATTTGCTAGCAGTTGAATTCTCCACCTCAACTATTTATGGCTCAATTGAGATATCACGTGATTTTTCTTTCACATCATGCATTTTTTTTTGATACATTTGGAACAATTCAAAAAAAGAATTATGCACATTATAAAAAATTTGAGTGCCACGTGCATCTCCATAAAACTGAATAAGAGAAATTCTAACAACTTCAAATATTTCTATTGGATAAAAAAACAGTTGCAAACTAAATGATCTTGTTCATTTTTGTTGGATCCCCCCAATACTTATCAAACTTTTGTTTCATTCTAACACTCATTGCTGTCAATTAATCATCATCACTGTTGTTCCAAAAATTCAATGACATGTACAACTCACTAATTTCAGTTCAAAAGTATGAAACTGTATTTAAACACGTTTTATATAAGGTTAAATTGAGTGAAATTGGTATGAAACTGTATTTAAACACGTTTAAATGTAATCTTAGAGTTAATATTTCAGAATATTTTTAACGAGTTTCATTTGCTTCACCATTGTTGCTCCTTTTATATATTTTTCTCCATTTAATTATATCAAATTGCTCGTACATGTATTTTTATGTTTTTGTTTGTCTGTTTTGACCAATTCCACTCAATTAAACAAATTTTAGTCGATTAAATCCAATTTTAGTTAATTTCAGAAAATTTCACATTAGATTAAATTTGGTGATTGTGTGAAATAAAAAAAATCTCTATACATTTAGTCAATTTTTTTTTTAATGTAATCTTATGAAATATTGGAGCTATTATTTCAAAATAATTTCAACCATTTTGATTTTTTTACCATTGTTGTCCATTTTACATTTTTCTTCGTTTTTCTATATTTTTTTTCTTTACTTTAATTATAACAAAATGCTCATACATTGTACAATTTTCATTTATTTATTATTTCGACCAATTTTATTCAATTTCAGAAAAGAAAAAAAAAACCATGTCATGAGTACTTTCAAGTATAATTCATTGGAACTAAAAGTGTTTGTAAACTTGTTTTAACTCAAGTATTATTTCATGAAACATTGATTTATTTTTTCAATCACTTTTACTAGGCTTTACTCACTTTCATAGACTTTCACCCACTTCTAGTTACTTTAACCTGTGGGTGAAAGTAATATGTAATTGCATACAAATATTTTTAAATTACACAATTTGATTTTTTTTCCCGACCAATTTCATTCATTTTTACCAAAATTTTAGAGACTTTTACACAATTTTAGCCAATACCAGCCAATTTAAGGCATTTTTAAAACCAATTTTAGGCAATTTCACTTCCACATGATATATGCTATTTATATTTTATTGGTTTTTGGTAAATAAAGTGATTTGAAGAACACATATTTTAATTTCGTAGAGTTGTGTTGTTTATTTATTTGTTGTAAACGCAGTCAATTTCACCAAATTTCAATTACTTTTGCATGATATGTATTGTTTTTTTATTTGTTTTGATTAGTTTTAAACTCATGTAAACCGTATATCACTGCAAAACAACGACGTATTAAAACAAAAGGTGGTTTCGGTGAAGCTACGAAAGAGATTGAGCTGATTTGTTCTTCATCTTCCACTTTCATATCCACAAAGATCTTCATCTTTCCATACATAGTGTTACATTGAAATCACGAAATAAAGATAGATGGATTCAAGCATATGAGTATCAAGATCAAAGGAGGAGACAAAGAAGAAGCAAAAGCAAAACAAAACAATCATGGCTTTTAGAAGATGACACTGAAAAGAACGAACGAAAATACAGTTAAGTGTGGTATTGATGGAATTGGAATCAAGATCGATGTTTTGCGTTCTTGTTGAATCTGGTATTTTAGGAATGCGATTTTTAATTTTACGATATTTTACATATTTTAAACGTATTTAATACTTTAAGAATAAATTAATGGTTTTCTGATGTTTGTAGTAAAATTCTAAAAATTAATAGTTATAAATTGAATGATGAACTAAAAAAACAAACTTAAAATTGCAATTAAAATAGTCAGATAAATTTATTAAAAAAAATAGGTACACAAATGATATACCAAACATAAATTTTAAAGGGATAACATGCAAATTTGATTTTATCGTAAAACTTTAGCTTGCTCTTGTATATGCCTAACATTTCAAAACAATATCAATTTTATCAATACGTTAAACATATTAATTTAACTGCTATTTGATTAAAATATTTAATATTTAATGACCAAATGAATTTGTAGGCTTATTAAATCTAAGCCTTAAGATGTTTTGAATTTCCACCTTAAGATTCTAATAAGCCTCTATATCTAATGGTGAATGATCAAATAGTGCATGATCATTAAGGTCCATGTAATCAAAACCGTGCTAATACATTTATAAATAATAAAATACACGAAACTGTTTTTTTGAAGAAAAATACACGAAACTATTGTATAGATAAATTTAGGGTATTTAAATTTTTTAGGGATAAGGAGCAAATTTGCCCCTATGGTTTTAGTAGAGGAGCGAATTTACCCCTAACGTATGAAATAGACCAAATATACCCCTAACGTTTACATAAAGGATCAAATATGCCATTGTCTAACGGAATAATTTACCGTTAGTTGACTTGTTTATTGACCGCCACGTCAAATATTTTTAATCCCGATCGTACATGTCAGATATGACGTATATGTATCTGGACCGTTAAAAAAATATAATAAACATGTGCCACTTAAAACCCCCCATTTTTCTTTTCCCGCTCTTCTCTGCGTTCCCAGTCCTCCTGGATTTTTTATATTTCACCGTCTCTTCCATTGGGATCAAAGCTGATCTTCATCTCTGGTACTTTTTGTTCTTCTTTTTCTATCTTTTTCTATTTCCTATTGGTGCGCTTCTGGCCGTGTGTTTTTCCTCGTTATTTCTTTTGGCCTGCTTTCTTCTTCCTTCATGCGATCCTGACTTTTTCATTTTCATGATCGCTTTTCCTCTCCGCTTTCTATTTTCAATTTTCTTGACAGCATTCTTATTTCTTTGGCGATCAGGAATTTCTCCCCTTATTTCTTGGATCGTCGTTCTTCTTTCCATCGTTCATTAGTTTTAATTATCTAAATAAAGCTAATTTTTCTCTGTGGAAAGCATCACAAAAGGTAAGAATATTTTTCAGATTTTTTCTTTAAGACTGTATTTTTTTGGGATATCTCTGAATCTTTTAGCAGTTGTGGAAACCCATGATTTTTGTACAATTAACCTACAGTTCCATTACTTCAATTGGAAAAGTTTAAAGACAATGTGTATTTTAAGAAATATATGGTCTAGAGCCACTTTATTCCTCAATAATAAACTATAGTATATGCATAGATGCTTTGAATTTTTATGTATATGAATTTGTTAGGAAACATGTGATCCAAATGTTATTGATATCAATTTGGGTGTATTCCATAGATAATTAACTACATTATTGATATGAGTTTGGTCCTAAAGTTTAACGCATGCTAAAACATTTTTATGCATAATTACATTGTTGGGTTTATACAATGACTAATGTGTTATGATTTCTTTATTGATTATAATGTTAGGTTTATACAGTGATCTAAGTGTTCTGATTTCTTTATATCATATACAGCATGACCACACTTTGTGATTTGCATTTTCATTACGGTGGGAAATGGATATTAGTACCTAAAAAGGATTACGTGGGAGGCAAGGTTGAAATTGAAAAAAGGATCGATATTGATTATTTGTCTGTCAAAGATATAAGAGACAAGTATAAAACAGAATTTTCTTATAAAGATGATCATAAGTTGATGTATTTAGAGAGAGCCAAGTCTCTAGATGATGGATTAATTCCATTAGAGTTTGATAAGGACATATGCATGTTGATGTCCAATTTAATAGAATCTAGAGGTGGTGAAGTGCATATATATGCACTAGACGAAGATGACCTGCCATTATATTTTTCACCTAAATGTGCCGAAATTGTTGGGAATGAAGAGTTACTAGAAGAAGTAGTTCAAAAAACTCCAGGGTCTAGGATTAGAGAAAGTCGGGTTGGAGAGAACTTGGAAGAAGCAGTTCAAACAACTCAACCAAGGGAAGTTGGGGGCAGAGTCATACGACTGACAGGGGTTAATGAGGAAACCTCAAGGGAACAAATACATGAAGGTCCAGGTAGTTATGCACATGTAGTCCAAGAAGAAGAAAATGACAATGAAGATGATAATGGGGAAGATTATGAAGTAAGAGAAGAGGATTATGAAAGTGAAAGTGAAGAAATATCAAATTTAGACATGGAAGAGGAATGTTCTGAATCTGATGAACTAGGAGATGAAGAAGAAATGTTGAATTCAATAGATGAAAATGTAGAAGAATTCAGAAAAGAAAGGACAAACAGACATAAAAGCTATGTGGAATTATATGTTGGGCAAAGCTTTGCAAATTCTGCTGAATTTAGAATGGCAGTTTCTCATTATGCAGTTAGGGAAGGTGTTGCACTGAAGCTTATGAAAAGTGACAAGAAAAGGGTGAGATATAGGTGCAAGGCTACTTGCAATTTTGTGGTCTTGGCATCTAAGGATGGTCAAAGTGATGGATTAAGAATAAAGACTTTAATACCTAATCATACTTGTGACAGACAATATATGAACCCTAGGGCTACAACTGACTTTTTGGCTAACTATTTCAAGGAAACTATTAGAGGATCACCTGAGTGTAGTGTATCAGATATGATTGATCATGCTAAACAATACCTTAGTCTTGATGTGAAGTCATCAATGTGCAAAAGAGCAAAGAGGCTAATCATTGAAGAAATAAGTGGGGGCTATAAGGATGAATACTCATGTCTTGAGGCCTATCTGAATGAGCTCAGAATTAGTAATCCTGGTAGTTTTTTTGATCTTCAATTGTATCCCGAGGGCCTAAGACAAGGAAAAAGAATATTTTGGAGGGTGTTTGTATGCTTTCATGCATGCAAAACAGGTTGGTTAGAAGGCTGCAGACCTATTATTGGCCTTGATGGTTCTTTTCTTAAAGACATAGCAAAAGGTCAGTTGCTTGTAGCTATTGGTCATGATGCAATGGACCATTTTTTCCCAATTGCATGGGCTGTAGTAGACAAAGAGACAAAAAATAGTTGGGATTGGTTTATTGGGCACCTAAAACAACAACTTAATCTTGGAAATGGGTCAAATTTAACATTGATGTCAGATATGCAAAAGGTATGTACTTTTCTCTTATTAATGAAGCTTATATGTTTATATGTTCTCATATTTGTAGGCCAAATTTTATATTGTCAAGTTTGCTTTAGAATTATACTAAATATATATTTTGTGCTAAGGTTTATTTGAAAAATGCTCTATGTAAGTAATTTCTGATATAAGGTTAAGTTATTGTATATAAAGGTTTATTAGTCAAATGTAGTTTCAAGTGATTACCATTTAAATAAATTTGTATATAGAACTGGCAATATTTGATTAGCTTATTAGAGCTTCAACCATACTGAAACTTGAGACTTGAGAAGATGTTGACAAATGTGATAATGGTATTTTGGTTTAATTGATGTTTAAATTGTGAAGGGCCTGCTCCCCGCTGCTAGTGAACAATTGCCAATGTCAGAACATAGATGGTGTGCAAGGCATGTTCTTGCCAATTGGTCAACGAAGTTTCGAGGGAAAGAGATACAAAAGCATTTTTGGTCATGTGCTTGGAGTACGTTTGAAGAGGAGTTCAAAGATAATTTGAAGAAAATGGGATCGGTAAATAAAAAAGCAGCTGAACACCTATTAAAGTATCCTCCTCAACATTGGTGCAGGGCATTTTTTAGTACAAGATGTAAGGATCATATGGCGGATAACAACATGACAGAGAGTTTTAATAGTTGGATCCTTCTTCAACGGTCAAGACCAATACTGAGAATGTTGGAGGAACTTAGGGTGAAAGTAATGAAAAGGCTAATGACTTACGAGAAGATGATAGATTCTTGGACCACTGAATACTCCCCGAAAAGTTTGGATGTATATCATGCTAATAATGAGATATCTAGATTTTGTAGAATAGAATTCAATGGGGAGAAGGGGTATGAGGTGACAGAAGGGGTTGACAGACATTGTGTGGTCTTGGATGAAAAAAGATGCACTTGTAGAGAATGGCAATTGAGCGGTATACCATGCCCACATGCAGTTTGTGCTTTATACCATGCGAAAATTGATCCTATAACGGTAATAGACAAATTCTATCACAAGTCAATGTACCAGAGTACTTATAAGCACAAATTGCAACCTGTTCGAGGCAGAAGATTTTGGAGGTGTGATGATTTTGAGCCAATAGAACCCCCAAAAATTCAACGTATGCCAGGAAGGCCTAAGAAAAAAAGAACAAGAGAGCCAAATGAAGGAAGACAGTCTGGATCGCGTGGGAGCAGAATATCTAGAAAGGGTCAAATGCAAAGATGTCGAAATTGTGGAGGCTGTGGGCATAAAAGAATGAAGTGCCAGGTAAACTTTTATTTGTATTGTGTGGGATTCATTGATGGATACATGAATTTGGTTTGACATTCCTAAATAAGTATGCTTTTGAAATCCATTATTAAACTTTACAACTGCCCTTGAACTTATTTCTTTGTTTTTTCACAAAGATATTAGACATGTAAGGTTTAAAGTCTAAAGAGTTGATATATTAGATTAGTTTTTGTTACCAATATTAGTTTCATTTACTTAGTTGTTTTAATTGAAATTTTCATGATTAAATTATCACAGGGCAAGTCAATTTCTGAACAAAGTGCTGAGTTATTTGATGCAAACTCTGAAGCAATAATCAAGACATCAAATGCAACACAGCCATCAGTAAACAAAGGTAAAAGTGGATCAAGCAATCAACCAGTTTGGATCAAACCTAGGCAACGCCTTAGAGAAGTTGGATATGGATATTTGCATGATGACCATGATGGTAGTGTTATCTATAATGTAAGTAATTTAATCCTTTAATTTTTGGCCAGTTACATGTGTATTTCAGATTATTAGTTGATGAGTATTTCTTCTTAATTGATAGCCTGGTAATGTTGGTGAAACCGTTATCATTGAAGGCAATGTTGAACCATTTGATGAAGCACAAGATGTGATTTCCCATAATCCTGCTGTTGTTACATTTCCTATCCCAAGTGAAAGAGAAGCAAGGCAGAATAGGTTGAAACCCTTGTTTGATTCAGCATGTGGAACTAGACATATTCATTTCTCACAAAATGAACATGAAGTTGCTATGCCAACTGACTTACCATTCGAGCCTCCGAAGCTTCAGTGGAAAGGAAATAAAGCTATGACAACTCGTCAAATTGAAGCTGAAAGAGATAATGTAATTAGGAAAAGGCAAGAAAAAAGTTTATCCATAAATTAGTGCAATTGGTAGGTTGGTTGTAAATGTGTTAGTAAAATTTTTGACAGTTTGGTAGTAAATATATTGGTAAACTAGTTTTCTGTTGACAGATAAATTTTATCTTTTTAAAACTTAAGGTGCTCTGAATTTGAAAACATTTAATCTTGTGAATATTTATAAAGCAAGCATATCAATTTTCCAATAACGAAATTGTTTGTGCATCCGGTACGAGTGTTTCCAATTCAAGTTGTAAGCCGTACAAAATAAACATTCATAGATAATAGCCATGAAACCACTTTTCTTTCTTCTCTGCTTTCATTTCCTTATTCTTGCTTATTCTTCTTCTTCTTTAGTTATTAATGAGGAGGCCAAATGAGATGGAAATCTACTCTTCAATTTCATAATAATTCTGTCTTATCTTCATGGTCTCTATCTACTTCTCTTTGCAATTGGTCTGGAATTTCCTGCCATCATAAGACTGAATCTGATACCAATACCAGTCTTTCTGGTTATGGTTTAACAACTAAAGAAGAAGATGCAAGAAAAAGGAAATGAAAGGAAAGAAGAAAGTAAAGTAGCTTGTGTAAAAAGAGAGACAACATGGCTATAGTTATTAAGTTTGTGTGGTGATGAATGTATGCATTGAAAGATATTTATACACAAATGGATGGTATTAATTGATCACTTCTTTATGACTTAAGAGTCTTCTGTTAAGATGACGTTGCTGCTGATGTTTTTTGGTCCACTTTTCTTTTCATATTTAGCCAATTTGCTGTCCATATCATGGAATGCGAGGTTGAATTGCTATAGATTTAGCTAATGTGATAGTGTATATGTACACTGCATTTCCAAGACCTATCGTGCATAGAAATATTAAAGCTTCAAACGTTTTCCTGGATGGAAATTCTGCAGCCAAACTGTCTGATTTTTTCACTATGTGTGTCTATTCCTGAAGGCGAGACGTTTGTCGAGGATATTATGGCAGGGATTATATGAGTTATTGCGCCAAAATCATTGGCTACGGGTTGCTTTAACGAGAAGAACAATGTTTATAGCTTCGGAGTGTTGTTACTTGTGCTTTTAACCGGGCAAAGATCATTCGATAACTCTCGCATTGAAACTGGAGATGGGTTTTTTTCTTATGAACCGTGTGAAGAAGTATCTTCGAATGAATAGATTCAAGGAAATGTTTGATCCTTTTATTTTGGTAAGGCTGTCATAGAACAACAATTAGCTTTCTGTTCATTGATGTTTCTCTTTTTAATGTCACACTATATAAACCATATTAGTGGCAACAAATAAATCAATTGAATAAGAGATAATATTTTCCCAGAATTCACTTAAAGACTATGAGTGATGATGGATGTGGAAAAACAATAAAATATAAGCAAAGTTCATAATGAATAAGTGAAACTTGAGAATGGCCACTTATATTAATACATCACAAACAATATAAAAGTCAATAGAAAACTTTTAGTTTCATGGTAGTTGGTTAAAACACTAAAAAGAAAATTGTATTAATAAGATTTGAAGTGCACACCATCCATGATATTGAATTGCAATTTGCAAAGACATGAATATCGGTAAAGTAAGATACTAAACTTTCCAATTCTTATTCTCAACACAAATTCCAAATTCAATGTTTGGGTTACAAGGTTCTCATTGTAAAATATGTCTGCAAATAAAATCCATATCACCATAGGCAAGCTTAGCTGGTTAGATTTATTGAAGGCAATTCAATCGCTGAACGCTCCTATCTAAGAGTTTTCAATTTTCCCGGGGGAATTTGGTTTTTATGGAATTTGGCGCATGTAAAGGTTGCTGTTAAGGTTCGAAGAAGCTCGACTGCAAGGTACATAGTTACTCGACCAGAGGGGGTTTGGGGAACTTACTTTCCCAGAGGTTCGAAGATGCAGAACGCCTTCCAAAATCGCAATTTCCAGCCATAATGAGTTAAGGGGAGCCCACCCCTTTATCTCGACCATTAAAACCAACGAATCGACAATTAAACCCAACGAACTAACCATGTAAAGAAGAACGAAGATTGGAAGAACCAATGGCAGAAAAGTCAGGATCGCACGAAGGAAGAAGAAAGCAGGCCAAAAGAAATAATAGGAAAAACACACAGCCAGAAGCGCACCAATAGCAAATAGGAAAAGAAGAACAAAAAGTAGCAGAGATGAAGATCAACTTTGATCCCAATGGAAGAGACGGTGAAATATAAAAAATCCAGGAGGACCGGGAACGCAGAGAAGAGAAGAGCGGGAAAAGAAAAATTGGGGGTTTTAAGTGGCACATGTTTATTATATTTTTTTTAACGGTCCAGATACATACACGTCATATCTGACATGTACGATCAGGATTAAAAATATTTGACGTGGCGGTCAATAAACAAGTCAACTAACGGTAAATTATTCCGTTATCTTTTTCCGTTAGACAAGGGCATATTTAATCCTTTATGTAAACGTTAGGGGTATATTTGGTCTATTTCATACGTTAGGGATAAATTCGCTCCTCTACTAAAACCATAGGGGCAAATTTGCTCCTTATCCCAATTTTTTAAGATAAGCATTGAAGCAACTGGTAGTCGTTTTAATTGTTAGGCATGGATAAACTTTAAGTTGGTTGAAAACATTAATAGTAATTCTTTTTAAACCTTTTCCACATTCAAAAATCTTTTTGACTGCAATAGCTAAAAGAAAAACGTTCCACCTTACCAATAAATTCTATCACCTCCACTGCCACATACCACCTCCGTCACCAGTCAACCGATCATTATGCTCTCGCCGCCATAATCACCGCCGTCATCACCACCGCTTTGCTGTCCTTCCTCCCCTGACTCCGTAATGGGCAGCACCGGTGAACCGAGCAAACCAAATTCTCTTTACGACTACTCTTCTCCATCAGACCCTCTTCTATCTAAACCCCCCTTCCCACCTCTTCCCCCTCCTTCTTCAATTGAAGAAGCTTCCCACCCTGATCCAGATGAATCCGACCCAACTCAGTACTTACAGATCTCTTACAATTATGGTCCTAGACCCTTCAAAGACCTTCCTTTTCTTATTCTCTTTGTTCTCTTTGTTCTTTCTACTTTCGCTTTTGGAATCTTCTCTGTTTTCCATAGCAATTCTAATTACTCCAATCTTTCTTCTTATGTTTATGACTCCAACTCAACTTCTTGCGTCCAAGCTTCGGTTTCTATGTCAACTGATGGATTTGCACATTCCAATTTGTATTTATACTTGCTGAGTTCGTCCAATTCTAGTTTTTGGGAGGCTTCAATATGGAGCATTGTAATAACTTTGATTTTGAGTGCACCCATGTGCTTCGTGTTGCTTTTGTTACTCAAGCATTACACCAAGCAGATTGTGTACATCTCGCTCCCTTTCTTTATTCTCATTCCCACCTTTTTCAATGTCTATTGGTTCGTTGCTTGCACACTTAAATCTTCTTGCAGCGACGCCTTGCCTATGGTTTATAGGATTTTGGTTCTGCTTTTCGTGTTCCTGGTGATTGGAATTATTTTGTGGATTTTTGTGGCTAATTGGCATCGAATTGAGTTGACTGTGAGGATACTTGGGGTTGCATCTGATGCACTTTCTAAGAATTTGGGATTATTTGTGGCTTTGCCGTTGCTGACTGTTTGTTTATTAGCTTATTATGCTCCAATTGTGGGTTTTTTGGTGTATGCAAAGCAGAATGGGAAAATTGCAACAAAGAAATCAAGTGGAGGAGGCTACACTTGTGTTTGGAAACAGGATAGCTGGGTACCTGCTTACTATACCTTGGCGATTCTTACAATGCTATGGTCTTTGACTACGATGATTGAAACTCAGGTTTATGTGATCAGCGGGACTATTGCTCAGTGGTACTTCTCCAAGGACCATTCAGCTCCTAAGCGTGGCATTAGAAGAACCTTGAGGTGTTTTTCAGCTGCTGCATATTTTTACTTGCTTATGTTTTCTCCTAAGAAATTTTAGTTTTCTCAAACATTACATTTAATGCACTTTTTGATCGGTTTTCATGGAATTTCAAATTCTACATTTAGATTAATTTTTATGCTCCTTTAGATACCATGATAAACAGTGATGAGATATTATCTAGAGGATGAGTGAATCAATTGCTGTGTCTATTCCTGACAAAGTATTAAAGGAGTTCTAGATGTTGGTAGACTTGGGGCAAATGGATTGCCCTAATACATCAACAAAAGAGAATATAGACAAATTTGGCTAACGTCAACTTAAGTTTGCTAGGTACATTTAAGTGCAGTTTCTCATTGCTGCCACAGGGGATAATATGCTTAGGCGTCCTGTCACGGGGAGGGGCATGTTATTGTTCACAAATTCCTTAGTGTATATATGTATATATTGTTTATGGAGCTATGCAGCTTGATGAGGGCCTGGATGCGTATGAATGTTAGTGGTCAATATGAGTGATACCCAGAATTTCTACTGCATTACAGATATTATACATATGACATTGGCAATGAATGATAAATTTTATATTTCCAACTGGCTGGTGCTTATGTTTGGGGTTTTGTTGCATTTTCAACCTCCTAAATTAGCTATCTGAGTATAGACCTCTTGCATACTGCTGCGAGTCCTTTTATTTTTTAGAGCGATCTGAACTTTAATTCTTTTCTTGTCACCAATATATATATATAAAATCATTTGACACCTTTTTCCTGCTTGATACCAACACTCCTGACACTTTTCTTAGCGAAAAACAATCATTACAGTACAGTTATATGTGTGCTGTGATTGCAGAAATGCATTTGGTCCCTCCTCTGGCACTATATGCCTATCTGGATTACTCATTTGTGTTGTTCGTGTGGTGCGTGCTGCTGTTGATAGTGCAAGACAAGAGGGTGTTCGTGGAATGGTGAACTTTGTACTTAGGTGTTGTGTCAACACATTACTGACGACAATAGATTTTCTTAACAAGTTCACTATCAACTTCGCAGCAATCACCGGTGAAGGCTACTGCACTTCTTCGAGGATGACATATGAGCTATTAAAACGCAATCTTCTCTCTGCTGTTTTTGTTGAAACTGTCTCCAGTCGTTTGTTGGCTGGAATTGCATTTGTCTTCTCAGCAATATATGCAATTGTGGTGAGTGTATATTTCTATGTAACAGAAACTGATCATTTATGATATTCGCTTTTGATTTGTACAATCCATTCTATTTCTCAGATCTAATTCCGGGTTGTAATGCCTGAAGTTGGAAAAAGGGAAATTTAAGGGAGCTAGTTACCTGTATCTTGCATATTACAGTTATTGTTTGGATAACTGAGTAAACACTTTATATCTATTTAAGGTATTCCTTTTTGATGAAAATGTTCTGATATTATGTTTTTGCATAAACAGGTTTGGGCCATCTTGAAGGGTGTAAGCAAGCTGGGAGTTGATTCATATATTGTGGCTGTTCTTACATGGGTGGTGTTGATTGTGGTTCTGAGTTTCTTCATCCATGTGCTGGACGATGTGATCGACACAATTTACATCTGTTATGCTATAGATAGAGATAGAGGGGAAGTGTTTAAAGCAGATGTTCATGATGTTTATGTTAACCTACCCATCAGTAGAAACCATAGAGTGCCGATTGTTCCGAGAAGTGGTGTTGTATAATAGAAATTGTTGACCTGTGTCATTTGTCCTTAATTTGTATGTGACTAGCAGTGGATGAGTTGTGCATATCTTGAATTTTTTGATGCATTGTACAATTATGAGGCGTGTTCAATAAAGAGAGCTGAAATTTCAGGCAACTTACTGATTGAATATGTTCTGCTAAAAAGCATCATCAGTTTCTCCTAAGTTTGCTTAATATCTCAACCAAGTTGGGAATTGTTCTTTTTTATTCTTCAGTCTTGTGTTTTCTTAAGTTATTGTATGGATGAAGCTTAAGTGTAGCTCGGATGTTAGCATATAATGAAAACTGATTTGCTTGTATATGTGGACTCCTGGTGCTTACTGTGTGAGCAGTTCTTCGCCGCAGTTTAATATAACTGATCTGAAATGGAATTCGGATGGAAGCTGTCTTCTCCTCAAGGACAAGGAGTTATTCTGCTGCGCTGCTGTGCCCCTGTTGCCAGAATCGAGTGAGTATAGATACGATGATTAAAGCATTTTTGTCTAGCTGTATCACAGATGGCTTATAATTAGTGAAATGAGAATGTAAAAGGGCACCTGTGCTCAGCCAAGCAGTTGTGACTTACTGCAACATGTTGAAATGGGAGCTTCTGCTTGGTGCTGTGTAGATTCAATTGACAGTTTTTGTTATGTTGTGAAATTATTTTGCATGGTGGCATTTTCTCCCTTGAGTATCTGAAAGCTATATTGAGTAGGTTCTAGACTAACTGCATCAGTATATAAGTTTAAATTAGCATTTAAGTTTCTGTGTAGCTTAATTGAATTGAAATTTCTGATACAACCGCAAACTTTTCAACAGAATAGTCCTGTTTCTTATGGGCTATACGATTGCTTTGTGGAAAAAATTGAAAGATGAAACTACTTTCAATGCACTGTATCGGCATTCAGCAGTTTCGAATTATGTCCAATATGTTTGAGAATTGCTGGTTATGGGGCTAGGGGCGGCCTTAGTTTGGGATGGTAATTTTGGGCTGTCGTGTCAAGTTTGTTTTATATTATAATTTATATATGATATAAATACAAAAAAGTTTGTTTTATATTATAATTTATATATGATATAAATACAAAAAAAAAAGAAAGATAATTGTGTCAATTCGTGTTGTGTAAGTCAGATTGTTTCTGTAAATTGTGTTATTATGTTAGAAATTGTACCTCTAGCCGAGTTAAAAAGAAAAGAAAAGAAAAACTATGGGAAACGACATTTACGCCATCAGTACATAGATGGGATCAAATCAAATCCCAGAGAGGCATTCATTCGTTAGATGGGATCAAATCAAATCTAGTAGTTGGGTTTTTACAGTTGTTGTCTGTGCCAATGTTTTTTGGGCAATTGTGAAAGTGAGGAACTGAACATTGAGCTGTAAGAGCCTCAAGTCGCTAGAGATCTCGAGTTATTAATCGGACCTAATGACAAAAAAAAAAGTGAAAATTGAGATGCTATTGCCCAATTAGAGTACTAGAGCAAGCAAAGACAACTCGGTCATATCTTAGTTATTGTGCTGCTCTACTTATACCAAACCATCATTGAAGAGATGCTTTCGGCTTCAAGTTTTACATCAAACGCAGAGGAACCTTTTGCTGCACTGACCATTTTTGTCATATCAACACATCTTCATCAACATTCAACAGGGAAAATGCCTGTTTCTTCCATTGTGTTTCACATATAGGTGTCAAAACTGGTTATGGTGTCATAATTGTCGGGAAGCAGCACATTTGAGATGGAAACAAGCATCAGAAACTTACCTTGGTCAAACTCAAACCTGGTATGTAGATTATGTTGTCCCATATATAAAACCTGCCGGAATGAAAACTAAAAGGGGGCTTACATAGGATGAGATGATGAGTCGATTTACTTACCTTTCATTTAGATTTATTTTATTGAAATTGCTTAGATGTTGAAATTGGGGGGTGAGATGAACATGACAGCTGCAATTCAAATTGCTTAACTAACTCTTAAACATCTTCAAAACAAAATTCAACATCAGAGAATAATTGTTTTTGCTGCAAGGTAAATTGACTGTTAGTTTATGATTCGCTCTTTCATTTTCTTTAACATCTTAAGTTTTTCTTGCTTTCTTCGTGTTCATAGTCCTGTCAAATATGATAAAAAGACGCTGGAGCTCATTGGCAAGAAATTGAAAAAGAATAGTGTAGCTCTCGATATTGTTGACTTTGGTGAAGAAGATGGTGAAAAGACAGAAGTTGGAGGCGCTCCTTGCTGCTGTCAAAAATAATGAAAGTAGCCACAGTTCACATTCCTCCTGGTCCAAATGCTTTGTCTGATGTGCTTATCAGATGTGATATATCATCTGAATTTTTATTTTCTTTTAAGATTTGGGCAGCAGTAACACTTGTGTAGATATCATTGAAGGAAGTTCTTGTTTGATTTACAATTTTGCTTATAAAAGATGAATAGAATTGGCTGATTGATTGGCATAAGTGTGGACTAGAAGGGTTTTTTTTTATTGTTATAGTGAAGTTGATGGAAGAGTTGTTCAAGCCTAGATGGAAGAGTTGTTCAGGCCTCGGATTGCTTCCGGTATTTAGGATCTATTATCCAAACGGATGGAGAAGTAGATGGAGATGTTGCTCATAGGATTAAAGCTGGTTGGTCGAAGTGGAAGAGTGTTACGGGTTTCCTTTGTGATCCCGGCATGCCTAATAGATTGAAGGGAAAATTCTACCGGATGGCAATTAGACCAGCATTGTTATATGGTACGGAGTGTTGGGCAGTGAAACACTGCCACATCCATAAGATGTCGGTGGCGGAGATGCGTATGTTGAGATGGATGTGTGGTCACACGAGAAAGGACCGGGTGCGTAATGAAATAATTAGGACAAAAGTAGGGGTCACATCTATTGAGAATAAAATGAGAGAAAACCGACTAAGGTGGTTTGGCCATGTGAGACGTAGAGCGCTTGATGCGCCGGTTAGGAGAACCGAAGAGTGGCAAAGGGATGTAGTGGTGAGGGGTAGGGGAAGACCTAAGCAAACTTGGAGGAGGGTGATCGAGAGTGATATGAGTTTATTGGGAATTGAGGAAAATATGGTAGTGGATAGGACGGAGTGGAGGGAGCGAATCTGTATCGCTGACACGACTTGATTTTCACGGTTTTATATGATGGTTCATGTTAGCCGACCCCGAATCATTTCGGGACTAAGGCTTTGTTGTTGTTGTTGTTGTATAGTGAAGTTGATATTCTGGAAAATTTCCATTGTGAGTGATTGGTAGTTTTATTCCTGTGCAGCACACCTGTATTCAATGGTGAAGCAGGAGGAAGTGATTTTGCTGCATCAGCAGTTTCTGCAGCATGTGGGGTTGGGGGGTGATTTTGAGTTTGGTGTAGATCCCAACTTAGATCCCGAGCTGGTTCTTGCCCTCAGAGTTTCCATGGAAGAGGAGAGAGCAAGACAAGAAGCGGCTGCCAAGAGAGCTGCTGAAAAAATGGTTAACAATGCTGACGATGAAGCTGCTGAAGAAACTGGGAATAGTGCTGCTCCGATGGTTGGTATTTTTTAATTGCAATACTTGGCATTGCTTTGTTTTGTACTTGTATATTTTGAAGGATGCTTGTGCTCAGCTAAGTGTTTACATAATTTTGAAGGCATCGTTTTACTTCTGCTGTGCGTGATGTTGATATGTCTGAGACAACTCATGAGGATCAGGAGTTGGCTATTGGTAGGTTTCTTCCATTTTATTCAAGCGCTACATCACGCTCCTCTGTGTGTGTGTGTTGAGTTTCCTCCAAGGCTTGTCCTAAATTCTCTGGAAAAGGCTACCTGCGTGGAAAATGTTACACTACTTGATTAGGATATACGTGCACTCGTATTTTCAGCTTCAATTTTTTGTGGCAATTTGTAATCAAGTCAAAGGGTTTAGTAAGTTACTTTCGACTTTATGGCAAGTAAGAATTGGGGATAATATCTAGTGTAGGCTAATAGTTATGTTATGCTAAATAATTCAGCATGGAAACATATGTCTGACTGCTTCCTGTTTGTGGGAATGGTGAAACTAAGTCCCTAGAACTCTGCACCTGAATGCATTTGCCAATTTTCCTTGTACTATTTTTGTAAATACGATCGAAATGAAAAAGAAAGGTCTGGGTTCTACTGTCTTGCCTGTCATATTTTTTCTGCTGAATTCCCAGTCAATTTCATCATAGTTTGCCCAAGTGATGGTGAAAATGGTATCCAAAGTTTATAAATCTTGCCAAGCTGTAGTCCAAACTTAAAACTTGTCAAGGCTGTTCTGTTTTATAATATTGAGCAAGTAATAATACCTCTCTTTTGTGATTTGCTGGTATGTGGCTTGTGCAGCTCTTTAAATGTCCATGCAAGATGCTGCAAAGGAGGGATCAAATCAATCAGATATGAGCAAAGTGCTGGAGGATCAGTCTTTTATGTCATCTGTATGTATTCTCCTACTTTTCTGATAAATAATTGACCAGTCTCCAATCATGTATGATTAATCTCCTGACAAATCTATTTTTTTTTGTCACAGCTTGCAGGAGTTGATCCTAATGATCCTCCAGTAAGCGATCTGCTTGCATTTTTTGAACTACAGTGTAGATTGCTTCGAGGACAGAGTTATGATTACACTTGCATTTTTGGTATATATTTAATGATGTTTTTGTTTACCAATTATAACCAGTCTGAAGAAAAGAAGCAAGCAAATGATGAAAAGTGAAGTTGGTTGTGACATTGCTGAAATCATGTAAGCAAAAGCATTGAAATGAAATGAGTATCTGTTTTGGCATGATGAAGCCTTAGCTTGGTGAGCAAGGCTTAGGTTGGACTCGAAGATTATGACCCTTAAAACGGATATAAAAGGAAACTTTGGCTGAACAAGTGTTTTATTTAGTCATTCTTTTTATGATTTTAGGGTACGTTTGGTAAGACGTAATGAGTCTTGTAATGGAATGCTCGTTACATTAAAAACTCATTACTATGTTTGGATGCAATTTATAATTTTATTGGAATGTAATGAAAATTCTATGACTTAAATTTTCTTCCATAAGTTTTGTAATCAGGATTTCTAAAGAAATCCATATGAATTCCCAAATTACATTCGACTATGTAATCATGATTCCTTCGATCTAACATTTTTATTTACTCCATTCTTACATCATATTATTATTAATATCCAATTATTACTATTATTATGAGTATTTTTACACCCTATTCCTATAAATATATAGAATTATAGGGATAAGCTGCAAAAATATCCCTAACATTTACGACAAGGAGCAATTGTACCCCTAACGTTGACAAATTGTGTCAATTGGAGAAATTATTCATCAAGTTGTCTATCGGTCATGAATCTTGTCATCTACACTTCACATGTGCGTCATTTTATCACTTATTAGTAACAGATCACAAACATATGATTAAACATGATTTTTTTTCAAAATAAAAAATATCCTGTCTTTTTACAAGTGGGATAAAAAAAATTCAAATATTTCACCGAATTTAAAAACTATTAATTTTCAATTCTATTATTAAATCACAAAAAATATGAAATCTTTTTTTACAATCATCTTACGTGCAATTGATGCAGAATAATTAACAAAATATCTGTGTTGGGTAAAATTGTTCATGTCTGTAAATGTTAAAAATGTATTTTTACACCTTATTCCATATTTATAAGAGTATATAGAAATTTATGATTATACATAGCAAACAAACATGGTAATGTAATGGTAATTCCATTACATCAATTGTAAAATTTTACTAACCAAACATGGTAATGTAATGCTTATTCCATTCCATTACATTACAACCTTAATTACATTATAATTTTTATTACATTACATTGCATTAGAGCGTACCAAACGGACCCTTAGGTCCCGTTTGGTATGCTGTAATGCAATATGTAATATAATCAATGTTGTAATATAATCAAAGTTGTAATGCAATGTAATGTAATAGTGATTCCTTTACAATGTTTGGTTGGCGAATTTAAAAAAAAAAACAATTGGTGAAATGTAATTACTATTTCAATACTTATTTTTGTTTCGTTAAATGTAGTTAGAAACTTAAATTATTCTCCAATTCTCACATGCATGGAAACATAATCGATGTATGATGGTTAAGAACTTGTTAGTTTTTGTTCGTTGTTCCCGTTTTCATATTTTTTTTTATATTTTTTGCATTTTTCATGTTTTTCACGTTTTTAGTTTTTCACATTTTTTCATTTCCGCATTTTTACCATCTTTCGCGTTTTTTCTCATTTTTTCGTTTTTCATGTTTCATGTTTTTCTCGTTTTTCACATTTTTTCATTTTTTATGTTTTCTTGTTTCCGTGTTTTTCCGTTTTCACATTTTCCCCATTCTTTGCATTTTTATGTTTTTCTCATTTTATGCTTTACCGTTTAATAAGAATGGTGGATAATTCATATATATATATATATATATATATATATATATATATATATATATATATATATATATATATATATATATATATTATGGCTAGTCATAATGAGAATTCATGTCTAATTTGTGTGTAATCCCCAATACATAAATTTGTAAAGAAAAATTGAGTGGTGTAATTGTGATTCCATTACAATAAAATAATATAACGAATCCAAACATGGTAATGATCATCCATTCCATTATAATGTTCATTACAGCGTACCAAACGGACCTTAATGCATTTTAATCTTTGAGTGTCAGTTGAATTGTGCCTTAGTATTCTTGATCAAGTCATACGTATATTTGAGCATGATTATGATATATTGTGTTGTACTAATATTTACTAAAAGAAAGATGGGAATAGTAATAATGTGTTAGATGAAGATGCTTTTCCATGCAATTAGACAAACAGAAGAAGGAAGTAGTTTTATTCCTTTCTTTAATTTCTAACATGTCTTCTCCTACCAATCCATATCATTTGCTAATCTCCATTATTATTATTATTATTATTATTATTATTATTATTATTATTATTAGTATACTAACAAATGATCCTAATACAAACATGAGTTTAAGATTTACCTCTAGTAGAGCAAAACCCACTCATAAGATAAACAACGAAAGAATAGAATCAACCATAATCTCGTATATCACTGGTCACGTATCACCCACGCGGATATTAGTCACGAGGTGAGAACGGTTGATCCATGAACTAAAGCGAACGTTAGAGACAGAGAGATAGGGTGGCGCAGGAGGAGGGAGAGTCGTATAAGAATTGTTTATTCACTCGGATCAGCTCTATTTAGCCTTGTGATTAAGGTTAAATAGCTATCTATTTATAGCTTAGGTTTAGCTTATAAAATTTTAATCCTAATCCTCAATCTTTTTTTATGGGTTTGGCCTGAGTCCATTTCGGATGAGTTTTTTTATTCAGCCATAATCTGAATAAATCATAACATCTTAATCTTAATCTCATCCATACATAAACATATCCAATCCCTATCTTAATATCATCCATACTACAACAATTAGTTCGTACGGCCTACATACTATCGAGAGCTCTAGTGCTATATACTCGTCGGAACATATATCTACTCGATGTGCATGTATCAAACTTAGGACTGTATACTCATTGGAGATATATAATCTTTATATTTAAACATGGACCGTCCCAGGTGTATGCTTTATCCTAGATTCCACATCACATCCACTGTAATAACATTGATCTCTATAATTTCACAAATAGGTACATGTATATAAGTGTCTGGATAGTGAAATATACAAACTCTTAAGATTTGAACTTAATTAATATCTTTCCCTCTTATTTTATCATTTCCATCATAGTCTAGCTCACTTATCCAGTCGGGTTCTTTTTTGTTGGAATTATCACATCAACCTAAAGATGACCTTTCCAAGATAGCCACATCAGACTATACTTCTAGAATAAGTTAAGGGTCTTTAAGGATAAGGAAGGTCGAGAATCATGATTTCACCATGTCAGTCTGACATTAGGAAAAAGGCAAGATCACTTCTTTTCCATCTTGTGGATGGCAAAGCACACATGGTATGAAACATGTGTTATGGTGTTCAATTCTTTCTTGGAAAGAGGAGCACATCTCGTATTTTAACACCATACAGAAACATAGGTTCAGATGTACTCAAACATCTAATTTAGTTAACTACATATAGTGGTTACTTCCGGCTATATAGATAGAAGGCTTTAAGTTGTCTCAAACTCACCTTTCAGATTACACTTAATCTGTTTCATACACTTGTAGTGTATGCGATCATCTTGCACCATGATGAAATTTCTTTCATACCTTCTGCAAGGCGGCTTTATTATTGAATATGCTCTCGAATTGTTCAAAAACAGCCCCATCCTTCTATTTGTCACCATGTGACAAAACAAGGGTAAACGCTTGTGTGAGTGAGCTCATTTTCTATCTTACATGCATTGTATCATATAACAATGAACATTAACAAAAAAAATATTTGCACTTGTGTATTGTAAAAATTCATGAAACCTTTATTAATAAATCATGTTCATAAAAATACATGAAAAACAGAAGTATGCCTAGATCCTACGCAATCCTTGGGGATCTAACATGTTTTGTATAAACATTTGTTTTGACAGGTTTGATAAGGGGATCCGTAACCATATCATGAGTTGACACATACTTCATACTAACTTCTTTCCATGCAATTAAGTCCATGATGAAGCGGTAATTAATCTCTATATACTTTGACTTGCTATGGTATCTTTGATTATTAGCGAAAGTAATAACAGATTGACTATCAATGTTAACTACGACCGAAGTATTAGACGTAGTAACATTTAATGGTTTAGGAACCTATTCAACCAAACTGCTTTTTATACCGTTGATGAGTACAATACATACTCGACTTCCATGGTGGATAAAGCTACACATGTCTGTTTCTTGCAACTCTATAAAATGGCATCATTCTTAAGCAAGAATATGTAGCCTGGCATGGACTTCCTTTCGTCTAAATCTCTTGCCCAATCAACATCTGTGTATCCTCTCAGATTGAGATCTTTGCCTGGTAGCACAGAGAATAGTTTGCAGTTGCTTTAAAATATCTCAATATCCTTTTAACAATTGTTTAATGTGCCTATCTTGGACTAGATTGATATCTTACCATCCTAATGACATGACATGTATTGAGTCGTGTATACAACAAGTGACGTTAGACTACCAACTTCACTGGTGTAAAGAACGTTTTTCATTTTTTTTTCTTCTTGTATTTATGGACACATATTGGTACTGATGGTGTCCTTATCATCGGGCTATCTACAGGCTTACAACCGCACATACTGAATAGATCAATGATTTTGTTGACATAAGTCTCATGAGATGGAGCCAACATGTTCTTCAAACGATCTCTTGAAATCTTAACTCCAAGAATATATGCGGCTTCACCCATATCTTTCATCTCAAAACTCGTACTTAGCCAAGCTTTGATCTGGTTCACAAAACCAATTTCATTTCCTGCTATCAAGATGTCATAAACATATAATGATAGAATGATACATTTTCTATCTAAGTGTTTATTATAGACGCAAGGGTCTTCTTCAATCAACTTGAAGTCATTCGAGATCATCTTATTATGAAATCGAATATACCATTGTCTAGAAGACTGTTTAAGGCCAGAAATTGATTTATTCAACTTACAAACCTTTTGTTGACATCCTTGTATGATAAAACCCACAGGTTGTTCCATGTAGATTTCTTCGTACAGTTCTGCATTGAGAAAAGTAGTCTTCATATCCATCTGATGTAGCTCTAGGTCTAAACTTGCTACTATAGCTAAGATTAACCTGATAGATGTAAACCTTGCAACATGTACGTCTTCTCAAAGTCTATCCCTTCCTATTATGTATAGCCTTTAGCGACAAGGCAAGCTTTGTATCTTTCGATACTGTTGTCAGCCTTTCACTTCACTTTGAGAACCCACTTGCTCCCAATAGTTTTTCTTTCCTTTAGTAGATTAACCAGTTCCCAAACTTGGTTGGATCGCATAGAGGCCATTTCCTCTTGAATCGTTGTAATCAATTTTCTTTTTATGGACAAGAGAGAGTCTCTTTGACATTTCTAGGCTCCGTTTCGTCGTTTAGAGTTACTAAAAGAGCCATGCCTTCGATACTGAATCATCGACGTTTGAATTTTTCCCTTTTAGTACGACGCATTTCTGAGTCCTGATAGCTGTATCCCATATATTCATCGTAACCCGGAAACTTTCTCTTAGACTTTGTGTCATATTCTCATCTGAGTCAGGAATCATGCTCCCACTTAAATTAGGATCTATCTCATTCGAAACGTTTTGAGGTTCAAGATAAAGTTCTTGTACTTGATCATGGTCTTGAACCATTGGATCAAGTCCTTCCTCAAAATTCCTCCCACTCGAATAGATCCATTTGAATCAAGTTCCTCATATAAAGTTAGATCATGGTCTACTTGCCCCAGTTTTGGGAATTCGTTCTCTAAAAATACAACGTCTCGTGAATCTGTTTATGTCACATAGCCTTTATCGTTTTCTCTAACTAGAACATATGCTTTTGATATGTTTGGGTATCTTATGAAGATACATTTCTCGGCTCTTGGATGAAGTTTACCAAACTTGCTTGAGGTATAGTGCGCGAAAGTGGTGTAACCCCACGGGTTTGCAACCTGTTCGTAACTTATATGGAGTTGAAGTGACATATTTAGAGGAAACTCTGTTTAGGACATATGTAGCTGTCAGCAAACATCTCCCAATAGGTAGATTTTCTTCATCCATCATAGATCTAACCATACCGAGAAGAGTACGATTTCTTCTCTCGGCAACACCGTTTTATTGCGGAGTGTATGGAATAGATAATTGGTGTTCTATTCCCTTTTCATCACATAAAACTTTAAACTCATTTCAGAGGTACTCCTGGCCATAATTAGTTCTTAAAGCTTTTATCTTTCTGTCTAACCGGTTCTCAACAAGGTTTATAACCTTTCTGAAATAGCTTAAAGCTTCAGACTTGTGAGACATTAAGTAGATATGATCATACCTGGTATAGTCATCTATGAAAGTGATGAAGTAGTAGGCACTATGCCTAGCCCTCATGCACGTTCACAGGACACCATACATTTGAATGAATTAATAGTAAAGGAAATTCTACACTTGTACATGTTCCAAATGGTTTTCTATGCAATTTTTCTTTAAGACATGATTCACATGGTGGTAATTCAACTTTAATTAAACTATCTAGTAAATCTTGTTTGGCCAACCGACTCATCGATCTTGACCAATATGTTTAACCTAGCATGTCATAAAGTAACATCTTTAGCATTCATAGAAGAGGAAGAAGATTTAAGGGAAATTTTCCAAAATAACATCTAAAATTGTTAACCCATTCGAATTGTACTTTTCAATCAGTTGAGTTTCTTCTTCCTTTTTCAAGCAAGGTTAAGATTACATTCACGAGGCTTAATAGTAATAATAACTATTTTTAGAACTTATCTATCTAGATAGATTGGATTGCGGAGACTAAAAACTCCATTTGACGAATGGGATGGGGTATCATGTGTGATGTTATAGAAGAAGGGATACAAAATAGCACATCCGAGATATGCATAATTGAGGAGGTAGCAACTTGGTAAGAATTGATTTAAGATCCAAATGGAATGGTTACATTAAGAAGAAGCCATGACATGAGTGAGGGCCACCACCAACATGTCTCCTCTTTCACCTCCATTCTTTTGCTTCGGGTGTTTATTGTTTGTCCTCTTCTATCTATCTATTTTAATGAGTAGTATATGCATGTTAGTTATAAGTATATACTACTATTACGCATTAATTCCAATGGGATCGATCACAATTAACAAGTAGCTAGGCAGACAAATTTGTGGATAATATCAAATCTTCAACCCTCTATGCATGCAGCACATTCTTTTCATGCTAATCATCATTGTGCATTCATACATACCAATAAATAATCAAATCTAATTTGGTCAACCAACCTACCTCACAAAACTAATTCACTAGTCGAATAATACGCATCATTTCTGATTTGGGTTTTTTTAGATAAATTCTAATGATGATCACTAGAGTTTTTTGTTTTTCCGAAAGAATGAATTAGAGTTAGAGATTGGGTTATTAAATTTGATTTTCTTTTAAATTAATTTTTTAAAACTTTATCTTTTGTATTTTAATAAAGTTATTTTTATTGAATTGCAATAAGTATAATTGACACATTAAAATTCACTTACTTTTATGTATCATGTGATACTAAAAAAATAAAAAATACAATTTTCTACCGCTAGATAGTAGTTACAAGTAGTTCAATTAAGAAATGTTATGTTATATGTAAAACTTAGTCCATTCCTCGTGAATGAATATCAAATCACTAGAGCCAGCTCTTGGGAGAGCCACTTAGAGATTCCAAATAAAAAATACGGATTATAATAATTTTTGAAATCCTAATTGTTAGAAATTATGTTTACAAATAATTATTATCCACATCTGAATATAATAATAATCATATATAGAAAATAAGAAATTAATCAATTAAAATAGAAAAAGAAATCGACAAGAATAACATACATTGTTTTTTTTTAATTACCGTCTCTTAACAACAATGAAACAATAAATCTTAACATACATGCTTGAAGAAAGAGATCATGTATTGTACTAAAACTTGAAGAAAGGTTACAGTAGTGTTGAAGAAGAAGATGAAGTCGTAAAGACTCTTCATCTAAAATCCTTAATACAGAGAAGGGAAAGAGAAAGTAAAAATCAATAATCTAATCTACTCCTAAAGCCCCTATTTATAGTGACAATCCTTACATCATACATGGACTGTTTACACAATTACAATTACATCCCTATACTATTACAACAGATAATAGAATCATTAGTAAACAGTTTACTACATATAGAACAATAAGATAATACAAGAGAATAATTAATCAGTGGATTAATTATATATGTTAACATCCCCCCTCAAGCTGGAAGATGAACATTAATGACTCCTAATCTCTGTAACTGAAATTTAAAAGCGGGTGTGTGTAGTGGTTTAGTGAAGAAATCGGCTAATTGTTCATTTGATCTAACCGGAAGCAGGTGAATCTTTCCAGCTTGCACTTGCTGTCTAACATAATGACAGTCTAATTCAATGTGTTTCGTTCTTTCATGAAACACACTGTTTTTAGCAATATGAATAGCAGATATGTTATCACAGAATAACGTGGGAGGATGTAATTCTAGCATATGCAGGTCTTTTAACAGATATTGAAGCCATTGGACCTCGCCACAAGTAAGAGACATTGCTCTATATTCGGCTTCCGACGAGGATTTGCTTATGGTTTGTTGCTTTTTTGATTTCCAGGATATGAGAGACTTTCCTATGGCAATTAGCCCAGTCGGAATCAGTATAAGCTTTTATGTGAATGTCAGAATCTGCATAAAGCATGATGCCTTGGGCGGGATTACCTTTCAAGTACCTGAGTACCCTATGTGCTGCGACTAAATGTAGGTCAGTAGGCTTATCTAAATTCTGTGAAAGTTGTTGCACAGCATAGCTAAGATCAGGCCTAGTGTTAGTGAGCTATAGAAGCTTCCCTACAAGTCTTCTGTAGGGGGTAATGTCCTTTAGCAGGGGTGATTGAGAAAAGTCTATTTTTGTCATTGACATGGGCGTGGAGCACGGTTTGCATTCTAAAAAACCAAACTCAGCAAGCATGTCAAGGACATACTTCCTTTGGCATAAGTGTATACCATTAGAAGTCCTAAAGACCTCAATACCTAGGATATATTTGAGTTTTCCTAGATCCTTAATGGTAAATTCTCTATCTAAAAAAGCTTTAACCTCCCTTATTTCATCATAATTATCACTGGCGAGAATCAGATCATCAACATAAACGGTAATAGCGATAAAACTATTATTTTTCTTTCTAATAAACAGCGAAGGGTCAGCCATAGACTTAATAAAACCTATAGATCGTAAGGCGGTGGTAAGTTTTATATTCCATTGCCTACTGGCCTGTTTAAGCCCATATAACGATCTAGTCAGTCTACAACTAGGATTGGGGACATCGGTGGAAACACCAGGAGGTAATTTCATGTAAATTTCCTCCTCAAGATCCCCGTGTAGAAACGCGTTGTTGATGTCTAGCTGTTCTAAATGCCACCCTTTGATGGCAGCGCACGCTACAAGGACTCTAACAGTAGTCAACTTAGCAACAGGTGAGAAAGTGTCAATAAAATCGACCCCCTCTTATTGAGTGAAGCCCTTAGCAACCAACCTAGCCTTATACCTATCTATAGTCCCATCACTTTTCCTTTTTATCCTAAAAGTCCATTTACAATCGACTTCCTCCTTACCCTCAGGTTTAGAACATATCTCCCAAGTTTTGTTTTTATTTAAGGCATTTAGCTCTTCTTGCATAGCCTGCTGCCATTCGGGGTGAACAGCAGCTTGCTTGTAAGTTCTGGGTTCTTCATTTATCATAAGAGCCAATGAATAATTCTTTTGAGGTTGAGATAGTCTATCATATGAAATAACTTTTGAGAGAGGGTGGTAAGTGGTACTTTCAATAGGAGTGGTAGAGAGACCCTGAGCAATGGCATAATGATAATCCCTCAGATATTCAGGTTGCTTAGTCGTTCTATTAGACCTCCTAACACTATGATTAGGTGGGATATTATTAGATGGAAACTCAATTTCTCTGTTGGAAGTCTCAATCTCAGTATCCCTGTTCAGAGTTTCTTGGGAGCTAGGGGCAATATTGTAGTTATTATCTCTACTGACCGGTTCTTGATAAGGAAAAGAGTTTTCATAAAAGATAACATTTCTGGTGACAAAAACTCTATGAGTGTCTACATTGAGCACCCTATAGCCTTTGGTTCCAGAATGGTATCCTAAGAAAATGCACTTCTCGGCCCTAGCATCGAACTTCTTTCTATCTCTATGTAAAGTGGAAGAAAAACAGAGGCACCCGAATGATCTTAAATCATTATAGTCAGGAACTTTACCTTTAAGAAGTTCATAGGGCGAAACAAAGTTAATGACTTTAGAAGGCAACCTATTGATTAGAAAAACCGCGTGAGATATAAAATAAGTCCAATAACTGACAGGCAATTTACTCTGAAACTGTAAGGCCCTAGCTATGTTCAAAATGTGTTGATGTTTTCTTTCTACTAGGCCATTCTGTTGAGGTGTCTCAACACAACAGGTTTGGTGTATAATCCCTTTATCTGCATAAAAATTATCTAATTTGAACTCAAGTTCATTATCAGTCCTAATGATCCTAATGGTTTTATTAAACTGAGTTTCAATCATGGCAACAAAACGTTGAACCAAAATGGATATGACTGACTTAACTTGAATGAAGAAAACCCATGTATACCTAGAAAAATCATCAACTACAGTGAGAAAATACTTATTTCCATTAATACCAGTATGGGTAGGGCCCCATATATCCATGTGAACAATATCAAAACAAGCACTAGTTTTAGACTGACTAATGGGAAAGGCAGGTTTATTTTGCTTGGCCAAATGGCATATATCACAAACAATGTTTCCAATATTCAAGTTGCCAATATGTTTATTCATGTGCCTAAAACTAGATTGTCCTATATGCCCAAGGCGATTATGCCACATCAAAACATCGTTGTATTCATCATGATTATCAACATCATTCAAAGTAACATCAGAAGATTGGCTAACAGGGCCATGATTCATAGCATTCACATTATTAACAACATACTTATTAAAAGAAAAGTCATCATTCAAGCAGGGTCTTTGCAGTTGATAAAGTCCATCACTGGACCTAGCTAAACCAATCATCTTCTTCGTCTGTATATGCTGTATAGAACAGTCATTATTAGTGAATTTTACTTCACAGTTCAGGGTATTTGTTAGCCTAGAAACAGAAATGAGGTTATAGGCAAAATTAGGTACTAAAAGAGTGTCGTGTAAAATGAAATCCTCTGTGAACCTAATAGTTCCTATGTGAGATGCATATATTTCGGTCTTATTAGGTAAGAGGACTTTCCAATTATTCACAGGTCTTAAATCTGAAAATATCTCTTTTATACTTGATATGTGGCAACTCGCCCCTGTATCAACTATCCAAGAGATTTTCCGGGTTTTGACAAGCATAGATACATTCAACATACCTTCAGTGACATTAGTCACAGGACAGATGGACGCAGTAGCGCAATTGATATGCGATGTATTGCTCGACGATGGAAGAAGCCTCAGTAGCTGCTGTATTTGATCATTTGACAATTGATTCATTGCTGGATTGATGCTAGCTGGAGCTGCTCCCAAAATTCCACTTGAATTGTTCTCAGATAGATCTTCTGTACTCACGAAATTTGCCCTATTAACCTTGTTCTTTAATTTGTAGCCCGGTGGATATCCATGTTTCTTGTAACAGCTATCCACAGTATGATTCTTGAAACCACAATGAGTGCATTTCTGACCATTCGATCCAAACTTCATGTTTCCCCTTGCATTTTGTACTAATGCTATAAGTTCTTGAAGGTCATTAGTTTGATTCTTGGGATTCTGAACAAGCGCTAGCAAATCTTGACCCATATTAACTGCATCCGAGGCTTGACTTTGGCATTCATGCTGAACAATCAAGGAAAAGACCTTGTTGATGTTATGGATAGGATCAGTGACCATTATTTGAGACCTAACGGTGGCGAAAGCATCATTCAGCCCTTTTAGAAAGCAAACCACTTGATCTGCATCTCTGTTCTTTCTGACTGTAGCCAATGCATTGCACACACAGCCTTCACAGACACACTCAGGAATGTCTCTGATTGAAATATATTCATCCCAGAGCATCTGCAATCGAGTAAAATAATCTGAGACGGACTTATTACATTGCTTTAAGGTGTAAATTTCTCCTTGGAGCGTCGCTAAACGGAAAACGTCGGACTGTGCAAACCTCTCCTTCAGATTTACCCAAACTTTTCTTGCATCTCCCATCCATAGTACACTCTGAGCTATTGATGCCGATAAAGACCTAACGATCCAGGAGAGAACAAGGTTGTTACATCTCTTCCAAGTGACGAACTGTGTCGAATTGCTTGCCGGGGCTTCAATCGTTCTGTCAACGAAGTCCAATTTGTTCTTGGATAATAAGGCCATCTTCATGCTCTGGCTCCAGGAATGATAATCATTAGTACCAGACAAAGATGGAGTAACAAGAATAAGCGATGGATTCTCGCTAGAGTGAATGAAATAAGGGCTGGATTCGTCGATTCGGTTCACCATAACTGAAAATCAAAGGGTGGAGAGGAAAGATCTGGGAAAAACAATCGCGATCTAGGTAGAGAAAAAAGAGTGAATTGAAGAAATCAAAAGACTCAAAGAATGTAGAGGAAAGATTCTAGGAAAAACAATCGCGATCTTAGGTAAAGGAGAAATAAAGAGCAGAAGAAATCAAAAGACCCAAATATTGGGAAAGAAGGATGAATAGAAGTCGTAATACCAGAATACAGAGATTCTTGGACCGATCAATGACCGATGTTCACGAAATTGGTGCGGAAATGAGGAGAGAATGGCTCTGATACCATCTTAACATACATGCTTGAAGAAAGAGATCATGTATTGTACTAAAACTTGAAGAAAGGTTACAGTAGTGTTGAAGAAGAAGATGAAGTCGTAAAGACTCTTCATCTAAAATCCTTATTACAGAGAAGGGAAAGAGAAAGTAAAAATCAATAATCTAATCTACTCCTAAAGCCCCTATTTATAGTGACAGTCCTTACATCATACATGGACTGTTTACACAATTACGATTACATCCCTATACTATTACAACAGATAATAGAATCATTAGTAAACAGTTTAATACATATAGAACAATAAGATAATACAAGAGAATAATTAATCAGTGGATTAATTATATATGTTAACAATAAAGGGCCTCCAAAATTAATTTGACAATTTCTATTTTAACAATAGGAGTAAATTAAAAAATAACTTTATTTTTTTGCTCGATTTGTAAACACAATCTCGTAATTTAAAAATTCGCAAACATGATTTGATTTATGCAATTTGCAACTAAATGATAGGTGTCAATTTTCCAATCGAAAATTTGTGGTTAGTTAATTCACAAAGTTAGATTTTTTAATTTCTCCAAACAAGTATAACAACGATAACATTTTTTGACGAAATGATTTACTTTGCAAACTGTACACAGATCTATATTTATAAGTTTTTAAGCTACAAGGCTACGTTAGAAAAAAAAAACCCAAATCATATGTGTGTTTTTTTTTTTACTTTATGCTAACAATAACATAGCTTCTAACCATTTTATTCTCTACAAATTGTCTCATCCTAAATCTTTGATCTTTATTTGAATTTTTTAATCTAATGTCTAGGCCTCTAAAATGTTGGAGCCGGCTTTTTTGATGATTTTTTTTTGTGCATGAATTGACTGGAGTAACTTTATTGAAATGAAAATAAAGTACAATGATTTTGTTGAAAGAAAATAAAGTTGAACGATTTTATGAAATAAATTCCAAACTTCAATGATTTTTTGTACAATTTCATTATTTTTTTTTATCGAAAGCTTGTTGTCTTGATTAGTTGTGAAAACACAAAGTGTAGTTTTGAACATTTACAAAGATATCTGTGTGATTAAAAATTTAAATACGGGTCTGAGATTTTCACTATTTAAAATAATAATTTCTATTTACTAAAAAGAATTAATTTTAGTTATTTTTTTAAATATTAGGAAAATATAAATGAGATAAAAAGAAAGTGATAATGGTTTTGTTTTAAATATTTGTCAATAGTTAAATTTAGACAGTTTGGGAAAATATTATTTTTGTAAATGGAGAAAATTTCATATTGATGTCACAACTTTCAAATTACATAGACATTATCAGACTTACGAAAATCTATAAGATTTGTTTTTGTAGTTTACCCTAAAACGCCCACACTTTCTTTTACTACTTTACTTTGACGCAAAGATAGATAGATTTAGAGGAAGAAGAGAAGAAGGGGATGTGGATGTTGATCCAAGGATGACACCACTTTACTATATTACATATTTATGCTATTATTATGTTTATATGTTTCATTTTAAGCGATTCATATTACACTTCAATTTGTTTGTTGAAAATATATTTTATATTAATTTTATTTGTAACTATTAATATATTAGGATAAAATACAAGTCTTATAGTTATTAGTGGAGAACGGATTTGATGTTAACGTACAAATGAGTGTAATGTTAAACCTTATATTTATGGGTTGGACTATGCTTATTTTGTTTTTGACAAAATAAGTTTTACTTTGTTTTTTTCACCATTGGATGGAGATGAACTTTGACAAAGTAAGCTCATCAAATGGTAGAAAAAACAAAGTAAAACTTACTTTGTCAAAAACAAAGTAAGCATAGAAGTATGTTTACTTTGTTTTTGACAAAGTAACACTCCATTCTGAGACTATTCACTTACCCATCCACATTATAAATAGGAAGCGTTTACCAATTCTCAATAGTCACCCAGGGCAACCTAACACTATACTTACAGTTTGTTATTTCGAGCATGGATAGAAGGAACCTCTATCGTAATGTTGAGTTTCAGATTGACCAACTCCGATATGAGGCACCTAGGTGGCTTGTCAATATACATGGTCCTGACCGGCAGCAATGGACTGCCGTGATGAATGGCCCTCCAAACACCCCTTATGAAGGAGGTGTATTCACAGTCCAAATGGACTTCCCTGTCGATTTCCCCTCCACACCTCTAGTTGTAAGAACATGCATAAACTTGTTAACACATATAAATCAGTTCATATCTTTGTAAATACACTCATGATATTACTATTGTTCGCAGGTCATATTCAGGATCAAAATTTACCATCCTAATATCGGTCCCTTGGGGCATGTTTCTATTCCCCAGCTACTTGATCGCTCTTCCCATAGTATTGCCACGGTAAGATGTAAATCTATGTATTTTTTACCCGTAAATTTATCTATTCATGTTTGGGGTCTAGTTTATCTACTCATGTTTGGGGTCTAATTTAATTTATCTATGCATTTTATAGCTGCTGTGGAATATTTATAGATTACTGGTAGAGCCCTTCATTGAGGGGCCATTTCCTGGCCGAGAGAGAATTGCTGAACAATACATCAGCAACAGGGCAGGTTACGTAGCAACTGCCACGAGATGGACTGAAGAGCATGCAGTGGATATATGATGTGCAAATAGCAAGCAAGGGGGGCATTATGATATGACGTGCGAATAGCGTACAAGGGGGGCGTGATGTGCGAATAGCAAGGAAATTTGGATGCTGGGCAACCATTGAGTTAGATGGTGTGGACTACTGGATGGGCATAGAGCCAATCTTGAAGAACAGAATGATTACTGATTACAAATGTACTTGGTAATCAATCTGATCTTCAATGTTGGCTCCATGCCCCTCCAGTATTCGACGCCATTTAACTCTAATGGTTCCCCATCATCCCGATATCCTTGTTTACCATCTGCACATTCTTGAAGAAAGGAGATTTGGATGTCAAAGAAACACTGAGCTGGATGGTGTGGACTACTGGATGGGCATAGAGCCATTCTTGAAGAACAGAATGATTACTGATTACAAATGTACTTGGTAATCAATATGATCTTCAATGTTGGCTCCATGCCCCTCCATTACAAATGAACTTGGTAATGAGGTTTATGATTGTGCCACCACAAGGGACTCTCTTTGTGCTGAATGCATCATAAACCTATCACCATGTTGAATGCTTTTTTGTACGTTAACAAGCCAAGTGAAAAGGAACATTATAAGAGTATTCCCATATCAAAATGAACATTCATAATATGCCTAATCAACTACATGCCCAATGAACATTCATACACATGATTAGCTTCCTAAACAAAACATAAAACAAGTCAACATGCTTCATACACATACACATACTCAATCAGTTCTAGCAGTATAGCTCGTAGGTATAAGAGTATTCCCATGAGTTCTACCTTTCTAAACAGTTCTATCTAACCAATCATTTCATAGCAATATAACTCACATACCAATCACTTTATGCATGGTTAAGGTATTCAACCAATCAGTTAATAGCAATGCACATACAAAACCCTTTACAATATACTTGCCACTTGGATTGTACTCGTTGAAAAGTGAGCACGGTGATGAAGTTTTCGATGCTCTAACCACAAGTACATAACTTATGCTGATAGCATTGAAAACTCATCACCATTCTGAATGGTTTCAATCAACCATTAAGATTTTATATTTGTTTTTCATCAACCATTCCATGACTCCTAATGTCACATCCGATCCTAAACAGCATCGGTTATGAACGGAAAACAGGATAATGAATGTTATCAAGTCTAAAAGGCAAATCGATTTTCTATTATATAAAAATTTATTCAGACTCCCTAAAATTTATTTAATTATTTGGCTTGGACTCGATAATTCTATCGAGCTTCCTACGTATCCCGAACGTTTTAAATCTTTAACCGAGAATCAAAGCCACGTAGTTCTACCTATTTTAGGTAGTTCTCTTAACTTCGGTAGTTCTCTTGACTTATTAACTCGTTTTAACTTATTGGCACGTTAATTAACTCGCTAATGATTTAACCGCATACATCACTTTATTAGTATATAATTATATATATATAAATAAATCACTTTATCAAAATGAATCAAAATAAATAAACGTTTTATCAAACCGAATCAAATCAAATAAACGTTTTATCAAACTGAATAGTAACCAAATATACGTTTTGTTCAAACCAATCCATAATCGTTTTATCAGACCAACTCGTAATCAAATAAACCTTTTTATCAAAATTTGTAACAAATCAAATCATCACACATTGTAAAAACGTAATACGAAACTCGTATGTGTGTGTACATCCTCGAATTCCACCCATGTAGTTTATCATAACATCAATCATATCAATAATCGAGATATCTCATTTATATCTCGCATTGCCTAACGTTAGGACTACCAGTCGTGCACTCTGACCATACCGCCCTTAGGTATGGTCTTACAAATACAACTCCTACCTCAGGCAATCCTAGATGGACAAAACCATTTTTCTATCTTTCAAAATATCGCAACATAAAAATCATATTTGGACTTCAATCCAAATCACAAAAATAAGAACAACAATAACCGCAACAGCTTTCTCCAAAAACAATTCGTAAGAAATCATCAAATTTATTTTATCAATCCAATTTTCAAAGTACCACGATAATCATAATTATTATTCAAATAATCAAAATCTAGAGTATTCATTTATTTCAAATAATCAAAATCCAAAGTATATAAATATTTTAAACAATTTAATCAAGTATTCAAAGTAACTCAAATATTATATAAATAATTTTAAACTCAAATATTATATAAATAATTTTAAACTAAACACTTTTATTAGATCATTTATGTTTGTTACCGAAATTGTAACGCGTAACGCTAACTGAGTATCGTTATTTTAGACCGAATATACCATTAGACTCATTATATTATCATAAGTCTATTCGTACTAATTTTCATCCTAAAATTCGTTGTAATTGTCCGAATCTATAAATATTCGAATTTTGACCATTTAAACGGACAACGTTAATTTCGACCGAATGTTCAGTTAGTCTCGTTATATAAGGATAAGTTACTTGGACTAATTTTATATTCAAATTTTGGTACAAATTTTATATTCGACGTTGTACCGACTCTACTTGTTAAATATCAATATAGTTCTTCTATTTCAAGGTATTTTAATTCTAACTATTAAAGTTGTTTAAAATATTTGATTGATAGAATTTAAAATAATCAAAATATTCTTATTGGATTATTTTCGGTTATCACCGGAATAATATTATATACCGTGTAACTCAAACCGGTATAGTTATTTTAGACCGACGTAGTTAATTTAGACTGATTATACCTTTAAGCTCGCGACACTGCTAATAGTCTATTAATACCGAATTTCACGTTATTAAATCTAAAGGACAACTAGTTTAAAATTTATATTTTTGTTAATAATTGATAGGCACTAACTCATTAATTATAAATCTATTAAAATTCTACGAAACTATCGAAACTAAACTTACTCAAACTCATGCCTAAAACACTTTATAAATAATTTAGATATAAAATACAATTACCGAAATATCATCATTGGTCACCGAAAATTTATCAGTGTGATCCGTTGAGTGTTGTTCCGTTGAGTGTTATTGTTACACACCGCTCATATGACTATAGTAAAGATTGCACCCGACCACACGAAGTCATTTTCTATAAGTAAAAACTCTACTCTACTTTTTCTCAAATTAAATTCCGAGAAAAACCAAGGAACATTCATCTTCTCCTCCTTTATATGCAAAATTAAGATTTGTACATACAACTTAATGCTCAACTTCTTACCACGTGTTAATATAAACTACTTTCTAATTCAATATTGACACGTTATTTTACAATTAATTCTATATATGACACATACTTTATTTTTATTTTATTTGTTTTTTTCATAAAAAAATATGTCAATGCCACGTTTTAGTGATATGATTTATGATCAATCATATAGTGTTTTAAACCATTGGTATTAAATTTTTAAAATTAACATTACCATAATATAACATTTTATTATTATGAAAGATCCTTTTAATTTATAACTATTTATAAAATCTACCCAAAACTTTTTATTTATATCTAAAAACATTAAATTAAACCCAATAGTATATTTAAAATCGTAATTAATTAATACTCCAAAATCTATATCAAATAATTTTCAGACACGGACGTGACACCTAAATTTCATGGCTCATATAATATATGCAAACTAAAAGTAATTGAATATCCACAATATTTTGAACACTAGTTAAAATAATATTGATACATGCCAGTGTTCGAAATATTGTGGATATTCAATTACTTTTAGTTTCCATATATTACATGAACAATAAAATTTAGTAGTCATGGAATGGTTGATGGAAAACAAATATAAGATTTTAATGGGCAAGAATACTAATTAATTGTATTATAATAAATAGGAATATAGAACTACGTAAAAGATAACATATATAATTAATAGGGAAAGAATATAATATGGTTAATTTAATTTTGACGTTTAGCTTAAATTGCATGTATTTTGTAAACTTTAAGCTTAAATTTGTATTATTTTTTAAATGTTAAGCCTATATTTGTGCTATTTTATACTTGAGGCCTAAATTGATGCTATATTATAAACGTTAAGCCTAAATTGATATTATGTTGTAAACGTTAAGCTTATATTGGTGCTATTTTGAACGTTGAACCTAAATTGGTACTTCTCCAAAAACTTTAGATTTATTTTGGTACCTTATATATATATATAAAGCAATATTTTCTAGAAATTAAAATGTGGTATAGCTGAAAAAAATAAAAATAAAGGCGTATTAGTTATTTAAAAAAAAAAAAAAAACTAATGTCAATATGCCTGTAATTGTTAGGTATTCCACGATTTTATCAATTCAGTCTTTTTAATTTTTGAAGCTGGAAAATAACGTGGGTGGATGTAACCGTTTTGAGTCTTCTTAATTTTGGAAATTTTGAGGCATTATAACTATATATAAAAAGAAAAACCAATTTACAAAACAAAATATACAATGCCCCGCCCACAGTTTATAGAAAACAATTAATTCCACCGTTTTTACTATCTTGCTTTACCATATATATATCACAGAGAGTAAATAAATATATATATATATATATATATATATATATATATATATATATATATATATTTGGGTTAAGGTGCAAAAATATCCTAACGTTTTGGGTTAAGAGCAATTTTACCCCTAACATTGGAAGCCAAGAGCAATTTTAGCCTTAACATTGATAAATTAGGTTAATTTGAGAAATAATTCATTAAACTATCTTTTCGATCATGAATCTTGTCATCTACAATTCACACGTGCGTCGTTTTATCAGTAACAAATCACAAACATAGGTTGGGATGTGAAAAAAAAATACTCTCTTTTTATACGAATTAGACAAAAAAAATTCAAAAAATTCACCAAATTTATAAATATTAATCTCAAATTCTATTATTAAATTATAAAAAAACAAGACATCCTATTTTTTATAACGAATTGTTATGCAATTGGTGCAGAATAAGGAACAAAAATATCTGTGTTTTATAATAGTGTTTGAAATTGATCCAATTTATCAATGTTAGGGGTAAAATTGCTTGGCTTCTAACGTTAGGGGGTAAAATTACACAATTTTAGACGTTAGGGGTAAAATTGCTTCTAACCCAAAATGTTAGGGGTATTTTTGCACCTTAACCATTTTTTTTAAAACAAATATTGTTATTTTTTTAGAAAAAAAAAAAGAGAATAATTATTGAAGAACCAATGTATAAGTCATTTCCTTAAAAAACATATTTTTTGTCTGGAGATTTGAAATTTCAGTAGTTATCCATTGAAGAACGAAAAAGGAAAGGAGAGCACATTACCAATATTATCATGTATAGAGTGGACCCAATAATCATTTAAAAAGAATTTATCCTCCAAATCCAACTATAAACTCTATAATTGCCTCATTTTTTTTATCACTAATTTGGAATATACTAATCTATCCAACTTAAATTCCTTGTATAACTATTACACTTAACAAAAATCAACTACAATTTTCTACTCATTTTTTTGGTTAACTTCAATTTTTTTTTTTGGCTAACCACAATTTTAATTATTTATAATTTAGGGTTATATCATGTTACATTGTAATACCGCAGCTTCAATTCAGTAAATATATTTATAATTAACAATATCAAACAATTAACGATTAACAAATTAGCGATAAATCAGCTGTATAGTTAATATTTACTTTTTGTTAACTCGTTGATTGATAGGATGCATTATTTTATAATTATATATACATAATGTGTTTGAAATATACTAATGAAATCTCACTTAACATACTTAAACTCGTCTGAGAATGTTGCTCAGCTTTTCCAACACTCTACTGATCTTCACTTCACTTCGTAAATCTCTTTGCTTTAGCGTATCGCCATTATTCATACCAATTGGGTCATTTGGAAGATCCGTAATAATTTTATTTTGAACAATGAACCTATCAATATTTCTAATACTCTTCGACTAGTTTGGAAGAGTGTCAAGGATGCCGACTTTTTCCATCAAGGTATTGCTTCTCCTTCGGTCAGAGATCATCATATTCTTAAACATTAATGGTCGCCCAACTCCTTCGAGGCTTCATATATATTTGTCAACTAGCAGCTCCTCCTCTAGGTTGGACGAAGATAAATACAAATGGTGCATTTTCTCCGATTTTTGACACTTTGGGTGCGGAGGAATTTTTCGAAACTCTAAAGATTCCTATAGACTATTTTGCTCTCCGTCTAGGCAATAAGGATGCTCTTTTTTTTTTTTTTTGCTAAAATTAAGACTGCCATTTTTGCATTTAAGGCAGCAAATGAAAAATAGAAGTCATGATGTCCCTTGAGACTTTACCGTGTTCACACATTATTAATACTCAAGCAGTTTGAGTTTCGCACGTCTCAAAGAGGAAAATTGAGTCGTTGATTGTCTTTCAAAGTCCGGACCTAATTCTAAGATCAATGGTAGAATTTATTTCCGTCTTTTTGTTCTAGTTTTGTTTTTAATGATTTTAATAGAAATACCTACCTTAAGTTCTTTTAATTTGACTCTTTACCTCGTTTTTGTCTTTCCTTTTCCTTTATTTTTTCATCATGTATTCTTTCTTTTAATATGATGTGACATTATATTAATGTATTAATTATTAAATCAATATTTGCTTAACTATATACTAGATTAAACCCTAATATACAATAAGATTCATTTATACATAACTTCATTATTATATAATGGTTGAAAGTGGTAGAAATAATAAAACCATAAAACAAGTAAATAAATAGAGGGTAACTTTCAAATTTGTGATTAATTTACGTCTATTTAATGAAAAATTTAAACAAAATACAGTTATTATTTGACTGTCATATCAGACCTGTCAAATAAATGGTAACTTCCAAATTTGTGATTAATTAACGCCTATTTAATCAAAAATTTAAACAAAATACAGTTATTATTTGACTGTCATATGAGACCTGCCAAATAAATTTTTTCATCAATTGAAACGGTTTTGTATATTTTGGTTTTTTTTTGTGTTAATATTACAATAAATATTTTAGACACTTTGATAATTTTTTTTTTTATGATTAACTTATATATGAGAAACATATGTATTGATTGATAAAATATTGGATTTTAGTATTGAATATTCTAAATCCTTAAGTACTAAAAGATATAATTGTTTGATAAATAATAAAAATATGTATTGAATATAAAAATATTAATTAATAATATTTAACTTCAAACTTTAATTTAAATATTTGCACCTATCAAATTAAGGATTTTTTTAACTTAATACCTATTTTAAGTGTCGGAAGAATTGCAATTATCAAATATAATTAAAATAAATAAGTGTAATAATTAAGTAATTCTCTGAGTTATTTAGTTGTAGACATTTTAAAAAGGTGCTTATAACCGTATTAGTAGTATAATAAACCTTTTAAACATAATTGATATTTATTTTTTTTTTTTAATTATTGATATTTATTCAATGTAACCATTAAAAGTCCATTCAATTTTTTTTCATCATACATTGTTATACGGCACTAAAATTATATTACTTAAAAATATAGTTATATAATTTTATAGGTTAAGAATAAATATGAATTTTATAAAAATTTATAAGGGTAAATTTGAACCTTTTTTTCCATTAAATGGAGAAAGAGAAGTATGGATAAAGTTGTAATATAAGTGTGAGTTGAGGGGGAAATTAGAAGGAAAGAGTTTATATAAGGAGAAAGCAAGAGTGATATTCCCACTCACTCCTACCCATTACTTTCAACTTGTTCTTTTCTCTGCTCAAACATTGCGTCAAAATTCAACAACAGCAGCAATGGCTATGGCTTTCAAGATGGTACTTTCTTCTTCTTCCTCTCTTCTTTTCAATTTTAATCCTCTGCTTAATTCTAATCTGTTCCTTAATTAGGCAACCACTGGAATGTGGGTGGCTGATGAATGTAAGAATTCATTCATGGAGATGAAATGGAAAAAGGTCCACAGATTTGTAGTCTTCAAGATCGATGAGAAATCCAAATTGGTCACCGTCGATAAGGTTGGTGCTCCCGGCGAGGGCTATGATGCGCTTGCTGCTTCTTTGCCTGACGACGATTGCAGATACGCCGTCTTCGATTTCGACTATGTCACCGTCGATAATTGCCGCAAAAGCAAGATCTTCTTCATTGCCTGGTCCGTCCCTCCTCCCTTTTATCTTCCTCCCAATTTATTATTTCTGATTTTCCATAATTATCATATCAATTGAGTTTTTTTCTATTATAATCTCAACTCAAGAGTAGTTTTCATGCTTTTTTTTTTTTTTAATAATGAAATTTAAAGTTGGTGATTAGTACTGTAATAGAATACTAAAAATTGATTTTAGAGAAACAAAAAGATGGTTGACATTTTAAGCATCCAATGGGACTGAATAATGATTTGGTGAGAGAAAAACAGTGCCCATTAATTTTAATGCTATTTAGATAGAGATAATATAATCATTGTTAATCTAAGTATTACTAGTATGATTCTGCTCTTAATGCCATAGTATATAAACAAGCCTCATTCAAGGTCCCAATATTTTTAAGAAATCAAAAACAGATTTTTATGTAATTAATATAGATTATTTGGCACTTAAAAAATGATTTAACTTTTTACAATTATTATAATAAATTTAATATTTATTGAAAATTACAAGCATGGTTATAAAACCACAATAAAAAAAAAACGATGTATTAGAAAAAATTAATTATAAAACTTAATTCAGAAATTAATATCAAAGAAAACGAGAAGAAAAAAAATCTATGAGACATGGAGCAAGTAGTGTATATAAAGATATAATAGAAAGTAATTTTCAACGCAAATCGACTATATATATATATATAAAACAGATTGTCAGTGATTCAGTTTAGTTTAGTTTTTTAAGTGTGTTTTTATATTCGTAATGTGTAATGTTAGTTTTGAATGAATTTCCAATAAGAATTTAGGAGTTAGAGTTTGAGATGTCGATGGAATAATTGGAGATCCTAGAAGCATATTATTAGTGCACAAGTTTTTCAATTACTTGTTGTTACAGTATTCTTTTATATAATAATTGATATAATTAATCAGTTAGCAATTATTGGGTAGATGTAGCATATTATAATAAGAAGAAGAATAAAATTACAGGGCTCCAACAGCATCAAGAATTAGAGCAAAGATGCTATATGCAACATCAAAAGATGGATTGAGGAGAGCATTAGAAGGGATCCATTATGAACTCCAAGCAACTGACCCAACTGAGATGGGTTTTGATATCATAACAGACAGAGCTAAATAGATTATTAATCATCTTTTCCCCTTTTATCTAATAAGTCCATACATTAGGTGCTTCTTTTCTTCTCCTTACTCTTTTTTTTTTTTTTCTTTTCTTGGATTTTAGCACTACTAATGTAAGTTTATCTTCTTTCTAATCTTTAATCATAATTAAATAGTACTGTCTTATGAGTGCTAACTGGACCACATATTCCTCTCTTTTTATCATGGATGAGAGGTAAAACCATATGTTCAAAGTTGCTTTTCCCATTATACTTTCTCCAAAAGTTTGCTATTGTCTCAAGATTGTTCAAGAAAATACTCAATTTGTATTCAATTACTATGTTAAAAGACTACAAGCTTCTTAATATATAGCCGTTATAATTTATAACGGATATAACAACAAATTTTTAACCGTAGATAATTAACTCTAGTATAATAAGTAATTAAGATGGACCGCCGCGATTAAGATGCCCTATAATCTGAGGTTTTATGAGTATATCTACTAACTGTTGGGTAGTCCTCACTCTCATCAATAACAATTCGAACTTGTAATTTCTCTCGCATCAAATGATAATACATCTTTATGTGCTTTGATCGCTCATAAAAGGTTGAATTATGATCCAAATAAACTGCTGAATTCTTGTCATAATACAAGATTGATGATGTTTGTTGTGTGAAACCAATGGAAAGTTGAGCAAATAATTTAACCATTTATATGAAGTGAGTGCTAAAACTTTATACTTTGCCTCTGTTGAAATTTTGTAAACTACATGTTGCTTCTTACTTTCTAGGAAATAAAGGAATTCCCGAGAAATATTGCATACCTTCGTCTGTCTTAACAACTTGCCTAATCATAATCACTGAAACCTTTCAAAGACATTTTTGTAGATGATTGAGAAAAATAATTTATTTGCAGGAAAAGTTTAATATATCTGAGTACTTTCATAGTTAGCCTAGAGATGATTTAAAATTTGTCTTAATTGATTATTCTGGTTGTTATTAGGCAAATTAATATGTTGATTAACCTTCTATAACTTGTTTTGATTTCAAGTAACTTGTCATTTGCCTTTGAAAATCGTAATGTACCTTATATTAGTTTAATAGAAGGTTTACTTGCTAATAAATCTACATAAAGAAGAAGTTCTAATGCATACTTGCGTCAATAAAGAAGAATTCCTTTGGAACTTATTGAGACCTCAATTCCTAAAAAAAAAACTTCAATGTTTCCTAAATCTTTGACTTAAATTGATCATCTAGGAATAATGTAACCGCTTGAATCTCTGTTGAGTTGTTATCAATGAGGATAACATCATCAACAATGTAAATCAATAAACAAGTGATAGTATCGTCAGTTGTTTTGATAAATAAGGAATGACAATAAAGAGATTGTTGATTTCCAAAGGAACACAAGAAATGAGTTAACTTTGCATTCTGTTCGTGACTAGCTTATTTCAAGGCATACAATGACTTTACAAATTTGCATACTATGGTTGAATCTTGTGTCCGAAAACTTCTTCATGTAAATCCACATGCAAGTGTTTACATCCAATTGATAAAGCCCCTGTTTTCAATAACTGCAACCGCCAAAAGAAATCCAACAATTGTCTTGTCACTACAAGTGAAAAAGTATCCATATAGTCAATATCTTTTATTTGGGTATAACCTTTGGCTACAAGTCTGGATTTATAGTGTTCCGAGTTACCATCTGCTTTAAGCTTAGTTTTATAGACTTATTTACAGCATATGAGAATTTTCCCTCGTGAAAAATGATACGAGTGAAATGAGCAATTTTAAGAGGCTGAACATTCATGGAAAAGAGCTTCAGAGTTATAGTTTTCAATCAGAAATAGAAGAAACAGGCAGAAATAACAGTTCAAGTAGGATTCCTCACGAACAGGCTACAAGAAGAACGGAACAGCATAAACAACGGCATTAACGGGTGAACTTGGAAGGAACGGATAAACGCACGGGTCGAGCAAGCTAAAGGAGAGAGAAAGAAAGAAAAAACGTGGAAATCAAGACAACTTCCATCTTGTGCCAAGTGTAAGGAGATTGTTTATTTGTCCTTTCTTTGTATTTACCGTTAGCACTTTTTACCCTTTTGTTTTAGGGTTTGTTTTTGGACCTATAAATACTGTAGTAGTCTTATGTAAGGGGCGCCTCGTTTTCCGCCACCTTCATCTTTATCCTCTGTTTTTATGTTTATTGTCGGAAGAATTATTTTGGGAAGAACAAGCTGTTCACTCATGGAAATGAGTGAGTAATTCCTTTTGCAGGCCTATCCAGCCATTAAACGGCAACTGTAAGTAACTCTTTCTTATCAATGAAGTATTTCCATCCATGAATGATTGTCAATAGTATGCTTAAAGAACAGATTAGGATCCAATATATATGCTAATTACCGAAGATGGCACGACGGTGCTCCAACGTAATGGAAATAGCTATTTGGCTTATATTGTAGTGGACGGACACGAAAACAACCATATATTGGGGTTTCATTTATGAATGCTTCCTGATTCTTAATGCTTGCTTGTATATTAACACAATGACACTTGGTTGATTCAACTTGCTTAGAATCTTAGGAAATGGGACACCGGACCTTAGTGATAAAAGAGGAAGATACCCAAATCAGGAATATGGTTTTACTTTATTAAAAGGGAATAGTCTAAATGCAGTTGTTCGTAGGCATAGTGCTAGGCATGTGCTTGTTTATCTTGGTTTAGTTTAATTTTTATCATTTCACTTATTCTTATCTGTTCATGTTTAGTTATTGTCAAAAATAAAACCAACCAACCTTTTGAATTCTAACACTTAAGGTAACTATTCTACCAACTAGTTTCAATCCATGTGGAATACGACACTTGGTCTTACCAGCACTACATCTACCCTAGTACACTTGCTAGAGTCCATATACAACATACCAAGTTTTTGGCGCCGTTGCCGGGTATTGTTAAATCTAAGATTGGAAGAATTTGTATGCTTATTTTGTTACCCGATAACCACGTGTTTGTCCAGTTTCTTTGTTTCGATTTTTAGCTGTTTATGCGAAGAACAAGTATTCCTATTCTACATGTGGACCTCGAGATCGAGAGAACCTACATAAGAAGAAGAAGAAGACTGCTCAGACAAGCTAGACATGCTAGGATGAATCACGAAAATGAGATACCAGATCCTGAACAACCAGGGAACAATGAGGAGGGTCATGTTGAAAACAATGGTGTTAATGGAAACTATAACAATGACAACCAGAGATTGCGGATGAAGGACTATTCCAGACCATCCAAGGAAACCTCTTATTTGAAGTAAAAGCTTCAATGATCCAAATGCTACAAACAGCTATTCAGTTTGGTGGATACCCAAATGAAGATCCAAATGCCCACATTCAAGACTTCATCACAATGTGCAACACATTTCACACACATAGAAATGAAAGTGATGAGGTGATCACACTCAAGCTGTTTTCATTTTCCTTGAAGGACAAGGCGAAGAATTGGTTGAAGAATTTACAACCAGGTTCGATCATAAACTGGGAGGAAATGGCTACACTGTTCCTGATGAAATATTTTCCCCCAAGACAAACAATCAAGCTAAGGAATGAGGTCTCTCATTTCTTCCAAGAGGAAAATGAATCATTATCCGAAGCATGGGAGAGACACAAGGAATTGTTGAGAAGAGTACCGAATCATGACATACCCATGTGGATGCAAGTTCAAAACTTCTACAACAGAGTAACCAACGCGTACAAGATCCAAATTGAATCAGTTGCCAACGGAAATCCAGAGGAACTTGAACCTCAAGCATTATACGAGCTAATCGAAAGAGTTGTCAACACAAGTTATAACTGGCACTCGGTACGAAGTGATGCGAAGAGGGTCACGAACAATGCAAATAGCGAGGCTATCATGAGACTTTCCTCGCAGATGGAACAACTGGTTAAAACAAGGGGAAAGATGAATGTTTCTGCAGTTCACACGCAACCACCTATTCCTATTAAGATACTATCACCTGATGGGTGTGATTTCTGTAGCGGTCCTCACAGACCAATCGATTGTCCGGGAATCAAACCAGGAGCATCCATGCAAGAACAATGCGATTTCATTGCTCGAGAACCACCTAATCCCTATTCGAATACGTATAATTCTGGTTGGAGAAACCATCCTAATTTTTCATGGCAGGATAATAAGAGGCAACCAGCTGCTCAACCACCGTACATGCATGATAATCAACGAACAACTTATCAGCCGCAACAAGGCAGCACATCTAACCCACAATACCAAAGATAACCAGCTGCTCAACAAGAAGGAAAACCTGATTTGGAATCCATGATGTTGCAGTTCATGAAGCAGACACAGTCATCCATAAAGAGCCTCGAGACTCAAATGCAACAATTTGCAACGATCATCTCCTCAAAAGAGAAAGGAGGACTCCCAAGCAACACAGTGACCAACCCGAAAGAAGAGGTCAATGCTATTATTTTAAGAGGAGGCAAGGAATTATCTAACACTATTGATAAATCTGCTGCAGGTAGAACAACTGAACTAAAGATGCAAATAGCTGCACCCCAATGGAAGAAAGATAAATAGTTGATCGAAGATGGACCAGTTGCACCTCAATACGAAACACGAGTACTGTACCCGGGGCGATTGAAGCAGCAAAACTATAAGAAGAGACACAAGAGCTTTCTAGAACAACTGACAAAGCTGCACATAAATATACCTTTCATCAAAGCTTTATCCAAAATGCCTATGTATGTCAAGTTTTTGAAAGACCTACTCACCAATAAAAAGAAGTTGGAAAGTGTAGCTATGGTACAACTGAACAGAGATAGCTCCTCAATCTTACAAGCTAAACAGCAGCTTCCCAAGAAGCTAAAAGATCGAGGGAGTTTCTCTATACCTTGTTCGATAGGAACGCTCACTATTCAAAACGCCTAATGTGATCTAGGAGCTAGCATCAACCTTATGCCTTATTTAATTTATATGCAATTGGGGTTAGGAGAACCAAGACCTACAGAGGTCACGGTTCAACTAGCTGATCGATCAATCTGATACCCCAAGGGTATAGTTGAAGATGTACTGGTTAAGGTTGGAAATTTAATTTTACCTGTTGATTTTGTAATAATGGATATTGCTGAAGATTTGAAAGTTCCAATAATCTTAGGACGTCCATTTCTAGCAACTGGAAGAGCTGTCATTGATGTACATAGAGGCCATCTCATTATAAAGATCAATAATGAAGAAGTAGTGTTTAAAATGCATGAAGTTGTTCGATATGCATATGCCTCTGATGATGCGTGTTACTTCCTAGACACACGTGATGAAACTCTCTTTTTGCAGGAACAGTACGACGCAGAGAAGGATAAAGAAGTAGAACAACTGTTCGAATCAGCACGTAATGAGGAAACCGCTGAAAGCGGCATTGATGAAGCAGATAGAGATATCCTCCCAGAGCCAAACATAGAAAACAAAGAGGAATCAAGGTGCCCAGAGATAAAACCCTTGCCTAATCATTTAGAGTATGCCTTCTTGGATCCACCGAATAGTAGACCAGTCATTATCTCTGCCACACTAACGAAGGACCAGAAGGAACAATTACTTAATATCTTGAGGCATCATAAGGAAGCGTTAGCATGGAAAATTGAAGATATAAAGGGAATCAGTCCAAGCATCTGTATGCACAAAATTCTTATGGAAGAGGATCACAAACCAACTGTGCAGCCACAAAGAAGGTTAAACCCTCACATGAAGGAAGTAGTCAAAGCGGAAGTCATCAAGCTTATCGAAGCAGGGATCATCTACTCAATTTCAGACAGTGTGTGGACCAGCCCTGTACAGGTTGTTCTGAAGAAAGGAGGAACCACAGTGGTCCTAAACAAAAAGAACGAGCTCATTCCTACAAGAACAATCACGGGATGGCGAATGTGCATCGACTATAGAAAGCTGAACTAAGCAACATGAAAAGATCACTTCCCATTACCATTCATCGACCAGATGCTGGAGCGACTAGCTGGTTATCAATTCTACTGTTTCTTGGATGGGTATTCAGGATATAACCAGATCCACATTTCCACGAAGGACCAAGAAAATACCACCTTTACATGCCCATACATGACTTTTGCATACAAACGAATGTCGTTTGGACTGTGCAACGCTCATGCCACATTTCAAAGATGTATGATGGCCATATTTCATGACATGATCGAAAAAACAGTTGAAATTTTCATGGACGACTTCTCCGTTTATGGAATGACCTTTGAAGCCTGTTTACAAACCCTGGAAGCTGTGCTGGAAAGATGTACAGAGACACAGTTGGTTTTAAACTAGGAGAAATGCCACTTTATGGTAACAGGAGGAATTGTTCTAGGACACAAAATATCAAGTAAGGGGTTGGAAGTTGATAAAGCTAAAGTGGAAGTAATTGAGAAGCTAACTGTTCCCACAACTGTCAAGGTTGTTTGTAGTTTTCTGGGACACGCTAGATTTTACAAACGGTTTATCAAGGATTTCTCCAATATCGCACAACCACTCTCTGTGCTATTACACAAGGAAGCCAACTTCATCTTCGATGGGAAATACAAACAGGCATTCGCACAGCTGAAGGATATGTTAACACATGCACCTATCTTAATTTCACCAGATTAGGGTGCACCATTCGAGCTCATGTGCGCCGCCAGCGACATAAGCATAGGAGCTGTTCTTGGACAACGAGTTGAAAAGAAATTCAAACCCATACACTATGCCAGCAAAAACTTTAAACGAAGCTCAACAAAACTACACAACCACTGAGAAAGAGCTGCTGGTTGTGGTCTATGCGTTCGATAAATTCCGCTCATACCTTGTGTGGTCCAGAGTAACAGTCTATACCAACCACTCTGCGTTAAAATACCTGTTCGCCAAAAAAGATGCAAAGCCTAGGCTGATCCGATGGTTGTTACTACTACAAGAATTCAATCTAGAGATAAAGGATAAAAAGGGCTCCGAAAATCTGGCAGCTGACCATCTCTCCAGGATTGAAGCCACAACAGAGATCGAACAGCCAGACATCCTCGATCATTTTCCTGACGAACAACTGTTTGCTATTTCTACGCTTCCTTGGTTTACTGATATTGCTAACTTTTTGGCGTGCAAAATAAAACCATTCCGATATTCCACAAATAAAAAACGAAAATTTTATTCTGAATTGAAATATTATATTTGGGAGGAGCCTCACTTGTTTAAACTATGTGCAGACCAACTGCTCCGAAGATGCGTGAGTCAAGAAGAAGGCATGGAAATTTTACAAAAATGCCACACCTCAGAATCTGGTGGCCATTTTGGAGCAAACCGAACAGCCGCAAAGGTGTTTCAAGCTGAATTCTTTTGGCTAACCATTTACAAGGACGCTCAAAGGTTTGTTCAGAGATGCAATGAATGTCAATGCACAGGTAATATTTTGGCATGTAATGCTATGCCCTTAAACAACATAGTTGTTTGCGAAATTTTTGACGTTTGGGGCATAAATTTCTTAGGGCCATTCCCAATCTCTTTTGGAAATCAATATATTCTAGTTGATGTTGATTATGTGAGCAAATGGGTTGAAGCAAGTGCATACCCATCAAATGATGCAAAAGTGGTCATAAATTTTTTAAAACAACTGTTCGCTAGATTCGGAGTGCCAAAGGCAATCATAAGCGACCAAGGTACTCATTTTTGCAACAACCTATTTGAGAAGCTTCTCAAGAAATATGGAGTCACTCATCATATATCTACCCCATATCATCCGCAAACAAGCGGGCATGTTGAGGTATCAAACAGGGAGCTTAAACATATTTTAGAGAAAACAGTAAATTCCTCACGGAAAGACTGGTCTCTAAAACTTGATGATGCATTGTGGGCATACCGAACAACTTATAAAACACCTCTATGGATGTCCCCTTTTAGGCTTCTGTTCAGGAAAGCATGCCATTTACCAGTTGAGTTGGAGCATAAAGCATATTGGGCACTAACATTTTTAAATTTTGATGACTAGGCTGTTGCGCAGAACAGGTGTGCCCAATTGAATGAAATGGATGAATTCTGATTGTTCACCTATGAAAATGCACTTAAATATAAGGAACAAACAAAGAAGTAGCATGATCAACGTATCCAATCTAAGACTTTTAAAGAGGGCGAACATGTACTCCTTTAAAACTCACGCTTGCGATTATTTCTTGGAAAATTGCGTTCTAGGTGGTCCGGACCATTCACTATACATTGAGTATTCCCCCACGGAGCAATTGAAATCCAGAACAACGATGGAGCAATTTTCAAAGTCAATGGTCAGCGTCTGAAACACTACATTGTCCATGAACCTCCAGGAACAGTGGGCATCACCCATTGTTTGAACACACCACGATAAACGAAGGGAGGTACGCACCCTAATCAAAAGAAAATAAAAATATTTTTATTAAGCATAGTTAGGTTAATTAGAAGTATTTATCTTTCGTTGCTTCATCTTTAATTACTAATATTTTGCTTTAAGTCCACATTTGAATAAATATCCTCTTAAGTACGTAGGGATGTACGAACAATCATTTCCCCCACCAACTTTTCACCACTCACAGGACATCCACCGCCCGAGCCGTCTTGTCCTTTAATTGGGAATTGTCAGGCGGCAGGCTGCCAGACACAACGGCCACAAGCATTGATGTGGTTAACCCTCATTCCAAACACGTCGAAATAATTCCCTATTCTCACGGTGGAATAAGGAATGTGATTGGTCAAAACGGTTTGAACCACCCTTGACGGTTCATAACCCATCGCCTTTGTGTATAAAAGGCACCACCTTTACCGTACATTCATATTTGCACCCTTTCCATCCTAAAGTTAACCCTGACTTCTTCTTTCTACATCATGGCTCGCAAGAACACCAGGTCCACCACCGTCTCCAAGGGAAAGGAGAAGAAACCAGACATCAGTTCTAGCACCCAAGACTCCCTTGTCTTATCTAAGCATCTCCTAACTTTCTCCGACGAGATTGAGCAGAAGAATTATGAAGATTTTCAGAACACCGAGCTTTGCGCAACATGGCAAATATATTGAGAGAGTCTATGAGAAGTTGGTCTGGATGCAGAAGTCCGACAAATGATTGAAGGAGCAAACTTAGTGAAATTTCTAGCCATTGAGGAGCTAGCCTATCACGAGTTCACAATGGAGTTCATCTCCCCCTTTCAACGAGACGTCAAGTACACGGATCCAAACCACCATAAGCGCTATCAATTTTGTCTTATGGGAAATCATATGAACTGCTCATTGAACAAGATGAACATCTTTCTCGGCTTGGTCGAGCAGACCAAACTGGAAGAAGAACCCTACCTCTCGGCCTACAGAGAAATTCCTCAAGAATTTGATGCTAACGCCTTCTGGCACTCCATCACAGGCCACACAGACTATAACCCATGTTCATCAAAAGCCTCAGGTATCAAGAGTTATGCCTTGAAATATTTGCATCGCTTACTTGCTGGTTCACTATTTGGTAGGGTTCATCAAGCCACTATTCCCTCTACTGAGTTGTTCGCCCTGGCATGTTTGCGGGACCAAAAGCCAGTGAACGTTGGGTATTATTTTGCTGAGTATATAGCCTCACTGCAACAACAAAAAAATATCGTTGGCCTCTATTGTGGACCGTTCATCACGACCATTGCTCAGAATCTTGGGTTCTTTGACCCAAAGGTTTCCACACTAACAATAGGTCCCATTATGGAACCTTTAAACTTGCAGGTGATGAAGCGTATTGAAATTTGTTGCGACATCAAAGGTGTTTGGTACCTGTGGAGAGAGGCTGAGCAACTCAAGAAGAAAGACAAGGACACATCTGGTCCATCAAAGAGACGAAGATCGGAGGATGGAATGCCCCAACCTGTTCATATCATACCCCTTCGTGCATTCCCGGAGACCACCCCAAGTGTTGATGATGACAAGATCTTCCATATTGTAGCAAGAATGAGTATGGAAACCATCCTTATCAACATGAGAGTTATGGAACAAAGAATCAACTCATACGAGCAAAAATTGGAAATCATGCGTGCCAGAATAGCTATTCTCGAAGGAAACAGTAACACTGCCGTAAAACCAAATGTTTCAGATGAGTCACCGAAGAGCCCCATCAAGAACAATGAGATTATGGTAGAAGGAATCACACCAACCGTAACAAAACCCAATGCTGATGAGGAGGATGAGTCCTCCCAGTCTCCAATTGTGTAAATGTATCTCTCTTTTCTCTCTATCCTTTGCTTGGCCTGCTGCTGCTGTGTTTATTGCGCAATCTGTTGGCGTCTGTTTTCCTACCCATTTGTCTTATATTGAGGACAATGTTTTGGTTAAGTTGGGGGTAGGGGAACATCGTCTTAGCATCTGACTAGCTGTTCATATAATTTGCTCACCCCACTGATCTATTTTCCCTTGCATCACATTAACCTCAACCTCTCCAAAAACAAAGCACATCACAATCACACCCTGTGTGCAACACCCGCCTGTTATCCATCCATTCATTTTCATTAGGAATTGGTTGAATAAGTTTTAATAGCTAAGTTGTCATGCACATAATTTTTTTTAATTGCTGTGATAATTGATAGTGAGAAGTTTTAGGTTGATCAATTTGCATGTGGACTCCCTGAACATATTGATTACTGAACAAGTGCAAACAACCAGTGAGACTTGTGCCCAAATCATGCATATTGGAGTGCGCTTTGTATGTTTTAGGTAGGTTAGATTTTGCCTTGTCTGCCTTTCAGTGGGATAAAACGATTCTTGACACAAGAAGATGAACATCCCAAACACATGTCCCCACATTCAAATATACACCACCAAACACTAAAACCCTAACCCCATGGCTGGAATCACAGGAAACAAGAAGCGAATATCGAATAGCCCTATTCCGAGAAACATCAAAACAAAAAGGGGACTCAATCCAAAATCCTTACAATCTATGAAAAAAATCTAAAAAGGAATCATCCCCTCTGAAAATAATCAAAAGAAAATCAAACAGGAGCTTTGAAAGTACCTATGTCAGCCAAACATTTATATCCAACCAAACACCTAAACCTCCCTTACCCTTTTAATGATTCTGATTGTGTCTAGGAAAGTTTGATTTCTCTGTTAGACAGAAAGGCAAAGTCCAGACTTACTCCTATGCATGCATTGCTGTCGAGAGACTTAAACAACCCAATTTGAGAGCAAACACTGCGAGCACTGAGCGAAACAACAGAAGCACTTACAAGTGATCACTATTAGATCAGGGAATCCGCTCAATAGTTGAAGGCAACCTAAACTCCCTGGTATGAGATTTATCACTTTTATTAAGACTTTATCATGCATCGACTTATCTGTTTTTACTTATATAATCACTGCCTATTCCTTCACTTTTATTTTTGATGTGTTGCTTGAGGACAAGCAAGAGTTCAAGTTGGGGTAATTTGATATGAGTGAAATGAGCAAGTTTAAGAGGCTGAACATTCATGGAAAATAGCTTCAGAGTTATAGTTTTCAACCAGAAATAGAAGAAATAGGCACAAATAATAGTTCAAGTATGATTCCTCACGAACAAGCTATAAGAAGAACAGAACAGCATAAATAATGGCATTAACGGGTCAACTTGGAAGGAACGGATAAATGCACGGGTCGAGCAAGCTAAAGGAGAGAGAAAGAAAGAAAAAACGTGGAAAGCAAGACAGCTTCCATCTTGTGCCAAGTGTAGGGAGATTGTTTATTTGTCCTTTCGCACTTTTTACCCTTTTGTTTTAGGGTTTGTTTTTGGACCTATAAATATTGTAGTAGTCTTATGTAAGGGGTGCCTCGTTTTCCGCCACCTTCATCTTTATTCTCTGTTTTTATGTTTATTGTCGGAAGAATTATTTTGGGAAGAACAAGTTGTTCACTCATGGAAATGAGTGAGTAATTCCTTTTGTAGGCCTAGCCAGACTTTAAACGGCGACTGTAAGTAAATCTTTTTTATTAATGAAGTATTTCCATCCATGAATGATTGTCAATAGTATGCTTAAAGAATAAATTAGGATCCAATCTATATGCTAATTACCGAAGATGGCACGACGGTGCTCCGACGTAATGGAAATAACTATTTGGCTTATATTATAGTGGACGGACACGAAAACAACCATATATTGGGGTTTCATTTATGAATGCTTCCTGGTTCTTAATGCTTGCTTGTATATTAACACAAGGACACTTGGTTGGTTTAACTTGCTTAGAATCTTAGGAAATGGGACACCGGACCTTAGTGATAAAAGAGGAGATACCCAAATCAGGAATATGGTTTTACTTCATTAAAAGGGAAGAGTGTAAATGCAGTTGTTCGTAGGTATAGTGCTAGGCATGAGCTTGTTTATCTTGGTTTAGTTTAATTTTTATCATTTCACTTATTCTTATCTGTTTATGTTTAGTTATTGTCAAAAATCAAACCAACCAACCTTTTGAATTCTAACACTTAAGGTAACTATTCTACCAACTAGTTTCAATCCCTGTGGAATACGACACTTGGTCTTACCATCACTACATCGCCATCCCTTAGGGCCACTAAATCGGTAAGACATCAATGAAAAATTGGACAAGCACAAATAGAAGTCGACCTTGCAAATGCATATGCTAGACTATTTGCTTGCCTCTTAAAATAACAGACCAAGAAGCTGTTATTATTTGATAACAAAGATCTGCATTTGTTGATGATATCTCCGAACTCAAAATGATCAGTAGCATCTGAATGAATTGCATCACATACTAGCTTAGAGTCAGTTTCAAAAGTAATTCGTGGTAATTCATGCTCGATGGCCCACCAGATTGCTTGATTGAGTGCAAGAGCCTCACCTTCCCGTATTTCTATTAGTTCTTCACAAGTTTAAGTTTGGGCAGTCACAAATAAACCATTTGAGTCCCTGATAATAGCACTGAAGCCTGATCTTCCATCCTGCGCAAGCTGACTCAAATCGGTGCAACACGAAAGAGTACAAGCCACTGGTCTGTGGCACACCGAGGAGCAACTGATATCAGTAGAAATAGACGGGGTTGCCAGAAACTGTCTTTTTTGAGCCAGCTTCCATTCTGCAAGAATTTGTCGTCTTGAGATTACCGTTGCAGCTACTTGCACTGTCTTCTGCTGCCATAACAGGAAATTCCTCGCACTCCACCATCCCCACATTGCCATCATAAAACGCTCCCTAAAATCAATAGTAACCGACCTGCAGACATCAAATAAAAAAACAGTAAAATTGTTGGAATGACTAGCCATAGAGTTGATTATTGGAGCAAGATTCGTCAATTGCCACAACTCTTGAACTTTGGGGAAAAGAATGAATAAATGCCATAAATCTTCAATATCCGCAGAACACAGGCACTGTCCATATTAATTCCCCTTGATCTGAGTTTAACATGCGTAGGAAGACAGTCCCTCACAAGCCGCCAACAAAAGTAACGTACTTTATCAGGAATATGAGCCTTCAATATCACCTGCCACTCTCCTTCCAAATCCAGATCATCATTATCTTCCAACACCTCCTGAGCCACTCGATACCCACTTTTGACCAAAAAACAGCCGTCTGAAGACCCATTCCAAATTATCTGATCCTCACGACCCGAAATCCACACCGATGGCATACAAATTGCCTGAACATCACGAGGTGATAAGATTTCCTGCAATAATTCGATGTCCCAGTCAGTTGAGTGTGGAATACCCGAAGATTATCCAAACCAGGAACCACATGCGGCGTCATCATGCAAGAGTCAGTATCTCTAAGCCACGGATCCTTCCAAATATTAATAGATTTTCCATTACCAATCTTCCACCGAATACCCTTTTGCAATAATAGCTGAGAGCCCCAAATACTCCGACAAATGTAACTATGTGAGTGACCCAACCGTGCACTTAGAAAATCCCCATCCGGATAATATTTAGCTTTAAAAATTCTGTTGACAAGAGAGTCTGGAGATGACAATAGTCGACATCCTTGTTTGCCCAGCATTGCAAGGTTGAAGGCAATGAAGTCCCGAAAGTTCAATCTGCCTTCAGACAGGGTATACATAGTTTTTCCATGCTAACTAGTTGATACCACGAGATCCATCCCTTTTATTACCCCACCAAAAAGAATTCAACATCCTCTGTAATTCTTCAGCAGTAGAGACAAGTAGTATAAACACACATAAAATAGATAGGAATGGCTTGACCTGCAACACGAATAAGAGTGGATTTACCTGCTTTGGATAAAGGCTTGCCTCTCCAGCCCTGCAACTTTCTTCACATTCGATCTTTAAAATGGGCAAAGATCACTTTCGTCCTTCTGCCAACAAGGATGGGAGCCTCAAATAACGACCACTATTGATAGGAGTAAAAACTCCCAAAATGCTCGAAATTGCCTCTCCCAAATAGACCGCCACATTACTACTAAATAAAACGCTTGATTTAGAGAAGTTGACCGCTTGTCCCGATGCCAATTCATAGGCCAAAAGAATATGCTTCATCTCACGGCTCTCTTCGATTAAAAAAAATTACTTTTTAAACGTGGATGTTAAAGGTACTTTTGAAATTTGCTATTAAATAATTTATATATGTGTAATGTGTTTCATTCCATTTATGTAGGTGAAAATAATTTAAAGAAAGATTATTAATTACCAATTCTTAACTTGGTCCACTAAGATTATGAATTAAAATGAGATCGATGTGAAAGGAGTTTATAAGGTCACAAAAACAAATGTCAAAAATAGGGTTCAACTTGTTATGAATAAATTGATGGATGTTTATAAGTGTAACCCTCGTAACTCCTCATTCTTTAATGTTGTAACTCTTCAGCCATTAAGGTTGTAACTCTGTATTTCTTAATGTTTGTAACTTCATAATTTATGTTTTTATGTAACCTATATATTCATAAGTCTATAAATATAAGTTTCTTTCATGTAATAGAGAACAAACATAAAGACAAGTGAAATACAAGAATACACCGACCCTCTCTATTGTTGTTATTCTATTGCATTATCTTCCTTATTTTACATCTTTATTTTGTGTATGGCAATTGACCCTTGGAGTGTAGTTTGAAGTTATCAATTTGATTTGATATCTGTGCAGCTCTACAAATATATATACTGAAGATGACAAATGAATATGGGAAAAGAAGTCATTCAGTAAAACTATTTGATTGGTAGTAATGAAATTATTTGTTATAAAGTCAGATAAATCCAGCTTTTTCTGACTAGGATTTTATGCCTTAATTATCCACTGAATTGACATCACTTATTATTATTTATATTTATATTTATAATCACATACACCACGTATACGCTTTCTAATATAGACCCTAAACTAAACATTCTTTTGACTTTCTATCTTATAATTGTGTAACAAATCTTTATTCATTACTTTTTACATAAATTAACACATAATTGAAATAATAATAATAATTGAAAGACTTAATCCTATCCATTTCGTATTATTATATATTTTTTAAAATTTTAAAAAAATATTAGGTGCTAGTTGGATGGCAACTCTCAAAAATTAAGGGTGTTGTTAAATCCAGCCCCAAATTCCCACTTCTAGCCCCGTGAAATGACGAAATTACCCTTTTATGGGTTTTGGGAAGGAAAAAGCTATTTTTTTTGCTCTCCTGACACGCGGGCGTGTGTCTATCACGCCTCACCGCGTGGTCGGGCGTGATAGCCCCACGCCTCACCGTGTGGTCGGGCGTGATCTCTACACGCCTCACCGCAAGGTCGGGCATTTGGCTGTCACGTCCGACCACGCGGTGAGGCGTGGGGCTATCACGTCCGACCACGCGGTGAGGCGTGATAGACACACGCCCGCGTGTCGGGAGAGAAAAAAATAGCTTTTTAACCCCGTAAATAGTTCGTTAAACCCGTAAATAGGCCGTTAAACCCGTAAATAGGATTCGGTTCACTAATTTGTCTGGATTTGAGCAAAAATCGTATAGGGTTCTTGAGAGGTTTTGGGTTTTTGCAAATTTAGTGCAAAGGGTAGTTCGAGTAATTCACGGGGCTAGAAGTATAAATTAGTGGCTAGGTTTAGTAACCCAAAAATAAAATTTAAAAACATAAAAATTAAAATAAACATTAATAAACATAAACATTTATAAACGTAAAAGAGTAAATATAATATCTACAACAAAAAGTGTTTAAATGTATGAATTTCTACAACAAAAAATCAGCTCGCCCGACGCCACGCATCCATAAACTCATCCATCTCTCTCTTAATGCGTGGAACATCCTCGTCAGATCGGTGGGTAGCCGATAGTTGGGTGACACGCCACAACCAGCTAACCCACTGCAAAAAAAATTAATAAATAAATATTAAAAATTAAACACGTATAAACTAATACTAAATAATAATATTAAATAATAATAAACTTACAAATTCGCTGTTGGCGCGAGCATGCTGTACCGGTCCAGCCTGTGGTGCATGAAGGAGATGGGGATGCGAATATCGCCTATACCAGTCCATATAAGTAGGATCACAGGCAGTGTGATCATATCCAACTGGTCGGCATCTCCTCCGATCAATGCCCCGAGCCTATGGAAATCTCCGTCAGGTATCCTCAACTGTGACTAAGGAATGCGTGAGCTTATACGCTATAGATCTCCATGGTCGTACTGCTTTATCAGGTCTAATACGCTCAGCTGGGATAGGCTGAGTATATCCGACTTGTCACAGCGCTCGATCGGGCATATATGGCTCGACGATGTCTCTACACCGTATCCAACCGGCGTATGACACTCGAAGCCGATCATCATCGGGACAGGACCATAAGGCAACCACGTCACCTGAAAAAAATAATACTCAATAAAAAAAATAATAATATACTATAAATAATACTTAAATTAATTCTAAAATTTTATAAAATACCTCTACCGCCGTCATACGGTCCAACTGCCCGCGTATGATATCTAGTCGGGTGGTCGTCTTGCCTGGTACCCCGACCTCCCATCTCAGTGCACGGGCATGGTCAGCTAGGATCAAGTGAGCTCCTCTATGCGGCCGGAACACCAGAAAATACTCGTATATCCATGCCTGCAGTAGGGTCAAACATCCGCATATACCTGAACAGTCTCCTCTGCTCGCTATCCCCAGCTGCCGGTACAACATGGCTAGTGTAGCATACCCCCATGATAGTCCAGTTGCCCCGCTAACACCGCTGTAAACCTCAGCAAGATGGGACGGCCTAATCCTATCTCCACTCTTGTCAACAAACAGAGTGGATCCAAGCATAAGCCACATCCACGTTGTGGCCCGAGTAGCGTCATCCCTACCCTCGATGAGAAGCCCATGTACAGCCCCAACAAATACACCTCCACCACCCCATAAATGTCGGGTCGGCAACAGAAGCTCAGCCTGACTCACCCCAAACATCATCATGCACATGGCATGAAACCCGTCAGTAGGGGGAGACTCGGACACCATCGGACCGTCGATCGGGATCCGAAGAATCTGCCACACATCATGCAGTTGGATAGTCATCTCCCCAAACAGCATGTGGAAGGAGTTCGTATCGGGCTGCCACCGCTCTACGAACGCTGTCAATAGCGGAGTGTCGAGGTTCTTAAACATGGCCTGTGGAAGGTGAAACAAACCAGTCCTCTCGATCATCTCCCTCAGCTGTAAAATGACACATATACAATTTATACAATTACTGAATGTTTTTTATGTTTATAGTTAAAAATACAAATTACAATAAATGTTGACACACTATATTATTCTTACCTCAGGTGACGCACCAGAAAACCACTAACACAAATCTCGGCATGCTGATGATCTGTTGTAGCATGTCAGAAACGACCGAATCTCTCCTCCCAACATCTATGAGGCAACATGTCCTAGAAAATTAGGAATCACGGAACCATCAACGGGACCACCATCAACCGGTGCAGTAACTACCCAGCTCTCGTCCTCACTAGCTTTGGGACGTTTGTTTGTCCCTGAAAATTATAAAATTATACTAAAATATCCTAAAATATACTAAATTATACTAAAATATACTAAATTATACTATAATTATAAAATTATAATAAATTATACTAAAATATCCTAAAATATACTAAATTATACTAAAATATACTAAAATTATACTAAATTATACTAAATTTTACTAAAATTATACTAAATTATACTATAATTATAAAATTATACTAAAATATACTAATATACTAATATACTAAAATATACTAAAATTATACTAAATTATACTAAAGTTATGAATATACTAAAATATACTAATATACTAAAATATACTAAAATTATACTAAATTATACCTAAATTATACTAAAGTTATACTAAAATTATAAAAAATACATGTACTCGCAAAACGACCTCCTACGCGCTGGGTCGGCTGCTCATCGCTCTCATCAACCTCGCGATCATGTGCAACTGCAGATTGTCGCACTGTCCGGGCTGCCACATCCAGGTAGTCCTAAAAAGAATCGCTATCAGGCTCTCTGTCATCATAATCGGTCGCCCCCTCCGATCCACCAATATCGGGCTGCTCCACAGTCGATCCCCTCCTCAACTGGTCCGTCGCAGCCCCTCTCCGCCTACGACCGGAAAAATCAATACCACGCAATCTCGTATGTCGTGGTGTATCATCCTCGCCGTCCATATCTAGACGACGAGCAGATGACGAGATGGATTTTCCACCCCTAGTAGGCCGCTGCGTCTACAAAAAAAAATTACACTAAATTAATAAAATTGTAAATAATGTAAATTATACTAAATTTATAAAATTATGCTAAAATACTACTAAATTAATACAAGTGATTTGCTTCACGCCGCCCCTTAATTCCCACATACCGCCTCCAAATTACAATTTTGCCCCTTCACTTATATTTGCAATATTAAGTTCAAATTCAATTTCTAACTTCCAAACACTTTAGTTCAAACCAAAAGAAAACCCGGACTAATTATGGCTGGACGTGGAGGTAAAGGAAAGTCAATCGGGCTCATTTCGGTACGTGTTTCTAATTTTTTTCAATTTTTTTTTTTTAAGTTTTCTGTCCCGAAATTCGGGACAGAAAAGTTTATTTTGACGACCATGGCGGGTCCAGGACCCGCCATGGTCATATGCGTGGCGGGTCCAGGACCCGCCATGCTCAAAACCGTGGCGGGTGCTGGACCCGCCTTGGTTTTGAGCATGGCGGGTCCTGGACCCGCCACGCATATGACCATGGCGGGTCCTGGACCCGCCATGGTCTTAATACTGGCGGGTCCTGGACCCGCCCGTCAAGAGATAGCGGCGGGTCCTGGACCCGCCGATGTAATTTCGAAGTCGTTTTTTGTCCCGATTTTCGGGATAGAAAACTAATAACTAAAAAAAAAATTAGAAATATTTAGCGCATTTATTTTAGAAATATTAACGTGTTTTTTTAGAACATATTTAGCGTATCTTTTTTAGAACATATTTAGTGTATTTTTTTAGAACATATTTAGTGTATTTTTTTTGTAGAACTTTAACGTGTAGTTTTTGTAAATATTTAGGGATTGTATTTAGCGTATTGCTTTTAGTAACTGTTGAATGTTTATTTTCCAGCGTGACATTGAAGAGGGTTCCGGACCTCGCCATCCTGCTAGACGTGGTGTTACAGCATCTGTTCGGAGGGACCGAGAAGCCGAGAAGCTCATGGCGGATGCTCAAAGGGCGCACGTGACAGTACAGCGGCCCATGAGTGACGATGAGGATTATGCTACCATGGATGATGGTGAGGACCTTCCCGAGAGCAACCCTAGCCCAATTCGTCAGGCGTCGAAGGGGAAGGGTGCTCGTGCCGAGTCATCTGGTAAATAATTTACATTTTTATCATAATTTTTATTTATTAATTTACTTTACTATAGAAAAATGGTATAAATGTTATATGTTTAATACTATATTGTAGGAAGTAGTAAGCGCTCGAGGAATATTGTAGAGGATGACTGGATTGTCACGGATCCGGTCCCCGGTGGTCCAATTGATGGTACTGTGATTCCCAGCTTCTTGGGACATGTCGCTTCTACCATATGGACCGGACAGCTGAGGTCGGAGCTCAGGGGCCACACTAGAGGGACATTCTGCAGGAAATTAAATGACTGGTATAAGAGTGCTCGTCCAGAGGTCAGGGCGCTTATACGGGGATCGCAACTATCACACCTCCCATCTACCATGTACACACACATTGATATGCCCCTTATATGTGCTTTTGTGGAGCGGTGGCAGCCAGATACGTCATCATTTCACATGCCATTTGGGGAGATGACGATTATGCTGCATGACGTCTGGGAGATTCTACGTATCCCAGTGGAGGGGCGGCTGGTGTCTGATAGCATTACTGTACGATTTCTACTTGTACAGTAATCAACTTTTTAGGAAGATATTAATTTACTTTTATAATAATTAACTTCTGACATTTGTAGGTGATGTGGATGCCATACGGTCCTGACATAGTGACCCGCACTCCTAGGACTATCTATAGAGGATGGATACGATACCGGGATTTCATGGAGCCGTATATGCCTGATAGATGTCTTCGTCAGTTGAGGTATATCCAGATTGTACCCATGCCTGCTTTCAGGGGCACGAAGGTTGTACGTCCTTGGAATAGCAGTCGGTATCGGTTAGAGCATCCAGTTGTGGTTGCTGACGATAGTTGGTCATTTTTCCCAGCAGCATCGACGCTCATGTTGATGATATACACTCTTGCTCAGATTCCATCAGCATGTGATGAGACATACATGGAGTGGTACACTAGATATTCGCATCCACACATCATGCCCGACATGGATGCACAGCCACAGACGGTTCTCACTCGTTCCAATAGTGAGATTGTAAGTAATTTTGATTTTATCAAGTTAATACGAGTTTCTAACATTAACAGTATATTTAAGAAATTTTGTTTTGTGTTTCAGACAGTATACGAGTTCCATAACCCAACGGTAGCTAGATTCGGTCTCATCCTGCATAATCGCATACGCGATTTTGAAATTGTTGTTGCATGGAGTCATCCCAACAATTTCGAAGAATGGCATTCTGTACTTGTTGGTCTTGTATGTTGAATCCATGCCAATATACCAGTGGTACGTCCGTAGTAATTCAACAGAAGCTGGATGTGCCATAAATACATGTGTTAACACATTAGTTTCCGAATCAGCAAGCGAAGCATGATAATACTTGTTCGTGACGGCAAGGTGGAAAAACTGACTAATCATATCTCTACCCTCAAACCCATCCTTCCTCAACCGGTCTCTATAATTGTATACATGCTTTATTGTTGGGTTATCTTCTGGATGTTTCGTACGAAGTGCCGTCATAATAGCACACGGCTTTGCTTGATACGAACTCATGTCACGCACAATTAGCTTCGCTGCTGGACTAAGACCGCTAATCTGTCGGTGTCCCTCTGCATAAACTATCATTTCATGATTATGCGTACTCTGCTCCCCAGCATTAGCAACGATCTGCCAACCCGAAAAATCTTGCAACTGCCTGACTTTTAGCCGAAATGGACAGCCACACGCTTTAGTTTTTGTTTTCCTACTTAAACCATCTTCTAAGGGAATAGGCAATCCTCTATACCGTTCGCCACGTGAACATCTCAGAAGAGTTTGTTTACCTCCGTGTTTATGCGAAGAAATAACGATCTCGAAACCATTTTTTATTGCAATGTTTTTCGCCCATTGAATTGCTTCCACATTTGTTTGAAATACCGTGCTCGTTATGAAATAAGGACTATAATCGATTCCGTCGCCAACCCAAACTCTAGCTGCCTCCTGAAAATACATGCAAAACGGACTAATGTTAGATTAGTCGCAAAACGGGTCCTTGGACCTCCTGCACATAGGCAGGCGGGTCCAGGACCCGCCAACATTTAAAGGGAGGCGGGTCCAGAACCCGCCTCCATTCAGACGCGGGCGGGTCACGGACCCGCCCCCTTAAGACGAGGGCGGGTCCAGGACCCGCCCCCCTTCAGACGAGGGCGGGTCATGAACCCGCCTACGTTTGGACGAGGGCGGGTCATGAACCCGCCTACGTCTGAACCAGGGCGGGTCCTGGACCCGCCCAAGTCTTAAGGGGGGCGGGTCCGTGACCCGCCCCTCACAAAATTAAAAAAAAATAAAGCAATTTATAACTTAAATTTAAAAAATTTAAAAAAATATTAAATCATTACCTCATCTTCGGAGTTTTCGTGTTCCGACGTTCTCGGATCCATAATTTTTTGTTACGTGCTTTGTTCGGGTGTGAGAGAGAGAGAGAAGGGTGATTTCAAATTTTTTAAAAAAATAATGGAAGGGGCATAATGGGTATGTAAGGGGCGGGGGCTGTAAAAAAGGGGCGGTGTACGGTAACGCCCTTAATACAATTGTAAATAATTGTAATTATACTATAATTATAAAATTATAATAAATTATACTAAAGTTATAATCAATTTATACTAAATTATACTAATATACTAATATACTAAAATTATACTAAAATATACTAAAATTAAACTAAAATTATAAAATTACACTAAATTACTAAAATTTTAAATAATATAAATTTTTATTAAAAAACAACGGGGGCGTAAGGGAATCACGCCCGAACCACTAGTCGGGCGTATGAACAACACGCCCTATCAGTGGTGCGGGCGTATGAGCATCACGCCCGATCAGTGGTTCGGGCGTATGCGTATCACGTCCTACCATTGATGCGGGCATGTGGCTATCACGCCCGCGCCACTGGTCGGACGTGATCCTCATACGCCCGAACCGCAGATCGGGCGTGATTCTCACACGTCCGACTGCGATTCCGGCGATTTTATACAAACACCCCACAGATTCGTTTCGAACTAAAAATCAACGAAATAAAGCGGTAAATCTTACCACTTTAGCTTTTCCTTTATGGTTTCTGTCACCATCCATGATTCGGTTCACTAATTTGTCCGAATTTGAGCAAAAATCGTATAGGGTTCTTGAGAGGTTTTGGGTTTTTGCAAATTTAGTGCAAAAGGTAGTTCGGGTAATTCACGGGGCTAGAAGTATAAATTAGTGGCTAGGTTTAGTAACCCACAAAATTAATTGGGGATTGATTAGAAATTGATTAAATTTATATTTTTATATTTTATATTTAATAATAAAAAATATTATATAAATATAATTAAAATATGTATTATATTATTCAGAAATAAAATATAAAATGATTTAAGATATAAAAATATATATAATATATAAAGCCTTAAAAATGGGCAAACAATAACATTTCAACAACAATATCACTTAAACAACTCAAACAAGTAAAAAATAACGTTCATATATATAATTCACTAAAAACTATGAAACAATGCATTTAAAGTCTTAAATTATATCGTAAAAACAAGTAAAATATTCAATTAAACAAAAAATATCTAAAAATAATAAACACGATTTACCAATAACCATATAAGAATATTTAAAACTGAATTAAAATATAAAAAAAGTAACAATAAAAAAGTTTTTTTTTTCCAATCATCGCCTCTGCAGCCCAAGCTGCCATAAAATACATAGGGAGCTAAAAATACAAAACATTTAGATCCTATGATGAGAACCAACTTTATAATCGGAGAAAATCAGAACAAATTCTCAATTTCAAACGTCTATACATAGCTTAGGGAGTCGAGACAGTCGTTTTCTTAAACATTGATATATTCACTGATGTTTAGATCCTATGATGAGAACCAAATTTATTAACCTATAAAAATTTAAGGATGCGACGAATGATCCAAAATCCTTGGAAACCTTAAAAGCCTCCAAAATCGTTGGAAACCTTAAAAGCCACAAGAATCTCTTTAGACATGTGTGTACACCATCTTCTAAATAAGTATTGCATCCTAGCTAACCCTTTTCTTAAACTAATCTAGTACATAAGTGGTGTCACGTCCATCCCCGCAAGGTGTGAGGCATGCTCTAACGGCTCTTTATCGTTTTCCTAAAATGTATCGGAACATCCTCCTAAGAGGTTATCTTATAGAAACTCGAATCACCACCAATCAGTTTGATGGTATGATAGGATACATATTTGTTTTGAAGTTAACACTTTTATTGTAATTAAGATATGAACTAGTATGTGAAAAGATTTGGATCTTGCTTGCTCGATAAATCAGTAGTATTATAACAATATACATTTTATTATTTACTTGTTTTGAAAAATAAAATAAATCACAGTGTTTAAAGAATTTAGAGATACCCTTATTTATTTATTTTTTTTTTTTGTCTATACATTCAATTATTTGATAACCTTATGCATTAAGATAATTCATTTTTTAAATATAATTATATTCTTTATCGAATTCCAATTTTATAACCGTATGCACTGTTATAACTTAACCTTATGTAAATAGTTTAAATTGATATTATTGAGAGACTAATATTTTTATATATTAGAAAAATAATGAAAATTATTTGGAATTTTAACCGTATGTATAATCAAAACATATGTATGGTTAAAATAATTGAAACATAACTATACACAATGGATTAAAAATATATGTATAGAAGGCACCTATACTTATATTGCTAATTTTTTTTATTATTATTATTACTGATGCTTCTCATTCTTTTCAACTGACCCGTTTTGGAGATGTGATTACCTTTTGGGAAAATTACAAATTTGAGTAAATGGAAGACATATTTACATATTTAACACATTTATTCATCCTACTATATATCTATACTGATTTTGTGTGACTTTTCCATAATATCCCTAACCTTCCCACTTCCCACTACTCGTGAACGGTCGCTCCCCTATCTCCTTGGTTACGCGAAAACATGGTTCCTGCATTAATTATTTCAAGACTTTTGATCTTCCTTTCTTCCTTTAAATTGCACGAAATCTGCACTATTTCACCAAATCACAATGAATTTCTCTTTTTCCTCTCTTCATCTCTTGATTCTGCAACTTCCTAACCCTAGAAAACGAAGCCATGGTTTTTCATCTCCCTGTTCGTTGCTTAGTTTCTTTCTTCTTGTTACCATGTTAGAAATGGTTTTTCTACCTTATTTCCTTCGTTCTTCCCATGTTATCATATTGTTATTGTCGCTTTTGGGGGTGAAAGGGGTGAAAAACGTAAGTATCTGTTGTTTTTTCTGCGTTTTTTCATGAATACACTTCGTGAATCGATGGTTTCGTGAAGCTTTGCGAAGGGAAAGGGCCTGGAAAGTGGCGATCTACTTCGTTAATCGATGATTTCGCGAAGATATTCGAAGAGAAAGAGTCTGAAACGTATGGATCTACCTCGCGAATCGATGATTTCGCGAAGTCTGCGAATAGATCCTACGTTTCAGACCTCGCAGACTTCGCGAAAGCATCGATATGCGACGTAGATCATCACGTTTCAAACCTCGCAAACTTCGCGAAAAAATCGATTAGCGAAGTAAAATCACCTCTTTCCCTGAGTAATATTGGGGTGCACCATGGGACACGTCAATCCCATGGTGCCAATCTTCAAAGTGAACCTAACTAATCCGGTACCAATTTTAAATCAGATGAGTAATCTTGGTGTGTACCGTGGGACACGTCCATCCCAAAAGTTCTGGAAGTCCAGACCTTTTGGGATGAGAAATGGAAGTCCAGACCTCTTGGGATGGATGTGTCTCATGGTGCACACCAAGATTACTCATTCGTTTCAAAATTGATACCGGATTAGTTAGGTTCACTTTGAAATGATTAGTTAGGAGTTCATTGTGGCAATCTTGTTGTAAATTTTGATAATGTTATGATTTGAATGTTGTTATTGTAGCAATCTTGTTGTAAATTTTGATAATGTTATGATTTTAATGTTAGAATCCGTTGTTGTTTGTCATTTTTTTGTTATATACCACTTCGCGAATTAGCTTCAAAACATATCCAGCATTCGCATATGCGAACTAAATTAATCAAGCAAAACAAACTTCAGCTTCGCAGATGCGAACTAAATTCATTAAATACATCCAAACATTAGCTTCGCAGTCTTCACATATGGTCGAATCTGCGAAGTCAGACGGGAGGGAGACAGACGCGCGTAAATATTGAGGGTATTATGGAAAAGTCACACAAAATCAGTCTAGATATGTAGTAGGTTGAGTAAATGGGTTAAATATGTCAATGAGCCTCCCATTTGACCCATTTTTGTAATTTTCCCTTACTTTTTTCGTATCCATTCTTAAGAAGAAAAAAGTGTGCATATATGGTGATGACATAACTTTACATGTATTTAAATAATAAAAAATTAATTTAAAATTTTTATAAGATAAACCTATTTAAGGAATTTAGAATTTAACACATATTTAAATAAAATAAACGAAAGTATTTACAGCAAATATAAAATTGTTACAAATTAAATTACTAAGAAATTATAAATAACCAAGAATAAATTCTAATTAATTTACTATTAAATGAAAAAAATAAAGGTATGAATATTTACTTAAAAAAGAATTAACCTACGGATATATACGTAAAATATAGATATTAGGTTTAACTTAAGTTTTTCTTTTTACAAGTTAAGATAAAGAATCCGGCCCATTTGAGGACAGGTCCAGGAGAAGGCGAAGCTCAATTCGAATTCAGATTTTAGGCCTCAAATCCCACTAAAAAGAAAGAAGGGAAATTTACTTTTAAAAACTATGTACAATTATATCGAGTAATGATTTTAAATGAGTTAGATTATGCTTACTTTGTTTTTAACAAAGTAAGTCTTACTTTGTGTGTTTTCACCATTAGATGAATTTTACACCCCATCATCCAATGGTGAAAAACACAAAGTAAAGGTTACTTTGTTAAAAACAAAGTAACCATAGAAAGCACCGATTTTAAATTATATCAAACTAGTAAAATCAGCATTTTTAATATATTTTAAAGATTAGAATTTATAAATTATAAGTCTCGAATATATTTTTTAAGATTTATGATTTATAAATTGAATAGAATTTTTAAATTATGGTGTAAAAACATAATGTATAAAAAATAATGATATACAATATTAAATATTAAGGTTAGTGATATGGCTTAGTGTAATTTTGTACTTAACTATGATATTAATGTATTTGATCCAATAAAGAACAAGCACTAACCTAGTTCCCTTGAGTGAGATGTATCAAATCAAACATCAACTTTAAGGTTTGTTTGGTTTCAGCTGTTAGAATATAGTTATTAGTGCTTGGTAAAATTATGATGAGCTGTTGTTAGTACATGAAATGTTTTACAAGACATTTTAAAATGTCAATAAATAATTAAGAAAATAAAAAAGGTAAATTTTCAAATATAATCTATATGGTTTCTCTGTTTATAAATTGGTGTCTATGTTTTTTTATCAGAAAGATGGTTAAGTTTCTGGTCGTTATCAACATAACTATAGATTTTTAGGTCGACGTTCTCAATTTTGACTATCGACGAACTCAAAATAGAAAATTCTAAGAATTGATAATATTTTAAGCATCTTTAATTCTTCAACTTTCTAATTTTGAGGCCATTTAGGTATTTTTATAAAAAGAGAGAAAGTGCATTTTAAAGAGAGCGTCCCAAAAATTATGATTTTGAAAAAATAAATTTATTTAGTTCCATGATAAATATGGAACTAAGCAAATTTTATTGTTGAAATTTTCTAATTTGAAGTTATCAACAGTCAAAACTGGCAGTTTCAACTTTAAAGCTTTAAGTTTTGCTAACAGCGAAGACCATAGTCCCTTTTTAGCAATAAAAACCACATACACCAATTTGTAAATCGGAAAAATCACAGAATCATTTTTAAAATTTTCCAATAAAAGTACAATCCAAATTAATAAAAATACTAAAAGTAGCTAAATAAAAAAATAAAATAAAATTTTATTTAATGGGAAAAACCTTATTTTTTTTTGCAGCAATATTGTTATAGAAATATGCATAATATTAAAGAATAAATATGTTTGAAATTAGAAAGATAATTTTATCAACAACAAATATATACAAACAATTTTTTTATGAAAATCTCTTTTTGGAGCTTTTCGTGAAATGCTCCAAAATAATGTTGTTTCCATAAAAAGAATTAAATGTTATTGTTATATAACTTAATCAAACGCTATATTTCTTGCAGTTTAGAATGAAACGCCTCATGATAAAAATCTTATATATATATATTAATATTTATATATTTGTTATTTGTTTGTATTATTTGAATTGGGCTAAATTATCGGAGCAAGTTTGACAATATAAATATAGTATAGGGGTAAGGTTGAAATTACTCTTATGATTGTTTAGAAATTTAGATTTACTTGTTAATGTATGAATGCTGTAACTCCTAAAATGTTTAAATAAAATCAATTTTACTTCGTGTTTCAAAAAAAAAATCAATTTTACTTCTACTTAACAAACTGTTTTCATTTAATTATCAAATATCAATTTCATATCATTAATGTAGCAGTCGAATAATTGTCAAATTTTAAATTTATTTAAAAGTTTCGATGAAACGGTTAAATCAATTTGTTTAAATTGTTTATTAGATAAGAATAAAATTAATCGTATTTGTAAAATTGTATAATTTTATAAGTAAAAAGTTAATTTATACTATTTAAAAAATGATACGAACAAATTTGAACCTGATCCTCTAAATATAATTGCATTTGTGTAACATAATATAATACTATTAACTTTTTCTCTTAACCATTGGATGGTTTTGCAGTTGGCCCAATAATTATATATTGGAGCTTTGGGCTGTTTGTTTGCAGCTAAAGTTATGATTGAGAATAATTTACAAGTTTCTCTGTCTCAAACAAATCTATCTGAATGCATATCTATAGGTTTTTTAAAAACTTTTTTTTTATATAAATAAATAACTGAAATTTTAACTAAAAATAAAATTATGATATTCTAATATATTAAAATTTAAAATCATATAATAATAAAATATATAATTTTTTTTTATAAATATAAATAAAAGTTGAAAATCTGATTCTTAATGTAAATTTTTTCAAATAAAAACCGTTACTTTTTTAATGAAAGGAATTTTACATTGACCTTTTTAAAATTATCTATAATTATGTAAATAATAGTTTGAATAGTATCAAATTAATAAAATAATTATTTTAATATATATTAAGAACTATAATTTTATAAACTAGGAGTCTTAAATTTATTTTTTTAGACTTTAAGATTTTTTTGTTAGAATTTAATATTTATAAATTGGGATTTAGAATTTATAATTTAGAGTATAATGCTTTATTTGTGATACTTAGAAAATAAAATTACATGCATTTTCCATATTGAGAATGATTTAATTATAATTTTTATAACTAATTATAACTTTCATGTAAAAAGGCAAGGAGTCCAAAAAAGGGTTTCTATATCAAAGTCATAATTAATTATAAAAATTATAATTTTTTTTGGTAGGAAAAAAAAAGTAAAGAGAAAACAAACACCACAACAAATTAACCCGGAATTAACCTAGGAAAGCTAACCTCCATAATATCTTCAGAAAGCAAAGATAATAGGAAATTAGGAGAAGAGAAAGGGTAAATTACATACGTAGTGTACAACTTTTATCATCTTTCACACTTTGGTATACAACCTTCAATTTTGAACACAAATGTGTACAACCTTCTGGTGACCTCCCACTAAAGTGTACACAAGTAATTATGACCGGTCAACCCGAAGTCAACGTGCCACCTCATTAATTTGACTTTTCTAAAAGTAAAAAATTAACCCACTTAATATGAAATTATTATTATACCCTTTATCACGTCATCTTCTTCAACCTCCATCCTTATTTTCATTCTCCTCCATTGTTAAATATAATTTCTCTCTCTATAGCTCTCATCTCTCTCTTATTTCTTTCTCTAACTCTCATCTTTCCTCCATTATTAAATATCATTTTACTATAATTAATCATTATCTGAACTGGATAATAAAGAATGCCACTCCATCTTCACCTCCTGACCTTGTTCATGAAATTGTTTAACTGCTTCAATCATATCATCAAGAACAATAACCGAAATTCCATGATTTATCATTTGAAAAAACCCCCAATTTTCTGATGCATTTCTTATCTCCTTCACTATCTCTGCTCTTCTTTCTCACTCTTCTTCGTACCCTTCCAAATTTATCACCGGAACCTCTTGTCGCCCAAAATTTAGAATCCGACCCATTTTGTGAATCAAATAAACCTTTTACACTTGCTTTATTTTCATCAAAAGCTTAACTTGTTCTCCTTTGTTATACAATTTCGACTCATCTTCTGGAATTGAATTTGCAGTAGCTGAATCACTTCCATGTTTACAAACTATGGATTATTTGATGGGATGAGTGAAAGATGAGAACTTAGATGAGTATTAATTTAATGGAGGCCAAGCAAGCTACTATTAGCATGATAAGAGAGAAGAAAGCTTACATGCTTAATTTTGATGGAGGAAATTTTGTCAAGACTAAGTTAATAATATTAAAATTTATAAATATATCTCTTTTAAAGGAAAGAGATGGGGTTAGAGAGAGAATGAGAGAGAGACGAGAGTTAAAGAGAGAAATGATCTTTAATAATGGAGGAGAGAAAAAATAAAGATGGAGGTTGAAGAAGATGATGTGATAAAGGGTATAATAGTAATTTCATATTAAGTTGGTCAATTTTTTACTTTTAAAAAAGTCAAAATGCTGAGGTGGCACGTTGACCTTGGGTTGACCGCTCATAATGACCTGCTGTACACTTTAGTGGGAGGTCACCAAAAGGTTGTACATTTTTGTGTGCAAAATTGAAGATTGTACACCAAAGCGTGAAAGATGATAAAAGTTGTACACCACGTATGTACTTCCCAGAAGAGAAAATAGAGACGCCCAAAGCCCTCTCACGGCCCTCAGCAGCAAGCCGGTCTGCCACCCGATTCTGCTCCCTGAAAACATGGCAAAAGTTGATAGAATCGAAAGAGGAGCAAATCATTCTAGTTGCTTTAACTAAATTCTGGCTCCCTAAACACAGAGCCCTTTTATCAGAAATCATCTTGACTGCTTTGAGATTATCTGACTTCACTAGCAGCCTCCTAATCCCCAGATCCTCTGCCATCCTAAGTTCAGAAAAGATACCCCAGAACTCAGCAATAAAAGAGGAGCCCAAACCCAGATTCTGAGCAAAACCTGACAACCAAGCACCTTCTGCATCTCTCAATACACTGTCGGCAGCAATTCTTTCGTCCTCTTCACGCGACCCATCGGTGTTCAACTTTATCATCCCTTCACCTGGTCTATCCCAGCCTATCAGATGACGGTCATCTTTTGGATAGAACCTGCTAAACTATCAACCTTGAAACTCTCAATTATTGAATTAACTTTTCTGAAAAAGAAAGCCAGCAAATTAGGAATGACAACCGCTCCTTCTCCAAATACCTCAACATTCCTCGAATGCCAAATTTGGTGGCAGACCACAGCAAATAGAATTACTCCATGTTCGAGCTCAGCCAACAACTTCCCTTCAACATCCTCCCTAAACCAGTCTTGTTCTGAATAGGAAAAGAAGGCAGAAAGACACTGCTCAGGCAGAACTTTCCTCCACACGGCCTTACTTCCAGCACAATCTCTAAGAACATGGCAACTGGTTTCCGCATGAGCTTTACATCTACTACAAGCATTAGAGTCCACCAAATGTTGTCTTTTCCTTTCAACATTCGTTAGAAGCCTATTCTTAGCACAAAGCCAAAGAAAACTCCTAATACGATAAGGAACCTCCAAGGACCAAATACCTTTCCAAAGGTTTGAAGCAGGAACATCCAAATTGTGATTAAAGGCCTCAAAAGCAGATTTACAAGAATAAGCACCATTATTAGTAAACGACCAACAACGAGTATCACCATCTTCCTCCATACAACTAACTTTAACTCCTGGATTCTCAGGAGCGTTTTGAGACTGAAAAAATGATCAAATTTATACCAATCCCACTCTCCCTCCTCAGTCACAACATCCGCAATTCTCCAATTTCGGACCTCAAGAAGCGGAGGAAAAGTACAAATCTCTAATAAAGGCTACTTCCCAAGCTAGGCATCATTCCAAAAACTAATCGATCTACCATTGCCAACCGACCAACCAATACTAGTACAAAATTCAGAAAAAATTGCATTAACCCCTTTCCATAAAAAGGAACAGACCTGAACTTTTTCTTTTTGCCCCCAAAAAATCCTATCATTCCTATATTTCCCACACAGGAGCCGAACCCACAGAGCAGACGGAGATTGCCACATCCTCTAAAGGAGTTTCATTAACAACACTTTGTTATTATCCCTAGCCTATCTAATCCCAAGGCCACCCATACCTTTAGGTTGGCAAACCTCCTTCCAAGGAACAAGATGAATTTTCCTTCCCTCCACCGAGTCCCCCCACAGGAAGCGCCAATTGATTATTTTATCTAAACCGTTGAGAACTGGTTCAGGAAGACGACAAGCTTGCATAATATGATTGGGCGCCGCACAGTTCACTGACTGAATCAAACTAAGACGACCCGCAAAAGAAAGCGATTTTGCCTTCTAATTATCACTCTTACAATTAATTTTGTCAAAAACATCCTTGAAAGATGCCTTAGATACTCTATCACTGATTGATTGGACAATTAAGTACATTTGATCGATAAGTGACTAGTCAAGAATGTAAATGGAGCGGAGATAGAGATAATTTTATCCCTCGTAGTAGGGATATGGAATGGTATCCTAGTGATACATTTGTTTTTTTATTGTCACTGAAATATTTTCTGGGATAAAGTATCCTATTACCAATTTGTCCTTTTTCAAAATATGTGACATTAAAGTATCTCCTGATGAATGGAAAAATTGTGGTTCAATATATTTTAAGACTATGTAATAAAAAATGATTATGAAGTTTGACAAGTACTGAAATGAAATACACGGTATTATAAGTGTTGCAATTATACTGGATTCTAAGTTTGAGTTGCAGTTGTTTGAGAACTATTATCCTATTTTGTATGGTGAAGAAGAGTCAAAGCTGAACATTGAAAGAATTAAAAATATTTGTGATGATTTGATTATTGAATATGCTGGCAAAACACATAAGAATAATGTTAGTAATTTATGTTTCGAAGTATGCAACTATGCTCCGACTAATAAGGAGACACTAAATCCGCTTGATAGATTTGATTAGTCTATAGTTGCTCGTGGGACACAAAGGGATAAGAGTTCGAAATCAGAGTTAGATCATTACTTGGAAGAGAATTTGATACCTATATTTTGAGTTTGTAGAACGAACCACTTAAGTATCCTACATTTCAAATGATTCCTAGAGATATATTGCCTATTCCTATATCCATTGTAACTTCAGAATCTGCTTTCAATACAAGTGTGAGGGTTATAAGTGATCATCGTAATAATCTTCGTCCGGATACAATAGAGTAGGGCTGGGCGCGGATCCTTGAGATACTGGACCGGACTGAATATCCGAGGAAAAAACTCCGGAATTGGACCGGACTGTTGACTTTTTTTAGAGAACCGAACTGGATTGGACCGTTGACTTTTCGTCAAAAAACTGGACCGAAATTTATCCAGCACCGGACTGATAACCGAATTGGATTGGATTGTACCAAACTGGACTGAAATAACCGAAATTTTACCAATAATAAATTTATATTTTAATAATGGATCCCCAAATAAAATTATTAATTTTAATTTATAAGTATTATTTTTATATAAAAGTATCAAAAAAAAAAAGTAGATGTAGAGGGGTTTTTATGAAAAATAAAAGAATATGTATAGTAGTGGTAATATTGAACTTTACAAACTAAATAATAACCTAAAGAAAACCCTTGTCCTACAGCAACTCTAAATCTCGTTTATGTTTACAAACACAGCCGTTACATCTACTCCTCCACTCCACCTGCGTTTCCACCTGCGTTTGTGTTGCGTTTCTGTTCATTCCACCTGCGTTTCTCCTGCGTCTGGAATTGCTCAAGCGCTGCGTCTTGGAACAACGACGCCACTGCGTCTGGAATCAATGAATGTGATGCTTTTTGTATCGGTGGTTTTTGATCCAAGGTATAAAATTAAGTACTTGATGGCTAAGTACACTGAATTTTATAGTGAGAACGATGCTAATGAGTTGGTGACACAATCCACAAAGATTATTATTGCATTATTAGATGAGTATATAGTGCAAAATGTGCAAGAAAATGTGAATCTTGGAGCACATTCTTCTAGTTTGGATGAAGCGGATGATGATATTGATGATTATTTTTTGAATATTAACAAAGATATCGCAATTGAGGGAGAATGGGAAAGATATGTCATGAGGCACCTAAAAAATATGTAATTGAGTTTGACCTTCTATTGTGGTGGAAGGTTAATGCTATAAGATATCCTACTTTATCCAAAGTTGTAAAAGATGTTTTTGCAATTCAATGCTCAACTGTGGCTTCTGAATCTACGTTTAGCACAAGTGGTAGAACTTTGGATCAATTTAGGAGTTCTTTAACTCATGCTATAGCTACGGTTTTGATTTGTTGTCAAGATTGGTTGAAAACTTCAACTCAAGCTTTCAAACATAAAGAAGAAGTTGAAGATCTTGAAGCTATTGAAGAAGGTAATATTTACTTAGCAATTATATTTCATAGTTTTATTTTAATTAAATGTTATTTAATTTGTAGAAATTAGTTCTGATCCTGAAGTTGTATCGTCTATTTTATCCATATTTCAATTGGATATCTAAGGTTTTTTAACCGAAACAAATGCATTTTGGTAAGCATATTGTTTTCCTTTTACTTTTTGCTAGTGTGTTGATTAATTTTATTGAAGTGAAAGCTAATTAATTTAACATTTGTTGATTCACTAATATGGTAAATTTTATATGTTCAGGTTGATGTTTGGCTTTTACTGCCTTTCCTTTGAAAAACAAGGAATTTATTGTGTTAAGAAGATTCAATTACAAATTGGGATAATGATTAGAGAGATTGTGATCTGATCATGTTTTGCTGATGAAGTGTTGTCCTTTTGGAATTAAAGGTTGTTTGTTTTTATCGATTTGTTATTTTGTAACTTTGATTTTTGTGGTTTTTTTTAACCTTATTGTCTACTGTAACTTTTAATGAATGTTGTTTACTTCCTAAAAAAATTTCAAGTTATGTAAGATAATAAAATTCTATATTTTATTATCTTGTAAATTAAATTTTTAATTTATTTTTTAGGACTTAAAATATTAGATATTTATCCGAATCACCGAAAAATTATATTGGATTGGACCGGAACCGAATCTCCGAATCCTCGAACTGGACTAGACTGGACTGAAATTTTGGGACAATTCAATTCTGGAGATTTATTCTTTTAATCCAATCCTGGAGATTTCCTTTTATTAATCTCTGAATTTTAATCTAATACTGGAGATTCATGAATCCCCGACTTGGACCGAACTGTGCCTAGCCCTATAATAGAGGCATTAATGTGCATCCAAAAATTGATTACAAAGCCATGTGAAAGGTATTAAAAATAATCTACATCTTCTGTTTTTGTAATTATGATTAGTTTGAATTATAATATCTTCAAGATAAATTTCTCATTATAATTATTTTTTTTAATTGAAAGCTTGGAGGTCGATCCAAAAGAACCAAAACATCCTAACAAGGTTAGCACACTTCGAATCAAATGGAGTCGAGCCCAAAATATTATTAAAAGAGAAGAGAAGATCCGTACAAAATAAATAATAAAGGACAAACAAAAAAGCGAAATAAAATACAAACAAACTAGCGGAATCGAAACTGGGGCAGTCCCGCCAAGTCATCAGACACAAGATGAGAGCAAAAGGAAGGCGAGGAATTCCATGAAATCAACGAAGAAGCAGTTCGATCATGGTTAGCTAAGGAATCTGCCACCTTATTTCCTTCTATAAAAATATGCGAAACAAAAATTGTCATTTGGGACACAAGGGAAACGCAAAGCATCAACTCTTATCGGAAACGCCAAGGAACAGTCTTGGATCTTTATTTTAACAAATTAACAACATAGCTTGAATCTGATTCAATCCAAAGCTTCTTCCAGCCTTTATCCCAAGCCATGCGAATGGAGTGCATAACACCATGTAATGCCTGTAGGAAAATAGACAAGCCTAAGCGTAGCGGAATAATAAAATTTTTATCTATTTTATCTATTTCCCTTTTCCAAGATCTGTTAATTGTTATTTCATATAAAGAGAGATAGAAAGTAATACCTTTAGTAAAGAACTATCTACCGTTGCAAACGAAGTGCCCACAACTTCTTATTATCAACTCGTGAGCAACGAACGTTTTTATTCAACACAGAAAAACAAAACTAATCAGTAATCAACCTTTAAAGTATAGCAATCGCAATGATTGCGTCTAACAGAAATCGATACGAGATCAAAAAGGGAGTAAGAAAACAAAGTAAATTAGCCGAGACGATGACGGAACGATTCCTTCTCTTCTTTGTCTGTGTTGTTCGAAATTCCTGGGGTTAGGGAGTCTATTTATAGACTTCTCTAAACCCTAATCCCAATTATGTTAGGTAATTAAATAATTGGAATCTTATTCGGAATAGGATTCCTAATTAGATAATTAAATAAACACTTTACTATTATCTAAATAATAACTAATTATATCTAGATAATTATTATTAATCAAATTAATAATTAATTAATGTTAGGAATAATTAATTAGAGTTTCAATCACATAAAAACTTCTAATTAATATTATCAGATAATCTTTTAATTTAATTAATAACCATAATCAAATTATAATTATTAATCAAATTAATTTGTCCCCTAATTAATATATAAATTTCGGCCCCCTATATTGTGTCTCACTAATTACATTTTCGTCCTCCGATTCCAAGTCCCATATGCGATCCATTAGGTTCTTTATTGCCACTAGCCGTATATATCCTTTGAAATTATTCATCACGATTAATTCCAACATATATATAACGAAATACTGTCGCGAGCTGTTACTAGCAGAACCTATGATATTCCCCCAGAGCAATTAAGAAGCCAGGTTGATAACTGACGTTAACCTTTCTGCATTAGGTACAGTATAATACGATCCTTCATCAACTATATCCTGTCGGTCAATTCCTTATAACCATGGAACGTGTCAAGGTTACATATAATGAAGAGTCCGGTTTTACTTGTACAGGTTGAATTCACTCTGAAAAGATAAGTTAAGTGAAATGTTCATTTCTACTCTTAACTCTATCACCTTGCAAGGATTTCAGTCAATTCACCATAAGCGGCCATTTGGATATATCTCCCACTTATCCGGAGTGACGAATGCTCAATCTGACATTAACTATTCTACAATTACTTTGTGTGATACCCAACCCTGCTCTCACACACCCCAAGCTCTCACCTGTTGGATCGTGCTCGCACAGAATCAAAGTATCAGACTCCATAATCCAGAATCACTAATTAACGAATGTTTGAGTCTGAAGATTAGCTATACCTACTAATACCAATGAGATGGACATTTGACACATTAGATAAATCAATCCATTCTGTTATCTCAAGTCGGGCCCCAATCCTAATGAACTCCTTCACCGGATCCATGTAACTGTCTAGATATCTGAATATCTAAAGCTTGTGAGATCAGCTTTCTGTCTCGACAGAAAACACTGTTACATGCAAGTCTCAACAGTAATATGCCAAACCCTATAACATATTACTTGACTTGGGTTTACTTTAAGTCTATTGGTCTATTATAAAGTACAGTCTCACTTTATGCTTGTATGAACACTTTATAACTACTTAAATAAACTTAGGGTTACTTTCTTTATGAAAGATTTGTGCCTTTATATATAGTAACATTTTAATGCTATATATCTGATTAAACAAATGATCAAATAAACAATTTATTTATTAATATTAATATCCTAAAACAATTTTCTTTAGGACATTAGACTCCAACAATGCCGCCTCAAAAGGGAGACAAATGCTAAACGGCATCGCAAAAGCATCATGCGGAAAAGCCTCTGCAGTTTCTGAAAATTCCACCTACCCCTGCTAAATCAGCCACAGATCCATCTAAATTTACTTTGATCCAACCCGACAGTGAAGGACGCCAAATAACTTCCACGTAGGAGGGTGCGGGAGGAGGGTGACCAAGTAAAGAGAGTTGCGACAAAACATGGTGATCCTCAACTTAATGAAACATAACTCTCTTGCTTCCAAATTGCACCTCACGAAGAGCGCTCTAAAGGTCCCGCAAAAATGACAGATATATTTGGTACAATTGAATCAAAGATGGCCCGATTTATAGCCTTCCAAATTAACCAAATTGTGTTTACAAATGCAGATGCCCAGATGTTGAAGAGTTGAGGACTAGATTTTTATGATTGAAAACAGACTAAAAAAGAGTTGAGACTGTAAAAAACTCCAAGTCGCAGACCAAACAAAGAAAAAATAGCATTCCAGATCTGGGTCGTGAAGATACAGCTCACAAAAAGATGGTCATTACTTTCTAAATTAAGACGACAGAGTTCGCACCATGAAATTAAAATCAAACCTCTTGCACTGCTTAAATCATGAGTTGGGAGCTTGTTCAAAATTGCTCTCCAACGGATAAGAGAACGAGATGGTGGCAAGAAGCTTTTCTAGATGAAGTTTTTCCAAGACACCTTAGGCTGAACTCCTCGAATCAAATTGTAAAGATTTTTGACCGAAAAAACGCCCTTTCAGTCAGCCTTCTAGAAGCACACATCTTCGGAGTTAAAACCTCCCTTGATATCTTCAATATCACCCTTAAATCTTCCACCTCAGTCGGGAGATTCGACCAACCAGAACTGCCAAAATAATTTAAAACTGAATCGCCACTAAGCTCAGTATCATCACAAATATTCAAACGTTCAGCAACCGTTGGGGAGATCCAAGAACTAAACCAGAAATTGAGTTTTGAGTGTACGTCAATCCACCAAGAAGAATTTTGCAAGATAAAAGAAAAACAACTCCTGGTGGATGACCAAACTGATGAGCCAATAGGTGTGGATCGAGGACCCCCCATCTTACTTAGAAAACGTTTCTTCAAAATCCCCATTGGAAAATTATCTAAGGAAATTAAATCCCAACAAAATTTGCCCAGCATGGAAATGTTCATATCTGCAAAGTCTTTTACACCCAAACCTTATTCAACAATGGGTTTACAACATAAATTCCAAGAGGGGATGACAAGCTTCTTTTCATTCACCGAGCCCGACCAAAGGAAATTCAAAGTGCATCTTTTTAAAAAGTTCAGTAGGTCATGAGGCCATTTATAAATCGAAAAAGAATGCAGAATTGAACTGGAAATGACTGATTTAATCAGAGTTAACCTCCCATGCATCGAGAGTAACTTCCTTTTCCAGTTACTGAATTTTAAAACAATTCTGTCTGCAATTGGTTTCAACAGCCTATTTCTCGGGGTTCCTCGAAACAGAGGAACACCAAGGTAAGAAAAAGGAAGCAAACCAATTTTAAAACCCGTAATCTCAGCTAACATACGAGCGCGACTATGAGTAATTCTTTGGCCAAAAAAAGCTTCTGATTTAGTCCAATTTACCAATTGACCCGAAAGAGTGCCATAGAGTTTATAAATATCAGCAATTAATTTCACATTCTACACAGAAGCTTTGCAAAACAACAAGATATCATCAGTATAAAATAAATGCGATGGAAAATTAGAGTTTCTGACATAAGACATAGGCTGGAGATACCCCGTCTCCAAATGATTTAATATTAAATGACTCAGAAAGTCCTCAACCAAGCAAAAGAGGATTGGAGAAAGAGGATCTCCTTACCGAAGCCCTCTGGAACAACGAAAATAACCTTTAGGGGCCCTATTAATCATAATGGAAATTCTAGACGAGATAAAAATATTAAGAATAAGGTCTTGAAATTCCATCGAGAAACCAAACGCCTCTAGAAGTTCCAAAATGAAAGACCAATCCATAGTGTAAAATGCCTTTTTTATGTCAATTTTAAGATATATTCCCACCGAAACATTTTTTATCCATGACATTTACCCCCTCAGAGGTCGTGGCAATGCAATGACGAATATTACGACCCCTAATAAAACCAAATTGATTCAAAGATGTAATTCTAGCGGCAGTAGAAGCAAGGCGATCAGTAATGATTTTGGTGATTATTTTGAAAACAAAATTGCCCAAGACAATAGGATGATATTTATCAATAGTTAAAGCCCCCTCCACTTTGGGAATCAAAACCATAAGATTTGAATTCAACCCTGGGTGCATAAAACCAGTAACAAAGAAACTTTCCATAGCAGCACAGACATCTTGATGAACAATGTCCCAGAAAGCCTTATAAAAGGTTCCACCAAAACCATCCGGTATCGGGGCACTAGAATGATCCATTTTGAACACCGTTTCCTTAATTTCGTCTCGTGAGGGGCACTAATAGGCAATGAATTCTCCTCCTGAGAGACCATGGCAGGAATAATGTTCTTAATTACTGCATCATTAGAATCTTAAGAACCCGAAGCACTAAAAAGCTCGGAGTAATATTGAATATGAGCTTCTATATCATTAGCGTAATTGGTAATTACTCCATCGATGGATAAAGCATGAATACTAAAATTGAATTTTTGCACCACAATGGCCTGATGGAAAAAATTAGAATTTCTATCTCTCGCAGCTAACCACTTTATTCTGCTCTTCTCGTGAAGATGTATCTCTTTTTGAACTGTATAAGCGTCAAGCGTTTCCTTGGCTAAAAGTTCACGTTACATTAGATCTTCTGAGAAACCGTTATTTTCCATCTCTGTCTGGATATTAAGTAAATCATGTTCTGAGTTAATAATATTATTATCAAAGTTGCCAAAAACATTGCTGTTCCACAACCTTAATACATGGCAAAGACCTCTAAGTTTTGCACTAATTAGCTGCATAGGGGGAAGACGCTCTCCAAAATTACTCCAGAAATCAGCAATTATGTCCCGAAGAGAAGGGTGAGTTAGCCACAAACCTTGAAACCGGAACCTAGAGATACGGGCTTCTCTCGAACGATAATGAAGCAAAATCGGATGATGATCAAAATGATTCCTTGGTAAAACCGAGTAGCAGATAGAACCCCAATAATTCAGAGAACCTGATGAAGCAAGAGCTCTGTCCAACCGACAATCCACCCGAGAACGATCCCTTCGGCCGTTAGTCCAGGTAAAAAAAGGTCCAGTAGGCGGGATATCCTCAAAATCAGCATTCATCAAAAAAATTCTAAAATCGGTACATGAAGCGGGGTTAGGCAAGCAACCAGTCTTTTCGTGGGCCCCAAGCATCGCATTGAAATCACCAATTAAAATAGTGTTATCAATAAGACCTAAGGAAGATTAATTCTCAGAAATGATCTCCCAAAGGAGCCTACGACGACTGGCAAGTACACTACCATACACACAAATTAGTCGATGAGTAGTTCCATTTAAAATGAGATCCAAGGTAACATGTTTTTCGTGCACAAACAAACTGATAGAGTCAGGAATGGAATCTTTTGCAAACACCCAAAGTGAAGGTAAAATTCTCTCATTAGTTGCAATCAAACGATAATGCAAAGAGTTCCAAAAATAGATTGGAATTGAAGATAAATTTACCATTGGCTCAGCAATACAAATAAAGTTCGGACGCTATCGAGAACAAAAATAAAAAAGAGTCCGACGAGTGTCTGAATTACTGATACTGTGACAGTTCCAATAAAGAACTATCATTGACGATATTTGGAAGGAGGTCTGCTCACTCACTTAGAGAGAGTAATTGAGTGTTCAGAGGCTTGAACAATCTTTTTCTTTTTTCTTTTCTGAATTTTCCAATCATTAATAGCCTGCGGTGGCTCGTCCGCCAAAAATTCCTCATCATATTCCGATTCAGATCCCCATGAAGTGATTAAAGGACTGCCATTATTCAAATGTAGCACAAAACCATCATCTGGCATCATGACAAAAAGAGGAACAGTGAATCTGATGTCGGAAACGTCGGCATTAATTGGTATAATATCCTTTATAAGGTTTTTTGTCATAATCTCTTTCCCCGGGGCGATTCCATTATCAACACCCGCCTCAGAAAACTGGTTGAAAATTTCAAAAAGCATTTGTTTGATCAATTTCAATGTGAAGATCTTACCTAATCCAGTTATGAGCTACAGCAACAGGAATAACATTACGCGAAACAGCACGCCACTCCTTGTGGAGTGAATGTGATAGCTGATTAGGTCTTCTAGTCGCCGGGGAGGCGCTCCGCTGCCTAACCGGCTTATTATGAACCTGAATGTCTCGAATAGTATTGCTAGTTTTAGCAAGCGGCTTGTCAGGTTGCTTTCTAAAGATTCTATAGTCATAAGGGAGATGTCCAATAGAGGAGCAAACTTTGCAAAACGATGGCAAATTTTCATACACAATGTCCACAAATCGTTTACGACCTTGTCTTTCAATCCCAACAGTCGTTGGAAGATCTCCATCAAGGTACACATCAACTAAAATGCGAGCAAAGTTCCCAAAGTCTCCATTCAATGTTGCTTGATCAATTCTTATAAAATCCCCAATGCATTTGGATATTTCTGCCAAAATTTGAGGATCCCAGTATTCCAAAGGTAAAGAAAAAATTCCGACCCATATTTGCATAGAAGTAGATTTTTGTTCATAGGGATCGAAGTCATGAACCCACTGTTGAAGCCGGAAACAGCCTGGATTTAATCCTAAAGTACCCCTACTCCACACCGAGTTTCTTACTTCCTCAGAATTCAGCAAAATTTGATAGAACCCCCGACCTAGTGAAATTAGTCTCCAATGTGTTATCAACCCCCAGGCTTTGGAAAGAGCAACTTTAAGGTCCATTACCTTCCAAGGCTGATCGCCTTTAGAAAGAATCAAACGACCGATTAGGGCATGATCAAAAATCTTCAAACGACGATCATATGCAGCTTGAGAAATAGTCACAATTTTATGTTTCCCATCCTCGCGAATGACAACAGATGAAGTATCAATTATGCTAGAGGATGGCGCAAGGATCTAAGCGTAAGACTGCTTCCGTGGAGATAGATCAGATTTTTGAAAATTGCTAAACTAAATATCTCCGGAAAGAGACAAGCATCAAACCCAAGATCCACGATTTGCTTTTATATTATCCTACCCAAAACATCTTTAATATTCTTGATTTCAAAATTAAGAGATAAACAGCAAACATCAATTAATCTAAACAATCCAACCAACAACAAGCAAATTTCCCTTTTCCATCAAATAGCTTTTGAATTTAGGAATACGAGTCCCCAGAAAAGACCAAAGCGGGATTGGATCTTTCAAAACCACGGATCTGAAATGAAATTATGACCAGAAACCTTCCTTCAGACCTGTAGATTCAGAATCACATTGCCTCAGTCGAAGGTGAGGAGCAGGGGCAAGGAACACCGACCGACCGGTGAGAGCAGGATCCGAGAAAGTAGACACCACTGGTGGAGGAGCCGCCGCTAGAGGAGGAGAGTTCTGGTCTAGGGATTTTTGTCTGTCAAATGTGATCTCCTTTCTGGTCTAGGGTTTTTTAGGGATTTGAAAGTCACTCTTCCACACAAGTGAGCGATGATAAGAAACGGGGGCGAGGAACGGCTTTGATCAACAATGGTGAGAATCCGGCAATGTGAAGATTGAAGAGAGGAAGGGGGCGAGGAACGACTTCGATATATTCAACTCCTCTCCTTATAATTATTAATTATTATTGTTTTTTAGACAATCATGCGAGTACAAATATTTTTATGTATTATTGTTAATTTACTAATAATGAAGATGAAGATGAAATGGTAATTAATTTCATTTTATTCTCATTCTAATATTTTATATTTAGGGTCCTGATATTTATAGCCCTAAAGGCGGTAAATAAAAACCTATAAATTACTATTATTAGTATTAAATTGGTTTTTCAAGATAATTTTATAATAAAATTTATTGATACTTTATTGAGGAAAGTTAAATCAATTGTTGAGAGTTTTACAGTTGATAGTTTAGCAGGTTCTATCCAAAAGACAGTTGTTCATCTGATAGGTTGGGATAGACCTGGTGAGGGGGTGGTGAAGTTGAATACCGATGGGTCGTGTAAAGAGAATGGAAGAATTGCTTCCGGTGGTGTTTTGAGAGATGCTGGAGGTGCTTGGTTGTCAGGTTTTGCTCAGAATCTGGGCTTGGGCTCTTCATTTATTGCTGAGCTCTAGGGTATCTTTTCTGAGCTTAGGATGACAGAGGGTCTGGTGATTAGGAAGCTGCTCGTGGAGTCAGAAATCTCGAAGCAGTCAATTTAATTTCTGATAAAAGGGCTCTGTGCTTAGGGAGTCAGAATTTAGTCAAGGCAATTAGAAGGATTTGCTCCTCTTTCGATAATATCAACTTCTGCCATGTTTACAGAGAGCAGAATCGGGTGGCAGATCGGCTTGCTGCAAAAGGCCATGAGAGGGCTTTGGGCGTCTCGATTTTCTCGTCTCCCCTTGATTTCACTTTGTCTTTGCTTTTGGAAGATAATGTGAGAGTTAGCTTTCCTAGGCTAATCCGTGACTAACTTGTTGTGGTGTTGTGGTGTTTTGTTTTTTTCTTTCTTTTCCCTACTAAAAAAATATTATAAAAACTAGTAAATTAATTATATTTCCAATACAAATAAATGCTTTAGAATTAAAATTTTTTTTATTTTATTGAAAACATATGAAGAATTAATGCTTATATATAACCTTTAGGTTGTATATATCATTTGCCTTATATTTATTAGTTCCTAATTTTTATTTATGAATATTTTAATGCTAGAGACTTTTTTTTTTTTTTTTGAGGAAATAATGCTAGAGACTAATTGGAGGTAAATCTTGAAGAAATGAGTCTCCCGAAATATTAAAAAAATGAGAATTGGAAAAAAAAAGCAATGAAATGAACACTTTTTAATGTGTTTTAGTAGTTTCTTTTTTTTTAGAAAAAGTTTTAGTAGTTTCTTAATTGTATTTTTTGGATGATAAGTACGTTTGTTTTCAATTTTAATTAAGTGAATGTTAAATCCCTGCTCAAGTAAATGCAAGCAAGATGTTTATATATAAAAAAAAAAAAAATCATTCCAGCATGTAAGTTATCAATTGCACTATCAATTGTTAAGGAGGGTTAGGATATTATATTATTGTATTTTTCTGCCTTTTTTGGGTTGAGCAAGGACTATGTAAAGAACACTATTATTTTTTTGGTTACAACTATTTTCTATTATTATTAGCAACACTCTATTCTAAAAATAAATATTCCTTCCTTTTCTTCTTGATTCATATATTGTCTAAGAGCATATATCCATAATCTATTTACCGCATTATTGGTCAAAACAACATTTAAGCTTATAAATATAAAAACATCATAGAAATTAAAAGTTAGACTGATTTTTTTAAATTAAATTGAAAGTTATAGGCTATTTTTCTTGATAAAAAATAATAATTTTAAAATGGAGATTTAAAACATTTTAAATTTAAATCTAATAAACTTAGATTTAATATAAATGGTTTAAGATCCATATAAATACTATTGATTATATAGATACCATAGAAGATTATTATATTTGTATAATATGAAAAAAAGAATTATCGCGCCTACAAATTTATATAACAATTAATATAAATGTCACAAAATTATCACAAAATTGTTTTTTGTATTTTTTCTAACATTGTCGCTTTATAATATCTCCTTACTAAGTATAGCCTTTACCTACAATTTTTATTATAATTACATATAAAACATTATTAATGGCAGAATCAGGACTTAAACATTGGGGGGCTTTAATTGTTTTAAAGAATTTACATATGGTGCTCTTAAAAAAATAAAAAAATATGACTAAAGTAAATTACAATTCGCTTTATTAAAAAAAAAAGACAAATTACAGTTCAAGTAAATAAATCAATATAACTAAATAAATTAAAAAAAAACAATGAAGCAAATTAATGAACTAAATTTCTAACTAAACAAAAAATTCTAAATTCTAAATTAAATTAGAAATCATAACAAAAAAAACCTAACAGTAAATAATTGAAGAAATAAAACTTAACTTACTTGAAAATTAAGAGATGAAACTTGATTGTGTCTCAGGTACAAATTTATCTCCAATATTATTATGTTCGATATTATAACTACCCCACATATCTTTAACATCACCATGCTTAGTGATATAAGTATCTCATATATCTCCATGTGTCATTTGATCAACAATTGGACCAGTACTCTCAAATTTTGACATATGGTTTGGACATGCATTGTCTTGCGGAAGGTTACTCGTCTCAAAATTCTCTTCCTTACAAGCTCGCAGAATTTGTTCATCTATTGTTTGGCGTATCAAATTAACGTATAGTGGCATCACATGGGGCAGATTCATCGAGTAATAGCCTATGAAGCATTGTACATCATTGCGATCTACAATGGAAACTTTGTTCGGACTGTCTTTTGCTTGCATGGACATTCGTATGAATCAACACCTACACAAGTGTAAATTCTCTCTTTTAACTTCTCCAACTTGATTTTTTTTTTGTAACCCAGAACAACTTCGATTCACTACCAACGTATGTCATGGTACTTGCAATTTTTTTCCATTGGTCATTCCAAGAGACCAAACAAATAACAATGTCTATGGACATACTATAGTAAAAAGAGCAAAATACATTGTCAAATTACTAAAAGAATCATAAACATAGAAAAGGTAGTTTGAAATTGAGTGAAACTGAGTGAAATTTACTTCCGCAATTACATTGTACGATCGCATATGTGGATATGTGATTCACATTTGTATCGCATATGTAGAAATGTGATGCAAAATAATATCGCATTTCAGCATATGATGTTCGCATTCTGGAGTTTGAGAACACATATACATATAGATCGTTCATAAGCCGATCACATTTTTCAAAGATGTTCGCATTTTGCGATAACCCTAGATCTATATATGTATAAATGCGTAAAAACTTTGAGTATAACATTTCAACACTATAATTGATTATTATGTGTTTAAAATAAAATAAAAATAACTTACCTAATGTTTGGAGATGAAGATTGAACGTGATTTGGAAACAAATGTTGAAGCTTGAAAATGATTTGGAGATGAAACAGAAGTGATTCTTGAAGGTGTTTGTTATATATATACTAAGGGTAGTTTGAAAAATATATAATGAATTAGTCTAATTTGGTAGCATGTCTTTGAATAGGACTAAAAATGTAGATGGACCTTTCCAAAAATCTAGTTTTGTAAATTTTCCTAATTAGTAGGGTGTGGGAATGGAGATTTTCCCTTATTCCCTTTTTTTTTCTCTAATTGTGTTTGAAAGAAATTAAAAGGGAGAAATGAAGTGGAGTGTGCAATATCAGGTCAAGGATGAGAAAGATATTTCTACCATTTCCATCAAATTATTATTATTTTTTTACAGAAGGTTGGGGACTTCTCTCATCTCATACGTATTGCCATGGCTGAAGAGGGGCTCCAAAGGAGGAAAACCATATGTATAGGGTTTTCTGACGGGGCTAGAGGATCGGTCGACCCTTGCCACTCTTGGCTATTATCATAAAAAAAATAAAAATAAAAAATAACATCACATCTCAGTTTTTATTTATGTTTTTTTAAGTGTAATAATTATTTTCATGATTATAGAAGAAGAATAATTTTTTTACATATTTAAACATCTTTATATTTATTTTATGTATTTCAATTATAAGTTTTAAGTAAATAAATGACACAAAATCATTTCAAAAAAATGCCACAATATTTTATATATATATATATATATATATATATATCCATATTAGGTGCCCGCTATCCTCACTTTCTTTAAAAACAAAGTATACTCACTTTGTTTTAGAAAACCAATAAGATAAAAACACAACACATCTTTGTTTTTAGAATTTTATACGTTTTAACTGGCTACCTCCTGTTCCAGTTTCCAATTTCTCTTCCTCTTTCAAATTGGGGCGATGATTGCTTGGAATTCCGACCAGAACGGTGGTTATCACCGGACGGAAATCAATTCATAAATAATGACTCTTTCAAATTCGTCGCATTCAATGCAGGTCCGAGAATATGTCTGGGGAAAGACTTAGCATATCTACAAATGAAATTGGTGGCGGCGGCGGTTTTTCTCCGGCACCGACTAACTCTAGTCCCGGGGCACAAGGTGGAGCAGAAGATGTCGTTAACGCTGTTTATGAAAGACGGACTAAAGGTAAACGTCCATAAGAGGGATTTGAAGGAAACCGTAGAAGGAATGAGGAATAGCCGGCGTCAGATGTAACGGCGACGGAGGCGGAGGAGGTGATAACGGCGTTAAGGAGTGGTGGTGGGTATTAAAGGAAGTTGGATCGTACTCCATGTGAAACTGAGAAATGAGAAATGTATAGATAAGAGAATTGAATGTTGGGAAGGGATTAAGATTAAGATTAAGAAGAAGAGCGAGTTAATCTGAGTTCATATATATACAGCTTTACAGATAATTAATTGAAGTGATTTACTAAATCCAGCCCTAAATTTATACTTCTAGCCCCGTGAATAGACCGAAATACCCTTTGCACTAAATTTCAAAAAACCCAAAACCTCTCAAGAAGCCTATACGATTTTTGCTCAAATCCGGACAAATTAGTGAACCGAATCATGGATGGTGATAGAAACCGTAAAGGAAAAGCTAAAATGGTAAGATTTACCGCTTTATTTTATTGATTTTTGCATCGAATTGAATCTGTTGTGGTTTTTAAAAAGTCGGCCGGAATCGCAGTCGGGCGTATGAACATCACGCCCGATCTGCGGTTCGGGCGTATGAGTATCACGCCCGACCAGTGGTGCAGGCGTGATAGCCACATGCCCGAACCACTGGTAGGGCATGATACGCATACGCTCTAACCACTGATCGGACGTGATACGCATACGCCCACACCACTGATAGGGCGTGATGCGCATACGCCCGACCAATGGTTCGACCGTGATTCCCTTAAGCCCACGTTTTTTTAATAAAAATTAATATTTTTTAAAATTTTAGTAATTTAGTGTAATTTTAGTTTAATTTTAGTAAACATTTAGTATAAATTTTAGTATAAAAATTAATATTTTTTAAAATTTTAGTAATTTAGTGTAATTTTAGTTTAATTTTAGTAAACATTTTAGTAATTTAGTGTAATTTTAGTATAATTTAGTATAACTTTAGTATAATTTATTATAATTTTATTAATTTAGTAGTATTTTAGCATAATTTTATAATTTTAGTATAATTTACATTATTTACAATTTTATTAATTTAGTGTAATTTTTTTTTGTAGACGGAGCGGCCTACTAGGGGTGGGAAATCCATCCCGTCATCTACTCGTCGTCTAGATATGGACGACGAGGATGATACACCACGGCATGCGAGATTGCGTGGTATAGATATATCTGGTCGTAGGCGGAGAGGGGCTGCGACGGAGCAGATGAGGAGGGGGCCGATTGCGGATCAGGCCGATATTCATGGATCAGAGGGGGCGACTGATTTTGATGACAGAGAGCCCGATAGCGATTCTTTTCAGGACTACCTGGATGTGGCAGCCCGGGAAGTGCGACAGTCCGCTGTTGCACATGATCGCGAGGTTGAGGAGAGCGATGAGCAGCCGACCCCGGGGAGACAGCCGACCTAGCGCGTAGGAGGTCGTTTTGCGAGTACAGGTATTTTAGTATTTTTTAGTATTTTTTAATATTTTTTAGTATAATTTAGTATTTTTTAGTATAATTTTTTAGTATTTTTTAGTATAATTTAGTATAATTTAGTATAGTCTAGTATAATTTTAGTATAATTTTAGTATAATTTAGTATTTTTAGTATTTTTAAATATTTTTTAGTATTTTTTAGTATAATTTTAGTATAATTTAGTATTTTTTAGTATAATTTAGTATAATTTAGTATAATCTAGTATAATTTTAGTATAATTTAGTATAATTTAGTATTTTTAGTATTTTTTAGTATAATTTAGTATAATCTAGTATAATTTTAGTATACTTTAGTATTTTTTAGTATAATTTTAGTATAATTTAGTATAATTTTTTAGTATAATTTAGTATAATTTTATAATTTTCAGGGACAAGCAAACGTCCCAAAGCTAGTGAGGACGAGAGCTGGGTAGTTACTGCACCGGTTGATGGTGGTCCCGTTGATGGTTCCGTGATTCCTAGTTTTCTAGGACATGTTGCCTCACGGATGTTGGGAGGAGAGATTCGGTCGTTTCTGACATGCTACAACAGATCAACAACATGCCGAGATTTGTGTCACTGGTTTTCTGGTGCGTCAGCCGAGGTAAGAATAATATAGTGTGTCAACATTTATTGTAATTTGTATTTTTAACTATAAACGTAAAAAACATTCAGTAATTGTATAAATTGTATATGTGTCATTTTACAGCTGAGGGAGATGATCGAGAGGACTGGTTTGTCTCACCTTCCACATGCCATGTTCAGGAACCTCGACACTCCGCTGTTGACTGCGTTCGTGGAGCGGTGGTACCAGGCAAGACGACCATCCGACTAGATACCATACGCGGGCAGCTGGACCGTATGACGGCGGTAGAGGTATTTTAATAAATTTTAGAATTAATTTGAGTATTATTTATAGTATATTATTATTTTTTATTGAGTATTACTTTTTTTTTAGGTTACGTGGTTGCCTTATGGTCCTGTCGCCAATGATGATCGGATTCGAGTGTCCTACGCCGGTTGGATACGGTGTAGAGACATCGTCGAGCCGTATATGCCCGATCGAGCGCTGCGACAGGTCGGATATACTCAGCCTATCCCAGCTGAGCGTATTAGACCTGATAAAGCAGTACGACCATGGAAGTCGTTATCGTACAGGCTCACACATTCCTTAGTCACAGTTGAGGACACCTGGCGGAGATTTCCATCGGCTCGGGGCATTGATCGGAGGAGATGCCGACCAGTTGGATACGATCCCACTGCTTGTGATCCTGCTTATATGGATTGGTGTAGGCGATATTCGCATCCCCATCTCCTTCATGCACCACAGGCTGGACCGGTACAGCATGCTCGCGCCAACAGCGAATTTGTAAGTTTATTATTATTTAGTATTAGTTTATATGTGTTTAATTTTTAATATTTATTTGTTACTTTTTTTTACAGTGGGTTAGCTGGTTGTGGCGTGTCACCCAACTATCGGCTACCCACCGATCTGACGAGGATGTTCCACGCATTAAGAGGGAGATGGATGAGTTTATGGATGCGTGGCGTCGGGCGAGCTGATTTTTTATTGTAGACATTCATACATTTAAACACTTTTTGTTGTAGATATTAAATTTACTCTTTTACGTTTATAAATGTTTATGTTTATTAATGTTTATTTTAATTTTTATGTTTTTAAATTTTATTTGTTAAGTACATTTATGTAGTTACGGGCTTAACGAACTATTTACGGGTTTAACGGCCTATTTACGGGATACATAAGCTATTTTTTTGCTCTCTCGACACACGGGCGTGTGAACATCACGCCTCACCGTGTGGTCGGGCGTGATAGCCCTACGCCTCACCGTGTGGTCGGACGTGATAGTCCCACGTCCGACCACACGGTGTGGCGTGGGGCTATCACGCCTGACCACACGGTGAGGCGTGATGTTCACACGCCCCACCATGAGGTGAGGCGTGATGTCCATACGCCCGTGTATTGAGAGAGAAAAAAAATAGCTTTTTCCACCCTAAAACCCATGAAAGGGTAATTTCGTCCTTTCACGGGGCTAGGGGTGGGAAATTGGGGCTGGGTTTAACAACACCCTTAATTGAATCATTGTTCAACAAAAGAGAAGAAGAAAAGAAGAGGGAGGTGAAGTAAATTATCCATTTGATTTTGGACTAACTCTTTCTTTGTGAGCAATTTATTCTTTATTTCATGTTATTGTTTATTTGTATTTTGTGGTTCAATTTTTTTGTTGATCTGAATTTGTATGTATTTTTCTTTTTTTTTTTATAATTAATTTGTATTCAAGAATATGAAAATAATTCTCATAGTTATAATATGGTCTGATTGTTGTTTGTTTTACATAGTTGTTTGTTTTACATACTCTTTTGCTGTTGAAAAAACACAGTTTTAGTGCAGAGATTCCTTTTCGGATGGTCAGTAACCGAATACCTAAAACTCGTCCTTTTAAATTGAAATGACAAACAAAAGCATGTAAAAGAGAATCAAACATCCTAATTCAGATATTCACGGTTAAGAAGTATTGTTTCTCCATTCAATGATTAAGATATTCTAAATCCCTAACTGTGTTCATCACTGCTTCGATCATCAATGCTCCGACGACCTAGCCTCCATGGGTCGGTCCATCACAACTGTCACTGCTAAAGAAGAAACGCTATTGCCCGACCAATACTATGCTCTCTATCAGTCATACAAATAACGATGCATGAAGTGAGACACAAGACCAAACTGTAAAGATGGAATCCATTTTGAGTCTTCAAAACAGCGGAGTGGGCAATAGTCTAGTTAGCGAAGGAGAAGGCTGGGGACGTCGCTTGTTTGGATAGATCTAGGAGTTTCAGATCCGTTGCGCAAACCTCTCACTTTCAGTCATAACTATGGACGGCTGAATTGCTGGTCAATGGCTTGTTGTGTACTTCCTTTTCTAAATTCTCACAAATTTGGATTACTCACTGCTAGGTATGCTCAATTTTTAATTTCTTCTTCCACATTGTGATTTTTCAGTTCATATCCGTCACTGTATTTGTGATAGACTGTCTACTGAGTATGTTTTTAGTTATGCTGTGAAAATTGTCATACTCGTCATCCTCAAAAGTGTTTGAATACAGTCAGTTTTCAGGGCTTTAAGTTGTAGTTGATTTTATTATAATTAATTTTTTCTTCATGGCTTTAAGTTGTAATTAATAGCACACTGCAAGAAAACAGGGTTTAGAAGCCCTAATTCTACTATGAAAGAGGGAAGCTTTCATGGCTCCGGATCGTTTAATTGGGTCTTTTAGTGTCACGGGTTCTTTCATAACATGATTCTCATTTTGGCTTCTCTTGCGTTTATATCGTACTTGGCTTTTCAGGCTAAGAAGAGCGTTACTAAGTTGTCTCATAGAAGATCGCATATAATGATCACTGATTATGGGACTCTTTGGCTTGTTAGATTGCTCAATCTTGCTTGGTCCTGCTTTCAGGTTAGTGAATTTGCTAGATGATTGGTTTGTTAGTTGTCTATGTTGAATGTATACAGCTCCACTCTTTATCAATTCTCTTTTTTTCTTTTCTAATTTCAGTTAAGTTCATGAGCTTATTGATTGAATTTTTAGTTCGAATTGTTCTGTGTGTATTGGGGTTGTGCTTGTTAAATATATATCATGGTTGCTTTATATACAGAGTGTATAAATGAATATTGTCTCCCCTTTCAGCTTTGTAACTTGCAAGTTTGTTACTTTGTAGTTTCAGTTAAGTTCTAAGTTTGTTCTAAGTAGTGTCAATTTACGTAAAGCAGCTACTTGGGTTTAACCTTGCAAACTGAAAAATAATTATTTTACGTAAAATTATACAAATGTTACAAAAATTTGTAAATGTTTTATGGATTTTACGTAAAGTAGTGTCAATTTACGTAAAGTGGTATGGTAGATAGAATGAAATTTATTTTTATTAATAATTTAACAAAAAATAATTACTTTACGTAAAATTATATATTACGGAAATTTGTAAAGGTTTTACGGATTTTACGTAAAACAGTGTCAATTTACATAAGGTGATTTGGAGGATAGAATCAAAATTATTTTTTATTAATAATTTAACAAAAAATAATTATCCTACGTAAAATTGTACAAATATTACGAAAATTTGTAAAGGTTTTATAGATTTTCCGTAAAGTAGTGTCAACTTACGTAAAGTGGTTTGGTGGATAGAATTAAAATTATTTTTTATTAATAATTTACCAAAAATAATTAATTTACGTAAAATTGTACAAATATTACGGAAATTTTTAAAGGTTTTATAGATTTTCCATAAAGTAGTGTCAATTTTCGTAAAGTGGTTTGGTGGATAGAATTAAAATTATTTTTTATTAATAATTTAACAAAAAATAATTAATTTACATAAAATTATAGAAATGTTACGGAAATTTGTAAAGGTTTTATAGATTTTTCGTAAAGTAATGTCAATTTACGTAAAGTGGTTTGGTGGATAGAATTAAAATTATTTTTTATTAATAATTTACAAAAAGTAATTAATTTAAGTAAAATTGTACAAATATTACGGAAATTTTTAAAGGTTTTATAGATTTTCCGTAAAGTAGTGTCAATTTTCGTAAAGTGGTTTAGTGGATATAATTAAAATTATTTTTTATTAACAATTTACCAAAAAAAATTAATTTACGTAAAATTGTACAAATATTATGGAAATTTTTAAAGGTTTTATAGATTTTTCGTAAAGTAGTGTCAATTTACGTAAAGTGGTTTGGTGGATAGAATTAAAATTATTTTTTTATTAATAATTTAACAAAAAATAATTAATTTACGTAAAATTATACAAATGTTACGGAAATTTGTAAAGGTTTTATAGATTTTTCGTAAAGTAGTGTCAATTTTCGTAAAGTGGTTTCGTGGATATAATTAAAATTATTTTTTTATTAATAATTTAACAAAAAATAATTAATTTACGTAAAATTATAGAAATGTTACGGAAATTTGTAAAGGTTTTATAGATTTTCCGTAAAGTAGTGTCAATTTACGTAATGTGGTTTGGTGGATAGAATTAAAATTATTTTTTTATTAATAATTTACCAAAAATAATTAATTTACGTAAAATTGTACACATATTACAGAAAGTTTTAAATGTTTTATAGATTTTCCGTAAAGTATTGTCAATTTACGTAAAGTGGTTTGGTGGATAGAATTAAAATTATTTTTTATTAATAATTTACCAAAAATAATTAATTTACGTAAAATTGTACAAATATTACGGATGTTTTTAAAGGTTTTATAGATTTTCTGTAAAGTAGTGTCAATTTATGTAAAGTGGTTTGGTGGATAGGATTAAAATTATTTTTTTATTAATAATTTAATAAAAAATAATTAATTTACGTAAAATTATAGAAATGTTACATAAATTTATAAATGTTTTATAGATTTTCCGTAAAGTAGTGTCAATTTACGTAAAGTGGTTTGGTGGATAGAATTAAAATTATTTTTTATTAATAATTTACCAAAAATAATTAATTTACATAAAATTATACAAATATTACGGATATTTTTAAAGGTTTTATAGATTTTCCGTAAAGTAGTGTCAATTTACGTAAAGTGGTTTGGTGGATATGATTAAAATTATTGTTTTTATTAATAATTTAATAAAAAATAATTAATTTACGTAAAATTATACAAATATTACAGAAATTTATAAATGTTTTATAGATTTTCCGTAAAGTAGTGTCAATTTTCGTAAAGTGGTTTGGTGGATAGAATTAAAATTATTTTTTTATTAATAATTTAACAAAAAATAATTAATTTACGTAAAATTATAGAAATGTTACGGAAATTTGTAAAGGTTTTATAGATTTTCCGTAAAGTAGTGTCAATTTCCGTAAAGTCGTTTGATGGATATAATTATATTCTATCTTGTGTAACTTTAATTTTCCATATTTAGTGGTAATCTGTAATAACATGTCAACTTTTAATATAATTTATTTTATTTTAAATTAAAATGACACGTGTCGTAATATTATTCATTTTTAAAATAAAGTAATCCTACTTTGTTTTTAAAGGAAGTAACTATAGCGGACATCATATATATTATACTATTTTATTAAATTAATAATAATGTGTTACAACAATTCAAATAACATTTTAACACACAAAACAATGAATTAGTTTGAGTGATGAAACTAAATAATTCGAAAATAAAATAAAAAATCCACTAAAGTGAGAGCATAATTAAGTACACTAGTTTGTTCCATTCCTTCAAGTAGTGAAAATGACCACTCTGTGAAAGATAACCACAAAAACAACACGAATATTCTTCTCAAATAAATAAATAAATAAATAAATAAATAAATAATAATAAAACAACACGAATATTATTAGACATTTTTTGGAAAAAAATTTAGTTAAAATAGTATTATTCCTCTTTAACTAATAAGGTTATACAAATGATAGGCACTAGTCGAGCGGATAGAGCCTTGAGAATTAATCAGATTTATATTTTTTTTTATAAATTAATAAAAAATTTATATAAATTCAATTAAAATATGTAGTATACTATCTAAAAACCGTATATTTGTAACATATATTTTTAAAAATGTGTAAACATCAGCATTTTAACAACAATGTCATAGAAACAATTCAAACAAATAAAATATAATTTTTATAAGTAATGTAATTCATCAAAAGTTGGTAAACAATGTGCTTAAAGTCTTAAATCATATCATGAAACCAAGTAGAGAAAAAAATATAATAAAGAAAAAAATCTTAATAATAAAAAATGCTTTTGTTTATCGTCGCCTATGCAGCCTAGGCAACATCCAAGCGGTCTAGATGGAGCCCAAGCTGTTAAAAGTCACATAGGGGCCAAAAAAAACACGAAGAGAGACTAATCGGAGAAAATCAGTACGGGTTCTCGATTTCGAGCGCCTAGGTAGAACCTAGACGGTTCAAGCGACGTTGATTTTGAACGGTGCTAACTAATATGGACCAAGCTCTAAAAAAAACTAAAAAGCAGTTAAATTAATATAGGTCAAGTTAATTATGTGGTAATTACTTTAAGACTTAGTTACTAGCTATAAAATAGTTAGACACATATAATTTAATCTTGGCCGCACATATATCACAAGTTGTTTAAAACCCTAAGTATTTTTCTCCTCTCTCACGTTTGGTCTTAGTTCGTGGTTCTATCATATCTCCTCTCGAATCCATTTGGCATTGTCTTCAAAGTAATCTTCGGTGTTCCCACCGAACCCACCTGGCGATGAAAGGTCACCATCAGCAGATATGTTGATCTTCACCGCAGGTGTGGTTGAACAGAAAGGAATCTCCTCATTGTGGGCTTCGGGTTCTGGTGTTTTCTTGCGCGAAGCAGCTGGAAGACTTGTCTTAGCTTGGCAATTCTCTTCTTGTGAAGGAATAACTTCGGTCGAAGCTGGAGCTTCGGATGAAGGAATCATATAACAACTGAAGTTGTGGCTTCAATGGAGGAGTTGTTAAGAAGAGCCGTCTTCAACATCAATAAGAATGGTGGAGTTTGGCTTCGGCTTTGTGCGATCTTGCTTCAGTTTTTTCAATTAAGCTATCATATTATCACAAACACCATATATGATCAGAAATGTATGCAAGAAAGAAATGGAGAAGAATAAATGCAAGAATAGGGGAAAATACCTGACACACCTGCAAAATGCTTAGTATTGGGATAAATAATTCCATGTTTTCTGCCGAAGAATCTCGTTTATCCTCTGCTTCGGAAGACTTTCATAAATGTTGGATATTACCATTCGAACTCATATGAGCTTATTCTGTGGGCCTGAAGTTCTTCATTAGGGTTAGCACCCGTGTAGGTTTCCACATTTGGGATTCTTTCGGTTCTTCATTCCACTTGTTAGCAAAAGGAAATCCTCGAGCGTAGGTGTGGTTCGGGTTCGTTCCATTAGGTTCTATCCAGAACCACTTCGGTTTAAAGTCTTTTATACTCTAAACTTTCTCCTTTAGGAAAGGAAGTCTTTCCTTAGATTGGGTCCAGTAGATGAAATATTCTTCGGGCTTTTTAACAGGACGCCAGAAATGTTGGAATAGAGCTCCCGAAAGCTGAATGTTAAGGTCACTACAGATCTTATCAAAAGTAAGTAGTTCTAACCAAGCGTTTGGAGATATTTGGTAGGGACATAGGTTAAACTCATTTACGATAGCTAGTATGTCGAGGGAAAGATGGAATTTCATCTCCCATTCTAAGAATTGGGTAAATATGCCCATTTTGATGGAGGTGGGAGGAAGATGTGCCCTCTCTTCGGGCAATATAAGAGTCATCTCTTGAAGCTATGGATAAATGTCTGGAAGAATTCTCAGACGATACTCAGAAATTAAGGAGGGCAGGTCGAAAACTTTGGATTAATCTTCCTAAGTTTGGCTATTTCCTTACCGATAGAGCTTTCATCTGAATTTTCTAGAATTTCAACCATTTTAGTATCGTTATTCCTAGGAGGATTTTCTGGGGGTTCAATTTTATATAAAATTTTGATAGTAATTTTGAAGCAATTTTAATCTATCAAAACAAGTTTTGATTTATAAAAAAATGTTTGTATATGTACATTAATCTTTTTTTCTTGTAATATGTTACAACCATGGCTATTGATACGGTATTAAGTCATTTGGGCTTTTATTAAGAAAGCCCCTGTCATGACATGAAGACCTCAGATGGGTCTTGGCCCATTCAAGATTGTTATAATGTCGTATTGGCCAAAGCTTGACCAATGTCAAAGCTTCGGGCATCTTAAAATGGTCGAAAGTGATCTTCGGAGGAGTGTTTGGGGATATGTGGACCAATCAATACGTTGGATTCCAAACACACGCTCCTCATTTTCAGAAATACATTGGCACATAAAGATAGAGTCCAAAGACCTAATATGAGCTGCCATGTGTTCAAAATGCATCTCAATGTATCTATAAATAGCAGAGTCATCCCAAAATCCCAGGTATCTCAACTTCAGTTATCAGAATTCCATTTCTCTAATTACGTTAGTTTGATATACTCCATAATATCACTGACTTTAGCATCAGATAGGGTTCGCCAGAACTCCAACCTATTTTCTGACGCCTATTATGGTTTTTAGCTTGCCGGAAGATTAGCCATTGATCAACCAACAAGAATTACGATAACAACTAGTGTGATTTTCGAGTTTCTCTTATTGCTTGTATAGTTAGCAAAAGTTTGAAACATGTTGAAGGAAATAAGAAATTGCAAAATAAAGATGGAACGATGTTGAAGTAATAGTATTTCATGTAACTAAATTGACATGTTGATGCAAGATTATATATGAGTTGGTGGTCTAGCCCATGGGCAAGATCAAACACTTCTCTTCAATGTGTTGAAGAAATCCATTCAAGCGTCAATACTAAAGAGTTTTCTAACTTTATGTTTGATTAAAAGTAAAAATCATTATGGATGATTCATGATAGATTTATGAAATGGTTGAGCACTCTACTAGTTACAACTCTTGTCAGCCTATCTTGCATGAAACAAAGATTTGGAAAACTTTACATGGTGAAAAAAAATTCCCATGTCCCGATGGGTTTATATGATGAGGTCTACGAGTTGATCCTAGTCTACATAAAACATTATTAGTTAATTAATATTATTTAGGGGAAAGTTCAAATAAAACCCTTGTGGTTTCACTAATTTTCAGATAAAGGACTGTGGTTTACTTTTTGTCAAAACGAGGACTGAGGTTTCGCACTTTTAATAATGCTATTAAAACTATCTTTAATGACCTGAACATGAAAATTTTCAAGAATTAAAGTTGTTCAATGTCATATTTTCTATGGAACTACATTTTCGATTTTAGAAAATAACCTTTTTTGGAACTTTCTCTCTCTAAACATTAACTTTCCATCTCTTTACCAAACACCATCTAAATAATCTCGAAATAAAAAAGTTGAAGAATTAAAGTTGCTTAGAATATTAGTAGTTCTTAAAATATGTCATTTTTGAAGTTGTTAAGGGTGATTTTAATAGTATCAATCGAAAAAGTCCTTATTTTGCTAAAGTTGAAAACCTCAGTCCTCGTTTTGACAAAAAGTAAAGCACAGTCCTTTATCTGAAAATTAGTGAAACCACATGGGTTTTATTTGAACTTTACCCTATTATTTATGATGATGTTTCCGAATTAAGTTCAGTTAGTTTGGCTTTTTTATTTTAGAAAACATATTTGTTAGTTTCTTGACATTGTTTGGATATTTTTTTTATATTTTTTATATTTTGATAATTTATTGTGTGTGAATAATTTACTACTTAAAGATAAATGTTATTTATGAATGGTATTGGTTTTTAATAATGGATAAATAATTTATTAGTCATCTCATTTTTACTTAACACATATTATTAAAAAAAACACATTATAAAGTCTTTATCTATTATCACTGCTAATCTTTTAGTCATTCTGTCTATTTAAAAAAAAAATTGCTATATTCGGCATAAACCTGCAGAGAGAAAATAACAAAGTGGCAGAGTCATTTTGTATATGATAAGGACGTTTTATCCCTATCTTTTAAGATAATTTATGGTTTATTCCTTAGCTAATTATTATGTTTAATGTTTAATATCACATATATTTTAATAAAAAATGATCAAATATAATAAAATATAAACTATTACTTGATTTTGGTCATTTTTAAATTCCTTTTTATTAATAATGAATAAATAAATTAATCTCGAGTTCAATGATCGTGTTTTACAAGCTACAGAAATGCACGAGGAAACGAGAAAGAACTGGGAAAGCCACCATACGCCATATGAAAAGGAGAAAAATATCCCTACAGTACCCCACGCGGCGTGTCACCTGGTCAACACGAAGTGTGGGTCAAAAATGGCTGAATTCGGTAGAGCTGTCAGTCAACTGTCCCCTTTGGTCTCAAAGTTAATACGACGTGTCACCTGGTCAACATGCCGTGTAAACCGAATTCCTAACGGACCAAAACACCTCAACATCCCACATGGTGTGTGGGCTAATTTCTCATAAGACCATCTAATGCAATATTCACCCGATCAATGTCCAAATTTGGCCTTGGTCAACCAGTCAACATGGTCAACACAGCGTGTGACATGGTCAACACGACGTATGACCCGGTCAACACGTTGTGTAACCCTAATTTCTGTGTTTTCTTGTGTGAACAAATGTAAGAAAAAGTGTATTTATGATTATACCCCGAGACAGCTTTTTGTATAAATAGGAGTGCTTGGCACCCAATTAGACATTCAATTTTTCATGTAATAAAGCACCTTTCACCTTGAGAGCTTGTTGTAATTCCTCCATTGTCCCAATAAAGTTACGTTCCATCCTCGTTCCCCAAGCTCGAGAGTTCCACCTCCGAATCCGAAGCGACGGCCTTGAGTCCGGTTAGCTAATTCTAAGGGCTGATTATTTTTTCCTTTTACCTTGTTAACTATTTTGTACTTTTCCTATATGCTAGATTCGGTTGTATTCCATTTTAACGCTTTTCACAGTTATAATATATGATTTACTATTTTTAGTTTCACTATGTTTGCTGATGTTTATTCCTCGATTTGATTCTCATAATTGATTATTGTGTAGGTTGATTACAAATTCCGAAATCATTAGGATTCACATAGGTGTTGCCTTATCGGAATTGACAACCCGGAAACCGTAAGAATTAACAAGCCACAGAACTTACATGCCCTATTTTCTGAACCTAAAAATTAGAGTCACCTTAAAAAGGAACCACGATCTAAGAACTTTACAGAGTTGGTAGGTTTACATATAATCATCTTTGCAAGAGTAAATTGTTACTCGCATATATTCTGAATTTTTTTTTATCACATGTTGTAACTTAACACCATCTGTATCATCCCATAAGGACTTGAACGCATGAAAAATGTCGCACATATAGTTTAGGAGTAGTTTATAGTTGTTACCCAAACCAACCTAAAGTATTCACCACCTAGATAACGTGTAAAATCGAGTAGTTTAATACTTGTGAGTATAAATCTCGCGGATTCAAGACCTGGACTTAACCCGATTTATTATTTGATAACGACAGGGTACATTTATCCTTTAGTTACGGTTGTCTCGAGAGCTCACGCCTCGGGACTTCTCTCGATGAATTCACAAATTTATACATGCTTGTTGTGTCATTTCTTTGTACACTCTTGATACAGCTTTACATTCTCGTATGACCCAAGATGGAGTTCGTTAAGTTCATTGAGTTGTAGGAGTCGTTCCCTCATAACATGCACATCAAAATTTAAAAATTTCAAAACCTAATATGCCTTATGTTCTAGCTCAACCGAAAGATTGCATGATTTTCCAAAAAACAAATGGTATGGTGACATTTCCATAGGCATTTTGAACACCATTCGGTAGGCCCATAGTGCATCATCGAGCTTTAGGCTCCAGTATTTTTGAGAGGTGTTTAGCGTCCTTTAAAGGATGCGTTTAAGATCTTGGTTGGACACCTCAACTTGTCCACCAATTTGTAGGTGGTAGGGTGTGGACACTTGGTGTGTAACTCCGTATTTTTGTAACAGTTGATCGAACTGGCGGTTGCAAAAATAGGAACCCCCCATCACTAATTATAGTTCGTGGAGTCCCAAATCGAGTGAAGATTTTCTTTTTTATAAATTTCCCTACTACCTTCGAGTCGTTTATGGGTAGGGAAATTGCTTTTACGCATTTGGAGATATAATCAACCGCTACCAGAATGTAGGAGTTGTTATGAGACTTAGGCAAATGTCCCATAAAGTCAATTCCTCATACGTCGAACAGTTCGCAAACTAGAATTCCCTGTTGGAGCATTTCATTTTTTCGGGAAATGTTCCTGCTACTTTGACAAACGTCACATGGTCTAATGAAGTCATGGGAATCTTTGGACATTGTCGGCCAATAGAAGCCGCACTGTAAGACTTTGGCCATAGTTCGACTTGGGCCGAAATGCCCACCGAGTTCTTGACTGTGACACATATGCAATATATTACTGACCTCCTCATTTGGTATACACTTGTGAATGATGTTATCATCGCATGATTTAAATAGGAGCAGTTCTTCCTAATAACATTATGAAAGAATTTATTACACTATTCATATGTAAGATTGGGGGGGGGGGGGGGGGGGGGGAGAACATTACCAGCCTTAAAGTTTTCCATGTCAGCATACCAATGTAAGGAGGTTACCACAAATAGTGTTTCATCAGGGACCGTTTCTTTAATCTCCACATGTTCTGGAGATTCGGACTCTTCACCTTGCAAGCGAGACAAGTAGTTAGCCATGACATTTTCTACTCCTTTTTCTTATCATTGATTTTAATATCAAATTCTTGGAGCAAAAGAAACCATTATATAAGTTGTGTCTTAACATCCTGCTTGGTCATGAGGTACTTAAGAGCTGTGTGGTTAATATATACGATGATTTTTGACAAAACAAGATATGATCTAAATTTATCAAACGCAAAAACCACGACTAACATTCCTTTTCCATGATGGAATATTTTTGTTGTGCTTCATTAAACGTTTGGCTAGCATAAAAGATTTGGCGGAATATCTTATCCGCCCGCTAACCTAAACAAGCACCTACAACCAAGTCGATTGCTTCGCATATTATTTTTAACGGGCTGTTCTAATCAGGTTTCACCATGATTGGTGCATTGATCAACTTCTCTTTGAGTAAATTAAAAGTGTTTAGGCATTCGAAAAAGAAGTTAAACTCTGCATCTTTAATGAGAAATTGTGTCAAGGGGGTTGCTATCTTTGAGAAGTCCTTAATGAATCTCCTATAGAAACCCGCATGACCAAAAAGCTCCGGATTCCTTTTAAATTAATTGGTGGATGCAATTTTTCAATTATCTCGATTTTGGTCAGATTGACCGTAATCCCCTCCCTGGACACTTTGTGTCCTAAAATAATACAATTTTGGACCATAAATTAATATTTCTCCCAATTGAGAGTAAGATTTATGTCCTCGCAATGCTAAAGGACCCGATCCATATTGTTTAAGCAATTTTCAAAGGATGATCCGAAAACAGAAAAATCATCCATGAAGACTTCCATGAAGTCCTTTATCATCTCTGAGAATATGGTCGTCATGCACCGTTGGAAAGTGGTGGGAGGTTTACATAACCCAAAAGGCATTCGCCTATATGCAAATATCAACAGGAATTTACATTTAGCCGGACATGCCGGCCCATGCGTAAAAGAATTTATGTCCCGCCATTCTTTCCAACATTTGGTCAATGAACGGTAGAGGAAAATGATCTGTGTGGGTGGCTTCGTTAAGTTTCCTATAATTAATACATACTCACCACCCGGTTACTTTTCTTGTGGGAATTACTTCCCCTTGATCATTTTCCATTACCGTAATGCCCCCATTTTTAGGGACACATTGAACCGGGCTCACCCATTGATTATCGGAGATAGGGTAGATAATACTTGCGTCGAGGAGTTTGATTACCTCGGCTTTCACTAGCTCCTTCATGTTAGGGTTCAACCGACATTGTGGTTGCTAGCTAGGTTTGAACTCATCATTCATGAATATGCGGCGTGTGCAAATCGTAAGGATAATGCCTTTGATATCGTGGATCGTCCATGCAAAGGCCTCTTTGTGCTTCCTTAACACCACAAGCAACTCCTCATTCATTTCCTCTGTCAAAAGAGAGGAGAAAAGCTAGGAGATTGCAAATAAACATACTTCAAATTAGGGGGTAAAGGTTTAAGTTCCAAAGTTGGTAGTTCCTTTAGAGAGGACTTTGGTTTTGGCTTACTGTCCCGGTCCAAACCCTCGAACCGGCTCTTTACCCATAAACATTTTTCTATTTCGGAGGAGTATTTGAAAGGGATGTCTATTAGCTCATTCTCTTTGTGCTTGACTTTATCTACACCCGAAGAGGCCCCTAAGGGGTACCTATCACATATTTCCTCAATAAACATATCAATAGGGTCAATTGAATTTATGAAATTACAATCTCCTATGTTGTTAAACGGGAATTTTATAGAATTATACGCATTGAACATTACCTCTTCATCTTGCAACCAAAGTATTAATTTACCTTTTCAAACGTCTATGAGAGTTTTTCCAGTTACAAGAAATGTTCTACCTAGGAGAATCGGTACTGTGTCGTTTTCCGCCACGATAAGCGGGGAAGATGAATTTGTCCACTTTCACTAAGATGTCCTCCACCACTCTTTTAGGTCAGACGATTGATCAATTGGCCAATTGGAGCATCATTTAGTAGGCTTTTGTTCCCCAACCCAAGCTTCCTGAAAATAGACAAAGGCATTAGATATATACTAGCAACTAAGTCGCATAAAGCTCGACTAAATTCAACATTTCCATTTGTACATGAGATGGAAAAGCTCCCTAAGTCTTTGAGCTTGGGTGGAATTTTATTCATTATTATTGTGGAGCATTCTTCCGTTAGCGCTACCATTTCATTTTGCTCCAATTTCCTCTTTTTTTTGGCAAGAATCTCCTTTAAATTTTTTTTACGTATGTGGACATTTGTTCTAATGCCTCCACAAATGGAGTGTTTATGTGGAGTTTCTTAAAGATTTCTAAGAATTTATAATATTGGTGATCCAATTTATCCTTTTTCAATTTTTGTGGAAAGAGTAGCTTCGGTACGTAAGCTTTCACTGGAGCACCAATCTCTTCAATTTTATCCAAGGAAATTGGTGTTTTAAGGTCTGAATCGGGGTTGCTTACCTCCTCTAGTTCGTTACTAACCTCTGGAGCGGATGTAGATTGAATCGCCTTGTGGACCCAAGGTTCCAAATCCTTACCACTATGGAGTGTGATCACTTGTGCGGATTCCTTATTTTTGGATCTTAGTTTTTGCTTGATGTTAGTTGGGAGAGACCCTTGTTGTGTCTCTTGTTGTTGGTGATTCAATTAGGTCACTTGGTGGCCCAAATCCCAAGTCATGTTATGGAATGTCGTGATGCTGACAATTTCGAAATAGACGCCTAAAACGAGCCCAACCTGCATGAAGGGCCTCACATTCAAATTGGCTGAATGATGTTATGTCGTTTCGTAACATAACTGTCTTGGAAGGGGAGAAATAGTAAGAAAGGAACTCCTTCTCGAAACCTTCCTAAGTGATGATCGATCCCATTTCTAAGGACCCCAACCATTTCAATGCTTTTCCTGTTAAAGAAAAAGGAAATAACTTTAGACGAACGACATGATGGAGCACCATTTTACTGAGAAGTGTCGGCATACATAAGGAATTTATCAAGATGTTTATTAGGATTTTCGTGTAGCTCTCCTCCAAACTATCTATTTTGTTGGATTAGTTGGATCATGCTTGTTTTAATCTTATATGTGTTAGCCAAAATGGTCGGGACGACGATTTCGTTTCTGTTTTGTGGTTTATGTGGAGCTAAGATTTCTATCATTATCCGTGTAGTATTCACTTCGGTTCAAAAACGAATAGAGATATGAGTAAACTCTAAACTCTATATTAGGAAAAAAAAAAAAAAAAAAATCTAAAGGTTAAGATTTAAGGGAATAAAATGCAAACTTTTGTTTAGAATGTACGATAATAATGATGGATATGAATTATTGAGAGAGATATATAAATGGAAGGCCGTTAATCAAGGGAAGGGAAGATAAAGAAGTAAAAGGGTAGGTCAGGTCTTATAGTCAGGCAATTTTAAGAAAAATTCATTAATCTCCCTATGTTTATTTTGTGTTAAGGTTTTAATAGCATACTTTACACTTTACAGCAAACATTTGAGCCCACTATTCCAACGGCAATCATTCTTCATCATCTCCAACATACCCTACTTGTATCATTTTGCTCCTTTATTTTCTGTTGCTTTCCCTTTTCTCTCATCACTATGTTTTTCTTTTTTCAAGAAAACTGATGTTGACTCATCCATCTGTCCACATCGTCAAACGATGTCGTTTTACTTTATGTAGGCCCCGCAAACATTTAAACTGACCCAGCATTGCCCTCTTTTTCTTAATTTAAATCATTAATCTAATTTCTTCACTTAACTATACTATAAAGATGAGAAAAGCATGAGTTAAAAACCACTATTGTTTTTTAAAGATAAATAATAAATAGAAAAATCTCAGGTATATATGTCGGTTACTCAGACCACACTTGCTTCACTTCACTCTCTTCTATGGCTTCATTTATCTCTTCTTTCCTTCTTCTTTTTTTCTTCTTCTCCAACTTACTCCTTTCAGTACTTTCTCTTGATCAGACCGTCAAAACCTTCATCTTTCGCGTCGACAGTCAATCCAAACCCTCCATCTTCCCCACTCATTACCACTGGTACTCTTCTGAGTTTGCTGATCCTCTTCAAATCCTCCATGTCTACGACACCGTTTTCCACGGCTTCTCTGCTTCTGTTACTCCTGACCGCGCTTCCTTTCTCGGACAACACCCTTCCGTTCTCGCTGTTTTGGAGGATCGTCGCCGGGAACTTCACACTACTAGGTCCCCTCAGTTCCTCGGCCTCCGAAACCAGAAGGGCCTCTGGTCTGATTCCGACTACGGATCCGATGTTATTATCGGAGTCTTTGATACCGGAATCTGGCCAGAACGGAGGAGCTTTTCCGACACAAATCTTGGCCCTGTACCGGCTCGGTGGAAAGGCATTTGTGAGACCGGAGTGAAATTCAGCCCCAGAAACTGTAACAGGAAGTTAATTGGTGCTCGTTTCTTCGTGAAAGGCCATGAAGCGGCGGCGGGATCAGTCGGTCCGATAAATGGGATTAACGAAACCATTGAATTCAAATCTCCGAGGGACGCGGACGGTCACGGGACACACACAGCGTCGACTGCTGCAGGAAGGCACTCATTCCGTGCGAGCATGGAGGGTTATGCGGCTGGAATTGCGAAAGGCGTGGCCCCAAAAGCGCGATTGGCGGCGTATAAGGTGTGTTGGAAAAATGCTGGCTGTTTTGATTCTGATATTTTGGCTGCTTTTGATGCTGCGGTTAATGATGGAGTTGATGTTATTTCAATTTCAATTGGCGGCGGCGATGGAATTTCATCGCCGTATTATCTTGACCCTATAGCCATCGGATCATATGGCGCAGCATCTAGAGGTGTTTTCGTGTCATCTTCTGGTGGTAATGATGGGCCAAATTTGATGTCAGTGACAAACCTTGCTCCTTGGGTCGCCACAGTTGGTGCAGGAACAATTGATAGGAATTTTCCGGCGGATGTGATACTTGGAAATGGGCATAGGCTATCTGGTGTATCTCTCTATTCTGGACTTCCACTGAATGGGAAAATGTATCCTCTGGTTTATCCAGGTAAATCAGGGATTCTCTCTGCTTCTTTATGTATGGAAAACGCACTTGATCCTCGCATTATTAGAGGTAAAATTGTTATTTGCGATCGTGGTAGTAGTCCAAGAGTAGCTAAAGGTTTAGTTGTGAAGAAGGCTGGCGGAGTGGGTATGATTCTTGCTAATGGAATTTCAAATGGGGAAGGGCTTGTTGGTGATGCTCATCTTCTTCCTGCTTGTGCTGTCGGTTCAGATGAGGGTGATGTTGCTAAGAAATACATTTCTTCAACTCAAAATCCTACTGCTACAATTGATTTCAAAGGCACCATTGTTGGAATTAAACCAGCTCCTGTGGTAGCTTCATTTTCTGCTAGAGGCCCAAGTGGGTTGAATCCGGAGATTCTCAAGCCGGATTTGATTGCTCCAGGAGTTAACATACTTGCTGCTTGGACTGATGCAGTTGGTCCAACAGGGCTTGATTCAGATTCAAGAAGAACTGAATTCAACATTCTCTCTGGAACTTCAATGGCTTGTCCTCACATAAGTGGAGCAGCAGCTTTGCTTAAATCAGCACACCCGGATTGGAGTCCTGCAGCAATTAGGTCTGCTATGATGACAACTGCTAACATTTTTGATAACATTAACCATCCAATGCTTGATGAAGCAACTGGAAAACCAGCAACCCCTTACGATTTTGGTGCAGGACATGTCAATCTTGACCGTGCAATGGATCCAGGGCTTGTTTACGATATCACTAACAATGATTATGTGAACTTCCTATGTGGAGTTGGATACAGCCCGAAAGCAATTCAGGTGATTACTCGATCACCGGTGAATTGTCCGGCTAAGAAGCCAATGCCTGGAAACCTCAACTATCCCTCAATTGCAGCATTGTTTCCAACTTCAGCATCAGCAGGCACATCGAGCAGGGCATTTATTAGAACGCTGACTAATGTTGGTCCAGTGAACAGTGTATATCATGCAAGAATTGAAGCTCCGAAGGGGGCGACAATAACGGTTAAACCGTCAAGACTGGTGTTCAGTGAGGCAGTGAAGAAGAGGAGCTATGTGGTGACAATAACAGCAAATACCCGAAATCTGGTATTGGATGATTCGGGTGCTGCATTCGGGTCAATATCTTGGTCCGATGGGAAGCATGTGGTGAGGAGCCCAATTGTGGTGACTCAGATAGATCCGTTGTAAAAAGAGTCCACAAGTTTGATTTTTTCGATCAATTTGTTGTTTTGATCGAGAATGGCGGTGGGTCTGTTTGTTATAAATTAAAAATAGTAGTTTTAGGGGCAAGAGAGAGAGTAGCTTTAAGAGTAGAATTTGCTTTGGTACATGGCATATTTTAATTTTAAAGCTTTTTTTTTTTATATGTTGTTAGTTGGTTGTAGTGTGAGCCTCGGGTAAATTAATATTTGCCACTTTTTTAGTGTATGTTTTTATGTATAAACTGAAGAAGTTTATAAACGCAAATTCTATTTTCTGGTGATCATACCTTATTTTGTTGAATATTTGAAATAGATAATGCATGAAATAGAGGTAATATTATGATATGATTTTGTTGGTATATCATTCAATTTAAGGATTGGGGCCAAAAGGCGTGCGTCCTTCCTTGCAATCCATCCCTTTTCTGTGCAATTGCAAATAACAGGGGTTGGATCATGTTGGAAAGCAGTTGATATAAAGGGATAAGTAATGTTGAAATTTAATTCATCATTTAATCAAAGTTTGGACGGTAATAAAACTGCAACGATGCTTCCTTGTCATAAAACTATGAAATAAAAATAAAAATAAAAATATGGATTTTTTTATTCTGAAGAATATGGAGTAATTTTTATATCATAATGTTATAAAGTGGTGACTTGAAAGAAAAAGGAAAAGTGATACAAGGATCTTATGATGTGTTTACCTTTGTCTCAAAGCCAAAGGGATCAGAGACAGAGTAGTTATTTAATTTCTGGAGAAATAAATAAGAAGATAAAAGTGTAGTAGAGTGCGGCGACAATGGGGGCTTTTCATCACTGAAATTATTTCGGAACTTCCTTTGTCTCAAGACAACCTCAATTAATAATTCTCTCTCTCTTTGACTTTAATTTCTTTACCTTTGTAGTCAATAGTCAAGAACATTTATGTGTATTTATACTTGATCGTGTACCAAATTTTAATTTATACTTATAACATAAAATTCTAGGTAAATAATGTCCATTATACTGGATGCTCTGATTGTGTATTCTACATCTTTGAGCCGGATGTAGGATACTGATGACCTGCGAGGCTAAACCGGGTCATACTCATTTCGCAGGCCCAGCCCATACTTAGACCTATGGTCTAAGATCGGATGAGACCCGAATAAAGGAAGCGGGAACAGCGAGTAACCGCCCCGAATGGGACCTGAATAAGCGGAAACGGGTGAAGCGAGTAACCGCCCCGAATTCCTAAACGGAGCATCAAGACTCCCACTCAGAACCATGTTTGTTGCCATGAAAGCCACGAAAGGGACATGGCCTAAAAAGGGGGAACCGCCCTCAGAACGTGGCCCACTAAGGAGTAACCGCCCTCGGCGGTTACCTAAAAAACACCTATAAAAGGCCTTAAGAACGAGGGAAAAAGGTACGCACACAATTTTCCCCGCAATACTATTGTCAAATTACCAACCTTCTTACAAAAACTGACTTGATCGTCGGAGAGTTTTCCCGGAGATCCTGTCTCCGGTTCTGTTTTGCAGGTAACTCTGACAGAGAATATCAAATCGGATCCGGCAAGTTATCATTGTTGCGGTGAGCGTGGACCTTTTTTACCAACATTTGGTTAAAGGTACGTGAAGAACATGTCAGAACCATCACGAACGACCGGCGTTACCACTAGATCAACCAGTATGAACTTCAGGGGATCACGGATTGCGAATTCGCAACCTGCAAGTACACAGCCTGTGGTGCCTAGCTCATCGGGTCCTTCGGGACAATTGAGTCCCTTATTGGAAGTCCAAGTGCAAACTGAGATGGAAATGTCCAATAGTGATTTCGTGCAGATGGCAGGACAAGTCTTGGCTTCGAACATGAGCCAGGCGGCTGGAGATCGAATGATTAATTTACTAACTCTCCTCGCCGAACACAATACCGCCGTGGCGGCTGCTCCTCAAGAACCTGTGGTTATCTCAACACAATCACCGGCTATCCCTGTCATATCGGCCCTCCCGCAGCCATCTCAGGAGCCAAATCAAGTGGGCCAGAGTAGTCGCACAAACCCACACAGCCACCCGAGCAACTACTCGCACCCAGATCTCATTACGACGATACATCCGACCTGGCAGCCATCCCAACCGTTGCCAGGAGTGCAAGGCACTCTTCCGCTACAGCAAGTGGAACCTTTTCCTCACAGACATTCGGAGTTGATGACTCCTGGGCGAGAGCACACATGGAACTTTGATCCTATAACGGGACAGCGGTTAGTCCCCCAACAGGCACACGTCTCAACACCGATGGGCGGGTGGATGCCACCCAGAATTCACCAGCAGCGGATGGAAGAAGTCCGGCGAATACCCAATATTGACTTAGAAGATCAATTACGAAGCATGATGGAGCGAATGGGGTACTCGCCTAGGCCGAGAGCAGAGGTCCATAGCGATTCACCTTTTGCCCCTTCGTTGTGGGAATTCATTCCAGATCACAGAATCAAAGCGCCCGCGATACCTAAATACTATGGGGATCCAAATTCTGATCCTGAGGCTCATGTCAGGAACTACAGAGAACTAATGGATGTTGCAGGAGTGAGTGAAAGCATCATTTGCAGGTTATTCTCGACAACTTTGGGCGGAGCCGCATCTGATTGGTTTCGATCTTTACCCGCAGAATCTATTCACAATTGGCATCAATATAGTCGGGATTTCTGTGCGAAATTTGTGGGCTGTAAGGCAGCAGATGTGACGGATAGGCAGCTGAAGGAGATCAAACAGAGGAACTATAATTCCCTAAGGGAATTTGTTGTCGCATTCAACGATATTCTGGTGCGATTGCAAAACCCGGATATCGTGAGCATCCGCAACATCATGGCAGATGGAACCACAGATTGGAGTATGCGGGAGGAAATCATCCGCAACAAGCCGCGCACAGTGGCCGAACTCATGAAAATAGCAAAGGAATTCATGGAAGTGGATGATGTCAACAGGGAACATAGGGCTCAAACCCGGCGAGAAAGAGATGCCGCTAGATCCACTTCGGACAATCGGCGCCAGACCCAGTCCAAAAGTAATTTTGTTCGAAGAGGCGATCGCCCCTTTCAAAGTGGCGGATATCAGACACCATTAAACACGACTCGCCAGGAGGTGTTACTTTGGATCGAAAAAAGCCCCCTAAAGAAGGATGTGCGGTTCCCCGAGGTAAAAGGTCGAACCAGTTTGGGGCGACATCCTAACAAATATTGCAGGTTCCATAGATTGAACGGCCACGACACGAACGATTGCTATGAATTGAAGAAGGAGATTGAAAGGCTGATCGAAAGGGGCAAGCTGAATCAATTTGTACGAAAGGAGACTAGTGACGAGAAATAAACGTTACCACATGAAGAAGAGGCAAGACCCGAAAAGAAGCAGAAAAAAGGAGTGATAAACGTGATAGCCGGCGGGATCTATGAGCCTCCAACAAAAAGAGCTCGCTGTGAACAGCGAAAAAGCAACACTCATAGGGGAGATGCCCTCAATTACTCATTCGCGCGAATCACGGAGCCGCATGCGGATGCTTTGGTGATTACAATGGCTGTAGAAGGATGGGACGTCAAGCGGGTCCTTATTGATACTGGCAGTTCTTGTAATGTTATTACTCGGACTGCATTCAACAAGTTGGGAATTAATGACGAGCGAGTGGAACATACATTCATGGATGTAACAGGTTTTGGGGGTCAATCCTCTCAAACAAGTGGACAGGTGGTGTTGGAGGCAGAAATGGGCGATAAAAAGCTAAAATGGCGAGGTGATTTAGAATTCGCAATTGTTGATCTCCCATTGGCCTACAACTTAATTCTGGGACGCCCATTCCTGTCAGAAACGGAGTCGCTCATCTCAATGAAGCATTTAACATTACATTTACCAACACACCAAGGGCGAGTCATAGTTGAAGGTGATCAACTTGTATCTCAACAGGCCTATACATTGTCACTTGAACCAAAGCCAGACGAGGAAGATAGGGTAGAGGAGAAGTTGCCAGCGGAAGCATTGGGAGAAACGGAACTATTCGCCATCTCAAGCGACAAAAAGTGCGAATAGCGACGGGCCTCCCCGAAGAAACGAAGAAAGCCATTGCCGAGGTGCTGGTCCAATGTGAGTCGGCATTTGCCGCCCCAAATGAAATACTGAAAGGAATAAGTCCAGACGTAGCAACCCATCGTTTGAATGTAGACAAAGGTGCAACCCCAGTGCGACACAAAAAGAGAGGACATGCTCCTGAGCGGCAAAAGGCGATTGAAAAAGCAGTGGCGGATTTGCTAAAGTCGGATGCAATTCGAGAAGTCACCTATCCGGAGTGGTTAGCCAATGTGGTGCTAGTTAAAAAGCCAAATGGAATGTACAGAATGTGCGTCGACTTCAAAGATCTGAACAAGGCATGTCCGAAGGATATGTATCCGCTTCCTAACATTGATATATTGGTAGATGGAACTGCAGGATATGAAGCTTTATCATTCACCGACGTGAAATCCAGTTACCATCAGATACCCATGGAGAAGGCGGATGAAATCAAAACATCGTTCATAACTCACCAGGTGACTTATTGCTTCAAGGTGATGCCCTTTGGATTGAAAAACGCGGGAGCAACATACCAGAGGATGATGAACAAGATATTTTTAGACAAATCCGGCGAGAACTTCTCGATCTACGTTGATGACATGATCATCAAAAGCAAGAAAATGCAAGACCACCCGCAGGATATCAAAGAAATCCTGGAAGTGCTAATCAAATATGGCCTCAAATTGAACCCAGAGAAATGCACATTCGGAGTAAGAGCGGGAAAGTTCCTGGGTTTCATTGTTAGCGGCAAGGGAGTTGAGGCTAATCCCGAGAAGGTTAAAGCAGTAATGGAGATGAAAACGCCGAGGAGCATAAGAGAAGTACAGAGACTAAATGGGCGGTTGGTGGCATTAGGGCGATTCATATCATGCTCAGCTAGGAGATGTCTACCTTTCTACAATGCCATCAAAAAATCCAAGTCCTTTGAATGGACGCCGGATTGTCAAGAAGCATTCGAGGGGATAAAGCGATTACTGTGTTATCCGCCCTTAATGAGTAGGCCGGAGGATGGAGAAGATTTATTTCTCTACGTATCCGTCACCAATATGGCGATATGCACTGTGATGGTGCGAGAAGAAGAAGGGCAACAATATCCAGTGTACTACGTGAGCAAAGTCCTGAAGGATGCAGAACCCCGGTATTCGAAGTTGGACAAAATGGCCCTCGCAGTGATAACCACGGCGGCTAGATTGAAACCATACTTTCAGGCGCATACTATCATTGTGAGAACTGGCATCCCAATGCGAAAGGTATTACAGAAACCTGACGCATCCGGCTGGTTGATGGAATGGTCAATTCGCCTGGGAGAATTCGATATTCGCTATGAAGGGAGACCAGCGCTAAAGAGCCAAGTACTCGCCAATTTCGTGAACGAATTCACCTGGGATGACGATGAATGTCCGAAGGCACAAAAAGAAGAGTGGAGCATGTACACAGATGGGGCATTATCTACAGATGGAGCTGGGCTGGGAGTCGTCATCAAGGGCCCGGAGGTTATTCGCCTGTGCTATGCAGCAAAATTAACTTTCAAAACTACCAATAATGCTGCAGAGTATGAAGCAATGATATGCGGATTGAAGTTGCTCAATAAACTCACCCCAGAAAGAGTGGTAATCTACAGCGATTCCAAACTCATGATAAACCAGATCACAAAAAATTATCTGGTGAAACAGGAGGAGCTAGTAAAATACCATCAGGTAGTCGGCAGATTGACACAAGAGTTAACGCACAAGGGAGTCGTTTGGGAGATGGTGCATGTTCCGCGAGGCCAAAATGCAAAGGCTGACGAATTGGCAAAAGCAGCAGCAAGTAGAGAACCATAGAGTCAAAAGGCATGCAATTTGGAAATAAAATCGGCACCAGCATTCGAGGTCGATCAGATTATGGTCATCGAAGAACTGGAAGACGATGAAGATTGGCGGATGCCCATTCGCCAATATCTGGAGCAGGGAGATTTACCGGTTGATAAGAGCTTAGCCAGAAAGCTAATTGGGCAGTCAGCTCGATACTCAATTCGGGATGGAACTTTGTATTGGAAATCGTACACATGTCCATGGTTGAAATGCATTAGTCGCAACGAAGGAGACTACGTGCTGCAAGAATTACATGAAGGAATTTGTGGCGCGCACGAAGCTTCGGCGGTGTTGGCAAGAAAGGTCAAACTGATGGGATACTACTGGCCCAAGGTGGTGGAAGATTCCCAGAAGATGGTTGCGGAATGTCACAATTGTCAAATACATGCGAATGAAAAGCATGTTCCCGGAGCCGAACAAATCACTATAATGACCGTGGCCATTCGCAACATGGGGAATCGATATAGTGGGTCCATTCCCAGAAACGACAAAGAAAAGGAAGTACTTGATAGTCGCAGTTGACCACTTCAGCAAATGGGTAGAAGCGGAGGCAGTAACCGCACAAACACCTGAGCGAATGATCGAGTTCTTACGAGAGAACATTATCATGTGATTTGGAATACCGCAAAAGCTTATAACCGACAATGGCACCCAGTTCAACTGTGCCAAGTTCAAAGCATACTGCGAAAGCATGGGGATCAAAAATCATTTTTCTTCCGTAAACCATCCCCAATCGAATGGTATGACGGAGGTTACCAACAGGGCCATGATTCAAGGCATCAAGAAGCGGCTAGGAGACAAAAAAACAGGTTGGGCGGATGAGATACCCCATATGTTGTGGGCATACAGAACCTCTGTAAAGGCAGCAACAGGAGAAACACCTTTCTCACTAGTTTATGGAGCCGAAGCAGTCCTACCTGTTGAAATCAAGTCGCCCACAGATCGGATAATTTATTATTGCGACACACAAAATCTTATCAACATTAGAGATGCTTTGGATTCTGTGGAGGAACGAAGAGAAAAAGCTTACATGCGAATGGCAGTATACCGCAATAGAATCAAGAAATATCATGACAGAAGAATGCGAAAAGTAATAATCAACGAGAACGACTTGGTCTTGAAAAAAGCGGATAAAATACAATCCAAAGATGGCAAAGGCAAGCTGGGCGTCAACTGGATCGGACCATACAAAGTATCCAAGAAGCTGGGACCAGCCACTTTTGAAATAGAAGAAATGAGCGGAAAGAAGCTCCCGCGCACCTGGAATCTAGAGAATCTACGCCTATATAAAAAGGCCGAGTAGTTCGAGGAAATGACGAGTACTCTTTTTCCTTTTATGAGTTTTTCCCATTGGGTTTTCTGATAAAAGGTTTTAATGAGGCTTTGATCCCACACAGTTGGTGTACCTATGTAATAAACCTTTTCTCTTTATCAATAAAGGTATTCAATTATTACATTTATTCAATATGTTACGCCCGAATGCGGATTGTTCTTAAAAACACATAAATGTGTTGCCTATTAAAGAAAGGCGGATGCATGATTACGCATCACTCGCAAAACCCTTAGGGTTAAACTCAAAAAACACATAAATGTGTTGCCTATTAAAGAAAGGCGGATGCATGATTACGCATCACTCGCAAAACCCTTAGGGTTAAACTCAAAAAACACATAAATGTGTTGCCTATTAAAGAAAGGCGGATGCATGATTACGCATCACTCGCAAAACCTTATGATTAACCTTATGATTATATTATTTTCGAAAGAAAAATAATAGAGTAAGGCATAAAATTAAGCGAATAAACGAGTACTCAAAAATTGCAAAAAGGGTTTGGCCACCCTAGCGAAAGCAAAAATTACTATGAAGAATTACAAGTATAAAGTCGGCAAAAGGCAAGGATCATACATGAAAATAAAGTGACAATAATCGCACGTATAGGCAAGGCAAGGCAAAGCGGCAAGTAAAAGAAAATTAATATATACGGGCAGTTTGTTACATACAAAAAGTCCAAATATAAATTAAACTATGCTACGGCTTCCTCTCCTTCACCCCTATTGCTTTCCTCGCCTCCAGCGACTCCCTCATCTCCTCCAGTGGGCGGATCTACTTCAAGCGAATCCTCAACCCTCGAATCAATAACTGCTTCAGAGGGCGGTACCTCTTGCTCAGGCTGAGAGATGTCCTGCGGTTCCCCTTCTTCCGCATTCTGGGTAGGGATCTCGCCGATAATTGGAGATTCCTGAAAACTCTTCCAATCTAAGAGGAGTACCTCATCCATATCAGCATCCTCGGCTTCCAGCTTGTCCCACTTTTCAGTTAAATCCTTTTCAGGGATGGGAACCTTGGGGCGGTTAAGTACGAGACCCTGATGTCCATGCTCATAAGCGGTATGAATCCGCTCCCCATACCAGTAGATGCGGGCACCGTCTTCAGCCAGAATTTCCTCAGCCCTCTTCTTTTGTGTCTCCTTGGAATCAGCTAGATCATCGAGGGCCTTTCGCAGCTCATCGGACTTAGCCTGAAGAGATTTAAGAGCCTCCTCCTTCTCGCTCACAGCCTTCTGAAGGGCGCCTTCTAGGACCTTCACCTTCCCTTGGACATCATCATAAAGCGACTTCTGAGTCGCCAATTCAGTACCAAGACCTTCCAACTCCTTGGCTCGCTCGGCATCCCTTCGGAGAATGCCCTCAGCGAAATTGATAATCTGCATATAAAACGGCTCACGAATAAAAAAGGGCGAACAGAAATAGGCGGTTACAATGGACGCAAGATCCTTGAAAGAGAATGACAAGCAATAATATACCTCTACAGAACGCTTCTCGATCCCCTCCACAGCGGTAGGGAGCGGTACTTGTTCGCGCACACGGGAAGCAGAGGGAAGCCGACCGAGGACATTGCATATGGAAGAGACAATGTCCTTGCAAGAAAAACTCACGGCCATGCCAAAGGTCCTAGTCCACCATCCGCTGATGTCGGGAATTGGCTGCAAAGGCGTAAAGAAAAATATCAAGAGAACAGCAGATAGCTCATGAGGAAAAAAGTAGCAATATAGAAAGAGGGAATAGATCAGGATACCTCATGAATTGGGGTACTGCTCTTTCCTTTGGATGAGGCGGATACGGGTGTACCGCCAACAGTAAGGGACACGGAGGTGTTCTTCTTCTTGGGATGAGAAGACTCTGTATCCGCACTTATCTTCCGCTTCCTCGTCAAAGGAAGATCCTCGGAGGCAGAAGCGGGACCTTGTGAAACGGAGGCCCTTACAGGAGAAGCCGCCTCTATGGAAGGAATCGTTCCTCCAGAAGAATCCGCCCCTACAACGGAGGCGGCTCCCGCCATCCGCTTCTTCCTTCTCGCTAAGGCTTTAGCCTCCCGATCTGCAGCGATTTGAGATAAAGGATCACCCCTGCAAAGGGTTAAAAGAAATCATCAACTTGGAAATAAAAAGTACCTTGTACAAAAACGCGATAAGGGATATAGACCACGCGATCCCCCTCGCGGTAGGCAATCGCTACTCGGCTCCTTAGCATATGGAAGGCCTGATCATATGTCCATACAAAAGGAGGGGTACTCTTCAGGAACTTGATGACGGCGGATTCTTCCTCGCTGGGATAACCGAAGTTCAAACTCTTCACATTGGGCCGGCCCCAATGGCGAAGGAAGTTCGGATTTCCCTCATTAAACTTGATAAAAAAATAAGAGCGATCCCACTCGCGGATCTTGTTCAGTTTCTCGTCAAAACCATAGTATCCGCTCTGGCGGATGAAAGTGAAATACCCCGCCGAACTCTTGAAATGATGAAGCTTGGAGAAAATTTTAAGCGAGAAAGGAACCTCCAAACAATCCGCCAGAAATTTATCCAGGGTCAAGTCGGCCCATCCATTTGGATGTAACTGCCCGGGTGCGATTCCGTAACCGCCGAGGATGGAAGCAATCTCATCCGCCAGCGGATAAGTGAAGCCGCAGATAATCTGGGCGACGAAAATGGTGAAATACCCCTTTGGGTAATCGCCCGGTCCTCTATCCTCCCCGGGAATGATGGTCTCGAGACCTTGGAGCCAAGGATATTGCACCCGCAAATCCTCAATGGTCTCGCGACAAACTAGGCTCCCCGACCTGTCCCTCTTTGGTAACAAACGGGGGGTTGGGACAGGTGGCGGAATCAACTTCTTAGGGTCAAAACCTAGACCCTCGTCGGTTGTATTCGCCAGGTGGAGGAAGTCAGCGGGGTGGGAATCAGACCCATAAGAACTGGTTGAAACTTCATCAACCATCTCATCAACTTCATGAGAAACCTCGCGGACGTAGCTCTCATCGAACGGTGCGAAGTCAAGGTCGGGGTTCGACATGTTGAGGAAAAGAAATAAACAGAAGTAAAAAGCCGAACGAGGTACAAATTATGAAGAGGAAAACTTACATGGGAAAGACAACACAGAGAAATGACGGAAATAAGAGGTCAACGCCGGAAAAGATGACGCCGAAAAAGAAATAACGAAAGCGGAAAAATTCACAAGTTTTTGAATTTTGAATAGACAAGCGAAAACGAAGCGTCCCCTATGAGCAGACCCTAAAGGGCTCTTGTATCAAACTAAAGGGGAGGCATGTGATGACCCGCGAGGCTAAACCGGGTCATACTCATTTCGCAGGCCCAGCCCATACTTAGACCTATGGTCTAAGATCGGATGAGACCCGAATAAAGGAAGCGGGCGCAGCGAGTAACCGCCCCGAATGGGACCCGAATAAGCGAAAACGGGTGAAGCGAGTAACCGCCCTGAATTCCTAAATGGAGCATCAAGACTCCCACTCAGAACCACGTTCGTTGCCATGAAAGCCACGAAAGGGACATGGCCTAAAAAGGGGGAACCGCCCTCAGAACGTGGCCCACTAAGGAGTAACCGCCCTCGGCGGTTACCTAAAAAACACCTATAAAAGGCCTTAAGAACGAGGGAAAAAGGTACGCACACAATTTTCCCCGCAATACTATTGTCAAATTACCAACCTTCTTACAAAAACTGACTTGATCGTCGGAGAGTTTTCCCGGAGATCCTGTCTCCGGTTCTGTTTTGCAGGTAACTCTGACAGAGAATATCAAATCGGATCCGGCAAGTTATCAGATACCTTGCAAAATAGAGAGAGGTCTAATCTTGGCAAAGGACTATATATAGGAGTTTAACAATTATTTCCCGTATAGGATTTAACTTACCTAATTGCTTATTAGGAAGTGATATCTGTGTTTATGAATTGGAACTCCTTGAAAGATTTTACTGATTGAACTTGCAAAACAAAACCAAAGGCCAGGAGGCCAGAGTCCGACAAATCCGCTCGCATGCCTAAGTGGATGCATAGGAAGGGTTTGAGAGTAAGGACGAAGTGTGAGTTGTTGAGTTAACGTACCATAGGATGTGGCTACATTTGTCTATATATAGAGCTGGACCGAATCCATTGTCTTCTAAGAACCCTTTGTATATTAGGATTCCTTCTCCTCTTGTTCCAGGAGAGGTCCTCAATGGTGAGGCATCCTCGACCTAGCCGCATGGAATTTCCTTTTTCGGAAAGGCGATGTCCATGGAAGCTTTATTACGGATCCAACGGTTTTCTTAGAGACATGTGGTGGACGATCTGAGGGCTTCTGAGGTGCCACGTGTTGATATCATTTTGTATGATATCATATGTCCCCTCCCCCTTTCTTTTGGATTCTTGCAGGGTTCAGCTCAAACGAAAGAAAAATGGTCTTTGTGGCCTTCAATCATAGCCTTTTTCTCTTCACAAGTGTCATTTCTGTTTCTCTCAAAATTTGTTTCTGTAATTAACACGCGCCTATCTAGATGTCTCGTGCTAATCGGTCTCGTTATTCGTGCAGGCAAAGTTTTTTTGAAACGAATGCTATCACTTAATTATGCCATTTTCTTACGGTTTCCTCTTCCTCTTCTCTTATAAAGGTGCCATTTTTACTTATTCTTTCTTTTCCGCCATTTCTTATTTTGAGAGCACTCATATTCCTTGCTTCCTAGAATTTATATGGCTCTACCTTTCCTAGTAAGTTCTTCTTCTTGGTTGTTTTCTATTTTTCCAATTTCGTTATTTTATAATATGTTGTAAGAAGGCACGAGTTAAAGAAGATGCAAACTCTGGGGATGTGAAGAAAGTTTTTGTTCCTAACCTCTGTAATCACGAGCAACTCTTTACTTTAAATGATCTCTCTTTGATGAAACTGGTCTCCAACTATCCTTGTTGAAACACAAAAATAATTATATAATCTGATTCCCAAAAATATTTAAGTGCAAAATTGAATATCTATATGTTTTATGCTAATGATATTGTTAAGTGTTGTGTTGAACTATAAGACGAGGCTTGAAATCATAAAAGGCCTTAAATGAGAGAAAGGCCCAAAGCCTTGGTTCTGGTTTGGAAGCTGGAACAATTTAGAAGCAAGAAAGGTGTTGACTCTGCGTCTGACATAGCGCGTCTCAAAAGAGAAAGAAGTACAAGCGACAGAAAGCTTGTCCCTTCCAACAACTTCTACTATTTTCCATAAATGAACAAACCATCAGTCTGAATAAACAGAAGTCATAAGTATACGCGGCTCCAAGAGAAAGAAGCATGGATTTCCGCAACGGTAAACTTTTTGAAGCAGAAGTCAGAAGGTGAAAGCGACATAAGTCATTTTTCCCTCTAACGATCTTTTCGAATTTCAAAAGGTTATATCTTCAAACTCCACTATAAAAGCCCCTCAAAAAGCTCATTCCAACACTTGATCATAAACGAGAAATCTAGAGATTCAAACATTCAAGCAAAAAAGCAAAAAATACACATTCCTAGTTTATATTTGTGTAATACATTTTGAGATATAGTGATTAAATATGTGTTCTAGTTCTTAGAACAAAAACCATCAATTGTAAAAAGAATCAGAAGCTCTTATGTTTACTTCAGTTTTAAGTAAACATTTGAGAGTGATAGATAGCTAGATGTGGAGTGTAAAGAAAGGTACTTTATAAAACCTCTGTCTTTATTGTAAAGGTTTGTGCTCTACCGTTGAAAAAGTCCATTAGTTGATTAAAACCCAAAAGAATGTATTCTGGAGACTGGATGTAGGCAGGAGACCGAACTAGTATAAATCGCTGACTAACTTTTCTCTAACCCTTTCCTTTACTTACTTCTGATATTTGAAATTAATCTCATTAAGTAACGCTTCTTACTATTGTGTATCAATAGCTCCCAAAACCTTAAGTCTTTAACAGAAGCTCCTCTATACGAGCTATCTTCTGTGTAGTAAGATCAGAAGCAGAATCAGACTTTGTTAACTGACTAACTCAGGAAACGGAACTCACCTCTGATTTTGAGCTTGCCTCTATGATGTGCTATTGAACTAGAAGTGAGAAAATTAAAAAAGGTTAAACGAACACAATAGTTCCATTCACCCCCCTTTGGAAATAATTCTATCTCAGAAGGGACCTTTAAGTGGTATTAGAACCTAAGCTCTATTCATTAAGATAAAACTATCTCGAGGTAGGTCCCTAAATGGCATCTAATATCACACATTTTCTTCCGGGGAATGAGACAACTCAAATCCTCCCAGAAAGAATGTCCATCACCAGACATCCTTTGTTCTTTGGACCGAACTATACATTCTAGAAAAACAAAATGAAAAACTTCATCCAAGAACAAAATATGAGTGCCTGCTTGGCAATTGTCAGAGGCCCTTATGTACTGTTATGGTATTAAGTTATTAGGGCTTGTGTCAAGAAGGCCCACCATGGCTTAAGGACCTTAGATGGGCCCTGACCCATTCAAGATAAAAAGGAAGGTTAGTTTTGACCGAAGCTTGGACTAAGGTCAAAGCTTTGGTCATCCTAACATTACCGAACGTAGTTTTCAGAGGAGCATTTTAGAGACACGTGGACCAATCAACACACTGGACTCCAAATACGTGCTCCCCACTTTCATAAATATGTTGGCACGTAAAGATAGGGTCCATTAACCTATCATAAGCTGCCACGTGTCTAAAGATACAACTCTAATTAGCTATAAATAGTAGAAGTATCCCATGAATATATGTATCTAATTTCTTAATAATTCTGATATATTTCATTTAGTCTTTGATATTCTCTTGGTATTATCACTGACTTTAGCATCAGAGAGGGTTCATCGGACTCCGACCCCTTTTCTGACGGTTATTATGATTTCAAGCGATCAAAATCTTGATTAGAGACTCGTCACTCAGAAATATGGTAACATGTACCATATGCAATAGTTGGTGGGGATCAAATCCTAAAAACTGAGGATAAATGGACAAAAGATGACTTAAAGAAGCTACAAAATAATGCCTCGGCTATCAATATGCTTTATTGTGTTATGGGTGCTGCAGAGTATAATAAGATTTCAGGTTGCAAATTAGCACATGAGATATGGAATAAGCTAGAGGTCACCTATGAAGGAACCGACAAGGTTAAGGAGTCAAAAGTAAATCAAAACATGAGACTCTATGAGCTATTCGAAATGAAAGAAGGTGAAGGCATCTCTGATATGAACGCCAGATTCACCAATATAATAAACAAGGTCAAAAGATTGGAAAAAGTCTTCAAGAAAAGGAAGCTCTTCGAAATGAAAGAATGTGATGCTGCTGAAACAGCCAATGTATGTTTTATGGCTGCGGAGACAGAAGAGCGAAATGTTGCTGAAGAAGCTAAGCGCTCAAATGCTTCTGATAACGATGATCAGAATGTTGAGGTAATATCCCTTCTTGTCTTCTGAAACGAAATAATAAATGCCATATGTGATGTATATGCACTTGTAATGAAGTGTAATAAAAAGACAAGTGTCCTTGAATAATCCAATGAACTTCGCTCATCACTCACTTATAGTGTGACATGTTAACAAATTTAATCAAATGAAATCCATACCATATGTCGAATATGTCCACACCCCCCGATAGGTTCCAAATCTCCAAAGCTATTTTCTTAGAACAATTGCCTAAGATTACAACCCAAAAGTTTAATATAACAACTTGTTTTCATGGTTCAAACCACTCCATATTTTAGGTGCAACAAAGATACACAATTTTAACGAGTTATCATCCATATGCGTGATAAAAACCAAACCTTTAGTTCTCAAATTCACAAGAAAATGTGGGTGTTACTGCATCATGCCGGCAAATAAGCGTATTTTAAAAGCAACATGGAGAAGACTCATGCATAGTATGGCCAGATCTATCACCATATGACAATTTCTTACATAGCATGGCTCAACTTATGGTGCAAGAGAAAGGTGGTTCAATTAAGGAAAAATTTGTAATCTTTATGTTTCTTCTTAATCTATGTGATTTCATGCATTTATAAATAGAGTAGTGTGAAATTTTTATAACAAATTAAATCATATGTTTTACACATATAGGGCAAAATGATGCAAGAGAAAGGGAGCTCCATTAAGGTAAAATTTATGATCTTTATTTTATAAATTTTATTTTGTCTTTCCTCAGGTTTTTTTTTTTTTAATTGAGAAAATTATTTATTAATTTATAAATAGAGGAATGTGATACTTTATTGCAAATTGATAATGTGTTTTATTTTTTTTTATTAATATTGTTTTACATGTTATCAAATCAATATGTTATGTAAGCAAAACTCAATAATTCTTTATACTATGTTAATAAAGTTAATGTGTTACACCATTAAAGTCAATATGTCAAGTAATTAAAGTCAATGTATCAAATCATCAAAAACCAAGATCGTTAATCAATTCTTTTTTTTTTTTTTTTGATTAAAAGGTACCTTTCATTAGATAAGTAAATTGCTTACATCACCCTGACGACCACGTGAATTTTGGTCATTCACCGTTAGATGTAGGTTGATTAAATCTAAGGCTTGGAATGCTTTGAATCTCCACCTTAGGATTTTAATCATCCTACATCTAACGGTGAATGGCCAAATTCACTGTGGTTATTAGGGTCCATGTGAACACCACTGTGAGATACCAGTAATCCCTCTTGGGTATCACATATTTCAGTTCCAATATCATTTTCATGTTTTATAATTGACAAATATTGTACTATCTGATATGTCAATTTTTGTTAGTAATAACATTAATTTTTTTCGATTGATAAACATTAAGGCTAAATGTGTTATTTTGAAGGTGTGGATTGAATGAGCTATTCCCTAAAAACCTCGAAGCTATTTAGGTCCGTTTGTTTGTCGGGAAATATTATATTTTGAAAAATATAAGGTAAGAGATTTTTTTTGATGGAAAATCAAATATTTTACGATCTTTGGCTACTGGAAAAGAAAAAATGGTAGGTGACTACTATTTTCAAACGTGTAAGAATGAATGAAGTAGAGTTCCAAAAGTTTAGAAAAATATTTTATTCTTTTCTAAAGGTAAAACATTTTTTTTTACTTTCTTCGTATGTTTTCTGTTTACTAACCTAAAATTTTCAGTTAACAAATATCGGAATAGATATATATATATTCATGCATAATCTTAATCTTAAATTGATTGACTTATTATCCATAATCTTAATAATTTATCCTATAATCTTAATAATGAGGCACTAGGAAGGAGGGCCAATTTAAGTTGATTGATTGAGATGTGATAACTTTATTTATATAACGATTTAACATAAAAAGTTAAATAAATCCATACAATAAGGTCCCATATTCAATTCAAAATTAACCATATAGGGAGACACAGTTGGGCTGTCCATTTAGTTTTAACAGAAAGTACTCAATTATATGAATCATCACATTCACATCCTTATCTCATGCTCAAACACTGTATTCTATTAAAACATCTATATACGAATATTAAAAAACCTTTATAAATAAATATTTTAACACCTGAAAGATTATTATCTTATATGAAATTATTAATTTATCGATAAATAAATATTTTATTAATTTATAAATAAATTAATATTAATTAATTTATAAATAAATTAATATTAATTAATTTATAAGATAATTTTTATCTTGTATATTATATTTTTCAAATTAAATAATTATTTTTTAATTAAGAAATACCATGAATATAGAGTATATTTTGAATTATCCTAGTGAAATGAAGCTTTAATGGAATTGCCTATAGACGAATAAATTATTCAAAGAGTAATAAGTATGGAGATGATGACAATCAAGATCCAGACGATAGTAACTTTATACCGCATGTTTCTTCAAAAGAAGCTTTTCTTGCCATAGAGACGTTGAGAAATTACTTGTTTCGAAATGATAAGAATGTACCGAATTTATAGTTTATGCCCTCCAAAAAGTTAAAGATGAAATTGAATTTAGTTCGCATAAAAAAAAGAAACAATTAACTATAGATCCTTGTTGTAGGAAGCATAAAATTTGAAATAAAAATAGTTTAGGAAGTTCTTTATTTTATTAATTATATATATAATTTTCATACCTATTTAATGAATTATTATTTTATATTTTTAGTGGGTCTCAAAGAATTTTTTAAAATTAATATATTTATGCATTTAGCGAGACTATTATTTTATTCCATTGATCTAAGTCAGGATCGGAAAAAATTATTATTTAATCGATGTTATTAATTTATCAAATATTCATTTATCGAGGTTTTGCTGTATTGTCTACTTATTCTTACAAAAAATATTTAGCTATTTATATTTCCTAATCAGTGAATTAATATTTATATTTAATGTAATCTTTGATTAAACTTGAAAGGAAAAGTACTGCTGGGATTGATGAGCTTGAAAACACTAGTAAAAGTGGAGCATTGCTTTCCAAAAGATCTTACCAAATTATACCATATTAGATTAGATTAGATTAGATTCTTAACTACATGAAAGCAGTATTTCAAAAATAATGGTTCTTAAAGAACCAATGCATATGCATGCTTCAATTGTGTGGTTTAAAGCATTCTTGAATTAAATAACCAAATTGTTTCATCATCTTTCAACATAAGTCTTCACATATAGGTGGTCGATCATACATTAGTACATATCAATAATATTTCTTTGATTTCTATCCATTAATGTAGATCCCACTATTCTACCAATTTCATTAATTTTGATGACAGAAAGTGAACATTTAAGATTCCGATTTATAGATAACCGTTAATCAGATCCTTCTATTGGATATCTAGTTCTTCTTTCTAAAAACCCGATTCTTTCTGATTAGATTATTTTATAATCCTACTCTAATTCACTACAAGAAAAATGTTAGTTAATGACTAATGTTTAGGACTGAATAAAAATAGTCATTAATTAAAGACTAACATGAGTAGTTAAATATATTATTGGTTGGTAATTCTATAAAAAGATGGACCCCAGCTTTAATGCACACTCTAGCTACTACATCCAATCTTTAAAGACCACCATTTAAGTCAGTAGATTTATTCGATTAAAATTAAACAAAAACAAATTATTTATTAATATTAAAAACAATTTAAGACACTTTAATGCCCACTCAATCCCCTTTACAAATCACCTCATCGACAGTTCCTCTCTCCAACCCTAGTTCTTCTGTTCGCCACCCTCTTTCAATCTCCTTCACTCGCTTGTTGCTTCGATCCCCTCTTCTAATCTCCCTCACTTCGCCATTGTAGCTGCTGGAGACTCTAGCTGCTGACACCAGAGGAGGACGAGAGATTGATTAGGGTTTGACTGCGCATTCGAGTTTAGAGATTTCAAGGGGACAGTGGCCAACAAGTGAGTTTTCCGGCAACAAAACGCGAGGAAGGTGAGACGAGTTAGTGATATTCATATGTTTCTTTCTCTATTCTTTTTCAATTTCTGGTCATTTGAGTCATTTTTGTTTACAGATCTCAAATTGAATTCAAGTGGCCATGAAGAAGATCAGAGTGTATGATTCCAAAAGATTTCTCAAGCAGCACTTCAAGGATCTTTCCAGAATCAATCTGCAGATCTGCTCTTCTCGGGTATTGTTTTTATGTGTGAAAAACCTAACTGTAGAGAATGGTGGGGGTTCTGCAGTCTGCAACTCTAGAAACTCTCCTTAAAGAGGCTATTCATGTTAATTTCTGTATCATCCTTTCCTTTTGTTCGTTGTGTGTTTGTCTTAGTAGGTTTGATTGTTTAGTTATTTTCATTCCTTATTATGGTTTGTTGCTTTGTATGTGTGTTTAGAGTTAATTTGAGCAGTTTGAGCTTGTATCGATGGGGGATTGATTACGTTGAAGGGAAGTTTATAAGTATAGTAACTGATATAGGTGCTCTGCCTTTTCTGTCATATAATGAGTATGTGAATAGTGCTTCAGAGACTGCTCTTTTGCTTCTTCTGGGTGGAATTTAAATGCTAGAGGTAAGTGTAATGAACATGGAGCTCAAGTGCAATTATTGGTCGAGTGAATTATATATACAATTGATACAAGTTCAAGCCATGACATGCATTCATGCTCATTGTCATTGCCCTGCAATGTCATGTGCGTATGCACACACACAAAGGCTGCTTCTTTCTCTGTTTCTTACCTTAATTACAAGTGAAATGTGCAGTTGGGAGACAATTTGAGTGATGTCTGAAAAACTTGTCTGCTTGTTTCATACCTTCAGTTTGTAGAACAGTTTGAGTTTGTACATTTCATAAACGGATTAAGTTCACTTATATTGCTTGCTATAATCGTCTACTTGGAGCCTGATTGCTACTCTATGGTTAATTTTTTTTTTCGCCTTTTTATACACTCATTACTACAAACCAAGAGGCTCCAAATTTGATAGATGAAAACAGTAAACTCAAAGGAAAGTAAGCGTTTAGGACCTTCCTTTATTGATGGAATTTCTCTGTTTTTTCATAGTAGCTATATAGGTTAGTTGCTGATATATTTCCATTTACAATTTTTCAGATGTCGGGAATATGAGAAGAGGAAAGAAGAAAATGATACGAAGGTATGTGAAATGGACATAATAGCATAAAAAAGAGTGCTTTTTAAATGCATAAATTCATATAAACATGAGTCGATGCATTGCAGGTAACAAAGCTTAAGAAAGAGTTGGCGGACGTTAAATTAAATGCAAGTAAACGGCTTTTGGCAGAAGCAACGGCATTGGATCTTATGAAGGAGGAAAAAAAGGTAAATATATGTGAGATCACATCTGTAGCTTTCCAATCAATTCTTTTATTTGTTTGGACTAAATTTTTCATTCAATAAGATAACTTTTCTCTTTAAATCACAGACATACTGACAGTTCTTTTTGCACTAAATGGAATTTGAATCCTACATAACTGGATAGTCCTAAAGGAGCTTAATGTGTAAAAAAAATGATAAATTAATGTCTTGGTTTAAGAGAGTAGGGTTAATGTGTTAAAAAATAATTGATGGGGGCTTAATATCTCCATTTGTTGCTCTTTCCGTAGTAGATTTCTTGACTAAGTTTTTTTTTTTTTGATTCAATGACTAAGTTTTCTTTATAAATGATTATTTGTATCATTTTGCTGTTGTTATCCTATTATGATCTTTATTTCAAAACTATCTTTTGGAGGGGGTAGCAGATAATGCCCTGGAAAAAAGAACTGAATAACATAAACTCCTACTTTTCTTCACTATTTTGTAACTAGATACAGCTAATTATAATACTGTAATTAAAGTTAATTATATGGTGTAATTTTGGCAGATGGAGGAAGTTGGAGGAAACATGCTAATGAAATTTCGAAGAGTTGAAGCACCAAATGAACTACATGTAATGTGCATAGGAGACGTGTACATAGTTATACGTCATGAGTCTTCAATTATCGCATGAAACAATATTTCAGTTATAGGCTTCATCTCGTAGAGAAAGTGTGCATGAACAGGTTGACAGTATTTTCATGAAAAATGTGTGTGCTTACTTGCACAATCTCTATTTGGCTTTCTAACATGGTTATCGCATGTATGAAATATCATTTAGAACTTCACTCACCACAAATTGCCAAATCTAGTCATCACATTAGTTGTTTTTAAGAGTTGCTAGTGCATTTTATCTTAATAGAAGTTGTTTATTTTTATTTTCTGTTTGTTTTCATTCAAAATCATGTGCCTTTTCCCATAAAAAGGCTTAGTTTTTAGAATGATGTGATATAAATTTCAATAGTTGATTATGCATTAGACATTTATGTTTTTGTTATTTTCGATATTGAGAAAGAACTCTCTTCAATCCAAAATTAATTATATTTTTGTGCAAATTAATTAATTATAAACAAATAAGAAAGAATAGACCGTTTTGCGACGGAATAATTGGCCATAAATATCATCAATTCTGTCCCTAAAGTAAGGGTTGGAACTATATCAGAAACAAGGTTAGCGACCGCATTTTCTTGGTTTGCGACTGAATATTTAGTCAGTAAGTTAACGACTAATTTTTATGACCATGTGATGTTAGTTGTAAAGTTGGCGACCACATCAAATAAATCGTCAGTAACACGTTACCAACCAGGTAGTTACTGACCAAATATATTCCGTCGGTAACGCATGAAATTCAGTCGGTAAACATTTTTAGGGACTGAATTGCGACTGAACTTTCAGTCCCTAACTGTTGATTTTCTTGTAGTGATTAGTTTTGAAAGATGTGATTATCTCCTAATTGCACGGAGTTCTGTTTTTTTAAAGATTCTTTATGAAGAGATTATCAAGTTGACCGAATGTGTGAAAACAGGAAGTTGGGAGAAGCCAGGTCAAAGGGTAACACACCGAGCGAAAGAGAGGACAAGCCGTGTGGAAGACAAGGTTCACATGATGTGTAGAGTTCTCAACACGTCGTGTGGCTCCAATTATGGTGTTTCTGCTTCTCAAATTTTAATGCACACGATGTGTGGCTATTCTAACACGTTGTGTGAACTTTCGAATCAACATTGCCCTTTTTTTCTCAGTGCCTCCTATTTACAATTGTGTCACTTCTTAATTAATTTTTTTTTATTGTCGACTTATTTACTGTTCCGCCACTAGTATTTACTAGTTCGCTATTGTTTTATACTTTACCCCTTTTAGCCCTTTTAAGTTATGTTATCATAGTTTATTATCAGGGGCTTTCTTGTACTTATTTCGTAGGATTTTGGGAGTATATAAACCCTAAACTTCATATTGTAATGCATTTTTTTACCAATCAAAATTATAATTTCTCCTTTTAGAGTTAGGGTTCATCCCATCTATTGAGAATTTCTAAAATTCCTACAAGTTTAGCTTGTAAATTGGGAAATTTCAACTCCTTTAAATTTAGCTTCAAAAGGGTTTCTACTATCAAACTGAACCGTATCAGTTGGTATCAGAGCCTTGATCATTCCTAATACGAGACTTCTTCGAGCACTTGATTCCCCCATCATTTGAATAACATACATGGAGTATTTGGATAGAGAACTAGCAGCCTTAGAAAACAAATGAAAAGGTTCAAACAAGAGATGAAAAATGAAGAACATGGTGGAAAGCCTTAGACAAGAGATGCGAAGAGATTATGAGCAATTCTTGAGACAACCAGACGAAGAAGAAAATAAAGTTCTCTCATCATGCCAAGAAGATCCAATGGTGCATCTTAACGAGTCATCACTAATCTTTCCTCTATTTCACACTTGAGAGGTAAACCCTAAACTATCAATTTCTCATGTTAAAGTTATGGGTAATCAAATTGCTAGTGAAAAGTTGGATGTTCGTATTGTTGATGACGATTTAAGTTGTCATTATGAGTTTGTGGATAATGAAATTATAGATGAGAATTTGAATTCTTTTATGAATGAGGAGGAAGGAATGCAAGTAGGTGAGGACGTCAGGGAGGTTGATTTTGTGTGTGGTAATATTGGGGAAGCTCATATTGAAAAGGGTGCTCCATATGTATTTGATAAAATGTCCCTTAGGCATAACTTCACTTGTATGTTTAAGGAATGTGAGAGTATTAAGCTTGAAGAAGGGGAGATTGAATTTGGGCTTTATATTTTCTATGAGGAGGGGGTTGAAATTGTTGAAACACCTTTCCACATGATTTTGATTTGACAAAATTATTTAAGTGATGATAAAAATATTCTAACACATTAAATTTAAATGCTTTGATTTATTACACTAATGTGTTTGTTCAATGTTGAGTTTAATTGTTTATAAGACATTGAGATTAAAAAGCCCAAAGGCCCTTAAAGTGGAAGTCAAGCCCAAATCAACACATCAAGACCATTCGGCCCAAGAGTTCAAAACGAAGCCGTATCAAGCAAAACGACGACTCAGCAAGAGAAGGATCGAGAAGCCTTCGAGGCAAAAGCTTCAAGTGGAAGCTGCTGAGTTGGACGACAATACAGTCTGGACAGCGGCAGACAATGTTCAACTTCTAGACAAAGTATTTCTACTTTGGGTAAAGTTCAGAAGGCGCAGGAAGCTGTCTCGTGGACTTTTCCTTAAATGTCGAAACATTCTATCGATGACTGACAAAGACAGAAGATGCGTGAATCCTATTGGCCAATGACGCTGAGCACGCCCAGAGTGACAATGACAGGAAGCCGTTTCACTCCAACGGTTATTTCGAAATTCGAAATAACCAGGTGCCTCAAGTGTCACTATATAAAGGCCATCCATTTGCTTCAATCGATGCAGATCTTCAATTAGTCGAAACGCTGACCAAATTCATACTTGAAGTTTCTATGAGAAAAGCAAAGCAAATACCTTACACCAACTCTTAATCTTTGTGTAAAAGTCTAGAGTGATTTCCAATCATCTAAAGTGTCTTAGCAATCGTTGTTTAGGACAAACACTTTATCATTTCTAGAAGAATAGAAATGAGATGCTGAGTACTCGGTTATAGTACTCAGCGTAGATATAGGAGTGAGTAGAGGTATAGAGGAATGTACTCTTGTTATACTCAGCTTCTATCTGTAAAAGGTTTCGTGCTCTACATTTAAAGAGCTCAGTAGAGAATTCAAAAAGCTCGGAACGAGTTCCGGGGACTAGACGTAGGCGGAGAGGCCGAACCAGGATAAGTCTGCTGAGTAACATCTTTCTAACCCTTAATTTCCTTTAATATATATTGCTTGCTATAAAACTGACTAAGTAAAGAACTCACGCTGAGTTAAGTTTACTAAGAAGCTGAGTTCAGGAATAGACTCTAAGTGCTATTTCCTGACTCAAGTAAAGAAGCAGACTTAGTCACAAGTTGACTAAGCTTGTGTCTTGAATCTACTTAGTGACGCTGTGTAAACCTTGTCATAAGAAAAGAAGTCAGCCTCAACGGACAAATTTTTAAATAGTTCCCATCCCCCCCTTGGAACTAACTTGTCACGTTATAAGGGACCAATAGAAATCACTCTACGTGTGGAGGTTGAATGATATGGTGATGGGAGATGTGTTGGTGGATCAACTATGTTAGGATGTAGCATGTTACTTAGGTCAGTAAAATTGGAAAATGGAGTAATCGGCTTGAGCTATGGAGAGAAGCAAATGGAAGTTGGAAATGTGGAATGCCATATGGCTAATATGTTAATATCGAATGAGGGTAGTGATGAGATTGAAGAGATAGATAATGGGAAGTGATATTAGGTTGAGAAAAAGAAAAACGAGTTTGAAAATCAGAATGAAGAGGATGAGGATGAGTTCGAGGATGAAATTGATAAAGAGAATAATGATTCCGAGAATGAGATAGATACTGATAATGAATTCGATTATGATGAGGATGAGTTTGGGAACATTGAGTGGAACTGAAATAGGGCTAGTTATGATGAGGAAGATGATTATGATGGTGCTATATGTGACACGCTTGAGATTGGTACTTTCAAGGAGGAGCTTGTTGTCCATTTGGTGAAGATGGTGCTAATGTCTAGTGAAGAAGAGCATGACCCACGACATAAATTGTCAAAAACTGGATGTTTGATTTATGGGGAGAAATGTGAGGTGATAGTCGTTAGAGGAAGCCAAGTGAATATCATTAGTCAAACCGCCTTAAGCAAGTTTGGTTTGGTTCCCAAACCACATGACATCCTAGACCTTATCGCATTGGTTGGATCAAAGATGTGGAGAATCTTCATTGTTACTCACCAGTGTAAAGTTATTTTAGCTATTGGGCTTATCAAGATGAAGTTATGTGCAATGTAGTAGAAATGGATGCTTGCCAATTGCTCCTAGGAAGGCTATGGAAATTTGACTATGACGCATTTCATACAAGAAGAAATAACACCTACACCATCTTCAAACACAGAATCAAATACATCATTACACCCTTGAAGAGTTCCTCTATTGAGAAAAAGAAGGCCACCTTGATTGCTTGTCCAATTTGAGAATTGATTTTGGATGCAGGTATAAAGAATCAACTAAGAGAGGGGAACTAATTAATCCAATAGAAGTTGAGCCAATGCCCAAATATGTCAAGGATGTTACCTTACAAGAGAAACCTCAAGAGCTTCCATCTTTGAAAAGATATCACTCATTAGAGATTGTTTACCTAGTCTTCCTCATGATAGAGTGAGCTACAAAGAGAAGAATGGAGTTGAGAAGGGGAAGACCAGGTTTGATAGTGGAGTTCATGGTGTGGTGAAAGTGGATGGCACCCGAGGGGATATAAAGGAGATATGAGAAATCCAAGAGTTGCAGAACAATGTCTATGTTAGTGAAGAGAAGAATCTAATGGAGGAGCCTATAAGAGTGTTCATAGGATCAATATGAAGTGGGTTGACATATGTAGCCAAGATATGCCATTTGATGTCGGTTGCAGGGGGAAGAAGGTTGTAGATACTATGCGGGTTAGGGAAGTGGGGGATATGGAAGTTCGGGGATGGTCAACTCAAAGCCATGTAAGAGTTTCTAAAAGTGTTCATGGGATCGCCAAGAAGCGGGTTATCAAGTGTCACCGAGACATTCCATTTAAGGCCGACTATGAGCATAATAGGGTGGTGGCTAATTTTTGAGTTAGTGATGTGGAGAGTAAGAAGGTCCGGGGTTGGTCTGCTCAATATTACATATGAGCTTTGAAGATTGTTCGAAGTATTGTTGGGGGGTGGTTTGACAAGCTTTACCGAGATATTCCATTTGATGTCGGTAAAGAGTGGAAGATAAATGTCAAGGAGGATGTGAACCGGGGAAAGTTACAAGTCGAAATGGGAGATGAAGTTCTTGTATACTTAAGCATCAAGAGGTTTTCAAGCACACCAAGTATGAAGGTTCGAACTCAACAAGATGACCCATTTAAGATTGTGAAGGGAGTGAACCCGGAAGCTTGTGGGGTGGTCTTCACGAATTCACTATGAATAAAAATTTTGTTCGATGTGAAAGGTTGGAGTCCATTCATGAATGATGAGCTTGTTCCATACTCAACAAACGACTTGAGGTTGAGTTCTTTTCAAGAGAGAGTGTATAATGAGGGAATCAAGTTAACCGAATGTGTGAAAATGGGTAGTTGGAAGAAGTCGGGTCAAAGGGGAGACACGTCGAGCAGAAAACATGGTTCACACCGTGTGGAAGATAGGGTTCACACAACGTGTCAAGAATCAACACGTTGTGTGGCTCTAAATATGGAGTTTCTGCTTCTCAAATTTTAATTCACACGATGTGTTGTTATCGGAACTTTCAGATTAGCATTGCTCTTTTCTCCTCAGTTCCCTCGTATATACAATTTTTTCACTATTTAATTATAACTTCTATCATCCACTTATTTACTGTTCTAACACTCAATATTTACTAGTTCACCATTGATTTATACTTTGTCCCTTTTAGCCATTTTAAGTTATGTTAGATAGTTTATTCTTTTGGACTTTCTTGTATTTATTTCTTAGAGTTTTGGGAGTGTATAAACCCTAAACTTTATATTGTAATGCATATTTTTATCAATCAAAATTCTAGTTTCTCCTAACTCTTCATCCTATCTATTGGAAAATCTAAAACTCCTATAAGTTTAGCTTATAAATTGGCGGGTTTCAACTCCTTCCAGTCTAGTTTGAGAATGTCTTTGGTTATTAAGGTTAAAACCTTCAAAACGGTTTCTACTATGAATATTGATCCGTATCACTTTCCTAAATAGATTAGAGTTAGTTTTAAGGATTCTTTCCTCTTCATAATAAGATTCATTCACTCCTATATAAAATGGGTCTCACCTCCAAAAGAGTACACTATTATTCTATTGCAATATTATTCTTACCTTTGCTCTCTTCTTTCTCCCTTACATTAGAACTAACTTGAGCATTAGAGAGTCACACGTCGGAGTCGGCCAATTTGTGTCTAACAATAACTTCGAAGGAACGCATAACTAGATCTTCTAGAAAGTCATCTGGATCCTAAAGAGAATTTTCCCACTTTCATTATCATTGGTGTCGTGAATGTCAATTGAAAAAACATCATGAAATTTTCATCGTGCTTCTTCTTACAATAACTTATGTTCTTAACAATGTCTGAAATTATGGAATAGAAAATTGAAAAAAAAATATCATGTGTGATGTGGTTGAATTCCAAAGCTGCACTTGGAAACTTGCAATTGGACAGAAACAATGTTAAAGGAGGCTATTGTCCGTTAACACACTCCAATGTCTAAGCCAGTTTGAGGTAAGACTTGAGGATCAACACACCAGGGTTCATGAATAAATAAAGCATCGTACATTGAGTTGAGTTTACTCTATTTATATTGTGATCAAGATATAGAAATCGGTTATGCTTTTATGAGCGGGGTGTGCTACATCTCCCTAATTGATAGGTGGACGTGCACCCGGATATCAGGTCCTGATATTCCTCAAATTTATTAGACATGTGATTCACGAGATCGAGCGTGATTACTATAACAAATGGATCATTGATTGAGTTTTTTTAGACTTTCTAAGTCGAGGTCTCCAATATATAGTCATATTGTCCAGTTTGACAATGGAAGCGCCACATGTTCTCTTTTTCCAGGTGCTGGTTCCAATCTCGTAAGTGCCACATGGCGACTTTGTATTTTTCTCATATCAATATGAATTATAAAAAATCTTACAGTAACTTCAACCTCTGACCAAACTAAAGTTGTGTATATTTTAATATATATATATATATATATATATATATATTTATTTATTAAGGGTCCAATTTTTATATATAGGGCCCAAAAAATTGTTTAAAATGGGTCTACCAAGACTGGTCGAAGATCAGAGTTAACAAGCCGGTTGTTGGGAAGAAAGAAGACGACAAAGCATGTGGATTGGTACATCAAAGAAGAAAGAGATAGAGAAGAAGGAGACGACGATAATAGCATGAGAAAAAAAAAATGATAGAAGAAGAAAAAACAAAATACGGTATGAAATACAATTTTAAAAGAACTAGTTTTTTTTTAATGAAAATGCTATATCTTTATTAGATACGCAAAAAACAAGTATAACAAGAAACGAGAAGATAAAAAGAAAACCTTACAAAATCCACAATGGGATAAAAATGACGACAAACAATAAAACATATACTTCATTGAAATCCAAATCCGCAGAAAAGCAACTTCAATCGACTCTTCATCATTTAGGTCCTTTCGAACATTCGGATTTGAGTCATTTATTTTGTTGCAACCACGTAGATATATTGATCTACGTATAAAATAAATCGTTTCCGCTCTTGCTAAATTCGAAAAAGGTATAAATAGCAGAATAATAGAGAGCAGATACAATTCAAACAGATAAAGATATCCAATAAAATATATAAACACTGACTAAAAAGAAAATACAATAAAGAAAACTACAGTAAACCTAACTCGGTAAAAGGAAGACTCAAAGTAAATTCACAAAAGAGATAAATGCTTGAAGATTTTGAAAAAAAAAAAATAATAATAAGAAAAAGGAAAAGAAGAACCACGGGATTGTGGTAGAGTGATAAAGGATCCTCCTCCCTTAACCAAAGGTCCAGGGTTCGATCCTCGCCTTTCGGAATGGAAAGAATATCCGTGGCCAGCAGTCCCACCCATAGAGGTGCAAACCATCTGCGAAAGTGAATAGCCACTGCTGTCGACGGTGGATACACTTACGAACAAAAAAAAAAAAAGAAGAAAGCAAGGAGTCTGGGCGGTTTTTGTTTGAGAGTTAAAAGAACTAGTTACATTAATTACCTAAATAATTATAAATGTGATATATAAGAAAAAAATTCTAACCATGTCAAATTCAAATATTTTTAATCATAATTTATGTGCCGCAGAAAATGAATCAATGGATTTTTCTATTAGAGTTAAAATAAGTAACCGCGATTTGACAAAACAAAAACAAAAATTATGAATTTCTGATATATTTATTAAAAAAACTCGATATGATGATAAAGTACAGATAGAGTCGGTGGTTTTTACTGGTAACTCAGTGATCAAATTAAAACTGTAAAATGATTTGGTGTATCCAGTGATGAACCGGTTATTTGTTTCAGTTGACATATTGTATTTGTAAACCCAACCCAAATTCAATCGGTTGGAACTATCATGCCTCGGTCCAATTTGGCCCAACTATGCACAACCTTACGAATCACTTGGGCCCAATGAGATTGGTGCTCTTCATGGATTTTGCAAATGATGGGAAGGAAGAAGGGTCTATTTACAATCTGTGCTCAGCAAAATCAATAAATACCCTTCTTCCCATCATTTGCAAATATACAAATCTTCTTCATGTCTTACAGTAGACTGCTTTCCCCTTTAATATCAAAAAATGATCTACAAAAGATGAAATCTTTAACAACTGCAATCGTTTCCAATCTCATTCAGAATGCTGATACCTGGATTCTTGCTTTCCATACATATTCTCAAAGATTGAGCATCTTTGAACCTCCCAACTGATGCATAAACTTTTGACAGTCCTGATTCTCCAGGGTCCATTTCCGTTATGTGTTTTGCAGCAACTTCTGCTAATTCCACATTGCCATACAGGCCTCATCCACTAAGCAAAGCTTTCCAAGCATTTATCCCCATATCTTCCATAAATCTGCTAGCCAACTCACTCGTCTCAGAAAACCAGCCTGCTCGCATAAGCAAGTCAATAACACAACCATAATGTTCTTTGCTCGGTATCATTTTATTATCCTCTATAATCTTATTAAAGATCATCAAACCATCCGTTACCAATCCTGAATGGCTACAAGCGCTTAAAATGCACAAGTAGGTTGCACTATCCGGATCTTGTCCGCCATTTATCATCTGGCGGTAAAGTTTCAGAGCAATTTCTCCATAGCCATTGATTCCATATCCATTTATAATTGCATTCCAAGATACTACATCCTGAATGGCTGCACCCATCTGGTTAAACACAATGTGAGACAGATCAACATTCCCACATTTGGAGTATGCTGATATAAGACTATTCTGAACTGATCTATACTGGGAGAAACCGGATGCAAGAATACAACAGTGGAGCTGCTGGCAAAACATTAAAGCAACAAGCTCACTGGCAGCTGTTAGAGCACTAACTAGCATAATTGAATCAAAGGAGTAGCTATCTTCTAGTCTAGCCTTAATCACAAGATCTAATGCCTCCATCGGTTGGCCGTTCAACACACATCCTGAAACAATTGCTGTCCAAGAAACCAGACTCCTTTTTGGTGCTTGATTAAACACGGTTTTTGAGGAGTGCAATTCACCGCACTTGGAATACATTGAAATGATTGAATTTACAAGAGGAAGCTCTAATTGAAATCCATAAACAAGTGCTTGAGCATGGATTTGTCTTCCCTTCCTCAAATCTCCTAGGATTGCAGAAGCTGAAATGAGATTCACTAGAAGTAGCATATCGAGATTGATCTCACTCTTCTTCATCTTGAAGAAAAGCTCAAAAACATCAGAGCCATAGTCAAGGTCAATAATATACCCATCATTGTTGTCCAACTGATAACATCTTTACAATCAATCTCATCAAAAGCTTTAATAGCATCATTCAGATCTATCAAACTTGAGTACATGTTAAGAATTGAATTTCTAATTGATACATTTGAAGAATGACCAAGCTTAATAATTAAACAAAACACTGATTCAGAAAGCAGCCTCATCCTTAAAGCAATACAACCATTAAGAAGACTCAATATTGTAGCCACATTAGGCACCAATCCGAACTTCCTGAATTCCTGAAAAAGCAGAAAACCCTCTTCAAAAAGTTCATTGTTTATCAAGCCTGCAATAATTGCATTACATTACATGTGACCATCCCTGGATTCTTCAGTTCTTTGAATATTTTATAAGAATCCAATGCATTCCCGCATTTTCCATAAGCATCTAAAGTTGCAGTAGCCACAAACAAATCAGATCCTAACCCACTTTTAACAACAAGTCCATGAATAGACTTTAAGTGATTCATGCCTGCCATGTTAACAAGAACTCCAACCACACTAAAAGAATTGGGAACCAAACCAGATAATCTCATTTGGGAAAACAAGTACATGGATTTTATGTGAAACCCATTAATTGCATATCCGTGAATGGCGATAGACCAGATAACAATGTTTCTATGCGGCATTTTGTCAAACAGCTTCTCTGCATCATCAACTCGACCCGACTTAAAGCAATAGTGTAAGAGATTACAAGAATCAATGGTCGAAAACAGATGATGGCGCGAAGTAGGGAAGCAGCTGAGATTCAAACAAGCAAATTGCTTTCTCTTAATTTGGTTTAATAACATTAAAGTCGTGGAGTACCTTAAATTTTCAGCTGTGTGACGATGAAATTTTCATCTTTGCAAGTGAACAAATATAATGAATTGGTTCAAAATCCGGTCTATAGTTGATGGTAGTAGCGGTGCTGTTCTTGAAGATTAATGGGAATCCATATTTGTTTATTGTGGGTTTGCGTCCCTGTCGTTCTACATGTTCCGACAGCATGGTATAATTAAGATAAGTGATCATTCATTAGCTCGCCCAATTCCGTTCTTTAGGATTGGATTTCCGTTCTTTAGGATTGGATTTAGATAACTATATTTAACATTCTGTTCTGCCTAACTCCAGCCCATTCAAACTCATCTATAGAATAGATTGGGTTTGATATTTGTTGTAAACTATTCAAACCCAGTCCACTTATTTATATATATATATTCGAGAGTTAAAAATTAGCTTCAACTGTATTTTAATGGTTCCACAAATTATTAAGAGTTTTTTTTTTTATTTTTTCTATTAATAGGAAGTCTCTTCATCTTCTAAAGCTCTCTCAACTTTTAGTGTCTGCTTATTTTATTAATAATTTATTATTGAGTAGTCTCTCCCCTCTCACTTTTAATAAACGTAAAAATAATTAATAATGAAATAATGAAATAATAAATAACGAGATTGTTGGAGATTATATGTATTAGTCACTATTAAATCTAAAAGTCAATTATTTATATTAGTTTTAGAAAGTGGACTAAGTGTAAAGTACCTTGAAGTTGAATCTTTCGATCTTTCATTTTTTTGGTTCATTAACTTTTGATATTTTATAAAGACATATTAAATCTCGGTCATTTTTTGTATCACAGTATATCCTAATGAGAAAAAAAATCATATTTGAACATAAAACCCACTTAGCATAGTGTTATTCATTTTACATGTATTCGAAATTTTTTATTTTTTATAATTTTGAAAAGAGTTTTTTATATGCGTAATCTGATTATAGAGAAACGGTAAAAACCTTATTTTAAACTGTAAAAATATAATTTCAAACATACATGAAATGAAAAATATATTTTTAACTAAATTAGATATTCACAACCAACTAATTTGATACGCAATGATTTAATGTGATAAAAAAAATTAAAAATCTAATGTGTCCAGATAAAATATCAAAAATTTAACTAACCATAATGTTTTCTACCTATATATTTTTGTATATTTTTCTTATCAAGATTTAGTTTTTAATTGTTTTATTAAATGTTTTTATTGTTTATTTAAAATTATATTTAATGAGCTTTGTTAAGTTAATTAACAGCCCAGAATTACGAAAAAAACTAAGCTACCTTAAAAGATGACCTAACCCGAACATGTCTTCCTCCTTGACGGCCGCCGGCGACGCTGCGACGTTCGCAATTGCCCACCTCTTTGACAGAAACGCCTTATCCAAACTCGCTACTGCTAACAGCGGACGATCATCTCCTGCTGCAATTTCTTTCGCAGATGTTTTTAAGAGCTCTATCCCCTCGACTTCCATTCCATCGTCGCCCCTGTTTTCTTCTTCGACTACTCCCAACTCCTCACTGTCGTTGGTCACGAAAGAAGGGGGTTTCAAGGCAATCAAAATACCTCAGAATATCTAGGGTAATTAATTTATTAGTCCCTATATTTTGACAAACACACTGTTTAGTCCCTGTATTTTCAAAAACACATGATAAAGTCCCTAACCTTTTTCACGATGAACTGTTTAGTCCCTAACGTTTTTCTTGGTGAACTGTTTAGTCCCTGTCGTTAGACTCTCATGAAGATTTTGTTAGTCAATTTGGATTTGCGTTCTTCTTTTCCTTTCCTTTAAACTCTAATGCATCTGAAATCAACTTTCAGTGTTTTTCTTTTTTATTTTCTTCTTAATCGTTCAAATTCGTAAGCATTGGGTCTTTTTTTTTCTTGTTCTCCATACAAATAGCTTCTTCTTTTAAATTGGATTTTCTCTTCTAAAGTTTGAAGGTAAATAGTAATAGGTAATTTAGTCATTTCCGAAGTCATAAACGGTAAAAAAAATCTAACAAATAGAAGGAAGGACTAAACAGTTCATTGAAAAAAAGGTTAGGGACCTTACCATGTGTTTATGAAAATACAGGGACTAAACAGTGTGTTTTGTCAAAATATAGGGACTAATAAATTAATTACCCGAATATCTATGAGGAGAGAATCAAAGATGTACAATATTCAGTTATTGGGCGGGTTTCGCTAAGAAAATGGGAACAACCTTGGAAACATGCTAATCTTAAGCAGAAATTGAATCAAATATGGAAGCGCAACCTTGACTGGAAAATGATATCTCTAGGCAAGGGGTTTTACCAATTTGTCATGCCGGACGAAAGGGCTCTACAGTCTATCTGGGGACAGGGAGCGATTTCTTTCAAGCCAGGCATCATCAGGTTCTCGCCCTAGTACCTGGGATTCAATCCGGACCTTCATAAATCCACCTCTGTGCAAGTCTGGGTAATATTCTATAATTTACCTTAGGAATTCTGGGATACCAGAATTATTGCTAGTATTGCTAGAGCCGTTGGGGTGCCCATTAGATTTGATAACAATACAATTAATGGGGAATTTGGGCACTATGCTAGGGTGCTAATTGATGTAAAGCTTTCATTGGAAATTCAAGATAGGCTACGAATTGACACTGATAATCAGAAGCAATGTGTGTTCTTAGAATATAAGAACCTTCCTATGTTATGTGGCACTTGTTCTTCTGTTGGGCACTCGTCTTCCGTATATTGGAGAAATGCCAAAGCCTCCAAACCACCAACTCAGAAGAATATGCAATCTAAGAAAACAGTTAGCACGGTCTGGCATCGTATTCAGGCTGATAATGGAAGGCAAGCTGAGGTTGCTTCTCCATCGAATGAAGAAGAAGAAGCAGTTTGTGAAGCTTCTCATGCCAATTCATTGCAATTGGTGCTCCACAATTCAGAGTTAATTGGAGATGGAGCTGAGGAAGGTGGTAATGATGCCTGGGGCGATATCAGTGAGGATGAAAGAAGATCAGTGGCTGACTCTGAGGGTTTTGAAGTTCATCTTTTGGCAGGGATTACTAAAGAGGTAAATTTTCTCACTGAATCTGAAGAATGGACGCAACACATGATGCGGTCACAGAATAGAGAGATTTGCACAGTGAATAACTATGCGGTTGAGGGAAGCGATTGGATAACAACCCGTAAGAAATTGAAAAGCGACTCTCGCCTGACAGGGCGAACTCGACCTCCTATAAAATATATATGAATATATTATTCTGGAACTGCAGGGGAATTTTGAATGAGGGAACTCAGAGGGCTCTTAAACTGCTGTGTAGAACCAATCATCTTGATTTATTATGCTTAGCTGAGCCTATGGTTGATTTTGACAGAATTCCTATTCTATTCTGGAACTCGATTGGTATGCAACGGGTTGAGTACAACAACAATAATTCTATATGGGTTTTTTGCAAAATTGGCACCAATAGTCGTTGCTCCACAGTGATCAGTCATGAGCAGCACATTACGCTCAGGTACAGTCTGGACCATAATGATTATCAAATTTCATTTGTTTATGGCGATAATAATGCTAACAGGAGAAGACTTCTTTGGAATTCAATTCTCGCCATTCAAGTCTGTAATAAAAGGCTGGTCTTAGGGGATTTTAACGCAATTATTGGAGCTCATGTGAAAACAGGAAGAAGTCCCTCAGAAAGCAGCTGCCGTGACTTTCGAGGATTCATCAAAAATGGGGAATTGACAGAGGTTGAAAGCTCTGGACTTCAATTTACCTGATCAAATGGTAGAAGGGGCGATGATCATGTTGAATGCAAGCTAGACAGGGCTTTGGTGAATGATGAATTTATAGATTGCTGGGACAGATTAAATTGTTATATTCTTCCTCGAAACAAGTCTGATCACTGCCCGATCCTTCTCTCTTGTGCTAATGGAATTGTTAGGAAAAGCAGGTTTCGATTTCTTTCCATGTCGACTACGCACGATTCGCTGCGAGATTTAGTGGCTGATCACTGGTCCTCCTGCAATCTCTCTCTCCCGCCAGCCCAGTTGCTCTGTCATAAACTTAAGTCCCTTAGGCCCAAGATTCGAGTATGGAATAAGGAAGTTTTTGGCTGTGTTGAAAGCAATATAGTTGTTGCTCTGACTAAGCTTGAAGATATTCAAGACACTATATCCAGAGAGGGTCTCAATGATGCACGATTTGAGGAAGAGCTGAAAGCGCAATAGGAACTTGATCTGCAACTATACAGATAAGAACTCTTATACAGGGACAAACGCAGAGAAAAATGGCTTGCTGTCGGGGATAGAAACTCTACCTTCTTTCACCGGTCTGCCAAAATTAGGAAGGTACAATCCTCTCTTGACAGCCTTCTCATTGACAACACGATGGTCAATGATGAAAATGTAATTGCACAGCATGTAGTCCACTACTGTGAATCTTTATTCACAGGCAGCTTGAGGCATGTTAATTATGAAGCTGTTAGATCGGTTATCCCTCAAAGTGTCACTGCTATGGATGATGACCTTCTGACACAGCGTCCCTCGTGTGAGGAAATTCGCAAAGCAGTCTTTAACATGAGTAAAGACAGTTCACCAGGCCCTGATCGCTTTGGAGGTATGTTCTATCAACACTAATGGGATATAGTTTGTAATGATGTTTGTCAGATGGTTTTCAGCTTCTTTGACTCTGGTTATATACTGCCTAGTATGAACTCGAGTATTATTGCTCTCATTCCCAAGGTCGAAGGGGCTAATGAAATTCACCAGTTCCATCCTGTAGCAATAGGGAACTTCAATTACAAGATCATATCGAAAATTATAGCTGACAGACTTGCTCCAATTGCCTCCAGGATCATATCTGACAATCGGCTTGGTTTTATAGCAGGTAGGAGCATTCATAACTGCATTGCTGCGGCTTCTGAGGGAATCAATATGCTTAAAAAGAAGTGCTTTGGGGGCAACATAGCTCTCAAGATCGATATTAGAAAGGCCTTTGACACCCTTGATTGGAATTTCCTGCTGGCTGTTCTTAAATCTTTTGGATTCGCTCTAAAATTTAGGAACTGGATTTTGGAAATTCTGAGATCGGCTAGAATTTCAATTGCTATTGGAGGAGGAATAAAGGGCTTCTTTGGTTGCTATTGTGGAGTCAGGCAGGGCGATCCGCTGTCTTTCACACTGTTTGGGATTGCTGAAGATTTTCTAGGCAGATGGATTTCAAAATTGGCTGATGAGGGCAGATTTGATCCAATGATGTACACCAGTACAGCTGCGTTTCCTTCTCACCTGCTTTATGCTGATGACATGATGATTTTTGCTAGAGCATCGACAAAAAAAATATGAGATGCATTAGGGACTTGTTTTATATGTATGAAGATTTCTCCGGTCAGGGGGTCAATTGGAGCAAATCCCAAGTTCTATTTGGCAATTTCATTAACGCAGGGCGCAGAGCTTGCCTTGCAGAAATCCTGGGCGTCAGGCAAGCAGCCCTTCCATTTAATTATCTAGGTGTTCCTCTGTTCCAAGGAGCCCCTAGATCTCGGTTCTTGAATCCTTTGATTGACAGATTTCTTAGTAAGTTCAGTCTTTGGCGGGGGCAATCTCTATCCTTTGCTGGTCGGCTCATTCTGATTAAATCTGCATTAACTGGTGCTCTTGTGCACTTGTTTCTTCTGTATCGTTGGCCTGCGGCTCTTATAGCGCGGATTAACAGAGCTATCTGATATAACCCGGGTTGAAAATCCGGATTCTCATATGGAGCGAATACGTCTACCGGATGGACCTGTTACTCGAGCACGTGCTAAGCAGTTTGAAGAGGAGCTCCAAACATATGTGGTGCAAATGTTAGATATGTCGGACCAAATTGACACAGGTGGAATTCAAGAAGCTATAACTTTTTCATACCTCTCGGGTTACTCGGAAAGCGGGTATATCAAAGAAACCAAACACGGACTAAACGAATCGAGCGGTGAAATTATTTCAAAAATTACTATATGAATTTTAGTGGTTTGGATTTATGGGAAAAGAAATTAATGTGAATTGGACAAGCTCAAAACCCATCTGATACAAGCATGGCAAGAAATAATTGATAAGAAAATAACACAAACAAAGAACAATTAATGTATCTTTTGTTTGTATGCAATAGATTTATATTTTATCAAGTCAAATGTAGTGGGCAGCAAACAAACCTTATCAATTCATATGTATGGGTAGTTGATTTTGAATATTAAGTCAATACTCTGAATTTGACACGGTTGTAATCCTCTATATATAGGTTTGATTTATGTTTGTAAGACAGTGCTTTTTTCATCAATAAAAAATATTACTCTAAAGAGTTTGTGAGTGGTTTCTCTTGTGTTCTTTGGAGCACTACTTTGAACAGTTCGGGATTAAATCTTTAATTGTTGGAGACTGGAATTGGGTCTTTACAATCTAGTTTTGTAAGGGTTCTTTTCTGTCCGACCCTGATTCGTTAGCTTTCCTAAGGATCAAATCTAGTTGTCGGGTTTTCGAGGCACTGTTCCTCGTGGGTTCGCATCAGTTTGGTATCAGAGCCGAGCTCTAACTTTTCAGGTTTTATCTATTCGTAATTTTCTTTAACTATTTTATTTTAATTTTTCTATTTTTCTGTTTTGTTTTGTTTTTTTTTTCTGTTAAGAGAAAAGAAAAAAAAAACATTATTATCCTAATTTTGAAAAAAAAAGAAATTGTTAGTGGAAAAAAAAAAGAAAAAAAAAATCTTCTCCATACACGTGAAGAACTTCCTTTCCATATAATATATTCTTTTACATAGCACAACAAAAAAAACCAAGTTGCAGTTCCGTTTTAGCTTATTCAAAAAAAAAAAAGTCTTACACAGTTAATACTTCAGCCGGTTTGGTAGAACCATAATTCACAAAATTAATTTCAATTTTGTTCTCCATGATTCTCTATTGATTATTTTCTAACGTCCACATTATATTTTGGTCATCGATTTGTTTATCTACGTTCCGTTCATTGTTTAACGTCTTGCTTCTTAGGTTGTAAGGTTGAATTTTGGTTTTTGACTATTGGGGTTAAACTGAATTTGTTCGACTGAGTTCTTTAAAGAACACTGTAAGAGAAATCGAGCGGTAAAAGGCACAGAGTGGTGAGCATATCAGAGAGAATAGCCGAAAAAAAATTGAGCGAAACACCGAGTGAATCGTGAGTTTTTTTTTTCATTATTTTACTTGATCTATTTGAATTTCTTTTGCGCAATAATATGGCAGACGATCAAGTGTTAACAATGTTAAACCGCTTAATGGAACGTATGGACATCATGGAGGAAAATCATCGAGTTGCTCTAGAAGCGAATCGAGCTGGTGGAGAAAATCGGCATGATAATGAAGAAAGATGGAATAGACAACGGGATGATAATGCTAGAGACGACAGGGGTCTTAGAAAAGTAAAATTGATAATTCCCTCGTTCAATGGTAAAAGCGATCCTGAAGCTTACCTAGAATGGGAGAAAAAAATTGAACTCATATTCGACTGTCACAATTATTCAGAGGAGAAGAAGGTGAGAGCAGCAGTAATTGAGTTCACGGATTATGCATTAGTCTGGTGGGATCAACTTGTCACCACGAGAACCAGATGTAGAGAGCCGCAAGTTGACACGTGGGATGAAATGAAAACTGTTATGAGGAAGCGGTTTGTCCCTAATGACTACTATGAAGGTTTATATAGAAAATTGCAAGTCCTTAAACAAGGTTAAAAGAGTGTAGAGGAATATTTCAAGGAGATAGAGATAGCAATGTTGAGAGCCGATGTCGTTGAAGATCGAAGAGCTACTAAGTCTCAGTTTTTAGCTGGTCTTAATCGGGACATAGCTAATATTATTGAGTTGCAACACTGTGTAGACGTGGAAGACATGGTACATGCAGCAAAGATAGTAGAACGACAACTCAAGGAGAGAAAGTATGAAAAATCCTACACAGGAGGTTCATCATCTTCTAACTCTAATTGGAAGAAACGGTGTGTAACGACCCGGTCCGGAGAGGGTGGTGCCGGGGTAGAAGGCCTGAGCAAGGAGCGGCCCTAAGGGATGACGATGGGGCAGGAATGAACTGAATCCCACATCGGAAATGGAGAGGGAGTGATTGGGGCTTATTAGTAAGATGTGAATCCAATACATGCAGACGCGTTTTAAAGCCGTGAGGCCCAATGTGTTGGAATTGGGCCAGAGCGGACAATATCTACATGGTATTGGACCAGGGTGTTACAATTGGTATCAGAGCCGACTCTCCACGTACGATGTGTGGTTCGGGGACGAACCAGGCGGAAGCTGGTGGGCCTGTAACGACCCGGTCCGGAGAGGGTGGTGCCGGGGTAGAAGGCCTGAGCAAGGAGCGGCCCTAAGGGATGACAATGGAGGCAGGAATGAACTGAATCCCACATCGGAAATGGAGAGGGAGTGATTGGGGCTTATTAGTAAGATGTGAATCCAATACATGCAGACGCGTTTTAAAGCCGTGAGGCCCAATGTGTTGGAATTGGGCCAGAGCGGACAATATCTACATGGTATTGGACCAGGGTGTTACACGGTGGGGTAACCAAGAGAAAGGAAGCAGATTTCCTTCAAAGTTTGACAATGCCAAACACAAGTCAGACTCGGTTGAAAAAAATAAGCATAAGGGAGAAGAGAAACCGAGACCAAGCAAACTTCAGTGTTTCAAATGTTTGGGATTTGGTCACATAGCATCTGAATGCACAAATAGACGAGCCATGATCATGAGGGGCGGAGAAGTAGTCACTGACACTGAAAGTGAATGTGATGAGGCCGGAGAAGAAGACGAAGACTCTGAGGAGGCGGAATGCTTCACCAGAGCTGAACGAGGGGAGTCGTTAGTCGTCCTACGACTATTGAATTCTCAAATGAAGATTGCCGAGGACAAAATACAACGGGAAAACATCTTCCACACTCGATGTCTCGTGCAAGGCAAGGTATATAGTGTGATTATTGATAGTGGTAGTTGTGCTAATGTAGCTAGTACCACCTTAGTAGAGAAGCTAGGGTTACCAGTCACAAAGCACCCGCGCCCTTATAAATTGCAATGGTTAAATGATTGTGGGGAGATTAAAGTAAATAGACAAGTCTTAGTGTCCCTCAAAATTGGGCAATACAAGGATGAAATACTGTGTGATGTCGTACCCATGCAAGCTGGTCATATTTTATTGGGTAGACCATGGCAGTTTGATAGAGATGCTATGCATTTAGGGAGAAAGAACCGTTACAGTTTTGAACATGTTGGTAAAAAATTGTTTTAGCTCCCTTAACGCCTACAGAGGTCTATGAAGACCAAATCAAGCTTAGAAATCATAGTGGGCCTGTTTCTAATAAAGCTCATGTATCATCTGATGATAACCGAGAGTCGAGAGAAAAGCATGGTGAGAAGAGTGATGAAAATGAGGATTTGGTGAGAGAAAAGCAAAATTCAAAAAAAAATGAGAGAATAGATAATGATGTGGCCAAAGAGCGAGAGAGCCGAGGTAAAAATAATTCTGAAATTACAAAAGGAGAGGGGCCACATGCAAAAGGAGAGTCAAGAGAGAATAACAGTGTGGGGCGGGGTAAGGCTAATTTCTTTGCGAGGTCCAGCGAGGTTAAGTATGCTCTTTCTGTAAATAAGCCTGTCTTATTACTTGTTTATAGAGAAGCATATGTAAGTCAAGCTGATAATGTCCTGCCTAGTTCTTGTATTTCTCTTTTGCAGGAATATCAAGATGTCATGCTCGAGGAATTGCCTGAAGGATTACCACCTATTCGGGGCATCGAACATCAGATCGACCTAGTACCTAGGGCAGTCATTCCTAATCGTCCAGCATATCGGTGTAATCCTGAGGAAACGAAGGAGTTACAACGTCAAGTAGAGGAGTTACTTACTAAAGGGTACGTGAGGGAGTCGATGAGCCCATGTGCCATACCTGTGCTCCTTGTTCCAAAAAAAGACGGAAGTTGGAGAATGTGTGTTGATTGTCGAGCCGTCAACAACATTACGGTAAAATATCATCACCCTATTCCTAGGTTAGATGATATGTTCGATGAATTACATGGATCTATTGTGTTTAGTAAAATAGATTTGAAAAGTGGATACCATCAGATTAGGATGAAAGAAGGGGATGAATGGAAAACCGCATTTAAAACTAAACATGGATTGTATGAATGGCTCGTTATGCCTTTTGGTCTTACCAATGCACCATCAACTTTTATGCGCTTAATGAATCATGTGTTGCGTGCATTTATAGGCAAGTTTGTGGTGGTCTACTTTGATGACATATTGGTATATAGTAGGTCTTTAGAAGAGCATTTAGGTCACTTAAGGAGTGTCTTTGATGTGCTTAGAAAAGAACAATTATATGCTAACTTGTCTAAATATTCCTTTTGCACAGACCAAATTATTTTCCTTGGTTATATTGTGTTCTCTAAAGGAATTAAAGTAGATGAGGAAAAGGTTAAGGCAATCCGCGATTGGCCTACACCTAGTAGTGTGTCTGAGGTGCGAAGCTTTCATGGTTTAGCATCATTCTACAGACGATTTGTGAGGGACTTTAGCACTTTAGCTGCTCCCCTCACTGAGGTGATTAAAAAGACAGTAGGATTTTCATGGGGAATAGAACAAGAGAATGCTTTTAATATTTTGAAGGATAAATTATGTTCTGCTCCTGTACTTGCATTACCTAACTTTGAGAAAGCATTTGAGATTGAATGTGATGCCTCTGGCATAGGTATTGGTGCTGTTTTGATGCAGGATAAACGACCAATTGCCTTCTTCAGTGAGAAGTTGAGTGGGGCTTCACTTAATTACCCCACCTATGACAAAGAGTTATACGCTCTAGTGAGGGCGTTGGAAACATGGCAGCATTACCTCTGGCCTAAGGAGTTTGTTATTCATTCTGATCATGAGTCCCTAAAACACCTCAAGGGACAAGGTAAGTTGAATAGACGACATGCCCGATGGATGGAGTTCATTGAGACTTTTCCATATACTATTCAATACAAGCAAGGTAAATAAAATGTGGTGGCTGATGCACTATCGCGCAGGTATATTCTTTTAAGTTCCTTGAATACTAAGCTCTTGGGATTTACACATCTTAAGGAATTGTATAAAGGTGATGTTGATTTTGGTGATATGTACCTTGCATGCGGTAAGTCTGCGATGGACAAATTCTATTTACTTGATGGCTTTTTATTCCGAGAAAGTAGACTATGTGTGCCACAATGTTCATATCGAGAATTGCTTGTCCGAGAAGCCCACGATGGTGGACTGATGGGGCATTTTGGGGTTCGTAAGACTTTAGATATTTTGCATGAACATTTCTTTTGGCCAAAGATGCGTAGGGATGTCAACAGACTTTGTTCTAGGTGCATTGCTTGTAAAAAGGCTAAGTCTAAGGTTTTGTCCCAAGGTCTCTATACCCCGTTACCCGTGCCTACAGAACCCTGGGTAGATATTTCTATGGACTTTATTGTTGGGTTACCTAGGACAAAGAAAGGCCGTGATTCCATTTTTGTTGTGGTTGATAGGTTTAGCAAAATGGCACATTTCATTGCATGCAATAAAACCGATGATGCTACCAACGTTGCAGACCTTTTCTTTCGAGAGGTCGTAAAGTTGCATGGAATACCAAAAACTATAGTATCCGACCGAGATGCTAAATTTTTAAGTCATTTTTGGCGTGTTTTGTGGAGTCGATTGGGTACTAAGCTTTTGTATTCTACTGCTTGTCATCCTCAAACGGATGGACAAACCGAGGTCGTTAATCGAACTCTTGGTCAAATTTTGCGTACTGTGGTTGGGAAAAATCTTAAGAATTGGGAAGAGTGTTTACCTATGGTAGAATTTGCATATAATCACAGTATTCACTCATCTACTTTGTTTTCACCATTTGAAGTTGTTTATGGTCTTAATCCTCTTACTCCTATGGATTTACTACCTTTACCTGTGGATGCCAGGTCTAGTACATATGGCGTTAAGAAAGCAGAATTAGTGCAATCAATTCATGAGAAGGTTCGCAAGCACATTGAAGAAAAAAATAGACGGGTTGCCTCTAAAGTAAACCAACATCATAAATGGGTTGTGTTTGCACCTGGTGATTTGGTGTGGGTGCATTTTCGAAAAGAGAGATTTCTAGGCCTTCGTAAAAATAAGCTTCAACCCCGAGGCGATGGTCCTTTTCGAGTTTTGGAGCGTGTTAATGACAACGCTTACAAAATTGATTTACCTGGTGAGTATAATGTATCTGCTACTTTTAATGTTACTGATTTATCTTTTTATGATGCAGATTCTGATTCGAGGTCGAATCCTTCTGAGGAGCGAATACGTCTACCGGATGGACCTGTTACTCGAGCACGTGCTAAGCAGTTTGAAGAGGAGCTCCAAACATATGTGGTGCAAATGTTAGATATGTCGGACCAAATTGACACAGGTGGAATTCAAGAAGCTATAACTTTTTCATACCTCTCGGGTTACTCGGAAAGCGGGTATATCAAAGAAACCAAACACGGACTAAACGAATCGAGCGGTGAAATTATTTCAAAAATTACTATATGAATTTTAGTGGTTTGGATTTATGGGAAAAGAAATTAATGTGAATTGGACAAGCTCAAAACCCATCTGATACAAGCATGGCAAGAAATAATTGATAAGAAATTAACACAAACAAAGAACAATTAATGTATCTTTTGTTTGTATGCAATAGATTTATATTTTATCAAGTCAAATGTAGTGGGCAGCAAACAAACCTTATCAATTCATATGTATGGGTAGTTGATTTTGAATATTAAGTCAATACTCTGAATTTGACACGGTTGTAATCCTCTATATATAGGTTTGATTTATGTTTGTAAGATAGTGCTTTTTTCATCAATAAAAATATTACTCTAAAGAGTTTGTGAGTGGTTTCTCTTGTGTTCTTTGGGGCACTACTTTGAACAGTTCGGGATTAAATCCTTAATTGTTGGAGACTGGAATTGGGTCTTTACAACCTAGTTTTGTAAGGGTTCTTTTCTGTCCGACCCTGATTCGTTAGCTTTCCTAGGGATCAAATCTAGTTGTCGGGTTTTCGAGGCACTGTTCCTCGTGGGTTCGCATCACTATCCGTAACTTCCTTTGGACTGGGGATAAGGATCGAAGGAAGCTCATTGTGGTTCCTTGGAAAATTTGATGTTAGCAAACTGCAAATGAAGGTTTGGGTATCAAAAACTTCGAAATTTTTAACACTGCACTTCTTGCTAAATTCAATTGGGATCTCATACAAGGTAATAGATTTATCATCAATTTGATTCGGCTCCAATTCTTTGAACCATCTGGGATGCCTAAACGATACATTGTAAATTCTTCCATCTGGTCCTCACTAAGAGCCAATTTTGATTTGATTAATGAAGATTCAGTTTGGTGGTTTGGTGAAGGCTCGAGTCTGAACTTCTGGACTGACAGGTGGATTGTGCCATCGATCGCGGACCAGATCAATATCCCTAAAAATACGCAGGCCAAGCTGTACGATCCTATTCAGAACTTCAGACTTAACGATTCTTGGATTAATTTGCAAGAGCTTCCTATCCATGTTCAAGCGAACATCAATCAAATGGAAGCTATTGAAGGAAATGACTTGTGTGTTTGGCAACCGTCGGATTCTGGAAAAGTCACGGCTCGATCAGTTTACTCTCATCTTGTTCAAGGTAATATGGTTGCGTGGAGCAAGTTTATTTGGAACCCAATTGTTCCTCCCAGACGTGCCGCACCTTCTGGAAGCTGCTGAAAGGCAAACTCACCCTTCAATCTTTGCTGCAATCTTATGGATTCTCCTTGGCTCAAAGATGTGAACTTTGCAAACTCAAAGAAGAAAATGCTTCCCATCTATTCGTAGCGTGCGCTGTTGCCAAGGAACTTTGGAATTTAATTTTCAACGTGTTTGATATTACCTGCAGTTTTAATGCTTGCTTTGCTGATTTCTTCACCACGCTTCGTGAAATACGGGTGAGGCGAAGTTCATTTGGCATATACGAAACCGAGCGGTTTTTGAGAATGAGCTTCCTTCAATCCAAAATTTAAAATACAGGCTGATGCAGTTGATAAACGAAGGGCGTGACACTGCTGTTGCCGCTGTTCGTCCGCCTCCTGACCCCGATTATGCTGTTGTGCGTTGGATTGCCCCACTGGTTAAAGGTAAACACAAATGGAGCTTCGAGTTCCACAGATAATGCTGGGGCAGGTGGGATTTTTCAAAATTCAAGGGGTTTTGTAGTCGGGTGCTTCGCTTTTCGTATACAGAACTCGTCCGCCAACATAGCTGAACTCAAAGCGATCGCTTTCGCAGTCAAAGCTGTGTGGGAAAGAACTGGCGGAGCATTTGGATCGAGTCTGATTCGACCTATGCCGTGCATCTATTGACTAATAGCCAAGCTGAGGTACCATGGAGAATCAGAAGAGAATGGCAATGTTGCCTAAATCAGCTTTCAGTAATGACTTGGCGAGCTACACATATATTTAGGGAAGAAAATCAGGCAGCAGATAGACTCGCGAGTTATGGGCAATCAGCAGCGACTAGTTGCTGGTGGCACTCGACACCTCACTTCTGTCAGGCACTAGTATTTGACGATTTGTGCAATGTAGCGCATATTCGTTTTCTGTAATTTTTTTGCTTTATTCTTATTTTCTTTTTTCTTTATCCGTTTGTAATTTTTCTTTTCTTTATCAATAAAAGGGTTGATGGATGTGCTGGGGGTGCCAACCTAGTTGGGATGCCTGGCCTTTCATCGCGTCCCAACCTTAAAAAAAAAAGTTAATTAACAAAATTCTAGTTTAATGTTTTATTATTTATTGTCTTAGTTTAATTTTTTTAACATAAATATATTAATTAGACGGTATGAGTCAGATTTAGAAATTACTTTCCTTAATATGGTTAAGCCCGGTTTGAGCCCAAAGAAAATATATTGCGGGTTGAATTGGAATGGAATAAGCTAATTAAGCTTCTCCCAGTAAGATCAGATCTGAACTCGGTCTAGTTCAATCCATGAACATTTCTAATAAAGTTAAATGTATGACTTTATTCCAAATCTTAACGCTTCAAAATTGAGGTGTTATAAGAAAGTTTGAACATTCCAATACAAATTTACCTTTATAAACTTAAGAAAAACAACATTACCCTTGTCTGCAAGTTATTTATAGATGGACATTTTAGTAATTAAAATATTTACAATGCTTTATAAATAAGATTATAAATGGAGCGAGGTGGGGATGAGACTGCTTTATAAATCTTAGTAATTAAAATATTTACAATGCGTTATAAATAGTTGGAAATGAAACTTGGAAGAACCTGTTAGAAATGAATTTTGGTGTTAGGGAGAAGATCGATTTGGAAATTCTAATGCTGGAAATCGCGAAATAGAAGAGGAGAAGGTCGAGTTTGGAAGAACATACTAGAAATTGATTTATGTCATTTCTTTTTACTTTTTATTCTCTATCTATCATAGTAAATAAACTCTTATTTTTATTTGTCTACGTTAATAGGCCGAATCGCCCTAACAATACTTATCTTTAAAACTCGATGAAAATGTTAAATAAGGGCCGAATCCATAATAGAATCAATGATCAATGGCTCAATATGAAAAAATAATTGATCATTGGCTTGATCCTTAAAATATGTAAAGTTCATTGGCTTAATTATGCTTTTTGCCAATTAAAAATGAACACTAATATCACAAAACTTAATTCTTAATATCAAAACATTATACTTTACATTTTTTTTGGTAGGGAAAAGAAAGTAAAGACAAAACAAACACCACAACAAATTAACCCGGGATTAGCCTAGGAAAGCTAACCCCCACAATGTCTTCAGAAAACAAAGATAACAGGAAATCAAGAGGAGAAGAGAAAATAGAGACGTCCAAAGCCCTCTCATGGCCCTCAGCAGCAAGCCGATCTGCCACCCGATTCTGCTCCCTAAAAACATGGCAAAAGTTGATAGAATCAAAAGAGTAACAAATCCTTCTAATTGCTTTAACTAAATTCTGGCTCCCTAAACACAGAGCCCTTTTATCAGAAATCATCTTGACTACTTCGAGATTGTCTGAATCCACTAGCAGCCTTCTAATCCCCAGATCCATGTGTAAAAATCTAGTTTACCTATCATCGGTAACTGTTATTGGCAGAATTTAAATAAAATTACTACAGAAGAAATCAAATGCAAAGTTGGATGATTTTGATATTAAGAAATTAAGTTTTGTAGTATTAATGTTTTAGTCCTGTTACTAGGAGGACCACAAATGTAACTAACCCGTTATCATTGCTGATAAGGTATGGAGACTGAACAGTGACAATCCCATTAGATTTGGTTAACCTGCATCGGGAATGGTTATGAACACTCCAACGATCGGGTTAGTGAGAGAATATGTGAAATGGAGAGGGAAAGTATGTAAAGAGAGAAGAATGGAATCCCTTAGAAGGGTGTTACGTAACTTTTTTATAAACTTTGGTTAGGGATGATAAGTCTATATTGCCCTTGACCTTTGACTGTCTGTGGGATCTGGGATTAGGTGTGTTCAGATGTGTTTTTGAGATGCTCCCAACGTATATAAGGCAAAAGATGGACAGAGATGCGCTTTGTGCAAGCTAGCCTTCTAAATGGGCCTCATAGGTATTGGTTGGGTCTTAGGCCCAAAGGCTTCATCAATAAGTTCCCCATTTCTTTTTGCTAGGGAGACATTTCATATGACCCGTCAGGTCTGTTCCTTTATAGTGAGGCATAGGTTGGGAGTGTCGACCATTGAGAGGAGGGTCTATATGATCTTTCTACGGGTGTTAGGGAGTAGTGGACAAGTGTCTCCCTCTAGGGATGGCAACGGGTACCCAGTACTACCCGCTCCTAATGGGACTACTCGTACCCTATATAAAAGGGTATGGAACAGATGTGGGATCAAAACTATTACTTGTTAGGGTAATGGGACGGGTATGGGAATACCCCCAGGGTACCTGGTACTCGTTACCCCGTCATAAATCTTCTATATATTAAAAAATATTATTATTTTTTAGATATAAAATATGAGATTTGAACCTCATCCGTTTGTTCTTCAACCACTAAGCTACTTTATTCTTGTTGATTAAGGTTCAATTTGTTCAATTTTTAGATAAATGATTTATTAAATTTATAATATTTTTTATTTTATTTATTGATTCTTAACGGGCAAGGATACCCGCGGGTACCTGTGAATTAAATGGGACGGATATGAGATGTAAAAAGTATACCCGTTAGAGTAATGAGATGCATAATTAAAAAAATAAACGGATAAGGGTTTGAGATTGACACTACCCGTTGGTACCCTACCCATTGTCATCCATATACCGGATTAGTCTGATGGGGAGAGGGGGCGGGGGCAAATTTACACGTGCATGCCAAAAAAAATTGCTAAATCAAAACTTGTCATTTTTTTTGCTAAATCGAACTTTTTCGTGTATATATATATATATATTATCATCTTAATGGTGCAGAACCAATTTTTATATACCACTATAAAACTTCTTAAAATTAAACTAGATTTACACTATAAAAGTAAGATTGATTTGTTTTGAACAAATTTAGGAAAATTTATTGTCTATCATATATTAATCATGTTGAATTTATTGTCTATCCACTACTCTTTTCATTTGTCAATTCTCAACTACATATTTTTCCACCCTCCTCGTTTCAAACCAAAACCTTATCCTCACTTTCACTTACTTTCACCCACTTTTACCTCGTTTCTCCTAGTTTCACCTAGTTTCTCATAAGACAATGAAAGGAACATTCCTCAAGAGGTTGACAAGGGTGGTCGAAACATTCCTCTAAGAGGAACGGATTATGTGAGGAGACATGAGGGCCGGAGGGGCCAGACCCCTTGTCTTCGCCTCTGGTTGTCTTCCTGCATTGCCTTTTGGGTTTCTATCATCTGGCGTTGAGTTTTAGCATGCTAGGCTTGTGCGACTTGCATGACTTGGAAGTCCTTAAGATATTTCATCATCTTGATAGCGGGATCCTTGGATTAATCCTCAGAGTTTGATTCTATCGTAATGATGTCCTCAAAGTTCATATTGACAGTTGTTGCGTCCATCTTTTCATTTAGCCTGCTTGCTGTATTGAACGACATATTTTATTGGGGTAATTCCTAATGGTGGAAAGGTCTCTCCCATTTTGTTGATTTCTTCTTTATTTTAGATAAATTGAAGGACTTGTGCTAGTAGTCAGTTCACTCTCATCATACCAAATAATAAAGTATAAAAATTGAACGGTGACAAAAGTCCACTAAACTCGGTTGACCTATGCTAAAAACAGTCCATGTGAACACTTTGACGATCAAGTAGTGAGATAATAATGGAATCCACCTTTTTATAAACTTTGGTTAGGAGTGATAAGTCCATATTACTCTTTAGCCTTGGTTGACCGTGAGATTTGGAATAATTAAGAGCATCTATAGTGGTTGGACAATGTCCAACCATGCACTATCTTTAATATACTAATATAAAAATAAAAATAAAAATAAAAAATAAAAAATAAAATCACAAATATAATTTATAAATATGCTTTTATATTGAATATCAGGTCCCATATAAGTTTTGGCATGCTCTTTAACTTGTATGCATCATAGCAATTTGACACATTAATAAGAATGAAATTCAAAATATTGTCCATGGATAAACATTGTCCTAATTCCAACACTATCCATTTTTACATTTTAGTAGTTGAAGAGTGTTCTATAAATTTATTTATTTGCAGAATAGTTTTAGATGAGTGTTCAATTCCATGACTTTGAGAAGGGCATGACGTATGTAAGGCCAGAGATGGGCAAAGATTGACTTTGTACAAGCTGGTTTTAGGAATGAGACTCACTTAACCACTGGCTGCACCCAAGGCCCAAATGCTTCTTCAATTCTTATCAATGTGTTCCTTATGAAAATTATTGTTATCATTATTGTAGCCATATAATTGAAGATTTATTTATTAATTATTAGTGTAGTATTTTATAATTTTTTGAAACTAAAAGATAGTTTTTAAAAGTAAAAGAGTTCGTTAGGTGTTATGTCATAATAATAACAATAACAATAAAAATAATATATGTATAATTATTTCCTTTTTCTGTATAAGCCCATACAAATCTTAGCTATTTTTAAAAATAGTTATTACATCCTTTCTAGGTATATAGGCACAACAGTTGCGTTCACATGAACCCTGATGACCATGTAAATAATAATTTTATAATTACCCGTATCTATAATGTTTGAAACTATGAAACTTAATATAATTAATCATGTTATATACATACAATTTGTGTCTATATTTGTATAATGAGGCATATAAAATTACCTATCTTTTACTATTTTAGAAAGAAATAGACATAAAAACGTCTCTAATTTTTTTTATTAATTATTAACGAAGTCTTTCATCTTTTAGTTTAATGTATTGAATTAATTATAATTGTATAAAATTGAGACTCTAGTTAGTGAAATATAAAACTCGGTTAAAAACCTATGTTATCTCATTTATATCTTAAATTACATTTTTTTTTAATTTTAAAATTAATTTTTTTACATTTTTAATACATGTATTTGATGTAGATTGAAATCAATGTGTACGGTTTTAGTCTTAAACCGACAAAGAACACAAACTTCTCTACCTAAATTAGAAGGTTGAGTAAACCCAATGATGAACTCCTTGCTCCAATGGAGGCTCAAAATGTTAATAATATCAAAAGTTATTCTTCCATACAAAATAAGAGGTATTTATACCCTCTCTAAATAAAGGATTAAAGACTAAATAGCCCCTACTAGAGTTACGTTTAAAGAAGTAATTCTAAGGGTAAATTAGAAGTAAAAACAAGTAATGGCAATAGTGTAAATAATGGACAGTGGCAAGACAGTAATTAAGTGTAGTTTAGCTCTTGTCTCCTCATCAAAGACTTGGCGAGGAAGTCTGCCCATAGCCTCCACGCTCCGCGTGTTTTGAGGCACGTGGGTGGCATCCTGAACTTGGCCTTTTTCGGATGCATCTCCTCCTCCCTCTCGTGCACTAGACTCACGCTCCGCATGTATGACCTTCTGAGCTCGGCTCTCCTCGAATGGGTCTCCAGCAATGGACTCACGCTCCGCGTGTTTTGGAAAATGCCCAGCGTGTATGACCTTTTGAGCTCGGCTCTCCTCGAGTGGGTCTCCTCCTTCTTTCCTGGCAACGAGCCCACGCTCCGCGTGGCTTGGCTCCGGTCCCTTCACGCTGCAGCTGTCCTCATCAGTAATGGACAAATAAGATGCTTATTTTTATGTGTTCAATGTATGTATGAGCATAGTATTGAGCATCTTCTACTTTTTGGACGATCTAGTGAACTTCTGGTCCCGGTCAAGCATTTTCAAATCTTGCCGAGCATTCTAGTAATTACAGATTTAATAGGTGTGATCGAGTGTTAAATTAAATATCAAGGGTTGAAAAAAACAGAAATTTCACAAATTTTTTATTATTAAAAAGTCATGATACGATGGTTAACAAGTCCATTAAATTATAATTTGGTCCTCGATTTTTAGAAAATGTGTAACTGTATCCTAATCCATTAAACAGTTAATTAACTATTTCGATGACTGACCTTTTATTTTAGGCTTTTTTAATAAAATACTGATATTATTCCATTAGATGAAAGAAAGTATAAGTACATCAAGAAAATAGTAAGGAATAAAATCTCACACAGCTAATGTTAATATAAAATCCACACGTGCGTCACGTGCGTCATCCTCATTACGGTCTATGATCAAGCAATAAAAGCCCAAATGTATCCATAACGGTCCAGGCGCAGCAACAACAGCTCATTACCGCTAGCAGGTTCCTAAACCTCCAAAGATCAAGGGAATCTTCCGGAATCCTATGAGACGAAAAAAAAAAAAAAAAACTCTTCCTAGGATTTGGACTTGAGGTGTCATGCTTCTATTCCATCCATTACATCAATATTTTTTTGATTAAGATGTCATGCTTCTATTCCATCCATTACATTTAATCTATTGTAAAAATGATCGTTTATTAATTTCGATTAAACTAATTTTCAGTTTAAATTCAATTTGGTTTTTTTGTATTATTATTTTATTATTTTAGATTATTTCTTTTAACCCTAGCCATGACGTTTATAATATATTGACGTTGCATATGCATTATTAATATAATAAAAGAAAAAAAAACGTGACATGCTTATTGTATATTGGGTAATGACTAATGATTAACCCTTTTTCCTTATGGAAAATAATTAACCCTTTTGAGTGACTTTTAGATTATTATTTTGGTGGGATTAACATTAATAAAGCGCGGGAGAGATCAGGAAGCCCAAAAACGGTTAATACGCGCCTAATCATCCGTTGCCACGTCATTCCAGTCCGCTTCCTTATATACTAAGTCTAAGCAAAGCTTACCCATTCCCAATCCCATTGCTTAAATTCAAATATCCCTCCTTCCTCCTCAGCTTCACCGCAAAACACAGAAAATGTTTACCTCCAAATTTCGTTCACAAGTTGTTCCCTCCAAGCCTTCTTCTACTGAAGACAGTGCCAATTCAAATTCCGAACAACTTCTGATCAAAATTCCCGGAGCAATAGTCCACCTCATTGAGAGTGAGAGGAGCGTCCAACTTGCTTCCGGCGATCTCTCAATTGTCAGTCTCAAACAAGGCGACACTCCTGTTGCTATTCTCGCTCGTGTAGGCGATAATGGAATTCGATGGCCATTGGCCAAAGATGCCGCATCCGTTAAGCTTGATGAATCTCATTACTTTTTCACTCTTCGCCTTCCTTTAACTGAAGACGAGATTGAAGTGGAGCTGTTGAATTATGGAGTCACCATTGCTTCCAAAGGACAAGAGGTTTTGTTGAAGGAATTGGATAAGATATTGGAGACTTACAGTTGTTTTACAGTGCAAGAGGTGAAGGATGAAGGGAATTGGGTGATGGTAGAGGGGAATGTGGCGAAGGAGATATCTCCGGAGGAGTTAATGACGGAGGAGAAGAAGAAGGAGTTGATGGAGGAGAGTTCGGCTGCGTATTGGACTGTATTGGCTCCTAATGTAGAAGATTATAGTGGATCTGTTGCTCGGATGATTGCAGCTGGGTCAGTTCGGCTTATTAAAGGGATATTATGGTGTGGAGATGTGACTGTGGATAGGTTGAAGAAGGGGAATCAATTATTGAGCAAGAGGCTGGGGAGTAAAGATCAATCCAATGTGCAGATTAGTCCAGCAACTATGGAGAGAATCAAAAGGTTTGATTCTTATAATATTCATTCATTGGAGATTTGCATTTCTATTTCAGTACCAATTCAATTTATTGCATTACCAAAGGTCAACTTCTGTTTTTCATATCAACATAACCTATGTGTATAGTGCTATATAGTTGTTTAATTTTATCTTGGAATATTTGCAGGGTCAATATGTTGACAAAAAAGTCAGAGGAAATGGCAAATGCAACCCTTTCTGGGGTTTTGAAAGTTTCAGGATCCGTTACAAGTTCAATTGTCAACTCCTATGTGGGCAAGAAATTCTTTAGCATATTGCCTGGACAAATTATTCTTGCTTCTTTGGATGGATTTAGTAAGTCATTCTTCCAATTTTATAGTTCTATAGTTCTATGTCATGTTTAATTAATTACCAAGTCGACTTGCTCTTCTTTCAACTGTTATTTTTGATGCGTTGAGAACCTAATTATACCATTAAAATTTTGATTTGAAGCTTAATTGTAGGCAAGCAGAATAATCTGAACCTTTTGTAGGTGATATCCTTATTTGGTAGATCTGAAATAATCCATAGTGAACTTCCTACATGATGTCTTTCATGACAGTTTTCAAGATAATTTTATCTCTTTGTTAAATAAAAATAATTACAGGTGTTACATTTGATTGAGCCCTATGTAGTCGCATTCATGTACTTCACAAAACAGTTCTCTTATCTAATTTTCTAGAGAGTAAATCTTTTACAAGGCTACCCCCTAAACCATGTGGAACAAAGTGAAGAAGAAGAATCTACGAAACCAACCTAGTTGCTTTAGGATCAAACATAACTCATGTGAATATGAAGTCCTGAAATTGCATGTAGTGTTATGTATTTCCCAAGTTCTTAATTTGATAATTGATGGTAATGGACCTAGCGATGAGCCTTCTTTCACATGGAGGAGAGCTCAATTCAGTAATATAAGAAGTTGTATGTTGCGACTTAGGAATTACAATGTTTTCCTATGTTCTTGTTCTAGCTTCTTCATCTGCTCTTGAGGCGTAGGCATGCTCGTAAATTTATACATAGTCGGAGTGCGTTGGAGCTTCATAAAGCTGTAACAACTGACTTGTCTTGAGGATATTGGTATTATTACCTGTGATTTAAAGATGTAGAAATGTAGAACTAAACCAGAGAGAATTTACTTTGTATGTGTAATCTTCTGATATTAGAACTGCTGGAACGTGTTAAAGTTTATTCTAGATTTGCTGACGATGTTGTTTCTTTTATGGTTATGCAGACAAGGTCTGTGATGCTGTTGAGTATGCAGGAAGGAGTGTGATGTCGACATCAACAGTTGTGACTACAGATCTTGTCTCAAAGAGGTATATCTCAATTTTCCTTTAAATTGAACAAAAATATCTTCATGTTTAGCACTTCCACCACATTTAGTGTGTTTATGCAAGAAGTCGCTTTCACAAATTGTGATCCACTTTGCTTTAGTCTCTGTTTGTGTGTTGTTAGTTGATTTGGAGAATTTCTTGTTCCACTAAGCAGTTGTTGATACACACTATCTTAAAATACATTTTAGACAAAGATAATTTCTTGTCAGCGTTTTGTGTTCGATTTGATAGTATAGAGAGAGGTAGTTCATGAATTAGTTAAGTCATTCCGTAAACTGACTGAATGATTGAATATCTGGTATTTGAAGGTTCGGAGAAGAAGCTGGAAAGTTGACAAACCAAGGGCTTGATGCGGCGGGACATGCCGTGGGCATTGCTTGGGCAGTTTTCAAGATAAGGAAGGCTATTAACCCAAAGAGTTCTTTGAAACCCACGAATCTTCTTAAGGCTGCTGCAGTGGCAAATTCTACCGGAATCAAGGCTAAATGAAGAACTAAATATGAATTCTAGCATTATTGTTTTTGGGTGTGTTATTTGAGTGTGCAAATGCTTCTCTCTTTTGTATCACGTAAGAGAAGTTAATCAAGTTATTGTATTTTTTCAAACTATCGATTATATTATTATTATTATTATTATTATTATTATGTACTAAGATTGTTCAATTTGAAATATTGTTCTTTTGCATTTACCCGACCTGATTCTCAACAGCACCGAAGACACAACACAAGACCAAGCAATCAATCTTGAGCATTAATTTCTTTAGGCACAAAACACAAATATTATATTACCGGAGTAATGCATCTGATCAATAAAAAGAGTGTGACGTATGCTCATAAACTTAGTAATTTGGTTCAATATCGTTAATTCTGTTAGTTCTTTTATTTTTGTATTAGCTATACATTTTCTATATTACAGTTAATTCCCTAAGAGCATCCCTAGTGGGAACCAATTTCTTTGTTACTTAGTACATTTGGTTGTAACCTAGCACTATGGAAGATGTTACTTATATTAGTTTGTTACTAATATTAGTTACAAACTTTTCATCTCCAAGATAAAGAATTAAAAGAAATAACTTAGAAGAGAGTGCATACTACTTTCCAAGAAAAAGAAAGTACTAGATGCAAGTGGACAAATGGAGAATGGGTGTCTCACTTTTGAGAAAAAAGTGATAAACTTTTTTGTTTCAAATTTCCCTTTTCATCCCATCTTTTTAATTAAAATTTCTTTTTAACCCCATAAAACTTTAAATAACTAATGGGTTCTAATGGAATATAACTTTTGTTTGTTATTTTTCCTAGGTGACACAACTTAGTTGTTACCACCCACTAAGGATGCTTCAAGATGTTAGATTTTCTAACTGTACCTATTTTGAATTCTAGTGAGTTTGTTAGATAGTTGTGCTAACTATTTTTGTCATATCTTCCCAATTCAAAGGGAATTGTTCATTCTTCTTCTTCATAATTTCTCTCTTCCTTTATATCCTCTCTTCTTTTCTTCTCTGAATTCTTCCCAGATCTAATGCCACAACCCTTAGTTCTGACATTGGTACCGAGTTCTTCCTTCCTTGACTATAATTCTTGTATGGTAAACAACCATTATAAGAAAACCTGAGCAGCTATCAAAACTTATAATAAAAAAAACTCTAGTTTCAGACCCTTTAAGTTCAAGTGTTGGAGAGGGCTGAATTAACAACTAATCAATTGTAATCAATGCAAGCCCAGCTGTTAGATGTTCAAGGAGTAAAGGATGGATTCCATCTGCTTGGATCATGCACAGTTTCGCAAGGATTGGTTTAACACCCAGCAAACGTTGAGGAACTCAACAAATCTGTAGCAGCCACTACTTAGATTCTTCAACCATCTTTTGAGCAACCCTTAACCCCAATCAACACTCAACGAGAAATTCTGGTAAATTCCTCATCTTAGAACAAGGTGGATATTATTCCACCAAGGTATCCTATTTCAATAAGGTGTTACTAAAATGTGAGGTACCACATTTTGAAGGATCTAAAATTGAAAGTTGGGTGAGCAAGTGCAACAAATATTTTCAGCTCTTTAAAGATGTAGTTGAGAAGAAGGTGGAGCTTGCAGGGTTGTACCTGGAAGGCGGGATAATAAGTGGTACAAAAACTGGATCTAGGAGAACCATGGAGCTAGCTGGCCAGTTTTCATTGAAGAAATTTTCAAATGGTTCCAAGACACTGAAGTGCAAGACGTGGTAGAGGAAATAGCTAATCTAAGGCAAGCATCGACTGTACCAGGAGCAGTGTGAAACCATTAAACTCAAAATGGAGAAGGTATTCGCTACAATCATCCCAACCTACTACGCCAGTAGTTTTTTTTCTGGATTAAAACCTGAGATACGATCTACAATAAGGGCTCCAACCTAGTGATATATATACTGCAATTAACCTAGCCAAATTACAGGAAACACATATAAAAGAACTGATAGAAAAGTTACACCTAAATCTAAACCCAGGTTCAATAGTAAATTCTGGAACCCTACTCGAATTTCTTCCATTAGAGCACCTTTAATGGTGCAAACATCTCTTTAATGCCACCTAAGACAAAGAACAAACAAAAAATACACACCACTAGAAGAGATGTGTTATTTAAAATAATATGGAGTGGAAAAGAAATTATGAAGAGTCAAAGAACAATTTTGATTAATAAAAATGAATCAAAAATGATATTTTGTAAGAAAAAGGTAGCACTGCCTTTTTTAGAATGGCAGTCGCCAAACTTGCTATTTGTGGCGTGTAACATACACTCGCCCAAATTGGATCATTAAAGAAAGGTGCGTGCATCTACTCTCTATCATATCTTTTTAATTGTCTTTTTTCCACTTCTGTCCGTACACTCCCAATTTTAGTAGCAAACTAATTTTGAGAACAACCTGTCTAATGGTTATCTACTCTTTTTTTTTTTGATGAAAACACATACAAAGAGTAACCACTAGAGATGCTCTTAAACCTCAAACCCTACCTAGCTCCTCTACAACCTTAATTCCTAAACCCCTTGACCCAAAACCTATCTCAACTGTCACTAACTTTAAAAGGACAGGACACCTAGAGTCTGTTGGAAATATAGTGACAGGTGCTTCTTCGGTCACCAATGCACTACGAATAAATTCAATATGCTAAACCTAGAAGGCCAGGTAGATGGTGAGGAATTACCCATGGAACAGTATGAGATTGAGCCTATTATTGAGGTTAGTAATGAGAACCAGGAACCTATCAACTTTTTCTATCAATGCTTAGATGAGGGAATAGCTGGTGGAACCTTCAAGCTAAAAGGAATTTTGTACAAAAGAATAATTACTATCTTAATTGATAGTGGGAGTACCAGCACTTTTTTGAATCACAAACTAGCCTTAAAAGCTAAATTGAGTTAAGCTTGCAGCAGTGTCAGTTGCTGATGGGAGATAGCTCCTAGTTAACTCTAAGTGTGAAGAACTAAGTTGGTCAATGCATAATTCCAAGTTCGGATTCTCAGTGAGAACCTTGGATTTGGGAGATTATGATATCATATGAGGAACTGACTGAATGAGGCATCACACCCAGTTATCTTTGACTTTGAAGGCAACAAACTCATCATTCACAAGGACCAACAACCCTTGGAACTGAAGGGCATTCATGAGACAGTGCCATCCAATGTAATAGCCTCAAATCCTTAAACCATTTAAATTCCAAAGGATGGAAATTAGTTACTTCTAAATTGTTTCTAATGTCATTATCTGAAGTTTCCCAAACGACTGAAAGACCTAGCCATTTACCCCTTATACCACCCCAATATCAAGCATTAATTTCACATTTTGAGTACTTATTTACACCTCTAACCCAATTACCCCTTCCAGAACGCATGACCATGCTATACAACTTAAGGATGCCAAAGACCCTACAAATGTCAAACCCTATAGATATTTCCAAAAGAATGAAATTGAAAAATTGATAGCTAAAATGCTCACCAATGGAGTCATAGAACCCAAACAAAGTCCTTATGCCTTACTTGTTAGTCAAAAAGAAAGAAGAAACATGGAGGTACTTTGTAGATTATATGGAATTAAATAAAGCAATTGTGGAAAAGAAATCTTATTCCAGTGATCCAAGAGCTAATTGATGAGCTTGGGAGCTACGATGTTTTCTAACATTGATCTTAAAGCAAGGTATCATCAGATAAGGATGAAACCAAAAGATGTGCACACAACCACATTTAGGTCTCATACAGGGCACTATGAATTTCTTGTAATGCCATTTGGACTAATTAATGCCTCTGCTATGTTCCAATCCTTATGAATAGCATTTTTGCCCCCGATCTTAGGAAATTTGTATTGGTGTTTCTTTTATGACATATTAATTTACAGTCAAACTGAAGTGCAACACAAATATCATCTTAATGTAGTCTTTCAGTTGCTCAATTCCCATCAGCTTTATGCTAAAGGTTCTAAATTTGAGTTTGGGGTTCCCTATGTAGCCTATTTAGGCCATCTTTTATCCGCTGCAGGTGTTACCACTGATCAAGCAAAGATTGTGGCAATGGAAATTTGGCAATTTCCCACTTCCTCAAAGAGCCTTAGAGGGTTTCTAGGCTTAACTAGTTATTATAGGACATTCATAAAGGGGTGTGAGATAATGAGCATGTTGAAACCTAATTTTGATGACGTTTTTTATTATGACAAAAATTACAATTAAGAAAATAGATACCAAAGTATTAAAATTCAGGATTAAATTAATGTGTTTTATTGCTAAGAAGTTTGTTTAAGTGTCTAAATTAATTAGAAGTAATATACAACCCCTATTCTAATTGCTTAAGAAAGATAGCTTCCTATAGAATTGTGCATCTAAAGAAGCCTTTATTCATCCCAAAAAGCTTATGACTACAACCCTTATTCTATCCCTACCAGACTTCACTAAAACTTTTATCCTAGAATGTGATTCTAGTGGGATTTATTAGTGTGTACAGTTGAACAGTTGAATATTAATGATACAATTGTATATTAATGATAGACAACTGTAATTACTGCTGTAAATTAATTATCTCTGTAATTAGGTGGTAGTTGGGCTCTCCTTAATTAGCTCTCTTAATTAGCTCCTAGAAAGTAGCAATCCAGTTCAAATCTGCTAGCAGTCATTTTGTATAAATAGGTTAAACCTTTCAATGAGATGACATATTTCTTCTCTCTAAGAACTGTATCCAGATTCTCTCTCTAAATTTGTGAGGATTAGTATTGGAGTTGTTTTTATGCAAGATGGAAAACCTATTTGTTACCTTTCTAAATCCCTTAGCCCCAAAAACTAGAAACTTTCTGCCTATGAGAGGGAATTATTAGCCATACTACAGGCATATACAGCTTGGAGACACTATTTAGAAAATTAATCATTTGTTATTAAGACTGATCATGAGAGCATTAAGCATCTCCTAGAAAAGAAATTGCACACTTACCTGCAACATAAAGGAATGTCGAAATTGATGGGGTTAGACTATCATTGAATACAAGAAAGGGGACAATAGAGTGATAGATGCACTCTCAAGACAGAATGAAGAATATGGCAGAACCATTTCTAGGGTGAATGCATTCACTATGCAGATTCCTACTTGGATGAATAAAATTCAAGCATCTTATGTTGATGATGACCATGCAAGTACACTCTTACAGAAGTTAGCGGTTCAAGCTGATTGTGATTCTTCTTACACCTACATTAATGGTCTCCATAAATATCATGAGAGGCGTTATATTGGTACAACAACTAAGTTAAGGGAAAGGTAATTGCAGCCCACCAAAATTCGCAAGTTAGAGGACATTCAGGTGTCAAAGGAACTCTCACTTGTTTGCAACAACGCTTCTATTGGCCTAATATGGCTTAAGCAATCACCAATTGGGTATCTTCTTGTGATACTTGCTTAAGGTGTGAGGCATACCACTTTGCTTACTCTAGGACTGCTTGGCAAGATATTGACATAGACTTCATCGAAAGGCTCCCTAAGTCCTTTGGATTTGACACTATTCTTGTTGTGGTGGATACGTTCTCTGGAGTAGGGTACTTTATTAGACTCTATCACCCCTTCAATGATGCAATAGTGACCCAATAATTTTCGGATCACATTTTCAAGTTGCATGGAATTAGGGCTGTCAATTGGTTCGGGATTCCCCATCCCCGTTGGAGACCCGACCCGTTGGGGATGGGGAATCCCCATTTGAGATCCCCGTGGGGCGGGGATGGTTTGTATTTCCCCCCGACAGACGGGGATGGGGGCGGGTATGGTTATACGTGTTCAATCCCCGTCCCCGTCCCCAAATCTCCCCAACGGGGATCCCCGATGGATCCCCGACTAAATACCCGAATGAATAAAAAAATAAATTAAAAAAAAATAAAACTAACCTATTAAAAATAAATAAAAAAATAACATTTGAGTAGAGAAGGACCTGTAAACAAATTAATTGTTTTTTTATATTTTATAATAAATAAATTAAGCAGGTCTTCTCCTATCCCTAAAAAACGAGTCTCTTTTCTTTCCTTCCCTATTCACCGTCGCTCCTCTCTTCTTTCTTCTCTTCTGTCTTTCCCTAAAACTAGTTCGTTTGAGTCTCATCTCTTCCACCGTCTGTTCCGCCGTCGCTTAAGCTTGGGAGAGATCGTGGCGCCGTCGCACCTCCAACGGCAACAATCCCGAAGTCGCACCTGTCTGTCTTCATTTTGAAAGCAGGTTAGTTTTTCTACATCATGAGTTGCATTAATACGGAGCATGTTCTCTTCAATTCTATAATAATGGTAACTTTGCAAGATGAGTCAAAAGCTGATTAAAAACAGATCTCAACTTTGCAGCATAAAAAATTAATAAAATGACAACTTTTCAGCATAAAAAATTAATAATTAGTCAAGGCTCTCTCTTTAAGTTTATATATTTTACTTTCTAACTCTCTCTTGACATATTTTAATTTCTAACTCTATCATTGACAATAAATTAACATAAATTATTCAAAACCCAAACATGAAGCATTAGTATAATCATATAATAATATATAAGTGTTTGTCTACTTGAAAATCCATAATGCTATCCTTGATCTCTATAATCATATAATAATTTGTCTACTTGTAAATCCATATAATAATAATATATAAGCATTATGATCTCTATTTATTTGATATTTTTATAGTATCTGTTTGTTTGTTTGAGTTTTTTATAATTTCTGCTTGTCTTCTCTTATAGGTAAAAAAATGGAGTCAGTAGTTGACCAAGCTAGTGAAAGACTAATAGATGAACTTTCTCATCAGGAAAACATTCAGAAATGTTCAGTGGAGGTTGACGCACCAAAATTAGAATCCAAAAAAGCATCAGCATCAGTAGCCAAACCTGATATGGTGGAGGTTGATGGACCAAAATTAGGGTCCAAAAGAGCATCGCCAGGAAAAAAATGATACGACAGTGGTTGATGGACCAAAGTTGGGGCCCAAAAGAGCTCGTACTTCAATCGTATGGAACCATTTTAAGATAGTAACATTGGATGACGGTAAAATCAAAGCAATATGTGACTACTGTAAGAAGAGGCTTAGAGGAGATTCAGGAGCAGGGACTACACATTTGTATGATCATTTAAAATCATGTCCACGCAAGAAGGTTATTAATAGTAGGCAAGCAGTAATAAAAGTTGGCAAGAAAAGTGATGCCAAAACAGTGCTCGGGAGTGCTCTTAACTTTGATCAAGAGTATTCAAGACTTAAGTTGGCTAGAATGATTGTACTACATGAGCTACCATTCAGTCTCACTGAATTGGTGGGGTTTAAAGAATATTCTAACTCTCTTCAACCGTTCTTCAAGATCCCATCTCGAAACACACTTAGATCAGACATCATGAAGTTGTATGAGCATGAAAAATCAAAGATGATGAAGATGTTTCAGAAGAAATTGCTGAGGATGTGTGTAAAAAATTGAAGTTGTTTTATGATGTTACTGAGCTATTTTCTGGCACAAAGTATCCTACTACCAATTTGTTCTTCCCCAATATATGTGACATTAAAATAGCTCTTAATGATTGGAGAACTTGTGGTTCGGTGCATTTTTGAAACCATGGCATCACAAATGATTAAGAAGTTTGATAAGTATTGGGATGAAATTCATGGCATTATGGGGGTAGCAATTATGTTGGATCCCAGGTTTAAGTTGTGCTTTATGGAGTATTATTATCCTATTTTGTATGGTCAAGAAGAAACAGAGTTCAAAATTCAAAGGATAAAAAATATTTGTAGTGATTTGATTGAGGAATATGCTAGTAAAAAGCAAGAGGGGAACAATGAAGATAGAATTAGAACAATTTCTACACAAGATGGTACATCTAATCGATTTGCAAAATTTGAACAGTTTCTAGTTTCTCGTGGGACACGTGAAAACAGTGTTAAGACAGAATTAGATAGTTACTTGGAAGAAAATTTGTTGCCTAGGACTACAAGTTTTGATATATTGTCATAGTAGAGCCAAGCCCTTAAGTATCCTACATTGCAATTGATTGCTAGAGATATATTGGCTATTCCTATATCCACCGTGGCTTTAGAGTTTGCTTTTAGTACAAGTGGAAGGGTTATAAGTGATCATCGTAGTTCACTTCGTTCAAATACAATAGAGGCATTGATTTGCACTCAAAATTGGCTATGGAGCGAATACCAAGGTACTTACAGTATTTATTTGTGATTCATTTTAATTATAATAGTTTGATGACAAGTTTATTCTGAATATAATATTTCTTTTTTAGATACCCGTATGAGTACCGAAATTCTTGCTCAATATTGTGATCTTCTTAATGATGAAGATGGAGATGAAATGGTAATTTATTTAATTTGGTAGACTTCCTATTTTCAGTATCACATTGTGTTTCAGTATTTGTATTGATTTGTAAATTGTATTGTAGGTAATACAATGAAGAGGAATCAGTTGATGGGTGCCGGAGGAATGGATGCCAATGACGACTTTTTGTTTCTAATTATTTGTATCGGACTATATTTCTCTATGTTGCTAGTAGTTTATAATTTATTTTGCTTTACTTTGGACTTGAATACATCTTCCAGATCCTTCCTCTACTTATATGCTACAAAATTATATTTTATATGAAAAAAGTAGGAAAATTATGAACTTAAACGGGGATGGGGATTCCTCGCGGAGCGGGTATGGTAGCAAATTTATCCCCATATGTTAATCGGGGATGGGGATGGGGAATCCCCGATTGACCAATGGTCAGGGATGGTTATGGCAATCCCTGCCCCGCCCCGTTTACAGCCCTACATGGAATGCCTAGATCTATAGTGACATATAATTGAGTGGTTATAGAGCTTAATAAAATAAAGTTTATTAAATGAATGATACAACATGTATAAACTATTGAAGATGCTCTTAAACAGGTTAAGAATGTTGCTATTTATCGCCTCCAAATTACTTATTACCGCCAACATTGCCCTTTTATAATTTTTTTTATAATTTTTTGAAAAAAAACCAAATTTCAGTCTTGGAGGATGATGGACCCGCCCATCCAGTGGGTTGGGCGAATCCAGCACCCACCCATTCAGTGGACTTGGCGGGTACAGAACCCGCCCAGCCAATGGCTTGGGCGGGTGATATATCTGCCCAAGACATTGGCTGGGCGGTGCTGGACCCGCCCATGCCACTGTCTGGGCGGGTGCTGGACCCGCCCAGCCCACTGTCTGAGCGGGTGCTGGATTCGCCCAGCCCATTGGTTGGGCGGGTCTAGCACCCTCCAAGACTTACATTTGCTGTTTGGCATAATGACATGCTTTTTAGCGACGGAAAATGTTAAATCGTTCAACTTTTTACGATGAAAAATACAAAATTCTTTAATTTTTTGTGACGAAAAATGCTAATCGTCAGAAAAAATATGCATTATGTTCATGATTTTTTTTACAAAAAAAATGTAAATTTTAATTTCTGACTCGTAATCATCCATTTTCGGGATTCAGGTTGTCACATATCAATTATTTTCATAATTTCAATTATTGTTGTTCGACTTTGTGATTTTGGAGAAAGAATTTTCAGTTTTTTTTATCAAAATTATGAAAAGGGCAAAAAAGTCCAAATGGGAGCGGTAACTAGTAATTTAGGGGCGGTATTTAGCAACCCACGAAAATAAATGGGAAACAGCGGAAGGGACACTAAAACCGGGACAAGAGATTTTAATCTCATTTTATGTATTGCCTTTAATAACTTCGCCTGTGAGGGTCACTTGGTGGCCTTTATAGCCGGTCCCAAGCCTGGACAAAGGAGGAGGGTTGCGGTAGGTTTGTGGCGGCCATCGTAAAACTTAGCCACATCTTATGATATGAACCACAATATAAATATCGTGGGGGCGTTCCCTACTCAGCGACCCGATGCACTTCCTAGACCCGGGTGTAGTGATAAATGTGCAAGGGTTGCTAGGTCGTCGTCCCGAAGCGGCGCGCCACCCCAGGACCCGGGGGTGGTGTCAAATATGCAAAGGTTGTGGGTAAATAAGCTAGTCCATGGTAATGGTAGGGGTATGGGTAAGGGTAAGGGTAGTAGGTTACGCTTTGGGACATGGAACATAGGCTCTTTGACAGGAAGATTAGTTGAAATTGTAGAAGTTATGAAGAGGAGGAGAATAAATATAATGTGCCTACAAGAAACCAAGTGGGTTGGAGCCAAGGCTAGAGAGATAGCTCATTGGGGTTATAAGCTTTGTACTCAGGAAAAGATAAGGGTAGAAATGGAGTAGGTATTCTTATTGGTCGGCAGTATATTGATGATGTAGTAGCGGTGTCTAGGAAGAGCGATAGAATTATGAGTGTTAAGCTAGTGATAGGGGATGAGGTTGTGAATGTCATCAGTGCATATGCGCCACAAATAGGATTAGATGTCTCTATAAGACAAACTTTTTGGGAGGACTTAGAGGAAGTGGTGCAACATGTTCCTAAGGATGAAAAGATGGTACTGGGGGGCGATCTCAATGGACACGTGGGTTCTAGGCGAGATGGGTTTGAGAGTGTTCATGGAGGGTATGGTTTTGGAGATAAGAATGAAGTAGGAAATGATATTTTGGAATTCGCATCAGCCTATGACTTGAGTATCATGAACACATGGTTTATGAAGAGAACATCCCACTTAGTGACTTATCGGAGTGGCGGTAATGCGAGCCAAATTGACTTCTTCTTAGTAAGGAGTGTTTGGAGAAAGAGTTATATTGATTGTAAGGTGATCCCTGGTGAGAGTACGACAACCCAACATAGAGTAGTGGTGCTTGATTTTCGAAGTAGGAAATGTATAAGAAAACGAACACCACAAGTAGAGACTAAGATTAAGTGGTGGAAATTGCAAGGGGAGAATCAACAAAAATTTATGGATGAGATGACCAAAAAAGACATTTGGACTTGTAATATGGATTTAAATATAGATTCGATATGGATTAAGATGGAGCATAGTATAAAGGAAGTAGCGAATGAAGTTCTATGGGAATCTAAAGGTAGCATGCCACCGGGTAAGGACACATCTTGGCGGACAGAAGAAGTACGACAAGCAGTAAAGAGTAAGCGAGAATCCTATAAAATATTGGGGAAATGTAGGAGTGACGAGAACTACAAAAAATACAAAGAGGCTAAAAGGGAAGTAAAAAAGGACTTACGAGATGCTAGAGCAAAGGTGAATCGGGATCTGTATACAAGATTGGATACGAAAGAAGGAGAAAGAGACATATATAGAATTGCTCGGATGAGAGATAGGAAGACGCGAGATCTCAGAAAAGTTAAATGTGTGAAGGATGTGGACCAAAATGTCCTAGTTGGAGATAAGGACATCAAAGAACGGTGGAGGTCCTATTTTGATAACTTATTTAATGGAGATCGTAGACAAGATGTTGGAGATATAAGTATCCCTCACGATATGATAAATCATGAATGCCTGCGGAGAATTCAAAAGGGGGAAGTCAAAATGGCATTAAATAAGATGAGGTTGAAGAAAGCAGTAGGACCTGATGGCATCCCTATTGAGATTTGGAGATGTTTGGGACAGAGAGGAATCGAATGGTTGACGACGTTCTTCAAAAAAATTTGGAGAAACAATAAGATGCCATTAGAGTGGAGGAAAAGTATCTTAATCCCTTTGTATAAGAACAAAGGTGATGTCCAAGATTGTGCCAACTACCGAGGAATCAAATTAATGAGTCGCACTATGAAACTTTGGGAGCGAGTGATCGAACAAAGGCTAATGAGGACGGTGAAGATCTTGGAAAACCAATTTGGCTTTATGCCGGGAAGATCAACTATGGAAGCCATCCATCTAATGAGACAATTAATGGAGCACTATCGAAATAAGAAGAAAGACTTGCATATGGTTTTCATTGACTTTGAGAAAGCATATGATAAGGTACCAAGGGAAGTACTTTGGTGGGCCTTGATAAGGAAAGGCATTTCGCAGAAATATATTGACATCATAAAGGACATGTATAAGGGAGCATGCACGAGTGTACGTACTAGTGTTGGGAAGACTGAAGAGTTCCCTATTACGATTGGAGTGCACCAAGGTTCCGCACTAAGCCCATTTCTTTTTGCCATCGTTATGGATGAACTAACAAGTTCACTTCAAGATGGTATACCATGGTGCATGTTGTTTGCAGATGATATTGTATTGGTTGATGAGACGAAAGAAGGAGTGGAGAGGAAGTTGGAACTATGGAGACAAACTCTAGAATCTAGAGGCTTTAAGTTGAGCCGAAGTAAGACAGAATATTTGGAGTGTAAGTTTAGCGGCCATAGGAGTGGGGAGGCAGGGACAATCACCCTAGATGGGAGAGTTGTTCAGGCCTCGGATTGCTTCCGGTATTTAGGATCTATTATCCAAACGGATGGAGAAGTAGATGGAGATGTTGCTCATAGGATTAAATCTGGTTGGTCGAAGTGGAAGAGTGCTACGGGTTTCCTTTGTGACCCCGGCATGCCTAATAGATTGAAGAGAAAATTCTACCGCACGGTAATTAGACCAGCATTGTTATATGGTACGGAGTGTTGGGCAGTGAAACACTGTCACATCCATAAGATGTCGGTGGCGGAGATGCGTATGTTGAGATGGATGTGTGGTCATACGAGAAAGGATCGGGTGAGTAATGAAATAATTAGGATAAAAGTAGAGGTCACATCTATTGAGAATAAAATGAGAGAAAGCCGACTAAGGTGGTTTGGCCATGTGAGACATAGAGCGCTTGATGCGCCGGTTATGAGAACCGAAGAGTGGCAAAGGGATGTAGTGGCGAGGGGTAGGGGAAGACCTAAGCAAACTTGGAGGAGGGTGATCGAGAGTGATATGAGTTTATTGGGAATTGAGGAAAATATGGTAGTGGATAGGACAGAGTGGAGGGAGCGAATTTGTGTCGCTGACACGACTTGATTTCACGGTTTTATATAATGGTTCATGTTAGCCGACCCGGAATCATTTCGGGACTAAAGCTTTGTTGTTGTTGTTATGTATTGCCTTTAATTGCTTGTGATGTTTTTTCATGTTAGAATTGCTAGTTGTAGCTATTTTAGACTCTAGTGAGTTTGTTAGACTGCTATACTAGTTGTTTTTGTCCCATCTTCTGTATTTAAAGGGGAAGGATTGTACCAAACTTTTATCCAGAATTTTAATGAATTATTCCTTCTTTTTCATAATTTCTCTCTTCTTTTCCTCCTTGAATTCTTCTCATATCTACAAAAGTGATGCATATACCACTTTAAAGAAGATGTTTGCTCAATTGGTCGGATGTATGCTCTTAGAGTATTGTAGAATTTCCCATATTTGTAAGATAACATTTAATGATAACTTGAGCTTAAATAATTAATAATCTGTAGCTTATAACTCAGATAACAGTAGCAGAGTACATACATGAGTAGCTATTTCTAAGTGTAATAGTAGAAGCAGCAATCAATAAGTAGTTTTAAATGGCTTGTAAGTCTTGAGATCAAGAACAACCCCAGCGACAGAGCCAACAGCAGCAACAATGGAGATGAATAGACAAGTCATACTCAGAATCTGAAGACCAACCCAGCGAGAAGTCCACTTTCCAATTTTCTGCTGAGAAATGTACATCTCAATTGGGAAATAAACTGTCAATGGCCAGAATCCCATGGCTCCCAGTAGTCCAACAACATCATTGAAAAACGGCAGAAGCATAGCTATTACTGTCGTCAATATTACAAACATAGTTCTCCACACTAATCTGAAAAGGTTCATCCGATAGACGCCACCAAACGGGACAGGTATCTCATATTCCGCGGTCACGAAGCCACTCTTAGGCCATTTACGAGCACTCCATTTCTCTATAAATGCAAAGAAAGGCTGGCAAAACACCTACAAGTTCACATACATGCTTGTAAATGCTTCTAATATTCTTTCTATATTGTCACATATTCACTATTGTAAATGTATATATATACCTGATATGCACCAACTAGGTGGACAATGATGGCCACATTTGCAATATCTAGCAGCCAATAGGGATTATAGAAACCAAAGCCAGTCAATAGATTTCCAGGAGCATCATCGCCAAAAGCTGCATATCCGAAGCATCCGCAGAGCAAGTAGAAACTACTTGTTACAGAAATGCTAAGAACGGTTGCTTTCTTCATGGTTTTGTATTCTGCTGGTGGAGATTTTATTGTATCCTGCAAAAGTATAACATTTTCATCACTTGTCCACCTTAATCATATCACATATATGTTACACTTGTGTAATTAATTACCTGAATTTCAATAAGAACAATAGAAAAGGAATATGCAAAAGCAATGGCTCCCAGTGCTTGTAAACTTCTCCATAACTTTTGTGTAGGAGTAACTAATCCAGCATGTGTTACAGTTCCTATACTTATACCAGTTAGACTTCCTTTGATAGTTGCATTTCCTGCACAGAAATGAAAAGGAAAAAGGGATTAGAGGATATGTAATGTAATGACAGAATTGAAATGTACAAGGACCAAAGTGAAACATTACCTATAACTTTGCCAATACCCAAACCAAGACCAACAAAGGAGTAGGTGAAAGACATAATAGCAGCAACTATTGAGAGCCACCATATCTGATCAAAGTCAGGTATCTGTGAAAATATCACCTGCGTGATTCCAAACGTTAGCATATACCCAGTGCTTGACATGTGACATGGATCTTTCCCTCCACTTGCATGGAAACAGTTTGATCTCTTTATTGCCCTGTCATAAAGATACAAAATCGGTTCAAAGTCTATACACCGCGTATGTAATCGAATATCTCTATCTTAACAAACTCACATCATGCTGACTGATGCTGCAATAGTATAACCAATTGAAATGCCAAACAAGTTCAAGTACTGAACCAATCCACATAAGAGTACTTTCTTCCCCCCTGCATATGTACATAACATGGTAAATTAAAATTCAAAAAAAGTTACCGAGTTGAAAAGAGGTAAAAATAAAAATAATGGTTTACCTAAATGAGCTTTGACAGCATCAGTATAGGTGTAATTTCTTTGGCCAGTGACAGGGTCAGGAGACCTGTAACAATGAGCTAAAAGGTTGGAAGTGTAGAGATTGACAAGGGCAAAAAGTAGCATTACAAGTGGGCCAGCAATCCAACCTAACTGCCCAATTGCCCAAGCCAATGATAGCACTCCTGACCCTATTACAGCAGTGATTATATGTGATGCTGCTGTCCAAAACGTTCCTGCACCATACATTTCATTTCATTATCTCATATGCTCACTCAATCTCATCTCTTCTTATTTATATAATTATTATTATAATATTAACATTTCTAAAGGTTAAAACCAAGTCGGCTAGCTTAGGGTTATTTATTGTTGACAAACAAAATGAGCTACAAAATAGAGAATAAAAGAGCACTTTGGTAAGTTGAGTTAAATAAAAAAAATGGAAATAAGGTGCAGATCTACCTATTATGTTTTGGGAAAGCGCAGATGCGTAATGGTAAAATTGTAGACTTAACATTTCTAAACATTTATCCCCACTTGATAGAAAATTCGAACGGATGATTTGATCATTATTTCACGATAACATGGTTATTCCAAATAAGTTTGTCGATAAACTGAAACAGTTTTGTGTATTTGACAAATGGTTTATAAATATGTTAATGGTGTAGTAAATATTTTTAGCAGTTTATTTTATGATTAATTTATATGTGACAAACTTATTTGTTGATATTTTGGTAGATTTTTTTTATATGTGATATTAGGTAGAGGCTATGCTTACTTTGTTTAAAAAAAGTAAGTCTTACTTCTTACCATTGGATGAATTTTACACTCGATCAACAAATATGTTTATATTTTCCATACCTTAAAAATATCAGGTATAAAATTACAGAGTGTCGTACAATGGATAGGGGCAAAATTGAAGTTTTAGCCCAACAAAAACCCAATGCTTTTTGCAATTTAAAGATGTAGGTTGAATGATTAAAGAGTAGTGTAAGTTGAATGATTAAACAATGCCAAAAAAGATAGACCCTACCACATAAAACTTATATGAAAGAGGACACTTTTTTGTCCTGTTACTACCCTATACAATACTGTTGTTTTCCTTTTAAAACTCTCATTTTTCAGGCACAAAAAAAAAAAAAAAAAAAAAAAAAAAAAAAAAAAAGTGCATCAGAGCTTATCCTTGTCTTGTGGATAAACACTTGTCATAACTGTTATTAGAACAAGTTAGAATTTTGTTTGAATTAATGTTTTATAAACAGGAAAATATATGAGTAAGTAAAGTTAATATTAAATGTTAAAGTAAATATAATAGAACCTGTTCGCTTGAGTCGGCCATCATCATCAAAGCACTTGGAGTAGTTCGGTGGAGTTTCAAGAGTGTCATTGCGAGGTTTAGGGGCTTCAACTTGTAAATAAAGCCTTATATCATCTCTTTCTTCTATCTGCAACAACACAACATAACACTAGTTAGTCAAACAATTCATTAATTAATTATAATTGTTTAATATAAAAAGAAAAAAGGAGATGAGAATATGATATTCACAGCTCCATGGTGGATTCTGCTTGGAAGAGTTCTACTCCTTGCTAACATAGCTATCTTCTTCTTTTTTTGGGTTAATTATAAGTAATGAAAGTGTTGGTGTTTTCGTGAGAAGATAGAAAGAGAGAAATGAAGAAAAGGATAATTGTTGAGCTTTTTATAGAATGGGAGAGAGGAGCGGTGTCATGTCATCATGCTGCACGTTCCCATTGTCCTCTTCCTAAATTCTAAGGATTGAGTTCACATTTTACCCCCTAATCTTTATTCATCTATGCTGCACTTCAAGTACACAATTTCACACAACACACATAAATCATTTTACTAAACTGCCCTTTCAAAACATAAAAAGGTCGCCATGGATAGAATGATCTGGCACTGCATGATAATTTTACAAATCAATGTCCATACGAATTTGTATAATTTTACTTTTAATATTGTTAAACAACACTAATTTTTGCTAACTTAATAAAAAAAATTGAATGGACTTATTCCACGGTTATTGGACCATATCGGATTTTCTAAATAAATTTATAAATAAACTGAATTATTTTTGTATAGTAAGCATTTTACACATTTTCATATTGTAAAAAGGATGATGGTGACCCCACCATTAACTCGTGCGATATTGACCACTCCATCACTAATAGAATGAAAAAGCTTCCTACTAAGATCAACATTTAGACAGACTATCTATACACTTAAATATTGATACTTTGTTGGGTTGTTTGTAAATATATTAATAACATAATAAATATTTTAAACATATAATTGAGGTTTGAAATGTCAAATATAACTGCTAAATAACGAGAAATAAAAGTAAATTGGTATGTTTAAGTTTTCTATTAGATAGATGTAAAATTGATCTTAAAAGTAAAATTGTATGATATCGTACATTAAAGATAAAACTATCCTTTCAAACAAAATAATAGAGAAAATTTAGATTTCATCTCTAAATTCCATTATTGTAGTTATGAAATATATTTAAATGGGATAAATAATAATAATATGCATTCATAAAATTATTGCTGTAACAGTTGAGTAAATAAAATTTCAATATATTTTTATATGTTGATAGAGGGATGCACCACAGTCATTAAAGTTTAAAATTTGTGTCGGTAGTCACTAAAATTTGTTGTGTCGTGACAAAAATTCAAGTTTTGTATTAATAAATTCATCACCTTTGGTTATGATATTCAAGACCATCGAAATATGACATGGCAATTGGGGTGGTAACGACTGAGTTTTTACTTGAAATTGGAATCTTTAGTACATATTTGGACGATGAATTCTCCTCTATCATGCAGTGGATTTTAGGTGGAGCAGGAGCACTGTTTTATTAAAAATAATTTAAATATTGTCTACTATTGTTTGTCCTATCATGATATATTTAAAAATATTTTTGAAGTGTACTTATAAATAAAACACTAGTTTTTAGTCGGTGCGGTGCACAGATTCATCTTAATATATAAATATTAGCAAAAATATAATCTAATAATTACAATTAAAGATATAAAGATGGTATATCAATTAAATATTATTATTTTATTTTCACATTAACTTTATAGATAAATATAATAATATAATTATAATTAAAATTAATATATTATATATTATATTATATTTTTATCAGTAAAAGATACCCACTTCTATGGAAATGAAGAATTGCATAAGAAAAGAAGAGTGACCTCATGTACGGAATAGGCATCGAGAAGCGGCAGACCTAATAATGCCTCGCAATAATGGTCAGGTACATTGTGTATGCTTGATGTCAGCAGTTAAAGGACAAAGGGAAGGAGTTTACGAAGGTAATCCTACTACGCACTAAGACTAATTCAGACTATTTTGGATTTGGAAACCTCCAATTTTCCAATAGAAATGATGGCCCACTTCCACACTAGATATATCATATTTCCATCATTACTGTTTTATATCATGTATAGATTATTTAAAAGAACAACAATTAAACTATAAAAATCCAAAAATAAAAATCTATAAACACCGAAACATTAAAAGAGTTTACAACATAGCCATCGAAATGATTGAATCTGATAACCTTGAGGCTATCGAAATGATTTCCAGAAAAAATGTTATTTGTCTAAATAGCCATAACCTTATTAGAGGTATTAGTAGGTTTTGCTCTTCTTTTGATTTCATTGGCTTCAGTCATATCTTCAGAGAGCAGAATCGGGTTGCTGATCGTCTGACGTCTGCTGGGCATGATTGCATGATGGGCGTCACTACCCTTCCTTATCCTCCTATTTTTCTTAATTCTCTTCTTAGGGATGATGTGGTGGGGGTTAGCTTTCCTAGGACTAGGCTTTCGGACTTTTTGTTTTGTTTTCTTTTCCTTTCCAAAAAAAAAAATAATAACAACATGATCGGAGTCAAAGACCAAATGATAGGAAGTCAAGCAATTATTTCATTTCCTCTTTCCTTCTCTCTAGTCTCTTCCTTTCCTGTAAACCCCCCACCGCCCCTCTTCCCCTTTGTCCCTGCATCCGACCCCTCTTTCATTTCCTCTTCCTTGGCAAATATTCGTTTTTGCACAGATCTAACAACAAAGTTTCAAGGTTACTTCTATATAGTTGAGGAGGAAGAAGGAAGCTTGTCTTCATTCTTCCTCCTCCCTTGTGTTTTATTTTTTCTATAGTGTTAGTTTGTTTTCCTTTCTTGTTAGTTTGAAGTCTTTATCCCTTCTTGAACTTCTTTTTCCGTCAGATCTACTCTTGTGAGCTATATTTCTTTCTTTTATTCTTTTTTCGGTCTTAGCAAGAGCGGAAAAGGTTTATCTTGTCCGTAGATCTATAGATCTGCGTGGATGCACAAACAGAAAGGACTTAGATCCGAACGTCCGGAAGAGCCTAGAGGATGGAGTATGGATTACAACGGTTTTTCAACGGGATTCGACTCATGAGAAGGATATGACTTCTATGTTTGTTGTATTTGTATTTTTTTCTGGTTTTTAGTGCTCTTTGTAGTCTTTTATTGCTCTTTGTAGTCTATGTATTGCTCGTTGTAGTCTTCTCTTCCCTTTATGGGTCTTTGCCTGTACGGGATTGAGGTTTTATTCCTATTTTTTTCGTGCTGTATTTATATTATTAAGCTAATGGAATGATATATGGCATTTTATAAAATAAAATAAAAAAAAAAAACCAAATGATAGGCATATGATCCACTGTAACCTGAAGCAATAACTAATGCACAGCTAGATCCTCAACAAAAATTAAACCTTTTATTTTAGTTTTTCTTAAACGATGTAAGGACACATGGAGCATAACTTTCTATTCATTCAATGAGAGTGAGAGATGGCATCATGAAAAATAACAGACTTAAATAAATCAATCCACACTCAAGTTTAAATCTAATTAAAATTACTAAATTTTATTTTGTTACAGTAAAATAACTAAACTTTACATTTCATTATTTTATTAGAAAACTTATAAAATTGGATCAAATGAAAGACTCATTGACTATATTTTTGTGACTTTTCCAAAATACCTTTCATATATATATAACACTTAGAAATTTCTTAGTCTTTCTTCTTTCTCATTTCCGTCTGACTTTATATATTTCGCAATATATAAAGTATGTGAAGATAATATTTGTTCCAGAATATGAATTTAATTTGCATATTTCGCAATATGCGAAGCATGCTAAAACAATACTAACGCAGAATAACTTTTATTTTTGCAAATTTCGAAATATGCGGAGTAAAAGACGAGTTTTTAAGCAGTATTATATTCGCATACTTTGCATATTTCGCAATATGCGAAGTGGTATATAACAAAAAAGACATAACAATAAGGGTGCAACAATAATTCTAACATTAAAATCATAACATTATGAAAATTTACAACAAGATTGCAATAATGACAACATTAAAATCATAACATTATCAAATTTTACAACAAGATTGCAACCATAATTCAAAACCTTAAATCCCAGAAGCAGAAGAAAAAATGGCGGAATAAGCGTCCTGTTGAGATGAGAAATGGAATCCAAAGTTTGTGGTGATTTTTCTTTTTTTTTTTCAAGAAAGAATCCAAGAAAAATTGACAGGTTCCTGTTGGTCCCTAGTAATTAGTTCCAAGGGAGGGGAGAGGGGGTTAGGAACTAATGTAACTTTTTCTCTTTTAATTAGGCTGACTTAACGTTATTTTAAGAGTTTGATAACTCAGCGTGTTGGTCAGCACGGGCGTTTGATTAGTCAGACAGTTTTAGTTCTATGCTGACTAAGACTGCTTGACTTGAGAGTTGGGAATTGACACTTGAAAGGTCAGCTTCCAACTTGGCACTCAGATTTACTCAGTTTCAGTTTTAACAATTTATAAGCTGAGTAAATACAACAAGCAACACATGTACATATATATATATATATATTGAGAGAGAGAGTTTAGAAGTTACTCAGCACGACTTATCCTGGTTCGGCCTCTCTGCCTACGTCCAGTCCCCAGTTCCTCATGGGATTTTCAATCCAATACTGAGCTCTTTCAAGGTAGAGCACAAACCCTTTACAAGGCAGTGAGTATGCAAGAGTACGTCCTCTATTCGTCTACTCAGCTCCTACTAAGTACTACAGCCCATCACTTAGATTTATCTACCACTGAATACTTACAACCAAGTACTCAGCTCAACACTCTCAATATTCCTATTGATCACACACTTGTTCTTTTTCAACTAAAGAACACCTTAGATGATTACAAAACAATCAATCTAGCATTTACACAGAGAATAGAAAAGTTGGTGTAAGATTTTTTTTATATATATATTTGAGTGCTTTCAGAATTTTCTCTCTTGTATTTTTCTTTTGATGCTTGGGCAAATAATCCAAGATCTACCGCTGTCCTTTTATAGTTGAAATTCTGAAGATTTGATCATTTGTGATGATTTAGCCGTTAAGTCCAAAACGGCTCTTTTAGCAGACAGCTTCTGGTCAGCTCCAGTCTGTTCCGCCATTCTCTTCCTCTATTTTCTTCAGGCGTCAGGTTTTGTCTTCTTGCATCAGACTTGTCTTTTTGTGCCAGTTGTCTTTTACCAATAATCCATTGACCCATGATTCTTGGAATTAGTCTTCTTTGTATTTTCGAGGCTTCAATTATTGGTGCAGAAGATTGGCAGACTTTGTCTTTTAGTAAACGGATCCTTCATGCTGTCCTGACTGTCACTCAGCTTCATTCGTTATTTCTGAATGTTCTACTTCCATGCTGAGTTCCTTCTTAGTCAGCTTCGTTCTGTTTGTATAACTCTGAAGGATTCTTCTAATATAGTCAGCTTCGTTCTGCCGACTTTAGAAGGAAGTTTCTGATGCTAAGTTCTACTCCACTCAGCTTCTTATTCTTTCATGCTGAGTTCCGTTCCACTCAGCTTTTGACTTATGCTGACTTCTGACCTGTCTTACTTTATATATTTTTGCACTCAATATTGAACAAACACATTAGTATATTTAAATCAAAACATTTAAATTTAATTGCCTCTTAATCATGGATGATTTTGTCAAATCAAAATCTTGTGGAAAGGTGTTTCAACAAACTCCCCCATTTTGATGTTGGCAAAATACATAATTATGGAACTCAGTTATAAGTTACCCCATGATTGATATATTTTTGAAATGACTCCCCCGTAAGGGTTGCACATATTGTCTTAACTTATTTCTAAACCTTCCAAGATTTAATTGAATTATCTTTAAGACATTTGTGTATACTGACTTAGTTTAATGTTGGATTTTTTTTAAGATCTGAACTTTTTGAGTTTTAAGTCAGCTTTCAAAAATATTAGAAGTATGTTGTTACTCAGTTTATTACCTAGGTGTTTTAGTGTTAATGTATACTAAGTATGTTTTACTTCTTAATTTGTTTGTTCAATTTTATCGACCAGATTGAGGAAAAAGTACTTGGCATAGATTAAACAAGAAAATAAAGCAAACATATATATGAAGGTTTCTATGCTAAGCTCTAAACATTTACTAGACTATATCTAGTTCTACTTTTTCTTCTTCTGAGCTTGGTGGTCAGCTTGAGCTATGCCTTTGCCTTTGTCTTTACTTCCTGAAGCATTACCTGCAAGCTGAGTTCCTCCTTGACTTGTACCTGCAGGCTGAGTTCCTCCTTGACTTGTCTCCCCCGTTTTGCCATCATCGGGTCTATAAAGGAAGGTTTCATTTCGAGCGGCATTGGAGAGATAATGGGAGTAGCGCTGAAGCCTCTTAGTGCTTTCACCCAAACCATCAATAACAGGAACACTGTCATCCTGGACATCCCGAGGAACCCTGAGAGAGCTGCTGATCATGCTAAGTAGGCATTCATGGGATTTGCTCAGCCAGGTGAGCGAGCTGGTGATTTGACCAAAAGACTGATGGTATAGCTTTAGCAAGGCAGAATCATAAAACATGCGCTGGGCATTATTGATGCGCATTGCTTTCATAATGGCTTGGGAAAAACTCAAAAGTTCACTGTTGGAAACTGGATCAACATCCATCTGTGCCTTGTTGATGTTGAGTATGCTTACTGCTTCACTCAGCTGGTCAATTGTACACTGAGAAGAGGAGGATACTAAGTCACGCGTACTTGTCAGCTCAGTATTAAGCTTGGTAAAGCATTGTTGAAGTTCAGCAGAGGTGGCAAAGTCAGCATTGCCAGATGCGCTTGATTTGGTCAGTTCTGTACTTAACTTGGCAAAATATCCTTAAAGTTCAGTGGAAGTGGCATACCCTGGATTGACTTCCGACAGGTGGTTAATTTTGCCTTCAAGCGAGTTCATATGGTTCACCATTGTGAGGACCAACTCGGTCAGCTTTGCTATTTGGGCTTGGTTTGGTTGCTGAGTTTGAACTGTAGTTACTATACTGACCAGATCCTTGAGTCCTCGGAGTTCATTGAGAAGCTGAGTGATTCCAGGCAGTTGAGAGGACTCAGTATCAGAAGATCTAGCAGCATCAGCTTGAGGAGGGTTCAGTTCTTGAAGCAAGGACTGAGCAGAAGCGATGATACGGCGTCCTGACTCAGTGGCATTCAAGTGCGTGAATTGAGCAGCATTAGACTCAGAGGCTGGTATTGAGCTTGATGGTGGTGGAGGAGTGCGTTCTTTACCAGATTGAGTACCTTGATTGGTACCTGGACTTTGATTGACTTCAGGAGCTGAGTCGTCCATATGCTGAGTTGGAGGTGGAGTTTTGGTAGTCATGTTGACCTGCTCAACTTGAATGGGTGAAGTTGAGGCAGGATTTGATCCTTCTTGAGCAGCTTGGATTGGATCTTCAGGGGTTTTGGCTTGTTCCTCATCCTGAGTAACAGAGGCTTGTTTTTGTATGGGATCTGCTGGAGGTGACTCAGTCTCAGCATCATTCGAGAAATACTGGAACTGGATTTTGGAGAGGTCAGTCTCAATATCATCAACAGGAAAGTCGTCCATAAGATCAATTTGCTTTTGTGCCTTCTTTTTGAGTCTCCGTCGTGTCGGAGCTTTTGGGGATGAAGGGTCAGCTGGAATACCTTCACTGGACTCAGTAGCAACTGTCTCCTCTTCTACATATAGATTCTCAAGTTGCTCAGCATGATCCTCAACAACAATACTTTCTTCTTCCTCAACTCTCTGTTCAGCCTCATCCTAAGGTTGCTCAACATTTGTAGGTTTTTCTTGCTCAGTATGAACTTCTTGCTCAGCATGAGTTTTAGCTTCCCTTTCTTTCTCAGCCTGTTGCTCAGCTTCTTTCTCAGCTTCTTTGCCTAGGTCAGTTCCATGACCGTCAGAGACAGCCCAATCTAGGGGATCAGCTTCAACTAACCTTCTTCTTTTTCATCAAGGGGGATTCTGGAGTTTCCTCTTCTTCATCTTCAGGCCTTTCTGGCCTCTTTCTCTTCTCTACTGACTCAGCTTTTTCTTTAGCCTTGTCAGCTTTAACCTTTTCTTGAGACAACAGCCTTACTTTCTTTGGGACATCATGAATGTCTTTGGAGCAAGTTTCAAGAGCTTTCCTCTTCTTCTTCTTCTTCTCAGGCTGAGCTGTCTTAGGGGATTCAGCATGAGCCTCCACTTCTTTTTCAGGCTCATTTTCAAGCTCAACTTCTAGTTGCTCAGCTTCTTCATTTTCCTCACCATCTCCAACTTCTTCATAGCCTTTCAAGGGTTGATTGTACAACAATCCCTCTAGCAGAACTGCTGTGATTTCACTTCCCAAGCTACTAGTTTCATTGACTGTCTCAATCTGTTTGTCCTCAATGATCTTAGTGATCAGAGAACCTAGCCTGAGCTTCTTTCCACTGCGTTGAAGAGCTCCAACTAGAAAAACTGGAAGGTTGAGAGGAGTGTAGGTCAGCATGTGCCATATGAAGCACTGCTCAAAGTTAGAGGCGGATGAAGCTGAGTTGAGTTTGGGGAAGATAAAGTTGGTCAGCATGTAGTGGGCCATCTTCTGTTCTTGCCCCATATAGGTGCTGGGTATTTCACCTTTATGATCCTTGGGTTTACAGAACCCCTTGATCTTCTCAAGCTTTTCTTTTGGCACCTTCTCCTTTGTTGTCCTAAATTCGATTCCTTCGTCTGGTAAATCTAGTAAAGTGGCTAGATAGGCAGGAGTTATGGTGATTTTCTGACCTTTGACCGTGGTCTCCAAATAATCAGAATCATCTTCATCAACATATAGATTCGAATAGAATTCCCGTATTAACCTAGGGTAGGTTGTTCCTGAGAGAGAGAAGAGACCAGTCCATTTGTTCTTCTTGATCTAGTCACAGAACAGTTTCTCAGAGGTGACGAATCCTGGAGAGAACCATCTGCACTTCTGAACCTCCAAATTGTTGACCTTCTTGTGGACTTTGATCATATTTCTTTCTATTCGTGTCGAAGGACCCGCGGGGTCAGCCTGAGTGGGTTTGCCAGAGGTTTGGTCAAGCTGAGTGGTGAGGTTATGTTTTTCGTTCTTGCCGGAAGCCATTGTTATAGATGAAGGTTTTGAGGTTTTAGGGAGAGAGAAGAGTTCGATTTCAGAAAATCATAGGCGTAAAGAGTGAAGAGTGGGGATCCTTCCACTTTTTATATAGAATTACGGCGACCCCTATTCATTAACTAGTCGTTTTACCTAGGGACGTTCAACCGACAAAGATACTGTCATTTATGACATCTTCGGCGCATGTGATTTATCATTAATGTGCATCTTTCCAAGGTGCCAGAAGTTACACGTGTAGGTATTTATTTTAAGCGAGTGGGTTTCTTTTTGGTTTTGCTAGAATTCGAAGCATTCGCGATGTTGAGTGCCTAGTTTAACATGATTTTTCTATCTCTAAATAACTCAACATACGTTGATCACTCAGCATGTACATCTACTCAGCATAAGGTGATTACTCAATATTTGTATCTACTTAGTATAATCACACAATGTATATGTCAACTCAGCATAGGGTGATCATTTCAAACTTGGTGAGTAGAAGTTTCTTATTGTTAATTTACTCAGCATGGCATTTGCACAAACATTCAACTTTCCACTCAATATGGCAATCACTCAACATTCAATTTTTCATATAGATTTATTTAGAGTGGATTTGACATACCGATGGCTTCCCTTAGTGTATTGAATTGTTCTCGTGCCAAGGGCTTAGTGAAGATATCTGCAAGCTGTTCATTTATTGGCACATAGGTCAGCTTGATCTCATCTTTTAGTACATGATCTCTGATGAAGTGATGTCTTATGCTAACATGCTTCATCCTGCTGTGTTGGACTGGATTCTTAGATAAATCAATGGCACTCTTGTTGTCACATTTGATCTCGATCGTCTTTGTTTTAACTCCATAATCCTCAAGTTGTTGCTTTATCCATAGGACTTGTGCAACACAGCTTCCAGCAGCCACGTACTCAGCTTCGGTTGTAGACATGGCTATGGATGATTGCTTCTTGCTGAACCAAGATACTAGATAGCTTCCGAGGAAATGACATCCTCCCGAAGTACTTTTTCGTTCTAGCTTATCTCGTCCATAGTCAGCATCACTGTATCCGATGAGTGTGAAGTCATTTGAAGTTGGATACCATAGACCTGCATCAACTGAGCTTTGCAAGTATCTAAAAATTCTTTTCACAACAGTTAGATGAGATTCCCTTGGGCCAGCTTGATATCTAGCACAATAGCATACTGAGTACTGAATATCAGGTCTACTAGCTGTGAGATAGAGTAAGGAACCTATCATACCTCGATAGAGTTTACTATCAACTGACTTACTCTTCTCATCCTTGCATAGGACAATATCAGTACCCATGGGGGTTGATATTGGTTTGCAATCTACCATGCTGAATTTCTTTAACATTTCCTTGGTGTACTTAGACTGACTTATAAAGATGCCATTCTTACCTTGCTTGATTTGAAGTCCAAGGAAGAAGTTGAGTTCACCCATCATGGACATTTCAAACTCAGTTTGCATCTGTTGGCTAAATTCTTTGCATAAAGATTCGTCAGTAGCACCAAATATTATATCATCTACATATATCTGTGCAAGTAGGGTATGGTTACCCTTTTTCTTAATAAACAAGGTTGTGTCAGCTTTTCCCCTGACATAGTTCCTGGTCAGCAGGAAATTGGTCAACCTCTCATACCCAGCTCTTGGAGCTTGCTTTAGGCCGTACAAGGCCTTTTTGAGTTTATAAACGTGGTTTGGAAACTTTGAATCTTCAAACCCAGGAGGTTGATTTACATATACCTCTTCGTTTATAAGACCATTAAGAAATGCACTTTTTACATCCATTTGGTATACTTTAAAATTCATAAAACTAGCATAGGCACATAATATACGTATAGCTTCTAGCCTAGCAACTGGTGCAAACGTTTCTCCATAGTCTATACCTTCTTGCTGACTATAGCCTTGGGATACAAGTCGAGCTTTGTTTCTAATTACATTTCCATGCTAATCTAGTTTATTTCTAAATACCCACTTGGTTCCTATAGGCTTTTGATTCCTAGGTTTAGGTACTAGATCCCATACCTCATTTCTGGTGAATTGGTCAAGTTCTTCTTGCATGGCATTTATCCAATATTCATCTTGCTCAGCATCAGCAAAATTCTTTGGCTCAAGCATTGAGACGAAGGCAACATTGCTAAGGTATTTTCTAAGCTGATCTCTGGTCATCAACTTGTTGTTGGCAGCATCAAGAATGTCATGTTCAGTGTGTCCTCTTGGGATCTTTATTTCCTTTGGCAATGTTGAGTCGTTTGGAAGAGGTGTTTCTACAATCTCTACAGGAATAGATTGGTCAGTAAATGATATTTCAGTTTCTTGCTTACCTTGGGTCAGCCCTTGTATAGATGACACAGAGGCTTCTGGTTGATCAGCGGAAGCTGAGCTTGGTTCATCTTCTTCGAGCTGAGCTGACTTACCTGTAGGGTCAATTTCATCGAACTCAACATGTACAGACTCTTCTACAACTTGAGTTCTTTTATTAAATACTCTATATGCTTTACTGTTTGTCGAGTACCCTAAAAAGATCACTTCGTCAGCTTTAGCATCAAATTTGGCAAGGTTGTCTTTTGTATTGAGTATAAAGCATTTACACCCAAAGGCACGAAAGTATCCAATGTTGGGCTTTCGTCCTTTCCAAAGCTCATATGGAGTTTTCTTAAGTATTGGTCTAACTAGAGCCCTATTCAGTATGTAACATGCTGTGTGAACAGCTTCACCCCAGAAGTACTTTGGAAGCCTATTTTCACTCAACATTGTCCTAGCTATTTCGACAATAGTTCTATTTTTCCTTTCAACAACCCCATTTTGTTGAGGTGTTCTAGGAGCGGAGAAATTATGGTCAATACCACTGGTTTCACAAAATTCATCAAACTGTTGGTTTTTGAACTCTCCACCATTGTCGCTTCTAATGTGAGCTACTCTTAGGTCTTTGTCATTTTCAAGCTTTTTAATCAATGTGGTAAACATCTCAAAAGTTTCATCCTTGCTACTCAGCAAGATGATCCAAGTGTACCGATAGAAATCATCTACAATAACCAAGGAGAATTTCTTTCCTCCCAAGCTGAGTGGCTGGATAGGTCCGAAAAGATCCAAGTGTAGTAATTCCAATGGTCTTTTGGTTGAGACAATATTTTTGCTATGAAATGACTTTTTAGTTTGTTTTCCTTGCTGGCAAGCTTTACACAATTGATCTTTTTCAAACTTTAATTTGGGTAATCCCTCAACTAATTGCTTTCTAGCTAATTTGGCAAGAAGGTCCATGCTGACATGCCCAAGTCTTCTATGCCATAGCCAGGAGTTGTCCTCTTTAGACACTAAGCATATGTTTTTAGAAAACTGTTTTTCTAAGTTCAACATGTATACATTTTCTACACGAGGGGCAGTTAAAATCAATTCATTTGTATTTCCCTCGAGTATTTGACACTTAGTATCATCAAATACAACCTTTCTGCCACTCTTGCAAAGCTGAGCTACACTCAGCAGATTGTATTTGAGACCTTTAACTAAGGAGACAGACTCAATGGTTGGGTTACCTCCGATAGTACCTGAGCCGACTATCTTACCCTTCTTGTTGTCTCCAAAGCTTACGCTTCCACCTCGTTTAAGCTCTAGTGTGATGAACTGAGTTTCATCACCTGTCATGTGTCTTGAACATGCGCTGTCTATATACCAAAGTTTTGATTTCTCCACGCATGGCAAGCTGACCTGCATTTTAAACTATTCGTTTTTAGGTACCCAATTCTTTTTGGGTCCTTTCTTGTTAGTGTAGACAGGTGCAAAGTCATATTTTAACTTGTGACGACATACATTTGTAGTATGGCCACTATTACCACAAAAGCCACACATAGTTACCCTTTGAGGGTGATGATGAGTGTGGTCAGCATTATTGTTCTGAGCATGCCAGCATATCTTGGTAGTATGACCTTTCTTACTGCAGAAGTCACATTGGACAGTCTGTTTGTTATGCCAACACACAGCTTTTGTGTGTCCTTTCTTCCCACAACAGCTACATTGAGTAAGCTGTTTATGCTGACCAGTACCTGAGTACTCAGCATAGGGTTTATTCTTAGTTGAACCTTTTATTTGGTTCTGTAAAGTTGTGACATCCTTTCTAAGTTTCTTTGACTCAGTTTGAACCTCCGTGACAAACTTATGTAAGATTTGCATGTTCATATGTAAATCTGAGTTGTCCTGGAGGAGATATCGGAGGTCACTCAACTTGACCTCTTCAATCTCGTCACATCGCCTGCTGAGTGCCTTAATCTTTTTGTTACACTTCTTAGTTAGTGTATATAAGTCACTCAGGGCATTTACCATTTCGGTTCTAAGAAAAAGTAAGGATGTTACCTCATTGTTGTTTTCCTCTTGCTCAGAATCTCCAGAGAGGTCAGCTTGCTTAGACTGAGATTGGTCAGCTCCATCATCTGCCATGAAACATATGTTGGCTGTTTCATTTTGCTCAGCTTCAGATGATGTCGACTCATCACTGTCACCCCACGTGGCCACCATTGCCTTTTTGGTTCCATTCTTATCTTTCTTTAGATTAGGACAGCTTGACTTAATGTGCCCGGTTTGATGGCACTCATAACATGTGACAGGCTTGGGGCTGTCCTTTTTGTATCTGGTGTCACTGGACTCAGCTTTATATCTGTCTCCTCTCTTGTATGGCCGCTTACCATTTCTTTCACTTCTTCTGAACAGCTTTTTCATTTTTCTGGTGAACATGGCCATTTCCTCATCATCAGTTGACTCAGCTTCTGTGGAGTCATCTTTCATCACTAGTGATTTCTGTTTCTTGTCCTCAGATTTTTCTTTAGCTTCAAAGTTTTTCATTGAAATTTCATGGGTCAGCAAGGAACCGATCAGCTCATCATACTTGTATGTGGTCAGGTCCTGAGCTTCCTCTACAGCTGTCTTCTTGGCTTGCCAGCTTTTGGGAAGACTTCGTAAGATCTTCTTCACTTGTTCTTCTTCAGTGAAATTCTTACCGAGTCTTTTAAGCTCATTTATTATGTTGGTGAACCTGGCATTCATTGCTGAGATGTCCTCATTGTCAGTCATCTCGAACAGCTCATACAATCGCATGTGTTGGTTTACTTTGGATTCCTTGACCTTGTTAGTGCCTTCATAAGTTATTTCCAGCTTCTTCCAGATCTCCTGTGCTGACTCACAACCTGAAATCTTATTGTATTCTGCAGCATCTAAAGCACAGTGAAGCATATTGATAGCCGAAGCATTATTTTGTAATTTTCTGAGGTCATCCTCTGTCCACTCAGCTTCACTTTTAACAACTTTCTCATTGTTAACAGTTTTGTATGGCACATGTGGACCTTGAACAATTGCAAGCCATGCACTCATGTTTGTGGCTTGTATAAAGTTCTTCATCCTATTTTTCCAGAATGTATAATTTGACCCAAAGAATAGGGGAGGTCTAGTGATTGATAATCCCTCAGGGAGTATCTGTGTTGTTTGGTTTCCTGGAAGGGAACGAGTGCTATTCTCACCCATTTTTAGGGATCAGCTCAAGATTGTTAGATCTTTGAGTAGTGAGCTTAGGCTCTGATACCACTTGTTGGTCCCTAGTAATTAGTTCCAAGGGGGGGTTAGGAACTAATGTAACTTTTTTCTCTTTTAATTAGGCTGACTTAACGTTATTTTAAGAGTTTGATAACTCAGCGTGTTGGTCAGCACGGGCGTTTGATTAGTCAGACAGTTTTAGTTCTATGCTGACTAAGACTGCTTGACTTGAGAGTTGGGAATTGACACTTGAAAGGCCACCTTCCAACTTGGCACTCAGATTTACTCAGTTTCAGTTTTAACAATTTATAAGCTGAGTAAATACAACAAGCAACACATGTACATATATATATATATATTGAGAGAGAGAGTTTAGAAGTTACTCAGCACGACTTATCCTGGTTCGGCCTCTCTGCCTACGTCCAGTCCCCAGTTCCTCCTGGGATTTTCAATCCAATACTGAGCTCTTTCAATCCAATGCTTACAACCAAGCACTCAGCATACACTCTCAATATTACAATTGATAAAGGGTTTGTGCTCTACCTTGAAAGAGCTCGGTATTGGATTGAAAATCCCAGGAGGAACTGGGGACTGGACGTAGGCAGAGAGGCCGAACCAGGATAAGTCGTGCTGAGTAACTTCTAAACTCTTTCTCTCAATATATATATATATATATATATATATATATGTGCATGTGTTGCTTGTGATATTTACTCATCATATAAATTGTTAAAACTGAAACTGAGTAAATCTGAGTGCTGAGTTGGAAGCTGACCTCTCAAGAGTCAATTCCCAACTCTCAAGTCAAGCAGTCTTAGTCAGCATAGAACTAAAACTGTCTGACTAATCAATCGGCCGTGCTGACCAACACGCTGAGTTAACAAACTCTTAAAATAACATTAAGTCAGCATAATTAAAAGTGAAAAAGTTACATTAGTTCCTATCCCCCCCCTTGGAACTAATTACTAGGGACCAACACCATATTCGAAAGTGAATAGTATTTGCACAAGAAGTTCACGCAAAATATATAATTGATCTATTAAAGGATTCTAACCGGGCTGAAGCACACGCAACAACCTCACCTTTTCCTTCAGGATTTCAGTTTCACGCAAAGGCAGAGAAGTTGACATCACTAGAAATTTTTCAAAGAGTGATAGGTAAAATTTGTATTTAGGTTTTACAAGACCAGACATAAGCTTTCCAACTCATTTATTAAGTCAAGTCATGTCAAGGCCCTGTCAACACCATTTGATGTTGCATTGCATATACTGAGGTATTTGAACGGTACTTTAAACAGGGCTATTCTCTATCCTATCCAACATGACTTAATTGTTAGAGGTTATTGTGATTCTGATTGGGCTGTGTGCAAAACTACAAGGAAATCAGTGACAAGTTACTGCATTTTTATTGGCAAAGCATTGATCTCTTGGAAAACTAAAAAATAGACTGTTAGCAGATCTCAGCTGAAGCTGAATAAAGAAGTTGAGCTGTTACAGCTTGTGAAATTCGATGGATCTATTTCATACTTGAAACCTTTTTTATTAAGGTTCAACTTCCTATGGCATTACATTGTGACAACAGTTCTGTTATGCAATTGCTGCTAATCCTATTGATCATGATCAAACTAAACACTTCGATATTGATGTCCATTTCATACGTGATTATGTGGAACAAGGTTTCTTAACCACCCCTTATGTCAATTCAGCAGAGTTACAAGTCAAGCTTCAAACTGTCTTACCTTCAATTCAAATTTGAAGAGGGACTATAGAAAGAATAACACTTTCAAAGATTAACTATTTCAAAGTTGCAGTTTACAAAACTAGTTACAACACATTTTGTTCTACTGATTTAGTAACTTGCAATTACAAAGTTAGTTACAAAAACAGTTTTTCATTTCCATTTCTATTGTATCTATTATAAATAACAGATTATAATACACTGGGCAGATCATTCAATTATATCAATAATAGAATTCATCTTCAATTTCTCATTTCTTAATTTCTACATGGGGTTAATTACAAAAATGGGTCAAATGGGAGGTCCATTTACATATTTAACCCATTTACTCAACTCACTACATATCTAGACTGATTTTGTGTGACTTTCCCATAATACCCTCAATATTTACGCGCGTATGTCTTCCTCCCGTCTGACTTCGCAGAGGTTAGCATAATGCGAACCCAGGTTAGCATAATGTGAACCCTGCGAAGCTAAATATGCGAAGCCTGCGAAGTCTGCGAAGCTAATGTTTGGTTTAGTTGATGATTTTAGTTAGCATATGCGAAGTTTGCGAAGCTATTGTTTGGTTTAGTTGATGATTTTAGTTAGCATATGCGAAGTCTGTGAAGTCTGCGAAGCTAATGTTTGGTTTAGTTGATGATTTTAGTTAGCATATGCGAAGTCTGGATGTGTTTTTAACAAAATTCGCTAAGTGGTATATAACAAAAAATGGCAAATAACAACGAATTCTAACATTATTTAACAACAAAATCAGAATATAAATGAATTAGGCATCTTCTCTGCGTTTCCCAATCTTCTGCCTCATGGAACGAGGTTGCTGTTTGCTCTAAAATCGCCATCTTTCTTCCCTTTTCTCTGTTGTTCGCCTTCTTCCTCGTCTTTTCTCTCACTGTTCACATTCTTCGACCGTCTTTTCGCATTCTTCCTCGTCTTTGCTCCCACTGTTCACCTTCTTCTACCGCCGTTCACCTTCTCTCACCGTCGTTCGCCCTAAAATCACCCACCTTCTCTCACCGTCGTTCGGCCTAAAATCGTCCTCTCGTTTTTCCTCTACCGTCGTTCGCTTCCCTTTTCTCTCACCGGAGTAGGAGTTTTGAAGAACGTCGTCAAACAACAACGGATTTTGTAGGTTAGATCCTTGTGGAAGGAGGAGGAGCCATTTTTGGTGAAGAGGAAACCGTAAGAAAGAGGAAGAGGAAGAGGAAGATGAAAGATTGGAGATATTATGGGAAAGCCACACAAAACAGTCTAAATATGTAATAGGTTGAGTAAATGGGTTAAATATGTAAATGAGCTTCTCATTTGACCTAGTTTTGGCATTAACTATTATTAAAACACCATCTCACCACCGACTCACTCTTTTCAGTCTCCAACTCACCATTTTCAATAATTAATGGGAATCGCTTCGGCCTTCTTGCTTAATTCAGTCTGGGTTTCAAAGGCAATTCAGGGCCTGGTCGTATTGGAATTACCCTCAATCTGCATCAGTTTAACGCTTTTTCTGGTCTTCCTCTTCATAATTTCTCGCTTACAGATTCCAGCAACAAACACACAACCATCAAATATCAAATATGTATATTTCTCTTCCAAATACCTAACACAACACTCCCATGCTATGCTTCTTCTTCTCTCTTGGGAGCAATTGAATCAATTTCATCAGTAAAGATAAGTTTTCTTCTTCTTTCTCAATTCCTCTTTCTTTTTTTGTTTGTTTATTTTATTTGGATTTTACTGGATTTAGTTTCCTTTTCCTCTCAAAATCCGATGATGTGATTCACCTCACTCATCTCTCAACCGGTGACTCTTTTTTTCTATGATTTTGATGGAGGCACCAGAGATCTTCTTTTCCATGTTGTAATCTGCCAAATTTGGGACAATTAGAGGAAGGATGAAAAAGAACAAGAGACTTTTTGTGAAGAAGAAATTATAAAGAGGGATTTATATGTAATTTTATTTTTTCTTTTTTCTATTTCACTTACCTAGTTTTCCTCTCTTCCACGTCACATGCCAAGTCATTTGAGAAGAGTGTATTATTTATTTATTTATTCCACGTTGAAAAACCAAAAAGATAAATGACCTAGAAACTTCTCCTGTTGGTCAATTGCTAGCTCACACCATGTTGGAAAAAATGGACATGTGATTTATATTTATTAGACACTTCTCAGTTTTCCCACCCGTTAAACGGATAATTAGTATTGATGGTCTAAAAATTTAAGAAATGTTTTAAAATATTATAAAAGTTTTACTTTACTGTAAAATCATTTAAATTTGTTTTTTTACTAATAAAATTATTTTGGATGTTTTTCGGTATTTTTTATCGGAGTTAAACGTGACATCTAATCACATGTTTTAACGCTATGTGGTATAATAAAAAAATTGAATCGCAAATTAACGTATATGAATAAGAATTGTCAATTAAAATGTGTAGTTACATTTTCTTAATATGTTAGGTGGCGTTAACGTGATTTTGAGATGCTATATTAACAATTTCGGTAAAAAGATAACTAAAAAATGTTCAAAGTAACTTTATTAAAACAAAAGACAAACTTAAACTTTTTTGACATTTAAGATTGTCTAAACTTTAGTGAGCTTTAATACTAATTAATTTTCTCAAACCTAAAAGATAAAATAAATTATTTGAACACTAGAAAACATTTTTATTCTAAAAATGTGAAATACACAAATTATTTAAAAAAAATACCGCAAACTCAAAATCAATATTTCTAAAATATTATTTTTTAAAATTTTCTAAAATATCCAAATAATCTCAAATATTCTTTCCATATGAGAACTCAAACTATACAAACTCTAGATAAAAACGCGCAAATAAATCATTTTTAAATCCAATCTCTCTAATATATACAATAACAATTTACAAGAATTGGTGTTTCGATTACAATTATAGAGATTCAACAGAATTTCAAAACAACAAATTTAGTTCGAAAGGCACAAAATAACAAAAAAACATAAATAATAGAGCAATATTATTGCAATTCTAATCCAGCTAATAAATAAATAAAAATCCTCTAAAAATATGGATATTTTTTAAAAGAATTGAAGCCAAACAAAAATAATCAAATAAATAAAAACAACAAAACACCAAATTTCATACATTTCTATTCAATTTCAGCATCATATAAAATCAATGAAAGTCGATGAAATTCAATGAAAATTGATGAAATCGGTTCCAAATCAATTTCAAACCATTAAAAAAATTAATAAAACATAAAAAAAATGTCTAATGCAGTTTTTTAATACTTTCAAAAGGTAACATATAAAAAAAAAACTGACGCGAATTTGCTTCTTCTCAAAATAAATCAAAGGTGGAAGAAATTGATTACATTTAAATGAAATAAATTAAAAGAAAAATATCAAAATGATTCAAAACATAATAAAACATTAAAAACATATATTAAAATGTTTAATATGCACCAAAAAAAAAGTTAAAGTGCGTACTTTCAAAACGTTAAATGAATACCAACTATAAAAACATAGTAAACAACACTTATACAATACATTCAAGAGAAAGCAATAAAATACAATGTTTCAAAAATAAAAATTGCATAAGCGTGACTTAAATACAATTGCATATATATTACGCTCACTTTCAATTGATTTCAATGTGAGTGTAACCGACAAAACATTACTGGACGTAACTAAAAACAAAGGAAAAGTGAATGAAAGTGGCGGAGACAAAAATAAAAGGGTAAATTCTAAAAAAAAAAAAACTCTGTGGTTTCATGGATTTCAAGAAGCGTGTTATACCATAGGGGTTAAGCGTGTTATATCATCACTTTTAACGATGTTAAGCCATTTTTCGTTTTTCGGGTAACGACGTATAACACGGTCCTTTTTTTCGTAAAAACAAAACATATGATTTTTTTTAAATCCATTAAACCATAGGGGTTGTTTTTGAAATTTACCCAAAATAAAACATGCTTAAACTAACGTAAACATGACTTTTAAACAACTTTTACATCAAGAAAAATTAAATAAAATTTCACAAAAACCAAAGAAGTACTCCTTACAAATATGTCAACAACAACATTTCAATAATAATATCATTGAGTAACAAAAAAATATACCATTAAAACTAGTCAAATAAATAAAAAATAATATCCATAAGTAATAGAATTCATTAAAAAGTATGAAACAATGTCCTTAAAGTCAAGAGGCGGATCCAGCCTAGGGCTTGGGGGGACCTGGCCGCCAGGTCCCTAGCTTCACCCTTGAGTAATATCGGTTCGGTATTTGATATCCCTCCTAATTTTAGTTTATATCGGCATGTTTGTAGTATAATTTCAATATTTTAAGGTAGTTGAGTTGGTTAAGACACATGTTTCATCATAAAAGGTCATAAGTTCAACTTGAACCTCATATTTTAAAAAGCTTTTATTTATCTATTTGATTTTTTTTAAATAACTTTGTTATTTTTTTTTAAACAATACGAAAGATATATTACTGAACCGAACTCAAGTCAATACAAAGCGCACCACCTAACCAACTAGGGGCGGTAAAAGAATTGAAAACGTGAGCATTGGAACGGGAATGACGTGCTATAACATGAGCAACCCCATTCGCTACACGCGGAACAAACGAAACAACGAAATCATTTCGATCATCAAGGATATATCTACAATCAGAAATAATACCTCCGAATTCAGACCAATCTTCTTTTCCAGCTTTAATGATATCAACAACTTCTTTGGCATCAAATTCAAATATCACATTAATACAGTTCAACGAGATTACCCAATGGATAGCAGTCTGCAACGAAATTGCTTCAACAAGTCGAGATTCAGCAGAAAAGGGGTGCTGCTCGCTATGCAAAGCCATTAGTGAACCATCACTACATAAAATCGCTCCCGAACCGGAAATCTGCTGCTCGTTAAAAACAACCCCGTCTAAATTGCATTTAATCCAGCCCAAGGGAGGCCTCTGCCAATGAACCGGCCCCGATCTACTGCTGCTACATTCTGGACCAGTAGGGCGTCGGACCTGTTTCTGTTGGAGGCGCCATTCTTCTACAAAAAAACCCGTAGCAGCAATAGCAGGTCTAGGGAGGATAAACTTCGAGCTCCAACCCAACGCATTACGCTGAGACCAAATCAACCACAGTGTAAGCCCGATTTTTACACGCAATTCCATATCAGAATTAGCAAATATATGCAACAAAGACTGACTGAACAATTCCTGATCAAAAATTGCAGGATCCACACCAATAATTAACCAACATTCCTGGGCAAAAATACAATTCACAAACAAATGATATTCATTCTCAACATCCGACTGACAGAACGGACACTGAGTTAGTATGGGAACTCGGCGCACAGAAAGACGAGACCGGGTAGGAAGACACCGGGTACCAATCTTCCATAAAAAGGATTTAACTTTTGGCGGCAGCTCCGCCTCCCATAACCTCCTCCACCCCATGCTGTCAACAGAACCAGCCAAGTGATTATCTGAAATAACCCTATATCCAGATTTACTAGAATAAATACGAGATCTCGTGAAGTGCCAAATCTGTTTATCAGCCACTTGTCTAAATGGTATAATTTTACTTCCAATTTCAGTAGTCTCAGAAGGTAAACAGAGTCTAGCAAGTTTACCTCGATCCTAAATACGTGTCCCATGGATAAACAGATCAGCCACCACTGCATTAGCGTACCCTGACTGTACCGGCGATCTCACACAGAAATCCTCATTCTCCTTAAGCCAAGGATCCCGCCAAATTGAGATTGAACGACCATCCCCGACACTCCATCTGATCCCCAGGTTGAGAATTCTAGTCGAACGCCACACACTCCCCCAAACATAACTAGGATTATTGCCCAGTCTAGAGGATAGGAAAGATTCCGTAGGAAAATATTTAGCTTTTATAATTCTGCTCACCAAAGTGTGTGGTTCGGTTAGAAACTTCCAGCCCTGCTTTCCCAATAAAGCCAGATTGAAATTCTGCAATTCCCTAAATCCAAGCCCACCTTCCGATTTTCTCGTACAAAGCCGGGACCACTCGAACCAATGGATACGATGCTTGCCTCCTGCCTTCGAACCCCACCAGAATGAGTTCATCAATCTCTGTAATTCATTGCAAATAGCTTTGGGAAGAAGAAAAACACCCATACATAAGGTTGGTAAAGCTTGTGCAACCGTCTTAAGGAGAATCTCCTTTCCAGCAGAAGACAGAAAGCGAAGACTCCAATTACTCAGCCTCCTCTTTAGCCTATGTTTTAAGAAGCTGAAGATAGCTGTTTTTGACCTACCAACCAGAGATGGCAGCCCTAAATACCTTTCAGTATCAAGTGGAGCATATATCTATAATAAGCTGCTTAGAACCGATTTCACTTCTGCCGAGACATTGGGAGAGAAGAAAATTCTAGATTTTTGATGATTTACCGCCTGTCCAGATGCTGATTCATAGCTCTGGAGGATTAAGGATATCTGCTCATATTCCCCCCTATTTGCTTTGAAGAAAATGAAACTATCATCCGCAAAAAACAGATGAGATACAGCCAGAGTACCTCTAGCAACTCTACATCCATGAATAAGACCATCAACATTAGCCTTCTGAACCAGTCTAAATAAAACTTCAGTACAAAGGATGAAAAGATATGGGGAGAGTGGGTCCCCTTGCCTTAGCCCACGTCTAGGGGTAATCGGCCCCACCAGCTGTTGATTGACAGAAATTGAGTATTCCACAGTAGTGACACACAACATCATCCACCGTATCCATTTTTTTTATGAAAACTCATCTGTTGAAGGACAGCCTGCAAGAAACCCCAATCCACCCTATCATAGGCCTTACTAATATCCAGTTTGAGAGCAACCTCTCCCAATGAGCCTCTGTTCTTCCTTTTCATATGATGAATAGCCTCAAAGGCAATCATAATATTATCAGTAATAGCCCTTCTAGGGACAAAAGCAGATTGGTACTTACTGACCACATCAGGAAACACCAATTTCAATCGGTTTGCTAAGACCTTTGCAATAAGCTTGTATAACACATTGCATAAGGAGATTGGCGTTAAATCCTTCATATACTCAGGTTGATTAACCTTTGGAATTAGCACCATAATAGTATCATTGAGATTTGCTGGAAATTCAAAACGAGATAGATAGCCTGAGCAAGCCTGAAAAATCTCTATACCAATATCAGCCCAAAAAATTTGAAAAAACCCAGGGCTTAAGCCATCCGGACCCGGAGACTTGTCAGGATGCATTTGAAAAATAGCAACTTTGAATTCCTCATAAGTGAAAGGAGATAGCAAGCCATTATTCATTGTATCAGTAACCCCATTCGGAACCACATTGACAATCCCAAAAGAGGAGACAGAAGAAGGAGCAAATAAAGAATCAAAGTAATCAAAGACTATATTTTTTAGCCCAGCCTCATCAGAAGAATAAATACCTGCAGTATTACAGAGGCGATGAATTGAATTTTGCTCTTTTCTGGCACGGACTGAGGCATGAAAGAAACTTGAATTTTGATCACCATTACGTAACCAGAAGGTTTTCGCCCTTTGTTGCCAATGGACAGATTCAGCTTCTAAAAGAGTGTTCAGCTACCGCTTTGTCTCAAAAAACTCCTTTACTGATGACGGATCGGTTTTGTCCATCAACCGATGGGTAGTGCGTTTACAACCCGCTATCTGTCTACTAAACCGAGCTCTGTACTATCTTCCCCACTACTCCATACTACTGGCACAAGCTGCCAATTTTGTATCCAGATTAACACCCCTACGGCTCAGCCATTCAGAATGCACAAACTCCGAAAAACGACTTTCAAGCAACCACTCCCTTTCGAATTTAAAACGCTGACGTCTGATAGGAACTGATTTATATTCAGTTTCAAGAAGGAGAGGGAAGTGATCAGAATAAGCCGTTAATATCATTGACAAATGATAGCCTTGAAAGCGGGAGCACCAAACTGCGGATGCCAATGCATGATCCAGTTTTTCACGAATCCAAAAAGCAGTTCCCCGACTTCGTTCCCAAGTGAACTCTCCTCCCTGCAGGATTAGATCAGTGAGGTCATTTGTAACGACCATTTCTTTAAATCTATCTATAAGAGCCTCCGGATAAGTCTGCCCCCCGAACTTTTCTGACTGTGCAAGTATACAGTTGAAATCTCCCAAGAACACAATAGGCATAATAGAATTAGAGCATAAATGTTGAAGAAGATGCTAAGAAAGATGATGTTGGTTCCTATTCGCATAGCCATTAAAGCCGATGAATCTCCAATCTCCATGCTCCTCATCATGAATCTGGGCCTCGATGTGGTGATCAGAATAAGAGGATATCGAGACTGAACCATTTTTCTTCCAACATAATGCCAAACCCCCACTACGACCACTACAATTTACAGAAAAAGAACCTTCAAACTTACGAGACAAACTATCAATGGAACCCTTCGTAACCAAAGTCTCCATGAGAAAGACTAAATCAGGTTTATTCGACTTCAAAATATCCCCGAGTGAACGAACTGCCCTAGGGTTGCCTAGACCCCGGCAGTTCCAGCTAAGGCAAATCATTGGGCCCGGTGGACCTAGATCTCAGGCCTCGCCGCTTCAGATAAAATAGAAGACCCTAAATCTGTAGAAGAATCAGAAATAGGGATCCTCAGAGTACCATTAACATCACTTTCTACCACTTCCTGCAAAATCTTAGCTGAACTGGCTGCTCTCCGACGTTTTCGATCATCCACAAGCTCCATCCCATCACCCTCTCCATCGACAACCATATCTGTATCATCCGCCTTAGAAGCAGCAGATTTGAGCAGAGGAATGTTCAGATTAACATTTTCTGATACTCCCCCATTCGATGACGTGCCTGAATTCAGCAAAACAGAAGGAGTTCATGAATAGACAGTAGCCCTATCTCCTGATATCGACACCCCTCTAGGGTCTCGCAACCACTTTGCCACCACTGAATCCCCGCCCCTCTTAATCGGGGCCTTGATCCATTCACCCCATTCACGTTTAATCTCCTCTAGTTTAAGAGAAAAAAATTTCTCGCAGAAACGTTCAGTATGGCCAAGTAAGCCACAAATATAACAGAAAGAGGTGAGCTTCTCGTACTTAAACGTAATAAACGACCAATTATCCTGGCCTTTCCGTATCTTCTTACACCTCCTCAACGGCTTACTCACATCCACAAGGACCCTAATCCGCATAAACTGCCGACGGATACCAGAATTATTATTCAGATCATACTCCTGATATGCACCAATGAAATTCCCTATCTGCTTCCCCACAACTTCAGACATCGCCCCTGCAGGAAGATCATACACTTGGACCCAGAATGTTGGGGTTTAGTGTCCTATAGTCAATTGTTGCGGGATACAAACTTATTGTAAATGAATTGTTCTTTATATCATTTGTTTTAATGAGATATATGTTTTATAACTATATAAAGGCAATCCCTTTTAAGCACTGAATAAAGTCTAATAAAAGGAAATCCGTAAGTTTGTTTAAAGTGATTATAAAGTGTTCATACAAGCATGAAGTGAGACAAAACTTTATAATAAACTTAAAACCACCCCAAGTCAAGTGATATGTTTAGGATTGATATATCACGGTTGAGACTTGTATGTAACAATGTCTTCTGTCCGACAGAAAGATGATCTCACAAGCTTCATATATATAGATATCTGGACAGTTACATAGATCCGGTGAAACGTTGTTCATTAGGATTGGGGATCCGATTTGAGATAACAGGATGGGTAGATTCATCCTTGTCAACTGTTCATCTCATTAGTATTACTAGGTATAACTAATCCTCAGACTCAAAAGAATGTTAATTGGTCATCTTGAATTACTGAATGTGAGACTTTGATCCTGCGGTCCCACGATCCTTAACAGAGATGACTCTGGGGTGTGAACTACAAAGGTTGGGTGTCACAGGAAGTAATGTCAGGGTAGTTATAGATTGGATTGAGCATTTATCACTCCCGATTAATGGGAGATACATCCAAGGATCGCTTGTGGAAGACTCGACTCTAAACCCTTGCAAGGTGATAGCTTAAGAGTAGAAATACAGATTTCACTTAACCTATCTTTTTGAGTTGACTCGGCCAAGAACAAGTAAAACGAACGTCTCGCTATATGTGACTTGACATTACCCATAGTCATAAGATTCAGTTCAAGGATGTAGTTGATAAAGGATCGTATTATACCGTAACTAATACGAAAGGGTTAACGACAGAATCAACCTGTCTTCTTAACGGACTCTGGGGGAATGATTATAGACTTGCCAATAACATACTCAGTACATCATTCCGTTATGCAGGGATTAAATATAATTCTTGAAGAAATTAATTTAATAGTTGCATACGGCCAGAAGTAGTAAGAACCTAATGGATCACACATAAGACTTGGAACCAAAAGAGAGATGGATATGATTAATAGATGGAAGCCCAATTGAGCCCAGTAAGGCCCAAATATATGGAGGGGGGCGAAATTTGTATATAGAGATAAGGAATTGATTTTATTCCATTAATCCTAATTTGATTAGGATTATGAATTAAATTAATTAAGAGATAATTAAATTAGGAGTTTTAATTGGATTAATATACTCCTATTATTATCCAATTAGGTTATTTATTATTATCCTAAATATATTAGATATATAGTGAGATAATAATTAGGAATCCTTTTCCGAATTGGATTCCTATTAAGTAACCTATTCCTATCTAACTAGGGTTTAGATTCAAGCAACTATATATACCCCCTCCCATGTGAATTTTGACCAAGCCTCTAACCTCCCCCTATAGTGATTTTCGAAATTACTAATTAGAGAGAGAAAAAGAATTCCCATCCCCTAGTTCGTGGATAAGAATTCATACGGCATTCCATCGATTGATTAATCTTATTCATCCCTCTTTCTCTTTGATCTTATGTTGGTTAATTAGAGGCAATCTATTTTGGTTGCATCTCATAAGGGTCGATTTCATCTTAACCTCTCCATGTTAAACTTTGTGGTTGGAATCTCGGAGAAGAATTGTGGGCGCTTCTTTAACAACGGTAGATTGTTCATCGAAAGGTATTCCTTCTTATCCCTCTTTATATGAAATAACGATTAACGGATCCTATGGTTAAAAGGAAATAGGCTAAAAATTTTATATTTCCGCTGCTATACCTTAGCCCTAATTTCCTTCAGTGGTATCAGAGCCATCGTTAAATCCGTTATTTCATATATGAAAATATAGGAGTTTTCAATAGGATTGAATAAATATTTATGGTTAGGATTAATTAACAAATAGTTTTGATTAATTAATTCTAAAGATAAATAGAGTTTTGATTAATTGTTAATTAAAACTGATTATGCTTATGTTCCTAATTATTTCGGTTGATAATCATTATAACAAAATCTATTAGTTTTATAGTTAGGTTGATAAAATTAGTTTTATTAATTCTAAATGATAAAACGGAAATCTATTGTAGTTTTTCCTATTTCTGAAAATCGTTTTAAAATTGTTTTAGAACTGATATATATACATATATACATATTTAATAAAAAAATATATATAACGACAGCAGCCCGAGTCGCGCCTCACGGCGCGACTGGCCGCTGTCGCGCGTCCCGCGTGCCCTAAGGGCTGCTGCCAATCGGCAGCAACCCGCTCTCGGGCCCGGCCCGATACCCACTTGATTTTAAATGGTTTAAAATCGTTTTGTATTAAATGTATATATATGTTTCAGAAATTAATAGTTTTCTGTTTTGATTATCGAATAAAAATTCGTTTAAATGTTTGTTTTTACCAATATGTAAATCAAAGTGTTAAATGAATTGAAATCAAAATAATTGGGACGTGCATAATCAACGTTTTATATGGTTATATTAATCTAAGGATTAATATAAAGATACAAAACGATTAGAAGTAAAATTGGATGAAAGTTAATTTGACGAGTTAATGTGATTAACCTAAATATTACATAAGCCGGTTATTAGCTGTGATTTTTGCACTTGACAAGTTTCGTTCATATTTGGTGCTTTCAAAAGTTATTGTTTACACTGACCATGCTGCATTGAGGTATTTGTTTTCAAAACAGGATGCCAAACCTAGACTCCTTAGGTGGATTCTATTACTGCAGGAGTTTGATCTGGAGATACGAGATAAGAAGGGAGTTGAAAATGTGGTTGCTGATCATCTTTCTAGATTGGAACAAGAGGAGGTGGATACAGACACCGATGCGGACATCCAGGAGACATTTCTCGATGAGCACTTACTGTCAATTAGACATGTCCCTTGGTTTGCCGATTTTGCTAATTTCCTTGTAGGAAAGCTGATCCCTCCAGACCTCTCTTACCAGCAGAGGAGGAAGTTCCTGCATGACGCAAAGCAGTACCTCTGGGATGATCCCTACCTATTCAAGGTTTGTGGCGACAACATCATCCGTCGGTGCATTCCTGAGGAGGAGGTAGCTTCCGTCCTTGCATTCTGTCATTCTAAAGAGGTAGGTGGCCACCATGGCGCGGACAGAACTGCAGCTAAGGTACTCCAGAGTGGGTTCTATTGGCCCACAATCTTCCATGACGCTTTTAATTTTGTTAAAAACTGTGATAAGTGTCAACGAACTGGTAACGTTTCACAGAGACATGCCATGCCTATGAAACCAATTTTAGTCTATGAAATCTTTGATGTTTGGGGGATAGACTTTATGGGACCTTTCCCGAAGTCGTTCAATAACGAGTACATCCTTGTAGCCGTGGACTACGTTTCTAAATGGGTGGAGGCTGTAGCCCTACCTAGTAATGATGCACGGGCTGTCATCTGATTCTTGCAAAAGAATATCTTCACACGGTTTGGCACCCCCCGCACCATTATTAGCGATGGCGGGTCTCATTTTTGTAACCAAGCTTTTAAACAGGTCCTGCATAAATACGGGGTCACTCATAAAGTGGCTACCCCGTATCATCCCCAGACCAGTGGTCAAGTTGAAGTGTCAAATAGAGAGATCAAAACCATTCTTGAAAAAACAGTAAATTCCTCTAGGCATAATTGGTCACTCAAATTAGATGATGCCTTGTGGGCATATAGGACAGCGTTCAAAACACCAATTGGCATGTCCCCATTCAGGCTAGTTTACGGTAAGGCATGTCATCTCCCTGTAGAACTCGAACATAAAGCCTACTGGGCTACCCGTTTTCTAAACTTTGATACACGAGTTGCAGGTGAGAAACGGTTATTGCAGCTTGATGCCCTGGAAGAGTTCAGGCTCAGTGCTTATGAGAATTCACGGATCTACAAGGAGATGACGAAAAGATGGCATGACAAGAGAATAATCAAACGCCACTTTAAGGTAGGGGATAAGGTTTTACTGTACAACTCCAGGCAGCGATTATTCCCTGGTAAGCTGAAGTCGAGGTGGTATGGACCGTTTGAGGTCACCCAGTTATTCTCCTCCGGAGCAGTCGAGATCACAGACGGCCACAATGCCCCTTTCAAGGTCAACGGGAAGCGTCTGAAAATTTATGAAGATAACTTGGGCGTAGTGGAAACACTGCGTTACATAGAGGCCCCCTGAGGGAGTTTTTCCTATCCTATCTCTTTTCTTTCACTTACTGTTCAATTTCATAAATATGCATCTTTTGGAATTAAATGCATGATTTAGTGTGGGGGAGGAGGCAATAGGATAGGACATTTTGTACATGTACCAATTGCATGTTTTATGCCACTATTTGTATTTGTGTTTTGTGGCATGTTTAGCTTTTGCTTTCAATATTTCGCTTTAAGTAGTTAGAAATAAAAAGAATCTTAGGCAGTTGATTTTTGATGCATCTAGCAATCCTGACATTACAGTTGAAATTGTGCTTTGAAAGTCTGAAAGCTCGATTGAAATCGATGCATGCAAAAACTTGTGAACAACATTTGAGTCTCCAAAGAGTGTTATTTAACTAAGATTGACATGGAACGTTTCGCTAGGTGAGGCTAGGATTGTTGCAAATAACCCCTAAATTGTGAGCTAGAGCCTAAAGGTCAATATTTTAGACTCGTTTTTAGGAACAATTGATCTCTTAGGTGTGGGATTACAGTTATTGTCATTATGCTCATAGGAATTGCATCCAATACTGGTTGAATATTGTGTTATAATCGAACTTGAAATGATTAGGCAACCTAGGTTTAGCCCTTTGTGAACTTAGCCTATTCTTTGATAAGCCAAAATCCCTTACCATTTCCACTAGATAAGCCCCTTTGAGCCTTATTTACCCGTTTTCTTTGATCAACCTTGTTACAAGCCCTTAGCCTTCCTAAATACCCTTTCTCACCCAAGTTAATTGACTCAATTTAGGTTAGAAAATCCTTAGGCACACATCCTTCAAATTTCCATTAGCTACCATTGAAAGGTTGTAATTCTAAATAGAAGAAGTAACCAATTCAAATTGACCCTTTGTCCCCTCTATCTCCAAAGAAAAGAAAAGAAATATATATGGTTCAAAATTGAACCGAATAAATTACAGAGGAAATGATAAAAGGCATTCTTTAATTACTTCCCAAACTGAAATAAATCAACCTTGAGCTTCTATCTCGCATATAGTGGGAAAAGTGCCAATTTTTGCAAAAATATTCCAGCTAGTTGAGTTGTTAATTTTTTGCCTAAATTCCCTTTTTCCTACCCCCAAACCTTAGCCTATGTTACAACCCTTTGAAGACCTATAATCTTGTTTGATTGTGATGCGTAATTTCGACTGGATGGATGATGCAATTCCAACGTGACCATTTTGTGCAGTAGACTATAGAGCGTTTGCCAAATTCATATTTCACCCAAACACTTGAGTGCAAGAGCGACCACCTGTGAGCTAGCAATCATAGTCCTCGCCTTTTCGTTTTCGCAAAGTGTTGGTTGATAAAACTAATTAATCAGTTTTGGAGATTTATCTGAGGTTCACTTTGTTTTTAATTGTAACTTGAGTAGTTTGAGACAATATAGATGATAAAAGTGCAGTGGATCTTTGTCTGTGTACGGGAGCTATTTGTTGAGTTTTCATTGCCTTTGATTCTTTCTTGCTTGCGGACAAGCAAGATTCAAGTGTGGGGAGGTTGATAGCTCCCATTTATATAAGGTTTTTAGGATTGTTTTAGTTCGTTTTTGCTTTATTTCCATTCAATTTCAGTATCATTTTGCTATCTTTCAGTCAAAATCAGTAATTTCCATTATTTATGGCATTTTCTGTATTTTCAGGTGTTTTGGGACTGTTTGAGCATTTTCGAACCAGACCCGTGCCTTGTGGAGCACCTCCGGACAATTCAGGGACCGTCGGAGCATATTTCGGAAGTCCAGAGACCAAAACAAAGGAAAAACCCGGACTCAACCCCAATTTAGTGCCTGTCTCACCGAGACAGTGCATGTCTCGTCGAGACAGGCCCTCGTCTCGTCGAGACACTGCCCGTCTCGACGAGACGAGGCGGGCTGATGGTTCCCAAAAAGGAACTATCGCGTGGTGTCTCGACAAGATGCCTAGTGTCTCGTCGAGACACCCTCTTATCTCGTCGAGATACTTTTTGTCTCAACGAGACGAAACGCTGGAAGCAATTTCCCATCGTTTCCTCACTCCTTAGGCGCGAATTTCAACCTGCAAATTGCCCAAACTACCCCTAAATAAGCCTGCACTATAAATAGAAAAGGATGTCATCTTTGTTAGGGTTCTTCCTTTTTCCTTTTTGTTCTTCTCTCTCCCTCTTTCCTTGTATTCAATTTTATTGTTTTACTTCCATTGTAACAGCTCTTAGCTTGGGGGGAAGATTGATATAGGATAGTGGCTTTCCCGATTTGTAATCAGAATCAGACAAAATCGGGTTTTATATTCCTAATTCCTTACTCTGTCTCTTGCTTTTTGCTTATTTGAATTAATGATGATTCAGGCTTATAATGCGTGTTATAGTTGCTTGTTTAATTTAACTATGAACTAATCCCCATCCAATCTGGGATGGGGATGAATTGATTGCGTAACCATGTATGATTAGGGATTTAGTTTACTGGATTATTTCCAATTGATTAGATTATGTGAGCTTAATGTCTAGGTTTGTCAGAGATAGGATGATTGCTAGAATGAGATTCGATGATGATCAACTAGCCTGACATAGCAGAACCTAATGCCTTGAGTCTACAAATTTAGGATTGCAGATAGGTAGATACCTGACCAAGGAATTACCTCATCCGAATTAGCATAATCTGACCTCGCTAGAGGCCACTAGGAGTGCGGGCTAGTGGTTGGGCTACGACTTTAGCCTTAATCACCACAGACCCTAATGCTTTGCATGCCCTAGGTTATATGCCTAATCAAGCCGTCAACCAAATGCATGTGAATAGACTACAGGAGACTGACAATCTCCACGTGGTTAATTAGGTGGTTACCGTCAATTATCATTATGATATGAAACTAAATCCCAGTAAATCATACATGGGATCCAATTAAGGGAATTCCCATCTTAGATTGTGTCATCCATTAATTCGAATTCTTCCCTATCAAACGTTTTTATCTTTTATTTTAGAAATTTGCCTCTTTAATCACTCTACCATATATTTACCCTTCCGAACAATTGTGTTCCTACCTTGGGCCGACTAGTTGTGATAAATAGTCCTTGTGGTTCGATCATGTGCTTAGCACTGTATTACTTGCTGCGATAGGATACACTTGTCCTATTAACCGCTATATATTTTACGAGCATCAAGTTTTTGGCGCCGTTGTCGGGGACTATTTTTGTTTATAACTAGTTTACTTTTGGTGATAGGTTTATATAATTGTTTGGAATTCCAAGAACCGAGGTTCTGGGAATTACTCATCATTGCATTTTGATTCTTAAGCTGATATTGTTTTTGCAGGACGTAAAAGGGTGACATAATGGCCGAAGATCCGTCGGTCATGGAGCTGTTGAGGGAAAAGCGGCCTATAAGCACCTCTGGCATTCTCGATCCGACAATAACAGCAATGTCATTTGAAATCAGACCAACAATGATTCAGATGATTCAGAACTCGGGACAGTTCGGTGGGGATTACTACGAAGATCCTAACTCACATCTTGACAAATTCATGGAGTACTGCAGCACTTTCAAGTGTGAAGACGTCGCATCTGAACAGATCTTCCAGAAGCTGTTTAGATTTTCTTTGAAAGAAGAAGCTGCAGAATGGCTACAATCCATTGAGCCAGGGTCTCTCACTGACTGGGACACTACAGTATTAGCGTTTCTAGCAAAGTACTTCCCTCCGTCAAAGACTGCACAATTCAGAAGCGACATCACCTCGTTTAGGCAGTCCGACAGTGAGAACTTGCATCTAGCCTGGGAGAGGTTCCAGAAGTTGTTAAGACGGTGCCCCCACCATGGGTACCAGCAGTACCAGCTTGTTGACATGTTCTACTCAGGAATATCTCCTGTCAGCCGTGCCTTTCTGGATGCAGCAACGGGAGGAAATCTATTCAACAAGACTGCAGTTCAAGCATACAATCTGATGAAAGAATTAGCTGAACGAAGCACATGTTGGCAAGTTGAGAAGCCGGCTCCAAGAAGAGGCACAACAGCCAAAGAGTTCCCTGGAATATTTTCAGAATCAAATCATCAGATAGCAGCGCTTACAGAAAAAGTAGATCTACTGGAAACTCACCTGAAATCATCGGAACCAGTAGCAAGCTGTGAGGTGTGCAGCGGAGGGCACAAGAACGTGGAGTGCCCGATTGTACTTGAACAGATCCATTATCTAAAACAATATGGGTCAAATGGCACGCATTGGCAGCAGGACAAACATCGAGGATCAGGTTCTGAGACTGAATGGGAGAGAAGTATAGATGTCCTGAGAGAGAGCCTGAGTGCCATAGAAGGAAGATTGGCACACAATGAAGCTTTCTGCCAAAGGCTTCAAACACAGGTCAGTAAATTGGTAGAAGAGGAAGCACGAGTAATCACGCTTAGGAGCGGAACACAGGTAAGCGCACCAGCCTTTGTGCCTCAGCAAGACAAGGTAGACCCCATTCCTGGTAATATCTCTACCCCGTCTGCTCCACAGGTAAATGTTTCTGATCCAACTCCGATTACTGAAACTGATGTACCACCAACACAGGTTACCTTGCCTTATCCTACTTCTAGGAGAGCTAAGTTAGACAAGGATTATTCCAAGATGTTAAATGTGTTTAAGAAAATCGAGATTAACCTCCCGTTTCTTGAACTTCTTGAGAATATGCCTGTGTATGGAAAATTTTTAAAAGAGCTGATCTCTAAAAAGAGAAAACTAGGAGATCATGAGACTGTAATGCTAAGCCATGAATGTTCTGCCATGCTAACAAATCCGTTACCTAAAAAATCTAAAGATCCTGGTAGTTTTAGCATTCCCTGTACAATAGGCAAGGTTCATTTTAAACGTGCTTTATGTGATCTTGGTGCAAGCATAAATCTTATGTCGTTGTCTGTTTACAGGAAATTAGGAATGGGAGACCCAAAGCCTACGTCAGTTACAATTCAGTTGGCTGACAGGTCTATAAGGCATCCGGTTGGAGTGGTAGAAGACCTTTTGGTCAAGGTAGATCAGTTCATCTTCCCAGCTGACTTCGTGATCATGGACATTGAAGAAGATGATCAAGTCCCGATCTTATTAGGGAGGCCTTTTCTCGCCACTGGACGAACACTGATTGATGTTGAGGGAGGCAAACTGATTCTCAGGCTTCAAAATGAGGAAGTGGAATTCAACATTCTAAAATCTATGAAATTTCCTGTTGATGATGAATGTTGTAATTTTCTGAGCGTAACTGACTCGTTGGTTGAGAATGTTTTCCAGGAAACTGAAGAACGGAACCTGAGTATTGAACTAGATGAGGAGCCATTGGATTTGGAGACCGAGGTAGAAGGTAAAGAGGGTTGTCATTGGGCCCAGCACGACGAACTCCTGGACAAAGAAACAAAGACAAGGCCTAAGACCTCGATTGAAGAACCGCTGACCCTCGACCTCAAACCCTTACCTGCCCATTTAAAATACGTGTTCTTGGCACCTCCTTTACACTTACCTGTGATTATTTCGGCTGAACTTATAGGTCCTGAGGAAGATCGCTTAGTGGAGGTGCTGAGGAAGCACAAGGGAGCGTTTGGATGGCAAATGTCGGACATCAAGGGAATCAGCCCATCTCTTTGTGAACACCGGCTCTATATGGAGGATAAGGTGAAGCCGACTGCTCAACCACAGAGAAGAATCAACCCAAAAATGAAGGAAGTAGTAAAGGCTGAGGTAATTAAGTTGCTTGATGCAGGGATGATCTATCCAATCTCTAACAGCTAGTGGGTGAGTCCCATGCATATGGTGCCAAAGAAGGGGGGCACAACAGTGACATTGAATGAGAAGAATGAACTAATCCCGGTGCGGAAAACCACCGGGTGGCGAATGTGCGTGGACTACAGGAAATTGAACGACGCCACCAGGAAGGATCATTTCCCTCTTCCGTTCATTAATCAAATGCTTGAACGCATGGCAGGTAAGTTTTTCTTCTGTTGTGTGGATGGGTATTCGGGCTACATGCAAATATCAGTGGATCCTGATGATCAGGAAAAGACCACTTTCACTTGCCCTTTTGGGACATTTGCATATAGACGGATGCCCTTCGGGTTATGCAATGCACCTGCTACGTTTCAGAGGTGTATGACAGCTATATTTTCTGATATGATAGAAAAATTCATGGAGGTCTTTATGGATGATTTTTCTGTTTTTGGTACCACTTTTGATAGCTGTTTGCATAACTTGGGATTAATGCTGCAAAGATGTGAGGAAACTGACCTAGTCCTAAACTAGGAAAACTGTCAGTTTATGGTCACTGAGTGTATAGTTTTAGGGCATAAGGTATCACGAAAAGGGATTGAGGTAGACCCTGCTAAAGTTGAGGTCATTGAAAAACTACCTCCCCCTTCCAATGTCAAAGCAGTTAGGAGTTTTTTAGGCCACGCTGGTTTTTATAGGCGCTTTATTAAGGATTTTTCTAAAATTGCCAGGCCTATGACCCAATTGTTGCTGAAGGATGCCAATTTTGTTTTCACACCTGAATGTCTTGAATATTTTAACACTTTAAAAGACAAATTGATTAAAGCTCACATAATGGTTAGTCCCAACTGGGATTTACCATTCGAGCTAATGTGTGATGCCAGTGACACAGCTGTAGGTGCATGCTTAGGTCAGAAAGTGGATAAAATTTGCCGACCGATTTCATATGCTAGTAGAACTCTGAATGACGCTCAATTAAATTATACCACCATAGAAAAAGAGTTATTAGCTGTGATTTTTGCACTTGACAAGTTTCGTTCATATTTGGTGCTTTCAAAAGTTATTGTTTACACTGACCATGCTGCATTGAGGTATTTGTTTTCAAAACAGGATGCCAAACCTAGACTCCTTAGGTGGATTCTATTACTGCAGGAGTTTGATCTGGAGATACGAGATAAGAAGGGAGTTGAAAATGTGGTTGCTGATCATCTTTCTAGATTGGAACAAGAGGAGGTGGATACAGACACCGATGCAGACATCCAGGAGACATTTCCCGACGAGCACTTACTGTCAATTAGACATGTCCCTTGGTTTGCCGATTTTGCTAATTTCCTTGTAGGAAAGCTGATCCCTCCAGACCTCTCTTACCAGCAGAGGAGGAAGTTCCTGCACGATGCAAAGCAGTACCTCTGGGATGATCCCTACCTATTCAAGGTTTATGGCGACAACATCATCCGTCGGTGCATTCCTGAGGAGGAGGTAGCTTCCGTCCTTGCATTCTGTCATTCTAAAGAGGTAGGTGGCCACCATGGCGCGGACAGAACTGCAGCTAAGGTACTCCAGAGTGGGTTCTATTGGCCCACAATCTTCCATGACGCTTTTAATTTTGTTAAAAACTGTGATAAGTGTCAACGAACTGGTAACGTTTCACAGAGACATGCCATGCCTATGAAACCAATTTTAGTCTGTGAAATCTTTGATGTTTGGGGGATAGACTTTATGGGACCTTTCCCGAAGTCGTTCAATAACGAGTACATCCTTGTAGCCATGGACTACGTTTCTAAATGGGTGGAGGCTGTAGCCCTGCCTAGTAATGATGCGCGGGCTGTCATCCGATTCTTGCAAAAGAATATCTTCACACGGTTTGGCACCCCTCGCACCATTATTAGCGATGGCGGGTCTCATTTTTGTAACCAAGCTTTTAAACAGGTCCTGCATAAATACGGGGTCACTCATAAAGTGGCTACCCCGTATCATCCCCAGACCAGTGGTCAAGTTGAAGTGTCAAATAGAGAGATCAAAACCATTCTTGAAAAAACAGTAAATTCCTCTAGGCATAATTGGTCACTCAAATTAGATGATGCCTTGTGGGCATATAGGACAGCGTTCAAAACACCAATTGGCATGTCCCCATTCAGGCTAGTTTACGGTAAGGCATGTCATCTCCCTGTAGAACTCGAACATAAAGCCTACTGGGCTACCCGTTTTCTAAACTTTGATACACGAGTTGCAGGTGAGAAACGGTTATTGCAGCTTGATGCCTTGGAAGAGTTCAGGCTCAGTGCTTATGAGAATTCACGGATCTACAAGGAGAGGACGAAAAGATGGAATTACAAGAGAATAATAAAACGCCACTTTGAGGTAGGGGATAAGGTTTTACTGTACAACTCCAGGCAGCGATTATTCCCTGGTAAGCTGAAGTCGAGGTGGTATGGACCGTTTGAGGTCACCCAGTTATTCTCCTCCGGAGCAGTCGAGATCACAGACGGCCACAATGCCCCTTTCAAGGTCAACGGGCAGCGTCTGAAAATTTATGAAGATAACTTGGGCGTAGTGGAAACACTGCGTTACATAGAGGCCCCCTGAGGGAGTTTTTCCTATCCTATCTCTTTTCTTTCACTTACTGTTCAATTTCATAAATATGCATCTTTTGGAATTAAATGCATGATTTAGTGTGGGGGAGGAGGCAATAGGATAGGACATTTTGTACATGTACCAATTGAATGTTTTATGCCACTATTTGTATTTGTGTTTTGTGGCATGTTTAGCTTTTGCTTTCAATATTTCGCTTTCAGTAGTTAGAAATAAAAAGAATCTTAGGCAGTTGATTTTTGATGCATCTAGCAATCTTGACATTACAGTTGAAATTGTGCTTTGAAAGTCTGAAAGCTCGGTTGAAATCGATGCATGCAAAAACTTGTGAACAACATTTGAGTCTCCAAAGAGTGTTATTTAACTAAGATTGACATGGAACGTTTCGCTAGGTGAGGCTAGGATTGTTGCAAATAACCCCTAAATTGTGAGCTAAAGCCTAAAGGTCAATATTTTAGACTCATTTTTAGGAACAATTGATCTCTTAGGTGTGGGATTACAGTTATTGTCATTATGCTCATAGGAATTGCATCCAATACTGGTTGAATATTGTGTTATAATCGAACTTGAAATGATTAGGCAACCTAGGTTTAGCCCTTTGTGAACTTAGCCTATTCTTTGATAAGCCAAAATCCCTTACCATTTCCACTAGATAAGCCCCTTTGAGCCTTATTTACCCGTTTTCTTTGATCAACCTTGTTACAAGCCCTTAGCCTTCCTAAATACCCTTTCTCACCCAAGTTAATTGACTCAATTTAGGTTAGAAAATCCTTAGGCACACATCCTTCAAATTTCCATTAGCTACCATTGAAAGGTTGTAATTCTAAATAGAAGAAGTAACCAATTCAAATTGACCCTTTGTCCCCTCTATCTCCAAAGAAAAGAAAAGAAATATATATGGTTCAAAATTGAACCGAATAAATTACAGAGGAAATGATAAAAGGCATTCTTTAATTACTTCCCAAACTGAAATAAATCAACCTTGAGCTTCTATCTCGCATATAGTGGGAAAAGTGCCAATTTTTGCAAAAATATTCCAGCTAGTTGAGTCGTTAATTTTTTGCCTAAATTCCCTTTTTCCTACCCCCAAACCTTAGCCTATGTTACAACCCTTTGAAGACCTATAATCTTGTTTGATTGTGATGCGTAATTTCGACTGGATGGATGATGCAATTCCAACGTGACCATTTTGTGCAGTAGACTATAGAGCGTTTGCCAAATTCATATTTCACCCAAACACTTGAGTGCAAGAGCGACCACCTGTGAGCTAGCAATCATAGTCCTCGCCTTTTCGTTTTCGCAAAGTGTTGGTTGATAAAACTAATTAATCAGTTTTGGAGATTTATCTGAGGTTCACTTTGTTTTTAATTGTAACTTGAGTAGTTTGAGACAATATAGATGATAAAAGTGCAGTGGATCTTTGTCTGTGTACGGGAGCTATTTGTTGAGTTTTCATTGCCTTTGATTCTTTCTTGCTTGCGGACAAGCAAGATTCAAGTGTGGGGAGGTTGATAGCTCCCATTTATATAAGGTTTTTAGGATTGTTTTAGTTCGTTTTTGCTTTATTTCCATTCAATTTCAGTATCATTTTGCTATCTTTCAGTCAAAATCAGTAATTTCCATTATTTATGGCATTTTCTGTATTTTCAGGTGTTTTGGGACTGTTTGAGCATTTTTGAACTAGACCCGTGCCTTGTGGAGCACCTCCGGACAATTCAGGGACCGTCGGAGCATATTTCGGAAGTCCAGGGACCAAAACAAAGGAAAAAACCCGGACTCAACCCCAATTTAGTGCCTGTCTCACCGAGACAGTGCATGTCTCGTCGAGACAGGCCCTCGTCTCGTCGAGACACTGCCCGTCTCGACGAGACGAGGCGGGCCGATGGTTCCCAAAAAGGAACTATCGCGTGGTGTCTCGACGAGATGCCTAGTGTCTCGTCGAGACACCCTCTTGTCTCGTCGAGATACTTTTTGTCTCGACGAGACGAAACGCTGGAAGCAATTTCCCAGCGTTTCCTCACTCCTTAGGCGCGAATTTCAACCTGCAAATTGCCCAAACTACCCCTAACTAAGCCTGCACTATAAATAGAAAAGGATGTCATCTTTGTTAGGGTTCTTCCTTTTTCCTTTTTGTTCTTCTCTCTCTCTCTTTCCTTGTATTCAATTTTATTGTTTTACTTCCATTGTAACAGCTCTTAGCTTGGGGGGAAGATTGATATAGGATAGTGGCTCTCCCGATTTGTAATCAAAATCAGACAAAATCGGGTTTTATATTCCTAATTCCTTACTCTGTCTCTTGCTTTTTGCTTATTTGAATTAATGATGATTCAGGCTTATAATGCGTGTTATAGTTGCTTGTTTAATTTAACTATGAACTAATCCCCATCCAATCTGGGATGGGGATGAATTGATTGCGTAACCATGTATGATTAGGGATTTAGTTTACTGGATTGTTTCCAATTGATTAGATTATGTGAGCTTAATGTCTAGGTTTGTCAGAGATAGGATGATTGCTAGAATGAGATTCGATGATGATCAACTAGCCTGACATAGCAGAACCTAATGCCTTGAGTCTACAAATTTAGGATTGCAGATAGGTAGATACCTGACCAAGGAATTACCTAATCCGAATTAGCATAATCTGACCTCGCTAGAGGCCACTAGGAGTGCGGGCTAGTGGTTGGGCTACGGCTTTAGCCTTAATCACCACAGACCCTAATGCTTTGCATGCCCTAGGTTATATGCCTAATCAAGCCGTCAACCAAATGCATGTGAATAGACTACAGGAGACTGACAATCTCCACGTGGTTAATTAGGTGGTTACCGTCAATTATCATTATGATATGAAACTAAATCCCAGTAAATCATACATGGGATCCAATTAAGGGAATTCCCATCTTAGATTGTGTCATCCATTAATTCGAATTCTTCCCTATCAAACATTTTTATCTTTTATTTTAGAAATTTGCCTCTTTAATCACTCTACCATATATTTACCCTTCCGAACAATTGTGTTCCTACCTTGGGCCGACTAGTTGTGATAAATAGTCCTTGTGGTTCGATCCTGTGCTTAGCACTGTATTACTTGCTGCGATAGGATACACTTGTCCTGTTAACCGCTATATATTTTACGAGCATCAGAAATCACCTCTGAAATCGCCACACCTCTACCCGGGCGCCAGAGAATAGCCATTCTCTCTTTCATAGCCACAACATTAATGTTTTTGTCTGTAAGGAACCGCCCAACCAAGGAGAGACCGAGATTCCTAGCAGAAGGATTTGAGGAAGGGCCTGATAGATCCAGTGCATCTTGCTCACCATCATAAAGATTGAGATTACACAGGGATTCCTCCATAGTAACAGTCAAGAGTAGAGAAAACCCAACAAATCATTCGACCCAATTGCAAAAGATCAAGCAAAAGGAGGAAATCGATCACAGGAAACAGAAGAAAAACACCAAAACCAACAGAACTCAGGAAAACTATGGAGAAGAAAATTCACCAACCACCGCCGCATGATGGGAAACCGACGGAGAAAGAAGACCAGAATCCCCACTTACATCAGTTACAACCAATTCAAACCGACCCCTAACCCACTACCACTCTCACGATGGAGAGACTCACACTCTCACGATGGAGAGACTCTTCGGCAGATTTATCTTTGCTAACTTTGTTATTTTTATTAATCATTTTAGATATCTTCTTAGCTTTTTTGTACTTTTTTTTCTAAATCAATTTTTACACTTGTGAGACTAAAAAAACTACCTTTTTAAATTAAATTATACTTTATGAAAATTATAAGAAATTTTTAATTAAAAATAAAAAGATAAAATTTGTATAAGTTTTGGATTTACAAGATATTAAATATATCTACTTCTTTTTGGCCAACCATTTTAATTTTTTATTATTCAAAAACAACGAAAATTTATAGTGCTGAAAGCTAAAAAAAATTATTCATCCCTAACGGGCTGGATTTTAGAAATTTCCTTCATCTCCATAAATCTAACTCTGACACCAGCTGCAAGGCTAAAAGTAACCCCCATGTATAAAATTATGGATCCACCATTGCTTAAAGTCTTAAATTATATCGTTGTAATAAGTAAACAACGTAATTAAACAAAAAATCAGAAAATAATAAACACAAATTACAACAACAACCATACAAAAATATTTAAAAATAAATCATAATAAAACAAACAAATAAATAAAACGTTTTAAAGGCAAAAGAGGACCAATATTAAATAGAAAGATGATAAAGGAAAAAAAGAATTAAGATGAGAAAGGTGTTGATTTATTGTCCCACTTAGTGCAAAGTTGAAATGATGCCACTTTATTCAATCAATGATATGAAATTGGAAGGGAAACACATAACGATAAAGGAACTATTCTTTTGGATGCTTTTATTTCAAGGATTTTTATAAAATGAGAATTAAATTATATTATAAAATTTAATTTTCAATATATCATTATTTTTTATATATGTATAATTTTATATTCTAATTTATAAATTTTAGACTTCAATCTATAAATTTTAAATCTTGAAAAATATATCTTGGACTCTTAGAGCCCGTTTGTTTTACCTATTGTTTGTTGTTGCTGGTTGCTGTTTGTTGTTTGCTGTTGTTGTTTGATGTTACAGTTTGCTGTTGCTGTTTGCTGTTGCTGTTACGGTTTGCTGTTTGTTGTTGGAAAAAGCTGTTTGTTGTTGGAAAAAGCTGCTTTTCCAAAAAGCAGAGATTCTCTGCTTTTGTAAAAGGCTGCTTTTCGGGTGTAAAAGGCAAACAGGAGATCACTAACCAAACACCTAATGGTGCTTTTCATATGTAAAAAGCAAACAGGAGGTCACTAACCAAACACCTAAAACTCTCTCTTTTGAAATGAAAAGACAAAAGGAGCATGAAAAGGAGCAACCAAACACCCCCTAATTTATAAAACCTAATTTTTAAAATATATTAAAAACAATAATTTACTTAGTTTAACATTATTTAAAGGCTTAATACACAAATAACCCCATGAACTTGTCCAAATGTTGCAACTGCCCCCTCCAACTTTCAATTGTAACAACTTACCCTCAAACTTGTCTAATTGTAACAATTTACCCCTTAAACTTGTCCAATTGTAAAATATAACCCCAAATTGTGACTTGGACTACAATTGAAGAGACACGTGAAATGCAAAATCTGCAACGCTCGTGGAGTGTGATAATCAGATCTTTGGCGTGATACAAATCCGGGAAAACGCTTTTACTGTTGCTTCAAGTACGGGATAAAAAAAATTCTCAATTTGGGGTTATGTTTTACAATTGAACAAGTTTAAGGGGTAAGTTGTTACAATTGAAAGTTGGGGGGGCAGTTGCAACATTTGGACAAGTTTAGGAGGTTATTTATGTATTAGGCCTTATTTAAATTAGTACTTGACATAGTTATGAATAAATAATTTTTTAAATCTGGATTTTTATATAAATTTCCCTTTATTATATGGTTTACATTCGAGATTTTAAGGGATGAAGACTCGAGAATACCAATTCATTGATACGTAGATTGTGAGAGATCAATTGCGAAAGTAAATCATGAGGTCATGATTTGAGACCCAACACTTCTGTAAGCGATCGATGAGGGTTTGGGTGTTCATAAGTGATCGGTGAAGGTTCGGGATAATTTAATTTCTTAATGCGTGTTGGATTTAAAAAAAAAAACTTAGGAAAACTATTTATAAAATAATTGCCATTTAATAAAAAAAATTGCCATATATATATATATATATATATATATATATATATATATATATATATATATATATATGAAGTTTTTCTTTTTGAATGAAGGTTGAGACGCGAAGGATGGCCAGAAATTCCAACTAGGTTGGCACCTCCAGCACAACCAACAACCTGAGTATTATTAATAAAAAAGGAAAATAGTACAATAGAAAGAGTGGGGAGAAGAGAAATTAAAAAATCTAACATGCGCTATGTTACACAAATCATCAAAAACAAAAGCTTGGCAGAAATGAGGTGCAGAGTGCCACCACACAGCAGAATCCGCCGCTTGCCCGAAGCTGGCGAGGCTATCAGCAGCCTGGTTACCTTCCCTAAAGATGTGCATGGTGTTGGTCCCGTGTGATTAGTTCCGGGGGGGGGGGGGGGGGGGGGTTAGGAACTAATATAACTTTTTCGAATTTAATTAAGCTGACTTTATATATTTTCTTGAATTAGTTAACTCAACTTTGGTCAGCACGGCCGATTGTAGCGTAAGATAGCTTTAGTCAGATGTTGACTAGAACTATTTTACATGTGAGTTGGGAATTGACACTTATGTGGTCAGCTTCCAACTCAGCACTCTTATTTACTCAGAGTCAACTTAAACAATTTATATGCCGAGTAAATATAACAAACAGCGCATACAGATATATATATATATATATATATATATATATATATATATATTGAGAGAGTTTAGAGATTACTCAGCACGACTTATCCTGGTTCGGCCTCTCCGCCTACGTCCAGTCCCTAGAATCCCTCCGGGCTTTTTAAATCCAATACTGAGCTCTTTAAAGGTAGAGCACAAACCGTTTACAAGGCAGTTGAATATGCAAGAGTACCTTCCTTTATTCGTCTACTCAACTCCTACTAAGTGCTATATCCAAACACCTAGATTTCTCTACCACTAAGCACTCAACACCGAGTACTCAGCACAACACTCTCAATTTACAATTGATACAAGTTTGTTCTTTTCAGAAGAAGAACACTTTAGATGATTACAGAAAATCAATCTAGCTTTTACACAAGAATAGAAATTTGGTGTTAGATCTCTTTTGGTTTTTGTGTGCTTTGTATGTATGCTCTTTTTGTTCTTGTTGTGATCGGCTAATGATCCAAGAATGATAATGTCCTTTTATAGTTGAGGTCTGAAGCAGAAATGATTTGAATCTTGGATTTGTCCGTTGATCCAAACGGCTCCTTTTTAGACACGTTCTGGTCAGCTTCAGTTTTGCAGGCCAATCCTGTCGTCTGAATTTCCACAGTCGTCAGGCTTGTCTTCTTCTTGTAGGTTTCGTCTGCTTGTGCCAGTTTGTCTTTTAGCTAACGAACAGTTGACCCATGCATCTCGAAATTGGCTTTTGCGTAATTCCAAGGTTCTGGATTGGTGCAGACTGTTGTCGGATCTTGTCTTTTAGCAAACAGATCATTCATGCTGTCCTGAAGATCACTCAGCTTGACTTTGATGGACGTTGTCTTTGATTGTTGTCAATTCATATACCGAGTTCTCTTTTGCTCAGCTTCCATGGTCAGCATAGTTCTCAAAGAGACTTTTCTACTTTTGGTACTAAGTTTCGTTCCACTCAGCTTCGTTGATTAGCTTGATCGTTAAGCTTCTGTTCTGAAGCGAACTTATCTTCTTTCACGCTGAGTTCCACTCTACTCAGTTTGTGCTGTGATCTTATGCTGACTTCGTCCTATCTTACTTTTTATTTCTACTTGTATTTATATTTATACTCAATCATTGAACAAACATATTAGTACAATTAAATCAAAGCACTTAAATTTAATTGTCCCTTAAGCATGGATTAACTTAAATGATTTTGTCAAATCAAAATCATGTGGAAAGGTGCTTCAACAAACTCCCCTATTTTGATGTTGGCAAAATATTTAATTGATGGAACTCAGTATTAAGATTCCCCATGATTGAAATTCTTTTTAAGCTTCTGAAATCACTCCCCCGTAAGGGTTGCATCTATTGACTTAACTTAACTCTAAACCTTCTAAGATTCAATTGAGTAAAATTAAGGCATGCTTATACTGACTTAGTTCATTTCTAGACCTTCCAAGATCTAATTCAGATGAGCCTAGTTCAGCTTTTCAGAAGAGGTCAATGTGTGGAATGTGTTTTGACTCAGTTTTGATACATGGTTAGTTTGATATCAGAGTTATAGGAAACCTTTTTCAGAGCAAATGTATCAAGTCTAATGTGTACTGAGTATATTCCTTTTTCTTTTGTTTGTTCAATTAGGACAGATCAGCATAAAGCACAATGCATAAGTAAGCATCACATAAGATTAATCAATTTCGAATAAATAAAAGATGCATAATTTTATAGATAGTCAGCAAGACAAAATACGCCAGATAAGGGAAACACAAAAATACAAGTCAGGAATAAAAACTAGGAAACTAGCCAAACTATTTCTTCCTATTGACTTGGGCAGTGTTGACTTTGCCTTTTCCATTTTGTTGCTGCTGACTACCAGATGCTTCTCACGTGTGCTGAGTTCTATCAGCATGTTCTTTCTCCCCCGTTTTTCCACCATCGGGCGGAGGAGGAACGAAAGTATCATTGAGAGCATCACGAGTTAATCTGACTGAATATGCCTTGAGCCTTTTCGTGCTTTCCCTTAGACCATAAAAAACTAGAATACCATCATCCAAGGTATCACGGGGAATTCGGATAGAGGCACTGAGCATACTCAATATATATTCTTGAGATTTTCCTACCCATGTAATAGTGTCAGTTAGCATGGCATAAGCTTGATGGTACATCTTAAGCAAAGCCGAATCATAAAACTGACGTTGAGCATTCGTGTGGCTGATAGGGGTCAAAAAACCCCTATCTTTGGGTACGGTTTTAGGACGGTTTTTAGCGATATTTCGTGTATAAGCAAGCAATTCTCGCATTTATATGCTTTTGTGTGAGTTAGTTAGAAATTGGAAATGTTTTATAAACTTTTCATTGTTTAGGCTCGTTTTCTGGTAATTTCAGGCAAATATGGCCAAAATAACATGTACGTCAGATTTCCAATATCTTTTATAGCTAATTGATCCGCCAAAAGTCGCGCCAAACGGAGTTTTTACTTAAAATGAGCGATTGGCGGGTCAATTTAGCCCTTAGACTAATGTTGTTTGGAGTTTCGTGCATGTGCAGGAACGAATTCGGGTGAAAAACGCATTTTGGGACATTCGGCAGACACGCACGGGCGTTCTGGGCATTGCCGCACGATGAACTGGCCTCCGTAGGCCAGCTCGCCGAGCTGGAGGCTAGCTCGCGGTGAGCTGACCTGCGGGAATCAGTCAAAAGACTAATTCCCGGCCCCACATCTTCCCACCTGCAAAAGGACACGAATTAGGTCAGAAAGAAGGCCCAAACCACGTCTATAAATAAGAATTTCCAATTGTAAAATAAACATCTTTTTATCTTTGTAAAAACCTAAGCTTCCACCTTGAGAAATCCTCTCCACCTCCTCCGTCTCCTTCAACCTCCATTGAAGACAGCTCCGAAGCTCCGTTCACCGAGGATTGCTCAAGTTCCATCCTTAAGTCCTAGGAAGACGCCTGCATTGGTAGACAGGTTCCCTAAAAGGGATTTTTCTTCTTTTATATTCTGTCTAGCCTCTGATCCATGTTATGAATCCTAGGCTCATTGTATCTTCGTGACAATACTTTTTCATCTTTGATATATATTATAGTTTTGTTTACTCAATTGCTTTATTGCTTTAATCTTTGTCTTACGCTTTGTCTGATTGGTTTAACTCATTCGATAATCCCAAAATTAAATTGGCACATATTACGAGCTGAATCTGACCTAGTCAGTGCCTATAGGATTGACGACCCTATAGAAGATTAAGCCCAAATTCCTGAGCCTTAGAGCTAGTTTCGGCCTTACAAGGGAATTACGAACTAGGGACCTCAAGAGGATAGGTAGGGTTAATCGCCTCAAACACAAGTGACTTAGATTAGGTTTTAATTCCGTTGTCTAAACAACCTATTTTCATTATCATCGTATCCCTTCATGTCCCTTCGGGTAATTACATTGGTAAAAGATCACTTAGGAGTAGAATAACTTAATTAGGAGTAGAATAACTTAGTTCGAATTAGTATAACTTCGCTAGGAGTAGCATAATTCAACTAGGAGTAGATTAATTTAATCAAAACAAACTCAAAACCCACACAACCTAGATAACACCTGAGACCAAGTAGCTCGATACTTGTGGTAAATAAATCACGTGGATTCGATACCTGGACTTGTCCAGATTTTATTACTTGATAACGACGGGGTACACTTATCCCTTAGTGAGCCTTGCGGTACCGAATGCCGCGAGGCGTATCAAGTTTTTGGCGCCGTTGCTGGGGATTTATTTCTTCTGAAATATCGAACCAAAGGTTGATTTGTTAGTTTAGGCATTCCTTGTGAATATCCTTTGTTTATATCATTTATACATGTATACTTGTTTATAGTTGTTTACATTCATACGTGTTTATAATTATACTCATTTATATCTATACTCGTTTATACAAATACTTGTTTCTATACTGTCATACAATCGTTTCATACGATTCATAGTATTATACTTCTTATCTACTTGTAAAATCTTTCTTTCAGCAATTATGGACAACAAAACTCCAAAACTGTCCATGACTGACCTCAACAAGAAAATGGACTTCCTTGTGGCCTCCTTTGGCCGTAACAACCAAACAGGAACACCATTTTGTGCAAGATGTGGCTAGAATCACCCCGGTGAGGTATGCCATATCAACCACCATATACCTAGAGGTGAGAATGTAAGTTATTTGGGTAATCGTCAAAGGTATAACTTTGAACCCCCAACTTACGACTTCTATGATCGGGAGCACACACGATATCCGCCAGGGCCATACGTGGCACCCACGGATAACCTTCCATATCCCCCTTCTAATTCTGATTTTTATGGCAGGCAAACAGAGCGCTCAAAAGGAATAATGGCTCTCTTAAGAGAGATATCCGTCCGACTTGCAGCCAACGAGGAGGCATGTAGAGCCCTGAGCAACCAACTCGCTGCAATCAGGCAAGAGGAAAGGGAATGCTAAGAGGCGTTCCTCTCACAGGAGGAAACGGTTCAAGCCATCGCCTTGAGGAGTGGCAAGAAGTGGACACACTTGTACCACCCCAATCACAAACACAACCGTCACCTCAGGTAAGTAGGGATCCGAAAGTGGTAAGCAACCCCGGTCCCGTGTCTGAAACTCCAGCTCCTGGAGTAGCTGTAGAAAAAGTAGTTAGGCCTTATGCACCAAAACTGCCATTCCCCCAGAAACAGAAAAAGGCCAACTTAGATAAGAAATTTGCTAGGTTTTCAGAAATCTTTAGTAGATTAGAAATCAATATTCCGTTAATGGAGGCACTAGAGGAAATGCCAAACTATGCAAAATTTCTTAAAGACATGTTGTCGAAAAAGAAAAAGTTTGGGGAGAATGAGATAGTGGCTTTAACAGAACAATGCTCGGCCATAATCACTCGCAAATTGCCCCTCAAACTTAAAGATCAAGGGAGCTTTACCATCCCATGTAGGATTGGCAACATGCATATAGATAGGGCGCTATGCGATTTAGGAGCAAGTATTAATCTAATGCCTTTATCTATTTTCAGGAAGTTAGGACTCGGAGAACCCAAACCAACAAATATGACACGACAGCTAGCGGACAGGTCAATCGCACGACCTCGGGGCATAGTTGAAGATGTATTGGTGAAGGTGGATAAAATGATCTTCCCGGTCGATTTCGTAGTCCTCGATATGGAAGAAGATGACTCCGTCCCCATCCTCCTCGGAAGACCATTCCTTGCAACCGGTAGGACGCTGATAGATGTGCATGGAGGTAAGTTGGTCCTAAGGGTGCAAGACGAAGAGGTAACATTTAACGTTTATGAATCTATGAAATTTCCTCAGGAGCATTCCAAAAGCTGTAATTTTGTAGATGCATTAATAGACGAATATGTTGAGGAAGTTAACCATAGCATTAAAGAGGCCTCTTTGGGACTTGATTTAGGTAGTGAGGAATGTGAGAACTTAAATGAACCATTCGAAGACCTCCCACCTGAAAAGTGTTATTAGGTAAAGAGTAGAAAAGAGGACCTTGATCGTGAGATCAAGCCTAAACCTAAAACCTCACTGGAGGAACCTCCGAAACTGGAGTCAAGCCTTTGCCCGAAAATTTAAAATATGTTTTTCTTCAGCCTCCCACAGATTTACCCGTTATTATTTCTTCAGTTGAATAGGAAGAAAGATTGGTGAAGGTGCTGAAAAAACATAAAGGAGCCTTTGGGTGGTCAATCCATGACATCAAAGGTATCGACCCCAAAATTTGCACACATAGGATTTTTCTTGAGGAAGAGATTAAGACATCTGCTCAACCTCAACGCCAGCTCAATCCCAACATGAAAGAGATGGTAAAAGCTAAGGTTATAAAACTCCTCGATGTAGGTATCATCTTTCCAATTTCTGACAGCCAATGGGTAAGTCCGGTGCAATGTGTGCCCAAAAGGGGGGGGACAACGGTAATGGAAAATGAAAAGGGGGAGTTAATCCCAATTAGAAAGGTTACGGGTTGGCGTGTATGTATTGACTATAGGATATTGAACGAAGCCACCCGTAAAGACCACTTCCCTTTACCATTTATCGATCAAATGTTGGAACGTTTGGCAGGGCACGAATTTTTCTGCACCTTAGACGGGTTGTCCGGTTATATGCAAATTCCTGTGGACCCTTTGGACCAAGAGAAAACCACATTCACTTGTCCCTATGGAACTTTTGCATATAGGCGGATGCCTTTCGGATTATGTAATGCTCCTGCCACATTCCAACGATGCATGATGGCTATGTTTTCTGACATGGTTGAAGAGTTCCTAGAAATTTTTATGGATGATTTTAATGTTGTAGGACCTACTTTTGATCAATGTCTTGAAAATCTGGACCAAGTCTTAGAACATTGTGAAGACAAGAACTTGGCACTCAATTGGGAAAAATGCCAGTTCATGGTCCAAAATTGTATAGTGTTAGGACACAAGGTGTCGGGAAAGGGGATTGAGGTCGATCCGGCAAAAATTGAGGTGATTGAAAAACTTCCTCCTCCTACCAATGTAAAATTGGTTAGGAGCTTTTTAGGACATGCGGGGTTTTATAGACGATTCATAAAGGATTTCTCAAAAATCACTAAACCCCTCACTCAATTATTGTTGAAAGATGCTGATTTTAATTTTAATGAAGAATGTATGTCTGCATTTAAATTGTTGAAAAAGAAATTAATTGAAGCACCTGTTATGGTAAGCCCGGATTGGTCCCTCCCCTTTGAATTAATGTGTGATGCCAGCGATCTAGCTGTAGGAGCCTGTCTTGGACAGAGGGTAGATAAACTTTTTCGCCCAATCTTCTACGCTAGCAAAACCTTAAATGATGCACAACAAAATTATTCAATAACTGAAAAGGAATTGCTAGCTGTAGTTTTTGCCTTTGACAAATTTAGATCTTATTTAGTGCTATCTAAAGTAATTGTTTTTACTGACCATGCAGCCTTGAGATATCTAATGAGCAAGCAAGACGCAAAACCCAGATTAATCCGCTGGATTCTGCTACTCCAGGAATTCGACATTGAGATCAGAGATAAAAAAGGGAGTGGAAAATGTGATAGCGGATCATTTATCTCGATTGGAGTCAGGTCAACAAACTTTAGAACATAAAGAAATCAAGGAGGTATTCCCGGACGAAACGCTATATTCAGTAAAAACTCTCTCCTGGTTTGCAGACATCATGAACTACAAAGTCGGTAACATTCTTCCTCTTGATTTAGATACAAACAAAAGACGTAAGTTTCTGTTTGAAAGCAAACAATATTTTTGGGAGGAACTGTATTTATTTCGATTCTGCACAGATGGCATGATTAGGAGATGTATACCTGAAGAAGAGGTAGAGTCAGTGATTAACATGTGCCACTCTAGAGAACCAGGTGGCCATTTTGGGCCAGATAGGACAGTGGCAAAAATCCTTCAAAGTGGGTTTTGGTGGCCACAAATGCATAGTGATGTCAATAGTTATATCAAATATTGTGATGCATGTCAGAGAGTAGGAAATATCTCCAGGAGAAACGAAATGCTTCAGCAAGGCATACTCGTTTGTGAGTTATTTGATGTTTGGGGCATAGACTTCATAGGACCCTTCCCTATGTCACACAACAACCAATACATTCTTGTAGCGGTTGATTATGTCTCAAAATGGGTAGAGGCCGAAGCCCTACCCACAAATGATGCTCGAGTAGTGATGAAATTCCTAAGAAAGAATATCTTTACTAGATTTGGCACCCCCCGGACCATCATTAGTGATGGGGGATCCCATTTCTACAATAAGAAATTTGACACATTGCTCCAGAAGTATGGCGTAGCTCATAGGGTGGCAACACCTTACCACCCTCAGACGAGTGGTCAGGTAGAAGTGTCGAATAGAGAGCTGAAGCGTATTCTTGAGAAAACAGTAGGGAATGCTAGAAAAGAGTGGAGTCTTAAGCTAGACAATGCTCTTTGGGCATATCGGACAGCTTTCAAAACTCCTATAGGAATGTCCCCCTACCGTTTAGTTTTCGGAAAATCTTGTCATTTTCCTGTTGAATTAGAGCATAAAGCCTATTAGGCCCTGAAATTTCTAAACTTTGACCCTAACCTTTCAGGTGACTGTTAAGCCCAAAATATACCTAAAATAGCATTAATAATTACATCAGTTTTGCTATGAAATCGTGCTGTTTATATCTATTTAGAGTACTTTTACGTCCAAATATGTTTCTTTCATGCAAGGTACCTAAATATTTGGTAAAATCCAAATAGGAACTAAAAGAGGTAAAAAAACGAAGGAAAACCCCTAAGTTAGGAGCCAAAAAACGAAGAAATCAGCACACCGATACAAGGAAGACAAAAACGAAGTCAGAAACGGAAAAAAAAATCCCAATTCTCGGTTGAGAATCCAAATTCTTGGTAGAGAATTTGTGGGCCGCGACCGAGAATCCCAAATTCTCGATCGCGACACGCGTCGTCCAGCTCTCCCTCCCTTTCGTCCGAAGGCTGAAAAATCACTTCCCCATTCTCGGCCGAGAATTGCCATTCTCGGTAAGATCAGAAATTCTACCAAGCACAACATACACATGTTTAAATTCCAAGAAACGCGTTCGTTCGGGTGGATAGAAACGTCTCTTTGCAGCGGACACGACTCTCCACAATGGACACGACACTTCAATCACGACTCTTCAACATCTATAAATAAAGTATTGATTTGAGAGTTGAAAAAGAATGAGAGAGTTAGATTTTAAGATTAGTGCAGGAGTTATGCAGAAACTCTGACTCAGAAATGAGTCAGAGATTAGAAGTTCGTTTCTATAAAGAGCAATATGATGTACATACATTGTTTATTAGATAATTATAAACACAGTAGCGTTTAGATTTGTTCATATTAGTTTACATTTTGGTAGTAGCCGACCGTATCTCTATTACGAAGTTACAGCGAGAAGATTGAGTAGAGGATCCGCCCTGAGTCTGACAAACTCTAACGAAACCCAAGGAAATGATTGACAACCCGTTCACTTGCAAGTCGTCAAATGTTTTCATGCTTCTTGTTCTCAGTAAACTTGTATCAAATTCATATTTCATCTAATAAAGTTCATTCTATTCGATAGATTTTTATGCAGCACTTTGGTAAAGGATCCGAAGTGGATGCTGGTGTTTTCATTAAAACGTAGTTAAATTCAAAATCTTTACAAGGAAACTTTGTTGAACACTTAGGCAAATTGATATCATCAGTAGAGTATCAATTTGGTTAAAGTAGCGATCTAACACGACCGTAGGAGGATTGACTGCAGTTCAAAGCCCTAAAATTATAGGAATCAACGTTTATTTCATTGTTTTAATTTATGCAAAGTTTAAAGTTGTTTTCTTTGCTTAATGCAAACGAATACATTTGTTTACTTTTCTAAAGAACTAAACGTTTCTGTTTTGTAAATTTATCCCTAAATCAGAAGTATTTTCTAACATTTGTTAAACTCTATTCTAATTCTTATTCTAGCAATTTCAAAACCAAATCCGATTTAACGATTTTCCATATTATAAACCTTAAAAGTAAATTTAACCAATTCAAAATAAGTTTATGTTAAAAAACGTTCCATGTGGGATCGATATCTTTTATTACTACAAGCGTATACCGTGCACTTGCGGAAATCGCTCAATAAGTTTTTGGCGCCGTTGCCGGGGAACGCCAAATTTTTTAACAAAAATTTAGATTTTTCGTGTTTTATTTCGAACCTTGGTTTATAATATATTTATGTATTTATTTATTTTCTAGTTTTTATTTTGAGGATGGTCACTAGGACTAAATCCTTGTTGTTATTTAACGTTTGTAATTAGATGTTTGCAGATAAAAAAAATCCAAGTTTTTTCAAAGATACACTGGAGATTTGATCATCAATATAAATTCACAGAAGGAGTCTACATAAAAGAAATCCAGTATACATATACATCAGAAGGGAATGGAAATTTTTCAAGAAAATTGCATATCAAGTTCCGCAACTGCAGTATCAGGAACAAGACAGATAATTTTTCCCAAGAAAAAAATCTTCCCAGAAACTTTTACCTCTTTTCTATACACTTAGTCCTTCACCAAAACATCATATCTCTTTGTTAAAAAAATTTATTCGATTCCTACACTAAACCCAAATAATTTCCATTTTTATCACTACCTTAAACGCCTACATCTTCTCAGACAAGATATATCAGAAGTAGGATGAAATTATCTTATCCGCCAGGAAGGAATTGTATACTTTTAATATTGTTTTGAAAGTTTCGGTTCATGTGCGTAGTTTTTGTTCGTGGCCAGAATTAGAAGTCCGGGCATTCAACCGAAATCATTAGATCCTTAAATTGAAAAAACGCTAAAAAAAAGAAAGCGCTTAAAAAAAATGCTAAAAAAAGGAAGAAAAAATATAATAATGATTTCAAATGTTGGAATACAGTTCTACTTTTTTTTATTCCAAATTGAAATTATTTCCAGGTAAGTTAAAATGAACAAGGCCATATTTAGTTGATAAATATTTTGAATACGAATGAGCTCCAATTCAAGCAATTGAATTTGTGAACAAGTCCTTTGAAAATTAATTCGCTTAGCTTTCACTTTTAAATTTTCATTCTTCTTATTTCTTGTTCATAATTTTTATGTTTATTTGTTTTTAGTTTAATTTATTTTTGTTTTATTTTTTATTTCATAAGTTTTATTTGTGTATAAACAAGTTTTATTCAATAAAAATTCTTTAAAGTCATGTTTCTAAATATTTTGCAGAAAATTTTATTGTGTTTAGTGAAATTGTAGGAATCTTAGTTGAGAATCAAGAAATCTCAGTATAGATTTTAAGTTTAGGTTTTCAGGAATAGAATAGGAAAATTTCTGAACTTACTGAGAATTTTTAATTCTCAACTGAGATTTTCACTTTCTAAGCCTTAAAAAATTTCTGAACTTACCGAGAATATGAATTCTCAGTTGAGACTTCAGGATTCCAAAATTTCAAGGGAAAGGAAAAAAAAAATTCTGAACTTACCGAGAATCGAAATTCTCGGCCGAGAATTGATAATTCTCGGTAACTTCAGCGAAATTATGAAATTTTCAGAGAAATTTTCTCTCTGAAAATGACTTGTCGCGACCGAGAATCGCCATTCCCAGTCGCGACACAAGCGTATACCGTGCACTTGCGAAAATCGCTCAACAAGTTTTTTTCAGAGAGATTTTCTCTCTGAAAATGACTTGTCGCGACCGAGAATCGCCATTCCCGGTCGCGACACGAGCGTATATCGGACCTATATCTCTTCTTTCTTCTTCAGTTCATGCACCATTGATGAATATTACGAAAAATTAAGATCCTTCATGTTCAAATGGTGTGAATTTACACATTTTTAATCCCAACGGACACATTGATTTGTCCTGGATTAATTATAAATAATTAGAGAGGATCAGAACTCTTTTACTTCCCATTTCTTTTCATCTCTATCAAACCATTCTTATTTCTTCTCAATTATTCAAACCTTTTCCAAAAAGATTACAGACACATTTTTTTTTCCTTATTCACCAAACATGATGCAGGAATGTATTGCTTCTGAGTTTGGAGAACCATTTCCTATTTCTAATCATGATGAAGGAATGTATATATTAGGAGACATATTTCAAGGCAACACCATTCATTCCTCAAAAATCTTAATGGATGGATTAGTTGCCGCTTCATGTTCCATGGACAGAAAAATTGGATACGGGAATATAATATGTGAAATTATTTTAGGAACCAAACACATTATTTCAGTTCCATGGACTGATAAAGAACCATTCCCTATCATTGACTATGAATTCCTGAGGGATTTGTCCAGAGAATTTCCCGAGTTGGCCCACGATTTCTTTCTGCGGAAGAAAGACAGATCTTCGTGCAAGTGAAGATTGCTCGTTATCGGGCTATGTGAATTCCAATTCAACGGGATGAGAAATTAGTTTACTTTGTTTTGTTCCGTTTAATTTTACTTTCTGTGTGTATAGTTTGTACATAGGTTTGTTTTCATTTTTATATATGTATGTTCTTTATGTTATTATGTATATTTGTTTTTCATTTTTAATAAAAAATCGAGTTTGATTCTTTGATTAATATATATTAATCATGCAAGTTATTAGAATGAATCTGTATATAATATTAAAATGAAACAGTATAACCTTCAAACATGAATGTGTATATGATGTTAAAATAAATCTGTCTATCATTTCATTAATCTGAAGCATTCAGATTTGCCTATACGTTCCTTGTTCATTTATGTTCTTGTTCATTTGTGAATAAGTGATTAATAATTTGATTTGTTTAATTTTCATTTGTTTGTTTTTGTATATATGATTGTTTTTAATTTTTCTAGTACATATGTTTTTGTTCATTTATGTACACATGTGTTATGCAATACAAATTCAATTCATTTCATACTTTAATCTTATGTTCTGGTTTAAGTCTGTTAAAATTTATACACTATTAGCAAATGAATCTGTTCATATATATCTTCAATGCTAATAAGTTATGATCATTATTAATTATTGAACATGATACTAAATTTTCATTTTCATGCAACCATTGAGTTTAATTTTAATTATGAAATTATGAACTTATATCGTCTTGATTATTGCATATATCAGTAAGAACTTATTAAAATAAAACATACAATTTTTCATATGAATCTGTATCAATTAGAATAAGGTTAATGTTTAAGGTTAAATGTTTCTTTATTTGACTGCTGCTTTACTTTGAATAAGGTTCATGTTTAAGTTTTAAGCATGAATAAAAACCTACATGAACTTACGTTCATTATCTCTTAGAAGATTAATTTGCATTCCCTTCTTCTTCATTTAAACTTATGTGAATTAATGCACATTCATGTTTAAGTTCAATTCACTACCAGTGTTAATGATATCATTTATGATTCATTTAATTCAGTTCGGTCATTAATTGATTCGTCAATTCAGTATTTATCAAGGCTAAACCTTTGGTTTTCCTTGCATTTAATGTTTTATTTTGTGTTTTTATGTTTCGGGTATACATGTTTTCATTTATAGGACATATTTGCACATGAATTTTATCAAAACGGAGTTTTTTTTATTCGCGACACGCGACCTGTAGACAGGGGGAGATTCGAATTTTGCACACAAATTACCCTTTTTCATATTTCTACATTACTTCCTAAACACCTAAATTCATACCTATATATACCTATCCCTTACACAAACCCAATATCACCTCCTATTTTTCTCAATTACACAATCCAACCTCTTCCCAGTACAATTAATTCCACACCATATCACTTTTACTTTTACCTAATTTTTACCTACCCAATATACTTCTTTCCCAACCACAACCTCTATAGCCTAACCCTCCAAATGCCTAACCATAAGAAGATTACTCTTTCCCATGCTAAAAAAGAATGAGAGGATTACATTTAGGAATTAGGTTCCAATTTATGAAGTTGGGGACGAGATGCGTTTTTAGTTTGGATATCATACAAAATAGTTTATTGTTAAGCCATCTATTCTCAAAGCAATCCGGTTTGGACATAATTTGCCTAGTTTGGATGGATTTAATCCCAAGAATGCTACTAGCATGCTCATTAAAGATCGTTGGTTTTCGTGGTAGATAACAGTGGATTACTTTTTGACAATTAAGTCCATGTTTCCATTCTCCACCAATAAGCACGTTCCTATGCGTTCTTTGATTACGAGTCTTGTTTTGGATGCTACGAGTATTATGGAGTAGTTTTCAATCACCTACTCCTAATTATTTTTCGATGTTGGATTATGCCACAACTTTTCAACATTCATTTAGTGGTTGGCTAATGTTGGTTAATTTTGCACGTTCGATGTTGGAATTCCAAGTTCACATGGTAATGGTATTAAAGAGGATGGTAATGCGCAAACACATTTTGGTAGGAATGACGATATGCATGACGATGAAAAGGATGAAGAGCATGTTGATGCCTACACACAAGCACAAGGACATATTGGTAACAAGCACAATGATCACGTTAATTTGCCAAGAATTTTGAACCAAATGAATGCACACAACCGTCAAATGAATTTGTGGTTGGCTACTATTGATGAATGCAAATCAACATATTAGTAATTACCGCGGTGGATGAAAATATACATACTTTGAGGAGCGAGCACGCGTCAACATGACGCCGGTTATTATCATTTTTTTCCGTCGTCAAAATGTAGTGACCACACCTTCTCCACCGGGTTCACCTACACATGAATAGGTTTTATCTTATCTTTTCTCAACTCATTTATCTCTTCTGTTATTTTTGATTAAGTTTGGTACAATTTCAATTTCTATTTATGTTGGATAAAATCTATTTCATATTTATATATTTTCTTTTTGCTTTATTTCGTACCCTTTTTCGTGTTTTATCAATTTTTGCACCAATGAGGACATGGTCCAAATTAAGTGTGCGAGGAGATATTGCATATATCATTTTATTTTTCGTACGAATAAATGCAACGAATAAGAACGAATAAATTTTTAAGCAACATTTATAAATACAACACTTGTTTTATGCAAATGCAACATATATTGCAACACAATTTATTTAACATTATTTTTCATAACGTTACATTTTTATATGTTTAAAATATTTTAAACTATGATTATTTTTAGGTTATCATTATCGTTAGAAATAAAATTTCTATACGGGTATTATTTTTCAAATTTTTCATAAATCTCCGATACGATTTTAAATAAAATTGTCTCGAGTGAATGTATTTAAGTAATAAATTCTTTATTTTAATCTCTATTTTATATCATGAAATCCATGATAGAATAAATCTTATTTTAAATTTTCAATTAGGTTTATAGGCATTAAATTGAACTAACAATTTTTAGCTCGGTTTGATTTCGTCTTACATTAACACCAATTGAAGTTTTTAAAGAAACTTTAGTCATAATACATGTTGAATTTTAAGTCAATATAGGATGAATGTGCTATCTTTCTTTTTCCCAAATTTACAATTTAAATTTTATAGTTCATATTAATTAATCAATTAGTTGAATTCTTAACTTTTGGCCACAATTGAGACCAACCTTATCACAATCGATGTATGAAAGGGAAGAAAATTAAGTACCGTTTACTTTTGGCCACGGTTGAGACCACCCTTATCACAATGTATGGAATGAACGTTTAAAAACAAAAATTAAGCGTGTTTAAGTTTAAAGTAACGATTGCGTCCACCCATGGCATGATCGGTACCTCTTAAGTGAACACGAAGCAATAAAATACATATAAGGTTACGATCAAGACCACCCTTTTCTCGGGCGTAACTAGCAAAAGAAAATTAACCTAAGTACTTATTTAAATTTAATATATCTTATATATTAGTTTAGGTTTGGGAAATGAAATTTTGTGCTTTGAAATGCCTTGAGACGAAAGACTCAATAACATGCGTGCTTATATTGTCCCGAATACTTCAATTTAAAATTGAAAATACAAGACGAATGATATATCGTCTTTATACTAGTTAGTTTGATATTTTGCGTATAAATTTTCCATGCGAAGTTAGTCTTTTCGGCTTAACTAATTTAAAAAGTAATACAGAGATATATGTTTTATGTTCATAAAGAGATTAGTTAAAGAATAAATTCAGTGAAATTTTGCTCGGGACTAGCAAAAGATTAAGTGTGGAGATTTGTTAAGTCCAAAATATACCTAAAATATCATTAATAATTACATCAGTTTTGCTATGAAATCGTGCTGTTTATATCTATTTAGAGTACTTTTACGTCCGAATATGTTTCTTTCATGCAAGGTACCTAAATATTTGGTAAAATCCAAATAGGAACTAAAAGAGGTAAAAAACGAAGGAAAAACCCTAAGTTAGGAGCCAAAAGATAAAGAAATCAGCACACCGATACAAGGAAGACAAGAACGAAGTCAGAAACGGAAGAAAAATCCCAATTCTCGGTTGAGAATCCAAATTCTCGGTAGAGAATTTGTGGGCCGCGACCGAGAATCCCAAATTCTCGGTCGCGACACGCGTCGTCCAGCTCTCCCTCCCTTTCGTCCGAAGGCTGAAAAATCACTTCCCCATTCTCGGTAAGATCAGAAATTCTGCCAAGCACAACATACACATGTTTAAATTCCAAGAAACGCGTTCGTTCGGGTGGATAGAAACGTCTCTTCACAGCGGACACGACACTTCAATCACGACTCTTTAACATCTATAAATAAAGTATTGATTTGAGAGTTGAAAAAGAATGAGAGAGTTAGATTTTAAGATTAGTGCAGGAGTTATGCAGAAACTCTGACTCAGAAATGAGTCAGAGATTAGAAGTTCGTTTCTGTAAAGAGCAATATGATGTACACACATTGTTTATTAAATAATTACAAACACAGTAGCGTTTAGATTTGTTCATATTAGTTTACATTTTGGTAGTAGCCGACCGTATCTCTATTACGAAGTTACAGCGAGAAGATTGAGTAGAGGATCCACCCTGAGTCTGACCAACTCTAATGAAACCCAAGGAAAGGATTGACAACTCGTTCACTTGCAAGTCGTCAAATGTTTTCATGCTTCTTGTTCTCTGTTAACTTGTATCAAATTCATATTTCATCTAATAAAGTTCATTCAATTCGATAGATTTTTATGCAGCACTTTGGTAAAGGATCCGAAGTGGATGCTGGTGTTTTCATTAAAACGTAGTTAAATTCAAAATCTTTACAAGGAAACTTTGTTGAACACTTAGGCAAATTGATATCATCAGTAGAGTATCAATTTGGTTAAGGTAGCGATCTAACCTGGCCGTAGGAGGATTGACTGCTGTAGACACCGAGTCGGAGGACCTGTGAGGAAAACCTGAAAATAAGATGGTTGAAGAGATTGATTCCGGAAGTTTTGAAAAATATATAAAGAATAATAAGCGAAGGAAAATTAGCGGCACGGCGCGGGTGCTTAGCGGCATCCGGCACGCGGACGATAATGGTCGAACGCCCACTCGGCGGCGCGGGACGTGCGCTCGGCGTCCGTCGGACGCACCACAAGTGGCACGCTCTCGATGTCCTAGCAATGCCCGGGTCCGGTGGCACGGGGCGCGCTCTCGTGGGCCGCTGAGCGCACGTGCCCGGTAGCGCGAAGCGCGCGTTCGGCGGCCGCGACGTGTGAGCGTCCGGTGGCGCGGGACGCGCGCTCGGCGGCCGCGGGGTGCGCACGCCCGATGGCTCGAGGTACGCCTCGAGGGTCGTCGGGCGGGCGCCCAACCACGTCGGGCGAACGCCCGACGGAGGTTGGGCGGTAGCCCAACACTAGGTTGGGCGGCCGCCCAACCCCAATGGGCGACGCCCAATTTCTTTTGGGCGTCGCCCATTGGTCCGGGGACCCGTTTGCCTATAAAAGGCACGGATCCCCATGCAAAAGGGAGGGGGAAAAAAAGGAGAGGGAGGAGGAATCCTTAGAGAGCTTCTCACACTAGATATTTTTCTAGAGAGAGGAAGTTGATTTTTTTAGGAAAAGACATTTTTTTTCCTAAAAATTGAAAATCTTTAAATTTCCTAAGTTCAATTTTTACTAAATTTTTTATAAAAAACGGGAGCTCGTGGTTCGTGGAATCAATCGGCTTCAACTGTCAGATACCGAATTCAAGGTATTATCCGAGGACTAGACTCTTTATTTTATTTAATTTATTCTCTTCTTCTATTTTTATGCTATAGTTTTTATTCATTTAGTCATTTATTTATTTTATCACATTTTATTTAATTAACGTATTTATTTAATTTTCGTTTCGTGTTAAATAAAATTCGGTTTTGTTTTAAAATAAAAAACCTCGTTTTTGATGTCCCAATACGAACCGTGATCCGATAAAAGGTAGTTCGGGTATCGAAAACGTTGTAATTACAAGTTTTTAATTTAAAAGGAATTTCCAAATAATGTTTTGAAATAAAAAACGTCGTTTAGGAATTTCCGTTTTCGACTATGATCCATCTTTGGTAGTTCGGAAACCCAAAACGATTGAATTAGATTTAATTTAAAGCTTTTGAATAAATCTGGAAACATTTAGGAGTGCTGCTGTAATTTACCTATTCTGTCACTAAATGCTGTTTACCGACGGATTTTCCGTCGGTAAATCTGCCAAAATGTAAAAAAATGCCATTTCAGTCCCTTTTTCTTAACTTTTAAACTTTTAATCCTTAGTACATATATATAAATATGTAATATATGTTTTTCAAATTATTTTAGAACTTTAGCATATATAATCATTCTAGAATATTTGTATATTATTATTTATTCCATTTTACAATATAAGTATAAGTATATATATGTATTCCTTTTTATTAATTTGGATTATGTTTTAAATGTTAGTTATTTGGTATTTTGAGAAATAATTAATATATATTAGCATATGGTATTTTTGGTATTTAAAACTATAGTAGTTATGTATATGTATAGTTTTTGGAACATTTGGGTTATTTTAGTGATTATTGAATAAAATTATTTTTGGATAAGAATTATTTTCTTAGTTATAGGATCTACTTATTATTTTCACATTTTCAAAGTATAGATATATTGTACCTATTATTTTTATATATACATATAGCTTCTTTTGTATTAACTCTTATTTTATATTCTATTTTTGATTTAAATGTATATACGTATATACAAATTATTTTCTTTACCCTTTGAGCCCATTCATGGGTCCATATTTCAAATGGGCTTTATTTAAGTGTAAATATTAGTTAAAATAAGTTTATGGTTGTAATTATAACAATTAGAGAGTCCATTAAATAAGTGGGGAAAATAAATCACAAAAAGAGAGTTTTCAATTGAATTATTTAAACTAATGAGTTTTTTTTCTAATGTAAATAAATAGAGTCATTCTTGTTAATATTCCAAATCGTCTTCAAAACACCACGTTTTAAAACCTTAATCCGTTCCAAAGGCGGATTAAAGGATCATTGTAATTAAAACCGTTTTCTTTGCAAATAATAGATTTTTTAATCATTTTCTTAAAGGATTTGTACAAAATGAAATTGACTTGTATGTTTAACCACGTTTTCTTATTAAAAGGTTCTTTATCTCAAACGTTTTCAAATACTCGAGTCGTTCCAACGGCGATTCGGGTAAGCTTCATCAAACGAGGTTTTAAAACGCTCCTAAATCGTTCCAACGGCGATTAAGGTGCGGACCATGTAAATAAAACTCGTTTTGGGGAAATAAGTTAGTGTAGAATAAACACACAACATAACATTTAAATACGGTTGTAAATAAATCATTTCTTTCTTCCCTCTCTGTGTATGTATAAACATAAATGGGTGATTCTTTACTGAGGTGGCTTTTCAATATCATATGCTCAAAATGGTTTCTAAAAAGAGAAAGAAAAGGGTTTCAAATGAATTTTAAACTTAAAGAAGTATACGATTAGTCCGTTATCGCCTAACATGCTGAGTAGGAGGCCGGTGGTTCATAACCGGGCGATGTCGGGGTGCCTAGTAGCCTTTCTCCGGAAAGGAGCTAGCCTTCTCGGCTCGTACCTAAGTTTCCCGAACCCACACCGGTCTCCCGCAAGGGATCGGTGTTCATTTTCCCATTCGTGGGTGGCGACTCTTCCATATCTCCGAGCTCCGGTCCTGCCGAGCAGCTTGATTCCATGATTGGTTGCTTTCGGCGCCAATCACCGCTTACGTCGTCATGAGGTTGTCCACCCCCCGGTCCGCCCGGGAGATTAGGCCGTGGCACCTCGTCTAACAACTGCAGTTCAAAGCCCTAAAATTAGAGGAATCGACGTTTATTTCATTGTTTTAATTTATGCAAAGTTTAAAGTTGTTTTCTTTGCTTAATGCAAACGAATACATTTGTTTACTTTTCTAAAGAACTAAACGTTTCTGTTTTGTAAATTTATCCCTAAATCAGAAGTATTTTCTAACATTTTTTAAACTCTATTCTAATTCTTATTCTAGCAATTTCAAAACCAAATCCGATTTAACGATTTTCCATATTATAAACCTTAAAAGTAAATTTAACCAATTCAAAATAAGTTTTTTTTTAAAAAAACGTTCCCCGTGGGATCGATATCTTTTATTACTACAAGCGTATACCGTGCACTTGCGGAAATCGCTCAACAGTGACCTACGGTTAACACAACTACATGAACTGGATGAGCTTAGATATAACTCTTATGAGAATGCTAAACTATATAAAGAACGAACAAAAAAGGTGCATGATAAGAAAGTACAATAGAAAACCTTCCATAAAGGCGACCAAGTACTGCTTTATAACTCCCGATTGAGATTCTTTCCTAGCAAACTCAAAAGTAGATGGTATGGGCCATACTCGGTTATTGACGCACATCCTTCCGGTATGATTGAGATCGTGGGAAAAGATGGGATCACCCAGAAAGTGAACAGACATCGACTCAAGCTTTATCTCGACAAAGATAATTCAGATGTACAAATCCTGCATCTACAGGACGATCAGTAAGTTGTCTTCTCCAATCTAACTCTTTACACTCATGTTTCATAGTTTTATATGCAATGTTGGAACTTATTGCATGATTTAAGTGTGAGGAGGAGGGGTAGACAAACTTACACAAATTTGTATAATTTTTAAATTTTTGTTGCGTCGTGTCTAGTTTAGTTTAAACGTTTTCGGGTTTTATTTATGTTTTTGCATGTTTAGGACCTAAAACCGTGAACCTCCTTCGAATCTAAACTTCGTTATTTTTCCTTGAGGGATCAGAACCGAATCTAAAGTTGCATGACAACTAGTTTAGGTGTGGGACACAACCCTTGTATTTGTAAAAGCATGAGCTAAAGTTTGCATTTAGACCCTACTTTTGAAGAAATGCTAAAATCATTACTTAGGTAGATAACTTAAGAATTGAAGGCATGTGATATTAAACTTAAGTTTGGGGAAAACTAGTAAGCACAAATTCGAAACCCAAGAACTGTGAGTTGAATTTGAGCACATGAGCGAACATCAAAAAGCTCTTTTTCTTGACATTTTTGTGTGAATGCTTTAACTTGTGGAAAGATTACAGATTTTGCACCTAATACTGAGTTGAACCTACATGCAATGATTTGAGATGGTAAATGATGAATCAGCCTCATTAGAATTAACCCTTTTCTTTACCTTATTTTCTCTTTTTCATCCACTCTAGGAAGCCCCTTTGAGCCTGCAGTTTTGTAGTTTGTAGATTTTTCTTTCGTTCTAACCCAAATTTTTACAAACCATCACTTGGTTTGTTGCTTAACCCGAGTTTTTGCAAAGCTGGCATTGAGCCTTTATTTTCTTCTAGCGCTTTATCCTTGTTTATGGCACCATAGTAGCAAGCCAAAAGGTTAAGAAGTGAATGAGCGTTACTATCCAAAAAAGAAAAAAAAAAGAGAAAAAGGAAAAATAGAAAGAAAAAAAGAAAAGAGACGAACAAAAGAAAGAGAACCATATCTCCTAAGTCTTAAAATTAGAACGTCTCAGAAAAAATATATGTGAATAAAAAGCTCAATCACTTCCCAATTTGCTAAAGCCATTTTAAACTTTGTTTTTCTAGCACTAGAACTCCTAACCCTTGTTGTACCTTTAACCATCTAACCACATTACAACCCCAAATTCGAGGCTATTTTTGATATCATCGGAGTCATATAGCATAGTAGAGGAACTCGGATGAACGTGCAAAATCAACGTAATCCTAAGCAAGAACATAAGCCGAGAGTAAACACTTTAGCCACCAAAAATTGTGTGAATTGAGTGAACTACCTATGGTGAGGTGTTTTACTTAGCTATCCCCTTAAGCTCGTTTAATTGAACATGTGTCCTTTTTCTTAAACATATGACCTGTGATAATTGAAATGCGGCTTTTGGATATCGTGTCTCTACTTTGTATTTCCGAATGCATGTAATTACAGATGCTCGAAATTGTGTCAAGCACCTAGTCAAACCAGGAGGTTTTCTAGCTTGCTTGTGATTGCAGGTTTAGTTTTTTAGTTTACTTGGGGACAAGTAAAGTTTTAAGTGCGACGAGGTTTGATAGGGGTCAAAAACCCCTATCTTTGGGTACGGTTTTAGGACGGTTTTTAGCAATATTTCGTGTATAAGCGAGCAATTCTCGCATTTATATGCTTTTGTGTGAGTTAGTTAGAAATTGGAAATGTTTTACTAACTTTTCATTGTTTATGCTCGTTTTCTGGTAATTTCAGGCAAATATGGCCAAAATAACATGTACGTCAGATTTCCATTATCTTTTATAGCTAATTGATCCGCCAAAAGTCGCGCCAAACGGAGTTTTTACTTAAAATGAGCGATTGGCGGGTCAATTTAGCCCTTAGACTAATGTTGTTTGGAGTTTCGTGCATGTGCAGGAACGAATTCGGGTGAAAAACGCATTTTGGGACATTCGGCAGACACGCACGGGCATTTTGGGCATTGCCGCATGACGAACTGGCCTCCGTAGGCCAGCTCGTCGAGCTGGCTGTGCCAGCTTGCCGAGTAGGCCCTCAAGGGCCTGCTCGGGCGATCTGGAGGCCAGCTCACCGAGCTGGCTTGCCCAGCTCGCCGAGCTGACCTGTGGGAATCAGTCAAAAGACTGATTCCCGGCCCCACGTCTTCCCACCTGCAAAAGGACACGAATTAGGTCAGAAAGAGGGCCCGAACCGCGTCTATAAATAAGAATTTCCAATTGTAAAATAAACATCTTTTATCTTTGTAAAAACCTAAGCTTCCACCTTTAGAAATCCTCTCCACCTCCTCCGTCTCCTTCAACCTCCATTGAAGACAGCTCTGAAGCTCCGTTCACCGAGGATTGCTCAAGTTCCATCCTTAAGTCCTAGGAAGACGCCTGCATTGGTAGACAGGTTCCCTAAAAGGGATTTTTCTTCTTTTATATTCTGTCTAGCCTCTGATCCATGTTATGAATCCTAGGCTCATTGTATCTTCGTGACAATACTTTTTCATCTTTGATATATATTATAGTTTTGTTTACTCAATTGCTTTATTGCTTTAATCTTTGTCTTACGCTTTGTCTGATTGGTTTAACTCATTCGATAATCCCAAAATTAAGTTGGCACATATTGCGAGCTGAATCTGACCTAGTTAGTGCCTATAGGATTGACGACCCTATAGAAGATTAAGCCCAAATTGCCGAGCCTTAGAGCTAGTTTCGGCCTTACAAGGGAATCACGAACTAGGGACCTCAGGAGGATAGGTAGGGTTAATCGCCTCAGACACAAGTGACTTAGATTAGGTTTTAATTCTGTTGTCTAAACAACCTATTTTCATTATCATCGTATCCTTTCACGTCCCTTCGGGTAATTACATTGGTAAAAGATCACTTAGGAGTAGAATAACTTAATTAGGAGTAGAATAACTTAGTTCGAATTAGTATAACTTAGCTAGGAGTAGCATAATTCAACTAAGAGTAGATTAACTTAATCAAAACAAACTCAAAACCCACACAGCCTAGATAACACCTGAGACCAAGTAGCTCGATACTTGTGGTAAATAAATCCTGTGGATTCGATACCTGGACTTGTCCAGATTTTATTACTTGATAACGACGGGATACACTTATCCCTTAGTGAGCCTTGCGGTACTGAACGCCGCGAGGTGCATCAGTGGCGCACATGTTTGTAGGGAGTATTGCAACAGTTCGTTCGTTTTGAGTTGATCAGTTTCCATTTCTTCCTTACTCAAGTTGAGTAGACGGACAGCTTCACTAATTTGTTCGACCGAACATTGAGAAGTTGAGGAGATTAGCTCGCGAGTGCTGGTCAGCTCAGAGTTCAACTTGGTAAAATGTTGATTCAACTCGGCAGAGGTAGCATAGCCCGTGTTGACTGCAGAAAGAGCATTAAGTTGGCCTTGAAGGGAATCCATGTGATTCACCATCATTAACTGCAGTTCGGCCAGCTTGACGATGGAGTCTTGCTTGGGTTGCTGTGTTTAGACTGTTGTCATGACACTTATTAGATCTTTGAGACCCTTGATCTCATTTAGGAGCTGAATGACAGACGAGATTTGTGGTGACTTAATGTTTGCAGACCCAGCAGCATCAGCATGAGAAGTGTTCAAATCCTGAAGAATAGTTTGAGCGTTTAATAATGCGACGCCCGGACTCAGTAGCATGAAGATAGGCATATGTTGCCTCAGGAATTGGCTTAGTTGCCGGAATTCGAGTGGAACCAGAGGGGCCAGCATGGTCAACAGCTGGGCTTTTATTTAGGTCAGCTGCAGGAACTGACTTCTCAACATTCTGCGATATTGGAGTGGAAGGAGGTGGATCAGCAGAGATATTGACCTGCTCAATGTTGGTTTGAGTTGGTGCAGGAGGAGTCAACTCAGTTTGAGCAGGATTTTCCTTTGCATGCTTTTTACTTTGAGCAGCTTGGACTTCGAGCTCTTGCTCGGCAGGGATTGGATTTTCTGGAGTTTTGGCTTGTTCCTCAGGATGAGTAACAGAGACTTGCTTTTTCTGAAGTTCCTTTGGAGAAGGCTCATTGGGATTGGAGAAGAATTGGAACTGCATGTCCGAGAGATCAGTGATGGGATCCCGAAGAGGAGAATCACCCAAAAGGTCAATAACTGGAGATCGATGAGCCTTTTTCTTGAGTCTCCTTAATTTCTTAGCCTTTGGAGGAGAGGGGTCAGCTTGAATAGAATCAAGAGATTCAGAAGGTGAATTTACCCCTAGGTCAGCATGTTCCTTTGATGTTGGCTCAGCTTCTTCTTCAACCAGCTCAGTGTTAACTGTCTCATGTTGCTCAACAATTACTGTCTCCTCAGCATCAAATTGACCTCCGAGATTGCCGAACTCTTCTTCATCTTGATCAGCAGGGATTTTCTCAAGATCAATTTCTTGACTTTTGGCGAAGTGCGAATCATCGGAGATCATGAAACCAAGAGGGGCAGCATCAATAGGACTTAACTCCGAAGATTTCTTTTTCTTTTTCTGTAATGGTTGCTCTAGAGTTTCCTCACTCTCTTCTTCAGGCTCAACTTGCCTTTTTCGTTTCTCTGTTGACTTAGGTGTGTCCTGAGTTTGCTCAGCATCAACTTTCTTCCCCTTTGATACAAACCTGATTTTCTTTGGAACATTATCAACATCTTTGGAACAGGTTTGAATTGCTTTCCTCTTCTTTTCTTTCTTGGTTTGCACCTCCTGTGCAATATCAGCTTCTTCCTCGTGTTCCTCAATGGCCTATTTTCCCTTTTTAGACTTGAGGGGTTGGTTGTATACTAACCCAAACAGCAGAGCCACTGTGATTTCAGTTCCCCAAGTTTCAGTTTCATTAATCACGTCTATTTGGTGATCTTCAAGGATTCTTGTAATGAGGGACCCCATCCTGAGTTTCCCAGTACTTCGTTGAAGTGCACCGACAAGAAACACCGGCATGTTGAGTGGTTGATAGGTCAGCATGTGCCAGATGAAGCACTGCTCGAAGTTTGAAGCTGATGATGCTGAGTTGATTTTAGGGAAGATAAAGTTAGTTAGGATGTAGTGAGCCATCTTTTGATTCTGACCCATACATGTACTAGCTATTTCACCTTTGTGATCCTCTGGCTTACGGAACGTCACGGTGTGGTCAAGTTTCTCCTTTGTAGTCCTGAATTCTTTCCCTTTGGTTGGAAGGTTTAGCAGGGTTGCTAGATAAGATGGGGTAATCGTTATTTTTTGGCTTTTGACATGGGTTACCAGATGGTCAGCATCTTCTTCGTCAACACAGAGGTTTGAGTAGAATTCCCTTACCAACCTAGGGTAGGCTTTACCAGGAAGAGAGAAGAGTCCAGCCCATTCATTTTTCGAGATCCACTCACAGAACGGTTGCTCAACCGTTACGAAGCTCGGAGAGAACCACCGACAGCGAAGTACCTCATGGTTCTTAACGCTTTTATAGACTTTAAGGAAGATCTTTTCATTGGGCTGCTTGTCCTTCTTTTTCTTCTTCTTTTTCGAAGAGGTTGCGAGGTCAGCTTGAGGGGTCTTGCTTGAAGTTTGGTCATGCTGACCTTGTCCTTTGGTGGGAGTCTCGCTATATTCCTGCTGAGGAGGAGACTTAGGGTTTTCATCGGAGTGATTTCTGTCGTAATCACCACCGGAGATATTCTGAGAGTCCGACATGATTTTCTCAGAGATTTTCGAGAGGTTTTGGAATTTAGAGAGCGTGAGATTTGAATGCCAAAGAATTCGAGTGTAAAGAGAGTTAAGTGGGAAATCTTCCACTATTTATAGAGGTTCGAATTGATCCTATACGTTGAACTAGCCGTTTTACCTCGAGATGATCAATCGACAAAGATCCTGGCATTTATGACACATTCGGTGCATGTGTTTTCTAATTATTTCTTACGTCACCCTAGGTGGCTATTTAATACGTGTGCTAGCATTTAATGGTGCAAGTGGGCTTTACTCAGTTTGTTAGAATACTGAACGTTTGTGATACTGAGTGCACAGTTTTACGTAGAGGGTTTTCATACTACTTTAGTAACTCATCTTAAGATAATCACTCAGCATGTATGTCTTACTCAGCTTAGGGTGATTTTCTATAACACATATTAAGCTCATCATATAGAAGTTACTAGATTAGCACAAGTCACTCAGCATGGTAATCACTCAATATTCAATTAAGCACATAGTATTATTGAAGAGGGTTAGACATACCGATAGCTTCCCTTAATATGCTGAATTGCTCATGAGCCAAAGGCTTAGTGAAGATATCTGCAAGCTGGTCATCTGTAGGTACGTAGGTCAGCTTGATCTCTCCCTTGAGTACATGATCTCTAATGAAGTGATGCCTTATGCTGACATGCTTCATTCTGTTGTGTTGGATTGGATTTTTGGATAGGTCAATAGCGCTTTTGTTATCGCATTTGACTTCAATTGTTTCTGTTTTGACACTGTAATCCTCAAGTTGTTGGTTAATCCATAAGACTTGAGCCATACAACTTCCAGCAGCAATGTACTCAGCTTCAGTTGTTGACAGGGCTACTGATGATTGCTTCTTGCTGAACCAAGATACTAGACAACTTCCTAAGAAGTGATATCCTCCTGAAGTGCTTTTACGTTCTAGCTTATCTCGTCCATAGTCAGCATCAGTGTATCCAATGAGTGTGAAGTCATTTGAATTAGGATACCATAAACCTGCATTAACTGAGCTCTGCAAATATCTAAAAATTTGTTTTACAGCTACAAGGCGAGATTCCCTGGGGTCAGCTTGATATCTAGCGCAATAGCATATTGAGTACTGTATATAAGGTCTACTAGCAGTAAGATAGAGTAGAGAGCCAATCATACCTCGATATAGCTTACTATCTACTTGATGACTTGTAGAGAATTTCTGTTCAGCTTCCGTCCCTGTGGGGGGCGTCGTTGGGTTCGACGGGGGGAAGCTCCGATGCCAAAGTCAGTATAAAGTATGAAAGAGTAAACTGAATTGACAAAGTAAGGTTTCTAGGATTGTGTGTATGTGTACCTTGATAGCTTGAGATGCAAGCTATATAAAGTAGTGAAGTTGTAACCATTAGTAACTAGAAAGTCTCCATTAATGCTTCATTAATGGCGGTTACTGGTTTCCTTTAAGTATGCTCGTTAGCTTATTAATAGCTTATTAATGGTCTTTATTGCGGGATCGGCTCAGCTGTTCTGCTGGTGGATTGAGAGGCTATGGCAATTCGCCACATAGGTTCGCCCGCGGATCTCTTGTGGTGAGGTCTTGGTGATCCTCCTGTCGGATCCCCTTGCTTGATATGTTGTAACATTCCGGTATCAGGCGATCAATACGTGGCCGTTCTAGGAAAATATCTCATTTGATCCTTTGGATAATATCCCAATGTTATCAGAAGCCCCCCTAAAGTTCCTTTAAAGTCCTTTAGGGCTTTTGAGCTTCTTCGCGAGCCATCATGATGACTTGCATTAATGGTCACTCTGTTTGATGTCAATCGACGGGTGACACGTGTCATGGGCGCACCGCCCGAGGGGAGAGAAATCATCTTCTTGCTTCTTCTCTTTCTCTTTCTATTGCATTTGCATTCTTCTCCCATTTTTCGTTGAGTTCCTTTGCCCAGAGTTCTTCCAGAGTTCGAAATCTTGCAGAGCTTTTAACTCACATGTAAGTGAATTTTTGCTTTGATTGCTGAATGTTTAGGAGTTCCTCTTCATCTTCTGGGTCTACTTTTGAGCTTTTTAATTTGACTACTTCTTCCGAAACCGTAGTTAGCTGGACTTCTTCCTCTTTGGAGAATTCTAATTCTTCCGAAGGTACTGTTAGTTACGATTTAGCTGAGTTGCGTAACTCGACATGTAATAGCGGTCGAACTCGTTTAGGTAGGATTCGGAACCGTCCCGTCGCCGTTGCTCGTCTTGCTCCGGCAATAGATTCTAGGTGGTTCTCGGGGATGGAGGCATCTTCTTCAGCCCCGTCTAGGAAAAAGGCGCCTCGTGCGGAGTCCACTTCCTCTCGTATGAGCGCCGCGGATCTAGCGAGTCTGGCGGATCGTTTTCCTTGGATAAAGGAATATGAGACTATGTTGGCGGAAGCTCATCAGCGACCCGCCTGTCCGCCAACGGGGTATTTATCTGTATATAGTTGTCACGTAGAAAGAGGGTTCCGGCTTCCTCTTCCTAAGATGATGGCAGACATCTTAGCTTATTTTGACATCACTGTCAGCCAGCTGCATCCAAATGGCTGGTTAGATATAGCTCTGGATTGTTACTTAGCTTCAAATTTAGGGGTAGTTTGTAACCCTCGTGTCTTCCGAACTCTTCACAAACCGACGAAAGGAAAGGCCGAGTCTTTTTACACCTTTGCTAAGTTTGGAACTTATTCGTCGTTTAGCGGTAAGATGTCCAATGTCCATCTTTGGGATGAAAAGTTCTTCTATGTAAAGATAAAGGAGGGTGAATCTCTAGGCTTTCCGTCGGTTTGGGGTGCCAGGCCCTCGCATATGGCTGGAGACATGCGAATATTGACAGACAGTGATGAGCAAGTGGCGAATGTCATGAAAAGTGTCAAGGTGGAGGCTTGGACATATGCTGATGCCTTGGACTTCATGATGAATGGAATCCCTTTGATCCGTCGGGAAGGGGACGAGATCACTTATGTGAAGTTTACACAACTTGATGAAGGTAACTTTGTTTTTCCTTGAACCTTGATTATTTTACGGTTCTTTTGTTAGGGGTTTGTCTAAGGCCAGTCACGCTCTTGTAGAGATGCGCAAGAAACAGAAGGAGGAGGAGGCTCGAAAGAAGGAGCAGGCAGTGGATCTGCAGAAGGGTGCAGGAAAGCGTCCTGCTGATACAATGGCTGATCTTCCTCTACAGAAGAAGAAAAAGCCTGCAGTGTCCGGCGGACGAAAGTTTATGGCGGACGCCATGAGAGCCGCGATACCCACTGTGGAGAAAGAACAGGTAAGATGTTTTGATGCTTCTTCTTTCCATATTGTGAATCTAAGTTTTGACCTTCAATCTTTGTGCAGATGGTGAAGCCTGATCTAGGCGGTTACTGGTCCGCCAAATATGGTGACGAGGGATCCTTGAGGAATGAATCCGTCATCAATGACCTGGACGAAGCTCTTGGTCAATTAGGCGAGGTGCGGAAGAGTCAAAACGAGATCCCAGGATCAGCCCATGTTCAGATGGGAAAAACGGAGCTTCTCACGGTAAATTCTTTCTATCCTTTTGCATTTTTGGATGAGAGAGTGATCTCCTTTGGGGGAGATTTTTGTTGCGCTTTCGCTTGAATTGGGCTTTTGCATTGATAGTTATATACCCGTATGCGCGCCATGGAAGCGGATCTCCTTCAAGGAGTGGCGGATAAGGCAACCATAGAAAGGTTGGAGAAGGAGATCGACGTCGCAAATGAGAACGCTGCGTCCGCTATTGCCCTAAAGGATGATGAGATCCTTAAATTGAAGGCGCTAATTGATGCGGACGCTAAAGAACATGAAGCTGTTTTAGATGAAACGGAGATCCTGGCAGGGGAGCGGGCTTACTACTATGGCGAGTGGATCATGGCGTATGTCCAACTGGCGTATCCCGAGATTAATTTTACAGATCCGGAGTTCGTGGTTCGTGATGTGGATGTGGTCCTCAAGTATCGCAAGATCCCGAAAGTCAAGGACTACATCCGTGATTACATTCGCAAGGTGATGAATGGATCTGTCGAGGAAAGCAAACCCCTTATCGATCTTGAGCCAGAGGTCCTCGATAAAGTGCCTCCGAAGGCGGATGACCAAAATATGGAGCTGATAACCGATGGTACCACTCCTTAAGGAGAAATTATTTCTGTAGAGAAGGAAGCCCCTTTGGAGGGCGCATCTAATGTAAAAGATGTTAAGGAGGATGCTCCTGTTAATGTTTAGTTTTGTAAAACTAAGTACAATTTTTAATCCTTGCTATAACTATTTATGTTTACTTTATGCTTTGTGCAAGTAAATTTATAGATTTTAGGATTGATTTGAAGTAGGTGGCCAGCCATACTCCATTGTGTGAACCTTTGTGAAGGTTTAAAGCTGTTTTATTCCTTTAGAGGAAGTTAAGCTGCCTTAGGGGATCGATTTGCTTCCTATCTTTGAGGTGAATCGATCCACCCTTAGGACTTATGAACCCTTCTTTGGGAAGGATGCAAGAGAGTGTAAAGATCTCGCGTCCGAGAAATGTTTTAACTCTATCTCTAATGGTGATCATTTAAGAATTGATCCGCCCATGAGATTGTTCTCCTATCTTTGAGGAGAAAAAGTAGCTATGTCATGATAGCAGTACTTTTTTGTGTGGGAAGCGTTGGGTGCCCCCCTTCTTTTTTAGGCTGGAATATTTATATTGCTGCAAGAAAATACTTAAAAAGAATATTGACAAGAGAACAATTGCCTTTTATTGATTGGTGATACGCTTTATTACAGCAAGCGGGTCTTATATGTGAGCCTCATTAAAACCTTTAATAAGAAAAACCTCATGGGAAAAAAAGCTTACTAAAGGAAAAAGAGTACTCAAGACCTTGTTTACATTCTATTTTCTGGCGAAATATTTGCGGAGATTTTGGAGATTCCATGTACGCGGCATCGTATTTCCCTCCATGTCTTGAATTTTAAATGTGGCAAACCCAATCTTGTTGACTATTCTGTACGGACCTGTCCAGGTGAGTCCCAGCTTTCCTTTCCCTTCCTTAGATTGGATTTTGTCTGCTTTGCGGAGTACGAGGTCTCCCACATTCAAGTTTACAAGTTTGGCATTTTTGTCATGATAGGCTGCGATCCGCTGCTTGTAAGTCGCCATGCGTACGTATGCCTTTTCTCGCCTTTCCTCCACTTGATCAAGACTTTCTTTCAATCTTTGGCTGTTTTCATCTTCGCAATAGAATGCAACTCTATCACTTGGGACTTGTATTTCAACCGGGATTACAGCTTCTACACCATGAGAAAGGGCGAATGGCGTCTCGCCCGTGGCAGTTCGGGGAGTAGTGCGATACGCCCATAGGACGCTCGTTAACTGATCCGCCCATTTCTTGTCATGCTCTCCCAATCTTTTCTTTATTCCTTTAACGATCGTCCGATTTGTAACTTCGGTCATACCGTTTGATTGAGGATAATAAACTGAGGCGAATCTGTTCAGAATGCCCAATTCTTTACAGAAAGTTTTGAACTCTGCACAGTTGAATTGCGTTCCATTGTCAGTGATAATCGTATGAGGAACTCCATACCTTCCTACGATGTTATCCTTGACGAACTCCACCATTCATTCAGCATTGATAGAAGAGACAGCCTCAGCCTCTACCCATTTGGTGAAATGATCCACAGCCACTACAACATACTTCCTCTGTCTTCTGGTAGGAGGAAATGGTCCAACGATGTCAATTCCGCAGACCGCAAAGGGTCGACCTTCGATGATGGGCCTTTGAAGGTGCTTAGCAGTGTGTGATTCATTTGCATGAAGCTGACAATTATGGCAAGACTCCATAAACTTTTGAGCATCAAGTTCCGCCGTAGGCCAATAAAATCCTGCTAACCTAGATTTCTTCAAAATGGAGGCAGATGCCTCATGAGCTCCACATGCGCCTTCATGCAACTCTTTGAGGATCCGTTGTCCCTCTTTCGGCATGATGCATTTCACCTAGGGGTGGCTAAAAGACTTCCTGTATAGGCAATTGTAGACACCGAGTCGGAGGACCTATGACGAAAACTCATAACAAGACGGTTGAAGCGGTCGGTTACGATAATTTAAGGCAAAAATAATAATAAAAATCACGAGAGGGTCTGTAGGGGTTGCGGTCGTCGAGTGGACGGCTCGCGGGTGCTCAGCGACGTTGGGCGAGCGCCTAGCGGCAGCCGGCGCGCGCCCGACGGTAGTTAGACGCGCGCCCGGCAGCGCGGGGCGCACGCCCAGCGGCAGCGGGGCGCGCGCACCCAACCTACGTTGGGCGTGCGCCCAACATCCGTCGGGCGAACGCCCAACGTCCGTTGGGCAAATGCCAAAGGACGTTGGGCGAACGCCCAAGGACGTTGGGCGAATGCCCAATGTCTGTTGGGTGCACGCCCAACGTTGGTTGTTGGGCGTTCGCCCAACTGATGTTGGGCGTTCGCCCAACACTGGTTGGGCGTCCGCCCAACCATTTTGGGAGTAGCCCGACGCCCTTCGAGCTACGCCCAAATTTTTTTTGGGATCCGTGCCTATAAAAGGCACGGATCCCCATGCATTTGAGGATGAAGATTTTTGGAGCTTCTCACTCTAAAACATTTTTTAGAGAGAGAAAGTTATTTTTTTGGGAAAAAACATTTTTTTCCTAAAAAATCCGAATTTCCTAAAAGTTAAAATTTGACTAAAAACACCGAAAAACACAAAAATCGTAACTCGTGAAATCAACCGACTTCAGCTGTCAATACCGATCTTGAGGTATTATCCGAGGACTAGACTCGTTTTATTTATTTCCTTTATTTATTTATTTATTCATTTTATTTATTTATTCTAAAGTTTTATTTATTTAGTTAATCATTTATTTATCACATTTTATTTATTATTCCGTATTTATTTAATTTTCGTCTCGTGTTAAACAAACGTTTGGTTTTGTTTTTGAAATAAAAAACCTCGTTTTAATATCCCAATACGAACCGTGATCCGACTCAAAGGTAGTTCGGGATTAAAAAACGTTGTAATTATAAGTTTTTAAAAATATTTCTAAAATAATGTTTAAAAATAAAACGCCGTTTTAGGAGTCTCCGTTATAGACTATGATCCTATTTTGGTAGTTCGGAGGTCCAAAATGATAGAATAGATCTAATCTAAAGCATTTAAATAAATCTGGAAAGTATATGGACTGTTTCTGATATTCTGTCATTTCTGTTACTAACAGCAGATTAGCGACGGATTTTCCGTCTGTAATCTACTGGAATTCGAAAATCACCATTTTAACCTTCTTTTCTCAATTTTTTTGATATTTATACTTGTGTACATATGTATTTAATTAGTAAAAATTATTTTTAAGTCATATAACTATTAATTATGTATTATATAGCTATTTATTTCATGTTGAAATTTAATTGGTTTGGATTTAATGTTATAAGGTAATATATGTATGTATATATATAGTTTTTGGGTTGTTTGGGTTATATTAGCTATTATTAGGTGAAATCATTTTGGGATAAATGATATTCTCTTATTTTGGGATTTTTGCCCATTATTTTTACATAGCTTTAACTAAAATAAAAATTTATTATATTTAGTATTCTTTCTCATTTTCTTTATTATATCATATAGTATTTCTTACTCATTTTTATCTATAGATATATCCTTATTTTTAGATAAAACTACATATATATATAGGTATTTCTATTTTATTTTTATATACATGTATATATTTTAAAATATATTTGATTGGGTAAATTTGGCCTTGATTTGTTAATTATTGTAATGGTGTTCAAGGGTCAATTGAGTGAAAAGGGGAAAATAAAAGACAAAAAGAGAGATTTCAAGTTGTTTGTTTAAATTAAAAGCTTTTCTAGATATTCCTAAAGTGTAAATAACATTTTTTTGTCACTTTTAAACCATTTCCAAAATATCACGTGTTGAAACCTTAATCCGTTCCAACGACGGATTGAGCGAACCTTGTAATTAAAATCGTTTTCTATTTGTAAATAATAGAGTTTTGAATCGTTTTCTTGTCTAAGTGATTTTGTACAAAAATAAATGGACTTATATGCTTAACCACGTTTTTTGTTAAAACTTCTTATCTCACGTTTTAAAACGCTCGAGTCGTTCCAACGGCGATTCGAGTCGATGTCATGTAAATTAACGAGGTTTTTGAAAATGTACCTAAATCGTTCCAACGGCGATTAAGGTACGAACCATGTAAATAAACTCGTTTTTGGGGAATGAGATTAGCTTCGAATTAGTGTGTAGACTAAGGCATAATATCACACTGTGAATAAATCAATTCTCTCTTCTCCCCCTCTCTCTCCTATGTATTTTAAATTTATGCAAAATGGGTGATTCTTTACTAAAATGGCTTTTAATGACATGCTCAAAACGGTTTTCAAAGCGAGAAAGAAAAGGTTTCTATGAATTTTAAACTTAAAGAAATATGCGATTAGTCCGTTATCGCCTAACACGCTGAGTAGGAGGCCGGTGGTTCATAACCGGGCGATGTCGGGGTGCCTAGTAGCCTTTCTCCGGAGAGGAGCTAGCCTTCTCGGTTCGTACCTAAGTTTCCCGAACCCTCACCGGTCTCCCGCAAGGGATCGATGTTCATTTTCCCATTCGTGGGTGGCGACTCTTCCATACTCCGAGCTCCGGTCCTCCCGAGCAGCTTGATTCCACGATTGGTTGCTTTCGGTGCCAATCACCGCTTACGTCGCCATGAGGTGTCCACCCCCCGGTCCGCCCGGGCGAGGCCATCGGCACCTTGTCTAACAAGTGGCGACTCTGCTGGGGAAGCGAGAAATTTGATTCCGGAAGGCGTGTATTAAGACCTTAACGGGGACGGATCGTATTATTTCTTTTCGTATGCATTCATAAGCATTATTGCAAACCTTTTGGGTAATTTCCGCGAAACCTCTAGCGAGAGTCCATTCGTCGCTCGAAAGAGGCTAGTGTAAGTTCCCCCTTACAGTAAGGCGCCAAAGGGTCCCCATCCATTCGTTAGGGGTGAATTTGTGCGGTCCTGTGAGGTCCCGCGATCAACCGTGTCAGCATATAGTAGCCTTAGAAGTTGCCATAGGATTACCCGTTACTATTTTTGATGTGACAAATGAATCAGTTCGTGTTTTCAAATTGCCATGATACGTGTCTAATCCTAAAATATGTAAAGGAAATGAAGCGATGCGTTAATATATACTCTTAAATCGATACACAAACTACCCCAAAACATCGAAACAATGCGAACTAAAGACGACTTAGTCATCTCGTATGAATGGACTTGTGCGACCCGCCTGGTCCCTTTCCGTGTCCCGAAGAAGGAACATGTTCAGGAAATACGTTATGACGTAAGCATGTATTAGTACAAATCGTTTTGATATTAAGGATAATTATATCTCGATTCAAAAGATTATATTAACGATAGCCGTTATTCACATTCTTTAAATACGTTGGGATAAAGCGAAATCATGACAAAACGAAAACAAAGAACATTTCTATTTTGAACGACCCCGTTGTAACGTAAAGAGTTTTGCAAACATGGCCCGTCCCTTCCGAATAAAAGACGAGCTCTTACGTTATGCCTTGTGTTGTTCTAAAGAAAAATGGATGTATCCACAAAAGTGACTAATAAAATAAAAAAAAAATGACCAAAATCATTATGTTTCTACGATATATATCCATCCCGAGAGTAGTTAAAGGAAATGAACCAATGTTGTTAAGTACGTGCCTCGAGCCAGTATATACGCCGTTTAAAATCGTAAAGCCGAATTAAGCTAAACCGCATAATTGCGCCATATGGACGAGACTGTGGGTTTGACTAATGGCTCGATCATTTCGACCGTTACCAAAACTACAAGAAGTATGGCCTGATCTGCGTGTTTGCTTGACTCGTGCCTAAATGAAAAAGAACGGTAATATCCCTGCTTCGAATAAGCATTCGATTCAACGAAACGTTGATTTTCTATAACCATGCTAGGGTGATATATCCCGTAGATGGGAAGAAATGAAAACTCGTTGCTAGCCGAAAGATTACCATGCGCTCAAATAAGACTCGCCGTCTTTTCACGTAGCAAAAACGAGCAAACGGATTCTTGACGCTAAAAAAACAAACACGTTACACGATGAGTCCGTTCCCTAAAATAAAAAGTGATTTCATCACTAAATAAACACGTGGTTACGTCTCTCGATAGATCCAAAAGATCCCATCGTAATCCAAAAATCAAGACACGAACCCATGCGAATAAAAGGGAACGAGTCATTGTTAATAACGAACGATTGAACCAGAAGAATAAATCGTACCACATCTAAAAACCGAGATGCGTTCAAAGGGTGTCAAAACCGGAACTAATGCATCTCGTAAAATAATGAGGGACGAGTTACTCCGAAAGGACAATCCAATTTGGTCGATATCTTAGTCACTAAACGTTGATACGTCAAAACGAACTGTATTGTCTGATGGATGATTTACTTTTTCCGCAATAATCGACGGCATCACGCGTCCCTTGCACCGCAATGTGCGCCCATACCAAAATCCTAGGAAAGAGACTCGGACCAACGAGTGTGTGGAGGAATAAGGATGGAAGAGAGATGATGTGATGATTGTGATTGTTATCTAACATTTTCTTTCTCTTATTGCGATCTAATTACGCGTTATGTACGATTTTCGTTAACTAGTTTGTTCGTATGGATTTATATCTTGTTGTACATCAGTCGAGTCAGATTTAAGTTATAATGCATTCTATGCTTAACGAATCATTGCAGTCATACCATATAGAGCGTTGCATGCTGACCAAATTATGTGCAGCCATTTTAGGTTTCGTAGACTTAGGACGTGTTTATTAGGAATGTGAGAAAGAGTCGACCCCAGCGTCGCGTGTCCATCAGGAGGCATACCAGTTATGTCGTGACGTATCCCATACGTCTTTGCCTTGTCGTACCTATGTGTTGGGATGCATCCTATGCGTCCTTGACACGTCTCGTGCGTCTTCACCATGTCGTTTGTATGCTAGCTAGGAGGCATGTCCATAATGTCGTGATGCATCCTATGCGTCTTCGCCTTAGCATGCTTTGCGTACGGTAGCGTACCTCGTACATTTCTCTAGTATCCTAGGCACTAGTCAGAAGGTACAACCCTTATGTCGTGGCATATCCCCTACGCCTTCGTTTTGGCATACCCCGTATGTCGCGGCACCTCCAATATGTCCTTACCCTATCAAGAGGCGTACTGTTCTCTCGTGACGTATCCCATATGTCCTTACCTCGTCCCACCTTCTATATCGTGAAGTATCCCGTGCGACTCCATCACGTCAGCTATACACTAGTCAAGATGTGTACTCGATGCGCCGCTATGCACCGCGTACATCCGGGTATTGTCAAGGTCGTACATCGCGATAGGTCGCAGATGCGTCTTCCATATCGGATACACTAGTCTAGAGCCATACCCCGTATATCACGACCTAAGTTCTCGCCTTGCTAGGTGCCTAACAGAAGGCATACCCCGTATATCATAATGTATCTCGCGCGTCTTTACCATGTCTCGCATGCCCGTCAAAAGGTCCACCCCGCATGTTATGATGTGTCTCATATATTAGTCCGGAGGAGCACCTTTAGACCCTGAGGTATTCCCTATGTCCTCGTCGTTTCATACTTTGTGTGGGATATGCCGCACACATCTTTATCGTCTTGTTTATACAATTAGGGGGTATACCCTGGGCATCGTGACATACCACATACGTCTTTGCCACAATGTTTAAGTCATCCGGAGACATGTCCCATGTGTCACGACGCACTCCACCTCCCTCTATCATGGTTAGGAATACTGTTTGTCAGATATGCATCTTTGTCGGATCTAAACTGTTGGGTGGTCATACCTCGTTTGTCATAACATTCGCATCGTGGGGCAAATTCTGTTCACTTTCCGCATGGTCGACTCGAGACATACTATGTGTGTCGCCACGTCGCTGACAACTTATCGATAGTTTAAGAAAAAGGAAACATTTTCATGACATCGGTTCCCCCGAGATTCGAATTAACCGTTCGTCACATGTCTCATACACGTCCTACTTATGCCCCAAGATATACCATGTATATCGCTACGCCTTAGCCAACACATCTCGAGATTATGACCGGTACTTTGGACTCAAATGGAACCATAATCTCCTGGGTCGTCGTCACCTCCCTTTCGTATCCCAAGACATACCCACGTATGTCGCCGTGTTGTACACAATGCCCATGTGATTCCAAATTACGTCATTATATTATCCGTGCCTCGTAAGTGGTCATCACGACCTTCGTACGTTAAGACATGCCGTGCATGTCGGCACACCGTGAACCTATACTCCAAAGTTACGTTATTGTACGATCGGTACCTTAGGGTCGAGTCAACTATTTCACACGAATCTCACTTTCCTGTCGTCATTCGCACCTGGGGGATGTAGTCCATACATAGCACCTCCGTATTTCAGGGTGGTAGGCAATATCCTCAGCTCTGAAACGAACCCTTAACTCGTGTGTTGTCCACACCTCCCATTTGTAACTTTAGGTGTGCCACGTGGGTCATCAGGGTGCCCCCTCATATTTACATCGTCCCACTGTCCGGGCCCCAGGTTCACATTGACCCTCGGACGCGCGTTTCATATGAAGTCATCGCGTCACATCCGCACTTTAACTGGCGCCTTATATGTCACCTCATCACATCTAATAAATCCATGCATCATTGTACTAACCTCTTAACTAGTAGGTCACCCTCGTGCCCTATTGGTACTCTCGGTCGTACCTTGGATATCGACACATCAACGTACTAAGGTAACCCGTGCATCCTTGGCCTTCTTGAGACACCCCGTCATATCTTCAAAACGGCCAAATCGATATGAGACATACCAGGTGTGTCACCATATATCGTAACACGTCAATATTCCAAACATGTGACGTTGGTGCTTCGAGCATGTATCAGCTTTCGGTGCATATCTCGCTTGCCCTTTAGTCATACGTTGGGCCTTGTCAAAACGCGCCCCGTGTGTCGCCTTATCATCGGCAATATTTGTAGTCCACGAATATGTCATTAGTCTATCCAATTCTGGACCGACCTCTGACGCGCGTTCCGTAGGACATCCCTCGCACCTTACTCACATATCAAAGGCTGAGTCGTTTATACCATCCAATCAGGGTTAAGCTTGTGGCACATACCCCCATACGCAGTTTGGTACATCCTATTCGCATGTCAAATGTCGAGTCACTCATGTCATCGAGTTCAAGTCGAATCTGGGGCAAGTTCATATATGTCATCACGTGCATCTCACTTACATCTCCAATGTCGAGTCATTTGTATCGTCAAGTTCGAGTTGAACTTTTGGCACGTACCTATTATATAGAGTGATTCATGTCGTCGAGTCCAAGTCATACCCTTAGGCACGTACCCTATGGGCCGTCTCGAGCGTCCCGCTCATACCTTGACACGCTGAGTCGTTCATGTCGTGAGGTTTCTATCAAACTCTTGACGTACGCCCTGTAAATCGTCACTCATGTCTTGAGTACGCCTCAAACAACGGTTTGTTTATATTGTCAAATCCTCGACACGCTCCCCCTACATCATTGGTACCGTTGTCCATGCGCCCCCAAACTCCGAATTGCCTTATTCACGAGTCTAAGACATATGCCCTCTGTGTCGCTATTTGGGTCTCGCTCGTATCAGTAGTATCGAGTTGTTCGTACCGCGTCTAAGTCCAACGTTTGGCACTTACCTCTAAGGTCTTGGTTTGCACCTTCGTTGCTCCTCAAATTGTTCATAGTGATAGGTTCCAGTCGAACTATCGACGTCTACCCTGTGTGTCATTGCTGGTGTCTCAAATATCAGTGATGGACCAAATACGTCATAAATATCCACGTAAGATCTTAGGGATTCTCATAAAACATATTGTCATTGGGTTTGCGCTATGACGCAAATTGACCTTTGACACATACCAGGTAAGTCGTCGTTTCTGTCTCGTCGGTACCTCGATCGGATTAGGACACCTTTCATTCTACCAAACGCACCGATGTCCGCAAGTTCATCGAGGTATTTATGTCTCTATCTTGAGTTAATCCTTGGACCGCACCCTGCGTGTCGATATCGTGTCTAGCTGACACCTCCAATGTTGTTAGGAGGTACCTCTTGAGTCATCTTTGTGCTTCATCTATACCCAAATTTGGTCAGATAATATGTGTGTCGTATGCGTACCCTATTCGTGTCTCGTACCTAGCATGTTGGATTTCCCCCGCGGCGGTCGAAATCCCAAAATCAGGCCATCACATCGTTCGTGAGTTGTGTATAAGTCAATCGTGGGGGCACATCAAGTGTGACTCCCATCATGCCTTTTGGCTACCTCTAAGGCATACCATGTACGTCATCGTACTTCCTAAATGCACCATGTTTCAAACCACGCTGTCATGATACTAGTGAGCCAAGTAGGAGTTAATAATTGGCACATACCTCGTACGTTGACATATGCATCCTATTCGGACCTCGAGTATCGGGTACTCCATGTTCATTGTCCCGTTAAATAATACCCATCATTGTAATAGTTGCTTTCCGAGAGAAGCTGACAATTGGCACACATCACGTATGTCACGTCTTCCTTATGCCTTAACCTGTTTGGGGCACACCCCGTGTGTTACCACTTTCTGCATAGCATGCCAAGGTTTCGTTGGTACGTCTACGTATTTGTATCTTGGATTTAAACTGACCATTGACCCACACCCCATGGGTGGTGGTCACATCCTGCTTGCTTCTAGTTTGGGACACACCCTCTAGGTCGGCCTGTTTCAGGAAGCTTGTGTTTCCCAGAAATGCGGTTCCATGCTATCAGTGTCGATACCAAGTAAACCCTCAACACGTACCTCGCATGTCTTCATCATGGTCTATTCGAGTCTCACGTTATCAAAGACATACCATGAGCGTCACATCAGCCCATGTAACACCGCGTATCTTCGAAGTACATCATTACTACCGAGGATAACAATCCCTCACATGCACCTCATGCATAGTCGCTTATGTTGTTTTTTTTAGGTTGTGAGTCGTGTCGATGTACCAAGTATGTCATTTCCCCCCACTCATATCGCTACCCCTCGAATGTATCTACACGTCACGGATATCATCGGGGTACACTCTCATCTACCTAGCGTCCTAGGAAATTTTACTTATCATGAGGGTCGTCTCAATCTCACAAGCGTCAGTCGTGTCGAGCATCATTCAACATTGTACATCTGGTAAAGCATTGCAAGGTAAACTCGTAGGGTTCGTACTAATGTGTGCATAACAGTTGAAATGGTTTCAGGCATCCGCACTTCCAAACAGGTAGGTTAGCACAGACGACCGAAGTGCTGCCGACATCTCTAGTAAAAAAAGGGGTTTAGCTCTATTCAAAATCGTGTTGTAAGAAATAAAAGCGCACACCACGAATCATGCATAAATCATACATCATCGATAGGAGGCACGAGTAGATAGCTTTGGCATTCGCATCACACATGCATCGCATCATCAAAAATTCATAATGCCTAAAAGCTCCACTCACCCATCTTTTCTCTTTCCTTATTAGAAACCCAACTCATGGCCCAGCCCAGCAATTCAAACCACAATCTTGAGAGCCGTGTGTAAGGGGCTTTAGCCAAATACATCTTTTCTGATGAGTTCAGACATGCTCTTAATGATCCGGAGGTTGCTAAGAACGATGGGGTTGAAAGTTCCCAGGGGATGATAGGAGATTTCAATCTCAGAGCAGAGATCGAGCGAGTTCTTCCCGATGTCCTTGCTTTAGATGAATTCAAGATAGAGCTGAAAAGGTTGGTCCGGGAGGTCTTCAGTGAGTCGCTGGTTACGGAAATCCCGAAAGCTGCTGTAGAGAAACCTATGTTTGAGTTTGCATCACAATCTACCCCACAAACATTCACTCCACTAAGGGTAGCCTCACACCATGTTTCACGAACACAACAAGCTCCACACCATCGGGGACATGATATTGCCGGGGTTGTTCGCCCCCCATCACCCGCTCAGTATAGAGGGGAGAGAAGGGAGTTCTCCACTTTCACTCAACCCTTATTTGAAGTGTTGGAAGGTCTACGAATGCATGACATACTTCATCCTCTACCAGCCACGGAAGGTCCAACCACTGAGTTAGCCAAATGCAGGGGCTACTGCCACTTCCACCAGAGATATGGTCACGAAACAAGTACTTGCATGAGGTTGAAGCATGAAATTCAAGATCTCATCGAAGCTGGAAAGATAAGTGATCCAGATCCTTCTCATTAGACGAAGCCGACAACTTGTTCCTTGAATGGTGAAGTCTACAACGGATTAGGATGAGCTAAAGAAGAAGTTCTCGAGATTGAGGACACGTATGAAGCGGAAGAACCTGAAGCTTCCTGAAATAGCATGAGAGAGAGGATTGCACGTGTAGTCTTTATCCTTGTCTTTTATTTTATCTTCTATTCCACAAGATGTTGTTAACCTCATTTTGAATTCAATGAAATTTCGTTTCCGCAAATTTATCCTAAACATACGTACTTACATTTGATATCTACTCAATTGAGATATTCCCGCTTCTATCATGGCACGGACGCAAGCTCTAGAATATAATTATTGCTCAGTACTTAACCACTGAAGAGAGAAAATTAAGAGAAAAAAAAACAAAAAAAAAACAAAAAACGAAATAAATCATGAGAAGTGATCCCCTGACTCTACGATGATAAGTCGGGCGTAGACCCATCAAACGAAGGGTTCTCCCAGGCTTTTGCAAAAAAGAAGACTGAGCAACAATCCACAGAGTCCAAAAGAGAGAAAAACAAAAGAAAAGAAGGAGCAAGCAACAAGCCCTTAGAACCATGCTAGCACTAAGGCACCGACAAAAGTTTCTCCCCTCAAAGGGGAAACGAGTACATGGGTGCACCATTCAGAACAAGACAGGGGCAACTGACCTATCAGCAATAAAGGACCCTATTCCAGGATCAACAAAAGGGTTTAGGTCTATGATGACTCAAAGTTAAAAGAAAAAAAAGGATGATGCTAAAAAGGCCCAAGGGCAAAGTCAGCCAATCAGAAGTAAGGAAACATTATTATTCAAATAAAAAGCAGACGTGACTAGCCGAGGAGCGTTAAGGTGACAAGAGCGGTTGACATTGCCCAACAAATGGGTGATCCAATGTACGAGAAAAGCGCACTTTAGCAAAGAAAGATCAAATGCGTAGTTAAATGAAGACAAAGGCGGCGATGAAGTTTGGAACTACGATCAATCTCAAAGGAACCAAGGAATCTTTCTCATCGAATACGTAGTCGAATGAAGACAAACACGGTGATGAAGTTTAGAACTATGATCAATCTCAAAGGAACCAAGGAATCTTTCTCATCAAATACGCAGTCGAATGAAGACAAAGGCGGCGATGAAGTTTAGAACTACGGAACCAAGGAATCTTTCTCATGAAATTTTTTTTTTAAAAAAGAAAGAAAATCCCGATAGGTTGAAAATCTGCAAAGGACGGCCTATGAAACAATAAGGGACACCCTGATGCGCCTTACGGCGTTCGGTACCGCGAGACTCACTAAGGGATAAGTGTACCTGTTAGACGAGGTGCCGCGGCCTAATCTCCCGGGCGGACTGGGGGGTGGACAACCTCATGGCGACGTAAGCGGTGATTGGCGCCGAAAGCAACCAATCGTGGAATCAAGCTGCTCGGCAGGACCAGAGCTCGGAGATATGGAAGAGTCGCCACCCACGAATGGGAAAATGAACACCGATCCCTTGTGGGAGACCAGTGTGGGTTCGGAAAACTTAGGTACGAGCCGAGAAGGCTATCTCCTTTCCGGAGAAAGGCTACTAGGCACCCCGACATCGCCCGGTTATGAACCACCGGCCTCCTACTCAGCATGTTAGGCGATAACGGACTAATCGTATACTTCTTTAAGTTTAAAATTCATTTGAAACCTTTTCTTTCTCTTTTCAGAAACTGTTTTGAGCATATATTATTGGAAAGCCATATTAGTAAAGAATCACCCATTTATATTATACATACACAGAGAAGGGGGAAGAAAGAAGTGATTTATTTACAACCTTATTTAAATGTCATGCTGTGTGTTTATTCTATGCTAACTTATTTCCTCCCAAAACGAGTTTATTTACGTGGTTCGCACCTTAATCGCCGTTGGAACGATTTAGGTGCGTTTTAAAACCCCGATTGGTGAAGTTTACTCGAATCGCCGTTGGAACGACTCAAGTGTTTGAAAACGTTTGAGATAAAAACCTTTAGTAAGAAAACGTGGTTAAACATACAAGTCCATTTTATTTTGTACAAATTCTTTTGAGAAAATGGTTCAAAATATTCGATTATTCACAATGAAAATGATTTTAATTACAAGGTTCATTTAATCCGCCTTTGGAACGGATTAAGGTTTTAAAACGTGGTGTTTTGAAAACGATTTGAAATATTAACAAAACAACTATATTTATTTACATTAGGAACCTTTAAAAATTCATTAGTTTAAATAATTAAATTGAAAACTCTCTTTTTGTGATTTATTTTCTCCTTTTATTTAATGGACTCTTTACCTATTATAATTACAATAATAAACCCATTTAAACCAAGATTCACTCCCAAATAAAGCCCATTTGAAACATGGGCCCATAAATGGTCCAAAAGAATAAAGAAAATAATTTAAGCATATATATATACATTCAAATCAAAAAGAGAATATGAAAATAAAAGTTAATAAAAAGAAACTATATAGTACATATATGAAAATACTAGATATAATACATTTATACTTTAAAGAGGTGGAAATAGTAAATAAATCTCATTAGATAAGAAAATAACATTTATCCAAAATAGTTTCATATAATAAACAATAACATAACCCAAATATCCCAAAACTATATATATACATAACTAATATAGTTTAAATACCAAAAATAACATATATCCATATACTAATACTTACTAATTAGTTCCCAAAATGTCCAAATAAATAACCTTTTAAAATAGAATCTAATATAACTCAAATGAATAAAAAAAGAGAATATATATATACATATACCTATGCTTAAAAAATTGAATAAAAAATGATATACAAACATCCTAAATAATTATATACACTAAATATCTAAAATGGTTTGAAAATATATATTACATAACTATACATATATATATATTAAGGATTAAAAGCTTAAAAGTTAAGAAAAATAGACTGAAATGGCATTTTTTACGTTTTGGCAGATTTATCGACGAAAAATCCGTCGGTAAACAGCAATTAGTGACAGAAACGGAAAATTACAGCAGCACTCCAATTGTTTCCAGATTTATTCAAAAGCTTTAAATTAAGTCTAATTCAATCGTTTTGGATTTTCGAACTACCAAAAATGGATCATAGTCAATAACGGAAATTCCTAAAACGACGTTTTTTTATTTTAAAACATTATTCGGAAATTCTTTTAAATTAAAACTTATAATTACAACGTTTCTAACACCCGAACTACCTTTTTATCGGATCACGGTTCGTATTGGGATATCAAAACGAGGTTTTTTATTTTAAAGCAAAACCGAATTTTATTCAACACGAGACGGGAATTAAATAAATACGAAAAATTAAATAAAACGTGATAAATAAATAAATGACAAAATAAATAAAATTATAACATAAAAATAAATAAAGGAAAAGAAATAAATTAAATAAAATAAAACGAGTCTAGTCCTCGGATAATACCTCAAGTTCGGTATCTGACAGTCGAAACCGATTGATTCCACGAGTCGCGATTTTCCGGTTTTTTTTGTTTTTTAGTAAAAATTTAACTTTGGAAAATTCGGAATTTTTGAGAAAAAAAATATTTTTCTCAAAAAAAATATTTTTCTAAAAAAAAATCACTCTCTCTCTAAAAATGTTTATAGTGAGAAAGGCTTCAAAATTCTCTCCCTCCAAATGCATGGGGATCCGTGCCTTTTATAGGCAAACGGGTCCCCGGACCAATGGGCGACGCCCGAGTAAAATCGGGCGTCGCCCAAAGGGTTGGGCGGCCGCCCAAAGCATGTTGGGCGGCCGCCCAACCTCGCGTTGGGCTACCGCCCAACAATTGTTGGGCGATCGCCCAACGATTGTTGGGCGGTCGCCCAACAGCGTTGGGCGAGCGCCCAGCGCGAGGTTGGGCGCGCGCGCCCAACTATCGTTGGGCGTCCGCCCGATGCGGTTGGGCGCTCGCCCAACGGCCGCTGGGGCGCGTCTCGCACCGTCGGGCGTGCATGCCTCCGCGGCCGTCGAGCTCGCGTTCCGCGCCGTCGGACGCTCACGCGTCGTGACCGTCGCGCTCGCGTTCTGCGCCGTCGGGCGTCCACGCGTTGTGACCGCCGAGCGTCGAGCGCGCGCTTTGCATCGTCGAGCGGGTGTCCGACTGTCGTCGAACACGCGTCGGCCGCCGCTAAGCACTCGCACTACGCACATCACCGCAGCGACCCACTGTAACTATTTATTTTATTTTTTCGGAACTTCCGGAATCAATCGCTTTAACCGTCTTGTTTTCAGGTTTTCGTCATAGGTCCTCCGACTCGGTGTCTACAGTTGCCCCTACTTTTCTATTTTGACAGTGATGTGTGTGTTTGAAAACGTTTTTTTGCTAACGCAACACATGCAATGTAAAACATATAAAAGTAAAAGACACGTAAAGAGTAGGAGGGAGCATAGCTGACCTTCACGCTGCGCGTTCCGGTGTCGTTCTCTGATTCTTTCCATCCTCGCCTCTGAATCGGCCGTCGGTGGATGTTTTTCTCTCGGAATCTAGCGTACGTTGACTATGGGTAAGAATGGCTCAAAAGCAACCTCGGTCGTGGACCGTAGGTAAGATGGCTAAAAAGCTACCTCGGTCGTGAACCGTAGGTAAGATGGCTAAAAAGCTACCTCGGTCGTGAACCGTAGGTAAGATGGCTAAAGAGCTACCTCGGTCGTGAACCTTAGGTAAGATGGCTAAAAAGCTACCTCGGTCGTGAACCGTAGGTAAGATGGCTAAAAAGCTACCTCGGTCGTGAACCGTAGGTAAGATGGCTAAAGAGCTACCTCGGTCGTGAACCGTATGTAAGATGGCTAAAGAGCTACCTCGGTCGTGAACCGTAGGTAAGATGGCTAAAAAGCTACCTAGGTCGTGAACCGTAGGTAAGATGGCTAAAAAGCTACCTCGGTCGTGAACCGTAGGTAAGATGGCTAAAAAGCTACCTCGGTCGTGAACCGTAGGTAAGGTGGCTAAAAAGCTACCTCGGTCGTGAAACGTAGGTAAGATGGCTAAAAAGCTACCTCGGTCGTGAACCGTAGGTAAGATGGCTAAAAAGCTACCTCGGTCGTGAACCATGGGTAAGGTGGCTCAAGGGCAAAAAGGTTCTTTCTAACGATTCTGAATTCTTTTAAAACACCGTTGTCTGTATTTTCTCACTGGAGCTATCATCTCAGGGGTTTAATGGGGACATGTTTTAGTCTGAAATGATCTAGACTAATGATTGTTTTTCTGTTGACTGTCATCTGTATTTTGACTGGTGTCACTGTTCTGTAAAAATTGACTGTTGTCTGGAGTTCATATCTTGACAATATTGGCTGCTGTCTGGGAGAAATGCAGGCTGAAACGGAATGAGAATCGGAGGTCTGTGCGCCTAGTAATTAATTATTTACTTTTTACCTTTATGTCAAATCGTACCTTTTTCACTATTTACGGGAATGTCATTCCCTCTTACTATATAAGGTGGTGGGGTTTCATTTCAACCCCACACCTTCTCTCCCTTCTTTCTCTCTCTAGACTTTGATTTTGGATTATTCTCGGGATGGATTTAGATGAATGGGATGGCACTAGAGGCATGGACGAGGTTTACGTAAACCTAGGTAGAGTGGATCCCTTCCACGACCCTACAACGCATCTGAGCCGGACACGCTGCAACGAGGTAAGTAATTTCTCACTTTTATTTGATTCAAACTCTAGGCTTTAGCATTCCTATCCGAACATGATTTGCATGCTAACTTTTAGATTGCCTTAGAGGACTTTAGCTAGAAAACATGAATTTCTTCACTTACAAGTAACACTTGTTTATTTCTGTGTGAGAATGCGCGCTATATGCATGTGAATAGTGACACTACGAATTTATGCATGCTAACAGTAAAATAACGTGAATAGTAAAAACGTGAATAGTGCACGTGAATAGTAAAAACGTGAATAGTGACAACTCAACTAATGCACGTGAATAGTGAGAACTTAACTAATGCACGTGGATAGTAAAACTTAACTAATGCACGTGAATAGTGCGCGTGAATAGTAAAAACGTGAATAGTGCACGTGAATAGTAAAAACGTGAATAGTGAAAAACTTAACTAATGCACGTGAATAGTAAAAACGTGAATAGTAAAAACTTAACTAATGCATGTGAATAGTAAAAACGTGAATAGTGCAAACTTAACTAATGCATGTGAGTGTAAACCTAATCTATGCCCCTCGTCTATGCAGACGAGAGTGGGTTAAAGAATTGAATAAACCTTACATGGACGACCCTAAAGGAGAGATTTTTACAGAAAGTTGGTCCTAACTGACCGGATGTGTCTAGGTTAGATAATGAAAGAATGCCTAGTCTTAACGTGTCTTCATTAATTGCATGCTTTAGGAACTGTATTTAAATTTTCTTGTCTTGTTCTCTCTAGTTTATTGAGATTTCTGGGACCACCGCCGAGATTCACTCGTGGTATGATAGGCTGGGTGCCGCGGCGAGAGCCCGCGTGCGCGAGTTGGGCTTTGAGCCTTTCATTGCAGCGTTGCCCCGTACCAACGGGGTATGTGACCGTTTTGGCCTACGCGCCTTATGTGAGCGGTGGGTTGACTCGACCCACACCTTCCACCTTTCTTTCGGGGAGATGACCATCTCGCCCAGAGATTTTTCACTGTTGATAAGATTGCGAGGGAGCAGCACTCCCGTTCCTCTTCATTTCGACATGATGCGACCGCGGGTCGACCTCGCTAGGCGCGCTTTGATTGGACCGGGAGTTCGCCCATGCGCCAAATCTACTCCGGCGAAGTTTATTTCCACCGCGAGCCTTTTGAGTCGGCGAGATTTTTGCGAGACTGACGATACCGACTTGGCGGTTCATAGTTTCTTGGTATATACTCTGAGTGAGACGATTTTCCGCACGAAGGGTGGGAAGGTACACGCGGGTCTCATTCAGGCACTCAGCGATCTGGATGCGGCGGCTTCCTATGATTGGGCGGGGGCAGGCTTAGCCTTTCTCTACAAGTTTTTGGATCTGACTTGCCGGAAGCGCAATGATTTCGGTGGTTACACCTTCGCTTTGCTGGTACGCGATGCCTTTTTGACTTGCCTGTCTTATCTTCTTTGCGTCTTTCACACTCCTAATCCTTGTTTTTACCGCAGGTGTGGGCGTATGAGAGGCATGTTCTTCCCAGCCGGTCTCGACCTCGACCGAGAGTACCGAGGCCGCCTTTCATGACCCGGTGGAGAGATTTCGACTTAGGTGCCGAGAGGACACGGACGGTGCCGCGACTTCTAGATTGGATAGACTCGCTGACCCTCAGACAGGTAGATTTTGCCTAGTCGTGCTGGATTTTTGTTTGAGTCTTTCTGACTTTCTCTTTGTGCATTTTTTAGATTAAGTTCAGGTGGGACGACCTCGACTTCGGTCCCGATTATACGTATGTATCTATGATCCAGGGGCAGTAGTGTGTGCTCACCGGCCCCTGCGTGCGGGCGTGGTATTTGGGGGACCGAGGCATCACCGGAGTTAGTGACGCACATTGGACACCGGGTGAGATCCCCGTCTCTATGTTTGCGGTGCGGACCATGCCCCTATCGGTCGTTCGTCGGGACTTGTCTCATCGGTTCGTTGGTAGAGCGGTGTGGGTTCACTCCGGGGGCCGCGAGCTTTATTTATCTACTCTGCTGAGCGCGAGGGATGCCCCAGCGGCAGCGATGGAGGTGGATCCGGTGGCAGATGTATTTTCGAGGGAGGCTGTTGCGGCAGTCTTTGGTCAGGAGGAGGTCCCGGTAAGTGGTTCCGCCCCCTTCTCATTTTACCATTTCATTCATGAGACGTTTAGAGGTTTTTATTGTGTGTTTTTTTGCAGGAGGGATCCTGGAGGAGTGCCCATTTATCCGATTTCTTTGACGGAACTCGAGCTCAGACGCCTGTGTGCGAGCAGCCCTACTATGTCGGCGAGTCCTCCAGCGCTGCCCGACCGGAGAGGTCTTCCCTAGGTGTGCCCCTACCAGACTACGGGAGAGACTTTGCCACGATTTGTTATGACGAGTCCGGGGCAGCTTATGCGGGATTTGAGACAGCTCCTCCTATCTTCACCTCGAGGGTCCCCTTTGATCCCTCAGATGCTTCTCTGACTACGAGGGAGACCTGCACGGATTACGTGGGGCTGTCTGGTTATCTCCGAGATCGCCTCAGCTTGCGCTGCACCAATCACCTGGTATGTATCATTATTTTACTTTAGTGTAGTGGAATGTATGCATGTATGTATGATTTATGTTCGTGCCTACGCTGCTTCTTATTTTTATCTGTTTTTCCTTTCTTTTGCTTTAGAGCGATTTGCATGCCCACGAGCGGAGGCAGAGCGAGTTGGTGCGGGAGGCCGACGCCCGGGTCGATCAGGTGTATCAGGAGAGAAATGACCACTGGTCAGGGATGATGCGACGGGAGACAGAGGGTCGCCTTGCCGTCGAGGAGAGGGCGCACGATGAGTCGATCGGACGCCTCGCTGCCGAGGAGAGAGCACGGGTCGCCGATGAGAGAGCATGAGTTGCTGATGAGCGAGCGCGAGCTGCCGAGGAGGCACTATCGGCGGAGCGGGCATCACACTTGAGAGATTTTGAGGACTATTGGGATTTCCCTCCGTATTAGGCTCGTTATGTATTGCTTTGTAGCTTTCATTATTGCTTTGTAGCTTTTATTGGAGTTTCCCCGCTGTATAGCTGATGTATAGGGAGTGGGGTGGATAGTAGGTAGGCTTTTTTGTGAAAAGTAGGATAGGAAATGTATAACTCGTGATTCATATTACCATGCATTCAGTAGATTATGATGATTCCAATCATTCTCGTCAAATATATTCATGCCTTTATTTATTTACAAACAACAGAAATACTTAGTCTCTTATACATTGTTTTTGTAATTGCTCAAGTCATAACTATTGTTACCAGGACCCGCCTTTCGGTTTTCGGATCCCGGTGATTTTTCTCCTCTCCTTTTACTATCCCGGAATTTTTAAATGAGTGCCCTTTCGGGTTTTCACCCATTGGGATTTCCCTCATTGTTGCATAGGTCGCCCTTTGCGGGTTTTCAACCTATCGGGAATTTTTCTTTCTTTTTTTTTTTTTTTTTACGAAAAGTATTTCTTAAGCCTATCCAGGTTGGTAGGTTCGGAGAATTCCATGCCGTCCATTGTAGTTAACTTCACCGCTCCTTTGCTTAGTATCTTCTTCACGACGAATGGCCCTTCCCAGTTAGGCCTAAACTTCCCCCTTGGGTCAGTGTGCGTCACACGGATCTGTTTCAGCACTAAATCTCCTTCTTTGATAGGGCTGGTCCTGACTTTTTTATTGAAAGCCCGAGCCATTCTTCTCTGGTATAACTGTACATGGTAAAGCGCTTCCATCCTTTTTTCGTCAACTAGAGCCAACTGCTCACATCGCCTCTTCACCCATTCCACCTCGGGAATTTCTGCCTCCACTGCGATTCTCAATGATCGCTTTTCGATCTCAATCGGTAAGACTGCTTCTGTTCCATAAAGAGAATGGCGTTGCCCCAGTTGAGGTTCTAATTGTCGTGCGATAAGCCCACAACGCGAGTGGGAGGTGCTCATGCCAATTCCGATGCGATTCCACCGTTTTTACGAGAATCCTCTTAAGGTTCTTATTAGCTGCTTCTACTGCTCCATTAGCCTGTGGACGGTACGGAGAAGACCTGTGATGTTCAATGCCATATTCTCGGAAAAGATTCCTTACTTCCCCCTGAAACTGGACCCCGTTATCCGTAATCATGTGATGAGGCACTCCAAACCTGGTGATCAAGTGTTTTTCAATGAACTTTCTCATCTGCTTGGATCCCAGTTTGCTAAACGACTCTGCTTCTACCCACTTGGTGAAATAATCGATGGCGACAACAATAAACTTATGTCCATTTGAAGCGTTAGGCCTTACTTCACCGATGATGTCAATGCCCCAAGCAGCGAATGGCCAAATAGGTGCTAGCACATGTAGTTCCATGGCCGGAAGATGACTGCAATCGCCGTGGATTTGACAATCATGGCATTTCTTTGCATACTCGTTACAATCTTTTTCCATGGTGAGCCAATAGAAGCCTTGCCTAATAATTTTCTTAGCTAGTACTGCTCCCTCCATATGGGCTCCACAAATTCCTGAATGTACTGATTCCATTGCCTCGCGGGCTTCTCCCGCATCCAAGCATCTTAATTGTAATTCGTCAATGTGCCTTTTGTAAAGCAAGTCGTTATGGATGACGAACTGACGAGCTAGCCTTCTAATCACAGCTTGATCCCTAGGTTCTGACTCTGCCGGATATGTTCCATTTTTCATGAAGTTCACGATATCGAAATACCACGGTTTTTCATCTGCCTCTAACAGCATTACGTCCTCGTAGCATGGTTTGTGAGATCTCCTCAATACCAACGGTTTCGAGGCAAGGTTCCTGGGGTTGTCCCAAACTGACACCAAAGTGGCCAAGGCATCCGCCGCCTGGTTCTGTGCTCGAGGAATATGATAGAAACGACATTCTTTGAATCTTTGTGCCAACCCTTCTAGATGATCGAGGTACGGACGCAGTCTTTCTTCTCTTACCTCCCAGTTTCCTTGTGCCTGTTCGATGATCAACTTTGAGTCACCCCAAATTTCGACATATGACGCTCCCAGTGCCGCTAATGACTCTAAACCATAAATGCACGCTTCATACTCGGCCATATTATTGGTGAGAGGGAAGGATAACTTCTTAGCCATCGGGATCCTTTCTCCTTCTGGTGAAATAAGTAGTACTCCAACTCCGGCTCCATTCGAATTAACTGCTGCGTCGAAGAACATTTTCCATGGTATAACTTCAATTGCGTTTAAGTGCTCATCGGGGAAATCATAATTTATCTCTTCCTCTTCTGCATTCAGAGGTTGGTTGGCCAGAAACTCTGCCACGGCCCTCCCTTTGATAACCTTCTTCGTTACATATTCAATGTCAAACTCGGATAAAAGTAGTAACCATCGGGCTAGTTTCCCTGTCAAAGACGGAGTTCGGTACAGATACTTCACGGGGTCCATCCGAGAAATAATGATCACTTTATACGATTGGAAATAGTGCCGCAGTTTCTTTGTCAACCATACTACTGCCACGCATGTCTTTTCGATCATGTTGTACTTGAGCTCGTACTCCAGGAATTTCTTACTCAAATAATACACCGCGTGCTCCACACCGGTGTCTCCCTCTTGAGCCAACATTGCCCCAATAGATCGCTCCTCAATTGCTACATAGAGGAGAAGCGGCTTTCCCAGTTTAGGCGGTCTCAGCACTGGTGGATTAGACAAATAGTTCCGGACGCTCTCCAGAGCTTGCTGACACTTATCATTCCAAGTAGCGGGTTGGTATTTCCTTAGCAAATTAAAGATTGGCTCGCAGATTGCGGTGAGTCTCGCTATGAACCGACTGATATACTGAACCTGCCCTAGAAACCCTCTCACTTCCTTCTCATTTCTCAGCGCCGGCATCTCCTGTATTGCCTTCACTTTATCAGGATCCACATCGATTCCCTTATTTCCGATTACATAGCCTAAGATTTTCCCCGACGAAACGCCGAAAAAGCACTTCTTCGGGTTTAACCTTAGCTTGAATTCTGCAATTCGGGCCAAAAACTTCTCGAGCGCGGCAAAATGCCCTTCTCTTGTCTCTGATTTGACCATCATATCGTCCACGTAGACTTCTACCTCCTTGTGTATCATATCATGGAACAGTGATGTGGCCATTCGCTGATAAGTTGCCCCGACATTTTTCAAACCAAACGACATTACTATGTAACAGTATGTCCCCCACTTGGTTGTGAATGAGGTTTTTTATTTGTACTTTTCGGCCATCTGAACTTGCATGTAGCCCATGAAACCATCCACATTCGTGTGTAAGACGCTTGACGCTGCACTGTCGATCAATACGTCGATATGAGGCAATGCGAACTCATCCTTGGGGCATGCCTTGTTAAGATCTCTGTAATCAACGCACATCCTTACTTTGCCGTCCTTTTTTACGATTGGCACCACATTTGCGACCCAATGGGGATAGTCGATCACTTCGATGAATCCTGCTTCTAACTGCTTCTTCACCTCCTCTCTGATCTTATCTGCCCATTCTGGTCTCATACGTCGGAGCTTCTGCTTTACGGGCTTTGCTTCGGGGTAAGTTGGAATGCGGTGAGTTACGATAGATTGATCAATTCCAGTCATGTCTTCGTATGTCCATGCGAATACAATTTCGTATTTTTTAATTATTCTCTCAAATTCTTTTCTCTCTTCAATAGTTAATTCTTGAGCAATTTCTATAAGTTTAGGATTTTCATCCGTACCAAGATTGAAAGTTGACATTTCTATTGCATTGATTTCAAATGTAGGCATGTTATATGAATGAGAATGCATGGAATGATCATGATCAACATCAAGCAAGTAAGCAAAATCAGAATTCATTTCATTGATAGCATGGGTGATTACATCATCTGATTCAAACAAAGCAGTAATACAATTTTCATCATCAGGGTCTTCGGACTTCTCATGAATTTTAGAGGTACTAGGCTCATCTCCCGCTCCTGCAGTTGCTTCAATAGTGATGACCTGCTCCTCGGCATTCAAATCCAGCATCATAATCTCCTCGACAAAGCAGCTCACCTTTCCTTTGCCCCAGTCGGCAATATCATTGAAGATTTCGAACCCCGGCAGAATCTTCCCTTCTGTGCTAGTCCATGCCTTGGGGGTTCCTGAATACGCCTTTCCATGCCCCTCGTTCACGAAGTACTTCCTTAGGCCCACTTTTCCTTCACCACTCACGTTGGACGGACCTCCCTACTCATATGCTAAACCCCTCCGAGTTTTCTGACTCTTAAAATCCGGAAATTCTGGCAACCCCTGATGGTGTGCTCCTAAGCGCATTCCTGGGATGAAACCTCCCTTCATCATCTTCACCACATCGGTGGTCATGCTTGATTCGTAAATCCCGAAAACTTGGAACCCGGAGAAAAGTTGAGGCTCAATCCCCAATGCTGCCACCGAGCTTAATTTCTCAGCTCTGATTGTCATTATCTCCTCCTCGAAGGGACACTTGAACATCTGATGGAGCGTGGAGGGCACACCTCCCAACTTGTGGAACCATGGGCGTCCCAACAATACAGCAAAGTTTACCGGGATATCCAGCACCGTGAACTCAGTTTCTTCTTCATGCGGCCCCACTTTCAACTTGGCCTTAAAGACTCCTTCAATGTGCCTACGGCTATCATCATAAGCCCTTATCACAGTTTCTGAGGCCGTTAGGTCCCCTCTTTCTACTCCCAACTTAGATAAGAGTTTCAGCGGGCAAACGTTAATGGCCGATCCATCATCGACCATCACACAGCTAGTCTTCTTCCCGTTGATTTCTGCTCGGATGTACAAAGGCTTATTATGAGCCTTCCCCTCTTCTGGGAGATCTTCGTCGGTAAATGTGATTTCAGTTTTCTTTCGAGCCATAATTGCCCCTACTAGCGCTGTCGGCTCAGTATCGGTGGAAATGACCAAATTCTGCAACTCCTTCATCAAATTTTCACGATGGTATTTGGAATGGCATAAAACTTCCCAGACCGTGGACTTAGCTTGTGTCTTCTTCAACTGCTCAAGAACTTGGTCGTCGGACTTAGGAGCCGACCCTTCCCCTATCTCAGTCTCAACCATAGGTGCCTTTCCCTCGGCCACTCGGCCTGATCTCGTCATTACTGCAATTTCCGGCTCATCATCCGATTGGCATCTTCCTCGTCCGAAGAACTCTCCCAAATTTCCACAACCATTAAATCCATGACGTGAGGAACATTCGGATTCAAGTAAAAGGGGTCCGCCGATCCATACAAGGCCCAACCTATCAACTCATCATAATCCCGGAGGGACACTCTGCTCATCCTTCTGGCGGCCAACGGAATAGCACCTCGTTGTATGCACATAAGCTGCACCTTATCGCTCATTGTTTCGTTACACTGCTCATAACGGTGCCTCCACCTCCTAGCATAGTCCACAAATGGTTCCTCGGGGAATTGCCGGATCCTATCCAAATCTTCCAGGGATCCCGTCCATGGAACATACATCTCGTATCTTGCCACAAAGGCACTCCTAAGTGGTACCCAATGACCCATTTCCTCCTCCGATAGGCCTTGATGCCACAACAAGGCTTCTCCCATTAAGGTTTCCGGAAAATGTTCATGTAATTCACACTGCGGGAATCCGGCGTCATACATATGATTACGGAATAACCTCGCATGCTCAAGAGGATCCTGGTATCCACCATACCTAGGCATCGCTAACACCGCATCGGGTGTTTGGTAAGACGGGGAACCCGGGGTTTGCTCTGCCAGCATCCATACTGTGTACTCCTTGATAAATCTTTTCGTCATTGCCGCCCAATCGGTCTTAACATACATCGGCAACGACATGTACCACATTAATGGTTCACCCATCAACGAATTACAAAACAAGCTAGTGATCTCTTCTTCTTTAAAACCCAAGGGCACCATGGCCGATAAATAGAAGTGAAGGTGCTCCATAGGGTCCTTGTTTCCATTATATTTGCTAACCCTCGGCAACGGACGCTTGATAGGTCCAATCTGCATTGCGAAGCGCTCCGCGGCCCTGTCCTCAGCCCTTTGATACTTTTCTAGAAATAGATCTGACAATTGATCCCAATCATACTTGCAAGAGTCGGGTAATGAGTGAAACCACCCCAAAGGCTCGCCTATCAGCGAATGGTGGAACCACTGAGCAATCTCATCCACCCCGAAGGATTCAACAAACATATCGCGCGTATATTCACGCAAGTGCACCTCGGGATTTCCCCCTCCACTAAACAGACCCAAATTAGGCACAATAGTCCGAGACGACCCTTCCCCGGTCTCTTCGGCACTATCTTCATCATACGGTGCTCCACCGTCCAACCCTTCATCCATTAGTTCATTCTCCTGTTCCTCGCCAAGGAAGGACACATATAGACCATTTCCCACATTGTTCTTCTCATCGGAGTCCAACAACTCCTCTACGTTCTCCTCGAAGGATTCCATCACTACACATTTTGTCAAACCAACTCCGATCATGCTCACCCTATGATTAGGCAATGGATTACGCCTAGTGGAAGGGTTTGCTGACGAAGGATCAGCTATCTTTTTCTCCTCGATTAAATCTTGGATTTCGTGTTTCAATCTCTCACAATTCTCAATTGTATGCCCATAATTGCTGTGGAACTCGCAATATCCCCTAGCTTGTATCTGTGGAGGAGGCGGTGTCTTGTTATAATGAGTAAGAGCTTTCAGCAGCCCCTTTTTCTGCAATCGTTCGAAAACTTTTGCGTAGGTCTGATCAAATTTGGCGAACTGCCTCTTTTCGATAGCATTAAGATCAAGCACTTTCACTGCAGCGGACTCTGTACTCGCACTTGGCCCTCCGGCACTATATCCAGACTTCGTCCATTTGGTATAGGCTTTCTTTGGCTCTCCATCCCCCTCAACTGTCAAAGAACAACTATACATCTGATTGAAATCGGTAAACGGCATATACCGCAACTCATTCTTAATATACGGCAGTGTGTTGCCAACCACCATTCGAATCTGATCTTGCTCAAGCGGCTTCTGCTTCATAACCGCGGCCTTAGCCCTCCATCTTTTCACAAAATCGGAATAAGATTCCCCAGCCTGTTGCTTAGTGCTCTCTAACTCCTTCAAAGTGACCTCCAGCATGGTGTTGAAGCTATACCGAGCGATGAATGACTTCGCTAACTCCTTCCAATCCCTCTTCGTCACCATAGGCAATGCATGGAACCATGTGAGGGCAGCCCCCTCTAGGTAAGTGTTAAACAGCCCCAGGACTTGATCCTCAGTCAGGATCGTGTGCTTCATCACAGTAACATACTGATTCATGTGAGCGGTGGGATCTCCCGTTGCATCGAACTTTTTCATGTCAGGGAGCCGAAATTTCAAAGGCAAAGCTGTTGCCGACAAACAATTCTTCAAGTTATAGAAGTCCTGACTTCCGGAACTTCCTCCACGCAAGTCCTGCACTTCCTGTGTGATGTGTTGCTTCCACTCCTCTTCCTTAGCTTTCTCCTTTTCCAGCTGTTTTCGGATATAATCCTGATAATCCTCCTCATTCCCAAAGCGAGGGCCATCGTTCACCTCATTCTCAGCACGCTTACTACCACTCTTGTTGTCCTTCAGTGCTAGCTCAGCCAGCTGGGCCAAAATTGCGGCCAGCTGATCATTGATATTGTTGACAGAGTTTTCCAATTCAGCCACTTTCTCGTCGGTCGCAGACATACTGACGGAGGACTGAGTATACCCAGATGAAGATGATTCAGAAGCCACAACTACCGATTCGGAACTGTCTACTCGTAGCTGATCAAACTGTCTGACAAGCCGATTACTCTCGCGAACCCACAACCGCTTAATGATGACGTCTGCGCGAACGGTATCCATTAGTATGTATGCATGATTTTATATGCATGATTCGTGGTGTGTGCGTTTATTTATTTACGGATACATAAGATAAGAAGAACAAACGTTAGTCTAATTACACGCATCACAACATCTCTCTTCCACCCTTATTCCTCCACACACTCGATGGTCCAAGTCTCTTTCCTAGGATTTTGGTTTGGGGCTCACATTGTGGTCCAAGGGACGCGTGATGCCGTCGATTATTGCGGAAAAATAAATCATTCATCAGACAATACAGTTCGTTTTGACGTATCAACGTTCAGTGACTAAGATATCGACCAAGCGGATTGTCCTTTCGGGATAACTCATCTTTTGTCATTTTGCGAGACGCATTAGTTTGGGTTTTGACTCCCTTTGAGTGCATCTCGATTTTTCAGACGTGGTACGAGTTATCCTTTCAGTCCAATCGTTCGTTATTGATAATGACTCGTTCCCTTTTGTTCGCGCGGGTTCGTGTCTCGATTTTTGGATTACCACGGGATCTTTTGGATCTATCGAGAGACGTAACCACGTGTTTATTTAGTGATGGAATCACTTTTGGATTTTATTTTAGGGAACGGACTCATCGCGTAACGCGTTTGTTCTTAGCGTCGAGGATCCATTTGCTCATTTTAGCTACGTGAAAAGACTGCGAGTCTTATTTTGAGCGCACGGTAACCTTTTGGCTAGCAACAGTTCGTTGTTCTTCCCAATTCACGGGATATATCACCTTAGTGTGGTTATAGAAAATCAACGTTTCGTTGAATCGCATGTTTATTCGAGGCGAGGATATCACCGTTCTCTTTCCTTTAGGCGCGAATTAAGCAAACACGTATATCGGGCCATATTTCTTGCAGTTTTGGTAACGGTCGAAATGATCGAGTCGTTAGTCAAAACCCGCAGTCTCGTCCATATGGCGCAATTATATGGTTTGGCTTAATTCGGCTTCAAAGTTTTAAACAGGGTATACACTCGTTCGAGGCACGTATTCAACGGCATTGGTTTATTTTCTTTAACTGCTCTTGAGATTGACATATATCATAGACTCAGAATGATTTTGGTCGTTTAGTTCATTTTTCTTTTCTTTTATTTTCTTAGTCACCTTTGCGGACACATCCATTTCTCTTAAGAACGACACAAGGTATAACGTAAAAGCTCGTCTTTTATTCGGAAGGGACGGGCTACTTGTGCGAAACTTTTCACGTTACGACAGGGTCGTTCAAGACAGAAATGTTCTTCGTTTTCATTTCGTCGTGATCTCGTTTTATCCCAATTTATCTAAAGAATGTGAATAACGGCTACTGTTAATATAGTCTTTTGTATCGAAATGTAACTATCCTTAACACCGAACCGATTCATACTAATACGTGCTTACATCATAACGCATTTCCTGAACACGTGCCTTCGTCGGGACACTGAAAGGGACAAGGCGGGTCGCACATGTTCATTCATACGAGATAACTAAGTCATCTTTAGTTCAAATCGTTTCGATGTTTTAGGGTAATTAGTATGTCGATTCATGAGTATATATTAACGCATCGTCTCATTTTCTTTACATACTTTAGGATTAGACACGTATCATGGCGGTTTGAAAACACGAACTGATTCATTTATCACATCAAAAATAGTAACGGGTGATCCTATGGAAACTTCTAAGGCTACTATATGCTGACACGGCTGACCGCGGGACCTCACAGGACCGCACAAATTCGCCCCTAACGAATGGATGGGGACCCTTTGGCGCCTTACTGTAAGGGGGAACTTACACTAGCCTCTTTCGAGCGACGAATGGACTCTCGCTAGAGGTTTCGCGGAAATTACCCAAAGGGTTTGCAATAATGCACATGAATGCATACGAAAAGAAGTAAAACGATCCGTCCCCGTTAAGGGCTTAATACACGCCTTCCGGAATCAAATTTCTCGCTTCCCCAGCAGAGTCGCCACTTGTTAGACGAGGTGCCGCGGCCTAATCTCCCGGGCGGACCGGGGGGTGGACAACCTCATGGCGACGTAAGCGGTGATTGGCGCCAAAAGCAACCAATCGTGGAATCAAGCTGCTCGGCAGGACCGGAGCTCGGAGATATGGAAGAGTCGCCACCCACGAATGGGAAAATGAACACCGATCCCTTGCGGGAGACCGGTGTGGGTTCGGGAAACTTAGGTACGAGCCGAGAAGGCTAGCTCCTTTCTGGAGAAAGGCTACTAGGCCCCCCGACATCGCCCGGTTATGAACCACCGACCTCCTACTCAGCATGTTAGGCGATAACGGACTAATCGTATACTTCTTTAAGTTTAAAATTCATTTGAAACCTTTTCTTTCTCTTTTCAGAAACCGTTTTGAGCATATATTATTGGAAAGCCATATTAGTAAAGAATCACCCATTTATATTATACATACACAGAGAAGGGGGAAGAAAGAAGTGAATTAGTTACAACCTTATTTAAATGTCATGCTGTGTGTTTATTCTATGCTAACTTATTTCCCCCCAAAACGAGTTTATTTACGTGGTTCGCACCTTAATCGCCGTTGGAACGATTTAGGTGCGTTTTAAAACCCCGATTGGTGAAGTTTACTCGAATCGCCGTTGGAACGACTCAAGTGTTTGAAAACGTTTGAGATAAAAACCTTTAGTAAGAAAACGTGGTTAAACATACAAGTCCATTTTATTTTGTACAAATTCTTTTGAGAAAATGGTTCAAAATATTCGATTATTCACAATGAAAATGATTTTAATTACAAGGTTCACTTAATCCGCCTTTGGAACGGATTAAGGTTTTAAAACGTGGTGTTTTGAAAACGATTTGAAATATTAACAAAACAACTATATTTATTTACATTAGGAACCTCTAAAAATTCATTAGTTTAAATAATTAAATTGAAAACTCTCTTTTTGTGATTTATTTTCTCCTTTTATTTAATGGACTCTTTACCTATTATAATTACAATAATAAACCCATTTAAACCAAGATTCACTCCCAAATAAAGCCCATTTGAAACACGGGCCCATAAATGGTCCAAAAGAATAAAGAAAATAATTTAAGCATATATATATACATTCAAATCAAAAAGAGAATATGAAAATAAAAGTTAATAAAAAGAAACTATATAATACATATATGAAAATACTAGATATAATACATTTATACTTTAAAGAGGTGGAAATAGTAAATAAATCTCATTAGATAAGAAAATAACATTTATCCAAAATAGTTTCATATAATAAACAATAACATAACCCAAATATCCCAAAACTATATATATACATAACTAATATAGTTTTAAATACCAAAAATAACATATATCCATATACTAATACTTACTAATTAGTTCCCAAAATGCCCAAATAAATAACCTTTTAAAATAGAATCTAATATAACTCAAATAAATAAAAAAAAGAGAATATATATATATACATAATATACCTATGCTTAAAAAATTGAATAAAAAATGATATACAAACATCCTAAATAATTATATACACTAAATATCTAAAATGGTTTGAAAATATATATTACATAACTATATATATATATATTAAGGATTAAAAGCTTAAAAGTTAAGAAAAATGGACTGAAATGGCATTTTTTACGTTTTGGCAGATTTACCGACGAAAAATCCGTCGGTAAACAGCAATTAGTGACAGAAACGGAAAATTACAGCAGCACTCCAATTGTTTCCAGATTTATTCAAAAGCTTTAAATTAAGTCTAATTCAATCGTTTTGGATTTCCGAACTACCAAAAATGGATCATAGTCAATAACGAAAATTCCTAAAACGACGTTTTTTATTTTAAAACATTATTCGGAAATTCTTTTAAATTAAAACTCATAATTACAACGTTTCTAATACCCGAACTACCTTTTTATCAGATCACGGTTCGTATTGGGATATCAAAACGAGATTTTTTATTTTAAAGCAAAACCGAATTTTATTCAACACGAGACGGGAATTAAATAAATACGAAAAATTAAATAAAACGTGATAAATAAATAAATGACAAAATAAATAAAATTATAACATAAAAATAAATAAAGGAAAAGAAATAAATTAAATAAAATAAAACGAGTCTAGTCCTCGGATAATATCTCAAGTTCGGTATCTGACAGTCGAAACCGATTGATTCCACGAGTCGCGATTTTCCGGTTTTTTGTGTTTTTTAGTAAAAATTTAACTTTGGGAAATTCGGAATTTTTGAGAAAAAAAATATTTTTCTAAAAAAAAAATCACTTTCTCTCTCTAAAAATGTTTAGAGTGAGAAAGGCTCCAAAATTCTCTCCCTCCAAATGCATGGGGATCCGTGCCTTTTATAGGCAAACGGGTCCCCGGACCAATGGGCGACGTCCGAGTAAAATCGGCGCCCAAAGCATGTTGGGCGGCCGCCCAACCTTGCATTGGGCTACCGCCCAACATTGTTGGGCGGCTGCCCAACCTCGCGTTGGGCTACCGCCCAACATTGTTGGGCGGCCGCCCAACGATTGTTGGGCGATCGCCCAACGATTGTTGGGCGGTCGCCCAACAGCGTTGGGCGAGCGCCCAACGCGAGGTTGGGCGCACGCGCCCAACTGTCGTTGGGCATCCGCCCGACGCGGTTGGGCGCTCGCCCAACGGCCGCTGGGGCGCGTCTCGCATCGTCGGGCGTGCATGCCCCCGCGGCCGTCGAGCTCGCGTTCCGCGCCGTCGGGCGCTCACGCGTCGTGACCGTCGGGCTCGCGTTCTGCGCCGTCGGGCGTCCACGCGTTGTGACCGCCGAGCATCGAGCGCGCGCTTTGCGTCATCGAGCGGGTGTCCGACTGTCGTCGAACACGCGTCGGCCGCCGCTAAGCACTCGCACTACGCACATCACCGCAGCGACCCACTGTAACTATTTATTTTATTTTTTCAAAACTTCCGGAATCAATCGCTTTAACCGTCTTGTTTTCAGGTTTTCGTCACAAGTCCTCCGACTCGGTGTCTACAATACCCCGTCGTTATCAAGTAATAAAATTCTGGAAAGTCCAGGTATCGTCCACATGATTTATTTCTGCAAGTATCGAGTTACTTGGTTTCAGGTGTTATCTAGGCTTAGGGGGTTTTGAGTTGGTTTTTCTTAAGTTAATCTACTCTTAGGTTGAATTATACTACTCCTAGCTAAGTTATCTGATCCTAACTAAGTTATTCTACGCCTAATTAAGTTACTCTACCCCTAATTAAGTTAAACTACTCCTAAGTGATCTTTTACCAATGCAATTATCCGAAGGAACATGAAGGGATACGATGATAATGAAAATAGATTGTTTAAGCAATTGAATTAAAACCTAAGTCACTTGTGTCCGAGGCGATTAACCCGACCTATTCTCCTAAAGTCCCTAGTTCGTGATTCCCTTGTAAGGCCGAAACTAGCTCTAAGCCTCATCAATTTGGGCTTAATCTTCTATAGGGTCGTCAATCCTATAGGCACTGACTAGGTCAGATTCAGCTCGCAATATGTGCCAACTTGATTTTGGGATTATCGAATGAGTTAAACCAATCAGACAAAGCGTAAGACAAAGATTAAAGCATTAAAACAATTGAATGAACAAAAACTATAATATATATCAAAGATGAAAGTATTGTCACGAAGTTACAATGAGCCTAGGATTCATAACATGTATCAGAGGCTAGACAGAATGTAAAAGAAGAAAAATCCCTTTCAGGGATCCTGTCTACCAATGCAGGCGTCTTCCTAGGACTTAAGGATGGAGCTTGAGCAATCCTCGGTGAGCGGAGCTTCGGAGGTGTCTTCAATGGAGGTTTGAAGGATATGGAGGAGGTGGAGAGGATTTTTCAAGATGAAAAGCTAGGAAAATTACAAAAGATAAAAGATAATCTAATTACATTGGAAAAATCCTATTTATAGGCGTGGCTCGGGCCCTTTTCTTGACCTATTTCGTGTCCTTATGCAGGTAGGAAGTCGTGGGGTCCATCGTGGCGTCGTGGGGGCGAAATTGGTCTTTTTAACCAATTCCCGCAGGTCTGCTCGCCGAGCAGGGCGAGCTGCTCGTCGAGCAGGCACTACTCGTCGCGTGCAGGTGCAGCCTGCTCGGCGAGCAGGAGCAGTGCCTGGGCAGTGCCTGGGCGGTGCCTGGGCAGTGCCTGGGCTGCTCACCGATGCTCAATTCGTCGAGCGACTGCCGGGGGTCCCCGAGACACGATTTTTGCCTGAAATTGATCATGTTTTAACCTACACACGCACATAAACTCCAAACAACCTTAGTCCAAAGGCTAAATTGACCCGCCAATCGCTTATTTGAGCAAACGCTTCGTTTGGTGCGACTTTTGACGGATCAATTAGCTTCAAAAGATAACGGAATTATAATATGCATGCCATTTTGGCCGTATTTGCCTAAATTGATCATAAAACGAGCCTAAACAACGAAAAGTAAATAAAACATTTCCAATTTCTAACTAACTCACACAAAAGCATTTAAATGCGAGAATTGCTCGCTTATTAACTAAATAACGCTAAAAACCGTTCTAAAACCGTACCCAAAAATAGGGGTTTTTGACTCCTATCAAACCTCCTCGCACTTAAAAATTTACTTGTCCCCAAGTAAACTAAAAAACTAAACCCGCAATCACAAGCAAGCTAGAAAACCTCCTGGTTTGACTAGGTGCTTGACATAATTTCGAGCATCTGTAATTACATGCATTCGAAAATACAAAGTAGAGACACGATATCCAAAAGCCGCATTTCAATTATCATAGGTCATATGTTTTAAGAAAAAGGACACATGTTCAATTAAACGAGCTTGAGGGGATCGCTAAGTAAAACACCTCACCATAGGTAGTTCACTCATTTCACACTATTTTAGTGGCTAAAGTGTTTACTCTCGGCTCATGTTCTTGCTTAGGATTACGTTGATTTTGCACGTTCATCCGAGTTCCTCTACTATGCTATAAGACTCCGATGATATCAAAAACAGCCTCGAATTGGGGTTGTAATGTGGTTAGAGGGTTAAAGGTACAACGAGGGTTAATAGTTCTAGTGCTAGAAAAACAAAGTTCAAATGGCTTTAGCAAATATGAAGTGACTGAGCTTTTTATTCATTCATTATTCTCTTTTTAGGACGTTTTCTTGAGACGTTTTGATTTTAAGAACTGGGGAATGAAGTTCTCCCCTTTTTGTTCGTCTCTTTTCTTTTCTTTTCTTTTTCTGTTTTTCTGTTTTTCTTTTTTTTTTCTTTTTCCCTTTTTTTTTCTTTTTTGGGATAGTGATGCTCATTCACTTTTTAGCCTTTTGGCTTGCTACTATGATGCCATAAACAAAGATAAAGCGCTAGAACGATAAAGGCTCGATGTGATCTTTGCAAAAACTTAGGGTTAAGTAACAAACCAAATGATGGTTTGCAAAAATTGGGTTAGAACGAAAGAAAAATCTATAAACTACAAAAATATAGGCTCAAAGGGGCTTCCTAAAGTGGATGAAAAAGAGAAAATAAGGTAAAGAAAAGGGTTAATTCTAATGAGGCTGATTCATCGTTTATCATCTCAAATCATTGCATGTAGGTTCAACACTGTATTAGGTGCAAAATCTGTAATCTTTCCACAAGTCAAAGCATTCACACAAAAATGTCAAGAAAAAGAGCTTTTTGATGTTCGCTCTTAGGCTCAAATTCAACTCACAATTCTTTGGGTTTCAATTTTGTGTTTACTAGTTCTCCCCCAAACTCAAGTTTAATATCACATGCCTTCAATTCTTAAGTTATCTACCTAAGTAATGATTTTAGCATTTCTTCAAAAGTAGGATCTAAATGCAAACTTTAGCTCATGCTTTTACATATACAAGGATTGTGTCCTACAGCTAAACTAGTTGTCATGCAATCTTAGATTCGGTTCTCAGCCATCAATGAAAAATTACGAAGTTTAGATTCGAAGGAGGTTCACGGTTTTAGATCCTAAACATGCGAAAACATAAATAAAACCCGAAAACGCTAAACTAAACTAGACACGGCGCAACAAAAAATTTAAAAATTATACAATTTTTGTAAGTTTGTCTACCCATCCTCCTCACACTAAAAATATGCAATAAGTTCCAACATTGCATCACAAACCATAAAGTACAAGTGCAAAAAGTTAGGGTGGAGAAGACAACTTACTGATTTTATCGCAATCGCCAAAAATTTGATGATTTGCGGTATCAAAATTATTATTTTTTTATTATTATTATTATTTATTTATTTCAGCTCTGTTCGGGGAAAAAAATCCCGAACCGTTGCTTATCTCGGCCGAGCACCGGGCTGGGCGCTAGTGGCCAGCGGGCTGGGCGCAGTGCCCAGCGGGGGGGCTGGGCGCAGTGCCCAGTGAAGGAAATTAAGGCTAAGGTATAGCACCGGAAATATAAAAATTTTAGCCTACTTCCTTTTAACCATAGGATCCGTTAATCGTTATTTCATATAAAGAGGGATAAGAAGGAATACCTTTTGAAGAACAATCTACCGTTGTTAAAGAAGCGCCCACAATTCTTCTTCGAGTTCCCAAGCACGAAGTATAACACGGTGAGGTTAAGTTAGAATCAACCCTTATGAGATGCAACCAAAATAGATTGCCTCTAATCAACCAACACAAGATCAAAGAGAAAAAAAAAGGAGATGAATGAAATTAATCAATCGACGGAAGCCGTATGAATTCTTGTCCACGAACTAGGGGATGCGAATTCTTTTTCTCTCTCTAGATGTAGGTTTAGAAAATCACATAGAGGGGAGGGTTAGGGCTTAGTCGAAATTCATGTAGTAGGGGGGTATATATAATAACTTGTATCTAAACCCTAGTTAGATAGGAATAGGTTACTTAATAGGAATTCAATTCGGAATAGGATTCCTAATTATTATCTTATAATATATCTAATATATTTAGGATAATAATAAATAACCTAATTGGATAATAATAGGAGTATATTAATCTAATTAAAACTCCTAACTTAATTATCTCTTAATTAATTTAATTCACAAACCTAATCAAATTAGGATTAATGGAATTAAAATAATTTCCTATTTATTATATATAAATTTCGGCCCCCTTAAATTAAATGGGCCTTACTGGGCTCATTTGGGCTTCCATCTATTAATGACATCCATCTCTCTTTTTGGTTCCAAGTCTTATGTGTGATCCATTAGGTTCTTACTACTTCTGGTCGTATGCAACTATTAAATTAATTTCTTCAAGAATTATATTTAATCATTGCATAACGGAATGATGTACTGAGTATGTTATTGGCAAGTCTGTAATCATTCCCCCAGAGTCCGTTAAGAAGACAGGTTGATTCTGTCGTTAACCTTTCCGTATTAGTTACGGTATAATTCGATCCTTTATCAACTACATCCTTGAACTGAATCTTATGACTATAGGTGATGTCAAGTCACATATAGCGAGACGTTCATTTTACTTGTATAGGCCGAGTCAACTTAAAAAGATAGGTTAAGTGAAATCTGTATTTCTTACTCTTAAGCTATCACCTTGCAAGGATTTAGAGTCGAGTCTTCCACAAGCGATCCTTGGATGTATCTCCCATTAATCGGGAGTGATAAATGCTCAATCCAATGTATAACTACCCTGACATTCCCTCCTGTGACACCCAACCTTTGCAGTTCACACCCCAGAGTCATCTCTGTTAAGGATCGTGGGACCGCAGGATCAAAGTCTCACATTCAGTAATTCAGGATGACCAATTAACATTCCTTTGAGTCTGAGGATTAGTTATACCTATTAATACCAATGAGATGAACAGGTGACAAGGATGAATCTACCCATCTTGTTATCTCAAATCGGATCCCCAATCCTAATGAACAACGTTTCATCGGATCTATGTAACTGTCCAGATATCTATATATATGAAGCTTGTGAGATCAGCTTTCTGTCGGACAGAAGACATTGTTACATACAAGTCTCAACAGTGATATATCAATCCTAAACATATCACTTGACTTGGGATGGTTTTAAGTTTATTAGTTTATTATAAAGTTTTGTCTCACTTCATGCTTGTATGAACACTTTATAATCACTTTAAACAAACTTACGGATTTCCTTTTATTAGACTTTATTTAGTGCTTAAAAGGGATTGCCTTTATATAGTTATAAAACATATATCTTATTAAAACAAATGATATAAAGAACACTTCATTTACATTAAGTTTGTATCTTGCAACAATTGTCTATAGGACACTAAACCCCAACATACTCCCACTTGGACTAAAGCCAATTGTTTCTAAAACTTATCCCAGTAGAAGTTAAATGACGATCATGTACTTTCTGGGTTAAAGGCTTTGTCAACGGATCTGCAATTTTGTCCTCTATAGGTACTCTTTCTATTCTCACATCTCCTCTAGCCACAATCTCTCTTATGATGTGGTATCGCTTTAGGTAGTGCTTGGATGCATTATGAGACCGTGGTTCCTTTGCTTGGCTCCATTGTTATCACAGTACAGAGTAATGGAGGCACCACACCTAGTTCTGTAATGAACTTTCTAATCCAAACTGCTTCCTTTGCTGCTTCCGCAGCAGCGATGTACTCTGACTCGGTCGTAGAGAAAGCTACGCTTCCCTGCTTGGAACTTTTCCAACTGACCGCGCCCCCATTCAAGATAAACAGGTATCCTGATTGGGATTTAAAATCATTCTCATCAGTGAGATGACTAGCGTCTGAAAATCCTTCAATTTTCAGATCTCCTTCTCCGTACACTAGGAACATGTCTTTAGTCCTTCTCAAGTACTTAAGAATGTTCTTGACGGCAATCCAATGCTCGTCTCCCGGATTCCCTTGGTAACGACTCGTTACAGATAACGCGAACGCTACGTCAGGTCTAGTGCATAGCATAGCATACATAATCGAACCGATCGCGCTGGAGTACGGGACTACAGCCATGCGTCGTTTGTCATCATCAGTTTTAGGACATTGATGATTGTTTAACTTTACTCCATGTAGCATGGGTAAGTTACCTCGTTTCGATTCAAGCATGCTAAACCGATTTAGCACCTTTTCAATGTATGTAGCCTGTGAAAGACCAAGCAGTCTTCTCGATCTATCTCTATAGATCTTTATACCAAGTATATAAGCTGCTTGACCAAGGTCTTTCATTGAGAAGTTACCGGATAACCATACTTTTACCGACTGTAATAGAGCAATGTCATTTCCCATTAACAGTATATCAGTCCACATATAGTATGAGAAATGCTATAGAGCTCCCACTTGCTTTCTTGTAAATGCAAGCTTCTTCGCAATTTTGTTCGAAACCAAATTGTTTTATGGTTTCGTCAAAACGCTTATTCCAGCTTCTAGATGCTTGCTTGAGTCCATAAATGGATCTCTGAAGTTTGCAAACTTTATTTGCATCCTTTGATATGAAACCTTCAGGCTGCATCATATATACATCCTCAAGCAGGTTTCCATTTAGGAAAGCTGTTTTCACATCCATTTGCCAAATCTCATAATCGTAGTAAGCGGCAATAGCAAGCATGATTCTGATTGATTTGGACATAGCAATAGGAGAGAAGGTTTCGTCATAATCAACACCTTGTTTCTGACGATATCCTTTCGCTACCAGCCTAGCCTTGTAGGTGCTAACCTTTCCTTTCATGTCAGTCTTCTTTTTGAAGATCCACCTGCACCCAATGGGAATTATCCCTTCGGGTGGATCAACCAAAGTCTACACTTGGTTAGTATACATGGAATCCATTTCAGAATCCATGGCCTCAAGCCATGCTTTAGAATCTGGACTAGTAAGAGCCTCTTCGTAGTTTTCGGGTTCGTCGTCTAACACGGGAACCTCGTTATCATCTCCCACTAGAAAACCATATCTAACTGGGAGTTCACGAACTCTTCGTGATCTACGAATAGGTGCCACTGGAGTCTCATCTAATGGGACTTCTTCGGGTACCTCAACCGCTTTTGTTGTTTCAGTCGGTGTTTCTTCCTCTTGAACTTCGTCGAGTTCAATCACGCTTCCCTTTTGTGTTTCTTCGAGAAACTCTTTCTCTAAGAAGGTTGCGTGCTTGGATACGATTACTTTCTGATCATCTGGATGATAGAAGTAATATCCCATAGTTTCCTTAGGGTATCCAATGAAGAAACATTTATCAGATTTAGAATCTAGTTTGTCGGACGCAATGCGTTTGACATACGCTGAACAACCCCATACTCTCATAAATGAGAACACATGTTTCCTACCAACGAACAATTCATATGGTGTGGAACTAGCGGATTTAGTCGGTACTCGGTTCAGGGTGAAGAGGGCAGTTTCTAAGGCATAGCCCCAAAACGACGTTGGAAGTAAGGCCATGCTCATCATGGATCGTACCATATCTAGTAGGGTACGGTTTCTCCTCTCGGATACACCATTGTGTTGTGGTGTATAGGGAGGTGTCCATTGTGAGCATATGCCACATTCAGTTAGATAATTCAGAAAATCATCAGAAAGATATTCGCCACCTCGATCGGATCGAAGCGTCTTTATTTTCTTTTCTAATTGATTTTCTACTTCATTCTTGAAGCATTTGAATTTCTCAAAAGCTTCTGATTTGTGCTTCATCAAATAGACGTAACCATATCGGGTATGGTCATCTATGAAGCTTATGAAGTATCTGAATCCTCCTCTTGCTTAGACTGACATAGGACCTCATACATCTGAATGAATAAGTCCTAGAGTGTCTGATACACGCTCACCTTTATTGCTAAAGGGTGTCTTTGTCATTTTACCTTTTAAACATGATTCACATGTTTCCAATGATTCATGATCGATTGGATCTATAAGCCCATCTGAATGTAGCTTTAGCATGCGTCTCTTGTTTATATGGCCTAAACAACAATGCCACAAGTAAGTTGAATTATCTATCTTATGTCTTTTGGTATCAATTGCAAAAACAGGAGTTTTATCATCTAACACATAAATCCCATTTTGTGATATTCCTGAAAAATAAAAGATCGAATCTTTATAAAAATTGCAACTTTTGTTCTTTATTGAAATATGAAAACCGTCGTCAACAAGACGGCTAATAGAAATAATGTTACGAGACATCTCAGGAACGTATAAACAATTCCTTAATTCTATTACAAGCCCAGAGGGCAAAGGTAAAACATAATCTCCAATTGCGAGGGCGGCAACTCTTGCTCCATTTCCAACTCGCAAGTTTATGCTTCCTTTCTTTAGTTCCTTAGTCTGATTTAGCTCCTGCATATTTGTACAAATATGAGATCCACATCCGGTATCAAGTACCTAAGATTCAGACAGTGAAACTGTGTTTATTTCAATATAGAACATAACAGATGTTGAAGCATCGTTATTTTCCTTCTCGTGGAAGGTTAGGTACTCCATGCAGTTCCTCTTCCAATGCCCCAAGTCACCACAATAGTAGCACTTTCCTTTGGGCTTCTTTGGTTCCTTTCCTTTCGTTTCGGTGAGCACAGCCCCTTATCAAGATGGTTTGGATTGGGAGCGACCCCTTTCCTTTTTCTCGATCCTTCAATAGCAAGGGCCAGTATCTCCTCGTTTTCTTTTATAATGGGCTCGACTGACTCGAGCATATGTGCAAGCTCTACAAGAGAGGTTTGCAAGCCACTCATTTGGTAGTTCATTACGAACTGTGAGTAACTCTCGGGGAGGGACTGAAGAAGTAAGTTTTCACTTAGTTCATGGTCCATCGCATCTCCAATACTAGAAAACTTGGTGATAAGGCTGATCATCTTTGCACAATGTGCCATTAAAGATGTGCCCACCTGCATCTTGCTTTTATATAACTCCTTGGTTATTTCGAAGCGCTCACACCGAGTTTCTTTCACAAATAACTCTTTGAGGTGCTTGACCATGGAATAGGCATCCATATCTGAATGTAGTTGCCTTTTAACTTCCGGTGTCAAAGATGCAAGTATGATGTCCCCCGTTTGATCATCATCAGATTTATGCTTCAAGTAAGCATAAAATTCTTGGTAGGGAGCATCATCAGTTGGGTAAGGGGGTATCGGTGTATCAAGTACATACCCTTTTCTCTCGAACTTCAAAACAATTTTGAGGTTATGAAACCAGTCGGTGAAGTTTGAACCATTCAATTTGTTATTGGTAATTATGTAACGCAGATCGGTGTTAGTCATGATTTTAAGAGTGTGTTTAAACAAAACCTGAGAGTGAGAAAGAGTAAATGTATGTCATTCATTTGCTTTAAAGTGTAACAATCTAAAATTATAGGCCTTTTAATTTATTTCAGATTGCTCCCACTATTTTGCCAAATTAATAGCCCTCCATATTAATTCGAAGAATTTCACAAATCCTTTAGTGAGCTAGGATCCTAACTCCTGAGATTTCGCCTTGAGTTTACTCAACAAGCTAGTCTCATTCATTAGGTAGATTCATATGATCAATCACATCTCTAATGTGATTCCTAGGTTATTGGGTTACTAACCACATTAGTAACTAATATGCTATTCATATTAATCCCAACCATCTTGCCCATTAGTTTATGACAACATGAGTTTACTCATCCAATTATCATAATCTAATTTAAGTATTACCCCATATTCATGAAAGAACGATTTTCGATAATTTAGGTGTTACCATAAGACCCCGAGCTTGAGTTTACTCAACAACCCAAAGGCCCCCAGTACTGCCGGCTGAATTATAATATTAGGGAGGGGCAACCGATTTTAATAACTTGCTTATTTACTTAACTTTTTAATGAGGGATTTTATTTTAGGTCTCATAATCTAACTTAGTCTTGATTTGTTTTAGCATACATCAGACACATACATTCACATACATTGGCGTTATGGACATATCATCTAAATTATTCCGTCGAGCCAGACACGGAATAAAAGGGCAAACCTAAGGAAATACTAACTATTACATATTTCTCTTTAGGTCCTCCGTCTTCTCCATGGCGCCTTGAAATTACATATTAATTTCTATACTACTATAAGAAAACTTCAACTGAATTGAAGGGAATTAGATGAGAGGAGAAATTACAATAGATAGTAGATAGGCAGGACTCGCAGGCCCTATTTCAAAAATACCAAAAGACTAAAAGAGGGTCCAAATATGTCTATAACTCCAAACATGCATAGACTCAATTAAATAAATTTAATTGGTTGATTACATAACTATCTTATGTAATATTTATGTTAATCACATTAACTTAACAAATTAACTTTCATCCAATTTTACTTCTAATCGTTTTGTATCTTTATATTAATTCTTAGATTAATATAACCATATAAAACGTTGATTATGCATGTCTCAATTATTTTGATTTCAATTCATTTAACACTTTGATTTACAACTTGGTAAAAACAAACATTTAAACGAATTTTCATTCGATAATCAAAACAGAAAACTATTAATTTCTGAAACATATATATATATATATACAAAATATTTTCAAGCCGATTTTAACAATTAAAATCAAGTGGGATTCGGGCCGGGGGCCCGAAACTGGGCTGCTGCCGTTTGGCAGCAGCCCTGCGGCTGCGCACGCGGCTGCTGCCTCGCGACAGCGGCTGGTCGCGCCGTGAGGCGCGACCCGAGCCGCTGTCGTATTTATTTATTTTTTTTATAAAACATATATATATATATATATGTATATATATCAGATTTTAAAACGGTTTTAAAAACGATTTTCAGAAATAGGAAAAACTACAATAGATTTCCGTTTTATCTTTTAGAATTAATAAAACTAATTTTATTAACCTAACTATAAAACTAATAGATTTTGTTATAATGATTATCAACCGAAATAATTAGGAACACACGCATAATCTATTTTAATTAACAATTAACTAAAATTTATTTATCTTTAGAATTAATTAATCAAACTATTTGTTAATTAATCCTAACCATAAATATTTCTTCAATCCTATTGAAAAACTTCTAAATTTTCATATATGAAATAACGGATTTAACGATGGCTTTGATACCACTGAAGGAAATTAAGGCTAAGGTATAGCAGCGGAAATATAAAAATTTTAGCCTACTTCCTTTTAACCATAGGATCCGTTAATCGTTATTTCATATAAAGAGGGATAAGAAGGAATACCTTTTGAAGAACAATCTACCGTTGTTAAAGAAGCGCCCACAATTCTTCTCCGAGTTCCCAAGCACGAAGTATAACACGGTGAGGTTAAGTTAGAATCAACCCTTATGAGATGCAACCAAAATAGATTGCCTCTAATCAACCAACACAAGATCAAAGAGAAAAAAAAGGAGATGAATGAAATTAATCAATCGACGGAAGTCGTATGAATTCTTGTCCACGAACTAGGGGATGCGAATTCTTTTTCTCTCTCTAGATGTAGGTTTCGAAAATCACATAGAGGGGAGGGTTAGGGCTTAGTCGAAATTCATGTAGTAGGGGGGTATATATAATAACTTGTATCTAAACCCTAGTTAGATAAGAATAGGTTACTTAATAGGAATTCAATTCGGAATAGGATTCCTAATTATTATCTTATAATATATCTAATATATTTAGGATAATAATAAATAACCTAATTGGATAATAATAGGAGTATATTAATCTAATTAAAACTCCTAACTTAATTATCTCTTAATTAATTTAATTCACAAACCTAATCAAATTAGGATTAATGGAATTAAAATAATTCTCTATTTATTATATATAAATTTCAGCCCCCTTAAATTAAATGGGCCTTACTGGGCTCATTTGGGCTTCCATCTATTAATGACATCCATCTTTCTTTTTGGTTCCAAGTCTTATGTGTGATCCATTAGGTTCTTACTACTTCTGGCCGTATGCAACTATTAAATTAATTTCTTCAAGAATTATATTTAATCCTTGCATAACGGAATGATGTACTGAGTATGTTATTGGCAAGTCTGTAATCATTCCCCCAGAGTCCGTTAAGAAGACAGGTTGATTCTATCGTTAACCTTTCCGTATTAGTTACGGTATAATTCGATCCTTTATCAACTACATCCTTGAACTGAATCTTATGACTATGGGTGATGTCAAGTCACATATAGCGAGACGTTCATTTTACTTGTATAGGCCGAGTCAACTCAAAAAGATAGGTTAAGTGAAATCTGTATTTCTTACTCTTAAGCTATCACCTTGCAAGGATTTAGAGTCGAGTCTTCCACAAGCGATCCTTGGATGTATCTCCCATTAATCGGGAGTGATAAATGCTCAATCCAATGTATAACTACCCTGACATTACCTCCTGTGACACCCAACCTTTGCAGTTCACACCCCAGAGTCATCTCTGTTAAGGATCGTGGGACCGCAGGATCAAAGTATCACATTCAGTAATTCAGGATGACCAATTAACATTCCTTTGAGTCTGAGGATTAGTTATACCTATTAATACCAATGAGATGAACATGTGACAAGGATGAATCTACCCATCCTGTTATCTCAAATCGGATCCCCAATCCTAATGAACGACGTTTCATCGGATCTATGTAACTGTCCATATATCTATATATATGAAGCTTGTGAGATCAGCTTTCTGTCGGACAGAAGACATTGTTACATACAAGTCTCAACAGTGATATATCAATCCTAAACATATCACTTGACTTGGGGTGGTTTTAAGTTTATTAGTTTATTATAAAGTTTTGCTCACTTCATGCTTGTATGAACACTTTATAATCACTTTAAACAAACTTACGGATTTCCTTTTATTAGACTTTATTTAGTGCTTAAAAGGGATTGCCTTTATATAGTTATAAAACATATATCTTATTAAAACAAATGATATAAAGAACACTTCATTTACATTAAGTTTGTATCCTGCAACAATTGTCTATAGGACACTAAACCCCAACACCCAGCGGGCTGGGCGCAGTGCCCAGCGGCGGGCTGGGCGCCAGCGGCGGGCTCGCGGCGAGCTGGGCCCTGCTCGCCGAGCTGGGCGGCAGTGCCCAGCTCGCCCGAGCTGGGCCTCCTGGGGCCAAATTTTTTTTTTTTTAAATTTTATTTTAAACCTGAACACTTAAAAAAATAAATAAAAATAAAATAAAATAAAAATAAAATAAAATAAAATAAAAGAAAACTAAACAACTAAACTAAAATATCAATGTATAAAATAAAATAAACCTGAAAAGTTTTATTAAAACTTGGGTTGCCTCCCAAGAAGCGCTACGTTATAGCGGTGAGCTCGACATAGAATTCCCGCCTAGGTGTATGCTTCTACTCGCGTTAGGAACTCGAACTCCTTAACAAATAACCCGTACCTACAAAACGGATTAAGAGCCTCAAATGAGTTTAATGAAAGTAGGAGGTCGAATTTAAACATATTATGAAAAAGTTTGGTTTGCTCCCTTTTGGATTCTCTTGGTAGGTCGAAGAGAATGAAAACTTCTGAACAAGGAGTAAATCCAAACTTTTCTAACTTTTGAGGAAAAGGTAGTTGATATACACAAGCTTCGATTTGATCATTTATTTCTATCACATGATTTAGAATTTCAGATTTTGAACCGGGGTTGCTTACCGCTTCCGGTTCCTCACTTACCTCGAGTGATGCATGTAATAGTGGACTTTGTTGGTCCCTTGTAAGGTTGCAAGTATAGTTCCAAGGGGGGGTTAGGAACTATTTAAACTTTTTTGCAATTAGGGCAGACTTCTTTTTCTAAAGAAAAAGGTTTTAACAGCGGCGTTGAGTAAACAGCAAGATACTGGCTTAGTCAACTGGTGACTAGTTCAGTTTCTTAGCTTGAGTCAAGAGATAGCACTTAGAGTCTATTCCTGAGCTCAGATGTTCAACGCGCACAACTCTACTTGACCTCTTTACTTGGTCAGTTTTTGGTTATTTTAAGCAAGCAATATATATAAGGAGTTAAAGGTAAGAAATACTTCACTCAGCAGATTTATCCAGGTTCGGCTTCTTCTAAGCCTACGTCCTGTCCCCGGAACACGTTCTGAGATTTCGAATCCTCTACTGAGCTCTTTAAAGGTAGAGCCTCAAACCTTTTACAATCTTAGCAATTGAGTATAACAAGAGTACCTTCCTCTATACCTCTACTCAATCCTAATCTCTCGCTGAGTACTATAACCGAGTACTCAGCCTCTCATTTCTATCTCTAGAAATGATAAGTGTTTTGTCCTATACAATGATTTGCTAAGACACTTTAGACGATTGAAATAATCACTCTAGACTTTTACACAAATGTATGAATTGTAGTGTAAGATTTTCTTTGCTTCTTGCTTGCAGAACTTGTGTAGAAATTTGGTCAGCGTAATGGCTTGATCAAGTTTTGTATTGAATGAAGCTTCTGATGGCACTATTTACAGAGACGTCTGGGCATCGGTCATTTCGAATTTCGAAATAACCGTTGGAGGGAAAACAGCTTCCTGTCGTTGTCATCGTGACTTGCTCAGAGCTCTCGGCCAATCAGATTTGTGTATCTTCTGTCCTCGGTCAGCTCAGCAGACTGTCTCTCCTTTTATGGTAAAGTCAACTGGACAGCATACTGTGTCGTCTGAACTTTACCCAAAGTAGAAATACTTTGTCTGGAAGTTTTCATTAGCCAACTGCTGTCTTGTACGCTTTGTCGAGACTACTCAGCAGTTTCATCTTGAAGTTGTTCCCGAAGGTCTTCTAGATCCTTCTTTTGCTGAGTTGCATTTTGTCCAAAGCGACAGCGTTTTAACAAACGCAGGCCGAGTTGTACTGAGTTGTTTGACTTGGGCCTTGACTTCCGTATTGGGCTTGGGCCTTTAAATTCTTGTGTCTTATGAACAATTTTAACTCAACATTGAACAAACACATTAGGAGAATAAATCAAAGCATTTAAACTTAGTGTGTTTAGAATATGTATTTCAATTATACTTAAACAATTTTGTCAAATCAAAATTATGTGGAAAGGTGTTTCAACAAACTCCCCCATTTTGATGTTGGCAAAACTATTCAGCGAGGAACTCAGTATGAGCTCCCCCATGATAGTTGACCTAGTATAATTTAGCAAACTCCCCCGTAAGGGTTGAGCTACTGACTTAGTTTTACTTTAAACATTTAAAGGTTTAAATGAGTAAGTCTAAGGTCAGTTTTTAGATATAGGTCAACTTATTAAACATATTCTATTTACTCAGTATAAAGCGGAAGGATTAATCATATAGAGTGCGCTGAGTAATTTTTTGTTCAATGGATTCTTAACAAACAATGTTTTATAAGCACATAGGACAATGTCAAACATGTTATCAACATTTGATTCAGTCAATAAAATTTATAAGTATCAAACATAGCTGATTTAATTGAAGATACGTAATGACTCAGTACACAGTAACATATATTAACATATATCATAACTCAGGAATAGGAATAAAAGATGCAGATATGCTATATTGATGGAAGTTAGTGTTTACATAGCAAAACTTATAGATAAGGCATATAGATTACATCTGACTTAGTCTATACTGAGCTAGCCTATCTATTTCTTTTTCTTGTGTTGCGACTGACTTCGCTCATACTGAGCTCTAGCTGCATGTTCTTTCTCCCCCGTTTTGTTAGCATCAGGAGGAGGAAGTCTGAAAGCATCAGTTAAGGCAGCTCGAGTCAGTTCTTGGGACAGCTCCTTAAGTTTCTCAGCGCTTTCATTGACGCCGTCAAAAATTGCAACTCCATCAGTTGATACCTCTTCGGGTATGTTGAGGTCAGCCGCACTCAGCATATTGACGCTAAACGCTTAAGCTTTTCCTTGCTAGATAAGAGCTTCAGTAAGACCAGCAAAGATTTGGTGAAAAGTCTTCAAAAGGGCTATGTCGTAATACTGACGTTGAATATTGTTATGACGAATGTGGTTGAAGGTTTGTTGGATGATAGACTGCATTTCCGTCTGCTTCAGTGCGTCAGTATCCAACTCTTGCTTATTCAGATTAAGCAAGCGAATAGGCTCACCTATTTGCTCTACTGAGCACTGATTGTAAGAAACCATTTGTTCATTTGTCTTAAGTTGCTCGGTGTGAAGCTGAGCAAAAAGCATCTTTACTTCAGATGAGGTGGCATAGTCGGTGTTCACAGCTGACAATTTCTGAACTTGTTGTTATAAAGAGTTCAAGTGTTGCACGGTTGTCAGCTGAATCTCAGCCAGCTTGGCTATTGAATCCTGCTTAGCTTGCTGTGCTTGAAAAGAGATGATGACGTTCAGCAAGTCCTTGAGTCCCTTAACTTCGTTGAGAAGCTGAGTGACCTGGGAGAGCTGAGTAGTCTCAATAGATGAAGACCCAGCAGCAGGAGGAGTGGAATGTTAAAGGTCTCTGAACAACGCTTGAACTGAGTCAATGAGCTTTTTGCCGGACTCAGTGGCATTTACATAGCTTTGAGAGCCTTCAGGGACATCAGTGTGACCGGAAGGAAGAGGAGTGAAAGGAGTGACCTGGTCAGTGACTGGAATAGCATTCTCAATCTGCACTTGAGTTTTAGGTATAGTTGATTGATCGGCAGAGAGTTGAGTTGGAGAAGTGGTAATCCGAATAATGTCTGTGCTGACGGCAGAAGTGTGTGGAGTCAGCACCATGCTTGAAGAAATAGCATTCACAGTAATCGGCTCAACCTGACTGGTTGAGGTGGCGGAAGCATTTTGGTCGGCATGTTCCTGTTGAGAAGAAACAGAGGCTTGCTTTTCTAATGGCGCCGATACAGTAGAGGTTGGTTGGCGTTTGAAAAATTTAAGCTTTACTGAGGATGGGTCCTTAGTTGTCTTAGAAATGACAAAGTCAGGAAGAGTTGGTGGTGGCACAAAATCTTCACTGACAGGCTTCTCACTGGCCTTAACCAACTTTCTTCTTCTACGAGGTGGAGTGACAGTTTGAGTAGCATCTCCTGAGTGAGAAGGAGAAGATTCGTGTTGCTCATCATGAGGCTAGTCAGCTTGTTCTTAGACTGGATCAACATTGTGTTGATCAAGTACTTGCTCATCTTCAGCAGCAAACCCAACATTGGCCTGCTCAGTCTCATGTTCACTTGCTGTCTCCTCAGAGTCCTCAGCGTCATCCTGACCGCTGCCCTCTTCTTCTTCTTCTTCGGTACTGTCACCATCAAGTTCTTCCTCAACTTGTGAGATGAAATGATCATCCAGTTGTACCTCATGTTCTTCGGACTCAGCTATTGTACCTTGACACTGGGTGAAGTGAGAGTCACTCGGTACAACAAAGTCTGTAGGTATGGCGTTGAGGGGAGTCAGTGTAGAAGGTTTCTGCTTCTTCTGAGGTTGCTCAGCAGTTTCCTCAGTTTCAGGCTCACCTTGCCTGCTTCGTTTCTCAGCTGACTTACTAGCTGACTTCTGCCTTTTTGCTGGAGACTCAACATTTTTGGAAGGAGTCTCAGCAGTTTTCCTTTTGTGGGAAGCTGGGGCCTTAGTCCTTCGCCCTTTCTTTGGCTCAGCAGTTCCCTCAGCTTGTCCAGCAGCAGCAGCAGCTTTACCTTTCTTCAAAGGCTGTCCAAACTTTAATGCTCTCAGCGAGGCAGCTGTGATCTCAGTTCCTCGAGTCTTCTCCTCACCTTCAAGATCAACTTTATGGTCGATGAGGATTCTTATGATGATTGATCCTAGCCTCAATGTACCAGTACTTCGAAGGAAACCAGCAACAAGAAAGACTGGCATATTGATGGGAGTGTACGTCAGCATATGCCATATAAAGCATTGCTCGAAGTTAGTTGCTGATGTAGTGCAGTTGATCTTCGGGTAGATGAAGTAGGTCAGCAAGTAATGAGCCATCTTCTGGTGCTGACCCATAGATGAAGCTGAGACTTCTCTTGAGTGGCCCTCAGGTTTGCAGAAGTTTTGTTCATACCCAGTGCCATCCCGATCTCCAGATCTTCTCAGCCTTGCTCCCTCAGTTTTTAATTTGGGAAGATTTCCTAAGTAGAGAGGGTTGATGAAGATGGTTTTCTCTTTCACCACTGTGCACAGATAGTCAGTGTTGTCATTTGCAACTTTGAGGTTGTGGTAAAACTCCCTTACCAGGTCAGGATAGGTTTCATCCCTAACCGAAAACAGCTCCGTCCAGCCATTTTGTGAAATCCACTCGCAAAACGATTGTTCGTTTTGTACGAAGTTTTCTGATACCCATCTCGAGGGTTCAACTTTCCATTCGCAGACGTTCTCAAAAACCTTGGAGTAGGTCCTGACTTTTACAGGTTTTCCCTGACCAGAGGTTTGGCCAGCTTTTCCTTTGCTCGGTGAGGTTATTTTGGTAGGTTCCGGCACAGAGGTTTGCCTGGAAGTGTCATCGGAGCTGGGTTTAGAGTGGCCAGCACCGGAGATGTTGTAGGAAACCTTAGTCATTGTTGAGGATGGGAAAGCTTAGAGGGATTTTGAGAGAGAAGGAATTTCTTAGCCAGAGTATTCGATAAGCGTAAAGAATAAAAATGGGGAATTACCCATTATTTATAGAGGTGAGAAATGGATCTTATCGAATCCATGTGTCAGTTTTGCCTCGGGATTGTGAACCGACAATAATCCTGGCATTTATGACACATACGGCATATACGTCATCCTAGGGCTGTACGCGTAACACAGCGTTTAGAATACTAATCGTTTGATATTCTGAGTGGTCAATATTGCATGAAGGGATGATTTCTAAGTTTAAGTTTAAACTAACTTACTCAGTGTGCAAGTTTACTCAGTATTTGATGTTCAGTCAGTTTCGATGAGTTACTCAGCAAACAATCAATCATTCAGCATAATAATTCACTCAGCATGCATATTCATTTAGTTCAGGAATTTACTGAAGAGGATTAAACATACCAATAGCTTCTCTCAGTATGCTGAACTGCTCACGGGCCAGTGGCTTCGTGAAGATATCCGCAAGCTGTTCGTCCGTTGGGACAAAGGTTAGCTTGATCTCACCCTTGAGTACATGGTCTCTAATGAAGTGATGTCTGATGCTGACATGCTTCATTCTGCTGTGTTGAATTGGGTTCTTTGAAAGATCAATTGCACTTTTGTTGTCACATTTGACTTCAATTGTCTTCGTTTGAACACCATAGTCTTCAAGCTGTTGCTTAATCCATAGGACTTGAGCAACACAATGACCAGCAGTAATGTACTCAGCTTCAGTGGTAGACAAGGCTACTGACGCCTGCTTTTTGCTGAACCAGGATACAAGACAGCTTCCTAAGACGTGACATCCTCCAGAGGTGCTTTTACGTTCCAGCTTATCCCGTCCATAGTCAGCGTCAGTGTATCCGATGAGTGTAAAATCATGAGTATTTGGATACCATAAACCTGCGTTCACTGAGCTTTGCAAATATCTAAGGATTCTTTTTACAGCAATGTAATGAGATTCCTTAGGGTTAGATTGATATCTAGCACAATAGCATACTGAAAACTGAATGTCCGGTCTACTGGCTGTTAAGTAAAGTAGAGAGCCTATCATACCTCGATATAATTTGCTGTCTACTGACTTACCATTCTCGTCAGCGCAGAGGACAGTGTCAGTGCCAATAGGAGTGGATATTGGCTTGTAATTTTCCAAATCATATTTCTTTAATATCTCCTTGGCATATTTGGCTTGACTAATGAAGATGCCATTCTTTCCTTGTTTAATTTGAAGACCGAGGAAGAAGTTGAGTTCTCCCATCATGGACATTTCAAACTCAGTCTGCATTTGTTTGCTAAACTCTTTGCACATTGATTCGTTAGTTGCACCAAATATTATATCATCAACATAAATTTGGGCCAGCAGGGTATCTTTACCCTTTCTCTTAATGAATAAAGTTGTATCAGCTTTGCCCCTGACGTAATTTCTAGTCAGCAGGAAACTGGTCAGCCTCTCATACTAAGCACGTGGTGCTTGCTTGAGGCCGTACAGAGCCTTTTTGAGTTTGTAAACATGGTTTGGGAACTTAGGGTCCTCAAAACCTGGAGGTTGATTAACATAAACCTCCTCGTTTATAACTCCATTAAGAAATGCACTTTTGACATCCATTTGGAATAATTTAAAGTTCATGTAAGATGCATATGCACATAGAATTCTAATTGCCTCTAGCCTTGCCACTGGGGCAAAGGTCTCACCGTAGTCAATACCTTCTTGCTGACTGTAGCCCTGAGCTACAAGCCTTGCTTTGTTCCTGACTACATTCCCTTGTTCATCCATCTTGTTTTTGAAGACCCATCTTGTTCCAATGGTCTTTTGACTCTTTGGATGAGGCATTAGCTCCCATACATCGTTTCTTCTGAATTGATCGAGCTCCTCTTGCATTGCGTTCATCCAGAATTCATCGTACTCAGCTTCAGCGAAATTCTTCGGTTCTTGAACTGAGACGAAAGCAACATTGCTGAGGTACTTCCTGAGTTGATTCCTCGTCATCAGGGTATTCCCAGCAGAATCAAGGATCGCACTCTCTGAGTGCCCTCTTGGGATCCTTATCTCTTTAGGTAGATTCATGTCTTGTGCTCTCTGTGTTTCAACAATCTCTGCAGAAGTAGATGGGTCAGTAAAAGTAATCTTAGGTTCACTCTTACTCTTGATCAACCTTTTAGTGAATGACTCAGTAGCTGGTTCTTGGTCAGCAGTGGTTACTGAGTGTGGATCATCTTCGATCAGCGGCTGGTATCTACCTGCAGGGTTAGTTTCGTCGAACTCTACATGTACTGACTCTTCTAAAACTTGAGTTCGCTTATTAAAAACTCTGTATGCTTTGCTGTTTGTTGAGTAGCCCAAAAAGATAGCCTCATCAGCTTTTGAATCAAACTTTGCTAAGCTATCTTTGGTATTTAAAATAAAACATCTACAGCCAAAGGCACGAAAGTATCCAATATTGGGCTTTCGTCCTTTCCAAAGTTCATAGGGGGTTTTCTTGAGTATAGGTCTAACTAGAGCCCTATTAAGAATATAGCACGCTGTGTTAACAGCCTCTCCCCAAAAATACTTTGGAAGCCTAATCTCATCCAGCATTGTCCTGGCTATTTCAACCAGAGTTCTGTTCTTCCTTTCTACAACCCCATTTTGCTGAGGTGTTCTAGGAGCAGAAAAATTGTGGTCAATGCCGATGGCTTCACAGAATTCAACAAACTTTTGGTTTTTGAATTCTCCACCATTATCACTACGGATGTGAGCTAATTTTAGGTCTTTTTCATTTTTAATTTTTCTAACCAAATTTGAAAATGTCTCAAAGGTTTCATCCTTGCTGGTCAGCAAGATGACCCACGTGTACCGAGAGAAGTCATCTACAATGACCAAGGAAAATCTTCTTCCAGCCAGACTCAGCGGCTGGACTGGACCAAAGAGATCCAAGTGTAGTAACTCTAACAGACGCTTAGTTGAGACAATATTTTTGCTGTGAAAAGATTGTTTGGTTTGTTTTCCAGCTTGGCAAGCGTGGCATAATTGATCTTTTTCAAATTTAAGTTCGGGCAGTCCCTCAACAATTGCTTTCTTGCTAATTTGGCCAGGAGGTCCATGCTTACATGACCAAGTCTCTTGTGCCATAGCCAGGAATTCTCTTCCTTTGATACTAAGCACACAGTTTTTGAAAACTTTTTCTCTAAGTCTAGCATAAAGACATTATCTATGCGAGGGGCAGTTAAAATTAACTCATTTGTATTACCCTCGTATATTTTACATCCAGTAGCATCAAATATAACTTTTCTCCCATTGTCACATAGCTGAGCTACGCTGAGTAAGTTATATTTGAGCCCGCTGACTAGGGAGACAGATTCAATAGTAGGATTACCTCCGATGGTTCCTGACCCTACTATCTTACCCTTCTTGTTGTCTCCAAAACTTACACTTCCTCCTCGTTTACGCTCAAACGTGATGAACTGAGTTTCATCACCCGTCATATGCCTTGAGCATGCGCTGTCAATATACCACATCTTTGACTTCTCGGCACATCTCAGGCTTACCTCATTTGATTGCTCCTCGTCATCTGATGCGACGGATAGGTGAGCATGCTTAGAGACGCATGGCTCAGCAAGTTCGTCAGCCATGAAGCATATCTTCGCTGACTCGGTGGCCTCAGTTTCTGTAGATGAAGACTCATCACTGTCGCTCTAAGTAGCCACCATTGCCTTCTTCCCGCTCTTCTTGTCTTTCCTTAGTGTGGGGCAGCTTGACTTAATATGGCCAGTTTGATGGCACTCAAAGCATGTAATGGGCTTTGAGCTGTCCTTTTTGTATTTGCTGTCGCTTGAGTCAGCTTTATACTTATCAAACTTTCTGTAAGGCTTCTTAGAGTATTTATCATTTTTTCTGAATAGCCTTTTCATCTTCCTTGTGAACATAGCCATCTCCTCATCATCAGTTGAGCTCCCGTCAGTGGAGTCAGCTTTCATGACAAAGGATTTCTGCTTCTTGTCTTCAGATTTTTCCTTCACCTCAAAGTTTTTCATGGATATCTCATGGGTCAGCAACGAACCGATGAGTTCGTCATATTTGTAGGTGGTTAAATCCTGAGCTTCCTCAACCGCTGTCTTCTTTGCTTGCCAGTCTTTAGGAAGACTCCTGAGTATCTTTTTGACTTGTTCTTCCTTAGTGAAGATTTTCCCAAGTCTCTTGAGCTCATTAATGATGTTGGTGAACCTTGCATTCATATCTGAAATGCCCTCATCATTGTTCATCTCGAACAGCTCGTACAGTCTCATCTGCTGATTCACCTTGGACTCCTTTACTTTATTGGTTCCCTCGTAGGTGACTTTCAGCTTTTTCCAGATCTCTTGTGCCGACTCACAACCTGAGATTTTATTATATTCTGCAGCATCGAGCGCACAGTGAAGCATATTGATAGCTGAAGCATGATTTTGAAGCTTCTTAAGATCATCCTCTGTCCATTTGGCCTCAGCTTTTACAACTGTTTGGCCAGCCACAACTTCGACAGGTACAAATGGGCCTTGGACTATAGATAGCCAGGCACTCATGTTTGTAGCCTGAATGAAATTTTTCATCCTATTCTTCCAGAAGGTATAGTTTGACCCGAAGAATAGGGGAGGCCTAGTAATGGACAACCCCTCAGGCAGTATTTGAGTTGTTTGGTTTCCAGGGAGAAACCGAGTGCTGTTTTCGCCCATGGTAGGGATCAGCTCAAGGTTGTTAGACCTTTTACAGTGAGCTTTTAAGCTCTGATACCACTTGTTGGTCCCTTGTAAGGTTGCAAGTATAGTTCCAAAGGGGGGTTAGGAACTATTTAAACTTTTTTGCAATTAGGGCAGACTTCTTTTTCTAAAGAAAAAGGTTTTAACAGCGGCGCTGAGTAAACAGCAAGATACTGGCTTAGTCAACTGGTGACTAGGTCAGTTTCTTAGCTTGAGTCAGGAGATAGCACTTAGAGTCTATTCCTGAGCTCAGATGTTCAACGCGCACAACTCTACTTGACCTCTTTACTTGGTCAGTTTTTGGTTATTTTAAGCAAGCAATATATATAAGGAGTTAAAGGTAAGAAATACTTCACTCAGCAGATTTATCCAGGTTCGGCTTCTTCTAAGCCTACGTCCTGTCCCCGGAACACGTTCCGAGATTTCGAATCCTCTACTGAGCTCTTTAAAGGTAGAGCCTCAAACCTTTTACAATCTTAGCAACTGAGTATAACAAGAGTACCTTCCTCTATACCTCTACTCAATCCTAATCTCTCGCTGAGTACTATAACTGAGTACTCAGCCTCTCCTTTCTATCTCTAGAAATGATAAGTGTTTTGTCCTATACAATGATTTGCTAAGACACTTTAGACGATTGAAATAATCACTCTAGACTTTTACACAAATGTATGAATTGTAGTGTAAGATTTGCTTTGCTTCTTGCTTGCAGAACTTGTGTAGAAATTTGGTCAGCGTAATGGCTTGATCAAGTTCTGTATTGAATGAAGCTTCTGATGGCACTATTTATAGAGACGTCTGGGCATCGGTCATTTCGAATTTCAAAATAACCGTTGGAGGGAAAACGGCTTCCTGTCGTTGTCATCCTGACTTGCTCAGAGCTCTCGGCCAATCAGATTTGTGTATCTTCTGTCCTCGGTCAGCTCAGCAGACTGTCTCTCCTTTTATGGTAAAGTCAACTGGACAGCATACTGTGTCGTCTGAACTTTACCCAAAGTAGAAATACTTTGTCTGGAAGTTTTCATTAGCCAGCTGCTGTCTTGTACGCTTTGTCGAGACTACTCAGCAGTTTCATCTTGAAGTTGTTCCCGAAGGTCTTCTAGATCCTTCTTTTGCTGAGTTGCGTTTTGTCCAAAGCGACAGCGTTTTAACAAACGCGGGCCGAGTTGTACTGAGTTGTTTGACTTGGGCCTTGACTTCCGTATTGGGCTTGGGCCTTTAAATTCTTGTGTCTTATGAACAATTTTAACTCAACATTGAATAAACACATTAGTAGAATAAATCAAAGCATTTAAACTTAGTGTGTTTAGAATATGTATTTCAATTATACTTAAACAATTTTGTCAAATCAAAATTATGTGGAAAGGTGTTTCAACAGACTTGGTTCTACCTTTTTGTCATTCCTCAAGGAGATGGCTTGAGCTGATTCCCTTTGTGGGATTTCTATGTTTTCCTTTATGCCTGGGAGAGCATCTCGGGATTGCTCTTGCATCTCATGGTTTATTTGAGCCAATTGGTTGCTCAAGTCCTTGCAAACCTCCTCGTTGATTGTAAGTCGGGCTGATATTCCTTTCAAAAGGGACAGCACCTCATCTTGTGAGCTAGAGGGTTGTGGAGGAACTTGGCTTGCTTGTTCGTAAGGGAACATTCCCAATTCGTTTTCCCTGTGCTCATTAACAAACCTATTTGGAGGCCTCAACATGTTAGGGTTCCCGTAGGACAGAATTGAGTGTTGAGGTCTCCTCCAATCACTACCATAAAAGCTGTAAGAATTGGGGTTAGAATTATACCTTTGGTGATTACCCACAAAACTTACACTTTCATTGGTGTTGAGGCTCAGTTTCGCCATCAAGATATCCATTTTCTTATTTAACTCGGCCATGGAGGGATTGTGAGCCTCATTCTCCATGGCATGAACGTATTGTCTTGATGGGATAGTAAACTTTTGAGCTTGCCACTCGACTCTTTCTTGCCAATTCATTGATCAGAGAATGCTGAGAAAAAGTGAAGTTCTAGCACAAAAGTTGATAAGTAACAGTATACAGATATGAACAAGTATAGGAAAGTATAAAGAAATCATATATCAACAAGTATAGACGATATAAACAAAGATATTCACAAAGGAATGCCTAAACTAACAAATCGACCTTTGGTTCGATATTGCAGAAGAAATAAATCCCCGGCAACGGCGCCAAAAACTTGATGCGCCTCACGGCGTTCGGTACCGCGAGACTCACTAAGGGATAAGTGTACCCCGTCGTTATCAAGTAATAAAATTCTGGAAAGTCCAGGTATCGTCCACAGGATTTATTTCTGCAAGTATCGAGTTACTTGGTTTCAGGTGGTATCTAGGCTTAGGGGGTTTTGAGTTGGTTTTTCTTAAGTTAATCTACTCCTAGGTTGAATTATACTACTCCTAGCTAAGTTATCTGATCCTAACTAAGTTATTCTACGCCTAATTAAGTTACTCTACCCCTAATTAAGTTAAACTACTCCTAAGTGATCTTTTACCAATGCAATTATCCGAAGGAACATGAAGGGATACGATGATAATGAAAATAGATTGTTTAAGCAATTGAATTAAAACCTAAGTCACTTGTGTCCGAGGCGATTAACCCGACCTATACTCCTAAAGTCCCTAGTTCGTGATTCCCTTATAAGGCCGAAACTAGCTCTAAGGCTCAGCAATTTGGGCTTAATCTTCTATAGGGTCGTCAATCCTATAGGCACTGACTAGGTCAGATTCAGCTCGCAATATGTGCCAACTTGATTTTGGGATTATCGAATGAGTTAAACCAATCAGACAAAGCGTAAGACAAAGATTAAAGCATTAAAACAATTGAATGAACAAAAACTATAATATATATCAAAGATGAAAGTATTGTCACGAAGTTATAATGAGCCTAGGATTCATAACATGTATCAGAGGCTAGACAGAATGTAAAAGAAGAAAAATCCCTTTCAGGGATCCTGTCTACCAATGCAGGCGTCTTCCTAGGACTTAAGGATGGAGCTTGAGCAATCCTCGGTGAGCGGAGCTTCGGAGGTGTCTTCAATGGAGGTTTGAAGGATATGGAGGAGGTGGAGAGGATTTCTCAAGATGAAAAGCTAGGAAAATTACAAAAGATAAAAGATAATCTAATTACATTGGATAAATCCTATTTATAGGCGTGGCTCGGGCCCTTTTCTTGACCTATTTCGTGTCCTTATGCAGGTAGGAAGTCGTGGGGTCCATCGTGGCGTCGTGGGGGTGGAATTGCTCTTTTTGACCAATTCCCGCAGGTCTGCTCGCCGAGCAAGGCGAGCTGCTCGGTGAGCAGGAGCAGTTCCGGGGCAGTGCCTGGGCGGTGCCTAGGCAGTGCCTGGGCAGCTCGCCGAGCAGCGCCTGGGCTGCTCACCGATGCTCAATTCACCGAGCGACTGCCGGGGGTCCCCGAGACACGATTTTTGCCTGAAATTGATCATGTTTTAACCTGCACACGCACATAAACTCCAAACTACATTAGTCCAAAGGCTAAATTGACCCGCCAATCGCTTATTTGAGCAAACGCTTCGTTTGGTGCGACTTTTGATGGATCAATTAGCTTCAAAAGATAACGGAATTATAATATGCATGCCATTTTGGCCGTATTTGCCTAAATTGATCATAAAACGAGCCTAAACAACGAAAAGTAAATAAAACATTTCCAAATTCTAACTAACTCACACAAAAGCATTTAAATGCGAGAATTGCTCGCTTATTAACTAAATAACGCTAAAAACCGTTCTAAAACCGTACCCAAAGATAGGGGTTTTTGACCCCTATCACACCCCAATAAGCGAAAACCCCATGGGGCGCTTATTTGAAAATTCTGGGGATAAAAGGAGAGAGTTAAAATAACTGAAATGTGAAAACCCGAAAGGGCATGCTTTGGTGACAGTGGTTAATAAACTGAGCAGTAAACAATTCAATGTATCTTTGCGAAGTGCTTTATCTAAGCTAGATGGTTGCATTTGCAATGAAAACGCCCGCATCAATAGACACCCCATCTCAACTAAAGTCGTCTCGACCCTAATGAACCAATCCAAAATCTATAAAAAAAAACTAAAAAAAAGACTATTATTCTCTCTCATGCTCCATGAAGTTTTGTTCCTCTGCTCCTATGTTGTCCTCTCAAGAGTAAAACTTCGACCGAAGCGTCTCTCCTCCATAACTACTCCCGAACGGCAGTATCCCTAGCTTAGTGCACATGAAATCTCACCTCGAATTGGCAGGGGCATGCGCTCGCATCAACTTCTAATCTACACCAAGACGGTGACTTCAATCGAGGGCACGACCATGCTATCAGATCACTGTCCATCTCACTCCGGAAGTTTCTGCATCAACAAAGGCATCGGGCATGAACTCATCGCCAAATGCTCAGCATAGAAGCGGCCCGTAGATATGAACCCCCTGGGCTATCTGGTATCATTTACAATCAAGAAAGAAAAAATTGAACAAAAAAGAGTTAGATTGAAAACCTCAAAAGAGGCGATCCAAGCAAAAGGAGAGATAGAGAAAATCTCTGGGATATAGAAAAGATGAATTGAAAACCCCTAGGGGCGGTTCATACAAAAGGAGAGATAGAGAATATCAGAGAGATCCCGTTGAGTCGAAAACCCGAAAAGGGCGGCTCAAGCAAAAGTTAGGGAAGAAACGAATGCGTCAATCTTCGGTTAAAGGCGAGAGCTCCTTGGCACAAGCTCATCAACACCAAATCCCCATCCTTACAACCCTCGGTTTCAAACTTATCCTTGCCCTCATCCTTGCACACTTGGAGTATGGCCTGAAATATCATTTCTCGATCTTAAGCTACCAAAATCCCCCAACCTATGAAAAGGGAATCCATTCAACCATCTCATCCACACATACATAGTTTGCATACACACATGTCCATACATCCGCATAAAGCAAAATGCATAGGCCACGCTTACATACATTCAAACACTCGCACAATCACCTGCACACACACACATAGGTGGTTACACGCATTGTAACCCCCTCACTTGGATCACATGATATCTCACACAATATCAGTTATAGACATGCTTTCAATACTCAATCATATAAACTTCAATCTCATATAAACTTTACATATTATATATAAGAGAAAGCATTTACAATACACGTTTAAGTCATTATCCTGCATAGAGGATTTACAAAACAAAAGTACATCACAAGACTCCAAAATGCCTAGATGAGAATGGACTGACACTGCTGGTGCGACCTTAAGCAAGAAGAACTCCACCTAACCTGTAAAATCTGTTGGCAAGGGGTGAGCTGCCTACTCAATAAACATATTACGCATATATGTATATACAAAAGTAATGTAAAGAGCACAAATCAAAATATATCATCAGTACCAAGTTAGAATTTATTCACCTGTTTCATTTATTATAGTAATACTTATTTTCGAAAGGCCTTGCTATACTTAGACAATATATATAAAATGGTCCTTGGGCCCAATCTGTATTCCGGCTCACTAAATTCGAAATACAATCATCTGTGCTACGGAGGAGTTACACTCAACTCACGTACTCATATATCTCAACACATGTGCTTCCGGCTCACAATATTCGAATAGCACTCTCAACTTGGACCATTTCACATATCCATCTAAGCAAGCTCATATTCATTTATAATCCAACCATTATCCAGTTCCAGTATGTGCACAAGGCTCAACATGCCGTATTTACTCATAACACTGCAACATACTCAATCATATCACTTTCTTATCAATCATAGCGTATCACAAACACTCAAACATGATTCACATCATTCACATCAGAGTCAACCACATCTCACACTCAACAAGTCACAAGGCACAATACAGTCATACACATATATAAGCAATATGCTTACCGTCGCACTTGGTTCGATCTATTCAACACGATCGGGTGTGCGTTCAATTGCACCTTGCCCTCCTAATGTCACATAACATTGATACAATTAGCCTTAACATAAACTTAATGAAAATATAAACTAAGGAATGCTATATGATTTACAAGACACTAATGCCACAAAGTTCATGCAATCTAATCCTTTTGTCTTAGATCATCACATGACCTACTTGCACACATTCTGTCATAACTTTCTCTATATGAATCCAAATTCCCTGATTCTTGAACCTACTGAAACTATACATATATGGGTAGAACATATCCAAAATTCACATTAATATCACTTCTACACAATATATGGAATGCAAAATGATTCTGTCCTATTTCCAGCCAAGAAACAGACTACCCAGCTTTGCATCTACCATAATGCACTCAACCTAGCTCACACTAAGCACAATGGATTGCCAAATCCTTTTACAGACATATACTTCAAGTAGTTAGGAATACTTTTGTATCGGAAACTTTCTCCAATTCGGAGTCTAAGATCCTCAAAATGCTACATCAACATGGCTGCCTCACATGACATTCAATTTCGAGGCAGTCATGATCCATCTAGGTTTTCTTCCTCTATATATGGAATTAAAGTCCCATATTTTACAGAGGGTTTCATAACACATATAGGAACATAGTTTATTCTTTATGTATCTTCAAATTCGAACAATATAAATATGAAAAACATGCTCCAAAATGACGGAAAGCAGTACCCTAAATTTCTGTTTAGGGCACTTGATACATATCTTTCATTTGGACAGCCTATAACCACTTCAAACAACACCAAAACTCAACAAACTCAATAATAACTCATCCACAACAACTCCTATCATCATACCTAGGTATTTCATAATCTCAAACTCATAGAAAATAAGCTAAAACAACATACTAACCTTCAAGGTGTGTCTATCACCTAGTATGCTTCCTAACTTAACTTGTTTGGCTTGACAATGGAAGAAATTGGAAGAGTTTTCTTTGGAGGATGTTAGGGTATGAAAAGGGAAAGTTTGCTGAAGCTTTGGTCGAAATTGTGGCTGGAAAGCATAAAGAATGAGTTGTGTACATCCATTTGAAATGAAGAGGTGCATTTTGTCTCAATCTTGGGTGACATCATGCTTAAGTGAGGTGCTTGTTCACAAAACTCTTTTCCAGCCCTCCACAAGTCTAATTTAATTAATTAAGGACATATTCATTCATTCATTTAAGTCCTAACTCAATTAACTAATCGTTACATCTTAATGACACACTAATCGTCTACTAATCGCATGATAATCACATTATGCATACGAAACTTCCGATGCCAATGAGATGAATCTCAAATGTATGTATTCAATCATGAAAACATATATGAATGTGGGAAGATGTATATGTTAGGGTTTAGGGATGTTACACGCATCCATAGACTAGGCTACATTCACCCATCTATATGCATCACTTCACACCTACGGTCGATTTAGAGACTAGGGTCGCTAGAAAGAGCCATTTTACCTACGGTCGATGACCGAGGTTGCTTTTGAGCCATCTTACCTATGGTCGATGACCGAGGTTGCTTTTGAGCCATCTTACCTACGATCGATGACCGAGGGTGCTTTTGAGCCATCTTACCTACGGTCGATGACCGAGGTTGCTTTTGAGCCATCTTGCCTGCGGTCGATTTAGAGACCAGGGTTGCTTTTGAGCCATTTTACCCACGGTCGTGGACCAGGGTTGCTACTGAGCCATTTTGCCTGCGGTCGATTTAGAGACCAGGGTTGCTTTTGAGCCATTTTACCCGCGGTCGTGGACCAGGGTTGCTTTTGAGCCATTTTACCCGCGGTCGTGGACCAGGGTTGCTTTTGAGCCATTTTGCCGGCGGTCGATTTAGATACCAGGGTTGCTTTTGAGCCATTTTACCCACGATCGTGGACCAGAGTTGCTATTGAGCCATTTTGCCTGCGGTCGATTTAGAGACCAGGGTTGCTTTTGAGCCATTTTACCCATGGTCGTTGACCAGGGTTGCTTTTGAGCCATTTTTACCCGCGGTCGTGGACCAGGGTTGCTTTTGAGCCATTTTGCCTGCGGTCGATTTAGAGACCAGGGTTGCTTTTGAGCCATTTTTTACCCGCGGTCGTGGACCAGGGTTGCTTTTGAGCCATTTTGCCTGCGGTCGATTTAGAGACCAGGGTTGCTTTTGAGCCATTTTACCCGCGGTCGTGCACCAGGGTTGCTTTTGAGCCATTTTACCCACGGTCGTGGACCAGGGTTGCTATTGAGCCATTTTGCCTGCGGTCGATTTAGAGACCAGGGTTGCTTTTGAGACATTTTACCCACGATCGTTGACCATTGTTGCTTTTGAGCCATTTTTACCCGCGGTCCTGGACCAGGGTCGCTTTTGAGCCATTTTACCCGCGGTCCTGGACCAGGGTTGATTTTGAGCCATTTTACCCGCCGTCGTCGACTAGGGTTGCTTTTGAGCCATTTTACCTACGGTCAATCTAGAGGCCAGGGTTGCTATTCAGCCATTATACCAGCAGTCGATTTAGAGACTAGGTTCCCCAGAAAGAGCGTCCGTCCGCGGCAGATTTAAAGGCAAAGACGGGACAGACAAGCCATAGATCGAAGACAAGGCCGGAGCATGCGGCATGGAGATCAGGTATTCTTCCTCCTACTCTATACGTGTCTTTTACTTTAATATATTTACATTGCATGTGTTGCGTTAGAAAAAAACGTTTTCAAAACACACACATCACTGTCAAAATAGGAAAGTAGGGGCAACTGTAGACACCGAGTCGGAGGACCTGTGATGAAAACCCATAACAAGACGGTTGAAGCGGTCGGTTCCGATAATTTAAGGCAAAAATGATAATAAAAATCACGAGAGGGTCTGTAGGGGTTGCGGTCGTCGAGTGGACGACAAACGGGTGCTCAGCGGCGTGGGGCGAGCGCCTAGCGGCAGTCGGCGCGCGCCCGACGGTAGTTGGACGCGCGCCCAGCAGCGCGGGGCACGCGTGCCCAACCTACGTTGGGCATGATCCCAACGTCCGTCGGGCGAACGCACAACGTCCGTCGGGCGAACGCCCAACCAACGTTGGGCGAACGCCCAACATCTGTTGGGCGTGCGCCCAACAGAGGTTGGGCGTTCACCCAACCAAGTTGGGCGTTCGCCCAACTGATGTTGGGCGTTTGCCCAACACTGGTTGGGCGTCCGCCCAACCATTTTGGGCGTAGCCCGACGCCTTTCGGGCTACGCCCAAATTTTTTTTGGGATCCGTGCCTATAAAAGGCACGGATCCCCATGCATTTGAGGAGGAAGATTTTTGGAGCTTCTCACTCTAAAACATTTTTTAGAGAGAGAAAGTTATTTTTTTGGGAAAAAACATTTTTTTCCTAAAAAATCCGAATTTTCTAAAAGTTAAAATTTTACTAAAAACACCGAAAAACACAAAAATCGTAACTCGTGAAATCAACCGACTTCAGCTGTCAATACCGATCTTGAGGTATTATCCGAGGACTAGACTCGTTTTATTTATTTCCTTTATTTATTTATTTATTCATTTTATTTATTTATTCTAAAGTTTTATTTATTTAGTTAATCATTTATTTATCACGTTTTATTTATTATTCCGTATTTATTTAATTTTCGTCTCGTGTTAAACAAACGTTTGGTTTTGTTTTTGAAATAAAAAACATCGTTTTAATATCCCAATACGAACTGTGATCCGACTCAAAGGTAGTTCAGGATTAAAAAACGTTGTAATTATAAGTTTTTGAAAATATTTCTAAAATAACGTTTAAAAATAAAACGTCGTTTTAGGAGTCTCTGTTATAGACTATGATCCTATTTTGGTAGTTCGGAGGTCCAAAATGATAGAATAGATCTAATCTAAAGCATTTAAATAAATTTGGAAAGTATAGGGACTGTTTCTGATATTCTTTCATTTCTGTCAGCAGATTAGCGACGGATTTTCCGTCGGTAATCTACTGGAAACCAAAAATCACCATTTTAACCTTCTTTTCTCAACTTTTTGATATTTATACTTGTGTACATATGTATTTAATTATGTAATATGTTTATAAAAATTATTTTTAAGTCCTATAACTATTAATTATGTATTATATAGCTATTTATTTCATGTTGAAATTTAATTGGTTTGGATTTAATGTTATAAAGTAATATATGTATGTATATATATAGTTTTTGGGAGGGCGAGCCTTGGCGCAACGGTAAACGTTGTTGTCGTGTGACCAAGAGGTCACGGGTTCGAGTCTTAGGAGCAGCCTCTTGCCAAATAAATTGGCAGGGGAAAGCTTGCCCCCAGTACACCCTTGTGGTGGGACCCCTCCCCGGACCCTCGCTCAGCGGGGACGCGTACTGCGACCGGGCCGCCCTTTTTATATATATAGTTTTTGGATTGTTTGGGTTATATTAGCTATTATTAGGTGAAATCATTTTGGGATAAATGATATTCTCCTATTTTGGGATTTTTGCCCATTATTTTTACATAGCTTCAACTAAAATAAAGATGTATTATATTTAGTATTCTTTCTCATTTTCTTTATTATATCATATAGTATTTCTTACTCATTTTTATCTATAGATATATCCTTATTTTTAGATAAAACTACGTATATATAGGTATTTCTATTTTATTTTTGTATATATGTATATATTTTAAAATATATTTGATTGGGTAAATTTGGCCTTGATTTGTTAATTATTATAATGATGTTCAAGTAAGGGCCAATTGAGTGAAAAGGGGAAAATAAAAGACAAAAAGAGAGATTTCAAGTTGTTTGTTTAAATTAAAAGCTTTTCTAGATATTCCTAAAGTGTAAATAACATTTTTTTTTGTCACTTTTAAACCATTTCCAAAATATCACGTGTTGAAACCTTAATCCGTTCCAACGACGGATTGAGCGAACCTTGTAATTAAAATCGTTTTCTATTTGTAAATAATAGAGTTTTGAATCGTTTTCTTGTCTAAGTGATTTTGTACAAAAATAAATGGACTTGTATGCTTAACCACGTTTTTTGTTAAAACTTCTTATCTCACGTTTTAAAACGCTCGAGTCGTTCCAACGGCGATTCGAGTCGATGTCATGTAAATTAATAGGATTTTTGAAAATGTACCTAAATCGTTCCAACGGCGATTAAGGTACGAACCATGTAAATAAACTCGTTTTTGGGGAATGAGATTAGCTTAGAATTAGTGTGTAGACTAAGGCATAAAATCACACTGTGAATAAATCGATTCTTTCTTCTCCCCCTTTCTCTCCTATGTATTTTAAATTTATGCAAAATGGGTGATTCTTTACTAAAGTGGCTTTTAATGACATGCTTAAAACGGTTTTCAAAGTGAGAAAGAAAAGGTTTCAAATGAATTTCAAACTTAAAGAAATATGCGATTAGTCCGTTATCGCCTAACACGCTGAGTAGGAGGCCGGTGGTTCATAACCGGGCGATGTCGGGGTGCCTAGTAGCCTTTCTCCGGAAAGGAGATAGCCTTCTCGGCTCGTACCTAAGTTTCCCGAACCCTCACCGGTCTCCCGCAAGGGATCGGTGTTCATTTTCCCATTCGTGGGTGGCGACTCTTCCATACTCCGAGCTCCGGTCCTGCCGAGCAGCTTGATTCCACGATTGGTTGCTTTCGGCGCCAATCACCGCTTATGTCACCATGAGGTGTCCACCCCCCGGTCCGCCCGGGCGAGGCCGTCGGCACCTTGTCTAACAGCAATCATTTATCATGGAGAAATAGGCCGCCTTTCTTACGATCCGCCGAGCTTCTTCCTTGTCCAAAGGCAATGCTCCATCTGTTAGATACTGGCGGATTGGTGATCTCCAATCATTCTCCACAGACATGAGTAAGGATACCATCTCCGAGGCGAATGCCGGTGCTGTCTTAACCTCGAACGAGCATTGCAGATCCGCCCAATGCTCCTTGCTTGAAGCCATTTTGGCTAGGTGATCAGCCTCTGTGTTGGATCCTCGGGGTACATGGATTAATTCCCACTTGGTGTCTTTGGCTTCGAGGTGATTTAGCAGTTTCTTTACCTCTTCAACATATTTGGCAAGAATGTCATCTTTGACCTCAAAATTTTTGATCATCTGGTTGACCATTAATTTGGAATCGTTGTAGATCACGATCCGATCGGGAGTGATTTCCTTTAGCAGGCGTACTCCCAATATTAAGGCCTCATACTCAGCTGCATTGTTGGTTGTGAGGAAATCCAATTTTGCTGCGTAGTGTAGCTTTATATATTGGGGACCTTTGATCACGATGCCTATACCTGCACCTTCTGCCGAAGAAGCCCCATCTGTGTACATCATCCATTCCTTAACTTTGGATTTGGGGAGATTCATTCCCTCTTCAGTGAATTCATTCACAAAGTCTGCCAAGACTTGACTTTTCAGGGCTGATCGGCTTTCATAACGAACATCGAACTCTCCTAGGCGGATTGCCCATTCCATCAACCTTCCTGAAGTTTCTGGCTTTTGCAATAGTTTCCTCATTGGTATACTTGTACGAACTATGACAGTATGAGCTTGAAAGTAAGGCCTGAGGCGTATTGACGTGGTGACGACAGCCAGTGCCATTTTATCCAGTTTGGAATATCGGGTCTCAGCATCCTTTAATACTTTGCTCACGTAATAGATATGATATTGTTGGCCCTCTTCTTCCCTTATCATGACCGTGCAAACGGCTTTATCTGTAACTGAAACATACATGTAGAGATTCTCACCTTTCAAGGGTTGACTCATTAGGGGTGGTTCCGTGAGAAACCGTTTGATCCCCTGGAAGGCTTTCTCACAATCCTCGCTCCATTAAAATGCCTTTTGCTTCTTGATTACTTCATAAAAGGGTTGGCATCGTCGGGCTGAACATTAGATAAACCTGCCTAAGGCTACGATACGCCCGTTAAGACGTTGCACTTCCTTAATATTCTACGGAGCTTTCATCTCCAAGACTGCTTTGATCTTGTCAGGGTTTGGGCTCACTCCCTTCTGGCTAATCATGAATCCCAAGAACTTTCCATATGTTGCTCCAAAAGTACATTTCTCCGGGTTCAATTTAATGTTGTGGTGCCGGAGTATGCCTAGTACCTCCTTTATATCATTTGCATGCTTCTCTACAGTGGTACTTTTGATTATCATATCGTCCACATAAACAGAAAAGTTATCACCTTTGCTTTTGTCGAATATTTTGTTCATCATCCGTTGATAGGTTGCACCCGCGTTCTTAAGCCCAAAGGGCATGGCTTTGAAGCAATAGGTGGCTTGGTGAGTCACGAATGAAGTTTTGATTCTATCCGAAGGCTCCATTGGGATCTGGTGATAACTCGACTTCACGTCGGTGAAGGAGTACATGGCGTGTCCCGCGGTTCCATCTACTAGGATATCAATACATGGCAGGGGGTAGTTGTCTTTGGGACAAGCTTTGTTGAGATTTGTGAAGTCAATACACATGCGGTATGATTCGCCTGCTTTCTTTACTAGAACCACATTCGCTAGCCACTGTGTATAAATTACCTCTTCGATGGCATCCGCCCGTTTGAGCTTGGTGATCTCCTCTTCTATCACATTCTGCCTCTCAGGGCCATGGTTTCTCCATTTTTGTGCCACCGGTACCGCGTCTTTGTCGATGTTGAGTTTGTGAGTGATCAGATCTGGACTAATCCCGGGAAGAATCTCATCTTTCCACGCAAAGAAATCTTCTAACTCATGGAGAACCTTGGTGATAGCTTCCTTAACTTCTCCCTTTAGCCCTTTAGCCATTCGTACCTGTTTTTCATCCGCCATGAGGTACATCTCTGTTTCGCCCAAGGCTATTGTGACAAGTTCTTCCTCGTCTTCATCTTTAGACTGTGGGCGAATCATTAACGATGCTGAATACGTCTCCTGAGCCACTTTTTGGCTTCCTCTGATCATACCTCCCTTGGCCGTGAGGATGTAAAGAGTTAAGTGGCGTATGGAGATAAGGGTTGCAGCTTCGGAGATAAAGGGTCGCCCAAGGATGATATTGTAAGCTAACTGGCCATCTAGGATGGAAAATTCCAGATCTCCTTTCCAAATTTGATCTTCATCTGCTAACTCACAATCTAATGTTACCTGGCCCTTTGTTTGGATGGTGTGCCCTGTTACGCCCAGAATGTCCACTATGGTGGTTTCCACTTGGATTCGGTCGACCATGAGCTTGGCAAATGCTCCTCTTGTGATGACGTTGCATGAACTTCCGGTATCAATCATCACTCTTTTCATCTCCCAGCCTTCCACCATCATAGTAATGACCAAGGCGTCTGCATGAGGAGAGATCTCTGGGCCGGCATCTGCAAAAGGGTGATTAAGTGATGCCCTATCCAGAGCAGTGGTTTTTGCCTTTTTCAACACAGGTTGGTACCCAGGTCCGCCTGCTATGACATTGATGGTCCCTTTTGCCTTCTTCTTCTGATCATCCCTGGATCTATCACCATCTCCCTTCTTGCTATCATTTTGGACGAACCTGTCCAACTTTCCTCTTTCGATAAGCCTTTCTATCTGTCTGGCTAACTCCCAGCATGTGTCCGTGTCATGGCCATTCTTCTTGTGGTATTTGCAATAATTTTTGGGATTTTTCCCGGTGTTGGTGTACTCCCCCCCTTTTGGTTCGGGGTATGAAATGCTCCGATTGTGCTGGCTGTTCTCAATCCACATTAGCACTTCGCTTTTAGAGGCATTGAGCGGCGTAAATGACGACACAAATGCCGATTTGTTCTTAGAGCCCCTTCGCCGACCTCTAGAGGATGAATCCTGGTGCTCGTCTTTCTCCTTATCTCGATGGCGAGATTCGCCTCTGTCCTTCTTGGGTGGAGACAATGACTCTCTACGGATGTCATCTACCTCCATGAAGTCCTTGCATCTTTCAATTAATTCTGCCATATTTCTGGGCTTCTTCCGAATTAAATCTTCCTGCAAGCTTTTACACGTGGTGTTTTTTGCTAGAGCTTCCGCTGCCATGGAGACATCCACATCGACAATTCGTATACACAATTTGTTGAAATTGTCTACATATTCTCGAAGGGGTTCATTCGCCTTCTGCTTTAATTCAAAAAGCTTCCGTGACTTGACCACTGGAGGGATACATCCGGTGAATTTAGAGTAAAACTCCCTACTCAACTGATCCCAGCTGTCTATCAATCTGGGAGGTAAAGATTGGAACCAATCGTAAGCGGGGCCTCCTAATGTGGTGATAAACATCCGGCATAATACCGCCTCACTTGCACGCTTAAGGCTGAGCAACATTCGGTACTTTCTGGCATGGGCCTCGGGGTTGTCTGCACCCATGTACACCGGGATATTAGGTATTTTGAAATGCCTGTCTGTTTCCTCAGCTTCGATCCATGCTGTAAAGGGCGAATCACGATTGGAGAATGGGTTATGTCTGGCATTCTCTTCATTTATGCGGAGCACCGCAGCTCTAACGCGATCCTCAAAATTTTCCGGACCCGCCCTGGGGCGTCCCCTACGTGGCGATCTACTCGGAGAAGATGAGGAGCTAGAGTCGGACGACGAATCTAATGGCAAACGCCCACCTCCACTGTTGAAACACCTTTTCACATAATTTTGATTTGACAAAATTGTTTAAGTATAATTGAAATACATATTCTAAAACACACTAAGTTTAAATGCTTTGATTTATTCTACTAATGTGTTTGTTCAATGTTGAGTTAAAATTGTTTATAAGACACAAGAATTAAAAGGCCCAAGCCCAATATGGAAGTCAAGGCCCAAGTCAAACAACTCAGTACAACTCGGCCCGCGTTTGTTAAAACGCTGTCGCTTTGGACAAAACGCAACTCAGCAAAAGAAGGATCTAGAAGACCTTTGGGAACAACTTCAAGATGAAGCTACTGAGTAGTCTCGACAAAGCGTACAAGACAGCAGCTGGCAAATGAAAACTTCCAGACAAAGTATTTCTACTTTGGGTAAAGTTCAGACGACACAGTATGCTGTCCAGTTGACTTTACCATAAAAGGAGAGACAGTCTGCTGAGCTGACCGAGGACAGAAGATACACAAATCTGATTGGCCGAGAGCTCTGAGCAAGTCAAGATGACAACGACAGGAAGCCATTTCCCTCCAACGGTTATTTCGAAATTCAAAATGACCGATGCCCAAACGTCTCTATAAATAGTGCCATCAGAAGCTTCATTCGACACAGAACTTGATCAAGCCATTACGCTGACCAAATTTCTACACAAGTTCTGCAAGCAAAGAAGCAAAGCAAATCTTACACTACAATTCTTATATCTGTGTAAAAGTCTAGAGTGATTGTTTCAATCGTCTAAAGTGTCTTAGCAAATCTTTGTATAGGACAAAACACTTATCATTTCTAGAGATAGAAAGGAGAGGCTGAGTACTCGGTTTTAGTACTCAGCGAGAGATTATGATTAAGTAGAGGTATAGAGGAAGGTACTCTTGTCATACTCTATTGCTAAGATTGTAAAAGGTTTGAGGCTCTACCTTTAAAGAGCTCAGTAGAGGATTCGAAATCTCGAAACGTGTTCCGGGGACAGGACGTAGGCTTAGAAGAAGCCGAACCTGGATAAATCTGCTGAGTGAAGTATTTCTTACCTTTAACTCCTTATATATATTGCTTGCTTAAAATAACCAAAAACTGACCAAGTAAAGAGGTCAAGTAGAGTTGTGCGCGTTGAACATCTGAGCTCAGGAATAGACTCTAAGTGCTATCTCCTGACTCAAGCTAAGAAACTGACCTAGTCACCAGTTGACTAAGTCAGTGTCTTGCTGTTTACTCAGCGCCGTTGTTAAAACCTTTTTCCTTAGAAAAAGAAGTCTGCCCTAATTGCAAAAAAGTTTAAATAGTTCCTAACCCCCCCTTGGAACTATACTTGTAACCTTACAAGGGACCAACAAGTGGTATCAGAGCTTAAAAGCTCACTGTAAAAGGTCTAACAACCTTGAGCTGATCCCTACCATGGGCGAAAACAGCACTCGGTTTCTCCCTGGAAACCAAACAACTCAGATACTGCCTGAGGGGCTTTCCATTACTAGGCCTCCCCTATTCTTCGGGTCAAACTATACCTTCTGGAAGAATAGGATGAAAAATTTCATTCAGGCTACAAACATGAGTGCCTGGCTATCTATAGTCCAAGGCCCATTTGTACCTGTCGAAGTTGTGGCTGGCCAAACAGTTGTAAAAGCTGAGGCCAAATGGACAGAGGATTATCTTAATAAGCTTCAAAATCACGCTTCGGCTATCAATATGCTTCACTTTGCGCTCGATGCTGCAGAATATAATAAAATCTCAGGTTGTGAGTCGGCACAAGAGATCTGGAAAAAGCTGGCAGTCACCTACGAGGGAACCAATAAAGTAAAGGAGTCCAAGGTGAATCAGCAGATGAGACTGTACGAGCTGTTCGAGATGAACAATGATGAGGGCATTTCAGATATGAATGCAAGGTTCACCAACATCATTAATGAGCTCAAGAGACTTGGGAAAATCTTCACTAAGGAAGAACAAGTCAAAAAGATACTCAGGAGTCTTCCTAAAGACTGGCAAGCAAAGAAGACAGCGGTTGAGGAAGCTCAGGATTTAACCACCTACAAATATGACGAACTCATCGGTTCGTTGCTGACCCATGAGATATCCATGAAAAACTTTGAGGTGAAGGAAAAATCTGAAGACAAGAAGCAGAAATCCCTTGTCATGAAAGCTGACTCCACTGACGGGAGCTCAACTGATGATGAGGAGATGGCTATGTTCACAAGGAAGATGAAAAGGCTATTCAGGAAAAATGACAAATACTCTAAGAAGCCTTACAGAAAGTTTGATAAGTATAAAGCTGACTCAAGCGACAGCAAATACAAAAAGGACAGCTCAAAGCCCATTACATGCTTTGAGTGCCATCAAACTAGCCATATTAAGTCAAGCTGCCCCACACTGAGGAAAGACAAGAAGAGTGGGAAGAAGGCAATGGTGGCTACTTGGAGCGACAGTGATGAGTCTTCATCTACAGAAACTGAGGCCACCGAGTCAGCAAAGATATGCTTCATGGCTGACGAACTTGCTGAGCCATGTGTCTCTGAGCATGCTGACCTATCAGATGACGAGGAGCAATCAAATGAGGTAATTTCTCTTCCCTAGCTCAGAAACGACATGGTTAATGCCCTGAGTGATCTCTATACACTTGTCAAGAAGTGTAATAAGAAAGTTAGAGCACTCAGCAGGCGCTGTGATGAAGTGGAAGAGGTCAAACTGAGTGACCTCAGATTCCTTCTTCAGGACAATTCAACTCTGCATGATAACATGAAGATCATACATGAGTCTGTCTCTGAAGTCCAGTCAGTTTCAAAGAAACTGAGAAAGGACGTCACAACTATCCAGAACCAACTAAAGGTTCCAAATAAAAGAAACAGTCCTCTAAGAACTCAGTACCACGGTACTCAGCAGAGATGGAATCCCCAGCGAAAAGTCCAGTGTGACTTTTGTGGGAAGTTAGGACACACCACTAAGGTGTGCTGGCACGCTCAGCACTAGGGTGCTGACAAGTCAGTGAAACATCCTAAACAGAAGGTCAGCTGTGACTTCTGTGGAAAGAATGGCCATACTGTCCATGTATGTCGCCATAAAATAAAATATGATGCTTTACCTGTTGCACCTAACAAGCAAGGACCCAAAAAGAATTGGGTACCTAAAAGTAACTAGTTACAATGCAGGTAAGCCTGACATGTGCCGAGAAGTCAAAGATGTGGTATATTGACAGCGCATGCTCAAGGCATATGACGGGTGATGAAACTCAATTCATCACGTTTAAGCGTAAACGAGGAGGAAGTGTAAGTTTTGGAGACAACAAGAAGGGTAAGATAGTAGGGTCAGGAACCATCGGAGGTAATCCTACTATTGAATCTGTCTCCCTAGTCAGCGGACTCAAATATAACTTACTCAGCGTAGCTCAGCTATTATTGGTATACTCCCCCCCTTTGGTTCGGGGTATGAAATGCTCCGCTTGTGTTGGCTGTTCTCGATCCACATAAGAACTTCACTCTTAAAAGTATTGAGATGTGTAAAGGAGGTGACAAACGTTGATTTATTCCTAGAATCTCTTCGCTTGCTTCGGGAGGAAGGATCCTGACGCTTGTCTTTGTCCCGATCTCGAAGACGAGATTCTCCCCTGTCTCTTTTTGGCGATGATGGTGAACCTCGGCGAATGTCGTCCACCTCTATAAAATCTTTACAACGCTCCATCAGCTCCGCCATGCTGGTGGGTTTCTTTCGGATGAGATCTTCCTGCAAACTCTTGCAGGTAGTGTTTCTTACGAAACATTCCACAGCTACGGAGATATCTACATCAACGATTTGTATGCACAATTGGTTGAAAGTGTCCACATACTCCCGAAGGGGTTCATTCGCTTTCTGCTTTAACTCAAAAAGCTTTCCAGATTTCACCACTGCAGGAATACAACCGGCGAATTTAGCACAAAATTCCCTGCTCAATTGATCGAAGCTGTTGATCGAGCCCGGAGGTAGAGATTGAAACCACAAATAGGCTGGGCCCCCCAGCGTGGTGACAAACATTTTACAAAGCACGGGTTCGGTGGCTCGGTTGAGCCTGGCCAGTATTCGATACTTTCGAACGTGAGCTTCTGGATTATCTTTGCCTGTGTATATTGCGAGATTGGGAATCTTAAAAGCTCTTTCTGTCTCCTCCGCCTCAATCCAAGCTGCAAAAGGCGAATCTCTATTGGCGAACGGGTTGTGCCTGGCATTTTCTTCATTCATACGGAGCACCAGGGCCCTTACCCTATCATCAAAATTTTCCGGATCCGCCCTGGGACGGCCTCTTCGTGGCGATCTGCTTGGGGAAGAAGAAGAAGAAGAAGAACTCGAATCAGACGATGGATCTGATGGCGAACGTCTTCCTTCATTATCGCGTCCACTTCCTCCTCCGCCTCCTCCTCCACCACCTCTCCCTCCATTTCCTCCACCTGGGGGAGTCGGACCGCTTCCTCCCCCCTGGCCTCCTGACGGGATGTGTCCAACAGTTCCTGAAGGCGGCGGTGGTGGTGGTCCACTTGCATGGGATGCCTTTTCTGGCCTTTTACTTCGCCTACGGCCAGTAGATGGGGGCGATCTGCCACGACGGGAGGATCTTGCTCGTCGAGGCGAAGGCGACCTTATCCGCTTATCCTTCTCTTTTCTATGCTTCTTGCGAGTTGGCCCTTTAGATCCGCCAAGGGATAAATTCGTCCGTGGATGCCTGGGTATATTGGACCCACCAAGATTCAACCCCGGACCCCCAGATCCGCCAGGAAGGGTCGTATTATTTCTTTGACTTCCTTCACCAGGGAATAACTCCCGATTAATTGGTCGCTCGCCACCTGATGTTTTGGCAGTTAACATGGAATCCGTGCTGTGAGCTTGAAGGAACAAGGAGCTATGGGCACCTGGTCCAAGGCCAAAGTTTAACAAAGGCAAAGATGAAACGGTTGAAGTAGACGTCGTACTCCAACGCGGAGGAAGAGTCATGTATGTTCGAAGGAGATTTCCTATCTCGAGTCCATATCGCGCCTCGATATCTTATGCACATATATTGATGAAAGCAGCGGTAGGCATGTTATTATCGACATGCATTATTGGAGCGGTTGTATCGGTGCGACCAGCACTAGATGGTGTAACTAACGGTGTTTCAATCCCTGAGGAGGGATTTTCACCTCCGTTGGTCATTGCGTTTTCAGCGTGAACGAAAAAACCCTTTGTTTGATTAAGGATTCCACGTTCACCGACCCAATGTTAACTTGAGGAAAAATCCTTGATCGGAGCACTTCCCTGCGAGGTGCCGTTGGGATCGGCCGGGGACACTCCGATGCCAAAGTTAGTAAGATGGATCAAGGAAACCAACGGAATTGACAAGACTGGTGAGAATGTGTGCGTACCTTGATAACCTAGGGGATCAGGCTATATATAGCTAGGAAGTTGTAACCTTCAGGTAACTAGAAAGTCTCCATTAATGCCTCATTAATGGCGGTTACGGGTTATTCTGAACCTGGCGGATTAGCTAATTAATAACTCATTAATGATCTTTTATGGCCGAGTCAGCGGCCAGCCGTTATAGAGGCGAAGGGAGAGATTCGCCCTATAGGTCCACCAGCGGATCTCTCTGAGCTGATCTGGGGAGATCCGCCAACCAGCTTCCTTTTGGAGACCACTATGCGGCGTACTTTGAGGTGAATATCCCTTTTGGTCCTCAGGATAATATCTCAATGTTATCAAAGGTATTGACTACGGTGAGACCTTTGCCCCAGTGGCAAGGCTAGAGGCAATTAGAATTCTATGTGCATATGCATCTTACATGAACTTTAAATTATTCCAAATGGATGTCAAAAGTGCATTTCTTAATGGAGTTATAAACGAGGAGGTTTATGTAAATCAACCTCCAGGTTTTGAGGACCTTAAGTTCCCAAACCATGTTTACAAACTCAAAAAGGCTCTGTACGGCCTCAAGCAAGCACCACGTGCTTGGTATGAGAGGCTGACCAGTTTCCTGCTGACTAGAAATTACGTCAGGGGCAAAGCTGATACAACCTTATTCATTAAGAGAAAGGGTAAAGATACCCTGCTGGCCCAAATTTATGTTGATGATATAATATTTGGTGCAACTAACGAATCTATGTGCAAGGAGTTTAGCAAACAAATGCAGACTGAGTTTGAAATGTCCATGATGGGAGAACTCAACTTCTTCCTCGGTCTTCAAATTAAACAAGGAAAGAATGGCATCTTCATCAGTCAAGCCAAATATGCCAATGAGATATTAAAGAAATATGATTTGGAAAATTGCAAGCCAATATCCACTCCTATGGGCACTGACACTGTCCTCTGCGCTGACGAGAGTGGTAAGTCAGTAGACAGCAAATTATATCAAGGTATGATAGGCTCTCTACTTTACTTAACAGCCAGTAGACCGGACATTCAGTTTTCAGTATGCTACTGTGCTAGATATCAATCTAACCCTAAGGAATCTCATTACATTGCTGTAAAAAGAATCCTTAGATATTTGCAAAGCTCAGTGAACGCAGGTTTATGGTATCCCAATACTCATGATTTTACACTCATCGGATACACTGACGCTGACTATGGACGGGATAAGCTGGAACGTAAAAGCACCTCTGGAGGATGTCACTTCTTAGGAAGCTGTCTTGTATCTTGGTTCAGCAAAAAGCAGGCGTCAGTAGCCCTGTCTATCACTGAAGCTGAGTACATTGATGCTGGTCATTGTGTTGCTCAAGTCCTATGGATTAAGCAACAGCTTGAAGACTATGGTGTTCAAACAAAGACAATTGAAGTCAAATGTGACAACAAAAGTGCAATTGATCTTTCAAAGAACCCAATTCAACACAGCAGAATGAAGCATGTCAGCATCAGACATCACTTCATTAGAGACCATGTACTCAAGGGTGAGATCAAGCTGACCTTTGTCCCAACGGACGAACAGCTTGCGGATATCTTCACGAAGCCACTGGCCCGTGAGCAGTTCAGCATACTGAGAGAAGCAATTGGTATGTTTAATCCTCTTCAGTAAATTCCTGTGCTAAATGAATATGAATGCTGAGTGAATTACTATGCTGAATGATTGTCTTTGCTGTGTACTCATTGAAACTAATTAAACAGCAAATACTGAGTAAACTTGCACACTGAGTAAATTAGTTTAAACTTAAACTTAGAAATCATCCCTTTATGCAATACTGACCACTCAGAATATCAAACGATTAGTATTCAAAACACTGAGTGTTATATCCGTTAGAATCATTGCAAAAGCACGCGTATAGCCCTAGGATGACGTATACGCCGTATGTGTCATAAATGCCAGGATTATTGTCGGTTCACAATCCCGAGGCAAAACTGACACATGGATTCGATAAGATCCATTTCTCACCTCTATAAATAATGGGTAATTCCCCATTTTTATTCTTTACGCTTATCGAATACTCTGGCTAAGAAATTCCTTCTCTCTCAAAATCCCTCTAAGCTTTCCCATCCTCAACAATGACTATGGTTTCCTACAACATCTCCGGTGCTGGCCACTCTAAACCCAGCTCCGATGACACTTCCAGGCAAACCTCTGTGCCGGAACCTACCAAAATAACCTCGCCGAGCAAAGGAAAAGCTGGCCAAACCTCTGGTCAGGGAAAACCTGTAAAATTCAGGACCTACTCCAAGGTCTTTGAGAACGTCCGCGAATGGAAAGTTGAGCCCTCAAGATGGGTATCAGAAAACTTCGTACAAAACGAACAACCCTTTTGCGAGTGGATTTCACAAAATGGCTGGACGGAGCTGTTTTCGGTTAGGGATGAAACCTATCCTGACCTGGTAAGGGAGTTTTACCACAACCTCAAAGTTGCAAATGACAACACTGACTATCTGTGCAGAGTGGTTAAAGAGAAAACCATCTTCATCAACCCTCTCTACTTAGGAAATCTTCTCAAATTAAAACTGAGGGAGCAAGGCTGAGAAGATCTGGAGATCAGGATGGCACTAGGTATGAACAAAACTTCTGCAAACATGAGGGCCACTCAGGAGAAGTCTCAGCTTCATCCATGGGTCAGCACCAGAAGATGGCTCATTACTTGCTGACCTACTTCATCTACCCGAAGATCAACTGCACTACATCAGCAACTAACTTCGAGCAATGCTTTATATGGCATATGCTGACGTACACTCCCATCAATATGCCAGTCTTTCTTGTTGCTGGTTTCCTTCGAAGTACTGGTACGCTGAGGCTAGGATCAATCATCACAAGAATCCTCATCGACCATAAAGTTGATCTCGAAGGTGAGGAGAAGACTCGAGGAACTGAGATCACAGCTGCCTCGCTGAGAGCATTAAAGTTTGGACAGCCTTTGAAGAAAGGTAAAGCTGCTGCTGTTGCTGGACAAGCTGAGGGAACTGCTGAGCCAAAGAACGGGGGAAGGACTAAGGCCCCAGCTTCCCGCAAAAGGAAAACTGCTGAGACTCCTTCCAAAAATGTTGAGTCTCCAGCAAAAAGGCAGAAGTCAGCTGGTAAGTCAGCTGAGAAACGAAGCAGGCCAGGTGAGCCTGGAACTGAGGAAACTATTGAGCAACCTCAGAAGAAGCAGAAACCTTCTACACTGACTCCCCTTAACGCCATACCTACAGACTTTGTTGTACCGGGTGACTCTCACTTCACCCAGTGTCAAGGTACAATAACTGAGTCCGAAGAACATGAGGTACAACTGGATGATCATTTCATCTCACAAGTTGAGGAAGAACTTGATGGTGACAGTACAGAGGAAGAAGAAGAAGAGGCCAGCGGTCAGGATGACGCTGAGGACTCTGAGGAGATAGCAAGTGAACATGAGACTGAGCAGGACAATGCTGGGTTTGCTGCTGGAGAGGAGCAAGTACTTGATCAACACAATGTTGATCCAGTCCAAGAACAAGCTGACCAGCCTCATAATGAGCAACACAAATCTTCTCCTTCTCACTCAGGAGATCCTACTCAAACTGTCACTCCACCTCGTAGGAGAAGAAAGTTGGTTAAGGCCAGTGAGAAGTTTGTCAGTGAAGATTTTATGCCACCACCAACTTTTCCTGACTTTGTCATTTCAAAGACAACCAAGGACCCCTCCTCAGTAAAGCTAAAATTCTTCAAACGCCAATCAACTTCCACTACATCGGCGCCATTAGAAAAGCAAGCCTCTGTTTCTTCTCAACAGGAACATGCCGACCAAAATGCTTCCGCCACCTCAACCAGTCAGGTTGAGCCGATTACTGTTCATGCAATTTCTTCAAGCATGGTGCTGACTCCACACACTTCTGCCGTCAGCACAGACACTATTCGGATTACCACTTTTCCAACTCAACTCTCTGCCGATCAATCAACTATACCTAAAACTCAAGTGCAGATTGAAAATACTATTCCAGTCACTGACCAGGTCACTCCTTTCACTCCTCTTCCTTCCGGTCACACTGATGTCCCTGAAGGCTCTCAAAGCTATGTGAATGCTACTGAGTCCGGCAAAAAGCTCATTGACTCAGTTCAAGCGTTGATCAGAGACCTTCAACACTCCACTCCTCCTGCTGCTGGGTCTTCATCTATTGAGACTACTCAGCTCTCCCAGGTCACTCAGCTTCTCAACGAAGTTAAGGGACTCAAGGACTTGCTGAACGTCATCATATCTTTTCAAGCACAGCAAGCTAAGCAGGATTCAATAGCCAAGCTGGCTGAGATCCAGCTGACAACTGTGCAACACTTGAACTCCTTACAACAACAAGTTCAGAAATTGTCAACTGTGAACACCGACTATGCCACCTCATCTGAAGTAAAGATGCTCTTTGCTCAGCTTCACACCGAGCAACTCAAGACCAACGAGCAAATGGTTTCTTACAATCAGTGCTCAGTAGAGCAAATTGGTGAGGCTATTCACTTGCTTAATGTGAATAAGCAAGAGATGGATACTGACGCGCTGAAACAGCATGAGATGCAGTCGATCATCCAACAAACTTTCAACCACATTCGTCATAACAATATTCAACGTCAGTATTACGACACAGCCCTTTTGAAGACTTTTCACTAAATCTTTGCTGGTCTTACTGAAGCTCTCATCTGACAAGGCAAAGCTCAAGCGTTTAGCGTCAATATGCTCAGTGCTGCTGACCTCAACATACCCGCAGAGGTATCAACTGATGGAGTTGCAATTTTTGACGGCGTCAATGAAAGCGCTGAGAAACTTAAGGAGCTATCCCAAGAACTGACTCGAGCTGCCTTAACTGATGCTTTCAGACTTCCTCCTCCTGATGCTGACAAAACGGGGGAGAAAGAACAAGCAGCTAGAGCTCAGCATGAGCGAAGTCAGTCGCAACACAAGAAAAAGAAATAGATAGGCTAGCTCAGTATAGACTAAGTCAGATGTAATCTATATGCCTTATCTATAAGTTTTGCTGTGTAAACACTGACTTCCATCAATATATCAATATATCATATCTGCATCTTCTATTCCTATTCCTGAGTTATGATATATGCTAATATATGTTACTGTGTACTGAGTCATTACGTATCTTCAATTAGATCAGCTATGTTTTATACTTATAAATTTTATTGACTAAATCAAATGCTGATAACATGTTTAACATTGTGCTATGTGCTTATAAAACATCGTTTGTTAAGAATCCATTGAACAACAAATTACTCAGCGCACTCTATATGATTAATCCTTCCGCTTTATACTGAGTAAATAGAATATGTTTAAAAAGCTGACCTATATCTAAAAACTGACCTTAGACTTACTCAATTGAACCTTTAAATGTTTAGAGTAAAACTAAGTCAGTAGCTCAACCCTTAAGGGGGAGTTTGCTAAATTATACTAGGTCAACTATCATGGGGGAGCTCATACTGAGTTCCTTGCTGAATAGTTTTGCCAACATCAAAATGGGGGAGTTTGTTGAAACACCTTTCCACATAATTTTGGTTTGACAAAATTGTTTAAGTATAATTAAAATACATATTCTAAAACACACTAAGTTTAAATGCTTTGATTTATTCTACTAATGTGTTTGTTCAATGTTGAGTTAAAATTGTTTATAAGACACAAGAATTAAAAGGCCCAAGCCCAATATGGAAGTCAAGGCCCAAGTCAAACAACTCAGTACAACTCGGCCCGCGTTTGTTAAAACGCTGTCGCTTTGGACAAAACGCAACTCAGCAAAAGAAGGATCTAGAAGACCTTCGGGAACAACTTCAAGATGAAGCTGCTGAGTAGTCTCGACAAAGCGTACAAGACAGCAGCTGGCAAATGAAAACTTCCAGACAAAGTATTTCTACTTTGGGTAAAGTTCAGACGACACAGTATGCTGTCCAGTTGACTTTACCATAAAAGGAGAGACAGTCTGCTGAGCTGACCGAGGACAGAAGATACACAAATTTGATTGGCCGAGAGCTCTGAGCAAGTCAGGATGACAACGACAGGAAGCCGTTTCCCTCCAACGGTTATTTCGAAATTCAAAATGACCGATGCCCAGACGTCTCTATAAATAGTGCCATCAGAAGCTTCATTCGACACAGAACTTGATCAAGCCATTACGCTGACCAAATTTCTACACAAGTTCTGCAAGCAAAGAAGCAAAGCAAATCTTACACTACAATTCTTATATCTGTGTAAAAGTCTAGAGTGATTGTTTCAATCGTCTAAAGTGTCTTAGCAAATCTTTGTATAGGACAAAACACTTATCATTTCTAGAGATAGAAAGGAGAGGCTGAGTACTCGGTTTTAGTACTCAGCGAGAGATTAGGATTGAGTAGAGGTATAGAGGAAGGTACTCTTGTCATACTCTGTTGCTAAGATTGTAAAAGGTTTGAGGCTCTACCTTTAAAGAGCTCAGTAGAGGATTCGAAATCTCGGAACGTGTTCTGGGGACAGGACGTAGGCTTAGAAGAAGCCGAACCTGGATAAATCTGCTGAGTGAAGTATTTCTTACCTTTAACTCCTTATATATATTGCTTGCTTAAAATAACCAAAAACTGACCAAGTAAAGAGGTCAAGTAGAGTTGTGCGCGTTGAACATCTGAGCTCAGGAATAGACTCTAAGTGCTATCTCCTGACTCAAGCTAAGAAACTGACCTAGTCACCAGTTGACTAAGCCAGTGTCTTGCTGTTTACTCAGCGCCGCTGTTAAAACCTTTTTCCTTGGAAAAAGAAGTCTGCCCTAATTGCAAAAAAGTTTAAATAGTTCCTAACTCCCCCTTGGAACTATACTTGCAACCTTACAAGGGACCAACATCCACCACCAGGTCCCCCAGGAGGAACTTGTCCATCATCACCTCCGTGGTCTCCTGAAAGAGCGTGTCTATCCTCTCCTTGGTTTGGCGGGGGTGGTGGCCTATCCGGACGTGGTGTCTCTACTGGCCTCTTGCTCTGTCTACGACCGGAGGACGGGGGTGATCTACCCCGATGGGAAGATCTTTGTCTTGGGGGCGAAGGTGATTTTGATCGCCTGCTTTTCCCCTTTCTCTGCTTTTTGTGTCTTCGACCTTCTGATCCGCCTTCTGGGAGACTCGACCGCGGGCGACTTGGGACACCTGATCCGCCCAGAATCATCCCATGGCTTGCTGACCTCTCCGGGAGAGTTTGGTTATTCCTTCAACTCCCCTCCGCTCCATCAGAAAATAATTGCCGATTGAGTGGCGGGTTATTACCTGCTACGGTAGTAGTCACCATGGAATCCGTGGGTTGAGTTTTGAAGAATGAAGAATTATGGGCGTTTGATCCTATAGCTGCCTGTGGCCATTGAGATGATGTAGGATTTGTGTGTCGAAGCTCTGGAACTATCATGAACGACCTTAGGCGACTCTCCATCTCAGGGCCAAACGCTCTTCCTATGGATCCCGCACATGTTTCGATGAATGTATCCGACGACATACTCCTTCCATCATGCGTCGCAGGGGCGCTTATATCAACGCGTCTAGCGCTAGTTACAGGTTGGCTTGATGGTGTTACCAACGATGTTTCAATCCCTGAGGTGGGATTTTGCTCTCCACTCGTCATGTGTTTAAAATACGAACGTAAACCCTTGTTTGGTTAGGGCTCCACGTTCACCACACCAATTGATGACTTGTGGAGAATTTCTGTTCAGCTTCCGTCCCTGTGGGGAGCGTCGTGGGGTTCGACGGGGGGAAGCTCCGATGCCAAAGTCTGTATAAAGTATGAAAGAGTAAACTGAATTGACAAAGTAAGGTTTTTAGGATTGTGTGTATGTGTACCTTGATAGCTTGAGATGCAAGCTATATATAATAGTGAAGTTGTAACCATTAGTAACTAGAAAGTCTCCATTAATGGCGGTTACTGGTTTCCTTTAAGTATGCCCGTTAGCTTATTAATGGTCTTTATTGCGGGATCGGCTCAGCTGTTCCGCTGGCGGATTGAGAGGCTATGGCGATTCGCCACATAGGTTCGCCCGCGGATCTCTTATGGTGAGGCCTTGGTGATCCGCATGTCGGATCCCCTTGCTTGATACGCCGTAACATTCTGGTATCAGGTGATCAATATGTGGCCGTTCTAGGCGAATATCTCCTTTGATCCTTTGGATAATATCCCAATGTTATCACTACTGACTTACCTTTCTCATCCGTGCATAGGACAGTGTCAGTACCCATTGGGGTTGATATGGGTTTACAATCTTCCATATCGAATTTCTTTAGCATTTCTTTGGCGTACTTGGACTGAATGATGAAGATGTCATTCTTACCTTGCTTGATTTGAAGTCCAAGGAAGAAGTTGAGTTCGCCCATCATAGACATCTCGAACTCAGTTTGCATCTGTTTACTAAACTCTTTGCATAAGGATTCATCAGTAGCACCAAAGATTATGTCGTCTACGTAAATTTGTGCCATCAGGGTATGTTTACCCTTTTTCTTAATGAACAAGGTTGTGTCAGCTTTGCCTCTGACATAATTCCTGGTCAGTAGGAAGTTGGTCAACCTCTCATACCAAGCTCTTGGAGCTTGCTTCAGGCCATACAGGGCCTTCTTGAGTTTATAAACGTGGTTTGGAAATTTTGGATCTTCAAACCCTGGAGGCTGACTAACATATACCTCTTCGTTTATAAAGCCATTAAGAAAAGCACTTTTAACATCCATTTGATATAGCTTAAAGTTCATATAGCTAGCATATGCACACAATATACGTATATCCTCTAATCTAGCAACAGGAGCAAAGGTCTCACCATAGTCAATACCCTCTTGCTGACTATAGCCTTGGGCTACAAGTCGGGCTTTGTTTCTGACCACATTGCCTTTCTCATCTAGTTTATTTCTAAAGACCCACTTAGTTCCTATGGTCTTTTGATTCCTAGGTTTTGGTACTAAATCCCATACCTCATTTCTTATGAATTGATCAAGCTCTTCTTGCATAGCATTGATCCAATATTCATCATGATCAGTATCGGCGAAGTTCTTTGGCTCATTTACTGAGACGAATGCAACATTCCCGAGATACTTTCTAAGCTGGTCTCTTGTCATCAGCTTGTTGTCAGCGACATCAAGAATGGACTTCTCCGAATGGCCTCTTTGAATTTTTATTTCTTTAGGTAATGTTGCGTTGTCTAGAATAGGTGTTTCTACAATATCTGCAGGAATAGATTGGTTAGCAAAGGTAATTTCGGGTTCGTGTTTACCTTTGGTCAGCCCTTGTACTGATGACTCAGCAGCTCTTGTTTGGTCAACGGAAGCTGAGCTCGGTTCATCTTCGGCGGACTGAGTTGTCTTTCCTGCAGGGTCAGTTTCATCGAATTCTATATGGACAGACTCTTCAACAACTTGAGTTCTTTTATTATATACTCTATATGCTTTACTGTTAGTTGAGTACCCTAAAAAGATCGCTTCGTCAGCTTTAGCATCAAATTTTGTAAGGTTATCTTTTGTATTGAGTATAAAACATTTACACCCAAAGGCACGAAAGTAGCCAATGTTGGGCTTTCGTCCTTTCCAAAGTTCGTATGGGGTTTTCTTAAGAATAGGTCTAACTAAAGCCCTATTCAGTATGTAGCATGCTGTGTGGACAGCTTCACCCCAGAAATACTTTGGAAGCCTATTTTCACTCAGCATTGTCCTAGCAATTTCAACTATGGTTCTGTTCTTCCTTTCAACAACCCCATTTTGTTGAGGTGTCCTAGGAGCAGAAAAGTTATGGTCAATGCCACTTACTTCGCAGAATTCATCAAACTGTTGGTTTTTTAATTCTCCGCCATTGTCACTTCTAATATGAGCTACTTTTAGGTCTTTGTCATTTTCAAGCTTCTTAATCAATGTTGTGAATGTCTCAAAAGTTTTATCCTTGCTACTTAGCAAGATGATCCAAGTATACCGAGAGAAATCATCTACAATGACTAAGGAGAATTTCTTACCGCCCAAGCTGAGTGGCTGGACAGGTCCGAAAAGGTCCAAATGTAGTAATTCCAATGGTCTTTTGGTTGAAACAATGTTTTTACTTTGAAAAGACTTTTTCGTTTGTTTACCTTGCTGACAAGCATTACATAATTGATCTTTTTCAAATTTCAATTTGGGCAATCCCTCAACTAATTGCTTTCTAGCTAATTTGGCAAGGAGGTCCATGCTTACATGACCAAGTCTCCTATGCCATAGCCAGGAGTTATCCTCTTTAGATACTAAGCATATATTTTTGGAAAACTGTTTTTCTAAACTCAACATATATACATTGTCAACACGAGGGGCAGTTAAAATCAAATTATTTGTTTTTCCCTCGAGTATCCGACACTGAGTAGCATCAAATATAACCTATTTACCGCTATCACAAAGCTGAGCTACACTCAATAGGTTATATTTGAGACCCTTAACTAAGGAGACTGACTCAATGGTAGGGTTACCTCCGATAGTGCCTGATCCTACTATCTTACCCTTCTTATTATCTCCAAAGCTTACGTTTCCACCTCGTTTAAGCTCAAGTGTGATGAACTGAGTTTCATCACCAGTCATGTGCCTCGAGCATACGCTATCAATATACCATAGTTTCGATTTTTCCACGCATCTTAGGCTCACCTGCATTTTAGATCACTCGTCTTTAGGTACCCAATTCTTTTTGGGTCCTCGTTTGTTAGCATAGACAGGTGCAAAGTCATGTTTTAATTTGTGACGGCATACTTTGATGGTGTGGCCTTGTTTACCACAGAAGTCACAATAAGTTACCCTTTTTGGGTGACTTTGTTGTTGGTCAGCACCATTGTGTTGAGCATGCCAACATACCTTAGTGGTATGTCCTTTCTTTCCGCAGAAGTCACATTGAACAATTCGCTTGTTGTACCAACACACATCTGTTGTGTGTCCCCTTTTCCCACAACAGTCACACTGGGTGAACTGTCTATGCTGACCAGTACCTGAGGGCACAACATGGGATTTGTTTGAACCATTTATTTGGTTCTGTAGGTTTGTGACGTCCTTCCTCAGTTTCTTTGAATCTGATTAGACCTCCGAGACAAATGATGCGCCCTTACCTAGTCTGAGATGAAGACTCACTAAGGGATAAGTGTACCCCGTCGTTATCAAGTAATAAATTTCTGGTTAAGTCCAGGTTATCGTCCACAGGATTTATTTCTGCAAGTATCGAGCTACTCGGTTTCAGGTGTTATCTAGGCTTAGGGGGTTTTGAGTTTGTTTGTTTAAGTTAATCTACTCCTAGGTTGAATTATACTAATCCTAGCTAAGTTAACTGATTCTAACTAAATTATTCTATGCCTAATTAAGTTACTCTACCCCTAATTAAGTTAAACTACTCCTAATTGATCTTTCACTAATGCAATTATCCGAAGGAACATGGTATGAACGATAATAATGAAGATAGATTATTAGGTCTATTGAATAAAAACCTAATCTGAGTCACTTGTATTCAAGGCGATTAACCCTACTTACCCTCCTGAAGTTCCTAGCGCGTGATTCCCTAAGGCCGAAACTAAGTCTAAGGCTCAGTAAATTGGCACTTAATCAACTAAGAGGTCGTCAATCTCCTAGGCTCTGACTAGGTCAGATTCAGCTCGCAATATGTGCCTACTAGATTTTGGGGCTTTTGAATGAGTTAAACCAATTGAATAAAGCATAAGACAGAGATTAGACAAATAATCATAGAACAAAACAAGAGCTAAATTATTATTAAAGGCGAAGATAAATGTCACAAGATACAATAAGCTAAGTTCGGCAACTGTATCAAAGAGTACAAACAAGGAAAGATAAAAGGAGATACAAAAATCCCTTTCAGGGAACCTGTTTACTCTGCAGCCGGCGACCTAATCTTAAGGACGAACCTTGATAATTCCTCGAGAACAGCTTTGAAGGAGCTTCAATGAAGGTCGAAGAAGATGGAGGATATGGAGAGGAATTACAAGGGGAAAGCTAAGATAATTTACAAAAAATGAAAGATACTAATTTACATTGGAAAAACTCTATTTATAGGCGTGGCTCGGCCCTCTTTTTGACCTATTTTCGTGTCCTTATGCAGGTAGGAAGTCGTGGGGTCCGTCGTGGCATCGTGGGGGCGGAATTGGTCTTTTTGACCAATTCCCGCAGGTCTGCTCGCCGAGCAGGGCGAGCTGCTCGGTGAGTAGCGCCCTGCTCGGCGAGCAGGCATCCTGCTCGCCCGAGCAGGCCTCTGGTGGCCTGCTCGGCGAGTAGGCGTCCAGGGGCCTGCTCGGCGAGCAGGCATGGCCTACGGAGGCCCGCTCGTCGAGCATTCTTGCCCGGTATGCCCCCGCGTGCTTGCCGACTGCCGTCGATGCCTTTTTCGTCCGAACTTATACCTGCGCATGTACAGAAACTCCAGATAACATTAGTCCAAAGGCTAAATTGACCCGCCAATCGCTTATTTTGAGCAAACGCTTCGTTTGGTGCGACTTTTGACGGACCAATTAGCTTCAAAAGATAACGGAATTATACTATGCATGCTATTTTGGCCGTAATTGCCTAAATTGGTCATAAAACGAGCCTAAACAACGAAAAATAAATAAAACGTTTCTAATTCCTAACTAACTCACACAAAAGCATTTAAATGCGAGAAATGCTCGCTTATTAACTAAATAATGCTAAAACCCGTCCTAAAACCGTACCCAAAGATAGGGGTTTTTGACCCCTATCAAACCTCCTCGCACTTAAAACTTTACTTGTCCCCAAGAAAACTAAAAAACTAAACCCGCAATCACAAGCAAGCCAGAAAACCTCCCGGTTTGACTAGGTGCTTGACACAATTTCGAGCATCTGTAATTACATGCATTCGGAAATACAAAGTAGAGACACGATATCCAAAAGCCGCATTTCAATTATCATAGGTCATATGTTTTAAGAAAAAGGACACATGTTCAATTAAACGAGCTTGAGGGGATCGCTAAGTAAAACACCTCACCATAGGTAGTTCACTCATTTCACACAATTTTAGTGGCTAAAGTGTTTACTCTCGGCTTATGTTCTTGCTTAGGATTACGTTGATTTTGCACGTTCATCCGAGTTCCTCTACTATGCTATATGACTCCGATGATATCAAAAACAGCCTCGAATTGGGGTTGTAATGTGGTTAGAGGGTTAAAGGTACAACAAGGGTTAATAGTTCTAGCGCTAGAAAAACAAAGTTAAAATGGCTTTAGCAAATGTGAAGCGACTGAGCTTTTTATTCATTTTTTTTCCCTTTTTTTTCTTGAGACATTTTGATTTTAAGAACTGAGGAATGAAGTTCTCCTTTTTGTTCGTCTCTTTTCTTTTCTTTTTCTGTTTTTCTCTTTTTTTTTTCTTTTTGGATAGTGATGCTCAATCACTTCTTAGCCTTTTGGCTTGCTACTATGATGCCATAAACAAAGACAAAGCGCTAGAGGAAAACAAAGGCTCGATGTGAGCTTTGCAAAAACTTAGGGTTAAGTAACAAACCAAGTGATGGTTTGCAAAAATTGGGTTAGGACGAAAGAAAAATCTACAAACTACAAAAATATAGGCTCAAAGGGGCTTCCTAGAGTGGATGAAAAAGAGAAAATAAGGTAAAGAAAAGGGTTAATTCTAATGAGGCTGATTTCATCGTCTACCATCTCAAATCATTGCATGTAGGTTCAACACAGTATTAGGTGCAAAATCTGTAATCTTTCCACAAGTCAAAGCATTCACACAAAAATGTCAAGAAAAAGAGTTATTTGATGTTCGCTCTTGGGCTCAAATTCAACTCACAATTCTTTGGGTTTCAATTTTGTGTTTACTAGTTCTCCCCAAACTCAAGTTTAACATCACATGCCTTCAATTCTTAAGTTATCTACCTAAGTAATGATTTTAGCATTTCTTCAAAAGTAGGGTCTAAATGCAAACTTTAGCTCATGCTTTTACAGATACAAGGATTGTGTCCTACACCTAAACTAGTTGTCATGCAATCTTAGATTCGGTTCTCAGCCCTCAAGGACAAATAACGAAGTTTAGATTCGAAGGAGGTTCACGGTTTTAGATCCTAAACATGCGAAAACATAAATAAAACCCGAACACGCTAAACTAAACTAGACACGACGCAACAAAAATTTAAAAATTATACAATTTTTGTAAGTTTGTCTACCCCTCCTCCTCACACTAAAAATATGCAATAAGTTCCAACATTGCATCACAAACCATAAAGTACAAGTGCAAAAAGTTAGGATGGAGAAGACACCTTACTGATTTTATCGCAATCGCCAAAAATTTGATGATTTGCGGTGCCAAAATTATTTATTTATTTATTATTTTTATTTTTTTTATTATTTTTTTTAAACGAACACTTTAAAAAAACGTAAAAGAAAACTAAAAAGACTAAACTAAAAGATCAATGTATAATCTAAATAAAATAAACCTGAAAAGTTTTATTAAAACTTGGGTTGCCTCCCAAGAAGCGCTACGTTATAGTCGGTGAGCTCGACATAGAATTCCCGCCTAGGTGTATGCTTCTACTCGCGTTAGGAACTCGAACTCCTTAACAAATAACCCGTACCTACAAAACGGATTAAGAGCCTCAAATAAGTTTAATGAAAGTAGGAGGCCGAATTTAAACATATTATGAAAAAGTTTGGTTTGCTCCCTTTTGGATTCTCTTGGTAGGTCGAAGAGAATGAAACTTCTGAACAAGGAGTAAATCCAAACTTTTCGAACTTTTGAGGAAAAGGTAGTTGATAAACATAAGCTTCGATTTGATCATTTATTTCTATCACATGATTTAGAATTTCAGATTTTGAACCGGGGTTGCTTACCGCTTCCGGTTCTTCACTTACCTTAAGTGATGCATGTGACAGTGGACTTGGTTCTACCTTTTCGTCATTCCTCAAAGAGATGGCTTGAGCTGATTCCCTTTGTGGGATTTCTATGTTTTCCTTTATGTTTGGGAGGGCATCTCGGGAGTGCTTCTGCATCTCATGGTTTATTTGAGCCAATCGATTGCTCAAGTCCTTGCAAACCTCCTCATTGATTGTAAGTCAGGCTGATATTCCTTTCAAAAGGGACAGCACCTCATCTCGTGAGCTAGAGGGTTGTGGAGGAACTTGGCTTGCTTGTTCGTAAGGGAACATTCCCAATTCGTTTTCCCTGTGCTCATTAACAAACCTATTTGGAGGCCTCAACATGTTAGGGTTCCCGTATGACAGATTTGAGTGTTGAGGTCTCCTCCAATCACTACCATAAAAGCTGTAAGAATTGGGGTTAGAATTATACCTCTGGTGATTAACCACAAAACTTACACTTTCATTGGTGTTGAGGCTCAGTTTCGCCATCAAGATATCCATTTTCTTATTTAACTCGGCCATGGAGGGATTGGGAGCCTCATTCTCCAGGGCATGAACGTATTGTCTTGATGGGATAGTAAACTTTTGAGCTTGCCACTCGACTCTTTCTTGCCAATTCATTGATCAGAAAATGCTAAGAAAAAGTAAAGTTCTAGCACAAAAGTTGATAAGTAAAAGTATATAGTTATGAACAAATACAAAAGATATGAACAAGTATAGAATCTATAAAGATTATATATCAACAAGTATAGAGAATAAGTATAAAGAATTATGTATAAACAAGTATAAGCGATATAAACAAGGATATTCACAAAAAGAATCGTATATAAACAAGTGTATGTATAAACAGGTATATGTATAAACAAGTATAAACGATATAAACAAGGATATTTACAAAAAGAATCGTATATAAACAAGTGTATGTATAAGCAAGTATATGTATAAATAGGTATAAATATGAACAAGTATAAATATAAACAAGTATTAACGGTTATAAACAAGTATAGATAAACAAGTATAGATGATATTCACAGAGATATTCACAATGAATGCCTAAACTAACAAATCGACCTTTGGTTCGATATTGCAGAAGAAATAAATCCCCGGCAACGGCGCCAAAAACTTGATGCGCCCTCACCTAGTCTGAGATGAAGACTCACTAAGGGATAAGTGTACCCCATCGTTATCAAGTAATAAATTTCTGGTTAAGTCCAGGTTATCGTCCACAGGATTTATTTCTGCAAGTATCGAGCTACTCGGTTTCAGGTGTTATCTAGGCTTAGGGGGTTTTGAGTTTGTTTGTTTAAGTTAATCTACTCCTAGGTTGAATTATACTAATCCTAGCTAAGTTAACTGATTCTAACTAAATTATTCTATGCCTAATTAAGTTACTCTACCCCTAATTAAGTTAAACTACTCCTAATTGATCTTTCACTAATGCAATTATCCGAAGGAACATGGTATGAACGATAATAATGAAGATAGATTATTAGGTCTATTGAATAAAAACCTAATCTGAGTCACTTGTATTCAAGGCGATTAACCCTATTTACCCTCCTGAAGTTCCTAGCGCGTGATTCCCTAAGGCCGAAACTAGGTCTAAGGCTCAGTAAATTGGCGCTTAATCAACTAAGAGGTCGTCAATCTCCTAGGCTCTGACTAGGTCAGATTCAGCTCGCAATATGTGCCTACTAGATTTTGGGGCTTTTGAATGAGTTAAACCAATTGAATAAAGCGTAAGACAGAGATTAGACAAATAATCATAGAACAAAACAAGAGCTAAATTATTATTAAAGGCGAAGATAAATGTCACAAGATACAATAAGCTAAGTTCGGCAACTGTATCAAAGAGTACAAACAAGGAAAGATAAAAGGAGATACAAAAATCCCTTTCAGGGAACCTGTTTACTCTGCAGTCGGCGACCTAATCTTAAGGACGAACCTTGATAATTCCTCGAGAACAGCTTTAAAGGAGCTTCAATGGAGGTCGAAGAAGATGGAGGAGATGGAGAGGAATTACAAGGGGAAAGCTAAGATAATTTACAAAAAATGAAAGATACTAATTTATATTGGAAAAACTCTATTTATAGGCGTGGCTCGGCCCTCTTTTTGACCTATTTTCGTGTCCTTATGCAGGTAGGAAGTCGTGGGGTCCGTCGTGGCATCGTGGGGGCGGAATTGGTCTTTTTGACCAATTCCCGCAGGTCTGCTCGCCGAGCAGGGCGAGCTGCTCGTCGAGCAGGCGCTGCTCGCGGCGAGCAGCGCCCTGCTCGGCGAGCAGGCATCCTGCTCGCCCGAGCAGGCCTCTAGCGGCCTGCTCGGCGAGCAGGCATAGCCTACGGAGGCCCGCTCGTCGAGCATTCTTGCCCGGTATGCCCCCGCGTGCTTGCCGACTGCCGTCGATACCTTTTTCGTCCGAACTTATACCTGCACATGTACAGAAACTCCAGATAACATTAGTCCAAAGGCTAAATTGACCCGCCAATCGCTTATTTTGAGCAAACGCTTCGTTTGGTGCGACTTTTGACGGACCAATTAGCTTCAAAAGATAATGGAATTATACTATGCATGCTATTTTGGCCGTAATTGCCTAAATTGGTCATAAAACGAGCCTAAACAACGAAAAATAAATAAAACGTTTCCAATTCCTAACTAACTCACACAAAAGCATTTAAATGCGAGAAATGCTCGCTTATTAACTAAATAATGCTAAAACCCGTCCTAAAACCGTACCCAAAGATTGGGGTTTTTGACCCCTATCAACAAACTTGTGCATAATTTCCATGTTGCTATGCAAAGTTGAGTTGTCTTGGAGAAGATATCGAAGGTCACTAAGTTTGACCTCTTCGATCTCGTCACTTCGCCTGCTGAGTGCCTTTATTTTCTTATTACACTTTTTGGTCAGTGTATATAAATCACTCAGGGCGTTAATCATTTCATTTCTAAGCAAGTGTAAGGATGTTACCTCATTTGAGTATTCCTCCTGTTGAGATTCTTCAGAGAGGTCAGCTTGCTCAGATTGAGTGTGGTCAGCAGTATCATCGGCCATGAAGCATATGTTTGCTGACTCGGTAGCATCAGCTTCAGATGATGTTGACACATCTCTGTCACTCTATATGGCTACCATTGCCTTTTTGCTTCCCTTCTTGTCTTTCTTTAGATTAGGGAAGCTTGACTTAATGTGCCCAGTTTGATGGCACTCAAAGCACGTGACAGACTTGGAGCTGTCCTTTTTGTATTTGTCACTGGACTCAGCTTTGTACCTGTCGCCTCTTCTGAATGGCCTCTTGCTGTTCTTTTCATTCTTTCTGAACAGCTTCTTCATCTTCCTTGTGAACATGGCCATTTCCTCATCATCAGATGAGTCAGCTTCGGTTGAGTCAGCTTTCATGACAAGTGATTTTTGTTTCTTGTCTTCTGACTTTTCTTTTGCTTCAAAATTTTTCATAGAGATCTCATGGGTCAGCAGAGATCCGATCAGCTCGTCGTATTTATATGTGGTCAAGTCTTGAGCTTCCTCCACGGCATTTTTCTTAGCTTGCCAGCTCTTGGGTAAGCTTTTTAGGATTTTCTTCACCTGCTCTTTTTCAGTGAAGTTCTTGCCGAGCCTCTTTAGCTCATTTATGATGTTGGTGAATCTAGCGTTCATTCCAGAGATATCCTCATTGTCGTTCATCTCGAACAGCTCGTACAATCTCATATGTTGGTTCACCTTTGATTCCTTGACCTTGTTTGTACCTTCATAGGTGACTTCAAGCTTTTTCCAAATCTCATGTGCTGACTCGCAACCTGGAATCTTATTGTATTCTACAACATCTATATTGGGGTTTTGTGTCCTATAGTCAATTGTTGCAGGATACAAACTTATTGTAAATGAATTGTTCTTTATATCATTTGTTTTAATGAGATATATGTTTTATAACTATATAAAGGCAATCCCTTTTAAGCACTAAATAAAGTCTAATAAAAGGAAATCCGTAAGTTTGTTTAAAGTGATTATAAAGTGTTCATACAAGCATGAAGTGAGACAAAACTTTATAATAAACTAATAAACTTAAAACCACCCCAAGTCGAGTGATATGTTTAGGATTGATATATCACTGTTGAGACTTGTATGTAACAATGTCTTCTGTCCGACAGAAAGCTGATCTCACAAGCTTCATATATACAGATATCTGGACAGTTACATAGATCTGATGAAACGTTGTTCATTAGGATTGGGGATCCGATTTGAGATAACAGGATGGGTAGATTCATCCTTGTCAACTGTTCATCTCATTGGTATTAATAGGTATAACTAATCCTCAGACTCAAAGGAATGTTAATTGGTCATCCTGAATTACTGAATGTGAGACTTTGATCCTGTGGTCCCACGATCCTTAACAGAGATGACTCTGGGGTGTGAACTACAAAGGTTGGGTGTCACAGGAAGTAATTTCAGGGTAGTTATACATTGGATTGAGCATTTATCACTCCCGATTAATGGGAGATACATCCAAGGATCGCTTGTGGAAGACTTGACTCTAAACCCTTGCAAGGTGATAGCTTAAGAGTAGAAATACAGATTTCACTTAACCTATCTTTTTGAGTTGACTCGGCCAATAACAAGTAAAACGAACGTCTTGCTATATGTGACTTGACATTACCCATAGTCATAAGATTCAGTTCAAGGATGTAGTTGATAAAGGATCGTATTATACCGTAACTAATACGGAAGGGTTAACGACAAAATCAACCTGTCTTCTTAACGGACTCTGGGGGAATGATTACAGACTTGCCAATAACATACTCTGTACATCATTCCGTTATGCAAGGGATTAAATATAATTCTTGAAGAAATTAATTTAATAGGTTGCATACGGCCAGAAGCAGTAAGGACCTAATGGATCACACATAAGACTTGGAACCAAAAGAGAGATGGATATGATTAATAGATGGAAGCTCAATTGAGCCCAGTAAGGCCCAAATACAAGGAGGGGGCCGAAATTTGTATGTATTAGTAAGGGATTGATTTTATTCCATTAATCCTAATTTGATTAGGATTATGAATTAAATTAATTAAGAGATAATTTAATTAGGAGTTTTAATTAGATTAATATTCTCATATTATTATCCAATTAGGTTATTTATTATTATCCTAAATATATTAGATATATAGTGAGATAATAATTAGGAATCCTTTTCCGAATTGGATTCCTATTAAGTAACCTATTCCTATCTAACTAGGGTTTAGATACAAGCTAATATATATACCCCTCCCTATAGTGAATTTCGACCAAGCCCTAAGCCTCCCCACTTGTGATTTTCGAAATTGCTTAGAGAGAGAGAGAAAAGAATTCTATTCCCCAAGTTCGTGGACAAGAATTCATACGGCATTCCATCGATTGATTAATCTTATTCATCCCTCTTTCTCCTTGATCTTGTGTTGGTTAATTAGAGTCAATCTATTTTGGTTGCATCTCATAAGGGTTGATTTTATCTTAACCTCACCGTATTCTACTTTGCGTTGGAACCTCGGAGAAGAATTGTGGGCGCTTCTTTAACAACGGTAGATTGTTCATCGAAAGGTATTCCTTCTTATCCCTCTTTATATGAAATAACGATTAACGGATCCTATGGTTAAAAGGAAATAGGCTAAAATTTTTCTATTTCCGCTGCTATACCTTAGCCCTAATTTCCTTCAGTGGTATCAGAGCCATCGTTAAATCCGTTATTTCATATATGAAAATATAGAAGTTTTCAATAGGATTGAATAAATATTTATGGTTAGGATTAATTGACAAATAGTATTGATTAATTAATTCTAAAGATAAATAAAGTTTTGATTAATTGTTAATTAAAACTGATTATGCTTATGTTCCTAATTATTTCGGTTGATAATCATTATAACAAAATCTATTAGTTTTATAGTTAGGTTGATAAAATTAGTTTTATTAATTCTAAATAATAAAACGGAAATCTATTGTAGATTATCCTATTTCTGAAAACCGTTTTAAAATTGTTTTAGAACTGATATATATATAAATATATATATATATTTAATATATAAAAAAAAATATGACAGCAGCCCGAGTCGCGCCTCACGGCGCGACTGGCCGCTGTCACGCGGCTGCTGCCTCGCGGCGCAGGGGCGCCGCTACCGCAAGGCAGCAGCACCCCGCGTGCCCTAAGGGCTGCTGCCAATCGGCAGCAGCCCGCCCTCGGGCCCGGCCCGATACCCACTTGATTTTAAAATAGGTTTAAAATCGTTTTATGTTAAATGTATATATATGTTTGAGAAATTAATAGTTTTCTGTTTTGATTATCGAATGAATAATTCGTTTAAATGTTTGTTTTTACCAATATGTAAATCAAAGTGTTAAATGAATTAAAATCAAAATAAATGGGACGAGCATAATCAACGTTTTATATGGTTATATTAATCTAAGGATTAATATAAAGATACAAAACGATTAGAAGTAAAATTGGATGAAAGTTAATTTGACGAGTTAATGTGATTAACCTAAATATTACATAAGCCGGTTATGTAATCAACCAATTAAATTTATTTAATTGAGTCTATGCATGTTTGGAGTTATGGACATATTTGGACCCTCTTTTAGTCTTTTGGTATTTTTGAAATAGGGCCTGCGCGTCCTGCCTTTCTACTATCTATTGTAATTTCTCCTCTCATCTGATTCCCTTCAATTCAATTGAAGTTTTCTTATAGTAGTATAGAAATTAAAATGTAATTTCAAGGCGCCAAGGAGAAGACGGAGGACCTAAAGAGAAATATGTAATAGTTAGTATTTCCTTAGGTTTGGCCTTTTATTCCGTCTCTGGCTCGACGGAATAATTTAGATGATGTGTCCATAACGCCAATGTATGTGAATGTATGTATGTCTGATGTATGCTAAAGCAAATCAAGACTAAGTTAGATTATGAGACTTAAATAAAATCCCTCATTAAAAATTTAAGTAAATAAGTAAGTTATTAAAATCGGTTGCCCCTCCCTAATATTATAATTCAGCCGGCAGTACTGGGGGCCTTTGGGTGGTTGAGTAAACTCATGCTCGGGGTCTTATGGTAACACCTGAATTATCGAAAATCATTTTTCATGAATATGGGGTAATACTTAAATTAGATTATGATAATTGGATGAGTAAACTCATGTTGTCATAAACTAATGGGCAAAACGGTTGGGATTAATATGAATAGCATATTAGTTACTAATGTGGTTAGTAACCCAATAACCTAGGAATCACATTAGAGATGTGATTGATTATATGAATCTACCTAATGAATGAGACTAGCTTGTTGAGTAAACTCAAGGCGAAATCTCAGGAGTTAGGATCCTAGCTCACTAAAGGATTTGTGAAATTCTTCGAATTAATATGGAGGGTTATTAATTTGGCAAAATAGTGGGAGCAATCTGAAATAAATTAAAAGGCCTATAATTTTAGATTGTTAAACTTTAAAGCAAATGAATGACATACGTTTACTCTTTCTCACTCTCAGGTTTTGTTTAAACACACACTCTTAAAATCATGACTAAAACCAATCTGCAAAACATCCTTACCGATAACAAATTGAATGGTTCAAACTTCACCGACTGGTTTCGTAACCTCAAAATTGTTTTGAAGTTCGAGAAAATTGGGTATGTACTTGATACATCGATACCCCTGTCCCTAAAGATGATGCTCCCATCGAGGAAATTGATGCTTATCAGAAGCACAAGGCTGATGATGATCATGCCGCTTGCATCATACTTGCATCGATGACGTCGGAATTACAAAGGCAACATGAGGAGATGAATGCCTATTCCATCATCATGCACCTAAAGGAATTGTTTGGGAAACAAACCAGGTGCGAACGCTACGAGATATCAAAATTGTTATATCGTTGCAGGATGCAAGAGGGCACATCTGTCATGACACATTGTGTCAAGATGATAGGCTATATTACCAAACTTTCTAGTATTGGATTTGTGATGGACAACGAATTAAGTACCGACTTGGTTCTTCAGTCCCTCCCAGAGAGTTATTCACAGTTCATCATGAACTACCAAATGAATGACTTGCAAACCTCTATTGAAGAGCTTGCAAACATGCTCAAATCAGTTGAGCCCAATATGAAGAAAGACAAGGCCATACCGGCTCTTGTAATCGAGGGATCGAAGAAAAGAAAAGGGAACTTTCCCAATTCTAAACATCCCAAGAAAGGTAAGAAAGATGTGTCCAAGGGAAAGGAAGTTAAGAAGCCCAAAGGAGAGTGCCACTTCTGTGGTAAAGACGGGCATTGGAAGAGAAACTGCAAGGAGTATCTAGCCACCCTCAAGAAGGGAAAAGGCGGTGCTTCTACATCTGGTATGTTCTATATTGAAATAAATACGGTTTCATTGTCTGAATCTTGGGTACTTGATACCGGATGTGGATCTCATATTTGTACAAATATGCAGGAGCTAAAACAGACTAAGGAACTAAAGAAAGGAAGCATAAACTTGCGAGTGGAAAATGGAGCAAGAGTTGCCGCCCTCGCAATTGGAGATTATGTTTTACTTTTGCCCTCTGGGCTTGTAATAGAATTAAGGAATTGTTTATACGTTCCTGAGATGTCTCGTAACATTATTTCTATTAGCCGTCTCGTTGACGACGGTTTTCATATTTCAATAAAGAACAATAGTTGCAATTTTTATAAAGATTCGATCTTTTATTTTTCAGGAATATCACAAAATGGGATTTATGTGTTAGATGATAAAACTCCTGTTTTTGCAATTGATACCAAAAGACATAAGCTAGATAATTCAACTTACTTGTGGCATTGTCGTTTAGGCCATATAAACAAGAGACGCATGCTAAAGCTACATTCAGATGGGCTTATAGATCCAATCGATTCTGAATCATTGGAAACATGCGAATCATGTTTAAAAGGTAAAATGACAAAGACACCCTTTAGCAATAAAGGTGAGCGTGTATCAGACATTCTAGGACTCATTCATTCAGATGTATGTGGTCCTATGTCAGTCCAAGCAAGAGGAGGATTCAGATACTTCATTAGCTTCATAGATGACCATACTCGCTATGGTTATATCTACTTGATGAGGCACAAATCAGAAGCTTTTGACAAGTTCAAATGCTTCAAGAATGAAGTGGAAAATCAATTAGGAAAGAAAATAAAAACACTTCGATCTGATCGAGGTGGCGAATATCTTTCTGATGATTTTCTGAATTATCTAACTGAATGTGGGATATGCTCACAATGGACACCTCCCTATACGCCACAACACAATGGTGTATCTGAGAGGAGAAACCGTACCCTATTAGATATGGTACGATCCATGATGAGCATGGCCTTACTTCCAAAGACGTTCTGGGGCTATGCCTTAGAAACTGCCCTCTTCACCCTAAATCGAGTACCAACTAAATCTGCTAGTTCCACGCCATATGAATTGTTCGTTGGTAGGAAACCCATGTTCTCTTTCATGAGAGTATGGGGTTGTTCAACATATGTCAAACGCGTTGCGTCCGACAAATTAGATTCTAAATCTGATAAATGTTTCTTCATTAGATACCCTAAGGAAACTATGAGATATTACTTCTATCATCCAGATGATCAGAAAGTGATCGTATCCAAACACGCAACCTTCTTAGAGAAAGAGTTTCTCGAAGAAACACAAAAGGGAAGCGTGATTGAACTCGATGAAGTTCAAGAGGAAGAAACACCGACTGAAACAACGGAGGCGGTCGAGATACCCGAAGAAGTCCCATTAGATGAGACTCCAGTGGCACCTATTCGTAGATCACGAAGAGTTCGTGAACTCCCAGTTAGATATGGTTTTCTAGTGGGAGATGATGACGAGGTTCCCGTATTAGACGACGAACCCGAAAACTACAAAGAGGCTCTTATTAGTCCAGATTCTAAAGCATGGCTTGAAGCCATGGATTCTGAAATGGATTCCATGTATACTAACCAAGTTTGGACTTTGGTTGATCCACCCGAAGGGATAAAACACATTGGGTGCAGATGGATCTTCAAAAAGAAGACTGACATGGATGGAAAGGTTAGCACCTACAAGGCTAGGTTGGTAGCGAAAGGATATCGTCAAAAACAAGGTGTTGATTATGATGAAACCTTCTCTCCCGTTGCTATGTCCAAATCAATCAGAATCATGCTTGCAATTGCCGCTCATTTTGATTATGAGATTTGGCAAATGGATGTGAAAACAGCTTTCCTAAACGGAAACCTGCTTGAGGATGTATACATGATGCAACCTGAAGGTTTCATATCAAAGGATGCAAATAAAGTTTGCAAACTTCAGAGATCCATTTATGGACTCAAGCAAGCATCTAGAAGCTGGAACAAGCGTTTTGACGAAACCATAAAACAATTTGGTTTCGAACAAAATTGCGAAGAAGCTTGCATTTACAAGAAAGCAAGTGGGAGCTCTATAGCATTTCTCATACTATATGTGGACGATATACTGTTAATGGGAAATGACATTGCTCTATTATAGTCAGTGAAAATATGGTTATCCAGTAACTTCTCAATGAAAGACCTCGGTGAAGCAGCCTATATACTTGGTATAAAGATCTACAGGGATAGATCACGTAGACTGCTTGGTCTTTCACAGGCTACATACATTGAAAAGGTGCTAAATCGGTTTAGCATGCTTGAATCGAAACGAGGTAACTTACCCATGGTACATGGAGTAAAGTTAAACAATCATCAATGTCCTAAAACTGATGATGACAAACGACGCATGACTGTAGTCCCGTACGCCAGCGCGATCGGTTCGATTATATATGCTATGCACTAGACCCGACGTAGCGTTCGTGTTATCTGTAACGAGTCGTTACCAAGGGAATCCGGGAGACGAGCATTGGATTGCCGTCAAAAACATTCTTAAGTACTTGAGAAGAACTAAAGATATGTTTCTAGTGTACGGAGAAGGAGATCTGAAAATACAAGGATTTTCAGACGCTAGTCATCTCACAGATGAGAATGATTTTAAATCCCAATCAGGATACCTGTTTATCCTAAATGGGGGCGCGGTCAGTTGGAAAAGTTCCAAGCAGGGAAGCGTAGCTTTCTCTACGACCGAGTCAGAGTACATCGCTGCTGCGGAAGCAGCAAAGGAAGCAGTTTGGATTAGAAAGTTCATTACAGAACTAGGTGTGGTGCCTGACATTGTCAATCCCATTACTCTGTACTGTGATAACAATGGAGCCATTGCGCAAGCAAAGGAACCACGGTCTCATAATGCATCCAAGCACTACCTAAAGCGATACCACATCATAAGAGAGATTGTGGCTAGAGGAGATGTGAGAATAGAAAGAGTACCTACAGAGGACAACGTTGCAAATCTGTTGACAAAGCCTTTAACCCAGAAAGTACATGATCGTCATTTAACTTCTACTGGGATAAGTTTTAGAAACAATTGGCTTTAGTCCAAGTGGGAGTATGTTGGGGTTTTGTGTCCTATAGTCAATTGTTGCAGGATACAAACTTATTGTAAATGAATTGTTCTTTATATCATTTGTTTTAATGAGATATATGTTTTATAACTATATAAAGGCAATTCCTTTTAAGCACTAAATAAAGTCTAATAAAAGGAAATCCGTAAGTTTGTTTAAAGTGATTATAAAGTGTTCATACAAGCATGAAGTGAGACAAAACTTTATAATAAACTAATAAACTTAAAACCACCCCAAGTCGAGTGATATGTTTAGGATTGATATATCACTATTGAGACTTGTATGTAACAATGTCTTCTGTCCGACAGAAAGCTGATCTCACAAGCTTCATATATACAGATATCTGGACAGTTACATAGGTATGGGTAGATTCATCCTTGTCAACTGTTCATTAGGATTGGGGATCCAATTTGAGATAACAGGATGGGTAGATTCATCCTTGTCAACTGTTCATCTCATTGGTATTAATAGGTATAACTAATCCTCAGACTCAAAGGAATGTTAATTGGTCATCCTGAATTACTGAATGTGAGACTTTGATCCTGTGGTCCCACGATCCTTAACAGAGATGACTCTGGGGTGTGAACTGCAAAGGTTGGGTGTCACAGGAAGTAATTTCATGGTAGTTATACATTGGATTGAGCATTTATCACTCCCGATTAATGGGAGATACATCCAAGGATCGCTTGTGGAAGACTTGACTCTAAACCCTTGCAAGGTGATAGCTTAAGAGTAGAAATACAGATTTCACTTAACCTATCTTTTTGAGTTGACTCGGCCAATAACAAGTAAAACGAACGTCTCGCTATATGTGACTTGACATTACCCATAGTCATAAGATTCAGTTCAAGGATGTAGTTGATAAAGGATCGTATTATACCGTAACTAATACAGAAGGGTTAACGACAGAATCAACCTGTCTTCTTAACAGACTCTGGGGGAATGATTACAGACTTGCCAATAACATACTCTGTACATTATTCCGTTATGCAAGGGATTAAATATAATTCTTGAAGAAATTAATTTAATAGGTTGCATACGGCCAGAAGTAGTAAGGACCTAATGGATCACACATAAGACTTGGAACCAAAAGAGAGATGGATATGATTAATAGATGGAAGTTCAATTAAGCCCAGTAAGGCCCAAATACAAGGAGGGGGCCGAAATTTGTATGTATTAGTAAGGGATTGATTTTATTCCATTAAACCTAATTTGATTAGGATTATGAATTAAATTAATTAAGAGATAATTTAATTAGGAGTTTTAATTAGATTAATATTCTCCTATTATTATCCAATTAGGTTATTTATTATTATCCTAAATATATTAGATATATAGTGAGATAATAATTAGGAATCCTTTTCTGAATTGGATTCCTATTAAGTAACCTATTCCTATCTAACTAGGGTTTAGATACAAGCTAATATATATACCCCTCCCTATAGTGAATTTCGACCAAGCCCTAAGCCTCCCCACTTGTGATTTTTGAAATTGCTTAGAGAGAGAGAGAAAAGAATTCTATTCCCCAAGTTCGTGGACAAGAATTCATACGGCATTCCATCGATTGATTAATCTTATTCATCCCTCTTTCTCCTTGATCTTGTGTTGGTTAATTAGAGGCAATCTATTTTGGTTGCATCTCATAAGGGTTGATTTTATCTTAACCTCACCGTATTCTACTTTGCGGTTGGAACCTCGGAGAAGAATTGTGGGCGCTTCTTTAACAACGGTAGATTGTTCATTGAAAGGTATTCCTTCTTATCCCTCTTTATATGAAATAACGATTAACAGATCCTATGGTTAAAAGGAAATAGGATAAAATTTTTATATTTCCGCTGCTATGCCTTAGCCCTAATTTCCTTCAATCTAACGCACAGTGAAGCATATTGATAGCCGAAACATTGTTTTGTAATTTTTTAAGGTCATCTTCTGACCACTTAGTTTCACTCTTAACAATTTTCTCATTGTCAACAGTTTTATAAGGCACATATGGGCATTGAACTATATTGAGAGAGTTTAGAGATTACTCAGCATGACTTATCCTGGTTCGGCCTCTCCGCCTACGTCCAGTCCCCAGAATCCCTCCGGGCTTTTTAAATCCAATACTGAGCTCTTTAAAGGTAGAGCACAAACCGTTTACAAGGCAGTTGAATATGCAAGAGTACATTCCTCTATTCGTCTACTCAACTCCTACTAAGTGCTATATCCAAACACCTAGATTTCTCTACCACTAAGCACTCAACACCGAGTACTCAGCACAACACTCTCAATTTACAATTGATACAAGTTTGTTCTTTTCAGAAGAAGAACATTTTAGATGATTACAGAAAATCAATCTAGCTTTTACACAAGAATAGAAATTTGGTGTAAGATCTCTTTTGGTTTTTGTGTGCTTTGTATGTATGCTCTTTTTGTTCTTGTTGTGATCGACTAACGATCCAAGAATGATCACGTCCTTTTATAGTTGAGGTCAGAAGCAGAAATGATTTGAATCTTGGATTTGTCCATTGATCCAAACGGCTCCTTTTTGAGACACGTTCTGGTCAGCTTCAGTTTTGCAGGCCAATCTTATCGTCTGAATTTCCACAGTCGACAGGCTTGTCTTCTTCTTGTAGGTTTCGTCTTCTTGTGCCAGTTTGTCTTTTAGCTAACGAACAGTTGACCCATGCATCTCGAAATTGGCTTTTGCGTAATTCCAAGGTTCTGGATTGGTGCAGACTGTTGTCGGATCTTGTCTTTTAGCAAACGGATCATTCATGCTGTCCTGAGATCACTCAGCTTGACTTTGATGGACGTTGTCTTTAATTGTTGTCAATTCATATACTGAGTTCTCTTTTGCTTAGCTTCCATGGTCAGCATAGTTCTCAAAAAGACTTTTCTACTTTTGGTACTGAGTTTCGTTCCACTCAGCTTCGTTGATTAGCTTGATCGTTAAGCTTCTGTTCTGAAGCTAACTTATCTTCTTTCACACTGAGTTCCACTCTACTCAGCTTGTGCTGTGATTTTATGCTGACTTCGTCCTGTCTTACTTTTTATTTCTACTTGTATTTATATTTATACTCAATCATTGAACAAACATATTAGTACAATTAAATCAAAGCACTTAAATTTAATTGTCCCTTAATCATGGATTAACTTAAATGATTTTGTCAAATCAAAATCATGTGGAAAGGTGTTTCAACACATGGCTCTCCAGTTCATGCTCGATAATTTATCAAGGCAATTAATCCAGTCCTTCCTGATTTTCCAAGGTACATTACTTGAGTTCTTATTGAGAAGCTGAACAGCATATGAGGAATCTGATTCAATCCACAAGTGTCTCCAATTTATTTCCTAGGCTGACTCAACAGCATATATAATTGCCTTTAGCTCAGCAATGTGAGCAGGCGAATTTTGTATAGGAAATGCAAAACAGCCTACCACAAATCCTCTATGATTCCGGAAAATCCCACCCGCCCCTGCACATCCGTTAACACTCGAGGACCCGTCCATGTTGACCTTAAGCCAATAAGTGGGCGAAGGGATCCATCGGAAAATGGCAAAGTCTGGCTCAGGCGATGGTCAATCTCGGACAGCAGCAGCTCCAGCGCCTTCACTGACAAAGTGCAGTAGGCTACAGCGCAAATTTTGGATTGAAGGGAGGCCATTATCAAAGATAGCCTTATTACGGATGTGCCAAATGAACCATATACATGTAATAATCGAGAAGTTCCATCCTTTCCTTAAACATTTCCTCACACGAACAACACGTATTTCTTTAAAAAAAAATTTCAAAACAGTACCAGTACAGTAGGCCACGCTATTCAAATTGCAAACTAAACCCCACAGGTTCATAACCACCCGAAAGTTTACGAATATGTGCTCGATCGACTCCTTAGCGTTCTTACAAAGCTCACATCTTTGAGCAATAGCAATCCCCCGATTTTGAAGCTGAGCCTGCACCGCCAGCTTCCCGTGAAGCAGCATCCAACACGTTGCTGCTCGTCTCGAAGGAACAAATGAGTTCCACAGGAACTTATTCCACGTTACCGGCGTCCCTAGCTAGAGCTCGAGATAGAAGTCTTTAGCCGTTAGCCTTCCCGAGTCAGATGGCTTCCATATGTAGCTATCCGATTCGCCAAAAGCTTTAGTTTGCCTAATATTTTCCTGAATCTGTTCAGGAAGATCCTGCAGATTATCCCAATCCCCATTTGATCGGAGCTCATATACATGCCTGAAGAGATTAGCCTGTTGCTTTCTAGGAATGTTTAACCGATCCGCTACCGGTGGCTCTAGCCATCTATCCGTCCAGAAGTTAAGCCCCGAGCCTTCCCCAAACCACCAAACAGCTTCATTTCTTACCGTTTCAAAAACCAATTTCAAGGAGGACCAAATTGAAGAGTTTGAAATGCATCTCTTAGCTAATCCAGACACCTCAAGAAAGCGACGGTGAAGTAGGGAGATAACGAAGCTCTGACCCTGCAATAAATCCCAGCTTAATTTTGCAAGCAATGAAAGATTGAACAGCTTAAAGTCTTTGATTCCCAAACCACCAAAATCAGTATGTTGAACGCAAATACTCCATGGGACTGTGATAAGCTTTCTTTTATCCCTATCCCCAATCCAGAGAAAATTACGGACAACCTTATTGACTCTAGACATAAGTGCACAGGGCCATTTGTAAATTAGGAAAGAGTGTACCAGAGCCCCAGTCAAGGAGGATTTAATTAGAGTAAGCCGGCCAGCAAAGGAAAGAGAGTGACCCTTCCAGAGGCTAAATTTGCTGAGAAAACGGTCGATGAGAGGTTGCAAATACCTCGCTCTAGGGGACCCATGAAACAACGGAACTCCGAGATAATTAAATGGGAGAGAAGTAGTCCTGATCCCCAGCATACCCGAGAGACGGCTTCTGCATGCAGAGGAGATATAATTGCCAAAGATAGCCTGTGATTTATCCCAATTGACAGCCTGTCCGGAGTATGATTCATACATGTTGAAGATATCTTTAATGCACTTCATATTCTTCAAAGTAGCTTTACAAAAAAGCATCATGTCATGTGCATAAAGAAGATGAGAGGGAAAACCAACATCCTTAGTATAAATCATAGGATCAAATTTACCTTCAGCCATAACCTTGCTGATCCATCTGCCAAGGAAATCCTCAGCAAGCCCAAAAAGAATGGAGGAGAGCGAATCCCCCTGTCTGACACCACAGGAACAGTTGAAGAAACCTTTAACACCTCCTCCTAATGCAATAGAGATTCTAGCAGATCTGAGAATTTCTAGGATCCAATTTCTAAATTTCAGAGAGAAACCAAACGAGTCAAGAACATCTAGCAGAAAGTTCCAATCCAATGTGTCAAATGCTTTCCTGATGTCAATTTTCAAAGCCATGTTGCCTCCAAAGCATTTCTTTTTAAGCATATTTACCCCCTCCGAAGCCGAAACTATGCAGTGATGAATACTTCTGCCTGATATGAAGCCAAACTGATTGTCCGAGATGATTTTGGAAGCAATCGGAGCCAGTCTGTCAGCAAAAATCCTTGAAATGATTTTGTAGCTGAAGTTTCCCATAGCAACATGTCTGAATTGCTGAATTTCATTAGCTCCTTCAATTTTAGGAATGAGCGTGATGATGCTAGAGTTCAGACCAGGAAGCATATAACCAGAATCAAAAAAGCTAGTTACCATTCTGCACACATCAGGCCCCACAATATCCCAACAATGCTGAAAAAACACTCCTCCGAAACCATCAGGCCCAGGCGAGCTGTCCCTATTCATGTTGAAAACGGCATCATGGATCTCATTATTAGAGGGTCTCCCAAGGAGAAGCTCATTGTCCGAATCTGACACACTACGGGGAATCACTGAGCTTACTACATCATAGTCAACATATCTAAGATCACCAGTGAAGAGCGTCTCATAGTAGTTAACCACATGTTGAGATATCATGCTTTCATCACTGACCAAAGAATTATTAATTAAAAGAGAGTCAATAGAGGATTGCACCTTCCGGATTGTGGCTGACCTGTGAAAGAAAGTTGAATATCTATCCCCTGCCTGAAGCCATTTTTCCATGCTTTTGGCCCTGAGAAGCATCTCTTTCCTGTATAACTGAAGATCAAGATCCTGCTGAGCTTTCGATTCTTGGGCAAAACGGACTTCATTTAATCCATCCCTCAAAATACTAGATTGAACCTCTTCAAGTCTAGTAAGGGCAGAAGCAATATTGTTGTCCACGCATCTAAAAACCTCAAAATTCCAAGCTTTAAGTTTAGGTCGGAGAGTTTTTAATTTGTGACAAAGCAGTTGGGCCAGGGGAAGAGAAACTCCACAGGAGTGCCAGTGATCATAGACAAGTTTGTGCAAGGATCTGTGAGTGGTCCACATAGAAAGAAATATAAATCTTCCTTTTCTAGCAATTCCAGATTTACAATAAAGTTGAGCATTGAATTCTATCCCAGCTGTCAATAAAGTTTCCATTGACAAGTGCCCTGTCCAATTTTCATTCCACATGGGCATCTCCCATTCTCCAATTGGACCACGTAAACTGCATATCGTGCTTTCCACTTCATTCAGATCTCCATTCCGGATGAAATCCTTAAACTCCTGACAGCTGCTCTCAGAAGGGCACCTGCCAGTTTTCTCATGTGCACCCTTGACGGCATTAAAATCCCCCAAAACAACTCATTTGTTGCTGTCCTCAGTTGCAAGTATCGACTCCCAAAGCAATCGACGCCTTCCACTATTGTTACTTCCATAAACAAAGGAAATCTGAAAAACATTAGGATGCATGTAGTACCTAATGGAAATGTGTTGTTCGTGCTCTAGGAGAGTGAAACACCTACCACTAATGCCAATTTTACGAAATAGCCAAACAGAATTGTTGCTATTTTGGGAGATCAGCTGCATATCAAGAGACTTCTAGAACAAAGATGAAATATTATCAAATTCGGTCATAGGCTCAGACAGACACACCAAATCAGGATGATTAGTATTGCACAAAAGTTTTAGTGCTCATTGGGTACCCTGATTCTAGATACCCCTACAGTTCCAGTACAATATGATCATGTATATTTGGCATGAGGGTTTGCTCGCCCTTTCATCTTAGAATTAGCCTTAGGCTTCCTTCTTTTAGTAATCCAATCACTGCTCTCAGCAGCATAATCATTCTTGATACAAATGTCTCTATTCTTTGATCTAATGAGATGTTGTGTCCATTCATGAGATCCAGAGAGAAAATTTACCTCCTTAGGCATAACTATCGGGAGTTTCATCATTAAACCCTCCGAATCCGACGCCGAGTGACTGATATCCTCACTGCCGCCATCCCAGTTCCTCAAGACATCCCCAGCTTCAGCCTTTCCATTTGTTTGAAAATCGTTGTGAATAACCAGCTGCATAGAATTTTGCGATGGATTACTATCCCATACTTTGTCCGTCTGCTTCGCTGGATCATAATCATTTCGGTTCTCCTTATGATTAGAAGCTTTCTGCTTAGCATTGTCGCGTGATTTCCCTTACTTGAGCCCTTTGTCCCGCGGGGCCTAATGCTTAGCATTCCGGCGACAGAGAGATGAAGAGTGCCCGATAGAGGAGCAAGTACCACATAGCTTCGGCAAGTTCTCATACTCCACATAGACCCACTACTTCTGATTATCAGTGTCAATTCTAAGTTTGGATTGAATCTCGCGAGACAGCTTAACCTCAATAAGCACCCTGGCAAAGTGCCCGAATTCACCACTAACCGTGTTCTGATCAAATCTAATAGGGACCCCTACAGCTCTAGCAATACTGGCAATGATTCTGGTATCCCAAAATTCCCACGGCAAGTTATAAAATCGAACCCATACCTGCACGGAAGTGGACTTGTGCAACTATGGATTGAAACCCGGGGTCCAAGGCGAGAACCTGATAATACCAAGCTTGAGGGAAATAGCTCCAAGGCCCCAGATAGCCTGAAGAGCACTTTCATTAGGCATGATTATTTGATAGAAACCTTTCCCGAAAGAAATCATCTTCCAGTCTGAACCTCTCTTCCAAACCTGGTTCAATTTTGCCTTCAGCTCAGCGTGTCTCCAGGGACAAGCCCCCTTATTCATCGTAACCCGGTCGATGATAGAGTGTTGTACCGACTTGATTCTTTCCTCATATATATCCTGAGGAATTGGTACCACCATGAATCCCCCCTCCTCAGAGACAAGCAGAGTGGTCGGAGCAGGTATTGTGGTTTTAGCATATCCCTTCACTGCTTCCGCGAAGGTAAGCGGCGGAGGTTGCAAATTGGATGTCGAAGCATGAGTAGATAGTCGGGTGAAGGCCTTCTGATCAAAGAGATGTGCGATCGCAAATGGCGCCGCTCCTATCGTTGAAGACGCAGACGAGTTCATGGCGCAAGTTAAATCACCATCGCCGTCGCCGCCTCTATAGAATCTCAAATTTTTCAATATATATGAAGTTCTTCTTAAACGAAAATGAATTTGCTAAAAATAAAACTATTTAGGAGATTAAATATTAATAATTTAGGAAATTTAATTGAAAGGAAATGGATAGAGAAGGTAAAATGATTTTAAACAACTATAAGAGCATCTCTAAAAGCTTTCTAGTTTGGCTCTTAAGTTAAAATTTGAAGAGTAAGAGTCAAAAATCAGCTCCAACAGTCTCTTAGTGGCTCCTCAAATCACTAAGAACACATTCATCATCTCTATTAATAGAGAATCTCTCTACATCTCTTAGTACCTTATAAATTCACTTTTTATTAATAATTTATTATTAAGGAGTCTCTCACCTTTCACTATTAGTAAATATAACAATCATTAATAATTTTAATTATAAAATAATAAATAAAGATTGAATATAAGGAGTATTATTGGATTTAATATATATTAGTCACTCTTAAATCACTAAAAGTCAGAGGCGGATCCAGAGGGGGCGGGGAGGGTCAGCCGACCCTGCGGCTCTCCGGAACACCTTTGAGGAATAGTGGTTCAGCCCCGACCAGTCCCAAAGATAATTAAAATTAAAACTTATTATATAGGACATGATTATATGACATAAAATTAAGTTTACATAGTTGGTCTTAATAGTAATTAAAGGAACCTCTATATCCAATTAGTCTCATGTTTGAATCTCCCTCGCTTCAGTTTTTATCCCATTTTAATCATTATTAATCTTATTCTCCTTTATTATTTTTAATTGTATTTTTATTTAAATTTTTCACGTTTAATCATATATTTGTGATCTGTTACTAATCGCCGATAAAATGACGCATGTATGTGAAGTGTAGATGACAAGATCCATGACTAAAAAGACATTTGGGTAATTAATTTATTAGTCCCTATATTTTGACAAAACACACTGTTTAGTCCATATATTTTCAAAAACACATGGTAAGATTCCTAACATTTTTCTCAGTGAACTATTTAGTCATTCCGGCTGTTTGTTAGATTTTTTACCGTTTATGACTTCGGAAATGACTAAATTACCCTTTACTATTTAACTTCAAACTTGAGAAGAGGAAATCTAATTTAGAAGAAGAAGCTATTTGTATGGAGAACAAGAAAAAGAATAGACCCAATGGTTACGAATTTGAACGATTAAGAAGAAAATCAAGAAGAAGAACACTCAAAGTTGATTTCAAATGCATTAGAGTTTAAAGGAAAGGAAAATAAAGGAAAAGAAGAACGCAAATCCAAATTGACTAACAGAATCTTCATGATAGTCTACCGGCAGGGACTAAATAGTTCACTGAGAAAAACCTTAGGGACTAAATAGTTCATCGAGAAAAAACGTTAGGAACTTTACCGTGTGTTTTTGAAAATGCAAGGACTAAACAGTATGTTTTGTCAAAATATAAGGACTAATAAATTAATTACCCAAGACATTTTGATGAATAATTTGTCCAATTGACCAAATTTATCAACGTTGGGGGTAAAATTGCTCTTGGCTGCCAATGTTAAGGGTAAAATTACACAGTTTTAGACGTTAGAGGTAAAATTAAGTGTAGACGTTGGGCATTTTTGCACTTTATCCTTACTTTATAGGCAAAAATCATCATTAGGCCCCTGATCTTTCATTTTTTGGTTCATTAAGCCCTTGGTCTTTTATTTGGATACATTAAGCCCCTGATTATTTATTTTTAGTCTTATTAAGCCCTTGATGACCAAAAAAGGTAAAATTGACCATAAAATTCGGTTAACAGACTGTTATTCATTGCATTTGGATTTGAAATTTGCATTTTTCACTATTTAAAAGCAGTTTTGGATGTGTACAGTGACTATAGGAAAACTGTAAAAACATTAATTCAAAGTGTAAAAAATATTTTTTTTAATAATTTCGAATACAAATGAAGTTAATAACGTCATTTTCATTGTATTACATGTTCACAACTTACTAATTTGGTAATCAATGACTTAATGAGACCAAAAATAAATGATCACGGACTTAATGTATCCAAATAAAAGATCAAGGGCTTAATGAATAAAAAAATAAAAGATCAGGGGTCTAATGATGCTTTTTGCCTACTTTATATTGAAGCTCAGTTGTTTTGTACTTTAACATTTTCAATTAAGATCAAATTTACCCTTACATTATAAAAAATTTGAAAATTTTGATTTGACTACTATGAATCAAAACCTTAAGTCGTTATTAAGAAGAAAAAAATCTTCATACTATGGAGCCCATCCGGATTTTGAGAGTATATTAAAAAATTATTAAACAAGGTTGCCAAGAGGTTGCTAAAAATTGGCAACTTTCCTTGGCACCCACAATCACTCCAATAGTGGGCACCCTTTAAAAGTTGCCAAACCTATTGCCACATCAACTGGCACTCTTTTGGGCACCCTCTATTGGAGATGCTCTAAGAGTCTCTTGGAAATGCTTTTAGAAATAATCAAACAAATGAGTTTTGGGAGGTTTAAAACATTATGAACACTAAGGTAAAATTCATTTTAAGACAGATGTTTCTACAATAGTGTCTTAAGATTAGAACTATTTAATTAACTGAATTTAAATATGATGGATAAATATAATGACATGAACTTGAGTGAAAAAACTTGAGTGAAAAAAAGGATGAGAGAATTTAAAGAGTATAAATGAAATTTTAAAATAGGAATAACAATGAAAAATAAAAAGCAGAAAATTAGCTTCATAGGTGGTGAGCTTTGTATTGATTTTTTTTTGTTGAAATCTATTAATATATTAAAAGCAGGATACTAAAATTACTGATGTGTCTGATTTTTAGAGTTTTTGCTGATGTGGCTTTTTTCTAGATTATTTCTTACATTTTTATAGATTTTCATTTATTATTAATTAAAATTATATTTTCTACGTGTTTGTTAACTCTGATATATTTCCACATTTCCACGTTCTTCCTTCATCTTCGCCCTCACTCAATCGATTTGCCTATTTCTCTCGCCTGTTTTGAATGCTATGTTTTGTGAAAACTGAATCTTATTTCTATCTTTTCTCACTCTAAACCCTTTCATCTACATCCTAAAACTACTGTCTTCCTCATTCTGACTTCTCTCTGTTTGTAGAAAATCAATTATATTCATCCTCTTTATGTTAGACAGTTTCCTCTTCCCTCTTATTTGTTCGATCGATTTTCCACTGGTGAGTATAGTTCTGATCTGTCCTTCCTCTCTTTTTCTCATCAGTGATTTCAGTTTTCAGTTTGTTATAACTTAATTTTTCAATATTCGCGGTGGTTTGGGCATGAACATTATAAAGGTAACAACTTTGGGTCTATTAGAATTACTTAATTTTACATAATCAGTTTCTTTCCTCTCCAGTCTCTAGACCTCAACATTCTCCTAATTGAGACTATCTTAACGTGCAGATTACGAACAGTGTCTTAAATAAGGGTGGTTTGTGCAGGTTACTTCATCATTTGATGTTGCTTTGGGTATTTCAAGAACCACTATTCATTTTGATACATATAATTTGGTTTGTTAGACATGGTAGAAGTGGTTGCATATGATTTTGTTTTTCATTTTTGTTATTATATGGTATAAAAACAGCAGTAATTTCTTCTAAATTTTATTATGTGCAATTTTAATTGCATTTTGTTTCCAGTTTTGAACATTTTATAGTTGCAGAAATCACTTGCAGGAATTATCACTTAGAAAGGTATTTGAAATGTGTCCTACTTACTTTGAAGAGGTTGAAGAAAATATAAAAATTTCAGTAAAAGAATAAAATTTGATCTTTGTGTATTTCTACAAACTGTTAAAAGGCATGTAAGGCAAGCTGCGTTCTTCAGTTGTGGAACACTATGTACTTCTGAACTGCAATCAAGGGTCATATTTTGTAAAATAAATAAATAAATTACATGGGGATAAATTTATCAAAGTTTGAAGAAGGGTCTAAATGACAACTTTTGCCAAATATAGGTGCGAAATCAACCAAAATTGAAGATGTGTGGCTATTTGTTTTTGCCAAAGATTTTGAGTTCAAATTTCAAAAAAAAGATTTAATCCTGGGTTGATAAGATTTAAAATGGTAATCCATGTCTATAGAAAATTGTTTCGGTTGTTTTGTTGATTTTAGTATTTTGTTGGTTCTTTGTATTATTCCTTATCAAAACTTAATCATGCGTGTTATTTTTTAGATAACCTTAGCAAATAGTAGTAATGATTTGGAAGAGTGTTTCCATATGTGATACAAAGCAGACAAATGTTATGGAACACAATGAGTGAGCACATTGTTTTCCACGCACAAAGAAAAGAGCAGATCATGTATACTTTTGCTTTCAAGTTTGATATGTCAAACATGTGCTTTTCTTCACTGCCCATGACACCATCTCGGTCACCAAAAATTAAGAAGAAAATCAGGTACGGTTTTCCATTTCGAAATGTTGGAATAATCAATAATTGATGATATTATCTTAGTAGGTAAAGTCAATGTTAGCAGGTGAAGACAGTTTTAGTTAAGATGTATTGTTAAAATGTTAGCATGTGAAAAAAAAAACTTGGTTAAAATGTAACCTACCAAGTTGTATTGTTAAAATGTTAGCAGGTGAAAAAAAAAACATCTTTAAGAGACTTTTTATGTTGTAACCTACTAAGTCAATGTTAATAATTGTTCTCCATGAATTGTAGATGATATCTATTTTATCTATAGAGGTTGTAGATATCTACTTTTTATGTTATGTTGTAACCTCTAATTTTAGGATGAATTGTTCATAATAATTGTAGATGGTTGTGTTCATCCTTATGCACATTAGTTTTTCAATTATCACTTTGATGAACACTTTTTTTTTTTTTTTGACAACAGCACTTTTCTTTCTTTCTCTTGCATTATACAAACCTCTAATCACCATCTATCTTTTTCACACTATGTGGGTTTATCTACAAATGATTTTGATTTGGGGTTGTTCCACATTTATGGAAAATCTTATTGTGCCACATATAGTACTTTTTTGCTGATGAAAACGATATTCTCGGGTCACGATATTTCAATGCTAGATTTTCATGTCAATAATGGTTAACAAGATGGGAAATGCTAGGAAGAATCAAAAGTTATATGTAAATCATTTTTTAAGTATACATTTTCTGTAAAAAGAAGTATAACCACTTATCCTTTGTGTATTAATAATTTACAAAATTGAACATCGGTGCGAGAAATATGAGTCCAAAGGCAGGACAGATTGATAATCTGCAGTCCTTATGGGATAAGTGTGGTGACCATTATGATGGCAGCGGATCTATTCCCAAATGTTTTTTCTCTAATTATATATTTTCATATGTTTGGAGATAGCTTTAATGTTTATGGACTTTGAAATGCTTTTAGTGGAGAAAGTAATATGCTTATAACGAAGATATTGGATTCAATGATAATATTCAACTTATGGTGTAAAATAGAAGGAATATGCTTTATTCATTTTCATTTGATGAGGCCACGCCAACAAAAAAAACAGAAGAAATGCAAAAAAAAAAATAAAAAATAAGATTAAGATTAAGATTTTGTTGTTATTGGGTTTGGAAATGCCATTGCTGGAGTTTGAATAATTTATAAATTGAAAATTGAAAATATACTGAGAGAAGGAAAGCCAAAAAAACAAATTCTAGAGTGAAATGGGAACTGTATACTATTTGTCTAATGTAACTTTACAATATGTTTTTGTAAGTTTCACTTGCTTATTATGTTGGTAGCTTTTAACTTTTTCATTATAAATTGTTCATAACTTTTAAAGAAATAATGTGAACTTAATAATTAGTAATATTCTATTAATAAAAACACTCTTCGTTTAAAATTTCTTATTATATGAATAGATTAAAGTTGATAGACTATTGGGTAATTTATAGTTCAAAATGTTTAAAAAAATTATAATTTCAAATATAAATTAATAAATATATTTCATAGTGTGCAATAGCAATGTGATCACCGGTAATAGTCATATTCATTTTGAATAGCTAAATAAATTTTGATCAGTTACTGTTAAATTTTTAATGTCCATAATAGGATTCTAATAAATCTAGATTTAAATCATTCAAGATTCACGTAAACATGATTGTATACATCAAATAGGTGTATTTAAGAAATACATGTTTTAATTGTCATCAAATTACCCACTTAAGTCATGAATTTATGGGATATGCAGATGAAAATGTAAAAAAAAAAACAAAGAACTATGCAATGCAATTCTAACAAAATCTATAAATCAAAATTATAATATATAAGTTTTTTCTATAAATTTAAAATTTGCTGATTACTATAATTTTAAGTCATTGTTTGATTTTTTTTTTCCACCAGAATATTATAAGACATCCCGTGCATTGCACGGGATTCATGCTAGTTGTTACATAAAGCTTTCTATCCAAACGTAAAAACTCTTATTTCTAAAACTTTCTAAAAAATGGCACCTATGTTTAAAAATTTCTTCCCTCTCTAAAAACCTAAATACTTCCATCTTACTGTTTAAAAGTTTAAAAAAAACTATGCAAATGAGAACCAACGAATAATAATTCTCATAACAAAAAATAAAAAATAGTTATAAATTTATTTTCCTTTTAAATCAAATTCAAGTAATCATATATGAGAGAGAGAGGGGGGGGGGGGAGAGAGAGAGAGAGATAAAGACGAGTAATAGTATATAAAGGAAATTATTATATATACGATGTAGTTAATAGGTTTCTAAAACTATGAAATAAGTAATTTTATAAGTTATAGATTCACCATTCTAAACCTTTCGATATATTCTTCCACCTTTTTAAATAAACACCTAGTAGTTTATCAAAAGGTTTTCTTTTAACTATAATGCATGTTTTCAAAATCATTAATGTAAAGTCAGTATTATTCGTGGCGGAAAATTGAGTTAATGTCATGCCAATTATCATGTTAATGTTAAATGTGTTAATCCTCGCTAAATCTAAAAGAGTTAATGTCATGTTTGCGGGTTATACTTAATTTTACTATTTACATATAAGTATATTTAAAAGTCTGAAAGGATAGATATAAATATTTCTACCAATTTAAATCATTTTTGGATTCGCATGTACAGTCTATCTATATATATATTATGGTAAAGATAGGACGACCCAACAGTTTGCCAAAACCAGTGGAATTCAAATCAAGGATAAAAGAAGACAATCAAACGAACATATTAATTTCTCTCCCTATATAATCTATCAAGAAGACAGAGGCCATAAAAAGTATAGACTCAAGTAGGCATATAAGAGAATAATATACCATGAAAGGAAAGCCAGTTGTACATTTAAAATACCAAGTTATACTACGGTTTTTGGAAAAAAAAAATAGCATAAAACTAAAATCTCACCATGACTAAGAACAACAATAATCATATATTTCGTACAAATACGGGGGACTCACCATATATGTTAGGACGACCAAAGATGAAGAAAAACGATAATAATAAAGACAATACAAATTAGCAAGCATATGAGAATCGTATTTTCTCTACTTTGCATAACCCACTATGCACATTGGTATTTGGTGCTAGATATTAATATGGAGTGGACTTTCAACTATAAGCTTGAGCTTTTAGTTCAATCGGTTCCATGGTATCAGAGCATGCCATGGAATCAATTGAACTAAAAGCTCAAGCTTATAGTTAAAGGTGTCATGAAACCGATTGAACTAAAAGCTCAAGCTTATAGTTAAAGGTCCACTCCATATTAATATCTGACATTTGGTTCCTTCTAGATGTAAAAGGGAATTGGGACAATGAAGAATGGAAAAGAGAAGTAAAGAATGTCAACTGATATTGTATCCAAAAATGGAAGATTGGAAGAGAGAAAGGTTGCAATCAGCATTTATGATATATATGATTTTGTTTTTTAAAGGGTGTAATTATAACATTCTAAAAGCAAAGTTTATGCATATTATCTTATAAAAAATCTAAACTAGTGATATCATTTATGCATAGGATTACTAAAATCTAAAGTAATTATGACTATTCATGCATAGGATTAAAAACATTATTCCCTCCATTTTTATATGCAAGTCGTTTAAGGACAAAATTACCCTTCTTGCTCCTCATTAAACTTTTCTTTTTTGATGGGTTTTCTTTCCTGCGTTATTCTCTTTCTTTTTCATAAATACGCCGAGTATAATTTTAGCCATGCAAATCCATCCGCGTCCAATAGATTTTCGCAGTGCAAAAGTGGCATTAATTATTAATTAGTTTTTCTTGGAAGTTGTGTTGTTTAATGGATACGAGTAATAGTATAGAAAGGAAATTATTATATATACAGTGTAGTTAATAGGTTTCTAAAACTATGAAAGAAGTAATTTTATAAGTTATAGATTCGTCATTCTAAACCTTTCCATATATTCTTCCACCTTTTTAAATAAACACCTAGTAGTTTATCAAAAGGTTTTCTTTTAACTATAATGCATGTTTTCAAAATCATTAATGTAAAGTCAGTATTATTCGTGGCAGAAAAATGAGTTAATGTCATGCCAATTATCATGTTAATGTTAAATGTGTTAATCCTCGCCAAATCTAAAAGAGTTAATATCATGTTTGCGGGTTATACTTAATTTTAATATTTACATATAAGTACATTTAAAAGTCTGAAAGGATAGATATAAATATTTCTGCCAATTTAAATCATTTTTGGATTCGCATGTACAATCTATATATATATTAGGGTAAAGATAGGACGACCCAACACTTTGCGAAAACCGGTGGAATTCAAATCAAGGATAAAAGAAGACAATTAAACGAACATATTAATTTCTCTCCCTATATAATCTATCAAGAAGACATAGGAAAAAAAAAGGCTAGACTCAAGTAGGCATATAAGAGAATAATATACCATGAAAGGAAAGCCAGTTGTAGATTTAAAATACCAAGTTATACTATGGTTTTTGGAAAAAAAATAGCATAAAACTAAAATCTCACCATGACTAAGAACAACAATAATCATATATTTGGTACAAATACTAGGGGACTCATCATATATGTTAGGACGATGAAAGACAGTGGCGAAGCCAGAGCTTAAAGTCTGGAGGGGCTCCATTGCATGAAGATTTTTTTTTCTTAATAACGACTTAAGGCTTTGATTCATAGTAGTCAATTTAAAATTTTCAAACTTTTATAATATAAGGGTAAATTTGATCATAATTGGAAATATTAAGGTACAAAACAACTGAGATTCAATATAAAGTAAGGATAACGTGTAAAAATACTCTAATGTTTACACCTAAGAATAATTTTATCCCCAACGTCTAAAATGGTTCAATTTTACCCTTAACGTTGGCAGTCAAGGACAATTTTATCCCTAACGTTGACAAGTTTGGTCAATTGGAGAAACTATATTCGAACATAGGACTAATTGGATGTAAAGATTCTCTTAATTGTCACTACAACCAACTATAAAAATTTAGTTTTATGTCATATCACTACAAAATAATTGATTAAATAGGACAAATATCAGGAACAGTTTAGATATATTGTCCTCCGTTATTTTTTTACAATTAATATTGGGGACAAATATGTTAATTGTCTCCTTTACTATTCTAATTTATAAATAGGGGAAAAAACTATATATTAACATATTATATTAAATTTATAATTTAAATAATAACTTTTTGGGGACTAATAAAATAGATGTGCATTCTGTTGAAACACCTTTCCACATGATTTTGATTTGACAAAATGATTTAAGTTAATCCATGATTAAGGGGCAATTAAATTTAAGTGCTTTGATTTAATTATACTAATATGTTTGTTCAATGTTGAGTATAAGTATAAATAAAAACAGAAATAAAAAGTAAGACAGGACAAAGTCAGCATGATAACACAGCACAAGCTGAGTGGAGTGCAACTCAGTATAATAGAAGAAAAGTCATCTTCAGAACAAACGCTTGAAGATGAAGCTAACCAAAGAAGTTGAATGGAACACAACTTAGTATCAAAGAAGAGAAGTCTTCCTCTAAACCAATGCTTGCAGACGAAGCTGACCACGGAAGCTGAGTAAGAATATGACTCAGAAACAAAGAACAAAAGCAACGTCAATAAAGTCATGCTGAGTATTCGTCAGGACAGCGCGATTGATCCGTTTGCTAGAAGACAAGATCCGATAGAAGCTTTAGAATTACGCCCAGAGTCAATTTCGAGATGCATGGGTCAACTGCCCGTTAGCTAAAAGAGGAACTGGCGCTAAAAGACGAACCTGCCGGAAGAAGACAAGCCTGACGCCTGCTAATTTCAGACGACAGGATTGGCTTGCAAATCTGAAGCTGACCAGAACAATGACGCAATAGATCCGTTTGAATCCAACGGATAATTCCAGATTCAAATCATTAGAGCTTCAGACTTCAACTATAAAAGGACAAGTTCATTCTTGGATCCTTTGCCGATTGCTGAAAAACAAAAGAGAAAAAGAGCATACATACAAAGCACATTCAAACAAGAAAAAGATCTTACACCAAATTTCTATCTCTGTGTAAAAGCTAGATTGATTTTGTAATCATCTAAAGTGTTCTTCATCTAGAAAGAACAGGTTTGTATCAATTGTAAAAGGTTGAGAGAGTGGTGCTGAGTACTCAGTTTTAAGTACTCAGCGATAGAGAAATCTAGGTGTTCGGTTATAGCACCTAGTAGGAGTTGAGTAGACGAATAGAGGAAGGTATTCTTGCATATTCAACTGCCTTGTAAACGGTTTCTGCTATACCTTTAAAGAGCTCAGTATTGGATTAAAAAAAGCCCGGAGGGACTTTAGGGACTGGACGTATGCGTAGAGGCCAAACCAGGATAAGTCGTGCTGAGTAATTTCTAACTCTCTCTCAATATATCTTTATATCTGTTGCTTGATTAAATTGCTCAGGATATAAATTGTAAAAGCTGACACTGAGTAATCTTGGTGCTGAGTTAGAAGCTGACCTCAAGTGTTAATTCCCAACTCACATGTAAAACAGTTCTAGTCAGCATCTGACTAAAGCTGTCTTACATCTCTCGGCTGTGCTGACCTAAACTAAGTCAAGTAACTTAAAGAATCGATTAAGTCAGCATAATTAAACGAAAAAGTTACATTAGTTCCTAACCCCCCCTTGGAACTAATCACACAGGACCAACAAGTGGTATCAGAGCCCAGTTGCTCACTACTCAAAGATATAACTATCTTGAGCTGATCCCGATAAATGGCTGAGAACAGCACTCGTTTCCTTCCAAGAAATCAAACAACACAGATACTCCCCGAGGGATTATCAATTAGTCGGCCTCCCTTGTTTTTCGGATCAAATTATACATTTTGGAAAAACAGGATGAAAAACTTTATTCAAGCTACAAACATGAGCGCGTGGCTTGCAATAGTTCAAGGCCCATATGTGCCCTACAAAAATGTTGACAATGAAAAAGTTGTCAAGAGTGAAACTGAGTGGTCAGAAGATGACCTTAAAAAATTACAAAATAATGCTTCGGCTATCAATATGCTTCACTGTGCGTTAGATGCTGCAGAGTACAACAAAATTTCAGGTTGTGAGTCAGCACATGAAATATGGAAGAAGCTCGAAGTAACCTATGAAGGCACGAGCAAGGTCAAGGAGTCAAAGGTGAACCAACATATGAGACTGTAGGAGCTGTTCGAGATGAATGAGAATGAAGATATCTCGGAGATGAACTCAAGGTTCACAAATATTATAAATGAGCTTAAACGACTCGGCAAGAACTTTACGGAAGAAGAACAGGTGAAGAAAATCTTGAGAAGTCTACCCAAGAGCTGGCAAGCTAAGAAAACAGCTGTGGAAGAAGCTCAGGACTTGACCACGTACAAATACGATGAGCTAATCGGATCTCTGATGACCCATGAGATCTCTATAAAAAATTTTGAAGCTAAAGAAAAGTCAGAGGACAAGAAGCAGAAATCACTTGTCATGAAAGCTAACTCAACCGAAGCTGACTCATCAGATGATGAGGAGATGGCCATGTTCACAAGAAAGATGAAGAAGCTGTTCAGAAAAAATGACAAGAACAGTAAGAGGCCATACAAAAGAGGCGATAGGTACAAAGTTGAGTCTAGTGACAAATACAAAAAGGACAGCTCCAAGCCTGTCACGTGCTTTGAGTGTCATCAAACTGGGCACATTAAGTCAAGCTGCCCTAACTTAAAGAAAGAAAAGAGGGGAAGCAAAAAGGCAATGGTGGCCATATGGAGTGATAGTGATGAGTCAACCTCATCAGAAGCTGATGCAAATGAGACAGCAAATATATGCTTTATGGCCTACGACGCTTGTTAGACGAGGTGCCGCGGCCTAATCTCCCGGGCGGACCGGGGGGTGGACAACCTCATGGCGACGTAAGCGGTGATTGGCTCCGAAAGCAACCAATCGTGGAATCAAGCTGCTCGGCAGGACCGGAGCTCGGAGATATGGAAGAGTCGCCACCCACGAATGGGAAAATGAACACCGATCCCTTGCGGGAGACCGGTGTGGGTTCGGGAAACTTAGGTACGAGCCGAGAAGGCTAGCTCCTTTCCGGAGAAAGGCTACTAGGCACCCCGACATCGTCCGGTTATGAACCACCGGCCTCCTACTCAGCATGTTAGGCGATAACAGACTAATCGTATACTTCTTTAAGTTTAAAATTCGTTTGAAACCCTTTTTTTTCTCTTTTTGGAAATCATTTTGAGTATATGATATTGAAAAGCCACATCAGTAAAGAATCACCCATTTATGTTTATACATACACAGAGAGGGGGAAGAAAGAAGTAATTTATTTACAACCGTTTTTAAATGTTATGTTGTGTGTCTATTCTACATTAACTTATTTCTCCAAAACCATGTTTATTACATGGTTCGCACCTTAATCGCCGTTGGAACGATTTAGGTGCGTTTTAAAACCCCGTTCGATGAAGCTTACCCGAATCGCCGTTGGAACGACTCGAGTAATTGAAAACGTTAAAGTAAAAGCCTTTTAATAAGAAAACATGGTTAAACATACAAGTCAATTTTATTTTGTAAAAATTCTTTAAGAAAATGGTTCAAAACTCTTATTATTAACAAAGAAAACGATTTTGATTACAATGTTCGCTTAATCCGTCGTTGGAACGGACTAAGGTTTTAAAACGTGGTGTTTTGAAGACGATTTGAAATATCAACAAAAATGACTCCATTTACCTACATTAGAAATCTAAGAAAGCTCATTAGCTTAAATAATTTAATTGAAAACTCTCTTTTTGTGATTTATTTTCCCCACTTATTTAATGGACTCTCTAACTATCATAATTATATTAACAACCCATTTAAACCACCACCCACATTCAAACAAAGCCCACTTGAAATATGGACATAAGATTAGGCCCAAAAGAATAAAGAAAGTAATTTATGCATACATATATATATTTAAAATCAAAAATAGAATATGAGAATAAAAGCTAATACAAAATGAACTATATGTATATAAAAATAACGAGTACAATATATATATATACTTTAAAAATAGGAAAATAGGAAACAAATCCTATAATTAATGAAATAATTCTTAACCAAAAATAGTTTTATTCAATAATCACCAAAATAACCCAAATGTTTCAAAACTATACATATACACAACTAATATAGTTTTAAATACCACAAATACCATATGCTAATATATATTAATTATTTCCCCCAAAATACTAAATAACTAATATTTAAAACATAATCCAAATTAATAAAAAGAATACATATATATACTTATATTTATATTGTGAAATGAGATAAATAATAATATACACATATCCTAAAATAATTATAGATGCTAAAATTCTAAAATAATTTGAAAAGAATATATTACATAATTATATATATATATATACTAAGGATTGAAAGTCTAAAAGTTAAGAAAAAGGGACCGAAATGACATTTTTTACATTTTGGCAGATTTACCGACGGACAATCCGTCGGTAAACAGCCTTTAGTGACAGAATTGGCAAATTACAGCAGCACTCCAATATTTTCCAGATTTGTTCAAAAGCTTTAAATTAAATCTAATTCAATCGTTTTGGACTTCCGAACTACCAAAAATGGATCATAGTCGAAAAAGGAAGTTCCTAAAACGATGTTTTTATTTTAAAACGTTATTTAGAAATATTTTTTAAATTAGAAACTTATAATTACAATGTTTTCGACACCCGAACTACCTTTTTATCAGATCACGGTTCGTATTGGGATATCAAGACGAGGTTTTTTTATTTTAAAACAAAACCGAATTTTATCTAACGCGAAACGAAAATTAAATAAATACTAACTAAATAAAACGTGACAAAATAAATAAATGACTAAAGGAATAAAAACTATAGCATAAAAAAAATAAATAGAAGGAGAGAAATAAATTAAATAAAATAAAGAGTCTAGTCCTCGGATAATACCTTTAATTCGGTATCTGACAGTCGAAGCCGATTGATTCCACGAACCGCGAGCTTCCGTTTTTTAATGAAAATTTAGTAAAAAATTGAACTTAGGAAATTTAGAATTTTTGAGTGAAAAAAAAATATTTTTCTCAAAAAAATCCACTCTCTCTCTCTAAAAATGTTTAGAGTGAGAAAGTTTTCCCAAAATGCCTCCTCTTCCTCCCCCACCTTTTTTTTTGCCTTGGGATCCGTGCCCTTATATAGGGAAACGGATCCCGGAACAATGGGCGACGCCCAAAAAAATTTGGGCGTCGCCCATTGTGGTTGGGCGGTCGCCCAACCTAGTGTTGGGCTACCGCCCAACAATAGTTGGGCGGCCGCCCAACAATGTTGGGCGATCGCCCAACGGCGTTGGGCGAGCGCCCAACGCGGGGTTGGGCGCCCGCGCCCAACCCTCATCGGGCGTCCGCCCGATGCGTTGGGCGTCCGCCCGATGCGTTGGGCGTCCGCCCGACGCGGTTGGGTGCCCGCCCGGCGACCCTCGGGGCGTGCCCCGCACCGTCGGACGCGTGCACACCGTGGCCGCCGAGCGCGCGTTCTGCGCAGCTAGACGCTCGCACGTCGCGGCCGCCGAACGCGCGCTCCGCGCTGCCAGGCACGTGTGCTCAACGGCCCACGAGGGCGCGCACCGCCAGCGGTCCCAGGCATTGCTCGGGCGTCGAGAGTGTGCCACTCGCGGTGCGTCCGACGGACGCTGCGCGCATGTCTCGAGCCGTCAAGCGGGCGTTCGACCATCGTCGTCCGCGTGCGGGATGCCGTTGTGTGCCCGCGCCGTGCCGTTAATTTTCCTCAGCTTATTATTCTCTATATATTTTTCAAAACTTCCGGAATCAATCGCTTCGACCGTCTTGTTTCAGGTTTTCATCACAGGTCCTCCGACTCGGTGTCTACAGTTGCCCCTACTTTTCTATTTTGACAGTGATGTGTGTGGTTCGAAAACGTTTTTGCTAACGTAACACATGCAATGTAAAACATATAAAAGTAAAAGACACGTAACGAGTAGGAGGAAACATACCTGACCTTTGCGCTGCGCGCTCCGGCTTTGCTCTCTGACTGCATCAGACTCTGCTTCGGGCTGCACCCTAGTTCACGACCTCGGGGATAATGGCTAAATAGCTACCCTAGTTTACGACCGCGGGGATAATGGCTAAACAGCTACCCTATTTCAAGATTGCGGGGATAATGGCTAAATAGCTACCCTGATTTACGAATGCTGGGATAATGGCTAAACAGCTATCCTATTTCAAGATCGCGGGGATGATGGCTAAAAAGCTACCCTATTTCAAGATCGCGGGGATGATGGCTAAACAGCTACCCTGGTTTACGACTGCGGGGATGATGGCTAAACAGCTACCCTGGTTTCAAGGTTGCGGGGATAATGGCTAAACAGCTACCCTATTTCAAGATCACGGGGATAATGGCTAAACAGCTACCCTATTTCAAGATTACGGGGATAATGGCTAAACAGCTACCCTATTTCAAAATTGCGGTGAAGATGGCTCAAAAGCAATTTTAGTCCACGACCGAGAGTCAAATGGCTAACAAGCAATTTCGGCCTGCGACCGAGAGTCAAATGGCTCAAAAGCAACTCCGGTCTGCGACCGAGAGTCAAATGGCTCAAAAGCAATTTCGGCCTGCGACCGAGAGTCAAATGGCTCAAAAGCAACTCCGGTCTGCGACCGAGAGTCAAATGGCTCAAAAGCAACTTCGGTCTACGACCGAGAGTCAAATGGCTCAAAAGCAACTCCGGTCTGCGACCGAGAGTCAAATGGCTCAAAAGCAACCCCGGTCTGCGACCGTGAGTCAAATGGCTCAAAAGCAACTCCGGTCTGCGACCGAGAGTCAAATGGCTCAAAAGCAACTCCGGTCTGCGACCGAGAGTCAAATGGCTCAAAAGCAACTCCGGTCTGCGACCGAGAGTCAAATGGCTCAAAAGCGGGTTCTGTTTCTGGATTTTCTTACCACACGGTTGTCTGTATTTTCTCACTAGAGCCATCATCTCGACGATTCGATGGGCACACGTCTGAGTCCGAAATGAAATAGACTACTAATTGTTTTTCTATTGACTGTCGTCTGTATTTTGACTGGTGTCACTGTTCTGTAAAAATTAGCTGTTGTCTGGAATTGTTGTTTTGACAATGTTAGTCGCTGTCTGGGAGAAATGCAGGCTGAAACGGACTGCAAATCGGAGGTCTGTGCACCTGGTAATTAATTATTTACTTTTTACCTTTATGTCAAATCGTACTTTTTTCCTATTTACGGGAATGCCATTCCCTTTTCCTATATAAGGTGGTGGGGTTTCATTTCAACCCCACACCTTCTCTCTCCTCTTTCTCTCACTAGACTTCAATTTGGATTATTCTCGGGATGGATTTAGACGAATGGGATGGCACCAGAGGCATGGACGAGGTTTATGTGAACCTGGATAGAGTGGATACCTTCCACGACCCTACGACACATTTGAGCAGGACACGCTGCAACGAGGTAAGTGGTTTCTCACTTTTATTTGATTTGAACTCTAGGCTTTAGCATTCCTATACGAACATGATTTGCATGCTAACTCTTAGACTGCCTTAGAGGACTTTAGCTAGAAAACGTGAATTCCTTTATTTACACGTAACACTTGTTTGTTTTTGTAAGAATGCGCGCTATATGCGTGTGAATAGTACACTACGAATTTATGCATGTTAACAGTAAAAACAATGTGAATAGTAAAAACGTGAATAGTGCAAGTGAATAGTAAAAACGTGAATAGTGACAACGTCAATAGTAAAAACTTAGCTAATGCACGTGCATAGTAGCACGTGAATAGTGCACGTGAATAGTGACAACGTGAATAGTAAAAACTTAGCTAATGCACATGAATAGTAGAACGTGAATAGTGACAACGTGAATAGTAAAAACTTAGCTAATGCACGTGAATAGTGAAAACGACGTGAATAGTGCACGTGAATAGTAAAAACTTAGCTAATGCACGTGAATAGTAGAACGTGAATAGTAAAACCTAATCTACTCTCCTCGTTACCGCAGACGAGGGTGGATTAAAGAATTGCCTAAACCTTACGTGAATGACCCTACAGGAGAGATTTTTACCGAAAATTGGTCCTAACTGACCGGATGTCTCTAGGTTAGATAATGGAAGAATACCTAGTCTTAACGCGTTCTTTTCAATTGCCGGCTTTAGGAGTTGTATTTAAATTTTCTTGTCTTGTTCCTTTTTAGTTCATTGAGATTTCGGGGACCACCGCCGAGGTTCTCTCATGGTATGATAGGCTAGGTGCCGCGGCGAGAGCCCGCGTGCGCGAGTTGGGCTTCGAGCCCTTTATTGCAGCGCTGCCCCGCACCAACGGGGTGTGTGATCCTTTTGGCCTACGGGCCTTATGCGAGCGGTGGGTTGACTCGACCCACACCTTCCACCTTTCCTTTGGGGAGATGACCATCTCGCCTCGAGATTTTTCGCTGTTGACAGGATTGCGAGGGAGCAACACTCCCGTCCCTTTCCACTTTGGTATGATGCGACCACGGGTCGACCCTGCTAGGCTTGCCGCCTTGATTGGACCGGGAGTTCGTTTATGCGCCAAGTCTACTCCGGCGAAGTTTGTCTCTACCGCGAGCCTCTTGAGTAGACGCGATTTCTGCGAGACTGACGCTACCGACCTGGCGGTTCGTAGTTTCTTAGTGTATGCTCTGAGTGAGACGATTTTTCGCACGAAGGGCGGGAAGGTACACGCAGGTCTCATTCAGGCACTTAGCGATCTGGATGCAGCGGCTTCTTATGATTGGGCAGGGGCAGGCTTAGCCTTTCTTTACAAATTCTTGGATTTGACTTGCCGGAAGCGCAAGGACTTCGGCGGTTATACCTTTGCCCTGTTGGTACGTGGCGCCTTCTCGACTTATCCGTCTTATCTTTTTCGCATTTTTCACACTCCTAGTCCTTGTTTTTACCGCAGGTGTGGGCATACGAGAGACACATCCTTCCTAGCCGGTCTCGACCTCTACCAAGAGTGCCGAGGCTGCCATTTATGACTCGATGGAGGGACTTCGACTTGAGCGCTGAGAGGAGTCGGACAGTGTCGCGGCTTCTGGATTGGATCGACTCACTGACCCTGGGACAGGTAGATTTTGCCTAATCAAGCTAGATTTTTGTTTGAGTCCCTCTGACTTTCTCCTTGTGCATTTTTCTTTAGATTAAGTTCAGGTGGGATGATCTTGACTTCGGCCCTGATTATGCATACGCATCGATGATCCAGGAGCAGCAGTGCGTGCTCACCGGCCCTTGTGTGCGGGCGTGGTATTTGGGAGATCGAGGCATCACCAGAGTGAGTGATGTTCACTGGACGCCGGGGGAGATTCCCGTTTCCATGTTTGCTATACGGACTCTGCCCTTATCGACTATTCGTCGAGATCTGACCCGCCATTTTGTCGGTAGAGTGGTCTGGATTCATGCCGGGGGCTGCGAGCCTTATTTGTCTACTTTACTGAGCGCGAGGGATGCCCCGGCGGCAGCGATGGAGGTAGATCCAGTGGCGGACGTGTTTTCGAGAGAGGCGGTCGAGGCCGTCTTTGGTCAGGCGGAGGTTCCGGTAAGTGATTCCGCCCTCCTTTCATTTTATTCATGATATGCTCGGAGGTTTTATTGTGTGTTTTTTTTTTGCAGGAGGGATCTTGGAGGAGTGCCCACTTATCTGATTTTTTCGATGGCACTCAGACTCAGACACCAGCGCGCGAGCAGCCCTACTTCGTCGGCGAGCCCTCCAGCGTAGCCCGACCGGAGAGATCGTCCATAGGCGTGCCTATACCAGGCTACGGGAGGGATTATGCTACGATCCGCTATGACGAGTCTGGGACACCTTATGCGGGATTTGAGGCGGCCCCTCCTATCTTCTCCTCGAGGATCCCGTTTGATCCCTCGGACGCTTCACTGACCACTAGGGAGACCTGTACAGACTACGTGGATCTATCCGGCTTCCTACGAGATTGCCTCAGCTTGCGCTGCACCGACCACTTGGTATGTATCATCATTGTACTTTAGTGTAGTGAAATGTATGCATGTATGTATGATTTATGTTTTTGCCTATGCTGCCTCTTATCTTTTTTTTTTTTTTTTTGTAGAGTGATCTTCATGCCCATGAGCGAAGACAGAGTGAGCTAGTGCGGGAAGCTGATGCCCGAGTTGGTCGTGTGTATCAAGAGAGGAACGACCACTGGTCGGGGGTGATGCGACGGGAGACTGAGGGTCGCCTTGCCGTCGAGGAGAGGGCGCGTGATGAGTCGATCAGACGCCTTGCTGCGGAGGAGAGAGCACGAGCTGCTGATGAGAGAGCACGGGTTTCTGATGAGAGAGCACGAGCTTCTGATGAGAGAGCGCGTGCTGCCGAGGAGACACTATCTGCGGAGCGGGCATCTCACCTGAGAGATTTTGAGAACTATTGGGACTTCCCTCCGTATTAGGCTCGTAGCTTTCATTGTTGCTTTATAGCTTTTATTAGGGTTTCTCCGATGTATAGCTGATGTATAGGGAGTGGGGTGGATAGTAGGTAGGCTTTTTGTGAAAAGTAGGATAGGAAATGTATAACTCGTGATTCATATTACCATGCATTCAGTAGATTATGATGATTCCAATCATTCTCGTCAAATATATTCATGCCTTTATTTATTTACAAACAACAGAAATACTTAGTCTCTTATACATTGTTTTTGTAATTGCTCAAGTTATAACTATTGTTACCAGGACCTGCCTTTCGGTTTTCGGATCCCGGCGATTTTTCTCCTCTCCTTTTGCTATCCCGGAATTTTTAAGTGAGTGCCCTTTCGGGTTTTCACCCACTGGGATTTCCCTTATTGTTGCATAGGTCGCCCTTTGCGGGTTTTCAACCTATCGGGAATTTTTCTTTATTTTTTTTCTCTTTTTTATTTTTTTTTTATTTTTACGAAAAGTATTTCTTAAGCCTATCCAGATTGGTAGGTTCGGAGAACTCCATGCCGTCCATTGTGGTTAACCTCACCGCTCCTTTGCTTAGTATCTTCTTTACGACGAATGGTCCTTCCCAGTTAGGCCTGAACTTCCCCCTCGGGTCGGTGTGCGTCACACGGATCTGTTTCAGCACCAAATCTCCTTCTTTGATAGGGCTGGTCTTGACTTTTTTATTGAAAGCCCAAGCCATCCTTCTTTGATATAACTGTACATGGTAAAGGGCTTCCATCCTTTTTTCATCAACTAAAGCCAACTGCTCACATCGCCTCTTCACCCATTCTGTTTCGGGAATTTCTGCTTCTACTGCGATTCTCAACGATCGCTTTTCGATCTCAATCGGCAAAACTGCTTCTGTGCCATACACCAAAGAGAATGGTGTTGCCCCAGTCGAGGTTCTGACTGTCGTGCGATAAGCCCACAACGCGAGTGGGAGGTGCTCATGCCAGTTCCGATGTGATTCTACCGTCTTTACGAGGATCCTTTTAAGGTTCTTATTAGCTGCTTCTACTGCCCCATTAGCCTGTGGACGGTACGGAGAAGACCTGTGATGTTCAATGCCATATTCTCGGAAAAGATTCCTTACTTCCCCCTGAAACTGGACTCCGTTATCCGTGATCATGTGATGAGGCACTCCGAACCTGGTGATCAAGTGTTTTTCAATGAACTTTCTCATCTGCTTGGATCCCAGTTTGCTAAACGACTCTGCTTCTACCCACTTGGTGAAATAATCGATGGCGACTGCAATAAACTTATGTCCATTTGAAGCATTAGGCCTTACTTCACCGATGATGTCAATGCCCCAGGCAGCGAATGGCCAAATAGGTGCTAGCACATGTAGTTCCATGGCCGGAAGATGACTGCAATCGCCGTGGATTTGACAATCGTGACATTTCTTCGCATACTCGTTACAATCTTTTTCCATGGTGAGCCAATAGAAGCCTTGTCTGATAAGTTTCTTAGCTAGTACTGCTCCTCCCATATGGGCTCCACAAATTCCCGAATGTACTGATTCCATCGCCTCGCGGGCTTCCCCCGCATCCAAGCATCTTAGTTGTAATCCGTCAATGTGCCTTTTGTAAAGCAAGTCGTTATGGATGACGAACTGACGAGCTAGCCTTCTAATCACAGCTTGATCCCTAGGTTCTGACTCTGCCGGATATGTTCCATCTTTCATGAAGTTCACGATATCGAAATACCACGGTTTTTCATCTGCCCCTAACAGCATTACGTCTTCGTAGCACGGTTTGTGAGATCTTCTCAATACCAATGGTTCCGAAGCAAGGTTTCATGGATTGTCCCAAACTGACACCAAAGTGGCCAAGGCATCCGCGGCCTGATTCTGAGCTCGAGGAATGTGATAGAAGCGACATTCTTGGAATCTCAATGCCAACCCTTCTAGCTGATCTAGATACGGACGTAGCCTTTCTTCTCTCACTTCCCAGTTTCCTTGTGCCTGTTCGATGATCAACTTGGAGTCACCCCAAATTTCGACATATGACGCTCCCAGTGCTGCTAATGACTCCAAGCCATAAATGCATGCTTCGTATTCGGCCATATTGTTGGTAAGGGGGAAGGATAACTTCTTCGCCATCGGGATTCTTTCTCCTTTCGGGGAGATAAGTAGTACTCCTACTCCGGCTCCATTCGAATTAACTGCTCCGTCGAAGAACATTTTCCACGGTATAACTTCGATTGCATTCAAATGTTCATCGGGGAAATCATAGCTTATCTCTTCTTCTTCTGTATTCAGGGGTTGATTAGCCAAAAATTCTGCCACGGCTCTTCCTTTGATAACCTTCTTTGTCACATATTCAATGTCAAACTCGGACAAAAGCAACAACCATCTGGCTAACTTCCCCGTCAAGGATGGAGTTCGGTATAGATACTTTACGGGGTCCATCCGAGAAATAATGATCACTTTATACGATTGGAAATAGTGCCGCAGTTTCTTCGTCAACCACACCACTGCCACACATGTCTTTTCGATCATGTTGTATTTGAGCTCATACTCCAGGAACTTCTTACTCAAATAATACACCGCGTGTTCCACACCGGTGTCTCCCTCTTGAGCTAACATTGCTCCGATAGATCGCTCCTCAATTGCTACATAGAGGAGAAGTGGCTTTCCCAGTTTAGGCGGTCTCAACACTGGCGGATTAGACAAGTAGCTTCGGACACTCTCCAACGCCTGTTGACACTTATCATTCCAAACGATGGGTTGGTCTTTCCTTAACAACTTAAAGATTGGCTCGCAGATTGTGGTGAGTCTCGCTATGAACCGACTGATATACTGAACTTGCCCCAGAAACCCCCTCACTTCCTTCTCATTTCTCGACGCCGGCATTTCCTTTATAGCCTTCACTTTATCGGGATCCACCTCAATTCCCTTATTTCCGATTACATAGCCTAAGATTTTCCCCGACGAAACGCCGAAAAAGCACTTCTTCGGGTTTAACCTTAGCTTGAATTCTGCAATTTGGGCCAAAAACTTCTCGAGGGCGGCAAAATGCCCTTCTCTTGTCTCTGATTTGACCATCATGTCATCCACGTAGACTTCTACCTCCTTGTGTATCATGTCATGGAACAGGGCTGTGGCCATTCGCTGGTAGGTTGCCCCGGCATTTTTCAAACCAAACGGCATCACTCTGTAACAGTATGTTCCCCACTCTATTGTGAACGACGTTTTCGCTTTGTGCTTTTCGGCCATCTGAACTTGCATGTAGCCCATGAAACCATCCACATTTGTGTGTAAGACGCTTGATGCTGCACTGTCGATCAATACATCGATATGAGGCAAGGCAAACTCATCCTTGGGGCATGCCTTGTTAAGATCTCTGTAATCCACGCACATCCTCACTTTGCCATCCTTTTTCGCGATGGGTACTACATTTGCGACCCAAGGGGGATAGTCGATCACTTCGATGAATCCTGCTTCTAACTGCTTCTTCACCTCCTCTCTGATCTTATCTGCCCATTCGGGTCTCATACGTCGGAGCTTCTGCTTTACGGGCCTCGCCTCGGGATATGTTGGAATACGGTGAGTTACGATTGATTGATCGATTCCAGGCATGTCTTTGTATGTCCACGCAAATACAATTTCGTATTTTTTAATTATTCTCTCAAATTCTTTTCTCTCTTCAATAGTTAATTCTTGAGCAATTTGTATAAGTTTAGGATTTTCATCCGTACCAAGATTGAAAGTTGACATTTCTATTGTATTGATTTCAAATGTAGGCATGTTATATGAATGAGAATGCATGGAATGATCATGATCAACATCAAGCAAGTAAGCAAAATCAGAATTCATTTCATTGATAGCGTGGGTGATTACATCATCAGACTCAAACAAAGCAGTAATACAATTTTCATCCTCAATATCTTCGGACTTCTCATATACTCTCGAGGTACTAGGCTCAATTTCAGCTCCTGTAGCCGCTTCAATGGTAATGACCTGCTCCTCGGCATTTGAATCCAGCATCATGATCTCCTCGACAAAGCAGCTTGCCTTTCCTTTGCCCCAGTCGGCGACATCATTGAAGATTTCAAACCCTGGCAGAATCTTTCCTTCCGTGCTAGTCCACGACTCGGACGTTCCCGAATATGGCCTTCCATGCCCCTCGCTTACAAAATGCTTCCTCAAGCCTATTTTTCCTTCTGCACTCATGTTGGATGGACTCCCCTGCTCATATCCCAAACCCCTCCGGGTTTTCTGACTCTTAAAATCCGGAAACTCCGACAACCCTTGATGGTGTGCTCCTAAGCCCATTCCCGGGATGAAACCTCCTTTCATCATCTTCACCACATCGGTGGTCATGCTCGACTCGTAAATCCCAGAGACTTGGAATCCGGAGAAAAGTTGAGGCTCAATTCCCACTGCTGCCACCGAGCTCAGTTTTTCAGCTCTAATTGTAACTATCTCCTCCCCGAAGGGGAACTTAATCATTTGGTGGAGCGTGGAGGGCACACCTCCCAGCTTGTGGAACCAAGGGCGTCCCAACAACACAGCAAAAGTTACTGGGATATCCAACACTGTGAACTCAATTTCTTCCTCGTGCGGCCCCACTTTCAACTTGGCCTTGAAAACTCCTTCAATATGCCTACGGCTGTCATCGTATGCTCTGATCACTGTTTCAGAAGCTGTCAAATCTCCTCTCTCCACTCCTAACTTGGACAAGAGCTTCAAAGGACAAACATTAATGGCCGATCCATCATCGACCATAACACAGCTAGTCTTCTTCCCGTTAATTTTCGCTCGGATATACAATGGCTTGTTGTGAGCCTTCCCCTCTTCTGGGAGATCCTCGTCGGTAAACGTAATCTCAGTCTTCTTTCGGGCCATTATTTCCCCTACTAGTGCTGCCGGCTCAGTGTCGGTGGAGATCACCAAATTCTGCAACTCCTTCATCAGGTTCTCACGATGGTACTTAGAATGGCATAAAACTTCCCAGACCGTAGACTTAGCTTGCATCTTCTTCAACTGTTCAAGAACTTGGTCGTCGGGCTTAGGAGCCGAACCTTCTCCAATCTTAGTCTCTACCATTGGTGCCTTTCCCTCGGCCACACGACCTGATCTCGTCATCACCGCAACTTCCGGCTCGTCAGCCGACTCGTCCCAAATGTTGATAGGGATCTTCCGATTGGCATCCTCCTCGTCCGAGGAACTCGCCCAGATGTCTACGACCATTAAATCCATGACGTGAGGAACACTCGGATTCAGGAAAAAGGGATCCGCCGATCCATACAAGGCCCAACCTATCAACTCATCATAGTCACGGAGGGACACTCTACTCATCCTTCTCGCGGCCAATGGAATAGCGCCTCGTTGTATTCACATAAGCTGCACCTTATCGCTCATTGCCTCATTACACTGCTCATAACGGTGCCTCCACCTTCTAGCATAATCTACAAAATGTTCCTCGGGGAATTGCCTAATCCTGTCCAGATCATCCAGGGATCCCGTCCATGGAATGTACATTTCATATCTCGCCACAAAGGCATTTCGGAGCGGTATCCAATGACACATCTCTTCCTCTGACAGACCCTGATGCCACAATAAGGCTTCACCCATCAAGGTTTTCGGAAAATGTTCATACAACTCACACTGTGGGAATCCAGCGTTATACATATGATCACGGAATATCCTCGCATGCTCTACAGGATCCCGGTATCCACCATACCTAGGCATTGCTAACACCGCATCAGGTGTTTCGTAAGATGGGGAATCAAGAGTTTGCTCTGCTAGCATCCATACCGTATATTCCTTGATAAATCTCTTCGTCATAGCTGCCCAATCGATCTTAACATACATCGGCAGCGACATGTACCACATCAGCGGTTCACCCATCAATGAATTACAAAACAAGCTAGTGATCTCTTCCTCTTTGAAACTCAAGGCTGTCATAGCTGACAAATAGAAGTGAAGGTGCTCCATAGGGTCCTTATTGCCGTTATACTTGCTCACCCTTGGCAATGGACGCTTGATGGGTCCAATCTGCATTGCAAAGTGCTCTGCGGTTCTATCCTCAGCTCTCTGATACTTTTCAAGAAACAAATCCGACAACTGATCCCAATCGTGCTTGCAAGAGTCGGGCAATGAATGGAACCATTGCAAAGGCTCACCTACCAGTGAATGGTGGAACCACTGAGCAATTTCATCTACCCCGAAGGATTCAATAAACATGTCGTGCATATACTCACGCAAGTGCACTTCGGGATCCCTTCCTCCACTGAACAAACCCAAATTAGGCACGATAGTCCGAGACGACCCTTCTCCGGTCTCTTCGGCACTATCCTCGTCATATGGTGCTCCACCATCTGATCCTTCCTCCATTGGTTCGTCCTCTTGTTCCTCACCCAAGAAGGACACATACAAACCATTTCCCACATTGCTTCTTTCGACGGAGTCCAACAACTCCTCTACATCTTCCTCAAAAGATTCCATCACTACAGTGTCCGTCAAACCAACTCCGATCACGCTCACCCTATGATTAGGCAATGGATTGCGCCTAACGGAAGGGTTTGCTGACGAAGGATCATCTATCTTCTTCTCCTCAATCAAATCTTGGATTTCGTGTTTCAGCCTCTCGCAATTCTCAATCGTATGTCCATAACTGCTGTGGAATTCACAATACCCTCTAGCCTGAATCTGCGGAGTAGGTTGAGCTTTGTTATACGGGGTAAGGGCTTTCAACAATCCCTTTTTCTGCAAACGTTCAAAAACCTTTGGGTAAGTCTGATCGAACTTGGCGAACCGCCTCTTTTCGATAGCATTAAGATCAACCACTTTCACTATCGCAGATTCCGTACTCGCGCTAGGCCCTCCGGCACTATATCCAGACTTCGTCCACTTGGTATAAGCTTTCTTCGGCTCCCCATCGCCTTCGACAGTCAAGGCACAACTATACATCTGATTGAAATCTGTGAACGGCATATATCTCAACTCATTCTTAATATACGGCAACGTATTGCCGATCACCATTCGGATCTGATCTTGCTCAAGCGGCTTCTGTTTCATGACCGCGGCCTTAGCCCTCCATCTCTTCACGAAGTCTGAAAGGGATTCCCCAGTCTGCTGCTTAGTGCTCTCTAACTCTTTCAAAGTGACTTCCAACATGGTGTTAAAACTATACTGAGCGATGAATGACTTCGCCAACTCCTTCCAATCCTTCTTTGTCACCATTGGCAGCGCATGGAACCATGTGAGGGCAGCCCCCTCCAGGTAAGTGTTAAACAGCCCCAAGACTTGATCCTCGGTCAGGATCGTGTGCTTCATCACCGCAATGTATTGATTCATGTGAGCAGTGGGATCTCCAGTTCCATCGAACTTTTTCATGTCAGGGAGCCGAAATTTCAGAGGCAAAGCTGTTGCTGTCAAGCAATTCTTCAAGTTATAGAAATCTTGACTCCCGGAGCTTCCTCCGCGCAAGTCCTGCACTTCTTGTGTGATGTGTTGCCTCCACTCCTCTTCCTTAGCTTTCTCCTTCTCTAACTGTTTTCGGACATAATCCTGATAATCCTCCTCATTCCCAAAGCGAGGGCCATCGTTCACCTCATTCTCAGCACGTTTACTACCACTCTTGTTGTCCTTCAGTGCTAACTCAGCTAGCTGGGCCAAGATTACGGCCAGCTGGTCGTTGATATTGTTCACAGAATTCTCTAATTCAGCCACCTTCTCGTCGGTTGCAGACATACTGACGGAAGACTGAGTATACTCGGATGAAGATGATTCAGGAGCCACAACTACTGATTCGGAACTGTCTACTCGCAGCTGATCAAACTGTCTGACAAGCCGATTACTCTCGCGAAACCACAACCGCTTAATGATGACGTCTGCGCGAATGGTATCCATTAGTATGTATGCATGATTTCATATGCATGATTCGTGGTGTGTGCGTTTATTTATTTACGATTATAAGATAAGAAGAACAAACGTTAGTTCTATTTACATGTATCACAACATCTCTCTTCCACCCTTATTCCTCCACACACTCATTGGTCCAGGTCTCTTTCCTAGGATTTTGGTTTTTTTGGCTCACATTGCGGTCCAGGGGACGCGTGATGCCGTCGATTATTGCGGGAAAATAAATCATTCATCAGACAATACAGTTCGTTTTGACGTATCCACGTTCAGTGACTAAGAAATCGACCACGTTGAATTGTTCTTTCAGAATAACTCGTCTGTCGTCCTTTCGTGAGACGCGTTAATTTGGGTTTTGACTCCCTTTGAGCGCATCTCAGTTTTTAGACGTGGTTCGAGTTATTTTTCTAGTCCAATCGTTCGTTATTGTCAATGACTCGTTCCCCTTTTGTTCGCGTGGGTTCGTGTCTCGATATTTGGATTACAACAGGACCTTTTGGATCTATCGAGAGACGTAACCACGTGTTTATTTAGTGACGGAATCACTTTTGGATTTTATTTTTAGGGAACGGACTCATCGCGTAACGCGTTTGTTCTTAGCGTCGAGGATCCGTTTGCTCATTTTGCTACGTAAAAAGACGGTGAGTCTTATTTTGAGCGCACGATAATCTTTCGGCTAATTACAACTCTTTGTTCCTCCCACTCCACGGGATATATCATCTCAGTGTGGTTATAGAAAATAAACGTTTCGTTGAATCGCGTGTTTATTCGGAGCAAGGATATCACCGTTTTCCTTCCTTTAGGCACGATTTAAGCAAACACGTACATCGGGCCATATTTCTTGCAGTTTTGGTAACGGTCGAAATGATCGAGTCGTTAGTCAAAACCCGCAGTCTCGTCCATATGGCGCAATTATATGGTTTGGCTTAATTCGGCTTCGAGATTTTAAACGGGGTATACACTCGTTCGAGGCACGTATTCAACGGTATTGGTTTATTTTCTTTAACTACTCTCGGGATTTGACATATATCGCAGATTCGGAATGATTTTGGTCTTTTAGTTCATTTTTCTTTTCTTAGTCACCTTTTGCGGACACGTCCATTTCTCTTAAGAATGACGCAAGGCATAACGTAAAAGCTCGTCTTTTATTCGGAAGGGACGGGCTACTTGTGCGAAACTTTTCACGTTACAACAAGGTCGTTCGAAACAGAAATGTTCTTCGTTTTCGTTTCGTCGTGATCTCGTTTTATCCCAATTTATTTAAAGAATGTGAATAACGGCCACCGTTAATATAGTCTCTTGTATCGAGATGTAACTATCCTTAATACCGAACCGATTCATACTAATACGTGCTTACGTCATAACGTATTTCCTGAACACGTGCCTTCGTCGGGACACCGAAAGGGACAAGGCGGGTCGCACATGTTCATTCATATGAGATGACTAAGTCGTCTTTAGTTCAAATCGTTTCGATGTTTTAGGGTAATTAGTATGTCGATTCATGAGTATATATTAACGCATCGTCTCATTTTCTTTACATTGTTTAGGATTAGACACGTATCATGGCGGTTTGAAAACACAAACTGATTCATTTATCACATCAAAAATAGTAACGGGTAATCCTATGGAAACTTCTAAGGCTACTATATGCTGACACGGCTGACCGCGGGACCTCACAGGACCGCACAGATTCGCCCCTAATGAATGGATGGGGACCCTCTGGCGCCTTATTGTAAGGGGGAACTTACGATATCCTCTTTCGAGCGACGAATGGACTCTCGCTAGAGGTTTCACGGAAATTACCCAAAGGGTTTGCAATAATGCTCGTGAATGCATACGAAAAGAAGTAAAACGATCCGTCCCCGTTAAGGGCTTAGTGCATGCCTTCCGGAATCAAATTTCTCGCTTCCCCAGCAGAGTCGCCACTTGTTAGACGAGGTGCCGCGGCCTAATCTCCTGGGCGGACCGGGGGGTGGACAACCTCATGGCGACGTAAGCGGTGATTGGCGCCGAAAGCAACCAATCGTGGAATCAAGCTGCTCGGCAGGACCGGAGCTCGGAGATATGGAAGAGTCGCCACCCACGAATGGGAAAATGAACACCGATCCCTTGCGGGAGACCGGTGTGGGTTCGGGAAACTTAGGTACGAGCCGAGAAGGCTAGCTCCTTTCCGGAGAAAGGCTACTAGGCACCCCGACATCGCCCGGTTATGAACCACCGGCCTCCTACTCAGCATGTTAGGCGATAACGGACTAATCGTATACTTCTTTAAGTTTAAAATTCGTTTGAAACCCTTTTTTTTCTCTTTTTGGAAATCATTTTGAGTATATGATATTGAAAAGCCACATCAGTAAAGAATCACCCATTTATGTTTATACATACACAGAGAGGGGGAAGAAAGAAGTAATTTATTTACAACCGTTTTTAAATGTTATGTTGTGTGTCTATTCTACATTAACTTATTTCTCCAAAACCATGTTTATTACATGGTTCGCACCTTAATCGCCGTTGGAACGATTTAGGTGCGTTTTAAAACCCCGTTCGATGAAGCTTACCCGAATCGCCGTTGGAACGACTCGAGTAATTGAAAACGTTAAAGTAAAAGCCTTTTAATAAGAAAACATGGTTAAACATACAAGTCAATTTTATTTTGTAAAAATTCTTTAAGAAAATGGTTCAAAACTCTTATTATTAACAAAGAAAACGATTTTGATTACAATGTTCGCTTAATCCGTCGTTGGAACGGACTAAGGTTTTAAAACGTGGTGTTTTGAAGACGATTTGAAATATCAACAAAAATGACTCCATTTACCTACATTAGAAATCTAAGAAAGCTCATTAGCTTAAATAATTTAATTGAAAACTCTCTTTTTGTGATTTATTTTCCCCACTTATTTATTGGGATATCAAGACGAGGTTTTTTTATTTTAAAACAAAACCGAATTTTATCTAACGCGAAACGAAAATTAAATAAATACTAACTAAATAAAACGTGACAAAATAAATAAATGACTAAAGGAATAAAAACTATAGCATAAAAAAAATAAATAGAAGGAGAGAAATAAATTAAATAAAATAAAGAGTCTAGTCCTCGGATAATACCTTTAATTCGGTATCTGACAGTCGAAGCCGATTGATTCCACGAACCGCGAGCTTCCGTTTTTTAATGAAAATTTAGTAAAAAATTGAACTTAGGAAATTTAGAATTTTTGAGAGAAAAAAAAATATTTTTCTCAAAAAAATCCACTCTCTCTCTCTAAAAATGTTTAGAGTGAGAAAGTTTTCCCAAAATGCCTCCTCTTCCTCCCCCCCTTTTTTTTGCCTTGGGATCCGTGCCCTTATATAGGGAAACGGATCCCGGAACAATGGGCGACGCCCAAAAAAATTTGGGCGTCGCCCATTGTGGTTGGGCGGCCGCCCAACAATGTTGGGCGAGCGCCCAACGCGGGGTTGGGCGCCCGCGCCCAACCCTCGTCGGGCGTCCTCCCGATGCGTTGGGCGTCCGCCCGACGCGGTTGGGTGCCCGCCCGGCGACCCTCGGGGCGTGCCCCGCGCCGTCGGACGCGTGCACACCGTGGCCGCCGAGCGCGCATTCTGCGCAGCTAGACGCTCGCACGTCGCGGCCGCCGAACGCGCGCTCCGCACTGCCAGGCACGTGTGCTCAACGGCCCACGAGGGCGCGCACCGCCAGCGGTCCGAGGCATTGCTCGGGCGTCGAGAGTGTGCCACTCGCGGTGCGTCCGACGGACGCTGCGCGCACGTCTCGAGCCGTCAAGCGGGCGTTCGACCATCGTCGTCCGCGTGCGGGATGCCGTTGTGTGCCCGCGTCGTGCCGTTAATTTTCCTCAGCTTATTATTCTCTATATATTTTTCAAAACTTCCGGAATCAATCGCTTCGACCGTCTTGTTTCAGGTTTTCGTCACAGGTCCTCCGACTCGGTGTCTACAACGCTGCTGACCAAAGTCAATCTGAGCAAGCTGACCTCTCTAACGGTTCTGACCAAGAGGAACATTCCAATGAGGTAACATCTCTACTCTTGCTTAGAAATGAAATGGTTAACGCCCTGAGTGATCTATATACACTGACTAAAAAGTGTAACAAGAAAATAAAGGCACTCAGCAGGCGATGTGATGAGATCAAAGAGATCAAACTAAGTGATCTCCGACATCTTCTCCAAGACAACACCATGCAAGATGAAAATCTGAAAATCACGCGTGGTTTTGTCTCGGAAGTCCAAACTGAGTCAAAGAAGCTTAGGAAGGACATCACAACTATACAGAACCAGTTGAGTAAATCCGCAAAGAAAGGGTTTTATCCCAATGCTGAGTATCAAGGTACTGGTCAGCATAGACAGTACACTCAGCAGAACAGTCAGTGTGATTGTTGTGGGAAAAGAGGGCACACCATTGATGTGTGTTGGTATACTCGGCGGAATGTCCAATGTGACTTCTGCGGAAAGAAAGGCCATACCACTAAGGTATGTTGGCATGCTCAGCATAATCGTGCTGACCAGAAACAAAATCACTCTCAAAGGGTGACCTATTGTGACTTTTGTGGTAAAGCTGGCCACACAATAAATATATGTCGTCAAAAATTAAAATATGATGTAGCACCTGTCTATGCTAACCATAGTTTTAAAAGGTGATCGCCTCGATCGCCTCAGGCGAGAGGCGACAGAGGCGATCACCTCATTGCCTTCTAGAATGGAAGGCGATGGACCTGCAAGAGGCGACCGCCTCACCCTCTCAGGCGAGAGGCGGCCTGAGGCGAGAGGCGGTCGCCTCTTTCAGGTAAGGCGATAAGTGAGTATTTTTTTTTTAAAATTCAAAAAAAACCCTAATTAATAGACTTTAAGACCAAATAGAAGAAGAAAGACAGTAGCGATACTAGGTTCAAAAAAAAGACAGCAGCGATACAATTAAAAACAGAACAGAAACCTTCTCTTCTCCAACGGCTCTCTCTTCACAACCACCGATTCTTCTCCTCTCCACCACCGATTCTTCTCCAACGTTTCTCTCGCCGGCGGCCGGTCATCAATTACCACCAGTATGTGGAGCGGACGAAGATGTCTACCGTATTAGGGAAAAAGGCAAAAGTGCTACCCCTACCACAAGTGCTAATGTCACAAAGACATACCTTAGAGGAAACTCTTCCTGGTCAAAAGCCAATCCTCCTCGAGTTGTTAGAGATGAGGTCCATGATGAGGATGATGATGAGTATCAAGTTGAAGATGAAGAAGAAGAAGAATATAAGGATGATGAAGTGGAAGATCTTGATGGGGATATAGATCTTGATGAGGAGTTGGATTTGGGGGATGAAGATGATTGATATTATGCTATTTTGATTTAAGAATTAGAACTTTATTATTAGACTTTAAGTTATTTTGGTTTACAAGTTTAGAAATTAAACTATCCTTAAGTACTACTAGTTTTTATTGGGTTAATTTTATTTTATTTTCTAATTTTTTTTCGCCTCACGTGCGAAAGGCCGTCGCCTCGCCTCTCGCCTCGCCTCAAGGCGATATTTTGCCCTTGTCGCCTTGACTCGCCTTTCGCCTTTTAAAACTATGATGCTAACCAACGAGGACCCAAAAAGAATTGGGTACCTAAAGATGAATGATTTAAAATGCAGGTGAGCCTGAGGTGCGTGGAGAAGTTAAAGCTTTGGTATATTGCCAACGCATGCTCGAGGCACATGACTGGTGATGAAACTCAATTCATCACACTTGAGCGTAAACGAGGTGGAAGTGTAAGCTTCGGAGATAATAAAAAGGGTAAGATAGTCGGTTCAGGTTCTATCGGAGGTAACCCTACTATTGAGTCAGTCTCCTTAGTCAGGGGTCTCAAGTATAACCTATTGAGCGTAGCTCAGCTGTGTGACAGCGGTAGAAAGGTTGTATTTGATGCCATTGAGTGTCGGATACTCGAGGGAAAAACAAACAATTTGATTTTAACTGCCCCTCGTGTTGACAATGTGTACATGTTGAGTTTAGAAAAGAATTTTTCAAAAAATATATGCTTAGTGTAAAAGGAAGATCATTCCTGGCTATGGCATAGGAGACTTGGTCATGTAAGCATGGACCTCCTTGCCAAACTAGCAAGAAAGCAATTACTTGAGGGATTGCCCAAACTTAGATTTGAGAAAGATCAATTGTGTAATGCTTGTCAGCAAGGTAAACAAACTAAAAAGTCCTTTCAAAATAAAAATATTGTCTCAACCAAGCGTCCATTGGAATTACTACATTTGGACCTTTTCGGACCTGTCCAGCCACTCAGCTTGGGCGGTAAGAAATTTTCCTTAGTCATTGTAGACGATTTCTCTCGGTATACTTGGATCATCTTGCTGAGTAGCAAGGATGAAACATTTGAGATGTTCTCCACATTAGTCAAAAGGCTTGAAACTGACAAAGACCTAAAAGTAGCTCATATTAGAAGTGATAATGGCGGAGAATTCAAGAACCAACAGTTTGACGAATTTTGTGAAGTCAGTGACATTGACCATAATTTTTCTGCTCCTAGGACTCCTCAACAAAATGGGGTTGTTGAAAGGAAGAACAGAACAATAGTCGAAATTTCTAGGACAATGCTGAGTGAAAATAGGCTTCCAAAGTATTTCTGGGTTGAAGCTGTCCACACAACATGCTATATACTAAATAGGGCTTTAGTTAGACCTGTACTCAAGAAAACCCCTTATGAACTTTGGAAAGGACGAAAGCCCAACATTGGCTACTTTCGTGCCTTTGGGTGTAAATGTTTTATACTCAATACAAAAGAATACCTTGCTAAATTTGATGCTAAAGCTGACGAAGCGATCTTTCTTGGGTACTCAACTAACAGTAAAGCATATAGGGTGTATAATAAACGAACTCATGTTGTAGAAGAGTCTGTACATGTTGAGTTCGACAAAACTGACCCTACAGGAAAGACAACTCAGTCCGCCGAAGATGACCCAAGCTCAGCTTCCGCTGACCAAAATGGAGCCGCTGAGTCATCACCATAAGAACTGATCAAAGGTAAACACGAACCCGAAATTACCTTTGCTGACCAATCTATTCCTGCAGATATTGTAGAAACACCTATTCCTGACAACTCAACATTACCCAAAGAAATAAAGATTCCAAGAGGACATTCGGAGAAGTCCATTCTTGATGCTGCTGAGAACAACCTAATGACAAGGAATCAACTCAGGAGATATCTTAGCAATGTTGCGTTTGTCTCAGTCTATGAACCAAAGAACTTCACCGATGTTGAGCACGATGAATTCTGGATCAACGCTATGCAAGAAGAGCTTGATCAATTTAAAAGAAATGAGGTATGGGATTTAGTATCAAAACCTAGGAATCAAAAGACTATAGAAACTAAGTGGGTCTTTAGAAACAAATTGGATGAGCAAGGCAATGTAGTCAGAAACAAAGCCCGACTTGTAGCCCAAGGCTATAGTCAGCAAGAGGGCATTGACTATGGTGAGACCTTTGCTCCAGTTGCTAGGTTAGAGGCTATACGTATATTGTGTGCATATGCTAGTTTCATGAATGTCAAACTATATCAAATGGATGTCAAAAGTGCTTTTCTTAATGGATTTATAAACGAAGAGGTATATGTTAGTCAGCCTCCGGGGTTTGAAGATATAAAATTTCCAAACCACGTTTATAAACTCAAGAAGGCCCTGTATGGCCTAAAACAAGCACCGCGTGCTTGGTATGAGAGGTTGACTAGTTTCCTACTGACCAGGAACTATGTCAGAGGCAAAGCTGACACAACCTTGTTCATTAAGAAAAAGGGTAAAAATACCCTGCTGGCACAAATTTACGTAGATGATATAATCTTTGGTGCTACTGATGAATCTATGTGCAAATAGTTTAGTAAACAGATGCAAACTGAGTTCGAGATGTCAATGATGGGAGAACTCAATTTCTTCCTTGGACTGCAAATCAAGCAAGGTAAGAATGGCATCTTCATCAGTTAGTCTAAGTACGCTAAAGAACTGCTAAAGAAATTCGAAATGGAAGAATGTAAACCCATATCTACCCCAATGGGTACTGACACTATCCTTTGTGCTGACGAGAAAGGTAAGTTAGTAGATAGTAAATTATATCGAGGTATGATTGGCTCTCTACTTTATCTTACTGCTAGTAGACCTGACATTCAGTACTCAGTATGTTATTGCGCAAGATATCAAGCTGACCCCAGGGAATCTCACCTTATAGTTGTAAAAGGAATTTTCAGATATTTGCAGAGCTCAGTTAATTCAGGTTTATGGTATCCAAATACAAATGACTTCACACTCATTGGATACACTGATGCTGACTATGGACGAGATAAGCTAGAGCGTAAGAGTACTTCAGGAGGGTGTCACTTCCTTGGAAGCTGTCTAGTATCTTGGTTCAGCAAGAAGCAATCGTCAGTGGCCCTGTCAACAACTGAAGCTGAGTACATTGCTGCTGGAAGTTGTGTGGCCCAGGTCCTATGGATTAAGCAACAACTTGAGGATTATGGTGTAAAAACAGAGACCATCGAAGTCAAATGTGACAACAAGAGTGCCATTGACTTATCCAAAAATCCAATCCAACACAGCAGGATGAAGCATGCCAGCATAAGGCATCACTTCATAAGGGATCATGTACTCAAGGTGAGATCAAGCTGACATACGTTCCAACAGATGAATAGCTTGCGGATATCTTTACGAAGCCTCTGGCTCGTGAGCAATTTAACATACTAAGGGAAGCTATCGGTATGTCTAATCCTCCTCACTAAAATTCTATGTTTAAATTGAATGTTGAGTGATTACCATGCTGAATGTTGTGTATTAGTAATTGTTGCATGCTGAGCTAAATATGAACTATATCACCCTATGCTGAGTGATTATCATAAACTGGGTTACTAAGCACACGAACATTCATCCTACATTAAACTGACTTCCTAGAATCTCAAACGATTAGGATTCTCGAAACTGAGTAAAACTCTCATGCACAATAAATGCTAGCACACGTATTAATAGCCACCTAGGATGACGTAGGCGCATTAATTAGAAAACACATGCGCCGATTGTGTCATAAATGCCAGAATCATTGTCGACTGATTATCTCGAGGTCAAACCGCCACTTCAACGTATCAGATCAACTCGACACCCCTATAAATAGTGGACGAATTCCCACTCATACCTCTTTACATTCAAAACTTCTGGCATTCAATCTCTCTCTCTCTTAAATCACAAAACATCTCAAAATCTCTCAAGAAAATCATGTCTGATTCTCAAAACATCTCCGGTGGCGATTACGACCAAAATCGTGATGGAAATTAAGGCTAATGTATAACAGCGGAAATATAAAAATTTTAGCTTATTTCCTTTTAACCATAGGATCCGTTAATCGTTATTTCATATAAAGAGGGATAAGAAGGAATACCTTTCGATGAACAATCTACCGTTGTTAAAGAAGCGCCCACAATTCTTCTCCGAGATTCCAACCACAAAGTATAACACGGTGAGGTTAAGATGAAATCAACCCTTATGAGATGCAACCAAAATAGATTGCCTCTAATTAACCAACACAAGATCAAAGAGAAAAGGAGATGAATGAGATTAATCAATTGACAGAAGCCGTATGAATTCTTGTCCACGAACTAGGGGATGCGAATTCACTCTCTCTCTCTTAATATAGGTTTCGAAAATCACATAAAGGGGAGTTAGGAGGCTTGGTCGAAATTCTCATAAGGAGGGGGTATATATAGTCGCTTGTATGTAAACCCTAGTTAGATAGGAATAGGTTACTTAATAGGAATTCCATTCAGAATAGGATTCCTAATTATTATCTTATAATATATCAAATACATTTAGGATAATAATAAATAACCTAATTGGATAATAATAGGAGTATATTAATCTAATTAAAACTCCTAACTTAATTATCTCTTAATTAATTTAATTCACAAACCTAATCAAATTAGGATTAATGGAATTAAAATAATTCCTTATTTACTATATATAAATTTCGGCCCCCTCTATATAATTGGGCCTTACTGGGCTCATTTGGGCTTCCATCTATTAATGACATCCATCTCTCTTTTGGTTCCAAGTCTTATGTGTGATCCATTAGGTTCTTACTACTTCTGGCCGTATGCAACTATTAAATTAATTTCTTCAAGAATTATATTTAATCCTTGCATAACGGAATGATGTACTGAGTATGTTATTGGCAAGTCTGTAATCATTCCCCCAGAGTCCGTTAAGAAGACAGGTTGATTCTGTCGTTAACCCTTCCGTATTAGTTACAGTATAATTCGATCCTTTATCAACTATATCCTTGAACTGAATCTTATGACTATGGGTGATGTCAAGTCACATATAGCGAGACGTTCATTTTACTTGTACAGGCCGAGTCAACTCAAATAGATAGGTTAAGTGAAATCTGTATTTCTACTCTTAAGCTATCACCTTGCAAGGATTTAGAGTCGAGTCTTCCACAAGCGATCCTTGGATATATCTCCCATTAATCGGGAGTGATAAATGCTCAATCCAATGTATAACTACCCTGACATTACCTCCTGTGACACCCAACCTTTGCAGTTCACACCCCAGAGTCATCTCTGTTAAGGATCGTGGGACCACAAGATCAAAGTCTCACATACAGTAATTCAGGATGACCAATTAACATTCCTTTGAGTCTGAGGATTAATTATACCTATTAATACCAATGAGATGAACAGCTGACAAGGATGAATCTACCCATCCTGTTATCTCAAATCGGATCCCCAATCCTAATGAACGACGTTTCATCGGATCTATGTAACTGTCCAGATATCTATATATATGAAGCTTGTGAGATCAGCTTTCTGTCGGACAGAAGACATTGTTACATACAAGTCTCAACAGTGATATATCAATCCTAAACATATCACTTGACTTGGGGTGGTTTTAAGTTTATTAGTTTATTACAAAGTTTTGTCTCACTTCATACTTGTATGAACACTTTATAATCACTTTAAACAAACTTACGGATTTCCTTTTATTAGACTTTATTTAGTGCTTAAAAGGGATTGCCTTTATATAGTTATAAAACATATATCTCATTAAAACAAATGATATAAAGAACAATTCATTTACATTAAGTTTGATTTAATTGTACTAATATGTTTGTTCAATGTTGAGTATAAGTATAAATGAAAACAGAAATAAAAAGTAAGACATGACAAAGTCAGCATGATAACACAGCACAAGCTGAGTGGAGTGCAACTCAGCATAATAGAAGAAAAGTCATCTTCAGAACAAATGCTTGAAGATGAAGCTAACCAAAGAAGTTGAGTGGAACACAACTCAGTATCAAAGAAGATAAGTCTTCCTCTAAACCAATGCTTGCAGACGAAGATGACCACGGAAGCTGAGTTAGAATATGACTCAGAAACAAATAACAAAAGCAACGTCAATAAAGTCAAGCTGAGTATTCGTCAGGACAACACGATTGATCTGTTTGCTAGAAGACAAGATCCGACAACTGTCTGCACCAATAACATAAGCTTTGGAATTACGCCCAAAGTCAAGATCCGACAACTGTCTACACCAATAACTGGCGCTAAAAGACGAACCTGCTGGAAGAAGACAAGCCTGACGCCTGCTAATTTCAGATGACAGGATTGGCCTGCAAATCTGAAGCTGACCAGAACAATGACGTAATAGATCCGTTTGAATCCAACGGATAAATCCAGATTCAAATCATTAGAGCTTCAGACTTCAACTATAAAAGGACAAGTTCATTCTTGGATCCTTTGCCGATTGCTGAAAAACAAAAGAGAAAAAGAGCATACATACAAAGCACATTCAAATAAGAAAAGATCTTATACCAAATTTCTATCTCTGTGTAAAAGCTAGATTGATTTTGTAATCATCTAAAGTGTTCTTCAGCTAGAAAGAACAGGTTTATATCAATTGTAAAAGGTTGAGAGAGTGGTGCTGAGTACTCGGTTTTAAGTACTCAGCAGTAGAGAAATCTAGGTGTTCGGTTATAGCACTTAGTAGGAGTTGAGTAGACGAATAGAGGAAGGTACTCTTGCATATTCAACTTCCTTGTAAATGGTTTGTGCTCTACCTTTAAAGAGCTCATTATTGGATTAAAAAAAGCCCGGAGGGACTCTAGGGACTAGACGTAGGCGGAGAGGCCGAACCAGGATAAGTCGTGCTGAGTAATTTCTAACTCTCTCTCAATATATCTTTATATGTGTTGCTTGATTAAATTGCTCAGGATATAAATTGTAAAAGCTGACACTGAGTAATCTTGGTGCTGAGTTGGAAGCTGGCCTCAAGTGTTAATTCCCAACTCACATATAAAACAGTTCTAGTCAGCATCTGACTAAAGCTGTCTTACATCTCTCGGCCGTGCTGACCTAAACTAAGTTAAGTAACTTAAAGAATCGATTAAGTCAGCATAATTAAACGAAAAAGTTAAATTAGTTCCTAACCCCCCCTTGGAACTAATCACACGGGACCAACACACTCTCTCAACAAAAAAAAAAAAGCAAAAAACAGAAGACTTGAATGGTGCTTTCCGGAAAACAAGGTGTACTGGAGTCTTCCAGTTAAAAAAAATCTCCTACTTAGACACGATGTTTGAAGAAATTCCGATGAGCAAGGGAAAAAAAGGTTAATGTAAAAATCAGTCATTTCGTCATTTTTTCTAGTAAATCTCCTTCACTGCAATCACTTCGATTACATTGACAGAAGCTGATTCCATGGAATTAGTTGAAGGTGTGAATGTTAGACGAGACTACCGAAATCAGGACACCGAGCTTGAGCGAGAGAAACCAAAGATGCAGCAGAGTAACTAACAAAAAGGATCTCAACTGAATCCATTCTCAATCCCACAAGTTCTTATTTCAGATGTGTTGTTATTTTTGTTTGGCCTTTTTCTACCCTTAGTTTGCTTGTTTACTAATGCTTTCTTATGTTCCTGAAAGCAGAATTTGATTGAACATTTTTCATAGCAATCATGAAACAGAGTAGAATTATACGTTGGACTTTCCTCTATATGGTGAGCCTTTTCCTGCTATTTTTAGCTCTTTCTTTGTTGCTTTGATTGAAGTTTTAGTTCACAAGTTGTAAAAGCAATTTTGGTGTCATCAATTAGAAAGGTCCATCAGTTTCTATCAAATTGAATGTGCTTGACACCAATGTGTACTCTCTGTTTTTTTTAAGTTAAGCTGCATTGCAGGAGGAGAAACACCTCAGCATCAAAACAGAATGAGAATCGCCTTAGACTCTGCAAAAGGACTCCCATATTTTACAGATTGATTGTGAGTTTGAGTCTGCTCTCTCCTTATTGTTTTTTTTAATAATTGGAGAATGGGTAATTTTGGTAAATTCCAGATCAGGGCCGTTCCTGACCTTTTAGAGGCCCGGGGCGAAATGGTAAAATTAGGCCCCTGTAGACACCGAGTCGGAGGACTTGTGACGAAAACCTGAAAACAAGACGGTTAAAGCGATTGATTCCAGAAGTTTCAAAAAAATAAATAGTTACAGTGGGTCGCTGCTGTGATGTGCGTAGTGCGAGTGCTTAGCGGCGGCCGACACGTGTTCGACGAAAGTCGGACACCCGCTCGATGATGTAAAGCGCGCGCTCGACGCTCGGCGGTCACAACGCGTGGACGCTCGACGGCGCAGAACGCGAGCCCGACGGTCACGACGCGTGAGCGCCCGACGGCGCGGAACGCGAGCTCGACGGCCGTGGGGGCATGCACGCCCGACGGTGCGAGACGCGCCCCAGCGGCCGTTGGGCGAGCGCCCAACCGCGTCGGGCGGACGCCCAACGCTGTTGGGCGGCCGCCCAACAATGTTGGGCGGTAGCCCAACGCGAGGTTGGGCGGCCGCCCAACAATGTTGGGCGGTAGCCCAACGCAAGGTTGGGCGGCCGCCCAACATGCTTTGGGCGGCGCCCAACCCTTTGGGCGACGCCCGATTTTACTCGGGCGTCACCCATTGGTCTGGGGACCCGTTTGCCTATAAAAGGCACGGATCCCCATGCATTGGGAGGGAGAGAATTTTGGAGCCTTTCTCACTCTAAACATTTTTAGAGAGAGAAAGTGATTTTTTTTGAGAAAAATATTTTTTTTCTCAAAAATTCCGAATTTCCCAAAGTTAAATTTTTACTAAAAAACTCGTGGAATCAATCGGCTTCGACTGTCAGATACCGAACTTGAGGTATTATCCGAGGACTAGACTCGTTTTATTTTATTTATTTCTTTTCCTTTATTTATTTTTATGTTATAATTTTATTTATTTTGTCATTTATTTATTTATCACGTTTTATTTAATTTTTCGTATTTATTTAATTCCCGTCTCGTGTTGAATAAAATTCGGTTTTGCTTTAAAATAAAAAACCTCGTTTTGATATCCCAATACGAACCGTGATCCGATAAAAAGGTAGTTCGGGTGTTAGAAACGTTGTAATTATAAGTTTTAATTTAAAAGAATTTCCGAATAATGTTTTAAAATAAAAAACGTCGTTTTAGGAATTTCCGTTATTGACTATGATCCATTTTTGGTAGTTCGGAAATCTAAAACGATTGAATTAGACTTAATTTAAAGCTTTTGAATAAATCTGGAAACAATTGGAGTGCTGCTGTAATTTTCCGTTTCTGTCACTAATTGCTGTTTACCGACGGATTTTTCGTCGGTAAATCTGCCAAAACGTAAAAAATGTCATTTCAGTCCATTTTTCTTAACTTTTAAGCTTTTAATCCTTAATAGATATATATGTATAGTTATGTAATATATATTTTCAAACCATTTTAGATATTTAGTGTATATAATTATTTAGGATGTTTGTATATCATTTTTTATTCAATTTTTTAAGCATAGGTATATGTATATATATATTCTCCTTTTTTTATTCATTTGAGTTATATTAGATTCTATTTTAAAAGGTTATTTATTTGGGCATTTCGGGAACTAATTAGTAAGTATTAGTATATGGATATATGTTATTTTTGGTATTTAAAACTATATTAGTTATGTATATATATAGTTTTGGGATATTTGGGTTATGTTATTGTTTATTATATGAAACTATTTTGGATAAATGTTATTTTCTTATCAAATGAGATTTATTTACTATTTCCACCTCTTTAAAGTATAAATGTATTATATCTAGTATTTTCATATATGTATTATATAGTTTCTTTTTATTAACTTTTATTTTCATATTCTCCTTTTGATTTGAATGTATATATATATGCTTAAATTATTTTCTTTATTCTTTTGGACCATTTATGGGCCCATGTTTCAAATGGGCTTTATTTGGGAGTGAATCTTGGTTTAAATGGGTTTATTATTGTAATTATAATAGGTAAAGAGTCCATTAAATAAAAGGAGAAAATAAATCACAAAAAGAGAGTTTTCAATTTAATTATTTAAACTAATGAATTTTTAGAGGTTCCTAATGTAAATAAATATAGTTGTTTTGTTAATATTTCAAATCGTTTTCAAAACACCACGTTTTAAAACCTTAATCCGTTCCAAAGGCGGATTAAGTGAACCTTGTAATTAAAATCATTTTCATTGTGAATAATCGAATATTTTGAACCATTTTCTCAAAAGAATTTGTACAAAATAAAATGGACTTGTATGTTTAACCACGTTTTCTTACTAAAGGTTTTTATCTCAAACGTTTTCAAACACTTGAGTCGTTCCAACGGCGATTCGAGTAAACTTCACCAATCGGGGTTTTAAAACGCACCTAAATCGTTCCAACGGCGATTAAGGTGCGAACCACGTAAATAAACTCGTTTTGGGGGGAAATAAGTTAGCATAGAATAAACACACAGCATGACATTAAATAAGGTTGTAAATAAATCACTTCTTTCTTCCCCCTTCTATGTGTATGTATAATATAAATGGGTGATTCTTTACTAATATGGCTTTCCAATAATATATGCTCAAAACGGTTTCTGAAAAGAGAAAGAAAAGGTTTCAAATGAATTTTAAACTTAAAGAAGTATACGATTAGTCTGTTATCGCGTAACATGCTGAGTAGGAGGCCGGTGGTTCATAACCGGGCGATGTCGGGGTGCCTAGTAGCCTTTCTCCGGAAAGGAGCTAGCCTTCTCGGCTCGTACCTAAGTTTCCCGAACCCACACCGGTCTCCCGCAAGGGATCGGTGTTCATTTTCCCATTCGTGGGTGGCGACTCTTCCATATCTCCGAGCTCCGGTCCTGCCGAGCAGCTTGATTCCACGATTGGTTGCTTTCGGCGCCAATCACCGCTTACGTCGCCATGAGGTTGTCCACCCCCCGGTCCGCCCGGGAGATTAGGCCGTGGCACCTCGTCTAACAAGTGGCGACTCTGCTGGGGAAGCGAGAAATTTGATTCTGGAAGGCGTGTATTAAGCCCTTAACGGGGACGGATCGTTTTACTTCTTTTCGTATGCATTCATGTGCATTATTGCAAACCCTTTGGATAATTTCCGCGAAACCTCTAGCGAGAGTCCATTCGTCGCTCGAAAGAGGCTAGTGTAAGTTCCCCCTTACAGTAAGGCGCCAAAGGGTCCCCATCCATTCGTTAGGGGCGAATTTGTGCGGTCCTGTGAGGTCCCGCGGTCAGCCGTGTCAGCATATAGTAGCCTTAGAAGTTGCCATAGGATTACCCGTTACTATTTTTGGTGTGATAAATGAATCAGTTTGTGTATTCAAATCGCCATGATACGTGTCTAAATCCTAAAGTATGTAAAGAAAATGAAATGATGCGTTAATATATACTCTTGAGTCGACATACTAATTACCCTAAAACATCGAAACAATTTGAACTAAAGACGACTTAGTCATCTCGTATGAATGAACATGTGCGACCCGCCTTGTCCCTTTCGGTGTCCCGACGAAGGCACATGTTCAGGAAATGTGTTATGACGTAAGCATGTATTAGTATGAATCGGTTCGGTGTTAAGGATAGTTACATCTCGATACAAAAGACTATATTAACAGTAGCCGTTATTCACATTCTTTAAATAAGTTGGGATAAAACGAGATCATGACGAAATGAAAACGAAGAACATTTCTGTTTCGAACGACCCTGTCGTAACGTGAAAAGTTTCGCACAAGTAGCCCGTCCCTTCCGAATAAAAGACGAGCTTTTACGTTATGCCCCGTGTCGTTTTTAAGAGAAATGGACGTGTCCGCGGAAGTGACTAAGAAAAGAAAAGCGAAAAATGAACTAAACGACCAAAATCATTCCGAATTTACGATATATGTCAATCCCGAGCGTAGTTAAAGAAAATAAACCGATGCCGTTGAATACGTGCCTCGAACGAGTGTATACCCCGTTTAAAATCTCGAAGCCGAATCAAGCCAAACCATATAATTGCGCCATATGGACGAGACTGCGGGTTTTGACTAACGACTCGATCATTTCGACCGTTACCAAAACTGCAAGAAATATGGCCCGATGTACGTGTTTGCTTAATTCGTGCCTAAAGGAAAGAGAACGGTGATATCCTCGCTTCGAATAAGCATGCGATTCAATGAAACGTTGATTTTCTGTAACCACACTAAGATGATATATCCCGTGAATTGGGAAGAACAACGAACTGTTGCTAGCCGAAAGGTTACCGTGCGCTCAAATAAGACTTGCCATCTTTTCACGTAACTAAAATGAGCAAACGGATCCTCAACGCTAAAAACAAACGCGTTACGCGATGAGTCCGTTCCCTAAAATAAAATCCAAAAGTGATTCCATCACTAAATAAACACGTGGTTACGTCTCTCGATAGATCCAAAAGATCCCGTTGTAATCCAAAAATCGAGATACAAACCCGCACGGACGAAAGGGAACGAGTCATTGACAATAACGAACTATTGGACTAGAAGAATAACTCGTACCACGTCTGAGATGCGCTCAAAGGGGGTCAAAACCCGAACTAATGCGTCTCACGAAAGGACGAAAGACGAGTTATTCCGAAAGGACAATCCAAGTTGGTCGATTTCTTAGTCACTGAACGTTGATGCGTCAAAAAACGAACTGTGTTGTATGGTGAATGATTTATTTTTCCGCAATAATCGACGGCATCACGCGTCCCTTGGACCGCAATGTGAGCCCCAAACCAAAATCCTAGGAAAGAGACTTGGACTGTCGAGTGTGTGGAGGAATAAGGGTGGAAGAGAGATGTTGTGATACGTGTAAATAGAACTAACGTTTGTTCTTCTTATCTTATAATCATAAATAAATAAACGCACACACCATAAATCATGCATATAAAATCATGCATACATACTAATGGATACCGTTCGCGCAGACGTCATCATTAAGCGATTGTGGTACCGAGAGAGCAGTCGGCTAGTTAGGCAGTTTGACCAGTTACAAATTGACAGTTCTGAATCGGCAGTTGTGGCTTCGGAATCATCTTCATCCGAGCATACTCAGTCTTCAGCCAGTATGTCTGCGACCGATGAAAAAGTGGCCGGATTGGAAAACTCTTTGAATAAGACACCGCCTCCTCCACAGATACAAGCTAGGGGATATTGCGAGTTCCACAGCAATTATGGGCATACAATTGAGAATTGTGAGAGATTGAAACACGAAATCCAAGATTTAATCGAGGAGAAAAAGATAGCTGATCCTTCGTCAGCGAACCCTTCCACTAGGCGTAATCCATTGCCTAATCATAGGGTAAGCATGATCGGAATGGGTCTGACAGAACGTGTAGTGATGGAATCCTTCGAGGAGAATGTAGAGGAGTTGTTGGACTCCGACGAAAAGAACAATGTGGGAATTGGTCTATATGTGTCCTTCCTTGGCGAGGAACAGGAGAATGAACTAATGGATGAAGGGTTGGACGGTGGAGCACCGTATGATGAAGATAGTGCCGAAGAGACCGGGGAAGGGTCGTCTCGGACTATTGTGCCAGAATTGGGTCTGTTTAGTGGTGGAGAAAACCCCGAGGTGCACTTGCGCGAATATATGCGCGATATGTTTGTCGAATCCTTCGGGGTGGATGAGATTGCTCAGTGGTTTCACCATTCGCTGATAGGCGAGCCTTTGGAATGGTTCCACTCATTACCCGACTCTTGCAAGCATGATTGGGATCAATTATCAGATTTATTCTTAGAAAAGTACCAAAGAGCCGAGGACAGGGCCGCAGAGCGTTTTGCAATGCAGATTGGACCTATCAAGCGTCCGCTACCGAGGGTTAGCAAATATAATGGCAACAAGGACCCTATGGAGCACCTTCACTTCTACTTATCAGCCATGGCGCCCTTGGGTTTTAAAGAAGAAGAGATCACTAGCTTGTTTTGTAATTCGTTGATGGGTGAGCCGTTAATGTGGTACATGTCGTTGCCGATGTATGTTAAGACCGATTGGGCGGCAATGACGAAAAGATTTATCAAGGAGTATACAGTATGGATGCTGGCAGAGCAAACCCCGGATTCCCCGTCTTACCAAACACCTGATGCGGTGTTAGCGATGCCTAGGTATGGTGGATACCAGGATCCTGTTGAGCATGCAAGGTTATTCCGCAATCATATGTATGACGCCGGATTCCCGCAGTGTGAATTACATGAACATTTTCCGGAAACCTTAATGGGAGAAGCCTTGTTGTGGCATCAAGGCCTATCAGAGGAGGAAATGGGTCATTGGGTACCGCTCAGGAGTGCCTTTGTGGCAAGATATGAGATGTATGTTCCATGGACGGGATCCCTGGAGGATCTGGATAGGATCAGGCAGTTCCCCGAGGAACCATTTGTGGACTATGCTAGGAGGTGGAGGCACCGGTATGAGCAGTGTCACGAAACAATGAGCAATAAGGTGCAGCTTATGTGCATACAACGAGGTGCTATCCCGTTGGCAGCAAGAAGTATGAGCAGAGTGTCCCTCCGAGATTACGACGATTTGATAGGCTGGGCGTTGTATGGATCAGCAGATCCCTTTTATTTGAATCCAAACGTTCCTCACATTATGGATTTAATGATTGTGGATATTTGGGAAAGTTCCTCGGACGAGGAAGATGCTAATCGGAGGATTCCTATTAACATTTGGGATGAATCGGATGATGAGCCGGAAATTGCGGTAATGACGAGATCAGACCGAGTGGCCGAGGGAAAGGCACCTATGGTTGAGACTGAGATAGGGGAAGGGTCGGCTCCTAAGTCCGACGACCAAGTTCTTGAGCAGTTGAAGAAGACACAAGCTAAGTCCACAGTGTGGGAAGTTTTATGCCATTCCAAGTACCACCGTGAAAACCTGATGAAAGAGTTGCAGAATTTGGTTATTTCTACCGATACCGAACCGGCAGCACTAGTAGGGGCAATCATGGCTCGAAAGAAAACTGAAATCACGTTTACCGACGAGGATCTCCCAGAAGAAAGGAAGGCTCACAATAAGCCTCTGTACATCCGGGCAGAAATCAACGGGAAGAAGACTAGATGTGTGATGGTCGATGATGGATCGGCTATTAATGTTTGTCCATTGAAACTCTTGTCGAAGTTGGGAGTTGAGAGGGGAGACTTGACAGCCTCTGAAACTGTGATTAGAGCATATGATGACAGCCGTAGGCATATTGAAGGAGTCTTCAAGGCCAAGTTGAAAGTGGGGCCGCATGAAGAAGAAACTGAGTTCACAGTGATGGATATCCCGGTAACCTTTGCCGTATTGTTGGGACGCCCATGGTTCCATAAGTTGGGAGGTGTGCCCTCCATGCTCCATCAAATGATCAAGTTTCCCTTCGGGGAAGAGATAGTGACAATCAGAGCTGAGAAGTTAAGCTCGGTGGCAGCATTGGGAATTGAGCCACAACTTTTCTCCGGGTTCCAAGTTTCCGGGATTTACGAGTCAAGCATGACCACCGATGTGGTGAAGATGATGAAGGGAGGTTTCATCCCAGGAATGGGTTTAGGAGCACACCATCAGGGGTTGCCAGAATTTTCGGACTTTAAGAGTCAGAAAACCCGGACGGGTTTGGGATATGAGCAGGGAGGTCCGTCCAATGTGAGTGGTGAAGGAAAAGTGGGCCTAAGGAAGTACTTCGTGAACGAGGGGCATGGAAAGGCGTATTCAGGGACCCCCGAGGCATGGACTAGCACAGAAGGGAAGATTCTGCCGGGGTTCGAAATCTTCAATGATGTTGCCGACTGGGGCAAAGGAAAGGCGAGCTGCTTTGTCGAGGAGATTATGATGCTGGATTTGAATGCCGAGGAGCAAGTCATCACCATTCTGCAGGAGCGGGAGATGAGCCTAGTACCTCCAAAATTCATGAGAAATCCGAAGACCCTGATGATGAAAATTGTATTACTGCTTTGTTTGAATCAGATGATGTAATCACCCATGCTATCAATGAAATGAATTCTGATTTTGCTTACTTGCTTGATGTTGATCATGATCATTCCATGCATTCTCATTCATATAACATGCCTACATTTGAAATCAATGCAATAGAAATGTCAACTTTCAATCTTGGTACAGATGAAAATCCTAAACTTATACAAATTGCTCAAGAATTAACTATTGAAGAGAGAAAAGAATTCGAGAGAATAATTAAAAAATACGAAATTGTATTCGCTTGGACATACGAAGACATGCCTGGAATTGATCAATCTATCGTAACTCACCGCATTCCAACTTACCCCGAAGCAAAGCCCGTAAAGCAGAAGCTCCGACGTATGAGACCAGAATGGGCAGATAAGATCAGGAAGGAGGTGAAGAAGCAGTTAGAAGCAGGATTCATCGAAGTGATCGACTATCCCCCTTGGGTCGCAAATGTGGTGCCAATCGCAAAAAAGGACGGCAAAGTGAGGATGTGCGTTGATTACAGAGATCTTAACAAGGCATGCCCCAAGGATGAGTTCGTATTGCCTCATATGGACGTATTGATCGACAGTGCATCGTCAAGCGTCTTACACACGAATGTGGATGGTTTCATGGGCTACATGCAAGTTCAGATGGCCGAAAAGCACAAAGCAAAAACCTCGTTCACAACCGAGTGGGGGACATACTGTTACAGAGTAATGCCGTTTGGTTTGAAAAATGCCGGGGCAACTTACCAGCGAATGGCCACAGCACTGTTCCATGATATGATACACAAGGAGGTAGAAGTCTACGTGGACGATATGATGGTCAAATCAGAGACAAGAGAAGGGCATTTTGCCGCGCTCGAGAAGTTTTTGGCCCGAATTGCAGAATTCAAGCTAAGGTTAAACCCGAAGAAGTGCTTTTTCGGCGTTTCGTCGGGGAAAATCTTAGGCTATGTAATCGGAAATAAGGGAATCGAGGTGGATCCTGATAAAGTGAAGGCTATACAGGAGATGCCGGCGCCGAGAAATGAGAAGGAAGTGAGAGGGTTTCTGGGGCAGGTTCAGTATATCAGTCGGTTCATAGCGAGACTCACCGCAATCTGCGAGCCAATCTTTAAGTTGCTAAGGAAAGACCAACCCGCTACTTGGAATGATAAGTGTCAGCAAGCTCTGGAGAGCGTCCGGAACTATTTGTCTAATCCGCCAGTGCTGAGACCGCCTAAACTGGGAAAGCCGCTTCTCCTCTATGTAGCAATTGAGGAGCGATCTATTGGGGCAATGTTGGCTCAAGAGGGAGACACCGGTGTGGAGCACGCGGTGTATTATTTGAGTAAGAAATTCCTGGAGTACGAGCTCAAGTACAACATGATCGAAAAGACATGTGTGGCAGTAGTATGGTTGACAAAGAAACTGCGGAACTATTTCCAATCGTATAAAGTGATCATTATTTCTCGGATGGACCCCGTGAAGTATCTATACCGAACTCCATCCTTGACGGGGAAGTTAGCCAGATGGTTGTTGCTTTTGTCCGAGTTTGACATTGAATATGTGACGAAGAAGGTTATCAAAGGGAGGGCCGTGGCAGAATTTCTGGCCAACCAACCCCTGAATGCAGAGGAAGAAGAGATAAGCTATGATTTCCCCGATGAGCACTTGAACGCAATCGAAGTTATACCGTGGAAAGTGTTCTTCGACGGAGCAGTTAATTCAAATGGAGCCGGAGTAGGAGTACTACTTACCTCACCGGAAGGAGAAAGGATCCCGATGGCCAAGAAGTTATCCTTCCCTCTCACCAATAATATGGCCGAATATGAAGCGTGCATTTATGGTTTAGAGTCATTAGCGGCACTAGGAGCATCGTACGTCGAAATTTGGGGTGACTCAAAGTTGATCATCGAACAGGCATAAGGAAACTGGGAAGTGAGGGAAGAAAGGCTACGTCCATATCTAGATCAGCTAGAAGGGTTGGCACAAAGATTCAAGGAGTGTCGTTTCTATCACATTCCTCGAGCGCAGAACCAGACGGCGGATGCTTTGGCCACTTTGGTGTCAGTTTGGGACAACCCCCGGAACCTTGCCTCGAAACCGTTGGTATTGAGGAGATCTCACAAACCATGCTACGAGGACGTAATGCTGTTAGGGGCAGATGAAAAACCGTGGCATTTCGATATCGTGAACTTCATGAAGCATGGAACATATCCGGCAGACTCAGAACCGAGGGATCAAGCTGTGATTAGAAGGTTAGCTCGACAGTTCGTCATCCACAACGACTTACTTTACAAAAGGCACATCGATGGGTTACAACTAAGATGCTTGGATACGGGAGAAGCCCGCGAGGCAATGGAATCAGTACATTCAGGAATTTGTGGGGCCCATATGGGAGGAGCAGTGTTAGCTAAGAAAATCATCAGACAAGGCTTCTATTGGCTCACCATGGAAAGAGATTGTAGCGAGTATGCGAAGAAATGCCACGATTGTCAAATCCACGGCGATTGTAGTCATCTTCCAACCATGGAATTACATGTGTTAGCACCTATTTGGCCATTCGCGGCTTGGGGCATTGACATCATTGGTGAGGTAAGGCCTAATGCTTCAAACGGGCACAAGTTTATTGCAGTCGCCATCGATTATTTCACCAAGTGGGTAGAGGCAGAGTCGTTTAGCAAACTGGGATCGAAGCAGATGAGAAAATTCAGTGAGAAACACTTGATCACCAGGTTCGGAGTGCCTCATCACATGATTACGGATAACGGGGTCCAGTTTCAGGGGGAAGTAAGGAATCTTTTCCGAGAATATGGCATTGAACATCACAGATCTTCTCCGTACCGTCCACAAGCTAATGGGGCAGTAGAAGCAGTTAATAAGAACATTAAAAGGATTCTCGTAAAGACGGTGGAATCACATCGGAACTGGCATGAGCACCTCCCACTCGCGTTGTGGGCTTATCGCACGACAATCAGAACCTCGACTGGGGCAATGCCATTCTCCTTGGTATACGGAACAGAAGCAGTCCTGCCGATTGAGATCGAAAAGCGATCGTTGAGAATCGCAGTGGAAGCAGAAATCCCCGAGACGGAATGGGTGAAGAGGCGATGTGAGCAGTTGGCTCTAGTTGACGAGAAAAGGATGGAAGCCCTTTACCACGTACAGTTATATCAAAGAAGGATGGCTGGGGCTTTCAATAAAAAAGTCAAGACCAGCCCTATCAAAGAAGGAGATTTGGTGCTGAAACAGATCCGTGTGACGCACACCGACCCAAGGGGGAAGTTTAGGCCTAACTGGGAAGGGCCATTCGTCGTGAAGAAGATACTAAGCAAAGGAGCGGTGAAGTTAACTACAATGGACGGCATGGAATTCTCCGAACCTACCAACCTGGATAGGCTTAAGAAATACTTTTCGTAAAAAAAAAAAAAAGAAAAAAAAGAAAAATTCTCGATAGGTTGAAAACCCGCAAAGGGCGACCTATGCAACAATAAGGGAAATCCCAATGGGTGAAAACCCGAAAGGGCACTCATTTAAAAATTCCGGGATAGTAAAAGGAGCGGAGAAAAATCGCCGGGATCCAAAAACCGAAAGGCGGGTCCTGGTAACAATAGTTATGACTTGAGCAATTACAAAAACAATGTATAAGAGACTAAGTATTTCTGTTGTTTGTAAATAAATAAAGGCATGAATATATTTGACGAGAATGATTGGAATCATCATAATCTACTGAATGCATGGTAATATGAATCACGAGTTATACATTTCCTATCCTACTTTTCACAAAAAGCCTACCTACTATCCACCCCACTCCCTATACATCAGCTATACAGCAGGGAAACTCCAATAAAAGCTACAAAGCAATACATAACGATCCTAATACGGAGGGAAATCCCAATAGTCCTCAAAATCTCTCAAGTGTGATGCCCGCTCCGCAGATAGTGCCTCCTTGGCAGCTCGCGCTCGCTCATCAGCAACTCGTGCTCTCTCATCGGCGACCCGTGCTCTCTTCTCGGCAGCGAGGCGTCCGATCGACTCATCGCGTGCCCTCTCATCGACGGCAAGGCGACCCTCAGTCTCCCGTCGCATCATCCCTGACCAGTGGTCATTTCTCTCCTGATACACCTGACCGACCCGGGCGTCGGCCTCCCGCACCAACTCGCTCTGCCTCCGCTCGTGGGCATGCAGATCGCTCTAAAGCAAAAGAAAGGAAAAACAGATAAAAATAAGAAGCAGCGTAGGCACGAACATAAATCATACATACATGCATACATTCCACTACACTAAAGTAAAATAATGATACATACCAGGTGATCGGTGCAGCGTAAGCTGAGGTGATCTCGGAGATAACCAGACAGCCCCACGTAATCCGTGCAGGTCTCCCTCGTAGTCAGAGAAGCATCTGAGGGATCAAAGGGGACCCTCGAGGTAAAGATAGGAGGAGCTGTCTCAAACCCGCATAAGCTGCCCCGGACTCATCATAACAAATCGTGGCAAAATCTCGCCCGTAGTCTGGTAGGGGCACACCTAGGGATGAGCTCTCTGGTCGGGCAGCACTGGAGGACTCGCCGACATAGTAAGGCTGCTCGCACACGAGTGTCTGAGCTCGAGTGCCGTCAAAGAAATCAGATAAATGGGCACTCCTCCAGGATCCCTCCTGCAAAAAAAACACACACAATAAATACCGCTAACCATCTCATGAATAAAGGGTAAAAAAGCGGAACCACTCACCGGGACCTCCTCCTGACCAAAGACTGCCGCAACAACCTCCCTCGAAAATACATCTGCCACCGGATCCACCTCCATCGCTGCCGCTGGGGCATCCCTCGCGCTCAGCAGAGTAGACAAGTAAAGCTCACGGCCCCCGGCGTGAACCCACACCGCTCTACCAACGAACCGACGAGACCAGTCCCGATGAACGACCGATAGGGGCATGGTCCGCACCGCAAATATAGAGACGGGGATCTCACCCGGTGTCCAATGTGCATCACTAACTCCGGTGATGCCTCGATCCCCCAAATACCACGCCCGCACGCAGGGGCCGGTGAGCACACACTGCTGCTCCTGGATCATAGATACATACGTATAATCGAGACCGAAGTCGAGGTCGTCCCACCTGAACTTAATCTAAAAAATGCACAAAGAGAAAGTCAGAAAAACTCAAACAAAAATCTAGCACGACTAGGCAAAATCTACCTGTCTGAGGGTCAGCGAGTCTATCCAATCTAGAAGTCGTGGCACCGTCCGTGTCCTCTCGGCACTCAAGTCGAAATCTCTCCACCGGGTCATGAGAGGCGGCCTCGGTACTCTCGGTCGAGGTCGAGACCGGCTGGGAAGGATGTGCCTCTCATACGCCCACACATGCGGTAAAAACAAGGACTAGGAGGGTGAAAGACGCAAAGAAAATAAGACGGGCAAGTCAAAAAGTCGTCGCGTACCAGCAAAGCGAAGGTGTAACCACCGAAATCCTTGCGCTTCCGGCAAGTCAGATCCAAAAACTTGTAGAGAAAGGCTAAGCCTGCCCCCGCCCAATCATAGGAAGCCGCCGCATCCAGATCGCTGAGTGCCGGAATGAGACCCGCGTGTACCTTCCCGCCCTTCGTGCGGAAAATCGTCTCACTCAGAGTATATACCAAGAAACTACGAACCGCCAAGTCGGTATCGTCAGGCTCGCAAAAATCTCGCCGACTCAAAAGGCTCGCGGTGGAAATAAACTTCGCGGAGTAGATTTGGCGCATGGGCGAACTCCCGGTCCTATCAAAGCAGCGAGCCTAGCGAGGTCGACCCGTGGTCGCATCATATCGAAATGAAAGGGAACGGGAGTGCTGCTCCCTCGTAATCCTGTCAACAGTGAAAAATCTCTAGGCGAGATGGTCATCTCCCCGAAAGAAAGGTGGAAAGTGTGGGTCAAGTCAACCCACCGCTCACATAAGGCGCGTAAGCCAAATCGGTCGCATACCCCGTTGGTGCGGGGCAACGCTGCAATAAAAGGCTCGAAGCCCAACTCGCGCACGCGGGCTCTCACCGCGGCGCCCAGCCTAGCATACCACGAGTGAATCTCGGCGGTGGTCCCAGAAATCTCAATAAACTAGAAAGAACAAGACAAGAAAATTTAAATACAGTTCCTAAAGCATGCAATCAATGAGGACGTGTTAAGACTAGGCATTCTTTCATTATCTAACCTAGAGACATCTGGTCAATTAGGGCCAACTTTCTGTAAAAGTCTCTCCTTTAGGGTCGTCCATGTAAGGTTTAGTCAATTCTTTAACCCACTCTCGTCTGCATAGACGAGGGGCATAGATTAGGTTTACACTCACATGCATTAGTTAAGTTTGCACTATTCACGTTTTTTTTACTATTCACGTGCATTAGTTAAGTTTTTACTATTCATGTTTTTACTATTCACGTGCATTAGTTAAGTTTTTACTATTCACGTGCATTAGTTAAGTTTTTCACTATTCACGTTTTTACTATTCACGTGCACTATTCACATTTTTACTATTCACGCGCACAATTCGCGTTTTACTATTCACGTGCATTAGTTAAGTTTTACTATCCACGTGCATTAGTTAAGTTCTCACTATTCACGTTTTTACTATTCACGTTATTTTACTGTTAGCATGCATAAATTCGTAGTGTCACTATTCACATGCATATAGCGCGCATTCTCACACAGAAATAAACAAGTGTTACTTGTAAGTGAAGAAATTCATGTTTTCTAGCTAAAGTCCTCTAAGGCAATCTAAAAGTTAGCATGCAAATCATGTTCGGATAGGAATGCTAAAGCCTAGAGTTTGAATCAAATAAAAGTGAGAAATTACTTACCTCGTTGCAGCGTGTCCGGCTCAGATGCGTTGTAGGGTCGTGGAAGGGATCCACTCTAATTAGGTTTACGTAAACCTCGTCCATGCCTCTAGTGCCATCCCATTCATCTAAATCCATCCCGAGAATAATCCAAAATCAAAGTCTAGAGAGAGAAAGAAGGGAGAGAAGGTGTGGGGTTGAAATGAAACCCCACCACCTTATATAGTAAGAGGGAATGGCATTCCCGTAAATAGTGAAAAAGGTACGATTTGACATAAAGGTAAAAAGTAAATAATTAATTACTAGGCGCACAGACCTCCGATTCGCACTGCATTTCAGCCTGCATTTCTCCGAGACAGCAGCCAATATTGTCAAGATATGAACTCCAGATAACAGTCAATTTTTACAGAATAGTGACACCAGTCAAAATACAGACGACAGTCAACAGAAAAACAATCATTAGTCTAGATCATTTCAGACTAAAACATGTCCCCATTAAACCCCCGAGACGATAGCTCCAGTGAAAAAATACAGACAACGGTGTTTTAAAAGAATTCAGAATCGTTAGAAAGAACCTTTTTGCCCTTGAGCCACCTTACCCACGGTTCACGACCGAGGTAGCTTTTTAGCCATCTTACCTACGGTTCACGACCGAGGTAGCTTTTTAGCCATCTTACCTACGGTTCACGACCGAGGTAGCTTTTTAGCCACCTTACCTACGGTTCATGACCGAGGTAGCTTTTTAGCCATCTTACCTACGGTTCACGATCGAGGTAGCTTTTTAGCCATCTTACCTACGGTTCACGACCGAGGTAGCTTTTTAGCCATCTTACCTACGGTTCACGATCGAGGTAGCTTTTTAGCCATCTTACCTACGGTTCACGATCGAGGTAGCTCTTTAGCCATCTTACCTACGGTTCACGACCGAGGTAGCTCTTTAGCCATCTTACCTACGGTTCACGACCGAGGTAGCTTTTTAGCCATCTTACCTACGGTTCACGACCGAGGTAGCTCTTTAGCCATCTTACCTACGGTTCACGACCGAGGTAGCTTTTTAGCCATCTTACCTACGGTTCACGACCGAGGTAGCTTTTTAGCCATCTTACCTACGGTCCACGACCGAGGTTGCTTTTGAGCCATTCTTACCCATAGTCAACGTACGCTAGATTTCGAGAGAAAAACATCCACCGACGGCCGATTCAGAGGCGAGGATGGAAAGAATCGGAGAACGACACCGGAACGCGCAGCGTGAAGGTCAGGTATGCTCCCTCCTACTCTTTACGTGTCTTTTACTTTTATATGTTTTACATTGCATGTGTTGCGTTAGCAAAAAACGTTTTCAAAACACACACATCACTGTCAAAATAGAAAAGTAGGGGCAACTGTAGACACCGAGTCGGAGGACCTGTGACGAAAACCTGAAAACAAGACGGTTAAAGCGATTGATTCCGGAAGTTTCGAAAAAATAAAATAAATAGTTACAGTGGGTCGCTGCTGTGATGTGCATAGTGCGAGTGCTTAGCGGCGGCCGACGCGTGTTCGACGACAGTCGGACACCCGCTCGACGATGTAAAGCGCGCGCTCGAAGCTCGGCGGTCCAAACGCGTGGACGTTCGACGGCGCAGAACGCGAGCCCGACGGTCACGACGCGTGAGCACCCGACGGCGCGGAACGCGAGCTCGACGGCCGCGGGGGCATGCACGCCCGACGGTGCGAGACGCGCGCGCCCAACCTCGCGTTGGGCGCTCGCCCAACGCTGTTGGGCGACCGCCCAACAATCGTTGGGCGATCGCCCAACAATTGTTGGGCGGCCGCCCAACAATGTTGGGCGGTAGCCCAACGCAAGGTTGGGCGGCCGCCCAACATGCTTTGGGCGGCCGCCCAACCCTTTGGGCGACGCCCGATTTTACTCGGGCGTCGCCCATTGGTCCGGGGACCCGTTTGCCTATAAAAGGCACGGATCCCCATGCATTGGGAGGGAGAGAATTTTGGAGCCTTTCTCACTCTAAACATTTTTAGAGAGAGAAAGTGATTTTTTTTAGAAAAATATTTTTTTTCTCAAAAATTCCGAATTTCCCAAAGTTAAATTTTTACTAAAAAACACAAAAAACCGGAAAATCGCGACTCGTGGAATCAATCGGCTTCGACTGTCAGATACCGAACTTGAGGTATTATCCGAGGACTAGACTCGTTTTATTTTATTTAATTTATTTCTTTTCCTTTATTTATTTTTATGTTATAATTTTATTTATTTTGTCATTTATTTATTTATCACGTTTTATTTAATTTTTCGTATTTATTGAATTCCCGTCTCGTGTTGAATAAAATTCGGTTTTGCTTTAAAATAAAAAAACCTCGTTTTGACATCCCAATACGAACCGTGATCCGATAAAAAGGTAGTTCGGGTGTTAGAAACGTTGTAATTATAAGTTTTAATTTAAAAGAATTTTCGAATAATGTTTTAAAATAAAAAACGTCGTTTTAGGAATTTCCGTTATTGACTATGATCCATTTTTGGTAGTTCGGAAATCCAAAACGATTGAATTAGACTTAATTTAAAACTTTTGAATAAATCTGGAAACAATTGGAGTGCTGCTGTAATTTTCCGTTTCTGTCACTAATTGCTGTTTACCGACGGATTTTTCTTCGGTAAATCTGCCAAAACGTAAAAAATGCCATTTCAGTCCATTTTTCTTAACTTTTAAGCTTTTAATCCTTAATATATATATATGTATAGTTATGTAATATATATTTTCAAACCATTTTAGATATTTAGTGTATATAATTATTTAGGATGTTTGTATATCATTTTTTATTCAATTTTTAAGCATAGGTATATGTATATATATATTCTCCTTTTTTATTCATTTGAGTTATATTAGATTCTATTTTAAAAGGTTATTTATTTGGGCATTTCGGGAACTAATTAGTAAGTATTAGTATATAGATATATGTTATTTTTGGTATTTAAAACTATATTAGTTATGTATATATATAGTTTTGGGATATTTGGGTTATGTTATTGTTTATTATATGAAACTATTTTGGATAAATGTTATTTTCTTATCTAATGAGATTTATTTACTATTTCCACCTCTTTAAAGTATAAATGTATTATATCTAGTATTTTCATATATGTATTATATAGTTTCTTTTTATTAACTTTTATTTTCATATTCTCTTTTTTATTTGAATGTATATATATATGCTTAAATTATTTTCTTTATTCTTTTCGACCATTTATGGGCCCATGTTTCAAATGGGCTTTATTTGGGAGTGAATCTTGGTTTAAATGGGTTTATTATTGTAATTATAATAGGTAAAGAGTCCATTAAATAAAAGGAGAAAATAAATCACAAAAATAGAGTTTTCAATTTAATTATTTAAACTAATGAATTTTTAGAGGTTCATAATGTAAATAAATATAGTTGTTTTGTTAATATTTCAAATCGTTTTCAAAACACCACGTTTTAAAACCTTAATCCGTTCCAAATGCGGATTAAGTGAAGCTTGTAATTAAAATCATTTTCATTGTGAATAATCGAATATTTTGAACCATTTTCTCAAAAGAATTTGTACAAAATAAAATGGACTTGTATGTTTAACCACGTTTTCTTACTAAAGGTTTTTATCTCAAATGTTTTCAAACACTTGAGTCGTTCCAACGGCGATTCGAGTAAACTTCGCCAATCGGGGTTTTAAAATGCACCTAAATCGTTCCAACGGCGATTAAGGTGCGAACCACGTAAATAAACTCGTTTTGGAGGGAAATAAGTTAGCATAGAATAAACACACAGCATGACATTTAAATAAGGTTGTAAATAAATCACTTCTTTCTTCCCCCTTCTCTGTGTATGTATAATATAAATGGGTGATTCTTTACTAATATGGCTTTCCAATAATATATGCTCAAAACGGTTTCTGAAAAGAGAAAGAAAAGGTTTCAAATGAATTTTAAACTTAAAGAAGTATACGATTAGTCTGTTATCGCCTAACATGCTGAGTAGGAGGCCGGTGGTTCATAACCGGGCGATGTCGGGGTGCCTAGTAGCCTTTCTCCGGAAAGGAGCTAGCCTTCTCGGCTCGTACCTAAGTTTCCCGAACCCACACCGGTCTCCCGCAAGGGATCGGTGTTCATTTTCCCATTCGTGGGTGGCGACTCTTCCATATCTCCGAGCTCCGGTCCTGCCGAGCAGCTTGATTCCACAATTGGTTGCTTTCGGCGCCAATCACCGCTTACGTCGCCATGAGGTTGTCCACCCCCCGGTCCGCCCGGGAGATTAGGCCGCGGCACCTCGTCTAACAACCCCTTTATATACACATTCTAATTTTTTTATATATAAGTTTGAGGCTAAGAGCGAGCCTTATCGCAACGGTAAACGTTGTTGTTGTGTGACTGGGAGGTCACGGGTTCGAGTCTTAGGAACGGTCTCTTGCAAAAAAAGAAGGCAGGGGAAGGCTTGCCCCCAATACACCCTTATGGTGAGACCCCTCCCCGGACCATCGCTTAAGCGGGGACATGTAGTGCGCCGGGCCGCCCTTTTATATAAGTTGGAGGCTATGTGAAAAGGAGTTTGACCGGGATCTCAACTGATTTGGGATTTCTTAACAAACCTTCTAAAACATCTAAGCCCAAATTTTATTAAAAGGCAAAGGATAAGAACAAAAAGTTAAGAATATAACTCTAAAAGGGATTAACAAAATCTGTTTACTCAATCTGTTTCATTAGAAGACAGACAAATAGTGCAGCTCATCTTTGGCTAGGTAATTTCTCAAATTGCTAGTCTTACTTTCTATGATATTGTACCGAGTTTTATTTCTCATTCTATGTTGAACTTTTGTTGCATTTTAATAAATTTTAGTTTCAAGAAAAAAAATGACTAACAAAATCGAAATTGCTCTAAACCACTAAAGTCATACATTTTTAAATTTTAAACACTTAACCCAACTTCGTATACTATTATTCTTCGTTGCCAAAACATACTTCTAAAGATTTTCTGATAAAAAGAATTATAACATCTAGACATTTTTTTATCAAATGATTCATTGTTGGGCTGTCTCTTATAAAAAAAGATAAATAAAATCAGGCGAAACTAATAAATTTAAGAAATAAGTGATAAGAAATAAAGCAAATTTGAAAAATTATCTGTTAAGAAATTAAGACATAAGAAATTAAACAAATTAATGCTATCAGTTTTTTTGAAGCAATTAATACTATCAGTTAAGCAATAATTTAAAAATAAAGTTATTAATATACTACAAAATATATTCGATTTGCATAACCTTTTTTTTTAATTTTTATTTAATTTTTCACTAAATTTCTAACTATAAACTTGCAGGATAGATTCGCAGCAACACAACAAAGCATGAGAGAGGAGAGAGTAGTGGGACCTAAGCTACTAATAAAACATTATTTAATTTATATCTACATATAAAATCAATGAAGTGTATATTTTTCTGGGCCCTTAAAAATCAGGGGCCCTAGGCCTGCGCCCCTTAATTCAGGCCCAGGGCCGGCCCTATTCCAGATTGATGAATATAATGTTTACGTTCATTATGCATGTGTTCTTTGCATTCAAAAAGTATTTCTTACTATGCTCAACATGTCTACCAATCCCATGAGTCCTCATCTCATCTCTATAATTAATAGATATTTTTTAACATTTACAGCCATTGATTAACATGTTGAGTTAACTATAGGACATTAATTAGTCAATTAAATGATACACATTTTCTTATAGTTTATAATCTATGAATCATGTACTTGGTTTATTTTCGTGTTCGCGTCCATTTCGTGTCCATTTTCATTTCTAGGCTATTTATGAAGGTTATGTTTTAGAAATAACGTTTCCGTGTTCATGCCCGTTTCCGTGTCCCTGTCCATACGATGTTGGTCTAAACTAAAATGTTGTTTGCTGGTATGATGTAGTTCATCTTATATTTTATCATCTATGAATCATATGCTTGGTTTATATTAATCTGATACTGTCCAAATGATGAATGGGAGGAAGGAAGCATTATATTTTGTTTTTTTTTGCTTTGCTTCTTCATGCATTAGTAATAATAACAGTAATCAACTTAGTGGAATTGGAGAAGAGGAATGGATAAATTTACAATACTTGGGTAATTGCAATTCAGGACCAAACTAGATGTGCACTTCAACTACCTGGTATCCTGAGCTTTTATGGAGAAGACTTATGGATTGGTGTAGAAATAGTATGCTTCAATTTTATAATGTGTAATAGAAGCATAAAGCTCTTGATCATCTGTTAAAAGATTGGTAATGGTAAGTTTATAATGTTTAATACAAACCATACATCTTTTGATCATATATTCACTGAATGGTAATTGATTCTTCCCCAAATGTAAGTGTTGATTCAGTTGGGAGATATAGTTTCTCGGGGTGAAGATGAAATATCCATATCGTCTTTGTTGCCAGCATTGCATATGCAGGAAAGTCTCAAGCTAGACCAGTTTTCCAAATCTTGAAACTACAATTCTATTATTGAGTTACATTGTGTATTAACATCCTTTAGATATGTACATTTTGATGTTCACAAGATCCATTAGACTTTTGATCTTAAATTTACATGACAATGCAAGCAAACCCTATTTGCTAGTAGTGTTTTGGACATTGCTACTTTGGTATATACATATGTTTGACAATCTACATATCAGTGTTTTAGGCTTTTAAGACCCGGTCTATATGTAAATAAAGTTTTTGTGTTGTACCAACTTGACTATTATTATTGAATTGACAAGGCCACAAATGTTTGGTGCTCCTTTTATTTTCTTCCTATTATATCTCTTAATTATGGCATAGAGAGGAGGAACTCGCAGATGTAATTCTGCAGTTTCAACTATAATTTTAAACTAAGCAACCAGGAGTTATGTCTCTTGTGTTGTATGTGACAGATTATACTCCAGAAACAGATTAATTATACTCCAGAGACGTCTCACAAGTGGCACGATAATTCCTGCTACCTATGATTACTTTGTTTATGGCTCTCAGATCTTCCTTTGTTTATCAAATAAAGACTAGGATGTTCATAGCTATTGTTATGCTATAGCTGAGATTTTATTTTTATGTCAACATTTGATTTTCTTTTTTCTCCTTGATCATATTCATTATGGTTCCAAAATGACTTCAATTTTACTCTTATAGATGTGTCAGATCAGAATTTCTTAATGAAGATATTAAAACCTAAAAGAAAAGTAGTATATATAGATCAACGAAAATAAAAGGAATATATAGCTCAAACACATGACTTTATAAGTTACAATACAAAGACTGAATTAATTAAATCATGAATGTCCCATTTTACATGAATAATCTGTATGATATTAACACCAAAATACAAATGAAAATGATCCCTGAATTTTCTTATAGATTAATTGGCATGATAAAATTACTTGTTTCTGCATTCATAGTTATCATGAACGGTGGAAAGGTCCTAAGAAGCCAGTGACAACAAGATCAACATCAAGGGCACTATTCACTCACTATATTACTCTACTCACTACTCTTCCCCCAACTGACGCTGGTGAATTTATCATCCAACCTTCCAAAACGATTAACACTAGTAATGCAATAATTTTTAATCAGGCAGTGCCTCAATTCTTCATACATTGGGCTGGATTTCCTACTATTGATGCTACATGGGAGGATCAAGCTACTATTACAGCTCAATTTCCGAGAGGACACATTCTTAGGGACAAGAATGCAGTAAAGGAAAGGAATCATATTCTTAGAGAAAGCAAACATCCGACTCTGCTAGTGTACGGTGTTGGAGAGTAAGGTTGTCAAAGGCCATGGAACAACAATTGATGTAATGTTCAATGGTGTGCTTTATGAGGGAAATCAAATTGTTGTTTGTGGCTTGCAGGTAAGCACAAGGCTTGATCCTTTTCATTTTAAGATATGCCGAAATGGTTGATTCTAACCCTGTTAGAAACTTGTCATTCTAGGGACCAATTGTTACCACTGTTTGAGCCTTTCTGTCACCCCACCCAATGAAGGAAATATGAGTTAAGGTATGAATTTTTCTGCATATAGTGTTGGTATGCTTTAATTATGTTTCTGGATATTTTGAAGGATACTAGTCTAGTAAAATGTAGATGTGAAGAAGAGTTTTCTTGCAAACTTATTACTCTGTTTTATTTGGTGATAATTAAGTGGAGTCTGATGAACTCATTCTGTTTAATTACAAGAGGTTTTATTGTTTTACCAGATTATGCCTATGTAAGTTTTAACTATTACTTGGTAGAATTTAAGTTATGCCCGTTTTCCCATTCTTTTTGTGTTCATACTATCTTCTTTAATTCTTAAAATTTGTTGAAATATGCCATAATATTTTATTGGCCATTATAAAGGGAAGCTTATTATGAATAATATTTTGTTTTCAGGATGTAATAATGCCAAAATCTATGGTTTTGGACTAGTAGTGGCTAAAGCAAATGTTTATTTTGTTGTGGAAATAACATATTTTTTTACACTATTTAACTATTAATATGGGAGAATTGTTTTATTTTTTTTAACTTGAATTAAGGTGGTACAAGCATGGCTGGGAGCTTTTTGTACTAAAAGTTCACAATGTTGTATTCTTGCTGTTAAACTAGTTGATATTTGATGGTTAGTTGATAAGATATATATGTATAAGACTCATTGAATAATTTATATATCCCTCCCTCATAAGATAATATTAGCAATCGTATTTTTATAGGTTTAGTTGAAATTTTCATTATATATTATATTATATATATGGAATTTTTTTTGTCTCCATTGAATGGAAGGATTGTCATCTATTTTGGGACAAATAATCATCCCTTAATAAAGGGGCATAGGGACGACTATTGTCTCTTTTATGGAGGGACAAAAAAATCGTCACTTTATTTGGAGGCCAGAATCGTTCCCTAAGAATAGGGACAAAAGTCGTCTTTTATGTATGGGGACGACAATCGTCTTTCTATTTGAAGACAAAAAAAATGTCCCCTAAGAATAGGGACGAAAGTCATCTCCTTTGCATAGGAACGATAACTGTCCCTTTTGTCGGAGACAAAAAAAATTGTCTCTTATGAATAAAGACAAAAGTCGTCTCCTTTGCACGGGGACAACAATCGTCCTTCAAAACGGGAATGACATTTGTCCCTCTTGTTAGGGACAACAACCGTCCCAAAAATTAGGGACGACATCAATTTTTTCATCCTCTATAGAATCGGGTACGCTCGCATAGGGGACGTAACAGAGGGACGAAAAAAATAGACCCCAAAATATAGGGGACAATTTTTCTTATTTTTGGGGACAATTTTACCCGTCCTCAATATGCATTTTTTTGTAGTGTATAATCACATTCTACATTATAAGTACTAATTTTAACTATTTTGGGGCCTTCTCGGAACTGAACCATTGTTGGTCAAGGGTGTTCCGGAGGGTCGGGAGACCTTCCCCTACCCCCTGGCTCCGCCCCTGACCAAAGATGAAGAAAAATGACAATAATAAAGACAATACAAATTAGCAAGCATATGAGAATCGTATTTTCTCTACTTTGCATAACCCACTATGCACATTGGTATTTGGTGCCAGATATTAATATGGAGTGGACTTTCAACTATAAGCTTGAGCTTTTAGTTCAATCGGTTCCATGGTGTCATGAAACCGATTGAACTAAAAGCTCAAGCTTATAGTTAAAGGTCCACTCCATATTAATATCTGACATTTGGTTCCATCTAGATGTAAGAGGGAATCAGGACAATGAAGAATGGAAAAGAGAAGTAAAGAATGCCAACTGATATTGTATCCAAACATGGAAGATTGGAAGAGAGAAAGGTTGCAATCAGCATTTATGATATATATGATTTTGTATTTTAAAGGGTATAATTATAACATTCTAAAAGCAAAGTTTATGCATATTATCTTATAAAAATCTAAACTAGTGATATCATTTATGTATAGGATTACTAAAATCTAAAGTAATTATGACTATTTATGCATAGGATTAAAAACATTATTCCCTCCATTTTTATATGCAAGTCGTTTAAGGACAACTCATCATGATTAAAAAGGTAATTAATTTTAGTATAGAAATACAAAATTACCCTTCTTGCTCCTCATTAAACTTTTCTTTTTTGATGAGTTTTCTTTCCTGCATTATTCTCTTTCTTCTTCATAAATACGTCGAGTATAATTTTAGTCATGCAAATCCATCTGCGTCCAATAAATTTTGGCAGTGCAAAAATGACATTAATTATTAATTAGTTTTTCTTGAAAGTTGTGTTGTTTAATGGTTGTGTATTCAAGTTTTAAACGTGGTTGCCTTGTTAAATGGATGTATTCAAGTCTTAGATAAGGAAAATTGACAATAAAAAAAATACTAAAAATAGTTCAAAACAATTTATATAAATGAAAATTTCTAAGAAATTCAAAATGACTTATATATAAATACAGAAGGAGTATCTTACTAAAATCCAAAGTAATTACTAGAATTTATGTATAGGATACTAAATACTAGTAATAGTAACATACAAAAGTGAGGATTGGTTAATTTAACTATTGTTGAAAAAATGTTCATAATGATTTGTTTTAGTTGATTGGTTCTTGTATGAAGATGCTTTCTTCATTTGAAGTTAGTATGTTGTTAGCTTGTACAATTTGACATCTATAACTCATGGGATGTTGAAACATATTCATATAATTTTTCTTGTATAATTTAATAAGATTGTATACTCTCACTGGTAAATTTATTTGGGTGAGAATAAAATGAACCCTAAAATCAATTAAGATGTTATTTATTGTCAAAAACTAATAAAATGTTTCACTTTTCCATCCTAGAGAATAAAGCATTGTCAGAAATTGGTGTTTATCATCCTATATTATATATATACTCTAATATAAGTTATAACATATTTATATTAATTTCATAAACACATCATGTCATTAGTGTCTGCACTAAATTTATTCATAAATGTGTTAGTCTTATTATTTTTCTTTTTCATCGGTCGTAAGTTGAAGCATTTGATTTTCTTTATATAATTGATGTTCAGATATACTAAATCTAGATTTTTTTAAATAGGAGATTCAAGAAAGAAAAAGTAAATCAAAGTTAACTCAATATTAGTGGAAAGTTTTGTGTGTGTGTGAATACATGTATATTTGAATGATTCTGTATACTCGTATTTTCAATGTTAGTAGTTTGATATTAAGGTTGAAATTGTTGTTTTTTTTTTGACAAATTTGAAGTTTAAAGTTATGGATATTGATATTTTATAATTGTCTAAACATTATTAACTTATTAGACATTTATATTTTTTTTGACACACTTCTATCTATTATAGCATCTATTTTGTAATTAATACAGTTTCAAACTTTTATATATAATTATTATTGTTTTGTAAATTTTTATTATTATTGATTTTGTCAAAATATAATATTTTATTAAAAATATCTAATTAAATTAATATAATTTAAATTTATTAATTTGGAATGAAATGATCTTAATAAAAATATATATATTATTATCGAGATATTTCCCCCACAATTATACCTTCTTTTTTGGGGATATATTTATTGGTTTTTTTAATGTTTTTTTTATATGTGTTTTTGAATCTTGGATCTTTACTCTTGCAAATGTTACTCATTGTACTTGCACGTTTCAAAATAATGAGAGAATGAAGGTATAATCATAAGTTAGACATTGTTGTTGTTAATAGGATTACATAGATGGTTTAGCTTTAATTAAATGATATCATTTTATAGGGTAAAGAAAGAAGGAGGAATAATATGCATTTATTAAAAAACACAAAATTTAAAAAATAAGATTGATGTCTAGATAAAGTTTCTTGCCAAATCAGAGAGGAATTCTAGGTTGAGTTTCTACAATGGCTACTCAAACGTTCGGCCGCTTGTGAGCAGGGGGGAATCCAGCATGGGGGCAGTGGGGGCAGTTGCCCCCACTGACATTTGTATTTTTTTTACAATCCAAGTATTAATTTTGAAGTTTTAGAGCTTTGCCCCCCTTCATCAATGGAGGTTTAAGATTTACTGGTTTTATAATTGAGAATGCAAAATGGTTTTAAATTTAATATTTTATTTTTACTTTTTTTAGTTCTGTTTTAAAGCAAAACAACGTTGTTTTATTTAATTAGAACTATGTAGTTTTATTTACAACAAAAATAAAAAAATAAAAAGTAAATATTTAAATGTAAAACTAAATAGGTCTTAAAACAAACCATCGGTCTCTCTTACTCTCTTTAATCTATTTAGTTCTTCTTCCTCAATTCCTCTTTCTTCTTAAGCCTAAATTGAAATCCCTAATCCTAAGTAAGACTACATCAAAATCGACAGCCAATTCCTCCGTAATTGGGTCGTTGGTCCAACACTCCATCTCTGATCTTTGCCTCTTTGCTTTGGTATTTTTTTGCTCATACTTGAATTTTGATTTGATATTTCTGCTACTATTTTACTTAGACTTAAGCTTTGATCCCTGGTTTTCTATAATTATTATTTTTTGAATAAAAAAATTTTAGTCGTATTGTTTGCCCCCATGGGGGAGAAATCCTGGATTCGCCCCTGCTTGTGAGCATAAATTTTATGATCTCGTGATGAATGTGTTTACCTTGCATGGGAGAGCCTCAGTGGAACCTAGTATCTCGAACAATGTGAAAATGATTTCCGAATTTCCTTTAAAGAAATTTTCTTTTTGAGGAGACTGAAGTCGGAGCCTTACTATAGGAAGTCAAATTCGACCATTCCTCATTAGAAAATCCAGATTCTTTAGAGGACCAAATTTAATTCGAGAGATCTTACGAAGTCTTGTCTCTAGATAATGTTATATCGCACTTCTTCGGGCTCATTTCGAAAGTCAAATGAAGAAGTTATGAGTAAGCGAAGTTTCGACTGAAATCCAGGGATGAAATTGGACAATAACCTTAGATTGGTCATTATTAGCCATAGCTCATGAAATTAAAATATATCTATCTAATCAAATCGAGTCAAACAGAACAAGAATCGTCAGAATCGAAGGTTCATAAAGGCACTTCCGGGCCATAAAGATGTTGAAAGAATCATGTGAACTCACACGAAGACATGTGTCAAAGCGAGCCATGGTGTGTGTCATGCACGCGCCAGATATGCATTACCTTCCTACTAGTGCATGCACTACACGCGCCAGTCATCTCTCCACAACACGCCAGACATGTGCCGGCACGCGTTGTAGCAGTTGTCTCTAGGCGTTTCTCTTTTCGTTTTTGGCAAGTTAGCTTTTTAACTTATTACAAATAACAAAAATTCCTCTTTAGCCCTGTATTATTTCTTTATTTTTGTTTTCTAATCTTAAAAATTAATCTAGCCTATAAATAGTAGCATTTTTAGTAATGTTTTATAAAAGGAGAAGAAAAAAAGAGGTAGCAGATACAAAAAAAGAAAAAGAAAAAAGATAGATTAGAGTTTTTATTCTTATGCTTTTAGTAATGTTATTTTCTCACCTTAATTATTTTATTTCTCTTATTTTCTCACTAACCAAACGTTAATATTATCTATTAATTTCTATTTTCTTCTTGATCTAACCATTTGATCTAAGAATTACAGGAATTAATGTGATAGAAGACACTCTCTTCTGCACATTTACGAGTTTTGATATTCGGAAAATCCAAGTTCAAGATTTGGTGGAGACTCTCCAACGGTAATTTCTGTTTATTTACTATCATTTATGGTTTATTTGGTATTTTTATGATTTGATTTAGTGTCAAAGTCATTTTTTATCCATTTTTCAATACTTTTAAAATAGATCTCTCACAAAAATCCTCACTTTGAGATTTATTGGTCATATATGGATGTGAGAAATGTTTATTTTGGAAAATTGGTTTTTAATAATAAAACATACTTTAGCATTTTTTAAGTAATTATTTAGCATTTTTTTGTTGGAAAATTGGTTTTTAATAATAAAAATCATATTTTTAATTCCATAAATCTCATGGAGCTTCCATGCATGGAGATCTGCATTAGATTAAAAAAGGTATATTTAGGATTTATTTGATATTTTCTATATTTTAAGAGTCTTAAAGTTAAAAAAAATAGTTTTTAAATATTGAAATTCATTATTTTAACCTAGGAAATTCCATGATGGCCATATTATAGAAATCCTCCTTGGGTAATTTTCTTGAAGAATTTAGAGTTCTCTTAATATTTTTGACAGGGAGCTTCCATGCATGGAGATCCGCATTGGATTTAAAAAAAGCATGTTTAGGATTTATTTGATATTTCTATATTTTAAGAGTATATTAGAGTTAAAAACATAGTTTTTAAATACTAAAATTCATTATTTTAACCTAGAAAATTTCAGGATGGTGAAATTTCTATTGGGTAATTTTCTTGAAGTGTTTAAAGTTCTTTTAGTATTTTTGGTATTTTAATAGTATGGAAATAGTATAAATAGTGATAACTTTATTTTTCAGTAAGTTGCACTGCAGCTTCATTCAGCCTCATCATCATTGGCCTCAACCTCGTTTACACGAGCTTGCACCCTCAAAATCTCTTCGGTAAGTTTAGCAAATGTTAGGGCCTCCTCTATATCCTCCTCCAACTGCATGACTTAATGGGCATCAGTTCCTTAGTCATGGTACATCTTGTCCAAACTCACTTCGAGTCACACATACTACTTAACTAGGTATTTGAACTCCCTATTAACCTCCTCCGCTTAGGCTAATGATTGTAAGAGCATCAACAAGTTAGGGTTATATGATATATATGTATATAAGCAAGTTAGAAACTATCCTTTGCTATTCGGGTGGAATGCACCTCAGTTAGTGGATGCACCGCCTACTTCTTAAACACCATACCCTCAGCAGGTAATAGTGCAAAATAGTCGAGATTGTGTGAGATTTTAGGATCACTTAAGGAAACATCCCCACATGATGCTAGGCCTAAAGCTAACAATAAAAGAGTTAGAGGCCTAAAGTAGGTAAAAAGAAGCAAATGTAAAATAACTCACCTGGGTAATATCTAGTTTTGCAAATTGAGCCTCCTCTTTAGCCATCAAAGGCACATCGCCCGGGCTTGCCTCCACTTCATTTGCTAGAGGCTCCTTCCCCTTTTTAGAATTTTTCCTATGGGGGTTAGGGGAATATTGTCAGAGGCCAACAACCTTTTACTGCTAGATAAAAGCACGTCAAGATCGAACTATGCCCTAACACTTCTGCTCCTAACAATAGGACTAGTCCGAGCATCATCAGTACATGAAGACCGATTCCTTGATGATACCATTACAAGAGTTGGCACATCCCTTTATGTAACATTTCCCCCCAAAATGAACCACCTCCAAGTGTAGCAGCCGTCCTTATAGTAGCTCTAGCAGCAGCCTCTGAATGTAAGGTTTATCTCTCTCTGAAACTGAGATAAACAAAACTGAAACATTAAATTGAAGGAAACTGACCAGAACAATGGTGGAGACAACACAAATCCCATATATTGATGCAGTATCAACAATGTGGCATCAATTAGGTCAAAAATTCGAACCGATTTCAATTGGCACAGGCCCCGAATGTTCTAATACAGAAAGGTTTGACCCAATCAACAGAATAATCAATATATGACCAAACTCGTGAGGTAAAATAGCTAGTCAAGGGCAATTTTACTCGAGAGGAATAGACAAAAGGCACATAAGAAATGAGTATGATTGCAATATCCTCAGTATCTCTATTTTAATAGTATGGAAATAGTTATCACTTGTCTCCAGAAACAATATCCTGTTCTTCAAATGTAAAGAGATGGGAGTGGGAATTCGTCCACTATTTTTAGGGATGTCGAGTTGATCTGATACGTTGGAGTAGCCGTTTTACCTCGAGATGATATGGTTTCCCACTCCCATCTCTTTACATGATGAACTCCTTCTTTTTGCATTAAGACGGTTACAATCCACTGTTGATTTGTATCCTTCGCGTGTACGAATTTGATGATCCAATTAATCCCTCTCCTGCCTTCGGTTTTCATACTCCACCAGAAGGAGTTCATCATCCTTTGGGTATGGGATCTAAAGTGCACAAATTTGATAAATACCCGTGTGCGTAGAAAAATCTAGTCTCAATCTGATGTTTACTTGCATCTCCAGTAACTGTCCCAAACTCAAATCAGTTTTAATAAAATTGAAACAAAATCATATTGATTAGTCAAGTTTCTAACTCGACCACAGGTAAAACGGCTCTTTCTAGCAACCCTAGCTCATCATCAACAGGGGGAAGCTCCGATGCCAAAGTCAGTATAAAGTATGAAAGAGTAAACTGAATTGACAAAGTAAGGTTTCTAGGATTGTGTGTATGTGTACATTGATTGCTTGAGATGCAAGCTATATATAGTAGTGAAGTTGTAACCATTAGTAACTAGAAAGTCTCCATTAATACTTCACTAATGGCGGTTACTGGTTTCCTTTAAGTATGCCCGTTAGCTTATTAATAGCTTATTAATGGTCTTTATTGCGGGATCGGCTCAGCTGTTCCGCTGGCGGATTGAGAGGCTATGGCGATTCGCCACATAGGTTCGCCCGCGGATCTCTTGTAGTGAGGCCTTGGTGATCCGCATATCGGATCCCCTTGCTTGATACGCCGTAACATTCCGGTATCAGGCGATCAATATGTGGCCGTTCTAGGCGAATATCTCCTTTGATCCTTTGGATAATATCCCGATGTTATCACTACTGACTTACCTTTCTCATCCATGCATAGGACAGTGTCAGTACCCATTGGGGTTGATATGGGTTTACAATCTTCCATATTGAATTTTTTTAGCATTTCTTTGGCGTACTTGGACTGACTGATGAAGATGTCGTTCTTACCTTGCTTGATTTAAAGTCCAAGGAAGAAGTTGAGTTCGCCCATCATAGACATCTTGAACTCAGTTTGCATCTGTTTACTAAACTCTTTGCATAAGGATTCATCAGTAGCACCAAAGATTATGTCGTCTACGTAAATTTGTGCCAGTAGGGTATGTTTACCCTTTTTCTTAATGAACAAGGTTGTGTCAGCTTTGCCTCTGACATAATTCCTGGTCAGCAGGAAGTTGGTCAACCTCTCATACCAAGCTCTTGGAGCTTGCTTCAGGCCATACAGGGCCTTCTTGAGTTTATAAACGTGGTTTGGAAATTTTGGATCTTCAAACCCTGGAGGCTGACTAACATATACCTCTTCGTTTATAAAGCCATTAAGAAAAGCACTTTTAACATCCATTTGATATAGCTTAAAGTTCATATAGCTAGCATATGCACACAATATACATATAGCCTCTAATCTAGCAACAGGAGCAAAGGTCTCACCATAGTCAATGCCCTCTTGCTGACTATAGCCTTGGGCTACAAGTCAGGCTTTGTTTCTGACCACATTGCCTTTCTCATCTAGTTTATTTCTAAAGATCCACTTAGTTCCTATGGTCTTTTGATTCCTAGGTTTTGGTACTAAATCCCGTACCTCATTTCTTATGAATTGATCAAGCTCTTCTTGCATAGCATTGATCCAATATTCATCATGATCAGCATCGACGAAGTTCTTTGGCTCATTTACTGAGACGAATGCAACATTCCCAAGATACTTTCTAAGCTGGTCTCTTGTCATCAGCCTGTTGTCAGCGGCATCAAGAATGGACTTCTCTGAATGTCCTCTTTGAATTTTTATTTCTTTAGGTAATGTTGAGTTGTCTGGAATAGGTGTTTCTACAATATCTACAGGAATAGATTGGTTAGTAAAGGTAATTTCGGGTTTGTGTTTACCTTTGGTCAGCCCTTGTACTGATGACTCAGCAGCTCTTGTTTGGTCAACGGAAGCTGAGCTCGGTTCATCTTCGACGGACTGAGTTGTCTTTCCTGCAGGGTCAGTTTTATCGAATTCTATATGGACAGACTCTTCAACAACTTGAGTTCTTTTATTATATACTCTATATGCTTTACTGTTAGTTGAGTACCCTAAAAAGATCGCTTCGTCAGCTTTAGCATCAAATTTTGTAAGGTTATCTTTTGTATTGAGTATAAAACATTTACACCCAAGGGCACGAAAGTAGCCAATGTTTGGCTTTCGTCCTTTCCAAAGTTCGTATGGGGTTTTCTTAAGAATAGGTCTAACTAAAGCCCTATTGAGTATGTAGCATGCTGTGTGAACAGCTTCACCCTAGAAATACTTTGGAAGCCTATTTTCACTCAGCATTGTCCTAGCAATTTCAACTATGGTTCTGTTCTTCCTTTCAACAACCCCATTTCAACTATGTAGCATGCTGTATGGTTCGTCTACTATTTTTAGGGATGTCGTAGCTCAGAGTGATAACTATTTTGCTGAACTCCTATGAACTGTCCCCTCAGTTGAGTGATGTCTCAATTCACTAGTCGAACTGATACTTTTTATTAAACAATAGTTGTTATAGTTTCATTTTTCAGAGATGAAATTCCATTTCTATTGTTACCCAGGTTCCATACCTCTCGCTACCTTATCCATGTTTTCTTTTTTATTTGTCTTTTTTTTTTCAAAATGACTAAAATAAAGAGTTTGTAAATTTGTATTCTTTTTTAGTATATGTTGCTAGGTGTTATCGTTTCGATTGTTAACTCTTAACTAAAATTTAGATTTTCGGCTTTATATGAATTTAATTTTTGGCTTTCTCAATTGTGCTGTTGTTTTATTTTTATTAAACAATAGTTGTTATAGTTTCATCTTTCAGAGATGAAATTCCATTTCTGTCGTTACCCAGATTCCATACCTCTAGCTACCTTATCTATGTTTTCTTTTTTATTTATTTATTTTTCAAAATGACTAATTGTAATTATAATAAAAAGATGAAAAACTATAAAAGAGATGAAAAACTATTAAAACAGCCTTGGTTCTAACATAGATCAAAACTTAAAGGAGTATGCCGAAATTCTTTACAACCCGTTTTCATTTCTAAACAGTTTCCTCTGACAGAGTTATCAATTTAATGATGTTTGGTAAAGAATACTGATTCCCAGCCCCATGGCTCCTTGTTTTCGCTTCACTTCTTCCACTTGCATTAGGAAACAAGTTAGACGGTTTAGGCACGAAACTACAACTATAAATAAGACTTTGTAACATTGTATTAGATATCTTTCAACTTTGTAAAAACCCTAGCCTTCACCCTTGAAGAATCCTCTCATTCCTTCCATCTGCCATTGAAGAACATCCGACCTTCGTGCTCCCCGAGGATTATTCAAGGCTCCATTCTTCAAGTCCTAAGAAGACATCTTCATTGGTCGATAGGTTCCCAGAAAGGGATTTCTTCTCTTTTATATTTTGTTTGCCTCTGATCCCTTCTATGAATCCTATGCTAATTATATCATCGTGACAACCATATTCTCCATCTTTAATATTAATTCAAGTTTTGTTTTCTTCAATTGATTACTTTTATTATTTCTGAGTCTTACACTTTGCTTTTCTGGGTTTACTCATTCATAAATCCAAACATTAACTTGGCACATATTGCGAGCTGAATCTGACCTAGTCAGAGCCTATAAAGTTGACGACCTTATAGAAGATTAAGCCCAATTTTTGAGCCTTAGAGCTAGTTTTGGCCTTACAAGGGAATCACACGCTAGGAATCATAGAAGTATAAGTAGGGTTAATCTCCTTAGGCACAATCGACTCAGATTATTTTTACAATTAAATGATTAAATAGGATTGAATTCAGTATTACCATATCACTCTGTATCGCTCCAGGTCAATTTACATTGTTGACGATCACTTAAGAGTGGAATAACTTAATTAGAAGTAGCTTTAATCTAATTAGGAGTAGTTTAACTTAAGAAACCTTCAATCTCAAACCCCCTCCCCATAGCCTAGATAACATCAGAAGCCTAGTAGTTTGGTACTTGCAATATAAATCATATGGATTCGATACCTAGACTTGTCCAGATTATTACTTGATAATGACGGGGTACACTTATCCCTTAGTGAGTCTCATCGGAACAGCAGCTCAGGGGCACACCTGTTGGTCCCGTGTGATTAGTTCCAAGGGGGGGGGGTTAGGAACTAATATAACTTTTTCGCTAATTAATCTTGCTGACTTAATTATTTCAATAAGTTGATTAACTCAGCTTTGGTCAGCTTGGCCGAACTTAGCGTAAGACAGCTTTAGTTAGATGCTGACTAAGACTGTTTTACTTGAGAGTTGGGAATTGACACTCGTGTGGTCAGTTTCCAACTCAGCACTCCAATTTACTCAGTGTCAGCTTCTAATAGTTTGTATGCTGAGTAAATGTAACAATCAACACAAGCACATATATATATATTTGAGAGAGTTAGAAATTACTCAGTATCACTTATCCTGGTTCGGCCTCTCTGCCTACGTCCAGTCCCCCAGAGTCCTCCGGGCTTTTAGAATCCAATACTGAGCTCTTTAAGGGTAGAGCACGAACCGATTACAGGCAGTTGAATATGCAAGAGTACCTTCCTCTATTCGTCTACTCAACTCCTACTAAGTGCTACAACCCAACACTTAGATTTCTCTACTACTAAGTACTAAATACCAAGTACTCAGCACGCACACTCTCAATATTACAATTGATCACACACTTGTTCCTTTTAAGACAAAGAACACTTTAGATGATTACGAATAATCTATCTAGCATTTACACAGAGAATGGAAGATTTGGTGTAAGCTTTCTCTTTTGTTTTGAGTGCTTTGAATTTGTATCTTTCTCACTTGTTATTTTTGTTAATCGGCAAAGTTCCAAATGATATCCTTGTCCCTTTTATAGTGGAGATGTGAGGAACAAATCATTTGAACTTGATTTGTCCGTTGAGTCCAAAACGGCTCTTTTGGGGGACATACTTCTGGTCAGCTTTAGATGTGCAGACCAATCTTGTCTCCTGAATTTTTCAGACGCCAGATTTGTCTTCTTCTTACAGACTTTGTCTTCTTGCGGCAGTTTGTCTGTAGCATGGAACAGTTGACCCATGCATCTTGGAATTTGGCTTTTGCGTAATTCAAAGCTACTATTATTGGTGCAGACAGTTGTCGAGTTTGTCTTTTAGCTAACTGATCATTCATGCTGTCCTGACGACTACTCAGCTTTACTTCAATAATCACTGTCCTCAACTTTTACCAACTTTCATACTGAGTTCTTTTTCACTTAGCTTGCATGGCCAGCTTCGTTCTGTAGATTTTGTTCCTTGAAGTAGACTTGTGCTGAGCTTTGATTCACTCAGCTTCTTTGCTTTATTCTGAAGATGACTTTTCTTCTCTTATGCTTGGCTTGTGTTCTCATGCCGACTTGGTCCTCTCTTAATCTTTATTTCTTTTGTACTTTATACTCAATATTGAACAAACGGATTAGTACAATCAAATCAAAGCACTTAAATTTAATTGTCTCTTAATCATGGATTAAACTTAAATGATTTTGTCAAATCAAAATCTTGTGGAAAGGTGTTTCAACAAACTCCCCCATTTTGATGTTGGCAAAATATTTAATTTATGGAACTCAGTATTCCCATGATCGAAATATATTTTATCTTTCTGAAATTACTCCCCCGTAAGGGTTGCATATATTGTCTAGACCTTAGAGAAGACAAGTGTATATAGTCTCAGTTTAATCCTAGATTTACTAGGATCTTCTTTTGGCGATCTTAAGTCAATTTTCAAAAGAGTTCAATGTTTACTTAGTTTGATACATGATTAGTAAGTACTGAGAATTTGTGTTTGTTCAATTTTTAGACAGGTCAGCATTTTTAATAAGTATCTCATACAGCTAAGTCAATTTGAATGAAAAGATGCTTAATATATATATTCAGGCACAAGTACACAAGCACAAAACAGAATTAGCTAAGTCCTAGGTTGACTAAGCTATTACTTTCTATGGGCAGCTTGATACAATTTTCCATTGCCTTTCCGCTGCTTACTTCCTGAAGCCCTTGTGTCTTGCTGAGTTTCATCCTCTTGGCTGTTCTCCCCCGTTTTGCCATCATCAGGCTGAGGAGTGTTAAGCCCAAAATATACCTAAAATATCACATATAAATACATTAAATTTACATTGAAATCGTGCTAATTATATTCATTTGGAATACTTTTACGTCTTTATTTACTTCTTTGATGCAAGGTACTTAATTATTTGGTTAAATCCAAATAGGAGCTAAAACGGATCTAAAACGGAGCTAAAATGAGGGAAAAACCTAAAAAACGTGCCAAGAATACGTATCAATCAGAAGAACAGCTCAAGGAGGACAAGAAACAGTCGAAAGGCGGGGAAAAAGCCCCTGTCGCGACTGAGATTTTGAGAATCTCAGTCGCGACATACGGTCACCGAACTCTGAAATTTTGAAGTCTTCAACTCGCCCCTTCACCCCCTGTCGCGACTGAGATTTTCAGAATCTCATATGAGACAGCGAAGAATTCTGCACAGTTTTCACATGTTTAAATCTGAGAAATGCGTCTGTTCGTTTGGATAAAAGCGACCCTTCACCAGCAGACATAACCCTTCATTTACAACCCTTCAACAACTATAAATAAGTGATCCATTTCAGAAATCAATGTTGTTGGCTAAGTTAGAAAAGTTAGAGAAATCAGAGAGTTATTATGTTGAGTTTCTGATTCAGAAAAGAGTCAGAAAAGTTAGATTTCATTTCTGTAAACAAACTTGATGTACACAAGTTGTTATTAAATTAGTTATAAACACAATAATATTAGTTTAGTTTCAAAGGTTGATCAGAGACAAGTTTTCATTCTGGTAGTGGATTGACCAGTCTCTATTCAGAAGATTCAGCGAGAAGAACTAACGGCTGAAGCGCAAAGAGGTCTGACAAGCCTATGGAGTTTGAGGGAAAGATTGACAACCCGGATCTCAAAGTTTTCGTTAAAATGCTATCAATGTTTCTACTTCTCTGTTAACTTGTGAAGATTCACAATTCATTAATGATATATTTATTTTATTCAATACATTCTTCTTGTTGTTACTTTGATATTGTTCTGACAAAATGATTTTCAAAGTGATAAATTGGTGTTTTTATTAAAACGTTTTATACTATCTTATTCATATAGAAACTTTGTTGAACACTTGAAAGAATTAGTTTTTACGGATGATATGATCGCTAGCGCGGCTTATCGGATATAAAATACTAACTTGATTAAGGTAGAAATCTGCTCCGATCCAGAGAGATTTCTACGGTTCAAAGCCATTTAATTGAATAAATTCCTATATTATTACATGTCCATAATCTTACCAAAGTTATAGTTGTTTTTTTTGCTTAATGAAAATAAGTTTTATACCTTCTATTTATTCCAATTACGGAAGTATCTGTCTTGTAATCAAAATCTCAAGACGGAATTGTTCTCTAAATTCAATATAATATTCTATTCTAATCCTAATTTATCCGAACCAAATCAATCAATCAAACGATTTTCTTCTGTTAAACCTAAAGACGTGAATAAAACTGAATCAAATAAGTTTTTAGTTAAAAAGCGTTCCCTGTGGGTTCGATATCTTTTATTACTACAAGCGTATACCGTGCACTTGCGGAAATCGCTCAACAAGTTTTTGGCGCCATTGACGGGGAACGCCAAAATTTTTGACAAAATTTTAGATTTTTCGTGTTTTATTTCGAATCTAGGTTTAAATATACTTATTTTAACTTTTGCAATTTATTAATTTACTAATTTATTTATTTTTCAAATTCTGTTTTGTAGGTAGTTCGGTTCGTGTAAGATTTTTAGGTTCATGCGCAGTTCTCGAAGTTCAGGCATTGTACCAGACCCTATAGACCCAGAAATTGAGAAAACCATTAGGAAGAACAAGAAAAACAAAAATAAGACTCCAGTAAAAACATATACCGAGCCAGAAAAAATGGCAGATCCACCAACACTTATGGATTACGCTAGGCCAGGTGTGGCCGGTGTAACCAATAGTATCGTTAGACCCAGAATCACCGCAAACCAATTTGAAATTAAGCCAGCTTTGCTTAATATGTTGCAAAATAATGTAACATTTTACGGGTTACCTAACGAAAATCCTAACACCCATTTAACAAATTTCCTTGAAATTTGTGACACTTTTAAAATCCCAGATGTGACTGCAGAAGCAATCGAACTTCGCCTCTTTCCTTTCACTTTGAAGGAAAGAATGGTTAACTTCTATGCCAGCCGCAACTTTTGTCACTTGGGAACAATTAGCCCAAGCATTTTTATCAAAATATTTTCCTTTAGCAAAAACCGCAAGAGTCATAAAAGAGTTAACATCTTTTTCTCAAAATGATAATGAGACTCTTTATGAGGCTTGGGAACGTTTTAAAGAACTTCAACGTTTATGCCCACACCACCAATTACCCACTGAACTTTTAATGCAAACATTTTACAATGGACTAAATCCTACAACTAGGGGTTCATTAGATGCTATGTCGGGAGGGCTATTTATGAAGAAAACATCAGCCCAAGCAAGAGAACTTTTGGAGGAAATGGCAATCAACAGCAGTATGTGGCCCGCGGAACGTGGACATATACCGGTGGCAAAACCATCATCCTCAACCACACCATCAGTTCAAGGTATAGTTGAACTTGATCCAGTCGCGATGTTACAAGCCTAATTTTCTGTCTTATCGCACAAAATTGATAGGTTTATGGCACCGTGTGATTCTAATGGTAATCCAATCCAAACGGATGTGGATTACGAAAATATGAGTGAGGTCGAACAGGTAAATTTTGTCCAAGGGCAAAACCAGACTAATAATCCTTATTCTAATACTTATAATTCTGGATGGAGGAATCCTCCTAACTTTAACTGGAAATATAATAATAACAATAATGCAAGTGCTAATCAAAATCGTACCACTAATTATCAAAATCAGTCAAGAGATACGATTAGCACTTTATCTTCTAAAATCGACAAGTTTATAGATGCTATCAGTGGAAAAATAAGTAATCACGACGATGGTTTTAAACGGATCGAAAATAAATTCGATCAGCTTATTAAAAACCACTCATCTAGCATCCATAATTTGGAGGTTCAAATTGGTCAACTTGCTAAATCAATTCCATACCGAAAAGAGGGAAGTCTTCCCAGCCATACGGAAGAAAATCCAAAAGAGCAGGTAAAGGCTATCACTCTTCGTTTAGGGAAAAATTATCAAGGGCCGGAAATGCCCAAAGATGCAACATTACCAGGAACTGATTTACCAAAGTCCAAAGAAGATATCTTAAACACAAATAGTTCACCATTTGACACAAGCACCAAAACTTTTGTACCCAAACCACCTTTTCCGCACAAAGTCCGAAATAAGGACTATGACAAACAACTTCTAACGTTTTTGGATAAACTTAAAAATTTGCACATCAATTTAACGTTTATGGATGTAATCATGCAAATTCCTAACTATGGTAAGTTTTTAAAAGATTTAATTTCAAAGAAAATCAGTTGGGAAGGAATTTCATCCATATCGTTAACTGAAGACTGTAGTTCAATCGTGTCAAGTAATTTGCCCACTAAACTCAAAGATCCCGGGTGTTTTACTATTCCGTGTAAGTTGGGAGATATTGAATTCCCAAGTTGTCTTTGTGATTTAGGAGCAAGTATAAACTTAATGTCGTTGTCTATTTTTAACAAGTTAGGTTTAGAAGAAGATATCAAACGTACCAATATGGTTTTGCAATTAGCGGATCAAACCACTAAGAGACCATATGGTATAATTGAAGATGTTTTAGTCAAAGTCGATAAATTTATTTTTCCTACCGATTTTGTTATATTAGACTTTGCATATGATGTAAATTGCCCTTTAATTTTCGGTAGACCGTTTATGAACACGAGACGTGCTCTAGTAGATGTGTCGGAAGGGAATGTAGTTATAAGGATATGAGAAGATAAGATCGAGTTTAATATGAACAAAGCGATGAAATACCCTATGGAGGAATTCGCTTGTATGAAACTTGACTTAGTCGAGGAATGTGTCAATGACGTTATTCAAAGTGAAGAAATAATTGAACCTATAATGGGTGAGGAATTAGAAGATAAGGACCCAGAGCCTTTGATTCGAGAAGATGGACCAGTTCCGCCTTCAATTGTAATACCCCCTAAATTACAACTTAAAAAGTTACCCAGTCATTTGAGGTACGCTTTCTTAGGCGAAGGCGATTCTCTACCTATAATTATTTCTAACAAATTAACAAATAATCAAGAAGAAAAATTGAAAGAAGTTGTTAGAAATAGGATAGGAAGTATAGGATGGCAAATTTCAAACTTAAAAGGAATTAATCCTAGTATCGTAATGCATAGATTTCACTTAGAAGAGGATAAGCCACCTAAAGCGGATAGGCAAAGACGCTTAAATCCGAACATGAAAGAGGTAGTCAAAAATGAGATTACTAAACTTCTCGACAATGGAATCATTTATTCGATTTCGGATAGTGAATGGGTTAGTCCAATCCATTGTGTACCCAAAAAAGGAGGCATAACTGTTGTAAGAAATGACGAAGGTGAATTGATACCTACACGAACCACCACTGGTTGGAGGGTTTGTATAGACTATAGGAACCTAAACAAAGCAACTAGGAAATATTATTTTCCTCTACCTTTCATTGATCAAATGATCGAAAGGATAGCCGGTCATGCATTTTATTGTTTCCTAGACGGTTATTCCGGATTCTTTCAAATTTACATTTACCCGGATGACCAAGAAAAAACAACATTCACGTGTCCTTACGGAACATTTGCATATAGGAGAATGCCTTTTGGTCTATGTAATGCACCAGCAACATTTCAACGATGTATGACAGCAATATTTAATGACTTCATTGAAGATATAATGGAAGTTTTCATGGATGATTTTTCAGTTTATGGAGATTCTTTCGATGCATGTTTATAGAACTTAGATAAAGTATTGTCTAGATGTGAAGAAACGAATTTAGTATTAAATTGGGAAAAATGTCATTTCATGGTAGACGAAGGAATTGTTTTAGGTCATAAGATATCTGAAAAAGGTTTAGAAGTGGACAGAGCAAATACTTCAGTTATAGAAAAATTACCCCCACCAACCACTGTTAAGGGAGTAAGATCATTTTTAGGTCATGCAGGTTTTTACAGAAGGTTTATAAAGAACTTTTCTGTAATCTCCAAACCACTTACTAATTTGCTTATGAAAGATTCAACTTTTGATTTTAATGAGGATTGTTTACAAGCTTTCAATACCTTGAAAACGGCTTTAGTCAGTACACCTATAATATCGAAACTCGATTGGAATCTACCTTTCGAAATTATGTGCGATGCAAGTGACTTAGCTGTAGGATGTGTATTAGGTCAAAGGAAGGATAAGAAACTTCATGTTATATATTATGCGAGTCACACATTGTCCGGTGCACAGTTAAATTACACCACGACTGAAAAAGAAATGTTAGCAGTAGTTTTTGCATGTGATAAGTTTCGATCTTACTTGTTAGGATCTAAAGTCATCATTTATACAGATCATGCAGCTTTACGATATTTATTTGCTAAGAAAGATGCAAAACCACGTCTTATTAGATGGGTTTTATTATTGCAAGAATTTGACATAGAGATTAAAGATAAAAAGGGAATTGAAAACCTTATCGCCGATCATCTATCAAGACTTGAGGATGAAAACGGTCCCATCGGTGAAACATTAGGCATTCGAGATGATTTCCCCGATGAACATCTCATGCAAGTACAAAGTGTCATAGCTCCATGGTATGCGGATATAGCCAATTACTTAGCTGCACATGTTGTGCCAGATGGATTGAATTCTCGGCAAAGGAAGAAATTCTTTTCGGAGGTTAAGAAATATTTTTGGGAAGATCCATTTTGGTTCAAAACATGCGGCGATGGAATGCTTAGGAGATGTGTTAGTGAGTTTGAATATGACCCTATAATGTTGGAATGTCATGCCAGTGCTTACGGAGGTCATAACAGCGTAAGCAAAACAGTAGCTAGAATACTAGAATGCGGATTCTTTTGGCCTACTTTGTTTAAAGACGTCCGTTCATTTATTATCCGCTGTGATAAATGTCAAAGAACCGAGAATTTAGGAAGGAGAGATGAGATGCCTCTCACGAACATATTGGAAGTTGAAATCTTCGACGTATGGGGGATCGATTTCATGGGTCCTTTTCCTACTTCTTTTGGCAAAAATTATATACTAGTAGCCGTAGATTATGTTTCAAAGTGGGTTGAAGCAATTGTAACCCCGACAAATGATTCTAAGGTAGTTGTTAAGTTTTTAAATACAATATTCTGTCGATTTGGAGTTCCTAGAGTTATGGTAAACGACGGTGGTACTCATTTCGTAAATAGAAGTTTTGAGTTACTTATGAAAAAATACGGAGTACACCACCGTATCTCTACGCCATACCATCCTCAAACGAATGGTCAAGCGGAAATAACAAATAGAGAGCTCAAATGGATACTTGAGAAAACAGTTTCGTCTTCTAGAAGAGACCGGGCACATAAACTTAACGATGCATTATGGGCATACCGTACTGCGTTTAAAACACCTATCGGAATGACACCTTATAGATTAGTCTATGGTAAAGCTTATCATTTGTCGGTAGAGTTAGAACATAAAGCATATTGGGCTATAAAAACCCTTAATTATGATTTGCAAAGCGCAGGAAAAAAACGTTTGTTCGACTTAAACGAGTTGGATGAATTACGCTATTTGTTCTACGAAAATGCAAGAGTTTATAAGGAAAAAGTTAAAAAAAAGTGGTATGATGCCAGGATCAAAATTAAAAATTTTAACGTTGGGGATAAAGTCTTACTTTTTAATTCGAGATTAAAGTTATTTCCAGGTAAGCTAAAATCTAGATGGACTGGACCATATTTGGTTGTTAAAACATTTGGTTATGGAACTTTGGAGCTAGAAAAGTCCAATGGCGATCGATTTAAGGTTAATAGTAATCGTTGCAAGATTTATTTCGAATGAGCTCCAATTCAAGCAATTGAATTCGTGGACGAATTCTATGAAAATTAATTTATTTAGTTTTCATATTTTTAATTTATAGTTTTTCTTATTTTATGTTTATAATTTTTATTTTTCTTTCTTTTTAATTTTTAGGTTAATTTATTTTTTTATTTTTATTTTTATTTTTATTTTACTTTTATTTTTATTTTGTGTACAAATAAGTTTTGTCAACATTAAAATTTTAATCTAGTCATGTTTTGAAAATGATTCATTAAGTGTTAGTATTATTGAGAAATTAAATATGCAGAAATCTCAGTTGAGATTTTCCATGTTTCAGGATTTGGAAATCTCAGTTGAGATTCTGAAAATCTCAGTTGAGATTTTCTGTCTCTTACAATTTGAAATAACTGTAAGGGATTACAGCCATCTAATTTCAAAATTTCTGTCAGTTGAATCGAAAAGGTATCACTTTGGCATCTTTTCTTTTTAACAGACACAACCTTTCACTTATATATCTTATATATTCCTGTAGGATCAGACTTATTCCATTCTTATTTCATCTTTCTGAATTTTCTTTCTCAAATCCTACAGACACCATTTTCTTCTCTCTCACAAACATGACCAAGTCTTTGAAAAATGTTCGAAAAAACACTTCTGCTCAAAGCGGGAAAATTGATATCTCTTCTCGTTATGGCGCATGGTTTCCAATCTATAATCATGACGAAGGGAAACGCTTTCTGCAGTTTAGATATGCTCAATTCTTTGGCATGATGTATATGGACGAGTTTCTGAACGAGGAACTCGGGATAAGCGATGACATAGATCGCTATCTGACTAATTTGGGATGGACCAAATTTGCTTCTATGAAATTTCCTATCATTGGGAATTGGGTTTTAGAGTTTTTATCTACCGTTCGGTTCGTCAATAAGAGATGTGTTCGTCTCAGTTTTCGTTGTGAGGGGAAGGTATTCACTTTTGGATATCCAAAACTTCATAATTAGTTTGGTTTTCCACCCCGAGACACAACTCAACACCATCCTGGACGGGATATGACTTCTACAGATATATGGAGGATGTTAACAGGATTTTGGCGATTCAATCCACGTCTTGCCTTCAACAAATCCATAAATTCTAACTCCATGTTGTATCTACACAAATTCCTCTGTCATAGTCTTTTTGGTCGAGTCAGAAGCAATGTTGTGAAAGATACCGATCTCTATGTGTTAGGCGATGTTTTCTAAGGCAACTCAGTGAACTCCTCGAAGATTCTAATGGAGGGGTTAATTGCCGCTTCCCGTTCGAAGAACCGGAAGATTGGGTTTGCCAATATCATTTGTGGAATCATTTTAGGAGCCAAGGGAACCATTTCTGTCCCTTGGACTGATACGGAACCATTCCCTATTCTTGATTACGAGTTCTTGGAAAACGAGGGGCTTGTCAAACGAGTTTTTCGTTCTGGTCCAACATTCCTTTCTGCACCAGAGAGGCAAGTCTTCATTCAAACAAAGATTAACAGGGCCAATGCACGTCGATTTTCCAATTCATATGGATATAATTTGAGTTTCTGTTGTTTTATAGTATATATGAGTGTTTGTTTATATAATTTGATTTTCTATTGCATATGATGTTTTTATGTAAATATGTATTTCAGTATTTATTATTTATATTTTGATTATGATAAATAAAATTACATTAGTTCTTTATTTTATTTCTTTCATTTAAGGAACAACCCTTGGTTTTCCTTCCATTTAATGTTTCAGTTTTGTTTATCTCAGTTTCAGGGATTAATATTCATATTAATGTCACTTAATTATAAGGGGAATTGAATTAGTCATGTTAAAATTATCCAAAAAGTCCAATTTTTTACCCAGAAATTCCAGAATCTCAGTTGAGATTCTGAAATCTCAGTTGAGACAGCAGCAGTGCGATTTTTCAGCACAAATCCGTGCCCTAGCACACTTGCTGTTGCGATTGAGATTTTGAAAATCTCAGTCGCGACACACGACTTACAGTGACGGGATTTGGGCTTATTTTTGCATCTCTTCCTATTCCTACTCTATTTTACATACCTATTCCCTATCCTAATCAATACCTATTACTTACATCTATTTATATCACCTCTATTTACACCAATCACTCATCTTTTACTCTTCCCAACACAAAGATTCACTCACCTTCCCCATAAATCTTTACCCTATTCATCTTCTTCTTCCCTAAATCACCACCATTATCTTTTGCTCTTCCTTTCATTCTTTCATATTTTCTTCATCTCTTTCCCCAAATTTCACAAACAAAAAAAATGACTAGACAAAAGACCGTTGCTAACAAAACTAAAGCCACTGAAGTCAATAGATTACGGGTTCAATATGGAGCACCGTTCGATATTGCGATGGAAGCCGAAGGACGCAAATTTCACCGTTTTTCTAATAGCCAAATTGAGTTCGTCGACATGCTTTTCCTTGACACCGACACGTTGGGTATGCGGCTATGAACCGATGGTTTGGTTTTCCTACTCGAAATTTTTATTCCAAACCAAAGACTTTTAATGCACACACGGTTTGACACTCTTTAACCGGCTTGGATGTTTTTAATCCAAAGAACACTTCTAGTAAGCTACTTAAGGACAATTGTATCTTTTTCTTTCACAAGTTTTTATCATTTTCTTTATTTGGTCGGGTTGAAAGTTCCAAGGTGCAAGTCCGTGATTTGTTTGTGTTGGCGAGTATTTTTAAGAGTTTGACAATTGATAGTATTGAGATGATATTTACTAATTTAGTTCGAGCTTTCAAGTCCCGCAATAAGCAAGTGCCTATGGGTAATTTAATTACTGGCATTATTTTGGGTGCGCGGGGTGAATTAGTGGATTATCAAAATATGCCTCATGTTGGTTTACCTTCCTTGGATCTCACGGCACTTCAAAGAGCCAATTTGTTGAAGAAAATGGGACCGCCCGCCTTTATCTCTTATGAAGATCGTACAAGACGTGTTTTTGCTACCTTGGGTAGTGAAGCTTCAAGTTCTCAAGGTTTGGGTGCCCAAGTTGATGATGAGGAAGATGAAGAGGAATTTGATGAAGAGGAGGAGGAGGAGGAGCATGTTGATGTTCATACCAACGCGCAAGCAAATGTAGAACCAAATGTTGAAGAACAAGTCGGATGGCAACGTGTTTTGCAACAAATGAACGAGCATAATCGTCACATGAATTTGCGGTTAGATGAAGTCGTTGCCAACAATACCGAAATGAGTTCGAGAATAAACACGGTGGATGCTAATATCACTACATTGAGACGTGAGCACAAATCTACTCGTCGCTGGTTGCTATCTTTCTTCCGACGCCAAGGAGTTGAGACTACGCCTTCACCACCGAGTTCACCTTGATAGGTTTTATCCTTTCTATCTTTCACTCATTTTCGTTATTTTGTTTTATTCGGTTTGGTACAATATTTTTCTTTATGTTTGGTACAATTATCTTTATTATTATGTTTGAATGTTATCGTACCATATTTTTTTTTTCATTCACTTTCGTATGATTTAATTTCGTACTATTTTTCGTGTTTTATCACTTTTTGCACCAATGAGGACATGGTCCAAATTAAGTGTGGGAGGAGATATTTCATATTCATTTTAATCTTAAGTACGAATGAATGCAACGAATGAGAATGAATGCTATTTATTTAAGTATAAATGCATGTTGTTATTCAAGTTTAAGTTTAATATAATATGCAACATTTTGCAAAAAACATTTTGGACCATAAAGTGCAACATTTTTCAATTATAATAGCAATTTTTCATAAACGTAAAATTTTTGTTAACTATAAATTTCATATGTTTCAAATATTTTAACTTTCAAAATAATGTTAAGCATATTTTAAGGTTATCATTATTGGTAGAAATAATATTTCTATACGGGCCATATTTTACAAATATTTTTACAAATCTCCGATACGATTTTATCAAAAACGTCTCGAGTGAATGTATATAAGTAAAGATTTCTTTAGTTTCAAATCTCAACCTTATATCATGAATTCATGATAAATATAAATCTTATTTTCAATTTTCAATTAGGTTTATAGGCATAAATCAAACTAACAACTTTAGCTTTTTAGCTCGATATTATTTTTCGGCTTACATTAAAAATCAATTGAAGTTTTTAAGGAAACTTTAGCCATAATACATGTTGAATTTCAAGTCAATATAGGATGAATGTGCTATTTTTCTTAAACTCGAGGTTACGAAAAAAATGACAACTGGCGCATTACTGAATTGAAAACATCACTGAACTAAAACATTACTGTTGGGCAGTTGTAGAAATCTGGTGGAGAGTGGGGTGAGCTTGGGGGCTCAGTAAGATAGCTAACTATATACATAGCACAACCACACGCGCATACAATTCAGTTTACATGCATTTAATATTTATTAGTTGCCAAGCAACATATCTAATAATTGATAAATTACTATTAATTTATTCAAAGGGCCCTGCTTACTCTAGTCTAGTAATATCCAATGGTTGCTTGGCCAATAAAATCATATCATGAGATACCCTGTCGTAACAAATACCCGGTATCCCATCTCATATCTCTAGGTACCCTGTCGTAACAAATACCCGGTACCTTAACACTCTGTCGTAACAAATACCTGGTGTTTATATTTCACGTGATCACAATATTCATTTTTTCTCATTTCAGTCGCAACCATTGAATATACTATCCTAGATAAGCTCTTATACTTATAATTTTCCAGTTTTTCATATTATCCAAAGTTTACCAACTGTATCATAATTGATTTTCATTCTATCTCCAATAAGTCTCGGTCTAAAACCCATTCATGTCCTCACAACCATCAATATCAAATTCAATTCATTCACGTCATCGTAGTCATCATAAATATGAAATATACATGTCAACCATATAAATCAAATCAATAAGCAATTATTACACCAAGTCAAATATAAATTATGTTTTACAATGTTAGTGATGATAAGCTTATCATTTTGGTAACCCTAGTCTCTAAAGTTCAAGATCAATCCTATCACTCTGTCTCTTTCTTAATTAGCTATTTTATTTTCTCTTAATCCAATGCTAAACCATTTCTGTACCGTGAGTCTATACGTATATTAGCCCCTGACTCAATATGATTTGTTTCATATTTCTTCGCATCATTTAGCGTGGGGCATTCCTATCAGAAGATGATCCAAATGACCAAAAACAATTCTCCCGTAACTTGAGATAGGCGGCCTTGGCAGACCACCAAACAGACAATCGCTGCAACCGAAACTTTGGCAAACCAGCCCTGTTTAGAAAGCGCGTCCTCAACAAATTAAAGCATGAAGAATTAGAGGAAAGAAAGCCTCACGCTAATTTACCACTCATAGCCAAGTTAAGGGTCGAGAGGTGTTTAATACCCAACCCTCCTTCCTTTAAGGACTTTAAGAAAACCTTCCAGGGAACAAATAATTTTACTATATGAGGTGATGCGTGGACAAAGGGGATGGAGGGATAGAAAGAAAGTCGAAGTATGGCCCGTTGCGAAATATAATCACGGGAAAATTACACTCGACCGGATAATATGGCAATATAGCTAGTCAAGGGAAATTTTACTCGAGAGGAATAGACAAAAGGCACATAATAAATGAGTATGATTGCAATATCCTCAGTATCTCTATTTTAATAGTATGGAAATAGTTATCACTTGTCTCCAGAAACAATATCCTGTTCTTCAAATGTAAAGAGATGGGAGTGGGAATTCGTCCACTATTTTTAGGGATGTCGAGTTGATCTGATACGTTGGAGTAGCCGTTTTACCTCGAGATGATATGGTTTCCCACTCCCATTTCTTTACATGATGAACTCCTTCTTTTTGCATTAAGACGGTTACAATCCACTGTTGATTTGTATCCTTCGCGTGTACGAATTTGATGATCCAATTAATCCCTCTCCTGCCTTCGGTTTTCATACTCCACCAGAAGGAGTTCATCATCCTTTGGGTATGGGATCTAAAGTGCACAAATTTGATAAATACCCGTGTGCGTAGAAAAATCTAGTCTCAATCTGATGTTTCCCAAACTCAAATCAGTTTTAATAAAATTGAAACAAAATCATATTGATTAGTCAAGTTTCTAACTCGACCGCAGGTAAAACGGCTCTTTCTAGCAACCCTAGCTCATCATCAACAGGGGGAAGCTCCGATGCCAAAGTCAGTATAAAGTATGAAAGAGTAAACTGAATTGACAAAGTAAGGTTTCTAGGATTGTGTGTATGTGTACCTTGATAGCTTGAGATGCAAGCTATATATAGTAGTGAAGTTGTAACCATTAGTAACTAGAAAGTCTCCATTAATGCTTCATTAATGGCGGTTACTGGTTTCCTTTAAGTATGCCCGTTAGCTTATTAATAGCTTATTAATGGTCTTTATTGCGGGATCGGCTCAGCTGTTCCGCTGGCGGATTGAGAGGCTATGGCGATTCGCCATATAGGTTCGCCTGCGGATCTCTTATGGTGAGGCCTTGGTGATCCGCATGTCGGATCCCCTTGCTTGATACGCCGTAACATTCCGGTATCAGGCGATCAATATGTGGTCGTTCTAGGCGAATATCTCCTTTGATCCTTTGGATAATATCCCAATGTTATCACTACTGACTTACCTTTCTCATCCGTGCATAGGACAGTGTCAGTACCCATTGGGGTTGATATGGGTTTACAATCTTCCATATCGAATTTCTTTAGCATTTCTTTGGCGTACTTGGACTGACTGATGAAGATGTCGTTCTTACCTTGCTTGATTTGAAGTCCAAGGAAGAAGGTGAGTTCGCCCATCATAGACATCTTGAACTCAGTTTGCATCTGTTTACTAAACTCTTTGCACAAGGATTCATCAGTAGCACCAAAGATTATGTCGTCTACGTAAATTTGTGCCAGCAGGGTATGTTTACCCTTTTTCTTAATGAACAAGGTTGTGTCAGCTTTGCCTCTGACATAATTCCTGGTCAGCAGGAAGTTGGTCAACCTATCATACCAAGCTCTTGGAGCTTGCTTCAGGCCATATAGGGCCTTCTTGAGTTTATAAACGTGGTTTGGAAATTTTGGATCTTCAAACCCTGGAGGCTGACTAACATATACCTCTTCGTTTATAAAGCCATTAAGAAAAGCACTTTTAACATCCATTTGATATAGCTTAAAGTTCATATAGCTAGCATATGCACACAATATACGTATAGCCTCTAATCTAGCAACAGGAGCAAAGGTCTCACCATAGTCAATGCCCTCTTGCTGACTATAGCCTTGGGCTACAAGTCGGGCTTTGTTTCTGACCATATTGCCTTTCTCATCTAGTTTATTTTTAAAGACCCACTTAGTTCCTATGGTCTTTTGATTCCTAGATTTTGGTACTAAATCCCATACCTCATTTCTTATGAATTGATCAAGCTCTTCTTGCATAGCTTTGATCCAATATTCATCATGATCAGCATCGGCGAAGTTCTTTGGCTCATTTACTGAGACGAATGCAACATTCCTGAGATACTTTCTAAGCTGGTCTCTTGTCATCAGCTTGTTGTCAGCGGCATCAAGAATGGACTTCTCCGAATGTCCTCTTTGAATTTTTATTTCTTTAGGTAATGTTGAGTTGTTTGGAATAGGTGTTTCTACAATATCTGCAGGAATAGATTGGTTAGCAAAGGTAATTTCGGGTTCGTGTTTACCTTTGGTCAGCCCTTGTACTGATGACTTAGCAGCTCTTGTTTGGTCAACGGAAGCTGAGCTCGGTTCATCTTCGGCGGACTGAGTTGTCTTTCCTGCAGGGTCAGTTTCATCGAATTCTATATGGACAGACTCTTCAACAACTTGAGTTCTTTTATTATATACTCTATATGCTTTACAGTTAGTTGAGTACCCTAAAAAGATCGCTTCGTCAGCTTTAGCATCAAATTTTGTAAGGTTATCTTTTGTATTGAGTATAAAACATTTACACCCAAAGGCACGAAAGTAGCCAATGTTGGGCTTTCGTCCTTTCCAAAGTTCGTATGGGGTTTTCTTAAGAATAGGTCTAACTAAAGCCCTATTCAGTATGTAGCATGCTGTGTGGATAGCTTCACCCCAGAAATACTTTGGAAGCCTATTTTCACTCAGCATTGTCCTAGCAATTTCAACTATGGTTCTGTTCTTCCTTTCAACAACCCCATTTTGTTGAGGTGTCCTAGGAGCAGAAAAGTTATGGTCAATGCCACTTACTTCGCAGAATTCATCAAACTGTTGGTTTTTTAATTCTCCGCCATTGTCACTTCTAATATGAGCTACTTTTAGGTCTTTGTCATTTTCAAGCTTCTTAATAAATGTTGTGAACATCTCAAGAGTTTTATCCTTGCTACTTAGCAAGATGATCCAAGTATACCGAGAGAAATCATCTACAATGACTAAGGAGAATTTCTTACCGCCCAAGCTGAGTGGCTGGACAGGTCCGAAAAGGTCCAAATATAGTAATTCCAATGGTCTTTTGGTTGAGACAATGTTTTTACTTTGAAAAGACTTTTTCGTTTGTTTACCTTGCTGACAAGCATTACATAATTGATCTTTTTCAAATTTCAATTTGGGCAATCCCTCAACTAATTGCTTTCTAGCTAATTTGGTAAGGAGGTCCATGCTTACATAACCAAGTCTCCTATGCCATAGCCAGGAGTTATCCTCTTTAGATACTAAGCATATATTTTTGGAAAACTGTTTTTCTAAACTCAACATATATACATTGTCAACACGAGGGGCAGTTAAAATCAAATTATTTGTTTTTCCCTCGAGTATCCGACACTGAGTAGCATCAAATATAACATGTTTACCGCTATCACAAAGCTGAGCTACACTCAATAGGTTATATTTGAGACCCTTAACTAAGGAGACTGACTCAATGGTAGGGTTACCTCCGATAGTGCCTGATCCTACTATCTTACCCTTCTTATTATCTCCAAAGCTTACGTTTCCACCTCGTTTAAGCTCAAGTGTGATGAATTGAGTTTCATCACCAGTCATGTGCCTCGAGCATGCGCTATCAATATACCATAGTTTCGATTTTTCCACGCATCTTAGGCTCACCTGCATTTTAGATCACTCGTCTTTAGGTACCCAATTATTTTTGGGTCCTCGTTTGTTAGCATAGACAGGTGCAAAGTCATGTTTTAATTTGTGACGGCATACTTTGACGATGTGGCCTTGTTTACCACAGAAGTCACAATAAGTTACCCTTTTTGGGTGACTTTGTTGTTGGTCAGCACCATTGTGTTGAGCATGCCAACATACCTTAGTGGTATGTCCTTTCTTTCCGCAGAAGTCACATTGGACAATTCGCTTGTTGTACCAACACACATCTGTTGTGTGTCCCTTTTTCCCACAACAGTCACACTGGGTGAACTGTCTATGCTGACCAGTACCTGAGGGCACAGCATGGGATTTGTTTGAACCTTTTATTTGGTTCTGTAGGTTTGTGACGTCCTTCCTCAGTTTCTTTGAATCTGACTAGACCTCCGAGACAAACTTGTGCATAATTTCCATGTTGCTATGCAAAGTTGAGTTGTCTTGGAGAAGATATCGAGGGTCACTAAGTTTGACCTCTTCGATCTCGTCACATCACCTGCTGAGTGCCTTTATTTTCTTATTACACTTTTTGGTCAGTGTATATAAATCACTCAGGGCGTTAATCATTTCATTTCTAAGCAAGTGTAAGGATGTTACCTCATTTGAGTATTCCTCCTGTTGAGATTCTTCAGAGAGGTCAGCTTGCTCAGATTGAGTGTGGTCAGCAACATCATCGGCCATGAAGCATATGTTTGCTGACTCGGTAGCATCAGCTTCAGATGATGTTGACACATCACTGTCACTCTATGTGGCTACCATTGCCTTTTTGCTTCCCTTCTTGTCTTTCTTTAGATTAGGGCAGCTTGACTTAATGTGCCCAGTTTGATGGCACTCAAAGCACGTGACAGACTTGGAGCTGTCCTTTTTGTATTTGTCACTGGACTCAGCTTTGTACCTGTCGCCTCTTCTGAATGCCCTCTTGCTGTTCTTTTCATTCTTTCTGAACAGCTTCTTCATCTTCCTTGTGAACATGGCCATTTCCTCATCGTCAGATGAGTCAGCTTCGGTTGAGTCAGCTTTCATGACAAGTGATTTTTGTTTCTTGTCTTCTGACTTTTCTTTTGCTTCAAAATTTTTCATAGAGATCTCATGGGTCAGCAGAGATCCGATCAGCTCGTCGTATTTATATGTGGTCAAGTCTTGAGCTTCCTCCACGGCAGTTTTCTTAGCTTGCCAGCTCTTGGGTGAGCTTTTTAGGATTTTCTTCACCTGCTCTTCTTCAGTGAAGTTCTTGCCGAGCCTCTTTAGCTCATTTATGATGTTGGTGAATCTAGCGTTCATTCCAGAGATGTCCTCATTGTCGTTCATCTTGAACAGCTCGTACAATCTCATATGTTGGTTCACCTTTGATTCCTTGACCTTGCTTGTACCTTCATAGGTGACTTCAAGCTTTTTCCAAATCTCCAGTGCTGACTTGCAACCTGGAATCTTATTGTATTCTACAACATCTAATGCACAATGAAGCATATTGATAGCCGAAGCATTGTTTTGTAATTTTTTAAGGTCATCTTCTGACCACTCAGTTTCACTCTTAACAATTTTCTCATTGTCAACAGTTTTATAAGGCACATATGGGCATTGAACTATTACAAGCCATGCACTCATATTTGTGGCTTGAATAAAGTTCTTCATCCTATTCTTCCAGAATGTATAATTGGATCCAAAGAATAGGGGAGGCCGACTAATTGATAATCCCTCTGGGAGTATCTATGTTGTTTGGTTCCCTAGAAGGAAAACGAGTGCTGTTCTCAGCCATTTATCGGGATCAACTCAAGATTGTTAAATCTTTGAATAGTGAGCTATATAGCTCTGATACCACTTGTTGGTCTCGTGTGATTAGTTCCAGGGGGGTTAGGAACTAATATAACTTTTTCGAATTTAATTAAGCTGACTTAATATATTTTCTTGAGTTAGTTAACTCAGCTTTGGTCAGCACAGCCGATTGTAGCGTAAGATAGCTTTAGTCAGCTATTGACTAGAACTATTTTACATGTGAGTTGGGAATTGACACTTATGTGGTCAGTTTCCAACTCAGCACTCTTATTTACTCAGAGTCAACTTAAACAATTTATATGCCGAGTAAATATAACAAACATCACATACAGATATATATATATATATTGAGAGAGTTTAGAGATTACTCAGCACGACTTATCCTGGTTCGGCCTCTCCGCCTACGTCCAGTCCCTAGAATCCCTCCGGGCTTTTTAAATCCAATACTGAGCTCTTTAAAGGTAGAGCACAAACCGTTTACAAGGCAGTTGAATATGCAAGAGTACCTTCCTCTATTCGTCTACTCAACTCCTACTAAGTGCTATATCCAAACACCTAGATTTCTCTACCACTAAGCACTCAACACCGAGTACTCAGCACAACACTCTCAATTTACAATTGATACAAGTTTGTTCTTTTCAGAAGAAGAACATTTTAGATGATTACAGAAAATCAATCTAGCTTTTACACAAGAATAGAAATTTAGTGTAAGATCTCTTTTGGTTTTTGTGTGCTTTGTATGTATGCTCTTTTTGTTCTTGTTCTGATCAGCTAACGATCCAAGAATGATCACGTCCTGTTATAGTTGAGGTCTGAAGCAGAAATGATTTGAATCTTGGATTTGTCCATTGATCCAAACGGCTCCTTTTTTAGACACGTTCTGGTCAGCTTCGGTTTTGCAGGCCAATCTTATCGTCTGAATTTCCACAGTCGTCAGGCTTGTCTTCTTCTTATAGGTTTGTCTTCTTGTGCTAGTTTGTCTTTTAGCTAACGAACAGTTGACCCATGCATCTCGAAATTGGCTTTTGCGTAATTCCAAGGTTCTGGATTGGTGCAGACTGTTGTCGGATCTTGTCTTTTAGCAAACGGATCATTCATGCTGTCCTGAAGATCACTCAGGTTGACTTTGACGGACGTTGTCTTTAATTGTTGTCAATTCATATACTGAGTTCTCTTTTGCTTAGCTTCCATGGTCAGCATAGTTCTCAAAAAGACTTTTCTACTTTTGGTACTGAGTTTCGTTCCACTCAGCTTCGTTGATTAGCTTGATCGTTAAGCTTCTGTTCTGAAGCTAACTTATCTTCTTTCATGCTGAGTTCCACTCTACTCAGCTTGTGCTGTGATTTTATGCTGACTTCGTCCTGTCTTACTTTTTATTTCTACTTGTATTTATATTTATACTCAATCATTGAACAAACATATTAGTACAATTAAATCAAAGCACTTAAATTTAATTGTCCCTTAATCATGGATTAACTTAAATGATTTTGTCAAATCAAAATCATGTGGAAAGGTGTTTCAACACATGGCTCTCCAGTTCATGCTCGATAGTTTATCAAGGCAATTAATCCAGTCCTTCCTGATTTTCCAAGGTACATTACTTGAGTTCTTATTGAGAAGCTGAACAGCATATGAGGAATCTGATTCAATCCACAAGTGTCTCTAATTTCTTTCCCAGGCTGACTCAACCGCATATATAATTGCCTTTAGCTCAGCAATGTGAGCAGGCGAATTTTGTATAGGAAATGCAAAACAGCCTACCACAAATCCTCTATGATTCCGGAAAATCCCACCCGCCCCTGGACATCCATTAACACTCGAGGACCCGTCCATGTTGACCTTAAGCCAATAAGTGGGCGGAGGGATCCATCGGAAAATGGCAAAGTCTGGCTCAGGCGGTGGTCGATCTCGGACAGCAGCAGCTCCAGTGCCTTCACTGACAAAGTGCAGCAGGCTACAGTGCAAATTTTGGATTGAAGGGAGGTCATTATCAAAGATAGCCTTATTACGGATGTACCAAATGAACCATATACATGTAATAATCGAGAAGTTCCATCCTTTCCTTAAACATTTCCTCACACGAACAGGACGCAGCTCTTTAATTTTTTTTTCAAAACAGTACCAGTACAGTAGGCCACGCTATTCAAATTGCAAACTAAACCCCACAGGTTCATAACCACCCGATAGTTTACGAATAGGTGCTCGATCGACTCCTCAGCGTTCTTACAAAGCTCACATCTTTGAGCAATAGCAATCCCCCGATTTTGAAGCTGAGCCTGCACCGCCAGCTTCCCATGAAGCAGGATCCAACACGTTGCTGCTCGTCTCGAAGGAACAAACGAGTTCCACAGGAACTTATTCCACGTTACCGGTGTCCCTGGCTAGAGCTCGAGATAGAAGTCTTTAGCCGTTAGCCTTCCCGAGTCAGACGGCTTCCATATGTAGCTGTCCGATTCGCCAAAAGCTTTAGTTTGCCTAATATTTTCCTGAATCTGTTCAGGAAGATCCTGCAGATTATCCTAATCCCCATTTGATCGGAGCTCATATACATGCTTGAAGAGATTAGCCTGTTGCTTTCTAGGAATGTTTAACTGATCCGCTACCGGTGGCTCTAGCCATCTATCCGTCCAGAAGTTAAGCCCCGAGCCTTCCCCAAACCACCAAACAACTTCATTTCTTACCGTTTCAAAAACCAATTTCAAGGAGGACCAAATTGAAGAGTTTGAAATGCATCTCTTAGCTAATCCAGACACCTCAAGAAAGCAACGGTGAAGTAGGGAGATAATGAAGCTCTGACCCTGCAATAAATCCCAGCTTAATTTTGCAAGCAATGAAAGATTGAACAGCTTAAAGTCTTTGATTCCCAAACCACCAAAATCAGTATGTTGAACGCAAATACTCCATGGGACTGTGATAAGCTTTCTTTTATCCCTATCCCCAGTCCAGAGAAAATTACGGACAGCCTTATTGACTTTAGAGATAAGTGCACAGGGCCATTTGTAAATTAGGAAAGAGTGTACCAGAGCCCCAGTCAAGGAGGATTTAATTAGAGTAAGCCGGCTAGCAAAGGAAAGAGAGTGACCCTTCCAGAGGCTAAATTTGCTGAGAAAACGGTCGATGAGAGGTTGTAAATACCTCGCTCTAGGGGACCCATGAAACAACGGAACTCCGAGATAATTAAATGGGAGAGAAGCAGTCCTGATCCCCAGCATACCCGAGAGACGGCTTCTTCATGCAGAGGAGATATAATTGCCAAAGATAGCCTGTGATTTATCCCAATTGACAGCTGATGGACGAAATGTATATCGTGCAAAACTAAGGGCAAGTGCACCCCATCGTGATCAAGTAATAAAGAATAAGTAGAGTATCGTTCCCTCGAGGATTGTGTTTATATCTATTGATTTTTGTGAATTTCTATTATCTAAGCAATCAAAACTTGAATTGGTTGTGATATTAAACTAATAAATTTAAAACAATTAAATAAAGTAAACAAAGAAGGGAAATAAAATGAATTTAAATATGATGTAAATCACTAGAGCAAGGCTTCACCTAACCTAATGTATATAATCCACACTCAATCCTATCCAAGTTCTTAAGTTTTAATCTAGAGACGGTGATTATTTCCTAAAGTAATTAACCAAGCTTTGGTCTAGTCAAGATTAATCCTATTTCACATACAATTATCCTAGCTTTGGCCCAGTCAAGAATAAAGGTATAATGAAAGCATTAAGTTCTCTGAAATAACCCCAAAGTTAAGTCGTGAAACTAAACCCTGAAAAACCGCACCGCATAGACACAAGTCTAAACTATGTAGTTCCATTAATTATCTTAGTGTCGATCAACCAAAATCATTAATTGTAATTTAGCTAAATATTGATCAGATATCTAACTAGGAAATTAAGCTCCATAGTTTAATTCTCTATTTAATAAATTATGAACTTGAAATAGGATTGCAAGTAAATCATCTACTTCGATTAGGATCCGCCATAGCTCTAGCTATGGAGGAGTTAGTTCATGGTAGATGGAAAGAAAACAAGAAATTTAATAGAAAACAAACTAGAAAACATAAATTAAAGTAAAGAGAAGAAAAGATGAAGTGAGTATAAACTTTGAAATAAAAACTAGAATGTGTTTACAAGAAAGAAAGGAAAAGGACAAAAAGAAGACTATAAAAAATCTAAAAGAGAGAGCTAAGAGAGTGTGGTGAGGCCTGTTCCATTGTTCCAGGTCTGCTTTCATGCTTTCCAATGTAGGTATTTATAGTTGCACATGCCTTCATGCATTCCTTGTAACTTCCAACTTTAATGCCCTTAAAGAGAAGATTAATGGAGGATTGAATTCTTTGCTCTAACTTCTTAACTTTAATGTAATTAAAAAGAAGATTGATGGAGAGTTGAATTCTTCTTTGCAACTTTTTAACTTTAATAGAATTAAAGAGAGCATTAAGTAGTGTAACTCCTTCTTGAGCATTCAAAAGACTCTTGAAATAGTCATAACATTCCTTGGATGGTTATTGAGGAATTTATGACAATAAAGACTTTTTTAAAGAGTCATGGATTCTTCATTCTTGAACTGCTACGAGGTCGCGACTGGAGGGAGTTCTGACCGGGCAACTTTATTTACTTCAGTAATGATTCCATAATTGCATTTTTGCCTCAAATAATACCTAAAAACATATGGAACAAGCATTATTTCTTAAAACACAAAACTAAACATAAAACAATTATAAAATATTAAAAACTATCTTAAAATGTATGATTACTATAATTAAAATATATTAAAAACCATATGAAAATGCAAGATAACAACAGCCTGTCCGGAGTATGATTCATACATGTTGAAGATATCTTTAATGCACTTCATATTCTTCAAAGTAGCTTTACAAAAAAGCATCATGTCATCTGCATAAAGAAGATGAGAGGGAAAACCAACATCCTTAGTATAAATCATAGGATCAAATTTACCTTCAGCCATAAGCTTGCTGATCCATCTGCCAAGGAAATCCTCAGCAAGCCCAAAAAGAATGGAGGAGAGCGAATCCCCCTGTCTGACACCACAAGAACAGTTGAAGAAACCTTTAATACCTCCTCCTAATGCAATAGAGATTCTAGCAGATCTGAGAATTTCTAGGATCCAATTTCTAAATTTCAGAGAGAAACCAAACGAGTCAAGAACATCTAGCAGAAAGTTCCAATCCAATGTGTCAAATGCTTTCCTGATGTCAATTTTCAAAGCCATGTTGCCTCCAAAGAATTTCTTTTTAAGCATATTTACCCCCTCCGAAGCCGCAACTATGCAGTGATGAATACTTATGCCTGATATGAAGCCAAACTGATTGTCCGAGATGATTTTGGAAGCAATCGGAGCCAGTCTGTCAGCAAAAATCCTTGAAATGATTTTGTAGCTGAAGTTTCCTATAGCAACAGGTCTGAATTGCTGAATTTCATTAGCTCCTTCAATTTTAGGAATGAGCGTGATGATGCTAGAGTTCAGACCAGGAAGCATATAACCAGAATCAAAAAAGCTAGTTACCATTCTGCACACATCAGGCCCCACAATATCCCAGCAATGCTGAAAAAACACTCCTCCGAAACCATCAGGCTCAGGCGAGCTGTCCCTATTCATGTTGAAAACGGCATCACGGATCTCATTATTAGAGGGTCTCCCAAGGAGAAGCTCATTGTCCGAATCTGACACACTACGGGGAATCACTGAGCTTACTACATCATAGTCAACATATCTAAGATCACCAGTGAAGAGCGTCTCATAGTAGTTAACCACATGTTGAGATATCATGCTTTCATCACTGACCAAAGAATTATTAATTAAAAGAGAGTCAAGAGAGGATTGCACCTTCCGGATTGTGGCTGACCTGTGAAAGAAAGTTGAATTTCTATCCCCTGCCTGAAGCCATTTTTCCCTGCTTTTGGCCCTGAGAAGCATCTCTTTCCTGTATAACTGAAGATCAAGATCCTGCGGAGCTTTCGATTCTTGGGCAAAACGGACTTCATTTAATCCATCCCTCAAAATACTGGATTGAACCTCTTCAAGTCTAGTAAGGGCAGAAGCAATATTGTTGTCCACGCATCCAAAAACCTCAAAATTCCAAGCTTTAAGTTTAGGTCGGAGAGTTTTTAATTTGTGACAAAGCAGTTGGGCCAGGGGAAGAGAAACTCCACAGGAGTGCCAGTGATCATAGACAAGTTTGTGCAAGGATTTGTGAGTGGTCCACATAGAAAGAAATCTAAATCTTCCTTTTCTAGCAATTCCAGATTTACAAGAAAGCAGAATCGGACAATGATCAGATTTGTTGCGGGGGAGAGTTGAGCATTGAATTCTATCCCAGCTGTCAATAAAGTTTCCATTGACAAGTGCTCTGTCCAATTTTCATTCCACATGGGCATCTCCCATTCTCCCATTGGACCACGTAAACTGCATATCGTGCTTTCCACTTCATTCAGATCTCCATTCCGGATGAAATCCCTAAACTCCTGACAGCTGCTCTCAGAAGGGCACCTGCCAGTTTTCTCATGTGCACCCTTGACGGCATTAAAATCCCCCAAAACAACTCATTTGTTGCTGTCCTCAGTTGCAAGTATCGACTCCCAAAGCAATCGACGCCTTCCACTATTGTTACTTCCATAAACAAAGGAAATCTGAAAAACATTAGGATGCATGTAGTACCTACTGGAAATGTGTTGTTCGTGCTCTAGGAGAGTGAAACACCTACCACTAATGCCAATTTTAAAAAATAGCCAAACAGAATTGTTGCTATTTTAGGAGATCAGCTGCATATCAAGAGACTTCTAGAACAAAGATGAAATATTGAAACTCCCGATAGTTATGCCTAAGGAGGTAAATTTTCTCTCTGGATCTCATGAATGGACACAACATCTCATTAGATCAAAGAATAGAGACATTTGTATCAAGAATGCTTATGCTGCTGAGAGCAGTGATTGGATTACTAAAAGAAGGAAGCCTAAGGCTAATTCTAAGATGAAAGGGCGAGCAAACCCTCCTGCCAAATATACATGATCATATTGTACTGCAACTGTAGGGGTATCTAGAATCAGGGTACCCAACGAGCACTAAAACTTTTGTGCAATACTAATCATCCTGATTTGGTGTGTCTGTCTGAGCCTATGACCGAGCCGAATCCGACGCCGAGTGACTGATATCCTCACTACCGCCATCCCAGTTCCTCAAGACATGCCCAACTTCAGCCTCTCCATTTGTTTGAAAATCGTTGTGAATAACCAACTGCATAGAATTTTGCGATGGATTACTATCCCATACTTTGTCCGTCTGCTTCACTGGATCATAATCATTTCGGTTCTCCTTATGATTAGAAGCTTTCTGCTTAGCATTGTCTCATGATTTCCCTTACTTGAGCCCTTTGTCCCGCGGGGCCTAATGCTTAGCATTCCGGCGACAGAGAGATGAAGAGTGCCCGATAGAGGAGCAAGTACCACATATCTTCGGCAAGTTCTCATACTCCACATAGACCCACTGCTTCTGATTATCGGTGTCAATTCTGAGTTTGGATTGAATCTCGCGAGACAGCTTAACCTCAATAAGCACCCTGGCAAAGTTCCCGAATTCACCACTAACCGTGTTCTGATCAAATCTAATAGGGACCCCCACAGCTCTAGCAATACTGGCAATGATTCTGGTATCCCAAAATTCCCACGGCAAGTTATAAAATCGAACCCATACCTGCACGGAAGTGGACTTGTGCAACTATGGATTGAAACCCGGGGTCCAAGGCGAGAACCTGATAATACCAAGCTTGAGGGAAATAGCTCCAAGGCCCCAGATAGCCTGAAGAGCACTTTCATTAGGCATGATTATTTGATAGAAACCTTTCCCGAGAGAAATCATCTTCCAGTCTGAACCTCTCTTCCAAACCTGGTTCAATTTTGCCTTCAGCTCAACGTGTCTCCAGGGACAAGCCCCCTTATTCATCGTAACCCGGTCGATGATAGAGTGTTGTACCGACTTGATTCTTTCCTCATATATATCCTGAGGAATTGGTACCGCCATGAATCCCCCCTCCTCAGAGACAAGCGGAGTGGTCGGAGCAGGTATTGTGGTTTTAGCATATCCCTTCACTGCTTCCGCGAAGGTAAGCGGCGGAGGTTGCAAATTGGATGTCGAAGCATGAGTAGATAGTCGGGTGAAGGCCTTCTGATCAAAGAGGTGTGCGATCGCAAATGGCGCCGCTCCGATCGTTGAAGACGCAGACGAGTTCATGGCGCAAGTTAAATCACCATCGCCGCCGCCGCCGCCGCCTCTATAGAATCTCAAATTTTTCAATATATATGAAGTTCTTCTTAAACGAAAATGAATTTGCTAAAAACAAAACTATTTAGGAGATTAAATATTAATAATTTAGGAAATTTAATTGAAAGGAAATGGATAGAGAAGGTAAAATGATTTTAAACAACTATAAGAGCATCTCTAAAAGCTTTCTAGTTTGGCTCTTAAGTTAAAATTTGAAGAGTAAGAGTCAAAAATCAGCTCCAACAGTCTCTTAGTGGCTCCTCAAATCAATAAGAACACATTCATCATCTCTATTAATAGAGAATCTCTCTACATCTCTTAGTACCTTATAAATTCACTTTTTATTAATAATTTATTATTAAGGAGTGTCTCACCTTTCTTTTCTTTTTTGAACCTGAAAGAGAAACTTAAATAGATGATGGATTTGCATCCATATGAATAGTGTTCACAAGCCAGTCTGGCACAACAGTAGAAACAAAATCGCTAGCATTGGGATAGGCAAGCCTAGCTACCAAATGAGCCGCACTGTTCGCTAAGCGAGAAATAAAAACTAATTTAAAAGAAGGGGTGGATCTTAGCAGGATTCGACAATCTTCCACAATCATACCAAATTCAGAAATGTCCTGCTTGTCAGAGTGAATGGCATCAACCACAGCCTTAGCATCAGTCTCAAAGATAACAAAGGAATAGCCCAAATTAGCAATCCATAACAAACTCGTGCGGATTGCAAGAGCTTCAATGACACGTGGTTCCTTAATGCTTGGGATAAGACTACTACTAGAAAAGAGAAAAGCTCCATTTTCATCCCTAATCACTGCTCCCATTCCACTACTATCTAATTCTTTGAAAATGGCCCCATCTATATTGCATTTGATAAAACCCGGGCTAGGCGTATACCATTTATGTTGAGGGATTGGCAAATAGTGGTTACCTCTAATATGTGTGCCTTGTGCTTGCGGGAGTGGCTGTGCGGTTGCCGTCTGTATGTGTGTTGCTTGTGTGTGTCGGTTGCCCAAGGATGGCGCCTTCTGTTGATAGGCCTTCCAGTCCTGAACAGCCTCTAAACTGATTCGCCAAGCCGTGTCTGCCGGCCACCATCTCATGTGCCACAGGACTCGGTTTCTGTGGTCCCAGATTGCTTTGAGTGCACAATAGGTTCTAACAATTTCTTCCAAATTCGAGTTGCTCAAGGCTTGGAGAAACCACTCGTCAAGGTAACTGTTACCCACTCTCGGCACAGGAATGCCTGCTACACGCCAAATGTCACCTGCGAAACAACAATCAATAAATAAATGGTTATCCGTCTCTACTTGCTCCACACATACTGGGCATTCAGCTGAAATGGGGACTCTTCTCTGGACCAACCGAGCTCTAGTGGGTAAGCACTTTGAGCACAGACGCCAAATAAACTGTTTCAGTTTAGGGGGGATCATCAACTTCCACAATCTCTTCCAACCTTCATGAACTCTGCTAGCTTCTACTAGCCCCATACCTGACAAGTAGCCAGAGTGAACATTGTAGTGTCCATCCCTTGACCAATGCCAGATCCTCCTATCTTCCCCTGCATTGTATGGCAAGATAATATCACAAATGGCCTGCACTTCCACTTCGCTAAAGCAGTCATTTAGTCTCTGCATATCCCACCCTCTCCCATTTTCAAGGAGCAAGTCCGCCACCATCAGATTTTCCATTCCAGGGACCAAAAAGGAATTTATGCAAAAACCCTCTAGATTAGGAACCCACTCATCCTCCCACACTCTGATTGATCTACCATCTTCCACTCTCCATCTAATCCCTGTTTTCAGTATACTAATGCCTTCCCATATGCTTCTCCAAACCATACTAGGATTATTGCCTAATTTGGAGATAAGTAAGTCCTCCCTAGGGTAATATTTAGCTTTGAACATTTGACTCACTAAAGTATTTGGGAATTTTAGTAATTTCCATCCCTGTTTACCTAACAGTGCTAGGTTAAACACATGTAGATCCTTAAAGCACATCCCACCTGAATCTTTAGATCTACACAATTTACCCCAGTCAAACCAATGAATGTTTCTTCTACCCTCAGGTTTCATACCCCACCAAAAAGAATTCATTATTTTTTGCAGCTCATCACAGGTAGATAAAGGTAAAAGGAACGTACTCATACAAAAGGTTGGCAAGGCTTGAGCCACAGACTTAAGAAGCACCTCTTTCCCAGCCTGGGACAGGAATTTGAGACCCCACGCACCAAATTTCTTGCGAAGCCTGTCAATCAGAAAAGCGAAAATCCTGCGTTTGGAACGCCCAATGAGAGATGGTAAACCCAGGTACCTGCCTGTGTCGAGAGGGGTGCACACCCCCAATAATGCTTTGATCTGTGATCGCAAAGGTTCAGACACATTTAGACTGAAGAAAACCCCTGATTTGCTCAAGTTTACTGCCTGGCCCGAAGCCACTTCATAATCAGACAGGATGTTCATGACCTTTCTAGTCTCATCGATAGTTGCACCAAAGAACAAAAAGCTGTCATCAGCAAAAAATAGGTGTGTTACTGTCGGAGCCCTTCTGCAGATCTTACACCCTGAAATAAGCCCTTCTTCTTCAGCTTTTCTGATAAGGTTAGATAAGACTTCAGCACACAGGATAAAAAGGTAGGGAGATAGGGGATCCCCTTGCCTCAATCCTCTACCAGGGACAACTTGGTCAGAGCACTCCCCATTCACTGCCACCTTGTATTTCACAGTTGTTATGCATAGCATCATCCATCCAATCCAGGTTTCATGAAATCCCATTCTGCCCATAACTGCTTTGAGGAAGTCCCAATCCACTCTGTCATAGGCCTTGCTGATATCAATTTTTAAGGCAACTTGCCCATTCTTCCCTCTATTCAATCTCTTCATATAATGTATGCTTTCAAAAGCCACCTGCACATTGTCAATTATAGACCTTCCAGGAAAAAAAGCAGATTGAGTTTCACCAATAATCTTAGGGAGAACCCTTTTCAGACGATTAGCTAAGGCCTTAGCAATTATCTTGTAGATGACATTGCACAGGGCGATAGGGCGAAAATCCTTCAACATTCTAGGATTGTCAACCTTTGGAATCAGAACAATTGTGGTATTGTTTATTCCACTAGGAAAATCCCCCTCACTAAGCCACTTTGTACAAGCTGCTCCCACATCAGCTCCTAATGTGTCCCAAAATGCTTGAAAGAAGCCCGGATTTAGCCCATCAGGACCAGGGGATTTGTTAGGACTCATAGAAAATAGAGCTTGTTTAAACTCTTCCTGGTTAAAAGGGGCAACAAGTGATTCATTCATGTCAGGGCTGATACACGTGTTAATTGCCTGCACAGTGTCACCCCTACTCAAATTCGTAGCCGAGAAAACATCCTGAAAGTAACTCTATGCAAGGTCCAGTAATTCGGCTTGGTTATCAATCACAACCCCATTCTCATCTGTCAAAGAGGTAATTGAATTCTGTTGACGTCTAGTTTTGACACTAGCATGGAAGAATTGTGTGTTTCTATCCCCTTCTGTGAGCCAGAAAACCTTAGCCCTCTGCCTCCAATAACTCTCCTCAGCTTCTAGGGTATCATTAAGCTTTCGTTTGGCTAGGAAATAGGCGGCAATGGAATCCCTGTTTCTACTACCATGAAATCTTTCCATTTGGGTCCTCCATTTTCTAATTTGGCTTTTGAAACGCATATTGAAACTTTTTCCCCACACTGCCATTTTCTGCACACACTCCTCCAAATTTTCCTGAACTGGTTTACCCCTCTGGCTTCTCCAGTGACCTCTGACCAGATTATTAAAATCCTGCTCTTTTAGCCAAGCCTCCTCACACCGAAATCTCCTTTCTCCACTTCTACTTCTCTCCCTTTCCAGCTGGAGAAGGAGAGGAAGGTGATCTAAATACCCAGTCATACAAGTTTTGAGGTAATGGTTGTCAAATCGATTCCGCCACTCAGCCGAAGCAAAACCCCTGTCCAGCTTTTCTCTAACCCATAGTTCGGACCCTCTACCTCTTTCCCAAGTAAACCGGTTACCGTTCAGAATCAGTTCGCTCAGACCACACTCCTCAATTGTTTTAACAAACTCCTGCATTAAAGGGTTAGGGTATACCGCTCCACCCATCTTTTCATCAGAGTTCAGAATACAATTAAAATCTCCAATCACTATCCAGGGGACAGAGTCATCCCTGGCTAATCTTCTCAGTAATTCCCACGACTCGACATGCCTGCTCCGATCAGCAAACCCATAGAAGCCTCTCACCTTTCACTATTAGTAAATATAACAATCATTAATAATTTTAATTATAAAATAATAAATAAAGATTTAATATAAGGAGTATTATTGGATGTAATATATATTAGTCACTCTTAAATCACTAAAAGTCAGAGGCGGATCCAGAGGGGGCGGGGAGGGTCAGCCGACCCTGTGGCTCTCCGGAACACCTTTGAGGAATAGTGGTTTAGCCCCGACCAGTCTCAAAGATAATTAAAATTAAAACTTATTATATAGGACATGATTATATGACATAAAATTAAGTTTACATAGTTGGTCTTAGTAGTAATTAAAGGAACCTCTATATCCAATTAGTCTCATGTTTGAATCTCCCTCGCTTCAGTTTTTATCCCATTTTAATCATTATTAACCTTATTCTCCTTTATTATTTTTAATTGTATTTTTATTTAAATTTTTCACGTTTAATCATATATTTGTGATCTGTTACTAATGGATGATAAAATGACGCATGTATGTGAAGTGTAGATGACAAGATCCATGACTAAAAAGACATTTGGGTAATTAATTTATTAGTCCCTATATTTTGACAAAACACACTGTTTAGTCCATATATTTTCAAAAACACATGGTAAGATTCCTAACATTTTTCTCAGTGAACTATTTAGTCATTCCGGCTGTTTGTTAGATTTTTTACCGTTTATGACTTCGGAAATGACTAAATTACCCTTTACTATTTAACTTCAAACTTGAGAAGAGGAAATCTAATTTAGAAGAAGAAGCTATTTGTATGGAGAACAAGAAAAAGAATAGACCCAATGCTTACGAATTTGAACGATTAAGAAGAAAATCAAGAAGAAGAACACTCAAAGTTGATTTCAAATGCATTAGAGTTTAAAGGAAAGGAAAATAAAGGAAAAGAAGAACGCAAATCCAAATTGACTAACAGAATCTTCATGATAGTCTACCGGTAGGGACTAAACAGTTCACCGAGAAAAACCTTAGGGACTAAATAGTTCATCGAGAAAAAACGTTAGGGACTTTACCGTGTGTTTTTAAAAATACAGGGACTAAACAGTATGTTTTGTCAAAATATAAGGACTAATAAATTAATTACCCAAGACATTTTGATGAATAATTTCTCCAATTGACCAAATTTATCAACGTTGAGGGTAAAATTGCTCTTGGCTGCCTATGTTAAGGGTAAAATTACACAGTTTTAGACGTTAGAGGTAAAATTATTCTTAAGTGTAGACGTTGGGCATTTTTGCACTTTATCCTTACTTTATAGGCAAAAAGCATCATTAGGCCCCTGATCTTTCATTTTTTGGTTCATTAAGCCCTTGATCTTTTATTTGGATACATTAAGCCCCTGATTATTTATTTTTGGTCTTATTAAGCCCTTGATGACCAAAAAAGGTAAAATTGACCATAAAATTCGGTTAACAGACTGTTATTCATTGCATTTGGATTCGAAATTTGCATTTTTCACTATTTAAAAGCAGTTTTGGATGTGTACAGTGACTATAGGAAAACTGTAAAAACATTAATTCAAAGTGTAAAAAATATTTTTTTTAATAATTTCGAATACAAATGAAGTTAATAACATCATTTTCATTGTATTACATGTTCACAACTTACTAATTTGGTAATCAATGACTTAATGAGACCAAAAATAAATGACCACGGACTTAATGTATCCAAATAAAAGATCAAGGGCTTAATGAACCAAAAAATAAAAGATCAAGGGTCTAATGATGCTTTTTGCCTACTTTATATTGAAGCTCAGTTGTTTTGTACCTTAACATTTTCAATTAAGATCAAATTTACCCTTACATTATAAAAAATTTAAAAATTTTGATTTGACTACTATGAATCAAAACCTTAAGTCGTTATTAAGAAGAAAAAAAATCTTCATACTATAGAGCCCATCCGGATTTTGAGCTCTGGCTTCGCCACTACTAAAAGTCAATTATTTATATTATTTTAGAGAGTGCATTAAGAGCATCTCCAATAGAGGTGCCTAAAAGAGTGCCAAAACTTACTTAAAAAATGATCCAATAGAGGTTGCTTGAAAATGTTATAAATAAAATGTTCCAGATTTATTATTTCTAGGAGAGTATATTAAAAAATTATTAAACAAGGTTGCCAAGAGGTTGCCAAAAATTGGCAACTTTCCTTGGCACCCACAGTCACTCTAATAGTGGGCACCCTTTAAAAGTTGCCAAACCTATTGCCACATCAGCTGGCACTCTTTTGGACACCCTCTATTGGAGATGCTCTAAGAGTCTCTTAGAAATGCTCTTAGAAACAATCAAACAAATGAGTTTTGGGAAGGTTTAAAACATTATGAACACTAAGGTAAAATTCATTTGAAGACAGATGTTTCTACAATAGTGTCTTAAGATTAGAACTATTTAATTAACTGAATTTAAATATGATGGATAAATATAATGACATGAACTTGAGTGAAAAAAAAGGATGAGAGAATTTAAATTGCAGAGTATAAATGAAATTTTAAAATAGGAATAACAATGAAAAATAAAAAGCAGAAAATTAGCTTCATAGGTGGTGAGCTTTGTATTGATTTTCTTGTTGAAATTGTTACATAAAGCTTTCTATCCAAACGTAAAAACTCTTATTTCTAAAACTTTCTAAAAAATGGCACCTATGTTTTAAAAAAAATTCCCTCTCTAAAAACCTAAATACTTCCATCTTACTGTTTAAAAGTTTAAAAAAAACTATGCAAATGAGAACCAACGAATAATAATTCTCATAACAACAAATAAAAAATAGTTATAAATTTATTTTCCTTTTAAATCAAATTCAAGTAATCATATATGAGAGAGAGAGAGGGGGGGAGAGAGAGAGAGATAAAGACGAGTAATAGTATATAAAGGAAATTATTATATATACGATGTAGTTAATAGGTTTCTAAAACTATGAAATAAGTAATTTTATAAGTTATAGATTCACCATTCTAAACCTTTCGATATACTCTTCCACCTTTTTAAATAAACACCTAGTAGTTTATCAAAAGGTTTTCTTTTAACTATAATGCATGTTTTCAAAATCATTAATGTAAAGTCAGTATTATTCGTGGCGGAAAATTGAGTTAATGTCATGCCAATTATCATGTTAATGTTAAATGTGTTAATCCTCGCTAAATCTAAAAGAGTTAATGTCATGTTTGCGGGTTATACTTAATTTTACTATTTACATATAAGTATATTTAAAAGTCTGAAAGGATAGATATAAATATTTCTACCAATTTAAATCATTTTTGGATTCGCATGTACAGTCTATCTATATATATATTATGGTAAAGATAGGACGACCCAACAGTTTGCCAAAACCGGTGGAATTCAAATCAAGGATAAAAGAAGACAATCAAACGAACATATTAATTTCTCTCCCTATATAATCTATCAAGAAGACAGAGGCCATAAAAAGTATAGACTCAAGTAGGCATATAAGAGAATAATATACCATGAAAGGAAAGCCAGTTGTACATTTAAAATACCAAGTTATACTACGGTTTTTGGAAAAAAAAATAGCATAAAACTAAAATCTCAACATGACTAAGAACAACAATAATCATATATTTCGTACAAATACGGGGGACTCACCATATATGTTAGGATGACCAAAGATGAAGAAAAACGACAATAATAAAGACAATACAAATTAGCAAGCATATGAGAATCGTATTTTCTCTACTTTGCATAACCCACTACCCACTATGCACATTGGTATTTGGTGCTAGATATTAATATGGAGTGGACTTTCAACTATAAGCTTGAGCTTTTAGTTCAATCGGTTCCATGGTATCAGAGCATGCCATGGAACCAATTGAACTAAAAGCTCAAGCTTATAGTTAAAGGTGTCATGAAACCGATTGAACTAAAATCTCAAGCTTATAGTTAAAGGTCCACTCCATATTAATATCTGACATTTGGTTCCTTCTAGATGTAAAAGGGAATTGGGACAATGAAGAATGGAAAAGAGAAGTAAAGAATGTCAACTGATATTGTATCCAAAAATGGAAGATTGGAAGAGAGAAAGGTTGCAATCATCATTTATGATATATATGATTTTGTTTTTTAAAGGGTATAATTATAACATTCTAAAAGCAAAGTTTATGCATATTATCTTATAAAAATCTAAACTAGTGATATCATTTATGCATAGGATTACTAAAATCTAAAGTAATTATGACTATTCATGCATAGGATTAAAAACATTATTCCCTCCATTTTTATATGCAAGTCGTTTAAGGACAACTCATCATGATTAAAAAGGTAATTAATTTTAGTATAGAAATACAAAATTACCCTTCTTGCTCCTCATTAAACTTTTCTTTTTTGATGGGTTTTCTTTCCTACGTTATTCTCTTTCTTTTTCATAAATACGCCGAGTATAATTTTAGCCATGCAAATCCATCCGCGTCCAATAGATTTTTGCAGTGCAAAAGTGGCATTAATTATTAATTAGTTTTTCTTGGAAGTTGTGTTGTTTAATGGATACGAGTAATAGTATAGAAAGGAAATTATTATATATACAGTGTAGTTAATAGGTTTCTAAAACTATGAAAGAAGTAATTTTATAAGTTATAGATTCGTCATTCTAAACCTTTCCATATATTCTTCCACCTTTTTAAATAAACACCTAGTAGTTTATCAAAAGGTTTTCTTTTAACTATAATGCATGTTTTCAAAATCATTAATGTAAAGTCAGTATTATTCGTGGCGAAAAAATGAGTTAATGTCATGCCAATTATCATGTTAATGTTAAATGTGTTAATCCTCGCCAAATCTAAAAGAGTTAATATCATGTTTGCGGGTTATACTTAATTTTACTATTTACATATAAGTACATTTAAAAGTCTGAAAGGATAGATATAAATATTTCTGCCAATTTAAATCATCTTTGGATTCGCATGTACAATCTATATATATATATATATTAGAGTAAAGATAGGACGACCCAACACTTTGCGAAAACCGGTGGAATTCAAATCAAGGATAAAAGAAGACAATTAAACGAACATATTAATTTCTCTCCCTATATAATCTATCAAGAAGACATAGGCCATAAAAAGTCTAGACTCAAGTAGGCATATAAGAGAATAATATACCATGAAAGGAAAGCCAGTTGTAGATTTAAACTACCAAGTTATACTACGGTTTTTGGAAAAAAAATAGCATAAAACTAAAATCTCACCATGACTAAGAACAACAATAATCATATATTTGGTACAAATACTAGGGGACTCATCATATATGTTAGGACGACCAAAGACAGTGGCGGAGCCAGAGCTTAAAGTCCGGAGGAGCTCCATTGCATGAAGATTTTTTTTTCTTAATAACGACTTAAGGCTTTGATTCATAGTAGTCAATTCAAAATTTGCAAACTTTTATAATATAAGGGTAAATTTGATCATAATTGGAAACATTAAGGTACAAAACAACTGAGATTCAATATAAAGTAAGGATAACGTGTAAAAATACTCTAATGTTTACACCTAAGAATAATTTTATCCCCAACGTCTAAAATGGTGCAATTTTACCCTTAACGTTGGCAGTCAATGACAATTTTATCCCTAACGTTGACAAGTTTGGTCAATTGGAGAAACTATATTCGAACATATGACTAATTGGATGTAAAGATTCTCTTAATTGTCACTACAACCAACTATGAAAATTTAGTTTTATGTCATATCACTACAAAATAATTGATTAAATAGGACAAATATCAGGGACAATTTAGATATATTGTCCTCCATTATTTTTTTACAATTAATATTGGGGACAAATATGTTAATTGTCTCCTTTACTATTCTAATTTATAAATAGGGGAAAAAACTATATATTAACATATTATATTAAATTTAGAATTTAAATAATAACTTTTTGGGGACTAATAAAATAGATGTGCACTCTGTTGAAACACATTTCCACATGATTTTGATTTGACAAAATGATTTAAGTTAATCCATGATTAAGGGACAATTAAATTTAAGTGTTTTGATTTAATTGTACTGATATGTTTGTTCAATATTGAGTATAAGTATAAATAAAAACAGAAATAAAAAGTAAGACAGGACAAAGTCAGCATGATAACACAACACAAGCTGAGTGGAGTGCAACTCAGTATAATAGAAGAAAAGTCATCTTCAGAACAAACGCTTGAAGATGAAGCTAACCAAAGAAGTTGAGTGAAACGCAACTTAGTATCAAAGAAGAGAAGTCTTCCTCTAAACCAATGCTTGCAGACGAAGCTGACCACGGAAGCTGAGTAAGAATATGACTCAGAAACAAAGAACAAAAGCAACGTCAATAAAGTCAAGCTGAGTATTCGTCAGGACAGCGCGATTGATCCGTTTGCTAGAAGACAAGATCCGACAACTGTCTGCACCAATAACAGAAGCTTTGGAATTACATCCAGAGTCAATTTCGAGATGCATGGGTCAACTGTCCGTTAGCTAAAAGAGGAACTGGCGCTAAAAGATGAACCTGCCGGAAGAAGACAAGCCTGACGCCTGCTAATTTCAGACGACAGGATTGGCCTGCAAATCTGAAGCTGACCAGAACAATGACGTAATAGATCCGTTTGAATCCAACGGATAATTCTAGATTCAAATCATTAGAGCTTCAGACTTCAACTATAAAAGGACAAGTTCATTCTTAGATCCTTTGCCGATTGCTGAAAAACAAAAGAGAAAAAGAGCATACATACAAAGCACATTCAAACAAGAAAAAGATCTTACACCAAATTTCTATCTCTGTGTAAAAGCTAGATTGATTTTGTAATCATCTAAAGTGTTCTTCATCTAGAAAGAACAGGTTTGTATCAATTGTAAAAGGTTGAGAGAGTGGTGCTGAGTACTCAGTTTTAAGTACTCAGCGGTAGAGAAATCTAGGTGTTCGGTTATAGCACCTAGTAGGAGTTGAGTAGACGAATAGAGGAAGGTACTCTTGCATATTCAACTGCCTTGTAAACGGTTTGTGATATACCTTTAAAGAGCTCAGTATTGGATTAAAAAAAGCCCGGAGGGACTCTAGGGACTAGACGTAGGCGTAGAGGCCAAACCAGGATAAGTCGTGCTGAGTAATTTCTAACTCTCTCTCAATATATCTTTATATGTGTTGCTTGATTAAATTGCTCAGGATATAAATTGTAAAAGCTGACACTGAGTAATCTTGGTGCTGAGTTGGAAGCTGACCTCAAGTGTTAATTCCCAACTCACATGTAAAACAGTTCTAGTCAGCATCTGACTAAAGCTGTCTTACATCTCTCGGCTGTGCTGACCTAAACTAAGTCAAGTAACTTAAAGAATCGATTAAGTCAGCATAATTAAACGAAAAAGTTACATTAGTTCCTAACCCCCCCCCCCCCCCCCCTTTGGAACTAATCACACAGGACCAACAAGTGGTATCAGAGCCCAGTTGCTCACTACTCAAAGATATAACTATCTTGAGCTGATCCCGATAAATGGCTGAGAACAGCACTCGTTTCCTTCCAGGAAATCAAACAACACAGATACTCCCCGAGGGATTATCAATTAGTCGGCCTCCCTTGTTTTTCGGATCAAATTATACATTTTGGAAAAACAGGATGAAAAACTTTATTCAAGCTACAAACATGAGTGTGTGGCTTGCAATAGTTCAATGCCCATATGTGCCCTACAAAAATGTTGACAATGAAAAAGTTGTCAAGAGTGAAACTGAGTGGTCAGAAGATGACCTTAAAAATTTACAAAATAATGCTTCGGCTATCAATATGCTTCACTGTGCGTTAGATGCTGCAGAGTACAACAAAATTTCAGGTTGTGAGTCAGCACATGAAATATGGAAGAAGCTCGAAGTAACCTATGAAGGCACGAGCAAGGTCAATGAGTCAAAGGTGAACCAACATATGAGACTGTAGGAGCTGTTCGAGATGAATGAGAATGAAGATATCTCGGAGATGAACTCAAGGTTCACAAATATTATAAATGAGCTTAAACGACTCGGCAAGAACTTTACGGAAGAAGAACAGGTGAAGAAAATCTTGAGAAGTCTACCCAAGAGCTGGCAAGCTAAGAAAACAGCTGTGGAAGAAGCTCAGGACTTGACCACGTACAAATATGATGAGAAATAATCGGATCTCTGCTGACCCATGAGATCTCTATGAAAAATTTTGAAGCTAAAGAAAAGTCAGAGGACAAAAAGTAGAAATCACTTGTCATGAAAGCTAACTCAACCGAAACTGACTCATCAGATGATGAGGAGATGGCCATGTTCACAAGAAAGATGAAGAAGCTGTTTAGAAAAAATGACAAGAACAGTAAGAGGCCATACAAAAGAGGCGATAGGTACAAAGCTGAGTCTAGTGACAAATACAAAAAGGACAGCTTCAAGCCTGTCACGTGCTTTGAGTGCCATCAAACTGGGCACATTAAGTCAAGCTGCCCTAACTTAAAGAAAGAAAAGAGGGGAAGCAAAAAGGCAATGGTGGCCACATGGAGTGATAGTGATGAGTCAACCTCATCAGAAGCTGATGCAAATGAGACAGCAAATATATGCTTCATGGCCTACGACGCTGCTGACCAAAGTCAATCTGAGCAAGCTGACCTCTCTAACGGTTCTGACCAAGAGGAACATTCCAATGAGGTAACATCTCTACTCTTGCTTAGAAATGAAATGGTTAACGCCCTGAGTGATCTATATACACTGACTAAAAAGTGTAACAAGAAAATAAAGGCACTCAACAGGCGATGTGATGAGATCAAAGAGATCAAACTAAGTGATCTCCGACATCTTCTCCAAGACAACACCATGCAAGATGAAAATCTGAAAATCACGCATGGTTTTGTCTCGGAAGTCCAAATTGAGTCAAAGAAGCTTAGGAAGGACATCACAACTATACAGAACCAGCTGAGTAAATCCGCAAAGAAAGGGTTTTATCCCAATGCTGAGTATCAAGGTACTGGTCAGCATAGACAGTACACTCAGCAGAACAGTCAGTGTGATTGTTGTGGGAAAAGAGGGCACACCATTGATGTGTGTTGGTATACTTGGCGGAATGTCCAATGTGACTTCTGCGGAAAGAAAGGCCATACCACTAAAGTATGTTGGCATGCTCAGCATAATCGTGCTGACCAGAAACAAAATCACTCTCAAAGGGTGACCTATTGTGACTTCTGTGGTAAAGCTGGCCACACAATAAATATATGTCGTCACAAATTAAAATATGATGTAGCACCTGTCTATACTAACCAACGAGGACCCAAAAAGAATTGGGTACCTAAAGATGAATGATTTAAAATGCAGGTGAGCCTGAGGTGCGTGGAGAAGTTAAAGCTTTGGTATATTGACAGCGCATGCTCGAGGCACATGACTGGTGATGAAACTCAATTCATCACACTTGAGCGTAAACGAGGTGGAAGTGTAAGCTTCGGAGATAATAAAAAGGGTAAGATAGTCGGTTCAGGTTCTATCGGAGGTAACCCTACTATTGAGTCAGTCTCCTTAGTCAGGGGTCTCAAGTATAACCTATTGAGCGTAGCTCAGCTGTGTGACAGCGGTAGAAAGGTTGTATTTGATGCCATTGAGTGTCGGATACTCGAGGGAAAAACAAACAATTTGATTTTAACTACCCCTCGTGTTGACAATGTGTACATGTTGAGTTTAGAAAAGAATTTTTCAAAAAATATATGCTTAGTGTCAAAGGAAGATCATTCCTGGCTATGGCATAGGAGACTTGGTCATGTAAGCATGGACCTCCTTGCCAAACTAGCAAGAAAGCAATTACTTGAGGGATTGCCCAAACTTAGATTTGAGAAAGATCAATTGTGTAATGCTTGTCAGCAAGGTAAACAAACTAAAAAGTCCTTTCAAAATAAAAATATTGTCTCAACCAAGCGTCCATTGGAATTACTACATTTGGACCTTTTCGGACCTGTCCAGCCACTCAGCTTGGGCGGTAAGAAATTTTCCTTAGTCATTGTAGACGATTTCTCTCGGTATACTTGGATCATCTTGCTGAGTAGCAAGGATGAAACATTTGAGATGTTCTCCACATTAGTCAAAAGGCTTGAAACTGACAAAGACCTAAAAGTAGCTCATATTAGAAGTGATAATGGCGGAGAATTCAAGAACCAACAGTTTGACGAATTTTGTGAAGTTAGTGACATTGACCATAATTTTTCTGCTCCTAGGACTCCTCAACAAAATGGGGTTGTTGAAAGGAAGAACAGAACAATAGTCGAAATTTCTAGGACAATGCTGAGTGAAAATAGGCTTCCAAAGTATTTCTGGGTTGAAGCTGTCCACACAGCATGCTATATACTAAATAGGGCTTTAGTTAGACCTGTACTCAAGAAAACCCCTTATGAACTTTGGAAAGGACGAAAGCCCAACATTGGCTACTTTCGTGCCTTTGGGTGTAAATGTTTTATACTCAATACAAAAGAAAACCTTGCTAAATTTGATGCTAAGGCTGACGAAGCGATCTTTCTTGGGTACTCAACTAACAGTAAAGCATATAGGGTGTATAATAAACGAACTCATGTTGTAGAAGAGTCTGTACATGTTGAGTTCGACGAAACTGACCCTACAGGAAAGACAACTCAGTCCGTCGAAGATGACCCAAGCTTAGCTTCCGCTGACCAAAATGGAGCCGCTGAGTCATCACCACAAGAACTAATCAAAGGTAAACACGAACCCGAAATTACCTTTGCTGACCAATCTATTCCTGCAGATATTGTAGAAACACCTATTCCTGACAACTCAACATTACCCAAAGAAATAAAGATTCCAAGAGGACATTCGGAGAAGTCCATTCTTGATACTGCTGAGAACAACCTGATGACAAGGAATCAACTCAGGAGATATCTTAGCAATGTTGCGTTTGTCTCAGTCTATGAACCAAAGAACTTCACCGATGCTGAGCATGACGAATTCTGGATCAACGCTATGCAAGAAGAGCTTGATCAATTCAAAAGAAATGAGGTATGGGATTTAGTATCAAAACCTAGGAATCAAAAGACTATAGAAACTAAGTGGGTCTTTAGAAACAAATTGGATGAGCAAGGCAATGTAGTCAGAAACAAAGCCCGACTTGTAGCCCAAGGCTATAGTCAGCAAGAGGGCATTGACTATGGTGAGACCTTTGCTCCAGTTGCTAGGTTAGAGGCTATACGTATATTGTGTGCATATGCTAGTTTCATGAATGTCAAACTATATCAAATGGATGTCAAAAGTGCTTTTCTTAATGGATTTATAAACGAAGAGGTATATGTTAGTCAGCCTCCGGGGTTTGAAGATATAAAATTTCCAAACCACGTTTATAAACTCAAGAAGGCCCTGTATGGCCTAAAACAAGCACCATGTGCTTGGTATGAGAGGTTGACTAGTTTCCTACTGACCAGGAACTATGTCAGAGGCAAAGCTGACACAACCTTGTTCATTAAGAAAAAGGGTAAAAATACCCTGCTGGCACAAATTTACGTAGATGATATAATCTTTGGTGCTACTGATGAATCTATGTGCAAATAGTTTAGTAAACAGATGCAAACTGAGTTCGAGATGTCAATGATGGGAGAACTCAATTTCTTCCTTGGACTGCAAATCAAGCAAGGTAAGAATGACATCTTCATCAGTTAGTCTAAGTACGCCAAAGAAATGCTAAAGAAATTCGAAATGGAAGAATGTAAACCCATATCTACCCCAATGGGTACTAACACTGTCCTTTGTGCTGACGAGAAAGGTAAGTCAGTAGATAGTAAATTATATCAAGGTATGATTGGCTCTCTACTTTATCTTACTGCTAGTAGACCTAACATTCAGTACTCAGTATGTTATTGCGCAAGATATCAAGCTGACCCCAGGGAATCTGACCTTATAGTTGTAAAAAGAATTTTCAGATATTTGCAGAGCTCAGTTAATGCAGGTTTATGGTATCCAAATACAAATGACTTCACACTCATTGGATACACTGATGCTGACTATGGACGAGATAAGCTAGAGCGTAAGAGTACTTCAGGAGGGTGTCACTTCCTTGGAAGCTGTCTAGTATCTTGGTTCAGCAAGAAGCAATCGTCAGTGGCCCTGTCAACAACTGAAGCTGAGTACATTGCTGCTGGAAGCTGTGTGGCCCAGGTCCTATGGATTAAGCAATAGCTTGAGGATTATGGTGTAAAAACAGAGACCATCGAAGTCAAATGTGACAACAAGAGTGCCATTGACTTATCCAAAAATCCAATCCAACACAGCAGGATGAAGCATGCCATCATAAGGCATCACTTCTTAAGGGATCATGTACTCAAGGGTGAGATCAAGCTGACCTACGTCCCAACAGATGAACAGCTTGCGGATATCTTTACGAAGCCTCTGGCTCGTGAGCAATTTAACATACTAAGGGAAGCTATCGGTATGTCTAATCCTCCTCACTAAAATTCTATGTTTAAATTGAATGTTGAGTGATTACTATGCTGAATGATTTGTATTAGTAACTGTTGCATGCTGAGCTAAATATGAACTATATCACCCTATGATGAGTGATTATCATAAACTGGGTTACTAAGCACACGAACATTCATCCTACATTAAACTGACTTCCTAGAATCTCAAACGATTAGGATTCTCAAAACTGAGTAAAACTCTCATGCACAATAAATGCTAGCACACGTATTAATAGCCAACTAGGATGACGTAGGCGCATTAATTAGAAAACACATGCGCCGATTGTGTCATAAATGCCAGAATCATTGTCGATTGATTATCTCAAGGTCAAACCGCCACTTCAACGTATCAGATCAATTCGACACCCCTATAAATAGTGGACGAATTCCCACTCATACCTCTTTACATTCAAAACTTCTGGCATTCAATCTCTCTCTCTCTTAAATCACAAAACATCTCAAAATCTCTCAAGAAAATCATGTCTGATTCTCAAAACATCTCCGGTGGCGATTACGACCAAAATCGCTCCGATGAAAATCCTCCGTCTCCCGCTCAGCAGGAATACGTAGACATTTCGAGTGAGTCTCAAGGTCATGGTCAGCATGACCAATCCAAGGTCAATACTCCAAGCAAGAACCCTCAAGCTGACCAACCAACCTCTTCGAAAAAGAAGAAGGAAAAGAAAGACAAGCAACCTAAGGAAAAGGAATTCCTTCAGGTTTACAACGGTGTAAATAACTGTGAGGTACTTTGTTGCCGGTGGTTGTCCCTAAGTTTTGTAACCGCTGAGAAACCGTTCTGCGAATGGATCTCTAAAAACAGGTGGTCAGAATTCTTTTCTCTATCCGGTAAAACTTACCCTCGGTTAGTAAGGGAATTCTATATGAATCTCAGAGTGGATAAGGACAACGCTGACCATCTAGTCACCAAGGTCACAGGCAAGGACATCACGATAACTCCATCCTATCTAGCAACTTTGCTAAAGCTGTCGAACAAAGGTAAAGAATTCAGAACCACAAACGCCAAACTTGACTACCCCGTTGAGTTCTATAAACCGAAGAACCACAAAGGAGAAATTGTCAGCACGTGTATGGGTCAGAATCAAAAAATGGCTCACTACATCCTTACCAACTTCATATTCCCTAAAGTCAACTCCACCTCATCTGCCTCAAATTTCGAGCAGAATTTTATCTGGCACATGCTGACCTATCAACCACTCAATATGCCCGTCTTTCTTGTCGGTGCATTCCAATGGAGTACTGGGAAACTCAGGATGGGCTCCCTCATCACGAGAATTCTTGAAGACCATCAGGTAAACACGGTTGGTGAAGCTGAGTCATGGGGTACTGAAATCACAGCGGCACTGCTGTTTGGGTTAGCATACAACCAACCCCTCAAGTCTAAGAAAAGAAAGGGGGCTATTGAGGAGAATGTGGAAGAAGTTAATGCTGAGGAAGGAGCACAAGCTATGCCCACCAAGAAAGGAAAGACAGTGGTGGTAAGCAAGGAACCTGCTGATCGCACTAGGCAGGATAAAAAGAGGAAAGCTAACCAAACCTCTTCCAAAGATATTAACTCTGCTCCAAAGAAAATCCGGTTTGTATCACGCGGGAAGAAAGTTGATACTGAGCAAAGTCAGGAGGAACCTAAGTCAGCAGAAAATCTAAAAAGGCAAGTTGAGCCTGAGGAAGCAAGTGAGGATACTCTTGAGGAGCCCCTGAGAAAGAAAAAGAAGAAATCCTCTAGTCTGAACCCAATTGATGCACTTCCTCTTGACTGTGTTGTCTCTGAAGTCTCACATTTTGTGAGAAGTCAAGATATCGATCTTGAGAAACCTCTTGCTGACCAAGAAGAAGAACTGGGTAATGATGAAGGTCAGTTTGATGTTGAAAGGATGGATGATGTTGAGCCAAGTAAGGATGTTGATGCTGAACAAAATCAAACAGTTGATGCTGAGCAGACTGAAAAACCAACTGAGCAAAGCAAGACAGTTGATGCTGAGTCCACAGCGAAAGACAAAGCTGTGAGTGATCTCAATACTGACCTAGGGCTGAACTCCTCTTCTGAGTCTCTTAACTCCGTTCCTGCCGATCCCTCTCCTCCAACAAAAGTCAGCACAGGCAAACGCCTCAAACGAAAGGCTCAAAAATCTCCAGTTATTGATCTTCTGGATGATTCTCCGCTAAGGGAACCAATCTCTAACCTTACCACACTCCAGTTCCAGTTCTTCAACACCGTCATTGAACCAACCTTGGACCAAATCAAGAAAAAGCAAGCCTCTATTTCTCAAGCTGAGGAACAAGCTGACCCCAAAGCTCCACAAGGTCATGTTTCTGCCGAGCAAGTGCTCGAAGTTCCTGCTACTCAAGACAACGAGTTAGCAAAGGAAAATCCTGCTCAGGTCAGCACTGAACTACCTCAACCTTCTGAAACTACTCAGCTTCAGAATGACTCTGAGCAGGTCAATATCTCTGCCGATCCTCCTCTTCCAAATCCTTTCTCACAGAATGATAGTCAGTCAGTTCCTGCTGGTGATCTGAATAAAAGCCCATCTGCTGACCAAGCTGGCACATCTAAGTCTGGATAACACCAAACTCCTCCTCCATCTGGTGCTATTCCAATTCCGGCCTCTGAACCACAACATGATGAATCTTATGCTTACCTGCATGCTATTGAGTCAGGACGAAGAATCATTGACTCAGCTCAAGCCTTAATTCAAGATATTCATCACTCAAATGCCGATGCTGCTGGGTCTGTCAATGTTGAGCCAACTCAACTCTCTTCTGTCACTCAGCTTTTAACTGGAATCAAGGGTCTCAAGGACTTGCTGAGTGTCATGACATCTTTTCAATCTCAACAACCCAAGCAAGAATCTATCGTGAAGCTAGCTGAACTCAGCTGACAATGGTCCATCATATGAATGCTATCCAGGGCCAACTCAACACTTTGTCAGCTGCGAACTCACTCTATGCAACCTCTACTGAGGTTCATTAACTCTTTACCCAGCTAAGTTCTGAGCTGATCGGGACTTGTGAATTAGTCTCCTCCTCCTCCCAGTGTTCCATTGAGCAAATCAGTGAAGCTATTCGCCTACTCAACTTGAGTAAAGAAGAAATGGATATTGACCAAGTAAAAACAAATGAGATTCTGCAGTATTCACAAGCCACACTTAAATATGTCCGGTATACAAACGCTCAACGTCAGTTCTACGATGCTGCATTGCTCAAAATGTACCATCAATCTTATGCCAAGCTGTCAGAATCCATAACTTGGATCGGAAAATCACAGGAGTATCTCTTGAGCATGCTGAGTGCTAACATTAGGATCCCTACTGCCACTCTAGACGATGGCATGGCTGTCTTCGACGGTCTTCGGGAGAGTATGAGTCAACTCCAAGCATACTCAACCAAACTCACTCGTGTTGTTCTTCGCGAGACATTTATTCCTCCCTCTTCTGATGATGGCAAAACGGGGGAGAAAGAAATGCAAGCTGCTAGAACTCAGTAGAAAATGGGAGACGCATCTGGTTCAGGAACTCAAAGTCAGCAACAAAGAAACTTCAAAGGCAAAGGATTAGCTAACCAAGCTCAAGTCAATAGGAAAAAATAGATTTGCTAGTCTTAGTACTTAACTTGTAATTTTATCTAGCGTGTTCTATTTTGATTATGCTGACCATCTATATAGTTATGCATCTTTTATTTAAACTGATAAATCTTATGTGATGCTTACCTACTTATTGTGGTTTGTGCTGATCTGTCTTAAATGTACAAACAAACAAAATTAAACTGGAACATACTCAGTACACATTAGCTCTGATACATCCTTTTATAACTCTGATACCTAAACTGACTATGTATCAAACTGAGTAAACATATGTTCCAAGAATTGAATTCTTCTGAAAGCTGACCTAGGCTCATCTGTATTAGATCTTGGAAGGTCTAGAATTGAACTAAGTCAGTATAGGCATGTCTTAATTTTACTCAATTAAATCTTAGAAGGTTTAGAGTTAATTTAAGTCAATAAATGCAACCTTTACGAGGGAGTAACTTCAGAAGTATAAAAAGAATTTCAATCATGAGGAATCTCAATGCTGAGTTCCATAATTAAACAATTTGCCAACATCAAAATGGGGGAGTTTGTTGAAACACCTTTCCACATGATTTTGATTTGACAAAATGATTTAAGTTAATCCATGATTAAGGGGCAATTAAATTTAAGTGCTTTGATTTAATTGTACAAATATGTTTGTTCAATGTTGAGTATAAGTATAAATGAAAACAGAAATAAAAAGTAAGACATGACAAAGTCAGCATGATAGCACAGCACAAGCTGAGTGGAGTGCAACTCAGCATAATAGAAGAAAAGTCATCTTCAGAACAAATGCTTGAAGATGAAGCTAACCAAAGAAGTTGAGTGGAACACAACTCAGTATCAAAGAAGATAAGTCTTCCTCTAAACCAATGCTTGCAGACGAAGCTGACCACGGAAGCTAAGTAAGAATATGACTCAGAAACAAATAACAAAAGCAACATCAATAAAGTCAAGCTGAGTATTCGTCAGGACAACACGATTGATCCGTTTGCTAGAAGACAAGATCCGACAACTGTCTGCACCAATAACATAAGCTTTGGAATTACGCCCAGAGTCAAGATCCGACAACTGTCTACACTAATAACTGACGCTAAAAGACGAACCTGCCGGAAGAAGACAAGCCTGACGCCTGCTAATTTCAGACGACAGGATTGGCCTGCAAATCTGAAGCTGACCAGAACAATGACGTAATAGATCCGTTTGAATCCAATGGATAAATCCAGATTCAAATCATTAGAGCTTCAGACTTCAACTACAAAAGGACAAGTTCATTCTTGGATTCTTTGCCGATTGCTGAAAAACAAAAGAGAAAAAGAGCATACATACAAAGCACATTCAAATAAGAAAAAGATCTTACACCAAATTTCTATCTCTGTGTAAAAGCTAGATTGATTTTGTAATCATCTAAAGTGTTCTTCATCTAGAAAGAACAAGTTTGTATCAATTGTAAGAGGTTGAGAGAGTGGTGATGAGTACTCGGTTTTAAGTACTCAGCAGTAGAGAAATCTAGGTGTTCGGTTATAGCACTTAGTGGAGGAAATTAGGACTAAGGTATAGCAGCGGAAATATAAAATTTTTAGCCTATTTCCTTTTAACCATAGGATCCGTTAATCGTTATTTCATATAAAGAGGGATAAGAAGGAATACCTTTCGATGAACAATCTACCGTTGTTAAAGAAGCGCCCACAATTCTTCTCCGAGATTCCAACCATAAAGTTTAACACGGAGAGGTTAAGATGAAATCAACCCTTATGAGATGCAACCAAAATAGATTGCCTCTAATTAACCAACACAAGATCAAAGAGAAAGAGGGATGAATAAGATTAATCAATCGATGGAATGCCGTATGAATTCTTGTCCACGAACTAGGGGATGGGAATTCTTTTTCTCTCACTGAATAGCAATTTCGAAAATCACTAAAGGGGGAGGGATTAGGCTTGGTCGAAATTCACATGGGAGGGGGTATATATAGTTGCTTGAATCTAAACCCTAGTTAGATAGGAATAGGTTACTTAATAGGAATCCAATTCGGAAAAGGATTCCTAATTATTATCTCACTATATATCTAATATATTTAGGATAATAATAAATAACCTAATTGGATAATAATAGGAGTATATTAATCCAATTAAAACTCCTAATTTAATTATCTCTTAATTAATTTAATTCATAATCCTAATCAAATTAGGATTACTGGAATAAAATCAATTCCTTATCTCTATATACAAATTTCGCCCCCCCCCATATATTTGGGCCTTACTGGGCTCAATTGGGCTTCCATCTATTAATCATATCCATCTCTCGTTTGGTTCCAAGTCTTATGTGTGATCCATTAGGTTCTTACTACTTCTGGCCGTATGCAACTATTAAATTAATTTCTTCAAGAATTATATTTAATCCTTGCATAACGGAATGATGTACTGAGTATGTTATTGGCAAGTCTGTAATCATTCCCCAAAAGTCCGTTAAGAAGACAAGTTGATTCTGTCGTTAACCCTTCCGTATTAGTTACGGTATAATACGATCCTTTATCAACTACATCCTTGAACTGAATCTTATGACTATGGGTAATGTCAAGTCATATATAGCGAGACGTTCGTTTTACTTGTTCTTGGCCGAGTCAACTCAAAAAGATAGGTTAAGTGAAATCTGTATTTCTACTCTTAAGATATCACCTTGCAAGGGTTTAGAGTCGAGTCTTCCACAAGCGATCCTTGGATGTATCTCCCATTAATCGGGAGTGATAAATGCTCAATCCAATGTATAACTACCCTGACATTACTTCCTGTGACACCCAACCTTTGCAGTTCACACCCCAGAGTCATCTCTGTTAAGGATCGTGGGACCGCAGGATCAAAGTCTCACATTCAGTCATTCAGGATGACCAATTAACATTCTTTTGAGTCTGAGGATTAGTTATACCTAGTAATACCAATGAGATGAACAGTTGACAAGGATGAATCTACCCATCCTGTTATCTCAAATCGGATCCCCAATCCTAATGAACAACGATTCACCGGATCTATGTAACTGTCCAGATATCTATATATATGAAGCTTGTGAGATCAGCTTTCTGTCGGACAGAAGACATTGTTACATACAAGTCTCAACCGTGATATATCAATCCTAAACATATCACTTGACTTGGGGTGGTTTTAAGTTTATTAGTTTATTATAAAGTTTTGTCTCACTTCATGCTTGTATGAACACTTTATAATCACTTTAAACAAACTTACGGATTTCCTTTTATTAGACTTTATTCAGTGCTTAAAAGGGATTACCTTTATATAGTTATAAAACATATATCTCATTAAAACAAATGATATAAAGAACAATTCATTTACAATAAGTTTGTATCCCGCAACAATTGACTATAGGACACTAAACCCCAACATACTCCCACTTGGACTAAAGCCAATTGTTTCTAAAACTTATCCCAGTAGAAGTTAAATGACGATCATGTACTTTCTGGGTTAAAGGCTTTGTCAACGGATCTGCAATGTTGTCCTCTGTAGGTACTCTTTCTATTCTCACATCTCCTCTAGCCACAATATCTCTTATGATGTGGTATCGCTTTAGGTAGTGCTTGGACGCATTATGAGACCGTGGTTCCTTTGCTTGCGCAATGGCTCCATTGTTATCATAGTATAGAGTAATGGGATTGACAATGTCAGGCACCACACCTAGTTCTGTAATGAACTTTCTAATCCAAACTGCTTCCTTTGCCGCTTCCGCAGCAGCGATGTACTCTGACTCGGTCGTAGAGAAAGCTACGCTTCCCTGCTTGGAACTTTTCCAACTGACCGTGCCCCCATTTAGGATAAACAGGTATCCTGATTGGGATTTAAAATCATTCTCATCTGTGAGATAACTAGCGTCTGAAAATCCTTGTATTTTTAGATCTCCTTCTCCGTACATTAGGAACATATCTTTAGTCCTTCTCAAGTACTTAAGAATGTTCTTGACGGCAATCCAATGCTCGTCTCCCGGATTCCCTTGGTAACGACTCATTACAGATAACGCGAACGCTACGTCAAGTCTAGTGCATAGCATAGCATACATAATCGAACCGATCGCGCTGGCGTACGGGACTATAGCCATGCGTCGTTTGTCATCATCAGTTTTAGGACATTGATGATTGTTTAACTTTACTCCATGTACCATGGGTAAGTTACCTCATTTCGATTCAAGCATGCTAAACCGATTTAGCACCTTTTCAATGTATGTAGCCTGTGAAAGACCAAGCAGTCTACGCGATCTATCTCTGTAGATCTTTATACCAAGTATATAGGCTGCTTCACCAAGGTCTTTCATTAAGAAGTTACCAGATAACCAAACTTTCACCGATTGTAATAGAGCAATGTCATTTCCCATTAACAGTATATCATCCACATATAGTATGAGAAATGCTATAGAGCTCCCACTTGCTTTCTTGTAAATGCAAGCTTCTTCGCAATTTTGTTCGAAACCAAATTGTTTTATGGTTTCGTCAAAACGTTTGTTCCAGCTTCTAGATGCTTGCTTGAGTCCATAAATGGATCTCTGAAGTTTGCAAATTTTATTTGCATCCTTTGATATGAAACCTTTAGGCTGCATCATATATACATCCTCAAGCAGATTTCCATTTAGGAAAGCTGTTTTCACATCCATTTGCCAAATCTCATAATCAAAATGAGCGGAAATTGCAAGCATGATTCTGATTGATTTGGACATAGCAACAGGAGAGAAGGTTTCGTCATAATCAACACCTTGTTTCTGACGATATCCCTTCGCTACCAACCTAGCCTTGTAGGTGCTAACCTTTCCATCCATGTCAGTCTTCTTTTTGAAGATCCACCTGCACCCAATGGGTTTTATCCCTTCGGGTGGATCAACCAAAGTCCAAACTTGGTTAGTATACATGGAATCCATTTCAGAATCCATGGCCTTAAGCCATGCTTTAGAATCTGGACTAGTAAGAGCCTCTTCATAGTTTTCGGGTTCGTCGTCTAACACGGGAACCTCGTCATCATCTCCCACTAGAAAACCATATCTAACTGGGAGTTCACGAACTCTTCGTGATCTATGAATAGGTGCCACTGGAGTCTCATCTAATGGGACTTCTTCGGGTACCTCAACCGCTTCTGTTGTTTCAGTCGTTGTTTCTTCCTCTTGAACTTCGTCGAGTTCAATCACGCTTCCCTTTTGTGTTTCTTCGAGAAACTCTTTCTCTAAGAAGGTTGCGTGTTTGGATACTATTACTTTCTGATCATCTGGATGATAGAAGTAATACCCTATGGTTTCCCTGGGATATCCAATGAAGAAACATTTATCAGATTTAGAATCTAATTTGTCGGACGCAACGCGTTTGGCATATGCTGAACAACCCCATACTCTCATGAACGAGAACACGGGTTTCTTACCAACGAACAATTCATATGGTGTGGAAACAGCGGATTTAGTTGGTACTCGGTTCAGGGTGAAGAGGGCAGTTTCTAAGGCATAGCCCCAGAACGTCTTTGGAAGTAAGGCCATACTCATCATAGATCGTACCATATCTAATAGGGTACGGTTTCTCCTCTCGGATACACCATTGTTTTGTGGTGTATAGGGAGGTGTCCATTGTGAGCATATCCCACATTCAGTTAGATAATTCAGAAAATCATCAGAAAGATATTCGCCACCTCGATCAGATCGAAGTGTTTTTATTTTCTTTCCTAATTGATTTTCCACTTCATTCTTGAAGCATTTGAACTTGTCAAAGGCTTCTGATTTGTGCCTCATCAAGTAGATATAACCATAGCGAGTATGATCATCTATGAAGCTAATGAAGTATCTGAATCCTCCTCTTGCTTGGACTGACATAGGACCATATACATCTGAATGAATGAGTCCTAGAGTGTCTGATACACGCTCACCTTTATTGCTAAAGGGTGTCTTTGTCATTTTACCTTTTAAACATGATTCGCATGTTTCCAATGATTCAGAATCGATTGAATCTATAAGCCCATCTGAATGTAGCTTTAGCATGCGTCTCTTGTTTATATGGCCTAAACGACAATGCCACAAGTAAGTTGAATTATCTAGCTTATGTCTTTTGGTATCAATTGCAAAAACAGGAGTTTTATCATCTAACACATAAATCCCATTTTGTGATATTCCTGAAAAATAAAAGATCGAATCTTTATAAAAATTGCAACTATTGTTCTTTATTGAAATATGAAAACCGTCGTCAACGAGACGGCTAATAGAAATAATGTTACGAGACATCTCAGGAACGTATAAACAATTCCTTAATTCTATTACAAGCCCAGAGGGCAAAAGTAAAACATAATCTCCAATTGCGAGGGCGGCAACTCTTGCTCTATTTCCCACTCGCAAGTTTATGCTTCCTTTCTTTAGTTCCTTAGTCTGTTTTAGCTCCTGCATATTTGTACAAATATGAGATCCACATCCGGTATCAAGTACCCAAGATTCAGACAATGAAACCGTATTTATTTCAATATAGAACATACCAGACGTTGAAGCACCGTTATTTGCCTTCTTGTGGAAGGTTAGGTACTCCAGACAGTTCCTCCTCCAATGCCCGAAATCACCACAATAGTGACACTTTCCTTTGGGCTTCTTTGGTTCCTTTCCCTTTGTTTCGGTGAGCACAGCCCCCATGCATTTATCAAGATGGTTTGGATCGGGAGCGACCCCTTTCCTTTTTCTCGATCCTTCAATAGCAAGGGCCAACATTTCCTCGTTTTCTTTTATAATGGGCTCGACTGACTCGAGCATATGTGCAAGCTCTACAAGAGAGGTTTGCAAGCCACTCATCTGATAGTTCATGACGAACTGTGAGTAGCTCTCAGGGAGGGACTGTAGAAGTAAGTTTTCACTTAGTTCATGGTCCATCGCATCTCCAATACTAGAAAACTTGGTTATGAGGCTGATCATCTTGGCACAATGTACCATCACAGATGTGCCCTCCTGCATCTTGCTTTTATATAACTCTTTGGTTATTTCGAAGCGCTCGCACCGAGTTTCTATCACAAATAGTTCTTTAAGGTGCTTGACCATGGAAGAGGCATCCATATCTGAATGCAGTTGCCTTTTAACTTCCGGTGTCAATGATGCAAGTATGATGTCCCCTACTTGATCATCATCAGCTTTATGCTTCAAGTAAGCATAAACCTCTTGGTAGGGAGCATCATCCATTGGGTAAGGGGGTATCGGTGTATCAAGTACATACCCTTTCCTTTCGAACTTCAAAACAATTTTGAGGTTACGAAACCAGTCGGTGAAGTTTGAACCATTCAATTTGTTATCGGTAAGGATGTAACGCAGATCGGTGTTAGTCATGATTTTAAGAGTGTGTGTTTAAACAAAACCTGAGAGTGAGAAAGAGTAAACGTATGTCATTCATTTGCTTTAAAGTATAACAATCTAAAATTATAGGCCTTTTAATTTATTTCAGATTGCTCCCACTATTTTTTCAAATTAATAGCCCTCCATATTAATTCGAAGAATTTCACAAATCCTTTAGTGAGCTAGGATCCTAACTCCTGAGATTTCGCCTTGAGTTTGCTCAACAAGCTAGTCCCATTTGTCAGGTAGATTCATGTAATCAATCACATCTTGAATGTGATTCCTAGGTTATTGGGTTACTAACCACATTAGTAACTAATATGTTATTCACATTAATCCCAACCATATTGCCCATTAGTTTATGACAACATGAGTTTGCTCATCCAATTATCATAATCTAATTTAAGTATTACCCCATATTCATGAAAGAATAACTTTCGATAATTCAGGTGTTACCATAAGACCCCGAGCTTGAGTTTGCTCAACAACCCAAAGGCCCCCAGTACTGCCGGCTGAATTATAATATTAGGGAGGGGCAACCGATTTTAATAACTTGCTTATTTACTTAACTTTTTAACGAGGGATTTTATTTAAGTCTCATAATCTAACTTAGTCTTGATTTGCTTTAGCATACATCAGACATACATACATTCACATACATTGGCGTTATGGACATATCATCTAAATTATTCTGTCGAGCCAGAGACGGAATAAAAGGCCAAACCTAAGGAAATACTAACTATTACATATTTCTCTTTAGGTCCTCCGTCTTCTCCATGGCGCCTTGAAATTACATATTAATTTCTATACTATTATAAGAAAACTTCAATTGAATTGAAGGGAATCAGATGAGAGGAGAAATTACAATAGATAGTAGAAAGGCAGGACACGCAGGCCCTATTTCAAAAATACCAAAAGACTAAAAGAGGGTCCAAATATGTCCATAACTCTAAACATGCATAGACTCAATTAAATAAATTTAATTGGTTGATTACATAACCGGCTTATGTAATATTTAGGTTAATCACATTAACTCGTCAAATTAACTTTCATCCAATTTTACTTCTAATCGTTTTGTATCTTTATATTAATCCTTAGATTAATATAACCATATAAAACGTTGATTATGCACGTCCCAATTATTTTGATTTCAATTCATTTAACACTTTGATTTACATATTGGTAAAAACAAACATTTAAACGAATTTTTATTCGATAATCAAAACAGAAAACTATTAATTTCTCAAACATATATATACATTTAATACAAAACGATTTTAAACCATTTAAAATCAAGTGGGTATCGGGCCGGGCCCGAGAGCGGGCTGCTGCCGATTGCCCTTAGGGCACGCGGGACGCCGCTGCCTTGCGGCAGCGGCGCCCCTGCGCCGCACGAGGCCGCTGCAGCGAGGCAGCAGCCGCGCGACAGCGGCCAGTCGCGCCATGAGGCGTGACTCGGGCTGCTGTCGTTATATATTTTTTTTTATTAAATATATATATATATATATATGTATATATATCAGTTCTAAAACAATTTTAAAACGATTTTCAGAAATAGGAAAAACTACAATAGATTTCCGTTTTATCATTTAGAATTAATAAAACTAATTTTATCAACCTAACTATAAAACTAATAGATTTTGTTATAATGATTATCAACCGAAATAATTAGGAACATAAGCATAATCAGTTTTAATTAACAATTAATCAAAACTCTATTTATCTTTAGAATTAATTAATCAAAACTATTTGTCAATTAATCCTAACCATAAATATTTATTCAATCCTATTGAAAACTCCTATATTTTCATATATGAAATAACGGATTTAACGATGGCTCTGATACCACTGGAGGAAATTAGGGCTAAGGTATAGCAGCGGAAATATAAAAATTTTAGCCTATTTCCTTTTAACCATAGGATCCGTTAATCGTTATTTCATATAAAGAGGGATAAGAAGGAATACCTTTCGATGAACAATCTACCGTTGTTAAAGAAGCGCCCACAATTCTTCTCCGAGATTCCAACCACAAAGTTTAACACGGAGAGGTTAAGATGAAATCAACCCTTATGAGATGCAACCAAAATAGATTGCCTCTAATTAACCAACACAAGATCAAAGAGAAAGAGGGATGAATAAGATTAATCAATCGATGGAATGCCGTATGAATTCTTGTCCACGAACTAGGGGATGGGAATTCTTTTTCTCTCACTGAATAGCAATTTCGAAAATCACTAAAGGGGGAGGGATTAGGCTTGGTCGAAATTCACATGGGAGGGGGTATATATAGTTGCTTGAATCTAAACCCTAGTTAGATAGGAATAGGTTACTTAATAGGAATCCAATTCGGAAAAGGATTCCTAATTATTATCTCACTATATATCTAATATATTTAGGATAATAATAAATAACCTAATTGGATAATAATAGGAGTATATTAATCCAATTAAAACTCCTAATTTAATTATCTCTTAATTAATTTAATTCATAATCCTAATCAAATTAGGATTACTGGAATAAAATCAATTCCTTATCTTTATATACAAATTTCGTCCCCTCCATATATTTGGGCCTTACTGGGCTCAATTGGGCTTCCATCTATTAATCATATCCATCTCTCTTTTGGTTCCAAGTCTTATGTGTGATCCATTAGGTTCTTACTACTTCTGGCCGTATGCAACTATTAAATTAATTTCTTCAAGAATTATATTTAATCCTTGCATAACGGAATGATGTACTGAGTATGTTATTGGCAAGTCTGTAATCATTCCCCCAGAGTCCGTTAAGAAGACAAGTTGATTCTGTCGTTAACCCTTCCGTATTAGTTACGGTATAATACGATCCTTTATCAACTACATCCTTGAACTGAATCTTATGACTATGGGTAATGTCAAGTCACATATAGTGAGACGTTCGTTTTACTTATTCTTGGCCGAGTCAACTCAAAAAGATAGGTTAAGTGAAATCTGTATTTCTACTCTTAAGCTATCACCTTGCAAGGGTTTAGAGTCGAGTCTTCCACAAGCGATCCTTGGATGTATCTCCCATTAATCGGGAGTGATAAATGCTCAATCCAATGTATAACTACCCTGACATTACTTCCTGTGACACCCAACCTTTGCAGTTCACACCCCAGAGTCATCTCTGTTAAGGATCGTGGGACCGCAGGATCAAAGTCTCACATTCAGTAATTCAGGATGACCAATTAACATTCTTTTGAGTCTGAGGATTAGTTATACCTAGTAATACCAATGAGACGAACAGTTGACAAGGATGAATCTACCCATCCTGTTATCTCAAATCGGATCCCCAATCCTAATGAACAACGTTTCACCGGATCTATGTAACTGTCCAGATATCTATATATATGAAGCTTGTGAGATCAGCTTTCTGTCGGACAGAAGACATTGTTACATACAAGTCTCAACCGTGATATATCAATCCTAAACATATCACTTGACTTGGGGTGGTTTTAAGTTTATTAGTTTATTATAAAGTTTTGTCTCACTTCATGCTTGTATGAACACTTTATAATCACTTTAAACAAACTTACGGATTTCCTTTTATTAAACTTTATTCAGTGCTTAAAAGGGATTGCCTTTATATAGTTATAAAACATATATCTCATTAAAACAAATGATATAAAGAACAATTCATTTACAATAAGTTTGTATCCCGCAACAATTGACTATATGACACTAAACCCCAACACTTAGTAGGAGTTGAGTAGACGAATAGAGGAAGGTACTCTTGCATATTCAACTTCCTTGTAAATGGTTTGTGCTCTACCTTTAAAGAGCTCATTATTGGATTAAAAAAAGCCCGGAGGGACTCTGGGGACTGGACGTAGGCGGAGAGGCCGAACCAGGATAAGTCGTGCTGGGTAATTTCTAACTCTCTCTCAATATATCTTTATATGTGTTGCTTGATTAAATTGCTCAAGATATAAATTGTAAAAGCTGACACTGAGTAATCTTGGTGCTGAGTTAGAAGCTGGCCTCAAGTGTTAATTCCCAACTCACATGTAAAACAGTTCTAGTCAGCATCTGACTAAAGCTGTCTTACATCTCTCGGCCGTGCTGACCTAAACTAAGTCAAGTAACTTAAAGAATCGATTAAGTCAGCATAATTAAACGAAAAAGTTACATTAGTTCCTAACCCCCCCCCCCTTGGAACTAATCACACGGGACCAACACACTCTCTCAACAAAAAAAAAAGCAAAAAACAGAAGACTTGAATGTTGCTTTCCGGAAAACAAGGTGTACTGGAGTCTTCCAGTTAAAAAAAATCTCCTACTTAGACATGATGTTTGAAGAAATTCCAATGAGCAAGGGAAAAAAAGGTTAATGTAAAAATCAGTCATTTCGTCATTTTTTCTAGTAAATCTCCTTCACTGCAATCACTTCAATTACATTGACAGAAGCTGATTCTATGGAATTAGTTGAAGGTGTGAATGTTAGACGAGACTACCGAAATCAGGACGCCGAGCTTGAGCGAGAGAAACCAAAGATGCAGCAGAGTAACTAACAAAAAGGATCTCAGCTGAATCCATTCTCAATCCCACAGGTTCTTATTTCAGATGTGTTGTTATTTTTGTTTGGCCTTTTTCTACCCTTAGTTTGCTTGTTTACTAATGCTTTCTTATGTTCCTGAAAGCAGAATTTGATTGAACATTTTTCATAGCAATCATGAAACAGAGTAGAATTATACGTTGGACTTTCCTCTATATGGTGAGCCTTTTCCTGCTATTTTTAGCTCTTTCTTTGTTGCTTTGATTGAAGTTTTAGTTCACAAGTTGTAAAAGCAATTTTGGTGTCATCAATTAGAAAGGTCCATCAGTTTCTATCAATTTGAATGTGCTTGACACCAATGTGTACTCTCTGTTTTTGTTAAGTTAAGCTGCATTGCAGGAGGAGAAACACCCCAGCATCAAAACAGAATGAGAATCGCCTTAGACTCTGCAAAAGGACTCCCATATTTTACAGATTGATTGTGAGTTTGAGTCTGCTCTCTCCTTATTGTTTTTTTTAATAATTGGAGAATGGGTAATTTTGGTAAATTCCAGATCAGGGCCGTTCCTGACCTTTTAGAGGCCCGGGGCGAAATGGTAAAATTAGGCCCCTTTATATACACATTCTAATTTTTTTATATATATAAGTTTGAGGCTAAGAGCGAGCCTTATCGCAACGGTAAACGTTGTTGTTGTGTGACTGGGAGGTCACGGGTTCGAGTCTTAGGAACGGTCTCTTGCAAAAAAAGAAGGCAGGGGAAGGCTTGCCCCCAATACCCCCTTATGGTGAGACCCCTCCCCGGACCATCGCTTAAGCGGGGACATGTAGTGCGCCGGGCCGCCCTTTTATATAAGTTGGAGGCTAGGTGAAAAGGAGTTTGACCGGGATCTCAACTGATTTGGGATTTCTTAACAAACCTTCTAAAACATCTAAGCCCAAATTTTATTAAAAGACAAAGGATAAGAACAAAAAGTTAAGAATATAACTCTAAAAGGGATTAACAAAATCCGTTTACTCAATCTGTTTCATTAGAAGACAGACAAATAGTGCAGCTCATCTTTGGCTAGGTAATTTCTCAAATTGCTAGTCTTACTTTCTATGATATTGTACCGAGTTTTATTTCTCATTCTATGTTGAACTTTTGTTGCATTTTAATAAATTTTAGTTTCAAGAAAAAAAATGACTAACAAAATCGAAATTGCTCTAAACCACTAAAGTCGTACATTTTTAAATTTTAAACACTTAACCCAACTTCGTATACTATTATTCTTCGTTGCCAAAACATACTTCTAAAGATTTTCTGATAAAAAGAATTATAACATCTAGACATTTTTTTATCAAATGATTCATTGTTGGACTGTCTCTTATAAAAAAAGATAAATAAAATCAGGCGAAACTAATAAATTTAAGAAATAAGTGATAAGAAATAAAGCAAATTTGAAAAATTATCTGTTAAGAAATTAAGACATAAGAAATTAAACAAATTAATGCTATCAGTTTTTTTTGAAGCAATTAATACTATCAGTTAAGCAATAATTTAAAAATAAAGTTATTAATATACTACAAAATATAATCGATTTGCATAACCTTTTTCTTTTAATTTTTATTTAATTTTTCACTAAATTTCTAACTATAAACTTGCATGATAGATTCGCAGCAACACAGCAAAGCAGGAGAGAGGAGAGAGGAGAGAGTAGTGGGACCTAAGCTACTAATAAAACATTATTTAATTTATATCTACATATAAAATCAATGAAGTGTATATTTTTCTGGGCCCTTAAAAATCAGGGGCCCTAGGCCTGCGCCCCTTAATTCAGGCCCAGGGCCGGCCCTGTTCCAGATTGATGAATATAATGTTTGCGTTCATTATGCATGTGTTCTTTGCATTCAAAAAGTATTTCTTACTATGCTCAACATGTCTACCAATCCCATGAGTCCTCATCTCATCTCTATAATTAATAGATATTTTTTAACATTTACAGCCATTGATTAACATGTTGAGTTAACTATGGGACAGTAATTAGTCAATTAAATGATACACATTTTCTTATAGTTTATAATCTATGAATCATATACTTGGTTTATTTTCGTGTTCGTGTCCATTTCGTGTCCATTTTCATTTCTAGGCTATTTATGAAGGTTATGTTTTAGAAATAACGTTTCCGTGTTCATGCCCGTTTCCGTGTCCCTGTCCATACGATGTTGGTCTAAACTAAAATGTTGTTTGCTGGTATGATGTAGTTCATCTTATATTTTATCATCTATGAATCATATGCTTGGTTTATATTAATCTGATACTGTCCAAATGATGAATGGGAGGAAGGAAGCATTATATTTTGTTTTTTTGCTTTGCTTCTTCATGCATTAGTAATAATAACAGTAATCAACTTAGTGGAATTGGAGAAGAGGAATGGATAAATTTACAATACTTGGGTAATTGCAATTCAGGACCAAATTAGATGTGCACTTCAACTACCTGGTATCCTGAGCTTTTATGGAGAAGACTTATGGATTGGTGTAGAAATAGTATGCTTCAATTTTATAATGTGTAATAGAAGCATAAAGCTTTTGATCATCTGTTAAAAGATTAGTAATGGTAAGTGTTAGACGAGGTGCCGCGGCCTAATCTCCCGGGCGGACCGGGGGGTGGACAACCTCATGGCGACGTAAGCGGTGATTGGCGCCGAAAGCAACCAATCGTGGAATCAAGCTGCTCGGCAGGACCGGAGCTCGGAGATATGGAAGAGTCGCCACCCACGAATGGGAAAATGAACACCGATCCCTTGCGGAAGACCGGTGTGGGTTCGGGAAACTTAGGTACGAGCCGAGAAGGCTAGCTCCTTTCCGGAGAAAGGCTACTAGGCACCCCGACATCGCCCGGTTATGAACCACCGGCCTCCTACTCAGCATGTTAGGCGATAACGGACTAATCGTATACTTCTTTAAGTTTAAAATTCATTTAAAACCTTTTCTTTCTCTTTTCAGAAACCGTTTTGAGCATATATTATTGGAAAGCCATATTAGTAAAGAATCACCCATTTATATTATACATACACAGAGAATGGGGAAGAAAGAAGTGATTTATTTACAACTTTATTTAAATGTCATGCCGTGTGTTTATTCTACACTAACTTATTTCCCCAAAACGAATTTATTTACCTGGTTCGCACCTTAATCGCCATTGGAACGATTTAGGTGCATTTTAAAACCCCGTTTGATGAAGTTCACCCGAACCGCCGTTGGAACGACTCGAGTGTTTGAAAACATTGAGATAAAAAAACCTTTAATAAGAAAACGTGGTTAAGCATACAAGTCAATTTACTTTGTACAAATCATTTAAGAAAACGATTCAAAACTCTATTATTTATAATGAAAACGATTTTAATTACAAGGTTCGCTTAATCCATCGTTGGAACGGATTAAGGTTTTAAAACGTGGTGTTTTAAGAAATGATTTGAAATGTCAAGAAAACACTATTTATTTACATTAGGAACCTCTAAAAATCCATTAGTTTAAATAATTAAATTGAAAACTCTTTTTGTGATTTAATTTTCCCTTTTTTCTTTACTGGAACCTTACTTGAATATAATTACAACAATAAACACATTAAATCAAAATTCACTCCCAAGTAAAGCCCATTTGAAATATGGACCCCTAAATGGTCCAAAAGAATAAAGAAAATAATATAGATATATATATACATTTTAAATAAAAAAGGGAACATGAAATAAAAGTTAATGAAAAGAGACTATATAATACATATATGAAAATACTAAATATAATACATTTATACTTTAAATATGTGAAAATAGTAAATAAAACTCATAAATAAGAAAATGACATTTATCACCCAAAATAATTTTATTTAATGATAACTAATATAGCCCAAATATCCCCAAAAACTATATGTATACATATACATAATGTAGTTTAACTATCAAAATAATACCCATTATCCACAAAATATCTACTAATTATCTCCAAAATGCTCAAGTAAATAACATTTAAAATAAAATCCAATATAACCCAAAAGGAATGAAAAAGAAAAAATATATATATACATTATACTTATATTTAAAAATGGAATAAAAAATGATATACAAACATCCTAAATAATTATATATACTAAATGTCTAAAATAATTTGAAAATATATATTACATAACTATACATATACATATGAAGGATTAAAAGCTTAAAAGTTAAGAAAGAGGGACCAAAACAGTATTTTTTACATTCCAGCAGATTTACCGACGGAAAATCCGTCGGTAAACAGCAATTAGTGACAGAAATGGTAAATTACAGAACCACTCCAATTGTTTCCAGATTTATTCAAAAGCTTTAAATTAAGTCTAATTCAATCGTTTTGGATTTCCGAACTACCAAAAATGGATCATAGTCAATAACGGAAGTTCCTAAAACGACGTTTTTATTTTAAAACATTATTCGGAAATTCCTTTAAATTAAAACTTATAATTGCAACGTTTTTAATACCCGAACTACCTTTTTATCGGATCACGGTTCGTATTGGCATATTAAAACGAGGTTTTTTTATTTTAAAACAAAACCAAATTTTATTCAACACGAGACGAAAATTAAATAAATACGCCAAATTAAATAAAACGTGATAAAATAAATGAATAACTAAATAAATAAAAACTATAACATAAAAATAAACAAAGGAAAGAAATAAATTAAATAAAAGAGTCTAGTCCTCGGATAATACCTTAAATTCGGTATCTGACAGTCGAAGCCGATTGATTCCACGAGTCGTGATTTTCCGGTTTTTTGTGTTTTTTAGTAAAAATTTAATTTTGGGAAAATTCGGATTTTTTTGGGATGAAAAAATATTTTCTCCAAAAAATTGACTTTCTCTCTCTAAAAATGTTTAGAGTGAGAAAGCTCCAAAAATTCTCCCCCCAAATGCATGGGGATCCGTGCCTTTTATAGGCAAACAGGTCCCCGGACCAATGGGCGACGCCCGAGTAAAATCGGGCGTCGCCCAAAGGGTTGGGCGGCCGCCCAACCTTGCGTTGGGCTACCGCCCAACCTCGCGTTGGGCTACCGCCCAACATTGTTGGGCGGCCGCCCAACAATTGTTGGGCGATCGCCCAACGATTGTTGGGCGGTCGCCCAACAGCGTTGGGCGAGCGCCCAATGCGAGTTTGGGCGCGTGCGCCCAACTGTCGTTGGGCGTCCGCCCGACGCGGTTGGGCGCTCGCCCAACGGCCGCTGGGGCGCGTCTCGCACCGTCGGGCGTGCATGCCCCCGCGGCCGTCGAGCTCGCGTTCCGCGCCGTCGGGCGCTCACGCGTCGTGACCGTCGGGCTCGCGTTCTGCGCCGTCGGGCGTCCACGCGTTGTGACCGCCGAGCGTTGAGCGCGCGCTTTGCGTCGTCGAGCGGGTGTCCGACTGTCGTCAAACACGCGTCGGCCGCCGCTAAGCACTCGCACTACGCACATCACAGCAGCGACCCACTGTAACTATTTATTTTATTTTTTCGAAACTTCCGGAATCAATCGCTTTAACGGTCTTATTTTCAGGTTTTTGTCACAGGTCCTCCGACTCGGTGTCTACAGTTGCCCCTACTTTTCTATTTTGACAGTGATGTGTGTGTTTTGAAAACGTTTTTTTGCTAACGCAACACATGCAATGTAAAACATATAAAAGTAAAAGACACGTAAAGAGTAGGAGGGAGCATACCTGACCTTCACGTTGCGCGTTCCGGTGTCGTTCTCCGATTCTTTCCATCCTCGCCTCTGAATCGGCCGTCGGTGGATGTTTTTCTCTCGGAATCTAGCGTACGTTGACTATGGGTAAGAATGGCTCAAAAGCAACCTCGGTCGTGGACCGTAGGTAAGATGGCTAAAAAGCTACCTCGGTCGTGAACCGTAGGTAAGATGGCTAAAGAGCTACCTCGGTCGTGAACCGTAGGTAAGATGGCTAAAGAGCTACCTCGGTCGTGAATCGTAGGTAAGATGGCTAAAAGGCTACCTCGGTCGTGAACCGTAGGTAAGATGGCTAAAAAGCTACCTCGGTCGTGAACCGTAGGTAAGATGGCTAAAAAGCTACCTCGGTCGTGAACCGTGGGTAAGGTGGCTCAAGGGCAAAAATGTTCTTTCTAACGATTCTGAATTCTTTTAAAACACCGTTGTCTGTATTTTCTCACTGGAGCTATCGTCTCGGGGGTTTAATGGGGACATGTTTTAGTCTGAAATGATCTAGACTAATGATTGTTTTTCTGTTGACTGTCGTCTGTATTTTGACTGGTGTCACTATTCTGTAAAAATTGACTGTTGTCTGGAGTTCATATCTTGACAATATTGGCTGCTGTCTGGGAGAAATGCAGGCTGAAACGGACTGCGAATCGGAGGTCTGTGCGCCTAGTAATTAATTATTTACTTTTTACCTTTATGTCAAATCGTACCTTTTTCACTATTTACGGGAATGCCATTCCCTCTTACTATATAAGGTGGTGGGGTTTCATTTCAACCCCACACCTTCTCTCCCTTCTTTCTCTCTCTAGACTTTGATTTTGGATTATTCTCGGGATGGATTTAGATGAATGGGATGGCACTAGAGGCATGGACGAGGTTTACGTAAAGAGTGGATCCCTTCCACGACCCTACAACGCATCTGAGCCGGACACGCTGCAACGAGGTAAGTGATTTCTCACTTTTGTTTGATTCAAATGCTAGGCTTTAGTATTCCTATCCGAACATGATTTGCATGCTAACTTTTAGATTGCCTTAGAGGACTTTAGCTAGAAAACATGAATTTCTTCACTTACAAGTAACACTTGTTTACTTTTGTGTAAGAATGTGCGCTATATGCATTGTGAATAGTAAAACTACAACTTTGGTGTAAGAGACCGCCTCAGCTTGCGCTGTGCCGACCACCTGGTATGTATCCTTGCCTTATTTTAGTGTAGTGGAATGCATGTATGTATGTATGATTTCTGTTGTTGCCTATGCTGCTTCTTTTTCTTTTTTTTTTCACATCTATTTTTCTTCTTTTTTTTAGAGCGATCTTCACGCCCATGAGCGGAGACGGAGCGAGTTGGTGCGGGAGGCCGACGCTCGGGTCGGTCAGGTGTATCAGGAGATAAATCACCACTGGTCAGGGATGATGCGACGGGAGACTGAGGGTCGCCTTGCCGTTAAGGAGAGGGCGCGCGATGAGTCGATCGGACGCCTCGTTGCCGAGGAGAGAGCACAGGTCGCTGATGAGAGAGCACGAGTTGCTGATGAGCGAGCGCGAGCTGCTGAGGAGGCACTATCTGCGGAGCGGGCATCACATTTGAGAGATTTTGAGGACTATTGGGATTTCCCTCCGTATTAGGCTCGTTATGTATTGCTTTGTAGCTTTCGTTATTGCTTTGTAGCTTTTATTGGAGTTTCCCCGCTGTATAGCTGATGTATAGGGAGTGGGGTGGATAGTAGGTAGGCTTTTTGTGAAAAGTAGGACAGGAAATGTATAACTCGTGATTCATATTACCATGCATTCAGTAGATTATGATGATTCCAATCATTCTCGTCAAATATATTCATGCCTTTATTTATTTACAAACAACAGAAATACTTAGTCTCTTATACATTGTTTTTGTAATTGCTCAAGTCATAACTATTGTTACCAGGACCCGCCTTTCGGTTTTCGGATCCCGGCGATTTTTCTCCTCTCCTTTTACTATCCCGGAATTTTTAAATGAGTGCCCTTTCGGGTTTTCACCCATTGGGATTTCCCTCACTGTTGCATAGGTCGCCCTTTGCGGGTTTTCAACCTATCGGGAATTTTTCTTTATTTTTTTTTTTTTTTTTTTTTACGAAAAGTATTTCTTAAGCCTATCCAGGTTGGTAGGTTCGGAGAATTCCATGCCGTCCATTGTAGTTAACTTCACCGCTCCTTTGCTTAGTATCTTCTTCACGACGAATGGCCCTTCCCGGTTAGGCCTAAACTTCCCCCTTGGGTCGGTGTGCGTCACACGGATCTGTTTCAGCACTAAATCTCCTTCTTTGATAGGGCTGGTCTTGACTTTTTTTATTGAAAGCCCGAGCTATTCTTCTCTGGTATAACTATACATGGTAAAGCGCTTCCATCCTTTTTTCGTCAACTAGAGCCAACTGCTCACATCGCCTCTTCACCCATTCCGCCTCGGGAATTTCTGCCTCCACTGCGATTCTCAATGATCGCTTTTCGATCTCAATCGGCAAGACTGCTTCTGTTCCATACACGAAAGAGAATGGCGTTGCCCCAGTTGAGGTTCTAATTGTCGTGCGATAAGCCCACAACACGAGTGGGAGGTGCTCATGCCAATTCCGATGCGATTCCACCGTTTTTACGAGAATCCTCTTAAGGTTCTTATTAGCTGCTTCTACTGCTCCATTAGCCTGTGGACGGTACGGAGAAGACCTGTGATGTTCAATGCCATATTCTCAGAAAAGATTCCTTACTTCCCCCTGAAACTGGACCCCGTTATCCGTAATCATGTGATGAGGCACTCCAAACCTGGTGATCAAGTGTTTTTCAATGAACTTTCTCATCTGCTTGGATCCCAGTTTGCTAAACGACTTTGCTTCTACCCACTTGGTGAAATAATCGATGGCGACAGCAATAAACTTATGTCCATTTGAAGCGTTAGGCCTTACTTCACCGATGATGTCAATGCCCCAAGCAGCGAATGGCCAAATAGGTGCTAGCACATGTAGTTCCATGGCCGGAAGATGACTGAAATCACCGTGGATTTGACAATCATGGCATTTCTTTGCATACTCGTTACAATCTCTTTCCATGGTGAGCCAATAGAAGCCTTGCCTAATAATTTTCTTAGCTAGTACTGCTCCCCCCATATGGGCTCCACAAATTCCTGAATGTACTGATTCCATTGCCTCGCGGGCTTCTCCCGTATCCAAGCATCTTAGTTGTAATCCATCCATGTGCCTTTTGTAAAGCAAGTCATTGTGGATGACGAACTGACGAGCTAGCCTTCTAATCATAGCTTGATCCCTAGGTTCTGACTCTGCCGGATATGTTCCATCTTTCATGAAGTTCACGATATCGAAATACCACGGTTTTTCATCTGCCCCTAACAGCATTACGTCTTCGTAGCACAGTTTGTGAGATCTTCTCAATACCAACGGTTTCGAAGCAAGGTTCCGGGGATTGTCCCAAACTGACACCAAAGTGGCCAAGGCATCCGCCGCCTGGTTCTGTGCTCGAGGAATATGATAGAAACGGCATTCTTTGAATCTTTGTGCCAACCCTTCTAGCTGATCGAGGTACGGACATAGTCTTTCTTCTCTTACCTCCCAGTTTCCTTGTGCCTGTTCGATGATCAACTTTGAGTCACCCCAAATTTCGACATATGACGCTCCCAGTGCCGCTAATGACTCTAAACCATAAATGCACGCTTCATATTCGGCCATATTATTGGTGAGAGGGAAGGATAACTTCTTGGCCATCGGGATCCTTTCTCCTTCCGGTGAGGTAAGTAGTACTCCAACTCCGGCTCCATTCGAATTAACTGCTCCGTCGAAGAACATTTTCCATGGTATAACTTCAATTGCGTTTAAGTGCTCATCGGGGAAATCATAATTTATCTCTTCCTCTTCTGCATTCATAGGTTGGTTGGCCAGAAACTCTGCCACGGCCCTCCCTTTGATAACCTTCTTCGTTACATATTCAATGTCAAACTCGGATAAAAGTAGTAACCATCGGGCTAGTTTCCCTGTCAAAGACGGAGTTTAGTACAGATACTTCACGGGGTCCATCCGAGAAATAATGATCACTTTATACGATTGGAAATAGTGCCGCAGTTTCTTTGTCAACCATACTACTGCCACACATGTCTTTTCGATCATGTTGTACTTGAGCTCGTACTCCAGGAATTTCTTACTCAAATAATACACCGCGTGCTCCACACCGGTGTCTCCCTCTTGAGCCAACATTGCCCTAATAGATCGCTCCTCAATTGCTACATAGAGGAGAAGCGGCTTTCCCAGTTTAGGCGGTCTCAGCACTGGCAGATTAGACAAATAGTTCCGGACGCTCTCCAGAGCTTGCTGACACTTATCATTCCAAGTAGCAGGTTGGTCTTTCCTTAGCAACTTAAAGATTGGCTCGCAGATTGCGGTGAGTCTCGCTATGAACCGACTGATATACTAAACCTGCCCCAGAAACCCTCTCACTTCCTTCTCATTTCTCGGCGCCGGCATCTCCTGTATAGCCTTCACTTTATCAGGATCCACCTCGATTCCCTTATTTCCGATTACATAGCCTAAGATTTTCCCCGACGAAATGCCGAAAAAGCACTTCTTCGGGTTTAACCTTAGCTTGAATTCTGCAATTCGGGCCAAAAACTTCTCGAGCGCGGCAAAATGCCCTTCTCTTGTCTCTGATTTGACCATCATATCATCCACGTAGACTTCTACTTCCTTGTGTATCATATCATGGAACAGTGCTGTAGCCATTCGCTGGTAAGTTGCCCCGGCATTCTTCAAACCAAACGGCATTACCCTGTAGCAGTATGTTCCCCACTCAGTTGTGAACGAGGTTTTTGCTTTGTGTTTTTCGGCCATCTGAACTTGCATGTAGCCCATGAAACCGTCCACATTCGTGTGTAAGACGCTCGATGCTGCACTGTCGATCAACACGTCAATATGAGGCAATGCGAATTCATCCTTGGGGCATGCCTTGTTAAGGTCTCGATAATCGACGCACATTCTTACTTTGCCGTCCTTCTTTGCGATGGGCACCACATTTGCGACCCAAGGGGGATAGTCGATTACTTCGATGAACCCTGCTTCTAACTGCTTCTTCACTTCTTCTCTGATCTTATCTGCCCATTCTGGTCTCATGCGTCAGAGCTTTTGTTTTACGGGCTTCGCCTCGGGATATGTTGGAATACGGTGAGTTACGATTGATTGATCAATTCCAGGCATGTCTTCGTATGTCCAAGCAAACACTATTTTGTATTTTTTAATTATTCTCTCGAATTCTTTCCTCTCTTCAATAGTTAATTCTTGAGCAATTTGTATAAGTTTAGGATTTTCATCCGTGCCAAGATTGAAAGTTGACATTTCTATTGTATTGATTTCAAATGTAGGCATGTTATATGAATGAGAATGCATGGAATGATCACGATCAACATCAAGCAAGTAAGCAAAATCAGAATTCATTTCATTGATAGTATTGGCGATTACATCGTCTGATTCAAACAAAGCCGTAATACAATTTTCATCATCGAGGTCCTCGGGTTTCTCATGAACTTTGGAGGTACTAGGCTCATCCACCGCTCCCGCAGTTGCTTCAATGGTGATGACTTGCTCCTCGGCATTCAAGTCTAGCACCATAATCTCCTCGACAAAGCAGCTCGCCTTTCCTTTGCCCCAGTTGGCAACATTATTGAAGATTTCGAACCCTGGCAGAATCTTCCCTTCTGTGCTAGTCCATGACTCGGGGGTTCCTGAATAAACCTTTCCGTGCCCCTCATTCATGAAATACTTCCTTAGGCCCACTTTTCCTTTACTACTTGCATTGGACGGACCTCCTTGCTCATATCCCAAACCCCTCCGGGTTTTCTGACTCTTAAAATCCGGAAATTCTGGCAACCCCTGATGGTGTGCTCCTAAGCCCATTCCTGGGATGAAACCTCCCTTCATCATCTTCACCACGTCGGTGGTCATGCTTGACTCGTAAATCCCGGACACTTGGAACCCGGAGAAAAGCTGAGGCTTAATTCCCAACGCTGCCACCGAGCTCAATTTCTCAGCTCTGATTGTCACTATCTCCTCCCCGAAGGGAAACTTGATCATTTGATGGAGCATGGAGGGCACACCTCCCAACTTATGGAACCATGGGCGTCCCAACAATACGGCAAAGGTTACCGGGATATCCAGCACTGTGAACTCAGTTTCTTCTTCATGCGGCCCCACTTTCAACTTGGCCTTGAAGACTCCTTCAATATGCCTACGGCTGTCATCATATGCTCTAATCACAGTTTCAGAGGCTGTCAAGTCTCCCCTCTCAACTCCCAACTTCGACAAGAGTTTCAACGGATAAACATTAATAGCCGATCCATCATCGACCATCACACAGCTAGTCTTCTTCCCGTTGATTTCTGCCCGGATGTACAGAGGCTTATTATGAGCCTTCCCTTCTTCTGGGAGATCCTCGTCAGTAAATGTGATCTCAGTCTTCTTTCAGGCCATAATTGCCCCTACTAGCGCTGCCGGCTCAGTATCGGTGGAGATAACCAGATTCTGCAATTCTTTCATCAAGTTTTCACGATGGTACTTGGAATGGCATAAAACTTCCCACACCGTGGATTTAGCTTGCGTCTTCTTCAACTGCTCGAGAACTTGGTCGTCGGGCTTAGGAGCCGACCCTTCCCCTATCTCAGTCTCTACCATAGGTGCCTTTCCCTCGGCCACCCGACCTGATCTTGTCATGACGGCGATTTCTGGCTCATCATCCGATTCATCCCAAATATTGATAGGAATCCTCCGATTAGCATCTTCCTCGTCCGAGGAACTTTCCCAAATATCCACAATCATTAAATCCATGACGTGAGGAACATTCGGATTCAAGTAAAAGGGATCCGCCGATCCATACAAGGCCCAACCTATCAACTCATCATAATCCCGGAGGGACACTCTGCTCATCCTTCTGGCGGCCAACAGAATAGCACCTCGTTGTATGCACATAAGCTGCACCTTATTGCTCATTGTTTCGTTACACTGTTCATACCGGTGCCTCCACCTCCTAGCATAATCCACAAATGGTTCCTCGGGGAATTGCCTGATCCTATCCAGATCTTCCAGGGATCCCGTCCATGGAACATACATCTCATATCTCGCCACAAAAGCATTCCTAAGAGGTATCCAATGACCCATTTCTTCTTCTGATAGGCCCTGGTGCCATAACAAGGCTTCTCCCATTAAAGTTTCCGGGAAATGTTCATGTAATTCACATTGCGGGAATCCGACGTCGTACATATGGTTGCGGAATAACCTCGCATGCTCAACAGGATCCTGGTATCCACCATACCTATGCATCGCTAACACCGCATCGGGTGTTTGGTAAGACAGGGAACCCGGGGTTTGCTCTGCCAGCATCCATACTGTGTACTCCTTGATAAATCTTTTCGTCATTGCCGCCCGATCGGTCTTAACATACATCGGCAACGACATGTACCACATTAATGGTTCACCCATCAACGAATTACAAAACAAGCTAGTGATCTCTTCTTCTTTAAAACCCAAGGGCGCCATGGCCGATAAGTAGAAGTGAAGGTGCTCCATAGGGTCCTTGTTTCCATTATATTTGCTAACCCTCGGCAACGGACGCTTGATAGGTCCAATCTGCATTGCGAAGCGCTCCGCGGCCCTGTCCTCAGCCCTTTGATACTTTTCTAGAAATAGATCTGACAATTGATCCCAATCATACTTGCAAGAGTCGGGTAATGAGTGAAACCACCCCAAAGGCTCGCCTATCAGAGAATGGTGGAACCACTGAGCAATCTCATCCACTCCGAAGGATTCCACAAACATATCGCGTATATATTCACGCAATTGCACCTCGGGATTTTCCCCTCCACTAAACAGACCCAAATTAGGCACAATAGTTCGACCATCCAATCCCTCTTCGGCACTATCTTCATCATATGGTGCTCCACCATCCAATCCCTCTTCCATCGGTTCATCCTCTTGTTCCTCGCCAAGGAAGGACACATATAGACCATTTCCCACATTGTTCTTTTCGTCGGAGTCCAACAACTCCTCTACATTCTCCTCAAAGGATTCCATCACTACACGTTCTGTCAGACCCATTCCGATCATGCTTACCCTATGATTAGGCAATGGATTACGCCTAGTGGAAGGGTTCGCTGACGAAGGATCAGCTATCTTTTTCTCCTCGATTAAATCTTGGATTTCGTGTTTCAATCTCTCACAATTCTCAATTGTATGCCCATAATTGCTGTGGAACTCACAATATCCCCTAGCTTGTATCTGTGGAGGAGGCGGTGTCTTGTTATAATGAGTAAGAGCTTTCAGCAGCCCCTTTTTCTTCAATCGTTCGAAAACTTTTGCATAGGTCTGATCAAATTTGGCGAACTGCCTCTTTTCGATAGCATTAAGATCAAGCACTTTCACTGCAGCGGACTCTGTACTCGCACTTGGCCCTCCGGCACTATATCCAGACTTCGTCCATTTGGTATAGGCTTTCTTTGGCTCTCCATCCCCCTCAACTGTCAAAGCACAACTATACATCTGATTGAAATCGGTAAACGGCATATACCGCAACTCATTCTTAATATACGGCAGTGTGTTGCCAACCACCATTCGAATCTGATCTTGCTCAAGCGGCTTCTGCTTCATAACCGCGGCCTTAGCCCTCCATCTTTTCACAAAATCGGAAAAAGATTCCCCAGCCTGTTGCTTAGTGCTCTCTAACTCCTTCAAAGTGACCTCCAGCATGGTGTTGAAGCTATACTGAGCGATGAATGACTTCGCTAACTCCTTCCAATCCCTCTTCGTCACCATAGGCAATGCATGGAACCATGTGAGGGCAGCCCCCTCTAGGTAAGTGTTAAACAGCCCCAGGACTTGATCCTCAGTCAGGATCGTGTGCTTCATCACAGCAACATACTGATTCATGTGGGCAGTGGGATCCCCAGTTCCATCGAACTTTTTCATGTCAGGGAGCCGGAATTTCAAAGGCAAAGCCATTGCCGATAAACAATTCTTCAAGTTATAAAAGTCCTGACTCCCGGAACTTCCCCCACGTAGATCCTGCACCTCCTGCGTGATGTGTTGCTTCCACTCCTCTTCCTTAGCTTTCTCTTTCTCAAGCTGCTTCCGGATATAATCCTGATAGTCATCCTCATTCCCAAAGCGAGGTCCATCGTTCACCTCATTCTCAGCGTGTTTACTGCCACTTTTGTTGTCCTTCAGTGCTAGCTCAGCAAGCTGGGCCAAAATTGCGGCCAGCTGATCATTGATATTGTTCACAGAATTTTCCAATTCAGCCACTTTCTCGTCGGTCGCAGACATACTGACGGAGGACTGAGTATACCTAGACGAAGATGATTCAGAAGCCACAACTACCGATTCGGAACTGTCTACTCGTGGCTAATCAAACTGTCTGACAAGCCGATTACTCTCGCGAACCCACAACCGCTTAATGATGACGTCTGCGCGAACGGTATCCATTAGCATGTATGCATGATTTTATATGCATGATTCGTGGTGTGTGCGTTTATTTATTTACGATTATAAGATAAGAAGAACAAACGTTAGTTCTATTTACACGTATCACAACATCTCTCTTCCACCCTTATTCCTCCACACACTCGATGGTCCAAGTCTCTTTCCTAGGATTTTGGTTTGGGGCTCACATTGCGGTCCAAGGGACGCGTGATGCCGTCGATTATTGCGGAAAAAGTAAATCATTCACCATACAACACAATTCGTTTTTGACGCATCAGCGTTCAGTGACTAAGAAATCGACCAAGTTGGATTGTCCTTTCGGAATAACTCGTCCTTGTCCTTTTGCGAGACGCATTAGTTCGGGTTTTGACTCCCTTTGAGCGCATCTCAAACGTGGTACGAGTTATTCTTCTAGTCCAATCGTTCGTTATTGTCAATGACTCGTTCCCTTTTGTTCGCGCGGGTTCGTGTCTCAATTTTTGGATTACAACGGTATATTTTGGATCTATCGAGAGACGTAACCACGTGTTTATTTAGTGATGGAATCACTTTTGGATTTTATTTTAGGGAACGGACTCATCGCGTAACGCGTTTGTTTTTAGCGTTGAGGATCCGTTTGCTCATTTTAGCTACGTGAAAAGACGGCGAGTCTTATTTTGAGCGCACGGTAACCTTTCGGCTAGCAACAGTTCGTTGTTCTTCCCAATCCACGGGATATATCATCTTAGTGTGGTTATAAAAAATCAACGTTTCGTTGAATCGCATGCTTATTCAAAGCAAGGATATCACCGTTCTCTTTCCTTTAGGCACGACTTAAGCAAACACGTACATCGGGCCATATTTCTTGCAGTTTTGGTAACGGTCGAAATGATCGAGTCGTTAGTCAAAACCCGCAGTCTCGTCCATATGGCGCAATTATATGGTTTGGCTTAATTCGGCTTCGAGATTTTAAAAGGGGTATACACTCGTTCGAGGCACGTATTCAACGGGATTGGTTTATTTTCTTTAACTACGCTCGGGATTGACATATATCATAAATTCGAAACGATTTTGGTCGTTTAGTTTATTTTTCGCTTTTCTTTTCTTAGTCACTTCTGCGGACACGTCCATTTCTCTTAAGAACGACACGGGGCATAACGTAAAAGCTCGTCTTTTATTCGGAAGGGACGGGCTACTTGTGCGAAACTTTTCACGTTATGACAGGGTCGTTCAAGACAGAAATGTTCTTCGTTTTCGTTTCGTTATGATCTCGTTTTATCCCAATTTATTTAAAGAATGTGAATAACGGCTACTGTTAATATAGTCTTTTGAATCGAAGTATAACTATCCTCAACACCAAACCGATTCATACTAATACGTACTTACGTCGTAACGCATTTCCTGAAGATGTGCCTTCGTCGGGACACAGAAAGGGACAAGGCGGGCCGCACATGTTCATTCATACGAGATTACTAAGTCGTCTTTAGTTCAAATCGTTTCGATGTTTTAGGGTAATTAGTATGTCGACTCAAGAGTATATATTAACGCATCATTTCATTTTCTTTACATACTTTAGGATTTAGACACGTATCATGGCGATTTGAAAACACGAACTGATTCATTTATCACGCCAAAAATAGTAACGGGTAATCCTATGGCAACTTCTAAGGCTACTATATGCTGACACGGCTGAGCGCGGGACCTCACAGGACCGCACAAATTCGCCCCTAACGAATGGATGGGGACCCTTTGGCGCCTTACTGTAAGGGGAAACTTACACTAGCCTCTTTCGAGCGACGAATGGACTCTCGCTAGAGGTTTCGCGGAAATTGCCCAAAAGGTTTGCAATAATGCACATGAATGCATACGAAAAGAAATAATACGATCCGTCCCCGTTAAGGGCTTAATACACGCCTTCCGGAATCAAATTTCTCGCTTCCCCAACGGAGTCCCCACTTGTTAGACGAGGTGCCGCGGCCTAATCTCCCGGGCGGACCGGGGGGTGGACAACCTCATGGCGACGTAAGCGGTGATTGGCGCCGAAAGCAACCAATCGTGGAATCAAGCTGCTCGGTAGGACCGGAGCTCGGAGATATGGAAGAGTTGCCACCCACGAATGGGAAAATGAACACCGATCCCTTGCGGAAGACCGGTGTGGGTTCGGGAAACTTAGGTACGAGCCGAGAAGGCTAGCTCCTTTCCGAAGAAAGGCTACTAGGCACCCCGACATCGCCCGGTTATGAACCACCGGCCTCCTACTCAGCATGTTAGGCGATAACGGACTAATCGTATACTTCTTTAAGTTTAAAATTCATTTAAAACCTTTTCTTTCTCTTTTCAGAAACCGTTTTGAGCATATATTATTGGAAAGCCATATTAGTAAAAAATCACCCATTTATATTATACATACACAGAGAAGGGGGAAGAAAGAAGTGATTTATTTACAACTTTATTTAAATGTCATGCCGTGTGTTTATTCTACACTAACTTATTTCCCCAAAACGAATTTATTTACCTGGTTCGCACCTTAATCGCCATTGGAACGATTTAGGTGCGTTTTAAAACCCCGTTTGATGAAGTTCACCCGAACCGCCGTTGGAACGACTCGAGTGTTTGAAAACATTGAGATAAAAAAACCTTTAATAAGAAAACGTGGTTAAGAATACAAGTCAATTTACTTTGTACAAATCATTTAAGAAAACGATTCAAAACTCTATTATTTATAATGAAAACGATTTTAATTACAAGGTTCGCTTAATCCATCGTTGGAATGGATTAAGGTTTTAAAACGTGGTGTTTTAAGAAATGATTTGAAATGTCAAGAAAACACTATTTATTTACATTAGGAACCTCTAAAAATCCATTAGTTTAAATAATTAAATTGAAAACTCTTTTTGTGATTTAATTTTCCCTTTTTTCTTTAGTGGAACCTTACTTGAATATAATTACAACAATAAACACATTAAATCAAAATTCACTCCCAAGTAAAGCCCATTTGAAATATGGACCCCTAAATGGTCCAAAAGAATAAAGAAAATAATATAGATATATATATACATTTTAAATAAAAAAGGGAACATGAAATAAAAGTTAATGAAAAGAGACTATATAATACATATATGAAAATACTAAATATAATACATTTATACTTTAAATATGTGAAAATAGTAAATAAAACTCATAAATAAGAAAATGACATTTATCACCCAAAATAATTTTATTTAATGATAACTAATATAGCCCAAATATCCCCAAAAACTATATGTATACATATACATGATGTAGTTTAACTATCAAAATAATACCCATTATCCACAAAATATCTACTAATTATCTCCAAAATGCTCAAGTAAATAACATTTAAAATAAAATCCAATATAACCCAAAAGGAATGAAAAAGAAAATATATATATATATACATTATACTTATATTTAAAAATGGAATAAAAAATGATATACAAACATCCTAAATAATTATATATACTAAATGTCTAAAATAATTTGAAAATATATATTACATAACTATACATATACATATGAAGGACTAAAAGCTTAAAAGTTAAGAAAGAGGGACCAAAACAGCATTTTTTACATTCCAGCAGATTTACCGACGGAAAATCCGTCGGTAAACAGCAACTAGTGACAGAAATGGTAAATTACAGAACCACTCCAATTGTTTTCAGATTTATTCAAAAGCTTTAAATTAAGTCTAATTCAATCGTTTTGGATTTCCGAACTACCAAAAACGGATCATAGTCAATAACGGAAGTTCCTAAAACGACGTTTTTATTTTAAAACATTATTCGGAAATTCCTTTAAATTAAAACTTATAATTGCAACGTTTTTAATACCCGAACTACCTTTTTATCGGATCACGGTTCGTATTGGGATATTAAAACGAGGTTTTTTATTTTAAAACAGAACCAAATTTTATTCAACACGAGACGAAAATTAAATAAATACGCCAAATTAAATAAAACGTGATAAAATAAATGAATAACTAAATAAATAAAAACTATAACATAAAAATAAATAAAGGAAAGAAATAAATTAAATAAAAGAGTCTAGTCCTCGGATAATACCTTAAATTCGGTATCTGACAGTCGAAGCCGATTGATTCCACGAGTCGTGATTTTTCGGTTTTTTGTATTTTTTAGTAAAAATTTAACTTTGGGAAAATTCGGATTTTTTTGGGAAAAAAAATATTTTCTCCAAAAAATTGACTTTCTCTCTCTAAAAATGTTTAGAGTGAGAAAGCTCCAAAAATTCTCCCCCCAAATGCATGGGGATCCGTGCCTTTTATAGGCAAACGGGTCCCCGGACCAATGGGCGACGCCCGAGTAAAATCGGGCGTCGCCCAAAGGGTTGGGCGGCCGCCCAAAGCATGTTGGGCGGCCGCACAACGATTGTTGGGCGATCGCCCAACGATTGTTGGGCGGTCGCCCAACAGCGTTGGGCGAGCGCCGAACGCGAGGTTGGGCGCGCGCCCAACTGTCGTTGGGCGTCCGCCCGACGCGGTTGGGCGCTCGCCCAACGGCCACTGGGGCGCGTCTCGCACCGTCGGACGTGCATGCCCCCGCGGCCGTCGAGCTCGCGTTCCGCGCCGTCGGGCGCTCACACGTCGTGACCGTCGGGCTCGCGTTCTGCACCGTCGGGCGTCCACGCGTTGTGACCGCCGAGCGTCGAGCGCGCGCTTTGCGTCGTCGAGCGGGTGTCCGACTGTCGTCGTACACGCGTCGGCCGCCGCTAAGCACTCACACTACGCACATCACAACAGCGACCCACTGTAACTATTTATTTTATTTTTTCGAAACTTCCGGAATCAATCGCTTTAACCGTCTTGTTTTCAGGTTTTCGTCACAGGTCCTCCGACTCGGTGTCTACAGTAAGTTTATAATGTTTAATACAAACCATACATCTCTTGATCATATATTCACTGAATGGTAATTGATTCTTTCCCAAATGTAAGTGTTGATTCAGTTGGGAGATATAGTTTCTCGGGGTGAAGATGAAATAGCCATATCGTCTTTGTTGCCAGGATTGCATATGCAGCAAAGTCTCATGCTAGACCAGTTTTCCAAATCTTGAAACTACAATTCTATTATTGAGTTACATTGTGTATTAACATCCTTTAGATATGTACATTTTGATGTTTATGAGATCCATTAGACTTTTGATCTTAAATTTACATGACAATGCAAGCAAACCCTATTTGCTAGTATTGTTTTGGACATTGCTACTTTGGTATATACATATGTTTGACAATCTACATATCAGTGTTTTAGGCTTTTAAGAGCCGGTCTATATGTAAATAAAGTTTTTGTGTTGTACCAACTTGGCTATTATTATTGAATTGACAAGGCCACAAATGTTTGGTGCTCCTTTTATTTTCTTCCTATTATATCTCTTAATTATGGCATAGAGAGGAGGAACTCGCAGATGTAATTCTGCAGTTTCAACTATAATTTTAAACTAAGCAACCAGGAGTTATGTCTCTTGTGTTGTATGTGACAGATTATACTCCAGAAACAAATTAATTATACTCTAGAGACGTCTCACAAGTGGCACGATAATTCCTGCTACCTATGATTACTTTGTTTATGGCTCTCAGATCTTCCTTTGTTTATCAAATAAAGACTAGGATGTTCATAGCTATTGTTATGCTATAGCTGAGATTTTATTTTTATATCAACATTTGATTTTCTTTTTTCTCCTTGATCATATTCATTATGGTTCCAAAATGACTTCAATTTTACTCTTGTAGATGTGTCAGATCAGAATTTCTTAATGAAGATATTAAAACCTAAAAGAAAAGTAGTATATATAGCTCAACGAAAATAAAAGGAATATATAGTTCAAACACATGACTTTATAAGTTACAATACAGAGACTGAATTAATTAAATCATGAATGTCCCATTTTACATGAATAATCTGTATGATATTAACACCAAAATACAAATGAAAATGATCCCTGAATTTTCTTATAGATTAATTGGCATGATAAAATTACTTGTTTCTGCATTCATAGTTATCCTGAACGGTGGAAAGGTCCTAAGAAGCCAGTGACAACAAGATCAACATCAAGAGCACTATTCACTCGCTATATTACTCTACTCACTACTCTTCCCCCAACTGACGCTGGTAAATTTATCATCCAACCTTCCAAAACGATTAACACTAGTAATGCAATAATTGTTAATCAGGCAGTGCCTCAGTTCTTAATACATTGGGGTGGATTTCTTACTATTGATGCTACATGGGAGGATCAAGCTACTATTACAGCTCAATTTCCGAGAGGACACATTCTTAGGGACAAGAATGCAGTAAAGGAAAGGAATCATATTCTTAGAGAAAGCAAATATCCGACTCTGCTAGTGTACGGTGTTGGAGAGTAAGGTTGTCGAAGGCCATGGAACAACAATTGATGTAATGTTCAATGGTGTGCTTTATGAGGGAAATCAAATTGTTGTTTGTGGCTTGCAGGTAAGCACAAGGCTTGATCCTTTTCATTTTAAGATATGCCAAAATGGTTGATTCTAATCCTGTTAGAAACTTGTCATTCTAGGGGCCAATTGTTACCACTGTTGGAGCCTTTCTGTCACCCCACCCAATGAAGGAAATATGAGTTAAGGTATGAATTTTTCTGCATATAGTGTTGGTATGCTTTAATTATGTTTCTGGATATTTTGAAGGATACTAGTCTAGTAAAATGTAGATGTGAAGAAGAGTTTTCTTGCAATCTTATTACTCTGTTTTATTTGGTGATAATTAAGTGGAGTCTGATGAACTCATTCTGTTTAATTACAAGAGGTTTTATTGTTTTACCAGATTATGCCTATGTAAGTTTTAACTATTACTTGGTAGAATTTAAGTTATGCCCGTTTTCCCATTCTTTTTGTGTTCATACTATCTTCTTTAATTCTTAAAATTTGTTGAAATATGCCGTAATATTTTATTGGCCATTATAAAGGGAAGCTTATTATGAATAACATTTTGTTTTCAGGATGTAATAATGCCAAAATCTATGGTTTTGGACTAGTAGTGGCTAAAGCAAATGTTTATTTTGTTGTGGAAATAACATATTTTTTTACACTATTTAACTATTAATATGGGAGAATTGTTTTATTTATTTTTTAACTTGAATTAAGGTGGTACAAGCATGGCTGGGAGCTTTTTGTACTAAAAGTTCACAATGTTGTATTCTTGCTGTTAAACTAGTTGATATTTGATGGTTAGTTGATAAGATATATATATGTATAAGACTCATTGAATAATTTCTATATCCCTCCCTCATAAGATAATATTAGCAATCGTATTTTTATAGGTTTAGTTGAAATTTTCATTATATATTATATTATATATATGGAATTTTTTTTGTCTCCATTGAATGGAAGGATTGTCATCTATTTTGGGACAAATAATCATCCCTTAATAAAGGGGCATAGGGACGACTATTGTCTCTTTTATGGAGGGACAAAAAATCGTCACTTTATTTGGAGGCCAGAATCGTTCCCTAAGAATAGGGACAAAAGTCGTCTTTTATGTATGGGGACGACAATTGTCTTTCTATTTGAAGACAAAAAAAATGTCCCCTAAGAATAGGGACGAAAGTCATCTCCTTTGCATAGGAACGATAACTGTCCCTTTTGTCGGAGACAAAAAAAATTGTCTCTTATGAATAAAGACAAAAGTCGTCTCCTTTGCACGGGGACAACAATCGTCCTTCAAAACGGGAATGACATTTGTCCCTCTTGTTAGGGACAACAACCGTCCCAAAAATTAGGGACGACATCAATTTTTTCATCCTCTATAGAATCGGGTACGCTCGCATAGGGGACGTAACAGAGGGACGAAAAAAATAGACCCCAAAATATAGGGGACAATTTTTCTTATTTTTGGGGACAATTTTACCCGTCCTCAATATGCATTTTTTTGTAGTGTATAATCACATTCTACATTATAAGTACTAATTTTAACTATTTTGGGGCCTTCTCGGAACTGAACCACTGTTGGTCAAGGGTGTTCCGGAGGGTCGGGAGACCTTCCCCTACCCCCCTGGCTCCGCCCCTGACCAAAGATGAAGAAAAACGACAATAATAAAGACAATACAAATTAGCAAGCATATGAGAATCGTATTTTCTCTACTTTGCATAACCCACTATGCACATTGGTATTTGGTGCCAGATATTAATATGGAGTGGACTTTCAACTATAAGCTTGAGCTTTTAGTTCAATCGGTTCCATGGTATCAGAGCATGTCATGGAACCAATTGAACTAAAAGCTTAAGCTTATAGTTAAAGGTGTCATGAAACCGATTGAACTAAAAGCTCAAGCTTATAGTTAAAGGTCCACTCCATATTAATATCTGACATTTGGTTCCATCTAGATGTAAGAGGGAATCAGGATAATGAAGAATGGAAAAGAGAAGTAAAGAATGCCAACTGATATTGTATCCAAACATGGAAGATTGGAAGAGAGAAAGGTTGCAATCAGCATTTATGATATATATGATTTTGTATTTTAAAGGGTATAATTATAACATTCTAAAAGCAAAGTTTATGCATATTATCTTATAAAAATCTAAACTAGTGATATCATTTATGTATAGGATTACTAAAATCTAAAGTAATTATGACTATTTATGCATAGGATTAAAAACATTATTCCCTCCATTTTTATATGCAAGTCGTTTAAGGACAACTCATCATGATTAAAAAGGTAATTAATTTTAGTATAGAAATACAAAATTACCCTTCTTGCTCCTCATTAAACTTTTCTTTTTTGATGAGTTTTCTTTCCTGCATTATTCTCTTTCTTCTTCATAAATACGTCGAGTATAATTTTAGTCATGCAAATCCATCTGCGTCCAATAAATTTTGGCAGTGCAAAAATGACATTAATTATTAATTAGTTTTTCTTGGAAGTTGTGTTGTTTAATGGTTGTGTATTCAAGTCTTAAACGTGGTTGCCTTGTTAAATGGATGTATTCAAGTCTTAGATAAGGAAAATTGACAATAAAAAAATACTAAAAATAGTTCAAAACAATTTATATAAATGAAAATTTCTAAGAAATTCAAAATGACTTATATATAAATACGGAAGGAGTATCTTACTAAAATCCAAAGTAATTACTAGAATTTATGTATAGGATACTAAATACTAGTAATAGTAATATACAAAAGTGAGGATTGGTCAATTTAACTATTGTTGAAAAAATGTTCATAATGATTTGTTTTAGTTGATTGGTTCTTGTATGAACATGCTTTCTTCATTTGAAGTTAGTATGTTGTTAGCTTATACAATTTGACATCTATAACTCATGGGATGTTGAAACATATTCATATAATTTTTCTTGTATAATTTAATAAGATTGTATACTCTCACTGGTAAATTTATTTGGGTGAGAATAAAATGAACCTAAAATCAATTAAGATGTTATTTATTGTCAAAAACTAATAAAATGTTTCACTTTTCCATCCTAGAGAATAAAGCATTGTCAGAAATTGGTGTTTATCATCCTATATTATATATATATTCTAATATAAGTTATAACATATTTATATTAATTTCATAAACGCATCACGTCATTAGTGTCTGCACTAAATTTATTCATAAATGTGTTAGTCTTATTATTTTTCTTTTTCATCGGTCGTAAGTTGAAGCATTTGATTTTCTTCTATATAATTGATGTTCAGATATACTAAATCTAGATTTTTTTAAATAGGAGATTCAAGAAAGAAAAAGTAAATCAAAGTTAACTCAATATTAGTGGAAAGTTTTGTGTGTGTGTGAATACATGTATATTTGAATGATTCTGTATACTCGTATTTTCAATGTTAGCAGTTTAATATTAAGGTTGAAATTGTTGTTATCTTTTTTTTTTTTGACAAATTTGAAGTTTAAAGTTATGGATATTGATATTTTATAATTGTCTAAACATTATTAACTTATTAGACATTTATATTTTTTTTGACACACTTCTATCTATTATAGCATCTATTTTGTAATTAATACAGTTTCAAACTTTTATATATAATTATTATTGTTTTGTAAATTTTTATTATTATTGATTTTGTCAAAATATAATATTTTATTAAAAATATCTAATTAAATTAATATAATTTAAATTTATTAATTTGGAATGAAATGATCTTAATAAAAATATATATATTATTATCGAGATATTTCCCCCACTATTATACCTTCTTTTTTGGGGATATATTTATTGGTTTTTTTAATGTTTTTTTATGTGTTTTTGAATCTTGGATCTTTACTCTTGCAAATGTTACTCATTGTACTTGCACGTTTCAAAATAATGAGAGAATGAAGGTATAATCATAAGTTAGACATTGTTGTTGTTAATAGGATTACATAGATGGTTTAGCTTTAATTAAATGATATCATTTTATAGGGTAAAGAAAGAAGGAGGAATAATATGCATTTATTAAAAAACACAAAATTTAAAAAATAAGATTGATGTCTAGATAAAGTTTCTTGCCAAATCAGAGAAGAATTCTAGGTTGAGTTTCTACAATGGCTACTCAAACGTTCGGCCGCTTGTGAGCAGGGGGGGAATCCAGCATGGGGGCAGTGGGGGCAGTTGCCCCCTCTGACATTTGTATTTTTTTTACAATCCAAGTATTAATTTTGAAGTTTTAGAGCTTTGCCCCCCTTCATCAATGAAGGTTTAAGATTTACTGGTTTTATAATTGAGAATGAAAAATGGTTTTAAATTTAATATTTTATTTTTACTTTTTTTAGTTCTGTTTTAAAGCAAAACAACGTTGTTTTATTTAGTTAGAACTATGTCGTTTTATTTACAACAAAAATAAAAAAATAAAAAGTAAATATTTAAATGTAAAACTAAATATGTCCTAAAACAAACCATCGGTCTCTCTTACTCTCTTTAATCTATTTAGTTCTTCTTCCTCAATTCCTCTTTCTTCTTAAGCCTAAATTGAAATCCCTAATCCTAAGTAAGACTACATCAAAATCGACAGCCAATTCCTCCGTAATTGGGTCGTTGGTCCAACACTCCATCTCTGATCTTTGCCTCTTTGCTTTGGTATTTTTTTGCTCCTACTTGAATTTTGATTTGATATTTCTGCTACTATTTTACTTAGACTTAAGCTTTGATCCCTGGTTTTCTATAATTATTATTTTTTGAATAAAAAAATTTTAGTCGTATTGTTTGCCCCCATGGGGGAGAAATCCTGGATTCGCCCCTGCTTGTGAGCATAAATTTTATGACCTCGTGATGAATGTGTTTACCTTGCATGGGAGAGCCTCAGTGGAACCTAGTATCTCGAACAATGTGAAAATGATTTCCGAATTTCCTTTAAAGAAATTTTCTTTTTGAGGAGACTGAAGTCGGAGCCTTACTATAGGAAGTCAAATTCGAACATTCCTCATTAGAAAATCCAAATTCTTTAGAGGACCAAATTTAATTCGAGAGATCTTACGAAGTCTTGTCTCTAGATAGTGTTATATCGCACTTCTTCGGGCTCATTTCGAAAGTCAAATGAAGAAGTTATGAGTAAGCGAAGTTTCGACTGAAATCCAGGGATGAAATTGGACAATAACCTTAGATTGGTCATTATTAGCCATAGCTCATGAAATTAAAATATATCTATCTAATCAAATCGAGTCAAACAGAACAAGAATCGCCAGAATCGAAGGTTCATAAAGGCACTTCCGGGCCATAAAGATGTTGAAAGAATCATGTGAACTCACACGAAGACATGTGTCAAAGCGAGCCATGGTGTGTGTCATGCACGCGCCAGATATGCATTACCTTCCTACTAGTGCATGCACTACACGCGTCAGTCATCTCTCCACAACACGCCAGACATGTGCCGGCACGCGTTGTAGCAGTTGTCTCCAAGCGTTTCTCTTTTCTTTTTTGGCAAGTTAGCTTTTTAACTTATTACAAATAACAAAAATTCCTCTTTAGCCCTGTATTATTTCTTTATTTTTGTTTTCTAACCTTAAAAATTAATCTAGCCTATAAATAGTAGCATTTTTAGTAATGTTTTATAAAAGGAGAAGAAAAAAAGAGGTAGCAGATAAAAAAAAGAAAAAGAAAAAAGATAGATTAGAGTTTTTATTCTTATGCTTTTAGTAATATTATTTTCTCACCTTAATTATTTTATTTCTCTTATTTTCTCACTAACCAAACGTTAATATTATCTATTAATTTCTATTTTCTTCTTGATCTAACCATTTGATCTAAGAATTACAGGAATTAATGTGATAGAAGATACTCTCTTCTGCACATTTACGAGTTTTGATATTCGGAAAATCCAAGTTCAAGATTTGGTGGAGACTCTCCAACGGTAATTTCTGTTTATTTACTATCATTTATGGTTTATTTGGTATTTTTATGATTTGATTTAGTGTCAAAGTCATTTTTTATCCATTTTTCAATACTTTTAAAACAGATCTCTCACAAAAATCCTCATTTTGAGATTTATTGGTCATATATGGATGTGAGAAATGTTTATTTTGGAAAATTGGTTTTTAATAATAAAACATACTTTAGCATTTTTTAAGTAATTATTTAGAATTTTTTTTGTTGGAAAATTGGTTTGTAATAATAAAAATCATATTTTTAATTCCATAAATCTCATGGAGCTTCCATGCATGGAGATCTGCATTAGATTAAAAAATGTATATTTAGGATTTATTTGATATTTTCTATATTTTAAGAGTCTTAAAGTTAAAAAAAATAGTTTTTAAATATTGAAATTCATTATTTTAACCTAAGAAATTCCATGATGGCCATATTATAGAAATCCTCCTTGGGTAATTTTCTTGAAGAATTTAGAGTTCTCTTAGTATTTTTGACAGGGAGCTTCCATGCATGGAGATCCGCATTGGATTTAAAAAAAGCATGTTTAGGATTTATTTGATATTTCTATATTTTAAGAGTATATTAGAGTTAAAAACATAGTTTTTAAATACTAAAATTCATTATTTTAACCTAGAAAATTTCAGGATGGTGAAATTTCTATTGGGTAATTTTCTTGAAGTGTTTAAAGTTCTTTTAGTATTTTTGGTATTTTAATAGTATGGAAATAGTATAAATAGTGATAACTTTATTTTTCAGTAAGTTGCACTGCAGCTTCATTCAGCCTCATCATCATTGGCCTCAACCTCGTTTACACGAGCTTGCACCCTCAAAATCTCTTCGGTAAGTTTAGCAAATATTAGGGCCTCCTCTATATCCTCCTCCAACTGCATGACTTAATGGGCATCAGTTCCTTAGTCATGGTGCATCTTGTCCAAACTCACTTCGAGTCACACATACTACTTAACTAGGTATTTGAACTCCCTATTAACCTCCTCCGCTTAGGCTAATGATTGTAAGAGCATCAACAAGTTAGGGTTATATGATATATATGTATATAAGCAAGTTAGAAACTATCCTTGGCTATTCGGGTGGAATGCACCTCAGTTAGTGGATGCACCGCCTACTTCTTAAACACCATACCCTCAGCAGGTAATAGTGCAAAATAGTCGAGATTGTGTGAGATTTTAGGATCACTTAACGAAACATCCCCCCATGACGCTAGGCCTAAAACTAACAATAAAAGAGTTAGAGGCCTAAAGTAGGTAAAAAGAAGCAAATGTAAAATAACTCACCTGGGTAATATCTAGTTCTGCAAATTGAGCCTCCTCTTTAGCCATCAAAGGCACATCGCCCGGGCTTGCCTCCACTTCATTTGCTAGAGGCTCCTTCCCCTTTTTAGAATTTTTCCTACGGGGGTTAGGGGAATATTGTCAGAGGTCAACAACCTTTTACTGCTAGACAAAAGCACGTCAAGATCGAACTATGCCCTAACACTTCTGCTCCTAACAATAGGACTAGTCCGAGCATCATCAGTACATGAAGACCGATTCCTTGATGATACCATTACAAGAGTTGGCACATCCCTTTATGTAACATTTCCCCCCAAAACGAACCACCTCCAAGTGTAGCAGCCGTCCTTATAGTAGCTCTAGCAGCAGCCTTTCTATCCCTTCTTACTAACATGGATGCATGAATATCCAAGTTAGACATGATAAAAACCTGCAAAGCAAAATAATAGAATTTAAACAAAACACATAAAATTCACCTCGGACAAGCTCAACATACTCAGGTATGCCGATGGCATACATCACCAGGTTCAAGCGCCTCAAATAGCATGACAAGCCTGTCATTATCATCTGAATCATGTTTACACAATCCCAAGATAGATCAAACTTAATGAGCTGATCCACAGCCTTAGTCAATGCCCTCTCCTCCCTTCACCCATTGTGTTGCGTAGGAACATGATTCCAATCCACATAGAAGGGAAAGCCACTATAATAAGAGATATCTGGATCATCCTTATTGGGGCCAACCAAAAACCACTTCATCTTGAACACATTGAAATTATCCTTCTGCTTGGTAAGGAAGGTGGTTCATTTCTTATCCGTATCCCAAATGATGAGGTCATCACAACCCTTAACTTGGGCCTCCAAAGACCGCGAAATATAATGTTCAACTGGATATTTAACTCATGGGCAATCTTGGCGAAAGCAAGCAGCCACATCTATGAGTGTAGGGAGATCTTGGAAGGAGAAAGTGTGAATTCCATCAGAACATCCTCCACATTTCTCATAAGAGGAAATCGTAGCTCCATCTCCATATGTTGGGTATAAATACCTAAATAACCTCGGCGTCTAGAACCTACTCGATAGGTGGGGGAAGGGGGTACGAACTTCCATCCTTTGCATATTGGGATAACCTTCAACGAACGATATAATCTTCACTGCAGTAAGCATAGACGGCTGCTCTTCAGCATGCAAATAAACCCTCTCTAACTTCTTCTTCCCATCGGACTTGTCGGCTTTGGAGGTTTTTTTAGGGTTTTGTTTGTTTTGTTGTTTGGGAGCCATAACCAGGAAAGGAAAATAAAGGAAAAATGAAGAAAATAGAAGAAACACTTACACTTGAATGCCGAAATCACCAAGAAAAGTTCAAGCAAAGGATGAAGCAAAAACGAGAGTAGAGAGTAAAAAGAAACCCTCAACAAAACCCTACCCTTTTATATTATTAGAAAGATAACCAAAGTGATGTGCATTTTTATTACTTATTAGTAATGATTAAAGAGGCATTATATGCCTTTGACACGCAGCCCTGAAAATGATAGTACTGCATCACGTGGCATGCAAAGAGAAACCACCGTCAACTCGAAAGACTCCCAGAAGTACAAGAAAATATACCCTGACAATTGCATTTATGAGTGTTGGACGAAGGGAAAATCCACCCTCATGGCCTCGTATAACCTTATTATCACTCTTCCTTTTCCTAAAAAACTTCCAAAGACATACCAAAATCCAAATCCCTTCCAACAACTTATCAGGAAATGACAAGTACAACGCTTCCCGAAGCCAATGCTTGCACATCCTAAAGAATGATAAATTAGACTTGGAGGGGGGACATCTAATATCAATCAAATATAAATTTTCCATGTGGAATCACACACGCCCGAACTTATCCTATAAAAGATAGAATGTTTAGCATCCTTTCATTAAATTACAGCAAAACGACGATGTACTAGAGGTTTGACGCGGGAAGCCCTGCTAGACCCAGTCAAGAATTCAGTTGTTGTCATAATCACTCTAGATCCTGAGAATCACGGGCAAAATGGTCGCGAGAGATATCAGGTCTCGATATCAGGGCTCACTCCTTCCTACAATAGTAGACACGTGCCCACCCTGCTCCATAATCTACAGCTCAACACCAGTATAAATAGAGTAATCTCAGCTCGAGGTAAACATGTGCATTTATTTTTACATTAAACTTACATTACAACTTTAGTTTAGTGATTGTGATCATCCTCTAGTTTTCTCCACGAAATTACTTAGGCACCAGAGCAGATTCGCCGTATAAATAGCCCCTTTTGATCTTACTTTTGCACAACTGCAGGTTGATATGTGGACTTTCAGGATTCAACCACATTAATAACTAATTGTGATTTTAATGTAAAAATACAAAAGGAAAATCACACCCTTTTGAGAAATAGTTAATGATGAGATATAGGGGAGAAAATCTGCTGTCCTCATTTTGGCGTCCCCTTCCATGTTCCTCTCACAAAAAGTGACATCTTTTAATTAAAATAATATATTTTATGAGCCAAATGGATCCACATGATTAAAATGGGTCACTTTTTATGAGAGGGACATGAAAGGAGACACCGAAGTGGGGACATTAGATTTTCTGCCGAGATATATAGCATTCTTGATTCTTGGATGTGGAAATTACCGAGCCTAGAGCCCAACAAGAATGAATAATAGACAGTAGACGTGGCCCATGGACATTGTGTAATTCATCAAAATCGAAAGAAGGGTAAAACGATGCCGTTGGAGTTACTGCTGTGAGAAGTGGCTTGTCCCCAAAGTCGAAGTCTTGCTCTACATCTAGCAGAATCAGAAAGCAAACAAAGTCCAGATCCCGGACAATTAATCTCAGGGAAAAACACACATAAACCTAAACGAAAATGGCTAGATACGATCGCGCAATTACAGTCTTCTCTCCGGATGGGCATTTGTTCCAGGTGGAGTACGCTCTCGAAGCCGTCCGCAAAGGAAACGCTGCTGTTGGCGTTCGTGGCACTGACGTCGTCGTTCTCGGCGTCGAGAAGAAATCCACGGCCAAACTTCAAGACGCTAGGTAATGTTTCTATCCACTATGCTTTGTTGGTATGAATTTTACATTTTGCTTTGCTGCTTGGATTAAAATGGAGAAATTTGATTTGAGGTTTATGGCGCTTCCAGTACAGTACTTGCTATTATATTCTTAGAACCCATGGAAATATGTTAGTTACATATACCACCAACTGCAGGCCATTTGAAGATTAAAAAGGATGTATCCTTGTAGTCTTAATGCTCTATCTCTAAAGGTTTAAAACTAGTTCATAATCAGTTCGAACAGGATTAGTGGTAGTAAGAGAGGGCCACGGATACTGTACTTTGCTACTCAAAAGAAAAGAAAAAAAAAACGTATATTCATTATTACCTTTTCATTGTTTAGTAATTTGCTGAATAGCAAAACAATTTCCTTAACCTTTGAAAAAGAGGTTGTTTCATTCTTAGGTACTGGTCTATAGTTGTAAGATTAACAGTAACCTTGTCATTTTTGTTAGTTATGCTCTGCCCATGCTTGATTATTGACCAAGAATTGGCAAGGGAAGGCTTGCCCCCAATACACCCTTGTGGTGGGACCCCTCCCCGGACCCTCGCTCAGCGGGGACGCGTAATGCGACCGGGCCGCCCTTTATGCTCTGCCCATGCTTGATTATTGACCAAGAATTTCTTGTGTAGTAATATTTTTTCTGCCACTTCTATATCCCATCAAGCATCAGAAAATTTGTGATAAATGTTACAAATTAGTTGATATTCTTCCCTAACATTAAAAATTCAACAGCTTATTGGTTGGTTTTTTATTTGCAGATCAGTGAGGAAGATTGTTTCTTTGGATGATCACGTAGCACTTGTATGTGCTGGGTTGAAAGCAGATGCACGTGTTTTGGTCAACAAGGCTCGCATTGAGTGTCAGAGCCATAAGCTTACTGTCGAGGATCCTGTAACTGTTGAATATATAACGCGTTACATTGCAGGCCTACAACAGAAATATACACAAAGTGGTGGTGTAAGACCATTTGGTCTTTCAACGTTGATTGTTGGTTTTGATCCTCATACAGGTGTTCCATCTCTTTATCAGACTGATCCATCAGGAGCATTTTCAGCATGGAAAGCTAATGCTACTGGGAGAAACTCAAATTCTATGAGGGAGTTTTTAGAAAAGAACTTCAAAGAAACTTCTGGGCAAGAAACTGTTAAGTTAGCAATTCGGGCTTTGCTTGAGGTAAGTGGCAGCTTATATATTTGTGGTTAATACTAACAAGGAACATTACAATTAGCATATTTTAGTACATTTTTCATTAGAGTTGCACATCTTGTGCTGAACCCATCATTCTCTGTGATTCATATTGACAAGCTTAGCAATGTGTTATAACATCTTTTTAGACTTTGTATCAGTCACCTTTGAAGTTTATTAGACCTTGATTTGACTTCGAGAGTTACATTTGAACATATATTAAAAACTGGGTTTCCTTAGATTTGTTTGCATATGAATGGATGATGAAGACTTTGAATAGACAGTGGCATGTTTTCATACCTGGTTTAATTAGTAACTTTTTCCCCCTTCCATCTTTGTCTTTTCAAGACTACCACCTTTTGTATATGGTAAAGAGGAGTTTGCTATTTCCGTCATGTCTTAAGGCAATGGAGGGCAGGAGAATGCTATAAAGTTACAATGCTGTAAAGTTACAATAATCTTTGCAAATTAGGGTTTTTTTAGTGCAGCCCCTCAACTTCATTTCGTAACAAAAAGTTGCTCAAACATCACAGTAAAATCAAATTTTGACTGAAACTGTCAACATGCATACCTGTTTGCTGATGTGGACGGACTACTTTGATAGTATATTTGTCTCATTTATAATCCCATTAACATAAAATAAAGTGAAAGGCCTATTTTACCTTTAATGTAGATCTTTCCTCTTATATTAAGAGTACAATATATTAGGGGTAAAAGAGGTATTTATTTCACTTAATTTAATGTTGACATAAATCATAATTCGGTGAAATGTGGTTGAAGATTTACAAGCAAACAAATTGTTATTTGTTTTAATAGTTTCAGTCAAGATTGGACTTTTTCTTAGTTAATTCTTGTTACAATATGAAGTTGAGGGGCTAAACTGTGAAAACAGCCTATGCCTGTAGAAGGGCCACGTGTGTAAGTAACACCCATAAAAGCTACGGACAATGAGTTTTGGATTAAGTTTCCACTTGTAGGAAGTCATGCCTTGTGAATCACATTGTCCCATGCTTATTTGGAAGTATGCGCATTATACATTTACATGTAATGTAATAAACAAAGGACGTTGTTTTTGTTGACCGTAGTTTCTCTTCTGTTTTAGCTTTTTGATATCATGAGAATAGCTGGCCAGCCCTTGTGGTTCAACTATTCATATTTGACTAAGATATACCATGCTCATTAGAGGCATTTTTCAAGTAGTTCTGCGCTTATGCATAGCAAAACATATTCCTTAGATGATTGTAGTCGCATGTTAAGGTTTTCTGAGTTCGAAGCTCTTCTTTACTAGCTCATTACCTGTACTGAAGGCTAATAATTACTATGCAGCCAATAAGGAACAAAATATTTTAAGTGCTCTTTATCTATATCAAGTAATTGGAATTGTCTATGCTTTGTTGTAAACTTCATAGCCTAGGAACCAATGTGGACAAAATCAAAACATATTTGTGGTGGAAATAAAAATTAAAAGGAAGAAGGAAAAAGGGAAGTAATTTTCGGTATTTTGTGTGTTTCCTTTTTCATTTCTCATACTAGTACAATTGATAAGTTAGATTTTTATGTGGGATAATGGGTAATTTTGCCCGTAAAGTTATTGGGGAAGCTCAATTTTTCCTTCATTGTACAAAACGGCTCAATTTTTCCCCCATGGTAGAAATCATAGCTCAATTTTACCCTTTTCCGAGGAATTCGGTCTCTAAGTTCTGTCAGCATTTACTTAGAAAAGAGGTAAAACAGAACTACATTTTCTATTTGGGACACAATTGTGCTATTTGGTATGATAAGGTTAAAATTGATCTTCCCCTACAATCTTTAGGTGCAAAGCTGATCCCTTTGTAAAATTTTATTTGGCATGATGTTTTATTCTGAAGTGGCGTTTAGTAATGGTAAGATTTCATCTTTTTCCAATTCAATTGGAATATTAGACCTAACTTCTCTGCTGCAACTTTGATTATCCGAAGGCTAAAGAAACTTATATTCTCTTTTGTTTTGTGCTGTTTACTTTAAGGTTGTTGAGAGTGGGGGAAAGAACATAGAAATTGCTGTGATGACAAAAGAGCATGGCCTCCGGCAACTTGAAGAAGCAGAAATAGATGCTATTGTTGCTGAAATTGAAGCGGAAAAAGCAGCAGCAGAGGCTGCAAAGAAAGCTCCTCCAAAAGAAACCTAGATCATCTATTATTTTATACTGAGTGATTAGTTCTTTGAGACCAGATTACTTTGTTGTGCTTGACGCTCTTATATTTGCTAAAGTAACATCTCGCTTTTTCTTATTCTTCTGTTTTGTTAGTGATTCACTCATCTTGGATATGCTTAATGATCCATTTTACTGAAAATGGTTGCTTAATTTGTACTGGAGATGCTTCAGTTGATAACCTTTTGATGCTTTTATGATAGTCAGATGGAAGTTCAGACATACTGAAAAGCTGCAAGCAAGTTAATCTCATTAATTTTTGAAATGTACTGTCAGGTTAAATAATCGAAGTTCATGTTTGGCAAATTTATCAGGTGACAGAATGGTAAGTTGTGGTCTTGACTAGCACATAGATCACCTCATGCAAGTACACTTCTCTTATGTTGCTCGCTGCAACCAGTTTTATGTTCTTTGTGAGCATGAAAATGTTTTTACATTTATTCAAGAAAATAAAATATAAATGAAATAAATATATGAATAGTTTACGTAATGTTATTTATATTTTATTTAGGGTTAAGGTGTACAAATACCCCTAACGTTTTGGGTAAGGAGCAATTTTACCCCTAACGTCTAAAATGGTGCAATTTTACCCCTAACGTTTGTAGACAAGAGCAATTTTACTCTTAACGTTGATAAATTGGGTCAATTTTAGAAATAATTCATCAAACTGTCTTCTCGGTCATGAATCTTATCATCTACACTTCACATGTGCGTCATTTTATCAGTAACAAAACATATGTTGGGATGTGAAAAAAATAAAAAAAAATATATTATCTTTTGTACGAATTAGACAAAAAAAAATCAAAAAAATCACCGAATTTATAAATATTAATCTCCAATTCTATTATTAAATTATAAAATCATGAAATCCTTTTTTTTTAGAATGAATTGATATGTAATTGGTGCAAAATAATGAAAGAAAATATGTGTGTTTTATAATAGTGTTTGAAATTGACCCAAATTACAAACGTTAGGAGTAAAATTGCTCTTGGCTACAAACGTTAGGGGCAAAATTGCACCATTTTAGACGTTAGGGATAAAATTGCTCATGACCTAAAACGTTAGGGGTATTTTTACACCTTAACCCTTTTATTTATACAATTCTTCTACTAATAAATAAATAGTATAGTATTAAGCATAATCTTTTTTAATAACATAATATGATTTATTTTCATTTCGATAAAACAATTAAGTAAATTATTGTTGTTTTTATATATATGTAGAGTAGGAAAAAAGTTCATAAAAATGAAAATCTAGAAATCTTGAGATATTGTATTCTTAATAAAATTTAAAGGGTAATTAATTTATTAGTCCTCATATTTTGATAAAACATACTGTTTAGTCTCTATATTTTCAAAAACACACGGTAAGATTCCTAACCTTTTTCTCGATGAACTATTTAGTCTCTAACGTTTTTCTCGGTGAACTGTTTAGTCCCTACCGTTAGACTTTCATGAAGATTCTGTTAGTCAATTTGGATTTGAGTCAAAATCTATTTAAAATAAAAATATAATGCCTTAACTACATTTTACCACAAAATCAAATATATAAGACCATTATCTTCATTGTTTCTCATCTCTGCGTCTTTCTTTTCCTTTATTTTCCTTTCCTTTAGACTTACTGTATCTGAAATCAACTTTGAGTAGTTCTTCTTCTTGATTTTCTTCATAATCGTTCAGATTCGTAAGCAGGCTCTGTGTACTTTTGCTTGTTTTCCATGAATTGCTTTTGACTGATAAATAGTAAAGGGTAATCTAGTCATTTCTGAATTCATAAACGGTAAAAAATCTAACAAACAGACGGAAGGACTAAACAGTTCATCGAGAAAAAGGTTAGGGACCTTACCGTATGTTTTTGAAAATACAGGAACTAAACAGTGTGTTTTGTCAAAATATAGGGACTAATAAATTAATTACCCAAATTTAAAAGTAAAATATAGATTTTACTAATTTCTTTATATATAGAATATTAATATTAGAATTTATATTCCATTAAATGGTTGGTAGATTTTAATATTTAAAGAAAGATAAATAATTATAAGGTCCTTGTGTTTTTACCTAATACATTAGTTAGTTACTCCGTTTTTACAAATAATTATATAGTCCCTCAGTTTTTATTTTAATCAACTCCTTTTTTTTTTTTAAATAAGAAGAATTTCTATTAATCAGTAACAAGTTCTTAGAGAATTACAGAATTTAAAAAAGCCGGAATTAAAAAAGATAAAAAAGGATTAGCATTGGAATATGCCGCTCTAGCTATTGTATGTGCTGCAATATTCGCTAATCTTGGACAAAATGAAACCCGAAAATCAGGTCTCGCTCTCAGTAACTCCTTGCAGCCATCGATCAAAATCCCAAAAGAAGTGAGATCAGTTCTTGCTCCGTTCACCCCATCCTGCTACTAACTTCGAATCTGTTCTAAAACAGACTCGCTCCTGCTCCAGATCTGAAATCCACAATAGTCCTTCTCTTAGCGCTAGAGCCTCCGCTGTCTTGACAGGCTGATCTCCCCTTGTGAATCCCGATTTACAAGCAATAAACTCACCCATTTCATTTCGGAGAATCCCACCCCATCCATAGCAACCGGATTCCCCAAAGATTGCAGCGTCAACGTTGCAGACAAGTCGACCAGCCTCAGGTCTCTCCCAGATGCTTCCCGTGATCTGTCTCGTTACCTCACCATCATCAGCTTCTCTAGAGCCCCTGCGAGCAGCATGTGGAATTATTGGACAAACCGCAAACAACGAGTCGATCAGGTCGGTATTTGCATTATTCAAACTCATAGCTGATGCTTGATTTGTATTAACAACACTAATCGTTGTTGCAGGTCCAAGTACAGGAGCCACCGTCGGATTCAACAGTAACGATTCAGCCTCTCTCGAGCGAGATGCGGAAGGTGCTTTTTCCTGGCTTTTTTTCCAATTCATTAGAAAATTCATTCCTTGTGTTACTACTAAACTTGGGGGCATCAATCTATCATTCCAAAGCTTTTCATTTCGCTGACCCCAAATACTCCACAAGATGCACGCCACTTTGTCAATCCAGATTCCTGTTTTTTGCATACAGAGTTGAAGGAGGTAATTGTTGGTGTGCCCTAGTTCATAGGCATTGGTTCTTATAAAATGTATTTGTGTCACATTAATAAAGGCATTAATCTAGTTCATTTATATCTTGTGCTATAATATGAATAGAGAATCCATTGATTGATAATCGTAAAACCATATCCCAAGTCTATTCTATCATGGGAATGATTAGGACCACAGGCTTGTATATTCGACGACTGTATGGTAGTAGTTGATACTAGCCATAGCACTTGATAAGTCAGTTGTGAATATGGGTACATGTTATATACATGTGACTGGATCGATCCGCCCGAGAAAACTACATGGTGGTTGTGTCATTAGTTTTCTTAAGTAGGTCTCTAACTGTCTTCAGACCAGATTTCATTATAATATCAATGTGGGATCCGGTTCACTTTGACATACGCCTAACAGGTCTGTAATAGGATGCCAAATACGGGTATGATTGGGTGAACAGGTGAACACGTTGGTATTGATATTGAAGTGATGGAATTACCACTCATGTAATAGTGAGATGATATCACAGGCCACTTGATAAGTGAGATTGATAAGTGTGTGGCCACACCCTGATAAGTAGTTTACTTATCTGTTTCATCAATCTACTTAAGATCAAGAAATATCATAAACATCAGAGAGGATGACAGCCGCCATGCCTCTAGTTTATAATATCGATATCAAATGGTAAAAGAAGTTAAGAGATAACTACAGGGTCTCTGCATCTTTAGACTGCTGAAACTCTGTCTTGGTTAGGGGCAGTAATGGTTTGCTAGAACCCACTTACTGTCTGTGGGCCGTGAGCCCACTGCTAGCTAAGGACAGTCCCATAGGATCGTGCACATCGAACATCTGAGTTAGAACTTATAGAACGGTACATTGGAGAGATGAAATTAATTAATTGATTGATAGTAAAATATCAAGGTAATTAATTGGTGGTTAATTAATTGATTAATTGATACTTTGTATCAAGGTAATTGGTTAATGGTCTTAAGTGTTGAGTATTTAATTGATTAATTAGTTTACGGGATGTAATTAATTGATTTGTAAATTAATGAAATTGCATTCGGTGAATAATTAATTAAACTAATATGTTAATTTATTAATTAGTGTTGTTTGTTTAATTGGGGTAATTAAATTTAATCTAATCATAATTAATTGCATAGAATAAATATTATTGGTATTTATTTATGTAATTAGATTAGGATTGGATTAGTTTTGTAATTAACCAATTAACCCTAAACCTATTAGGTTTAGGAATACACTATATATATAAATTAAAACACTAAACCCTAATCAACACACATCATATTTTCGGCCACCACCCACCAAATTCATAAGAATTTCGGCAGCCACTAATTGAAAGTGGAGAAGAATATTGGCATATTACATTATCTCTCCAGTTCTTCATCCGTTCTTCGGCTAGCACCGGTTCTGACTCGATAGCTGTTCGTGCACTTGACTACGGAGATCTCACTACTTTGTGGATTCTTCAGCCGTCTCTAGAAGAGACAGTCCGGGTATGTTTATATCCCTAAACGGATCAAAAGGTTTTATTCAATCAATGGTTAACGGACAAAGATCAAACTAAAGGGATTAGAAATAAATTTTAAACCGCAATTCCGCTGCGCTACAGTTGATTAACTGGCTTTAATCCCTAACAGTAATCCCCAAATTCCGCGTCGGCATCCCAAGGGAGATTAATTCCAGCTTCAATCCAACATTTCGTTGCATACTGACATTGCATAAATAAATGCCAAGTATGTTCAATCTCCTTCCCGCAAATGGTACATGTTAATGGAATATCCATGCCCCTAGAATGAAGGTTAAGTCTGGTCGGTAAGCAGTTGGAAGTAGCCTTCCACAGGAAAAAATTTATTTTTGGAGGAATATACATCTGCCACATACTTTTCCACCCCGCCATCTCAGTAAAAATTTGATTTTGCTCTTCATAAGCTTTATATCCAGATTTTGAGGTATACACTCCATCTTTGGTGAATTGCCATATCAGCCGATCATCCAAATTCCTTTGGGTAATTAACATATTCTTGATCACCCTAGCATCTTCATTATTGAATAGCTCCTCCACAGCATTCGCATTCCATCTTTTTTCCCCTGTAACAAAGAGATCAGAAACTTTTGTACAGGTATTTACTACTTCATTACTTGAAATGGGAATGAAATCTTTGTCTTTGTCAGGCCAGGGGCCCATCCAAATTAGAATGTTGTTACCATCACCGATGCGCCATCTTAGACCCAGCCTTAAAACCTCTCTAGAACTCCAAATACTCCTCCAAACTAAACTAGGATTATTGCCCAGTTTGGAGGAAACAAAGCTATCCTGCGGAAAATATTTTGCTTTGAACAAACGGCTAACTAGATCATTTGGTTTATTGATGAAGTTCCACCCTTGTTTTCCCAGTAAAGATAAATTGAAGGATTGGAGATGTCTATAGCCCAGACCCCCACAATTCCTAGGTCCACAAACACGATTCCACGTGAACCAATTAATCCCTCTCCTGCCTTCGGTTTTCATACTCCACCAAAAGGAGTTCATCATCCTTTGAAGCTCATCACATAGAGTCCTAGGAAGAAGGAAAGCACTCATGCAATATGTGGTCAAGGCTTGAGCCACAGACTTCAAAAGAACGTCTTTACCTGCATTAGAAAGGAATTTGGTTCCCCATGTGTTAAAGCGTTTCCTTAATCTATCTTTCAGGAAGCTAAAAATAGCCTTTTTAGACTTTCCGACCAACGAAGGAAGTCCGAGATATCGGCCCGTGTCCAAGGACGCGGTAACCTCCAGCAGGTTCTGGATAGACACTCTAAGATCCTGTTGGACATCTGGGCTGAAGAAGATGCCCGATTTTTGTATATGTTTGAGTCAATGGTCAAACTATACTAAACAAATTTTAAAATACCAAAATTACCCTTTAATCTATGTTTTAATAATAAACATATTATATTTTTCCTATTTTATGTTTTTTTTCTCTTTTTTTCTACATAATCATAATCTCTCCTATATTAAGTAATTAATTTATTAAGTTTTATATAATTATTTTTGGTGAAAGTTTTATATAATTATAGTACTTTAATTTAGTAACGTAAAATTTATTGACTAAAAAAATAAATAATAAATATTTCAAAAATTATTAAAATAGAAGTAAAACTATACAAAATTATAAAAAGTAATCTTTATTTATCTCTAATAAAATTATGAATCAACAAATAAAATTTTATTTTTTTAAGCCATCGAAAATTCATTTAGTATTAAAATATTATATTAAAAAATAAATAAAATAAAATTTTAAGAGAATAAATAATTTTTATGAATTGTGTACGCAAGTATATATCAATTTTGGTGTATATATTTCAAAAACATCATTAAAACTACTTGGATTAAATTTGAAACTAAAAGATAAGTTTTTTTTATGTATATAACTAGGGGCAAATTTATACTTTCATCTAAAAAACAAATGGAAGGACTAAAGAGTTGATTAAAACAAAACTTAAGGACCTTATAGTAACATGAGGACTTTATAATTATTTATCCTATTATATTTAATGATAACAAATGGTAGATTCTATAGTTACTTTGTTTTTTACAAACTAACCATTACTTTGTGGGTGTCTTCTATGCTTACTTTGCTTTCTTTTTTCTACCATTGGATGAGCTTACTTTGTCAAAGTTCATCACCATCCAATTGTGGAAAAAACAAAATAAGGCTTACTTTGTCAAAAACAAAGTAATCATAGTCTAACCATTACTTTGTGTATTTTTACCATTGGATGATTGGTATGATATTAATCCAATGATGATAAACACAAAGTACAAACTCGGTCCGCTTCAAGTTTTATTTTTATCCAATTAACAATTTAGTTAATATCGTACTCATAGTATAAAAAAATAAATAAGTAAAGAAAAGTACGTAGAGTATCGATTCTAAATTCATTGTCAATGGAAAGTTAAAAATGAAAGCACAAAAGAGAAATTGTTCATATTCGAAGAAATTGTAACGACCCAGTCCAGAGTGGGTGGTGCCGGGGTAAGAAGACCTGAGCAATGAGCGGCCCTAAGGGATGGCAATGGGGGCAGGAATGAACTGAATCCCACATCGGAAATGGAGAGGGAGTGATTGAGGCTTATTAGTAAGATGTGAATCCAATACATGCAGACGTGTTTTAAAGCCGTGAGGCCCAATGTGTTGGAATTGGGCCAGAGCGGACAATATCTACATGGTATTGGACCAGGGTGTTACAATTGGTATCAGAGCCAACTCTCCATGTACGATGTGTGGTTCGGGGACGAACCAGGCAGAAGCTGGTGGGCCTGTAACGACCCGGTCCGGAGTGGGTGGCGCCGGGATAAGAAGGCCTGAGCAAGGACCGGCCCTAAGGGACGGCGATGGGAGCAGGAATGAACTGAATCCTACATCGGAAATGGAGAGGGAGTGATTGAGGCTTATTAGTAAGATGTGAATCCAATACATGCAGACGCGTTTTAAAGCCGTGAGACCCAATGTGTTACAGAAACTATCGTCAGAGAAACAAAAAAACTATGGAACCCAAGAAACAGAATTAGATGACGGAAGAGGCTACAGTTGCATTTTAATCCGGAGACGTGAAACACATGAGCATGCATTCATTAGAGGATGGGTATATAAGAATGAGCGCCACACCAAAAAAACAATGGTGAAGATAAATATTATTTCTTACGCCTGTAAAAAATTCCAAGATATGTAGTTTAGTGTCATATATCCAAATTTTTTTAGATCATAATTTATTAATAAATAAATTGTTTTGATTTATTTGATATAGTAAGTTTAACTACGTAAAAGACATTATCTTTTATCACACAACTAAACAATTAGATATAAGTAACCCCTAGTTTATAACAGTAATCATAAAGTGTTCATACAAGATGATGTGAGACCATACTTTATGATTCTAATTAATCGATAAACCTAATGAACCCAAGTCAAGTATTATGTTATGGGATTAATATAATACCGTAGCGACTTGCATGTAACAATTTCTTCTGTTCCTGAACAGAAAGCCAATCTCACAAGCTTTAGATATAAGGATATCTAGACAATTACGTGAATCCAATGGATTGGTTCATTAGGATTGACATCCGAGATGAGATAACATGATGGATGATGGATCTATCTAATATCATATGTCTTATCTCAATGGTATTAGTAGGTACAACTAATCCCCAAACTCAAATAATCATTAATGTGATTTTAGATTATGTGGTGTGATGTTTTGACTAAGTTATCTAACACTATCCAACACACTAGGTGTGCTCGAACAAACATTGAGTATCACATGAAGTAACTGCAGAATAGTTAATGATAGATTGAGCATTCATCATTCTCGATAGATGAGCGATATATACATGGCCTCTCCTGGAGAATTAACTTGAAATCCTTGCAAGGTGATAAGGTTAAGAGATGAAATGTAGATTACACTTAACTTATCTATTTAGAGTTAATTCTACCTGGACAAGCAAAATGAATGTCTCGGTATATGTAACGTGATAGTTTCCAAAGTTATCTTTCGTTTAATGAATATTATTGATGAAGGATCATATTTTACTACCTCTGATGTTGAAAGGTAAAAGGTCAAACCAACATGACTTTTATGGCTCTGGGAGAATGTGACCATTCTGGTAACACAGTCTGCTTACCCATTCTATTATAAGTTGTGATTGAATTGATTTGTTTAAGTTAATTGTAAGAAACATATACGACTAGTTGCAGTAAGAACTTAATAGGTCACACACTAAAAATTAAGACCGAATGGCGAAATGGTAATTTGGAATTGTTCCAATTTTGAGATAGAAAATTAAAGGGCCCGAAATATATAGGTTGGTTTAGGATAAATTATTTAATTGATTTATAGTGTAATTATAATTAGGTTATAATTATAAATAAATAAATTAAACTAATTATAATCCTAAAAAGAAATGTAAATTCTAATGTGATTGGAATTATAATTATTAATTTTATATAGAATAGAATTAGTAATTACATTTCCTAATGAATTATCTCAACCTAATGTGATTGGAATACTACTTAATTAATTAAACCTAATTGGATTATGAGTATAATTAAAAAAAAACCTATATAAATCCTTTATATGGGTTCGACCAACATATCATTAATTAGGGCAATCTAGCATTTATCAAGCCTGCAAAGCCTAAATTATTTCCTTTTGTAAGTTATGTCCAGGCTAAATTGGTTCCCTTCACGATTCAATTCTTATTCGAAACTTGGGAATTAATCCTCTCTATGGAAGAGCTCCTCGTATTACCTCAGTATTTTGGCATCCACCGGTTCCGTTCTCCTTAAGGTGCAAATCAATACGGTTTAGTCTGGGAAAGCTAGTAAATTGTCATTTTCTTCGGCACCAACCAACATAGTCTCGAGGTTGAGAGTCACATCCTTAGCTCAACCGAGAGATCTTTTGTATTCAGGATAGGCGATTTGGATCGGGTGAGGAAGATCTATATCTAATCAACCAACTCCAATCGGACACCTTAAATAAGGGGTCTTTACCCTTATTTATCCTCTCTTTTTAACTCTTGTGATTATTCAATGTTTTGAACAAAAGATTCCGCATTGCTATGAGAAAGAATCTCACAGTAACCTATCAGCTTCGAAAAGAAAGCAAGTCCTCTGCTTGTCTTTTTTGCCTGTGGGTTGTCCTCGATGCCAATCCCGCACTTGACCTGCAATATGCACTTCTAATTGGGATCCAACACAGAATAATTACCTCATCGTTTCTTAGTTTGTGTGGATACTGTTAGAGGTGTTCTACTCGTGATCGCTACACAGGGTTGATTAGTGCATAAAGAAGATTGAGGTTGATCTAGTTTGTTGAGAATATTGGTAGATCTACGTGGGCACTTCATTTGCAATGATAGTTAGATCTTGAAATAAGGTATGTACTTATGTTTAACTTATTTATGATATAATTAACGAATCATACGGGATATGGAAATAGAAATGTTTTTGTTTTCCGCTGTGCCTACGCATGTTCTATTTTCTAACAAGACCGCCACTACATTTTTGAAGAGGATGCATCAAGCCTATGTAAAGAAATAAAATAGTTAGTATTGGAAACAAATGAAGTCAGATAAGTTGTTTGTAATTTATTAAGTTGAAACTTACTTCATGCGTCGTTTTTTGTTGGGTTTTCCTTTGGTATTTTTTTTCTAGTGATGGTTCACAAATGTCGAATTACATGACCTTTTAGGCAGGTGAAGGGACAATATACATGAAAACAGGTGATGTCAAATGAGTAGAATGAGTTGGGGGTAGAACATGGTATTCTTTTTTTGGAGTTTCATGTCGTCTTTGAAAATGTATATAACTTTAAAGCTTATGTTGGACATGTCATCTACTAAGTTGTTAACCTGAATCTGAAAAGTTTTCTTAAGGCCATAAATTTTAGTCATAGTAGGGGGAATTTCATGCCTTTCTTTGCAGCCACCGACAAAGGTGTTAATATGAACACCAATTAGGTCAGTAGCCATATGATCGAAAATAACAAAAGTAGGACATCCAGTTGCATCCTCAATAATTAATCTGACCATGTACATGTGGTTCATAGATTATACATAAAAGTTTTATACAAGTTTGAAGTTGGTTACAGAAAATAATATTATCTAACTTGAATGCACCATTCCCTCTCTCATTTCTTCGTATAAATAGGGAGCTCGTCAGAAATAAAAAAGGTTCGAAACTTGAAAGCTAAAAGCTATATAGTTGCATCAAAAGGAGAAAATCACCCTTTTCTGGCTTGATCACCCACTAAAATCTTTAAACACCTTGTTCTAAATCGTAAGAATACCCAACCAAATCCTTGAACCAAAAGGCTCTATCCGAGATTTTTACCTCATTTTCGAAGTTTCACTCAACTTTCCGTCATAAGTTGTTTGGTATTGGCATCCACACTGTTCCAAAGACAACTGGCACATGACAAGAGTAAGCTTCTGAGGTTTTATATCGGGCTAGCATTTTGGTTTGTGTTTATTTCCATTTTATTAGTTCCTTCTTTGTTTTAAAGGTAAAATTAGTGTGTTTCCAACATTCTCTTTATTAAAGTGGTTTTTCTAAGGAGTTGAGGTAGTTTTAGGGCCTGACCAATTAAGTTCAAAGTTTCTAGTGTAGTTTAGGAATTGTGTACGCTGCTCTTCTCACTTGAGGGGAGTGACGTACGACTAAACATGTTTATCGTGCAATAATATATAACTGAGTACGGTGGACAGACTCAGAATGATAACCAAACTTGGACCTTTTGGGGGTTCAATTTGGGTATATTAAGCATTTTCATACATTATGGGGGGAAATAGAGTGGTTAGTTTAGGATTATTTGTTTTTGGCACGTATTTTCCTATAAAATGAGTTTGAGTGGAGGATCTGGAATTCTTAGTCATAAGTCACTCTTTGTAGTGATGTATGGTAGTGAAGAACTGATGTAAGTCACTCCCTGTAAAGTTTCTATCAAAATGCATTTGAATGGAGGATCTAGAGTTCTCAGTGATAAGTCACTCTTTGTAGTGACTTATTGCAGTAAGGAACTGACTTAAGTCACTTTTGTAAAATTTTCTGTCAAAATGTGTTAATGTGGGGGCTCTCTTTAGCCGTAAGTCACACTCTATAGTATGTACAATGATGAGGGACTGACGTAAGTCACTTTTTTATAAAGTCTAGTTCATTTGTTACCTTCTAATGTATTTGGATAACAAAACATATATTCATTCAAATCATTCGTTTCATACATATTTTGTACACTAACATGTTTCCTTTTATATTCCCGTTGTGAAATATGTATCCCCTTTACCTCATTTAAAAGTTGTAATAATTTACAGTTTCAGTATTTATTTATGCTTTCAAATGTGGTATGTGAGCATCCTCACTAATAAAAGAACTAAAATGATAATAGGAATAGCGAGGGCGCTTTCAAAAGAGAGGATGTTAAACTTGATAAGTTGCATCCACTGACTTAGAATCTCTGTTTAATAACCGTTTTACTCGGCTAAATTTCCGGTTATCTGGGTGGAGACTCTATCAAATTGTATTTTTATACAAAACTTAATAAGGTGGAAAGACACGAACTAAGTGCACGAGAGAGATAGAGAGAGGCACCAAGAGGGAAGAGAGAATGAGGTAAGTTTTTCCTCGCATATTATGTATTAGGGTTTACTTGGGGTTAAGATTATATGGTGTAGCTATCGATTTATAGCTTCTACTTATGGCAAAACATAATTACCCATGTAACTTTGATCCGATCCAGATAAGTTATGAGCGGGTTATATTCGGTTTATACAAGTTACGGGCAGATTATATTCGACACAAATGTATTTCCAATAATAATAATTAGAAACATAAAAAGTAATATATCTTATTTACCTTATATTCTTATATTATTTCAAAAACTGGATTTGGAACAGTAATCCAAATTAAAGAGTATATAGTATAAAATCTGAAATATCCCATGAATTTATCATGTAATGATCTACCCATTAAGGCATAACCAACCAATACTGTCTATGGGACCCATCTCTACCAAATATATTAATTCATTTCTGCTTGGGTTGGGATTAGGAAGAATTTATTCCAAACATCTTCTAAATCTGTATCCATGCATGCTACAATGAAAGCTACAACACTCATCAATTTTCAACATACAGAGAAAAGTCCCCTAAAACTTTACTTTTAATAATAATAATAATAATGTGTTTGTTACTATTAGGATTAATTGTGGAACAATTTAAATTCGACCCATTAAAATTGGTTTGTGCAGTAAACGCTCCTAAAGTCGCTTAAATTAATAATTTCGAATTTGAATCCTAGTATTGCTACTGTCTATTGGGTGTTGTTGGGCTTGACCCAATTATAATTTATGAAATAAGTCCATGTGTCTTTAAGTTTTTTCAAGTGATCTCACATTGCTTTCAAAGCACTTGATGAAGATATTTATAAAGAAGATCCTCACATGCTTGGGGTGTGCCCCAAGGGGTACCCACTTTTGTGAAATGGTGATGACCTACCTCCTTGGTTGACCACCACACACGCGCGCCGTCCGTCCGAACCGAACCGGGTTGGGTTGGGTTGGTGTGGTGTAAACAATATAATTTTTTATTGAAAAATAATAATATTTTTATTATTATTTTATTAAATTCGTTTTTTTATTTGTTATTAATTTAATTGCCTCTGATTTAGTCTTTGTGAACGTTATTCATAACGTCTCTTTTATTCTGAACGTGTCTTCTCCAAACCCAGTCTTTCCCCACCTTCCTGATTTTCCTCCTACCTTCTTCTCCTGTAAATCAGAGCTCAACAGCTCTATTTTTTTCTGTATAAATAGGTGGTGTGAGACTACCATTAACACAATTTAATTTGATTCTTTCTGTATTTCCAAACTGAGTAAAAAATTGAGAGTGTAGACAGAAACGATTTTTGTACGGTGCAATACAAAATCGTATTTACAGAGGGTTGTTTTATCTTGGAGGCGACCGGAGTTCATACTGTTTGATAAATTTCGGCAGTTCCGCGAACGTCTTAAGAAAGCGACATTGTTCGTGACTCTGCCCATTTATTTTTGTTCGGTCTGTTCCTGTTTTCTGAGTTCGAGTTTCAACAGGTGTGGTTAGCGAGAAATAAATTTTATTTTGTCCAGGAACATTTTAGTATTGAAAAAGTTTTGGGACAGATTTCTTTGACGGTTAAGAGTCAATTGTGTTATAGGCGAGGTGCTAGATGTAATCAGTATTTTGCTTGGATTGTTTAGTTTTAGATGACCTTTGCTGAATTTGTTGTATTTTGGAGTTCTTTCTTTTAATATAAGATATATTTTCAATAAAAAAAAATAAACTTTAACTGAGAGAAAATCAACCTATAAAATATTTCACGAGATTAAGTAAACGATATATAAAAGAAGAAACAATTTAAATTCAGAGTTTTACATATGAGAATCTTGTTCAATTGATGATAAATAATTATAATAAAAATCAATACAAGAGAGTCTTCGAAATTGTTCTAAAAATATCGATTAGCCTTTTAAATTTAAAAAGCGTCTTATTCAGTTTTTAAATTTGCTTAAAGTGGTATTCATTGTAATTTGAAAATATAATCTTGTTTTAGCAGATATAAACTTAAGAAGTTAATTATGTTTAAGGTGGCAAGGTAGGTTACTAACCTATTAGAAGGACATTCAACTTTTTTTTAGCAAATTAGGTTTTGAATTTATAAAATTTATTAGTATATTGTTTAATTTCTGTATTTTAATATATAATTTAATTTTTAATTTTGGTTCTATTTAACAATTTAATACATTAAATATTTGAATTACTACTAAATAATTTAATTGATATATAAAAAGTTAAATCATTGAATAGAATAAAAATTAATGAGTGTTACTATTTTTTTATAAAAATGCTAATATTTCATTAAAATAGAAAATTGTAAGTACAAAGATGAAACTAATAAGAAATAAAATCGTTACATATATATAATCTAAGTTTACTCCATAGTCCACAAAGGCAAAAAGAAATGGCTATTAAAAGTAAGAAAAAATAAGGTAAAATATATCAGCTAATAAAATTATCTACCCAATCTAATAATAATATTGAAAATCAATTAAACTTGATAAATAAATAAAGAAGATGAGGAGTGTGGATAAGGGAAAATAGAAGAGGTTGGTATAAATTAAAAAAGAAAAGGAAGGGTGGGGCCCATAATAATGATAGAAAAAGGAATAGGGACTACCGCCGCAACCGCGCACATGATATTACGTCGGACGGCTGCCAACTACTGCCCAAAAATAAAGGAGTTGGTAACGTCTTGTCTAGGAGAGATTTTCATTTCTCAATCTCCAATTTCATACCATACCAAAACCTCTCAATAATTATTTAATGCAACCTTTTTAAATCAAATATAAATGTAACTCCAATCGTATCAAACAATATAAATTTTAAATATTTCAGACAGTTTGATAAAAAAAATATGACTTAGTAAATTTAGTTTTTAACATTTTAATAGATTTTTTATAATTTTATTAGTAATAAACTGAATATTTTAGACATAATTGATATTTGCAAGATCTGGAGTGATTGTGGTCGTTAAATATCAGTCAAACCAGTTTTTCTAATTTTCAATAACGTATGACTAAAATTGATCTTGTTTGGAAACATTAAGATTAAATTTATACATTAAGATTAAATTTGCACTTCCATTAAAATGTTAAGACTAAATTTAGTCTTTATCCCATTAATATACAATTTCTTCAGTAAAAAAAATATAATAAATAAATAAATATATCATTTCACCTATCTATCTATACTATGGGTCCGTTTGTTTTACCTATTGTTTGTTGTTGCTATTTACTGTTTCCTGTTTGAAAATACTGCTTTTTCAAAAAGCAGAGATTTCTTTCTTTTATAAAAAGCTAGTTTTCAGCTACAAAAGGCAAATAATAGGTATCTAACCAAACACCTAAAACTCTCATTTTCAAAGTCAAAATGCAAACATGAGATTAAAAAGCAGCAACCAAACACCCCCTTATGTATAATAATTGAAGTATAACGAATTTACAAAAAGTATTTTAGATGTTTTTTGGCTTAATTGGCACCCTATGAGTAAAGAGAATAAATGAGTTCACATTATCTCTGTCATTATAAATATTATATTAATATCATAAATATTAGGAGCAAAGAGAATAAATGAGTTTGCATTATCTCTGTCATTATAAATACTATATTAATATTTGTTTCACCTTTTTAGAATTGGATTGCGAGCGTGCCAGTAATTTTGTAGAAAAATTACAAAAGTGTGAAATCTTACTTCTAATCAAATATTGTGTAAAGCTAAAGGACGAAAAACTTAAAAGTTCGAAATTAAAACAGTAAAAAAGAATGACTTAATTAGTATGAACGATACTGAATTGAGAATAAATGCTTGAATTTAAAATTGAAGGATTACAAATATAGAAATTGAATTTGAAGAACTACACATTGAAAATTAGAAATTGAAAGAAATAATAAAATGAAACTTGAAATTGAAAGTGTAGAACTAATGATTGAAATCCAAAGGGACTTGGAGTTGATTTTGGTCGATTGTTGTTGAGATTTGTTAAGAGCTTTTTTCTGCGGTAAAAATATGTATTTATGTTGTAAATAATATACAAGTAACTGCCCAGCAAAGAAGCTTCACGTTTCAGCAAGAAAGTTATGTTACTACTCTCTTCCATTAATTATAATGTAAGGCTGCTCCTGGCTGCTCTCCTCCACTATCTCTTTTCTGCTGTTAAATTCTATCATTATGTTTTGGATTTTATGTCCAGCAAGGAAGTTTCACGTTTCAGTAAGAAAATTCTGTAACTGCCAATGATGTTCTCTAACTCTAAAGCAAGGTTGCTCCCAACTATTTTCACCGACTAACCATATTGAGCCCCACTAACTTCATCCAACTTCCATGCAAAACTTGTTGCAGTAACTTGTATATTTGATTGGACAATTACCCAATTCAGCTAGAACTTTTGGTAAATTATAAAAATCAGTCTTAAACTTCAAATGTTTCACACATCTTGGCGGAAAGAGAAATTAATAAAATAATTACAAATTCAAACCAGACCAATTGGTAAAATTTCCCAATCGGCTCGAATCCCATCAAAATATATAATTTAGACCGAATTAAGTAATTAATTATGAAATTGGCCTAAATTAAAATAAGGGTGAAACAATATCATAACTACTAGGTGATTTGAGCTTTTGTTAGCAAGACATATAATGACCCGAAGACCTCAAATGGGCCTTGGCCCATTCAAGATAATGGTGATGGTTAGTCTTGACCGAAACTTGACCAAAGTCAAATCTTTGGGCATCTTAATATGGCCGAAGGCTGTCTTCGGAGGAGTGTTTGGAGACACGTGGATCAATCAGCGTGCTGGATTCCAAACACATGCTCCTCATTTTCACAAATACATTGGCACACAAAGATAGGGTCTCAGTGCCTATCATAAGCTTTCACGTGTCCAAAATACATCTCAAATTACCTATAAATAGTAAGGCATTCCAAGGTCCCATGTATCTCATTTTCAGTTATCAGAATTTTGTTTCTATAATTGTGTTAGCTCGATATTCTGTCATGTCACTGACTTTAGCATCGAAGAGGATTTACCGGAACTCCGACCCTTTTTTCTGACGTCTGTTGTGGTTTTGAGGTGACCGAAAGATCAACTAAAGATTCATTATTAAGAATTACAGTAACACTAGGCTTAATACATCAAAAGCCCTCTAAACATGTCCAAAAAGATTGATTGACCCATCAACTTACATAATGTCTCGTTAGCCCCCTCAACTTGCTTAAAATAATATATTGGCCACTTCAATTTGTTCAAAATGGCTCATTGGCTCCCTGAACTTGCTTATAATGATCCATTTGCCTCCTGAACTTATTTAAAGTGACATGCATTACATTTTATCTAAATCTGTAAAAAAATTCAAAACTTAAAAAGCAAAGGCTTAATTCGTGATTTTAAGTCTTTAAAACAAATTAACCTTTTATTTTGTACATTTTTATGACGTTTTTATAGATTTAAGGACTTAATCATGACATTTTAAGCAAATTTAGGGGGCTAATGAGACACCGTGTAAGTTTAGGGGGTCAATCAACCATTTTGAATAAGTTCAGAGGGCAACTGATGTATTAAGCCTAAATACTACATTATCTCTGACATCATAAATACTATATTAATATCATAAGTATTAGGATTAAAGAGAATAGATGAGTTCAGATTATCTTTGTCAATAGATTTTATAAACGTCAACATTAATCATTAATTGGGTTGTAACACTCCTACTCCCTAACCTTTAATCTCCCTATACCAGTTTCTTCACCCTTTATATTCCACTTTCCATTATTCTTTTCATTAAAAAAAATGTTGTATGTTGTCTTCCTATTAATTTTGGTAAGTTCTTTTACTTCTTTTAGATTTCATGAGTAAATTGACGTGTTATTCTTTATTTTTGGTAAGATTTGTCTTTTCTCATGCTAACTTATTTCATTGCAACTAAGAATATGTGAAATATTTTTTTCTAACCTTTTATTTTATTTAAAGGTCTCTGATTTTTAAAAGGTATTCCATCATTCAAATAGCTATAAATAGAATACTGAAAGAGGAAGAAAGGATTAAGAGGTAATAATGAGTGGGTTTCGAAAGTGAGATTAGGTGAAACATGTGTTTGCAATAAAAATTTGTGAGAAGACAAGTGTTAGATACTTATTTACAATCAAAATAAAAAAACTTACTGAAATTGAATTACAATCATATATATTCATACAAATCATCAGTCATAGAGGTAATTATCCATTCATTGGTTTTATTTTCCAAAAGATTACAACTTTATTTTGGAAGAAAAAGATTACAAATTTTTATTGGATTGAATTATACTCATTTCATAGCAGCAATTGAATAAAATATTTTTCTTAGATATCCAATTTTATTAGATGCATTTTTCTCATGAAATATATTACATGTTTTATTATCTCAAGACATTAATTTTCCATTCAACTTCTTCTTATCTACAATTCGATCCATACAGAGTTGCTGTGAATATAAATTGAATATTAATACTTCTTTTTTCTTCTTTAAAAGTTTGGCTTTATATTTTTTTCTTTCCTTTCTATTTAGTGGTGTTATCTTTGATTAAGTTTTTTTTTTATTCAAAGCATTGACAATTATAATGTCAATCTCCAAGATATCATATTACTTATCTCTCCAGGAACAGTTATTGGCTACCTTTCGATGGAAGTCTATTCTCAGCTATGAATTATGGAGTTTGTAGTTCAAAGCTTAAACATCGTGCTTTTTTGTCTAAGGATTTTCTTGGTTTTCTATAGATTTTTGCTTCAAACTTTATTTTTATTATTTAATTAATTTATTGTTTTCTTCTATAATTGTTTAATAAGGATTATTATGGAAGTGCAATCCATCAATTTTAAAGACGACTGATGCATGTCCGGTGCCTAGGTAGAGCTTACGAAATATATATTATGATAAGTGCGTTCCGACTATGGATGTGATCTTCCTAAATGCTCTATCTCTACTAGACGCTACTACTTAGGGGCAAGTATACCCCGTCGTATCAAGTAATAATCCGGTTAAGACCGGGTATCGAATCCACGGGATTTATAACTACAAGTATTAAACGACTCGGTTTTATACGTTATCTAAGCGGTGAATACTTTAGGTTGGTTTGAGTGACAACTACAAACTACTCCTAAACTATTGGTGAGACAGATTTGCGTAACGGAAAACTCCACGGAATGATATGGGTGACGATAAGTTATAAATATAATAAACAATGACTCCGAATATATTCGATTGATGAGTTACTCTTGCAAAGACGACTACGTGTAGTTCGACCGACCCGTGAAGTATTTAGACTACGTGGTTCCTAGTCAAGGCGTGTCTAATGCAGGGGATCAGAAACTAGGGCCCGTAAGTTCCGTGGTTTGTCAATTCCTACGGTTTTCGGTGCGTCACTTCCGGTAAGGCAATACCTATATGAATCCCTAAAGATAGCCCGAATGGCATCAAAAATCGCGTTCCCCTACACAATAATCAATTACGAGTATCAAAACTAGCAATAAACATCAACACGTATATAGAAACGGAAATTGCAAATCATATATTATAAATATGGAAAGCGTAAATGCGGAATACAACCAAGCCTAGTACATAGAAAGAGTACAAGCTACTTAGCAAGTAGAGAGGGAAGAATCGGCCCTCGAAACTAGCTAACCAGACTCAAGGCCGTCTCTTAGGTCTTGGAGGTGGAACTCTCGAGCTTGGTGGACGAGGATGGAACGGAACTTTGACGGAATGACGGATTAAAAGAACAAGCTCTCAAGGTGGTAGAGTTTTATTACCTAAAAACTGAATGAATCAATGGGTGCTAATCACCCTTATTTATATACATCAAGCTAGGGGCAAAATTGTAAGTTCACAAGGTGCAAGCATGGAGGAACATGATTTTCTGCAGATTTCCCATGACACGCCTCGCGTGGGGTAGTAGATGTCCCGCGTAATGACCCATTCCTTCAATAATTTCCTGCATGTGGACCTAATTCGGATTTTTTTGTCTGAACCACGCCCCGCGTATATTGATATTCGCCGCGCGTGTTTGAGCTCCTGGCTTTAAAGAGCTCGAAATACACCATTTACGCCCTGCGTATCCTAAAACACGCCTCGCGTGTCGATGGTTGACTTAGGAGACCATGCAGTCTGACATTCATGATTGGGCCTTATCATTGCATCTACGCCCCGCGTAGATTGGGGTACGTCCCGCGTATCAGTTGTTGAATCCCACGTGGTGCCTGCGGATTGAGCAATTATTTCTGATTGAAGTGTTCCACGCCCCGCGTGAAGAGTGATATGCCCCGCGTATGTCGGTGGATTTTTGCTCCTTGCTCGTACCTGAAATACAATTCTCGATGGCCGAGTTAGCTTGACGCTTTTATTTCCTAAATTGATAAAAAAATAAAGATAATTAACCGAAAGTACGGATTTTATTTTTATTTCGTTATTTTATTAAAACCTTCTATTTTTGCAATTAAACTTATTTATTTCATCTAAAATTAAACCGTAAATCACGCTAAAAGATAGGGACGAAACGCCCCTATCAACGACTCTGAATGATATCTTCCATTAGTCTATCATATGTTGTGTTTTGGATCACATCCTCTATGGCAGTATTGAGGTCAACTCTCGTGATTTGAACATACAGTTGATTAAACTTAAAAATGTTCTCCCTTAAGGACTGATTTTCTCCCTGTATGAGGTTGTACAACCTCTAGCAAGCCACCCCTAGAGGAATACACCCAACAAACTTTGCACAAAATTCATGGCTTAGTTGTTCCCATCCATCAATTGATCCAGTTTGGAGGGACTGAAACAAATCAAACGCCGGACTCTTAGGGGTTATAGAAAAGACCCAGCAGATGATCCCTTTATTGGTGTCACAAACATCCATTAGCTCTTTGTATTGTCGTGAATGGGCTTCTAGGTTACCTTTGCCTTTGTATTGCAGCAATGTAGGTGCATTGAATCTTCGATCTTTTTTATAACTGAGGATCCGCGTAGTGAATGGAGAATCTTTGTTTGTGGGTCCTTGCCTATTGGTCGAATATCCTTGCTGTGCTAAGGTTTCCAACACTCGTTTGTGTATAACATCTTTCATATTTGTTCCCCCATGTTGTTGAGGCATGAAATATTCAGTTGCACCGCTTCTAAATCCATCCGCCAAAGGTTGAGATCTGATCACCACGTGAGGATTTGGGCGATCTCTATTTTGAGATAGTCTTTGTCTAGAGATGTGATTGAATTTCCACTATTCTCTTGGTGCTTCAGATCTATCCGGCTCTCTAAAGAGTCCCCGATCGGGATTTCTTCTTGCATATGTGATAACTGATGAATCCGCATTGTGAGTTACATGAAGATTTGACCACCAAGACGACATAAAGGAACTGTAATCTGCAGAAGAACCAAGAACTGATCCACCATCTAGAATAGTGGGAGTAATGGTGGTACAAATCTCCCAAGGCCTTGGATTCGTGCTTCTAATCCGTTGAGTATGTTTCCTCTTGGGAGATTGCCTGGACGGTGGCCATGTCCTAGAGCTGGCGCATCCGGAAAATTTCCCAACATTTGCATTACATGATCGCTGGATTCTTGTCCAAATGAGTTGCCACAGCTATCCCGACATCATGCAGAAATGATTGCGGAGATGAATCTCGTGCGCCTTGCATATGTATGACGAGATCATTAAGGCGAAAGGGAGAAGTAGATATATTCAAGGTACTTGAGATAGTGGTAACCCCCATAGTGTAACACTCTGTTCCAATACCATGTAGATATTGTCCGCTTTGGTCCAATTCCAACACATTGGGCCTCACGGCTTTAAAACGCGTCTGCATGTATTGGATTCACACCTTACTAATAAGCCCCAATCACTCCCTCTCCGTTTTCGATGTGGGATTCAGTTCATTCCTGCCCCCATCACCATCCCTTAGGGTCGCTCCTTGCTCAGGCCTTCTTACCCCGGCGCCACCCACTCCGAACCGAGTCGTTACACATAGTGGATGGGGCAGGGATCCCAGTGGTGTTACTGTCAGTGATCCCAATAGTGGGTGGAGTTGGTAATCCGTCTGAGGTCATATTCGTTCATGGTGAAACTCTAAATAGTTGAGAGTTCCACGCTCACTGCGTGAGTTGATAACTTGAGGAATCTTCTTTGGTCGGAATACATTCTATGTGAGGTGCCGTTGGGATTGGCGGGGGGAAACTCTGATGCCAAATCAGTATAGAATTGAGAGGATAATAAGAATAACCTCAAAAGTGCTCTAGAGCCAGTAAACTTACCTTTGATCCCGGGATACTAGGATATTTATATAGGTTTTTGTAACCTTTAGCATTCATGGTGAAGAAGATGAACACTTGTATTTTTATTGTTCATTTAATACCTTTTAATAACCGAATAACTGTCTTAAAAGACGTTTATTCAGTTACATCATTAAGCTATATCATAACTGATATAAGATATAATGGCAGATAAAGGATCATTCTGTTGATTCTGGTTTATCCGTCCTGGCGTATCGTCGTTAGGGGATCTCGACATATTCGGCTTGCATATCCCAGTATCGTAACATGTGGTCAGTTATAATGCTAGCGAATCCTTTACTATTTGTATTATTACAACATTATAAGATTTCAAATGTTATCATCCTTTTATGTATAAGTTTATATCCTTCTTAAAAGTACAATTTTCAATTAAATCAAATCGGTATTAATCTCATGGATTTTAGTTTTGCTTACTCTTTGCACAATTTATTTAAAACAGAAAGAATAACACCTATCAAATTTTGACGCCTTTATTGGAAATCACTTTAAGTCGATTTAATTTTATCAAGAACATCCAATATGTATAGGTATATCCTACAATATTTGAAAAAAGTTATGAAACATGTAGTGTCTAAGTCTATATTTTATTTTATGAATAAAATGGAGTGTATACAATAATAATAAGGGTGAAGTTGGGAAGGAAACCGAAGGGGGGGGGGGGGGGGGGGGGGGGGGGGGGGGGGGGGGTGGGGGGCTGCTCTAAAGGTGATGCATGTGATGTTGGTAGATAGGAGGAGTTGAAGTATAAACAATGGACTATTTAGAAGAAGGTAGGACAATTATTACACTATTGATAGGAAGCAACATTATTTCATAATTAACCACAAGACCTAGGACAATTATTACACTATTGATAGGAAGCAACATTATTTCATAATTAACCACAAGACCTTGTTTTTATATGGGTAATTAATTTATTAGTTCCTATATTGTTTAATTCCTGTATTTTCAAAAACACACTATAAGGTCCCTAACTTTTTTCTCAGTTAACTGTTTAGTCCCTCATGAAGATTTTATTAGTCAATTTGGATTTGCATTCTTCTTTTCTTTTCCTTTAAACTCTAATACATCTGAAATCAACTTTGAGTGTTTTTCTTCTTGATTTTCTTCTTAATCGTTCAAATTCGTAAGCATTGGGTCTTTTCTTTTTCTTGTTCTCCATACAAATAGCTTCTTCTTCTAAATTAGATTTTCTCTTCTAAAGTTTGAAGGTAAATAGTAAAGGGTAATTTAGTCATTTTCGAAGTCATAAACGATAAAAAAAATCTAAGAAACAGACGGAAGGACTAAACAGTTCACTGAAAAAAAGGTTAGGGACCTTACTATGTGTTTTTGAAAATACAGGGACTAAACAGTGTGTTTTATCAAAATATAGGGACTAATAAATTAATTACCCTTTTTATATATATATAAAAATAAAATTCAAATGGAAGCTTCTAATGTGTCTACCTAACCCCATTGAAAAGGGAAAAAATGAAAATAAATAAATAAATAAGAGAGAGAAGATGGTGAATACCTTTTCCATTTAGGAACGGCCACTCTGGTGTCGTTTTGTGCATACTCATGCCTTCTTTTTATGTGGCGTAGGAGATCATTATCTATTTGTTTTGTTCCATCTTTCTCAACAATTTTTCTCTAAAACCATATAAAATATATATGCTAACGTACTGTCATTTTTTTTATCATAAGTTTTGATTAACGTTTAAATCCATTAATTAAGACTAGAAAATTTGTGAATAGGACAACACATTCAAATATTAATGCCATTTAAGCAGACCAATTTCACACAATTTAAAGCCAAGACATTTGGTAACTGCATTTATTGCAAGTTGTTGGTTTTTCATCATTTTTGTTTACACATAAAAGAAAAACATGCTTCCTGATATTTAATTCACCTCATAGATTAATTGCCTAAATAATTCTTTACTCTCTATATTTATACATATTATACTAGTAAATTTCTTTATTTTTATAAACATGTTAAAGTCTCCAAAGTTGTGTTTTTCATTTCAAAGATTAAATTTTGTACTAACCCATAACCTTCTATCTCAACCTTGACTAATTGTCCAAACCGTTTTACTGAATTTTTTTCTATATTGACCTGTAAAACATAACCAAATTCAAAAAGGAATTGGATTCCGACGAACCGCTCTGATACCTAAATCACTTAAGTACTTACGAAGCGTTAAAGAGTATATAATAGTTGTGAGATAATAGTTAACGTACTATAAAATGTGGTTATACCTATCTATATATATATAGGGTTCAAATCAAATCTTTTGCTTGCTTGGTATCCTTTTAGACTTAGGATTTCCTTCTCATGTTAGGAATCTTATCCTATGAGAAATCCCTAGTCAAGTGATAACTCGTGCCCCTAAAGGATTTTTTATATTTTTATGAAATCTTTTTGGAAATGGGGTTTCGTCTCCCCTTCCCTTTTGGCATTATAAACATCCTGAATGAGTTGAATATATGCCCTGCCCAAATTGTTGGTCCCTTATAACGTGACAAGGTTAGTTCCAAGGGGAGGATAGGAACTATTTAAAATTTTGTCCGTTAAGGCTGACTTCTTTTCTTAAGAAAAGGTTTACACAACGACGCTAAGTAATTCTAAGACACAAGCTTAGTCAACTTGTGACTAAGTCTGTTTCTTTCCTTGGGTCAGGAGATAGCACTTAGAGTCTATTCCTGAACTCAGCTTCTTAGTGCACTCAACTCAGCGTGAGTTCGTTACTTAGTCATTTTTATAGCAAGCAATATATAAAGGAGTTTAAGGGTTAGAAATATGTTACTCAGCAGACATATCCTGGTTCGGCCTCTCCGCCTACGTCCAGTCCCCGGAACTCGTTCCGAGCTTTTTGAATTCTCTACTGAGCTCTTTAAAGGTAGAGCACGAAACCTTTTACAATAGAAGCTGAGTATACAAGAGTACCTTCCTTTATACCTCTACTCACTCCTATAACTACCGCTGAGTACTATAACCGAGTACTCAGCCTCTCCTTTCTATTCTTCTAGAAATGATAAAGTGTTTGTCCTAAACAACAATTTGCTAAGACACTTTAGATGATTGAAATCACTCTAGACTTTTACACAATAATTGGAAATTGGTGTAAGATTTTTGCTTTGCTTTTCTCACAGAACTTCGAGTATGAATTTGGTCAGCGTTTCGACTAATTGAAGATCTGCGTTGAATGAAGCAAATGAGAGGCCTTTATATAGTGACACTTCAAGCACCAGTAATTTCAAATTTTGAGATAACCGTTGGAGGCAAACGGCTTCCTGTCGTTGTCACTCTGGACGTGCTCAGTGTCGTTGGCCAATAAGATTCTTGCATCTTCTCTCCACGGCAGTGCTCGGCAGCTTTTCGTTCGATAAACAGAATGTTTCGACATATTTGGCAAAGTCTTCCAGACAGCTTCCTCCGCCTTCTGAACTTTACCCAAAGTAGAAATACTTTTTCTAGAAGTTGGTTCTTGTCTGCCGCTGACTTGTACTTCTTGTCGTTCCACTCAGCAGCTTCATCTCGAAGCAATTGAAGATAAGGCTTCTCGATCCTTCTTCAAGCTGAGCTTGTGCTTTGTACAAAACGACCGTGTTTTGAAATCTTGGGCCGTGTGGTCTTGATCAGTTGAATTGGGCTTGATTTCCACTTATGGGCCTTTGGACTTTTTATCTTAATGTCTTATAGATCAATAAACTCAACATTGAACAAACACATTAACAAACTCCCCCATTTTGATGTTGGCAAAAATATTCAGTGAAGAACTCAGTGTTGAGCTCCCCCATGATAGTTGACCTTATATTACTCAGTATACTCAGTATACTCCCCCGTAAGGGTTGAGCTGCTGACTTAGTTTTACTTTAAACATTTCAAGGTTTTAATCAAGTAAGTCTAAGGTCAGTTTTCAGAAATAGGTCAGCTTATGGAACATATTCTTTTTAACTCAGTTTATGCGGAAGATTTATATATCAGAGAGCGATGAGTATTTCTTTGTTCAATGTGTTTAAGAAGACATATAAAAAAAGGTCAACTTATAGATCAACACAGCATACAATCATAAAGCAATGTAGACAGTTGATTTAATGAAGATGCGTTAACTATTCAGCATAAAACATAAGTAAGCATCACATAAGATTGGTCAAGTTTTAAAAAAGTAGATGCATGCATAGTTTTGTATTCAGGGTCAGCACAACAAAATGCATAAGGGAAAGACTACAAGTTTAACAAAATTGAATCTAGTCAATCCTAGTCAAGCTATTTTTTCTTGTAGTTGAGTTGGGATTCATGCTCTTTAGCTTTTCCTTTTCCCTTGAATTTCTGCTGACTTCCTGAAGCTTCCTCTGATTGTTGAGTTCTTTGAGCTTGAACTTGTTCTTTCTCCCCCGTTTTGCCACCATCGGGAGGAGGAGGAATGAAGGTGTCGTCAATGGCAGCATGAGTTAAGCGTTTAGAGAATGCCTTAAGCCTGCGCGTGCTTTTATTAATGCCGTCAAAAACAGGAACACTCTCATCCAAGACAGAACGAGGAATTCTGATAGCCGCAGCACTGAGCATACTCATGATATATTTTGAGACTTTCCAACCCAGTGTATACTGTTAGTGAGCATGGAAAATGCTTGATGAAACATCTTCAGCAAGGACGTGTCAAAATACTGACGTTGAGCATTTGAGTGGCGCACGTGGTTGAAAGTAACTCGAGAGTACTTCAGGATTTCGTTCGTCTTGAGCTGGTTAGTTTCCATCTCTTCCTTGCTTAAGTTTAGCAGATGTACAGCCTCACTAATTTGCTCAATGGAGCATTGGGAGGAGGAAGAGAGTTGGTGATAATCTGCATTCTCTGGTCCAATTGCTGTTTTTGTTTCTGTTGTTGACTTCAGACTGACTTGCTTATTCGTTACTTCGTTAGATGCATTTTTTTTAGCTCTTCCCCCGGTAAAGAAGAAGTAGCTGTGCCACCCCCTACGTACTGGGTAACTTCGCTGACCTTTCTCCCTCCGCCTCCGCCGCTTTCCTAAGCTCGTTTTCTCTTGCTCAGTGTGAAGCTGGTTGAAGAGTTGATGAACTTCGGCAGAAGTTGCATACATTGTGTTCGCAGCTGACAGTTGATGTAGTTGACCCTGTAGAGAGTTCATGTGATTGACCATTGTTAGCTGGAGTTCGGCCAGCTTCGTTATTGATTCCTGCCTGGGCTGTTGAGACTGAAATGAATTCATGACGCTCAGAAGATCCTTAAGACCTTTGATCTCTGTAAGAAGCTGAGTGACAGACGAAAGCTGAGTTGGCTCAACAGGAACTGGCCCAGCGGCATCGATATTTGTTTGATGGAGGTCCTGGAGCAAAGCTTGAGCTGAGTCAATAATTCTTCGACCAAACTCAGAGGCATTCAGATATGAAAAGGATCCATCATTATTTGGCTCAACTACCGGAATACGAGTAGAACCGGATTGTGGAGGTGTTTGGTTCTGCTGAATATTAGAAGTGCCAGCATGATCAGAGGCTGGCCTTGAGTTAAGGTTTCCAGTAGAAGCTGACTGGATTAGATTCTGCACTTGTATTTATGGAAGAGGATGATTGGCAGAATGTGTTACTTGCTCAGAGTCAGGCTAAAGTTGAATGGATTTGGGAAGCCGAGGAAGTTCAGTATTGACCTGAGCAGGTATTTCCTTAGATTGCTCAACATGTTAAGGAGCAGGAACTTCAAGCACTTGCTCGGGATCATCTTAGTTTAGAGAAGCAGATAAGTCGGCATGTTCCTTAGGCTGAGAAACAGAGGCTTGCTTTTCCTGTTGCTCTGGTGGAGACTCAATAGGATTAGAGAGGAACCTGAACTGCACATCTGATAGGTCAGTGATCTCATCCCTCAGAGGTGAGTCACTCATTAGATCAATGACAGGGGATCTATGTGCCTTCTTCTTAAGTTTTCTCAGTCTCTTTATCTTTGGAGGAGAGGGGTCAGCAGGAATGGACTCAATAGAGTCAGTAGGTGAAGTTTCCCTTTGAACAGTGTGTTCCTTAGCTGTTGGCTCAGCTTCTTCGTCAACCTCCTCAGTGTAGATTGTGCCATGTTGGTCAACATCTGATGGCTCATGTTGCTCATCATCCACTGTTTCCTCATTATCGAACTGACCACCCAGTTCTTCTTCATCTTGTTCATACTGTGGTTGCTCAACATCAACGCCAAGACTTCGTGCATAGTGTGAGTCAGCAGGAATAACGAAGTCAGTGGGAGGTGCATTGATGGGACTTAACTCAGAAGAGATTTTCTTCTTCCTCCTCAGTGGTTGCTCATCAGCGTCCTCTTTCTCTTCTACCTCAGGCTCAGCTTGCCTCTTGAGGTTTTCCGCTGACCTAGGTCCATCCTAACCTTGTTGAATTTGAGGCTTAGTTCCTCTGGACACAAATTTAAGCTTTTTCGGTGGAGAAACAACTTCTCTAGAGGGGTTTTGAACAGCTTTCCTCTTTCTTTCCTTCTTTCCTTTACGGGTCTGCATCCCCTCAGTTTCCTGGACAGCGACTGCTTTCCCTTTCTTGGGCACAATTGGTTGATCGTAGAATAGACCAAACAGTGTAGCTGCAGTGATCTCTGTGCCCCAAGTGTGGATTTCCTCAACCAAGATCACCTTGTGATCCTTGAGGATTCTGGTGATAATGGAACCTAGCCTAAGGGTTCCAGTACTTCTTTGAAACCCACCGATTATGAAGACAGGCATGTTTATCGGCATATAGGTCAGCATGCGCCAGATGAAGCACTGCTCAAAGTTTGTCGCCGAGTTGGTGCAGTTGATCTTGGGGAAGATGAAATTGGTCAGTATGTAATGGGCCATCTTCTGATGCTGACCCATGAAGGTACTCGAAATTTCCCCTACATGACCAAGAGGTTTACAGAACTCAACGGAGTAGTTGATTTTATCTTGGTCACCAGATTTACGAAGTATTGCTCCTTCATTTTTTAGCTTGAGTAATGAGGCAAGGTAAGCAAGGTTGATGAAGATATCCTTCCCTCGAACCTGGGTGACCATGTAGTCCCGATTATCATTCGCGGCTTTTAGGTTAGCGTAGAATTCCTTCACTAACTCAGGATAGGTAGCGTCGCGGACAGAGAACAGCTCAGTCCAGCCGTTCTTTTCGATCCACTCACAGAACGGTTGCTCAGCTTCCACAAAGCCCTTTGAAAACCATCGAGAGTAGTCAACCTTATATCCCCTCACACTCTTGTAAACCGGAGAGTAGGTGCATTCCACGGGCTTCTTTGCTTTATCTTGCTTTTGCTTCCCTTTCGAGGAGGTGGCTGGTCATCCTTGGTTTGCTTCCTCGATGTAGTGACCTTTGAGTGGTCACGCTGACTAGTGTCTTAAGACTTGGTAGGAGTCTCACCGTGTTCCTGCTGAGCAGGGATTTGAGGGTTTTCATCGGAGCGATTATCGGTGTAACCGGCACCAGAGACATTCTGAGAATATTTTGCCATGATTCTTAGAGAAGTTTGAGAAGTTTGGGAATTTTTAGAGAAGAGTATTTGAATACCAGAGATTTCTAAGCGTAAAGAGGTAAAAGTGGGAAATTATCCACTATTTATAGAGGTGTCGAATTGATCTAAAGCATTGAGGTGGTCGTTTGACCTCGAGATACTCAATTGATAAATATTCTGGCATTTATGACACATTTGGCGCATGTGTTTTCTAATCATCGCGCTTACGTCATCCTAGGTGGCTATTTAATTCGCGTGTTATGCATTAAATTTTGCAACAGATCTTTACTCAGTGTTAAAGATTTCAAACGTTTAAAGTTCTGAGTAGTCAGGGTTACGCAAATGAATAATTCTTATGCTTAGTGGCTCAGCTTAAGATAAACACTCAGCATGTATATCGACTCAGCATGTGATAGTTATTGATTTAGCATGAATCATTCAGCATGGTAATTCACTAAGCATGCATATATCACATATTATACTTGGAATTTATTGAAGAGGATTAAACATACCAATGGCTTCTCTAAGTATGTTGAATTGCTCACGAGCCAGTGGCTTTGTGAAGATATCAGCAAGCTGCTCATCTATTGGGACATAGGTCAGCTTGATCTCTCCCTTGAGTACATGATCTCTGATGAAGTGATGTCTTATGCTGACATGCTTCATCCTACTGTGCTGGATTGGGTTCTTTGATAAGTCAATGGCACTCTTGTTGTCACATTTGACTTCAACTGTTTTAGTCTGAATGCCATAATCTTCAAGCTGTTGCTTAATCCATAGGACTTGAGTAACACAGCTTCCAGCAGCGATGTACTCAGCTTCAGTGGTTGACAGAGCTACTGACGCCTGCTTCTTGCTGAACCAGGACACAAGACAGCTCCCAAGGAAGTGGCATCCTCCTGAGGTGCTTTTTCGTTCAAGCTTGTCTCGTCCGTAGTCAGCGTTAGTGTATCCAATGAGTGTGAAATCATGAGTATTGGGATACCATAAACCTGCATTCACTGAACCTTGCAAATATCTAAGGATTCTTTTTACAGCTATGTAATGAGATTCCTTAGGGTTAGATTGATATGTAGCACAATAACATAGCGAGAACTGAATGTCCGACCTACTAGCAATTAAGTAGAGTAGAGAACCAATCATACCTCGGTACAATCTGCTGTCTACTGACTTACCATTTTCGTCAGCGCAGAGGACAGTGTCAGTGCCCATAGGGGTAGATATTGACTTGCAATTCTCAAGTTCATACTTCTTCAATATCTCCTTAGCATACTTAGTTTGACTGATGAAGATGCCATTTTTCCCTTGTTTGATTTGAAGTCCAAGGAAGAAGTTGAGTTCTCCCATCATTGACATTTCAAACTCAGTCTGCATCTGCTTACTAAACTCCTTGCACATTGACTCGTTAGTAGCGCCAAAAATAATGTCATCAACATATATCTGAGCCAGTAGGGTATCTTTACCCTTCCTCTTAATGAATAAGGTTGTATTAGCTTTATCTCTGACATAATTTCTAGTCAGCAGGAAACTGGTCAGCCTCTCATACCAAGCACGCGGTGCTTACTTGAGACCATACGGAGCCTTTTTGAGCTTATAAACGTGGTTTGGGAACTTAGGATCCTCAAACCCTGGAGGCTGATTAACATAGACTTCCTCGTTTATAACTCCATTAAGGAATGCACTCTTAACATCCATTTGAAACAATTTAAAGTTCATATAACTTGCATATGCACATAAAATTCTTATAGCCTCTAGCCTTGCCACTGGGGTGAAGGTCTCACCCCTTCTTGCTGACTGTAGCCCTGAGCTACAAGTCTTGCTTTGTTCCTGACCACGTTCCCTTGTTCATCCAGCTTGTTGCATGATAGCTAGTTCCGTCTAGCGTAGTGTTTTCTACGACAAAATGTATATTATGATAAGTGTGTTATGACTATGGATGTGATCTTTTTAAATGCTCTCTTTACTAGACGTCACTACTTAGGGGCAAGTGTACCCCGTCGTATCAAGTAATAATCCGATTAAGACCGGGTATCGAATCCACGGTATTTATAACTGCAAGTATTAAACGACTCGGTTTTATACGTTATTTAAGCGGTGAATACTTTGAGGTTGATATGGGGACCAACTACAAACTACTCCTAACTACGGGTGAGGCGAATTTATATAACAAAACTCTATGAAGTGATATGGATGCGATAAGTTATAACTATGACAAATAATGACTTCTAATGTTTATACGGTTGATGGTTTGCTCTTGCAAAGACGACTACGTGTAGCGTAACCGACCCGTGAAGTACTTAGACTACGTGATTCCTAGTCAAGGCTTGTCTAATGCTTGGGACCAGAAATTAGGGCCCGTAAGTCCGTGGCTTGTCAATTCCTACGGTTTCCAGTTTGTCACTTCCGGTAAGGCAACACCTATATGAATCCCTAAAGATAGCCCGAATGGCGTCGAAAATCGCGTTCTCCTACACAATAATCAATTATGAATATCAAAACAAGTAACAAACATCAACACATATATAGAAAAGAAGATTATGAATCATAAATTATAAATATGGAGAATGTAAATATGAATTACAACCAAGCCTAGTACATAGCATGAGTTCAAGCTAATTAGCAAGTAAAAGGGAAGAATCCACCCTCGGAACTAGCTAACCGGACTCAAAAGCCGTCTCTTAGGACTTGGATGGTGGAGCTTTCGAGCTTGGTGCACGGAAGTGGAGCAGAATTTGGATGGAATGCCGGAATCAATGGACAAGCCCTCAAGATGGAAGAGTTTGGATATACAAAGCCTAAAAACACAATCTACAACTACAAACAAGAATTACAAGATGTAAAGTGTCTAATGTGTATGGTCTATGGTCTAAGGGTTGTTAAATGAGTGCTAGTCACTCTTATTTATAGATCACGCTAGGGGCAAGATTGTATTTCCACAAGGTGCAAGCATGGAGGAACATAATTTTGTGCAGAAATCCCATAATACGCCCTGTGTGTATGCCCATTCCGTCAGAAATCTCCTGTATGTGGACCAATTCCAGATCTTGTTGTCTTAAACACGCCCCACGTAGAATGGCATGCGCCTTGCGTGTTTGAGACTCTGACTCTTTATTGCTTGATTTGGCCTTTTACGTCGTGCGTAGCTTGAGGCACGCCCTGCGTAAATGAGTCTCTGAACTGTTATGTTGAAGAATTCCCTTACACGCCCCGCGTGTAAGGTAGTACGCCCTGCGTAGAGATGGTTGACTCAGGGAGACCATGCAGTCTGACTTTCAGGATTAGGCTAATCATTACTGACATGTGTCATACGCCTCGCGTAGGTTGGCATACACCTCGCGTATGCTGACTAGATTCCACGTGGTGCCTAGGGATAGGGCAATTATTTCTGACTCCATGTTTCACGCCCCGCGTAAGGGATGAGGCGCCTCACGTATTTGAGTGGATTTTCACTCCTTGCTTGTACCTGAAATACAAATCTCGGGGCCGAGTTAGCTTGACGTTTTTGTTTCCTAAATTACTTAAAAACAAGGGAAATTAACTGAAAGCACGGAATTTATTTTTATTCCGTTATTTCATTAAAACACTCTATTTTTGTAATTAAACTTATTTATTTCTTCTAAAATTAACCCGTAAATCACGCCAAAAGATAGGGGCAAAATACCCCTATCAAACCTCCTCGGACTTTAAAGTTTTACTTGTCCTCAAGTAAAAGAAATCGAAAGACAAGGGATTGAGATTATTAAGAAGCAAACCGTTGATCGGTTTTACCAAGTGCGTGATTTCAAAGTTAAAGTTTTATGCAAAGTTTTCGGTGAATACCCACGCAAACAATTGAGTGACCAAAACTTATTTGAAACTTACATGATCAAAATTAATAGGCAATATTAACGGGGGTTGATTATCTTTTGAGAACCCGATAGTACCTCACCAAGGAATTTCACTCTTACGCTCAAACATTGGTGGGTCGGTGTTTTAGCACTCTTCTTTGCACTTACCCGAGATCACTTTGAGTTTGCATTTTCATCCGGGTTTTTCCTCCTATGTTATGATTTAGACAATATTAAAAATGAACCCGGAGGGGGGTTGTAATGTGGGTGGCTTTTTAGTGGTTAACCTTTGAATACTCAAGTTTAACTACCACTTTGATAATTGCACCGTATTTTATTTTGGCCTTGGTAAGTTTGTAAAATAACACTCGAAATTGCTCGGGTGGAGCTTGAGAATGCCTTTTTGCTCTTTCTTATGTTCTTTTTTTTCTTTTTTTTTTGTTTTGAGAGCGGCACAAAAACGATCTCGAGAACTTATGGTGCTTACTTATTAAGGCCTTGACTTATTTCGGGTGCGAATTGATTTTGTTGGTATTTAAACAAGAGGAAAAAGAGGGTTAATTGTTAAAAGGGTATTGACAAGAAAAGTCGGTTAGTGGGCTCAAGGGGGTTTCCTAGAGGTTGATAAAAATGAGAAAAATAAATTAAGAAAAGAATTAGACTAAGTGGGTTCGTTTTATCATCTATTGTCATTTTAACCAAAATAGGTGTACTTAACCCGGTATTAGGTGCAAACTCTTGTGAGTCGAGTGAGGTCAAAGCTCTCGAAAAATTGTGAAAGAAATAGAGTTCTCGTACGAACTCCTTTAGTCTCAAAATCACCTCACAAAATTTCGGGTTTAAATTGTGTACTATCGAGTCTTCGCTAAACTTTCAAACATCCCGTTTTTATTGCCTTTTTAAATTTCATTATGGAGATAACATATGGGTTCGGACTCGATGCTTTTGTTTAATATAAACATAGACTTTGCATACATTCTAGAACTTCAAAATTAAGACTAAAATTTCTTATTAAAACTGATCCTTTGTGTTCCGACGTCTTTACTTTTAAGAACAAATAACGGAACTTTAATTAATTTCCGAGGGAGGTAGCGTGTCGAAAAAATTTAAAGAATCAATACATTAGTTTAATTATTTTGTTGTTTATTTGATTTTTATTTATTTTTGTTTTTGTTAGTGCAAAACAAACTGAAAGTGCGGGGTTGCACGGCCCTCCGCGTTATTAAAATGACGTCTATTCCAAGGACGTCGCAAAAGAAGAGAAAAACAAAAACAAAAACAAATATGAAATGAAAAATGAGGCCCTTTAAAGTTTGATCCTACGCGAGGCGTGCCCTAGGGGGGGCCCTGCGTAGGAGGTGTGTTTTTGGCTTGTATTGGGCAGAGACTCAAATACGCGGGGGGCATGAAGAGGGGCGCCCTGCGTGTTTGAGTTTCTGAGCATTTTATACATGAAAAAGGGGGATTACGCGGGGCGTACAAGGAGGTACGCCCTGCGTGAATTTTATTGTTGGTGCAAAATTATAGATAAAACGAGTACGAAAATAAAACGACATGAAACACAAAAGAGTTATAAATATATTAAGAATAAAAAGGGAGGTACAAGAAAAACACAAAAGATAACAAAACTAACTACGGAAACATCAAAAATAAAAACGAAAAAGCAAAGAAAACGCAAAACACAAAAAGAAATGAAGACTATGGTTGAGGCGGAGGAGGATTGCCGTGAAGGTTGAAATATGAAGCGAAGGAGTTGGTGAGGGCATCAAAGCGAGCATCGAGATGGACCCGATCCTCTCGTTGTTGCGCCTCAATGGTGTCAAAGCGGGAGTCAAAATGGGCCCGATCACGACGTTGGTTATCCTCCAAAATATCCAACCGAGCATAAAGAGAGTTGAAGTCATTGAGGGGTGGAGGACTAAAGTTGAGGCCCATGCTCGAGTCTGAGTCACCTTCCGCATTGGAGTGGGCCGCCCCCGAAGTCTCACCCGGGCCGAAGGTCGGACGCTTAACAGACCTAAAGGCGTTTTTCTCCACGGGCCGAGGCAAAAGGCTCAGGAGGCGATCCAAGGTAGTTTCACCGAGAGCGGTGAGGGCGAAGATGGTGACGAGGTGGCTAAACCCGTGCTTGGCCCGCTTCCAAATGGGCGTGGAGTGGAGGTGAGCGGCCACATGGTAGGCGAGGTCATAAGTGAGCCTATTGGCACAATAGTAGAGGGCCAACAGTTCATGCTTGTTGACCTTAATGGACTCGGACTTCCCCGAGAAGTAGAATGAGATGAAGCGGTGGAGAAGTTGGAGGATAGGGTCCCGGATGAAAGATGGGCGGAGGTTGGAGACATCGTAATCCTCGGACCCTATGATGGAGGTCCAATACTCATGAGCGGAAACACCATCGGGCCAACGGGAGATGCCCCCTCCGCTTGGTAAGTGAAATGGTGTTGGAGCCATTGAGTGTCAATGCAGAAGGGGCGGTTGTGGAGGCGGAAGTTGAAGAGGGCGGCTCCGAGGACGTTGTTGGAAGTGAGGGTGGTGTAGAACTCCACCACTAGTGACGGGTACACCCGCCGATGCGTAGAATAGAGCTCGTACCAACCGAGGGCGCGGAGGCGAGCTTCGAAGGGAGTGCCGAGATCATAGTGATCAAGCATGCTATCCGAAATGTATGGAAGCTCCTTGACCATGGCCGCATAAAGATCTTCGTACCTTTGGGCCTCCTCCTCGGTTAGGAGATGAAAAGGGGCCTGATATTGGCGGGTGAGTGGTGAAGTTCCCTCCCGTTCAGGAGGTGGAGGTGATTGTTGGTTTTGCACGGAACGGGAAGACCGGGCCCGAGTGGATCGTGGGGGGCGCATGTCGGCGGTTTGCTTTTGCCTAACCATGGTGGTAATGGAAGATAGAGGAAGAGTAGAAGAGGAATGGGAGAGTGTATGAGGGTTGTGAGGAAGAAGGAGGGAAGAAGGGGAAGTTTATATAGGGGGAAAGGGGGGAATCCAAGCAAAGCTCGGATTCCCAGAGGGGTACGCGGGGCGTGAAGGGGCCACGCCATGCGTATCCCTCCCCCTGACTTTATTTTGCGCAAGAATGGGGTGATACGCAGGGCATGAAAGGGGGCATGCCTCGCGTATCGCACCTCCTGCCCCTTTTTGATGAAAAAAGGACAAGGACGCGGGGCGTATGTGGGGTTACGCCCCGCGTAGAAGACAGAAGATGAAGAATTTTTTCGGTTTTAGCAGTTTTTGATTTTTTTAATTTTGTGATTTATGAATTTTTAATTAATTCTTTTTAATATTTTTATGTTTTTTTTATTTGTAATTAAGGGGGTATTTAATACAAAATTTATTATGGAGGGAGGTTGAAGATTTGAATTTGAAAGGGGGTGATTTGATTGGAGATAGGAAGAGGTGGAGTGGAGAAGTGGGAAAGTTTTATGGGAAAGTGGGAAGATGGGAAGTTAATGGAGAAAAAGATGCCATGGGGAGTTGTAATTCACAACTCCCTGAGGATACGCGAGGCGTGCCTGATGCGCCTCACGGCGTTCGCACCGCGAGACTCACTAAGGGATAAGTGTACCCCGTCGTTATCAAGTAATAAAATTCTGGAAAGTCCAGGTATCGTCCACATGATTTATTTCTGCAAGTATCGAGTTACTTAGTGTCAGGTGTTATCTAGGTTTAGGGGGTTTTGAGTTGGTTTTTCTTAAGTTAATCTACTCCTAGGTTGGATTATACTACTCCTAGCTAAGTTATCCGATTCTAACTAAGTTATTCTACACCTAGTTAAGTTACTCTACCCCTAATTAAGTTAAACTACTCCTAAGTGATCTTTTACCAATGCAATTATCCGAAGGAACATGAAGGGATACGATGATAATGAAAATAGATTGTTTAAGCAATTGAATTAAAACCTAAGTCACTTGTGTCCAAGGCGATTAACCCGACCTATCCTCCTAAAGTCCCTAGTTCGTGATTCCCTTGTAAGGCCAAAACTAGCTCTAAGGCTCAGCAATTTGGGCTTAATCTTCTATAGGGTCGTCAATCATATAGGCACTGACTAGGTCAGATTCAGCTCGCAATATGTGCCAGCTTAATTTTGGGATTATCGAATGAGTTAAACCAACCAGACAAAGCGTAAGACAAAGATTAGAGCATTAAAACAATTGAATGAACAAAAACCATAATATATATCAACGATGAAAGTATTGTCACGAAGTTACAATGAGCCTAGGATTCATAACATGTATCAGAGGCTAGACAGAATGTAAAAGAAGAAAAATCCCTTTCAGGGAACCTGTCTACCAATGCAGGCGTCTTCCTAGGACTTAAGGATGGAGCTTGAGCAATCCTCGGTGAACGGAGCTTCGGAGGTGTCTTCAATGGAGGTTTGAAGGATATGGAGGAGGTGGAGAGGATTTCTCAAGATGAAAAGCTAAGAAAATTACAAAAGATAAAAGATGTCTAATTACATTGGAAAAATCCTATTTATAGGCGTGGCTCGGGCCCTTTTCTTGACCTATTTTCGTGTCCTTATGCAGGTAGGAAGTCGTGGGGTCCATCGTGGCGTCGTGGGGGCGGAATTGGTCTTTTTGACCAATTCCCACAGGTTTGCTCGCCGAGCAGGGCGAGCTGCTCGGCGAGCAGGCCACCAGAGGGCCTGCTCGGCGAGCAGGCCTCCAGGGGCCTGCTCGGCGAGCTGGCCTAAAATAGGCCAGTTCGTCAAGCAGTTTAGCCCGATGCGCCCCCGCGCGGTCGCCGAAATGCCAATAATGTGTCTTTTCGCCCGAACTTATCCCTGTGCATGCACAAAAACTCCAAACAACATTAGTCCAAAGGCTAAATTGACCCGCCAATCGCTTATTTTGAGCAAACGCTTCGTTTGGTGCGACTTTTGACGGATCAATTAGCTTCAAGAGATAACGGAATTATAATATGCATGCCATTTTGGCCGTATTTGCCTAAATCGATCATAAAACGAGCCTAAACAACGAAAAGTAAATAAAACATTTCCAATTTCTAACTAACTCACACAAAAGCATTTAAATGCGAGAATTGCTCGCTTATTAACTAAATAACGCTAAAACCCGTCCTAAAACCGTACCCAAAGATAGGGCTTTTTGACCCCTATCAAACCTCCTCGCACTTAAAACTTTACTTGTCCCCAAGTAAACTAAAAAACTAAACCCGCAATCACAAGCAAGCTAGAAAACCTCCCGGTTTGACTAGGTGCTTGACACAATTTCGAGCATCTGTAATTACATGCATTCGGAAATACAAAGTAGAGACACGATATCCAAAAGCCGCATTTCAATTATCATAGGTCATATGTTTTAAGAAAAAGGACACATGTTCAATTAAACGAGCTTGAGGGGATCGCTAAGTAAAACACCTCACCATAGGTAGTTCACTCATTTCACACAATTTTGGTGGCTAAAGTGTTTACTCTCGGCTTATGTTCTTGCTTAGGATTACGTTAATTTGCACGTTCATCCGAGTTCCTCTAATATGCTATATGACTCCGATGATATCAAAAACAGCCTCGAATTGGGGTTGTAATGTGGTTAGAGGGTTAAAGGTACAACAAGGGTTAATAGTTCTAGCGCTAGAAAAACAAAGTTCAAATGGCTTTAGCAAATATGAAGTGACTGAGCTTTTTATTCATCCATTATTCTCTTTTTAGGACGTTTTCTTGAGACGTTTTGATTTTAAGAACTGGGGAATGAAGTTCTTCCCTTTTAGTTCGTCTCTTTTCTTTTTCTGTTTTTCTCTTTTTTTTTTGGATAGTGATGCTCATTCACTTCTTAGCCTTTTGGCTTGCTACTATAATGCCATAAACAAAGAAAAAACGCTAGAAGAAAACAAAGGCTCAATTTGAGATTTGCAAAAACTTGGGCTAGGTCACAAACTAAGTGATAGTTTGCAAAAATAAGGGTTAGAACGAAAGAAAAATTCTACAAACTACAAAAATACAGGCTCAAAGGGGCTTCCTAGAGTGGATGAAAAAGAGAAAATAAGGTAAAGAAAATGGTTAATTCTAATGAGGCTGATTCATCGTTTATCATCTCAAATCATTGCATGTAGGTTCAACACAGTATTAGGTGCAAAATCTGTAATCTTTCCACAAGTCAAAGCATTCACACAAAAATGTCAAGAAAAAGTGCTTTTTGATGTTCGCTCTTAGGCTCAAATTCAACTCACAATTCTTTGGGTTTCAATTTTGTGTTTACTAGTTTTCCCCAAACTTAAGTTTAACATCACATGCCTTCAATTCTTAAGTTATCTACCTAAGTAATGATTTTAGCATTACTTCAAAAGTAGGGTCTAAATGCAAACTTTAGCTCATGCTTTTACAGATACAAGGATTGTGTCCTACACCTAAACTAGTTGTCATGCAATCTTAGATTCGGTTCTCAGCCCTCAAGTACAAATAATGAAGTTTAGATTCGAAGGAGGTTCACGGTTTTAGGTCCTAAACATGCAAAGCATAAATAAAACTCGAAAAACGGAAAACTAAACTAGACACGACGCAACAAAAATTTAAAATTTTTTACAAGTTTTGTAAGTTTGTCTACCCCTCCTCCTCACACTAAAGATATGCAATAAGTTCCAACATTGCATCACAAATCATAAAGAACAAGTGCAAAAAGTTAGGGTGGAGAAGACAACTTATTGATCGGCCGGGGGAGGTGGCCACTGCATGTTGTAGCGCTCACAGTAGTCAGCCGCTACGTATTCAAGGCCTGTGAGCCTTTGGTCCATGTTCTGTTCGAAGGTAGTGAACCGTTGGTCCATTTGTTGAACAGTATTGAAGGTCCGAAGGTTAAGGTCTCTCATTTCTTCCATCATGGTGTTAATGGCGTGGAATTGGGCCTCCGTCCCCGGCCCTTGGTGTTCCGTTTGGTCATCTGCTGCTGTAGCTTCTTCTTCCTCAGGTTCGCCGTGCTCTCCCTCTCTTAGTTGTGGTAGGTTTCTTACCCGCTTTCTTGCTCTCCCACTTGAGCTTGCCCCTCCAGATGAGTTCCTGTTCAAAACTGAATGGAAAGTAGATTTTCCCAAAAATGCGGAGTTAAGCAGGGTGGGGTGGAAACCATCTTCCCGAATATCCAAATATTTGAATTGGTTATCAAGGAAGTTGGTAACCAAATGTCCAAGGCCAATGGACCCGCGTTTTTTACTTGTTTGGCTTGAAAAGCCTTCAAAGATGGCTTTGATACTATCAACGGGTTTATGGTTGGCCACACACCACAGTATGAGCAATTCTGTCTTTGAGATCTTATTGCTCTCGATTTTTCCTAACAAGTTGTGAGCCACAAACTTGTGTACAAGGTTTAGCACTGGGTCTAAGAGGTGGATTGGGCTAGCAATGCGGGAGTCAAATTCTGATAAGCCTGTTAATTATTCCCAAGCTTGATCTTTTGTCATGGGTTCCTCAAAACCCGAGACTGCCTCTGGATGGTTATAGACTCCCATCAAGGCTGCTAACGTAGTGTCACTAAGACGGTAGGGTACACCGTTTAGTCTGAAGGAATGCTTACCACATCCCATAGGCAACTCTTTTTTCAAGGTGGTCAGAAATTCTACAGTGAAATTGTAATACACTAGGGTCCTTTTTGTGGCTAGTCTATGCCAACCGTGGAATTTTAGGATTTCATTGAAATCTTTTTCCAGACCTATGGATGCTAGATATTTCTGGTCAACAATGATTAGAGTAGCAAGTTCTTGCCTAGAAAACCAATGATATAATACTCCCTCTCTCTCATCGACTAGCCCAAAAGGTGGGTTATACTTAGCTTGCAGAGCGTCACTAAATTCGATGTCAGAGTCGGCTTCATTATCAACCGTGATCTTGGCCTTGCCTTTCCTTCCCATGGTGCCTAAGAGATAGACCAAACGGACTAGTTAGAATCTTTTCACAAACATAAACATAAACCTCCAAATCACCAATAAATAGGTAAAACCATAGTTTAGAAACTTAGGGACCAAAATCGTAAGCTTTCAGTCCCTAAGTAATTTCACTCGTAATTCTTAAATTCGTGCAAAATTAGAGATGCCCAATGACTAAAATGTGTTAAGAATGTGATATAGAACTCTATTGGTAAGTTGTCAACTATAAGCTAAATAGTTGAACTTTGAGCTAAAATGGAGATTTTTCCCAAATTGAGCAATTTCTCCAAATATTCACAAATTAAGAACAAAAATCATACCCAAATCACATATTGATCATAATGTAACTATATATTGCAAGAATATCAAGAATTAAAAGCAAGTAAAAGGTTATTTGAGAAAAAAGATAAAAACCCAAAACTTAGGTTTTGTTCCAAATCCCAAAAATTAACACCCTAAACTAAAATCTAAACCTAGAAACATGTTAGAAATAAAAAATAGGTAAGAATACATACCTTAGTTGTTGAATTTGGGTTAGTATGGAGGATTTGGGGTTTAGGTTTTGTGAAAAGGAAAAAGAGAAGAAAAGAAAGAAAGAAGAAGTGAATAAAAAGAAAGAAGGAAAGAAAGAAGAAGATAAGGAAGGGGATGATGAGTCATCCCCTATCTTTATCTTTTTATTTTTCTGGTAATGTCTTGGCATTTTAAGGTTGGTTCGCTAAGTCGATCACATGTCTTGGTCTTTGGCTAGTGTTAGCTTGGTCTATGCCTGTCCCGCTCGCTACCCGTATTCTTTCTCTTTGGTTAGCAAAGCCTATTCCAAAGTAGGGGTGCTGAGGCCTCCTGTAGTTGTTGCTGTTGTTGTAGGAGTTGTGGTTGTTGGGGTTGTAGTTGTTATAGTTCTGGTTGTACCTCGGTTGCCCCCCAACATAATTGACCATCTCCACCCCATCTCCAGCGAAAGGGCTCCCTGCCTAACAGTCCTTTCCATGGTGGTCGCCGCCACAGTGCACACAGGTGGGAGGTTGGCTGAATTTAGCCAACAAGATGTCCATCTTCCTACTTATATCCGCAACACTTGGATTTTGTTCTTGTTCTTCCATAGCAAACACCCACTGCCTTGTGGGGCCAGCGAGTTTCTCCTCTTGCCACTGCACACTCTTCTTAGCCAGCTCGTTAATCATGTCATACGCCTCTGTTGCTGTCTTCCTAAACAAATCTCCACCCGCTGCGGAGTCTACAATAGCTCTGTTGGTGGGTGTCAGTCCGTGATAGAAGCCGCTCACCAATTGATGCTTGGGTATGTCATGATGAGGGCACATGCACAGCATTTTTCTGAATCGGGTCCAAGATGTGTGGAGCGCTTCGTGCTCGGGTTGATGGAAGGATGTGATCTCACCCCTGAGCATTGCTGTCTTCGAGGGAGGAAAGTAGTAGGACAAGAATTCCTTCTCCAACCCTGCCCAAGTCATGATTGATCCGGGCTCTAGTGTTCTCAGCCATTCCAAAGCTTGCCCAGTCAGAGAAAACGGGAACAACTTCAGCCTAGCAGCATCTTGGGGAACCCCATTTGTTCTTGCAGTGTCCGCGCACATTAGGAAGCAATCCAGATGATCATTCAGGCTCTCATGTGCTTCTCCTCCAAACAATCTTGTCTGTTGGATCAGGTGAATTGTACCGGACTTGATTTCATATGTATTAGCCGGAATGTTTGGAGCGGCAATGCCGGACAAATGCTGGTGCCGGTGTGGTGCTAGGATCTCACTCATCAGATGAGTGTCATTTTCTGGCCCGGTGTTCTCAGTGTTCCGTTCATTGTTCCGTTCATTGTCAGTCATCTTGATAGGCTCGATGATCTCGTCTTGCTTCAGCTTTCCAATTTGTTTGCTCCTGCGAAGAGTACGTTCAAGTTCAGGGTTAAGAGGGACACACGGTATTTTCGCTGATCTCGTAGGCATACGCTGAGAAGAAATAAATACAAGAAATAAATGAAATCGGAAAGAAAATTATACACATCATACAAGGTTGCACAAATTTATACAAGTATTCTTATTACTGACAGATACAGATTGATGTACATGGTACAACTAGTAGAGATAAACAAGTATGTATAAGTATGACTCAGAATATGGACAAATATAAATATAAGAATGAACAAGTATAAAAGGTATAAACAAGCACAGACAAAAAGGTATAGATGAATTTAACAAGTATAGATACACGTTTGTATAAACAAGTATAAATAAGAATAGGTATGAACAACTACGCATGTTATGGTAGATATAAACAAGTATACCAATAAGTATAGATGTTATAAACAAGTATAGATGATATTAACAAAGATATTTACAATGAATGCCTAAACTAACAAATCGACCTTTGGTTCGATATTGTAGAAGAAATAAATCCCCGGCAACGGCGCCAAAAACTTGATGCGCCTCACGGCGTTCGCACCGCGAGACTCACTAAGGGATAAGTGTACCCCATCGTTATCAAGTAATAAAATTCTGGAAAGTCCAGGTATCGTCCACAGGATTTATTTCTGCAAGTATCGAGTTACTTAGTTTCAGGTGTTATCTAGGTTTAGGGGGTTTTGAGTTGGTTTTTCTTAAGTTAATCTACTCCTAGGTTGGATTATACTACTCCTAGCTAAGTTATCCAATTCTAACTAAGTTATTCTACACCTAGTTAAGTTACTCTACCCCTAATTAAGTTAAACTACTCCTAAGTGATCTTTTACCAATGCAATTATCCGAAGGAACATGAAGGGATACGATGATAATGAAAATAGATTGTTTAAGCAATTGAATTAAAACCTAAGTCACTTGTGTCCGAGGCGATTAACCCGACCTATCCTCCTAAAGTCCCTAGTTCGTGATTCCCTTGTAAGGCCAAAACTAGCTCTAAGGCTCAGCAATTTGGGCTTAATCTTCTATAGGGTCGTCAATCCTATAGGCACTGACTAGGTCAGATTCAGCTCGCAATATGTGCCAACTTAATTTTGGGATTATCGAATGAGTTAAACCAATCAGACAAAGCGTAAGACAAAGATTAAAGCATTAAAACAATTGAATGAACAAAAACCATAATATATATCAAAGATGAAAGTATTGTCACGAAGTTACAATGAGCCTAGGATTCATAACATATATCAGAGGCTAGACAGAATGTAAAAGAAGAAAAATCCATTTCAGGGAACCTGTCTACCAATGCAGGCGTCTTCCTAGGACTTAAGGATGGAGCTTGAGCAATCCTCGGTGAACGGAGCTTCGGAGGTGTCTTCAATGGAGGTTTGAAGGATATGGAGGAGGTGGAGAGGATTTCTCAAGATGAAAAGCTAAGAAAATTACAAAAGATAAAAGATGTCTAATTACATTGGAAAAATCCTATTTATAGGCGTGGCTCGGACCCTTTTCTTGACCTATTTTCGTGTCCTTATACAGGTAGGAAGTCGTGGGGTCCATCGTGGCGTCGTGGGGGCAGAATTGGTCTTTTTGACCAATTCCCGCAGGTCTGCTCGCCGAGCAGGACGAGCTGCTCGGCGAGCAGGCACAGCCTGCTCGTCGAGCTGGCCTACGAAGGCCAGCTCACCGCGAGCAGGCCCCTGAGGCTAAATTGACCCGCCAATCGCTTATTTTGAGCAAACGCTTCGTTTGGTGCGACTTTTGACGGGTCAATTAGCTTCAAGAGATAACGGAATTATAATATGCATGCCATTTTGGCCGTATTTGCCTAAATCGATCATAAAACGAGCCTAAACAACGAAAAGTAAATAAAACATTTCCAATTTCTAACTAACTCATACAAAAGCATTTAAATGCGAGAATTGCTCGCTTATTAACTAAATAACGCTAAAACCCGTCCTAAAACCGTACCCAAAGATAGGGCTTTTTGACCCCTATCAGTGTCCTAGGGCACGTCCAGCGTGTCCTTCCCACGTGGCGTTATTTAAAAGCGTTAAATGTTAAAGGGTACGCAGGGCGTGATAGGAGGGACACCCCGCGTACCGTGTCTTTTTATTGCGAATTATGATCAAACATGTAGATACGCGGGACGTATAGGTGTGTACGCCCCGCGTGTCATAATTTTTTTTTTGGATTTACATGGGATTTGTTTTTCTTTTGATTTTATAAAAATAATAGAAAGTAAGATAAAAAAATAAAATAAAATAAAAATGAAGAGCAGAAAGATGAGAAATAAAGCAAAAATAGAAATGAAAATAAAATTTAATAACAACAATTCAAAAAGGGGAAAAATAAATAAATAAAAGGGAAAAGAAATAAAAATAAGTTTATAATACATATAAACAAAGGGTTTGAGAAATTCAAACCGATGCTACGTTTAGAGTCGAAGTAGCTCGAATTTCTCGCGCGGCGGCTCAATGTAAGTTGCCCGAGTTGGAACTTGACGGGTCCGAACCTCCATTATTCATGAACGTTATCGCCTGTCCGGATTTCCGATTCTTGCCCCGCGGATTTTGTTCGGTATTCGCCGGTAGGGTTCCTAATGGCCTTTCTTGTTGCTGACGGTTCAGATAGGCTACTTGGCGGCTAAGATCCCTGCAAAACACCTCGCTATCGGAAAGACGGGTTAATATATCCTTCAACAAAGACGTGATCGATTGGCCATGTACATTGTCGGGAGGTGGAACGTTCCGATTACCGGGCATGGCTTGTGATTTCCCGAGCCCGCTTTTCCGATATTCTTGCTCAAAGCCGGATGGGGGCCTCAACACGTTATTATTATTTCCATATGACAATTTTGGGTGTTGGTACCGAGGCCGCCAACCGCTGTTATTATTATTGTGGTGGTGATAGGAGTTCGGATTAGGATTATACCTTGGATTTCCTCCTACGTAACTTACACTCTCGATGTCGCCGGCGAAAGGGCTACCGGCTTGGCAATTGAGTCCGTCGTGGTCTCCACCACAGTGATTGCACATCAGGACCTGTGCACTTTTGTTGAGGCTTAGCTGGGCAATTAACGAGTCAAGTTTCTTATGCATCTCTGCTATGGAGCTTTTCGGAGCCTCTTTCTCCACAGCGAACATTTGGTGTCACGACGGGCCGGCAAGCCGATCCTCTTGCCATTGCACGCTTTTCCTCGTGAGCTCATGAATGAGCTCGTAGGCCTCACTAGTTGACTTCCGAAATAGATCCCCACCTACAGCGGAATCAATAGTCACACGGTTAGTGGGGGTTAACCCGTGGTAAAAAGTGCTTACCAAGTCGTGCTTCGGGATGTCATGGTGGGGGCAGTTTCGGAGCAACTTCCGGAACCTAGCCCAAGCTGCATTAAGGGCCTCGCATTCTAACTGCCTAAAGGATGTGATATCGGTCCGTAACTTGACTGTTTTGGACGGTGGAAAATAGTAGGAAAGGAACTCCTTCTCGAGCTCCTCCCATGACGTGATGGATCCCGCCTCCAAAGAGTGTAGCCACTCCAACGCTTGCCCTGTCAAAGAAAAAGGAAACAGCTTTAGGCTAACAGCCTCAATGGGAACACCATTTTGCCGAGAGGTGTCGGCACACATAAGGAATTTATCGAGATGTTCGTTAGGGTTCTCGTGGAGTTCCCCTCCGAATTGACTGCATTGTTGTATCAGCTGGATCATGCCGGTCTTTATCTCGTACGTGTTGGCTGGTATCGTGGGGGCGATAATTCCGTTACGGTTTTGGGGACGGTGCGGAGCAAGGATCTCCATCATCGAACGTGTGTCGTTGCCCCTGCGAATGTTGTTCACGTGTGGCCTTTGGTTTCCTTCGGGTTGGTTGACCTCAGCGTTGGGGTTTGCCATTTTCTCTTTTCGAATCCTACAAAGAGTACGTTCAATCTCAAGATCAATAGGAATAAGAGAATCACTCCGAGATCGGGTGTGCATGAAAAGAATTAAATAATGAAATTATAAACAAGAAAGAATGATGTTAGTAAAAGTATATATAAACAATTTATACAAAAAGAATGCTTAAACTAACAATAAAACGTTTTTGTCTAATATCGCAAGTTGTTATAAATCCCCGGCAACGGCGCCAAAAACTTGATAAGTGCGTTATGACTATGGATGTGATCTTTCTAAATGCTCTCTCTTTACTAAACGTCACTACTTAGGGGCAAGTGTACCCCGTCGTATCAAGTAATAATCCGGTTAAGACCGGGTATCGAATCCACGGGATTTATAACTGCAAGTATTAAAAGACTCGGTTTTATACGTTATTTAAGCGGTGAATACTTTGAGGTTGATATGGGGACCAACTACAAACTACTCCTAACTACGGGTGAGGCGGATTTATATAACAAAACTCTATGAAGTGATATGGATGCGATAAGTTATAACTATGACAAATAACGACTTCTAATGTTTATACGGTTGATGGTTTGCTCTTGCAAAGACGACTACGTGTAGCGTAACCGACCCGTGAAGTACTTAGACTACATGATTCCTAGTCAAGGCGTGTCTAATGCTTGGGACCAGAAATTAGGGCCCGTAAGTTCTGTGGCTTGTCAATTCCTACGGTTTCCGGTTTGTCACTTCCGGTAAGGCAACACCTATATGAATCCCTAAAGATAGCCCGAATGGCGTCGGAAATCGCGTTCTCCTACACAATAATCAATTATGAATATCAAAACAAGTAACAAACATCAACACATATATAGAAAAGAAGATTATGAATCATAAATTATAAATATGGAGAATGTAAATATGAATTACAACCAAGCCCAGTACATAGGATGAGTTCAAGCTAATTAGCAAGTAAAAGGGAAGAATCCACCCTCGGAACTAGCTAACCGAACTCAAAAGCCGTCTCTTAGGACTTGGATGGTGGAGCTTTCGAGCTTGGTGCACGGAAGTGGAGCGGAATTTGGATGGAATGCCGAAATCAACGGACAAGCCCTCAAGATGGAAGAGTTTGGCTATACAAAGCCTAAAAACACAATCTACAACTACAAACAAGAATTACAAGATGTAAGGTGTCTAATGTGTATGGTCTATGGTCTAAGGGTTGTTAAATGAGTGCTAGTCACTCTTTTTTATAGATCAAGCTAGGGGCAAGATTGTATTTCCACAAGGTGCAAGCATGGAGGAACATAATTTTGTGCAGAAATCCCATAATACGCCCCGCGTATGGTGGTATACGCCCTGTGTGTATGCCCATTTCGTCAGAAATCTCATGCATGTGGACCAATTCCAGATCTTGTGGTCTTAAACACGCCCCGCGTAGAATGGCATACGCCTTGCGTGTTTGAGACTCTGACTCTTTATTGCTTGATTTGGCCTTTTACGCCGTGCGTAGCTTGAGGCACGCCCTGTGTAAATTTGTCTCTGAACTGTTATGTTGAAGAATTCCCTTACACGCCCCGCGTGTAAGGTAGTACGGCCTGTGTAGAGATGGTTGACTCAGGGAGACCATGCAATCTGACTTTCAGGATTAGGCTAATCATTACTGACATGTGTCATACGCCTCACGTAGGTTGGCATACGCCTCGCGTATGCTGACTAGATTCCGCGTGGTGCCTGTGGATAGGGCAATTATTTCTGACTCCATGTTTCATGCCCCGCATAAGGGATGAGGCGCCTCGCTTATTTGAGTGGATTTTCACTCCTTGCTTGTACCTGAAATACAAATCTCGGGGCCGAGTTAGCTTGACGTTTTTATTTCCTAAATTACTCAAAAACAAGGGAAATTAACTGAAAGCACAGAATTTATTTTTATTCCGTTATTTCATTAAAACACTCTATTTTTGTAATTAAACTTATTTATTTCTTCTAAAATTAACCCGTAAATCACGCCAAAAGATAGGGGCAAAATACCCCTATCATTGCGGAAGACCCATCTTGTTCTTATGGTCTTCTGGCTTCTTGGTTTTGGCACTAAGTCCCATACTTCATTTTTTCTGAACTGATCAAGTTCTTCTTGCATTGCATTCATCCAGAACTCATCGAACTCGGCGTTAGTGAAGTTCTTTGGTTCCTGAACTGAGACGAATGCTACGTTGCTGAGGTATCTTCTGAGTTGATTTCTCATCATCAGGGTGTTTTCAGCAGCATCAAGAATGGCACTTTCTGAGTGTCCTCTTGGTATTCTGATCTCCTTTGGAAGAGTGATGTCTTGAGCTGGTTGTGTTTGAACAATCTCTGCAGGTGTAGATTGGTCAGTGAAAACAATTTGGGTTTCCCTTTTACCTTTGGTCAGCCCTTGAGGTAGTGACTCAGCGGCTGTTTCTTGGCCAGCGGGTGCTGAGTATGGATCATCCTCAGTCAGCTGCTTATCTTTTCCTGCAGGGTTAGTTTCATCGAACTCAACGTGTACTGACTCTTCTAGGACTTGAGTTCGTTTATTGAAAACTCTATATGCTTTGCTGTTTGTTGAGTAGCCTAAAAAGATAGCTTCATCAGCTTTTGAATCAAACTTAGCAAGGCTGTCTTTGGTATTTAGAATAAAACATTTACAACCAAAGGCTCGAAAGTATCCAATGTTGGGCTTTCGTCCTTTCCAAAGTTCGTAGGGAGTCTGTTGGTCCCTTGTAAGGTTGCAAGTATAGTTCCAAGGGGGGGGGGGGTTAGGAACTATTTAAACTTTTTCGCAATTAGGGCAGACTTCTTTTTCTAAGGAAAAAGGTTTTAATAACGGCGCTGAGTAAACATCAAGATACTGGCTTAGTCAACTGGTGACTAGGTCAGTTTCTTAGCTTGAGTCAGGAGATAGCACTTAGAGTCTATTCCTGAGCTCAGATGTTCAACACGCACAACTCAACTTGACCTCTTTACTTGGTCAGTTTTTGGTTATTTTAAGCAAGCAATATATATAAGGAGTTAAAGGTAAGAAATACTTTACTCAGCAGATTTATCTAGGTTCGGCTTCTTCTAAGCCTACGTCTTGTCCCCGGAACATGTTCTGAGATTTCGAATCCTCTACTGAGCTCTTTAAAGGTAGAGCCTCAAACCTTTTACAATCTTAGCAACTGAGTATAACAAGAGTACCTTCCTCTATACCTCTACTCAATCCTAAACTCTCGCTGAGTACTATAACCGAGTACTCAGCCTCTCCTTTCTATCTCTAGAAATGATAAGTGTTTGTCCTATACAATGATTTGCTAAGACACTTTAGACGATTGAAATAATCACTCTAGACTTTTACACAAATGTATGAATTGTAGTGTAAGATTTGCTTTGCTTCTTGCTTGCAGAACTTGTGTAGAAATTTGGTCAGCGTAATGGCTTGATCAAGTTCTGTATAGAATGAAGCTTCTGATGGCACTATTTATAGAGACGTCTGGGCATCGGTCATTTCGAATTTCGAAATAACCGTTGGAGGGAAACGGCTTCCTGTCATTGTCATCCTGACTTGCTCAGAGCTCTCGGCCAATCAGATTTGTGTATCTTCTGTCCTCGGTCAGCTCAGCAGACTGTCTCTCCTTTTATGGTAAAGTCAACTAGACAGCATACTGTGTCGTCTGAACTTTACCCAAAGTAGAAATACTTTGTCTGGAAGTTTTCCTTAGCCAGCTACTGTCTTGTACGCTTTGTCGAGTCTACTCAGCAGCTTCATCTTGAAGTTGTTCCCGAAGGTCTTCTAGATCCTTCTCTTGCTGAGTTGCGTTTTGTCCAAAGCGACAACGTTTTAACAAACGCGGGCCGAGTTGTACTGAGTTGTTTGACTTGGGCTTTGACACTTGTATTGGGCTTGGGCCTTTTAATTCTTGTGTCTTATAAACAATTTTAACTCAACATTGAACAAACACATTAGTAGAATAAATCAAAGCATTTAAACTTAGTGTGTTTAGAATATGTATTTTAATTATACTTAAACAATTTTGTCAAATCAAAATTATGTGGAAAGGTGTTTCAACAAACTCCCCCATTTTGATGTTGGCAAAACTATTCAGCGAGGAACTCAGTATTGAGCTCCCCCATGATAGTTGACCTAGTATAACTTAGCAAACTCCCCTGTAAGGGTTGAGCTACTGACTTAGTTTTACTCTAAACATTTAAAGGTTTAAATGAGTAAGTCTAAGGTCAGTTTTCAGATATAGGTCAGCTTTTTCAACATATTCTATTTACTCAGTATTAAGCGGAAGGACTAATCAATTAGAGTGCGCTGAGTAATTTGTTGGTTCAATGAGTTTTATAAGACAATGTTTTATAAACATACAAGTCAAAGTTAATCATATTATAAGCATATGGTTAATTTGAAGATACTTTAATAACTTAATACTTGGCATCACATAAAATAACTCATAACTCATATAATGAACGATGCAAGTAATTATATAAGTAGTCAGTGCATTAGAAATAACAGAAATAGGTACAAAGGATAACATAATAAACAAAACGTTCTAGCCTATCTCTATTTCTTTTTCTTTTGCTGAGACTGACTACGCTCATGCTGAGCTCTAGCTGCTTGTTCTTTCTCCCCCGTTTTGTCAGCATCAGGAGGAGGAAGTCTGAAGGCATCAGTTAAGATAGCTCGAGTCAGTTCTTGGGACAGCTCCTTAAGTTTCTCAGCGCTTTCATTGACGCCGTCAAAAATTACAACTCCATCAGTGGATACCTCTTCGGGTATGTTGAGTTCAGCAGCACTGATCATGTTGACGTTAAACGCCTGAGCTTTGCCTTGCCAGACGAGTGCTTCAGTAAGACCAGCAAAGACTTGGTGAAAGGTCTTTAAAAGGGTTGTGTCGTAATACTGACGTTGAATATTGGTATGACGAATGTGGTTGAAGGTTTGTCGTGTGATAGACAGCATCTCATTCTGTTTCATTGCGTCAGTATCCATCTCTTGGTTATTCAGATTCAGCAAGAGAATAGCCTCACCAATTTGCTCTACTGAGCACTGATTGTAAGAAACCATTTGCTCATTGGTCTTGAGTTGCTCGGTGTGAAGCTGAGCAAAGAGCATCTTGACTTCAGATAAAGTGGCATAGTCGGGGTTCACATCTGACAAGTTCTGAACTTGTTGTTGTAAAGAGTTCAAGTGTTGCACAGTTGTCAGCTGGATCTCAGCCAGCTTGGCGATTGAATCCTGCTTAGCTTGCTGTGCTTGAAAAGAAATGATGACGTTCAGCAGGTCCTTGAGTCCCTTAACTTCTTGGAGAAGTTGAGTGACTTGGGAAAGCTGAGTAGTCTCAAGAGTTGAAGACCCAGCAGCAGGAGGAGTAGATTGTTAAAGGTCTCTGATCAACGCTTGCACTGAGTCAATTATCCTTTTGCCGGACTCAGTGGCATTCAGATAGCTTTGAGAGCCGTCAGGGACATCAGTGTGACCGGAAGGAAGAGAAGTGAAAGGAGTGACGTGGTCAGTGACTGGAATAGCGTTTTCAATCTGCACTTGAGTTTCAGGTATGGTTGATTGATCGGCAGATAGTTGAGTTGCAGAAGTAGTAACTCGAATACTGTCTGTGCTGACGGGGGCGGATATGTTTTGAGTCAGCACCATGCTTGGAGTAATAGGATTAACAGTAATCGGCTCAACCTGACTTGTTGAGGTGGCAGAAGCATTTTGGTCGGCATGTTCCTGTTGAGAAGAAACAGAGGCTTGCTTTTCTAAGGACGCCGATGCAGTAGAAGTTTGTTGACGTTTGAAAAATTTGAGCTTAACTGTAGAGGGGTCCTTGGTTGGCTTTGAAATAACAAAGTCAGGAAGAGTTGGTGGTGGCACAGGAGGTTCACTGACAGTCTTCTCACTAGCCTTAACCGATTTTCTTCTTCTACGTGGTGGAGTGTTACCGTGAAGAGCATCTCCTGAGTGAGAGGGAGAAGATTCTTGTTGCTCATCATTAGGTTGGTCAGCTTGCACTTGGACTTGATCAACATTGTGTTGGTCAAGTACTTGCTCTTCTCCAGCAGCCAACACAGTATCGGCATGCTCAGTCTCACGTTCACTGGCTGTCTCCTCAGAGTCCTCAGCGTCATCCTGACCGCTGGCCTCTTCTTCTTCTTCTTCTGAACTGTCACCATCGAGTTCTTCCTCAACTTGTGCAATGAACTGGTCGTCCAAATGCACCTCATTTTCGTCATGCTCAGCTACTGTACCTTGACACTGGGTGAAGTGAGAGTCACCAGGTACAACGATGTCAGTAGGTATAGCGTCGATGGGAGTCAGTGTAGAAGGCTTCTGCTTCTTCTGAGGTTGCTCAGTAGTTTCCTCAGTTCCAGGCTCATCTTGCCTGCTTCGTTTCTCAGCTGACTTACCAGCTGACTTTTGCCTTTTAGCTGGAGACTCAACATCTTTGGAAGGAGTCTCAGCAGCTTTTCTTTTCCGGGAAGCTGGGGCCTTAGTCCTTCTCCCTTTCTTTGGGACAGCAGTTCCCTCAGCTTGCTGTTCAGCACCCGTAGCAGCAGCAGCAGCTTTACCTTTATTCAAAGGCTGTCCGAACTTTAATGCTCTCAGCGAAGCCGCTGTGATCTCAGATCCTCTAGCTGTTTCTTCATCGGTCAGGTCTACCTGATGATCAATAAGGATCCTGGTGATGAGCGATCCTAGCCTCAGTGTGCCAGTACTACGTTGGAAGCCAGCGATAAGAAATACTGGCATGTTGATTGGTTTGTACGTCAGCATATGCCAGATGAAGCATTGTTCGAAGTTCGTTGCTGAGGTAGTGCAGTTGATCTTCGGGTAGATGAAATAACTCAGTAGGTAATGAGCCATCTTCTGGTGCTGACCCATAGATGAAGCTGAGACTTCTCCTGAGTGGCCCTCAGGTTTGCAGAAGTTGACCTCGTACCCAGTACCATCCTGATCTCCTGATCTCCTGATCTCCTTAGCCTTGCTCCCTCAGTTTTTAACTAGAGCAAATTTCCTAGGTAGAGGGGGTTTACGAAGATGGTTTTCTCTTTGACTACTGTTACCAGATAGTCCTGGTTGTCGTCAGCAACGCGAAGGTTGTGGTAAAATTCCCTCACAAGGTCAGGGTAAGTATGATCCCTAATGGAAAATAGCCCAGCCTATTCATTCTGTGAAATCCACTCGCAGAAGGGTTGTTCGTTTTGTACAAAGGCTTCAGATACCCATCTTGAGGGCTCAACTTTCCATTCGCGGACGTTTTCGAAAACCTTTGTATAGGTCCTGACTTTTTCAGGTTTTCCCTTACCAGAGGTTTGGCCAGTTTTTCCTTTGCTCGGCGAGGTGACTTTGGTAGGTTCTGGCATAGAGGTTTGCCTGGAAGTGTCATCGGAGCTGGGCTTAGAGTGACCAGCACCGGAGATGTTGTAGGAAACTTTAGTCATGGTTGACGATGGGAAAGCTTAGAGGGGTTTTTAGAGAGAAAGAATTTCTTTGCCAGAGAGTTCGATAAGCGTAAAGAATAAAAATGGGGAATTACCCATTATTTATAGAGGTGAGGAATGGATCTTATCGAATCCATGTGTCAGTTTTGCCTCGGGATTGTGAACCGACAATAATCCTGGATTTATGACACATTCGGCGCGTACATCATCCTAGGTGGCTATACGCGTGCTTTTGCAATTATTCTAACGGATATAACACTCAGCGTTTAGAATACTAATCGTTTGATATTCTGAGTGGTCAGTATTGCATAAAGGGATGATTTCTATGTTTAAGTTTAGACTAACTTACTCAGTGTGCAAGTTTACTAAGCATTTGATGTTCAATTAATTTCTATGAGTTACTCAGCAAAACCAATCATTCAGCATAGTAATTCACTCAGCATGCATATTCATTTAGTACATGAATTTACTGAAGAGGATTAAACATACCAATAGCTTCTCTCAGTATGCTGAACTACTCACGGGCCAGTGGCTTCGTGAAGATATCCGCAAGCTGCTCGTCCGTTGGGACAAAGGTCAGCTTGATCTCACCCTTGAGTACATGGTCTCTAATGAAGTGATGTCTGATGCTGACATGCTTCATTCTGCTGTGTTGAATTGGGTTCTTTGAAAGATCAATTGCACTTTTATTGTCACATTTGACTTCAATTGTCTTCGTCTGAACACCATAGTCTTCAAGCTGTTGCTTAATCCATAGGACTTGAGCAACACAATGACCAGCAGCAATGTACTCAGCTTCAGTGGTAGATAAGGCTACTGACGCCTGCTTTTTGCTGAACCAGGATACAAGACAACTTCCTAAGAAGTGACATCCTCCAGAGGTGCTTTTACGTTCCAGCTTATCCCGTCCATAGTCAGCGTCAGTGTATCCAATGGGTGTGAAATCATGAGTATTGGGATACCATAAACCTGCGTTCACTGAGCTTTGCAAATATCTAAGGATTCTTTTTACAGAAATGTAATGAGATTCCTTAGGGTTAGATTGATATCTAGCACAATAGCATACTGAAAACTGAATCTCCGGTCTACTGGCTGTTAAGTAAAGTAGAGAGCCTATCATACCTCGATATAATTTGTTGTCTACTGACTTACCATTCTCGTCAGCGCAGAGGACAGTGTCAGTGCCCATAGGAGTGGATATTGGCTTGCAATTTTCCAAGTCATATTTCTTTAATATCTCCTTGGCATATTTGGCTTGACTGATGAAGATGTCATTCTTTCCTCGTTTAATTTGAAGACCGAGGAAGAAGTTGAGTTCTCCCATCATGGACATTTCAAACTCAGTCTGCATTTGTTTGCTAAACTCCTTGCACATTGATTCGTTAGTTGCACCAAATATTATATCATCAATATAAATTTGGGCCAGCAGGGTATATTTACCCTTTCTCTTAATGAATAAGGTTGTATCAGCTTTGCCCCTGACGTAATTTCTAGTCAGCAGGAAACTGGTCAGCCTCTCATACCAAGCACGTGGTGCTTGCTTGAGGCCGTACAGAGCCTTTTTGAGTTTATAAACGTGGTTAGGGAATTTATGGTCCTCAAAACCTGGAGGTTGATTAACATAAACCTCCTCGTTTATAACTCCATTAAGAAATGCACTTTTGACATCCATTTGGAATAATTTAAAGTTCATGTAAGATGCATATGCACATAGAATTCTAATTGCCTTTAGCCTTGCCACTGGGGCAAAGATCTCACTGTAGTCAATACCTTCTTGCTGACTGTAGCCCTGAGCTACAAGCCTTGCTTTGTTCCTGACTACATTTCCTTGTTCATCCATCTTGTTCCTGAAGACCCATCTTGTTCCAATGGTCTTTTGACTCTTTGGATGAGGCACTAGCTCCCATACATCGTTTCTTTTGAATTGATCGAGCTCTTCTTGCATTGCGTTCATCCAGAATTCATCGTACTCAGCTTCAGCGAAATTCTTCGGTTCTTGAACTGAGACGAAAGCAACATTGTTGAGGTACTTCCTGAGTTGATTCCTCGTCATCAGGGTATTCCCAGCAGAATCAAGGATTGCACTTTCTGAGTGCCCTCTTGGAATCCTTATCTCTTTAGGTAGATTTATGTCTTGTGTTGTCTGTGTTTCAACAATTTCTGCAGAAGTAGATGGGTCAGTAAAAGTAATCTTAGGTTCACTCTTACTCTTGGTCAGCCTTTTAGTGAATGACTCAGTAGCTGGTTCTTGGTCAGCGGTTACTGAGTGTGGATCATCTTCGGTCAGCGGCTGGTATCTACCTGCAGGGTTAGTTTCATCGAACTCCACATGTACTGACTCTTCTAGAACTTGATTTCGCTTATTAAAAACTCTGTATGCTTTGCTGTTTGTTGAGTAGCCCAAAAAGATAGCCTCATCAGCTTTTGAATCAAACTTTGCTAAGCTATCTTTGGTATTTAAAATAAAACATTTACAGCCAAAGGCACAAAAGTATCCAATATTGGGCTTTCGTCCTTTCCAAAGTTCATAGGGTGTTTTCTTTAATATAGGTCTAACTAGAGCCCTATTAAGAATATAGCACGCTGTGTTAACAGCCTCTCCCCAAAAATACTTTGGAAGCCTATGCTCATCCAGCATTGTCCTGGCTATTTCAACCAGAGTTCTATTCTTCCTTTCAACAACCCCATTTTGTTGAGGTGTTCTAGGAGCAGAAAAATTGTGGTCAATGCCGCTGGCTTCACAGAATTCAACAAACTTTTGGTTCTTGAATTCTCCACCATTATCGCTACGGATGTGAGCTAATTTTAGGTCTTTATCATTTTCAATTTTTCTAACCAAATTTGAAAATGTCTCAAAGGTCTCATCCTTGCTGGTCAGCAAGATGACCCACGTGTACCGAGAGAAGTCATCTACAATGACCAAGGAAAATCTTCTTCCACCCAGACTCAGCGGCTGGACTGGACCGAAGAGATCCAAGTGTAGCAACTCTAACGGACGCTTAGTTGAGACAATGTTTTTGCTATGAAAAGATTGTTTGGTTTGTTTTCCAGCTTGGCAAGCGTGGCATAATTGATCTTTTTCAAATTTAAGTTCAGGCAGTCCCTCAACCAATTGCTTTCTTGCTAATTTGGCCAGGAGGTCCATGCTTACATGACCAAGTCTCCTGTGCCATAGCCAGGAATTCTCTTCCTTTGATACTAAGCACACAGTTTTTGAAAACTTTTTCTCTAAGTCTAGCATAAAGACATTATCTATGCGAGGGGCAGTTAAGATTAACTCATTTGTTTTACCCTCGTATATTTTACATCCAGTAGCATCAAATATAACTTTTCTCCCATTGTCACATAGCTGAGCTACGCTGAGTAAGTTATATTTGAGTCCGCTGACTAGGGAGACAGATTCAATAGTAGGATTACCTCCGATGGTTCCTGACCCTACTATCTTACCCTTCTTGTAGTCTCCAAAACTTACACTTCCTCCTCGTTTACGCTCAAACGTGATGAACTGATTTTGATCACCAGTCATATGCCTTGAGCATGCGCTGTCAATATACCACATCTTTGACTTCTCGGCACATCTCAGGCTTACCTGCATTGTAACTAGTTACTTTTAGGTACTCAATTCTTTTTGGGTCCTTGCTTGTTAGGTGCAACAGATAAAGCATCATATTTTATTTTATGGCGACATACTTGGACAGTATGGCCATTCTTTCCACAGAAGTCACAACTGACCTTCTGTTTAGGATGTTTCACTGACTTGTCAGCACCCCAGTGCTGAGCGTGCCAGCACACCTTAGTGGTGTGTCCTTTCTTCCCACAAAAGTCACACTGGACTTTTCGCTGGGGATTCCATCTCTGCTGAGTACCTTGGTACTGAGTTCTCAGAGGAATGTTTATTTTATTTGGAACCTTTAGTTGGTTATGGATAGTTGTGACGTCCTTCCTTAGTTTCTTTGAAACTGATTGGACTTTAGAGACAGACTCATGTATGATCTTCATGTTATCATGCAGAGTTGAATTGTCCTGAAGAAGAAATCTGAGGTCACTCAGTTTGACCTCTTCCACTTCGTCACAGCGCCTGCTGAGTGCTCTAACTTTCTTATTACACTTCTTGACAAGTGTGTAGAGATCACTCAGAGCATTAACCATATCGTTTCTAAGCTGGGGAAGAGTAATTACCTCATTTGATTGCTCTTCGTCATCTGATGCAGCGGATAGGTCAGCATGCTCAGAGACGCACGGCTCAGCAAGTTCGTCAGCCATGAAGCATATCTTCGCTAACTCGGTGGCCTCAGTTTCTGTAGATGAGGACTCATCACTGTCGCTCCATGCAGCCACCATTGCCTTTTTGCCGCTCTTCTTATCTTTCCTCAGTGTGGGGCAGCTTGACTTAATATGGCCGGTTTGATGGCACTCAAAGCATGTAATGGGCTTTGAGCTGTCCTTTTTGTATTTGCTGTCGCTTGAGTCAGCTTTATACTTATCAAACTTTCTGTAAGGCTTCTTAGAGTATTTGTCATTTTTCCTGAATAGCATTTTCATCTTCCTTGTGAACATAGCCATCTCCTCATCATCAGTTGAGCTCCCGTCAGTGGAGTCAGCTTTCATGACAAGAGATTTCTGCTTCTTGTCTTCAGATTTTTCCTTCACCTCGAAGTTCTTCATAGATATCTCATGGGTCAGCAACGAGCCGATGAGTTCGTCATATTTGTAGGTGGTTAAATCCAGAGCTTCCTCAACAGCTGTCTTCTTTGCTTGCCAGTCTTTAGGAAGACTCCTGAGTATCTTTTTGACTTGTTCTTCCTTAGTGAAGATTTTCCCAAGTCTCTTGAGCTCATTAATGATGTTGGTAAACCTTGCATTCATGTCTGAAATGCCCTCATCATTGTTCATCTCGAATAGCTCGTACAGTCTCATCTTCTGATTCACCTTGGTTCCCTCGTAGTTGACTTCCAGCTTTTTCCAGATCTCTTGCACCGACTCACAACCTGAGATTTTATTATATTCTGCAGCATCGAGCGCACAGTGAAGCATATTGATAGCCGAAGCGTGATTTTGAAGCTTCTTAAGATCATCCTCTGTCCATTTGGCCTCAGCTTTTACAACTGTTTGGCCAGCCACAACTTCGACAGGTACAAATGGGCCTTGGACCATGTTTGTAGCCTGAATGAAATTTTTCATCCTATTCTTCCAGAAGGTATAGTTTGACCCGAAGAATAGGGGAGGCCTAGTAATGGACAGCCCCTCAGGCAATATCTGAGTTGTTTGGTTTCCAGGGAGAAACCGAGTGCTGTTTTCACCCATGGTAGGGATCAGCTCAAGGTTGTTAGACCTTTTACAGTGAGCTTTTAAGCTCTGATACCACTTGTTGGTCCCTTGTAAGGTTGCAAGTATAGTTCCAAGGGGGGGTTAGGAACTATTTAAACTTTTTCTCTATTAGGGAAGACTTCTTTTTCTAAGGAAAAAGGTTTTAACAGCGGCGCTGAGTAAACAGCAAGATACTGGCTTAGTCAACTGGTGACTAGGTCAGTTTCTTAGCTTGAGTCAGGAGATAGCATTTAGAGTCTATTCCTGAGCTCAGATGTTCAACACGCACAACTCAACTTGACCTCTTTACTTGGTCAGTTTTTGGTTATTTTAAGCAAGCAATATATATAAGGAGTTAAAGGTAAGAAATACTTTACTCAGCAGATTTATCCAGGTTCGACTTCTTCTAAGCCTACGTCCTGTCCCCGGAACACGTTCCGAGATTTCGAATCCTCTACTGAGCTCTTTAAAGGTAGAGCCTCAAACCTTTTACAATCTTAGCAACTGAGTATAACAAGAGTACCTTCCTCTATACCTCTACTCAATCCTAAACTCTCGCTGAGTACTATAACCGAGTACTCAGCCTCTCCTTTCTATCTCTAGAAATGATAAGTGTTTGTCCTATACAATGATTTGCTAAGACACTTTAGACGATTGAAATAATCACTCTAGACTTTTACACAAATGTATGAATTGTAGTGTAAGATTTGCTTTGCTTCTTGCTTGCAGAACTTGTGTAGAAATTTGGTCAGCGTAATGGCTTGATCAAGTTCTGTATAGAATGAAGCTTCTGATGGCACTATTTATAGAGACGTCTGGGCATCGGTCATTTCGAATTTCGAAATAACCGTTGGAGGGAAACGGCTTCCTGTCATTGTCATCCTGACTTGCTCAGAGCTCTCGGCCAATCAGATTTGTGTATCTTCTGTCCTCGGTCAGCTCAGCAGACTGTCTCTCCTTTTATGGTAAAGTCAACTAGACAGCATACTGTGTCGTCTGAACTTTACCCAAAGTAGAAATACTTTGTCTGGAAGTTTTCCTTAGCCAGCTACTGTCTTGTACGCTTTGTCGAGTCTACTCAGCAGCTTCATCTTGAAGTTGTTCCCGAAGGTCTTCTAGATCCTTCTTTTGCTGAGTTGCGTTTTGTCCAAAGCGACAACGTTTTAACAAACGCGGGCCGAGTTGTACTGAGTTGTTTGACTTGGGCTTTGACACTTGTATTGAGCTTGGGCCTTTTAATTCTTGTGTCTTATAAACAATTTTAACTCAACATTGAACAAACACATTAGTAGAATAAATCAAAGCATTTAAACTTAGTGTGTTTAGAATATGTATTTTAATTATACTTAAACAATTTTGTCAAATCAAAATTATGTGGAAAGGTGTTTCAACAGAGTCTTCTTTAATATGGGTCTAACTAGAGCACTATTATGTATGTAGCACGCTGTGTTGACAGCTTCTCCCCAAAAGTACTTTGAAAGCCTATGCTCACTCAGCATTGTCCTGGCTATTTCAACCAAGGTTATGTTTTTCCTTTCAACAACCCCATTCTGTTGAGGCGTTCTAGGAGCAGAGAAATTATGGTCAATGCCGCTGGCTTCACAGAATTCAACAAACTGTTGGTTCTTGAATTCTCCACCATTATCACTTCGGATGTGAGCTAACTTAAGGTCTTTATCATTTTCAAGTTTTCTTACTAAAGTTGAAAACGTCTCAAAGGGTTCATCCTTGCTACTCAGCAAGATGATCCAAGTGTACCGAGAAAAGTCATCTACAATGACCAAGGAAAATCTTCTACCACCCAAGCTCAGCGGCTGGACTGGACCGAAGAGATCCAAGTGTAGCAAATCTAATGGACGCTTAGTTGAGACAATGTTTTTACTATGAAAAGATTGTTTGGTTTGTTTTCCAGCTTGACAAGCGTTGCATAATTGATCTTTTTCGAACTTAAGTTCTGGCAATCCCTCAACTAGTTGCTTTCTTGCTAATTTGGCCAGGAGGTCCATGCTTACATGACCAAGTCTCCTGTGCCATAGCCAGGAATTTTCTTCCTTCGACACTAAGCATACAGTTTTTGAAAATTTCTTTTCTAAGTTCAGTATAAAGACATTATCAATACGAGGGGCAGTTAAAATCAACTCATTTGTTTTACCCTCGAATATTTTACATCCAGTGTCATCAAATATAACTTTTCTCCCATTGTCACATAGCTGAGCTACGATGAGTAAGTTATATTTGAGTCCGCTGACTAGGGAGACTGACTCAATAGTAGGATTACCACCAACGGTTCCTGACCCTACTATCTTACCCTTTTTGTTGTCTCCGAAACTTACGCTTCCACCTCGTTTACGCACAAATGTGATGAATTGAGTTTCATCACCAGTCATATGCCTCGAGCATGCGCTGTCAATATACCACATCTTTGACTTCTCAGCACACCTCAGGCTTACCTGCAATATAGCTAGTTATTTTTAGGTACCCAAGTCTTTTTGGGTCCTTGTTTGTTAGGCTCAGCAGGTAAAGAATCATACTTAATCTTATGACGACACACTTGGACAGTGTGTCCATTTTTCCCACAGAAGTCACAGCTGATCTTCTTTTTAGGATACCTCACTGACTGGTCAGCACCCCAGTGCTGAGCATGCCAGCACACCTTTGTGGTGTGTCCTTTCTTCCCACAGAAATCACACTAGACATTCCGCTGAGGATTCCATCTCTGCTGACTAGTCCTTTGGTACTGAGTGCTCAGAGGAATATTTCTTTTATTTGGAACCTTAAGTTGATTCTGAATAGATGTGACGTCCTTTTTCAGTTTCTTAGAATCTGATTGGACCTCAGAGACAAACTTTTGCATAATTTCTACGTTACTATGCAAAGTTGAGTTGTCTTGGAGAAGATATCGAAGGTCACTCAGTTTGACCTCTTCAATCTCGTCACATCGCCTACTGAGTGCTCTAACCTTCTTGTTACACTTTTTGACAAGTGTGTAGAGGTCACTCAAGGCATTAATCATTTCATTTCTGAGCAAGGGTAGTGATATTATCTCAGTTGAGTGTACCTCATCGTCAGATACAATGGAGGGGTCAGCATGCTCAGAAACACAAGGCTCAGCAAGCTCATCTGTCATGAAGCAGATCTTTGCTGACTCAGTGGCATTAGTTTCTGATGATGATGACTCATCACTATCACTCCAGGTTGCCACCATTGCCTTCTTGCCGTTCTTGATTTGATATGGCCAGTTTGATGACATTCAAAGCATGTAATGGGCTTTGAGTTGTCCTTCTTGTACTTGATGTTGCTTGACTCAGCTTTGTACTTATCAAACTTCTTGTAAGGCTTCTTGGAATATTTATCATTCTTTCTGAACAGCCTTTTCATCTTTCTAGTGAACATTGCCATTTCTTCATCGTCTGTTGAGCTTCCATCAGTGGAGTCAGCTTTCATGACAAGAGACTTTTGCTTCTTGTCTTCAGACTTCTCCTTCACCTCGAAGTTCTTCATTGAGATCTCATGGGTCAGCAGCGAGCCAATGAGTTCATCATACTTGTAGGTGGTTAATTCTTGAGCTTCCTCAACAGCAGTTTTCTTGGCTTGCCAGCTTTTAGGAAGACTCCTCGGTATCTTCTTGACTTGCTCTTCCTCAGTAAAGATCTTGCCAAGTCTCTTGAGCTTGTTGATTATGTTTGTGAATCTTGAGTTCATGTTAGAGATTCCTTCATCATCATTCATTTCAAAGAGCTCGTACAACCTCATGTGCTGGTTCACATTGGACTCCTTAACTTTGTTGGTTCCTTCGTAAGTGACCTCCAGATTCTTCCAGATCTCCTGCGCTGACTCACAACCTGAAATTTTGTTGTACTCTGCAGCATCTAACGCACAGTGAAGCATGTTTATAGCCGAAGCATGATTTTGTAGCTTCTTGAGATCATCTTCTGTCCATTTAGTCTCAGCTTTAACAACTGTTTGTCCGTCAATAGTTTCAACAGGAACAAATGGGCCTTGGACTATAGAAGGCCATGCACTCATATTTGTTGCCTGAATGAAATTTTTCATTCTGTTCTTCCAAAAGGTATAGTTAGACCCGAAGAACAGAGGAGGCCGAGTAATGGACAATCCCTCAGGTAAAATCTGAGTTGTCTGATTTCCTGGGAGGAAACGAGTACTGTTCTCAACCATTGTGGGGATCAGCTCAAGATAGTTATATCTTGCTCAGTGAGCTGTTAAGCTCTGATACCACTTGTTGGTCCCTTATAACGTGACAAGGTTAGTTCCAAGGGGGGGGGATAGGAACTATTTAAAATTTTGTCCGTTAAGGCTGACTTCTTTTCTTAAGAAAAGGTTTACACAGCGGCGCTAAGTAATTCTAAGACACGAGCTTAGTCAACTTGTGACTAAGTCTGTTTCTTTCCTTGGGTCAGGAGATAGCACTTAGAGTCTATTCCTGAACTCAGCTTCTTAGTGCACTCAACTCAGCGTGAGTTCGTTACTTAGTCAGTTTTATAGCAAGCAATATATAAAGGAGTTTAAGGGTTAGAAATATGTTACTCAGCAGACATATCCTGGTTCGGCCTCTCCGCCTACGTCCAGTCCCCGGAACTCGTTCCGAGCTTTTTGAATTCTCTACTGAGCTCTTTAAAGGTAGAGCACGAAACCTTTTACAATAGAAGCTGAGTATACAAGAGTACCTTCCTCTATACCTCTACTCACTCCTATAACTACCGCTGAGTACTATAACCGAGTACTCAGCCTCTCCTTTCTATTCTTCTAGAAATGATAAAGTGTTTGTCCTAAACAACAATTTGCTAAGACACTTTAGATGATTGAAATCACTCTAGACTTTTACACAGTAATTGGAAATTGGTGTAAGATTTTTGCTTTGCTTTTCTCACAGAACTTCGAGTATGAATTTGGTCAGCGTTTCGACTAATTGAAGATCTACATTGAATGAAGCAAATGAGAGGCCTTTATATAGTGACACTTCAAGCACCGGTAATTTCAAATTTTGAAATAACCGTTGGAGGCAAACGGCTTCCTGTCATTGTCACTCTGGACGTGCTCAGTGTTGTTGGCCAATGAGATTCTTGCATCTTCTGTCCACGGCAGTGCTCGGCAGCTTTTCGTCCGATAAACAGAATGTTTCGACATATTTGGCAAAGTCTTCCAAACAGCTTCTTGCGCCTTCTGAACTTTACTCAAAGTAGAAATACTTTATCTAGAAGTTGGTTCTTGTCTGCCGCTGACTTGTACTTCTTGTCGTTCCACTCAGCAGCTTCATCTCGAAGCAATTGAAGAGAAGGCTTCTCGATCCTTCTTCAAGCTGAGCTTGTGCTTTGTACAAAACGACCGTGTTTTGAAATCTTGGGCCGTGTGGTCTTGATCAGTTGACTTGGTCTTGATTTCCACTTATGGGTCTTTGGACTTTTTATCTTAATGTCTTATAGATCAATAAACTCAACATTGAACAAAAACATTAGTGTGAATAAATCAAAGCATTTAAATTTAATATGTTAGAATATTTTTATCAATTACATAAATAATTTTGTCAAATCAAAATCATGTGGAAATGTATTTCAACACAAATGTCTCCTAACAGGTGGTTAGATTTACTTGGATTAGCCAAAATGTGCGAGGATATGCATTTTGATCTGACTAGACCCTTGTTCCGTCATATCTGGACTCCTTCCGTGAGAAAGAATGATGATTCGCTGTGGATATTGGAGGCTCCCTTGAACCAACCTTTTTTTTTTGTTTCTCATAGGCCTTCTAGTAATAAGAATTTCAAGCCTTCTTGGTTCACGATTTTTTTTGCCGAAGGATGAAGGAGGAAAACCTTTGGAAAGGGCTCTATACCCGACGAATTTCCTTTCCGCACCTCTTGGAACCATGCTGCTATGAAGAAGGATAACTTTCATGAGTTGGCTCTGAAGGAAAATAGGCAAACGTTTGGCAGCGGAAATATAAATTTTTTACCTATTTCCTTTTCCCAAGATCCGTTAATCGTTATTTCATATAAGGAGGGATTGAACATAAATACCTTTATGACGATCAATCTACCGTTGCAAACGAAGTGCCCACAACTTCAAAAGAGATGGAAACTGTCTACCAATCTGTCCCTACCCTAACAGACCTTCCAAACCTCCGAATGACAATCCCAACGGTGAAAACGTGTAATAATATGTCTAGAAGCTCCTGTGCAAAAATCGCGACGATCCGACGGTTCAATCTCCGGGAATCCGCGAAATTCATGAACTGGCCTGATGTAGGAGAAGCAAAACGAATTTCTCCTTTTGTATATTTTTTCTACATTCATGAACATAACAAAACATATAAGTAAACGATTAGAACTCAACCAAGTAATAGCAATCAAGATAGATTGCCTCTAATTAATCAACACAAAATCAAGGAGAAAAGAAAGAGATGAAATCAATTGATTCGGAAGCAATCGGTGGAATTCCATCCTCTACTGTAGGGGTCGAAATTCTCAATCTGCGGGAGAGGCTAGGGTTAGCCGAAATTCACAGTTGAGGGGGTATATAGAGCCTATTCCATCTAAACCCTAGTTAGATAGAATTAGGTTACTGAATAAGAATTTAATTCAGAATAAAACTTTTATTGTTATTATCTGTAATTATATCTAAATATAAAGATAATAATAACTTATTAATAGGATAATAATAGAAGCAATTTAATCTCATTAAACCTCCTAACTTATTTATCCTATAATTAATTTAATTCATAATCATAATCTAATTATAATTGTTTAAAATTAAATTAATTCCTTTGTGTATTTAATACACAACTTCGCCCCCCCTTATACTACTGGGCCTTAGTGGACTCAGTTAGGCTTCCGTCAATTAATTAACATTTGTTTATCTTTTGGGTTCCAAGTCTTATGTGTGACCCATTAGGTTCTTATTGCTTCTAGCCGTATACAACTATTAAATTAATTTTCTCAGAATTATATTTAATCTTTGTATAACGGAATGAGTACGTGAACTGTGATTGGCAGATCCGAAACATTCCCCGAGAGCTATAAGAAGACAGGTTGATTCTGTCGTTGACCTCTCCGTATTAGTTATAGTATAATTCGATCCTTCATCAACTACATCCTTGAACAGAATCTTATGACTATGGGCAATGTCAAGTCACATATAGCGAGACGTTCGTTTTACTTGTACAGGCCGAGTTAACTCCAATTAGATAGGTTAAGTGAAATCTGCATTTCAAGTCTTAAGCTATCACCTTGCAAGGATTTAGAGTTAAGTCTTCCACAAGCAATCCTTAGACGTATCTCCCATTTATCAGGAGTAACAAATGCTCAATCCAATGTATAACTATCCTGCAATTCCTTCCTGTGATACCCAACGTCTGTCGTACACACCCCAGAGTCATCCCTGTTATGGATCGTGTTACAACAGGATCAAAGCATCACATTCCATAATCCAGAATCACTAATTAACATTCCTTTGAGTCTTAGGATTACTTATACCTATTAATACCAATGAGATGAACAGGTGACAAGGATAAATCTACCCATCCTGTTATCTCAAGTCGGGTCCCCAATCCTAATGAACTCCATTCATTGGATCTATGTAACTGTCCAGATATCTGCATATCTGAAGCTTGTGAGATCAGCTCTCTGTCTCGACAGAAAACATTGTTACATGCAAGTCTCAACAGTGTTATGTCAATCCCTATTCAAAACATATCACTTGACTTAGGGTGGCTTTAAGTTTATTAGTTTATTATAATGTTTCGTCTCACTTCATGCTTGTATGAACACTTTATAATCACTTTAAATAAACTCAGGGATTTCCTTTTATTAGACTTATGTAGTTCTTTAAAGGAGGTTGCCTTTATACAGTTATGAAACCATATCTTATTAAAACAAATGACATAAAGAACAATTCATTTACATCTGGTTTATATCCTAGAACAATTGTCTATAGGACACTAAACTCCAACATGCTCTATTTTCTCCCGAGGTGAAATGTATGTATAATTATCTAAACAAGCTTCCTATTACCTTTACCCGAGAGAAGTTGTTAACTTATATGGATGAGGACAAGTCGTTTATGCTCAAAGATTCCCGAGGCATCATTTATAAGGAAGGGACTGCTCAATATGATTAGTTACTCGTAAGTTTATAATGATTCTTTATTCCTATTTTAATTCATTGATTCCTATGTTTGCAGGCTCTAACATGGGTAATCTCTAGAAAACATTACTAGCTCACCAACTGGTTGAACGGATGCTCATAATTCATCTGTTTCTCTACCTACATGACTGACTTCTTCTCCTACTGCCTCAGGCTCATCTAGTTATATGGGAGTTCCTTTGGCTGGAATTGGCATTCCTACTTCTGATGAGTTTTCTAGCAAATCTTTAGGTGTATTTCCTTTATTAAACTAAGGTCTTTAATCCTTCGTTTATTTAGGAGTGCCTACCTTAGTTTTTGCTTATTCGGTCAAGCTTGTCGTGCGTAATACTGAGTCCATAACTGACATTCTAGTGTCTTGTTTTGCACCGCCTGAATCTCATGGAGCTTAATTTGCATTTAAGCCTACTTCATTTTCGGCAGAACCTTCTGTGGCCCCTGAAGAAGTAGCTGCTAAAGCGAAAGTTTCTTCCGAAGATCAAGAGTTGGTAACTAGCAAAGTTTTGGGCAAGGCTGTTGAGAAGGGGTGAAGCCGGAGAAAAAAGATTGTTCGGAGGTGAAATCGATAAGGGCAAATACTCAGTCTTCTAAGGCTTGGGCCCTATATGTGAAGGCAGTTGAAATAAGTTTTGGCCTTAAGCGCCCGGTGGCACATGCTAATGCTCTCTCTTCAAAGAGACTTAAGATAGTACTCCTGAAAAAGAACATTTATTGGAGGGATCTAACACAGGTCCCGAAGCTTCCCTTGCTCCTTTATCTGCATCTTCCATTCCTTATAGTGGAGGGAGAGTGCGAGCCTTATACCTGATTAGTCAGGGTGAATTCCTCCTGAAGAACTAGACAAATATACTAAGTTTTGGATTTACCCTAACTTCTAATCTCATTACCCAACCCCCCTAAGGTTTTCTATTCCTATTCCGCTCTTTTACTAACTTGAACATTTACTCTCCTTATAAAATCCTACTTAAGTTTCTATTTTACTTTTTAATTTTTGTTTAGTCCATATATATATATATATATATATATATATATATATATATATTATATTTTTTTATCCTTGGATTAATTTAACTTTTGATCCATGTATTTATATATTTTTATTTTTTTCCTCAAAAAATATTTTTGACCAAATTTTATTTTTTGATTTTCCTTTTGATCCTTATACTTATTTATTTATATTTTTTATCCTTAGATTAATTTCACTTTCAATTCTTACATTTATTTATTTTTACTTTTTTTCCCTGAAAATAATTTTGACTAATTTTTTTCTTTTATCATATTATTCAGTTTGGAGATATAAGTATCCCTCACGATATGATAAATCGTGAATGCATATGGAGAATTAAAAAAGGTGAAGTCAAAATGGCATTAAATAAGATGAGATTGAAGAAAGCAGTAGGACCTGATGGCATCCCTATTGAGATTTGGAGATGTTTGTGAGAGAGAGGAATCGAATGGTTGACGATGTTTTTCAACAAAATTTGGAGAAACAATAAGATGCCATCAGATTGGAGGAAAAGTATCCTAATCCCGTTGTATAAGAACAAAGGCGATGTCCAAGATTGTGCCAACTATCGAGGAAGCAAATTAATGAGTCACACTATGAAACTGTGGGAGTGAGTGATCGAACAAAGGCTAAGGAGGATGGTGAAGATCTCGGAAAACCAATTGGCTTTATACCGGGAAGATCAACTATGGAAGCCATCCACCTAATGAGACAATTAATGGAGCACTATCGAAATAAGAAGAAAGACTTGCATATGGTTTTCATTGACTTGGAGAAGACATATGATAAGGTACCAAGGGAAGTACTTTGGTGGGCCCTAATAAGGAAAGGCATTTCGCGGAAATATGTTGACATCATAAAGGACATGTATGAGGGAGCACACACGAGTGTACGCACCAGTGTTGGGAAGACTGAAGAGTTCCCTATTACGATTGGAGTGCATCAAGGTTCTGCACTAAGCCCATTTCTTTTTGCCATCGTTATGGATGAACTAACGAGTTCACTTCAAGATGGTATACCATGGTGCATGTTGTTTGCAGATGATATTGTGTTGGTTGATGAGACGAAAGAAGGCGTGTAGAGGAAGTTGGAACTATGGAGACAAACTTTAGAATCTAGAGGCTTTAAGCTGAGCCGAAGTAAGACAGAATATTTAGAGTGTAAGTTTAGCGGCGATAGGAGTAGGGAGGCAGGGACAATCACCCTAGATGGGAAAGTTGTTCAGGCATCTGATTGCTTTCGGTATTTAGGATCTATTATCCAAACGGATGGAGAAGTAGATGGAGATGTTGCTCATAGGATTAAATCTGGTTGGGCGAAGTGGAAGAGTGTTACGGATTTCCTTTGTGACCCCGACATGCCAAATAGATTGAAGGGAAAATTCTACCGCACGACAATCAGACCAGCACTGTTATATGGTACGGAGTGTTGGGCAGTGAAACACTGTCACACTCATAAGATGTCGGTGGCGGAGATGCGTATGTTGAGATGGATGTGTGGTCATACGAGAAAGGATCGGGTGAGTAATGAAATAATTAGGACAAAAGTAGGGGTTACATCTATTGAGAATAAAATGAGGGAAAATCGACTAAGGTGGTTTGGTCATATAAGACGAAGAGCGCTTGATGCGCCGATTAGGAGGACTGAAGAGTGGCAAAGGGATGTAGTGGTGAGGGGTAGGGGAAGACCTAAGCAAACTTTGAGGAGGGTGATCGAGAGTGATATGAGTGTATTGGGGATTGAGGAAAATATGGTAGTGGATAGGAAAGAGTGGATGGAGAGAATTTGTGTCGCTGACACGACTTGAATTCACGGTTTTATATGATGGTTCATGTTAGCCGACCTCGAATCATTTCGGGACTAAGGCTTTGTTGTTGTTGTATCATATTATTCAGTTTAATATTATTTTTAATTATTCTACAATGATTATGATAACATCCGCAATGTTATCATAAGGACTCTACTGAGAATATTCTCTGGATGAAGGACTAAAAGGAGTAAAAGCCACCAGAGATCCACCAAAGTAGGATTTCTGACACCCGCTCAGCAGAAGGACGGATGAATGATACTCATACAGTGATACGCCCTTGGTTACCTTGGGTCCACCATACAGGGAAGTACGCCCTTACTCGATCCGTCAGGCATGACATTCAACCGTTAAACAAAGGAGCCACCATCATCAAGGAGCATTGATGATTCCTTAAAGACAATAACGGTCTGAGAGTAAAGTGATCAGAGTTAAGTTGTATTAAAGCCGCATTACACTTCATTAAAGGCATTAAAGGAGAGCCATTACGGTTATTACTTAATCCTATATAAATACTCATGTGCTAAGGTATCAAAGGTACACATAATTCTAGCTTTCCTTTGTGATTACAGATTATTCTCATTCAGGAAATTACTAACTTAGGCATCGGAGTGCCCTCGGTCGAGCACAACGGCACCCCACAGGGACATTATCCGGTGTACAGAAATCGATGTGATATCATATTATTTAAGAAAAATTATAATGTTTATTCATTTTGATTAAGTTTATTTTAGTTTCATCTGTTGCACCGTCTTTTGATTTTAATGATTGAAATAATTGATGTTAATTCTTATATTTATGTGTAATTAATTTATTAATGCAAACATATATATGTATAAAAATTATTGTTAAAGAAAATCTACAACTTAGGGTTATTATCTAATTTGAACCAAATAGTCACAAAGAGAATCATATGTATTTCCTTTCTGGAACCAAAACAAACAGGCAAGAGAATTCAGAATCTTCATTCATTTCTCATTGTTTCCCTTTCTTGATTCTATTCTATTACTCTATGCGAACCAAACCTCCTTAAGATAACTTAATAACATCTTTTTATATAAATCATTATTTAATTTTAAATAGTAATAATAAAAAGTTCTCAAATTTAATTTCATTAATATTTCTAACCTGAAGTGAGAAAATGATTGGAGGCAAAAATTGAAAGAATTGTACAACTTGAAAATTTTATACAGCCATGCAAACATGTGCTTGAAATAGCAAGTCATGATTCTTTTTTTTTAATAAGAAAAGTTCAAGAGTAGCAAAGATATATCTAGTCCAGTCCAGAATAAAAAAAAATAAAATAAATTTACAAGATAATTTACCTATCAAATAGGTTTGTTGATACCAATTAAAGTTGACGTGAATGGTTAAGGGTTTGAAGTCACTTAAACTAGATCTCAAATTTAAGTCCTAGCATATGTAGAAAATTTTATTTGAAAGAGCATTCACCTAAGGTTTTTTAAAAACATACGGAAAGGTTTAATTGGGAGAACATCCACCTAAAATGTTTTAAAAGTCGTTTTCTTATCGTTGAATTAATCCACAGAAGCTTAAGCTTAAGTCATAATCTTTTGTTTTACCAAACTATATATTAATTAGTGTGGGGGGAAGAACAATATCTTGATAACAAAGTTGTGAAAAATTTCTTCAATTTCTATTAATTATTCCGGTAGTGGGCCCCAGAATATGTACATTATTTATGAAAATTAAGTATAGGTAAGCGTTTGATAGAAACATAAAGTCATAAACTAAGTGATGCTTTTGGGTAGCTAGCTTGATTATGAATCTTAATTTTTACCTAACAAAGTTTCTAGAACTAATTGCTAACTAATTCAAACTTTAATAATTCAAATAAGCGTATTAAAGTCAACCCAATCTATATATAATATAAATATAAATATTTCCATCTGAAATACTATTAATATATTCACATATAATTGGTTGTGCAATTAAGTTTTCTAGTCTTGCAGTTGTAGCAGTATTCGCAGGCATTACTTCTCCATTCCAGTATTTTACCTATATATCAAATTTCAGTTCACGTTTCCTAAAATATCAAACAGTTTTGGAAACTAATTTCTGAAACATAAATACTTTTTTCAGAAATATCAATACTAATTGCATGTTTAATATGTTCTAAATAATCTTCAACAAGCTTTGAAAATTATTGTTTTTTTCTCTCTTATGTGATTTGTATAACACGTTTTTTATTATAGATTGTCAAAAACCACTTCTATTAAAAGTTTAAGCTGATAGTGATAAGAATAATTTTTATTATTATATTCGATATGGATATATTGAAAAAATGTAAAATTCATTCTTATAATTTAAATTATTTTTTATAGATATAGATATTGATTAAATGTAGGTAATAATGTAAGGTAGGTGGATAGATAAAATAATAATGTAAGGTTGGTAGAGAAAGGGTGGTACTACGGACAGTTGTTAGTTTCTTCACACAAATTTAATTGTAAAAAAAAAAAAAAAAAACTATTGCTCTTGCTGTTCCTTCCTTTCCTTTCTTGCTTTTATTGCTACCCACCTCTCCTCCTCTCACTGCTTATCCATCCCTCCCCCCATAATATAAAGACAACCCAAAAAGAATCTAATTAACATGGCAATTTCTTATTTTTCTTTTAAGAAAAATACAAATTATTAGATTAAGATGTCTTACAAATACTCTACTATCACACTAAAACTCCTACTTTGGTTACTAAGATTATATATGTTATGTCAAAAATTATTTATGAAATTTACTGATGGAGGTTTGAATCCTATTTATCGATAAAATTTCAACACATAACAATATGAATACTGTCCTACGTGCTTTAAATTCAGGGGACATTATTAACGTGGGGTATATCAAAGATAGTTACATATGGGTGGGATTGATCAAGACATAAAAAAAATAAAATAAAGGTTGAAGCAGTCATGGCTGGGTGCTTCTCTTGTTGGATGGACTGGGGTCCTTGTCTTTAAGCAAAATTTTGGATTCTAAGTTCTGGCCATATAAATTAGGTCAAGTGTTTTAGGGATTACCAGATGGTTAAATACCAAAATATTAATTGTCATAATTATGACACTGGTACTAGTACTAGTACTGACATGTTATACACAAGTAATTAAGTACTTGATTGTTGGTAAGTAAGAAATGATTAATTTATAATTAAAATGTGACAAAAAGCATCTTGGAAGAAAGAAATCTCATTTGAGTAGAGTTCATGCAAACATGGATGAATTATTTCTAGTTTGAAAAACAAAAACAATAATTATTGGTTTAAAGAGCTAATCTTATTTTATCATTATCTAGCTTAAATAGCAACAACCTTGGAGAGATCTATTCTGACAAACCCCAACTTTCCCGGAATTTAAAAACACCAAAACCAACCAATCATCACTCCCCCCAAAACACTACAAATTTTACTAGTCACTTGTATATTAACAAACCTACAAATTGGAGTAAAAAAAACTTAATAAGACAGATTAAAAATGTAATCCTCTTCTCTTCTCTTTCTCATGTCCCAATTAATAAATTTTTCAGCTACAAAATATAAATTCTAAAATGTTACTTATATTTTATTTCATTTCTAAACTTCTATAATCGAAGACAGCATTTTTAAGACCTAAGAAGTCATAGCCAGAGTTAGTATTGGCGTTGCTACTACCAATTCCAGAACCTATAATGATATTGCAACTGCATTCTTTGCTGTTTTGAAGGCCTAATCTGCAGGCGAAACAAGCAGACTGCTGGATTTGGTAAGGCGGGCTAATTCTAAGCTCAAGGTTCAAATCCGGGCATCTTTCTTCAACTATGTCTTTTTCTTCTTTGCATATGAAATCATCACTTGCGCTTATTATAATCTTCTCTCTTTCTTCTTTCACCGATCCGAATGAAACTGTTGTTGTCACTGCTGCCGGAGCTGGTGCTGATGCTGATGTTGGGGTTGATGTTTCTTCGTGGAGTGATCTATGAGTAGCAGGATCTATTCCTCTGTTTAAAAGCTTTCTTCTTATATGTGTATTCCAGTAATTCTTTATCTCATTATCTGTTCTTCCTGGTAATCTTCCTGCTATTAAAGACCATCTACACACACACACACAAAAGCAAGTAATGATTAGTTAGTCCGAATACAAGTTTAGAAATGGTTTAAAATGAGGGGATATTGGAAAATTACTTGTTGCCGAGTAGACTGTGGAGTTTGATTATAAGTTCATCTTCTTCTTCAGTGAAATTACCACGTTTAAGGTCAGGTCTTAAGTAATTGATCCAACGAAGTCTGCAGCTTTTTCCGCAGCGGAGAAGGCCAGCAGCTTTAGGGAGAGAACGCCAGCAACCTTCACCATGAGCTCTAATATAAGCAACAAGACGATCATCTTCTTCTTTAGTCCAAGCTCCTTTGTTTGTATGAGCTTTTTCACAGCAAGGAGACCTTCCCATTGTATTGTGAAAGTGGTTGAAAGTGGGAGAATAAAGGGGGTTGAGAGATGACTGGGTTAGGTTTATATATAGGGATTGACTTAGATAGAGGAAAAAGAAAAGGTTCTAGATGCGAGTTGGTGAGAGAGGTTAGAGATGTATATATATCTATCATTAATAATAAGTTAAAACAGCATTAACTATGGGTAACCCTCAGGTAGGTGTAAAGTATTTTGTGTATAGGCAACAAATAGCCTGTGATACTGCTTTTTTCTTTTCTTAAAAGATTTAAACTTTTATTTTACAAATTTATCCCTCTTTCTTTATAAAAATGCAATCAAATGATCTTAACGTTTTGTAACGAGATAAATATCTCAAAATTTAAACAAAGTGTTTTTATTATTATTTATCGATGATTGGTTATAAAAAAATTTGTTAAAATACTAATAATTAAATCTGTTACATATAAGTTTAATAACAAAAAAAAAATTTGTCTAAAATATTTATTACGTTATTGGTACAATTATGAACGGGTTGCCAAAATGCATAAAACTAAATTAATTTATCAATAAACTTGTTTCATAAGGTATGATATAATAGTCAATTAAATTTAACCTTATATGTATAATATCTATATAATTCATGTCACACGGATATGGATACGGAAATAGAAATTGACACAAATATGGGTAAATGTTATTTCTAAAATATAACCTTGAAACAAAAATAGGAGTTACGAATAAAATAGTAAATGATGAATAATAGAATTAGTTATATCTCAAAATCTTGGGCCAACTGAGTGGAGAACGTTTACCAGAAATCATGTAGAGAAAGAGAGAGGATTATAATTATAATAACATGTTGTTGGAACTAACAGCAATTGCAATTGCAATTATAGAGAGAGGGGTGAGGTAAGGTCGGTCTGTTGAAAGCTCCACCTTCCTATCTATTTATTTAATTTCTATTTTTCTAATATTTCAGAGATAAAAGTAGAATGAATAAACATTTCTTAAATTGGGGTAATTAGAGATAAAAGAGAGGAGAGTAGGTAAAAGAGTAAGTTGGTTGTGGTGATGGAAATAGGGGAAAGTGGGTTAGCTAGGGGTATTCTAATATGGTGTGTTATTCTTTCTTGTGCACATGTGTATGTATGTATACAGACGGTAGTTGTTGTGCTTCTTTATTCTATTCACTTCTACTACTACAGTCTCATGCTCATGCATATGAGAGAGAAACCCCTACCCCTTCCCTTCTAGAAGATCATCAATTCGAGCTTAATTAATTGGCTAATAAAATAATATCAGTTTGGTTGTGGTTGTGGTTGTGGTTGTGTGTGGGCTTCGCTTCACCTTCCACTTCTTTTGTTTTTTTTAACCGCATCCTTGTGCTGCAAGTTTACCCAACAAACAGACCCAGGGGCCGATCTCAGGAGACTTCCACTTTTCAACACAGATTCAACCATCTATCCATTGTTGGAAAATATCCAAAAATGAATCTACATCCGCTAAGGTAAGGTTAAGGATGGCTAGACCCGCCTCTATGGGGGTGTTAACCTAAGCTCTCCAATTCAATATTTATTTCAAATACAATATACTAATTATTGAAATCTCAATATGTGTGTGATATATACGTTTACGGGGTATTTGTTAGAATGGATATAGGAGGTGGGATAGGGATAAAAAAACACGAGATAATTAGTTATCCCGTGTTTGTTTGGGAGATAGAAGAGTGAGACGGATGAGGGATAAGTTTCTTATCCCTCAAATCCTATACCCAGTAGGGGGGGTGCTATAAGGAGGTGGGATAAGCTCCTGCGATTTTAATAGGATGGAAAAGTCTATCTTAACCCTCAAATTAATGTTATGTAGTTTAAATAAGGTTAAAATAGTAAAATGTATTATTCCATCTCCATCCTTATCCCACATACCAAATATTAAATAATAATTCTCGACTATCATATTTATATCCTTATCCCAACCATTTATCTTTATCTCTATTACAACCTTTATCCCTATCTCTATCCCAATAGAATATCAAATGTCTCGTTAATATGTTAAAATAGAATCGAAAAATCGACAATAATAGTACACATGTTCATAAAAAAATATATACAATTTAATTTATTTACAAAGTCATGCTTTTATATATGGAGTAATTTGCAATGTCTAAATCACTCTCATTTGAGGTAAATTATGATAAATAAAAAAATTTATAAAATATCTAAATCTTCGAAATTGCACAAATTACAAATTCATGTTTGCAAATTTTAAAATCACAAGACCGATCAAACCACAAAAGTTTTTATTTATTTATTTTATCCTAACAATAATATAGTTGCTGGAGTTAAGATGCAAAAATACTCCTCTAGCCGCCGCCGCCCTCAACTGATCGTGGATCCCCCGGCTGGTATGGCCGCGCCGGCCGCCTCACCTCTATCACTCGATGATGACTATGTTGACATCAGAGTTCTCTTCAATCCAAAGCTTCGCCTATGCCAACACGGTGCGCAACCGGTCGTAACCCCCCAGAATCGATCTTACGCTAATGCTCTAACCAAAAGCGTGGCGACAATCCCACAATCAACCGCGACTGTCTCAGACGTTGGCGGCATCAAAACTGTAAAAATCTCGCAGTCAGCTTACAATAACAGAATCGCTCTATGCTCTGCCTCACTGATTGGAAGGTTGACTCTCAACAAAGGTGATTCCCCCTGGCGAGTAGCAGATCTGAAAACGACGCTGACGAAGGTTTGGGGAATCCAGGAACCCTGGCGGCTAATTTCAATTGGGCGGGGGTTCTATCATGTACTCCTGGGGTCCCAGGAGATGAAAACCAAAATATTCACCAAAGGAGTCACCAACACCAAGCCTGGAATGTTTCGTCTGCAGCCCTGGGTGCAGGACTTTGATCCGTATGCAGAAAAATCGACAAATGCTCAGGTATGGACTAGACTCTACTCACTCCCATGGGAATATTGGGATGCTCAGATTCTGTCGGACATAGCCAAGGGAATAGGCGGGTTAATTAGAATTGATAATGCGACATTAGAGGGGGATTTTGGGCATTTCGCCAGAATGCTTGTTGATGTTGATCTTAACACTGATTTACCTGCACAACTTAGGATTGAGAGAGAGGGAAAGCAAATCTGGATAGATATTGTTTATGAAAAACTCCCAAGCTTCTGTAAAATATGCTCAAACATTGGTCACATGGCCTATGACTGTAAACACAACCGTAAGCCGGCGATGGGGGTCAAGCAAGCCAAACAGCAAGTTTCGACTAATGGCCCTGACAAGCGCAAGCCCCTAAAACATGCTACAGATATCCCAGTATTGGAAGTTACAAACAGGATCCTTAAGGACCTGCAACCCGTGGAAGAGGAACCCCTGGGAGAGGAAACCTTAATAAGAAAGCTAGAAAATGCAGAAACTGTGCTACAGGGCAGTCCGCAGATCCGAGATTCGGAATATAATTACACAGACAAAGACACAGACGATGAAAATCGACCTCCATCTGCTGGGGTAGATAATTTGATTACTACGGTTATTAACTCTCCTGAATCAGGATCAAAGTCATGGGCAGACATGATGGATGAGGAGGAAGGTGCATGGGACACGGTAAGCTCCAAAAAGAAAAAACCCAGTAAACAGCAGATGGAAAATGGAACTACGGCAGCAGCCCGCGCAAAACGGGCCAGTAAACCCCCGCATAGATACCGATGAATGTTCTATTCTGGAACTATAGGGGTATCCACAACTTGGATACACAACGATACTTATTTAATTTGTGCAGGTTGCATAAACCGGATATATTATGTCTGGCTGAACCTATGGTTGATTTTAATACTGTTAGAGCATCCTTTTGGGACAGTTTGGGAATGAAATGCATCAGGCATAACTTCAAAGATCAGCCTTCACTCTGGGTACTAGTAGCTAACACGCGAATTCAGTTAGCCAGTGTCTGCTATGCGCATGAACAGTTCGTTTTACTACAGTTCAAAGCGCGGGGAAATCCCATATATGTGGGTTTGGTTTACGGCAGTGTCTGGGCTAACAGAAGGATCAGCTTATATCAGGCAATCTCTGAGCTCCGGGATACGTTAAACAGGCAATGGGTTGTCATGGGAGACTTCAATGCCATTCTTGGGTAGAATGCCGGCAGCTAGGGCTTGTCGGGAGTTTAGAGGGTTCATGGAGGACTGCTCTTTGATTGATTGCCCTACACATGGGTCTTTTTACACTTGGTGTAATGGTCGAATGGGAACTGCTAAGGTAGAAAGCCGTATTGACAGAGTCATGACCTCTCCGGATCTATCTGACACATGGGACAGTTACAGGGCCACTTCGCTCACCAGGCACCACTCAGATCACTGCCCACTATTTTTTCAGTGCGCGATGCGTCATGCCAGACCAGCTCGGTTTCGATTCCAATCCATATGGTTATCTCATCCTAATCTCCGCGAGACTATTGCAAGTTTTGGAATGGTCAGCATCCCAGGCTTCCACCGATGCAATCTCTTGGCAATAAGCTGAAGCGTTTGCGTCCAGTCCTGCGCGCATGGAATAGAAACGTATTTGGGGATATTGATGTTCAAATCTCATCTGCTGATACAGCCCTTGCTCGCGTTCAATCGGAACTGACAGCACAGGAGTTCTCAACCGAGCTCCATAAAAAGGAAATGGAAGCCCACAATGAACTGGATACGGTCATGCGCAGGAAAGAAGTGTTTCTCCGAGACAAAAGCCGTGTCAAGTGGCTAAAAGAAGGGGACATGAACAGCGGGTTTTTTCATCGGATTACATCGATCCAATCTACGAATTCTGGTATTAACGCGCTACGGGTTGGCAATGAGTTGATAACGGACCAGGCTGCGATCAATTTGCATATTGAGGAATATTACAGAGACCTCGTCCGTTCTGACATCGCTATAGATGCCAATCACACTCATATCTTAGACATCGTCCCAAAAATGGTTGCGGATAATGATAATGAGTCATTAACTAAATGCCCCGACATGACGGAAGTTAGAAACGCAGTATTCGCAATGGATAAAGACAGTTCCCCAGGTCCTGATGGGTTCAATGGTGCCTTTTATCAGTCCTTTTGGGATATTATTGGTAAAGAGGTCTATGAGATGATCAAAAGCTTCTTCAACTCAGGTATGATCTTACCTGGCCTTAATTCCAGCTTAATGGTTTTGTTACCTAAGATTGAAAATGCAGAATCCATTGATCAATATCGCCCAATTGCGATGAGTAACTTCAGCTACAAAATCCTATCCAAGATTATTGCAGACAGATTAAACATAATCGCAAGAAAGATCATCTCGGGCAATCAATTCGGCTTCATACCCGGCAGAAGTGTCCATCAATGCATCACACTTGCTTCAGAGGGGGTCAATATGTTAAAAAAGAAATGTTATGGGGGCAACATGGCCTTAAAAATCGACATCCGGAAAGCATTCGACACTTTAGATTGGAACTTCCTGCTAGCCGTCATGGAAAGCTTCGGTTTCTCTCTAACATTCCGTGATTGGATACTGAATATTCTGTCGTCAGCTAGAGTTTCAATTCTGACGGGGTCTGGGATAAATGGTTTTATCAGATGCTCTAGGGGGGTGCGTCAGGGCGACCCCCTCTCCCCTATATTGTTCGGAATCGCAGAAGATTATTTAAGCCGCTTGCTAACCAAAATCGCAGAAGATTATCAATTGTGCGGGGATACAACGGGATTACATAGTAAATTCCTCTATCTGGAGCTCGGTTCGTAATATTTACAGGGTCCTCCGTGACCACTGCACCTGGTGGATTGGACAGGAATCCACTCTCAGTTTTTGGAACGATAGATGGATTTCACCCGCTATCAGTGTCCAAATCGGAATGACGGACAACCTCCGCCGAAGATCAGATCAAAAAGTTGAAGACTTCCTTGATACGGACTGGGTTAATCTACCAACTCTGCCACCTGAGCTCATCCTACGCATCCAGGAAATCAAACGGGGAGGGGACGAACGAGGTGTTTGTGTTTGGAGCCCCGCGGCACTTGGCATGTTCACGGTGAAGCTGTTTTACGCCTGGACTCGCCCTGAATCAGCCCCTTTACAATGGTGCAGGTTCATCTGGAAGCCATTCATTCCGCCGTCTCATACAATGACGTGTTGGAGGGAGGCCCTTGGCGCTCTCCCTACACATGATAGGCTAATAGCGAGAGGATGCGTAATAGTATCGCAATGCTACTTATGCAAACGGGATATAGAAACTGCTAACCATCTATTTATCAGATGTCCCTTTTCTTCTCAGATCTGGCAAGGAATTGAAGGGCTGTTCGGTAGGAAAATATGCACTAACTCTACTGTGTTGAACTTATTAATTGCAGCAGCAAAACAAAAATTCAGCACACAAGTCCACGCTCTGTGGTGCTCGGCTATTGTCCACGGAATTTGGATCATCTGGCTCACACGGAACAGGGCCATTCATGAAGAGGAAACTCCATGCATTTCAATGACTCTTAGGCGCCTATGGAGGGCAATAAGAGAAACTCGGCGGTTTGAAGTTGGCAATATATGGAATTCTGGGATTGAGAAGCAAATTCTGCAGGAACTGGAGATTCCTGCACGTCTGCACCGTGCGCCTCGTATATGCCCGGTCTGTTGGCAGAGTCCGCCTGAGGGATGGCTCAAAGTTAACACGGGCGCGTCTGTCATTGGTTCTCCGGGACCAACTGGTTGCGGGGGCATATTTCGCTCGCACACTGGAAACTTTCTAGGAGCATTTGCATATCCGATCGAGTCAGCGTTCTCCTACACTGCTGAACTTTCTGCGGCCATTCATGCTATCTGTTTGGCGTATGAACGGGGATGGAACAATATCTGGGTAGAAAGTGACTCTACATACGTTGTGCAAGCTATTCGGAGCCGAAGCTTGACTGTCCCGTGGAATATCAGACAGAGTTGGTTACGTTGCTTGCAGCAAATTAATCACATGTCAGTAGTAGTTTCTCATATCTTCAGGGAAGGCAACCAAGTAGCGGACATCCTCGCTAACTATGGAAGAACAATCGACAGCCCCGTCTGGTGGGACCACATTCCACCGTTCTGCAGCTCTGTTTTTTTCTGTAATTTAACAGGCCAAACAGTCTATAGGTTCTCTTAATTTTTTACATTGCTCTCTGTAAACATTCTTCATTTTTTATTCTTTTTAATAATATCGGATCCAGGTTCTTTGTTGCGAGCAGGGGTGCCAACCTAGTTGGGATGTCTGCTTAATACACCCCTGGTTATCCATGTTCTAATTAATAGTTGCTAATTGCTTCATATTTTTTTTTATGTAATAAATTGCTTTAAAAGTTTGCTTTTGATTTAATAATTTTTACCAATAAATTTATATTTATTAAATTTAAATTCATTATATATATATATATATATATATATATATATATATATGAAAACCGGTTTTAAAGTCTCTAATATTTTATAGCTGCTCCTGCTAAATATTGTTTCAACTTTTTTGTTTTTATCTCCTCTCCTTCCAAGTTGCATAATTTTTTTTTTGTTACCTACCAGTTTCTCTATCTAAATTCATGTATAAATATCTGTATCTCTCTCATCATGAAATTCAAGTGGGTGGTGGTAAGGGTTGTGGGATCATGGGTAGAAGTTGCTATCAGAGAGAGAGAGATCCACTTGTGTGTTTTTATTTCACCTACTTTTTCACCCTTTCTTACTATCCTCACACCTAGTCCAACCCTCCCCCTCCCCCTCCCTTGATGTTGCCCTTTCTCTCTCTCTCTCTCTCTCTTTCTTTTTACCCACCTCATAAGCTTATCCATTTTAAAGTAATAAATTCTAACATTATTATTATGTTCAGTGGAAGAAGCTATAAGCTGGATTCAGAGAATAAAACAAAACCAGTGGTAAAAACGTATATGCACTAGTAATAAACATTCTCTTCTCTTCTCTATAAGAATTACTCACTTCTCTCTTCAATTCAATTCAATCATAATTAATCAGTGTCAGTTAGGTTGTTCTATGTATAAATGTTTCCTATCCTAACCACTACTTCCTTCCTAGCACATGCCTCCTCTTTATACAGCCAAACTCTGCTTCTTCTTTTTTCTTTTCTCATGGAAGATGCCACCAAACATATCTATTTTGTTTTACACAATTACAAATTACTAAACGTATCAAACTGCTTTAATAATTAATTAGTTGTGCCAAACAGCAAAGCAAACACGTGGATGTCATGTGCTTAGGTATTGTGGGACAGTTCTAAAAGCTCTTTACCTTACATTACCTACCTACCTCCCCATGTGGGGTTTCTCAACCTTTCAGCTTCACTTACCCATATTAGGATACACCTTTTTTAAACTATTCTTTCTTTCTTTCTTCAATTTATTTTCCATTTATGTGTTACATTATTCACCAGGATAACAGATACATATCTTTCTTATCCTACCAAACTTTGGATCTATTAAGAGTATCCTATCAGGTAGAACAGTATCAACTCCAGTCAACACTTCTTTCACAATTATTAACTTCTAACCTCTATAATTAAGTCTCCACTAAATGCCAATAAATTGTTAATGCTAGAGATTAAGCATATACTCTGACATGAAGTTTCAACAAACAGCCAAATATAGCAAAAATAAATGGTTCCAACACCTCATGTGCAGGGTTCTATTTTCACAAGCATCCTATGCTTATTGCCTGCCAAGTCAATCATTTAAAAAAAAGAAAAGGAGACAACAGATTCTGTGCTTTTAGGAGAAGAGAAATAGCTAGCATCATCACAATCTAAGCGAATCAACTTCTCCTATTACTGTTAATAAACATCATAAAGCTAAATGATTCTTTTATTAATGTAATGTCAGGTAACTATTAGTATTCAGCAATATTCAGCTCCTGTATTGTGAAAACAAGTATAATGCCATCAAATAGGACTAACAACTGTCTACTTCATTCTTTTGCGAACTTCATACAAATAGCTAACAACCACAACAGCAGCAGCAACTACAACTCCAACTGCGCTTTGTGCCATTATGGTGCTGTCCTTGGCAATGATCTTGGATCCAGACGAACTTGGGGTGAACCCGAGCTCCGAAAGTTTCTTATGTGACATTGCATAGTCTCTGAAAAACGCATCTTCATCCTGCCATCACAAACCAAGATCATTATTATATATCAATATAAATTATTCCAGTTCAAGAAGCTATGTGAAAGACAAGTTCCCTTCTGCAATCATCAGCTTTCAGGTGCCTAAAATCTCCTCAGGAGTTTCTAACTGTTACAGTTTTTGAAAGACTAGTCAAACCCAGGCAATTTTCATCCAAATAACTAGCATGTAACCCAAATCTGATTGAACAGGACTATGTGCCGTAATTTACCCCTTGTTTCAATGGTTGTTTCAGATGCTAAGGTAAGATGTTGCGAAATTTGGTGTTCAGGAAGAATGTTAGTTTACAGGTTAAAAACCATAAAATAATTCTTAGCACTCCAAATTAGAATGTCGGCATGGTTATTTCTCCGTCTTCAAAAATTATTCTTAATTAAAGTTTCTGTTCTTTCTCAGATTGTCCATCCGTCAAAATATCAATTGTCACCAAATTTATATATTTCAAATAATGTAGAATTTGAAATTATTACCAAATACATAGAATTTCTTTCCTAAAAAGTACTAGCAATTAATTACAGTTTCATTTTATTACATTATACTAAAAGAAGTTATCAATAAAGGAAACTTATGAAGGTAAAAACTTTTGTTAAGAATATTTATTCTTATTAGAAGGTACGTTTTTTTAGAAGAATAATTAACTCATCTTTATACCTAGTTATTTCTATTATACCGTCAATCTTATAATTTTGATGTAATCTTACATTTCAATACCTTCAAATCAAACACAAAAAGGTTACTAGCCATCATTTTACCTCACCTTATTCCAAAACACTAACAGGAGATTTCATAATCCATTACCTTACCTTATCCATCAAAAGAAGGTGAAACTAAAGCATATCAGCACTAATCCAGCCATAACATTTGCAATAGAAGGGGAAACAAATTTGTTAAAAGGAAGTAAAAAATAACTTATTTGACTAATAGCTGATCTATCTTTTCTTTTTTATTTCTAAGTTCGACTAATAAATGCATGTCAGGACTAGATTAGATAACTTCAGTGAAGTATGCAAGTAGAATGGACGTTTATAAATCAAAATGCTTAGATGCTGATATTCAATGACGGTATGCTTGGACAATTATAAATTAAAATGATTAAATGATAATATTAATGAAAAATTAAATGCAAAGTTAGCTACAAAGAGGAGATTACATAAAGGTGCATGTATATATCTGAATGTGAGCGCACCATTATATTCGAGTATTGATCACACCAGTCATTTGTTTCTAAAGAAAAAGAAGTTACCTTTGCATACAACTCAACGTAATGACGAAATTCAGGGTCTTCCAACAAACAACGGTCAGTTGGAAGTACCAACAGTCCCTCTGTCTCTCCACTCAAAAGAGTCCTATAATTGAAGGGGAAAAAAAGAGTTGAATAAATCTATCTTAATTCGTAAGCTTACCAAGAGATGTTACATTTTCCAACTATCATTTGAATCTTACACAAAGTATGAATTATCAAACTTCAGAGGTTCCTTGGTCCAAGCGCCATCAAAACCTGATCTCTCTGGATGTGCCCTTCCCTTATATGACATATCCAACCACAGAATTACAGAATTGTAAATTACAGCTTTCACAGCTAGGCAAAAAAAAAAAGAAAATTTACAGATAAGTACCAAAGTATGTCCCCCTGAGAGTGCTACTATATCCTTGTCTGACAAACCCATTCGGTAAAAGATATCCCTTAAATGTGAATGACCTTACAAGAAAAAAATAAAATGTAAGGTTCAGATCCTGTATAGTCTATCAACATCATTGAGATGCTCGAGAGTACTTCTCTTGGAGATGACAGTGCAACAAATATTACAGGCACACTGAACACCAATTGTTTGATACAACAACAACAACAAAGCCTTAGTCCCGAAATGATTCGGGGTCGGCTAACATGAACCATCATATAAAACCGTGAAAATCAAGTCGTGTCGCTCCCTCTATCCACTACCATATTTTCCTCAATTCCCAATAAACTCATATCACTCTCGATCACCCTCCTCCAAGTTTGCTTAGGTCTTCCCCTACCCCTCACCACTACATCCCTTTGCCACTCTTCGGTTCTCCTAACCGGCGCATCAAGCGCTCTACGTCTCACATGGCCAAACCACCTTAGTCGGTTTTCTCTCATTTTATTCTCAATAGATGTGACCCCTACTTTTGTCCTAATTATTTCATTACGCACCCGGTCCTTTCTCGTGTGACCACACATCCATCTCAACATACGCATCTCCGCCACCGACATCTTATGGATGTGGCAGTGTTTCACTGCCCAACACTCCGTACCATATAACAATGCTGGTCTAATTGCCGTCCGGTAGAATTTTCCCTTCAATCTATTAGGCATGCCGGGATCACAAAGGAAACCCGTAGCACTCTTCCACTTCGACCAACCAGCTTTAATCCTATGAGCAACATCTCCATCTACTTCTCCATCCGTTTGGATAATAGATCCTAAATACCGGAAGCAATCCGAGGCCTGAACAACTCTCTCATCTAGGGTGATTGTCCCTGCCTCCCTACTCCTACGGCCGCTAAACTTACACTCCAAATATTCTGTCTTACTTCGACTCAACTTAAAGCCTCTAGATTCTAGAGTTTGCCTCCATAGTTCCAACTTCATCTCCACTCCTTCTTTCGTCTCATCAACCAACACAATATCATCTGCAAACAGCATGCACCATGGTATACCATCTTGAAGTGAACTTGTTAGTTCATCCATAACGATGGCAAAAAGAAACACAAAAAATTACTTGTTTGATAGCACTGAAAAAATTACTTCCCAAAAAAAAGCAACACATGTATTTACTAATTAAGAAAGATTGAACAAACATATGAGTCAATATCACTAGCACTTGATAAAAGAATCTTGGGAGAGAAAGGGGTTTATGGCAAAGTGATGGTTCTGCAATTGTGAAGGAAAACATTAGAAGATTCTCTTACAAGCATTTAGTTAGACAGAATACGAGCATGCACATCTAAACACAAAAACACCATGGAATTAAGAATTTGAATTTTTATCCACCCAATTCTCATGGGAAGACTAGTTAATATACATGCATTATATACTTCGAAGTTTCAAATTGTCACAAGATCAAGATTACTTTAATTTGTCTTTCACTCCACTAGCTGATTTTAACACATTTTATTCAATGAATTCATCTAATTGTCTTTCCGCACTCTTCATTTCTGTTTTCCATTTTGATGTGATTTAAAAATACCACAAGCCATTGTCTACGGAAAGAAGGAAAATGCAACTCAAAGACTCTGATCTCAACAGGTTAGGACATGTTAGGATCCAAATGTGTTCCAACATTTGTCGATTAATTACTAACTCAACAAAATGCAAGGCGAAAAAATCAGCTGACCCATAGAGAATAAATTAGCTTTTTAATTTCTGAGTCAATTTTCCTTCAAGAAATACACTCAGATGTGATAATAGCAATATAACTTGAGTGGCTGATACCCATGATAAGATATCAAGGCGTAAACTATGTTCTATTGAAACTTAACTGAACTTACTCTTTTGTTTGAATCCTCGACTTTGAGGACTCAGACTGTAGAAGTGTCAACAAAAAGGAGGTACATTAAGAAACTACCGTCCATTCCTAAAAGTATAAAGACAGCAAAACTAGACTGAAACATGCAGATCACAAACTGTTGAGATTTGTTCTAGTCTATGAAGCACGGAAACTCTTCATGACATGCGTTTCCCCGTTTCCAGCAAATGTGGGAAACAGAAACTCTCGTTTCCGGCAGATATGGGAAACGGAAACTCTCGAAAACTGATATGAAACGCGTCTCTCAATTTTTAAACGGTTTTTCCTACCTATTTCGATTAAAATTCTGGAAATTCAAACTTTCTACTTTGCAATTCCTGTTCAATCTAAGATTAGGAAAATTGAAACTTCCTATTTGAGAGATAATTCCTTCCTTGTATCCTTCAATTTAAAGAACTTACCATATTTCTTTCTCCTATAATCTGTCTCTTGAATCTCGATTGAGCTTGGACTTTCTTCCTCTTGTTCTTCAATCTTGTTTTTTAATGTATTATTATATTTTTAATATTTATAAATATGCCCCTACATTTTTAATATTTACAGGTTTCCTCCATGTTTCCGTTTCCTATGTTTTTCAGAAATTACGTGTTTCCGTTTCCGTTTCCGTGCAACATAGGTTCTAGTTTAACTGAAAAATGTTAAGGATGTGACAAACTAAATCGTAAACTCAGGATGCTACTTGAGCTTAAACAATTCAGCAGTAAAGTGCAGAGCTTCAAACCTAAAACAATGCAACCTCCATAAAGTTCCTCTGAACTGGAAGAAAGCATGAGAGCATAGTCTACTAGAAACTTAAGGGGGCACATATCAATTACGAAGTTGGTCAAGTAGATTAACACCGTCAGTAACTAATGCATTCTACCAGGGAAGTATTATAGAGGGGTATGAAATTGTTGATTTGCTTAGCCTCACAATAAATAGAATGATTGTTTGATATACCAGAATGTCTTGTTTGGGATGTAACAAGACAGTCCCTTGGTCCATTCACTGGTCTAACAGATACGAATGAAATATAACATGAATAGTACAGATATATAAATGTCAAAAGGTTGCATCGCATAGTGGTCTGAAAATGAAAAGGAGACAAAGTATAAATGCACATATAGATAGGCGCTCTGTCATTCTCGCAGACATGCACAACTTGTCAATCTAGCAAGCCCAAGATGTTATAGATACTATGGACTATTGAATTTTGAAAACTCTCACTGTAATTAGACATGCATTGGTAACTTACTAATGAAATAGATAATCACCAAGAATCAAGTTTAGCTTATTGATTATGTTTACCTTCAAATCTAAATTTATTTAAAATCGTCAACCAGCATAATATGTTCAAATCATAAGATAAAAAGAATCATATCCTGATCACTAAGTTTGAAAAGGTTATCATGGACATGAATATTATCAATATATAAAAAAAAAAAGCTCCTAAAATTAGAAGCTTATGATTGACAGCGCTCAATACAACTCTAACCATTTAATATACAACTCAGATTGAAACGGGGCAGATATAGAAACAGGGAAGATACCTTTTTTAGCATCTGGAAGTCGCCCTTCCTTGGGAGAAATTTTTGAGTCCTAAAGATGGATATAGTTTAAGAAAATATAGGTTGTAAATCAACCATTACTTAAAGAAATGGAAAAGGTAATACCTTTCTGCCGGGGACAAAGTCAACAGTTGGGCCTCCAGTTACTTCGACTGCAACAACACCTGCAAGCTACAAGTGAAAATACCTATTATGAGTAAACTTGCTCCTTAATTGTCAGTTCTAGAATAAGAATCATTGACGCAAACAATCATACTAAAATTTAACAGTATAGAGTATATGATGGGCAGAAAAACAGAATGGCCTCTATGACAGCATACTAATTACTCCAAATTCATATCATTTGTATTCCTCGATCAAATTCTGAAGTCTTGATTGCCAACTTATTTTCCAATAATTTGACATCCAGATATTGCTCCATTCAGTAGTTTGGTAACGGTGACTCTTCTACCAATATTGATGTAAGCCTCAATACAGTTCGGAAGAACGTAGACCTGACCCTGCTTTATGCCATAATTAGGCACTGAATTTCTCATTTTCTTCATAAAAAATTTACAGCCTTGGGACACAAAAAAAATCTCAGTTTAAAAACTATATCTCCATTTGCTACTATATAAAGTAGATAGAAGAAATCCTCTATCTAATGCTTGTGTTTCTCAAACTCTCGAATTATCCACTCATCCATAAAAATAATTTCATGTGTAATAAGTGACATGAGAGGAAAAAAGAAAAAAAAAAGGAAAGCAGACTCTGACTACCTAATCAGGAAAATGGAAGCAGCAAATGCAAACCAAAATGAAGAAAAAATAGCTAATGAAATTATGGGTAAATAATGGATAAAAGCCCCAAGTCATTAATTCCGTAAAATCACCTGGTACAGGTCCGCATAAGTAATCTTGGGATGTTTAGCTTTCACTGCTTCTGAAAAATGAAATACAACTCTTTAAGTACGCCATACATACACAATAATCAAATAGGCAAACATTAAGCCACTATTGCAAGAAGAAGGAGAAGAATCTGACCGCAAAAGTCAATAGCAATCTTCAAGCCACTATTGCTGCCATGATTGAATTCCTCTTCATTTCTTATAGAACCATTAGGTCCACCAGTTTTGGTGTTCTTATCGTAAGTCCCAGCGTCATGCCACCTTCAGAAATCAGAAATAAAGAATCGTCAAATAAAGAATGAATCGTAGAAGTAATAGAATCAATGCAAAGGTATCTATGTGAATGAATTTACGCTAAGCGGAGCATGATCGGAGCGCAGTTCTTGTAGGCGATAAGAGCACGGAGGTCACGACGAGCCTTGTCGATCTCCTTCAGGTAATCTGTGTCAACTACCGGTAACGCCATCGGTATTCACTTCAATTACTGGCGTCGCCTCTGCTAGTGGAAATAAGAGAGAGGAAAAGGAAGCAGAACTGGTCAGACAGATAACTGAAAGAAGAGAGGCCAATGGTATTGAGATCAGATAGACTGACTACGTTCTAATCCTGTACTTTGTCTCCTATTATTTCTTTGCTGCGATTGCTATTCGTTGGTTTCACCGGAAATATAACGGTTATTACCTTAGAAAATAACTTTTCCATTTTAAAAATGAAAAATTATTTTCCATCACTTTTTTATAACGTTTTTCATCATTTAAATCAAATCAACTAGTCGAAAACTAGTCGAAAACTCAAGGATAATATATTTGTATAGATTGCTATAGTTTGTAATATACATATTTTAGAATTTTATTTCCTTTTAAAATTTTATATATTTGTATTTGAATTAAATAATTATTCATTATATAGATTGCTATAATTTGACATTTTTTAAGATTTTATCTCTTTCTAAAATTATATATATATATATATATATATATATATATATATATTTGAATTAAAAATCATTATAGATAAACAATTAAACAATGAGAATTATTATTATACATATAAATTTTCTAACAACAAAAAAAAAATTAAAAAATTAAAAATTATTATACTTGTAAAAATTATAGTAATAAGACACAAATAAAAATTAATATTTATGAGAAAAGTTTAAATTGTTATTTTCATAATTGAAAAAGATAAAATTTTATTTTCTCTTGTGATACTTGTAATACTAAGGTGTCGTTTGGTTCGCGAAATGGAATAGAATGACTATTCCAAATGAGTAGAATTGCAAGAAATAGAATAGAAATTCTTTAGGAACAACTATTCATATGTTTGGTTGGTAGAATAAGATAGAATGGAATAGATTATTTTTTATTCAAAAGACAACATTACCCTCCCCTCAAATATAATGTCTTATTTCTTTTAAAATTTTAATTATTACTATAAATTATTCAAATATTTAATATATATTATTTTTAAAAATATGTAAAAAACAGAAAAAGGAAAATATGAAAGACGGAAAAAACACAAAAAAATAGAAAAAAAACAGTAAAAACATACTAAAAACATGAAAACCCGAAAATTTGTAAAAACACAAAAACAAAAGAAAAAACAAAATAAAAGTGGAAAATGGTGAAAACGCAAAAAAAAAACATATAAACATGTTAACACAAAAAAAAAACACGCAAATATGAAAAACACAAAAAAAAAAATACAAACGGTAAAACACAACAAACACGCAAACGTGAAAAAACACAAAAAAAATCGTGAAAATTTGTTGCAAACACAAAAAGTGAAAAAATTTGAAAATCATGAAAAGTAAAAAATATTAAAAAAGAAAAACATGAAAAAGTAGGAAAACACAAAAATGTGAAAAACGCAAAAAAAAAAACACGAAAACGTGAAAAACACGAAAACCACGAAAACGTGAAAAACCGTTAAAACAAGAAAATGTGAAAAATGTGTTTATTACATTTTTCTTGTTTTTTGCATTTTTTTTTCATGTTTTCCAAGTTTTCTTGTTTTTCGCGTTTGTTCATATTTTTGTATTTTTCGAGTTTTCGTGCATGTTATTGTATTTTTTGTATTTTTTTTTGTTTTTTCGTGTTTTCACGTTTTAGTTTTTCGGTTTTTTTCCTTTTTCGCATTTTAGTTTTTTCGCGTTTTTGTATTTTTCGCATTTTGTTACTTTTTCATATTATTCACATTTTTTCATGTTTTTCGTATTTTTTCATGTTTTAGTATTTTGTTTGCGTTTTTCGCATTTTCATGTTTATCACTTTTTTCACGTATTGTCACGTTTTTGTGTTTTAGCATTTTTTTACGTTTTTTGTGTTTTTCGTATTTTTCACGTTTTCGTGTTTTTCACGTTTTTGTACATTTCGTTTGTTTATTTGTTTTTTTTGTGTTTTCTTGTTTTTCGCATTTGTCTATATTTTTTGTGTTTTTTTTTTTTACATATTCTCGTTTTTGTAACATTTTTATGTTATTCATATTTTTTGTATTTTTACATTTTTAACGTTTTTCTCATTTTTCATATTTTTTTATGATTTAAATTACGGATTCGCCAAAATATATAGGATTTGAGAAATTGACTAGAGAGAAGATTGAGGATTTAATGAAGGGTAATTTTATAATTTATAAAATACAATACTAGGAATAGGCTATTCTTTGGATAAATTGAAGAATAGCTATTCTATGAAAACAATGAATAATGATTCCATGGAATAGCTATTCCGTACAGAAAAAGTTGAACCAAATGTGAGAATAACTATTCTTTAGGAACAACTATTTTATTCCCCTTCTATTTCGTGAACCAAACGAGCCCTAAATATTATCTCATTTTTAGAATGGTATGAGTCTACTTTTTACCTCATGTTTTATATTATCTATATATATTTATATTTGAATTGTATGAGAAAAGTTTAAATTGTTTTATATCATCTATATATTTTTGCTAATTATTCCTCAAATTTATCCTTGTTATATTAAAAGCAAGTTTTAATATTAGTGAAAACAATCCCACAACCAATTTATAGTATTTAAGAAAAAAAATCCACATAAATGATTAAGTTTTAGCATATAAACATTAAGGTAGTTTTTACATATACGATAGTATGAAAATTAATTTGTTATTAGTGATCGAGATGTATAATAGAAATACATAACATTATTTACTTTTAATTATTTTTATTTAGATTTACACCAAAAGTCTATTAAAAAAAATTAAACCACATACATTTTTTTAAGATAATTTTCTTTAAGATAGTTTTCTTTGAAGTTATTAATATCTACTATTTTTTTTTTTAATGAAACAAATCAACTTGTATTAATGGATACGATCACTTTTTTTCAGATCTGTCTTCTCTCTCTCAGATCTGTTGTCATGGTGAAGAATTTTTATGAAGATTGAGAGTTTTGAGATCTATCTCTTCTCTTTTAGATCTTTCTCTCTCTTTTAGATCTATCTTCTCTTTTTCAGATCTGGCTTCTCTCTCTCAGATCTGTTGTCATGGTGAAGAATTTTTATGAAGATGGAGAATTTTGAGATCTATCTTCTCTCTCTCAGATCTATTTCTCTCTTTTAGATCTATCTCCTCTCTTTCAGATCTCTCTTCTCTCTCTAAAACACAGGATCAATTTTATAACTCAATTTTCTCTCTCTCTCTCTCTCTCTCTCTCTCTCTCAATTAGTTATAACTAAATTAACTATAACTAATAGTAGAATTTAAGAAAAGTAAATCTCTCTCTCTCTCTCTCGGCGATGACCAAGGCGATCGTGAAGGTTAAGGGGGATGGGTTGGTGAAGGCAGGCGGCTGGCCTGTGTCGGATCTGGTGGTGGCGGGGCGCGGGCGGGGCAATGGCTCCGGGATCGATGAGGCGTGGGCGGCGGCAGATGATGGGAGATCCGAGGGATCTCCTCGGGGGAGGAGGCGGAGCAGCGGGATTCGGAGGGATCGGTCGAGGGATAGGAGTAGATCGGAGTGGGTGGATGGTGGGGAGGCAGATTCGGCGGTTTCGACGGGGGGTGCTAGGGGTGCGTCGGTGCCGTTGGGGGCTTCTAGGGATGCGGCGGCCGATCGGGGGCTGGAAGGTGTTGGTGCCGCGGCCGCGGCCTTGGACTCATTTTTCGCGGAGGGACGCGCGTATGATTCCGGAGTTAGAGGGACGCTTCCGGTGCTTGGGCCACAGGGAGTACCGGCCGTCTCTCCCCAGCAGGATGAGCATGCCGTGCGACTTTCGTTGGCCACGCAGGCCGTGCTGGCCGCGCAAGCCGCTCAAGCGGAAGTTTCCGTGGATTTGGGAGGCCCCTCCTGGAGGGATAAGTTGCTAGGGGTGTCAAAGGAGGATCCCATGATGGAGGTGGATGCTTTTGAGAATGATTCCGGGGATTTTCTCTCTGATTCCGATTCTGAGGATGGAGAGCCTGATAACCCGCTGTGTCCTAGGATCCGGCTGTCCTCAGATGAGAAGCGGGTCATGAGATCGAAGTGGAAATTGGCGTTAATCGTCACTGTGTTGGGGAAAAGGATCAGTTTCAATTATTTTGCCCAGAGGATCCAGGCTCAATGGGCAAAGAAAGGAAAGGTTACTATCACAGACCTTGAAAATGACTATTATGTCATTAAATTCACAAGGGCTGAGGATTTCAATGCTGTTGTGAATGGTGGTCCGTATATTATCTCCAATCATGTGTTGGCTCTGAGACCTTGGGTCCCAAATTTTGATCCCCATGATTGCTCTGTTAACAGGATCCTTACTTGGGTTAGGTTCCCGGGCCTACCTCTTGAATACTACAGTGATAGGTTCCTGAACAAGATTGGTAGCCTTGTTGGGAAAGTCCACCATGTTGATAAGACTACCATTGGGGCAGTGAGAGGCAAGTTTGCCAGGGTCTGTATCGATATTGATCTCGCTAAGCCTCTTCTTTCTCAGTTCTGTACTCAAAACAAGGTCTATCATATTGAATATGAAGGTATACACAACATCTGCTATGAATGTGGTATGTTTGGCCATACCCTTGAGGGTTGTCCTAAGAGGAGGAAGGACGTGGAGGAGTTGGTGCAACCTATCATAGGCGAAGCTGAGAAGAGTCAAGGGGAAGTAAGGAGCTTTGGCCCATGGATGCTTGCCAAGAGGCCAGTGAGAAGGAAGCCACGGGCTAATGTTAATGTTAATCATTCACCAGATATCAGTACGAAGATGACTACTCTCCAGATTGCTCCTGAGATCAAGGTCAGACCCCCGGATATTAAGAAGGGGATTGAGACTGGAGTGGACTCAGCTTCGGGTTCCGGGTCAAGGTTCGGTGTTTTGTCTATGGAGGAAGATCAAGACTCGGATCCTTCTGATAAGCAGATTGATTTAAGCATGCCTGGTCTAGAGTCGGTAGAGCATGCCTCTAGTCTGGGTAATTCTATTAATCCTCTCTTTGTCTCTAATGCTTCTGCTAAAGGCAAAGAGATTCCCCAGTCTATCCTGTCAGCTGGGAAGGGTTTGAGTAGGGAGGCGAGTACTCTACATCCTCCTGTTGATGCTCCTATTGGTAAGACTATAGGAGTGAGTAAGTTAAACATGAAGAATCCCAAAGGGAAACCTAAAAAGAACCTTCATGGTTTGAATTCTTTGGATAAAAGGGGTCCTTCTGGGACCGCCTCTAGGCTCTCCGGAGCCCCAAACAAATACCTGATCTAGGGTTTGGGCCTGCGTCTGTAGTCTCCCCCTCTGATGGACTTCTTCGTTTGGAATGTTAGAGGTGCGGCGAGCAAGGCTACCCGCATTCATGTCAATGATCTCATTAAACAGTTTAACCCTTCCTGCTTTGTCCTTCTTGAGACCAAGGTTAGTGGAGCCAAAGCAGATGAGGTGGTTAGAAAGTTTAAGAATTGGAATTGCGTCAGGTCGGAGGCTACTGGCCGGGCAGGGGGGATTTGGCTCTTTTGGAAGCCAGGTCAAGTCAATATTGATATTGTTACTATGGACAGTCAATTCATCCATAGTAAGGTGTGTTACCCGGGTAATAAACCCTTCTTTATTACCTTCGTCTATGCTGATCCTGTTTCGACTAACCGAAGAAGGCTGTGGGAGATCCTTCATTCTTTTAGCTCTAACATGGTGGAGGCGTGGTTGGTTGCCGGGGATTTTAATGACATTGCCCTCTTGAGTGATCAGAGAGGAGGGGGTAATCATTATGTGAACCGGTGTCTTAATCATAAGCAAAGTATGGATATGTGCGGGCTTTCGGACCTGGGTGCTGCTGGCCACAAATTTACCTGGAAAAGGAATAGTGTGTTTGTTAGGTTGGATAAGGTGTACGCTAATGTTGCAGCGATTTATAGGTTTTCTGAGGTCAAGGTACTTAATCTCCCTTTCCGTCACTCAGACCATTGCCCTATCCTCATTAATTTGGTCAAAGGAAATCGGCTGAAAGGTAATAGACCTTTTAGGTATCTGGTGGCTTGGGAGTCTCACCCCGAGTTTAAGGATTTCGTTAAAAGCAATTGGCATCCCCACTCTGATGTTCTCCTCGCTACTGAGGAATTCAGGAGGAATGTGGCTGTTTGGAATAAAAATACTTTTGGTCATATTATCAAGAGGAAGAACAAACTCTTGAGGAGAATGGAAGGTGTTCAGCGTTGCTTGGAGGTTCGTTTTGATCATAGCCTGAATGGTCACCTAAGAGCTCTTCAGAACGAGTTGGAAGCTGTGCTTAGACATGAAGAGCTTCTGTGGTTCCAGAAATCTAGGAAGGCTTGGATTCAAGACGGGGACCGGAATACCAGGTTTTTCCACCTCTCAACGATCATTAGGAGACAGCGAAATAGGATCGAGGCTATTAAAGACGCCAGTGGTGAGTGGATTTTTGAGGAGGAGGACATTCGGCGCCTTGCCCTTGATTTCTACAAGGACCTGTTCAGAGAGGAAGCTGTGGACCTAGAGAGTGCCCACTCTGGCATTTCCTTTCCTCGTTTGGGGGAGGATGCTATTAATAATGCTTTCCATCCCATTGAGCTTAAAGAGATTGATCTGGCCTTCTCCAGCATCGGTTCCACTAAGGCTCCTGGTATTGATGGTATCCCCGCTAGTTTCTATCATAAACACTGGGACACTGTTAAAGAGGGTATATACAGCTTTGTGTTAGGTGTCTTTGGTGGTTCGAACGATATCAGTTTGGTTAATAAAACCCTCCTTGTCTTGATTCCTAAGGTTGCCAAGCCTTCTTCCTTTCTCCAGATGAGACCCATCAGTCTTTGTAATGTCTTGTATAAAGCTATTACTAAGATTGTGGCTAATAGAATCCGGAAGATCCTTCCGGATATTATCAGCCAAAATCAAGGGAGCTTTGTTCCTGGAAGACAATTGATGGATAACGTTGTTATTGCCCAGGAGGTTGTCCATTCTATGAAGATTAAGAAAGGCAAGAAAGGGATCGTGGCTCTCAAGCTGGATCTGGAGAAAGCCTATGATAGGTTGAACTGGAGCTTTCTTCTGGATAGTTTAGCCAAAGCTGGTATCCCGGAGAACTGGAGGAATTTGATTGGAAAGTGTATCTCCTCTCCTGTTTTCCAGGTTATGATCAATGGGGATATGTCGGATGAGTTCTCTCCATCCAGGGGTATTCGTCAAGGGGATCCTATGAGCCCCTTCCTTTTTGTTATTGCCATGGAAAGATTGTCTCACTTGATCCAAGAGGCGGTGAGCAAAGGGACTCTCCACCCTGTTTCCATCAACAGACATTGCCCCCCTGTTACCCATTTACTCTTTGCTGATGATGTCATACTTTTTGTGGAGGGTAATGAGGAACAAATTAAGGCTGTGATGGATATCCTCGACTGCTTTTGTGAGGCTTCTGGCCAGAAGATTAACATCCATAAATCCCGTATGCTTTGTTCCAAGAATATGGATAATAGCTTGTGTAGAAGACTGAGTGAGATGTCTGGCATTCCCCTGACTCAATCGTTTGGGAAATACCTTGGGGTCCCTCTTCATAGTGACAGGGTGTCCAAAGCCTCTTTTAAAGACATTTTGGACAAATCTAACGGTTTGTGTGCTAGCTGGAAAGCTAATTCTCTTTCCCTTGCAGGTCGCCTTACTTTAATCCAGTCTATCAACTGCGCTGCTCCAAATCACATCATGCAAGCCTGTAAGCTCCCTGAGCCGGTCCTCAACGACCTTGATAAAATTAATCGGTGTTTTCTGTGGGGAGAGTCTGGGGATGGGAGGAAGATTCACCTGGTCCCTTGGAAGGAAGCCTGCCAGCCTAAGAGCAGGGGGGGTCTTGGTATAAGGCAAGCTAAGGACAATAATAAAGTCCTGTTAATGAAGCTTCTTTGGAGAATGTGGCAATCCCCCTCCTCCCTTTGGGTTCGTCTTCTGTGCGGCAAGTATAGGAAAGATAGAATCTTTGGTGGCCCGAAGGAGAGGGTTGTCAGCTGTTCCTTCCTCTGGAAAGGGCTTAGTGCTGTTTTTGCTGAGTTCTGTACAGGGATTGGCTTGGAGGTGGGTAATGGGAGATCCATTAGTTTCTGGTATGACACCTGGATTGGTGACAAACCGTTGATTGAGGTGTGCATCGCCCCTCCGCCGAATGATCTCCTCTCCTGGAGAATTGCTGATGTGGTGGACTCGGAGGGAGACTGGATCTGGTCTAAGTTCGACTCCTTTCTTAGCCTGGAGACCCTCCTTAATATTAAAGGTGTGAAGATTAGTAATCAGGAGGAGGATAAGGACAGACACTGCTGGGCCTTGACTAATAATGGTTCTTATTCTTGCAAATCGGCCTATGAAGCTTTTACCCCTAATAGGGCTGATCCTCCTTTGGAAATTTGGAAGTCCATTTGGGCCCTCAAAGTCCCCTACCGCATTAGGAGTTTCCTATGGCTGGGAGTCAAAGACAGGCTCCTCACGAATGCAGATAGACACAGAAGGCACTTGGCTGTATCTGGTGCCTGTAGCAGATGCAGCGGCCATGTGGAAACCTTGTGCCATGCTTTGAGGGATTGCCCGAATAGTAGAAAGGTTTGGGAAGGGGTCCTTCCTCACCACATCCTTCCTTCCTTTATGGGGTTCTCTGATATTGACTGGTTCTCTGAAGGCGTTAATGGGAATTTGTTGGCCAGTATGGAGCACGGGGCTATTCTCTTCGCTATTATTTGTCACCAAATGTGGAAATGGAGGAATGAAGAGTTATTTGCTGAGAAGACTGTCTTTATTCCTGACCTCCGGTTTTACTTCTCGAAAAAACTCTCTGTTATTACAAAGAGTTTTGAAGGAGAGCCCCTGGTTCACCCCTCCCCGGTTAAAGAGGTCCAGTTAGTTGGTTGGAGGAAGCCCAGGGAAGGGGTTGTCAAGTTGAATACGGATGGCTCCTGCCTTAGTAATGGCAGAATTGCTGCTGGTGGAGTTCTTCGGGATGCTGGTGGCGCCTGGCTGGCTGGGTTTACCCATAACTTAGGTACGGGCTCCTCCTTTACTGCAGAGCTCTGGGGGATCTTGTCTGGCATTAAACTCGCCATTCGCATGGGTGTTAAAAGACTTTCGGTGGAGTCTGACAATTTGGAGGCTATCAACAGGATTTCGGATAGACAGGCTGTTTGTCTTAAGAGTCAGAATCTCATTAAAGCCATCTTGAGGCTTCGTCCTGCCTTCGATTCTCTTACCTTCTCCCATATTTATAGGGAGCAAAACCGCGTGGCGGATCGCTTGGCAGCTGCTGGGCATGGGGGGATGTTAGGTGTTTCTACCCTTTCCGTTCCTCCTTCTTTTCTGTTACCTTCTCTTCTTGAGGATAGGATTGGGGTCAGTCTTCCTAGACTGATCCCGGGTTAGGTTTTTGTTTGTTTGTTTTTTTTCTTCCCTTCTTACAAAAAAAAATGGATACGATCAAATTCAATACAAGAAGACAAAAAAAACGGAAAATCCGAAACTAACACTTGAGGACCATTTAAACTGGAACCCCATATTGCAAGTTCATGAGCCGCGGCATTTTGCAAACGTCCTTCATGAATGAAGCACACATTAATATAAGAATCAGCCACCTCACGAATTAATTTGATTATCACATCCACATAACTAACATCCATATCCGCAATAATTGCATCAATAGCAAATTTGCAATCCGACGAAACCACCACTTTCACCACCCCACATTGTTTGGCAAATATCAAACCATTCAAAATAGCCAACAATTCCGCATGAATAACTGACCAACACCGACCCAAAGGACACGCTCCACTCATCACAACCACCCCATTTGAATCCCGAGCGATGAAACCCGCGGCCCCAAAACTACTTGAAACCGCAAACGCCGCATCACAATTCAATTTAACAAAACCAAAAACAGGAGGAATCCACCTATTATTACCTGATTTAGCAGCATCAGAAGCATAATGGCAAGATGAGGAATTAGCAGCATTATAAACTCCAAGCATAAATGCCCTATCATCAAGGCTAGCCTCACCATGATTAATCCTATTGTGATCAAACCACAACATCCATAAAACCGAACAAAAAATCAGAAATTCATCACCCGGTAACGCCTCCTTCACCGCCTCAAACCAGTCCAGACAAACATCTCCAGTTAGCCCGTAAACCTTCAGAGATAGCCCAGCACCCTTCCATCTCATTTTCAATCGAGCACAATACTTGAATAGATGAATAAGAGAAATCCCGTCACTTCCACAGAACGGACATTGCAAAACAGCAGGAATTTTCCTACGAAACAAAATATCAGCACAAGGTAAAAAACATTTACAACAAGCCCATAAAAAGTGCAATACTTTTGGAGGCAATCTGAGCTTCCACAAATGTTTCCAAAATCGTCTTGGACCAAACGAAGCCCCAGGAGCATTATTAACCACCGAATTTCGATCAACCGCAACCAAGTACCCCGATTTAACTTCATACTGACCATTCCGAGAGAAAGGCCAAAAAAATTTATCCACCACATTGGTTCGCAAAGGAAGGTTCAAAATAGCCTCCGCATCCTCATCAAAACAACATTCCTTAACCACCCCCGAATTCCAAAATTCGGAATTAGGAATTATCAAAGAGCTCACAAAAGGAGAAGGAGGCTCACATTTGAGCACAAGCGGACGACCACAGGGAAGAGAAGGCACCCACCTGTCCGAAAGAATCCTAATATCTGAACCATTTCCCACCCGCCATATACCACCATGTAACAAAATAGATCGAACACTAACTAGACTTCTCCACACAAAACTATCGGACGCCCTACCCATCACTTCCCACCAATTAAAACCCCTCAAATATTTACTACGAAAAACCTGAGCACAAAGAGACATCGGTTGATCAATAATTCTCCATAATTGCTTCACAAGTAGAGCTTGATTTACCGAATATAAATGTTTGAAACCCAAACCTCCATTTGCCTTATTTTCACACAACTTATTCCAACGGGCCCAATGAATAGTCCTCTTATTCTCTGAATCTCCCCACCAATAACCCGTAATAATCATTTGTAATTCCTCACAAAGAGTTTTAGGAATCAAGAAGCAACTTATTATGTATTGCGGAATAGCAAAAGCAACCGCCTTAATCAAAACCTATTTGCCCCCTCTAGATAGAAACTTCTCATTCCATCCACTCACCCGTTTACGAAGACGATCTTTGAGAAAATTGAAAATAAGCTTTTTTGATCTCCCAAGAATAGTAGGCAGCCCCAAGTATTTAGGAAAAGCTTCCACAGCCCGAACATTCATAAAAGCCCTAAGGTTTTCTTTAAAATCATTCAACAAATTAGCACTAAAACTAATCTCCGATTTCTCAAAATTAACACATTGTCCCGAAGCTCTCTCATAATGATCCAAGATATCTTTAATCACAGCCATCTCCTCAAAAGAAGCCCTGAAAAAAATAAGAGAATCGTCCGCAAAAAACAAATGAGAAATCATAGGCCCTCCATTGCCAGGAATAATTCCGTGTAAACATCTATCCACTTCAGCCTTCTTAATCAATGATGAAAAACCTTCCGCGCAAATTAGAAACAAATAGGGTGAGATCGGATCCCCTTGACGAAGACCCCTACTTGGTTTAACAAAACCTTTAGGCACCCCATTTATGAGAAAAGAAAAAGAGGCTGAAGAAACACATCTTAACACCAAATCAACAAACTGACTAGGAAACCCCATTCTTCTCATAACCAAATCCACAAAGGACCACTCAACCCGATCATATGCTTTGCTCATATCAAGCTTTAGAGCACAAAAACCATTCCTCCCATGACACCTATACTTCATAGTATGAAACATTTCAAAAGCAATAAGAGCATTATCCGTAATAAGCCTACCCGGAACAAATGCACACTGCGTATGGCTAATAATCAAATCCAAAAAACCCTTAATTCGATTAGCCAACACCTTAGAAACCAACTTGTAAATCACATTACACAAACTAATCGGACGTAAATCTTTCATGGAACAAGGTGAATGCACTTTGGGAATTAGAGTGATGAAAGTATGATTAAAATTCAGCGGAAAATCCATACCGTTCAGACAATTCAGCACCACCTTCGTCACTTCCTCCCCAATTAAATCCCAATACTTCGTATAAAAAAGCGCCGGCATTCCATCAGGACCAGGAGCCTTCGTCGGATGCATCTGACCCAGCGCAATTTTAACTTCATCAGCAGTAAAGACCGCATTCAACCCTTCAGCATCAGCCTGACCAATTCTGGACTCAATAGCATTTAGCACATATTCAGAACATATCGGATTTGAAGTACTAAATAGCTGTTGATAATAGGATGTGATTATCTTCTCAATTCCCTCATCCGATTCACACCAAATCCCATTTTCATTTTTGAGTTTATGCAGTGAATTCACCTTTCTCCTTGAATTTGCCTTATTATGAAAAAACCCCGTATTCCGATCCCCTTCAGCAAGCCATTCAACCCTAGATCTCTGCCTCCACATTTCTTCTTCCTTGTCTAATAAAGACCCTAACTTGGATGAAATTATTTTAATCTCAGCATCCACTTCCGTCGACCCCCTTCGCATCTGAAGCGAATTCAACCGCTCCGTCAAATTACCAATCTGTTTTCCCAGATGCCCAATGATATCCCTATTCCAAATACTAAGCTTCTTACCACAAAAACCAATTCTATCCATAATTCCACCCTCATGACTCACCTCAGCCCCAGCCCACGCCTCCTCAATAACCGATCTACAGCTAGCTTCCTTGACCCAAAATTTCTCAAACCGAAAGACACGTCTGCCCGAATTCAGTTTACCCAGAGAATCAAGAAGAATTGGAGCATGATCAGAACACACACGTGCTAAATGAAAGACACAAGAATTAGGAAACATAATATCCCAATCCACCGACCTCAAAAACCGATCAAGCCTCTCCCTAATACGTCCCTCATTCCGCCTACCATTTGACCAAGTAAAAGTTGAACCTTTATAACCCAGATCAAATAATTCACAATCCTCTATACAATCCCGAAAAGCCTGTTGCAAATGTGTATTAGTGCATCGCCCCCCTTCTTTCTCAAAAGAGAATAAAATTTCATTAAAATCCCCAAAACACAGCCAAGGTACCTGCTCCCTCCCACATAAATCCCTCATCATTCCCCAAGTACGATATTTATTAACACTCTCAGGCCACCCATACACACCCGAACCTCTCCAGCTAATTACACCTTGATCATTCAGAACCCCAAAATGAATACAATGATCAGAATAACCCAAAATCTGTACACAAAGATTCTTCTCCCAACATAATATCAAGCCTCCTGACCTACCAACAACCGGAACAGCAAAAAAATTAAAAGTAGGAAATCTACATTTCAAACAAACCACCTTCTTCTGACAAATACGAGTTTCCATCAGAAACACTAAGTCCGGGCAGAAACAACTCATCATCCGCGCAAGCGCATGGACCGTCCTGGAGTTGCCCAGCCCCTGGACGTTCCAACTTAACGTTTTCATAATGTAGGGCGGGGCTGCACAACAGCCTCCGCCAGAAAATCCTTCCCATCCACACACATAGCATCATTCTTTAGTTTCTTGTTACTACTATCACGCCCAAACTCTAACCAGCACTCACTATCCTCACTAGAAATTTTCCTCTTAGGCCCACCCTTTTCCGAAATAACTACATTACCCGGCCCAAAAGACTTAATACCCGAAGGGCTACGACGACTTCTAGCCAATTTTTTCAACTTGACTCTCCCACTACTAGTCATATTTACTTTATCAGATTCCACATTCCCCAAATCTTTATTACTTATTACCATAACACCAGAGTCCTTATTCCCTGCCAGCCTTATGATCCCAACCTCAGCACTTGCTACATCAGCAACAACAGAAGGACTAATCTCAAAGGCAGACACTGAGTTAATATTAGGTAACGCCTTTAAAATTTCTCCACTCTCAGAATCATTCCTACCAATATTCTGACCTCTGTCATCCAAAGCAATCTTTTTAGGACCCTCTTGATCAACAACATTATCACAGGACTCCTGAACAACATCTTCAACCACCAAATTACGAACAACCTTACCCCTACCACCAGACATATCTAAAATTGGTTTAGAAGAGGAAACACAGACTTTAACAGCTCTTACCTTGATCGGAGAAGCCCGAAGATGTTGAGGAAACGGCCATTCATTACCAACAAATTCCTCCGGCCCATCCACACAATCCTCATACCCATGCCCCAACTTACCACACCAGTAGCAAAAATTAGGAAGCCTTTCGTAACGAAAGGAAACCCACACTCGTTCACCTTTACTATTCTTAATTAACACACCTCTAGTTAGAGGCAAATTAATATCCACAGCAACCCTAACCCTTACACAGCTACCCCAGGATCCAACATCCTCATCATCCACCGCAACAACCTTTCCAATACGCTCTCCGACAGCCATTATCGAACCCTCATCCCTTCTATTCAAAGGAAGATTAATAATCCGAACCCAAAATTCACATGAATTCATCAGAATATCATCCAATTGTTCATGCCCAGCAACCTCCTTAAAAATCACAAGATTACGCTCAAAATGCCAAGGACCGTCATACAGTACTTTATCTCTATCATGTTTATTCCCAAACTCGCATAGAAAAAGTCTCTCACCAAACTCCTTCAATTCAAAGGACTGGATGCGCCAGCCAACTCGAAAAGCCTGAGCCATACCTTTCAGATTCAGCGGTTTATAAGATAGAACCCTCCCAACCACACCAAATTTCATCGCCACATCCGATTTGATCTGAACCGATTCAAGATTCAGAATCGCCCCTTCCGATTCCGATAATCGCATATTCTGAATCATCTTTTCTAACCTCTCAGCCATTCAATAGAATATAAACGAGAAAAGAATTGAACAATTAAAGAATAGAATCCAAAATCAGAGATAACAGAACCAAAATTAGAAAGAAAAAGGAAGAAGAACAGACCAGAAACCGGTAAAATCCGCTTTACTCCACCGCCCTAGCAGAGAAAGGAAAAGAAGACCACGAAGGCATTTCTCCATATTAATATCTACTATTAGTGCATGCGCTACTTCAGACGTTTCTCAAATAACTCTAATATAATAATTAAACTTAAATTTGAACTTTGTTAATAAACAACATGGTTTGATACATTTGTGATTGATTCTAGATGCGTTCGCGGGGAAGAAGTACAAGTGCAAGTTATTTAAATATAATATTATTTTAGTTTGGGATAAGATATTAAAATTGGTTTATGGTTTTGGAGAAGTATCAATTTAGGTTCTACATGTAAAAAAAATAGCATCAATATATGCTTAATGTTTGAAAGAGGATATCAATTTAGACCTCAATAACGGAACATGACACGTCATTCATATTTCAGATCTTGATTTATTCGTTAACCATGAGTTATTCTTTTCTTATTTTTGTTTTATAGATTTGTTACCCATGAGTTGATCTTTTCTTATTTTTGTTTTATAGATTTGTTAGTGTTTGAGACATGGGTTGTATTGATTTTTTTTTTTTGTGTGGATTACTATACCCAGCCCCAATTTCACACTTCCAGTCTCGAAAAAAGACGTAACCGCCCTTTAACCAAAAATTGAAAATTCCAAACCCTCCCAAACTCTCTCAAACTCACCCAAATACATTTTGATTCGAAATCAAAGACAGCACGTTTGATGGAGAGCAATCCGTTATCACCGGGAAGAGACGGGAGTGATGCTCTGTCTGAAGTTGAGGTATTTTTCCAATTGAAATTCCTTTGATTTCTGTCAAATTTTTTTTAAAAAAATCTCTGGTTTGAACCTCGGGCGTGTGAGCATCACGCCCCACCATGTGGTGGGGCGTTTGAACATCACGCCCCACCATATAGTGGGGCGTGATAGCCACATGCCCCACCATGAGGTGGGATGTGATGTTCATACGCCCCACCTCATGGTGGAGCGTGATGCTCACACGCCCGAGCATATTTGTGGCTGCTTTTCGGGTTTAAATACCGAAACGCTGTAGAAATGTCGTGTGTTGGAATGTAATGTTCGTTATTTATCATTTGCAGGAGGTTTCGTGGGAAGAATTTGGCAGAAACGGCATTGATTACAGTTCGCAGTTTTTTCCCAAACAAACGTTTCAAACATATCATGAAGCTGTTAACTGGGCAAAACAGACGGAAATTGGGATCGGCTTCGAGTTAACCACAGCTTCACACAAGACAGGGGCAAGTCAAAGTGGATATTGGTTAAATGTGCTCGTGGTATTAAGAATTATAGAAGGAAAAGGGATATGGATACGGATGTTATACTACGGAGGGATACAAAAACAAAGTACTGTGGTTGCAAATTCCAGATAAAGGTTCTGGAAATCGCTGAATTAGGCGGTTGGGTGGTGAATGGTATTGCTGGAGATAGAGGACAACACAGTCATCAGTTGGCTGTATATCGTCAGGGCTACAGACAGATGAGCGGACTAAGCCCGGGTTCCAAAAAACTTGTTCGTGAAATGAGTTCAACTCAAGCTAAGCCTTGTGCTATTTTTACTGCAATCAAAGAAAAACATCAGGAGGATTGCCCGACACAAAGACATATCTATAACTACAGGGAGAAAATCAGGACTGAGAGCTTTGAGGGTCGGGATGTAATCGGTCAGTTTTATCGGCTTGTTATAGATAAGGAATATGTACATTGGACGCAAGTGGTGCCGGGTAGCAATGTTGTGACTCACTTATTTATGGCACATCCTACATCGATCACACTGTTCCGATCTTATTACTTGTTTGTTGGTATGGATTCAACATATAAAACAAACAAGTATAAGATGCCATTCTTTGAGATCATTGGAATGACGCCTTCAAACAAAAACTTCTTGATCGCCTATGCAATCATGAAGGATGAAACTGAGGGAAGTTATATGTGGGTGTTACAAAAATTGAAGCTTTTGCTCCAACCTGATGTGCATCCAACAGCCATTACTACAGACTGGGAGTTAGGACTGATGAAGTCGGTTCATGAGGTATTTCCTCATAGTCATCATTTATTGTGCACATGGCATATTAATAAAGATGTGGAGGATAGAGTAGGCAAGTTGTGTGGAGTGAAGAGTTTTGGTGAAGTTTTTAAGAATTCCAAATGGAAACGTATAATTGAAGCCCCGACAGTAGCCGAATATGAGGCAGCATTGTATGCCATGAAGGATACTACTGCCAACTAGCCTCGTGTGATAGAGTACGTGGAGACCACATGGCTAGTGCATAAAGAGAAGTTTTATCGAGCATGGACGAACAAGGTGTTGCACTTAGGAAACACCACAACCTGTCGAGTGGAGAGTTCACATGCACAGTTGAAACAGTGGTTGAATTCATCTACTGGTGCACTCGATACAGTGTGGGCGAAGGTGCACAATGACATTGAAGCTCAGATCGAGGCGATCAAGTAAGACATTTATTCCGTTATTTGCTTTAATCTTTTAAAGTGTAATACATTAGTTTTGTAATCCTTTACGGTATATAATCAGATACTCACTCGAGGACTCGAGAAGAAGATCTGTGGTGGCTCAATGTGGAGCACCTTTCAAGTATCTCGACTTACACGTTTCACATTACTGCTTGCGTGTACTAAATGCCGAGCTCAAGCGTATGCACGGATTGAGTATGGATGTGGTTAGTGAATGCGGATGCGTGTTGCCCATGACTCATGGCATTCCGTGTGCATGTGAGCTTAAAACTTATATTGACATGGACACATTGGTCCATGCTGACCGAATCCATCCTTTTTGGAGATCTCTTGCGTTTGAAGGTTTGAGTGACATACCGGTTAGTGCTCCTGTATATGCTGACGGGTCTGAGGATCACCGGTTTTTTCACTCTCTTGTGGAAAAGGTTGAAAAATTAGATCCTTCAATGGTGCGTAGCACATCGATGATGATTCATGATCAGATAAACCCGGAACAAATTGGATTCAAAGAACCTGAGGTCAAAGACACTTTTAGGGGTAGACCAAAGGGGAATTCATCAACGAAATGAAATTCGAGTGCATGGGAGTACAGTCATGCACCACGAGGTCGAGCACGGTCCTCAGGTTCGAGGAGTAGTCGTAGTTGAGGCCATTCCTCATCCTCATCTATGCATAACAACGAGATGCCAGGTATATTTTATTTTATTAATATATATGTTGAAGTTAAAGTAAATATATTTTTATTGATGAATTTTAATATATTAATATTTTCAGTCGGATTTGATGCGGATATCGCTGGTTACCACCATTTACATCGGGTTCAAGGTCTCATCGTACCATTTATTACTAGATTCCATGATGTTGTAGCAGATGGCAACTGTGGATTTCGTGTTTTAGCCGATGCCATCACCTATAACCAGGAGGAGTGGAAGCTGATGAGAGTGCTCATAGAGAATCAGATGCGGGCAAACCGTGATCTGTATGCGCCAGTGTATGGGAACGGATTTGATGCTGCCCTCATGCGTATTAAATGGGCAGAAGCGGGGTGTAGTGAGTCCCATTGGATGGTGAGTCCGGATGACTTATATGCTGCTGCATCTGTTTTGAATGCAGTAATATTCCTTTTTACTACATCACAGTTAGGATGTTGCACTATACTGCCGATGCGTTCGGACGATGGAAGATCACCAGAGCGAGAGATTGTGATTTGTCATTTGGGGAGTTATCATCACTACATACATCTTTATTTACATCCTACATTTCCAGTGCCTCCCATTGCCACCCAATGGCGTCTATTTCATCATCCGAGTGTTCGTCACTTGGACAATCTATAAGCTGAAAGGAGAGAGGCTTCGACTAGATTATATTAGTTTTATATGTTGTAATTAATAATATTTATTCATTAACTTATATTATTGCTACTGATTTTAGTTAAAATTGTATGGTATTTTTAGGTTTTAAGTACAATTCTGTAGTTACGGGTTTAACGGCCTATTTACAGGTTTAACGGCCAATTTACGGGAATAAAAAGCTATTTTTTTGCCAATCCAACACGCGGGCGTGTGGATATCACGCCTCACCGCGTGGTCGGACGAGATGCTCACACGCCCGCCCTTGCGGTGAGGCGTGTGGCTATCATGCCCGACCACGTGGTGAGGCGTGTGGCTATCACGCCCGACCACGTTCGCATGTCAGATTGGCAAAAAAAATAGGTTTTCCCTCCCCAAAACCCATGAAAGGGCATTTTCGTCCTTTCACGGGGCTAGGGGTGGGAATTTGGGGCTGGATTTAACAACACCCTTTTTTTTCAGGTAATTAGATTTTGTTATAGGACTAGAATTACAGTTTTATTAACTTTTAATTACTATTGTAGACTGCCTATGAATGAAAGTCGTTTGATTCAAGCAATTTTTTTTTTTGAATATTCTTCTTCAAATTAAAACTAATTATGTTGAGATGGAGAAACAAACCGGAGAATGTGGATCTTTATGGGGGCAATGATGGGATTAAATTTTCCCCATTTAATTTTCGAGGACAAAGAATCCCCATTAGACTGGGGAATTGGGAGGGGAAACCATTCCTAGTCCCCGCACCGCCCGCCCCATTTACATCTATATAACTGCCTTTAATGCAACTTCCGCATTGTGCGCTTCTTATGTTGGAAAATAGACAAGTCTAGGCGCAGCGGAATAATAAAATTTTATCTATTTCATCTATTTCCCTTTTCCAAGATCTGTTAATTGTTATTTCATATAAAGAAGGATAGAAAGTAATACCTTCGGTGAAGAACTATCTACGGTTACAAACGAAGTGCCCACAACTCTTAATCCGTGTATCACGAACAATAAAAGAAACAACACAAAAAAAGATAACTAATCAGTAATCAACCTTAATAATAGCAATCGCAATGATTGCCTCTAACAGAAATCGATACGAGATCAAAGAGAGAGTAACAAAGATTGTAATTAGCCGAGACGGTTGCGGAATGATTCCTCTAGCCCTTCTGTTTAGTGTTGGCCGAATTATGGGGTTAGGGAGTCTATTTATAGACTTCTCAAAACCCTAATCTCAGTTGTGTGGTAATTAAATAATTGGAATCTTATTCGGAATAGGATTCTTAATTAGATAATTAAATAAACACTTTACTATTATCTAAATAATAACTAATTATATCTAAATAATTATTATTATTCAAATTAATAATTAATGTTAGAGATAATTAATTAGAGTTTCAATCACATAAAAACTTCTAATTAATATTATCAGATAATCCTTTAATTTAATTCACAACCATAATCAAATTATAATTATTAATCAAATTAATTTATCCCTAATTAATCTACAAATTTCGGCCCATCTCTATAGTGTCTCACTAATTACATTTTTGTCCTCCGATTCCAAGTCCCATATGCGACCCATTAGGTTCTTTATTGCCACTAGCCGTATATATCCTTTGAAATTATCCATCACGATTAATTCCAACATATATATATATATATATATATATATATATATATATATATATATATAATAGAATACCGTCACAAGCTGTTACTAGCAGAACCTATGATATTCCCCCAGAGCAATTAAGAAGTCAGGTTGATAACTGACGTTAACCTTTCTGTATTAGGTACAGTATAATACGATCCTTCATCAACTATATCTTGTCGGTCAATTCCTTATAACCATGGAACGTGTCAAGGTTACATATAACGAAGAGTCCGATTTTACTTGTACAGGTTGAATTCACTCCGAAAAGATAAGTTAAGTGAAATATCCATTTCTACTCTTAACTCTATCACCTTGCAAGGATTTCAGTTAATTCACCACAAGCGGCCATTTGGATATATCTCCCACTTATCGAGAGTGACGAATGCTCAATTTGACATTAACTATTTTGCAATTACTTTGTGTGATACCCAACCCTGCTCTCACACACCCCAGGCTCTCACCTGTTGGATCGTGCTCGCACAGAATCAAAGTACCAGACTCCATAATCTAGAATCACTAATTAACGAATGTTTGAGTCTGAGGATTAGTTATACCTACTAATACCAATGAGATGAACAGTTGACACTTTTAGATAAATTAATCCATGCTGTTATCTCAAGTCGGGTCCCAATCCTAATGAACTCCTTCACTGAATCCATGTAACTGTCTAGATATCTGAATATCTAAAGCTTGTGAGATCAGTTTTCTGTCTCGACAGAAAACACTGTTACATGCAAGTCTCAACAATAATATGCCAACCCCTATAACATATTACTTGACTTGGGTTTACTTTAAGTCTATTGGTCTATTATAAAGTACAATCTCACTTCATGCTTGTATGAACACTTTATAACTACTTAAATGAACTTAGGGTTACTTTCTTTTATGAAAGATTTGTGCCTTTATATATATAGCTACATTTAATGCTATATATCTGATTAAACAAATGATCAAATAAACAATTTATTCATTAATATTAATATCCTAAAACAATTGTCTATAGGACATAAACCCCAACATTCTTCCACTCGGACTAAAGCCAATTGTTTTTAAAAACATTCCCATAAGCGTTCGTATGATGATCATGAACCTTTTGGGGTAAGGCATTCTTTTAAATGGATCTATAAGATTGTGCCTTGGTGGGCACTCTTTTAATTCTCACATCTACTCTTGTTGTTATCTCTCGGAAGAGATGGTAACAACTGAGGTAGTGTTTGGACATATTATGAGACTGCGGGCCCTTAGCAAGAGCAACAACTCTATTGTTAATCTCATTAACAATGTCAGGTACTACGCCTAGTTCATTAATGAACTTGCATTCCAAACTTCCTTTTAGCTGCTTCTGAAGTTGCTACATATATATATACTCTGATTTAATTTACTGGCTCAGTCACGATTTCCTACTCGGAACTATTCCAGCTAACCGTACCTCTTTCAGAATAAACTTGTATTCTGCAAGATCATCTTTATCTGTTTGATGACTTGTATATGAAAGTGTCCAACTTTCAAATTTCATCTCCATATAGCCGAATCATATCTTAAGTCATTTTAAATACTTAAGAATGTTCTTGACAACAATCCAGTGACCATCACTCGGATTGACCTATAATCGACTTTGTCATGCTTAAAGCAAAAGTGATGTTAGGTCTAGTGCAAAACGTTTTGAGCACTTTGTCAACGTATTTAGACTGGGAGGGGTCAAGCAGTCTTCTTAATCTATCTCCATAGATCTTAATCCTTAAGATGTAAGCTGCTTCTCCTAAGTCTATTATGGAGAATTTTATCCGATAACCAAAAATTTTCACCGATTGTAGTATAGCTACGTCGTTCCCATTAGTAGAATATCATCGACATATAATACTAAGTAAACGACCAAACTCCCACTAGTTTACATGTAAAGGCTCATACGAGCTCCCACTATCTTACATGTATAGGTTTACAATAGCCTTCTCATAAGTCGTTGGTTCATCGTCTAACACGTGAACCTCCTCGTCGTCTCCCACTAGAAATCCAAATCTCTTTGGGATTTCATCGGCTCCCACTAGAAATCCAAATCTCTTTGGGATTTGATGAACTTGACCAAACCTATGAGTTAGTAATGTCACCAGTGTCTCATCTTGTGAGACTGATTCGGGTTCCACCATTGCTTTCGATGTTTCAGCCAATCCTTCTTCTTGAACTTCTTCCAGTTCAATCACGCTTTCTACTTGTGTTTCTAGAAGAAACTGTTTCTCTAGAAATACAGAGTGTTTGGATACTATTACTTTCGATCATTCGAATGATGGAAGTAATATCCTACTGTTTCTTTCAGAATTCCAATGAAGAAATATTTATCAGATTTAGGGTCTAACTTAATCTGATGCTATGTATTTAACATGTGCTAAACACCCCTAAATTCTTATGGAAGAGAAACTGGGTTTCTTTTCCAATGAACAATTCAAATGGAAGAGAACTTGGCGGTTTTGTGGATACTCGGTTCAAGGTAAATAAGGCGGTTTCTAGGGCGTGGCCTTAGAACATCTTTGGAAGAGAGGTTGTGCTCATCATGGATCGCACTATATCTAATAGAGTACACTTTCTCCTTTCAGATACATCGTGGTGTATACAGAGGAGTCCATTATGAGTGAATCCTATATTCAATTTAGATAATTAAGAAAAATCATTAGAAAGATATTCTCCACGACGATCTAATCGAAGCACTATATCTTTCTTGTTTGTTTTTCTTACTTCATTCTTGAAGCATTTGAACTTTCTCAAAAGCTTCTGACTCATGCTTCATCAAGTAGATGAATCAATATCTGGTATGATCATCTTATGAAGCTAATGAAGTGATTGAACCTTTCTCTTGCTTGTGTTTGACGTATGACTACATACATCTGAATGTACTAGTCTTAGAGTGTCTGATACACATTCTCCTTTATTTCTAAAGGGTGTCTTTGTCATCTTTCTTTTAAACAAGACTTACATGTGCTCATTGATTCAAAATCAACTGAGTCTATAAGCCCATCTTAATGTAGCTTAGACATGAGTTTCTTGCTTATATGGCCTAGGTGACATTACCACAAGTAAGTTGAATTATCTATCTTTTAATTCCAAATGTAAAAGCACCATCCTGACCTTTCTTCTAGAGAAAGTCTAAGTACTTCTTACAGTTCCTCTTCCAATTCCCTTCTTTACCATATTGGTGGCATTCCCTTCTTGCTTTTATTAACTTGGTCTTAATGCATTTGTTCTTCTTGGAATCTTTAGAATTGGGAAACTTCCTTTTCTCTCGTGAGATCCCTCAATAACAAGTGCTGACTTTCTTAAGATTTGGGCTCAACTGACTTGAGCATATTCAAGAGCTCTTCTAGAGAGGTCTCTGAGCTTATTCATCTGGCAGTTCGCGATGAACTTATGAATAAATCTCTGAGAGGGATTGTAGAACTAAGTCAACACTTTATTCATTATCCATCACAAATCCAATACTAGAAAGCTTTGGTGATGTAGTCAATCATTTTGACATAAAGTGCCACAACAGAAGAACCTTCTTGCATATTGGGGCGAAACAATCATTGCTATCTCATAGCTTTCGCATTTGAGTCTGTTTCTCAAAACACCTCCTCCAAGTTTATAACCATGGAATATGCATCCATGTTCTTATGTTGCCTTTGTAACTCTAGTGCCATAACTGCAAGTATGATACATCTTGTACGTTCGTCATCTGATTGGTGCTTCCGGTAAACATCAATCTTCTTAACAGGAGCATCATCAATAAGGACATTGGGTATCGGTGTATCTTAATACATACCCAATCTTTTCGAACTTGAAAACAATTTTGACGATGGGTATCAGTGTATCTTAATACATACCCAATCATTTCGAACTTCAAAACAATTTTGAGTTTGCCAAAATAGTTGGTGAATTTTGAACTATTCAATTTGTTATCGGTTAAAATATTATGTAGATCCATTTTAGATATGATGATTCAGAGTATTTACTTTAACTTGAGAGTGAGATAGAGTAACGGATGTTATTCATTTGTTTAATTCATTTACAATTTAAATACGTAGGACTTTATTTGTTTTTAAATTGCTCCCACTATTTTACCAAATTAATAACCTCCCATATTAATTCGAAGAATTTCACAAACCCTTTAGTGAGCTAGGATCCTAACTCCTGAAATTTCACCTTGAGTTTGCTCAACAAGCTAGTTTCATTCATCAGGTAGATTCATGCAATCAATCACATCAACCATGTGATTCCTAGGTTATTGGGTTACGAACCACATTAGTAACTGATATTGTTTGCTATCAATCCCAACCATATTGCCCATTAGGTTATAACAACATGAGTTTGCTCATCCAATTATCATAATCTAATTTGAGTATTACCCCATATTCGTGAAAACGATTTTTGATAATTCAGGTGTTACCATAAGACCCCGAGCTTGAGTTTGCTCAACAACCCAAAGGCCTCAGTACTGCCGGCTGAATTATAATATTAGGGAGGGGCAACCGATTTTTATAATAACTTGCTTATTGACTTAACTTTTGATTAGTGCGGGATTTTATTTTAAAGTCTCATAATCTAACCTAGTCTTGATTTGCTTTAGCATACATCAGACACATACAATTTACATTGGCGGTTATGGACATATCATCTAAATTATTCCGTCGAGCTAGAAACGGAATAAAAGGTCAACCTTAAGGTAAATACTAACTATTACATATTTATCCTTCAGGTCCTCCGTCTTTTCCTTGGCGCCTTGATTTACAATAATATTTCATTTCTATACTACTAAATAATACTTCAACTAATTTGAAGGGATTTAAGTGAGAAGAGAAATACAATAGAGAGTAGATAAGGCAGGACACGCATGTCCTATTTTCCAAAATACCAAAAGACTAAAAAGAGGGTCCAAATATGTCCATAACTCCAAATATGCAAAGACTCAATTAAATAAACTTAATTGGTTGATTACATAAACTGTTTATGTAATATTTTAGTTAATCAAATTAACCCTTAAATTAATTTTATTATCAATTTAGTCTTTTACTTAACTTTATTATCAAATTAACCTTTAATTAAATTTTGTACCATTTAAATTTTATTCTAATTAAAATATATCAAACATAAACTTAATTAGACTTTCAAAATATAACTATATAAAGTATTAATTATTTGTGTTCAATTATTTTACCAAAATTATTCAACATGTTTAATTCAACCGTATCAAATACAAATAATTAAACATCAAATAACTTTGCAAAATCAATTCCAAAACACAAAACTTTTAAGACGAGAGATTATAAATTATTGTGTTTAATCATTTTACCAAAATCGTTTAACATGATTAACTAATACATCAAACATGATTATTAAGCACAAGAACCGGTTTGCAAAATCAAATTAAAACACATATAATTACCATATACTTTTATTAATTATAACAATTATGTATTTAATAAACTTATATGGGATGATTCGTTGTTCCTAAATTTTAATTTTGTATCAATGAAATAGTTCGTCTAATTAACCGTATCAGATAACTTCAATTAGACAACTCAATTCAGTCTATACAATTTTAAAACAAACCACGATTAAAATCATGTGGATCAATTAATTATATATATTAATTTTAGTTTTCTGAAAACCAAAATATTTTTTTTGAAAAACAGAAAATAAACGTGACGGGGACGAAAACCAGGTTCGTCCCCGTTGCGAATCGCATCCGCGACGAAGGGTGGTGTTGCTGCCTGATAGCTCCCATTTGTATAGGGTTTTTAGACCCCTTTTAGTTCATTCTCGCTTTATTTTCCTTCAGCTTTGTTATCATTTTGTTGGCTTATGGTTAAAATCAGTAATTTCCATTATTTATGGCATTTTCTCTATTTTCAGGCGTTTTTAGGACTATTCGAGCAATTCTGAACCATCCTCGTGCCATTTGGAGCATGTCCGGACAATTCGGGGGTCGATAGAGCAAACTCTGGAAGACCAAGGACTAGAACAGACAACTTCTGGAGGGAAGTGCCACCTCTCAGCGCCTGTCTCGCCGAGACAGGGCTTGTCTCGTCGAGACAGGCCCTCGTCTCGTCGAGACACAGCCTATCTCAACGAGACGAGGTGGACCGATGGTTCCCAAAGGGAACCATCACGCGGTGTCTCTACGAGACGCCCAGTGTCTCGTCGAGACACCCTCCCGTCTTGCCGAGACACCTCTTGTCTCGATGAGACGAGACGCTGGGAAGTAATTTCCCAGCGTCTTCTTACCTCCAAAGCACGAATCCTGGCCTGAAAAATGCCAAAACTACCCCTAACAAAGCCTAGACTATAAATAGAACATTACATCTTCTTTGTTAGGGTTCCAAGTTCTCTTTTCACTTTTCCTTGCTCCTTTCTTTCTTTGTATCAGTTTTCACCATTAGATTTGCTTAGATTGTAATTGATTTGAATTTCTCGGAGACGGGAAGAGGAGGTTCTCTCCAATTTGTAATCAGAACCAGACAGAATCGGGTTTTATATTTCTAACTCCTTGGATTGTCTCTTACTGTTCATTTATTCAAATTAATGGAGATTTTAGTTGATGAATTATGTTTAAATTGTTTGGTGAGTTCGATTATGAACTAACCCCCATCCCTCCTGGGATGGGGATGAGATTGATTGGTTGATAATGTATGATTAGTGATTTAATGTATGGATTAATCCCAATTGATTAGATTGTGCATGCTTAATGACCTATATTTATCAGGGATAGGATCGTGGCTAGAGTGAGAATCGATGATGATCAACTAGCCTGTAAGATTTGAACCTAATGCCTAGAATCTGACAATTATAGGATCATAGATGGGTAGTAACCTAACCAAGGACCTACCTAATCCGAATTAGCATGATCTGACCTCGCTAAAGACCACTAGGAGTGCGGTTCAGTGGCTGGGCTACGGTTTGGGCCTCGATCACACAGAACCTAATGTTTTCATGCCCTAGGTTGTTCACCTAATCAAGCCATCAGCCGACTGCATGTGAATAGACTGCATGTGATTGACCATATCCATGCAGTTAACTAAGTGATTACCGTCAATCGTCCTTCGGATATACATCTGAATCCAGCACATCATACATTGTTTCCAATTAAGAACATCCTCATCCTAGGTTGTTTAATCAATAGAATCAAATCCTCCTTCTTCATTTGCTTTCATCTTTCGTTTTTGGAATTATCTCTTTCAACAACTACCCTCAATATCCAACTTTCCAAATAATTGCATCCTTTTCCTTAGACCGATTAGTTGTGGTAAATAGTCCTTGTGGTTCGATCGTGTGCTTAAGCACTATACTACTTGCTGTGATAGGATACACTTGTCCTATTTATTGTTATACATTTTACGAGCATCAAGTTTTTGGCGCCGTTGCCGGGCACTATTTTTGTTTATAACTAGTTAACTCTTTAGTTCAAGGATTCAGCTTTGGTTTAGACAATTTTTAATTATTAAACAATATTTTCAAATAGGGAATACCTAGCTTGAATTTAAGTTATTTAGAGATTAATTCTTTTAGGTCCTTTCCAAATTGAAGGTGCGATATATATACTATTTCAAAGATAGTAGACTCTTTGTTATATAATAGGCTATTTTGGAACCGATTCTCATTTTTCTTTCTCATAAGAAAAAGAGGTTAAATCTCTTTCAAATAAAACATGAGATACATGATAAGGGATAATCTCTCCTAAGAGGAAAAAACAAGAACAAAATACATGCATAAAACATCATCTATTATGGTGTAAAAATCCTATGGGAAGCTGTTAAGGCCACTGTTTCAGCTTTAGTCGACACACAAGGACCTCACAATAAGAATTAAATTATCCTTTTCGAGTGGTGTTAGGATATCTCGTTTCTTATTGCAATGGGGAACTAACCCGCAAAACCTTTTAGATCTCGAGTGGAGTCATGGGTTGTCTTTGTTGAAACACATTTCTACAATGATTTTGATTTGACAAAATTATTCGAATTAGAATTAAATCCCTATGATAAAATATTCCAACACATTAAATTTAAATGCTTTGATTTAATTGTTACTAATGTGTTTGTTCAAGTGTTGTTTGAGTATTTAATTCATAAGTGTTGAAAGACATTAAGACCAAGGCCTAAAGCCCATTAAGCAAGGTCAAGCCTAAGCAAACAGATCCAAAGCTTATGAACTAACTCAGCCCAGCAAGGAGAAGGATCCAGAAGGCTTGCTAAAGTGCTTCACAACGAAGCTACTGAGTTCAGCAAACAAGAAGACAAGGCGAAGTTGACTTAGCAGACTTAGAGACAAAGGCTACCCAAATAAGGAAAGCTTTAGTTGAGCCAGAGCAGTTGTCGTCTCGCTGTTCAGGAATCTTTACCATAAATGGAGAGACAACCTAACGCGTACTGACCAAAAGCTTCTGAAGAACTGATCAAGACAGAAAAGACAACATTCTTATTGGCCGAAGATATTAAGCACTGAGGAGTGAAATGGACAGTAGAACTGTTTCCCTCCAACGGTTATTTTGAATTTCGAATAGACCGAAGGCTCAAAGTGTCACTATAAATAGGCCTTTTATTTGTTTCATTCGATGCAGATCTTCACCAAGTCGAAACGATGACCAAATTCCTACTTGAAGTTCTGTGTCAAAGCAAAGCAAAGAAATCTTACACTCATTCTTACTCTGTGTAAAAGATTAGAATTTAGATCATTCAAAGTGTTTTGTGTATTTAGAACAAAAACCTTTAGCAATTCTAAGATTGTTAGGAGACAATGAGTTGCTCGGTTTTAGCACTCAGTGGTAGAATAGTATTGAGTATAGGATATAGAGGAAGGTACTCTGTATACTCGCTGACTATTGTAAGGGGTTTGTGCTCTACCTAAAAGAGCTCAGTAGTGGATTAAAGCTCAGAAGGATTCCGGGGGACTGGATGTAGGTAGGAGGTCGAACCAGGATAAAACTGCTGAGTAACATTCTTTAACCCTTAACTCCTTATCTGCTTGTTTTGTATTGTGCCTAGTAAAATGCTTAACTGATATATATTGAGTTGTGTGATTTGGTGTTGAGCTCAGGAATAGACTGTCTAGTGTTATCTCCTGACTCAATGTTAGAAGCAGCCTTAGTCTTTGATTAGCTAAAGTTGCCTCTGACCTCACTCAATATCACCGTGCTAAACAACTAAGTGAAAAATCTTAAGTGTTAAAATAAACAAGTCAGCCTTTTAAGAGAAAATTTTTAAATAGTTCCTTAAACCCCCTTAGGAACTAATTCTCATATTACAAGGGACCAACAGTCTTTACCAAAGTTTTCGAAAAGGGTTATTATAATGTAAGTATGCTATGTGACTTCAAAGGACATGTAAATGATATCACATATACATAAGAAATGCTTTACATAATCAACTTCTCGAGTTCAAATCATGTGTAGCAGAGTCATCACTCTAGGTGAGGAACTAGGGTTTCCACGTCTGCATTTTCGACAAGAAATGTCCTCCCATAATGTCTTTTACAAATCGGGTTTTGATAAAACTACACGACATATGTCTAAGAGTGTTAGACTTTGGAAGCTATTAGAGTCACCACTGGGATTTTGATAAATCCCATAAAAGTAACTAGAGGTTCCTTACGAGAAGCAACTGTGTTTAGAAAGTTAGGTACATGTGAGGAATGTTCATTCCCCCTCAGAAGATAATATTAAGCACCCATAAAACGCTTGGTGAAACCACTAACCTACTGTTTAACATTTCTAAATACACTTGTTACATTTATAACGTGTTTGAAGTTACCTAACACTTTTAGGGTAGTGTCCTGGATTTCCCTTGTGCATCCTATATTCTGCAAGTCATAACTTTTTCGTCTGAAATTGGACGTACTTAATATCGTTGGAAATATTGTGAAGAGTACTCGAACTTATATTAAGACTTTTATGGATTATTCTAACCCTATAAAAAGTTATGGTACCAAATCTAGAGTTTTCCAGGTTTGACTAAAACTTTCGCAAGTCATAAGTTACTCGTTAGACATCTGATTTAAGAGTGTCGCATGGAGTTGGAAAGATCATAAGGATTATTAAGAGTATGTGAATACTCTAGAACCTAACTCGGCTCCGGTGAACAAGATTGCCTTTTTTACCTTGGTAGTTTGACATTTGTTAGACTCTCCTATTTCCTATTCATTGTAAGTCTTGTAACACTCATGGATTCCCTTTTTGGTTGGATATTATCATAGAGTTCGGATTCCATTATTAACACTAGTCTTCTTCGTTCAAACTACAATACAAAGTTTGATCGAACCCGAGTGAGCTCAAGGGATGCTTCAGATGCAAAAGTCGTAGAGGGGACTAAGCGTAAGCACCGCTCGACCAACCCTGGAGTGACCATTGGTGGCTTCAGAACTGACCCGTGTGGATGAGCCCTCGGTTTCTCCTAAGAGATAAAAAATAGAGAATAACAGCGTAATGATTTGTGTGATTATGTCATACATTTTTTTAGAGAGGTTACACTCTTTATGTAGGAGTGGAGACTCTTAATCTAAGTAAAAGAAAATTGAGTCTGGATTCTACTAAGGAATAAACTTTGAGAAATGTAAATTTCCTTGTTTTGTGGCGCTATCTACACGTATTAAGGACTCAATCGTGATAGGATAACGAATTAATCCCAATTCAGAAAGGAATAAACTTCAAGAAGTAACGTCCGAACAGCTAGGTGAAGGAGGAGAATTTGGTTGAACCCCTGAGGTTGGATCTTCAAAATATTCATTGTCATTTATCTTCAATTTCGAAGCAAAATGAGAAATTCTCCTAGACATATACAAGAAGTCGGATCTAAATTATTAGCATTTTCACATTTCCAAAAAAAAAAGGAAAAAGATAAAACTAGTATATCTTTGTTTTTCAAATAAAGTAATTGAGTTCTCTATTATTATTATTATTATTATTCACATTTAAAAATAAATAAATAAATAAACAGTGGAAGGAATTGTAGACAAAAGACTCATTTTATCCCTTTTCAAACAATTAAATTAGTGTGAAGATAATATTATTGGTACGTAGTTGTGACTGAAAATGCAGAAGTGGAACAAAGTTTTATGAATCGTAAAAAATTGAATACAGATATTGGTTAGAAGAGAAATATCCGCCAATATCCAACTGAACTGTTTCATCAACCGAGTCATCCGGGTCTGGTTCTTAACACTATAATTAAAATAACATCCAATTATTACATCTATCTATCACTCTGTTTTCTTTTCTTTTTCTTTTCTTTCTGAGTTCGTGTTGAAGAAAGGTAAAAGATTAAATTAAAATGAAAGTAATTAGGATGCATTTGCTTCTAATTATTATGTTATCATTATTATTATTATGTTGTTTCACAAATGGTAATAATCATCGCGGAGTAACTTATGATGGAAGATCCTTGATTATAAATGGAAAACGTGAGCTTCTTTTCTCTGGCTCAGTCCATTATACTCGCAGTACTCCTCGTGTATGTGCCTATTTCACTTTTTTTATTTGTTTTATGTTTCTGATCAAATTAATTAATTAATGGGTTTGGTCTTATAGATGTGGTCTGATATCCTTTCCAAGGCCAGAGATGGCGGTCTTAATGTCATCCAGACTTATGTTTTCTGGAATATCCACGAACCAGTGAAAGGCAAGGTAACTCTATATATAAATTTTATACTTTGTCTTCTGGTGATTATATTATATTATATAGTTTGGGAATGGGAATGGGATTTGCAGTACAATTTCGAAGGGCAATACGACGTCGTGAAGTTCATAAAGTTGATTGATAAGCATGGTATGTATGCAACACTCAGGGTTGGCCCATTCATTGAAGCTGAATGGAATCATGGGTATGTACGTCTCTCTTTCTGTCTGTCTTCTACATGTGTTTTTTCATATATAAATAAAGTATAATTAATTTGATTATTTACATACAGTGGGTTACCATTCTGGTTAAGAGAGGAGAAAAACATCACATTTCGTACTGATAACCCACAATTCAAGGTGCTATATTAATTCTTTTGTATTTTGTGGATTAAATAAGTGTGATGAAATTAATTGAACTGGGATGCAGTACTACATGGAAAGGTATATGAAGATGATAATAAAAAAGATGAAAGAGGAGAAGTTATTTGCACCACAAGGAGGGCCAATAATATTAGCACAGGTGGAAAATGAGTACAATAATCTCGAAAATGTATTTAAAGAAGGAGGAAGTAGATATATTGATTGGGCTGCTAAATTGGGTGTCAGCCTCAAAACTGGAGTTCCATGGATTATGTGCAAGCAGAATGATGCTCCTGATCCTCTGGTATTTTTATTTCTTTCAATTCAACCCACAAACTATATATGTATATTATAATTTTGATTCAAAATGAATGTGCAGATTAACACTTGCAATGGAAGGCAATGTGGGGATACTTTCGCAGGCCCTAACAGTCCCAACAAACCTTCTCTATGGACTGAGAACTGGACTGCACAGTTAGTATTATTTAATTTAGTGAATTAATTAATAGATGATTTGTTTGGATCAAAGAAATTAAAAATAGATAGATAAACATGATGAATGCAGGCATAGATATTCATTTGGAGAGCCACCTTCCCACAGGACACCTGAGGATCTTGCATATTCTGTTGCTCGATGGTTCTCTAAGAATGGAACTCTAACCAACTATTATATGGTATCAACTAATAATCATATTTACTTTAAGTAAATCATCAATTTATATACTGATTTTGTTTCATATAAATCATACTTATACAGTATCACGGAGGAACAAACTTCGGCAGAACGACTGCATCTTTTGTTACAACTCGTTACTATGATGATGCTCCTCTTGATGAATTTGGTATATATATATATATATTGAAATTAAATTTATGCAGATAGAATAAACAGATTTCATTCAGGATCGTTGAATCGCGTACAATTACCGATCAAAACCTTTACAATTCGATAGGGAACTTTAGAAAATGAAACTCAAATTCTTATTAACAAGCAACTATTAATACATCTGAAAATATGTTTTAAATAGATAAAACTAATCATAATCCGAACGGTACAAGGAAAACCTAACTCTAATCCTAATCTTAAAGGTAAAAGGAAAGAAAATAGAAAAGTTACAAAAAGATCTTTAAAATGGTAAATTGACAGATGAATTTAGTTAAAAAGCGACCCAACTCATAGCAAAGCCATGACTTTTGATTATTGACGCATTTCCAACTAAATTAAGGTCCGAAAACGCAAAAATCCAAACGTCGCGAAATCATCATAAAATCATATCTCATGTTTATATAAAAACTTGAATGCTAACCCCCTACTTCATCATTAATATTTTGCAGGATTGAAGAGGGAGCCAAAGTGGAGCCACCTAAAGCATTTGCATAGTGCTCTAAAGTTGTGCAGTAAGGCTCTGCTATTTGGTACTCCTTCCACTTTTACTTTAGGAGATGATCTAGAGGTAATCCATATTAATTAGAGGATCCAATTGTTTATATATAATATGTATTAGGGCTACTGAATCCTAAGTCCCCTCAATTTATGAATTTTATGTATTCAGTCCCTGAATTTTAAGTCCTTGTAATCGAACACATTAAACCCCTAAAATAATGAGACACTTCACACGGTACAAATCTCAGTGCCATCTGACATGATCCTTTTTACATGTCATGATCAAAACTCTAGAATAAGTGGGTGTGGGAGGATGATATACAAAAAGGGTCATGTGATGTCAAACTGAAAATTCATAGGTTTAATGTCTAAAACTGACAAAGTTAAGGGGGGTGATTGTAAGAAAAATTAATTAGTTTTGGTATAAATGGTGCAGGCTCGTGTATATGAGAAGACAGGAAAAGATAAAGTTTGTGCAGCTTTCTTGACGAATAGGCAAACTCTGGTTTCTAAAAGTGTGGACTTTAGAGGCCATAAATATATCCTCCCACCAGAATCCATTAGCATTCTTCATGATTGCAAGAATGTCATTTTTAATACCAATCAGGTAAAACCCATCTTTTCTTAATAAGGGTTAAGATTGCATTGTTTATACATGGAAATTAAATTCGCTCCCCCACAATAATGGTAGAGTTAAATTTGTACCGTATCCATGATTAAATAAAACATGATGTCATAATTCTTTAATTATGTGGAAATCAGATAGTATCACAGCATAATCAAAGAAACTTGGTAAAACCAAAAAATGCAAAGCATAGCCTTAAATGGAAAATGTACAAAGAGAAGATTCCAACCCAACTCAACAAGATGACATCCACTACTCCTTTGGAGCTCTATGGCTTGACCAAGGATACCTCAGATTATGCTTGGTACACTACACGGTAATTAAACTACATATTTTTTAATTTCTTCTCTATAGCCAGATGGGGCGGATTTACAGCTCAATTTAGGAAGAAATAAAGAAAAATTATAATTACCCACTGAAATTTCCGTTGTAAACTGATCATAAAAATAAAAATCCGTCGCTAGTTTCAATCTATGTAGAATTTGCGACGGATTTGATATTAGTTACGGACTCAGTGGCGAATTTACCATTGTTGCATTGGTCCCTGAGTGTTTTGTTCTAGCTCTGTCACTATCTACGGACGAAATTAAAATAGATAGTAATTTCCAGTTCTGAGAAATATATATTGATTTACTGTTGCAGCATAAAATTGAGAAGAAGTGATTTACCACAACGAAAAGATATTTCAACAGTTTTGCAAGTTGCTAGCCTTGGCCATGCAATGGTTGCTTTTGTTAATGGTGAATTTGTAGGTAATTTAATTTCGTATTTCATTTTCTATGATCGAATTGCAATTACTTTATCTCAATATTAATTAATTCTTAAGACCAAACTAATGGAAATCAATGATTTGTAGGAGCTGCACATGGAAGCAATATAGAGAAAAGCTTTGTACTTGAGAAAGGTGTGAAGTTGAAGCCTGGGACCAACACTATCACTCTCTTGGCCTCTCTAATGGGATTACCTGTAACAACACTCTTCACTCTCTAACTTTATAAAATAGCATTCAAACGAAAATGAACACGGACACTAAATACAGAAATGCTACTAAATAGTATCCGTGCAGCACAATATAACGTAATTAATTAATTATTTAATTAATGAAAATTTTAATGTGTTAATAATTGAAGGATAGCGGAGCCTATTTGGAGCGCAGGGTTGCAGGACCAAGAGGTGTTGCTCTGTTAGGTCTCAACACAGGAAGACTTGATCTCACATACAACAGCTGGAGTCACCAGGTTTAATTTTCATTTTTCTTTTTCCTAATTATGACCTTAGTTAATTAGCAACTATGACTTGAGATTAATTTTCTAATTCAATTATTAAGGTTGGTTTAGATGGAGAGAGACATAAAATCTATAGTGAGAAAGGATCAACCAAGGTTCATTGGACAAATGTTGAACAACGAGGACCTGCTCTTACTTGGTACAAGGTATCATAATTAAATATTAGACTGTACTCGATCAATCATGCGAAATGATTGGTGTTACAAAATGTATACATGCGGCATTAGTTAATTGGTCGGAAGTATTGTGAAGTGTTAAATCACTACTAGAAAATACCTGTTTGCTGGCAGAATATACTGACGGAATAGATTCCGTCCGTACATTTTGACAGAATTTCGTTTGAATGGTTTCCGTCAAAATATCGATGATATGAAAAACATTCTGTCAAAATATTATGGCGGGAACATGCCCGTCATTTTTTCTGACGGTATATTCTGACAGTTATAGTTCTGTCAAATTGTTGACAGAATCCTCTTCCGTATCCAAGTTCTGACGGAAAATAAGTTTTGTCAATATTCCGTCAGAGGTGTGACGGTTTGAGCTCAATTTAAACTTCAACAACTCCAGAAGGACGGATAAGATCTCAATAAAAATGTTGAGTACTCCGCAAAGACTCGTAGAAAAATTTCCGTCAGAAAAATTTCTGTCGTGTGTTTACTTGACGATTTTTATTCCGTCGAAAACGTGCTTTACGGATTTTTGATGTTTTTCCGCGGATTTTTATTCTGTCGTGTGAGTTTGATATTGTTATTCCAGACGCACTTGGATACACCAGAAGGAAAGGATCCAGTAGCAGTTAGAATGACAGGAATGGGCAAAGGTATGATTTGGATCAACGGTAAGAGCATTGGTCGTTACTGGATGTCTTTCCTATCTCCTCTTGGGCAGCCCTCACAATCCGAGTAAGTCATATGTTCATCTTTTTTTGAATTTATTTTATAATGGAGTTTGATATTCAGAGCTTTATAAATATGTATTAGGTACCACATTCCAAGATCATTCCTGCACAAACATGGTAAGAATGTAATGGTGATCCTAGAAGAGGAAAGAGCGAGACCGGAGCGAATAGAGATCCTCACAGTTAACAGAGATACAATATGCAGTTTGATAGAAGAGAATAATGAAAAGTCAGGAAGAAGGCAGCACAGGAAGATAATGCAACAAAAAGTAGTTGATAGAGTAAAAAAGGAAAAAGCAGAGTTGAAGTGTCCAAGCCATAAACGAATTAGTGGTGTGGATTTTGCAAGTTTTGGAAATCCAAGTGGTCTTTGTGGAGAATTTGTAGCTGGAAATTGCACTTCTTCTTCCTCTAAGAAAGTTGTTGAAAAGGTACACTCCTTAATATTATAGATTTATTCAAAACATTACACTACTTGATATTATAATTAAATGTTGCATGAGCAGATGTGCTTAGGAAGAAGCAAGTGTAAAATTCCGATCCATAGAAAGCATTTTCAGAAGCAGGAAAGAGATGATTGTCCAGACATTCAAAAAGTATTAGCGGTTCAACTCAAGTGTTCCAAGGTTTAATCTTAATTAATCATCAACAGCTTGGATTCCTCTTTTGGTCATATTTGCATTTCTAAATCACTTGAGGGATGAGATATTCATATTCCTGTATAAACAATCCAGCTTTAATTCTATAGTGTTGTAGAAATTTAGATACATTTTATTGTAGAATTACTTGAATTAAATCTTCCATGAAAAATTCCACTTCTCTCTTGTCTTTCCAAGTATTTTTGTTACATTAGAATTCTCATAAAAAAAAAAGGGCGGCCCGGTCGCATTACGCGTCCCCGCTGAGCGAGGGTCCGGGGAGGGGTCCCACCACAAGGGTGTATTGGGGGCAAGCCTTCCCTTGCCAATTTAATTGGCAAGAGGCCGCTCCTAAGCCTTCCCTTGAATTCTCATAATTTTAATTAAATTGCAAGAGTTACATATTTGGGACGGAGATTGTCCGCTTTCGACAAGGATTCGCTCCAACATATATGGAGAATCTCATTTTATTTTTTGCACGAGGGATGGGATGGAGAAGTGACTGCTCACCCCATCCTATGTTAAATATGAAGGACTTAATTAAATGAAGAAAAATTTATTATCAATAACATAGGACACAAGTACTCACACTTCTAATTATTACACAATCTCACTTCTAATTATTTTCGGTAGTCTACTCTCTCTTCAATTTCTTCTTTCCTACTCACTATGCCCTCAATACAAAACTCAAACTCCTATTTATACTAGATATGATTTATTTTGTGCCACAATTTGCAAACTAAAAATCTAATGCAACGTGTATCAATAACCTCATAATTGTGTTGGTAGAAAATCAACCAACACAAACTCTAGATATTACCTAATAGACTAATCTTGACACAAATTTAAGACATTAAAAGAATCTTCCTCTAGAATCTTCAGTCGATGATGATTCTTAATACTCCCTCACAGCACCGACTTCTAATATCTCGTACTTACTTGGCATTCCAAGTTGCCTTCTGAAATGTTCGAATTTTGCACCATTAAGTCATTTCGTAAATATATCAGTAATTTGGTCTTCAGTCTTCATGCACTGCATCTTGATGTTTTCACATTAGACTTTTCTTGTACAAAGTGATAATGAACCTCCATATGTTTGGTTCTTGCGTGAACATTGAATTCTCATGCAAGTATAAGCTGATTGATTATCAGAATGTAACTGTACCGAGTAATCCACTAGCTGATGAAGATCCTTCATAAGTTGTATCAGACAGGTACATTCTTGAGCTGCAGTGGTTACTGCCATGTACTCGGCTTCGGTACTTATAAGGACACTGTAAGTTTTCTTTTTTTGCACCAAGATATAGATCCCGATTTAAAATTGAACACATGACTTGTAGTCGAACACCTTGTGTCATGAACTCCAGCGTAATCAGCATAACAATATCCATATACCACATGTTTTCCTTCTTTCTTGTATAGGATGTCATCATAATCCATAGTACCTCAAACATATCGTAGGATTCTTTGGATTCTTTCTAAATGAGGCTTCTTCAAATTCTGCATAAATCGACTTCTCATGCTTACTGCATATGATATGCCTGGCCTCGTCAGAGTTAGATAGATCAGGCTACCAACTAGTTGTCTATACATGGTAGCATCTTCCAAGTCATTTCCTTCAATGGAACATAAATTTATGTGTACCTCTACTGGAGTTGTAATAGGCTTGCATTCGAGTATCCCAAACTTCTCTAATAGATCTTCAGCATACTTGTGTTGACAATAAGAAGAGTCCTTCTTTTGTGCGCTCAACTTTAAGACCAAGGAAATGGTTTAACTCTCCCAATGATTTTATTTGAAATCGTACCGATAAGTTGGCTCTGACTTGATTGATCTCATCAACATCATCACATGTGATGATAAGATCATCAATATAAACTAATATTATAAGCCAACTTCTCACCTTGGACTTTCACAAACAAACTGGAATCAGTTGGTGTCATCATGCAGCGACTGTAAATCAGGAACTCTGTTATCATCATGTGTCATGCTATTGGTGCTTGCTTCAATCTGTACAGTGCCTTTTTCAGCTTGCATACATAGTTTGGTTGAACCTTGATCTTGAACCCTTAAGGTTGATCCATGTAAATCTCTTAATCCAATATTTACTAGCTGCAAGTGCTAGTATAACACGTACTGTGGTGATCTTCATAAATGGACTAAATGTCTCATCATAGTCCATATCATACTTATGTGAGAATCCTTGAGCCACCAATCGAGCTTTGTATCTTTTGACTGATCCATCAGGCCTCTGCTTTACCTTATAGACCCATTTGCATAAAGTGGGTTTCACATCTTGGGTTTGGGAACTGAATCCCAAGTCTCGTTCTGCTTCAAGGCATCTATTTCTTCCTACATGGCCTTTCTCCACTCCTTACTTAAGGATGCTTCTTCATACGCCGTAGGTTCCTTTACTGCTTCTTTGATCACTGCCGCATTTGCATACTTAAGATTCGGTCTCCATTTTTCTGTTTATCTTCACACTGGTGATTGTTGTTCCTTTGTTGCTTTATCATTGTCAATGATATCTTCAAGCTGACTTGGCCATTCTTCTTCTTTGATGATGTACTCATATGCACCATGGAGATTTTCAGATGACTTACTCCCAATGCTTTCTTCCATTGGTTCTACCTCTCGAGTGATTTCTTTAGTCGCCTCATCTCTTGCAAGTTTTTCTTGTAATTTCTCATCGATTTCTTTTGAATTAGGTAGAACAACTTCATAAAAAGACCATCAGGATGAAGCTTCATCAAACACCGCATTTCTTGAAGTATAACACCTCCATGTTATTATGTTACAATACTTCCACCCCGATTGTCATAACTCATGAAGATGCACCTTTATTTCTTCCTTATCAAATTTACTTCGTAAATGATTAGGAATGAAAACATAGCATACGTAACCAAAAACTCAAAAGTGATTACAATGGGTTTGATCTTCCATAGCTTCTCAAATGGTGAAATGAATCCAAGTGGTGCTTGTGGTAGTTTGTTGATCACATCTGCAGCTGTCTTCATACAATCAGCCTAGAATCGAGGTGGAACATTATGTAACGTACTTCTACATATCTTCGCAAGGTATATGTTCTTCCTTTCTGCTACTCCATTTTTTTGTGGAGTATTACGGCAAGTCAATTATCATCGAATCTTATTGTCATGCAAATATCTTGAGAACTCATGTGAAGTATACTCTCCTCCATTGTCAGTGCAAAGGCATTGGATCTTCCAATCAAGTTCCTTCTCGACCTTTTCTTTGAACTCTTTGAACTTGCTAAATTCCTCTAATTTATTTTGTGGGCTGTTATTTACCGCAATATTTTTTCCACCTACCGCACTATTTTGATAATTATGCCCTCCTTATAATTTAAACTCAAAAAATCAAAAATCTCAAATCCTCTCAAATCCTCTCTAGCTTTTTGGTTTTTCAAAAAACCCGACCTAAAACAACATGCCGCCAAAGCCAAGAGCGGGTAAAGGCTTCATGAAATCTCCGATAAGTTTTTTTTTTTTAATTATTCAGAAATCACGGGTTCCGCCTCCGAATCGGAGGCGACACCCGTATGAATTTACCCTAAACGGACTCCCCGTGTCGTTTCCGCCAAGGGTGGAACGGACGAACTGTCCATTCCACCCTAGGTGGAAACGGCACTGCAGGTGGAACGAACGGCGCCGTCGTTCCACAGTACGGTGGAACGAAAGGCGCAATCGTTCCCCCGTACTGTGGAACGATGGCCATGCTCGTTCCGCCTTACGGCGAAACGAGCGGCGCATCCGTTCCACCATAAGGCGGAACGGTGCACGCTGCCCGTTCCGCCGTAAGGCCGACACGAGCGCCGCAACCGTTCAGCCCAGCGGCCGGACGGTTGCGGCGCTCTGTTTAGGCCAAATTAGGCCCGAAATTTTGTTTTTTTTTTTAATAACTTGGTTCGACCCGGCCTATGGCAATGCCCAAGTATTAAAAAATCGAAAAACGAGAAATTGAGTATATTTAAATAAAAATGCGTTATTTGCTTATAAATGTAAAATGTTTTTGGTTTTTACAGGCTAATATTACTGAGAACCGTTCTGAAAAGAGACATACAAGGTCACGTGTTGTGACTGCCTCTGCCCGGAGGGAACGGGGGGACCAGATATTGATGGGGGATGCCCAGAGGGCACAGCCGGAGGAGATGGCGGATGCTGTAGAGATGGACGGAGATGACTCTATGCCTCCTCAGAGTTCATCCTCTGTGCGAGTACCTACTAAGACCATACCGAGGGGTCCTGGCGGACGTTTTGCTTCTACATCAGGGTTATCTTCGGGTGAGAAATTTAAATTTACTTATTATTATGTTATTTATTCGTGATTATTATAAAATATACGAATATAATAAATGAGTTTACTGTAATTTTAGGTAGCAGCAAGCGCTCGAGGAGTGATGTAGAGGATGACTGGATCGTGAAGAGCCCGGTTCCTAGGGGTCCATCTGATGGTCTTGTGATCCCGAGCTTCCTGGGAAATATTGCCACTGCTATCTGGAGCGGACAGGATAGGGGCCTCCTCAGGTGTCAGACACGATCATTATACTGTGGGAAGCTGTGTGTATGGTACGGTGGTGCTTCTCAGCAGATCCAGAAGCGTATAGAGTCAACTGGATTGTCCCATTTACCCAATATCATGTATGGCCACATCGATGCGCCCCTGATTGCGGCTTTTATGGAGCGGTGGCAGCCAGACACGTCATCATTTCACATGCCGTTTGGTGAGATGAGCATTATGTTGCATGATGTGTGGCAGATTTTGCGCATCCCCATCGATGGGGCTATGGTGACTGCTGATGCGAGTGTTGAGGAGCTTCAGTCTTGTGTGATGGAGTTGTTTGGTATGACTCGGGAGGAGTTGCAGAAGGGTCACTACTTTAATGGCGGTATACGAGCGGCTTCTGTCCTGGATTATTGTCAAGGAGATCAGATTGCTGATGCACAGGCTACTGCTTGGACGTTTCTGATGCTCGGTTGCATATTGTTCGTGGACAAGAGTGGAGACCACATTCGACCTTCTTGTCTGTTGGAGGTACATGACTCTGTATCTAGAGCCATTGGACTCTCATGGGGCTCAGCTGCACTAGCATATCTATACCGTCATCTAGGTATTGCTAGTAGAGGAGACTGCGGGCAGATCACGGGTTGTCTGACACTGCTTCAGGTATGGATTTATGAGTACTTCCCGTGCTTTAGGCCTCAGCGGAAGGGAGTCACATTGGATCCAGCGATGCCGAGGGCTTGCATGTGGCCATCTATACCGTTGGAGAAGAGTGGGGATCGACTGAAATCATATCGTGTCCGGCTTGATAGATTGACTGCTGATGAGGTGCAATTTCAATTTAATTATAAAATCCAAATTCATTTACTTGTATTATTTGCATGTTAATGTTGTTGTATACGTCTGTAGGTGATGTGGATGTCGTATGGTCCTGATGTCATTACGCATACCCCTAGGACGATATACGTCGAATGGATATGTTACAGGGATGTGATTGAGCCGTACATGCTGGGGAGATGCCTTCGCCAGCTAGGTTACGTGCAGGCCATACCCCGACCGATCTTGAGGCCGTTGAAGTTCGTACGTCCTTGGTCCAGCTTGAAGTATCGGGTAGAAGTGCCCACCAATATGGCGGAGGATCTTTGGACCTCGTTTCCCGAGGCTTGCATGCTGATATTGTCTCGGTTCACTCTTGCACGGACTCCTTCGGACTGTGAGGAGCAGTACATGGCGTGGTACTGCCTGCATTCACACCCTCAGCTACTACCGGATATGCCTGCACCCGGACCGATTATTCATACTCGCTCGAACAGCGAAGTGGTACGTAATTTAATTGTTAATCAATTTATTTACAATTATCAGAATGAAATTAAATGAAGTGATATTTATTAATTTGGGTTATTTCTTTTGCTAGTGGGTTAGCCGTTGGGTTAACTGGGGAGAAGGTGCATTGGACGCGATGAACCTTCTTGATGAGGATGTTGCGGCTGAGTGGAGACAGTCGTACGACCAGATTTTGGATGCTTGGAATTCGGCCAAGTGATTTGTGGTTGTGTTTTTAGTACTTTTTATTATAAGTATATGGATGTTGGCATTTTAGTACTTTTTGGCATTCAGATAATATCTTTTATTATGTACTTGATATTTTAGTACTTTAATTTTATAAGTACGTTGTTAATTACTATTTGTTAAAGCTATCCAGATCAATACAGATCAATCTATCAGAATCGAAACAGCAACTGTTTGTTATCCAGAATCTATCAGAATCAACCTGTAACTCATATAAAGCTATCCAGATCAATACAGAATCATTACAGACACAATACAGACACAACATGTAACTCGAATGAACAAAACTGAATCGAAACAGCAACTGTTTGTTATCCAGAATCTATCAGAATCAACCTGTAACTCATATAAAGCTATCCAGATCAATACAGAATCATTACAGACATAATACAGACACAACATGTAACTCGAATGAACAAAATTGAATCAAAACAACAACTGTTTGTTATCCAGAATCTATCAGAATCAACTTGTAACTCATATAAAGCTATCCAGATCTAAGTTGAACCAGTCTTGTCCATTGTGCTGTCCTAGCTGCATAAATGCGATCCCACCCTTCAACGCTACGTTCATGGTGCCCCTTCCACCATTCTAGTACATGAGGGACTGGAAAATTAGGAGATAAATTTAAACGAATATAGTGGCGACAGTGCGTACCCAAATGAGCTATGCAGATCTCTCGTTCTGGTCTTGTAGCCGTGGAAGGGGCATACACTGGTAAAATAGTACCACAAAAACTAGAGTTATTTCCATCCAGGTATCCGAAAAACATTACAGCAGCATTGTACAATGTAGCAATCACAAACATGTCATCATAAGCGAGCATCCAATGCTCCTGCGAACAAGCTCCACCGTCCCAAGTGATTCTATTAATTGCTGCATCAACACCGTCAATTAACACAGATTCATACCGAGAACGGTTAGCAATTACTTCATTCCTCATGTGATGCCTGACTGATTGCCACTTCTCTTCGGTGCCAAAAATGTAGGAAGAAACAACACGGAAGCCACAATTTCCATCACCGACTACGTCGCAATATGTTTCAACGTACGGCTTAATGATCCCGATTACTTTGTCAGAATGAACGAAATCATTAACTTCATACGTATTTCCATCTGCATTGAATCAAAATAAGATATTGTAAACCGCACATAACTTATGTTAAGTGTAAATGAATTAGATATTGCAAAACTGTATTACATGAGGATGCAAAATTATGAACAGATGATGAAGAGCTTTTCCTACCACTTCTACCACGGCTCCTAGACGAACTACTAGAACGAGCACGTCCACGCTGAGTTTCGTTGTACTCCCAGGCACTAGGCATACGTTTTGTAGATTTACCCGACTTCGGTCGTCCTCGAACGTTAATTTTCACATCAGGTTCGGTGTAATGTGCTTGATTAGGGTGTAGTTGATCATGTATAAGTATTGAAATGTTTCGCATCAAGGCTGGGTCACCTTTAGATACTTGGTCGACTAAGGATTTAAAATATCTCTGATCCTCTGTCTGATCATGACACCCTTCAGTTTCATGAGTCTGACCATAATTAATCAAAAGTGTTCTCCAGAACACATGAACCCTCTCAACACTGATAATATCGTCGGACTCATAAGCTTGTTTGATCTCGCATGCACATGGTATCTGATGAGAGGTTCTCAATACACATCCACAACGCGCATTCACTTCATGGCTCAAACTCCTCATGCGAGCTAACTCAACATTGATCAGTTGCATGCAGTAGTGTGAGACTTTGCATACCAGGTGGTTAAAGGGGAATCCGGAGTAAGAGACTCCTTTACGAAGCCTGGACTGCTCAAGCATGTACCTAATAAGAACATAAACATACTATCAGTTGACTGAGATTTACAAATACATGATAAGAATACAAACATCTTCCAATAGAACCTATTGAAAATACCTGATATGAGATGCCTGGGCTTCTATCTGCTTATGAACCTTTTGCCATACCGTATCCAGCGATCCTGTGGATGTATTGAGCCATTGCTTTAGACTCGCATGTTCGCTCTCCACACGACAAGTGGTTGTATTGCCAAAATGTAAGAAATTTTTCGTCCATGCAACAACAAACTTCTCCTTATGCACCAACCACGTCTCCTCAACGTACGAGATAAGAGTTTGGTACCTGCTCATCGAATCCTGCATCTTGCCCAGATTTTCCTCGTACTCCGCAATGGATAAAGATTCAATTAATGTTCTCCATTTTCCATTCTTGAATTTACCGGCAATTGATTTGTCTCCCATGATTCTATACGCCCGATCTTCTACATCCTTGTTTATATGCCAGGTGCATAGCAAATGTGATGTATGTGGGAAAACATCCAGAATCGGTTTCAACAACCCCAACTCCCTATCACTAACGATAACAGTCGGGTTGAGATCAAACCCAATCAAAACCCTCAGCCGCTGCAAGACCCAACGGTAACTTCCTTCAGTCTCATCTTTAATGATGGCATATGCGATCTTGAAATTGTTATTGCAAGGCGTCATCCCAACAATTTCAACAAATGGCATTTTGTACTTGTTGGTTTTGTACATGGAATCAATGCCGATGTACCAGTGATAAGTCCTGAATAAATCTACTGATTCTGGATGTGCCATAAACACATGTGTAATGACGCTAGAATCACCCTCAGTTTGCGTATAAAGAGCATACTTGTTCTCGAGAGCGATATGATAGAACTGACTAGCCAAGTCTATACCTTCAAACCCATCATTCCTCATCTTATCTCTATAGTTGTAGACGTGTTTAATTGTTGGGTGGTCTTCAGGATGCTTTTCTTTAACGGCTGCTAAAATAGCACAAGGCTTTGCTTGAGCCGAACTCATATCACGAACGATTAATTTAGATGCGATACTGAGTCTGCTCATCTGCCGACTTCCCTCTGGATACACACGTAACGAATGATTGTACTAACCAGTTAATCCAGCCTTAGCCTTTATCCCCCAACCAGTAAGGTCTGACCGTTGATAGGCTTTAATCTCAAATTTACACCTGCACGCTTTAGTTTTCGTTTTTCGTATTAACCCTGCGTCATCTGTTTTCCCTCTGTAGCGTTCACCTCGTGAACATCTCAATTGCTTTTGCTTTCCACCATTTTTATGCGAAGATATTGTAATCTCAAACCCAATTCGAATAGCTATCTGTTTTGCCCAAGTAACAGCATCTTCACACGAAGCAAAAACGGTGTCCGTTATAAAACGAGAACTGTAATCAATGTCGTCCGGTTGCCAATCTTCTAACGGTTCCTGAATATATAAAAAATGCATAATATGTATTAACAATACGCAAAAAAATGTTAAAAAATGACATTCGGTTGCATAATAGGTATTAACAATACATGTAAAAATTTAAAAATATAAATTTAGGGCTTAGTCGGGTTAAAAATTACAATTCCGAGCTTGTTCGGGCCTCGTATAGGCTAAACGGACAGGCTGCCGGTTAAAATGCCAAAAATTAGTCAAATTATGCCTAAATGGGCAGCCTGCCCGTTCCACCGTAGGTGGGAACGGGCAGGTCACGCCGCGCGCGCCGACGGCGGAACGAGCGGTGCATGCCGCTCGTCCGCACGGCCGAACGGGCAGTTCGTCCGTTCGACCATGCGGACGAACAGCATCGGACGCCCGTTTAGGCCAATCCAATAAAAAAAAATTCAAAAATTCAAAAACGAAATTTAAATTTAAATTTATATCGTAGGATTACCTCGTGTACGAAATCATGGTCTTCGGGAATGCTCAGGTCCATTTTCGTCCAATTAGAGTTTTTAGGCTTGGGAGAGAAAGAGAGGAAAAAAAAGTTTTGGTTTTTGAGTTTAAATTATGAGGAGGGCATAATTGTCAAAATAGTGCGGTGGTTGGAAAAACATATTGTGGTATATAGCAATGCCCATTTATTTTTCATAAAGAACACCCATGCGTACCTTGAGAAGTCATCTATAAAGGTTATCATTTATTGATGGCCATTAATGGTTGCTTCACACGATCAAATACATCAGAATGCACCAACTTGAGCATCCCAAACTTCTTAGAGTTGTAATAGGCTTGCATTCGAGCATCCCAAACTTCTCTAATAGATCTTCAGCATACTTGTGTTGACAATAAGAAGAGTCCTTCTTTTGTGCGCTCAACTTCAAGACCAAGGAAATGGTTTAACTCTCCCAATGATTTTATTTGAAATCGTACCGATAAGTTGGCTCTGACTTGATTGATCTCATCAACATCATCACATGTGATGATAAGATCATCAATATAAACTAATATTATAAGCCAACTTCTCACATTGGACTTTCACAAACAAACTGGAATCAGTTGGTGTCATCATGTAGCGACTGTAAATCAGGAACTCTGTTATCATCATGTGTCGTGCTATTGGTGCTTGCTTCAATCTGTACAGTGCCTTTTTCAGCTTGCATACATAGTTTGGTTGAACCTTGATCTTGAACCCTTAAGGTTGATCCATGTAAATCTCTTAATCCAATTCGCATGTAAAAAAGCATTCTTCGCATCCATCTACCACAGCTTCCAATATTTACTAGCTGCAAGTGCTAGTATAACACGTACTGTGGTGATCTTCATAAATGGATTAAATGTCTCGTCATAGTCCATATCATACTTATGTGAGAATCCTTGAGCTACCAATCGAGCTTTGTATCTTTTGACTGATCCATCAGGCCTCTGCTTTACCTTATAGACCCATTTGCATAAAGTGGGTTTCACATCTTGGGTTTGGGAACCGAATCCCAAATCTCGTTCTGCTTCAAGGCATCTATTTCTTCCTACATGGCCTTTCTCCACTCCTTACTTAAGGATGCTTCTTCATACATCGTAGGTTCCTTTACTGCTTCTTTGATCACTGCCGCATTTGCATACTTAAGATTCGGTCTCCATTTTTCTTGTTTATCTTCACACTGGTGATTGTTGTTCCTTTGTTGCTTTATCATCGTCAATGATATCTTCGAGCTGACTTGGCCATTCTTCTTCTTTGAGGATGTACTCATATGCACCATGGAGATTTTCAGATGACTTACTCCCAATGCTTTCTTCCATTGGTTCTACCTCTCGAGTGATTTCTTTAGTCGCCTCATCTCTTGCAAGTGTTTCTTGTAATTTCTCATCGATTTCTTTTGAATCAGGTAGAACAACTTCATGAAAAGACCATCAGGATGAAGCTTCATCAAACACCGCATTTCTTGAAGTATAACACCTCCATGTTATTATGTTACAATACTTCCACCCCTTTCTTTGATTGTCATAACTCATGAAGATGCACCTTTATTTCTTCCTTATCAAATTTACTTCGTAAATGATTAGGAATGAAAACATAGCATACGTAACCAAAAACTCAAAAGTGATTACAATGGGTTTGATCTTCCATAGCTTCTCAAATGGTGAAATGAATCCAAGTGGTGCTTGTGGTAGTTTGTTGATCACATCTGCAGTTGTCTTCATACAATCAGCCTAGAATCAAGGTGGAACATTATGTAACGTACTTCTACATATCTTCGCAAGGTATATGTTCTTCCTTTCTGCTACTCCATTTTTTGTGGAGTATTACGGCAAGTCAATTATCATCGAATCTTATTGTCATGCAAATATCTTGAGAACTCGTGTGAAGTATACTCTCCTCCATTGTCAGTGCAAAGGCATTGGATCTTCCAATCAAGTTCCTTCTCGACCTTTTCTTTGAACTCTTGGAACTTGCTAAATTCCTCTAATTTATTTTTCATAAAGAACACCCATGCGTACCTTGAGAAGTCATCTATAAAGGTTATCATTTATTGATGGCCATTAATGGTTGCTTCACACGATCAAATACATCAGAATGCACCAACTTAAGCGGCTCATTTGCTTGATACTGAGAATCTTCATACGGTAATTAGTGTGCTTTCCCAAACTGGCATTCGACACATATCAGTCATCTCGAACATCAAGTTGTGGAATTCCTTTAAGCACTGACTTATTCAGCCTCACATTCAACTTATGATAATATCTCACGTGTCCCATGCGTGTGTGACATAGATCCATTGTCTCGCTCTTCCCATCATTATCGATATGGGTTGTTTGGGCTGACATTACGTAGATAGACTCAAGGTTTCACCCGTCCATTAGTGGTGTGCTCGTAATCCTCAAACTTTGGTAGACCTTCATATTGTTAGGACCAAATACCATGTAGTTTCCTGAGGATGTCAATTGTGACATTGATATCAAGTTCTTTGTCATCCCAGGTACATGGAATACATTCTCCAGTTGCACTTCCTTAGAGTTGTATTGGGGTATGACCATTATCTTGCCAACATGCATGATTGGTATTTTTGAGTTATTCGCGATGACAACAACATGCTCCCCTTTAAACTCTGTCATGCTCGATAATTTTCCCTTGTCTCTAGTCATATAGTTAGAGCATCCAAAGTCCATTATCCAATCATCATTGTAATTGATCATTTTATTACTTACGTCGGTAAGTCCTAGCTCATCTTGTGCATCTATTTTGGAGGGCATGACTGTATCATATATCATTGGCTCTATAATTACACATGAAACCTCGAAGTCCCAATCTTCCCCTCTTTCATCTTGAGAGTGTGTGGATATTGTAGTGTGTTTCCTTTTGCTTTCTTATATCAGCAATCTCAAGCATAGTGACCTATTTTGCCATAATTATAACATTGATTATTCTTGTGCCGATGTGATTTCTCGTCCGTCTAGTTGTGGTTAGCTCCCCTTTGTTGCCAACTCCTTCTTTGTTGCTTTTTCTGCCATCCTTGTTTGGATCTTCAACCATTTCTCAATCTCATGGTTTTGGGATCCTTGCTCTTTTATTGCTAAAAAGAGTTTTATCTTCATCCTTGATTGAGACTTTAGACATTTGTTTGTCTAGAGCCTCTTGATTAGCCAATGTATTTTCTAGCTTGTTTAAACTTTGCTCTTTAGCTCATCCATAGGTTGTTGTGGCAAACGCATTAAAATCGGGATACAATCCATGGACTATAATTCTTCTCATTCTCGTTCCAGTAATTTTATTTTCTAGATCTAATTTTGAAATTTCTTTACATAAATTTGTAACTTTAGTAAAGTATTGACTCATTGTCATGTCATTTTGCGAGTCCGGAAGTAACTCGTTCTCGAGTTGTTGGAGTTTGATATCATTCGTTCTTACAAATACTCCTGCAAGAGTGCCCCATACTTCTTTGGGGGTTTTGGCATCCTTGATGTACTGCAACAAATCGTCCTCCACCGAAATTGATAAGTTATACATTACTTTACCACACTTGACCTTCCACTTTTAAAGGTCATTTTGTTCCGTTAGAGGTGTTGTGTCATTACCTCCAACAGTCTCCTATAAATCTTGGCCAAGCAGATAAATTGCATATAAGTACTCCAAGTACTATAATTATTATTATTAAGTTTTTTTGGAGTGCTTACCAAGGTAGATATGTCAGCCATGATAACTTGGTTATTTCATTTAATCAACCAAGTAAGTTTGGTCTCAGACTAATAATTTTCATAGTCTTGGACTACGCGCTAGCAATACCTTGAACCACCATGATCCCAGATCACAAACTCCTTAACACCTGGTGATCGATCCCTGAGAACCTACTCACTTGACTATCGGTCCCTAACTGCCTGCTTTGATACCGCTTGTTGAGGACTTAATTTAATAAAAAAAAATTATTATCAACATGATACAAGCACTAACACTTTTAATTATTACACAATCTCACAGCCCCACTTCTAATTATTTCGCGTGCATACATACTATCTTTTACTCTTCCAAATCTCATCAATAGTCACTCTTCTAAACCCTATCAATAGGCTTACTTAGTCAACTTCGATAGCAAGTTTGCCTAAATGTCACACGGGTCAAAAAATAACCTCGTGACAATTGGTATTGGAGCCATGTTTGGCATCTTTTTAAGCAAAGGTTCAAACACTGACTCGACCAATGTGAGGAGGTATCAAAACAACAATTTTCAGACCTAGGTACCAAGAACGTGAAGGAGTTTAACCACGATGGAAAATGAGGTGGAGAACATGACTAGAGACTAGAACCGTGGTCGTAGGGAGGATGCCACATGTAGACAGAACAAGCAGGACAACTCCAATGTATCAAATGTTGGTGAGACACTAAAGCCTCGCATCATCAGTTGGTAAGACCATAAGGCCTCACACCGTCAGTTTAAAAACTCATTTGGTGGATGTTAAGGCTACCATAAGCGATCTATTTGACCAATATAAAGGTCTTATCCAAGAAAATGAAGTAATCTCTGAAGTTTCCAAAGGTATGTACAAGAATCTTAGACTTCATCTCGTGGAAAAACTTTCTTCTTTGGAAGAAAAAAACGGGGAAAGAGTTACAAAGAAGTTGTATGGATATGGCTGGACTCCAACATAAATGGCAAACCCATCGTTGTGCTAGTAGTCCCAATGATGCAAGCACATCCAGGTCAACCACAACAGCTATTTGTTGAAACATAATTTTCAAGAGTTTTTTATTCTGACAAAAATAAATTAATTAGGGAAAATTAGATCCCCAAAAATATTCAAAATAAAGAAATTAAATTAAAATTGATTTAAGCTAATCATATTTGTTCAATGTGCTTATCCATATGCTTTAAAATCAATTTAAGGTGATAAAGGCCTTGCAATAAAACAAAGACCCATTGGCTTATCTTCAAGATTCAAAAGAAGGAAGCCCAACGGAATCAGAAGCCTAGAAGCAATAGGAATGGACAACTGGCGTTGACTCTGTCACAATCAAGCTGATTCCCCAAAACTGGCAAAAAGGACAAGCTACAGCAGTCGTGTCCCCTCAACGTAGCTCAAGATAAAAGAGTTCATCATTCTTCAGAGGAAAACTTTTCACCAAAAGGACAGAAGTCAGAAGCTGATGTTGACAGATTTTGTTTCCCTCCAAACTGTTAGTTTTGAATTTCAAACGGAAGCTCTGTTCACCCACTACTATAAATATCAAGACATATACTCCTTGAAAAGTTGATGAAATCCTAAGCTGCTATAAGAGATCAAAACTTTCAAAAGTGTTATTTGAGCAATATTTGCAAGACACAATCATTGTAATATTTGTGTTCGTTCAAAAGTGATTTAGATCCTCATTATGTTCTTTGTTAAGAACAATTCTTGTTCATAGTATTTTCAAAAGCTTTGTTATTTGCTTTGGTCATAAGCAAATAGCAAAGAAATAGATAGGTGAGAGATATTGTAAAGGAATTTACTTTACAGAGGCTCTAACTATTTGTATAAAGGTTTGTGCTCTACCCGTGTAAGAGTACTTTAGTGGATTAAAGCTCAGAATAAGGTATTCTGAGGACTTGACGTAGGCTAGAGGCCGAACTAGTATAAATGTGCTAAATAACTATTTTCTAACTCTACCGTTATTGCTTCTAATCATTTATGCTCTAACACTTATTCTCTACATATATATTGCCTCTGCTTGATTGTCATTGAAACGTTAAACCCATAATATCATCAGAAGCTCTGTCCAAACAGGAGACTACTACAGCGCAGCATTTGAGATCAGAACCACGTTCAATAGACAATATTTGTCACTGATCTGAACCTGCTTCTGATATTAAATCTTGCCTCTGTGCTTTGCAAACAGAAACATGCCAAGTGAGAAAAAGTTAGAAAAATGTTAAAATTAACCAATAGTTCCATTCACCCTCCCTTTATAACTAATACTACCTCACAAGGGACCAACAAGTGGTATCAGAGCCTAAAGCTCTTATTAAAATATAAACTATCTTGAGCTCAAGATCCATAAATGGCTGCTAACAGCACAAAAAACCTCCCCGGTAACGAGACCACTCAAATTCTTCCAGAGGGTCTATCGATGATCAAACCCCTTTTGTTCTTTGGATCTAATTATACATTCTGGAAGAACAAAATGAAATTTTTTATCCAAGCTCATAGCATGAGTGCCTGGTTAGTAATAACCAAAGGCCTTATGTTCCTACTGAGACAGTAAAGGGACTCAAGTCATTAAGAATGGGGATAAATGATCTGATGATGATTTAAAGAAGCTACAAACTAACGCTTCATCTATAAATATGCTTCAATACGCTTTAGATGATGCAAAATACAACAATATCTCTAGTTGTGAGACAACCCATGAGATCTGGAACAAGCTAGAGGTGACCTATGAAGAAACCAGTAAGGTAAAGGAGTCCAAAGTGAACCAAAATATGAGACTTTATGAGTTGTTTGAAATGAAAGATGGAGAAGGCATCTCTGACATGAATGTCAAATTTACCAATATCATAAACGAGCTCAAAAGACTAGGGAAAGTCTTCTCAAAAGAGAAGCAAGTCAAGAAAATCCACAGAAGCCTTCCAAAAGGTTGGTAGGCTAAGAAGACGGACATTGAGGAAGCTGAAAACTTAACGACATACAAATATGACGAGCTAATTGGTTCTCTTCTGACACATGAAATCTCAATGAAAAACTTTGGGATTAAAGAGAAGTCAGAAGACAAGAAACAAAAATCGATAGTGCTGAAGGCTGGTTCTTTAGAAGAAAGCACTTCTCATGATGAAGAGATCGCAATGTTCACCCGCAAGATGAAGCGGATATTCAAAAAGAATGATCAATACAAGAAGCCATTCAAACGGTCTGACAGACCCAGAAAGGAGCAAAGTGATAGTAAGTTCAGAAAGGAACCCTCCAAGCCTATCACATGCTATGATTGTCATCAGTCGGGGCACATCAAATCCAATTGCCCAACTCTAAAAAAAAAGAGAAAAAGTATGGTAAGAAGGTCATGGTAGCCATGTGGAGTGACAGTGATGAATCCTCGTCCTCTGAACACGAAGTTGCTGAAACAGCCTACATATGCTTCATGGCTACGTAGACAGATGAGCAAGTAGCTGCTAAAGAAGTTGAAGCTTCCAATGCCTCTGATGATGACCATCATAATGCTGAAGTATTTCCCTTCCTATCTTCCGAAATGAAATGATAAACGCCCTATGTGATGTTTATGCACTTGTAAAGAAGTGTAATAAAAAGATTAAGGCACTAGGAAGGAGATGTGATGAAATTGAGGAAGTAAAACTCGGAGACATCCGACATCTTCAAGACAATACTAGGAAAGATGAAAACCTCAAAATCATGCATAAATTTGTCATTAGAGTCTATAAGGAATCTAAAACCCTTCGAAAGGACATCACATCAATTCAGAATCATTTGACTCTAAAGATATATCGCCACCATCAACAGTACTACGGAAGCTGCTTCCAATACAAAATGATGGAAGAACAAATCAAAAAATTGTTATAGCTTTTATGGAAAAAGATGTCATATCACAAATGTGTTGGCACAAGAATGGCTATTTTGATCAAAAAATATATATAACCTGTTAAAACTAACCCTAAATGACCCAAAAAGACTTGGGTACTTAAGAGGCACGGATTATCTTGCAGGTAACCCTGAGATGTGCACAGCAGTCAAAGATGTTGTATATTGACAGCACATGCTCAAGGCATATGACAGGTGATGAAACTTAATTCATTGAATAAGATAAGAAGGAAAAAAATATCACATGACCAAATCATTCAAAAAAAACTCCATGACACGCTAGCCGATCCCAGGACTTCCTTAAATGAGTGTTGACTACTCTCTTCTTTCGCCAACGACAACAGGCTACAAAATTAGAAGAATTTGATTGATGTGATGATACCAATAGATGAGAAAGACTACTTAGGCGCATAGCCACTCCTCTCTAGAAGCTTAGGCCGTAGTTTTGGCAAAAACATGAACTGCTACGCCTCCTGCACTTGTTGCTGGCATAAGTCACCACTCGGTTTCAGATCCAAGGGATTCCTCTTCTGAACAAAAATAGCAACGACAGGTATTATCGATAGGGGAACTTTTGAGAGTGAGAACTTCAGGCTTTTTTCTTCCAATTAAGAACTACAAGTTTTGAAGATGATATGAAATGAAAAATAATGGGCTCTGGATCCATCGGAACCAACTCTGCTATTGAAAGTCTCCTTAGTCGAAGTTCTGAAGTACAATCTACTGAGCATGACTCAACTCTGTGATAAAGGCAGAAGGGCAACTTTTGACACCTCTAGATATCAAATAATAGACGGTAAGACAAACTCTCTTATACTTACTGCTCCTAGGATAGACAATGTCTTTATGCTGAACATGGAAAATAAATTTACAAAAGATATATGCTTGGTAACAAATGACTAGTTTCTCAGTGACAATACCAAGCATTATGTGCCAATCTATGTTGAAGTTGTAGCTAACAAGTGCAAGGACGAGCAACCAAGTTACTCGAAACTAAATGTGCATTGTCAGCAAGCACAAAGGAGGTGAAACAAAGTTCAAAAACCAAAAGGAAGACAGAATTCCCCAAACATTGTTCACAACCGAAAATTCCAAGGCAAAATATGCCCCGCCCTATAATAATCCTTGTACTAAGTTCGAGGTAGGATGAACTGGCTGTTCAGATGTTCCATTCAACACTAGCCATCTAATGACATATCTAGAGGTTATATATGGTGGAATTATTTGGGTTATTTTAAGGCTATCCAAAAACCCATGGTGGGATTATTTGGGTTATTTTAAGCCTATCCAAAAACCCATGTGAATCAACCTGCGAGCACTATCGGGCTTGTGCTACAAACGTAGTTGGGCAATAAGCCCAAAAGAAATGTTAATAAATGTTAAAGCACTTAGACTATTTTTAGGTCCATACTAACACTATGAATAAAGGATAGGTCATTGTAAACTAACTTTAGAGAGGATGAACAGAGGTTTAGGCCATTGTAAACTGACTTTAGAGAGGACCTTTGTAATACATTTTATCATATTATTATAAGAAAATTTGAAGTGTTGTATCCAAATCCCCTAATCGTCCCATTGTAGTGTTGTATCCAAATCCCCTAATCGTCCCAAGTGCATACAACCCATCTTTCAACTCTTCTGAATCCCATCATAGGATGGGAACTATCTTTCGCTCTTCTAAATCTCATTGATAAGCTTACTTAGTCGACTTTGATAACTAGTTCGCCTAAGTGTCGCACAGGTCAGAAAATAGCTCTGGGACACTAAGCTGTAATAGAAGAAAATATGAAAACAACCACAATAGCAAATAGAGAGCAACTATAGCGTAAATATCAAGAACTAGTTCAACACATGCTACTTCAAACCATAAAAACTAATAATAACGATCTCAAAAAACATCTTAGAGAAGAATATTCTCTGCGCTCAACTCGTGCATGTGATTTGACATGGTTTGTTATTGTTCTTAGGAATTTGTCAGGTTTTACTTTGCTAGTTAAAGTATGAAATCCGATGGCCTACTCTACTCTCTACTGCGTTCTTACAATGAACCCATTCAAGAACATAGCAAAATTGAACTTAATGAACAAAGACCAAAATAATAATAATAATAATAAGAGGAAAATGGTGATTAATATTTTGATGTATTATTTTTCCCATTCGATTGTTTAATGGCTTACATACTAAATATTTGGGGGTAAAAATGAAATTCCTAAATTATATATACAAAAGGCATTAGCAGCTGACAAGCCCTCCAAATGCGGCAATCCAAACCTGAACAAAGATTTAACTGACATTTTAAAGGGGGGATCTTGAATACAAAAAGAATTTACCCAGCCAGCCTACCACAACAAATGCATTCCATCCATCAGATCCTGTGGTATAAAATTGGACCTAATGACACATTCCACAAAATTTTAGAAACTGACCTTGATGACACCACTAGTTTTACAGGGGGGGGCCCACCAAAAAGAAGCCATTATTGAGCAGAACTGGTGCTACTTCCTATATCAAATTTATCCAGGAAAAAACGGAGTCTCTTTGTGATACAATATACATCATTCAACCAGTTAGTCCAAACTCATGACAAATCAAAAGATCCCTGTCCTTCATTGATTGCGTACACTAGTTTCTTGTACATTATTTCCTGTTCATATAACAACCATTTATTATTATATTAGCACCACTACTTTCAGCGGAAACTAACTCAAATTCACCTAATTCGATAGATACCTTGGTGGAGTATGGAGGAAGCTTCAGGTAATTAGCACAGGTCATAACACTAGGCAAGTCGTCATCCGCCAACTCTGAAGCCCCACTTCCATTCGTTGCATTATTCACTGCCGATGAAGAATGCTGCAGCATACAGGCACCAAACGGTCATGCACAGCAACATGTCCTAAATGACTAACAATGCACAACAAGAGAAAATCTAGCATACTTTACTAGACAGTGAATATAAAAGGTTCAATTTCTACCGAAGTTCACTTGTGTTAACCACACCGAATGAACTTGAAACTTCCAACTTCATCGCTCTTATCAATTAGAATTAGAATAAAAGAAAAGAATCTGACTTACTGGCTATAATAGACAAACTCAAATTTTGGTGAATTTTAACTACTTTCTCTTATTTATATTGAAATCTAGAAACTGTTAATTCAGAAACTCATAAAAAAGATTCAGTAAACTTCACAGAATTGTGATCTTTTCAATTCCATGTTTACTACAATTCCTCTCGGCCATGTATCCTTTGATTTTAGAGGCTTAAAGGCAGGATCTGGTTAAAAGCCCTTGCCTTCCTTACTCAGACTCATAAACTTCTTGTCACGAAGGTTCCTCACCATAGCTCAAATAATTAGTTCACTCTAGCAAATCATTTTATGATCATAACATACATATAGAGATTCAAAATAACAACAATTGTTGAATGAGAAAAGTCAATCAACAATTAAGAACTTGAAAATTAAAAAGAAAATGAAGTACTATGCATGTGAAACACTAACTATTGGACTAAAAAGCAATACAGTAGTAAAAATGAAATATCATAGAATCTGTATTTTACCTTTCTAACAATAGTTAATTTTGGATTTAGCACAGCTAGACCTCCAGGTGGTAACCTTGGTGCACCAGTAACAAACTGGCAGAAAGAACGCTGTTGCTCTGGAGTGAACTCTCCCATAATCTCCAGCAACTATAGACACAATAAGAATAATAAGGATCGTGTCAGTTCTTACAATATAACTTGTGCCAAGAACTCTTCAACAAACAAACAAACAAAAAAAAAAAAAAATCATACATTAAGAATTGCAGGGCTCTTGGCTGTGTATCCATGGTCGAACTTAATATGATCGACAAGGGTCTCCGTCTGCAGCCAAATTCAATCAGAAAATTTTATAATAATGAATCCAGTCGTAAAAAAGAAAGAAGGAAATTTACCTCCCACAACTCTCGACGTCCACAAAGCAAATAGTCTAATTCTTTCGGAGAAAATATTTGCAATGAAGTGATGTCAAAAACCTATTGCATATGCACAAAAACAATTACAGAATATCAATATCATGATAACAAGAAATCAAATACCAGTACCATTTTCAATAATAAATTTAAGGATCCATGCACAGGACCAGTGTCCCAGACTATGCAAAAACTCAATCTGTCAGCAAGTTAAAACCATAAATAAAAAAAATAAAAACCACCTGATTAAACCCAGCTCTAAATGCTTCCATCTGTCGCATAATGCCTGTCTTCATAGTCGCATCAACCACCAAAGATATGTACTCCTCTAAGTTATTCTTATCAACCTAAAGAATTTAAGAGTTGCAAAGTAAATTAATATAGGAAGTAATAATGTAGGAAGCACAATTGAGAAAAAGGGAAGCTAATATGTCATTTTACAGTTTCATCTCCAGGTTTCAAAATGTAGTCAGGATAACCAGGAAGGCTAAAATCCAAGCAGAGATCTTCAATGGGTGTCCCACGGAAATGCAAATCAGCAATATCATCAGAATCACTTCTCAAAGATTCCATGAAATGTTTCCTGCAAACAAGGGCATGCAATTCTTGCAAAACCTTCCCAAAGTCCACATCAAATGAGAGAATGTCATACAGATCAAGCTCCTGAAATGGATTTAATATAGTACCATGAGATGTGAGTAGTGGCCCTACTAACCAAATCCACAAAAAGTAATGCACATCAATAAGATTTCACTTACTTGACCAAGCACAAGCTTGTAAAATGCTGCCGAAAGTGACAGATCAAGAAGGCGTCCATCTTGAAGAGCTTTTGCCATCACACGTCCAAGAAGCCGAAAGTTCTCTATGACCTTATATAAATGGCTGCCCTCAGAAACTTCAGCACTTGGAGGCCAAGGACGAGGAAACAAGCCAAGTGGAGCTTGAACAACATCCTCGTCACCCACAGCACCAGTGCTACTATTGAATTTCCCATCCTTGTTTCCGTCATTATCAATTTCCATTGAAGGTTTATGAGATGAAGTTGACCTCCACATTCCAAGTGCAGCTTTCTGCAGATCATGACTCAAAAGCGTATAGAACTCTAAGGTTGGGCCCAACCCTGTCCCAACTTCACCAAAATATTCTACTTCAAGCACTGCCTTCTGACTGGAATACATCTCCATCACTTTGGCAGCAGAATCCAAAATGCGGTTTCGTGAAACACGAACTTTCTGACGCTGTAATCTCCCAACCCTGACCTCTCTTTCAGTCATTGATCCATGACCATCAGCACCCTGTTGCTGCTGAAGGCGAGATAGTGCCCTAGACAAGCCAAAAGCTGTAGAATAGAAATACTGACGACGTGTCTCAAAAGGGAACAAGAATGGACATGCTTTCGTCAACTGATAACACCATGATGGAAGACTCCCGCTGCATAATGCAAGCGCATCCTGTATTTGACGAGCTAGCTTAGGAGTGAGCTTGTTGTTGATAAATTCCTCAGCAGCAACCCTATCACCTGTAGGATTCAGCTCCTTCAAACTTGATATTTTCCCTTCAGAAAAATTGTCTGAAACTAACTGGGCTCTGAGACGTGGTGCCAGCTGGTTCAAGCCTTCAAGTACACGTAGGAGCGCCAAGATATTATAAGTAGGGTTTGATTTCTCCAGATCACAAGGAAGTTCCCCTTGTAAGATGCTATCTAGAAGAGACATACGATGCAGCTGGATGTCAGAGTTCAAATTGGAAGAACCAGTTTTTGCAGACTTCAATGCAGTAGCAGAATTTGAGCCCCCAACAGCAAGTCTATCAGATTGCCCATCTGCCCTCTGGTATGTAATGGTATATATATCACTCCAAAGCCTACTTCCATCACTAGAGATGAAATCACTACCGGCATACCGGTCATCATCCTCCTCATCCAGCACAAGTTGTCGTTGGATGGCCTGATAGATAGTCAAATGCCTATTGAGCATCTTCCCACCAGCAGTAAAGATCAATTTTGGAGGATCACTAGAACTACCAAGTAGGTGACGTCCTTGTCGATCTCTACTTCTGAAACCTCTACCATTAGCAGTCCCAAGGCCAGCCATCGCAGCTGCAGCAAAAGACATTGCACCCCTTGAGCCATAAGAGCTACCACCCCTGAATTCATTAGATTCTGAGCCCCTAAGAGTGGCTGCTCTGCTGCTGGAACCAGAAGCAGGAATGGTTTGGCTATCACTTGTACCTGGTGCACCACTGCTATCTTCTGGTGCATCACCCAACTTTACATCATGAACTTTTTCAGGCATGCAAAGTGGTAGCGAATCATCTCGAAGAACCTGACAGCAACAAAATCAAAAATATGTATACAAGGTAACAGAAACTAGTAAATAAATAATAAGAGTCCAACTTATCACAATTATAAAACTAAAACAATAAAACAATGCAAATATAATTGAATGACGTGTAACATTATCCAATAAGCTGACAAAACAAAAGTACATTTACAAAATTACCCTAGTATCTAAATGATGTGTAACATTGTCCAATATGCATTCAAACAAGATAAGTAGACTTAATAAATTACCCTAGTATATCTAACTATCACCGTCTTTCCTTTGACCCATATTTTGTCACAAGGAAAACAGATCTTTAGAGATAGCTTCATCAATAGTAAAATTATTTAATAAAACAAGGTGGTCTCTAAGTTAATATGTATTCCAATCTACTTATATTTCCATCCTTGTCCAACCATCTATCGTTTCAATATTAAATTTAAAACATATTTCCTATCACCTAGCATGGGATCCGAAAAAATAAACAAAATCACTAAAATATTTTAATTTAAGAAATAAAATTACCTCATGTACATATTAAAAATCACCCAAGAAGACAAATTCAATGAAATACATTTGAAATATATTTCTTCATATAAAAACTATTCACTCATTTATACAGTTGACAACAGACATCAACATTCAATACCCCAAACTCAAAACCACTCGAGGATTAGAAGTTAAAATTTAATCCATTTTATTTTTTCACAATAAGCTGAGTACCAACCAAATTAATCATCCTCGCAACCAATTCTCAACTGAAGTGTACGCATGAGCAATTGAAATAAAACCCTACTAGGAAAAAAGTTGAATGACAAAAAAAAAAAAAAAAAAAAAAACCATAAAGCATATGCTAGGGGACTAATGCAATTTTAGCTAAGTTTTGGATGCGCCGCTAAATTGAAGATTAAATAATAGGCTTAATACATCACTTGCCCCCTGAACTTGTCGAAGTGTCTAGATAGCCTCCTCAACTTGCGTAAAATGTAATCGATATATCACACTGTTGCAAAAAAAGTAGGTTGCATGGGGAAGATGCATTGCACGCGCCAGAATGTTATTACATAATTCACATAATAGATTAAAAAGAAAGTTCTTACTTGCTCAACGGCAGAACTTGTCTTCTCTAATATTAGAACCGCATAAGGTCGTTTTAGTTTTTTTTAAGAGGCGTGCAATACATCTTCAGCATGCAACTTACTTTTTTTGCAACTGAGTGATTAATTGATTACATTTTACACGAGTTTGAGGGGCTAACTGGACATTTTATGCAAGTTGAGGGGCTATCGGGACACTTTGAAAGTTCAAGGGGCAATCAAGCTTTTTGGACAAGTTCAGTGGGCAAAATAATAACTATAAATCTTGGCTAACAACCCTAAAAATAAAAGAGATCGTAATATACTATCAAATAATATGACCTAACCAGCCTCATTCCCCTCTACCAACACATGCAAAGGGATGAAAAAAACCATAAAGCATATGCTAGGGCACTAATGCAATTTCAACTAAGTTCTGGGATGCCCCGCTAAATTGCAGATTAAATCGTAACTATAAATCATGGCCAACAACCCCCCAAAAAAAGAGATCGTAATATACTATCAAATAATATGACCTAACGAGCCTCATTCCCATCTACAAACATTTACAAAGGGAAACACAGAACGGGGAATATGAAGAAAATTTGAAAAGGAAGCTAGAGAATAAGGGAAAAGTCACATATGAGCATCTGAGTTAAGATGAGCAATTCAGAAAATTACATCATCGTGGTCATCATCATCATCGTCAGAAACATCATCATCTTCAATTACCAAAGCATCGTCAATTTCAACAGGAGATATATCCAATTCTTCATCCTGACAGAGAATAAAAAACAGAAAAACAAAGTTAACACAGTATTATTTCATGCAAAATTCAATATTGTGTTCATAGCTTCATTGTTCTATCTTCTCTCAAAGTTAAAACTACTTCTCAAATTTAGTTGAGTAGTCTTGTTGACTGCATATATTGGCCTAGAAGCATGCCATTACAGGCTGGTTCATCCCCTACATATCATGCAAGCTCAACTAGTAGTTCATTGATACTCAAACAATCATTAAAAAACATCTTAAGGGAAGAGTTGGCCATACATGTGAATACATAGAAGCACTGAACTTCTAGGAGGTTAAAGTACGAGTGTCAGATACTCCGGGACACGCACCCGACACTCCAAATAAGTGTCCCCTCGTCTTTATTTTTTTAATATGGGGACACTTCTGGGACACAGCTCATGAGTTAATTAAGTAGAACATAGGGGTTCTTTTATAATTTTGCAGTGGATTCCTCTGATATATGAAAAAAATAAAATAAAACCCTAATAAAAAAGAAATCAACATCTAAAGAAAAGAATATTTGCGCAGCCCCTTTTTTGGTAGTTTAAATGGTTTGACGTATTTAATGTTTCTTTTTGATGAAAAGTTACTTATTATGCATGTCATTTATGGCTTATTATGACTTACGAATGTTATTCAAGATATATATATATATATAGATGGCGTGTCCCCACCGCACCCGTATCTCATCTTTTAAAAATTCCATTTACAGCACCCGCACCGTAAGGGTACCCGTGTCGGTGCTTCCTATGCACATTGTCATAAGAATTACTGACTTCCATCAGAAGCATTGATATCTTATAAGTTATAACCATAGATATCTTTAAAAACTGCAATTGTTAACCTTGCAAATTTATTCCATTCTAGACCAGCTACAAGTAGAGCATGACTATGGATGAAGATAAAATGAAAAACATTAAAAGAAAAGAGCTAAGAAAAGGAAACAGCAAAAGATTAGAGCTATGAAGCACCAACACTCCTAAGAGGTTGATGTACGAGAGACTAACACTACGAGGACACGCATGGACACTTTGGGGACACAGATTCTGAGTTAATTAGATAAAATATAGGGATTTCATTTAAACAACCTCACAAAAAGGGGGGTTGAAATAAAAAAAAAAGCCGTAGCCTTTTATTTGTAAGAAAATCAAAATCTAAAAATTAAAACCCTAACCTAATTACAAAGTCTTCAATTGAGACAGCAAAACAGAGAACTCAAATCAGTCACTACCAGCCACTTAGGTTTAGCTAAGGACAATTCTAAAACCCAAATCGCACATTAAATCTAAAACTAGCCATGACATCCGACAACAATGATTAATCAGTGGGTTCCAATTCAAATCCTTGGAATAGTCTTTAGACTTGATATTTTAAATAGCTTGAAGTATTAAATGTTTTTTTATGAATTAATGTCTTCTTACAAACGTTATTTATGGTTTATATGTTCATATATCTTTTAAATTTTTCATTACAAATGTAATATATGTATTATATATGATACATATTTTATATAAAATTTGGTGTGTCCCCGTCATACTCGTACCTCAAATTTTTTAAAATGGTTGTATGCCTTATTCGTACCTGTACGAGCATCCGTGTCAGTACTTCATAGGATTAGAGCTACCCTTTGTTTGGGAGTCAACCAAAAACTAAAGCAAGTATTATTAAGTTATCTTGTATCCCTTCAAGAGGGCGAGCCTTGGCGCAACGGTAAACGTTATTTGTCGCGTGACCGAGAGGTCACGGGTTCGAGTCTTAGGGGCGGCCTCTTGCCAAAAAAATTGGCAGGGGAAGGCTTGCCCCAATACACCCTTGTGGTGGGCCCCCTCCCCGGACCCTCGCTTAGCAGGGACGCGTAGTGCACCGGGCCGCCCTTTATCTGTTATCCCTTCACTATTATAAGAATAAACTCCCTCCCTATTATATAATTTCCCCAAGACAAGTTCGCACTTAATATTCATAAGCACTTCATAGGATTAGAGCTACCCTTTGTTTGGGAGTCAACCAAAAACTAAAGCAAGTATTATTATTAAGTTATCTTTTATCCCTTCAAGAGGGCGAGCCTTGGCGCAACGGTAAACGTTATTGTCGCGTGACCGAGAGATCATGGGTTCGAGTCTTAGGGGCGGCCTCTTGCCAAAAAAATTGGCAGGGGAAGGCTTGCCCCAATACACCCTTGTGGTGGGCCCCCTCCCCGGACCCTCGCTTAGCAGGGAAGCGTAGTGCACCGGGCCGCCCTTTATCTGTTATCCCTTCAATATTATAAGAATAAACTCCCTCCCTATTATATAATTTCCCCAAGACAAGTTCGCCCTTAATATTCATAAGCATTTTTTTATCCTTTAAACATCCAAATGTAGGCATAGTTGTTAAAGGTGCGCCTCGAGCAAGGCTCAAGGTCTTGCGCCTTAAACCTTGAAACTGAGGCCCTGTTCAAAAGGATCTCGCCTTGTGCGCCTCACTCGCGCCTTGGAGCATGGAGCCTGGTGCGCCTCGCAGTTTTACTTAGGTTCCTTTTACAATTTTTTATTTTTACAGTTTTTTGTAACTGCTTTAGTTTTTTGAAATACTGCTTTTTCAAATAACTGCTTTACAATGAATTGTTAATAGCTTAGTAGCATTAGTTATATTTAAGTACTCCAGGTTAAGACGTGAAGTATATGTTAGTGTCTTTATGAAGTATGAACTTAATTTGGTGTTTTTGACATTTATGATTGAGCAGTATGTTTTTATGTGGTTTTATTTTGTTTGTGTGGTCGTAAGTGTGTTTTTTTGGTTTACTCTTAACTAGTAAAAGAGTATATATTTTTATTTTATTTTATGCGCCTTGCGCCTTTAACGACTATGAGTGTAGGTAATTGACTTATCAGTCACTTCCTTCCTTTTCCTATTCCATGGATTAGGGACCATCATTTACTTCGATAACTAACAAAAACTCCAAAACAGTGCAAGGAATGGCAAGCATATAGTGTAAAATACAGCCTTAAAATTACACTCCCCACTGCGTCTCACAGAGAAAAAAGATGTAAACATAGCCATACATAAAAATGAATCGCCAATACCAATGAAAATCGCATAGATAGAGATGGAAGCAGCTAATTTTCCCCTTAGATAGTCTTCTATAGGGAATGCAGCAGATATAAAGATTGGAAATTGGATATACATGGCACTGTGGCCTACATTCAAAGTTTTGCCATCTCATGTTTCTATGCCACATCTTCCTTGGAGAAAAATGAGACTGGAAAACTGTCCATATGAGGCATATCTATTCTCCAAATGCCATGTATTCATATCCAACTTCCAATCTTAACCCCACTAGGAGGAAGAAAAAAAACCTTCAGCACATGTTCATTTTTTATCTTCACAAAAACACATTCAGCTTATCTTAGGATATCGAAACGCTTTAAAGCAAATGACAGAATAACAGTTCTCCAAATGTAAGGCACTTCAATTGTACTAAACAGATTAAGAAGTAAGGATATCTACAGTGCTAGAGCAACTTGAAGTAACATAACTGGTAGTCAATAAAACTTTAAATAATTATAACATGCTCATATACAGTATATACCATACCTCAGAACTTGAATCTCCGTTAACTGGTTTTATATGTGCATCTTTATCAACAGAAGCTCTTCTACGAGTCACATTTCTAGTTTGCGGTCCTTTTGACTCCTCTTGTGCAGGCTTAAAAACAGCTTTCCCCTTTCCCTTTGATGAGCTTGTGGTGCTTTTCTCCTGCAAGGGTTCCTTCCTATTCGAATCTCCAATGTTAACAGATGATCTTGATCTTGATCTTGAAGAATGACGACGAGTGGCTGAGGGGGTGGAAGAAGGAGATGATGCACCAGCTCCTGTGGGTGTGGTGCCAGATTCAGAATTACCAACAGAAGCCGAGGGCTTCTGACCAGATTCACCCCGCTGAACTCGAGGCCAAAGGAACTCTTCAACGGCTGATAAACTTGCTAATGGATCAATAAGGACTACATTTGAAGAATAATCGCGGAGAGATTTTTCTCCCTGGGCTCGACAGAGACGTAACTTAAAAGGCTGAGACAATGCACTAAGCCCAGATGAGAGACGTGCACTTCCAGTCGATGACCTAGATGAATGGCTCAAAACAACAGGAAAACGTTCTAATGATGACAGGGCATTTTGCAGCTTCTGAACCAAGACAGACATGGAAGCAGCATTCCCCTCATCAATACTTGAAGGAAGGGTAAGAGAAATAAATAGCTTAAATCTTTTAAGCGCTTGTTGACGAAGCCTGGATAGGTTAGCTTCTGAAATTCTCTCCTTGGAGAAGTAACCACAAGAAAAATAATTCAACAAGGCTGCTACAACCCCACTCCCAATAAACTCAAAAGTGGATACACCATCACCTTTTCTTAGTTCAGCCAGTATCTCAGAAATCACCCCAATCAAATATTCTTCTTTACTAGCAGAGCTTTCAAAGTTACGAGCCTCAGAAGTTTTAGATTTGCCTTTTGCTTTAGTCTTTTGGTCATCAACACCAGCATTCAGCTTCATGCAAAGATTTTTTAATTGTAGAAGATCATCAGTGACTCCAACTTCAGCAGACCCAGGATCTGATGGAAAATACTTGACTTTAAAAGCCTTGGCACATGCACTTACTGCCACACGAAGACTGGAATTAACTGTTGTGATTTCAATAGAATTTGGAGGTGATCCAACAGTTGATGGAATAGGATTCTTGGATTCCTCTGATAAATTTCCCTCCGAATTCAAGTTACCACTGCGACGTTTATAACGCCTGGAACGAGATGATGTTCCAGATACATAATCATTATCCTTCTCGGCAGGAGATGCTTGGATAGGAGTGGCATTTGAATTTCCAGCTAAGATGAGTTGATCTACGGCATGAACCACACCCTCTCTGATAAACATCTTCGCAAAAATTCCAGGAAGCTTCTCCATAAGAATTTCAGCAATTTGGAGGGCTGGAACCAAGACATGAGGATCTTTCCATGCTAATACACCAGCTAAGAAACTAAGAGAACAAATAATACACATAAATTACAGTGCAGCAGACAACTAGAACATAACAAGGATTCATGCATGTATTAGACCAGTTACCTAGATATATTTGTGAAACTCATTAAGGACTGAATCATCTCGGCGCTGCTGAAATACATCAACTTTCCGATAACTGAAAGACACTTGTGGCGAACAGGACTGTTTACACTGGAACCATATATCTGCTTGGAAAAAATTGCAATCGTTATCCGCTAAGAGAGAAAGCACCTAAATATAACTAAACCATCACGAACTAACCTGTATCAGAACAGGAAGAAGATCCATTCCAAATTGCTGTAAAAGCTCTGGCTGATCTTTTAATAATTTTTCTCGGGCTGAAAGCTCCGGAATAATTCCATTTAGATCATCTTTCTTCCCAGTACTGCTTGAAGGTGATTTCTTTACCAGAGGTCCTTTCATAAACATATTAGAGCTGGCAGGAAGAGAGATTGTTCCATGTGGAAGTGGAGGGAGAAGCTCATTTGCTAGGTTGACAATCTCAAAAATCTAGGCAATGAAAAGAAAGGAAAGAATAAGAAGAAAAGCAAACTACTTATATCCAACTACTTGTTTATGATTTCCACCAAATAACTATTAAGTAACAACATTTCAATAATCAACATTGGGAAATTCCATATCAATTACATATTGGAGATGAAAACAGGTCTGAGGTGTGACTAGAGCTAGAGAGAGAGAAATGAAGATTAAATAAGATTAGAATGTTGGACTAAAGCCAAGGTATAGAAAGGTGTATAAATGTTTATCAACAGGCAAAGCTGGCAGTTTGAATTTTGAAAGGTTGGTCTACATAATAAATGTAATTGAGAAGGAAAAATGAATACTTTCATCATGCAAGTAATTATGAAGAAAATACAATATATCACACTTCCATGTAAGTTTCTCAAACTAGTCTAATTTCCATTAAAAGAAACAGCAGCAAGCACCTGCTCTGCCGGTCTACTTAGAGCTGGAGGAACTGAAGAGTTTGCAGAAACACCAGAACCTGATAATATATCTTTGAGAATCCCACTTATTCCAAGGAGAAGCAAGGTTTTGGCTCCAAGAGGGGATCCACTTGCAAATGTGGATAGAAGTCGAATTAAACCCTGCAAGCCTCTAGTTAGCATACCAGTTAAAATCAATTGTATCACAATTCCAAGCGCACACTGGTCTTACAGTGTAGGTAGGTGGGCTCAGAGATGCCTGTCCACCTCCAGCATTACTGGTGGAAATAAGAGAGGCAGCTTGTGTGACCAATCCATGATTACAAAGTTCGTCCAATTTGTCCGGAGAAGAAGCAAATGCTTCAGAAATTCGAGTCAGGCAAACAGAAGCATGCTCTAATACCTACAATCATTATAAATGAAAATGACTTGTGAGGATATTTGAAAGAGTTTAGTTGGCTGTATGCAGGACAAGCTACCAACCATACCTTAGCATCATGGTACTGAAGAAGATTTGTCAACAGAGGAACTGCTTCCATCACAAAGTCAGCCGCATCTGAAGGGAGTTTTTTGCACATATTTGCAGCAGTAGATAAAGCTACCCGCTGATACCATAGAATGAAGTTCAAATTTCATAAAAATGCCTCATAACACTGAAGACGCCAAGCTTAAACTAAAAAAAAAAAAACTAATACCAAAAATCACGTCAGTTACCTGGACTCCAGTGGAGAAGAAATCCAAATAAGAAAGCACTGCCATAAGAGCACCAGCTCGTAAACATGCAGTAGGATGCTCCTGAGATATCTTTTTAAGCGCTTGCAGGGACTGTTCCATTGCGAAAAAAAGAAAAACAAACTTCAGTAACCAACCAATATTTAGTAAGCTCCAACTGTAACAGATTGCCAACTAGATATATAGTTCAAAATTAACATCTCTAATAAGCAAGAACATATGAGTGCAACAAACAATCATTAATTTCTTGGAATCAAACTTCTTTTGAACATCCAACAAACAAACCTGTTCAGCCAAGTCCATGTATTCAATAGTAAGCAACCTTGCAACAAAGCAGGAAACAGCACCGTAGTGCACAACAGCTGCACAAGATGAAGGCAAGACGTCACATAAATGCGTAATTGCCCTAGCAGCAAGCAGCATTATGTCCGGATTACTCTCGTGGTTCAGCAACCCAACCAGCACAGGCACAAAAGAATCGACAGAAAAGGTACTCAACGACTCCTCAGTTCCTATTGATAGCATCTCACAGAGCTGAGTTAATGCCTCTACTTGCTTACCTTCCTCCCCATCAGCTCGCAATCCTGATAAAATCTTCTTCAGCCTCCCAGATTGATGCGAAGATGAAGCAGATGGCAATCCCGAGGAAGGTAGCAGATCATCAAGCCCAGCCCCAAGCTTGCGCAATAGGCCTTGTAGAGCACTGCTGGCCGAAGTTAAATTCTGATGGAAAGTGCCGATGCCACCACCTTCGCTATCATTATCATCGTCGTCATTAGGGTTATTATTTCCGGATTCCATATTCAACCCAAAGCTATCCCTCTCTCTATCTCTAATTTCCCTATTCTCTCGAACCCTAACCTCATGTTCTTTCTCCTTTCCTTTGTCAGAAGATTCGTTCTTGTTACGACGAGAACGGGAAGATGATTCAACGGGGATACTGGGGTCCATAGGTGCAGGATGAGAGCGAGCAGGGCGAGAACGGGTGTAGGGAATTGAGGGAGCAGTGACGGTGGCAGTGGTGGAGGTGGAAGAAGAAGTAGCAGTGGCAGAAGAGAGGCGGGAACGTTTCTGAGCACGAGTGGTGGGACCGGAGGAGGAAGATGAAGGGGCTGTTGAGGAGGCCTCCGCCCGCTTCCGGCTCCGAGTTTCCATACAAGAACTGAACCGCCCCGATTAAATCCGAGGTCGCGATCACGCGGCACCGGATCGGGTAATGATCATCTGCATCTGACGGCAAGGAAGAAAAAGAAAAAACCCTTAAAAGTGGACAGGGAGAATTAAGAGCTGGCGTTTAGCGCAATAGAATCCAAAGAAAATGCCCAATCTGCAACCACAAAATTCACATGTAAAATCGAAAAATTGCAGTTGGAACCAAAGAGAAATTGGCACAATCAGGGATTGTGATAAAGAAGAGATTCGGTTGGAAGGGGGTAAAAGAGAAACCCTAAGGTGAGAGAGAAGATGAATTGAGTGTAGACTTTTTATGTGTTGATGATAGTGAGGAAGGAAAAGAGGGAGATGATTTATATGGTCTGTTTGGTAAAATTCTTCTTTCTTTTTGGTGGGCAGAAGAGAAATGCGCGAGCGGTGTGAATACTTCTCCCCTTTGCCCTCTGCTGCGTCCACATCGGCAATTAGGCTTTCAGGGCATAATTGTCAATCTAGCTTCTTTAACAAAGTTCTTCGGTTGGTAATTGAAGTTGGTAGTGAATTTCAAAAATGTAACTAAACTTCATTTTATTTTAATAAGTAATTTCATTTTTATTTAAATAAAATTAATATAAAAAAATCATTAAAATAGTGACTAACAAACTGGTTGGAAAAAGAAAATCGTACTAAAAAGTAAAAATCTATATTACTTCTCATTAAGATCAATATCGGTTTTACATTGTATTTATACAACAAAGTGAATTCTCACTAAGAAAGTGATGTATTAGTCTTTATTAGAACAGAATTTGGAAAAACATAAAAAAATACCGAACAAAGTAATTGGCAGAGTTGCGGATTATGTCGTTTTCTTTAATACGTTTGCAAAACTACCTGAAAGTATAAGCAGATTAAATTCTGATTGCCTTCAGGATAAAACAGCTCACTCGTAATACGAGTTCGTATTGCACAGCACGAACTCGGTCTTTGTACACTCAAATTAGCTCAGGATCAAATTTTAGAAAGCAGTAAGGAAATTGAATCATGAAAACATGAATCACACAACTATTTATAACAAAAAAGAATTGTTGTGTTCAGATTTGGTGGAAAAGAAGGTGGGAGAGAAATCATGGATGTGGGAAACTGTTGGCGTGCCCTAGTTCATAGGCATTGATTCTGGAATGTGTTAAACATTATATATATGAAGTATCCATTGATTGACAATCACAAACTTGTCTGAGACTTGTTCTATTCATGGGAATGAATATAACTAAAGGTCTATGCGCCCAGTATCTGTGTAGTGGCGTTGGATCACCATTGCAACACTTGTATAGTCATATATGAATACAGATATGCATTGATGTAGCTCAATGCGGGACTGCACTGATCCGCTTTAAAACGTTTCATGGTGGACTTGTCATTAATCTTTCTACATGTAGAACTCTATTATCTCTAGACCTAATTTTATCATAGTAAACGACGTGGAATCCCGCTCACTTTGATATTTGCCTAACAGGTCCGTAACAGGATGCCAAATATGGGTATGCTGGGTGAATTGTTGAACACGTTGTTGCCGATAGATAAAGTGAAGGGATTACCACTCACCTAACAGTGAGCTCATATCATCGACCACTTGATAAGTGGAATTGAAGAAGTGTATGGTCATACCCTGATAAGTAGTTTACTTATATGATTCATCAGTTCACTTTCGATCAAGAAATATAATAAACCGTATGGAGAATGACAGTCACCATGTCTCTAGTTTATAATATAGATATGCAATTGGTAAGAGATACTAAGAGATCATCTACCGGGTTTCATGTGTCTTTTAAAGACGGCTAGAATAATTCGGATCCGTCGGGGGACGCAATGGTTTGCTAGAACCCACTTAGAGCTTGTTTGGTTAGAGGTTATTTAAAGTAAGATATGGTAAGTGTATGAGACTTGACTTGTTTGTTTTGAAGTGTAATTGAGAAGTAAAGTAAGTGAGGGTAGGTGAGGGTAAAATTTCCTTTATTTTTGCATCACCCAGATTTAGAAGGTAAGGAAGGTTAAGTAAGAAAAATTCCAATTATACCCTCATTTTTAGTACTGGCTGGAATATTTTCTTTTTGTTGTAAGCCTTCTAAGATTTGAAACCCCTTAACTATGTATATTGGGCTGATTATTTTTTGTGATAAGTATATAAGGCAGATTATTATTTTAGAAAATTTACATATAAATTCACTTTTAAAAAACTATCTATAATTATGTTAAGTAATAATTTTCAATTATGTCAAACTAGTAAAATCAGTACTTTTAATATATTTTAAGAATTATAAAATTTTAAATTATGATATAAAACTATAATGTATAAAAAATAATGACATATTAAGAACTAAGTTTCATGATATGACTTATTGTAATTTTATTTATTCATGTATTTGACCTTATTATTTTTTCATATAATTGCTTACTTTATTCAAATCTCTCTTAAAAAATTAAAAGAAAAAACAACACTCCTAACCAATGTCTAGAATTTTATTTTGATTGTTGCCAAGTGCGGATTTAACTTCCTATATTTAGCAAAATTAGTATATAATAATTTAATTAATTTTGGTTAAAATTTATTTAGTTTAGAGAGAAATAGAAGTTATGATCAAGAGTGAGGATATAAAAATAATTTTATAAAGAACCTATCTTACTTTACCTTCAAAACAAATACAATTACATTATTAAACCATCACTTACCATACCTTCTATCCAAACGCAACAAGTTATTCATAAACCTCACTTACTTTACCTTACCTTACCATACTTTAAATAACTCTCATCCAATATAATCATAAATACATGTATTGTATTTAATTGGAATGGAACATGTTAATTAGTTGTCAATTAATTAACAAAAAGAGACTAATCGATTATGGGTGTTGTTAAACCTAGCCCCAAATTCCCACCTCCAGTCCCGTGAAAGGACGATAATGCCCTTTCATGGGTTATGGGGTGAAAAAGCTATTTTTTTTGCCTTTCCGTCACACGGGCGTGTGGCTATCACGCCTCACTGCATGGTCGGGCGTGATAGCCACACGCCTCACCGTGTGGTCGAGCGTGATAGACACACGCCCGACCACATGGAAAGGCGTGTGGCTATCACGCCCGACCATGAGGTGAGACGTGATAGCCATACGCCCGACCATGCGGTGAGGCGTGATAGCCACACGCCCGCGTGGCGGAAAGGCAAAAAAATAGCTTTTTAACCCGTAAATAGGCCGTTAAACCCGTAACTACATAATTGTACTTAAAACCTATAAATACCATACAATTTTAACTAAAATCAGTAACAATAATATAAGTTCATGAATAAATATTATTAATTACAACACATAAAACTAATATAATCTAGTCCAAGCCGCTCTCCTTTCAGCGTATAGATTGTCCAAGTGACGAACACTCGGATCACGAAATGTACGCCGTTGGGTGGCAATGGGAGGCACTGGAAATCCAAGTCTTAAATAAAGACGTATGTAGTGTTGATAACTCCCCAAATGACAAATCACAATCTCTCGCTCTGGTGGTCTTCCATCATCCGAACGCATCGGCAGTATAGTGCAACATCCTAACTGTGATGTAGTAAAAAGGAATATTATTGCATTCAATATAGATGCAGCAGCATATAAGTCATCCGGACTCACCATCTAGTAGGACTCACCACACACCGCTCTTGCCCATCTAATACGCGTGAGGGAAGCATCGAATCCGTTCCAGAACACTGGCGCATACAGCTCAGGGTGTGCCTGCATCTCATTCGCTATGAGCACTCTCATCAGCTTCCACTCCTCCTGGTTATAGTGATGGCATCGGATAATACACGAAATCCACAGTTACCATATGCTACAACATCATGGTATCCAGTAATAAATGGTACGATGAGCCCTTGAACCCGATGTAAATGGTGGTAACCGGCGATATCCGCATCAAATCCGGCTGAAAATATTAATATATGAAATTCATGAGCGATAATATATTTACTTTAACTTCAATATATATATTACTAAAATAAAATATACCCAGCATCTCGTTGTTATGCACAGATGAGGATGAGGATCGACCTCGACTACGACTACTCCTCGAAGGAGAGGACCGTGCACGACCATGTGGTGCCTGACTGTACTCCCATGCACTCGGATTCCGCTTTGTTGATGAATTCCCATTTGGTCTACCCCTAACAGTGTCTTTGACCTCGGGTTCTTTGAAGCCACTTTGATTCGGGTTTATCTGATCATGAATCATAATCGATATCCTACGCACCATTGAAGGATCTAATTTTTCAACCTTTTCCACAAGAGAGTGAAAAAAACTGGTGATCCTCAGACCTGTCAGCATATACGGGAGCAGTAACTGGTATGTCACTCAAACCTTCAAACGCAAGAGATCTCCAAAAAGGATGGATGCGGTTCGCACGGACCGATGTGTCCGTGTCAATATACGTTTTAAGCTCACATGCACACGGAATGCCATGAGTCATGGGCAACACGCATCTGCATTCACTTACCACATCCATACTCAATCCGTGCATATGCTTGAGCTCATCATTCAGTACATGCAAACAGTAATGTGAAACGTGTAAGTCGAGGTACTAGAAAGGTTCTTTACAGTGAGCCACAACAGATCTTCTTCTCGAGTCCTCGAGTGAGTATCTGATTATATACAGTAAAGGATTACAAAACTAATGTATTACAATTTAAAAGATTAAATTAAATAACATAATAAATGTCTTACTTGATCGCATTGATCTGAGCCTCAATGTCCTTGTGCACCTTCGCCCATACTGTATCGAGTGCACCAGTAGATGAATTCAACCACTGTTTTAACTGTGCATGTGAACTCTCCACTCGACAGGTTGTGGTGTTTCCTAAGTGCAACACCTTGTTCGTCCATGCTCGACAGAACTTCTCTTTATGCACTAGCCATGTGGTCTCCACGTACTCTATCACACGAGGCCAGTTAGCAGTAGTATTCTTCATGGCTACCACTGCCGCCTCATATTCGGCTACTGTTGGGGCTTCAATTATACTTTTCCATTTGGAATTCTTAAAAATTTCACCAAAAACCTTCAAGCCACACAACTTGCCTACTTTATCCTCTACATCTTTATTAATATGCCATGTGCACAATAAATGATGACTATGAGGAAATACCTCACGAACCGGTCTCATCAGTCCTAACTCCTGGTCCGTAGCAATGGCTGTTAGATGCACATCAGGTTGGAGCAAAAGCTTCAATTTTTGTAACACCCATATATAACTTCCCTCAATTTCATCCTTCATGATTGCATAGGCGATCAAGAAGTTTTTGTTTGAAGGCGTCATTCCAATGATCTCAAAGAATGGCATCTTATATTTGTTTGTTTTATATGTTGAATCCATACCAACAAACAAGTAATAAGATCAGAATAGTGTGATCGATGTAGGATATGCCATAAATAAGTGAGTCACAACATTGCTGCCCGACACTGCTTGTGTGTAATGTATGTATTCCTTATTTATAGCAAGCCGATAAAACTGACCGATTACATCCCGACCCTCAAAGCTCTCAGTCCTGATTTTCTCCCTGTAGTTATAAACATGTCTTTGTGTCGGGCAATCCTCCGGATATTTTTCTTTGATTGCAGCAAAAATAGCACAAGGCTTAGCTTGAGCTGCACTCATTTGACGAACAAGTTTTTTGGAACTCGTGCTTACTTCGCTCATTTGTCTGTAGCCCTGACGGTATACAGCCAACTGATGACAGTGTTGTCCTCTATCTCCAGTAATCCCATTCACCATCCAACCGCCTAATTCAGCGATTTCCAGAACCTTTATCTGGAATTTGCAACCACAGTACTTTGTTTTTATATCCCTCCGTACTACTTCCTCTATATCCATATCCCTTTTCCTTCTATAATTCTTAATACCACGAGCACATTTAACCAATATCCATTTTGACTTGCCCCCTGTCTTATGCGACGCTGTGGTTAACTCGAAGCCGGTCTCAATTGCCGTCTATTTTGCCCAGTTAACAGCTTCATGATATGTTTCAAACGTTTGTTTGGGAAAAAACTGCGAACTATAATCAATGTCGTTTCCACCACAATCTTCAAACGAAACCTCCTGCAAATGATAAATAACGAACATTACATTCCAATACGTGACATTTCTACAACGTTTCAGTGTCTAAACCCGAAAATTCGCCAGAAAATAGCTCGGGCGTGTGAGCATCACGCCCCACCATGTGGTGGGGCGTATGAACATCACGCCTCACCACATGGTGGGGCGTATGAACATCACGTCCCACCATGTGGTGGGGCGTATGAACATCACGCCCCACCACATGGTGGGGCATAATATTCAAATGCCCCACCACATGGTGAGGCGTGATGCTCACACGCTCGAGGTCCATAACCGCGATTTTTTTGGCAAAAAATTACAGAAATCAATGGAAGTTCAATCGGAAAAATACCTCGACTTCAGGGACAACGTCACTCTCGTCTCTTCCCGGTGATAACGGATTGCTCTCCATCAAACGTGTTTCCTTTGATTTCGGAACAAAATGTATTTGAGAGAGTTTGGGAGGGTTTGGAATTTTCAATTTTTGGCTAAAGGGCAGTTACGTCTTTTTTCGGGGCTGGAAGTGTGAAATTAGGGCTAGGTATAGTAATCCACTTGATTATTTGTTGAATAACAAGTTAATCAATCTATACTATATATAATTACGGAAGCAGAGAGAAATGAGAAGAAGTGTTTTAGAGGTCTTTTTGATGAGTTGTCAACGTAGTAACAGATTAAAAATATTTAATTAATTAAAAATAACAAATTTATATTTATAATATAATAAATAATTACTATCCTATTAATTAAAATAATAAAAGAAAGCAAGAGTTACGGAAAGATGAAAAAACACAAAGCAAAGGAAATCCAAAAGTCACAAATAAACTTCTATATAAAGCATGATAGATAGTATTCCACCATTATATTCATTGGTCACGGTAGATAGTATTATATTTCTGAAGGTAAATATTCGATTTTTTTCATATGTTGTAGTTATTTTGTTGTCAATTATGTTGTTGTTTTATTTTTATTAAACAATAGTTGTTATAGTTTCATCTTTCAGATTCATTTCTGTTGTTACCCAGGTTATATACCTCTCGTTATCTTATCATGTTTTCTTTTTTATTTGTCTTTTTTTTCCAAACTGGTAGCTTCAATTGAAGAAATCCAACAAAAATAGAAGATGCATGAACAACTAAAACCGGAAAACACAAAAGTGTCAAAAATTACAAGAAATTCTTATGTTTCTCAAGGTAATTATTCGATTTTTTTCATATGTTGTAGGTATTTAGATTTTGTATATTTGCATTCTTTTTTAGTATATGTTCCTAGGTGTTATCGTTTTGATTTTCGACTTTTTATGAACTCAATTTTTAGTTTTAATTGAAGTTAGATTAATTTTTCTAATTCGGAACATGTTGAAATTCACTAATTATGGATATTGAGATAATTGCTTTTGCAACATTGGCTTATATAATTTTTAACTATTATATTATGGTTCGTACAAAATTGTTAGTATTTCAAGAGTTTTTAACAGATGAAAATGAAATATGATTATAGGACAAATTATTGAAAAATATTAATTAAGAAAATATTATTATTTGAATCTCTTCGAATTCTCAAATGTTAAGCATAATGATTCTAATTAATATAATTAATTTTACATATTAATTATAAAACGTTTTTTTTGTACTGAGTGGTTACAATTGCGATTTAATTCTATTTAACTAAAATTAATTTATGGACTTAATACTTCATTAAGAAAAAATAAAATGTTTAATTAATGGGAAAAAAATATTTTCACTCTCCTCTTTATACGCTTATGTCTCGACATTCTCTCTTATTTTCAAAAAAAAAAACCCGAGAGGAAGATGGTTCTCTCCTAATTATCTTTTTCATCCCTTCATTTTTTTTCAATTCTTTTGTTTGTTTTTCTTACTTACAAAATTCAAGAATATATAATTATTAGAAAATATTAATGAAGTCAAATAAGTGATACATGCGAGTATGGCTGATATTCTATATAGTGAAAGAATGAAGAACAAATTGATCGAATGTCTTGATTAGATATTACAAGATGAAAATAGGAGAAATCATCATTTTAAACTGATTCAATTAGATATATTGGGTTATTGTAGCAGAATGAATAATTGAATTCGAATACTTGGTGATAATGAAATTCCATCAACCAAAATAATTATCATCAACATGAATTTGTGACTAATTCTTACGAATTTTATTTTTTTATATGTAACATATTGAATTGATAAAGTTTCTTCATATGAAACATTAGAAAAGTATTGATTGTAATAGTTTATAGAATAATATATTGATGTTGCTTCCATTTTAACATAGATTGTAATTCTTTTGTATCGTAGATATAATATTTAATTTTAATTATAGTTTAATTCACTTTTTGTTTAACCTATATTGTAATTCTTTTGTATCGTAAATATAATATTTAATTTTAATTATATTTTAATTCAATTTTTGGTTTTTTTATTATATTCTAATATATTTCTTAATTAATCTGCTATTTTATTATTATTGTTTCACAGAATATTTGGAATATGAAAATGTATTAAAATTCCTAAAAAGTACAAATCATTGAATTTTGTAAAAATAAATAAATCATTCATCTTTAGTTAAAATTCTATAAAAAAAGTAGTCAATTATTTTTAAAATTAATTTAATTTGAATTATCATTAAAAAATATATATTAATTTCAAATATACATAATATGAATTTTTTTTATAGCATGATATAGAATTATTTAAAAGTAAATATGTCAATTTATTTATTTATCTAAATTATATAAAAGTTTCATACCCCGTGCATCGCACGGGTTTTCGACTAGTTTAGTATTAAATTTGGTTATGGTTAATTAAGTAAATTTCCAAATGTAATTAATTAATCAATTGATTAATTAGATTTCATAAGATAAATAATTAATTGAACCGTAATGCAATTTAATTCTTTTGGGCCTTAATAATAATTATGGGTTAATTAAATTTAACTTAACTGATTCTTATTGAATTATATATAATCTGTATAGTTATATTTATTATTAGAGATCACTAAGGGGCTAATTAGAAATTAACCACACTTAACCTAAACCTAGTTAGGAAAGGTATTTAAGGAGCCTAATAAAAGAATTAAACCCTAACCGCCCTTTATACTGTCAATTTCGGGGGCCCTATTCCAGTGTTCTTGAGTTTTTCGTTTTTCCATTCTTGATTTTGGTTAGTACATGTTCGGTTCCTATACGGTTGGTGCACGAGCTCTTTGGAGATTCTAACGACTTGTGGAATTCTTCAGCCGTCTCTAGAAGAGACTTAACCCGTAAGTTCCTAATCTTTGTTTTAGAATTGTTTTAAGGTTTAATCTGTGGTAGCCTAACATGGTTCTATTTGGATTATAGAAAATTTTAATAGTAGTATTCTGCTGCGCTTCGTTGATTAATCCTCAATAGTGGTATTAGAGCATAGGCTCGTTGGACTGGATGTATTGGCCTCTAATAAAAGTTCTAAAACTTTGATTGATTCAATATATGTTTGTGTTTTGATATGTTGATTTTCTATATTGAAAATATTTATTAAGACAATATATATATATATATATATATATATATGGTTTTTATTGGATTTAAAGTTTAAGGTTGAACTGATTTTATTCGGGATCAGGGTTGATATTTAAATTCGGATTTTTGAAGAAAATATCGAGGGAATTACTGGGGTTGGTCGAACAGCCCCAGGAAATTAATTGGGGTTGTTCGAAACAGCCCCTGCTGTTGCTATTGGGCGGTTGTCCACGATGGACAACCGTCGGGTCACCGGTCGTGGGCCTAGTTGGGTATTTTTGGACCGGGTAATTAGGTTTTTAATTGTTTTAAAAGGTTTAATTTTACCTAGGGTCAAATTTGCACCAAATTAACAGTTTATGGACTGAAAATGTTTTTCATAAGGCTTAATTAAAATTCATAGATTAAAAATTATTTAGGTTGAATAGTTTTTAATAAAATCAATTTTGGTTGACATGCATTTTATTTATTTCGGTTATACTGTTGTGAGCAGCCGCGGAACCCGATTACCCTTTACTCCCGCAAGGGAGGAGATGGATTTCCGGCAAATTGGATTCAGTTTTTATATAAAATTGTCACTTACCATTTTTAAGAACGACGCTTAGCCCGTCCCTTCCGGTGTATGTATTCTTTTATGTTTTATACTTCAACCTCTTATCATGTTTTAGGTTAAATTATTTATATCAGAATCGCCACCCGAATTTGATGCTCGGGAACATATCAAAAAGTTAGAAAGCACACGAGCTCATAATATGATATTTCTTCAGAGTTAGGTTCAGAACTTAATCGATTATAAGAGTCTGATTAATAAACGCTTAGACTTGTCTTTTATTAAAATACCAAATATTTCTATTCCATATTCAGTTAAATATTGTTTGACCGTTCAAAAGCGATAAATAAATACTGAAATATAAATTATTACATCATTTCAATAAATGGCACAAATAGCCCTAATACATCAAACTAGCCCTAGGAATTAAATCTATTAAACCTGCAAGACAATAAATGTTAGCTACGGGTACTTTGGGACCCGTCTTTCAGATTTAAACTACGACGCCAGACTCGATCAAATAGGACTCATTTATTCCTAAGATCTAACACATGGCATGCATGTATTCTGAAGCCTAATTTAGACGTCTAAACATATTTTAATAGAAATGCCTAAAATACCCCTATAACGGGATTGATTTTATCTTCATTTGCAAAGATGGCTGAAATGTATTAAATTTACTGAATAAATAGGAAACCTAAACTACTCGGACAAGAAAACAGGATTCTAAAAGATCCATATCACCGATCTGGGGAGATCCCCGATCGACAATGGGGATCCTCGATTGAAGAAGACATCTTCAATCGAGGAAGACTTTTGGGGTAGACCCTTTGTTTTAGTGTCAGAACAAGAAAACAAAGGGAGAAGTACGAAATTAAAATAAAAAAGTAGCAAATAGTAGGGAACGGGCTTTTAAAACACTTTAGATGTTACCTCTGAAATGCTTTTCCAGTTTATTTGTGTTAGGTAGGCTGATGAACACGTGATTGAGACTTTGAGCAGCAACCTGGACTCGTGCAGCAAGTAATTGCAGTGATCAGAATGTGGTATCCCACGTACTAAGACCGAAAAACCTCCAAATTGGAGTAGATTTGACCCAAAAGGTCAATTTTGGAAGTGTAATAACTCAAAATTGACATTTAGTGAATAACAGTTGTGATAAACATGTTTCTTCGAACTAAAACCTTTGTAAATTGTGTGTTTGAATCTCTCAAAATGACTTGTTTTTGGTTGAATAATGTAGAAAACCCTACTTTTCACTCACTTTCACTTGATTTCAAATGAATTTTGTTTAAGTTTCACTCTCTTTCACCTTTCCTTTTGCCAAAATGATCCAAAAAAGTTCTCTTTCGTCCTAGCAGTTTCTTCTCCTTTTAGTAGTGGAGAAGGGACGAAAACTGCCATGAAAACTTATTTAAAACTGCCTGAAACTGTCACCCTCGTCCTCGATCGAGGAACAGGTCTTCGATCGAAGATCTTTTTTTGACTTCGAGTATTTTTTACTTCAGAAATGATAAATCAAAAATAGATTTTGATAGAATAAAGTAAAACGAACTACAATGACTCAGAAAATAAGGCCCAGGTCTTTAGCTCGTATCTCGCACAACGCGTCGTGTGGAGCCCACCTACACCGATTGTTAGCTAGAGCGTAACGTAAACTCATCACTAGGGCTGAAAAAAAGTATGTTCTCACAACTGTATAGTTTTATTTTATATAATATTAAATAAAATGGTGTTAATTATAAAATTAGTTCAATGGACCGTGGCACCAGGCTTTGAACGGGCTTAAATTTTAGAGTTGATGACAAACCAATTTTAGTGGGAGCAGAATTGATAATTCTGTATAACTGGGCCTTCACGGGTCTTAGTTATTGATATCATAATATCCTTTATTTTGCTTAGTTGTCACTTCTAGTGACCTGAAAGAGAGAAAACAGTCAGACAGGGGGTCGATAACCAGCGAACCCTCTATGATGCCTAAATTAGTATGAATAATACGTAATTTAGTAGGAATGTAATATTGTAGTATATAGAATTGTGTACCTGCCTTGTTGATCCCGGCACTATCTATAAACATTTTAGTTTATGCTTGGTTACATGTGTCATCTTTTGATTGGTTCAGAAGCTACATTCCTGCAATAAGTGACTTTAGCGTGTGTTTTGGATTCCGAGGTCTTTTCCCTCTTGCTATTTCTAAAAAAGCCCTTCATACTTGGGTGAGCCAACCAGATATATGAAATAATGGGCCTGGGCTTATTCCCTTAAGCCCATTTCCTTTATTTCATACCATATCAGGAGCCCCCTCTTTTGATCTTCAGTAACGTCCTTTAGGACTTCTTGGGTAATGGAATGTCATTATTGTTATTGCTAATAATAACATCATTAATTGGATCTCTTCACCTGCCCCGTCGTTTTTGAATCATTACCTTTTAATGAATAAAAACTCTTCAAAGAAAAATGCCTCGGTCTCTTCTCAATTTATAATTGGAAAACATTCTCTACTTCTCCTTTCTTTTGCCATTTTCTTCGAGTAATCTGTAAGTTCTCTTTCTACTTGTACCTCTTCTTCTTCTTCCTTTCGAATTACTTTCTCAATGGCACATAGGGCTACCACTAAGAAAATATGCCAAGCTAAACCTCCAAACCTTATCCCAAATCCTCCTTTATAGAATGAAAAGGTTAAGAAACCGACAAGCTTCCTTTATTTTTATTTTTTTGCAACAAGTTGTGCACGCTTTCTTGCTGATGCTCCTATCGTATTAGAATTGGGTGCCATGATGATATTCCTGAAGTTGCATCAATTAAACATACATGAAGAAAACTTGTAGGCATATGACATTAAACTCAAATAAATCACGTTATAACCAAAGCAAGTAAACATACTTGCAAACAATACATACAACATCAGATTATAACAAACACACAATAACTCAAGTAAATCACATTGATTTCATCAAACAACATTTATTCTAAAGTGTACAAAGTATGAAATAAATCCAGATTGAAATGCATGGTACAAGAACAAACACAAACAATTTCATCATAATTTCACTTATCAATATATTGCTTCTTCTCCTGGTCTGGCATATGAAACTGTACAATCGGCATCAACATCATCGTAGCTAGGCACATTCAGTGGATGTTCATCAAAGTTCATGTTGTTCTCATCATCATAATAATCATCATCAACCACATCAGCTTTGTTGGTCCCATGTAACATGATGGGATTAGTTCCAAGGGGGGGGGGGGGGGTTAGGAACTAATTTAACTTTTTTGCTTAATAATGCTGACTAAATAGAATGTTTGTCAATTTAATTTAACCTTAGGTTAGCAAGGCTGAGTGTGGTGTAAGACAACTTTAATCAGATACTGACTAGAGCTGTTTTAGTTGTGAGTTGGGAAGTAACACTTAGGTCAGTTTCCAACTCAGCACTCAGATTACTCAGTTTCAGTTTATACAGATTATATACTGAGTAATTTTAAGCAAGCAACACATACATATATATATATTAAGAGAAAGGGTTAGAGATTACTCAACAGACTTATCCTGGTTCGGCCTCTCCGCCTACATCCAGTCCCCGGAATCCCTCCGAGCTTTTTCAATCCTCTACTGAGCTCTTTAAAGGTAGAGCACAAAACCTTTTACAATAGCAACTGAGTATGCAAGAGTACCATCCTCTATTCGTCTACTCAATCCTATCTACCACTGAACACTATAACTGAGTATTCAGATTTTCTCTACCACTGAGTACTATAACCGAGTACTCAGCTTCACTCTTCAAACCTTTTACAAATGATACAAGAATTGTTCTCACTTAACTGAAGAACACTTTAGATGAATACAATTCACTCTAGACTTTTACACAATGATTGGAGTTTGGTGTAAGAGCTTGCTTTTTCTTTTCAGACAGCTTCTATTTTGGATTTTCACTTTGTGAAGATTTTCACTTTCTATCTGTATTTTTTTTTGTATGCGTCTATATTTGATCCAAGTGATGATTTGGCCTATTTATAGCAATCTTGTGGCTTCAAATGATTTGAAAATCCGACATAGCCGTTGTGGAGAAAACGGTCTTCTTCGTCATCACGTGGTCAGCTTCCAGAACCGCAGGCCAATCCTGTCTTCTGATTTGCGCAGGAGCCAGGCTTGCCAGATTCATCTTCTTACATCAGGTTCGTCTTCTAACGCCAGGTTTGTCTTCTTGCCAAAAGTTAGATGGTCCATGCGTCTCGAAAAGGTCCTTAAAAAGGATTTCCAAGACTTCTGATTTGTGTCAGACCTTATCTGCCAAGTTGACGGATCATTGACGCTGACTTATTTATTACTCAGCTTGACTTAGCGGCGACTTGATTATTGCTCAGCTTGACTTAGCGGCTTCGCCTTTAAGCTTTCCTGAAGAAGACATTTCTTTTGCAACGCTGAGTTGTATTTCACTCAGCTTATGTTGTGTGACTTGCTTATGCTGACTTTGTTCTGTCTTTCTTTTATAGACTCTCAGTTCATGTTCTCGTTAGTTAACTTACTCAACATTGAACAAACACATTAGTATAATTAAATCAAAGCACTTTAATTTAATTGTTTAATCATGGGATTAACTTAAATAATTTTGTTAAATCAAAATCATGTGGAAAGGTGTTTCAACAAACTCCCCCATTTTGATGTTGGCAAAAGTATTTAGTGAGGAACTCAGTGTTGAGCTCTCCATGATAGTTGACCTTTTTATTCTTCTGAAATTACTCCCCCGTAAGGGTTGCATCTATTGACTTAGTTCAACTCTAAACCTTCTAAGATTTAATCGAGTGAAGCTAAGACTTGAATCCACTAACTTAGTTCAATTCTAAACCTTCTAAGATTTAATCGAAAGGAATCTAAGGTCAGTCTTCATGAGTAGGTCAATACTTGGAACATTTATTCATTACTCAGTTTTGATACTTAGTTAAGTTTAGATATTAGAGTTGATGTATACTGAGTATATTGCACTTGTTTAATTTCTATGTTCACAAGTTTTAATTTGTTTGTTGTTCAATGAGTAGTTATATGAGACAAATCAGCATATAAACACAGCAAGTAAGCATCACATAAATAAAGACAGTTTGTAGAATATATGCTTATATATAGATAGTCAGCTTAACAAAGAAAACATGTGAGATACAAAATACAAGTTTCAAGCTAAGTCTAGTTCTAGTTCTATTTCTTGATATTGGTTTGAACTTGGTTAGTTTTGGCTTTGGGCTTGGCTGTTCTTTGTTGCTGAGTTTGGTTGCCCGGGACAGCAGAAGTTGAGCCAGGAGGCTTCTGTTGAGGTTGACGTTGAGTTCCGTCAGCGGGCTGTTGATCTTTTTCCCCCGTTTTTCCAGCATCACCAGGCTGAAGGGGAGGAGCAAGGAATTTCCCCTATTGAACAGCACGAGTCAGTATGGGGGAATAGTGTTGCATGTGACCCGTACTTTCTTTAAGACCCTTAAAGACCTGCATGTCATCGGCCATAATTGAAGCGGGGATTTTAATGTGTGCGCTAAGTATACTGAGTAGAAACTCAAGTGACTTCCCAATCCAAGTAATGGAGTCCGTCATTTGTGCATAGGATTGATAGTACATCCTGAGCATTGCAGAATCATACGAATGACGCTGAGCATTGATATGCCTAACAGGCGCAAGTGTTGAGCGAGTATATTGTAGTATCTCATTGGTCTTTACCTGGTCAATGACCATTTCCTCTTTGCTCAAGTTGAGTAGGCGTATAGCCTCACCGATTTGTTTTATGGAGTATTGAGAAGTGGAGGAGATAAGTTCACGAGCTCCGGTTAGCTCGGCGGTCAGCTGGGTGAAATGCTGAGTGACCTCAGCAGAAGTTGCAGATGATGAGTTCGCAGCAGATAGGGCATTGATTTTCCCTTCTATAGAGTTCATGTGATTTACCATCATCAGCTGAAGTTCAGCCAGCTTGACTATGAATTCTTGCTTGGGCTGCTGAGAGACTAGAGAAGTCATAACACTCATCAGCTCCTTTAGACCTTTGAGTTCGGTCAAAAGTTGCGTGACAGAGGAAAGTTGCTTAGCAGTGTTAATTACCTGCTCAGGGTCAGTCTGGAGTTGAGTGGAAGCTTGAGGTTGAGGCAACTCAGAGCTGTCTTTGGCAGGAGGTTTTTCCTTTGCTAACTCATTGTGTTGAGCAGCACGAACTTCGATCACTTTCTCGGTGGAAGGTTGAGCAACGGTGTCGGCAGAAGGTTGACCCTTAGAGACTTTTGGGTTGGCGTGTTCCTCAGCTTGAGAAACAGAGGCTTGCTTTTCCTTCACTTGATCAGGAGTGGGTCCAGTGATATCAGTGAAGAATTGAAATTGGAGCCCAGTTAAGTCCGTGATGGGGTCTCTTAGCGGAGATTCATCCAACAAGTCTATGACGTTGGGCTTTTGTGCTTTGCGTTTAAACCGCTTTTCCGTACTGCCCTTTTGAGATTTGGTCTGAGGAGAAGGGTCAACAACAATAGACTCTAGTGACTCAGAAGAGGAGTTGAGTCCAAAGTCAGCATAAAAGCGTTTCACAACCTTGTCTTTCACTGGTGACTCAGCTCTTTGCTCAGCAGCAGCTGTGTTACTTGGCTCAGCAGAGCCCATTTTGTCATCTTGAGGTTGTTCCTCAATATAGCCTTGTTCTTCCTCTTGATCACATGGGGTCTTTTCCAAATCAATTTCTTGACTTCGCACGAAGTGTGAATCCTTTGAGACTACAAAGTCAAGTGGGTTAGCATCTAACGGCATCATCCCGGAGGTTTTCTTCCTTTTTAGAGGTTGTTCAAGTGTCTCCTCACTTTCTTCCTCAGGCTCAGCTTGCTTTTTCTATTTATCAGCTGACTTTGGTTTCCCTTGAGTTGGCTCAGCAGGAGCACCTTTCTTCTCCCTTACCACTAGCCTGATCTTTTTCACAGTTCGATTAATGTCTTTGGCTAGTGGGGTTGAGGATTGGTCAGCTTTCCTATTTCTTTCCTTTCTGGTTCGCTCAGCCGGTGCTTCTTCAACCATAACTCCCTTTCCTTTCTAGGGTAATTCAGCCGGTGCTTCTTCAACCGTATCACCCTCAGCAGGTGCTTCTTCAACCATAGCCCTGTTGAAACACCTTTCCATATGATTTTGATTTGACAAAATTATTTAAGTTAATCCCATGATTAAGACAATTAAATTTAAGTGCTTTGATTTAATTGTACTAATATGTTTGTTCAATGTTGAGTAAGTTGACTAACAAGAATGGGAACCAAGAGTCTATAAAAGAAAGACAGAACAAAGTCAGCATAAGCAAATCACACAGCAGAAGCTGAGTGGAACACAACTCAGCGTTACAAAAGAAATGTCTTCTTCAAGAAAGCTTGAAGGCGAAGCTGCGAAGTTAAGTTGAGCAATATTCAAGACACCGCTGAGTCAAGCTGAGTGATAATCAAGTCAGCGTCCAATTATCCGTCAACTTGTGAGACAAAGTCTGACACATTTCAGAAGCCTCGAAAATCTATTTCAAGGACCTTTTTGAGACTCATGTCTGGCATTTGCCAAGAAGACAAACTTGGCGCTAGAAGACGAACCTGGCGCAAGAAGACGAAACTGGCAACCCTGGCGCCTGCTAGAAATAGACGATAGGATTGGCCTGTGATTCTGGAAGCTGACCTATCAATGACGAAAGAAGACCGTTTACTCCAACGGATATGTCTAAATTCAAATCATTGAAGCCTCAGAATTCACTATAAATGGACAAGTTCATCACTTGGATCATTTGCCGAATATACAAAAGAGAAACAGACAAGCAAAATCTTCACTAAGTCAAAAATCCAAAAGAGAAGCTGTCTGATTAGAAAAAGCAAGTTCTTACACCAAATTTCAATCATTGTGCAAAAGTCTAGAGTGAATTGTATTCATCTAAAGTGTTCTTCGTTTTGTGAGAACAATTCTGTATCAATTGTAAAGGTTAGAAGAGTGAAGCTGAGTACTCGGTTATAATACTCAGTGGTAGAGAAAATCTAAGCACTCGGTTATAGTGTTCAGTGTTAGATAGGATTGAGTAGACGAATAGAGGACGGTACTCTAGCATACTCAGTTGCTATTGTAAACGGTTTGTGCTCTACCTTTAAAGAGCTCAGTAGTGGATTGAAAAAGCCCGGAGGGATTCTGGGGACTGGACGTAGGCGGTGAGGCCGAACCAGGATAAGTCTGCTGAGTAATCTCTAACCCTTTCTCTTGATATATATATATGTATGTGTTGCTTGCTTAAATTGCTCAGTAAATAATTTGTATAAGCCGACACTGAGTAATCAGAGTGCTGATTTGGAAGCTGACCTAAAGTGTTACTTTCCAACTCTCAATTGAAACAACTCTAGTCAGTATCTGATTAAAGCTGTCTCACATCTCACTCAGTCTTGCTGACCTAAAGTTGATTTAAATTGTCAAACATTAATCAAGTCAGCATTATTAAGCAAAAAAGTTACATTAGTTCCTAACCCCCCCTTGGAACTAATCATACTATGTTACACGGGACCAACAAGCCCCCTTTTCCTTTCTTGGGTTTGATAGGAAGACTATGAGCTAGCCCGAATAGGATTGCTGAGGTGATCTCAGTGCCCTTTATGTCAATTTCTTCTTTCAGGCTGACCTTGTGATCCTGAAGTATTTTGGTTATGAGAGAACCCATCCTGAGGATCCCGGTGATGCGTTGAAAAGCCCCAATAAGTGAAGGAAATTAGGGCTAAGGTAAAGCATCGGAAATATAAAAATTTTAGCCTATTTCCTTTTAACCATAGAATCCATTAATCGTTATTTCATATAAAGAGGGATAAGAAGGAATACCTTTCGATGAACAATCTACCGTTGTTAAAGAAGCGCCCACAATTCTTCTCCGAAATTCCAACCACAAAGTTTAATACGGTGAGGCTAAGATGAAATCAACCCTTATGAGATGCAACCAAAATAGATTGCCTCTAATTAACCAACACAAGATCAAAGAGAAAGAGGGATGAATAAGATTAATCAATCGATGGAATGCCGTATGAATTCTTGTCCACGAACTTGGGGAATAGAATTCTTTTCTCTCTCTCTCTAAGCAATTTCGAAAATCACAAGTGGGGAGGCTTAGGGCTTAGTCGAAATTCACTATAGGGAGGGGTATATATATTAGCTTGTATCTAAACCCTAGTTAGATAGGAATAGGTTACTTAATAGGAATCCAATTCGGAAAAGGATTCCTAATTATTATCTCACTATATATCTAATATATTTAGGATAATAATAAATAACCTAATTGGATAATAATAGGAGAATATTAATCTAATTAAAACTCCTAATTAAATTATCTCTTAATTAATTTAATCCATAATCCTAATCAAATTAGGATTAATGGAATAAAATCAATCCCTTACTAATACATACAAATTTCGGCCCCCTCCTTGTATTTGGGCCTTACTGGGCTCAATTGGGCTTCCATCTATTAATCATATCCATCTCTCTTTTGGTTCCAAGTCTTATGTGTGATCCATTAGGTCCTTACTACTTCTGGCCGTATGCAACCTATTAAATTAATTTCTTCAAGAATTATATTTAATCCCTTGCATAACGGAATGATGTACAGAGTATGTTATTGGCAAGTCTGTAATCATTCCCCCAGAGTCCGTTAAGAAGACAGGTTGATTCTGTCGTTAACCCTTCCGTATTAGTTACGGTATAATACGATCCTTTATCAACTACATCCTTGAACTGAATCTTATGACTATGGGTAATGTCAAGTCATATATAGCGAGACGTTCGTTTTACTTGTTATTGGCCGAGTCAACTCAAAAAGATAGGTTAAGTGAAATCTGTATTTCTACTCTTAAGCTATCACCTTGCAAGGGTTTAGAGTCAAGTCTTCCACAAGCGATCCTTGGATGTATCTCCCATTAATCGGGAGTGATAAATGCTCAATCCAATGTATAACTACCCTGAAATTACTTCCTGTGACACCCAACCTTTGCAGTTCACACCCCAGAGTCATCTCTGTTAAGGATCGTGGGACCACAGGATCAAAGTCTCACATTCAGTAATTCAGGATGACCAATTAACATTCCTTTGAGTCTGAGGATTAGTTATACTTATTAATACCAATGAGATGAACAGTTGACAAGGATGAATCTACCCATCCTGTTATCTCAAATCGGATCCCCAATCCTAATGAACAACGTTTCATCGGATCTATGTAACTGTCCAGATATCTGTATATATGAAGCTTGTGAGATCAGCTTTCTGTCGGACAGAAGACATTGTTACATACAAGTCTCAACAGTGATATATCAATCCTAAACATATCACTTGACTTGGGGTGGTTTTAAGTTTATTAGTTTATTATAAAGTTTTGTCTCACTTCATGCTTGTATGAACACTTTATAATCACTTTAAACAAACTTACGGATTTCCTTTTATTAGGCTTTATTTAGTGCTTAAAAGGGATTGCCTTTATATAGTTATAAAACATATATCTCATTAAAACAAATGATATAAAGAACAATTCATTTACAATAAGTTTGTATCCTGCAACAATTGACTATAGGACACAAAACCCCAATAATAAGAAAGACAGGCATGTTGAGCAGCTTGTAGTTCAGCATGTGCCATATGAAGCACTGCTCAAAGTTTGAGGCTGAGGAGGAGGAGTTGACCTTGGGAAACAAGAAGTTGGTTAGGATATAGTGTGCTTGTTTTTTAGGCTGACCCATACTGGTACTCGATATTTCACCTTTGTGATTTTTGGGTTTGCAGAACTCAGCTTCATACTGAACGTGCATGTAGTCGTTTGTGCACCTGAGTTCTGATCCTTCTTCTTTCAATTTTAGTAGTTTAGCAAGATATGAAGGAGTGATGTTGATTTCTTTGTTCTTGACCTTAGTGACCATATAGTCGTTGTTATCGTCGGCGACCCTTAGATTCGTGTTGAATTCCTTCACTAACTGCGGATAAGTGGTTCCAAGGAGAGAGAATAGGTCGGTCCATCCGTTTTTTATGATCCATTCGCAGAAGGGTTGCTCAGCTTCCACGAAGCTCTTGGAGAACCAGCGGGAATGGAAAACTTTGAGATTTTTAACGTTCTTGAGGACTGGGGAGAACGTCCTTTCCTTAGGTTTCTTTTTCTCATTCTTCTTCTTCGATGAGGTTGGTTGGTCAGAACGTGGGCTTTTGCCATGGGGACTGACCTCACCCTTTGATTGGTCATGCTGACCATGGGTCTGTTCCTAAGACTCAGAAGAAGTCTCGTGATATTCCTGCTCAGCATGAGAGGGAGGATTAATATCCGAACGGTCGTCATCGTATTGCTCGCCGGAGTTATTCTGGGAATCGCTCGACATTGCGTTTTTGAAAGATTATTGAGAGATGCAAAAATTTAGAAGTTTGAGAGAGAGAGATCTGGTGCGAGATTTTCAAGCGTAAAGAAGAATTAGTGGGAAATCATCCACTATTTATAGCCGGTGCGTGTCGATCTGATAGGTCAAAATGGCAGTTCGTTCTCGAATAGATCAACGACAGTTATCTCTGGCATTAATTGTTGGTCCCTTATAACGTTACAAGTATAGTTCCAAGGGGGGGTTAGGAACTATTTAAAAAATTTAAGCTAGGGCAGACTTCTTTTTTGTGAGAAAAAAGTTTGGACAGCGGCGCTGAGTGAACAGCAAGATACTGGCTTAGTCAACTAGTGACTAGGTCAGTTTCTTTACTTGAGTCAAGAGATAGCACTTAGAGTCTATTCCTGAGCTCGGATATTCAACGCGCACAACTCAGCTTGACCTCTTTACTTGGTCAGTTTTTGTTTAAGCAAGCAATAAATATATAAAGGAGTTAAAGTTTAGAAATATGTTACTCAGCAGATTTATCCAGGTTCGGCCTCCAAGCCTACGTCCTGTCCCCAGAACACATTCCGAGATTTCGAATTCTCTACTGAGCTCTTTAACGGTAGAGCATCAAACCTTTTACAATCTTAGCAACTGAGTATAACAAGAGTACCTTCCTCTATACCTCTACTCAATCCTAATCTCTCGCTGAGTACTATAACCGAGTACTCAGCCTCTCCTTTCTAATCTCTAGAAATGATAAGTGTTTATCCTAAACAATGATTGCTAAGACACCTTAGATGATTGAATAATCACTCTAGACTTTTACACAAAAGATATGAAATTTAGTGTAAGATTGCTTTGCTTTTGTTTGGAGAACTTTGCGTAGAAATTTGGTCAGCGTAATGGCTTGATCAAGTTCTCTATGGAATGAAGCAACTGATGGCACTATTTATAGAGACGTCCGAGGCATCGGTTCATTTCGAATTTCGAAATAACCGTTGGAGGGAAACGGCTTCATGTCGTTGTCATCCTGACTTGCTCAGAGCTCTCGGCCAATCAGATTTGAGTATCTTCTGTCCTCGGTCAGCTTTTGCTCAGCTCGGCAGAATGTCTCTCCATTTATGGTAATGTCAACTAAACAGCATACTGTGTCTTCTGAACTTTACCCAAAGTGGAAACACTTTGTCTGGAAGTTGTTCTTAGCCAGCTGCTGTCTTGTACTGTTTGTCGAATCAACTCAGCAGCTTCGTCCCGAAGTTGTTCCTTGAAGGTCTTCTAGATCCTTCTCTTGTTGAGCTGCGTTTTGTACATAACGACAGCGTTTTGACACACGTGGGCCGAGTTGCTTTAAACTGTTTGACTTGGGCTTTGAATTCCGTATTGGGCTTGGGCCTTTTAATCTTGTAAACAATTTAACTCCACATTGAACAAACACATTAGTAGAATAAATCAAAGCATTTAAACTTAGTGTGTTTAGAATATATTTTAATTACACTTAGACAATTTTGTCAAATCAAAATTATGTGGAAAGGTGTTTCAACAAACTCCCCCATTTTGATGTTGGCAAAACTATTCAGCGGAGAACTCAGTATTGAGCTCCCCCATGATAGTTGACCTAATATATCTTAGCAAACTCCCCCGTAAGGGTTGAGCTACTGACTTAGTTTTACTCTGAACATTTGAAGGTTTAATCGAGTATGTCTGAGGTCAGTTTTCAGATATAGGTCAGCTCATGGAACATATTCTATTTTACTCAGTGTTTAAGCGAAAGTTATAGCATTCAGAGGGCGCTGAGTAATTTGTTGTTCAATGAGTTTTATAAGACAATGTTATATAAACATATAAGTCGATGTCAAACATGTTATCAGCATTAAGTACAATCAACAAGTTTTATAAGCATTTAAACATGGTTGATGTTATTGAAGATACATAATGATTTAATACTCAGCATCATAGATAATAACTCATGACTCAGTTTTTGGATAAACAGATGCAAGTATTGATATTACTAGATGTAGTCAGTGTTTACAGCAAGAGAAAGAAAAACATAACATAACACATAGAGACTACAAACACATAGCATAACTGAGCTAGCCTAGTTTCTATTTCTTTCTCTTTTGTTTGGACTGACTATGCTCATGATGTGTTCTAGCTTGTTCTTTCTCCCCCGTTTTGTCAGCATCGGGAGGAGGAATCCTAAAGGCGTCGGTTAAGACGGCTCTGGTCAGTTCTGTGGACAGCTCTTTAAGTCTATCGGCGCTTTCATTGACACCATCAAAAATAGCAACTCCATTATCTGAGACCTCGGAAGGTATATTAAGTTCAGCAGCGCTGATCATGCTCACTATGAACGCTTGAGATTTTCCTACCCATGTAAGTGCATCAGTCAGACCAGCAATGACTTGATGAAAAGTCTTCAGTAAGGATGTGTCATAGTATTGACGCTGAATATTTGCGTGACGTATGTGATTGAAGGTTTGTCTGGTGATAGACAGCATTTCATTTTGCTTCATAGCGTCAGTATCCATCTCTTGCTTGTTCAAGTTCAGCAATCGAACGACCTCACCAATTTGCTCCACTGAGCACTAAGAATAGGAGACCATTTCCTCGTTGGTTTTGATTTGCTCGGTGTGAAGCTGAGCAAAGAGCATTTTTACTTCATCAGAAGTTGCATAGTGTGTGTTCGCAGCTGACAACGTCTGAACTTGTTCTTGAAGAGCGTTGAGATGTTGAACTATTGTCAGCTGGATCTCAGCCAGCTTTGCGATGGAATCCTGCTTAGCTTGCTGTGCTTGAAAGGTAATGATGACACTCAGTAAGTCCTTGAATCCCTTAACTTCGTTAAGAAGCTGAGTTACATGGGAGAGATGAGTTGTCTCAGCAGTAGAAGATCCAACAGCAGGTTGAATGGTTTGATGAAGGTCTTTGATCAGTGTTTGCACCGAGTGGATGATTCTTTTTCCAGACTCGGTATCATGCAAGTAGCTAAGAGTGCCTTCATTAACTTGCCTTCTTATCTCAGTATGACCGGTTGGAAGAGGAGTCAGTGGAATCACATGGTCAGTGACTGGAAGTGTGGTTCCAATCTGCACTTGAATTTCTGGTAGAGTTGATTGATCGGCAGATGTGTTGATTGGAGAAGAGGTAATTCTGATGCTGACTGGGGCAGGAATGTTTTGAGTCAGCACAATGCTTGGATTGACAACATTTACAGGAAGTGACTCAACTTGACTTGTTGAGTTTGCAGAAGCATTTAAGTCGGCGTGTTCCTTTGGTGAAGAAACAGAGGCTTGCTTTTCGAGGGAAGCCGATGGAGTGGAAGTTGGTTGTTTTCTGAAAAATTTCAGCTTAAGTGCAGAAGGATCCTTGGTCGGCTTCTGAATAACAAAGTCTGGGACAGTTGGTGGTTGAACTGGAAGTTCAATGACTGTCTTCTGACTTGCCTTAACTAATCTTCTTCTGCGAGGAGGAGGAGTGTCAGCTTGTATAGATTCTCCTGAGTGAGAGGGAGAAGTTTCCTCTTGATCAGCATTAAGCTGGTCAGCTGGTTCTTGTCCTTGATCAACATTGTGTTGGTCAGGTTCTTGTTCAGCAGCCAACCCAGTATTGGTTGGCTCAGCATCAACCTCACTAGCTGTTTCCTCAGTGTCCTCAGCGTCATCCTGACCGCCTTCTACTTCTTGTTCTTCATCTTCTTCACTTTCACCATCTAACTCTTCCTCAACTTGTGCAATGAACTGATCGTCTAGATGCACCTCATCTTCTTGATGCTCAGCTATAGTTCCTAGACACTGTGTGTAGTGAGAATCACCGGGAAAAATTACGTCATTAGGAATAGCATCAATGGGAGTCAGTGTAGAAGACTTCTGCTTCTTTTGAGGTTGCTCATCCTCAATTTCAGGCTCTTCTTGCCTGCTCCTTTTCTCAGCTGACTTAGGTCTTTCCTGACCTGGTTCAGCAGCTGACTTTGACTTCTTGGTCAGAGGCTCAGCCTTCTTGGAAGAGGTCACAACAGCTTTCCTCTTGCGGGCAGCTGGAGCCTTTGTCCTTTGGCTTTGCTTTGGAGCTGTTTCCTCAGCTTGTTGTTCAGCAGCAACTTTTCCTTTCTTTAGTGGCTGATTAAACTTCAAAGCCCTCAGCGAAGTTGCGGTTATCTCAGATCCTCTAGCCTTAGTTTCCTGAGATAGATCAATTTGATGATCTAAGAGGATTCTAGTGATGAGCGATCCCAGCCTGAGAGTTCCAGTGCTCCTTATGAACCCAGCAATCAAGAATACTGGCATGTTGATAGGCGTATATGTCAGCATATGCCATATAAAGCATTGCTCGAAATTTGTCACCGAGCTGGTGCAGTTTATCTTTGGGTAAATAAAGTAGGTCAGCAGGTAATGAGCCATCTTTTGGTGCTGACCCATGGATGAACTTGAGACTTCTCCAGAATGACCAGGGGGCTTGCAAAAGTTGACTTCATAGTTATTGTCATCCTGATCTCCAGTTCTTCTCAGTTTTGCTCCCTCATTTTTCAGCTTTAGCAAATTCACCAAATAGGTGGGATTGATGAAAATCGTTTTCCCCCTTACCACTGTTGTTAGGTAGTCCTGGTTATCGTCAGCGATTAAGAGATTGTGGTAGAACTCCCTTACCAGGTCAGGATAGGTGTGATCCCTAATGGAGAACAGCTCGGTCCATCCATTTTGCGATATCCATTCGCAGAAGGGTTGTTCGGATGTCACGAAGGCCTCAGACACCCATCGCGAGAAGTCTACTTTCCATTCGCTAATGTTATCAAATACCTTGGTATATGTTCTGATTTTGGTCGGTTTTCCTTTGGAGGAGGTAGCTTGCCTAGTTTTGCCTTTGATCGGCGTAGTGACCTTGGTGGTTTCAGGCACAGAAGTTTGCCTGGAGGGTTCATCGGAGCTGGTCTTAGGGTGACCGGCACCGGAGATGTTGACGGAAACTCTAGTCATTATATCAGAAAGAGGATTGGGAAGCTTTGAGAGTCTTTGAGAGAGAGAAAGAATGCTTTGCCAAAGAATTCGGTAAGTGTAAAGAAAATAAAGAATGGGGATTTACCCATTATTTATAGCGATGAAGTGTGGATCTTATCGAATCCATGTGTCAGTTTTGCCTTGGGATTGTCAACCGACAAAGATCCTAGCTTTTATGACACATTCGGCGCATACGTCATCCTAGGTGGCTATTCGCGTGCTTTTGCATTTAATGCAACGGATCTAACACTCAGCGTTTAGAATACTAAGCGTTTTATATTCTGAGTGGTCAGTAGTATATGAAAGGATGATTTCTCAGTTTGAAAATTACTACTCGGTGTGCATATTTACTCAGTATTGATATGTTAAGTACTCAGCATAACAATCACTCAGCATGCATAACTCATTCAGCATAGTAATTCACTCAGCATAAATTAACATTTTAGAACAGGAATTTATTGAAGAGGATTAAACATACCAATGGCTTCTCTCAGTATGCTGAACTGTTCACGAGCTAGTGGCTTTGTGAAGATATCAGTAAGCTGCTCATCCGTTGGGACGTAGGTCAGCTTTATCTCACCTTTGAGTACATGGTCTCTAATGAAGTGATGCCTTATGCTGACATGCTTCATTCTGCTGTGTTGAATTGGGTTCTTTGATAGATCAATTGCACTTTTGTTGTCGCATTTGACCTCAATTGTCTTTGTTTGAACACCATAGTCTTCAAGCTGTTGCTTAATCCATAGGACTTGAGCAACACAGTGACCAGCAGCAATGTACTCAGCTTTAGTGGTAGATAAGGCTACTGACGCCTGCTTCTTGCTGAACCAAGATACAAGACAGCTTCCTAAGAAATGACATCCTCTAGAGGTGCTTTTCCGTTCTAGCTTGTCTCGACCATAGTCAGCGTCAGTGTATCCAACGAGTGTAAAACCATGAGTGTTGGGATACCATAAACCTGCGTTCACTGAGCTTTGCAAATATCTAAGGATTCTTTTTACAGCTATGTAATGAGATTCCTTAGGGTTAGATTGATATCTAGCACAGTAGCATACTAAGAACTGAATGTCCGGTCTACTTGCTGTTAAGTAAAGTAGAGAGCCTATCATACCTCGATATAACTTGCTGTCTACTGACTTACCATTTTCGTCAGCGCAGAGGACAGTGTCAGTGCCCATAGGAATGAATATTGGCTTGCAATTTTCAAGATCATATTTCTTCAATATCTCCTTGGCATATTTAGCTTGACTGATGAAGATGCTATTCTTTCCTTGTTTGATTTGAAGTCCAAGGAAGAAGTTGAGTTCTCCCATCATAGACATTTCAAACTCAGTCTGCATTTGCTTGCTAAATTCCTTGCACATTGATTCATTAGTAGCACCGAAAATAATATCATCAACATATATTTGAGCCAGCAGGGTATCTTTACCCTTTCTCTTAATGAATAAGGTTGTATCAGCTTTACCCTTGACATAGTTTCTAGTAAGCAGGAAACTGGTCAGCCTCTCATACCAAGCACGTGGTGCTTGCTTGAGGCCATACAGAGGCTTTTTGAGTTTATAAACGTGGTTTGGGAATTTAGGATCCTCAAACCCTGGAGGTTGATTAACATAAACTTCCTCGTTTATAACTCCATTAAGAAATGCACTCTTAACATCCATTTGAAATAGTTTAAAGTTCATGTAAGATGCATATGCACATAAAATCCTAATAGCCTCTAGCCTTGCCACTGGGGCAAAGGTCTCACCGTAGTCAATACCTTCTTGCTGACTGTAGCCCTGAGCTACAAGCCTTGCTTTGTTCCTGACTACGTTTCCTTGCTCATCCAGCTTGTTGCGGAAGACCCATCTTGTTCCAATGGTCTTCTGACTCCTTAGATGTGGCACTAGCTCCTATACATCGTTTCTTCTGAATTGATCAAGTTCCTCTTGCATTGCACTCATCCAGAATTCATCTTCCTCAGCATCAGCGAAGTTCTTAGGTTCTTGAACTGAGACGAAGGCTACATTGCTGAGGTACCTCCTGAGTTGGTTTCTTGTCATCAGGGTATTCTCAGCGGCATCAAGGATTGCACTCTCTGAGTGCCCTCTTGGAATCCTTATCTCTTTGGGTAGATTGATGTCTTGTGTTGCCTGTGTTTCAACAATCTCTGCAGGTGAAGACTGGTCAGTGAAAACAATATTTGGTTCACTTTTACCTTTGGTCAGCCCTTGAGGGAATGACTCAGCAGCTGTATCTTGATCAGCGGGTGCTGAGTGTGGATCATCCTCGGTCAACGGCAGATATCTTCCTGCAGGGTTAGTTTCGTCGAACTCAACATGTACTGACTCTTCTAAAACTTGAGTTCGTTTATTGAAAACTCTGTATGCTTTGCTGTTTGTTGAGTAGCCTCATCAGCTTTTGAGTCAAACTTAGCTAGGCTATCCTTAGTGTTTAAAATAAAATATTTACAGCCAAAGGCACGAATGTATCCAATGTTGGGCTTTCGTCCTTTCCAAAGCTCATAGGGGGTTTTCTTTAGTATAGGTCTAACAAGAGCCCTATTAAGAATATAGCATGCTGTGTTAACAGCTTCTCCCCAAAAGTACTTTGGAAGCCTATGCTCACTCAACATTGTCCTGGCTATTTCAACCAGTGTTCTGTTCTTCCTTTCAACAACCCCATTTTGTTGAGGCGTTCTAGGAGCAGAAAAGTTATGGTCAATGCCGCTGGCTTCACAGAATTCAACAAACTGTTGGTTTTTGAATTCTCCACCATTATCACTTCGGATGTGAGCTAGTTTTAGGTCTTTATCATTTTCAAGTTTTCTAACCAAATTTGAAAATGTCTCAAAGGTCTCATCCTTGCTACTCAGCAAGATGACCCAAGTGTACCGAGAGAAGTCATCTACAATGACCAAAGAAAATCTTCTTCCAGCCAGACTCAGTGGCTGGACTGGACCGAAGAGATCCAAGTGTAGTAATTCTAACGGACACTTAGTTGAGACAATGTTTTTGCTATGAAAAGATTGTTTGGTTTGTTTTCCAGCTTGGCAAGCGTGGCATAGTTGATCTTTTTCAAATCTAAGTTCAGGCAGTCCCTCAACCAATTGTTTTCTTGCTAATTTGGCCAGGAGGTCCATGCTTACATGACCAAGTCTCCTGTGCCATAGCCAGGAATTTTCTTCCTTTGACACTAAGCATACAGTTTTTGAAAACTTTTTCTCTAAGTCTAGCATAAAGACATTATCAATCCGAGGGGCAGTTAAAATTAACTCATTTGTTTTTCCCTCGTATATTTTACATCCAGTAGCATCAAATATAACTTTTCTCCCATTGTCACATAGCTGAGCTATGCTGAGTAAGTTATATTTGAGTCCGCTGACTAGGGAGACTGACTCAATAGTAGGATTACCTCCGATGGTTCCTGACCCTACTATCTTACCCTTTTTGTTGTCTCCAAAACTTACGCTTCCTCCTCGTTTACGCTCAAATGTGATGAACTGAGTTTCATCACCAGTCATGTGCCTCGAGCATGCGCTGTCAATATACCACATCTTTGACTTCTCAGCACACCTCAGGCTTACCTGCATTGTAACTAGATACTTTTAGGTACCTAATTCTTTTTGGGTCCTTGCTTGTTAGGTTCAACAGGTAAAGCATCATATTTTATTTTATGGCGGCATACTTTGACAGTATGGCAATTCTTTCCGCAGAAGTCACAGCTGACCTTCCGTTTAGGATTTCTCACTGACTGGTCAGCACTCCAGTGCTGAGCGTGCCAACACACCTTTGTGGTGTGTCCTTTCTTCCCACAGAAGTCACACTGGACATTCCGCTGGGGATTCCATCTCTGCTGACCAGTACTTCGGTACTGATCATTCAGAGGAATATTTCTTTTGTTTTGAACCTTTAGTTGGTTCTGGATATTTGTGACATCCTTTCTTAGTTTCTTTGAATCTGATTGGACTTTAGAGACAGACTTATGTATGATCTCCATATTATCATGCAAAGTTGAGTTGTCCTGAAGAAGGAATCTGTGGTCACTTAGCTTGACCTCTTCAACCTCGTCACAGCGCCTGCTGAGTGCTCTAATTTTCTTATTACACTTCTTAACAAGTGTATAGAGGTCACTCAGGGCATTACCCATTTCGTTTCTGAGCTGGGAAAGTGATATTACCTCATTTGATTGCTCCTCATCATCAAATGCAATGGAGGGGGTCAGTATGCTCAGAGACGCACGGCTCAGCAAGTTCGTCAGCCATGAAGCAAATCTTCGCTGACTCGGTGGCCTCAGCTTCTGTTGATGAAGACTCATCACTGTCGCTCCATGTAGCCACTATTGCCTTTTTGCCGTTCTTCTTATCCTTTCTCAGCATGGGGCAGCTTGACTTGATATGGCCAGTTTGATGACATTCAAAGCATGTAATGGGCTTTGAGTTGTCTTTCTTGTATTTGCTGTCGCTGGACTCAGCTTTATACTTATCAAACTTTCTGTAAGGCTTCTTAGAATATTTGTCATTCTTTCTGAACAGCCTTTTCATCTTCCTTGTGAACATAGCCATCTCCTCATCATCTGTTGAGCTCCCATCAGTCGAGTCAGCTTTCATGACAAGAGATTTCTGCTTCTTGCCTTCAGACTTTTCCTTCACCTCGAAGTTTTTCATTGATATCTCATGGGTCAGCAACGAGCTGATGAGTTCGTCATATTTGTAGGTGGTTAAGTCCTGAGCTTTCTCAACAACGGTCTTCTTTGCTTGCCAGTCTTTAGGAAGACTCTTGAGTATCTTTTTGACTTGTTCTTCCTCAGTGAAGATCTTTCCAAGTCTCTTGAGCTCATTGATAATGTTGGTAAACCTTGCATTCATGTCAGATATACCCTCATCATTGTTCATTTCGAACAGCTCGTACAGTTTCATCTGCTGGTTCACCTTGGACTCCTTTACTTTATTGGTTCCTTCGTAGGTGACCTCCAGCTTCTTCCAGATCTCTTGCGCCGACTCACAACCTGAGATTTTATTATATTCTGCAGCATCAAGCGCACAATGAAGCATATTTATAGCCGAAGCATGATTTTGTAGCTTCTTAAGATCATCCTCTGTCCATTTGGCCTCAGCTTTAACAACTGTTTGGCCAGCCACAACTTCGACAGGTACAAATGGACCTTGGACTATAGATAGCCAGGCACTCATATTTGTAGCTTGAATGAAATTTTTCATCCTATTCTTCTAGAAGGTGTAGTTAGACCCGAAGAATAGGGGAGGCCGAGTAATGGACAGCCCCTCAGGTAAGATCTGAGTTGTTTGGTTTCCTGGGAGAAACCGAGTGCTGTTTTCGCCCATAGTGGGGATCAGCTCAAGGTGGTTAAACCTTTTACACTGAGCTTTTAAGCTCTGATACCACTTGTTGGTCCCTTATAACGTTACAAGTATAGTTCCAAGGGGGGGTTAGGAACTATTTAAAAATTTTAAGCTAGGGCAGACTTCTTTTTTGTGAGAAAAAAGTTTGGACAGCGGCGCTGAGTGAACAACAAGATACTGACTTAGTCAACTAGTGACTAGGTCAGTTTTACTTGAGTCAGGAGATAGCACTTAGAGTCTATCCCTAAGCTCGGATATTCAACGCGCACAACTCAGCTTGACCTCTTTACTTAGTCAGTTTTTGTTTAAGCAAGCAATAAATATATAAAGGAGTTAAAGTTTAGAAATATGTTACTCAGCAGATTTATCCAGGTTCGGCCTCCAAGCCTACGTCCTGTCCCCGGAACACGTTCCGAGATTTTGAATTCTCTACTGAGCTCTTTAACGGTAGAGCATCAAACCTTTTACAATCTTAGCAACTGAGTATAATAAGAGTACCTTCCTCTATACCTCTACTCAATCCTAAACTCTCACTGAGTACTATAACCGAGTACTCAGCCTCTCATTTCTAATCTCTAGAAATGATAAGTGTTTGTCCTAAATAATGATTGCTAAGACACCTTAGATGATTGAATAATCACTCTAGACTTTTACACAAAAGATATGAAATTTAGTGTAAGATTGCTTTGCTTTTGTTTGGAGAACTTTGCGTAGAAATTTGGTCAGCGTAATGGCTTGATCAAGTTCTCTATGGAATGAAGCAACTGATGGCACTATTTATAGAGACGTCTGAGGCATCGGTTCATTTCGAATTTCGAAATAACCGTTGGAGGGAAACGGCTTCCTGTCGTTGTCATCCTAACTTGCTCAGAGCTCTCGGCCAATCAGATTTGAGTATCTTCTGTCCTCGGTCAGCTTTTGCTCAGCTCGGCAGAATGTCTCTCCATTTATGGTAATGTCAACTAGACAGCATACTGTGTCTTCTGAACTTTACCCAAAGTGGAAACACTTTGTCTGGAAGTTGTTCTTAGCCAGCTGCTGTCTTGTACTGTTTGTCGAATCAACTCAGCAGCTTCATCCCGAAGTTGTTCCTTGAAGGTCTTCTAGATCCTTCTCTTGCTGAGCTGCGTTTTGTACATAACGACAGCGTTTTGACACACGCGGGCCGAGTTGCTTTAAACTGTTTGACTTGGGCTTTGACTTCCGTATTGGGCTTGGGCCTTTTAATCTTGTGTCTTATAAACAATTTAACTCAACATTGAACAAACACATTAGTAGAATAAATCAAAGCATTTAAACTTAGTGTGTTTAGAATATATTTTAATTACACTTACAATTTTGTCAAATCAAAATTATGTGGAAAGGTGTTTCAACATTAATGACACATTCGGCGCATGGTTTTCTAATCATTAAGCTTACGTCATCCTAGGTGGATACTTAAATACGCGTGCAAGCATCAATTATGCAAGTTGTTCTACTCAGCATCTAGGATACTAAACGTTTGAAGTTCTGAGTTTGGCGTAGAAGGGGTTGTTACCATGTGTAGTAATTCACCTTTTAGCAATCACTCAACATATATAGCAACTCAGTATATAGTGATTTCATAGCGTTCATATTTACCCAGCTTATGACAGTTACTAACATGTAATAATCACTCGGCATATTATAATCACTCAACATTCAATTTATTCAGTAATTTTATTGGAGAGGATTAGACATACCGATAGCTTCCCTTAGTATGCTGAACTGCTCACGAGCCAATGGCTTCATGAAGATATTTGTAAGCTCTTCATCCGTTGGGACGTAGGTAAGCTTGATCTCACCTTTGAGTACATGATCTCTGATGAAGTGATGCCTAATGCTGACATGCTTCATCCTGCTGTGTTGGATTGGATTCTTTGATAAGTTAATGGCACTTTTGTTGTCACATTTGACTTCAATCGTTTTCGTTTGAACTCCATAATCATCCAGCTGTTGCTTGATCCATAGGACTTGTGCAACACAGCTTCCAGCAGCAATGTACTCAGCTTCAGTTGTTGACAGGGCAACTGACGACTGCTTCTTACTGAACCAAGACACCAGACAGCTTCCAAGGAAATGACATCCTCCTGAAGTGCTTTTCCGCTCAAGCTTGTCTCGTCCATAGTCAGCGTCAGAGTCACACCTGACCCAAAACGGCATCAGATATGAACGGAAGACAAGATAACGAGTGTTATCAAGTTTAAAAGGCGACCCGATTTTCTAATAGATAAAGATTTATTTGAACTACCTAAAGTTTTATTTAATTATTTGGCTTGGACTTGATAATTCTATCAAGCTTCCTACGTATCCCGAACATCTTTGACTCTTTAAATCGGGAATCAAAGCCACGTAGTTCTACCTATTTTAGGTAGTTCTCTTAACTTAGATAGTTGTCTTAACTTATTAACTAGTTTTAACTTATTCACACGTTGAATGACACGCTAATACTTTAATTGTATATTTCATGTTGTTATAATCTTTATATATATAAATCATTTTATCAAAATGAATCAAATCGAATAACGTTTTATCAAAACGAATCAAATCGAACAACGTTTTATCAAAACGAATCGTACTCAACTCAACTCGTAATCAAATAAACATTTTATCAAACAAACTCGTAATCAAATAAATTGCTTTAACAAACCAACTCGTAATCAATCAAACATAAAACATTATAATTCAAATCATCAAGCATTTCCAAAACGTACTATAAAATTTATGTGTCCATCCTCGAATTCCGCCCGTGTAGCTTATCATAACATCAATCATATCAATAATCGAAATATCTCATTCATATCTCGCCTTGCCTAACGTTAGGACTACCAGCCGTACACTCTGGCCATACCGCCCTTAGGTATGGTCTTACAACTTACAACTCCTACCCCGAGCAATCCTAGATGGACAAAACCATTTTAATCTCTCGTTCGAAATATCACTAACATAAAAATCATATTGGATTTCAATCCAAATCTCATAAAAACAATAACCGATCTCAATCCAAAAACAATTAATATACAATTATCAAATTCATTTTCCAACCCAATTTCCAAAATACCATGATAATAAATAATCATTCTTCAAATAACCAAAATCAAAAGTATATAAATATTTTAAACAATATATTTTAAACGATTTAATAAAACGTATTCAAAGCCACTCAAATAACTGAAACTTATTTTTATTTGTCATCGTAATAGCTATTTTAGACTGAATATAGGGTTAGACTCGTTATATTATCATAAGTCTATTTTTACTAATTTTATATTCAAATTCATGTACCAATTGTATATTTTATTTTATACCGACTCTAATTGGTAAATATCAACATTAAACCTTCTAATTTATAATTGATTTTAACTCGACAATTTAAAGTCACTTAAATATTAATCAAATAACTTAAAACTAATTTTAAACGAAACACTTTTATCGAATTATTCTCGTTTGTTACCGAAATTGTAACGTGTAAACTAAACTAATATCGTTAACTCCGTCCGAAGGTTCAGTTAGACTCGTGACACTGTCAGAAGTCTATCCGTATAAATTTTATATTCCAAACTTTTGCATTACTATTATTATTATTGAATATATAAAAATTTAGACCGTGACAACTAGTTAATCTTTTTGAAACCGAAACGTCTAATACTGTCTGTTTTAATACGTAACTATTTAAATAAAACCCTATTAGAAAGAAAATAGAAAATAATATTACCTCTCGTAGACTGTCGTAAAGCTTGACACATTATGGCGGCTTAACTGTCGCAAAGCCTAACATATTATGGCTGCTTCTAACCCGTTCACACAAAACCGTTTATTCTAATACACGATGTCCGTTATTTTTACTCTTTAAAAATTATAGAACTAAAAATAAATCATTTTGTTAGTAAAAAGAAAACCATTTGTAAATTGAAATTTCATTTAAAATATAAAACGTTTCCTTTTTTTTCCACAAAACCAAATCTTTCATAAATCCCTCATTTTTTCCTCCCAAAAATATATGAATTTATAGTCATGGAAGATGAATCATCCGTGATAATATAAAAATGTGACGCATGTAAGTAAAAATATGTAAAGTTGACACATGGATTAATACATGGCATTTTTTTTTCATGCAATATGACACATGTTATTTTTATAATAATAATAATATAATGCTCACAAACCAAATTATAAAATTTGAAAAAAAAATTAATTAAATAAAATCGTAAGAATTGGTTGGAGATTTGGTATCAAAAATATATATATATATATATAAAACTTAGCTTCATTTTCTAAAGTTACATAATATTAATTAAGATCCTTTAATTTATAATTTATTTTAAAACACTTTAAATTTTTTATTTTCACACAATCACATAAAATTAAACTTAATAGTATATTTAAAATCGTAATTAATTACTACTTCAAAATGTATATCGAATAATTTTAGACACGGACGTGACAGTCAGTGTATCCAACAAGTGTGAAATCGTTTGTATTGGGATACCATAAACCTGCATTCACTGAGCTTTGCAAATATCTAAGGATTCTTTTTACATCTATGTAATGAGATTCCTTAGGGTCAACTTGATATCTTGCACAGTAACATACTAAGTACTGAATATCTGGCCTACTTGCCGTTAGATAGAGTAGGGAGCCAATCATACCTCGATATAATTTGATATCTACTGACTTACCTTTTTCATCAGCACAGAGCACCGTGTCAGTACTCATTGGGGTAGATATTGGCTTACAAACTTCCATGTCGAACTTCTTCAATATCTCCTTAGCATACTGTGTCTGGCTAATGAAAACGCCATTTTTACCTTGTTTGATTTGAAGTCCAAGAAAGAAGTTGAGTTCTCCCATCATTGACATTTCAAACTCAGTTTGCATCTGTTTGCTAAATTCCTTGCACATAGACTCATTAGTAGCACCAAAGATAATATCATCTACATATATTTGTGACAACAGGGTATCTTTACCCTTTTTCGTAATGAATAAGGTTGTGTCAGCTTTTCCTCTGACATAGTTCCTGGTCAGCAGAAAGTTGGTCAGCCTTTCATACCAAGCACATGATGCTTGCTTCAGGCCGCACAAAGCCTTTTTGAGTTTATAAACATGGTTTGGGAATTTTGGATCCTCAAACCCTAGAGGTTGACTAACATAAACCTCTTCATTTATAACTCCATTAAGAAAGGCACTTTTAACATCCATTTGGAACAATTTAAAATTCATAAAGCTACCATATACACATAATATTCTTATAGCTTCCAATCTAGCTATTGGGGCAAAGGTCTCACCATATTCAATATCTTCCTGCTGACTGTAACCTTGAGCTACAAGTCTGGCTTTGTTCCTGACTACGTTACCTTGTTCGTCGAGTTTGTTTCGAAATACCCATTTTGTTCCAATGGTCTTTTGATTCTTTGGTTTAGGCACTAAATCCCATACTTCATTCCTTTTGAATTGATCGAGCTCTTCTTGCATCGCATTTATCCAGAATTCATCGTGCTCAGCTTCTGAGAAGTTTTTCGGTTCAAGAACTGAGACGAACGCAACATTACTGAGATATCTCCTGAGTTGATTTCTGGTCATCAGGGTGTTCTTAGCAACATCAATAATGGAACTCTCTGAGTGTCCTCTTGGAACCTTGATCTCTTTTGGTAGTGTTGAGTCTTTATGAACAGGTGTTTCAACAATCTCTGCAGGTTTATATTGGTTAGTAAAGGTAATGTGAGGTTCGTTTTTACCTTTGGTTAGCCCTTGAGGTAATGACTCAGCGGCTCCATTTTGGTCAGCGGAAGCTGAGCATGGGTCATCTTTGGCAGGCTGACTTGTCTTCCCTGCAGGGTCAATTTCATCGAACTCAACATGTACAGACTCTTCTAAGACCTGAGTTCGTTTATTAAACACCCTATATGCTTTGCTGTTTGTTGAGTACCCTAAGAAGATAGCTTCATCAGCTTTTGAATCAAACTTAGCAAGGCCATCTTTAGTATTTAGGATAAAACATTTACAACCAAAGGCACGAAAATATCCAATGTTGGGTTTTCGTCCTTTCCAAAGTTCATAGAGGATTTTCTTAAGTATAGGTCTGACTAGAGCCCTATTGAGTATATAGCAAGCTGTGTTGACAGCTTCACCCTAGAAATACTTTGGAAGCCTATTCTCACTCTGCATTGTCCTAGCTATTTCGACTAAGGTTCTGTTCTTCCTTTCAACTACCCCATTCTATTGAGGAGTTCTAGGAGCAGAAAAATTATGGTCAATGCCGATGACTTCACAGAATTCATCAAATTGTTAGTTTTTGAATTCTCCGCCATTATCATTTCGGATGTGAGCTAATTTTAGGTCTTTATCATTTTCAAGTTTTCTAACCAATGTTGAGAACATCTCAAAAGCTTCATCCTTGCTACTCAGTAGGATGATCCAAGTGTACCGAGAAAAGTCACCTACAATGACCAAGGAAAATCTCTTACCACCCAAGCTCAGTGGATGGACTGGTCCGAAAAGATCCAAGTGTAGCAACTCTAGTGGACGCTTGGTTGAGACTATATTTTTACTTTGAAAAGATTTTTTAGTTTGTTTTCCTTGCTGACAAGCATTGCATAATTGATCCTTCTCAAATCTCAGTTTGGGCAATCCCTCAACTAATTGTTTTATTGCAAATTTGGCTAGGAGGTCCATGCTTACATGACCAAGTCTCATATGCCATAGCCAGGAATTATCTTCCTTTGACACTAAGCATATATTCTTTGAAAACTTCTTTTCTAAGTTTAGCATGAAAACGTTGTCAACACGAGGGGCAGTTAAAATCAATTCATTTGTTTTTCCCTCGAATATTTTACACTCAGTGGCACCAAATACAACATTTCTACCGCTGTCCCACAGCTGAGCTACGCTCAATAGGTTATATTTAAGACTCCTGACTAGGGAGACTGACTCAATAGTAGGATTACCTCCAACAGTACCTGACCCTACTATCTTACCCTTTTTGTTGTCTCCAAAACTTACATTTCCTCCTCGTTTATGCACAAGTATGATGAACTGAGTTTCATCACCAGTCATATGTCTCGAGCATGTGCTGTCAATGTACCATAGCTTTGACTTCTCCGCGCACCTTAGGCTCACCTGCAATGTAACTAGTTATCTTTAGGTACCTAATTATTTTTGGGTCCTCGTTTGTTAGAGTCAGCAGGTGAAGCATCATATTTAATTTTGTGACAACATACATTCATAGTGTGGCCATCTTTCCCACAAAAGTCACAATAAACTACCCTTTAGGGGTATTTCCATTTTTGGTCAGCACGATGGTGCTGAGCATACCAACACACTTTTATGGTGTGTCCTTTCTTTCTACAACAGTCACATTGACTGTTCTGCTGAGTGTACCGTCTTTGCTGACTAGTACCCGAATACTCAGTCTTTGAATAGAACATTTTCTTAGCCGATGGACTCAGCTGGTTCTATAAAAATGTGATGTCCTTTCCCAGTTTCTTAGAATCTGATTGGACTTCAGAGACAAACCCATGCATGATTTTCAAGTTTTCATCTTGCCTGGTATTGTCCTGGAGAAAATGTCGGAGGTCACTGAGTTTGACCTCTTCTATCTCATCACACTGCCTGCTGAGTGCTCGTATTTTCTTATTACACTTTTTGATTAGTGTATAGAGATCACTCAGGGCATTAATCATTTCATTTCTGAGCAAGGGAAGAGATGTTACCTCAGTTGGGTGTTCCTCATGGTCAGATCCATCAGAGAGGTCAGCTTGCTCAGAGAGACATTGGTCAGCAGATTTGTCAGCCATGAAACAGATGTTTGCTGACTCGGTGGCATCAGCTTCTGACGAGGTTGACTCATCACTATCACTCCATGTGGCCACCATTGCCTTTCTGCTTCCCTTCTTGTCTTTTTTCAAGGTAGGACAGCTTGATTTGATGTGCCCAGCTTGATGGCATTCAAAGCAAGTAACAAGCTTTGAGCTGTCCTTCTTATGTCTGTTGTCGCTAGACTCAGCTTTGTATTTATCGTTTCTTTTGAATGGCCTTTTGCTGTACTTGTCATTTTTCTTAAACAGCTTCTTCATCTTCCTGGTGAACATGGCCATCTCCTCATCATCTGATGAGTCAGCTTCAGTTGAGTCGACTTTCATGACAAAAGATTTTTGCTTCTTGTCCTCAGTTTTTTCTTTAGCTTCAAAGTTCTTCATTTAAATCTCATGGGTCAGCAGAGATCCAATGAGTTCATCATATTTATATGTGGTCAGGTCCTGAGCTTCTTCAACAACCGTTTTCTTTGTCTGCCAGCTTTTGGGGAGACTTCTCAAGATTTTCTTCACCTGTTCTTCTTCTGTGAAGTTCTTGCCGAGTCTCTTAAGCTCATTTATGATGTTAGTGAATCTTGCATTCATCTCAGAGATGTCTTCATTATCATTCATCTCGAACAGCTCGTATAGCCACATATGCTGATTCACTTTGGACTCCTTGACCTTGCTAGTTCTTTCATAGGTCACCTCCAGCTTCTTCCAGATTTCTTATTCTGACTCACAACCTGAAATCTTATTGTACTCTGCAGCATCTAACGCACAGTGAAGCATATTGATAGCTGAAGCATTGTTTTGTAATTTCTTAAGGTCATCTTCTGACCACTTAGCCTCACTTTTGACAGTTTTTACACCATCAATGGTTTCATAGGGAACAAACAGACCTTGGACTATAGCTAGCCATGCACTCATATTTGTTGCCTGAATGAAGTTTTTCATTATGTTCTTCCAAAATGTATAGTTAGATCCAAAGAACAGAGGAGGCCGACCAATAGATAATCCCTCAGGGAGTATCTGGGTTGTCTGATTTCCTGGAAGGAAACGAGTGCTGTTCTCAACCATTACAGGGATCAGCTCAAGATAGTTTTATCTTGAATAGTGAGCTACTGAGCTCTGATACCACTTGTTGGTCCCGTGTAACATGATATGATTAGTTCTAGGGGGGTTAGGAACTAATATAACTTTTTTTGCTTAATAATGCTGACTAAATAGAATGTTTGTCAATTTAATTTAACCTTAGGTCAGCAAGGCTGAGTGTGGTGTAAGACAACTTTAATCAGATACTGACTAGAGCTGTTTTAGTTGTGAGTTGGGAAGTAACACTTAGTTCAGTTTCCAACTCATCACTCAGATTACTCAGCTTCAGTTTATACAGATTATGTACTGAGTAATTTTAAGCAAGCAACACATACACATATATATATATATCAAGAGAAAGGGTTAGAGATTACTCAGCAGACTTATCCTGGTTCGGCCTCTCCGCCTACGTCCAGTCCCCGGAATCCCTCCGAGCTTTTTCAATCCTCTACTGAGCTCTTTAAAGGTAGAGCACAAAACCTTTTACAATAGCAACTGAGTATGCAAGAGTACCGTCCTCTATTTGTCTACTCAATCCTATCTACCACTGAACACTATAACCGAGTATTCAGATTTTCTCTACCACTGAGTACTATAACCGAGTACTCAGCTTCACTCTTCAAACCTTTTACAAATGATACAAGAATTGTTCTCACTTAACTGAAGAACACTTTAGATGAATACAATTCACTCTAGACTTTACACAATGATTGGAGTTTGGTGTAAGAGCTTGCTTTTTCTTTTCAGACAGCTTCTATTTTGGATTTTCACTTTCTGTCTGTATTTTGTTGTATGCGTCTATATTTGATCCAAGTGATGATTTGGCCTATTTATAGAAATCTTGTGGCTTCAAATGATTTGAAAATCCGACATAACCGTTGTGGAGAAAATGGTCTTCTTCGTCATCACGTGGTCAGCTTCCAAAACCGCAGGCCAATCATGTCTTCTGATTTGCGTAGGAGCCAGGCTTGCTAGATTCGTCTTCTTGCGTCAGGTTCGTCTTCTAGCGCCATGTTTGTCTTCTTACCAAAAGTTAGATGGTCCATGTGTCTCGAAAAGGTCCTTAAAATGGATTTCCAAGACTTCTGATTTGTGTCAGACCTTGTCTGCCAAGTTAACGGATCATTGACGCTGACTTGTTTATTACTCAGCTTGACTTAGTGGCGACTTGATTATTGCTCAGCTTGACTTAGCGGCTTCGCCTTGAAGATTTCATGAAGAAGACATTTCTTTTGCAACGCTAAGTTGTATTTCACTCAGCTTATGCTGTGTCACTTGCTTATGCTGACTTTGTTCTGTCTTTCTTTTATAGACTCTCAGTTCCTGTTCTCGTTAGTTAACTTACTCAACATTGAACAAACACATTAGTTCAATTAAATCAGAGCACTTAAATTTAATTGTTTAATCATGGGATTAACTTAAATAATTTTGTCAAATCAAAATCATGTGGAAAGGTGTTTCAACAAGCTTCATCTTCATCATCACATTTGAAATATTTATCCTGGCACGTCACGACAACTGACCATTCAAGATCCAAGGGGTCCTCAATGTAAAATATTTGCTTTACATGGGTAACTAACACGAATGGATCATTCAAATGACCAATTCTATCCAGTTTGACCAAAGTAAAGCTTAGATCGTCTACTTTCACCTCTCTTGCTGACTCAACCCAATCGCACAGGAATATTAGAATCCTAAAGTGATAGTAGTCCACCTCCCAAATCGCACTAATACGACCATAAAAATTCATGTCCATAGTCTTAGGCTTTTTATCCTTTGCGCTTGCAAACTGCATAGCATCGATAACTAAGAAGATGCCACTGTTTTGAACTGATCTGGTAATGTCCCATGCTTTTATGTTGAAATCAACGTCGTTGACATGATAACCTTTATATGCAGGAACATGACTATTCGGTCCAGAAACAAGGCACCTCAAGGTGCCAGAAACGGCAGACTTGTCAACTCTTATTTCATTTGAAACCTGAAAAATGAAATCATTTATAGTTAGTACACAATAACCCATTACTTCAACCGGAGATGCATAAATATCAACAATTGAATTCATATATAAATTACCCTGTTTTTAAGCCACTCAAGAAATGTCTGGTTTTGTCTATCTCTCATCCACTTAGGAGTATTTTTTTGGCCGGGATAACTCAACTCTAAGAACTTCATATGCTCCCTGAAATTCATACATAGTTCATAGATAAGCAATAGTTACTTATTCTAAAAAAAAAGCAAGTTGACAAGGTATACACGACAGTACTTATAGAAAATAAGGTTGTACATCTTCACATTTTTGCAAAATTGTTAAATGAGCCTTGTGCAGTTGTTCTGTGCCTACTATGACAATGGTAGGGGCAGATAAATACTTGCATCCATTTACTAGTCCCTTCATGTTTCTTCAAGGAAGCCCCACAGTTGCAATATCTCCATTACTCATATGCTCTTGAACAAATTCTACGGCTTCTTCAACAATGTAGCACTCTGCAATGCAACCCTTAAGAAATTGTCGATTATGAACCATTCTTTTAAACACTTTCATATACCTCTCAAAGGGGTACATCCATCTATAAAATATCGGACCACACAACTCGACTTCTCTTAAAATATGTAGGATTAAGTGAATCATTATGTCAAAAAAAAAGGATGGAAAAAAATTTTCAAGCAAATAAAGGGTATTGACAAGCTCACTTTGGACTTTGTGAAGGACTGAAATATCGATTACTTTAGTGCAAACAGATTTAAAGAATAAGAAAAATCGAATGATGAAAATTCTAACAAGTTTGTCCAACACTAAACACAGTGCAATGGGCAGGAGCAATTGCATTATAACATAGCAATTATGAGATTTTAAATTACCTATTCTAGATTCTTTTAACGAAACTAGGTTCCGTACATTAAATGAAAAGCGAGAGGGAGTCTTCATATTGAAAATGAATTACAGACAATCTTTCATTCTTCTATATACAAGTTGATCTGACTCATAGGCAGCTTGTCTCTCTTTTCACCAGATGTGGGTCTCAAGTTAGTACGGATTCTCATATCAATCATATCATTTGTAGCTGCAACTCCATCCTTTGTTTTACTCAGTATGTTCAATAGTGTCCCAAAAATAGACTCACAACAATTCTTTTCAATATGCATTACATCTAGATTATGCCCGACTAGAAAGAATTTCCAATATTCTAGTTCATAGAATACAGACTTCTTCTTCCAGCATGGTCTACACTCGGGGTCACCCTTATACGGAACAAGTTTCTCTCCCTTCCCACTAGCTTTGGGCAAGAATTGAACTCTTTTGTCACACCCGACCCTAAACGACCTCAATCGACATCGGGCGTGAAATAGAAAGATCATAATCAATACTTAGAAGTCTCCAATTTATCCAAATATCATTATATTACAATTGCAATACCAAAGTTCTAACCATAATTCTAACAATAAGCAACAACTTCCAAACCTCGCCTAATCGGTCGGTAACCTTCTCTATATCATGTACTTTCTCACAAAAAAAAAACATTAAAACATTTAAAAACGTGAGACAAAAATCTCAGTAAGAAACTATCAGCTATAAAAACCAACTTTACTTAACATAGCTACATATATACATTTATAAAGGATTTAATCAAAACTGTATAAAATATACTCAAAACTGAAGTTCAAATAACTTTATATATATAATGCATTTTATCAAAACGAATCAAAACCAATAAATGTTTCATTAAACCAATTCATAATCAAATAAATGTTTTCTCAAATATATCAAAATCAATCATAACCGAAAACATAATCCAAATGAACTTAAAACATTGTATCCATCCTCGAGTTTCTCCCCTTAAGTATCAATCCATAACCACATATATAGTCGAGACGTCTCTTAACATTGCCTATCCCATATGGTCTTACCCGACACTTCTTTGCCATACCCAATAGGTCTTCAGACTGTGTACACAGGCCATGTCCCTCACTGAACATGGTCTTCAAATAAAAAACCACCGATCCGGATAACTCTCGATGGATATAAAATCATAACGTACTCAAATTTCCTTTTACAATCAAATTCCAAACTATTTCATAATCATAAATCATTTGGCTTCAATTAGCCCTTTTGTATCATAAAAATCATATTTGGACTTCAACCCAAAATAATAACAACAATAACCGCAACAAATTTCTCAATCCAAAAACAATCATCAAATTCATTTTGTTTAATATAGATATATATTGAAACCAAAAACATATATGTATATATGTAAATCAATCAAATTAAGCCTTAAATCAACATAATCAAGTAAAATCTGAAATTCACATAGAAGCATAATCAATCGCTTCATTTGAACCGTAATTTCACAATAAAAAGCAAAATCGTGAAAAACCCCAATTTACAAAATTCCTGCATAACCTTAAAATATCACTTTCTGAAAATTCTTTGATTATATATATATTTATATACATCAAACTCAAAATATAGTTGATAGTTACTTACCTTGGCTATTAATTGAAAAAAATACACCCGATCGATTCTCCTCTAAATTCTGTCTAAGACGTTTCCCTCCAAACACTTCCGAAACTCAAAAACTCTTCGGTTAGGACTTAGAACTATGTATAAGGATGCTATGGTTTCAATTTCAAGTGATTCGGACGGTCGAATCTCCGTAAATCAAAGAAACGGTGGAAAAACGGTTTAGAGAAAATTGATGAATCAGAAAAAAAAAGAAAAGAATAATATATATTATCAAACATCACCGCCTACACCGCTACGAATTTGAGATATATATCTCAAACTTGGCGAATATCCCATTTGATCCTCCATCTTTATATAATCTTTTAAAAATTATTCTAAACTTTTAATTTACACCTAAAACAATCAAATTAACTCCAAACTTTTCCTATGGCACCAAATTAATATCATATACCCAATAATTATAATATATACTAATATGAAGACATAAATTCTAGAAATTTAGTCACGGACGTGACAATTCTCCCCACCTTAAAAAATTTCGTCTTCGAAATTCACGTTCTCTAATCTAAATTTTCTTCCTCAAATAATCGTCAAGATCACAAAATTATTTCAAATTATCAAGATTCCTCATAATCATCATAATACCACAAAATGTTTCCTTCCATTAACTCCATCATTTATCCATATCCACATCACTGTAACAATTATTTATACATAACTCTTAGTAACTCTAAACTTCAACCTAGTCAATTCCATCACCAATAAAACTTCAAATATCATATATTAAATTTTATATAATAGGATACACTTTATATTCGTATCTTCATAACATACACCAAATCTCATTTTAATAAATTTAAATCACAATTGATTCCATCAATTGCATATATATAAAATATATTTCACCTATCTCCAAATTCTACAGACTTAAAAAAAATCACTTTTGAACCGCTAATATGTATGATATTATATTTTTCTTAAACTTCAACTAATTCGAATCAATGATTTGCATCAGCATATAATCTTACTTCATCAAATTAATAATACTTATAAAATCTTAATATCAATGTCACTCTTGAAATTTCCCCTTTATTTCCTTAAATTCAATTGAACTACTTTTTTTTTTGTCTTCTTCAAACTCTAAATAATATCTTTACACCCATCAAAGTCAATAAATCTATAATATCATTCGATTTTCTTATTTGACCTATAAACACTCAATTTGATCCTTATATAAACTTAAACCATAATCACATAAACTTCACCTAAAAATAACTCTCTTAATTTCCTACCTCAAACTGTGCTTAAGATCAGAAAAATTTGTCCTCAAAATTCATATCTTAATTATTTCCTCAAACACTATTTAAGCTTACCAAATTTTCATATTTAATCATCAAATCATGAACTCTAATATATTCTCCCACTTTACTTTTCATTGATCACTAACATCGGTCTCTAAACATCATGGATATAACTCTCAATAATTCTAAACCTCAACCGAATGAAGTTCACCAATAAAACAGTAATTTAAATTTTAGATCTCATTTATTCAACTTAAGATTCTACAATACACTAAATTAATGGTATAATCTCCCAATCATTAATCAACTTCCAAACCCATTAAATAAAACCTCCATATTTTATCTGTCTCAATCCCATATCTATTATCTCCAATTGATCACTTTATCATTTCCTCAATTTCCTATATTCTTAAGAAGACCAACTTATCATGTAAACCAGTAGCAGTGTCTCTCAAATAAGAAGAAAAATCAAAGCAAAAACCAAATTCTGGTTTAACACTAAAATGACCAACATATGTCGTTTTCAGCATAACTTTTTCATACGGAGTCCGATTAAGGCGATTCAAAAAACCTTGGAAACGTAAGATAATAATAAAGAACTTTCATTTAGGACTTTATGACAGATTCGGCCTCTATCGGGTCGAAAAATGCATCATAAGATTCAGATACGAATCTGATTCTCCCGCAGCACCTATATAGACAAGTTTCTATTATCTCTAGCTCAAAGTTATAATTTCCTCATATCTCATATATATATATATGGTTGTAAACTAACTATTAAACTCTCAAATATCAACCCCAAGTGATACTTAATATCATGTATGTAACCAATGTCGCCAAATATCAAATAATTTACTAATTTTTATACACCCAATATTTTACTAACCATCAAATCTCATGTCTACTCTTCATTAGCTAGTTACTCAATCCTCGAAAAATTTCAATCGATTATTTCTTAGCTTGCACCAAATATTCATATTCCTCAATTACTATCGATTATTTCTTAGCTATCACCAAATATCCATATTCCTCAATTACTATCAGTTATTTCTTAGCTATCACCAAATATTCATATTCCTCAATCACCAAATATCGATGTTCCTCAATTACTATCAACCTTAGGTCCGAAGAATTTAACCGAGAGCTCTGATACCAAACTGTCACACCCGACCCTAAACGACCTCAATCGGCATCGGGCGTGAAATAGAAAGATCATAATCAATACTTAGAAGTCTCCAATTTATCCAAATATCATTATATTACAATTGCAATACCAAAGTTCTAACCATAATTCTAACAATAAGCAACAACTTCAAAACCTCGCCTAATCGGTCGGTAACCTTCTCTATATCCTGTACGTTCTCACAAAAAAAACATTAAAACATTTAAAAACGTGAGACAAAAATCTTAGTAAAAAACTATCAGCTATAAAAACCAACTTTACTTAACATAGCTACATATATACATTTATAAAGGATTTAATCAAAACCGTATAAAATATACTCAAAACTGAAGTTCAAATAACTTTATATATATAATGCATTTTATCAAAACGAATCAAAACCAATAAATGTTTCATTAAACCAATTCATAATCAAATAAATGTTTTCTCAAATATATCAAAATCAATCATAACCGAAAATATAATCCAAATGAACTTAAAACATTGTATCCATCCTCGAGTTTCTCCCCTTAAGTATCAATCCATAACCACATATATAGTCGAGACGTCTCTTAACATTGCCTATCCCATATGGTCTTACCCGACACTTCTTTGCCATACCCAATAGGTCTTCAGACTGTGTACACAAGCCATGTCCCTCACTGAACATGGTCTTCAAATAAAAAACCACCGATCCAGATAACTCTCGATGGATATAAAATCATAAAATCATAACGTACTCAAATTTCCTTTTACAATCAAATTCCAAACTATTTCATAATCATAAATCATTTGGCTTCAATTAGCCCTTTTGTATCATAAAAATCATATTTGGACTTCAACCCAAAATAATAACAACAATAACTGCAACAGATTTCTCAATCCAAAAACAATCATCAAATTCATTTTGTTTAATATAGATATATATTGAAACCAAAAACATATATGTATATATGTAAATCAACCAAATTAAGCCTTAAATCAACATAATCAAGTAAAATCTGAAATTCACATAGAAGCATAATCAATAGCTTCATTTGAACCGTAATTTCACAATAAAAAGCAAAATCGTGAAAAACCCCAATTTACAAAATTCATTCATAACCTTAAAATATCACTTTCTGAAAATTCTTTGATTATATATATATATTTATATACATCAAACTCAAAATATAGTTGATAGTTACTTACCTTGGCTACTAATTGAAAAAAATACACCCGATCGATTCTCCTCTAAATTCTGTCTAAGACGTTTCCCTCCAAACACTTCCGAAACTCAAAAACTCTTCGGTTAGGACTTAGAACTATGTATAAGGATGCTATGGTTTCAATTTCAAGTGATTCGGACGGTCGAATCTCCGTAAATCAAAGAAACGGTGGAGAAACGGTTCAGAGAAAATTGATGAATCAGAAAAAGAAAAAGAAAAGAAAAGAAAAGAATATATATATATATTGTCAAACATCACCGCCTACACCGCTACGAATTTGAGATATATATCTCAAACTTGGCGAATATCCCATTTGATCCTCCATCTTTATATAATCTTTTAAAAATTATTCTAAACTTTTAATTTACACCTAAAACCATCAAATTAACTCCAAACTTTTCCTATAGCACCAAATTAATATCATATACCCAATAATTATAATATATACTAATATGAAGACATAAATTCTAGAAATTTAGTCACGGACGTGACATCTTTCATATAACTCCTCTCCAGTTAATGGTTTAGGAGGATCATCCTTTTCTACATTGTTATCAAAAGCAGAAGCTTGCTTTCTGTAAGGATGGTTTCTTATAGTCCACCTACGAGTCCTTATATAAGCCAAATTTTTAGAATACTTCAACCTTATTAGTTTGGTTTGGTCAATACATATAGGATATGCATTGTACCCTTTAACAGTGCTCCATGATAAGTTCCCATAAGCGGGAAAATCGTTAATAGTCCATAATAAGACCCCTCTCAACCTAAAGTATTCTCCTCTCACTGCATCATACACCCGATCAATTCCATCATTCCACAAGACTTTTAGGTCATCTATTAAAGGCTGCAAGTACACATCAATATCCTTTCCACGCTACTTGGGTCCGAAAATTAACGAAGTTAACATCATGTACTTCCATAGAAAGAAGAAACTTGAAACCCAAATTCCAATTACGTTATGTAAGTTGGAAAAAGTCTTTCCTTCTTCGTTTTTTGATGTGATGGTGCATTTGCCTGTTCATTTGGCTACAGAAGCTAAAATTGGGGGGCCTGTTCAATTTCGATGGATGTATTGTGTTGAACATTCCATGTATGAGATGAAACAACTCATTCGCAACATGGCTCATCCTGAAGGCTCAATTCTCGAGGGCTATATTGCAAAGGAGTGCATGACTCTTTGTTCAAGGTACATGAAAGACACTAAAATAGAATTCAATAAACTTGATCGAAATTACAGTGGTGGGCCACATAAAATTAAAGGCGAGCTATCCTTATTTTTTGAATATGGACGAGCATTAGGAGTTGGTGTAACCTGTGATCTTAGTGCTGAAGAGTGGGACCAGGCCCATCATTATGTTTTGAACAATTGTAGTACAATTCAACCTTTTCTTGAGTAAATATATATATATATATATATCTTGAAATGTAGTAATTTATTTATAAAATTTGTGTTTTTATCTAACTCGTGTTATTATGTAGAGAGTATAATGAAATTCAGCAAAATAACCTGCTTGAAATCAAGAATGGTGAAATGAAACAATGTTTTCATAGTTGGTTTAAAGCTAGGGTGAGTGAATTAGTGTTAAAAAAATTAATGTTTAAAAGATTGAATATTAAAGTTCATTGATATTCATAATTTGCTTGTAGGTTGTAAATATGTGTAAGGAAGATAAGAGTGAAAAGATGGAGGCCTTATTGTCATTGTCTCGTGGTCCTTTAAAACATGTTACACACTTCAAAGGTTATGCACTTAATGGATATAGGTTTCGGATAGAAGAATGTGATAAATGATGTAGGACACAAAATTGTGGGGTATGTGTAACTGCTATTACAAGTAGCAGGCTAGATATATTGATTATTATGGGGTTTTAACTGAGATTCTTGAGTTATAATATCTCAGTGGGAAACGAGTGCCTTTATTTCGATGTAGATGGTTTGATGTGCATGATAAGGAGAAAGGTGTCAAAACATATGCATATGGGTTCACTACTATCAATTGTCATCGTTTGCTAAAAACAAATGCACCTTTCATTTTAGCAAGCCAAACATCACAAGTGTTTTATGCGAATGATAACATGAATAAAGGTTGGAATGTTGTTATCAAAACAGCACCTCACGATGCTTATGATTTGCCATCAACAAAAGAGGATGAAAGTGACAATATAGAACATTTAGATGAAGCATATCAACATGGTGGATCGTTCAACTTTGCTTGTGATAACCCCATATCATTCTATTCAAATAGTGAAGAAATCCAAGTAAGTAGTTGCTTACGGCCAACAAATGTTGAAGTTCCGTCATTGAAGAGGAAACAATAAGTATTATAGAGAGTTGCATCCTTTGATTTCAAGTAATATGATGGTGTTTCTTTAATATAAATGATTGAGCTCTATGTGGTCATGTTTTTGTAACATATGAAGTTTTATTTCATTTGTATTTAACAACTCTTTATTACTTGAGCTAATAATGAAGTTTCTCACTTGTAGTTGAATTGGCAAAGGAGAAAATTAACATCCGACATGGAAAATTTATAGCACCCGGAGCGTTATCGAATAAGCAAATGAGTGAACGAAAAGAAATCGGTACCGTCAAAGAATCTCCTAAATTGTTGGCTGCAAATCAGAAACCTCAGCAGATTATTCATCAAACAAGTAACTGGATTAGTTTAGATTTAATGGTTTGTTTTAGCTTCAATTCTGAGTATGAATTTGTTTTAGCGGAAAATTGAGAATTCTATTTCAGAATCATATTTATGTTTTAGTTTATTTTGCAGAGTCATTTTTCTATTTTTATTTTCACATCAATTTTCTATTTTTATTTAGCACCAGTTCTGAGCACTACAACAAATCATCACTTGCGCCACGAATCATGCCACGAGAATTCAAAATTCGTAGCGTATTTCCTTTTAACCACGGGAATAAGAGACTCCTGCATGAACTTTAGATTACTTGATATATTTATGCCACGAGTAATGGTTTTTCGTGGCAAAAATACACTGATGCCACAAATTTTGCCACGATAGATTCTTTTTCGTGGCTAAATCTATTTATGCCACATAAAAAGATTACATATGGCATAAAATTACTTATGCCATGAGTAATTTATTTCTTTGCAAAACATTAATTAATTTTTGAATAAATAATTAATGTTGAGGTGTTTTAATCTATTATACTAGTTTGTATATATTTATTTTAAGGTCCTTGAATTTTTTTTGATCAACTCTTTAGACCTTTCATATATTTTTACATATTAAAATGTAAAATTACCCTTAATAATATAAATAAAAATTTATCTTTTTAGGTTTTTTAAATTTAATTAATATATTTAGAATGAAAATTTGATGCAATATGTACACAATAATATTTCTATTCTGATATAAAAATATTCTATTATTTATTATCTTAAATTTAAATTTGTGTTTTCTTTTTTATTATTATTTAATATAACGATGGAAATTATTCCACTGTCCATCACGGGAATTTATATTAGGCGCCCGGCTCTCCAAATCATATAAAGACCTTCCATTTATATTTCGACACCTGTTATTTAAATAAATTATTTTATTTTATTTTGAGTATTTTTCTATCAAAAAAAACTACCTACAGAGCAGAAACCAAGAACATCATCTGCACCGATCTCCATCACCGCCATGCTCCATCACCGTCGGCCTCCATTCATTGCCGTTCGGTATCCACTGCCTCCGGTGATATCCACCAATAACGATTTGTGTTGTTTTTTTTTTTAGATTTTTTAATATAAATACATAGATATATTTCATGGGTTGATTGAAGTGTAAAAATTAGTTTTTTTTTTATTTACAGAGAAGAAGATGGATACTTTTTTTCTTTTTAATCCATTAATTTCAAAGTTGTCTCTTGCCTTCCTTTAGAAATTAAAGATTGTATTTGAAAAAACCCAAAATTGTTACGAATGCGATTTCTGATTTCCGATTCAACATAGAAGAAGAAGAAGAACAGAGGCGGCCTGAGGTGATAAAGAGGCAGCCGGATTTCTGGTTTCCGATTCTTTTTCTTTCACTTCAATTTTGGTGAAGAAGAAGCTCTGTAAAGAGGCGGCCGGAGGTGATAAAGAACAGAAGCGGTGGATATTGGAGCGGAAGTGGTCGGATACCGGCGGTGAAGGAGAACTACTGTGTAGATGATGTTTTTTATCTCTTTCTTTTCTGGTATTTTGTCGTTTATTTGATGTCAAAATAAAATAAAATAATTTATTTAAGTGATAGATGTCGAAATATAAATAAAAGGTCTTTATATAATTTGAAGAGCCGGGTGCCTAATATAAATTCCCGTCTATCACATACAGAATATGAGGGGATTTTTTTTTTACAAGGGAGAGGCGAGAATTACTTATTATCTTCCCTCCCATTTTTTGATTACCAAAAGTTCTCTTTCTCTTTCTCTTTCTCTTTCTCTTTCTCGATCTTTCCCACACCCATGTCCCTCCACTCCCCTTCTCTCTCATCAGTTCTATTTACTCATCATATTAATTGTACATTCCTGATGGAAAAACTACTTCTCATCCGGGATTGAACCAGCCCTGTCGACGACTCTTAAAGTTCCGACTTTTTCTTTGTTTTTTTGGACCACGGCAGCATCAAGCACCGAAGTTTTCTTCAATTGAGGTGAGTTAACCCTTCACTTTGAATTGATTTAGGAATTTTGAATGGGTTTGCTTGAATGTGATATTTTATATAGAAGGAGTGTTTGCTTGGGATTAGGGATTTTGAATGGGTTGAGAGATTTTGAATAGGTTTAGGGAAACTCCCAATATCCAAGAAGAGTTTAATTGGTTAAGGGAAATCTTAAAGTTTTTACATACTATATGGTCTACTATTTTTCAGTTTATATAGGTTAGAGAAGGTATTACTAATGGCAGTCTTTCTCTTAGCACTGCAATTCATGTTAGTTACTACTTTCTATTAGTTTACTTCTCATTGAATATGATGCATTAAGTAGGATAGAAATTGATGATAAGCCCATGTCAATTGCTGACTTGAAAGAATATAATGTCTCGTTTGTAAATGGCAATTTATAATTCATCTGGAATTGTTTATGAACCATTCATAAATAATATGATATGATTCTATTGATGAAAATTGCTATAAATATCCCAGATGTCATGTTTTGAAGGTTTTGGAGTCCAATAAGCTCATAAAAGGGATGAAGGAGTTTAATCACTTAATGTTAAGTGAGAAGAATTTTTGGGAGAAATATATTGATAAACTCATAGATGAAATCCTGGTTTGTTGGAGTTTTATCTTGGTATCAAGGAAGCCTAAAGCTCGGTGCTCGATGGAGAAGAAGTAAGTTTTCCTTTAGAATGAAAATAGATTAATAGTTCTTAGCTTTACTAATTATGGTTTTGTCTTTCAAATACTATCAGTATTGAATTCAATGGATATATTTTGGGGACTGATCTGAAACTCTCTCTTGCATGCCTTCAATAAGATTGAAAGAAAACACCTATTGATTAGATGATAGCAATTTTTGGTTTCGTATCAAAATCATGTTTAGGTGCTTCTAGTGAATGCCTTTTTGTTGAGGAAAAATATTTTCAATTTCCCAATGCAATCATATTGCTCCATTCTGCCATTGTTTTGGCTGTATTCTTCAGGTTCTTATTTTATATTGGATAAAGAACACCAATCAATTAATGGTCATTTTCTCTGTTGTATAATTAATGGTCCTTAATTGTCAAGCATTCTGGCCATTACAAATATTCTTGCAAAATTCAGTTAATAGGCCAAAGTGAATACATATGCTGAAATGTCAATATTACTAGTTTCCGGAAGCCCCCTTTATTTACTTAATGTTCCATATCAAGTATTGCATACTTTTGAAATAAGAAAAATAAACTTTTAAATTGGTTGGTCCTTTGACAGAGAATATCCAATTAATATAGACATGATATGTGCAGATATTAATTATTGAGGGTTTAATATGTTAAATTAAAATATTAACAATGTAGTGTGTAAAAATTGAAAAGTGATATGTGCAAATATTAATAATTGAGTGTTTAATATGTTAAACTAAAATATTAAGGGATAAGATACCAAAATAGGTTTAGGGTTTTTGGGGAAGTATCAGTTTAGGCTCTACGTACAAAATAGCACCAATATAGGCTTAAGGTTTAAAAAATGTACCAATTTAGGTCTCGATAACGGAACGAGACACGTCATTGATAGTACTACGTTAAGTTCTGTCAATTGTATATAGAGGGAGGAATGACGTGTCTAATCCGTTATCGATGCCTAAATTGATACCATTTTTTAAATGTTAAACATATATTGGTGCTATTTTATACGTGGATTCTAAATTGATACTAGACCTATTTTGGTACCTTATCTCAAAGATTAACAATGTAGTGTGTAAAAGTTGAAAAGTTAAAACAGCCTCGTGATATTACCATACCTTCTTCTCACCATTTGTTTATCATCTGTATGGAATTTCCTCCAATGATTGGTCCCTCTTTTTCTCTATTGATGATCGACAAATGACTGCTACCCATGCTAAGTGGTTCAGATCTATTCTTCAAGCTTAACGATGGAAGGTTCAATGTCCAATCCTACACGAGCTTTCTCTTCTTATTTCATTTTGCTTCCTTGATCGATTCCTCTTCTTATTTTTGCACTTTTTTTTATGAAAAGACATAATTTTAACTTTGCCAACCAAACATGCAAAAGCCCAAGTTTGTCAGAGCTATTTTTCAAGGCCAGTAATGAAAGTTTTATTTATTTCTCTTGAGTTCATGCTTCCGACCTAAATTTACAGCCTTTTAGGTTCTTTTGTATCCCTATTGCTTTGATTAGGAATGCTCACGTTGGGTTTTTCTATTGATAAATTTATTTTTCTTATGGTTTTTTCTTTTCTGTTGTATCTATGAGAACATCTCATAGAGAAAGCTGCACTTTTAAGTTAGTTTTTTGTTCATTTTTTTTTTCTCAGTTTCCCCAAGTTGAGTTTCTAATATGGTCCTTCAATTCCCTATTATTTGCTTATGGACTTTTGTTTTCTTTCTTGGATACTCTCTTTTGATGTTGCTTTCATACCTTGTTCTTCATGTTCCATTTTTTTTTCTTTCTGCTAATTAGATAATTACTATCTGTTTCTTCTTTGATTTTTGTTTTTCTTTTCCTGCATTTCTTTTTTATTTTGAGTTGATAAATATCGGTCTCTTGAATTTTGTAGGAGAGATCCTATTTTGTTTTTGTTTAATTGTTACTCAATCTCCATATTTAATGCTTATTCAATTTCCATGAAGAGTTCAAATGTTTATATTAGGAATTGTGCAACTTTGTGAGATACATGTCAAATTTTAGTTTACAATTTTCTTTGTGGATTTGACTATAGACTATAATCTGAGTCTTTATTATGAATTGCTTTTTCTTAATTGGCATTTACATCCATGAAGTTTTAATAAACTGTTTTTTTTACTAATCAAAATTCTTACATTTAGCTTTGCTATTTACCAAGGTTTTGTTTTTGCAGCTCCTTTCTATGATTATGTGGGAGCTCCTCCTGTTGTAATTAAAGTTGATATGCATTTCCCTTTTTGCTACTTCATCTGATTTCATTAAGGAAACTTCCTTTTTGTTTTTGCAGTATTTGTATAAAAAGCAATCTTCAATCTTTAAAGATCATATATGAGCTCTCAACTTTGAAGCAATATGAGTCCTAATTTCTTATTGAATTTCCTTTTTCTTAACTATTTATATGTTTGTATTATCTCTAATTTATTTTGCAGATTGATCTATATGTTTTTGTAGGGTGTTAGATTGGAAATTCGATGCCGAGTGAAAGTTAATGAGATCACAACTGACCTCTAGCCTCATTGAAGTTTAAATTCGTTGTTATTAGAGCTCAATTCACTCGAAAAGAAGCTTAATTCCTCATCTCAAAGGTCAGAAAAAAATAGAAGAATTTAATTTCTAATAATTCAACCTTCTAATTGGAACAGAACAATTGGTGACTATAGCCTCAGTAATGATAGTATTATTTAATTTAGTTATAGACTGTAGATCTATAAATTATGTTTTTGCATTTTTTTCCTGCATACTCTGATTATGAACATGCTATGCAGTTCATTCGTAAAACCGATACATTTCCATGATTTCTACTATGTATGGGAATTGGGATTGAATTGACAAAAATAGTGAATACCTTGACTTCAAACATTTTTAGGCATTTATATTTTGCGTAAAGCTCGGGCCTTCAGTTCCACCTTGTTAGTTCCTTCACTACAACACAAATGACTCATTTAAGACAAGATATCTGAGGAATGACATAGTTAAGAGTGGAAAGAGAGAAATCACATACTGTATTATGTTATAGTAGAGATCAGGATGAAGCATATACTATCAAATTTGCTCCAAAGATAACAGGGCCACATAGGAAATTGAATTACATGCTTCCTTTTTCTTTTTGTAATTTGTTGTTGATATTTGTCTTATGTACTATGCATAAGGAAACTATCTTGTGAGTTCGTTTCAGATTTTATTCCTGTTAAACACAGCTGCTAAGTGGTCAAAAAGCAACGAAATAAGGATTATACTTGAACTTAAATTTGTAGCATTTGTGCCTATATTTTTGTCTCAATTAAGATGATCTTCATTGCTATTTATTAGTAATGTTCCTTGTTAATTTTATCATTGTTATATGAAGCTTTGGATCTCATCACGTTCATTATTTTGATTGAATTAGTTGCTACTATTAATAGCTTATACTCTTCACCAGGAGTTCCTGTACTGCCTGGGTGAGTTGCTTCTGTGGGAGACACGTGTGCCGAAGGGTGTTAAGGTGTTGCGAGTCAGGCTTGAGATATAGTATCTATGTAAATTTGATATTATTATTTGTTATTCCTTTTAAATCATGGCATCAGTTTTATTCATATCATGCTTATATTTGTATTTTAGGGATGCAGGTCTCTGAACAACAATTTTTTAAGCTGAGATATACCAGATTATTTGGTCGCTTACATGATTGATGAATTTGTAGGTTCTTATGTTGCTAAAATGGAATAGAATTGAGAGATTTATTTTCTTTCTTGAATTTTTCTGTTGAATGATAGAATGATTGATATTTAATTATTAATTATTTATTTTTCGTGATTAAAATTTTAGACTGTTTATTTTTTATTCATTTCTTATTGAATTTAATGCAGCTATGTTCAATCCGAAAGTTCTTATAATAATAACAATAATAATCAAAGAAATTAAAAATTAATTCAAAATAAATTGCTAAAATTCGATCAAGTTTGTGACGATTATATTCGTGGCTAAGCAAAGTTCCTACCTACAAGTGTTCTATTTTTGCCACGAATGTTATAATTTTGCCACGGTTATACTCGTGGCTCAATAAGGTTGATTGACATGAGCCATTATATCTTGCCACATGTATTTTACTCTTGCCACGAAATTGCACGTGGCAAAGAGATATGATTAGCCATGAATGTTTCCATGGCATAAAACTCAATTTATGCCACAACCATCATTTTCCCGTGGCCACTATCTAGCCACGCTCACTTGCGCCACGGGAGATTTATTTTGAATTTCCGTGGCTAAATACTATAGCCACGGAAATATTATACTTGTGCCACGACTCTAACCGTGGCGCAAGTGATGATTTGTTGTAGTGGAGTCTGTTTCTATTTTAGCTGAAAATTTAGAATTTTGTTTCAGAATCAAAATTATGTTTATGTATATGTTTTAGTTTCTATTGTAGAAACAATTTTCTATTTTGTTTTCGCATCAACTTTCTATTTTTGTTTTAGCATCCGTTATGAGTCTTTTCAGTTTTAGCAGAAAATTCAGAATTCTGTCTCACAATTAGATTTATGTTTACATGTATGTTTTAGTTTCTATTGCATAATCAATTTTTGGCTAGTCTATTTCTATGGCAGAATCAATTTTATGGGTCTGTTTCTGTGGCAGAATCAATTTTTTCTTATCTTTTTCTTATATATATATATATTAAAAAGGCACCAGATCTCTTGTTATGCACTATGATGATAAAGAATACATAGAGAAGAATTTTGATGAAGACACCTCTTACTTGGATATTTTGAGATTGTGCAAAAGATTCTTTGATATATATTCTGTTCGGTTCAAAATCACTGATGATGAAGGGTTGCGATTATGTGATGATGAAGATATCTTATTCTTGACGAGGGATAATACTGGTCTTCCGGAGGTACATGTTAACATTGAGGAAGATATAACAACCTCACTTTTGTCCTTCAAACTTCCAGAGGACAATTCATCATTAGGTAACATTGTCAAAATATTTCAATGGTTATTCTGTTATGTATTATAAATTTCATTAATTATAAATATATCTTTGCAGCTTCAACCATTTCAATTTCACAAAATCCGGAAGTTACAAATCTTAGGATTGTAGGCGATCTTAAGGTAAATGAGAAAGTAATTATTTTTGGTGATGTTATCGGAGGGAGTAACGAAGCTAGCACTATTCAAATGTTTATTACCATTTCTACGAACTTTCATGTAGATAATGATCTTGAAACTATTAGCCTATCTCAGACTAATAAGGCAAGTTACTTAGCTTACTCAAGTGAAAATGGTGATATATTTTTATTTTTCTCAGTTTAGTTTAAGACTTACATTATTTTCTTTGTATTTAAGGTGTTTCTTATACCATTGGAAGCTCTCAGTCATTATCTTGTAGCAAAATATACTCCCGTGGCTGAAGATGGTAAAATTGGCGACTCAGTATATGTTACATCAGACAAGTATGTCGAAAGTAAGTATCATTGTTCAAAATATAGTCTATTTTCTTTTACTCGTCACATTACTTTGAACAAATTATAGAAATTGATTTTATTTTGTTAGATTCCACATCTCAAGTGAAGAAAAATGTTAGAGGGAAGAATTTGAATAAGAAAGTTACAGCTCTTAAACCCGGAGAAAAGATGGAGGTCACATTCTACAACAATCGTGCAGTCGGTGATAATCATACATGTTGGTCAAGACACTTGGGAAAAATTATTCGTGATGGAAATATTTGTCCAGTTCAAGTTCAAACATGGAGGGATATGACGCCAGAAGTCAAGGACCACATATGGGGTGCAGTGAAGGTAAATCTTATACAAATTAATGGCTTTTCTGTCTATATTTGTTAATTTTCCTCACGATAAGTGATTCTTTAGATTTCACAAGCATATTTAAATTGATGATTATTTGACTTGAACTGTGTGTTGAGTAAGATATTAAATAAGTTTTTTTAATCTGCAGTTATGAAACTTAGTAATGATGCATTTAAATTTTGTAGATGTCAATGATGCTAAGCTTTTCTAAACTGTTTTATTTTTACTTATGTGTTGCAAATAATTGTAGTAACTGTTTTATCCTTAATTATCTGGACAAACATACACTTTTCTTTAGTTGAAGTGAGTAATTATAGTAATATGAAATAACTTGAAATGTTCTATAGTGCTTATTTTGCTATAGGCTTAAGCATTATTTGTCCTCTGACCTATCCAAAATTTTGTCATTTGGCCTCTGACCTATTATTTGGTCATATTTGGCCCCTGACCTATCCCAATTGGTGAAATTTCATCCAATTTGTATTAAAATTTGACCGAACCGTTATCTCATTGACGAGTAACGATATTTTAACACTTGAACTTAATAGATTTTAGTTTAGGATTTGTTTTTTGTTTTTTATTTTTTAATCTAATTAATTATTTCCATATAATATGGTAAAAAAAACTTTAAGAAATATCGCGTGTCAAGTTCAATTGTCAAAATATCATTACTTATCAATGAGATAACGGTTCGGTTAAGTTTTAACATAAATTGGGTGAGCTAAATGACAAAATTTTGGATAGATCAGGGGCCAAATAATATTTTAAGCCTTTTGCTATACTATTTGGTGTTGTCATAAAGACTTTATGTAGGATTCTTTTCAACATAGTAATATGGAAAATTATCGTCATGATACCTTGAAGCATATGTCTACTTTATGGACAGTGTGGAGGTCATAATTGTACAATAAATATGTGAAAACATACAAAACCAAAGCGGAAGCCATAAAACATTTGCCACCACATGTCACTCTTGTAGATTGGACGTGGCTTGTGAACAACAAATTTTTTACTGAAACCTTTTTGGTAAGAATAATTTAGGCGTATATTATTATAAAGTATATTTTATCTTAGAAACTAGCAAAAAACCCTTGATATTTTGCATTGTTTTTATAGAAAATGAGAAAACTAAGATAATGGAGCTAAAGCAGCCATGCATCATCGTAGTAGAAGTAAGCCACATCGGACAATTATGTATGACATGGTAAGAAACAAGTCTTCAACACCTTTTATTATGTATTTCAGCTAATCACTTAAATAATTTATAATTTATTTATATAAAATAGGGAGGCAAAGATGGAAATCCACCTGATTTCTTAAACCTTTTTTTCGAGACTCACCAGAAAGATGGAAAATTGTAAGATGAAGAAACAACAAAGAAATATGTACACGTGTCTAATTGATCTTCTCGAGTTTTCTTATATTTATTTCTTTATATCACATTTACCCATTGGATCTTTATAGGATGAAATTGCAGAGACCATTCAATCCAAGCCATCACTTTCCACCATAGAGGTTATTGACAAATGCTTTAGACCACAGACTCATAGCCATGTCTTTGGTTATGGAGGTGGAATTAAGCGAAATGACGTGGTAGGATCCAAATCTACTAAAGAAAAAGAGTTTGAAGATATAATGCAAGAGAAGGAAGAAGAGAATCGTAACCTCAAGAGAAAATTAGATGAGCTTGAAGATTGGAAAAAAAACATAACTTCAAGGTTAGACCAATTGGCTAAAGGTGGTGCCCACCAATCATCATTTGTATCGCCAACCTCAAATACCGACCATCATGAGGTGTGTATCACTAACTCATTTCAAATGCACATATTAATAGAGGTTTGAATTTATTATATAAATTATTAAATACTTTACCTTCGCTAAACATTATTCTTTAACTGATAAATGGCTTCTAGTTTTACTGATATACAGTTTTGCATTTTTTTGGTTATTAATATGCAGATATGAACTTTATTGCCATTTACCTTTACAACATAATGGTTTTAATGATGTTTGAGTTTGTTATTACTATTACTACTATTAAAAAATATTTACTTTATACTATTAAGTGCTAGTAAACACATTTTTATTTGGTGATGAATGACATCATTTTTGCAAGATTTAGAATTGTATGATGTATAACAATTTAAATGATTTCCAGCTCTATGTTCGGTAAGACTTACATGCTGTTGATATTGTCTTTGTCTGTGGTTAGACTTACAGGCAGCCTCACTGGTATATGTAAGTTTGTAACCTTTGAGTTATTTTATAATGCTAATTGAATGGTTTAGGGCCTAATATGCACAATGAACTTCTCTTGATATTATTGTGATACAATATGTTTTTATTTGACTGTTTAATGCTTTTTGTTAAATAATATTAGGGAACATTTAGATATAAGGTTCGGTAATCATTTAGATGTTGAATTGTGATAATAGTGAACATATTTGGTTTCATGATAAGTAAAGTTCATGTTGTAAATGATTTTGATGCAACCTTTTCTGAATTTGAGGAGACACACAAGAGCAGCCATGACATCTGCATCATTGTGCTTTTCCTCATATTGCTCAATTGATGAAACTTGTCCAAATTCACCTCACTGAACCATCTTAGCTCCAGCATACACAACCTCTTTTATAGTGTCTTTTTGTGAATTGGAAGCCTTTGAATGTTTTTCTTTTTGTACTGAGCACCCATTCACAAATATAAAAAGGTAAAAAAGAATATATCCAAGGATACCATGAAGTTTGAATCTTCAAGCTAGTATAGTATTTTGTCTTACAAATATAAATAATTGCTCCTTGTATGTATCTATTTTTTTTATTTAAGACTTATTTTATTGTTCAATTTTGTTAATGTAATTTTTTTATTGTCCCTAATATCCTATTACCTTTTGCAGGTTAATTGACAGAATTTCTTTTGGGCAAATTATCATTCTGGTTAGGATTTTGGTTCAAGATGGAGATCATCAATCTACTTAGATTTTTTTTGGAGAAAGCATCTCATTGAACATATATTTTGCTAGGTAATATAGAAATGTTGTCTCTATGTCAAACTCTAGAAACAATCTTTTTGAACATGTTACAATTGCATATATTGTAATTACTGAATAGTTATAATTTGAAAATATACATTTGCGATCTTTTAGAGGTTAATTTGTGACAATTTATATTTTTCATCATTAATACAAATTTTTAGTGCGGGGCTTTATAGATGTAATGAGAGTATGTTATGTAAATAATACTATTTTTTAATCATTGTAAATACTTCTGATAAGCGTATTCTTAATTATTATAAATATTTCTAATGAGCGGAATCTTAATAATTATAAATACTTCTAATTAGTGTATCATTAATCATTATAAGTACTTCTAATAAGCATATGTTTAATCATTATAAATGCTTCTAATGAGTGTAATTTTAATCATTATACATACTTCTAATGAGCGTATTTTTAATTAATATAAATACTTTTAATAAGCGTATTTTTAATCATTATAAATAGTTATAACGATCGTATTTTTAATCATTATAAATACTTTTAATTTGCGTATTTTTTAGTCATTATATATTGTTTTGTAAGGGTAAATATCCACTCATTGTAAGTTAATAATGAGCGGAATTATTCCACTTATTAATACTTTTAGTAAGAAGGGCTTCCTCAAGGGGGAATATTCTGCTCATTAAAAACATTTAATGAGTGGAATTAGACTTTCAATGATGGTATTTCCTGTCATTAAATCCCTATTTTCTTGTAGCGGTCATTAGTTAGTTCCATGTCACTTTTCCCTAAGATGTCTTTAAAACACAGATCTCATTTCTTTAAGGTTTGTTAAGTTGTTAATCCTTGTAATTCCCATTGAACCCTATTGTTATTTATGCTTTGTGAACTTCATATGTCCTCTAAAATCGATAAGGTATGAGTTTTTTCTTCGATTTGATCTCCATTTTCTGGCATTTGATTTGTTTTGTTTGGATTTGAAAGTTATAAGGTTTTGGCTTTTCCTTTGATTTGCATTCCATTTTTTGGATTTGGTTTCCTCGATTGAAGTTGAATACTGAAATGGGATCGCAAGTGGTTCGTGTATTGAGTTTGCTTGATAGTTGAAAATATGAAATGGGTTTGATTTGTTAATTGTTTGATCTTATATACTTTTCTCCTCCTTGCTTTTGAATTGAAGAAAAAATGAATTTTTTTTCTGATGCCAATTTTGAAGTTGAAACACAAGTAATATCAGTTCTGTTTTTTAATTCGACTCCTATATTACAAATGGAGTTCTGTTTATGTTCTAGTCTATTGGCAACTGATGGCATATTGATGAGTTTTAACCTGAAGCATGTTGCTTTAATATGGTAGCTAGTTAACATGTACTAATTGAATCTTGATTTGATGAGCTTTGGCTGTTTTTTTAAGTGCCAGTAGTTATAGTTGCACTAGTGTTTAGTTAAATATTGAAAAACACAAATTTTCAATGTGTTAATTTTCATTGAAGAACTATTTGCATTGTTAATTTTCAGGGTTGAGTTATGGGAGGAAGTACTATGGAGGAATTGGGATTTAGAGCAAGAAAGGAAGGTTTGAGTTCCTTATTACCAATGTTGCTACTAATGTTAGCCCCACTCAACAGGTACATGCTTTTCTACATTTATAGGCTACAATGGAGATGTGATACTTGGGGCGGTACCTATGCTTTCATAAGGCACTTCCTCTGAGGTAAAGTACTGAATTATTATTCGTATCTAAGAGGTAGCTGGACATACGCCCTTCCCCGATATTGTATATGTGGATGGCGACTCCTATTCTTAGCTTCTTATGCATGCCATTCTTTTTATTTCAGTTTTCTTTCAATCGGGTGAATTTGATGGGCCTACTTGGAAGTGTACACAATATCTGGAAATGCTTTCTTTGTTACCTATATATGACATGAGAGGTAACTAAAGCTGTCATGTTTTTTTATGCAGATCCATATAGTATTTATGTTTGATGTTTGCAAAATCTCTTTTATAAAATGTAAAGTTCTCTGTTTGATTCATATGACAATATTTATGTTGATTTGTATTTAGCTTTTGCTTAATTGTGTGTGTGTGAAGTTGGTCCGATCGGTTTCGAGATAAGAAAACCTTTTGATACGATATCAACAGTGTGAATTCAGTAGTAATCTGTGATGCAATCTATTTCATCATCGACATTTTCAGGTATCTTATGTTCGGAGAATCAATCATGTCGAAAGTATTAATGAATTTTGATCAGAGTTTCCAACACAAAAAGTGGTGCTTTGATGAATGACATTGTTAGGCTAAGCTATGAATTTCATCTAATGCCGGTGTTTCCTCTGTTGAACTTCTCATTAAGAGGAAATATTGATGAACTTTTTTTCCCTAAGAAGACCATTTTGGTTAAAGATATGTCAGATTTGTATCTCTAACTTTTCTACTTTTGATATGCGCTTGCATATCAGCAATTGCAATCCCAAATATTTGGTATTTCTTTCAGTTTGTTGGATCAACTTCTGTTGTTTGCCTTGCTTTCATTTTTTTCCATTTAATTGGATTCTAGCTGGGCCAGGTTTATTACATAAAAGTCTTATAATATGGAAAAATTTGCATGATATGACTCTAAATTTATCTTTAAAATTGTGAATTTTTCTCTTTAATTTTCCACAATATGATCTTATATGCAATAGATTCACTATGCCATTTTCCCTTTCACATGACACAAGATACATGACAGACATTTGTTTTCGTATCGTCTGAATATTTTTCGTGACAGTATTTTAACTGTATGTCATCTAAAGGCGAAATAAAAAATGCGCTCAATTTTCAGATGACATTACGATTACAGAATCCTGTCATCCAAAGAAAACGCGCGTTGTCGTTAAATTTGATGCGCTTAACAGATGACACCTCTAATAAATGAATGTCACTATATGCCGAAAACAAAAACGCGGCAAATGAAATGTCACTTACGCGGCAATACCAAATTTTAGGCGCTCTATCGTTTGACTGAAATTTAAGCTGATATATAAACCCTCTCTCTAATCCCAAACCCTAGTTTAGGTTACACAAGTTTCATCCCTCTCTATCTCTATGGTTGATTTGAACATACAATCACTGGGTGAGCTCGAAACACGGTACTGGTAAGCCATATTTTCTCCGTTCCTAGATGTATTAGAGTATCATTGTTCCTTACTCTATTTTTTCCTCATCCGATTTACTTTTGTGTATGTCGATTTCAGCAGCTGGAATAAGGATCTTGTGATTTTCAGACCTATCGTGAAAGGTTTAGATCTCTCGCTTAGCTACACTGATTTTATTGTATTCAGATTCAAAGCTGAAAAGCTTGGGTTTTTTTTATCTTTTTTAACCTAGGGCAATATAGTGCCTGATGCTGAAGATGGTATGAACTTATCTGATTCCTTTTTATTTGAACATAATATTTGCAGGGATAGTAAGAATGCTTCAGTACATGGGAAGACTGACTGAAGAGATTGTCAATCGGTTAATGCCTTTAGCATATGGGAAGATTTCTTTAACTTAATGAATATATATTAATGTTATGTTGGTTTGAATTGATTGGTCATGCCTTTAGAAGTGATTGAGTATGTTTGATGTACTGTTTAGGAACCTAGAACTCATTGATTTAGGAAACTAGCCTGATTTTGTATATATATTGTTATGTGGGTTTGAACTGAACAATTACATATATGTATGATGTTGTGGGTGATGATGAAATGATTGGTATGAACTGATTGGTTAGATATAACTGTTTAGGAAGCTAGGACTCATAGAGTTTATGTATGAATGATCATTAAGCATGTGGCTGATTAGACATACTCTAAAGCTTTGAATGTTCATTGTGATTGACAATACTCTTACACATATGAGTTATACTGCTATAAGTGATTGAGTATGTGTATGTGTATGTGTATGAAACATGTTTATGTTTGATGTTCTGTTTAGGAAGCTAGACTGATTGAGTATGTGTACGAATGTTCATTTGGGCATGTAGCTGATTAGTTACATGTATGCTGTTGTTGTGATTGGCCATACTCTTATGCTATGAATGTTCATTGAGTGAAATAATGTTCATACCTACAACATATGGTTTGTGAAGCATAGTCATATCATACACTTCATCACCATACTCCTTTTTATTTGAACATAAGCTATGCTGATAAGTAAGGAATAAGTTGTCTTGAATAAGTAGGGAATAGACATGCACGAATAAGTTGTCTACTTGTTATAGCATGTTCACTTGAATATACATATGTCTACTTGAATAAGTTGTCTACTTGTTATAACATGTTAGGCATACTCTTAAAGCTGAAAATCTTTTTATTTGAACATGAGTTATGTTGATAAGTAAGGAATAAAAATGAATTTAGGCTTAATACATTATTTGCCCCCTGAACTTGTCCAAAAAGCTTGGATGGCCCCCTGAACTTTAACAGGGTTTAAGTAGCCCCCTGAACTTGCAAATAGTGTAACCAACTGCTCCCTCAATTCTCAATTCCAGAATATAGATGGGAACTGGGACCCACGTGCCATTGACTTTTCAAAATAGAGTGACGGCTGTCGCCACATAGGATTAATGAGTGCCATGTCATTTTAATCAGAAGAAAAATGATTCTCTTACGTTTCCCTCTCAAAACGTGACAGAAAACTGAACAGTAAAAAATCCCTAATCTTCAACATCAGTTTCCCAAATTTCCATCATCACAAATCGTTTTGATCACACATTTGCAATCCCTAATTTCCATAAACACAAAGTTCTTCCTTTTCATCACAAATCTTTCTCCCTAATTTCCATGAACAGTCAACTGAGATTTACATTCCTCCATAGTTGAAAGGCGATTCAATGAAGTGATTTATCCTGGCGTTGAGGTTAGTTGTTTCCATTAAAGTAAGCATATTCCATTATCATCTTGGTTGCTTGAGATTAGTTGTTTTCTTCTTATGGCTTATTTCATTGAGTTTATATAGGCATTTGACTGAATCTTTTACTGAATGTGTAAAATGGATATTATACATGGAAAGTAAGGGTATTTTTGTTCTTTGGCATAATGTTGAGCATGTGGGGTTAATTTTTGTCTTGAGATTCTCTTTCATTTGTTTATCATTTTTTTTGCTGTTGAAAAAGTCTTATGTAGTCATATTTAATTGCTTTTGCTGTAGCCATTTTGTTTTTTTTTGTGTGGATTCCTCCATTCCTGTCTAAATATGCAGTTATTTTCATTGTTAAAAGACTAAAAAAGCTGTGATTTGTTGGATTGCTTTTCTTTATTCAATTCTATAGTTATTGACCAAGTTGTTTTGCTCAAATTGTTTTATTTTCAGTCAAACTAGTGGTGAAATGTCAGTCCATATTAAATGGCATCATGGAGGGAAATTAAAGGATGAAGGAGGGTCAAAGAAATACGTTGGGGGTATTCAGGAAGTGGAAAAAATTATAGACATGGATAAAATCAGCAGGTTAGACCTTCTTTGGACAGTACGTGAGGTGTTTAAATATGTTGTATGTGACCCTTTATACTACCAACATAGAGGTACAAGAGAATTTATTGAGATAATACATGATGGGGTGGTTATGGATATGTTAGATGGTGTAAATAATGGGGAGAGTGTTGATGTCTATGTGGATTATATAGATGGGTCCCACCAGGCTGATGTGGAAGAAAATAGGGCAACCCTGGAAGAGGTTGCAAATATGGTTATTTCTATCCATAGTAATGCATTTAATACACATCTTCCCATTAATGACTTAGCTGAAGATGAAGAAGCTATACAAGACGAGGGAAATGGAGATGAAGAGGATGCAAGTTATGCTAGCTTAGATGAGGAAAACCAGTCAGGTCACTCGAATGATGAAAATTGTGATGGATCTGACTCTGCTACAACAGAAGATGAGTTATATGAAGCAGATATTGATGATGATGAAGGTAGTGAGAATGATGAGGAGGTAGAACAAGTTAAACAAACTGTTTCGAGTTACAGGAGGGAAAGATCTAAGAGAAATAAAGGTCTTCAAAACAAGGAAATTGAATTGAGAGAAGCTGGAAGTGATATTGGATTTCTGGATTGGTTGAAAGAAGGTAACCGATATGCTGGACTTCTAGGTGGTGATGAAGACTATATAGGGAGCTCTGATGTGGACATCTTTGGCACTGAAGATGAAGATGGTGATGGCATACAAGAAAGAACCAGAAAGAGAAATACAAGGGTCCACTATGATCCAAAATGTGAGGAGACCCTATGGGAATTGGGGATGGTGTTTGAGAATGTGCATCAATTTAGGGAAGCAATTTGCAATTATGCAGTGAGGAAGGGTGTGCAGTTGACAATAAGGCCAAACGATAGTGATAGAGTTAGGGCTAGATGTATCAAAACATGTGAATGGCATCTTTTTGGCAGTTTAGAGAAAAGGTCACATAATTTTACCATCAAGACTTACCATCCAGTGCACACTTGTTACCGGACTAACATAAATAGGCATTGCAATGCCAAATTTCTAACAAAGTATTTCAAGGAAAAAGTTACTGAAAATCCAGGGATCAAGATATGGCAATTGCAAGACTTGGTGAAAACGAAGCTTGAGATATATGCTGGTAAAACATCATGCAGGAAGGCCAAGAATAATATTATAGGGGAATTGATGGGTGACTATAGATTAGAATTTGCTAGACTTTATGACTATAGGGATGAAATCTTAAGGTCCAATCCAGGGAGTACCTGTGTAGTCCATGTAGACTCTAAAGGGATACCTCCTACATTGATATTTAGGGGTTTTTACATGTGCTTCAATGCATTGAAAAAAGGTTTCAAAGAGGGATGCAGAAGATGTATTGGGTTAGATGGAAACTTCCTGAAAGGAATATGCAAAGGGCAAATGTTGGTTGCAGTGACAAAAGATGGTAATAATCAAATGTATCCGATTGCTTGGGCAGTGACAGATTCCGAGACAAAACACACTTGGAAATGGTTTATCAAATTGTTGCAAGCAGACTTGGAATTATCTCTTGGTGATGGATACACTGTGGTGACTGATATGCAGAAGGTATAATTTATTTTTCAGCTTAAGTTGGATGCTTATTTATGCTTTTTATTGTGCTTATTAATGTTCTGTTATTCCAAGTTGTATGGTTATTTGTGCTTTATTATATGCTTAATATGTTGTTACTGTGCTTACTAATCTCTGTGTTTATTTTATATGCTTATCGATAGGGATTAATTCCGGCTATTAAAGAGGTTCTCCCAAATGCGGAGCATAGAATGTGTGCAAGACACGTTTTGGCAAATTGGTCAAAAAAATGGAGGGGTGTTGAACGAAGAGCTTGTTTCTGGAGATGTTCTAAATCCACGTTTGAAGCTGAATTTAATGATAACTTAGCAGCTTTAAGCAAGTTAGGTCAGAATATTGTTGAGGAACTTTTGTGCTATGATAAAGAAGGATGGTGTCGGACTTATTTTTCAATGGCAACTAACTGTGATTTCGTTGATAATAACATGTCTGAAACATTTAATGGATGGATACTGAAAGCAAGACACAAAACAATAATTACACTGTTTGAAGAAGTTAGATTGCAAATGATGAATAGGATAGTAGATATGAGAGAATTTGTGGAAAAAAAATGGATTGCTGATATATCACCTATGGCTATGTATGTTTTGAAGAAGAATACTTCTAGGGCAATGAAATGTAGCATAACTTGGAATGGGGAGTTTGGTTTTGAAGTAGTGGAAGGAGCATACAGACATGTGGTTGATTTGAAGAAGCAATCCTGCTCTTGTAGGGCTTGGGGCCTTAAAGGAATTCCATGTGCACATGCTATTGTCGCATTGCATAGGCAAGGTTTGGACGCACAGAATTTTGTTGCTCACTAGTACCACAAAACAACCTATATGAAAGCTTATGCAAATTGTATTCAGCCAATGTTGAATATGAAAATGTGGCCACAATCAAACAACCCACCTATTGAACCACCCGAGGTTAAGATACTGCCAGGTAGACCAAAAAAGAATAGACGCAAATCAAAGGATGAGCCAAAGAAGATTGGGAAATATTCACGGAAAGGAACATTGATGACTTGTTCATTTTGCAAAAAGGAAGGCCATAACAAAAAGAGTTGTCAACAGAGAAAGGAAGCTGGGACAGAGGTAATTGTTCATTAGTTTTTTTTTTAAAACATGATACTAATAACTATACCAGCAGATTATATTAAACTCAAAGGTTTAAAGCATTAATATAGCAGCCTAATTAGTAGGCTTGATCAATATAAAAGCATTAATATAGTAACCTAATTAGTAGGCCTAATTGATAATTAATGCCTTCATATTTTAACAATGGAGCTGTGTTAATAATTAATAAAGATTGGTCCTGATTAATGATCCAATTCGCATATTTACCATCTCAATACTGATGTTGATATTTGTAGGTTGTGTTCTGTTAGAAGGATTGATTTATAAGACCAACTGAACTTGTATTTTTTCACATGTAATTGATTTTTGCAGGGTTCCAGTTCACATGCAGCTCGTGTTTCTACACGACCAGCTAAACTGCCAATTACTAGGCCTACTCTTACTAGTACACAAAGAAACAATTCGGTAATAATATTAAATAATGTGTTTATTTAATTACTTTTATTATTTATAATCATAATTAAGCTGTTAATTATAGGAGAAAAGTGTTAATGCAAATAAACAAGCTGCGTACAAGAGGCCAAGGTTGTCTGGGTATGGCGTTGTTATATCAGAGAGGACCGGTTTTACAACCGAGCTTGTAAGTAATTACTTTTAATTCTTTTTTTTTTATATAATATATCAGAGACCAGTTTTAACACCGTTCACTGTTTGATGTGTTTTAATAGTTTGGTACACTGGGTGGAAGAGTTGTTACAACTGGTGCAAGGAACATCAAAAATTCTGCTGATGTAACAGGAGATAATGGATTCCAGCCACAAAAGCTTAAGTTTTTTGGAAAGAAATCTATGACTCCACAACAATTGCAGCAAGAATTAGCAAACAGACAACGTGTTACTTCCAGTCAACCCGAAGTTAGTGAAAGAAGACCAGCAACTCATTCAACTGATAAAACAAACTCACAACCTACAGTTGTTAGGTGGTTTAATAAGTAGTAGCTAAACTTATAAATTGTGTACTTTTTTGGACACAAGACTGTTAACTTGAAGTTTGTAATTCGTTATTTTGGGAATGATTTTGTAATGAACAAATTATCATTTTGTGTTTAATCCATTTCTGTTGAATTTATATTACAAGTTATTCGTGTGAATTTATAATACAGGTATATTAATATGTGCCAACAATGCTGGTATAATTTGTAATAGCAATATTGTAGACAAATTAAGGTAAAAATACACAGCAATTTATACCTTAAATATACAGCAAATACGTATTGTCAAATTACAGCAAATACACCTAACCAAATTACAGCAAACACACTTAACCAAATTACATGTCTCCTAATTACACCAGCCAAATTAAAGTACCACATGTTACACTTAAAATGAAAATGCTAAGAATTTCTTCCAATTAGCTCTCTTGCATTGCTGCATTCCAAAGCCAACTTCATGCACAATGTCTTCTTGAATTGAATTTTCTCTTATATTTTTCTTCACCAGCAACCCCCACATAACTTGCCTATAATGATCATTCAAAGGAGGATCATACCACATTTTTCATTCCCCTGCATTACATACCTTCTATTTAATTAATCAAATTAACAAAAATCAAATCAGAGTTTTCTAATTATAATTGCTATTTACATCATATTTTCTGCAACCAAATAACTTTCTTCCTGGATTTGGTGTTTTCCATGAAGCCATTAAAGTTGTAATTTGACCACAATAACAATTGGGTATACCATCACCTCCATAATCAATCTAACAAAAGTAAATTCAGAAACCAAAATCAAAGAAGGGGGAAAAAATAAGAAGAACCAATTCCTTCAATAAAAAGGATGAACAAATAACCTACTTTACAAAAACTAAAAATTCATAAAACCAAATTCATAAAACCTAATATTGAGGAAACCAGATCAAACCTAATATTTCCACCAGATTAAAATATAATTGAACAAAAATGAGGATCGCCAGAAGAACTAAACCATCAGCTGAATAAAATAAGAAACGAAAAAGAAAAAATTACCATCTTGATTGAAGATCGAAGAACGAAGTCCGTTACTTTGAAGAAAGATTCAAAAGAATCATGGATTTTACCATTGTCAAACAGTATAAAATAGGAGGAAATCCTCTTCTTTTGGCTGTTCACGCGCTTCTCTTTTCCTGATATGTACGTGCACTGCCACATAGGATGGAGGGAGCAGTTGGTTACACTATTTGTAAGTTCAGGGGGCTACTTAAACCCTGTTAAAGTTCAGGGGGCCATCCAAGCTTTTTGGACAAGTTCAGGGGGCAAATAATGTATTAAGCCATGAATTTAATACTTCCAAATTCACAAGTTATTTTGTTAATTAACCTTAAAAAGACAATAAAAACAGATTTTTGAAAATTTTAAGAAACTTAAAAGCACAAAATAAACCCAAAATTATTATGAGATGTTTTGAGCCAAAAAGAGTTCACTCGAGAACTCTATTTTCTTTACAATTTTTGAGAACTTTTGCTTTATTCGAGTCATAGGGTTTGCACTAAATACCGGATTAAGTATATCTATTTCGGTATATGGACAGTAGATGATACAATGATCTCACTTAGGCTAACTCTTTCCTTTCTTGTTTTTCATAACCCTTAGAAAACCCACTTTGAGCCATTAACCAACTTTTTTCTTACACCCATTAACAATTACCACATCTTTTTCCTCGTTTAAGCATTGAAAAAAATTCAAAACAGGTGCATCAATTGCTAAAAAACCAAACTACTAGCAAAGAGTACAAAACCATAACTAAAATAATTTTTGTGCCAACTCTCGAAAAATAAAACAAAACAATAAAAAGAGAGTTTTAAGCATTTTCAAGCTCTTTTCGAGCACTTTCAGTCATTATCCTACCAAATTGCTAGATACCAACAAATCATGATGCAAATTTGAAAAATCGATTCTCAAACTTGAGTCTCACAAATTAACTTGTAAACCCGTAAAAAAGCCTCAATCTCATTATAAGCCCAATCCGAGATCATTTTTAATGTTGTTTTAACCATAACAAAGACGGAAAGATTCGGATAAACGTGCAAAATCAATGTGATTTCAGGTAAGTATAAAGAAGAGAGTATACACACCAAGCACCAAAAATTTGTGTGATTGAGTGAAATACCGTGGTGAGGTGCAATCAAGTTTCCCGTAAATAATCAATTTCTGTTAATACTGCCTATTAAGATTAATCAATGAAATTTCAAGACAAGAATTTGGTAATCCTTTCGTTCGCACAGGTGCTCATTAAAACCTCCTCATAAAATCTTGGTTTCAGAATCAGATACCCAGTCAAATAAAAAAAGGTTTGTTTCTCAACGTCTCAATCCTTTGTCCTTCGACTATGTTTACTTGAGGACAAGTAAAACTTTAAAGTCCAAGGAGGTTGATATGGACGTTTTATCCCTATCTTTTAAGGCGAATTATGGTTTATTTTTGAGCTAATAATGACGTTTAATGTTTAGTTTTCCGCATAATTCAATAAATCAGCGAGGTATAATAAAATGTGTACTTTTAGTTAAATTCGGTATTCTAAGCCTCCTTTCATTGCAAATAAATATAAATATATAAATCAAGTAGTATTGGGTTTAATGGTTATATTTTACAGGCTTGAAAAATACACACAAGAGACACGAGACAGATGGAGGAAACAGAATCAGTGCACTGCACGCCATGTTAAAGGAAGAAAATATTCCTCATACGGCGTGCCATATGTCTGACTCGATGTGTGAGTATAAAAGGGGACAAGATCAACTGAATTATGATAGTCAAGAAAGACAAATGAGCAAACTGTTCCCTAGTCAACCTGGCATCCATAGGCATGCCATATGTCTAACACAACGTGCCACACGTTGGCACGAGCTCTTTGCTTAGCGCGCGAGGACCAAAGTACACACATGACTTACCAGAAGCACACTCGCATGGCGTGCCACATTCCACACACCGTGTTGACCAAAAAGTCCCAAAACACTCAACTGATTTAAGTGTGTGAAAGCTGACACCGCAGAAGAAAATGAATCATGCGGCGTGCCACATATCCCACACGTCATGTGACCCCTAATTTCAACATCTTTGTGTGAATGATTAAAAGGCCTTTGTATGATTATGCCCCGAGCTTGATTTGTGTATAAATATGAGTGATTGGTACTCAATTAGGCATTCAATTTGTATGTGATAAACTTCCTTACACCTTGAGAGCTTGTTGTAATTTTCATGTTCCCCGGACGAAGTTACGTTCCATCCTCATTCCCCAAGCTCGAGAGTTCCACCTGCCAATCCGAAGCAACGACCTTGAGTCTCGTTAGCTAGTTCTAAGAGTTGATTCTTCTTCCCTTTTTCCTTGTTAACTAGTTTGTACTCTCTTCCTATGTTCTAGATTCAGTTGTATGTGCTAGATTCGGTTGTATTCCGCATTTACGCTTGTCACAATTATAATATATGGTTTATGACTTTCAGTTTTACTATACTTGTTGATGTTTATTCCTTGCTTTGACTTTCATAATTGATTATTGTGTAGGTTGATTACGAACTCCAAAATCCACTAAGATTCATATAGATATTGCCTTACCAAAATTGACAACCTAGAAACCGTAGGAATTGATAAGCCACGAAACTTCCGACCCTTATTTTTCGAACCTAAGAATTAGAGTCGCCTTAAGAGAGAACCACGATCTAAAAACTTCACGGAATTGGCCGATTTGCATATAATCATTTTTGCAAGAGTAAACTGTTACTCGTATATACTCTGAAATATTATTCATCACGTGCTGTAACTTAATGCCATCCATATCATCCTATAAGGGTTTGAAACACATGAAAATTGTGTCACTTATACTTTAGGAGTAGTTTACAGTTGTTACCCAAACCAACCTAAATTATTCACCGCTTAGATAACGTATAGAATCGATAGTTTAATACTTGTGGGTATAAATCCCATGGATTCGGTACCCGAACGTAACCAGATTTATTACTTGATAACGACGGGGTACACTTATCCCTTAATTGAGCAGCCATAGTATTGGAGATCACCCCGAGCGCATCGCCGCTCTGCGGCTCCCATCAATTACCTCAGTTTTAGCTACCCGATGCCTTCGTATTCAAGCTGAAGGGATACTTGAATTTGATGCCTTTAATACTATCATCAAAAGATACTCCTTTCTTTCTCTTCTTGGAATCCTTCTTAGAAGATCAACCTTCAAAAAAAAATGGAACTAAATGTAAGGGAAACAAGAAAACAACACTACTTTGCAGTTATAAACTACTTCGCATTGCGAAACTAACGATGTTATATTATACTCCGCAGTTGACGTAACTGCGAAACAGATGTCAAACTGTGACTCCGCAGTTTATGCAAATCTCTTCGCAGTTTCAAACTACGAAGGCACTCATCTACTCAACGTTAATTCACATTCACAAATCTCTTTCGATGTGGAAAGCAACTGCGGCGGAAATTCAAATAAATGATGAATAACATCTGTATTTTCTTCCAATGTAAAAGAGATTCATGACTGCGAATGTTATTGTCTGATGAAATAAGAGCCTTTCTAACATTCAATATGCAAAATACATCCCAATAAGATTCCAATAAGTTTCTAATTTGACTTACAGCAAGAAATGGTAGTAAACCCTAAATCGCAACAACCCTATACTAAACCATAAACATGCAAAGAGATTATCACTTACCTTCTTTTCGACCTTTTCCGTTGAATCGCAACAAGAAATCACACTAAAATCGCAAGAGAGTGCACAAAAATTGCACGCCTATCGCATAGAAAACGCAGTTCGTCTTCGCACAAGTGATGTTGGGCAAGAATTGGTTAAATCATAATATCTATTTTGGGAAAGGTATAATTGAAAGTGTCTAGTTTGAGAAGAAGTAGTATAATGAATAAATTTATAAATGAACCTCTCGATTGGATCAGTTTTGTAATTTATCCTATTTTTTATAATTTTTTTTAGGGTTAAGGTGCAAAAATACCCCTAACGTTATGTGCCAGAAGCAATTTTACCCTTAACGTTTAAAATGGTGCAATTTTACCCCTAACGTTGGAAGCCAAGAGCAATTTTACCCCCTAACGTTGATAAATTGGGTCAATTTCAGACACTATTATAAAACACATATATTTTTGTTCATTATTCTGCACCAATTACATAATAATTCGTTCTAAAAAAAAGGATTTCATGTTTTTTATAATTTAATAATAGAATTTAAGATTAATATTTATAAATTCGGTGAATTTTTTGCATTTTTTTTTGTCTAATCCGTACAAAAAGACAATATATTTTATTATTATTTTTTTACATCCCAACGAATGTTTGTGATTTGTTACCGATAAAATGACACGCGTATGAAGTGTAGATAACAAAGATTCATGACCGAGAAGACAGTTTGATGGATTATTTTTCAAATTGACCCAATTTATTAACGTTAGGGGGTAAAATTGCTCTTGGCTTCCAACGTCAGGGGTAAAATTGCACCATTTTAGACGTTAGGGGTAAAATTACTCCTGGCCCAAGACGTTAGGGATGTTTTTGCATCTTAACCCCTTTTTTTAATAGAAGGGTAACGTTTTGGGTTAGGAGCAATTTTACCCCTAACGTCTAAAATAGTGCAATTTTGCCCCTAACGTTTGTAGTCAAGAGCAATTTTACCCCTAACATTGGTAATTTGGGTCAATTTCAGACACTATTATAAAACACAGATATTTTTGTTCATTATTTTGCACCAATTGCATATCAATTCATTCTAAAAAAGGATTTCATGTTTTTTGTAATTTAATAATAGAATTGGAGATTAATATTTATAAATTTGGTGAATTTTTTGAATTTTTTTTTTGTCTAATTCGTATAAAAGACAATATTTTTTTTTATTTTTTTCGCATTCCAACATATGTTTATGATTTGTTAATGATAAAATGACACACATGTGAAATGTAGATGATAAGATTCATGACCGAAAAGACAGTTTGATGAATTATTTCTGAAATTGACCCAATTTATTAACGTTAGATTATTTCTGAAATTGACCCAATTTATCAACGTTAGGGGTAAAATTGCTCTTGGCTACAAACATTAGGGATAAAATTACACCATTTTAGATGTTAGGAGGTAAAACTGCTCATGATCCAAAACGTTAGGGGGTATTTTTGCACCTTAACCCTTAGTAATTGAAAGTGACTTAGAATAGAATGGAATAAAATATTGAATAAGCGTTAGTGCTCAAAGTGTTTCCATTTCTCTCTCCTTGGATTTTTCGAAATAGAACAGCGTGACGATGATTCAGAGGGAGGAAGGATATATTAGTCATTGTAATAATAATAATTAGTATTATTATTATCAAATCAATAGTAAATTAGTAATTGCTTGATCTGAGAAATCGAGTAGGTTTGGACCTGGAATTTTCTTCAGGTTTTTACTTGAAGCAAAGGCAGAGAGGGTGGAGATACGAGAAATAATTTGTGAACTGGGGATTGATTAATTGATTGTGGAAAAAATAGGTGAGGAGAATCGAGAGAGAGATGGGCATTTTCAGTACCATATTCGGTTTCCGTGGATTTGGAGTTGGGATTTCAACCGGGCTTGTGATCGGGTATTACCTCTTCATCTATTTCCAGCCCAGCGATGTTAAGGTAAATTCTTTGCTATCCTTGCTTCTTGCGTTCGTTTTGATTGTTGTTCATATTTCTTATATTTATTTCTGTTGATCTCATGTTTGCAGTGCTTCTTTCTTTTTCTGATGGTTTTTTATCTTGCAAATGCACGATTAAAAATAAATTATTATTAGATTTAAGCTTCTACATACAATACAGTAATAGTTTGACAGTCTGCGCAATTACGCATGTTCTTTTCTCTAGTAACTGTGATTGCCCTTTTGAAATCATCAAGTCTTTTCTTTATCGCAAGTCTTTTCATTATGCTTACGCTTAGGCTCATCAATAAATGGCTAAACTTGTTCATTTGCTTATTCTGATGATCATGTGCATTTGAAGAGATAAGTCGCCTCCCACCTCATTTAAGACCAAAGAAAAAAGAAAATTAGATCTGCTTGCTAGATTGTGAGTTACATTGTAGTAATTAGACTAGCCCATCAGTTAGAGATAAACATAAAAGAATATGATATATATATATATATATATTTAATTATTTATTTTTGAAATCTTGAAAGTCTTTTGATGGTTGGGTAGTTTCCTTGTGCAGGATCCTGAGATTCGTCCATTGCTTGAGGAAGACTCGGAAACTTTGCTACGAATGCTTCCAGAGATACCCCTGTGGGTAAAAAACCCAGATTATGATCGGGTGGGTAATGATGCTTCTGGTTTTTTTTTTTTGCTATGGACTTCCACAAACATCTGATTCATTTTGTATGGACAACTTAATTCATGTTGCTTTCCATTTTTCTGTAGGTTGATTGGCTAAATAAATTTCTTGAGTATTTGTGGCCTTATCTAGACAAGGTTTGAAGTCTGCCATCAATTTCTGATTTGTTACAGTAATGTTGTAGTTATCCTGAACAATTTGTGTTTTTCGTTTGATTTGAAAGGCTATATGTAAGACTGTCAAGGACATTGCTACCCCCATAATTGCTGAGCAGATATCCAACTATAAAATTGATTCAGTTGAATTTGAAGCTCTTCCTCTAGGGTCCCTACCACCAACTTTCGCAGGTCAGTATATCTAAATATCCTTTCCATTTTTCTTCCCTATTGTGTGCATAGAAAAGTTAAAAATCTCATCTAATCTGTGTATGAAATTTTTTAGTTGGGAAAATTAGAGAGATGTACGTGTTTTCACAATTTTCATCTGCACTTACATTTTAAAGCTGTTTTATACTTAAATTTTTCAACTTCAGGGTTGAGTAGGAAGAATATAAATTTACTCTGAAATTACTTCAGATTCAGAATGTGTGATAATTAATAGCTACTTCCTTTTTAGGTAACATGTTATTTTTATTAAAAAAAAAAGGTAATATGTTATTTTACAAAGCCTCAAGTGATCTGTTGATTAACTAGGAAAATTCAGTTGCTAGCACATTTTACTTGGATAGAACTCTGAAACCTATCAAGGACAATCCATTTCATTTTTCTTTTTCAATATTCTGTTTAACCTTTTTTTTTAAGTTTTTCGTTCTTTTTTTTTCTTTTTTAAAAGGAATGAAAGTTTACGCCACTGATGAGAAGGAGCTAATTATGGAGCCATGCCTTAAATGGGCTGCAAATCCAAATGTCAATGTTGCTGTTAAAGCATTTGGGCTTAAAGCAACATCTCAGGTTCTTTTCCCTTTTCATTTGAGAAGAAATAATTTGTGAACACCTTTGATAATATTTGTTTCTCTTATTACTGTTGTTTGAACAATTTTAGGTGGTGGATCTGCAAGTTTTTGCTTTACCACGTATAACTCTGAAGCCTTTGGTTCCTAGTTTTCCTTGTTTTGCTACAATCTATGTGTCGCTCATGGAAAAGGTTGGTGATTATACACTTTGTTTTATAGTTTAGTAAAATAAATTTTCTTTTTCTACGACATTTACTTCTGTAAAGATTCTATGTATGCACAACATTGATCACTTATGTTTTGCAGATCTCCAAAAAAATTGTTGCTAATGGACTTTTTCGGAGGAAATACATGCTGAAGAAATAGCTAGCTTTGTCCCATATTGAAATACTAATCTCCGGCATCTCATGAATATAGAAGCACTATTTATGGGCCCTGCTGGTGTAACTATAGCCTTTGGGCTGGTAGCCCTATTATGAATCCATGCTATGCAGGAAGGTTAAGGATTCAACAAGTGACATAAGAAACTTCAGATAACTATCTGGTTCTTATCTATACTTGTCACTCTCTTAATTTTTTCTATGATGGTATATTTGGGAAACGTACATCCAATCTCTTTCCTTGGTTTCTGGAATTTCAAAGGTGCTTGTGAATATTTATGCTATTGTTGTGATTATGAGGTAATTTCTGAAGTCAGAAACGCTAATTGTGCATACCATGGAAATAGCAGAGCTTTTAGAGCAATAGTAACCCTTTTGTTCCTTCTCATATATTTTAATGACTGGGGGATTGTAACCTTACATGTTATCTATAGCTCAATTTGTTTCTAAAATTATATGACCTGAGGCTTTGAACAAAATTATAATACTGAAATTTTCTTTGGCTTCGTATCAGAGTTTGAGATATCTTCTAGCTTGGTCTATGTGATTTTGGTTATAGGCCATCAGTAGGAGACTATAATGACTCTTTGAATTTAACACTGCTATCCTTCTTGGTTTATGTATACTAATGCTCTAATATGATATGCTTCATCACTATTGATTTGTGTCCATCTATTTGCAGCCACATGTTGACTTTGGACTAAAGCTTGTGGGAGCTGATCTTATGTCAATACCTAGTCTATACAGATTCGTTCAGGTACAATGTGAAGTTTAATAAAGTAAAACATTTTGACTATTGTAGGCTTTTATAAGTTGGTGTACTGAAGCATCTCTTGTATGCCAGCATTTCATTGTGTATTTGCTAATGATTTTAAGTGAGAGGTTGGATGTTGCGGGTTGTGAGATTATTTCATAAGTTTTGAAGTTACATTAGGATGAGAAAGCAAATGGGGTTAGGGAATATCTGATTTACATTATTCTTGGGCAGTGTACAAATCATATTTTTCCTTTTATATGTGTAATTGCAAAAATGATAACAGGCTAAAAAAGTCCCTTGTGAAAAGTATTTTAGAGTTTGACTTCTTTGGTTGCTATTTAAAGGTTCTTCTTGGAGTTAACGATTTTAATGTTGGGATTATTTTTGCCCCTTGCAGGAGATTATTAAAGATCAGGTTTCCAACATGTATCTTTGGCCTAAAACCCTAGAAGTACAAATCATGGATCCTGCGAAGTGTGTATCTTCATTAAACTCTGTCAATATATATGTATACACACACACACACACACACACACACACATTTATATATTTGATAATGTTGTTTTTGTTTACTGAATCAATGCAGAGCTTTGAAGAGGCCTGTGGGAATTCTTAATGTGAAAGTTCTGAGGGCGACAAAACTGAAGAAGAAGGATCTGCTAGGTGCGTCAGATCCTTATGTAAAATTAAAGTTGACTGAGGATAAGCTGCCTTCAAAGAAGACTACTGTGAAACACAAGAACTTGAATCCTGAATGGAATGAAGAGTTTAGTTTTGTTGTTAAAGATCCAGAGACACAAGCTGTAGAGTTTCATGTTTATGATTGGGAGCAGGTCAAAGACTTCTATGTGCTTTTGACAAGCCATTCTTTTCTGTTATGTGGTTGCTTAAATTGAACTGCTCCTTCCTTATTTACAGGTTGGCAAACATGATAAGATGGGTATGAATGTAATTCCTTTGAAAGAACTTTCACCAGAGGAGCCAAAAATTCAGACCCTTGACCTCTTGAAAAATATGGACTTAAATGATCCTCAAAATGAAAAGTCACGAGGGCATTTAGAGGTGGAGTTAACATATAAACCTTTCAAAGAGGAAGACTTGCCAAAATTTGAAGATCCAAATACAGTTCAGAAGGCTCCTGATGGGACTCCTAGTGGTGGAGGTCTACTTGTTGTTATTATTCATGAGGCTCAAGATGTTGAAGGGAAGCATCATAATAATCCACATGTTCGGCTAATTTTTAGAGGGGAGGAGCGGAGAACTAAGGTATGACTATAAATACAGTATTAGCAATTGACTTTTGGTGTGTATTTCCGTATTTGTAGAAACATATGTTGATGATTGTGTTGCATTCCATAACTCTTTGAAAGATTTGGGAGAACTGTGTTTATATGACATCTATATAACATGATTCTTAATTGGGGTGGCTCTGTTGCTGCAATATAATTATGTGATATTGGTATTTTATGATTGACATGACTGATGCTGTGAAGAAAATGGTGAATATGGGATTCAGTTAGAATTTGTTGTTTTTGCAGTTGCATGAAATATTCACTTATTCATCCTTTTCTCTTCAATTGTTTATTTATTATGTATAACGTTGGTATGGTCTGAAGAAAATTAGAGACATCGTTAAGTTTTTAGGGCTTATAATTCAATTTTGTTGGGTACACAGCCTATAAAGAAAAACAGAGATCCAAGATGGGAAGAGGAGTTTCAGTTCACGTTGGATGAGGCTCCAACTAATGATAGGTTACATGTGGAAGTCGTCAGCAGCTCATCTCGGATAGGCTTGCTGCATCCAAAGGTAGGTGTTAGCATAGTTTCATTTATAGAATGAAAATGCAACGTTGTGATTTGATTTTGTTTAAGCAGGAATCGTTGGGATATGTAGACATAAATCTTGCTGATGTTGTTAGCAACAAAAGAATCAATGAGAAGTACCATCTTATAGACTCGAAGAATGGGCGAATTCAAATAGAGTTGCAGTGGAGAACATCTTCTTGAGCCGATCTACACACACTAATTCACTTTCAATGGATTTTGCATTATAGATAGTGTAACAAGAATACCAACAAAAACTTCAATTCTATTTCTTGCTTCTGTAAATGGTTCTAATAAAACAAATGGGGAAAACCATTGATTAATGGTTATACTTTTTTGGGCATTTTATTTATTTGGTTCCTTGACTTTTTTGTTTTTCAATGGAAAAACAAAAAAAGCTGAAATGAAACTCAATGGAAAAGTAAAACAAATGTATTATGTTATGGGACTCATGAATTTGATGTGAATTTGTTGGTCTTTCCCTCCTAAATAGCTCCACGCTCAGTCCACAAAGATGGGTAATCTGAATCCAGGCCAAGCCTTATTGTTGATAACTTATTAGCTCACAAAATTGAGTTTGGGCAAGTGAGAATATTTAATTTAAAATTTTAGGTTAAATATTATTAATTAGTATTTTTATATTCAATAATTGGATTCTGCTTGATAATCCAGTTAGCTATTTAAATTAAAATATTAAATAATTATTTAATTTAAATGTGCTTGATAAAATTTATTTTTTCGCTATTTAAATTATTTAGTTTGATAAGTTAAAATATTGAGCTTAATTTTTATAGTTAGTATTTAGGGTAAATAATTATAAAGTCCTTATGTTTTTGCTTAACATACTAGTAGGTCCATCATATTATTATAAGGTCCTTAAGTTTTATTTTAATCAACTCTTTAATCCTTCCATTTGTTTTTATAGATGAAAATCCAAATTGTCCCTAGTTATTTACATAAAAAAATATCTTTTAGTTTCAAATTTAATCTACATAGTTTTAATAAAGTTTATGAAGTATATATATACCGAAATCCTTATAATTGTATATACCAGTTATTAAAAAGGCTTAATATATCATTTGCCCCCTGAACTTGTCCAAAATAGTTGATTGGCCCCCTGAACTTTCAAAGTGCCTCGATAACCCCCCTGAACTTGCATAAAATGTTTAGTTAGCCCCCTGAACTTGCATAAAATGTAATCAATTGATCATTCAGTTGTAAAAAAAGTAAGTCAAATGTGGAAAATATGTTACACGTGCCTTAGAATGTTATTACATACTTCATAAAATAGATTAAAACATGTTAAAAAAGAATTTCTTGTTCAACTATAAAACATTTTCTTCTCTAATATTATAATCGCATACCCCGATCTTGATCGTTTTACTTTTTTAAGATGCGTGAAACATATCTTCCGTATTTAACTTACTTTTTTACAATCGAGTGATTAATTGATTACATTTTATGCAAGTTCAAGGGGCTAACTGAATATTTTATACAAGTTCAGGAGGCTATCGAGACACTTTGAAAGTTTAGGGGGCCAATCAACTATTTTGGATAAGTTCAGGGGGAAAATGATGTATTAAGCCTATTAAAAATGTATTTTTATTCTTTTAAATTTTTAGTTTTTAATATAATGTCTTTAAACTAACATTAAATATTAATAATTTTAAAAAAAATCATATTTTTTTTTCTTCATTTATAAAATTTATTAGAGATAACTAAAGATTACTTTTTACAATTTATATAGTTTTGCTCTTATTTTGATAATTTTTGAAATATTTTTCATTCATTTTTTAGTCAATAAAATTTAGGCTACTAAATTAAATTTCTATAATTATATAAAATTTAATAAATTAATTACTCAATATTGTAGAGATTATGTAGGAAAAAGGAGAAAAAACATAAAATAGGAAAAATATATGTTTTATTATCAAAATATAGAGTAAAGGGTAATTTTGGTATTTTGAAATTTATTTGGTATAGTTTGAACATAAGGACTAAGGAGTTGATGAAACAAAAAAAACTAAAGGACTATATAATTATTTCTAAAAACAGAGGGACTGACTAGTGTATTAAGTAAAAATTCAGAGACCTTATAATTTTTTACCATAGTATTTATCAAACAATTTGTATTTTTCAACACTTAATTTTTAGTTTTACAAACAACATCTTATAATATTCAGCACTTAAAATTCAACACTTATTTTTTAGTTTTATTAAATGAATTTGATTAGTCACTGTTAATTAATCTAGATCTAATGATGAATGTTATTTGGTCAGTCAAGGTTCATATGATGTATACACTATCGTACCTCTCTATTCACTAAAAACTACATACGCTCTTAAATCTTTTAAACCTTATTTAATTAATGAAATCTGAATGATGGAACTCTGTCCTAATTGATAGAACTTAACCTCTCATTTATGTACAACAATCACAAAGTGATTTTTTTTTCCGTGTGATCAGATGTGTCTAATGAGATCTTTGTCGTGGGTACCTACATTGAGATCATGATGAGCATTTATATAGAGGTGGTGTGCATTTTGGAAATGACCGTTTTTTAAGTTTGAAGGGACACATACCTCACTCCTCGTCAGTTTTGAGTTTTGGCGACTCTTCATCTATCATGGGTTCTGCTTACAAAAGGACCCTTTTTGTTTTCACTTCTTTTAAACCTTTTTTACTTCCGCCAGAGCCTTTGCATTCCAATTTCCTAAGTGCACTAAACAACAAGAGTTTTCTTTCCATTTGTCTCAAAGTCAGTTTTTTCCTTAACCTTTTCTACCTTTTCCTATTCATCTTTCCTCTGTATTGCCATTTTCATTGCTTAAAGCATCTCGAACAGGTATAATAAATCACTAATTATATTCATTCATTAAACTCTCTTCATTAAACCCTCTTCCATTTGAGTGAGTTTAATATATTGAGTACTTATCAACCACTTAATAAATGTTGAGTTTTTTACTATTTTTATAATATATTTTTAATTTTTTTAAATAATATGATAGAGTTTAACTAATTGATGGATCTCTTGTGATTGGTAAATCTTTTATAATTGAGTGGTTATAGAGTTTAACCATTAGAGTTAATAATTTAATAAAATGAAGTTTATTAAAAAAAGTCTTACAAGAATGATGTGTCATGTATATTGAGTGATGGTGGGTGTGAAACATTGGAGATGCTCTTGTGACCATGTCTGAGGAGGGATATGGAATAAATGCTGAAAAGAAGGGTGTAGTTGGTGACGGCCAGATCTCAACCGGTGTTCGACCAAAAAATTCCCCCATGCATGTGGATGTTGCCACTGAAAAACCATCATCCAATGACCTAAATGTGGGTTCAGAGGCTAGTGACAGTGGGGTTGAAAATGTTGACATTGAAGGGGTGTTGCTGTGGAGGGAAAAATCCAAGGGGGCATTATATGCCAGATATTAATAGGAAGCGTTCTGAGAGGATCAACTTATATAAGTTTCTAATGCAGGTTGAGGTATCTCTTAATTTTCAAGAGGCGGATCCTCATAGGGCTCATATCTTCTTACAGAAATTACTTCGTGAAGACAAGAAATTTGTGCCTAATACTTTATAGAAACAAAAAAAGAGACTTCAGTGCCTGTAAAGCATGCGGTGAACTTCGCTTATAGTCTAGTTATTCCATTAGATCTACTATTAATAATTTTGTCTTATATGATATGAGATTTGTATGACTTAATGACTCTCCCTTCGAGTTTCTATGCCAATCAATCAGTTGAAAATAATGAATTGATTGTGTACAAGGATCAATTTGAGGTAGGTATATATGTATCTTCCTCTATTGCCTTTCTTTGTGAAAGTAATACAAGGGTTCAGGTTATCACCAGAGCAACTGACTCCAAATACTTGCAGGTTAATGGTTGGTGTATACAAAATTTGCCGTTCTGCGGGCTTTCAAATGACCGAAGTTGTTTTCTATCGACCTTTTAAATCAGTAAAAGATGCATATAGCTCAAAACATGTGCATTTTGCTTATGGGCGAGGTCAAAAGGTGTTCGAGGGAATGATCCTAAAGATGTCGGAGTACCAACACAATCACGTTGACATCACCTAGGCCTTTTCTATTTCTCACCACTGGAACCCAACCCCCCGCCATAGAACAAGATGGATGGATGAGCGCGAGCTGTTGGAGAAAGAGATGGAGCTAGTCAAGTGGTTGAGCCCTTTGTTTACGAGGGTCGAGACTCTATGGTAGCGGTTGTGGAATTTTTTTTTTTTTTTTTTTTGCAAACTGGGCATTTGTACATACCCTTCAAAAGGTGATAACTGAAATGACCCAAGGAGATATTATGGAATGGGTTTATCTCTTGAGGACACTATGGGTCTAAAGGCTGCTAGAGTAATAATTACTCGTTTTGACCCTTCTGACCTTTGGTAACATATTTTTTAATGTATAGTTTGTGTTTGATAATTATCATTCCTTGTGCTAAACTCATGATATATGTTTTTGTATGTTGTCTATTCGTGGAGGGGATAGAAGATTTGACCGTGCACTTCTATTTCTAGGAGTTTCCTTTGGATATGTTAGGGGAAGAATTGGCCATCTTTTTTTACAATTTGCTTAGCATCGTCTAGTCGACTAGCCAAAATCCCCACTAAGAATGTAAATCGCGGGGCTATTGTGAAGGTACTCTTCAGATGAAACCCCAATTGAAGGTGTTGCTACTACTAGAAAATTCTGCTAAACAACTCATATGGATCCAAGAGCCGATAGTTGTGGATAATGATTCTGATCAGGCTGGGGTAAATGGGGATCGTGTAGATGGGTCCAAGTCCCTTAGGGATAGAGAGTTTATTTCTTATTTGATTAAGATGTTGGGATTTATGTCCTATAGACAATTGTTTTACGATATTAATATTAATGAATAAATTGTTTATTTGATCATTTGTTTAATCAGATATATAGCATTAAAATGTAACTATATATATAAAGGCACAAATCTTTCATAAAAGAAAGTAACCCTAAGTTTATTTAAGTAGTTATAAAGTGTTCATACAAGCATGAAGTGAGACTGTACTTTATAATAGACCAATAGACTTAAAGTAAACCCAAGTCAAGTAATATGTTATAGGGGTTGGCATATTACTGTTGAGACTTGCATGTAACAGTGTTTTCTGTCGAGACAGAAAGTTGATCTCACAAGCTTTAGATATTCAGATATCTAGACAGTTACATGGATTCGGTGAAGGAGTTCATTAGGATTGGGACCCGACTTGAGATAACAACATGGATTAATTTATCTAACAGTGTCAACTGTTCATCTCATTGGTATTAGTAGGTATAACTAATCCTCAGACTCAAACATTCGTTAATTAGTGATTCTGGATTATGGAGTCTGGTACTTTGATTCTGTGCGAGCACGATCCAACAGGTGAGAGCCTGGGGTGTGTGAGAGCAGGGTTGGGTATCACATAAAGTAATTGTAAAATAGTTAATGTCAGATTGAGCATTCGTCACTCTCGATAAGTGGGAGATATATCCAAATCGCCGCTTGTGGTGAATTAACTGAAATCCTTGCAAGGTGATAAAGTTAAGAGTAGAAATGGATATTTCACTTAACTTATCTTTTCAGAGTGAATTCAACCTGTACAAGTAAAATCGGACTCTTCGTTATATGTAACCTTGACACGTTCCATGGTTATAAGGAATTGACCGACAGGATATAGTTGATGAAGGATCGTATTATACTATACCTAATACAGAAAGGTTAACGTCAGTTATCAACCTGACTTCTTAATTGCTCTGGGGGGAATATCATAGGTTCTGCTAGTAACAGCTTGTGACGGTATTCTATTATATATATATATGTTGGAATTAATCGTGATGTATAATTTCAAAGGATATATACGGCTAGTGGCAATAAAGAACCTAATGGGTCGCATATGGGACTTAGAATCGGAGGACAAAAATGTAATTAGTGAGACACTATAGATATGGGCCGAAATTTGTAGATTAATTAGGGATAAATTAATTTGATTAATAATTATAATTTTATTATGGTTGTGAATTAAATTAAAGGATTATCTGATAATATCAATTAGAAGTTTTTATGTGATTGAAACTCTAATTAATTATCCCTAACATTAATTAATTATTAATTTGATTAATAATAATTATCTAGATATAATTAGTTATTATTTAGATGATAGTAAAGTGTTTATTTAATTATCTAATTAGGAATCCTATTCCGAATAAGATTCCAATTATTTAATTACCTAACACAACTGGGATTAGGGTTTTGAGAAGTCTATAAATAGACTCCCTAACCCCATAATTCGGCCAACACTAAACAGAAGGGCTAGAGGAATCGTTCCGCAACCGTCTTGGCTAATTACAATATTTCTTACTCTCTCTTTGATCTCGTATCGATTTCTGTTAGAGGCAATCATTGCGATTGCTATTATTAAGGTTGATTACTGATTAGTTATCTTTTTTTGTGTTGTTTCTTTTGTTGTTCGTGATACACGAATTAAGAGTTGTGGGCACTTCGTTTGCAACTGTAGATAGTTCTTCACCGAAGGTATTACTTTCTATCCCTCTTTATATGAAATAACAATTAACAAATCTTGAAAAAGGGAAATAGATAAAATAGATAAAATTTTATTATTCCGCTGCGCCTAGGCTTGTCTATTTTCCTACATTGGCATCAGAGCCTATGTTAATCTGTTATTTCATATATGTAAATAAAAGGGTTCAATCAGATTGAATAAATTTATTGTTAGGTTAATTAATAAATTTGATTTAATTAATTAATCTAAAGATAAACAGTTAAGATGAGATTGAGATGTTTTATGATTCGGTTAATTAACGAAAGGTTTGTAGAATTAAACGGCTGATTAAAACGAGTTTTGTATATGTGATATACGTGTTTTATGTGGATTAAGGGTTTAACCGTTTGAATCGTTAAAAGAGTTAATTAGATTAATTTTTGAAGAATTCGAGTTCATTAACGATTTAAACGAAACGGTTAGAATCGATTAATTATTGATATATATTGGAAAAGGTTATAGAATAAATATAAAATAGTTATATATATATATATATATATATATATATATATATATAAATATAAATATAAAGTTTTAATTTTAAAAAAAATATATATATGTGGGTTGCGCAAAACAGTAGCATTAAGCTACTGTTTGCGTGCTGAGGACATGGTGCGGTCTAGATTGAAGAGTTGGAAAGCCAGGTTTCTATCAAGAGCAGAAAAGGAGATTATGATCAAATCAGTAGTGCATGTGCTTCCTACTTATGCTATGAGTCTCTTCCTATTTCCTATGAATATCTGTGATGATCTAGAGAAGTTGATGAATTCTTTTTGGTGGGGATCAGATGGTTCGGGTAAAGGTAGTCTACGTTGGAAATCGTGGGATAAGCTGTGCTGCCCTAAAAAATTTGGTGGAATGGGGTTCAGAAAGTTGCATAATTTCAACTTAGCTTTATTGGCTAAACAAGGTTGGCGACTTAGCTCAAATCCTGAGTCTCATATGGCTCGAGTTTTTAAGGCTCTTTATTATCCGAATAGCTCTTTTCTTGATGCATCGTTATCTGATGGGCCTAGCTTTATCTGGCGTAGTATTATGGGTGCTCAAGAGTTGTTAAAGTCAGGTATTCGCAGGTTTGTTGGGGCGGGTGGTGAGGTCCAGATTTGGGATGACCCGTGGCTCCCTGACGATCATTTTCCATATATTGAAAGTGAAAAATTGGATGGTTTAGGGGTGGAGGTGGCGGCTGATCTTATGGAGGAAGGTCGACGGTCATGGGATGTTGGGTTAGTTTCAGGCATTTTTGTTCCTCGGGATGCAGATCTTATTCTCCGTATCCCCTTATCTAATCGGGTTGATCATGATGTGTGGTACTAGAAGGATGATCGACGGGGAAACTATACAGTTAAAAGTGGGCACTGAAAGCTTATGTCTGGATTTGGAACGAATTGGTTCATTGATTCGCCAGTATGGAATAAAGTTTGGAACCTTAAAGTGCCCCCTAAAGTTAAGAACCTTCTTTGGCGGGTTCTTGCTAACTGTTTCCCTTCTAAAGTCGCGCTGAAAGCCCGAAGGGTTCCTATCTCAGATTTATGTGAGCTCTGTCATGGGGCGGTGGAAGATTCTTATCATATTTTTCTAAAATGTACTATGGCTCGAGCTATTTGGACTATTTCGCCTATTGGGGGTGTCGGAACCCAATTTCATAACATTTTTTTATTATTGGGGCTGGATCTTCTCTAAACCGGTGGAGCTGGTTGAGCTTGTAGCGGTTTTATGGTGGATTATTTGGTGTTATAGAAATGACATTGTGTGGAATCGGAAGGATTCTCAAGCCTCGATCCTATACCATTCGGCCGGTTCCTTTCTACAGGTCTGGAAGAAAGCGCAGGCGTCGGTTTCTCCTTCAGGCAGTCCGGCTGTGCCAAGCCCGACGGTGTGGCAGCGTCCTCCAACAGGATTCCTAAAACTGAATGTGGATGGTGCATCATTTGCAGAAGAGAATGTGGCTGGGTTTGGGTGTATCGTTCGGGACGAGTTGGGCCAGTTTGTTGCGGCTAAAAATGGAACCTTGTAGAATTATCAAGATGCATCGTTCATCGAAGCGTTATCGGTCCGTGAAGCTCTCAGTTGGATCAAAGACCGCGGATGGAAGGATGTAATCATTGAATCAGATTCTTTGATCGTGGTACAGTCTATGGCCCGCCCGTTAGAGGTTTCATCTCCTTTTAACGCCTTAGCCAATGATTGTCATTTTTTATTGAACGAGCTTTTTAATTGCTCTATTCGCTTTGTCTGTCGTGCTGCAAACTCTGTTGCTCATTTGTTAGCTAGAAGTAGTATTTTACCTTTACATCGGGGTGAGTGGTTTTCTATACCCCCTGATTTTATTTGTAATATGCTTCTTCCTTTTTCTTAATATATGTTTCTTTGGTTGTCAAAAAAAAGCTACTGTTTGCGCAGCCTCACATATATGGAGGCTGCGTGATGTTGCTGCCTTTTGGCAGTGATGCTCGTAAAATGTATAACAATAAATAGGACAAGTGTATCCTATCGCAGCAAGTAGTATAGTGCTTAAGCACAAGATCGAACCACAAGGACTATTTGCCACAACTAATCGGTCTAAGGAAAAGGATGCAATTATTTGGAAAGTTGGATATTGAGGGTAGTTGTTGAAAGAGATAAATTCCAAAAACGAAAGATGAAAGCAAATGAAGAAGGAGGATTTGATTCTATTGATTAAACAACCTAGGATGGGGATGTTCTTAATTGGAAACAATGTATGATGTGCTGGATTCAGATGTATATCCGAAGGACGATTGACGGTAATCACCTAGTTAACTGCATGGATATGGTCAATCATATACAGCCTATTCACATGCAGTCGGCTGATGGCTTGGTTAGGCGAACAACCTAGGGCATGAAAACATTAGGTTCTGTGTGATCGAGGGCCAAGCCGTAGTCCAGCCACTGAACCGCACTCCTAGCGGTCTCTAGCGAGGTCAGATCATGCTAATTCGGATTAGGTAGGTCCTTGGTCAGGTTACTACCCATCTATGATCCTATAATTATCAGATTCTAGGCATTAGGTTCAAATCTTTCAGGCTAGTTGATCATCATCGATTCTCACTCTAGCCACGATCCTATCCCTGATAAATATAGGTCATTAAGCATGCACAATCTAATCAATTGGGATTAATCCATACATTAAATCACTAATCATACATTATCAACCAATCAATCTCATCCCCATCCCAGGAGGGATGGGGGTTAGTTCATAATCGAACTCACCAAATAATTTAAACACAATTCATCAACTAAAATCTCCATTAATTTGAATAAATGAACAGTAAGAGACAATCCAAGGAGTTAGAAATATAAAACCCGATTCTGTCTGATTCTGATTACAAATTGGAGAGAACCTCCTCTTCCCGTCTCCGAGAAACTCAAATCAATTACAATCTAAGCAAATCTAATGGTGAAAACTGATACAAAGAAAGAAAGGAGCAAGGAAAAGTGAAAAGAGAACTTGGAACCCTAACAAAGAAGATGTAATGTTTTATTTATAGTCTAGGCTTTGTTAGGGGTAGTTTTGGCATTTTTCAGGCCAGGATTCGTGCTTTGGAGGTAAGAAGACGCTGGGAAATTACTTCCCAGTGTCTCGTCTCGTCGAGACAAGAGGTGTCTCGTCGAGACACCACGTGATGGTTCCCTTTGGGAACCATCGGTCCGCCTCGTCTCGTCGAGACAGGCTGTGTCTCGACGAGACGAGGGCCTGTCTCGACGAGACAAGCCCTGTCTCGGCGAGACAGGCGCTGAGAGGTGGAACTTCCCTCCAGAAGTTGTCTGTTCTGGTCCTTGGGCTTCCAGAGTTTGCTCTATCGACCCCCGAATTGTCCAGACATGCTCCAAATGGCACGAGGATGGTTCGGAGTTGCTCGAATAGTCCTAAAAACGCCTGAAAATAGAGAAAATGCCATAAATAATGGAAATTACTGATTTTAACCATAAGCCAACAAAATGATAACAAAGCTGAAGGAAAATAAAGCGAGAATGAACTAAAAGGGGTCTAAAAACCCTATACAAATGGGAGCTATCAACCTCCCCACACTTGAATCTTGCTTGTGCTCAAGCAAGAAAGAATCAAAAGCAGTGAAAAATCAACAAATATCTCCCGTACACGGACGAGGATCCATTGCACCTTTATTATCCATACGGTTTCAGACTACTAAAGTTGCAATTAAAAACGAAGTGAACCTCAAAATAATCTCCAAAACTGATCAAGTAATTGTATCAACCAACACTTTACAAAATCGAAAGGCGAGGACTAGGATTGCTAGCTCATAGGTGGTCGCTCTTACACTCAAGTGTTTAGGGAAAATATGCATATGGTAAACGCTCGATAGTTTATTGCACCAAATGGTCATGTTGGGATTGCATCATCCATCCGGTCGAAATTAGCATCACAATTAAACAAGATTATAGGTCTTACAGGGTTGTAACAAAGGCCAAAGGTTTGAGGGTAGGAAAAAGGGAATTTAGGCATAAAGTTAATGACTCAACTAGCTAGAATTTAGCAAATTGGCACCTCTTCCGCTGTGTGCGAGATAAAAGCTCAATTTTGTTTTGTTTTTAGTTCGGGAAGCAACTGAAGTACACCTTCCATCCTTTCCCTTACAATTTATTTGGCTCTAGTTTCGAACCATGTGAATTTATATTATTATTATTTTTTTTATAAAGGGTAGAGGAGACGAAAGGTCAATTGAGTGGGTTACTTCTTTTATATAGAATGGCAACCTTTTAGTTATAGCTAACGGAAGTTCGAAAGGTGTGTGCCCAAGTATTTTTCTAACCGGTATCGAGTCAATTAACTAGGGTGAGAAAGGATATTTATGAAGGCTAAGGGCTTGTACTCGGTTGATCAAAGAAGAGGGCAGAATAAGGCTCAAAGGGGCTTATCTAGTTGAATTGGTAAGGGATTTTGGCTAATCAAAGAAGAGGCTAAGTTCATAAAGGGCTATACCTAGATTGCCTAATCATTTCAAGTTCAATTATAACACAACATTCAACCAGTATTGGATGCAATTCCTATGAACATAATGACAATAACTGCATCCCACACCTAAGAGATCAATTGTTCCTAAAAATGAGTCTAAAATATTGATCTTTTGGCTCTAACTCACACGTTAGGGGTTAATTGTAACAATCTAGCCTCACCTAACGAATCATTCCATGTCAATCTTAGTTAAATGACACTCTTTGGAGACTCAAATGTTGTTCACAAGTTTTTACATGCATCAATTTCAACTGAGCTTTCAGACTTTTAGGGCACAATTTCAATCGTCATGTCAGGATTACTAGATGCATCGAAATCAACTGCCTAGGATTTTTTATTTCTAACTACTAAAAGCAATGAAAACAAAACCTCAGAAATCCTAAAACTTGAAAACAGGCCTATGACAAAACAGAAACACAATGCAATTGTACATGTACATAATGTCCTATCCTATTGTCTCCTCCCCCACATTAAATCATGCATGTAATTCCAAAGATGCATATTTATGAAATCGAACACTAAGTCAAAGAAAAGATATAGGATAGAAGAAACTCCCTCATGGGGCGTCTATATAACGCAATGTCTCCACTGCGTCCATGTCATCTTCATAAATTTTCAGACGCTGCCCATTGACCTTGAACAGGGGCGTGCGGCCGTTCGTGATCTCAACTGCTCCGGAAGAGAATAACTGGTGTAGGTGTCGCGGCCTCGCCCGGGCGGACCGGGGGGTGGACACCGTTGACGACAAATGCTATGATTGGCACCGAAAGCAACCAATCGCGGAATCAAGCTGCTCGGCAGGACCGGAGCCTGGAGTATGGAAGAGTCGCCACCCACGAATGGGAAAATGAACATCGATCCCTTGCGGGAGACCGGTGTGGGTTCGAGAAACTTAGGTACGAGCCGAGAAGGCTAGCTCCTTTCCGGAGAAAGGCTACTAGGCACCCCGACATCGCCCGGTTATGAACCACCGGCCTCCTACTTAGCGTGTTAAGCGATAACGGACTAATCACATATTTCTTTAAGTTTAAAATTCATTTGAAACCTTTTCTTTCTCGCTTTGAAACCATTTTGAGCATGTTATTTGAAAGCCATTTTAGTAAAGAGTCACCCATTTTGCATAATTTTAAAGTATACAGGAGAGAGAGGGGGAGAAGAAAGAATTGATTTATTCACAGTGTGATTTTATGCTTTAGACTATACACTAACTCTAAGCTAATCTCATTCCCCAAAAACGAGTTTATTTACATGGTTCGTACCTTAATCGCCGTTGGAACGATTTAGGTACGTTTCAAAACCCCGTTAATTTACATGACATCGACTCGAATCGCCGTTGGAACGACTCGAGCGTGAGATAAGAAGTTTTAACAAAAAAACGTGATTAAACATACAAGTCCATTTATTTTTGTACAAAACTGTTTAATTAGGAAAACGATTCAAAAACTCGGTTATTTATAATGAAAATGGTTTTATTTACAAGGTTCGCTTAATCCGCCGTTGGAACGAATTAAGGTTTCAACACGTGATAGTTTGGAAACGGTTTAAAATGACAAAAATCTTTTATTTACACTTGAAGGATATCTAGAAAAGCTTTAATTTAGACAAACAACTTGAAATCTCTTTTTATCTTTTATTTTCCATTTTTCACTCAATTATCCTTCATTTGAACATAATGACAACAAATAATAAATTAAATCCAAATTCACCCAACCAAAACGTTTTCCAAATCATATATACATATAGGAAATTTAAAAGGAAAAGAAGAAAGATATATATATATATATATATATATATATATATATTTGATAGAAATGATAATTATACATTTAAAAGAAAAGGTAAATAATAAAGACTATGATTAATAGATAAAAAATGACAATAATATTCGCAGATGATAAGAAATTAGCTTTTAACCCCAAAACTATTATGATAAGTATATATAGAAAATAACCCCTAATAACCCCAAAATGACAAGTATGTATAGTTTAAATGAATTTAAAGGAAAATCTATATATATACATATAATTTTATCAAATCAAATTAATGAAAAATAATATCTAAACATGTTGAATAAATATATACAAAATAATTAAAAATAATTTGAATGCATATATTACATAATTATACATATATATATATATATAAAGGACCAAAAGTCTAAAAGTTGAGAAAGAAGGACCAAAACAGTATTTTTTACATTTCAGCAGTTTTACCGACGGAAATTCCGTCGGTAAACTGCCTTTTGTGACAGAAAAATGGAAAATTACAGAAACAGTACCTAACATTCCAGATTTGTTCAAACACTTTAAACTTAATCTATTCTATCGTTTTGGATCTCCGAACTACCAAAATTGGATCATAGTCTATAACGGAGACTCCTAAAACGATGTTTTATTTGAAACGTTATTTACAAAATGTTTAAAATTTATAATTACAACGTTTTAGTTCCAAAATACCCTTAACACGGGTCACGGTTCGTGTTGGGACTTAAAACGAGGTTTTTTAATTCAAAACAAAACCGAACGTTTATTTAATACGAGACAAAACTTAAATAAATTCGGAAAAATAAATAAACGTGTTTAAATAAATAACTAACTAATTACACGAATAAATAAAAATAAACAAAATAAAATAATTAAAATAAATAAAACGAGTCTAGTCCTCGGATAATACCTCAAGATCGGTATTGGCAGCTGAAGTCGGTTGATTCCACGAGTTACGATTTTTGTGTTTTTCGGTGTTTTTAGTAAAATTTTAACTTGTGGGAAATTCAGATTTTTTTAGGAAAAAAAATATTTTCCCCAAAAAAATTACTTTCTCTCTCTAAAAAATGTTTTAGAGTGAGAGAGTCCCCAAAAATCCTCCTTCTCAAATGCATGGGGATCCGTGCCTTTTATAGGCACGGATCCCAAAATATTTTGGACATGGCCCGACGGGCGTCGGGCTGCGCCCAAAAAATTTTGGGCTACGCCCAAAATGGTTGGTTGGACGCCCAACTTCTGTTGGGCGAACGCCCAACTACCGTTGGGCGTTCGTCCAACCTCGTCGAGCGCTCGCCCCACGAATATTGGGCATTCGCCCGACGTCGTTGGGCGTCCGCCCAACGAGCGTTGGGCTTTTGTCCGACGTTGTGGGGCGTCTGTCCATCGAACGTCGGACGATGCCGACACCCCTCGGGCCGCGTCCAACGCTCGACGAGCGACGCCCATCGTCCGACGGACGATGTTTCACACCCGGCCCATCGGGCGGGCATTCGACGCGTCGCGCCCCCTTTTCCTTTTTTTTTATTTTTTTAAAATTTCCTAACCAATGGAATCAACCGCTTTAGCCGTTTGTCGTGGGTTTTTGTCACAGGTCCTCCGACTCGGTGTCTACAGTTGCCCCTACTTTTCTATTTTGACAGTGATGTGTGTGTTTTAAAAACGTTTTTTGCTAACGCGGCACATGCAATGGAAATATATTAAAGTAAAAGGCACATATAGAGTAGGAGGAAGAATACCTGATCTCCGCGCCGCGCGCTCCAGCTTCGTCTTCCGTCTTCACCGTCCTTGCCTTTGAATCGGCTGCTGGTGGATGCTTTTCTTAGGGACCCTAGCCTAAATCGACTGCGGGTAAATGGCTCATTAGCAACCTCGGTCATCGGTCGTAGGTAAGATGGCTCAAAAGCAACCTCGGTCATCGACCGTAGGTAAGATGGCGCAAAAGCAACCTCGGTCATCGACCGTAGGTGAGATGGCTCAAAAGCAACCTCGGTCATCGACCATAGGTAAAATGGCTCAATAGCAACCTCGGTCATCGACCGTAGGTAAGATGGCTCAATAGCAACCTCGGTCATCGACCGTAGGTAAGATGGCTCAATAGCAACCTCGGTCATCGACCGTAGGTAAAATGGCTCAATAGCAACCTCGGTCATCGATCGTAGGTAAGATGGCTCAATAGCAACCTCGGTCATTGACCGCAGGTAAAATGGCTAAATAGCAAACTCGGTCATCGACTGTAGGTAAAATGGCTCAATAGCAAAAAAAGGCTTGATGACTCGTGGAGAATTTCCAATGAACTTCCGTCTCTGTGGGGGCGTCGTTGGGTTCGACGGGGGGAAGCTCCGATGCCAAAGTTAGTAAGGAAGAACAAGAGAGCAAACTGAATTGACAAAGGGTAAGTGAATGTGTACCTTGATAGCCTGAGACATAGGCTATATATAGTCATGAAGTTGTAACTTTCAGTAACTAGAAAGTCTCATTAATGTCCCATTAATGACGGTTACTGGTTACCTTTGAGTTGGCGGTTAGCTAATTGATAGCTCATTAATGGCCTTTATTGCCGGATCGGCCCCGCCGTTCTAATGGCAGATTGAGTGTTTATGGAGATTCGCCTCACAGGTTCGCCCGCGGATCTCTTTTGGTGAGTCCCTGGCGATCCGCCCGTCGGATCTCTTTGTTATGACACGCCACGATATTCCCGTATCAGGTGATCAACACGTGGCGTTTTTAGGCGAATATCTCTTTTGATCCTTGGGATAATATCACAATGTTATCAGAAGCCCCCCCAAAGTTCCCTTAAAGTCCTTTAGGGCTTTTCAGCTTCTTTACGCGCCGTCATGATTAGCTGCATTAATGTTCACTCTGTTCGATGCCAATCGTGGGGTGACACGTGTGGCAGGCGCACCGCCCGAGGAGAGAGAAGACGCCTTCTTCATTTTTCCTTTTCTCTTTCTTCCTCATTCGTTCTTCCTCTCCATTTTCCTTTGCGCCTTCTTTGTAGAGCTTCTTCGGAGTTTCAGAATCCCTTAAGCTTTTATTTTTCATGTAAGTCCATCTTTTCATTCTATATATTGTTTTTTTGAATGTTTAGGAGCTCTTCTTCATCTTCCGGGTCAACCTCTGAACTTTTTAATTTGACCTCTCCCTCTGAAATTGTAGTTAGTTGGACTACTTCTTCGTCGGAAAATTCTCTTTCCTCCGAAGGTACGGTTAGCTCCGATTTAGCTGAGTTGCTCGACTCGGTGTGTAATCGCGGTTGGACTCGTTTAGGTAAAAGTCAAAACCTTTTTGTTCCTATCACCGGTATTGCTCCGACCATAGATTCTAGGCAATTTTCCAGGATGACGGTCTCTTCTTCTGCTCCGCCCAGGAAAAAGGCACCTCGTGCAGAGTCTACCTCCTCTCTCATGAGTGCCGCGGATCTAGCAGATCAGGTGAGTAGATTCCCATGGATAAATAACTATGAGACCCAACTGGCGGATGCTCATCAACGACCCGCCTGTCCGCCAAGCGGATTTTTGTCTGTGTACTGTAGTCACGTAGAAAGAGGGTTCCGACTGCCTCTTCCAAAGATGATGGGGGACATCCTTGCTTACTTTGACATTACTGCTAGCCAATTACATCCGAATGGCTGGTTAGATATTGCTTTAGATTGATACCTTGCCTCGAACTTAGGGGTAATATACACTCCTCGTATCTTTCGAGCTTTTCATAAACCGTCGAAGGGAAAGTCTGAGTCTTTCCTCACCTTTGCGAAGTTTGGAGTGTATTCACCGTTTAGCGGCAAAATGTCCAACGTCCATTGTTAGGACGAAAAATTTCAAAACTTTGCAACACTTTGGAATCCCAAACCTTTGCATATGGCGGGAGATATGCGTATAAAGGCGGGACCCGTCGAAGAAAGCAAGCCTTCCGCCAATGTCAAGCTAGTGGACCTCGAGTAAGTACCTCCAAAGGCGGGTGAGGAGCCGATAACCGATGGCACCCTTCTTCCTGAGGGAACACCTTCTGTGGAAAAGGAAGTCTCCCTGGTGGGCGTATCTGGAGCTGTTGAGAAGGAAGCTTCTTAAGCAGGTGCCTCATGCGAGAAAAATGCTAAGGAGAATGCTCCTGTCAATGTTTAGTCTTGTTGTTTGTAAAACTTAAGTACAATTGTTTAATCCTTACGGTTGTTATTTATTTTACCTTTACGTTTGCGTAAGTAAATATATAAGCTTTTAGGATTTATTTTGGAGTAGGTGGCCAGCCATACTCCATTGCGCGAACCTTTGTGAAGGTTTGGAGCTGTTTTATTCCTTTAGAGGAAGTAAAGCTGCCTTTAGGGATCAACTTGCTACCTATCTTTGAGGTGAAGCGATCCGCCTTTAGGACTTGTGAACCCTTCTTTGGGAAGGGTGTAAGAGAGTGTAAAGACCTTGCGTCCAAGGAATGTTTTAACTCTATCTCGAATGGTGATCATCTAAAGATGGATCCGCCCATGAGATTGAGAAAAAGTAGCTATGAGATAGCAGTACTTTTTAGTGTGGGAAGTAGGGGTGTTCAAAATTGGTTGGGTTATTATAACCCACCAAATTTGAACCCATCCAACCCATGTAAGATAGGTTAAGTGGGTTACAATGGGTTAGATGGGTTGAATGGGTTATAAAACTTATATTTGATGGTTTATCATAACCCATCTTAATAACCCGTCTAACCCACTCAACCCATATAATTCTTCATATTCTCACTTTATCTTTTATTTGTCTCATTTAAATTTTAAAAAAATATGGTTATTAATAATATGATATTTTTTAAATTAAAAAAATAAAAATTGTAAAACCGGACAATTGAGAAAACAAAAAAAATCTAAAAAGGAAAAAATGCGTACTTGAATCGGACATGACGCCCAAATCGTAGGGTGTTCAAAAATCGAACTGGACCGAAATAACCGACCGAACAGATAAAATTCGGTTTTTCGGTCTATTTGATTTGGTTTCGGTTCTAATATATATAATATTTCGGTAATTTCGGTCGGTTCGGTATTTATGATAAAATCACCGAAATAACCGAACCGACCAAAATAAATTCTAAATAGATTGAGAATTATAACAAGATGATTAATAGTTTTCTAAGTTTTTTTATAATATTTCGGTTATTTCGGTTTGGTTCGGTTTTCAGACCGAACCTACCGTTGAACACCCCTGCCAAATCGATAGTGAATCGAGCGAGTACACCGATTCTGGCGATTCATGTACTCCACTAAAAAAATATGTTTAAAATTTTAAATGGATAAAAAAACAATGTTGGTAGGGGTGTGCATCGGTTCGGTTTAAATCACATACCGAACCGAACCGCATGAATTCGGTTTTTCGGTTCGGTTTTTTGACATTTCGGTTCGGTATCGGTTTTAATTTTAAATATATTTCAGTATTTGGTTCGGTTCGGTTTGACAAAAAAATATAAAAAAAAACCGAACCGCATCGAATTACACATATTTTATATTCATATATCATATATTGTTAGGTTATCAAATTAGATTTCAATGTCAATGTTTTTGTTACTGCGTTTGAATTGGTCACTATCCTCAGTTATTTGTCATTTAAAGGTTCAACACATTAGAAAACATTCACAATCTGGTATACTATGCTGAGTTTGCTACCTTCTGCTTCTCATATTTATTTCTCTACATGATAGATGGTTTTTTTTATGTAATCATTTTATTTGTTGTTGAGATAAATTTAATGAGAAAATGTAGTAGTTTTTTTTGTTTTTTTTAACTTAATTCGGTTTGTTCGGTTTAAACCGAACCGAACCGAATATTTTGGTTCGGTTCTATTTCGGTTTTATCTATTATTCGGTTCGATGTCGGTGTCAATTATTTTGATCATTTCGGTATTCGGTTTTTTCGGTTCGGTTCGGTTTTACACCGATGCACACCCCTAAATGTTGGTCTAATTAAAAAATAACTCAGCAGCTTATTAAAAAAAAAATCAACTCAATAAAAAATATAGAGTTGAATTGTTATATACAATTCATGATAAATATATAATAACCCATCCAACCCACTATAACCCAACCCATCTGACCCACTTAAAAAATTCAAACAACCCATCATAACTCACTATAACCCAACCCATCTTAAAAAAAATTCCTTACATGGGTTGGGTTAAAATTATACTATAACCCACCCAACCCAAGTTTGAACACCCCTAGTGGGAAGCGTTGGATGCCCCCCTTCTTTTTGAAACTGGAATATTTATATTGCTGCAAGAAAATACTTAAAAAGAACATGGATAATAGAACAATTGCTTTTTATTGATAGAAGATACGCTTTATGAAAGCAAGCGGGTCTCATATGTGAGCCTCATTAAAACCTTTAATAAGAAAAACCTCATGGAAAAAAAGCTTATTAAAGGAAAAAGAGTACTCAATACCTTGTTTACATTCTATTCTCTGGCGAAGTATTTGCGGAGATTTTGGAGATTCCAAGTGCGCGGCAATGTATTTCCTTCCATGTCTTGAATCTTAAATGTGGCGAACCCAATCTTGTCCACTATTCGATATGGACCTGTCCAGGTGAGCCCTAGCTTGCCCTTCCCTTCTCTAGATTAGATTTTGTCGGCCTTGCGGAGCACGAGATCTCCCACATTCAGGTCTACAAGTTTGGCGTTTTTGTCATGATAAGCGGCGATTCGCTGCTTGTATGCCGCCATACGTACATATGCCTTGTCTTTTCTATCCTCCACTTGATCAAGACTTTCTTTCAATCTCTGACTGTTTTCATCCTCGCAATAGAATGCAACTCTGTCACTTGGAACCAATATCTCGACTGGGATTACAGCTTCCATGCCATGAGAGAGGGCGAACGGGGTTTCGTCTGTGGCCGTTCGAGGAGTAGTACTATACGCCCATAAGACGCTTGTTAACTGATCCGCCCATTTCTTATCATGCTCACCCAGTCTTTTCTTTATTCCCTTTACGATTGTCCGATTCGTGACTTCGGTCATACCGTTGGATTGTGGGTAATATACGGAGGCGAATCTGTTCAGAATGCCCAATTTTTCATAGAAATATTTGAACTCACCACAGTTGAATTGCGTTCCATTATCAGTGATGATCGTGTGTGGAACTCCGTATCTTCCCACAATATTATCTTTGACGAACTCCACCATTCGTTCAGCATTGATGGAGGAGACAGCTTCAGCCTCTACCCATTTAGTGAAATGGTCTACTGCCACCACTACGTACCTCCTCTGTCTACGAGTAGGGGGAAATGGTCCAACAATGTCAATTCCCCAGACAGCAAAGGGTCGACCTTCGATGATGGGCCTCTGGAGATGTTTGGCGGTATGAGATTCATTTGCATGAATCTGACAACTATGGCAGGATTCCACCAGTTTCTGTGCATCAAGTTCCAATGTGGGCCAATAAAATCCTGCTAACCTAGACTTCTTCAAGATGGAAGCGGATGCCTCATGGGCTCCATATGTTCCTTCGTGCAACTCCTTGAGAACCTATTGTCCCTCTTCCGGCAAAATGCATTTTAACCAAGGGTGGCTAAAAGATTTTCTGTAGAGGTAATCATTTATTATGGAGAAATAGGCCGATTTCCTGACTATCCGCCGAGCTTCCTCCTTGTCCGTAGGTAGTGCTTCATCTAACAGATACTGGCGGATTGCCGACCTCCAATCACCTTCTACTGTCGTGAGTAGGGATACTTCCTCTGAGGTGAAGGCAGGAGCTGCTTTAACTTCGAATGGACATTGTGGATCCGCCCAGTTCTCCTTGCTGGAAGCCATTTTAGCTAGATGATCTGCTTCAGTGTTGGATCCGCGAGGCATATGGATCAATTCCCATTTAGTTTCTTTGGCTTCAAGGTGATCCAATAATTTTTTAACTTCAGCAACGTATTTGGCCAAAACATCATCCTTTACCTCGTAATTTTTGATCACTTGGTTGACCATCAACTTGGAGTCACTATAGATCACGATCCTCTTGGGAGTGATTTCTTTCAGCAATCGCAGTCCCAATATTAAGGCCTCGTACTCCGCTGCATTGTTGGTTGCAATAAAATCCAATTTTGCTGCGTACCGTAGTTTTATATATTGGGGACCTGTGATTACGATGCCTATACCAGCTCCTTCTGCCGAGGAGGCTCCATCTGTATACATCGTCCATTCTTCGACTTGAGATTTGGGGAGATTCATCCCTTCTTCAGTGAATTCATTCACAAAGTCTGCCAAGACTTGACTCTTTAAGGCTGACCTGCTCTCGTATCGTACATCAAATTCTCCAAGGCGGATTGCCCACTCCATCAATCTCCCTGAAGTTTCTGGCTTTTGCAATACCTTCCTCATTGGTATATTTGTTCGAACTATGACAATATGAGCCTGGAAGTAAGGCCTAAGGCGGATTGCCGTGGTGACAACGGCCAACGCCATTTTATCAAGCTTGGAATATCTGGTTTCTGCATCCTTTAATACTTTGCTTACATAATAGATTGGATACTGCTGGCCATCCTCTTCCCTTATCATGACCGTGCAATCAGCTTTATCTGTAACCGAGACATATATGTAAAGATTCTCACCTTTCAAGGGTCGGCTCATCAAGGGCGGTTTTGTGAGAAACCGTTTGATTCCCTCGAAGGCTTTTTCGCAATCCTCGTTCCATTCAAACGCCTTTTGCTTCTTGATCACCTCATAAAAGGGCTGACATCTAAGGGCCGAACATGAGATAAACCTGCCCAAGGCTACGATTCGCCCGTTAAGACGTTGCACTTCCCTGATATTCCGTGGCGCTTGCATCTCTAGAATGGCCTTGATCTTGTCAGGATTTGGGATCACTCCTTTATGGCTAATCATGAATCTTAAGAACTTTCCATACGTTGCACCAAAAGTACATTTTTCCGGGTTCAGTTTGATGTTGTGACGTCGGAGTACGCCTACTACCTCCCTTACATCATCTGCATGCTTTTCCACAGTGGTACTTTTGATGATCATATCATCTACATAGACAGAGTAGTTATCACCTTTGCTTTCCGCGAATATTTTATTCATCATCCGTTGATAGGTTGCACCTGCGTTCTTAAGCCCAAAGGGCATGACTTTGAAGCAATAAGTGGCTTGGTGAGTCACGAACGAGGTTTTGATTCTATCTAAAGGCTCCATTGGGATTTGGTGATAACTCGACTTTACGTCAGTGAAAGAGTACATGGCGTGTCCTGCGGTTCCATCTATGAGGATATCAATACATGGCAAAGGGTAGTTGTCTTTGGGACAAGCTTTGTTAAGATCTGTAAAGTCAATACACATGTGGTATGATCCACCCGCTTTCTTGACTAGAACCACATTCGCTAGCCATTGTGTATAAAGTACCTCTTCGATGGCATCCGCCCGCTGGAGCTTGGTGATTTGCTCCTCTATCACCTTCTGCCTTTCAAGACCATGGTTTCTTCATTTTTGGGCTACCGGAACCGCGTCTTTGTCGATGTTGAGTTTGTGAGTAATCACATCGGGACTAATCCCGGGGAGGATCTCATCTTTCCATGCAAAGACGTCTTCTGCCTCGTGGAGAACCTTGGCGATTTCTTCTTTAATTTCTCCCTTGAGCCCTTTAGCCATTCGTACCTGTTTTTCATCCGCCATGAGGTACATCTCTGTTTCGCCCAAGGCTATTGTGACGAGTTCTTCCTCCTCCTCGTCTTTAGACTGGGGGCGGATCATTAAAGATGCCGAATACGTCTCCTGAGCTACCTTTTGGCTTTCTCTGATCATTACACCTCCCTTAGCCGTGGGGATATAAAGAGTTAAGTGGCGTATGGAGATAAGGGCTGCTGCTTCGAAGATAAAGGGTCGCCCAAGGATAATATTGTAAGCTAACTGGCCGTCCAGGATAGAAAATTCCAGATCGCCTTTTCAGACTTGATCTTCATCTGTTAACTCACAATCTAGTGTTACCTGGCCTTTTGTTTGGATGGTATGTCCTGTCACTCCCAGGATGTCCACTACGGTGGTTTCCACTTGGATTGGGTCGACCATAAGCTTGGCAAATGCTCCTCTTGTGATGACATTGCACGAACTCCCGGTATCGATCATCACTCTTTTCATCTCCTAGCCTTCCACCATCATAATAATGACCAAGGCATCCGCATGAGGAGAGATCTCTGGGCCAACATCTGCAAAAGGGTGATTAAGTGATGCCTTGTCAAGAGCAGTGGTTCTTGCCTTTTTCAGTACAGGTTGGTACCCAGGTCCGCCTGCTATGACATTGATGGTCCCTTTTCCTTTCTTCTTCGGATTATCTCTGGATCTATCACCATCTCCCTTCTTGCCATCATTTTGGACGAACCGGTCCAATTTGCCTCTCTCGATGAGACGTTCTATTTCTCTGGCTAACTCCCAACATGCGTCTGTGTCATGGCCATTTTTCCTGTGATATTTGCAATAATTTTTGGGATTTTTCCCAGTGTTAGTGTACTCTCCCCCTTTTGGTTCGGGGTATGAAATGCTCCGTTTGTGCTGGCTATTCTCTAACCACATTAGCACTTCGCTTTTAGAGGCATTAAGAGGTGTGAAGGACGTGACAAATGCCGATTTATTCTTAGAGCCCCTCCGCCGGTTTCTGGAGGAGGAATCCTGGTGCTTGTCTTTTTCCCTATCTCGGTGGCGAGATTCGCCTTTGTCCTTTCTAGGCGGAGATAGTGATTCTCGGCGAATGTCGTTTACCTCCATAAAATCCTTGCATCTTTCGATTAAGTCTGCCATATCTCGGGGCTTTTTCCAAATTAAATCTTCTTGCAAGCTTTTACATGTGGTGTTTTTTGCTAGAGCTTCCGTCGCCATGGAGACATCCACATCGACAATTCGTATGCACAATTTGTTGAAATTGTCTACATACTCTCGAAGGGTTTCGTTCGTCTTCTGCTTCAATTCGAAAAGCTTTCGTGATTTGACCACTGGAGGAATACATCCGGCAAATTTCGCACAAAACTGCCTACTTAATTGATCCTAGCTATCGATAGATCCTGGAGGTAAAGATTGGAACCAATGATAAGCGGGGCCTCCTAAGGTGGTGATGAACATCCGGCATAAGACCGCCTCACTAGCACGGTTAAGGCTGAGCAACATCCGGTACTTTCTTGCATGGGCCTCCGGGTTGTCTGCCCCTATGTAAAGGGGTATATTTGGTATTTTAAAATGCCTCTCCGTTTCCTCAGCTTCGATCCACGCCGTAAAAGGCGAATCACGGTTGGCGAATGGATTATGCCGGGCATCCTCTTCATTAATGCGGAGCACCGCAGCTCTAACACGATCATCAAAATTCTCCGGCCCTGCCCTGGGGTGTCCTCTTTGTGGCGAACGACTCGGAGGTCTCCTACGGGGAGATCTAATTGGAGAAGATGACGAGCTGGAACCAGATGACGGATTTGATGGCGAACGTCCGCCTCCACCACCGTGTCCGCCACCACCTTGTCCTCCACCTCCTTGCCCGTTACCACCTTGGCCTCCACCACCTTGGCCACTATTGCCTCCATGGTCTCCAGAAGGAAGGTGCCTATCCTCTCCTTGGTGTGGCGGTGGCGGTGGCCGATCTGAACGGGGCGTCCCTACTGGCCTCTTACTTTGTCTATGACCAGTAGATGGGGGTGATCTACCCCTACGGGAGGATTTTGGTCTCCTGGGCGAAGGTGATTTCGACCGCCTACTTTTCTCTTTTCGACGCTTTTTGTGTCTTCGACCTTCCGATCCGCCCTCAGGGAGACTCGACCGCGGGCGACTTGGATTAGCTGATCCGCCCAGATTCATCCTTTGACTTCCACCTGCTTCATCAGAAAATAATTGCCGATTGAGTGGCGGGTTAATACCAGCTACGGTAGTATTCACCATGGAATCTGTAGGTTGAGCTTGGAAGAACGAAGAATCATGGGCACCAGATCCAACAATGGCCTGTTGCCATTGAGATGACATAGGGTTGGTGCGTCGAAGCTCTGGTACTATCATGAACGACCTTAGGCGTCTCTCCATATCAGGACCAAACGCTCTTCCTATGGCTCCCGCACATGTCTTAATGAATTCATCTGGCGACAGACTCCTTCCGTCCTGAGTTGCTGGAGTGCTCCCATCAACGCGCCCAACGCTTGATTCAGGTTGGCTTGAGGGTGTTGCCAAGGGCGTTTCAACCCCTGAGGAGGGGTTCTGTTTTCCATTTGTCATATCTTTTCTAATGTGAATGGAAACCTTTTATTTGATTAAGGGATCCACGTTCACCGCACCACTTGATAACTCGTGGAGAATTTCTGATGAACTTCCGTCTCTATGGGGGCGTCGTTGGGTTCGACGGGGGGAAGCTCCGATGCCAAAGTCAGTAAGGAAGAATAAGAGAGCAAACTGAATTGACAAAGGGTAAGTGAATGTGTACCTTGATAGCCTGAGACATAGGCTATATATAGTCATGAAGTTGTAACTTTCAGTAACTAGAAAGTCTCATTAATGTCCCATTAATGGTGGTTACTGGTTACCTTTAAGTTGGCGGTTAGCTAATTGATAGCTCATTAATGGCCTTTATTGCCGGATCGGCCCCGCCGTTCTAATGGCGGATTGAGTGTTTATGGAGATTCGCCTCACAGGTTCGCCCGCGGATCTCTTTTGGCGAGTCCCTGGCGATCCGCCCGTCGGATCTCTTTGTTACGACACGCCGCGATATTCCCGTATCAGGTGATCAACACGTGGCGTTTTTAGGCGAATATCTCTTTTGATCCTTGGGATAATATCATAATGTTATCAGAAGCCCCCCAAAGTTCCCTTAAAGTCCTTTAGGGCTTTTGAGCTTCTTTGCGCGCCGTCATGATTACCTGCATTAATGTTCACTCTGTTCGATGCCAATCGTGGGGTGACACGTGTGGCAGGCGCACCGCCCGAGGAGAGAGAAGACGCCTTCTTCATTTTTCCTTTTCTCTTTCTTCCTCATTCGTTCTTCCTCTCCATTTTCCTTTGCGCCTTCTTTGTAGAGCTTCTTCGGAGTTTCAGAATCCCTTAAGCTTTTATTTTTCATGTAAGTCCATCTTTTCATTCTATATATTGTTTTTTTGAATGTTTAGGAGCTCTTCTTCATCTTCCGGGTCAACCTCTGAACTTTTTTATTTGACCTCTCCCTCTGAAATTGTAGTTAGTTGGACTACTTCTTCGTCGGAAAATTCTCTTTCCTCCGAAGGTACGGTTAGCTCCGATTTAGCTGAGTTGCTCGACTCGGTGTGTAATCGCGGTCGGACTCGTTTAGGTAAAAATCAAAACCTTTTTATTCCTATCACCGGTATTGCTCCGGCCATAGATTCTAGGCAATTTTCCAGGATGGCGGCCTCTTCTTCTGCTCCGCCCAGGAAAAAAGCACCTCGTGCAGAGTCTACCTCCTCTCTCATGAGTGCCGCGGATCTAGCAGATCTGGCGAGTAGATTCCCATAGATAAATAACTATGAGACCCAACTGGCGGATGCTCATCAACGACCCGCCTGTCCGCTAAGCGGATTTTTGTCTGTGTACTGTAGTCACGTAGAAAGAGGGTTCCGACTGCCTCTTCTAAAGATGATGGCGGACATCCTTGCTTACTTTGACATTACTGCTAGCCAATTACATCCGAATGGCTGGTTAGATATTGCTTTAGATTGTTACCTTGCCTCGAACTTAGGGGTAATATACACTCCTCGTATCTTTCGAGCTTTTCATAAACCGTCGAAGCGAAAGTCTGAGTCTTTCCTCACCTTTGCGAAGTTTGGAGTGTATTCACCGTTTAGCGGCAAAATGTCCAACGTCCATTGTTAGGACGAAAAAGTCTTCTATGTAAAGATAAACGAGGGCGAATCTCTAGGCTTTCCAACACTTTGGAATCCCAAACCTTTGCACATGGCGGGAGATATGCGTATATTGACGAATAGTGATGAGGTAGTGGCGGAGCTCATGAAGAGCGTCAAGGCGGATGCTTGGACATACGCTGACGCCTTAGACTTCATGATGAATGATATTCCCCTGATTCACCGAGAAGGGGACAAGTTTATTTACTCGAAGATTGCCCAGTTTGATCAAGGTAACTTTCGTGTTTTCTTTGAACCTTGATTGCTTTATTGTTCTCTTTGGCAGGGGTTTATCTAAGGCCAATCACGCTCTTGCAGAGAAGCGCAGGAAGTTGAAGGAAGATGAGGCTCACAAGAAAGAGCAGGCGGTGGATCCCCAAAAGGGTGTAGGGAAACGCATGGCGAATGCAACGGCCGATCCACCTCTAAAAAAGAGGAATCCTGCAGCTTCTGGCGGATGCCATGAAATCCGCCGCGTCTTTGGTGGAGGAGGAACAGGCAAGTTGTTTTTACTTTAATCTTTTTGCCATACTTTGGATCTAAGTTTTGATCCTCTCATCTTCATGCAGACGGCGAAGCCTGACCTAGGCGGTTATTGGTTCGCCAAGTATGGTTCCAGGGGATCCTTGAGAAATGAATCTTTCTATTACGACGAGCTGATCATGGCGTATTTCCAGCTGGCGTATCCCGAGATCGATTTTACAGATCCGCAGTTTGCCGTTCCGGACCCAGATGATGTTCTCAAATATAACAAAATCCCGAACATCAAGGACCACCTCCGCGATTATGTTCGGAGATGGATGAAGGGACCCGTCGAAGAAAGCAAGCCTTCCGCCAATGTCAAGCTAGTGGACCTCGAGGAAGTACCTCCAAAGGCGGGTAAGGAGCCGATAACTGATGGCACCCTTCTTCCTGAGGGAACACCTTCTGTGGAAAAGGAAGTCTCCCTGGTGGGCGTATCTGGAGCTGTTGAGAAGGAAGCTTCTCAAGCAGGTGCCTCAGGCGAGAAAAATGCTAAGGAGAATGCTCCTGTCAATGTTGAGTCTTGTTGTTTGTAAAACTTAAGTACAATTGTTTAATCCTTACGGTTGTTATTTATTTTACCTTTACGTTTGCGTAAGTAAATATATAAGCTTTTAGGATTTATTTTGGAGTAGGTGGCCAGCCATACTCCATTGCGCGAACCTTTGTGAAGGTTTGGAGCTGTTTTATTCCTTTAGAGGAAGTAAAACTGCCTTTAGAGATCAACTTGCTACCTATCTTTGAGGTGAAGCGATCCGCCTTTAGGACTTGTGAACCCTTCTTTGGGAAGGGTGCAAGAGAGTGTAAAGACCTTGCGTCCAAGGAATGTTTTAACTCTATCTCGAATGGTGATCATCTAAAGATGGATCCGCCCATGAGATTGAGAAAAAGTAGCTATGAGATAGCAGTAGTTTTTAGTGTGGGAAGCATTGGATGCCCCCCTTCTTTTTGAAACTGGAATATTTATATTGCTGCAAGAAAATACTTAAAAAGAATATGGATAATAGAACAATTGCTTTTTATTGATAGAAGATACGCTTTATGACAGCAAGCGGGTCTCATATGTGAGCCTCATTAAAACCTTTAATAAGAAAAACCTCATGGGAAAAAAGCTTATTAAAGGAAAAAGAGTATTCAAGACCTTGTTTACATTCTATTTTCTAGCGAAGTATTTGCGGAGATTTTGGAGATTCCAAGTGCGCGGCAATGTATTTCCTTCCATGTCTTGAATCTTAAATGTGGCGAACCCAATCTTGTCCACTATTCGATATGGACCTGTCCAGGTGAGCCCTAGCTTGCCCTTCCCTTCTCTAGATTGGATTTTGTCGGCCTTGCGGAGCACGAGATCTCCCACATTCAGGTCTACAAGTTTGGCGTTTTTGTCATGATAAGCGGCGATCCGCTGCTTATATGCCGCCATACGTACATATGCCTTGTCTCTTCTATCCTCCACTTGATTAAGACTTTCTTTCAATCTCTGACTGTTTTCATCCTCGCAATAGAATGCAACTCTGTCACTTGGAACCAATATCTCGACTGGGATTACAGCTTCCACGCCATGAGAGAGGGCGAACGGGGTTTCGCATGTGGCCGTTCGAAGAGTAATACGATACGCCCATAAGAAGCTTGTTAACTGATCCGCCCATTTCTTATCATGCTCACCCAGTCTTTTCTTTATTCCCTTTACGATTGTCCGATTCGTGACTTCGGTCATACCGTTGGATTGTGGGTAATATACGGAGGCGAATCTGTTCAGAATGCCCAATTTTTCATAGAAAGATTTGAACTCACCACAGTTGAATTGCGTTCCATTATCAGTGATGATCGTGTGTGGAACTCCGTATCTTCCCACAATATTATCTTTGACGAACTCCACCATTCGTTCAGCATTGATGGAGGAGACAGCTTCAGCCTCTACCCATTTAGTGAAATGGTCTACTGCCACCACTACGTACCTCCTCTGTCTACGAGTAGGGGGAAATGGTCCAACAATGTCAATTCCCCAGACAGCAAAGGGTCGACCTTCGATGATGGGCCTTTGGAGATGTTTGGCGGTATGAGATTCATTTGCATGAATCTGACAACTATGGCAGGATTCCACCAGTTTCTGTGCATCAAGTTCCAATGTGGGCCAATAAAATCCTGCTAACCCAGACTTCTTCAAGATGGAAGCGGATGCCTCATGGGCTCCACATGTTCCTTCGTGCAACTCCTTGAGAACCTGTTGTCCCTCTTCCCACTACAAAAAATTCATGTTATTGTGACTAATTCTTTTATGACCAAATTCCTTTTGTCACAATAAATATGGTTATTGTGACAAAAGTAAACTTTTGTCCCAATAGCTAAACTACCTATAAAAGATTGTGATGAAATACTTGTTTTGACCAAAGTTTGTCACTATATGTTTATATATTGGGACCAAATTAGTTTGTCACAACCGTTCGTTGCTATATATATGGCGGGAAATTTTGGCGCGAAATTATAAACATATGGAGACAAATATTTTGTTACAAAATAGTTGATTCACTTGTGACGAATAATTTTATCAAAATAACATACTTCGTCTTGTCACAATATAGGTGACTATGGATACAAATGTGTTTTGTCACAATAAACAAAGAAATTATGACTAAATTTTTGTTGTGACAAATATTTGTTATTTAAAAAAATTATTGTGATCATTATTTGTTATGACTATATATTTATTGTTATAACTATTGTTTACACTTTTCTTTATCATTTGATTAGGAAATTTTTATGTAAGGATATTTTTTCCTATGACTTTTGGGGTTTTTTTTATTTGACTAAAGTTAAAAAAAAGTCATTTTTAAAAATCAATTTTCTTATTTATAAAAAATCATTTTCAAGATCATTTTTGCTATGATGGGCTCAAAAAAAACTTTATGGGCTAATATAATATTATTTAAATAATTTAATGGGTTCACAAAAATTTATAAAATTGAATACTATTCCATCTCCAACAAAAGAAATGTCATTTGGTGGTGAGATTGCATACAAATAATGTTTGGTGATTTCACATAGTTTAGGTACCTAATTGGCCATTTCAAGAACCCAATTGACCATTTGAAGAGTTAATGATCGATTTTAAAGAAATTGTTACTGTTACTTTTTAATTTAATAAAATAAAGGGTTAAGATCTAAAAATACCTCTAATATTTTGGATCAAGAGTAATTTTACCCCTAACGTCTAAAATGGTACAATTTTACCCCTTAAGTTGGAAGCTAAGAGCATTTTACCCCCAACGTTGATAAATTGAGTCAATTTGAGAAATAATTTAGAAAAAAAAAACAAAGGGAAATGCAACTTAAGGGGTCAATTTGAGAAATAATTCATCAAACATATATGTGAAAAAAATAAAAAAATATACTGCCTTTTGTATTAATTAGACAAAAAAAATCAAAAAATTCACCATGAATTTTATAAATATTAATCTCCGATTCTACTACTAAATTATAGAAAAACATGATATCCTTTCTTTTGGAATGAATTAATATGCAACTGGTGCGGAATAAGGAACAAAAATATCTATCTTTCATAATATTGTCTGAAATTAACCCAAATTATTAATGTTAAGGGTAAAATTTCTCTTGATTTCCAACGTTAGGGGTAAAATTACACTATTTTAGACGTTAGGGGTAAAATTGCTCCTGACTCAAAACGATAGGAGTATTTTTACACCTTAATCCTTTATTTTATTAAACTAAAAAGTAAAATTGAACTATTTTAGACGTTAGGAGTAAAATTACTCCTTACTCAAAATGATAGGAGTATTTTTATTAAACTAAAAAGTAAAAGTAACAATTTGATTTTAAGAAAGAAAAGGGAAAAAGAGAAAACAAAATATTTATTACTATTAACCCTTAATATCCCGATCCCCTTTTCTTCTTCCTCCTAAGACTATTCCTCTCCCTAACCCTATCCAGGTGATATTCCCAAATTCTTCTTCAACTCATCAGAATTCGCAACCTCATCCAGATTTCAAGCCTTGCCGCCAAACTTGCAATCCTAGTCTTAGTCGATTAAAGAGTTTGCAACTCCCTAAAATGCCTCTTTTAGAATGGAAGATCGAAGATAAAGGTAGAAATTAATTCTGAAGTCGAACAGGATAAGGAGCTGAACGAAAAGATGAAGGGTGTTGGTACCCATAAAGGTCGTCAAGAAGCTTGCTGATGGCTTGTGTCGGTTGCAACTGCCGAGGGCTATGGCTGATGACACCACAAAGAGGAGGACGAGATATCGATTTAGGGTTTCAGGTAATTCTTCAACTCGGTGTTTTCCATGGCTTCCTCTTCTTTTTGTTTTGGCAAATATGTTTTGGATTTTGTTTATTAGTTACATGCTAGAAAAATGTTTGTGGTTTCTTAGCTATATATAATTAATTGATTTCAGTTTACATTGAATGTGATTAGGGGTTAGATTCGTGTGAATAGTAAGTTTGATTACTAGTTTACTATTTATTCCTCTTTCCTGAAATTAATTGGTTTTGTATTTGTTGTTGTTGTTGATTAGCTTTAGTTTTGCATCTATGGCTAAGTTCTTACTCCTCAAGACACAACTGTAATTCCTTTTGCATTTCCCTCTGTTTTTTTCTGATTAGTTCGATTACTTGTTCGTGTTCTTCCCTAATCTAGGTTTCAGAAACAATTACCCCTAAATTGATCAATGTGTTTGGTTTCTCTTCCATTTTTCCATAGAAATGTGGAGAATTTTAAGCTCCAAACAGGATATTTTCTCTGTTATGTTGATTTCGAATTCACCAAAGAATCCTCATATGATAACAGAGGTTCATGATCAACTGCAGAATATATCTTGATGTTTGATTTTGTGATTTTTGACCTCTTGTTTTTCAACCCTTCTAGGTACTTGTTCCATACTCAGATGCCATGATTGTTGATTTGATTATTTGAAACAGTTTAATATCATAGCTTACATGGAGTTTTATTGTGTCTGGTAAATTAGAGCTCTTCCCAAGGATGTAAACAGTGAACTCATTCAGCACAAACGAGCTCCAGTGATAAATCGTGGAATGGTCAAAAGAAAATGTTCATGTCCATTTCTCCGACTAGAAAGCTCATTTCCGGGTTCATTTTGTGGGTTTGTGCTTCTCTTGTTATTATAATCTCTGTTTTTCTATTTGGTAATTCCTTAAATTATCGATTGTCGTGTAGTGTTGTTTAGTACTCTTACTGTTAATTCTTCTCTTGTTTCATGGTCTTTTTCATTTTCTAGTTCTTCTGTTAATAATGGTACTACTGGTAATGCATATTTGGGGAATTTGAATTCCACTTCGAATTTTAGAAATGGAAGTATCAATGTTGATCAAGGAAGTATAAAAGAGAATATCTAGGAAGCAAATGCTGGAAACTCTTCTTGATTTGAATGAGAATAAGAATCAAAGTAAGAGTGTTTTGGGAAAGACTCATTTGGGTACTTTGTTTATACATGTTAGCTTGTTAAACTTTTGAACTATGTTCATGTCAATGCAGGATACAAATGAAGTGCAACACCAACTTTCTGTATTGCTCTTCATTGGATTGGCTTGCGGCTTCTCAATGATAATTTTCACTAAGTTCTTATAGCCAAACTTCTTCATCTTTTCTTTCTGAAGTTTGAAGGTATTTATCTTTTCAATAATATATAATTATGTTATAGTGTACTTAATGACTATAATCTAAGTGATTTTTTCTTTTGTTGTGTTAAATGCAGATGAGCCCTTTTCTTCCGTGGTTTTGGAGATTGTTCAACTATCTCAAAGTTAAAGATTATTTTTAGATTTAGTGTTGCTTTTAAACATCTTATGTGTCCAATTAATTTTATTAGATTGGGGGTTTAGTTTTTACTATTGTTAGAACATTTTATATATTTATTGTGGAAATGATGGAATATTTATGATTAATGTTAATTCATTGATATAAAAAAGTATTATTTTTGTTGTAATTATTTGGTAGGATTATCTATACAGGTTTGAATACTATTTATGTGCATTGCAACTACGATTTTCTGTTGTCATGGTCTTATCATAACTACTCTTAAATTTGTTATTATTTTTTCGCCACAAAACATTGACAAATATAATGTAACAAATAATTTTGTCACAATAAATTGATTATATTATATCGAATTTGGTTGTCAAAATATTATTGGTCATATTAAATTAATTCAAAGAAATATTAAGTTTGTCACAATATGTTAATCATTTAATTGCAATAAATATTATATTTGTCACAATATAGTATCAGTTAAATGTAACAAATTTGGTTTGTCACATTAACTTATTTTGTCACGATAAGTATCCAATTTTTGTCAAATCAATACACATTTTGTGACTAATTTGGACTTTTAACAACCAAATATAAGTCATATTTTGACAAACTATTAGTCAAAACATGTAACACAGAAGTGACTAATGAAATTTCGTCACAATATAATCTTAACAATTGAGACAAACTATAATTTCGTCACAATTAACTTATTGAGACGAGCTTATTGCAACGAAATTTGTGACAATTTTTTTTGTCACAACAAGTATATTGTGTCGAAATATATATATATATTGTGACAAAAAATTTCGCCACAATATAGCTTTTTTTTTGTAGTGTCCGGCAAAATGCATTTTAACCAAGGGTGGCTAAAAGATTTTCTGTAGAGGCAATCATTTATTATGGAGAAATAGGCCGATTTCCTGACTATCCGCCGAGCTTCCTCCTTGTCCGTAGGTAGTGCTCCATCTAACAGATACTGGCGGATTGCCGACCTCCAATCACCTTCTACTGTCGTGAGTAGGGATACTTCCTCTGAGGTGAAGGTAGGAGCTGCTTTAACTTCGAATGAACATTGTGGATCCGCCCAGTTCTCCTTCCTGGAAGCCATTTTAGCTAGATGATCTGCTTCAGTGTTGGATCCGCGAGGCACATGGATCAATTCCCATTTAGTTTCTTTGGCTTCAAGGTGATCCAGCAATTTTTTAACTTCAGCAACGTATTTGGCCAAAACATCATCCTTTACCTCATAATTTTTGATCATTTGGTTGACCATCAACTTGGAGTCACTATAGATCACGATCCGCTCGGGAGTGATTTCTTTCAGCAGGCGCAGTCCCAATATTAAGGCCTCGTACTCCGCTGCATTGTTGGTTGCAATAAAATCCAATTTTGCTGCGTACCGTAGTTTTATATATTGGGGACCTGTGATTACGATGCCTATACCAGCTCCTTCTGCCGAGGAGGCTCCATCTGTATACATCGTCCATTCTTCGACTTGAGATTTAGGGAGATTCATCCCTTCTTCAGTGAATTCATTCACAAAGTCTGCCAAGACTTGACTCTTTAAGGCTGACCTGCTCTCGTATCGTACATCAAATTCTCCAAGGCGGATTGCCCACTCCATCAATCTCCCTGAAGTTTCTGGCTTTTGCAATACCTTCCTCATTGGTATATTCATTTGAACTATGACAGTATGAGCCTGGAAGTAAGGCCTAAGGCGGATTGCCGTGGTGACAACGGCTAACGCCATTTTATCAAGCTTGGAACATCTGGTCTCTTAGTTAGAAAACGCGAATTTTCATGCACGTGGGCAATGCTTTATGTTTTTTTTTTGTTGAAAGAATGTGAACTATATACATGTGAATAGTAAAAATACGAATAATGCATGCCAATAGTAAAAAAAGACGTGAATAGTAAAAATCATGAATAGTAAAAAAACGTGAATAGTAAAAATGTGAATAGTGCACGTGAATAGTAAAAACGTAAACAACTAAACTAAATGCTTTTAACCCAATCTTGAATTAGATTAAGCTCCTTGCAAGCACGCGGGAGAGTGGAACACCAAAGAATAATGAATTAATCAAATCCTATACAAATGATCCTACGAATGAAATCTCAAAGAGTAACGATCCTAACCGAAAGGAATTTCTATGTTAGATTTAAACACAACCGAAAGAATAACTAGCTTAACGGAATTCTTATTAGATGTACGTATAGAAGTGAGGCTCTCGAGGAATAATGACTTTAGTTTAGCCTCTTGTCTTACCCGCACTGTTCCTTTTAGGTTATTGGCATTAGTGGGACCACCGAGGGTATCCATGCCTGGTATGCTATGCTTAGCCCAGCGGCCAAAGCCCGTGTTCGAGGGTTGGGCTTCGAGCCCTTTATTCTGGCGCTGCCTCGTGCCAATGGTGTGTGCGACCGATGCGGCTTGCGCGCTTTATGTGAGAGGTGGGTAGACTCGACCCACACCTTTCACCTTCCGTTTGGGGAGATGACGATCTCGCCCCGCGACTTCTCGCTATTGGCCGGATTGCGGGGTAGCGGCACTCCAGTCCCCCTTTTCTTTGACATGGTGCGTCCTCGGGTCGACCTTGCGAGATATCTGATCTGATCGGACCCGGAGTCTATACGGGTGTCAAGGCCACTCCGGCGAAGTTTGTTAATATATTCGGGCTACTGAGCCGCAGGGACTTCTACGACCGAGATGATATGGATCGGGCCACACGCAGCTTCCTCCTATACGCTTTAGGCGAGACGATCTTCCGCACCCAGAGCAGAACCATACACGCAGGTCTCATCCAGGCTTTCCGCGATTTGGACGCAGTGTCGTCCTACGATTGGGCTGGAGCTGGCTTGGCCTTTCTATACAAGTTCCTGGACTTGACTTGCCGGAAGCGCAAGGATTTCGGCGGTTACACCTTCGCCCTCCTGGTACGTCCTCTATCATTGGCTTGTCTTTTTATTCTTTTCACGATTTCTGCTTCTGACGTCGGTTTCTACGAGCAGGTTTGGGCTTATGAGAGGCGGATTCTTCCGAGCGCCCGTAGGAGTAGGCCGCGTGCGGTCACGCTTCCACTCATGGCGAGGTGGAGTGACTTTGATTTGCGCAGTGAGAGGAGGTGGACGGTGGCACGACTCCTATTATGGATTGACACGCGGAGCTTGGGACAGGTGAGCGTCTCCTAACTATGCTAGATTTTCGTTTGATCTTGTCTGACTTTTCTTTTGTTTTTCAGATTTCATTCAGATGGGACGACCTCGACTTCGGTCCCGATTACGCTTATGTCACCCGCATTCAGGGGCAGCAGTGTGTGCTCCCCGGACCGTGCGTGCGAGCATGGTATTTGGGCGATCGGAGCTTTATCGGGGTTAGCGCCACACATTGGACACCAGGCGAGATCCCTGTGTCCATGTTCGCGGTGAGGGTCATGTCCCTACAGGAGATACGCGGTGAGCTGACTCATCAATTCGTGCCTCGGGACGTGTGGGACCACGCGAGGGGTCGTGCCCCCTATTTATCGACACTGTTGACTCTGATGGGCCCCCCCGAGGTTGCGATGGATGTGGATCCTACGAATGACGTGTTCTCAGCGGCGGCCGTCGCTGGGGTCTTCGGCCTAGAGGAGGTTCCGGTAAGTGCTTGACTTATTTATTCTTTTATTTGTGAGACAGTTAGGTGTATTCATTTTGTCTTTGCTTGCAGGAGGGTTCCTTGAGGAGCACTCGGACGTCGGACTTTTTCGATGGTACCCGAGCTCGGACATCCGCGAGCGAGCCTTCTTATTACGCCGGCGAGTCCTATGGCGCTGCCCGACCAGAGCGACTCCACCTTGGCGCACCTTTCCCGATTCCAGGGAGAGAGTATTCGACGGTTTATTATGGCGAGGCGGGCGTGGCATACTCCGGCGTTGAGACAACCCCTCCGGTTTTCACCTCGATGGTGCCATTCGATCCCCCTGATGCCCTCCATACCTCGAGGGAGACGTGCACCGACCTCGTGGGATTGTCTGATTATTTGAGAGAGCAGCTCAACCTGCGTTGCGCCAGTCACCTGGTGAGTATTCTTATTCTGTTTTAGTGTAGTGAAATGTATGCGTGTGATGAGAATATGTATGTATGACTTCTGTTGTTGTTTGTTTTGGTGTTTTTTTTTCTTTTTTATTTGCAGAGCGATCTTCATGCAAACGATCAACGGTTCAGCGAGTCGCAGCGGGATGCCGATGCTAGGGTCGAATATGTCTACCGAGAGAGAGAGATGCTCATTGGTCGGAGATGATGCGATTGGAGACCGAGGGGCGCCTTGCTGCGGAGGAGGGTCGTCGGGTTGCCGAGGAGGCCTTATCTGCGGAGCGGGCTTCTCGTCTGCGGGACTTTGAGGACTTCTGGGATTTTCCCCCTTATTAGGCTCATTTTTGTAGTTTTCTCATTGGTATTACCCCGATGTATAGCTTGTATATAGGGAGAGGGGTGTGTTGGTCCCTTATAACGTTACAAGTATAGTTCCAAGGGGGGGGTTAGGAACTATTTAAAAATTTTAAGCTAGGGCAGACTTCTTTTTCGTGAGAAAAAGGTTTGGACAGCGGCGCTGAGTGAATAGCAAGATACTGGCTTAGTCAACTAGTGACTAGGTCAGTTTCTTTACTTGAGTCAGGAGATATCACTTAGAGTCTATTCCCGAGCTCAGATATTCAATGCGCACAACTCAGCTTGACCTCTTTACTTGGTCAGTTTTTGTTTAAGCAAGCAATAAATATATAAAGGAGTTAAAGGTTAGAAATATGTTACTCAGCAGATTTATCCAGGTTCGGCCTCCAAGCCTACTTCCTGTCCCCGGAACACGTTCCGAGATTTCGAATTCTCTACTGAGCTCTTTAACGATAGAGCATCAAACCTTTTACAATCTTAGCAACTGAGTATAACAAGAGTACCTTCCTCTATACCTCTACTCAATCCTAATCTCTCGCTGAGTACTATAACCGAGTACTCAGCCTCTCCTTTCTAATCTCTAGAAATGATAAGTGTTTGTCCTAAACAATGATTGCTAAGACACCTTAGATGATTGAATAATCACTCTAGACTTTTACACAAAAGATATGAAATTTAGTGTAAGATTGCTTTGCTTTTTCTTGCAGAACTTTGCGTAGAAATTTGGTCAGCGTAATGGCTTGATCAAGTTCTGTGTTAAATGAAGCAACTGAAGGGCTCTATTTATAGAGACGTCTGAGGTGTCGGTCATTTCGAATTTCGAAATAACCGTGGGAGGGAAACGGCTTCCTGTCGTTGTCATCCTGTCTTGCTCAGAGCTCTCGGCCAATCAGATTTGAGTATCTTCTGTCCTCGGTCAGCTTTTGGTCAGCTCGGCAGAATGTCTCTCCATTTATGGTAAGGTCAACTGGACAGCATTCTGTGTCTTCTGAACTTTACCCAAAGTGGAAACACTTTGTCTGGAAGTTGTTCTTAGCCAGCTGCTGTCTTGTACTCATTGTCGAATCAACTCAGCAGCTTCCTCCCGAAGTTGTTCCACGAAGGTCTTCTAGATCCTTCTTCCGCTGAGTTGCGTTTTGTACATAACAACAGTGTTTTGACATACGCGGGACGAGTTGCCTTAAACTGTTTGACTTGGGCTTTTGACTTCAGTATTGGGTTTTGGGCCTTTTAATCTTTGTGTCTTATAAACAATTTAACTCAACATTGAACAAACACATTAGTAGAATAAATCAAAGCATTTAAACTTAGTGTGTTTAGAATATGTTTTTAATTATACTTAAACAATTTTGTCAAATCAAAATTATGTGGAAAGGTGTTTCAACAAACTCCCCCATTTTGATGTTGGCAAAACTATTCAGCGAAGAACTCAGTATTGAGCTCTCCCATGATAGTTGACTTATTATAGCTTAGCAAACTCCCCCGTCAGGGTTGAGCTACTGACTTAGTTTTACTCTTAACATTTGAAGGTTTAATCGAGTAAGTCTAAGGTCAGTTTTCAGATATAGGTCAGCTCATGAAACATATTCTATTTTACTCAGTGTTTAAGCGGAAGTTTTAACATTCAGGGGGCGCTGAGTAATTTGTTGTTCAATGAGTCTTATAAGACAATGTTTTATAAACATATAAGTCAATGTCAAACATATTATCAGCATTGGGTACAATCAACAAGTTTTATAAGCATTAAACATAGTTGATGTAATTGAAGATGCATAATAACTTAATACTCAGCATCGTATATAATAACTCATAACTCAGTTTTTGGATAAAAAGATGCAAGTATTGATATTACTAGAAGTAGTCAGCGTATACAACAAAAGAAAAACATAAACATAGAGACTACAAACTTAGCATAACTGAGCTAGCCTAATTTCTATTTCTTTTTCTTTTGCTTGGACTGACTATGCTCATGCTGTGTTCTAGCTTGTTCTTTCTCCCCCGTTTTGTCAGCATCGGGAGGAGGAATCCTAAAGGTGTCGGTTAAGACGACTCTGGTCAGTTCCGTGACAGCGCCTTAAGTCTATCGGCGCTTTCATTGACGCTGTCAAAGATAGCAACTCCATCATCTGATACCTCGGCGGGTATATTGAGTTCAGCAACGCTGATCATGCTTACTATGAAAGCTTGAGATTTACCTATCCAGGTAAGTGCATCGGTCAGACCAGCAACAACTTGATGAAAAGTCTTCAGTAAGGATGTGTCATAGTATTGACGCTGAATGTTGCTGTGACGGACATGGTTGAAGGTTTGTCTAGTGACAGACAGTATTTCATTTTGCTTCATGGCGTCAGTGTCCATCTCTTGTTTGTTCAAGTTCAACAGTCGAATAGCCTCACCAATTTGCTCCACTAAGCATTGAGAATAGGAGACCATTTGCTCGTTGGTCTTGATTTGCTCGGTGTGAAGCTGAGCAAAGAGCATTTTAACTTCATCAGAAGTGGCATATCGTGTGTTCGCAGCTGACAGGGTCTGAACTTGACCTTGAAGAGAATTGAGATGTTGAACAATTGTCAGCTGGAGCTCAGCCAGCTTGGTGATGGAATCTTGCTTAGGTTGCTGTGCTTGAAAGGAGACTATGACACTCAGCAAATCCTTGAATCCCTTAACTTCATTGAGAAGCTGAGTTACTTGGGAGAGCTGAGTTGTCTCAACAGTAGAAGACCCAGCAGCAGGTGGAGTGGTTTGATGAAGGTCTTTGATTAATGTTTGCACCGAGTCGATGATTCGTTTTCTAGACTCGGTGGCATGTAAGTAGCTGAGAGAGCCTTCATGAACTTGCCTAGATTCCTCAGTATGACCGGTTGGAAGAGGAGTCAAAGGTATAACATGGTCAGTGATTGGAAGTGTGTTTCCAATCTGCACTTGAGTCTCATGTAAAACTGATTGATCGGCAGAAGTGTTGATTGGAGAAGAAGTAATCCGAATGCTGTCTGTGCTGACTGGAGCAGGAATGTCCTGAGGCAGCACAATGCTTGTTGTAACAGCATTGATGGGAATTGGCTCCACTTGGCTTGTAGAGTTAGCAGAAGCATTCAAGTCGGCGTGTTCCTTTGGTGAAGAAACAGAGGCTTGCTTTTCAAGGGAAGCCGACGGAGTAGAAGTTGGTTGTTTTCTGAAAAATTTCATCTTGAGTTTAGAAGGGTCTTGGGTCGGCTTTTGGATAACAAAGTCAGGGACAGTTGGTTTCTGAATAGGAGGGTCAATGACAGACTTCTGACTTGCCTTGATTAATCTTCTTCTTGGAGGAGGAGTGTCAGCTTGTATAGATTCTCCTGAGTGAAAGGGAGAAGTTTCCTCTTGATCAGCATTAAGCTGGTCAGCTTGTTCTTGTTCTTGATTAACATTGGATTGGTCAGGTTCTTGTTCATTTCCAGCAGCCAACATAGTATTGGTTGGCTCAGCTCCAATCTCACTAGCTGTCTCATCAGTGTCCTCAGCGTCATCCTGACCGCTTGCTTCTTCTTGTTCTTTATCTTCTTCACTATCGCCATCTAACTCTTCCGCAACTTGTGCAATGAACTGATCGTCCAGATGCACATCATCTTCTTAATGCTCAGCTACAGTTCCTAGACACTGTGTGTAGTGAGAATCACCAGGAACAATGATGTCAGTAGGAATAGCATCAATAGGAGTCAGTGTAGAAGACTTCTGCTTCTTTTGAGGTTGCTCATCAGCATTTGTTCTTTCCTCAATTTCAGGCTCATCTTGCCTTCTCCTTTTCTCAGCTGACTTAGGTCTCTCCTGACCTGGTTCAGCAGCTGACTTCGGCTTCTTGGCCTGAGGCTCAGCCTTCTTTGAAGGAGTCCCAGCAGCTTTCCTCTTGCGGGCAGCTGGAGCCTTTGTCCTTTGGCTTTGCTTTGGAGCTGTTTCCTCAGCTTGTTGTTCAGCAGCAGCTTTTCCTTTCTTTAGTGGTTGATTGAACTTCAAAGCCCTCAGCGAAGCCGCGGTTATCTCAGATCCTCTAGCCTTAGTTTCCTCAGATAGATCAATTTGATGATCTAAGAGGATTCTGGTGATGAGAGATCCAAGCCTGAGAGTTCCAGTACTCCTTTGGAAGCCAGCAATCAAGAATACTGGAATGTTGATCGGCTTGTATGTCAGCATATGCCATATGAAGCATTGCTCAAAATTCGTTGATGAGGTAGTGCAGTTGATCTTGGGATAAATGAAGAAGGTCAGTAGATAGTGAGCCATCTTTTGGTGCTGACCCATTGAGGTGCTTGAGACTTCTCCAGAGTGGCCAGCGGGCTTACAGAAGGTGGTATCGTACCCAGTACCTTCATGATCTCCAGATCGCCTCAGTTTTGTTCCCTCATTCTTTAACTTCAGTAAGTTAGCGAGATAAGTAGGGTTTATGAAAATGGTCTTTTCCTTTACCACAGTTACCAGATAGTCCTGGTTATCATCAGCAACTCGAAGATTGTGGTAGAACTCCCTTACTAGGTCAGGATAGGTGTGATCTCTAATGGAGAACAGCTCTGTCCAGCCATTTTACGATATCCATTCGCAGAAGGGTTGCTCGGATGTCACGAAGGTCTCAGGAACCCATCGTGAGAAGTCTACTTTCCATTCGCTAATGTCTTCAAATACCTTGGTATAGGTTCTGGCCTTGGTCGGCTTACCCTTAGTTGAGGTAGCTTGGCCAGCTTTGCCTTTGCTCGGCGTAGTGACCTTGGTGGTTTCAGGCACAGTAGTTTGCCTGGAGGGTTCATCGGAGCTGGTCTTAGGGTGACTGGCACCGGAGATGTTGACGGAAACTCTAGTCATTGTTTCAGAAAAAAAATTGGGAGGCTTTGAGAGTCTTAGAGAGAGAATGCTTTGCCAGAAAATTCGGTAAGTGTAAAGAAAATAAAAAATGGGGATTTACCCATTATTTATAGCGGTGAAGAGTGGATCTTATCGAATCCATGTGTCAGTTTTGCCTTGGGATTGTCAACCGACAAAGATCCTGGCTTTTATGACACATTCGGTGCATACGTCATCCTAGGTGGCTATTCGCGTGCTTTTGCATTTAATGCAACGGATATAACACTCAGCGTTTAGAATACTAAGCGTTTTATATTCTGAGTGGTCAGTAGTATATGAAAGGATGATTTCTCAGTTTGAGATTACTACTCGGTGTGCATATTTACTCAGTATTGATATGTATTTTGCGTTAAGTACTCATCATAACAATCACTCAGCATGCATTTGCATAAATCATTCAGCATAGTAATTCACTCAGCATAAATTTACATTTTAGAACAGGAATTTACTGAAGAGGATTAAACATACCAATGGCTTCTCCCAGTATGCTGAACTGTTCACGAGCCAGTGGCTTTGTGAAGATATCCGCAAGCTGCTCATCCGTTGGGACATAGGTCAGCTTTATCTCACCCTTGAGTACATGGTCTCTAATGAAGTGATGTCTTATGCTGACATGCTTCATCCTGATGTGTTGAATTGGGTTCTTTGATAGATCAATTGCACTTTTGTTGTCGCATTTGACCTCAATTGTCTTTGTTTGAACACCATAGTCTTCAAGCTGTTGCTTAATCCATAGGACTTGAGCAACACAGTGACCAGCAGCAATGTACTCAGCTTCAGTGGTAGACAAGGCTACTGACGCCTGCTTTTTGCTGAACCAGGATACAAGACAGCTTCTTAAGAAATGACATCCTCCAGAGGTGCTTTTCCATTCTAGCTTGTCTCGACCATAGTCAGCGTCAGTGTATCCAACGAGTGTAAAGCCATGAGTGTTGGGATACCATAAACCTGCGTTCACTGAGCTTTGCAAATATCTAAGGATTCTTTTTACAGCTATGTAATGAGATTCCTTGGGGTTAGATTGATATCTAGCACAGTAGCATACTGAGAACTGAATGTCCGGTCTACTTGCTGTTAAGTAAAGTAGAGAGCCTATCATACCTCGATACAATTTGCTGTCTACCGACTTACCATTCTCGTCAGCGCAGAGGACAGTGTCAGTGCCCATAGGAGTGGATATTGGCTTGCAATTTTCAAGATCATATTTCTTCAATATCTCCTTGGCATATTTAGCTTGACTGATGAAGATGCCATTCTTTCCTTGTTTGATTTGAAGTCTAAGGAAGAAGTTGAGTTCTCCCATCATCGACATTTCAAACTCAGTCTGCATTTGCTTGCTAAATTCCTTGCACATTGACTCATTAGTAGCACCGAAAATAATATCATCAACGTATATTTGAGCCAGCAGGGTATCTTTACCCTTTCTCTTAATGAATAAGGTTGTATCAGCTTTGCCCCTGACATAGTTTCTAGTCAGCAGGAAACTGGTCAGCCTCTCATACCAAGCACGTGGTGCTTGCTTGAGGCCGTACATAGCCTTTTTGAGTTTATAAACGTGGTTTGGGAATTTAGGATCCTCAAACCCTGGAGGTTGATTAACATAAACTTCCTCGTTTATAACTCCATTAAGGAATGCACTCTTAACATCCATTTGAAACAGTTTAAAGTTCATGTAAGATGCATATGCATATAAAATCCTAATAGCCTCTAGCCTTGCCACTGAGGCAAAAGTCTCACCGTAGTCAATACCTTCTTGCTGACTGTAGCCCTGAGCTACAAGCCTTGCTTTGTTCCTGACTATGTTTCCCTGCTCATCCAGCTTTTTGCGAAAGACCCATCTTGTTCCAATGGTCTTCTGACTCCTTGGATGTGGCACTAGCTCCCATACATCATTTCTTCTGAATTGGTCAAGTTCCTCTTGCATTGCGCTCATCCAGAATTCATCTTCCTCAGCATCAGCGAAGTTCTTAGGTTCCTGAACTGAGACGAAGGCTACATTGCTGAGGTACCTCCTGAGTTGGTTTCTTGTCATCAGGGTATTCTCAGCGGCATCAAGGATTGCACTCTCTGAGTGCCCTCTTGGAATCCTTATCTCTTTGGGTAGATTGATGTCTTGTGCTGTCTGTGTTTCAACAATCTCTGTAGGTGAAGACTGGTCAGTGAAAACAATATTTGGTTCACTTTTACCTTTGGTCAGCCCTTGAGGGAATGACTCAGCGGCTGTATCTTGATCAGCGTGTGCTGAGTGTGGATCATCCTCGGTCAGCGGCAGATATCTTCCTGCAGGGTTAGTTTCGTCGAACTGAACATGTACTGACTCTTCTAAAACTTGAGTTCGTTTATTGAAAACTCTGTATGCTTTGCTGTTTGTTGAGTAGCCTAAAAAGATAGCTTCATCAGCTTTTGAGTCAAATTTAGCTAGGCTATCTTTAGTGTTTAAAATAAAACATTTACAGCCAAAGGCACGAAAGTATCCAATGTTGGGCTTTCGTCCTTTCCAAATCTCGTAGGGGGTTTTCTTTAGTATAGGTCTAACAAGAGCCCTATTAAGAATATAGCACGCTGTGTTAACAGCTTCTCCCCAAAAATACTTTGGAAGCCTATGCTCACTCAGCATTGTCCTGGCTATTTCAACCAGTGTTCTGTTCTTCCTTTCAACAACCCCATTTTGTTGAGGCGTTCTAGGAGCAGAAAAGTTATGGTCAATGCCGCTGGCTTCACGGAATTCAACAAACTGTTGGTTTTTTAATTCTCCACCATTATCACTTCGGATGTGAGCCAGTTTTAGGTCTTTATCATTTTCAAGTTTTCTAACCAAATTTGAAAATGTCTCAAAGGTCTCATCCTTGCTACTCAGCAAGATGACCCAAGTGTACCGAGAGAAGTCATCTACAATGACCAAGGAAAATCTTCTTCCACCCAGACTCAGCGGCTGGACTGGACCGAAGATATCCAAGTGTAGTAATTCTAACGGACGCTTAGTTGAGACAATGTTTTTGCTATGAAAAGATTGTTTGGTTTGTTTTCCAGCTTGGCAAGCATGGCATAATTGATCCTTTTCAAATCTAAGTTCAGGCAGTCCCTCAACCAATTGCTTTCTTGCTAATTTGGCCAGGAGGTCCATGCTTACATGACCAAGTCTCATGTGCCATAGCCAGGAATTTTCTTCCTTTGAAACTAAGCATACAGTTTTTGAAAACTTTTTCTCTAAGTCTAGCATAAAGACATTATCAATCCGAGGGGCAGTTAAAATTAACTCATTTGTTTTTCCCTCGTATATTTTACATCCAGTAGCATCAAATATAACTTTTCTCCCATTGTCACATAGCTGAGCTACGCTGAGTAAGTTATATTTGAGTCCGCTGACTAGGGAGACTGACTCAATAGTAGGATTACCTCCGATGGTTCCTGACCCTACTATCTTACCTTTTTTTTTGTCTCCAAAACTTACGCTTCCTCCTCGTTTATGCTCAAACGTGATGAACTGAGTTTCATCACCAGTTGTTAGACGAGGTGCCGCGGCCTAATCTCCCGGGCGGACCGGGGGGTGGACACCTCATGGCGACGTAAGAGGTGATTGGCGCCGAAAGCAACCAATCGTGGAATCAAGCTGCTCGGCAGGACCGGAGCTCGGAGATATGGAAGAGTCGCCACCCACGAATGGGAAAATGAACACCGATCCCTTGCGGGAGACCGGTGTGGGTTCGGGAAACTTAGGTACGAGCCGAGAAGGCTAGCTCCTTTCTGGAGAAAGGCTACTAGGCACCCCGACATCGCCTGGTTATGAACCACCGGCCTCCTACTCAGCATGTTAGGCGATAACGGACTAATCGTATACTTCTTTAAGTTTAAATTTCATTTGAAACCTTTTCTTTCTCTTTTTAGAAACCGTTTTGAGCATATATTATTGAAAAGCCACTTTAGTAAAGAATCACCCATTTACATCAATTTGATATACATACAAAGAGAGGGGAGGAAGAAAGAAGTGGTTTATTTACCACGAGATTTACATGTCGTGTTGCGTGTTAATTCTATACTAACTCATTTCCCCAAAACGAGTTTAGTTACATGGTTCGTACCTTAATCGCCGTTGGAACGATTTAGGTACGTTTCAAAACCCCGTTTGACGGAGTTCACCCGAATCGCCGTTGGAACGACTCAAGTGTTTGAAAACGTTAAGGTAAAAAAACCTTTAATAAGAAAACGTGTTTAAGCATACAAGTCAATTTATTTTGTATAAATCATTAAGAAAACGATCCGAAAACTCTATCATTCATCATGAAAATGATTTAATTACAAGGTTCGCTTAATCCGTCGTTGGAACGGACTAAGGTTTTAAAACGTGGTGTTTTGAGAAACAATTTGAAATGTCAAGAAAACACTATTTATTTGCATTAGGAACCTCTAAAAATCTATTAGTTTAAATAATTAAATTGAAAATCCTTTTTGTGATTTATTTTCCCCTTTTTACCTAATGGATTCTTTACTTGTCATAATTACAACAATAAACATATTAAATCCAAACTCACTCCCAAATGAAGCCCATTTGAAACATGGACCCATGAATGACCAAAAGAATAAAGAAAATAATATAGGCATATATATATATATACATTTTAGCCAAAAAGAAACATGAAATAAAGGTTAATGAAAAGATACTATATAATACATATATGAAAATACTAAATATAATACATTTTTACTTTAAACATGTGAAAATAATAAATAATACCCCTAAATAAGAAAATATCATTTGTCTCCTAAATAGTTTTATCTAATAATAACTAATATAGCCCAAAACTATATATATACATACCTAATGTAATTCAAATGTCAAAATAATATCCATTTATCCACAAAATGTCTACTAATTAATCACTCCCCAAAATACCCAAGTAAATATCATTTTAAAATAAAATTCATTACCATTTAAGTAAAGGAAAAAGAAAAGAAAAGATATATATACATATACTTGTATTTAAAATAAAATAAAAAAATGATATATAAACATTCTAAATAACTATATATATCAAATGTCTAAAAATAGTTTGAAAATCTATATTACATAAACACACATATATATACAAAGGACCAAAAGCTTAAAAGTTAAGAAACAGGGACCAAAACAGCATTTTTTACATTCCAGCAGATTTACCGACGGAAAATCCGTCGGTAAACAGCAATTAGTGACAGAAACGGAAAATTACAGCAGCACTCCAATTGTTTTCAGATTTATTCAAAAGCTTTAAATTAAGTCTAATTCAATCGTTTTGGATTTCCGAGCTACCAAAAATGGGTCATAGTCAATAACGGAAGTTCCTAAAACGACGTTTTTATTTTAAAACATTATTTGGAAATTTCTTTAAATTAAAAACTTATAATTACAACGTTTTCAATACCCGAACTACCTTTTTATCGGATCACGGTTCGTATTGGGATATCAAAACGAGGTTTTTTATTTTAAAACAAAACCCAATTTTATTCAACACGAGATGAAAATTAAATAAATACCCAAAATTAAATAAAAAGTGATAAAATAAATGAATAACTAAATAAATAAAAACATAACATAAAAATAAATAGAAGAAGGAAATAAATTAAATAAAATAAAAGAGTCTAGTCCTCGGATAATACCTTAAGTTCGGTATTGACGGTTGACGTCGATTGATTCCACGAATCGTGCTTCCCGATGTTTTTGATAAAATTTTAACTTTTAGGAGATTTGGAATTTTTAGGAAAAAAAATGTTTTTTCCCAAAAAATAAATTTTCTCTCTCTAAAAATGTCTAGAGTGAGAAAATCCTTCCAAAAAAGCTCCTCCTCCCCCAAATGCATGGGGATCCGTGCCTTTTATAGGCATTTGGATCCCCGGCGGAATGGGCGACGCCCGAGAAAAATCGGACGTCGCCCAAAAGGGTTGGGCGGCCGCCCAACAATTGTTGGGCGATCGCCCAACAATCGTTGGGCGTGCGCCCAACCGCCGTTGGGCGTTCGCCCAACGATCGTCGGGCGTTCGCCCAACGGCCACCGGGGCGCGTCTCGCACCGTCGGGCGCGCACGTCCCGTGGCCATCGAGTGCGCGTTCCGCGTCGCCGAACGCGCGTTCCGAGCTGCTGGGCGCACACGCCCCATGGCCGACGAGTGCGCGCTCTGCGCCACCGATCTCGTGCATCGCTCGGACGTCGAGCGCGCGCCATTCGCGGTTGGACGCGTGCGTCCGACGGACGTCGAGCGCGTGCCCCGTGCTGTCAAGCGGGTGTCCGACTGTCGTCGAACGCCCGTCGGCTGCCGCTAAGCACTCGCACCATGCCGCTAAGCACTCGCGAGCCATCCGATCGACAACAACGACTCGCCGTAACTTTTTCTTCCTTATTATGTACTTATTATTTTTTTTGTTTTTTTTGGTTTTTTTCAAAACTTCCGGAATCAACCGCTTCAACCGTCTTGTTTTCAGGTTTTCGTCACAGGTCCTCCGACTCGGTGTCTACAGTTGCCCCTACTTTGCTATTTTGACAGTGATGTGTGTGTTTTGAAAACGTTTTTTGCTAACGCAACACATGCAATGTAAAACATATAAAAAGTAAAAGACACGTAAAGAGTAGGAGGGAGAATACCTGACCTTCGCGCTGCGCGTTCCGGTGTCGTTTTCCGATTCTCTCCAGCCTTGCCTCTGAATCGGCCGTCGGTGGATGTTTTTCTCTTGGAATCTAGCGTACGTTGACTATGGGTAAGAATGGCTCAAAAGCAATTTCGGTGCACGACCGTGAGTAAGAGGGCTCAAAAGCGATTTCGGCCTACGACCGGGGTAAAATGGCTCAAAAGCAACTCTGGTCTACGACCGTGGGTAAGATGGCTCAAAAGCGACCCTGGTCCACGACCGCGGGTACAACGACTCAAAAGCAACTCCGGTCTGTGACCGTGAGTAAGATGGCTCAAAAGCAACCCTGGTCCACGACCGCGGATAAAATGGCTCAAAAGCAACTCCGGTCTACGACCGTGAGTAAGATGGCTCAAAAGCGACCCTGGTCCACGACCGCGGGTACAACGGCTCAAAAGCAACTCCGGTCTGCGACCGTGAGTAAGATGGCTCAAAAGCAACCCTGGTCCACGACCGCGGGTAAAAATGGCTCAAAAGCAATTCCGGTCTGCGACCGTGAGTAAGATGGCTCAAAAGCAACCCTGGTCTACGACCGCGGGTAGAACGGCTCAAAAGCAAATCCGGTCTAAGACCGTGAGTAAAAATGGCTCACAAACGAGGATTGTCTCTAAATTCTTCTACAGCACTGTTATCTGTATTTTCTCACTGGAGCTAGCGTCTCGGAGGTTTAATGGGAACGTGTTTTAGTCTGGAATGATATAGACTAACGATTATTTTTCTATTGACTGTCGTCTGTATTTTGACTGGTGTCACTGTTCTGTAAAAATTGGCTGTTGTCTGGAGTTCATATCTTGACAATATTAGTTGCTGACTGGGAGAAATGCAGGCTGAAACGGACTGCAAATCGGAGGTCTGTGCACCCGGTAATTAATTATTTACTTTTTACCTTTATGTCACATCGTACCTTTTTCAGTATTTATGGGAATGCCATTCCTCTTCCCTATATAAGGTGGTGGGGTTCCATTTCAACCCCACACCTTCTCTCTCTTCTTTCTCTCTCTAGATTTTGATTTGGATTATTCTCTGGATGGATTTAGATGAATGCGATGGCACGAGAGGCATGGAGGAGGTTTACGTGTACCTGGATAGAGTGGACCCTTTCCACGATCCTGAGACACATCTGAGCCGGACACGCTGCAACGAGGTAAGTACTTTCTCACTTTTTCGTTATTTGATTCAAATTCTAGGCTTTAGTGTTCCTATCCGAACATGATTTGCATGCTAACCTTTAGATTGCCTTAGAGGACTTTAGCTAGAAAGCGTGAATTTCTTTACTTACAAGTAACACTTGTTTATTTCTGTGTAAGAATGCGCGCGATATGCATGTGAATAGTAAAACTACGAATTTATGCATGCTAACAGTAAAGACAATGTGAATAGTAAAAACGTGAATAGTGCACGTGAATAGGGCACGTGAATAGTGAAAACGTGAATAGTGCATATGAATAGTAAAAACGTGAATAGTGCACGTGAATAGTGACAACTTAACTAATGCACGTAAATAGTAAAAACGTGAATTCTAAAAACGTGAATAGTGCACGTGAATAGCAAAAACGTGAATAGTGCACGTGAATAGTAAAACGTGAATAGTGAAAACTTAACTAATGCACGTGAATAGTGAAACTTAATTAATGCTCCTTGTCAATGCGGACGAGAGTGGATTTTTACAGAAAGTTGGTCCAAATTGACCAGATGTCTCTAGGTTAGACCCCGACTGAAAGAATAACTAGTCCTAACGTGTTTTCATCAAACGTACGCTTAAGAATCACATTTAAATATTTCTGTTTTGTTCTTTCTAGTTCATCGAGATTTCCGGGACTACGGCCGAGATCCATACGTGGTATGCTATGCTAGGCGCTGCGGTGAGAGCCCGTGTGCGTGAGTTGGGCTTCGAGCCCTTTATTTCAGCGTTGCCCCACACCAACGGGGTGTGCGATCGTTTTGGACTGCGTGCCTTGTGCGAGCGGTGGGTTGACTCGACCCACACCTTCCACCTTTCTTTTGGGGAGATGACTATCTCGCCCAGAGATTTCTCTTTGCTGACAGGGCTGCGGGGGAGCAGCACTCCAGTTCCCTTTCGTTTTGATATGATGCGACCGCGGGTCGACCGCGCTAGGCTAGCTGATTTGATTGGGCCGGGAGTTTACCCAGGCGCCAGATCTTCTCCAGTGAAGTTTGTTTCTACTGCGAGCCTTTTGAGTCGCCGGGATTTTTACGAGACGGACGATGCTGACTTGGCAGTTCGTAGTTTCCTAGTGTATACCCTGAGTGAGACGATTTTCTGCACCAAGAGCGGAAAGGTACACGCTGATCTTATTCAGGCTCTCAGTGATTTGGATGCGGCAGCGTCTTATGATTGGGCGGGAGCGGGCCTAGCCTTCTTATATAAGTTTTTGGATTTGACTTGCCGGAAGCGCAAGGACTTCGGTGGTTACACATTTGCCCTACTGGTACGTGACACATCCTTGACTCGCCCATTTTATCTTCTTCGCGCTTTTACGTTCATGGCCCTTGTTTTTACCGCAGGTTTGGGCGTACGAGAGGCGGATTCTTCCTAGCCAATCTCGGCCTCGACCACGAGTACCGAGGCTCCCTCTCATGACTCGGTGGAGAGAGTTTGACCTAGGCGCAGAGAAGAGACGGACGGTGGCGCGGCTCCTAGACTGGATTGACTCGCGGACCCTGGGACAGGTAGATATCTTCTAGTCGCGCTAGATTCTTGTTTGATCTGACCTAACCCCTCCTTTTGTGTTTTCAGATCAAATTCAGGTGGGACGACCTTGACTTCGGTCCCGACTACATGTACGTGACTTTAATCCAGGAGCAGCAGTGCGTGCTCACTGGCCCCTGCGTGCGGGCTTGGTATTTGGGCGACCGGGGCATCACCGGGATTAGGGACGCACACTGGTCACCCGATGAGATTCCCATTTCCATGTTCGCGGTGCGGACCATGCCCTTGTCGGTCATCCGTCAGGACTTGACCTGCCGGTTCGTCGGTAGAGAGGTGTGGGTTCATGCCGGGGGCCGTGATCTTTACCTATCGACTCTGTTGAGCGCGAGGGATGCCCCAGCGGCGGCGATGAAGGTGGATCCCGTGGCAGACGTATTTTCGCGGGAGGCTGTCGCGGCAGTCTTCGGTCAGGAGGAGGTCCCGGTGAGTGGTTCAACCTATTTACCTTTATTCATGAGATGGTTAGCGGTATTTATTGTGTTTTTATTTGCAGGAGGGGTCCTGGAGGAGCGCTCATCTGTCGGACTTCTTTGACGGCACTCGAGCTCAGACATCTGCAGGCGAGCCACCCTACTATGTCGGCGAGTCCTCCAGTGCTGCCCGACCGGAGAGGTCCTCCTTTGGTGTGCCCGTTCCGGACTACGGGAGAGATTTCGCCACCGTTTGTTATGATGAGTCCGGGGCAGCCTATGCGGGTGTCGAGATGGCTCCTCCCCTCTTCACATCGAGGGTGCCATTTGACCCTCCCGACGCTTCGCAGACTACGAGAGAGACTTGTACAAATTATATGGGACTATCCGGTTACCTCCGAGACCGCCTCAGCTTGCGCTGTGCCGATCACCTAGTATGTATCCTTACTTTATTTTAGTGTAGTGGAATGCATGCATGTATGTATGATTTCTGTTCTTGCCTATGCTGCTTCATTTTTTTTTTTTTTTTTTTTTTACATCTATTTTTCTTCTTTTTTTTTTCTTTTTTAGGGCGATCTTCACGCCCATGAGCGGAGACGGAGTGAGTCGGTGTGGGAGGCCGATGCCAGGGTTGGCCAGGTGTACCAAGAGCGGAACGACCACTGGTCGGAGGTGATGCGGAGGGAGACTGCTGGACGTCTTGTCGTTAAGGAGAGGGCGCGTGATGAGACGATTGGACGCCTCGCCGCCGAGGAGAGGGTGTATGTTGAGACCACAGGACGCCTCGCTGCCGAGGAGAGAGCACGAGTTGCTGAGGAGAGGCTCCGAGTTACCGAGGAGACCTTATCTGCGGAGCAGGCATCGCATTTGAGGGGGTTTGAGGCCTACTGGGACTTCCCTCCATATTAGGCTTATTATGTATTGCTTTGTAGTTTTCATTAGAGTTACCCCGATGTATAGCTGATGTATAGGGAGCGGGGTGGATAGCAGGTAGGCTTTTTTATTGTGAAAAGTAAGGTAGGAAATGTATAACTCATGATTCATATTACCATGCATTCAGTAGATTATGATGATTCCAATCATTCTCGTCAAATATATTCATGCCTTTATTTATTTACAAACAACAAAAATACTTAGCCTCTTATACATTGTTTTTGTAATTGCTCAAGTTATAACTACTGTTACCAGGACCCGCCTTTCGGTTTTCGAATCCCGGCGATTTTTCTCCTCTCCTTTTACTATCCCGGAATTTTCAAATGAGTGCCCTTTCGGGTTTTCACCCACTGGGATGTCCCTTATTGTTGCATAGGCCGCCCTTGACGGGTTTTCAACCTATCGGGAATTTTTCTCTTTTTTTTTCTTACGAAAAGTATTTCTTAAGCCTATCCAGGTTGGTAGGTTCGGAGAATTCCATGCCGTCCATGGTAGTTAACTTCACCGCTCCTTTGCTTAGTATCTTCTTCACGACGAATGGCCCTTCCCAGTTAGGTTTAAACTTGCCCCTAGGGTCGGTGTGCGTCACACGAATCTGTTTCAGCACCAAATCTCCTTCTTTGATAGGACTGGTCTGGACCTTTTTATTGAAAGCTCGAGCCATCCTTCTTTGATATAACTGTACATGGTAAAGGGCTTCCATCCTTTTCTCGTCAACTAAAGCCAACTGCTCACATCGCCTCTTCACCCATTCCGTCTCGGGGATTTCTGCTTCCACTGCGATTCTCAACGATCGCTTTTCGATCTCAATCGGCAGGACTGCTTCTATTCCGTATACCAAGGAGAATGGCGTTGCCCCAGTCGAGGTTCTGACTGTCGTGCGATAAGCCCATAATGCGAGTGGGAGCTGCTCATTCCAATTCCGATGTGATTCCACCGTTTTTACGAGAATCCTCTTAAGATTCTTATTAGCTGCTTCTACTGCCCCATTAGCTTGTGGACGGTACGGAGAAGATCTGTGATGTTCAATGCCATATTCTCGGAAGAGACTTCTTACTTCCCCCTGAAACTGGACCCCATTATCCGTGATCATGTGATGAGGCACTCCGAACCTGGTGACCAAGTGTTTCTCAATGAACTTTCTCATCTGCTTGGATCCCAATTTGCTAAACGACTCTGCCTCTACCCACTTGGTGAAATAATCGATGGCGACTGCAATAAACTTGTGCCCGTTCGAAGCATTAGGCCTTACCTCACCAATGATGTCAATGCCCCAAGCCGCGAATGGCCAAATAGGTGCTAACACATGTAATTCCATGGCTGGAAGATGACTACAATCGCCGTGGATTTGACAATCGTGGCATTTCTTCGCATACTCGCTACAATCTCTTTCCATGGTGAGCCAATAGAAGCCTTGTCTGATGATTTTCTTGGCTAACACTGCTCCTCCCATATGGGCCCCGCAAATTCCTGAATGTACTGATTCCATTGCCTCGCGGGCTTCTCCCGCATCCAAGCACCTTAGTTGTAACCCATCGATGTGCCTTTTGTAAAGTAAGTCGTTGTGGATGACGAACTGCCGAGCTAACCTTCTAATCACAGCTTGATCCCTCGGTTCTGACTCTGTCGGATATGTTCCATGCTTCATGAAGTTCACGATATCGAAATACCACGGTTTTTCATCTGCTCTAACAGCATTACGTCCTCGTAGCATGGTTTGTGAGATCTCCTCAATACCAACGGTTTCGAGGCAAGGTTCCGGGGGTTGTCCCAAACTGACACCAAAGTGGCCAAAGCATCCGTCGCCTGGTTCTGCGCTCGAGGAATGTGATAGAAACGACACTCCTTGAATCTTTGTGCCAACCCTTCTAGCTGATCTAGATACGGACGCAGTCTTTCTTCTCTTACCTCCCAGTTTCCTTGTGCCTGTTCGATGATCAACTTGGAGTCACCCCAAATTTCGACATATGATGCTCCCAGTGCTGCTAATGACTCTAAGCCATAAATGCACGCTTCATATTCGGCCATATTGTTGGTAAGAGGGAATGACAACTTCTTGGCCATCGGGATCCTTTCTCCCTCTGGTGAGATAAGTAATACCCCTACTCCGGCTCCATTCGAATTAACTGCTCCATCAAAGAACATTTTCCATGGTATAACTTCTATTGCGTTCAAGTGTTCATCGGGGAAATCATAGCTTATCTCTTCCTCTTCTGTATTCAGAGGTTGGTTGGCCAGAAACTCTGCCACGGCCCTCCCTTTGATAATCTTCTTCGTTACATATTCAATATCAAACTCGGATAAAAGTAGTAACCATCGGGCTAGTTTCCCTGTCAAAGACGGAGTTCGGTACAGATACTTCACGGGGTCCATCCGAGAAATAATGATCACTTTATATGATTGAAAATAGTGCCATAGTTTCTTTGTTAGCCATACTACTGCCACGCACGTCTTTTCGATCATGTTGTACCTGAGCTCGTACTCCAAGAACTTCTTACTCAGATAATACACCGCGTGCTCAAAACCGGTGTCTCCCTCTTGGGCCAGCATTGCCCCAATGGATCGCTCCTCGATTGCCACATAGAGGAGCAGCGGTTTTCCCAGTTTAGGCGGTCTCAGAATTGGCAGATTAGACAAGTAATCCCGGACCTTCTCTAAGGCCTGCTGACACTTATCATTCCAAATCGTGGGTTGATCTTTCCGTAGCAACTTAAATATCGGCTCGCAGATTGCAGTGAGTCTTGCTATGAACCGGCTGATATACTGAACCTGCCCCAGAAACCCTCTCACTTCTTTCTCATTCTTTGGTGCCGGCATTTCTCGTATGGCCTTCACTTTGTCGGGATCTACCTCAATTCCCTTATTTCCGATTATATAGCCTAAGATTTTCCCCGATGAAATGCCGAAGAAGCACTTCTTCGGGTTTAACCTTAGTTTGAATTCTGCAATTCGGGCCAAAAACTTCTCGAGTGCAGCAAAATGCCCCTCTCTCGTCTCTGATTTGACCATCATGTCATCCACATAAACTTCTACCTCCTTGTGTATCATATCATGGAACAGTGCTGTAGCCATTCGCTGGTAAGTTGCCCCGGCATTCTTCAAACCAAACGGCATTACCCTGTAGCAGTATGTTCCCCACTCAGTTGTGAACGAGGTTTTTGCTTTGTGTTTCTCGGCCATCTGAACTTGCATGTAGCCCATGAAACCGTCCACATTCATGTGTAAGACGCTCGATGCTGCACTATCGATCAATACGTCAATATGGGGCAATGCGAACTCATCTTTCGGGCATGCTTTGTTAAGATCTCTATAATCGACGCACATTCTTACTTTGCCGTCATTTTTTGCGATGGGCACCACATTTGCGACCCAAGGAGGATAGTCGATTACTTCGATGAACCCTGCTTCTAACTGCTTCTTCACTTCTTCTCTGATCTTATCTGCCCATTCTGGTCTCATGCGTCGGAGCTTCTGTTTTACGGGCCTCGCCTCGGGATATGTTGGAATGCGGTGAGTTACGATTGATTGATCAATTCCTGGCATGTCTTCGTATGTCCAAGCAAACACTATTTCGTATTTTTTTATTATTCTCTCAAATTCTTTCCTCTCTTCAATAGTTAATTCTTGAGCAATTTGTATAAGTTTAGGATTTTCATCCGTGCCAAGATTGAAAGTTGACATTTCTATTGCATTGATTTCAAATGTAGGCATGTTATATGAATGAGAATGCATGGAATGATCACGATCAACATCAAGCAAGTAAGCAAAATCAGAATTCATTTCATTGATAGTATTAGCGAGTACATCATCTGATTCAAACAAAGCAGTAATACAATTTTCATCATCGAGGTTCTCGGGCTTCTCATATGCTTTGGAGGTACTGGGCTCATTTCCCGCTCCTACAGTTACTTCTACAGTGATGACTTGCTCCTCGGCATTCAAGTCTAACATCATAATCTCCTCGACAAAGCAGCTCACTTTTCCTTTGCCCCAGTCAGTAACATCATTGAAGATCTCAAAACCTGGCAGAATCTTTCCTTCGGTGCTAGTCCATGACTCGGGAGTCCCCGAATAAACCTTTCTGTGCCCCTCGTTCACAAAATACTTCCTTAGGCCCACCTTTCCTTCACCACTTGCATCGGACGGACCTCCCTGTTCATATCCTAAACCCCTCCGGGTTTTCTGACTCTTGAAGTCCGGAAATTCTGGCAGCCCTTGATGGTGTGCTCCCAAACCCATACCAGGGATGAAGCCTCCCTTCATCATTTTCACCACATCGGTGGTCATGCTAGACTCGTAGATCCCAGAAACTTGGAATCCGGAGAACAGTTGAGGCTCAATTCCCAATGCTGCCACCGAGCTCAATTTCTCAGCTCTAATTGTCACTATCTCCTCCCCGAAGGGGAACTTGATCATCTGATGGAGCGTGGAGGGCACACCTCCCAACTTGTGGAACCATGGGCGTTCCAACAATACAGCAAAGGTTACCGGGATATCCAGCACCGTGAACTCAGTTTCTTCTTCATGCGGCCCCACTTTCAACTTGGCCTTAAAGACTCCTTCAATATGCCTACGGCTATCATCATAAGCCCTAATCACAGTTTCCGAGGATGTCAAGTCTCCTCTTTCCACTCCCAACTTAGACAAGAGTTTCAACGGGCAGACATTAATAGCCGATCCATCATCGACCATCACACAGCTAGTCTTTTTCCCGTTGATTTCCGCTCGGATGTACAAAGGCTTATTTGAGCCTTCCCTTCTTCTGGGAGATCCTCGTCGGTAAACGTGATTTCAGTTTTCTTTCGAGCCATGATTGCCCCTACTAGTGCTGCCGGTTCGGTATCGGTAGAAATAACCAAATTCTGCAGCTCTTTCATCAGGTTCTCACGATGGTACTTGGAATGGCATAAAACTTCCCACACCGTGGACTTAGCTTGTGTCTTCTTCAACTGCTCAAGAACTTGGTCATCGGGCTTAGGAGCCGACCCTTCCCCTATCTCAGTCTCAACCATAGGTGCCTTTCCCTCGGCCACTCGTCCTGACCTTGTCATGACGGCGATTTCTGGCTCTTCATCTGATTCATCCCAAATATTGATAGGAATCCTCCGATTAGCATCTTCCTCGTCCGAGGAACTTTCCCAAATATCCACAATCATTAAATCCATAACGTGAGGAACGTTCGGATTCAAATAAAAAGGATCCGCTGATCCATACAAAGCCCAACCTATCAGATCATTGTAATCTCGGAGGGACACTCTGCTCATCCTTCTAGCTGCCAACGGAATAGCTCCTCTCTGTATGCACATAAGCTGCACCTTATCACTCATTGTTTCGTGACACTGTTCATACCGGTGCCTCCACCTCCTAGCATAATCCACGAATGGTTCCTCGGGGAATTGCCTGATCCTATCCAGATCTTCCAGGGATCCCGTCCATGGAACATACATCTCATATATCGCCACAAAAGCATTCCTAAGAGGTATCCAATGACCCATTTCTTCTTCTGACAGGCCCTGGTGCCATAACAAGGCTTCTCCCATTAAAGTTTCCGGGAAATGTTCATGTAATTCACATTGCGGGAATCCGGCGTCGTACATATGGTTGCGGAATAACCTCACATGCTCAACAGGATCCTGGTATCCACCATACCTAGGCATAGCCAACACTGCCTCGGGCGTTTCATAAGAGGGGGGAGTCCGGGGTTTGATCCGCCAACATCCATACCATATACTCTTTGATAAACCTCTTCGTCATTGCCGCCCAATCGGTCTTAACATACATCGGAAGTGACATATACCACATCAACGGCTCACCCATCAATGAATTACAGAACAAGCTGGTGATCTCTTCTTCCTTAAAACCCAAGGGTGCCATGGCCGACAAGTAGAAATGAAGGTGTTCCATCGGATCTTTGTTGCCATTATACTTACTGACCCTCGGTAGCGGACGCTTGATAGGTCCGATCTGCATCGCAAAGCGCTCTGCAGTCATGTCCTCAGCTCTTTGATACTTTTCTAGAAATAGATCTGACAATTGATCCCAATCATACTTGCAAGAGTCGGGTAATGAGTGAAACCACCCCAAAGGCTCGCCTATCAGCGAATGGTGGAACCACTGAGCAATCTCATCCACCCCGAAGGATTCAACAAACATATCGCGCATATATTCATGCAAGTGCACCTCGGGATTTCCCCCTCCACTAAACAGACCCAAATTGGGCACAATAGTTCGAGACGACCCTTCTCCGGTCTCTTCGGCACTATCTTCATCATACGGTGCTCCACCATCCAATCCCTCTCCCATTGGTTCGTTCTCTTGTTCCTCGCCAAGGAAGGACACATATAGACCATTTCCTACATTGTCCCTTTCGTCGGAATCCAGCAACTCCTCTACGTTCTCCTCGAAGGATTCCATCACTGCGCATTCTGTCAAACCAACTCCGATCATGCTCACCCTATGATTAGGCAATGGATTACGCCTAGTGGAAGGGTTCGCTGATGAAGGATCAGCTATCTTTTTCTCCTCGATTAAATCTTGGATTTCGTGTTTCAGCCTCTCACAATTCTCAATTGTATGCCCATAACTGCTGTGGAACTCACAATACCCTCTAGCCTGTATCTGCGGAGTAGGTGGAGCTTTATTATAAGGGGTAAGGGCTTTCAACAATCCCTTTTTCTGCAAACGTTCAAAAACCTTTGCGTAAGTCTGATCAAACTTGGCGAACCGCCTCTTTTCGATAGCATTAAGATCAAGCACTTTTACTGCAGCAGAGTCTGTACTCGCACTTGGCCCTCCGGCACTATATCCAGACTTCGTCCACTTGGTATATGCTTTCTTCGGCTCTCCATCCCCCTCAACGGTCAAGGCACAGCTATACATCTAATTGAAATCGGTAAAAGGCATATACCACAACTCATTCTTAATATACGGCAATGTGTTACCGACTACCATTCGGATCTGATCCTGCTCAAGCGGCTTTTGTTTCATAACCGCGGCCTTGGCCCTCCATCTCCTTACAAAATCGGAAAATGACTCCCCGATCTGCTGCTTAGTGCTCTCTAGCTCTTTCAAAGTGACCTCAAGCATGGTATTGAAGCTATACTGAGCGATGAATGACTTCGCTAATTCCTTCCAATCCCTCTTCGTTACCATCGGCAATGCATGAAACCATGTGAGGGCAGCCCCCTCTAGGTAAGTGTTAAACAGTCCCAGGACTTGATCCTCAGTCAGGATCGTGTGCTTCATTACAGCGACATACTGATTCATGTGGGCAGTGGGATCCCCAGTTCCATCGAACTTTTTCATGTCAGGGAGCCGGAATTTCAAAGGCAAAGCCGTTGCCGATACACAATTCTTCAAGTTATAAAAGTCCTGACTCCCGGAACTTCCCCCACGTAGATCCTGCACCTCCTGCGTGATGTGTTGCTTCCACTCCTCTTCCTTAGCTTTCTCTTTCTCAAGCTGCTTCCGGATATAATCTTGATAGTCATCCTCATTCCCAAAGCGAGGTCCATCATTCACCTCATTCTCAGCGTGTTTACTGCCACTTTTGTCATCTCTCATGGCCAGCTTAGCTAACTGGGCCGCTATCACCACTAACTGCTCATTAATGTTGTTCACAGAGTTTTCCAATCCGGCCACTTTTTCATCGGTCGCAGACATACTAGCTGAAGACTGAGTATACTCGGACGAAGATGATTCCGAAGCCACAACTGCCGATTTAGAACTGTCAATCTGTAACTGGTCAAACTGCCTAACTAGCCGACTGCTCTCTCGGTACCACAATCGCTTAATGATGACGTCTGCGCGAACGGTATCCATTAGTATGTATGCATGATTTTATATTCATGATTCGTGGTGTGTGCGTTTATTTATTTACGGATATATAAGATAAGAAGAACAAACGTTAGTCTAATTACACGTATCACAACATCTCTCTTCCACCCTTATTCCTCCACACACTCGATGGTCCAAGTCTCTTTTCTAGGATTTTGGTTTGGGGCTCACATTGCGGTCCAGGGGACGCGTGATGCCGTCGATTATTGCGGAAAAGTAGATCATTCATCAGACAATACAGTTCGTTTTGACTCCCTTTGAGCGCATCTCAGTTTTTAGACATGGTACGAGTTATTCTTCTAGTCCAATCGTTCGTTATTGTCAATGACTCGTTCCCTTTTGTTCGCGCGGGTTCGTGTCTCGATTTTTGGATTACAACGGGATCTTTTGGATCTATCGAGAGACGTAACCACGTGTTTATTTAGTGATGGAATCACTTTTGGATTTTATTTTAGGGAACGGACTCATCGCGTAACGCGTTTGTTCTTAGCGTTGAGGATCCGTTTGCTCATTTTAGCTACGTGAAAAGACGGCGAGTCTTATTTTGAGCGCACGGTAACCTTTCGGCTAGCAACAGTTCGTTGTTCTTCCCAATCCACGGGATATATCATCTTAGTGTGGTTATAGAAAATCAACGTTTCGTTGAATCGCATGTTTATTCAAAGCGAGGATATCACCGTTCTCTTTCCTTTAGGCACGACTTAAGCAAACACGTACATCGGGCCATATTTCTTGCAGTTTTGGTAACGGTCGAAATGATCGAGTCGTTAGTCAAAACCCGCAGTCTCGTCCATATGGCGCAATTATATGGTTTGGCTTAATTCGGCTTCGAGATTTTAAACGGGGTATACACTCGTTCGAGGCACGTATTCAACGACATTGGTTTATTTTCTTTAACTACGCTCGGGATTGACATATATCGTAAATTCGGAATGATTTTGGTCATTTAGTTCATTTTTCGCTTTTCTTTTCTTAGTCACTTCTGCGGACACGTCCATTTCTCTTAAGAATGGCACGGGGCATAACGTAAAAGCTCGTCTTTTATTCGGAAGGGACGGGCTACGTGCGCGAAACTTTTCACGTTGTGACAGGGTCGTTTGAAACAGAAATGTTCTTCGTTTTCGTTTCGTTATGATCTCGTTTTATCCCAATTTATTTAAAGAATGTGAATAACGGCTACTGTTAATATAGTCTTTTGTATCGAAATGTAACTATCCTTAACACCAAACCGACGCATACTAATACGTGCTTATGTCGTAACGCATTTCCTGAACATGTGCCTTCGTCGGGACACAGAAAGGGACAAGGCGGGCCGCACATGTTCATTCATACGAGATGACTAAGTCGTCTTTAGTTTAAATCGTTTCGATGTTTTAGGGTAATTAGTATGTCGACTCAAGAGTATATATTAACGCATCATTTCATTTTCTTTACATACTTTAGGATTTAGACACGTATCATGGCGATTTGAAAACACGAACTGATTCATTTATCACGCCAAAAGTAGTAACGGGTAATCCTATGGCAACTTCTAAGGCTACTATATGCTGACACGGCTGATCGCGGGACCTCACAGGACCGCACAAATTCGCCCCTAACGAATGGATGGGGACCCTTTGGCGCCTTACTGTAAGGGGGAACTTACACTAGCCTCTTTCGAGCGACGAATGGACTCTCGCTAGAGGTTTCGTGGAAATTACCCAAAAGGTTTGCAATAATGCACATGAATGCATACGAAAAGAAATAATACGATCTGTCCCCGTTAAGGGCTTAATACATGCCTTCCGGAATCAAATTTCTCGCTTCCCCAGCAGAGTCGGCACTTGTTAGACGAGGTGCCGCGGCCTAATCTCCCGGGCGGACCGGGGGGTGGACACCTCATGGCGATGTAAGCGGTGATTGGCGCCGAAAGCAACCAATCGTGGAATCAAGCTGCTCGGCAGGACCGGAGCTCGGAGATATGGAAGAGTCGCCACCCACGAATGGGAAAATGAACACCGATCCCTTGCGGGAGACCGGTGTGGGTTCGGGAAACTTAGGCACGAGCCGAGAAGGCTAGCTCCTTTCCGGAGAAAGGCTACTAGGCACCCCGACATCGCCCGGTTATGAACCACCGGCCTCCTACTCAGCATGTTAGGCGATAACGGACTAATCGTATACTTCTTTAAGTTTAAAATTCATTTGAAACATTTTCTTTCTCTTTTTAGAAACCGTTTTGAGCATATATTATTGAAAAGTCACTTTAGTAAAGAATCACCCATTTACATCAAGTTGATATACATACAAAGAGAGGGGAGGAAGAAAGAAGTGGTTTATTTACCACGGGATTTACATGTCGTGTTGCGTGTTAATTCTATACTAACTCATTTTCCCAAAACGAGTTTAGTTACATGGTTCGTACCTTAATCGCCGTTGGAATGATTTAGGTACGTTTCAAAACCCCGTTTGACGGAGTTCACCTGAATCGCCGTTGGAACGACTCAAGTGTTTGAAAACGTTAAGGTAAAAAAACCTTTAATAAGAAAACGTGGTTAAGCATACAAGTCAATTTATTTTGTATAAATCATTAAGAAAACGATCCGAAAACTCTATCATTCATCATGAAAATGATTTTAAATACAAGGTTCGCTTAATCCGTCGTTGGAACGGACTAAGGTTTTAAAACGTGGTGTTTTGAGAAACAATTTGAAATGTCAAGAAAACACTATTTATTTGCATTAGGAACCTCTAAAAATCTATTAGTTTAAATAATTAAATTGAAAATCCTTTTTGTGATTTATTTTCCCCTTTTTACCTAATGGATTCTTTACTTGTCATAATTACAATAATAAACATATTAAATCCAAACTCACTCCCAAATGAAGCCCATTTGAAACATGGACCCATGAATGACCAAAAGAATAAAGAAAATAATATAGGCATATATATATACATTTTAGCCAAAACGAAACATGAAATAAATGTTAATGAAAAGATACTATATAATACATATATGATCATATATGTATTATATAGTATCTTTTCATTAACCTTTATAAAGTAAAAATGTATTATATTTAGTATTTTCATGAAAATACTAAATATAATACATTTTTACTTTAAACATGTGAAAATAATAAATAAAACCCCTAAATAAGAAAATATCATTTGTCTCCTAAATAGTTTTATCTAATAATAACTAATATAGCCCAAATAGCCCAAAACTATATATATACATACCTAATGTAATTCAAATGTCAAAATAATATCCATTTATCCACAAAATGTCTACTAATTAATCACTCCCCAAAATACCGAAGTAAATATCATTTTAAAATAAAATTCATTACCATTTAAGTAAAGGAAAAAGAAAAGAAAAGATATATATACATATACTTATATTTAAAATAAAATAAAAAATGATATATAAACATTCTAAATAACTATATGTATCAAATGTCTAAAAATAGTTTGAAAATCTATATTACATAAACACACATATATATATAAAGGACCAAAAGCTTAAAAGTTAAGAAACAGGGACCAAAACAGTATTTTTTACATTCCAGCAGATTTACCGACGGAAAATCCGTCGGTAAACAGCAATTAGTGACAGAAACGGAAAATTACAGCAGCACTCCAATTGTTTCCAGATTTATTCAAAAACTTTAAATTAAGTCTAATTCAATCGTTTTGGATTTCCGAACTACCAAAAATGGGTCATAGTCAATAACGGAAGTTCCTAAAACGACGTTTTTATTTTAAAACATTATTTGGAAATTTCTTTAAATTAAAAACTTATAATTACAACGTTTTCAATACCCGAACTACCTTTTTATCGGATCACGGTTCGTATTGGGATATCAAAACGAGGTTTTTTATTTTAAAACAAAACCCAATTTTATTCAACACGAGATGAAAATTAAATAAATACCCAAAATTAAATAAAAAGTGATAAAATAAATGAATAAATAAATAAATAAAAACATAACATAAAAATAAATAGAAGAAGGAAATAAATTAAATAAAATAAAAGAGTCTAGTCCTCGGATAATACCTTAAGTTCGGTATTGACGGTTGACGTCGATTGATTCCACGAATCGTGCTTCCCGATGTTTTTGATAAAATTTTAACTTTTAGGAGATTTGGAATTTTTAGGAAAAAAAATGTTTTTTCCCAAAAAATAAATTTTCTCTCTCTAAAAATGTCTAGAGTGAGAAAATCCTTCCAAAAAAGCTCCTCCTCCCCCAAATGCATGAGGATCCGTGCCTTTTATAGGCATTTGGATCCCCGACGGAATGGGCGACGCCCGAGAAAAATCGGGCGTCGCCCAAAAGGGTTGGGCGGCCGCCCAAGGCATGTTGGGCGGCCGTCCAACCTTTCATTGGGCTATCGCCCAACATTGTTGGGCGGCCGCCCAACAGCGTTGGGCGAGCGCCCAACCGCCGTTGGGCGTTCGCCCAACGGCCGCCGGGGCGCGTCTCGCGCCGTCGGGCGTGCACGTCCCGTGGCCGTCGAGCGCGCGTTCCGCGCCGCCGGGCGCCCACGCATTGCGGCCGCCGAACGCGCGTTTCGCACTGCCGGGCGCACACGCCCCGTGGCCGACGAGTGCGCGCTCCGCGCCACCGGGCTCGTGCATCGCTCGGACGTCGAGCGCGTGCCCCGTGCTGTCAAGCAGGCGTCCGACTGTCGTCGAACGCCCGTCGGCTGCCGCTAAGCACTCGCACCATGCCGCTAAGCACTCGCGAGCCATCCGATCGACAACAGCGACTCGCCGTAACTTTTTCTTCCTTATTATGTACTTATTATTTTTTTTGTTTTTTTTTTCAAAACTTCCGGAATCAACCGCTTCAACCGTCTTGTTTTCAGGTTTTCGTCACAGGTCCTCCGACTCGGTGTCTACACCAATCATGTGCCTCGAGCATGCGCTGTCAATATACCACATCTTTGACTTCTCAGCACACCTCAGGCTTACCTGCATTGTAACTAGTTACTTTTAGGTACCCAATTCTTTTTGGGTCCTTGCTTGTTAGGTTCAACAGGTAAAGCATCATATTTTATTTTATGGCGACATACTTGGATGGTATGGCCATTCTTTCCATAGAAATCACAACTGACCTTCCGTTTAGGATTTCTCACTGACTGGTCAGCACCCCAGTGCTGAGCGTGCCAGCACACCTTTGTGGTGTGTCCTTTCTTCCCACAGAAGTCACACTGGATATTCCGCTGGTGATTCCATCTCTGCTGACCAGTACTTCGGTACTGAGCATTCAGATGAATATTTCTTTTGTTTTGAACCTTTAGTTGGTTCTGGATATTTGTGACGTCCTTTTCTCAGTTTCTTTGAATCTGATTGGACTTCAGAGACAGACTTATGTATGATCTCCATATTATCATGCAAAGTTGAGTTGTCCTGAAGAAGGAATCTGAGGTCACTTAGCTTGACCTCTTCAACCTCGTCACAGCGCCTGTTGAGTGCTCTAATTTTCTTATTACACTTTTTGACAAGTGTATAGAGGTGACTCAGGGCATTACCCATTTCGTTTCTGAGCTGAGAAAGTGATATTACCTCATTTGATTGCTCCTCATCATCAGATGCAATGGAGGGGTCAGCATGCTCAGAGACGCACGGCTCAACAAGTTCGTCAGCCATGAAGCATATCTTCGCTGACTCGGTGGCCTCAACTTCTGTTGATGAAGACTCATCACTGTCGCTCCATGTTGCCACCATTGCCTTTTTGCCGTTCTTCTTTTCTTTCCTCAGCGTAGGGCAACTTGACTTGATATGGCCAGTTTGATGACATTCAAAGCATGTAATGGGCTTTGAGTTGTCCTTCTTGTATTTGCTGTCGCTGGACTCAGGTTTATACTTATCAAACTTTGTGTAAGGCTTCTTAGAATATTTGTCATTCTTTCTGAACAGCCTTTTCATCTTCATTGTGAACATAGCCATCTCCTCATCATCTATTGAGCTCCCATCAGTGGAGTCAGCTTTCCTGACAAGAGATTTTTGCTTCTTGTCTTCAGACTTTTCCTTCACCTCGAAATTCTTCATTGAGATCTCATGGGTCAGCAGCGAGCCGATGAGCTCATCATATTTGTAGGTGGTTAAGTCCTGAGCTTCCTCAACAACGGTCTTCTTTGCTTGCCAGTCTTTGGGAAGGCTCCTGAGTATCTTCTTGACTTGTTCTTCCTCAGTGAAGATCTTCCCAAGTCTCTTGAGCTCATTGATGATGTTGGTAAATCTTGCATTCATGTCAGATATTCCCTCATCATTGTTCTTTTCGAACAGCTCGTACAGTCTCATCTGCTGGTTCACCTTGAACTCCTTTACTTTGTTGGTTCCTTCGTAGGTGACCTCCAGCTTCTTCCAGATCTTTTGCGCCGACTCACAACCTGAGATTTTATTATATTCTGCAGCATCGAGCGCACAGTGAAGCATGTTTATAGCCGAAGCATGATTTTGTAGCTTCTTGAGATCATCCTCTGTCCATTTGGCCTCAGCTTTAACAACTGTTTGGCCAGCCACAACTTCGACAGGTACAAATGGACCTTGGACTATGGATAGCCAGGCACTCATATTTGTAGCCTGAATGAAATTTTTCATCCTATTCTTCTAGAAGGTGTAGTTAGACCCGAAGAATAGGGGAGGCCGAGTAATGGACAGCCCCTCAGGTAAGATCTGAGTTGTTTGGTTTCCTGGGAGAAACCGAGTGCTGTTTTCGCCCATAGTGGGGATCAGCTCAAGGTGGTTAAACCTTTTACAGTGAGCTTTTAAGCTCTGATACCACTTGTTGGTCCCTTATAATGTTACAAGTATAGTTCCAAGGGGGGGTTAGGAACTATTTAAAAATTTTAAGCTAGGACAGACTTCTTTTTCGTGAGAAAAAGGTTTGGACAGCGGCGCTGAGTGAATAGCAAGATACTGTCTTAGTCAACTAGTGACTAGGTCAGTTTCTTTACTTGAGTCAGGAGATAGCACTTAGAGTCTATTCCTGAGCTCAGATATTCAATGCGCACAACTCAGCTTGACCTCTTTACTTGTACAATTTTTGTTTAAGCAAGCAATAAATATATAAAGGAGTTAAAGGTTAGAAATATGTTACTCAGCAAATTTATCTAGGTTCGGCCTCCAAGCCTACGTCCTGTCCCCGGAACACGTTCCGAGATTTCAAATTCTCTACTGAGCTCTTTAACGGTAGAGCATCAAACCTTTTACAATCTTAGCAACTGAGTATAACAAGAGTACCTTCCTCTATACCTCTACTCAATCCTAATCTCTCGCTGAGTACTATAACCGAGTACTCAGCCTCTCCTTTCTAATCTCTAGAAATGATAAGTGTTTGTCCTAAACAATGATTGCTAAAACACCTTAGATGATTGAATAATCACTCTAGACTTTTACACAAAAGATATGAAATTTAGTGTAAGATTGCTTTGCTTTTTCTTGCAGAACTTTGCGTAGAAATTTGGTCAGCGTAATGGCTTGATCAAGTTCTGTGTTAAATGAAGCAACTGAAGGGCTCTATTTATAGAGACGTCTGAGGTGTCGGTCATTTCAAATTTCGAAATAACCGTTGGAGGGAAACGGCTTCCTGTCGTTGTCATCCTGTCTTGCTCAGAGCTCTCGGCCAATCAGATTTGAGTATCTTCTGTCCTCGGTCAGCTTTTGGTCAGCTCGGCAGAATGTCTCTCCATTTATGGTAAGGTCAACTGGACAGCATTATGTGTCTTCTGAACTTTACCCAAAGTGGAAACACTTTGTCTGGAAGTTGTTCTTAGCCAGCTGTTGTCTTGTACTCTTTGTCGAATCAACTCAGCAGCTTCCTCCCGAAGTTGTTCCACGAAGGTCTTCTAGATCCTTCTTCCGCTGAGTTGCGTTTTGTACATAACGACAACGTTTTGACATACGCGGGCCGAGTTGCCTTAAACTGTTTGACTTGGGCTTTTGACTTCAGTATTGGGTTTTAGGCCTTTTAATCTTTGTGTCTTATAAACAATTTAACTCAACATTGAACAAACACATTAGTAGAATAAATCAAAGCATTTAAACTTAGTGTGTTTAGAATATGTTTTTAATTATACTTAAATAATTTTGTCAAATCAAAATTATGTGGAAAGGTGTTTCAACAGGGTGGATAGAATGTAGGCTTTTTATGTGAAAGAGGTAGGAAATGTATAACTCATGATTCATAATACCATGCATTCAGTAGATTATAACGATTCCAAACATCCTCTTCAAATATATTCATGCCTTTATTTATTTAGAAACAACAGAAATACTTAGCCGCTTATACATTATTTTCATGATTGCTCAAGATATAACTATTGTTACCAGGACCCGCCTTTTTTCGGTTTTCAGATCCCAGCGATTTTTTAACTCTCCTTTTATTATCCCGGAATTTTCAAATGAGTGCCCTTTCGGGTTTTCACCCATTGGGATGTCCCTTATTGTTGCATAGATCGCCCTTTGCGGGTTTTCAACCTATCGGGAATTTTTATTTCTTTTTTTTTTTTACGAAAAGTATTTCTTAAGCCTATCCAAATTGGTAGGTTCGGAGAACTCCATGCCGTCCATAGTAGTTAGCTTCACCGCCCCCTTGCTTAGGATCTTCTTCACGAAGAACGGTCCTTCCCAGTTTGGCCTAAACTTGCCTCTAGGGTCAGTGTGCGTCATTCGGATCTGTTTCAGCACCATATCCCCTTCTTTGATAGGGCTGGCCTTGACCTTTTTGTTGAAGGCTCGGGCCATCCTTCTTTGATATAACTGCACATGGTAAAGAGCCTCCATCCTTTTCTCGTCCACCAATGCTAACTGCTCATATCGCTTCTTCACCCATTCCGTCTCGGGAATCTCTGCTTCTACTGCGATTCTCAATGATCGTTTTTCAATCTCAATCGGGAGAACGGCTTCTGCCCCATATACCAAGGAGAACGGCGTTGCCCCAGTTGACGTTCTAACCATCGTATGATAGGCCCATAAAGCGAGCGGAAGCTTCTCGTGCTAATTCCGATGCGACTCCACTGTCTTTACGAGGATCCTCTTAAAGTTCTTATTTGCCGCTTCTACTGCCCCGTTAGCTTGTGGGCGATATGGGGAGGATCTATGATGCTCAATACCGTATTCCTGGAAGAGACTTTTCACTTCTCCTTGAAACTGAACCCCGTTGTCCGTGATCATATGGTGAGGCACCCCAAACCTGGTGATTAGGTGCTTTTCAATGAACTTCCTCATCTGCTTAGATCCCAACTTGCTAAACGATTCTGCCTCTACCCACTTGGTGAAGTAATCAATGGCGACTGCAATGAATTTGTGTCCGTTCGATGCATTAGGCCTCACCTCACCGATGATATCAATGCCCCAAGCTGCAAACAGCCAAATGGGTGCTAACACGTGCAATTCCATTGCTGGCAAGTGATTATAATCTCCATCGATTTGACAATCATGGCATTTCTTCGCATATTCATTATAATCTCTTTCCATGGTGAGCCAATAGAAGCCTTGCCTTACGATTTTCTTTGCTAGCGCTGCTCCTCCCACATGGGCTCCACAAATTCCCGAGTGTACTGACTCCATTGCCTCACAGGCTTCTCCCTCATCCAGGCACCTCAATTGTAAACCATCGGCGTGTCTTTTGTAAAGCAAGTCATTGTGGATGACAAATTGCTGAGCTAACCTTCTGATCACAGCCTGATCCCTAAGTTCTGATTCCGCCGGGTATGTTCCACTTTTCATGAAGTTTACGATATCGAAATACCAAGGCTTTTCGTCTGCCCCCAACACCATTACATCTTCATAGCATGGTTTTTGGGACTCCTCAATACCAAAGGCTTCGAGGCAAGGTTCCGAGGATTATCCCACACCGACACTAAAGTGGCCAAAGCATCCGCTGCTTGGTTCTGTGCTCGAGGAATGTGATAAAAGCGGCACTCGCTGAATCTCTGTGCTAACCCCTCCAGCTGGTCTAGGTATGGACGCAACCTTTCTTCCCTTACTTCCCAGTTTCTATGTGCCTGCTCGATAATTAGTTTTGAGTCCCCCAGATTTCAACATATGATGCTCCCAGCGCTGCTAACGACTCTAACCCGTAGATCCACGCTTCATACTCGGCCATATTATTGGTGAGAGGGAAGGATAACTTCTTCGCCATAGGGATCCTTTCTCCTTCCGGTGAGACAAGTAGCACTCCTACCTCGGCTCCATTCGAGTTAACCGCTCCATCAAAGAACATTTTCCACGGTATAACTTCTATTGCGTTCAAGTGCTCATCGGGGAAATCATAGTTTATCTCCTCCTCTTCCGCATTTAGAGGCTGATTGGCCAGAAATTCCGCTACGGCTCTCCCCTTAATAACCTTTTTCGTTACATATACTTCACGGGATCCATCCGGGAAATAATGATTACTTTGTAAGATTGAAAATAGTGCCGCAGCTTCTTTGTTAGCCATACCACTGCCACGCACGTCTTTTCGATCATGTTATACTTAAGTTCGTATTCCAGAAACTTCTTACTCAAATAATACACCGCATGCTCCACACCGGTGTCTCCTTCCTGGGCCAGCATTGCCCCAATTGATCGCTCCTCGATCGCTACATAGAGGAGAAGCGGTTTTTCAAGTTTAGGCGGTCTCAAAACCGGTGGATTAGACAAATAGTTCCGGACACTCTCCAATGCTTGCTGGCACTTATCATTACAAACCGTGGGTTGATCTTTCCGTAGCAGCTTAAAGATTGGCTCGCAGATCGCAGTGAGTCATGCTATGAACCGACTGATATACTGAACCTGCCCCAGAAATCCTCTCACTTCTTTCTCATTTTTTGGTGTCGGCATTTCCTGTATGGCCTTTACCTTGTCGGGATCCACCTCGATCCCCTTGTTACTGATCACGTAGCCTAAGATTTTCCCCGATGAAACGCCAAAGAACCACTTTTTCGGGTTCAACTTTAGCTTGAATTCTGCAATTCGGGCCAAAAACTTCTCAAGTGCAGCGAAATGCCCCTCTCTTGTCTCCGATTTGACCATCATGTCGTCCACATAGACTTCCACTTCCTTGTGTATCATATCATGGAACAGTGCCATAGCCATTCGCTGATAAGTTGCCCCAGCATTTTTGAATCCAAACGGCATCACTCTATAGCAGTACGTTCCCCACTCAGTTGTGAACGAGGTCTTTGCTTTGTGCTTTTCGGTCATCTGAACTTGCATGTAGCCCATGAAACCGTCCACATTCGTGTGTAAGATGCTGGATGCCGCACTGTCGATCAATACATCGATGTGAGGCAATGCAAACTCATTTTTGGGGCACGCCTTGTTGAGATCTCTATAATCGATGCACATTCTCACTTTGCCGTCCTTCTTCGCGATTGGCACTACATTTGCGACCCAAGGGGGATAATCGATTACTTCGATGAAACCTGCTTCTAACTATTTCTTCACTTCTTCTCTGATCTTATCTGCCCATTCCGGCCTCATGCATCGGAGTTTCTGTTTCACAGGCTTAGCATCGGGGTATGTCGGAATACGATGAGTTACGATTGATTGGTCGATTCCCGGCATGTCTTCGTACGTCCAAGCAAACACTATTTCGTATTTTTTAATTATTCTCTCAAATTATTTCCTCTCTTCAGTAGTTAATTCTTGAGCAATTTGTATAAGTTTAGGATTTTCATCCGTGCCAAGATTGAAAGTTGACATTTCTATTTTATTGATTTCAAATGTAGGCATGTTATATGAATGAGAATGCATGGAATGATCAGAATCAACATCAATCAAGTAAGCAAAATCAGAATTCATTTCATTGATAGTATTGGCGAGTACATCATCAGATTCAAACAAAGCAGTAATATAATTGTCATCATCGGGGTTCTCGGGTTTCTCATAGGCCTTGGAGGTATCGGGCTCATCCACCGCTCCCACAGTTGCCTCAATAGTGATGACCTGTTCCTCAGCATTCAGATCTAACATCATGATTTCCTCGATGAAGCAGCTTGCCTCTCATGTGCCCCAGTTGGTGACGTCGTTGAAGATCTCAAAGCTTGGAAGAATCTTTCCTTCGGTGCCTACAGCCATTTCCAACTCATCATCAGACTCATCCCAGATGTTGATCGGAACTCTCTGATTGATACCTTCCTCGTCGGAGGAACTTCCCCAAATGTCCACGACCATCAGATCCATTATGTGAGGGACGTTCGGATTTATGTAGGAAGGGTCCGACGATCCATACCGAGCCCAGCCTATTAGTTCTTCATAGTCCTTGAGGAACACTCCATTCATTCTTCTAGCCACGAGTGGAATAGCACCCTTTTGGATGCACAAGAGTTGCTCCTGATCGCTCAAAGTGACTCGACATGAGGCACACTTGAACCTCCATCTTCTAGCATAATCCACGAATGCTTCCTCGGGAGATTGCTTCATCCTTTCTAAATCTTCCAACGACCCTATCCACGGAATGTACATCTCATACCTCTGCACAAAGGCCTCCATGAGGGATCCCCAGTCCCCTTTTGTCTTTGCCAAGAGCATTCGGTGCCACATCAAAGCTTCTCCTATGAGTGTCTTTGGAAAATGCTGGACCAACTCACTTCGGTAGAGTCCCGCGTCAAACATGTAGGCACGGAAACGGTTTATGTGATCAATGGGGTTCTCATCTCCCTTGTACTTGGACATGGTTACTACCGCTTCAGGAGTCTCCTCTTCGGGTAACGCATGCACTTCCTTTGGACATTCCCACGTGGTGTATTTCTTGATGAATCTCTTAGTCACTTCAGCCCAATTCACTTTAACGTTCATCAGAAGAGACATATACCACACTAGAGACTCTCCTGCCAATGAGTTGCAAAACAAACTCGTGATTTCGTCCTCTTTGAAGCCCAGAGGACACATGGCGGACAGGTAAAGATGCAAGTGCTCCATGGGGTCCTTGCCTTCATTATACTTGCTGACAGTCGGAAACGGGCGTTTGATAGGCCCAATTTGCATCGCGCTATGTTCCCCTGCCTGTTTTTTGGCTTTTCGATACTTCATCAAAAACAAGATTGACATCAGTGACCAATCATGCTTAGTCGAGTCAGGTAGTGATTGAAACCACTTCAAAGGTTCGCTCACCAGCGAAAGATAGAACCATGGAGTGACTTCTTCTACTTTGTATGGCTCCCCAAACATAGCACACACATATTCATACAAATGACCTTCGGGGTCTTCTACCCCACTGAACAATTTCAACATAGGCATGATCCTCCGAGATGATACCCCCTCGGTTTCGTCAGTTTTAGTTATATCGTCCATCACTTCTTCCGTTGGCTCTTCCTCCAAAACAGACACGTACAAACCATTTCCCACGTTCCTCTTCTCATCGGAGTCCAACAACTCCTCTTCGTTTTCCCCGAAGGATTCCATAACCAAACTCTCTTCGAGCCTAGACCTCATGCTTCAACCTCTCACAGTTCTCGATATTGTGCCCATAATTACTGTGGAACTCGCAGTATCCCCTAGCTTGTATCTACGGAGTAGGCGGTGCTTTGTTATAAGGAGTGAGGGCTTTCAACAATCCCTTTTCTGCAATCGTTCGAAAACTTTTGCGTAGGTCTGATCAAACTTGGAAAACTGCCTCTTCTCGATAGCATTAAGTTCAAGCACTTTCACCGCAGCAGATTCGGTACTCGCGCTTGGCCCTCCGGCACTATATCCAGACTTCGTCCACTTGGTATAAGCTTTCTTCGGCTCACCATCCCCCTCTACTGTCAAGGCGCAACTATACATCTGATTGAAATCGGTAAAAGGCATATACCGCAGCTCATTCTTAATATACGGCAAAGTGTTGCCAATTACCATTCGGATCTGATCCTGCTCAAGCGGCTTCTGCTTCATAACTGCCGCCTTGGCTCTCCACCTCCTCACAAAATCGGACAAAGACTCCCCAGTCTGCTGCTTAGTACTCTCCAGCTCTTTCAGAGTGACCTCAAGCATAGTGTTGAAACTATATTGGGCGATAAATGACTTTGCCAACTCCTTCCAATCCCTCTTTGTTACCAACGGCAACGCATGAAAGCACATGAGGGCAGCCCCCTCCAGGTAAGTATTGAACAATCCAAGAACTTGTTCCTCGGTCAAGATCGTGTGTTTCATCACTGCGACATACTGGTTCATGTGAGCAGTAGGATCCCCAGTTCCATCGAACTTCTTCATGTCCGGGAGCCGGAATTTCAAAGGCAAAGCAGTTGCCGACAAACAATTCTTCAAATTATAAAAGTCCTGACTTCCGGAGCTTCCCCCACGCAGATCCTGCACCTCCTGAGTAATGTGCTGCTTCCATTCCTCTTCCTTAGCTTTCTCCTTCTCAAGCTGTTTCTGGATGTAATCCTGATAGTCATCCTCATTCCCGAAGCGGGGACCAGTGTTCACCTCATTCTCAGCGCACTTACTACCATTCTTGTTATCCTTCAATGCCAGCTCAGCTAGCTGGGCCAAAATTGCGGCCAACTGATCATTAATGTTGTTCACAGAGTTTTCCAATTCGGCCACTTTTTCGTCGGTCGTAGACATACTGGCCGAAGACTGAGTTTACTCGGACGAAGATGATTCAGAAGTCACAACTGCCGACTCGGAACCATCAATTCGTAGCTGATCAAACTGCCTGACTAGCCGGTTACTCTCGCGAAACCACAACCGCTTAATGATGAAGTATGCGCGAACGGTATCCATTAGTATGTATGCATGATTTTATATGCATGATTCGTGGTGTGTGCGTTTATTTATTTACGGATATATAAGATAAGAAGAACAAACGCTAGTCTAAATACACGTATCACAACATCTCTCTTCCACCCTTATTCCTCCACACACTCGATGGTCCAAGTCTCTTTCCTAGGATTTTGGCTTGGGGCTCACATTGCAGTCCAGGGGACGCGTGATGCCGTCGATTATTGCGGAACAAGTAAATCATCCATCAGACAATACAGTTCGTTTTGACGTATCAACGTTCAGTGACTAAGATATCGACCAAATGGATTGTCCTTTCAAATAACTCATCTTTCGTTATTTCGCGAGACGCATTAGTTCGGGTTTTGATTCCCTTTTGAGCGTATCTCGGATTTAGACATGGTACGAGTTATTGTTTTTAGTTCAATCGTTCGTTATTGACAATGACTCGTTCCCTTTTATTCGCGTGGGTTCGTGTCTCGATTTTTGGATTACGACGAGATTTGGATATATCGAGAGACGTAACCACGTGTTTGTTTAGTGATGATATCACTTTATTTTAGGGAACAGACTCATCGCGTAACGTGTTTGTTTTTAGCGTCAAGAATCCGCTTGCTCGTTTTGGCTACGTGAAAAGACGATGAGTCTTATTCGAGCGCACGATAATCTTTCAGCTAGCCACAAATTTTTATTTCTTCCAATTTACGGGATATACCATCCTAGCGTGGTTATAGAAAATCAACGTTTCGTTGAATCGCATGCTTATTCGAAGCAGGGATATTACCGTTCTTTTTTATTTAGGCACGAGTTAAGCAAACACGCATGTCGGGCCATATTTCTTGTAGTTTGGTAACAGTCGAAATGATCGAGCCATTAGCCAAACCCACAGTCTCGTCCATATGGTGCAATCACGAGGTTTCTTAGCTTAATTCGTGATTTTAAACGGCGTATATACCAGTTCGAGGCACGTATTCAACGACATTGGTTCATTTTCTTTAACTACTCTCGGGATTGACATATATCGTAGATACGGAATGATTTTGGTCATTTTTATTTTTATTTTTCTTTTTATTTTCTTAGTCACTTTCGCGAATACGTCCATTTCTTCCTTAGAACAACGCAAGGTATAACGTAAGAGGTCATTTTTTATTCGGAAGGGACGGGCCAAGTTCATGAAACTCTTTACGTTACAACGGGGTCGTTCAAAACAGAAATGTTCTTCGTCTTCATGTTGTCATAATATCGCTTTATCCCAACGTATTTAAAGAATGTGAATAACGGATATCGTTAATATAGTCTTTTGAATCGAGACATAACTATCCTTAATACCAAACCGACTTGTACTAATACGTGCTTACGTCACAACGTATTTCCTAAACATGTGCCTACTTCGGGACACGGAAAGGGACCAGGCGGGTCGCACAAGTTCATTCATACGAGATGACTAAGTCGTCTTTAGTTCAAATCGTTCGGTGTTTTGGGGTAGTTTATATATCGGTTTAAGAGTATATATTAACGCATCGTTTCATTTTCTTTACATATTTTAGGATTAGACACGTATCATGTCAATTTGAAAACACGAACTGATTCATTTATCACATCAAAAATAGTAACGGGTAATCCTATGGCAACTTCTAAGGCTACTATATGCTGACACGGCTGATCGCGGGACCTCACAGGACCGCACAAATTCGCCCCTAACGAATGGATGGGGACCCTCTGGCGCCTTACTGTAAGGGGGAACTTACACTAGCCTCTTTCGAGCGACGAATGGACTCTCGCTAGAGGTTTCGCAGAAATTACCAAAAAGGTTTGCAATAATGCGTATGAATGCATACGAAAAGAAATAATACGATCCGTCCCCATTAAGGGCTTAATACACGCCTTCCGGAATCAAATTTCTCGCTTCCCCAGCAGAGTCGCCACTTGTAGGTGCCACGGCCTCGCCCGGGCAGACCGGGGGGTGGACACCGTTGACGACAGATGCTGCGATTGGCGCCGAAAGCAACCAATCGCGGAATCAAGCTGCTCGGCAGGACCGGAGCCTGGAGTATGGAAGAGTCGCCACCCACGAATGGGAAAATGAACACCGATCCCTTGCGGGAGACCGGTGTGGGTTCGGAAAACTTAGGTACGAGCCGAAAAGGCTAGCTCCTTTCCGGAGAAAGGGTACTAGGCACCCCGACATCGCCCGGTTATGAACCACCGGCCTCCTACTTAGCGTGTTAGGCGATAACGGACTAATCGCATATTTCTTTAAGTTTAAAATTCATTTGAAACCTTTTCTTTCTCGCTTTGAAAACCGTTTTGAGCATGTTATTTGAAAGCCATTTTAGTAAAGAGTCACCCATTTTGCATAATTTTAAAGTATACAGGAGAGAGAGGGGGAGAAGAAAGAATTGATTTATTCACTGTGTGATTTTATGCTTTAGACTATACACTAACTCTAAGCTAATCTCATTCCCCAAAAACGAGTTTATTTACATGGTTCGTATCTTAATCGCCGTTGGAACGATTTAGGTACGTTTCAAAACCCCCTTAATTTACATGACATCGACTCGAATCGCCGTTGGAACGACTCGAGCGTGAGATAAGAAGTTTTAATAAAAAAAACGTGATTAAACATACAAGTCCATTTATTTTTGTACAAAACTGTTTAATTAGGAAAACGATTCAAAAACTCGGTTATTTATAATGAAAATGGTTTTATTTACAAGGTTCGCTTAATCCTCCGTTGGAACGAATTAAGGTTTCAACACGTGATATTTTGGAAACGGTTTAAAATGACAAAAATCTTTTATTTACACTTGAAGGATATCTAGAAAAGCTTTAATTTAGACAAACAAGTTGAAATCTCTTTTTATCTTTTATTTTCCCTTTTTCACTCAATTATCCTTCATTTGAACATAATGACAACAAATAATAAATTAAATCCAAATTCACCCAACCAAAACGTTTTCCAAATCATATATACATATAGGAAATTTAAAAGGAAAAGAAGAAAGATGTACATATATATATATATATTTGATAGAAATGATAATTATACATAAGAAAAGGTAAATAATAAAGACTATGATTAATAGATAAAAAATGACAATAATATTCACAAATGATAAGAAATTAGCTTTTAACCCCAAAACTATTATGATAAGTATATATAGAAAATAACCCCTAATAACCCCAAAATGACAAGTATGTATAGTTTAAATGAATTTAAAGGAAAATCTATATATATACATATAATTTTATCAAATCAAATTAATGAAAAATAATATCTAAACATGTTGAATAAATATATATAAAATAATTAAAAATAATTTGAATGCATATATTACATAATTATACATGTATATATAAAGGACCAAAAGTCTAAAAGTTGAGAAAGAATGACCAAAACAGCATTTTTTACATTTCAGCAGTTTTACCGACGGAAATTCCGTCGGTAAACTGCCTTTTGTGACAGAAAAATGGAAAATTACAGAAACAGTACCTAACATTCTAGATTTGTTCAAACACTTTAAACTTAATCTATTCTATCGTTTTGGATCTCCGAACTACTAAAATTCGAAACGTTATTTACAAAATGTTTAAAATTTATAATTACAACGTTTTAGTCCCGAACTACCCTTAACACGGGTCACGGTTCGTGTTGGGACTTAAAACGAGATTTTTTAATTCAAAACAAAACCAAACGTTTATTTAATACAAGACGAAACTTAAATAAATTCGGGAAAATAAATAAACGTGTTTAAATAAATAACTAACTAATTACACGAATAAATAAAAATAAACAAAATAAAATAATTAAAATAAATAAAACGAGTTTAGTCCTCGGATAATACCTCAAGATCGGTATTGACAGCTGAAGTCGGTTGATTCCACGAGTTACGATTTTTGTATTTTTCGGTGTTTTTAGTAAAATTTTAACTTGTGGGAAATTCGGATTTTTTTAGGAAAACAAAATATTTTCCCCAAAAAAATTACTTTCTCTCTCTAAAAAATGTTTTAGAGTGAGAGAGTCTCAAAAATCCACCTTCTCAAATGCATGGGGATCCGTGCCTTTTATAGACACGGATCCCAAAATATTTTGGGCGTGGCCCGACGGGCGTCGGGCTACGCCCAAAAAATTTTGGGCTCCGCCCAATTTAAGTTGGGCGCACACCCAACTTCTGTTGGGCGAACGCCCAACCTTGGTTGGGCGCGCGCGCCCAACGGCCGTTGGGCGTTCGCCCAACCTCGTCGGGCGCTCGCCCCACGAATGTTGGGCGCTCGCCCCACGAATGTTGGGCGTTCGCCCGACGTCGTTGGGCGTCCGCCCAATGAGCGTTGGACTTTCGTCCGACGTTGTGGGGCGTCCGTCCATCGAACGTCGGACGACGCCGACACCCCTCGGACCGCGTCCAACGCTCGACGAGCGACGCCCATCGTCCGACGGGCGATGTTTCACACCCGGCCCATCGGGCGGGCATTCGACGCGTCGTGCCCCCTTTTCCTTTTTTTATTTTTTTAAAATTTCCTAACCAATGGAATCAACCGCTTTAGCCGTTTGTCGTGGGTTTTCGTCACAGGTCCTCCGACTCGGTGTCTACAACTGGGTTACCTCAAACGGTCCATACCACCTCGACTTCAGCTTACCAGGGAATAATCGCTGCCTGGAGTTATACAGCAGCACCTTATCCCCTACCTCAAAGTGACGTTTGATTATTCTCTTATCGTGCCATCTTTTTGCTCTCGCCTTGTAGATTCGTGAACTCTCATAGGCACCAAGCCTAAACTCTTCTAAGGCATCCAACTGCAGTAACCGTTTCTCTCCTGCAACTCTTGTATCAAAATTTAGAAAACGTGTAGCCCAATAGGCTCTATGCTCGAGTTCTACAGGAAGATGGCATGCCTTACCGCAAACTAGCCTGAATGGGGACATACTAATTGGCGTTTTAAACGCGGTCCTGTATGCCCACAAGGCATCATCTAATTTGAGAGACCAATTATTTCTAGATGAATTCACAGTTTTTTTCAGGATGGCTTTGATCTCTCTATTAGAAACTTCAACTTGGCCACTGGTCTGGGGGTGATACGGGGTGGCCACTTTATGCGTGACCCCGTATTTATGCAGGACCTGTTTAAAGGCCTGGTTGCAAAAATGAGACCCGCCATCGCTAATAATGGTGCGGGGGGTGCCAAACTGTGTGAAAATATTCTTTTGCAAGAATCGGATGACAGTCCGCGCATCATTACTAGGCAAGGCTATAGCCTCAACCCATTTAGAGACGTAGTCCACGGCTACAAGGATGTACTCGTTATTGAGCGACTTCTGGAAAGGACCCATGAAGTCTATCCCCCAAACATCAAAGATTTCACAGACTAAAATTGGTTTCATAGGCATGGCATGTCTCTGTGAAATGTTACCAGTTCATTGACACTTATCACAGTTTTTAAAAAAATCAAAAGCGTCATGGAAGATGGTGGGACAATAGAGCCCACTCTAGAGTACCTTAGCTGCAGTTCTATCTGCACCAAAGTGGCCGCCTACCTCTTTGGAATGACAGAATGCGAGGACAGAGGCAATCTCCTCTTCAGGAATGCACCGGCGGATGATGTTGTCGCCACAAACTTTAAATAGGTAAGGATCGTCCCAAAAGTACTGCTTTGCGTCGTGCAAGAATTTTCTCCTCTGCTAGTAGGAGAACTCTGGAGGGATCAATTTTCCTACAAGGAAGTTAGCAAAATCAACGAACCAAGGGACATGTCTTATTAACAACAAGTGTTCATCGAGGAATGTCTCTTGGATGTCTGCATTCGCTTTGGCATCCACCTCCTCTTGTTCTAATCTAGAGAGATGATCAGCAACCACATTCTCTACTCCATTCTTATCTTGTATCTCCAGATCGAACTCCTGGAGCAACAGGATCCACCTAAGGAGTCTAGGTTTGGCATCCTGTTTAGAAAACAAATACCTCAATGCAGTGTGGTCAGTGTAAACAATAACTTTTGAAAGCACTAAATATGAACGAAACTTGTCAAGTGCAAAAATCACAGCTAATAGCTCCTTTTCCGTGGTAGTATAATTTACTTGAGCATCATTAAGGGTCTTACTAGCATAAGAAATTGGTTGGCAAATTTTATCCACCTTCTGCCCTAAGCATGCACTTACAGCTGTGTCACTGGCATCACACATTAGCTCGAATGGTAAATCCCAATTGGGACTAACCATTATGGGAGCTTTAGTCAATTTATCCTTTAGGGTGTTAAAAGATTCAAGACATTCAGGTGTGAAAACAAAATTGGCATCTTTCAACAACAATTGGGTCATAGGCCTGGGAATTTTAGAAAAATCCTTAATGAACCATCTATAAAAACCAGCATGGCCTAAAAAACTCATAACTGCTTTGACATTGGAAGGGGGAGGTAGTTTTTCGATGACCTCAATTTTAGCAGGGTCTACCTCAATACCTTTTCGTGATACCTTATGTCCTAAAACTATACATTCAGTGACCATAAACTGACATTTTTCCCAGTTTAGGACTAAGTCAGTTTCCTCACACCGTTGCAGCATTAATCCCAAGTTATGCAAACAGCTATCAAAAGTCGTCCCAAAAACAGAAAAGTCATCCATAAAGACCTCCATGAACTCTTCTATCATATCAGAAAATATAGCTGTCATGCACCTCTGAAACGTAGCAGGTGCATTGCATAACCCAAAGGGCATCCGTCTATATGCAAATGTCCCAAAAGGGCAGGTGAAAGTGGTCTTTTCCTGATCGTCAGGATCCACTGATATTTTCATGTAGCCCGAATACCCATCCACACAACAGAAGAAAAACTTACCTACCATGCGTTCAAGCATCTGATCAATGAACGGAAGAGGAAAATGATCCTTCCTCGTGGCGTCGTTCAATTTCCTGAAGTCCACGCACATTCACCACCCAGTAGTGTTCCGCATCGGAATTAATTCATTCTTCTCGTTCAACGTCACTGTTGTGCCCCCCTTCTTTAGCATCATATGCATATGACTCACCCACTGGCTGTCAGAGATCAGATATATCATCCCTGCATCAAGCAGCTTAATCACCTCAGCCTTCACCACCTCCTTCATTTTTGGGTTGAGCCTCCTCTGTGGTTGAGCAGTCGGCTTCACCTTATCTTCCATATAGATCCGGTGTTCGCAGAGAGATGGGCTGATTCCTTTGATGTCAGGCATTTTCCATCCAAAGGCTCCCTTGTACTGCCTCAGCACCTCCACCACACGATCTTCCTCATGCCCTGTAAGTTCAGCAGAAATAATTACAGGTAAGTGTACAGGTGGTGCTAAGAACACGTATTTTAAATGTTCAGGTAAGGGTTTCAGGTCGAGGGTTGGTGGTTCTTCAATTGAAGTCTTAGGCCTTGTCTTGGTTTCTCTATCCAGGAGTTCGTCGTGCCAGGCCCAATTACATCCCTCTTTACTTTCGACCTCAATGTCTACGTCCGACAGCTCCTCCTCTTCTAGTTTAATATTCAGATTCTTGTCTTCATTTTCCTGAAAAGTACTCTCAACCAAAGAGTCAGTAAGGCTCAGAAAATTACAACACTCATCATCAACAGGAAATTTCATAGATTTGAGAATATTGAATTCTACTTCCTCATCTTGTAATCGGAGAATTAGTTTACCCCCTTCAACATCAATCAGTGTCCGCCCTGTCGCAAGGAAAGGCCTCCCTAGTAAGATATGAACTGATCTACCTTGACCAAGAGGTCTTCCACCACTCCTACCGGATGTCTTATCGACCTGTCAGCTAGCTGTATTGTGACTGATGTTGGTTTCGAATCTCCCATCCCCAATTTCCTGTAAACAGACAAAGGCATTAGATTAATGCGTGCGCCTAAATCACATAGAGCACGTTTAAAATGAACTTTGCCTATTGTACAGGGTATGCTAAAACTACCAGGATCCTTAGATTTTTTTGGAAGTGGATTTGTGAGCATTGCAGAACATTCCTGGCTTAGCATTACAGTCTCATGATCTCCTAATTTCTTCTTTTTAGAGATCAATTCTTTCAAAAAAATTCCATACACAGGCATGTTCTCAAGAAGTTCAAGGAACGGTAGGTTAATCTCTATTTTCTTAAACACATTAAGCATCTTGGAATAATCCTAATCTAGCTTAGCTCTCCTAGAAGTAGGATAAGGGAAGGTCACCTGTGTTGGTGGTACAACAGTGTCAGTTATCGAAACTGGATCAGAAACATGTACTTGTGGAACAGGTGGGGTAGATGAGATATTACCAGGAATGGGGTTTAACCCCTCGTCTTGTTGAGGTACGAAATCTGGTCCGCTTACCTGTGTTCCGCTCCTGAGCTTGATTGCTCGTGCTTCCTCTTCTACCAATTCACTGACATGCGTTTGAAGTCTTTGGTAGAACGCTTCATTGTGCGCCAACCTTCCTTCTATGGCACTCATTCTCTCTATCAGGACATCTATACTCTTTTCCAATTTGAACTCAGAACCTGAACCTCGGTATCTGTCCTGCTGCCAATTCGCGCTATCTGACCCATTCTGTTTTAAATATCGGATCTGCTCTAATACCATTGGGCACTCCACACTCTTGTGCCCTTCGCTGAAAACCTCACAGCTTGCTACTGGTTCTGGTGATCTCAGGTGGCTTCCCAGTAGAGCTACCTTTTCTGTAAGTGCTGCTATCTGAGGACTTGATTTCGAAGATGTTTCATTGAACTCCTCTGCTGTTGTAATTCTCCTTGGAGCCAGCTTTTCAACTTGCCGACATGCACTCCGTTCAGCTAATTCTTTCACCAGATTGTAAGCGTGTACTGCGGTCTTGTTGAATAAATTTCCTCCCGCTGCTGTATCTGGAAAGGCACAGCTAACAGGAGATATCCATGAATAGAACATATCAACAAGCTGGTACCGCTGGTAACCATGATGGGGGCACCTTCTTAACAACCCCTGGAACCTCTCCCATGCTAGATGTAGGTTCTCACTATTGGACTGCCTAAACGATGTGATTTCGCTTCTGAATTGTGCAGTCTTTGATGGAGGGAAGTACTTTGCCAGGAAAGATGATACTGTAGTGTCCCAGTCAGTGAGAGAGCCTGGCTCGATGGATTGTAGCCATTCTGCAACTTCTTCTTTCAAAGAAAATCTGAACAGCTTCTGGTAGACTTGTTCAGATGTGACGTCGTCGCACTTGAAGGTGCTGCAATATTCCACAAATTTGTCAAGGTGTGAGTTAGGATCTTCGTAGTAATCCCCCTTGAAGTGTCCCGAGTTCTGAATCATCTGGATCATCGTTGGTCTGATTTCGAATGACTCCGCTGTTATTACCGGATCGAGGATGCCAGAGGTGCTTGTAGGCCGCCTTGCTTTCAACAATTCTATGACCGTCATATCCTCGGCCATGTGTCCTCTTCTAACGTCCTGCAAGAACAATTTCAGCATTAGAATCAAGATTCAACTATGAGTGATCCTCAGAACCTCGGTGAGTGAAATTCCAAACAATTATACAAACATAAAAACGGATATTTCCAACTCATTGTCCCTTCGAAAATGATCAAACATTTATATGATATAATATGTTTTGATTAAACGCTAACCTGTTAATAAAGCTCATATTTAGGCCAATGAATCTTTCAAATGAAACTAAACAAGCCTCGTGGTTTACATGGTGTACATTGACTTGAAAATAAGCCCAAATGTTCATTGATGCAAGTTTTTCCTTCTATTATATCACCATTTTATACATCCTCCATTGATGTAAACGAACCGATACTAAAAATCCTAAGAAAAAGACTTTTCCAAATGTATGTGCTAAGAGTAAGGCTGGAAGAGAATATATTGTGATACATGTAAGATGTGTTTTGGACTAACCGTTTGTTCATTTTGTTCTGTACTTTTTTATATGAAAAATAAAATGGTATGTGTCACAAATCATGCATTTTCATACATTATATATATATATATATATATATATATATATATATATATATATATATATATATATAGGAGAGATCAGGTGTGACACATCTCTTATGGTGTGACAAGCCTTATTGTTTGACAAGGACTAATTTTGTAATTAACCAATGGAAGGTGGCAAATTTGTAAATAAAAGGAAAGAGAAAATTGTTTTATTTTTTTTCTTTAAAATGCATTTTCCCAACTTTTCCAACCTCGTTTTTCAAAAAATTTTATACTGTTAGACTCGTCTTAATTAAATGGTCATTTTAAGATCCATGAAGCTCAAGTAAAAAAAATTCCGGTGAACGGAATCCGGGTGGGCGTTTTCCGGTGAGCCAAAAAGTGTCCAGAAAATTCTCAAAAAATTCCAAAAAATGTAAAACATTATTCTAAGAAACTTTAATTCTTGGGTCGAAACGCGATTTCTTACGGTTTAGTCCCAATAAAATGTTTTTTTTAATTTTATCCATTTTACACGCTTCAACAATTTGTTGGGTAAAAAATGTAAGGAATCTCGCTTTAAGCCAAGAATTAAAGTTTCTTAAAATAATGTTTTACATGTTTTGGAATTTTTTGATAATTTTCTGGACACGTTTTTTTTATCATACTTACGTTGTTCCAAATCAGTGTACCATTTGTTCCAACATAATACTTATATTGTTCCAACAGAAAATTGTTTTATTTCTTTTCTTTAAATACATTTTTCTGATATTTCTAACCTCGTTTTTCGAAATTTTTTATACTATTAGACTCGTCTAAACTAGACAATCATTTTAAGATTCTTGAAGCTCAAGTAAAAAAAATTCCGGTGAACGGAATTCGAGTGGACGTTTTCTGGCGAGAAAAAAAGTGTCCGGAAAATTCTTAAAAATTTCCAAAAAATATAAAACATTATTCTAAGAAACTTTAATTCTTGGGTCGAAGCGGGATTTCTTACGGTTTAGTCCCAATAAAACTTGTTCCTTAATTTTATCCATTTTACACGGTTCAACAATTTATTGGGTCAAAACTGTAAGGAATTTCTCTTTGAGCCAAGAATTAAAGTTTCTTAAAATGATGTTTTATATGTTTTTGAATTTTTTAATAATTTTCTGCACACGTTTTTTGTCCTACTTACATTGTTCCAAATCAGTGTACCATTTGTTCCAACATAATACTTGTATTGTTTCAACAGAAAAATGTTTTATTTCTTTTCTTTAAAATACATTTTCCCGACATTTCTAACCTTGGTTTTCAAAATTTTTTTATACTATTAGACTCGTCTAAATTAGACGGTTATTTTAAGATCCCTGAAGTTCAAGTAAAAAAAATTCCGGTGAACATGTAAAACATTATTCTAAGAAACTTTAATTCTTGGGTCGAAGCGGGATTTCTTACGATAAAGTCCCAACAAATTGTTGAAGCATGTAAAATGGATAAAATTAAGGAAAACGTTTTATTGGGACTAAACCGTAAGAAATCCCATTTCGACCCAAGAATTAAAGTTTCTTAGAATAATGTTATACATTTTCTGGAATTGTTTGAGAATTTTTTGGGTACTTTTTGTCTCACCGGAAAACGCCCATCCGGATTCCGTTTACCGGAATTTTTTTTACTTGAGCTTCATGGATCTTAAAATGACCGTTTAATTAAGACGAGTCCAACGGTATAAAATTTTTTGAAAAACGAGATTGGAAAAGTTGAGAAAATGCATTTTAAAGAAAAAAATAAAACAATTTTCTCTATCCTATCTTTCATTTTATTTACCAATTTGCCACTTTGCCCTTTTTAATTATCACCAAAACTACGTAGTTTTGTTATGTCACACAATAAGCTAATTGTCATAACTTAAGCCTTTGTCACGCTGGATCTCACCCATATATATATATATATATATATATATATAGATTCTCATTAGGTCAGATCAAGTTTCAGGACGGTCCATATGCCAGTCGAATGCACAATTAGAAGATAAAAAATTGTATCAACCAGATGGTTGATCATACTCTTTTGGGAAGCCCAAAAGCACCATGTTGACACGGTTGGAGGAACATTGTGATAATTAGGAAATGGATCCTTTTGTGTATTAGGAGCATCTAAATTCTCGGTCACACCTTCACTAATCATCTCCTCACATTTTTCCTTAGGACAATACATTTGTCTGTATGATGACCCATTACCTGGTGATACTCACAAAACATGTACAAGTATATTCCTGTTGGAAACTCATATGGAGGCTTGAATGGATTCAACTTCCCTTTATAAACAAGTCTTGTGAACAACTTCCCCAACTTTATCTTAAGTGGAGAGCATGTTTGTGCCGCATTCACATCCACGAATGCCACCCGATTATTCGACTGATTTTCCTTAAATCGTGAATTTCCTCCTGATTTATTATCGACTTTATTGAAAGTCGAATTTGCACATGTCTTCCACAAATTGTCTCCTTCAATCTTATGCGCCATTTGGAACAACTTTCTTAATTGCCAAAAGTGTGGTACTTAATCCCATCATTGATATAAGATATAAGCCTACCACCTTGCATAGTAGTTATCAAAATGTTCTTCTACCATTTGACATACTACTAGCAAATCTTGCTAAGAGACTTGTGTTTTAGAGTTGATCTCTATTTGGCTCACAAATTCCCTTCCCATCTTGGACCAATCACTTTGAAATTCAACAAACATTCCATTGTATCATTAAAGTGCCTTGCCTTCGAAGGACAAAGGAAACATCTTGATATCTTATTCTTGGGTCAATTTAGTGCCTCTCAACATATGATGGAAATGCTTCAAATTCTCCTCTAGGTCGCCTATCCCCTTGCATATGCTAAACTTTGGGGTGACATAATTCTAGGGGAGGTCAAGCCCGTCTATATCTAAGTAAGAGTCAATTCCCTTCTTGGGTTTAGCATTGTCCTCCATTTTTTTAGTAAAAGGATCCATTTGACTACGATGAGTATTAAGAATATAGTTCGATTATAATTTGAAAGTGAGTATTAAAAATATAGTTTGACCGTAATTTGTTTTCTGCTTTTGTTTCTCTCCAGAGATAGGTTTTTGGTGATGATTTGCTTTTGATTTTTGTGTGTGTTTCGACGATTTTAGATCATTCTATACTCTATTGCAAAATCTTAATTGATTAGTGCATGATGAATCTAAACAACCACTAAAACAATCACGAGAATATAGCCAAGATGAGAACTAACTGAAGATGAGAATCACAATATAAATTGTAGCAATGGAAAAGTGGAGGAAATAAAAGTCAAGTTGGAATTGAGAATTGTCAATTTAAAAAATTAAAGTATAATACATCAGGAGTCCCCTAAACTTAGCTCAAAAAATTGATTGGCTCATTAAACTTAGAAAGTATCTCATTAGCCTCATGAACTTGCTTAAAGTAGCATGATTAACTCCTTAAGTCCACGTGGCAGAACAAGACAAAATTATAACAAATTGAAATGTATATCACTTTAAGTAAGTTCAAAGAGCCAACAGATTACTGTAAGCAAATTTAGAGAGCTAACATGACGCTTTTAATAATTTCAGGTGATTAATAGGTAATTTTAAGCAAATTCAAGTTAACGAGATATTTTATATTTAAGAAAGCAATTGATTTTTTGGACCAAATTAAACCCATATGATTAAGCAAAAATTAAAATATTACCCCAAGTTATACGGTTCCTTTGGCCTTGGTTTTATAAATTGTGAAAACCACATTAGACCGATCGGTTTGACCGTGAACAGGTCAAATCTCTGGTCGGGTTGATATTGGGTAATATACGTAAAAACAACGGTTCAAACTTAAGCCATCTCACCATTATACATATTTTACTACTAACTAGTTTTCAACAATATATATTTATATATTATATTTTCTCAAGCATTAAATTTTTAAACTAGTAGTTAGTATTTATTTTTTATGGGTAAATTACAAAACTAGGTCAAATGGAAAGCCCATTTACATATTTAACCTATTTACTCAACCTACTACATATCTAGACTGTTTTTGTGTGACTTTCCCATAATACCCCCAATCTTTCATCTTCCTCTTCCTCTTCCTTACTGTTTCCTCTTCACCCAAAATGGCTCATCCTCCTTCCACATGGATCTAACCTGCAAAATCCGTTGTAGTTTGAAGGCGTTCTCCAGCAACTCCTACTCCGGTGAGAGAAAAGGGAAGCGAACGACGGTAGAGAAAAAATGAGAGGGCGATTTTAGGGCGAACAACGGTGAGAGAAGGTGAACGACGGTAGAAGAAGGTGAACAGTGAGAGCAAAGAAGAGGAAGAATGCGAACAGACGGTAGAAGAAGATGAACAGTGAGAAAAAAGACGAGGAAGAAGGCAAACAACAAAGAAAAGGGAAGAAAGAGGGCGATTTTAGAGTGAACGACAACCTCGTTCCGTGAGGCGGGAGATTGAGAAACACAGAGAAAATGCATAATTCTATAAATCTCACTGAATTATTATTGGTGTATTCATTTATGTTCTGATTTTTTTGTTAAATAATGTTAGAATCCGTTGTTGTTTGCCATTTTTTGTTATATACCACTTAGCGAATTTTGTTAAAAACACATTCAGACTTCGCATATGCTAACTAAAATCATCAACTAAAGCAAACATTCGCTTCGCAGGCTTCGCATATGCTAACTAAAATCATCAGCTAAACCAAACATTAGCTCCGCAGGTTTCGTATATGCTAACTAAAATCATCAACTAAACCAAACATTAGCTTCGCAGGCTTCGCATATTTAGCTTCGTATGGTTCGCATATTTAGCTTCGCAGGGTTCGCATATGCTAACCTCTGCGAAGTCATACGAGAGGAAGACAGCCGCGCGTAAATATTGAGGGTATTATGGAAAAGTCACACAAAATCAGTCTAGATATGTAGTAGATTGAGTAAATGGGCCTCCCATTTGACCCATTTTTATAATTAACCCATTTTTTTATATATATTTCAATTAATATTATTTCAATTTTTTTTTGGTAACACCATGAAATTAAACAGACAACAACAGGAGAAAATTCAACCAGGAATAAGCTTGGGGAAGACAGCTCCAATGTTATCTGCAGAAATTAAATTGAAAATCACAAGGGGTGGCGAAACAAGTCTAGACACGCCTAAGGGGGCTAAATGAGCATCCTGTGTTGAAACACCTTTCCACATGATTTTGATTTGACAAAATTATTTAAGTAATGATAAAAATATTCTAACACATTAAATTTAAATGTTTTGATTTATTACACTAATGTGTTTGTTCAATGTTGAGTTTAATTGTTTACAAGACATTAAGATTAAAAAGCCCAAAGACCCTTAAAGTAGAAGTCAAGCCCAAGTCAACACATCAAGACCATTCGGCCCAAGAGTTCAAAACTAAGCCGTATCAAGTAAAACGACGACTCAGCGAAAGAAGGATCGAGAAGCCTTCGAAGTAAAAGCTTCAAGAGAAAGCTGCTGAGTTGGACGACAATGCAGTCTAGACAGCGGCAGACAATGTTCAACTTCTAGACAAGGTATTTCTACTTTGGAAAAAGTTCAGAAGGCGCATGAAGCTGTCTTATGGACTTTTCCTTAAATGTCTAAACATTCTGCCGAGGACTGACGAAGACAGAAGATGCAAGAATCCTATTGGCCAACGACGCTGAGCACGCCCAGAGTGACAACGACAGGAAGCCGTTTCCCTCCAACGGTTATTTCGAAATTCGAAATGACCAGGTGCCTCAAGTGTCACTATATAAAGGTCATCCATTTGCTTCAATCCATGCAGATCTTCAATTAGTCGAAACGCTGACCAAATTCATACTTGAAGTTTTTGTGAGAAAAGCAGAGCAAATACCTTACACCAATTCTTAATCTTTGTGTAAAAGTCTAGAGTGATTTCCAATCATCTAAAGTGTCTTAGCAATCGTTGTTTAGGACAAACACTTTATCATTTCTAGAAGAATAGAAAGGAGAGGCTGAGTACTCGGTTATAGTACTCAGCGTAGATATAGGAGTGAGTAGAGGTATAGAGGAAGGTACTCTTGTTATACTCAGCTTCTATCTGTAAAAGGTTTCGTGCTCTACATTTAAAGAGCTCAGTAGAGAATTCAAAAAGCTCGGAACGAGTTCCGGGGACTGGACGTAGGCGGAGAGGCCGAACCAGGATAAGTCTGCTAAGTAATATCTTTCTAACCCTTAAACTCCTTTAATATATATTGCTTGCTATAAAACTGACTAAGTAAAGAACTCACGCTGAGTTAAGTTTACTAAGAAGCTGAGTTCAGGAATAGACTCTAAGAGCTATTTCCTGACTCAAGTAAAGAAGCAGACTTAGTCACAAGTTGACTAAGCTTGTGTCTTGAATCTACTTAGTGACGCTGTGTAAACCTTTTCATAAGAAAAGAAGTCAGCCTCAATGGACAAATTTTTTAAATAGTTCCTATCCCCCCCTTGGAACTAAATTGTCACGTTATAAGGGACCAACAAGTGGTATCAGAGCTGTAAAAGCTCACTGTGCAAGGTTTAACTACCTTAAGCTGATCCCCACTATGGCTGAGAACAGCACTTTGTTTCTCCCAGGAAATCTGACAACTCAAATTTTGCCTGAGGGTCTGTCCATAACTCGGCCTCCTCTATTCTTCGGGTCTAACTATACCTTTTGGAAGAATAGAATGAAAAATTTCATTCAGGCAACAAATATGAGTGCATGGCTATCTATAGTCCAAGGCCCATTTGTTCCTGTTGAAACTATTGATGGCCAAACGGTTGTCAAAGCTGAGACTAGATGGACAAAGGATGATCTCAAGAAGCTACAAAATCACGCTTCGGCTATAAACATGCTTCACTGTGCTTTAGATGCTGCAGAATACAACAAGATTTCAGGTTGTGAGTCAGCACAGGAGATCTGGAAGAAGCTGGAGGTCACCTATGAAGGAACCAACAAGGTGAAGGAATCCAAGGTCAACCAGCACATGAGGTTGTATGAGCTGTTTGAAATGAATGATGATGAAGGAATCTCTGACATGAACGCAAGGTTCACAAACATAATCAACGAGCTCAAGAGATTTGGAAAGATCTTCACTGAGGAAGAGCAAGTTAAGAAGATTCTTAGGAGTCTTCATAAAAGCTGGCAAGCAAAGAAAACTGCTGTTGAGGAAGCTCAAGACTTAACCACCTATAAGTATGATGAGCTCATTGGCTCACTGCTGACCCATGAGATCTCAATGAAGACTTTCGAGGTGAAGGAAAAGTATGAAGACAAGAAGCAAAAGTCTCTTGTCATGAAAGCTGACTCCACTGATGGGAGCTCAACAGACGATGAAGAAATGGCTATGTTCACTAGAAAGATGAAAAGGTTGTTCAGAAAGAATGACAAATATTCTAAGAAGCCTTACAAGAAGTTTGATAAGTACAAAGCTGAGTCCAGCGACAGCAAGTACAAGAAGGACATCTCAAAGCCCATTACATGCTTTGAATGTCATCAAACAAGCCATATCAAGTCAAGCTGTCCCATGCTGAGGAAAGAAAGAAAGAATAGCAAGAAGGCAATGGGGGCAACTTGGAGCGACAGTGATGATTCTTCATCATCAGAAGCTGATGCCACTGAGTCAGCAAAGATTTGTTTCATGGCTGACAAACTTACTGAGCCATGTGTTTCTGAGCATGCTGACCCCTCCATTGCATCTGACGATGAGGAACACTCAACTGAGGTAATGTCACTACCCTTGCTCAGAAATGAAATGGTTAATGCCCTGAGTGACCTCTACACACTTGTCAAAAAGTGTAATAAAAAGGTTAGAGCACTCAGCAGGCGATGTGATGAGGTTGAGGAGGTCAAACTGAGTGACCTTCGATATATTCTCCAGGACACTTCAATTTTGCATAGTAATGTAGAAATTATGCAAAAGTTTGTCTCTGAGGTCCAATCAGATTCTAAGAAACTGAGAAAGGATGTCACATCAATTCAGAACCAACTTAAGGTTCCGAATAAAAGAAATATTCCTCTGAACATTGAGTACCGAAGTACTAGTCAGGAGAGATGGAATACTCAGCGGAATGTCCAGTGTGACTTCTGTGGAAAGAATGGACACACTGTCCAAGTATGTCGTCATAAAATGAAATATGATGCTTTACCTGTTGAACCTAACAAGCAAGGACCCAAAAAGAATTGGGTACCTAAAAGCAACTAGCTATATTGCAGGTAAACCTGAGGTGTGCTGAGAAGTCAAAGATGTGGTACATTGGCAGCGCATGCTCGAGGCATATGACTGGTGATGAAACTCAGTTCATCATGTTTGTGCGTAAACGAGTAGGAAGTGTAAGTTTTGGAGACAACAAGAAAGGGTAAGATAGTAGGGTCAGGAACCATTGGTGGTAATCCTACTATTGAGTCAGTCTCCCTAGTCAGCGGACTCAAATATAACTTACTCAGCGTAGCTTAGCTATGTGACAATGGGAGAAAAGTTATATTTGATGACACTGGATGTAAAATATTCGAGGGTAAAACAAATGAGTTAATTTTAACTGCCCCTCGTATTGATAATGTCTTTATGCTGGACTTAGAAAAGAAGTTCTCAAAAACTGTATGCTTAGTGTCAAAGGAAGAAAATTTCTGGCTATGGCACAGGAGACTTGGTCATGTAAGCATGGACCTCCTGGCCAAACTAGCAAGAAAGCAATTGGTTGAGGGACTGCCAGAACTTAAGTTTGAAAAAGATCAATTATGCCACGCTTGTCAAGCTGGAAAACAAACCAAACAATCTTTTCATAGTAAAAACATTGTCTCAACTAAGCGTCCATTAGAGTTACTACACTTGGATCTCTTCGGTCCAGTCCAGCCGCTGAGCTTGGGTGGAAGAAGATTTTCCTTGGTCATTGTAGATGACTTTTCTCGGTACACTTGGATCATCTTGCTGAGTAGCAAGGATGAAACTTTTGAGACATTTTCAAATTTAGTAAGAAAACTTGAAAATGATAAAGACCTTAAGTTAGCTCACATCCAAAGTGATAATGGTGGAGAATTCAAGAACCAAAAGTTTGTTGAATTCTGTGAAACCAACGGCATTGACCACAATTTTTCTGCTCCTAGAACGCCTCAACAAAATGGGGTTATTGAAAGGAAAAACAGAACCTTGGTTGAAATAGCCAGGACAATGCTGAGTGAGCATAGGCTTCCAAAGTACTTTTGGGGAGAAGCTGTTAACACAGCGTTCTATATTCTTAATAGGGCTCTAGTTAGACCTATATTAAAGAAAACCCCCCTACGAACTTTGGAAAGGACGAAAGCCCAACATTAGATACTTTCGTGCCTTTGGTTGCAAATGTTTTATCTTAAATACCAAAGATAGCCTAGCTAAGTTTGACTCAAAAGCTGATGAAGCTATCTTTTTAGGCTACTCAACAAACAGCAAAGCATACAGAGTTTTCAATAAACGAACTCAAGTCTTAGAAAAGTCAGTACATGTTGAGTTCGATGAAACTAACCCTACAGGAAGATACCAGCCACTGACCGAGGATGATCCACACTCAGCACCCGCTGACCAAAGGTAAAAGTGAAACTCAAATTACTTTCACTGACCAATCTACACCTGCAGAGATTGTTGAAACACAACCAGCGCAAGACATCAATCTACCAAAGGAGATTAGGACACCAAGAGGTCACTCAGAGAGTGCCATTCTTGATGCCGCTGAGAACACCCTGATGACGAGGAATCAACTCAGGAGATACCTTAGCAACGTAGCATTCGTCTCAATCCAGGAACCAAAGAATTTCGCTGAAGCTGAGTATGATGAATTCTGGATGAATGCAATGCAAGAAGAACTTGATCAGTTCAGATGAAATGAAGTATGGGATCTAGTGCCAAAACCAAGAAGCCAGAAGACCATAGGAACAAGATGGGTCTTCCGCAACAAGCTGGATGAACAAGGGAACGTGGTCAGAAACAAAGCAAGACTTGTAGCTAAGGGCTACAGTCAGCAAGAAGGTATTGACTACGGTGAGACCTTTGCCCCAATGGCAAGGCTAGAGGCTATTAGAATTTTATGTGCATATGCAAGCTATATGAACTTTAAACTGTTTCAAATGGATGTTAAGAGTGCATTCCTTAATGGGGTTATAAACGAGGAAGTTTATGTTAATCAACCTCCAGGGTTTGAGGATCCTAAATTCCCAAACCACGTTTATAAGCTCAAAAAGGCTCTGTATGGTCTCAAGCAAGCACCACGTGCTTGGTATGAGAGGCTGACCAGTTTCCTGCTGACTAGAAATTATGTCAGAGGTAAAGCTGATACAACCTTATTCATTAAGAAAAAGGGTAAAGATACCCTGCTGGCTCAAATATATGTTGATGACATTATTTTTGGTGCCACTAACGAGTCAATGTGCAAGGAATTTAGTAAGCAGATGCAGACTGAGTTTGAAATGTCAATGATGGGAGAACTCAATTTCTTCATTGGACTTCAAATCAAACAAGGGAAAAATGGCATCTTCATCAGTCAAACTAAGTATGCTAAGGAGATATTGAAGAAGTATGAACTTGAGAATTGTAGGTCAATATCTACCCTAATGGGCACTGACACTGTCCTATGCGCTGACGAAAATGGTAAGTCAGTAGACAGCAGGTTGTACCGAGGTATGATTGGTTCTCTACTTTACTTAACTGCTAGTAGGCCGGACATTCAGTTCTCGGTATGTTATTGTGCTAGATATCAATCTAACCCTAAGGAATCTCATTACATAGCTATAAAAAAAAATCCTTAGATATTTGCAAGGCTCAGTGAATGCAGGTTTATGGTATCCCAACACTCATGATTTCACACTCATTGGATACACTGAGGCTGACTACGGACGAGACAAGCTTGAACAAAAAAGCACCTCAGGAGGATGCCACTTCCTTAGGAGCTGTCTTGTGTCCTGGTTCAGTAAGAAGCAAGCGTCAGTAGCCCTGTCAACCACTGAAGCTGAGTACGTTGCTGCTGAAAGCTGTGTTGCTCAAGTCCTATGGATTAAGCAACAGCTTGAAGATTATGGCGTTCGGACTAAAACAATTGAAGTCAAATGTGACAACAAGAGTGCCATTGACTTATCAAAGAACCCAATCCAGCACAGCAGGATGAAGCATGTCAGCATAAGACATCACTTCATTAGAGATCACGTACTCAAGGGAGAGATCAAGCTGACCTATGTCCCAACGGATGAGCAGCTTGCTGATATCTTCACAAAGCCACTGGCTCGTGAGCAATTCAACATACTTAGAGAAGCCATTGGTATGTTTAATCCTCTTCAATAAATTCCAAGTATAGTATGCATGCTGAGTGAATTACCATGCTGAATGATTTATGCTAAATCAATTACTATCACATGCTGAGTAGATTTACATGCTGAGTGTTTATCTTAAGCTGAGCAACTAAGCACAAGAATTATTCCTTTGCGTAACAATTGTCTACTCAGAATCTTAAACGTTTGAGATCCTTAACACTGAGTAAAGATCCGTTGCAAACTTGAATGCAAAGCACGCGAATTAAATAGCCACCTAGGATGACGTATGCGCTATAATTAGAAAACACACGCGCCGTATGTGTCATAAATGCCAGAATCTTTGTCGATTGAGAATCTCGAGGTCAAATTGACAACCCAACGCTTTAGATCAACTCAATACCTCTATAAATTGTGGAGGAATTTCCACTTTTATCTCTTTACGCTTAGAAAACTTTGGCATTCCAATTACTCTCTCTAAAAATTCCCAAACCTCCCAAAACTTCTCTGAGAATATGACGAACGGTTCTCTAAATATCTCCAGTGCTGGTTTATCTGACAACCGCTCCGATGAAAATCCTAAATCTTCTACCCAGTGTGACCACACTAAAGTCACTACGCCGAGCAAGAAAGCTCAAGCTGTCCAAGACACCTCTTCGAAGGGAAAACAATAGCAAAAAGACAAGGGCAAGAAAGTGGTGGAACGCACCTACTCTCAGGTCTTTGAGAGTGTGAAGGGGTGTAAGATTGATCACTCGCGATGGTTTTCAAGGGGATTCGTGGACGCCGAGTGATAGGGGTATTTTACCCTTATCTTTTAGCGTGATTTACGGGTTGATTTTGGATAAAATAAATTAGTTTAATTACAAAAATAAAACGTTTTGATAAAATAAAGAAATAAAAATAAATTTCGTACTTTCAGTTAATTTTCCGTGTTTTTGATTAGTTTAGGAAATAAAAACGTCAAGCTAACTCGGCTCGCAAGATTTGTATTTCAGGTACGAGCAAGGAGCAAAAATCTACTCAAATACGTGGGGCGTCTCATCCTTTACGCGGGGCGTGAAACATGGTGTCAGCAATAATTGCCTTATCCGCAGACGCCATGTGGAATTGACTCAGCATACGCGGGGCGTATGCCACCCTACGTGGGGCGTATGACACATGTTGGAAATAATTGGCCTAATCCTGAAAGTCAGACTGCAATGTCTCCTTGAGTCAACTCTTCGTATGCGAGGCGTATCACCATACACGCGAGGCGTACCAGGCAATTCCTCAATGATAAAAAATCAGAGACTCATTTACGCGGGGCGTGCTTCAGCTACGCACGACGTAAAAGCTCCAATTCAAGCAATAAAACTTCAGAGACTCAAACACGCGGGGCGTACTTCAGCTACGCAGGGCATGCTTGAGACAATAAGACATGGAATTGGTCCACATGCAGGAGATTTCTGACGAAATGGGCACTTACGCGGGGCGTAGACCACCTTACGCGGGGCATATCATGGGATTTCTGCACCAAATGATGTTGCTCCATACATGTGCTTTGTGAAGTTACAACATTACCCTTGCTTGATGTTTATAAATAGGAAGCTCTTGAACTTCATTTGATACCAATTACACACTAGAGAGAAAAACTATACTCTTTTGATTATTGTAATTTAGATTCAGATTTTGTAGTTAAACTCTCCCCCTCGAGAGCTTGTTCGGTTGTTCCGGCGTTCCATCGAAGTTCCGTTCCACCACTAGTCACCAAGCTCGAGAGTTCCACCTCCACGACCTAGGAGACGGCCTTGAGTCCGGTTAGCTAGTTCCAAGGGCGGATTCTCCCTTTTTACCTGCTAATTAGCTTGTACTCTTCCTATGTACTAGGCTTGGTTGTATTTCATCTATTAACTTTCCATATTTATAATTTATGATTCATAATCTCTATTTCCCTTTACGTGTTAATGTTTATTACTTGTTTTGATATTCGTAATTGATTATTGTGTAGGAGAACGCGATTTCCGCCGCCATTCGGGCTATCCTTAGGGAGTTATATAGGTGTTGCCTTACCGGAAGTGACAAACCGGAAACCGTAGGAATTGACAAGCCACGGAACTTATGGGCCCTAGTTTCTAATTCCCCCACATTAGACACGCCTTGACTAGGAATCATGTAGTCTAAGTGCTTCACGGGTCGGTCCTACTACACTTAGTCATCTTTACAAAAGTAAATTATTATCCGTATACATTTAGAGTCGTTATTTATCGTGGTTATAACTTATCGTTATTCATCCTACTTCATAGGGTTTTAGCTACATAAATCCGTGTCGCCAATAGTTAGGGATAGTGTGTAGTTGCATCTTACTTTACCCCAAAGTAATCACCGCTTAAATAACATACGAAACCGAGTCATCTAATACTTGTAATTATAAATCCCGTGGATTCGATACCCGGTCTTAACCGGATTATTACTTGATACGACGGGGTACACTTGCCCCTAAGTAGTCGTAGTGTCTAGTGGAGTTAGAACATTTAAAAGATCACATCCATATTCATAGCACATTCACCGCAATACACATTTAGTCGTCGTAGAAAACACACCACTAGACGACACGCATCAAGTTTTTGGCGCCGTTGCCGAGGATTTATAATCTCCTACAATAATAGACAAAAACGTTTCATTGTTAGTTTAAGCATTCTTTTTGTATAAATTGTTTATATATACTTTTACTAACATTATTCTTTCTTGTTGATAATTCTTTTATACTTGTTTTACTTTATGCACACCCGATCTAAGAGTGATTCTCTCGTACCTATTGATCTCGAAATTGAATGTACTCTTTGTAGGTTACGTAGAGAAAGAATGGCAAACTCCAACGCCGAGGTCACCCAACCCAACGGAAACCAAAGGCCGCATGTGAACAACATCCGCGGGGGCAATGATACGCGTTCGATGATGGAGATCCTTGCTCCGCATTACCCCCAAAATCGTAACGGCATTGTCGCTCCTACAATCCCAGCCAACACATACGAGATCAAGACCGGTATGATCCAACTTATACAACAATGTGGTCAATTCGAAGGGGAACTCCATGAGAACCCCAACGAACATTTGGATAAATTTCTTATGTGTGCCGATACCTCTCGGCAAAATGGTGTTCCCATTGAGGCTGTGAGACTAAAATTGTTTCCTTTTTCATTGACAGGACAGGCGTTGGAATGGCTACACTCATTGGAGGTGGGATCCATCACGTCATGGGAGGAGCTCGAAAAGGAGTTCCTTTCCTACTATTTTCCGCCATCCAAAACAGTCAAGTTACGGACCGATATCACGTCCTTCAGGCAGTTGGAATGCGAGGCCCTTCATGCAGCTTGGGCTAGGTTCCGGAAGTTGCTCCGAAACTGCCCCCACCATGACATCCCGAAGCACGACTTGGTAAGAACTTTTTACCACGAGTTAACCCCCACTAACCGTGCGACTGTTGATTCCGCTGCAGGTGGGGATCTATTTCGGAAGTCAGCTAGTGAGGCCTACGAGCTCATTCATGAGCTCGCGAGGAAAAGCGTGCAATGGCAAGAGGATCGGCTTGCCGGCCCATCGCGATACCAAATGTTTGCTATGGAGAAAGAGGCTCCGAAAAGCTCCATAGCAGAAATGCATAAGAAACTTGACTCATTAATTGCCCAGCTAAGCCTCAACAAAAGTGCACAGGTCCTGATGTGCAATCACTGTGGTGGAGACCACGACGGACTCAACTACCAAGCCAGTAGCCCTTTTGCCGGCGACATCGAGAGTGTAAGTTACGTAGGAGGAAATCCAAGGTATAATCCTAATCCGAACTCCTATCACCACCACAATAATAATAACGGCGGATGGAGGCCTCGGTACCAACACCCGAACTTGTCATATGGCAATAATAATAACGTGTTGAGGCCCCCATCCGGCTTTGAGCAAGAATATCGGGAAAACGGGCTCGGGCAATCACAAGCCGTGCCCGGTAATCGGAACGCTCCACCTTCCAACAGTGTACACGACCAATCGGTCACGTCTTTGTTGAAGGACATATTAACCCGTCTTTCCGATAGCGAAGTGTTTTGCAGGGATCTTAGCCGCCAAGTAGCCCACCTGAACCGTCAACAACAGGAAAGGCCTCTAGGAACCCTCCCGGCGAACACTGAGCAGAACCCGCGAGGTAAAAATCGGGAGTCCGGACAAGCGATAACACTCATGAATAGGGGAAGTTCGGACCCGTCAAGCTCCAACGCGGACGTCTTGCAATGAGCCGCCATATGAGAAAGTCGAGCTACTTCGACTCAAATCGGTTTGAATTTCTCGAACCACTTGTCTATATGTATTATAAACTTATTTTTATCTCTTTTCTCTTTTATTTATTTTTCCCTTGAATTGTTGTTATTTTATTTTCATTTCCATCTTTTGCTCTACTTCTCATCTTTCCTGCTCTTCATTTTTATTTTATTTTATCCTATTTTCTTTTATTTTCATAAAATTAAAGGAAAAACAAACCTCATATTAATCCAAAACTTTTAAGATACGTGGGACGTACAACCCCTTGCGCCCTGCGTAGTTGTGTGTCTGTCCATTTCACTCAATAAAGGACACACTACGCAGGGCGTACCTAGAGGTGCGCCCCGCGTACCTTCCCTAATTCGTTTTAATAAAGGCCACATAGAGGACACGCGGAGCGTACCCTGGGGTGCACCGCGCGTATCCTCGGGGAGTTGTGAATCACAACTCCCCATGGCAGCTTTTTCTTCAAAACCTCCCATCATTCCTCTTCCCCAAAAAAATCTTTCCCACTTCTCCACTCCACCTCTTCTCCTCTCCAATCAACTTCCACCTTTTCAAATTCAAATCCTCAACCTCCCTCCATAATAAATTTTGCATTAACTACCCTCTTAATTTCAAAATTAAAACACACAAAAACATTAATTCAACATAAAAACCATAAAAACATTAACACCTCATTAATAACATCATAAATCAAAACTCCAAAAAAAATTCAAAATACATCTAAAAGATTGTTCCAAGTTCGTTTTTATGCGCGGCGTACTCCCCTGTACGCCCCGCGTCCCTGCCTTTTTCTTCCATCCAAAAGGGCAGGAGGTGCACTACGCATGGCATACCCCCATGTACGCCCCGCATATCGCGCCCCTATTGCGTAATTGACGCTCAAGAGGTGGGATACGTGTGGCGTGGCCGCTTCACGCCGCGCGTATCCCTCCTGGGGATCCGAGTTTTGCTTGGATCCCCACTTCCCTCATTTCCTATATATAATCACCCTTCTCTTTTCCTTCTTCCTCACAACTATCTCAACTTTCTCACAACCTTCTTCCACCCTCTCTCAATCTCTCACATCCCACCATGGTTAGGCGAAAGAACACCGCCGATATGCGTCCCCCACGAGCCACTCGTGCCCGTACCGGCCGCACCCAAAACCAATCACAACAACCACCCGAGCGGGAAAGCACACCCCCCTCACCCGCCAATACCGGGCTCCTTTTCACCTTCTCACCGAGGAGGAGGCCACCCGATACGAAGAACTTTGTGCGGCCACGGTCCAAGAACTCCCGTACATCCCGCGTAGCGTGCTCGATCAACACGATCTCGGCACGCCTTTCGAAGCTCGTCTCCGTACCCTCGGGTGGTACGACATCTACAGTACAGAATACCATGTGTACCCCTCCTTGGTCATTGAATTCTTCACCACCCTCACCTCCAATAATGTACCCGGAGCTGCGCTTTTCAATTTTCGCCTCCAAAACCGTCCCTTCACCATTGACACCCAATGGCTTCGCAACCACTTCACTCACCAAGTGGAGCCTAGCGTCGCCCATTGGCCCGACGGTGTCTCCGCTCCCAAATTTTGGACCTCCATTACCGGGTCCGATGACTATCACGTATCCAACCTCCACCCGGCTTGTATTCGTGACCCTATTCTCCAGCTCCTTCACCGCTTCATCTCCTTCTACTTCATGGGGAAATCCGAGTCCACCAAGGTCCACAAACATGAACTGTTGGCCCTCTACTGTTGTGCCAAAGGGCTCACATACGACCTCGCCTACCACGTGGCCGTCCACCTCCGCACCACAACCATCCGGAAACGGGCCAAGCTTGGGTTCGGCCACCTCATCACCACCTTCGCCCTCTCCACTCTCGGCTCCGACGCCATTGAGCACCTCCCGCGCCTTGTGCCTCGGCCGTTGGACAAAAACGCCTTTAAATCCTTAAAGCGTCCAACTTCTGGCCTGGGCAAGACTTCGAGGGCGGCTCACTCCAATACGGAAGGGGACTCGGATTCAAGCATGGGTCTCAATTTCAGTCCTCCACCCTTCCACGACTTCAACGCTATTTATGCTCGGTTGGATATCTTGGAGGATAACCAACACCGGGACCGGGTTCATTATGACTCCCAATTCGCCACCCTCAACACCCGCTTCGACTCCATCGAAGCACAGCAACGGGAGGATCGGGTTCATCTCGATGCTCGCTTCGATGCCCTCACCAACTCCTTCGCCTCCTCCACCACAATCATAGTTTCCGTTTTTCTTTTTTATGTTTTCTTTATGTATTTCCTTTTGATGTTGTTTTTGTCATTTCCTGTGTTATTTTTTTTTATGTTTTTAGTGTACGATGTTTTCATTCTAATATATATAGTTAAGTTCCGGTTGTGTTTTTGTGCTTTCGTTGTGTTTATTTTTGTTGTTTAAAATAACACCACGCAGGGCGTACCCCATGGTACGCCCCGCGTACCCTGCATTCTCCTACTTAAAAAGTTCAGAAACTCAAACACACGGGGCGCCCTGTTCCTGCGCCCCGCGTATTTGAGTCTCTGACTCAAAAAGAGATAAAAACGCCACCCTACGCGGGGTGCCCCCCTGGGCACGCCTCACGTAGGGCCCCTGACCACTAAAGGGTATTCTTTTCCTTCCTTACCTTTATTTTTGTTTTTGTTTTGACTTCTTTTTACGACGCCCTTGGAACAGGCGTCATTTTAAATAACGCGGAGGGACGTGCAACCCCTCATTTAACGTTTGTTTTGCACTACCAAAAACAAAAATAATAAAAAAATTTTATAACCAACAAAATAATTAAACTACTTTATTGACTCTTTTAAATTTTTCCCGACACGCTATCCCTCCTTCGGAAATTAATTAAAGTTCCGTTATTTGTCATCAAAAATAAAAGACGTCGACACAAGGGGATGATCTAATTAAGGAATTTTAGTCTTGGTTTTGAAATTAGGGAATTTGTGCAAAGCTTAGGTTAGTACTAAACTAAGGCATTGAGTCTTAACCCAAATGTTATCTCCATAATGAACTTTGAAAAGGCAATAAAAACGGGATAGTTGAGAATTTAGCGAAAACTTGATAGTACACAATTTAAACCCGAATCTTTGTGAGGTATTTTTGAGCCTAAAGGAGTTCGTACGAGAACTTTAATTCTTTCACAATTTTTCGAGAGCTTTGACTTCACTCGACTCATAGAATTTGCATCCAATACCGGGTTAAGTACACTTATTTTTGGTAAAAAGGCAATAGATGATAAACCGAACCCACTTAGGTTAATTTTTCTTAATTTATTTTTCTCGTTTTCATTAAACATTAGGAAACCCCTTCGAGCCTATTAACCAACTTTTTTGTTAATACCCTTTTAACATTTAACCCTTTTTTCTCTTATTCGAATACCGACAAAATCAATTTGCACCTAAATCACTCGAAAAAAGTCACGGCCTTAACAAACGAGCACCATAAGCCTTCAAAATATTGTTTTTGTGCCTCTATCAAAACAAAGGATACAATAAAAATAAAAAGGCATTCTCAAGCTCCACCCGAGCAATTTTGAAGTATGTTTTGTAAAATTCGCCAAGGCCGAAATAAACAAAAACACGGTGCAATCACGAAACGGTATTCTTGAACTCGAGTTTCTTTAAACTAACCACTAAAGAAGCCACCCACATTACAACCCCCCTCCGGGTTCATTTTTAATGTTGCCTAACCATATTTTAGGAGGAAAAACCAGGATGAAAATGCAAATTCAACATGATCTCGAGTAAGTGCAAAGAAGAGTGCTAAAACACCGACCCACCTAAAATTGAGCGTAAGAGCGAAATCCCTTGGTGAGGTACTATCGGGTTCTCAAAAGATAATCAACCCCCGTTAATATTGCCTATTAATCTTGATCATGTTGGTTTCAAACAAGTTTTGTACTCAATTGTTTGCGTAGGTACTTACCGAAACCTTTGCATAAAACCATAACTTTGAAATCACGCACTTGGCAAAACCAACCTTCGGTTTGTTTCTTAATTTTCTTAATCCCTTGTCTTTCGATTTCTTTTACTTGAGGACAAGTAAAACTTTAAAGTCCGAGGAGGTTTGATAGGGGTATTTTACCCCTATCTTTTAGCGTGATTTACGGGTTGATTTTGGATAAAATAAATTAGTTTAATTACAAAAATAAAACGTTTTGATAAAATAAAGAAATAAAAATAAATTTCGTACTTTCAGTTAATTTTCCGTGTTTTTGATTAGTTTAGGAAATAAAAACGTCAAGCTAACTCGGCTCGCAAGATTTGTATTTCAGGTACGAGCAAGGAGCAAAAATCTACTCAAATACGCGGGGCGTCTCATCCTTTACGCGGGGTGTGAAACATGGTGTCAGCAATAATTGCCTTATCCGCAGACGCCATATGGAATTGACTCAGCATACGCGGGGCGTATGCCACCCTACGCGGGGCGTATGACACATGTCGGAAATAATTGGCCTAATCCTGAAAGTCAGACTGTAATGTCTCCTTGAGTCAACTCTTCGTACGCGAGGCGTATCACCATACACGCGAGGCATACCAGGCAATTCCTCAATGATAAAAACTCAGAGACTCATTTACGCGGGGCGTGCTTCAGCTACGCACGGCGTAAAAGCTCCAATTCAAGCAATAAAACTTCAGAGACTCAAACACACGGGGAGTACTTCAGCTACGCAGGGCGTGCTTGAGACAACAAGACATGGAATTGGTCCACATGCAGGAGATTTCTGACGGAATGGGCACTTACGCGGGGCGTAGACCACCTTACGCGGGGCGTATCATGGGATTTCTGCACCAAATGATGTTGCTCCATACTTGTGCTTTGTGAAGTTACAACATTACCCTTTCTTGATGTTTATAAATAGGAAGCTCTTGAACTTCATTTGATACCAATTACACACTAGAGAGCAAAACTATACTCTTTTGATTATTGTAATTTAGATTCAGATTTTGTAGTTAAACTCTCCCCCTCGAGAGCTTGTTCGGTTGTTCCGGCGTTCCATCGAAGTTCCATTCCACCACTCGTCACCAAGCTCAATAGTTCCACCTCCACGACCTAGGAGATGGCCTTGAGTCCGGTTAGGACGGTTTTTAGCGTTATTTAGTTAATAAGCGAGCAATTCTCGCATTTAAATGCTTTTGTGTGAGTTAGTTAGAAATTGGAAATGTTCTATTTACTTTTCGTTGTTTAGGTCCGTTTTATGATCAATTTAGGCAAATACGGCCAAAATGGCATGCATATTATAATTCCGTTATCTTTTGAAGCTAATTGATCCGTCAAAAGTCGCACCAAACGAAGCGTTTGCTCAAAATGAGCGATTGGCGGGTCAATTTAGCCTTTGGACTAATGCTATCTGGAGTTTTTATGCATGCGCACGGATAAGTTCGGGCGTAAAACACACTTTTGGCATTCAGCGACCGCGCAGAGGCGTGCCGGGTAAGACTGCTCGACGAACTGGCCTATTTAGGCCAGCTCGTGGTGAGCTGGCCTTCGTAGTCCAGCTCGCCGAGCAGGCTGTGCCTGCTCGCCGAGCAGCTCGCCCTGCTCGGCGAGTAGACCTGCGGGAATTGGTCAAAAAGACCAATTCCGCCCCCACGACTTCACGATCATCCCCACGACTTCCTACCTACATAAGGACACGAAATAGGTCATCAAAAGAGCCCGAACCACGCCTATAAATAGGATTTTTCCAATGTAAATTAGACATCTTTCATTAATTGTAAATTACTTTAGCTTTCCCCTTGAATTTCCTCTCCATCTCCTCCATCTTCTTCGACCTCCATTGAAGCTCCTTTAAAGCTGTTCTTCGAGGAATATTCAAGGTCCGTCCTTAAGACCTAGTAAGCCGATTGCAGAGTAGACAGGTTCCTTGAAAGGGATTTTCGTATCTCCTTTTACCTTTCCTTGTTTGTACTCTTTGATACAATCTATGAATCCTAGGCTAATTGTATCCTGTGATGTTATTCTTCATCTTTAATAATATTTTAGCTCTTGTTTTGTTCTATGCTTATTTGTTTAATCTTTGTCTTATGCTTTATTCAATTGGTTTAACTCATTCAAAAGCCCCAAAATCTAGTAGGCACATATTGTGAGCTGAATCTGACCTAGTCAGAGCCTAGGAGATTGACGACCTCTTAGTTGATTAAGCCCAAATTGCTGAGCCTTAGACCTAGTTTCGGCCTTACAAGGAAATCACGAACTAGGAACTTTAGGAGGGTAAGTAGGGTTAATCGCCTTGAATACAAGTGACTTAGATTAGGTTTTTAATCAATAGACCTAATACCCTAACTTCATTATTATCGTTCATACCATGTTCCTTCGGGTAATTGCATTAGTGAAAGATCACCTAGGAGTAGTATAACTTAATTAGGAGTAATTTAACTTAATTAGGCGGAGAATAACTTAGTTAGAATTAGTATAATTTAGCTAGGAGTAGCTTAATTCAACCTAGGAGTAGATTAACTTAAACAAACAAACTCAAAACCCACAAAGCCTAGATAACACGTGAGACCAAGTAATTCGATACTTGTGGTAAATAAGTCCTGTGGATTCGATACCTGGACTTTCCAGATTTATTACTTGATAACGACGGGGTACACTTATCCCTAAGATCGGCCTTCCTTCCACAACCGCAGAAGGCCGCGTCAAGTTTTTGGCGCCGTTGCCGGGGATTTATTTCTTCTGCAATATCGAACCAAAGGTCGATTTGTTAGTTTAGGCATTCATTGTAAATATCATCTATACTTGTTTTTGTACTTGTTTATATTCATACTTGCATATACAAATACTTGTTGATATATTACTTCATTTCTGTAACATTACTTGTACTTATAAAAATCGATCTTCCAGCAATTATGGACAACAGAGCTCCAAAACCGTCCATGAACGATCTCAACACAAAAATGGATTTTCTTGTGGCTTCATACAGCCGTGATAGCCAAACAAGGACATCGTTTTGCGTGAGATGTGGCCAGAATCACCCCGATGAGGTATGCCACATCAACTACTACGTACCTAGAGGTGAGAATGTAAGTTACTTGGGTAATCGTCAAAGGTATAATTCTGAACCCCCAACTTACAACTTTTACGATCAAGAGCATACACGATATCCACCGGCGCCCTACGTGGCACCCATGGATACCATTCCATGTCCCTCTTCTAATTCTGATTTTTATGACAGGTAAACAGAGTGTTCAGAAGGAATAATGACCCTCTTAAGAGAGATATCCGTCCGACTAGCAGCCAACGAGGAGGCATGTAGGACCCTGAGCAACCAACTCACCGCAATCAGACAGGAAGAAAGGGAATGCCAAGAGGCTTTCCTCTCACAAGAGGAAATGGTTCAAGCCATCGCCCTAAGGAGCGTCAAGGAAGTGGACACACTCGTGGCATCTCAATCGCAAACACAACCATCACCGCAGGTAAGTAGGGAACCGGAAGTGGTAAGCAACCTCGGTCCCGCGTCTGAAACTCCAGCTCCTGAGGTAGCTGTAGAAAAAGTAGTTAGGCCTTATGTACCAAAACTTCTATTCCCTCAGAAACAGAAAAAGGCCAACTTAGATAAGAAATTTGCTCGGTTTTCGGAAATCCTTAGTAGATTAGAAATCAATATTCCACTAATGGAAGCACTAGAGGAAATGCCGAACTATGCAAAATTTCTTAAAGACATGTTGTCGAAAAAGAAAAAGTTCGGGGAAAATGAGATAGTGGCTTTAACAGAACAATGCTCGGCCATAATCACTCATAAATTGCCCCCCAAGCTTAAAGATCAAGGGAGCTTTACCATCCCGTGTAGGATAGGCAACAGGCACATAGATAGGGCATTATATGATTTAGGAGCAAGTACTAATCTTATGCCTCCATCGATTTTCAGGAAATTAGGACTCGGAGAGCCTAAACCGACAAACATGACACTGCAGCTAGCGGATAGGTCAATCGCACGGCCTAGAGGCATAGTTGAAGATGTGTTGGTGAAGGTGGACAAACTGATCTTCCCGGTCGACTTTGTGGTCCTCGACATGGAAGAAGATGACTCCGTCCCCATTCTTCTCGGGAGACCGTTCCTTGCAACCGGTAGGACATTGATAGACGTCCATGGAGGTAAATTGGTCCTAAGGGTGCAGGACGAGGAGGTAACATTTAACGTTTACGAGTCTATGAAATTTCCTCAAGAGCGTTCCAAAAGTTGTAATTTTGTGGATGCACTAATAGATGAATGCATTGAGGAAGTTGACCTTAACATAAGAAATACCTCTTTAGAACTCGGTCTAGGTGGTGAGGAATGTGAAAACTCGAATGAACCATTTGAAGACCTCCTACCTAAAAAATGTTATTGGGTCAAGGGTCGAAAAGAGGACCTTGATCGTGAGATCAAACCTAAACCCAAAACCTCGCTAGAGGAGCCTCCAGAATTGGAGCTTAAGCCCTTACCCAATAATCTGAAATATGTTTTTCTTCAACCTCCCACAGATTTACCCATTATTATTTCTTCTTTGTTGACAGTTGAACAGGAAGAAAGATTGGTGGAGGTGCTGAAGCAGCATAAAGGGGCCTTTGGATGGTCAATCCACGACATCAAAGGCATCGACCCCAAAATCTGCACGCATAGGATTTTCCTTGAGGAAGAGATTAAGCCATCTGCCCAACCTCAACGACGGCTCAACCCTAACATAAAAGAGGTGGTAAAAGCCGAGGTTATAAAACTCCTCGACGCAGGTATCATCTTTCCGATTTCTGATAGCCAATGGGTAAGACCGGTTCAATGCATGCCCAAAAAAGGGGGAATAACGATAATGGAAAATGAAAAAGGGGAAATAATCCCAACTAGAAAGGTTACGGGTTGGCGTGTATGCATAGATTATAGGAAATTAAATGAGGCCACCCGTAAAGACCACTTTCCTTTACCATTTATTGATCAAATATTGGAACGGTTGGCAGGGCACGAATTTTTCTGTACTTTAGATGGGCTATCCGGTTATATGCAAATTCCTGTGGACCCTTTGGACCAAGAGAAAATCACATTCACTTATCCCTATGGAACTTTCGCATATAGGCGGATGCCTTTCGGATTATGTAATGCCCCTGCCACATTCCAACGCTGTATGATGGCTATGTTTTCTGACATGGTCAAAGAGTTCCTAGAAATTTTCATGGATGACTTTAATGTTGTGGGACCTACTTTTGATCAATGTCTTGAAAACTTGGACCGAGTCTTAAAACGTTGTGAAGCCAAAAACTTGGCACTCAATTGGGAAAAATGCCAGTTTATGGTCCAAAATTGCATAGTGTTAGGACACAAAGTGTCGGGGAAGGGGATCGAGGTCGATCCGGTAAAAATTGAGGTGATTGAAAAACTGCCACCTCCTACCAGTGTAAAATTGGTTAGGGGCTTTTTAGGACATGCGGGGTTTTATAGACGGTTCATAAAAGACTTTTCAAAAATCACTAAGCCCCTCACTCAATTATTACTGAAAGATGCCGAGTTTAATTTCAATGAAGAATGTATATCTGCATTTAAATTACTGAAAAAGAAATTAATCGAAGCACGTATTATGGTAAGCCCGGATTGGTCCCTTCCCTTTGAGTTAATGTGCGATGCCAGTGATTTGGCTGTAGGAGCCTGTCTTGGGCAGAGGGTAGATAAACTTTTTCGTCCAATCTTCTATGCTAGCAAAACCTTAAATGATGCACAGCAGAATTATTCAATAACTGAAAAGGAATTGCAAGCCGTGGTTTTTGCTTTTGATAAATTTAGATCTTATTTGGTGCTATCTAAAGTGATTGTTTTTACTGACCATGCAGCCTTAAGATACTTGATGAGCAAGCAAGATGCAAAACCTAGGCTGATTCGTTGGATCTTACTACTCCAAGAATTTGACATCGAGATCAGAGACAAGAAAGGGGTGGAAAACGTTATAGCAGACCACCTATCCAGGTTAGAGTCAGATCAGCAAGCCTTAGAACATGAGGCAATCAAGGAGGTATTCCCGGACGAAACATTGTATTCGGTACGATCTCTCCCCTGGTTTGCAGATATCGCGAACTACAAAGTCGGTAACATTCTTCCCCATGATTTAGATGCAAGCAAAAAATGTAAGTTTATGTTTGAGAACAAACAATATTTTTGGGAAGAACCATATCTGTTTCGATTCTGCACTGATGGCATAATTAGGAGATGTATACCTGAAGAGGAGGTAGATTCAGTGATTAATATGTGTCATTCTAGGGAACCAGGTGGCCACTTCGGGCCAGATAGGACAGTGGCAAAAATCCTCCAAAGTGGGTTTTGGTGGCCACAAATGCATAAAGATGTTAATAACTATATTAAATATTATGATGCATGTCAGAGAGTAGGGAATATCTCTAGGAGGAATGAGATGCTTCAACAGGGCATACTCGTGTGTGAGCTATTTGATGTTTGGGGCATAGATTTCATGGGACCCTTCCCCATGTCCCACAACAACCAATACATTCTTGTGGCGGTTGACTATGTTTCCAAATGGGTAGAAGCAGAAGCTCTACCCACAAATGATGCTCGAATGGTGATGAGATTTTTGAAAAAGAATATTTTTACCAGATTCGGCACCCCCCGGACCATTATCAGTGATGGGGGGGTCCCATTTCTGCAATAGACAATTTGACATGTTGCTCCAAAAGTATGGTGTAGCTCATAGGGTTGCAACACCCTACCACCCTCAGACGAGCGGTCAGGTAGAAGTGTCAAATAGAGAGCTAAAATGTATTCTTGAGAAAACGGTAGGGAATGCTATAAAAGACTGGAGCCTTAAGCTAGATGATGCCCTTTGGGCATACCAGACAGCTTTTAAGACTCCCATAGGAATGTCCCCCTATCGTTTAGTTTTCGGTAAATCTTCTCACCTACCGGTTGAATTAGAACATAAGGCATACTGGGCATTGAAATATCTAAATTTTGACCCTAAGCTTTCAGGTGAACTACGGTTAACTCAGCTGCACAAACTGGATGAGCTCCGGTACAATTCCTACGAGAACACCAAGCTATGCAAAGAGCGGACCAAAAGGGTGCATGATAGGAAAGTACAAAAGAAAACCTTTCAAATAGGCGATCAAGTACTTTTATACAACTCCCGATTGAGATTCTTCCCTGGCAAACTCAAAAGTAGATGGTATGGGCCATTCTCAGTCATCAACACGCACCCCTCCGGAATGGTCGAAATCGAGGGGAAGGATGGGACCACCCAGAAAGTAAACGGGCACCGTCTTAAGATTTATCTTGGCAAAGATAATTCGGACGTACAAGTTCTGCGCCTACAGACAATTACATACCCTCCGGCCGATCAGTAAGTTGTCTTCTCCACCCTAGCTTTTTACACTTGTTCTTTATGGTTTGTGATGCAATGTTGGAACTTATTGCATATTTTCAGCGTGAGGAGGAGGGGTAGACAAACTTACAAAAATGGTATAATTTTTAAATTTTTGTTGCGTCGTGTCTAGTTTAGTTTAGCGTTTTTCGGGTTTTATTTACGTTTTTGCATGTTTAGGACCTAAAACCGTGAACCTCCTTCGAATCTAAACTTCGTTATTTGTCCTTGAGGACTGAGAACCGAATCTAAGATTGCATGACAACTAGTTTAGGTGTAGGACACAATCCTTGTATCTGTAAAAGCATGAGCTAAAGTTTGCATTTAGACCCTACTTTTGAAGAAATGCTAAAATCATTACTTAGGTAGATAACTTAAGAATTGAAGGCATGTGATATTAAACTTGAGTTTAGGGAGAACTAGTAAACACAAAATTGAAACCCAAAGAATTGTGAGTTGAATTTGAGCCCAAGAGCGAACATCAAAAAGCTCTTTTTCTTGACATTTTTGTGTGAATGCTTTGACTTGTGGAAAGATTATAGATTTTGCACCTAATACTGTGTTGAACCTACATGCAATGATTTGAGATGGTAGACGATGAAATCAGCCTCATTAGAATTAACCCTTTTCCTTACCTTATTTTCTCTTTTTCATCCACTCTAGGAAGCCCCTTTGAGCCTATATTTTTGTAGTTTGTAGATTTTTTTTCGTCCTAACCCAATTTTTGCAAACCATCACTTGGTTTGTTACTTAACCCAGTTTTTGCAAAGCTCGAATTGAACCTTTGTTTTCTTCTAGCGCTTTATCCTTGTTTATGGCATCATAGTAGCAAACCAAAAGGCTAAGAAGTGATTGAGCAATGCTATCCAAAAAAAAGAGAAAGAGAAAAAACCCCTATCTTTGAGTACGGTTTTAGGACGGTTTTTAGCGTTATTTAGTTAATAAGCGAGCAATTCTCGCATTTAAATGCTTTTGTGTGAGTTAGTTAGAAATTGGAAATGTTCTATTTACTTTTTGTTGTTTAGGCCCGTTTTATGATCAATTTAGGCAAATACGGCCAAAATGGCATGCATATTATAATTCTGTTATCTTTTGAAGCTAATTGATCCGTCAAAAGTCGCACCAAACGAAGCATTTGCTCAAAATGAGCGATTGGCGGGTCAATTTAGCCTTTGGACTAATGCAATCTGGAGTTTTTGTGCATGCGCAGGGATAAGTTCGGGTGAAAAACACACTTTTGGCATTCAACGACCGCACAGAGGTGTGCCGGGCAAGACTGCTCGACGAACTGGCCTATTTAGGCCAGCTCGTCGAGCTGGCTATGCCAGCTCACCGAGCAGGCCCTCAGAGGGCTGCTTGGGCGAGCAGGCCCTCAGAGGCCTGCTCGGGCGAGCAGTACATGCCTGCTCGTCGAGCAGGCCCTCAGAGGCATGCTCGCTGAGCAGGCCCTCAGAGGCCCGCTCGGGCGAGCAGGGAGCCTGCTCGCGACGAGCAGCTCGCCCTGTTCTATGCTTATTTGTTTAATCTTTGTCTTACGCTTTATTCAATTGGTTTAACTCATTCAAAAGCCCCAAAATCTAGTAGGCACATATTGTGAGCTAAATCTGACCTAGTCAGAGCCTAGGAGATTGACGACCTCTTAGTTCATTAAGCCCAAATTGCTGAGCCTTAGACCTAGTTTCGGCCTTACAAGGAAATCACGCACTAAGAACTTCAGGAGGGTAAGTAGGGTTAATCGCCTTGAATACAAGTGACTTAGATTAGGTTTTTAATCAATAGACCTAATAACCTAACTTCATTATTATCGTTCATACCATGTTCCTTCGGGTAATTGCATTAGTGAAAGATCACCTAGGAGTAGTATAACTTAATTAGGAGTAGTTTAACTTAATTAGGCGTAGAATAACTTAGTTAGAATTAGTATAATTTAGCTAGGAGTAGCGTAATTCAACCTAGGAGTAGATTAACTTAAACAAACAAACTCAAAACCCACAAAGCCTAGATAACACCTGAGACCAAGTAATTCGATACTTGTGGTAAATAAGTCATGTGGATTCGATACCTGGACTTTCTAGATTTATTACTTGATAACGACGGGGTACACTTATCCCTGAGATCGGCCTTCCTCCACAACCGCGGAAGGCCGCGTCAGTTAGCTAGTTCCAAGGGCGGATTCTCCCTTTTTACCTGCTAATTAGCTTGTACTCTTCCTATGTACTAGGCTTGGTTGTATTTCATCTATTCACTTTCAATATTTATAATTTATGATTCATAATCTCTATTTGCCTTTACGTGTTAATGTTTATTACTTGTTTTGATATTCGTAATTGATTATTGTGTAGGAGAACGCGATTTCCGCCGCCATTCGGGCTATCCTTAGGGAGTTATATAGGTGTTGCCTTACCGGAAGTGACAAACCGAAAACCGTAGGAATTGACAAGCCACGGAACTTACGGGCCCTAGTTTCTAATTCCCCCGCATTAGACACGCCTTGACTAGGAATCACGTAGTCTATGTGCTTCACGGGTCGGTCCTACTACACTTAGTCATCTTTACAAGAGTAAATTATTATCCGTGTACATTTAGAGTCATTATTTATCGTGGTTATAACTTATCGTTATTCATCCTACTTCATAGGGTTTTAGCTACATAAATCTGTGTCGCCAATAGTTAGGGATAGTGTGTAGTTGCGTCTTACTTTACCCCCAAAGTAATCACCGCTTAAATAACATACGAAACCGAGTCGTCTAATACTTGTAATTATAAATCCCGTGGATTCGATACCCGGTCTTAACCGGATTATTACTTGATACGACGGGGTACACTTGCCCCTAAGTAGTCGTAGTGTCTAGTGGAGTTAGAACATTTAAAAGATCACATCCATATTCATAGCACATTCACCGCAATACACATTTAGTCGTCGTAGAAAACACACCACTAGACGACACGCATCACCGAGCAACCCTTCTGTGAGTGGATCAAGAATAATGGTTGGACCGAGCTGTTCTCAGTTCGTGATGCTACTTACCCTGAGTTGGTAAGAGAATTCTACGCCAACCTAAAGATCGCCGATGATGACCGGAACTACCTGGCTTCTAATGTTCGAGGGAAGGACATCTTCATCAACCCTGCATATCTTGCCTCACTGTTCAAACTGAAAAACGAAGGAGCTATACTTCGTAAATCAGGCGACCAAGATAAAACCAACTACGTTCAGACCTTCTGTAAACCTGAGGGTCATGTAGGTGAAATCTCAAGTACCTCCATGGGTCAGCATCAAAAGATGGCCCATTACATACTGACCAATTTCCTTTTCCCTAAAATCAACTGCACCAACTCAGTAACCAACTTTGAGCAGTGTTTTTTATGGCACATGTTGACCTACACACCGATAAACATGCCCATCTTCATAATCGGTGGGTTTCTACGAAGTACAGGAACCCTTAGGTTAGGCTCTTTCATCACCCGAATCCTCAAGGATCACAATATGGACATGGTTGCGGAAATCCACACTTGGGGAACCGAGATTACAGCTGCTGCCCTATTCGGTTTGGCATATGATCAACCTCTTGTGCTGAAGAAAGGAAAAGGGGAAGCTGTCCAGAACACTGAGGGGGCGGTGACTCGAAAGGGAAGAACTCAAAGAAAGAGGAAGGTTGTCCAGAGCACCTCTAAAGCTGCTGCTTCTGCCCTAAAGAAGGTTAAATTTGTATGTGGAGGAACTAAGCCTCAGATTCAACAAGGACAGGGTGGATCTAGGTTAGCTGAGAAAAGACCTAGGCAAGCTGAGCCTGAGACAGAAGAAAGAGAGGTTGATGAGCAACCATTAAGGAAGAAGAAGAAGCTCAATTTTGAGTTAAGACCTATAGATGCACTTCCGACTGATGTCGTCGTTCCTCCTAACTCACACTATGTACAAAGTCAAGACATTGAAGCTGAGCAACAGTTAGATGATCAGGAAGAACAAGACCAACTGGGTGGTCAGTTTGTCGAGGAAGAACTGGATGAACAGTTTGAGGAAGAAGAACTAGATGATGAGTCTGAAGAAGAAGAAAATGGTCAGGATGACACTGAAGAAAGAGCTGATGATGAGCACCTTGAACCAATCAACACTGAGTTGGTTGACGAAGAAGAAACTGAGCACACAGCAAATGCTCCCACTGTTCAAAGGGAAGCTTCACCCACTGACTCTATTGAGTCCATTCCTGTGACCCTACTCCTCCAAAGCTAAAGAGACTGAGGAAGAAGAAGGCATTTCGAGCACCCGTCATTGACCTAATGGGTGACTCACCGCTGAGGGATGAGATCTCTGACCTTACAGATGTATATCTTAGGTTCTTCTCTAACCCTCATGAGTCTCAACCGAAGCAATAAGAAAATCAAGCCTCTGTTTCTCAGCCGAAGGAACATGCCGACTTAACCGCTTCCGCAAACCAAAGTAATGCCGAGCAAGTTCTCGAAGATTCCGCTCCTCAACACGTTGAGCAAGCCAAGGAATTATCTGCTCAGGTGAACACTGAACTTACTCAACTTCCACAATCTAGTCAGCTTCAGCCTGACCCTGAGCAAGTAACACTTTCTGCCGATCCTCCACTTCCACAACTCAATATGCAGAATCAAATCCAATCAGTTTCTACTGACAATCCAAATTCCAGGCCAGTCGCTGACAATGCTGGGCCTTCTAATGATGAGCAGAACCAAACAACGCCTCTATTCGGTTCTACTCCTCCTCCGGCATCTGGGCCAACACATGATGGATCCTTTAGCTACCTCAATGCCTCTGAGTCTGGTCGAAGAATCGTTGACTCAGCTCAAGCTCTCATCCAGGACATCCATCAATCAAACACCCATGCCGCTGGGTCTACTAATGTTGAGACAAGCCAACTCTCGTCTGTCACTCAGCTTCTAACTGTGGGTTGTTCAGCATATGTCAAACGCGTTGCGTCCGACAAATTAGATTCTAAATCTGATAAATGTTTCTTCATTGGATATCCCAGGGAAACCATAGGGTATTACTTCTATCATCCAGATGATCAGAAAGTAATAGTATCCAAACACGCAACCTTCTTAGAGAAAGATTTTCTCGAAGAAACACAAAAGGGAGGCGTGATTGAACTCGATGAAGTTCAAGAGGAAGAAACAACGACTGAAACAACAAAAGCGGTTGAGGTACCCGAAGAAGTCCCATTAGATGAGACTCCAGTGGCACCTATTCATAGATCACGAAGAGTTCGTGAACTCCCAGTTAGATATGGTTTTCTAGTGGGAGATGATGACGAGGTTCCCGTGTTAGACGACGAACCCGAAAACTACGAAGAGGCTCTTACTAGTCCAGATTCTAAAGCATGGCTTGAGGCCATGGATTCTGAAATGGATTCCATGTATACTAACCAAGTTTGGACTTTGGTTGATCCACCCGAAGGGATAAAACCCATTGGGTGCAGGTGGATCTTCAAAAAGAAGACTGACATGGATGGAAAGGTTAGCACCTACAAGGCTAGGTTAGTAGCGAAGGGATATCGTCAGAAACAAGGTGTTGATTATGACGAAACCTTCTCTCCTGTTGCTATAACCAAATCAATCAGAATCATGCTTGCAATTGCCGCTCATTTTGATTATGAGATTTGGCAAATGGATGTGAAAACAGCTTTCCTAAATGGAAATCTGCTTGAGGATGTATACATGATGCAGCCTGAAGGTTTCATATCAAAGGATGCAAATAAAGTTTGCAAACTTCAGAGATCCATTTATGGACTCAAGCAAGCATCTAGAAGCTGGAACAAGCGTTTTGACGAAACCATAAAACAATTTGGTTTCGAACAAAATTGCGAAGAAGCTTGCATTTACAAGAAAGCAAGTGGGAGCTCTATAGCATTTCTCATACTATATGTGGACGATATACTGTTAATGGGAAATGACATTGCTCTATTACAATCGGTGAAAATATGGTTATCCGGTAACTTCTCAATGAAAGACCTTGGTGAAGCAGCCTATATACTTGGTATAAAGATCTACAGAGATAGATCGCGTAGACTGCTTGGTCTTTCACAGGCTACATACATTGAAAAGGTGCTAAATCGGTTTAGCATGCTTGAATCGAAACGAGGTAACTTACCCATGGTACATAGAGTAAAGTTAAACAATCATCAATGTCCTAAAACTGATGATGACAAACGACGCATGGCTGTAGTCCCGTACGCCAGCGCGATCGGTTCGATTATGTATGCTATGCTATGCACTAGACCTGACGTAGCGTTCGCGTTATCTGTAACGAGTCGTTACCAAGGGAATCCGAGAGACGAGCATTGGATTGCCGTCAAGAACATTCTTAAGTACTTGAGAAGGACTAAAGATATGTTCCTAGTGTACGGAGAAGGAGATCTGAAAATACAAGGATTTTCAGACGCTAGTCATCTCATAGATGAGAATTATTTTAAATCCCAATCAGGATACCTGTTTATCCTAAATGGGGGCGCGGTCAGTTGGAAAAGTTCCAAGCAGGGAAGTGTAGCTTTCTCTACGACCGAGTCAGAGTACATCGCTGCTGCGGAAGCAGCAAAGGAAGCAGTTTGGATTAGAAAGTTCATTACAGAACTAGGAGTGGTTCCTGACATTGTCAATCCCATTACTCTGTACTGTGATAACAATGGAGCCATTGCGCAAGCAAAGGAACCACGGTCTCATAATGCATCCAAGCACTACCTAAAGCGATACCACATCATTAGAGAGATTGTGGCTAGAGGAGATGTGAGAATAGAAAGAGTACCTACAGAGGACAACGTTGCAGATCCGTTGACAAAGCCTTTAACCCAGAAAGTACATGATCGTCATTTAACTTCTACTGGGATAAGTTTTAGAAACAATTGGCTTTAGTCCAAGTGGGAGTATGTTGGGGTTTAGTGTCCTATAGTCAATTATTGCGGGATACAAACTTATTGTAAATGAATTGTTCTTTATATCATTTGTTTTAATGAGATATATGTTTTATAACTATATAAAGGCAATCCCTTTTAAGCACTAAATAAAGTCTAATAAAAGGAAATCCGTAAGTTTGTTTAAAGTGATTATAGAGTGTTCGTACAAGCATGAAGTGAGACAAAACTTTATAATAAACTAATAACTTAAAACCACCCCAAGTCAAGTGATATGTTTAGGATTGATATATCACAGTTGAGACTTGTATGTAACAATGTCTTCTGTCCGACAGAAAGCTGATCTCACAAGCTTCATATATATAGATATCTGGACAGTTACATAGATCCGGTGAAACGTTGTTCATTAGGATTGGGGATCCGACTTGAGATAACAGGATGGGTAGATTCATCCTTGTCAACTGTTCATCTCATTGGTATTACTAGGTATAACTAATCCTCAGACTCAAAAGAATGTTAATTGGTCATCCTGAATTACTGAATGTGAGACTTTGATCCTGCGGTCCCACGATCCTTAACAGAGATGACTCTGGGGTGTGAACTGCAAAGGTTGGGTGTCACAGGAAGTAATTTCAGGGTAGTTATACATTGGATTGAGCATTTATCACTCCCGATTAATGGGAGATACATCCAAGGATCGCTTGTGGAAGACTCGACTCTAAACCCTTGCAAGGTGATAGCTTAAGAGTAGAAATACAGATTTCACTTAACCTATCTTTTTGAGTTGACTCGGCCAAGAACAAGTAAAACGAACGTCTCGCTATATGTGACTTGACATTACCCATAGTCATAAGATTCAGTTCAAGGATGTAGTTGATAAAGGATCGTATTATACCGTAACTAATACGGAAGGGTTAACGACAGAATCAACCTGTCTTCTTAACAGACTCTGGGGGAATGATTACAGACTTGCCTATAACATACTCAGTACATCATTCCGTTATGCAAGGATTAAATATAATTCTTGAAGAAATTAATTTAATAGTTGCATATGGCCAGAAGTAGTAAGGACCTAATGGATCACACATAAGACTTGGAACCAAAAGAGAGATGGATATGATTAATAGATGGAAGCCCAATTGAGCCCAGTAAGGCCCAAATATATGGAGGGGGCCGAAATTTATATATAGAAATAAGGAATTAATTTGATTCCATTAATCCTAATTTGATTAGGATTATGAATTAAATTAATTAAGAGATAATTAAATTAGGAGTTTTAATTAGATTAATATACTCCTATTATTATCCAATTAGGTTATTTATTATTATCCTAAATATATTAGATATATAGTGAGATAATAATTAGGAATCCTATTCCGAATTGGATTCCTATTAAGTAACCTATTCCTATCTAATTAGGGTTTAGATACAAGCAACTATATATACCCCCTCCCTATAGGAATTTCGACTAAGCCTATCCCTCCCCCTTATAGTGATTTTCGAAATTGCTAATTAGAGAGAGAAAAAGAATTCCCATCCCCTAGTTCGTGGACAAGAATTCATACGGCATTCCATCGATTGATTAATCTTATTCATCCCTCTTTCTCCTTGATCTTGTGTTGGTTAATTAGAGGCAATCTAATTTGGTTGCATCTCATAAGGGTTGATTTTATCTTAACCTCACCGTATTCTACTTTGCGGTTGGAACCTCGGAGAAGAATTGTGGGCGCTTCTTTAACAACGGTAGATTGTTCATCGAAAGGTATTCCTTCTTATCCCTCTTTATATGAAATAACGATTAACGGATCCTATGGTTAAAAGGAAATAGGCTAAAATTTTATATTTCCGCTGCTATACCTTAGCCCTAATTTCCTTCAGTACTCTCGAGTAACTTTCAACCACGTGCGCCATTCCAACGCTCAACGTGCGTATTTTGATTCATCTTTGCTAAAGATGTTTCATCAGGCTTTTGCAATGCTCACGAACAGCATACACTGGGTTGCAAAGGGTCAAGCATATGTTCTAAGTATGCTGAGTGCTGCTGATGTCAAAATTCCTCGCGCTATTTTGGATGATGGCATAAATACAAGCACACACAAGCTGAAGGCATTCTCTAAACGCCTAACTAAAGCTGCCATTGAAGACACTTGAATTGCTCCTCCTGCTGATGGTGGCAAAAAGGGGGAGAAAGTACAAGCTCAAGGAACCCAGCATTCAGAAGAAGCTTCAGGTAGTCAGCAAAGACAAAAGGGAAAGGATAAAGCTAAAGAGCATGAAGCACAACTCAACTATTAGAAGAAATAGCTTTAGCTTTACTAAGGACTGACTAGATGTCATGTTGTTAAAACTTGTCGTCTTTCCCTTGTGTACTTTTGTTGTGCTGACCCTGAATACAAAACTTTGATGCATCTATCTTTTTAAATTAACCAATCTTATGTGATGCTTACTTATGTTTTGTATTGAATAGTTAATCGCATCTTCACTAAATCAACAGTGCTACTTGTCTACATTGCTTTATGATTGCATGCTGTGTTGATCAAAATGTTGACCACTTTTACATGTCTTCTTAAACACATTGAACAAAAAAAAATACTCAGCGCTCTCTGATATATAATTCTTCCGCATAAACTGAGTTAAATAGAATATGTTCCATGAGCTGACCTAATTCTGAAAAACTGACCTTAGACTTACTTGAAATGTTTAAAGTAAATATAAGTCAGCCGCTCAACCCTTATGGGGGAGTATACTGAGTAAGACAAGGTCAACAATCATGGAGGAGCTCAACACTGAGTTCTTGACTGAATATTTTTGCCAACATCAAAATGGGGGAGTTTGTTGAAACACCTTTCCACATGATTTTGATTTGACAAAATTATTTAAGTAATGATAAAAATATTCTAACACATTAAATTTAAATGTTTTGATTTGTTACACTAATGTGTTTGTTCAATGTTGAGTTTAATTGTTTACAAGACATTAAGATTAAAAAGCCCAAAGACCCTTAGAGTGGAAGTCAAGCCCAAGTCAACACATCAAGACCATTCGGCCCAAGAGTTCAAAACGAAGCCGTATCAAGTAAAACGACGACTCAGCGAAAGAAGGATCGATAAGCCTTCGAAGTAAAAGCTTCAAGAGGAAGCTGCTGAGTTGGACGACAATGCAGTCTGGACAGCGGCAGACAATGTTCAACTTCTAGACAAAGTATTTCTACTTTGGGAAAAGTTCAGAAGGCGCAGGAAGCTATCTCGTGGACTTTTCCTTAAATGTTTAAACATTCTGCCGAGGACTGACGAAGACAGAAGATGCAAGAATCCTATTGGCCAACGACGCTGAGCACGCCCAGAGTGACAACGACAGGAAGCCGTTTCCCTCCAACGGTTATTTCGAAATTCGAAATGACCAGGTGCCTCAAGTGTCACTATATAAAGGCCATCCATTTGCTTCAATCCATGTAGATCTTCAATTAGTCGAAACGCTGACCAAATTCATACTTGAAGTTTCTGTGAGAAAAGCAAAGCAAATACCTTACACCAATTCTTAATCTTTGTGTAAAAGTCTAGAGTGATTTCCAATCATCTAAAGTGTCTTAGCAATCGTTGTTTAGGACAAACACTTTATCATTTCTAGAAGAATAGAAAGGAGAGGCTGAGTACTCGGTTATAGTACTCAGCGTAGATATAGGAGTGAGTAGAGGTATAGAGGAAGGTACTCTTGTTATACTCAGCTTCTATCTGCAAAAGGTTTCGTGCTCTACATTTAAAGAGCTCAGTAGAGAATTCAAAAAGCTCGGAATGAGTTCCGAGGACTGGAGGTAGGCGGAGAGGCCGAACCAGGATAAGTCTGCTGAGTAACATCTTTCTAACCCTTAAACTCCTTTAATATATATTGCTTGCTATAAAACTGACTAAGTAACGAACTCACGCTGAGTTAAGTTTACTAAGAAGCTGAGTTCAGGAATAGACTCTAAGTGCTATTTCCTGACTCAAGTAAAGAAGCAGACTTAGTCACAAGTTGACTAAGCTTGTGTCTTGAATCTACTTAGTGACGCTGTGTAAACCTTTTCATAAGAAAAGAACTCAGCCTCAACGGACAAATTTTTTAAATAGTTCCTATCCCCCCCCCCCTCTTAGAACTAACTTGTCACATTATAAGGGACCAACATCCTGGGCCAACCTATCCGCTACACGGTTCTGTTCACGGTAGATGTGCTTGATCTGGACCTGATTAAAATCAGAAAACATTATGTTGATGCAGGGAACCAGAGAGGAGGATTCAAGGTGGGGGCAAGAAGCTTGGGCAAGGCAATCCACAACCTCTTGGTTGTCCAATTCGATTGACAACTTAGATATTTTCAAGGACGATGCGAGAAAAATACCCGAGTAGAAGCCCCATAATTCTACTTCAAAGGATGAACCCGAGACAATATTGTGGATGACTCCTGCAACCCATTATCCATCAGAGTTCCGGATGATCCCAACAGTAGCGATCCTTCCTGACTGGAGACACGAGCCATCAGAATTCAATTTCATCCACCCCTCTTGAGGCCGAGACCATCCAACCAGCCCAACAGATTTAGGCTGACGAATTCCTGTATTTCTAAGCACTGAGAAACTAGCTTTGAAGGAGAGGATGTTGTCCTTAATGGCATCAATAGGCTTGGGCGGGATGTTTTTCTTGTCATTGAAAACAGCCTCATTTCTCCATCTCCATAGGAAATGGTAAGTGGTCATAAAGAACAGTATCCCGTCTTCCCAGTTACTAAGGAGGTCGCCTCCTAGGCAATAATTAAACCAAACATCCCCCCTAGCCCAAAGAGCCGATGCTGAATATTAGTCGGGAGAATTTGGATCCAGATATTTCTGCTAAAAGAGCAATCACGAAGCGCGTGTGATAGGGATTCCAGCTGCAGATTATAACGGGAGCATCCTCCTGAGGTCGACAGGTGCCGTCGAAGTCTCTCAGTGTTGGTCAGGAGGCAATCCTGAGCAGCAAGCCAGGTAAAAAATTTTATCCGGTACGGAAGGCTCAGGGACCAAATCCTCTTCCAACCCAAATTAGAGTTAGAAAGACCAGTAAAGGCTTCATATGCTGATTTACAGGAAAAACGGCCGTTCTTCGTGAGTGCCCAACATCGAGAGTCCTGGTCATTCTCCTCAAGGCTGACTTTAACCCCCCGAATTCTAAGCAACCACTCTTCATCAAAAGATGCTCAAATTCAGGCCGTTCCAGTTACCATTGGCATCCAGCAGGTCAGAAACAGTCCAGAGCAAGGTATGAGAGGGGGGCTGAACTGAGCAGACATCAATCGGCCGCACTCCTTTAAGCCAGTTATCAGTGCAGAAGCGGATATTTTGCCCATTCCCCATATTCCAAGCAATTCCACTACAGAACTCCTTAAAAACGGCGCTAACACTTTTCCACAAAAAGGAGCAGTTTTTTACTCGTCCATCAGTTCCACCAAAGATTTCATCTTTCCTGTACTTTCCATGAAGAACTTCGGCCCAAAGAGCACCAGTGTTTTGCCACATATGCCAGAGAATCTTCATGAGGAGAACCTTGTTATTATCAAGGGCCTTTCTGATACCCGCTCCTCCCAAACATTTGGGCCGACACACCGTCTCCCATGGAACAGAGCGGATCTTTTGCACCCCCCTCTGACCCACCCTATAGGAAGCGATGATTCATTCTGTCAAGACTGTTAAGAACGTTGTTAGGCAACAAATTAGATTGCGTCAGATGGTTCGGAGAGGAGCTAGTTACCGACTGAACCAGTGTCATTCTACCTGCAAGAGATAAAGAGTGAGCTTTCCGTCCAGCTAGTTTCGAATTTACAGAATCGAATAGGTCCTTGAAGGAGGCTTTGGACACCCGACCACTATGAAGTGGAACCCCAAGGTATTTTCCTAACGAGGTAGTGAGAGGAACCCCACAAGCATCACTCAGTTTCTTACACAAGCCTGGCACCATATTCTTCGAACAAAGTATGCTAGACTTCTGGATATTTAGTTTCTGGCCCGAGGATATGCAAAAGGTCTTCAGGATATCCATCAAAGTGCAAAGTTGCTCCTCGTCCCGTTCCAAGAAAAGGATGACATTATCTGCAAAGAAAAGGTATGTTATGGGGGGCAGCTTCGCCCAATTTTAACTGGACGAAGTCTCTTGTTCTCAACAGCATCCTGGAGGAGATGAGCCAGTCTCTCCATGGCAATGACAAATAAGTAAGGGGACATAGGGTCGCCCTGTCTGACTCCTCCAATAGGGGAAAAAGGGACGGACAAGTCTCCATTGAGTTAAACCTGTATAGAGACTGTAGAGATGCACTGTCTGATAATATCACACCAAGTGGGGGAAAGCCAGCAAGTTTGATAGTCTCAACCAGGAATTTCCAGTCCAGCCTATCATAAGCTTTTTCAAGGTCCAGTTTCAATGCAATGAAGCCTTTCTTCCCCTTCTTCATCCGCATAGAATGTACCATTTCCTGTGCAATCACAATATTATCAACCATCTGTCTTGATAACAAGTGGAGAAATTCCGATCAACTTCCGTCCCTATGGGGGTGTCGTTGGGTTCGATGGGGGGAAGCTCCGATGCCAAAGTCAGTAAGGTGAATCAAAGGAATAAACTGAATTGACAAAGGTTGTGAGAATATGTACCTTGATAACCTAGGGATGTAGACTATATATAGCTAGGAAGTCGTAACCTTCAGCAACTAGAAAGTCACCATTAATACTTCATTACTGGCGGTTACAGGTTACATTTAACCTGGCGATTAGCTAATTGATAACTCATTAATGGTCTTTATGGCCGAGTCGGCGGTCAGCCGTTACTGTGGCGAATCAGGTGAAGAGGGGATTCACCTCATAGGTTCGCCAGCGGATCCTTCTGAGCAGAATCGTGGAGATCCGCCAGCCGGCTCTCCTTTGGGGATTAATACGCGGCGTTCTCAGGGTGAATATCCCTTTTGGTCCTCGGGATAATATCTCTATGTTATCAGAAGCCCCCCCCCCCAAAATTCCCTTAAAGTCCTTTAGGGCTTTTGAGCTTCCGCGCGCCGTCATAATCTTCTGCATTAATGAGCACTCTGTTCGATGCCAATCGATGAATGACACGTGTAGTGGACGCATTGTCCCAGGAAGGAGAAGACATCCTTCTTCCTCCCTCGCTTTCTCTTTCTTCTCCATTTCTTCCTCATTTTCTTCTTTATTGTTCGAAGCTTTTCCTGGGAATTTTCAGAGTTTCGTTCCAAGCTTCCGATTTCACATGTAAGTTCATCTTTTTCTGTTTAACTTTTCTCTGAATGTTTAGAAGTTCGTCTTCATCTTCTAGATCAACTTCAGAGCTTTTTAATTCGACCCCCTCCCCTGAAATAGTAGTTGATTTTAGTTGGACCACTTCGTCATCGGAGAACTCCTCTTCCTCCGAGGACACAGTTAGCTCCGATTTAGCTGGGTTTAGTAACTTGGCGTGTAATCGCTACCAAACTCGTGCCACTAGAAATCCAGTTCTTTTTACTTCTGTCTCCGGTACCGCTCCGGCCGCTAAGGCTAGGTGTTTTCCGGGGACAATGGCCTCTTCTTCTATCCCACCTAGGAAAAAGAACCCTCGAGCGGAGTCTACTCCGTCTCGTATGAGTGCCGCGGATCTAGTGGATCTGGCGGATCGCTTCCCTTGGATCAATAATTATGAAACTCAGTTAGCCGCAGCCCATCAACGACCTTCCTGTCCGCCTAGCGGTTTTCTAATGGTATATTGCAGTCATATGGAGAGAGGGTTCCGGCTTCCTCTCCCAAAGATGATGGCGGATATCCTCTCCTACTTTGATATTACGGCCAGCCAACTGCACCCCAACGGTTGGTTGGATATTGCCTTAGATTGCTACCTTGCCTCAAATTTAGGAGTGGTATACACGGGTCGTGTTTTTAGAGCTTTCCATAAACCCTCGCAATGGAAGTCCGAATCCTATCTCACCTTCGCCAAATTCGGAGTATATTCGCCATTTAGTGACAAAATGTCCAATGTCCATTGCTCGGATGAGAAATTCTTCTACGTGAAGATAAAAGAGGGCGAATCACTGGGTTTTCCCTCGTTTTGGAATCCCAAGCCTTTACACATGGAGGGCGATATGTGAATATTAACCGATAGTGATGAAGTGGTGGCGGAGCTCATGAAGAAAATCAAGGCGGATGCATGGACATACGCAGACGCTTTAGCCTTCATGATGAGCGATATTCCGTTGATTCGCCGAGAGGGGGAGCAGTTCATTTACTCCAAGATTACGCAATTTGACCAAGGTAACTTTTATTTCTTCTTGAACTTTGATTACTTCAATGTTTTCTTTGGCAGGGGTTTATCTAAGGCCAATCACGCTATTGCAGAGAAGCGTAGGAAGTTCTTAGAGGCTGAAGCACGTAGAAAAGATCAAGCGGCGAATCCTCAAACGGATACTGGAAAACGCCCTGCGGGAATAGTGGTTGAGCCGCCACTAAAAAAGAGGAAGCCTATAGCCACTGGAGGCCCTAAGCTTAGGGCGGATGCCATGAGATCCGCCAGGCCTGTAGGGGAGATAGAACAGGTAAGTTGTCTCTTATTTTTATCTGTTCATCAAGTTTTGGACTTGAGCTTTGGCCCTTGAATGTTTGTGCAGATGGAAAAGCCCGATATGGGCGGATACTGGTCTGCCAAATATGGCGCTCAAGGATCTTTTGAGAATGAGTCCATCATAAACGACTTGGATGAGGCCCTAGGTCAGGTGGGCGAAGTGCAAAGGAATCAGAACCAAATTCCTGGTTCCATTCATGCGCAAAAGGGGAAAACAAAGCTCCTTATGGTGAGTCCCCTAGAAAGGATTTCTTTTTGTGGAAAAAGTTGTTCCTTTGCTCTTTTCTTTTAACGAAACTGTTTGTTTTTGACAGATGTATACCCGCATACGTGCTATGGAAGCCGAGCTCCTTCAAGGGGTGGAGGATAAGGCAACCATTGAAAAGCTGGAGAAAGAGGTAGCGGAAGCCAATGCGAATATCGCTTCTGCTAACGCGAACCTTGCTTCTGCCACAGCCGCCTTAGTCCTTAGGGACGCGGAAATTGAGAAGCTAAAGGCAAAGATTGTGACTGACACCAAAAACCATGAGGACGCCCTTGGAGAAGCTGAATATATGGCGGGCGAACATGCCTTTTATTATGGCGAACTGCTCATAGCGTACTTGTCTCTGGCGTACCCCGAGATTAATTTTATAGATCCGCAGTTCGCCGTCCCCGACCCAGAGGATGTAGCCAAATATGACAAAATGGCAGACGCTAAGGAATACCTCCGTGAATATGTTCGGAGATGGATGAAGGGACCCATGGAGGAAACCAAACCTTCCACCAATGTCACGCTAGTGGAGCTTGAGGAAGTGCCCCCTAAGGCGGGTGAAGAACCGATCTCTGATAACACCCTTCCTCTGGGTCCCACATCTTCCGTGGAGAAGGAGGTTCCTTTGGCTGGCGTATCCGAGGCTGTGGAGAAGGAGGCTTCCCAGGCAAGAGCCGTAAGCAAGGATAGTGCAAAGGAGGATGCTCCCATTGTTAATTAGTTACTTACTTGTGATTTGTAAAAAATCGTTAAGTACAATTTGTTTAATCCTTTATGGCTGCTATTTATTTTACTATTACTTTTGCGTAAGTAGATATATAGGCATCTAGGATTTATTTTGGAGTAGGTGGCCAGCCATACTCCATTGCAAGGACCTTTGTGAAGGTTAGAAGCTGTTTTATTCCTTTGAAGGAAGTAAAGCTGCCTAGGGGATCAATTTGCTACCTATCTTTGAGGTGAAATGATCCGCCCGTAGGACTTGTGAATCCTTTTTGGGAAGGATATATAAGAGAGTGTAAAGATCTTGCGTCCAAGGATCGTTTTAACTCTATCGGAGATTGAGATCCTCTCAGAGATGGATCCGCCCATAAGATTGATTCTCTTATGTCTAAGGAGAAAAAGTAGCTATGAGATAGCGATACTTTGTTAATGCGGAGAGCGTTGGATGCCCCCCTTCTTTTTAAGACTGGAATATTGATATTACTGCAATAAACTTTAAAAAGAACACAGATAATGGAACAAATGATGTTTATTGATAGGAGAAATGCTTTATTACAGCAGGCAGGTCTAATAGGTGAGCCTCGTTAAAACCTTTAATAAGAAAAACCACATGGGAAAAAGCTTACTAAAGGAAAAAGAGTACTCAAGACCGTGTGTACACTTTATTTTCTGACAAAATATTTGCGGAGATACACTTCATCACCCGTCATATGCCTTGAGCATGCGCTGTCAATATACCACATCTTTGACTTCTCGGCACATCTCAGGCTTACCTGCATTGTAACTAGTTACTTTTAGGTACCCAATTCTTTTTGGGTCCTTGCTTGTTAGGTGCAACAGGTAAAGCATCATATTTTATTTTATGGCGACATACATGGACAGTATGGCCATTCTTTCCACAGAAGTCACAGCTGACCTTCTGTTTAGGATGTTTCACTGACTTGTCAGCACCCCAATGCTGAGCGTGCCAGCACACCTTAGTGGTGTGTCCTAACTTCCCACAAAAGTCACACTGGACTTTTCGCTGGGGATTCCATCTCTACTGAGTACCTTGGTACTGAGTTCTCAGAGGACTGTTTCTTTTATTTGGAACCTTTAGTTGGTTCTGGATAGTTGTGACATCCTTTCTCAGTATCTTTGAAGCTGACTGGACTTCAGAACAGACTCATGTATGATCTTCATATTATCATGCAGAGTTGAATTGTCCTGAAGAAGGAATCTGAGGTCACTCAGTTTGACCTCTTCCACTTCGTCACAACGCCTGCTGAGTGCTCTAACTTTCTTATTACACTTCTTGACAAGTGTGTAGAGATCACTCAGGGCATTAACCATATCATTTCTGAGATGGGGAAGAGAAATTACCTCATTTGATTGCTCCTCGTCATCTGATAGGTCAGCATGCTCAAAGACGCATGGCTCAGCAAGTTCGTCAGCCATGAAGCATATCTTCGCTGACTCGGTGGCCTCAGTTTCTGTAGATGAAGACTCATCACTGTCGCTCCAAGTAGCCACCATTGCCTTCTTCCCACTCTTCTTGTCTTTCTCAGTGTGGGGCAGCTTGACTTAATATGGCTAGTTTGATGGCACTCAAAGCATGTAATGGGCTTTGAGCTGTCCTTTTTGTATTTGCTGTCGCTTGAGTCAGCTTTATACTTATCAAACTTTCTATAAGGCTTTTTAGAGTATTTGTCATTTTTCCTGAATAGCCTTTTCATCTTCCTTGTGAACATAGCCATCTCCTCATCATCAGTTGAGCTCCCGTCAGTGGAGTCAGCTTTCATGACAAGGGATTTCTGCTTCTTGTCTTCAGATTTTTCCTTCACCTCAAAGTTTTTCATGGATATCTCATGGGTCAGCAATGAACCGATGAGTTCGTCATATTTGTAGGTGGTTAAATCTTGAGCTTCCTCAACTGCTGTCTTCTTTGCTTGCTAGTCTTTAGGAAGACTCCTGAGTATCTTTTTGACTTGTTCTTCCTCAGTGAAGATTTTCCCAAGTCTCTAGAGCTCATTAATGATGTTGGTAAACCTTGCATTCATGTCTGAAATGCCCTCATCATTGTTCATCTCGAACAGCTCGTATAGTCTCATCTGCTAATTCACCTTGGACTCCTTTACTTTATTGGTTCCCTCGTAGGTGACTTCCAGCTTTTTCCAGATCTCTTGTGCCGACTCACAACCTGAGATTTTATTATATTCTGCAGCATCGAGCGCACAGTGAAGCATATTGATAGCCGAAGCGTGATTTTGAAGCTTCTTAAGATCATCCTCTGTCCATTTGGCCTCAGCTTTTACAACTGTTTGGCCAGCCACAACTTCGACAGGTACAAATGTGCCTTGGACTATAGATAGCCAGGCACTCATGTTTGTAGCCTGAATGAAATTTTTCATCCTATTCTTCCAGAAGGTATAGTTTGACCCGAAGAATAATGGAGGCCTAGTAATGGACAGCCCCTCAGGCAGTATCTGAGTTGTTTGGTTTCCAGGGAGAAACCGAGTGCTGTTTTCGCCCATGGTAGGGATCAGCTCAAGGTTGTTAGACCTTTTACAGTGAGCTTTTAAGCTCTGATACCACTTGTTGGTCCCTTGTAAGGTTGCAAGTATAGTTCCAAGGGGGGGTTAGGAACTATTTAAACTTTTTCTCTATTAGGGCAGACTTCTTTTTCTAAGGAAAAAGGTTTTAACAGCGGCGCTGAGTAAACAGCAAGATACTGGCTTAGTCAACTGGTGACTAGGTCAGTTTCTTAGCTTGAGTAAGGAGATAGCACTTAGAGTCTATTCCTGAGCTCAGACGTTTAATGCGCACAACTCAACTTGACCTCTTTACTTGGTCAGTTTTTGGTTATTTTAAGCAAGCAATATAAATAAGGAGTTAAAGGTAAGAAATACTTTACTCAGCAGATTTATCCAGGTTCGGCTTCTTCTAAGCCTACGTCCTGTCCCCGGAACACGTTCCGAGATTTCGAATCCTCTACTGAGCTCTTTAAAGGTAGAGCCTCAAACCTTTTACAATCTTAGCAACTGAGTATAACAAGAGTACCTTCCTCTATACCTCTACTCAATCCTAATCTCTCGCTGAGTACTATAACCGAGTACTCAGCCTCTCCTTTCTATCTCTAGAAATTATAAGTGTTTTGTCCTATACAAAGATTTGCTAAGACACTTTAGACGATTGAAAAATCACTCTAGACTTTTACACAGATATAAGAATTGTAGTGTAAGATTTGCTTTGCTTCTTTGCTTGCAGAACTTGTGTAGAAATTTGGTCAGTGTAATGGCTTGATCAAGTTCTGTGTTGAATGAAGCTTTTGATGGCACTATTTATAGAGACGTATGGGCATCGGTCATTTAGAATTTCGAAATAACCATTGGAGGGAAACGACTTCCTGTCGTTGTCATCCTAACTTGCTCAGAGCTCTCGGCCAATCAGATTTATGTATCTTCTGTCCTCGGTCAGCTCAGCAGACTGTCTCTCCTTTTATGGTAAAGTCAACTGGACAGCATACTGTGTCGTCTGAACTTTACCCAAAGTAGAAATACTTTGTCTGGAAGTTTTCATTTGCCAGCTGCTGTCTTGTTCGCTTTGTCGAGACTACTCAGCAGCTTCATCTTGAAGTTGTTCCCGAAGGTCTTCTAGATCCTTCTCTTGCTGAGTTGCGTTTTTTCCAAAGCGACAGCGTTTTAACAAACGCGGGCCGAGTTGTACTGAGTTGTTTGACTTGGGCCTTGACTTCCGTATTGGGCTTGGGCCTTTAAATTCTTGTGTCTTATAAACAATTTTAACTCAACATTGAACAAACACATTAGTAGAATAAATCAAAGCATTTAAACTTAGTGTGTTTAGAATATGTATTTCAATTATACTTAAACAATTTTGTCAAATCAAAATTATGTGGAAAGGTGTTTCAACAGTTACCATGGAATCCATGCTGTGAGCTTGGAGGAATAAAGAACTCTGGGTGCCCGGTCCAAAGTTTAACAAGGGCCAAGATGATACAGTCGATGTGGACGCCATGCTCCAATGCGGAGGGAGTGTCATAAACGACCGCAGGCGATTCCCCATCTCGGGTCCAAACCGCTCTCCAATTGCTTGTGCACACATGTTGATGAAAGCATCTGGGTTCATACTACTTTCGACGTGGGTTGCAGGAGCAGTTGAATCTGTGCGGCCAGCACTAGACGGTGTAACTAATGGTGTTTCAATTCCCGAAGAGGGATTCTGATCTCCAGTTGTCATAGTTTTTTAACGTGAACGAAAAACCCTTTGTTTGGTTAAGGTTTCCACGTTCACCACACCAATTGATAACAAGTGGAGAAATTCCGATCAACTTCCGTCCCTGTGGGGGCGTCGTTGAGTTCGACGGGGGGAAGCTCCGGTGCCAAAGTTAGTAAGGTGAATCAAAGGAATAAACTGAATTGACAAAGGTTGTGAGAATGTGTACCTTGATAACCTAGGGATGTAGGCTATATATAGCTAGGAAGTCGTAACCTTCAGCAACTAGAAAGTCACCATTAATGCTTCATTAATGGCGGTTACAGGTTACATTTAACCTGGCGATTAGCTAATTGATAACTCATTAATGGTCTTTATGGCTGAGTCGGCGGTCAGCCGTTACTGTGGCGAATCAGGTGAAGAGGGGATTCGCCTCATAGGTTCGCCAGCGGATCCTTCTGAGCAGAATCGTGGAGATCCGCCAGCCGGCTCTCCTTTGGGGATTAATACGCGGCGTTCTCAGGGTGAATATCCCTTTTGGTCCTCGGGATAATATCTCTATGTTATCATGTCTCACAGGCACGAAACTCTATTGATTCTGACTAATGAGGCGGGGGAGAATATGCTGGATTCTATTAGTAATTGTTTTAGTAACCGTCTTATATATAACATTGCAAAGGCTGATGGGTCTCATCTAGTTAAAGTAGGTCGGGTTTTCCACTTTGGGTATCAGAACAAGAAGAGTATCATTTACCTCAGCAATTGAGCGCGTCCCAGAGAAGATCCCACCAACAAAACTACAAACACCATCTTTCACCTCACTCCAATGCTTTTGATAAAAGCCAGCGGGGAGGCCATCAGGGCCTGGGGCTTTGGTTGGTCCCATTCCAAAAACAGCCATTCTAATATCATCCTCGGTCACCAACCTGAAGGCATGAGTAAGGCCAGAGGCGGGGGGAGTAGGGAAGCAGCTTCGCGAGAGCAGTTGTGGATCACACCTCACATCAGCTTGGAACAGAGCATTAAATTAACTCACTTCCTGGGTCTTGATGTCCGCAAACTCATAGAGCCAGCTCCCCTGGGGGGTACGAATAGCTTCAATTCTGTTTCTATGTCTCCGAGTAATGGTGGACAAGTGAAAGAACTTGGAGTTCTTGTCTCCATCAGTGATCCATTTTTTCCTGGACTTCTGGAACCATAGAAGCTCCTCCTGAAGCAAGACCGCCTCAAGCTCATATTGAAGAGATTGAAGAAAGCGACCACTATTCTCATCATACGACTACTCTAGTCTTTTCTGCAACCCCGCAGTCCTATTAAGAAGGCGTCTCTTCCTAGTAATAATGTGCCTAAACACCCTTTTATTCCACCCTAAGACCTCTTGTTTGAAGACTTTAGCAGCAGAAATCGGGTCCTATTTCGGATGCCAATGAGAAGCAACAAAAGAAGCAAAGTCTGGGTGGGATTCCCAAGCCAAAAGGTACCGAAAGGGTCTCGACTGCTGACTACATGGAGCTCCCAAAAGCCTAAGGAGGATAGGGCAATGGTCAGAGTGCCTAAAGGGGAGGTTCAGAATAGAAGCCTGCAGGAAGGAGAGTCGGGCATTCGTGTTCCCATACACTTTATCGAGCCTCATAAAAGTCCCTCTTCGTCTCTAAGAGAACCGTGTCCCGAGTATCCGAGATCGAAGACCCCACAGTCATCCATTGCCTTTCTATGATGAAGGCTCCTTTGAAAATAGTGGTTCCCTCCTTCTTTTTTATCAGATAACACAGCAATGTCGTTAAAATCACCCAACATGAACCAAGGGCTCGAAATCCCCGAGTTGAGGCTATGGAGCTCCTCCCAAAGGATGCGTCTAAGAGAGCAAATGGGAGAGGCATAGATGAAGGATATTTGGAAATTAACCAGGCCGTTTCTAAGAACCTCACAGTGTATGTATTGGGTAGACACAACCTTCACCACTAAGTTGATTAAGTTAGCCTTCCAAAAGAGCCAGATCCCCCCGGCTTTTTCCCTTAGCTTCAGAACGGACACAGTTCCACTCCCGATACCTTTTACACACAGCATCAGCTGAATCCCCACTAACTTTGGTTTGAAGTAAAGCGAAGCACACATGGCTGAATTGTTTTAGTAAATCATTCACATGAACACGAGTTCTTTTACTACCTGCACCAAACATTCCACACTAGAAAATCCATAATGAAAAAACAGAAGAGAAGCAAGGTCCTGACCATTAGGCCAAATATTTTTTACGGGGCTCCCTCGAGCCTGGAAGAGGTGCCAGCAGGGCCATGTTTCTCCTGGGGGAGAGTCATTCCTTTTGAAGCCTTCAAGGCCTGCTTGGGACTGTTTTGATTTTTGATCTCCTTGTTCATGGGCAAAATACTCTTATCAGGAACCTTGGTCTTGCTCGCCTCCGTCAATGGTCCATCCTCGCTCTCTAAAACAGACATCTCCACAGACCTCATCGGCATAGAGTTAGAGGTGATAGACAACGGTTTCCCACTCTCCCCCAAGGTCACCTGTTGAGGCGGAGTCATAGAATCACAGTTACCAGGTATAAGGGGTTCCTGCGTAGAATAAGCAGGATCGGGGTTACATTGCACCATATCAGCCTGTTCCAAAACACCAAATCTCGACCCAGACACTGCTACTGTTGGTTCAATAGAAGCTTTTGCCCTCGGCTCCTGATCCAAATCCGGTTGCTTATCAGAAGTCTCCGTCGGTGTGTGAGAATTCCTGGCTTGTAGATTAGAGCTTGGTTGTTTGGTAGCTCTTCTCCTAGCTACACGTTTGGCAACCATCTAGGAGCCATAATCATTTAGGACTTCCTCTCGCCCCAGTGGCTCCTTCTCATTCATCCCCTCGTCCAGCACCTGTTTAGATGGGCATCCTTCCAGAAGGTGGCCATACATCCCACAGCCGTAGCAAATATTGTGAAGCCCTTCGTACTCAATACGATACACTGTCCCGTGAAGCTTATATTTAGCAAGAAGCGGTTTAGACAGGTCAACCTCAATGCAGACTCTCGCGAATTTTCCCCTCTCAGCCCCACCGTAGCTTTATCTACATGATGGACCTTGCCAGCATATGCCCCCAATTTGGTCATGAACCCTTCATTGTAGTATTCAATGGCAAGTCTAGGAAATCTCACCCAAGTGAGTATCTTTTTAACTTCACTGTCAAAAGGGTTAAAATTATGCACCCATGGCCTTATTGCAAGGCAATGATTCGAGATAATGTATGGTCCTCTGATAGGGGTCAAAAACCCCTATCTTTGGGTATGGTTTTAGGACGGTTTTTAGTGTTATTTCATGAATAAGCGAGCCATTCTCGCATTTATATGCTTTTGTGTGAGTTAGTTAGGAATTGGAAATGTTTTATTAACTTTTCGTTGTTTAGGCTCGTTTTCTGATCATTTTAGGCAAATAAGGCCAAAATGGCATGTATGTTATAATTCCGTTATCTTTTATAGCTAATTGATCCACCAAAAGTCGCACCAAACGGAGCGTTTGCTCAAAATGAGCGATTGGCGGGTCAATTTAGCCTTGAGACTAATGCTATTTGGAGTTTTCGTGCATGCGCATGGATAAGTTCGGGCGAAAGTTACATCATGGGACATCGAGCAACCGTGCGGAAGCATGCAGGGCAAAACCGCTCGTCGGACTGGCCTTTTTAGGCCAGCTCGCCGAGCAGACCTCCAGGGGCCTGCTCGGGCGAGCTGGGGGCCAGCTCGCCGAACAGCGCGCCCTGCTCGGCAAGCTGACCTGCGGGAATTGGTCAAAAATATCAGTTTTGCCCTCACGACTCCACGACCGGTCCCACGACTTCCCACCTGCATAAGGACACGAAATAGGTCAAAAAGAGGGCCCAAGCCACATCTATAAATAGAACTTTTCCATTGTAAATTAGATATCTTTCATTATTGTAATTTACTTTAGCCTTTCCCCCTTGAGAAATCCTCTCCACCTCTTCCATCTTCTCCAACCTCCATTGAAGAAGCTCCGAAGCTCCGCATCTCCACTAAGGAATACTCAAGGTCCGTCCTTAAGACCTAGGAAGCCGGCTGCAGAGTAGACAGGTTCCCTGAAAGGGATTTTCGTATCTCCTTTTATCTTTCCTTGTTTGTTCTCTTTGATACAGTCTATGAATCCTAGGCTAATTGTATCCTGTGACATTGTTCTTCGCCTTTAATAATATTTTAGCTCTTATTTTGTTCTATGATTATTTGTTTAATCTTTGTCTTACGCTTTATTCAATTGGTTTAACTCATTCAAAAGCCCCAAAATCTAGTAGGCACATATTGCGAGCTGAATCTGACCTAGTCAGAGCCTAGGAGATTGACGACCTCTTAGTTGATTAAGCCCAAATTGCTGAGCCTTAAACCTAGTTTCGGCCTTACAAGGGAATCACGCACTAGGAACTTCAGGAGGGTAAGTAGGGTTAATCGCCTTGAATACAAGTGACTTAGATTAGGTTTTTAATCAAAAGTCCTAATAACCTAACTTCATCATTATCGTTCATACCATGTTCCTTCGGGTAATTGCATTAGTGAAAGATCACCTAGGAGTAGTATAACTTAATTAGGAGTAGTTTAACTTAATTAGGTGTAGAATAACTTAGTCAGAATTAGTATAATTTAGCTAGGAGTAGCATAATTCAACCTAGGAGTAGATTAACTTAAACAAACAAACTCAAAACCCACAAAGCCTAGATAACACCTGAGACCAAGTAGCTCGATACTTATGGTAAATAAGTCCTGTGGATTCGATACCTGGACTTTCCAGATTTATTACTTGATAACGACGGGGTACACTTATCCCTTAGTGAGCCTTCTCAACGGGAGGCGCATCAAGTTTTTGGCGTCGTTGCCGGGGATTTATTTCTTCTGCAATATCGAACCAAAGGTCGATTTGTTAGTTTAGGCATTCCTTGTGAATATCCTTTGTCTATATCATTTATACTTGTTTATATTCATACTTACATATACAAATACTTGTTGATATATTATTACTTCATTTCTGTAATATTACACTTTTGTACTTATAAAATCGTTCTTCCAGCAATTATGGACAACAGAGCTCCAAAACCGTCCATGACCGATCTCAACACAAAAATGGATTTCCTTGTGGCTTCACTCAGCCATGATAGCCAAACAAGGACACCGTTTTGCGCAAGATGTGGCCAGAATCACCCCGGTGAGGTATGCCATGTCAACTACTATGTACCTAGAGGTGAGAATGTAAGTTATTTGGGTAATCGTCAAAGGTATAACTCTGAACCCCCAACTTACAACTTTTATGATCAGGAGCACACACGATATCCGCCGGCGCCATACGTGGAACCCACGTATACCCTTCCATACCCCCCTTCTGATTCTGATTTTTATGACAGGCAAACAGAGCGTTCAGAAGGAATAATGACCCTCTTAAGAGAGATATCTGTCCAACTAGTAGTCAACGAGGAGGCATGTAGGACCCTAAGCAACCAACTCACCGCCATCAGACAAGAAGAAAGGGAATGCCAAGAGGCTTTCCTCACACAAGAGGAAACAGTTCAAGCCATCGCCCTAAGGAGTGGCAAGGAAGTGGACACACTCGTAGCACCTCAATCACAAACACAACCATCACCACAGGTAAGTAGGGAATCGGAAGCGGTAAGCAACCCCGGTCCCGTATCTGAAACTCCAGCTCCTGGAGTAGCTGTAGAAAAAGTGGTTAGGCCTTATGCACCAAAACTGCCATTCCCTCAGAAACAGAAAAAGGCCAACTTAGATAAGAAATTTGCTCGGTTTTCGGAAATCCTTAGTAGATTAGAAATCAATATTCCATTAATGGAGGCACTAGAGGAAATGCCAAACTATGCAAAATTTCTTAAAGACATGTTGTCGAAAAAGAAAAAGTTTGGGGAGAATGAGATAGTGGCTTTAACAGAACAATGCTCGACCATAATCACTCATAAATTGCCCCCCAAGCTTAAAGATCAAAGAAGCTTTACCATCCCGTATAGGATAGGCAACATGCACATAGATAGGGCATTATGTGATTTAGGAGCAAGTATTAATCTTATGCCTTTATCAATTTTCAGGAAATTGGGACTCGGAGAGCCTAAACCAACAAACATGACACTGCAGCTAGCAGACAGGTCAATCGCACGGCCTAGAGGCATAATTGAAGATGTATTGGTGAAGGTGGACAAACTGATCTTCCCGGTCGATTTCGTGGTCCTCGACATGGAAGAAGATGACTCCGTCCCCATTCTTCTCGGGAGACCGTTCCTTGCAACCGGTAGGACATTGATAGACGTCCATGGAGGTAAATTGGTCCTAAGGGTGCAGGACGAAGAGGTAACATTTAACGTTTACGAGTCTATGAAATTTCCTCAAGAGTGTTCCAAAAGCTGTAATTTTGTGGATGCACTAATAGATGAATGTATTGAGGAAGTTGACCTTAGCATAAGAAATGCATCTTTAGAACTCAGTCTAGGTGGCGAGGAATATGAAAACTCGAATGAACCATTCGAAGACCTCCCACCTGAAAAATGTTATTGGGTCAAGGGTCGAAAAGAGGACCTTGATCGTGAGATCAAACCTAAACCCAAAACCTCACTAGAGGAGCCTCCAGAATTGGAGCTTAAGCCCTTGCCCAACAATCTGAAATATGTTTTTCTTCAACCTTCCACAGATTTACCCGTTATTATTTCTTCTTTGTTGATAGTTGAACAGGAAGAAAGATTGGTAGAGGTGCTGAAGCAACATAAAGGGGCCTTTGGATGGTCAATCCACGACATCAAAGGCATCGACCCCAAAATCTGCACGCATAGGATTTTCCTTGAGGAAGAGATTAAGCCATCTGCCCAACCTCAACGACGGCTCAATCCTAACATGAAAGAGGTGGTAAAAGCCGAGGTTATAAAACTCCTCGACGCAGGTATCATCTTTCCAATTTCTGACAGCCAATGGGTAAGCCCAGTTCAATGCGTGCCCAAAAAAGGGGGAACAACGGTAATGGAAAATGAAAAAGGGGAATTAATCCCAACTAGAAAGGTTACGGGTTGGCGTGTATGTATAGATTATAGGAAATTGAACGAGGCCACCCGTAAAGACCACTTTCCCTTACCATTTATTTATCAAATGTTGGAACGATTGGCAGGGCACGAATTTTTCTGTACTTTAGATGGGCTATCCGGTTATATGCAAATTCCTGTGGACCCTTTGGACCAAGAGAAAACCACATTCACTTGTCCCTATGGAACTTTCGCATATAGGCGGATGCCTTTCGGATTATGTAATGCCCCTGCCACATTCCAACGCTGTATGATGGCTATATTTTCTGACATGGTCGAAGAGTTCCTAGAAATTTTCATGGATGATTTTAATGTTGTAGGACCTACTTTTGATCAATGTCTTGAAAACTTGGACCGAGTCTTAGAACGTTGTGAAGACAAGAACTTGGCACTCAATTGGGAAAAGTGCCAGTTTATGGTCCAAAACTGCATAGTGTTAGGACACAAGGTGTCGGGAAAGGGGATCGAGGTCGATCCGGCAAAAAATGAGGTGATTGAAAAACTGCCTCCTCCTACCAGTGTAAAATTGGTTAGGAGCTTTTTAGGACATGTGGGGTTTTATAGACGGTTCATAAAGGATTTTTCAAAAATCACTAAACCCCTCACTCAATTATTACTGAAAGATGCTGATTTTAATTTCAATGAAGAATGTATGTCTACATTTAAATTATTGAAAATGAAATTAATCGAAGCACCTATTATGGTAAGCCCGGATTGGTCCCTTCCCTTTGAGTTGATGTGCGATGCCAGCGATTTAGCTGTAGGAGCCTGTCTTGGGCAGAGGGTAGATAAACTTTTTCGCCCAATCTTCTATACTAGCAAAACCTTAAATGATGCACAGCAGAATTATTCAATAACTGAAAAGGAATTGCTAGCCGTGGTTTTTGCCTTTGACAAATTTAGATCTTATTTGGTGCTATCTAAGGTAATTGTTTTTACTGACCATGCAGCTTTAAGATATTTGATGAGCAAGCAAGATGCAAAACCTAGGCTGATCCGTTGGATCTTACTACTCCAAGAATTTGACATCGAGATCAGAGACAAGAAAGGGGTGGAAAACGTGATAGCAGACCACCTATCCAGGTTAGAGTCAGATCAGCAATCCTTAGAACATGAGACAATCAATGAGGTATTCCCGGACGAAACATTATATTCGGTACGAACTCTCCCCTGGTTTGTAGATATCGCGAACTACAAAGTCGGTAACATTCTTCCCCCTAATTTAGATGCAAGCAAAAAACGTAAGTTTATGTTTGAGAACAAACAATATTTTTGGGAAGAACCATATTTGTTTCGATTCTGCACTGATGGCATGATTAGGAGATGTATACCTGAAGAGGAGGTAGATTCAGTAATTAATATGTGTCATTCTAGGGAACCAGGTGGCCACTTCGGGCTAGATAGGACAGTGGCAAAAATCCTCCAAAGTGGGTTTTGGTGGCCACAAATGCATAATGATGTTAGTAACTATATTAAATATTGTGATGCATGTCAGAGAGTAGGGAATATCTCTAGGAGGAATGAGATGCTTCAACAGGGCATACTTGTGTGTGAGCTATTTGATGTTTGGGGCATAGATTTTATGGGACCCTTCCCCATGTCACACAACAACCAATACATTCTTCTGGCGGTTGACTATGTTTCCAAATGGGTAGAAGCAGAAGCTCTACCCACAAATGATGCTCGAATGGTGATGAAATTTGTGAAAAAGAATATTTTTACCAGATTCGGCACCCCCCGGACCATCATCAGTGATGTGGGGTCCCATTTCTGCAATATACAATTTGACATATTGCTCCAAAAGTATGGCGTAGCTCATAGGGTTGCAACACCCTACCACCCTCAAACGAGTGGTCATGTAGAAGTGTCGAATGGAGAGCTGAAACGTATTCTTGAGAAAACAGTAGGGAATGCTAGAAAAGACTGGAGCCTTAAGCTGGATGATGCTCTTTGGGCATACCAGACATCTTTTAAGACTCCCATAAGAATTTCCCCATATCGTTTAGTTTTCGGAAAATCTTGTCACCTACCTGTTGAATTAGAACATAAGGCATACTGGGCATTGAAATATCTAAATTTTGACCCTAAGCTTTCAGGTGAACTACGGTTAACTCAACTGCACAAACTGGATGAGCTCCGGTACAATTCCTACGAGAACGCCAAGCTATACAAAGAGCGGACCAAAAGGGTGCATGATAAGAAAGTACAAAAGAAAACCTTTCAAATAGGCGATCAAGTACTCTTATACAACTCCCGATTGAGATTCTTCCCTGGCAAGCTCAAAAGTAGATGGTATGGGCCGTTCTCAGTCATCAACGCACACCCCTCCGGAATGGTTGAAATCGAGGGGAACGATGGGATCACCCAAAAAGTAAACGGGCATCGCCTCAAGATTTATCTTGGCAAAGATAATTCGGACGTGCAAGTTCTACGCCTCCAGACAACTACATACCCCCCGGCCGATCAGTAAGTTATCTTCTCCACCCTAACTTTTTGCACTTGTACTTTATGGGTTGTGATGCAATGTTGGAACTTATTGCACATTTTTAGTGTGAGGAGGAGGGGTAGACAAACTTACAAAAATTGTATAATTTTTAAAATTTTTGTTGCGTCGTGTCTAGTTTAGTTTAGCGTTTTCGGGTTTTATTTATGTTTTCGCATGTTTAGGACCTAAAACCGTGAACCTCCTTCGAATCTAAACTTCGTTATTTGTCCTTGAGGGCTGAGAACCGAATCTAAGATTGCATGACAACTAGTTTAGGTGTAGGACACAATCCTTGTATATGTAAAAGCATGAGCTAAAGTTTGCATTTAGACCCTACTTTTGAAGAAATGCTAAAATCATTACTTAGGTAGATAACTTAAGAATTGAAGGCATGTGATGTTAAACTTGAGTTTGGGGAGAACTAGTAAGCACAAAATTGAAACCCAAGAACTGTGAGTTGAATTTGAGCCCAAGAGCGAACATCAAAAAGCTCTTTTTCTTGACATTTTTGTGTGAATGCTTTGACTTGTGGAAAGATTGCAGATTTTGCACCTAATACTGAGTTGAACCTACATGCAATGATTTGAGATGGTAAACGATGAATCAGCCTCACTAGAATTAACCATTTTCTCTACCTTATTTTCTCTTTTTCATCCACGCTAGGAAGCCCCTTGAGCCTGTATTTTGTAGTTTGTAGTTTTTTCTTTCGTTCTAACCCAATTTTTGCAGACCATCACTTGGTTTGTCACTTAACCCGAGTTTTTGCAAAGCTCATATTGAGCCTTTATTTTCTTCTAGCGCTTCATCTTTGTTTATGGCATCATAGTAGCAAGCCAAAAGGCTAAGAAGTGAATGAGCATTACTATCCAAAAAGAAAAAAAAAAGAGAAAAAAGAAAAAAAAAGGCGAACAAAAGAAGGAGAACTCTATCTCCCAGTTCTTAAAATTAGAACGTCTCAGAAAAAAATATATGTAAATAAAAACTCAATCACTCTTCACAATTTGCTTAAGCCATTTTAAACTTTGTTTTTCTAGCGCTAGAACTCCCAGCCCTTGTTGTACCTTTAACCCTCTAACCACATTACAACCCCAATTCGAGGCTGTTTTTGATATCATCGGAGTCATATAGCATAGTAGAGGAACTCGGATGAACGTGCAAAATCAATGTAATCTTAAGCAAGAACATAAGCCGAAAGTAAACACTTTAGCCACCAAAATTGTGTGAAATGAGTGAACCACCTATGGTTAGGTGTTTTACTTAGCTATCCCCTTAAGCTCGTTTAATTGAACATGTGTCCTTTTTCTTAAAACATATGACCTATGATAATCGAAATGCGGCTTTTGGATATCGTGTCTCTACTTTGTATTTCCGAATGCATGTGATTACAGATGCTCGAAATTGTGTCAAGCACCTAGTCAAACCGGGAGGTTTTCTAGCTTGCTTGTGATTGCGGGTTTAGTTTTTTAGTTTACTTGGGGACAAGTAAAGTTTTAAGTGCGAGGAGGTTTGCTAGGGGTCAAAACCCCTATCTTTGGGTACGGTTTTAGGACGGTTTTTAGTGTTATTTCATGAATAAGCGAGCCATTCTCGCATTTATATGCTTTTGTGTGAGTTAGTTAGGAATTGGAAATGTTTTATTAACTTTTCGTTGTTTAGGCTCGTTTTCTGATCATTTTAGGCAAATAAGGCCAAAATGGCATGTATGTTATAATTCCGTTATCTTTTATAGCTAATTGATCCCCCAAAAGTCGCACCAAACGGAGCGTTTGCTCAAAATGAGCGATTAGCGGGTCAATTTAGCCTTGAGACTAATGCTATTTGGAGTTTTCGTGCATGCGCAGGGATAAGTTCGGGCGAAAGTTACATCATGGGACATCGAGCAACCGTGCGGAAGCGTGCAGGGCAAAACCGCTCATCGGACTGGCCTTTTTAGGCCAGCTCGCCGAGCAGGCCTCCAGGGGCCTGCTTGGGCGAGCTGGCCTCCAGGGGCCTGCTCGCCGAGCAGCGCGCCCTGCTCGGCGAGCTGACCTGCGGGAATTGGTCAAAAATATCAGTTTTGCCCCCACGACTCCACGACCGGTCCCACGACTTCCCACCTGCATAAGGACACGAAATAGGTCAAAAAGAGGGCCCAAGCCACATTTATAAATAGAACTTTTCCATTGTAAATTAGATATCTTTCATTATTGTAATTTACTTTAGCCTTTCCCCCTTGAGAAATCGTCTCCACCTCTTCCATCTTCTCCAACCTCCATTGAAGAAGCTCCGAAGCTCCGCATCTCCACCGAGGAATACTCAAGGTCCGTCCTTAAGACCTAGGAAGCCGGCTGCAGAGTAGACAGGTTCCCTGAAAGGGATTTTCGTATCTCATTTTATCTTTCCTTGTTTGTACCCTTTGATACAGTCTATGAATCCTAGGCTAATTGTATCCTGTGACATTGTTCTTCACCTTTAATAATATTTTAGCTCTTATTTTGTTCTATGATTATTTGTTTAATCTTTGTCTTACGCTTTATTCAATTGGTTTAACTCATTCAAAAGCCCCAAAATCTAGTAGGCACATATTGCGAGCTGAATCTGACCTAGTCAGAGCCTAGGAGATTGACGACCTCTTAGTTGATTAAGCCCAAATTACTGAGCCTTAGACCTAGTTTCGGCCTTATAAGGGAATCACGCACTAGGAACTTCAGGAGGGTAAGTAGGGTTAATCGCCTTGAATACAAGTGACTTAGATTAGGTTTTTAATCAAAAGTCCTAATAACCTAACTTCATCATTATCGTTCATACCATGTTCCTTCGGGTAATTGCATTAGTGAAAGATCACCTAGGAGTAGTATAACTTAATTAGGAGTAGTTTAACTTAATTAGGTGTAGAATAACTTAGTCAGAATTAGTATAATTTAGCTAGGAGTAGCATAATTCAACCTAGGAGTAGATTAACTTAAACAAACAAACTCAAAACCCACAAAGCCTAGATAACACCTGAGACCAAGTAGCTCGATACTTGTGGTAAATAAGTCCTGTGGATTCGATACCTGGACTTTCCAGATTTATTACTTGATAACGACGGGGTACACGTATCCCTTAGTGAGCCTTCTCAACGGGAGGCGCATCATCCTCCCTTGATCACAGCCTCATAATCTTCAGGACTTGAAAATTTAATCACATAATAGTTATTTTCCAAATCAATGATGCTAACCTTGCCTTTCTTGGCCCACTGAGCATTGATTCTCTGGGCAAAATAGCTAAATCCTATTCTTTTACCAAGTACAGTGACAATAAGGGAGGATTTCCACTTACCCCACAGGGAGCATTTCTCATCGGAGTTCAGGCGGATACTTGGACATTTGGGGTCGTCTTCCTCTTCATCTTCTAGATCCGAATCCACCAATAGTTCCTCCAGCCACTCGGATTCAGTGTTTGGGGTGATTTCCATAGCTTCATCCTCCTCCATGTCCGCTCCGGTAGCGGTTTCCTTCCACGAGAGCTTCCGTCGGCTAGGAGAATGAAGGGTGCTGGTGAGACTTCCAGAGCTCTCTTCCGGGATCCCGTTAACTCCTTTGGATTTTTTCAGGTACCTACCCGCTGCCGGAGATTGGATTGAGCAACCAGAGTGGGCGGCGCTACTACTCTCGCTCGACATCAAATCCAAAGCCTTGGTGAGAGACGCCGGCGGGGATAATGGGTGAGAGATCTCACCGGCCAAAAGATTCAGACGGCGGTATCACCGCTTTTCTCACAAATCTGCGCACAGCACTGTTACTTTTACTGTAGCAGAGCGAAGAAGAACGAAATTATTTAATGTGGTTCATGGGAAAAACACTTTTATGATTATTAAGAAGGAAGCTCAGACATTGAGTAATTAGTAAGTCAGCTCAATATTATTTCAAATTAATTCATCTTTACAATATAATCAAAATTTACTTAATATTATACACAAAATAAAATTTAACTAATAAATTTTATAATTTAATTTAAATTAATATGTATCTACTTGTTTATTTTGTTGATTTTTTTTTTTTTTTTTTTTTGACATTTTTTTAACAAATTTCCACATGTATAATTTATGTAGGGTTATTTGTCTAAAAAATCTTTTCAACTTGCATAAAATGTTTAGATAGCCCACCCCCCAACTTGCGTAAAACGTTGATTGATAACTTGATTGTAAAAAACTACGTTACATGCGAAATGTGTTCACATGTTTTAAAATGTTATTACATAATTCACAAACTAGATTAAAACATATTAAAAAGGAAATTCTTAGTTGCTCAACTGTAAAACTTGTCATCTCTAACATTAAAACCACGTACCCCGATCTTGGTCGTTTTAATTTTTCGAGGTGCGTGCAACACGTCTTCCGCATGTAACATATTTTTTTTTTTTGCAACCGAGTGATCAATTGCTACATTTTATACAAGTTATGAAGGCTATCCAGACACTTTATGTAAGTTGAGGAGCTAACGAAACACTTTAAAATTTCAAAGGCCAATCCAACGTTTTGGATAGGTTGAAGGGAAAATGATGTATTAAACCATTTATGTAAATTCTAACTTGGTATGACCATATATTATGCATTTCAGTGATAGCGTTTGAACTTGTAAAACTATTCAATTATATTTAATTATTTCCTAGTAACTTGTGATTTCATTATTGCGAGTCAATAAAGATATTGATGGTATGTGTGAATCTTGATTGGGAGGAAGGAGAGCTTATATCATCTACAGAAAGGTCTAAAATCGTCTTCCTGATTGGGAGTAGTTAGTAATAAAATAAACAATAATTTGTTAGTACAAGCCAATATTACCTGTGAAACTCTTCACTCCATAATTAAAACACTCGTTTTCTAAATATATAAATAAAAGGCTTAATACATACCCAGCCCCCTAAAGTTGTCCATTTTATTCATTTAACTCCTTCAACTTAAGGGACATCCTTTTAACCCCCTAAATTCCAAAAAAACGCTACTTTTAACCGCCTATTTTAGAATGCCGAGATATAATGTTGTCCGTGTGTATCACGCGCGTGACACGTGTGTATCCTGAATTACCCAGCCCCCTAAAGTTGTCCATTTTGTTCATTTAACCCCCTCACCTCACGGGCCGCCCCTTTAACCCCCATAAACTCCAAAAAAAACGCTACTTTTAACCCCATATTTTAGACTGCCGAGATATAATATTGTCCATGTGTATAATTTGCTCTTTTCTTTCCTACTTTCTTCTTTTGAAAGTCCTTAATATTGAAAAATTGCTATAAATATCATTTAGTCATCACTTTTCTTCCACTGTATTCTATACTTCATATCAAATCAGATTTTAACTCTTCATTTGTATTGCCTTCCACTGTATCTATATACACTGTGGTCATAATTCATACAAAGTTAAAGCATTTTTTACAATTCCAACGTGGATTGAGACCAAAAAAAGCACCAATTAAAAATTAGAAAGACACCAATTAAATCTTCTTTATCTCCAATGCCCGTACTTGAGTTGGAACTAGGATTTTTTTGGAGTTTAGGAGGTTAAAGGGTTGTCCCGTGAGGTGAGGGGGTTAAATGAACAAAATGGACAACTTTAGGGGGCTGTATGCATTTTTTTTACCGTTGGAGGCAAGAACAAAATCCTCCCACGCGCCTCCTGTGTTTGAGACACAAACGTTGACTAGGTCAATGCCACATCGGATGATAGGGGGTTAAAAGTAGCGTTTTTTTGGAGTTTAGGGGGCTAAAAGGATGTCCCTTAAATTGAAGGGGTTAAATGAATAAAATGGACAACTTTAGGGGACTAGGTATGTATTAAGCCTAAATAAAAACCCACAGTGATTTAATGGAGATGATCTTTCAGTTCCCTATTTATATATATAAAAAAAAAAAACAGTGTAATAGAGGAGGAGTTAGGAATTTCTGTTAGAGATTGTTATGTGACACATGGAATAAGGCCAAAAAGAATTGGCAAGTTTATTGGAGAATGTCCAATAATAGGAAGAAAGAAGAGCTGAAAGAGTAATAAAAAAGGCCGAGTTTCACTCCTAAACCTCATGTTTACCGTTGTCTTCTGCTATATGATTCATTACTAATCAAAACATCAGTTGGATAACCCCTCCTTTTATTTTCAAGGATAACAGGAGATACCCCTTTTTATTATTTCCCACTTCTTTTCTTTTTTTTCTCTCAAAACTAACTCTAACTCTAACTATGACCTTAACTAAACATCATTACCTTTTGGTTGCCGCCCTTTTTTCTTTACTGCTCTCTTCAGCTATTTCTCATGAGCCTGAGCCTGAGCCTGAGGATGATGACGATGATGATAAGCAGGGGGTTAAAAAGATCACTTATGATGGAAGATCTTTGTCCGTTAATGGAAAAAGAGAGCTTTTATTCTCTGGCTCCATCCATTATCCTCGCAGTACTCCTGATGTATTCATTCTTTCTTTCTTTCCTTTTCACTTATGGATTTTATTAATTGCATCTTCATTTCTTAATTGCTTTCTATTTCGGGTTCAGATGTGGCCACAGCTCATTACCAGGTCTAAGCAAGGTGGTTTGAATGTCATTCAAACTTATGTTTTCTGGAACATCCATGAGCCCGAGAAAGGAAAGGTATTCCATTTTCATTTTCATTTTCCAATTCAATTTAGCCATTTGCATTAATTAGTAATGGAGAATTGTGTTTGCAGTGGAATTTTGAAGATAGATTTGACTTGGTGAAGTTCTTGAAAATTATACAAGATCAGGGTATGTATGCAACAATCAGGCTAGGGCCTTTCATTCAGGCTGAGTGGAATCATGGGTATCATTCTATATTTTTCTTTTTCTTTAGATATTAGCATTGGATTGAGTTCATTTAATTTAATTTGTTTGTTTTTTCTTGGCTGTAGTGGACTCCCATATTGGTTGAGGGAGGTTCCTGATATCATATTCCGATCGTATAATGAACCATTCATGGTAATAATTTAGAATTTTTGAATGTTTGTATGAAATGAGTTGAAGCCAGAATAGAATAGATTTTGATGATCAAACAATCAACATTTTTGTAGAAATACATGGAAAAATACGTCAAGAAGATCATCAAAAAATTGAAAGATGCTAAATTATTTGCCCCACAAGGAGGTCCAATCATCTTAGCTCAGGTTTGTTTCCAAATCCAATTAATAACTAATTAATTCAAATCTGTGTTTTCTATACTAAATTGTGGATTGTTGTTATGCAGATTGAAAATGAGTACAACACAGTCCAACTTGCATATAGAGATTTGGGGCTCAAATATGTTCAATGGGCTGGAAATTTTGCTCTAGGTCTTGATGTAGGCGTACCTTGGGTCATGTGCAAGCAGAGGGATGCCCCTGACCCTGTCGTAAGCCATTTAAATTCATCCCTATTTCTTTTTTTATAAATCAGTCCAAAATAACGCATACAATAGTATGTGTTATTCTATTGAACGTGAATGGAGAAATCTATCCTTTCTAAAAACATACATGTTTTAGAGTATGTAACTTTGTAGCTTTGTTGGGCAGATAAATACATGCAATGGAAGGCACTGTGGAGATACATTTAGTGGCCCCAACAAACCCGACAAACCTTCTCTCTGGACTGAGAACTGGACTGCTCAGTAAGTTTTAGTTTTCAATATAATTGTGATGTAATGGGAGAAATTATAGGGATTACGGAGGATCTGTCGACCCCCGACAGAAAATAACGAATATATTAATGATGGACCTTTCCATCGGTAATCATAAACATTCCGTCTGTAATTTTGTCATTGACAGAATTTTGTCTCAAACTAGACATCACAGACGGATTTGGGACAGATATTTTCGTCGCTGGTTCTTAATCCCCAAAAATCGGTGCTTCTTACTAATTTTTTTTGTCTATTAACTCCTCGCTCTGCTGAATGTAATGACAGGTTTAGAGTATTTGGAGACCCGCCTTCTCAAAGATCAGCAGAAGATACTGCATTTTCAGTTGCTCGCTGGTTCTCCAAGAATGGTTCTTTAGTCAATTATTATATGGTAATTAACAAACTAGTCATATCTTAATTAGTTTTATTTGACAATTAATATCAATCTTAAAAATGTTTTAATTTTATTTATCTCTCTAGTATCATGGCGGCACAAACTTTGAAAGAACTGCTGCTTCCTTTGTAACAACTCGCTACTACGATGAAGCGCCACTAGATGAATTTGGTAAGCATAATTAACCAGAGATTAAATAAAACTAAGATGAGGTTTCAAATTAAACATTGTTATCATTTTTTGCAGGCTTAGTAAGGGAACCTAAATACGGCCACCTCAGGGACGTGCACAATGCCCTAAGACTATCCAAGAAGTCTCTACTTTTTGGCAATCCTGTAACCGAAAAGTTGGGTCCTGATCAAGAGGTAATATTTCAATACTGGATCACCTGTAGATAAGGTTTGAAGGCGAATTTTATTACTAACATTACTTTTGCAGGCTCGGGTTTACGAGCAACCTGGAGAGTGTGCTGCTTTCTTAACCAACAATGACACCACAAAAAGATCTACTGTTAGTTTCAGGGGCAAGGATTATCTCTTGCCTCCACGTTCCATTAGCATCCTTCCTGATTGTCAAACTGTTGTTTTTAATACTATGAGGGTATACTTCATATCTCTTGTATTATACATGAATATATATGCTTCCAGTTACAGTACTAAAAGAAGGATTTTGATTATTTATGTGTGAAATTAAACAGATTGTATCACAACATAATGCAAGGAATTTTGTAAGATCAGAGAAAGCAAACAAGAATCTGAAATGGGAAATGGCCGCAGAAGTGGTTCCAAGCAACCTTGATGTATCATCTAAGCAACCCAAGGAGCTTTATGGGTTGACCAAAGATACTACTGACTATGCCTGGTACACAACATTGTAAGTTATCCTTAATTTGTATACATCAAGTGTTTGGTAGCTACAAAATTGCTTAAATCTGATATGTTTGAGATTCCAGAATAATATTGGATTCCTGGGACTTATCAATTCGGAAGGATATTCTACCAGTTCTAAGAGTTGCAAGTCTTGGACATTCTATGCTTGCTTTTGTAAATGGTGAATTTGTAGGTAAGTAAAATCAATATATTCATATCAGTGAAATCAAGCATTTGGTCTAGGTAGTTAAACTAGATATAAGTTTAACCATTCAATCACGGTCTAGGGACTTACCTAGCTCGAATTTGGATAGTTAAATATAATTTTGGTAAATGTTTTCAGGATCGGCACACGGAAGTCAAATTGAGAAGAGCTTTGTCCTTCAGGCACCTGTAAAATTGAAGCCTGGAGTGAATATGATCACATTCCTGGGCACATTAGTTGGGCTACCTGTAAGAAGAAGCCATTAAAGTTTTTAAGTTTTTTGTTTTCTATTTAATTGACAATGAATTAGAGGTTTGGGACTCTTTTGATAAATGAAGGATAGCGGAGCTTACATGGAGCATAGATATGCTGGTCCTCGAGGGGTAACAATCCTTGGTTTGAACACTGGAACATTGGATTTGTCAAATAACGGCTGGGGGCACGAGGTAATCAACAACAGATAGATGACATGCGTGTAGTAAAATTTTAAAGAAGTTGCTAATGAAATTGTGTGCAGGTTGGATTGTTAGGAGAGAGGGAAAAGTGGTTCAGTGAAGAAGGACAAGATAAAGCTAAATGGAAGGAAGTTCCAGAAGGGAAAACTCCAACCCCTCCTCTAACATGGTTCAAGGCTCGTTTTGATACACCAGAGGGAGATGATCCTGTAGCTGTACATATGGCTGGAATGAAAAAGGGTATGATTTGGGTCAACGGTCATAACATTGGTCGTTACTGGATGTCTTACCTCTCCCCTCTTGGCGAGTCTACTCAATCTGAGTGAGTAAACCAAACATTCCTTTTAAAAATTATGATTTAAGCTTCTTTGTGAATGAAAAATAATAACATGAACATGATATTTAAAGGTACCATATCCCAAGATGTTATTTAAAGCCAAAGGACAACTTGATAGTAGTAGTAGAAGAGGAGCAAGCCCATCCAGGTGAAATGCATATATTAACAGTGAATAGAGACACAATCTGCAGTTTCGTGACAGAAAACCATCCACCAATTGTCAAATCATTTGCGAGAAAGAATAGCAAATTTATAGTATTGGATAATGCTAAAACTGGAGCTCACCTCGTTTGTCAAGAGAATAAGAAGATCACTGCAATTGACTTTGCAAGCTATGGCAATCCTTTGGGTACTTGTGGTTTATATGCTCTTGGAACCTGCAATGCTCCTTCTGCAAAGAAGCTCGCCGAACAGGTAAATCTTTTATGATTAGCGGAAAACTACTTCGACTACTCTAAGTTTGTAAATAGTTTATTCACCTACCATTCCTTTGTTTTGTGTTTGAGCAGCTATGCCTGGGAAAAACTACTTGTGACATTCCAATTGATAAAGAGACGTTCGATAAAGAAACCGGTAATTGCCCCCCAGATATTGAGAAGACACTTGCAGTCCAAGCCGTGTGCACCTAGAAGAGTTGGATACATCAAATTAGGGTGCTTGTCATTTTGGGCTTCCAAGGCTTAATTAGCAGAATACACAATATCTATTGTTTCATTTTTTTTTATATTACAAGAATCATTTTGTATTCATCTTCCATGTGCAATCACTTTATTGAAAGTAAGAATGGACTCGTACAATAGATTTGTTTTGTCATTTAATTCTTTCATTTGATAGAAAATTCTACTTTGAATTTTAACTTGTTTTTATCATTTCAAGATCTTAATGACCATTGAATTTTATGTTCAAAATTGTATAGAAAACTACCATGGCTAAATTGCGGCCTTCTACTACGTTGGAATTGATCATTTGTTTTGTTGACAATTGATCATTTATGCTGGGACGGTAACCAACAGTGACACTTGCATCCTCGGCGGCTGTTATTTCAGAGATAGGAGGTTATAGAACCGTGAAAATCACACAAACCGCTTATGAACTATGTGTGCAGGATTTGTGAAAATTCTTTGACCGGGTATTTAATTTTGAAGGCAACAACCCTTGGAAGTTGGTGGATTTGAAGAATATCCTGTCAAAGCTATGGGGTTTGAAGGGAGCTTGGGGGCTGATTTTTTAGGGAGAGGCTTTTACCACATCTTTCTTGGGTCACAGAATTTTTTTATTAAGCACATTATAGTCTTTAAGACTTAATAATGATGTGGCATTAAGTGATTAAAGGTGTAAACCGTTCTCTTATATATGAAAATAGAAAGAAAAAGAGTAGAAGAAGATAATAATAAATAAATAAAAAAGAAGAGGGAAGGTTTTGGAATTTGTAAAGTGAAGAGTCATCTAATTGAAACTGTTTGTGTTTCATAACTTGTGTACGTTTTTTTTTGTTTTTTTTTGTAAAGTGAATAGTCATCTTCTTCTGCCGTACATTTTTTAGTAGTTAAAAATTGATTTTTTTTTTAAATGGTGGCCTGAATTGACCGACTCGGGTGACTCGGTGATTCGATGAATCGGTAGTGACTCGACCGATTCATGAAGCTTCCGAGTCGTACCATAGATACGACTCAAATTCTTCTTGAATCGAATCGAATCGTACGAATCGACTCGTGACTCGTACGATTCTAACAACTATGTTCCTAAATCATCTACTGATTTAGGTATCAAAGCGGGTTCACCGGACTCCGGGCCCTCTCTGACCTTGGTTCTGTTTTACAGGTTAATATCTGAAAGATCCAACAAGCAATTCAGACACATGGACTCGTGACTCGTACGATTCTAACAACTATGTTCCTAAATCATCTACTGATTTAGGTATCAAAGCGAGTTCACCGGACTCCGGACCCTCTCTGACCTTGGTTCTGTTTTACAGGTTAATATCTGAAAGGTCCAACAAGCAATTCAGACACATGGACGAGATTCAAATACATGGTTCGAATTTTGGCAATGGAAAAAGTCGTTGCCAAAAATATTTTTGCAACAACATGTCATCTTTTGCTACAACTTCCGATCGTTTTGAAAAATTCCGTTACTAAAGGTTTATGCAACGACTTACTACTATTGCCAAATATATATATTTATGGCAATAATACGTCTATTGTGAAAGGTTAATCGTTGCCAAACCTTAAATGTATGTGAGAGAGAATGAAAGTTGTCTTTTGCAACAATTGATATCTTTGCTATATTTTGTAATGTCTTGCAACAAGTTTTAATGTTGCTATATATGTTTGTTTTTCGCAATAATATCTGACCGTGATATATATTTTGACTTTTCGCAACAGTATCTGTCATTGCTATATATTTTGATGCTCCACAACAACACACAACGTTGCTATAAATTTTGATGTGTTGCTAATTTTTTGTAATTCTCTTTCAATTATGTGATTTATTAATTTTTAAAATTTATTCTATCTATATTTAAAGGTTAAATACTAATTAAAATTTATTAATATTAAAAAATAAAATAAGAAATGTTTTTTTGAATATTTCTACAATTCAATTCAAAAGCGTCGCTAATATTTGTACCGGCGGTTTTAACCGTCCTAAAGCAGAAAAATTCTGACGGTAAAGGACTTTTTTTTATACACGGCTTTAACCGTCGCTACAGCAAAAAAAATTCCATCTGTAAAGGACTGTTTTTTTTTGTAGTGATTAGTTGGATGACTTGGTGCCCTTTCTCACTATCTTTACTAGAAAAAATAATAACCACGATGATATCAACCTTAAAACAACAAATTAGAAACTCAATTTGATACCACAAATTTTATGAAACCTATAATTTTCATAAATTTATATGGAAGTCCTTTCATGTGAAACAAATTTTACCAAACTCTTTATATTGTATTCTTCATCTCTGTTTTTTTTTTGTTTTTTTAATTAAGTTTTTAAATTAAGTTTATATTATTTTCAATAGAGGCTTATTGTAGATTGTGGGAAGAAAATTCTTGGTTTCTAAATATTTGCCCTTAACACAAAAAAACATCCTCATTTAAAATAATAGATTATATTAGCTATCTATATTTTATTAGATATTTATGTATATCACAAGATAAGATTAGTTGCTTAGTATAACTTCAACTGTAATCTGTATATATACTTCACTTATAATTAATAAATCATCAAGAGTTCTACTCTATCATGGTATCAGAGACCTAAACCTAGCCCACCCTCCCTCTTCTCTCTACCTCGGCCGAATCTCCCCCTCCCTCCATCTCCCTCAAATTTTCGACTATCTTCCTCTCCCCCATGGCAGAAACCAACACAGCTTCTAACCCCCCACCTGCACCAACTCATCCTTCCCTAACTGTTTCTAATATCTCTACTTTCATTAAAATCACTCTTGACATTGACAAAGGTCTCTATCCAACATGGGCTGCCTTGTTTAAACTACATGCCCGAGCATTCCAAGTTTTCGACCATTTAACCCCTCCTGCTACAGAACCACCCGCCACCTCCCTGAAACAAACCAATCCCGATCTTTGGGCTCGAATTGACGCGTCATCCTTCAATGGATTTATAGCACAATCTCAATTGACCTACTCCACACCATCATCGAAATTGACTCTACCGTTGCTAAAGCATGGAGTCGTCTCCAGGATATATTTTCTGATAATAAGCACTCTCGTGCCCAATTCCTTCAACAAGAATTTTTCAAAATTAAAATGGAGGACTTTTCTAATATTTCATCCTACTGTCAGCATCTAAAATCTATATCTGATCAGTTGGCTAATGTTGATTGCCCCGTCTCCAATGATCAAATGGTTTTGCAACTTATATGAGGATTAACTGATGCCTATGATACAGTTGGGACTCAAATTCGTCATGGGGATTCCCTTCCTCCCTTCCATAAGGACCGTTCAATGCTGGTCTTAGAAGAAACGGCTCGTGCTCTTAAACACACGGTATCCACGGAATCGACGTCTCTGTCTGTTGCCCCGACGGCTCCGCCTCACTCTATGTTTCCTCTGCCATCTCACCCTCCTCTCCATTGCAACAACCAATTTCACAAAGGCGAGAGGAACGGCGGCTGATTCTATCGCGGCAGAGGCGGGCGTCAATCTGGCCGACTCATCATGGATCCTCCTTCCGGTATTCTCATCCTCCGCCATGGGATTATCAGCAGTATTGGCCTTCACAGTAGCCATGGGCCACTCCGCCGTGCCCTTATCCGACAAATGACTGGCCTCCTCAATCTACACTGAATCATCAAACATCCGGCATTCTGGGACCCCGTCCAACAAACCATCAGGCTCACGTCACTGTGTCGCCTCCACCGCCTGTTCCGACAGACATAGCCGAAGCTATGCACACTATGTCTCTCACACCACCGATAGAACAATGGCACATGGACACTGGAGCGACATCTCATATGAACGCTAATGGAGGTACACTCACTTCTTATTTTAATACGAGCCACAATCAAAATATTATTGTCGGTAATGGTCAATGTGTACCTGTTCATGGTTACGATAATGCCTATATACCTTCTAAACACCAACCTTTAAAACTCAATAATGTCTTGCATGCTCCTAAACTGATTAAAAACCTTATCTTTGTGCGTAAATTTACAACTAATAATCAAGTGTCTGTTGAATTTGATCCTTTTGGTTTCTCTGTGAAGGATTTCCAGACGGGGAGACCTATCATGAGATGTAATAGCACAAGTGACCTATATCCTATCTAGTCCAATTCATCTACCTCTTCAAATTCTGCTTTTACTGTTTTCTCTCCTGATATCTGGCATGGTCGATTAGGACTCCCAGGGGCTCCTGTTTTGAGCGCCCTTCAAAATAAAAATTTGATTTCATGTAATAGGAATAAGACTTTCTTTGATTGTTCATCTTGTGTTTATGGGAAACAAGTTAAATTACCTTTTCATGCTTCAATGCCTTTTGATTTAATACACAGTGATGTTTGGACGTCTCCTATATTAAGCTCTAGTGGTCACCGTTATTATGTTCTGTTTCTTGATAATTACACCAATTTTTTATGGACTTTTCCATTAGCTAGCAAATCTCAAGTTTATTCCGTTTTTCTTTCATTCTGTTCCTTTGTTCGTACCCAATTTGAACGCAAAATTAAAACGTTTAAATGTGATAATGGAAGTGAATTTAATAATGCCTCATTTCGTGAATTTTGTCAAACTCACGGTATGCAATTCCTTTTTTCCTGTCCTTACACATCTTCCCAGAATGGAAAATCTGAACGTACAATTCGTACCATCAATAATGTAATTCGCACTGTACTCAACCATGCGTCAATTCCTTTCTCATTTTGGCACCATGCTCTTAGTGTTGCTACATATCTCCTTAACATTTACCCTCACAAAATTCTAGGCTATCAATCTCCCACAAAAATTCTTTATCAACGTGATCCATGTTACTCTCATTTATGAGTTTTCGGTTGTTTATGTTTTCCTCTCATTCCATCTCCCTCTCGTCATAAATTACAGGCACGTTCCTCTCCATGTGTCTTCTTAGGCTACCCATCCAACCATATAGGTTACAAATTCTATGACCCATCCACAAATAAAATCATCGTCTTGCGTCATGTCGTGTTTAACGAACATCTGTTTCCGTTGTCACAAAAACCAGTCGCTCGCACCCCTGCCCCCTATACGTTTGATCCTAGTTTATTTCCCACACCAGTACCTCCTGGCCCCTTCCTACACTCACAACACCTTCACAAAATCCCCAAACTCCATCGCCTACGCCACCCGCAATCAGCCCTCATACATCACCCTCTCCCATTCTCTCACCACTCCCGCCACTCTTGCCTGCCTCTCCTCCAACGTCGATTTCAATAGCATCTCCTACTTCCCCAAACATACAAAATCCCCAACCCGTCACTCCCATTCATCCACAACCAGAAACATCACCCAACATTCAACCTACTCACCCAATGACAACCCGTGTGCAACACTGTATCTTCAAACCGCGTCACATTTTGAACCTTTCCGTCTCCAATTCCGTTTCTATATCTCCTCTACCTAAAACACCATCCTTGGCGTTACATGATCCAAATTGGACACTAGCCATGACCGACAAGTTTGAGGCTCTTATTAAAAATAAGAGGTGGGTCCTTGTACCCCGTCCTAAAAATGCTAATGTTATCCGTAGTTGGTGGATTTTCAGGCACAAATTCAAGTCAGATGGATCATTTGAATGATACAAAGCATGCTTGGTTGGAAATGGATCAAGTCAAATGGTGGGCATCGATTGTGGTGAAACTTTCAGCCCAGAAGTTAAACCTGCCACTATTCGTGCAGTTCTCAGCATTGCTATATCTAAAAATTGGAGCCTTCATCAATTGGACGTTAAAAGTGCATTTCTTCATGGAGATCTTAATGAAACTGTATATATGCATCAAGTGATGGGTTTCCATGATAAAAACCATCCTGATCATGTTTGCCTTCTTCAGAAATCTTTGTATGGGCTCAAACAAGCCCCACGGCCCTGGTACCAATGGTTTGCTACTTTTTTTTTATCACTATGGGCTTCTCTCATAGCGCGTCTGATCACTCTCTATTTGTTTACCATCAAGGTCCAGAGACGGCCTACTTACTGCTTTATGTTGATGATATTGTTCTTGTTTCTTCATCTGATACTCTTTGAAAGATGATTATGTCACAGTTAAGCTTGGAATTTGCAATGAAGTACTTAGGTCCACTTCGTTATTTTTTGGGAATCTCAGTCACCCGCTCCAGTAACTCTCTGTTTCTGTCTCAACGCAAATATGCGTCTAAAATTATCGACAAAGCCGGCCTTAGTTCATGTAATGCGGCGGCAACCCCAGTTGACACTAAACAGAAACTCAGTATTTCGTCTGGATCATCCTATCATAATCCAACTGAATACAGAAGCCTAGCAGGTGCCCTCCAATACTTGACTCTAACAAGGCCAGATATTTCATATGCCGTACAGTAGATACGTTTGTTCATGCATGATCCTAAAACTTCACACATGGTGGCTCTTAAACGGATTATTCGGTATATCAAAGGAACAATTAATCTCGGCCTGACTCTTTGCGCGTCATCTCTCGGCAACCTAGTATCATACACAGACGCTGATTGGGGAGGCTGCCCTGACACCCGTCGCTCGACCTCAGGCTACTGTGTTTTCCTCGGGGATAATCTAATTTCCTGGTCCGCTAAACGACAATCGACGCTGTCTTGGCCTAGTGCTGAAGCGGAATACCACGGAGTTGCTAATGTTGTTTCGGAAAGTTGCTGGATTCGGAACCTCCTACTTGAGCTTCGCCACCCTCTGCACAAGTCCACCCTTGTCTACTGTGACAATGTCAGCGCGGTTTACTTGTCAGGGAACCCGGTTCAACACCAACGCACCAAACACATCGAGATGGACATCCATTTCATCAGGAAAAAAGTCGAAAAGGGTGAAGTTCGGGTTTTACATGTTCCGTCTCGCTATCAGCTAGCCGACATTTTCACCAAGGGACTTCCACTTTCTCTTTTTGAAGACTTTCGGTCTAGTCTCAACGTTCATCCTCCTCCGGTTTCGACTACGGGGGTGTATTAGCTATGTATATTTTATTAGATATTTCTGAATATCACAAGATAAGATTAGTTGCTTGATTCTAGCCAAAATTCTAGGAATAGACTTCAAGTATAACTTCAACTGTAATCTGTATATATACTTCACTTATGGTTAATAAATCATCAAGAGTTCTACTCTATCAGATTATGTTATGTCGGATGATTGGAGATGTTTTTGTGTGAAGAAAGAGAAGCGGATTTTCATCCTAGATTTTCTTACATTACAATGATGAATGAGTAGGTGGAGTCAAATTTCCGAAATTGAAACAAGTTTATTGGCAGAACATTACTATAAATTGTGCATAAAAAAGAATTCATAATATGCTGCCGGACTCCAATTTGTATAGGAATTAGATTCTTTCAAGGTAAGGTATTTGCAGATTTGACAATCCACATGTACATACAATTACAGGATAACAAAAATATTAGTCAAAATGGGAAAAAGGTCTTTTATGTCGACCCTTGAGCTGTTCTAATGGTAGCTTTGAACAGTAACCTTAGCTTGAGGACCACCTTGTACATAAACGAATGTACAATCTGAGCCAGGTTGTAAGACCTTTAGCCATTCAGGAAGTTCATACGTATTCTTTTCTTGTGTTGGTTTTAGACCCCACGGAGATCCTGTCATTTCTTCTATCAATAACTTCAGCTCTGTAATTGGTTTCTGGGATACATTCTTTATTATCACCTTGTGCCTGTAATACGTTGTCGTTCCAACTGTCCATGTATCTGTTATTGAATGTACAAATTGCACTGGAACACCTGTGCTTGTGTTAGGTGCTATACTGTTTTGCTGATAGGTTCCTGTAATATTAAATTATTAGTTGGACTCAATTAATAATAACACAGAGCTGAATTACCAAGAAGATACTTTAACTTATATAAATTAGTCACCTGCATTTGTTGGATGGGGAATTGATGATTTTTGAGGATAAGAACCTGAAAAAATTAGCCAAATTCAATATCTGAGTCAGTAAAAGGAACTCTTTTTTACTGTATTTTATGAAATTTTAGAATGGTCCCGGTATATATGATCCGACTAATAAAAAATAGATACATGGTCTCGGTCTATAAGGATTAAAGCATTATTTACTTATTAACTTATCTAAAATGTTAGTGCTTGACATTATTGGATAACATTTTACCACTCGTGAAATTGATACCTTTTGGTGATCCATAGACAAGTTGAAGCTTGGAGAAGAGGCCAACAAGAGGAGCAGAGCCGGAAAGTGTAGGTTCAGTTTGTTCATAGTTGGAACGATCATCGGAGAAACCATCATTCTTATCAGGACCTCCGAGAAGAGCCCCATATATAACATTAGGATTTGGCTCAGGCCGACGATACCATGTCTCAAATCCTTGCACACATTCAACAGCAGAATTCAGAACAAATACAGACGCAATTGAAGATCCTCTATGGTGAACATGAACTGGATACTTTTCTCCATATCCAACCAAGTAGCTCATTGACTTTGGGTTTTTACCAAGTATGTAATCAGCCTGTCACATTAATTAATTTCCAATATGATCATAACAATCAAATAGAAATTGCCAAACACTTTCTATTAATATATGCTAAATCTATTTACCTGAGATTGTGCGAAAGTAAGAAGCTCCTGGGGTAAGACTTGTCCTTGAGGACAAGTGAGTTTGGCATTGGCAGCTGAAAGGTAATCAGAATAGATAGCAAGAAGAAAAGCAGCAGCAGAGCCATACTGCAAGTTGTTCCATTCACGAACGTACATTAATCCCCCGGGAGTCGTCTGAATATCGTACCCGTCATTCTTTTTAAGACAAGCACATGCAAAGTAATCTGCTTTCGCCTGATATTTCTTTAGTGTAGAAGCATATGCACCCCCTCCTCCTTCCAACAATATCTGTATCCAGGGCCAGAAACAAATAATCAGAGAGGAAATTATAATTACCTTGGAAAAACCAAATTCTCTACTTATTAGGAAGAAATTGAATCAGAAATATTAGGTACCTTGGAAAGAAGGATCTGAACACCTGCATATTTATTATCCCAAGAGAATTCTTTGACTGCCCATCCAGTGCCACCCATGTAAACAGCATTGTCAATTACATATTTCAAGTAGTATTCTTCATTAGTTGCTCGATACAGCCATGCTGCTGCCCATAATAACTCATCCTATAACCAAAAAATAGAAGTTTTTAGATTCTGATAATTAGCTGAAAAATTAAATTAATTAGTAACATATATATGTTTACTAACCGAGTAGCCGGAGGAAGTGTAGAATTGCTTAGCATTCTGAACGGAGTCATCATAGAGACCTCTAAATCTATCAGCAAAAGAGAAGAGCTGCAGAACAAGAGTTCATCTAGTTTAGATTTTGTAAATATTGGATGGATAGTAATAAGCAAATACAGAAGAACTAATGTGGACCTGTTTAGAATGGCTTAAGAGGAGACTAGAATAAGTAGAGTTGTAAGGCTTAAAAGCAATAGCAGAAGCAGCTAAAGCAGCAGCAGTTTCAGCAGCAAGGTCTGAACCAGGATGATTCTCATCAATCTTATATGCTGTTCTTGAAGTTGTCATATCTTCGGCTCGCTCCCAACAGTAGTGGTCTGAGTCACCGTCCCCAACCTGCATTCATTTTTCCAATTTATTTATTTATCTAATTTCACTGTCAGGTTTGTGAATTGGAATTGGTTGGTTAGACTAGACAAAGTTAGTTGGGAAAAGTGGAATGTTTCAAATTATAGCATGAAATAGGTAACCAACTGTATAAATGCATGTATATAGTAATAACCTGAGCCCAGAGGAGATTAGGTTGTGGATGAGCTTTGATGAAGTAATCGGTACCCCATCTAATAGCCCACAAAGTATGACTCATTTGATCTAATTGAGTGATCTCCTTCCTGAAATCAACAGCTCCCCAAGCTAACATTGTTACTGTAAATGCCATTGGAAGCCCAAACTTCACATGATCTCCTGCATCATAATATCCTCCAACCAAGTTCACCTGTTCCACCCACCCCCCACAGAAAACTTACTTATTAATCTTACACTATAACAAAAATTAATATATATGTTACATAGCCTAGGCAATTAAATTAATTACCCCTTGAAGAAAGCCATCCTTAAGGCCAGAGTGATCACGCCACTTGACCCTTTGGTTAGCAGGAAGTTTGCCGGACCTCTGTGCTTCAAAGAATAGAAAGGTTTTATCAAGAGCTTCACCATAGTTGAAAGCTGCTTCTGCTGCACTGAGGCTAAACAGTGCTACTATCAACAAATAATATGCACCAAACCTCATGCCTAAAATATTCAAGGAACAAATTTTGTATTTGAATGTTGAGTAGATATGATCTTATATAGAGTAGAGGAATGAAGAATATGAAGATGAATATTTGTATAAATGATTGGTTTGATGAGTGTAGGTGGTAGCCTTCACGTCCGAATGAGAGTTAAGCCTCCCACGTTGTATTCTCATATATATAAAAACGTCAAAATTAGGTGAAATCATAGGGATTATATAATTCTTTTTGAACCGGGGTTCTCATCTTTATTTTCAACAAATTTTTTTTTTTTTTAATTTAGTTAGTTAAACAAACTTATATACGGGGCCGTTTCCGACCTTTTAGAGGTCCGGGGCGAGATGATAAATTTGGACCCCCATGTATACATTTTACTTTTTTTTTTAAGTTGGAGGCTGAATGATTTTTTTATTACAAGGAATAAAGTACTAATTTAGTCATATGGTTATTAGGAGAGAGCAATTAGCATTCATACACAAAATAGTGCAATTTTAAGCCTAACGTTTATCAATTAGTACATTTTCAAGCTTAATTGACGAAAATGAGATCTTTTATGTGTAATTTCTTGTTCTATCATCACTCTAACCTCCACTGTTCTTGTCACTCAATATGGAAATAACTAATTTTTAATTTTAATGGAAAAAACTCATTTTTAATCAATTAGGTTTGAAATTGCACCAACTCGTAAACGTTATGTTTAAGATTGAATATTTTCTATATGGAAGCTAAATTAGTAGTGCAGTAGTAACGAGTATACTAACTAGAATTATTTGTGTACTAAAATAACAAGTATATGTGTCATGTAAAATTGCAAGAAGTAAATAAGTATATTATTTTTCATATTGATATTTATTTTTATTTTTTTTAAATGAATTGAGATTTAAATTTATGAAAAAAAATTGAAATTGGATAATAATAATAATGATGGGAAAAAAATTAAATGATTATTTTTTTATTCAATATATAAATTGATAATTTAGATTTAAGGAAACATGAAGATTATAGTAACAATTTATTATAGAAAATAAATGGAAAAAAATATATTTGATAGTGATAAAATAAGGTGGGGGAGGAAAAAATATTTGAAAGTAAAAAAAATGGGAAGAAAGAGGTTGAACCCCCAATCTCAATAAATGGAAAAAAAAAATATATTTCACGGTGATAAAATAAGGTGGGGGAAGAAAAAATATATTTGAAAGTAATAAAAAAATGGAAAGAAGGAGGTTCGAACCGTCAACCTCAAGTTAAAATGAAATAAATAAGAACTTCTCCTACCAATTAAATTAATTTTAATGTTACATATTCATCTCTGTATTTATATATACACTATAAAAAAATATTTTATAAATACACTATAAAAATACTTTTTTTGGACCCCTTATCGTTGTGGGTCCTGGGCGGACACCCCTCATTTCATAGCCTAGGACCGGCCCTGCTTATATATTCATATGTTTTTGTTTGTTTTTTTTTATTAAGGTTAGGAATTCAATCAAATTCACTTTTAAACTTGGAAACTTTATGTTACTAGTTTCACTGTTCAATACAAATATTAAATCTATATATAATATAAAACATAACGATATAGTTGGGATGTCACTTAATGATAAAAAAAAATATAATATCATATATAATATATTAATTTGGGTGCCCGCTATGGTTACTTTGTTTTTTACAAAGTACCGTTACTTGATGTGGTTTTCACCATTGGATGATGGAGCATAAAATTAATCCAATGGTGAAAACCACACCAAGTAACGGTACTTTGTAAAAAACAAAGTAACCATAGCGGACACCATTAATTTGAGTTATTTATATATATATATATATATATATATATATATATATATATATATATGTGGAGGAGTTTTCAATGGTGAGTCTCCACCCATGGTGAGTCAATAGGTGACCTGCTATAGCAGGTTACCAAGTTACCTAAATACATATTTCTCTCTCCATGATAAATACCATTACGTTTTTTAATAAAGGCTATTACGTTTTTTTAAAAAATGTTTCTCTCACCACATTAAATTCTTCTTCTTCACCATCGCTATACCTCTGGTGTCTGGTTCTATAATAATTTTTGTATTAATCTTACTCATGGATACTAAATCCATATCTTTCTTTACAGTCTTCTTATGTTAATTTTTCTGATTGATTCGAGATCCATATCGTTATAATAAATACATATCATTCTTGTTAATTTTTTTCTGGCTGATTCGAAATATATATCGTTAACACTTCTGATTCGAAATATAATACATGGAAGGTATTTCGATTTCCTTTGATTCGTAAATCGATTTTGGTTTCTGATTACGACCACCATTTTTATTAGTAACTTCATTCAAGTTCATGAAGTTGAAGATAAGCTTATGGATTTAAGTTGATTTATATAATTATGTATTCGGTTAATTTCTGATTTGGGATATACAATTAGAATTGGAAATTTGGGATTGGAGTATGATCAAGAAGATGTCTACATGGAAGTGATAAAACTATGGATATATAAAGGTGTTGATGCTTCAATTATGAAAACTGCAACAATTTGTAACGAGGAATATGATCAAGAAGACGTATACATATTTTGCAAAAATTTGAAACATAAGTATGAAGAAGATGTCTTCTTATGCCATATATATTAGAATCGTATAACTATCAATAAAATCTATACTATTTTAACGATGTAATCTCTTTATGTAATATGTCTCACTCAATTGTTCACAATTCTTTCTGCTTTGAGTATGAGTTGCAAATTGTTTAATTAAATGAAAGATATCCTTTTTTTTGTATGTTTTTTTAAGTTACTAAAAAAATAACAACCATGAGATATAACATTGCTAAATTATGTTGTAGCTAATATTAAATGAGCAATGAAAAGGTACAACAAGTAAAGATTGACATTCGATGAACTAATCAATATTGCTATCAGAGTTCTCTTCCAAATCGTCATCCTTAAATTTATGACAATTCCTTGAATCATAACCAGTCCGACGACACGTTTTACAATGGTTAGGAGTATTTCTTTTTCTTTTGGTCTGGCCTTTGTTTTGGGGTTTTGATGAAGAAGCAACCTGCTTTGATTTCAGCGTATTAGCCACGGTAGGTCGACCCCTTGGTTTGCTAACAGTGGAGTCCAAAACAGGACCATGAAACGTTCCTTCAGCATTTTGACGATGTTGGGTCTCGTCCTCTGCGGGGTATTTGGACAATTCCACATTCAATGCAGATACAACTTGCATAGCCCTTTGAAAAGATTTGTCTGATTTTGAAGCAAGGTATGAAGTTATACCACAATTCTTTGAAAGTGATCCGTACCTCAAATTTCTAGCTGATTCTGGATGAGGGTACTTTCTTTCCTCATGGTTGGTTAAATAATCAAAATGTTTAGCATCTTTCAGCCAACGACGATTGACCAAACAATCAGGGAAATTCAGTATCTCCAAACTCTTCATAGATGCAAAAATATGTCTGCATGGAATTCCTTTCGTCTCAAATGAATAGCAATCGCATTGAATTGTTGCTCGATCATCGGAAATCGTAACCGTGCGCTTTGCCACTTTACCCCCGAATGGTTTTACATTACAAACAGCTTGATTCTCCTCACGGTCTATGATGGTAACATATTTTTCCGAGCGTTGCATCTCCCGCTTTATCCTTTTATAAATTTCCCTGGTGAAAATTGAAGAAACATCATCCTCCACACTTGGCATCGAAGTTTGGTTGGGCAATGTTTCGGTCATATTGGTTCTATAGTGCTCTTCCATCTCGTTGAAGTGTAACATTGACAGAGAAAACTCAAAGTGTTTGAAAAACTTCCACAATGATACTTTGTTATCCAAGTCTTTTTTCAACAAAGAATTCATTGACTCGCATCGGCCCGTAGCTTTTGCACCGCCAAAATAATGACCACGAAGAAAAGTGTCTGCCCACTGCTTTCTAGTTGCATAATGTGCCTCTATCCATGCATTGGCTTCCAAATTGTATTCTTTTACCATCCCATTCCATTTAATCTCCCATTCGGCCTCTTCGTAGTATCTAGTGTGTTACAAAAAAATATAAACCGCGTTATCAGTATTGAAACCAGTAATGAAATTAGTATCAAAGGGATCGTAAATTTAAAACCATAAATATAATTTTTTACCTGAAAATAAACTTTCTAAAATCTGTATTGAAACTTGAGGCTTTAATATGTGCAACTGCATTTTTCAATATGTGCCACGAGCAAATACGACGTGGAATTCCCGGCATTATAGCTTCTAGTGCTTTACTCATTGATCTGCAACCGTCCGTTAGTACTGTTTTCGGCATCTTGCCATCCATACACCCTAAAAATGTTTCCAATGGCCAAACATAATTTTCTGCTGTCTCATCTTGGAGGAGTGCAGATCCAAACACACATGTCTTATCATGATTGTTTGATCCAAGTAGAATAACCAATGGTTTTCCGTACCTGTAAGGAGTATTATAAATCAGATACAAAGAAGAGATCCAATAGTAAAAACTTATTAGATTTTATTGTAACTAAGAAGGGGTTTATGAAAACATACCTGTTAGTCTTGTAAGTAGCATCAAAAGACAAACAATCGCCAAACAATTTGTAATCAATCTGGCAACTCCCGTCAGACCAGAATAAATTTCTTAGTCATCTATCCTCATCTACCTCATACTTGTAGAAAAACTTATCATCTGCTCCTTTTTTCGATTCAAGCAAACACATCGCTCTATTTGTGTCGGTATCATCCAAATTTGAATTATCTTTTGCAATTGCCCTGTACAGGTCTTTTTTCAGGAATCCTAAATCTTTCCAATTACCATTTACTTCTACAAAGTAATTGTAACATTAAAATGTATTAATTCCAGCTCTCTTCATTGAAAATGCTTGCTCCTTAGTAGGATCATCTATTTTTCTGTGAGACCTCAAAAATATTTTTTCGCTCGATACTGCTAGTTTGTGTGTATGGCTGGTATTGAAGCATTTAACTATCCAATTTTTATTTACCTTATCGATATTAATTCTGAATTCCGCTGCACACATCAATCTTGTTACAGGACGTACTTCCCGAATCCTATTTTCTGTATTACAATATTTTGGTTCTCGTTTACCTTCGCACGAGCAAACCCAACTTCTAACAACTATATCATTGTTTTTGTCTTTCCTTTTTAACTTTTTCCTAACACTAAACCCCACCAGCTTTGCATATAACATATAAAAAGACTCAGCTTGTTCAACACTTACAAGTCTCTTGTTATCGAAGTCCGATAACTGTATATCCATTGGATCTTTGTTGATTTCCAGAAAATCGAGCAGGCTATTCCACTCTTCAATATCTGGTTCGATCCATTTTCCATCCGCCCCTGTTTCTACAACCAACTCATCTTCGTTGACATCGGTCGTCTCTTCCTCATGTCTTCCATCATTATTATTTTGGACATTGCGGTCTTCACAATCAGCATGCTGTTTTGAGCTCTCCATATCCTTTCAACAATTGTATTTGAAATGAAATTTGTTGATAAAATGTTTACAGTAATCCAATTTACCGTTTGTGTTTATTTTAAATTCAAATTTTCGCGAGCCCCAACGTTATTAATCGACAGTTGTGTCGACATTAATTACATATTGTAACCCCCCCAAAACACTTCTAATATTAGTATATGTAGAACGATTTCAATAATTTGAATTGGATGGGTTGGTTTGAGTTATTTCAATTACAAGAGAGAGGTTGGGGTTTCGAACCCCCTGAATCTCATTTTATTTTTTGAGTCATTTATATATATTTGAACGTATATTTTTAAAAAGAATATGAAATATTAAATTGTGCTTTTATATAAAGACGACTTTTTAGAATGGTTTCTCTAATTTGCCTCCTATTTATGCAAATAAACTAAATTAAGACATACAAATTGATGTTGGTAAATTATTAATGTTATTAGTCTCACTAATATTTCATTAACATATTAAAAAGAACGGAGCGAGTCGTTACAATGTTTATGTTAAATATTTTTTATTTTCAAATAAGTGTATTTATTTTAACATAATTGAATTATTTAAGTAGTGGGGAAATAAGACTTGGCAATTTGTGATGCATTAAGAATAAGTAGTAAAAAAAAACATATATCAAAACGATTCCAATTATACATACTACCAATTAATTCGCACGTTGTAATTCATGCACAATAGCTTACAAAAAAAACACAATAACAATTGTAATTTAAATAAACGATTGTGCTTTTTCTAATAGTTTGGTTTTCCTCTTATTATAGTCCGACTTCGCAATCCACCAAGCTATTCGACATCTTTCTTTATTGGAGTTGAACTACAAAACAAACGGAAGAAAAATAGAATTAATAAAGTGTAGTGTATTTAAAAAAAATGAATTCTCAATGACTATTATAAATATTACCTGAAAAGTACTTGAATCAACCTGACAATGCTTGATCATAAATAAAATCACAAAAACTCCACAGTCGAAATTATTTGGTTGTCTAGGAACATTTCTTCCACGGACAATTGCAAAGCTAGCGAAGTTGTAATTTGCGGATTTGCTTTTTAGTTGTTCCTTGAAGCCCATGTCTAACGCGCGTAACTACATTTATTAATATACATTATTTCATAAGAAGATAATAATTGTTTTTTGAATTGAAGTAGTATTAAAAATCAAATAAAACTTACAATTCCAACAATCAATGTCTTATGATATATTGGTGTGTCGGGATGAGCAAACGAGTCCCAAACTTCTACTACTCCCTTGTCAATCATAAACCGGGATAGAATGAAGTGATTTTTATGTAAAATATGGATATAAATCTGATAGACGTCTTCTACATTAGAATTTATATAAGAATTATATACAAAATTTGAACTTATATCTATGTAGTTGCTTACTTCATTGCACTCGTCAAGTAGACCCATGTAGCGCTCGAAATATCTCATACGTTCCCAAGATTTGGACAATGGTAGATTATGTTGAGGCAAGTGCTCTTTCTGTGTTTGGAGAAATATAAAAGGTTGGTACCAACAATGACATGTAAGTGTATCACAACAAAAATAATAAAAAAAAAAAACCTACCGTAATTCTTGCTGGTAGATACCAGTTTATTTTACCACCATTTTTTGAGGTTGACATTGCATGTTCTGTCAATATTGATGACACCATTATAACAACCTGTTAATATGTAAAAAGATCAGCATCATATCTTGTATGCAATATTTTAGATATTTATTTACAAATAATACCTCAACTTCCAATTCTTTATTTGGTCCGAGAAAACGAAAATCAAACCGACTTAGTGAACAAATATCGGTTTGAGCTATAATTTCGCTGTATTAGATGAAATTAAACCTTTTTTAGAAAACCATAACAACTCCAATGATTAATGTAAAAAGAAATTGTAAAAAGAGTTTTAAAATTATACCTGGAACTTGCATTTGAGAAGATGTATTCCAATAAAGGTATTTCTTTAGGAGATGTTTTGTGTTTTAAATTAAAATCTGAAAATGTCACAACTCTAGGAACTTCTATCTGAAGTTTGTTGTTTACAGCTTCATTAGTAACTCCATCTATTTGAGAATCACATCTTTTACGGTTAACTGTTGCTTTGATTCGCCTACTCAAAGGTGACACCCTCCTTTCAACTCAACTTTGCCATTTCTTGTCATTAGCCATTTTCGAATTCTTACAAATATGTATGTATGGATTATGTGGATGAATAGGTATGTATCTATATGTTTTGGTATTGTATATGGTTTGATTCCTTGTTATTTTAAAAATAAGAAAGTTTTAATTGCTAAAGTATTGATTGAATAAAAAAATGCACAACTTCCTATATATGAGTTATTTACAGCCTTTTTTTTTAATGTGACTCTTCATTTTTCTTGGTTACATTTAGGCAAAAAATCGAATAGTATTTGAAAGTTGGTGGTTAATTTCACAATTATGATAAATGGAGTACATCTTTATAAATTTTCACATTTACCAATAAGAAGGCGTCTTCGAATTTATATTTATGGCACCACATAAAAAACTGCACTCATAAAAGTATGTTCGGTCAAATTAAAAGATAATATTAGGAAAAAAAGATTTGATAAACAAGCGACTCGAACATGTGATCTGACGCTTAGAATTAGTATGTATTAACAGCTGAACTGGGAACAATTATTGTCTAGGTTGAATTTAAGAAGTATAACATAAGATACACGAGTACATCTAAAACAGAATTACAACTTAATAATAGAATTAAGTTTAAGATAATATAGTTAGGGTGTGGAATTCAAAGTATTAATTAAGTAATAATCATGTGCAATTAATGTCTTATTGCCTTCTATATAAAAAAAAGGTTTTATTTCCTTTCATAGGTTTAAATAACGTATCATAACGTGGATAATTAAGTAATAATCACTAGCTCCATGTAAAAGTCCATAGGGTTTCTCAGCTCGTTAGTCGAACGATTGTATTTTATATTCATCCAATAATATTGTTTTTTTTTATTTTGAGGTCATGAAACCTTATCGTAACCTAACACCGTCGGACTTAACGTATCTTTGTGTGACTAATGAAGTAAAATTAAATCGATCTCCATGCAAAAGTCCCTAGGGTTTCTCAGCTCGTTATCCGAACGATTGTGATCAATCATTTATCTAATAATATTTTTTTAAAAATATTGAGGTCATAAAAGCTTATCGTAAACTAATGACACCGGACGTAACGTATATTGGTGTGACTAATTATATTAATTCAAACGATCTCCATACAAAGGTCCCTAGGGTTTCTCAGCTCGTTATCCGAACGATTGTGATTAATCATTTATCTAATAATATTTTTTAAAAAATTTTGAGGTCATAAAAGCTTATCGTAACCTAATGCCACCGGACGTAACGTATATTGGTGTGACTAATTAAGTAATAATCACAATCTCCATACAAAAGTCCCTAGGGTTTATCAGCTCGCTATTCGAACGATTGTGTTCTATATTTATTTTATCGATCATTTATCTAATAATATATTTTTTTAAAATTTTGATTTGAGGTCATTAAACCTTGTTGCAACCTAACGCCGTCGGACTTAATGTATCATAATGTGACTAATTACTTTATAATCATGATCTCGATATATAAGTCCATAGGGTTTCTCAGCTCGTTATTTGGATGATTATGTTCTATAATTATTTAATAATTATTTTGTTTAATAATACTTTATTTATTTTAATTTGAGGTCAAGAACTCGATATATAAGTTCATGTAAAAAAATAATCAAATGTATATTGTACCCTCCTCATATTCAATAAAAAAAATTAAAATTTTTTAAGTCAAATAGCTAGCATGGTTGGAGGAAATCATAATTGTAGATAAACTAATTATAGTAGTAGCATTTTATTTAGGTTTTCTTAGCTTGGTTTGTTAATCAATTGGTGTTACTATTAATTAATTGCTCCCTTACCTCAAAATTCGAATGCATTAATTTCACAAATACATTAAATGCAAATCAGAACGTATCCATATGAAACGTGCTCATTAATTAGTAAATGAAGACGTCTTATACTAAAGAGTGAAATATAATGAAACTTGGGAAAAAAAAAATTTGCCAACAAAGGGACTCGAAACAGTGACACACAGATTCATGAGGACGTGTTATACCAACAGATCTACGAATAATTATTGTTTTACAATACGGCGGAATTCATAACAAGGCAAACCATAATTCATACAATTAGAAAGATATTAGATTGATTCAATTGCAATTAAGGTTCGTACTCTTTTTTCCATTAATATTATTATTTCATATGAAAAAAAGTTGCATACATTTTGACATTATAGTTGTTCAAATTTAATTAAATTCATTAATTACAAAATTTGCTGAAAAGGGGAATCGAACATATGACCATAAGATTCTAGGTGAGTCGTTATACCATCAGGAAAAGGAGGTACTTCTATTAATGTTTACACCGACTTATGTAAGATGACTTTCTAATACATTTTGTTTAATAATATTTTCTTTATTTCATGTGAAATTAAGGTCTTATTGCCTTCTATAAGATGACTTGGTGTGACTAATTAAGTAATAATCATGATCTTCATACAAAAGTCCATAGGGTTTCTCAGCTCGTAAAGTATTAATTAAGTAATAATCATGATCTTCATACAAAAGTCCCTAGAGTTTCTCAGCTCGTTATTCGGACGATTGTGTTCTATATTTATTTTATCAATCATTTATCTAATAATATATATATTTTTTTTAATTTTGAGGTCATGAAACCTTATCGTAACCTAACACCGTCGTACTTAACGTATCTTTGTGTGAATAATTAAGTAATAATCATGATCTCCATACAAAAGTCCCTAGGGTTTCAGCTCGTAAAGTATTAATTAAGTAATAATCATGATCTTCATACAAAAGTCCCTAGGGTTTCTCAGCTCGTTATTCGGACGATTGTGTTCTATATTTATTTTATCAATCATTTATCTAATAATATATATTTTTTTTTTAATTTTGAGGTCATGAAACCTTATCGTAACCTAACACCGTCGTACTTAACGTATCTTTGTGTGAATAATTAAGTAATAATCATGATCTCCATACAAAAGTCCCTAGGGTTTCTCAGCTCGTTATTCGGATGATTGTGTTCTATATTTATTTTATCAATCATTCATCTAATAATATTTTTATTTTAATTTTGAGGTCACGAAACCTTATCGTAACCTAACACCATCGGGCTTGACATATCTTGGTCTGACTAATTAAGTAATAATCACGATATCCATACAAAAGTCCATAGGGTTTCTCAGCTCGTTATTCGGACGATTGTGTTCTATATTTATTTTATCAATCATTTATCTAATAATATATATATTATTTTTTAATTTTAAGGTCATGAAACCTTATCGTAACCTAACATCGTCGTACTTAACGTATCTTTGTTTGAATAATTAAGTAATAATCATGATATACATACAAAAGTCCCTAGGGTTTCTCAACTCATTATTCGAACGATTGTGTTCTATATCCATATAATAATATAGTTTTTTTAACTTTTATTTGAAGTCATGAAACCTTATCGTAATAATCAAGTAATAATTAAGTAATAATCACTAGCTCCATAAAAAACTCCCTAGGGTTTCTCAACTCGTTAATTGAACGATTGTGTTCTATATTCTACATTTATCAAACATTTTTTGTATCATGATTTATAAAAAAAAATTAATTGGAATTTAATCACTGTGAATGTAAAAAATAATCAAATGTATATTGTCCCCTCCTCATATTCAAAGTTAAAAAAATAAATCTAAAAAATATTAAGTCAAAGAGCTAGCATAGTTGGAGGAAAACATAATTATAGTAGTAGTATTTTATTTAGGTTTTCTTAGCTTGGTTTGTTAATCAATTGGTGTTACTATTAATTAATTGCTCCCTTACCTCAAAATTCGAATTCATTAATTTCACAAATACATTAAATGCAAATCAGAAGACGTCGTATACTAAAGAGTAAAATAATATAAGTGAACTTAGGAGAAAAAAATTGCCAACAAAGGGACTCGAAATAGTGACCCAGGGATTCATGAGGATGTGTTATACCAACAGACCTACGATTAATGACTATCGTAAAAAATAGCGCGGTATATAACAAGGAAAACCTTCATACGTACACTAACAAATATATTAGATTGTTTCAATTGCAATTAATGTTCAAATCTTTTTTTTTCTATTAATATTTATGATTTCGGTTGTTCAAATTTAATTAAAATAAAAATTTATAAAATTTGCTGAAAAGGGGAATTGAACACATGACCTTAAGATTTAAGGGGAGTCACTATACCATCAGGACAATGAGCTATTTCTATTTATGCTTACACCGATTTATCTAAGGCGAGTTTTTAATTCCTTTTGTTTTAATAATATTTTCTTTATTTCATGTGCAATTAAGGTCTTATTGTCTTCTATATAAAAAAAAAGGTTTTATTGCCTTGCGTAGGCTTAAATAACGTACCATAACGTGATTAATTAAGTAATAATCACGATATCCATATAATAATATAGCTTTTTTTAACTTTTATTTGAAGTCATGAAACCTTATCGTAATAATCAAGTAATGATTAAGTAATAATCACTAGCTCCATAAAAAAACTCCCTAGGGTTTCTCAGCTCGTTAATTAAACGATTATGTTCTATATTCATCTAATAATATTTTTATTTTAAATTTGAGGTCACAAAACCTTATCGTAACCTAACACCATCGGGCTTGACATATCTTGGTCTGACTAATTAAGTAATAATCACGATATCCATACAAAACTCCCTAGGGTTTCTCAGATCTTATTCGAACGACTGTGTTCTATATTTATTTTATCAATCATTTATCTAATAATATATATTTTTTTAATATCGAGGTCATGAAACCTTATCGTAACCTAACACTGTCGTACTTAACGTATCTTTGTTTGAATAATTAAGTAATAATCACGATATACATACAAAAGTCCCTAGGGTTTCTCAGCTCATTATTCGAACGATTGTGTTCTATATCCATATAATAATATAGCTTTTTTAACTTTTATTTGAAGTCATGAAACCTTATCGTAATAATCAAGTAATAATTAAGTAATAATCACTAGCTCCATAAAAAACTCCCTAGGGTTTCTCAGCTCGTTAATTAAACGAATATGTTCTATATTCATCTAATAATATTTTTATTTTTATTTTAAGGTCACGAAACCTTATCGTAACCTAACACCATCGGGCTTGACATATCTTGGTCTGACTAATTAAGTAATAATCACGATATCCATACAAAAGTCCCTAGGGTTTCTCAGCTCGTTATTCGGACGATTGTGTTCTATATTTATTTTATCAATCATTTATCTAATAATATATATTTTTTTAAAATTTGAGGTCATTAAAACCTTATCGTAACCTAACACCGTCGTACTTAACGTATCTTTGTTTGAATAATTAAGTAATAATCGCGATATACATACAAAAGTCCCTAGGGTTTCTCAGCTCATTATTCGAACGATTGTGTTCTATATCCATATAATAATATAGCTTTTTTAACTTTTATTTGAAGTCATGAAACCTATCGTAATAATCAAGTAATAATTAAGTAATAATCACTAGCTCCATAAAAAAACTCCCTAGGGTTTCTCAGCTCGTTAATTAAACGATTATGTTCTATATTCATCTAATAATATTTTTATTTTAATTTTGAGGTCACGAAACCTTATCGTAACCTAACACCATCGGGCTTGACATATCTTGGTCTGACTAATTAAGTAATAATCACGATATCCATACAAAACTCCCTAGGGTTTCTCAGATCGTTATTCGAACGATTGTGTTCTATATTTATTTTATCAATCATTTATCTAATAATATATATTTTTTTAATATCGAGGTCATCAAACCTTATCGTAACCTAACACCGTCGTACTTAACGTATCTTTGTTTGAATAATTAAGTAATAATCACGATATACATACAAAAGTCCCTAGGGTTTCTCAGCTCATTATTCGAACGATTGTGTTCTATATCCATATAATAATATAGCTTTTTTAACTTTTATTTGAAGTCATGAAACCTTATCGTAATAATCAAGTAATAATTAAGTAATAATCACTAGCTCCATAAAAAACTCCCTAGGGTTTCTCAGCTCGTTAATTAAACGATTATGTTCTATATTCATCTCATAATATTTTTATTTTAATTTTGAGGTCACGAAACCTTATCGTAACCTAACACCATCGGGCTTGACATATCTTGGTCTGACTAATTAAGTAATAATCACGATATCCATACAAAAGTCCATAGGGTTTCTCAGCTCGTTATTCGGACGATTGTGTTCTATATTTATTTTATCAATCATTTATCTAATAATATATATTTTTTTAAAATTTTGAGGTCATGAAACCTTATCGTAACCTAACACCGTCGTACTTAACGTATCTTTGTTTGAATAATTAAGTAATAATCACGATATACATACAAAAGTCCCTAGGGTTTCTCAGCTCATTATTCGAACGATTGTGTTCTATATTCATATAATAATATAGCTTTTTTAACTTTTATTTGAAGTCATGAAACCTTATCGTAATAATCACTAGCTCCATAAAAAACTCCCTAGGGTTTCTCAGCTCGTTAATTAAACGATTATGTTCTATATTCATCTAATAATATTTTTATTTTTATTTTGAGGTCACGAAACCTTATCGTAACCTAAAACCGTCTGACGTAATTAATTAATAATCATGATCTACATACAAAAGTCATTATGGTTTCTCAGCTCGTTATTTGAATGATTATGTTCTGTAATTATTTTCTCAATCCTTTTGTTTAATAATATTTTATTTAACATAATAATTATAATAACAATTTATAAATCATAAGGGTTTTTTTTAACTTATAAATATAAATTAATTGGTGTGAATAATTGCTCCCTTACCTCAATTTCGAATTCACATTATATATAAAAATATATTGTTTGGATTTGAGAAATACATTTAATGCAACATGGATCGCATTTACATGTATAACTGGAAAATTAAAACACATATTAAGGCGTCTTCTAATTGGCGAACGCTTACCATATTAAATTAGCAATTCATTTATTTTAACGCCACATTAATGACATTCATAAATAGCGCGGTATATAACCTTCATACGTACACTCACAAATATATTAGATTGTTTCAATTGCAATTAATGTTCAAATCTTTTTTTTCTATTAATATTTATTATTTCGGCATATGGAAAAAGTTGCATACATTTTGACATTATGGTTGTTCAAATTTAATTAAAATAAAAAATTATAAAATTTGCTGAAAAGGGGAATCGAACACATGACCTTAAGATTCAAGGGGAGTCACTATACCATCAGGACAATGATCTATTTCTGTTTATGCTTACACCGATTTATCTAAGACGACTTTTTATTTTTTTTTAATAATATTTTCTTTATTTCATGTGCAATTATTGCCTTCTATTAAAAAAAGGTTTTATTGCCTTGCGTAGGCTTAAATAACGTACCATAACTCCCTAGGGTTTCTCAGCTCGTTAATTGAACGATTATGAAATATTCATCTAATAATATTTTTATTTTAATTTTGAGGTCATGAAACCTTATCGTAACCTAACACCGTCAGGCTTGACATATCTTGGTCTGACTAATTAAGTAATAATCACGATCTCCATACAAAAGTCCCTAGGGTTTCTCAGCTCGTTATTCAGACGATTGTGTTCTATATTTATTTTATCAATCATTTATCTAATAATATATATTTTTTAAAAATTTTGAGGTCATGAAACCTTATCGTAACCTAACACCGTCGTACTTAACGTATCTTTGTATGAATAATTAAGTAATAACCATGATCTCCATACAAAAGTCCCTAGGGTTTCTCAGCTCGTTATTCGAACGATTGTGTTCTGTATTTATTTTATCAATCATTTATCTATAAATATATATTTTTTTTTAATTTTGAGGTCATGAAACCGTATCGTAACCTAACACCGTCGTACTTAACGTATATTTGTGTGAATAATTAAGTAATACTCACGATCTAATACAAAAGTCCCTAGGGTTTCTCAGCTCGTTAATTGAACGATTATGTTCTATATTCTACATTTATCAAACATTTTTTTGTATCATTATTTATAAAAAAAAATTAATTGGAATTTAATCACTGTGAATGTAAAAAATAATCAAATGTATATTGTCCCCTCCTCATATTCAAAGTTAAAAAAATAAATCTAAAAATATTATAGTAGTAGTATTTTATTTAGGTTTTCTTAGCTTGGTTTGTTAATCAATTGGTGTTACTATTAATTAATTGCTCCCTTACCTCAAAATTCGAATGCATTAATTTCACAAATACATTAAATGCAAATCAGAACGCATCTATATGATACGTGTTCATTAATTCATAAAGGAAGACGTCTTATACTAAAGAGTAAAATAATATAAGTGAACTTAGAAGAAAAAAATTGCCAACAAGGGGACTCGAAACAGTGACCCAAGGATTCATGAGGACGTGTTATACCAACAGATGTACGATTAATAACTGTCGTAAAAAATAGCGTGGTATATAACAAGGAAAACCTTCATACGTACACTCACAAATATATTAGATTGTTTCAATTGCAATTAATGTTCAAATCTTTTTTTCTATTAATATTTATTATTTCGGCATATGGAAAAAGTTGCATACATTTTGACATTATGGTTGTTCAACTTTAATTAAATAAAAATTTATAAAATTTGCTAAAAAAGGGAATCGAACACATGACCTTAAGATTCAAGGGGAGTCACTATACCATCAGGACAATGAGCTATTTCTATTTATGATCACACCGATTTATCTAAGACGACTTTTTAATTCCTTTTGTTTTAATAATATTTTCTTTATTTCATGTGCAATTAAGGTCTTATTGCATTCTATATAAAAAAAAAGGTTTTATTGCCTTCTAAATATACTAGTCCGTGCTTTGCACGGTTTTTTTATTTGCTTTCGTTGATATTATGTAGATTTTTCAGAAATTTGAAAATTAAAATTTAATGAATATATAAGTATTATTGTAATCTTTTGATAATTTATTATGCAGTAAAGTATTAATGAATATAATGAATAATTCCGTCTATTTAATTATTAAATATTTTTTTAAAAACTACATTTTATGTACAATTACATAGTTTTCCATTTACTTTGATTGCGGCTTACACGGGTTGAATCACGGTCATCCGAGGCCAAACTGTTACATTATTTATATAATTCTAGTTTTAAACCCGCGCTTTTGCGCGAATCACTTTATTAATATTTATATATTAATTTTTGAATTTTTGAAATTTTATTTTTTTATATTCATTTCATTGCTGTTGTATAAAAACAGACAAAAATAAATAAAATTTAACAACATATATTACTAGCTTAATATTTTTGTCGTTTTATCAAGGGATAAGGTGCAAAAAAACCCTTAACATTTTGGATCTGGAGCAATTTTACCCCTAACGTATAAAATGATGCAATTTTACCCCTAACGATGATAATTTGGGTCAATTTGAGAAATAATTTATCAAACTGTCTTTTCGATCATGATTTTATCATCTACACTTCACACGTGCATCATTTTATCAATAACAAATCACAAACATATGTTGAGATGTGAAAAAAATATTGCCTTTTGTACGGATTAGACAAAAAAATTCAAAAAATTCATCGAATTTATAAATATTAATCTCTAATGCTATTATTAAATTACAAAAAACATGAAATCCTTTTTTTGAACGAATTGATATGCAATTGGTGCAAAATAAAGAACAAAAATGTCTGTGATAGTGTCTGAAATTGACTCAAATTATAAACGTTTTGAGTAAAATTGCTTTCAGCTGCAAACGTTAAAGGTAAAATTGTAAAACTTTAGACGTTAAGGGCAAAATTGCAAAACTACCATTGGACAAATTTATATATATATATATATATATATATATAACAACTTTTTGTTGCACGGACTTTTTATTTAGTTTCGTCGTGTAATATATAGTTGTTATTTTATGAGTGATATCATATTACTATTACTTTTATGAACTTTAATCTCCCAACATTGTGATTATAAATTTTTAAGATACTTATCAAATATTTTAGTTGAAGATGCAATAACAAAAAAGATTTTTTTTAAGTACTTGTAGTTTTTTATTGAATAAATTGGTTAGTTAAGATAAGGATGAAATTATTGAAGCAGAAAATCCAGTTAACTAAAATGAAGTTTGACAAAGAACAAAAATCAGTTATACATTGAGGGTTGCATTTTGTAGTTTGTAAAGTGCAATGTTCTCAACAAATGTAAAAGAAGAAATTGTATTGTAAATATTGCAGTTTTTATCAAAAATTAAAATTGGATAGAATACCTTTAAAAAATGGATAGAATAAAAATTTAATATATTCTCGAATTTGAGTTTGATTTTAAATTATTTTATTAAATCAAATCTTATCTTTTTTTTTTTTGAAATTAAGATATGTCTAAATTAATTTCTCCTAGATTTATAGATTTCCTACTAAGAGTCAATCATTTGTGTTTCTCTTAATCAAGAATCTTTTTTATATATGACAGAGTACACTTTAATTTAATAACGTAACAAAACCTATTTTAATGTTGGCATAATATTCATTTGGCCCCTCAAACTAAGGCTTTAAAATCAATTAGCACCTTAAACTATCAAAATCATCAATTAGATCCTAAACTAAGTAAAAATCATCAATTGAGTCCTAATTCTAAACAAAAATCATCAATTGAAGCCTCATCGAAAATCATTCGGTTGACAGTTTCAAACCTCTTTCCAAAACTCATTTTGAACCAACACAGAGATTATTATAGTCTATATCCAATAATCAAATTTTCTGATTTTAGGATAAGATTGAGACTCAATTGAAATTTTTTACTTAGTTTATGGACCTGATTGATGATTTTAATAGTTTAGGGTCCTAATTGACTTTAACCCTTTAGTTTGAGGAGCCAAATAGGTCATGCCTTTAATGTTTGGTAAAATAATTTGATGAACATTCTTATTGTATAGTTCATAAATAATAACATTTTCCAAGTCAGAGGTTGCAAATCTAATTCCCTAGATTTAGGGATTATATTTTTCAATTGAAATGAATTAAATGAATTAAAGAATATTTAAAATTACTTTCTAAAAACTACATGGTAACTCATACATTCCACAAACTCCCTAGCTTAATATTACATTGAAAATTCTTTAAAACAAATACTACAAATTTCTCTATTCAAACTAATAGATTTTGATCTGCTCATATTTACATAATAAAGAAGATCCATGAATCCTTATTGCTTAGTGTCTTAATCACCGACCAATTAGTTATCCATTGCAAAGTCAATCCCTTGTGAGAGAAGAAGAAAAAAAACAAAACATAAATCACAATTAAAGTGAAACTTAAACGAACTGTGAAACTTTTGCAAACCAAATGAATTAAATGAAAAACAGAGGAAGACAAAGCTACTAGAAAAAAGAGAATGTGAGAGATTGATTGCAAAGTAAATTATAGATCATATAAGGAAATTGGAGATCATATAAACTTGAAACTCGAAGCCAAATACATCTCAAATTATAATTTTTTACCTTCATTATTAGGTTCTTTAACAAATATTTCAAGCTGCTTGTAACTGTGACAGGATTTGGACTGACATTAGACATATGCATCTCCTATAAAAGAGAAATTGTTGTTTCTATCAGACCATTTTGTGGATAACCTGATATCATGGCATCCGAGAAGCTAAAGTTTTCTCCCGAGATTCATAAAACAGATCACAAAACAAATGTCGTACTGATTACATTACATTCCATTTAATTTAATATATACTATGATCATAGATACAAAAAAATATTAAATATCAAAGCAATTATACATCAACCTATTTTATTTGAGGTGCAACTAATAATTATGAATTAGATGAGTATAATTCTAGTTTGATTAAACTATAAACTGTATTACCAGACCTGTCAAAACAGGCTTCATTAAATACAAAGATGTGATCTCTAAAGATGCTCAGTTATAGGGAAATTAAGAATAAAGAAAGATACAAAAATATATTTTCTCATGGAAATAAGTATCGTAACAGAATTACATAAGCAAAACGATTTGTAAAAGAAGAAGAAATAAATCAAGCAATTGCAAATTTTAGGGAAATAGAACAATTCAGAATAAATATGAATTAATGTTGAAACTCATGGATGCAAGGAAATGTACAATTAACCATGAGAGTTTAGATTGAAAATTTTAATACTTATATGAAGAGAAAAGCATTACCTTTCTGACATATCTTCATCTGTGTCATCTTCATATGTTGGAGGTTCAATGACATCTTTGGCACCAGCTACAAAATGCAGCAGAATAAAATAAAATCATCCACAAAGACATGCACATGTTATGACAACCCTGCGTTGAATGGATGGCTGCTACCACTATCTATAATAATGAAAAGTGGTCTCAGAATTATATTAGTTGGACAAATGGTATTTGAACCTGAAAACTGAAAGGCAACATTAAATAACCTGAAGCAAGATGAGAATATAGATATGAATGGTTGAACTCTAGCAGCAAGATGAGAGGCAAAATAACCTGAAGCTGATAAGCATATTAGCATTATACTTTCTGGGGGAGCTCCTCACAAATTGTAGCCACAACTTGCCCACAAGTTATGTGCATTAACTTCGATGATTCATAGAGCTACATCAAAACAAATGATCCAAAAGCATAGAGCATAAATTCTGAACATCAAATGAAGGGATAAAAGTAAGAATAAAATTGAAGGAAATAAACAAAGGATCCGGAATTTCAAAATTCTTTGAGATTCCAACATGCAATTCAGAAATGAGAGGCTGAAAATCGAAAAAGAAGAAGGTAGTGATTCCTGAAATTAATTCAGCCTCGATCCATTAGATGAAACAGTAATGGTTGATAGATGAAGCAACTTTTTCAGTTCAACATTCATTAGGAAAGCTCTAAGAAATACAGATCATAAAAAAAAATCAGAAATGAAATTAATGTTAGAACTGAAAAAAACGAAAATACAATAAGCAAACTCTTAATTTGCAACTTTACCCTGTTTCCACCAACACTAATGTTCAAATCCATCAAGAAACAGCAACTTGAGAAGAGGTAGAATTTGAGAATATGGAGACAGAAAAGTTTGAAATATGAGAATGTGGAGATTGAATATACAGAGAAAACAAAGTGCTGGAAGAATTTGAGCAAATAGATTTTCTATCAACTCCAAAGAACTCACCTTTGGAGAATTTGAGCAATAGTTCGAATTTGAGAATCTGGAGACATAAGGGCTTTTCGTCGAAGAATTTGAGAATATGGAGACAGAACAGATCGAAGAAGAAAAGCGAAAGAAGCATAAGCGAAGAAGAAGGAACAGAGCAAAGAATAAGGAGCGGTTTGTGAACAGTTTCTTATGGAAAACCGAAAAGAGATATGTTATGTTAGGTTACCTTTTTTTCTAAAAAATAATTTTTAAAAATCACATAAATTAACACATCAGCATAGAGTGTCTCAAATAAAGACATATCAGCATGCTAAGTTACAGATTTAGTATATGTAGTAGATTACATTAATTCAATTACAATTAAGGTTCCTTTTTTTATTATTATTACTAATATTATTATTTCAGAGTATCTTATATTAAAAAAGTTGCATACAACTTTGACAATATGGTTGTCCAAATTTAATCAAAATCAATAAACAAAGAAATTTGCTGAAAAGGGGAATCGAACACATGACCATAAGATTCAAAGGGACTCATTCTACCAACATGACAATATGGTTGTCATATTTAATCAATAATTTATTTAATAATTTTTTTTTTTTACCTCACGTAACCTTAGCCTAAACTAATAATAATAGTAGTAAATTAGTTAGATTTTGTTATATTATTGGTTTGTTAATCAATTAGTTTTAATAGTAATTAATAGCTCTATTTTCGAATGCATTGACTTCACAAATACATTAAATGCAATTCGGAACTCATTCATATCAAACGTGCATATTTACGGACATAGGAAGACGTTTTCTCATATATTGATTCAACTATAATTAAGGTTTCAATAATAATAATAATAAAAAATACATACTTGTTCGAATTAAAATAATACTTGCCAAAATAAGGTGACTCGAACACATGATCATTTATTTCAAGGAGAATTTGTTTTACCAACTGGACAAGGGGCTATTACTGCTAAGATTAACAACAAATTATTTGAGATTATTGTGTTGTACATAAAAATACCTAAAATGGGAACCTTGGTTATGATGGGAATTGAAGTAGCATGTTCAACTGCTAACATGGAATCAAAGTGGTAGAAGACATCCAGAATACGTCAGCACCCCTTTCGACCAGATAAACAAAACCCAAATGAATAAATAATCAATAACCCGAAACAAAACCCAAATGAATAAATAATCAATAACCCAAAAAAGAACATAAGCAAATTAAAAGAAAACATGTTTAAATGCTAACATGGAATCAAAGTGGAAGAAGACATCCAGAATACGTCGGCACCTCTTTCGACCAGATAAACAAAACTCAAATGAATAAATAATCAATAACCCGAAACAAAACCCAAATGAATAAATAATCAATCACCCAAATAAGAACATAAGCAAATTAAAAGAAAAGCAAAGATGAAATCAACTGATGTCAAAGCTCCCTGATGAAATCAACCGATACATAAATGTTTGCTCAACTGATGTCAAAGCTCCCTGGGGTACAATTATACAAATGAGTAACTATTGCAGCCCAGGAAGTTTAGACATTAGTTCTTCAAACATTTTTTCTTCTCTTGAAGGTATATATGTCTCGCCTAATTTGTGGATTCTCCACAAGTAGTTTAATAGTTTTTTTTAGAATACATAACACAGAAGAGAGTTCCATTTCAGTTATTTATATGTAAATGTCAATGCAGTTGGAGACTCTTCAGTTTCCCATCATCAATGAAAGGAATATCAAAAAAAGGCTGCAACTCTTTACGTATAAAAGTGGTAAAATAATTGAGGATGACCAGTTACATCAGTCATCTCCCATTCTCCATTATTGAATATACTAGTAATAACTTAAACAAGTAATATAGTAATAATAATTTAACTAGAAGATATGATTACACGATATCCATAATGAATCTATATTCAATAATTCAGACAGATGCATCATATAAAGACAGAAAATAATTAAAAGACATCTTCCAGTATTCTTTCGTTTCAAATTTTTAACTTATCATGCATTTATTATACTGTCACATTAATGGCATAAAATCGACCTTGCATTTATTATTGTATGTAAGAAATTTGAAAATAATTTTTAGTAGTAGTATAAATAAGCTTGAATCGATGGAAATCATTTAAAGTATAACATTGGCTATCAAAGTTTATCAATCATTTATCATTTCATCTTCAAATATAATTCATATTATATGGATAAGTCTGAAAAGCAGATTGGAAACATTATGGGAGAGAAGGATGATGTTACTGATACCGATGCCACAAAAGCATTGGCTGATTTTTCAAACATGATTACAAGTTTTAATGATTCATTCGTGGAAGGAGATGCAGATTCAATAATAGACTTCATGCAGGTGATTGCATCTGCCACAAAATTGATGTATGAGTCGGCGGCTAAATATATGAAATCCGAATTGGAAGAGATTGAGGAGTTGAAGGATGAAGTTGAGGAGGCGAAGGACACGTTGAAGGCTTTTAACAAGATGAACAAAGTATTGGATAGGTTGGAATAGTCAACTACACATGTTATGTTTGCTTTGTTTAATATTGTTGTTTTGTGAGATACCGTAAACACAGTTTTTATTTTAATACAAAATAATTTCTTATCTACTGAAGTTTATATTAATAATTGCATTTAAGAGTATATTTGATTTGAGTATATTTTATGGGACACTGCTAAATGGATAGAAAAAATGGGGATAGAATGGATAGAATGAGTTAAAATATCATAATTACCATTCATAAAATAAAATTAGATTTTCGTTTATATATTTGTAGTCATAGGAACTCACAAACTAAAATAGTATTTAATGTACTAGTAGTATTGAATCATTAATAGAATATAAAAATAAACAAAATAAAAATATTTCAAAAGGGCATTTTGGTAGGATTTTTTTTTTCTATCCCTTCTATCCGGATAAATTCTATCCGGATTAGCTTTTCTCTATTTTATGTGTAGTGAGGCAATAAAATTTGTAAATACTTAAAATATCCGTTTTTTCATATTACATCTAAAAACTTGTAATTTTAAAGTACGATTTGCATAAGGATAATGAAAATGTGTTGGTGCTTAAATTGTTAAATTAATTGTGTAGTGAAACAAGTATAATTTAGAAATACCTAAAACATCTGTTACTTCATATTACATCTAAAAACTTGTAATTTTGAAGTACATTATAATTTCGTGATATAGTCGGTTTAACATGAAAAGTTTAATTATATTTAATTAAGATTTGTAATAATTAATATTTAATAAAGGATATCGTAGGTGTAATTTTATGGACTAATTTTTTTCCGTAGCTCAATTTTTTTTTGGGTTGTCAAAATATTATTCTACTCAAATATAATTTGAAAATACCTAAAACATCTGTTTCTTCATATTACAATTCGTTATATAATCGGTTTAACATGAAAAGTTTAATTATATTTAATTGATTTAACATAATATAAACCTTAATTTTGACATCAATAATTTACAGTTAATAAATATAAAAAAAACATAATATTTCAATATTAGTGAGATTGTGATGATAGAGAAAACCATAGTGCTATTATTGAAAATGAAAAAGAACTGTGTAAACATAAGTAAAACAACAAATAAAAGATCCATAAAAAAACAACAAAATAAAGTAAAAGACAAAAACATCACAGTTTATCTATTCTTAAATCCACATTCACATTATGTGCATCATTAATTTTTGCCTTCAGATCTTCCAACTTCTTCACCAATTTCTCCTTCTCCTCCATTTTTGACTCAAAATAATCAGCCATTGAATCAGAGAGAAACACTAATGCAGATGAAACAACTTTCATGAATTTTAGGATTTCATCCTTGTCTCCACGCTTGAGTGCAACTTGTACTCCATTTAGAACACTTTCATAATAAACTCCCAATTGAGTATCATCACTACCCTCACTATCTTCGCACGTCTTTCTCTTTTTACCTGAGGACTCACCTGCCACGTTACCAAGATTCTCTCCTGACATATTTATCAGTGATTACAACACTTTGATAGTGCTATGTGAAATGGTATGCATGGTGAGAGACTATTTATATAGATTAACACACCTTTTCAAATGCACACTACATGTAACTGAAAACTGCTTTTATTTCACGAATACATTGAATCTAATACAATCTGTATTCAGTTACATTTACCATACCAACATAATGGCATTTAAAAAAGTATTAATACATTGAATACAAAACAGATACATCTAATGAAAAGACGTCTCTGTATTTAAGTGTGATTATGAATAGACTTTACAAATTAAGTACATTAATTCCGAAATTTTCTATATAAATAGGAGTATGTAAGGCTCTCGAAATGTTATACTCGCTCTTAAAATATGGACTTGGTAATACTGGACGATTCAGCAGAGCCTTTCAAAGAGCCTTCCAAAAATGAAGACAATTTCCATCCATGCCTATTTGAAGATGATCCTAATGAAGGAATTTCTGCACTCAAAAAAATAAAAGTAGAAAAGTCTAAAAAAGAATCAGTGGGGCCTTCGTCGCAAAAGAAGAAAAAGGGTCAGCAAAAGTTGGGTGTGAAGGAAGGGAATACATCCAGGAAGCTTATTATTGGGAAGACTGATGACGGTGTTAATCCGTTGGGTGCTAATCCATTTCCGATAAATCAAATTGAAGATGTTGTTCAAAAGTGTGTCAAGAAACATATGCGTCAACATACAGCTGAATTCTTAACATGCATCAAGTCCATCGTCGTATCCTTAGATATTTTGCATGATTCAATGCGTCTTTGTTTGGAGTCGGATTATCAGGAGATGGAAACTAATGATGAGAAGCTGGATAAAGGGAAAGACAAGAAGATGTAGATCCACAAAAGCATTTGATTGTGAAAAATGCTTTAATAAGTTTCATATTCTTAATTATGTGTGTCTTGACTTACTGTAAGACATTAAATTTCAATAATATATATGAAACATTGATTTTCAATATTTTATTTCTTAGTTTCATTATTGGATGATAACTTAGTTTTCAAGTAATACCTAGGTTACATATATTTCAATTTGTATTATAATGATAACAATTGCTAATTTTTACAAAAAATTAACCATTCATATAATACCAAATATTAATTCATAAAAAAAAATACATTTAATATCAAGGTGCCTTCTATGGTTACTTTGTTTTTGATAAAGTACCATTACTTGGTGTGTTTTCACCATTGGATGATGGATTAGAAAATTAATCCAATGGTGAAAACACACAAAGCAAGAGTTACCTTGTTAAAAACAAAGTAACAATAGACTTTACCTTAATTATCAAACTATAATTTGCAAGTAATACCTGAGTTGAATGAATTATAAATTAATGCATTAAAATAAACTGTATATAAACAAGACGTTTAATTAATTAACAAAATAATTTGAATATAAATACCCAATTTGAAAATTATCACTTTTTTTTTTTTCTTCAAAAAAAAAGTGATAATTTTCAAATAGTAGCTAATTTGGATGCATTATAAATAAGTACAAATAAGAAGACGTCTTTTGATCAGGACCAAATGATTTTTACGGTAGTTGCTAACCAATTGATCTACGAACATTTACTGATGCGATTGATAATTAATATGTTTTAACGTGTTTATATAATAATCTGTGAAAAAATACAAAAAGGAGCGCGACGTTGGGGTCGAAAACGGGTCGGCTTGTTTAGATCACCAAACTTACCGCTACAGTAGACCGTCTTAGTGATACTTCTCTCGAATTAAATTGTAACACGTGTTATATGGGTTTTGTTTAATCCTGGAGAAATAGGAACGCCATTGTTTCCGATCAAAATCCTCGACAAATTCCCAATACCGAAACCTAACTTCATCACCGACGGCATCGATTTTTCCTTACCACTACACAGATTTTCTTATCATCCTTCATTTCTAAATCTTCAAACTTCAAGCTCCAATTTCAAGCTCCAATGGCTAAGACAAGACAGAGTACAACTGGTTCACGAAGCAAGGGGAAGCAGACATTGCAACCTAAGAGGAAGAACAAGGCTATAAAAAGGCATAGAACTTGCAATGCCGGAACATCTAGTACCAGAGATAGAGTGGCGAAGCTGGATAGTATGCCTATGCTCAAAGGTATGCCCGTTGATATTGAATCCCTGAAAAAAATCCATTTTGATGTTTCTCCTTACATTGAGCATTTAAAATTGAGGAAATTGTTGACTCTTAAAGTCAACACATACGATGAATTGGTTAAGGAATTCTATAGAAACCTTCATAGGAATAACAGGGGAACAAAGATATCTTCTAGTGTAAAAAACGTTAAGATCAAAATAGACACTACTTTGTTAAATGAACTTTTTGCATTAAAAACCCAGCTGATAAAAAAATAGAATGGGAGGGGTATAATGATACCCATTTCATAAAGGAAGTCCTACACGAGTCTGGTTTACCCCTTGCCACGACAAACATGACGGCTCATGCCCGATTTTTACATCAAGTGGTGATAAAGACACTGCTACCTAAGTATGGTAGCAGGGAAAAATACTCATTAGCCGAAAGGATTATTTTGTGGCATCTGTTAAAGGGGAAACAGATGAATTTTGCTCAACAGATTATCTATCACATACTGAACAGGTTCAGAGCGGTTAAGAAAGACCGTCAAAGGAAAATCCATCTACCTTATGGTAATCTTTTGACGGTAGTCTTTGAACATTACAATGTTCCTGTGACTGTGAGGGATAACCGGTCAGTCAATACAAATCTCATGGATGCTCTATACTTGTTAAGTATGGCAACTATGACGAGTAATAGAGGCTGGATCCTTTCCAAATTTGTCAGAGCTGAAGATGAAATTGTGTTTGATAAAAAAACATATTTAAGGAACGTGGGGAATGACGGAGAGGATGTTGAGGTTGAGCTGGAAGGTGATGGGCATGTGGATGATGACATAGAAAGTCTGGATGTTGGGATGGATTGTTTTGATTTTGAAGATGAAGATGTTGGGATGGGTGGTGTGGAGATGGAGGGTTCAGAGGATACGTTAGAGGCTGATGAGCCAAGACCCGAAGAGTCTGACGAAGAAGAGGAGGATGAGTATGAGATTGTATTCCGGACGGTGGAGCAGCCAGAAAAGGAGAAAACAATGGAGGAAAAAGTTGATGATGACAGCAATGTTCTGATGCTGTTAACTTATCCTGAAGCTGAACTACCGACACCCTCTTGTCCAATGAAGAAGCTTTTGATTTTAGACTTGAATGGGGTACTTATATGCTCGTGAACCGGTCGCCATCGCCCACATATCACTCCATTCATGAAATTCTGTTTTGATAATTTTACGGTTGCAATTTGGTCATCAAAGATGAGGTATTTTTCACATTCTTATAAGGTTCATTGAATTCTAAACATTTGATCCTCTTTTTACATTCTTCTTAAGTTCATTGAATACTTTATAATTATAGTGTCTTCTTATGTGTTTTCCAGGAAAAACATTGACAAGATTCTTCCAAAAATTAGAATGTCATTGGCTGATGAAGTTCAAATGTTGTTTGTTTGGGTTAGACAATTGTTTCCAACTTTTAGGATTCTTTTCCGTTCCAACATCAACTATTGAAATATTCATGTTTCCTATATAATAGTTTACTACACTGTTTGATTTTCAGGGTCAAGAGCATTGTGTTGTAACAAATGTCACATTTGGCGCCCGTGATAAAAAATGTATAATGTTTAAAGATTTGAAGCATGTTTGGGATAGCTATCCACAATTCAATGCTTCAAATACTGTGTTGATAGATGATTCACCATACAAGTCACTACTGAATTCTGTAAGTGTACCATCTTTATTAAAATTACCCTGTATTATGATGCATTATAATTTCATTTGTTGGATTCTGTAGCCAAACAATTTCATCTACCCCACAACATTTGATTCAAAGAACAGATTGGACAATTATCTAGGTAAAGCTTCCTGTCAATATTTATGTACTTTATTTATCAAAATGTTCATCTAACTAAAATAATACAATTTGCAGAGCCAAATGGAGGTTTTGTAACCTATTTGGAAAGACTATCACGCGCACAACACGTTGCAGAATTCATCCAGAGGGAACAAATCGGTCAAGATCCCATTCGAGAGGATGATGGGCGAATGGCTAAACTGCAACAAGCTATAGATTATGCTATGGCATATGGAAGATGGCAAAAAATACTTTGTCAAATGTAAATATATATTTTGACAAACAGTAACTAGATATTTTTGGCATACTATGTGAAAACAATTGTTTCGGCGATCAATCTGTGTTACAAATTTATGTTTGTTTAATTATCATTTGGTTGTGTCAATTTCGACAGGCTGTGTTAAACACAAATTTATAACAGTTTGTATATATGAATTATTCCATAGAAGACATCTTCTTTGTAGTATTTAACACATAAGAAGACATCTTCATTTGACAATATATTCTATACGCTAAAAGGTAACACCAAATTATAATACATCATTTTTTTTGTTTTACATTGTTTACTTATCACAAATATTTACTCATATCCAAATGACACAGATGACTGGAATTTCGGCTATGCTTCATATTTGATTGATAATAAGACAACCTCTTATGTATATTCTCTAATATGATATCGAAACAACATTTTTTTACATTGCATTTTCAATCCATTTATTTATCAATGAGGATTGAAATAGAGTGGTAAACGATTAATCTAAAACTAAGATTAGTTCTGGTCGAATAGAGGCTGCCTGAGATTAATTCCGATCACTTTGAGACTGCCTGAGATTAATTCCGATCATTTTGACACTGCCTGAGATTGATTCCGGTCGAAAAAAGTCTGCCTAAGGTTGATTTAGCATCGTCAATGGCTGCCATGAGAGAGAAATCGTATTCCTTTGGTTGCACAATTCAACGTTATGCATTAATTTGGAAAGAGAAAGAGAAGATGATATTAATTGATGAGAGAGAATTCGGTTTTTAAAATGCACAAGGTTTTAAATTACAACCTACATGTCAGCAGGTAAAACCTTTTTAATATTAAAGGCCAACTTAAATTATGGACCATTAGATCTTGATCCAATGGATATTAATTGCTCACCACCCATGGAGATAATTTAGTGCTCACCATTAAAACCAACCCCATATATATATATATATATATATATATATATATATAATATAAAACAGTAACGATGGAGCTGATGTGTCACTTCCTTCTTTTTTACTGATAAAAAATATAATATAATATATAATATATAGATTTTAATTATATTATTATTTTATCTATATAAAAATTATTTTATCCGTACTATATCTAAAAGTTCTACAGAATTTAAATTAATCTCTAAAATCTCTCTAATTCTCTGCATATCTATCTATAATATAAAACAGTAACGATGGAGCTGTGGTGTCACTTGCTCCTTTATATCATTAATTGTAATTATTAGATTATATTTTTGTTAATATATATATATATATGTTAAGATGAATCCGTGCATTGCACGGGCCAAAAGCTAGTATATATATATATAACAATAACAATGGAGCTGATGTGTCACTTCCTCTTTTTTTACTGATAAAAAATATAATATATATATTAATTATAATTATATTATTATATTATATTGATCTATAAAATGATTATTTAAAGTAAATGTAAAAATAAAATTAAATTTAGATAACACATTTAATGTCGGTAAAGGCTATGTTTACTTTGTTTTTTTTTACAAAGTAAGCTTTACTTTGTGTATTTTCACCATTGGATTAATTTTATACTCCATCATCCAATGGTGAAAACACACCAAGCAATGATACTTTGTCAAAAACAAGGTAACCATAGAAAGCACCCATTTATGTCATTAATTTTAATTATTAAATTACAAATATTTTTTTAATATATATATGCCAAGATGAATATGTGCATCACACGAGACAAAAATTAGTTTTAATTATTTAATAAATGATATGCACCTTTGGGAAGAGATTCTGCGGAGAGGAACAAATGATCCGTGATGTGGTTGAATCCTAAAAATCCACTTGAAAACCTGCAATTAAACAGAAATAATGTCAAAGGGGGCGGTTTTTCGGCCAACCTGCTCTGATATCTAAGTCCGTTTGAGTTAAGACTTAAAGATGAACACAACACAGTAAATCAAAAATAAGATGTAAGCTTAATGAACGAATGAAGTAGTATACATTGGGCGGAGTTTACTCTATTTATACTATGATCGAGCTGTAGAAGATATTTAGGAGTTTAGGAGCAGGCGTGCAACGTGTCACTTGTTGATAGGTGAACATGCATCCAGATATTAGGGTCTAATACCCTTAAGCTCACTAGGTCTGTGATTCACATGATCGGACGTGATTGCTGTAACAGGTGGATCCTTGACTGTGTCTTTTGAGACTTTCCGAACCAAGATCTTCAATGAGAAGTCGTATTGACCAGTTTTGTTATGGTGGCGCCATGTTTTATCTTTCCCCAAGTGTTGGGTTGGGTTTCGAAAAGGGCCATGATGGGTGTCGAATCCACCAAAGATAATTATAACTTTACTTAGCCGAAAATAATCCTTCCTTAATTGTAAAGCAAATCCTAGAGCGCCTAAAGATAAGCTCCTATTCGACAGACAGTTCTAGCTTAGCGCTTAGAATTTAATCTGTCGAAAGCATTAGGAATTAGAAGGACCCAACCTAAGTTAACCGAATTCTTAGCGATTCCGATTCAAACCAAATTACATATTCATACGCTTGATAATAGCTAGGATTTCAGATGATTACAAATCCTATTTCCTAACATTGTTCGATGAATGAAAAAGCAAAAGTCTGGCCAAACCTTCACCTGAACTTTCATTGAAGGTATGATTTCATAGATCAATAAATATGTAAACAGATCACATAAAATTAGATTACTGAAATTAAGAACAACAATCTCACAATTGAAAATAATGCTCGCCTTTGATTAATCCCTTAACCGAATAAAGTATTTAGCTACACATAGTCATGAAATCGACTATGATAGCCATTAAAGACGATAATAAATAAAGCTAACTAAGAAACCCAAAAAGAGAAAAAAAACCTAAAAAGAACTTATTCTAAGAACGTAAATGAGGCTTTTTGTAGAGAAAAGCCTCTCCTAAAAATTAGCTAACAAAATAATCTTTTTTCTAATCACAAATCTTTTCTAATCTGTCATATCTCCTAATTTCGTGCATGCTTAGTCATCCAACTGTCCAGGTTCATTCTTGATAGAATAAAGGAGAGTCCTGGTCAATTCTGGACATCAGCAGATTCGGAGGTCCTTAGTCTTGGGCAAGACTAACTCCATTCTCGTTTCAGTTCCTTTAATTCAGCTCCAAATTCCTTTCTGGTCCAAAGTTTCTTCAATTAAGTCCAATTCTGCTCCTTTTAATCATTTGAGTCCTGTGGAGGCAAATCAAACCAAAACAAGCAATAATACCCAAAATAACACCAAATTAATTAAATAACCTGGCACTAAAGTGGACATTTGAACGTTGAATTGGACACTTATCAGGCCACATGGCGAGTTTATATTCGTCTGATATCAAATGAAGAATCAAGAGAGGAAGAGAGGAAGAAGAGACAGGCACGATGATTAAGAAAATGGAGGTGATTCCGTAAAATACATACTCCCTCCATTCTCAAATAAGTGTCGTTTTAGAGTTTTTCACACAAATTAAGAAACACAATTAATATGTACTTAAATTAATAAATTTATATGGATTAACTAAATAAAAATTCTCTCTCCTATAATGGTTGGAGAAAAACTTTGAAAGCTTAAAAAACACATAAATCAAGACAAAATTTAAATGCTTAGACCAAAAAACTATACTAAATTTTATTGAAAAACGAAAACGACACTTAAAAAAGAACAAAAACAATTATCTAAAACGACACTTATTTGAGAATGGAGGGAGTAGAAAGGAGAAGATGAAATGTTGAAATCGATACACATGATAGGGGAGATGAAATGTTGAAACCGATAGAAAAAAGGGGAATATGAAAGGTTTGAAGTAATTTGGGAAAGTCACCAAAATATAATCTAGATATATATTTTTTTTGGGTAGGATAGCAAAGGAAAAACAAAACCACCACAAAGACAAAAACTTAGCCCGGGATCAGTCTAGGAAAACCGACCCCAACCAAATCATCCATCAGAAGAGAATAAAGAAAATTAGGAGGAAAAGAGAAATTAGAAGCTCCCAGACTCCTCATGTGGCCTTCTTCTGCAAGGCGGTCCGCCACCCTGTTTTGCTACCTGAAGATGTGACAGAAATTGATGGTCTCGAAGGAAGAACAAAACCTTTGATCAAGTTCTTGCTACTTAGACAAGTAGTATTCATATCAGAGATCATTCTGATAGCTTCCATACTGTCAGATTCAACGATCAACTTCTTCAAACCCAGATTAATCGCTAATTTGAGACCAGAATATATAATCTAGATATATAGTATATTGGATAATTTGTCTTAAAAATATATAAATAGACTTTCTATTTGATTCGATTTTATAATTTTCCCATAATTAAAAGACTAACACCAAAGTATATCTAAAAAGAAAACTTTACATCAGAAAAAATATAAAGTGAAAAAGAAACCGCCATCAAAAAAACTAAATTATTTGCATGTTTCCACGTCATCAAAAACAACTTCTTTATTCTTTATTCTACAATTATATATAGAATTCTACATTAACAAAAAAGACCTCTTCAAACCTTCAAACAAGTTCGTTATTTTCTCTCTGCATCTGCATCCACGATTAGCACAAAATTATATATAGTATAGATCTGCAAAAAGAAAGACCTCTTGAAACCTTCAAACAACTTTTTTATTTTTCTCTATGTGCGTGTAGATGGGAAGGATGTGGATTTATTGTCGCTTATATTCTCATTAAGCATTTGGTGAGGCAGATTTAACATTTATTTGTGTCATCTGCATCATCATTTTTCCTGATGAGAGTTTTATTTTTGTGTCGATTTTTTCCTTTCTTCAGATGGTTGAAGATATTCTGAGGAACTGCATTCCTATATATATAACTACAACTTCTGTTTCCGTAAATGTATCTTCTAAGCTAGAAGATGAATACCTCCAGGTAAATTTAATTTTGATCCTCTCTTTCTCTCTCTCATTTTGGTATGTATTTAATTTTGTCCTTGTTGAGCCATGTTCTGTTCATCAGAGTTGAGAGCTTCTGCGCTTGATGGACTGTTTGCCAACTATTAACGACAAGAAGACTTTGAAGAAGTGGTCTGGCAATGATAAAAGGAGTCGTTTACCTGTATATCCTCATTATAACGATGACCAAGATGTCAAGGTTGATGATCAGGCTTCTGATATGCCCAAGGAAAATTCTCCCATGATTCACGGTTTGAATCATATAAGAACTCAGTCTGCTCCCTCTCCTTCCTCCCTTAAGTTAACCTCTACTAGAGCTAGGCCATCGAATCTAGCCTATAAGACTAGTAATGATGAATATAAGGAGCATAAATGGACCGTTCCTTTCAATGGTATACCAACAAGTGGGCAAGGTATTGCTTCAGATTAATAGGATTCTCAATTTTCGATACCATTTCCCCCTTTTTTTTTAATCTGAAATGGGAATTGTGACCATATATAGGGAAAAAGGTTGGATCCAAATCATTAAAATATACAACTTCGCTTAATCCAGCAATTGAGGTAACAAATTTTGTTCCAAACTTTACTATGAAGTTTTTGTCTTTTGTCTTTTTTTTATTTGAGGGTGTTATAGAGTCATCATGTAGCTTTTGCCAAGGGATTGCAGTCTCCACGGTTCCAGGCTATACTGCGTGTTACGAGTGGTCGGAAGAAGAAGACCCCCGATGTTAAGAGCTTTTCTCACGAGCTCAATTCAAAAGGAGTTCGACCATTTCCTATTTGGAAGTCGCGGGCTTTTGGTCACATGGAGGTACAGTTTTGTTCGATTTCGATGTGTTTTCTTTCATTTTCCTTGTAATTTCTAACGGGCTATTTGACCACTATTGTAGGAAATTATGGTGGCAATTAGGGCCAAATTTGACAAATTAAAGGAAGAAGTTGATGCTGATTTAGGTATATTTGCTGGAGATTTAGTGGGGATACTTGAAAAGACCAATGATTCTCATCCTGAATGGAAAGAAAATTTAGAGGATTTGTTGGTTGTAGCTCGACAATGTTCAATAATGCCACCTAGCGAATTCTGGGTGAAGTGTGAGGTCATTGTCCAAAATTTAGATGATAGGCGTCAAGAGCTACCAATGGGAATTATCAAACAAGCACATACCCGCCTTCTCTTTATCCTAACTAGATGCACTAGACTTGTGCAGTTCCAAAAAGAGAGTGGTTTTGAACATGACCATATCATGGGTATGCATCAACTCAGTGACCTTGGAGTTTATCCAGAACAAATTATTGAACTTGCAACACAGGACTTTAGTGGTCCATCGGGGAGTGAGGAGCAGAGAAAGACGTCCCAAAGTGTAGACCAACATCAAGAACAAGTAGATCATGTGGAGATCGGGACTGCCAAAAGTGTTGATTCAAATACAAGTAGCTATAAAATGTCATCTTGGAAGAAACTTCCATCTGCTGCGGAAAAAAAACAGAAAGGCAATGATGCTATTGCCACACCAACCGAGGATAAATCAGAACTAGCTCATAGTAAAGATGATTCTAGAACTTTTGGGGATGACAATTCTGAAAATTTGGATACTCCAGATCCTGTATCATCAGGGATAAGAAAACTCTCTTGGGGATTTTGGGGGGAACACCAGAGTGTTACATATGAGAATTCAATGATATGTCGAATATGTGAGGTTGAAATACCAATTGTACATGTTGAGGAGCACTCTCTAATTTGTACAATTGCTGATAGATGTGACTTGAAAGGATTAACTATAAATGACAGAATTGAAAGAGTTGCAGAAACTCTTGAAAAATTGTTGGAGTCGTGGACACCGAAAAGTACACCAAAGATCCGTAACAGCTCAAGGCAAAGTCCTAAGGTTGATAGAGTTACTGCATCAAGTGGACATGAGGACTTGGATGAGTTATCAGAAAAACCAAACATTTTTTCTCGTCATTGCTCTGAAGACATGCTAGATGTCGTGCCTGATGTTGATAATGCTTTTCTTGGGGAAGATATCAATAAATTGTCTAAAGTTTCATGTGAAGCACGTTCAGCTTTGACACCTGATGTAGACACAAAGACATCATCAGCAGGAAGCTTGACACCACGATCACCTTTGCTAACACCAAGGACTAGCCAGATTGAATTGCTATTGATTGGACGAAAGACAATAATGGAACTTGAGAGTCATTTTCAGGTATGTAATTTTGTTGAATTCTTACTAGTTGTTTGTACTTTAGTTTAATGTTGTATTTCATAATCAATCTAGACTGCATTTGGACGATTTACAGTTCTATTCACGCGTGCCTCTTTATGCTGGACGAGAAGTGGTTGTCAACTATGATGATGTAGATAGGATACCATTTAGTGATAGGATACCATTTAGTGGTTTAGCATATCATATTAATTACTTTGTTCTGCAACTTTCCTTTTGATCTTGTTGATGTGTTTTATTGTAATGAATTTTCTACTGTTGACCAAATTCTAGTAATTCAATAAAATAATAGAGGTATGTGTATTATTATAATTGCATTTTCATTTTATGAAGTTGTATGCAAAAATGATTTATGCCACAAGCAAAAACATGCCAAAATGCGGCGGTGATCTTTGGTCAACATACATTTGAATTCAGGTTGCACTGCTAGGAGTGTGACTGTGTTACTAATTCATGAAAGTTAAATTTTTGAATTGATGACAGATAAGTAAGTTACTGGACATTGCTCGCTATATCGCAAATGTAAATGATTGTGACTATAGTGCATTGGAATGTTTGCTTGACCGCGTGGAAGACCTAAAATATGCCATCCAGGACAGAAAAGTGGATGCCCTCATTGTGGAGACTTTTGGAAGGCGCATCGAGAAGTTATTACAGTAAGTATTTTCAATTTCTAACTGATATACCGTATTGTTTTGCTTGTCATGGTGTTTTTATGTGTTTTTCACATCTCTATTCTAGGTGGGATTGTTGTTTTTTCTTATTATTTAGGAAATAATTACTCAATTCATAAAACTAATTATAAACAAACTAGTAAAATAGTTTCAATGACTTGAAATAACTATTTTATTGTTACATGTGTGAAGTGACTAAAGTCATATCACTATTTTACCGATGAATGAATTACGGAATCAACTTGGTATTTATACAAGCTGGAGTATACAGAATTACAAATAACAAAAGTCATGTATATGACATGCGTGTGAGCTTCCACATCAGCTTGACTAAAACAAACTACCAGAATTTCCCACCAAAATGGTAGCTTATAATTTGTAAGGAAATCAATGAAATTGATTCTGGGAAGTAACATAGGGAGATCGAATGAAACCAGAAACATAGTTATCCCTAACCACATAACAATCAATGTCAATATATGCGGTTCTCTCATGGAAAATTGGACTTGCAACTATATAAATGGCTGCTTTTGTTATATAATTCATGGCAATGGGTAAAGGAACAAAAATGTTGAATTCCTGAAGCAAGTAATTTAACCATTTAAGCTCACATAGTGTTGTTGCCATAGCTCTATATTCTGCCTTAGCAGAAGAACGATCCGACAGTGTTTTGCTTCTTAGATTTCCACGAAATTAAAGAGTTCCCCAATAAGATACAGTAACCAGTAACTGATCTTTGAGTTCTTTTACATCTCCCTCAATCAGCATCACAGTAACTAGTAAGCTTGAAGTTATTGCCTGATCAATAAAAAGACCCAAGTTGGTTGTACCCTTTAAGTATTTCAACACATGAACAACCACATCCAAGTGTAAAACCGTAGGTGCATTCATGAATTGGCTAAGTTGTTGGGTAACAAAAGAGATATCAGATCTTACGAAACCAAGATAAATTAATATGCCAATGATTCTTTGATACTGCTCAGGATCACCATATAAAGGAGATGGAAAATCTAATTGAATTCCACTAGGAACGGGACTACTAACAGAATGTGCTTGCAGAAGACCAACATCATTAATCATCTCAGAAATGTACTTATGCTGAGAAAGTATAATACCTAGAAAAAACTTATGCCCAAATCCTTTATGGTGAATGCTTTGTCCAATTCACCCTTGATTTCACGATCGAGTCTCAAACTAGACTTCTAAGGCTTAGTATTAGCACTGTAACACAGTGAGAACTGCATTAACAAGTACAAGACTTGGATTATCTGTAGCTTGAACAGATCCAAAAAGATCTGGAGTAGGTGGATGAGAGGCAGAATGATATTGTGAAGTAGATCATGATCTTTCTCTCAAAGCATTTTGATCGTGTGTGTTTGGTAGAGATCTATCAACAACGTCATTGTGTGAAGATCCAGATCGATCTCCTTGTGTTTAAGTTGGTGGATCATTGCCAGCAGCTTCTTCATCTCTAGATTGAAGAGCATGAAGATAGCTGTGCTTAGGCATGATTTTGTTGCTAAAAGATAAACTCTAAACACTCCTAACACTCAGATACCATCTTTTAATGTGTAAATCTAAGAGAAAGATAAAAGAAGGAAATGAGTTCTTATTGATTGATGAATTACAGAATGGGCTTGGTATTTGTACAAGCTGGAGTACACAGAAATACAAATAACAGAAGTCGTGTATATGGCATAAGTGTGACCTGCCACATCAGCTTGACTAAAACAAACTAACAGAATTTCCCGCCAAAATGGTAGCTTCTAATATGCTGCTTTATGTCCTATGAACTCTGCTGCTGCTACCTCATTCTTCTTTCTTAAGAAGATGCTTTGATCTTTAATCTTTGATATTCATACTTAATAAAGAAGCAATACACTCTTATAGTCACAGATTATCAGTGAACCAAATACACAAACACACACACAGAAAATCGGAAAAGAATCTCACTGGTCTATATTAGATAGATGGAACATAGAACTAATGGATAATAAACAGAAAAGAATGAAGATAAATGAATTGAGATGAACTCAATCCCCCTTGGCAGTGCCTCTGCTCATTGCAGCCAAACAGAAAGATAACAAAATACTCAATAATCCTCTTTCTCACCCCCTCAATATATACTAAGAAAAGTTCTCTCTCTCTCCCCTGTAACTAAGGGCTAATTACAAATGTAGCTCATTTGAGGGGTCTATTAACATATTTGATAGACTTTCCTTCCATTTTACTAAATTAGACCATCCATTCTGGACAAAAATATCCTTAATTCTATATAACCTAACCTCCCCCAACCTTCTTCTCTTTTTAATTTCTTTCAAATTCTTATAACAAAATTCAACAATCCAACCCAAGATCCAAACATATTCATACATTATTCAAGTTCATGTAAGTATTCTTTCTTTATTTTACATATACATTATTCAAGTGCGCAGTTGGTTAGTTGAATGCTTTCTCGTTGAACCCGTCATTTCCAATTTCCTCCATTTCTGTCGATATGTCGCATCTGAGACAACATTTGTTGCATTAGACAATATTGCTCTTGTCGCATTTGAGACAACATTTGTTGCATTTGGACAACATTGCTCCTGTCGCATTTGCGACAACATTGCTTTTTATCGCATTTGCCACAATATTTGGACAACTTTTGTTGCATTTGTGACAATATTTGTGGCATTTGGGACATTGTTCATGTATGCGACATATCAACAAAAAGGGAGGAAATCGGAAATGATGGGTTCAACAAGAAAACATTCAACTAACTAACTAATTGCGTACTTGAAGATGGAGAAGGGAATGAAAGAGAGAAGATGAAACAAAGAGAGTCTGAGGAACAAGCGCAAATTGAAGTAAGGGTGTTCTTGTCCAAAATGGATGAAAGTGTCTAAATTTGTAAAATGGAAGGGTAGTGTATCAAATATATTAATGGGCTCTTTCAAATGGGATAGATTAGTAATTAGCCCGGTAACTAACCTCCACAACCCTCCAAGCAACTTGTTCCTTGTTTCCCATATTAGCATATTCTCTATCAATACTCCAATAGAACCACCCGATCGTCCACCATCCAATTTGCTTATTTTCCTGATTTTGTTGATTCTCAAAATCAATCCAAAAGATAGAGAAGGTCGCTTACTTTTCTTTTTTTTTCCTTCTTCTATCTAATTGCGCTTCAGTTTGAAGGGAAACAGCTACAAGTTGAACTTGAGATATTAGAATTGGAAAAACAAGGATTCAAGTGGAAAAGATGTAGCAAGAAAAGAGACCATTAACTCAAAAAAAATTAGGATCTAGAATGAGAGGATGGAGCTTGAGTGATTTTAGTTAATTAGCTGGTCCTGCCAAATCTTTTTCAATGAAACAAAGATTTTTGCGTGGATGTAACATGGAAAATACTGTTTTATGGTGAGTTTGTATTAAATGTATTCATATAGGAGGAAGAATTGGCTTCTAAATCTAATCGTTTTAATTTCCAGATTAGGAATAATTGGAGGTAGATGGAAGGGAGATTGGGATCTGATGAACTATAGGATGAAATTGGAGAGGAACAGGAAGAAAATTTTGAAAAGATGAAAATACCGTGGCATACTTGAGGCATTTTTTCTTATTTTGCTTAAACACTAATACCAGTTTGACACGTCCTCTAATTAAATTTTAATGGTCAGCGTGAAACCATAGTATTTTTTTTGTTCTACTTTACTAATTTTAATATGAAAAATAGTCAAATTAATACTTTAAATACAATCAAAGAACGGCGACCCTTTGCTTTATATACTTTTTTTACTGCTAATATATTATTATATATTAATTTGGACTTGATGATTTATCATTTGAAATGCACAGGGAGAAATATGCACATCTTTGTGCACTCATAGAAGATGAAAAAGTAGACCCATCAAATCATATGGCTGATGAAGAGAGTTCTATGGATGATGATACAGTGCGCAGTTCTTTGCGTGCAAGCCCTATCAATTCATATTCTAAGGACAGAACTTCTATAGAAGATTTTGAAATAATAAAACCAATCAGCAGAGGGGCTTTTGGACGGGTTTTCCTTGCCAGAAAAAGAGCTACCGGTGATTTGTTTGCTATAAAGGTTATCACTCTCGCCATTTATAAATAATTTTCATTATGAAATGACATGCCTCTATAATTTCTAGGATTGGACACATTGGCTACTATGCATTCACATTAATGCATAGTTTTTATAGTAGTTTTCTATTTTATTGATTCATTCATTATAGGCCTGATGCTCCCCCAGCCTCCTTAACTTGTCCAAATTGGTCATTTTACCCCCCTAACTCATTAAATGTCCTATTTACCCCATTAACTCTATAAAAGTGGTATTTCTCACTCCCTCAACTTGTCCATTTACCCCCAACTCATAGAATGTCCTATTTACCCTCTTAACTTCATAAAAGTGATATTTCTCACCCCTTACAATCCGTTATCGATGTCTAAATTGATACCTTTTTTAAACGTTAAACTTATATTGATGCTATTTTGTACGTGACACCTAAATTGATACTTTCCCAAAAACCATAGGCCTATTTTGGTACCTTATCCCTACATATAATGTCTTTAATTTGTTTATATTAATGTTTTTGTTATTTGTATCTTTTATTCATTCTTTCTTTTTTCAACTTTTTTGACTAGTTAAATTTTAATTATCTAATTATTGTAATAAACACATAAAGGATCAATATAATTATCAAATAAAAACAACATAAAGGATCAATATAATTATCAAATAAAAACAACATAAAAAGTTGATATTAAAAAAAGTATATTTTCAAACTCATTTAAATAAGTCCTATTAATTTTGCACTATAAAGGGTAAGAAATACCACTTTTATGGAGTTAATGGGGTAAATAGGATCATAAGGGGTGAAAAATACCACTTTTATGGAGTTAAGGGGTAAACAGGACATTCGATGAGTTGGAGAGGGGTAAAATGACCAATTTGGACAAGTTAAGTGGGTGAGAAATACCATTTTTATGGAGTTAAGGGGGTAAATAGGACATTCGATGAGTTGGAGAGGTAAAATGACTAATTTTAACAAGTTAAGGGGGCGGAGCATTAGGCCTTCATTATATTTATGTAAATCACTTGCCTCTTTTTCAGTTAGTTTGAATTTGGGAGTAATATGGAACTCTTTCTACATGCACTATTATTCTCTTTCAATTATGAAAGCAGTTCAAAATGATGGTCAAATAGACACATTTTCCTGGCATTTAATCTTTGTATACTACATTGACAGAAAGAACGACGCTGTGAAATGCCTGATCCCTTAAAGTTATAGTGAAATAATTGTTAACAGCCTCTTGCAATTAAAAATATAAACTTCAAACTGTGAGGGCTTGAAAATGTAAAACTGGAGGGAGAACTATAACTGTATCCACATGTGTGATTTCCTATTGTGCTAAAAAGAGAAATACGAAAAATGCTAGCAAAGTCGTGGATGAAAAGATTTCAGAGTGTCTAGGACTTGAATGGCTTTATGGCTAGGTGACCTTTAATATTTGATGTCAAAGATCTATCTATCCATAGATCTCTTTTGGCTTATTGCCACTAAATGGTTAGTGTTCATTCACCCTTTTTCACTCACTATTCGATTTTTCAAATGATGACTGCATCGGACAATGATTGTAGTTTTCCAGTTGGCTCAATTTACATTTTGTATCATTAGGATGTAGATGTACATGTGAGTTGAAGTATTACATGTTTACTGAAAGTGGCTTCTTCTCTGTTTTTTTTCTTCAAACAAACCCACAGGTTTTAAAGAAAGATGATATGATTCGTAAAAATGCAGTTGAAAGTATTTTGGCAGAGCGTAACATCTTAATATCAGTTCGCAATCCTTTTGTGGTGAGCATGCTTTAAAAATGTATAAACAATTAAGTGTTTGGTAGACAGGTATTCTAATGTTGTACATGATTGATAATGAGCAGGTCCGGTTTTTCTACTCCTTCACGTGTAGGGAAAATCTTTACTTGGTCATGGAGTATCTGAATGGTGGAGATCTATACTCAATGTTGAGAAACATGGGCTGCTTGGAAGAAGACGTAGCCCTTATGTATATTGCAGAACTTGTAAGAACTTATTGTATAATTGCCTATATCCTTACTTCTGTATTTGCATGTCCATCAATAAAATTTTCTCACCAAGGGTACAAATAGTTGGTTTTATTTTTCCCAGGTCCTGGCTTTGGAGTATTTACATTCTTTAAACGTCATTCATAGAGACTTGAAGCCAGACAACCTATTGATTAGTCAAGATGGTCACCTTAAGGTTGCTACTTTGTTCTTTTTCCTTAATCATTTATCCCCCCCTTAAAAAAGGATTATATCATCTTATGTTTTCTGGTGAAGGACATATGTATACAATTTCTCTGTGTTGACAATAATGTTGCTTTGGATTCCAACATCTTTTTCTGGTTCAACTGTTTCAAAAGTCTAATCTCTTCTATTGCAGTTGACAGATTTTGGGCTCTCAAAGGTTGGTCTTATAAACAGTACTGATGACTTATCTGCTCCATCATTCAATAGTGCTGGATTTTTTGAGGACAGTGAAACTGATAGTCAAAATGCATCAACAAAAGAACAACGCAAAAAGCATTCTGCTGCTGGAACTCCTGATTATTTGGCACCTGAGATACTTCTTGGAACCGGACATGGTTTATAATTTATTTTGCTAGTTAGATGATAAATACATTGTTTTTCAGTTTATTGATTTATTGCTTAACCTTTCCATACTATTCTCCTTGTAGGTGCAACTGCTGATTGGTGGTCTGTGGGCATTATTCTTTTTGAGATGCTTGTTGGTATTCCACCATTCAATGCCGAAACTCCACAGGTAGGTCATCTACAGATTCCAATCTAAACCTGTTAATGGTTTATTGAAGAGAGTAATCCCTCCACTACATATATGTTTTAATTGTATATGGCTATTGAATTACTAATGTCGTTAGATTTCACTTTTCTCAACCTTGTGGTGCTTCACGACAATCTATAATAGTGTTTCATAATAATATGCTTGGACTGAGACAATACATGCTACTAGCATAATCTATACTTGTTTTGTTGTAGATAATGTTTGTAATGAGTAAATTGATGGATATTGCATCAAGTTATTATTTCCTTTTTTCACTCCTGCGGAGTCTATTCAACTTCTGAATGCAAGAAATGTTATCTTTTCATTGTTCACGCTTGCGTCCAGCCTAATGCAGACTAATGGTTCCTACGTATTGCAGCAAATATTTGACAATATAATGAACAATGATATACCTTGGCCCAGGGTACCTGAGGAGATGAGCTTTGAAGCATGTGATTTGATTGACAGGCAAGTGTATAGTTGTTGTGCTTAAGAGTTATCTTGTTTGAAGGCCACAAGGGATTGAAATTTATATGCCCATGGAAAAATAAGACAAGAGTCTTGGGGAGTACTTTTTTATGGTTTTCTCGTGTGTAACTTCATATCCAAGGATCACGATCACAATTTATGTGCACGAACAAACAATTAATTTGAGGACCAGAAAGGTAGAAATTTATGCTAAAAACATTAGATTTTAAAATGTATGCTAGAGATAGAAAAAACAAACAAACATATTCTTGGGCTTTTCATCCAAGGATCACATTTTAACTTTTGAGGCTATTGATGGGATGTTTTATGGGAAGATTTTTGGGTTTTGATTGATATCATTTGTTTGTTCCATTTCAGATTCCTGACTCCAAATCCAGGTCTAAGGATAGGATCAAAAGGAGCCAAAGAGGTATACTAGTAATCGTCATTGATAAGATATTACGTGTAGCAGAATACGATAATCAAGCAGTTGTATTTTCTCACAGGTGAAGCAACACCCTTTCTTTAGAGATGTTAACTGGGACACAATTGCGAGGCAAAAGGTTGTTTTATTATCACTTAGTATTTGTTTTCTAGAATTATGATCATCATATCATATTTGAAGAACTCTTCAATTTCTCTTAAATCGCTGCAGGCTATGTTCATACCAGCAGCAGATGCTCATGACACCAGTTACTTTATGAGCCGGTACATATGGAATCCAGAGGGTGATCATTTTCAAGGAGGCAGTGACTTTGATGACCTAACTGACACCTGCAGTAGTGGGTCATATGGTAATTCCCAAGATGAAGATGTATGTGTATCTTTCCCTATATCAACATGCCTCTATTCTAATTAATTTCCAAATGGAAATGAATAAAAAAAAAATTATTCATTTAGTTTGAAAATTAAATGGTTTCGTTAAATGGAACACTAATTATCATATGAGTAACTCTATTGACAGTAATAATAGTGGCAAGAGAATGAAATTATGTAGAACAGGGGTCTTAAATTCAGTCATATCAATTGTTGGAGAGTGTTGATGTTTTTTTTTTTTTTTTTTTTTATTGAAAGCAGAGAGAGTGTTGATGCTTATATTTAAGGATATAAAATCCTAACCTCCTTTAAGGATAATTAGGATATTTAATTTAATTTTTGTTAAGATCATTAATATATTATCGTGTATGGCAGGGGGATGAATGTGGCAGCTTATCAGACTTCAATACTCCCACACTTGCTGTAAAGTATTCTTTTAGTAACTTCTCGTTTAAGGTAAGACCTAACTAACACATTGATATGAAGGAACTATAAATAAATTATAATTTTGTTATTTGTTTGAATGCTTGTATGATGTATCTATTAAGGTGTCATTTATTCTTTATAATAATTTCTGAGCTAATTATTGTTTTGAAGCTCTCATTGAACTTAAGATGATAGAGATTCTAAGAATGAATTCTGGTTTTATGTTCTTAGAACCTGTCTCAGTTGGCTTCTATCAATTATGATATGGTGGTTAAGAACAATAAGGAAGCAGTAGATTCGTCCAAACCATCTGATCCTTGACAACTATGTGATTGCTTATCCATCAGTTTGCTCAGAGCCGAAGATCGATTCGAGTATCGCAAGCAGTGTGATACGAACTTGATGCAAAAGGTGGAATTTAACTACACAAGTGTAGTGTGGTGATTTCTAGATCATGATTATGTATATAAATAGATTTGAGAGGATGTTTATCTTTTCAAGGTTTCTGATGTTTAGGAGCTTATGATATATCTTAGTGTATTTATATTTATGTCTGCGATGATGAGTTTTCATCAGCAGCAGTAGATCATGGATGCTTAGACGTGGCACTGTGTAAATAATTAATTGTAACTGATAGTTATTTGATTAGTTGTACATAATATATATCCCTCTTAGTTATATTCTTTCATCACTGTATAGGTAATGTCATTTTCGAAATTGTGCTCTGTTTAACACCAAATGTGCAAGCCTGGTAGTTAGTTAATCAAAGATTTCTATGGCTTGTAGTAATTTTCATATTTGAATTTAGAGAAAGCTCTCCAGCTCAGCATTGTGTTACAATACAACAAGAGTTAGAAACGGATTCTTGGTAGGAAATGTATTTAGGATTAGTTGGCGATACATGCTCTTTTCATGAGGGTCTTTTTTAGCAAGGAACTGGTCCTTGAGAATGGCGACACATCATTTTTATAACAAAAACGAAATGTGCCGTTTTATCAAAGAGAATTTCTAAGTGAAATGTTCTCAATCACTTTTTTACAAGCTAAAGTAGCGACAAAATCACTTTTTTACAAATTGAAGTGAAAAACTTTACTGATCAAAATCTTGTGAGTGCTTGATAGATCTATAAAGATAAACATTTGAGTACAAAATGATAGATAACAACCAAAGTTTGATAGATTTAGGGCGTGTGTTAGCTAATAGATGTTGTATTTGCATTTGCGGTTATTTAGTTATTTAATTATTAGCTTTTAGTAAAATTATATTGAACTGTGGCGGTTAGTATTTAAAATGTCTAATATAGATACGTTTTAAATTAATCAACAAATAAATTATAAACTAAAAATGTATTACACAAATTAATAAAAATAATCTAAATAAAAAAATAAAAAAAAAAAAATTTATTGAACACAATATATTTTGTTTAGAAATAATGTCAAAGAATAAACATATTTTATGAAAATAAATTATGTCAATAACAACTAATTACAAAGTTTTTCATGAAAAGCTCCAAAGATAGTTTTTTATTAAAAGTTTCAAAATGCTGAAAACAGCAGAAAAAATGTTAAATGTTACGATTATATAAATAAACATAATTAAACACTATACTTTTTGCGGTTTGGAGAAACGTTAAACACTCATCCAAAAAGCTGAAACAAACACCTTATAGAATTGAAGTTCATTTCAGTATAAAACTTACCTACGATTTCGAAATAGCTTTTTAAAAATAGGGTTAAATACATAAATATCATAATTAGTATAAAATTACAATTAAGTCATATCACCAAACTTAATTCTTAATATGTCATTATTCTCTATATATTATGCTTTTATACCAATCTAAAAATTATAGACTCTAATTTATAAATCATGAACACTGAAAATATATATTCTAGACTTCTAATTTATAAATTGTAATTCTTAAAATATATTAAAAATACTGATTTTACTAGTTTGATTTGACATAGTTGTAATGTGTAATTTTCTCTTTAAAATATGTTGTTGGATAATTTAGGTATGGGCTATGTTAGCCAGCCAACCCAGACCACGTGCAGGCCCGGACTAAGCCCTCAACAAAAACGAAGATAGTGCAATCATGCTGATTTTAATTCCCACGAAAACGATGTTGTTTTGATGTAGGGCACTTGTCTCCACATCTATTCGGTAAAAGAAAGGCTTCCAATGCTAGCTTTAAATTACTTTTCAGTTCTCCCTTACCTGAACGTGTTTTTTTCTCTCTCCTTCATTAGTCGCAACGCCCAGATCTCTCTGTTAGGGCATCTCCAACGCTCCCTATTTGGAGCATTGGAGATGTCACGTCCTTGTCTAAAAATGTTAATTATAATTCGATATTAAGTTATATGATATCTTCCTGTGTACTAATGAGCTAATTAGGCGTTAAAAGTGTGTATAGGAGTATATACCCTAAATAAAATATGAGTTTGGATAGAGAGCGTTTTAAATATATGATTAAAATCAAAGGAAATTTGTGTATGAATTTGAATTTAATTTTCGGAATAACATTTTGAAATCATCATTTAATTCTATTAGACCCGAGATAACGTCTCTTGGACTAACCTTTTTATATTTTTTCAAGAAACTAGATTGGTTATATGCAGCTTGTGATCGAAATAATAAGCAATAAATAGGAATAAAAATATGTTAAACGAAGCCTAATTACACAAACTAGAAGAATTGGAGCTAAATTAGACTTTTGAATAAAGTAAAAGGGAGAGTTGTAACATTTAGGGACCTAATTGCACAATTTGAAACAAATTAGGAGATAAATAGAAATTAGCAAAAAAATAAATAAATAAATAAATCCCTAAACTCTACCTTAAAGAAGAATAAACGCGAAGCATTGGAAGAATTTGGAATAAGATCCTCACTGGGGTATCACTCATTTGGCGAACCGACCATAATCAAGGGAAAACTCCTCCTCTGTATGAGGCTACAAACCATACTTCTCAATAATACTGAGATTCTGAACCGTCATCTTCTGCGCGGCCCTTTCATCCGTGGTTGATTCTACTCTGTCATGGTTATTCGCGATTTCGCTCGTCCATTATTGTTTTCCTAGTAAGCATCCAGTAAACACAAATTTCTCTTTTAATTTCGTTTTTTTTTACTGATTTGAACTGGTGTGCTGGTCTATTTTGGTTGATGATTTTATAGTAGTTGTTGAGTTCTGGGGATTATTTTCTCTCTTTATTTTGTTAGATCAGAGTTCCTTTTTGACAGATTAATACTCGTTTAACTCTTGTTTCTCTAGTATTTGTATTTTGTTTCTGGGTGAATCTCTTATTTCTTCTATCTGAGGAGAGATCAGAATAATATCTAATCCGATCTAAACCAATAGATTGCCTATTCAGTCACTAATTGCATTTTTACTCCTTTTGGAGCTTTCTAAATTCTTAAAGGCACATGCAAAGGAATCCTCTGAAATCACAGATTCCATAGGACTTCCAGAAGTTAAGCTCTATTAATGGTTTTAATAGATTTTGACCAAAGACCATGGAACCGGGCTTACTTTCTTAATTTAGGTAATTTAAATATCCTTGTTCTGCATAATGAATATCGTCGAACCTTGGGCATTTTGGGGATCAGTACAGTTTACAGTTTAGCAAAGTGAACTATGTTTGTTAGTAGTTTTGTTTTGCCGAGAGACAAGATGATGAATTTTATGCTCATTTTCTTATCTGATGTCCAGCTAAAAGAAAAGAAACTAGGATCCATGAGTTTTTTATTATGTAGCATTTGTTGCAGAAGGGATAGGAGATGGAGGAGGGTTACTTCGGAAGGGCATAAGTATATCTTGAGCTAAGGTTCCTAAAGTCTCATTCCTAATTATATAATGAGAATGTGTATATGTTTGGAAGTAAATAGATAAGCTTCTATAAGGTATTGTCTCTTTCCTAAGAGAGTTCATTTTCTAAGAGTACAGGGCTTGGAACCGGGATATAACTAAGAAATATAGAGGATAACTTACTAACTTGGATGAAGGCTATTGAGAAGGACCTTCAGTTATTAGATTATTATATCTTTCTAAAGGATCATGTAAGAAAAAGAAATAATTGGAAAAGAAGAATCCATATATATAGCAGATTCTAACTACTTGGCTATTCAATTTTTTTTTTTTTATTTCTTCTTATTGGTGCAATTATAATTGATAAATAGTCCATGTATTCTTGTGTGGTTTTGGTTGCATTTGTTTTTAGGGGTCTAGTACTTCCCATTGAAAATATGATGATTGGAGCTTTCACGAAGTTCTTCAATTCCTCTTTGATATTTTTACAAATCTTCCATATCTACGATTGATTTAATATGGATTTTCAATGAGTCTATGTTTTATGCTAGTTAGTCTTCGTTCTGTTTCTAGTAGAACTACGTGGCTTTGATTCCCTAATTGAAATTACCGGGATACGTAGGAAGCTTGATTATATTATCAAGTCCAAGCCAAATAAATGAACAAATGAATAGATAAATTTTAGACAGTCCATATAAATTTTTATCTATTAGGAAATTAAATTAAGAATTTAATGAGATAATATTGATGAGTCGAATTCGTAGTTTGTTATCTTATATTTCGTTCATACCCGATGTCAAAAAGGGTCGGGTTTGACAGGAGATGCCAATATCCCTATATTCTTCCCCTCTTATGGGGAAGACGCTGGTTCTTCCCCACAAGAGGGGAAGAAAAATGGTTCCCCATTTAAATGGGGAACCATTATTTTAATATTTTTTTATTTTTTTATTTAATATATATATTAAAAATTGATTTAGTTGTATTTTATTTTAGGGGTTTATTTTTATGTAGTATTATTTGATAGTTGGATAATTTAATTTAGTGTTTATTTGTATGTATAATTATTTTATATGTCAATTGTATTATAAATAATGTACATTAATTTTAAATCATGCAAAATTTAAATATTGAAAATTAATACATAAAAAAGAAGTACTAAAAATAAATTACGCATAAATTATCATTAATTAAAACAATGCACTAATTAAAAATCTAATACAATCCATTGGATAAATAAAAATAACATAAAACAACAACAAAGACACACATTACATTGAAAACAAACACATTAAAACAACTAGACACGTGTTATTATATGTTTGTTTCTAATTTTATTTTGGTGTAATGCTTAAGTGTTTCCTAATATTAATAAATAAATAAAATTAATAATTATTATATTATATATATTTTACATTTTAATGTATAAGTTTTTTTAATTATATATAATATTTTTAGAATTATTTTTAGCCTAAATTGATAAAGTTAACAATTAATAATAAAAGTGTATGTAAAATGTATTATAATATTAATAAATAATGTATATGAAATGGAATAAAAAAGAGAATATTCTTTTTAGGGAACAAATTATATTTTTGGGTTGGAGAAAAAATAGGGATTGGGGAAGTTAAAATAGAGAATTGGGGATAGAGAAGGGAAATATGGGGGTAATGGTTGGAGATGCTCTTAGTATACTATATATATTGTTATATCCTCTGCTTCCATAAATGAGTCATGCCGCCGCATCCACCTGCTTTATTTTCTGCGTTCGTAGTTTTGCCGATGATTTAAATTCTTGAAGGTTTAGTTCCATTCAGATTATCCTTTATTTTGATATTTTTTCTGGTTAATTTGCATTCCTTTTTTCCTTTTGGTGATTGTGATTCCTAATTATTTTATTTTCTTTTAAATATTTAGACCTAGTGTTTCCATTTCTCTCTCCTTGGATTTTTCGAAATAGAACAGCGTGACGATGATTCAGAGGGAGGAAGGATAGATTAGTCATTATAATAATAATAATTTATTATTATCAAATCAATAGTAAATTAGTAATTGCTTGATCTGAGAAATCGAGTAGGTTTGGACCTGGAATTTTCTTCAGGTTTTTACTTGGAGCAAAGGCAGAGAGGGTGGAGATACGAGAAATAATTTGTGAACTGGGGATTGATTAATTGATTGTGGAAAAAATAGGCGAGAGAGATGGGCATTTTCAGTACCATATTCGGTTTCTGTGGATTTGGAGTTGGGATTTCAACCGGGCTTGTGATCGGGTATTACCTCTTCATCTATTTCCAGCCCAGCGATGTTAAGGTAAATTCTTTGCTATCCTTGCGTTCGTTTTGATTGTTGTTCATATTTCTTATATTTATTTCTGTTGATCTTGTTTGCAGTGCTTCTTTCTTTTTCTGATGGTTTTGTATCTTGCAAATGCACGATTAAAAATAAATTATTATTAGATTTAAGCTTCTACATGCAATACAGTAATAGTTTGACAGTCTGCGTAATTACGCATGTTCTTTTCTCTAGTAACTGTGATTGCCCTTTTGAAATCATCAAGTCTTTTCTTTATCGCAATTCTTTTCATTATGCTTACGCTTAGGCTAGTTCATGTCAAAGCCTTGTAATCATCAATAAATGGCTAAACTTGTTCATTTGCTTATTCTGATGATCATGTGCATTTGAAGAGATAAGTTACCTCCCACCTCATTTAAGACCAAAGAAAAAAGAAAATTAGATCTGCTTGCTAGATTGTGAATTACATTGTAGTAATTGGACTAGCCCATCAGTTAGAGATAAACATAAAAGAATATGATATATATATATATATATATATATATATTTCTGAAATCTTGAAAATCTTTTGATGGTTGGGTAGTTTCCTTGCGCAGGATCCTGAGATTCGTCCATTGCTTGAGGAAGACTCGGAAACTTTGCTACGAATGCTTCCAGAGATACCCCTGTGGGTAAAAAATCCAGATTATGATCGGGTGGGTAATGATGCTTATGGTTTTTTTTTTTTTTTTTTTGCTATGGACTTCGACAAACATCTGATTCATTTTGTATGGACAACTTAACTCATGTTACTTTCCATTTTGCTGTAGGTTGATTGGCTAAATAAATTTCTTGAGTATTTGTGGCCTTATCTAGACAAGGTTTGAAGTCTTCCATCAATTTCTGATTTGTTACTGTAATGTTGTAGTTATCCTGAACAATTTGTGTTTTTCCTTTGATTTGAAGGCTATATGTAAGACTGTCAAGGACATTGCTACCCCCATAATTGCTGAGCAGATACCCAACTATAAAATTGATTCAGTTGAATTTGAAGCTCTTACTCTAGGGTCCCTACCACCAACTTTCGCAGGTCAGTATATCTAAATATCCTTTCCATTTTTCTTCCCTATTATGTGCATAGAAAAGGGCAAATCTTTGTTAAAAATCTCATCTAATCTGTGTATGAAATTTTTTAGTTGGGAAAATTAGAGAGATGCACGTGTTTTCACAATTTTCATCTGCACTTACATTTTAAAGCTGTTTTATACTTAAATTTTTCAACTTCAGAGTTGAGTAGGAAGAATATAAATTTACTCTGGAATTACTTCAGATTCAGAATGTGTGATAATTAATAGCTACTTCCTTTTTAGGTAACATGTTATTTTACCAAGCCTCAAGTGATCTGTTGATTAACTGGGAAAATTAAGTTGCTAGCACATTTTACTTGGATAGAACTCTGAAACCTATCAAGGACAATCCATTTCATTTTTCTTTTTCAATATTCTGTTTAATCTTTTTCATAAGTTTTTCGTTCTTTTTTTTTTCTTTTTTAAAAGGAATGAAAGTTTACGTCACTGATGAGAAGGAGCTAATTATGGAGCCATGCCTTAAATGGGCTGCAAATCCAAATGTCAATATTGCTGTTAAAGCATTTGGGCTTAAAGCAACAGCTCAGGTTCTTTTCCCTTTTCATTTGAGAAGAAATAATTTGTGAACACCTTTGATAATATTTGTTTCTCTTATTATTACTGTTGTTTGAACAATTTTAGGTGGTGGATCTGCAAGTTTTTGCTTTACCACGTATAACTCTGAAGCCTTTGGTTCCTAGTTTTCCTTGTTTTGCTACAATCTATGTGTCGCTCATGGAAAAGGTTGGTGATTATACACTTTGTTTTATAGTTTGGTAAAATAAATTTTCTTTTTCTACGACATTTACTTCTGTAAAGATTCTATGCATGCACAACATTGATCACTTATGTTTTGCACATCTCCAAAAAAATTTGTTGCTAATGGACTTTTTCGGAGGAAATACATGCTGAAGAAATAGCTAGCTTTGTCCCATATTGAAATACTAATCTCCGGCATCTCATGAATATAGAGGCACTATTTATGGGCCTGCTGATGTAACTATAGCCTTTGGGCTGGTAGCCCTATTTTGAATCCATGCTACGCAAGAAGGTTAAGCATTCAATAATTGACATAAGAAACTTCAGATAACTATCTGGTTCTTGTCTATACTTGTCACTCTCTTTTTTCTATGATGGTATATTTGGGACATGTACATCCAATCTCTTTCCTTGGTTTCTGGAATTTCAAAGTTGCTTGTGAATATTTATGCTATTGTTGTGATTATGAGGTAATTTCTGAAGTCAGAAATGCTAATTGTGCATACCATGGAAATAGCAGTGCTATTAGAGCAATAATAATCCTTTTGTTCCTTCTCATATATTTTTAATGACTATGGGATTGTAACCTTACATATTATCTATAGCTCAGTTTGTTTCTAAAGTTATATGACCTGATGCTTTGAACAAAATTATAATACTGAAATTTTCTTTGGCTTCGTAATTAATATGCTGAATCTACAGAATTTGAGATATCCTCTAGCTTGGTCTATGTGATTTTGGTTACAGGCCATCAGTAGGAGACTATAATGACTCTTTGAATTTAACACTGCTATCCTTCTTGGTTTATGTATACTAATGCTCTAATATGATATGCTTCATCACTATTGATTTGTGTCCATCTATTTGCAGCCACATGTTGACTTTGGACTAAAGCTTGTGGGAGCTGATCTTATGTCAATACCTGGTCTATACAGATTCGTTCAGGTACAATGTGAAGTTTAATAAAGTAAAACATTTTGACTATTGTAGGCTTTTATAAGTTGGTGTACTGAAGCATCTCTTGTATGCCAGCATTTCATTGTGTATTTGCTAATGATTTTAAGTGAGACGTTGGATGTTGCGGGTTGTGAGATTATTTCATAAGTTTTGAAGTTACATTAGGATGAGAAAGCAAATGGGGTTAGGGAATATCTGATTTACATTATTCTCGGGCAGTGTACAAATCATATTTTTCCTTTTATATGTGTAATTGCAAAAATGATAACAGGCTAAAAAAGTCCCTTGTGAAAAGTATTTTAGAGTTTGACTTCTTTGGTTGCTATTTAAGGTTCTTCTTGGAGTTAACGATTTTAATATTGGGATTATTTTTGCCCCTTGCAGGAGATTATTAAAGATCAGGTTTCTAACATGTATCTTTGGCCTAAAACCCTAGAAGTACAAATCATGGATCCTGCGAAGTGTGTATCTTCATTAAACTCTGTCAATATATATATGTATACAAACATACACACACACATATTTATATATTTGATAATGTTGTTTTTGTTTACTGAATCAATGCAGAGCTTTGAAGAGGCCTGTGGGAATTCTTAATGTGAAAGTTCTGAGGGCGACAAAACTGAAGAAGAAGGATCTGCTAGGTGCATCAGATCCTTATGTAAAATTAAAGTTGACTGAGGATAAGCTGCCTTCAAAGAAGACTACTGTGAAACACAAGAACTTGAATCCTGAATGGAATGAAGAATTTAGTTTTGTTGTTAAAGATCCAGAGACACAAGCTGTAGAGTTTCATGTTTATGATTGGGAGCAGGTCAAAGACTTCTATGTGCTTTTGACAAGCCATTCTTTTCTGTTATGTGGTTGCTTAAATTGAACTGCTCCTTTCTTATTTACAGGTTGGCAAACATGATAAGATGGGTATGAATGTAATTCCTTTGAAAGAACTTTCACCAGAGGAGCCAAAAATTCAGACCCTTGACCTCCTGAAAAATATGGACTTGAATGATCCGCAAAATGAAAAGTCACGAGGGCATTTAGAGGTGGAGTTAACATATAAACCTTTCAAAGAGGAAGACTTGCCAAAATTTGAAGATCCAAATACAGTTCAGAAGGCTCCTGAGGGGGCTCCTAGTGGTGGAGGTCTACTTGTTGTTATTATTCATGAGGCTCAAGATGTTGAAGGGAAGCATCATACTAATCCACATGTTCGGCTTATTTTTAGAGGGGAGGAGCGGAGAACTAAGGTATGACTATAAATACAGTATTAGCAATTGACTTTTGGTGTGTATTTCCGTATTTGTAGAAACATATGTTGATGGTTGTGTTGCATTCCATAACTCTTTGAAAGATTTAGGAGAACTATGTTTATATGACATCTATATAACATGATTCTTAATCGGGGTGGCTCTGTTGCTGCAATATAATTATGTGATATTGGTATTTTATGATTGACATGACTGATGCTGTGAAGAAAATTGTGACTGGTTCAGTTAGAATTTGTTGTTTTTGCAGTTGCATGAAATATTCACTTGTTCATCCTTTTTTCTTCAATTGTTTATTTATTATGTATAACATTGGTATGGTCTGAAGAAAATTAGCGACAGCGTTAAGTTTTTAGGGCTTATAATTCAATTTTGTTGGGTACACAGCCTATAAAGAAAAACAGAGATCCAAGATGGGAAGAGGAGTTTCAGTTCACGTTGGATGAGGCTCCAACTAATGATAGGTTACATGTGGAAGTTGTCAGCAGCTCATCTCGGATAGGCTTGCTGCATCCAAAGGTAGGTGTTAGCATAATTTCATTTATAGAATGAAAATGCAACGTTCTGATTTGATTTTGTTTAAGTAGGAATCGTTGGGATATGTAGACATAAATCTTGCTGATGTCGTTAGCAACAAAAGAATCAATGAGAAGTACCATCTTATAGACTCGAAGAATGGCCGGATTCAAATAGAGTTGCAGTGGAGAACATCTTCTTGAGCCGATCTACACACACTAATTCACTTTCAATGGATTTTGGTTTATAGATAGTGTAACAAGAATACCAACAAAAACTTCAATTCTATTTCTTGCTTCTGTAAATGGTTCTAATAAAACAAATGGGAAAAACCATTGATTAATGGTTACACTTTTTTGGACATTTTATTTATCTGGTTCCTTTACTTTTTTGTTTTTCAATGGAACTCAATGGAAAAGTAAAACAAATGTATTATGTGATGGGACTTATGAATTTGTATGTGTATTATAGATGATAGGTTGTTTGGTCTTTCCCTCCTAAATAGCTCCACGCTCAGTCCATAAAGATGGGTAATCTGAATCCTGGCCAAGCCTTGTGGTTGATAACTTATTAGATCACAAAATTCAGTTTTGGCAAATTTTTCAAGTTAAATATTATTAATTAGTATTTTTACATTCAATAATTGGATTCTGCTTGATAATCTAGTTAGCTATTTTAATTAAAATATTAAATAATTATTTAATTTAAATATGTTTGATAAAAGTTATTTTTCTGTTGTTTAAATTTTTTATTTTAATAAGTTAAAATATTGAGTTTAATTTTTATAGTTAGTATATTTATCAAATAGTTTATATTTTTCAGCACTTAATTTTTAGTTTTACAAACAACACTTTATAATATTTAGCACTTAAAATTCAACATTTATTTTTTAGTTTTATTAAATGAATTTGATTAGTCACTGTTAATTAATCTAGATCTAATGATGAATGTTATTTGGTCAGTCAAGGTTCGTGTGATGTGATCACTATTGTACCTCTCTATTCACTAACAACTAGATCTGGGCATGGGCCAAGCCAGTCGGGCTTTTCATAAAGCCTGGTGAGCCCAAGCCCACCTCAGTCCGTAACAAATTTAGTCGGGAAACAACTAAATTGCGCTTCAGTTTGAAGGGAAACAGCTACAAGTTGAACTTGAGATATTAGAATTGGAAAAACAAGGATTCAAGTGGAAAAGATGTAGCAAGAAAAGAGACCATTAACTCAAAAAAAATTAGGATCTAGAATGAGAGGATGGAGCTTGAGTGATTTTAGTTAATTAGCTGGTCCTGCCAAATCTTTTTCAATGAAACAAAGATTTTTGCGTGGATGTAACATGGAAAATACTGTTTTATGGTGAGTTTGTATTAAATGTATTCATATAGGAGGAAGAATTGGCTTCTAAATCTAATCGTTTTAATTTCCAGATTAGGAATAATTGGAGGTAGATGGAAGGGAGATTGGGATCTGATGAACTATAGGATGAAATTGGAGAGGAACAGGAAGAAAATTTTGAAAAGATGAAAATACCGTGGCATACTTGAGGCATTTTTTCTTATTTTGCTTAAACACTAATACCAGTTTGACACGTCCTCTAATTAAATTTTAATGGTCAGCGTGAAACCATAGTATTTTTTTTGTTCTACTTTACTAATTTTAATATGAAAAATAGTCAAATTAATACTTTAAATACAATCAAAGAACGGCGACCCTTTGCTTTATATACTTTTTTTACTGCTAATATATTATTATATATTAATTTGGACTTGATGATTTATCATTTGAAATGCACAGGGAGAAATATGCACATCTTTGTGCACTCATAGAAGATGAAAAAGTAGACCCATCAAATCATATGGCTGATGAAGAGAGTTCTATGGATGATGATACAGTGCGCAGTTCTTTGCGTGCAAGCCCTATCAATTCATATTCTAAGGACAGAACTTCTATAGAAGATTTTGAAATAATAAAACCAATCAGCAGAGGGGCTTTTGGACGGGTTTTCCTTGCCAGAAAAAGAGCTACCGGTGATTTGTTTGCTATAAAGGTTATCACTCTCGCCATTTATAAATAATTTTCATTATGAAATGACATGCCTCTATAATTTCTAGGATTGGACACATTGGCTACTATGCATTCACATTAATGCATAGTTTTTATAGTAGTTTTCTATTTTATTGATTCATTCATTATAGGCCTGATGCTCCCCCAGCCTCCTTAACTTGTCCAAATTGGTCATTTTACCCCCCTAACTCATTAAATGTCCTATTTACCCCATTAACTCTATAAAAGTGGTATTTCTCACTCCCTCAACTTGTCCATTTACCCCCAACTCATAGAATGTCCTATTTACCCTCTTAACTTCATAAAAGTGATATTTCTCACCCCTTACAATCCGTTATCGATGTCTAAATTGATACCTTTTTTAAACGTTAAACTTATATTGATGCTATTTTGTACGTGACACCTAAATTGATACTTTCCCAAAAACCATAGGCCTATTTTGGTACCTTATCCCTACATATAATGTCTTTAATTTGTTTATATTAATGTTTTTGTTATTTGTATCTTTTATTCATTCTTTCTTTTTTCAACTTTTTTGACTAGTTAAATTTTAATTATCTAATTATTGTAATAAACACATAAAGGATCAATATAATTATCAAATAAAAACAACATAAAGGATCAATATAATTATCAAATAAAAACAACATAAAAAGTTGATATTAAAAAAAGTATATTTTCAAACTCATTTAAATAAGTCCTATTAATTTTGCACTATAAAGGGTAAGAAATACCACTTTTATGGAGTTAATGGGGTAAATAGGATCATAAGGGGTGAAAAATACCACTTTTATGGAGTTAAGGGGTAAACAGGACATTCGATGAGTTGGAGAGGGGTAAAATGACCAATTTGGACAAGTTAAGTGGGTGAGAAATACCATTTTTATGGAGTTAAGGGGGTAAATAGGACATTCGATGAGTTGGAGAGGTAAAATGACTAATTTTAACAAGTTAAGGGGGCGGAGCATTAGGCCTTCATTATATTTATGTAAATCACTTGCCTCTTTTTCAGTTAGTTTGAATTTGGGAGTAATATGGAACTCTTTCTACATGCACTATTATTCTCTTTCAATTATGAAAGCAGTTCAAAATGATGGTCAAATAGACACATTTTCCTGGCATTTAATCTTTGTATACTACATTGACAGAAAGAACGACGCTGTGAAATGCCTGATCCCTTAAAGTTATAGTGAAATAATTGTTAACAGCCTCTTGCAATTAAAAATATAAACTTCAAACTGTGAGGGCTTGAAAATGTAAAACTGGAGGGAGAACTATAACTGTATCCACATGTGTGATTTCCTATTGTGCTAAAAAGAGAAATACGAAAAATGCTAGCAAAGTCGTGGATGAAAAGATTTCAGAGTGTCTAGGACTTGAATGGCTTTATGGCTAGGTGACCTTTAATATTTGATGTCAAAGATCTATCTATCCATAGATCTCTTTTGGCTTATTGCCACTAAATGGTTAGTGTTCATTCACCCTTTTTCACTCACTATTCGATTTTTCAAATGATGACTGCATCGGACAATGATTGTAGTTTTCCAGTTGGCTCAATTTACATTTTGTATCATTAGGATGTAGATGTACATGTGAGTTGAAGTATTACATGTTTACTGAAAGTGGCTTCTTCTCTGTTTTTTTTCTTCAAACAAACCCACAGGTTTTAAAGAAAGATGATATGATTCGTAAAAATGCAGTTGAAAGTATTTTGGCAGAGCGTAACATCTTAATATCAGTTCGCAATCCTTTTGTGGTGAGCATGCTTTAAAAATGTATAAACAATTAAGTGTTTGGTAGACAGGTATTCTAATGTTGTACATGATTGATAATGAGCAGGTCCGGTTTTTCTACTCCTTCACGTGTAGGGAAAATCTTTACTTGGTCATGGAGTATCTGAATGGTGGAGATCTATACTCAATGTTGAGAAACATGGGCTGCTTGGAAGAAGACGTAGCCCTTATGTATATTGCAGAACTTGTAAGAACTTATTGTATAATTGCCTATATCCTTACTTCTGTATTTGCATGTCCATCAATAAAATTTTCTCACCAAGGGTACAAATAGTTGGTTTTATTTTTCCCAGGTCCTGGCTTTGGAGTATTTACATTCTTTAAACGTCATTCATAGAGACTTGAAGCCAGACAACCTATTGATTAGTCAAGATGGTCACCTTAAGGTTGCTACTTTGTTCTTTTTCCTTAATCATTTATCCCCCCCTTAAAAAAGGATTATATCATCTTATGTTTTCTGGTGAAGGACATATGTATACAATTTCTCTGTGTTGACAATAATGTTGCTTTGGATTCCAACATCTTTTTCTGGTTCAACTGTTTCAAAAGTCTAATCTCTTCTATTGCAGTTGACAGATTTTGGGCTCTCAAAGGTTGGTCTTATAAACAGTACTGATGACTTATCTGCTCCATCATTCAATAGTGCTGGATTTTTTGAGGACAGTGAAACTGATAGTCAAAATGCATCAACAAAAGAACAACGCAAAAAGCATTCTGCTGCTGGAACTCCTGATTATTTGGCACCTGAGATACTTCTTGGAACCGGACATGGTTTATAATTTATTTTGCTAGTTAGATGATAAATACATTGTTTTTCAGTTTATTGATTTATTGCTTAACCTTTCCATACTATTCTCCTTGTAGGTGCAACTGCTGATTGGTGGTCTGTGGGCATTATTCTTTTTGAGATGCTTGTTGGTATTCCACCATTCAATGCCGAAACTCCACAGGTAGGTCATCTACAGATTCCAATCTAAACCTGTTAATGGTTTATTGAAGAGAGTAATCCCTCCACTACATATATGTTTTAATTGTATATGGCTATTGAATTACTAATGTCGTTAGATTTCACTTTTCTCAACCTTGTGGTGCTTCACGACAATCTATAATAGTGTTTCATAATAATATGCTTGGACTGAGACAATACATGCTACTAGCATAATCTATACTTGTTTTGTTGTAGATAATGTTTGTAATGAGTAAATTGATGGATATTGCATCAAGTTATTATTTCCTTTTTTCACTCCTGCGGAGTCTATTCAACTTCTGAATGCAAGAAATGTTATCTTTTCATTGTTCACGCTTGCGTCCAGCCTAATGCAGACTAATGGTTCCTACGTATTGCAGCAAATATTTGACAATATAATGAACAATGATATACCTTGGCCCAGGGTACCTGAGGAGATGAGCTTTGAAGCATGTGATTTGATTGACAGGCAAGTGTATAGTTGTTGTGCTTAAGAGTTATCTTGTTTGAAGGCCACAAGGGATTGAAATTTATATGCCCATGGAAAAATAAGACAAGAGTCTTGGGGAGTACTTTTTTATGGTTTTCTCGTGTGTAACTTCATATCCAAGGATCACGATCACAATTTATGTGCACGAACAAACAATTAATTTGAGGACCAGAAAGGTAGAAATTTATGCTAAAAACATTAGATTTTAAAATGTATGCTAGAGATAGAAAAAACAAACAAACATATTCTTGGGCTTTTCATCCAAGGATCACATTTTAACTTTTGAGGCTATTGATGGGATGTTTTATGGGAAGATTTTTGGGTTTTGATTGATATCATTTGTTTGTTCCATTTCAGATTCCTGACTCCAAATCCAGGTCTAAGGATAGGATCAAAAGGAGCCAAAGAGGTATACTAGTAATCGTCATTGATAAGATATTACGTGTAGCAGAATACGATAATCAAGCAGTTGTATTTTCTCACAGGTGAAGCAACACCCTTTCTTTAGAGATGTTAACTGGGACACAATTGCGAGGCAAAAGGTTGTTTTATTATCACTTAGTATTTGTTTTCTAGAATTATGATCATCATATCATATTTGAAGAACTCTTCAATTTCTCTTAAATCGCTGCAGGCTATGTTCATACCAGCAGCAGATGCTCATGACACCAGTTACTTTATGAGCCGGTACATATGGAATCCAGAGGGTGATCATTTTCAAGGAGGCAGTGACTTTGATGACCTAACTGACACCTGCAGTAGTGGGTCATATGGTAATTCCCAAGATGAAGATGTATGTGTATCTTTCCCTATATCAACATGCCTCTATTCTAATTAATTTCCAAATGGAAATGAATAAAAAAAAAATTATTCATTTAGTTTGAAAATTAAATGGTTTCGTTAAATGGAACACTAATTATCATATGAGTAACTCTATTGACAGTAATAATAGTGGCAAGAGAATGAAATTATGTAGAACAGGGGTCTTAAATTCAGTCATATCAATTCCCATTTTGGGCGGAACAGATCTACTAATTCTTTGATTCCAGTTAGTAAGAGGGATCTTGAACTAAGAAATAGATTCTAGAAGCTAAAAAAGGTATCTTGAGCGAGTCATATACGAGATGATATGTTTGTATTTTATCATTGATTGATTGATTGATTAAACGTAAGAATGAAATTAATTGTATGTATATTTATGTATAAAAATATAGGTAATTATGTTTATTGATTAGGCAGCTCACCCATTGCCACATTGAAATTTTTAGGCTAAGTTCAGAAGATTCTTGTCTGCTAGTTTTTCTCAGTTTCATTCTGTATTCAAGTTGGTCAGCATAAGCGTCTCATTCCCATTAGAAATTTTATAGATATTCGTTAGGACTTATTTTATTATTGGATTGGATTAATTGCTTAAGTTTAAGTGAATATTATTGACAGATTAAATTGTTTCGTTGCTTATTTAGTTTTTGGTTATGAGATTTTGGTAGACGGTAATAAATAAGGAGAATTTATGTCATTATATTGGTGTTTGTGCTTAATTATGATAATTGTTTGAGTTTTCCTATGTTTTCAATGTGACCCGGGACGGGGGTTACATTTAATGGTATCAGAGCCGACTCTCCACGTACGATGTGTGGTTTGGGGACGAACCAGGCGGAAGCTAGTGGACCTGTAACGACCCAGTCCAGAGTGAGTGGCGTCGGGGTAAGAAGGCCTGAGCAAGGAGCGACCGTAAGGGATGGCGATGGGGGAAGGAATGAACTGAATCCCACATCGGAAATGGAGAGGGAGTGATTGGGGCTTATTAGTAAGATGTGAATCCAATACATCCAGACGCGTTTTAAAGCCGTGAGGCCCAATGTGTTGGAATTGGGCTAGAGCGAACAATATCTACATGGTATTGGACCAGGGTGTTACACCATATCTCAAATTTACACATTACAAATCATCACATTGGAATAGGAAATGCCAAAACAAAGCCATTAACTAACAAGGACCAAGCTACACCAAACTGCAAACAAATTGTGCAGGAACCATCTTCACGCAGAATACAAATCCATGAATCTACTACAATAAAAGTTCAATGGTTTTCTTATATCTTTCAAGCCTTGTAAATCACACACAAAACCACTTGTTAACTCTATTTTCGAAACTCCCTTCGAGTCTTTTCTTGATATACCTATAAGATAAAACAGACAACCAGAGAGGGGCCGAAGTCCGACGAACCTGCTCTAATGCCTAAGTAATCAAAGGTTGAAAGTGATGAATTACTTGTCAAGTAGTGATGTTAACGTACCTTTAGGGTTTCTCATACATGTCTATTTATAGTGTTTTTTTCCGAATCTTTCTTTTAGGAACCCCCATTTATTAGAAATCCTTCTCCAATTAGGATACGTCTTTCATTAGGAGTCTTTAGCTTGGGGACATTTCCTAGACGGCCCCCACTAGTTGGCAAGAGGGTTTTCCTAGTGAAAATGGTTCCTGTTGTAGCCCAAAGCTGAACAGTAAATTTGTTAAAAGGAAAAAGGATCCTCAAAAGGTCTGTTGATCTTCTGAGGGAATGCGGTCCTTCCGACCAGGCAATGACGGTAGATATTCCTGAGATGACAGTAGATATTCCTGAGATGACGATAGATATTCTAGAGGATCGTACCTGTTCAGAAATAATAAATATCAATTGCTCAAAATACAACCCTTTCCTTATCAGCTGAAGGATTATTTATAGGGTAAATTCCAAAAAAAAAAATCCTGTGGTTTCATGGTTTTCAAAAAAAAAAAAAATTCTCTGGTTTGTTTTTTCAAAAAAAGGACCGTGTCATACGCCGTTACAAGAATTACGGAAAATGACATAACACCGTTTAACTTGATGACGTGGCAAAGGGTAAATGGTCCGAATTTGTTGGGGGACCTATATAAGCACCAGATCGTCTTCTTCTTCCCCCACAAAATACGATTTCTTCTCAACTTCTTCTTCTTCTTCTTTCAATCGAAAACCTAAAATCCAATTCCCTTCAAATCATGTTGATTAATTAACATGTTAGTGATTCTCTTGAATTTTCGAATGTAAACCCCAAGATTTGCAGTTCAAATTTCACCAAATTCGTGTAGCATTTATTGAACCCTAAAGCGTGAAGAGATGAGTTCATCGAATTCATCAAATTCTCATATTTCATTAGGTCAGTGGCATGAATCAAACTGCTTTTGTGGGATTGGATCTCCAATACGCCGAGCATCAACAAAGTTAAACAATGAAAGGAGATTCGTTGGTTGTGCGAGATATCCTGATCGAGCTGCTTGTCGTTATTTTGTGTGGCTTGATCCTGATGAATTAGAGGTTTGTCATGCTCATGTGGGTGAACTCGAAATGGAGTTACGGACCATGTCTGAGAGTAAGAAAAAGCTAGAGATGGAACTTCTGCAGGAGAACGAAGAAAATAGAAGATTGAAATCAGAAAATGGGTGTTTAAAGAAGAAATTATTTGTTATTGTTATTTTACTGATAATTGGGTTGATTGTAATGATATTTGCTAGTATAGATAATGATAGTAGGATAGATGGTAGATTTGGGTTGCCTTAATGGTAGGCAAACTACACTTTGTAGCCAAAAATGTATTGCCATTTACATGTTTGTGTAAATGCTTATGTGAAAATGAAGCTGAAATGATAATCTTATTGGCTTGTGTTAAGTGTGACCCAAAAAATCACTTGTATTTGAAGTGTGAATTTGTTAGTTGTGCAATTTAATCATCTTGAACTGTGAGTTGTTCTTGTGCTAATTTTATTGTACTTGTTCATACACAATATAACTAAAAATGTTACTTGTTCATATACAATATAGCTAAAAATGTTACTTGTTTAGGTCACAATATATGTCAATTGCAAAGAACTTTAATTTTCTATTCACAACCTTAATTGTCACAAAGGTATTACATATAGGTCAGAAGCTTTGACTTCCCTATAGAGGTCACAGTTCACAAAATATACCTATAATGCCTAACAAAAAGTAGTGTATCCATAAAGGTCACAAGAACTGATTACCTTATACAGGTCACAATTCACAAAATATACAAAATGGCTAACAAAAAGTAGTGTTTCCAATATGCCTATCAAGCTTCTCAATAGTCTTCAACATTTCCAGTGAAATGGCCATGCCTCTAGGCTAAATCAACAAGGTTTGCAGCTCTTCTTGGTCTAGTTGGGACACTAGGCTCTCCTTCATTTGGGTTGGCTCTTTTCCTGGTTGTAGAAATTGTTGGTGCCATGAAAATCCTGCCCCTACCTCTGCCCTTACCCCTCACCACTGGTTGGCTTTGTCCTCTAGTAACATCACCAATATTTGTTGAGTTGTGTGTTGGTGGTGGCTGTGAAGCACTTGCTCTAGTAACACCACCAATATTTGCTGAAGGCTGTATTGGGGGTGGCTGTGAAGCACTTCCAACTAAATGTCTTTGCTGCATCATAGGACATCAAGAAAATCCAAATTAAGTATTACTAACTATTACAAAAAAATAGCAAAATCAACAAATTTATCCAACTTATACTAGATTGTTCAGGGTTGGAAGTGGTTGCATTATTGGCTTTTCTAGGTTTGCCTACTTTTCTAGGTGTACTACCCTGCAAAAGGAAATACACATTACTATTTAAAACTTGGCCATGTAATGTAGATTAAAATAAACAATAGAAACTTACTTGAACTTGTGTACCACTCCTTTTGCTAGCTAATTTGCATTGCCTTCTTTTCCATGGTGTTTCACCTGTTATTCCAGAGGTGCAACCCCTAGCATTATGCCCAAGCTGTTGACATAGGGCACACTTAACACCACCTCCTATCCTCGAAACCTTATAAGGGTCCCTTGGCTCATTAGCCCTTATATTCCTTCTCTTCTTTGGTCTTTGTTAGGCATGAAATTGACTACATTTAAAGGTGTTAATTATAATGAATTAAGGGTGTTTGTAGTGTTTATTAGATGAAAGAAGGCCTTATAGGTGTTTTTATGCAGATAAGAAAAGATTTAGCCCAATAGACTGGAAGCAGCCTGTTCGCACTACCAAGAGGAGATTATGCCATTCTTTGATCCAGTGGTCAAACGCTGGAACCCCTGATGATGGACAACGACTAGACGGGAGGCAGGTACGACAGTAGCTGCTGGTGAAGGAAAATAGGGCTAACGTATGGCAGCGGAAATATAAAATTTTTAACCTATTTCCATTAACCCAAGATCCGTTAATCGTTATTTCATATAAAGAGGGATAGAAGGAAATACCTTTATTAAGTTCTATCTACGTTTGCAATCGAAGTGCCCACAACTCTTACTCCGAGTTCCCGAGCACAAGACAAAACACAACCCAAATCAAGTTAGATATCAACCGTATTAAAACAATCAAGAATAGATTGTCTCTAATAAATCAACACAAGATCAAGGATAAAGAGAAAGAGATGAAATCAATTGAATCGGTAGGAAGCAGTGGATTATTTCGTCCTCGACTAGGGGGGTCGAAATTCTCTCTCTCGGTTGCACTGTGTGTTTCGAAAATCACATGTAGGGGGGTATTTATATTCTCTTGTATCTAAACCCTAGTTAGATAGAATTAGGTTACTGAATAAGAATTTAATTCGGAATATAATTCTTATTTATTATTTATAATTATATCTTAAATATAAAGATAATAATAGTAACCTTATAGGATAATAATAGGTGCAATTTAATCTCATTAAAACTCCTAACTTATTTATCCTTTAATTAATTTAACTCACAATTATAATCTAATTAGAATTGTTTAAGAATCAAATTAATTATTCATGTAATTTCTTACATGAAAATCACCCCCCAATATACTAGGCCTTAGTGGACTCAGTTGGGCTTCCATTAATTAATTAACATCTGTTTCTCTTTTGGGCTTCAAGTCTTATGTGTGACCCATTAGGTTCTTATTGCTTCTAGCCGTATGCAACTATTAAATTAATTTTCACAGAATTATATTTAATCTTTGCATAACGGAATGAGTACGTGAAATGTGATTACCAAATCCAAAACATTCCCCCAGAGCTATAAGAAGACAGGTTGATTCTGTCGTTGACCTTTCCATATTAGTTACAGTATAATTCGATCCTTTATCAACTACATCCTTGAACTGAATCTTATGACTATGGATAATGTCAAGTCACATATAGCGAGACGTTCGTTTTACTTGTACATGCCGAGTCAACTCCAATTAGATAGGTTAAGTGAAATCTGTATTTCAAGTCTTAAGCTATCACCTTGCAAGGATTTAGAGTCGAGTCTTCCACAAGCGATCCATGGACGTATCTCCCATTTATCGGGAGTGACAAATGCTCAATCCAATGTATAATTATCCTGCAATTACTTTCTGTGATACCCAACGTCTTCCGTTCACACCCCAGAGTCATCTCTGTTATGGATCGTGTTACAACAGGATCAAAGCATCACATTCCGTAATCCAGAATCACCAATTAACATTCCTTTGAGTTTGAGGATTACTTATACCTATTAATACCAATGAGATGAACAGGTGACAAGGATGAATCTACCCATCCTGTTATCTCAAGTTGGGTCCCCAATCCTAATGAACTCCCTTTCATTGGATCCATGCAACTGTCCAGATTATCTGTATATCTGAAGCTTGTGAGATCAGCTTTCTGTCTTGACAGAAGACATTGTTACATGTAAGTCTCAACAGTGATATGTCAATCCTAAACATATTACTTGACTTGGGGTGGTTTTAAGTTTATTAGTTTATTATAAAGTTTCGTCTCACTTCATGCTTGTATGAACACTTTATAATCACTTTAAACAAACTCAGGGATTTCCTTTTGTTAGACTTATCTAGTTCTTTAAAAAAGGGGTTGCCTTTATATAGTTAGGAAACCATATCTTATTAAAACAAATGATATAAAGAACACTTCATTCATATTTAGTTTATATCCTAGAACAATTGTCTATAGGACATTAAACCCTAACATACTCCCACTTGGACTAAAGCCAATTGTTTCTACAACTTATCCCAGTAGAAGTTAGATGACGATCATGTACTTTCTGGGCTAAGGGCTTTGTCAACAGATCTGCAACGTTGTCCTCAGTAGGTGATAGGGGTTAAAAACCCCTATCTTTGGGTACAGTTTTAGGACGGTTTTTAGTGCTATTTCATGAATAAGCGAGCAATTCTCACATTTATATGCCTTTGTGTGAGTTAGTTAGGAATTGGAAAAGTTTTATTAACTTTTTGTTGTTTAGGCTCGTTTTCTGATCATTTTAGGCAAATAAGGCCAAAATGGCATGTATGTTATAATTCCGTTATCTTTTATAGCTAATTGATCCGCCGAAAGTCGCACCAAACAGGGCGTTTGCGCAAAATAAGCGATTGGCGGGTCAATTTAGCCTCGAGACTAATGTTATTTGGAGTTTTCGTGCATGGGCAGGGGAAATTCGGGCGAAAATTACATCGTGGAACATCGAGCAACCGCGCGGAAGCGTGCAGGGCAAAACGGCTCGTCGAACTGGCCTTTTTAGGCCAGCTCGCCGAGCAGGCCTCCAGGGGCCTGCTCGCCGAGCAGCGCGCCCTGCTCGGCGAGCTAACCTGCGGGAATTGGTCAAAAAATTCAGTTTTGACCCCACGACTCCACGACCGGTCCCATGACTTCCCACCTGCACAAGGACACGAAATAGGTCAAAAAGAGGGCCCGAGCTACAACTATAAATAGAACTTTTCCATTGTAAATTAGATATCTTTCATTATTGTAATTTACTTTAGCTTTCCCCTTGAAGTTCCTCTCCATCTCCTCTATCTTCTTCAACCTCCATTGAAGCTCCTTCAAAGCTGTTCACCGAGGAATCTTCAAGGTCCGTCCTTAAGACCTAGGAAGCCGACTGCAGAGTAGACAGGTTCCCTGAAAGGGATTTTCGTATCTCCTTTTATCTTTCCTTGTTTGTACTCTTTGATACAGTCTATGAATCCTAGGCTAATTGTATCCTGTGACATTGTTCTTCGCCTTTAATAATATTTTAGCTCTTGTTTTGTTCTATGATTATTTGTTTAATCTTTGTCTTACACTTTATTCAATTGGTTTAACTCATTCAAAAGCCCCAAAATGGAGTAGGCACATATTGTGAGCTGAATCTGACCTAGTCAGAGCCTAGGAGATTGACGACCTCTTAGTTGATTAAGCCCAAATTGCTGAGCCTTAGACCTAGTTTCGACCTTACAAGGGAATCACGCACTAGGAACTTCAGGAGGGTAAGTAGTGTTAATCGCCTTGAATACAAGTGACTTAGATTAGGTTTTTAATCAATAGACCTAATAATCTAACTTTATTATTATCGTTCATACCATGTTCCTTCGGGTAATTGCATTAGTGAAAGATCACCTAGGAGTAGTATAACTTAATTAGGAGTAGTTTAACTTAATTAGGCGTAGAATAACTTAGTTAGAATTAGTATAATTTAGCTAGGAGTAGCGTAATCCAACCTAGGAGTAGATTAACTTAAACAAACAAACTCAAAACCCACAAAGCCTAGATAACACCTGAGACCAAGTAGCTCGATACTTGTGGTAAATAAGTCCTGTGGATTCGATACCTGGACTTTCCAGATTGATTACTTGATAACGACGGGGTACACTTATCCCTTAGTAAGTCTCCTTTACGAGAGGCGCATCAAGTTTGTGGCGCCGTTGTCGGGGATTTATTTCTTCTGCAATATCGAACCAAAGGTCGATTTGTTAGTTTAGGCATTCGTTGTGAATATCCTTTGTCTATATCATTTATACTTGTTTATATATAATTCTTTATACTCTTTTATACTTGTTAAAATTTTGTATTCATAGCTGTAAAAACTGGCTTATCAACTTTTGTGATAGAACTTTACTTTTTCTCAGCATTCTCTGATCAATGAATTGGCAAGAAAGAGTCGAGTGGCAAGCTCAAAAGTTTACTATACCATCAAGACAATACATTCGTACCCTGGAGAATGAGGCTCCCAATCCCTCCATGGCCGACTTAAATAAGAAAATGGATATCTTGATGGCGAAACTGAGCCTCAACACAAATGAAAGTGTAAGTTTTATGGGTAATCACCAAAGGTATAATTCTAACCCCAATTCTTACAGCTTTTATGATAGTGATTGGAGGAGACCTCAACACTCAAATCTGTCCTACGGGAACCCTAACATGTTGAGGCCTCCAAATAGGTTTGTTAATGAGCACAGGGAAAACGAATTGGGGATGTTTCCTTATGAACAAGCAAGTCAAGTTCCTCCACAACCCTCTAACTCACAAGATGAGGTGATGTCCCTTTTGAAAGAAATATCAGCCCAACTTACAATCAATGAGGAGGTTTGCAAGGACTTGAGCAACCAATTGGTCAAATAAACCATGAGATGCAAGAGTAATCCCGAGATGCTCCCCCAAGCATAAAGGAAAACATAGAAATCCCACAAAGGGAATCAGCTCGAGCCATCTCTTTGAGGAACGATAAAAAGGTAGAACCAAGTCCACTGTCACATGCACCGCTCAAGGTAAGTGAGGAACCGGAAGCGGTAAGCAACCCTGGTTCAAAATCTGAAATTCTAAATCATGTGATAGAGATAAAAGATCAAATCAAAACTTGTGTATCTCAACTATCTTTTCCTCAAAAGTTAGAAAAGTTTGGATTTACTCCTTGTTCAGAAGTTTTCATTCTCTTCGACCTACAAGAGAATCCAAAAGGGAGCAAACCAAACGTTTTCATAATCTGTTTAAATTGGGCCTCTTGTTTTTATTTAACTCATTTGAGGCTCTTAATCCGTTTTGTAGGTACGAATTATTTGTTAAGGAATTCGAGTTCCTAATGCGGATAGAAGCTTATACTTAGGAAGGAACTCTACGTCGAGCTCACCGATTATAACGTAGCGCTTCTTGGGAGGCAACCCAAGTTTTAATAAAACTTTTCAGGTTTATTTTTTGATCTTTTAGTTTAGTTGTTTAGTTTTCTTTTACGTTTTTTTTAAGTGTTCGGGTTTAGAATAAAAAAAAATCGGACCTTCTGCCTGCCAGCTCGCGACGAGCTGAAAAAAAAACGTAATTTTGCCCCGGGCACCCCAACTCGGGCGAGCTGGGCACTGCCGCGCAGCCCGCCGGGCACCCCTGCTCGGCCGAGATAAGCAACATTTCGGGATTTTTTCCGAACGGAGCTAAATAAATAAAATAAAAAAAATTAGCACCGCAAATCATCAAGTTTTTGGCGATTGCGATAAAATCAGTAAGTTGTCTTCTCCACCCTAACTTTTTGCACATGCGCTTGATGGTTTTGTATGCAATGTTGGAACTTATTGCATGATTTAAGTGTGAGGAGGAGGGGTAGACAAACTTACAAAAATTTGAATAATTTTTAAATTTTTGTTGCGTCGTGTCTAGTTTAGTTTAGCGTTTTCGGGTTTTATTTATGTTTTCGCATGTTTAGGACCTAAAACCATGAACCTCCTTCGAATCTAAACTTCGTTATTTGTCCTTGAGAGCTGAGAACCGAATCTAAGATTGCATGACAACTAGTTTAGGTGTAGGACACAATCCTTGTATCTGTAAAAGCATGAGCTAAAGTTTGCATTTAGACCCTACTTTTGAAGAAATGCTAAAATCATTACTTAGGTAGATAACTTAAGAATTGAAGGCATGTGATGTTAAACTTGAGTTTGGGGAGAACTAGTAAACACAAAATTGAAACCCAAAGAATTGTGAGTTGAATTTGAGCCTAAGAGCGAACATCAAAAAGCTCTTTTTCTTGACATTTTTGTGTGAATGCTTTGACTTGTGGAAAGATTACAGATTTTGCACCTAATACTGTGTTGAACCTACATGCAATGATTTGAGATGATAAACGATGAATCAGCCTCATTAGAATTAACCCTTTTCTTTACCTTAGTTTCTCTTTTTCATCCACTCTAGGAAGCCCCTTTGAGCCTATATTTTTGTAGTTTGTAGATTTTTCTTTCGTTCTAACCCAATTTTTTGCAAACCATCACTTGGTTTGTTACTTAACCCAGTTTTTGCAAAGCTCGCATTGAGCCTTTGTTTTCTTCTAGCGCTTTATCTTTGTTTATGGCATCATAGTAGCAAGCCAAAAGGCTAAGAAGTGAATGAGCATCACTATCCAAAAAAAAAGAGAAAAGAGAAAAGAGAAAAAGAAAAAGAAAAAAACAGAAAAAGAAAAGAAAAGAGACGAACAAAAGAAGGAGAACTCTATCTCCCAGTTCTTAAAATTAGAACGTCTCAGAAAAGAAAAAAATATATAATAAATAGAAAGCTCAATCACTTCATATTTGCTAAAGCCATTTTAACTTTGTTTTTCTAGCGCTAGAACTATTAACCCTTGTTGTACCTTTAACCCTCTAACCACATTACAACCCCAATCCGAGACTATTTTTGATATCATCGGAGTCATATAACATAGTAGAGGAACTCGAATGAACGTGCAAAATCAACGTAATCCTAAGAAAGAACATAAGCCGAGAGTAAACACTTTAGCCACCAAAATTGTGTGAAATGAGTGAACCACCTATGGTGAGGTGTTTTACTTAGCGATCCCCTTAAGCTCATTTAATTGAACATGTGTCTTTTTTCTTAAAACATATGACCTATGATAATTGAAATGCGACTTTTGGATATCGTGTCTCTACTTTGTATTTCCGAATGCATGTAATTACAGATGCTCGAAATTGTGTCAAGCACCTAGTCAAACCGGGAGGTTTTCTAGCTTGCTTGTGATTGCGGGTTTAGTTTTTTAGTTTACTTGGGGACAAGTAAAGTTTTAAGTGCGAGCAGGTTTGATAGGGGTCAAAAACCCCCATCTTTCGGTACGGTTTTAGGACGGTTTTTAGTGCTATTTCATGAATAAGCGAGCAATTCTCGCATTTATATGCCTTTGTGTGAGTTAGTAAGGAATTGGAAAGGTTTTATTAACCTTTTGTTGTTTAGGCTCGTTTTCTGATCATTTTAGGCAAATAAGGCCAAAATGGCATGTATGTTATAATTCCGTTATCTTTTATAGCTAATTGATCCGCCGAAAGTCGCACCAAATGGGGTGTTTGCGCAAAATAAGCGATTGGCGGGTCAATTTAGCCTCGAGACTAATGTTATTTCGAGTTTTCGTGCATGCGCAGGGGAAATTCGGGCGAAAATTACATCGTGGAACATCGAGCCACCGTGCGGAAGCGTGCAGGGCAAAACGGCTCGTCGAACTGGCCTTTTTAGGCCAGCTCGTCGAGCAGGCCTCCAGGGGCCTGCTCGGGCGAGCTGGCCATGCCAGCTCGCGACGAGCTTCGAGCTGGCCAGCTCACCGAGCAGGCCTCCAAAGGCCTGCTCGGGCGAGCTGGGGGCCAGCTCGCCGAGCAGCGCGCCCTGCTCGGCGAGCTGACCTGCAGGAATTGGTCAAAAAAAGTCAGTTTTGACCCCACGACTCCACGACCGGTCCCACGAGTTCCCACCTGCACAAGGACACGAAATATATCAAAAAGAGGGCCCGAGCTACAACTATAAATAGAACTTTTCCATTGTAAATTAGATATCTTTCATTATTGTAATTTACTTTAGCTTTCCCCTTGAAGTTCCTCTCCATCTCCTCCATCTTCTTCAACCTCCATTGAAGCTCCTTCAAAGCTGTTCACCGAGGAATCTTCAAGGTTCGTCCTTAAGACCTAGGAAGCCGACTGCAGAGTAGACAGGTTCCCTGAAAGGGATTTTCGTATCTCCTTTTATCTTTCCTTGTTTGTACTCTTTGATATAGTCTATGAATCCTAGGCTAATTGTATCCTGTGACATTGTTCTTCGCCTTTAATAATATTTTAGCTCTCGTTTTGTGCTTTGATTATTTGTTTAATCTTTGTCTTACGCTTTATTCAATTGGTTTAACTCATTCAAAAGCCCCAAAATCGAGTAGGCACATATTGTGAGCTGAATCTGACCTAGTCAGAGCCTAGGAGATTGACGACCTCTTAGTTGATTAAGCTCAAATTGCTGAGCCTTAGACCTATATTCGGCCTTATAAGGGAATCACGCACTAGGAACTTCAGGAGGGTAAGTAGGGTTAATCGCCTTGAATACAAGTGACTTAGATTAGGTTTTTAATCAATAGACCTAATAACCTAACTTCATTATTATCGTTCATACCATGTTCCTTCGGGTAATTGCATTAGTGAAAGATCACCTAGGAGTAGTATAACTTAATTAGGAGTAGTTTAACTTAATTAGGCGTAGAATAACTTAGTTAGAATTAGTATAATTTAGCTAGGAGTAGCGTAATCCAACCTAGGAGTAGATTAACTTAAACAAACAAACTCAAAACCCACAAAGCTAGATAACACCTGAGACCAAGTAGCTCGATACTTGTGGTAAATAAGTCCTGTGGATTCGATACCTGGACTTTCCAGATTTATTACTTGATAACGACGGCGTACACTTATCCCTTAGTGAGTCTCCTTTACGGGAGGCGCATCAGTAGGTACTCTTTCTATTCTCACATCTCCTCTTGCCACAATCTCTCTTACAATGTGGTATCGCTTTAGGTAATGCTTGGATGCATTATGAGACCGTGGTTCCTTTGCTTGCGCAATGGCTCCATTATTATCACAGTACAGTGTAATGGGATTTACAATGTCAGGCACCACACCAAGTTCAGTAATGAACTTCCTAATCCAAACCGCTTCCTTTGCTGCTTCCGCAACAGCGATATACTCTGAATCGGTCATAGAGAAAGCTACGCTTCCTTGCTTGGAACTCTTCCAGATGACCGCGCCCCCATTCAAGATAAACAGGTATCCTGATTGGGATTTAAAATCGTTCTCATTTGTGAGATGACTGGCATCTGAAAATCCTTCTATTTTCAGATCCCCTTCTCCGTACACTAGGAACATGTCTTTAGTCCTTCTCAAGTACTTAAGAATGTTCTTGATGGCATTCTAGTGCTTGTCTCCTGGATTACCTTGGTAACGACTTGTTATACTTAACGCGAATGCTACATCAGGTCTAGTACAAAGCATAGCATACATAATCGAACCGATTGCGTTGGCGTACGGGATTACAGCCATGCGCTTCTTATCATCTTCGGTTTTAGGACATTGATGATTGTTTAACTTTACTCCATGTACCATGGGTAAGTTACCTCATTTCGATTCAAGCATGCTAAACCGCTTTAGCACCTTTTCGATGTATGTAGCCTGTGAAAGACCAAGCAGTCTTCTTGATCTATCTCTGTAGATCTTTATACCAAGTATATAAGCTGCTTCACCCAGGTCTTTCATGGAGAAGTTACCAGATAACCATACTTTTATCGACTATAGTAGAGCTATGTCATTTCCCATTAATAATATATCGTCCACATATAATATCAGAAATGCAACTGAGCTCCCACTTGCTTTCTTGTAAATGCAAGCTTCTTCGCAATTTTGTTCGAAACCAAATTGTTTTATGGTTTCGTCAAAATGCTTGTTCCAGCTTCTTGATGCTTGCTTGAGTCCATAAATGGATCTCTGAAGTTTGCAAACCTTGTTTGCATCCTTTGATGTGAAACCTTCAGGTTGCATCATATATACATCCTCAAGCAGGTTTCCGTTTAGGAAAGCTGTTTTCACATCCATTTGCCAAATCTCGTAATCGTAGTGAGCGGCAATAGCGAGCATTATTCTGATTGATTTGGACATAGCCACAGGAGAGAAAGTTTCGTCATAATCAACTCCTTGTTTCTGACAATATCCTTTCGCTACTAACCTAGCTTTGTAGGTGCTAACCTTTCCATCCATGTCAGTCTTCTTTTTGAAGATCCACCTGCACCCAATGGGTTTTATCCCTTCGGGTGGATCAACCAAAGTCCACACTTGGTTGGTGTACATGGAATCCATCTCAGAATCCATGGCTTCGAGCCATGCTTTAGAATCTGGACTGTTAAGAGCCTCTAGTTTTCGGGTTCGTCGTCTAACACGGGAACCTCATCATCATCTCCCATTAGAAAACCATATCTAATTGGGAGTTCACGAACTCTTTGTGATCTACGAATGGGTGGCACTTGAGTCTCATCTAATGGGACTGCTTCGGGTTCCTCAACCGCTCTGTTGTTTCAGTCGGTGTTTCTTGTTCTTGAACTTCATCAAGTTCAATCATGCTTCCCTGTTCTGTTTCTTTGAGAAACTCTTTCTCCAAGAAGGTTGCGTGCTTGGATACTATTACTTTCTGATCATCTGGATGATAGAAGTAATACCCCACAGTTTCCTTAGGGTATCCAATCAAGAAACACTTATCAGATTTAGAATCTAATTTGTCTGACGCTATGCGTTTGACAAATGCTGAACAACCCCATACTCTCATGAATGAGAATGTGGGTTTCCTACCAACGAACAATTCATATGGTGTGGAACTAGCGGATTTAGTTGGTACTCGATTTAGGGTGAAGAGGGCAGTTACTAAGGCATAGCCCCAGAATGACTTTGGAAGTAATGCTATGCTCATCATGGATCGTACCATATCTAGTAAGGTACGGTTCCTCCTCTCGGATACACCATTCTGTTGTGGTGTATAGGGAGGTGTCCATTGTGAGCATATCCCACATTCAGTTAGATAATTCAGAAAATCATCTGAAAGATATTCGCCACCTCGATCGGATCGAAGTATCTTTATTTTCCTTCCTAATTGATTTTCTACTTCATTTTTGAAGCATTTGAATTTCTCAAAAGCTTCGGACTTGTGCTTCATCAAGTAGATATAACCATATCGGGTATGGTCGTCTATGAAGCTTATGAAATATCTGAATCCTCCTCTTGCTTGGACTAACATATGACCGCATACATCGGAATGTATTAATCCTAGAGTGTCTGATACACGCTCACCTTTATTGCTAAAGGGTGTCTTTGTCATTTTACCTTTTAAACATGCTTCGCATGTTTCCAATGATTCAGGATCAATTGAATTTATAAGCCATCTTGATGTAGCTTAAGCATGCGTCTTTTGTTTATATGGCCTAAACGATAATGCCACAAGTAAGTTGAATTATCTAGCTTATGTCTTTTGGTATCAATTGTGAAAACAGAAATTTTGTCATCTAGCACATAAATCCCATTTTGTGATATTCCTGAAAAATAGAAAATCCCATCTCTATAAAAATCGCAATGTTTGTCTTTTATTGAAATATGAAAAACCGTCGTCAACAAGACGGCTAATAGAAATAATGTTACGAGACATTTCTGGAACATACAAACAGTTCCCTAATTCTATTACAAGCCTAGAGGGCAAGCTCAAAGCATAATCTCCAATGGCGAGGGCGACAACTCTTGCTCCATTTCCTACTCGCAAGTTTATGCTCCCTTTCTTCAATTCCCTAGTCCGATTTAGTTCCTGCATATTTGTACAAATATGAGATCCACATCCGGTATCAAGTACCCAAGATTCAGACTATGAAACTGTATTTATTTCAATATAAAACATACCAGATGTTGAAGCACCGCCCTTTCCCTTCTTGAGGGAGGCTAGGTACTCCTTGCAGTTCCTTCTCCAATGCCCGTCTTTACCACAGAAGTGGCACTCTCCTTTGGGCTTCTTCACTTCCTTTCCCTTAGCTCCAGTGGGCATGGCTCCCTTGCCTTTCTTAGGATGTTTAGGATTGGGAAAATTCCCCTTCCTCTTCTTTGATCCCTCTATGACAAGAGCCGGTATTGCCTTGTCTTTCTTCATATTGGGCTCAACTGACTTGAGCATATAGCCGTCACCGTAATCCAAGGCAACGCGGTCCTTGCATTCCGCCTCCAAAATCAACCCTACTCCATCAACACGGCTTGGATCCGCACATATTTCACCAAGAAAACGGATGTTGGCCTCACCCAGTGGCCCCCCGAGGACACCCCCCTTGAGTTTTGGAAGTCAATTACGGGGTTGGACACCTTTGACATCTCCAACCTCCACCTGGGTCGCATCCGTGACCCAATCCTCCAACTCATTCACCGATTCATCAACTACTACTTCTCGGGGAAGGCCGAGGCAAATAAGATCAATAAGCTCGAGCTTTTTGCCTTTTATTATTGTGAGAAGGGACTCACTTTTGATCTCTCCCTCCTTGTTGAGACCATGCTCCAACAAATGAACACAAGGAGGCGTGTCGGGATAGGTTTAGGGCACTTGGTTACCATCTACGCCTCCTCCGCTCTCGGCCAAGAGGCCCTTGATTGCCTTCCTCATTTTGATCCTCATCCCTTGCATAAAAATGCTTTCAAAACCCTCCACCGTCATGCCTCTGGTCCGGGTGAGAGTTCGGGTGCGGGCCAACAACACGAGGGAGGGGAATGGTAATCGGAGTTTGACATCGATGATTTGGGTGACTTGCCTACCGGTCCTTCCTTCTCCACCAACCCCGACTTCCAATGGATTCACGCTCGGTTGGACATCTTGGAATGGAACCAACGGCAAGACCGGACTATAATGAACACCCGGTTTGATACCCTCGAGGCCAATCTCGCCACCCGCTTTGACATGTTCGAAGCTCAAAGGCAAGCGGATCGGGCTAGCTTTGAGGCCTTCACCAACACCTTCTTCACCCATTTCAATATTCATTGGGCTCCTCCTCCTCCACCCTAATTTCTTCGTGTTTTTAGGATTTATGTTTTATGTTTTTTTATGTTTTATGTTTTAGGTTTTTGTGTTCTTTTGTTTTATGTTTTTATGTTCTTTTGTTGTCTTGTTTTGTAATCTTTATGTTTTTTATGTTATTTTTGTGGTTACTATTAATATAATTCCCTTTTTCACCTAATTGTGTTTATGATTCAAGTGTATTTTCGTCTCAATTCCTCATACGTTTCGTCATAATAAGGTTCACGCGGAGCGCCCCTCTAGGCAAGCCCCGCGTGAACCACCTTCTGAGTTGTTAAAAGGCCTGAAACTTGGATCACGCGGAGCATGCCCAAAGGCATGCCCCGCGTATCCAAGTCTCTGCCCATAAACAAAAAAATAAAAAGTGTTTCACGCGGAGCATACCCATCGGTACGCCCTGCGTGAAGAACAGACCTGTAAGGTCCCTTTTAATTTGCCTCAATTCTCTTATTTTTCATTTTGTTTTTGTTTTCTTTTATTTTACGATGCTTTTGGAATTAACGTCTTTTTAATCACGTAGAGGTCCGTGCAACCCCGCACTTATAGTTTGTTTTGCACTAACAAAAACAAAAATAAAAAAAAATAAACAAAATAATTAAACTAATTTATTGGTTCAAAATTTTCCCAACATACCACCTCCCTCAGAAGTTAATTAAAAGTTTTGTTATTTGTCTTTAAAAGTGAAATCGTTAAAATACAAAGGATCGGTTTAATTAAGAAATTTAAGTATTGATTTCAAAGTTAAAGAATTTATGCATAGTCGAGATTTGTACTTAACAAAAAGCATTGAGTCCTAACCCACGAGTTATCTCTACAATGAAATTTAAAAAGACAATAAAGATAGGATTTTTGAATATTTTACGAGAACTTGAAAGTAAACAATTAAACCCGAAATTCATGTGAGGTATTTTGAGCCAAAAAGAGTTCGTACGAGAACTCTATTCCTTTCACAACATGTTGAGGGCTTTGACTTCACTCAATTTATAGAGTTTGCATCTAATACTGGGTTAAGTACACTTGTTTTGGTAAGAAGGGCAATAGATGATAAAACGAACCCACTTAGGCTAATTCTTTCCTAATTATTTTTCTCGTTTTTCATAAACCTCTAGGAAGCCCCCTCGAGCCTATTAACTGACTTCTTTGCTAACGCCTTTTTAACACATAACCCGTTTTCCTCTTACCCGAACACCAAGCTCAAATGCATCGAAAATACCCGAAACAAGCTAAGTCTCTAGCAAGTAAGCACAATAAATCTTTGAAATCGTTTTTGTGCACCGAGCAATTTCAAAATATATTTTTCGTGCTTGCTAGGACAAAACAATGAAAAAACGATGCAACCGCCAAAAGTGGTATTCGGACTCGACTTTCTAAAAATTAACCACTTACCACTAAAAAGCCACCCACATTACAACCCCTTCCGGGTTCATTTTTTATTTTTCCCAACCATAACATAGGTGGAAAAAACTGGATGAACATGCAAACTCGATGTGACTTTGAGTAAGTAGAAAGAAGAGTGTATAAACACCAACCCACCAAAGATTGAGCGTTAAGAGTGAAATCCATTGGTGAGGTGCAATCGAGTTCTCAAAAGATAATCAATCCCCGTTAATATTGCCTATTAAGTTTGATCATGGAGGTTTCGAATAAGTTTGGTCACTCATTCGCTTGCGTAAGTACTTGTCGAAAACTTTTTCGTAAAACCTTAGTTTTGAAATCACGCACTTGGTTAAACCAACCAGAGGTTTGTTTCTTAATTGTCTCAATCCCTTGTCTTTCGACTTCTTTTACTTGAGGACAAGTAAACTTTAAAGTCCAAGGAGGTTGATAGGGACATTTTTATTGGTCCCGTGTAACATGATAGTATTAGTTCCAGGGGGGTTAGGAACTAATTAAACTTTAGTATTAGTTCCAGGGGGGTTAGGAACTAATTAAACTTTTTACTTTAAAGGCTGACTTATTTTAATTTTAATACTGTTACTCAGTTTCTAGGTCAGCACCACTGAGTGTGTTTTGAGATAGCTTTAGTCAATTTACTAACTAGAGCTGTTTCAGTTGTGAGTTAGGAAGCAACACTTAAGTCAGTTTCCAACTCAGCACTCGGATTACTCAGCTTCAGCGTGTACAGGTTATTTTACTGAGCAATGTTAAGTAAACGATACATACATAAATATATCAAGAGAAAGGGTTAGAAGTTACTCAGCAGACTTAGCCTGGTTCGGCCTCTTTGCCTACGTCCAGTCCCCGGAATCCTTCCGAACTTTTTCAATCCTCTACCGAGTTCTTTAAAAGTAAAGCACAAACCTTTTACAATAGCAACTGAGTATGCAAGAGTACCGTCCTCTATTCGTCTACTCAATCCTATCTACCACTGAATACTATAACCGAGTACTCAGCTTCTCTCTACAACTGAGTACTATAACCGAGTACTCAGTGTTGGTCCCGTGTAATGTAGTATGATTAGTTCCAAGGGGGGGTTAGGAACTAATGTAAGTTTTTCGCTTAATAGTGCTGACTTAATTAGATGTTTGACAATTTAACTCAACTTGAGTGAGATGTGAGACAGCTTTAATCAGATACTGACTAGAGTTGTTTCGATTGTGAGTTGGGAAGTAACACTTTAGGTCAGCTTCCAACTCACCACTCTGATTACTCAGTGTCGGCTTATACAAATTATTTACTGAGTAATTTAAGCAAGCTATATATATATATATATATATATATATATATATATATATATATATATATCAAAAGAAAGGGTTAGAGATTACTCAGCAGACTTATCCTGGTTCGGCCTCTCCGCCTACGTCCAGTCCCCAGAATCCCTCCGGGATTTTTCAATCCACTACTGAGCTCTTTAAAGGTAGAGCACAAACCGTTTACAATAGCAACTGAGTATGCAAGAGTACCGTCCTCTATTCGTCTACTCAATCCTATCTACCACTGAGTGTTATAACCGAACACTCAGATTTTCTCTACCGCTGAGCACTATAACCAAGTACTCAGCTTCACACTTCTAACCTTTACAATTGATACAAGATTGTTCTCACAAAACGAAGAACACTTTAGATGAATACAATTCACTCTAGACTTTTACACAATGATTGGAATTGGGTGTAAGAACTTGCTTTTTCTAATCAGACAGCTTCTCTTTTGGATCTTTTACTTAGTGAAGATTTTGCTTGTCTGTTTCTCTCTTGTATTTTCGGCAAATGATCCAAGTGATGAACTTGTCCATTTATAGTGAAGTCTGAAGCTTCAATGATTTGAATTCAGACATATCCGTTGGAGTAAACGGCCTTCTTTCGTCATTCATTGGTCAGCTTCCAGAATCGCAGGCCAATCATGTCGTCTATTTTTAGCAGGCGTCAGGTTTGCTAGTTTCGTCTTCTTGCACCAAGTTCGTCTTCTAGCGCTAGGTTTGTCTTCTTGCCAAATGCCAGATGGTCCAAGCGTCTTGAAAAGGTCCTTGAAATAGATTTTCGAGGCTTCTGAAATGTGTCAGACCTTGTCTCACAAGTTTGTTAAAACACATGTCCACAAGATTTTGATTTGACAAAATCATCCATGATTAAGAGACAATTAAATTTAAGTGCTTTACTTTAATTGTACTAATCCGTTTGTTCAATGTTGAGTATAAATATAAATATAAAAAGATATAAAAGTAAAACAGGACAAAGTCAGCATGAGATGACAAAACAAGCTAAGCGGAATAATACTCAGTATAGAAGTGTCATGATCAAGCTGAGTGGAAACGAACCCAGCATCAAAAGATTGAGGCTTAAAATCCAACAGAGCTTAGTGAGACAGAACTCAGCATGAGAAGCCGTCTGAACAACTGTCTTACGAAGCTAAGCTGACTAAAAATATACTCAGCTTAGAAATTGCCGAAGACAATGACTTACGCAGTAGAAGCTGAGTGATTCCTCAAGATAGCATGAAAGAGTCGTTCGCTACAAGACAAAGATTGCCAACCCTCTGCACCAATAATTGAAACCTTGGAATTACACAAAAGACACATTCCGAGATGTATGGGTCAATGGATTATCGGTAAAAGACAACTGGCACAAAAAGACGAGTCTGACGCAAGAAGACAAGCCTGACGTCTGAAGGAAAACAAAGGAAGGGAATGGCCGAAACAGTCTGAAGCTGACCAGAAGCTGTCTCCTAAAAGAGCCGTTTTAACATCAACGGCTAAATCATTTCAAAATGATCCAACACAGATTTTCCCCTATATAAGGACAATCAAACTCCTTGGATCATTGCCGATTTTACAAGAAAGAAAATTATAAGAAAGAAAGATACAAATTCAAAGCACTCAAAAACAAGAAAAAGATCTTACACCAAATTTCCATTCTTTTTGTGTAAAAGCTAGATTGATTGTTTGTAATCATCTAAAGTGTTCCTTGCTTGAAAGGGAACAAGTCTTTATCAATTGTAACATTGAGAGTGTATGCTGAGTACTTGGTGTTGAGTACTCAGTGGTAGAGAAATCTAGGTGCTGGGTTGTAGCACTTAGTAGGAGTTGAGTAGACGAATAGAGGAAGGTACTCTTGCATATTCAACTGCCTTGTAATCGGTTTGTGCTCTACCGTTAAAGAGCTCAGTATTGGATTCAAAAAGCCCGGAGGACTCTGGGGACTAGACGTAGGCAGAAAGGCCGAACCAGGATAAGTGATACTGAGTAATCTCTAAACTTTCTCTCAAAATATATATATATATTGCATATGTTGTTTGACATAATTACTCAGCACATAAATTGCCTAAGCTGACTCTGAGTAAACTAAGGTGCTGAGTTAGAAGTTGACTCCTTAAAGTATCAATTCTTAACTCACAAGATTAACAGCCATAGTCAACATCTGACTAAAGCTGTTTCGCACCAAGCTTGCCCAAGCTGACCAAAAGCTGAGTTGACCAACTCATCCAAAACTGATAAGTCAGCATAAATAATTAAAGAAAAAGTTATATTAGTTCCTAACCCCCCCTTGGAACTAATCACAAGGGACCAACAAGTGGTATCAGAGCTTAAGCTCACTACTCAAAGATCTAACTATCTTGAGCTGATCCCGAAAAATGGGTGAGAATAGCACTCGTTTCCTTCCAGGAAACCAAACAACACAGATACTCCCTGAGGGATCATCAATCACTAGACCTCTTCTATTCTTTGGGTCTAATTATACATTCTGGAAGAATAGAATGAAGAATTTTATTCAAGCCACAAACATGAGTGCATGGCTTGCAATTGTTCAAGGTCCACATGTGCCATACAAAACTGTTAACAATGAGAAAGTTGTTAAGAGTGAAGCTGAGTGGACAGAGGATGATCTTAAAAAATTACAAAATAACGCTTCGGCTATAAATATGCTTCACTGTGCTTTAGATGCTGCAGAATACAATAAGATTTCAGGTTGTGAGTCAGCACATGAGATTTGGAAAAAGCTTGAAGTGACCTATGAAGGCACTAGTAAAGTTAAGGAGTCCAAAGTCAATCAGCATATGAGACTCTACGAGCTGTTCGAGATGAACGAGAACGAAGACATCTCTGAAATGAACTCAAGATTCACAAATATTATAAATGAGCTTAAAAGGCTTGGAAAGAACTTCACTGAAGAAGAACAAGTGAAGAAGATCTTGAGAAGTTTGCCTAAGAGTGGGCAAGCAAGAAAACGGCTGTAGAAGAAGCTCAGGACTTGACTACCTACAAATATGATGAGCTGATCGGATCCTTGCTGACCCATGAGATCTCTATGAAAAACTTTGAAGCTAAAGAAAAGTCCGAAGATAAGAAACAGAAATCACTGGTGATGAAAGCCGACTCCACAGAAGCTGAGTCAACTGATGATGAGGAAATGGCTATGTTTACTAGAAAGATGAAGAAGCTGTTCAGAAGAAATGACAGAAACAGCAAACGGCCATACAAGAGAGGTGATAGGTACAAAGCTGAGTCCAGTGACAAATATAAGAAGGACAGCTCTAAGTCCGTCACATGTTTTGAGTGCCACCAGACTGGGCACATCAAGTCAAGCTGCCCAAACCTAAAAAGAGATAAGAAGGGAAACAAGAAGGCAATGGTTGTTGTTGGTGTGCCCTAGTTCTTAGACATTGGTTCATGTATATTGTATTATGCTTTTGATTATTCTTGCATAGATACACTATTTGTGTTACATTAATAAAGGCATTAATCTAGTTCATTTATATCTTGTGCTATAATATGAATAGAGAATCCATTGATTGACAATCGTAAAACCATATCCCAAGTCTATTCTATCATGGGAATGATTAGGACCACAGACTTGTATATTCGACAACTGTATGGTAGTAATTGATACTAGCCATAGCACTTGATAAGTCAGTTGTGAATATGGGTACATGTTGTATACATGTGACTGGATCGATCCGCCCGAGAAAACTACATGGTGGTTGTGTCATTAGTTTTCTTAAGTAGGTCTCTAACTGTCTTCAGACCAGATTTCATTATAATATCAATGTGGGATCCGGTTCACTTTGACATACGCCTAACAGGTCTGTAACAGGATGCCAAATACGGGTATGATTGGGTGAACAGGTGAACACGTTGGTATTGATATTGAAGTGATGGAATTACCACTCATGTAATAGTGAGATGATATCACAGGCCACTTGATAAGTGAGATTGATAAGTGTGTGGCCACACCCTGATAAGTAGTTTACTTATCTGTTTCATCAATCTACTTAAGATCAAGAAATATCATAAACATCAGAGAGGATGACAGCCGCCATGCCTCTAGTTTATAATATCGATATCAAATGGAAAAAGAAGTTAAGAGATAACTACAGGGTCTCTGCATCTTAAGACTGCTGAAATAGCTGTATTGGTTAGGGGCAGTAATGGTTTGCTAGAACCCACTTACTGTCTGTGGGCCGTGAGCCCACTGCTAGCTAAGGACAGTCCCATAGGATCCTGCACATTGAACATCTGAGTTAGAACTTATAGAACGGTACACTGGAGGGATGAGATTAATTAATTGGTTGACAATAAAATATTAAGGTAATTAATTGGTGGTTAATTAATTGATTAGTTGATACTTTGTATCAATGTAATTGATTAATGGACTTAGGCCTTGAGTATTTAATTGGTTAATTAATTTACGGGATGTAATTAATTAATTTATAAATTAATGAAATTGCATTCGTGAATAATTAATCAAACTAATACGTCAATTTATTAATTAGTGTTATTTATTTAATTAGGGTAATTAAATTTAATCTAATTGTAACTAATTGCATAGAATAAATACTATTGGTATTTGTTTAAGTGATTATGTTAGGATTAGATTAGTTTTGTAATTAACCAATTAACCCTAAACCAATTAGGTTTAGGAATAACTACACTATATATAATAAAAGCCTAAAACCTAATTAACTAACCTAACATAGACATTCGGCCAAATCAAATTGCTTGGGAAAAGCAATATTGTTTTCGCAGCCACCATTCTCAATAGTGGGATTCAACTTGGCGAATTACCTTTTCTCTCCAGTTCTTCTTCGTTCTTCGGGTAGCACCGGTTTTGACTCGATAGCTGTTCGTGCACCTGACTACGGAGATCTTACTACTTTGTGGATTCTTCAGCCGTCTCTAGAAGAGACAGTCCGGGTAAGTTTTTATCCCTAAACGGATCCAAAAGTTTTTATTCAATTAATGGTTAACGGACAAAGATCAAACTAAAGTGATTAGAAATAAATTTTAAACCGCAATTCCGCTGCGCTACAGTTGATTAACTGGCAATAATCCCTAACAGTGGTATCAGAGCCATGGTTTAGTCCGTTTTGATTGATTGAAAAATTAATATGATTTGGTTTTATTATTTTTCCAAATCAAGTTTTGAAATTTCCTATTAATTCCTCGTGTAGAAATTGTTCTAGGAAGTTTTCAATTTTATTTCTGTCTATATTTTTTGTTGTGTTTGGTTCTGAAATTAATTTTAGAATAATAAATTAAAAAATATACAGCAGCAATTTATTTAAACAAAAAAAAAATAGTTTCGGACACGAAATAGCGGTCGCGGGACTGCTGTCCCCGAACAGCAGCCCCGCGGCTGCTGTTGGGCGGACAGCAGCACTGTTGCTGTCCGCCAGACAGTAGCCACGGGGCTGCTGTCCACGGACAGCAGCCCCGTCGCTGTTCCGGGTCCGTTTAAAAATTCAGAATTTGTTTAATTTTGGATTTGACGGGACTGATTTTAATCTTTAAATTTTTCTCGGGTAATTTTAATAAAATCAGGGTCCTAATACCATTTAATTTATTAAACGTGCTTTAAATAAAAATTAATTGGTATTAAAACGTTTTTGATTGGCATGCATATTTAATTTTTTATCGAATTGATAATTTGTATAAAATTGAATATGGTTAATTCGTGAAATTGGCCCAATAGATCGTGACACCGGTTTAAATTGGGAGGGCTAAATTTTAGATATGTGACGACCCTAAAAATTCAGTGGGAGCGAAATTGTAATTTTGCATTCAAATGGATATTAACCGTTCGGGCCTTTATGGTCCTTAGTCACATATGGTAAAAAATTGGCGATTTCACCCTAAGTAACTCGGCTTAACTTTATTAGATGATTTTGGAATGCCATGATCATGCATTATATTTGTATGTCTTACCGTGCAGCAACATGTTATAGAATTCTATGGGCCCTAAATTAAAGTCGGTTTGTAATTTAATTTATTTTGGGAAATATGGCCTGCGTGCCATTCTTTCATTAATGTAATTTTAGAATAGGTTCTATTCATAAAATTGTAATTGGTCGTGAAGAAGCCCAGATGGTCCAAGCCCATGGTGGGAGCCCAATGAGACTTGAAGCAAGCCCGTGAAGATTAGATAGTCTATCTAGTTTCACTAGGATGTATTATAAGGCCCATAGAGTCTCTATGTTTATTTTAATTATACAATTGCTTAGTATAACATGAAATATAAGTAGCAACGATCACTAGATCATCAACCCGCGATAATTATATGTTAAAGCCGTATCACTTAATTAATCCGGATAATGAAATATTGAGTCGCTTAAAAGTGCTTTCCAGATTCACACCTCTTCCTCCCAGGTAGTGCTATAGTGTATGACGTGCCCTAACAGGTATGCTGTAGTAATTAGTGGGCCGTCGAGGGTTAGGATACTTCGGTATGGCTAACGCGTGTATGGTGGTTGGACTCAACGTGGGTAGCATTAGCTCAGAGGGGGCCCTAAGCACAGATAGGCTAAGTGTCACAAAGCCCATCAAACCAAGAGTCCTTGCGGAGGATTGGATAGTTTATCCTACCAAATCGTCAATGGTCGACGGCGGAGCCCTAGCTCGGTCTATTATTGATGGATTGTGGATCTTGGTCAATACAGCCAAATAAATATCACCAATAACAGATTAAAATGGATTATTAATTTGATCTTTGGCTTAAGCCCTTTATTCTAACTCTAATGTAATTTTTCCACGTAGATAAAAATCACCAAGTTACATAAAAGAAATAATGAATGCAACAAGCAACAACTTACTCGGACCACTCCTGAAAAAGGAAAAACTTTCAGGGACTGATTTCCTTGACTGTCCTATGAACTCACAAAAGGTTTGTAGACACGAGTGGAAGGGATCTGTACTGATTGCTACCTTACCAGCCAACAAAGGGAACACACCTAAGGGAAAGGCCAAGTCCAAGTCCAAGGCAAACGCCCAAAAGGCCAAGTCAAAGACAAGGAAGGCGGCAGCTCCTAAAGGTAGGTTGGCCTTGGCAGATGATATCTGTCACGAGTGTAATGAGAAGGGACACTGGAAGAACATGTGTCCAAAGCTAAGGGAGAAACAGAAGGCTAAAGCTTCTGGTTCTGGCATTTATGTTGTTGAGATAAATCTGGCTATTTCTACATCTTGGGTTTTAGACACTGGATGTGGTACTCACATTTGTTCAAATGTGCAGGGACTGAGAAATAGGAGGTTGTTAGGATCTGGTGAAGTGGATCTTCGAGTCGGCAATGGTGCTCGTGTAGAGGCCTTGGAGATCGGAGATTACACTTTAGAGATGCCTACTGGTTTAGTTTTAGAACTTAGAGATTGTTGTTTTGTACTTGCAATGCGCAGGAACATTATCTCAGTTTCTATGTTGGATATTTCCGGTTTTAATTTTAATATTGGACGTGGTAGGATTTCTATACATCGTGGCAATATTGTTTATGGAACCGCATTTCTAGAAAATGGTTTGTATATCCTTGATCTAAAACGTAGTGAATCAATCTATAACATAAACGCTAAAAGGATTAAGACTAATGAACTGAATCCTACATATATCTGGCACTGTCGTCTTGGCCACATAAATGAGAAACGCATAACTAGGCTTCACTCTAGTGGAGTGCTAGGGTCATTTGACATGCAGTCTTATGACACGTGTGAATCCTGTTTAAGAGGGAAGATGACAAAGGCGCCTTTCACCAAAACTAGTGTAAGGGCCACAGAACTATTGGAGCTGATACACTCAGATGTATGCGGTCCAATGAGCACCGGTGCTAGATCTGGTTTTCTATACTTTGTTACCTTCACAGATGACTATAGCCGATACGGGTATGTGTATCTGATGAAACATAAATCTGAAACTCTTCTGAGATTCAAAGATTTTAAAAATGAAGTAGAAAATCAACTTGGCAAGAAAGTAAAAGCGCTTCGGTCTGATAGAGGGGGCGAATACTTGAGCCAAGAGTTTGTCTCATTCTTGAGAGAGTGTGGGATTGTATCCCAACTCACTCCTCCTGGTACACCCCAATGGAATGGAGTGTCAGAAAGGAGGAACAGGACCCTGCTTGACATGGTCCGCTCAATGATGAGTCAAGCTTCTCTCCCTATCTCCTTTTGGGGATTTGCTTTGGAAACTGCTGCTCATATAATTAATAATACACCGAGCAAGGCAGTTGAAGGAACACCATATGAATTATGGACGGGCCGAAAGCCCAACATTTCCTTCATGTAGATTTGGGGCTGTGATGCACATGTCAAGAAATTGATGAGTGGCAAACTAGAGTCCAAATCTGTCAAATGCCAGTTCGTGGGTTACCCTAAGGAAACTAAGGGTTATTACTTCTACAACCCAGCCGAGAATAAAACATTCGTGGCTAGGTTTGCAGTCTTTTTGGAAAAGGAATTCCTTTCCAAAGTAGACAGTGGGAGCAATATTGATCTTGCTGAGATTCAAGACTCACCGACTCCTGCAGCAGATGCTGAGGATGCTCAGGTAACTGATTTAGGTCCTCAAGAAATTGAGGAGGCTGAACCAGTTACACAGGAACCTAGAAGGTCTGATAGGACACGTCATCAGCCCGAGAGGTACGGTTTTGTCGTGACTGACGATGGGGACATAATGGTCGATGACCAGGATGAGCCCAAGACTTATCAAGAGGCTATAGAAAGCCCACAATCAGATCAATGGCGTAAAGCCATGGAGGCTGAAATGCAGTCTATGCGTGATAACCAAGTGTGGAACTTGGTAGATCCACCTCCGGGTGTTAAAACGATTGGCTGCAAGTGGTGTTTCAAATTAAAAGCCGATAACACCTTCAAGGGGCGACTGGTGGCAAAAGGTTATAGACAAATCCAAGGAATTGACTATGATGAAACTTTTTCACCAGTTGCTATGTTCAAATCCATTAGGATAGTACTGGCCATAGCTGCATGGTATAACTATGAGATATGGCAGATGGATGTTAAAACCGCTTTCCTGAACGGGAAGTTACTGGAGGATGTCTACATGACACAACCAGAGGGTTTTATCGATCTGAAGTATCCTAACCGAGTATGTAAGCTTCAAAGATCCATTTATGGATTGAAGCAAGCATCTAGGTCTTGGAATCAGAGATTCAATGAAGCCATAACTGAATATGGTTTCGTGCAGAATCCTGATGAACCCCGTGTGTATATGAAATTTAGTGGGAGCATATCCACTTTCCTGATATTGTATGTCGATGACATACTGCTCATTGGAGGCGATATACCAACACTGCAAGGCGTGAAGCAGTGGTTGAGTAAATGCTTCGCAATGAAAGACTTAGGAGAAGCCGAAATGATCTTAGGGATCAGGATCTACAGAGATAGATCCAACAGAATTCTAGGCTTAAGTCAGGCAACGTACATAGACAAAGTTCTTAGAAGATTCAGCATGGACCAGGCTAAGAAAGGATTCATGCCTATGCGCCATGGGTTGAAACTTGGTAAGAAAGATTGTCCTCAGACAAAGCAGGACAGAGAGAACATGGAAAAGATCCCATATGCGTCAGCTATAGGATCTATCATGTATTCTATGTTATGTACAAGGCCAGATGTTGCATTTGCACTTAGCATGACTAGCCGGTACCAGTCAGACCCCGGTGAGGAGCACTGGAAGGCAGTTAAGGCTATCCTAAAGTACCTTAAGCGTACCAAGGATCTCTTTTTAGTTTTTGGTGGGCAAGAGGAGCTGGAAGTATCAGGTTACACTGATGCAAGTTTCGAGACTGATGAGGATCAGAAACAATCACAATCTGGTTATGTTTTTCTCCTGAATGGCGGTGCCATTAGTTGGAGATCCTCAAAGCAACCTACCATTGCCGATTCTACAACGGAAGCTGAGTACATAGCTGCATGTGATGCTGCAAAGGAAGCAGTTTGGATCAAGAAAGTTGTTAAGAGTGAAGCTGAGTGGACAGAGGATGATCTTAAAAAATTACAAAATAACGCTTCGGCTATAAATATGCTTCACTGTGCTTTAGATGCTGCAGAATACAATAAGATTTCAGGTTGTGAGTCAGCACATGAGATTTGGAAAAAGCTTGAAGTGACCTATGAAGGCACTAGTAAAGTTAAGGAGTCCAAAGTCAATCAGCATATGAGACTCTACGAGCTGTTCGAGATGAACGAGAACGAAGACATCTCTGAAATGAACTCAAGATTCACAAATATTATAAATGAGCTTAAAAGGCTTGGAAAGAACTTCACTGAAGAAGAACAAGTGAAGAAGATCTTGAGAAGTTTGCCTAAGAGTGGGCAAGCAAGAAAACGGCTGTAGAAGAAGCTCAGGACTTGACTACCTACAAATATGATGAGCTGATCGGATCCTTGCTGACCCATGAGATCTCTATGAAAAACTTTGAAGCTAAAGAAAAGTCCGAAGATAAGAAACAGAAATCACTGGTGATGAAAGCCGACTCCACAGAAGCTGAGTCAACTGATGATGAGGAAATGGCTATGTTTACTAGAAAGATGAAGAAGCTGTTCAGAAGAAATGACAGAAACAGCAAACGGCCATACAAGAGAGGTGATAGGTACAAAGCTGAGTCCAGTGACAAATATAAGAAGGACAGCTCTAAGTCCGTCACATGTTTTGAGTGCCACCAGACTGGGCACATCAAGTCAAGCTGCCCAAACCTAAAAAGAGATAAGAAGGGAAACAAGAAGGCAATGGTTGTTGTTGGTGTGCCCTAGTTCTTAGACATTGGTTCATGTATATTGTATTATGCTTTTGATTATTCTTGCATAGATACACTATTTGTGTTACATTAATAAAGGCATTAATCTAGTTCATTTATATCTTGTGCTATAATATGAATAGAGAATCCATTGATTGACAATCGTAAAACCATATCCCAAGTCTATTCTATCATGGGAATGATTAGGACCACAGACTTGTATATTCGACAACTGTATGGTAGTAATTGATACTAGCCATAGCACTTGATAAGTCAGTTGTGAATATGGGTACATGTTGTATACATGTGACTGGATCGATCCGCCCGAGAAAACTACATGGTGGTTGTGTCATTAGTTTTCTTAAGTAGGTCTCTAACTGTCTTCAGACCAGATTTCATTATAATATCAATGTGGGATCCGGTTCACTTTGACATACGCCTAACAGGTCTGTAACAGGATGCCAAATACGGGTATGATTGGGTGAACAGGTGAACACGTTGGTATTGATATTGAAGTGATGGAATTACCACTCATGTAATAGTGAGATGATATCACAGGCCACTTGATAAGTGAGATTGATAAGTGTGTGGCCACACCCTGATAAGTAGTTTACTTATCTGTTTCATCAATCTACTTAAGATCAAGAAATATCATAAACATCAGAGAGGATGACAGCCGCCATGCCTCTAGTTTATAATATCGATATCAAATGGAAAAAGAAGTTAAGAGATAACTACAGGGTCTCTGCATCTTAAGACTGCTGAAATAGCTGTATTGGTTAGGGGAAGTAATGGTTTGCTAGAACCCACTTACTGTCTGTGGGCCGTGAGCCCACTGCTAGCTAAGGACAGTCCCATAGGATCGTGCACATTGAACATCTGAGTTAGAACTTATAGAACGGTACACTGGAGGGATGAGATTAATTAATTGGTTGACAATAAAATGTTAAGGTAATTAATTGGTGATTAATTAATTGATTAGTTGATACTTTGTATCAATGTAATTGATTAATGGATTTAGGCCTTGAGTATTTAATTGGTTAATTAATTTACGGGATGTAATTAATTAATTTATAAATTAATGAAATTGCATTCGTGAATAATTAATCAAACTAATACGTCAATTTATTAATTAGTGTTATTTATTTAATTGGGGTAATTAAATTTAATCTAATTGTAACTAATTGCATAGAATAAATACTATTGGTATTTGTTTAAGTGATTATGTTAGGATTAGATTAGTTTTGTAATTAACCAATTAACCCTAAACCAATTAGGTTTAGGAATAACTACACTATATATAATAAAAGCCTAAAACCTAATTAACTAACCTAACATAGACATTCGGCCAAATCAAATTGCTTGGGAAAAGCAATATTGTTTTCGCAGCCACCATTCTCAATAGTGGGATTCAACTTGGCGAATTACCTTTTCTCTCCAGTTCTTCTTCGTTCTTCGGCTAGCACCGGTTTTGACTCGATAGCTGTTCGTGCACCTGACTACGGAGATCTTACTACTTTGTGGATTCTTCAGCCGTCTCTAGAAGAGACAGTCCGGGTAAGTTTTTATCCCTAAACGGATCCAAAAGTTTTTATTCAATTAATGGTTAACGGACAAAGATCAAACTAAAGGGATTAGAAATAAATTTTAAACCGCAATTCCGCTGCGCTACAGTTGATTAACTGGCAATAATCCCTAATAGTTGCAACATGGAGTGACAGTGACGAGTCAACATCATCCGAAGCTGATGCAAATGAAACGGAAAACATATGCTTCATGGCCGATGATGCTGATCACTCTCAATCTGAGCAAGCTGACCTCTCTGATGAAACTGACCAGGAGGAACACAACAATGAGGTAACATCCCTACTTTTGCTTAGAAACGAAATGGTAAATGCCTTGAGTGATTTATATACACTAACTAAAAAGTGTAACAAGAAAATCAAATCACTCAACAGGCGGTGTGACGAGATTGAAGAGGTCAAGCTGAGTGACCTCAGATATCTCCTCCAAGACAATGCAGATTTACATAGCAACATTCAAATAATGCATAAGTTTGTCACGGAGGTTCAATCTGAGTCAAAGAAACTTAGAAAGGACGTTACAACCCTACAGAGTCAAGTAAAAGGCTCAAATAAACATAAATCCCATGCTGAGTACTCAAGTACCAGTCAGCATAAACAGTTCACCCAGTGTGACTGTTGCGGGAAAAGGGGACACACAAAAGATGTGTGTTGGTTCAACAAGCGGATTGTCCAATGTGACTTCTGCGGAAGAAAAGGACATACCACTAAGGTATGTTGGCATGCTCAACATAACAATGCTGACCACACTCAGCATCACCCTCAAAGGGTAGTTTATTGTGACTTCTATGGTAAAAATGGCCACACTATAAAAGTATGTCGTCACAAACTAAAATATGATTTTGCACCTATTTACACTAACAAGAAAGGACCCAAAAAGAATTGGGTACCTAAAGATGAACAGTTTAAAATGCAGGTTAGCTTGACATGCGTAGAGAAGTCAAAACTTTGGTACATAGACAGCGCATGCTCAAGGCACATGACAGGTGATGAAACACAGTTCATCACACTAGAGCTTAAACGAGGTGGAAGTGTAAGCTTTGGAGACAATAAGAAGGGTAAGATAGTCGGCTCAGGTACTATCGGTAGTAACCCAACTATTGAGTCAGTCTCCCTAGTTAAAGGTCTCAAATACAATCTGCTAAGTGTAGCTCAGCTTTGCAAGAGCGACAGAAAGGTTGTATTCGATGATACTAAGTGTCAAATACTCGAGGGGAACACAAATGAATTGATCTTAACTGTCCCTCGTGTAGATAATGTATACATGCTAAATTTAGAAAAACAGTTTTCTAAAAACATATGCTTAGTGTCTAAAGAGGATAACTCCTGGCTATGGCATAGAAGACTTGGGCATGTCAGCATGGACCTTCTCGCCAAATTAGCTAGAAAGCAATTAGTTGAGGGATTACCCAAATTAAAATTTGAAAAAAGATCAATTGTGTAAAGCTTGTCAGCAAGGCAAACAAACCAAAAAGTCATTTCATAGTAAAAATATTGTCTCAACCAATAGACCATTGAAATTACTACACTTGGATCTTTTCGGACCTATCCAGCCACTCAGCTTGGGAGGTAAGAAATTTTCCTTAGTCATTGTAGACGATTTCTCTCGGTACACTTGGATCATCTTCCTGAGTAGCAAGGATGAAACTTTTGAGATGTTTACCACATTGATTAAGAAACTTGAAAATGACAAAGACCTAAGAGTAGCTCATATTAGAAGCGACAATGGTGGAGAATTTAAAAACCAACAATTTGATGAATTTTGTGAAACCAGTGGTATTGACCACAATTTCTCTGCTCCTAGAACTCCTCAACAAAATGGGGTTGTTGAAAGGAAGAATAGAACTATTGTCGAAATAGCTAGGACAATGTTGAGTGAAAATAGGCTTCCAAAGTACTTCTGGGGTGAAGCTGTTCACACAGTATGTTACATACTGAATAGGGCTCTAGTTAGACCTATACTTAAGAAAACCCCATATGAACTTTGGAAAGGACGAAAGCCCAACATTGGCTACTTTCGTGCCTTTGGATGTAATGCTTTATACTCAATACAAAAGATAACTTTGCTAAATTTGATGCTAAAGTTGATGGAGCGATCTTTTTAGGGTACTCAATAAACAATAAAGCATATAGAGTATATAATAAAAGAACTCAGGTTGTAGAAGAGTCTGTACATGTTGAGTTTGATGAAACTGACCCTACAGGAAAGTCAGCTCAGCTCGAAGAAGATGAACCAAGCTCAGCTTCCACTGACCAACCAGGAGCCTCTGTGTCATGTATACAAGGGCTGACCAAAGGTAAGCAAGAAACTGAAATATCATTTGCTGACCAATCTACTTCTGTAGAGATTATAGAAACACCTCTTCCAAACGACACAACATTGCCCAAGGAAATAAAGATTCCAAGAGGACACTCAGAAAAGTCAATTCTTGATGCTGCTGATAACAAACTAATGACAAGAGATCAGCTTAGGAAGTTCCTCAGCAACGTTGCTTTTGTGTCAATACATGAACCAAAGAACTTTGCCGATGCTGAGCACGATGAATACTGGATAAATGCCATGCAAGAAGAACTTGACCAATTCACCAGAAATGAGGTATGGGATTTAGTACCTAGGCCTAGAAATCAAAAGCCCATAGGAACTAAGTGGGTCTTTAGAAACAAACTAGATGAGCATGGAAATGTAATAAGAAACAAAGCTCGACTTATAGCCCAAGGCTACATTCAGCAAGAGGGTATTGACTATGGGGAAACATTTGCACCTGTTGCTAGGTTAGAAGCAATACGTATATTGTGTGCTTATGCCAGTTTCATGAACTTTAAGTTATACCAAATGGATGTTAAAAGTGCATTTCTTAATGGGTTCATAAACGAAGAGGTATATGTTAATCAACCTCCTGGGTTTGAAGATCCAAAATTTCCAAACCACGTTTATAAACTCAAAAAGGCCATGTACGGCCTGAAACAAGCTCCAAGAGCTTGGTATGAGAGGTTGACCAACTTCCTGCTAACCAGGAACTATGTCAGGGGAAAAGCTGACACAACCTTGTTCATTAAGAAAAAGGGGAAACATACCCTACTTGCACAAATATATGTAGATGATATAATATTTGGTGCTACTGACGAATCTTTGTGCAAAGAATTTAGCAAACAGATGCAAACTGAGTTCGAGATGTCCATGATGGGGGAACTCAACTTCTTCCTTGGACTCCAAATCAAGCAAGGTAAGAATGTCATCTTCTTAAGTCAGTCCAAGTACACTAAAGAAATGTTAAAGAAATTCGATATGATGGACTGCAAACCCATATCAACCCCTATGAGTACTGATACTATCCTATGCAAAGATGAGAAAAGTAAGTCAATAGACACTAAACTCTATCGAGGTATGATAGGCTCGTTACTTTATCTCACAGCGAGTAGACCTGATATACAATACTCAGTATGTTATTGTGCGAGATATCAAGCTGACCCCAGAGAATCTCATCTAACGGCTGTAAAAAGAATTTTTAGATATTTGCAGAGCTCAATTGATGCAGGTCTATGGTATCCAACTTCAAATGACTTCACACTCATTGGATATACTGATGCTGACTATGGACGAGATAAGCTAGAACGTAAGAGCACTTCGGGAGGATGTCATTTTCTTGGAAGTTGTCTAGTATCTTGGTTCAGCAAGAAGCAATCAATTGTAGCCCTGTCTACAACTGAAGCTGAGTACGTGGCTACTGGAAGCTGTGTTGCTCAAGTTCTATGGATAAAGCAACAGCTTGAGGATTATGGAGTGAAGACTGAAACAATAGAGATCAAATGTGACAACAAAAGTGCCATTGATCTGTCCAAAAATCTAATCCAACATAGCAGGATGAAGCATGTCAGCATAAGGCATCACTTCATCAGAGATCACGTACTAAAAGATGAGATCAAGCTGACCTATGTGCCAACAAATGAACAGCTTGTAGATATCTTCACCAAGCCCTTGACACGTGAACAATTCAACATACTGAGGGAAGCTATCGGTATGTCTAATCCCCTTCAATAATTCTCTATGAAAAATTGAATGTTGTGTGATTGCCATGCTGGGTGAATTCAAAATTAGTAACTACTACATACTAAGCTTAAAATGCAGAAAATCACTATATGCCGACTTAATATACATACTGAGTGATTATCCAAAGTAGATGCATATGCTGTGCTGAGTAGATATACATGCTGAGTGACTACCCTATGCTGAGTTACTAAGAGATAGGAAATTCCTCTACATAAAATTAGGTACTCAGTATCACAAACGCTTCACATTATAGAATGAACTGAGTTAAAGCCTACTTGCACCATTAAATCCCCACACGTGTAATAACTAGCACCTTGAAAACGTACGCAATAATGGCAAAACCCATACGCCGAAGATGTCATAAATGACAGAATCTCTGTCGATTGAACGTCCCTAGGTAAAACGGCTAGTTAAATGAATATGGCCGACTTAGATCTCTATAAATAGTGGAAGATTTCCCACCTAATCCTCTTCACGTGTGAATCCTTTGACATTCAAATTTCTCTCTCTCGAAACTTCAAAATCCCTAAAATCTCTGAGAATGTGGAACCCTCAGAACATCTCCGGTGGTGATTCCGGCAAATTACACACCGATGAAAACCCCAAATCTTTTCCTCAGTCTAACCTAACTCTAAACAAAAACTCACAAACTGACCCAGCGAGCTCCTCCAAGAAGAAAAAGCCAGCGAAAGACAAGCAACCCATGGCTAGGCCCATGATCAAGGTTCACAAAAACATCAACAACCTTGAAGTTCTCAAATGCAAATGGTTCTCTCCCAGCTTCATCACCGCTGAGAAACCATTCTGTGAATGGATTGAAAAGAACCAGTGGGCAGGATTCTTCTCTCTCTCTGGGAAAACCTACCCTAGGTTAGTAAGGGAATTTTACTCAAATCTGTATGTTGATGAAGACGATGCTGACTACCTGGAAACTCATGTCAAAGGCCACAAGATAATAATCATCCCATCCTACCTAGCAACTTTACTCACCCTACTAGAAGAAGGGATAGAGTTTAGAACAACAAAGGAAAATGTATCAAAGGAACAACTTGACCAGATGAAGGGATTCTGCAAACCCAAAAATCACAAAGGAGAAATACCCAGCACTTGTATGGGGCAAAACCAGAAGATGGCGCACTACATATTGACCAACTTCATCTTCCCCAAACTCAGCTCAGCCTCATCGGCCTCCAACTTTGAGCAGTGCTTCATATGGCACATGCTGACCTACACCCCTCTCAACCTTCCGATATTTCTTGTTGGTGCGCTTCAGCGAGGAGGTAAGAAACTTCGATTGGGCTCTTTAATCACTAAAATCCTCGAGGATCAGCAGATAGAAACAATAAATGAGACCCAAAGCATGGGAACTGAGATTACCGTGGCTCTGTTGGTTGGGTTATTATACAATCAGCCGTTGAAAGGATTTGAAGAGGTTGAAGATGATGACGAAGAACATGATGCTAACCAAGAAGAGGAGCCGCAACAAGCAAAGGAAGTCCCTGCTGAGTCACCTAAAGCAGCAAAGAAGAGAAAAGCACTTGAAACGTGCTCCAAGGACATTTCGGCTGTTCCAAAGAAGAAATGAGCTATGTCTAAGGGGACGAACATTGAAGCTGACCAACCTCAGGGTACACCTAAGTCAGCTGAGAAAAGAAAAGGGCAAGCTAAGCCCGAAGAAGAAAGTGAAGAAACCCCAGAACAACCTCTGAAGAAGAAGGGTCGAAATTCTGGCTTGCACATTGTGGAAGCTGACCCCATTGATTGGGTTGTGACGCCAAAATCACACTACTCTCAAAGTCTTGGAATTGACTTGGAGAAAACTCCAGTTGAGCAAACAGAAGAAGAGGAAGAACATCAACAGGATGCCAATCAGCCTGATGTTGAGGAAGAAGTTCATACTGAGTCAGATAATGTTGAGAAACATCAAGCAAAAGATGCTGAACAAGAAGGAGATGATCAGCAAGAGGATAGGCTCACACAACATGAAAGTCCAGATGACATTCAAGCTGACCCGTCTCCTCCCAAAGCTAAGTCATTCAAAAGGCTCAAGAAGAAGGCCTTCAAGGGACCAGTTATTGATCTCCTCATAGATTCTCCGCCTCTGGACCCAATCACCGATATGTCTGATATTCAGTTTGAATACTTCTCCCACACCATTGAGTCTCCTCCTAAAGAACCGGCCAACAATCAAGCCTCTGTTACTCATATTGAGGAACAAGCCAAGACTCTAGAGGATCCAAAATCTGCTGAGCAAGAACTCGAAGTCACAGCTACACAAAAAGGAGACCAAACCATAAATCCACCTGCTCAAAACTCAGCTCCTGGTACTGAATTACCTCAAGGAACAACTGTTGATCACTCAACTCAAGCTGATAAGCAGCCAACTCCACCACCATCCAGCTCAACTTCCATACCTGCTTCTGAGACAAATCCAACTGGTCAATTTGCCTATCTTAGTGCAACTCAATCTGGCCGTCGAATCGTAGAAACTGCTCAATCCCTTCTCTAGGAGTTCAACACTTCTGATGCTGCTGGGTCTGCTAATCCCGAGTCATCTAACATATCATCCATCGCTCAACTTCTTAATGAAATCAAGGGGCTCAAGGACCTTATAAGTGTTATGACATCAGTTCAAACATAGTAACCCAAGCAAGACCAAATTGCGAAGCTGGCCGAGCTGCTACTTCTCATGGTCAATCACATGGATTCACTTGAAGGAAAAATCAACACTCTCTCTGTGGTAAATCCAGGATCTGTCACTTCAGCTGAGTTAGACCAACACTTTGCTAAGCTGACTGCAGAGCTGACCCATCTACGGTCTACGGGAAATCCTGAATCTGCCACATCTGCTGAGTTACAAGAATGCTTTGCCAAGCTGACTGCTGATCTTACTTGTACACGTGAGTTAGTCTCTTCTTCTTCTCAGTGTACAATTGACCAACTGAGTGAAGCGGTAAGTCTACTCAACGTAAACAAAGCACAGATGGATGTTGACCCCATCACTCATGAAACCCTTCTGAGCTTCTCACAAACCATACTTCGCTCAACACACTACACAAATGCTCAACGGCAATTCTACGACTTAGCTCTGCTCAAGATGTACCATCAATCCTTTGCTCAGCTCGATGGATCAGCAAATCTCATGAATGCCTCATCAGCATGATGAGCAGCTCCTTACGAGTTCCTCGAAATGTTCAGGATGACTGTGTTCCAGTTATTGATGGCTTAAGTGAGAGTACAAGAAGGTTGAAGCGTTATTCCAACGCTCTGTCTGGAGCTGCTAGAAATGATACGTTCATTCCTCCTCCCTCCGATGATGGCAAAACGGGGGAGAAAAGCCAAGATGGAACTCAACATGCTGGTGGTGCATCAGGAAGTAAAGACAAAGGGAAAGGAAAGTATGCTGAAGCCAGTCTGAAGAAGAAGAAGTAATCTAGTTTAAAATTTGTGCTTAGTCTAGCTTAAAATTTGTGCTTAAATATTTGTGTCTCATATCAAGTACATTTATGGTAAATTTATGACAAGCATCACTTTATCCAACCTGTCTTAAATACCATGCTTAGTAGATATACTGATCTGTCTAAATTGAACAAACAAATCATAATACTCAGTACACTGAAGTAATAAAATGTTTCTAAAAATGATCATTTCTGAAAAACTGACCTAGTAGTTCTCAGAAGGTCTAGGATTGAACCTAGTCAGTACAAGCATCTTTTCTTGGAAAATTTAGAGTTAAGTTAATAAATGCAACCCTTACGGGGGAGCAATTTTAGAAATATGAAAAATAAATCAATCATGGGGAATTTCAAAACTGAGTTCCATAATTATGCATTTTGCCAACATCAAAATGGGAGAGTTTGTTGAAACACCTTTCCACAAGATTTTGATTTGACAAAATCATCCATGATTAAGAGACAATTAAAGTTAAGTGCTTTACTTTAATTTTACTAATCCGTTTGTTCAATGTTGAGTATAAATATAAATATAAAAAGATATAAAAGTAAAACAGGACAAAGTCAGCATGAGATGATAGAACAAGCTAAGCGGAATAATACTCAGTATAGAAGTCTCATGATCAAGCTGAGTGGAAATGAATCCAGCATCAAAAGATTGAGGCTTAAAATCCAACAGAGCTTAGTGAGACAGAACTCAGCATGAGAAGCTGTCTGAACAACTGTCTTACGAAGCTAAGCTGACTAAAAATATACTCAGCTTAGAAATTGCCGAAGACAATGACTTACGCAGTAGAAGCTGAGTGATTCCTCAAGATAGCATGAAAGAGTCGTTCGCTACAAGACAAAGATTGCCAACCCTCTGCACCAATAATTGAAACCTTGGAATTACACAAAAGACACATTCTGAGATGTATGGGTCAATGGATTATTGGTAAAAGACAACTGGCACAAAAAGACGAGTCTGACGCAAGAAGACAAGCCTGACGTCTGAAGGAAAACAGAGGAAGGGAATGGCCGGAACAGTCTGAAGCTGACCAGAAGCTGTCTCCTAAAAGAGCCGTTTTAACATCAACGGCTAAATCATTTCAAAATGATCCAACAAAGATTTTCCCCTATATAAGGTCAATCAAACTCCTTGGATCATTGCCGATTTTACAAGAAAGAAAATTATAAGAAAGAAAGATACAAATTCAAAGCACTCAAAAACAAGAAAAAGATCTTACACCAAATTTCCATTCTTTTTGTGTAAAAGCTAGATTGATTGTTTGTAATCATCTAAAGTGTTCTTTGCTTGAAAGGGAACAAGTCTTTATCAATTGTAACATTGAGAGTGTATGCTGAGTACTTGGTGTTGAGTACTCAGTGGTAGAGAAATCTAGGTGCTGGGTTGTAGCACTTAGTAGGAGTTGAGTAGACGAATAGAGGAAGGTACTATTGCATATTCAACTGCCTTGTAATCGGTTTGTGCTCTACCGTTAAAGAGCTCGGTATTGGATTCAAAAAGCCCGGAGGACTCTGGGGACTGGACGTAGGCAGAGAGGCCGAACCAGGATAAGTGATACTGAGTAATCTCTAAACTTTCTCTCAATATATATATATATATTGCATGTGTTTTTTGACATAATTACTCAGCACATAAATTGCCTAAGCTGACTCTGAGTAAACTAAGGTGTTGAGTTAGAAGTTGACTCCTTAAAGTATCAATTCTTAACTCACAAGATTAACAGCCATAGTCAACATCTGACTAAAGCTGTTTCGCACCAAGCTCGCCCAAGCTGACCAAAAGCTGAGTTGACCAACTCATCCAAAATTGATAAGTCAGCATAAATAATTAAAGAAAACGTTATATTAGTTCCTAACTCCCCCTTGGAACTAATCACAAGGGACCAACAAAGTTGACGGATAATTGGACACTGACTTGATTATCACTCAGCTTGACTTAGCGGTGTCTTGACTATTGCTCAGCTTGACTTTGAAGCTTCACCTTCAAGATTTCCTGAAGAAGAAATTTCTATTGTAACGCTGAGTTGTGTTTCACTCAGCTTCTACTGTGTGACTTACTTACGCTGACCTTGTTCTGTCTTTCTTTTATGAACTTTCAGTTCCTATTCTCGTTAGTAAACTTACTCAACATTGAACAAACACATTAGTACAATTAATCAAAGCACTTAAATTTAATTGTCTTAATCATGGGATTAACTTAAATAATTTTGTCAAATCAAAATCATGTGGAAAGGTGTTTCAACAAACTCCCCCATTTTGATGTTGGCAAAAGTATTTAATCAAGGAACTCAGTGTTGAGCATCCCTTATGATTGATGACCTTTTTATTCTTTTGAGACTACTCCCTCGTAAGGGTTGCATTTATTGACTTAGTTCAACTCTAAACCTTCTAAGATCTAATTGAGTGAATCTAAGACTTGAGTCACTGACTTAGTTCAATTCTAAACCTTCTAAGATTTAATCAAAAATAGCCTAAGGTCAGCTTCCGAAGAAGGTCAATACTTGGAACATTTAATCATTACTCAGCTTTGATACTTAGCTATTTTAGGTATCAGAGATATTTCATTAAGTTCAAGTATCAGAGATGGAGTCATTTATCAGAATTGAGGTGTACTGAGTATGGTTTACTTGTTTAATCTCTATGTTCACAAGTTTTAAGTTGTTGTTCAATGAGTAGTTTTATGAGACAGATCAGCATAGAAACACAGCAAGTAAGCATCGCATATATAAAAACAGTTTGTAGAAAATATGCTTATATAGATAGTCAGCTCAACAAAATAGAACATGCCAGATATAAGGTTACAAGTCTCAAGCTAAGTCTAGTTCTGTTTCTACTTCTTGATATTTGCTTGAACTTGGTTATTTTTGGCTTTGGGCTTGGCTGTTCTCTGTTGCTGACTTTGGTTTCATGGGACAGCAGAAGTTGAGCCAGGAGGCTTCTACTGAGTTCCGGCAGCTGGCTGCTTAGCTTTATCTTTCTCCCCCATTTTCTGCTGAGTTCCGGCAGCTTGCTTAGCTTGATCTTTCTCCCCCGTTTTTGCCAGCATCACCAGTTGGAAGAGGATGAGCAAGGAACTGCCCTTGTTGAACAGCACGAGTCAGTATGGATGAATAATGTTGCATGTGACCCGTACTTTCTCTAAGACCTGTAAAGACCTGCATGCCATCATTCATACTTGAAGCAGGGATTTTGATGTGTGCGCTGAGCATACTGAGTAAAAACTCAAGAGATTTCCCAATCCAAGTAATGGAGTCCATCATTCGTGCATAGGATTGATAGTACATCTTGAGGAATGCAGTATCATACGAATGACGCTGAGCATTAATGTGCCGAACATGCGCAAGTGTTGGCCTGGTGCAGTGCAAAATGTCATTGGTCTTAACTTAGTCAGTGTCCATTTCTTCTTTGCTCAAGTTGAGTAAGCGGATAGCTTCTCCAATTCGTTCTATGGAGTATTGAGAAGATGAGGAGATAAGTTCACGAGCCCCGGTTAGCTCGGTGGACAGCTGGGAGAAATGCTGAGTGACCTCAACAGAAGTTGCGGATGATGAGTTGGCAGCAGATAGGGCGTTGATTTTCCCTTCAATGGAGTTCATATGATTTACCATCATCAGCTGCAGTTCAGCCAACTTCACTATAAATTCTTGATTAGGCTATTGAGAGACTAGAGAAGTCATAACATTCATCAGCTCTGTTGAGCGATTCCGCAAGTGCACGGTATACGCTTGTAGTAATAAAAGATATCGATCCCACAGGGAACGTTTTTTCAAACAAAACTTATTTATAATCAGTTAAATTTACTTTTAAGGTTTATAATATGGAAAATCGTTTAATCGGTTTTGGTTTTGAAATTGCTAGAATGAGAATTAGATTAGAGTATGAAAATGTTAGAAAATATTCTGATTTAAGAATGAATTTGCAAGACAGAAACGTTTAGTACTTTTTAGACAAGTAAACAAATGTATTTGTTTGCATTAAGCAAAGAAAACAACTTTAAACTTTGTATGAATTATAAAGATGAAATAAATGACGGAACCTCTAATTATTTGGCTTTGAACATGACAAAACCCTATCCGGGATAATTGCCCTTAATCAAATTAAAACTCTTTCGAGATAATAATTTGCCTAAGTGTTCAACAAAGTTTCCTTGTAAAGATTTTGAATTAAATACGTTTTAATGAAAACACCAACATCCACTTCGGATCCTTTACCAAAGTGCTGCATAAAAATCTATCGAATAGAACGGACTTTATTAGATGAAATATAAATTGATACAAGTTTACAGAGAACATGGAGCATGCAAACATTCGACGACTTGTAAGTGAACGGGTTGTCAATCCTTTCCTTGGGTTTCGTTAGAGTTTGTCAGGCTCAGGGGCGGATCCTCTACTCAATCTTCTCGTTGAATCTTCGTAATAGAGACTGGGTCGGTCTACTACCAAAATGAAAACTAAATTGGAACAATGTCTAAACGCTACTGAATTTGTTATTATTGAATAAACAATGTGTGTACATCATATTGTTTTGAACAAAAATGAAATCTAATCTCTGACTCATTTCTGAGTCAGAGTTTCTGCATGAACTCTGCACTAATCTTCTCTTCTAACTCTCTCATCATTCATGTTTCAACTCTCAATCAACTCTTTATTTATAGATGTTGAAGAGTCGTGAATGAAGTGTCGTGTCCGTTGTGAAGGATCGTATTCGTTGTGAAAGGACGTCTTTATCCACTCGAACGAACGCGTTTCTTGGATTTTAACATGTGTTCATTGTACTTGGCAGAATTTCTTCTCTTACCGAGAATGGAAATTCTCTGCCGAGAATGGGGAATTGATTTTTCAGCCTTTGGACGAAAGGGCGTGTCACGACCGAGAATTTGGGATTCTCGGTCGCGGCCCCAAATTCTCTACCGAGAATTTTGGATTCTCTACCGAGAATTTGCATTTTTCTTTGTTTCTGACCTCGTCTTTGTCCTCGTTTAGGTGTAATTGATCTTCGTCGTTTTTAACTCCTTTTGTAAGGCTTTTATTCTGTTTTTAAGCTCTTTTCGTTCCTATTTGGATTTTACCAAATATTTAGGTACCTTGCAAGAAAGAAACATATTCGAACGTAAAAGTATTCTAAACAAGTATAAACAGCACGAATTCGTGGCAAAATTGATATAAATACTAATGATATTTTAGGTATATTTTGGGCTTAACAAATCTCCACACTTAATCGTTTGCTAGTCCCGAGCAAAATTTCACTGAATTTATTCTTTAACTAATCTCTTTATAAAAATAAAACATATATCTTGGTATTACCTTTTAAATTAGTTAAGCCGAAAAGACTTACTTCGCATGGCAAATTTATACGCAAAATATCAAACTAACTTAGTATAAATACGATATATCATTCATCTTGTATTTTCAATTTTGAATTGAAGCATTCAGGACAATATAAGCACGCATGTTATTGAGTCTTTCGTCTCAAGGCATTTCAAAGCACAAAACTTCCTTTCCCAAACCTAAACTAATATGTGAGATATATTAAATTAAAATAAGTACTTAGGTTAATTATTTGCTTATTTACGTCCGAGATAAGGGTGGTCTTGATCGTAACTTTATACGTATTTTATTGCTTTGTGTTTGCTTAAGAGGTACCGACCATGCCATGGGTGGACGCAATCGTTACTTTAAACTTATACACGCTTATTATTTTTTTGCTTTTAACGTTCCTTCCATACCTCGATTGTGATAAGGGTGGTCGCAACCGTGGCCAAAAGTAAACGGTACTTAATTTTCTTCCCTTTCATACCTCGATTGTGATAAGGTTGGTCTCAATCGTGGCCAAAAGTTAAGAATTCAACTAATTGATTAATTAATATGAATTATAAAATTGAAATTGGGAAAAAGAAAGATAGCACATTCATCCTATATTGACTTAAAATTCAACATGTATTATGGCTAAAGTTTCCTTAAAAACTTCAATTGGTGTTAATGTAAGACGAAATCAAACCGAGCTAAAATTGTTAGTTCAATTTAATGCCTATAAACCTAATTGAAAATTTAAAATAAGATTTATTGTATCATGAATTTCATGATATAAAATAGAGATTGAAAATAAAGAATTTATTTAATTAAAATACATTCACTCAAGACAATTTTACTTAAAATCGTATCGGAGATTTGTGAAAAATTTTGAAAAATAATGTTGCCCGTATAGAAATATTATTTCTACCGATAATGATAACCTAAAAATAATCATAAGTTAAATATATTTTAAACATATAAAAATGTAAAGTTATGAAAAATAATGTTTAATAAATTGTGTTGCAATATATGTTGCATTTGCATAAAACAAGTGTTGCATTTGAAAATGTTGCTTAAAAATTATTCTTATTCGCTTGCATTTATTCGTACGAAAAATAAAATGATATATGCAATATCTCCTCCCACACTTAAATTAGACCATGTCCTCATTGGTGCAAAAATTGATAAAACACGAACAATTTGTACGAAATAAAGCATACGAATGAAGAAAATATATAAATATGAAATTGATTGTAGCCAATATAAATAGAAATTGAAATTGGACCAAACTCAATCAAAAATAGCATAAGAGATAAATGAGTTGAGAAAAGATAAGATAAAACATATGCTGGTGAAGATGAACCCGGTGGAGCTGGTGTGGTCACTACGTTTTGACGACGGAAAAATGATAATAACTGGCGTCATGGTGATGTGTGCTCGCTTCTCAAAGTATGGATATTGGCATCCACCGCGTAAATTCTGGAACTCATTTCTTGATTGTTTTCAACAATATCATCTAACCGCAAATTCATTTGACGGTTTGGTGCATTCATATGGTTCAAAATTTATTCGCAAAGGAACTTGATCAACACTGTGCGCTTCTTCAACAAGCTCATGTGCTTGTGTTTAGGCATCAACATGCTCCGCCTCCGCACCATCATCATCTTCATCATCATAATGCATATCGTCATCCCCACGAAAATGTGTCTGCTCATTACCATCCTTTTTAATCACCATTACCATGTGAACTGGAAGTATCAACATCAAACTGGCAAAACTAACCAACATTGGCTAACCACTAAATGAATGTTGAAAAGTTGTGGCATAATCCAAAATCAGAAAATAATTAGGAGTAAGTGATTGAAAATTATGCCATAATACTCGTAGCATCCAAAACAATACTCTTAATCAAAGTACGCATATGAACGTGCTTATTGGTGGAAACGGAAACATGGACTCAATTGTCAAAAGGTAATCCAATTTAATCTATCACGAAATCCTTGAAGACGTAATCCAAAACAAACAAAACCAGATTTCTAATCCTTTACCTTTTTAACTTGCCCAAAAAAGAAAATAGGATAAAAAGTTATAAATAGAAATACTATTATCCTGAATGAGCGTGCTAAAAAGTGTACTTTGAATTAAATTCATCCAAACTAGGCAAATGATGTCCAAACCGGATTGCTTCGAAAATTGATGGCTTAACAATAAATCATTTTGTATGATATCCAAACCAAATACTCATCTTGTCATCCCCAACTTCATAAAATTAACCTAAATCCTAAATGTAACCCGCTCATTCTTTTTAGAGTAGGAAAGAGTAACCAATACAAGAATGTCTGTTTCACTATGCACGATGTCCATAATAGTGCTTGTACCACGTGCCTAACCCCATCTGAAATAAGGCTGAATGGAGGTAGAGGAAACCTGATGAGTAACCTTCTTATGTTTAGGCATGGTGTGGAAAAAGGGTTAGGATATGGAGGTGGGGTTTGGGAAAGATGTATTTTGGGTAGGTAAAAATTTGGTAAAAGTAAAGGTGATATGGTGTGGAACTAATTGTACTGGGAAAAGCATGGATTGTGTAATTTGGGTAAAATGGAAGGTGATGTAAGGTTTGCGAAAGGGATAGGTATATATAAGTATGAATATAGGTGTTAGGAATTAGTGTAGGAATAGGAAAAGGTTGCAAAATTGGATAAATTTGTGCCTACAGGGCGCGGGTCGCGACCAAGAATCCAGATTCTCGGTCGCGACACGGTGTTTCTAGGGAGGAATTCCCTTCTGAAAACTTGTGTTTTCGCTGAAGTTACCGAGAATTATTAATTCTCGGTCGAGAATCTGCATCTGGCAGCGACAAAATGTGCGTAAAAAAAACTCTGTTTGTGCAATTTTCTGGGTAAATATGTCCTATAATTAAATAAATATGTACCTGAACTTAAAAACACAAATTTAAAACATTAAATACAAGGAAAACCAAAGGTTTATCCTTATTAAGTTTGAAGTAATGAAACAATAAATGTCTTAAACAAAGTTAATGTAGAATCAATCTTCATTAATTCACATAAGGTAAATTAATCTTCTAAACGATAATGAATGTAAATTTATGTAGGTATTTATTCATGCTTAAAACTTAAACATGAACCGTTTTCAAATTAAACCAGTATTAAAATAACGAAACATTTAACTGTATTCTATCTGATACAGATTCATATGAAAAATTGTATGTTTCATAATAATAAGTTCATACTGATATATGTAATAATCAACACGATATAAGTTCATAATTTCATAAGTAAAATTAAACTAAATAATGAAAATGAAAATTATTATCATGTGCAATAGTTAATAAGGATTATAACTTATTAGCATTTAAGATATATATATGAACAGATTCATGTGCTAATAGTGTATAAATTTTAACAATCATAAACCAGAACATAAAATTAAAGTATGAAATGAATTGGAATTCGTATTGCATAACACATATTTACATAAATGAACAAGAACATATGTACAAGAAAAATTAAAAATGATCCTATATACAAAAACAAACAAATGAATAATTAAACAAATCAAATTATTAATCACTTATTCACAAATGAACGAGAACATAAATGAACAAGGAACGTTTAGGCAAATCTGAATGCTTCATATTAATAAAATGATAGACAGATTCATGTTAACATCATATACACATTTATGGTGAAGGTGATATTGTTCCATATGAACATATATACAGATTCAAAATAATTGGCATAGTTAACACATACGAATCAAAAAGAATCAAAGAATCAAAGTTGATATGTTATCAAAATTGAAAAACATAAGTACAGAACAAAACTTAGAATTATCATATAAAATGAATGTTCATGAAATAGTTATGAATGATTATAATTTATGAGCATGTAATATATATGAAAAGTCAGATGTGCAGAAACATTTCTGAAATTGATACAGATTCAAAATAATTACAGATTCATTGTAAAAGTTATACTATTTCATGTAAACTTAGATTCAGATGTATTCGTATAACTTGTATGGTTAACGTATGTTTAAGAAAAAAGAATCAAAGAATCAAACTTGATAGTTTATTAAAATTAGAAGAACACATATACATAAGAACACAAAGAATGTACAAACTATACATAGCAAACAATTTTATTATATCTTCGTTCTTCATTATATGTGTAAATGGGAAATGGTGCTGTTAGACGAGGTGTCGCGGCCTAATCTCCCGGGCGGACTGGGGGGTGGATACCTCATGACGACGTAAGAGGTGATTGGCGCCGAAAGCAACCAATCGTGGAATCAAGCTGCTCGGCAGGACCGGAGCTCGGAGTATGGAAGAGTCGCCACCCACGAATGGGAAAATGAACACCGATCCCTTGCGGGAGACCGGTGAGGGTTCGGGAAACTTAGGTACGAGCCGAGAAGGCTAGCTCCTTTCCGGAGAAAGGCTACTAGGCACCCCGACATCGCCCGGTTATGAACCACCGGCCTCCTACTCAGCGTGTTAGGCGATAACGGACTAATCGCATATTTCTTTAAGTTTAAAATTCATTTGAAACCTTTTCTTTCTCATTTTGAAAACCGTTTTGAGCATATATTATTGAAAGCCATTTTGGTAAAGAATCACCCATTTACATCAGTTCAAAATACATAGGAGAGAGAGGGGGGAGAGGAAAGAATTGATTTGTTTACAATGTGATTTATGCTTCGTATTACACACTAACTCTAAACTAAACTCACTTCCCAAAAATGAGTTTATTTACATGGTTCGTACCTTAATCGCCGTTGGAACGATTTAGGTACGTTTCAAAACCCCGTTTAATGACGTTCACACGAATCGCCGTTGGAACGACTCGAGCGTTTGAAAATATTGAGATAAAAGTTTTAACAAGAAAACGTGATTAAGCATACAAGTCAATTTATTTTGTTCAAAAAAAACATTTAGTTAAGAAAATAATTCAAAACTCTATTATTTACAACGAAAACGATTTTAATTACAAGGTTCGCTTAATCCGTCGTTGGAACGAATTAAGGTTTTAACACGTGATGTTTTAGGAAACGATTTAAAGATGTCAAGAAAACCTTTTATTTACACCTTAAGAACATCTAGAAAAGCTTTAATTTAAACCAACCAATTAAACTCTCTTTTTGTGATTTATTTTCCCCTTTTTCACTCAATTGAACCTTACTTGAATACAATAATCAACAAATAATAAATTGAATCTCAAACTCACCCAACCCAAATATATTTAAAGAATATATACCTATAGGAAATTCAAATGGAGAATAAATATACATATTTATACTTATATGTAAGAATGGTAAAATAGTAATGATATATGTAGATCAAATATATGATAAGAAAAGTAATAATACATATATAGGTGAAAATAAGGATAAGGCTAATTAAAATACACTTTGATTTTTATTTAAGAAATAATGTAAAGATAGAGAATACAATTCATAAATAAGAAAATCAACTCTAAATCAAAATAGTTTTGTACATAATAATATATAGAGGATAAACTCTAAATCAAATTGATGAAAAGAAATGATATATAAACACGTTAAATAAATATATGTACAAAATATTTAAAAATAGCTTGAAAGTATATATTACATAAATATACATATATATATAAAGGACCAAAAGCCTAAAAGTTGAGAAGGAGGGACCAACACAGCATTTTTTACATTTCAGCAGCTTTACGGACGGAAAATCCGTCGGTAAACAGCCTTTAGTGATAGAAAATGTAAAATTATAGAAATGAACCAATAGTTTCCAGATTTATTCAAAAGCTTTAGATTAGATCTATTCTATCATTTTGGACCTCCGAGCTACCCGAATTGGATCATAGCCTATAACGGAGAATCCTAAAACGATGTTTTATTTTAAAACATTATTTAGAAATATTTTAAAACTTATAATTACAACGTCTTTATTAATCCCGAACTACCTTTGGATCGGATCACGGTTCGTATTGGGATATTAAAACGAGGTTTTTATTTTAAAACAAAACCGAACGTTTATCTAATACGAGACGAAAATTAAATAAATACGAAAAATTAAATAAAACGTGATAAATAAATAAATAAATAAAATTATAACATAAAAATAAATAAATAAAGGAAATAAATTAAATAAAATAAAACGAGTCTAGTCCTCGGATAATACCTCAAGATCGGTATCTGACAGTCGAAGTCGGTTCATTCCACGAATCGTGCTTTTCCGGTGTTTTTTGTATTTTTGGTAAAATTTTAACTTTTAGGAAATTCAGAATTTTTAGGAAAAAAAATGTTTTTTCCCAAAAAAATAACTCTCTCTCTAAAAAATGTCTTAGAGTGAGAAGGTCTCCAAAAAATCCCCCCCTAAAATGCATGGGGATCCGTGCCTTAAATAGGCAACGGGTCCTATAGTCAATTGTTGCAGGATACAAACTTAATGTAAATGAATTGTTCTTTATATCATTTGTTTTAATGAGATATATGTTTTATAACTATATAAAGGCAATCCCTTTTAAGCACTATATAAAGTCTAATAAAAGGAAATCCGTAAGTTTGTTTAAAGTGATTATAAAGTGTTCATACAAGCATGAAGTGAGACAAAACTTTATAATAAACTAATAAACTTAAAACCATCCCAAGTCAAGTGATATGTTTAGGATTGATATATCACTGTTGAGACTTGTATGTAACAATGTCTTCTGTCCGACAGAAAGCTGATCTCACAAGCTTCATTTATATAGATATCTGGATAGTTACATAGATCCGATGAAACGTCGTTCATTAGGATTGGGGATCCGATTTGAGATAACAGGATGGGTAGATTCATCCTTGTCACCTGTTCATCTCATTGGTATTAATATGTATAAGTAATCCTCAGACTCAAAGGAATGTTAATTGGTCATCCTGAATTACTGAATGTGAGACTTTGATCCTGTGGTCCCACGATCCTTAACAGAGATGACTCTGGCGTGTGAACTGCAAAGGTTGGGTGTCACAGGAGGTAATGTCAGGGTAGTTATACATTGGATTGAGCATTTATCACTCCCGATTAATGGGAGATATATCTAAGGATCGCTTGTGGAAGACTCGACTCTAAATCCTTGCAAGGTGATAGCTTAAGAGTAGAAATACAGATTTCACTTAACCTATCTATTTGAGTTGACTCGGCCTGTACAAGTAAAATGAACGTCTCGCTATATGTGACTTGACATCACCCAAAGTCATAAGATTCAGTTCAAGGATATAGTTGATAAAGGATCGAACTGTAACTAATACGGAATGGTTAACGACAGAATCAACCTGTCTTCTTAACGGACTCTGGGGGAATGATTACAGACTTGCCTATATCATACTCAGTACATCATTCCGTTATGCAAGGATTAAATATAATTCTTGAAGAAATTAATTTAATAGTTGCATACGGCCAGAAGTAGTAAGAACCTAATGGATCACGCATAAGACTTGGAACCAAAAGAGAGATGGATATGATTAATAGATGGAAGCCCAATTGAGCCCAGTAAGGCCCATTTATATAGAGGGGGCCGAAATTTATATATAGTAAATAAGGAATTATTTTAATTCCATTAATCCTAATTTGATTAGGTTTGTGAATTAAATTAATTAAGAGATAATTAACTTAGGAGTTTTAATTAGATTAATATACTCCTATTATTATCCAATTAGGTTATTTATTATTATCCTAAATGTATTTGATATATTATAAGATAATAATTAGGAATCCTATTCCGAATGGAATTCCTATTAAGTAACCTATTCCTATCTAACTAGGGTTTAGATACAAGCGACTATATATACCCCCTCCCTATGAGAATTTCGACCATGCTAATCCCCTCCCCTTAGTGTGATTTTCGAAACCTACATTAAGTGTGAGAGAGTGAATTCGCATCCCCTAGTTCGTGGACAAGAATTCATACGGCTTCCGTCAATTGATTAATCTCATCCATCTCTTTTTCTCTTTGATCTTGTGTTGGTTAATTATAGGCAATGTAATTTGGTTGCATCTCATAAGGGTTGATTCCATCTTAACCTCACCGTGTTATACTTTGTAGTTGGAATCTCGGAGAAGATTTGTGGGCGCTTCTTTAACAACGGTAGATTGTTCATCGAAAGGTATTCCTTCTTATCCCTCTTTATATGAAATAACGATTAACGGATCCTATGGTTAAAAGGAAGTAGGCTAAAATTTTTTTTTATATTTCCGCTGCTATACCTTAGCCTTAATTTCCTTCAGTGGTATCAGAGACATCGTTAAATCCGTTATTTCATATATGAAAATTTAGAAGTTTTCAATAGGATTGAATAAATATTTATGGTTAGGATTAATTAACAAATTGTTTGATTAATTAATTCTAAAGATAAATAAATTTTAGTTAATTGTTAATTAAAATTGATTATGCGTATGTTCCTAATTATTTCGGTTGATAATCATTGTAACAAAATCTATTAGTTTTATAGTTAGGTTAATAAAATTAGTTTTATTAATTCTAAATGAAAAACGGAAATCTATTGTAGTTTTTCCTATTTCTGAAAATCGTTTTTAAAATCGTTTTAAAATCTGATATATATATATATACATATATTTATATTTAAAAAAAATAAATAAATAAAATACGACAGCGGCTCGGGTCGCGCCTCACGGCGCGACCAGCCGCGGGGCTGCTGCCAAACGGCAGCAGCCCAGTTTCAGGCCCCGGCCCGAATCCCACTTGATTTTAATTGTTAAAATCGGCTTGAATATAATTTATATATATATATATTTCGGAAATTAATAGTTTTCTGTTTTGATTATCGAATGAAAATTCGTTTAAAAGTTTGTTTTTACCAAGTTGTAAATCAAAGTGTTAAATGAATTGAAATCAAAATAATTGGGACGTGCATAATCGACGTTTTATATGGTTATACTAATCTAAGGATTAATATAAAGATACAAAACGATTAGAAGTAAAATTGGATGAAAGTTAATTTGACGAGTTAATGTGATTAACCTAAATATTACATAAGCCGGTTATGTAATCAACCAATTAAATTTATTTAATTGAGTCTATGCATGTTTGGAGTTATGGACATATTTGGACCCTCTTTTAGTCTTTTGGTATTTTTGAAATAGGGCCTGCGTGTCCTGCCTTTCTACTATCTATTGTAATTTCTCCTCTCATCTGATTCCCTTCAATTCAATTGAAGTTTTCTTATAGTAGTATAGAAATTAATATTAATATGTAATTTCAAGGCGCCATGGAGAAGACGGAGGACCTGAAGAGAAATATGTAATAGTTAGTATTTCCTTAGGTTTGGCCTTTTATTCCGTCTCTGGCTCGACGGAATAATTTAGATGATATGTCCATAACGCCAATGTATGTGAATGTATGTATGTCTGATGTATGCTAAAGCAAATCAAGACTAAGTTAGATTATGAGACCTAAATAAAATCCCTCGTTAAAAGTTAAGTAAATAAGCAAGTTATTAAAATCGGTTGCCCCTCCCTAATATTATAATTCAGCCGGCAGTACTGGGGGCCTTTGGGTTGTTGAGCAAACTCAAGCTCGGGGTCTTATGGTAACACCTGAATTATCGAAAGTCATTCTTTCATGAATATGGGGTAATACTTAAATTAGATTATGATAATTGGATGAGCAAACTCATGTTGTCATAAACTAATGGGCAATATGGTTGGGATTAATGTGAATAGTATATTAGTTACTAATGTGGTTAGTAACCCAATAACCTATGAGTGACATTCAAGATGTGATTGATTACATGAATCTACCTAACAAATGAGACTAGCTTGTTGAGCAAACTCGAGGCGAAATCTCAGGAGTTAGGATCCTAGCTCACTAAAGGATTTGTGAAATTCTTCGAATTAATATGGAGGGCTATTAATTTGGCAAAATAGTGGGAGCAATCTGAAATAAATTAAAAGGCCTATAATTTTAGATTGATATACTTTAAAGCAAATGAATAACATACGTCTACTCTTTATCACTCTCAAGTTTAATTAAACACTCTTAAAATCATGACTAACACCAATCTGCAAATATACTTACCGATAACAAGTTGAATAGTTCAAACTTCACCGACTGGTTTCGTAACCTCAAAATCGTTTTGAAGTTCGATAAAACTGGGTATGTACTTGATACATCGATACCCTCTGTCCCTGAAGATGATGCTCCCATCGAGGAAATTGATGCTTATCAGAAGCACAAGGCTGATGACGATCATGCCGGATGCATCATACTTGCATCGATGACATCAGAATTACAAAGGCAACATGAAGAAATGAATGCCTATTCCATCATCATGCACCTAAAGGAATTGTTTGGGAAACAAACCAGGTGTGAACGCTGCGAGATATCCAAGCTGTTATATCGTTGCAGGATGCAAGAGGGCACATCAGTCATGACACATTGTGTCAAGATGATTGGCTACATTACCAAACTTTCTAGTATTGGATTTGCGATGGATAACGAATTAAGTGTTGACTTAATTCTTCAATCCCTCCCAGAAAGTTATTCACAGTTCATTATGAACTATCAGATGAATGACTTGCAAACCTCTCTTGAAGAGCTTGCAAACATGCTCAAGTCAGTTGAGCCCAATATGAAGAAAGACAAGACCATACCGGCTCTTGTAATTGAGGGATCGAAGAAAAGGAAAGGGAATTTTCCCAATCCTAAACATCCCAAGAAAGGTAAGAAAGACATGCCCACTAAAGTTAAGGGAAAGGAAGTGAAGAAGCCTAAAAGAAAGTGCCACTATTGTGGTGACGTGGGGCATTGGAAGAGAAATTGTTCTTTGTACCGAGCTACCCTCTAGAAGGGAAAAGCCGGTACTCCAACGTCTGGTATGTTCTATAAAGAACAAACATTGCAATTTTTATAAAGATTCGATCTTTTATTTTTCAGGAATTTCACAAAATGGGATTTATGTGTTAGATAACAAAATTCCTGCTTTTGCAATTGATACCAAAAGGCATAAGCTAGATAATTCAACTTACTTGTGGCATTGTCGTTTAGGCCATATAAACAAGAGACGCATGCTAAAGCTACATTCAGATGGGCTTATAGATCCAATCGATTCTGAATCATTGGAAACATGCGAATCATGTTTAAAAGGTAAAATGACAAAGACACCCTTTAGGAATAAAGGTGAGTGTGTATCAGACACTCTAGGACTCATTCATTCAGATGTATGCGGTCCTATGTCAGTCCAAGCAAGAGGAGGATTCAGATTCTTCATAAGCTTCATAGATGACCATATTCGATATGGTTCCATCTACTTGATGAGGCACAAATCAGAAGCCTTTGACAAGTTCAAATGCTTCAAGAATGAAGTGGAAAATCAATTAGAAAGGAAAATAAAGACGCTTCGATCCGATCGAGGTGGCGAATATCTTTCAGATGATTTTCTGAATTATCTAACTGAATGTGGGATATGCTCACAATGGACACCTCCCTATACACCACAACACAATGGTATATCCGAGAGGAGAAACCGTACCCTATTAGATATGGTACGATCCATGATGAGCATGGCCTTACTTCCAAAGTCGTTCTGGGGCTATGCCTTAGAAACTGCCCTCTTCACCCTGTACCGAGTACCAACTAAATCCACTAGTTCCACACCATATGAATTGTTTGTTGGTAGGAAACACGTGTTCTCATTTATGAGAGTATGGGGTTGTTCAGCTTTTGTCAAACGCATTGCGTCCGACAAATTAGATTCTAAATCTGATAAATGTTTCTTCATTGGATATCCCAAAGAAACCATGGGGTATTACTTCTATCATCCAGATGATCAGAAAGTAATAGTATCCAGATACGCAACCTTCTTAGAGAAAGAGTTTCTCGAAGAAACACAAAAGGGAAGCGTAATCAAACTCGACGAAGTTCAAAAGGAAGAAACACCGACTGAAACAACAGAAGCGGTTGAGGTACCCGAAGAAGTCCCATTAGATGAGACTCCAGTGGCACCTATTCGTAGATCACGAAGAGTTCGTGAACTCCCAGTTAGATATGGTTTTCTAGTGGGAGATGATAACGAGGTTCCCGTGTTAGACGACGAACCCGAAAACTATGAAGAGGCTCTTACTAGTCCAGATTCTAAAGCATGGCTTGAAGCCATGGATTCTGAAATGGATTCCATGTATACTAACCAAGTGTGGACTTTGGTTGATCCACCCGAAGGGATAATTCCCATTGGGTGCAGGTGGATCTTCAAAAAGAAGACTGACATGGATGGAAAGGTTAGCACCTACAAGGCTAGGTTGGTAGCGAAAGGATATCATCAGAAACAAGGTTTTGATTATGATGAAACCTTCTCTCCTGTTGCTATGTCCAAATCAATCAGAATCATGCTTGCTATTGCCGCTCACTACGATTATGAGATTTGGCAAATGGATGTGAAAACAGCTTTCCTAAATGGAAACCTGCTTGAGGATGTATACATGATGCAGCCTGAAGGTTTTATATCAAAGGATGCAAATAAAGTTTGCAAACTTCAGAGATCCATTTATGGACTCAAGCAAGTATCTAGAAGCTGGAATAAGCGTTTTGACGAAACCATAAAACAATTTGGTTTCGAACAAAATTGCGAAGAAGCTTGCATTTACAAGAAAGCAAGTGGGAGCTCTATAGCATTTCTCATACTATATGTGGACGATATACTGTTAATAGGAAATGACATTGCTCTATTACAATCGGTGAAAGTATGGTTATCCGGTAACTTCTCAATGAAAGACCTTGGTGAAGCAGCCTATATACTTGGTATAAAGATCTACAGGGATAGATCGCGTAGACTGCTTGGTCTTTCACAGGCTACATACATTGAAAAGGTGCTAAATCGGTTTAGCATGCTTGAATCGAAACGAGGTAACTTTCCCATGGTACATGGAGTAAAGTTAAACAATCATCAATGTCCTAAAACTGATGATGACAAACGACGCATGGCTGTAGTCCCGTATGCCAGCGCGATCGGTTCGATTATGTATGCTATGCTATGCACTAGACCCGACGTAGCGTTCGCGTTATCTGTAACGAGTCGTTACCAAGGGAATCCGGGAGACGAGCATTGGATTGCCGTCAAGAACATTCTTAAGTACTTGAGAAGGACTAAAGATATGTTCCTAGTGTACGGAGAAAGAGATCTGAAAATTGAAGGATTTTCAGACGCTAGTCATCTCACAGATGAGAATGATTTTAAATCCCAATCAGGATACCTGTTTATCTTGAATGGGGGCGCGGTCAGTTGGAAAAGTTCCAAGCAGGGAAGCGTAGCTTTCTCTATGACCGAGTCAGAGTACATCGCTGCTGCGGAAGCAGCAAAGGAAGCAGTTTGGATTAGAAAGTTCATTACAGAACTAGGAGTGGTGCCTGACATTGTCAATCCCATTACTCTGTACTGTGATAACAATGGAGCCATTGCACAAGCAAAGGAACCACGGTCTCATAATGGATCCAAGCACTACCTAAAGCGATACCACATCATAAGAGAGATTGTGGCTAGAGGAGATGTGAGAATAGAAAGAGTACCTACAGAGGACAACGTTCCAGATCCGTTGACAAAGCCTTTAACCCAGAAAGTACATGATCGTCATTTAACTTCTACTAGGATAAGTTTTAGAAACAATTGGTTTAGTCCAAGTGGGAGTATGTTGGGGTTTGGTGTTCTATAGTCAATTATTGCAGGATACAAACTTAATGTAAATGAATTGTTCTTTATATCATTTGTTTTAATGAGATATATGTTTTATAACTATATAAAGGCAATCCCTTTTAAGCACTATATAAAGTCTAATAAAAGGAAATCCGTAAGTTTGTTTAAAGTGATTATAAAGTGTTCATACAAGCATGAAGTGAGACAAAACTTTATAATAAACTAATAAACTTAAAACCACCCCAAGTCAAGTGATATGTTTAGGATTGATATATCACTGTTGAGACTTGTATGTAACAATGTCTTCTGTCCGACAGAAAGCTGATCTCACAAGCTTCATATATATAGATATCTGGACAGTTACATAGATCCGATGAAACGTCGTTCATTAGGATTGGGGATCCGATTTGAGATAACAGGATGGGTAGATTCATCCTTGTCACCTGTTCATCTCATTGGTATTAATATGTATAAGTAATCCTCAGACTCAAAGGAATGTTAATTGGTCATCCTGAATTACTGAATGTGAGACTTTGATCCTGCGGTCCCACGATCCTTAACAGAGATGACTCTGGGGTGTGAACTGCAAAGGTTGGGTGTCACAGGAGGTAATGTCAGGGTAGTTATACATTGGATTGAGCATTTATCACTCCCGATTAATGGGAGATATATCCAAGGATCGCTTGTGGAAGACTCGACTCTAAATCCTTGCAAGGTGATAGCTTAAGAGTAGAAATACAGATTTCACTTAACCTATCTATTTGAGTTGACTCGGCCTGTATAAGTAAAACGAACGTCTCGCTATATGTGACTTGACATCACCCATAGTCATAAGATTCAGTTCAAGGATATAGTTGATAAAGGATCGAATTATACTGTAACTAATACGGAAGGGTTAACGACAGAATCAACCTGTCTTCTTAACGGACTCTGGGGGAATGATTACAGACTTGCCTATATCATACTCAGTACATCATTCCGTTATGCAAGGATTAAATATAATTCTTGAAGAAATTAATTTAATAGTTGCACACGGCCAGAAGTAGTAAGAACCTAATGGATCACACATAAGACTTAGAACCAAAAGAGAGATGGATATGATTAATAGATGGAAGCCCAATTGAGCCCAGTAAGGCCCATTTATATAGAGGGGGCCGAAATTTATATATAGTAAATAAGGAATTATTTTAATTCCATTAATCCTAATTTGATTAGGTTTGTGAATTAAATTAATTAAGAGATAATTAACTTAGGAGTTTTAATTAGATTAATATACTCCTATTATTATCCAATTAGGTTATTTATTATTATCCTAAATGTATTTGATATATTATAAGATAATAATTAGGAATCCTATTCCGAATGGAATTCCTATTAAGTAACATATTCCTATCTAACTAGGGTTTAGATACAAGCGACTATATATACCCCCTCCCTATGAGAATTTCGACCATGGTAATCCCCTCCCCTTAGTGTGATTTTCGAAACCTATATTAAGTGTGAGAGAGTGAATTCGCATCCCCTAGTTCGTGGACAAGAATTCATACGGCTTCCGTCAATTGATTAATCTCATCCATCTCTTTTTCTCTTTGATCTTGTGTTGGTTAATTAGAGGCAATCTAATTTGGTTGCATCTCATAAGGGTTGATTCCATCTTAACCTCACCGTGTTATACTTTGTGGTTGGAATCTCGGAGAAGATTTGTGGGCGCTTCTTTAACAACGGTAGATTGTTCATCGAAGGGTATTCCTTCTTATCCCTCTTTATATGAAATAACGATTAACGGATCCTATGGTTAAAAGGAAGTAGGCTAAATTTTTTTTTTATATTTCCGCTGCTATACCTTAGCCTTAATTTCCTTCAGCTAACGCAACACATGCAATGTAAAACATATAAAAGTAAAAGACACGTAAAGAGTAGGAGGAAAAATACCTGACCTTTGCGCTGCGCGTTCCGGCGTCGTTCTCGATTCTTTCCGTCCTTGCCTTTGAATCGGCTGCCGGCGGATGTTCTTCTTACGGACCCTAGCCTAAGTTGACTGTGGGTAAAAATGACTCAAAAGCAATCATGGTGCACGACCGCGAGTAAAATGGCTCAAAAGCGACCCTGGCCTACGACCGGGGGGTAAAATGGCTCAAAAGCAACCCTGGTCCACGACCGTGGGTAAAATGGCTCAAAAGCGACCCCGGTCTACGACCGGGGGGTAAACGGCTCAAAAGCAACCATGGTCTACGACCGGGGGTAAAATGGCTCAAAAGCAACCCCGGTCTACGACCGGGGGGAAAATGGCTCAAAAGCAACCCTGGTCCACGACCGCGGGTAAAAATGGCTCAAAAGCAACCCCGGTCTATGACCGGGGGTAAAATGGCTCAAAAGCAACCCTGGTCCACGACCGCGGGTAAAATGGCTCAAAAGCGACCCCGGTCCCCGACCGGGGGTGAAGTGGCTCACAAGCAACCCTGGTCTACGACCGTGGGTAAAATGGCTCAATAGCGAAAGGTTCTTTCTAACAATTCTGAATTCTAAAACACTGACGTCTGTGTTGTTACTGGAGCTACTGTCTCGGATGTTTGAGTGGTTCGATAGGAACGTCTTTTTCGTCCGGAGTGATTCAAACTAACAATTATTTTTCTATTGACTGTCGTTTGTATTTTGACTGGCGCTACTGTTCTGTAAAATTTGGCTGTCATCTGGAGTCCCATCTTGATAATATTAGTCACTGTCTGGCAGAAACGCAGGCTGAAACGGACTGCAAATCGGAGGTCTGTGCACCTGGTAAATAATTATTTACTTTTTACCTTTATGTCACATCGTACCTTTTTCACTATTTACGGGAATGCCATTCCCTTTCCTTATATAAGGTGGTGGGGTTTCATGTCAACCCCACACCTTCTCTCTCTTCTCTCTCTCTCTCTAACTGCTGATTTGGATTATTCTCGGGATGGATTTGGATAAACATGATGGCACGAAGGGCATGGATGCGGGTTTTGTGAACCTCACTACAGTGGCCCCTTTCCAGGATCCTACCTCACATCTGAGCCGGACCCGCTCTAACCAGGTAAGTACTTTCTTACTTCCTCGTCTTTTGACTAGATTTCTAGGCTTTAGTAACCCTACTTTGAACATGATTTGCATGCTAACCTCTAAGTTGCTTTAGAAGACTTTAACTAGAAAACATGAATTTCTTTGCCCGCAAGTAACACTTTATTTATCTTTTGAAAGAATGTGAATTATATGCATGTGAAAAGTAAACATATGAACAATGCATGCCAACAGTAAAAACGTGAATAGCACGTGAATAGTGAAAACGTGAAGAGTGCATGTGAATAGTAAAAACATGGATATTGCACGTGAATAGTAAAAACGTGGATAGTGCACGTGAATAGTAAAACATGAATAGCGCATGTGAATAGTAAAAACGTGAATAGCGCACGTAAATAGTAAAAACGTGAAGAGTGCACGTGAATAGTAAAAACGTGAAGAGTGCACGTGAATAGTAAAAACATGAATAGTGCACGTGAATGGTTCCGGTGAGTGGTTCGACCTATTTATTTTTATTTACGAGATAGTTAGTGGTATTTATTGTGCCTTTGCTTGCAGGAGGGTTCCTGGAGGAGCGCCCATATCTCAGATTTTTTCGATGGTGCCCGGGCTCAGACGTCTACGAGCGAGCCGACACATTATGCCGGCGAGTCCTTTGGCGCTGCTCGACCAGAGTGGTCCCCTTTAGGCGTACCTATCCCCGACTTTGGGAGGGATTTCTCGACAGTTCGCTATGACGAGTCCGGAGTGGCTATGCCGGTGTCGAGATGGCTCCTTCTGCTTTCACGTCGAGGATACCGTTTGATCCCTCCGACGCCCTTCAGACTTCGAGGGAGACATGCACCGACTATGTGGGGCTATCTGGTTACTTCAGAGATCGACTCAGCTTGCGTTGCGCCAACCACCTGGTATGTATCTTTATTTCATTTTAGTGTAGTGGAATGTATACACATATGTATGTATGACTTATATTCTCGTCTGTATTTCTTTTTTTTATATCTGTTTTTTTTTCTCTTTTTTTTTTTTTTTTACAGAGTGATCTCCGTGTACATGAGCTGAGACGGAGCGAAGCGCTGCGGGAGGCCGATGCCAGGGTCGGCCAGGTCTATAGGGAGAGGAACGATCATTGGTCTATGGTGATGCGAGTTGAGACCGAGGGGCGTCTTGCTGTCGAGGAGAGGATGCGGGAGGAGACCACGGGACGCCTTGCCGCAGAGGAGAGAGTGCGAGAGGAGACCGCGGGGCGCCTTGCCGCCGAAGAGAGACTACGAGTTGTTGAGGAGACCCTATCTGCGGAGCGGGCGTCACATCTGAGGGACTTTGAGGCTCACTGAAATTTTCCTCCTTATTAGGCTTATTATGTACAGCTTCGTAGCTTTTTATTAGAATTACCCCAATGTATAGCTTGTGTATAGGGAGAGGGATGGATAGTATGTAGGCTTTTTATTGTGAAAAGAAAGGTAAGAAATGTATAACTCATGATTCGTATTACCATGCATTCAGTAGATTATAACGATTCCAATCATTCTCTTCAAATATATTCATGCCTTTATTTATTTACAAACAACAGAAATACTTAGCCGCTTATATATTATTTTTGTAATTGCTCAAGATATAACTACCGTTACCAGGACCTGCCTTTTTTCGGTTTTCAGATCCCAGCGATTTTTCATCTCTCCTTTTACTATCCCGGAATTTTCAAATGAGCGCCCTTTCGGGTTTTCACCCATTGGGATGTCCCTTGTTGTTGCATAGGCCGCCCTTTGTGGGTTTTCAACCTATCGGGAATCTTTCTCTCTCTTTTTTTTTTTTTTTTTTTTTTTTTTTTTTTTTACGAAAAGTATTTCTTAAGCCTATCCAGATTGGTAGGTTCGGAGAACTCCATGCCGTCCATAGTAGTTAACTTCACCGCTCCTTTGCTTAGTATCTTCTTTACGAAGAACGGCCCTTCCCAGTTTGGCCTAAACTTGCCCCTCGGGTCGGTGTGCGTCACACGGATCTGTTTTAGCACCATATCCCCTTCTTTGATAGGGCTGGCCTTGACCTTTTTGTTGAAGGCTCAGGCCATCCTTCGCTGATATAACTGCACATGGTAAAGGGCCTCCATCCTTTTCTCGTCCACCAATGCTAACTGTTCATACCGCTTCTTCACCCATTCCGTCTCGGGAATTTCTGCTTCTACTGCGATTCTCAACGATCGCTTTTCAATCTCGATCGGCAGGACCGCTTCTGCCCCATACACTAAGGAGAATGGCGTTGCCCCAGTTGACGTCCTAACCGTCGTGCGATAAGCCCATAACGCGAGTGGAAGCTGCTCGTGCCAATTCCGGTGCGATTCTACTATCTTTACGAGAATCCTTTTAAGGTTCTTATTAGCCGCTTCTACTGCGCCATTAGCCTGTGGACGATACGGAGAAGACTTGTGATGTTCAATACCGTACTCTTGGAAGAGACTTCTCACTTCCCCTTGAAACTGGACCCCATTATCCGTGATTATGTGATGAGGCACTCCGAATCTGGTGATTAAGTGTTTTTCAATGAACTTCCTCATCTGCTTAGATCCCAACTTGCTAAATGATTCTGCCTCTACCCACTTGGTGAAGTAATCAATGGCGACTGCAATGAATTTGTGCCCGTTCGAAGCATTAGGCCTCACCTCCCCGATGATATCAATGCCCCAAGCCGCAAATGGCCAAATGGGCGCTAACACGTGCAGTTCCATAGCTGGTAAATGATTATAATCTCCGTGGATTTGACAATCATGGCATTTCTTCGCATATTCGTTACAATCTCTTTCCATGGTGAGCCAATAGAAGCCTTGCCTTATGATTTTCTTTGCCAACACTGCCCCTCCCATATGGGCCCCGCAAATTCCTGAGTGTACTGACTCCATTGCCTCGCGAGCTTCTCCCGCATCCAAGCACCTCAGTTGTAACCCATCGGTGTGCCTTTTGTAAAGCAAGTCATTGTGGATGACGAACTGCTGAGCTAACCTTCTAATCACAGCTTGATCCCTAAGTTCTGATTCTGCCGGGTATATTCCACTCTTCATGAAGTTTACGATATCGAAGTACCACGACTTTTCATCTGCCCCTAACAGCATTACATCTTCGTAGCATGGTTTGTGAGATCTCTTCAATACCAAGGGCTTCGAGGCAAGATTCCGAGGGTTGTCCCAAACTGACACCAAAGTGGCCAAAGCATCCGCTGCCTGGTTCTGTGCTCGAGGAATATGATAAAAACGACATTCATTGAATCTTTGTGCCAACCCTTCTAGCTGGTCTAGGTATGGACGCAACCTTTCTTCCCTCACTTCCCAGTTTCCTTGTGCCTGTTCGATGATCAGCTTTGAGTCGCCCCAGATTTCAACATATGATGCTCCCAGTGCTGCTAATGACTCCAACCCATAGATGCACGCTTCATATTCGGCCATATTATTGGTGAAAGGGAAGGATAGCTTCTTCGCCATCGGGATCCTTTCTCCCTCTGGTGAGATAAGTAGCACTCCTACTCCGGCCCCATTCGAATTAACTGCTCCATCGAAGAACATTTTCCATGGTGTGACTTCTATTGCGTTCAAGTGCTCATCAGGGAAATCATAGTTTATCTCTTCCTCTTCTGCGTTCAGAGGTTGGTTGGCCAGAAATTCTGCTACGGCCCTCCCCTTGATAACCTTCTTCGTTACATATTCAATATCAAACTCGGACAAAAGCAACAACCATCGGGCTAGCTTCCCTGTTAAAGACGGAGTTCAGTACAGATACTTCACGGGATCCATCCGGGAAATAATGATCACTTTATAAGATTGGAAGTAGTGTCATAGTTTCTTGGTTAGCCATACTACTGCCACGCACGTCTTTTCGATCATGTTATACTTAAGCTCGTATTCCAAGAACTTCTTACTCAGATAATACACCGCGTGCTCCACACCGGCATCTCCTTCTTGGGCCAGCATTGCCCCAATAGATCGCTCCTCGATCGCTACATAGAGGGGAAGCGGTTTTCCCAGTTTAGGCGGTCTCAAAACTGGTGGATTAGACAAGTAGTTCCGGACGTTCTCTAAGGCTTGTTGACACTTATCATTCCAAATCGTGGGTTGATCCTTCCGTAGCAACTTAAAGATCGGCTCGCAAATTGCAGTGAGTCTTGCTATGAATCGACTGATATACTGAACCTGCCCCAGAAACCCTCTCACCTCTTTCTCATTCTTTGGTGCCGGCATTTCCCGTATGGCCTTCACTTTGTCGGGATCTACTTCAATTCCCTTATTTCCGATTACATAGCCTAAGATTTTCCCCGACGAAACGCTGAAGAAGCACTTCTTCGGGTTTAACCTTAGTTTGAATTCTGCAATTCGGGCCAAAAACTTCTCAAGTGCAGCGAAATGCCCCTCTCTTGTCTCCGACTTGACCATCATGTCATCCACATAAACTTCTACCTCTTTGTGTATCATATCATGGAACAGTGCCGTAGCCATTCGCTGGTAAGTTGCCCCGGCATTTTTCAAACCAAACGGCATCACCCTATAGCAATACGTTCCCCACTCAGTTGTGAACGAGGTTTTCGCTTTGTGTTTCTTAGCCATCTGAACTTGCATGTAGCCCATGAAACCGTCCACATTCGTGTGTAAGACGCTTGATGCTGCACTGTCGATCAACATGTCAATATGAGGCAATGCGAATTCATCTTTGGGGCACGCCTTGTTAAGATCTCTATAATCGACGCACATTCTCACTTTGCCGTCCTTCTTCGCGATGGGCACTACATTTTCGACCCAAGGGGGATAGTCGATTACTTCGATGAACCCTGCTTCTAACTGCTTCTTCACTTCTTCTCTGATCTTATCTGCCCATTCCGGTCTCATGCGTCGGAGTTTCTGCTTCACGGGCTTCGCGTCGGGGTATGTTGGAATACGGTGAGTTACGATTGATTGATCAATTCCTGGCATGTCTTCGTATGTCCAAGCAAACACTATTTCGTATTTTTTAATTATTCTCTCAAATTCTTTCCTCTCTTCAATAGTTAATTCTTGAGCAATTTGTATAAGTTTAGGATTTTCATCCGTGCCAAGATTGAAAGTTGACATTTCTATTGTATTGATTTCAAATGTAGGCATGTTATATGAATGAGAATGCATGGAATGATCACGATCAACATCAAGCAAGTAAGCAAAATCAGAATTCATTTCATTGATAGTGTTGGCGAGTACATCATCGAATTCAAATAAAGCAGTAATACAATTCTCATCATTAGGGTTCTCGGGTTTCTCATAAGCTTTGGAGGTACCGGGTTCATCCGCCGCTCCCACAGTGGCCTCAATAGTGATGACCTGCTCCTCGGCGTTCAAATTTAACATCATGATCTCCTCGATGAAGCAGCTCGCCTTTCCTTTGCCCCAGTTGGTAACATCATTGAAGATCTCAAAACCTGGCAGAATCTTTCCTTCGGTGCTAGTCCATGACTCAGGAGCCCCCGAATAAACCTTTCTGTGCCCCTCATTCACAAAATACTTCCTTAGGCCCACCTTTCCTTCACCACTTGTGTTGGACGGACCTCCCAGCTCATATCCTAAACCCCTCCGGGTTTTCTGACTCTTGAAATCCGAAAATTCTGGCAACCCTTGATGGTGTGCTCCCAAGCCCATACCGGGGATGAAACCCCCCTTCATCATCTTCACCACATCGGTGGTCATGCTAGACTCGTAAATCCCAAAAACTTGGAATCCGGAGAAAAGTTGAGGCTCAATTCCCAATGCCGCCACCGAGCTCAATTTTTCCGCTCTGATCATCACTATCTCCTCCCCGAAGGGGAATTTGATCATTTGATGGAGCGTGGAGGGCACACCTCCCAACTTGTGGAACCATGGGCGTCCCAACAACACGGCAAAGGTTACCGGGATATCCAGCACCGTGAACTCAGTCTCCTCCTCATGCGGCCCTACTTCCAGCTTTGCCTTAAAAACTCCTTCGATGTGCCTACGGCTATCATCATAGGCCCTGATCACGGTTTCCGAGGCAGTCAAGTCTCCTCTTTCTACCCCCAACTTGGACAAAAGTTTTAGTGGACAAACATTAATGGCCGATCCATCATCGACCATCACACAGCTAGTCTTCTTCCCGTTAATTTCAGCTCGGATGTACAAATGCTTGTTATGAGCCTTCCCCTCTTCTGGGAGATCTTCGTCAGTAAATGTGATTTCGGTCTTCTTCCGGGCCATAATTGCCCCTACTAACGCTGCCGGCTCAGTATCGGTAGAAATAACCAAATTCTGCAGCTCTTTCATCAGATTTTCACGGTGGTACTTGGAATGGCATAGGACTTCCCACACCGTGGACTTAGCTTGTGTTTTCTTCAACTGCTCGAGGACTTGGTCATCTGGCTTTGGAGCCGATCCTTCCCCTATCTCAGTCTCAACCATAGGTGCCTTTCCCTCGGCCACTCGACCTGATCTTGTCATGATGGCGATTTCCGGCTCATCATCAGATTCATCCCAAATATTGATAGGAATCCTCCGGTCAGTATCCTCCTCATCCGAGGAACTTTCCCAAATGTCCACAATCATCAGATCCATTACGTGAGGAACGTTTGAATTCAAATAAAAGGGATCCGCTGATCCATACAAAGCCCAGCCTATCAAATCATCATAATCCCTGAGGGATACTCTACTCATCCCCCTTGCCGCCAACGGAATTGCGCCTCTCTATATGCACATGAGCTCCACCTTATCACTCATCGTTTCATGACACTGCTCATAGCGGTGCCTCCACCTCCTAACATAATCCACGAATGGTTCCTCGGGGAATTGCCTGATCCTATCCAGATCCTCCAGGGATCCCGTCCATGGAACATACATCTCATATCTCGCCACAAAAGCATTCCTAAGAGGTATCCAATGACCCATTTCCTCCTCTGATAGGCCTTGGTGCCACAACAAGGCTTCTCCTATGAGGGTTTCCGGGAAATGTTCATGTAATTCGTATTGAGGGAACCCGGCGTCATACATATGGTTGCGGAATAACCTCGCATGCTCAACAGGATCCTGGTATCCACCATACCTAGGCATCGCCAATACTGCCTCGGGTGTTTCATAAGAGGGCGAGTCCGGGGTTTGCTCCGCCAGCATCCATATCGTATACTCTTTGATAAACCTCTTCGTCATTGCCGCCCAATCGGTCTTGACATGCATCGGAAGTGACATATACCACATCAACGGCTCACTCATCAGCGAATTACAGAACAAGCTGGTGATCTCTCCTTCATTAAAACCCAAAGGCCCCATGGCCGACAAGTAGAAGTGAAGATGTTCCATCGGAACCTTATTGCCGTTATACTTACTGACCCTCGGTAACGGACGCTTGATAGGCCCAATCTGCATCGCAAAGCGCTCTGCGGCCCTGTCCTTAGCTCTCTGGTACTTTTCTAGGATTAAATCTGACAACCGCTCCCAATCATGCTTACAAGAGTCGGGTAACGAGTGGAACCACCCCAAAGGCTCGCCTATTAGCGAATGGTGGAACCACTGAGCAATCTCGTCCACTCCGAAGGATTCAACAAACATATCGTGCATATATTCATGCAAGTGCACATCGGGATCCTCTCCACCACTAAACAGACCCAATTCTGGCATAATAGTCCGAGATGGCCCTTCCCCAGTCTCTTCGGCACTATCTTCATCATACGGTGCTCCACCGTCCAAACCTTCATCCATCGGTTCACCTTCCTGTTCCTCGCCAAGGAAGGACACATATAGACCATTTCCTATATTGCCTTTTTCATCGGAGTCCAGCAACTCCTCTTCATTTTCCTCGAAGGATTTCATCACTACACTTTCTTTCAGAACGAATCCGATCATGCTCACCCTATGATTAGGCAATGGATTACGCCTAGTGGAAGGGTTTGCTGATGAAGGATCAGCTATCTTTTTCTCCTCAATCAAATCTTGGATCTCGTGCTTCAACCTCTCACAGTTCTCAATAGTATGCCCATAACTGCTGTGGAATTCGCAGTATCCCCTAGCTTGTATCTGCGGAGAAGGTGGAGCTTTGTTATAAGGAGTAAGAGCTTTCAGCAACCCCTTTTTCTGCAATCGTTCGAAAACTTTTGCGTAAGTCTGATCAAATTTGGCGAACTGCCTCTTTTCGATAGCATTAAGATCAATCACTTTCACTGCGGCAGATTCTGCACTCGCACTTGGCCCTTCGTCACTATATCCAGACTTCGTCCACTTGGTATACGCCTTTTTCGGTTCTCCATCCCCCTCGACTGTCAAGGCGCAACTATACATCTGACTGAAATCGGTGAAAGGCATATACCGCAACTCATTCTTGATATACGGCAATGTGTTGCCGATTACCATTCGGATCTGATCTTGCTCGAGCGGTTTCTGTTTCATAACTGCGGCCTTGGCCCTCCATCTCCTCACAAAATCGGAGAAAGATTCCCCAGTCTGTTGCTTAGTGCTCTCTAACTCTTTCAAAGTAACCTCAAGCATGGTGTTGAAGCTATACTGAGCGACGAATGACTTCGCTAACTCCTTCCAATCTCTCTTCATCACCATTGGCAACGCATGAAACCATGTAAGGGCAGCCCCCTCCAGATAAGTGTTAAACAGCCCCAAGACTTGATCCTCAGTCAGGATCGTGTGCTTCATCACGGCAACATACTGATTTATATGAGCAGTAGGATCTTCAGTTCCATCGAACTTTTTCATGTCCGGGAGCCGGAATTTCAAAGGCAAAGCAGTTGCCGATAAACAATTCTTCAAGTTATAAAAGTCTTGACTCCCGAAACTTCCCCCACGTAGATCCTGCACCTCCTGAGTGATGTGTTGCTTCCACTCCTCTTCCTTAGCTTTCTCTTTCTCAAGCTGTTTCCGGATATAATCCTGATAGTCGTCCTCATTCCCAAAGCGGGGACCATCGTTCACCTCGTTCTCAGCGCGCTTACTGCCACTCTTGTTGTCCTTCAATGCCAGCTCAGCTAGCTGGGCCAAAATTGCGGCCAACTGATCATTGATATTGTTCACAGAGTTTTCCAATTCGGCCACCTTTTCGTCGGTCGTAGACATACTGGCTGAAGACTGAGTATACTCGGACGAAGATGATTCAGAAGCCACAACTGCCGATTCAGAACTGTCAATCTGTAGCTGATCAAACTGCCTGACTAACCGGTTACTCTCGCGAAACCACAACCGCTTAATGATGAAGTCTGCGTGAACGGTCATCCATTAGTATGTATGCATGATTTTATATGCATGATTCGTGGTGTGTGCGTTTATTTATTTACGGATATATAAGATAAGAAGAATAAACGTTAGTCTAATTACACGTATCATAGCATCTCTCTTCCATCCTTATTCCTCCACGCACTCGATGGTCCAAGTCTCTTTCCTAGGATTTTGGTTTGGGGCTCACATTGCGATCCAGGGGACGCGTGATGCCGTCGATTATTGCGGAAAAGTAAATCATCCACCAGACAACACAGTTCGTTTTAACGTATCAACGTTTAGTGACTAAGATATCGACCAAATGGATTGTCCTTTCGGAATAACTCGTCTTTTGTCATTTTGCGAGACGCAGTAATTCGGGTTTTGACTCCCTTTGAGCGCATCTCGGATTTTAGACGTGGTACGAGTTATTCTTTTGGTTCAATCGTTCGTTATTGACAATGACTCGTTCCCTTTTATTCGCGTGGGTTCGTGTCTTGATTTTTGGATTACGACGGGATCTTTTGGATCTATCGAGAGACGTAACCACATGTTCATTCAGTGATGAAAGCACTTTTTATTTTAAGGAACGGACTCATCGCGTAACGTGTTTGTTTTTAGCGTTAAGAATCCGTTTACTCGTTTTGGCTACGTGAAAAGACGGCGAGTCTTATTCGAGCGTACGATAATCTTTCGGCTATTAACAACTTTTTATTTCTTCCAATTTACGGGATATATCATCCTAGCATGGTTATAGAAAGTCAACGTTTCGTTTAATCATGCTTATTCGAAGTAGGGATATTACCGTCCTTTTCACTTTGGCACGAACTGAACAAACACGCAGATCGGGCCATATTTCTTGTAGTTTTGGTAACGGTCGAAATGGTCGAGCCATTAGTCAAACCCACAGTCTCGTCCATATGGCGCAATTATGCGGTTTGGTTTAATTCGGCTTCGTGATTCTTAAGCGGCGTATATACCAGTTCGAGGCACGTATTTAACGATATTGGTTCATTTTCTTTAACTACCCTCGGGATGGATATATATCGTAGATACAGAATGACTTTGGTCGTTTTGTTTATTTTTACTTTTCTTTTATTTTCTTAGTCACTTTTGCGGACACGTCCATTTCTCTCAAGAACAACACAAGGCATAACGTAAGAGCTCGTCTTTTATTCGTAAGGGACGGGCCACGTTTGCGAAACTCTTTACGTTACAACGGGGTCGTTCAAAACAGAAATGTTCTTCGTTTTCGTTCTGTCATAATCTCGTTTCATCCCAACCCATTTAAAGAATGTGAATAACGGCTACTGTTAATATAGTCTTTTGAATCGAGATATAACTATCCTCAATACCAAACCGATTCATACTAATACGTGCTTACGTCATAACGCATTTCCTGAACATGTGCCTTCTTCGGGACACGGAAAGGGACCAGGCGGGTCGCACAAGTTCATTCATACGAGATGACTAAGTCGTCTTTAGTTCGAATCGTTTCGATGTTTTGGGGTAGTTTGTACATCGGTTTAAGAGTATATATTAACGTATCGTTTCATTTTCTTTACATATTTTAGGATTAGACACGTATCATGGCAATTTGAAAACACGAACTGATTCATTCATCACATCAAAAATGGTAACGGGTAATCCTATGGCAACTTCTAGGGCTACTATATGCTGACACGGCTGATCGCGGGACCTCACAGGACCGCACAAATTCGCCCCTAACGAATGGCTGGGGACCCTTTGGCGCCTTACTGTAAGGGGGAACTTACACTAGCCTCTTTCGAGCGACGAATGGACTCTCGCTAGAGGTTTCGCGGAAATTACCCAAAAGGTTTGCAATAATGCTTATGAATGCATACGAAAAGAAATAATACGATCCGTCCCCGTTAAGGGCTTAATACACGCCTTCCGGAATCAAATTTCTCGCTTCCCCAACAGAGTCGCCACTTGTTAGACGAGGTGTCACGGCCTAATCTCCCGGGCGGACCGGGGGGTGGACACCTCATGGCGACGTAAGCGGTGATTGGCACCGAAAGCAACCAATTGTGGAATCAAGCTGCTCGGCAGGACCGGAGCTCGGAGTATGGAAGAGTCGCCACCCACGAATGGGAAAATGAACACCGATCCCTTGCGGGAGACCGGTGAGGGTTCGGGAAACTTAGGTACGAGCCGAGAAGGCTAGCTCCTTTCCGGAGAAAGGCTACTAGGCACCCCGACATCGCCCGGTTATGAACCACCGGCCTCCTACTCAGTGTGTTAGGCGATAACGGACTAATCGCATATTTCTTTAAGTTTGAAATTCATTTGAAACCTTTTCTTTCTCGTTTTGAAAACCGTTTTGAGCATATATTATTGAAAGCCATTTTGGTAAAGAATCACCCATTTACATCAGTTCAAAATACATAGGAGAGAGAGGGGGGAGAGGAAAGAATTGATTTGTTTACAATGTGATTTATGCTTCGTATTACACACTAACTCTAAACTAAACTCACTTCCCAAAAATGAGTTTATTTACATGGTTCGTACCTTAATCGCCGTTGGAACGATTTAGGTACGTTTCAAAACCCCGTTTAATGACGTTCACATGAATCGCCGTTGGAACGACTCGAGCGTTTGAAAATATTGAGATAAAAGTTTTAACAAGAAAACGTGATTAAGCATACAAGTCAATTTATTTTGTTCAAAAAAAACATTTAGTTAAGAAAATAATTCAAAACTCTATTATTTACAACGAAAACGATTTTAATTACAAGGTTCGCTTAATCCGTCGTTGGAACGAATTAAGGTTTTAACACGTGATGTTTTAGGAAACGATTTAAAGATGTCAAGAAAACCTTTTATTTACACCTTAAGAACATCTAGAAAAGCTTTAATTTAAACCAACCAATTAAACTCTCTTTTTGTGATTTATTTTCTCCTTTTTCACTCAATTGAACCTTACTTGAATACAATAATCAACAAATAATAAATTGAATCTCAAACTCACCCAACCCAAATATATTTAAAGAATATATACCTATAGGAAATTCAAATGGAGAATAAATATACATATTTATACTTATATGTAAGAATGGTAAAATAGTAATAATATATGTAGATCAAATATATGATAAGAAAAGTAATAATACATATATAGGTGAAAATAAGGATAAGGCTAATTAAAATACACTTTGATTTTTATTTAAGAAATAATGTAAAGATAGAGAATAAAATTCATAAATAAGAAAATCAACTCTAAATCAAAATAGTTTTGTACATAATAATATATAGAGGATAAACTCTAAATCAAATTGATGAAAAGAAATGATATATAAACACGTTAAATAAATATATGTACAAAATATTTAAAAATAGCTTGAAAGTATATATTACATATATATACATATATATATATAAAGGACCAAAAGCCTAAAAGTTGAGAAGGAGGGACCAAAACAGCATTTTTTACATTTCAGCAGCTTTACGGACGGAAAATCCGTCGGTAAACAGCCTTTAGTGACAGAAAATGTAAAATTATAGAAATGAACCAATAGTTTCCAGATTTATTCAAAAGCTTTAGATTAGATCTATTCTATCATTTTGGACCTCCGAGCTACCCGAATTGGATCATAGCCTATAACGGAGAATCCTAAAACGATGTTTTATTTTAAAACATTATTTAGAAATATTTTAAAACTTATAATTACAACGTCTTTATTAATCCCGAACTACCTTTGGATCGGATCACGGTTCGTATTGGGATATTAAAACGAGGTTTTTATTTTAAAACAAAACCGAACGTTTATCTAATACGAGACGAAAATTAAATAAATACGAAAAATTAAATAAAACGTGATAAATAAATAAATAAATAAAATTATAACATAAAAATAAATAAATAAAGGAAATAAATTAAATAAAATAAAACGAGTCTAGTCCTCGGATAATACCTCAAGATCGGTATCTGACAGTCGAAGTCGGTTGATTCCACGAATCGTGCTTTTCCGGTGTTTTTTGTATTTTTGGTAAAATTTTAACTTTTAGGAAATTCGGAATTTTTAGGAAAAAAAATGTTTTTTCCCAAAAAAATAACTTTCTCTCTCTAAAAAATGTCTTAGAGTGAGAAGGTCTCCAAAAAATCCCCCCCCCCTAAAATGCATGGGGATCCGTTCCTTAAATAGGCAACGGGTCCCGGAAAATTTTGGGCGACGCCCAAAACAGGTTGGGCGGACGCCCAACTTATGTTGGGCGAACGCCCAACATGGTTGGGCGAATGCCCAACTATCGTTGGGCGTACGCCCAACCTCAGTTGGGCGCGCGCCCAACAAGCGTTGGGCGCGCGCGCCCAACTGATGTTGGACGTTCGCCCGACGGTTGCCGGGCGGGCGTGCCCAACGGCCGTCGGGCGTGCGCCCGCGCTATCGGGCGCGCGCGCCCAACGGTCGTCGAGCGCGCGCCGCCGGATGTGCGCGCCCCGCGGACATCGAGCGCACGCCCCGTGCTGCCGGGCGTGCGTCCAACTGTCGTCGGACATACGTCGGCTGCCGCTAGGCGCTCGTACCACGTCGATGAGCGCTCGCGAGCCGTCCACTTGACGATCGCGATTTCCGTTGACTTTTCCTCTCTTTCTTTTTCTTATTATATATTTTTCTTCTCTCTTTTTTTTTCTAAAAATTTTTTTTTTTCCGGAACCAACCGCTTCGACCGCTTTGTTACAGGTTTTCGTCACAGGTCCTCCGACTCGGTGTCTACAGGTGCGCTGTAGCATTCTGAAAAATCTGGACGCTTGTTGCGTGCAGCAGTAATCTTCTTGGAAGATTGATGCTTGGAAATCATGCTTTTGAGAAAAGGAAAAAGTCTCTGGAACTTTTTGAAAGGTTTGAATAATTGAAGAAGAATATCAGATTTTGTCTAAAAGAGATGAAAAGTATTGAAATATGATCTTCTCTAATTATTTAATGATGTTAGGATGACTTAAAATGTCTGTTGGTGGTTTTGAAAGTAAGAAAAAAATTTCTGTAACTTTGTGTTTTTTTTTTTAAATGTGTGATAACTGAGAAGAAATCAGATTTTGTCTGATAGAGATAAATAGAAAATGTAAGTAACAAAAATCTGATCTTTTCCAATTATTTATAATCAATCCAGGACAAATCAAGGTGTCTGTTGGGATTAAAAATGTGTAAATTCACACCATTTGAATATGAAGAAACTTAATTTTTCAAAACTTTCAGCAATGGTGCATGAACTTAAGAAGAAAGAAGAGATACAAGTCCGATATACACCCATGTCGCGACCGTGAATGGCGATCCGCGGTCGTGAAATTTTTTTTTGTCTCGCTGAAGTTACCGAGAATTTTAAATTCTCGGCCGAGAATTTCAATTCTCGGTAAGTTCAGAAATTTTTTTTTATTTATTTATTTTTTTTTTCTTTGCCTTGAAATTTTGAAATCCTGAATTCTCAACTGAGAATTCACATTCTCAGTAAGTTCAGAAATTTTCAAACATCAAACAAAAGTCACAGTAGAAATTTTAATGAACTCTATATAAACAGAAACTTAAATTTTGTGTAACTTTTAAAATATAAACTAAACAAAAACGAAATGTAGGAAATTAAAATATGAAAAACTAAAAACTAAAAATGTGATAATCCTTAAGAATTCCCAAGGAGAATCTAAATCATGGACATAATCAATTACTTAGACCGGTTTTAAATAATGGTCATGTCCATGTAACTTACCTGGAACAATAATATTTTTTTTACTAGCATTTTTTTAGCGCTTTTTTTGTGTCTTCTCAATTTAAGGATCTACTGATTCCGGTTGAATGCCCGAACTTCTAGTTCTGGCCACGAACAAAAAACCACGCACATGAACCGAAACTTTCAAAACTATATTAAAAGTATACAATTCCTTCCTGGCGGATAAGATAATTTCATCCTACTCGCTCATCTGTCTGAGAAGAGTTTCCATGGTGATTTCTTAGAGAGATAGATGTAGGTGTTTTAAGGATGTGATGAATAGGGAAATTATTTGGTTTTAGTGTAGGAATTGATATGTTCTTAACAAAGAGATATGATGTTTTGGTGAAGGATTAAGTGTATAGAAAAGAGGTAAAGGTGTTTGGGAAAAGGTAAATTTTTTGGAAAAAATTATATGTCACGTCTGACATGTTGCGTCAAAAATCTTGCTTTCCCTTCTGATGTATCTGCATGCTTAATTTCTTTTCTGTAGACTCCTTCTGTGAATTTCATTGATAATCAAATCTCCAGGTTATCTTTGAAAAAACTTGAATTTTTTTATCTGCAAACATCTAATTGCAAACGTTAAATAACAACGAGGATTTAGTCCTATTGACCATCCTCAATAAATATATTATAAACCAAGGTTCGAAATAAAACACGAAAAACATAAATTTTTGTTAAAAATTTTGGCGTTCCCCGGCAATGGCGCCAAAAACTTGTTGAGCGATTTTCGCAAGTGCACGGTATACGCTTGTAGTAATAAAAGATATCGATCCCACAGGGAACGTTTTTTCAAACAAAACTTATTTATAATCGGTTAAATTTATTTTTAAGGTTTATAATATGGAAAATCGTTTAATCAGTTTTGATTTTGAAATTGCTAGAATAATAATTAGATTAGAGTATGAAAATGTTAGAAAATATTCTGATTTAAGAATGAATTTGCAAGACAGGAACGTTTAGTACTTTTTAGAAAAGTAAACAAATGTATTTGTTTGCATTAAGCAAAGAAAACAACTTTAAACTTTGTATGAATTATAAAGATGAAATAAATGACGGAACCTCTAATTATTTGGCTTTGAACATGACAAAACCCTATCCGGGATAATTGCCCTTAATCAAATTAAAACTCTTTCGAGATAATAATTTCCCTAAGTGTTCAACAAAGTTTCCTTGTAAAGATTTTGAATTAAATACGTTTTAATGAAAACACCAGCATCCACTTCGGATCCTTTACCAAAGTGCTGCATAAAAATCTATCGAATAGAACGGACTTTATTAGATGAAATATAAATTGATACAAGTTTACAGAGAACATGGAGCATGGAAACATTCGACGACTTGCAAGTGAACGGGTTGTCAATCCTTTCCTTGGGTTTCGTTAGAGTTTGTCAGGCTCAGGGGCGGATCCTCTACTCAATCTTCTCGTTGTATCTTCGTAATAGAGACTGGGTCGGTCTACTACCAAAATGAAAACTAAATTGGAACAATGTCTAAACGCTACTGAATTTGTTATTATTGAATAAACAATGTGTGTACATCATATTGTTTTGAACAAAAATGAAATCTAATCTCTGACTCATTTCTGAGTCAGAGTTTCTGCATGAACTCTGCACTAATCTTCTCTTCTAACTCTCTCATCATTCATGTTTCAACTCTCAATCAACTCTTTATTTATAGATGTTGAAGAGTCGTGAATGAAGTGTCGTGTCCGTTGTGAAGGATCGTATCCGTTGTGAAAGGACGTCTTTATCCACTCGAACGAACTCGTTTCTTGGATTTTAACATGTGTTCATTGTACTTGGCAGAATTTCTGCTCTTACCGAGAATGGAAATTCTCTGCCGAGAATGGGGAATTGATTTTTGAGCCTTCGGACGAAAGGGTGTGTCGCGACCGAGAATTTGGGATTCTCGTTCGCGGCCCCAAATTCTCTACCGAGAATTTTGGATTCTCTACCGAGAATTTGCATTTTTCTCTGTTTCTGACTTCGTCTTTGTCCTCGTTTTGGTGTAATTGATCTTTGTCGTTTTTTACTCCTTTTGTAAGGTTTTTCTTCTGTTTTTAAGCTCTTTTCGTTCCTATTTGGATTTTACCAAATATTTAGGTACCTTACAAGAAAGAAACATATTCGAGAGTAAAAGTATTCTAAATAAGTATAAACATCACGAATTCATAGCAAAACTGATATAAATATTAATGATATTTTAGGTATATTTTGGGCTTAACAAGCTCCTTGAGACCTTTGAGTTCGGTCAAAAGTTGCATGACGGAGGAAAATTGAGTTGGCTCAGCAGGAATGGACCCAGCAGCATCGGCTTGAGACTGATGAATCTCTTGAAGTAGAGTTTGAGCAGATGGGATGATTCGTCTTCCTGACTCAGAAGTATCCAAATGAGTGTAAGCATCATCAGTGTTGTGCTCAAAGGCCGTTTTCTGGTTGACAGCAGGTGGTGGAGAATTCTGGTGCTGTCCAAAAGTGGAGGTGCCAGCTTTGTCAGTAGCGGCACTTTTATTGAGGCCAGCAGCAGGAGCTGACTGGTTTGCTAACTGTTTAGTAGAAGAAGGAAGGGGTTGCTCAGTAGTGTTAATTACCTGCTCAGGGTCAGTCTGGAGTTGAGTAGATTGAGGTTGAGGCAACTCAGAACTGTCTTTAGCAGGAGGAGTTTCCTTTGCTAACTCATTGTGTTGAGCAGCAGGGACTTCGAGCACTTACTCAGTGGAAGGTGGAGCAAAGGTGTCGCCAGAAGCTGGACCCTTAGAGACTTTTGGGTCGGCTTGTTCCTCAGCTTGAGAAACAGAGGCTTGTTTTTCCTTCACTTGATTAGGAGTGGGTTCAGTGATGTCGGTGAAGAATTGGAACTGAAGCCTAGTTAGGTCTGTGATGGGGTCCCTCAGCGGAGATTCATCCAATAAGTCTATGACTTTGGGTTTCAGAGCTTTGCGTTTGAACCGCTTTTCTGTGCTGTCCTCTTGAGTTTTGGTTGGTGGAGAAGGATCGGCAGCGATAGAGTCAAGTGACTCAGAGGAAGAGTTGAGTCCAAAGTCAGTATAAAGTCCTTCCACAACCTTGTCCTTCACTGGTGAATCAGCTCTGTTCTCAGTAGCTTGCTCAGCGGCAGCTGTTTACTTGGCTCAGCAGAACCCATCTTGTCAGCTTGAGGCTGATGGTCAGTGCAACCTTGTTCTTCCTCCTGATCACACGGAGTCTTTTCCAAGTCAATTTCCTGACTTCATATAAAGTGTGAATCTTTCGAGATCACAAAGTCAAGTGGGTTAGCATCTATTGGCGTCAACCCAGAGATTTTCTTCATCTTTAAAGGCTGCTCATGAGTCTCTTCACTTTCTTCCTCAGGGTCAGCTCGTTTTTTCTATTTGTTAGTTGACTTCGGTTCCCCTTGATCTTGCTCAGTAGGAGCAGCTTTCTTCGCCTTTACCGCTGGCCTTATCTTTTTCACAGTTTTGTTGATGTCTTTGGCTAGTGGTGTTGAGGATTGGTCAGCTTTCCTCTTTCTTTCCTTTCTGGTTTGCACAGCAGGTGCTTCTTCAACCATAACTTTCTTTCCTTTCTTGGTTAGCTCAGCATGTGCTTCTTCAACCATATTATCCTCAGCGGGTGTTTCTTCAACCATATCTCCCTCAGTGGGTACTTCTTCAACCATAGCCCCCTTTCCTTTCTTGGGTTTGATAGGCTGACTGTGACCTAGAGCGAATAGGATTCCTGAGGTGATCTCAGTGCCTTCAAGTCAATTTCTCCTTTGAAGCTGACCTGGTGATCCTGAAGAATTTTGGTGATGAGAGAACCCATCCGAAGGATCCCAGTGCTGCGTTGGAAAGCCCCAATGAGAAAGACGGGCATGTTGAGTGGCTTGTAATTCAGCATATGCAAGATGAAGCACTGCTCAAAGTTTGAGGCTGAGGAGGAGGAGTTGACCTTAGGAAGGAGAAAGTTAGTCAGGATGTAGTGTGCTTGCTTTTGAGCCTGGCCCATACTAGTACTGGGGATTTCTCCTTTGTGGTTTATAGGTTTACAGAACTCAACAACGTAATGAACCCGCTTATAATCATTCGTGCATCGCAGTTCTGCACCTTCTGCTTTAAGCTTTAGCAGGATAGCTGATGGTGATTGTCTTATTCTTGACCTTGGTGACCAAATAGTCATCATCATCCTCAGCGACTATTAGGTTTGCGTAGAACTCCTTTACTAGTTGTGGGTAAGTAGTTGCAGGCAGAGAGAAGAGGTCGGTCCACCCATTCTTAGAAATCCAGTCACAGAAGGGTTTTTCTTCATTGATGAACCTCCCGGAAAACCATCGGGAATGATACACGTTTAGGCCTTTTATGCTATTGAAGACCTGGAAAAACTTCCTTTCTTTAGGCTTCTTGTTCGTTTTCTCCTTCTTCTTTTTCGATGGAGTTGCTTGGTCAGCTTAAGGGTTTTTGCGAGGGATACTGACCTTTGGAATTGATTGGTCACACTGACCATGGGTTTGTTCTTGAGACTCTATGGAAGTCTCCTGATATTCCTGCTCAGCAGGAGATGTAGGATTGATGTCGGAACGGTTGTCGTTGTATTCTTCGCTGGAGATATTCTGGGAATCGTTCGACATGGTGTTCTTGAGGATTTTTGAGAGATTTAGAAGATTAGGGATTTGAGAGAAAGAGAGATCGAGTGCAAAATATTTCAAGCGTAAAGAGAGATTAGTGGGAAATCATCCACTATTTATAGTCGGAGCGCGTCGATCTGATAGGTCGGAATGGCAGTTCGTTCTCGAATAGATCAACGACAGTTATCTTTGGCATTAATGACACATTCTGCGCATGGTTTTCTAATCATTATGCTTACGTCATCCTAGGTGGCTACTTAAATACGTGTGCTAGCATTAATTGTGCAAGTTGTTTTACTCAGCATCTAGAATATTAACCGTTTGGGGTTCTGAGTGTATAGTTTGGCGCAGAAGGAATTTATATCATGTGACGTAACTCAGCATGTGACGTAACTCATCATTTATTAATCACTCAATATATATAGCAACTCAGCATATAGTGATTTTATATCATTCATTTTTACTCAACATATGATAGTTACTCAACATGTAATGATCACTCGGCATATTGTAATCACTCAATATTCATTTAGCTCAGAAATTTATTGAAGAGGATTAGACATACCGATAGCTTCCCTTAGTATGCTGAACTGCTCACGAGCCAATGGCTTCGTGAAGATATTTGCGAGTTGTTCATCTGTTGGGACATATGTCGGCTTGATCTCACCCTTGAGTACATGATCTCTGATGAAGTGATGCCTTATGCTGACATGCTTCATCCTGCTGTGTTGGATTGGATTTTTGGATAAGTCAATGGCACTTTTGTTGTCGCATTTGACTTCAATCGTTTTCGTTTGAACTCCATAATCATCCAGTTGTTGCTTGATCCATAGGACTTGTGCAACACGGCTTCCAGCAGCAATGTACTCAGCTTCAGTTGTTGACAGGGCAACTGACGACTGCTTCTTACTGAACCAAGACACTAGACAGCTTCCAAGGAAATGACATCCTCCTGAAGTGCTTTTCCGCTCAAGCTTGTCTCGTCCATAGTCAGCGTCAGTGTATCCAATGAGTGTGAAATCATTTGTGTTTGGATACCATAAACCCGCATTCACTGAGTTTTGCAAATATCTAAGGATTCTTTTTACAACTATGTAATGAGATTCCTTAGGGTCAGCTTGATATCTTGCGCAGTAACATACTGAGTACTGAATGTCTGGCCTACTTGCAGTTAGATAAAGTAGAGAGCCAATCATACCTCGATATAACTTGCTGTCTACTGACTTACCTTTCTCATCAGCACAAAGCATAGTGTCAGTACCCATTGGGGTAGATATTGACTTACAACCTTCCATATCGAACTTCTTCAATATCTCCTTAGCATACTTAGTCTGACTAATGAAGATGCCATTTTTGCCTTGTTTGATTTGAAGTCCAAGGAAGAAGTTGAGTTCTCCCATCATTGACATTTCAAACTCAGTCTGCATCTGTTTGCTAAATTCCTTGCACATAGATTCATTAGTAGCACCAAAAATGATAGCATCTACATATATTTGTGCCAACAGGGTATCTTTACCCTTTTTCTTAATGAATAAGGTTGTGTCAGCTTTTCCTCTAACATAGTTCCTGGTCAGTAGAAAGCTGGTCAGCCTTTCATACCAAGCACGTGGTGCTTGCTTCAGGCCGTACATAGGCTTTTTGAGTTTATAAACATGGTTTGGGAACTTTGGATCCTCAAACCCTAGAGGGTGACTAACATAAACCTCTTCATTTATGACTCCATTAAGAAATGCACTTTTAACATCCATTTGGAACAATTTGAAATTCATAAAGCTAGCATATGCACATATGATTCTTATTGCTTCAAATCTAGCTACGGGTGTAAAGGTCTCACCATAGTCAATACCTTCCTGCTGACTGTAACCTTGAGCTACAAGTCTGGCTTTGTTCCTGACTACATTACCTTGTTCGTCTAGCTTATTGCGAAATACCCACTTTGTTCCTATGGTCTTTTGATTCTTCGGTTTAGGCACTAAATCCCATACTTCGTTTCTCTTGAATTGATCAAGTTCCTTTTGCATAGCATTTATCCAGAATTCGTCGTGCTCAGCTTCTGAGAAGTTTTTCGGTTCATGAACTGAGACGAACACAACATTACTGAGATATCTCCTGAGTTGATTTCTGGTCATCAGTGTGTTCTCAGCAGCATCAAGAATGGACTTCTCTGAGTGTCCTCTGGGAACCTTGATCTCTTTTGGTAGTGTCGATTCTTCATGAACAGGTGTTTCAAAAATCTCTGTAGGTTTATAATGGTCAGTAAAGGTAATTTCAGGTTCGTTCTTACCTTTGGTCAGCCCTTGAGGTTGTGACTCAGTGGCTCCGTTTTGGTCAGCGGAAGCTATGGGTCATCTTCAGTAGGCAGACTTGCTTTCCCTGTAGGGTCAGTTTCATCGAACTCAACATGTACAGACTCTTCTAAGACCTGAGTTCGTTTATTAAACACCCTATATGCTTTGCTGTTTGTTGAGTACCCTAAGAAGATAGCTTCATCAGCTTTTGAATCAAACTTAGCAAGGTTGTCTTTAGTATTTAAGATAAAGCATTTGCAACCAAAGGCACGAAAATGTCCAATATTGGGTTTTCGTCCTTTCCAAAGTTCATAGGGGGTTTTCTTAAGTATAGGTCTAACTAAAGCCCTATTGAGTATATAGCAAGCTATGTTGACAGCTTCACCCCAGAAATACTTTGGAAGCCTATTCTCACTCAGCATTGTCCTAGCTATTTCAACTAAGGTTATGTTCTTCCTCTCAACTACCCCGTTCTGTTGAGGAGTTCTTGTTGGGGTTTAGTGTCCTATAGACAATTGTTCTAGGATACGAACTTAATGTAAATGAAGTGTTCTTTATATCGTTTGTTTTAATGAGATATGTTTTCATAACTATATAAAGGCAATCCCTTTTAAGAACTAAATAAAGTCTAAATAAAAGGAAAACCGTAAGTTTGTTTAAAGTGATTATAAAGTGTTCATACAAGCATGAAGTGAGACGAAACTTTATAATAAACTAATAAACTTAAAACCACCCCAAGTCAAGTAATATGTTTAGGATTGACATATCACTGGTGAGACTTGCATGTGACAATGTCTTCTGTCCCGACAGAAAGCTGATCTCACAAGCTTCATATATACAGATATCTAGACAGTTACATGGATCCAATGAAAAGAAGTTCATTAGGATTAGGGACCCGACTTGAGATAACAGGATGGGTAGATTCATCATTGTCACATGTTCATCTCATTGGTATTAATAGGTATAAGTAATCCTCAGACTCAAAGGAATGTTAATTAGTAATTCTGGGTTGCGGAATGTGACGCTTTGATCCTGTTGTAACACGGTCCTTAACAGAGATGACTCTGGGGTGTGAACAGCAGACGTTGGGTATCACAGGAAGTAATTGCAGGATAGTTATACATTGGATTGAGCATTTATCACTCCCGATAAATGGGAGATATGTCCATGGATCGCTTGTGGAAGACTTGACTCTAAATCCTTGCAAGGTGATAGCTTAAGATTGAAATGCAGATTTCTCTTAGCCTATCTAATTGGAGTTGACTCGGCCTGTACAAGTAAAACGAACGTCTCGCTATATGTGACTTGACATTATCCATAGTCATAAGATTCAGTTCAAGGATGTAGTTGATAAAGGATCGGATTATACTGTAACTAATACGGAAAGGACAACGACAGAATCAACCTGTCTTCTTATAGCTCTGGGGGAATAATTACGGACTTGCTAATCACATACTTTGTACATCATTACGTTATGCAAAGATTAAATATAATTCTTTGAAAATTAATTTAATAGTTGCATACGGCTAGAAGCAATAAGAACCTAATGGGTCACACATAAGACTTGGAACCCAAAAGAGAGACAGATGTTAATTAATTGACGGAAGCCCAACTGAGCCCAATAAGGCCCAATTATTAAGGGGGGCGATTTTTTATGTATATTAGATACATAAATAATTAATTTGATTTTATCAATTCTAATTAGATTGGGATTATGAATTAAATTAATTAAAGGATAAATAAGTTAGGAGTTTTAATTAGATTATATTACTCCCATTATTATCCAATAAGGTTATTATTATTATCTTTTATATTTAGATATATTAATAGATAATAATTAAGAATTCTATTCCGAATTAAATTCTTATTCAGTAACCTAATTCTATCCAACTAGGGATTAGATACAAGAGATTATAAATACTCCCCTACATGCTATTTTCGAAATACCCTAAGGCAAATTAAGAGAGAGAATTTCGACCCCCTTGCTCGAGGACGAGATTTTCTACCGCTTCCTACCGTTCAATTGATTTTCATCTCTTTCTCTTTATCCTTGATCTTGTGTTGATTAATTAGAGACAATCTACTTTGGTTGTTATAAACGGTTGATTCTAACTTGATCTTTCATTGTTTTGTTTTGTGCTCGGGAACTTGAAGTAAGAGTTGTGGGCACTTCGTTTGCAACGGTAGATAGAACTTCTGAAAGGTATTTCTTTTATCCCTCTTTATATGAAATAACGATTTACGGATGTTGGGGTTAATGGAAATAGGTTAAATTTTTTATATTTCTGCTGCTATACGTTAGCCTAGGTCCTTCAGTGGTATCAGAGTCTGTGTTAAATCCGTTATTTCATATATGAAAATTTAGAAGTTTTTCAATCAGGTTGAATAAATATTTATAGTTAGGTTAATTAACAAAACTGTTTTGATTAATTAGTTCTAAAGATAAATAAGTTTTAATTAATTGTTAATTAAAATAGGTTATGCATATGTTCCTAATAATTTTGATTGATAATCATTATAACAAAATCTATTAGTTTTATGGTTAGATTGATAAAATCAGTTTTATTTATTCTAAAGATAAAACAGAAAATCTATAATAGTTTTTCCTATTTTCTGAAAATCGTTTTAAAACTGATATATATATATATATATATAATTATATATTTTAAAAAAAATGACAGCAGCTCGGGTCGCGCCTCACGGCGCGACCCGACTGCTGTCGTGCGGTTGCTGCCGCGGGGCAGCAACCGCGCGCGGCGCCTGGCCGCCGCTGCCGCAAGGCAGCAGCGGATCAGACGCCTAGGGCTGCTGCCAAACGGCAGCAGCCCAACCTCGGGCCCGGCCCGAGACCCACTTAATTTTAAATCGTTTAAAATTAGTTTTAAATATATATATATGTTTTAGAAATTAATAGTTTTCTGTTTTGATTATCGAATGAAAATTTATTTAAAAGTTTGTTTTACCTATTTGTAAATCAAAAGTATTAAATGAATTAAAATCAAAATAATTGGGACGTGCATAATTAAAGTTTTGTATAGTTGTATTAATCTAAAAGGTTAATATAGAAGATACGAAACCGTTAGAAGTAAAATTGGATGAAAGTTAATTTGATGAGTTAATGTGATTAACCTAAATATTACATAAAATACTTATGTAATCAACCAATTAAATTTATTTAATTGTGTCTATGCATGTTTGTAGTTATGGACATATTTGGACCCTCTTTTAGTCTTTTGGTATTTTTGAAATAGGGCCTGCGAGTCCTGCCTTTCTACTATCTATTGTAATTTCTCCTATCATCTAATTCCCTTCAATTTGATTGAAGTTTTCTTTAGTAGTATAGAAATTAATATGTAATTTCAAGGCACCATGGAGAAGACGGAGGACCTAAAGAGAAATATGTAATAGTTAGTATTTCCCTAGGTTTGGCCTTTTATTCCGTCTCTGGCTCGACGGAATAATTTAGATGATATGTCCATAACGCCAATGTATGTGTCTGATGTATGCTAAAGCAAATCAAGACTAAGTTAGATTATGAGACTTAAAATAAAATCCCTCATTAAAATTTAAGTAAATAAGCATGTTATTAAAATCGGTTTCCCCTCCCTAATATTATAATTCAGCCGGCAGTACTGGGGGCCTTTGGGTTGTTGAGCAAACTCAAGCTCGGGATCTTATGGTAACACATGAATTATCGAAAATCATTTTTCATGAATATGGGGTAATACTTAAATTAGATTATGATAATTGGATGAGCAAACTCATGTTGTCATAAACTAATGGGCAATATGGTTGGGATTAATATGAATAGCATATTAGTTACTAATGTGGTTAGTAACCCAATAACCTAGGAATCACATTAAAGACGTGATTGATTACATGAATCTACCTAACGAATGAGACTAGCTTGTTGAGCAAACTCAAGGCGAAATCTCAGGAGTTAGGATCCTAGCTCACTAAAGGATTTGTGAAATTCTTCGAATTAATATGGAGGGCTATTAATTTGGCAAAATAGTGGGAGTAATCTAAAATAAACTAAAAGGCCTATAATTTTAGATTGATATACTTTAAAGGAAATGAATAACATACGTTTACTCTTTCTCACTCTCAGGTTTAATTAAACACTCTTAAAATCATGACTAACACCAATCTGCAAAATATACTTACCGATAACAAGTTGAACGGTTCAAACTTCACCGACTGGTTTCGTAACCTCAAAATTGTTTTGAAGTTCGAGAAGAAAGGGTATGTACTTGATACACCTATACCCCCTTACCCGGCGGATGGTGCTCCCTACCAAGAATTTTATGCTTACTTGAAGCATAAGGCTGATGATGATCATGTAGGAGACATCATACTTGCATCAATGACACCAGAATTGAAAAGGCAACATGTAGAAATGGATGCCTATTCCATGGTCGCGCACCTGAAATAGTTGTTTGTGAATCAAACTCGGTGCGAACGCTTCGAGATAACAAAGCAGTTATATAGATGCAAGATGCAGGTGGACATATCTGTAATGGCACATTGTGTCAAGATGATCGGCTTTATCACCAAGTTTTCTAGTATTGGAGATGCGATGGATCATGAACTAAGTATAAACTTACTTCTTCAGTCCCGCCCAGAGAGTTACTCACAGTTCATCATGAACTACCAAGTGAGTGGCTTGCAAACCTCTCTTGAAGAGCTTGCAAATATGCTCGAGACAGTCGAGCCCAGTATAAAAGAAAACGAGGAGATATCGGCCCTTGCTATTAAAGGATCAAAGAAGAGGAAAGGGCTCTCTCCCGATCCAAACCATCCTAAGAAATGCAAGGAGGCCATGCTCACCGAAACAAAGGGAAAGGAAGTGAAGAAGCACAAAGGAAAGTGCCACTATTGTGGTGAAGTGGGGCATTGGAAGAGAAATTGTTTGCTGTACTTAGCTACCCTCAAGAAGGGAGAAACCGGGACCTCAACATCTGGTATGTTTTATATTGAAATAAATACAATTTCATAGTCTGAATCTTGGGTACTTGATACCGGATGCGGATCTCATATTTGTACAAATATGCAGGAACTAAATCAGACTAAGGAATTGAAGAAAAGAAGCATAAATTTGCGAGTAGGAAATGGAGCAAGAGTTGCCGCCCTCGCAATTGGAGATTATGCTTTGAATTTGCCTCTGGGCTTGTAATAGAATTAAGGAACTGTTTGTATGTTCTACAAATGTCTCGTAACATTATTTCTATTAGTCGTCTTGTTGACGACGGTTTTCATATTTCAATAAAAGACAAACATTGCGATTTTTATAGAGATTCGATTTTCTATTTTTCAGGAATATCACAAAATGGGATTTATGTGCTAGATGACAAAATTTTTGTTTTCGCAATTGATACCAAAAGACATAAGCTAGATAATTCAACTTACTTGTGGCATTGTCGTTTAGGCCATATAAACAAAAGACACATGCTAAAGCTACATCAAGATGGGCTTATAGATCCAATTGATCCTGAATCATTGGAAACATATGAAGCATGTTTAAAAGGTAAAATGACAAAGACACCCTTTAGCAATAAAGGTGAGCGTGTATCAGACACTCTAGGACTTATTCATTCAGATGTATGCGGTCCTATGTCAGTCCAAGCAAGAGGAGGATTCAGATACTTCATAAGCTTCATAGACGACCATACCAGATATGGTTATATCTACTTAATGAAGCACAAGTCCGAAGCTTTTGAGAAATTCAAATGCTTCAAGAATGAAGTAGAAAATCAATTAGGAAAGAAAATAAAGACACTTCGATCCGATCGAGGTGGCGAATATCTTTCAGATGATTTTCTGAATTATCTAACTGAATGTGGGATATGCTCACAATGGACACCTCCCTATACACCACAACACAATGGTGTATCCAAGAGGAGGAACCGTACCCTACTAGATATGGTACGATCCATGATGAGCATAGCATTACTTCCAAAGACATTTTGGGGCTATGCCTTAGAAACCGCCCTCTTCACCCTAAATCGAGTACCAACTAAATCCGCTAGTTCCACACCATATGAATTGTTCGTTGGTAGGAAACCCGTGTTCTCATTCATTAGAGTATGAGGTTGTTCAGCATTTGTCAAATGCATAGCGTCAGACAAACTAGATTCAAAAGCTGATAAGTGTTTCTTCATTGGATACCCTAAGGAAACTGTGGGGTATTACTTCTATCATCTAGATGATCAGAAAGTAATAGTATCCAAGCACGCAACCTTCTTAGAGAAAGAGTTTCTCGAAGAAACAGAAAAGGGAAGCATGATTGAACTTGATGAAGTTCAAGAACAAGAAACACCGACTGAAACAACAGAAGCGGTTGAGGAACCCGATGCAGTCCCATTAGATGAGACTCAAGTGCCACCCCTTCGTAGATCACAAAGAGTTCGTGAACTCCCTATTAGATATGGTTTTCTAGTGGGAGATGATGATAAGGTTCCCGTGTTAGACAACGAACTCGAAAACTACGAAGAGGCTCTTAACAGTCCAGATTCTAAAGCATGGCTCGAAGCCATGGATTCTGAAATGGATTCCATGTACACCAACCAAGTGTGGACTTTGGTTGATCCACCCGAAGGGATAAAACCCATTGGGTGCAAGTGGATCTTCAAAAATAAGACTGACATGGATGGAAAGGTTAGCACCTACAAAGCTAGGTTAGTAGCGAAAGGATATCGTCAGAAACAAGGAATTGATTATGACGAAACTTTCTCTCCTGTGGCTATGTCCAAATCAATCAGAATAATGCTTGCTATTGTCGCTCACTATGATTACGAGATTTGGCAAATGGATGTGAAAACAGCTTTCCTAAACGGAAACCTGCTTGAGGATGTATATATGATGCAACCTGAAGGTTTCATATCGAAGGATGCAAACAAGGTTTGCAAACTTCAGAGATCCATTTATGGACTCAAGCAAGCATCAAGAAGCTGGAACAAGCGTTTTGACGAAACCATAAAACAATTTGGTTTCGAACAAAATTGCAAAGAAGCTTGCATTTACAAGAAAGCAAATGGGAGCTCAGTTGCATTTCTGATATTATATGTGGACGATATATTATTAATGGGAAATGACGTAGCTCTACTACAGTCGGTAAAAGTATGGTTATCTGGTAACTTCTCAATGAAAGACCTTGGTGAAGCAGCTTATATACTTGGTATAAAGATCTACAGAGATAGATCAAGAAGACTGCTTGGTCTTTCACAGGCTACATACATCGAAAAGGTGCTAAAGCGGTTTAGCATGCTTGAATCGAAACGAGGTAACTTACCCATGATACATAGAGTAAAGTTAAACAATCATCAATGTCCTAAAACTGATGATGATAAGAAGCGCATGACTGTAGTCCCGTACGCCAGAAAAATCGGTTTGATTATGTATGTTATGCTATGCACTAGACCTGACGTAGCGTTCGCGTTAAGTATAACGAGTCGTTACCAAGGAAATCCGGGAGACGAGCACTGGATTGCCGTCAAAAACATTCTTAAGTACTTGAGAAGAACTAACGACATGTTCCTAGTGTACGGAGAAGGGGATCTGAAAATAGAAGGATTTTGAGATCCAAGTCATCTCACAGATGAGAATGATTTTAAATCCCAATCAGGATACCTGTTTATCTTGAATGGGGGCGCGGTCAGCTGGAAGAGTTCCAAGCAAGGAAGCGTAGCTTTCTCTACGATCGAGTCAGAGTATATCACTACTGCGGAAGCAGCAAAGGAAGCGGTTTGGATTAGGAAGTTCATTACTGAACTTGGTGTGGTGCCTGACATTATAAATCCCATTACACTGTACTGTGATAACAATGGAGCCATTGCTCAAGCAAAGGAACCACGGTCTCATAATGCATCCAAGCATTACCTGAAGCGATACCACATTATAAGAGAAATTGTGGCAAGAGGGGATGCGAGAATAGAAAGAGTACCTACTGAGGAAAACGTTGCAGATCCGTTGACAAAGCCCTTAACCTAGAATGTACATGATCGTCATCTAACTTCTACTAGGATAAGTTATAGAAACAATTGGCTTTAGTCCAAGTGGGAGTATGTTGGGGTTTAGTGTCCTATAGACAATTGTTCTAGGATACGAACTTAACGTAAATGAAGTGTTCTTTATATCATTTGTTTTAATGAGATATGTTTTCATAACTATATAAAGGCAATCCCTTTTAAGGACTAAATAAAGTCTAAATAAAAGGAAATCCGTAAGTTTGTTTAAAGTGATTACAAAGTGTTCATACAAGCATGAAGTGAGACGAAACTTTATAATAAACTAATAAACTTAAAACCACCCCAAGTCAAGTAATATGTTTAGGATTGACATATCACTGTTGAGACTTGCATGTGACAATGTCTTCTGTCCCGACAGAAAGCTGATCTCACAAGCTTCATATATACAGATATCTGGACAGTTAAATGGATCCAATGAAAAGAAGTTCATTAGGATTGGGGACCCGACTTGAGATAACAGGATGGGTAGATTCATCTTTGTCACCTGTTCATCTCATTGGTATTAATAGGTATAAGTAATCCTCAGACTCAAAGGAATGTTAATTAGTAATTATGGGTTGCGGAATGTGACGCTTTGATCCTGTTGTAACACGATCCTTAACAGAGATGACTCTGGGGTGTGAACACCAGACATTGGGTATCACAGGAAGTAATTGCAGGATAGTTATACATTGGATTGAGCATTTATCACTCCCGATAAATGGGAGATATGTCCATGGATCTCTTGTGGAAGACTTGACTCTAAATCCTTGCAAGGTGATAGCTTAAGATTGAAATGCAGATTTCTCTTAACCTATCTAATTGGAGTTGACTCGACCTGTACAAGTAAAACGAACGTCTCGCTATATGTGACTTGACATTATCAATAATCATAAGATTCAGTTCAAGGATGTAGTTGATAAAGGATCGGATTATACTGTAACTAATACAGAAAGGTCAACGACAGAATCAACATGTCTTCTTATAGCTCTGGGGGAATGATTACGGACTTGCTAATCACATACTTATTACATCATTCCGTTATGCAAAGATTAAATATAATTCTTTGAAAATTAATTTAATAGTTGCATACGGCTAGAAGCAATAAGAACCTAATGGGTCACACATAAGACTTGGAACCCAAAAGAGAGACAGATGTTAATTAATTGACGGAAGCCCAACTGAGCCCAATAAGGCCCAATTATTAAGGGGGGGTGATTTTTTATGTATATTAGATACATAAATAATTAATTTGATTTTATCAATTCTAATTAGATTGGGATTATGAATTAAATTAATTAAAGGATAAATAAGTTAGGAGTTTTAATTAGATTATATTACTCCCATTATTATCCAATAAGGTTATTATTATTATCTTTTATATTTAGATATATTAATAGATAATAATTAAGAATTCTATTCCGAATTAAATTCTTATTCAGTAACTTAATTCTATCTAACTAGGGATTAGATACAAGAGATTATAAATACTCCCCTACATGCTATTTTCGAAATACCCTAAGGCAAATTAAGAGAGAGAATTTCGACCCCCTTGCTCGAGGACGAGATTTTCTACCGCTTCCTACCGTTCAATTGATTTTCATCTCTTTCTCTTTATCCTTGATCTTGTGTTGATTAATTAGAGACAATCTACTTTGGTTGTTATAAACGGTTGATTCTAACTTGATCTTCCATTGTTTTGTTTTGTGCTCGGGAACTCGAAGTAAGAGTTGTGGGCACTTCGTTTGCAACGGTAGATAGAACTTCTGAAAGGTATTTCTTTTATCCCTCTTTATATGAAATAACGATTAACGGATCTTGGGGTTAATGAAAATAGGTTAAAATTTTTATATTTCCGCTGCTATACATTAGCCTATTTTCCTTCAGTTCTAGGAGCAGAAAAATTATGGTCAATGCCGCTAACTTCACAGAATTCATCAAACTGTTGATTTTTGAATTCTCCGCCATTATCACTTCGGATGTGAGCTAATTTTAGGTCTTTGTCATTTTCAAGCTTTTTAACTAGTGTTGAGAACATCTCAAAGGCTTCATCCTTGCTACTCAGCAGGATAACCCAAGTGTAACGAGAAAAGTCATGTACAATGACCAAGGAAAATCTCTTACCACCCAAGCTCAGCGGCTGGACTAGTCCAAAAAGATCCAAGTGTAGTAACTCTAATGGGCGCTTGGTTGAGACTACATTTTTACTTTGAAAAGACTTTTTGGTTTGTTTACCTTGCTGACAAGCATTGCATAATTTATCCTTCTCAAATCTGAGTTTGGGTAAACCCTCAACTAGTTGCTTTCTTGCTAATTTGGCTAGGAGGTCCATGCTTATATGACCAAGTCTCCTATGCCATAGCCAGGAATTATCTTCCTTTGACACTAAGCATATATTTTTCGAAAACTTCTTTTCTAAATTTAACATGAAGACGTTGTCAACACGAGGGGCAGTTAAAATCAATTCATTTGTTTTTCCCTCGAGTATCCTACACTCAGTGGCATCAAATACAACCTTTCTACCACTGTCACACAGCTGAGCTACGCTCAATAGGTTATATTTAAGACCCCTGACTAGGGAGACTGACTCAATAGTAGGATTACCACCAACGGTACCTGACCCTACTATCTTACCCTTTTTGTTGTCTCCAAAACTTACATTTCCTCCTCGTTTATGCACAAGCACTACGCCAAAACCCCCTTCAGACGACGGTTAAAAACCGTTGTCCCGCGAGATATAAATCTGTCACAGGGCTCGCTGCCGTCTATTGCACCTTCAGACGACGGTTAGGTTCTGTCATTTGAAGATACTATACATGACATCAGCCTAGTTTCATACTGTCATATGAACATTGTTACGATGCATCTTTTTATTTATTAACGTCACTTTTAATGTCATCACATGACATACTAATAATAAAAAATGTCAAGTCGCTATATGGGAAATTGGCATATTGGTATTCGCAGTGACAGTTTTTATAATAATTTATGTCGTAGTAACTTGTATCAGATGGCATAGGTCTTAATCAATCATGTCAAGAGATTTGTTTTAGATGACGGATTCTTTTAATTTAATGTCTTTTTATTGTTGTTTAGATGATATTTTTTTAAACGTATATGTCACTCCTTGCCTTCTTCTTCGAATGATTCTAGAAATGAACAATAATTATCAAATGAACAAGAATTTCTGTATATCAATGATTTTAATTTTAATGGAGAATAATGCTCATAATCTGTTTACATTTGAACTACACAAATAACTGAATGAATGTAGGGTAAAAAAATATAAGAAATTAATGTACATCTCCAAATCTGTATATATAGTCAGAGGCGTGGTGGTGTTGATTGGAAAGCCAAATCCAACTTGAATTGAAGCATATCTAAGTCATCATCTCCTAGAATCCCCAAAGTCTTGGTATCTGCAAAACCAATTGATGATGCTCATTAATTACACACCGTATACAGATAGACCTAATTAATCTCCTTTTACTCTTTCTCCATTCTGAGACCCTTCACTTACCCTCCCACATTATAAATAGGAAGCGTTTACCAATTCTCAATAGTCACCTAGGGCAACTTAACACTATACTTACAGTTTGTTATTTCGAGCATGAATAGAAGGAACCTCTATCATAATGTTGAGTTTCAGATTGACCAACTCCGATATGAGGCACCTATGTGGCTTGTCAATATACATGGTCCTGACCGACAGCAATGGACTGCCGTGATGAATGGCCCTCCAAACACCCCTTATGAAGGAGGTGTATTCATAGTCCAAATGGACTTCCCTGTCGATTTCCCCTCCACACCTCCAGTTGTAAGAACATGCATAAACTTGTTAACACACATAAATCAGTTCATATCTTTGTAAATACACTCATGATATTACTATTGTTCGCAGGTAATATTCATGACCAAAATTTACCATCCTAATATGGGTCCCTTGGGGCATGTTTCTATACCCCAGCTATTTGATCGCCCTACCCATAGTATTGCCACGGTAAGATGTAAATCTATGTATTTTTTACCCGTAAATTTATCTATTCATGTTTGGGGTCTAGTTTATTTGCTCATGTTTGGGGTCTAATTTAATTTATCTATACATTTTATAGCTGTTGTTGAATATTTATGGACTCCTGGTAGAGCCCTTCATTGAGGGGCCATTTCCTGGCCGAGAGCGAATTGCTGAACGATACATCAGCAACAGGGCAGGTTATGTAGCAACTGTCAGGAGATGGACTGAAGAGCATGCAATAGATATATGATGTGAAAATAGCAAGCAAGGGGGGCATTATGATGTGACGTGCGAATAGCGTACAAGGGGGGGCGTGATGTTCGAATAGCAAGGAAATTTGGATGCTGGGCAACCATTGAGTTAGATGGTGTGGACTACTGGATGGGCATAAAGCCAATCTTGAAGAACAGAATAATTACTGATTACAAATGTACTTGGTAATCAATCTGATCTTCAATGTTGGCTCCATGTGTTGGTCCCTTGTAAGGTTGCAAGTATAGTTCCAAGGGGGGGTTAGGAACTATTTTACCTTTTAAAACGATTAGGGCAGATTTCTTTTCTTTTAGAAAAGATTTTATGACAGCGGCGCTGATCAATCGACAAGACACTGGCTTAGTCAACTAGTGACTAGGTCAGTTTCGTTGCTTAGATCAGGAAATAGCACTTAGAGTCTATTCCTGACTTAATTCGTTGGCAGCGCACAACTCAGCTTGACCTCTTTTACTTGGTCAGTTTTAGTTTGTTTTAAGCAAGCAATATAAATAAGGAGTTAAGGTTTAGAAATACTTCACTCAGCAGATTTATCCTGGTTCGGCTTCTTCTAAGCCTACGTCCTGTCCCCGGAACACCTCCGAGATTTCAAATCCTCTACTGAGCTCTTTAAAGGTAGAGCCTCAAACCTTTTACAATATCAGCAATTGAGTATGACAAGAGTACCTTCCTCTATACTTCTACTCAATCCTAATCTCTCCGCTGAGTACTTAAAACCGAGTACTCAGCCTCTCCTTTCTATTCCTAGAAATGATTAAGATTTGTCCTAAACAACAATTGCTAGAACACCTTAGATGATTGAGAATCAATCACTCTAGACTTTTACACAAATGAATAAACTTGTAGTGTAAGAATTTGCTTTGCTTTTGATGGAGAACTTTTGTACAAGTTTGATCAGCGTAACGGCTTTTGCTCAAAGTTCTCTATAGAATGTGGATTCTGAATGCTCTATTTATAGAGAGTTGTGGGAGCGTCTGGTTATTTCGAATTTCGAAATAACCGTTGGAGGGAAATGGCTACAGGTCGTTTTCACTCAGTCTGTCAGCAGTTCTCTTAGCCAATCAGATTCCAGCATCTTCTGTTCTTCGGTCAGTGTGACAGTATGTTCCTCCATTTTGGGTAACGTCAACCAGACAGCTTGCTGTGTCTTCTGATCTTTACTCAAAGAGGAAATACTTTGTCTGGAAGCTGTCTTGTGGTCAGCGGCTGTCTTGTACATTTTGTCGAGATAGCTCAGCAGCTTCATACCGAAGTTGTCTACGTGGATCTTCTCGATCCTTCTTTGCTCAGCATGCGTTTTATTACTTCAACGGCAGCGTTTTGGAGATACGCGGGCTGAGCAATCTTGGGCTTGTTTGACTTGGGCCTTGACTTCCTATAGGGCTTGAGCCTTATGATCTTTATGTCTTATAACAATTATAAACTCAACATTGAACAAACACATTAGTAACAATAAATCAAAGCATTTAAACTTAATGTGTTATAGAATATTTAATTTCACTTAATTAATTTTGTCAAATCAAAATCCTGTGGAAAGGTGTTTCAACAAACTCCCCCATTTTGATGTTGGCAAAACTAATCAGCAAGGAACTCAGCTTTGAGCTCCCCCATGATAGTTGACCTTTTTAATTAAGTGAACTCCCCCGTAAGGGCTGAGCTACTGACTTAGTTTTATTCTAAACATTCTAAGGTTTAATTGAATAAGTCTAAGATCAGTTTTCAGGTATAGGTCAGCTTATGGGACATATTCTATTTTACTCAGTATTCAGCGGAAGTAATGTATAGTGACAGAGCATAGCGCTGAGTAATTTATTTGTTCAATGGTTTATATTAGACAAGTCCAAACATTAATTTTTTTTTAAATGCAGCATGCATTCAGATAATACTTGGCATTTGAAGGACGGATAACTAATAGTTAAATAGTAATGCAAAAATTCCAAAAGTAACAGAAGTTAGGCATATTGAATTTTTAAAACAGAAGAGAATAAGGACAAGGCATAAAATTAAAATTCTTCTTCCTAACTTCTAACTCTCTAGTTTCTAACTTAGAGTTTCTAACTTAGAGTTCCTTCTCCTTAGTTGCCACTTTTCTCCCCCGTTTTGCCAGCATCAGCAGTAGGCAAATTGACGGTAGGGGCAGGAGACCTGGCTTGTTCTTGCAGCAGACGAATTTGACCCTCCAATGAATTCATGTGATTGACCATAGTCAACATGAGTGCGGTCATCTTGGTCATCTGAGCTTGTGTTGGTTGCTGCGTCTGAACCGAAGAGAAGTGGTTGATCAAGTCATGGATTTCACGCAGAATTTGGTGAGTTACAGGTGGATGAGAGGACTTGTCATGGTTTGGTGGAGGATGAGCTTGTTCTTGAAGCAGATTGTTAGCTGAGGCAATGACACGCCGTCCTGATTCAGTAGCACCTAAGTGTGCAAATTTGGCAGGAGTGGGCTCACACTGAGTGCCTTGAGTAGCAGCAGGACTACGGGGTGTGTTGACTTCAGGTGCTGAGTTGCTTTGAGGTGGGAGTTGAGCTTCTTTTGGACTAGTAGGGGTTTTGGCTTGTTTCTCACTTTGAGGAACAGAGGCTTATTTTTGTGGAGAACCCTTTTGAGTAATGTTGGGCTCAGGGACAGTTTCTTCTTCTGTTCTCATTTTCTTTTGAGCTGACTCAGCTATGTCCTGATCAGCTTTCTTTTTGTTCCTTTCCATTAGCCGTACCTTTCTGGGGACAGTACGAATATCCTTCGAGCAGGCTCCCTTTTTCTTCTTCTTCTCATCTTGAGCAATCTTAGATGGCACAGTAGAAGTATACTCAGTTTGAGCAGTTTCAGCCATAACATGAGCTATAGCATCATCCAGATCTGTTAGATTTTCCATTTCTCCAATGGGTTGCTCAGTGTCAGCCATAATATCCTCCTTCTCAGTGCTTCCATTTCTGTCATATCCTTTCAAGGGTTGACTATGTGATAGGCCATTCAGCACTCCTGCAGTGATAACATTTCCTGAGGAACTTATTTCACCTATAGTCTCTATATTCTTGTCCTGAATTATCTTTGTGATGAGATAACCCAAACGAAGCTTCCTTCCACTTCGTTGAAAAGCTCCGACCAAAAAGATAGGAAGATTGAATGGAGTGCCTGTCAGCATATGCCAGATGAAACATTGTTCAAAGTTGGAGGCGGATGAGGGTGAGCTGAGTTTAGGAAAGATGAAGTTGGTCAGCATGAAATGGACCATCTTCTGATTTTTGCCCATGCAGGTGCTGGGTACTTCTTCTTTGTAGTCTCTGGGTTTACAGAACCCCTTCATCTTTTCTGCGATGGCTTTTGGTATGGGCTCCTTTGTTGTCCTGAATTGTATTCCTGTGTTTGGTATTTCCAGCAGTGTTGCTAGATAATCAGGAGTGATCACTATCTTTTGACCTTTAACTGTGGTCTCTAAGTAGTCGGAGTCATCTGCATCAACGTGCAGGTTGGAGTAGAATTCTCTCACTATCGTGGGATAGGTTTGTCCGGAAAGAGAGAAGAGACCTTTCCATTTGTTCTTTTCTATCCATTCACAGAATGGTTTCTCAGAAGAGACGAAGCCAGAAGAAAAGTATCGGCTCCTTAGTACTTCTTGACTCTTGGCCCAAGAGTGTACTTTGATCATCCTTCTTACCATGCTAGTTGAAGGACCAGCCTGATCAGTGGATTTTAGGTTTGGAGAGAAGATACTTCTGTTGAAGGACATTTTTGAAGTTCTGAGGCTCTTAAGTGCTTAAGGAAAATCTGAAGCTTTCTAAAGTTCAGTATGCGTGGAGAGTGGTAGTGGGAAAATACCTACTATTTATAGATTTTTAACTTAGGTTTGCGTTTGAATTTAAGTCGGTTTTGCCCTTGGGTTGTCCAATCGGCAGAAAATCTGACACTTATGACACTTTTAAGACGTATTCGGCACATGCGCAGTACAGGTGTCATTACGCGTGTGGTGGCATTAAATGCTAATAATTACTTTTACTCAGCGTTTGATGATATAAACGTTTCGTATTCTGAGTAGTCAGTTTTGTTCAACGGATAGTTATAGAGGTTTAGTTACTCGGCATGAGATAACTCACTCAGTGTGCATTTATTTCTGGGCATGTGATTTTGACAGATTAAAAATACTCAGCATGTTAACATTCATTCAGCATGCATCATATCACATTTTTACTTAGGAATTTAAGACAGTGGATTAAACATACCAATGGCTTCTCTCAGTATGCTAAATTGCTCTCGTGCTAGAGGCTTTGTAAAGATATCAGCAAGCTGCTCATCTGTTGGCACATAAGTCAGCTTAATTTCTTTCTTGAGTACATGATCTCTGATGAAGTGATGCCTTATGCTGACATGCTTCATCCTGCTGTGCTGGATTGGGTTCTTTGAGAGGTCAATTGCACTCTTGTTGTCGCATTTGACTTCAATTGTCTTTGTTTGAACACCATAATCTTCAAGCTGTTGCTTAATCCATAGGACTTGAGCAACACAGTTTCCAGCAGCAATGTACTCAACTTCAGTTGTGGACAGGGCTACTGACGCCTGCTTCTTGCTGAACCAAGATACAAGACAGCTTCTTAGGAAATGGCATCCTCCAGAGGTGCTTTTTCTTTCCAGCTTGTCTCGACCATAGTCAGCGTCAGTGTATCCAATGAGTGTAAAGTCATGAGTATTTGGATACCACAAACCTGCATTTACTGAGCTTTGCAAATATCTAAGGATCCTTTTTACAGCTATGTAATGGGATTCCTTAGGGTTAGCTTGATATCTAGCACAATAACATACTGAGAACTGAATGTCTGGCCTACTTGCTGTTAAGTAAAGTAAAGAGCCAATCATACCTTGGTATAACTTGCTGTCTACTGACTTACCATTTTCATCAGCACAGAGGACAGTGTCAGTGCCCATAGGAGTGGATATTGGCTTACAATGTTCTAGTTCATATTTCTTCAATATCTCCTTTGCATATTTAGCCTGACTGATGAATATGCCATTCTTTCCTTGTTTAATTTGAAGTCCGAGGAAGAAGTTGAGTTCTCCCATCATTGACATTTCGAATTCAGTCTGCATTTGTTTGCTAAATTCCTTGCACATAGATTCATTAGTAGCACCAAATATAATGTCATCTACATATATTTGTGCCAGCAGGGTATCTTTACCCTTTCTCTTAATGAATAAGGTTGTATCAGCTTGACCCCTGACATAATCTCTAGTCAGTAAGAAGTTGGTCAGCCTCTCATACCAAGCACGTGGTGCTTGCTTGAGGCCACACAGAGCCTTTTTGAGTTTGTAAACGTGGTTTGGGAACTTAGAATCCTCAAACCCTGGAGGCTGATTGACATAGACCTCCTCGTTTATTACTCCATTAAGAAATGCACTTTTAACATCCATTTGAAACAATTTAAAATTCATATATGATGCATATGCACATAAAATCCTAATTGCTTCTAGCCTTGCCACTGGGGCAAAGGTCTCACCGTAGTCAATACCTTCTTGCTGACTGTAGCCCTGAGCTACAAGTCTTGCCTTGTTTCTGACTACGTTTCCTTGTTCATCCAGCTTGTTCCTGAAGACCCATCTCGTTCCAATGGTCTTTTGGCTCCTAGGATGTGGCACTAGTTCCCACACATTATTCCTCCTGAACTGATTGAGTTCCTCTTGCATGGCATTCATCCAAAATTCGTCATCCTCAGCTTCGGCAAAGTTCTTCGGCTCCTGTACTGAGACAAAAGCTACATTGCCGAGATACTTCCTTAGTTGATTTCTTGTCATCAGCGTATTTCCAGCTGAGTCAAGAATTGCATTTTCTGAATGCCCTCTTGGGACTCTTATCTCCTTGGGTAGATTTATGTCTTGTTCTATCTGTGTTTCAACATTCTCTGCAGAAGTAGATTGGTCAGTGAAAGTAATCTTAGGTTCACTCTTACTCTTGGTCAGCCGTTTTGTGAAGGACTCAGTAGCTGGTTCTTGATCAGCAGGTGCTGAGTTTGGTTCATCTTCTATCAGCGGCTGGTATCTTCCTGCAGGGTCAGTTTCATCGAATTGCACATGTATAGATTCTTCTAATACTTGAGTTCTCTTATTAAAAACTCTGTATGCTTTGTTGTTTGTTGAGTAGCCTAGAAAGATAGCCTCATCAGCTTTTGAATCAAATTTGGCTAAGCTATCTTTGGTATTTAAAATAAAGCATCTACAGCCAAAGACACGAAAGTATCCAATGTTGGGCTTTCGTCCTTTCCAAAGTTCATAAGGGGTTTTCTTAAGTATAGGTCTAACTAGAGCCCTATTCAGAATATAGCATGCTGTGTTAACAGCTTCTCCCCAAAAATACTTTGGAAGCCTATGCTCATCCAGCATTGTCCTGGCAATCTCAACCAGAGTTCTGTTCTTCCTTTCAACAACCCCATTTTGCTGAGGCGTTCTAGGAGCAGAGAAATTATGGTCAATGCCGCTGGCTTCACAGAATTCAACAAACTTTTGGTTTTTGAATTCTCCACCGTTATCACTACGGATATGAGCTAATTTTAGGTCTTTCTCATTTTCAATTTTTCTAACCAAGTTTGAAAATGTCTCAAAGGTCTCGTCCTTACTGGTCAGCAGGATAACCCATGTGTACCGAGAGAAATCATCTACAATAACCAAGGAAAACCTTCTTCCACCCAGACTCAGCGGCTGGACTGGACCAAAGAGATCCAAGTGTAGCATTTCTAACGGACGCTTAGTTGAGACAATGTTTTTACTGTGAAAAGATTGCTTGGTTTGTTTTCCAGCTTGGCAAGCATGGCATAATTGATCTTTTTGAAATTTAAGTTCAGGCAGTCCCTCAACCAATTGCTTTCTTGCTAATTTGGCCAGGAGGTCCATGCTTACATGACCAAGTCTCTTGTGCCATAGCCAGGAATTTTCTTCCTTTGTTACTAAGCACACAGTTTTTGAAAACTTTTTCTCTAAGTCTAGCATAAAGACATTATCTATCCGAGGGGCAGTTAAAATTAACTCATTAGTTTTACCCTCGTATATTTTACATCAAGTAGTATCAAATATAACTTTTCTCCCATTGTCACATAGCTGAGCTACGCTGAGTAAGTTATACTTGAGTCCGCTGACTAGGGAGACAGATTCAATAGTAGGGTTACCTCCGATGATTCCTGAGCCTACTATCTTACCCTTCTTGTTGTCTCCAAAACTTACACTCCCTCCTCGTTTACGTTCAAACGTGATGAACTGAGTTTCATCACCCATCATATGCCTTGAGCATGCGCTGTCAATATACCACATCTTTGACTTCTCGGCACATCTTAGGCTTACCTGCATTGTAATTAGTTACTTTTAGGTACCCAATTCTTTTTGGGTCCTGACTTGTTAGGTGCAACAGGTATAGCATCATATTTTATTTTATGGCGACATATATGGACAGTATGGCCATTCTTTCCACAGAAGTCACAACTGATCTTCTGTTTAGGATTTTTTACTGACTTGTCAGCACCCCAGTGCTGAGCATGCCAGCACACTTTAGTAGTGTGACCTAACTTCCCACAAAAGTCACATTGGACTTTTCACTGGGGATTTCGTCTCTGATGAGTACCTTGGTACTGTGTACCTTGATACTGAGTTCTCAGCGGAAAATTGTTTTTGTTTGGAACCTTTAATTGGTTCTGAATGGTTGTGACATCCTTCCTCGGTTTCTTTGAAACTGACTGGACTTCAGAGACAGACTCATGAATGATTTTCATATTTTCATGCAAAACTGAGTTGTCTTGAAGAAGGTATCTGAGGTCACTCAGTTTGACCTCTTCTACTTCATCACAGCGCCGGCTGAGTGCTTTAATCTTCCTGTTACACTTTTTAACAAGTGTATAGAGATCACTCAGGGCGTTACCCATTTCATTTCTGAGTTGAGAGAGTGAGATTACCTCATTAGATTGCTCTTCATTATCTGACTCATCAGATTGGTCAGCATGCTCAGAAATGCATGGCTCAGCAAGTTCGTCAGTCATAAAGCATATCTTCGCTGACTCGGTGGCCTCAGTTTCTGTTGATGAAGATTCATCACTGTCACTCCAAGTAGCCACCATTGCCTTCTTCCCACTTTTCTTGTCTTTCCTCAGCGTGGGGCAGTTTGACTTAATATGGCCATCTTGGTGGCACTCAAAGCATGTAATGGGCTTTGAGCTGTCCTTTCTGTATTTGCTATCGCTTGAGTCAGCCTTATACTTATCAAACTTTTTGTAAGGCTTTTTAGAATATTTGTCGTTCTTCCTGAACAGCCTCTTCATCTTTCTTGTGAACATAGCCATCTCCTCATCATCAGTTGAACTCCCGTCAGTGGAGTCAGCCTTCATGACAAGTGACTTCTGCTTCTTGTCATCAGATTTTTCCTTCACCTCAAAGTTTTTCATGGATATCTCATGGGTCAGCAATGAACCGATGAGTTCGTCATATTTGTAGGTGGTTAAATCCTGAGCTTCCTCAACTGCTGTCTTCTTTGCTTGCCAGTCTTTTGGAAGACTCCTGAGTATCTTTTTGACTTGTTCTTCCTCAGTGAAGATTTTCCCAAGTCTCTTGAGCTCATTAATGATGTTGGTGAACCTTGCGTTCATGTCTGAAATGCCCTCATCATTGTTCATCTCGAACAGCTCGTACAGTCTCATCTGCTGATTCACCTTGGATTCTTTTACTTTGTTTGTTCCCTCGTAGGTGACTTCCAGCTTTTTCCAGATCTCTTGTGCCGACTCACAACCTGAGATTTTGTTATATTCTGCAGCATCGAGCGCACAGTGAAGCATATTGATAGCCGAAGCATGGTTTTGAAGCTTCTTAAGATCATCCTCTGTCCATTCAACCTCAGCTTTAACAACTGACTGGCCAGCAACAACTTTCACAGGTACAAACGGGCCTTGGACTATCGATAGCCAGGCACTCATGTTTGTAGCTTGAATGAAGTTCTTCATCCTATCCTTCCAAAAGGTATAGTTTGACCCGAAGAATAGGGGAGGCCTGGTAATGGACAGCCCCTCAGGTAATATCTGAGTTGTCTGGTTTCCAGGGAGAAACCGAGTGCTGTTTTCGCCCATGGTATGGATCAACTCAAGGTTGTTAGACCTTTAGTAATGAGCTTTTAGGCTCTGATACCACTTGTTGGTCCCTTGTAAGGTTGCAAGTATAGTTCCAAGGGGGGGGGGGGGTTAGGAACTATTTTACCTTTTAAAACGATTAGGGCAGATTTCTTTTCTTTTAGAAAAGATTATATGACAGCGGCGCTGATCAATCGACAAGACACTGGCTTAGTCAACTAGTGACTAGGTCAGTTTCATTGCTTAGATCAGGAAATAGCACTTAGAGTCTATTCCTGACTTAATTCGTTGGCAGCGCACAACTCAGCTTGACCTCTTTTACTTGGTCAGTTTTAGTTTGTTTTAAGCAAGCAATATAAATAAGGAGTTAAGGTTTATAAATACTTCACTCAGCAGATTTATCCAGGTTCAGCTTCTTCTAAGCCTACGTCCTGTCCCCGGAACACCTCCGAGATTTCAAATCCTCTACTGAGCTCTTTAAAGGTAGAGCCTCAAACCTTTTACAATATCAGCAATTGAGTATGACAAGAGTACCTTCCTCTATACTTCTACTCAATCCTAATCTCTCCGCTGAGTACTTAAAACCGAGTACTCAGCCTCTCCTTTTTATTCCTAGAAATGATTAAGATTTGTCCTAAACAACAATTGCTAGAACACCTTAGATGATTGAGAATCAATCACTCTAGACTTTTACACAAATGAATAAACTTGTAGTGTAAGAATTTGCTTTGCTTTTGATGGAGAACTTTTGTACACGTTTGATCAGCGTAACGGCTTTTGCTCAAAGTTCTCTATAGAATGTGGATTCTGAATGCTCTATTTATAGAGAGCTGTGGGAGCTTCTGGTTATTTCGAATTTCGAAATAACCGTTGGAGGGAAACGGCTACAGGTCATTTTCACTCAGTCTGTCAGCAGTTCTCTTAGCCAATCAGATTCCAGCATCTTCTGTTCTTCGGTCAGTGTGACAGTATGTTCCTCCATTTTGGGTAACGTCAACCAGACAGCTTGCTGTGTCTTCTGATCTTTACTCAAAGAGGAAATACTTTGTCTGGAAGCTGTCTTGTGGTCAGCGGCTGTCTTGTACGTTTTGTCGAGATAGCTCAGCAACTTCATACCGAAGTTGTCTATGTGGATCTTCTCGATCCTTCTTTGCTCAACATGCGTTTCATTACTTCAACGGCAGCGTTTTGGAGATACGCGGGCTGAGCAATCTTGGGCTTGTTTGACTTGGGCCTTGACTTCCATATAGGGCTTGAGCCTTATGATCTTTATGTCTTATAACAATTATAAACTCAACATTGAACAAACACATTAGTAACAATAAATCAAAGCATTTAAACTTAATGTGTTATAGAATATTTAATTTCACTTAATTAATTTTGTCAAATCAAAATCCTGTGGAAAGGTGTTTCAACACCATGCCCCTCCAGTATTCGACGCCATTTAACTCTGATGGTTCCCCATCATCCCGATATCCTTGTTTACCATTTGCACATTCTTGAAGCAAGGAGATTTGGATGCCAAAGAAACACTGAGCTGGATGGTGTGGACTACTGGATGGGCATAGAGCCAATCTTGAAGAACAGAATGATTACTGATTACAAATGTACTTGGTAATCAATATGATCTTCAATGGTGGCTCCATGCCCCTCCAGTACTCCACTCCATCCATCCAGCTCCAGTGTTTCTTTAGCATCAAAATCTCCTTTCTAATCGCGCATCACGCCCCCCTGTACGCTATTCGCACATCACATCATAATGCCCCCCTTGCACGCTATCCTTTTTTGATAGGCAATACAAAGTAGACAACTTATTCAAGTAGACATATATATGTATATTCAAGTGGATTATAACATGCTATAACAAAGTAGTCAACTTATTCGTTTATGTCTATTAAATTGAATCAGTTCTACTTCCTAACACATAACATGCTAAATTGATATGAAACATATGTCTATTCTTGAATCAGTTACTTCATAAATAGAACATAAAACAAGCCAACATATGTCTCATCAGCATAACTCATGTTAAAATAGAAAAGAATCAGGCAAGTTCATCATTTTCAGCTTTAAGAGTATGCATGATCAGCTACCTTCCTAAACATAATATCAAGTTCACAACTTATGCTGATAGCATCGAAAACCCATCAACATCCTTAATGATTTCAATCAGATAACAAGCCAAGTGGAAGGTATATCGATATATATTGTAAACTTATCTCATCACCATCCTGAATGGTTTCATAACATTTTCAGCTTTAAGAGTATGCCTAACATGTTATAACAAATAAACAACTTATTCGTGCATATCTAAAACTTGTTCTCATAGCATCATAAAGCCACCACTATGTACCTGCCATTTGGATTGTATAGTTCATGATGAAGTTAGCATGGTGATGAAGTGTATGATACTGTCACCACAAGCTTAGTCATAAACTTGTGTTGTTAGAATCATACAACTTCATCACCATGTTAAACACTTTTCCATAAGCATAACAAGCCAAGTGACATGATACATAGTAATGGAGATTTAGGAGTATGCCTAACATGCTATAACAAGTAGACAACTTATTCAAGTGAACATGCTATAACAAGCATACAACTTATTCCTTACTTATCATGATAGGTCATGTTCAAATAAAAAAGAGAATGGTGATATCAATTAGCCTAAATTTACCTTTTAATACATGCTTCATACATGCTCAATGACCCTTTTACAATGTTCCTCTAATACTTGATGCATGATTAATAAGCTACATGCCCAAATGAACAATCGTACACATACTCATACAGAACCTCAAACATAAACATCAACAGAACATCATACATAAACATGTTTCATACACATACACATACTCAATCACTTCTAGCAGTATAACTCATAGGTGTAAGAGTAGTGCCAATCACAATGAACATTCAAAGCTTTAGAGTATGCCTAATCAGCCACATGCTCAGTGACCCTTTTACAATGTTCCTCTAATACTTGATGCATGATTAATAAGCTACATGCCCAAATGAACAATTTTACACATACTCAATCACTTCTAGCAGTATAACTCATAGTTGTAAGAGTAGTGCCAATCTCAAAGAACATTCAAAGCTTTAGAGTATGCCTAATCAGGCACATGCTTAGTGATCATTCATACATGAACTCTATGAGTCCTAGCTTCCTAAACAGTTATATCTAACCAATCAGTTCATACCAATCATTTCATCATCACCCAAAACATCATACATATACGTAATCGTTCAGTTCAAACCCACATAACAATATATATACTAAATCAGGCTAGTTTCCTAAATCAATGAGTTCTAGGTTCCAAAAAAGTACATCAAACATACACAAGCACTTCTAAAGGCATGACCAATCAGTTCAAACCAACTTAACATTAATATATATTCATTAAGTTAAAGAAATCTTCCCATATGCTAAAGGCATGAACCGATTGACAATCTCTTCAGTCAGCCTTCGTATGTAGCATTCTTACTATCCTTGCAAATATTATGTTCAAATAAAAAGAAATCAGAACATCTTCAGCAACCGGCAATGTATTGCCCTAGGTTAAAAAAGATAATGACCCAAGAATTTCATCGGTGAATCTAACAATGAATACAATAAAATCAGTATCTAAGCGAGAGATCTAACCCTTTAAATCATAGCTCTGAAAATCAATAGATTCTTATTCCAGCTGCTGAAATCGACATACACAATAGTAAATCAGATGAGGAAAAGAGAGAGTAAGGAACAATGCCTTATCAATAGATACTTACCAGTACCGTGTTTATAGCTCACCCAGTGATTGCATGTTCAAATCAGCCATGGCGATACAGAGGGATGAGAGGGATGAAGCTCTTGCGTAACCTAAAATGGGGTTTGGGATTAGAGAGAGGGTTTATATATCAGCTAAAAATTTCAGTCAAACCAGAGCGCCTAAAATTTGGGGATTGACCGCGTAAGTGATATTTCATTTGCCGCTTTTTTGTTTTCGTCAAACAATGACATTCATTTATTATAAGTGTCATCTATTGAGTAAGTGAAATTTAACAAAAACGCGCATTTTCTTTGGATGACAGGATTATGTAATCGTAATGTCATCTGAGAATCGAGAGCATTTTTTATTTCGCTTTCAGATGACATACAGTTAAAATACTGTCACGAAAAATATTCAGACGACACGAAAACAAATGTTTGTCATGTATCTTGTGTCATGTGAAAGGGAAAATGGCATAGTGAAGTGTGATGAACTGAGTTTCATCACCAGTCATATGCCTCGGGCATGCGCTGTCAATGTACCATAGCTTTGACTTCTCTGCGCACCTCAGGCTCACCTGCAATTGAACTAGTTATCTTTAAGTACCCAATTCTTTTTGGGTCCTTGTTTGTTAGAGTTAACAGGTGATGTATCATATTTAATTTTGTGACGGCATACATTTATGGTGTGGCCATCTTTCCTACAAAAGTCACAATAAACTACCCTTTGAGGGTATTTCCATTTTTGGTCAGCACGATTGTGCTGAGCATGCCAACAAACCTTTGTGGCATGTCCTTTCTTTCCGCAGAAGTCACATTGGACATTCTGCTGAATATTCCATCTTCGCTGACTAGTACATGAGTACTCAGCTTTTGGATGGAACCTCTTTTTAGCCGATGTATTCAGCTGATTCTGTATTGATGTGATGTCCTTCCTCAGTTTCTTGGAATCTGATTGGACTTCAGAGACAAACCTATAAATGATTTTTAGATTTTCATCTTGCCTAGTGTTGTCCTGAAGGAGATGTCGAAGGTCACTGAGTTTGACCTCCTCAATCTCGTCACATCGCCTGCTGAGTGTTCTTATTTTCTTGTTACACTTTTTGATCAGTGTATAGAGATCACTCAGGGAATTTATCATTTCATTTCTGAGCAAAGGTAGAGATGTTACCTCAGTTGAGTGTTCCTCATGGTCAGATCCATCAAAGGTCAGCTTGCTCAGAGAGACATTGGTCAGCAGATTCGTCAGCCATGAAACAGATATTTGCTGACTCGGTGGCATCAGCTTCTGACGAGGTTGACTCATCACTATCACTCCATGTGGCCACCATTGCCTTTCTGCTTCCCTTCTTGTCCTTTCTTAAGGTAGGACAGCTTGACTTGATATGCCCGGCTTGATGGCATTCGAAGCAAGTAACAAGCTTTGAGTTGTCCTTCTTGTGTCTGCTGTCACTGGACTCAGCTTTATACTTGTCACCTTTCTTGAATGACCTTCTGCTGTATTTGTCATTCTTTCGAAACAGCTTCTTCATCTTTCTGGTGAACATAGCCATTTCCTCATCATCTGATGAGTCAGCATCAGTTGAGTCAGCTTTCATAACAAGGGATTTTTGCTTCTTGTCTTCAAACTTTTATTTCACTTCAAAATTCTTCATTGATATCTCCCGGGTCAGCAGAGATCCAATGAGTTCATCATATTTGTACGTGGTCAGGTCCTGAGCTTCTTCCACAGCTGTCTTCTTAGCTTGCCAGCTCTTAGGGAGACTTGTCAAGATTTTCTTCACCTGTTCTTCTTCTATGAAGTTCTTGTCGAGTCTCTTAAGCTCATTTATGATGTTAGTGAATCTTGCATTCATTTCAGAGATGTCTTCATTATCATTCATCTCGAACAGCTCGTATAACCGCATGTGCTGATTCACTTTGGACTCCTTGACCTTGCTAGTTCCTTCATAGGTCACCTCTAGCTTCTTCCATATTTCTTGTGCTGACTCGCAACCTGAAATCTTATTATACTCTGCAATATCTAACACACAGTGAAGCATATTGATAGCTGAAGCATTATTTTGTAATTTCTTAAGGTCATCATCTGACCACTTATCCTCACTTTTGATGGACTTTACACCATCAATGGTTTCATAGGGAACAAATGGGCCTTGGACTATAGCTAGCCATGACCTCATGTTTGTTGCCTGACTAAAGTTTTTCATTATGTTCTTTCAGAACGTATAATTTGACCCGAAGAACAGTGGAGGCCGACTAATAGATAATCCCTCAGGGAGTATCTGTGTTGTTTGATTTCCTGGAAGGAAACGAGTGTTGTTCTTAGCCATTTACAGGGATCAGCTCAAGATAGTTTTATCTTGAATAGTGAGCTACTGAACTCTGACACCACTTGTTGGTCCCGTGTAACGTAGTATGATTAGTTCCAAGGGGGGGGGTTAGGAACTAATGTAACTTTTTCGCTTAATAGTGCTGACTTAATTAAATGTTTGACAATTTAACTCAACTTTAGGTCAGCAAGGCTGAGTGAGATGTGAGACAGCTTTAATCAGATACTGACTAGAGCTGTTTCGATTGTGAGTTGGGAAGTAACACTTTAGGTCAGCTTCCAACTCAGCACTCTGATTACTCAGTGTCGGCTTATACAAATTATTTACTGAGTAATTTAAGCAAGCAATACACACACACACATATATATATATATATATATATATATATATCAAGAGAAAGGGTTGGAGATTACTCAGCAGACTTATCCTGGTTCGGCCTCTCCGTCTACGTTTAGTCCCCAGAATCCCTCCGGGCTTTTTCAATCCACTACTGAGCTCTTTAAAGATAGAGCACAAACCGTTTACAATAGCAACTGAGTATGCAAGAGTACCATCCTCTATTCGTCTACTCAATCCTATCTACCACTGAGTGTTATAACCGAACACTCAGATTTTCTCTACCGCTGAGCACTATAACCGAGTACTCAGCTTCACACTTCTAACCCTTACAATTGATACAAGATTGTTCTCATAAAATGAAGAACAATTTAGATGAATACAATTCACTCTAGACTTTTATATAATGATTAGAATTGGGTGTAAGAACTTGCTTTTTATAATCAGGCAGCTTCTCTTTTGGATCTTTTACTTAGTGAAGTTTTTGCTTGTCAGTTTCTCTCTTGTATTTTCGGCAAATGATCCAAGTGATGAACTTGTCCATTTATATGTTGGAAATTAGGCTAAGGTATAGCAGCGGAAATATAAAAATTTTAACCTATTTCCATAAACCACAAGATCCGTTAACCGTTATTTCATATAAGAGAGGGATAAGAAGAATTACCTCTTGATGATCAATCTACTGTTGTTAATGAAGTGCCCACAACTCTTCTCTGAGTTCCCAAACACGAAATAAAACACGGGAAGATTAATTTAGAATCAACCGTTGAATAGCAACCAAAGTAGATTGCCTCTAACTAATCAACACAAGATCAAGGATAAAAGAAATAGATGAAATCAATTGATCAATGGAAGCCGTAGAGAAATCTCGTCCTCGAACTAGAGCTGTTGAATTTTCTCTCTCTTTCACTAGGTGGATTTCGAAAATCTCAAATAGGGGAATAGCTTGTTAGATTTCGAAAATCTCAAGGGGGAGGGGTATTTATAATCTCTTGTATCTAATCTCTAGTTAGATAGAATTAGGTTACTGAATAGGAATTCAATTCGGAATAGAATTCCTAATTATTATCTCACTATATATCTAATATATTAAGGATAATAATAATAACCTTATTGGATAATAATAGGAGTATTATAATCTAATTAAAACTCCTAACTTATTTATCTCTTAATTAATTTAATTCATAATCCTAATCTAATTAGGATTTAACAAAATCAAATTAATTATTCATGTATCTAGCTACATGAATTTCGACCCCCTTGGTCTATGGGCCTTATTGGGCTCAATTGGGCTTCCATCAATTAATTAACATCTATCTCTCTTTTGGGTTCCAAGTCTTATGTGTGACCCATTAGGTTCTCATTGCTTCTAGCCGTATGCAACGTTATTAAATTAATTTTCAAAGAATTATATTTAATCTTTGCATAACGGAATGATGTACAGAGTATGCGATTAGCAAGTCTGTAATCATTCCCCCAGAGCTATAAGAAGACAGGTTGATTCTGTCGTTAACCTTTCCGTATTAGTTACAGTATAATTCGATCCTTTATCAACTACATCCTTGAACTGAATCTTATGACTATGGGTGATGTCAAGTCACATATAGCGAGACGTTCATTTGACTTGTACAGGCCGAGTTAACTCAAATAGATAGGTTAAGTGAAATCTGTATTTCAAGTCTTAAGCTATCACATTGCAAGGATTTAGAGTCGAGTCTTCCACAAGCGATCCATGGATGTATCTCCCATTTATCGGGAGTGATAAATGCTCAATCCAATATATAACGATCCCGCAATCACTTCCTGTGATACCCAACGTCTACTGTTCACACCCCAGAGTCATCTCTATTAAGGATCGTGTTACACCAGAGTCAAAGCATCACATTCCGTAATCCAGAATACCAATTAATATTCCTTTGAGTCTGAGGATTAGTTATACATATTAATACCAATGAGATGAACAAGTGACAATGATGAATCTACCCATCCTGTTATCTCAAATCGGATCCCCAATCCTAATGAACAACTTTTCATCGGATCTATGTAACTGTCTAGATATTTGTATATATGAAGCTTGTGAGATCAGCTTTCTGTCGGACAGAAGACATTGTTACATACAAGTCTCAACAGTGATATATCAATCCTAAACATATCATTTGACTTGGGGTGGTTTTAAGTTTATTAGTTTATTATAAAGTTTTGTCTCACTTCATGCTTGTATGAACATTTTATAATCACTTTAAACAAACTTACGGATTTCCTTTTATTAGACTTTATTTAGTGCTTAAAAGGGATTGCCTTTATATAGTTATAAAACATATATCTCATTAAAACAAATGATATAAAGAACAATTCATTTACATTAAGTTTGTATCCTAGAACAATTGTCTATAGGACACTAAACCCCAACATACTCCCACTTGGACTAAAGCCAATTGTTTCTAAAAATTATCCCAGTAGAAGTTAAATGACGATCATGTACTCTCTGGGTTAAAGGCTTTGTCAACGGATCTGCAACGTTGTCCTCTGTAGGTACTCTTTCTATTCTCACATCTCCGCTAGCCACAATCTCTCTTATGGTGTGGTGTCGCTTAAGGTAATGTTTGGACGCATTATGAGACCATGGTTCCTTTGCTTGCGCAATGGCTCCATTGTTATCACAATACAGTGTAATGGGATTTACAATGTCAGGCACCACACCAAGTTCTGTAATGAACTTTCTTATCCAAACCGCTTCCTTTGCTGCTTCCACAGCTGCGATATACTCTAACTCGGTCGTAGAGAAAGCTATGCTTCCCTGCTTGGAACTCTTCCAACTGACCGCGCCCCCATTCAAGATAAAGAGGTATCCTGATTGGGATTTAAAATCATTCTCATCTGTGAAATGACTTGCGTCTGAAATTCCTTCTATTTTCAGATCACCTTCTCCGTACACTAGGAACATATCTTTAGTTCTTCTCAAGTACTTAAGAATGTTCTTGACAGCAATCCAATGCTCGTCTCCCGGATTCCCTTGGTAACGACTCGTTACAGATAACGCGAACGCTACGTCAGGTCTAGTGCATAGCATAACATACATAATCGAAGCGATTGCGCTGGCGTACGGGACTACAGCCATACGTCTTTTGTCATCATCGGTTTTAGGACATTGATGATTGTTTAACTTTACTCCATGTAGCATGGGTAAGTTACCTCGTTTCGATTCAAGCATGCTAAACCGATTTAGCACATTTTCAATGTATGTAGCCTATGAAAGACCAAGCAGTCTTCTCGATCTATCTCTGTAGATCTTTATACCAAGTATATAAGCTGCTTCACCAAGGTCTTTCATTGAGAAGTTACCAGATAACCATACTTTTACTGACTGTAGTAGAGCAATGTCATTTCCCATTAATAATATATCGTCCATATATAGTATGAGAAATGCTATAGAGCTCCCACTTGCTTTCTTGTAAACGCAAGCTTCTTCGCAATTTTGTTCGAAACCAAATTGTTTTATGGTTTCGTCAAAACGCTTATTCCAGCTTCTTGATGCTTGCTTGAGTCCATAAATGGATCTCTGAAGTTTGCAAACTTTATTTGCATCCTTCGATATGAAACCTTCAAGCTGCATCATATATACATCCTCCAACAGGTTTCCGTTTAGGAAAGCTGTTTTCACATCCATTTGCCAAATCTCATAATCGAAATGAGCGGCAATTGCAAGCATGATTCTGATTGATTTGGACATAGCCACAGGAGAGAAAGTTTCGTCATAATCAATTCCTTGCTTCTGACGATATCCTTTCGCTACTAACCTAGCTTTGTAGGTGCTAACCTTTCCATCCATGTCTGTCTTCTTTTTGAAGATCCATCTGCACCCAATAGGTATTATCCCTTCGGGTGGATCAACCAAAGTCCACACTTGGTTAGTATACATGGAATTCATTTCAGAATCCATGGCCTCAAGCCATGCTTTAGAATCTGGACTAGTAAGAGCCTCTTCGTAGTTTTTGGGTTCGTCGTCTAACACGGGAACCTCATTATCATCTCCCACTAGAAAACCATATCTAACTGGGAGTTCACGAACTCTTTGTGATCTACGAATAGGTGGCACTAGAGTCTCATCTAATGGGACTTCTTTGGGTACCTCAAACGCCTCTGTTGTTTCAGTCGGTGTTTCTTCTTCTTGAACTTCGTCAAGTTCAATCATGCTTCCCTTTTGTGTTTCTTGGAGAAACTCTTTCTCTAAGAAGGTTGCGTGCTTGGATACTATTACTTTCTGATCATCTGGATGATAGAAGTAATATCCCATAGTTTCCTTAGGGTATCCAATGAAGAAACATTTATCAGATTTCGAATCTTGTTTGTCGGACGCAATGCGTTTGACAAATGCTGAACAACCCCATACTCTCATAAATGAAAACACGGGTTTCCTACCAACGAACAATTCATATGGTGTGGAACTAGTGGATTTAGTTGGTACTTGATTTAGGGTGAAGAGGGCAGTTTCTAAGGCATAGCCCCAGAACGTCTTTGGAAGTAAGGCCATGCTCATCATGGATCGTACCATATCTAGTAGGGTACGGTTTCTCCTCTCGGATACACCATTGTGTTGTGGTGTATAGGGAGGTGTCCATTGTGAGCATATCCCACATTCAGTTAGATAATTCAGAAAATCATCTGAAAGATATTCGCCACCTCGATCAGATCGAAGCGTCTTTATTTTCTTTCCTAATTGATTTTCTACTTCATTCTTGAAGCATTTGAATTTCTCAAAAGCTTCTGATTTGTGCTTCATCAAGTAGATGTAACCATATCGGGTATGGTCATCTATGAAGCTTATGAAGAATCTGAATCCTCCTCTTGCTTGGACTGACATAGGACCGCATACATCTGAATGGATGAGTCCTAGAGTGTCTAATACACGCTCACCTTTATTGCTAAAGGGTGTCTTTGTCATTTTACCTTTTAAACATGATTCACATGTTTCCAATGATTCGGTATCGATTGGATCTATAAGCCCATCTGAATGTAGCTTTAGCATGCGTCTCTTGTTTATATGGCCTAAACGACAATGCCACAAGTAAGTTGAATTATCTAGCTTATGTCTTTTGGTATCAATTGCAAAAACAGGAATTTTGTCATCTAACACATAAATCCCATTTTGTGATATTCCTGAAAAATAAAAGATCGAATCTTTATAAAAATTGCAACTCTTGTCTTTTATTGAAATATGAAAACCGTCGTCAACAAGATGACTAATAGAAATAATGTTACGAGACATTTGCGGAACGTATAAACAATTCCTTAATTCTATTACAAGACCAGAGGGCAAATTCAAAACATAATCTCCAATTGCGAGGGCGGCAACTCTTGCTCCATTTCCCACTCTCAAGTTTATGCTTCCTTTCTTTAGTTCCTTAGTCTGTTTTAGCTCCTGCATATTTGTACAAATATGAGATCCACATCCGGTATCAAGTACCCAAGATTCAGACTGTGAAACTGTATTTATTTCAATATAAAACATACCAGATGCTGAAGCACCGTTATTTTCCTTCTCGTGGAAGGTTAGGTACTCCATGCAGTTCCTCTTCTAATGCCCCAAGTCACCACAATAGTAGCACTTTCCTTTGGGCTTCTTTAATTCCTTTCCCTTCGTTTCGGTGAGCACAGCCCCCTTGCTTTTATCAAGATGGTTTGGATTGGGAGAGACCCCTTTCCTTTTTCTAGATCCTTCAATAGCAAGGGCCAGTATCTCCTCGTTTTCTTTTATAATGGACTCGACTGACTCGAGCATATGTGCAAGCTCTACAAGAGAGGTTTGCAAGCTACTCATTTGGTAGTTCATGATGAACTGTGAGTAACTCTCGGGGAGGGACTGAAGAAGTAAGTTTTCACTTAGTTCATGGTCCATCGCATCTCCAATACTAGAAAACTTGGTGATAAGGCTAATCATCTTGGCACAGTGTGCCATTACAGATGTGCCCACCTGCATCTTGCTTTTATATAACTCCTTTGTTATTTCGAAGCGCTCGCACCGAGTTTCATTCACAAATAACTCTTTTAGGTGCTTGACCATGGAATAGGCATCCATATCTGAATGTAGTTGCCTTTTAACTTCCGGTGTCAAGGATTGCAAGTATGATGTCTCCCGTTTGATCATCATTAGATTTATGCTTCAAGTAAGCATAAAATTCTTGGTAGGGAGCATCATCCATTGGGTAAGGGGTATCGGTGTATCAAGTACATACCCTTTCCTCTCGAACTTCAAAACAATTTTGAGGTTGCGATACCAGTCGGTGAAGTTTGAACCATTCAATTTGTTATCGGTAAGAATGTTTTGCAGATTGGTGTTAGTCATTATTTTAAGAGTGTGTTTAATTAAACCTAAGAGTGAGAAAGAGTAAACGTATGTCATTCATTTGCTTAAAGTATATCAATCTAAAATTATAGGCCTTTTAGTTTATTTTAGATTGCTCCCACTATTTTGCCAAATTAATAGCCCTCCATATTAATTCGAAGAATTTCACAAATCCTTTAGTGAGCTAGGATACTAACTCCTGAGATTTCGCCTTGAGTTTACTCAACAAGCTAGTCTCATTCATTAGGTAGATTCATGTAATCAATCACATCCTTAATGTGATTCCTAGGTTATTGGGTTACTAACCACATTAGTAACTAATATGCTATTCATATTAATCCCAACCATATTGCCCATTAGTTTATGACAACATGAGTTTACTCATCCAATTATCATAATCTAATTTAAGTATTACCCCATATTCATGAAAAATGATTTTTGATAATTCAGGTGTTACCGTAAGACCCCGAGCTTGAGTTTACTCAACAACCCAAATGCCCTCAGTACTGCCGGCTGAATTATAATATTAGGGAGGGGCAACCGATTTTAATAACTTGCTTATTTACTTAACTTTTTAATGAGGGATTTTATTTTAGGTCTCATAATTTAACTTAGTCTTGATTTGCTTTAGTATACATCAAACACGTACATTCACATACATTGGCGTTATGGACATATCATCTAAATTATTCCGTCGAGCCAGAGACGGAATAAAAGGGCAAACCTAAGGAAATACTAACCATTACATATTTCTCTTTAGGTCCTCCGTCTTCTCCATGGCGCCTTGAAATTACATATTAATTTCTATACTACTAAAGAAAACTTCAATTGAATTGAAGGGAATCAGATGAGAGGAGAAATTACAATAGATAGTAGAAAGGCAGGACTCGCAGGCCCTATTTCAAAAATACCAAAAGACTAAAAGAGGGTCCAAATATGTCAATAACTCCAAACATGCATAGATTCAATTAAATAAATTTAATTGGTTGATTACATAACTATCTTATGTAATATTTATGTTAATCACATTAACTTATCAAATTAACTTTCATCCAATTTTACTTCTAATAGTTTCGAATCTTTTATATTAATCTTTAGATTAATATAACTATACAAAACTTTAATTATGCAGGTTCCAATTATTTTGATTTTAATTCATTTAACATTTTGATTTATAAATTGGTAAAACAAACTTTTAAACAAATTTTCATTCGATAATCAAAACAGAAAACTATCAATTTCTGAAACATATATATATATATATATATATATATATATATATATATATATATATAAAAATGATTTTAAACAATTTAAAATCAAGTGGGTCTCGTGCCGGGCCCGAGAGTGGGCTGCTGCTGATTGGCAGCAGCCCTAGCGTGGCTGAACCGCCGCTGCCTTGCGGCAGCGGCGGCCAGGCGCCGCACGCGGTTGCTACCGCGTGGCAGTGGCCAGTCGCGCCGCGAGGCGCGACTCGGGCTGCTGTCATATTTTTTTTTATAATAATAATTATATATATCAGTTCTAAAACGGTTTTAAAAACGATTTTCAGAAAATAGGAAAAAATACTATTGATTTCCGTTTTATAAAACTAATATATTTCGTTATAATGATTATCAACCAAAATAATTAGGAACATACGCATAATCTATTTTAATTAACAATTAATTAAAACTTATTTATCCTTAGAATTAATTAATCAAACAATTTGTTAATTAATCCTAACTATAAATATTTATTCAATCCTATTGAAAACTTCTAAATTTTCATATATGAAATAACGGATTTAACGATGGCTCTGATACCACTGTTGGAAATTAGGCTAAGGTATAGCAGCGGAAATATAAAAATTTTAACCTATTTCCATAAACCACAAGATCCGTTAACCGTTATTTCATATAAGAGAGGGATAAGAAGAATTACCTCTTGATGATCAATCTACCGTTGTTAATGAAGTGCCAACAACTCTTCTCCGAGTTCTCAAACACGAAATAAAACACGGGAAGATTAATTTAGAATCAACTGTTGAATAGCAACTAAAGTAGATTGCCTCTAACTAATCAACACAAGATCAAGGATAAAAGAAATAGATGAAATCAATTGATCAATGGAAGTCGTAGAGAAATCTCGTCCTCGAACTAGTGGTGTCGAATTTTTTCTCTCTTTCACTAGGTGGAATTCGAAAATCTCAAATAGGGGAATAGCTTGTTAGATTTCGAAAATCTCAAGGGGGAGGGGTATTTATAATCTCTTGTATCTAATCCCTAGTTAGATAGAATTAGGTTACTGAATAGGAATTCAATTCTGAATAGAATTCCTAATTATTATCTCACTATATATCTAATATATTAAGGATAATAATAATAACCTTATTGGATAATAATAGGAGTATTATAATCTAATTAAAACTCCTAACTTATTTATCTCTTAATTAATTTAATTCATAATCCTAATCTAATTAACAAAATCAAATTAATTATTCATGTATCTAGCTACATGAATTTCGACCCCCTTGGTCTATGGGCCTTATTGGGCTCAATTGGGCTTCCCTCAATTAATTAACATCTATCTCTCTTTTGGGTTCCAAGTCTTATGTGTGACCCATTAGGTTCTCATTGCTTCTAGCCGTATGCAACGTTATTAAATTAATTTTCAAAGAATTATATTTAATCTTTGCATAACAGAATGATGTACAGAGTATGTGATTAGCAAGTCCGTAATCATTCCCCCAGAGCTATAAGAAGACAGGTTGATTCAGTTGTTAACCTTTCCGTATTAGTTACAGTATAATTCGATCCTTTATCAACTACATCCTTGAACTGAATCTTATGACTATGGGTGATGGCAAGTCACATATAGCGAGACATTCGTTTTACTTGTACATGCCGAGTCAACTCAAATAGATATGTTAAGTGAAATCTGTATTTCAAGTCTTAAGCTATCACCTTGCAAGGATTTAGAGTCGAGTCTTCCACAAGCGATCCATGGATGTATCTCCCATTTATCGGGAGTGATAAATGCTCAATCCAATATATAACGATTCCGCAATCACTTCCTGTGATACCCAACGTCTACTGTTCACACCCCAGAGTCATCTCTGTTAAGGATCGTGTTACACCAGAGTCAAAGCATCACATTCCGTAATCCAGAATACCAATTAATATTCCTTTGAGTCTGAGGATTAGTTATACCTATTAATACCAATGAGATGAACAGGTGACAAGAATGAATCTACCCATCCTGTTATCTCAAATCGGATCCCCAATCCTAATGAACAACTTTTCATCGGATCTATGTAACTGTCCAGATATCTGTATATATGAAGCTTGTGAGATCAGCTTTCTGTCGGACAGAAGACATTGTTACATACAAGTCTCAACAGTGATATATCAATCCTAAACATATCACTTAACTTGGGGTGGTTTTAAGTTTATTATAAAGTTTTGTCTCACTTCATGCTTGTATGAACACTTTATAATCACTTTAAACAAACTTACGGATTTCCTTTTATTAGACTTTATTTAGTGCTTAAAAGGGATTGCCTTTATATAGTTATAAACATATATCTTATTAAAACAAATGATATAAAGAACAATTCATTTATATTAAGTTTGTATCCTAGAACAATTGTCTATAGGACACTAAACCCCAACATTATAGTGAATTCTGAAGCTTTAATGATTTGAATTCAGACATATCCGTTGGAGTAAACGGTCTTCTTTCGTCATTCATTGGTCAGCTTCCAGAATCGCAGGCCAATCCTGTCATTTGTTTTTAGCAGGCGCCAGGTTTGCCAGTTTCGTCTTCTTGTGCCAGGTTCGTCTTCTAGCGCCAGGTTTGTCTTCTTGCTAAACGCCAAATGGTCCATGCGTCTCGAAAAGGTCCTTGAAATAGATTTTCGAGGCTTCTGAAATGTGTCAGACCTTGTCTCACAAGTTGACGGATAATTGGACATTGACTTGATTATCACTCAGCTTGACTTAGCGGCGTTTGACTATTGCTCAGCTTGACTTTGCAGCTTCGCCTTCAAGCTTTCCTGAAGAAGACATTTCTGTTGTAACACTGAGTTGTGTTTCACTCAGCTTCTGCTGTGTGACTTACTTACGCTGACCTTGTTTTGTCTTTCTTTTATGAACTTTCAGTTCCTGTTCTCGTTAGTAAACTTACTCAACATTAAACAAACACATTACTACAATTAAATCAAAGCACTTAAATTAATTTGTCTTAATCATGGGATTAACTTAAATAATTTTGTCAAATCAAAATCATGTGGAAAGGTGTTTCAACACTCAGCTCCTCTAACCTTTTACAAATGATACAATAATCGAGTACTCAGCTTCTCTCTACCACTGAGTACTATAACCGAGTACTCAGCTCCTCTAACCTTTTACAAATGATACAAGAATTGTTCTCACTTAATGAAGAACACTTTAGATGAATAAAATCACTCTAGACTTTTACACAATGATTGCAGTTTGGTGTAAGAGCTTGCTTTTTCTTTTCAGACAGCTTCTATTTTGGATTTTGCAAATGAATTGACTTAGTGAAGATTTGCTTGTTTGTCTTTATCTCTTGTATATGATCCAAGTGATGAATTAGCCTTTTTATAGTGATATTTGGGGCGACAATGATTTGAATTCCGACATAGCCATTGTGGGGAAACAGTCTCCTTTCATCATCACTTGGTCAGCTTTCAGAGCTGCAGGCCAATCCTGTCTTCTGTTTTAGACAGGAGCTAGGTTTGTCTTCTTATGCCAGATTTGTCTTCTTACGCCAGGTTTGTCTTCTAGCAAAAGTCAGATGGTCCATGCTCTTTCTCGAAAAGGTCTTCAAGACAGATTTCTGAGGCTTCTGATTTGTTTCAAAAATTTGTCAGACCTTGTCTTCCAAGTTGACGGATCATTGACGCTGACCTGACGACTACTCAGCTTGACTCAGCGGCTTCGCCTGCAAGTTTTCCTGAAGAAGACATTTCTTTCGCTAAGCTGAGTTGCATTCTACTCAGCTCTGGCTGTGTAGCTTTTTCTTGCTGACTTGTCTTGACTTTCTCTTATAGACTTTCAGTTCCTATACTCGTTAGTTAACTTACTCAACATTGAACAAACTCATTAGTACAATTAAATCAAAACACTTAAATTTAATTGTTTAATCATGGGATTAACTTAAATAATTTTGTCAAATCAAAATCATGTGGAAAGGTGTTTCAACAAACTCCCCCATTTTGATGTTGGCAAAAATATTTAATAAGGAACTCAGTGTTGAGCTCCCCCATGATGGTTGACATTTTCTATTCTTCTGAAAATACTCCCCCGTAAGGGTTGGATCTACTGACTTAGTTCAACTCTAAACCTTCTAAGATTTAATCGAAATGTGTCACACCCGACCCAAAACGGCATCGGGTATGAAAAGGAAACAGAATAATGAACTTCTAACAGTCTAAAAGCCAAACTTATTTTCTAATAGATAAAAATTTATTTGGACTACCTAAAGCTTTATTAATTATTTGGCTTGGACTCGATAATTCTATCAAGCTTCCTACGTATCCCGAACGTCTCAAATCTTTAAATCGGGAATCAAAGCCACGTAGTTCTACCTATTTTAGGTAGTTCTCTTAATTATTCACACATTGAAGAACAATATTTCCAACAATTTTTAAAAAATGCATAACGTGACTACTATGAAGACCAGTAAACTATAATTCCATGAAGTCTGTATATAGAAATAGATCCACATCAGATTGACATCATTATAAATATATTAGGATAGTTACTTAATCAAAACCAACATTTCTTTCTATGGGAACTAATCCGATCTGAACCTCAATTCTTTGCCTATTTTAAATTTCAGTGTGACCACCCGAGCTTCTTTAATTCATATCTCAAAATATACAAGTCCAAATTAATTAATTCCAAATTCTTTTGAAACTTAACATATAGGGGAAATCTTAAATCAACAGTCCCGGAACAGAAACCTAAAGGAAAAGGGTCAAAAATCGGTTTAAACCCGAATAATCTGAAAAACGACCTCTACGTATTGTTTATATCATAACTCTCACATCCGATGTCCAAATGAGGTGATTCAAAAACCACTGGAAACCTAAGATACAGATGCAACTTTTCTTTTCTTATACCAGGAGCTAATTTTGACCCTAACAGGTCGAAAAATGGCTTAGAAGTATCAGGTACGAATCTGTTCTTTTACAAAAACGAATTTAGCTATAAGAAAAAAAAAGTCATCCAACTCCAAAATATAAAGCTTGTAATTGCCTTAATTCATACCATAAGACCATAATTCAATATTTCATCTTAGGAATACACAAATAACCTTATAAGGTCATACTAACATAAGTTAAACTCAAAAGCACAAATAACCTAAACCGCTTAGTTGAATTACTTTAAATATGTAATTACTATGAGTTGAATTTAATATATATATTATCCATGATGTAAGGCTGTCTAAATGTAGTAAAACTCAATTTGTCTAGGCTCACAAGTTAATCCTGTTTAGAGACTTGTCTACCACCTTGTGCTTGTTCATGCATGTGTATAAGATATGAAATTCACTTCTCTGTACTAAAAGAATTTACAGGTGTGGATAAATGGCAAAGCTAAATTAAAATCTGTACCAAATCTTTGTGATGATCTTGCGGGTAGTCATACTTATGTGCAAGAATATTGATAATATGGTTACGAAACATAATGATGAAGAAAAGAACTCAAGAGGATTTCTTTGCATATGTAAATCCGGTCACTAGAGACCCAGAATAGTCTTATGGACACCGACTGGTGTCTCGTCTCTCCTGAAAGGGGTCACAATACCAGACTAAACCAAGAAACTAAGACTCGAAACTAAATGCTTCATTTCCCCATGCGAAAATGAGTGAAACTCACTAAAACAACATGACAGTTGAAGGAAACAACCTGAAATAGCACGAAACAAGGAGGCCGCCTTGAATCGGAGCATGGTTCTCCGAGAACAGGGATAAGATAACTTAACATATTGATGGCCGCAGATGGGAGTGAGAGAGACCAACTCATTAGAGAGCCTTTTCTGATTTTCTAATTTTTCACGGAGATAGAGAAGAGAGATAGGACCAAGAGACAGTATTTCATCCATAGCCTTTTTTTCCTGAATGTTTTTTCTGGTTTTTCATTGAGAAAGAGAAGATAGAAAAGTGAGGAAGAAGATCTTAGAGAGAGACATGTACGAATTTAAGTCTGCTTCCCCACTTTCCAATACTTGAAATTCTAAATTTACTTCTCCCTATATAAATTGGAAAACTAAATTTACTCCTCCCCATACATATTAAACCTTAGAGTATTAATTTGGAGTTTATAAATGGTATGTAGTAAGATATTTTCTTTTTACTAATCTCACTTTAACCCCCAAATTTTCTAATTCATGACATTAGATCCTATTTATTACATTTTTACACCTATTTATAGTGTATTATTTTCCTTTAGTCCCTTTTTTTTCTATTTTATGAGTAAATAGAAAATTAAGCGATTAGTTGTTCAATATCTGTCGAAAAATTGAAAGTTCATCAATAACTCGAATACTCACTTCGTTTTCAATATGAACCTGTGTTATTTATCATCTCGATCTCAAAAATTCATCACGTATAACCGATCCCAACTCCTATTAAAATTACACGCTGACATATGTCCCAAATCCATAAAATTTAAATCAAATTGGTATGAAACTCGGCCTTTGAATAAAAACATCTTTTAAAAAAAATCATATTCTACTACCATATAAAAAAAATTTGTTTTTATTTTAATAAACTATGAGTACGTGATTTGAAATGTTATATAATTTAATATCAAATTATCATTAATATGAAAACTTTTGGACACGGACGTGAAAAAATGAGTCTAAGGTCAGCTTCCAGAAGTAGGTCAATACTTGGAACATTTTGTCATTACTCAGTTAAGTTCAGGTATCAGAGTTGAGGAACGCTGAGTAAATTTTACTTGTTTAATTTCAATGTTCACAAGTTTTAATTGATTATTGTTCAATGAGTAGTCATATGAGAAAAGTCAGCACATAGAAAACACAGCATATAAAGCATCATATGTGTATATGTATAAAAGATAGTATGAATAAGGACGCTTTTATATATACTCAGGCTAACAAGAAATATGCCATTAATAAAAACACAAGTTGCAAGTTAAGACTATTGCTAGTTCTATTTCTTGATGTTGGCTTGAACTTGGTTAGCTTTGGGTTTGGCTTGGCTTGGCTTGATAGTTCCTTGTTGCTGAGTTTGTTTGCCCGGGACAGCAAAAGTTGAGCCAGGAGGCTTCTGCTGAGTTTGACGTTGAGTTCCGTCAGCTGGCTGCTTATCTCTCTCCCCCGTTTTGCCAGCATCACCAGGACGAGGGGCAGAAGCATAGAATTGCCCCTTTTTAACAGCACGAGTCACTATGGTTGAGTACTGTTGCATTTGACTCGTACTTTCTTTAAGACATGTAAAGACCTGGATGTCATCTGCCATACTGGATGGTGGGATCTTAATATGAGCGCTGAGCATACTGAGTAAGAACTCAAGTGACTTCCCAATCCAAGTAATAGAGTCGGTCATCCTTACATATGATTGATAGTACATCCTGAGCATCGAAGCATCGTACATATGACGCTGAGCGTTGATGTGCCGAACATGCTCAAGAGTTGATCGGGTGCAGTGCAGGATGTCATTGGTCTTAACCTGGTCAGTTTCCATTTCTTCTCGGCTCAGGTTGAGTAGGCGCACAGCCTCAACAATTTATTCAATGGAGCATTGAGAAGTGGAGGAGATAACTTCTTGAGCTCCAGTTAGCTCAGTGGTCAGCTGGGTAAAATGCTGAGTGACTTCAGCAAAAGTTGCGGATGATGAGTTCACAGCATATAGGGCATTGATTTTACCTTCAATGGAGTTCATATGATTTACCATCATGAGCTGCAGTTCTGCCAGCTTGACCATAAATTCTTGCTTGGGCTGCTGAGAGACTAAGGAAGTCATAACATTCATCAGCTTCTTGAGACCTTTGAGTTCGGTCAGAAGTTGCGTAATGGATGAGAGTTGAGTAGACTCGGCAGGAGCGGACCTAGCAGCATCGGCTTGAGACTGATCAATTGCTTGTAAAAGCATATGGGCTGAGTTGATGATTCGACGTCCTGACTTAGAGGCGTTGAGAAAGTTATAGGAATCATCTTCAGAATGGTTCTGCGTAGTCTCAAGGGCCGTTTCGTTGTCAGCACCAGATGTTGGACGATTTTGGTGCTGCCCAGAAGTAGAGGTGCCAGCTTTAACAGTAGCGGCATCCATATTATTGAGGCCAGCAGCAGGAGTTGACTGGCCTAGAATCTGCTCGGTAGGAGTTGGGAGTGTTTGCTCAGCAGAAGTATTTACCTGCTTAGAGTCATCTTGAGGCTGAATTGGGATAGTCGGTGGAGTCAGTTCAGAGTTGGCTTGAGCATGAGGATTTTCCTTTGCTAACTCATTATGTTGAGCAGCAGGAACTTTGATCACTTGCTCAGTAGAAGATGGGGCAGAGGTGTCGGCAGAAACTTGATCCTTAGGAATTTTTGGGTCGGCTTGTTCCTTAGTTTGAGAACCAGAGGCTTGCTTTTCCTTCACTTGACTGTGAGTGGGTGTAATGACCCGGTCCGGAGTGGGTGGCGCCGGGGTAAGAAGGCCCGAGCAAGAAGCGGCCCTAAAGGATGGCGATGGGGGCAGGAATGAACTGAATCCCACATCGGAAATGGAGAGGGAGTGATTGGGGCTTATTAGTAAGATGTGAATCCAATACATGCAGACGCGTTTTAAAGCCGTGAGGCCCAATGTGTTGGAATTGGGCCAAAGCGGACAATATCTATATGGTATTGGATCAGGGTGTTACAATTGGTATCAGAGCCGACTCTCCACGTACGATGTGTGGTTCGGGGATGAACCAGGCGGAAGCTGGTGGGCCTGTAACGACCCGGTCCAGAGTGGGTGCCGCCGGGGTAAGAAGGCCTGAGCAAGGAGCGGCCCTAAGGGATGGCGATGGGGGCAGGAATGAACTGAATCCCACATCGGAAATGGAGAGGGAGTGATTGGGGCTTATTAGTAAGATGTGAATCCAATACATGCAGACGCGTTTTAAAGTCGTGAGGCCCAATGTGTTGGAATTGGGCCAGAGCGGACAATATCTACATGGTATTGGATCGGGGTGTTACAATGGGCCAGAGCGGACAATATCTACATGGTATTGGAGCAGGGTGTTACAATTGGTATCAGAGCTAATTCTCCACGTACGATGTGTGGTTCGGGGACGAACCAGGCGAAAGCTGGTGGGCCTGTAATGACCCGGTCCGGAATGGGTGGCACCGGGGTAGAAGGCCTGAGCAAGGAGCGGCCCTAAGGGATGGTGATGGGGGCAGAAATGAACTGAATCCCACATCGGAAATGGAGAGGGAATGATTGGGGCTTATTAGTAAGACATGAATCCAATACATGTAGACGCGTTTCAAAGCCGTGAGGCCCAATGTGTTGGAATTGGGCCAGAGCGAACAATATCTACATGGTATTGGACCATGGTGTTACAATTGGTATCAGAGCCGACTCTCCACGTACGATGTGTGGTTCGGGGACGAACTAGGTGGAAGCTGGTGGGCCTGTAACGACCCGGTCCGGAGTGGGTGGTGTTGGGGTTTAGTGTCCTATAGACAATTGTTCTAGGATACAAACTTAATGTAAATGAATTGTTCTTTATATCATTTGTTTTAATGAGATATATGTTTTATAACTATATAAAGGCAATCCCTTTTAAGCACTAAATAAAGTCTAATAAAAGGAAATCCGTAAGTTTATTTAAAGTGATTATAAAGTGTTTATACAAGCATGAAGTGAGACAAAACTTTATAATAAACTGATAAACTTAAAACCACCCCAAGTCAAGTGATATGTTTGGGATTGATATATCACTATTGAGACTTGTATGTAACAATGTCTTCTGTCCGACAGAAAGCTGATCTCACAAGCTTCATATATACAGATATCTGGGCAGTTACATAGATCCGATGAAAAGTAGTTCATTAGGATTGGGGATCCGATTTGAGATAACAGGATGGGTAGATTCATCCTTGTCACATGTTCATCTCATTGGTATTAATAGGTATAACTAATCCTCAAACTCAAAGGAATATTAATTGGTATTCTGGATTACGGAATGTGACGCTTTGACTCTGGTGTAACACGATCCTTAACAGAGATGACTCTAGGGTGTGAACAGTGGATGTTGGGTATCATAGGAAGTGATTGCGGGATCGTTATATATTGGATTAAGCATTTATCACTCCCGATAAATGGGAGATACATCCAAGGATCGCTTGTGGAAGACTCGACTCTAAATCCTTGTAAGGTGATAGCTTAAGAGTAGAAATACAGATTTCACTTAACCTATCTATTTGAGTTGACTCAGCCTGTACAAGTAAAACGAACGTCTCGCTATATGTGACTTGACATCACCCATAGTCATAAGATTCAGTTCAAGGATGTAGTTGATAAAGGATCGAATTATACTGTAACTAATACGGAAGGGTTAACGACAGAATCAACCTGTCTTCTTAACGGACTCTGGGGGAATGATTACAGACTTGCCTATAACATACTCAGTACATCATTCCGTTATGCAAAGATTAAATATAATTCTTTGAAAATTATTTAATAACGTTGCATACGGCTAGAAGCAATAAGAACCTAATGGGTCACACATAAGACTTGGAACCTAAAAGAGAGATAGATGTTAATTAATTGATGGAAGCCCAATTGAGCCCAATAAGGCCCATGGACCAAGGGGGGGTCGAAATTCATGTAGTGATATAGATGAATAATTAATTTGATTTTGTTAAACCTAATTAGATTAGGATTATGAATTAAATTAATTAAGAGATAAATAAGTTAGGAGTTTTAATTAGATTATAATACTCCTATTATTATCCAATAAGGTTATTATTATTATCCTTAATATATTAGATATATAACAAGATAATAATTAGGAATTCTATTCCGAATTGAATTCCTATTCAGTAACCTAATTTTATCTAACTAGGGATTAGATACAAGAGATTATAAATACCCCACCCTATGGGATTTTTGAAACACACTAGCTAATCCCCTATTGAGATTTTCGAAATCCACCCTAGTGCAAGAGAGAGAAAATTCGACACCCCTAGTTCGAGGACGAGATTTCTCTACGGCTTCATTTGATCAATTGATTTCATCTATTTCTTTTATCCTTGATCTTGTGTTGATTAGTTAGAGGCAATCTACTTTGGTTGTTATTCAATGGTTGATTCTAAATTAATCTTCCCGTGTTTTATTTCGTGTTTGGGGAACTCGGAGAAGAGTTGTGGGCACTTCATTAACAATGGTAGATTGATCATCAAAAGGTAATTCTTCTTATCCTTCTTTATATGAAATAATGATTAACGGATCCTAGGGTTAAATGGAAATAGGTTAAAAATTTTATATTTCCGCTGCTATACCTTAGCCTAATTTCCAACAGTGGTATCAGAGCCAGGTTAAATCCGTTATTTCATATATGAAAATTTAGAAGTTTTCAATAGGATTGAATAAATATTTATAGTTAGGATTAATTAACACATTGTTTTGATTAATTAATTCTAGGGTAAATTCCAAAAAAAACCTCTGTGGTTTGATGTTATTCCAAAAAAACCCTTGTGGTTTGGTTTTACAAAAAAAAGGACCGTGGTTTCGCCGTTACTCGAAAAACGGAAAATGACTTAACACCGTTAAAAATGCTGACGTGGCAAGGGGTAGAGTTGGAAATTTTTTTTTTATTTTTTTTATTTTTTTTATTTTTTCTTTTTCTTTTTTCTTTTTCTTTTTCTTTTTCTTTTTTTTCTTTTCCTTCTTCTTCTTCTTTTTCTTCTCCTTCTTCTTCTCCTCCTCTTTCTTCCCTTCTTCTTCTTCTTCTTCCTTCTTCTTCTTCTTCCTTCTTCTCCCCTCCTCCATTCTTCTTCTTCTTCATCCCTCTTCTTCTTCCTTTATTTTTTTTCTTTTTTTTTAAATTTCGAAAATTTCCAGATTTCTTCGGAAATCTGGAAAATTCTAGAAATCTGGAAATTTCCAGATTTCCGACGGAAATCTGGAAAATTCCAGATTTCTAGTTCTCTATCTTATGCATTCTTTGTATTTTGCTTTCTATTTGTCCTCCTTCTTCCTCTCATCCTCTTCTTCCTCCTCCTTCTTTTTTTTTCTTCCATTTTTTTTAATTCATTATACAAAGAACCACTTTACAAATAGACCTCTATAATAATTAAAAAAAATGAAAACAAAACCTACGTGTCCACCAAAAAGAGCTGATTCTCGTGAATTTCATTAGAGGATAAAAGGAAACAACAGTAATAGTATAACATAAAATAACGGTTTCTTATATCTTAATACATCCACTGATTTATAAAATTGAACTGGAGACAAAGAATAAGAAGGAAAAAAGAAATTAACCAAACAAATCAAAGTCTGGGAATAATCCTAAAGCTTCAATTCTTCCCACCGGAAAAAATAAACTTGAAATCGATAAAAGAAAAGCGATGATCAAGAACATGAAGGCCATTAATTTGGATAGGATTTCACATACCGTCAATAAGAAAAATGTAGAGAGATTGTAAGCACCGGAGAATTTTCAAAAAATAGGAAAAGTATCCTTCCCTTCCCGTGAAAGAGAATGGCGATTCTGTAGGGTCGAACAAGGTGGGCTTTTTTGGAAGGAATTGACAGAGAATGAGAGTTTAGGCGGAAAATTTCCTTTTGATTTCTGTCTGGAAAATTTCCAGAAATCTGGAAATTTCCAAAACTTAAAAAAAAAGAAAAAAAAGGTAGAAGAAGGAGGAGGAAGAAGAAGGGGAGAAGAAGAAGAAGAAGGAGGAGGGGGAAGAAGAATAAGGAAGAAGGAGAAGAAGAAGGAAGAAGAATGAGGAGAAGAAGGAAGAAGAAGAAGAAGAAGAAGGAGGAGAAGAAGAAGAGGAGAGAGAAAAAATAAAAAATAATAAAAAAAAAATTCGAATTTCCAACTCTACCCCTGTGCCACGTCAGCCAATTAACACCGTTAAGCCCATTTCCGTTTTTCGGGTAACGGCGCAAACCACAGTCCTTTTTTTTTTGTAATAACAAACCACAAGAGTTTTTTTGGAACAACATCAAACCACAGGGGTTTTTTTTGGAATGTACCCTTAATTCTAAGGATAAATAAGTTTTAATTAATTGTTAATTAAAATTGATTATGCGTATGTTCCTAATTATTTTGGTTGATAATCATTATAACAAAAATCTATTAGTTTTATAGTTAGATTGATAAAATCAGTTTTATTAATTCTAAAGATAAAACGGAAATCTATAGTAGGTTTTCCTATTTTCTGAAAATCGTTTTAAAACCATTTTAGAACTGATATATATATATATATATTTAAAATTGTTATTATAAAAAAAATATACGACAGCAGCCCGAGTCGCGCATCGCGGCGCGACTGGCCGCTGTCGCGCGGCGCCTGGCCGCCACTGCCGCAAGGCAGTGGCGTTCCCGCCGCCCTAGGGCTGCTGCAAATCGGCAGCAGCCCACTCTCGGGCCCGACCCGACACCCACTTGAATTTTAAATTGTTTAAAATCGGTTTTTATATATTTTAAATATATATGTTTCAGAAATTGATAGTTTTCTGTTTTGGTTATCGAATGAAAATTTGTTTAAAAGTTTGTTTTACCAATTTGTAAATCAAAATGTTAAATGAATTAAAATCAAAATAATCGGGACGTGCATAATTAAAGTTTTGTATAGTTATATTAATCTAAATATTAATATAAAAGATACGAAACTATTAGAAGTAAAATTGGATGAAAGTTAATTTGATAAGTTAATGTGATTAACATAAATATTACATAAGATAGTTATGTAATCAACCAATTAAATTTATTTAATTGAGTCTATGCATGTTTGGAGTTATGGACATATTTGGACCCTCTTTTAGTCTTTTGGTATTTTTGAAATAGGGCCTACGAGTCCTGCCTTTCTACTATCTATTGTAATTTCTCCTCTCATCTGATTCCCTTCAATTCAATTGAAGTTTTCTTTAGTAGTATAGAAATTAATCTGTAATTTCAAGGCGCCATGGAGAAGACGGAAGACCTAAAGAGAAATATGTAATAGTTAGTATTTCCTTAGGTTTGCCCTTTTTATTCCGTCTCTGGCTCGACGGAATAATTTAGATGATATGTCCATAACGCCAATGTATGTGAATGTATGTGTCTGATGTATGCTAAAGCAAATCAAGACTAAGTTAGATTGTGAGACCTAAAATAAAATCCCTCATTAAAAGTTAAGTAAATAAGCAAGTTATTAAAATCGGTTGTCCCTCCCTAATATTATAATTCAGCCGGCAGCACTGAGGGCCTTTGGGTTGTTGAGTAAACTCAAGGTCGGGGTCTTACGGTAACACCTGAATTATCGAAAATCATATTTCATGAATATGGGGTAATACTTAAATTAGATTATGATAATTGGATGAGTAAACTCATGTTGTCATAAACTAATGGGCAATATGGTTGGGATTAATATGAATAGCATATTAGTTACTAATGTGGTTAGTAACCCAATAACCTAGGAATCACATTAAGGATGTGATTGATTACATGAATCTACCTAATGAATGAGACTAGCTTGTTGAGTAAACTCAAGGCGAAATCTCAAGAGTTAGGATCCTAGCTCACTAAAGGATTTGTGAAATTTTTCGAATTAATATGGAGGGCTATTAATTTGGCAAAATAGTGGGAGCAATCTAAAATAAACTAAAAGGCCTATAATTTTAGATTGATATACTTTAAGCAAATGAATGACATACGTTTACTCTTTCTCACTCTCAGGTTTAATTAAACGCACTCTTAAAATCATGACTAATACCAATCTGCAAAACATTCTTACCGATAACAAATTGAATGGTTCAAACTTCACCGACTGGTATCGCAACCTCAAAATTGTTTTGAAGTTCGAGAGGAAAGGGTATGTACTTGATGTTGAAACACCTTTCCACATGATTTTGATTTGACAAAATTATTTAAGTAAAATTAAATATATTCTAAACACACTAAGTTTAAATGCTTTGATTTATTATACTAATGTGTTTGTTCAATGTTGAGTTAAAATTGTTTATAAGACATAAAGAATAAAAGGCCCAAAGCCCAATACGGAAGTTAAAGCCTAAGTCAAACAGATCAAGGCAACTCAGCCCGCGTGTGCAAAACGCTGTCGTTATGTACAAAACGCAGCTCAGCGGAAGAAGGATCGAGAAGACCTTCGTTGAACAACTTCGTAACGAAGCTGCTGGGTTGAATCGACAAAGAGTACAAGACAACATCTGAGCAAGAACAACTTCCAGACAAAGTGTTTCCACTTTGGGTAAAGTTCATAAGAAACAGAACGCTGTCTAGTTGACCTTACCATAAATGGAGAGATATTCTGCCGAGCTGACTAAAAGCTGCTCAACACTGACCGAGGACAGAAGATACTCAAATTTGATTGGCCGAGAGCTCTGAGCAAGACTGAGTGACAACGACAGGAATCCGTTTCCCTCCAACGGTTATTTCGAAATTTGAAATGACCGATGTCTCAGACGTCTCTATAAATAGAGCCCTTCAGTTCTTCATTCCACACAGAACTTTATCAAGCCATTACGCTGACCAAAATTCTACTCAAAGTTCTGCAAGAAAAAGCAAAGCAAATACTTACACCAAATTCTATATCTTTCGTGTAAAAGTCTAGAGTGATTATTCAATCATCTAAGGTGTCTTAGCAATTGTTGTTTAGGACAAATCTTTATCATTTCTAGAGATTAGAAAGGAGAGGTTGAGTACTCGGTTATAGTACTCAGCGAGAGATTAGGAGTGAGTAGAGGTATAGAGGAAGGTACTCTTGTTATACTCAGCTTCTAAGTTGTAAAAGGTTTGATGCTCTACCGTTAAAGAGCTCAGTAGAGAATTCGAAAGCTCGGAACGTGTTCCGGGGATAGGACGTAGGCTCAGAGGCCGAACTTGGATAAATCTGGTGAGTAACATCTTTCTAACCTTAAACTCCTTAATATATATATTGCTTGCTTAAACAAAACTGACCAAGTAAAGAGGTCAAGCTGAGTTGTGTGTATTGAGTGTCTGAGTTCAGGAATAGACTCAAAGTGCTATCCCCTGACTCAACGAAAGAAGCTGACTTAGTTACCAGTTGACTAAGCTAGTGTCTTACTTACTCAGCGCGCTGTGTAATCTTTTTCAAAGAAAAAGAAGTCAGCCTTAACGTACTTAATTTTTAAATAGTTCCTATCCCCCCCTTGGAACTAACTTATTACGTTATAAGGGACCAACAAGTGGTATCAGAGCTTAAAAGCTCGTTGTGAAAGGTTTAACTACCTTGAGCTGATCCCCACTATGGCTGAAAACAGCACTCGGTTTCTCCCAGGAAACCAGACAACTCAGATCTTACCTGAGGGGCTGTCCATTACTCGGCCTCCCCTATTATTCGGGTCTAACTATACCTTTTGGAAGAATAGGATGAAAAACTTTATTCAAGCAACAAACATGAGTGCATGGCTTTCAATAGCCCAAGGCCCGTTTGTTCCTGTTGAAGTTATGGCTGGCCAAACAGTTGTCAAAGCTGAGGCCAAATGGACAGAGGATGATCTCAAGAAGCTACAAAATCACGCTTCGGCTATAAATATGCTTCACTGTGCTCTTGATGCTGCAGAATATAATAAGATATCAGGTTGTGAGTCGGCGCAAGAGATCTAGAAGAAGCTGGAAGTCACCTATGAAGGAACCAACAAAGTGAAGGAGTCCAAGGTGAACCAGCAGATGAGACTATACGAGCTGTTCGAAATGAACGATGATGAAGGAATCTGACATAAATGCAAGGTTTACAAACATCATCAACGAGCTCAAGAGACTTGGGAAGATCTTCACCGAGGAAGAACAAGTCAAAAAGATTCTTAGGAGTCTTCCTAAAAACTGGCAAGCAAAGAAGACTGCTGTTGAGGAAGCTCAAGACTTAACCACCTATAAATATGATGAACTCAACTTTCGAGGTGAAGGAAAAATCTGAAGACAAGAAGCAAAAGTCTCTTGTCATGAAAGCTGACTCCACTTATGGGAGCTCAACAGATGATGAGGAGATGGCTATGTTCACCAGGAAGATGAAAAGGCTATTAAAAAAGAATGACAAATATTCTAAGAAGCCCTACAGAAAGTTTGATAAGTATAAAGCTGAGTCCAGCGACAGCAAATACAAGAAGGACAACTCAAAGCCCATTACATGCTTTGAATGTCATCAAACTGGCCATATTAAGTCAAGCTGCCCCACGCTGAGGAAAGAAAGGAAGAACGGCAAAAAGGCAATGGTGGCAACATGGAGCGACAATGATGAGTCTTCATCATCAGAAGCTGATGCCACTGAGTCAGCAAAGATCTATTTTATGGCTGACGAACTTGCTGAGCCGTGCGTCTCTGAGCATGCTGACCCCTCCATTGCATCTGACGGTGAGGAGCAATCAAATGAGGTAATATCACTTCCCCAGCTCAGAAATGAAATGGTTAATGCCCTGAGTGACCTCTACACACTTGTCAAAAAGTGTAATAAGAAAATTAGAGCACTCAGCAGGCGATGTGACGAGGTTGAGGAGGTCAAACTGAGTGACCTTCGATATCTTCTTCAGGACAACTCAGATTTGCATAGTAACATTGGAATTATGCAAAAGTTTGTCTCTGAGGTCCAATCAGATTCCAAGAAACTGAGAAAGGATGTCACATCCATTCAGAACCAACTAAAGGTTCCAAACAAAAGAAATATTCCTCTGAATGCTCAGTACCGAAGTACTGGTCAACAGAGATGGAATCCCCAGCGGAATGTCTAGTGTGACTTCTGTGGGAAGAAAGGACACACCACAAAGGTGTGCTGGCACGCTCAGCACTGGGGTGCTGACCAGTCAGTGAGAAATCCTAAACGGAAGGTCAGCTGTGACTTCTGTGGAAAGAATGGCCATACTTTCCAAGTATGCCGCCATAAAATAAAATATGATGCTTTACCTGTTGAACCTAACAAGCAAGGAACCAAAAAGAATTGGGTACCTAAAAGTAACTAGTTACATTGCAGGTAAGCCTGAGATGTGCCGAGAAGTCAAAGATGTGGTATATTGACAGCGCATGCTCAAGGCATATGACTGGTGATGAAGCTCAGTTCATCACATTCGAGCGTAAACGAGGAGGAAGTGTAAGTTTTGGAGACAACAAAAAGGGTAAGATAGTAGGGTCAGGAACCATTGGAGGTAATCCTACTATTGAGTCAGTCTCCCTAGTCAGCGGACTCAAATATAACTTACTCAGCTTAGCTCAGCTATGTGACAATGGGAGAAAAGTTATATTTGATGACACTGGATGTAAAATATTCGAGGGTAAAACTAATGAGTTAATTTTAATTGCCCCTCGTATTGATAATGTCTTCATGCTGAGCTTGGAGAAAAAGATTTCAAAAACTGTATGCTTAGTTTCAAAGGAAGAAAATTTCTGGCTATGGCACAGGAGACTTGGTCATGTAAGCATGGACCTCCTGGCCAAATTAGCAAGAAAGCAATTGGTTGAGGGACTGCCAGAACTTAGGTTTGAAAAAGATCAACTATGCCACGCTTGCCAAGCTGGAAAACAAACCAAACAATCTTTTCATAGTAAAAATGTTGTCTCAACTAAGCGTCCGTTAGAGTTACTACACTTGGATCTCTTCGGTCCAGTCCAGCCGCTGAGTCTGGGTGGAAGAAGATTTTCCTTGGTCATTGTAGATGACTTTTCTCGGTACACTTGGGTCATCTTGTTGAGTAGCAAGGATGAGACCTTTGAGACATTTTCAAATTTGGTTAGAAAACTTGAAAATGATAAAGACCTAAAATTGTCTCACATCCGAAGTGATAATGGTGGAGAATTCAAAAACCAACAGTTTGTTGAATTCTGTGAAGCCAGCGGCATTGACCATAATTTTTCTGCTCCTATGACGCCTCAACAAAATGGGGTTGTTGAAATAGCCAGGACAATGCTGAGTGAGCATAGGCTTCCAAAGTACTTTTGGGGACAAGCTGTTAACACAGCGTGCTATATTCTTAATAGGGCTCTTGTTAGACCTATACTAAAGAAAACCCCATACGAACTTTGGAAAGGACGAAAGCCCAACATTGGATACTTTCGTGCCTTTGGCTATAAATGTTTTATTTTAAACACCAAAGATAGCCTAGCTAAGTTTGACTCAAAAGCTGATGAAGCTATCTTTTTAGGCTACTCAACAAACAGCAAAGCATACAGAGTTTTCAATAAACGAACTCAAGTTTTAGAAGAGTCCGTACATGTTGAGTTCGACGAAACTAACCCTGCAGGAAGATATCTGCCGCTGACCGAGGATAATCCACACTCAGTACCCGCTGATCAAGATACAGCCGCTGAGTCATTCCCTCAAGGGCTGACCAAAGGTAAAAGTGAACCTCAAATTGTTTTCACTGACCAGTCTTCACCTGCAGAGATTGTTGAAACACAGACAGCACAAGACATAAATCTACCAAAGGAGATAAGGATACCAAGAGGACACTCAGAGAGTGCTATTCTTGATGCCGCTGAGAATACCCTGATGACAAGAAACCAACTCAGGAGATACCTCAGCAACGTAGCCTTCGTCTCAGTTCAGGAACCTAAGAACTTCGCTGATGCTGAGGAAGATGAATTCTGGATGAGCACAATGAAAGAGGAACTTGACCAATTCAGGAGAAACGATGTATGGGAGTTAGTGCCACATCCAAGGAGTCAGAAGACCATTGGAACAAGATGGGTCTTCCGCAACAAGCTGGATGAGCAAGGAAATGTAGTCAGGAACAAAGCAAGGCTTGTAGCTCAGGGCTACAGTCAGCAAGAAGGTATTGACTACGGTGAGACCTTTGCCCCAGTGGCAAGGCTAGAGGCTATTAGAATTTTATGCGCTTATGCAAGCTATATGAACTTTAAAACTGTTTCAAATGGATGTTAAGAGTGCATTCCTTAATAGAGTTATAAACGAGGAAGTTTATGTGAATCAACCTCTAGGGTTTGAGGATCCTAAATTCCCAAACCACGTTTATAAACTCAAAAAGGCTCTGTACGGCCTCAAGCAAGCACCACGTGCTTGGTATGAGAGGCTGACCAGTTTCCTGCTGACTAGAAACTATGTCAGGGGCAAAGTTGATACAACCTTATTCATTAAGAGAAAGGGTAAAGATACACTGCTGGCTCAAATATATGTTGATGATATTATTTTCGATGCTACTAATGAGTCAATGTGCAAGGAATTTAGCAAGCAAATGCAGACTGAGTTTGAAATGTCAATGATGGGAGAACTCAACTTCTTCCTTGGACTTCAAATCAAACAAGGGAAAAATGGCATCTTCATCAGTCAAGCTAAATATGCCAAGGAGATATTGAAGAAATATGATCTTGAAAATTGCAAGCCAATATCCACTCCTATGGGCACTGACACTGTCCTCTGCGCTGACGAGAATGGTAAGTCGGTAGACAACAAATTGTATCGAGGTATGATAGGCTCTCTACTTTACTTAACAGCAAGTAGACCGGACATTCAGTTCTTAGTATGCTACTGTGCTAGATATCAATCTAACCCTAAGGAATCTCATTACATAGCTGTAAAAAGAATCCTTAGATATTTGCAAAGCTCAATGAACGCAGGTTTATGGTATCCCAACACTCATGGTTTTACACTCGTTGGATACACTGACGCTGACTATGGACGAGACAAGCTAGAACGGAAAAGCATCTCTAGAGGATGTCATTTCTTAGGAAGCTGTCTTGTATCCTGGTTCAGCAAGAAGCAGGCGTCAGTAGCCTTGTCTACCACTGAAGCTGAGTACATTGCTGCTGGACACTGTGTTGCTCAAGTCCTATGGATCAAGCAACAGCTTGAAGACTATGGTGTTCAAACAAAGACAATTGAGGTCAAATGTGACAACAAAAGTGCAATTGATCTATCCAATAACCCAATTCAACATAGCAGGATGAAGCATGTCAGCATAAGACATCACTTCATTAGAGACCATGTACTCAAGGGTGAGATAAAGCTGACCTACGTCCCAAGGGATGAGCAGCTTGCGGATATCTTCACAAAGCCACTAGCTCGTGAACAGTTCAGCATACTGAGAGAAGCCATTGGTATGTTTAATCCTCTTCAGTAAATTCCAGCTCTTAATATAGATTCATGCTGAGTGAATTAACATGCTGAATGATCTATTATTTGCTGAGTGAATAAATGTATGTTGAGTGTTTAATGCTAAATGAATAAATATCACAAACTAAGCAAACATTAGCACCGAGTAGTTATCTCAAACTGAGAAATCATCTGTTTGTATAAAACTGACCACTCAGAATATAGAACGCTTAGTATTCTAAACGCTGAGTATAAGATCCGTTGCATTTAATGCTAGAGCACGCGAATAGCCACCTAGGATGACGTATGCACCGAATGTGTCATAAAAGCCAGGATCATTGTCGGTTGACAATCCCAAGGCAAAACTGACACATGGATTCGATAAAATCCACTTTTCACCGCTATAAATAATGGGCAAATCCCCATTGTTATCTCTTTACACTTACCGAATTCTCTGGCATAAGCATTCTCTCTCTAAAATTCTCAAAACTTCCAAGTCTTTCTCTGAAACTATGACTAAGGTTTCCGTTAACATCTCCGGTGCCGGTCACCCTAAGACCAGTTCCGATGAACCATCCAAGCAAACTACTTCGCCTGAAACGACTAAGGCCACTACACCGAGCAAAGGCAAAACCGGCCAAGCCACCTCCTCTAAGGGAAAACCGACCAAAGCCAGAACCTACACTAAGGTTTTCGCATACGTTAGAGAGTGCAAGATAGACTTCTCACGATGGTTCTCTGAGGCCTTCGTAACAACCGAGCAACCATTCTGTGAATGGATATCGAAGAATGGCTGGACCGAGCTGTTCTCCATTAGAGATTCCACTTACCCTGACCTAGTAAGGGAATTCTACCACAACTTGCGGGTTGCTGACGATAACCAGGACTACCTAGTAACCGTGGTAAAGCAGAAAACAATCTTTATAAACCCTACCTACCTTGCCAATTTGCTGAAATTGAAGAATGAGGGAACAAAGCTGAGAAGAACTGGTGATCATGAAGGAACTGGGTACGAAGCCACCTTTTGCAAACCCCCTGGCCATTCTGGAGAAATCTCAAGTTCTTCAATGGGCCAGCACCAAAAGATGGCACACTACCTGCTGATCAATTACATCTACCCCAAGATTAATTGCACCAGCTCAGCGACAAATTTCGAGCAATGCTTCATATGGCATATGCTGACCTTTAAGCCCATCAATATGCCAGTTTTCTTCATTGCTGCCTTCCAGAGGAGCACTGGAACTCTTAGGCTAGGCTCACTCATAACCAGAATCCTCAAAGACCATCAGGTTGGCCTGTTCGAGGAAACTGAGGCCCAAGGCTCTGAGATCACAGCTGTTGCGCTGCGTGCCTCGAAATATGACCAACCGATTAAGAAAGGAAAAAATGCTGATGAGGCTGATGAGGAGACAACTGTCCCAAAGAATGGCAAAAGGACAAAGGCTCCAGCTGCCCGAAAAAGGAAACCTCTTGGGACTCCTTCAAAGAAGGCTGAGCCTCAGACCAAGAAGCTAAAGTCAGCTTCTCAAAAAGGTCATGAGAGACCTAAGTCAGCCGAGAAGAGAAGCAGGCAAGATGAGCCTGAAATGGAGGAAAGAACAGATGCTGATGAGCAACCTCAAAAGAAGAAAAAGTCTTTAGAGCTGACCCCTATTGATGCTATCCTTACTGACATCATTGTTCCCGGTGATTCTCACTTCACACAGTGTCAGGGAACTGAAGCTAAGCATTAAGAAGATGATGTGGAACTGGATGATCACTTCATCACTCAGGTGGAAGAAGAATTAGATAATGAAAATCAGGATGATGAGGAAGCAGAAGAAGAAGAAAGTGGTCAGGATGACGCTGAGGAGACAGCTAGTGAAGAGGAAGCTACTGACCCATCTAATACTGAGTTGGGTGCAGATAAAGAACACGAACAAGCTGACCAGCTCAAGGCTGATCAAGAAGAAACTTCACCTTCTCACTCAGGAGAGTCTATCCAAGCTGACACTCCTCCTCGCAGAAGAAGATTAGTAAAGGCAAGTCAGAAAACTGTCATTGACCTACCAATTCAAAAGCCGACTAAAGATCCTTCCTCACTCAAGTTTAAGTTTTTCAGTAAGCAAACCCCTTCTTCTCAACAAGCTTCTCTTGAAAAGCAAGCCTCTGTTTCTTCACAAAAGGAACAAGCCGACTTGAATGCTTCCGCTATCTCAACAAGCCAAATCGAGCAAGTTCTCGTCAATATTGCTGCTCCAAGCACTGTGCTGACTCAGAACATTCCTGCCCCTATCAGCACTGACAACATTAGGATCACTACTTCACCAACCATCACTACTGCCGATCAATCATCTCTTCCAGAAAACCAAGTACAGATTGATAACCCTCTTCCAGTCACTGACCATGTCATCACTTCGACTCCTCCACCAATTGGTCAAACTGTTGAAACTAGGCAACATGATGAAGGATCACTCAGCTATCTGCATGCCACCGAGTCTGGTAGACAACTAATCAACTCGGTGCAGTCATTGATCAAGGATTTCCATCAACATGCTGAACCTTCTGCTGGGTCTACTAATACTACATCAGCTCAGCTGTCCCAAGTCACTCTGCTTCTAAATGAAGTTAAGGGACTGAAGGATTTGCTAAGTGATATGATCATAATTCAATCACATCAGCCCAGACAGGACTCAATATCAAAGCTGGTTGAGCTCTAACTGACAACGGTTCAACATCTTAACACTCTTCAAGGCCAATTCCAGACCTTGTCAGCTGCAAACACTCAATATGCAACTTCTAATGAAGTTAAGATGCTCTTTGCCCAGCTTCACACTGAGCAAACAAAGACCAACCATCAATTGGCTTCCTACTCTCAATGCTCGGTGGAGCAAATCAGCGAAGCAGTTCGTCTGCTGAACTTGAATAAGCAAGAGATGGACACTGACCAAATGAAGCAAAATGAGATCTTGGTCAACTCCCAAAGGATCTTCACCCATTTGCGTCATAACAATATCCAGCGTCAATACTATGACTCAGCCTTGCTGAAGACCTTTCATCAAGTTTTTGCTGCACTGGCAGATTCAATTACTTGGGTAGGTAAGTCTCAAGCTTACATACTGAGCCTTCTCAGCGCCGCTAAACTCGGCATACCAAAAAAGGTCTTGAATGAAGGTGTTATTGTCTTTGACGACATTAATGAAAGTGCCGACAAACTTAAGGAGCTATCCGCCGTACTGACTGCCGCAGTCTTAACCAACTCCTTTAGAATTCCTGCTCCTCCCGATGCTGACAAAACGGGGGAGAAAGAACAAGCTAGAACTCAGCAGGAGGCTCCTAGAAGTAGTCAGTCTAAGCATAAGAAGAAGAAGTAGAAATAGGCTAGGCTTAGCTTTTTACTTAGTCTGTAGTCTCTATGTTCTTTTATGCTCATCTTTCGCTATGTATGCTGACTACTTTACTTTAATACAATACTTGCATCTTTTATCCTAACTTGAGTTATTTCATACGATGCTGAGTATTATGCTATTATGTATCTCCAAATACATCAACTATGTTTAATGCATATAATACTTGTTGATTGTATCCAATGCTGATAATATGTTTGACACTATCTTGTATGTTTATAAAACACTGTCTCATAAGACCCATTGAACAAAATGATTACTCAGTGCTCTCTATGTTACACCTTCCGCTTAATACTGAGTAAAATAGAATATATTCCATGAGCTGGCCTATATCTGAAAACTGACCTTAGACTTACTCGATTAAACCTTAAAATGTTTAGAGTTAAAACTAAGTCAGTAGCTCAACCCTGACGGGGGAGTTTGCTAAGTAATAATAGGTCAACTATCATGGGGGAGCTCAACACTGAGTTCCTCGCTGAATAGTTTTGCCAACATCAAAATGGGGGAGTTTGTTGAAACACCTTTCCACATGATTTTGATTCGACAAAATTATTTAAGTAAAATTAAATATATTCTAAACACACTAAGTTTAAATGCTTTGATTTATTATACTAATGTGTTTGTTCAATGTTGAGTTAAAATTGTTTATAAGACATAAAGAATAAAAGGCCCAAAGCCCAATACGGAAGTCAAAGCCCAAGTCAAACAGATCAAGGCAACTCGGCCCGCGTGTGCAAAACGCTGTCGTTATGTACAAAACGCAGCTCAGCGGAAGAAGGATCGAGTAGACCTTCATTGAACAACTTTGTAACGAAGCTGCTGGGTTGAATCGACAAAGAGTACAAGACATCAGCTGAGCAAGAACAACTTCCAGACAAAGTGTTTCCACTTTGGGTAAAGTTCAGAAGACACAGAATGCTGTCTAGTTGACCTTACCATAAATGGAGAGACATTCTGCCGAGCTGACTAAAAGCTGCTCAACACTGACCGAGGACATAAGATACTCAAATCTGATTGGCCGAGATCTCTGAGCAAGACTGAGTGACAACGACAGGAAGCCGTTTCCCTCCAACGGTTATTTCAAAATTCGAAATGACCGATGTCTCAGACGTGTCTATAAATAGAGCCCTTCAGTTGCTTCATTCCACACAAAACTTTATCAAGCCATTACGCTGACCAAAATTCTACTCAACGTTCTGCAAGAAAAAGCAAAGCAAATACTTACACCAAATTCTATATCTTTCGTGTAAAAGTCTAGAGTGATTATTCAATCATCTAAGGTGTCTTAGCAATTGTTGTTTAGGACAAATCTTTATCATTTCTAGAGATTAGAAAGGAGAGGCTGAGTACTCGGTTATAGTACTCAGCGAGAGATTAGGAGTGAGTAGAGGTATAGAGGAAGGTACTCTTGTTATACTCAGCTTCTAAGTTGTAAAAGGTTTGATGCTCTACCGTTAAAGAGCTCAATAGAGAATTCGAAAGCTCGGAACGTGTTCCGGGGACAGGACGTAGGCTCAGAGGCCGAACCTGGATAAATCTGGTGAGTAACATCTTTCTAACCTTAAACTCCTTAATATATATATTGCTTGCTTAAACAAAACTGACCAAGTAAAGAGGTCATGATGAGTTGTGTGTATTGAGTGTCTGAGTTCAGGAATAGACTCAAAGTGCTATCCCCTGACTCAACGAAAGAAGCTGACTTAGTTACCAGTTGACTAAGCTAGTGTCTTACTTACTCAGCGCGCTGTGTAATCTTTTTCAAAGAAAAAGAAGTCAGCCTTAACGTACTTAATTTTTAAATAGTTCCTATCCCCCCCCCTTGGAACTAACTTGTTACGTTATAAGGGACCAACACTTGATACACCGATACCCCCTTACCCAATAGATGATGCTCCCTACCAAGAATTTTATGCTTACTTGAAGCATAAATCTAATGACGATCAAATGGGAGACAACATACTTGCATCCCTGACACCGGAAGTAAAAAGGCAACTACATTCAGATATGGATGCCTATTCCATGGTCAAGCACCTAAAAGAGTTATTTGTGAATGAAACTCGGTGCGAACGCTACGAAATAACAAAGGAGTTATATAAAAGCAAGATGCAGGTGGGCACATCTGTAATGGCACACTGTGCCAAGATGATCAGCCTTATCACCAAGTTTTCTAGTATTGGAGATGCGATGGACCATGAACTAAGTGAAAACTTACTTCTTCAGTCCCTCCCCGAGAGTTACTCACAGTTCATCATGAACTACCAAATGAGTGGCTTGCAAACCTCTCTTGTAGAGCTTGCACATATGCTCGAGTCAGTCGAGCCCATTATAAAAGAAAACGAGGAGATACTGGCCCTTGCTATTGAAGGATCAAGAAAAAGGAAAGGGATCTCTCCCAATCCAAACCATCTTGATAAAGGCAAGGAGGCTGTGCTCACCGAAACGAAGGGAAAGGAATTAAAGAAGCCCAAAGGAAAGTGCTACTATTGTGGTGACTTGGGGCATTGGAAGAGGAACTGCATGGATTACCTAACCTTCCACAAGAAGGAAAATAACGGTACTTCAACATCTGGTATGTTTTATATTAAAATAAATACAGTTTCACAGTCTGAATCTTGGGTACTTGATACCGGATGTGGATCTCATATTTGTACAAATATGCAGGAGCTAAAACAGACTAAGGAACTAAAGAAAGGAAGCATAAACTTGCGAGTGGGAAATAGAGCAAGAGTTGCCGCCCTCGCAATTGGAGATTATGTTTTAAATTTGCCCTCTGGGCTTGTAATAGAATTAAGGAACTGTTTGTACGTTCCGCAAATGTCTCGTAACATTACTTCTATTAGCCATCTTGTTGACTACGGTTTTCATATTTCAATAAAAGACAAGAGTTGCAATTTTTATAAAGATTCGATCTTTTATTTTTCAGGAATATCACAAAATGGGATTTATGTGTTAGATGCCAAAATTCCTGTTTTTGCAATTGATACCAAAAGACATAAGCTAGATAATTCAACTTACTTGTGGCATTGTCGTTTAGGCCATATAAACAAGAGACGCATGCTAAAGCTACATTCAGATGGGCTTATAGATCCAATCGATCCCGAATCATTGGAAACATGCGAATCATGTTTAAAAGGTAAAATGACAAAGACACCCTTTAGCAATAAAGGTGAGCGTGTATCAGACACTCTAGGACTCATTCATTCAGATGTATACGGTCCTATGTCAGTCCAAGCAAGAGGATGATTCAGATTCTTCATAAGCTTCATAGATGACCATACCCGATATGGTTACATCTACTTGATGAAGCACAAATCAGAAGCTTTTGAGAAATTCAAATGCTTCAAGAATGAAGTAGAAAATCAATTAGGAAAGAAAATAAAGACACTTCGATCTGATCGAGGTGGCGAATATCTTTCAGATGATTTTCTGAATTATCTAACTGAATGTGGGATATGCTCACAATGGACACCTCCCTATACACCACAACACAATGGTGTATCCGAGAGGAGAAACCGTACCCTACTAGATATGGTACGATCCATGATGAGCATGGCCTTACTTCCAAATACGTTCTGGGGTTATGCCTTAGAAACTGCCCTCTTCACCCTAAATCGAGTACCAACTAAATCCGCTAGTTCCACACCATATGAATTGTTCGTTGGTAGGAAACCCGTGTTTTCATTTATGAGAGTATGGGGTTGTTCAGCATTTGTCAAATGCATTACGTCCGACAAACTAGATTCGAAATCTGATAAATGTTTCTTCATTGGATACCCTAAGGAAACTATGGGATATTACTTCTATCATCCAGATGATCAGAAAGTAATAGTATCCAAGCACGCAACCTTCTTAGAGAAAGAGTTTCTCGAAGAAACACAAAAGGTAAGCATGATTGAACTTGACGAAGTTCAAGAAGAAGAAACACTGACTGAAACAACAGAGGCGGTTGAGGTACCCGAAGAAGTCCCATTAGATGAGACTCCAGTGCCACCTATTCGTAGATCACAAAGAGTTCGTGAACTCCCAGTTAGATATGGTTTTCTAGTGGGAGATGATAATGAGGTTCCCGTGTTAGACGACGAACCCGAAAACTACGAAGAGGCTCTTACTAGTCCAGATTCTAAAGCATGGCTTGAGGCCATAGATTCTGAAATGGATTCCATGTATACTAACCAAGTGTGGACTTTGGTTGATCCACCCGAAGGGATAATACCCATTGGGTGCAGATGGATCTTAAAAAAGAAGACAGACATGGATGGAAAGGTTAGCACCTACAAAGCTAGGTTAGTAGCGAAAGGATATCGTCAGAAGAAAAGAATTGATTATGACGAAACTTTCTCTCCTGTGGCTATGTCCAAATCAATCAGAATCATGCTTGCAATTGCCGCTCACTTCGATTATGAGATTTGGCAAATGGATGTGAAAACAGCTTTCCTAAACGGAAACCTGCTTGAGGATGTATATATGATGCAGCCTGAAGGTTTCATATCGAAGGATGCAAATAAAGTTTGCAAACTTCAAAGATCCATTTATGGACTCAAGCAAGCATCAAGAAGTTGGAATAAGCGTTTTGACGAAACCATAAAACAATTTGGTTTCGAACAAAATTGCGAAGAAGCTTGCATTTACAAGAAAGTAAGTGGGAGCTCTATAGCATTTCTCATACTATATGTGGACGATATATTATTAATGGGAAATGACATTGCTCTACTACAGTCGGTAAAAGTATGGTTATCTGGTAACTTCTCAATGAAAGACCTTGGTGAAGCAGCTTATATACTTGGTATAAAGATCTACAGAGATAGATCGAGAAGACTGCTTGGTCTTTCACAGGCTACATACATTGAAAAGGTGCTAAATCGGTTTAGCATGCTTGAATCGAAACGAGGTAACTTACCCATGCTACATGGAGTAAAGTTAAACAATCATCAATGTCCTAAAACCGATGATGACAAAAGACGCATGGCTGTAGTCCCGTACGCCAGCGCAATCGGTTCGATTATGTATGCTATGCTATGCACTAGACCTGACGTAGCATTCGCGTTATCTGTAATGAGTCGTTACCCAGGGAATCCGGGAGACGAGCATTGGATTGCCGTCAAGAACATTCTTAAGTACTTGAGAAGAACTAAAGATATGTTCCTAGTGTACGCAGAAGGTGATCTGAAAATAGAAGGATTTTCAGACGCAAGTCATCTCACAGATGAGAATGATTTTAAATCCCAATCAGGATACCTGTTTATCTTGAATGGGGGCGCGGTCAGTTGGAAGAGTTCCAAGCAGGGAAGCGTAGCTTTCTCTACGACCGAGTCAGAGTATATTGTAGCTGCGGAAGCAGCAAAGGAAGCGGTTTGGATAAGAAAGTTCATTACAGAACTTGGTGTGGTGCCTGACATTGTAAATCCCATTACACTGTATTGTGATAACAATGGAGCCATTGCGCAAGCAAAGGAACCACGGTCTCATAATGCGTCCAAGCGTTACCTTAAGCGATACCACATCATAAGAGAGATTGTGGCTAGAGGAGATGTGAGAATAGAAAGAGTATCTACAGAGGACAACGTTGCAGATCGGTTGACAAAGCCCTTAACCCAGAAAGTACATGATCGTCATTTAACTTCTACTGGGATAAGTTTTAGAAACAATTGGCTTTAGTCCAAGTAGGAGTATGTTGGGGTTTAGTGTCCTATAAACAATTGTTCTAGGATACAAACTTAATGTAAATGAATTGTTCTTTATATCATTTGTTTTAATGAGATATATGTTTTATAACTATATAAAGGCAATCCCTTTTAAGCACTAAATAAAGTCTAATAAAAGGAAATTCGTAAATTTATTTAAAGTGATTATAAATTGTTCATACAAGCATGAAGTGAGACAAAACTTTATAATAAACTGATAAACTTAAAACCACCCCAAGTCAAGTGATATGTTTGGGATTGATATATCACTGTTGAGACTTGTATGTAACAATGTCTTCTGTCCGACAGAAAGCTGATCTCACAAGCTTCATATATACAGATATCTGGGCAGTTACATAGATCCGATGAAAACTAGTTCATTAGGATTGGGGATCCGATTTGAGATAACAGGATGGATAGATTCATCCTTGTCACATGTTCATCTCATTATTAATAGGTATAACTAATCCTCAGACTCAAAGGAATATTAATTTGTATTCTGGATTACGGAATGTGACGCTTTGACTCTGGTGTAACACGGTCCTTAACAGAGATGACTCTGGGGTGTGAACAGTAGACATTGGGTATCACAGGAAGTGATTGCGGGATCGTTATATATTGGATTGAGCATTTATCACTCCTGATAAATGGGAGATACATCCAAGGATTGCTTGTGGAAGACTCGACTCTAAATCCTTGCAAGGTGATAGCTTAAGACTTGAAATACAGATTTCACTTAACCTATCTATTTGAGTTGACTCGGCCTGTACAAGTAAAACGAACGTCTCGCTATATGTGACTTGACATCATCCATAGTCATAAGATTCAGTTCAAGGATGTAGTTGATAAAGGATCGAATTATATTGTAACTAATACGGAATCAACCTGTCTTCTTATAGCTCTAGGGGAATGATTACGGACTTGCTAATCACATACTCTGTACATCATTCCATTATGCAAAGATTAAACATAATTCTTTGAAAATTATTTAATAACGTTGCATACGGCTAGAAGCAATAAGAACCTAATGGGTCACACATAAGACTTGGAACCTAAAAGAGAGATAGATGTTAATTAATTGATGGAAGCCCAATTGAGCCCAATAAGGCCCATGGACCAAGGGGGGGTCGAAATTCATGTAGTGATATACATGAATAATTAATTTGATTTTGTTAAACCTATTTAGATTAGGATTATAAAATAAATTAATTAAGAGATAAATAAGTTAGGAGTTTTAATTAGATTGTAATACTCCTATTATTATCCAATAAGGTTATTATTATTATCCTTAATATATTAGATATATAATGAGATAATAATTAGGAATTCTATTCCGAATTGAATTCATATTCAGTAACCTAATTCTATCTAACTAGGGATTAAATACAAGAGATTATAAATACCCCACCCTATGGGATTTTCGAAACACACTAGCTAATCCCCTATTGAGATTTTTGAAATCCACCCTAGTGCAAGAGAGAGAAAATTCGACACCTCTAGTTCGAGGACGAGATTTCTCTACGGCCTCCTTTGATCAATTGATTTCATCTATTTCTTTTATCCTTGATTTTGTGTTGATTAGTTAGAGGCAATCTACTTTGGTTGCTATTCAACGGTTGATTCTAAATTAATCTTCCCGTGTTTTATTTCGTGTTTGGGAACTCGGAGAAGAGTTGTGGGCACTTTATTAACAACGGTAGATTGATCATCAAAAGGTAATTCTTCTTATCCTTCTTTATATGAAATAACGATTAACGGATCCTAGGGTTAAATGGAAATAGGTTAAAAAATTTATATTTCCGCTACTATACCTTAGCCTAATTTCCAACAGGTGGCGCCGGGGTAAGAAGGTTTGAGCAAGGAGCGGCCCTAAGGGATGGCGATGGGGGTAGGAATGAACTGAATCCCACATCGAAAATGGAGAGGGAATGACTGGGGCTTATTAGTAAGATGTGAATCCAATACATGCAGACGCGTTTTAAAGCCGTGAGGTCCAATGTGTTGGATTTGGGCCAGAGCGGACAATATCTACATAGTATTGGAGCAGGGTGTTACAGTGGGTTCAGTGATATTGGAGAAGAAGTTGAATTGTAGCCTAGTCAGGTCAGTGATGGGGTCCCTTAGCGGAGAATCATCGAGGAGATCTATGAGGTTAGGCTTTTGTGCCTTCAACTTGAACCGTTTTTCCGTACTGCCCTTGTGATTTTTGGTTTGAGGGGAAGGGTCAGCAGCAATAGATTCTGGGGACTCAGAAGAAGTGTTGAGTCCAAAGTCTGCATACAGCTCCTCAACCTTGTTCTTCACTGGAGACTCAGCTCCTTGCTCATCAGCTTGCTCAGCAGCAGTTGTGTTACTGGGTTCATCAGACTTAGTCTTGTCAGCTTCAGGTGGTTCCTCAGTACAACCTTGTTCTTCCTCATAACCACAAGGTGTCTTTTCAAGATCTATCTCTTGAGCTCGCAGGAAGTGAGAATCCTTTGAGATGACAAAGTCGAGTGGGGCAGCATCCAATGGTGTCATCCCATAGGTGTTCTTCCTCTTTAGGGGTTGCTCATGTGTCCCCTCACTTTCTTCCTCAGGATCAGCTCTCTTCTTCTTTCTTTCAGCTGACTCTGGCTTCTTCTGAGCTGACTCAGCAGGTGCAGCTTTCTTTTCACTCAGCACCACCCTGATCTTCTTTACATCCTTATTAATGTCTTTGGCTTGTGGTGTTGAGGATGGGTCAGCTTTCCTCTTCCTTTCCTTATTGGGTAGCTCAGTAGGTGCTTCTTCAACCATGGTTTTCTTTCCTTTCTGAGGTGACTCAGCAGGTGCTTCTTCAACCATAGTTTCCTTACCTTTTTTAGATTTGAAAGGAAGGCTGTGAGCTAAGCCGAATAGAATTGCTGAGGTGATCTCAGTGCCTACTAAATCTATTTCTCCCTTTAAGCTGATCTTATGATCCTGAAGAATTCTGGTGATGAGAAAACCCATGCTGAGAATCTCGGTGCTGCGTTGGAAAGCCCCAATGAGAAATACGGGCATTTTGAGCGGCTTGTAGTTCAGCATGTGCCAGATGAAGCACTTCTCGAAATTGGATGCTGAGGAGGAGGCGTTGACCTAGGTAGTTGGTCAGGATGTAGTGTGCTTGTCTTTGAGGCTGACCCAAGTTAGTACTGGAGATTTCACCAACATGGTTCTTGGGTTTACAGAACTCAACCTTGTACTCAACCCGCTTGTAATCGTTGGTGCATCGTAGTTCTGCACCTTCTGCTTTAATCTTTAGCAGGATAGCGAGATAAGAAGGGGTGATGGTGATCTCCTTATTCTTGACCTGAGTTACCAGATAGTCATCGTCATCGTCAGCTACTTTCAGGTTTGTGTAGAATTCCTTCACCAGTTGTGGGTAGGTTGTTCCAGGGAGAGAGAAAAGGGTAGTCTATCCATTCTTTGAGATCCACTCGCATAAGGGTTTCTCAGCTTCGACGAAGCTTTTAGAGAACCATCGGGAATGATAGACGTTTAAGTTCTTGATACTACTGAAGACTGGAAACAACTTCCTTTCCTTGGGTTTCCTATTCTTCTTCTTCTTCGAAGGAGTTGATTGGTCAGTACGAGGGTTTTCACTGAGGATGCTGACCTCGGCCATAGGTTGGTCAAGCTGACCATGGGTTTATTCCTGAGACTCTAAGGAAGTCTCGTGATACTCCTGCTCAGTTGGAGAAGGAGGATTAATGTCGGAGCGGTTGTCATCGTATTGGTCATTTGAACGGTTCTAGGAATCATCAGACATGATGTTCTTGAGGGATTCTTGAGAAGTGCAGAAGATTTGAATTTTGAGAGAGATAGATCGAGTGCGAAATGTTTCAAGCGTAAGAAGGGATTAGTGAGAAATCGTCCACTATTTATAGCCGGTGCGTGTTGATCTGATAGGTCAGAATGGCGGTTCATTCTTGAATCAATCAACAACATTTAACTCTGACATTAATGACAGATTCGGCGAATGGTTTTCTAATCATTACGCTTACGTCATCCTAGGTAGCTACTTAAATACGTGTGCGAGTATTAATTGCGCAAGTTGTTTTACTCAGCATCTAAGATACTTAAATGTTTGAAGTTCCGAGTGTATAGTTTAGCGTAGAAGGGATACTCAGCATGTATAGTAACTCAGCATTTAGCAATTACTCAACATGTATGGCAACTCAACATATAGTGATTTTATGGCATTCATATTTACTCAGCATATGGCAGTTACTCAACATGTACTAATCACTCGGCATATTATAATCACTCAACATTCATTTTACTTAGAAATTTATTGAAGAGGATTAGATATACCTTCCTTTAGTATGCTAAACTGCTCACGAGCTGTTGAGCGATTTTCGCAAGTGCACGGTATACGCTTGTAGTAATAAAAGATATCGAACCCACAGGGAACGCTTTTTAACTAAAACTTATTTAATTCAGTTTTATTCACGTCTTTAGGTTTAACTTAAAGAAAATCGTTTAATTAATTGTATTGGTTCGGATTAATTAGGATTAGATGAGAATATTATATTGAACTTAGAGAACAATTCTGTCTTGAGATTTTGATTACAAGACAGACGCTTTCGTATTTGGAATAAATCAAAGGTATAAAACTTATTTTCACTAAGCAAAGAAAGCAACTATAACTTTGGTAAGATTATGAACATGGAATAATACAAGAATTTATGCAATTAGATGGCTTTGAACCGTAAAAATCTCTCTGGATCGGAGCAGATTTCTACCTTAATCAAATCAGTATTTTATATCCGATAAGCCGCGATCATGATCATATCATCCGTAAAAACCAATTCTTTCAAGTGTTCAACAAAGTTTCTTTGTAAATATGATTGTATAAAACGTTTTAATAAAAACACCAATTTATCATTTTGAAAATCATTTTGTCAGAACAATATCAAAATAACAACAAGAAGAATATATTGAATAAGATAAATGTATTATTAGTGAATTGTTAATCTTCACAAGTTAATAGAGAGGAAGAAACATGGATAGCATTTTGACGAAATATTTGAGATCCGGTTTGTCAATCTTTCCCTCAAACTCCGTAGGTTTGTCAGACCCTTTTGCGCTTCAGCCGTTAGTTCTTCTCGCTGAATCTTCGGAATAGAGACCGCTAGGTCCACTACCAGAATGAGAATTTGTCTCTGATCAACCTTTGAAACTAAATAAATATTATTGTGTTTATAACTAATCTAATAACAACTTGTGTACATCAAGTTTGTTTATACAGAAATGAAATCTAACTTTCTAACTCTTTCTGAATCAGAGTTTCTTCAACATAATAACAACTCTCTAATTTCTCTAACTTTTTCCAACTTAACCAACATTGATTTCTGAAATGAATCACTTATTTATAGTTGGTGAAGGGTTGTAATTGAAGGATCGTGTCCGCTGGTGAAGGGTCGCTTTTATCCAAACGAAAAGACGCGTTTTTTTAGATTTAAACATGTGAAAGCTGTGCAGAATTCTTCGCTATCTCAACTGAGATTCTAAAAATCTTAGTCGCGATAGGGGGCACGGAAGAAGGCTGAAAATTTCGATTTCTCGGTGACTGGCATCAGCGTGTCGCGACTGAGATTCTGAAAATCTCAGTCGCGACAGGGGCATTCTTCTCCGTCTCTCGGCTGCTTCTTGTTACCTTGAGTCGGTCTTCTGATTAATACGTATTTTTGGCACGTAACTTAGGTTTTTCCCTCGTTTTAGCTCCGTTTTAGCTCCTATTTGGATTTAACCAAATAATTAGGTACCTTGCATCAAGGAAGTATATAAAGACGTAAAAGTACTCTAAATGAATATAATTAGCACGATTTCAATGTAAATTTTACGTATTTATATATGATTTTTTAGGTATATTTTGGGCTTAACAAACTCCCACACTTAAGCTTTTGCTAGTCCCGAGCAAAATTTCACTGAATTTATCCTTTAATCAATCTCTTTATAAATAGAACATATATCCATATATTCCTCTTTAAATTAGTTAAACCGAAAGAAAAACTTCCATGGTAAATTTATACACAAAGTATCAAACTAGCTAGTGTAAAAGATATATCATTCGTCTTGTATCTCAATTTTTTATATTGAAGTATTCGGGACGGTGTAAGCACGCATGTTTTTGAATCTTTCATCTCAAGGCATTTCAAAGCACAAATTTTCCTTTCCCAAACCTAAACTATTACAAATAAGGACTTAGGTTTAATAGATTTACTTAGTCACGCCCGTGATAAGGGTGGTCTCGTCCGTGACTTTATATGAATTAATTTGCTTTTGTGTTCGTTTAAGAGGTACCGACCATGCCATGGGTGGACGCAATCGTTACTTAAAACTTTAAACACGTTTAATTTTGCTTTAATTTCTAATGTTCCTTTCATACCTCGATTGTGATAAGGGTGGTCACAATCGTGGCCAAAAGTAAACGGTACTTAATGTTCTTCCCTTTCATACCTCGATTGTGATAAGGTTGGTCTCAATCGTGGCCAAACGTTAAGAATACGACTACTTAATTTAATTAACATGAGTTATAAAAATGAAAATTATAAATTGGGAAAAGAACATTCATCCTATATTGACTTGAAATTCAACATGTATTATGGCTAAAGTTTCCTTAAAAACTTCAATTAGTTTTTAATGTAAGACGAATAATCATACCGAGCTAAAAAGCTAAAGTTGTTAGTTCGATTTATGCCTATAAACCTAATTGAAAATTGAAAATAAGATTTATATTTATCATGAATTCATGATATAAAATAGAGATTTGAAACTAAAGAAATTTACTTATACACATTTACTCGAGATGTTTTGATAAAAAGCGTTTCGGAGATTTGTAAAAATATGTATAAAAATGTTGCATTTCTGTTTTGAAAATGTTGCATTATATACTTTATACTTTAAAGATAATTGTACCAAACATAATTAGAAATATTGTACCAAACTTAACAAAACATAATAACGAAAATGAGTTAAAGATAGAAAGGATTAAACCTATCAAGGTGAACTCGGTGGTGAAGGCGTAGTCTCAACTCCTTGGCATCGGAAGAAAGATAGCAACCGACGACGAGTAGATTTGTGCTCACGTCTCAAAGTAGTGATATTGGCATCCACCGTGTTTATCCTTGAACTTATTTCGGTATTGTTGGCAACGACTTCATCTAACCGCAAATTCATGTGATGGTTATGCTCGTTCATTTGTGTCAAAACACGTTGCCATCCAACTTGTTCTTCAACATTGGGTTCTTCATGTGCTTTCTCTTGGGAATTAACATCAACATGCTCCTCCTCCTCCTCTTCATATTCCTCATCATGCTCCTCATCATCATCTTGGGCACCTAATCCTTGTGAACTTGAAGCTTCACCACCCAAAGTAGCAAAAACACGTCTTGTACGATCCTCATAGGATATAAATGCGGGTGGTCCCAATTTTTTCAACAAATTGGCTTTTTGAAGTGCCGTAATATCCAAGGAAGGCAAACCAACATGAGGCATATTTTGATAATCTGCTAATTCACCCCGAGCACCCAAAACAATGCCGGTAATTAAATTACCCATTGGCACTTGCTTATTACGTGAAGCGGAAGCTCGGACCAAATTAGTAAATATCATTCCAATACTATCGATGGTCAAATTCTTAAAAATACAATCTAGCACAAACAAGTCACGGATTTGCACCTTTGAACTCTCAACCCGACCAAATAAAGAGAAGGATAAAAATTTGTGAAAGAAAAAGATACAATTATCCTTAATTAATTTGCTAATTGTGTTCTTCGGATGAAAAACATCTAGGTCGGTCAAAGATTGCCAAACCGTGTGTGCGTCAAACTTCTATGGTTTAGAGTAAAAATCTTTAGTAGGAAAACCAAACCAACGGCCCATCGCCGCATACCCGACTTCAAAACGAATACCATTATTTCGAAACAAAATATTACCTCTCTTCTTATCATAAGTTAGAGTAACCAAAAATTCCCTAATATGCGATTTATTACTAGGAAAACGCATACTAGCAAATCTTGTCCAACCAAGAACGGATAAAAATTCATCAATACGTTCGGTAAAAGAAAATACGTTTACCGTGTCAGTATCGAGAAAAGGCATGTCGATGAACTCAATTTGGGTATGTGAAAAGTGGCAAAATTTACGTCCTTTGGCCTCCGTTGCAATATCAAACGGTGCTCCATATTGAACCCGTAATCTATTGACTTCAGTGGCTTTGGTTTTTTTAGCAACTGTCTTTTGTCTAGGCTTTTTTTTTGTGAAATTTGGTGAAAGAGATGAAGAAATTTGAAAGAGATGAATGTAGAGTAAAGATAATGGTGAGGATTTAGGGAAGAAGAAGATGAATAGGGTAAATATATATTGGGAAGGTGAGTGAATCTTGGTATTGGGAAGAGCAAAAGATGATTGATTGGTGTAAATAGAGGTGATTTATATAGGTGTAAGATATAGGTATTGATTAGGATAGATAAATAGGTATGTAATTAGAGTAGGAAGAGGAATAAGTGCAAAAATCAGCCCCATTCCCGTCATAGTAGTCGCGACAGCAAGCATGCCAGGGGGCTGATTGCTCCTGAAAATTGCTTCTTGTGCTATTTCAACTGAGATTTCAGAATCTCAACCGAGATTCCGGAACTGCAGGCTAAAAACTGGACATTTTTTTGACAATATCAACATGATTAATTCAACTCCTCTTGTAATTAAGTGACATTAATGCTAAGTATTAATTCCTGAAACTGAAATAAGCTAAACTGAAACATTAAATTGAAGGAAAACCAAAGGTTGTTCCTTAATTAAAAGAAATGAATGAAAGAATTAATGCACTTTATTAATCATAATGAAAAGAAATACAATAAAATACCTTATTACATATATACATAAAAACATCTATGCATTAAAACAGCAATCATATTTACACTATTTACAAACAAACAATATAAACTCAAATAATATCCCTATGAATTGGAATACGACGTACAGTGGCCCTGTCAATCTTCGCTTGAATGAACATTTGCCTTTCTGCAGCAGAAAGAAATTTTGGACCAGAACGAAACTCTCTCTTTACAAGTCCCTCATTTTCCAGAAACTCGTAATTTATTATGGGGAATGGTTCCTTATCAGTCCAAGGAACAGAAACTGATCCTTTGAAACCCAGAATGATTCCACATATAATATTCCCAAACCCTACTGTGCGATTCTTCAAACGGGAAGCGGCAACTAATCCCTCCATCAAAATCTTTGAGGAATTAACTGTGTTACCTTGGAAAATATCACCTAGCACATATAAATCTGTGTCCTGGACGACACTGCTTCTGACTCCACCAAACAGACTATGCCAGAGAAATTTGTGAAGAAACAACATGGAGTTAGAATTTATTGATTTGTTGTAGGCAAGACGTGGATTGAATCTCCAAAATCCCGTCAACATTCTCCAGATATCTGTAGAAGTCATATCTCTACCAGGATGATGCGGAGTGGTGTCCCGTGGCGGAAAACCAAACCAAGAATGAAGTTCAGGGTATCCAAAAGTGAACATCTTACCCTCACATCGAAAACTGAGACAAACACGCCTCTTATTGACGAAACGAATGGTAGACAGAAACTCTAGTACCCAGTTTCCAATAATAGGAAATTTTATGGAAGCAAACTTGGTCCATCCCAAATTTGTCAGATAGCGATTCATGTCATCGCTTATCCTGAGTTCTTCATTCAGGAACTTGTCCAGATACAGCATGCCACAAAATTGTGCATATCTAAACTGCAAATATCGTTTCCCCTCATCATGATTGTAGATTGGAAACCATGCTCCATAGCGTGAAGAGATATCAACACGCTTCTTTCGAGCAGAAGTGTTCTTCCTAGCATTTTTCAGAGATTTGGTCATGTTTATGAAATAAAATTGTGTCTGTAGGATTTAAAATTGAAGAAAGAAATTCAGAAATCTGAAAGAGATGAAATGAAATGAAAGAATTTTGAACCTACAGGAATATATAGGTTGCATAAGTGAAAGGTTGTGTCTGTTTAGAATAAAAGATGTCAAACAGATACCTTTTGTATTTAACTGACTGAATTTTTGAAATGAGATGTCTGTAATCTCTTACAGTTATATCAAAATGTTTTGATGACTTGTGGAGAATTTCTGTTCAGCTTCCGTCCCTGTGGGGGGCGTCGTTGGGTTCGACGGGGGGAAGCTCCGATGCCAAAGTCAGTATAAAGTATGAAAGAGTAAACTGAATTGACGAAGTAAGGTTTCTAGGATTGTGTGAATGTGTACCTTGATAGCTTTGAGATGCAAGCTATATATAGTAGTGAAGTTGTAACCATTAGTAACTAGAAAGTCTCCATTAATGCTTCATTAATGGCGGTTACTGGTTTCCTTTAAGTATGCCCGTTAGCTTATTAATAGCTTATTAATGGTCTTTATTGCGGGATCGACTCAGCTGTTTCGCTGGCGAATTGAGAGGTTATGGCGATTCGCCACATAGGTTCGCCCATGGATCCCTTGTGGTGAGGTCTTGATGATCCGCCTGTCGGATCCCCTTGCTTGATACGCCGTAACATTCCGGTATCAGGCGATCAATACGTGGCCGTTCTAGGCGAATATCTCATTTGATCCTTTGGATAATATCCCAATGTTATCAGAAGCCCCCCTAAAGTTCCTTTAAAGTTCTTTAGGGCTTTTGAGCTTCTTCGCGCGCCGTCATGATGACTTGCATTAATGGTCACTCTGTTCGATGCCAATTGACGGGTGACACGTGTCATGGGCGCGCCGCCCGAGGGGAGAGAAATCGTCTTCTTCCTTCATCTCTTTCTCTTTCTATTGAATTTGCATTCTTCTCCCATTTTCGCCGACTTCCTTTGCCCAGAGTTTTTCCAGAGTTCAAAATCTTCGCAGAGCTTTTAACTCACATGTAAGTGAATTTTTGCTTTGATTGCTGAATGTTTAGGAGTTCCTCTTCATCTTCTGGGTCTACTTTTGAGCTTTTTAATTTGACTACTTCTTCCGAAACCGTAGTTAGCTGGACTTCTTCCTCTTTGGAGAATTATAATTCTTCCGAAGGTACTGTTAGTTGCGATTTAGCTGAGTTGCGTAACTCGGCGTGTAATAGCGGTCGAACTCGTTCAGGTAGGATTCGGAACCGTCCCATCGCCGTTGCTCGTCTTGCTCCGATGATAGATTCTAGGTGGTTTTTGGGGATGGAGGCATCTTCTTCAGCCCCGTCTAGGAAAAAGACGCCTCGTTCGGAGTCCACTTCCTCTCGTATGAGCGCCACGGATCTAGCGAGTCTGACATCACTGCCAGCTAGCTGCATCCAAATGGCTGGTTAGATGTAGCTCTAGATTGTTACTTAGCTTCAAATTTAGGGGTAGTTTGTAACCCTCGTGTCTTCCGAACTCTTCACAAACTGACGAAACGAAAAGCCGAGTCTTTTTACACCTTTGCTAAGTTTGGAACCTATTCGCCGTTTAGCGGCAAGATGTCCAACGTCCATCTTTGGGATGAAAAGTTCTTCTATGTAAAGATAAAGGAGGGCGAATCTCTAGGCTTTCCGTCGGTTTGGGGTGCCAGGCCCTTGCATATGGCTGGAGACATGCGAATATTGACAGACAGTGATAAGCAAGTGGCGAATGTCATGAAAAGTGTCAAGGCGGAGGCTTGGACATACGCCGATGCCTTGGACTTCATGATGAATGGCATCCCTTTGATCCATCGGGAAGGGAACGAGATCACTTATGTGAATTTTACACAACTTGATGAAGGTAACTTTGTTTTTCCGTGAACCTTGATTATTTTACGGTTCTTTTGTCAGGGGTTTGTCTAAGGCCAGTCACGCTCTTGTAGAGATACGCAAGAAAGAGAAGGAGGAGGCGGCTCGAAAGAAGGAGCAGGCAGTAGATCCCCAGAAGGGCGCAGGAAAGCGTCCTGCTGATACAATGGCTGATCTTCCTCTACAGAAAAAGAAGAAGCCTGTAGTGTCCAGCGGACGAAAGTTTATGGCGGATGCCATGAGAGCCGCGATACCCACTGTGGAGAAAGAACAGGTAAGATGTTTTGATGTTTCTTCTTTCCACATTGTGAGTCTAATTTTTGACCTTCCAATCTTTGTGCAGATGGTGAAGCCTGATCTAGGCGATTACTGGTCTGCCAAATATGGTGACGAGGGATCTTTGAGGAATGAATCCGTCATCAATGACCTGGATGAAGCTCTTGGTCAATTAGGCGAGGTGTGAAGAGTCAAAACGAGATCCTTGGATCAGCCCATGTTCAGATGGGAAAAATGGAGCTTCTCACGGTAAATTCTTTCTATCCTTTTGCATTTTTGGATGAGAGAGTGATCTCCTTTGGGGGAGATTTTTGTTGCACTTTCGCTTGAATTGGGCTGTTGCATTGATAGGTATATACCCGTATGCGTGCCATGGAAGCGGATCTCCTTCAAGGAGTAGCGGATAAGGCAACCATAGAAAGGTTGGAGAAGGAGATCGCCGTCGCAAATGAGAACGCTGCGTCCGCTATTGCCCTAAAGGATGCTGAGATCCTTAAATTGAAGGCGCAAATTGATGCGGATGCTAAAGAACATGAAGCTGTTTTAGATGAAATGGAGATCCTGGCAGGGGAGCGAGCTTACTACTATGGCGAGTGGATCATGGCGTATGTCCAACTGGCGTATCCCGAGATTAATTTTACAGATCTGGAGTTCATGGTTCCTGACATGGATGTGGTCCTCAAGTATCGCAAAATCCCGGAAGTCAATGACTACATCCGTGATTACATTCGCAAGGTGATGAATGGATCTGTCGAGGAAAGCAAACCCCTTATCGATCTTGAGCCAGAGGTCCTCGATAAAGTGCCTCCGAAGGTGGATGACCAGAATGTGGAGCTGATAACCGATGGTAGCACTCCTCAAGGAGAAATTATTTCTGTAGAGAAGGAAGCCCCTTTGGAGGGCGCATCTAATGTAAAAGATGCTAAGGAGGATGCTCCTATTAATGTTTAGTTTTGTAAAACTAAGTACAATTTTTAATCCTTGATGTAACTATTTATGTTTACTTTATGCTTTGTGTAAGTAAATTTATAGATTTTAGGATTGATTTGAAGTTGGTGGCCAGCCATACTCCATTGTGTGAACCTTTGTGAAGGTTTAAAGTCGTTTTATTCCTTTAGAGGAAGTTAAGCTGCCTTAGGGGATCGATTTGCTTCCTATCTTTGAGGTGAATCGATCCGCCTTTAGGACTTATGAACCCTTCAGGACGGAGTTGAGATTGTTCGAACCCATGGCTTTCGCCCAGTCTGTGATAATGTACCCTTCCTACAGAGATTCTCTCTGCTAAGCCCTCTTTGGGAAGGATGCAAGAGAGTGTAAAGATCTCGCGTCCGAGAAATATTTTAACTCTATCTCTAATGGTGATCATTTAAGGATTGATCCGCCCATGAGATTGTTCTCCTATCTTTGAGGAGAAAAAGTAGCTATGTCATGATAGTAGTACTTTTTTTGTGTGGGAAGCGTTGGGTGCCCCCCCTTTTTTTTAGGCTGGAATATTTATATTGTTGCAAGAAAATACTTAAAAAAGAATATTGACAAGAGAACAATTGCCTTTTATTGATTGGTGATACGCTTTATTACAGCAAGCGGGTCTTATATGTGAGCCTCATTAAAACCTTTAATAAGAAAAACCTCATGGGAAAAAAAAGCTTACTAAAGGAAAAAGCGTACTCAAGACCTTGTTTACATTCTATTTTCTGGCAAAATATTTGCGGAGATTTTGGAGATTCCATGTACGCGGCAGCGTATTTCCCTCCATGTCTTGAATTTTAAATATGGCGAACCCAATCTTGTCGACTATTCTGTACGGACCTGTCCATGTGAGTCCCAGCTTTCCTTTCCCTTCCTTAGATTGGATTTTTTCTGCTTTACGGAGTACGAGGTCTCCCACATTCAAGTTTACAAGTTTGGCATTTTTGTCATGGTAGGCTGCGATCCGCTGCTTGTAAGCCGCCATGCGTACATATGCCTTTTCTCGCCTTTCCTCCACTTGATCAAGACTTTCTTTCAATCTTTGGCTGTTTTCATCTTCGCAATAGAATGCAACTCTGTCACTTGGGACTTGTATTTCAACGGGGATTACAGCTTCTACACCGTGAGAAAGGGCGAATGGCATGTCGCCCGTGGCTGTTCTGGGAGTAGTGCGATATGCCCATAGGACACTCGTTAACTGATCCGCCCATTTCTTGTCATGCTCTCCCAATCTTTTCTTTATTCCTTTAACAATCGTCCGATTTGTAACTTCGGTCATACCGCTTGATTGAGGATAATAAACTGAGGCGAATCTGTTCAGAATGCCCAATTCTTCACAGAAAGTTTTGAACTCTGCACAGTTGAATTGCGTTCCATTTTCAGTGATAATCGTATGAGGAACTCCATACCTTCCTACGATGTTATCCTTGATGAACTCCACCATTCGTCCAGCATTGATAGAGGAGACAGCCTCAGCCTCTACCCATTTGGTGAAATGATCCACAGCCACTACAACATACTTCCTCTGTCTTCTGGTAGGAGGAAATGGTCCAACGATGTCAATTCCCCAGACCGCAAAGGGTCGACCTTTGATGATGGGCCTTTGAAGGTGCTTAGCAGTGTGTGATTCATTTGCATGAATTTGACAATTATGGAAAGACTCCACAAACTTTTGAGCATCAAGTTCCGCCTTAGGCCAATAAAATCTTGCTAACCTGGATTTCTTCAAAATGGAGGCAGATGCCTCATGAGCTCCACATGCGCCTTCATGCAACTCTTTGAGGATCTGTTGTCCCTCTTCCGGCACGATGCATTTCAGCCAGGGGTGGCTAAAAGACTTCCTGTATAGGCAATCATTTATCACGGAGAAATAGGCCGCCTTTCTTACGATCCGCCGAGCTTCTTCCTTGTCCAAAGGCAATGCTCCATCTGTTAGATATTGGCAGATTGGTGATTTCCAATCATTCTCCACAGACATGAGTAAGGATACCGTCTCTAAGGTGAATGCCGGTGTTGTCTTAACCTCGAACGGGCATTGCAGATCCGCCCAATGCTCATTGCTTGAAGCCATTTTGGCTAGGTGATCAGCCTTTGTGTTGGATCCTCGGGGTACATGGATCAACTCCCACTTGGTGTCTTTAGCTTCGAGGTGATTTAGCAGTTTCTTTACCTCTTCAACATATTTGGCAAGAATGTCATCTTTGACCTCGAAATTTTTGATCACCTGGTTGACCATTAATTTGGAATCGCTGTAGATCACGATCCGCTCGGGAGTGATTTCCTTTAGCAGGCGTAGTCCTAATATTAAGGCCTCATACTCAGCTGCATTGTTGGTTGCGAGGAAATCCAATTTTGCTGCGTAGTGTAGCTTTATATATTGGGGACCTTTGATCACGATGCCTATACCTGCACCTTCTGCCGAAGAAGCCCCATCTGTGTACATCGTCCATTCCTCAACTTTGGATTTGGGGAGATTCATTCCCTCTTCAGTGAATTCATTCACAAAGTCTGCCAAGACTTGACTTTTCAGGGCCGATCGGCTTTTATAACGAACATCGAACTCTCCTAGGCGGATTTCCCATTCCATCAACCTTCCTGAAGTTTCTGGCTTTTGCAACACTTTCCTCATTGGTATACTTGTACGAACTATGACAGTATGAGCTTGAAAGTAAGGCCTGAGGTGTATTGAAGTGGTGACGACGGCCAGTGCCATTTTATCCAGTTTGGAATATCGGGTCTCAGCATCCTTTAATACTTTGCTCACGTAATAGATAGGATATTGATGGCCCTCTTCTTCCCTTATCATGACCGTGCAAATGGCTTTATCTATAACTGAGACATACATGTAGAGATTCTCACCTTTCAAGGGTCGACTCATTAGGGGTGGTTCCGTGAGAAACCGTTTGATCCCCTGGAAGGCTTTCTCACAACCCTCGCTCCATTCAAACGCCTTTTGCTTCTTGATTACTTCATAAAAGGGTTGGCATCGTCGGGCTGAACATGAGATAATCCTGCCCAAGGCTACGATACGCCCGTTAAGACGTTGCACTTCCCTAATATTCTATGGCGTTTTCATCACCAAGACCGCTTTGATCTTATCAGGGTTTGGGCTTGCTCCCTTCTGGCTAATCATGAATCCCAAGAACTTTCCATATGTTGCTCCAAAAGTACATTTCTCCAGGTTCAATTTAATGTTGTGGTGCCGGAGTACGCCCAGTACCTCCTTTATATCATCCGCATGCTTCTCTATAGTTGTACTTTTGATGATCATATCGTCCACATAGACAGAAAAGTTATCACCTTTGCTTCCGTTGAATATTTTGTTCATCATCCGTTGATAGGTTGCACCCGCGTTCTTAAGCCCAAAGGGCATGACTTTGAAGTAATAGGTGGCTTGGTGAGTCACGAATGAAGTTTTGATTCTATTCGAAGGCTCCATTGGGATTTGGTGATAACTCGACTTCACGTCGGTGAAGGAGTACATGGCGTGTCCCGCGGTTCCATCTACTAGGATATCAATACATGGCAGGGGGTAGTTGTCTTTGGGACAAGCTTTGTTGAGATCTGTGAAGTCAATACACATGCGGTATGATCCGCCTGCTTTCTTGACTAGAACCACATTCGCCAGCCACTGTGTATAAAGTACCTCTTCGATGGCATCCACCCGTTTGAGCTTAGTGATCTCCTCTTCTATCACCTTCTGCCTCTCAGGGCCATGGTTTCTCCGTTTTTGTGCCACCGGTACCGCGTCTTTGTCGATGTTGAGTTTGTGAGTGATCACATCTGGACTAATCCCGGGAAGAATCTCATCTTTCCACGCAAAGACATCTTCTGACTTATGGAGAACCTTGGTGATAGCTTCCTTAATTTCTCCCTTTAGCCCTTTAGCCATCCGTACCTGTTTTTCATCCGCCATGAGGTACATCTCTGTTTCACCCAAGGCCATTGTGACAAGTTCTTCCTCGTCTTCATCTTTAGACTGTGGGCGAATCATCAACGATGCCGAATACGTCTCCTGAGCCACTTTTTGGCTTGCTCTGATCATTACACCTCCCTTGTCCGTAGGGATGTAAAGAGTTAAGTGTCGTATGGAGATAAGGGCTGCAGCTTCGGAGATAAAGGGTCGCCCAAGGATGATATTGTAAGCTAACTGGCCATCTAGGATGGAAAATTCTAGATCTCCTTTCCAAATTTGATCTTCATCTGCTAACTCACAATCTAATGTTACTTGGCCTTTTGTTTGGATGGTGTGCCCTGTTACTCCCAGAATGTCCACTATGGTGGTTTCTACTTGGATTGGGTCGACCATGAGTTTGGCGAATGCTCCTCTTGTGATGACATTGCATGAACTTCCGGTATCAATCATCACTCTTTTCATCTCCCAGCCTTCCACCATCATAGTAATGACCAAGGCGTCCGCATGAGGAGAGATCTCCGGGCTGGCATCTGCAAAAGGGTGATTAAGTGATGCCCTATCCAGAGCAGTGGTTTTTTCCTTTTTCAACACAGGTTGGTACCCAGGTCCGTCTGCTATAACATTGATGGTCCCTTTTGCTTTCTTCTTCTGATCATCCCTGGATCTATCACCATCTCCCTTCTTGCTATCATTTTGGACGAACCTGTCCAACTTTCCTCTTTCAATAAGCCTTTCTATCTCTCTGGCTAACTCCCAGCATGCGTCCGTGTCATGGCCATTCTTCCTGTGGTATTTGCAATAATTTTTGGGATTTTTCCCGGTGTTGGTGTACTCCCCCTTTTGGTTCGGGGTATGAAATGCTCCGCTTGTGCTGGCTATTCTCAATCCACATTAGCACTTCGCTTTTAGAGGCATTGAGCGGCGTAAATGACGACACAAACACCGATTTGTTCTTAGAGCCCCTTCGCCGACCTCTAGAGGATGAATCCTGGTGCTTGTCTTTCTCCTTATCTCGATGGCGAGATTCGCCTCTGTCCTTCTTGGGCGGAGATAATGACTCTTTGCGGATGTCATCTACCTCCATGAAGTCCTTGCATCTTTCAATTAATTCTGCCATATTTCTAGGCTTCTTCCGAATTAAATCTTCCTGCAAGCTTTTACACGTGGTGTTTTTCGCGAGAGCTTCCGTTGCCATGGAGACATCCACATCGACAATTCGTATACACAATTTGTTGAAATTGTCTACATATTCTCGAAGGGGTTCATTCGCCTTTTGCTTTAATTCAAAAAGCTTCCGTGACTTGACCACTAGAGGGATACATCTGGCGAATTTAGCGCAAAACTCCCTACTCAACTGATCCCAGCTGTCTATCGATCCGGAGGTAAAGATTGGAACCAATCATAAGCGGGGCCTCCTAATGTGGTGATAAACATCCGGCATAATACCACCTCACTTGCACGGTTAAGGCTGAGCAACATTCGGTACTTTCTAGCATGGGCCTCGGGGTTGTCTGCACCCATGTACACCGTGATATTAGGTATTTTGAAATGCCTGTCTGTTTCCTCAACTTCGATCCATGCCATAAAAGGTGAATCATGATTGGCAAATGGGTTATGTCTGGTATTCTCTTCATTGATGCGGAGCACCGCGGCTCTAACGCGATCATCAAAATTTCCCGGACCCGCCCTGGGGCGTCCCCTACGTGGCGATCTACTCGGAGAAGATGAGGAGCTAGAGCCGGACGACAGATCTGATGGCGAACGCCCACCTCCACCACTAGATCCCCCAGGAGGAGCTTGTCCATCATCACCTCCGTGGTCTCCTGGAAGAGTGTGTCTATCCTCTCCTTGGTTTGGCGGGGGTGGTGGCCTATCCGGACGTGGTGTCTCTACTGGCCTCTTGCTCTGTCTACGACCGGAGGACGGGGGTGATCTACCCCGATGGGAAGATCTTTGTCTTGGGGGCGAAGGTGATTTTGATCGCCTGCTTTTCCCCTTTCTCTGCTTTTTGTGTCTTCGACCTTCTGATCCGCCTTATGGGAGGCTCGACCGCGGGCGACTTGGGACACCTGATCCGCCCAGAATCATCCCATGGCTTGCTGACCTCTCCGGGAGAGTTTGGTTATTCCTTCGATTCCCCTCTGCTCCATCAGAAAATAATTACCGATTAAGTGGCGGGTTATTACCTGCTACGGTAGTAGTCACCATGGAATCCGTAGGTTGAATTTGGAAGAATGAAGAATTATGGGCGTTTGATCCTATATCTGCCTGTGGCCATTGAGATGATGTAGGATTTGTGCGCCGAAGCTCTGGAACTATCATGAACGACCTTAGGCGGCCCTCCATCTCAGGGCCAAACACTCTCCCTATGGATCCCGCACATGTTTCGATGAATGTATCCGGCGACATACTCCTTCCATCATGCGTCGCAGGAGTGCTTATATCAACGCGTCCAGCGCTAGTTACATGTTGGCTTGATGGTGTTACCAACGGTGTTTCAATCCCTGAGGTGGGATTTTGCTCTCCACTCGTCATGTGTTTAAAATACGAACGTAAACCCTTGTTTGGTTAGGGTTCCACACTCACCGCACCAATTGATGACTTGTGGAGAATTTCTGTTCAGCTTCCGTCCCTGTGGGGGCGTCATTGGGTTCGACAGGGGGAAGCTCCGATGCCAAAGTCAGTATAAAGTATGAAAGAGTAAACTGAATTAACGAAGTAAGCTTTCTAGGATTGTGTGAGTGTGTACCTTGATAGCTTTGAGATGCAAGCTGTATATAGTAGTGAAGTTGTAACCATAATAACTAGAAAGTCTCCATTAATGCTTCATTAATGGCGGTTACTGGTTTCCTTTAAGTATGCCCGTTAGCTTATTAATAGCTTATTAATGGTCTTTATTGCGGGATCGGCTCAGCTGTTCCACTGGTGGATTGAGAGGTTATGGCGATTCGCCACATAGGTTCGCCCACAGATCCCTTGTGGTGAGGTCTTGATGATCCGCCTTTCCACATTGTGATTCTAAGTTTTGACCTTCCAATCTTTGTGCAAATGGTGAAGCCTGATCTAGGCGGTTACTGGTCTGCCAAATATGGTGACGAAGGATCTTTGAGGAATGAATCTGTCATCAATGACCTAGACGAAGCTCTTGGTCAATTAGGCGAGGTGCGCAAGAGTCAAAAAGAGATCCCTGGATCAGCCCATGTTCAGATGGGAAAAACGGAGCTTCTCACGGTAAATTCTTTCTAACCTTTTGCATTTTTGGATGAGAGAGTGATCTCCTTTGGGGGAGATTTTTGTTGCGCTTTCGCTTGAATTGGGCTTTTGCATTGATAGGTATATACTCGTATGCGCGCCATGGAAGCGGATCTCCTTCAAGGAGTAGCGGATAAGGCAACCATAGAAAGGTTGCAGAAGGAGATCACCGTCGCAAATGAGAACGTTGCGTCTGCTATTGCCCTAAAGGATGCTGAGATCCTTAAATTGAATGCGCAAATTGATGCGGATGCTAAAGAACATGAAGCTGTTTTAGATGAAACGGAGATCCTGGCAGGGGAGCGAGCTTACTACTATGGCGAGTGGATCATGGCGTATGTCCAACTGGCGTATCCCGAGATTAATTTTACAGATCCGGAGTTCGTGGTTCCTGACGTGGATGTGGTCCTCAAGTATCGCAAAATCCCGAAAGTCAAGGACTACATCCGTGATTACATTCGCAAGGTGATGAATGGATCTGTCGAGGAAAGCAAACCCCTTATCGATCTTGAGCCAGAGGTCCTTGATAAAGTGCCTCCGAAGGCGGATGACCAGAATGTGGAGCTGATAACCGATGGTACCACTCCTCAAGGAGAAATTATTTCTGTAGAGAAGGAAGCCCCTTTGGAGGGCGCATCTAATGTAAAAGATGCTAAGGAGGATGCTCCTATTAATGTTTAGTTTTGTAAAACTAAGTACAATTTTTAATCCTTGATGTAACTATTTATGTTTACTTTATGCTTTGTGCAAGTAAATTTATAGATTTTAGGATTGATTTGAAGTTGGTGGCCAGCCATACTCCATTGTGTGAACCTTTGTGAAGGTTTAAAGCTGTTTTATTCCTTTAGAGGAAGTTAAGCTGCCTTAGGGGATCGATTTGCTTCCTATCTTTGAGGTGAATCGATCCGCCCTTAGGACTTATGAACCCTTCTTTGGGAAGGATGCAAGAGAGTGTAAAGATCTCGCGTCCGAGAAATGTTTTAACTCTATCTCTAATGGTGATCATTTAGGGATTGATCCGCCCATGAGACTGTTCTCCTATCTTTGAGGAGAAAAAGTAGCTATGTCATGATAGCAGTACTTTTTTTTGTGTGGGAAGTGTTGGGTGCCCCCCCTTTTTTTTAGGTTGGAATATTTATATTGCTGCAAGAAAATACTTAAAAAAGAATATTGACAAGAGAACAATTGCCTTTTATTGATTGGTGATACGCTTTATTACAGCAAGCGGGTCTTATATGTGAGCCTCATTAAAACCTTTAATAAGAAAAACCTCATGGGAAAAAAAAGCTTACTAAAGGAAGAAGAGTACTCAAGACCTTGTTTACATTCTATTTTCTGGTGAAATATTTACGGAGATTTTGGAGATTCCATGTACGCAGCAGCGTATTTCCCTCCATGTCTTGAATTTTAAATGTGGCGAACCCAATCTTGTCGACTATTCTGTACTGACCTATCCAGGTGAGTCCCAGCTTTCCTTTCCCTTCCTTAGATTGGATTTTGTCTGCTCTGCGGAGTACGAGGTCTCCCACATTCAAGTTTACAAGTTTGGCATTTTTGTCATGGTAGGTTGCGATCCGCTGCTTGTAAGCCGCCATGCGTACATATGCCTTTTCTCGCCTTTCCTCCACTTGATCAAGACTTTCTTTCAATCTTTGGCTGTTTTCATCTTCGCAATAGAATGCAACTCTGTCACTTGGGACTTGTATTTCAACGGGGATTACAGCTTCTACACCGTGAGAAAGGGTGAATGGCGTCTCGCCCGTGGCTGTTCTGGGAGTAGTGCGATACGCCCATAGGACGCTCGTTAACTGATCCGCCCATTTCTTGTCATGCTCTCCCAATATTTTCTTTATTCCTTTAACGATCGTCCGATTTGTAACTTCGGTCATACCGTTTGATTGAGGATAATAAACTGAGGCGAATCTGTTCAGAATGCCCAATTCTTCACAGAAAGTTTTGAACTCTGCACAGTTGAATTACGTTCCATTGTCAGTGATAATCGTATGAGGAACTCCATACCTTTCTACGATGTTATCCTTGACGAACTCCACCATTCGTTCAACATTGATAGAGGAGACAGCTGTTAGACAAGGTGCCGACGGCCTCGCCCGGGCGAACCGGGTGGTGGACACCTCATGGCGACGTAAGCGGTGATTGGCGCCTAAAGCAACCAATCGTGGAATCAAGCTGCTCGGCAGGACCGGAGCTTGGAGTATGGAAGATTCGCCACCCACGAATGGGAAAATGAACACTGATCCCTTGCGGGAGACCGGTGAGGGTTCGGGAAACTTAGGAGCCGAGAAGGCTAGCTCCTTTCCGGAGAAAGGCTACTAGGCACCCCGACATCGCCCGGTTATGAACCACCGGCCTCCTACTCAGCGTGTTAGGCGATAACGGACTAATCGCATATTTCTTTAAGTTTAAAATTCATTTGAAACCTTTTCTTTCTCGTTTTGAAAACCGTTTTAAGCATGCCATTAAAAGCCATTTTAGTAAAGAATCACCCATTTTGCATAAATTCAAAGTATATAGGAGAGAGAGGGGGAGAAGAAAGAATTGATTTATTCACATTGTGATTTATGCTTTATATCGTATATTACATCTACGCTAATCTCACTCCCAAAAACGAGTTTATTTACATGATTCGTACCTTAATCGCCGTTGGAACGATTTAGGTACGTTTCAAAACCCCGTTAATGATGTTCACTCGAATCGCCGTTGGAACGACTCGAGCGTTTGAAAACGTTGAACAAACAGTTTTAACTAAAAATGTGATTAAGCATACAAGTCAAATTATTTTGTACAAAACCATTTAGTTAGGAAAATAATTCAAAACTTCATTATTTACAATGAAACAATTTACAATGTTCGCTTAAGCCGTCGTTGGAACGAATTAAGGTTTTTAAAACGTGATGTTTTAGGAAACGGTTTAAAGTAATAGGAAAGCCTTCTATTTACATTAGGAACTTCTAGAAAACTTAAGTTTAAATAAGCAAATTAAAATCTCTTTTTGTGGTTTATTTTCCCCTTTTTCACTCAATTATCCTTCCTTTGAACATAATGACAACAATTAATAAATTAAATCTCAAATTCACCCAATTCAAATACATTTGAAAGAGTATATATATAAGTATGAAAATAGAGTAAATATACATAGATATACGTATGTACAAAAAATGAGTAATAATACCCACTAAAACAAAATAGAGAAAATAATTTACATTAATAAGTAAAAATAGTGATGAATTTCAAAAATCTATCAACTAATTATTCCAAAAGTCTCCAAAAAAGGAAAATAAACCAACAAAACATCTATCAACTAATTATTCCAAAAGTCTCCAAAAAAGAAAACTATACATATATATATATAATTTCATAGGCTAAAATTAATGAATTTCAAAATATAAAATAGATAAGTATATAATATATAAACCATAATTACATAACCCCAAAATGAGCTTAATAAATATTTTACATGACCATATAGATATACATACAAGAGTAAAGGTTAATAAAGAAATAAAAGAGGGTGAAAATGCATTTTTTTTAGTTCCAGCAGCTTTAGTGACGGAAAATCCGTCACTAAACTGCTTTTAGTGACAGAAAACTGGAGAATTATAGCAGCACTCTTTATACTTTACAGATTTATTAAAATCATTTAGATTAAACCTATTCTATCATTTTGGACCTCCGAACTACCCAAATTGGATCATAGTCTATAACGGAGACTCCTAAAACGATGTTTTATTCTAAAACGTTATTTAGAAATATTTTCAAAACTTATAATTACAACGTTTCTTAATCCCGAACTACCTTTGAATCGGATCACGGTTCATATTGGGATGTTAAAACGAGGTTTTGTATTTCAAAACAAAACCAAACGTTTATTTAATACGAGACAAAAATTAAATAAATACGGAAGATTAAATAAAACGTGATAAATAAATAACTGACTAAGTAAATAAAATTATAACATAAAAATAAATAAATAAAGAAAATAAATAAAATAAAATAAAACGAGTGTAGTCCTCGGATAATACCTCAAGATCGGTATTGACAGTTGAAGTCGGTTGATTCCACAAACCGTGATTTTTCGGTGTTTTTTGTGTTTTTGGTAAAATATTTAACTTTGGAAAATTTGGATTTTTTTTAGAAAAAAAATGTTTTTCCCAAAATAATCACTTTCTCTCTCTAAAAATTTCCTTAGAGTGAGAAAGCTCTCCAAAAGCCCTCCCCCTTTTTGCATGGGGATCCGTGCCTTTTATATGCACGGATCCCAAAAAAAATTTGGGCGTAGCCCAAAGGGCGTCGGGCTACGCCCAAAATGGTTGGGCGAACGCCCAACTTCTGTTGGGCGTACGTCCAACCTCTGTTGGGCGTACGTCCAACCTCTGTTGGGCGCGCGCCCAACAGACGTTGGGCGTCCGCCCGACGGATGTTGGGCGCACGCCCGACGTAGGTTGGGCGCGCGCGCCCCGCGCTGCCAGGCGTGCGTCCAACTGCCGCTAGGCGCTCGCCCAACGCCGCTGAGCACCCGCGAGCCGTCCACTCGACGACCGCAACCCCTACAGATCCTCTCGTGATTTTTATTATTATTTTTTCTTTAAATTATTGGAACCAACCGCTTCAACCGTCTTGTTATGGGTTTTCATCACAGGTCCTCCGACTCGGTGTCTACAGTTGCCCCTACTTTCCTATTTTGACAGTGATGTGTGTGTTTTGAAAATGTTTTTTTTTGCTAACGCAACACATGCAATGTAAATATATTAAAGTAAAAGACACGTATAGAGTAGGAGGAAGAATACCTGATCTCCATGCTGCATGCTCCGGCCTTTTCTTCGATCTTTGCCTTGTTTGTCTCGTCAATAGCAACCCTGGTCCACGACCGTGGGTAAAATGGCTCAAAAGAAACCCTGGTCTCTAAATCGACCGCAGGCAGAAAAGGCTCAAAAGCAACCCTGGTTCACGACCGCGGGTAAAATGGCTCAAAAGCAACCCTGGTCTCTAAATCGACCGCAGGCAAAATGGCTCAAAAGCAACCCTGGTCCACGACCGCGGGTAAAATGGCTCAATAGCAACCCTGGTCCACGACCGCGGGTAAAATGGCTCAAAAGTAACCCTAGTCTCTAAATCGACCTTGGGTAAAATGGCTCAAAAGCAACCCTGGTCTCTAAATCGACCGCAGGCAAACTGGCTCAATAGCAACCCTGGTCCACGACCGCGGGTAAAAATGCTCAATAGCAACCCTGGTCAACGACCGTGAGTAAAATGGCTCAAAAGCAGCTCTGGTCTCTAAATCGACCGCAGGCAAAATGGCTCAATAGTAACCTTGGTCCATGACCGCGGGTAAAATGGCTCAAAAGCAACCCTGGTCCACGACCGCGGGTAAAAATGGCTCAAAAGCAACCCTGGTCTCTAAATCGACCATAGGCAAAATGGCTCAAAAGCAATCCTGGTCTCTAAATCGACCGCAGGGAAAATGGCTCAAAAGCAACTCTGGTCCACGACCGCGGGTAAAATGGCTCAAAAGCAACCCTGGTCTCTAATTCGACCGCATGCAAAATGGCTCAATAGCAATTCTGAATTTTAAAACACTATCGTCTGTATTTTTACTAGAGCTATCATCTCAGGTATTTGAGTTGTTGATAGGAACGTCCTTATCTCTTCGTCGGGAACATTTTAGACTAAAAATTATTTTTCCGTTGACTGTCCTCTGTATTTTGACTGGCACCACTGTTCTGTAAAATTTCGGCTGTCGTTTGGAGTCATATCCTTATGGTATTGGTCACTGCCTGGCATAAACGCGGGCTGAAACGGACTGCAAATCGGAGGTCTGTGCACCTGGTAATTAATTATTTACTTTTTACCTTTATGTCACGTCGTACCTTTTTCGCTATTTACGGGAATGACATTCCCTTCTCCTATATAAGGTGGTGGGGTTTCATTTCAAACCCACACCTTCTCTCTCTTCTCTCTTTCTCTAGCGTTAAACTTAGAGCATTTTCGTGATGGATTCGGATAAATACGATGGCACGAAGGGTATGGACGCGGGTTTTGAGAACTTGACTAGAGTGGCTCCTTTTCAGCATCCTGCTTCTCATCTGAGCCGGACCAACATCAATCCGGTAAGTACCCCCCTTAATCTTTATCCTTTGACAAGACTTCTAGGCCTTAGCAGCCCCATTTTGAACGTCATTTGCATGCTAACCTTTAAGCTGCTTAGAAGACTTTTAGTTAGAAAACGCGAATTTTTATGCACGTGAGCAATGCCTTATGCTTTTTGTTTGTTGAAAGAATATAAACTATATACATGTTAATAGTAAAAATATGAACAATGCATGCCACAGTAAAAAAACGTGAATAGTAAAAACGTGAATAGTGCACGTGAATAGTAAAAACGTGAATAGTGCACGTGAATAGTAAAAACGTGAATAATGCACGTGAATAGTAAAAACGTGAATAGTGCACATGAAAAGTAAACAACTAAATTAAACGCTTTTAACCCAAGTTAGAATTAGATTAAGCTCCTCGCAAGCATGCGGGAGAGTGGAACACCAAAGAATAATGAATTAACCAAATCCTATACAAATGATCCTACGAATGAAATCCCACAGAGTAACGATCCTAACTGACAGGAACTTCTAGGTTAGATTTAAACATAACCGAAAGAATAACTAGGTTCACCAACTTTTATTAGACTTATGCATAGGAGCGAGGTTTTCGAGGAGTAATGACTTTAGTTTGGCCCTTTGCCTTACCCGTTCCATTCCTTCCAGGTCATTGGCATTTCAGGGACAACCGAGGACATTCATATCTGGCATGCCATGCTTAGCCCGGCGGCTAAAGCCCGGGTACGAGAGTTGGGCTTCGAGCCTTTCATCCTGGCGCTGCCTCGTGCCAACGGAGTGTGTGACCGGTTCGGCCTGCGCGCCTTATGCGAGAGATGGGTAGACTCGACCCACACCTTTCACTTCTCTTTTGGGGAGATGACGATCTCGCTCTGCGACTTCTCCCTGCTGACCGGATTGCGGGGTAGCGGAATCCCAGTCCCGCTTTTCTTCGACATGGTGCGTCCTCGGGTTGACCGTGCTGAGATATCTGCTTTGATCGGACCCGGAGTCTATACAGGTGTCAAGTCCACCCCGGCGAAGTTTTTTACCACCTATGGATTATTGAGTCGCAGGGACTTCTGTGACCGAGATGACATGGATCGGGCCACTCGCAGCTTCCTTCTGTACGCTTTAGGCGAGACGATCTTCCGCACTAAGAGCGGAACCATACATGCGGGTCTCATCCAAGCTTTCCGTGATTTGGATGCGGTGTCATCCTACGATTGGGCAGGAGCCGGCTTGGCTTTTCTATATAAATTCCTGGACTTGACTTGCCGGAAGCGCAAGGATTTCGGCGGTTACACCTTTGCCCTCCTGGTACGCCCCCTATCATTGGCTTGTCTCTTTATTCTTTCTGCGATTTCTGTTTCTGACATCCATTTCTACGAGCAGGTTTGGGCCTATGAGAGGCGGATTCTTCCGTGCACCCGCAGGAGTAGGCCGCGCGCGGTTAGGCTTCCACTTATGGTGAGGTGGAGTGACTTTGATTTGCGTACTGAGAGGAGCCGGACGGTGGCCCGAATCCTATCATGGATCGACACGCGGAGCTTGGGACAGGTGAACATCTCCTAACCATGATGGATTTTATTTGATTTTGTCTGACCTTTCTTTTGTTTTTCAGATTTCCTTCAGATGGGACGACCTCGACTTTGGTCCCGATTATGCTTATGTTACCCGCATTCAGGGGCAGCAGTGTGTGCTCACCGGCCCGTGCGTGCGAGCATGGTATTTGGGCGACCAGGGTTTTACTGGGGTTAGCGCCACACATTGGACGTCAGGTGAGATTCCCGTGTCCATGTTTGCGGTGAGGGTCATGCCATTATCGGACATCCGTCGTGATTTGACCCGTCGATTTGCCCCTCGAGATGTGTGGGACCACGTAGGGGGTCGCGTCCACTATTTATCGACTCTGTTGACCCCGTTGGATCCTCCCGAGGTCACGATGGATGTGGACCTTGCGGATGACGTGTTTTCGGCAGAGGCTGTTGCTGCGGTCTTTGGTCAGGAGGAGATTCCGGTGAGTGCTTTGACCTATTTATTCTTTATTTACGAGATGGTTATGGGTATTTATTGTCTCTTTACGTGCAGGAGGGTTCCTTGAGGAGCACTCGAACGTCAGACTTTTTCGATGGTGCTCGGACCCGGACGTCTGCGAGTGAGCCTTCCTATTATGCAGGCGAGTCCTCAGGCGTTGCCCGACCAGAGCGGCTTCACCTTGGCACACCCTTCCCGATCCCATGGAGATATTACGGCGAGGCGGGCGTCGCCTACTCCAGCATCGAGACAGCCCCTTCGGTTTTTACCTCGAGGATGTCGTTCGATCCCCTTGATGCCCTCCATACTTCGAGGGAGACGTGTACCGATTACATGGGATTATCTGGTTATTTCAGAGAGCAGCTCAACCTGCGATGTGCCGGCCACCTGGTGAGTATTCTTATTCTGTATTAGTGTAGTGAAATGTATGCGTGTGATGCACATATGTATGTATGACTTTAGTTGTTGTCTGTTTTGATACATTTTTTCTTCTTCTTTTTTTATTTGCAGAGCGATCTTTATGCAAACGAGCAGCGGCTCAGTGAGTCGCAGCGGGATGCCGATGCTAGGGTCGGCCAAGTCTATCGAGAGAGAAATGCTCATTGGTCAGAGATGATGCGAGTGGAGACCGAGGGGCGTCTTGCCGCAGAGGAGATGACGCGAGTGGAGACCGCGGGGCGCCTTGCCGCCGAGGAGGGTCGTCGGGTTGCCGAGGAGGCCTTATCTGCGGAGCGGGCTTCTCGTCTGAGGGACTTTGAGGACTTTTGGGATCTTCCTCCTTATTAGGCTCATTATTTGTAGTTTTCTCATTAGTATTACCCCGATGTATAGCTTGTATATAGGGAGAGGGGCGGATAGGACATATGCTTTTTATGTGAAAGAGGTAGGAAATGTATAACTCATGATTCATAATACAATACATTCAGTAGATTATAATGATTCCAATCATTCTCTTCAAATATATTCATGCCTTTATTTATTTACAAACAACAAAAATACTTAGCTGCTTATATATTATTTTCATGATTGCTCAAGATATAACCACTGTTACCAGGACCCGCCTTTTTCGGTTTTCAGATCCCAGCGATTTTTCAACTCTCCTTTTATTATCCCGGAATTTCAAACGAGTGCCCTTTCGGGTTTTCACCAATTGGGATGTCCCTTATTGTTGCATAGGTCGCTGTTAGACGAGGTGCCGCGGCCTAATCGCCCGGGCGGACCGGGGGGTGGGCACCTCATAGTGATGTAAGCGGTGATTGGTGCCGAAAGCAACCAATCGTGGAATCAAGCTGCTCGGCAGGACCGGAGCTCGGAGTATGGAAGAGTCGCCACCCACGAATGGGAAAATGAACACCGATCCCTTGCGGGAGACCGGTGAGGGTTCGGGAAACTTAGGTACGAGCCGAGAAGGCTAGCTCCTTTCCGGAGAAAGGCTACTAGGCACCCCGACATCGCCCGGTTATGAACCACCGGCCTCCTACTCAGCGTGTTAGGCGATAACGGACTAATCGCATATTTCTTTAAGTTTAAAATTCATTTGAAACCTTTTCTTTCTCGTTTTGAAAACCGTTTTGAGCATATATTATTGAAAGCCATTTTAGTAAAGAATCACCCATTTACATAAATTCCAAATACATAGGAGAGAGAGGGGGGAGAAGGAAGAAACGATTTATTTACAGTGCGACTTATGCTTTACACTATCTTTAAACTAGGCTCACTTCCCAAAAATGAGTTTATTTACATGGTTCGTACCTTAATCGCTGTTGGAACGATTTAGGTACGTTTCAAAACCCCGTTAATGACGTTCACTCGAATCGCCGTTGGAACGACTCGAGCGTTTGAAAATGTTGAGATAAAAGCTTTAACAAGAAAACGTGATTAAACATACAAGTCAATTTATTTTGTACAAAAACCATTTAGTTAGGAAAACAATTCAAAAACTCTATTATTAAAAGCAATTTTAATTACAAGGTTCGCTTAATCCGTCGTTGGAACGAATTAAAGTTTTAAAACGTGATGTTTTAAGAAACAGTTTGAAGTGATAAGAAAGCCATTTTACTTACATTAGGAACTTCTAAAAATTAAGTTTAAATAAGCAAATTAAACTCTCTTTTTGTGATTTATTTCCCCTTTTTCATTCAATTGAACCTTACTTGAACCTAATTACAACAATTAACAAATCAAGGTCCAATTTTACCCAATCAAACATATTTGAAATATAAACATATATATACAAAAATAAGATAGGAATATATATATACATAGTTTTATCTAAAAATAAGGACGTATTTATAGATGAAAATGAATAAGAAATACTATATGATATAATAAAGAAAATGAGAAAAAGAGTACTAAACAAAATACATTTTTATCCTAATTATAACTATATAAAAATAACTAAAAACTATACAAGTTTAAAAGAAAAGGAAAGTAATTTGGATCCCAAAATAGTTTATGAATATATAGGAAACATCTCATCCTCAATAATGGCCAAATCCATTTAAATAAACCAAAAACTATATATACATATACAAATAATTCCACAAAACCAAAACAATGAAAATTATAATTGAATATACAAAGTAAGTAAGTATATAGATAATTATTAGGTGAATGCCTCAAAAATAATTTTAACTAACATATTACATAATTATACATATATAGTTGAAGAAATGGGTTTAAAAGAGTATTTTCGGATTCCAGCAGATTACCGACGGAAAATCCGTCGCTAATCTGCTGTTAGCGACAGAAAGAATTACAGATTTAGTCCAACAGTTTCCAGATTTATTCAAAAGCTTTAGATTAGATCTATTCTATCATTTTGGGTCCCCGAACTGCCAAAATTGGATCATAGTCTATACTAGGGACTCCTAAAATGATGTTTTATTTTAAAACGTTACTTGGAAAATATTTTCAAATCTTATAATTACAACGTTTTTTATTAATCCTGAACTACCTTTGAATCGGATCACGGTTCGTATTGGGATATTAAAACGAGATTTTTATTTTAAAACAAAACCGAACGTTTATTTAATACGAGACGAAAATTAAATAAATACGAAAAATAAAAATATAACATAAAAATAAATAAATAAAGGAAATAAATTAAATAAAATAAAACGAGTCTAGTCCTCGGATAATACCTCAAGTTCGGTATTGACAGTTGAAGTCGGTTGATTCCACGAATCGTGATTTTCCGATGTTTTTTGTGTTTTCGGTAAAATTTTAACTTTTAGGAAATTTGGAATTTTTAGGAAAAAAAATGTTTTTTCCCAAAAAATAACTTTCTCTCTCTAAAAATGTTTTAGAGTGAGAAGCTCTCCAAAAATCCCTTCCCCTTCTTGCATGGGGATCCGTGCCTTAAATAGGCAACGGGTCCCGGAAATCTTTGGGCGACGCCCAACTAAGATTGGGCGTCGCCCAAAACAGGTTGGGCGGACGCCTAACTTATGTTGGGCGGACGCCCAACATTAGTTGGGCGAACGCCCAACATTGTTGGGCGAACGCCCAACATTAGTTGGGCGAACGCCCAACATGGTTGGGCGTACGACCAACCTCAGTTGGGTGCGCGGCCAACAAGCGTTGGGCGCGCACGCCCAACTGATGTTGGGCGTTCACCCAACGAGCGTTGGGCGTCCGCCCAACGTCGCTGGGCGTTCGCCCAATGGCTGTCGGGCGTGCGCGCCCAGCGGCCATCGGGCGTGCGCCCGCGCTATCGGGCGCGCGCGCCCAACGGTCGTCGAGTGCGCACCGCCGGACGTGCGCGCCCCGCGGACGTCGAGCGCGTGCCCCGCGCTGCCGGATGTTCGTCCAACTGTCGTCGGACACACGTCGGCTGCCGCTAGGCGCTCGCACCACGTCGCTGAGCGCTCGCGAGCCGTCCACTTGACGACCGCGATTTCCATTGACTTTTCCTTTCTTTCTTTTTCTTATTATATATTTTTCTTCTCTCTTTTTTTTAAAAAATTTTTCCGGAACCAACCGCTTCGACCGCTTTGTTACAGGTTTTCGTCACAGGTCCTCCTACTCGGTGTCTACAGTTGCCCCTACTTTCTATTTTGACAGTGATGTGTGTGTCTCGAAAACGTTTTTTGCTAACGCAACACATGCAATGTAAAACATATTAAGGTAAAAGACACGTGAAGAGTAGGAGGAAGAATACCTGATCTCCATGCTGTATACTCCGGCCTTGTCTTCGATCTTTGCCTTGGTTGTCCCGTCCTTGCCTCTGAATCGACTGCAGACGAACGCTCCTTCCGGCGACCCTAGTCTCTAAATTGACCGTAGGTATATAGCTCAATCTAGCGGCCCTAGTCTAAATCGGCCGCAGGTAAAGTTGCTCTTTCTAGCTACCCTAGTTTCCAAATCAACCGCAGGGAAAATTGCTCTCTTTAGCGACCTTAGTCTGAATCGACCGCATGTAACATTGCTCTCTCTAGCGACCCTAGTCTAAATCGACCGCAGGTAGAGTTGCTCTTTCTAGCTACCCTAGTCTCCAAATCAACCGCAGGTAAAATTGCTCTTTCCAGCTACCCTAGTTTCTAAATCAACCGCAGGCAAAATTGCTTTTTCCAGCTACCCTAGTCTCTGAATCAACCGCAGGTAAAATTGCTCTTTCCAGCTACCCTAGTCTCTGAATCAACCGCATGTAAAGTTCTTTCGTTCGCATATCTCAAAATCAATCGTTCGACCCTAATCTCTATATCGATCGCAGTCATTTTCTTGTATTGTAGATCTCCAAATCGAACATTCGACCCTAATCTATACATCGATCGTAGGCGTCCTTTCATTTGTATATCTCCAAATCAACTGTTCGACCCTAATCTATACATCGATTGCAGGCGTCCTCTCGTTTTGCATATCTCTAAATCAACCGTTCAACCCTAATCTATACATCGATCGCGGGCGTCCTCTCGTTTTGCATATCTCAAAATCCATCGTTCTACCCTAATCTCTACATCGATCGCATGCGTTTTCTTGTATTGTAGATCTCCAAATCGAACATTCGACCCTAATCTATACATCGATCGCAGGCGTCCTTTCGTTTGCACATCTCTAAATCAACCGTTCGACCCTAATCTCTACATTGATTGAAGGCGTCCTTTGTTGATGATAGCTGGGCTTTATCACTCGTCCGAGAGTTTTTGACCGCAGTCGTTTTGATATTTGGGCTTTATCACTCGTCCGAGAGTTTTTGACCGTAGTCGCTTTGATATTTGGGCTTTATCACTCGTCCGAGAATTTGTGACCGCAGTCGTTTCTTTTTACCAGGATCGTCTGCGTTTGACCGGAGTCGATGATGCCGTAGATCGAAGTCCGTAGCAGGGCCTGTGCCTATTGATGATGCCGTAGACCGCAGTCCGTAGCGGGGCCTGTGCCCGTTGGTGATGCCGTAGACCGCAGTCCGTAGCGGGGCCTGTGCCCATTGATAATGCCATAGACCGTAGTCCGTAGCGGGGCCTGTGCCCATTGATGATGTCGTAGACTGCAGTCCGTAGCGGGGCCTGTGCCCATTGATGATGCCGTAGACCGCAGTCCGTAGTGGGGCCTGTGCCCATTGATGATGCCGTAGACCGCAGTCCGTAGCGGGGCCTGTGCCTATTGATGATGCCGTAGACCGCAGTCCGTAGCGGGGCCTGTGCCCATTGATGATGCCGTAGACCGCAGTCCGTAGAGGGGCCTGTGCCCATTGATGATGCCGTAGACCGTAGTCCGTAGCGGGGCCTGTGCCCATTGATAATGCCGTAGACCACAGTCCATAGCGGGGCCTGCGCCCATCGATCGAATTTTAATTTACCTATCGGAGCCTGCCTAAACTCGCACGGATTTCTTGGAGCTATCCGAGTATTTCTGCATGCGGCTTGACTTGAGTCACGCCCATCACCTGGTGAATATTTTTATGGTATGACCTAGTGTAGTGATATGTATGCACATGATTATGAATGAATATTTTTCTCTCTTTTTCTCTTCTTTTTTTTTTATACATTGCTTCCCTCCTATTTTCTTTACAGGGAGACCTCCATTCTATTGATCGAAGATTACAGGAGAACGTGGCGGTTGGGTAAGGGGAGTGGCTACTGGATGCTGACGCTTAGATCGGATGTCGTTGTCGGGATAGGGAGGATGAGCGCTCCAACTGGGAGGAGCGAGGCCGAGCAGCCGAGGAGAGGAGCCGTGTGGATATAGAAGCCCAGCGAGCTGCTGAGGGGAGTTTGCGGATTGCGGTGGAGAGCCGCCGAGTCACCGAGGAGCGGGAACTTTACTTCGGAGGCTTTGATTCGTTTGAGGGCTTTTGGGACTTTGGGATTTCTTCTCATTGATAGTCCCGTCATTATTTCGGTTTACAACTTTATTAGTACTACCGTGATGTATGGCGGGTATATGTGAAAAAGATATTTGGGGTAGGCTTTTTATTTGGTGGTGGGGAAAAGAAATGTATAACTCATGACTTACAATACCATGCATTCAGTCGATCATAATAATTCCAATCATTCTCTTCAAATATATTCATGCCTTTATTTATTTACAAACAACAGAAATACTTAGCCGCTCATACATTATTTTTATAATTGCTCAAGATATAACTACTGTTACCAAGACCCGCCTTTTTTCGGTTTTCAGATCCCAGCGATTTTTCAACTCTCCTCTTATTATCCCGGAATTTTCAAATGAGCGCCCTTTCGGGTTTTCACCTATTGGGATGTCCCTTATTGTTGCATAGGTCGCCCTTTGCGGGTTTTCGACCTATCGGGAATTTTTATTTCTTTCTCTTTTTTTTTACGACAAGTATTTCTTAAGCCTATCTAGATTGGTAGGTTCGGAGAACTCCATGCCGTCCATAGTAGTTAGCTTCACCGCCCCTTTGCTTAGGATTTTCTTCACGAGGAATGGTCCTTCCCAGTTTGGCCTGTACTTGCCCCTAGGGTCAGTGTGCGTCACTCGGATCTGTTTCAACACCATATCCCCTTCTTTGATAGGGCTGACCTTGACCTTTTTGTTGAAGGCTCGGGCCATCCTTCTCTGATATAACTGCACGTGGTAAAGAGCCTCCATTCTCTTCTCGTCCACCAATGCCAACTGCTCATATCGCTTCTTCACCCATTCTGTCTCGGGAATTTCTGCTTCTACCGCGATTCTCAACGATCGCTTTTCAATCTCAATCGGCAGGATTGCTTCTGCCCCATACACTAAGGAGAACGGCGTTGCCCCAGTTGACGTCCTAACCGTCGTGCGATAAGCCCATAAAGCGAGTGGAAGCTGCTCGTGCCAGTTCCGGTGCGATTCTACTGTCTTTACGAGGATCCTTTTAAGGTTCTTATTAGCCGCTTCTACTGCGCCATTAGCTTGTGGACGATACGGAGAAGACCTGTGATGTTCAATACCATATTCTCGGAAGAGACCTCTCACTTCTCCTTGAAACTGGACCCCATTATCTGTGATTATGTGATGAGGCACTCCGAATCTGGTGATTAAGTGTTTTTCGATAAACTTCCTCATCTGTTTAGACCCCAACTTGCCAAACGACTCTGCCTCTACCCACTTGGTGAAGTAATCAATGGCAACTGCGATGAATTTGTGTCCATTCGACGCATTAGGTCTCACCTCGCCGATGATGTCAATGCCCCAAGCTGCAAACGGCCAAATGGGTGCCAACACGTGCAGTTCCATAGCTGGTAAATGATTGTAATCTCCGTGGATTTGACAATCGTGTCATTTCTTCGCATATTCGTTACAATCTCTTTCCATGGTGAGCCAATAGAAGCCTTGCCTTATGATTTTCTTCGACAATACCGCTCCTCCCATATGGGCCCCGCAAATTCCTGAGTGTACTGACTCCATTGCCTCGCGGGCTTCTCCCGCATCCAAGCACCTCAGTTGTAAACCATCGGTGTGCCTTTTGTAAAGCAAGTCGTTGTGGATGACGAACTGCTGAGCTAACCTTCTAATCACAGCTTGATCCCTAAGTTCCGATTCTGCCGGGTATGTTCCACTCTTCATGAAGTTTACGATATCGAAATACCACGGCTTTTCATCTACCCCTAACAGCATTACATCTTCGTAGCATGGTTTGTGAGATCTCTTCAATACCAAAGGCTTCGAGGCAAGGTTCCGAGGGTTGTCCCAAACTGATACCAAAGTGGCCAAAGCATCCGCTGCCTGGTTTTGTGCTCGAGGAATATGATAAAAACGACATCATTGAATCTTTGTGCCAACCCTTCTAGCTGGTCTAGGTATGGACGTAACCTTTCTTCCCTCACTTCCCAGTTTCCTTGTGCCTGTTCGATGATCAGCTTTGAGTCGCCCCAGATTTCCACATACGATGCTCCCAACGTCGTTAGCGACTCTAACCCGTAGATGCATGCTTCATACTCGGCCATATTGTTAGTAAGAGGGAAGGATAGCTTCTTTGCCATCGAGATCCTTTCTCCTTCCGGTGAGATGAGTAACACTCCTACCCCGACTCCATTCGAGTTAACTGCCCCATCAAAGAACATTCTCCATGGTATAACTTCTATTGCGTTCAAGTGCTCATCGGGGAAATCATAGATTATGTCTTCCTCTTATGCGTTCAGAGGTTGGTTGGCCAGGAATTCTGCTACGGCTCTCCCCTTGATAACCTTCTTCGTTACATATTCGATATCAAATTCGGACAAAAGCAACAACCATCGGGCTAGTTTCCCTGTTAGAGACAGAGTTCGGTACAGGTACTTCACGGGATCCATCCGGGAAATAATGATCACTTTGTAAGATTGAAAATAGTGCCGTAGTTTCTTTGTTAGCCATACTACTGCCACGCACGTCTTTTCGATCATGTTATACTTAAGCTCGTATTCCAGGAACTTCTTACTCAGATAATACAACGCGTGCTCCACACCGGTGTCCCCTTCTTGGGCCAGCATTGCCCCAATAGATCGCACTTCGATTGCTATATAGAGGAGAAGCGGTTTTCCCAGTTTAAGCGGTCTCAGAACAGGTGGATTAGACAAATAGTTCCGGACGTTCTCTAAGGCTTGCTGACACTTATCATTCCAAATCGTGGGTTGATCTTTCCGTAGCAACTTAAAGATTGGCTCGCAAATTGCGGTGAGTCTTGCTATGAACCGACTGATATACTGAACCTGCCCCAGGAACCCTCTCACCTCTTTCTCATTCTTTGGTGCCGGCATTTCCCATATGGCCTTCACTTTGTCGGGATCTACTTCAATTCCCTTATTTCCGATTACATAGCCTAAGATTTTCCCCGATGAAACGCCGAAGAAGCACTTCTTTGGGTTCAACCTTAGCTTGAATTCTGCAATTCGGGCCAAAAACTTCTCAAGTGCAGCGAAATGCCCCTCTCTCGTCTCCGACTTGACCATCATATCGTCCATCTAAACTTCCACCTGCTTGTGTATCATATCCTGGAACAGTGCCGTGGCCATTCGTTGATAAGTTGCCCCGGCATTCTTTAAACCAAACGGCATTACCCTATAGCAGTAGGTTCCCCACTCAGTTGTGAATGAGGTTTTTGCCTTGTGCTTTTCTGCCATTTGAACCTGCATGTAGCCCATGAAGCCGTCAACATTTGTGTGCAGGACGCTCGATGCTGCACTGTCGATTAACATGTCGATGTGAGGCAATACGAATTCATCTTTGGGGCACGCCTTGTTGAGATCCCTATAATCAACGCACATTCTCACTTTACCGTCCTTCTTCGCGATTGGCACTACATTTGTGACCCAAGGGGGATAGTCGATTACTTCGATGAACCCCGCTTCTAACTGTTTCTTCACTTCCTCTCTGATCTTATCTGCCCATTCCGGCCTCCTGCGTCGGAGCTTCTGTTTCACGGGCTTAGCATCGGAGTACGTTGGAATACGGTGAGTTACGATTGATCGATCGATTCCTAGCATGTCTTCGTATGTCCAAGCAAACACTATTTCTTATGTTTTTTTATATTATCCTCTCAAATTCTTTCCTTTCTTCAGTAGTTAATTCTTGAGCAATTTGTATAAGTTTAGGATTTTCATCCGTGCCAAGATTTAAAGTGGACATTTCTATTGCATTGATTTCAAATGTAGGCATGTTATATGAATGAGAATGCATGGAATGATCAGAATCAACATTAAGCAAGTAAGCAAAATCAGAATTCATTTCATTGATAATATTGGTGAGTACATCATCAGATTCAAACAAAGCGGTAATCTAGTTGTCATCAACAGGGTTCTCGAGTTTCTCATAAGTCTTGGAGGTACTGGGCTCATCCACCGCTCCCACAGTGGCCTCAATAGTGATCATCCGCTCCTCGGCATTAAGATCTAACATCATGATCTCCTCGATGAAACAACTTGCTTCTCCTTTGCCCCAGTCGGTAACATCATTGAAGATCTCAAAACCTGGCAGAACCTTTCCTTCGGTGCTAGCAGCCATTTCCAGCTCATCATCAGACTCATCCCAGATGTTGATCGGAACTCTCTGATTGATACCCTTCTCGTCGGAGGAACTTCCCCAAATATCCACGACCATCAGATCCATTACGTGAGGGACGTTCGGATTTACGTAGGAAGGGTCCGATGATCCATACCGAGCCCAGCCTATCAGTTCTTCATAGTCCCTGAGGAACACTCCATTCATTCTTCTAGCGATGAGTGGAATAGCACCCCTTCGGATACACATGAGTTGCTCCTGATCGCTCAAGGTGACCCGACATGAGGCATACTTGAACCTCCATCTCCTAGCATAATCCACGAATGCTTCCTCGGGAAATTGCTTGATCCTTTCTAATCTTCCAACGACCCAGTCCACGGGATGTACATCTCATATCTCTGCACGAAAGCCTCCATGAGGGACCTCCAGTCCCCTTTCGCCTTTGCCGAGACCATTCGGTGCCACATCAAAGCTTCTCCTACGAGTGTCTTTGGAAAATGTTGAACCAACTCACTTTGATAGAGTCCTGCGTCAATCATGTAGGCACAGAAATAGTTTATGTGGTCGATGGGGTTCTCACCTCCTTTGTACTTAGCCATGGTTAACACCGCCTCAGGTGTCTCCTCATCGGGTAACATCGGCACTTCCTCTGGGTATCCCCCTGCGGTGTACTTCTTGATGAATCTCTTAGTCATTTCAGCCCAATTCACTTTAACGTTCATCGGAAGAGACATATACCACACTAGTGACTCTCCCGCCAACGAGTTGCAAAACAAACTCGTGATTTCGTCCTCTTTGAAGCCCAAAGGACCCATAGCGGATAGGTAAAAATGCAAGTGCTCCATGGGGTCCTTGCCTTCATTATACTTGTTGACAGTCGGAAACGGACGTTTGATAGGCCCAATTTGCATCGCGCTATGTTCCCCCACCTGTGTTTGGGCTTTTCGATACTTCACCAAAAACAAGCTTGACATCAGTGACCAATCATGCTTAGTCGAGTCAGGTAGCGATTGAAACCACTTTAAAGGTTCGCCCACCAGCGAGAGATAAAACCATGGAGCGGCTTCTTCTACTTTGTATGGCTCTCCAAACATAGCGCACACGTATCCATACAAATGAGCTTCGGGGTCTTCTACCCCACTAAACAATTTCAACACAGGCATGATCCTCCGAGATGATACTTCCTCGGTTTCCTCAGTTTTAGTTCTATCGTCCATCACTTATTCCGTTGGCTCTTCCTCCAAAACAAACACGTATAAACCATTTCCCACATTTCTTTTCTCATTGGAGTCCAACAGCTCCTCCTTAAATTCGCAGAATGACTCCACCACAAAGCTCTCTTCCAACCCAGATCCAATTGCGCTCACCCTATGACTAGGCGAAGGATTGCACCTAAGGGGAGGTTTGCTGACGATGGGTCGACTATTTTATTTTTATCAATCAGATCCTGGATCTCATGCTTTAGCCTCTCACAATTTTCAATGGTGTGCCCGTAGTTACTATGGAACTCGCAATACCCCCGGGTTATCATCCGTGGTGTGGGTCCTGTCTTGTTCTTGGGAGTAAGGGCTTTCAGCAACTCCTTTTTCTGCAATCGTTCGAAAACTTTTGCATAGGTCAGATCAAATTGGGCGAACTGCCTTTTCCCGATAGCGTTAAGTTCAAGCACTTTCACTGCGGTAGGTTTTATATTAGTACTTGGCCCTCCGGCACTATACCCCGACTTCGTCCATTTAGTACAAGCTCTTTTCGGCTCTCCATCCCCCTCAACTGTCAAAGCGTAGCCATACATCTGATTAAAACCGGTGAAAGGCATGCACCGCAACTCATTCTTAACATACGACAAAGTGTTGCTGATTACCATCCGGATCTGATCCTGCTCCGACGGCTTTTGTTTCATAACTGCTGCCTTAGCTCTCCACCTACTCACAAAGTCAGACAAAGACTCCCCAGCCTGCTGCTTGGTGCTCTCTAGCTCCCTCAAAGTAACCTCAAACATAGTGTTGAAGCTAAATTGGGTGATGAATACCTTTGCTAGTTCTTTCCAATCTCTCTTCGTTCCTAGTGGCAATGTATGAAACCACATGAGGGCAACTCCTTCCAGATAGGCACTGAACAACCCTAGGATTTGTTCCTCCGTCAGAATTATGTGTTTCATTGCTGCCACATATTGGTTCACATAGGTGGTAGGATCCCCAGTTCCATCGAACTTCTTCATGTTCGGGAGCTGGAATTTCAAAGGCAAAGCAGTCGCCGATAAGCAGTTCTTCAAGTTATAAAAATCCTGACTCCCAGAGCCTACCCCGCATAGATCATGCACTTCCTGAGTGATGTGCTGCTTCCATTCCTCTTCCCTTTTCTTTCTCTTCCCCAAACTGCTTGTTACGCAATCCTGATAGTTATCTCCAAAACGGGGACCCGTGCTCACAATGTTCTCAGCTGGTTTACTGCCACTCTTGTTACTCTTAATTGCAAGCTCGTCCAGCTGGACTAAAATTGCGGTTAACTGATCGTTGAGGTTGTTTACCACTCTTTCTAACCCTGATATTCTCTCATCTGGCGTAGACATACTGACCGAAGACTGAGCTGATTTGGACAACGATGATTCGGACGTCACAACTGCTGATTCGGAATTGACGATCCGTAACTGATCAAACTGCCTGACTAGCCGATTACTCTTGCGGAACCACAACCGCTTAATGATGAAGTCTGCATGAACGGCGTCCATTAGTATGTATGCATGATTTTATATGTATGATTCGTGGTGTGTGCGTTCATTTATTTATGGATATATAAGATAAGAAGAACAAACGTCAGTCTAATTACACGTATCACAGCATCTCTCTTCCACCCTTATTCCTCCACACACTCGATGGTCCAAGTCTCTTTCCTAGGATTTTGGTTTGGGGCTCACATTGCGGTCCGAGGGACGCGTGATGCCGTCGATTATTGCGGAGAAGTAAATCATTCATCAGACAATACAATTCGTTTTAACGTATCAACGTTTAGTGACTAAGATATCGACCAAATTGGATTTTCCTTTCGGAATAACTCGTCTTTTGTCATTTTGCGAGACGCATTAGTTCGGGTTTTGACTCCCTTTGAGCGCATCTCGGTTTTTTAGATGTGGTACGAGTTATTCTTTTAGTCCAATCGTTCGTTATTGATAATGACTCGTTCCCTTTTATTCGCGTGGGTTCGTGTCTCGATTTTTGGATTACGACGGGATCTTTTGGATCTATCGAGAGACGTAACCACGTGTTCATTCAGTGATGAAAGCACTTTTTATTTTAAGGAACGGACTCATCGCGTAACTATTGGTGTGCCCTAGTTCATAGGCATTGGTTCTTATAAAATGTATTTGTGTCACATTAATAAAGGCATTAATCTAGTTCATTTATATCTTGTGCTATAATATGAATAGAGAATCCATTGATTGATAATCGTAAAACCATATCCCAAGTCTATTCTATCATGGGAATGATTAGGACCACAGACTTGTATATTCGACGACTGTATGGTAGTAATTGATACTAGCCATAGCACTTGATAAGTCAGTTGTGAATATGGGTACATGTTGTATACATGTGACTGGATCGATCCGCCCGAGAAAACTACATGGTGGTTGTGTCATTAGTTTTCTTAAGTAGGTCTCTAACTGTCTTCAGACCAGATTTCATTATAATATCAATGTGGGATTCGGTTCACTTTGACATACGCCTAACACGTCTGTAACAGGATGCTAAATACGGGTATGATTGGGTGAACAGGTGAACACGTTGGTATTGATATTGAAGTGATGGAATTACCACTCATGTAATAGTGAGATGATATCACATGCCACTTGATAAGTGAGATTGATAAGTGTGTGGGCACACCCTGATAAGTAGTTTACTTATCTGTTTCATCAATCTACTTAAGATCAAGAAATATCATAAACATCAGAGAGGATGACAGCCGCCATGCCTCTAGTTTATAATATCGATATCAAATGGTAAAAGAAGTTAAGAGATAACTGCAGGGTCTCTCCATCTTTAGACTGCTGAAACTCTGTCTTGGTTAGGGGCAGTAATGGTTTGCTAGAACCCACTTACTGTCTGTGGGCCGTGAGCCCACTGCTAGCTAAGGACAGTCCCATAGGATCGTGCACATCGAACATCTGAGTTAGAACTTATAGAACGGTACATTGGAGAGATGAAATTAATTAATTGATTGATAGTAAAATATCAAGGTAATTAATTGGTGGTTAATTAATTGATTAATTGATACTTTGTATCAAGGTAATTGATTAATGGTCTTAAGTGTTGAGTATTTAATTGATTAATTAGTTTACGGGATGTAATTAATTAATTTGTAAATTAATGAAATTGCATTCGGTGAATAATTAATTAAACTAATACGTTAATTTATTAATTAGTGTTGTTTGTTTAATTGGGGTAATTAAATTTAATCTAATCATAATTGATTGCATAGAATAAATATTATTGGTATTTATTTATGTAATTAGATTAGGATTGTATTAGTTTTGTAATCAACCAATTAACCCTAAACCAATTAGGTTTAGGAATACACTATATATAAATTGAAACACTGAAACCTAATTAATTAAGAGATACCTGTTGTATTCGGCCAACATCAATGGCTATGCAAAATATACTAAATTGGCAGCCACCAATAGTTTTTTCGGCAGAAACCTTTTGAATTGAAATGTGGGATCTTGGCTAATTACACAATCTCTCCAGTTCTTCATCCGTTCTTCGGCTAGCACCGGTTCTGGCTCGATAGCTGTTCGTGCATCTGACTACGGAGATCTTACTACTTTGTGGATTCTTCAGCCGTCTCTAGAAGAGACAATCCGGGTAAGTTTTACCCTTAAACGGATCCAAAATGGTTTTATTCAATCAATGGTTAACGGGCAAAGATCAAACTAAAGGGATTAGAAATAAATTTTAAACCGCAATTCCGCTGCCCTACAGTTGATTAACTGGCTTTAATGTCTAACAGTGGTATCAGAGCCATGGTTCAGTCCGTTTTGATTGATTGAAAATTAATAAGATTTGGTTTTTATTATTTTTCCAAATCAGTTTTGAGAATTCCTATTAATTCCTTGTGTAGAAATTGTTCTAGGAAGTTTTCTATTTATTATTTCTGTCTGTATTTTGTTTTTGTTTGGTTCTGAAATTATTTTAAATAATTTAAATTAAAAAAAAAAGACAGCAGCGTTTTTTTTAAACAGAAAAAAATAGTTTCGGACACCGAACAGCAGTCACGGGACTGCTGTCCGCGAACAGCAGCCCCACGGCTGCTGTTGGGCGGACAGCAGCACTGTCGATGTCTGCCAGACAGCAGCCACAGGGCTGCTGTCCGCGGACAGCAATCCCGTTGCTGTCTCGGATCCGGTTTGGGTCTAAATTTAGATTATAGGGACTGATTTTAAGTTTTAAAATTTTTCATGGGTATTTTAATAAAATCAGGGCCCTAATACCGTTTAATTTATTAAACGTGTTTTGAATAAAAAATTAATTGGTATTAAAATGTTTTTGTTTGGCATGCATATTTAATTTTTAATCGAATTGAGAATTTGTGTAAAATTGAATATGGTTAATTTGTGAAATTGGCCCAATAGACCGTGACACCGGTTTAAATTGGGAGGGCTAAATTTTAGATATGTGACGACCCTAAAATTCAGTGGGAGCGAAATTGTAATTTTGCATACAAATGGATGTTAACCGTTTGGGCCTTTATGGGCTTTAGTCACATATGGTAAAATTGGCGATTTCACCCTAAGTAACTCGGCTTAACTTTATTAGATGATTTTGGAATGCCATGATCATGCATTATATTTATATGTCTTACCGTGCAGCAATGTGTTATAGAGTTCTATGGGCCCTAAATTAAAGTCGGTTTGTAATTTAATTTATTTTGGGAAATATGGCCTGCGTGCCATTCTTTCATTAATGTAATTTTAGAATAGGTTCTATTCATAAAATTGTAATTGGTCGTGAAGAAGCCCAGATGGTCCAAGCCCATGGTGGGAGCCCAAGGAGACTTGAAGCAAGCCAGTGGAGATTAGATAGTATATCTAGTTTCACTAGGATGTATTATAAGGCCCATAGAGTCTCTACATTTATTTTGATGATACAATTGCTTAGTATAACATGAAATATAAGTAGCAACGATCACCAGATCATCACCCGTGATAATTATATGTTAAAGCCGTATCACTTAATTAATCCGGATAATGAAATATTGAGTCGCTTAAAAGTGCTTTCCAGATTCACACCTCTTCCTCCCAGGTAGTGCTACAGTGTATGACGTGCCCTAGCAGGTATGCTGTAGTAATTAGTGGGCCGTCGAGGGTTAGGATACTTCGGTATGGCTAACGCGTGTATGGTGGTTGGACTCAACGTGGGTAGCATTAGCTCAGAGCGGGCCCTAAGCACAGATAGGCTAAGTGTCACAAAGCCCATCAAACCAAGAGTCCTTGCGGAGGATTGGATAGTTTATCCTACCAAATCGTCAATGGTCGACGGTGGAGCCCTAGCTCGGTTGATTATTGATGGATTGTGGATCTTGGTCATGACAGCCAAATAAATATCACCAATAACGAATTAAAATGGATTATTAATTTGATCTTTGGCTTAAGCCCTTTATTCTAACTCTAATGTGATTTTTCCACGTAGATTAAACTCCACATCAAAATTACACGAAAAGAAAATTAAATGGCTGCAACAAGCAACAACTCACTCAGACCACTCCTGGAAAAGGAAAAGCTTTCAGGGACTAATTTCCTTGACTGGTCCAGGAACTTGCAAATAGTTCTTAGACACGAGTCGAAGGAATATGTGCTGACTGCTGCCTTACCAGCAGCTCGTCCTACAGGTCGGGGCGTAACCGTTGATCAAATGGCGGAGTACGACCGACATGTTAAGGATGACAGAGATGTGTCATGCATTATGCTGGGTACCATGGTTCCTGATCTTCAGAAACAGTTCATGGAGCAGCACGCCTTTGAGATCATGGATCAACTCAAAAGGATGTTCCAAGATCAAGCTCGTCAGGAAATATACTTGACAACAAAGGCGCTATGTAGCACTACGATGCAAGCCGGGACTTCTGTTAGCACACATGTGCTAAAGTTGAAGGGTTTTATTGACACATTGTCAAGGCTTGGCTCACCAGTGCCTGCACAACTAGCAGTCGACATCATTCTTGGATCACTTCCGGCATCCTACAATCAGTTTATCATGCACTACCACATGCAGGGCGTTGATAAGTCTGTAGTAGAATTGCATGGCATGTTGAAACTTGCTGAGCAATCCTGCAAGAGGACTCCAGAAGTGTTACTGGTTAACAAAGGGAACGTACCTAAGGGAAAGGCCAAGTCCAAGTCCAAAGTGAAGGCCCAAAAGGCCAAGCCCAAGACTAGGAAGGCGGCAGCTTCTAAAGGTAGGTTGGCCTCAGCAGATGATATCTGCCATGAGTGTAATGAGAAGGGACACTGGAAAAATGCGTGTCCAAAGCTAAGGGAGAAACAGAAGAACGAAGCTTCTGGTTCGGGTATTTATGTTGTTGAAATTAATCTGGCTATTTCTACATCTTGGGTTGTAAACACTAGATGTGGTACTCACATTTGCTCAAATGTGCAGGGACAAAGAAATAGGAGATTGCTGGGATCTGGTGAAGTGGATCTTCGAGTCGACAATGGTGCTCATGTAGAGGCCTTAAAGATCGAAGATTATTCTTAGAGATACCTAGTGGATTAGTTTTAGAAATTAGAAATTGCTATCTTGTACCTGCAATGCGTAGGGATATTATTTCAGTTTTTATGTTGGATATTTATGGTTTTAATTTTAATATTGGACGTGGTATGATTTCTATACATCGTGGCAATATTGTTTATGGAACCACATTTCTAGAAAATGGTTTGTATATCCTTGATCTAAAACGTAGTGAATCAATCTATAACATAAAAGCTAAAAGGATTAAGACTAATGAACTGAATCCTACATATATCTGGCACTATCGTCTTAGCCACATAAATGAGAAACACATAACTAGGCTTCGCTCTAGTGGAGCGCTAGGGTCATTTGACATGCAGTCTTATGACACGTGTGAATCTTGTTTAAGAGGGAAGATGACAAAGGCGCCTTTCACCAAAAAACTGGTACAAGGGCCACTGAGCTATTGGAGCTGATGCACTCAGATGTATGCAGTCCAATGAGCACCAGTGCTGGATCTGGTTTTCTGTACTTTGTTACCTTCATAGATGACTATAATCGATACGGGTATGTGTATCTGATGAAACATAAATCTGAAACTCTTCTGAGATTCAAAGATTTTAAAAATGAAGTAGAAAATCAACTTAGCAAGAAAGTAAAAGCGCTTCGGTCTGATAGAGGGGGCAAATACTTGAGCCAAGAGTTTGTCTCATTCTTGAGAGAGTATGGGATTGTTTCCCTTCTCACTCCTCCTAGTACACCCCAATGGAATGGAGTGTCGGAAAGGAGGAATAGGACCCTGCTCGATATGGTCCGATCAATGATGAGTCAAGCTTCTCTCCCTACCTCCTTTTAGAGATTTGCGTTGGAAACTGCTGCTCATATAATTAACAATACACCGAGCAAGGCAATTGAAGGAACACTATATGAATTATGGACGGGCCGAAAGCCCAACGTTTCCTTCATGAAGATTTGGGGCTTTGATGCACATGTCAAGAAATTGATAAGTGGCAAACTAGAGTCCATATCTGTTAAATGCCAGTTCGTGGGTTACCCTAAGGAAACTAAGGGTTATTACTTCTACAACCCAGCTGAGAATAAAACATTCATGGCTAGGTTTGAAATCTTTTTGGAAAAGGAATTCCTTTCCAAAGTAGACAGTGGGAGTGATATTGATCTCGTTGAGATTCAAGACTCACAAACTCCTGCAGCTTATGCTGAGGATGCTTTGGGAACCGATACAGATCCTCAAAACATTGAGGAGGCTAAACCGGTAATACACATGGTGTTTCAAGTAGATTCGTACAGAATTCTGATGAACCCTGTGTGTATATGAAATTCAGTGGGAGCATATCCATTTTCCTAATATTGTATGTCGATGACATACTGCTCACTAGAGGCAATATATTAACACTGCAAGATCAAGCAGTGGTTGAGTAAATGCTTCATAGTGTAAGACTTAGGAGAAGCCGATCAAGATCTATAAGGTTAGATCCAACCGACTTCTAAGCTTGAGTCAGGCATCGTACATAGACAATAATCCATCGTGTATTCTATGTTATGTACAAGGCCAGATGTTGTGTGTTGCACCAAACATGACTAGTCGGTGCTAGTTAGATCCCGATAAGGAACACTGGAAGACAGTCAAGGCAATCCTAAAGTACCTTAACCGTACCAAGGATGGTTTTCTTAGTATTTGATGGGTAGAAGGAATGGAAATATCAGGTTACGCTGATCGAGACTTTAAGGATGATAACCAGTCACATACTGGTTATGGATTTCTCCTGAATGGTGATGCCATTAGTTGGAGATCCTTAAAGTAGCCAACCATTACCGATTTTATGACGGAAGCTAAGTACATGGTTGCATGCGATGATGTAGAGGAAGTAGTTTGGATTAAGAAGTTCATAACTGATTTAGGAGTAGGTCAAACTCTCCTAAGATCAGTTGATGTTTTCTGTGACAATAATGGGGTCATAGCACAAGCGCTGGATCCCATGTCATATAAGAGATCCAAATGAGTACTTAGATAGTAACACCTTACCCGGTGACATTACATTGTAGAGGGTTGACACTGAGAACAATGTCGCTGATCAGTTTACCAAGAAAATTGGTAGTACTAGATCTATAGTGTTTAGGGCAATACCCGCTTGGGACTAGTTCAAGTGGGAGACTGTTGGTGTGCCCTAGTTCATAGGCATTGGTTCTTATAAAATGTATTTGTGTCACATTAATAAAGGCATTAATCTAGTTCATTTATATCTTGTGCTATAATATGAATAGAGAATCCATTGATTGATAATCGTAAAACCATATCCCAAGTCTATTCTATCATGGGAATGATTAGGACCACAGACTTGTATATTCGACGACTGTATGGTAGTAATTGATACTAGCCATAGCACTTGATAAGTCAGTTGTGAATATGGGTACATGTTGTATACATGTGACTGGATCGATCCGCCCGAGAAAACTACATGGTGGTTGTGTCATTAGTTTTCTTAAGTAGGTCTCTAACTGTCTTCAGACCAGATTTCATTATAATATCAATGTGGGATTCGGTTCACTTTGACATACGCCTAACACGTCTGTAACAGGATGCTAAATACGGGTATGATTGGGTGAACAGGTGAACACGTTGGTATTGATATTGAAGTGATGGAATTACCACTCATGTAATAGTGAGATGATATCACATGCCACTTGATAAGTGAGATTGATAAGTGTGTGGGCACACCCTGATAAGTAGTTTACTTATCTGTTTCATCAATCTACTTAAGATCAAGAAATATCATAAACATCAGAGAGGATGACAGCCGCCATGCCTCTAGTTTATAATATCGATATCAAATGGTAAAAGAAGTTAAGAGATAACTGCAGGGTCTCTGCATCTTTAGACTGCTGAAACTTTGTCTTGGTTAGGGGCAGTAATGGTTTGCTAGAACCCACTTACTGTCTGTGGGCCGTGAGCCCACTGCTAGCTAAGGACAGTCCCATAGGATCGTGCACATCGAACATCTGAGTTAGAACTTATAGAACGGTACATTGGAGAGATGAAATTAATTAATTGATTGATAGTAAAATATCAAGGTAATTAATTGGTGGTTAATTAATTGATTAATTGATACTTTGTATCAAGGTAATTGATTAATGGTCTTAAGTGTTGAGTATTTAATTGATTAATTATTTTACGGGATGTAATTAATTAATTTGTAAATTAATGAAATTGCATTCGGTGAATAATTAATTAAACTAATACGTTAATTTATTAATTAGTGTTGTTTGTTTAATTGGGGTAATTAAATTTAATCTAATCATAATTGATTGCATAGAATAAATATTATTGGTATTTATTTATGTAATTATATTAGGATTGGATTAGTTTTGTAATTAACCAATTAACCCTAAACCAATTGGTTTAGGAATACACTATATATAAATTGAAACACTGAAACCTAATTAATTAAGAGATACCTGTTGTATTCGGCCAACATCAATGGCTATGCAAAATATACTAAATTGGCAGCCACCAATAGTTTTTTCGGCAGAAACCTTTTGAATTGAGATGTGGGATCTTGACTAATTACACAATCTCTCCAGTTCTTCATCCGTTCTTCGGCTAGCACCGGTTCTGGCTCGATAGCTGTTCGTGCATCTGACTACGGAGATCTTACTACTTTGTGGATTCTTCAGCCGTCTCTAGAAGAGACAATCCGGGTAAGTTTTACCCTTAAACGGATCCAAAATGGTTTTATTCAATCAATGGTTAACGGGCAAAGATCAAACTAAAGGGATTAGAAATAAATTTTAAACCGCAATTCCGCTGCGCTACAGTTGATTAACTGGCTTTAATCTCTAACAGTGGTATCAGAGCCATGGTTCAGTCCGTTTTGATTGATTGAAAATTAATAAGATTTGGTTTTTATTATTTTTCCAAATCAGTTTTGAGAATTCCTATTAATTCCTCGTGTAGAAATTGTTCTAGGAAGTTTTCTATTTATTATTTCTGTCTGTATTTTGTTTTTGTTTGGTTCTGAAATTATTTTAAATAATTTAAATTAAAAAAAATATGAATAACGGCTATCGTTAATATAGTCTTTTGAACCGAGCTATAACTATCCTTAATATCAAACCGACTTGAACTAATACGTGCTTATGTCACAACGCATTTCTTGAATATGTGCCTTCTTCGAGACACGGAAAGGGACCAGGCGGGTCGCACAAGTTCATTCATACGAGATGACTAAGTCGTCTTTAGTTCGAATCGTTTCGATGTTTTGGGGTAGTTTGTATATCGGTTTAGGAGTATATATTAACGTATCGTTTCATTTTCTTTACATATTTTAGGATTAGACACGTATCATGGCAATTTGAAAACACGAACTGATTCATTCATCACATCAAAAATTGTAACGGGTAATCCTATGACAACTTCTAAGGCTACTATATGCTGACACGGCTGATCGCGGGACCTCACAGGACCGCACAAATTCACCCCTAACGAATGGATGGGGACCCTTTGGCGCCTTACTGTAAGGGGGAACTTACACTAGCCTCTTTCGAGCGACGAATGGACTCTCGCTAGAGGTTTCGCGGAAATTACCCAAAAGGTTTGCAATAATGCTTATGAATGCATACGAAAAGAAATAATACGATTCGTCCCCGTTAAGGGCTTAATACACGCCTTCCGGAATCAAATTTCTCGCTTCCCCAGCAGAGTCGCCACTTGTTAGACGAGGTGTCGCGGCCTAATCTCCCGGGCGGACCGGGGGGTGGACACCTCATGGCGACGTAAGCGGTGATTGGCGCCGAAAGCAACCAATCGTGGAATCAAGCTGCTCGGTAGGACCGGAGCTCGGAGTATGGAAGAGTCGCCACCCACGAATGGGAAAATGAACACCGATCCCTTGCGGGAGACCGGTGAGGGTTCGGAAAACTTAGGTACGAGACGAGAAGGCTAGCTCCTTTCCGGAGAAAGGCTACTAGGCACCCCGACATCGCCCGGTTATGAACCACCGGCCTCCTACTCAGCGTGTTAGGCGATAACGGACTAATCGCATATTTCTTTAAGTTTAAAATTCATTTGAAACCTTTTCTTTCTCGTTTTGAAAACCGTTTTGAGCATATATTATTGAAAGCCATTTTAGTAAAGAATCACCCATTTACATAAATTCCAAATACATAGGAGAGAGAGGGGGGAGAAGGAAGAAACGATTTATTTACAGTGCGACTTATGCTTTACACTATCTCTAAACTAGGCTCACTTCCCAAAAATGAGTTTATTTACATGGTTCGTACCTTAATCACTGTTGGAACGATTTAGGTACGTTTCAAAACCCCGTTAATGACGTTCACTCGAATCGCCGTTGGAACGACTCGAGCGTTTGAAAATGTTGAGATAAAAGCTTTAACAAGAAAACGTGATTAAACATACAAGTCAATTTATTTTGTACAAAAACCATTTAGTTAGGAAAACAATTCAAAAACTCTATTATTAAAAGCAATTTTAATTACAAGGTTCGCTTAATCCGTCGTTGGAACGAATTAAAGTTTTAAAACGTGATGTTTTAAGAAACAGTTTGAAGTGATAAGAAAGCCATTTTACTTACATTAGGAACTTCTAAAAATTAAGTTTAAATAAGCAAATTAAACTCTCTTTTTGTGATTTATTTCCCCTTTTTCACTCAATTGAACCTTACTTGAACCTAATTACAACAATTAACAAATCAAGGTCCAATTTTACCCAATCAAACATATTTGAAATATAAACATATATATACAAAAATAAGGTAGGAATATATATATACATAGTTTTATCTAAAAATAAGGACGTATTTATAGATGAAAATGAATAAGAAATACTATATGATATAATAAAGAAAATGAGAAAAAGAGTACTAAACAAAATACATTTTTATCCTAATTATAACTATGTAAAAATAACTAAAAACTATACAAGTTTAAAAGAAAAGGAAAGTAATTTGGATCCCAAAATAGTTTATGAATATATAGGAAACATCCCATCCTCAATAATGGCCAAATCCATTTAAATAAACCAAAAACTATATATACATATACAAATAATTCCACAAAACCAAAACAATGAAAATTATAATTGAATATACAAAGTAAGTAAGTATATAGATAATTATTAGGTGAATGCCTCAAAAATAATTTTAACTAACATATTACATAATTATACATATATATATAAGAGATTAAATATCAAAAAAAGTTGAAGAAATGGGTTTAAAAGAGTATTTTCGGATTCCAGCAGATTACCGACGGAAAATCCGTCGCTAATCTGCTGTTAGCGACAGAAAAGACAGAATTACAGATTTAGTCCAACAGTTTCCAGATTTATTCAAAAGCTTTAGATTAGATCTATTCTATCATTTTGGGTCCCCGAACTACCAAAATTGGATCATAGTCTATAACGGGGACTCCTAAAATGATGTTTTATTTTAAAACGTTACTTGGAAAATATTTTCAAATCTTATAATTACAACGTTTTTTATTAATCCCGAACTACCTTTGAATCAGATCACGGTTCGTATTGGGATATTAAAACGAGGTTTTTATTTTAAAACAAAACCGAACGTTTATTTAATACGAGACGAAAATTAAATAAATACGAAAAATTAAGTAAAACGTGATAAATAAATAAATAAAACTATAACATAAAAATAAATAAATAAAGGAAATAAATTAAATAAAATAAAACGAGTTTAGTCCTCGGATAATACCTCAAGTTCGGTATTGACAGTTGAAGTCGGTTGATTCCACGAATCGTGATTTTCCGGTGTTTTTTGTGTTTTCGGTAAAATTTTAACTTTTAGGAAATTCGGAATTTTTAGGAAAAAAAATGTTTTTTCCCAAAAAATAACTTTCTCTCTCTAAAAAATGTTTTAGAGTGAGAAGCTCTCCAAAAATCCCTTCCCCTTCTTGCATGGGGATCCGTGCCTTAAATAGGCAACGGGTCCCGGAAATCTTTGGGCGACGCCCAACTAAGATTGGGCGTCGCCCAAAACAGGTTATTGGGTTACTAACCACATTAGTAACTAATATGTTATTCACATTAATCCCAACCATATTGCCCATTAGTTTATGACAACATGAGTTTGCTCATCCAATTATCATAATCTAATTTAAGTATTACCCCATATTCATGAAAGAATAACTTTCGATAATTCAGGTGTTACCATAAGACCCCGAGCTTGAGTTTGCTCAACAACCCAAAGGCCCCCAGTACTGCCGGCTGAATTATAATATTAGGGAGGGGCAACCGATTTTAATAACTTGCTTATTTACTTAACTTTTTAACGAGGGATTTTATTTAAGTCTCATAATCTAACTTAGTCTTGATTTGCTTTAGCATACATCAGACATACATACATTCACATACATTGGCGTTATGGACATATCATCTAAATTATTCCGTCGAGCCAGAGACGGAATAAAAGGCCAAACCTAAGGAAATACTAACTATTACATATTTCTCTTTAGGTCCTCCGTCTTCTCCATGGCGCCTTGAAATTACATATTAATTTCTATACTACTATAAGAAAACTTCAATTGAATTGAAGGGAATCAGATGAGAGGAGAAATTACAATGGATAGTAGAAAGGCAGGACGCGCAGACCCTATTTCAAAAATACCAAAAGACTAAAAGAGGGTCCAAATATGTCCATAACTCCAAACATGCATAGACTCAATTAAATAACTTTAATTGGTTGATTACATAACCGGCTTATGTAATATTTAGGTTAATCACATTAACTCGTCAAATTAACTTTCATCCAATTTTACTTCTAATCGTTTCGTATCTTTATATTAATCCTTAGATTAATATAACCATATAAAACGTCGATTATGCATGTCCCAATTATTTTGATTTCAATTCATTTAACACTTTGATTTACAACTTGGTAAAAACAAACTTTTAAACGAATTTTCATTCGATAATCAAAACAGAAAACTATTAATTTCCGAAACATATATATATATATATATATTATATTCAAGCCGATTTTAACAATTAAAATCAAGTGGGATTCGGGCCGGGGGCCCGAAACTGGGCTGCTGCCGTTTGGCAGCAGCCCCACGGCTGCGCACGCGGCTGGTCGCGCCGTGAGGCGCGACCCGAGCCGCTGTCGTATTTATATTTTTTTTTATAAAATATATACATATATATCAGATTTTAAAACGGTTTTAAAAACGATTTTCAGAAATAGGAAAAACTACAATAGATTTCCGTTTTATCATTTAGAATTAATAAAACTAATTTTATTAACCTAAATATAAAACTAATAGATTTTGTTATAATGATTATCAACCGAAATAATTAGGAACATACGCATAATCAATTTTAATTAACAATTAACTAAAATTTATTTATCTTTAGAATTAATTAATCAAACAATTTGTTAATTAATCCTAACCATAAATATTTATTCAATCCTATTGAAAACTTCTAAATTTTCATATATGAAATAACGGATTTAACGATGGCTCTGATACCACTGAAGGAAATTAAGGCTAAGGTATAGCAGCGGAAATATAAAATTTTTAGCCTACTTCCTTTTAACCATAGGATCCGTTAATCGTTATTTCATATAAAGAGGGATAAGAAGGAATACCTTTCGATGAACAATCTACCGTTGTTAAAGAAGCGCCCACAAATCTTCTCCGAGATTCCAACCACAAAGTATAACACGGTGAGGTTAAGATGGAATCAACCCTTATGAGATGCAACCAAATTAGATTGCCTCTAATTAACCAACACAAGATCAAAGAGAAAAAGAGATGGATGAGATTAATCAATTGACGGAAGCCGTATGAATTCTTATCCACGAACTAGGGGATGCGAATTCACTCTCTCTTACTTAATGTAGGTTTCGAAAATCACAATAAGGGGAGGGGATTAGCTTGGTCGAAATTCTCATAGGGAGGGGGTATATATAGTCGCTTGTATCTAAACCCTAGTTAGATAGGAATAGGTTACTTAATAGGAATTCCATTCGGAATAGGATTCCTAATTATTATCTTATAATATATCAAATACATTTAGGATAATAATAAATAACCTAATTGGATAATAATAGGAGTATATTAATCTAATTAAAACTCCTAAGTTAATTATCTCTTAATTAATTTAATTCACAAACCTAATCAAATTAGGATTAATGGAATTAACATAATTCCTTATTTACTATATATAAATTTCGGCCCCCTCTATATAAATGGGCCTTACTGGGCTCAATGGGGCTTCCATCTATTAATCATATCCATCTCTCTTTTGGTTCCAAGTCTTATGTGTGATCCATTAGGTTCTTACTACTTCTGGCCGTATGCAACTATTAAATTAATTTCTTCAAGAATTATATTTAATCCTTGCATAACGGAATGATGTACTGAGTATGTTATAGGCAAGTCTGTAATCATTCCCCCAGAGTCCGTTAAGAAGACAGGTTGATTCTGTCGTTAACCCTTCCGTATTAGTTACAGTATAATTCGATCCTTTATCAACTATATCCTTGAACTGAATCTTATGACTATGGGTGATGTCAAGTCACATATAGCGAGACGTTCATTTTACTTGTACAGGCCGAGTCAACTCAAATAGATAGGAAATCTGTATTTCTACTCTTAAGCTATCACCTTGCAAGGATTTAGAGTTGAGTCTTCCACAAGCGATCCTTGGATATATCTCCCATTAATCGGGAGTGATAAATGCTCAATCCAATGTATAACTACCCTGACATTACTTCCTGTGACACCCAACCTTTACAGTTCACACCCCAGAGTCATCTCTGTTAAGGATCGTGTGACCACAGGATCAAAGTCTCACATTCAGTAATTCAGGATGACCAATTAACATTCCTTTGAGTTTGAGGATTACTTATACCTATTAATACCAATGAGATGAACAGGTGACAAGGATGAATCTACCCATCCTGTTATCTCAAATCGGATCCCCAATCCTAATGAACGACGTTTCATCGGATCTATGTAACTGTCCAGATATCTATATATATGAAGCTTGTGAGATCAGCTTTTTGTCGGACAGAAGACATTGTTACATACAAGTCTTAACAGTGATATATCAATCCTAAACATATCACTTGACTTGGGGTGGTTTTAAGTTTATTAGTTTATTATAAAGTTTTGTCTCACTTCATGCTTGTATGAACACTTTATAATCACTTTAAACAAACTTACGGATTTCCTTTTATTAGACTTTATATAGTGCTTAAAAGGGATTGCCTTTATATAGTTATAAAACATATATCTCGTTAAAACAAATGATATAAAGAACAATTCATTTACATTAAGTTTGTATCCTGCAACAATTGACTATAGTACACCAAACCCCAACAGTCAGCATGTGCCATATAAAACACTGCTCAAAATTGGTTGCTGAGTTGGTGCAGTTGATTTTAGGGAAAAGGAAGTTGGTCAGTATGTAATGGGCCATCTTTTGATGCTGACCCATGGAAGTGCTCGAGATTTCACCTACATGACCCTCAGGTTTACAAAAGGTCTGAACATAGTTGGTTTTATCTTGGTCACCTGATTTACGAAGTATAGCTCCTTCGTTTTTTAGATTGGACAGTGAGGCAATATATGCAGGGTTGATGAAGATGTCCTTCCCTGGAACATGAGACGCCAGGTAGTTCCGGTTATCATCGGCGATCTTTAGGTTGGCGTAGAATTCTCTTACCAGCTCAGGGTAAGTAGCATCACGAACTGAGAACAGCTCGGTCCAACCATTATTCTTGATCCACTCATAAAAGGGTTGCTCGACTTCCAAGAATTCCCTTAAAAACCATCGCGAGTGATCAATCTTACACCCCTTCACACTCTCGAAAACCTGAGAGTAGGTGCGTTCCACAACTTTCTTGCCCTTGTCCTTTTGCTGTTGTTTTCCCTTTGAAGAGGTGGATTGGACAGCTTGAGCTTTCTTGCTCGGCGTTGTGACCTTAGCGTGGTCACGCTGGGTAGAAGATTTGGGATTTACATCGGAGCGGTTATCGGATAAACCAGCACCGGAGATATTCAGAGAAACGTTCGTCATATTCTCAAAGAAGTTTTGGGAAGTTTGGGAATTTTTAGAGAGAGTAATTGGAATGCCAAAGTTTTCTAAGCGTAAAGAGATAAAAGTGGGAATTCGTCCATAATTTATAGAGGTATTGAGTTGATCTAAAGCGTTGGGTTGTCAATTTGACCTCGAGATTCTCAATCGACAAAGATTCTGGCATTTATGACATATACGGCGTGTGTGTTTTCTAATTATAGCGCATACGTCATCCTAGGTGGCTATTTAATTCACGTGCTTTTCATTAAAGTTTGCAACGGATCTTTACTCAGTGTTAAGGATCTCATACGTTTAAGATTCTGAGTAGACAATTGTTACGCAAAGGAATAATTCTTATGCTTAGTTGCTCAGCTTAAGATAAACACTCAGCATGTAAATATACTCAGCATGTGATAGTAATTGATTTAGCATAAATCATTCATCATGGTAATTCACTCAGCATGCATACTATACTTGGAATTTATTGAAGAGGATTGAACATGCCAATGGCTTCTCTAAGTATGTTGAATTGCTCACGAGCCAGTGGCTTTGTGAAGATATCAGCAAGCTGCTCATCCGTTGGGACATAGGTCAGCTTGATCTCTCCCTTGAGTACGTGATCTCTAATGAAGTGATGTCTTATGCTGACATGCTTCATCCTGCTGTGCTGGATTGGGTTCTTTGATAAGTCAATGGCACTCTTGTTGTCACATTTGACTTCAATAGTTTTAGTCCGAACGCCATAATCTTCAAGTTGTTGCTTAATCCATAGGACTTGAGCAACACAGCTTCCAGCAGCAACGTACTCAGCTTCAGTGGTTGACAGGGCTACTGATGCCTGCTTCTTGCTGAACCAGGACACAAGACAGCTTCCAAGGAAGTGGCATCCTCCTGAGGTGCTTTTTCGTTCAAGCTTGTCTCGTCCGTAGTCAGCGTCAGTGTATCCAATGAGTGTGAAATCATGAGTGTTGGGATACCATAAACCTGCATTCACTGAGCCTTGCAAATATCTAAGGATTCTTTTTACAGCTATGTAATGAGATTCCTTAGGGTTAGATTGATATCTAGCACAATAACATACCGAGAACTGAATGTCCGGCCTACTAGCAGTTAAGTAAAGTAGAGAACCAATCATACCTCGGTGCAACCTGCTGTCTACTGACTTACCATTTTCATCAGCGCAGAGGACAGTGTCAGTGCCCATTGGGGTAGATATTGAATTACAATTCTCAAGTTCACACTTCTTCAATATCTCCTTAGCATACTTAGTTTGACTGATGAAGATGCCATTTTTCCCTTGTTTGATTTGAAGTCCAAGGAAGAAATTGAGTTCTCCTATCATTGACATTTCAAACTCAGTCTGCATCTGCTTATTAAATTCCTTGCACATTGATTCGTTAGTGGCACCAAAAATAATGTCATCAACATATATTTGAGCCAGCAGGGTATCTTTACCCTTTCTTTTAATGAATAAGGTTGTATCAGCTTTACCTCTGACATAATTTCTAGTCAGTAGGAAACTGGTCAGCCTCTCATACCAAGCACGTGGTGCTTGCTTGAGACCATACAGAGCCTTTTTGAGCTTATAAACGTGGTTTGGGAATTTAGGATCCTCAAACCCTGGAGGCTGATTAACATAAACTTCCTCGCTTATAACTCCATTAAGGAATGCACTTTTAACGTCCATTTGAAACAGTTTAAAGTTCATATAGCTTGCATATGCACATAAAATTCTAATAGCCTCTAGCCTTGCCACTGGGACAAAGGTCTCACCGTAGTCAATACCTTCTTGCTGACTGTAGCCCTGAGCTACAAGTCTTGCTTTGTTTCTGACCATGTTTCCTTGTTCATCCAGCTTGTTGCGGAAGACCCATCTTGTTCCTATGGTCTTCTGGCTTCTTGGTTTTGGCACTAGACTTCATTTTGTCTGAACTGATCAAGTTCTTCTTGCATTGCATTCATCCAAAATTCATCATACTCAGCTTCAGCGAAATTCTTTGGTTCCTGGATTGAGATGAATGCTACATTGCTGAGGTATCTCCTGAGTTGATTCCTCGTCGTCAGGGTGTTCTCAGCGGCATCAAGAATGGCACTCTCTGAGTGACCTCTTGGTATCCTAATCTCCTTTGGTAGATTGATGTCTTGCGCTGGTTGTGTTTCAACAATCTCTGCATGTGTAGATTAGTCAGTGAAAGTAATTTGAGTTTCACTTTTACCTTTGGTCAGCCCTTGAGGAAATGACTCAGCGGCAGTTTCTTGGTCAGCGGGTGCTGAGTGTGGATCATCCTCGGTCAGCGGCTGGTATCTTCCTGCAGGGTTAGTTTCATCGAACTCAACATGTACTGATTCTTCTAAGACTTGAGTTCGTTTATTGAAAACTCTGTATGCTTTGATGTTTGTTGAGTAGCCTAAAAAGATAGCTTCATCAACTTTTGAGTCAAACTTAGCTAGGCTGTCTTTGGTATTTAAGATAAAACATTTACAACCAAAGGCACGAAAGTATCCAATGTTGGGCTTTCGTCCTTTCCAAAGTTCGTAGGGGGTTTTCTTTAGTATAGGTCTAACTAGAGCCCTATTAAGAATGTAGCACGATGTGTTAACAGCTTCTCCCCAAAAGTACTTTGGAAGCCTATGCTCACTCAGTATTGTCCTGGCTATTTCAACTAAGGTTCTGTTTTTCCTTTCAACAACCCCATTTTGTTGAGGCGTTCTAGGAGCAGAGAAATTATGGTCAATGCCGTTGGTTTCATAGAATTCAACAAACAGTTGGTTCTTGAATTCTCCACCATTATCACTACGAATGTGAGCTAACTTAAGGTCGTTATCATTTTCAAGTTTTCTTACTAAATTTGAAAACGTCTCAAAGGTTTCATCCTTGCTACTCAGCAAGATGATCCAAGTGTACTGAGAAAAGTCATCTACAATGACCAAGGAAAATCTTCTTCCACCCAAGCTCAGCGGCTGGACCGAAGAGATCCAAGTGTAGCAACTCTAATGGACGCTTAGTTGAGACAATGTTTTTACTATGAAAAGATTGTTTGGTTTGTTTTCCAGCTTGGCAATCGTGGCATAATTGATCTTTTTCAAACTTAAGTTCTGGCAGTCCCTCAACCAATTGCTTTCTTGCTAATTTGGCCAGGAGGTCCATGCTTACATGACCAAGTCTCCCGTGCCATAGCCAGGAATTTTCTTCCTTTGACACTAAGCATACAGTTTTTGAAAACTTCTTTTCTAAGTTCAGCATAAAGACATTATCAATACGAGGGGCAGTTAAAATTAACTCATTTGTTTTACCCTCGAATATTTTACATCCAGTGTCATCAAATATAACTTTTCTCCCATTGTCACATAGCTGAGCTACGCTGAGTAAGTTATATTTGAGTCCGCTGACTAGGGAGACTGACTCAATAGTAGGATTACCACCAATGGTTCCTGACCCTACTATCTTACCCTTCTTGTTGTCTCCAAAACTTACACTTCCTCCTCGTTTACGCACAAACGTGATGAACTGAGTTTCATCACCAGTCATATGCCTCGACCATGCGCTGTCAATGTACCACATCTTTGACTTCTCAGCACACCTCAGGCTTACCTACAATATAGCTAGTTGCTTTTAGGTACCCAATTCTTTTTGGGTCCTTGCTTGTTAGGTTCAACAGGTAAAACATCATATTTCATTTTATGACGACATACTTGGACAGTGTGTCCATTCTTTCTACAGAAGTCACAGCTGACCTTTCGTTTAGGATTTCTCACTGACTGGTCAGCACCCCAGTGTTGAGCGTGCCAGCACACCTTTGTGGTGTGTCCTTTCTTCCCACAGAAGTCACACTGGACATTCCGCTGAGGATTCCATCTCTGATGACTAGTACTTTGGTACTCAGTGTTCAGAGGAATATTTCTTTTATTCGGAACCTTAAGTTGGTTCTGAATTGATGTGACATCCTTTCTTAGTTTCTTAGAATCTAATTGGACCTCAGAGACAAACTTTTGCATAATTTCTACATTACTATGCAAAATTGAAGTGTCCTGGAGAATATATCGAAGGTCACTCAGTTTGACCTCCTCAACCTCGTCACATCGCCTGCTAAGTGCTCTAACCTTTTTATTACACTTTTTGACAAGTGTGTAGAGGTCACTCAGGGAATTAACCATTTCATTTCTGAGCAAGGGTAGTGACATTACCTCAGTTGAGTGTTCCTCATCGTCAGATGCAATGGAGGGGTCAGCATGCTCAGAAACACATGGCTCAGCAAGTTCGTCAGCTATGAAACAAATCTTTGCTGACTCAGTGGCATCAGCTTCTAATGATGAAGACTCATCACTGTCACTCCAAGTTGCCACCATTGCCTTCTTGCTGTTCTTCCTTTCTTTCCTCAGCGTGGGACAGCTTGACTTGATATGGCCAGTTTGATGACATTCAAAGCATGTAATGGGCTTTGAGCTGTCCTTCTTGTATTTGCTGTCGCTGGACTCAGCTTTGTACTTATCAAACTTCTTGTAAGGCTTCTTAGAATATTTGTCATTCTTTCTGAACAGCCTCTTCATCTTTCTAGTGAACATAGCCATTTCTTCATCATCTGTTGAGCTCCCATCAGTGGAGTCAGCTTTCATGACAAGAGACTTTTGCTTCTTTTCTTCAGACTTCTCCTTCACCTCGAAGTTCTTCATTGATATCTCGTGGGTCAGCAGCGATCCAATGAGTTCATCATACTTGTAGGTGGTTAAGTCTTGAGCTTCCTCAACATCAGTTTTCTTTGCTTGCCAGCTTTTAGGAAGACTCCTAAGAATCTTCTTGACTTGCTCTTCCTCAGTGAAGATCTTTCCAAGTCTCTTGAGCTCGTTGATGATGTTTGTGAACCTTGCGTTCATGTTAGAGATTCCTTCATCATCATTCATTTCAAACAGCTCGAACAACCTCATGTGCTGTTTGACCTTGGATTCCTTCACCTTGTTGGTTCCTTCATAGGTGACCTCCAGCTTCTTCCAAATCTCCTGCGCTGACTCACAACCTGAAATCTTGTTGTATTCTGCAGCATCTAAAGCACAGTGGAGCATGTTTATAGCCGAAGCATGATTTTGTAGCTTCTTGAGATCATCCTCTGTCCATCTAGTCTCAGCTTTGACAACCGTTTGGCCATCAACAGTTTCAACAGGAACAAATGGGCCTTGGACTATAGATAGGCATGCACTCATATTTGTTGCCTGAATGAAATTTTTCATTCTATTCTTCCAAAAGGTATAGTTAGACCCAAAGAATAGAGGAGGCCGAGTTATGGACAGACCCTCAGGCAAAATCTGAGTTGTCAGATTTCCTGGGAGAAACCGAGTGTTGTTCTCAGCCATAGTGGGGATCAGTTTAAGGTAGTTAAACCTTGCACGGTGAGCTTTTAAGCTCTGATACCACTTGTTGGTCCCTTTTAACGTGACAAGTTAGTTCCAAGGGGGGATAGGAACTATTTAAAAAATTTGTCCGTTGAGGCTGACTTCTTCTCTTATGAAAAGGTTTACACAGCTTCACTAAGTAGATTCAAGACACAAGCTTAGTCAACTTGTGACTAAGTCTGCTTCTTTATTTGAGTCAGGAAATAACACTTAGAGTCTATTCCTGAACTCAGCTTCTTAGTAAACTTAACTCAGCGTGAGTTCTTTACTTAGTCAGTTTTATAGCAAGCAATATATATTAAAGGAGTTTAAGGGTTAGAAAGATATTACTCAGCAGACTTATCCTGGTTCGGCCTCTCCGCCTACGTCCAGTCTCCGGAACTCGTTCCGAGCTTTTTGAATTCTCTACTGAGCTCTTTAAAGGTAGAGCACGAAACCTTTTACAGATAGAAGCAGAGTATAACAAGAGTACCTTCCTCTATACCTCTACTCACTCCTATATCTACGCTGAGTACTATAACCGAGTACTCAGCCTCTCCTTTCTATTCTTCTAGAAATGATAAAGTGTTTGTCCTAAAGAACAATTGCTAAGATACTTTAGATGATTGAAAATCACTCTAGACTTTTACACAATAATATAGAAATTGGTGTAAGGTATTTGCTTTGCTTTTCTCACAGAAACTTCAAGTATGAATTTGGTCAGCGTTTCGACTAATTGAAGATCTGCATTGATTGAAGAAAATGGACGACCTTTATATAGTGACACTTGAGGCACCTGGTCATTTCGAATTTCGAAATAACCGTTGGAGGGAAACGGCTTCCTGTCGTTGTCACTCTGGGTGTGCTCAGCGTCGTTGGCCAATAGGATTCTTGCATCTTCTGTCTTCGTCAGTCCTCGGCAGAATGTTTCGACATTTAAGGAAAAGTCCACGAGACAGCTTCCTGCGCCTTCTGAACTTTTCCCAAAGTAGAAATACTTTGTCTAGAAGTTGAACATTGTCTGCCGCTGTCCAGACTGCATTGTCGTCCAACTCAGCAGCTTCCTCTTGAAGCTTTTGCTTCGAAGGCTTCTCGATCCTTCTTTCACTGAGTCGTCGTTTTACTTGATACGGCTTCGTTTTGAACTCTTGGGCCGAATGGTCTTGATGTGTTGACTTGGGCTTGACTTCCACTTTATGGACCTTTGGGCTTTTTAATCTTAATGTCTTGTAAACAATTAAACTCAACATTGAACAAACACATTAGTGTAATAAATCAAAGCATTTTAATGTGTTAGAATATTTTTATCATTACTTAAATAATTTTGTCAAATCAAAATCATGTGGAAAGGTGTTTCAACAGCGGATGTCTCCATAGAGAAAACTCTATGGACACTACAGGGCTGCCGTGAGCCCATAGTGCATACCCATTCTAGGACGAGGTTTAATCATAAGGAGACCCTCGAAGACAGAATACCCATATATACATTCACTTGACGCTTAAAGGGGATAAATCCCTTCAATAGAAATTGATTGGTCGAGGCTTGAGGAAAATCGAGGTACCACACAGAAATTTGGCCACTACTAAACTAACTTTCAACTTCTAACTATTACTAATAAGATAAATTTATATATTATATTTATGTTTAATTGAACGAGATTTTATTATATATATGCACATATTATTTATAACGTGGTTTAACTAATTCGAATAAATTAACTGAATCAATTGATTCCGGTTATTAATTTGGTTTGAGATCCTATTAAGTTTTTATACTTAAATTGTTGGTATTATTGTTTTTCTATCTTTTACTTTTCATGATTAAAATATTAGTGAAAAATAAAAAATGATTACGAGAAATCTAGGATAGACTAAAAAAACAATAATGAGTCAACATTTTAGAATATTTGTGAAGTTTTTTTTTTTTTATGAAAACTGTCTGCGAAGTTAAGTTATTTTTAAAAATTAAAATAATATTCCTAACTCAACCCTTTCCACGAAGTTAGCTTGATTTCAATCGCATGTATGCCAGTCCTAATTTCAATTGGTGAGACGAGAGAGAAGATTTTAGCACCAATAAATTATCCACATGTGTTACATTTAGAAAATATAAAAATAATTATATATATTATAAAAGTGAAGAGGTTCAACCGTACAATTGAAATAATTTATCCAATTTTTCCAATTGAACCCTTCAAATTTAATATTTCTATCCAAACTAAAGCCCTTTTAAGTAATTTTGCAGTGCCTTCAATTTTATAACAAAACGGCACCGTTTCATATGGGGTAACATAGTAATTTTATTCTTCAATTGTAGGGATCATGGTTATCAAAACCGGACCGGTCAAAGAACCGGAAATGACAAAGGGTCAAGAGTTAGAGGTTCAATCGGAGTTTAACCGAGGTTCAACCGGTATTAAAAAAATTATGTAAAAAATAATATTTTATCCATATTTTAACTTATAAAAATAAAATTAAAAATATTAAATTTATAAATCCAATCATGAATTAAAAATATAATAAAAATATAATAAAAATTCAATTTATAAAAAGACTAAAAAATATAAATTATATATTTTTTAAAACTAAATAATTAGTATTATTATTAACCTAACATATAACATATAAGTATAATAAAAATAGTTATTATACAATTTTTTAGAGTTTTAGATTTTATTTTATAAAATATTTAAATTATGAGTATTGAAATGATAAAATAATGTTTATATAATATTTATAGAAATATAAAAAATTTGATAAAAAAAGAGAAATATAAAAAATAATAAATAAATAAATAATATTTTAAATATTTACTTTTTATAATGAATATATATATCTATATTGTTAAGATTAAACACAAGTTAATAAGTGGTTTAGTGGTTAAGCCGTCATTTCTTATTCAGATGTCCTATGTTCAAATCCCTGAAAAAGCAAATTTTTTTATTGACATTAAAATGTAATCTGATCGGGTTAGACGGTTATGACCGGTTTTCAAGCATTTAAAAACCGAACCACCTCCGATCCGGAATGATGACCGGTTCGGTTCGGTTCTCAAAACCATGGTAGGGTTCTCAAAACCATTTTTCACACAAATCGGTTAGCACTTCACAGTAAGTTTGTTTTTTCTTCTTCTTAGGTTGTCTTCTGTGTAGATCTAAAAGCTTCCCGATATGATTTCGGATGAAAAATATGTTCATTCTTTTATTGTGGCTTTTCATTCATTTATACCTTTCTTAAATTAGTAATTACGGTTTAATTTTTATCAGTGTGGTTTATCCTCTTCTACATTTTTTTTTTTATCATTGACAGCACAAATTCGTTGTCGAACCATTTTCGTGGTTCATGCTACCGTCTAATATAGTGAAGGCCTCGAGTAATTCACCTGTGCGGGTTAGAAAGCAATTTAAAAATTTCTTCTTCACACCCGTAGCCTACAATCGCTCCACAATTGATGTAAGATTTATTTAATTTCTTTGTGTGTTTTTATTTGGTTTGAGTTTTTGTTTTGATCTGAACATGGTAATCTCACCCTTTTGTCTTCTATGTCTGTCTAGATATGGTTTGTTCTTTTGCCTTTCTCCTATGGATGGTATAACAGACTTAAATATGATGATTTTTAGTGATTACTTCCAATGTTTTCAATAGTTATTCATCTCACTCCTATTGAAATTGGATTACTCATCCTTTTGCTTTTCTACTCTCAAAGGTAGATGATCTCTTCCTTATTTTCTGCCTTTATATTTTTTCTTTTTCTCTTTAGCTATCTGCAATATATATGGGTTTGTTTTTGCTTTGGGATGTTATCTCTGCATTTGTTGGTCCGAATTTGATGCATGATCTCTGCCTAGAGTAATATATGCGATTTTGCTTTTTTTTTTTTGGGTGTTCTTTCTAAATCTGACAGTTTTTCATATGTGCTTTTGAAAAAAAAAATTCCTTTTCTTTTCTCTTTTTCCTTTGCTTCAATTGAGTTTACTTTAAACTTTTATATCATTCATATCATATTTGATGCTTTAATTGGGTATATTATATATATATTATAAAAGTGAAGAGGTTCAACAGTACAAGTATATATAATTTCAAATCACTGCTTCAATCAGTTTTGGTTAGGTTAGGTTTAATTATATTAACGTAGATGCTATGTTCTGGTTTCTCTTTTTATTTGTCCACCAAATTCTTCACTTTGTGATCCATTAAGGGCTCAAGTTGTACCTAGAGGAATTTGGTTTGTCAATTCAGAAGTGCATATTGGAATATATTAGATTGTTCAAATTACCTCGATCAAACAATGAATCTCCAAACACAAATATAGTTGCATCATTCTGTTAGATAATTAACTGTTTACATGGATTATTATAACACCCGAAACAGAAAGCTCTCTATATTTCCTGAAATATGTTCTGTATAACGTTATCATGTATAATTAATGATGTGTGTAACCTTTATAATTATATAGCCTTATCGTGTACAAAAATATTTATGTTTTGTTACCATGTCTACTTAACATTATTTTGTATAATTAATGATGTTTATAACCTTTATAAATATTTCTGGCCTGTGTGAATATTTTTTTGTAGTTAAAACATCTGGATGGGTAAATCTTATATAGCCTTATATTTCTATTATACTCTTTAAATTTGTTGACTCATTATATATGCTTTTATGATTTGTGATGAAGCCATTCCAAATGATGTATAATGTTTTATGATCCAGGTTTATGATGGTGGCTAGGAGTTCAATTTTACAAATCATGCCAAAGCAGCAAATAATATAAAAGTATGCTTGGTTAGTAAAAATATATTAAGTAGAGAACAATTTGTTTTAATTATTTAATTATTTATTTGAACTAAATATGATATTGTCTTCTTTTCTCATTGCAGGCCTATTTTGCATTTTGGTCACCCTTGAGGTGGATCTTGAAGCTTCTATTCCAAACTAGATGAACTGGTTTTTGTTTAATGGCATCTGAATATATTGTCAAGTTTGTATTGTTATGATGCATTTTAGCCTCTCTTTTTCTTTTCTTTCCATCGAATTTTTCTTTTATTTACTGTTTTTTTCCTATGAAACAAGTTGGTAATAGAGGATGGGATGAATTCATGGGAGTTCCACGACAAACTAAAAAAAAGAAAAAGAAAACTACATGGTAAGAAAATTATTATTTACTTTGAAGCTTTGATTTATTTAATATGTTAGCTCTCTTATGCATCATTTACAGGTTGTGGTTATTCTATATAATGTTCTTTCTTTAGTTTTGTTTGAAGTTCGAAGTTTTAGCAGTGATGGGTGCTTTTTTTTCAAAGGAAGTGTTAAAGGGTAAAAATGCACCAAATAAGTTGATGGTAAAATAGAGTTCTATCAATATATTTTGAGAGTCCATTACAAATCACAAATGTAAGATGAGTTGTAAATGAAGATGGATTTGATGAATCTACTTAATGAATCATTTGCAATTGAAGGAAGCAACATTTACGCGCCAAGCCACTATTTCTGCCCAATTCTTCAGGTGACAAGTGATGATGGCGCATAAGACATAATTTCTTTGCTTATGAATCTGACTGCTTCAGTCTGTATAGATGTTTGAACTCAATGCAGGAAATAATGGATGATCCATACATAGCGGCTGATGGTTTTACATACGAGCATAGAGCAATCAAGGCATGGCTCGACAGACACAAAGTGTCACCAGTGACAAAGCTTAGGCTTCAGGATTCAATGTTAACTCCAAACCACACATTGCGTTCAGCCATACAACAATAGAAGTCAAGTAAATATCTGTCTAAGTCTTTCCTTACCGTACATCAACAAAAAATGTATAGCAACATTGATGTAGAGGAGTAGGTTTGTAGACAATTGATTGAAAGCTTGAACCACAACCACCCATAAGATGTGAAATGTACATCAAAGTTTTTTTCATTTTTTTTAAGTTGACTCTATTTCTTTGTGATATTTATTGTAGATCAAAGCAGCCTTGAAATAATTCCATATGCTCTCCTGCTATGGCACTAGACTAATTAGTTAATCTTCCTGATTCTTCTTATATTATTCTTCATTGTTGATATTTCTTCTTTCATTTACAGCTCCCATCTAAAAGGAAAAATTATGCATTCGTAGCAACTTCTCAGTGGCGACTTAACCAATGTTATACAAATTTTCATTTTCTTTGTGTTGATATGGCAAACTTTTTGCAATGAAAAAGAATTGAGAAAATGGTCTAACAGAAATTAAGAATATGTATGTATCACTCTATTGGATTAGGAGAAAAAATGTAGTTATTGAAATTGGATTAAACTTTTATTTGGGGTAATTTTTATAAAAAATTACCCCAGTAGACCTGGTTGGGAAATTTTTCCTCAAGAGAGGCTGTTTCCCAACCAGTGTTAGTTATTCATTTTTTTTGAATTTCTTTTACCCACTACCGCGCCATAGGCGCCGTAATGGGCTTGTGGACAGGAATCTTCCTGTCCACCAAGTGGGGGCAGTGGCTTGCCACTGCTCCCAACAAATATAAAAAAAAAATTATTTTATAAAATTAAAAATAAAAATAAAATTTATAAAACAATTATAAAAAAGGAATTTAATTTATTACTTTATAAAAATAACATTATATATTATAATAATATTATTAATGCATTAAATATTTTCTTGTGTTAGTATGTACTAAATATTTAACGTATACGTTTTAAGTGAAGTATAAATTTAGTCATAACGTATGAAATTGTACAAATTCAACACTAACGTTTTTAAGGAAGTTAATTTTAACCAAACGCTATCGAAAATTTAATTTATTATTTTATAAAAATCAAATTATATAAAAATCATACTAATGTTGATTGAATTTGTACAATTTGCAAGTAATATCAATTTTAACCACACACTACCGAAAATTGATACACTTCCATACATTTTTTTAACTATATTAATAATACAGTAAAATATTTTAGACAGTTTCAAAAAACTTATCTAAAATATTTTACTGTGTTTATACTTACAAAAAAATATATGAAACTGCTTCAATTTATCGACAAATTGGTTTAGAATGTCCGATATAGTTAAATAACAGTCACAGTTCCATGTATTATTAGGATTTGCAAACAGAATCACCATCTAATTGGTTCTTTGTTGTCTCCAATTGATCAACTACCTAAATTTCTCTAAAATTATATTTACGATACAATTAATGAAATTACAAACAGCATTTATAATTTCAACTCACAAAAATACAAAAAAATTGGGGTGAAGATATTACCTTCCTTGGTCAATGAGGACTAAGGATGATATCAAGAAGGAAATAGGCAAATAATATAAGAAGGATGACAAAAAGAAGTATCTTTATGATTATGAGGCAAGAGATTTCGTCCATGGATTCTCGCCTTTCAGATTTGTCATTCTTTGGTGTGGACGAAGAGAGGTAAAGAGATGATAAATATTTACAGAGGACTAGAGAAGGAGATAGATAAGTGATATGTAAATTACATAGTGTGAGAGTTTTAGGGTTGAATATGAGCATTATTGTCATTGACTTTTTTCTTTTTTTATTTTGTTAGATAATTTTTATGGAAAATTCTATTATAATTTTTTTATTTTTTTAATAATATAATATTTAATTATTTTCTGAGCTACTTCTCACCCGAAGCAAAGCGAGGGTAACTTTCTAGTCTAATATAATAAGGAAAGAAACTTTATTTTATTTTAGGCTAATACTGATTTGGCTCCCTAAATTAAGTCTTCAAAGCAAATTAGAAACTTAAACTATCAAAATCATCAATTAGGTCCCTAAACTAACCAAAAATCATCAATTGAGGCCTCATTGAAAATAATTCGGTTGAACAGTTTCAGACTCTATTCCACAAATCCATTTTGAACTAACACATATATTCTTACAGTCTTATCAAATAGTCACAATTTCAACTTAAAATATTAGTTAAAGAACAGCCAAACCAACATTTTCAAAATTTCAGTAACATAAGGCTAAAATTGTTCTTGCTTGAAAATTTTATCCCAATAAATATTATTATTATTGCAAAAAAATATATATAATATTTTTATTTATATTTAATTTAAAAAAAGTATACATTTTTTAATATTTTAATAAAAATAAATTATTTTCTCCTCCCTTTTAAGGGAGGAGAGTTTGGGCAGTGGCTTTACCGCAGGAATCCAAGGATTCCTGCAAATATCACTTTTTAACCATTTACGGTGGATTGTCCACCATAATGATATTTTTTAACTAATACTTTATTAATAATAATATTTTTTTTAAAAGCACCAAATTGGTGTTAAATCTGGTATTTTCGTCATCCAGTTTTAATGTAACTTTCTCGGCAAGGAGAATCCCCAGAGTGGTGACGCGTGAATAGTACGAATTTTTGTTATCGACAGAAACTAAGTGAATGTCTTTTTCTCTTTTATAGAAAATGATTATTTTAAAATAAAAAAATAAGAAAATGACTGTTTTTTCTCGCTAGTATTCTTTTTGCTTTTTTCGCGAAAGACTTATATACCCTCAGTCTGTCAGCAAAAAGATGGTCCACCAACACCTCATGGCTCCCCACTTAACCTATTCGTGGGTCAGAAATGCCCCATGGACCCCACACAATTTCTCACCACAACTGTTTTGCTGATTGTTGGTTTTTGCACTGTTGAGAAAATTGGATCCGCCGGTTCGATCATTATTGGATTTTTGAATTTGATCAAATCGGACCGAACTGCTTGGTTGAGTTAATTTCAAATCAGTTTGGTTGAATGGTTCAGTCTAGTTAATTTAACCATATTTAATTAAAAAAATTACATGTAGAGATAAGGGTTATATATCATTGGCAAAGTTACGAGAAAACTTCGGTATGGAGTGACGAATGGGACATATCAATATACGTTGAAGGAGCCAATAAGGATTGGTCCGAGTAGTAAAGAGTTGAATCTCTATTTATCAGGTTTGAGGTTCGATTCCTCATTCCATCAAATTTTAGTCCTTATTGATAGATGATATGTACATTCCACTTTAAATCCTGACGTTGATCTCCGCCACTCCTTGGGTCAGTAGTCGAAACTGGCTTAAGCGATCCACACTCGTCCACTAGGGATATGAGAGTCGGGCATATGAGATCCTTAAAGGGGGTAGACCCCTTCGATAGGAATTGGTTGGTCGAGACTTGAGGAAAGTCGAGGCGCCACCCAATAATTTGGCCATTACTAAACTGACTTTCAACTTATAACGGTTACTAATAACATAAATTTATATATTATATTTATATTTAATTGAAAGAAAATTTATTATATATATACACATATTATTTCTAATATGTGTCATTTGGCTTAACTAAACTAATAAATTGATTGAATTAATTGACTCTGATCCAGTTATTAATTTGGTGGGACGAGAGAGAAGATTTTAGCACCAATAAATTATTGACATCTGTAACTTTTAGAAAATATAAAAATAATATAATATAATAAGGAAAGAAGCTTTACTTTATTTTAGGTTAATAATTCGTATGTGCCAAACACCTTTTTAGCTTTCGTATGACAGAAATCTTGATAAAAAGAAGAACCCTATCGTATCCCTACTCGTTTTCTCCATCTCGTGCGGCGGCTCTCCCTCTCATCTTCCTCCGGCACCGGCGTCTTCCTCAATGGTAAGTATCTCTCTCTCTACCCTCTTTATATGTAATTTCGTTTATACGTAATTTCGTTTATATTTAATTTTGAGAGAATATGTCGATTCCAATTATCCTCCCTTATTGCTTGCACACTCTTTAAGCTTTTCCTTTCGCGCAGAGGTTTGCGTTACCATTTTAGTCATTCCGTTTTGAGAGCGTTGAGAGTAATTGTTTAATCATTAAATTAGTTTAAGATTTCTAATATAACTGTATTTGAAAATTTATAGTAATTTGGAACTAAATAAATTTATATAATACCGTAGTAATTTAAATTACGAGTCTTTATTAAAAAAATATTATATAGTTTCCATTAAAAGAAAATCATACGTTAATTAATTTTGGTTTAAAAAGGAATTTAATATAATGATTTATTAAACTCTATTAATTTCTCAAACCGTTTTTTCACCTCCGGTCTTTTTTTCATCTTTCTAATTCACCAAAAAGCTATACCAGAGTCCTCGAAGTCTGTTCGCTTTCCTTCTAGGCCTGGTTTTGGTACCCTGGAAAAGAAATGTATGCTGAAGGCTATGTTGGGAATTTTTCTTGATTGCGACAATTTAACGCAAGCGATAAATCTCAAAGTACAAAAATTTTATTGAATTTATGAGGTTGTTCTCTAGAAACTTTCTAGAGTTACAATGAGATAAAACAAAAATAGTAGCACTCGGATGTTTTCCAAAAATACCCAAAATAATTATCTTTACTATTTTTATCTCTCTCCAAAAATAATTAGACTACCCTCTAAATAAACTCTCAAAATTCACAAGGCACAATTGTGCCTCCTCTCACTACATTTTTCTTCCACCCTAACTCCCCTTCTCTTCTTATTTTTCCCACTTTTTGATACAACTAAATATCCACCACCCCTTGGCATTTTATAGTGCCAAGTGATGAGAGTCAACAAGAACATTTAATTGTTCTTGTTGGCCCAAGGCATGGGGTGGCCGAATTTGTGCCACCCCAATTAAATTTTCAACAAATATTGGGATATTTTCGTCATCCAGTTTTTAGTGTAACTTTCTCGGCATGGAGAATCGCCTGAGTGGTGACGTGTGAATAGTACGGATTTCTGTTATCGACCGAAACCAAATGAATGTCTTTTTCTCTTTTATAGAAAATGACTGTTTTTTCTCACTAGTATTCTTTTTACTTTTTTGGTGAAAGACTTATATACCCTCAGCCCGTCAGCTAAAAAATGGCCCATCAACACCCCATGGCTCCCCACTAAACCCAGGGGTGGAGACAGGGGAGGCCCGAGCCCCTCCGGCCGCTAGAACCACCATGATCAAGAGTAATTTCGCCCCCCCCCTATAATATTAGTAATAGTCTATATAGACTCTATGTAGTAATGTTTCACTGTTTAAAGATAGATGAGATGATTAGAAATACTTGTTTTTTTAAAAGGTCCTAGATTCAATTCCCTCCAACCTCAATTTATTTTAGAAAGTGTTTATTTATTTAAATTTTATTTTTTAATAATTATAAAACTATGTTACCATTATTAATTTATTTATTTATTTTCATAGCACTTTTGAACTTATTTTTATTATGGCTTTTCCATTAAAAAAATAATTTCTTATTTTTGAGACTCAAACAACTTAATTTCTAAATTAAATTTTAAAATTTTAAAACTAAAAGTAAAAAAATATAAAAATGTTATAATTATTTTAGAAACTAGCATTGAACTAATAAAAAAATTTAAATATATCCCATTACGTGTTAGGCTTGTCCAAAATTTAAAATTTCAATATTTTGGACTATTAGGTACTCAATAAATCCAAATTTTTTATTTTTTAAATTTTGTTACGCCTCTCTAAATCTAAATTTCTAATTTTTTTTTGCCTGTTAGGCCTTTATAAATCCAAATTTCTTATTTTTTTTCCCTTGTTAAACCTCCATAAATCCAAATTTCTAATTTTTTTTACCTCTTAGGCCTCCTTAAATCCAAATTATTAATTTTTTTTTTGGCCTGGTAGGCCATGTGAAATCAAATTTTTTTACATGTTCAGTCCTCTCTAAATCAAATTTTTTTACATATTAGGACTGTTAAACGAAATCTAGCTTAATTTTGAGAAATTGTACATTAATACTTAAAATTGGTCCTTGACCATTCAAATTATAACACGCATATATATAAAAAAAAAAAATTAAACAAGTTCGATTTAGCAATTTTTTTCCCGAACGCACATGTAAAATCGGCCACCCAACGCCACTGACTAAACCATGCCCCATGGACCCCACATAATTTCTCACCATAACTGTTTTGCATATTGTTGGGTTTTGCACTATTGCGAAAATCGGACAGCCGGTTCGACCGTTGTTGGATTTTTTAATATTCATCAAATCAAATTGAACTGTTTGGTTGAGTTAATTTCAAATCGGTCTAGTTGAACGGTTGAGTCTAATTAATTAATGTTCAACTATATTTAATTAAAAAAATTTATATGTAGAGTTAGGGGTTTGAACTTGGACACCAGTTGACTCTTATACATCTCTAAGTATTGGCATTGCTACGAGAAGGTTTCGGTATGGAGTGACGAATGGGACATATCAACGTACGCTGATGGAAGAGGTGGAGTTGGTATAAGAAACACTATAGGGGATTTGGACTATTCTAACGTTGATCTCCGCCACCCCCTAAGTCAGAAACAAGAATAGAAATAATAAACGGGGGTGCGCTTTGCCACTCCCCCCGAACATACTCTGAACTGACCGCTCTGGCTAGGCTATGAGCAGCGCAATTCGCTGAACGCTTTGTTGGTCCCTTATAACGTTGCAAGTATAGTTCCAAAGGGGGGTTAGGAACTATTTAAACTTTTTACTACGTTTGGGCAAACTTCTTTTCTTAAGAGAAAAGGATTTAACAGCGGCGCTGAGTGATCAGTAAGATACTGGCTTAGTCAACTGGTGACTAGGTCAGTTTCTTGACTTGAGTCAGGAAATAGCACTTAAAGTCTATTCCTGAGCTCAGATGTTTGTTGCGCACAACTCAGCTTGACCTCTTTACTTGGTCAGTTTTTGGCTATTTAAGCAAGCAATATATATAAGGAGTTTAAGGTAAGAAATACGTTACTCAGCAGATTTATCCAGGTTCGGCTTCTTCTAAGCCTACGTCCTGTCCCCGGAACAAGTTCCGAGATTTCGAATCCTCTACTGAGCTCTTTAAAGGTAGAGCCTCAAACCTTTTACAATCTTAGCAACTGAGTATAACAAGAGTACCTTCCTCTATACCTCTACTCAATCCTAATCTCTCGCTGAGTACTATAACCGAGTACTCAGCCTCTCCTTTCTAATCTCTAGAAATGATAAGTGTTTGTCCTAAACAATGATTGCTAAGACACCTTAGATGATTGAATAATCACTCTAGACTTTTACACAAAAGATATTGAATGTAGTGTAAGATTGCTTTGCTTTTTGCTTGCAGAACTTTGCGTAGAGATTTGGTCAGCGTAATGGCTTGATCAAGTTCTGTGTTGAATGAAGCTTCTGATGGCACTATTTATAGAGACGTCTTGAGGCATCGGTCATTTCGAATTTCGAAATAACCGTTGGAGGGAAACGACTTTCTGTCGTTGTCATCCTGACTTGCTCAAAGCTCTCGGCTAATCAGATTTGAGTATCTTCTGTCCTCGGTCAGCTTTTGGTCAGCTCAGCAGAATGTCTCTCCTTTTATGGTAAAGTCAACTAGACAACATACTGTGTCGTCTGAACTTTACCCAAAGTGGAAATACTTTGTCTGGAAGTTTTCCGTAGCCAGCTGCTGCCTTGTACGCTTTGTCGAATCTACTCAGCAGCTTCATCTTGAAGTTGTTCCCGAAGGTCTTCTAGATCCTTCTTTCGCTGAGTTGCGTTTTGTCCAAAGCGACAACGTTTTGACAAACGCGGGCCGAGTTGTACTGAGTTGTTTGACTTGGGCTTTGACTTCCGTATTGGGCTTGGGCCTTTTGATCTTGTGTCTTATAAACAGTTTTAACTCAACATTGAACAAACACATTAGTAGAATAAATCAAAGCATTTAAACTTAGTGTGTTTAGAATATTTTACTTAAACAATTTTGTCAAATCAAAATTATGTGGAAAGGTGTTTCAACAAACTCCCCCATTTTGATGTTGGCAAAACCATTCAGCGAAGAACTCAGTATTGAGCTCCCCCATGATGGTTGACCTAATATACTTAGCAAACTCCCCCGTAAGGGTTGAGCTACTGACTTAGTTTTACTCTTTACATTTAAAGGTGTAACTGAGTAAGTCTAAGGTCAGTTTTCAGATATAGGTCAGCTTATGTAACATATTCTATTTACTCAGTATTAAGCGGAAGGTTTAATCATTTAGAGTGCGTTGAGTAATTGTTGTTCAATGAGTTTTACAAGACAATGTTATATAGGCATATAAGTCAATGTCAAACATGTTATCAGTATTGGGTTTAATCAGTAAGTTTTATAAGCCTTAAACATAGCTGATTTAATTGAAGATACAGAATAGCATAATACACAGCATCGTATACAAATAATTCATAACTCAGAGTTTTGAACGGAAGATGCAAGTATTGATATTAAAAATAGGTAGTCAGTGATTACAATCAACAGTTCAAAGATAGGCAAAAAGAAATACAGACTACATACTTAGCCTATACTGAGCTGGCCTATATATCTATTTCTTTTTCTTCTGTTGTGACTGACTAGACCCATGCTGTGTTCTTGCTGGTGTTCTCGCTTGTTCTTTCTCCCCCGTTTTGTCAGCATCGGGAGGAGGAATCCTAAAGTTGTCGGTTAAGACATCCCTGGTCAGTTCGTTGGATAGCGCTTTAAGTCGGTCAGCGCTTTCATTGACACCATCAAAAATGGCAACTCCCTGATCTGCGATTTCATCGGGTATATTGAGTGAGGCAGCGCTGATCATACTGACGATGAAGGCTTCAGACTTACCAATCCATATAAGTGCATCAGTCAGTCCAGCAATGACTTGATAAAAGGTTTTGAGTAAGTAGGTGTCAAAGTATTGACGCTGAACATTTGTGTGACGGATGTGATTGAAGGTTTGTCTTGTGATGGACAGCATCTCGTTTTGTTTCATTGCGTCAGTGTCCATCTCCTGCTTGTTCAGATTTAGCAATCGAACAGCTTCACCAATTTGCTCAACTGAGCACTGAGAGTAAGAGACCATTTGCTCATTGGTCTTGAGTTGCTCGGTGTGAAGCTGAGCAAAGAGCATCTTTACCTCATCAGAAGTTGCATATCCAGGGTTCACAGCTGACAAGTTCTGTACTTGCTGTTGTAGAGCATTTAAGTGTTGCACAGTTGTCAGCTGGATCTCGGCCAGCTTGGCGATTGAATCCTGCTTAGCTTGCTGTGTTTGATAGGAGATGGTGACGTTCAGCAAGTCCTTGAATCCCTTAACTTCGTTGAGAAGCTGAGTGACCTGGGAAAGCTGAGTAGTCTCAATAGTTGAAGACCCAGCAGCAGGAGGAGTGGATTGTTGAAGGTCTTTGATCAATGCTTGCACTGAGTCAATTATTCTTTTGCCAGACTCAGTGGCATTCAGATAGCTTTGAGAGCCTTCAGTGACATCAGTGTGACCGGTAGGAGGAAGAGTCAAAGGAATGACATGGTCAGTGACTGGTAAGGAGTTTTCAATCTGCACTTGGTTCATTTGAGTACGAGTTTGATCGACAGATAGATGAGTTGGAGAAGTAGCAATGCGAATACTGTCTGTGCTGACGGGGGCAGATGTGTTTGGAGTCAGCACAATGCTGGGATGGACAGCATTGACAATACTCGTCTCAACCTGACTTGTTGAGGTGGCAGAAGCATTTTGGTCGGCATGTTCCTGTTGGGAAGAAACAGAGGCTTGTTTTTCGATGGATGTCGTAGGTTTTCTACCAACAAATCTGAGTTTTAGAGCAGAAGGGTCGTTGGTTGGTTGTTGAATGGCAAAGGTAGGAAGAGTTGATAGTTCAACAGGAGTCTCACTGACTTCTTTCTGACTTGCCTTGATGAGTTTTCTTCTTCGAGGAGGAGGAGGATTGTCAGCTTGAATAGACTCTCCTGAGTGAGAAGGAGAAGTTTCTTCCTGATCATGATGAGGGAGGTCAGCTTGCTCTTGGACTTGATCAACATTGTGTTGGTCAAGTTCTTGCTCTTCTCCAGCAGCCAACCCAGTATTGGCCTGCTCAGCTTCGATTTCACTAGCTGTCTCCTCGGAGTCAGCATCATCGTTGTTCTCATCATCGTCATCAGAATCCCCATCCAATTCTTCCTCAACTTGTGCAATGAACTGGTCGTCCAGATGCACCTCTTCTTCTTGGTCCTCAGATACAGTTCCTAGACATTGTGTGAAGTGAGAGTCATCTGGCACAACAATGTCAGTAGGGATAGCATCGAGGGGAGTCAGTGCAGAAGGCTTCTGCTTCTTCTGAGGTTGCTCATTAGTGTCCTCAGTTTCAAGCTCATCTTGCCTGCTCCTTTTCTCAGCTGACTTAGCAGCTGACTTCTGCCTCTTAGCTGGAGACTCAGCGTCTTTTGAAGGAGTCTCAACAGCTTTTCTTTTCTGGGAAGCTGGGGCCTTAGTCTTTCTTCCTTTCTTTGGGACAGCAGTTCCCTCAGCTTGCTGTTCAGCACTCGCAGCAGCAGCAACAGCTTTACCTTTCTTCAGAGGCTGCCCGAACTTTAACGCTCTCAGCGAAGCCGCTGTAATCTCAGATCCTCTAGCTGTTTCTTCATCAGTCAGGTCTATCTGATGATCAATGAGGATCCTGGTGATGAGCGATCCTAGCCTCAGTGTGCCAGTACTGCATTGGAAGCCAGCGATAAGGAATACTGGCATGTTGATCGGTTTGTACGTCAGCATATGCCAGATGAAGCATTGTTCGAAGTTCGTTGCTGAGGTAGTGCAGTTGATCTTCGGATAGATAAAATAACTCAACAAATAATGAGCCATCTTCTGGTGCTGACCCATAGATGAAGCTGAGACTTCCCTTGAGTGGCCTTCAGGTTTACAGAAGTTGACATCGTACCCAGTACCATCCTGATCTCCAGATCTCCTTAGCCTTGCTCCCTCAGTTTTCAACTTGAGCAAATTTCCTAGGTAGAGAGAGTTGACGAAGATGATTTTCTCTTTCACTACTGTTGCCAAGTAGTCCTGGTTATCATCGGCAACGCGGAGGTTATGGTAGAACTCTTTTACAAGGTCAGGATAAGTGGGATCCCTAATCGAAAACAACTCAGTCCATCCATTTTGTGAAATCCACTCACAGAAGGGTTGTTCGGATTGTACGAAGGCTTCAGATACCCATCTTGAGGGCTCAACCTTCCATTCTCGGACGTTTTCGAAGACCTTTGAATAGGTCTTGACTTTTTCAGGCTTTCCCTTACCAGAGATTTGGCCAGTTTTTCCTTTGCTCGGCCAGGTGACCTTGGTAGATTCCAGCACAGAGGTTTGCCTGGAAGTTTCATCGGAGCTGGGCTTAGGGTGGCCAGCACCGGAGATGTTGAAGGAAACTTTAGTCATAGTTGAAGGATGTGTTTGGGAAGCTTTGAGAGTGTTTAGAGAGAAAGCTTTCTTTGCCAGAGAGTTCGATAATCGTAAAGAATAAAAAAATGGGGAATTACCCATTATTTATAGAGGTGAGGTGTGGTGTGGATTTAATCGAATCCATGTGTCAGTTTTGCCTTGGGATTGTCAACCAACAAAGATCCTAGCATTTATGACACATACGGCGTATACGTCATCCTAGGGGCTATACGCGTGCTATTGCATTTATTCTAACGGATCTACCACTCAGCGTTTAGAATGCTAAGCGTTTGATATTCTGAGTGGTCAGTATTGCATAAACGAATGATTTCTAAGTTTAAACTAACTTACTCAGTGTGCAAATTTACTCAGTATTTGCTGTTCAATTAATTTCAATGAGTACACAGCAAAAACAATCATTCAGCATAGTAATTCACTCAGCATGCATATTCATTTAGTTTAGGAATTTACTGAAGAGGATTAAACATACCAATAGCTTCTCTCAGTATGATGAACTGCTCACGAGCCAGTGGCTTCGTGAAGATATCCGCAAGCTACTCATCCGTTGGGACAAAGGTCAGCTTGATCTCACCCTTGAGTACATGATCTCTAATGAAGTGATGTCTGATGCTGACATGCTTCATTCTGTTGTGTTGAATTGGGTTATTTGAAAGATCAATTGCACTTTTGTTGTCACATTTGACTTCAATTGTCTTTGTTTGAACACCATAGTCTTCAAGCTGTTGCTTAATCCATAGGACTTGAGCAACACAATGACCAGCAGCAATGTACTCAGCTTCAGTGGTAGACAAGGCTACTGATGCCTGCTTTTTGCTGAACCAGGATACAAGACAGCTTCCTAAGAAGTGACATCCTCTAGAGGTGCTTTTACGTTCCAGCTTATCCCGTCCATAGTCAGCGTCAGTGTATCCGATGAGTGTGAAATCATGAGTATTGGGATACCATAAACCTGCGTTCACTGAGCTTTGCAAATATCTAAGGATTCTTTTTACAGCAATGTAATGAGATTCCTTAGGGTTAGATTGATATCTAGCACAGTAGCATACTGAAAACTGAATATCCGGTCTGCTTGCTATTAAGTAAAGTAGAGAGCCTATCATACCTCGATATAATTTGCTGTCTACCGACTTACCATTCTCGTCAGCGCATAGGACAGTGTCAGTGCCCATAGGAGTGGATATTGGCTTGCAATTTTCCAAATCATATTTCTTTAATATCTCCTTGGCATATTTGGCTTGACTGATGAAGATGCCATTCTTTCCTTGTTTAATTTGAAGACCAAGGAAGAAGTTGAGTTCTCCCATCATGGACATTTCAAACTCAGTCTGTATTTGTTTGCTAAACTCCTTGCACATTGATTCGTTAGTTGCACCAAATATTATATCATCAACATAAATTTGGGCCAGCAGGGTATCTTTACCCTTTCTTTTAATGAATAAGGTTGTATCAGCTTTGCCCCTGACGTAATTTCTAGTCAGCAGGAAACTGGTCAGCCTCTCATACCAAGCACGTGGTGCTTGCTTGAGACCGTACAGAGCCTTTTTGAGTTTATAAACGTGGTTTGGGAATTTTGGATCCTCAAACCCTGGAGGTTGATTAACATAAACTTCCTCGTTTATAACTCCATTAAGAAATGCACTTTTAACATCCATTTGGAATAATTTAAAGTTCATGTAAGATGCATATGCACATAAGATCCTAATAGCTTCTAGCCTTGCCACTGGGGCAAAGGTCTCACCGTACTCAATACCTTCTTGCTGACTGTAGCCCTGAGCTACAAGCCTTGCTTTGTTCCTGACTACATTCCCTTGTTCATCCATCTTGTTCCTGAAGACCCATCTTGTTTTAATGGTCTTTTGACTCTTTGGATGAGGCACTAGCTCCCATACATCGTTTCTTCTGAATTGATCGAGCTCCTCTTGCATTGCGATCATCCAGAATTCATCGTACTCAGCTTCAACGAAATTCTTCGGTTCTTGAACTGAGACGAAGGCTACATTGCTGAGGTACTTCCTGAGTTGATTCCTCATCATCAGGGTATTCCCAGCAGAATCAAGGATTGCACTTTCTGAGTGCCCTCTTGGAATCCTTATCTCTTTAGGTAGATTTATGTCTTGTGCTGTCTGTGTTTCAACAATCTCTGCAGAAATAGATGGGTCAGTGAAAGTAATCTTAGGTTCACTCTTACTCTTGGTCAGCCTTTTAGTGAATGACTCAGTAGCTGGTTCTTGGTCAGCGGTTACTGAGTGTGGATCATCCTCGGTCAGCGGCTGGTATCTACCTGCAGGGTTAGTTTCGTCGAACTCAACATGTACTGACTCTTCTAAAACTTGAGTTCGTTTATTAAAAACTCTGTATGCTTTGCTGTTTGTTGAGTAACCTAGAAAGATAGCCTCATCAGCTTTTGAATCAAACTTTGCTAAGCTATCTTTGGTATTTAAAATAAAACATTTACAGCCAAAGGTACGAAAGTATCCAATGTTGGGCTTTCGTCCTTTCCAAAGTTCATAGGGGGTTTTCTTAAATATGGGTCTAACTAGAGCCCTATTAAGAATATAGCACGCTGTGTTAACAGCCTCTCCCCAAAAATACTTTGGAAGCCTATGCTCATCCAGCATTGTCCTGGCTATTTCAACCAGAGTTCTGTTCTTCCTTTCTACAACCCCATTTTGTTGAGGTGTTCTAGGAGCAGAAAAATTATGGTCAATGCCGCTGGCTTCACAGAATTCAACAAACTTTTGGTTTTTGAATTCTCCACCATTATCACTTCGGATGTGAGCCAGTTTTAGGTCTTTATCATTTTCAATTTTTCTAACCAAATTTGAAAATGTCTCAAAGGTCTCATCCTTGCTACTCAGCAAGATGACCCAAGTGTACCGAGAGAAGTCATCTACAATGACCAAGGAAAATCTTCTTCCACCCAGACTCAGCGGTTGGACTGGACCAAAGAGATCCAAGTGTAGTAACTCTAACGGACGCTTAGTTGAGACAATATTTTTGCTGTGAAAAGATTGTTTGGTTTGTTTTCCAGCTTGGCAAGCATAGCATAATTGATCTTTTTCAAATTTAAGTTCAGGCAGTCCCTCAACCAATTGCTTTCTTGCTAATTTGGCCAGGAGGTCCATGCTTACATGACCAAGTCTCCTGTGCCATAGCCAGGAATTTTCTTCCTTTGTTACTAAGCATACAGTTTTTGAAAACTTTTTCTCTAAGTCTAGCATAAAGACATTATCTATGCGAGGGGCAGTTAAAATTAACTCATTTGATTCACCCTCGTATATTTTACATCCAGTAGCATCAAATATAACTTTTCTCCCATTGTCACATAGCTGAGCTACGCTGAGTAAGTTATATTTGAGTCCGCTGACTAGGGAGATAGATTCAATAGTAGGATTACCTCCAATGGTTCTTGGCCCTACTATCTTACCCTTTTTGTTGTCTCCAAAACTTACACTTCCTCCTCGTTTACGCTCAAACGTGATGAACTGAGTTTCATCACCAGTCATATGCCTTGAGCATGCGCTGTCAATATACCACATCTTTGACTTCTCAGCACATCTCAGGCTTACCTGCATTGTAACTAGTTACTTTTAGGTACCCAATTCTTTTTGGGTCCTTGCTTGTTAGGTGCAACAGGTAAAGCATCATGTTTAATTTTATGGCGACATACTTGGACAGTATGGTCATTCTTTCCACATAAGTCACAGCTGACCTTCTGTTTAGGATGTTTCACTGACTAGTCAGCACCCCAGTGATGAGCATGCCAGCACACCTTAGTGGTGTGTCCTTTTTTCCCACAAAAGTCACACTGGACTTTTCGCTGGGGATTCCTGTTGAAACACCTTTCCACATAATTTTGATTTGACAAAATTGTTTAAGTATAATTGAAATACATATTCTAAACACACTAAGTTTAAATGCTTTGATTTATTCTACTAATGTGTTTGTTCAATGTTGAGTTAAAATTGTTTATAAGACACAAGAATTAAAAGTCCCAAGCCCAATACGGAAGTCAAGGCCCAAGTCAAACAACTCAGTACAACTCGGCCCGCGTCTGTCAAAACGTTGCCGTTCTGGACAAAACGCAACTCAGCAAAAGAAGGATCTAGAAGACCTTCGGGAACAACTTCAAGATGAAGCTGCTGAGTAGATTCGACAAACGTACAAGATAGCAGCTGGCTAAGGAAAACTTCCAGACAAAGTATTTCCCCTTTGGGTAAAGTTCAGATGACACAGTATGCTGTCCAGTTGACTTTACCATAAAAGGAGCGACAGTCTGCTGAGCTCACCGAGGACAGAAGATACACAAATCTGATTGGCCGAGAGCTCTGAGCAAGTCAGGATGACAACGACAGGAAGCCGTTTCCCTCCAACGGTTATTTCAAAATTCGAAATGACTGATGCCCAGACGTCTCTATAAATAGTGCCATCAGAAGCTTCATTAAAAACAGAACTTGATCAAGCCATTACGCTGACCAAATTCCTACACAAGTTCTGCAAGCAAAGAAGCAAAGCAAATCTTACACTACAATTCATACATTTGTGTAAAAGTCTAGAGTGATTATTTTAATCGTCTAAAGTGTCTTAGCAAATCATTGTATAGGACAAAACACTTATCATTTCTAGAGATAGAAAGGAGAGGCTGAGTACTCGGTTATAGTACTCAGCAAGAGATTAGGATTGAGTAGAGGTATAGAGGAAGGTACTCTTGTTATACTCAGTTGCTAAGATTGTAAAAGGTTTGAGGCTCTACCTTTAAAGAGCTCAGTAAAGGATTCGAAATCTCGGAACGTGTTCCGGGGACAGGACGTAGGCTTAGAAGAAGCCGAACCTGGATAAATCTGATGAGTGAAGTATTTCTTACCTTTAACTCCTTATATATATTGCTTGCTTAAAATAACCAAAAACTGACCAAGTAAAGAGGTCAAGTAGAGTTGTGCGCGTTGAACATCTGAGCTCAGGAATAGACTCTAAGTGCTATCTCCTGACTCAAGCTAAAAAACTGACCTAGTCACCAGTTGACTAAGCCAGTATCTTGCTGTTTACTCAGCGCCGCTGTTAAAACCTTTTTCCTTAGAAAAAGAAGTCTGCCCTAATTATCGAAAAGTTTAAATAGTTCCTAACCCCCCCATTGGAACTATACTTGCAACCTTACAAGGGACCAACAAGTGGTATCAGAGCTTTAAAAAGCCCACTGTAAAAGGTCTAACAACCTTGAGCTGATCCCTACCATGTGCGAAAATAGCACTCGGTTTCTCCCTGGAAACCAAACAACTCAGATACTGCCTGAGGGGCTGTCCATTACTAGGCCTCCCCTATTATTTAGGTCAAACTATATCTTCTGGAAGAATAGGATGAAAAATTTCATTCAGGCTACAAACATGAGTGTTTGGCTATCTATAGTCCAAGGCCCATTTGTACCTGTCGAAGTTGTGGCTGGCCAAACAGTTGTAAAAGCTGAGGCCAAATGGACAGAGGATGATCTTAAGAAGCTTCAAAATCATACTTCGGCTATCAATATGCTTCACTGTGCGCTCGATGCTACAGAATATAATAAAATCTCAGGTTGTGAGTCGGCGCAAGAGATCTGGAAAAAGCTAGAAGTCACCTACGAGGGAACCAATAAAGTAAAAGAGTCCAAGGTGAATCAGCAGATGAGACTGTACGAGCTGTTCGAGATGAACAATGATGAGGGCATTTCAGACATGAATGCAAGGTTTACCAACATCATTAATAAGCTCAAGAGACTTGGGAAAATCTTCACTGAGGAAGAACAAGTCAAAAAGATACTCAGGAGTCTTCCTAAAGATTGGCAAGCAAAGAAGACAGCGGTTGAGGAAGCTCAGGATTTAACCACCTACAAATATGATGAACTCATCGGTTCGTTGTTGACCCATGAGATATCCATGAAAAACTTTGAGGTGAAGGAAAAATCTGAAGACAAGAAGCAGAAATCCCTTGTCATAAAAGCTGACTCCACTGACGGGAGCTCAACTGATGATGAGGAGATGGCTATGTTCACAAGGAAGATGAAAAGGCTATTCAGGAAAAATGACAAATACTCTAAGAAGCCTTATAGAAAGTTTGATAAGTATAAAGCTGACTCAAGCGACAGCAAATACAAAAAGGACAGCTCAAAGCCCATTACATGCTTTGAGTGCCATCAAACTGGCCATATTAAGTCAAGCTGCCCCATATTGAGGAAAGACAAGAAGAGCGGAAAAAAGGAAATGGTGGCTACATGGAGCGACAGTGATGAGTCTTCATCTACAGAAACTGAGGCCACCGAGTCAGCGAAGATATGCTTCATGGCTGACGAACTTGCTGAGTCGTGCGTCTCTGAGCATGCTGACCTATCTGTTGCATCAGATGACGAGGAGCAATCAAATGAGGTAATTTCTCTTCCCCAGCTCAGAAACGATATGGTTAATGCCCTGAGTGATCTCTATACACTTGTCAAAAAGTGTAATAAAAAAGTTAGAGCACTCAGCAGGCGCTGTGACGAAGTTGAAGAGGTCAAACTGAGTGACCTCAGATTCCTTCTTCAGGACAATTCAACTCTGCATGATAACATGAAGATCATACATGAGTCTGTCTCTGAAGTCCAGTCAGTTTCAAAGAAACTGAGGAAGGACGTCACAACTATCCAGAACCAACTAAAGGTTCCAAATAAAAGAAACAGTCTTCTGAGAACTCAGTACCAAGGTACTCAGCAGAGATGGAATCCCCAGCGAAAAGTCCAGTGTGACTTTTGTGGGAAGTTAGGACACACCACTAAGGTGTGCTGGCACGCTCAGCACTGGGATGCTGACAAGTCAGTGAAACATCCTAAACAGAAGGTCAGCTGTGACTTCTGTGGAAAGAATGGCCATACTGTCCATGTATGTCGCTATAAAATAAAATATGATGCTTTACCTGTTGCACCTAACAAGTAAGGATCCAAAAAGAATTGGGTACCTAAAAGTAACTAGTTACAATGCAGGTAAGCCTGAGATGTGCCGAGAAGTCAAAGATGTGGTATATTGACAGCGCATGCTCAAGGCATATGACGGGTGATGAAACTCAGTTCATCACGTTTGAGCGTAAACGAGGAGGAAGTGTAAGTTTTGGAGACAACAAGAAGGGTAAGATAGTAGGGTCAGGAACCATCGGAGGTAATCCTACTATTGAATCTGTCTCCCTAGTCAGCGGACTCAAATATAACTTACTCAGCTATGTGACAATGGGAGAAAAGTTATATTTGATGCTACTGGATGTAAAATATACGAGGGTAAAACAAATGAGTTAATATTAACTGCCCCTTGAATAGATAATGTCTTTATGCTAGAATTAGAGAAAAAGTTTTCAAAAACTGTGTGCTTAGTATCAAAGGAAGAGAATTCCTGGCTATGAAACAGGAGACTTGGTCATGTAAGCATGGACCTCCTGGCCAAACTAGCAAAAAAGCAATTGGTTGAGGGACTGCCTGAACTTAAATTTGAAAAAGATCAATTATGCCACGCTTGACAAGCTGGAAAACAAACCAAACAATCTTTGCATAGCAAAAATATTGTCTCAACTAAGCGTCCGTTAGAGTTACTACACTTGGATCTCTTCGGTCCAGTCCAGCCGCTGAGTCTGGGTGGAAGAAGATTTTCCTTGGTCATTGTAGATGACTTCTCTCGGTACACGTGGGTCATCTTGCTGACCAGCAAGGATGAAACCTTTGAGACATTTTCAAATTTGGTTAGAAAAATTGAAAATGATAAAGACCTAAAATTAGCTCACATCTGTAGTGATAACGGTGGAGAATTCAAAAACCAAAAGTTTGTTGAATTCTATGAAGCCAGCGGTATTGACCACAATTTTTCTGCTCCTAGAACACCTCAGCAAAATGGGGTTGTAGAAAGGAATAACAGAACTCTGGTTGAAATAGCCAGGACAATGCTGGATGAGCATAGGCTTCCAAAGTACTTTTGGGGAGAGGCTGTTAACACAGCGTGCTATATTCTTAATAGGGCTCTAGTTAGACCTATACTCAAGAAAACCCCCTATGAACTTTGGAAAGGACGAAAGCCCAATATTGGATACTTTCGTGCCTTTCGCTGTAAATGTTTTATTTTAAATACCAAAGATAGCTTAGCAAAGTTTGATTCAAAAGCTGATGAGGCTATCTTTTTGGGCTACTCAACAAACAGCAAAGCATACAGAGTTTTTAATAAGCGAACTCAAGTTTTAGAAGAGTCAGTACATGTAGAGTTCGACGAAACTAACCCTGCAGGTAGATACCAGCCGCTGACCGAAGATGATCCACACTCAGTAACCACCGCTGACCAAGAACCAGCTACTGAGTCATTCACGAAAAGGCTGACCAAGAGTAAGAGTGAACCTAAGATTACTTTTACTGACCCATCTACTTCTGCAGAGATTGTTGAAACAGAGACAGCACAAGACATGAATCTACCTAAAGAGATAAGGATCCCAAGAGGGCACTCAGAAAGTGCAATCCTTGATTCTGCTGGGAATACCCCGATGACGAGGAATTAACTCAGGAAGTACCTCAGCAATGTAGCCTTCGTCTCAGTTCAAGAACCGAAGAATTTCGCTGAAGCTGAGTACGATGAATTCTGGATGAGCGTAATGCAAGAGGAGCTCGACCAATTCAGAAGAAACGATGTATGGGAGCTACTGCCTCATCCAAAGAGTCAAAAGACCATCGGAACAAGATGGGTCTTCAGGAACAAGATGGATGAACAAAGGAATGTAGTCAGGAACAAAGCAAGGCTTGTAGCTCAGGGCTACAGTCAGCAAGAAGGTATTGACTACGGTGAGACCTTTGCCCCAGTGGCAAGGCTAGAGGCAATTAGAATTCTATGTGCATATGCATCTTACATGAACTTTAAATTATTCCAAATGGATGTCAAAAGTGCATTTCTTAATGGAGTTATAAACGAGGAGGTTTATGTTAATCAACCTCCAGGTTTTGAGGACCATAAATTCCCTAACCATGTTTATAAACTCAAAAAGGCTCTGTACGGCCTCAAGCAAGCACCACGTGCTTGGTATGAGAGGATGACCAGTTTCCTGATGACTAGAAATTACGTCAGGGGCAAAGCTGATACAACCTTATTCATTAAGAGAAAGGGTAAAGATACCCTGCTGGCCCAAATTTATGTTGATGATATAATATTTGGTGCAACTAACGAATCAATGTGCAAGGAGTTTAGCAAACAAATGCAGACTGAGTTTGAAATGTCCATGATGGGAGAACTCAACTTCTTCCTCGGTCTTCAAATTAAACAAGGAAAGAACGGCATCTTCATCAGTCAAGCCAAATATGCCAAGGAGATATTAAAGAAATATGACTTGGAAAATTGCAAGCCAATATCCACTCCTATAGGCACTGACACTGTCCTCTGCGCTGACGAGAATGGTAAGTCAGTAGACAGCAAATTATATCGAGGTATGATAGGCTCTCTACTTTACTTAACAGCCAGTAGACCGGACATTCAGTTTTCAGTATGCTACTGTGCTAGATATCAATCTAACCCTAAGGAATCTCATTACATTGCTGTAAAAAGAATCCTTAGATACTTGCAAAGCTCAGTGAACGCATGTTTATGGTATCCAAATACTCATGACTTTACACTCATCGGATACACTGACGCTGACTATGGACGGGATAAGCTGGAACGTAAAAGCACCTCTGGAGGATGTCACTTCTTAGGAAGCTGTCTTGTATCCTGGTTCAGCAAAAAGCAGGCGTCAGTAGCATTGTCTACCACTGAAGCTGAGTACATTGCTGCTGGTCATTGTGTTGCTCAAGTCCTATGGATTAAGCAACAGCTTGAAGACTATGGTGTTCAAACGAAGACAATTGAAGTCAAATGTGACAACAAAAGTGCAATTGATCTTTCAAAGAACCCAATTCAACACAGCAGAATGAAGCATGTCAGTATCAGACATCACTTCATTAGAGACCATGTACTCAAGGGTGAGATCAAGCTGACCTTTGTCCCAACGGACGAGCAGCTTGCAGATATCTTCACGAAGCCACTGGCCCGTGAGCAGTTCAGCATACTGAGAGAAGCTATTGGTATGTTTAATCCTCTTCAGTAAATTCCTGAACTAAATGAATATGCATGCTGAGTGAATTATTATGCTGAATGATTGGTTGTTTGCTGAGTAACTCATCGAAATTGACTGAACATCAAATACTGAGTAAACTTGCACACTGAGTAAGTTAGTTTAAACTTGAACTTAGAAATCATCCCTTCATGCAATACTGACCACTCAGAATATCAAACGCTTAGTATTCTAAACGCTGAGTGTTAGATCCGTTAGAATAAATGCAATAGCACGCGTATAGCCCTAGGATGACGTATACGCCGTATGTGTCATAAATGCCAGGATCTTTGTCGGTTCACAATCCCAAGGCAAAACTGACACATGGATTCGATTAAGATCCACACCACACCTTACCTCTATAAATAATGGGAAATTCCCCATTTTTATTCTTTACGCTTATCGAATACTCTGGCTAAGAAATTCTTTCTCTCTAAAAATCCCTCTAAGCTTTCCCATCCTCAACAATGACTAAGGTTTCCTACAACATCTTCGGTGCTGGCCACTCTAAGCCCAGCTCTGATGACACTTCCAGGCAAACCTCTGTGCCGGAACCTACCAAAGTCACCTCGTCGAGCAAAGGAAAAGCTGGCCAAACCTCCGATCAGGGAAAGCCTGTAAAAGTCAGGACCTACTCCAAGGTCTTTGAGAACGTCCACGAATGGAAAGTTGAGCCCTCAAGATGGGTATCAGGAAACTTCGTACAAAATGAACAACCCTTCTGCGAGTGGATTTCACAAAATGGCTGGACGGAGCTGTTTTCGGTTAAGGATGACACCTACCCTGACCTGGTAAGGGAGTTTTACCACAACCTCCGCATTGAAAATGACAACACTGACTATCTATGTACAGTGGTAAAAGAGAAAACCATCTTCATCAACCCTCTCTACTTAGGCAATCTGCTCAAATTAAAAACTGAGGGAGCAAGGCTGAGGAGATCTAGAGATCAGGATGGCACTGGGTATGCTCACAACTTCTGCAAACCTGAGGGCCACTCAGGAGAAGTCTCAGCTTCATCCATGGGTCAGCACCAGAAGATGGCTCATTATTTGCTGACCTACTTCATCTACCCGAAGATCAACTGCACAACATCAGCGACTAATTTCGAGCAATGCTTTATATGGCATATGCTGACGTACACACTGATCAATATGCCAGTCTTTCTTGTCGCTGGCTTCCTACGCAGCTCTGGTACGCTGAGGCTAGGATCAATCATCACAAGAATCCTCATTGACCATAAAGTTGATCTCGAAGGAGAGGAGAAGACTCGAGGATCTGAGATAACAGCTGCATCGCTGAGAGCATTAAAATTTGGACAGCCTTTGAAGAAAGGCAAAGCTGCTACTGCTGCTGGACAAGCTGAGGGAACTGCTGAGCCAAAGAAAGGAAGAAGGACTAAGGCCCCAGCTTCCCGCAAAAGGAAAACTGATGTGACTCCTTCCAAAAATGTTGAGTCTCCAGCAAGAAGACAGAAGTCAGCTGGTAAGTCAGCTGAGAAACGAAGCAGGCAAGATGAGCCTGGAACTGAGGAAACTGCCGAGCAACCTCAGAAAAAGAAGAAGCCTTCTACACTGACCCCCCTCAACGCCATACCTACAGACTTTGTTGTACCGGGTGACTCTCACTTCACCCAGTGTCAAGGTACAATAGCTGAGTCCGAAGAACATGAGGTACAACTGGATGATCATTTCATCTCTTAAGTAGAGGAAGAGCTCGATGGTGACGGTACAGAAGAAGAAGAAGAAGCGGCCAGCGGTCAGGATGACGCTGAGGACTCTGAGGAGACAGCCAGTGAACATGAGACTGAGCAGGCCAATGCTGGGTTTGCTGCTGGAGATGAGCAAGTACTTGATCAACACAATGTTGATCCAGTCCAAGAACAAGCTGACCAGCCTCATGATGAGCAACACGAATCTTCTCCTTCTTACTCATGAGATCCTCATCAAACTGTCACTCCACCTCGTAGAAGAAGAAAGTTGGTTAAGGCCAGTGAGAAGCCTGTCAGTGAAGATTTTGTGCCACCACCAACTCTTCCTGACTTTGTCATTTCAAAGACAACCAAGGACCCCTCCTCAGTAAAGCTCAAATTTTTCAAACGCCAACCAACCTCTACTGCATCGGCGTCATTAGAAAAGCAAGTCTCTGTTTCTTCTCAGACCAAAATGCTTCCGCCACCTCAACCAGTCAGGTTGAGCCGATTACTGTGAATGCTATTTCTTCAAGCATGGTGCTGACTCCACATACTTCTGCCGTCAGCACAGACAGTATTCGTATTACAACTTCTCCAACTCAACTCTCTGCCGATCAATCAACTATCCCAGAACCACAAGTGCAGATTGACAACACTATTCCAGTCACTGACTAGGTCACTCCTTTCACTCCTCTTCCTTCCGGTCATACTGATGTCCCTGAAGGCTCTCAAAGCTATCTGAATGCCACTGAGTCCGGCAAAAAGATCATTGACTTAGTGCAAGCGTTGATTAAAGACCTTCAACCGTCCACCCCTCCTGCTGCTGGGTCCTCATCTATTGAGACTACTCAGCTCTCCCAGGTCACTCAGCTTCTCAACGAAGTTAAGGGACTCAAGGACTTGCTGAATCTCATCATTTCTTTTCAAGCACAGCAAGCAAAGCAGGATTCAATTGCAAAGCTGGCTGAGATCCAGCTGACAACTGTGCAACACTTGAACTCCTTACACCAACAAATTCAGAACTTGTCAGCTGTGAATCCTGACTATGCCACTTCATCTGAACTCAAGATGCTCTTTGCTCAGCTACACACCGAGCAACTCAAGACCAACGAGCAAATGGTTTCTTACAATCAGTGCTCAGTAGAGCAAATTGGTGAGGCTATTCGCTTGCTAAATCTGAATAAGCAAGAGATGGATACTGACGCAATGAAACAGAATGAGATGCAGTATATCATACAACAAACCTTCAACCACATTCGTCATAACAATATTCAACGTCAGTATTACGACACAGCCCTTTTAAAGACCTTTCACCAAATCTTTGCTGGTCTTACTGAAGCTCTCATCTGGCAAGGCAAAGCTCAAGCGTTTAGCGTCAACATGCTCAGTGCTGCTGAACTCAACATACCCGAAGAGGTATCAACTAATGGAGTTGCAATTTTTGACGGCGTCAATGAAAGCGCTGAGAAACTTAAGGAGCTGTCCCAAGAACTGACTCGAGCTGCCTTAACTGATGCCTTCAGACTTCCTCCTCCTGATGCTGACAAAACGGGGGAGAAAGAACAAGCAGCTAGAGCTCAGCATGAGTGAAGTCAGTCGCAACACAAGAAAAAGAAATAGATAGGCTAGCTCAGTATATACTAAGTCAGATGTAATCTATATGCCTTATCTATAAGTTTTGTTGTGTAAACACTGACTACTATCTAAATATCATATCTGCATCTTTTATTCCTATTCCTGAGTTATGATATATGTTACTGTGTACTGAGTCATTATGTATCTTCAATTAAATCAGCAATGTTTAATACTTATAAAACTTATTGACTAAATCAAATGCTGATAACATGTTTGACATTGACCTATGTGTTTATGAAACATTGTCTGTTAAAAACTCATTGAACAACAAATTACTCAGCGCACTTTATATGATTAAACCTTCCGCTTAATACTGAGTAAATAGAATATGTTGAATTAGTTGACCTATATCTGAAAACTGACCTTAGACTTACTCGATTAAACTCTTAAATGTTTTAGAGTAAAACTAAGTCAGTAGCTCAACCCTTACGGGGGAGTTTGCTAAATTATACTAGGTCAACTATCATGGGGGAGCTCATACTGAGTTCCTCGCTGAATAGTTTTGCCAACATCAAAATGGGGGAGTTTGTTGAAACACCTTTCCACATAATTTTGATTTGACAAAATTGTTTAAGTATAATTGAAATACATATTCTAAACACACTAAGTTTAAATTGTTTGATTTATTCTACTAATGTGTTTGTTCAATGTTGAGTTAAAATTGTTTATAAGACACAAGAATTAAAAGGCCCAAGCCCAATACGGAAGTCAAGGCCCAAGTCAAACAACTCAGTACAACTCGGCCCGCGTTTGTCAAAACGTTGCCGTTCTGGACAAAACGCAACTCAGCAACAGAAGGATCTAGAAGACCTTCGGGAACAACTTCAAGATGAAGCTGCTGAGTAGATTCGACAAACGTACAAGACAGCAGCTGGCTAAGGAAAACTTCCAGATAAAGTATTTCCCCTTTGGGTAAAGTTCAGATGACACAGTATGCTGTCCAGTTGACTTTACCATAAAAGGAGAGACAGTCTGCTGAGCTGACCGAGGACAGAAGATACACAAATCTGATTGGCCGAGAGCTCTGAGCAAGTCAGGATGACAACGACAGGAAGCCGTTTCCCTCCAACGGTGGACAATATAGAAAATTGAAACGATACCCTTACAGATGAAGAAAGAGGCAAGACCAGCGAGAAAAGCAGGCGTATAAGCTAAAAACATACCATTTCTATGGAAATTTGAACATAATACTTCATAAATCTCAAAAATCGCTAATGATTGATATTATAAATCGAAGAAGATGAACAGAAAAAGAAGAAGAAGAAGAACAAGAACCAGAAGAAGAAGATGAAGCGGAAGAAAAAGAAGAAGAAGCGGAAGAAGAAGAAGCAGAAGCGGAAGAAGAAGCAGGAGTAGATCCATCGATCAATAGAACTAATGGTAATGTTGTCCAAAATGGATAAAATGGTCTAATTTGGTAAGATGGAAGCAAAGTGAGTTAGATATGTAAATGACCCCTTTTAATTGGGCTAGATTTATAATTAGCCCGGTGATAATATATAGAGGAATAGGGGCATGTGTTTCTGTTACTGGACTAATGAATTGGCTGTTTTGTGCTTCCATCCAACAAAAATTTCAAAAATTAATGATTGTTTGTTGGTATTATTTTGACTGAATTAAGGCAATAAAAGTCATTAGAATAAACACCGTGCACCACACGTTGCATAAACTTTTCATGAGAATTAAAAAATTTAGACGTAATTTGGACTTATTATGTATAAATTTGTCAAATTGGAAGCTGATTTGCATATTTAATTCATTTACTCAATCTACTACATATCTAGACTGTTTTGTGTAACTTTCCCATAATATCTCCGATCTTTCATCTTTCTCCTCCTCTTCCTCTTCCTTACGGTTTCCTCTTCACCCAAAATGGCTCCTCCTCCTTCCACAAAGATCTAACCTGTAAAATCCGTTGTTGTTTGACGGCGTTCTCCAGCAACTCCTACTCCGGTGAGAGAAAAGGGAAGCGAACGGCGGTAGAGGAAAAACGAGAGGGCGATTTTAGGGCGAACGACGGTAGAAGAAGGTGAACAATGAGAGCAAAGAAGAGGAAGAATGCGAACAGACGGTAGAAAAAGGTGAACAGTGAGAGAAAAGATGATGAAGAAGGCGAACAACAGAGAAAAGGGAAGAAAGGGGGCGATTTTAGAGCGAACGACGACCTCGTTCCGTGAGGCGGAAGATTGGGAAACGCAGAGAAAATGCCTAATTCTATAAATCTCACTGAATTATTGTTGGTGTATTCATCTATGTTCTGATTTTTTTTGTTAAATAATGTTAGAATCCGTTGTTGTTTGCCATTTTTTGTTATATACCACTTAGCGAATTTTGTTAAAAACACAATCAGACTTCGCATATGCTAACTAAAATCATCAACTAAACCAAACATTAGCTTCGCAGGCTTCGCATATGCTAACTAAAATCATCAAATAAACCAAACATTAGCTTCGCAGACTTCGCATATTTAGCTTCGCAGGGTTCGCATATGCTAACTAAAATCATCAACTAAACCAAACATTAGCTTGGCAGACTTTGCATATTTAGCTTCGCAGGGTTCGCATATTTAGCTTCGCAAGGTTCGCAGGCTTCGCATATTTAGCTTTGCAAGGTTCGCATATGCTAACCTCTGCGAAGTCAGACGGGATGAAGACAGCCGCACGTAAATATTGATGGTATTATGGGAAAGTCACACAAAATCAGTCTAGATATGTAGTAAGTTGAGTAAATAGGTTAAATATGTAAATGTGCTTTCCATTTGACCCATTTTTGTAATTAACCCTATTATCACCATCATGCTCAAATAATTCTTAAAACTAATATTAATGTAAATTCATTTTTGGGTATAAACTACCATCATTTAATACTGTGCTTCATTAGCAAAACATTGTAAAAAATAGAAAAGAAAAAACAAATAAGCAACTACCTTAATTCATAGTCAGTCTATAACCACAGGCCTGCTTTCACCATTAGAAGAAATGAGGCTTTCCAATCTGTGTTTCACCACTTTCATTCTTAAGTAAACTTGTAGCAAAGGTGAAAACCACCGTCTTTCCTAAATATTGCAGCTATGCTATGCAGTAAATAACTAACTAAGATATATCTAATCCAAAAGAAGGATCTTCTGGTTCCAGTAAAGCTTCACAGAAATCGAGTCCTTCCAACCAGAAAGATCTTTTAGAGACCCTTTGCTCTTAATTCCTCTAATATTTCCTTATTTAACCACTTCACAAAGGGTGTTTTCAACGTTAATCAGACATTTCTTCTTGCTGGCAATGTCCGCTTCTTTAATATATATAATCTTGCTAAGCTCATGGCACTTGTCAGGTCCCACGGCCATTGTAATTCGACATGAACTGAAATTTCTTCCTTCAACCCCTCCTGCTGCTCCTGAGTAAGTGCACTATCCCGTATAGATAATTCTCCCAATTCATTATTGTGCATTGGAGATCCAAACCGTTTATTGCAGCAAGATATAAAGTATCCCATGTCATATGTGGATTGTGCCATTCTAGTATAAATAAGCATTCCCATCCAAATGAAAAGAAGTTGAATATACCTTTTCATTCTCTGATGTGTACTGATGACGAAAGGTGTAATCTCATTGACCATCCTATAGGCTCATAAGAGCCATCATGTCCCAATTTGAAGAAACATGGAACAAAGTTAGTCTCACTGGCGATTTCCCCTCTCATTCCTTGTTAACTTTGATTGTGACTTTCAGCCAATGTCCCCTCTATCAGCATTTTGAGCATTTTGATGGCATTAGGACCCATTAATTGGTTTGAGATTGTTTAACACTAGAGTTCCAATTTAAAATCCCTAGGTGATTTGCCTTAGCACTCAAATCAACCTTAATTGAGCTTACAAAGTACAACTCTATCTTTCTCTTACATTTGTTAAAGGTAAATATAGGATTTGTATATATCTTAGTTTGTTAAAAGTCTATCTAATACATTTGAAACACTTAATGAAACAATAATCAACTATTCTGATATGGTATCAGAGCAGACCTAAACCTATTTTTTTTCTTCCTTTGTTTTGCCTACGCTTCTCAACTATGGCAAACAATACTATTCGGAATGATGTTGAACCCAACCATCCTCTTGTCATAGTCTCACTCTCAAACATTCTCAAACTGACAACCACCAACTATTTGTCATGGGAATTGCAGGCAACACTGGTGGGCTATGATTTGTTCAAGTTCCTTGATGGCTTTCACCCAACACCCCCTTCCATCACCACCGCGACTCATGCTGCTGCTACAAACAACCCAACACATATAATTTGGGTTCGTCAGGATAAACTGTTGTTCGGAGCTCTCATTGGTACGTTAGATTCTACAATCGTGTCGCTTGTCTCTCATGCTTCCACGACTAAGGAAGCGTGGGACAGCTTAGCACACACCTTTGCTCGCCAATCTCGTGGTTATGCTAAGCTACTCAAAGCCAACTTTAAGCTCCTCAACAAAGGCGGTCAACCAGTGTCCGAATTTATGAATGCTATCCGGGTGTGTGCCGATCAACTTGCTATTCTTGGGGATCCAGTTAAGCCGGAGGCTCTAATTGAGCGTATTCTTGAAGGTTTGCAAGCTGATTATAATTAACAATATGTTATAGATGTAGTCAATGCTCGTGACATGTTGATTACCTTTGACAAACTCCATGAAAAACTGCTCATCCGAGAGGTAAGTGTGCGTACTCAATCCAATTTGAATTTAACCCACTTACCTGCTACTGCCCATCCTACTGCCCTCCGCCAATCCGACACCGGTTACCGTCCCAACATTAACCCAAATTAAAAGTTGATAATGAGGAGTGTTGAAGATTCAACACCAACATAACGCTCCATACTAAAGCCTGCATTAACTGAGTGTTTTGTGTCACGAACATACTATATTATAAATAGATAAGATGCTAGTGTAATAGTGTTAGAATGTGAGCAAATAAAATGAAAGAAAAAGTGAAAGAGTGTGAGATAAGTGAACAAAACAAGTTTGAGTTATAACATATACATATACTAGAGACTCTAATTGAAAGAACCAAGTCTTGAAGTGAAAATGAGTACAAAATCTATAAAACCCCTCACCAGACCATGGAGGAATGGGGGGGACAAGATTACAAATCTCACACAGACAGAGTTGATGCCTCTTTTACTGTACAACATAACATAGCATAACTAAACTAATTGAAGCTTGAAGATCTGCTCCACCTTTCTTTCATGTATTCTTCCATTCCCACAATATTTCCTTGCTCTGAGCTACTATATGATATTGAATCATCATCCATACTATCCATCACTATAGCATTCATATCTAACTCTTCTGCTTCTTCTTCCTCTTCCTCTTCCTCTTCATTATTATCTTCCTTGTTTCCATCTTTTTCTCCTTTTAGCACCTTCAGTATCTCGCTCATTCTTGGCCGTAGCCTTGCTGATCTTGTAATGCATAGTTTTGCTGCAACTACCATTCTTTTCATTTGACCCTCATCCAAGTTTTTGTCTAGTTTTGGGTCTAGAATTTCTTTCATATTTCCAGATTCTATTACTGAATTTGCCTGAATAACATATGCACTTATCAGTCGAAATTTTGATCAAATTAATCCAAAATGATACATGTCACATTTGCGACTAATTTAACCGAAAAAGCTATAGAGAAGTCTTACCCACATGACCAAACTCCCTTTGGCTTTGGGACTCTCGGAGGCAATAGGCTCTTTTCCTGATAATAATTCAAGCAATACCACACCAAAAGCATACACATCAAGCTTGTCGCTGACTTTACCATACATGAAATATTCAGGTGCAAAATAACCAAATGTGCCAGCTACATCTCCTTTTATTGTGTATGATGAACGTGGTCTCCATATGGCAAGTCCAAAATCAGATAACTATGCACCACAATAACACCCTGTGACTAATCTCATAAATTCTTTTGAAAGTACAATTTAACCAATACAACATACATACATACCTTAGGCTCCAAATCATGTGAAAGAAGAATGTTGGAAGATTTTATATCTCTATGGATAACTGGACGAGAGCATTTGTTGTGCAGGTAATTCAAGGCTTCCGCGGTTTTAATTGCAATATCATACCTCACTTTCCATGGCAGTGAAGTTTTTTTGTTCTTCTTGCCTGCAGAATTTGATAGATGACTACTCATTTTTCAATAATAGAGAAGATATTGAAGGTCTTACCTTGTAGATTTGACTCCAAACTTCCCTTGGTGTAGAAATCATAAACAGAAATGAAATGATCATCTTTGATGCAAACTCCTTTTAGACGAATAACGTTATTGTGGTTTAGTGATGAGATGATTTCGACTTCTTGAGAAAAATCATTCCATGTTTCTTGTGATGAATTTTGAACCTTTACTGCCACTAATTTGCCATCAGGAAGAACCCCCTTGTACACAGTGCTACATTCTCCTTCTCCAATCAAGTTTGCTGTCACATAATTACCAATTTATTTACCTAATCTTCTTCAAATAGCGAAAATTAGATCATTCGTTCGTTCATTTTTACCTGAACTAAATTTTGATGTTGCAGTTTTCAGAACCTCATAATTGAACCACTTGCAACTAGAAGAGTTAGTTTTCAGCAGAATCTCAAAGGCATTTTGGAGTCCACATTGTGAATAAGAACCAACACCACTGCTCAAATTGAAAACGTCATTTCTCTCCATTTTGGGATTTTTATGTGTGGAACGAGTCGGTAACTTCATTGCCCATTGTACAACAGACAATTCTCTAGCAAGCAGAGACTGCGGATCAGCTGAAGTTGCCCTTCTAAGCAGTGGCCAGCCAGGCCTTTGATCTGAAACATCTCCTGAATTTGATTTCTTCTGACTTTCACTTCCAATTGCTGTTACCACATCAAAACTAGACCTATCAGACTCTATCTCGGAGTCTCCCAATTCGGACCGGGCTTCATCTGGCAGAGGACAATAAAGTAGATTCACACTTGGTCTTGGATCTCCACCAGGGCCTAACATGATTCAAACAACATATTATTATTATGTCTTGTATTGTAAGCCAATTATTGATTCCTCAAAAGTGACAAAATTATGAAACCTGTTATTTGATTGCTGTTGCACCTTCCAAACACAATTTTTCCATTGTGAATACCCAAAACATTAGTAGTTGAATGAAGATGCTTAGCACAATATCCAGCCGTATAAGTCCTGCTACTCCTGCAAAAAGTATCTGCTTAGATGAATTAGCCCAAAACGAAAACACTTTAAACAATGAAAATTTTCAAAAATTCTCTCTACCTTTTCCTGCTGATCCCTACAACTAAAGCCACACCATCATAGTTCTTCGTCTCGTTAACCAGAGTCCTCTGAGTAGAAGTTCCTAGGCAGACCTTACCGACAAGGTCTACCTGAAATCAAATCCGGACACACAAAAAAATATTATGGTTCCTTTAATTTCTACATTAATGAACAAAAAGATGTTGGTAATTACAAACCTTCTTGAGGGAACATAGTCCATCATATACTTCTAAGTAAGTATCTAACAGTGGCTGCCTATCCAAAGCAGCTTCTGCATATATCAGCAAAAAATGTTAAGAATTGATGATTTCATTAACAACTAATTAAGAGATGTAAAGAGATATTACTGGAGTTCCGGCAAACATGAAGAGCAATAACACAATCTCCAGGTTCAGCAACCTTAACAAGAGCCCAGCTTAGTAGTTCTCTTCCATGGTTATTCATGCTTATGCCAACCAAGACATTCCTTCTCTCAGTTGGCATGATTTCTTTCCCTAAATTTGGAATTACTTAGGAAATATTAAAACATCTGCAAATTCTATTCTCTTCTTTGCAAAAAATTTCTCAATAAGAGCATTCCCTTTTCTTGATAGGATCATTTGAGGCCCTGCATTATAAGGGTTATGAACAACATTAAATTAATCACTTTGAGCTGTGATGAATTACAAGGAGAAGCAATTAAGAGATTCCATTTGTATGGTCCAAATTAAGTAAGTAGAATGAGAAGATTACATAATCCAATTACTAAAAGAATAGAAAAATTGTACCTAAAATTGTAGCCATTTGCCATCCAATCCCAGAAAGGAATTTAAAAAGAAAATGGGCACCAAATACCTACCTAATGCAGAGTGTAAAAGCACAAAGAGATAGTGTTAGATTAGGTAGGGATTCATATAAGTTCAGCAAAATTGGTTTTATTCTATCAAACAAAATAAGATTTGCAGAGAGAAATTTGAAAGAAGAAAGTGTCGGCAAAGGAAAGGAAAGTAATCAAAAAATCATGTGAGAGCGGAGGAGGGAGGAGTTTTTCATTTTCATTTTTTTTTATTGTTCGTGAAAATATAACAAATGTTACTTTTTTTATCAGTTGGTTTTTAGTTAAATTAAGGTGGTTGAAAAGCCTGCATATTTCGCGGGAAACCCATGATATCCGGTCATTTTGAAGCTATGAAATAAGTCCACCGCCTATTTCGGCTTCCAGCCTATTCAATTTAAACTTTTATCAAATAGTAATTTTAAATGAGAGTAAACTATCTATAGATTTTGTTTTTTTAGTTAAATAAAATAGTGTGGGTGCGATCATCACATACAAATACAAGTCAACTTTTTGTATCTTGCACTATAACATATAATATTTAAATGGATAAATAATATGTTAGTCTATACTTTTTCATCTAATATAGTACTATTTATTTTTCTACATATTATAAAGTCTCTATTTTTTTTTTCAATATTAACTCTTTAATCAGTTTGTCTATTTTTCTAAATTTTTAATCGTTATATTTAGCATAAATGGACAAAAAATAACAAAATAACATATTCATTTTATATCAAGTTGTCCTGAAAGCTAAAATAGATTCGGTTAAAAATCTAAAAAAAAAGACATAATAACCAAAGGGTTAATATTGACAAAAAAAAAATAAGAACTTTATAATATGTTTTCAAAATAAGAAGATTAAACAATATGTTTTCAAAATAAGGACCGAATGACGAACTTCGCAAGGTCATTTCCTTTGGATCATCACGAGTGTGATGTGCCTCCTGTAGGCCTCCAGGCTATTCTTTGTGAGGATCAGCTTGACCGACACTCACATAGGATAGATCGTTAATTAGTTTCTTTTCTTTGTTTTGTTTGAATGTTCACTCTCTTCCGATTACAAGAAAAAAAAAAGTAAAATGAGGAAACTAATAAATTATTTACCCAATTTAAAATAATAAAATAGTCTAATACATTTGTATATCGCTCTCATCCATTATACTTTCAAATATTCTATTTATTCTCTCTTTAGAGTTGACAATTTGATTTTATTAAAGTAACTTTTACTTTCTTGAATATATTAGTCATTTGAAATTACTTAAAGTATTACATATTTTAATATCAATAAAATCATTATTTACTCCACTATATTTAAAGATCAATAAATCATTTTAAACAAGTTCATATAATAAATAGGATGTTTCAAAGTACATGGCATAATTGAATTTTCTGGTTTAATAATCTCATCAACTTTGAAATCGTCCAACTTTATTCCATGAACTGAAAATTATCTGATAAATAGGATGTGTTGAAAGTATATTTTAATGAATAAGATAAAGGAAGAAATGCTTAAAGAAGACAAAAGTCCTATCAACGAAGGAGAGGGTGAATCCTTTGGTCCACCCATAGAGTAGGGTGATGAATATTTTTTTGTCTTGTATAAATACTATTGAAATACCCTGATATAACGATCATGTGATTATTCTGTTTAAGTCTTAAAATTATTTTATTGATGAATGGGCTTATATGAACAGTCTAGTTAGAATTTTCTTTGGCTAGTCTTGTTAAGATTGTTTTAATTTCAATTAAAGCATGAAATGAAAAATGCACTAGGTTAACCCACATTGAAAGATTTAAACAACTTGGCACTCTCATTTTTAGTTCGGCAAGTTGAACTCTAACCTATTCTTTTCTCGAAACTACCGCGTTTTCACCCTTTTCCCCAATTACCAATTCACTTAGGAAATGTCAAAGCTAATTTTGAAAGATTGAAAAAGTATCTAGTGGTGTTTATAAATTTGGGTACCATTTAAGCATAAATAACACCTAAAAGTTACAACCCACTAAAATAATTGTTACTTCAAAATTTTATAATTAAAAACATAATTTTATAATTATTGTATAGTAAATAAGGAATTTTGAAGGAATTATGGGGGAAAGCTTTCTCTTTTATTTTTTTAAAGTTATTTCGTGTCGGACAAAGTATATTACTAAGTTTTGTAACAAACTAAATTTAGTCGTTACCTCTCTAGTGGTTAGTACTAAACTCATCAAAGTAACAACTAAATTGCTCCCACTAGAGATAGCTTGGTAAATTGTGGTAAATTGTTTATTTGTTGAATTCTTATATTGTGAAGCAGTCTCTCTAATTAAAGCTTCAAACTGCCTCAATTTGAGAAAGGAGGAATAACCTAGGAATGTTATTAAAAAAACATAATAATACTTAATCATATTTTAATTAATTAATTTGTGTCAAACCACTATAAAAAAATAGTAAAATATCAAGCGCTCGGGAGCGTCTGTTAGTTTTTGCCTTTTAAATAGGAAAAAAAAAGACACATTATAAGAAAAGGAAGAATGAATTTAGCTAGTGAACCTATTGTGCAATAATTGTTTGTTTATGCTTGATTATAAGGCTTTGGAATCTCCCCATGACTCAATTCTCAATCCATTACCTACCTAAACCTGATTACATCACTTAAGAAAGACCTTTAGCTTGTGTTTAATTCAGTTTATAAATGTGGAGACAAGATTGATACGCAATTTCAGGTTCTAATTCTTATTTGAGCATAGTTGTGCATTGGTTAAACACTTAAACATTTTTTAGTGTATGATTTTCCTTCTTAAAACACTTGTTGGTTATGTAAGTTAATCTTGAAGAACACAATTCAGTTTTTCAGGTTTATTCCTAGTTCAAGGTCGTGGCATCGTAACTTGCTTTAGTTAGGCTTATTTTCTACTTTGAAGCCTCTTTAATCTCAATTATAATGAATTTGTTGTAAGTCAAAGTTTCTTGTCTACTTGTTGTTGCTTGTTCAATGCTATTTTCTTCTCAAAACAATTGTTTCTTTATCTTCTATTTGCTTGAGGACAAGCAATTTCTCAAGTTTGGGGTATTTTGATGTGTTTATCTTTTACATAATTATTTAGGTTTAAATTATGATTAATCTTAGCATATTTAGGTTCGCATCCACTGCCATCTTCTCCGCCAGCGGCAACACTCGAGCCGCCATGGCCGTATCTTTCTCCTTGGCCAACACTCCCACCTGCTCCACGAGTATCCCCTTCTTCTTGTCCAGTCTATCAACATGCCGCTTCTAGAACATAACTTCATTTTAGCGAGACTCAACCTTTTTCTTCGCCTTGTCTAACTCCTTCTCAAATTGTGGCTACTAAGCTAGAGCCAGATTCAGCTCGGCCGTAGTCTGCACAAAGACAACCATCCACAACCCTAAAAGAACGAACATAAAAGGAAAATAAACCATGCCAGAAAGCTTACAACACCACTCGACGTGACTACTCTACTTAAAAAACTTTGTACATTAAGCCCTTCAACCCTTTTTTTCTCACCAGGCACCATCAACAATGACACAAAATGCCTCCCCAAAAAATTGTTGGCCATATCCTCCCCTAGAGTCATCCGCCTTACAAAGTCAAAAAAAACTCGAACACCTTTTGCTCCATCTCCCTCATAAAAGAAGTATGGTCAATAAAATTATCCTCTTTGACCTCCTCCTCATGGCGACTGAAGCCTTCACCCAACTCTAGTCCATTCTATTGGGACGAGTCATTCCTTGGCCTTTTAGAAGCAGATTCATCATCACCCTTGGCCTCGTCTCCACCCTTAGGCCCATCCTCCTCCAATATAATGATCTCAAGGGAAGTCACAGCAAGGTTAGCTCCTCCAACTATGTCCTTTTCCCCTACTTCTTCCTAGGGATCTTTAACATCGGTGGTCACCCTCCTCTGAGCTTTCTTCTTCTGTGTGACTACTCTAAGAGGCATCAAAGCCATTAGAATATCTTCTGAAACACTATCTCCCCCAACTCCCGCTAAAGGCTTTATCTCATCTGTCATCGTCCCATCGACCTTAGCCGACAAGGACGCACCTGCTTTCGAACCTTCTACAGGACCAGGCTCGAAGAACATGTCACCGGAGGGCGCACACAGTGCATCCACCCCTTGGTAATAGACTCTCAAGGGCTCAATCTTAAAGGGGAACTCAATATGGTCCAAGTCCATCGACTAATTAGGCACTACGCCACCAGATATAACACATGCCTTAGACAACTGAGAAGAAAAGTTAGCAACTACAAGTAAACATCAAGCCATCTCGATCCCCCGTAAACCACACAATTTTTTTTATCGAACTCCCTACTTTTGACAGAAGTATATTCCACCGCGGTTACTTCAATCACTTTTCGGTCAATAAGGTCTTGCCTCGTTAAGACATGCCTCTTTAGATGTTTGTGTAGACCATTATTTTTTTATCCCTTAATGTCAGCAACTTTCTAAGCCGAATACATGAACCAACCATTGTTTAGATAGTCACTTATCAGCTTCTCACAATTCAATTTTGGCTCAGGCTACATCTCACTCAACCAGCTGTTTAGCTCTAACTCACGTGTTGTCTTGTCCATTAGGACTAACCAGGTGCTTGGAAAAGCCGACTTTGTATTCAAGTTCACCGCAAATAGGAAGACCAGGTTTATCATTTTCACATTGAAATAATGATGTGCCACTTACATATTATGATTACGATGATGCCATCAATGAGATTATAATCCCTCTAGTAGGTTTAAAGTGTGGGTGCATTCAGCTTACATGTTGTGATTGCAATGATGCTATCAGCGAGAAAAATTGTCAAAACATTAGTCCAGTCAAATGAAATATGACCTCCTTGCACAACGAGTACATCCAAACCATCAAGCACCATCCATTTCTAGTTATTTGCGCCAGAGCCAAGTAAACTCTTATTGTACTTCCACAAAGAAGGGTAGCAAAGGCAGCCTCATCCATGCGTCCAATTGATCCTCGTACACCACCATTTCATTCAGAGCGCAAAGATCATTAGCTCGCTCTAATCTTGACATCACAACCAAGATTAAGGACCTCCCCAGTCTATAAAGTTTCACAATCGCTCTAAGGTCCCTATTGATAATAATCTTGTAAGAATTATCCATCCTTTTCGACTTCGTCGTAGGAGGACCGGCAAAAGGATCGAACCTAATCCTAAAAGATTGATTATTTCTCCCAGGCCCCCACAGCCACATGTTTTCCCTAAATCCACGGTATATTGCACCAACACTAATATTAGCCTCCCTATAAACCTCAGGCAATGTCATAGTCACGACGAGTCTATTGTCATAAATCGTCCCTCCACCAGGGTGAGGAAGGGTGGGTGGCAACTTAGGTTCTGCTTTCTTCTTTTCCTTCTTCTTCCCAGTCACCTCAGAGGTCGACGAACCCCCAAAGTCTACCTCTACCATAAAATTTGACCTAACATGCTCCAACTCATCCTCACATTGTGACTCTACCTCCACCTTAATTTGAGGACTCAATGAACCAGACAAGTCTCCGGTTGACATGCTAAGTCAACACCTAAAACACTTAACCAGACAGGAGAGGAGGAGAACACTCAACAAAGGGAAAGTAAGAAAAAAGGAGACAAATAGCAAAGAAAGCAAAGGAAATATGAAAAGGGATAGACTTCAAAGCTACCGGAAAACTCCACCCTCTTTTTCGCCAGAAAAAGCTCAAGCTGCACCAACCCTTAAAAATGGAAGAGGGAAACCTGAAAGACGAAAAAACAATAGAGACACAAATAGAAAGATGGAGGAATAAACTGAGTAAAATTCAAATAAAAATGACCTATTTATAAGTGGCCTCGAAATTCCAACTGTCACTACACTTCACTACGGAGACATGAGAGGAAAATTCATTATTGCGCCAGCCACATGCGAGAGATGCATCCAAGTAGAACCATTAAGAGCAACCACTAAATAAGGGGTTCCCACTTGACAGTAAAGGATACTTTCTCTTTCTACTTAGTGTGTGTACACACACACACCATCATCTTGCCATCATTAAACACTAATTTGACCATTAAAGTGTATTCCAAAGATCGCTCCCGATGTAGGTACAACAGTGGATAGATAGGACTTCCAGATCCCAACTTCTCATCACCTTTTTTTTCGGGTTTACTCCAAACTCTTATAATCTTATTACCCATCCCTCCCAAAGTTTTATATTCTACTTCTCCTCCACTAGTGAAAAAATGGCCATTTGCATCGGCCTATTTGCATCGACCCTTATAAAATACGATGCAAAAGAGTCATTTGCATCGGCCCTTTATAAAGGACCGATGCAAATATCATGATATTTAGTATTTGCATCGGCCCTTTCAAAAGGGCCGATGCAAATATTAATTGAATTATTTGCATCGGCCCCTTAATAAGGACCGATGCAAATAACTGTATTATTTGCATCGATCCTTTATAAGAGACCGATGCAAATAGTATTAATATAAATTTAAAAAATCAATAAAAAAATGAGGAGGGTATCTGTAATTAATTATGGTCAATTTATAAAATAGAAAAAGTTAAGTATAAATTTGGATTTTAGGGTTAATTTCTAATTTTCAGCCGCCTCCTCATCTCCCTCTTCTCCTCCTCACAGGACCTAAGCCCAACTCCCTTCCACGGCTGGGTTTTCCACCTCCGACTACTTCATTCTCCCTTGTCTTTGTTCGTGCTCTTTTATTATTTCCTCTCCTCTTGTTTCTTTAATCTACAATACCGTCTTCCTTCAAGAAGGCGCAAGGAGGACTGTGTTCATCCGATTGGAATCAGACAAAGGTTCCCTGGGCGGTTAGGATCTGATCTTCAACTGTGATACTTGTATTTCTCCTATCCTCAGTGATTTTGATTTATTTCATTTGACTTGAGATTTGTGTGTATAAGCTGCTACTCTTTTCTTTTCTCGAATTATTTCTCTTAGGTGTTAGCACTGAATTGGATGATGTGGCTAGTTTCAGTGAGATCGTTCCTGATACTGTTGTAGACACCGAGTCGGAGGACCTGTGACGAAAACCTGTAACAAGACGGTCGAAGCGGTTGATTCCGGAAGTTTTAAAACAAAAATATATAATAAAAAAGGAAGAAGTTAGCGGGAGTCGCGGTTTTCGAGTGGACGGCTCGCGAGTGCTCAGCGACGTGGTGCGAACGCCTAGCGGCAGCCGACGTGCATCCGACGACAGTTGGACGCGTGCCCGGCAGTGCGGGGCGCACGCTTGACGTCCGCTGGGCGCGCGCGCCCGACGGCCATTGGGCGAGCGCCCAACGACGTGGGGCAAACGCCCAACGTAGGTGAGGCGGGCGCCCGACGTCCGTTGGGCGGATGCCCAACATCCGTTGGGCGAACGCCCAACCAGCGTTGGGCGAACGCCCAACGCCTGTTGGGCGTGCGCCCAATGAGAGTTGGGCGTCTGCCCAACTAGGTTGGGCGTCCGCCCAACCTGCTTTGAGCGACGCCCAAAGTCTCCGGGGATCCGTACCTATAAAAGGCACGAATCCCCATGCATTAGAGGGAGGAGGAATCTTTTGGAGCTTTCTCACTCTAAACATTTTTAGAGAGAGAAAGTTAATTTTTTGGAGAAAATATTTTTTTTCCCAAAAAAATCCAAATTTTCCAAAGTTGAATATTTTATCGAAAACACAAAAAACGCCGGAAAATCATAACTCGTGGAATCAAACGACTTCGACTGTCAGATACCGATCTTAAGGTATTATCCGAGGACTAGACTCGTTTTATTTTATTTAATTTATTTTTCTTTATTTATTTATTTTTATGTTATAGTTTTTTTATTTATTTAGTCATTTATTTATCACGTTTTATTATTCCGTATTTATTTAATTTTCGTCACGTGTTAAATAAACGTTCGGTTTTGTTTTAAAATAAAAACCTCGTTTTAATATCCCAACACGAACCGTGATCCGATTCAAAGGTAGTTCAGGATTAAAAAAAACGTTGTAATTATAAGTTTTTGAAAATATTTCTAAATAGTGTTTTAAAAATAAAACGTCGTTTTAGGAATCTCCGTTATAGACTATGATCCAATTTTGGTAGTTCGGGGACCCAAAACGATAGAATAGATCTAATCTAAAGCTTTGGAATAAATCTGGAAACTTCTGGACTGTTTCTGTAATTCTGCCTTTTCTGTCGCTAACAGCAGATTGGCGACGGATTTTCCGTCGGTAATCTGCTGGAATCCGAAAATTCCACTTGTAACCCTCTTTTCTCTTCTTTTTGACATTTCTACTTGTATATATATGTATTTAATTATGTTATGTATTTATAAAAATTATTTTTGAGTCCTATAACTATTAATTACGTATTATGTAGCTATATATTTCGTATTTGGGTTTAATTCATTTGGATTTGGTTTTGTAAGGTATGATATTCCTATATATATAGTTTTGGCACATTTAAGTTATATTAGCTATTATTTAGGTTAAAAATTATTTTCCATATGTTTACTACTTAAAACCATTTGGAACTCAATGTTATTCTTCCCATTTATGAATTTGGTTCATGGTTTTTACATGTTTTGAATTAGAATAAAAATGTATTATATTTAGTACTCTTTTTTATTTTCTTTATTATATCATATAGTATTTCTTACTCCTTTTTATCTATAGATATATCCTTATTTTTAGAAAAATTATATATATATATATATGTATTTCTATTTTATTTTTGTATATATGTATATATTCCAAATGAGTTTTACTTGGTGAATTTTGGTTTAATTGGTTCATTAGCGTAATTATGTTCAAGTGGAGGATAATTGAGTGAACAAGGGGAAAATAAACCACAAAAAGAGATTTCAATTTGGTTATTCAAATTAAAGTTTTTCTAGATATTCCTAAAGTGTAAATAACGTTTTCTTGACGTTTTTAAACCATTTCCAAAATATCACGTGTTGAAACCTTAATCCGTTCCAACGACGGATTAGGCGAACCTTGTAATTAAAATCGTTTTCATTGTAAATAATAGAGTTTTGAATCGTTTTCTTAACTAAATGGTTTGTACAAAATAAATGGACTTGTATGCCTAATCACGTTTTTGGAGTTAAAGTTTTTATTCCACATTTTCAAACACTTGAGTCGTTCCAACGGCGATTCGAGTCGATGTCATGTAAATTAACGGGGTTTTGAAACGTACTTAAATCGTTCCAATGGCGATTAAGGTACGAACCATGTAAATAAACTCGTTTCGGGGAGTGAGATGAGCTTAGAGTTAGTGTATAGTCTAAAGCATTAAATCACACTGTGAATAAATCAATTCTTCCTTCTCCCCCTCTCTCTCCTATGTATTTTGAATTTATGTAAATGGGTGATTCTTTACTAAAATGGCTTTTAATAATATATGCTCAAAACGGTTTTCAAAACGAGAAAGAAAAGGTTTCAAATGAATTTCAAACTTAAAGAAATATGCGATTAGTCCGTTATCGCCTAACACACTGAGTAGGAGGCCGGTGGTTCATAATCGGGCGATGTCGGGGTGCCTAGTAGCCTTTCTCCGGAAAGGAGCTAGCCTTCTCGGCTCGTACCTAAGTTTCCCGAACCCTCACCGGTCTCCCGCAAGGGATCGGTGTTCATTTTCCCATTCGTGGGTGGCGACTCTTCCATACTCCGAGCTCCGGTCCTGCCGAGCAGCTTGATTCCACGATTGGTTGCTTTCAGCGCCAATCACCGCTTACGTCGCCATGAGGTGTCCACCCCTGGTCCGCTCGGGCGAGGCCGTTCGGCACCTTGTCTAACAACTGTTATCTTCCATGATTTCCAGATAGGTTTAATTTTCTTTCAATAATTTAAATTCATTTTAGCTAGTATAAAGTGAAGCTTCAGTAATCAGTTTTACTTGTTAATTTTTTTTTAGTTGCTTGATTGATTGTTAATTCGCAATTTTGATGCAGGTTTCCTCTAACCGCAGCTATTGTTAGCTCTTGGCTACTTTTAGGAATTTTAATGGTGGATTTTGGTGAGATAAATTTATATTGATTGGTCATTCTTCTATATTACTATATGTTAATTGTTTGATTCAATCCTCATCTTACAGATCATTTCAGAAGTCTCTCGACCAAATACCTTGACCATTATTTTTCTCCTAATTTCGTCTTCAGCTCAAATGACTTCTAAGATCTAATTGTTTTTTTTTTCATTCAAACCTAACACTGAACTTTAGTTTTTGATTAATATTTAATTTGATGTTCTTTTGCTTTCCTAGATATGCTTTGTTATTGCTGTTCTGGTGTAACTAACGTGATAAAGTGATAATCGCACAAATAAGTGGATTTGTATATTAAGATTCCTTGGGTATTTTTTTCTAATCATACAGGGAATTATATCAATTTGCGTTAGCCAATTTTAACATGGCCAATTATTGGCATGATTTTGGAATCATATTGGTTTATTGTACTCAGGTCAATAGCATTCTCATTTAAACAATTCCATATTTATCAATTTACTTCACACTATTAAAGATGTTGATGATTGTTATGTGCAGTGGCTTTTAGCAAACTTTGACTTTCTTTCTACAGAGGATACCAATTCTTGGCTGGATGTTTCAACAACCTTTTATCAGGTGAATAAGTTAGCTTTATTTCAACTGTAAACATTGCTCTTTAGTGGTATAAAATCTGTCTTTTATTTTCCAAGGAACTATTTTCATGCTGCAAAATACAACGTTCGCTGGAGAGATGTTGATGAATAGCATATGCTCTAAATATTTCATCTTACAAATTAAATAAATATTATCTATTTATTATTGAGCTAAACAATTTATTTCTCTGTGTTATTAAAGTTTGTAAATTATGCAAGGTGCTTGAAAATTGTACTAATGTCCCATTTTTTATTTGCTCTTATTCCAGGAAACAAGGTGGATGCCCAGCCACATTGTTGCTAAGGATGAATGTGAAAATTTTTTAGGTGTTGTTCCGCTCTATCTTTTAGGTGGAAATATTTATGGTATTGTATATTTTAGCAATTCAAATGCATGCTACATGAGCTGTGAATTAGAATCTAATTGCATTATCATATTAGAATCTATAGCATTCACATTAATGTATTATTAGATTCGAAATTCCATGCAAACTATTTGGTATATTTTCAAGCTACCCAATTATACATATGTATATGAAAATTCTCCATTTTTTTTGGTAGAAACAGGAAAGGAAAGATAACACAAAGAACAAACTAGCCTGGGATCAGCCTGGGAAAGCTAACCCCAATCCTATCCTCTAAAAGAAGAGAAGAAAGATAGGAGGATCAGAAAGGGTGGTAACACCTAACATCCCCTCATGTCCAGCCGCCGCCAAGCGATCCGCAATCCGGTTCTGTTCTCTGAAGATGTGTCTGAACTCTAAGAACTCAAAGGAAGGGCCAAGTCTTTTAATTGCTTTGATGAGGTTTTGGCTATTAAGACAAATAGCATGGTTATCAGAAATCATATTAATGGCCTCCTTATTATCAGACTCCACGGAAAGCCTCTTAATACCCAGACTTCTGGCAAGCTTAACACCAGAGATAATACCCCAAAGCTCCGCTGAAAAGGACGAGCCCAACCCCAGGTTATGGGTGAACCCAGACATCCAGGCGCCCCCTGCATCCCTTTGATTCATATATATTCTCCATTTAATATATGTGAATCAAAGCTATTTGCTATATTATAGAGCTCCATTCAATCCAATTTTTTTTTATTTTTTTTAAATTACATTTGCATCGGCTGTTTAAAAGGACCGATGCAAATGAGACTACATTTGCATCGGCCCTTTAAAAAATATGATGCAACTGCTACATCATTTGCATCGGCCCTTTTAAAGGGCCGACACAAATGATGTAGCATTTGCATCGGCCAGCGGCCGATGCAAATATGATGCAAACACATTTGCATCGAGGGCTTTTGCATCGGCCAACGACCGATGCAAATGGCCCTAAACGGCCGATGCAAATGGTCATTTTTCCACTAGTGCTCTTTTACTACCTTGCACATTTATCCTACTTATAAAATTCTAGTTTAATCTCTATTTTACCTTTTTAATTTTTATTTTGGACCTTGTCTTTATTTATTGCTATTTTTAAATTTTTTTATCTCTAGACTAATTTCATGTTTTTATCATTGTACTTATTTATTTTTTACTTTTTTGTAAAAATAATTTTGATTAATTATTTTATTTTATTTATCATCTTATTTCAGTTTTAATTTAATTTTTAATTATTTTAAAATGATTATTTTCTTTTTACAATGTAGTTTTTATACATTTTTTTTATTAATTTTATTTCGGTTTCCTCAGTTGAAGTAGTTAATTTAAATTTCTATAGTTACATATAATTAATTATTAATACAGAATCAATTTTGTGACGAGGGTCTTAGACAAATCCAATAAGTACTCCTCTCAATATGTTCTCGACAGACACATTGAGGGATTTGTTATTAGATGCGGGGGAGTGGCAGTTGCAGTGTCAGTTGATACAGGCTACCTTCGTTGAGTGTGATCATAAGTTGATTTTCTCAATTCAGTGTCGAAGGCTGGTATGTGAGGATGGCTAATATTAGTATTTTGATAAGTCGGGTTGATATATGGTTAGAAGTGGATACAAGACATTTATAACAACCATTAGTATAGTTAATGCAGCAACCATAGTGGATCAGAATAGACTATGGAATCTGCCGATCAATCCTAAGGTTAAAAACTCTATGTGGTGTTTTTTAACAGCTTGCCTGCCTACGATTTCTAATCTATCATATAGGCATAATAGTCTTGCTAGCGTCTTTCCAATTTGTGACCGTGTTGGTGAAGAAAGTTATGCGTTTCTTGAGTGTTTAACGATTAAGTCTGCTTGGGGGATACTTTTTAGCCATAAACGAATGGAGGCAATTGGAAATGTTAAAGTCTAGTTGGGTAATATGTTGTCATTAGTTTCGGTAATTACGTTTGCAGAGGTAACAATGCTCATTTGGATGATATGGAGAAATCGAAACGCAACGGTATGGAAAAATAAAAGGCAAAAACTAGCCCAAATAGTCACAGCTGCCAGGTGGGAGTTTGTGGACTGGAAGTACGCATAAAAGTCCAATTTGAAACCTCACTGCGTCTTTGGTCTCGTTTTTTATGAGTGGCAGAAGCCTCCATCGGGTTCCATGTATTACAATATGGATGCAGGAACATTTAAAGAAGGCCTAATACATCACCAGCTCCCTGAACTTGTCCAAAATAGTAGATTGGCTTCTTGAACTTTGCAAGTGTCTCACCAGCTCTATAAACTTGCTTATTTCGTATCACCAGCTCCCTAAACTTGTCCATAAAAGTATATTAGCTCTATGAACTTTGAAAGTGTCTCACCAACTCCCCAAACTTGCTTATTCTGTAACAACTACATACAAAAAACATAATACTAACTCTCGATCTTCATCCATTCAATCTCGTAAACCTGCAACATTAACTCTTATAATAGGTTGAAAGGTAGGAGAAGCGAAAAAATTACCTCTCGAATAAATGAAGACGTATTTTTAGGATTTAGGTTTAACAAGTTTTTATATTTAATTGTTACAGAATAAGCAAGTTTAAGGAGTTGGTGAGACATTTGTAAAGTTCAGGAAGCTAATCTACTTCTATGGACAAGTTTAAGGAGCTAGTCATACGAAATAAACAAATTTAGGGAGCTGGTGAGACACTTGCAAAATTTAGAGAGTTAGTCTACTATTTTGGACAAATTCAGGGAGCTGGTAATGTATTATGCCTTTAAAGAACAAGACTATAGTTCGATTGACATTCTCCTTCGAGATTCGGATGCTTGATGCTTATATGCTCATCATTCTTCTATTCCAGGATGTACTAAACCAACTATGACAGAGGCAGTAGCGACAGGGCCGGTCCTAACAATTTAGGGACCGTAGGCAAAACAAGCAGTAAAGGCCCCTTTAATATAAAATTTATTAATTGATTTTTATTCATATTATTGCATAAATTAATTTTTAATTTTCAAATTTAATCAATATAAGGTAATAAAATGAAAGTTTTTTTTTAAGTTTTAAATTTAATCAAATTAAAAATAGTTATTTTAAAATGAGGTAATAAAATTTAAACTTGTCTTCTTACTCTTGACTACCCATAATATTTATATATTAAGAATATATTAAAAAAAAGGGGGAAAGTTCAAATAAAACCCATGTGGTTTCACTAATTTTCAGATAAAGGACTGTGGTTTACTTTTTATCAAAACGATGATCGAGGTTTCACACTTTTAATAATGCTATTAAAACTATCTTTAACGACCTGAAAATGAAAATTTTCAAGGATTAAAGTTGTTCAATGTCATATTTTCTATGGAACTACATTTTCGATTTTAGAAAATCATCTTTTTTGGAACTTTCTCTCTCTAAACATTAACTTTCTCTCTCTTTACCAAACATCATCTAAATAATCTCGAAATAAAAAAGTTGAAGAATTAAAGTTGCTTAGAATATTAGTAGATTTTAAAATATGTCATTTTTGAAGTTGTTAAGGGTGATTTTAATAGTATCAATCGAAAAAGTCCTTATTTTGCTAAAGTTGAAAACCTCAGTCCTCGTTTTGACAAAAAGTAAACCACAGTCCTTTATCTGAAAATTAGTGAAACCACTGGGGTTTTATTTGAACTTTACCCTAAAAAAAATTACAAAGGGAATTGAACCCATATCCTCTTTAGTTGGAAGACAAGACAATATCAGTATGCTAGTTTGAATTTATTTATAATACTTAAAACATAAGTAATTTATTTACAACGCTAAATTTTTTTTTTGGGCCCCCCTCCGGCCTTAGGCCCTAGGCCGCCGCACCCCGGACCTAGGCCTAGGGTCGGCCCTGAGTAGCGATTTATGAAGCATTATCGTGGATTAAATTGTTAGGTAGATGACGGTTGTCGAATCCACCAAAAATAATTAATACTTCACATACCTAGTTACAGGCTTTGCACAAGGGTAAGTAAAAGTCGTATCCAAAGGATTAATAATGATCTAATCACAAATATAACTAAGCAATTAACAAAAAGTAAATAAGGGGAGTTTGAATAGATTGATTTACTAAATTAATAAAAGTAATCAAAATAGAATTTGGATTGAATGTAAATATTAAACAAGACTTCAGTTAGTCTTGATCATTGACGGAAAAGATTATTCATCCAAATCAATTATCAGATTAGTTTGGGCTATTCTTCCGTATTACTGAATTAGCTAAGTAAGACTATAACTAATCCTTAATTAACGAATAATCTCACCTCAGCGGCTAAGTTCAACCCGTTAACAGCATTATGAAATAGAAGAACCTAATTTAAGCCAACCGATTCTCAGTGATATCGATTCAGAAACCTAATTAATTATTCACTTGATATGATAAAATTGAACCTTGATGTATTAATGTCACGTGGAGGAATTTCAGATTGTCAATCTGATTTTGTCTCGGAATACATTCCAAGATTCGATTTTATGTTATCAATTACCACTTGCTTTGATTCAACTAAACAATGACTCGTTGATTATATAGTTTAACCAAATAGCTGTATGTCAATTTATTCAATGATCAATCAGTCGTTATCATTCAAATGTAAACTAACAATCGGGGTAGAATCCCTAAGCACAGTGAATAAGTAAATGATACGAATAAAGAAGAATGACAGAAGTAAAACGATCTCACAAAACTTGAAGAATCCTGCCTTTGAATTAACCCTTAACCAAAAATAAGGATTTAGCTATGAATAGCCATGAAGAACAATCTGTATCTCTTCTCAAGAGAGAACCCAATGACAAGATCGTAAATCAGGCTTTTTGTAGAGAAAAGCCTCTCCTAAAAATTAGCTAACAAAAAATAGTTTGTTTTAAACACAATCAAGATCTTTTCTAATTTGTCGTATCTCATAATTTCGTGCATGCTTAGTCATTCCCAACTGTCCAGGTTCATTCTTGATAGAATAAGGGAGAGTCTTGATCAATTCTGGAATATGCAATTCCCGAAATCCTTAGCCTTGGACAATACTAACTTTATCTTCATTTCAGCTCCTCTAAATCAGCTCCAAATTCCCTTCTAGTCCAAATTTGTTTCAAGTTAGGTCCAATTCTGCTTTTTTTTAATCATTTGAGTCATGTGGAGATAAATCATACCAAAACAAGAAATAACACCCAAAATAACACTAAATTAATTAAATAACCTAGCACTAAAGTGGACATTTGAACGTTGAATTGGACACTTATCAGTAGACGTAATGTGGTAGTTCAATTGGATTGTCTTTCGATTGTTCAAGCCATTAATAAATCGACTCATTATTTATCATATTTGACCGATGTGGTTCAGAAGTTTGTCAATTTCATTAAAGAGTTAGATAACGTGTCAATCTCTTATATCAAACGTTCATCGAATTCTACAGTTCATTGCTTACCTAAGACGGTAGTTTCTGTGTCTGTTCATGGAGTGTGGAAATGCTCACCTCCTTTCCTTATCGATGTATTGGTTTCAGATTTAATTTGATGAAATTTTGTTTTAATTTTTTTTATTAATACAGAACATGTAGATTGATGAGGGCATCTTGTCCTCAAACGTGAAGACAAACCCGGATACTAAACATGAGGCACGAGAGGAACCAATGGAGGAAGACAAGGGCAACGGCGCTAAACCAGAAACGCGGGGCGGGCCTAACAGCACGCAGGGCGCGGGCCACAGTTTCGAGCGAGAGTCATCTCAAAAAGTCAAGCACGCGAGGCGTACGCCTTGGACGCCACGCGTAGATCCCACTCCACAGGACCATCAAGTTTAGGAGCCTAATTACACGGAGCGTAACCTCGAAGGCGCCATGCGTGTGTCTCACCCTACGGAACCTCAAGTCCAGGAGTTCAACTATGCGGGGTGTAGTTCGGAAGACGCCACGCGTAAGGAACATCTACGAGCGTCCACAAGCTCAGGAACTCACACACGCGGGGCGTACTACGCTGGAGATTGCTTCCCTACTAAGTTCTCAACATGAGAGGGGGACCATTTCACTCTTTCCTAATTACTCCTTTGCCATTACCATTTATTTACTGAACTACCATTATTCCCTAGCTTTCCCATTTTACCCTTATTGTTATGCTTTACTAGGAAACCCTACTCAAGGGCTTTTAATACTTTTTCATATGTTTGGAGGAGGTATTTAAGCCTCTCTTTTTGTAAGGTTTGCTAACTTTGAGAATATTAAACTTAAAAGCCTCCATTGGAGCACCAAGGTTCATCCTTGTGGGTTTACTCAACCTTCTAGTTAAGCTAGAGAAGTTTGTAATCTTTGTTGGTTTACGATTAAAACCTTCACCGACTTCAATCTACATCAGTTGGTATCAGAGCCGAGTCATTTTCCTTCCTGGAGACTTCTTCTCGGAAATGGTTCAACCACGTATCACAAACGAAACCACCGGATCCAAGGAGCAATGAGTAGATACATTAGATGTCAAGGTGGAGCACCTAACAGAATCTCTAAGGGCGTTGGATGAGAGACATGCCACGAGTACCTGAGATATCCTTCTCGCCATTGAAGGGCTAAAGCTTGAGGGTCGAAACAACCAAGCTCTCCTCATTGGAGAACCTCACCGGCGACATGAGGAGCAAGCCCGTCCCCAACTTGAACGAAACCCAACACCACCTCCTAGAAGAAATCATGCACCGCAACCAATGGACCTTCGGGTTCAAGAGGTTAGACGAACGAATCCCGTAAACATTAGAAATGTTGATAGCGATAGCGATGGAGATTTGTTTGATGATTTTGAGATGCCTAGGATTTCTAGGAACATGGGAATTAGAATGGATGATGATGTTGTGAATGATAGACATAGAGATCAAATGCATGTGAATGATGTTGCTGGTCCCGCGCATGTGCGTGCCGGGAATATGGATATTGTGCATGATAATGTTGTAGGTGGTTATGAGAGGGAGAATGTTGGTTTGAATGACCCGTATGGGGGTCGGGGTAATGATAGAGACGGATATAGAGGAGAACCGAATTTGAGAATGGTCTATGGAGGAAACTATGAGAGGGATGATGCCTTCAAACTAAAGGTGGATTTACCAACGTTTGGGGGAGAACTCGACATTCAAGGTTTTCTTGATTAGTTGCTAGAGGTAGAGCGGTTCTTTGATTATGTGGGAATATCGGAGGACCAGAGGGTCCGCTTAGTGGCTTACCGGTTGAAGGGAGGAGCTTCGGTTTGGTGGGATAACGTGAAACAAGATAGAAGAAGAGGAGGAAGGGAGCCGATTAGATCTTGGCTTAGAATGAAGTCGATGTTAAGGGGGAGATTTCTGCCACCCGACTACGAGCAATACATCTACAGTTCCTATCGGAATTGTTCTCAAGGTGCGAGGAGCGTGCACGAGTACACCTCGGAGTTCTTATGGCTTTCAGCAAGGGCTAACTTGTTGGAAACCGAAAGCCAAAAGACTTCAAGGTATCTTGAAGGGTTGAGGTACAACATCCAAGGCCGAATCGGGACACAAATGGTGATTCGGGTGCAAGACGCCCGTAATTTAGCCTTGAAGGCCGAATCACAGTTGAGTGTGAGAGGACGTGAAGGTTATAGGAGAAACGGGACGGAGGGTACATATGGAGGGAGAGGAGCTCCCAAAGTAATTGATAAGGGCAAGGGAATTGCAAGTTCAAGCGATCCCAAGGCGCCAAGTGCGGGAAAGGCACCTAGTGGAGATGTGAGGCCTTTTAAGGCGACACAACCCCCTAGGGGCAACAACCCCTATGCGAGACCGGCTCCATTCAAATGTTTCCGTTGCAATGAGCTGGGTCACTGATAAGTGCATAATTCGACAATAAATAACCCCGCTTTTGTGCTTTATAATTGTCATGTTTTGTTATTTTTGTGGGTTTTATTGTTTGTTTTTGGTATTTTCATCTCTACAGGCCAATGATGACTAAAGGAAGATAAATTGGGCTTAATTTGGGCCAAGCTGATGTCGGGTCGTGATCCGGAGCTGATTGGGCAAATATTGGTCTGAGTCAGAGTTAGTCTTGCACAAGACTAAGGCAGTTACGGGCTGACAGTTTCCTGGTTCGAATAGGATTGCTTTCCTGATCCAGATTGGACAATTTGGGAACAAGATTTTCAGCTAAAGCACGAAATTGTAGGAGACAAATGAGGAGGCAATTAATTTCAAATTTGAAGAAGGATTCTAGAGCTAATTTGAAGGGATTTTAATTCCTTATTTTGAGGGGTCGTAATAGACTTAAGAACGGCAGATTTTCCAAGTCCGGAACATCAGTTTTTTACATTTGATTTTTCATAGCTAACTTTTTAATTCGGTTAAAGGATATTTCAAGGGATTCTTCTCCGTTATCGTGAGATCGTTGTATTTCTCTTTTCTCCATTTATTAAGTCGTTTATTTGTTCATCGTGTTCAGAGAATTATTCTCAATTGATTATTTGTTCCATGAATGATTACTGCAGGTTGTTTGTCGAATTGAATAATCATAGGGCTGATTTGGTTTATTAGAGTTTCACCTAAGACAACCGAACAAGGTAGCTATTGACTATTTGAACCAAGCTAGTTTCGTGTTTGGAAGAACGGACCCAAGTCTGACAAACCTGAGTTTGTATTCCGCGTGACATTAACACGAATCAAGTTGGGTTTATCTCAGTCAATTGAACAAATAATTTAGTCCAAAATCGCCGACGCTGAGAGACGATTAACTAAGATCAGGTTCTTCTAATTCTTAAGTTGTCAATAAATTAAATCTTAGGCGCTGAGATAAGATTGTTTGTTGATTAGGATCTAGTTATTTGCCGTGCTTAACTAGTTCGTTATTAAGGAAGAACATTCAAACTGACCCGACCAAAAAAAATGAGAATATAATTTTGTCTGTCAATGATCGTTAACGTATGAATTATCCCGCGATTCCTCTTAACCGAACTCGTCCAAATATTATTCACAAACCATTATAAATTCTTGTTTTGTTTTGTTTGATCTTTTACTTGTTACCTTTAGATTTAATAAACTTCACAATTCCAAACCCCCATTTAATTACTTTGTTAGGTCGTGAGAAGTTTTGAATCAATATTATTCCCTTGGGTTCGACCTCTACTTGCTCTATTACAATTTATTCGTTTAGGGAAAGTTGGGATTATTTTTGGTGGATTCGGCACCCATCAAATTTTGGCGCCGTTGCCGGGGAATAATCTAATTTGATTTGATTTCTTTTATGACCAGGTCCAACATTTCAGAACAACTTCTTTTTGAATCAGAAATTGAATTACTGGCTCGGAGGTTTCGCAAGGAAGTAAGGTTACAGAAATTACAAAGTGCCAAGAATTCGAGTTCTAGTGACGAAGAAGAAATATCCAGCGAAGAAAGTGAACGATCAGAAGAGGAAACAATGGCAGATAGAACTCTAAGACAACTTCAGGCGCAAGAGGTCAATAATCAGCCCATATGCATCATATATCCCAACTTGGATGTGTCGTTTGAGCTGAAATCCGGGTTGATTCACTTGTTGCCCAAGTTTCACGGCATGGAAAGTGAAAGTCCTCACAAGCATCTTAAGCAATTTCATGTGGTGTGCTCAAGTATGAGACCACAAGGAGTAACGGAAGAACAAGTAAAGTTGAGAGCGTTCCCATTCTCATTTGAAGATGCAGCCAAAGATTGGCTTTTAAATTTGCCATCAGGAACCATTACTACATGGAATCAGATGGTACAATCCTTCTTGGACAAATATTTTCCAGCCTCCCGAGCAGTATTAATTCGAAGGGAAATCAATGGAATCAAGCAAAAAGATGTGGAGTCGCTTTATGAGTATTGGGAGAGGTTCAAAAAGCTATGTGAAAATTGCCCTCAACACGGGATTGCTGAAAATTCTCTAATTCAATATTTCTATGAAGGAATGCTTAGCATGGAAAGGAAAATGGTGGATGTGGCAAGTGGGGGATGTTTCCTCGACAAAACGCCGACCGCGGCTAAGGAATTGATCAGAGTAATTGCAGCAACTTCTCAACAGTTTGGGAAATCTCAGGAAGGTCCCAAGAAGGCGTATGAGGCAAGCAGTTCTAACATCGAGGAAAAATTGAATAAACTAACTAGTCTTGTGCAGAACTTGGCTATGGGAAAGGCGGCTCGGGTGAAAAAGTGTGGGATTTGTACTGCCATTGAACATGCCACTGATGAATGCCCTATTTTGTATGAAGATAATGCTGAACAAGCCAATGCACTTAATGGGTACCAAGGGCAGAATCAAAGGAAGTACGATCCATACTCTAATACGTACAACCCAGGGTGGCGGGATAATCCAAACCTCAGCTATGGACCAAGACAGCAAAATTATCAATCACAGCAGAACTATCAGCCACGGCCTCACCAATCCACCTAAAACTCAGGTATGCCTTTAACTGATGTTGTCCATAATCTCGCAACTAACGTGTAGGAACTTCAGAAACAGATGACTCAAATAGCTACTGCTCCGAGTGAAATTCAGTCTCAAGGTAAGATGCCCTCTCAACCGGTGGACAACCCAAAGCCAAGCGTGAGTGTAATCACCCTTCGTAACGGAAGAGAGATAGAGCAGCCCGTTTTAAACAACCCGGCCAGCAAGAAGAACGTCGTCGAAGAGGATAAAATTCTTAAAGAAGAAGCGCAAAAGCGAGATAGAGTCCCTCCTTTAGTTACTCCAGCACCTTACCCGAATCGGTTTGACAAATCAAAGAAGGAAAAAGAAGAGAAGGACATCTTCGAGGTATTTCGCAAAGTCGAGGTAAATATTCCATTAATTGATATTGTTAAACAAGTTCCTCGATATGCTAAGTTCCTTAAAGATTTGTGCATTAATAAAACTAAAAGGGTTGGGTATGAAAAGATTACCATGGGTGCCAATGTATCAGCTGTACTTCAAAGAAAAATGCCCCAAAAAAGTAAGGATAGAGGTATGTTTGTTGTCCATGTCAGATTGGGAATACTAGTATTAAAAGGGCGATGTGTGATTTAGGAGCGTCTATAAATGTCATGCCTAAGTCTGTTTATTCTTCTTTAAATGCTGGTCCTCTTGAAAAAACTGGAGTCGTTATTCAACTTGCTAACAGATCTGTTGTTTACCCTGAGGGGCTGTTAGAGGATGTTTTGGTGCAGGTTAACGGGTTAATTTTCCCAGCTGATTTCTTTGTTCTCGATATGGAAGATGATGGCTGTTCGTCGGAATCGTCAGAGATCCTATTAGGAAGACCATTCCTGCAGACGTCTAACACGAAGATTGATGTTAAGAAAGGGACCCTCACTATGGAATTCGATGGTAAGGTGGTTCAATTCAATGTTTATGATGCTATGAGATTTCCCAGTGAAGTATCTTCAGTTTGTGGCATAGATATCCTCGAACCAATAACCCAGCGAGCTTTTGAGCTTTTTAGTAAAGATGAGTTGCAGGTGGTCGTCGAAGAAAGCATTGGAATCGAGAGTGAAATCAACTTTGAGATGGGAGAAGATATATGCGATGTTATGCATGAATTGGCAGCCTTGAAACAAGATGGTAAGATTTATGAAGTTAATAAATTAACAGCCTCTAATGAGAAACCTTTACGCTCTATTTTGCAGGCGCCAAAGCTGGAATTAAAGCTTCTGCCCAGCCATCTAAAATACGCATTTTTGGGCAGCGAGAACACTCTTCCGGTCATCATATCCAACAAACTAGAGCCAAATGAAGAGGAGCAGCTGGTTGAAGTTTTGAAAGAGTACAAGGAGGCTATAGGGTGGACCATAGCGGATATTAAAGGAATCAGCCCCGCTATGTGCATGCACAAAATTCACATCGAAGACGATGCAAAGCCTAAACGGGAAGCACAAAGAAGATTGAATCCGCCTATGATGGAAGTTGTTAAGAAGGAAGTTCAGAAGATGTACGACGCCGGTGTAATTTTTCCGATATCTGACAGTAAGTGGGTGAGCCCGATACATGTCGTGCCAAAAAAGACCGGAATCACTGTGGTTGCTAACGAAAAAGGAGAATTGGTTCCCACCCGAGTTCAGAATGGGTGGAGGGTTTGTATCGATTACAGGAAGTTAAATACTTCAACTAGAAAAGACCATTTCCCGCTTCCATTTATCGATCAAATGTTAGAACGTTTAGCCGGAAAATGTTTTTATTGTTGTCTTGACAGTTATTCGGGTTTTTACCAGATTCCAGTGGCACCGGAAGATCAGGAGAAAACCACTTTTACCTGCCCCGTTGGCACTTTCGCGTATCGGAGGATGCCATTCGGACTTTGCAATGCACCAGCGACGTTCCAGCGATGCATGGTAAGTATTTTCTCTGAGTATGTTGAACAAATAATTGAAGTGTTCATGGATGATTTCACAGTATATGGAGACTCATTTAATCACTGTTTGTCTAACCTCGTTAAAATTTTAAAAAGATGCCTAGAGTCTAATCTGGTTTTGAACTATGAGAAATGCCATTTTATGGTAGATCAGGGAATAATTTTAGGCCATATTGTTCCAGCAGGAGGAATTGAGGTAGATAAGGCAAAGATTGATGTTATCCAAACTTTACCTTACCCCGTTAGTGTTCGGGAAGTTCGTTCTTTTCTTGGCCATGCAGGTTTTTATCGGTGGTTTATAAAAGACTTCTCGAAGATCACTCAACCGATGTGTAAGTTGCTTCAAAACGACGTACCATTCGATTTCAACCAGGAATGTAAGGATTCTTTTGATTTGTTGAAAGACAAGTTGGTTTCAGCACCGATTATCCAACCACCCAACTGGAATCGTCCTTTTGAGATCATGTGTGATGCAAGTAATTACGCGGTAGGAGCCGTGCTAGGACAGCGAATCGACAAGAGTCCACACGTGATTTACTATGCTTCGAGAACCTTGGATCATGCTCAATGCAATTATTCAACAACAGAGAAAGAACTCTTAGCCGTGGTTTTTGCTCTAGAAAAATTTCGTTCATATTTATTGGGTACTAAAGTCATAATTTATTCTGATCATGCAGCACTTAGGTACCTAATGCAGAAAAAAGAGTCCAAACCTCGACTAATAGGGTGGATTTTACTCCTCCAGGAGTTCGACGTCGAGATTAGAGACAAAAAGGGGTCCGAGAATCTTGTGGCGGACCACCTAAGTCGTTTACCCAACAACGAAGAAGCACCACCGATGAGTGAAGAATTTCCGGATGAGAATTTATTTAGCGTAAGTGAAATAACCCCATGGTATGCTGATTTAGTGAATTATTTGGCTACACGTGCTGTACCGGACGATCTCAGCAGGCACGCAAAAGATAAACTCAGAGCTGAAGCCAAATATTACATTTGGGATGACCCATACCTGTGGAAACACTGCTCGGATCAATTGTTAAGACGATGCATTCCTGAAAGCGAGGTGGAATCAGTGTTGAAATTCTGTCATACAGAGGCTTGTGGAGGCCATTTTGGCCCAAAGAGAACAGCTCGCAAAGTACTAGATAGTGGTTTGTTTTGGCCTAATTTATTCCACGATGCTTACATATTTTGCAAATCTTGTTTTTGTTGTCAAAAAACAGGAAATATAGGACGGCGGGATCAAATGCCACTTACACCGGTTTACTCTTGTGAAATTTTTGACGTTTGGGGAATAGACTTCATGGGTCCGTTCCCCATTTCGTTTGGTAATCTTTACATATTGCTTGCTGTGGATTACGTGTCTAAGTGGGTCGAGGCCAAGGCCACCAGAGCGATGATGCTCAAACAGTGATTCAATTTGTTCAAGCTAACATTTTTTGCAGGTTTGGTACGCCTCGAGTACTGATAAGCGATAGAGGAACTCATTTCTGTAACCGGATTATGACAACCCTCTTGAAGAAATATGGCGTACAACACAGGACGTCAACAGCTTACCATCCCCAAGAAAATGGCCAAGCGGAAGTGTCAAACAGAGAATTGAAGTCCATCCTGGAAAAGACAGTGAATTTCACAAGGAAGGATTGGAGTACCAGACTAGAAGCAGCTTTATGGGCTTACCAGACGGCGTACAAAACGCCCATCGGAACCACTCCGTTTCGACTAGTATACGGGAAAGCTTGTCATCTCCCAGTTGAGCTCGAACACAAGGCATTTTGGGCAATAAAGCGCTGTAATATGAACCTTGATGAAGCAGGGGAAGCCCGGAAACTTCAGATTCAGGAGCTCGAAGAGTTGAGGAATGATGCTTATGAGAGCTCAAGGATATACAAGACGAAGACTAAAAAGTTCCATGATGACATGATTGTACGGAAACAATTTCAGGTAGGACAGAAGGTATTACTATACCATTCTCAATTGAGACTGTTTCCCGGGAAATTAAAATCAAAGTGGATAGGGCCTTTCATAGTTGTCCAAGTTTATTCACATGGAGCTGTGGAAATTCAGAGTTTGGAGAATGGGAGTGCAGAAAGTGAATGGTCAACGACTCAAATTATTTTACGAGAACATCACCGTTGGAGTCCCCGAAACAGTGCAGTACCTTGACCCAGGAGATGAGCCTTAGTGCTCGGATGTGTCTAGCCGAAGACGTTAACTAAAGGCGCTACTGGGAGGCAGCCTAGAGTTAGTCTTGCTTAAGACTAATACGTATCCTTTGTTCTTGTTTCTTTTGTTACTTTTATTTTTATTAATTTTGGACTAACTAACTTAACTGCCATCTTCTTCTTCAGTGGGCTCTGTCTTTCCTTTGATAATTTTTTTTTGCATGTTAAAAATGGTGATTTAAATATATGGGCTAAGAGGTGGTTTAAGTTTAATGAAGAGGAGATGGCCCAACATTGAGAGAATAAGGGCTAAAAAGGTCAATGGCTCACTTAACCTTTTTGACCAAACCAAATAAAAAGAGAACCTTCCTTAACCCCCTCATCTCCCATTCAAATTTACGCCATCCCCTTTTTCATCAATTACCACCGCCGTTTCCATTCAATTCCTCACCCACTTCCTGACTCCATTTCATCCCACCCACCACCACCATTTTATTTCACCTCCCACCTACGCCATCAAACGTCTCACTCACCCACCCCCACTTTCTAAATTCTTTTCACCTCCTTCACTCACCTTCGAATTACCACCATCTCATTCACTCCGCCATTCACAAATTCAAGACTCTATTTACTCCTCAGATCATCACCATCGCCACTTCTTTCAAATTCTAATTTTTCCTTTTTCCTTCATTTCATCCATTCACTACCCTAAGTTTCCGCCATCTCCACTTCACTCTGATCACTACCATCAACGTCAAATGGAGGAGCAGCCACCGCCTCTGTCAATAGTGCCACCGTCACCTGAACACCTATCGCCGGCGAACTTGAGCATGGTAGCCTTTAGCGAATCTGCTCCGGCCGTTGGCGCTTCTCCAATGCTGACCACTCTACCAACTCAAACGGAGAAAGCTGAAATGCAAAGAAAACCTCCTGCTCGAGCCGCAACAACTTCGAAGAAGCGGAAGCCGAATCCTTCTCCAATGCCGACCACTTTACCAACTCAAACAGAGAAGGCGAAAATGCAAAGAAAACCTCCTGCTCGAACCACGGCAACCTCAAGACAGCAGAAGCCGAACCCCGCCCTTTCCATAACAACTAGGAGGTCTACTAGATCTCAGTCTAGCAAAGAGACGACAACAAACAAGCCAAAGCCACCAAAGGTGAAAACTCCAGCTCTAGCTTCGAGTTCAGATGATGAAACCGCAGAAGTTTTGATTAGTTCAGACGGTTCAGATGGTTCAGACAGTTCAGATAGCTCTAGTCCCGAACTAAAAGCCCCATCAAAGAAACGTGCTCGGCTCGGACACGGGAAGAGCAAATACGGTTCATTCACCACTCCGTACGTAAGTGGCCTGAAGTTCTCCGACTCTGAACACACTACGAGGTATAAATTTCTAAAACCCCTACAAATTGTCCATGCTTACAGTGTTGATGAAGATGCTTTGACTAATTTAAAAATGCATGCTAATTTTTATGGATTAGTGGATGGGATTGGTTGGAGAGAATTGTTTGCCATGACATTTCCTGTTTTTGTTGATCTGGTTCACGAGTTCTATAGCACATACGCATTTCATTGTGATACGAGGAGGTTAGATATACACTCTAAATGCATTCATTTTAGGCTCTTAGATAAAGAACATCATTTGTGTATAACCGAGTTCAATGTTGCATTAGGACTTATGGATGCCACTTATGTTGCCTCCGATGCTTACCTTGACTTGCTATGTGACTATCCCAAGAACTTTGATGACGCACATATTTTTAATGAGTACACGATCGAGTCTGCACCAGAGTTTGTCCCTTCTAAAACATTGGCCCACTATTTTCGCAACCCCGTTGTTAGAGTGATGCATAGGTTTTTGGCGGTCAATTACTCGGCCAGGAATAGGGATTCAACCAAAGTGTCAAAAGCTGAGATGTTTTTCTTGTGGTGTATGGTTACAGGTCAAAAGGTGAACTTGGGTTATTGGCTAGCCGAAAAATTCCAAAAGCTAGTCCAAAAACCCAAGTGCATCTATCTAGGACACTTGATAACATCGTTGGCAGTGCACTTATGTGAATTTGATGTTTCACACACTGATAAACACGTTTCATGCCTTACACCGCCTCTTAGCTTGAAAGTTTTACAGAACATGCAGTTGTTACGCTGAGAAGGGAAAATTTTTGTGTTTGTGGATGCAGGGAAATTGGCAACAGATAAGGAGCTACTGCCAGATGATGGTACTGACGGGACAGCAAGCCAACATCCTCGTTTCACCAAGGCAGCAGCGGCAAGGAAAGCCCCAACTGAGTCGCCCGTTTCGGATTTTTGGGTTGTGCAAGGGCAACTACAGACCTTGGGAGCACTCGTTCAAGATACTACGACCACCGTGGAAGCCTCTCAACGCACCCAAGAGCGCATATTACAAGAAATCCGAGAGATGTGTGCTAACCAAGAGGCCTATTTCAAGACGGTCAATTTTGAGCCACCTTTCCCTCGAAAGGATTGAGGCTCGGGGTCCCCTCCCCTTAAAAAGGGCAGTAAGCTTCTCAATCACTTGTTTAAATTTTATCTTTTCATTTAATTGGTTGTTGAGGTTACTTCCCTTGCCCCTAATTGATTAATTCCGCACCGAGGACGGTGCGAGGAGAAAAGAGGGGGAGGGATGAGATGTTAGAAGTGCTTTCATGTGAATATGCTTGTTACTTTCTGTAGATGTTTTGCTGTCCATTTCCATTTTGTTAGTAGTTTTGTGCATGTTTAACACACATTCTTTAAGCTGAAAAATTTGTGCAACTGTTAGTATAAGTCTAGAACAGTGTGAGGTGGCTGCCCTTTGCCTTGTCTCTTCGAGATTTTAGAATTGCTAGCTCATTATCTTCCAAATGCTTGACAAAATTACTTGTTGTTTTAGTACTGAGTCCCCTAAGTGTTATCGAGTCTTGCGAGTACCTTTCTGAATAGTCGGAGTCAAGTAAATGTTTTGCTTACACGCTGACAAACTGAATTGTTTCCAACATTGCATGAAAACCGTTTTAATAAGTTGACTTAGAAGCAGCAGCACCACTTTACACCCTATTTCTGGTAAGCATTTGAGCCTAATGGAAAGAGCAAACACGTTACGCATTTGCTCTATTTTCTTTTCTGAGTGCGTCTGCATAGCATGTTAGTTCTAGAACTTGCCATGACATACGTTTCAAGACCCGATTGATGAATTCGAACTGTTAAAATGATAAGGGCATTAGGTTTCTTTTGTTGTTAACCCTTCCACACTTTTGAACCCTGAAAAAGAAAAAAAAAATTACCAAAATTTAACCAGCCTTTAGACTGCCAATTTGAGCCTTTTCCCCATTTTTGATACCTTGTTTATTCCTTTGGCCAATGATACGTTTTAAGCCTTCAGAGTCCAGTTGAAGTTTGTACAAAATGTTGGGTCGTTTGATTTTGTGTTTTGTGTCATATTTTGAACCACAAGCTCTTTAAAGAAGAGACAACAAACTGTTGTGCTCTATAATTACTTATTGTGGTTAATAGAGGCAGAAAAAAAAATGAAAAAAAAATAGAAAAGAAAAAGCCTCAAAGAAAAAAGAAAAAAAAAAGTGAAAAGAAAAAGCCTCAAAGAAAAAAAAAGGAAAAAAAAGAGATAAATAGGTTACAGTCATTTGTCTGTCCTAGTTCGTTTACTGTTTTAGTTTCTTTTGTTTATGTTCTCGTTAGTTTCCATGATTATCTCGAATTGTTTTCTAGATATTCATGTGAGTTTATGAGTTTGTCGTCTTGTAAATATGCAGTTTTACTACTTTACTACTCTCGGATCCCCTAAAGTTTTTTTCCCCTCTCTCTTTTCCAACCCATGAGCCTAACCTACGTTACACCCTTGTTAAGTCCCTTTGATTTTCTGTTTGAATTCATACTATGTGGTGGAGGTTCGATTGATTGGCAAGCCTATGGTAACTATATTCTATGATTGTGACCTGAGTGAATCCTCTAAAATGAATTATAAGCCTAAACACAAGAGTGCAAAGAGTGATCACGTGAGGGTGTTGTTGCTTCTAGTTTCTTGTTTTACACATTACGTGCAGTGTTGTTGAGACGTTTTTGGGAGTTAGATGTATTCTAAAATTCGAAAGATTCTTGACTTGGATGATTGGTAGTCAATGTCTTTATAACGCTTAGGGGAATTAGGAATGAATGGCAAGACAACCTAAGAGTATGCGGAGCTAATGCCATGATCTGGTATGCTTGAGGGCAAGCATTGGGCAAGTGTGAGGTGTTTGATAAGTGCATAATTCGACAATAAATAACCCCGCTTTTGTGCTTTATAATTGTCATGTTTTGTTATTTTTGCGGGTTTTATTGTTTGTTTTTGGTATTTTCATCTCTACAGGCCAATGATGACTAAAGGAAGATAAATTGGGCTTAATTTGGGCCAAGCTGATGCCAGGTCGTGATCCGGAGCTGATTGGGCAAATATTGGTCTGAGTCAGAGTTAGTCTTGCACAAGACTAAGGCAGTTACGGGCTGACAGTTTCCTGGTTCGAATAGGATTGCTTTCCTGATCCAGATTGGACAATTTGGGAACAAGATTTTCAGCTAAAGCACGAAATTGTAGGAGACAAATGAGGAGGCAATTAATTTCAAATTTGAAGAAGGATTCTAGAGCTAATTTGAAGGGATTTTAATTCCTTATTTTGAGGGGCCGTAATAGACTTAAGAACGGCAGATTTTCCAAGTCCGGAACATCAGTTTTTTACATTTGATTTTTCCAGCAGAAAAACACATACGTTCATGGCTATTGATAGCTAACTTTTTAATTTCGGTTAAGGGATAGTTCAAGGGATTCTTCTCCGTTATCGTGAGATCGTTGTATTTCTCTTTTCTCCATTTATTAAGTCGTTTATTTGTTCATCGTGTTCAGAGAATTATTCTCAATTGATTATTTGTTCCATGAATGATTACTGCAGGTTGTTTGTCGAATTGAATAATCATAGGGCTGATTTGGTTTATTAGAGTTTCACCTAAGACAACCGAACAAGGTAGCTATTGACTATTTGAACCAAGCTAGTTTCGTGTTTGGAAGAACGGACCCAAGTCTGACAAACCTGAGTTTGTATTCCGCGTGACATTAACACGAATCAAGTTGGGTTTATCTCAGTCAATTGAACAAATAATTTAGTCCAAAATCGCCGACGCTGAGAGACGATTAACTAAGATCAGGTTCTTCTAATTCTTAAGTTGTCAATAAATTAAATCTTAGGCGCTGAGATAAGATTGTTTGTTGATTAGGATCTAGTTATTTGCCGTGCTTAACTAGTTCGTTATTAAGGAAGAACATTCAAACTGACCCGACCAAAAAAATGAGAATATAATTTTGTCTGTCAATGATCGTTAACGTATGAATTATCCCACGATTCCCCTTAACCGAACTCGCCCAAATATTATTCACAAACCATTATAAATTCTTGTTTTGTTTTGTTTGATCTTTTACTTGTTACCTTTAGATTTAATAAACTTCACAATTCCAAACCCCCATTTAATTACTTTGTTAGGTCGTGAGAAGTTTTGAATCAATATTATTCCCTTGGGTTCGACCTCTACTTGCTCTATTACAATTTATTCGTTTAGGGAAAGTTGGGATTATTTTTGGTGGATTCGGCACCCATCAGTCACCGTTCTAATGAGTGCCCCAAGAGGAGAAGTGCCAACATGGTTGAGCGGTATGAAGATGATGATGAGTACGATGAGGAAGGGGATGTTTGTTGTGACCCCGTTGATGATGAGTATGAGGGAGAATATGAAGGGGGGCAATCCATACATGTTGTGAGAAGACTCCTGATCTCGAGTAGAGTAGAGACGGACCAAAGACATCAATTGTTCTGAACTCGATGTCTTGTGCAAGGGGTGAAATGTAATGTGATCATTGACAGTGGCAGCCAAGAGAACATCATTAGCGACACTGCGGCTAAGAGGTTTGGGTTGGTGATTGAGGCGCATCATATTCCGTATAGTGTGGGGTGGATCAAAGATGTGGGAGAGATGAAGGTCACCTAAAGGTGTAGGGTTCCTCTTAAGATAGGGGAGTACCGGGATGAGGTTTATTGTGACATTATGGAGATGGACGCTTTCCATCTATTGTTGGGACGCCCATGGCAATTTGATAGAGATGCTACCCATTCCAGAAGAAAGAACACCTATCAGTTTGTGAAGGACGGGGTTCATTATGTGCTTACACCGCTTGTAGGAGAACCCAAAGGCAAGAAAAAATCTACTTTGATCGTTTGCCCAACTCACAAGGCGTTTATTAATGAGTGTGAGGAAAGTCAAACGGTCTACGTAGTGATGGTGAAATCTAGCACACCATCAGAAAGAGTAGGGAGCGAAGAGGAGGAAGTCCCGGAAGAAGTGGGAAATTTGCTTAATGAGTTCCGTGATGTGTTCTCGGAGGAGTTACCATATGGGCTACCACCCCTACGGGACATCCAACACCATATCGATCTTGTGCCTGGAGCTAGTTTGCCTAGCCTTCCTCACTACCGAATGAGTCCCAAGGAGAGTGAAGTGATGAAAGAGAAAGTGGAAGAGTTGCTACGGATGGGCTATGTTAGAGAAAGTATGAGCCCATGTGCGGTACCGGCGCTGTTGACACCAAAGAAAGACGGGTCATGGCGGATGTGTATAGATAGTCGAGCCATCAACAAGATCACCATTCGATACAAATTTCTGATTCCCCGCTTGACCAATTGAGTGGGTCCAAGGTCTTTTCCAAGATTGATTTGAGGAGTGGGTACAACCAAATCCGTATCAAGGCGGGAGATGAATGGAAGACGGCGTTTAAGACGCGTGATGGGTTGTATGAGTGGCTAGTGATGCCATTTGGGATGACCAATGCACCAGGCACTTTCATGAGATTGATGAACCAAGTGTTGCGTCCGGTGATTAGGAAGTTCGTGGTGGTCTACTTTGATGATATTCTCATCCATAGTAAGACGTTGGAAGAGCTTGTGGGGCATTTAAGGACCGTGCTAGCTTTGCTCCGAGAGAACCAACTCTTCGACAACACTAAGAAGTGTGACTTTGTGATGGAGAGCTTGGTGTTTCTCGGGTATGTGGTCAGTGGTAGTGGTATCCGGGTGGATGAAGAGAAAGTTAGAGCTATTCGGGAGTGGACGACTCCGAAGACCGTTGGGGATATGATGCTCGTAAAGTATATAGCAGTTAATAGGACAAGTGTATCCTATCGCAACAAGTAATAAAGTGCTAAGCATGAGATCGAACCACAAGGACTATTCGTTATAACTAGCAAATCTACCTAGAATGATCTAATTGTTTAGAGGGTTGGATAAATGTTGGGTTTTTGAATAACTAACTAATTGAATTAAAAGCAATAAACATAACAAAATAAAGTGAACAATTGATAGGGTAGAAGGTGAATTCATGGATGACACAACCTAGGCTGAGGAATCCTTTGATTAAATCCTATGTATGGGTTTAGGGAGTTCAGATTTGTGTTTTACCAATGATTGAAGGTAATTGCCCTAAGTGAAAGACTAATATGATCAGTATTGTCCTTCCTATTCACATGCATTCGGGTGACGGCTTGATTAGGCATATACCCTAGGTCATGCAAAGCATTAGGTTTATTGACAATTAAGGCTAAAGCCGTAGCCCAGCCACAAAGCCTCATTCCTAGTGGTCTCTAGCGAAGTCAGATTTACACAAGTTCGGTATAGACGATTCCGTGGTCAGGATCTCATCTATCTATAATCCTATTTAATGTCAGGATAACAGGCATTAGGCACATTATATACATAAACAGGCTAGTTGATCATTATCAATGTTCATTCTAGCATAAATCATGTTCCTAACAATATCTAGGCATTAAGCATGCATAAACTGATCAATCAAAGGTCCTAGATCCCTAATCATACATATTCATACAATCAATTTCATCCCCATCCCAAATTGGATGGAGATCAGTTCATAGACAAACTAATCACAATAGGAGGAAATCAAGAATAACGGAAAACATCCACAATAAATATAAAAGGAAAAGATAAGAGAGAGAGATAGAAATCTGAAACCCGCTTTGTCTGATTCGATTATAAAAATAGAAGATGAAGAGCTTCTCCCATCAATCGTTCTTGAAAGAAAAGACAAAACAAAAATAAACCTAACCTAGAAAGCAGGAAATCTAATCTAAAACCTAAAAATCTACATAATGGAGGAGAGAAAGCCCTAGCGGCTCTCTGATTTATTTCAATGTCTAATCCCCCTCTGAAAGATTAGGATTAGCTCCCTATTTATAGAGTTAGGAAGGAAACCCTAATGCCTCAGGGGTAAAAATGGCATTTACAAAGTGTTAAATGGGCTTTTAGGGCCTTGATCCGCGAATTTCAGCAAAGGGGAAGGCGCAGGCGCGCCTTCCCCCGCCTCGTCTCGTCGAGACAAGGCCTGTCTCGACGAGACGAGGGCCTGTCTCGACGAGACAGGTGATGTCTCACCGAGACAGGTCCTATTTGAGGAACTGTGGCTCCGGCTTTTATCTGTTTAGGTCCTTGGGCTTCCGAAAAGTGCTCTAATGGTCCCTGACGAATCCCAAAAGTGCTCTGATGGTCCCTGAATGATCCGGAAATGCTCCAATAGGCTTGGGTCTGGTTCGGAAATGCACGAAAGGTCCCTAAAAATCCCTGAAAACACCGAAAATGCCATAAATAAAGGAAAATACTAAATTTAACTAAAAAGTAATAAAACGATACTGAAATTAAATAGAAACAAAGGGAAAACAAACTAAATTAATCCTAAAAACCCTATATAAATGGGAGCTATCAGGATATTAGAAGTTTTCATGGGTTGGCTACCTTCTATAGGCGTTTCATCCGGAATTTCAGCGCTATTATGGCCCCTATGACCGAGTGTTTGAAGAAGGGTAGAGGCTTCAAGTGGGAAGAAGCACAAGAGAGCAGTTTCGCCTTGATAAAAGAAAAGCTAAGCACTACTCCGGTGTTAGCATTCCCAGATTTTGACAAGCTCTTCCAGGTTGAGTGTGATGCAAGTGGAGTACGAGTTGGGGGAGTGCTGATGCAAGAGAGGAGGCCCATTGCGTATTTTAGTGAGAAGTTGTGTGACTCAAGGCAAAAATGGGCCACCTATGATAAGGAGTTCTATGCGGTAGTGCGGGCTCTCAAGACGTGGGAGCACTACCTCATTGGAAAAGAATTTATGTTGTACATCGACCACCAAGCCCTCAAGTACTTGGGAAGTCAGAAACAAATCCGTAGTGCCATGCATGCTAGATGGTCCGCGTTTGTGGATAAGTTTCCTTATAAGCTTCTCCACAAAGCGGGTCAACAAAACAAGGTGGCGGATGCCTTAAGCCGAAGGGTAGCCCTTTTGAAAACTGTAGCCTTGGAGTTAGGGAATTTTGAGCATATCAAAGAGGAGTATGTTGAGGATCCGGACTTTAGCAGTGAGTGGAAGAAATGTAAGAACAGCACCGACGGAGGCGAGTATCAGTTAGTGGACGGGTTTCTCATGAGGGGTAGCCAACTGTGTCTTCCAAGTACGTCCATAAGAGAAAGGGTGATCCGAGAGGTACACGGAGGTGTGTTAGGAGGACACTTTGGAAGGGACAAGACTTTCGAAGCGGTTAGCTCCCGTTATTTTTGGCCTAGGATGAGGAGAGATGTGGCATACATCGTGGAGCGATGTGAGACATGCCAAACATCCAAAGGGCATGCCACTAATGCCAGACTACGCATGCATCTCCCGATACCCGAGACCATTTGGGAGGATCTCTATATGGACTTTGTGTTGGGGCTACCAAGGACACAACGAGGGATGGACTCCATTTTCATAGTGGTGGACCGTTTCTCAAAAATGGCTCATTTTATTCCGTGTAGAAAAACGAATGACGCCACTGCCATTGGCAAGCTGTTCTTCCGAGAGGTGGTGAAACTACATGGGGTTCCAAAGAGTATAGTGTCGGATAGGGACACCAAGTTCGTTAGCCACTTTTGGCAACTCTTTGGACCATCCTTGGGACTACCTTGAAGTTTAGCACCATGGCTCATCCCCAAACAGATGGACAAACTGAAGCGGTGAACCGAACTTTAGGAAACCTATTAAGAAGTAAGTGCCGAGACAAGCCCAAGATGTGGGATTATGTGCTCGCCCAAGCCGAGTTTGCCTACAACTCCGCCGTGAGTTCTACTATCGGGAAGTCGCCTTTCGAGATCGTGTACACCAAAGAACCCAACTGTTGGTCCCGTGTGATTAGTTCCAAGGGGGGGTTAGGAGCTAATGTAACTTTTTCGCTTAATTATGATGACTTAATCAATGCTTTAAGTTACTTAACTTAGTTTAGGTTAGCACGGACGAGAGATGTAAGACAGCTTTAGTCAGATGCTGACTAGAACTGTTTTACTTGTGAGTTGGGAATTAACACTTGAGGTCAGCTTCCAACTCAGCACCAAGATTACTCAGTGTCAGCTTTTACAATTTATATCCTGAGCAATTTAATCAAGCAACACACATATAGATATATTGAGAGAGAGAGTTAGAGATTACTCAGCACGACTTATCCTGGTTCGGCCTCTCCGCCTACGTCTAGTCCCCAGAGTCCCTCCGGGCTTTTTCAATCCAATACTGAGCTCTTTAAAGGTAGAGCACAAGCCATTTACAAGGCAGTTGAATATGCAAGATTACCTTCCTCTATTCGTCTACTCAACTCCTACTGAGCGCTATAACCAAACATTCAGATTCTCTACCGCTGGGTACTTAAAACCGAGTACTCAGCACAACTCTCTCAATTTTACAATTGATACAAACTTGTTCTTTCTAGATGAAGAACACTTTAGATGATTACAAAATCAATCTAGCTTTTACACAGAAATGGAAATTTGGTGTAAGATCTTTTTCTTGGTTGAATGTGCTTTGTTTGTATATCTTTTCTCTTTTTGTATTTCAGCAATCGGCTTAGGATCCAAGAATGAAATTGTCCTTTTATAGTTGTAGTCTGAAGCTCTAATGATTTGAATCTAGAATTATCTGTTGGATTCAAATGGATCTATTGCGTCATTGTTCTGGTCAGCTTCAGATTTACAGGCCAATCCTGTCGTCTGAAATTAGCAGGCATCAGGCTTGTCTTCTTCCCGCAGGTGCATCTTCTAGTGCCAGTTCGTCTTTTAACTAACGGACAGTTGACCCATGCATCTTGAAATTGACTCTGTGCATAATTCCAAGACTTCTATTATTGGTGCAGACAGATGTTGGATCTTGTCTTTTAGCAAACGGATCAATCATGCTGTCCTGACGAACACTCAGCTTGACTTTATTGACGTTGCTTTTGTTCTTTGCTTCTGAGTCATATTCTTACTCAGCTTCCGTGGTCAGCTTCGTCTGCAAGCATTAGTTTAGAGAAAGACTTCTCTTCTTTGATACTGAGTTACGTTCCACTCAGCTTCTTTGGTTAGCTCCATCTTCAAACGTTTATTCTGAAGACGACTTTCCTTCTGTTATGCTGAGTTGCACACCACTCAGCTTGTGCTGTGTTCTCATGCTGACTTCGTCCTGTCTTACTTTTTATTTCTGTTTTCATTTATACTTATACTCAATATTGAACAAACATATTAGTACAATTAAATCAAAGCACTTAAATTTAATTGCCTCTTATTCATGGATTAACTTAAATAATTTTGTCAAATCAAAATCATGTGGAAAGGTGTTTCAACACCAACCACTTACTTGATTTGGGAGAGGTTCCAAAAGGGGAGAAGAAGAGTATAGTTGCCCACAATTTGGCCAACGACTATCATAGAATGCACCAAGAAGTCCGACATAGCATCGAGAAGAAAAATAGCAAAATTAAGACCAAAGTGGACGAACACCGGAGAGATACACAGTTTGAGGTTGGGGATGAGGTAATGGTGTACCTAGGCAAGGAGCGGCTCATGCATGCCCCAAGTAGCAAGTTGAGACCGAGGAAGTATGGGCCCTACCGGATCATGAAGAAAATTAGTGTCAATGCTTACCAACTAACCCTCCCCAATTGGCTTGGGAAGATGTCTTCTTCTTTTAATGTGCAGGATTTGAGCTTGTGGAAGCCGGACGTGTCATGTCCGTGTCTAAATTTCTAGAATTGATATATTGATATTAGTATATATTATAATTATTGGATATGTGAAATTAATTTGGTACCATAGGAAAAGTTTGGGGTTAATTCGATGGTTTTAGGTGTAAATTAAAAGTTTAGGGTAATTATTAAAAGATTATATAAAGATAGAGGATCAAACCGGATATTTTCCAAATTTGAGATATATATCTCAAAGTTCCAGAACATATATACGTATCATCATCAACTTTCATTTCTTTTCATTTCTGTTTCTTTTTCTTTCATCTTTATCAATTCGTTCTTCGACCGTTTCTCCACCGTTTCTTTGATTTACGGAGATTCGACCGTTCGAATCACTTGAAATTTAAAACATAGCATCCTTATTCATAGATCTAAGTCCTAACCGAAGAGTTTTTGAGTTTCGGAAGTGTTGGAGGGGAAACGTCTTAGACAGAATTTAGAGAAGAATCGGTTGGGTGTATTTTCTTCAATGAGTAGCCAAGGTAAGTAACTATCAACTATATTTTGAGTTTTATGTATATAGATATATATATATAATCAAAGATTTTTCAGAAATTGATATTTTAGGGTTTTGCAGAAATTTTGTAAAATTGAGGTTTTTCACGATTTTGCTTTTTATTGTGAAATTATTGTTCAAATGAAGCTATTGATTATGCTTCTATGTGAATTTCGGATTTTACTTGATTATGTTGATTTAAGACTTAATTTGGTTGATTTACATATATATGTTTTTGGTTTCAATATATATCTATATTGAACAAAATGAATTTGATGATTTCTTACGAATTGTTTTTGGATTGAGAAATCTGTTGCGGTTATTGTTGTTATTATTTTGGATTGAAGTCCAAATATGATTTTTATGATACAAAAGGGCTAATTGAAGCCAAATGATTTATGGATATGAAATAGTTTGGAATTTGATTGTGAAAGGAAATTTAAGCACGTTATGATTTTATGATTTTATATCCATCGAGAGTTATCTGGATCGGTGGTTTTATATTTGAAGACCATGTTCAGTGAGGGACATGGCATGTGTACATAGTCTGAAGACCTATTGGGTATGGAAGCGAAGTGTTGGGTAAGACCATATGGGATATGCAATGTTAAGGGACGTCTCGACTATATATGTGGTTATGGATTGATACTTAAGGGGAGAAACTCGAGGATGGATACAATGTTTTAAGTTTATTTGGAATATGTTTTCGGTTATGATTGATTTTGATATAAGGTTTTACGTTTGATTGATTACGAGTTGGTTTGATAAAACATTTATTTGATTATGAATTGGTTTTATGAAACGTTTATTTGTTTTGATTCGTTTTGATATGATGCATTATATATATATATATAAAGTTATATGAACTTAAGTTGTGAGTATAGTTTATAAGGTTTTGATTAAATCCTTTATAAATATATATATGTAGCTATATTAAGTAAAGTTGGTTTTTATAGCTGATAGTTTCTTACTGAGATTTTTGTCTCACTTTTTTAAATGTTTTAATGTTTTTAGGTGAGAAAGAACGGGATATAGAGAAGGTAACCGACCGTTTATGCGAAGTTTGGAAGTTGGCTGCTTATTGTTAGAATTATGGTTAGAACTTTGGTATTTCAATTATGATATAATATGATATTATGATATTGGGATAAATTGGAGACTCCTAAGTGTTGATTATAATCTTTCTATTTCACGCCCGATGCCGATTGAGGTCATCTAGGATCGGGTGTGACAGGACGGGTCGCTACCAACCTCGGGACCCAAGACGGAGTCCGACTCTTTCAAAGAAGGGGAGAATGATGAGGGCATCTTGTCCTCAAACGTGAAGACAACCCCGGATACTAAACATGAGGCACGAGAGGAACCAACGGAGGAAGACAAGGGCAACGACGCTAAACCAGACACGCGGGGGCGGGCCTAACAGCACGCAGGGCGCAGGCCACAGTTTCGAGCGAGAGTCATCTCAGGAAGTCAAGCACGCGAGGCGTACGCCTTGGACGCCACGCGTAGATCCCACTCCACAGGACCATCAAGTTCAGGAGCCTAATTACGCGGAGCGTAACCCCGAAGGCGCCACGCGTGTGCCTCACCCTACGGAACCTCAAGTCCAGGAGTTCAACTACGCGGGGCGTAGTTCGGAAGACGCCACGCGTAAGGAACATCTACGAGCGTCCACAAGCTCGGGAACTCACATACGCGGGGCGTAAGCCCAGGTACGCGGGGCGTACTACACTGGAGATTGCTTCTCTGCCAAGTTCTCAACATGAGAGGGGGACCATTTCACTCTTTCCTAATTACTCCTTTGCCATTACCATTTATTTACTGAACTACCATTATTCCCTAGCTTTCCCATTTTACCCTTATTGTTATGCTTTACTAGGAAACCCTACTCAAGGCCTTTTAGTACTTTTTCATATGTTTGGAGGAGGTATTTAAGCCTCTCTTTTTGTAAGGTTTGCTAACTTTGAGAATATTAAACTTAAAAGCCTCAATTGGAGCACCAAGGTTCATCCTTGTGGGTTTACTCAACCTTCTAGTTAAGCTAGAGAAGTTTGTAATCTTTGTTGGTTTACGATTAAAACCTTCACCGACTTCAATCTACATCATAGATATAAAAATTATTGTTAAAAAATCTACAACTTTAGTTATTTCTTTTATTTGAGCCAAACAATTATAAATGAAATCAAAAGCATGTCATTCCTTTTCAATAACCGAAACAAACATTATATAAAAAAAATTATGGTTATTCTTTTCGTTTCTTGTTATTTCTCTTTCTTAATTACTTTCTCTTCTCTATCTTCTTGAATTACTTTGTGTTAATCCAATGTGAAACAAAGGCCACCTTAATTTAATCATTCATCTTACTAAAATCAGAGAGGACATCTCTTCATCTTTTTTATTTTCTTTTTTGATAGAATGGACATCTTTTCATGTTTTATTTGTAAACCACGTGGACATTTTGCAATGCCATACTCTTTTTCTTCATTTGAAAATCAAAGAAGGATTTGAAATAATATATCTTAGGTTTGCATATATATATATATATATATATATTAGGTTTGTGGCTGCCAATTTTTATTAAATTTGGTGAGGATTGGTTGTAAGTGCATCTGTGAAAAACCAAATATCCATAGCCACCTATTCAAAGTCAACTTGCATATTATTTTATTTATTTTTTTTTGAGTGAAACTGAGTTTCAAGAACGGAAGGGAGAAGGTTAATCCCAACTAGGTTGGCACCAACCAAGCAACTAAACTCCAACCAAGAAACCAAAAAGCTTTATTAAAAAGAAAAAAGAAAATTACAATACAATCAAGGCAAAGGCCTACTTAACAAAGCGAAAATACTCTGTCCTATTTGTATCTCTAAACACATTATTAGAGCAAAAATAAGGAAAAGAGTTCCACCAACAGTCAGAGCTAGCTGTGATAGCAAACTTGGAAAGACAATCAGCAACTGCATTTCCTTCACTAAACACATGAGAATTGGAAAGTAGAAATATTGGTTAAATATTTCAAATTGAATCATGTACTTTATTTTGATTCAATTTTGTCTCTCTAGATCTACTTAGCACAAATATTGTCACACAAACCTCTCTACTTTTATTTTTCTAAAGCCACTTTAATTGTTTTATTTCGCATGCACTTTAATTTTCCATAATATGAAATTGCGGTTCTATATGTAAATCCATATGTTGTTTAAGATAAAATTTTGTAAATTATAAAGTCATTAAGGCTTAAAAAAGACAATGCTATCTTAAAATCTTCTCCACAATATTTATTTATTCATTAGAATACAATTAAAATAGATAAATATGTAAAGTGATACACTCTTTTTTATTATTAGTAAAAATGGAGAGAGGAAAAAAGGCGGCAACCTCAAGACCTGAACTCAAATATTATTAAATCAAAAAGAAAGAATACAAAGAATAAAATCAATTTAACAAAAACGAAACTATGCATAGCCTAAAAAATTATCACGGACTGCCCCAGCACAAGGAGGCAGATAAGTGTCCCACCAATAGGCAGTGTCACTAAGTCGGCCCATATTATTACTGGCACAATTGGGAAACTGACTGAAATTGACTCTCACTTCCTTAAACGACAAATAACTCCGGATGGAAGGAGTATTTGAAATATAACTAGATTATATAGTTCATGTTAATACAAGTCTTAATGAGTAGGTTGGTTGAGACTCAAACCTAGCTACCAAGAAACTCTCGTTCTTTCCGTCCAGATTTTGGGGTTTTCTTTTAGCTTTTAGCCGAAAGATGAACTCATTCTTTGTTTTTTTTTTAATTATTGAATAATTTTTTGATTGATCTACTATAGTAGATTTGGTAATTTCTTCTTTATTTGTAGTTTTTTTTCTTTATGAGTAGTCAGGGGCGGAACCAAGGGGGGGCTCGAGCCCCGGCAGGCGGGCGGAGAATTGAGAAATTTTTTTTAGTAATGGTGTCTGGTAATATTTTAGAGCGAATTATATTGACTCTATGTAGTATTATTTCAATGTTTAAAGGTATATGAGATGGTTAAAGATGCTTACTTTTATTTGACAAGTCTATGTTCGACTCCCTTCAACCTCATTTTTTTTTAAGTTTTTATTTTTTTCAATAATTATAAAAACGCATTACCATTATTAATTAATTTAAATGGACTCTTTATTTTTATTTTGATAACACTTTTGAATTCATTTTTAATATTCATTTTTATTATGTCTTTACCATTAAAAAAAATAAACATGTTTAATTTTTTATTAGTTCAATGCTAGTTTCTAAAAAAAATAATAACATTTTTACAGTTTTAATGCATTTGAGGCTAAAAAAAATTTGCCCAGCCTTAACGGGCTGCACTTTGAAAATTTACCGTCAACCACACAGTTAATTTCGATTTTTTTTTTTTGACGTTTTGAAATTTTTTTTACTGATATGTTTGAGCCCCCGGATCATCTGGGGTCTTGATTCCGCCACTGTGAGTAGTTGTGGTATGCCTCCATATATGTGTTATCACGTTTCCTTTATGGAAAAATATAAGAGTTTTATATATCATCATATTATCCGGTTCAATGAAAAACCATGAAGTCATTCTTAGAGCAAAAACCTATGAAATTGATTCTGGGTGGAGTCTATTTTTCATCGTTGTGTCAAGAATAGTTTTAAACATTGTCTATTATTATTTTATTACAATCTATAATATTGAAAATATAAATTCAATCTTTTATAATACATTTTTGAATTATTTATACAAAATGTATTTTTTTTTATGGATGAGAAAACAATTATCATTCTTTTAAAAATATATATTAATACAAGTTTTTTTACAGCTTATGATAGATTAAACTACAGTGGGTTTTTTTTTTTTTTTTTTGAAGAAAACTACAGTGGGTTAAACATGTTTAATATTGAACTATAGAGAACTGACAAATTGTTCGTCGGACAAAGGTAATTTAAATGAAAACCCGTTTATTGCTATAAAAAAAAACCTTTTACTAAAGTTTGTAATTTAATTGTTGCATTTAACTTCATTCGAATTAATATTAATTTCTGATGATAATTGCAATTTGTAGAGTGGATTGCTAAATATTGTCTTCATTTTCAGTGGCGAGTCAGGTCTGGAGCTGATTTTAACATGAAAAGTATATACATATTAATTTTTTATAAGTTGAATGTTGATTTCTTGAATTAAAACTCCTAAATTGAATATTTAAATTAACATTTTGATAAAAGAAAAAATTAAAATTAATTAATAATAATAATGAAAAAATATAACTAATAATAATATTGACATTTTTAATGGGAATGAGGTTTAAGGGGAAAAAATGATTTAAGGGGGAAAATTACAACGGAATACAATTATAATTGGATAAAAATACATTCTGGTTAAGGTTGTAAAAAGCGCTAGGTGCTAGTCGGGCGGACAAGGTCCTCGAGGATTAATCGGGGATTAGTCGGAGACTAATCGGATTTCTATTTTTCTATTTTTTATTTATTAATCAACAAATTATTATATAAATTCATATACTATCTAAAAATAATAATATAAAATTATTTAATATAGAAAAACACGTATATTTGTTACATATATCTTTAAAATTGTGCAAACATCAACATTTCAATAACAATATCATTGAAACAACTTAAAAGTGAATTATAATAAGGAAAAAAAATAAATTCATAATTAAAAATGCTTTTGTTGATTGTCACTTAGGCGGTCTAGGCGGTGTCGAGGCGGCCTAGGCGAAGCCCAAGCAGCTGAAAATCGCATAGGAATCAATAAAACGCCTAGATGGACTAATTATAGAAAATCGGGACGGATTCTCGATTTTTAGCGCCTAGGCGAGGCCTAGGCGGTCGAGACGGCCTTCGTTTCGAACAGTGGGTTTAAGGAAAAAAAAAATTAAGGGATAAAACTAAAAGAGGGGGGAGATCCAAACATGGGACCAATTAGTTGTGGAGGTGCTTTTAATTACAAGACCAACTATGCAAACTTAATTTTATGTTATATAATCACGTCCTACATTATAAGTACTAATTTTAATTATCTTGGGAGCTGCTCGGGGCTGAACCGTTGTTCCTCAAGGGTGTTCCGGCGGACAGGAGAGTCGGCTGACGCTCCCCGTCCCCTCTGGCTCCGCCCATTTTACTATCACCATCCCCATTTGGACTTTTTTGTTATTCTCATAATTTTGATCAAAAACTGAAAATTCTCTCTTCAAAATCACAAACCCGAACAACAATAATTGAAATTATGAAAATAATTGATGCGTGACAACCCGAAAACCCCGGAAATGAATGATTACGGGTAGGAAACATTAAAATTTACGTTTTTTTTATCAAAGAAAGTATGAAATATTTCTTGTGGCGATTTTGCATTTTTCGTCATAAAAAATTGGACGATTTGTATTTTTCGTTCCAAAAAATTTGATAATTTTTCATAATTTTTTTTTTTTATGCTTAGGCGGATGAATCTCCACCTGACCTATGGGCAAGCGGGAGATTCATCCGCCTAGGCATAAAAACAGGTGGATTCTCTAAAAAAAATTTAAAAAAAATTACAAAAAATGTAAAATTGTTCAAATAAAACGGTGATAAATAATTTAAGGAGCAACACTCATTTTACAAGTGATTTACTAAATCCAGCCCTAATTTTACACTTCTAGCCCCGTGAATAGACCGAAATACCCTTTGCACTAAATTTCAAAAAATCCAAAACCTCTCAAGAAGCCGAAACGATTTTTGCTCAAATCTGGACAAATTAGTGAGCCGAATCATGGATGGTGATAGAAACCGTAAAGGAAAAGCTAAAATGGTACGATTTACCGCTTTATTTCATTGATTTATGGATCGTTTTGGATCTGTTGTGATGTTTAAAAATTTCGGCCGGAATCGCAGTCGGGCGTATGAACATCACGTCCGATATGCGGTTCGGGCGTATGAGTATCACGCCTGACCAGTGGTTCGGGCGTGATAGCCACATGCCCGAACCAATGGTAGGGCGTGATGCTCATACGCCCTAACCACTGATAGGACGTGATGTGCATACGCCCGACCAATGGTTCGGGCGTGATTCCCTTACGCCCCTTTTTTAATAAAAATTAATATTTTTTAAAATTTTAGTAAATTTAGTGTAATTTTAGTTTAATTATAGTAAACATTTTAGTAATTTAGTGTAATTTTAGTATAATTTAGTATAAATTGAGAATAACTATATTATAATTTTATTAGTTTAGTAGTATTTTAGCATAATTTTATAAATTTAGTATAATTTACATTATTTACAATTTTATTAATTTAGTGTAATTTTTTTTGTAGACGGAGCGGCCTACTAGGGGTGGGAAATCCATCCCGTCATCTGCTCGTCGTCTAGATATGGACGACGAGGATGATACACCACGGCATACGAGATTGCGTGGTATAGATATTTCTGGTCGTAGGCGGAGAGGGGCTGCGACGGAGCAGTTGAGGAGGGGGCCGATTGCGGATCAGGCCGATATTCATGGCTCAGAGGGGGCGACTGATTTTGATGACAGAGAGCCCGATGGCGATTCTTTTCAGGACTACCTGGATGTGGTAGCCCGGGCAGTGCGACAGTCCGCTGTTGCACATGATCGCGAGGTTGAGGAGAGCGATGAGCAGCCGACCCCGGGGAGACAGCCGACCCAGCGCGTAGGAGGTCGTTTTGCGAGTACATGTATTTTTTTAGTATAATTTTAGTATAATTTAGTATAATTTAGTATTTTTTAGTATAATTTTAGTATAATTTAGTATAATTTTAGTATAATTTAATATAATTTTAGTATTATTTAGTATAATTTAGTATTTTTTAGTATTTTTTAGTATAATTTAGTATAATTTAGTATTTTTTAGTATAATTTAGTATTTTTTAGTATAATTTTAGTATAATTTAGTATTTTTTTAGTATAATTTTAGTATAATTTAGTATTTTTTAGTATAATTTTAGTATAATTTAGTATAATTTTAGTATAATTTAGTATAATTTAGTATTTTTTAGTATAATTTAGTATAATTTAGTATTTTTTAGTATAATTTTAGTATAATTTAGTATAATTTAGTATAATTTAGTATTTTTTAGTATAATTTTAGTATAATTTAGTATAATTTAGTATTTTTTAGTATAATTTTAGTATAATTTAGTATAATTTAGTATAATTTTAGTATAATTTAGTATTTTTTAGTATAATTTTAGTATAATTTAGTATAATTTAGTATTTTTTAGTATAATTTTAGTATAATTTAGGATAATTTAGTATCTTTTTAGTATAATTTAGTATAATCTAGTATAATTTTGTATAATTTTATAATTATCAGGGACAAGCAAACGTCCCAAAGGTAGTGAGGACGAGAGCTGGGTAGTTACTGCACCGGTTGCTGGTGGTCCCGTTGATGGTTCCGTGATTCCTAGTTTTCTAGGACATGTTGCCTCACGGATGTTGGGAGGAGAGATTCGGTCGTTTCTGACATGCTACAACAGATCATCAGCATGCCGAGATTTGTGTCAGTGGTTTTCTGGTGCGTCACCCGAGGTAAGAATAATATAGTGTGTCAACATTTATTGTAATTCGTATTTTTAACTATAAACATACAAAACATTCTGTAATTGTATAAATTGTATATGTGTCATTTTACAGCTGAGGGAGATTATCGAGAGGACTGGTTTGTCTCACCTTCCATGTCACACCCGACCCTAGACGACCTCAATCGGCATCGGGCGTGAAATAGAAAGATTGTAATCAACACTTAGGAGTCTCCAATTTATCCCAATATCATAATATCATATATATTACAATTGAAATACCAAAGTTCTAACCATAATTCTAACAATAAGCAGCCAACGTTCAAACATCGCCTAATCGGTTGGTAACCTTCTCTATATCCTGTACTTTATCACCTAAAAACATTAAAACATTTAAAAACGTGAGACAAAAATCTCAGTAAGAAACTATCAGCTATAAAAACCAACTTTACTTAACATAGCTACATATATACGTTTATAAAGGGATTTAATCAAAACCTTATAAACTATACTCAAAACTTAAGTGTATAATATAATCATCAAACCTTATAAAATATACTCAAAACTTAAGTAGTAAACCAAAAACATAATAAATATATAATATTGTATCCATTCTTGAGTTCAAAACCTTATAAAATATTGTAATCAAATAAGTGTTTTATCAAACCAACTCGTATTTAATCAAACGTAAAACCTGATATCAAAATCAATAATAACCGAAAACATAATCCAAATGAACTTAAAACATTGTATCCATCCTCGAGTTTTTCCCCTTAAGTATCAATCCATAACCACATATATAATCGAGACGTCTCTTAACATTGCCTATCCCATATGGTCTTACCCAACATTTCACTGCCATACCCAATAGGTCTTCAGACTGTGTACACAGGCCATGTCCCTCACTGAACATGGTCTTCAAATATGGAACCACCGATCCGGATAACTCTCGATGGATATAAAATCATAAAATCATAACGTGCTCAAATTTCCTTTCACAATCAAATTCCAAACTATTACATAATCATAAGTCATTTGGCTTCAATTAGCCCTTTTGTATCATAAAAATCATATTTGGACTTCAAAAATAATAACAACAATAACCTCAACAGATTTCTCAATCCAAAAACAATTCGTAATAAATCTTCAAATTCATTTTGTTCAATATAAATATATATCGAAACCAAAAACATATATGTATATATGTAAACCAACCAAATCAAGTCTTAAATCAACATAATCAAGTAAAATCCGATATTCACATAAAAGGATAATCAATAGCTTCATTTGAACCGTAAGTTCACAGTAAAAAGCAAAATCATGAAAAACCCTAATTTTATAAAATTCATGCATAACCCTAAAATATCAATTTCTGAAAAATCTTTGATATATATTTATCTATATACATAAAACTCAAAATATAGTTGATAGTTACTTACCTTGGCTACTAATTGAACCGTTCAATTCTCCTCTAAATTCTGTCTAAGACATTTCCCTCTACACACTGCCGAAACTCAAAAACTCTTCGGTTAGGACTTAGATCTATACATAAAGATGCTATGGTTTCAATTTCGAGTGATTCGGACGGTCGAATCTCCGTAAATCAAAGAAACGGTGAAGAAACGGTTCGGAATCGATAAATCTGCAGAAGAAGCAGAAAGAAGAGAAAAAGAAAAAGTAAAGATGATGATGGTGGTGGATCATACGGGAAGGTTTGGGATATATATCCCAAATCTAGCAAATATCCCTTTTGGTCCTCCATCTTTATATAATCTTTTAATAATTACCCTAAACTTTTAATTTACACCTAAACGCATCGAATTAACTCCAAATTTTTCCTATAACACCAAATAAAAATCACATACCCCATAATTATAATATATATTAATATCTAGATATAAAGTCTAGAAATTTAGACACGGACGTGACAATTCTCCCCACCTTAAAAAATTTCGTCCTCGAAATTCACATTCTATAATCTAAATTTTCTTCCTCAAATAATCTCCAAGATCACAAAATTATTTCAAATTATCAAGATTCCTTATAATCATCATAAGACTATAAATTCTAATGTTTCCTTCCATTAACTTCATCATTATCCATCTCCACATCATTGTAACAATTATTTATACATAACTCTTAGTAACTCTAAACTTCAACCTAGTTAATTCCATCACCAATAAATCCACAATAAAACTCCAAATATCATATATTCAATTTTATATAATATGATACACTTTATATTCGTATTTTCCTAACATACACCAAATCTCACTTTAATAGATTTAAATCACAATTGATTTCATCAATTGCATATCAATCAAATCTATTTCACATATCTCCAAGTTCTATAGACTTCAAAAATAGCACTTTTGAACCGCTAATATGTACGATATTATATTTTTCTTAACCTTTAAATAATCCGAATCAATGATTTGCACCAGCATATAATCTTACTTCATCATAATAATAATACTTATATCTATAATGTAATTTTTCACTCCAATCATGATGAATAAGAACTTCAAGTCATAATCATCAATCAAATATAAACCTTATATCGATAACATATTTCCTCTATGAATATCACCTTGACTTATTTATTTTCGTAAAACCTCTATAATCAAATCCTTATATAAGAAAAACCAATATAGATCATTCTTATACCCATCATCCTACATCCCATTAATAACTCCAAATAAATTTAAGTTTCTCATCAAACTATATGGATAACAAATACGATTTACTTAAATCGCAATGTGAAAGTTTTTGAAATCTCCAAGCAATATCCTCAAACACAATAAAAGCCTAAAATTTTTATAATGTCATTCAATTTCTTTATTTAATCTATAACTACTCAATTTGATCTTTATGTCAATTGAGACTATAATCCTCGAAACTTCAATCTCTTCTCCAAACCATAAAACCGTATACCCAAGGAAGATAGAGTACCTAAATTACGATAATCAATGTTTTTTTTCCTCCAAACTCCAAATAATATCTTTACACCCATAAAATTCAATAAATATATAAATCATTCGATTTTCTTATTTGACCTATAAACACTCAATTTGATCCTTATATAAACTTAAACCATAATCACACAAACTTCAACTAAGAATAACTTCTATTAACAATATATGTACTACAAAACTTCAATTCTCAACATATATATCCTCTTATATCATATTTATCACTCAATTTCCTACCTCAAACTGTGCTTAAGATCAGCAAAATTTGTCCTCAAAATTCATCTCTTAATTATTTCCTCAAACACTATTTAAGCTTACCAAATTTTCATATTTACTCATCAAATCATGAACTCTAAATATATTCTCCCACTTTACTTTTCATTGATCACTAACATCGGTATCTCTCTAAACATCATTTATATAACTCTCAATAATTCTAAACCTCAACTCCATGAAGTTCACCAACAAAACAGTAATTTAAATTTCAGATCTCATTTATTCAACTTCAGATTCTCCCAATTATTAATCAACTTCCAAAACATTTAAATGAAACCTCCATATTTTATCTTTTTCAATTCCATCTCTATTATCTTCAATTGATCACTTTATCATTTCCTCAAGTTCCCATATTCCTAAGAAGATCAACTTATCATGTAAACCAGTAGCAATGTCGCTCAAATAAGGAGAAAAATCAAAGCAAAAACCAAATTCTGGTTTAACGCTAAAATGACCAACATATGCCGTTTTCAGCATAACTTTTTCATACGGAGTCCGATTAAGGCGATTCAAAAACCCTTGGAAACGTAAAATAATAATAAATAACTTTCATTTAGGACTCCATGACAGATTCAGCCTATATCTGGTCTAAAAATGCATCACAAGGTTCAGGTACGAATCTGATTTTCCAGCAGTACCTATATAGACAATTCTTTATATCTATAGCTATATGTTGTAAGCTAACTATTAAACTCTCAAATATCAACTCTAAGTCATACTTAATATCAAGTATGGAACCCATATCACCAAATATCAAATAATTTACTAATTTTTATACACCTAGATATTGCTAACCATCAAATCTCATTTTTATACCTCATTAGCTAGTCACGAAATCCTCGAAAAATGTCAAATTATTTCTTAGCTATCACCAAATATTCATATTCCTCAATTACGATCGATTATTTCTTAGGTATTACCAAATATCGATATTCCTCAAGTATTATCAACCTTAGGTCCGAAGAATTTAACCTAGAGCTCTGATACCAAACTGTCACACCCGACCCTAGACGACCTCAATCGGCATCGGACGTAAAATAGAAAGATTGTAATCAACACTTAGGAGTCTCCAATTTATCCCAATATCATAATATCATATATATTACAATTGAAATACCAAAGTTCTAACCATAATTCTAACAATAAGCAGCCAACGTCCAAACCTCGCCTAATCGGTTGGTAACCTTCTCTATATCTTGTACTTTATCACCTAAAAACATTAAAACATTTAAAAACGTGAGACAAAAATCTCAGTAAGAAACTATCAGCTATAAAAACCAACTTTACTTAACATAGCTACATATATACGTTTATAAAGGGATTTAATCAAAACCTTATAAACTATACTCAAAACTTAAGTGTATAATATAATCATCAAACCTTATAAAATATACTCAAAACTTAAGTAGTAAACCAAAAACATAATAAATATATAATATTGTATCCATTCTTGAGTTCAAAACCTTATAAAATATTGTAATCAAATAAGTGTTTTATCAAACCAACTCGTATTTAATCAAACGTAAAACCTGATATCAAAATCAATAATAACCGAAAACATAATCCAAATGAACTTAAAACATTGTATCCATCCTCGAGTTTTTCCCCTTAAGTATCAATCCATAACCACATATATAATCGAGACGTCTCTTAACATTGCCTATCCCATATGGTCTTACCCAACACTTCACTGCCATACCCAATAGGTCTTCAGACTGTGTACACAGGCCATGTCCCTCACTGAACATGGTCTTCAAATATGGAACCACCGATCCGGATAACTCTCGATGGATATAAAATCATAAAATCATAACGTGCTCAAATTTCCTTTCACAATCAAATTCCAAACTATTACATAATCATAAGTCATTTGGCTTCAATTAACCCTTTTGTATCATAAAAATCATATTTGGACTTCAAAAATAATAACAACAATAACCTCAACAGATTTCTCAATCCAAAAACAATTCGTAATAAATCTTCAAATTCATTTTGTTCAATATAAATATATATCGAAACCAAAAACATATATGTATATATGTAAACCAACCAAATCAAGTCTTAAATCAACATAATCAAGTAAAATCCGATATTCACATAAAAGGATAATCAATAGCTTCATTTGAACCGTAAGTTCACAATAAAAAGCAAAATCATGAAAAACCCTAATTTTATAAAATTCATGCATAACCCTAAAATATCAATTTCTGAAAAATCTTTGATATATATTTATCTATATACATAAAACTCAAAATATAGTTGATAGTTACTTACCTTGGCTACTAATTGAACCGTTCAATTCTCCTCTAAATTCTGTCTAAGACATTTCCCTCCACACACTGCCGAAACTCAAAAACTCTTCGGTTAGGACTTAGATCTATACATAAAGATGCTATGGTTTCAATTTCGAGTGATTCGGACGGTCGAATCTCCGTAAATCGAAGAAACGGTGAAGAATCGATAAATCTGCAGAAGAAGTAGAAAGAAGAGAAAAAGAAAAAGTAAAGATGATGATGGTGGTGGATCATACGGGAAGGTTTGGGATATATATCCCAAATCTGGCAAATATCCCTTTTGGTCCTCCATCTTTATATAATCTTTTAATAATTACCCTAAACTTTTAATTTACACCTAAACGCATCGAATTAACTCCAAATTTTTCCTATAACACCAAATAAAAATCACATACCCCATAATTATAATATATATTAATATCTAGATATAAAGTCTAGAAATTTAGACACGGACGTGACATTCCACGTGCCATGTTCAGGAACCTCGACACTCCGCTATTGACTGCGTTCGTGGAGCGGTGGCAGCCCGATACGAACTCCTTCCACATGCCGTTCGGTGAGATGACTATCCAGGTGCATGATGTGTGGCAGATTCTTCGGATCCTGATCGACGGTCCGATGGTGTCCGAGTCTCCCCCTACTGACTCGCTTCATGCCATGTGCATGATGATGTTTGGGGTGAGTTAGGCTGAGCTTCTGTTGCCGACTAGTCATTTATGGGGAGGTGGAGGTGTATTTGTTGGGGCTGTACAGGGGCTTCTCGCCGAGGGTAGGGATGACGCTACTCGGGCCACAGCGTGGATGTGGCTTATGCTTGGATCCACTCTGTTTGTTGACAAGAGTGGAGATAGGATTAGGCCGGCCCATCTTCATGAGGTTTACAGCGGTGTCAGCGGGGCAGCTGGACTATCATGGGGGTTTGCCACACTAGCCATGTTGTACCGGCAGCTGGGGATAGCGAGCAGAGGAGACTGCTCAGGTATATGCGGATGTTTGACCCTACTGCAGGCATGGATATATGAATATTTTCCGGTTTTCCGGCCGCATAGAGGAGCTCACCTGATCCCAGCTGACCATGCCCGTGCACTGAGATGGGAGGTCGGGGTACCAGGCAAGACGACCGCCCGACTAGATACCTTTCGGGGGCAGCTGGATCGTATGACGGCGGCAGAGGTATTTGATAAAATTTTAGAATTTATTTAATTATTATTTATAGTATATTATTTTTTTATTGAGTATTACTTTTTTCCAGGTGACGTGGTTGCCTTATGGTCCTGTCGCTGATGATGATCGGCTTCGAGTGTCCTACGCCGGTTGGATACGGTGTAGAGACATCGTCGAGCCGTATATGCCCAACCAAGCGCTGCGACAGGTCGGATATACTCAGCCTATCCCAGCTGAGCGTATTAGACCTGATAAAGCAGTACGACCATGGAAGTCGTTATCGTACAGGCTCACGCATTCCTTAGTCACAGTTGAGGACACCTGGCGGAGATTTCCATCGGCTCGGGGCATTGATCGGAGGAGATGCCGACCAGTTGGATACGATCCCACTGCCTGTGATCCTGCTTATATGGATTGGTATATGCAATATTCGCATCCCCATCTCCTTCATGCACCACAGGCTGGACCGGTACAGAATGCTCGCGCCAACAGCGAATTTGTAAGTTTATTATTATTTAATATTATTATTTAGTATTAGTTTATATGTGTTTAATTTTTAATATTTATTTATTACTTTTTTTTGCAGTGGGTTAGCTGGTTGTGGCGTGTCAGCCAACTATCGGCTACCCACCGATCTGACGAGGATGTTCCACGCATTAAGAGGGAGATGGATGAGTTTATGGATGCGTGGCGTCGGGCGAGCTGATTTTTTGTTGTACACATTCATACATTTAAACACTTTTTGTTGTAGATATTAAATTTACTCTATTACGTTTATAAATGTTTATGTTTATTAATGTTTATTTTAATTTTTATGTTTTTAAATTTTTTTTTGTTAAGTACATTTATGTAGTTACGGGCTTAACGGACTATTTACGGGTTTAACGACCTATTTACGGGATACATAAGCTTTTTTTTTTTGCTCTCTCGATACACGGGCATGTGAAGATCACGCCTTCCCGTGTGGTCGGGCGTGATAGCCCTACGCCTCACCGTGTGGTCGGACGTGATAGTTCCACGTCCGACCACACGGTGAGGCGTAGGCCTATCACGCCCGACCACACGGGAAGGCGTGATCTTCATACGCCTCACCATGAGGTGAGGCGTGATGTCCATACGCCCGTGCATCGAGAGAGAAAAAAAAATAGCTTTTTCCACCCCAAAACCTATGAAAGGGTAATTTCGTCCTTACACGGGGCTAGGGGGTGGGAAATTGGGGCTGGGTTTAACAACACCCTTTTACAAACATAAACCGTATATGTATGTGTAGTACGTGTGTATAATAATGATCCATCTCTTTTCCTACAGTGGTGATGATCCATCTCTTTTTTTTTTTTTTTTTTTTTGAATATCCATCTTTTTTTTTGTTTTTTTTGTAGCCGAAAGCGGTAAAGTTTGGGTGATAGATAGCAACTGATTTAATTGTTTCATTATAATAATAATCCGACCACGACAAGTGACTTTCTTCGATTTGACTATATGTATTCTTTTTCGTAATATTCCAATTTTTCTATAAATAATTTAGAGATCATCATAATACATATTTGCTTTTTCTAACTTTCCCAATAATATATACATAATTGTCGTCTTTACAGAATAAATATAATAATTATATGATTGCTTATGTTATATGCGTGTAAAATGCAATGATCTCTTAATTAAGATATATGTGCTTCCTAAACAATTAAGTCAATGTCATTATTAATTTCTTGTTTCACTCTTATGAATTAATTTTTTTTTTTTTATGAAAACATGTTTATCATAAATCATTGTGGCATCATTATAAATAGATTCAATCTGGGGTCAGACTCGATGCAAATACGGAGAAAAACATTCATTGGCAAGCTTGAGACCCTCCATTATAGCCCGAAGCTCAGCAACCTCAATGTTTGCGCATGGTTCAATTGGAAATCTTGTGGATGCGAGCACATGTCCATCCTCATTCCTCGCTATTACCCCGACCCTTGCGATCAAGCCATTTTCCCCATAAGAAGCATCACAATTGATTTTAGTGACGCCTCGCGGGGGTGGATGCCAAATCTTGTAAGGGTCAAGAGGAATAAAATCGGAGTTACGAGGTGTATTTGTTGCACCGTTAATCTGCCAATCTTTCTGTACTTTTGTTTGGAGCATCGCATCCTCGATCCATAACTCCTCGTGCACAAGTTTATTCCTATGAAACCAAAGCCACCACATAACACATACAACACGACATTTAAATCCTTAAAGCCGAAATTTCATTTCATCTTTATATAGTTTTAATCAAATTTGAAAGAATAAATTAATTTAATTTGTGTAGTTGTAATTTAAATCCGGGTCGGTGAGGCTTTACCGAATAAGAGGTTTATTCTAGTTGTAATTTATATTCGGAGACTACTCTTTACATTTTGAGGAATTGCCTAAAAACAAAACAAATTTGGGATATTTTTATTTCAGACAGTTTGGAAGTTTTGTAACTCAATGAACCTGCAATATTAGATAATGTTTAATCTTAATGGTTTTTCTCATCCAAATTGGAAAAGTTTATTCTCTATCATTATTTGGTGAGTCTGGAAATGGCGCTGCATCGAATGTTTGAAAAGAAGAATTAACAGCTTTAGATGATGATCGACTTCTTTAGAACTAGTTTTGAAGAAAACGCAATCGCTTATAGAATGGACATGGAGGGAAACATACACACTGGTTTTAGACCAGAGATTCAGGTGCAATGGCATCTTCCGGGTTCTAACATGTTCAAACTGAATATTGATGGTTGTAGTAAAGGCAATCCCGGGGTGGGGGAGTTATCAGAAATCCAAAAGGAAATTGGATTCAGGTTTTGCATTCAACGTCAGTATTTGTTCAGCTATTCTAACGAAGTTGTGAGCTATCTATAAAGGATTGGAGCTTGCATGGATTTTAGGCATTAACCATCTTGTTGTTGTGGAGAGTGGTTCTAATTTAGCAGTTTCTTGGAGCAACAATAGAAATGTCAACTCGAGTACATAAAACAATTTTATTTGTGCATGTTCTGAACTCATTAATAGAAACTGGATATCATAATTCTTCATGTCTTTAAAGAAAGTAACAGAGTTACGGATAATTTAGTTAACTATGCGGTTGACTTGGCATCCATATGTTTTAAATTGTTCTCTAGTATGTATCGTGAATTCTAGTAAGATGTTAGTGGGATTTCCTAAGTTAAAGAATGATATTTTAATAATGTTTTTCTATTTGGTTTTTAGTTTTATATTGTTTTATCGGTGGAAAAAAAAGTTGTGTAGTTTCGACTTTTTTTTTATTCCAAAGAAAATTACAAAACAGTAAAAAAGAAAAACAGCAGCAAAAACATAAAAAAAAACCAGCATAGCTGGGAATTATCCTAGGACAGCAGAGTTGGGACTCCTAATGCCAGGTCCTGAACAATCTTCACTCATCAGACCTCTTATATCCAGGGGTGCTTCCAACAGGACGTTAATTCCACGGGGAGCCGTTTGGGCTTTCTTTGCGAGCCAGTCTGCACACATATTTGCTTCACGGTAGGTATGTTGAACTTTCACGTTTGCTCTTTCTGTTAACTCTCTAATTGTCATAACAAGCACTCTTCCAGGGTGGACTTGTGCTTCCTCAATTGGTCCATTGATCAATCGAATAACCTCGAGGCAGTCCGATTCTAGCAGGATACACTCATATCCCCGTTCAATCGCAAGCCGAAGACCAGTAGCAACCCCCCACAGTTCAGCGCTAACACTGTCTCCTACTCCGATATTGTGTAAGAACCCGAACATCCACTGTCCATGTTCATCCCTCAATAACCCTACTGCTGCAACGTAGTTTCCAGCTGTGCAGCAGGAGCCATCTGTGTTCAGCTTGAACCATGATGCCTCTGGTTTCCTCCATTTAGCCCGTAGACTCATTTCTATCTTGCCCCATAGCCCTTCTTTCCTCAATTGTGGCCCCTGCTACCAGTAAACATAAAGATTTAATTACCTCACCCATGTATCTCTGGTCAGTTATAGCGTTTTGAAAGACCATCGAATTTCTCTGCTTCCAAATGAATCAGAGAGCCACAACAAAAATGATGGAAGTACTTATCTCCCACTGCGTAATTGAGTCATTGTGTAAGAATTTCAAATAATCTGATTCCCATAACAAAACTGTGGAAAACGAATTAGTAGATGTTGAAACAAATTTTGGAAATTTTAGCTGGTCACGTGTCATTTTCAATTGCAAGTGTCACCAAATCCACCGACGAATCAATTATCATTCATCATGCTTCAACAAGTAAATAATATATAGGAAAAGGTTCAAACGTTCTCTATAATGGTTTTTTACCTTACATTAATGGTAAAAACATTTTCAAACCAGATTTATTTTACTCGTATCTGATAAAACAAAATTCAACAAGCTGATTATTTAACTATTATTAAATAAATTCAACATTTTAAATAAATTTATAGATAAATTAAAAGTTTCCTGTATTTTGGCATGATGTTTATAAGGGAAAATTATAAAATTAGGTCAAATGGAAGACCCATTTACATTTTTAACCCATTTACTCAACCTATTACATATCTAGACTATGTTTTTGTGACTTTTTCAAAATACCATTAATATGTTTGTAATTTTACGTCGCGTCTGTCTCCCTCTCGTCTGACTTCGCAGATTTCACCTTATGCGAAGTCTGCGAAGATAATGTTTGGGTTATTAGATTATTTTAATTCACAGATTTCTCGCGAAGTCCGAACGAGTTTTTGTGAAGTGGTATATAACAACAAGAGATTCCAACATTAAAATCATAACATTATCAAAATTTACAATAAGATTCAGGGACGAATCCAGGATTTGCATGAAGTGGGGGCAAACTATATGCGGTATAAAAAAATTATATAAAAAAATTAGGCAAAAAGCATATTTAAGCCCCTGAACTTTATCTGTTTTAAGGATCAAGCCCCTGATCAATTATTTTTCCACATTGAGCCCCTGAACATTGATTTTGTTATGGTTTAGGCCCTTATTTAACTTTTTTGTCGAGTTTAGGAGATGAGAAGATCGATTTGGCAATTCTAATATTGAAAATCACAAAATGGGAGAGAAGAAAATCGAGTTTGGAAGAATATACTGAAAATTAATTTTTATAATTTCGTTTTAATTTTTAATTTTTTATCTCTCATAGTCAAAGAAATCTTTTTTTTATTTGTCCATGTCAACAAGCCGAATCGCTCTAACGATGTATGCAGTCCAAACTCGACAGAAAAGTTAAATAAGGGCCAAATCCATAACAAACTCAATGATCAGGGGTTCAATGTGGAAAAATAATTGATCAGGGGCTCAATCCTTAAAACAGATAAAGTTCAGGGACTTAAATATGCTTTTTGCCAAAAAAAATATTAAATTGAATTAGATAAATTGGATTTGTTAAATGCTAAATTCCTTCATACTTTTACTAAATTACCTAAATTAGAAATGGTAAATAGCTAAATTACAGTTAATTATAATTTACATCAAACAAGACACATAAAATATGAGGTTAACATGCACTTTTTTAATATCTAATGAATACTCCAGTATTTGAAAACCAAGCAAATATATAACTCGCAATACAAAATGAAAAAAATATTTGTTTATCTCACCACATAACTGCTATGAATTAATTCAATATTCCAAATTCTAACATTGTTATTCCTCTACTTAAAAAAAGCAGCTGCTTCATGTCTAGCCTAGCTATTCTTTCTTGATAATAGGAGGAATTAACAAAGTATTAAGTGAGAGAGAAATTAATAGAAGGAATTAACACCAAAATATAAAACATCAAATAAAAGTATATAAAATGTATGAGGAATTAACACCAAAATATAAAAACAACCATAGTTAAAAATATACTTCATAATAAACAATTTAGAATTAAAATGGAAAATTAAGAGCAGTAAAGCAACCTCATATATTTCATAATATGCAATTAAGAATGAAGGAAAAAATTAACAGCAACCAGCAACAAAGCAACGTTCATTCATTTTTCATTCTAGTAAGTGAGGAAGAAGAAACGGCAAAGCCCAAAGAAGAGAAGAGGTAGGGATTTAGGGTATTTTCAAAAAAATCTGGATCGTGATACATAAAACGACGTCGTTCCACTTTTAAGTGGAGCGACGTCGTTTTTACATATCACAAATCAGGGAAAAAAAATATAACTGTATCTAATCCCTAACCTTCATCTTCCCTGTCGCACGAACAAAGCCTTCATCCCTGCAACAATGGAGTTTTCTGTTCTGGGGCAAACTCTAAAAATCTCAAATCAATACCTAGGGTTTTATACATTCTTAGATCTCAGTGGGGGCAAGTGCCCCCATTGTCCCCACTGTAGATCCGTCCCTGACAAGATTGTCACAATAAACTCCTAACAAATCATTTTAAAGAGAACGTGACGAATCTAGACGGAAATTTCTCCCTATATTGGAAGTCCAGACCTTTTGGGATGCGAAATGGAAGTCCAGACCTTTTGGGATGGACGTATCATATGGTACATAACAAGATTGCCACAATAACTCATAACAAATCATTTTAAAGTGAATGTGACCAATCTTGAAATGGAAGTCCATGCCTTTTGGGATGGATGTCTCTCATGACACCCAGTATGCTGCCTTCCAGAAATGGATATTATGTATTCAACCACCTTTAGAAAAATTTAATCATGTTAGGCAGAAAAAAATGACGATTTGGCTTCACAAAATGAGGATTCGCGAAGCATGCGAATATAAATGTGCAGGGAAGATGATGATTTTACTTCGCGAATCGATGAAAATGAGGCCTGAAACGCGACGGTCTCCTTCGCGAATCGATGATTTCGCGAAGTCTGTGAGTGAAAAATCATGAACTGTTCTACTCGCAAACTTCACAAAATCATCAATTCGCGAAGTAGATCGTCATGTTTCAGGCTCTTTCTCATCGCAGATCTTCGTGAAACCAGACTATGCAAAGTGATTTTCTGGAAAAACCAAGAGAAAACAGTAGATACTTACATTTTTCGCGTCTTTCACCCTTAAAATCGACAATAATGATACGATAAAGTAGGGAAAACGATGAAAATAACGTAGAATAACCATTTCTTCGGTGGTCACAAGAAGAAAGAAACCAAAGAACGAGTAGGAACATGAAGATGAAGAACCATGGCTTCATTTTCTAGGATTAAAAAGATGAAGAATCAAAAGATGAAGAGAGAAAGAAGAGAAATACATGGTGATGTGGAGAAATGGTGCAGATTTCGCGAAATTTAAAGGAAGAGATGAAGATCACAAGTCTAGGAGAGCAACCGTTCGCGTAAGGAGGAGAAAGGGGAAGATGAAAGGGTGAGGGTATTTTGAGAAAGTCACACAAACATAGTCTAGATATGTAATAGGTTGAGTAAATGAGTTAAAAATATAAATGAGTCTCTCATTTGATCCAATTTTGTAAGTTTCCCTGTTTATAATCTATACTATATATACAGTAGTGTTCACATGGACCCTAAATGACCACAGTGAATTTGGTCATTCACCGTTAGATGTAGACTGATTAAAATCCTAAGGTGGAGATTCAAAGCATCCTAAGGTTTAGATTTAATCAGCCTACATCTAACGGTGAATGACCAAATTCACGTGGTCATCAGGGTCCATGTGACAAATACTGACTATATATAATAGCGGAAGCAGAGAGAATTTACAAGAAGTGTTTTAGAGCATTTTTTGCTTAGTTGGTATCATAGGAGAAAAAAATAATATAAAAATAAATGAGTTAATGAACTTTTATTATCTTTATATTATCTTTATATCATAAGTATTATATTAACTCATTATTTATTATCCATTATTAGCCCATTAATTAAAGTAATAAAAGAAAGTATGAGTTACAATAAGATGAAAAAACACTAAGCGAAGGAAATTCTAAAGTCACAAATAAACCTATATATAAAACATGATATATAGTATTTCATCATTATATTCATTGGCCATCAAAGACCTCCTTTAATTTTGATTATTTATTAGTTTTGTTCTTAATCTTATAATTTTGTTCTTACTTCAAATAATATAGTTTTATAATTTTTTTCTTACTTCATTAAGAGATTCAGATTTATTTAAAGGCGGTTTCCATTGATAAACTATATTAATATATAATTTTTTCAAGAATTTAGAGAATTTAGACTTTGATATCTCCAATTGAAGAAATCGGATGGAGATAGAAGAGACATAGACAATTGAAATCGGGAAAAACAAATGTGTCAGAAATTACAGGAAAGTGTTATGTTTCTGAATGTAATTGTTCGATTTTTTTTCATATGTAGTAGTTACTTTGTTCTCAATTGTGTTGTTCTACACATCTCGCTACCTTATATAACGATAAAAAAATATAAGGATCCATTCAAATTCCATTCATTTAACTTTAATAAATAACATTAAAACCAATAGAAGTAAAAAAAAAAAAAATATAACACATTTAATTTTTTGTTGTAATAATTAACACAATATTTAAACCTCCAAACTACTATATAAACCAAACAAAATTTAAAAAGAAAGACATGCTTATTTCAAATTCATGGATTTATCAAAGATTTTTTAAAGCACGAGAAAAAAAAAATTTAAAGAGAGCTAAAATTTGATTGAAAAAACATCGCCACAAAATGTAGTGAATATTTTAAAATTTCAAGATTATATACAAGAACGGAAAGGAATGACAATTGCAAACATGTCAACATGACCAATAGATTAGGACTTCAACAACTTCCAAAACTTATTATCAAGCAATTATAAAGATATGTATGTTAATTTATTACAATCCATAAATTTAAATTATTTTAAAACACAATATTAATATCACTACATGTAAATGATATAAAATTTTAAAAATATTAAAATATTTTACAAAAAAAAAATATCCACTCGTGCAACACGCGGGCATAATACTAGTTGTGTAGCATAGTAATATTTTAGACAACTTTTTCAGATTAACTTGCATGCGAGAGACTTGGGCCCTATTTGGTAACAACTTTCAGCATTTAAAATTAAAACATTAAGTGTTTATTGATTTTAAACTTGTTTGATAATACAACTTAAATATTTCAGTTAAGTCGTAGAATCACTTATTCTGGTAAGTTAAAAAAATTCAACTTAAGATTTTAAGTGAATACAACTAATATTTTTAAATTCAATACTTATTTTAGTATTTATCACATAATTATATCATTTAATACTTTCAACATTTATAATATTCAACATTTAAAATATAGTACCTATTTTTTTGGCATTTAATTTTAAGTTTTATCAAACATCACATGAGTTATTGACATTTTGGCAGGTTGTTTCTAACACAATAAATATTTTGGATATAGTTGATGTTTGAAAGATTTGATGTGACAATTAAATAACGGGTTCAATAATGATAAACTCGCATGTTCAAATTTTTCTTTGGTACGAATAAAATTGATGTTGCTTAAAAACGTTAGGGATAAATCTACACTTTCTAAAACATGATAAGGAAAAATTTGGACATTATCCCAAAAAGTATGTGATGTGTGGGTCGAGCCCATGTGTTAGGGAGGAAGACCCATCAACCAAGCAATCCCTACTCTTGAAACCAGGCCCACTAGCAGCCAGATCCATCCAGCTAATCCAACAAAAACTCAGACTGTCCAACTTACATATTCCGATTTCTGGATTTACCAGAAATATACGTTTTATTGTTATTTTGTAAATGACCAAATTATTTTGTAAATGATCAAATTTGATCATTAGCAACCATAGTATAAAAAATTGAATGGCCTTTCATTGGATTTTGGTAGAGCCACAACCAAAGTTTTGAGGCTGGTAACAAATATTAAATAATTTTTACAGCTATTCTTTTTTCAAAAGAAAAACAATATAAAATGCAATCTACTCACAAATTGTAAGCTAATAGTAATTTTCTTTTTTAAGAGGAAACTAAAAACTACAACACTGCGAAAAATCATTACAAACGGTTGCGTAGCATTAAAATGAAAATGGCAAGTAACATTCTCATTCACTAAAAGAGGAGAAAACAAGTGGTGGTGTCTATTATAAATAAGATCCCACACTCTTGAATAACCCCGACAGATCCTCTTTGTCGTAGTAGAAGCTATCCATAGTGCTTTTTGCATTGGATGGAGAATGCCCACTTGGGAGAGCAATTTTGACATCAAGCAAGCCCTCAAAACAGCTACAAAACTACTCAAAGAAACTTGTGTGTTTGTACAAATAAAAGGGCGGCCCGGTCGCATTACGCGTCCCCGCTGAGCGAGGGTCCGGGGAGGGGTCCCACCACAAGGGTGTATTGGGGGCAAGCCTTCCCTTGCCAATTTAATTGGCAAGAGCGTGTGTTTGTACAAATAAAAGTACAAATTTAGATACTAATAAAAAGTCTATATTTATTATATTTCTTTTTTCAAGCCTCAAATAATTACTTATACAATGAAGATCAATTAACAAATTTAAATATCATTTCAAATATATTAATTGCTAATACTAACAATAGTTTAACATCTCAGTCAAATAACAACTACTAGCAATTCATGCTTTAATCAAATAAACATAACAAATCTCATAGCGTATTGTGAAATGGCAAATTTCATTATAGTACAACCAAAAACCATCAAAATCAGCTCTAAGTGAAATGGGCAATTTCATTATAATATAAACCTAATCCATAATTATACTAACATGTTTAAGATTACAGATGATAAATAATACAAGAGGAAACAGTATATATATATATATATATTCATATACAAATCACAAAGCAACGTAGAAGGCGACGAACTCGCAACTTGATGCTAATAATATGCTTCCTAGTTGTCAGTAGATACTACAGACCAGATCCTGCTGCTTCCTCAAACTTGGAGAATGTCATGTAAGATAAAATGATGAAATAGTACTGAGATCTATGCCTAGTCTGTCATATTTTCTTCCTTTCTCAATCACAATATAGAGCATGCCTTCTGTGTCTTTCTCTTCTTCCTCTTCTTATGTTTTGGTGGCTGGAGAACTACTTTAATGGCAGCATCAAACACAGCTTTCACATTCTGCGTTTGTTTGTAGAGAGCGTACAAAAATATTATGTAAAGCACTATATTTCTCACCAAAAATGTTATTTATATATACATACCTGCTGGGTTTTTGAACTACATTCAATGTAAACCGGAGCTCCAATTAGCTTTCTCAGTTCCTCCCCCTTGAAGATAAGATGCAATGCAACAAATTATTTATTATATTGGAATTAACAATGTAATACTTAATATAGGAGTGGCTGCTAATACCTGAGCCGTAGAAATGGGCACCGCACCAGGGTGTTCTGCAAGGAATTGCTTATCATCTCGGAGATCTAAAAGAAGCAAAATTAGCTCTGATGAAAATTTTCTCATTGACAAAGTCTACTAGAGAAGAGAAGAACAAATTGCATGCAGAGGCATATTTCATGGCATGTGAATATGTCCATGTTAATCATTTCATTTGAAAGATGTGCACACATAAAACTATGTATCACTTTGATGAACTATGGAAATCCAGCAGAATAAGGAAATAATACCAAAAGAACTGACAGCCGTTGTTTCTCATGCAAATAAAATCCAGCCAATTCTGTAGGCAAACAATATATATTTTATGCTGCACCAACTTATAACTACAGTGGAACACCTAGCAAGAATAGATTTTCATGATATTTCCCCGGAATATAAGTAGTTATGTGTTATGATATGATGAACTTCTATAAGCATCAAAGTTATCACAATAAAGATTTCTCCAAATGCGCAAATCGTGATTTGTAGCATCCAGGATATGATAACACAAACTGATTTTGCATATCAATCAGAGCAAGATAATTCAATCCAAAACTTTCCAGTATTTTGCATCAGTACCAGTGCCAAAATAATAAAAAGGTCGTACTGCGAGTAGTTCAAGAAAGCTGGTTTTTCACTCAATAACCTTTCTGAATTTTAAGATAAAGTTTCATGGCGCAATCATCACCAGAAACATCAGACTCGCATACTATTGTTATGTGTTAAAAATTATGTTTTTCATTTCATGTGTTTTGTTTTGTTCACAATCAAGTGCGTTTATGCACTGCTCGTTATTGCTTTTAAAGTTGTTAGAGGAGAGAGAGTGTGACAGACATTTGTTGTGTGCGGGTCCACCCAACGGCTCCTTATGTAATGTTGCGGAAAAGTTGTGAGGCATCGATGAATTTAGCTGGATTTCCTTTTCTCTCTAAGATTCTCCTAATTCTTTTCTTCCTTTCTATTTCTGAAATTCTATCAGTAACATTTGGTATCAGAGCATCGGTCCTTGCATGAGCTTCCTCACCACATCCAAATCGCCATGGCAGAGGGAACTGGTGCCCAGGATTTGAAGAAAATTTGAAGGGTATGATGAAATCCATGCTCGCCGAGCACAGTAAGAAGCAGGAGGACGCCCTCATCTCCAAGACGCAGAGTGCTATCCTTGACAAACTTAAGCAGTTGATTCCCCAAAAACAAGCCCCATAGTCACTCTTAGCTCTGGAGGATTATCGGAATCATCTTATCAGCTTTCGACTCGATTTGCAAAAGTAGATTTTTCCCGTTTTGATGGAACTGATCTGGATGGTTGGCTGTTCAGATGCGAACGTTTAATCGATCTTACTCCGATGGACGCCAAGGTGAAATTGGCTTCACTTCATCTCTCAGGCCGCGCCCTAGAGTGGCATCAAACATATCTGAAGAACAGAGGAAGGTTAAATGAACCGCCATAGGAGGAATACACTAAGGTGATTAAAAATCGGTTTGGGGAAAGAGCCTATGAGGATCCAATGGCAGATCTCAAGAGACTGAACCAAACAGGAGCATTGAAAGACAATATTTTGAAGCTTTCGTATTTGCTCACACAAGGTTACTCTGTCTGAGGAAAACGTCCTGAGCTGCTTCATAAGTGGACTGAAGGATGAAATAGGGTACCCATTGTTGATGCAGGGACCCAAGACAATGCAGCAGGCTTATGCCTTAGCCAGGATACAGGAAGCCTATCTTACAGCCATTAGGCCAGGGCGATCTTTGATCAATACCAAGACCTCTTCTCCCTCAATAGGATTCAATCCCAACTACTATGCCAATACCGATACCAATACCCATAACCACTCAAAACCACCGCTGCTACCCACCCCTAACATTCCTAAACTTTTACCAAACTCTACTCAAATCCAACCATACCAAGCTAAAACCAATAACCAACTTCAGCCTAAGACTAGAAGGTTGACTGAAGCAGAATTGGCTGATAAGAGCGCCAAAATCCTCTGTTTCTGGATGAAAAGTTCCCACCAGGACATCAATGCAAAAAGAAATATATGCATATTATAATGATACGAGAATGTCCAGAGCTTGAAGAAGAAGGGGAATGGCAAACTTCAGGGGAAACTCAGACCGAGTCACCAGTCATATCCTTGTGTGCAATGGGAGGGTTGTTAGAAGCTGCACCATAGACCATGTGCTTGACACGGACACATAAGAAGCAAACCATCCGCATTCTAGTGGACTCAAGTAGCACCTATAATGTACTTGATTTGACATTAGCTAGAGGTATGGGTTGTGAATGCCAGAAATTAATATAAGATATATGATTGGGCCTTAACTATCAGCTTGAGCTTTTAGTTGAAATGGTTCCATGACATGATATCAGAACCTCTTGGACCAAATGGTCAAGAGTTCGAGTCATGAAAACCTCGTTGATTTGTGGAATTAAAAACACATGGTGGGATGATTGCAAAAGGATGCTATAGAAAAAATGGTCCAAGAGTTGTTGGACAATGGTACAATTCAAAACGGTGTTAGTCCTTACTCATCTCCAGTGGTATCAGTAAAGATGGCTTTGTCTGGAATGACCGTTTAGTCCAATAGACTCGGATACCATGTTATGCAACCAATTGAATTAAAAGTTCAAGCTGATAGTTAAGGTCCAAGAATAGTTTTACTATAATTCCTGACATACACAAACATGTAGATAACTACCAAACAAAAAAAGAAAAGAAAAACGAGGGAGACAAAAAACTAAGAGGGTGTATATGTGTGTTAACCATGTAAGTAACTGCTCCTTTATCAAGATTGCAGTCATAGAAAAATGGGTCAAGTAGGAAGCACAATTGTACTCAAACATGTAGATAACTACCAAACGATAAAAGGAGAGAGAGAGAGAGAGAAAGCAAAATAAGAGGGTATATATTGATAAGGATTGACTAATATTATGTTTGTTAGGATATTTATCCATAGATTAATTCTGTATTTATCTTAAATATTATACGCACTCCCTAAAGGAAATACACAATCACTTCTTCTCTGTTTCCTTACATGGTATCACAGCTGTTTGATCCACTCTCCTCTTCAACAAAACGTCTCCCTCCTCTCAGGCCTCTCCCATGGCAAACCCTAATTCCTCGTTTCTGGAATCAATAGGATCAATTGTTATTTGCTGCCCTAGTTGGCACTCTTTCTGCCTCACGATGTTGATGACTCCGAGATGGACGACCGGATCGGCAACGGACGTTGACGAGCAACATCCCTCCATAGCTCAGTAAAGTCTATCAACGAGAGCTGTCACGCTAGCGCTTGATCTCTTTCTGAGCGCTGTGCTCTATCTCCGTAGTTCCCTACAGCACTCTCATTCCGCTGGTCTCTCAAGCAAAAACCAGCCAGGATATCTAGGATATCCTTGCGAAGACTTACGCCAAGCCAAGTCGGGGACACATTAAACAACTCAAAGATCAATTCAATCGCATATCAAAAGGTAATCGCATTATTACTGAATATATGCAATCCCTTAAAGCTTGTGCAGATCAACTCGCTGCTATTATTGATAGTGTATTACTCGGTCTTGACTCAATCTACAATTCTGTAATTGATAGTGTATTACTCGGTCTTGACTCAATCTACAATTCTGTAATTGAATCTGTCAATACCCGTGACACTGTCATTTCCTTTGAAGAATTACATGAAAAACTTATCAATGGCGAGCTTACCTTACAACAAAATCAGTACAAAACCAGTTGGATCGCTGAAGTAGATCTATAAGTCTCCAAAGCCCAACAATTATAAGTCTCCAAAGCCCAACACTGAAAGACGTCATCGTCATTCTGTCGAAACATGTCTTACCCTTCTAACCTATGCTTCTATGCGTCTCAAATTCTGGTCAAATGTTTGTGCAATGGCTGTCTATCTTATCAATCGCCTCCCTACCCAACCTTAAATAATGACTCCCCTGTCTACGTCTCTTTCGCAAACCTCTAAACTATCAAAAGCTTCGAAGCTTCGGTTGCCTATGCTATCCATGGCTAAAACCTTACAATATGCATAAATTAATGACTAAATCTACTCCTTGTAGGTGTATAGGTTATTCTTCAACTCGGAGTGCTTATTATTGCCTCGATCTGTAGTCAAATAAAATACACACATCCCGCCATGTTCAATTTGTTGACACTAAGTTTCCCTATCTTCTCTCACCTCTCCAGCTCCTCATATTCCTCAACTATTGAAGGAATGGTGCCTGTTTACTATTCCATTACATTCAGATCGCTCCTCACCTCCCTCTATTAATACGATCTCCTTAAAGGAAATACACAGTGACTTCTTAAAAAAAAATACAAAATCACTTCTTCTTCTTCTATGTTTCCTTGCATATATATGTGCGTGCATGTATTGCAGTTATTTAGAAATAGGTCAAGAAGAAAGCATAATTGTACTCAAACATGTCGATAACTACCAAAAGAAAAAAGATACAAGGAGAAAGCAAAATAAGAGGGTTCGTGTAGAGAGAGAGAGAGAGAGCAAGATAATACTTCCAATTTATTGGACGCTCCTAAAATACTAAAAAAAAAATCAATTGACAAATAGCAACAAAGAAGTATATTTTTAGTAGTAGTTATGCCATGGAAGAATATCCAACCTACTCACCTCAGCTAATCAGCTGGTAAAAAATTTATAATGGAGAAAATGAAAATATACTTCAAGCGGGCATGCAAAGACTCTTAATCAGATAATACTGCAATGCTTACCATGGTCAAGAAAATGTAATTCCTAGCACTACATAATAACATCAGCATAACAGAGAACGAAACAAATTGATCATTCATGAGAGTGTCTAACCAAGCTTAGTTCCAACAAGAATAATTGGTACTCCAGGTGCATAATGCCTCAATTCAGGAATCCACTGAAAACAGAAATATAAACAAAGGAATACTTCATCATAAAATCACAAATAAGCCCAAACGAAATTTGAAAAAAGCTTTAAAAAGACAATGCTGCCACACCTTCTTTGCAATGTTCTCGTAACTGGCCTTGCTAATAAGAGAGAAAGCAAGTAGGAAAACATCTGCCCCACGATAGCTCAAGGGTCTTAATCTATTGTAATCCTCCTGGCCTGTTTCATGGAGTAATTATATGAAGCTCATGGTAGTAACTTTAAATGATAAAAACATAAAAATAGTTATGAATTACAAATATACCAGCAGTGTCCCACAACCCCAGATTGACAGTGCTCCCATCCACAACCACATTTGCACTGAAATTGTCAAACACAGTTGGTACATAATCCTGGTTCAAGGAAGACCATAAGGACCATAATGAAGAATTCTTTATGTCAAACATTCTGTCACAAATCTCAATTAAAATACTAATGAACTCCTATTCCAAAGGCGGAAATACAGCTTCAATAAGAAATCAATTATACAATAAATAAAACCTTCTATGAAACTTCCAAAAAATGTTGTCTATGTTCCATGGAACAATCAGGAAACCTATAGTGGCACTTCCTTCCTGTCATTAGCGCTTCCATGGAAACCTTTCCCCATTTCTTTTGGAAATAAAGATATGCACTAAGTGGTTGCTAGGAAAATTAAATGTACAAAATGAAGTTTAAAATTACTTGTGGTATAACAAGTATTTAATGAATTAAGAAAATTCTCTTTTTTTTTTCTGCAAAAGTAAAAACAACAAAGTCAAATGAACAGATCTAATTAATAAAAATTAATCTTTTAGGAACAATAAAACTGTTTCTTGGTTATATAATGTTGCAAAACAAATAGAAGAACCGAAGGGCCTCATAGTCCTCAGTTCCTCATTATAAGCTACAAATTAGCACCCAAAAAGTCCAAGATAGTCAACATTAAACTGAGACAGAGAAAAGAAAAATAAAAATCAATTCAATGTCTTCAGAAGATTGGTAAAGTAGATTTTAAGTCTTGCTTTGATTATCAAACTGGGGATGGAAGACATTTTTCATTCTGGTTTAACCTTGGATCCAGGCTCACAGTTTGAAAGAGTTATACCCTAGCATTGACTTTGAAGATGCTGATATTCCTAAAAGAGCTAAGGTTGCGGATGTTTGGTTACATTTTGTGTGGCATTTACCTGATCCTAGCTCAGAAATCATGGAGTCGTCTTGGAACAAAATCAGATCAATTAGACTTTATTCTGATAAAGATGATACAGTGACCTGGAAGCCTACCAAACATGGTCAATACGCAGTTGCTATTGCTTATCAGGTTCTCAGAAACAGCAAAGATATGGTGAGTTGGTGGAAGATTATTTGAGGAGTCAATTATGTGCCAAGGTACAGTTTTATACTATGAAGCACACAGAGGTTAACATATGAGGCAAGTACGAGACACACGAAATAAGTGTCCCTTCTGTTTTTCTAAAAAAAATGAGGACAATTCGACGACAGGCAGGGACACTTCGGGGACAAGCGGGAACATTTGGGGGGACAGATTCTGAGTTAATTATGTAAGATATAGGGTTGTTTATAAAACAACTTTACAAAAGGGGGGTTGATATGTAAAAGATAAAACCCTAAATTACGCCCATTTACTATGTAAGAAAAATAAATTAAAATTTAAAAGTCAAAACCCTAACTACACAGAGTATTCCAATTTAGATAGGAAAACTCTTACCAACCCCTTTAATCAAATCAGCCCTTTTGATCAAATCAGCCCCTTTGATCCATAATTTTAGATGGTCTCACCACATTAAATCGATAATTCATTACCAGCCAGCACCTTTCTTCTGATTTCAAATTTCAATTCAAAGTCTTCTAATTTTTCATACAAATGTTATATATACATAATTTCGTGTGTCCCCACCGTACCCATATCCATACTTGTACCTGTACGAGTATCCTTGTAGATGCTTCCTAGTATCTTGAAATGGAATCCTAGTATCAATGGAGACGGTATGTTTTACAATAGTGGTATTGAAACCATTGAGCATCTATTTTTCTCTTGTTCTGTATTTGGGACCAAGTAAGGATTCAGTCTGCTATCCCTAATCACCTTCACTATTGGAGGAGTGGTTAGCTGGTTTTGCATCAAAGCAACTGGTAACGTTGTAATGGAATGGAATGGAATAACCATTATATTACCTTGTTTGGTTAGTAAAATTGTACAATTAATGTAATTACCATTACATTACCATGCTTGTTTTGGTATGTGTAATCATAAATTTCTATTTACTCTTATAAATATGGGATAAGGAGTAAAAATATCCTTAACATTTACGGAGAGGATCAATTTTACTCTTAACGTCTAAAATGGTGCAATTTACCCCTAACGCTGGCAGTAAAGAACAACTTTACCTCAATGTTGGCAAGTTGGATCAAAACACAGATATTGTGTTCCTTATTCTGCATCAATTGCACGTAAGATGATTTTAAAAAAAAAAAGATTTCACATTTTTTGGGTTTAGAATTGAAGATTAATCCTTTTAAATTCGGTGAAATATTTGAATTTTTTTGTCCAACTTGTAAAAAATACAATATATATATATATTGAAAAAATTTCACGTTTAATCATATGTTTGTGATATGTTACTAATAAGTGAGAAAATGACGCACATGTGAAGTGTAGATAACAAGATTCATGACCGAGAAGACAATTTGATGAGTAATTTCTCCAATTGATCCAATTTGTCAATGTTGTGGGTAAAAATTGCTTTTGGCTGCCAACATTTAGGGGTAAAATTGCACCATTTTAGACGTTATGGGTAAAATTAGTATTTTTGCAGCTTATCCCTATAATTATATATATTTATAGGGATAAGGTGTAAAAATACCTCTAACAATACTAATAATTGGAAATTAATAATAATGTGATGTAAAAATGGAGTAAATGAAAAGGTTAGATTGAAGAATTAGGATTACATAGTCGAATGTAATAGGAATGCATATGGATTTCTTTAGTAATCCTAATTACAAAATTTATTGAAGAAAATTTAAATCATGGAATTTCCACTACATTCCAATAAAATTATAAATTGTATCCAAACATAGTAATGAGTTTTTAATGAAATGAGCATTTCATTACAAAACACATTACGTGTCTTATCGTACCCTTAAAGCTTCCAGCAGAAGACTCGGTTTGACTGCTTTCATTTACTATAGTTGGTCTGCTAGAAATAACTATGTCTTTTTTAAATTCTTGTATTGTTGTTGATGCCCCCATAAGATGTTGGGAAGGAGGATAAATTAGTTCTTGTTCAGATTTTGGTCTATACCAGACCTTGTAATCTGTGTTTTCTAGGTTTTGTGTTCTTAATAAAGCTGCTGCTGCTGCTGTTCTATCAAAAAAATCGTAAAGGAATCAGCAAAAGTATCTTGAAACCTTCACTTGGCTGTTTATTGTCCCGAATGCCAAATCCTATTTCTCTTGTAGATATTTAAGCATACAAGGTTCAGACAAGTAGGCAATTGAATATCTATATGGCATAGAATAATCGCACAGAGCACAAATACTAGCATGGCTTTTGCTTCTCTTTCCCCTAGTTAATAACCAACAAAAACCCCAAATCCGGTAGTTCAACTAAGTTAAGCAATCTTCTAAGATTTATTTTCTCCCACAAATCACACAATGAGTCATTCTCTTTTTGGAGTCTAACCAGTGTCCTATAAAACATGAACAATCAAAGACAATTTTCTTTCAGCTTCATAATTTGGTTAGAAATCAAATACTAAAAGATATAAACTACTGTCACAGCTTGACTATCTATTCGGAGACTAGCTAAACAAGGATCAGGTATCCTGATTATTTCAATTACTCCTTTTGTTCTGTTTTTCTGTGTCAGAAAAAAACCCCTCAGTTGACATAACAGAGAAATTTGTAAAATAGAAAACAAGTATGAGTTTCTTCAAGTTAGCATTATTTTCTTAAAAAAAAGAAACATAACAAAGGCAAAAGAAGAAGTTTCTAGGGAGTCAACGACATGTAGGTAGCTCAATCGAGTATAGATTTTGGCACATTTTTCTCAAGAACCAAACAGAAAGAAATTGTATACATACAGTAGGAAAAGTGTTGCTGGTGTAGGAGATGAGCATGCAGGTCTTCCCAACAGCACCATCGCCAACAGTAACGCACTTAATGAACCTGGAAGCACTCATGGTTCTTGCTTGTTGTTATTAGGTTCAATTAAAAAACTCTACCTCTGGGAAACATAGAGAAGATGAGAAAGCAACGCAATGCAACCCCTTCTGAGAGGAACAAATTGGAAACTAGAGAGAGAAAGGAAGCAACAAAATTGGGGGCACCAGAGCTCAAGAAAGACAAGAACCACTGCCTGCCAGCTATAAATGATATTAACCTATATTTCAGGCCCCCAAAATTTCTACTCAACAAAATGGACCCACTTCCTTGTTTTTTGGATTAACTTTATATTTTTTGGAAGGGAAAAATTATGTTCAGCAAAATAAAATTTAAAGATTCCTACCAAAAAAAAAAAAGAAATTTAAAGATAAATATATATAAAATTCTAAATAAAACATTATTTATGTCTTCGGATCATTTCAGAAGTAACCAAGGTGTTGTTTTCACAATTTAATAAAGAGTAAATTTCAAATAAAACTCATATAATTTCACTAATTTTTAGATAAAGAACTGTGATTTATTTTCTTTTCAAAGTAAAGACTTATGCCCTGTTTGGGAATTAGCTGTTAGCTGATTACATTAGCTGTTAGCTGATTACATTAGCTGAGTTGACTAGCTGATTTGATTAGCTGTTTGTGTAGACCTGTTTGGTAAAAATTAGCTGATTGATAATAGCGATTTGTGCAAAAAGACGAATAAGGGCATTAATTTTGGCGCAGGAGAGGAGAGAGTCTATCTATTAGGGTTAAAGAAGTCCATTAATTTTAATATTGCAAAACGCTAATTGAAAAAGCTCCTTTTAAGAGCTTTTTCTAAATTAGCGTTTTCATCCCAAAACTCTCTCCATCAAACACTCCAATTAACGGTTTCAGTGGTCAAACCTCTAAAGTTGGTCAAAACCACTCTTTTTATTCCAAAACGCTCTTTACCAAACAGGGCCTTAAGTTTTCAACTTTAGCAAAATAAGGATTTTTTCGATTGATACTATTAAAATCATCCTTGACGACTTCAAAAATAACATATTTTAAGAACAAATTCTAAGCAACTTTAATTTTTCAACTTTTTTATTTTGAGATTATTTAGATGATATTTGGTAAAGAGAGAGAAAGTTAATGTTTAGAGAGAGAAAGTTCCAAAAAATATGATTTTCAAAAATAAAAAATGTAGTTACATAGCAAATATGACATTGAACAACTTTAATTCTTGAAAAATTTTCATTTTCAGGTCGTTAAAGATAGTTTTAATAGCATTAATCCAAAAGGTCCTTGTTTTATTAAAAATGTGAAACCTCAACTCGATATGTTTAATACTAATTCATTCATTATAGAAAGCGCCTCTTCCCTCATCGCCGCCCCGCCGTCCCCGCCCTGTGGCCATGGCGGAAGCCGCCTTCGCGATTGCCCATCTCTTTGAACGGTCCTCCTTTTCTAAAGCAACTTTCGCTGCAGAGCCGCCGCCCATGTCAAAGCCTCCGTCCTTTGCCTCAGTGGTAAGCAAAACCATCAACCCGATTGCTATCTCACCGCCGACGAGCCCGCTGATTACAGAGGAAGGAGGATTCAAAGCTATCAGAATTCAGCAATCGATCTATGAGGAAAGGATCAAATCCTTTGAACACTCAGTTATTGGGAGATTGACTCTATCAAAAGGGGATCAACCTTGGAAGCACCCTGAGCTCAAGCACAAACTGAACCAGATATGGCAAAGAAATATGGACTGGAAATTCATATCCCTCGGTAAGGGCTTCTACCACATTATTATGCCTACTGGTGCTGCTTTACAATCAGTATGGAGTCTCGGAGCCATCCCGCTAAAGCCTGGAAATATGAGATTCACACCCTGGACTCCCGGATTCAATCCAGACTTGCATAAGTCATCATCGGCTCAGGTATGGGTACGTTTCTTTAACCTCCCGTGGGAATTTTGGGATCCCCGCATCCTTGCTAGTATAGCCCGAGTGGTGGGAGTCCCTCTTCGTTTTGACCACAACACCGTTAATGGTGAGTTTGGGCATTATGCCAGGGTATTAATTGATGTTGACCTGTCAAAAGACATCCAATCCAAGATTCGGGTTGATACTGATGTAAGAAAACAATGGGTGTATATTGAATATGAACATTTACCGGCTATATGCTCTATCTGTGCTAACATCGGCCACACGGCCATGCAATGCCGTAAAAATGGTCCTGCACAGCATTCCAAACCCCTTCACAGGGATGGTAAACAACATGTGCAGGCTCACCCATTCAGAAAGGAAGTGTCTAAAGCTTCTACGAGTAATGCTACGCCAAAGGAGGCAAATGCATCTGTTTTTAATATCGAGAGTCTGCAAATGGTTGTTCACGGTTCAAAAACCCAAGCCGCAGGGGCAGATACCAGGAAATGGGGGGATTTGAGCGACGAAGGCGGCAGGCCCGAAACAGATGACGAAGAGCAGGGACTTGGGCAAATCCAGTTGCAGGATATCAGAACAGAGACTAATATTGTGAATCTGGAATTGGCTCAACTTCAGGAGCAAAAACAGTAGCAGAGTACAGATGGTAGAGAGGTGACTGTGTTTGAACACTTTGGGCAGGTTCCGAATCAAGAACTCATACCTAAACAGGTGCTGGATACCCCCGGGGACGTGGAATGGGCTAGAAAAATATGGAAAGACAGGGTGCTTATGTCGGCTGGCTCTGATGATTCGCCTTGGACAGTCAAAGGTATTAAGAAGAAAAAATCCTCTTCTGCGAGAACAACCAGTGACACTCGAGCCAAGAGGCAGAGCAGGACCCCCAACCGATATCAATGATTGTTATGTATTGGAATTGCAGGGGCCTCGGTAACCCCCGTACGCAGCGAGCTCTTCGCCTTTTATGTACTGTTAATTGCCCAAATATTCTCTGTGTTGCAGAACCAATGGTTCAATTTGAGCAGATTCATCACACTTTCTGGTCTTCGCTTAATCTGCAATTTGTGGCTCAAAATAATTGTGGCTCTCTTTGGTTACTTTTGAAAATTGGCATTCCCCCGATGCTTCAGATTATTAGCTCCCAAGAGCAACACATCACGGTCAAATACCCTACACAAGGTAAGGACTTCCTCCTGTCTTTTGTCTATGGGAACACCTTAGCTGCGACCCGTAGAGAGCTTTGGTCTTCACTTTTGGATCTATGTGGCTCTGATAATAAATGGCTAGTTCTGAGAGACTTTAACGCCATAACTGGTTCTCACGAGAAAACTGGGAGATGCCCCGCAAGGAGTTCTTGTCTGGATTTTAGCAGTTTCATTGAAAATGGTGGTCTTGTTGAGATTAATCCCACGAGAAATCAATTTACTTGGACTAATGGGCGTCAAGGAGCTGACCATGTAGAATGTCGTCTTGACAGGGCATTAGTTAATGAAAACTTTGTGGACTCTTGGGATCGTATCACTGGCTCTGCTCTTGCCCGTCACAGATCTGATCACTGCCCCCTAATTATAAGATGTACCTCAGGAGTCACCAACAGAGCTAGATTCAGATTCCTCGCCATGTGGTTTGTTAGGGATTATAGCCAGTTAATCAACTGTAGCGCAACGGAATTGCGGTTTAAAATTTATTTCTAATCCCTTATAGCTTGATCTTTGTCCGTTAACCATTGATTGAATAAAACCTTTTGATCCATTTAAGGATATAAACATACCTGGACTGTCTCTTCTAGAGACGGCTGAAGAATCAACAAGGTAGTGAGATCTCCGTAGTCAGGTGCACGAACAACTATTGAGCTAGAACCGGTGCTAACCGAAGAACGGAGGATGAACTGGAGAGATTTTGATATTTTACAAAACAAAATCCACTTTCCCAAATGTATGGTGGCCGCCAATTTGGTTATTGCTTCTTCAAAGCAATCAGGTTGGTGGCCGAATGAATAGTAGTCAAGTTAGGTTGTTTTAGGTTATAGGCTTTTAATTATATATAGTGTAGTTATTCCTAAACCTAATTGGTTTAGGGTTAATTGGTTAATTACAAAACTAATCTAATCCTAACATAATCACTTAAATAAATACCAATAGTATTTATTCTATGCAATTAGTTACAATTAGATTAAATTTAATTACCCCAATTAAATAAACAACACTAATTAATAAATTGACGTATTAGTTTGATTAATTATTCACGAATGCAATTTCATTAATTTACAAATTAATTAATTACATCCCGTAAACTAATTAACCAATTAAATATTCAACGCCTAAATCTATTAATCAATTACATTGATACAAAGTATCAATTAATCAATTAATTAACCACCAATTAATTACCTTGACATTTCACTGTCAACCAATTAATTAATCTCATCCCTCCAGTGTACCGTTCTATAAGTTCTAACTCAGATGTTCAATGTGCACGATCCTATGAGACTGTCCTTAGCTAGCAGTGGGCTCACGGCCCACAGACAGTAAGTGGGTTCTAGCAAACCATTACTGCCCCTAACCAATACAGCTATTTCAGCAGTCTAAAGATGCAGAGACCATGTAGTTATCTCTTAACTTCTTTTACCATTTAATATCGATATTATAAACTAAAGGCATGTCGGCTGTCATCCTCTCTGTTGTTTATGATATTTCTTGATCTTAAGTAGATTAATGAATCCGATAAGTAAACTACTTATCAGGGTGTGGCCACACACTTATCAATCTCACTCATCAAGTGGCCTGTGATATCATCTCACTATTATGTGAGCGGTAATTCCATCACTTCACTATCAATGCCAATGTGTTCATCTCTTCACCCAATCATACCCGTATTTGGCATCCTGTTACAGACCTGTTAGGCGTATGTCAAAGTGAACCGGATCCCACATTGATATTATAATGAAATCTGGTCTGAAGACAGTTAGAGACCTACTTAAGAAAACTAATGACACAACCACCATGTAGTTTTCTCGAGCGGATCGATCCAGTCACATGTATACAACATGTACCCATATTCACAACTGACTTATCAAGTGCTATGGCTAGTATCAATTACTACCATACAGTCGTCGAATATACAAGTCTGTGGTCCTGATCATTCCCATGATAGAATAGACTTGGGATACGGTTTTACGATTATCAATCAATGGATTCTCTATTCATATTATAGCACAAGATATAAATGAACTAGATTAATGCCTTTATTAATGTGACACAAATACATTTTATAAGAACCAATGCCTATGAACTAGGGCACACCAATAGTCTCCCACTTGAACTAGTTCCAAGCGGGTATTGCCCTAAACACTATATGTCTAGTACTACCAATTGCATTGGTAAACTGACCAGCGACATTGTTCTCAGTGTCAACCCTCTACAATGTAATGTCACCGGGTAAGGTGTTACTATCTAAGTACGCGTTTGGATCTCTTTTGTGACATGGGATCTAGTGTTTGTGCTATGACCCCATTATTGTCATAGAAAACATCAACTGATCTTAGGAGAGTTTGACCTACTCCTAAATCAGTTATGAACTTTTAATCCAAACTACTTCCTCTGCATCATCGCATGCAACGATGTACTTAGCTTCCGTCATAAAATCAGCAATGGTTGGCTACTTTAAGGATCTCCAACTAATGGCATCGCCATTCAGGAGAAATCCATAACTAGTATGTGACTGGTTATCATCCTTAAAGTCTCGATCAGTGTAACCTGATATTTCCATTCCTTCTACCCATCAAAATACTAAGAAAAACATCCTTGGTACGGTTAAGGTACTTTAGGATTGCCTTGACTGTCTTCCAGTGTTCCTTATCAGGATCTAACTCGCACCGACTAGTCATGTTTGGTGCAACACGCAACATATGGCCTTGTACATAACATGGAGTGCATGATGGATCCTTGTCTATGTACGATGCCTGACTCAAGCCTAGAAGTCTGTTGGATCTATCTCTATAGATCCTGATCCCTAAGATCATTTTGGCTTCTCCTAAGTCTTTCATTGCGAAGCATTTACTCAACCACTACTTCACGCCTTGCAGTGTTAGTATATTGCCTCCAATGAGCAGTATGTCATTGACATACAATATCAGGAAAGTGGATATGCTCCCACTGAATTTCATGTACACACAGGGTTCATCAAGATTCTGCACGAAACTACTTGAAACACCACCTGTATAACCGGTTTAGCCTCCTCAATGTTTTGATGATCTATATCGATTCCCAAAACATCCTCATCATAAGCTGCAGGAGTTTGTGAGTCTTGAATCTCAACGAGATCAATATCACTCCCACTGTCTACTTTGGAAAGGAATTCCTTTTCCAAAAAGACTGCAAACCTAGCCACGAATGTTTTATTCTCAGTTAGGTTGTAGAAGTAATAACCCTTAGTTTCCTTAGGGTAACCCACGAACTGGCATTTAACAGATCTGGACTCTAGTTTGCCACTTATCAATTTCTTGACATGTGCATCAAAACCCCAAATCTTCATGAAGGAAACGTTGGGCTTTCGGCCCATCCATAATTCATATGGTGTTCCTTCAACTGCCTTGCTCGGTGTATTGTTAATTATATGAGTAGCAGTTTCCAAAGCAAATCCCCAAAAGGAGATAGGGAGAGAAGCTTGACTCATCATTGAGCGGACCATGTCGAGCAGGGTCCTATTCCTCCTTTCTGACACTCCATTCCATTGGGGTGTACCAGGAGGAGTGAGTTGGGATACAATCCTACACTCTCTCAAGAATGAGACAAAACTCTTGGCTCAAGTATTCGCCCCCTCTATCAGACCAGAGCGCTTTTACTTTCTTGCCAAGTTGATTTTATACTTCATTTTTGAAATCTTTGAATCTCAGAAGAGTTTCAGATTTATGTTTCATCAGATACACATACCCATACCGGCTATAGTCATTTGTGAAGTTAACAAAGTACAGAAAACCAGATCTGGCACTGGTGCTCATTGGACCGCATACATCTGAGTGTATCAGCTCCAACAGCTTTGTGGCCCTTACACCAGTTTTGGTGAAAGGCGCCTTCGTCATCTTCCCTCTTAAACAAGATTCACATGTGTCATAAGACTGCATGTCAAATGACCCTAGCGCTCCACTAGAGTGAAGCCTAGTTATGCGTTTCTCATTTATGTGGCTAAGACGCCAGTGCCAGATATATGTAGGATTCGGTTCATTAGTCTTAATCCTTTTAGCTTTTATGTTATAGGTTGATTCACTACGTTTTAGATCAAGGATATACAAACCATTTTCTAGAAATTCGGTTCCATAAACAATATTGCCACGATGTATAGAAATCATACCACGTCCAATATTAAAATTAAAACCATAAATATCCAACATAGAAACTGAAATAATATTCATGTGCATTGCAGGTACAAGATAGCAATTTCTAATTTCTAAAACTAATCCATTAGGTATCTCTAAGAATAATCTTCGATCTTTAAGGCCTCTACATGAGCACCATTGTCGACTCGAAGATCCACTTCACCAGATCCCATCAATCTCCTATTTCTTTGTCCCTGCACATTTGAACAAATGTGAGTACCACATCTAGTGTTTACAACCCAAGATGTAGAAATAGCCAGATTAAATTCAACAACATAAATACCTAAACCAGAAGCTTCGTCCTTCTGTTTCTCCCTTAGCTTTGGACACTCATTTTTCCAGTGTCCCTTCTCATTACACTCATGGCAGATATCATCTACTGAGGCCAACCTACCTTTAGAAGCTGCCGCCTTCCTAGCCTTGGGCTTGACCTTTTGGGCATTCGCTTTGGACTTGGACTTGGCCTTTCCCATAGGCACGTTCCCTTTGTTAACCAGCAACACTTCTGAAGTCCTCTTGCAGGATTGCTCAGCAAGTTTCAACATGCCATGCAATTCTACTCCAGACTTATCAACGCCCTGTATGTGGTAGTGCATGATAAACTGATTGTAGGATGTCGGAAGTGATCCAAGAATGATGTTGACTGCTAGTTGTGCAGGCACTGGTGAGCCAAGCCTTGACAATGTGTCAATAAAACCCTTCAACTTTAGCACGTGTGTGCTAACAAAAGTCCGGCTTGCATCGTAGTGCTGCATAACGCCTTTGTTGTCAAGTATATTTCCTGACGAGCTTGATCTTGGAACATCCTTTTGAGTTGATCCATGATCTCAAAGGCGTGCTACTCCATGAACTGTTTCTGAAGATCAGGAACCATGGTACCCAGCATAATGCATGACACATCCCTGTCATCCTTAACATGTCGGTCGTACTCCGCCATTTGATCAGCGGTTACGCCCCGACCTGTAGGACGAGCTGCTGGTAAGGCAACAGTCAGCACATATTCCTTTGACTCGTGTCTAAGAACTATTTACAAGTTCTTGGACCAGTCAAGGAAATTAGTCCCTAAAAGCTTTTCCTTTTCCAGGAGTGGTCTGAGTGAGTTGTTGCTTATTGCAGCCATTTAATTTTCTTTTCGTGTAATTTTGATGTGGAGTTTAATCTACGTGGAAAAATTACATTAGAGTTAGAATAAAGGGCTTAAGCCAAAGATCAAATTAATAATCCATTTTAATTCGTTATTGGTGATATTTATTTGGCTGTCTTGACCAAGATCCACAATCCATCAACAATCGACCGAGCTAGGGCTCCGCCGTCGACCATTGACGATTTGGTAGGATAAACTATCCAATCCTCCGTAAGGACTCTTGGTTTTATGGGCTTTGTGACACTTAGCCTATCTGTGCTTAGGGCCCGCTCTGAGCTAATGCTACCCACGTTGAGTCCAACCACCATACACGTGTTAGCCATACCGAAGTATCCTAACCCTCGACGGCCCACTAATTACTACAGCATACCTGCTAGGGCACGTCATACACTGTAGCACTACCTGGGAGGAAGAGGTGTGAATCTGGAAAGCACTTTTAAGCGACTCAATATTTCATTATCCGGATTAATTAAGTGATACGGCTTTAACATATAATTATCGCGGGTGATGATCTGGTGATCGTTGCTACTTATATTTTATGTTATACTAAGCAATTGTATAATCAAAATAAACATAGAGACTCTATGGGCCTTATAATACATCCTAAACTAGATATACTATCTAATCTTCACGGGCTTGCTTCAAGTCTCCTTGGGCTCCCACCATGGGCTTGGACCATCTGGGCTTCTTCACGACCAATTACAATTTTATGAATAGAACCTATTCTAAAATTACATTAATGAAAGAATGGCACGCATGCCATATTTCCCAAAATAAATTAAATTACAAACCGACTTTAATTTAGGGCCCATAGAACTCTATAACACATTGCTGCACGGTAAGACATATAAATATAATGCATGATCATGGCATTCCAAAATCATCTAATAAAGTTAAGCCGAGTTACTTAGGGTGAAATCGTCAATTTTACCATATGTGACTAAGGTCCATAAAGGCCCAAACGGTTAACATCCATTTGTATGCAAAAATTACAATTTTGCTCCCACTGAATTTTAGGGTCGTCACATATCTAAAATTTAGCCCTCCCAATTTAAACCGGTGTCACGGTCTATTAGTCCAATTTCACAAATTAACCATATTCAATTTTATACAAATTATCAATTCGATCAAAAATTAAATATGCATGCAAATTAAAAACATTTTAATACCAATTAGTTTTTATTAAAAAAATTGTTTAATAAATTAAACGATATTAGGGCTCTGATTTTATTAAAATTGCCCGTGAAAAATTTTAAAGATTAAAATTAGTCCCGTTAAATCCAAAATTAGACTAATTCTGAATTTTTGACGGACCCGGGACAGCGACGGGGCTGCTGTCTGCGGACAGCAGTAGCACTGCTGTTCGCGGACAGCAGTCCCGCGACTGCTATTCCGTGTCCGAAACTAATTTTTTTCTTTTACTATTTTAAAAAAAAGGCTGCTGTATTTTTATTTAATTTTAAATTATTCTAAAAACAATTTCATAACCAAACACACCAAAATTACAGGCAGAAATAAAATTGAAAACTTCCTAGAACAATTTCTACACGAGGAATTAATAGGAAATTTCAAAAACTTGATTTGGAAAAATAATAAAAAAACCAAATCATATTAATTTTTCAATCAATCAAAACAGACTAAACCATAGCTCTAATACCACTGTTAGGGATTATAGCCAGTTAATCAACTGTAGCGCAGCGGAATTGCGGTTTAAAATTTATTTCTAATCCCTTATAGCTTGATCTTTATCCGTTAACCATTGATTGAATAAAACCTTTTGATCCGTTTAAGGATATAAACATACCCGGACTGTCTCTTCTAGAGACGGCTGAAGAATCCACAAGGTAGTGAGATCTCCGTAGTCAGGTGCACGAACAACTATTGAGCCAGAACCGGTGCTAGCTGAAGAACGGAGGATGAACTGGAGAGATTTTGATATTTTACAAAACAAAATCCACTTTCCCAAATGTATGGTGGCCGCCAATTTGGTTATTGCTTCTTCAAAGCAATCAGGTTGGTCGCCGAATGAATAGTAATCAAGTTAGGTTGTTTTAGGTTTTAGGCTTTTAATTATATATAGTGTAAATATTCCTAAACCTAATTGGTTTAGGGTTAATTGGTTAATTACAAAACTAATCTAATCCTAACATAATCACTTAAATAAATACCAATAGTATTTATTCTATGCAATTAGTTACAATTAGATTAAATTTAATTACCCCAATTAAATAAACAACACTAATTAATAAATTGACGTATTAGTTTGATTAATTATTCACGAATGCAATTTCATTAATTTACAAATTAATTAATTACATCCCGTAAACTAATTAACCAATTAAATACTCAACGCCTAAATCTATTAATCAATTACATTGATACAAAGTATCAATTAATCAATTAATTAACCACCAATTAATTACCTTGAAATTTCACTGTCAACCAATTAATTAATCTCATCCCTCCAGTGTACCGTTCTATAAGTTCTAACTCAGATGTTCAATGTGCACGATCCTATGAGACTGTCCTTAGCTAGCAGTGGGCTCACGGCCCACAGACAGTAAGTGGGTTCTAGCAAACCATTACTGCCCCTAACCAATACAACTATTTCAGCAGTCTAAAGATGCAGAGACCCTGTAGTTATCTCTTAACTTCTTTTACCATTTGATATCGATATTATAAACTAAAGGCATGGCGGCTATCATTCTCTCTGTTGTTTATGATATTTCTTGATCTTAAGTAGATTAATGAATTCGATAAGTAAACTACTTATCAGGGTGTGGCCACACACTTATCAATCTCACTCATCAAGTGGCCTGTGATATCATCTCACTATTATGTGAGCGGTAATTCCATCACTTCACTATCAATGCCAATGTGTTCACCTCTTCACCCAATCATACCCGTATTTGGCATCCTGTTACAGACCTGTTAGGCGTATGTCAAAGTGAACCGGATCCCACATTGATATTATAATGAAATCTGGTCTGAAGACAGTTAGAGACCTACTTAAGAAAACTAATGACACAACCACCATGTAGTTTTCTCGAGCGGATCGATCCAGTCACATGTATACAACATGTACCCATATTCACAACTGACTTATCAAGTGCTATGGCTAGTATCAATTACTACCATACAGTCGTCGAATATACAAGTCTGTGGTCCTGATCATTCCCATGATAGAATAGACTTGGGATACGGTTTTACGATTATCAATCAATGGATTCTCTATTCATATTATAGCACAAGATATAAATGAACTAGATTAATGCCTTTATTAATGTGACACAAATACATTTTATAAGAATCAATGCCTATGAATTCGGACAGAGCCTGTAGACATAATCAGGCGCAGGAGGATCTCGACTTGCAGCTTCATAGGCAAGAACTCCTATTTAAGGATCAAAGCCGTGTTAAATGGTTGAAGGTGGGAGACCGCAATTCCTCTTTCATCCACCGCTGCGCAAAGTTAAGGAAAATTCTATCTACTCTTGACGCGCTTACAATTGAGGGTGTGCGCATCAATGATGAAAACACAATTGCGCATCATGTTGTTGAATATTATTCGGCTCTTTTCACTGGTAAAAACTGCCCCGTCAACTTGAGTCCAATCAGTGAAGTAATCCCAAATCTGGTCTCTGATGCAGACAATTTCTCTCTCACTAAGCGTCCCACTGCGAAAGAAATCAAAGATGCATTTTGTAGCCTAAACGGAGATAGTGCTCCGGGTCCTGACGGATTCGGAGGCCTTTTCTACCATAAGTACTGGGATATAATCGGCCCGGACATCTGCAGCATGGTGGCTAGCTTCTTCGACACAGGTTACATTCTCCCTGGTATGAACTTAAACCTCATGGCTCTCATCCCTAAATCGAATGAAGCTACTGTGATTTTTCAATTCCGGCCTATTGTGATGGGTAATTTCAGCTACAAAATTATTTCTAAGCTTCTGGCAGACAGGTTGTCTCTTATTGCTGCGAAAATTGTTTTTGTTAATCAATTCGGTTTTGTCCAGGGTAGAAATATTCACCAATGTATTGTTGGGGTTTAGTGTCCTATAGACAATTGTTCTAGGATATAAACTTAATGTAAATGAAGTGTTCTTTACATCATTTGTTTTTAATAAGATATGATTTCATAACTATATAAAGGCAACCTCTCTTAAGAACTAAATAAGTCTAATAAAAGGAAATCCCTAAGTTTGTTTAAAGTGATTATAAAGTGTTCATACAAGCATGAAGTGAGACGAAAATTTATAATAAACTAATAAACTTAAAACCACCCCAAGTCAAGTAATATGTTTAGAAATAGGATTGACATATCACTGTTGAGACTTGTATGTAACAATGTCTTCTGTCGAGACAGAGAGCTGATCTCACAAGCTTCAGATATGCAGATATCTGGACAGTTACATGGATCCAATGAAAGGGAGTTCATTAGGATTGGGGACCCGACTTGAGATAACAGGATGGGTAGATTTATCCTTGTCACCTGTTCATCCCATTGGTATTAATAGGTATAAGTAATCCTCAAACTCAAAGGAATGTTAATTAGTGATTCTGGATTATGGAATGTGATACTTTGATCCTGTTGTAACACGATCCATAACAGAGATGACTCTGGGGTGTGAACGGCAGACGTTGGGTATCACATGAAGTAATTGCAGGATAGTTATACATTGGATTGAGCATTTGTCACTCCCGATAAATGGGAGATACGTCCAAGGATCGCTTATGGAAGACTTGACTCTAAATCCTTGCAAGGTGATAGCTTAAGACTTGAAATACAGATTTAACTTAACCTATCTAATTGGAGTTAACTCGGCCTGTACAAGTAAAACGAACGTCTCGCTATATGTGACTTGACATTATCCATAGTCATAAGATTCAGTTCAAGGATGTAGTTGATAAAGGATCGAATTATACTGTAACTAATACGGAAAGGTCAACGACAGAATCAACCTGTCTTCTTATAGCTCTGGGGGAATGTTTCGGATTTGCTAATCACATTTCGTGTACTCATTTCGTTATGCAAAGATTAAATATAATTCTGAGAAAATTAATTTAATAGTTGCATACGGCTAGAAGCAATAAGAACCTAATGGGTCACACATAAGACTTGGGGCCCAAAAGAGAAACAGATGTTAATTAATTGATGGAAGCCCAACTGAGTCCACTAAGGCCCAGTAAGTAAAGGGGGGCGTTTTTTTATGTATAAAATACATAAAGAAATTTATTTGATTTTAAGCAATCCTAATTAGATTATGATTGTGAATTAAATTATTTAAAGGATAAATAAGTTAAGAGGTTTAATGAGATTAAATTACTCCTATTATTATCCTAAAAAGTTATTATTATTATCTTTATATTTAGATATAATTATAGATAATAAATAAGAATTATATTCCGAATTAAATTCTTATTCAGTAACCTAATTCTATCTAACTAGGGTTTAGATACAAGAGAGTATATATACCCCCTTTATAGGTAAATTTCGAAAAAAGCCCTAGTCTACCGAAGAGAAGAATTTCGACCCCCTTGTTGAGGACGAGATTATTCACCGCTTCCTTCCATTTCAATTGATTATTAATCTCTTTCTCTATTCCTTGATCTTGTGTTGATTAATTAGAGGCAATCTATTCTTGATTGCTTTCATACGGTTGAATTCTAACTTAGTTTTGAATTGTGTTTTTGTCTTGTGCTCGGGAACTCGAAGTAAGAGTTGTGGGCACTTCGATTGCAACGGTAGATAGAACATCAAAAGGTATTTCCTTCTATCCCTCTTTATATGAAATAACGATTAACGGATCTTGGGTTAATGGAAAAAGGTTAAAAAATTTTATATTTCCGCTGCCAAACGTTTGCCTATTTTCCTTCAGTGGTATCAGAGCCTGCATTAAATCCGTTATTTCATATATGAAAATTAAGAAGTTTTTCAATCAGATTGAATGAATATTTATAGTTAGGTTAATTAACGAAATTGTTTTGATTAATTAATTCTAAAGATAAATAAGTTTTAATTAATTGTTAATTAAAATAGATTATGCATATGTTCCTAATTATTTTGGTTGATAATCATTATAACAAAATCTATTAGTTTTATAGTTAGATTGATAAAAGTTAGTTTTATTATTCTAAAGATAAAACGGAAAATCTTTAATAAGTTTTTCTTATTTTCTGAAAATCGTTTTAAAAACGTTTTAAAACCAATATATATATATATATATATATGACAGCAGTTACCGTCGTGCGATTGCTTCCTCGCGACAGCAATCGCATAACGTCTGGCCGCCGCTGCCGCGAGGCAGCGGCGGACCAGACGCGTGGCTGCTGCCAAACGGTAGCAGCCACGTGTTCGGGGCCCGGCCCAGAACATGTATATTTTAAAACTGTTTTAAAATATGTTTTTAAATATAGTTATATATATATATGTTTCAGAAATTAATAGTTTTCTGTTTTGATTATCGAATAAAAGAATTTATTTAAAAGTTTGTTTTACCTATTTGTAAATCAAAAGTATTAAATGAATTAAAATCAAAATAATTGGAATATGCATAAATAAAGTTTTGTATAGTTGTATTAATCTAATAGGTTAATATAGAAGATACGAAACTGTTAGAATTAAAATTGGATGAAAGTTAATTTGATGAGTTAATGTGATTAACCTAAATATTACATAAGTATTTTATGTAATCAACCAATTAAATTTATTTAATTGAGTCTATGTATGTTTGGAGTTATGGACATATTTGGACCCTCTATTTAGTCTTTTGGTATTTTTGAAATAGGGCCTGCCAGTCCTGCCTATCTACTATCTATTGTAATTTCTCCTCTCATCTAATTCCCTTCAAGTTAATTAAAGTTTTCTTTAGTAGTATAGAAATTAATATGTAATTTCAAGGCGTCATGGAGAAGACGGAGGACCTAAAGAGAAATATGTAATAGTTAGTATTTCCCTAGGTTTGGCCTTTTATTCCGTCTCTGGCTCGACGGAATAATTTAGATAATATGTCCATAACACCAATGTATGTGTCTGATGTATGCTAAAGCAAATCAAGACTAAGTTAGATTATGAGACTTAAAATAAAAATCCCTCACCAACTAAAAGTTAAGTAAATAAGCAAGTTATTAAAATCGGTTGCCCCTCCCTAATATTATAATTCAGCCGGCAGTACTGGGGGCCTTTGGGTTGTTGAGCAAACTCAAGCTCGGGGTCTTATGGTAACACCTGAATTATCGAAAATCGTTCTTTCATGAATATGGGGTAATACTTAAATTAGATTATGATAATTGGATGAGCAAACTCATGTTATCATAAACTAATGGGCAATATGGTTGGGATTAATATGAATAGCATATTAGTTACTAATGTGGTTAGTAACCCAATAACTTAGGAATCACATTAAAGATGTGATTGATTACATAAATCTACCTAACAAATGAGATTAGCTTGTTGAGCAAACTTAAGGTGAAATCTCAAGAGTTAGGATCCTAGCTCACTAAAGGATTTGTGAAATTCTTCGAATTAATATGGAAGGCTATTAATTTGGCAAAATAGTGGGAGCAATTTAAAATGAATTAAAAGACCTATAATTTTAGATTGATAGATTTTCTCACTCTCAGGTTAAATTAAAACACTCCTAAAATCATGACTAAAACCAATCTGCAAAATATACTTACCGATAACAAGTTGAACGGTTCAAACTTCACCGACTGGTTTCGTAACCTCAAAATCATTTTGAAGTTCGATAAGATAGGGTATGTACTTGATACATCGATACCCCCTATCCCAGCTGATGATGCTCCCATCGAAGAGATCGGTGCTTTCCAGAAGCATAAGGCTGATGACGATCATGCGGGATGCATCATACTTGCATCGATGACACCAGAATTGCAGAGGCAACATGAGGAAATGGATGCCTATTCCATCATTGTGCACCTAAAAGAGCTGTTTGGGAAACAAACTCGGTGCGAACGCTACGAGATATCAAAATTGCTATATCGTTACAGGATGTAAGAGGGCACATCTGTCATTACACATTGTGTCAAGATGATTGGCTATATTACCAAGCTTTCTAGTATTGGATTCACGATGGATAAGGAACTAAGTGTAGACTTAATTCTTCAATCCCTCCCAGAGAGTTATTCATAGTTCATCATGAACTACCAGATGAATGACTTGCAAACCTCTCTTGAAGAGCTTGCAAACATGCTCAAGACAGTTGAGCCCAATATGAAGAAAGACAAGGCAATACCGGCTCTTGTCATAGAGGGATCAAAGAAGATGAAGGGGAATTTTCCCAATCCTAAACATCCCAAGAAATGCAAGAGGGCCATGCCCACTAGAGCTAAGGGAAAGGAAGTGAAGAAGCCCAAAGGAGAGTGCCACTTCTGTGGTAAAGACGGGCATTGGAGAAGGAACTGCAAGGAGTACCTAGCCTCCCTCAAGAAGGGAAAAGACGGTGCTTCAACATCTGGTATGTTTTATATTGAAATAAATACAATTTCACAGTCTGAATCTTGGGTACTTGATACCGGATGTGGATCTCATATTTGTACAAATATGCAGGAACTAAATCGGACTAAGGAATTGAAGAAAGGAAGCATAAACTTGCGAGTGGGAAATGGAGCAAGAGTTGCCGCCCTCGCTGTTGGAGATTATATTTTAAGTTTGCCCTCTGGGCTTGTAATAGAATTAGGGAACTGTTTGTATGTTCCAGAAATGTCCAGAAACATTATTTCTATTAGCCGTCTTGTTGACGACGGTTTTCATATTTCAATAAAAGACAAACATTGCAAGTTTTATAGAGATGGGATTTTCTATTTTTTAGGAATATCACAAAATGGGATTTATGTGCTAGATGACAAAATTTCTGTATTCGCAATTGATACCAAAAGACATAAGCTAGATAATTCGACTTACTTGTGGCATTGTCGTTTAGGCCATATAAACAAAAGACGCATGCTTAAGCTACATCAAGATGGGCTTATAGATTCAATTGATTCTGAATCATTGGAAACATGCGAAGCATGTTTAAAAGGTAAAATGACAAAGACACCCTTTAGCAATAAAGGTGAACGTGTATCAGACACTCTAGGATTAATACATTCAGATGTATGTGGTCCTATGTCGGTCCAAGTAAGAGGAGGATTCAGATACTTCATAAGCTTCATAGACGACCATACCAGATATGGTTATGTTTACTTGATGAAGCACAAGTCTGAAGCTTTTGAGAAATTCAAATGCTTCAAGAATGAAGTAGAAAATCAATTATGAAAGAAAATAAAGATACTTCGATCCGATCGAGGTGGCAAATATCTTTCAGATGATTTTCTGAATTATCTAACTGAATGTGGGATATGCTCACAATGGACACCTCCCTATACACCACAACACAATGGTGTATCCGAAAGGAGGAACCGTACCTTACTAGATATGGTACGATCTATGATGAGCATAACATTACTTCCAAGGACATTCTGGGGCTATGCCTTAGAAACTGCCCTCTTCACCCTAAATCGAGTACCAACTAAATCCGCTAGTTCCACACCATATGAATTGTTCGTTGGTAGGAAACCCACATTCTCATTCATGAGAGTATGGGGTTGTTCACCATTTGTCAAACGCGTAGCGTCAGATAAGCTAGATTCTAAATCTGATAAATGTTTCTTCATTGGATATCCTAAGGAAACTGTAGGGTATTACTTCTATCATCTAGATGATCAGAAAGTAATAGTATCCAAGCACGCAACCTTCTTGGAGAAAGAGTTTCTCAAAGAAACAGAAAAGGGAAGCATGATTGAACTTGATGAAGTTCAAGAAGAAGAAACACCGACTGAAACAACAGAGGCGGTTGAGGAACCCAAAGCAGTCCCATTGGATGAGACTCAAGTGCCACCCGTTCGTAGATCACAAAGAGTTCGTGAACTCCCAATTAGATATGGTTTTCTAGTGGGAGATGATGATGAGGTTCCCGTGTTAGACGACGAACCCGAAAACTACAAAGAGGCTCTTACCAGTCCAGATTCTAAAGCATGGCTCGAGGCCATGGATTCTGAAATGGATTCCATGTACACTAACCAAGTGTGGACTTTGGTTGACTCACCCGAAGGGATAAAACCCATTGGGTGCAAGTGGATCTTCAAAAAGAAGACTGACATGGATGGAAAGGTTTGCACCTACAAAGCTAGGTTAGTAGCGAAAGGATATCGTCAGAAACAAGGAATTGATTATGACGAAACTGTTGGAAAAATAGGCTAACGTATAGCAGCGGAAATATAAAATTTTTAACCTATTTCCATAAACCACAAGATCCGTTAATCGTTATTTCATATAAAGAGGGATAAAAGAAATACCTTTCTGATGTTCTATCTACCGTTGCAAACGAAGTGCCCACAACTCTTACTTCGAGTTCCCGAGCACAGAACAAAACAAATATAAGATCAAGTTAGAATCAACCGTTGAGTAGCAACCAAAATAGATTGCCTCTAATTAATCAACACAAGATCAAGGATAAAGAGAGAAAGATGAAAATTAATTGAACGGAAGGAAGCGGTGAAATCTCGTCCTCGGCTAAGGGGGGTCGAATTCTTTCTCCTGGAATTCAATAGTGGATTTCGAAAATCCCTAGTAGGGGGGTATTTATAATCTCTTGTATCTAAACCCTAGTTAGATAGAATTAGGTTTCTTGAATAAGAATTCAATTCGGAATAGAATTCTTAAATATTATCTATAAATATATCTAAATATAAAAGATAATAATCAATAACCTTATTGGATAATAATAGGAGTAATATAATCTAATTAAAACTCCTAACTTACTTATCCTTTAATTAATTTAATTCATAATCCTAATCTAATTAGGATTAATAAAATCAAACTATGTGGACGATATATTACTAATGCGAAATGACATAGCTCTGCTACAGTCGGTAAAAGTATGGTTATCTGGTAACTTCTCAATGAAAGACCTTGGTGAAGCAGCTTATATACTTGGTATAAAGATCTACAGAGATAGATCAAGAAGACTGCTCGGTCTTTCACAAGCTATATACATCGAAAAGGTGCTAAAGCGGTTTAGCATGCTTGAATCGAAACTAGGTAACTTACCCATGCTACATGGAGTAAAGTTAAACAATCATCAATGTCCTAAAACCGATGATGATAAGAAGCGCATGGCTGTAGTCCCGTACGCCACCACAATCGGTTCGATTATATATGTTATGATATGCACTAGACCTGACGTAGCGTTCGCGTTATCTATAACGAGTCATTACCAAGGAAATCCAGGAGACGAGCACTTGATTGCCATCAAAAACATTCTTAAGTACTTGAGAAGAACTAAAGACATGTTTCTAGTGTACGGAGAAGGAGATCTGAAAATAGAAGGATTTTCAGACGCAAGTCATCTCACAGATGAGAACGATTTTAAATCCCAATCAGGATACCTGTTTATCTTGAATGGGGGCGTGGTCAGCTGGAAGAGTTCCAAGCAAGGAAGTGTAGCTTTCTCTACGACCGAGTCAGAGTATATCGCTGCTGCGGAAGCAACAAAGGAAGCAGTTTGGATTAGGAAGTTCATTACTGAACTTGGTGTGGTGCCTGACATTGTAAATCCCATTACACTGTATTGTGAAAACAATGGAGCCATTGCACAAGCAAAGGAACCACGGTCTCATAATGCGTCCAAGCATTACCTTAAGCGATACCACATTATAAGAGAAATTGTGGCAAGAGGAGATGTGAGAATAGAAAGAGTACCTACAGAGGACAACGTTGCAGATCCGTTGACAAAGCCCTTAACCCAGAAAGTACATGATCGTCATCTAACTTATACTGGGATAAGTTATAGAAACAATTGGCTTTAGTCCAAGTGGGAGTATGTTGGGGTTTAGTGTCCTATAAGCAATTGTTCTAGGATACAAACTTAATGTAAATGAACTGTTCTTTATATCATTTGTTTTAATGAGATATATGTTTTATAACTATATAAAGGCAATCCCTTTTAAGCACTAAATAAAGTCTAATAAAAGGAAATCCGTAAGTTTGTTTTAAAGTGATTATAAAGTGTTCATACAAGCATGAAGTGAGACAAAACTTTATAATAAAATAATAAACTTAAAACCACCCCAAGTCAAGTAATATGTTTAGGATTGACATATCACTACTGAGACTTGCATGTAACAATGTCTTCTGTCCGACAAAAAGCTGATCTCATAAGCTTCATATATATAGATATCTGGACAGTTACATGGATCCGATGAAAAGTAGTTCATTAGGATTGGGGACCCGACTTGAGATAACAGGATGGGTAGATTCATCCTTGTCACCTATTCATCTCATTGGTATTAATAGGTATAAATAATCCTCAGACTCAAAGGAATCTTAATTGGTATTCTGTATTACGGAATGTGATGCTTTGATCCTGTTGTAACACGATCCTTAACAGAGATGACTCTGGGGTGTGAACAGTAGAGGTTGGGTATCACATGAAGTGATTGCGGGATCGTTATATATTGGATTGAGCATTTATCACTCCCGATAAATGGGAGATATGTCCATGGATCGCTTGTGGAAGTCTCGACTCTAAATCCTTGCAAGGTGATAGCTTAAGATTGAAATACAGATTTCTCTTAACCTATCTAATTGGAGTTGACTCGGCCAAGAACAAGTAAAATGAACGTCTCGCTATATGTGACTTTACATTACCCATAGTCATAAGATTCAGTTCAAGGACGTAGTTGATAAAGGATCGAATTATACCGTAACTAATACTGAAAGGTCAACTACAGAATCAACCTGTCTTCTTATAGCTCTAGGGGAATGATTACGGACTTGCTAATCACATACTTTGTACATCATTCCGTTATGCAAAGATTAAAATATAATTCTTTGAAAATTAATTTTAATAAGTTGCATACGGCTAGAAGCAATAAGAACCTAATGCGTCACACATAAGACTTGGAACCCAAAAGAGAGACAGATGTTAATTAATTGACGGAAGCCCAACTGAGCCCAATAAGGCCCAGTAATAGAGGGGGGGGGGGGCAATTTATGTATGTAAATACATAAATAAAATGCTACAGAGCTCCCACTTGCTTTCTTGTAAATGCAAGCTTCTTCGCAATTTTGTTCGAAACCAAATTGTTTTATGGTTTCGTCAAAACGCTTGTTCCAGCTTCTAGATGCTTGCTTGAGTCCATAAATGGATCTCTGAAGTTTGCAAACCTTGTTTGCATCCTTTGATATGAAACCTTCAGGTTGCATCATATATACATCCTCAAGCAGGTTTCCGTTTAGGAAAGCTGTTTTCACATCCATTTGCCAAATCTCGTAATCGTAGTGAGCGGCAATAGCAAGCATTATTCTGATTGATTTGGACATAGCCACAGGAGAGAAAGTTTCGTCATAATTAATTCCTTGCTTCTGACGATATCCTTTCGCTACTAACCTAGCTTTGTAGGTGCTAACTGTTGGTCCCTTGTAAGGTTGCAAATATAGTTCCAAGGGGGGGTTAGGAACTATTTTACCTTTTTAAAATAATTTGGGCAGATTTCTTTTCCTTAAGAAAAGTTTATAAAACAGCGGCACTTAACACTCAGCAAGACACTGGCTTAGTCAACTAGTGACTAGGACAGCTTCGTTGCTTAGGTCAGGAAATAGCACTTAGAGTCTATTCCTGAACCTGCTCGTTTGTAGCGCACAACTCAGCTTGACCTCTTTTACTTGGTCAGTTTTAGTTTGTTTTAAGCAAGCAATATGAATAAGGAGTTAAGGTTTAGAAATACTTCACTCAGCAGATTTATCCAGGTTCGGCTTCTTCTTAGCCTACGTCCTGTCCCCGGAACACCTCCGAGATTTCAAATCCTCTACTGAGCTCTTTAAAGGTAGAGCCTCAAACCTTTTACAATATCAGCAATTGAGTATGACAAGAGTACCTTCCTCTATACTTCTACTCAATCCTAATCTCTCCGCTGAGTACTTAAAACCGAGTACCCAGCCTCTCCTTTCTACTTCTAGAAATGATAAAGATTTTGTCCTAAACAACAATTGCTAGAACACCTTAGATGATTGAAAAAAAATCACTCTAGACTTTTACACAAATGAATAGACTTTGTAGTGTAAGAACTTTGCTTTGCTTTTGATGGAGAACTTTTATATACGTTTGGTCAGCGTAACGACTTTTGCTCAAAGTTCTCTGAAGAATGTGGATTCTGAATGCTCTATTTATAGAGAGCTATGAGAGCTTCTGGTTATAACCGTTGGAGGGAAACGGCTTCATGTTGCTTTCACTCAGTCTGTTCAGCAGTTCTCCTAGCCAATCAGATTCCAGCATCTTCTGTTCTTCGGTCAGTGTGGCAGTATGTTCCTCCAAATCGGGTAATGTCAAACAGACAGCTTTCTGCATCTTCTGTTCTTTACCAACAGAGGAAATACTTGGTCTGGAAGTTGCTTTGTAGTCAGCGGCTGTCTTGTACGCTTTGTCGAGACAGCTTAGCAGCTTCATACCGAAGTTGTCTACGTGGATCTTCTCGATCCTTCTTTGCTCAGCATGCGTTTCATTACTTCAACGGCAGCGTTTTAGAGATACGCAGGCTGAGTGATCTTGGGCTTGTTTGACTTGGGCCTTGACTTCCATATAGGGCTTGGGCCTTATGATCTTTATGTCTTATGATAAATTATAAACTCAACATTGAACAAACACATTAGTAACACTAAATCAAAGCATTTAAACTTAGTGTGTTATAGAATATTTACTTTCACTTAATTAATTTTGTCAAATCAAAATCCTGTGGAAAGGTGTTTCAACACTAACCTTTCCATCCATGTCTGTCTTCTTTTTGAAGATCCATCTGCACCCAATGGGTTTTATCCCTTCGGGTGGATCAACCAAAGTCCACACTTGGTTGGTGTTCATGGAATCCATTTCAGAATCCATGGCCTCGAGCCACGCTTTAGAATCTGGACTAGTAAGAGCCTCTTCGTAGTTTTCGGGTTCGTCGTCTAACACGGGAACCTCATCATCATCTCCCACTAGAAAACCATATCTAATAGGGAGTTCACGAACTCTTTGTGATCTACGAAGGGGTGGCACTTGAGTCTCATCTAATGGGACTGCATCGGGTTCCTCAATCGCTTCTGTTGTTTTAGTTGGTGTTTCTTGTTCATGAACTTCATCAAGTTCAATCATGCTTCCCTTTTCTGTGTCTTCGAGAAACTCTTTCTCTAAGAAGGTTGCGTACTTGGATACTATCACTTTCTGATCATCTGGATGATAGAAGTAATATCCCATAGTTTCCTTAGGGTATCCAATGAAGAAACATTTATCAGATTTAGAATCTAGTTTGTCAGACGCAATGCGTTTGACAAATGCTAAACAACCCCATACTGTCATGAACGAGAATACGGGTTTCCTACCAACGAACAATTCATATGGTGTGGAACTAGCGGATTTAGTTGGTACTCGATTTAGGGTGAAGAGGGCGGTTTCCAAGGCATAGCCCCAGAATGTCTTTGGAAGTAATGCTATGCTCATCATGGATCGTACCATATCTAGTAGGGTACGGTTCCTCCTCTCGGATACACCATTGTGTTGTGGTGTATAGGGAGGTGTCCATTGTGAGCAAATCCCACATTCAGTTAGATAATTCAGAAAATCATCTGAAAGATATTCGCCACCTTGATCGGATCGAAGTGTCTTTATTTTCTTTTCTAGTTGATTTTCCACTTCATTCTTGAAGCATTTGAATTTCTCAAAAGCTTCGGATTTGTGCTTCATCAAGTAGATATAACCATATCGGGTATGGTCGTCTATGAAGCTAATGAAGTATCTGAATCCTCCTCTTACTTGGACTGACATAGGACCACATACATCTGAATGAATGAGTCCTAGAGTGTCTGATACACGTTCACCTTTATTGCTAAAGGGTGTCTTTGTCATTTTGCCTTTTAAACATGCTTCGAACGTTTCCAATGATTCAGGATCAATTGAATTTATAAGCCCATCTTGATGTAGCTTAAGCATGCGTCTTTTGTTTATATGGCCTAAACGACAATGCCACAAGTAAGTTGAATTATCTTGCTTATGTCTTTTGGTATCAATTGCGAAATCAATCAAAATAATGCTCACTATTGCCGCTCACTACGATTACGAGATTTGGCAAATGGATGTGAAAACAGCTTTCCTAAATGGAAACCTGCTTGAGGATGTATATATGATGCAGCCTGAAGGTTTTATATCAAAGGATGCAAACAAGGTTTGCAAACTATAGAGATCCATTTATGGACTCAAGCAAGCATCTAGAAGCTGGAACAAGCGTTTTGACGAAACCATAAAACAATTTGGTTTCGAACAAAATTGCGAAGAAGCTTGCATTTACAAGAAAGCAAGTGGGAGCTCAGTTGCATTTCTAATATTATATGTGGACGATATATTATTAATGGGAAATGATATAGCTCTGCTACAGTCGGTAAAAGTTTGGCTATCAGGTAACTTCTCCATGAAAGACCTTGGTGAAGCAGCTTATATACTTGGTATAAAGATCTACAGAGATAGATCAAGAAGACTGCTTGGTCTTTCACAGGCTACATACATTGAAAAGGTGCTAAAGCAGTTTAGCATGCTTGAATTGAAACGAGGTAACTTACCCATGATACATGGAGTAAAGTTAAGCAATCATCAATGTCCTAAAACCGAAGATGATAAGAAACGCATGGCTGTAATCCCGTACGCCAGCGCAATCGGTTCGATTATATATGCTATGCTATGCACTAGACCTGACGTAGCGTTTGCGTTAAGTATAACGAGTCGTTATCAAGGTAATCCGGGAGACAAGCATTGCAATGCTGTCAAGAACATTCTTAAGTACTTGAGAATGACTAAAGACATATTCCTAGTGTACAGAGAAGGGGATCTGAAAATAGAAGGATTTTTAGATGCCAGTCATCTCACAGATGAGAACGATTTTAGATCCTAATCAGGATACCTGTTTATCTTGAATGGGGGTGCGGTCAGTTGGAAGAGTTCTAAGCAGAGAAGCGTAGCTGTCTCTACGACCGATTCAGAGTACATCGCTACTGCGGAAGCAGCAAAGGAAGCGGTTTGGATTAAGAAGTTCATTACTGAACTTGGTGTGGTGCCTGACATTGTAAATCCCATTACACTGTACTGTGATAACAATGGAGCCATTGCATAAGCAAAGGAACCACGGTCTCATAATGCATGCAAGCATTACCCGAAGCGATACCACATTGTAAGAAAGATTATGGCAAGAGGAGATGTGAGAATAGAAAGAGTACCTACTGAGGACAACGTTGCAGATCCGTTGACAAAGCCCTTAGCCCAGAAAGTACATGATCGTCATCTAAGTTCTACTGGGATAAGTTGTAGAAACAATTGGCTTTAGTCCAAGTGGGAGTATGTTGAGGTTTAGTGTCCTATAGACAATTGTTCTAGGATATAAACTTAATGTAAATGAAGTGTTCTTTACATCATTTGTTTTTAATAAGATATGGTTTCATAACTATATAAAGGCAACCTCTCTTAAGAACTAAATAAGTCTAATAAAAGGAAATCCCTAAGTTTGTTTAAAGTGATTATAAAGTGTTCATACAAGCATGAAGTGAGACGAAACTTTATAATAAACTAATAAACTTAAAACCACCCCAAGTCAAGTAATATGTTTAGAAATAGGATTGACATATCACTGTTAAGACTTGCATGTAACTGTTGGCGATATTTTCGAAATATCCCAATTTTCAACCTTGATACGCGTTTGTGGGGATTAAAAATGGTAAAAATAATGCGGGCGTGCCAGAGAAGCTAATTCTCAAAGGATAAAATGGTAATTGAATACAGTAAATAAATAAAATGCGCCTAATTTACTTGAATTCTAAACGAAAAAACGATTGACGACCGTTACAAGGACTGAAAATAAAAACAACGGTCTTGGGCCCCGACGTTACTTGACAGGTCGGTCGGAAAAACAATTTTTAAATATAAGTACTAAAAATAAAGGCAATAAAACGACACAAAGATATAAATTTTTTAATTTTCTTTTATATTTTTATTGATTTTGTAAATATTTTTCAATGATTTTGTAATAACATTAAAGCTAGAAACGCAAATAAGTCACAAAAACAAATATGTGTGGGATGAAATAAAATTAACCGATCTCTTTGATGCCGTTGGGATGCGTGAAATTGAGGATTGGACCTCCAGAAAATCGGCTCGGGGGCTGTAGCGTTGTCCGGGTAGTGCTGGGCGAATTTGAAGTAATTCGGAGAGTTCAGGGACTTGAGCAGAAATTTACCACCAAGTCAACATCAAAATGGGACTAAATTGATGCTTTTGTGGGACTTTCGGGCTCAATTTCGGGAGCTGTAGAGGTCGGATTATAGCGAAACGAAGGCTAGTACTTAAAGTTAGTGTGCGAAGGAAGGGTTTAGAACTGGAATTTCAGAAAAAGATCGAGTAAATGAGTCGGAATAAATTATTGAAAATTGGGCGACAGAATAATTGTTTGATGGTTGGAAAAACCAAAAGCTTGATTCTGTTTCGTGAAGGGTACTTTGGGGGCGATTTAGAAGGCTATAGGATGTCGTTTTTAACGAAATAAAAATTGAAAGTTCTAGAATTGATGTCAATAAAGAGATTAAAAATAATTTGGGCTAAAATGATCAGCTAACGAACTCTAAATAAAATTTGGAAAACGGCTCACCAGAAAGGTTGTTTGATGAATTTTTCAATGATGAAAAACTCAAAAGCTTGTTTCTGGGTCTTTTTAATTGATTGAGATCAATAAAAAGTTCCCAAATATGATTTGGAATAGGTGTGTAAACTAAGAATGACTCGAAAATGGGGTTTCGGTGATCTTGGTTTCACGGAAAATGCTTGAAGCTTTGAAGAACTTAACAATGACGAAATTTGATTTAGACTAAGAAAGCTTGAACCGAAGATTGGGTAATGATTTTACTGACTTAACTAAGAGATTGCAAAAAACGATTTGTGAATTGGTTGATTAAACTAAGAGAATTTCGGATTTGAAGTTTCTGAAAATTGAAAGCTTTTCTGAGGAACTGAAGATTAAAGAACTAATTCTGGGAATTGAGACATTGTTTAGACTAGTTAGATGCTAAGGAACGATTTCTACGAATCTAAGGATTGATAAAGAGGCCGAATTTAGCAGAGAATTTGAGAGACAAATTGAGTTGTTCTGTGTTTTTTTTTTATTGATTTTGAGTGGGTTTGATTGATTTTTGAGTGGGTTTGATTGATTTTTGAGTGGGGTTTGGAATGAAAGGATTAGGCTCTATTTATAGGATTTTGGATAACAAATTCCAAGTTAGTGGCCCTTATTTTTCTCAAACATGATCCCACTACCTTCCCATGAGTTAAAGAAAGAAAGTGGGTGAGTGGGGAGTTGGGAATGTGGAGGTAATGCCGTTGAATATGTCCTGAGATGTGAAGACAAGTTCAAACCCGTTTTTCTGCACTACTTCTCTTTGAAAAATTCTACCGGCTTCGTTTTAGCTCCGTTTTGCTCCGTTTTTGACATTCCGGAAAGCTAACATCCCGAGCTTTCTGAAAAAAATAAGAACTGTCTGATATCTTGCTGTTCCAGGGTCCATTTTCGTTGTCGAAGTTGCTGGACGGGTTACTGAAAAATGGTGCAAATTTGCCCCTGATTTTTATTATTTGTTTTTCTTTTCTTTTTATTTCTGTTTTTTTTATAATCATCTTTTGATATTATTTTCTATTTTTTGTCACATTTTTATTTGATTGCAAAATGAATTTAATTAAAATAAAATAACTATAGACTAAAAACTATAACCTATGCTAAAAATACAAAAATTTAATTAGCCCCCAACAATTGCCCCCCTATTTTATGTGTAAAAGATTTGAAAATGAATTTTGCACATAAAATAAGTCTTTTATTTATTTTTATTTTTCTTTACCCGTCAGTACCGATTTGTTGAAGCTGAAATTTGTTTAACTCCGTCTATGAATTCGCGACTTCACTTCCGTTGTTAATAAACTTCTTTGAGCTACTGACTGGCAGAAATAAATTGAATTGTCACTTCTTTTTTACAAGAATCATGATTGGGTAATATCCGTCTTGAACCTCTTGAGCTTGGAGTTGAGAATCCATTTGATGATATGGATATATCGTACATGACGGAACCTGCCCCCCGACGTCTTCGAGCTTAGATGCTATCGGTGTTGCACATGTTGTTGTCTCGTATTTGATGGGGACAAAACTGAGCGAGTAGACGGCGGATCAGGTGGAAAAGGCTACACCGAGCTTCTTTGTAGCGATTGCTTTTTTTTTATCTCTCACAAATTTTTTTATTCTTTTTTTTGACATGTAAATGGACTTTTATTGTTTTTCTTTATTTTTATTTTTCTTTTCGTTTATGTCTTTTGTCATTTCATTTTTTTTACGCTTTTTTTTAGAATACCTTATTATCTCTAAGCATGCTAAACAATATCAATGATGCTAATTAACAGCTTAAAAGAAAAACTAAAATGTAAAATGATGCAAAAATGAAACAAAACAAAAAATAAAAGGCACCTCGTACCTTATCGCATCCTTATATTTTCTATAGCGGCTGATGCCACCGCTTTGTCCTTCGGCTGTGACAAAATCATTGAACCTTTTCGATAAGAGGCTCATTGCCAATCGGCCTACGGTAAGGCACAATGGTGTTTGACTTTTTCTTGCCTTTGGTCTTGATTTTGATTGGACCAATGCTATCTTCGTATAATCGAGACTCCACCATATCCGAATGTGTCTCAAATGGTTTTTCGTTTGCCTTAATCACCTCAACGTCATCCCCTTTCCAAAGTAGTAAAAGTTGGTGCAAAGATGACGGAATGCATGAGTTAGAGTGAATCCAATCTCGACCGAGCAAAGCTTGATAACTTGCTGTAGAGTTCACCACAAAAAATTCCACCGTAGTGGTTTGGGTACCAATGGTAAGTTGCACAGGTAAAACCCCATAGGTTTTAGCAACTTCACCGGTAAAAGCTGAAACAGAAATTTCTGACGTTATTATGTCACCTACAGATTTCTCGAGAGCTAGCACCATCTTTAATGGCATAATGTTAATGGCTGAACTGTTATCAACTAGAACTCTCGATAAAGGCTTGCCATCAATGTGTGCTTTGACGTATAATGGCTTAATGTGGCGTGTCATCTTTAGAGTGGGTTTGTCAAAATAAACCTGCTTCATCCGATCTTCCGACGAAGCTTTAATTGTGACGCCACTTCGTCGATCTTCTTGAATCTCGTGTACCTCCTCGTTTGGATCTTTACTTCTAAAATTTATTGGTAAAATTAAAGAAGTAGCAGCACAATCAGCTTGGATAATGAAATCTCCAACACGAATTTTCACATTTTTCTTTTCTTTTATTTTTTCTTTCGAAACGTTGCTAGAATCGACACTAGACAACTCCATTTCACTTTTCCTTCCTTTTTCTGCCTCTCTCTTTCTTGTTCTTCTTTTTGCATTTTTTGAGAAAGGTTGTGGAAATTTTTTATGTCGGTTGACGAACCATTTTTCGAGGGGAACTTGCGCCGGTGGAGTAACGAAGCGTGACCGGCCTTGGTTTGTGCCACTTTTATTTTTATTTATTGGCTTTCGTTTCCTCCGTGGCTTTTCTTTCTCCTTGGCAGTTGGCAAAGTGCCCTTTGGTACCCAAATTTGTTTTGTCTTTGAATGGTCGGGGCGCCCTTTTCTCTGACTCGAGGTGTTGTTATGGACGTTACGCTTAGGAGGTGGCATCTTGATGGAAGTTGCATTTATCATTATAGCGGTTGGAAATGGATCCTCATCAATCAACATGCTCTCTTTCTTTTCAGGAAATTTAAGCACGACTTTGTTTATTCTATCCTGCACCGCATTCTTAAAAACAAAGCAAGATTGTATGTCGTGGCTCCAACTATCATGATATTTACAATAATTTTTTCCACTGGTGTCATCTCTCGATGGAATGATGTGTCCATCTGGTAAGGTGATAAAACCTTCCTTTAACAAATAGTCAAAAAGTTCCTCGGTTTTAGAAACATCAAATGTGTATTGCACATTTGTATTTCGTCTAACCACTTCGGGAGCTTTTGGAATTTTTGCTAGCATTGGACAAACGCGGGATCCTGTTCTAGTTAGTTCGGCTATAGCTACCTCATGTGCCTCATTGGTTTCTATATCCTGATGGTAACTACCTACAGAGTTTTTCTTCCTACGATTATCCTCACGCATTAATTCTTCATATTCTGACACTTTAGCAACAAGTTCGTAATAATCACAAAAATCAATGCCCTGGAATTTCTTACTATTTTCAAACTCTAAACCACGTTGAGCAATTTTAACAAATTCTATTTCAGGAATATTAACTCGACATCTATGCCTCATTTTCTTGAAACGATTAATAAAACTTTCAACGAACTCACCTGAGCGCTGAACCATACGAGATAGTTCGGCGACACATACCTCGGGCTCAGTTTAATAGAACTGAGCATGAAATAATTGTTCCATGCGACCCCAGCTTCTGACGGATTCAGGTTGTAATGTCGTATACCATGTGAAAGCCGGTCCAGTTAGTGATCCGGGGAATAAACGCAAACGAAGCATATCGAAGTCTTGCTCCGCACTAATCCCGCTGCATTGGAATGAAAATCGGGCAACGTGCTCGATGGTAGATTGTCCATTTTCACCTGAAAATAAAGAAAAATCTGGAATTCTAAAATGGTGAGGAAATGGGTATCGTTGGTCGTATTCCCTTGGGTAGGCTTTCTGAAACTCCGGGCGGTACACCTCACGGACTGTAGGTCCATAAATTTCTTGCACGATGTTCCGAATACGTTGCCTATCCTCTACTTCATTACATATTTCGCTCCTCACACCTGAAACACGAGATACGTTATTATTATCACGAGAGTTCTCACGAATATTTTCACGAGTATATTCACGAGTATGATCACGGTCTTGGTTTCTCCACGTGCCCCCCGAACCACGGGCGTTGTTGTCACCATAGTGCTCCGAGTGGGTATTAGGTCCGGTGTTTGACCTGAAATGAGGCGCATTTGGGGGTATTGAAAATTGTTCCGAGGTTCTTCGATCTCCTCGCTCATTGAATCTCATATTTTCCTCACGATTAGGCGGTGGCCTATATCGATCGCCTTGGGGAGTGCATTCCCTCGTGTTATCTGAAATATTGTGAGAGTTCAAATTTTTAGCATAAATTTCAGCACACCTATCTGGGATTCTATTCATCTCATCGGTGAGATTATTAATCCTGTTTTCCAAATTGGGTTGTCTCCAAGCTTGCATCATCTCAGTTTGAGCTTCAACATTTTGCGACATCTCGGCTACAAGCCTTCCATGTTGCGCATATGGGCCTCTTGTCTCGCAAAAAATGCGTTGAAGTCCGGTTGTGGCATTGACGTCTGATGAACATCTACCAAATGGCCCACGGTCTCGGCAATATAGCCTTCGGGTATATTTGTGTCCACGTTTGTATCTTCATTCCTCTTCTGATTTTCATCAGACTCCGGAACGTGTAATTCTCGACTTGAATTTTTCTTGGGTGGCATTGTAAACAACAAATAATATTTAGGAAAGTTTGGAAATAAAACACTAAAGTAGAATATCACGGCAATAAAATACCACATAAATACACTACCAAAATAATTAACTTTTGGTTAAATAAGTAATAGAAAAACAATTTAAGCCGAAAAATAGGAAAAAATTTGGTGAAAAATTTTCGGTACTAGAAAAAAATGTTTTTTGGTCCCACTGGGCGTGCCAAAAATTGTTGGCGATATTTTCGAAATATCCCAATTTTCAACCTTGATACGCGTTTGTGGGGATTAAAAATGGTAAAAATAATGCGGGCGTGCCAGAGAAGCTAATTCTCAAAGGATAAAATGGTAATTGAATACAGTAAATAAATAAAATGCGCCTAATTTACTTGAATTCTAAACGAAAAAATGATTGACGACCGTTACAAGGACTGAAAATAAAAACAACGGTCTTGGGCCCCGACGTTACTTGACAGGTCGGTCGGAAAAACAATTTTTAAATATAAGTACTAAAAATAAAGGCAATAAAACGACACAAAGATATAAATTTTTTAATTTTCTTTTATATTTTTATTGATTTTGTAAATATTTTTCAATGTTTTTCGTATTACAAATAATAATAAAGCATGAAAATTACAACTTAAAAAGAAATAATAACTTTAAAGCTAGAAACGCAAATAAGTCACAAAAACAAATATGTGCGGGATGAAATAAAATTAACCGATCTCTTTGATGCCGTTGGGATGCGTGAAATTGAGGATTGGACCTCCAGAAAATCGGCTCGGGGGCTGTAGCGTTGTCCGGGTAGTGCTGGGCGAATTTGAAGTAATTCGGAGAGTTCAGGGACTTGAGCAGAAATTTACCACCAAGTCAACAGCAAAATGGGACTAAATTGATGCTTTTGTGGGACTTTCGGGCTCAATTTCGGGAGCTGTAGAGGTCGGATTATAGCGAAACGAAGGCTAGTACTTAAAGTTAGTGTGCGAAGGAAGGGTTTAGAACTGGAATTTCAGAAAAAGATCGAGTAAATGAGTCGGAATAAATTATTGAAAATTGGGCGACAGAATAATTGTTTGATGGTTGGAAAAACCAAAAGCTTGATTCTGTTTCGTGGAGGGTACTTTGGGGGCGATTTAGAAGGCTATAGGATGTCGTTTTTAATGAAATAAAAATTGAAAGTTCTAGAATTGATGTCAATAAAGAGATTAAAAATAATTTGGGCTAAAATGATCAGCTAACGAACTCTAAATAAAATTTGGAAAACGGCTCACCAAAAAGGTTGTTTGATGAATTTTTCAATGATGAAAAACTCAAAAGCTTGTTTCTGGGTCTTTTTAATTGATTGAGATCAATAAAAAGTTCCCAAATATGATTTGGAATAGGTGTGTAAACTAAGAATGACTCGAAAATGGGGTTTCGGTGATCTTGGTTTCACGGAAAATGCTTGAAGCTTTGAAGAACTTAACAATGGCGAAATTTGATTTAGACTAAGAAAGCTTGAACCGAAGATTGGGTAATGATTTTACTGACTTAACTAAGAGATTGCAAAAAACGATTTGTGAATTGGTTGATTAAACTAAGAGAATTTCGGATTTGAAGTTTCTGAAAATTGAAAGCTTTTCTGAGGAACTGAAGATTAAAGAACTAATTCTGGGAATTGAGACCTTGTTTAGACTAGTTAGATGCTAAGGAATGATTTCTACGAATCTAAGGATTGATAAAGAGGCCGAATTTGGCAGAGAATTTGAGAGACAAATTGAGTTGTTCTGTGTTTTTTTTTTATTGATTTTGAGTGGGTTTGATTGATTTTTGAGTGGGTTTGATTGATTTTTGAGTGGGGTTTGGAATGAAAGGATTAGGCTCTATTTATAGGATTTTGGATAACAAATTCCAAGTTAGTGGCCCTTATTTTTCTCAAACATGATCCCACTACCTTCCCATGAGTTAAAGAAAGAAAGTGGGTGAGTGGGGAGTTGGGAATGTGGAGGTAATGCCGTTGAATATGTCCTGGGATGTGAAGACAAGTTCAAACCCGTTTTTCTGCACTACTTCTCTTTGAAAAATTCTACCGGCTTCGTTTTAGCTCCGTTTTGCTCCGTTTTTGACATTCCGGAAAGCTAACATCCCGAGCTTTCTGAAAAAAATAAGAACTGTCTGATATCTTGCTGTTCCAGGGTCCATTTTCGTTGTCGAAGTTGCTGGACGGGTTAATGAAAAATGGTGCAAATTTGCCCCTGATTTTTATTATTTGTTTTTCTTTTCTTTTTATTTCTGTTTTTTTTATAATCATCTTTTGATATTATTTTCTATTTTTTGTCACATTTTTATTTGATTTCAAAATGAATTTAATTAAAATAAAATAACTATAGACTAAAAATTATAACCTATGCTAAAAATACAAAAATTTAATTAGCCCCCAACAGTAACAATGTCTTCTGTCGAGACAAAGTGCTGATCTTACAAGCTTCAGATATGCAGATATCTGGACAGTTACATGGATCCAATGAAAGGGAGTTCATTAGGATTTGGGACCCGACTTGAGATAACAGGATGGGTAGATTTATCCTTGTCACCTGTTCATCTCATTGGTATTAATAGGTATAAGTAATCCTCAGACTCAAAGGAATGTTAATTAGTGATTCTGGATTATGGAATGTGATGCTTTGATCCTGTTGTAACACGATCCATAACAGAGATGACTCTGGGGTGTGAACGGCAGACGTTGGGTATCACAGGAAGTAATTGCAGGATAGTTATACATTGGATTGAGCATTTGTCACTCCCGATAAATGGGAGATACGTCCAAGGATCGCTTATGGAAGACTTGACTCTAAATCCTTGCAAGGTGATAGCTTAAGACTTGAAATACAGATTTCACTTAACCTATCTAATTGGAGTTAACTCGGCCTGTACAAGTAAAACGAACGTCTCGCTATATGTGACTTGACATTATCCATAGTCATAAGATTCAGTTCAAGGATGTAGTTGATAAAGGATCGAATTATATTGTAACTAATACGGAAAGGTCAACGACAGAATCAACCTGTCTTCTTATAGCTCTGGGGAATGTTTCGGATTTGCTAATCACATTTCGTGTACTCATTCCGTTATGCAAAGATTAAATATAATTCTGAGAAAATTAATTTAATAGTTGCATACGGCTAGAAGCAATAAGAACCTAATGGGTCACACATAAGACTTGGAGCCCAAAAGAGAAACAGATGTTAATTAATTGATGGAAGCCCAATTGAGTCCACTAAGTCCCAGTAAGTAAAGGGGGGCGTTTTTTTATGTATAAAATACATAAAGAAATTTATTTGATTTTAAGCAATCCTAATTAGATTATGATTGTGAATTAAATTAATTAAATGATAAATAAGTTAGGAGGTTTAATGAGATTAAATTACTCCTATTATTATCCTAAAAGGTTATTATTATTATCTTTATATTTAGATATAATTATAGATAATAAATAAGTATTATATTCCGAATTAAATTCTTATTCAGTAACCTAATTCTATCTAACTAGGGTTTAGATAAAAGAGAGTATATATACCCCTTTATAGGTAAATTTCGAAAAAAGCCCTAGTCTACCGAAGAGAAGAATTTCGACCCCCTAGTTGAGGACGAGATTATTCACCGCTTCCTTCCGTTTCAATTGATTATTAATCTCTTTCTCTATTCCTTGATCTTGTGTTGATTAATTAGAGGCAATCTATTCTTGATTGCTTTCATACGGTTGAATTCTAACTTGGTTTTGAATTGTGTTTTTGTCTTGTGCTCGGGAACTCGAAGTAAGAGTTGTGGGCACTTCGATTGCAATGGTAGATAGAACATCAAAAGGTATTTCCTTCTATCCCTCTTTATATGAAATAACGATTAACGGATCTTGGGTTAATGGAAAAAGGTTAAAAAAAATTTATATTTCCGCTGCCAAACGTTTGCCTATTTTCCTTCATGTATCGATGTTGCCTCTGAGGGGGTAAACATGCTTGCCAAAAAATGTTATGGGGGAAACATGGCCCTTAAGATTGATATCAAAAAGGCCTTTGATCTCTGGATTGGAATTTCATACTGTCAGTAATGGAAGCTTTTGGATTCTCTTTAGCTTTTCGGGATTGGATTCTGAGTATTCCGTCGTCTGCTAAAATCTTAGTTCTTCTGGGAGGTAATCCAAAGGGTTATTTTGGTTGTTCGTGTGGTGTCCGACAGGGAGATCCGCTCTCTCCAATTTTATTTGGAATTGCAGAGGACTTCTTTACTAGGTGGATCTCCAAACTCGAACGAGAAGGTACTTTTGCTCCTATGAATTATGGTTCTAGCATGAATTTTCCAACTCATCTTCTGTATGCAGACAATATGTTGTTATTTGGTAAGGCAACCTTGGGAAACATGAGATGTATTAGCAAGCTTTTTAAGCTGTATGAGAAGCTCTCCGGTCAGGCCGTAAGCTGGGAAAAATCGGCTGCTTACTTCGGAGCCTCCGTCATCAGCAGCAGATGAATGAGATTGTCCTCTACTCTTGGCATCCGAACCGGCCGTTTGCCCTTCATCTATCTGGGCGTCCCTTTATTCAGAGGCATTCTAAAGAAACGATATCTTCAGCCTCTTGTTGACAGGTTTTTGGCCAAATTTAGTTGCTGGAAAGGTCACTCTTTGTCCATGGCATGTAGACTAATCTTGATCAAGTACTCGCTTACTGGGGCCTTAATTCACTCTCTAATGATATACAAATGGCCTATGGGATTACTTGCCACCATTAATAAAGCGATCAGGAATTTTCTATGGACAGGGAATAAAGACTCCCGTAAGCTCATCACAGTGCCATGGCATATTTGTTGTAAGGGTACTAGCGCAGGAGGGATGGGCATTAAGAATCTGGCTTGGTTTAATCAAAGTCTGATGGTAAAGTTTAGCTGGGACTTGTTGCAGGGGAACAATTTTGTGGTTAACCTTCTCAAATCTAGGTTTTTGACAACCTCTGGGCAGCCGAGGAAGTATATCAGTAACTCCACGATCTGGGGCTCCTGCAGAAAAACTTTCATTGATATCAAAAATCAATCAAATTGGTGGATTGGAACGACTTCTCATTTGAATTTTTGGACTGATCATTGGATTCAACCCTCGGTTGCAGATCAACTAGGAATCCCATGCAGGTTGCAGGCCAACATCTTTGATGGTATCGACAATTTCCTTATTGAAGATAACTGGGAAAATATCCAGCTTTTGTCGAAGCAAGTACAAACAAATATCAGGCAGGTTAAAAGGGGTTTAGACACCGCGGACAATTGTTTTTGGACACCCTCTTCCTCGGGGCTGATATCCGCCAAAGACTACTATAAACACCTCACGGCTTCCCCTGCAATCGACTGGGGAAATCTGATCTGGTCTATTCATATTCCTCCGCGTCGATCCCTTGTTTGTTGGCTGCTGTTGCACAACAAGCTATCTGTGCAGGTCATGCTTCAGACTCACGGCTTCCATCTCGCCAGCCGATGCGAGCTTTGTAAATGCGAAACAGAGACTGTTGATCACTTGTTCATTCAATGCACGTTTGCAAGGGCGGTCTGGGATACGGTCAGTTCTCTTCTCTCCACGGCTATTACTTGCACATGTACGTTCTCCACCTTTTTCCTGTTTCTGCTTCAGCAGCAATTGCCGCGTGCCAGGGTGAATTCCTGGAAAATTGCCATCATCACAACGCCTTGGTTTATATGGTATATCAGAAATAAGGCAATCTTTGACAGTGAGCTCCCTTCAATCCAAATGGTTCCCTCTCTGCTTTGCCATTTCGTCAAGGAAGTGTTTCTTTTTAATCCGAGGCTGACAAGACCGCCCGTAACTCCCAATTTCACCTATGTGCGTTGGATTCTGCCTCCCGCTGGGTGGATAAAAGTGAACACTGATGGCTCAGCAAAAGGATCCCCTGGTCCAGCAAGCTCGGGCGGTATTTTCTGGAATTACAGAGGCTTCCCGAAGGGCTGATTTGCTTTCCCTATTGCAAACGCACACGCTCACATCGCTGAACTTAAAGCTGTAATTTTTGCGATTGATTTAGCTTGGGAGAAAGAATGGCGAAACCTGTGGATTGAATCGGACTCCACTTTTATTGTTGAGTTACTCAAACAACGTTCTACTGCTGTCCCTTGGGCGATTAGACAAGACTGGCTTAGAGCTCTCTCTCATTGCAGGAACATGAACTGTTTGATTTCTCATATCTTTCGAGAAGGCAACAAGGCGGCTGATGCCTTAGCTGGATTCGGCTATAGCTCCCCCAACATCACTTGGTGGCCCTCAGCGCCATCATTTTGTTCCTCCTTTATTTTTAATGACCGTTTGAATTTTTCTTACATTCGTTTCTCCTAATCCTTTGTACAGACATTTATTTATTTCTTTTTTCTTATATATAAGGGTTTGGAGTTTGTGTAGGCCTAGGGTGCCGACCTAGTTGGGATGTCAGGCTTTCACATCTCCTCGTCCCAGATTCTTATTTAAAAAAAAAGTGTAAAACCTCAATTTTCGTTTTGACAAAAAGTAAATCACAGTCTTTTATCTAAAAATTAGTGAAACCACATGAGTTTTATTTGAAATTTACCCTTTAATAAATAGTTATAGTTTTTGTAAGAGAAGATGATTGAGATAATTGTCTTTAATAAATTTTTAATAAAGAAGTCATTGACCTTAATAGAATTAAAGATTTTTAGATTGACATTGCTAGTTTGTTTTTGTTGACATGGTAGTAGATAATTTTATCCAATCAAAAATTATATTTTTTATTTCAAATTCTTCTTGTATCTTTTTTTTCGTTTTTTCTTCCTTCTCCTTTCATTTTTTCCTTTTTCTTCTTTCTTAGTCTTTTTTTTTACCTCTTAATGTTCTTTTTTTGTATTCTTCTTTAAATTTGGAATTCCTTTCGGAATTCTATTTTTCACTATATTTAAATCGCTATTTACAAATTAATGTCAAATTATTGTGTTGTAATTGGTTAAATCGGGTTGCGTCATTTGATTATAAACTTGAGCTAACTTGACTGATTAACTAGTTCAATGATTAATGCTTACAGTTGTTGATTTTCAATTTTTCATACGGGTTTTGGATTTTCTGCCACAGAATTGCGATTTTAAAGATTCACTGCTACATTTATTTGAATTTTTATATTAAATTGTTGGGGAATTCAGTTACTAATCAAAACGGCATGTCGGTTAACCGATCCGATATTTGTATGTTTTCAACAAACGAACGGTAACAAATAACTAAAATTGTTAGTAAAAATGAAAGTGACTTTTCTTTTACTTACTTGGCCTTTCAATATGTTAATCCTTATTTGACCTTTGAATGTTGTCTTTTTTTAATTAATTGAGTGTCCATTAATTAAATGAGTATCTCTTATTATTAAGCAAGCATTAATGAATGGAAAATGACATTTTCCTACTCTTGCATTATGCCTATATTATAGGCTTCATCTTCTTCAGACATAGAGGTAGAAGAAATATAGAATTAATCTCTCACAAATTGTCTACATAATTTTTTCTCTCCTCCTTATCTTCTATTTTTTTTTCGGTGATAATTCTCTATACACGGTAGAGTTTGATCAAGTTCTTTGTTGTATCCTAGGAGACGATTGCTCCATAACAGGTAAAGCATGTCTTAAGGAAATTGTCCAGTACATACCTCAACATTTTTCTCCGCTTATTTTCATTCCACATAGAAGGTTGCAAGTGTTGGTCCCTTATAACGTGACAAGGTTAGTTCCAAGGGGGGGATAGCACTTAGAGTCAATTCCTGAACTCAGCTTCTTAGTGCACTCAACTCAGCGTGAGTTCGTTACTTAGTCAGTTTTATAGCAAGTAATATATAAAGAAGTTTAAGGGTTAGAAATATGTTACTCAGCAGACATATCCTGGTTCGGCCTCTCTGCATACGTCCAGTCCCCGGAACTCGTTCCGAGCTTTTTGAATTCTCTACTGAGCTCTTTAAAGGTAGAGCACGAAACCTTTTACAATAGAAGCTGAGTATACAAGAGTACCTTCCTCTATACCTCTACTCACTCCTATAACTACCGCTGAGTACTATAACCGAGTACTCAGCCTCTCCTTTCTATTCTTCTAGAAATGATAAAGTGTTTGTCCTAAACAACAATTGCTAAGACACTTTAGATGATTGAAAATCACTCTAGACTTTTACACAATGATTGGAGATTGGTGTAAGATTTTTGCTTTGCTTTTCTCACAGAACTTCAGATATGAATTTGGACAGCGTTTCGACTAATTGAAGACCTGCATCGAATGAAGCAATTGAGAGGCCTATTTATAGTGACACTTGAGGCAGCGGTGATTTCGAATTTCGAAATAACCATTGGAGGCAAACGGCTTCCTGTCGTTGTCACTCAGGACGTGCTCAGTGTCGTTGGCCAATGAGATTCTTGCATCTTCTGTCTACGGAAGTGCTCAGCAGCTTTTCGTCAGATAAACAGAATGTTTCGATATTTACGGCAAAGTCTTCCAGACAGCTTCCTGCGCCTTCTGAACTTTACCCAAAGTAGAAATACTTTGTCTAGAAGTTGGTTCTGTTCTGCCGCTGACCTGACTGTATTGTCGCTCAACTCAGCAGCTTCCTCTTGAAGCTTTTGATAGAAGGCTTCTCGATCCTTCTTCAAGCTGAGTCGTCGTTTTACTTGATACGAATGCGTTTTAGCTTCTTGGGCCGTGAGGTCTTGATCTGTTGACTTGGGCTTGACTTCCATTTATGGGCCTTTAGACTCTTTATCTTAATGTCTTATAAATCAATAAACTCAACATTGAACAAACACATTAGTGTGAATAAATCAAAGCATTAAATTTAATGTGTTAGAATATTTTTTATCCTTTACTTAAATAATTTTGTCAAATCAAAATCATGTGGAAAGGTGTTTCAATAGCAAGTACTTTATAACTCTAACTCTAACTATTTTATTGTAATTTCAAATTATTAAAGCAGCTATTTTGTCGTTTTTCCTTTTGGATTAATATTATCTAACAATATTAAGTCATGATTTTATCTATTCTATAAAAGGTGGACAATGTTACTTTAAACGTTGAATTAGATTGGCTACGGACTTTACAGATTGTACCTTGATTCAAACTTTATGGATTGTACCTTGACTACGGGTTTTTTTACGGACTGTTTGGACAAAATACAAATGAAACTCTAATTAATTTGTTTCAATGAACATTAATTAAAATATATATAAACTTTAATTTCTTATTTTGTTCCTTCCTTAAGGAATAAATAATTATTTCTTTAATTGCTTTTGAAAATGATTGGGCTATAAATATTGTTCCTGACATTATTGTAGAAGCAAATCAAGATCAAGACAATAGCCTTCCTCCTCTATAAGAAGAACTACCTCAACAACCTCAAGTACATATGCTTTTAAGGAGATCCACTAGAGAAAGGAGAAGTACTATTCCAGATTATTATATGGTATTTCTCTAAGAACATGAGGAAAGCATTGGTTTGATGGAAGAAGATCCAATCAACTTCAGACAGGCAATGCAAAGTTCTAATTCTCATATGTGGATTGATGATACAAATGAGGAAATGAAGTCTATAAGAGACAATGAGGTATGAGATCTTATCGATTTGCCAGAAGATACGAAATCCATTGGCTGTAAATGGATATTTAAGACCAAAAGGGACTCAAAGGGCAATGTGGAAATAATAAGGCACGTCTCGTTGCCAAAAGCTTCACCCACAAAAAAAAGCAATTGATCTTAAAGAGATTTTCTCTCTAGTTTCTTTAAAATACTCTTTTAGAATTATAATGACATAAACAACATATTTTGATCTTGAGTTTCATCAAATGGATGTTAAGACTACATTTCTTAATGGTGAATTTATGAAACCATCTATATGGTACAACCAAAAAACTTTGTTTTCGGTGACCCAAAAATAAAATGTCTGCAAATTAAAGAAATCTATTTATGGGCTCAAGCAGGCATCTCGTCAATGGTACCACAAATTTCACCAAGTTGTCATCTCGTGTGATTTTGAGATAAACTTGACTGATAATTGTGTATACCACAAGTTTAGTGGGGGTAAATGCATTTTCCTAGTTTTATATGTGTAAGAAATAGAACAACATAGGCGCAGTGGAAAACAGAAAAATTTATATTCCCTTTTTCCCATAGGATCCGTTAACCAATATTTCATATCACAAAAGATTAAGCGTATGTACCTTAATTGAAGAACTATCTACCATTGCAAACGAAGTGCCTATTTAGATATATCAATCTTCTCAACCAACTGCTCCGCTTGCTTCCGTCCGATTGATTTCTACCTCTTCCTTTCTATCTTTATCTTGTGTTGATTTGTTAGACACAATCTTTATTGATTGTTTTCTTTTGGTTGAGATTCTGACTGATTTGATGTTCTATTTTTCTTTGTGCTCGTGAACTCGGAACTAGAGTTGAGGGCACTACGTTAGCAACAGTAGATGGTACGTCACATAAGGTATTTCCTTCTATCCTTCTTTGTATGAAATAACGATTAATGGATCTTGGTTTAAGGAAATAGGTAAAAAAATTTGTATTTTCGCTGCCCTATGATTGCCTATTTTCCCTTCGGTGGTATCAGAGCCTGCATTAAATCCGTTATTTCATATATAAAAATAAAAGTTTTCAATCAGATTGAATAAATATTTATTGTTAGGTTAATTAATAAATTGGTTTGTTTAATTAATCTAAAGATAAATGAGTATTAAAACTGATTATGCAAAAGTTCCTAATTAATTTGGTTGATAATCATTGTAACAAAACTAAAAGTTTTATAGTTAGATTAATAAAAGTTTTGTTTTATTAAATCTAAAAGATAAAACAGAAATTTTTTGAAAGTTTCTGATATTCTGAAAATTGTTTTGAAACTGTTTTAAAACAAATATATATATATATATATGTATTTAAATAAAAAAATTTATAGCGGTTCGGGTTACTACTGCGAGGCAGCAACCCGAACTTGCTATCGCGGGTTGCTGCCTCGCGGCAGCAACCAGCAATAGCAGGTTGCTGCTGCCGTAAAGGCAGCAGCGGTCTACTGCTTACTGCTGCCTAACGGCAGCAACTGTTTAGGGTCGGTCCGTTTTAATCGGCCCGACCCGATTGGTGATATTTTAAAAAGGAGGTTTTTAAATAAAAGGTTTTAAATATATATATATATATATATATATACGTTTTCAGAACATAAAAGAGTTTTGTTTGATCATCAAATAAAATGAATTTGTTTAAAAGTTTGTTTTACCTAATATTCGATATATGTAAATCACAATGTTAAATGAATTATACAAATTAATTGGGATATGCATAATATTAATTTTGTATATGTTATATTAATCTAATATGTACTTGTTACAATTTGATTAGATTAAATATAAGAGATACGAAATTGATGAAATTAAAATTGGATGAAAAAAATTAATTTCAGATGTTAATTTGATTAACTTAAATATAACATAAATAATTTACGTAATCAACCAATTAAATTTATTTAATTGAGTCTTTGCATATTTAGAGTTATGGACATATTTGGATCCTCTATTTAGTCTTTTGGTATTTTTGGAAAATAGGACATGCGTGTCCTGCCTTATCTACTCTCTATTGCAATTTCTCTTCTCATCTAATTCCCTTCAAATTAGTTGAAGTTTTCTTTAGTAGTATAGAAATTAATATTGATGTAATTTTAAGGCGCCAAGGAGAAGACGGAGGACCTGAAGGAGAAATATGTAATAGTTAGTATTTCTCTAGAGTTGACCATTTATTCCGTTTCTAGCTCAACGGAATAATTTAGATAATATGTCCATAACTACCAATGTAAATTGTATGTGTCTGATGTATGCTAAAGCAAATCAAGACTAGGTTAGATTATGAGACTTAAAGAATAAAATCTCTCACTAATTAAAAGTTAAGTAAATAAGCAAGTTATTAAAATCGGTTGCCCCTCCCTAATATTATAATTCAGCCGGTAGTATCTGGGGACTTTGGGTTGTTGAGTAAACTCAAGCTCGGGTCTTATGGGTAACACCTGAATTATTGAAAATTGTTTTCACAGATATGAGGTAATACTTAAATTAGATTATAATAATTGGATGGGTAAACTCATGTTATTATAAACTAATGGGCAATATGGTTGGGATTAATATAAGGGCTTTTTATATGAATATCAAAATTGACTATAAAATTACAACTAAATCATATTATCAGACTTAATTTTTAATATGTCCTTTTTTTTCTATATATACCAAATAAAATATGCTTTTACACCTAAGTTAAAAAGTTTAAATCCCAATTCATAAATCCCAAACTCTTAACAATATATTCTAGACCCCTAATTTATAAACTTTGATCTTTAAAAATAAAGATTTAATTAGGTTGACATAATTTAAAATTATGATCTGACATAATTGTAAATAGTTTTTGAGAAGTGAATTTTTATATAAATTTCTCTTAATATAAATGTATATTAGTTACTAATGTGGTTAGTAGCCCAATAACCTAAGAATCATATGATTGATGTGATTGATTACATGAATCTACGTAACAAACGAGACTAGCTTGTTAAGTAAACTCAATGTGAAATTTCAGGAGTTAGGATCCTAGCTCAGTAAAGGATTTGTGAAGTTCTTCGAATTAATATTGAGGGTTATTAATTTGGCAAAATAATGGGAGCAATTTAAGATAAAATATAAAGTCCTACATTTTAAATTGATATACTTTAAAGCAAATGAATAACATACGCTACTCTTTCTCACTCTCAGGTTATATTAAACACACTCCTAGAATCATGATTAAAAACAATATGCAAAACATACTTACTGATAACAAGTTGAACGGTTGAAACTTCACCGACTGGTATCGCAACCTCAAAATCGTTTTGAAGTTCGATAAGATGGGGGTATGTACTAGATACACTGATACCCCCTACCCCAACTGATGATGCTCCCATTGAAGAGATCGATGCTTACCAGAAGCATCGGTCTGATGATGATCACGTGGGATGCATCATACTTGCATCTATGACACCAGAACTGCAAAGGCAACATGGTCGGTACCTCTTAAGCTTACACGAATAAAATGCATATAAAGTTACGATCGAGACCACCCTTATCTTGGGCATAACTAAGCGAATAAATTAACCTAAGTACTTATTTAATATATTTCATATAATAGTTTAGGTTTGGGAAAGGAAATTTTGTGCTTTGAAATGCCTTGAGACGAAAGACTCAATAACATGCGTGCTTACATCGTCCCGAATACTTCAATTTTAAAATTAAAAAATACAAGACAAATGATATATCGCCTTTATACTAGTTAGTTCGATATTTTGCGTATAAATTTGCCATGCAAGATTAATCTTTTTGGCTTAACTAATTCAAAAAGGAATACAAAGATATATGTTTTATTTTTATAAAGAGATTAGTTAAAGGATAAATTCAGTGAAATTTTGCTCGGGACTAGCAAAAGATTTAAGTGTGGAGATTTTTTAAGCCCAAAATATACCTAAAATATCATTAATATTTACATCAGTTTTGCTATGAAATCGTGTTGTTTGTATCTATTTAGAGTACTTTTACGTCCGAATATGTTTCTTTCATGCAAGGTACCTAAATATTTGGTAAAATCCAAATAGGAGCGAGAACGGATCAAAAACGAAGGAAAAACCCTAAGTTACGAGCCGAAAGTACGAGAAAATCAGCACACCGATACGAGGAGATAAGAACGGAGTCAGAATCTCGGTAGAGATTTTGAGTCGCGATCGAGATTCCCTCATCTCGGTCGCGACACGCTCTTTTAAGGCATTTCGCCTGTTCGTTCTGAAGCACATAAATTGTTCCCCTAATCTCGGCAGGGGTTCCATGATCTCGGTAACTTTAGAGATTTTGGCAGCACATCTTTTACATGTTTTAAATCAAAGAAACGCGTCCGTTCGGGTGGATAGAAATGTCTCTTTACAGCGGACACGACCCTTCAACACGACTCTTCAACATCTATAAATAAAGAGTTGATTTCAGAGTTTAAGGAGAGTTAGATTAATTAAGAAGAGTGAAGAATTTATGCAGAAACTCTGACTCAGAAATGAGTCAGAGATTAGATTTCATTTCTGTAAAAGCAATCTTGACGTACACAAGTTATTCTTAAATTAATTACAAACACAGTAGCAATTAGATTTAGATTAAGACCTGTTCAAGACTAGTTTACATTTTGGTAGTAGAAGAACCATCTCTATTCCGAAGATTCAGCGAGAAGATTAAGTAGCGGATTCGACCCCGGAGCCTGACAAACTCTAACGAGGTTTGAGGAAAGGATTGACGACCCGGAACTCCAATGTCGTTTTGAATGCTTCCATGCTTTTGTTCTCTGTAAACTTGTATCAATTCACACTTCATCTAATAAAGTTTATGCAATTCAACATATTTTTATGTAGTTACTTTGGTAAATGATCCTAAGTAAAGTTGTGGTGTTTTCATTAAAACGTAGTTAAATTCAAAATCTTTACAAGGAAACTTTATTGAACACTTGGGTAAATTCATTCTTACGAACGATATGATCGTTAGGTCGGCTTATCGAAAATAAGTGTAAATTTAGTCAAAGTAGAAATCCGCTCAGAACCAGGGGGATTCTCTACGGTTCAAAGCCTTTTAATTGAAGGAGTTTACGTTTATTACACATTTATAATTTTTACAAAGTTTAAAGTTGTTTTCTTTGCTTAATGCAAACGAGTACAATTATTCTCTTGGTCTAAAACACTAAATGTTTCTGTTTTGTAATTCAAGTTAATAGAGAAAAGAAAACATAATAAGCATTCAAACTAATTTTGAGTTCCGGGTTGTCAATCCTTTCCTCAAACCTCGTTTGAGTTTGTCAGACTCTGGGTCGCCTCCGCTGCTTGATCTTCTCGTTGAATCTTCGGAATAGAGATGATGTGTGTTCTACCGAAATGTAAACTCGTCTTCGAACAATTCTTAATCTAAACTTAATTGCTACTGTGGTTGTAATAATCTAAGAACAACTTGTGTACAGCAAGTTTGCTTTTACAGAAATGAAATCTAAACTCTGACCCTTTTTTGAGTCAGAGTTTCTACATAAATTCTGTTCTCTAATCTTAATTAATCAACCAACATTGAACTCTGAAATCAACTCTTTATTTATAGATGTTGAAGAGTCATGTTTGAAGGGCAATGTCCGCTGCGAAGAGTCATTTCTATCCACTCGAACAGACGCGTTTCTTGGATTTTAAACATGTGAATTTGGTGCTGAAAAAGCTGCTGATCCTACCGAGATTTCAGAATCTCTGCTGAGACAAGGGGAGCAATTTTTATTCTTCAGAACGAACAGGTCGAGTGCCTGAAAAAGGCATGTCACGACCGATATTTAGGAATCTGGGTCGTGATTCCAGAATCCCTGTCGAGATTCGGACTCTGTTCCGGTCTCCTCGTATCGATGAGCTGATTTTCTCGTACTTTTGGCTCGTAACTTAAGGTTTTTCCTTCGTTTTTGATCCGTTTTCACTCCTATTTGGATTTTACCAAATATTTAGGTACCTTGCATCAAAGAAACATATTCGGACGTAAACGTACTCTAAATAGATATAAATAGCACGATTTCATGACAAAACTGACGTGAATATTAATGATATTTTAGGTATATTTTGGGCTTAACAATGGCTTCATGCTGTACTTGTCATTCTTGCAAAACAGCTTCTTCATCTTTCTGGTGAACATGTCATTTCTTCATCGTCTGATGAGTCACCGTCAGTAGAGTCAGCTTTTATGACAAGAGACTTTTGCTTCTTGTTCTCGGACTTTTCCTTCACCTCAAAGTTCTTCATTGAGATCTTGTGGGTCAGCAGAGATCCAATGAGCTCATCATACTTGTAGGTGGTCAAGTCCTGAGCTTCCTCAACGGTAGTCTTCTTCGCTTGCCAGCTTTGGGGAAGACTCCTCATAATCTTCTTCACTTATTCTTCCTTAGTGAAGTTCTTGCCGAGTCTCTTGAGCTCGTTGATTATATTGGTGAATCTTGAGTTCATCTCATAGATGCCTTCACCATTGTTCATCTCGAACAGCTCGTACAACCGCATGTGTTGGTTCACCTTGAACTCCTTAACCTTGCTGGTTCCTTCGTAGGTGACCTCTAGCTTCTTCCAGATTTCTTGTGCTGACTACCAACCTGAAATCTTATTGTACTCTACAGCATCTAGAGCACAGTGAAGCATATTTATAGCTGAGGCATGATTTTGAAATTTCTTGAGGTCATCCTCTGACCACTTAACCTCTTTCTTAACGACCTTTTCGCCGTTAACAGATTCATAGGGAACAAATGGGCCTTGGACTATAGAAAGCCATACACTCATTTTTGTTGCCTGAATGAAATTTTTCATCATGTTCTTCCAAAAGGTATAGTTAGACCCGAAGAATAGTGGAGGCCTAGAGATGGATAGTCCCTCAGGGAGTATCTGAGTTATCTGATTTCCAGGGAGGAAACGAGTGATGTTCTCAGCCATTATAGGGATCAGCTCAAGATAGTTATATCTTGTGCACTAAGCTAGTTAAGCTTTGATACCACTTGTTGGTCCCGTGTAACGTGACAAGATTAGTTCCAAGGGGGGGGGGGTTTAGGACTATTTAAAAAAATATTCATGTTAGGCTGACTTATATTTAGAACTTAGACTTTTATTAAGTCTTTTAGCACAGCAATGCTGAGTAAGGTTAAAGACAGATTTAGTCAACTGCTTACTAGAACTGTTTCTACCGTGAGTCAGGAGATAGCACTTAAGTCTATTCCTGAACTCAACTCTCAGATTACTCAACTCAGCGTGTGTTCGTTAACGTTTTTCTAGGCAGTACTTAACAAGCAATATATTTAAAGGAGTAAAGGGTTAGAAGTTACTCAGTAGACGTATCCTGGTTCGGCCTCTTAATGCTCGTAAAATATATAGCATTTAATAGGACAAGTGTATCCTATTGCAACAAGTAATATGGTGCTAAGCACGAGATCGAACCACAAACACTATTTGTTATAATTAGTAAATCTACCTAGAGTGATCTAATTGTTTAGAGGGTTGAATAAAGGTTTGGGTTTTGAGTAACTAATTAATTGAATTAAATGAATTGAAATAACAAACTAAAGTGAACAATTAACAGGGTAGAAGGTGGATTAACGGATGGCACAATCTAGGATGAGGAATCCTTTGATTAAATCCTATGTATGGGTTTAGGGAGCTCAGATTTATGTTTTACCAGTGATTAACGGTAATTGCCCCATTAAGAAAGACAAATGTGATCAAGATTCATCTAACTTATTCACATGCATTCGAGTGACGGCTTGATTAGGCATATGTTGGGGTTTAGTGTCCTATAGACAATTGTTCCAGGATATAAACCTAATGTAAATGAATTGTTCTTTATATCATTTGTTTTAATAAGATATGGTTTCATAACTGTATAAGGGCAACCTCCTTTAAAGAACTAAATAAGTCTAATAAAAGGAAATCCCTGAGTTTATTTAAAGTGATTATAAAGTGTTCATACAAGCATGAAGTGAGACGAAACATTATAATAAACTAATAAACTTAAAGCAACCCTAAGTCAAGTGATATGTTTTGAATAAGGATTGACATAACACTTGTTGAGACTTGCATGTAACAATGTTTTCTGTCGAGGAGGCGATTTATGTATAGTAAATACATAAAGAAATTAATTTAATTTAAACAATTATAATTAGATTATGATTATGAATTAAATTAATTATGGGATAAATAAGTTAGGAGGTTTAATGAGATTAAATTGCTCCTATTATTATCCTATCAATAGGTTATTATTATCTTTGTAATTAAATATAATTATAGATAATAACAATAAGAATTTTATTCCGAATTAAATTCTTATTTAGTAACCTAATTCTATCTGACTAAGGTTTAGATGGAATAGAATATATATACCCCCCTTAATGAGAATTTCGGCTATGACAAACATCCCGGGAGAGAGAAAATTCGGCCTCCTACCATAGTGGATCGATTCTTCACCGCTTGCTTCTGTTCAATTGATTTTTCACCTCTTTCTCTTAATCCTTGATCTTGTGTTGATTTATTAGAGGCAATCAGCTTTGGTTGCTTTTATACGGTTGAGTTCTAATCATCTTTTGAATTGTGTTTTTGTTTTGTGCTCGGGAACTCGGAGTAAGAGTTGTGGGCACTACGATTGCAACAGTAGATAGAACTTCAAAAGGTATTTCGTTCTATCCCTCTTTATATGAAATAACGGTTAACGAATCTTGGTTAAAGGAAATAGGTTAAAAATTTTATATTTCCGCTGCCAAACGTTTGCCTATTTTCCTTCAGTGGTATCAGAGCCTGCGTTAAATCCGTTATTTCATATATGAAAATTAAATGGTTTTTCAATCAGATTGAATAAATATTTATTGTTAGGGTAATTAACAAAACTGTCTTGATTAATTAATTCTAAAGATAAATAAGTTTTAATTAATTGTTAATTAAAATTGATTATGCATATGTTCCTAATTATTTTGGTTGATAATCATTATAACAAAATCTATTAGTTTTATAGTTAGATTGATAAAAGTTAGTTTTATTGATTCTAAAGATAAAACAGAAAAACTTTAAAGGATTTTCTTCTTTTCTGAAAATCGTTTTAAAACCGTTTTAAATCTGATATATATATATATTTACTTATTATATTTATTAAAAAAAGGAATGAATAGTAGCTCTTACGGCGCAACCCAAACCACTGTTCTACTGTTGCTGCCTCGCGGCAGCAACTGCATGGCGCCTGGCCGCCTCTGTCGCAAGGCAGCGACGGGCCAGGCGCATGGCTACTGCCAAACGGCATCAGCCACGTGTTCGGGCTCATCACGGGCCCGGTCCGAGGATATGTTTATTTTAAAATCGTTTTTAAATAAAATTAAGTTTTAAATAAAATTATATATATATATATATATATGTTTCAGAAATTAATAGTTTTCTGTTTTGATTATTGAATAAAAGAATTTATTTAAAAGTTTGTTTTACCTATTTGTAAATCAAAAGTGTTAAACGAATTAAATCAAAATAACCGGGATATGCATAACAAACGTTTTGTATAGTTGTATTAATCTAACATGTAATTGTTACATTTTAATTAGATTAAATATATAAGATACAGAATTGATAGAATTAAAATTGGATCAAAGTTAATTTGACAAGTTAATGTGATTAACCTAAATATTACATAAATATTTTATGTAATCAACCAATTAAATTTATTTAATTGAGTCTGTGCATGTTTGGAGTTATGGAAATATTTCGACCCTCTATTTAGTCTTTTGGTATTTTTGAAATAGGACCTACGTGTCCTGCTTATCTACTATCTATTGTAATTTCTCCTCTCATCTAATTCCCTTCAAGTTAATTGAAGTTTTCTTTAGTAGTATAGAAATTAATATTGATGTAATTTCGAGGCGCCATGGAGAAGACGGAGGACCTAAAGAGAAATATGTAATAGTTATATTCCGTTTCTGGCTCAACGGAATAATTTAGATAATATGTCCACAACGCCAATGTATGTGTCTGATGTATGCTAAAGCAAATCAAGACTATGTTAGATTATGAGACTTAAAATAAAAACCCTTCACTAATTAAAAGTTAACTAAATAAGCAAGTTATTAAAATCGGTTGCCCCTCCCTAATATTATAATTCAGCCGGCAGTACTGGGGGCCTTGGGTTGTTGAGTAAACTCAAGCTCGGGGTCTTATGGTAACACCTGAATTATCAAAAATCGATTTTTCATGAATATGGGGTAATACTTAAATTAGATTATGATAATTGGATGAGTAAACTCATGTTGCCATAAACTAATGGGCAATATGGTTGGGATTAATATGAATAACATATTAGTTACTAATGTGCTTAGTAACCCAATAACCTAGGAATCACATTGTTGATGTGATTGATTGTATGAATCTACCTAAAAAATGAGACTAGCTTGTTGAGTAAACTCAAGATGAAATTTCAGGAGTTAGGATCCTAGCTCACTAAAGGATTTGTGAAATTATTCGAATTAATATGGAGGGCTATTAATTTGGCAAAATAGTGGGAGCAATTTAAAATGAATTAAAAGACCTATAATTTTAGATTGATGTACTTTAAAGGAAATGAATAACATACGTTTACTCTTTCTCACTCTCAGATTAAATTAAAACACTCCTAAAATCATGACTAAAACCAATCTGCAAAATACACTTACCGATAACAAGTTGAACGGTTCAAACTTCACCGACTGGTATCGCAACCTCAAAATCATTTTGAAGTTCGATAAGATAGGGTATGCACTTGATACATCGATACCCCTACCCCGGCTGATGATGCTCCCATCAAAGAGATCGATGCTTACCAGAAGCATAAGGCTGATGATGATCATGCGGGATGCATCATACTTGCATCGATGACACCGGAATTGCAGCGGCAACATGAGGAAATGGATGCCTATTCCATCATCGTGCACCTGAAAGAGTTGTTTGGGAAACAAACTCGGTGCGAACGCTACGAGATATCAAAACTGTTATATCGTTGCAGGATGCAAGAGGGCACATCTGTGATGACATATTGTGTCAAGATGATAGGCTATATTACCAAGCTTTCTAGTATTGGATTCGCGATGGATCATGAGCTAAGTGTTGACTTACTCCTTCAATCCCTCCCAGAGAGTTATTCATAGTTCATAATGAACAACCAGATGAATGACTTGCAAACCTCTCTTGAAGAGCTTACAAACATGCTCAAGACAGTTGAGCTCAATATGAAGAAAGACAAGGCAATACCGGCTCTTGTCATAGAGGGATCAAAGAAGAGGAAGGGAAATTTTCCCAATCCTAAACATCCCAAGAAAGGCAAGAGGGCCGTGTCCACAAAGGGGAAGCAAGTGAAGAAGCCCAAAGGAGAGTGCCACTTCTGTGGTAAGGATGGGCATTGGAGAAGGAATTGCAAGGAGTACCTAACATCCCTCAAGAAGGGTAAAGACGGTGCTTCAACATCTAGTATGTTCTATATTGAAATAAATACAATTTCACAGTCTGAATCTTGGGTATTAGATACCGGATGTGGATCTCATATTTGTATGAATATGCAGGGACTAAAACGGACTAAGGAATTGAAGAAATGAAGCATAAACTTGCGAGTAGGAAATGGAGCACGAGTTGCCGCGCTCGGCATTGGAGATTATGCTTTGAGTTTGCCCTCTGGGCTTGTAATAGAATTAAGGAACTGTTTGTATGTTCCAGAAATGTCCAGAAACATTATTTCTATTAGCTGTCTTGTTGACGACGGCTTTAATATTTCAATAAAGAACAAACATTGCGAGTTTTATAAAGGTGGGATTTTCTATTTTTCTAGAATATCACTAAATGGGATTTATGTGTTAGATGATAAAATTTATGTATTCGCAATTGATACCAAAAGACATAAGCTAGATAATTCAACTTACTTGTGGCATTGTCGTTTAGGCCATATAAACAAAAGACGTATGCTTAAGCTACATCAAGATGGGCTTATAGATTCAATTGATTCTGAATCACTGGAAACATGCGAACCTGTTTAAAAGGTAAAAAGACAAAGACACCCTTTAGCAATAAAGGCGAGCGTGTATCAGACACTCTAGGATTAATACATTCAGATGTATGTGGTCCTATGTCAGTCCAAGCAAGAGGAGGATTCAGATACTTCATAAGCTTCATAGACGACCATACCAGATATGGTTATGTTTACTTGATGAAGCACAAGTTCGAAGCTTTTGAGAAATTCAAATGCTTCAAGAATGAAGTAGAAAATCAAATAGGAAATAAAATAAAGATACTTCGATCCGATCGAGGTGGTGAATATCTTTCAGATGATTTTCTGAATTATCTAACTGAATGTGGGATATGCTCATAATGGACACCCCCTTATACACCACAACACAATGGTGTATCCGAAAGGAGTAACCGTACCCTACTAGATATGGTACGATCTATGATGAGCATAGCATTACTTCCAAAGACATTCTAGGGCTATGCCTTAGAAACTGCCCTCTTCACCCTAAATCGAGTACCAACTAAATCCGTCATTTCCACACCATATGAACTATTCATTGGTAGGAAACCTACTTTCTCATTTATGAGAATATGGGGTTGTTCAGCATTTGTAAAACGCATAGCATCAGATAAGCTAGATTCTATATCTGATAAATGTTTCTTCATAGGATACCCTAAGGAAACTATGGGGTATTACTTCTATCATCCAGATGATCAGAAAGTAATAGTATCCAAGCATGCGACCTTCTTAGAGAAAGAGTTTCTCGAAGAAACAGAAAAGGGAAGCATGATTGAACTTGATGAAGTTCAAGAAGAAGAAACACTAGCTGAAACAACAGAGGCGGTTGAGGAACCCGAAGCAGTCCCATTAGATGAGACTCAAGTGCCACCACCTACTCGTAGATCACAAAGAGTTCGTGAAACTCCCAGTTAGATATGGATTTCTAGTGGGAGATGATGATGAGGTTCCCGTGTTAGACGACAAACCCGAAAACTACGAAGAGGCTCTCACCAGTCCAGATTCTAAAGCATGGCTTGAGGCCATGAATTCTGAAATGGATTCCATGTACACTAACCAAGTGTGGACTTTGGTTGATCCACCCGAAGGGATAAAACCCATTGGGTGCAGGTGGATCTTCAAGAAGAAGACCGACATGGATGGAAAGGTTAGTACCTACAAAGATAGGTTAGTAGCGAAAGGATATCGTCAGAAGCAAGGAATTGATTATGATGAAACTTTCTCTCTTGTAGCCATGTCCAAATCAATCATAATAATGCTTGCTATTGCTGCTCACTACGATTACAAGATTTGGCAAATGGATGTGAAAACAGCTTTCCTAAACGGAAACCTACTTGAGGATGTATATATGATGCAACCTGAAGGTTTCACATCAAAGGATGTAACCAAGGTTTACAAACTTCAGAGATCCATTTATGGACTCAAGCAAGCATCTAGAAGCTGGAACAAGCGTTTTGATGAAACCATAAAACAGTTTGGTTTCGAACAAAATTGCGAAGAAGCTTGCATTTACAAGAAAGCAAGTGGGAGCTCAGTTGCATTTCTCATATTATATGTGGACAATATATTACTAATGGGAAAGGACATAGCTCTACTACAGTCGGTGAAAGTATGGTTATCATGTAACTTCTCCATGAAAGACCTTGGTGAAGCAGCTTATATACTTGGTATAAAGATCTACAGAGATAGATCAAGAAGACTGCTTGGTCTTTCACAGGCTACATACATTGAAAAGGTGCTAAAGCGGTTTAGCATGCTTGAATCGAAACGAGGTAACTTGCCTATGGTACATGGGATAAAGTTAAGTAATCATCAATGTCCTAAAACCTAAGATGATAAGAAACACATGGCTGTAATTCAATACGCCAGCGCAATCAGTTCGATTATGTATGTTATGCTTTGCACTAGACCTGATGTAGCGTTCGCGTTGAGCATAACGAGTCGATATCAAGGTAATCCAGGTGACGAGCATTGGAATGCCGTCAAGAACATTCTTAAGTACTTGAGAAGGACTAAAGATATGTTCACGGAGAAGGGGATCTGAAAATAGAAGGATTTTCAGATGTCAGTCATCTCACGGATGAGAACAATTTTAGATCCCAATCAGGATACCTGTTTATCTTGAATGGGGGTGCGGTCAGTTGGAAGAGTTCCAAGCAGGAAAGTGTAGCTTTCTCTACGACCGATTCAGAGTACATCGCTACTGCGGAAGCAGCAAAGGAAGCGGTTTGGATTAAGAAGTTCATTACTGAACTTGGTGTGATGTTTGACATTGTAAATCCCATTACACTGTACTGTGATAACAATGGAGCCATTGCACAAGCAAAGGAACCACGGTCTCATAATGCATCCAAGCATTAGCTTAAGCGATACCACCTTGTAAGAGATATTGTTGCAAGAGGAGATGTGAGAATAGAAAGAGCGCCTACAGAGGACAACGTTGCAGATCCGTTGACAAAGCCCTTAACCCAGAAAGTACATGATTGTTGAGCGATTCCCGCAAGTGCACGGTTTCGCTTGTAGTAATAAAAAGATATCGATCCCACAGGGAACGTTTTTCAACAAAAACTTATTTAGGTGTAGATTAAATACGACTTAAGGTTTATAGAAATAGATAATCGTTATTTGAAATTGGGTTTTGAAATTGATAGAATAAGAATTAGATTAGAATATGTAGAATGTTAGAAATCAATTCTGTTTTGAGTATGAATTTACAAAACAGAAACGTTTAGTGCTTTAGAAAAAGAGAATAAATTTCGTTTGCATTAAGCAAAGAAAACAACTTTAAACTTTGTATAAATTATAAAAATGTAATAACGTAAACTCCTTCAATTAAAAGGCTTTGAACCGCAGACAATCCTCCTACGGTCGGGTTAGATTGCTACCTTAACCAAATTAATACTTATGCAAGAATCAATTTGCCTAAGTGTTCAACAAAGTTTCCTTGTAATGATTTTGAATTTAACTACGTTTTAATGAAAACACCAGAACTCACTTCGGATCATTTACCATAAGTGCTACATAAAAATATATTGAATTATATGAACTTTATTAGATGAAGTATGAATTTGATACAATTTTACAGAGAAAAAGAAGCATGGAAGCTTTCGTCGACTTTCAAGTGAACGGGTTGTCAATCCTTTCCTCGAACCTCGATTAGAGTTTGTCAGGCTCCTGGGTCGAATCCTCTACTAAATCTTCTCGCTGAATCTTCGGAATAGAGACGGGTACTTCTACTACCAAAATGTAAACTAATATAAACTGATCTTAATCTAAATCTAAATGCTACTGTGTTTATAATTATTTGATAAACAATGTGTGTACATCATATTGCTTTTTACAAAATCGAACTTCTAACTCTGAATTGCTTGACTCAGAATTTCTGCATTAATTCTGTACTAAAATCTTCTCTTCAATATTTCATATCAACTCTGGAATCAACTCTTTATTTATAGATGTTGAGGAGTCGAGTCTAAGGAACGTGTCTGCTGCGAAGAGACGTTCTTATCCAATCGAACGAACGCGTTTCTTTGAAAAGGAACTAGTGTATATAATGATGCCTGAAAATCTGAACTTACCGAGAATGTAAATTCTCGGCCGAGAATGGGGAAACAGATTTTCAGCCTTCGAAATGATAAGGGGAAGACTTGGGGGACGCGTGTCGCGATCGAGAATGGAGGATTCTCGGTCACAACACGGGATTAATTTCCTCCGTCTTGACTTCGTCCTCGTCCTCGTTTCGGTGCATTTGATTTTCGTCGTCTTTGACTCCTTTTATAGGGTTTTTCCTTTGTTTTTTTACCTCTTTTCGTTCCTATTTGGATTTTACCAAATATTTAGGTACCTTGCATGAAAGAAACATATTTGAACGTAAAAGTACTCTAAATAGATATAAGCAGCACGATTTTATAGCAAAACTAATGTAAATATAAATGATATTTTAGGTATATTTTGGGCTTAACAAATCTCCACACTTAATCTTTTGCTAGTCCCGAGCAAAATTTCACTGAATTTATTCTTTAACTAACCCCTTTATGAAAATAGAACATATATCTTTGTATTTCGTTTTAAATTAGTTAAGCCGAAAAGACTAACTTCGCATGGCAAATTTATACGCAAAATATCAAACTAACTTAGTATGAAGGCGATATATCATTCGTCTTGTATTTTCAATTTTGAATTGAAGTATTCGGGACAATATAAGCACGCATGTTATTGAGTCTTTCGTCTCAAGGCATTTCAAAGCACAAAATTTCCTTTCCCAAACCTAAACTATTATATTAAATGAGTAAGTATTTGGGTTAATTTATTTGCTTAGTTACGCCAGAGTGTTGGGGTTTAGTGTCCTATAGACAATTGTTCTAGGATACAAACTTAATGTAAATGAATTGTTCTTTATATCATTTGTTTAAAGAGATATATGTTTTATAACTATATAAAGGCAATCCCTTTTAAGCACTAAATAAAGTCTAATAAAAGGAAATCCGTAAGTTTATTTAAAGTGATTATAAAGTGTTCATACAAGCATGAAGTGAGACAAAACTTTATAGTAAACTGATAAACTTAAAACCACCCCAAGTCAAGTGATATGTTTGGGATTGACATATCACTGTTGAGACTTGTATGTAACAATGTCTTCTGTGCGACAGAAAGTTGATCTCACAAGCTTCATATATACATATATCTGGACAGTTACATAGATCCGATGAAACGTTGTTCATTAGGATTGGGGATCCGATTTGAGATAACAGGATGGGTAGATTCATCCTTGTCACCTGTTCATCTCATTCGTATTAATAGGTATAACTAATCCTCAGACTCAAAGGAATATTAATTGGTATTCTGGATTACGGAATGTGATGCTTTGACTCTGGTGTAACACGATCCTTAACAGAGATGACTCTGGGGTGTGAACAGTAGACGTTGGGTATCACAGGAAGTAATTGCGGAGTCGTTATATATTGGATTGAGCATTTATCACTCCCGATAAATGGGAGATACATCCATGGATCGCTTGTGGAAGACTCGACTCTAAATCCTTGCAAGGTGGTAGCTTAAGAGTAAGAAATACAGATTTCACTTAACCTATCTTTTTGAGTTGACTCGGCCTGTACAAGTAAAACGAACGTCTCGCTATATGTGACTTGACATCACCCATAGTCATAAGATTCAGTTCAAGGATGTAGTTGATAAAGGATCGAATTATACTGTAACTAATACGGAAAGGTTAACGACAGAATCAACCTGTCTTCTTATAGCTATGGGGGAATGATTACGGACTTGCTAATCACATACTATGTACATCATTCCGTTATGCAAAGATTAAATATAATTCTTTGAAAATTAATTTAATAATGTTGCATACGGCTAGAAGCAATAAGAACATAATGGATCACACATAAGACTTGGAACCTAAAAGAGAGATAGATGTTAATTAATTGATAGAAGCCCATTTGAGCCCAATAAGGCCCATGGACATAAGGGGGTCGAAATTCATGTAGTGATATACATGAATAATTAATTTGATTTTGTTAATCCTAATTAGATTAGGAATATGAATTAAATTAAGGGTAAATTCCAAAAAAAAACCCCTGTGGTTTGATGTTGTTCCAGAAAAACCCTTGTGGTTTGTTAACAAAAAAAAAGGACTGTGGTTTGTGCCGTTACCCGAAAAACGGAAATGGACTTAACACCGTTAATTTGCTGACGTGGCACAAGGGTAAAACAGGAAATTTGAATTTTTTTTTATTTTTTTTCCCTCTTCTCTCTCCTCCTTCTTTTTCTCTCTCCTCCTTCATCTTCTTCCTTCTCCTTCATCATCTCTTCTCTCCTCCTCCTTCTTCCTTCTCTTCTCCTCCTCCTTCTTCTTCTTCTTCTTTTTTCTTCTTTTTCCCCTCTCTCTCTTCTTCTTTTTTTCTTCATCTCTTTTTCTTTTTTTTTAATTTCCAGAATTCTGGAAAATTCCAGATTTCTGGAATCCAGCCCCATACCTTAATCCTAATTACTTTTTCGGTTTCTTTTTACTCATTTGTATATCGACTATGGAGAAGGTCCCAGGTACTACTACATACAGTCTTGCCCTATACTATATGATGAATACACGTCTGGAAGATGCACCGTTGCTGGAGAAATTTGTGAAGGGGGATGATACATTTAGAAATTCAAGGTTTAAGCTCATACCTTATATATCTAAGGTTAGCACAGCTTGTGATCATTTTCTTCAAATATTTACTAAAACCGGAAACCTACCATGTTCGATATGCAATCATATTCATCCTGTTTATTTTGCTTTCTGGGTATGGGGCTGGATTCCAGAAATCTGGAAATTTCTAGAATTCTGGAAATTTCCAGAAATTCTGGAATATTTCTAGAATTCTGGAATTTTCCAGAATTCTGGAAAATTCTAGAATTCTGGAAATTAAAAAAAAAAAGAAAAAAGATGAAGAAAAAAAGAAGAAGAGAGAGAGAGGGGAAAAAGAAGAAAAAAGAAGAAGAAGAAGGAGAGAAGGAAGAAGGAGGAGGAGAGAAGAGATGATGAAGGAGAAGGAAGAAGATGAAGGAGGAGAGAGAAGAAGAAGGAGGAGAGAGAAGAGGGAAAAAAATAAAAAAAAATTCGAATTTCCTGTTTTACCCTTGTGCCACGTCAGCAAATTAACGGTGTTAAGCCCATTTCCGTTTTTCGGGTAACGGCGCAAACCACAGTCCTTTTTTTTGTAATAACAAACCACAAGGGTTTTTTTGGAACAACATCAAACCACAGGGGTTTTTTTTTAGAATTTATCCTTAAATTAATTAAGAGATAATTAAGTTAGGAGTTTTAATTAGATTAATATACTCCTATTATTATCCAATAAGGTTATTATTATTATCCTTAATATATTAGATATATAGTGAGATAATAATTAGGAATTCTATTCCGAATGGAATTCCTATTCAGTAACCTAATTCTATCTAACTAGGGATTAGATACAAGAGATTATAACTACCCCTTCCTTGAGATTTTCAAAATCCAAGCAAGCCATACCCTACTTGTGATTTTTGAAATTCACCTAGTCCAAGAGAGAGAAAATTCGACACCCCTAGTTCGAGGATGAGATTTCTCTACGGCTTCGTTTGATCAATTGATTTTCATCTATTTCTTTTATCCTTGATCTTGTGTTGATTAGTTAGAGGCAATCTACTTTGGTTGCTATTCAAAGGTTGATACTAAATTAATCTTCCCGTGTTTTATTTCGTGTTTGGGAACTCGAAGAAGAAAAACAAACAAAAGGGAAAAATTCGTTTTACTACTCCTACATCAGGTCAGTTCACGATTTCGCGGATTCCCGGAGATTTAACCGTCGGATCGTCGCGATTTTTGGACAGGAGCTTCTAGACATATTCTTCCACGTTTCCACCGAAGGGATTGTCGTTCGGAGGTCTGGAAGGTCTGTTTTGGATAGGGGCAAATTGGTAGACAGTTTCTATCTCTTTTGAAGTTGTGGGCACTTCGTTTGCAACGGTAGATAGAACTTCTAAAAGGTATTTCTTCTTATCCTTCTTTATATGAAATAACGGTTAACGGATCTTGTGGTTAAATGGAAATAGGTTAAAAATTTTATATTTCCACTGCTATACCTTAGCCTAATTTCCAACAGTGGTATCCGAGCCATCGTTAAATCCGTTATTTCATATATGAAAATTTAGAAGTTTTTCAATAGGATTGAATAAATATTTATAGTTAGGATTAATTAACAAATTGTTTTGATTAATTGATTCTAAAGATAAATAAGTTTTAATTAATTGTTAATTAAAATAGATTATGTGTATGTTCCTAATTATTTTGGTTGATAATCATTATAACGAAATCTATTAGTTTTATAGTTAGATTGATAAAATCAGTTTTATTAATTCTAAAGATAAAACGGAAATCTATAGTAGTTTTTCCTATTTTCTGAAAATCGTTTTAAAACTGTTTTAGAACTGATACATATATATTTAAAATCGTTTTTATATTTAAATATATATGTTTTAGAAATTGATAGTTTTCTGTTTTGATTATCGAATGAAAATTTGTTTAAAAGTTTGTTTTACCAATTTGTAAATCAAAATGTTAAATGAATTAAAATCAAAATAATTGGGACGTGTATAATTAAAGTTTTGTATAGTTATATTAATCGAAAGATTAATATAAAAAATATGAAAACTATTAGAAGAAAAATTGGATGAAAGTTAATTGATAAGTTAATGTGATTAACATAAATATTACATAAGATAGTTATGTAATCAACCAATTAAATTTATTTAATTGAGTCTATGCATGTTTGGAGTTATGAACATATTTGGACCCTCTTTAGTCTTTTGGTATTTTTGAAATAGGGCCTGCGAGTCCCGCCTTTCTACTATCTATTGTAAATTCTCCTCTCATCTGATTCCCTTCAATTCAATCGAAGTTTTCTTTAGTAGTATAGAAATTAATATGTAATTTCAAGGCGCCATGGAGAAGACGGAGGACCTAAAGAGAAATATGTAATAGTTAGTATTCCTTAGGTTTGCCCTTTTATTCCGTCTCTGGCTCGACGGAATAATTTAGATGATATGTCCATAACGCCAATGTATGTGAATGTATGTGTCTGATGTATGCTAAAGCAAATCAAGACTAAGTTAGATTATGAGACCTAAAATAAAATCCCCCATTAAAAAGTTAAGTAAATAAACAAGTTATTAAAATCGGTTGCCCCTCCCTAATATTATAATTCAGCCGGCAGTGCTGAGGGCCTTTGGGTTGTTGAGTAAACTCAAGCTCGGGGTCCTTTCGGTAACACCTGAATTATCGAAAATCATTTTTCATGAATATGGGGTAATACTTAAATTAGATTATGATAATTGGATGAGTAAACTCATATTGTCATAAACTAATGGGCAAGACGGTTGGGATTAATATGAACAGCATATTAGTTACTAATGTGGTTAGTAACCCAATAACCTAGGAATCACATTAAAGATGTGATTGATTACATGAATCTACCTAATGAATGAGACTAGCTTGTTGAGTAAACTCAAGGCGAAATCTCAGGAGTTAGGATCCTAGCTCACTAAAGGATTTGTGAAATTCTTCGAATTAATATGGAGGGCTATTAATTTGGCAAAATAGTGGGATCAATCTAAAATAAACTAAAAGGCCTATAATTTTAGATTGATATACTTTAAGCAAATGAATGACATACGTTTACTCTTTCTCACTCTCAGGTTTAATTAAACCCACTCTTATAATCATGACTAAAACCAATCTGCAAAACATTCTTACCGATAACAAATTGAATGGTTCAAACTTCACCGACTGGTTTCGTAACCTCAAAATTGTTTTGAAGTTCGATAAAATAGGGTATGTACTTGATACATCGATACCCCCTCTCCCTGCTGATGATGCTCCCATTGAGGAAATTGATGCTTACCAGAAGCATAAGGCTGATGATGATCATGCCGGATGCATCATACTTGAATCGATGACACCGGAATTACAAAGGCAACATGAGGAAATGGATGCCTATTCCATCATCATGCACCTAAAGGAATTGTTTGGGAAACAAACCAGGTGCGAACGCTACGAGATATCCAAGTTGCTATATCGTAGTAGGATGCAAGAGGGCACATCTGTCATGACACATTGTGTCAAGATGATTGGCTACATTACCAAACTTTCTAGTATTGGATTTGCGATGGATAACGAATTAAGTATAGACTTAATTCTTCAATCCCTCCCAGAAAGTTATTCACAGTTCATTATGAACTATCAGATGAATGACTTGCAAACCTCTCTTGAAGAGCTTGCAAACATGCTCAAGTCAGTTGAGCCCAATATAAGAAAGGATAAAGCCATACCGGCTCTTGTCATTGAGGGATCAAAGAAAAGGAAAGGGAATTATCCCAATCCTAAATATCCCAAGAAAGGTAAGAAAGTCGTGCCCTACAAAGCTAAGGGAAAGGAAGTGAAGAAGCCCAAAGGAGAGTGCCACTTCTGTGGTAAAGACGGGCATTGGAAAAGAAACTGTTGGTGTACCTAGCCTTCCTCAAAAGGGGAAGAAGCTGGGACTTCAACATCTGGTATGTTTTATATTGAAATTTCACAGTCTGAATCTTTTGGTACTTGATACCGGATGCAGCCTGAGGATATTCCAGGAATATCTAGAAATATTATTTCTATTAGCCGCCTTCTTGACGACGGCTTTTCATATTTCAATAAAAGACAAGAGTTGCAATTTTATAAAGATTCGATCTTTTATTTTTCAGGAATTTCACAAAATGGGATTTATGTGTTAGATAACAAAATTCCTGCTTTTGCAATTGATACCAAAAGACATAAGCTAGATAATTCAACTTACTTGTGGCATTGTCGTTTAGGCCACATAAACAAGAGACGCATGCTAAAGCTACATTCAGATGGGCTTATAGATCCAATCGATCCCGAATCATTGGAAACATGCGAATCATGTTTAAAAGGTAAAATGACAAAGACACCCTTTAGCAATAAAGGTGAGCGTGTATCAGACACTCTAGGACTCATTCATTCAGATGTATGTGGTCCTATATCAGTCCAAGCAAGAGGAGGATTCAGATTCTTCATAAGCTTCATAGATGACCATACCCGATATGGTTACATCTACTTGATGAAGAACAAGTCAGAAGCTTTTGAGAAATTCAAATGCTTCAAGAATGAAGTAGAAAATCAATTAGGAAAGAAAATAAAGACGCTTTGATCTGATCGAGGTGGTGAATATCTTTCAGATGATTTTCTGAATTATCTAACTGAATGTGGGATATGCTCACAATGGACACCTCCCTATACACCACAACACAATGGTGTGTCCGAGAGGAGAAACCGTACCATATTAGATATGGTATGATCCATGATGAGCATGGCCTTACTTCCAAAGACGTTCTGGGGCTATGCCTTAGAAACTGCCCTCTTCACCCTAAATCGAGTACCAACTAAATCTGCTAGTTCCACACCATATGAATTGTTCGTTGGTAGGAAACCCATGTTTTCATTTATGAGAGTATGGGGTTGTTCAGCCTTTGTCAAACGCATTGCGTCCGACAAACTAGATTCGAAATCTGATAAATGTTTCTTCATTGGATACCCTAAGGAAACTATGGGATATTACTTCTATCATCCAGATGATCAGAAAGTAATCGTATCCAAGCATGCAACCTTCTTAGAGAAAGAGTTTCTCGAAGAAACACAAAAGGGAAGCATGATTGAACTTGACGAAGTTCAAGAAGAAGAAACACCGACTAAAACAACAGAGGCGGTTGAGGTACCCGAAGGAGTCCCATTAGATAAGATTCCAGTGCCACCTATTCGTAGATCACAAAGAGTTCGTGAACTGTCACGTCCGTGTCTAAATTTCTAGAATTTATACCTAGATATTAATATATATTATAATTATGGGGTATGTGATTTTTATTTGGTGTTATAGGAAAAATTTGGAGTTAATTCGATGGTTTTAGGTGTAAATTAAAAGTTTAGGGTAAGTAGTAAAATATTATATAAAGATGGAGGACCAAAATAGATATTTGCTAACTTTGGTATATAAAACCAAATTGTTCCAGAATGTCGAGCATCACCTTTTCTTTTCTTTCTTCTCTGTTTCTTTTTGCTTTTATCCGTTCTTCGACCGTTTCTCCACCGTTTCTTTGATTTACGGAGATTCGACCGTCCAAATCACTTGAAACTTAAACTATAGCATCCTTAGGCATAGATCTAAATCCTAATCGAAGAGTTTCTGAATTTCGGAAGTGTTTGGAGGGGAAACGTCTTAGACAGGATTTAGAGGCGAATTGAACGAGTTCTTTTCTTCAATTAGCAGTCAAGGTAAGTAACTATCAATGAGTTTTATGTATAGAGATATATATATAATCAAAGAATTTCTAGAAATTGATATTTTAGGGTTATGCCGGAATTTTGTAAAATTGAGGTTTTTCACAATCTTGCTTTTATTGTGAAATTATAGTTCAAATGAACTATTAACTATGTTTAAATGTGAAGTACAGATTTTACTGGGTTATATTGATTTGAGGTTTCATTGGTTGATTAATTTTGGAAATTTTATTTGATTAAGGATTGATATTTTGGAGAATTGAACACTTGTGAATTTGATTATGATCAAGTGAAATATATACATATATACATATATGTTTTTGGTTTCAATCTATATATATATATGGAATTAAATGTTTGGTATCCATTGAGAGTAGTCCGGTATGGTGGATTTAATTTTCAAAGACCATATTTAGTGAGAAATATGGCCTGTGTACACAGTCTGAAGACCTATTGGGTATGGCAGAGAAGTGTTGGGTAAGACCATATGGGATAGGCAATGTTAAGAGACGTCTCGTATATGTTGTGAATTGTGATTTGAATTATAAGGGGATGAACTCAAGAATGGATACAAGATTATATATTCTTGGTTTTTGGTTTAATACCTTGATTGAGTATATTTTACAAGGTTTTGATAAATCCTTTATAAACGTATATATATGTAGTTATATTAAGTAAAGTTGATTTTTATAGCTGATAGTTTCTTATTGAGATTTTTATCTCATGTTTTCCAAATGTTTTTATTGTTTTGTTTTAGGCGAGGAAGTGCAAGGTACCGAGAGGGGTACTCGATCCTAGGGCGTGGTTCGGTTACAGCTACAAGGTGCAAGTCGTCTCTAGGGTATTGCATCCATTTTGTTCATGTACATATATGTGGATAGTATACGGACACTTGAAGAACTTGTTTTTGGCAGTGTCCTTTTGTTTGGTTTGTATTATCTACCGGTATATATATAGATATAATAAAGAATTGTCTATATAGGTGATGCGGAAAAATCAGATTCATACCTGAATCTTGTGATGAATTTTTCGACCAGATATAGGCCGAATCTGTCTTGGAGTCCTAAATGAAAGTTCTTTATTTTTGTCTTATGTTTCCAGGGGTTTTTGAATCGCCTTAATCGGACTCCGTATGAAAAAGTTAAGCTGGAAACGGAATATGTTGTTCATTTTAGCTTTAAACTAGAATTTCGTTTTTGATTTGATTTTTCTCCTTATTTGAGAGATACTGCTATTGGTTTATATAATAAGTCAGTAGTAATGTCTCACCGTCTTATCTGTTCTTATTTTAGGTCGGGTTTGACATTTTGGTATCAGAGCAATAGGTTTAATCCATATCCATAAGTGGATATATAAGTAATATAATGTGATTCTTTGTATTTCTTGTGTTGCACACATGACATTCATGCATAGCATATATCTACATATAATTATAATTGTGTCTTTATCATATAGATGCATCCGAGACGACCGCGTGGCCGACCGCCTCTAAATAGAGATAGAGGTAGAGGTAGAGATGAGGAAAGAAGAGAGTTAGGATGGGATCTTGAGGGCATAGGGGATAGTGAAGCCTCTGATGCTAGAGTTCCACCCATTAACCAACCCCAAAGACAACAACAACCATTGCCTCCACGTCGACCTGTTAATCTTCCAGCTGAACAACCTGCACCATATGTGGCTCCACAAGCTGCAATGCCACAAGTAGTACAACTTGAACCCCGAGCTTTAGTTGAAGCTTTTGTTACTATAATGGAAACACGGGAAGCACATAGAAGGCCCAGTGAGCTAATTGAGGATGCTAAAAATTGTGGGGCATTTGATTTCAAAGGTACAATTGACTCTGAGGAAGCTGACAATTGGTTAAAGGCTATAGAAAAAGCCTTTAGTACTATGCAGTTACGTGATGAGGATAAAGTCAGGGTTGTGTTTGGTTTATTACATGGACCAGCAGATGCATGGTTAACTCGAGTCAGGGGTTTGTATCCTGAAGGTTTGAATTGGGGAGTTTTCAAACGTGAGTTTATGAGAGAATATCTGACTGAAACATTCCAGAAAGCGAAGAGAATTTAAACCTTACTTAGATACATTTGTGATTGTGTTTATCGACGATATCCTTGTGTATTCTAAGGATAAGGAAAATCACAGTAAGCATTTGAGAACAGTTTTGCAGATTTTAAGGGAGAAACAATTATATGCAAAATTTAGCAAATGTGAATTTTGGCTTGATGAAATGATGTTTTTAGGTCATGTGGTCTCAGCTAGGGGAATTTTAGTTGATCCTAAGAAAGTTGAAGCTGTAGCTAATTGGGAAGCACCGTCGAATGTACATGAAGTACGTAGTTTCCTAGGATTAGCGGGTTATTACAGAAGATTTGTGAAAGGATTCTCACTTATAGCTTGTCCGATGACACGATTACTGCGGAAGGGTGTTAAATTTGAATGGACACTTGAATGTCAAGAAAGTTTTGATATACTAAAGTCCAGACTTATCAGTGCTCCTGTATTAACACTACCTATAGTGGGTGAAGGTGATACAGTGTACAGTGATGCATCAGGGCAAGGTCTCGGAATTGTATTGATGCAGAATGATAACGTTATTGCTTATGCGTCACGACAATTAAGGCCACACGAATTGAATTACCCGACACATGATCTTGAATTAGCTGCCGTGGTGTTTGCTTTAAAGATTTGGAGACATTATCTTTATGGTGAAAAGTGTCTAATGTTCACTGATCATAAAAGTCTGAAATATATAATGACACAGAAGGAATTGAATTTGAGGCAAAGGAGATGGATTGAGTTATTGAAAGACTATGACCTGACTATTGAATATCATCCTGGTAAAGCTAATGTTGTAGCTGATGCCTTGAGTCGCAAGAACGTTGGAAGTTTGAGTTATATACAATCAGTGAGAATGTCTTTATTGCTTGATATGAGAGCTTTGAATGTTGAACTGATTTGTGGAGATGAGGCAGTATTATGTGCAATGCTGAAGGTGAGACCGATTCTTCGAGATAGAATTAAAGAAGCTCAAAATCAAGATGAATTTTTAGAACAAATCAGAAAAGACGTTAGCGAGGGGAAGAAGATTGAATATAAGGTAACAGGAGATGGCATGTTAATGTTTGGAGACAGAATGTGTGTTCCAAATGTTAATGATATCAAGAAGGAGATATTAGAAGAAGCTCATGATTCGTCATATGCAATGCACCCTGGGAGTACTAAAATGTACAGAAATCTTCGAGAGCATTTCTGGTGGAAAGGAATGAAAAGGGAGATAGCTGAATATGTGGGTAGATGTTTAAGTTGCCAACAAGTCAAAGCAGAACATCAACGACCTGCTGGTACTTTACAACCACTTCCTATTCCTGAATGGAAGTGGGAACATATTACAATGGATTTTGTCAGTGGATTACCTCGTACACAACATGGTAATGATTCTATATGGGTAATTGTGGATAGATTAACAAAATCATCCCACTTTCTTCCGGTGAAAGTGACTTTTTCTTTAGAGAAGCTGGCACAGTTGTATATCAAGGAGATTGTTAGACTTCATGGTGTACCGGTTTCTATTGTTTCTGACAGGGATCCTCGCTTTACATCAAGGTTTTGGCCTAGTTTTCAAGATGCATTAGGCACGAGATTGAATTTCAGTACAGCTTTCCATCCACAGACTGACGGTCAAAGTGAACGTACCATTCAAACTTTGGAAGATATGTTGAGAGCTAGCATTTTGAATTTTCAAAGTAGTTGGGATGTACATTTGCCTTTAATGGAGTTTGCATATAATAACAGTTATCAATCTAGTATTGATATGGCACCTTATGAAGCCTTATATGGAAGAAGATGTAGAACTCCATTATGTTGGTCTGAAGTAGGCGAGAGACAGTTATTAGGGCCTGAGATAGTGCAGTTGACAACAGAAAAGGTGCAAATCATACAACAAAAGTTAAAAGAAGCACAAGATAGACAAAAGAGTTATGCAGATCTGAAACGGAGACCAATTGAATATGATGTGGGAGATAGAGTATTTCTGAAAGTATCACCGTGGAAGGGTTTACTTCGGTTTGGCAAGAAAGGGAAGTTGAGCCCTAGATTCATTGGTCCATATGAAGTTGTGGAAAGAGTTGGGCCAGTTGCATATCGATTACAATTGCCTCAGAATCTCTCCAATATACATAATGTATTCCATGTTTCAATGCTACGGAGGTATAGGAGTGATCCGAATCACATTATTCAAGAGCAGCCAATTGAATTGTCTGAAGACTTGTCCTATAAAGAGGAACCAGTAGCTATCCTAGCTAGAGAACAGAAAGTCCTCAGGAACAAAACCATACCACTTGTTAAAGTTATGTGGCACAGACACTCTCGTGAGGAAGCAACCTGGGAAAGAGAGGAAGATATGAGACAACAATATCCCCATTTATTCACCTAGACGGGTAAGTACAATTTCGTGGACGAAATTTCTTAAGGTGGGGAGGATTGTCACGTCCGTGTCTAAATTTCTAGAATTTATACCTAGATATTAATATATATTATAATTATGGGGTATGTGATTTTTATTTGGTGTTATAGGAAAAATTTGGAGTTAATTCGATGGTTTTAGGTGTAAATTAAAAGTTTAGGGTAAGTAGTAAAAGATTATATAAAGATGGAGGACCAAAATAGATATTTGCTAACTTTGGTATATAAAACCAAATTGTTCCAGAATGTCGAGCATCACCTTTTCTTTTCTTTCTTCTCTGTTTCTTTTTGCTTTTATCCGTTCTTCGACCGTTTCTCCACCGTTTCTTTGATTTACGGAGATTCGACCGTCCAAATCACTTGAAACTTAAACTATAGCATCCTTAGGCATAGATCTAAATCCTAATCGAAGCGTTTCTGAATTTCGGAAGTGTTTGGAGGGGAAACGTCTTAGACAGGATTTAGAGACGAATTGAACGAGTTGTTTTCTTCAATTAGCAGTCAAGGTAAGTAACTATCAATGAGTTTTATGTAATAGAGATATATATATAATCAAAGAATTTCTAGAAATTGATATTTTAGGGTTATGCCGGAATTTTGTAAAATTGAGGTTTTTCACAATCTTGCTTTTATTGTGAAATTATAGTTCAAATGAACTATTAACTATGTTTAAATGTGAAGTGCAGATTTTACTGGGTTATATTGATTTGAGGTTTCATTGGTTGATTAAGTTTGGAAATTTTATTTGATTAAGGATTGATATTTTGGAGAATTGAACACTTGTGAATTTGATTATGATCAAGTGAAATATATACATATATACATATATGTTTTTGGTTTCAATCTATATATATATATGGAATTAAATGTTTGGTATCCATTGAGAGTAGTCCGGTATGGTGGATTTAATTTTCAAAGACCATATTTAGTGAGAAATATGGCCTGTGTACACAGTCTGAAGACCTATTGGGTATGGCAGAGAAGTGTTGGGTAAGACCATATGGGATAGGCAATGTTAAGAGACGTCTCGTATATGTTGTGAATTGTGATTTGAATTATAAGGGGATGAACTCAAGAATGGATACAAAATTATATATTCTTGGTTTTTGGTTTAATACCTTGATTGAGTATATTTTACAAGGTTTTGATAAATCCTTTATAAACGTATATATATGTAGTTATATTAAGTAAAGTTGATTTTTATAGCTGATAGTTTCTTATTGAGATTTTTATCTCATGTTTTCCAAATGTTTTTATTGTTTTGTTTTAGGCGGGGAAGTGCAAGGTACCGAGAGGGGTACTCGATCCTAGGGCGTGGTTCGGTTACAGCTACAAGGTGCAAGTCGTCTCTAGGGTATTGCATCCATTTTGTTCATGTACATATATGTGGATAGTATACGGACACTTGAAGAACTTGTTTTTGGCAGTGTCCTTTTGTTTGGTTTGTATTATCTACCGGTATATATATAGATATAATAAAGAATTGTCTATATAGGTGATGCGGAAAAATCAGATTCATACCTGAATCTTGTGATGAATGTTTCGACCAGATATAGGCCGAATCTGTCTTGGAGTCCTAAATGAAAGTTCTTTATTTTTGTCTTATGTTTCCAAGGGTTTTTGAATCGCCTTAATCGGACTCCGTATGAAAAAGTTAAGCTGGAAACGGAATATGTTGTTCATTTTAGCTTTAAACTAGAATTTCGTTTTTGATTTGATTTTTCTCCTTATTTGAGAGATACTGCTATTGGTTTATATAATAAGTCAGTAGTAATGTCTCACCATCTTATCTGATCTTATTTTAGGTCGGGTTTGACATGAACTCCCAGTTAGGTATGGTTTTCTAGTGGGAGATGATAATGAGGTTCCCGTGTTAGACGACGAACCCGAAAACTACGAAGAGGCTCTTACTAGTCCAGATTCTAAAGCATGGCTTGAGGCCATGGATTCTGAAATGGATTCCATGTATACTAACCAAGTGTGGACTTTGGTTGATCCACCCGAAGGGATAATACCCATTGGGTGCAGGTGGATCTTCAAAAAGAAGACAGACATGGATGGAAAGGTTAGCACCTACAAAGCTAGGTTAGTAGCGAAAGGATATCGTCAGAAGCAAGGAATTGATTATGACGAAACTTTCTCTCCTGTGGCTATGTCCAAATCAATCAGAATCATGCTTGCAATTGTCGCTCACTACGATTATGAGATTTGGCAAATGGATGTGAAAACAGCTTTCCTAAACGGAAACCTGCTTGAGGATGTATATATGATGCAGCCTGAAGGTTTCATATCGAAGGATGCAAATAAAGTTTGCAAACTTCAGAGATCCATTTATGGACTCAAGCAAGCATCTAGAAGCTGGAATAAGCGTTTTGACAAAACCATAAAACAATTTGGTTTTAAACAAAATTGCGAAGAAGCTTGCATTTACAAGAAAGCAAGTGGGAGCTCTATAGCATTTCTCATATTATATGTGGACAATATATTACTAATGGGAAAGGACATAGCTCTACTACAGTCGGTGAAAGTATGGTTATCATGTAACTTCTCCATGAAAGACCTTGGTGAAGCAGCTTATATACTTGGTATAAAGATCTACAGAGATAGATCAAGAAGACTGCTTGGTCTTTCACAGGCTACATACATTGAAAAGGTGCTAAAGCGGTTTAGCATGCTTGAATCGAAACGAGGTAACTTGCCTATGGTACATGGGATAAAGTTAAGTAATCATCAATGTCCTAAAACCTAAGATGATAAGAAACACATGGCTGTAATTCAATACGCCAGCGCAATCAGTTCGATTATGTATGTTATGCTTTGCACTAGACCTGATGTAGCGTTCGCGTTGAGCATAACGAGTCGATATCAAGGTAATCCAGGTGACGAGCATTGGAATGCCGTCAAGAACATTCTTAAGTACTTGAGAAGGACTAAAGATATGTTCACGGAGAAGGGGATCTGAAAATAGAAGGATTTTCAGATGCCAGTCATCTCACGGATGAGAACAATTTTAGATCCCAATCAGGATACCTGTTTATCTTGAATGGGGGTGCGGTCAGTTGGAAGAGTTCCAAGCAGGAAAGTGTAGCTTTCTCTACGACCGATTCAGAGTACATCGCTACTGCGGAAGCAGCAAAGGAAGCGGTTTGGATTAAGAAGTTCATTACTGAACTTGGTGTGATGTTTGACATTGTAAATCCCATTACACTGTACTGTGATAACAATGGAGCCATTGCACAAGCAAAGGAACCACGGTCTCATAATGCATCCAAGCATTAGCTTAAGCGATACCACCTTGTAAGAGATATTGTTGCAAGAGGAGATGTGAGAATAGAAAGAGCGCCTACAGAGGACAACGTTGCAGATCCGTTGACAAAGCCCTTAACCCAGAAAGTACATGATTGTTGAGCGATTCCCGCAAGTGCACGGTTTCGCTTGTAGTAATAAAAAGATATCGATCCCACAGGGAACGTTTTTCAACAAAAACTTATTTAGGTGTAGATTAAATACGACTTAAGGTTTATAGAAATATATAATCGTTATTTGAAATTGGGTTTTGAAATTGATAGAATAAGAATTAGATTAGAATATGTAGAATGTTAGAAATCAATTCTGTTTTGAGTATGAATTTACAAAACAGAAACGTTTAGTGCTTTAGAAAAAGAGAATAAATTTCGTTTGCATTAAGCAAAGAAATCAACTTTAAACTTTGTATAAATTATAAAAATGTAATAACGTAAACTCCTTCAATTAAAAGGCTTTGAACCGCAGACAATCCTCCTACGGTCGGGTTAGATTGCTACCTTAACCAAATTAATACTTATGCAAGAATCAATTTGCCTAAGTGTTCAACAAAGTTTCCTTGTAATGATTTTGAATTTAACTACGTTTTAATGAAAACACCAGAACTCACTTCGGATCATTTACCATAAGTGCTACATAAAAATATATTGAATTATATGAACTTTATTAGATGAAGTATGAATTTGATACAAGTTTACAGAGAAAAAGAAGCATGGAAGCTTTCGTCGACTTTCAAGTGAACGGGTTGTCAATCCTTTCCTCGAACCTCGATTAGAGTTTGTCAGGCTCCTGGGTCGAATCCTCTACTAAATCTTCTCGCTGAATCTTCGGAATAGAGACGGGTACTTCTACTACCAAAATGTAAACTAATATAAACTGATCTTAATCTAAATCTAAATGCTACTGTGTTTATAATTATTTGATAAACAATGTGTGTACATCATATTGCTTTTTACAAAATCGAACTTCTAACTCTGAATTGCTTGACTCAGAATTTCTGCATTAATTCTGTACTAAAATCTTCTCTTCAATATTTCATATCAACTCTGGAATCAACTCTTTATTTATAGATGTTGAGGAGTCGAGTCTAAGGAACGTGTCTGCTGCGAAGAGACGTTCTTATCCAATCGAACGAACGCGTTTCTTTGAAAAGGAACTAGTGTATATAGTGATGCCTGAAAATCTGAACTTACCGAGAATGTAAATTCTCGGCCGAGAATGGGGAAACAGATTTTCAGCCTTCGAAATGATAAGGGGAAGACTTGGGGGACGCGTGTCGCGACCGAGAATGGAGGATTCTCGGTCACAACACGGGATTAATTTCCTCCGTCTTGACTTCGTCCTCGTCCTCGTCCTCGTTTCGGTGCATTTGATTTTCGTCGTCTTTGACTCCTTTTATAGGGTTTTTCCTTTGTTTTTTTACCTCTTTTCGTTCCTATTTGGATTTTACCAAATATTTAGGTACCTTGCATGAAAGAAACATATTTGAACGTAAAAGTACTCTAAATAGATATAAACAGCACGATTTTATAGCAAAACTAATGTAAATATAAATGATATTTTAGGTATATTTTGGGCTTAACAAATCTCCACACTTAATCTTTTGCTAGTCCCGAGCAAAATTTCACTGAATTTATTCTTTAACTAACCCCTTTATGAAAATAGAACATATATCTTTGTATTTCGTTTTAAATTAGTTAAGCCGAAAAGACTAACTTCGCATGGCAAATTTATACGCAAAATATCAAACTAACTTAGTATGAAGGCGATATATCATTCGTCTTGTATTTTCAATTTTGAATTGAAGTATTCGGGACAATATAAGCACGCATGTTATTGAGTCTTTCGTCTCAAGGCATTTCAAAGCACAAAATTTCCTTTCCCAAACCTAAACTATTATATTAAATGAGTAAGTATTTGGGTTAATTTATTTGCTTAGTTACGCCAGAGTGTTGGGGTTTAGTGTCCTATAGACAATTGTTCTAGGATACAAACTTAATGTAAATGAATTGTTCTTTATATCATTTGTTTAAAGAGATATATGTTTTATAACTATATAAAGGCAATCCCTTTTAAGCACTAAATAAAGTCTAATAAAAGGAAATCCGTAAGTTTATTTAAAGTGATTATAAAGTGTTCATACAAGCATGAAGTGAGACAAAACTTTATAGTAAACTGATAAACTTAAAACCACCCCAAGTCAAGTGATATGTTTGGGATTGACATATCACTGTTGAGACTTGTATGTAACAATGTCTTCTGTGCGACAGAAAGTTGATCTCACAAGCTTCATATATACATATATCTGGACAGTTACATAGATCCGATGAAACGTTGTTCATTAGGATTGGGGATCCGATTTGAGATAACAGGATGGGTAGATTCATCCTTGTCACCTGTTCATCTCATTCGTATTAATAGGTATAACTAATCCTCAGACTCAAAGGAATATTAATTGGTATTCTGGATTACGGAATGTGATGCTTTGACTCTGGTGTAACACGATCCTTAACAGAGATGACTCTGGGGTGTGAACAGTAGACGTTGGGTATCACAGGAAGTAATTGCGGAGTCGTTATATATTGGATTGAGCATTTATCACTCCCGATAAATGGGAGATACATCCATGGATCGCTTGTGGAAGACTCGACTCTAAATCCTTGCAAGGTGATAGCTTAAGAGTAAGAAATACAGATTTCACTTAACCTATCTTTTTGAGTTGACTCGGCCTGTACAAGTAAAACGAACGTCTCGCTATATGTGACTTGACATCACCCATAGTCATAAGATTCAGTTCAAGGATGTAGTTGATAAAGGATCGAATTATACTGTAACTAATACGGAAAGGTTAACGACAGAATCAACCTGTCTTCTTATAGCTATGGGGGAATGATTACGGACTTGCTAATCACATACTATGTACATCATTCCGTTATGCAAAGATTAAATATAATTCTTTGAAAATTAATTTAATAATGTTGCATACGGCTAGAAGCAATAAGAACATAATGGATCACACATAAGACTTGGAACCTAAAAGAGAGATAGATGTTAATTAATTGATAGAAGCCCATTTGAGCCCAATAAGGCCCATGGACATAAGGGGGTCGAAATTCATGTAGTGATATACATGAATAATTAATTTGATTTTGTTAATCCTAATTAGATTAGGAATATGAATTAAATTAAGGGTAAATTCCAAAAAAAAACCCCTGTGGTTTGATGTTGTTCCAAAAAAACCCTTGTGGTTTGTTAACAAAAAAAAAGGACTGTGGTTTGTGCCGTTACCCGAAAAACGGAAATGGGCTTAACACCGTTAATTTGCTGACGTGGCACAAGGGTAAAACAGGAAATTTGAATTTTTTTTTATTTTTTTTCCCTCTTCTCTCTCCTCCTTCTTTTTCTCTCTCCTCCTTCATCTTCTTCCTTCTCCTTCATCATCTCTTCTCTCCTCCTCCTTCTTCCTTCTCTTCTCCTCCTCCTTCTTCTTCTTCTTCTTTTTTCTTCTTTTTCCCCTCTCTCTCTTCTTCTTTTTTTCTTCATCTCTTTTTCTTTTTTTTTAATTTCCAGAATTCTGGAAAATTCCAGATTTCTGGAATCCAGCCCCATACCTTAATCCTAATTACTTTTTCGGTTTCTTTTTACTCATTTGTATATCGACTATGGAGAAGGTCCCAGGTACTACTACATACAGTCTTGCCCTATACTATATGATGAATACACGTCTGGAAGATGCACCGTTGCTGGAGAAATTTGTGAAGGGGGATGATACATTTAGAAATTCAAGGTTTAAGCTCATACCTTATATATCTAAGGTTAGCACAGCTTGTGATCATTTTCTTCAAATATTTACTAAAACCGGAAACCTACCATGTTCGATATGCAATCATATTCATCCTGTTTATTTTGCTTTCTGGGTATGGGGCTGGATTCTAGAAATCTGGAAATTTCTAGAATTCTGGAAATTTCCAGAAATTCTGGAATATTTCTAGAATTCTGGAATTTTCCAGAATTCTGGAAAATTCTAGAATTCTGGAAATTAAAAAAAAAAGAAAAAAGATGAAGAAAAAAAGAAGAAGAGAGAGAGAGGGGAAAAAGAAGAAAAAAGAAGAAGAAGAAGGAGAGAAGGAAGAAGGAGGAGGAGAGAAGAGATGATGAAGGAGAAGGAAGAAGATGAAGGAGGAGAGAGAAGAAGAAGGAGGAGAGAGAAGAGGGAAAAAAATAAAAAAAAATTCGAATTTCCTGTTTTACCCTTGTGCCACGTCAGCAAATTAACGGTGTTAAGCCCATTTCCGTTTTTCGGGTAACGGCGCAAACCACAGTCCTTTTTTTTGTAATAACAAACCACAAGGGTTTTTTTGGAACAACATCAAACCACATGAGTTTTTTTTTAGAATTTATCCTTAAATTAATTAAGAGATAATTAAGTTAGGAGTTTTAATTAGATTAATATACTCCTATTATTATCCAATAAGGTTATTATTATTATCCTTAATATATTAGATATATAGTGAGATAATAATTAGGAATTCTATTCCGAATGGAATTCCTATTCAGTAACCTAATTCTATCTAACTAGGGATTAGATACAAGAGATTATAACTACCCCTTCCTTGAGATTTTCAAAATCCAAGCAAGCCATACCCTACTTGTGATTTTTGAAATTCACCTAGTCCAAGAGAGAGAAAATTCGACACCCCTAGTTCGAGGATGAGATTTCTCTACGGCTTCGTTTGATCAATTGATTTTCATCTATTTCTTTTATCCTTGATCTTGTGTTGATTAGTTAGAGGCAATCTACTTTGGTTGCTATTCAAAGGTTGATACTAAATTAATCTTCCCGTGTTTTATTTCGTGTTTGGGAACTCGAAGAAGAAAAACAAACAAAAGGGAAAAATTCGTTTTACTACTCCTACATCAGGTCAGTTCACGATTTCGCGGATTCCCGGAGATTTAACCGTCGGATCGTCGCGATTTTTGGACAGGAGCTTCTAGACATATTCTTCCACGTTTCCACCGAAGGGATTGTCGTTCGGAGGTCTGGAAGGTCTGTTTTGGATAGGGGCAAATTGGTAGACAGTTTCTATCTCTTTTGAAGTTGTGGGCACTTCGTTTGCAACGGTAGATAGAACTTCTAAAAGGTATTTCTTCTTATCCTTCTTTATATGAAATAACGGTTAACGGATCTTGTGGTTAAATGGAAATAGGTTAAAAATTTTATATTTCCACTGCTATACCTTAGCCTAATTTCCAACAGTGGTATCCGAGCCATCGTTAAATCCGTTATTTCATATATGAAAATTTAGAAGTTTTTCAATAGGATTGAATAAATATTTATAGTTAGGATTAATTAACAAATTGTTTTGATTAATTGATTCTAAAGATAAATAAGTTTTAATTAATTGTTAATTAAAATAGATTATGTGTATGTTCCTAATTATTTTGGTTGATAATCATTATAACGAAATCTATTAGTTTTATAGTTAGATTGATAAAATCAGTTTTATTAATTCTAAAGATAAAACGGAAATCTATAGTAGTTTTTCCTATTTTCTGAAAATCGTTTTAAAACTGTTTTAGAACTGATACATATATATTTAAAATCGTTTTTATATTTAAATATATATGTTTTAGAAATTGATAGTTTTCTGTTTTGATTATCGAATGAAAATTTGTTTAAAAGTTTGTTTTACCAATTTGTAAATCAAAATGTTAAATGAATTAAAATCAAAATAATTGGGACGTGTATAATTAAAGTTTTGTATAGTTATATTAATCGAAAGATTAATATAAAAAATATGAAAACTATTAGAAGAAAAATTGGATGAAAGTTAATTGATAAGTTAATGTGATTAACATAAATATTACATAAGATAGTTATGTAATCAACCAATTAAATTTATTTAATTGAGTCTATGCATGTTTGGAGTTATGAACATATTTGGACCCTCTTTAGTCTTTTGGTATTTTTGAAATAGGGCCTGCGAGTCCCGCCTTTCTACTATCTATTGTAAATTCTCCTCTCATCTGATTCCCTTCAATTCAATCGAAGTTTTCTTTAGTAGTATAGAAATTAATATGTAATTTCAAGGCGCCATGGAGAAGACGGAGGACCTAAAGAGAAATATGTAATAGTTAGTATTCCTTAGGTTTGCCCTTTTATTCCGTCTCTGGCTCGACGGAATAATTTAGATGATATGTCCATAACGCCAATGTATGTGAATGTATGTGTCTGATGTATGCTAAAGCAAATCAAGACTAAGTTAGATTATGAGACCTAAAATAAAATCTCCCATTAAAAAGTTAAGTAAATAAACAAGTTATTAAAATCGGTTGCCCCTCCCTAATATTATAATTCAGCCGGCAGTGCTGAGGGCCTTTGGGTTGTTGAGTAAACTCAAGCTCGGGGTCCTTTCGGTAACACCTGAATTATCGAAAATCATTTTTCATGAATATGGGGTAATACTTAAATTAGATTATGATAATTGGATGAGTAAACTCATATTGTCATAAACTAATGGGCAAGACGGTTGGGATTAATATGAACAGCATATTAGTTACTAATGTGGTTAGTAACCCAATAACCTAGGAATCACATTAAAGATGTGATTGATTACATGAATCTACCTAATGAATGAGACTAGCTTGTTGAGTAAACTCAAGGCGAAATCTCAGGAGTTAGGATCCTAGCTCACTAAAGGATTTGTGAAATTCTTCGAATTAATATGGAGGGCTATTAATTTGGCAAAATAGTGGGATCAATCTAAAATAAACTAAAAGGCCTATAATTTTAGATTGATATACTTTAAGCAAATGAATGACATACGTTTACTCTTTCTCACTCTCAGGTTTAATTAAACCCACTCTTATAATCATGACTAAAACCAATCTGCAAAACATTCTTACCGATAACAAATTGAATGGTTCAAACTTCACCGACTGGTTTCGTAACCTCAAAATTGTTTTGAAGTTCGATAAAATAGGGTATGTACTTGATACATCGATACCCCCTCTCCCTGCTGATGATGCTCCCATTGAGGAAATTGATGCTTACCAGAAGCATAAGGCTGATGATGATCATGCCGGATGCATCATACTTGAATCGATGACACCGGAATTACAAAGGCAACATGAGGAAATGGATGCCTATTCCATCATCATGCACCTAAAGGAATTGTTTGGGAAACAAACCAGGTGCGAACGCTACGAGATATCCAAGTTGCTATATCGTAGTAGGATGCAAGAGGGCACATCTGTCATGACACATTGTGTCAAGATGATTGGCTACATTACCAAACTTTCTAGTATTGGATTTGCGATGGATAACGAATTAAGTATAGACTTAATTCTTCAATCCCTCCCAGAAAGTTATTCACAGTTCATTATGAACTATCAGATGAATGACTTGCAAACCTCTCTTGAAGAGCTTGCAAACATGCTCAAGTCAGTTGAGCCCAATATAAGAAAGGATAAAGCCATACCGGCTCTTGTCATTGAGGGATCAAAGAAAAGGAAAGGGAATTATCCCAATCCTAAATATCCCAAGAAAGGTAAGAAAGTCGTGCCCTACAAAGCTAAGGGAAAGGAAGTGAAGAAGCCCAAAGGAGAGTGCCACTTCTGTGGTAAAGACGGGCATTGGAAAAGAAACTGTTGGTGTACCTAGCCTTCCTCAAAAGGGGAAGAAGCTGGGACTTCAACATCTGGTATGTTTTATATTGAAATTTCACAGTCTGAATCTTTTGGTACTTGATACCGGATGCAGCCTGAGGATATTCCAGGAATATCTAGAAATATTATTTCTATTAGCCGCCTTCTTGACGACGGCTTTTCATATTTCAATAAAAGACAAGAGTTGCAATTTTATAAAGATTCGATCTTTTATTTTTCAGGAATTTCACAAAATGGGATTTATGTGTTAGATAACAAAATTCCTGCTTTTGCAATTGATACCAAAAGACATAAGCTAGATAATTCAACTTACTTGTGGCATTGTCGTTTAGGCCACATAAACAAGAGACGCATGCTAAAGCTACATTCAGATGGGCTTATAGATCCAATCGATCCCGAATCATTGGAAACATGCGAATCATGTTTAAAAGGTAAAATGACAAAGACACCCTTTAGCAATAAAGGTGAGCGTGTATCAGACACTCTAGGACTCATTCATTCAGATGTATGTGGTCCTATATCAGTCCAAGCAAGAGGAGGATTCAGATTCTTCATAAGCTTCATAGATGACCATACCCGATATGGTTACATCTACTTGATGAAGAACAAGTCAGAAGCTTTTGAGAAATTCAAATGCTTCAAGAATGGAGTAGAAAATCAATTAGGAAAGAAAATAAAGACGCTTTGATCTGATCGAGGTGGTGAATATCTTTCAGATGATTTTCTGAATTATCTAACTGAATGTGGGATATGCTCACAATGGACACCTCCCTATACACCACAACACAATGGTGTGTCCGAGAGGAGAAACCGTACCATATTAGATATGGTATGATCCATGATGAGCATGGCCTTACTTCCAAAGACGTTCTGGGGCTATGCCTTAGAAACTGCCCTCTTCACCCTAAATCGAGTACCAACTAAATCTGCTAGTTCCACACCATATGAATTGTTCGTTGGTAGGAAACCCATGTTTTCATTTATGAGAGTATGGGGTTGTTCAGCCTTTGTCAAACGCATTGCGTCCGACAAACTAGATTCGAAATCTGATAAATGTTTCTTCATTGGCTACCCTAAGGAAACTATGGGATATTACTTCTATCATCCAGATGATCAGAAAGTAATCGTATCCAAGCATGCAACCTTCTTAGAGAAAGAGTTTCTCGAAGAAACACAAAAGGGAAGCATGATTGAACTTGACGAAGTTCAAGAAGAAGAAACACCGACTAAAACAACAGAGGCGGTTGAGGTACCCGAAGGAGTCCCATTAGATAAGATTCCAGTGCCACCTATTCGTAGATCACAAAGAGTTCGTGAACTGTCACGTCCGTGTCTAAATTTCTAGAATTTATACCTAGATATTAATATATATTATAATTATGGGGTATGTGATTTTTATTTGGTGTTATAGGAAAAATTTGGAGTTAATTCAATGGTTTTAGGTGTAAATTAAAAGTTTAGGGTAAGTAGTAAAAGATTATATAAAGATGGAGGACCAAAATAGATATTTGCTAACTTTGGTATATAAAACCAAATTGTTCCAGAATGTCGAGCATCACCTTTTCTTTTCTTTCTTCTCTGTTTCTTTTTGCTTTTATCCGTTCTTCGACCGTTTCTCCACCGTTTCTTTGATTTACGGAGATTCGACCGTCCAAATCACTTGAAACTTAAACTATAGCATCCTTAGGCATAGATCTAAATCCTAATCGAAGCGTTTCTGAATTTCGGAAGTGTTTGGAGGGGAAACGTCTTAGACAGGATTTAGAGACGAATTGAACGAGTTGTTTTCTTCAATTAGCAGTCAAGGTAAGTAACTATCAATGAGTTTTATGTAATAGAGATATATATATAATCAAAGAATTTCTAGAAATTGATATTTTAGGGTTATGCCGGAATTTTGTAAAATTGAGGTTTTTCACAATCTTGCTTTTATTGTGAAATTATAGTTCAAATGAACTATTAACTATGTTTAAATGTGAAGTGCAGATTTTACTGGGTTATATTGATTTGAGGTTTCATTGGTTGATTAATTTTGGAAATTTTATTTGATTAAGGATTGATATTTTGGAGAATTGAACACTTGTGAATTTGATTATGATCAAGTGAAATATATACATATATACATATATGTTTTTGGTTTCAATCTATATATATATATGGAATTAAATGTTTGGTATCCATTGAGAGTAGTCCGGTATGGTGGATTTAATTTTCAAAGACCATATTTAGTGAGAAATATGGCCTGTGTACACAGTCTGAAGACCTATTGGGTATGGCAGAGAAGTGTTGGGTAAGACCATATGGGATAGGCAATGTTAAGAGACGTCTCGTATATGTTGTGAATTGTGATTTGAATTATAAGGGGATGAACTCAAGAATGGATACAAGATTATATATTCTTGGTTTTTGGTTTAATACCTTGATTGAGTATATTTTACAAGGTTTTGATAAATCCTTTATAAACGTATATATATGTAGTTATATTAAGTAAAGTTGATTTTTATAGCTGATAGTTTCTTATTGAGATTTTTATCTCATGTTTTCCAAATGTTTTTATTGTTTTGTTTTAGGCGGGGAAGTGCAAGGTACCGAGAGGGGTACTCGATCCTAGGGCGTGGTTCGGTTACAGCTACAAGGTGCAAGTCGTCTCTAGGGTATTGCATCCATTTTGTTCATGTACATATATGTGGATAGTATACGGACACTTGAAGAACTTGTTTTTGGCAGTGTCCTTTTGTTTGGTTTGTATTATCTACCGGTATATATATAGATATAATAAAGAATTGTCTATATAGGTGATGCGGAAAAATCAGATTCATACCTGAATCTTGTGATGAATGTTTCGACCAGATATAGGCCGAATCTGTCTTGGAGTCCTAAATGAAAGTTCTTTATTTTTGTCTTATGTTTCCAAGGGTTTTTGAATCGCCTTAATCGGACTCCGTATGAAAAAGTTAAGCTGGAAACGGAATATGTTGTTCATTTTAGCTTTAAACTAGAATTTCGTTTTTGATTTGATTTTTCTCCTTATTTGAGAGATACTGCTATTGGTTTATATAATAAGTCAGTAGTAATGTCTCACCATCTTATCTGATCTTATTTTAGGTCGGGTTTGACATGAACTCCCAGTTAGGTATGGTTTTCTAGTGGGAGATGATAATGAGGTTCCCGTGTTAGACGACGAACCCGAAAACTACGAAGAGGCTCTTACTAGTCCAGATTCTAAAGCATGGCTTGAGGCCATGGATTCTGAAATGGATTCCATGTATACTAACCAAGTGTGGACTTTGGTTGATCCACCCGAAGGGATAATACCCATTGGGTGCAGGTGGATCTTCAAAAAGAAGACAGACATGGATGGAAAGGTTAGCACCTACAAAGCTAGGTTAGTAGCGAAAGGATATCGTCAGAAGCAAGGAATTGATTATGACGAAACTTTCTCTCCTGTGGCTATGTCCAAATCAATCAGAATCATGCTTGCAATTGTCGCTCACTACGATTATGAGATTTGGCAAATGGATGTGAAAACAGCTTTCCTAAACGGAAACCTGCTTGAGGATGTATATATGATGCAGCCTGAAGGTTTCATATCGAAGGATGCAAATAAAGTTTGCAAACTTCAGAGATCCATTTATGGACTCAAGCAAGCATCTAGAAGCTGGAATAAGCGTTTTGACAAAACCATAAAACAATTTGGTTTTAAACAAAATTGCGAAGAAGCTTGCATTTACAAGAAAGCAAGTGGGAGCTCTATAGCATTTCTCATATTATATGTGGACAATATATTACTAATGGGAAAGGACATAGCTCTACTACAGTCGGTGAAAGTATGGTTATCATGTAACTTCTCCATGAAAGACCTTGGTGAAGCAGCTTATATACTTGGTATAAAGATCTACAGAGATAGATCAAGAAGACTGCTTGGTCTTTCACAGGCTACATACATTGAAAAGGTGCTAAAGCGGTTTAGCATGCTTGAATCGAAACGAGGTAACTTGCCTATGGTACATGGGATAAAGTTAAGTAATCATCAATGTCCTAAAACCTAAGATGATAAGAAACACATGGCTGTAATTCAATACGCCAGCGCAATCAGTTCGATTATGTATGTTATGCTTTGCACTAGACCTGATGTAGCGTTCGCGTTGAGCATAACGAGTCGATATCAAGGTAATCCAGGTGACGAGCATTGGAATGCCGTCAAGAACATTCTTAAGTACTTGAGAAGGACTAAAGATATGTTCACGGAGAAGGGGATCTGAAAATAGAAGGATTTTCAGATGCCAGTCATCTCACGGATGAGAACAATTTTAGATCCCAATCAGGATACCTGTTTATCTTGAATGGGGGTGCGGTCAGTTGGAAGAGTTCCAAGCAGGAAAGTGTAGCTTTCTCTACGACCGATTCAGAGTACATCGCTACTGCGGAAGCAGCAAAGGAAGCGGTTTGGATTAAGAAGTTCATTACTGAACTTGGTGTGATGTTTGACATTGTAAATCCCATTACACTGTACTGTGATAACAATGGAGCCATTGCACAAGCAAAGGAACCACGGTCTCATAATGCATCCAAGCATTAGCTTAAGCGATACCACCTTGTAAGAGATATTGTTGCAAGAGGAGATGTGAGAATAGAAAGAGCGCCTACAGAGGACAACGTTGCAGATCCGTTGACAAAGCCCTTAACCCAGAAAGTACATGATTGTTGAGCGATTCCCGCAAGTGCACGGTTTCGCTTGTAGTAATAAAAAGATATCGATCCCACAGGGAACGTTTTTCAACAAAAACTTATTTAGGTGTAGATTAAATACGACTTAAGGTTTATAGAAATATATAATCGTTATTTGAAATTGGGTTTTGAAATTGATAGAATAAGAATTAGATTAGAATATGTAGAATGTTAGAAATCAATTCTGTTTTGAGTATGAATTTACAAAACAGAAACGTTTAGTGCTTTAGAAAAAGAGAATAAATTTCGTTTGCATTAAGCAAAGAAATCAACTTTAAACTTTGTATAAATTATAAAAATGTAATAACGTAAACTCCTTCAATTAAAAGGCTTTGAACCGCAGACAATCCTCCTACGGTCGGGTTAGATTGCTACCTTAACCAAATTAATACTTATGCAAGAATCAATTTGCCTAAGTGTTCAACAAAGTTTCCTTGTAATGATTTTGAATTTAACTACGTTTTAATGAAAACACCAGAACTCACTTCGGATCATTTACCATAAGTGCTACATAAAAATATATTGAATTATATGAACTTTATTAGATGAAGTATGAATTTGATACAAGTTTACAGAGAAAAAGAAGCATGGAAGCTTTCGTCGACTTTCAAGTGAACGGGTTGTCAATCCTTTCCTCGAACCTCGATTAGAGTTTGTCAGGCTCCTGGGTCGAATCCTCTACTAAATCTTCTCGCTGAATCTTCGGAATAGAGACGGGTACTTCTACTACCAAAATGTAAACTAATATAAACTGATCTTAATCTAAATCTAAATGCTACTGTGTTTATAATTATTTGATAAACAATGTGTGTACATCATATTGCTTTTTACAAAATCGAACTTCTAACTCTGAATTGCTTGACTCAGAATTTCTGCATTAATTCTGTACTAAAATCTTCTCTTCAATATTTCATATCAACTCTGGAATCAACTCTTTATTTATAGATGTTGAGGAGTCGAGTCTAAGGAACGTGTCTGCTGCGAAGAGACGTTCTTATCCAATCGAACGAACGCGTTTCTTTGAAAAGGAACTAGTGTATATAGTGATGCCTGAAAATCTGAACTTACCGAGAATGTAAATTCTCGGCCGAGAATGGGGAAACAGATTTTCAGCCTTCGAAATGATAAGGGGAAGACTTGGGGGACGCGTGTCGCGACCGAGAATGGAGGATTCTCGGTCACAACACGGGATTAATTTCCTCCGTCTTGACTTCGTCCTCGTCCTCGTTTCGGTGCATTTGATTTTCGTCGTCTTTGACTCCTTTTATAGGGTTTTTCCTTTGTTTTTTTACCTCTTTTCGTTCCTATTTGGATTTTACCAAATATTTAGGTACCTTGCATGAAAGAAACATATTTGAACGTAAAAGTACTCTAAATAGATATAAACAGCACGATTTTATAGCAAAACTAATGTAAATATAAATGATATTTTAGGTATATTTTGGGCTTAACAAATCTCCACACTTAATCTTTTGCTAGTCCCGAGCAAAATTTCACTGAATTTATTCTTTAACTAACCCCTTTATGAAAATAGAACATATATCTTTGTATTTCGTTTTAAATTAGTTAAGCCGAAAAGACTAACTTCGCATGGCAAATTTATACGCAAAATATCAAACTAACTTAGTATGAAGGCGATATATCATTCGTCTTGTATTTTCAATTTTGAATTGAAGTATTCGGGACAATATAAGCACGCATGTTATTGAGTCTTTCGTCTCAAGGCATTTCAAAGCACAAAATTTCCTTTCCCAAACCTAAACTATTATATTAAATGAGTAAGTATTTGGGTTAATTTATTTGCTTAGTTACGCCAGAGTGTTGGGGTTTAGTGTCCTATAGACAATTGTTCTAGGATACAAACTTAATGTAAATGAATTGTTCTTTATATCATTTGTTTAAAGAGATATATGTTTTATAACTATATAAAGGCAATCCCTTTTAAGCACTAAATAAAGTCTAATAAAAGGAAATCCGTAAGTTTATTTAAAGTGATTATAAAGTGTTCATACAAGCATGAAGTGAGACAAAACTTTATAGTAAACTGATAAACTTAAAACCACCCCAAGTCAAGTGATATGTTTGGGATTGACATATCACTGTTGAGACTTGTATGTAACAATGTCTTCTGTGCGACAGAAAGTTGATCTCACAAGCTTCATATATACATATATCTGGACAGTTACATAGATCCGATGAAACGTTGTTCATTAGGATTGGGGATCCGATTTGAGATAACAGGATGGGTAGATTCATCCTTGTCACCTGTTCATCTCATTCGTATTAATAGGTATAACTAATCCTCAGACTCAAAGGAATATTAATTGGTATTCTGGATTACGGAATGTGATGCTTTGACTCTGGTGTAACACGATCCTTAACAGAGATGACTCTGGGGTGTGAACAGTAGACGTTGGGTATCACAGGAAGTAATTGCGGAGTCGTTATATATTGGATTGAGCATTTATCACTCCCGATAAATGGGAGATACATCCATGGATCGCTTGTGGAAGACTCGACTCTAAATCCTTGCAAGGTGATAGCTTAAGAGTAAGAAATACAGATTTCACTTAACCTATCTTTTTGAGTTGACTCGGCCTGTACAAGTAAAACGAACGTCTCGCTATATGTGACTTGACATCACCCATAGTCATAAGATTCAGTTCAAGGATGTAGTTGATAAAGGATCGAATTATACTGTAACTAATACGGAAAGGTTAACGACAGAATCAACCTGTCTTCTTATAGCTATGGGGGAATGATTACGGACTTGCTAATCACATACTATGTACATCATTCCGTTATGCAAAGATTAAATATAATTCTTTGAAAATTAATTTAATAATGTTGCATACGGCTAGAAGCAATAAGAACATAATGGATCACACATAAGACTTGGAACCTAAAAGAGAGATAGATGTTAATTAATTGATAGAAGCCCATTTGAGCCCAATAAGGCCCATGGACATAAGGGGGTCGAAATTCATGTAGTGATATACATGAATAATTAATTTGATTTTGTTAATCCTAATTAGATTAGGAATATGAATTAAATTAAGGGTAAATTCCAAAAAAAAACCCCTGTGGTTTGATGTTGTTCCAAAAAAACCCTTGTGGTTTGTTAAAAAAAAAAAAGGACTGTGGTTTGTGCCGTTACCCGAAAAACGGAAATGGGCTTAACACCGTTAATTTGCTGACGTGGCACAAGGGTAAAACAGGAAATTTGAATTTTTTTTTATTTTTTTTCCCTCTTCTCTCTCCTCCTTCTTTTTCTCTCTCCTCCTTCATCTTCTTCCTTCTCCTTCATCATCTCTTCTCTCCTCCTCCTTCTTCCTTCTCTTCTCCTCCTCCTTCTTCTTCTTCTTCTTTTTTCTTCTTTTTCCCCTCTCTCTCTTCTTCTTTTTTTCTTCATCTCTTTTTCTTTTTTTTTAATTTCCAGAATTCTGGAAAATTCCAGATTTCTGGAATCCAGCCCCATACCTTAATCCTAATTACTTTTTCGGTTTCTTTTTACTCATTTGTATATCGACTATGGAGAAGGTCCCAGGTACTACTACATACAGTCTTGCCCTATACTATATGATGAATACACGTCTGGAAGATGCACCGTTGCTGGAGAAATTTGTGAAGGGGGATGATACATTTAGAAATTCAAGGTTTAAGCTCATACCTTATATATCTAAGGTTAGCACAGCTTGTGATCATTTTCTTCAAATATTTACTAAAACCGGAAACCTACCATGTTCGATATGCAATCATATTCATCCTGTTTATTTTGCTTTCTGGGTATGGGGCTGGATTCCAGAAATCTGGAAATTTCTAGAATTCTGGAAATTTCCAGAAATTCTGGAATATTTCTAGAATTCTGGAATTTTCCAGAATTCTGGAAAATTCTAGAATTCTGGAAATTAAAAAAAAAAAGAAAAAAGATGAAGAAAAAAAGAAGAAGAGAGAGAGAGGGGAAAAAGAAGAAAAAAGAAGAAGAAGAAGGAGAGAAGGAAGAAGGAGGAGGAGAGAAGAGATGATGAAGGAGAAGGAAGAAGATGAAGGAGGAGAGAGAAGAAGAAGGAGGAGAGAGAAGAGGGAAAAAAATAAAAAAAAATTCGAATTTCCTGTTTTACCCTTGTGCCACGTCAGCAAATTAACGGTGTTAAGCCCATTTCCGTTTTTCGGGTAACGGCGCAAACCACAGTCCTTTTTTTTGTAATAACAAACCACAAGGGTTTTTTTGGAACAACATCAAACCACAGGGGTTTTTTTTTAGAATTTATCCTTAAATTAATTAAGAGATAATTAAGTTAGGAGTTTTAATTAGATTAATATACTCCTATTATTATCCAATAAGGTTATTATTATTATCCTTAATATATTAGATATATAGTGAGATAATAATTAGGAATTCTATTCCGAATGGAATTCCTATTCAGTAACCTAATTCTATCTAACTAGGGATTAGATACAAGAGATTATAACTACCCCTTCCTTGAGATTTTCAAAATCCAAGCAAGCCATACCCTACTTGTGATTTTTGAAATTCACCTAGTCCAAGAGAGAGAAAATTCGACACCCCTAGTTCGAGGATGAGATTTCTCTACGGCTTCGTTTGATCAATTGATTTTCATCTATTTCTTTTATCCTTGATCTTGTGTTGATTAGTTAGAGGCAATCTACTTTGGTTGCTATTCAAAGGTTGATACTAAATTAATCTTCCCGTGTTTTATTTCGTGTTTGGGAACTCGAAGAAGAAAAACAAACAAAAGGGAAAAATTCGTTTTACTACTCCTACATCAGGTCAGTTCACGATTTCGCAGATTCCCGGAGATTTAACCGTCGGATCGTCGCGATTTTTGGACAGGAGCTTCTAGACATATTCTTCCACGTTTCCACCGAAGGGATTGTCGTTCGGAGGTCTGGAAGGTCTGTTTTGGATAGGGGCAAATTGGTAGACAGTTTCTATCTCTTTTGAAGTTGTGGGCACTTCGTTTGCAACGGTAGATAGAACTTCTAAAAGGTATTTCTTCTTATCCTTCTTTATATGAAATAACGGTTAACGGATCTTGTGGTTAAATGGAAATAGGTTAAAAATTTTATATTTCCACTGCTATACCTTAGCCTAATTTCCAACAGTGGTATCCGAGCCATCGTTAAATCCGTTATTTCATATATGAAAATTTAGAAGTTTTTCAATAGGATTGAATAAATATTTATAGTTAGGATTAATTAACAAATTGTTTTGATTAATTGATTCTAAAGATAAATAAGTTTTAATTAATTGTTAATTAAAATAGATTATGTGTATGTTCCTAATTATTTTGGTTGATAATCATTATAACGAAATCTATTAGTTTTATAGTTAGATTGATAAAATCAGTTTTATTAATTCTAAAGATAAAACGGAAATCTATAGTAGTTTTTCCTATTTTCTGAAAATCATTTTAAAACTGTTTTAGAACTGATACATATATATTTAAAATCGTTTTTATATTTAAATATATATGTTTTAGAAATTGATAGTTTTCTGTTTTGATTATCGAATGAAAATTTGTTTAAAAGTTTGTTTTACCAATTTGTAAATCAAAATGTTAAATGAATTAAAATCAAAATAATTGGGACGTGTATAATTAAAGTTTTGTATAGTTATATTAATCGAAAGATTAATATAAAAAATATGAAAACTATTAGAAGAAAAATTGGATGAAAGTTAATTGATAAGTTAATGTGATTAACATAAATATTACATAAGATAGTTATGTAATCAACCAATTAAATTTATTTAATTGAGTCTATGCATGTTTGGAGTTATGAACATATTTGGACCCTCTTTAGTCTTTTGGTATTTTTGAAATAGGGCCTGCGAGTCCCGCCTTTCTACTATCTATTGTAAATTCTCCTCTCATCTGATTCCCTTCAATTCAATTGAAGTTTTCTTTAGTAGTATAGAAATTAATATGTAATTTCAAGGCGCCATGGAGAAGACGGAGGACCTAAAGAGAAATATGTAATAGTTAGTATTCCTTAGGTTTGCCCTTTTATTCCGTCTCTGGCTCGACGGAATAATTTAGATGATATGTCCATAACGCCAATGTATGTGAATGTATGTGTCTGATGTATGCTAAAGCAAATCAAGACTAAGTTAGATTATGAGACCTAAAATAAAATCCCCCATTAAAAAGTTAAGTAAATAAACAAGTTATTAAAATCGGTTGCCCCTCCCTAATATTATAATTCAGCCGGCAGTGCTGAGGGCCTTTGGGTTGTTGAGTAAACTCAAGCTCGGGGTCCTTTCGGTAACACCTGAATTATCGAAAATCATTTTTCATGAATATGGGGTAATACTTAAATTAGATTATGATAATTGGATTAGTAAACTCATATTGTCATAAACTAATGGGCAAGACGGTTGGGATTAATATGAACAGCATATTAGTTACTAATGTGGTTAGTAACCCAATAACCTAGGAATCACATTAAAGATGTGATTGATTACATGAATCTACCTAATGAATGAGACTAGCTTGTTGAGTAAACTCAAGGCGAAATCTCAGGAGTTAGGATCCTAGCTCACTAAAGGATTTGTGAAATTCTTCGAATTAATATGGAGGGCTATTAATTTGGCAAAATAGTGGGATCAATCTAAAATAAACTAAAAGGCCTATAATTTTAGATTGATATACTTTAAGCAAATGAATGACATACGTTTACTCTTTCTCACTCTCAGGTTTAATTAAACCCACTCTTATAATCATGACTAAAACCAATCTGCAAAACATTCTTACCGATAACAAATTGAATGGTTCAAACTTCACCGACTGGTTTCGTAACCTCAAAATTGTTTTGAAGTTCGATAAAATAGGGTATGTACTTGATACATCGATACCCCCTCTCCCTGCTGATGATGCTCCCATTGAGGAAATTGATGCTTACCAGAAGCATAAGGCTGATGATGATCATGCCGGATGCATCATACTTGAATCGATGACACCGGAATTACAAAGGCAACATGAGGAAATGGATGCCTATTCCATCATCATGCACCTAAAGGAATTGTTTGGGAAACAAACCAGGTGCGAACGCTACGAGATATCCAAGTTGCTATATCGTAGTAGGATGCAAGAGGGCACATCTGTCATGACACATTGTGTCAAGATGATTGGCTACATTACCAAACTTTCTAGTATTGGATTTGCGATGGATAACGAATTAAGTATAGACTTAATTCTTCAATCCCTCCCAGAAAGTTATTCACAGTTCATTATGAACTATCAGATGAATGACTTGCAAACCTCTCTTGAAGAGCTTGCAAACATGCTCAAGTCAGTTGAGCCCAATATAAGAAAGGATAAAGCCATACCGGCTCTTGTCATTGAGGGATCAAAGAAAAGGAAAGGGAATTATCCCAATCCTAAATATCCCAAGAAAGGTAAGAAAGTCGTGCCCTACAAAGCTAAGGGAAAGGAAGTGAAGAAGCCCAAAGGAGAGTGCCACTTCTGTGGTAAAGACGGGCATTGGAAAAGAAACTGTTGGTGTACCTAGCCTTCCTCAAAAGGGGAAGAAGCTGGGACTTCAACATCTGGTATGTTTTATATTGAAATTTCACAGTCTGAATCTTTTGGTACTTGATACCGGATGCAGCCTGAGGATATTCCAGGAATATCTAGAAATATTATTTCTATTAGCCGCCTTCTTGACGACGGCTTTTCATATTTCAATAAAAGACAAGAGTTGCAATTTTATAAAGATTCGATCTTTTATTTTTCAGGAATTTCACAAAATGGGATTTATGTGTTAGATAACAAAATTCCTGCTTTTGCAATTGATACCAAAAGACATAAGCTAGATAATTCAACTTACTTGTGGCATTGTCGTTTAGGCCACATAAACAAGAGACGCATGCTAAAGCTACATTCAGATGGGCTTATAGATCCAATCGATCCCGAATCATTGGAAACATGCGAATCATGTTTAAAAGGTAAAATGACAAAGACACCCTTTAGCAATAAAGGTGAGCGTGTATCAGACACTCTAGGACTCATTCATTCAGATGTATGTGGTCCTATATCAGTCCAAGCAAGAGGAGGATTCAGATTCTTCATAAGCTTCATAGATGACCATACCCGATATGGTTACATCTACTTGATGAAGAATAAGTCAGAAGCTTTTGAGAAATTCAAATGCTTCAAGAATGAAGTAGAAAATCAATTAGGAAAGAAAATAAAGACGCTTTGATCTGATCGAGGTGGTGAATATCTTTCAGATGATTTTCTGAATTATCTAACTGAATGTGGGATATGCTCACAATGGACACCTCCCTATACACCACAACACAATGGTGTGTCCGAGAGGAGAAACCGTACCATATTAGATATGGTATGATCCATGATGAGCATGGCCTTACTTCCAAAGACGTTCTGGGGCTATGCCTTAGAAACTGCCCTCTTCACCCTAAATCGAGTACCAACTAAATCTGCTAGTTCCACACCATATGAATTGTTCGTTGGTAGGAAACCCATGTTTTCATTTATGAGAGTATGGGGTTGTTCAGCCTTTGTCAAACGCATTGCGTCCGACAAACTAGATTCGAAATCTGATAAATGTTTCTTCATTGGATACCCTAAGGAAACTATGGGATATTACTTCTATCATCCAGATGATCAGAAAGTAATCGTATCCAAGCATGCAACCTTCTTAGAGAAAGAGTTTCTCGAAGAAACACAAAAGGGAAGCATGATTGAACTTGACGAAGTTCAAGAAGAAGAAACACCGACTAAAACAACAGAGGCGGTTGAGGTACCCGAAGGAGTCCCATTAGATAAGATTCCAGTGCCACCTATTCGTAGATCACAAAGAGTTCGTGAACTGTCACGTCCGTGTCTAAATTTCTAGAATTTATACCTAGATATTAATATATATTATAATTATGGGGTATGTGATTTTTATTTGGTGTTATAGGAAAAATTTGGAGTTAATTCGATGGTTTTAGGTGTAAATTAAAAGTTTAGGGTAAGTAGTAAAAGATTATATAAAGATGGAGGACCAAAATAGATATTTGCTAACTTTGGTATATAAAACCAAATTGTTCCAGAATGTCGAGCATCACCTTTTCTTTTCTTTCTTCTCTGTTTCTTTTTGCTTTTATCCGTTCTTCGACCGTTTCTCCACCGTTTCTTTGATTTACGGAGATTCGACCGTCCAAATCACTTGAAACTTAAACTATAGCATCCTTAGGCATAGATCTAAATCCTAATCGAAGAGTTTCTGAATTTCGAAAGTGTTTGGAGGGGAAACGTCTTAGACAGGATTTAGAGGCGAATTGAACGAGTTGTTTTCTTCAATTAGCAGTCAAGGTAAGTAACTATCAATGAGTTTTATGTATAGAGATATATATATAATCAAAGAATTTCTAGAAATTGATATTTTAGGGTTATGCCGGAATTTTGTAAAATTGAGGTTTTTCACAATCTTGCTTTTATTGTGAAATTATAGTTCAAATGAACTATTAACTATGTTTAAATGTGAAGTACAGATTTTACTGGGTTATATTGATTTGAGGTTTCATTGGTTGATTAATTTTGGAAATTTTATTTGATTAAGGATTGATATTTTGGAGAATTGAACACTTGTGAATTTGATTATGATCAAGTGAAATATATACATATATACATATATGTTTTTGGTTTCAATCTATATATATATATGGAATTAAATGTTTGGTATCCATTGAGAGTAGTCCGGTATGGTGGATTTAATTTTCAAAGACCATATTTAGTGAGAAATATGGCCTGTGTACACAGTCTGAAGACCTATTGGGTATGGCAGAGAAGTGTTGGGTAAGACCATATGGGATAGGCAATGTTAAGAGACGTCTCGTATATGTTGTGAATTGTGATTTGAATTATAAGGGGATGAACTCAAGAATGGATACAAGATTATATATTCTTGGTTTTTGGTTTAATACCTTGATTGAGTATATTTTACAAGGTTTTGATAAATCCTTTATAAACGTATATATATGTAGTTATATTAAGTAAAGTTGATTTTTATAGCTGATAGTTTCTTATTGAGATTTTTATCTCATGTTTTCCAAATGTTTTTATTGTTTTGTTTTAGGCGAGGAAGTGCAAGGTACCGAGAGGGGTACTCGATCCTAGGGCGTGGTTCGGTTACAGCTACGAGGTGCAAGTCGTCTCTAGGGTATTGCATCCATTTTGTTCATGTACATATATGTGGATAGTATACGGACACTTGAAGAACTTGTTTTTGGCAGTGTCCTTTTGTTTGGTTTGTATTATCTACCGGTATATATATAGATATAATAAAGAATTGTCTATATAGGTGATGCGGAAAAATCAGATTCATACCTGAATCTTGTGATGAATTTTTCGACCAGATATAGGCCGAATCTGTCTTGGAGTCCTAAATGAAAGTTCTTTATTTTTGTCTTATGTTTCCAGGGGTTTTTGAATCGCCTTAATCGGACTCCGTATGAAAAAGTTAAGCTGGAAACGGAATATGTTGTTCATTTTAGCTTTAAACTAGAATTTCGTTTTTGATTTGATTTTTCTCCTTATTTGAGAGATACTGCTATTGGTTTATATAATAAGTCAGTAGTAATGTCTCACCGTCTTATCTGATCTTATTTTAGGTCGGGTTTGACATTTTGGTATCAGAGCAATAGGTTTAATCCATATCCATAAGTGGATATATAAGTAATATAATGTGATTCTTTGTATTTCTTGTGTTGCACACATGACATTCATGCATAGCATATATCTACATATAATTATAATTGTGTCTTTATCATATAGATGCATCCGAGACGACCGCGTGGCCGACCGCCTCTAAATAGAGGTAGAGGTAGAGGTAGAGATGAGGAAAGAAGAGAGTTAGGATGGGATCTTGAGGGCATAGGGGATAGTGAAGCCTCTGATGCTAGAGTTCCACCCATTAACCAACCCCAAAGACAACAACAACCATTGCCTCCACGTCGACCTGTTAATCTTCCAGCTGAACAACCTGCACCATATGTGGCTCCACAAGCTGCAATGCCACAAGTAGTACAACTTGAACCCCGAGCTTTAGTTGAAGCTTTTGTTACTATAATGGAAACACGGGAAGCACATAGAAGGCCCAGTGAGCTAATTGAGGATGCTAAAAATTGTGGGGCATTTGATTTCAAAGGTACAATTGACTCTGAGGAAGCTGACAATTGGTTAAAGGCTATAGAAAAAGCCTTTAGTACTATGCAGTTACGTGATGAGGATAAAGTCAGGGTTGTGTTTGGTTTATTACATGGACCAGCAGATGCATGGTTAACTCGAGTCAGGGGTTTGTATCCTGAAGGTTTGAATTGGGGAGTTTTCAAACGTGAGTTTATGAGAGAATATCTGACTGAAACATTCCAGAAAGCGAAGAGAATTTAAACCTTACTTAGATACATTTGTGATTGTGTTTATCGACGATATCCTTGTGTATTCTAAGGATAAGGAAAATCACAGTAAGCATTTGAGAACAGTTTTGCAGATTTTAAGGGAGAAACAATTATATGCAAAATTTAGCAAATGTGAATTTTGGCTTGATGAAATGATGTTTTTAGGTCATGTGGTCTCAGCTAGGGGAATTTTAGTTGATCCTAAGAAAGTTGAAGCTGTAGCTAATTGGGAAGCACCGTCGAATGTACATGAAGTACGTAGTTTCCTAGGATTAGCGGGTTATTACAGAAGATTTGTGAAAGGATTCTCACTTATAGCTTGTCCGATGACACGATTACTGCGGAAGGGTGTTAAATTTGAATGGACACTTGAATGTCAAGAAAGTTTTGATATACTAAAGTCCAGACTTATCAGTGCTCCTGTGTTAACACTACCTATAGTGGGTGAAGGTGATACAGTGTACAGTGATGCATCAGGGCAAGGTCTCGGAATTGTATTGATGCAGAATGATAACGTTATTGCTTATGCGTCACGACAATTAAGGCCACACGAATTGAATTACCCGACACATGATCTTGAATTAGCTGCCGTGGTGTTTGCTTTAAAGATTTGGAGACATTATCTTTATGGTGAAAAGTGTCTAATGTTCACTGATCATAAAAGTCTGAAATATATAATGACACAGAAGGAATTGAATTTGAGGCAAAGGAGATGGATTGAGTTATTGAAAGACTATGACCTGACTATTGAATATCATCCTGGTAAAGCTAATGTTGTAGCTGATGCCTTGAGTCGCAAGAACGTTGGAAGTTTGAGTTATATACAATCAGTGAGAATGTCTTTATTGCTTGATATGAGAGCTTTGAATGTTGAACTGATTTGTGGAGATGAGGCAGTATTATGTGCAATGCTGAAGGTGAGACCGATTCTTCGAGATAGAATTAAAGAAGCTCAAAATCAAGATGAATTTTTAGAACAAATCAGAAAAGACGTTAGCGAGGGGAAGAAGATTGAATATAAGGTAACAGGAGATGGCATGTTAATGTTTGGAGACAGAATGTGTGTTCCAAATGTTAATGATATCAAGAAGGAGATATTAGAAGAAGCTCATGATTCGTCATATGCAATGCACCCTGGGAGTACTAAAATGTACAGAAATCTTCGAGAGCATTTCTGGTGGAAAGGAATGAAAAGGGAGATAGCTGAATATGTGGGTAGATGTTTAAGTTGCCAACAAGTCAAAGCAGAACATCAACGACCTGCTGGTACTTTACAACCACTTCCTATTCCTGAATGGAAGTGGGAACATATTACAATGGATTTTGTCAGTGGATTACCTCGTACACAACATGGTAATGATTCTATATGGGTAATTGTGGATAGATTAACAAAATCATCCCACTTTCTTCCGGTGAAAGTGACTTTTTCTTTAGAGAAGCTGGCACAGTTGTATATCAAGGAGATTGTTAGACTTCATGGTGTACCGGTTTCTATTGTTTCTGACAGGGATCCTCGCTTTACATCAAGGTTTTGGCCTAGTTTTCAAGATGCATTAGGCACGAGATTGAATTTCAGTACAGCTTTCCATCCACAGACTGACGGTCAAAGTGAACGTACCATTCAAACTTTGGAAGATATGTTGAGAGCTAGCATTTTGAATTTTCAAAGTAGTTGGGATGTACATTTGCCTTTAATGGAGTTTGCATATAATAACAGTTATCAATCTAGTATTGATATGGCACCTTATGAAGCCTTATATGGAAGAAGATGTAGAACTCCATTATGTTGGTCTGAAGTAGGCGAGAGACAGTTATTAGGGCCTGAGATAGTGCAGTTGACAACAGAAAAGGTGCAAATCATACAACAAAAGTTAAAAGAAGCACAAGATAGACAAAAGAGTTATGCAGATCTGAAACGGAGACCAATTGAATATGATGTGGGAGATAGAGTATTTCTGAAAGTATCACCGTGGAAGGGTTTACTTCGGTTTGGCAAGAAAGGGAAGTTGAGCCCTAGATTCATTGGTCCATATGAAGTTGTGGAAAGAGTTGGGCCAGTTGCATATCGATTACAATTGCCTCAGAATCTCTCCAATATACATAATGTATTCCATGTTTCAATGCTACGGAGGTATAGGAGTGATCCGAATCACATTATTCAAGAGCAGCCAATTGAATTGTCTGAAGACTTGTCCTATAAAGAGGAACCAGTAGCTATCCTAGCTAGAGAACAGAAAGTCCTCAGGAACAAAACCATACCACTTGTTAAAGTTATGTGGCACAGACACTCTCGTGAGGAAGCAACCTGGGAAAGAGAGGAAGATATGAGACAACAATATCCCCATTTATTCACCTAGACGGGTAAGTACAATTTCGTGGACGAAATTTCTTAAGGTGGGGAGGATTGTCACGTCCGTGTCTAAATTTCTAGAATTTATACCTAGATATTAATATATATTATAATTATGGGGTATGTGATTTTTATTTGGTGTTATAGGAAAAATTTGGAGTTAATTCGATGGTTTTAGGTGTAAATTAAAAGTTTAGGGTAAGTAGTAAAAGATTATATAAAGATGGAGGACCAAAATAGATATTTGCTAACTTTGGTATATAAAACCAAATTGTTCCAGAATGTCGAGCATCACCTTTTCTTTTCTTTCTTCTCTGTTTCTTTTTGCTTTTATCCGTTCTTCGACCGTTTCTCCACCGTTTCTTTGATTTACGGAGATTCGACCGTCCAAATCACTTGAAACTTAAACTATAGCATCCTTAGGCATAGATCTAAATCCTAATCGAAGCGTTTCTGAATTTCGGAAGTGTTTGGAGGGGAAACGTCTTAGACAGGATTTAGAGACGAATTGAACGAGTTGTTTTCTTCAATTAGCAGTCAAGGTAAGTAACTATCAATGAGTTTTATGTAATAGAGATATATATATAATCAAAGAATTTCTAGAAATTGATATTTTAGGGTTATGCCGGAATTTTGTAAAATTGAGGTTTTTCACAATCTTGCTTTTATTGTGAAATTATAGTTCAAATGAACTATTAACTATGTTTAAATGTGAAGTGCAGATTTTACTGGGTTATATTGATTTGAGGTTTCATTGGTTGATTAAGTTTGGAAATTTTATTTGATTAAGGATTGATATTTTGGAGAATTGAACACTTGTGAATTTGATTATGATCAAGTGAAATATATACATATATACATATATGTTTTTGGTTTCAATCTATATATATATATGGAATTAAATGTTTGGTATCCATTGAGAGTAGTCCGGTATGGTGGATTTAATTTTCAAAGACCATATTTAGTGAGAAATATGGCCTGTGTACACAGTCTGAAGACCTATTGGGTATGGCAGAGAAGTGTTGGGTAAGACCATATGGGATAGGCAATGTTAAGAGACGTCTCGTATATGTTGTGAATTGTGATTTGAATTATAAGGGGATGAACTCAAGAATGGATACAAAATTATATATTCTTGGTTTTTGGTTTAATACCTTGATTGAGTATATTTTACAAGGTTTTGATAAATCCTTTATAAACGTATATATATGTAGTTATATTAAGTAAAGTTGATTTTTATAGCTGATAGTTTCTTATTGAGATTTTTATCTCATGTTTTCCAAATGTTTTTATTGTTTTGTTTTAGGCGGGGAAGTGCAAGGTACCGAGAGGGGTACTCGATCCTAGGGCGTGGTTCGGTTACAGCTACAAGGTGCAAGTCGTCTCTAGGGTATTGCATCCATTTTGTTCATGTACATATATGTGGATAGTATACGGACACTTGAAGAACTTGTTTTTGGCAGTGTCCTTTTGTTTGGTTTGTATTATCTACCGGTATATATATAGATATAATAAAGAATTGTCTATATAGGTGATGCGGAAAAATCAGATTCATACCTGAATCTTGTGATGAATGTTTCGACCAGATATAGGCCGAATCTGTCTTGGAGTCCTAAATGAAAGTTCTTTATTTTTGTCTTATGTTTCCAAGGGTTTTTGAATCGCCTTAATCGGACTCCGTATGAAAAAGTTAAGCTGGAAACGGAATATGTTGTTCATTTTAGCTTTAAACTAGAATTTCGTTTTTGATTTGATTTTTCTCCTTATTTGAGAGATACTGCTATTGGTTTATATAATAAGTCAGTAGTAATGTCTCACCATCTTATCTGATCTTATTTTAGGTCGGGTTTGACATGAACTCCCAGTTAGGTATGGTTTTCTAGTGGGAGATGATAATGAGGTTCCCGTGTTAGACGACGAACCCGAAAACTACGAAGAGGCTCTTACTAGTCCAGATTCTAAAGCATGGCTTGAGGCCATGGATTCTGAAATGGATTCCATGTATACTAACCAAGTGTGGACTTTGGTTGATCCACCCGAAGGGATAATACCCATTGGGTGCAGGTGGATCTTCAAAAAGAAGACAGACATGGATGGAAAGGTTAGCACCTACAAAGCTAGGTTAGTAGCGAAAGGATATCGTCAGAAGCAAGGAATTGATTATGACGAAACTTTCTCTCCTGTGGCTATGTCCAAATCAATCAGAATCATGCTTGCAATTGTCGCTCACTACGATTATGAGATTTGGCAAATGGATGTGAAAACAGCTTTCCTAAACGGAAACCTGCTTGAGGATGTATATATGATGCAGCCTGAAGGTTTCATATCGAAGGATGCAAATAAAGTTTGCAAACTTCAGAGATCCATTTATGGACTCAAGCAAGCATCTAGAAGCTGGAATAAGCGTTTTGACAAAACCATAAAACAATTTGGTTTTAAACAAAATTGCGAAGAAGCTTGCATTTACAAGAAAGCAAGTGGGAGCTCTATAGCATTTCTCATATTATATGTGGACAATATATTACTAATGGGAAAGGACATAGCTCTACTACAGTCGGTGAAAGTATGGTTATCATGTAACTTCTCCATGAAAGACCTTGGTGAAGCAGCTTATATACTTGGTATAAAGATCTACAGAGATAGATCAAGAAGACTGCTTGGTCTTTCACAGGCTACATACATTGAAAAGGTGCTAAAGCGGTTTAGCATGCTTGAATCGAAACGAGGTAACTTGCCTATGGTACATGGGATAAAGTTAAGTAATCATCAATGTCCTAAAACCTAAGATGATAAGAAACACATGACTGTAATTCAATACGCCAGCGCAATCAGTTCGATTATGTATGTTATGCTTTGCACTAGACCTGATGTAGCGTTCGCGTTGAGCATAACGAGTCGATATCAAGGTAATCCAGGTGACGAGCATTGGAATGCCGTCAAGAACATTCTTAAGTACTTGAGAAGGACTAAAGATATGTTCACGGAGAAGGGGATCTGAAAATAGAAGGATTTTCAGATGCCAGTCATCTCACGGATGAGAACAATTTTAGATCCCAATCAGGATACCTGTTTATCTTGAATGGGGGTGCGGTCAGTTGGAAGAGTTCCAAGCAGGAAAGTGTAGCTTTCTCTACGACCGATTCAGAGTACATCGCTACTGCGGAAGCAGCAAAGGAAGCGGTTTGGATTAAGAAGTTCATTACTGAACTTGGTGTGATGTTTGACATTGTAAATCCCATTACACTGTACTGTGATAACAATGGAGCCATTGCACAAGCAAAGGAACCACGGTCTCATAATGCATCCAAGCATTAGCTTAAGCGATACCACCTTGTAAGAGATATTGTTGCAAGAGGAGATGTGAGAATAGAAAGAGCGCCTACAGAGGACAACGTTGCAGATCCGTTGACAAAGCCCTTAACCCAGAAAGTACATGATTGTTGAGCGATTCCCGCAAGTGCACGGTTTCGCTTGTAGTAATAAAAAGATATCGATCCCACAGGGAACGTTTTTCAACAAAAACTTATTTAGGTGTAGATTAAATACGACTTAAGGTTTATAGAAATATATAATCGTTATTTGAAATTGGGTTTTGAAATTGATAGAATAAGAATTAGATTAGAATATGTAGAATGTTAGAAATCAATTCTGTTTTGAGTATGAATTTACAAAACAGAAACGTTTAGTGCTTTAGAAAAAGAGAATAAATTTCGTTTGCATTAAGCAAAGAAAACAACTTTAAACTTTGTATAAATTATAAAAATGTAATAACGTAAACTCCTTCAATTAAAAGGCTTTGAACCGCAGACAATCCTCCTACGGTCGGGTTAGATTGCTACCTTAACCAAATTAATACTTATGCAAGAATCAATTTGCCTAAGTGTTCAACAAAGTTTCCTTGTAATGATTTTGAATTTAACTACGTTTTAATGAAAACACCAGAACTCACTTCGGATCATTTACCATAAGTGCTACATAAAAATATATTGAATTATATGAACTTTATTAGATGAAGTATGAATTTGATACAAGTTTACAGAGAAAAAGAAGCATGGAAGCTTTCGTCGACTTTCAAGTGAATGGGTTGTCAATCCTTTCCTCGAACCTCGATTAGAGTTTGTCAGGCTCCTGGGTCGAATCCTCTACTAAATCTTCTCGCTGAATCTTCGGAATAGAGACGGGTACTTCTACTACCAAAATGTAAACTAATATAAACTGATCTTAATCTAAATCTAAATGCTACTGTGTTTATAATTATTTGATAAACAATGTGTGTACATCATATTGCTTTTTACAAAATCGAACTTCTAACTCTGAATTGCTTGACTCAGAATTTCTGCATTAATTCTGTACTAAAATCTTCTCTTCAATATTTCATATCAACTCTGGAATCAACTCTTTATTTATAGATGTTGAGGAGTCGAGTCTAAGGAACGTGTCTGCTGCGAAGAGACGTTCTTATCCAATCGAACGAACGCGTTTCTTTGAAAAGGAACTAGTGTATATAGTGATGCCTGAAAATCTGAACTTACCGAGAATGTAAATTCTCGGCCGAGAATGGGGAAACAGATTTTCAGCCTTCGAAATGATAAGGGGAAGACTTGGGGGACGCGTGTCGCGACCGAGAATGGAGGATTCTCGGTCACAACACGGGATTAATTTCCTCCGTCTTGACTTCGTCCTCGTCCTCGTTTCGGTGCATTTGATTTTCGTCGTCTTTGACTCCTTTTATAGGGTTTTTCCTTTGTTTTTTTACCTCTTTTCGTTCCTATTTGGATTTTACCAAATATTTAGGTACCTTGCATGAAAGAAACATATTTGAACGTAAAAGTACTCTAAATAGATATAAACAGCACGATTTTATAGCAAAACTAATGTAAATATAAATGATATTTTAGGTATATTTTGGGCTTAACAAATCTCCACACTTAATCTTTTGCTAGTCCCGAGCAAAATTTCACTGAATTTATTCTTTAACTAACCCCTTTATGAAAATAGAACATATATCTTTGTATTTCGTTTTAAATTAGTTAAGCCGAAAAGACTAACTTCGCATGGCAAATTTATACGCAAAATATCAAACTAACTTAGTATGAAGGCGATATATCATTCGTCTTGTATTTTCAATTTTGAATTGAAGTATTCGGGACAATATAAGCACACATGTTATTGAGTCTTTCGTCTCAAGGCATTTCAAAGCACAAAATTTCCTTTCCCAAACCTAAACTATTATATTAAATGAGTAAGTATTTGGGTTAATTTATTTGCTTAGTTACGCCAGAGTGTTGGGGTTTAGTGTCCTATAGACAATTGTTCTAGGATACAAACTTAATGTAAATGAATTGTTCTTTATATCATTTGTTTAAAGAGATATATGTTTTATAACTATATAAAGGCAATCCCTTTTAAGCACTAAATAAAGTCTAATAAAAGGAAATCCGTAAGTTTATTTAAAGTGATTATAAAGTGTTCATACAAGCATGAAGTGAGACAAAACTTTATAGTAAACTGATAAACTTAAAACCACCCCAAGTCAAGTGATATGTTTGGGATTGACATATCACTGTTGAGACTTGTATGTAACAATGTCTTCTGTGCGACAGAAAGTTGATCTCACAAGCTTCATATATACATATATCTGGACAGTTACATAGATCCGATGAAACGTTGTTCATTAGGATTGGGGATCCGATTTGAGATAACAGGATGGGTAGATTCATCCTTGTCACCTGTTCATCTCATTCGTATTAATAGGTATAACTAATCCTCAGACTCAAAGGAATATTAATTGGTATTCTGGATTACGGAATGTGATGCTTTGACTCTGGTGTAACACGATCCTTAACAGAGATGACTCTGGGGTGTGAACAGTAGACGTTGGGTATCACAGGAAGTAATTGCGGAGTCGTTATATATTGGATTGAGCATTTATCACTCCCGATAAATGGGAGATACATCCATGGATCGCTTGTGGAAGACTCGACTCTAAATCCTTGCAAGGTGATAGCTTAAGAGTAAGAAATACAGATTTCACTTAACCTATCTTTTTGAGTTGACTCGGCCTGTACAAGTAAAACGAACGTCTCGCTATATGTGACTTGACATCACCCATAGTCATAAGATTCAGTTCAAGGATGTAGTTGATAAAGGATCGAATTATACTGTAACTAATACGGAAAGGTTAACGACAGAATCAACCTGTCTTCTTATAGCTATGGGGGAATGATTACGGACTTGCTAATCACATACTATGTACATCATTCCGTTATGCAAAGATTAAATATAATTCTTTGAAAATTAATTTAATAATGTTGCATACGGCTAGAAGCAATAAGAACATAATGGATCACACATAAGACTTGGAACCTAAAAGAGAGATAGATGTTAATTAATTGATAGAAGCCCATTTGAGCCCAATAAGGCCCATGGACATAAGGGGGTCGAAATTCATGTAGTGATATACATGAATAATTAATTTGATTTTGTTAATCCTAATTAGATTAGGAATATGAATTAAATTAAGGGTAAATTCCAAAAAAAAACCCCTGTGGTTTGATGTTGTTCCAAAAAAACCCTTGTGGTTTGTTAACAAAAAAAAAGGACTGTGGTTTGTGCCGTTACCCGAAAAACGGAAATGGGCTTAACACCGTTAATTTGCTGACGTGGCACAAGGGTAAAACAGGAAATTTGAATTTTTTTTTATTTTTTTTCCCTCTTCTCTCTCCTCCTTCTTTTTCTCTCTCCTCCTTCATCTTCTTCCTTCTCCTTCATCATCTCTTCTCTCCTCCTCCTTCTTCCTTCTCTTCTCCTCCTCCTTCTTCTTCTTCTTCTTTTTTCTTCTTTTTCCCCTCTCTCTCTTCTTCTTTTTTTCTTCATCTCTTTTTCTTTTTTTTTAATTTCCAGAATTCTGGAAAATTCCAGATTTCTGGAATCCAGCCCCATACCTTAATCCTAATTACTTTTTCGGTTTCTTTTTACTCATTTGTATATCGACTATGGAGAAGGTCCCAGGTACTACTACATACAGTCTTGCCCTATACTATATGATGAATACACGTCTGGAAGATGCACCGTTGCTGGAGAAATTTGTGAAGGGGGATGATACATTTAGAAATTCAAGGTTTAAGCTCATACCTTATATATCTAAGGTTAGCACAGCTTGTGATCATTTTCTTCAAATATTTACTAAAACCGGAAACCTACCATGTTCGATATGCAATCATATTCATCCTGTTTATTTTGCTTTCTGGGTATGGGGCTGGATTCCAGAAATCTGGAAATTTCTAGAATTCTGGAAATTTCCAGAAATTCTGGAATATTTCTAGAATTCTGGAATTTTCCAGAATTCTGGAAAATTCTAGAATTCTGGAAATTAAAAAAAAAAGAAAAAAGATGAAGAAAAAAAGAAGAAGAGAGAGAGAGGGGAAAAAGAAGAAAAAAGAAGAAGAAGAAGGAGAGAAGGAAGAAGGAGGAGGAGAGAAGAGATGATGAAGGAGAAGGAAGAAGATGAAGGAGGAGAGAGAAGAAGAAGGAGGAGAGAGAAGAGGGAAAAAAATAAAAAAAAAATTCGAATTTCCTGTTTTACCCTTGTGCCACGTCAGCAAATTAACGGTGTTAAGCCCATTTCCGTTTTTCGGGTAACGGCGCAAACCACAGTCTTTTTTTTTGTAATAACAAACCACAAGGGTTTTTTTGGAACAACATCAAACCACAGGGGTTTTTTTTTAGAATTTATCCTTAAATTAATTAAGAGATAATTAAGTTAGGAGTTTTAATTAGATTAATATACTCCTATTATTATCCAATAAGGTTATTATTATTATCCTTAATATATTAGATATATAGTGAGATAATAATTAGGAATTCTATTCCGAATGGAATTCCTATTCAGTAACCTAATTCTATCTAACTAGGGATTAGATACAAGAGATTATAACTACCCCTTCCTTGAGATTTTCAAAATCCAAGCAAGCCATACCCTACTTGTGATTTTTGAAATTCACCTAGTCCAAGAGAGAGAAAATTCGACACCCCTAGTTCGAGGATGAGATTTCTCTACGGCTTCGTTTGATCAATTGATTTTCATCTATTTCTTTTATCCTTGATCTTGTGTTGATTAGTTAGAGGCAATCTACTTTGGTTGCTATTCAAAGGTTGATACTAAATTAATCTTCCCGTGTTTTATTTCGTGTTTGGGAACTCGAAGAAGAAAAACAAACAAAAGGGAAAAATTCGTTTTACTACTCCTACATCAGGTCAGTTCACGATTTCGCGGATTCCCGGAGATTTAACCGTCGGATCGTCGCGATTTTTGGACAGGAGCTTCTAGACATATTCTTCCACGTTTCCACCGAAGGGATTGTCGTTCGGAGGTCTGGAAGGTCTGTTTTGGATAGGGGCAAATTGGTAGACAGTTTCTATCTCTTTTGAAGTTGTGGGCACTTCGTTTGCAACGGTAGATAGAACTTCTAAAAGGTATTTCTTCTTATCCTTCTTTATATGAAATAACGGTTAACGGATCTTGTGGTTAAATGGAAATAGGTTAAAAATTTTATATTTCCACTGCTATACCTTAGCCTAATTTCCAACAGTGGTATCCGAGCCATCGTTAAATCCGTTATTTCATATATGAAAATTTAGAAGTTTTTCAATAGGATTGAATAAATATTTATAGTTAGGATTAATTAACAAATTGTTTTGATTAATTGATTCTAAAGATAAATAAGTTTTAATTAATTGTTAATTAAAATAGATTATGTGTATGTTCCTAATTATTTTGGTTGATAATCATTATAACGAAATCTATTAGTTTTATAGTTAGATTGATAAAATCAGTTTTATTAATTCTAAAGATAAAACGGAAATCTATAGTAGTTTTTCCTATTTTCTGAAAATCGTTTTAAAACTGTTTTAGAACTGATACATATATATTTAAAATCGTTTTTATATTTAAATATATATGTTTTAGAAATTGATAGTTTTCTGTTTTGATTATCGAATGAAAATTTGTTTAAAAGTTTGTTTTACCAATTTGTAAATCAAAATGTTAAATGAATTAAAATCAAAATAATTGGGACGTGTATAATTAAAGTTTTGTATAGTTATATTAATCGAAAGATTAATATAAAAAATATGAAAACTATTAGAAGAAAAATTGGATGAAAGTTAATTGATAAGTTAATGTGATTAACATAAATATTACATAAGATAGTTATGTAATCAACCAATTAAATTTATTTAATTGAGTCTATGCATGTTTGGAGTTATGAACATATTTGGACCCTCTTTAGTCTTTTGGTATTTTTGAAATAGGGCCTGCGAGTCCCGCCTTTCTACTATCTATTGTAAATTCTCCTCTCATCTGATTCCCTTCAATTCAATTGAAGTTTTCTTTAGTAGTATAGAAATTAATATGTAATTTCAAGGCGCCATGGAGAAGACGGAGGACCTAAAGAGAAATATGTAATAGTTAGTATTCCTTAGGTTTGCCCTTTTATTCCGTCTCTGGCTCGACGGAATAATTTAGATGATATGTCCATAACGCCAATGTATGTGAATGTATGTGTCTGATGTATGCTAAAGCAAATCAAGACTAAGTTAGATTATGAGACCTAAAATAAAATCCCCCATTAAAAAGTTAAGTAAATAAACAAGTTATTAAAATCGGTTGCCCCTCCCTAATATTATAATTCAGCCGGCAGTGCTGAGGGCCTTTGGGTTATTGAGTAAACTCAAGCTCGGGGTCCTTTCGGTAACACCTGAATTATCGAAAATCATTTTTCATGAATATGGGGTAATACTTAAATTAGATTATGATAATTGGATGAGTAAACTCATATTGTCATAAACTAATGGGCAAGACGGTTGGGATTAATATGAACAGCATATTAGTTACTAATGTGGTTAGTAACCCAATAACCTAGGAATCACATTAAAGATGTGATTGATTACATGAATCTACCTAATGAATGAGACTAGCTTGTTGAGTAAACTCAAGGCGAAATCTCAGGAGTTAGGATCCTAGCTCACTAAAGGATTTGTGAAATTCTTCGAATTAATATGGAGGGCTATTAATTTGGCAAAATAGTGGGATCAATCTAAAATAAACTAAAAGGCCTATAATTTTAGATTGATATACTTTAAGCAAATGAATGACATACGTTTACTCTTTCTCACTCTCAGGTTTAATTAAACCCACTCTTATAATCATGACTAAAACCAATCTGCAAAACATTCTTACCGATAACAAATTGAATGGTTCAAACTTCACCGACTGGTTTCGTAACCTCAAAATTGTTTTGAAGTTCGATAAAATAGGGTATGTACTTGATACATCGATACCCCCTCTCCCTGCTGATGATGCTCCCATTGAGGAAATTGATGCTTACCAGAAGCATAAGGCTGATGATGATCATGCCGGATGCATCATACTTGAATCGATGACACCGGAATTACAAAGGCAACATGAGGAAATGGATGCCTATTCCATCATCATGCACCTAAAGGAATTGTTTGGGAAACAAACCAGGTGCGAACGCTACGAGATATCCAAGTTGCTATATCGTAGTAGGATGCAAGAGGGCACATCTGTCATGACACATTGTGTCAAGATGATTGGCTACATTACCAAACTTTCTAGTATTGGATTTGCGATGGATAACGAATTAAGTATAGACTTAATTCTTCAATCCCTCCCAGAAAGTTATTCACAGTTCATTATGAACTATCAGATGAATGACTTGCAAACCTCTCTTGAAGAGCTTGCAAACATGCTCAAGTCAGTTGAGCCCAATATAAGAAAGGATAAAGCCATACCGGCTCTTGTCATTGAGGGATCAAAGAAAAGGAAAGGGAATTATCCCAATCCTAAATATCCCAAGAAAGGTAAGAAAGTCGTGCCCTACAAAGCTAAGGGAAAGGAAGTGAAGAAGCCCAAAGGAGAGTGCCACTTCTGTGGTAAAGACGGGCATTGGAAAAGAAACTGTTGGTGTACCTAGCCTTCCTCAAAAGGGGAAGAAGCTGGGACTTCAACATCTGGTATGTTTTATATTGAAATTTCACAGTCTGAATCTTTTGGTACTTGATACCGGATGCAGCCTGAGGATATTCCAGGAATATCTAGAAATATTATTTCTATTAGCCGCCTTCTTGACGACGGCTTTTCATATTTCAATAAAAGACAAGAGTTGCAATTTTATAAAGATTCGATCTTTTATTTTTCAGGAATTTCACAAAATGGGATTTATGTGTTAGATAACAAAATTCCTGCTTTTGCAATTGATACCAAAAGACATAAGCTAGATAATTCAACTTACTTGTGGCATTGTCGTTTAGGCCACATAAACAAGAGACGCATGCTAAAGCTACATTCAGATGGGCTTATAGATCCAATCGATCCCGAATCATTGGAAACATGCGAATCATGTTTAAAAGGTAAAATGACAAAGACACCCTTTAGCAATAAAGGTGAGCGTGTATCAGACACTCTAGGACTCATTCATTCAGATGTATGTGGTCCTATATCAGTCCAAGCAAGAGGAGGATTCAGATTCTTCATAAGCTTCATAGATGACCATACCCGATATGGTTACATCTACTTGATGAAGAATAAGTCAGAAGCTTTTGAGAAATTCAAATGCTTCAAGAATGAAGTAGAAAATCAATTAGGAAAGAAAATAAAGACGCTTTGATCTGATCGAGGTGGTGAATATCTTTCAGATGATTTTCTGAATTATCTAACTGAATGTGGGATATGCTCACAATGGACACCTCCCTATACACCACAACACAATGGTGTGTCCGAGAGGAGAAACCGTACCATATTAGATATGGTATGATCCATGATGAGCATGGCCTTACTTCCAAAGACGTTCTGGGGCTATGCCTTAGAAACTGCCCTCTTCACCCTAAATCGAGTACCAACTAAATCTGCTAGTTCCACACCATATGAATTGTTCGTTGGTAGGAAACCCATGTTTTCATTTATGAGAGTATGGGGTTGTTCAGCCTTTGTCAAACGCATTGCGTCCGACAAACTAGATTCGAAATCTGATAAATGTTTCTTCATTGGATACCCTAAGGAAACTATGGGATATTACTTCTATCATCCAGATGATCAGAAAGTAATCGTATCCAAGCATGCAACCTTCTTAGAGAAAGAGTTTCTCGAAGAAACACAAAAGGGAAGCATGATTGAACTTGACGAAGTTCAAGAAGAAGAAACACCGACTAAAACAACAGAGGCGGTTGAGGTACCCGAAGGAGTCCCATTAGATAAGATTCCAGTGCCACCTATTCGTAGATCACAAAGAGTTCGTGAACTGTCACGTCCGTGTCTAAATTTCTAGAATTTATACCTAGATATTAATATATATTATAATTATGGGGTATGTGATTTTTATTTGGTGTTATAGGAAAAATTTGGAGTTAATTCGATGGTTTTAGGTGTAAATTAAAAGTTTAGGGTAAGTAGTAAAAGATTATATAAAGATGGAGGACCAAAATAGATATTTGCTAACTTTGGTATATAAAACCAAATTGTTCCAGAATGTCGAGCATCACCTTTTCTTTTCTTTCTTCTCTGTTTCTTTTTGCTTTTATCCGTTCTTCGACCGTTTCTCCACCGTTTCTTTGATTTACGGAGATTCGACCGTCCAAATCACTTGAAACTTAAACTATAGCATCCTTAGGCATAGATCTAAATCCTAATCGAAGAGTTTCTGAATTTCGAAAGTGTTTGGAGGGGAAACGTCTTAGACAGGATTTAGAGGCGAATTGAACGAGTTGTTTTCTTCAATTAGCAGTCAAGGTAAGTAACTATCAATGAGTTTTATGTATAGAGATATATATATAATCAAAGAATTTCTAGAAATTGATATTTTAGGGTTATGCCGGAATTTTGTAAAATTGAGGTTTTTCACAATCTTGCTTTTATTGTGAAATTATAGTTCAAATGAACTATTAACTATGTTTAAATGTGAAGTACAGATTTTACTGGGTTATATTGATTTGAGGTTTCATTGGTTGATTAATTTTGGAAATTTTATTTGATTAAGGATTGATATTTTGGAGAATTGAACACTTGTGAATTTGATTATGATCAAGTGAAATATATACATATATACATATATGTTTTTGGTTTCAATCTATATATATATATGGAATTAAATGTTTGGTATCCATTGAGAGTAGTCCGGTATGGTGGATTTAATTTTCAAAGACCATATTTAGTGAGAAATATGGCCTGTGTACACAGTCTGAAGACCTATTGGGTATGGCAGAGAAGTGTTGGGTAAGACCATATGGGATAGGCAATGTTAAGAGACGTCTCGTATATGTTGTGAATTGTGATTTGAATTATAAGGGGATGAACTCAAGAATGGATACAAGATTATATATTCTTGGTTTTTGGTTTAATACCTTGATTGAGTATATTTTACAAGGTTTTGATAAATCCTTTATAAACGTATATATATGTAGTTATATTAAGTAAAGTTGATTTTTATAGCTGATAGTTTCTTATTGAGATTTTTATCTCATGTTTTCCAAATGTTTTTATTGTTTTGTTTTAGGCGAGGAAGTTCAAGGTACCGAGAGGGGTACTCGATCCTAGGGCGTGGTTCGGTTACAGCTACGAGGTGCAAGTCGTCTCTAGGGTATTGCATCCATTTTGTTCATGTACATATATGTGGATAGTATACGGACACTTGAAGAACTTGTTTTTGGCAGTGTCCTTTTGTTTGGTTTGTATTATCTACCGGTATATATATAGATATAATAAAGAATTGTCTATATAGGTGATGCGGAAAAATCAGATTCATACCTGAATCTTGTGATGAATTTTTCGACCAGATATAGGCCGAATCTGTCTTGGAGTCCTAAATGAAAGTTCTTTATTTTTGTCTTATGTTTCCAGGGGTTTTTGAATCGCCTTAATCGGACTCCGTATGAAAAAGTTAAGCTGGAAACGGAATATGTTGTTCATTTTAGCTTTAAACTAGAATTTCGTTTTTGATTTGATTTTTCTCCTTATTTGAGAGATACTGCTATTGGTTTATATAATAAGTCAGTAGTAATGTCTCACCGTCTTATCTGATCTTATTTTAGGTCGGGTTTGACATTTTGGTATCAGAGCAATAGGTTTAATCCATATCCATAAGTGGATATATAAGTAATATAATGTGATTCTTTGTATTTCTTGTGTTGCACACATGACATTCATGCATAGCATATATCTACATATAATTATAATTGTGTCTTTATCATATAGATGCATCCGAGACGACCGCGTGGCCGACCGCCTCTAAATAGAGGTAGAGGTAGAGGTAGAGATGAGGAAAGAAGAGAGTTAGGATGGGATCTTGAGGGCATAGGGGATAGTGAAGCCTCTGATGCTAGAGTTCCACCCATTAACCAACCCCAAAGACAACAACAACCATTGCCTCCACGTCGACCTGTTAATCTTCCAGCTGAACAACCTGCACCATATGTGGCTCCACAAGCTGCAATGCCACAAGTAGTACAACTTGAACCCCGAGCTTTAGTTGAAGCTTTTGTTACTATAATGGAAACACGGGAAGCACATAGAAGGCCCAGTGAGCTAATTGAGGATGCTAAAAATTGTGGGGCATTTGATTTCAAAGGTACAATTGACTCTGAGGAAGCTGACAATTGGTTAAAGGCTATAGAAAAAGCCTTTAGTACTATGCAGTTACGTGATGAGGATAAAGTCAGGGTTGTGTTTGGTTTATTACATGGACCAGCAGATGCATGGTTAACTCGAGTCAGGGGTTTGTATCCTGAAGGTTTGAATTGGGGAGTTTTCAAACGTGAGTTTATGAGAGAATATCTGACTGAAACATTCCAGAAAGCGAAGAGAATTTAAACCTTACTTAGATACATTTGTGATTGTGTTTATCGACGATATCCTTGTGTATTCTAAGGATAAGGAAAATCACAGTAAGCATTTGAGAACAGTTTTGCAGATTTTAAGGGAGAAACAATTATATGCAAAATTTAGCAAATGTGAATTTTGGCTTGATGAAATGATGTTTTTAGGTCATGTGGTCTCAGCTAGGGGAATTTTAGTTGATCCTAAGAAAGTTGAAGCTGTAGCTAATTGGGAAGCACCGTCGAATGTACATGAAGTACGTAGTTTCCTAGGATTAGCGGGTTATTACAGAAGATTTGTGAAAGGATTCTCACTTATAGCTTGTCCGATGACACGATTACTGCGGAAGGGTGTTAAATTTGAATGGACACTTGAATGTCAAGAAAGTTTTGATATACTAAAGTCCAGACTTATCAGTGCTCCTGTGTTAACACTACCTATAGTGGGTGAAGGTGATACAGTGTACAGTGATGCATCAGGGCAAGGTCTCGGAATTGTATTGATGCAGAATGATAACGTTATTGCTTATGCGTCACGACAATTAAGGCCACACGAATTGAATTACCCGACACATGATCTTGAATTAGCTGCCGTGGTGTTTGCTTTAAAGATTTGGAGACATTATCTTTATGGTGAAAAGTGTCTAATGTTCACTGATCATAAAAGTCTGAAATATATAATGACACAGAAGGAATTGAATTTGAGGCAAATGAGATGGATTGAGTTATTGAAAGACTATGACCTGACTATTGAATATCATCCTGGTAAAGCTAATGTTGTAGCTGATGCCTTGAGTCGCAAGAACGTTGGAAGTTTGAGTTATATACAATCAGTGAGAATGTCTTTATTGCTTGATATGAGAGCTTTGAATGTTGAACTGATTTGTGGAGATGAGGCAGTATTATGTGCAATGCTGAAGGTGAGACCGATTCTTCGAGATAGAATTAAAGAAGCTCAAAATCAAGATGAATTTTTAGAACAAATCAGAAAAGACGTTAGCGAGGGGAAGAAGATTGAATATAAGGTAACAGGAGATGGCATGTTAATGTTTGGAGACAGAATGTGTGTTCCAAATGTTAATGATATCAAGAAGGAGATATTAGAAGAAGCTCATGATTCGTCATATGCAATGCACCCTGGGAGTACTAAAATGTACAGAAATCTTCGAGAGCATTTCTGGTGGAAAGGAATGAAAAGGGAGATAGCTGAATATGTGGGTAGATGTTTAAGTTGCCAACAAGTCAAAGCAGAACATCAACGACCTGCTGGTACTTTACAACCACTTCCTATTCCTGAATGGAAGTGGGAACATATTACAATGGATTTTGTCAGTGGATTACCTCGTACACAACATGGTAATGATTCTATATGGGTAATTGTGGATAGATTAACAAAATCATCCCACTTTCTTCCGGTGAAAGTGACTTTTTCTTTAGAGAAGCTGGCACAGTTGTATATCAAGGAGATTGTTAGACTTCATGGTGTACCGGTTTCTATTGTTTCTGACAGGGATCCTCGCTTTACATCAAGGTTTTGGCCTAGTTTTCAAGATGCATTAGGCACGAGATTGAATTTCAGTACAGCTTTCCATCCACAGACTGACGGTCAAAGTGAACGTACCATTCAAACTTTGGAAGATATGTTGAGAGCTAGCATTTTGAATTTTCAAAGTAGTTGGGATGTACATTTGCCTTTAATGGAGTTTGCATATAATAACAGTTATCAATCTAGTATTGATATGGCACCTTATGAAGCCTTATATGGAAGAAGATGTAGAACTCCATTATGTTGGTCTGAAGTAGGCGAGAGACAGTTATTAGGGCCTGAGATAGTGCAGTTGACAACAGAAAAGGTGCAAATCATACAACAAAAGTTAAAAGAAGCACAAGATAGACAAAAGAGTTATGCAGATCTGAAACGGAGACCAATTGAATATGATGTGGGAGATAGAGTATTTCTGAAAGTATCACCGTGGAAGGGTTTACTTCGGTTTGGCAAGAAAGGGAAGTTGAGCCCTAGATTCATTGGTCCATATGAAGTTGTGGAAAGAGTTGGGCCAGTTGCATATCGATTACAATTGCCTCAGAATCTCTCCAATATACATAATGTATTCCATGTTTCAATGCTACGGAGGTATAGGAGTGATCCGAATCACATTATTCAAGAGCAGCCAATTGAATTGTCTGAAGACTTGTCCTATAAAGAGGAACCAGTAGCTATCCTAGCTAGAGAACAGAAAGTCCTCAGGAACAAAACCATACCACTTGTTAAAGTTATGTGGCACAGACACTCTCGTGAGGAAGCAACCTGGGAAAGAGAGGAAGATATGAGACAACAATATCCCCATTTATTCACCTAGACGGGTAAGTACAATTTCGTGGACGAAATTTCTTAAGGTGGGGAGGATTGTCACGTCCGTGTCTAAATTTCTAGAATTTATACCTAGATATTAATATATATTATAATTATGGGGTATGTGATTTTTATTTGGTGTTATAGGAAAAATTTGGAGTTAATTCGATGGTTTTAGGTGTAAATTAAAAGTTTAGGGTAAGTAGTAAAAGATTATATAAAGATGGAGGACCAAAATAGATATTTGCTAACTTTGGTATATAAAACCAAATTGTTCCAGAATGTCGAGCATCACCTTTTCTTTTCTTTCTTCTCTGTTTCTTTTTGCTTTTATCCGTTCTTCGACCGTTTCTCCACCGTTTCTTTGATTTACGGAGATTCGACCGTCCAAATCACTTGAAACTTAAACTATAGCATCCTTAGGCATAGATCTAAATCCTAATCGAAGAGTTTCTGAATTTCGAAAGTGTTTGGAGGGGAAACGTCTTAGACAGGATTTAGAGGCGAATTGAACGAGTTGTTTTCTTCAATTAGCAGTCAAGGTAAGTAACTATCAATGAGTTTTATGTATAGAGATATATATATATAATCAAAGAATTTCTAGAAATTGATATTTTAGGGTTATGCCGGAATTTTGTAAAATTGGGGTTTTTCACAATCTTGCTTTTATTGTGAAATTATAGTTCAAATGAACTATTAACTATGTTTAAATGTGAAGTACAGATTTTACTGGGTTATATTGATTTGAGGTTTCATTGGTTGATTAATTTTGGAAATTTTATTTGATTAAGGATTGATATTTTGGAGAATTGAACACTTGTGAATTTGATTATGATCAAGTGAAATATATACATATATACATATATGTTTTTGGTTTCAATCTATATATATATATGGAATTAAATGTTTGGTATCCATTGAGAGTAGTCCGGTATGGTGGATTTAATTTTCAAAGACCATATTTAGTGAGAAATATGGCCTGTGTACACAGTCTGAAGACCTATTGGGTATGGCAGAGAAGTGTTGGGTAAGACCATATGGGATAGGCAATGTTAAGAGACGTCTCGTATATGTTGTGAATTGTGATTTGAATTATAAGGGATGAACTCAAGAATGGATACAAGATTATATATTCTTGGTTTTTGGTTTAATACCTTGATTGAGTATATTTTACAAGGTTTTGATAAATCCTTTATAAACGTATATATATGTAGTTATATTAAGTAAAGTTGATTTTTATAGCTGATAGTTTCTTATTGAGATTTTTATCTCATGTTTTCCAAATGTTTTTATTGTTTTGTTTTAGGCGGGGAAGTGCAAGGTACCGAGAGGGGTACTCGATCCTAGGGCGTGGTTCGGTTACAGCTACGAGGTGCAAGTCGTCTCTAGGGTATTGCATCCATTTTGTTCATGTACATATATGTGGATAGTATACGGACACTTGAAGAACTTGTTTTTGGCAGTGTCCTTTTGTTTGGTTTGTATTATCTACCGGTATATATATAGATATAATAAAGAATTGTCTATATAGGTGATGCGGAAAAATCAGATTCATACCTGAATCTTGTGATGAATGTTTCGACCAGATATAGGCCGAATCTGTCTTGGAGTCCTAAATGAAAGTTCTTTATTTTTGTCTTATGTTTCCAAGGGTTTTTGAATCGCCTTAATCGGACTCCGTATGAAAAAGTTAAGCTGGAAACGGAATATGTTGTTCATTTTAGCTTTAAACTAGAATTTCGTTTTTGATTTGATTTTTCTCCTTATTTGAGAGATACTGCTATTAGTTTATATAATAAGTCAGTAGTAATGTCTCACCGTCTTATCTGATCTTATTTTAGGTCGGGTTTGACATGAACTCCCAGTTAGGTATGGTTTTCTAGTGGGAGATGATAATGAGGTTCCCGTGTTAGACGACGAACCCGAAAACTACGAAGAGGCTCTTACTAGTCCAGATTCTAAAGCATGGCTTGAGGCCATGGATTCTGAAATGGATTCCATGTATACTAGCCAAGTGTGGACTTTGGTTGATCCACCCGAAGGGATAATACCCATTGGGTGCAGGTGGATCTTCAAAAAGAAGACAGACATGGATGGAAAGGTTAGCACCTACAAAGCTAGGTTAGTAGCGAAAGGATATCGTCAGAAGCAAGGAATTGATTATGACGAAACTTTCTCTCCTGTGGCTATGTCCAAATCAATCAGAATCATGCTTGCAATTGTCGCTCACTACGATTATGAGATTTGGCAAATGGATGTGAAAACAGCTTTCCTAAACGGAAACCTGCTTGAGGATGTATATATGATGCAGCCTGAAGGTTTCATATCGAAGGATGCAAATAAAGTTTGCAAACTTCAGAGATCCATTTATGGACTCAAGCAAGCATCTAGAAGCTGGAATAAGCGTTTTGACAAAACCATAAAACAATTTGGTTTTAAACAAAATTGCGAAGAAGCTTGCATTTACAAGAAAGCAAGTGGGAGCTCTATAGCATTTCTCATACTATATGTGGACGATATATTATTAATGGGAAATGACGTTGCTCTCTTACAGTCAGTGAAAGTATGGTTATCTGGTAACTTCTCAATGAAAGACCTTGGTGAAGCAGCTTATATACTTGGTATAAAGATCTATAGAGATAGATCAAGAAGACTGCTTGGTCTTTCACAGGCTACATACATTGAAAATGTGCTAAATCGGTTTAGCATGCTTGAATCGAAACGAGGTAACTTACCCATGTTACATGGAGTAAAGTTAAACAATCATCAATGTCCTAAAACCGATGATGATAAACGACGCATGGCTGTAGTCCCGTACGCCAGCGCAATCGGTTCGATTATGTATGCTATGCTATGCACTAGACCTGACGTAGCGTTCGCGTTATCTGTAACGAGTCGTTACCAAGAGAATCCAGGAGACGAGCATTGGATTGCCGTCAAGAACATTCTTAAGTACTTGAGAAGAACTAAAGATATGTTCCTAGTGTACGGAGAAGGTGATCTGAAAATAGAAGGATTTTCAGACGCAAGTCATCTCACAGATGAGAATGATTTTAAATCCTAATCAGGATACCTGTTTATCTTGAATGGGGGCGCGGTCAGTTGGAAGAGTTCCAAGCAGGGAAGCGTAGCTTTCTCTACGACCGAGTTAGAGTATATCGCAGCTGCGGAAGCAGCAAAGGAAGCGGTTTGGATAAGAAAGTTCATTACAGAGCTTGGTGTGGTGCCTGACATTGTAAATCCCATTACACTGTATTGTGATAACAATGGAGCCATTGCGCAAGCAAAGGAACCACGGTCTCATAATGCATCCAAGCATTACCTTAAGCGATACCACATCATTAGAGAGATTGTGGCTAGAGGAGATGTGAGAATAGAAAGAGTACCTACAGAGGACAACGTTGCAGATCCGTTGACAAAGCCTTTAACCCAGAGAATACATGATCGTCATTTAATTTCTACTCGGATAAGTTTTAGAAACAATTGGCTTTAGTCCAAGTGGGAGTATGTTGGGGTTTAGTGTCCTATAGACAATTGTTCTAGGATACAAACTTAATGTAAATGAATTGTTCTTTATATCATTTGTTTAAAGAGATATATGTTTTATAACTATATAAAGGCAATCCCTTTTAAGCACTAAATAAAGTCTAATAAAAGGAAATCCGTAAGTTTATTTAAAGTGATTATAAAGTGTTCATACAAGCATGAAGTGAGACAAAACTTTATAGTAAACTGATAAACTTAAAACCACCCCAAGTCAAGTGATATGTTTCGGATTGACATATCAATGTTGAGACTTGTATGTAACAATGTCTTCTGTCCGACAGAAAGCTGATCTCACAAGCTTCATATATACAGATATCTGGACAGTTACATAGATCCGATGAAACGTTGTTCATTAGGATTGGGGATCCGATTTGAGATAACAGGATGGGTAGATTCATCCTTGTCACCTGTTCATCTCATTCGTATTAATAGGTATAACTAATCCTCAGACTCAAAGGAATATTAATTGGTATTCTGGATTACGGAATGTGATACTTTGACTCTGGTGTAACACGATCCTTAACAGAGATGACTCTGGGGTGTGAACAGTAGACGTTGGGTATCACAGGAAGTAATTGCGGAGTCGTTATACATTGGATTGAGCATTTATCACTCCCGATAAATGGGAGATACATCCATGGATCGCTTGTGGAAGACTCGACTCTAAATCCTTGCAAGGTGATAGCTTAAGAGTAAGAAATACAGATTTCACTTAACCTATCTTTTTGAGTTGACTCGGCCTGTACAAGTAAAACGAACGTCTCGCTATATGTGACTTGACATCACCCATAGTCATAAGATTCAGTTCAAGGATGTAGTTGATAAAGGATCGAATTATATTGTAACTAATACGGAAAGGTTAACGACAGAATCAACCTGTCTTCTTATAGCTCTGGGGGAATGATTACGGACTTGCTAATCACATACTATGTACATCATTCCGTTATGCAAAGATTAAATATAATTCTTTGAAAATTAATTTAATAACGTTGCATACGGCTAGAAGCAATAAGAACCTAATGGATCACACATAAGACTTGGAACCTAAAAGAGAGATAGATGTTAATTAATTGATAGAAGCCCAATTGAGCCCAATACGGCCCATGGACATAAGGGGGTCGAAATTCATGTAGTGATATACATGAATAATTAATTTGATTTTGTTAATCCTAATTAGATTAGGAATATGAATTAAATTAATTAAGAGATAATTAAGTTAGGAGTTTTAATTAGATTAATATACTCCTATTATTATTATCCAATAAGGTTATTATTATTATCCTTAATATATTAGATATATAGTGAGATAATAATTAGGAATTCTATTCCGAATGGAATTCCTATTCAGTAACCTAATTCTATCTAACTAGGGATTAGATACAAGAGATTATAAATACCCCTTCCTTGAGATTTTCGAAATCCAAGCAAGCCATACCCTACTTGTGATTTTCGAAATTCACCTAGTCCAAGAGAGAGAAAATTCGACACCCCTAGTTCGAGGACGAGATTTCTCTACGGCTTCGTTTGATCAATTGATTTTCATCTATTTCTTTTATCCTTGATCTTGTGTTGATTAGTTAGAGGCAATCTACTTTGGTTGCTATTCAACGATTGATACTAAATTAATCTTCCCGTGTTTTATTTCGTGTTTGGGAACTCGAAGAAGAAAAACAAACAAAAGGGAGAAATTCGTTTTACTACTCCTACATCAGGTCAGTTCACGATTTCGCGGATTCCCGGAGATTGAGCCGTCGGATCGTCGCGATTTTTGGACAGGAGCTTCTAGACATATTCTTCCACGTTTCCACCGAAGGGATTGTCGTTCGGAGGTCTGGAAGGTCTGTTCCGGATAGGGGCAGATTGGTAGACAGTTTCTATCTCTTTTGAAGTTGTGGGCACTTCGTTTGCAACGGTAGATAGAACTTCTAAAAGGTATTTCTTCTTATCCTTCTTTATATGAAATAACGGTTAACGGATCTTGTGGTTAAATGGAAATAGGTTAAAAATTTTATATTTCCGCTGCTATACCTTAGCCTAATTTCCAACACCGAGATAAGGGTGGTCTTGATCATAACTTTATATGCTTTTTATATGCTTTGTGTTCGCTTAAGAGGTACCGACCATGCCATGGGTGGACGCAATCGTTACTTTAAACTTTAAACACACTTTATTTTTGTTTTTAAACGTTCATTCCATACCTCGATTGTGATAAGGGTGGTCGCAACCGTGGCCAAAAGTAAACGATACTTAATTATTCTTCCCTTTCATACCTCGATTGTGATAAGGTTGGTCTCAATCATGGCCAAAAGTTAAGAATACGACTAATTAATTATTTAACATGAGTTATAAAATTATAAATTGGGAAAAAGAAAAATAGCACATTCATCCTATATTGACTTAAAATTCAACATGTATTATGGCTAAAGTTTCCTTAAAAACTTCAATTGGTGTTAATGTAAGACGAAATCAAACCGAGCTAAAAATTATTAGTTCAATTTAATGTCTATAAACCTAATTGAAAATTTAAAATAAGATTTATTGTATCATGAATTGCATGATATAAAATAGAGATTGAAAGAAAGAATTTTTTACTAAAATACATTCACTCGAGACAATTTATTTAAAATCGTATTGGAGATTTTATGAATAATTTGAAAAATATTGTTTTCTAACGATAAAAATGACCTAAAAATAATCATAAGTTAAAATATTTTTAAGCATATGAAAAATATATGGTTTATAAAAAATAATGCTTAAATAAATTGTGTTGCAATATATGTTGCATTTGCATAAAACAAGTGTTGCATTAAAAACTTATTCTTATTCGTTACATTTATTCGCACTAAAATAAAATGATATATGTAATATCTCCTCCCACACTTAATTTGGACCATGTCCTCATTGGTGCAAAAAGGGATAAAACACGAAAAATATACGAAATAACATAGACGGAATAAGATAAAAATGAAATTCATCCAAGAAAATAGAATAAGCATTCATCATAATGAAAAAATAAAATTGTACCAAACAAGATAAAAATAAAAAGATTGTACCAAACATAATGTAAAAACAATAAAATGTGATAGAAAAGATAAAACCTAAAGATTGGAAGGTGAATCCGGTGGAGATGGTGAAGTTTCAACGTTTTGACGACGGAAGAACGAAAGCATCCGACGACGGGTGGACTTGTGTTCCCTCCTTAAGTTGTTGAGATTGTCATTCATCACCATGTTGTTTTCAACCAAATCATCAATCCGTAAATTCATTTGTCGATTATGTGAATTGATTTGGTTCAAAATCCGCCTTAAATCAACCGGATCATCTTCTTATGGTGCTTGAGCTTGGGGTTGTGCTTGTGGTGCATCCTCCGCTTCTTCCTCCTCTCCTCCTTCTTCGGTACCTACATATTGGGAACTCGAAGCTCCTCCTCCAATATTACCACGAAGATGGGCAATACGTGATTCATAAGAAACAAAAACGGGAGGAACCGAAGAAACCAATAAGTGAGCTCGTTCAAGAGCCGAAATATTCAAAAGCGGAACATATCCATGGTAGGAAGACATGTCATAATCGGCTAATTCTCCACGGGCACCCAAAACTATAGCGGTAATAAAATTACCTAGAGGGACTTGAATGGTGTGAGCCCTCGAAGCACGATACAAATTATCAAATAGCATACCAATGCTATCAACTCTCAAACCTTTCAACAAGCAATCAATAACAAACAAATCCTGAACTTGAATCTTGGAGCTCTCAACACGACCAAACAATGAAAAACTCAAGAATTTGTGAAAGAAAAACAAACAATTGTCCTTAATCATCTTGCTTGAAGTGTTTTTCGAATTAAAATAGTCTTGACCCAAAAGAGTATTCCAAATGGGGTCATTATCAAAATCCTTTGGCTTGTCAAAGAAATCACTTGTAGGGAAACCAAACATATTTCCCATTGCTTCATAATCTATGGTGTAAGTCACACCATTATTTCTAAAAGAGATAGAAGTCTTCTTCTTATTAATTTTCAAAGTAACCAAAAACTCCACAATGTATTCCGTAATGCTAGGAAATCTCATTGCAACAAAAGTTTGCCAACCTAAAGTATCAAGGAAAGCATTAATCCGAGTAGAGAACTTTAACTCCCTTACCGAATCAAAGTCAATGAAGTGCATGTCTACAAACTCCCTCTTGGAATTGGAAAATGAGTGAAATGATCCGCCTCTTCCTCGGAAGCTATGTCAAAATAAGCTCCGCAATGTATACGAAGGTGATTAGCTTCCGTAACCTGTGGCTTATGACCGATGTGCTTGGTCCTAGGCATGATTGTTGGTGTTAGGGTTTGAAAATAGAGAAGAAGAGATGTAGAGAGAATAACCAAAGGTTGAAGATGAGTTGGGAATGGAAGGGTTAATTGAATGAAAGAGAAGGTAGATGAAGGGGGTAATTGATTGTGAATAGGGATGATTAATTGGGAAGAGTAAAAGTAGTGTATTGGGAAGAGTTTTGAGTGAGGGATTGGGTATAAATTGAGGTGATGTGATGTTTGTGTAAGGAATAAGTATTTATAGGGTTGAATAGAATGAATTATAGGTAGAATATGAATAGGAATAGGGCAAATTTAGTGCAAAAATCGGATTTCCCACGCCTACAACACGCGTGTCGCGACCGAGAATCCGGATTCTCAGTCGCGACACGGCAATTTCAGAGAAAGTTTCTCTCTGAAATTGGCTCGTTTTTGCTGAACTTACCAAGAATATTTAATTCTCAGCCGAGAATCGGCCCCTGGTGGCTTAAATTCACGCGTTTTAACTCCATTCGGTCAATTTTCTGGGTAATTATGACCTGAAACTAATGAAAACTGTACCTGTACTTAAAAACATAAATGAAAAAGCATTAATTACAAGAAAAACCAAAGGTTTATCCTTATTAGTTGGAAAATAATGAGATATAAATGCCTTAATGAGTTTTAATGAATCATTAATGTACATTAAAAACATATAAGTTAAATGAATCATCTTGAATGTAATTAAATGTAAAATTTATGTATGTAGTAATTCATTGTTTATAACTTTAAACTGAAAAGTTTGATATATATATAGGAATTAATCAAAATAAGTTCAACTCATATAAGTGATAATCATTATAGAAGATTAGATAAGTTCATTAAAATCATTATTATGTTCATTACGATCATTAGCATGTTCATAAGATTAGAATTTGTTAACATGAAATGGATTTAATAAAGATTTGACGGATTATCATATAGAAATTGGAATTAATATAAACCAGAATCAAATTTAAGGAATGAATTGAAATTATTATTGAACAACATATATGTACAAAAATGAAACAAAACATAAATACAAAGATAAATTTAATATATACAAAACATAAACATATTTACAATACTTAAGATCAAAACAAACATAAATTACTCTAAATACTCATCCCTATGAATTGGGATTCGCATGGCCCTATAACGTTCTAGTTTCAACTGCACGAAAGTTTGACGTTCTGGTGCAGAAAGAAAACGCGGGCATGTCCTAAAGATACGTCTCACGAGGCCTTCACTTTCCAAGAACTCATAGTCCAATGTTGGAAAGGATTCAGCATCGCTCCAAGGAACATAAATTGTCCCCTTGGCCCCGAGAATTATCCCACATATGATATTGCCGAAGCCAATCTTCTTATCCTTGGATTGAGAAGCGGCAACAAGACCTTCCATTAAAATTTTGGAGGTATCAACTGTATTGCCTTGGAAAATATCTCCAAGGACATATAAATCCGTGTCTTTGACAACACTACTAAATGTGCGTCCGAACAAACTGTGACACAGGAATTTGTGTAAATACAACATCGAATTGGAGTTGATGGATTGGTTGTAGGCGAGACGAGGATTGAAACGCCAAAATCCTGTTAGCATCCTCCAAATGTCACGGGATGTCATATCTCTGCCAGGATGATGTATGGTTCTATCCCTCGGGGGAAAACCAAACCAGGCATATAATTTAGGGTATCCAAACGTAAAGGTTTCGCCATCTCTACGAAAACTGAGACGCACCCGTCGCTTGTTCACGAAGCGTACTGTACAGAAAAATTCGAGAATCCAGTCTCCAATAATAGGAAACCTCATATGGGCGAACTTGGTCCATCCTAATCTCTCTAGATAGCGATTCATATCATCGCTGATCCCGAGTTCATCATTTAAGAACTCGTCCATATACAGCATGCCAACAAAGAATTTGTAGCGAAGTCTGTAGTAGCGTCTGCCTTTGTCATGATTGTATATAGGAAATGGCGCATCGTAGCGTTCTGATAAGTCAGAATGCTTATTGCGTGAAGTAGCAATATGCTTTGAAGTTTTGGTTTTGGTAGTCATGGTTTTGAGGGGAAAAAGGTTCTGTAACTTTTGTATAATGGTGTGTTTGAGAATATCAGATATGTGTCTGATAGAGATGAATAGAAAAGTAACCGAAATCTGAACCTCTTGATTTATTTATAGGAATCATAGGACGAAAAAAAGTGTCTTTTTGATGTGAAAAAGCATAAAATCAGACCTCTTGGAATTGAAGAAACTCAATTTTTCGAGTTTGAAAAGTTGTGTCTGCAGGAGGAAAAAGAAACAAGGCTGACAGGTGCCAAAAATACCTGTGTCGCGACCGAGAATCCTGATTCTCGGCCGCGACACGCTGATTTCCTCTCTGAAATCAGGCGTCGAAACCCTTTATTTCTGATTCTCGGTAAGATCAAAAAATCTCTTACCTTCTTGGACAATTCTGAAAATGCGAATTCTCAACTGAGAATCCTGGATTCTCGACCGAGAATTCTAATCTTTTCTGATTCGAACTATTAACCTAAAATATGATTAAAAACATGACTTAAATATATTTTCATGTATCTAAAACTTGATATAAATTTATCTAATAACTAAAAATCATAAAAATGTGTAAAAATAAAACAAAATAAAAGCTAAACTATGAATTTAAACAAAAACAAAATAAAAGAAGTACATAAAAATGGATTAATCTTCATGAAATTTTGTGATGAATATAAGTTGCTTAATTGGAGCATTTTCATAATAGATTTTGCATCTATTACTGTTAACCTTAAAGCGAACTCCGTTAGGTCCTTCAAGTTCTAAAGATCCATAGTCGAATGTTTTAACGACTAAATATGGTCCTGTCCATCTAGACTTAAGTTTACTTGGAAACAATCGTAGTCGTGAATTAAACAACAGTACCTTATCTCCAACGCTAAAGCTTTTGACTTTAATCTTGGCGTCGTGCCATTTTTTCACTTTCTCTTTATATATTTTGGCATTTTCGTAAGATAAATGTCGTAATTCATCCAACTCATTTAAGTCGAACAAACGTTTCTTACCTGCTTGTTGTAAATCATAGTTAAGTGCTTTAATGGCCCAATAGGCTTTATGCTCTAATTCTACTGGTAAATGACATGCTTTCCCATACATAGACCTCGCCATGGGCCGATGAGCCCGCCCGTCCGGCCCGAGCCCAGGCCCATTTAGCCGGGCCTGGACACATAAAATTAGTGGCAGGCCCGGCCCAAGCCCGATTAAGCCCACCTAGTAAATGGGCGGGCCTGGGCTATGTAAATACCCGGCGGGCCTGGCCTGGCCCGGCCCGTTATATATATATATATATATATATATATATATATATATATATATATATATATATATGTATTTATAAATTTAATTATATAAATTAAATTAGTCCATAAAAACCCTACATATATAAATTTATAGATAATTAAATAAGTAATCAGTATTTACAACTTACAATTAGTTTTCTAAGACTTATTAACTATTATGTTATTATTTTTTATTAAAAAAAGTTAGTATTTTATTTTAATTGATTTTTTTTAATTTAGATATGGGCTTGGGCTTGGGCGGGCGGGCTTGGGATTCCTTTTTTAGGCCCGAGCCCGACTATATTAGTGTGAGCTTGGGCTGGGCTTAGGCTTATCATATTTGATCACAAGCCCGACAGGCCCGACCCATGCCGAGGTCTACCCATACACTAATCAGTATGGTGTCATTCCTATTGGTGCTTTAAATGCAGTACGATATGCCCATAACGCGTTGTTAAGTTTACAAGACCAGTCTCTCTTTGAAGACGAAACTGTTTTCTCTAGAATCCATTTGAGTTCTCTATTTGATATCTCCGCTTGACCATTCGATTGAGGATGGTATGGCGTAGATACGCGGTGGTGTACTCCATATTTTCTCATAAGCGTTTCAAAACTACGGTTTATGAAATGGGTACCTCCATCATTTATCATGACTCTAGGGCATCCAAATCTACAAAATATATCTTCAAGAAACTTACCAAAAGAAGGGGGAAAAGGACCCATGAAATCGATCCCCACACGTCGAAGACTTCAACTTCTAACATGTTCATGAGAGGCATCTCATCTTTCCTTCCTAAATTCCCGGTTCTTTGACATTTTTCACAACGAATAATAAATGAACGAACATCCTTAAACAATGTAGGCCAAAAGAATCCACATTCTAATATCCTAGCTACTGTTTTACTAACGCCGTTATGTCCTCCATAAGAGCTAGAATGGCATTCTGACATTATAGATCCGTAGTCATTTTCGCTAACGCATCTCCTAATCATACCATCACCACAAGTTTTGAATAAGAAAGGATCTTCCCAAAAATATTGTTTAATATCGAAAAAGAATTTTTTCCCTTGATGGAAATTTAACCCTTCTGGAACAACGTTAGTTGCGAGATAATTTGCTATATCCGCATACCATGGTGACATGACACTTTTTATCTGATAGAGATATTCATCGGGGAAATCATCTCGTATACCGATAGTCTCACCTATAGGACCGTTTTCATCTTCGAGTCTTGATAAATGATCGGCGACAAGGTTTTCTACTCCCTTTTTGTCTTTAATCTCTATATCAAATTCTTGTAACAACAAAACCGATCTAATCAGACGTGGTTTTGCATCTCTTTTAGCAAATAGATACCGTAAAGTTGTGTGATCGGTATATATAATAACTTTAGATCCTAACAGGTACGACCTAAACTTATCACATGCAAAAACTACTGCTAGCATTTCTTTTTCGGTTGTGGTATAACTTAATTATGCACCGGACAGTGTGTGACTGGCATAACAGATAACATAAAGTTTCTTATCCTTCCTTTGACCTAAAACACATCCTACGACTAAGTCACTTGCATCACACATGATTTCAAAAGGTAAATCCCAATCGGGTTTAGCAATTATGGGTGCACTGACTAAAGCTGCTTTCAATGTTTCAAAAGCTTTAACACAATCTTCATTAAAATCAGAGGTTGAGTCTTTCATAAGTAAATTAGTAAGTGGTTTGGAAATCACAGAAAAGTTTTTTATAAATCGTCTGTAAAAACCTACATGTCCTAAAAATGACCGTACTCCCTTAACAGTAGTTGGAGGGGGTAATTTTTCTATCACTGAAGTTTTTGCTCTATCCACTTCTAATCCTTTTTCAGATATTTTATGACCTAAAACAATTCCTTCGTCAACCATGAAATGACATTTTTCCCAGTTTAACACTAAATTCGTTTCCTCACATCTAGACAAAACTTTATCTAAATTTCCTAAACATGCATCGAAAGAATCTCAGTAAACCGAAAAATCATCCATAAAAACTTCCATGATATCTTCAATGAAATCGTTAAAAATTGCAGTCATACAACGTTGAAATGTTGCAGGTGCATTACATAGACCAAAGGGCATTCTCCTATATGCAAAGGTTCCATAAGGACATGTGAAGGTTGTTTTATCTTGGTCATCCGGGTAAATATAAATTTGAAAGAATCCGGAATAACCATCTAGAAAACAATAGAAAGCATGACCGGTTATCCTTTCGATCATTTGATCGATGAAAGGTAGAGGAAAATGATCTTTCCTGGTTGCTTTGTTTAGGTTCCTATAATCTATACAAACTCTCCAACCGGTGGTGGTTCGCGTAGGTATTAATTCACCTTCTGTTGGGGCTTAGTGTCCTATAGACAATTGTTGCAGGATACAAACTTAATGTAAATGAATTGTTCTTTATATCATTTGTTTTAATGAGATATATGTTTTATAACTATATATAAAGGCAATCCCTTTTAAGCACTAAATAAAGTCTAATAAAAGGAAACCCGTAAGTTTGTTTAAAGTGATTATAAAGTGTTCATACAAGCATGAAGTGAGACAAAACTTTATAATAAACTAATAAACTTAAAACCACCCCAAGTCAAGTGATATGTTTAGGATTGATATATCACTGTTGAGACTTGTATGTAACAATGTCTTCTGTCCGATAGAAAGCTGATCTCACAAGCTTCATATATATAGATATCTGGACAGTTACATAGATCCGATGAAACGTCGTTCATTAGGATTGGGGATCCGATTTGAGATAATAGGATGGGTAGATTCATCCTTGTCACCTGTTCATCTCATTGGTATTAATAGGTATAACTAATCCTCAAACTCAAAGGAATGTTAATTGGTCATCCTGAATTACTGAATGTGAGACTTTGATCCTGCGGTCCCACGATCCTTAACAGAGATGACTCTGGGGTGTGAACTGCAAAGGTTGGGTGTCACAGGAGGTAATGTCAGGGTAGTTATACATTGGATTGAGCATTTATCACTCCCGATTAATGGGAGATACATCCAAGGATCGCTTGTGGAAGACTCGACTCTAAATCCTTGCAAGGTGATAGCTTAAGAGTAAGAAATACAGATTTCACTTAACCTATCTATTTGAGTTGACTCGGCCTGTACAAGTAAAACGAACGTCTCGCTATATGTGACTTGACATCATCCATAGTCATAAGATTCAGTTCAAGGATGTAGTTGATAAAGGATCGAATTATACTGTAACTAATACGGAAGGGTTAACGACAGAATCAACCTGTCTTCTTAACGGACTCTGGGGGAATGATTACAGACTTGCCAATAACATACTCAGTACATCATTCCGTTATGCAAGGATTAAATATAATTCTTGAAGAAATTAATTTAACAGTTGCATACGGCTAGAAGTAGTAAGAACCTAATGGATCACACATAAGACTTGGAACCAAAAGAGAGATGGATGTCATTAATAGATGGAAGCCCAATTGAGCCCAGTAAGGCCCATTTAAATAGAGGGGGCCGAAATTTATATATAATAAATAAGGAATTATTTTAATTCCATTAATCCTAATTTGATTAGGTTTATGAATTAAATTAATTAAGAGATAATTAAGTTAGGAGTTTTAATTAGATTAATATACTCCTATTATTATTATCCAATAAGGTTATTATTATTATCCTTATTATCCTAGATATATTAGATGTATTATAAGGTAATAATTGGGAATCCTATTCCGAATTGAATTCCTATTAAGTAACCTATTCCTATCTAACTAGGGTTTAGATACAAGTTATTATATATACCCCCCTACTACATGAATTTCGACTAAGCCTAACCCCTCCCCTCATTGTGATTTTCGAAACATACAATTAGAGAGAGAAAGTGAATTCGCATCCCCTAGTTCGTGGACAAGAATTCATACGGCTTCCATTGATTGATTAATTTCATCTATCTTTCTTTCTCTTTGATCTTGTGTTGGTTAATTAGAGGCAATCTATTTTGGTTGCATCTCATACGGTTGATTCTAACTTAACCTCACCGTGTTATACTTCGTGCTTGGGAACTCGGAGAAGAATTGTGGGCGCTTCTTTAACAACGGTAGATAGTTCTTCAAAAGGTATTTCTTCTTATCCCTTTTTATATGAAATAACGATTAACGGATCCTATGGTTAAAAGGAAGTAGGCTAAAATTTTATATTTCCGCTGCTATACCTTAGCCTTAATTTCCTTCACCTTCGTCATTCCTTACAACAGTTATGCCTCCCTTTTTAGGTACACAATGGATTGGACTAACCCATTCACTATCCGAGATTGGATAAATGATTCCATTGTCTAAAAGTTTAGTAATCTCATTTTTTACTACTTCTTTCATATTCGGATTTAAGCGTCTTTGCCTATCCGCTTTAGGTGGCTTATCTTCTTTTAAGTGAATTCTGTGAATTACAATACTAGGATTAATTCCTTTTAAGTCTGAAATCTGCCATCCCATACTTCCTATCCTATTTCTAACAACTTCTTTCAATTTTTCTTCTTGAACATTTGTTAACTTGTTAGAGATAATTATAGGTAGAGAATTGCCTTCGCCTAAGAAAGCGTACCTCAAATGGTTTGGCAACTCTTTAAGTTCTAATTTAGGGGGTATTACAGTCGAAGGCAGAACTGGTCCATCTTCTCGAATCAAAGGCTCTGGGTCCTTATCTTCGAGTTCTTCACCCATTATAGGTTCTATTATTTCTTCTTTTTGAATAATGTCATTGACACATTCTTCAACTAAGTCAAGTTTCATACAAGCGAATTCCTCCATAGGATATTTCATCGTTTTGTTCATATCAAACTCGATCTTATCTTCTCCTATCCTTAAAACTACTTTCCCTTCCGACACATCAACTAAAGAACGTCCCGTGTTCATAAACAGTCTACCAAAAATTAGTGGACAATTAACGTCATATGCAAAATCTAATATAACGAAATCGGTAGGAAAAATAAATTTGTCAACTTTAACTAAAACGTCTTCAATTATACCATATGGTCTCTTAGTGGTTTGATCCGCTAGTTGCAAAACCATATTGGTACGTTTGATATCGTCTTCTAAACCTAACCTATTAAAAATAGACAACGGCATTAAGTTGATACTCGCTCTTAAATCACAAAGACAACTTGGGAATTCAATATCTCCCAATTTACACGGAATGTAAAACATCCGGGATCTTTGAGTTTAGTGGGCAAAGTACTCGACACTATTGAACTACAGTCCTCAGTTAGCGAAATAGATGAAATTCCTTCCCAACTAATTTTCTTTGAAATTAAATCCTTTAAGAATTTACCATAGTTAGGAATTTGCGTAATTGCATCCATAAACGTTAAATTAATGTGCAAATTTTTAAGTTTATCCAGAAATGTTAAAAGTTGTTTGTCATAGTCCTTATTTCGGACTTTGTGTGGAAAAGGTGGTTTGGGTATAAAAGTTTTTGTACTTGAGTCAATTGGTGAACTTTTTGTGTTTGAAGTATCTTCTTTGGACTTTGGTAAATCAGTTCCTGGTAAAGTCGAACCTCCGGGCATTTCCGGACCTAAGTAATTTTTCCCTGAACGAAGAGTGATAGCCTTTACATGCTCTTTCGGGTTTTCCTCCGTATGGCTGGGAAGACTTCCCTCTTTTCGGGATGGAATTGATTTAGCAATTTGTCCAATTTGAACCTCCAAATTATGGATGCTAGATGAGTGGTTTTTAATAAGTTGATCGAATTTATTTTCGATCCGTTTAAAACCATCATCATGATTACTTATTGTTCCACCGATAGCATCTATGAATTTGTCGATTTTAGAAGATAAAGTGCTAATCGTATCTCTTGACTGATTTTGATAATTATTGGTACGATTTTGATTAGCATTGACATTATTATTATCTCTCCAGTTAAAGTTAGGATGATTCCTCCATCCAGGATTATAGGTATTAGAATAAGGATTATTAGTTTGGTTTTGCCCTTGGACAAAATTTACCTGTTCGATCTCGCTCATACCTTCGTAATCCATATCCATTTAGATTGGATTACCGTTAGAATCGCATGGTGCCATAAACCTATCAATTTTGTGCGATAAGACAGAAAATTGGGCTTGTAACATCGCAACTGGATCAAGATTTACTATACCTTTAACCGATGATGTGGTTGAGGATGATGGTTTTGCCACTGGTATATGTCCACATTCCGCGGGCCACATACTGCTGTTGATTGCCATTTCCTCCAAAAGTTCTCTTGCTTGGGCTGATGTCTTCTTCATAAATAACCCTCCCGACATAGCATCTAATGAACCTCTAGTTGTAGGATTTAATCCATTATAAAATGTTTGCATTAAAAGTGCATCGGGCAATTGGTGGTGTGGGAATAAACGTTGAAGTTCTTTAAAACGTTCCCAAGCCTCATAAAGAGTTTCGTTATCATTTTGGGAAAAAGATGTTAACTCTTTTATGACTCTTGCGGTTTTTGCTAAAGGAAAATATTTTGATAAAAATGCTTGGGCTAGTTGGTCCCAAGTTTCGAATGTTGCGCCTGGCATAGAAGTTAATCACTCTTTGGCTCTGTCCTTCAAAGTGAAAGGAAAGAGGCGAAGTTTGATTGCTTCGGCAGTCACATCATTTATCTTGAAAGTGTCACAAATTTCAAGGAAACTTGTCAAATGGGTGTTAGGGTTTTCGTTAGGTAACCCGAAAAAGGTTACATTATTTTGCAACATATTAAGCAATGTTGGCTTAATTTCAAATTGGTTTGCATTTATTTGGGGTCTAACTATGTTATTGGTTACACCGGCCACTCCTGGCCTAGCGTAATCCATAAGTGTTGCCATTTTTTCTGGCTCGGTATTTGTTTTTAATGGAGTTTTATTTTTGTTTTCTTGTTTTTCTTGTTCTTTTTAAAGGTTTTTTCAATTTCTGGGTCTATAGGGTCTGGTGCAATGCCTAAACTTCGAGAACTGCGCATGAACTTGAAATCTTGCACGAACCGAAACTACCTTCAAAACAGAATTTGAAAAATAAACATGTTAGTAAATTAAAATTTATCAATTACAAAAGTTAAAATAAGTATGTATAAACCTAGATTCGAAATAAAATACGAAAAATCTAAATTTTTGTTAAAATTTTTGGCGTTCCCCGGCAACGGCGCCAAAAACTTGTTGAGCGATTTCCGCAAGTGCACGGTTTCACTTGTAGTAATAAAAAGATATCGATCCCACAGGGAACGTTTTTCAACAAAAACTTATTTAGGTGTAGATTAAATACGACTTAAGGTTTATAGAAATAGATAATCATTATTTGAAATTGGGTTTTGAAATTGATAGAATAAGAATTAGATTAGAATATGTAGAATGTTAGAAATCAATTATGTTTTGAGTATGAATTTACAAAACAGAAACGTTTAGTGCTTTAGAAAAAGAGAATAAATGTATTCGTTTGCATTAAGCAAAGAAAACAACTTTAAACTTTGTATAAATTATAAAAATGTAATAACGTAAACTCCTTCAATTAAAAGGCTTTGAACCGCAGACAATCCTCCTACGGTCGGGTTAGATTGCTACCTTAACCAAATTAATACTTATGCAAGAATCAATTTGCCTAAGTGTTCAACAAAGTTTCCTTGTAATGATTTTGAATTTAACTACGTTTTAATGAAAACACCAGAACTCACTTCGGATCATTTACCATAAGTGCTACATAAAAATATATTGAATTATATGAACTTTATTAGATGAAGTATGAATTTGATACAAGTTTACAGAGAAAAAGAAGCATGGAAGCTTTCGTCGACTTTCAAGTGAACGGGTTGTCAATCCTTTCCTCGAACCTCGATTAGAGTTTGTCAGGCCCCTGGGTCGAATCCTCTACTAAATCTTCTGTCACGAGGTCAGAGTTTTCACGCAAAGGCAACTCCCGTGCGGCACCTCAAGTTGGGCCAAAGTCCTTGAGGTAAGCCTTGTCGTCTCCGTGCTCACTAGTTTTCTCCCTCCCATGGGCTCATCAGGGGAGCGGGATCAGCTCCCGAACCAGTTTAGTGCCTAGATGAACACCCTTCCGAGGATGGGATGCCATCTAAATAGCACGTACTCATCCTTAATGCTAATCCCGCACCTGACATTTCAAGTTCAACCAGCAAGCATCCGCTTTGTCTGCGTGTCACGAATCCAGGTCGTGACATCCTCCCCCACTCAATTCGTGCAACGTCCTCGTGCACGACTTTTTGTACGCCAGGATCAGTGTGCAGATTCCCTGCCTGCTTGTGTTTCGCGCTTCTCTTGGCGAAAACACCCACTTCCGACACCCCCTCGAGTTGGGCAATGACTCAGAGGCTTAAGGTGCGAGCGGCTTCCGCGTTCGCTCAGTCCTGTTCTCCTTAGGACCCGGCACCGTGGCTTCCCTGGAGTGCTTGGCGAATTTTTCGCTACGGTTTCCTGCCTACTCGTGCTCATTCTGTTTCGAGCACACCACTTGCGGTCCCCAGTCTAGACTCGCCACCGCGGCCAACGGAGCGCTTGGCAAACTTCGCAGCTAGCACACTATCGGCTCTGATACCATTTGTCACGGGGTCAGAGTTTTCACGCAGAGGCAACTCCCGTGCGGCACCTCAAGTTGGGCCAAAGTCCTTGAGGTAAGCCTTGTCGTCTCCGTGCTCACTGGTTTTTGCCCTCCCATGGGCTCATCAAGGGAGCGGGATCAGCTCCCGAACCAGTTTAGTGCCTAGATGAACACCCTTCCGAGGATGGGATGCCATCTAAATAGCACGTACTCATCCTTAATGATAATCCCGCACCCGACATTTCAAGTTCAACCAGCAAGCATCCGCTTTGTCTGCGTGTCACGAATCCAGGTCGTGACACTTCTCGCTGAATCTTCGGAATAGAGATGGGTACTTCTACTACCAAAATGTAAACTAATATAAACTGATCTTAATCTAAATCTAAATGCTACTGTGTTTATAATTATTTGATAAACAATGTGTGTACATCATATTGCTTTTTACAAAATCGAACTTCTAACTCCGAATTGCTTGACTCAGAATTTCTGCATTAATTCTGTACTAAAATCTTCTCTTCAATATTTCATATCAACTCTAAAATCAACTCTTTATTTATAGATGTTGAGGAGTCGAGTCTAAAGAACGTGTCTGCTACGAAGAGACGTTCTTATCCAATCGAACGGACGCGTTTCTTTGAAAACGAACAAGTGTATATAGTGATGCCTGAAAATCTGAACTTACCGAGAATGTAAATTCTCGGCCGAGAATGGGGAAACAGATTTTCAGCCTTCGAAATGATAAGGGGAAGAGATGGGCGATGCGTCGGTCGCGACACGGGATTAATTTCCTCCGTCTTGACTTCGTCCTCGTCCTCGTTTCGGTGCGTTTGATTTTCGTCGTCTTTGACTCCTTTTATAAGGTTTTTCCTTTGTTTTTGACCTCTTTTCGTTCCTATTTGGATTTTACCAACTATTTAGGTACCTTGCATGAAATAAACATATTTGAACGTAAAAGTACTCTAAATAGATATAAACAACACGATTTTATAGCAAAACTGATGTAAATATAAATGATATTTTAGGTATATTTTGGGCTTAACAATGATCGTCATCTAAGTTCTACTGGGATAAGTTGTAGAAACAATTGGCTTTAGTCCAAGTGGGAGTATGTTGGGGTTTAGTCTCCTATAGACAATTGTTCCAGGATATAAACCCAATGTAAATGAATTGTTCTTTATATCATTTGTTTTAATAAGATATGGTTTCATAACTGTATAAAGGCAACCTTCTTTAAAGAACTAAATAAGTCTAATAAAAGGAAATCCCTGAGTTTATTTAAAGTGATTATAAAGTGTTCATACAAGCTTGAAGTGAGACGAAACATTATAATAAACTAATAAACTTAAAGCAACCCCAAGTCAAGTGATATGTTTTGAATAGGGATTGACATAACACTGTTGAGACTTGCATGTAACAATGTTTTCTGTCGAGACAGAGAGCTGTGTTGAAACACCTTTCCACATGATTTTGATTTGACAAAATTATTTAAGTAATTGATAAAAAATATTCTAACACATTAAATTTAAATGCTTTGATTTATTTATACTAATGTGTTTGTTCAATGTTGAGTTTATTTATCTATAAGACATTAAGATATAAAGTCTAAAAGCCCATGAGTGGAAGTCAAGCCCAAGTCAACATAATCAAGACCTCACGGCCCAAAGAAGACGAAACAAAGTCGTATCAAGCAAAACGACGACTCAGCATGAAGAAGGATCGAGAAGCCTTCTAGCAAAAGCTTCAAGAGGAAGCTGCTGAGTCATGCGATAAGCAGTCAGGACAGCAGCAGACAAGAACCAACTTGTAGACAAAGTATTTCTACTTTGGGTAAAGTTCAGAAGGCGCAGGAAGCTGTCTGGAAGACTTTGCCAAAAATGTCGAAACATTCTGTTTACCGGACGAAAAGCTGTCGAGCACTGCCGCGGACAGAAGATGCAAGAATCTCATTGGCCAACGACACTGAGCGCGTACTGAGTGACAACGACAGGAAGTCGTTTCCCTCCAACGGTTATTTCGAAATTCGAAATTACCGGTGCCTCAAGTGTCACTATAAATAGGCCTCTCATTTGCTTCATTCGATGCAGATCTTCAATTAGCCGAAACGTTGTCCAAATTCATACTTGAAGTTCTGTGAGAAAAGCAAAGCAAAAACCTTACACCAATTTCCAAATTATTGTGTAAAAGTCTAGAGTGATTTTCAATCATCTAAAGTGTCTTAGCAATTGTTGTTTAGGACAAACACTTTATCATTTCTAGAAGAATAGAAAGGAGAGGCTGAGTACTCGGTTATAGTACTCAGCGGTAGATATAGGAGTGAGTAGAGGTATAGAGGAAGGTACTCTTGTATACTCAGCTTCTATTGTAAAAGGTTTCATGCTCTACCTTTAAAGAGCTCAGTAGAGAATTCAAAAAGCTCGGACGAGTTCCGGGGACTGGACGTAGGCGGAGAGGCCGAACCAGGATATGTCTGCTGAGTAACATATTTCTAACCCTTAAACTCCTTTATATTTTGCTTTCTATAAAACTGACTAAGTAACGAACTCACGCTCAGTTGAGTGCACTAAGAAGTTGAGTTCAGGAATAGACTCTAAGTGCTATCTCCTGACTCAAGGAAAGAAACAGACTTAATCACAAGTTGACTAAGCTTGTGTCTTAGAATTACTTAGCGCCGCTGTGTAAACCTTTTCATAAGAAAAGAAGTCAGCCTAAACGGAAAAAATTTTAAATAGTTCCTATCCCCCTTGGAACTAAACTTGTCACGTTATAAGGGACCAACAAGTGGTATCAGAGCTTAACAGCTCACTGAGCAAGATATAACTATCTTGAGCTGATCCCCACAATGGCTGAGAACAGCACTCGTTTCCTCCCAGGAAATCAGACAACTTAGATTTTACCTGAGGGACTGTCCATTACTCGGCCTCCTCTGTTCTTCTGGTCTAACTATACCTTTTGGAAGAACAGAATGAAAAACTTCATTCAGGCAACAAATATGAGTGCATGGCTTTCTATAGTCCAAGGCCCATTTGTTCCTGTTGAAACTATTGACGGCCAAACGGTTGTTAAAGCTGAGACTAAATGGACAGAGGATGATCTCAAGAAGCTACAAAATCATGCTTCGGCTATAAACATGCTTCACTGTGCGTTAGATGCTGCAGAGTACAACAAAATTTCAGGTTGTGAGTCAGCGCAGGAGATCTGGAAAAAGCTGGAGGTCACCTACGAAGGAACCAACAAAGTGAAGGAGTCCAAGGTGAACCAACACATGAGGTTGTACGAGCTCTTTGAGATGAATGATGATGAAGGAATCTCTGAGATGAACGCAAGGCTCACAAACATTATCAACGACCTCAAGAGACTTGGCAAGATCTTTACTGAGGAAGAGCAAGTCAAGAAGATACTGAGGAGTCTTCCTAAAAGCTGGCAAGCCAAGAAAACTGATGTTGAGGAAGCTCAAGACTTAACCACCTACAAGTATGATGAACTCATTGGCTCGTTGCTGACCCATGAGATCTCAATGAAGAATTTCGAGGTGAAGGAAAAGTCTGAAGACAAGAAGCAAAAGTCTCTTGTCATGAAAGCTGACTCCACTGATGGGAGCTCAACAGATGATGAAGAAATGGCAATGTTCACTAGAAAGATGAAAAGGCTGTTCAGAAAGAATGACAAATATTCTAAGAAGCCTTACAAGAAGTTTGATAAGTACAAAGCTGAGTCAAGTGACAGCAAGTACAAGAAGGACAACTCAAAGCCCATTACATGCTTTGAATATCATCAAACTGGCCATATCAAATCAAGTTGTCCTACCTTGAGGAAGGAAAGGAAGAACGGCAAGAAGGCAATGGTGGCAACCTGGAGTGATAGTGATGAGTCATCATCATCAGAAGCTGATGCCACTGAGTCAGCAAAGATCTGCTTCATGGCAGATGAGCTTGTTGAGCCTTGTGTTTTTGAGCATGCTGACCCCTCCATTGCATCTGATGATGAGGAACACTCAACTGAGGTAATATCACTACCCTTGCTCAGAAATGAAATGGTTAATGCCCTGAGTGACCTCTACACACTTGTCAAAAAGTGTAACAAAAAGGTTAGAGCACTCAGCAGGCGATGTGACGAGATTGAGGAGGTCAAGCTGAGTGACCTTCGATATCTTCTCCAGACAACTCAACTTTGCATAGTAATGTAGAAATTATGCAAAAGTTTGTCTCTGAGGTCCAATCAGATTCTAAGAAATTGAAAAAGGATGTCACATCTATTCAGAACCAACTTAAGGTTCCGAATAAAAGAAATATTCCTCTGAACACTCAGTACCGAAGTACTAGTCAGCAGAGATGGAATCCTCAGCGGAATGTCCAATGTGACTTCTGTGGGAAGAAAGGACACACCACAAAGGTGTGCTGGCACGCTCAGCACTGGGGTGCTGACCAGTCAGTGAGATATCCTAAACGGAAGGTCAGCTGTGACTTCTGTGGGAAAAATGGACACACTGTCCAAGTGTGTCGTCATAAAATGAAATATGATGCTTTACCTGTTGAACCTAACAAACAAGGACCCAAAAAGAATTGGGTACCTAAAAAAAACTAGTTATATTGCAGGTAAGCCTGAGGTGTGCTGAGAAGTCAAAGATGTGGTACATTGACAGCGTATGCTCGAGGCATATGACTGGTGATGAAACTCAGTTCATCACATTTGTGCGTAAACGAGGAGGAAGTGTAAGTTTTGGAGACAACAAAAAGGGTAAGATAGTAGGGTCAGGAACCGTTGGTGGTAATCCTACTATTGAGTCAGTCTCCCTAGTCAGCGGACTCAAATATAACTTACTCAGCGTAGCTCAGCTATGTGACAATGGGAGAAAATTTATATTTGATGACACTGGATGTAAAATATTTGAGGGTAAAACAAATGAGTTGATTTTAACTGCCCCTCGTATTGATAATGTCTTTATGCTAAACTTAGAAAAGAAGTTTTCAAAAACTGTATGCTTAGTGTCAAAAGAAGAAAATTTCTGGCTATGGCACAGGAGACTTGGTCATGTAAGCATGGACCTCCTGGCCAAATTAGCAAGAAAGCAATTAGTTGAGGGACTGCTAGAGCTTAAGTTTGAAAAAGATCAATTATGTCATGCTTGTCAAGCTGGAAAACAAACCAAACAATCTTTTCATAGTAAAAACATTGTCTCAACTAAGCGTCCATTAGAGTTACTACACTTGGATCTCTTTGGTCCAGTCCAGCCGCTGAGCTTGGGTGGTAGAAGATTTTCCTTAGTCATTGTAGATGACTTTTCTCGGTACACTTGGATCATCTTGCTGAGTAGCAAGGATGAAACTTTTGAGACATTTTCAACTTTAGTAAGAAAACTTGAAAATGATAAAGACCTTAAGTTAGCTCACATCCGAAGTGATAATGGTGGAGAATTCAAGAACCAACAGTTTGTTGAATTCTGTGAAGCCAACGGCATTGACCATAATTTTTCTGCTCCTGGAACGCCTCAACAAAATGGGGTTGTTGAAAGGAAAAATAGAACCTTGGTTGAAATAGCGAGGACAATGCTGAGTGAGCATAGGCTTCCAAAGTACTTTTGGGGAGAAACTGTCAACACAGCGTGCTACATACTTAATAGGGCTCTAGTTAGACCTATATTAAAGAAGACCCCCTACAAACTTTGGAAAGGACGAAAGCCCAATATTGGATACTTTCGTGCCTTCGGTTGTAAATGTTTTATTTTAAATACCAAAGACAGCCTAGCTAAGTTTGACTCAAAAGCTGATGAAGCTATCTTTTTAAGCTACTCAACAAACAGCAAAGCATACAGAGTTTTCAATAAACAAACTCAGGTCTTAGAAGAGTCAGTACACGTTGAGTTCGATGAAACTAACCCTGCAGGAAGAGACATGCAGCTGACTGAGGATGATCCCCACTCAGCTCCCGCTGACCAAGAAACAGCCGCTGAGTCATTGCCTCAAGGGCTGACCAAAGGTAAAAGCGAAACTCAAATTGTTTTCACTGACCAATCTACACCTGCAGAGATTGTTGAAACACAACCAGCACAAGACATCAATCTACCAAAAGAGATCAGAATACCAAGAGGACACTCAGAAAGTGCCATTCTTGATGCCGCTGAGAACACCCTGATGACAAGGAATCAACTCAGGAGATACCTCAGCAACGTAGCATTCGTCTTAATTCAGGAACCAAAGAACTTCGCTGAGGCTGAGTATGATGAGCTCTGGATGAATGCAATGCAAGAAGAACTTGATCAGTTCAGAAGAAATGAAGTATGGGACTTAGTGCCAAAACCAAAAAGCCAAAAGACCATAGGAACAATATGGGTCTTTCACAATAAGATGGATGAACAAGGGAACGTGGTCAGAAACAAAGCAAGACTTGTAGCTCAGGGCTACAGTCAGCAAGAAGGTATTGACTACAGTGAGACCTTCGCCCCAGTGGCAAGGCTAGAGGCTATAAGAATTTTATGTGCTTATGCAAGTTATATGAACTTTAAATTGTTTCAAATGGATGTTAAGAGTGCATTCCTTAATGGAGTTATAAACAAGGAAGTCTATGTTAATCAACCTCCAGGGTTTGAGGATCCCAAGTTCCCAAACCACGTTTATAAACTCAAAAAGGCTCTGTATGGTCTCAAACAAGCACCATGTGCTTAGTATGAGAGGCTGACCAGTTTCCTGCTGACTAGAAATTATGTCAGAGGTAAATCTGATACAACCTTATTCATTAAGAGAAAGGGTAAAGATACCCTATTGGCTCAGATATATGTTGATGACATTATTTTTGGTGCCACTAACGAGTCAATGTGCAAGGAATTTAGTAAGCAGATGCAGACTGAGTTTGAAATGTCAATGATAGGAGAACTCACCTTCTTCCTTGGACTTCAAATCAAACAAGGGAAAAATGGCATCTTCATCAGTCAAACTAAGTATGCTAAGGAGATATTGAAGAAGTATGAACTTGAGAATTACAAATCAATATCTACCCCAATGGGCACTGACACTGTCCTCTGCGCTGATAAAAGTGGTAAGTCAGTAGACAGCAGATTGTACCGAGGTATGATTGGTTCTTTACTTGACTTGACTGCTAGTAGGCCGAACATTCAGTTCTTAGTATGTTATTGTGCTAGATATCAATCTAACCCTAAGGAATCTCATTACATAGCTGTAAAAAGAATCCTTAGATATTTGCAAGGCTCAGTGAATGCAGGTTTGTGGTATCCCAATACTCATGATTTCACACTCATTAGATACACTGACGCTGACTACGGACGAGACAAGCTTGAACGAAAAAGCACCTCGGGAGGATGCCACTTACTTGGAAGCTGTCTTGTGTCCTGGTTCAGCAAGAAGCAGGCGTCAGTAGCCCTGTCAACCACTGAAGCTGCGTACATTGCTGCTGGAAGCTGTGTTGCTCAAGTCCTATGGATTATGCAACAGCTTGAAGATTATAGAGTTCAAACTAAAACAATTGAAGTCAAATATGACAACAAGAGTGCCATTGACTTATCAAAGAACCCAATCCAGCACAGTAGGATGAAGCATGTCAGCATAAGACATCACTTCATCAGAGATCATGTACTCAAGAAAGAGATCAAGCTGACCTATGTCCCAACGGATGAGCAGCTTGCTGATATCTTCACAAAGCCACTGGCTCGTGAGCAATTCAACATACTTAGAGAAGCCATTGGTATGTTTAATACTCTTCAGTAAATTCCAAGTATAATATGTGATATATGCATGCTGAGTGAATTACCATGCTGAATGATTTATGCTAAATCAATAACTATCACATGCTGAGTAGATATACATGCTGAGTGTTTATCTTAAGCTGAGCTACTAAGCATAAGAATTATTCCTTTGCGTAACACTGACTACTCAGAACTTTAAACGTTTGAAATCCCTAAACACTGAGTAAAGATCCGTTGCAAAATTTAATGCATAACACGCGAATTAAATAGCCACCTAGGATGACATAAGCGCGATGATTAGAAAACACATGCACCGAATGTGTCATAAATGCTAGAATATTTGTCGATTGAGGATCTCGAGGTCAAATTGACAACCCAACGCTTTAGATCAACTCAACACCTCTATAAATAGTGGATGAATTCCCACTTTTATCTCTTTACGCTTAGAAATCTCTGGTATTCCTATCTTCTCTCTAAAAATTCCAAATCTTCCCAAACTTCTATGAGAATCATGACAAAAGTTTCTCTGAATATCTCCGGTGCCGGTAACTCTGATAACCGCTCTGATGAAAATCCTTCATCTCCTGCCCAACGTGACCACTCTAAGGTCACTACGCCGAGCAAGCAAACCAAAGCTGACCAAGCTGTCTCTTCGAAGGGAAAACAACAAAAGGACAAAGGCAAGAAGACCGTGGAACGCACCTACTCTCCGGTCTACGAGAGTGTGAGGGGGTATAAGGTTGACCACTCTAGGTGGTTTTCAAAGGGTTTTGTGGAAGCTGAGCAACCCTTCTGTGAGTGGATCAAAAACAACGGCTGGACCAAGCTGTTCTCAATTCGCGAACATACCTATCCTGAGTTAGTGAAGGAATTCTACGCTAACCTAAAAGTTGCGGATGATAATCGGGACTATATGGTCACCCAGGTTCGAGGGAAAGATATCTTCATCAACCCCGCTTATCTTGCCTCACTACTCAAACTGAAAAATGAAGGAGCAATACTTCGTAAATCTGGTGACCAAGATAAAACCAACTACTCCGCTGAGTTCTATAAACCTCCTGGTCATGTAGGAGAAATTTTGAGGACCTCCATGGGTCGGAATCAGAAGATGGCCCACTACATACTGACCAATTTCATCTTTCCCAAGATCAATTGCACCAACTCAGCGACAAATTTTGAGCAGTACTTCATCTGGCACATGCTGACCTACACGCCGATGAACATGCCTGTCTTCATAATCGGTGGATTTCAAAGAAGTACCGGAACCCTTAGACTGGGCTCCATAATCACTAGAATCCTTAAAGACCAAAAGGTGAGCCTAGTTGAGGAAATCCACATAATAAGCACTGAGATAATTGCAGCTGCACTGTTTGGTCTATTCTACGATCAACCTATAGTGCCCAAGAAAGGGAAAGGGGCCGCTGTCCAGGAAACTGAGGGGATGGTGACTCGAAAGGGAAGGACAGAAAGAAAGAGGAAAGTTGTGCAAAGCACCTCTAAAGAAGCTGTATCTGCACCAAAGAAGCTTAAATTTGTATCCAGAGGAACTAAGCCTCAACCTCAACCAGGCCAGGATGGACCTAGGTCAGCTGAGAAAAGATCAAGGCAAGCTGAGCCTGAGGTAGAAGAAAGAGAGGATATTGATGAGCAACCGTTAAGAAAGAAGAAGAAGATCTCTTCTGAATTAAGTCCTATCGATGCCCTTCCAACTGACGTTGTCATTCCTCCTAACTCATATTATGTACAGAGTCAAGACATTGACACTGAACAACAGTCAGAAGAAGAGGAAGAACAAGACCAATTGGGTGGTCAGTTTGAAGAAGAAGAAGAACTGGGTGGTCAGGTTGACACTGAGGAGACAGCTGATGATGAGCAATATGAACCAACCAACACTGAGTTGGTTGACGAAGAAGATGATGAGCCAATGGCAAATCATCCCGCTGTTCAAAGGGAAACTTCACCTACTGACTCTATTGAGTCCATTCCTGCTGACCCTACTCCTCCAAGGCTAAAAAGACTTAAGAAGAAGTCATATCGAGCCCCCGTCATTGACCTCATGGGTGACTCACCTCTGAGGGATGAGATCACTGACCTAACAGATATACACCTTAAGTTCTTTTCTAACCCTATTGAGTATCCACCAGAGCAACAAGAAAATCAAGCCTCTGTTTCTCAGCCGAAGGAACATGTCGACTTAACTGCTTCCCCAAGCCAAAATGATGCCGAGCAAGTGCTCGAAGATCCTGCTCCTCAAAATGTTGAGCAAGCTAAGGAAATTCCTGCTCAGGTCAGTACCGAACCTTCTCAGCTTCCCAAATCCAGTCAGCTTCAGCCTGACTCTGAGCAAGTAACACATTCTGCCGATCCTCCTCTTCCATAAATCCAAGTGCAAAATCTAATCCAGTCAGCTTCTACTGGAAATCTTAATTCAAGACCAGCTGCTGATCATGATGGCACTTCTAATGTTGAGCAGAACCAAACACCACCTCTATTCGGTTCTACTCCTCCTCCGGCATCTGGGCCAACGAATGATGAATCCTTCAGCTATCTTACTGCCTCTGAGTCTGGTCGAAGAATCATTGACTCAGCTCAAGCCCTTCTCCAGGACCTTCATCAAACAAACGCCGATGCCGTTGGGTCTATTAATGTTGAGCCAACTCAGCTTTCATCTGTCACTCAGCTTCTTACTAAGATCAAAGGTCTAAAGGATCTTCTGAGTGTCATGACTTCATTACAATCTCAACAGCCCAGGCAGGACTCTATAACAAAGCTGGCCGAACTCCAGCTGACCATGGTAAATCACATGAACTCTCTACAGGGTCAACTTCATCAATTGTTAGCTGCGAACACAATGTATGCAACTTCTGCCGAAGTTCATCAACTCTTCAACCAGCTTCACACTGAGCAGGAGAAAACCAATCACCAACTCTCTTCCTTCTCCCAATGCTCCATTGAGCAAATTAGTGAGGTTGTGCGTCTGCTAAACTTAAGAAAGGAAGAGATGGAAACTGACCAGCTCAAAACAAACGAAATCCTGAAGTACTTTCGAGTTACTTTCAACCACGTGCGACACACCAATGCTCAGCGTCAGTATTTTGATTCGTCTTTGCTGAAGATGTTTCATCAAGCTTTTGCAATGCTCACTGACATCATACACTGGGTTGGAAAGTCTCAAGCATATATTCTGAGTATGCTGAGTGCTGTAGCTATCAGTATTCCACGTCCTATTCTGGATGATGGTGTTCCAATTTTTGACGGCATAAATGAAAGCACACGAAAGCTTAAGGCATTCTCTAAACGTCTAACTCAAGCTGCCATTAAAGACACTTTCATTCCTCCTCCTGCTGATGGTGGCAAAACGGGGGAGAAAGTACAAGCTCAAAGAACCCAACATTCAGAAGAAGCTTCAGGTAGTCAGCAAAAACAAAAGGGAAAGGGTAAAGCTAAAGAGCATGAAGCCCAACTCAACTACAAGAAGAAATAGCTTGACTAGGATTGACTAGATTCCATTTTGTTAAAACTTGTAGTCTTTCCCTTATGTATTTTCTGTTGTGCTGACCCTGAATACAAAACTATGCATGCAACTATCCTTTTAAATTTAACCAATCTTATGTGATGCCTACTTATGTTTTATATTGAATAGTTAAACGCATATATCTTCACTAAATCAACTGTGCTATTTGTCTACATTGCTTTATGATTGTAATGCTGTGTTGATCAAGATGTTGACCTCTTTTACATGTCTTCTTAAACACATTGAACAAAGAAATACTCAGCGCTCTCTGATATCTAAATCTTCCGCATAAACTGAGTTAAATAGAATATGTTCCATGAGCTGACCAAATTCTGAAAACTGACCTTAGACTTACTTGATTAAACCTTGAAATGTTTAAAGTAAATCTAAGTTAGCCGCTCAACCCTTACGGGGGAGCATACTGAGTAATATAAGGTCAACTATCATGGGGGAGCTCAACACTGAGTTTTTGACTGAATATTTTTGCCAACATCAAAATGGGGGAGTTTGTTGAAACACCTTTCCACATGATTTTGATTTGACAAAATTATTTAAGTAATTGATAAAAAATATTCTAACACATTAAATTTAAATGCTTTGATTTATTTATACTAATGTGTTTGTTCAATGTTGAGTTTATTTATCTATAAGACATTAAGATATAAAGTCTAAAAGCCCATGAGTGGAAGTCAAGCCCAAGTCAACATAATCAAGACCTCACGGCCCAAAGAAGACGAAACGAAGTCGTATCAGGCAAAACGACGACTCAGCATGAAGAAGGATCGAGAAGCCTTCTAGCAAAAGCTTCAAGAGGAAGCTGCTGAGTCAAGCGACAAGCAGTCAGGACAGCGGCAGACAAGAACCAACTTGTAGACAAAGTATTTCTACTTTGGGTAAAGTTCAGAAGGCGCAGGAAGCTGTCTGGAAGACTTTGCCAAAAATGTCGAAACATTCTGTTTACCGGACGAAAAGCTGCCGAGCATTGCCGCAGACAGAAGATGCAAGAATCTCATTGGCCAACGACACTGAGCGCGTACTGAGTGACAACGACAGGAAGCCGTTTCCCTCCAACGGTTATTTCGAAATTCGAAATTACCGGTGCCTCAAGTGTCACTATAAATAGGCCTCTCATTTGCTTCATTCGATGCAGATCTTCAATTAGCCGAAACGCTGTCCAAATTCATACTTGAAGTTCTGTGAGAAAAGCAAAGCAAAAACCTTACACCAATTTCCAAATTATTGTGTAAAAGTCTAGAGTGATTTTCAATCATCTAAAGTGTCTTAGCAATTGTTGTTTAGGACAAACACTTTATCATTTCTAGAAGAATAGAAAGGAGAGGCTGAGTACTCGGTTATAGTACTCAGCGGTAGATATAGGAGTGAGTAGAGGTATAGAGGAAGGTACTCTTGTATACTCAGCTTCTATTGTAAAAGGTTTCGTGCTCTACCTTTAAAGAGCTCAGTAGAGAATTCAAAAAGCTCGGACGAGTTCTGGGGACTGGACGTAGGCGGAGAGGCCGAACCAGGATATGTCTGCAGAGTAACATATTTCTAACCCTTAAACTCCTTTATATTTTGCTTGCTATAAAACTGACTAAGTAACGAACTCACGCTGAGTTGAGTGCACTAAGAAGCTGAGTTCAGGAATAGACTCTAAGTGCTATCTCCTGACTCAAGGAAAGAAACAGACTTAGTCACAAGTTGACTAAACTTGTGTCTTAGAATTACTTAGCGCCACTGTGTAAACCTTTTCATAAGAAAAGAAGTCAGCCTAAACGGACAAAATTTTAAATAGTTCCTACCCCCCCCCCTTGGAACTAAACTTGTCACGTTATAAGGGACCAACAAGCTGATCTCACAAGCTTTAGATATGCAAATATTTGGACAGTTACATGGATCCAATGAATGGAGTTCATTAGGATTGGGGACCCGACTTGAGATAACAGGATGGGTAGATTTATCTTTGTCACCTGTTCATCTCATTGGTATTAATAGGTATAAGTTGTTGGAAAAATAGGCTAACGTATAGCAGCGGAAATATAAAATTTTAACCTATTTCCATAAACCATAAGATCCGTTAACCGTTATTTCATATAAAGAGGGATAAGAAGAAATACCTTTTAGATGTTCTATCTACCGTTGCAAACGAAGTGCCCACAACTCTTACTTCGAGTTCCCGAGCACAGAACAAAACAAATATAAGATCAAGTTAGAATCAACCGTTGAATAGCAACCAAAATAGATTGCCTCTAATTAATCAACACAAGATCAAGGATAAAGAAAGAAAGATGAAAATCAATTGAACGGAAGGAAGCCGTGGAAAATCTCATCCTCGAACTGGGGGTCGAAATTCTCTCTCTTGCTCTAGGGTGGAATTCGAAATTCTCTAGGGGGTTTAGCTTGTGGATTTCGAAAATCCTATAAGGGGGGTTATTTATCATCTCTTGTATCTAATCCCTAGTTAGATAGAATTAGGTTATTGAAATAAGAATTCAATTCGGAATAGAATTCATAATCATTATCCATTAATATATCTAATATATAAAGGATAATAATAATAACCTTATTGGATAATAATAGGAGTACTATAATCTAATTAAAACTCCTAACTTATTTATCCTTTAATTAATTTAATTCATAATCCTAATCTAATTAGGATTGATAAAATCAAAATAATTATTTATGTATTTACCATACATAAAATCGCCCCCCTCTAGTGAATGGGCCTTATTGGGCTCAGTTGGGCTTCCATCAATTAATTAACATCTGTCTCTCTTTTGGGTTCCAAGTCTTATGTGTGACCCATTAGGTTCTTATTGCTTCTAGCCGTATGCAACTATTAAAATTAATTTTCAAAGAATTATATTTAATCTTTGCATAACGGAATGATGTACAGAGTATGTGATTAGCAAGTCCGTAATCATTCCCCTAGAGCTATAAGAAGACAGGTTGATTCTGTCGTTGACCTTTCAGTATTAGTTACGGTATAATTCGATCCTTTATCAACTACATCCTTGAACTGAATCTTATGACTATGGATAATGTCAAGTCACATATAGCGAGACGTTCATTTTACTTGTACAAGCCGAGTCAACTCAAATTAGATAAGTTAAGTGAAATCTGTATTTCAAGTCTTAAGCTATCACCTTGCAAGGATTTAGAGTCGAGTCTTCCACAAGCGATCCATGGACATATCTCCCATTTATCGGGAGTGATAAATGCTCAATCCAATATATAACGATTCCGCAATCACTTCCTGTGATACCCAACGTCTGCTGTTCACACCCTAGAGTCATCTCTGTTAAGGATCGTGTTACACCAGAGTCAAAGCGTCACATTCCGTAATCCAGAATACCAATTAACATTCCTTTGAGTCTGAGGATTATTTACACCTATTAATACCAATGAGATGAACATGTGATAAGGATGAATCTACCCATCCCGTTATCTCAAGTCGGGTCCCCAATCCTAATGAACTACTTTTCATCGGATCCATGTAACTGTCCAGATATCTGTATATATGAAGCTTGTGAGATCAGCTTTCTGTCAGACAGAAGACATTGTTGCATGCAAGTCTCAATAGTGATATATCAATCCTAAACATATCACTTGACTTGGGGTGGTTTTAAAGTTTATTAGTTTATTATAAAGTTTTGTCTCACTTTATGCTTGTATGAACACTTTATAATCACTTTAAAACAAACTTACGGATTTCCTTTTATTAGACTTTATTCGGTGCTTAAAAGGGATTGCCTTTATATAGTTATAAAACATATATCTCATTAAAACAAATGATATAAAGAACACTTCATTTACATTAAGTTTGTATCCTAGAACAATTGTCTATAGGACACTAAACTCCAACATAAGTAATCCTAAGACTCAAAGGAATGTTAATTAATGATTCTGGATTATGGAATATGATACTTTGATCCTGTTGTAACACGATCCATAACAGGGATGACTCTGGGGTATGTACGGCAGACGTTGGGTATCACAGGAAGTAATTGCAGGATAGTTATACATTGGATTGAGCATTTGTCACTCCTGATAAATGGGAGATACGTCCAAGGATCGCTTGTGGAAGACTTAACTCTAAATCCTTGCAAGGTGATAGCTTAAGACTTGAAATGCAGATTTCACTTAACCTATCTAATTGGAGTTAACTCGGCCTGTACAAGTAAAACGAACGTCTCGCTATATGTGACTTGACATTGCCCATAGTCATAAGATTCAGTTCAAGGATGTAGTTGACAAAGGATCGAATTATACTGTAACTAATACGGAAAGGTCAACGACAGAATCAACTTGTCTTCTTATAGCTCTGGGGGAATGTTTCGGATCTGCCAATCACAGTTCGCGTACTCATTCCGTTAGGCATAGATTAAATATAATTCTGAGAAAATTAATTTAATAGTTGCATACGGCTAGAAGCAATAAGAACCTAATGGGTCACACATAAGACTTGGAACCCAAAAGAGAAACAGATGTTAATTAATTGACGGAAGCCCAACTGAGTCCACTAAGGCCCAGTAGTATAGGGGGGCGATTTATGTATAGTAAATACATAAAGAAATTAATTTAATTTAAACAATTATAATTAAATTATGATTATGAATTAAATTAATTATGGGATAAATAAGTTAGGAGGTTTAATGAGATTAAATTGCTCCTATTATTATCCTATCAATAGGTTATTATTATCTTTGTAATTAAATATAATTATAGATAATAACAATAAGAATTTTATTCCGAATTAAATTCTTATTCAGTAACCTAATTCTATCTGACTAGGGTTTAGATGGAAGAGAATATATATAACCCCCTTAATGAGAATTTCGTTTATGACAAGCATCCCGGGAGAGAGAAAATTCGCCCCCCTACCGTAGTGGATCGATTCTTCACGCTTGCTTCCGTTCAATTGATTTTTCATCTCTTTCTTTTAATCCTTGATCTTGTGTTGATTTATTAGAGGTAATCTGCTTTGGTTGCTTTTATACGGTTGAGTTCTAATCATCTTTTGAATTGTGTTTTTGTTTTGTGCTCGGGAACTCGGAGTAAGAGTTGTTGGCACTATGATTGCAATAGTAGATAGAACTTCAAAAGGTATTTCCTTCTATCCCTCTTTATATGAAATAACAGTTAACGGATCTTGGTTAAAGGAAATAGGTTAAAAAATTTATATTTCCGCTGCCAAACGTTTCCCTATTTTCCTTCAGCATATACCCTAGGTCATGCAAAGCATTAGGTTCTTTCGCAACTAAGGCTAAAGTTGTAGCCCAGCCACGAAGCCGCACTCCCAGTGGTCTCTAGCGAGGTCAGATTTACACAAGTTCAGCATAGATAATTCTATAGTCAGGTTCTTATCTATCTATAATCCTATCTTTGCCAGATTTATAGGCATTATGTACAATATATACATAAAGCAGACTAGTTGATCGTCATCGAGTCTCATTCTAGCAATAATCCTATCTCTGACAATTTCAATGCATTAAGCATGCATAAACTGATCAATCAAAGGCCCTAGATCCCTAATCATACATAATCATATAATCAATTTCATCCACATCCCAAATTGGATAGGGATCAGTTCATAGACAAACTAATCATAGCAAAAGGACAATAGGAATAATGGAAAAAGCTTCAATTAAATATAATCGCAAAAGATAAAAGGGAAAGAGAGAAATCTAGAACCCGTTTGTCGATTCCAATCACAAAAATAGAAGATGAAGAGCTTCTCCCATTAATTGTTTTTCAACAAAAGAAAGTAAAAACTGAAATAAACCTAATCTAGAAAGCAGGAAAATATAACTAAACAAAACTATAAATCTACATTATGGAGGCTGAATTATTAATAATCTAATCCTCCCTCAAAGATTAGGATTAGCTCCCTATTTATAGAGTTAGGGAGGAAACCCTAATACATCAAGGGTAAAAATGGACTATTACAAAGTGTTTTAGTGGGCTTCAGGCCCAAATCCTGCGCATTCCAGCAAAGGGGAAGGCGCTGGTGCGCCTTCCCCCGCCTCGCCTCGTCGAGACAGGGCATGTCTCGACAAGGCGAGGGCCTGTCTCGACGAGACAGGTAATGTCTTGACGAGACAGGTCCTAGTTGGGGCGATTTTGCTCCGGCTTTTATCTATTTAGGTCCCTAGGTTTCCAAAAAGTGCTTTAATGGCGCCTGATGAATCCCAAAAGTGCTCTGACGGTCCTTGAATAATCCAGAAATTCTCCAATAGGCTTGGGTCTGGTTCGGAAATGCTCAAATAGGCCTAAAAACGCCTGAAAACACAGAAAATGCCATAAATACCAGAAATTACTAATTTTAACTAAAACGTAACAAAATGATACTAAAATTAAAAGGAAATAAAGCAAAAACGAACTGAAATGATCCTAAAAACCCTATACAAATGGGAGCTATCACATCTCCGCCTACGTCCAGTCCCCGGAATTCCTTCTGAGCTTTTCGAATCCTCTACTAAGCTCTTTAAAGGTAGAGCACAAACCTTTTACAAATAGTCACTAAGTATACAAGAGTACGTTCCTCTATTCTTCTACTCAATACTATATCTACCACTGAGTGCTATAACCGAGCAACTCAGCCTCTCCTTTCTATTCTTCTAGAAATGATAAAGTGTTTTGTTCTAAACTAAAGCTAAGAACACTTTAGATGGATTGAATCACTCTAGACTTTTACACAAAGATATGAATTGGTGTAAGAAATTGCTTTGCTTTTCAACACATAACTTCGAGTTACGATTTGGTCAGCGTTTCGACTTGATTGAAGATCTGCATCGAATGAAGCGTTTGAGAGGCCTATTTATAGTGACACTTGAGGCACCGGTCATTTCGAATTTCGAAATAACCGTTGGAGGGAAACGACTTCCTGTCGCTTTCACTCAGTCAGTGCTCAGTGTCTTCGGCCAATAAGAATCCTGTATCTTCTGTCTTCGACAGTGCTCAGTTGCTTTTCGTTCGGCTGGTCATAATGTCTCTACATTTTTGGCAAAGTCTTCCAGACAGCTTTCTGCGTCTTCTGAACTTTACCCAAAGTAGAAATACTTTGTCTCCAAGTTGTCCAGGCCAGCTGCTGACCTGACTTCCTTGTCGCTTGACTCAACAGCTTCGTCTTGAAGATTTTGAGAAGGCTTCTCGATCCTTCTCTCCGTTGGGCTGCGTTTAGTTCAGCTTGTGCCGTGTTTTGGTCTCCTTGGGCCGTGTGGCTTTTAACCATTGACTTGGGCTTGACTTTCTCTTGTGGGCCTTTGGGCCTTACACTTTTAATGTCTTGATTCTTATAAATCCAATTTACTCAACATTGAACAAACACAATAGTATTAATAAATCAAAGCACTTAAATTTAATGTGTTAGAATATTTTTATCATGGTGAATTAACTATACTTAAATAATTTTGTCAAACCAAAATCATGTAGAAAGGTGTTTCAACAACAAAGACTGAACGGGGACAACAGATCAAAGGCGAGAAATGGAGCCACAGTCCTTGCAAGTGAAAAGAAGGAAAGGAGAGATATCGGCGATGTAGTGGAGATCAGTTCTAGGGTTCCATCGCTTCCTTCGAGTTTCAGGGGTCCATTGCTTCCTTCGAGAGAGACACGACCAAATTTCTAAATTTTTTCTTAATATCTTAGTAAAATATAGTGTAAAATAGTTGTTCCTGTTGGTGGATAGTGTAGGGAAGAAGGAAAGGAGAGACGACGACGACAGTGGAGTCTAGGGTTCCATCGCTTCCTTCGTTTGCCTCAATTTGTTCCCAATATATATATATATATATATATATATATATATATATATAATTGTAATTCTATATTTTCATTCAGAATTATAATCAGTTTAATTAATTAATTCATAATCATAATCTAATTATAATTATACAATAAATCAATTAAACAATTTATCTCATACCATACCTCATTTTCGACCCTCTCTAACTTTCCCCTATAATTACCATTTCAACTTTCGGTCTTAATTTTTAGTGTGTGACCCATTAGGTTCTGATAACATTGGGATATTATCCGAGGGATCAAAGGAGATATTTACCCAAACGACCGCGTATTGAACCGGTCAAAGAAGGCCATGGCGTATCAAGCAATGACATCCGATAGGCGGATCACTGAAGCTCCGCCACACGAGATCCGTAGTCAAACCTACGTTAGATTCGCCATCACCCTTCAATCCACTAGCTGAGCCGATTCCTCAATGAAGGCAATTAATGAGCTATTAATGAGCTAACGGACATACTTAAAGGAAACTAGTAACCGCCATTAATGGAGCATTAATGGAGACTTTCTAGTTACTAAAGGTTACAACTTCATGACTATATATAACCTGCATCTCAAGCTATCAAGGTACACATTCTCACAATCCTAGTGTTAGATGAGGTGCCGCGGCCTAATCTCCCGGGCGGACCGGGGGGTGGACACCTCATGGCGACGTAAGCGGTGATTGGCACCGAAAGCAACCAATCGTGGAATCAAGCTGCTCGGTAGGACCGGAGCTCGGAGATATGGAAGAGTCGCCACCCACGAATGGGAAAATGAACACCGATCCCTTGCGGGAGACCGGTGTGGGTTCGGGAAACTTAGGTACGAGCCAAGAAGGTTAGCTCCTTTCCGGAGAAAGGCTACTAGGCACCCCGACATCGCCCGGTTATGAACCACCGGCCTCCTACTCAGCATGTTAGGCGATAACGGACTAATCGTATACTTCTTTAAGTTTAAAATTCATTTGAAACCTTTTCTTTCTCTTTTTGGAAACCGTTTTGAGCATATATTATTGAAAAGCCACTTTAGTAAAGAATCACCCATTTACATCAATTTGATATACATACTAAGAGATGGGAGGAAGAAAGAAGTGGTTTATTTACCACGGGATTTACATGTCGTGTTGCGTATTAATTCTATACTAACTCATTTCCCCAAAACGAGTTTATTTACATGGTTCGTACCTTAATCGCCGTTGGAACGATTTAGGTGCGTTTCAAAACCCCGTTTGATGAAGTTCACCCGAATCGCCGTTGGAACGACTCAAGCGTTTGAAAACGTTAAGGTAAAAAAACCTTTAATAAGAAAACGTGGTTAAGCATACAAGTCAATTTATTTTGTACAAATCATTTAAGAAAACGATTCAAAACTCTATTATTTACAATGAAAAACGATTATAATTACAATGTTCACTTAATCCGTCGTTGGAACGGACTAAGGTTTTAAAACGTGATGTTTTAAGAAATGATTTAAAATGTCAAGAAGACACTATTTATTTACATTAGGAACCTCTAAAAAACCTTTGGTTTAAATAATTAAATTGAAAACTCTTTTTGTGATTTATTTTCCCCTTTTTACTCAATAGACTCTTTACTTGTCATAATTACAACAATGAACATATTAAATCAAAATTCACTCCAAATAAAACTCATTTAAAGTATGGACCCATAAATGTCCAAAGAATAAAGAAAATAATATAGGCATATATATATATATATATATACATTTATTTGAAAATAATGATATACATATAACTTTAGAAAACCAAGTAAAGGATGCTACTCAATAGCTAAATATATTCATAATAATGAAAATGAAAGATACTAAATATACTTTTACCTTACTAAAAAAACATGTAAAATAATAAACAAAATTCATTGTTAATAAGAAAATAAACTCTATATCCCAAAATGTCTATTGTAATATATAGAAAATGACTTTCCCCAAATATACATTAAACATTAAAATAGTACCTATTTATCCTCTAAATATCTACTAATTAATTACCTCAAAATACCCAAGTAAATAACATTTTAAAATAAAACCCAATATAACTTAAATGAAATGAGAAGAAAAATCTATATATATATATGTATATACTTTATTAAGTCTAATTAATTGAAAATAATTTATAAACACATTAAATAACTATATGTATAAAGCATTTAAAAATAACTTGAAAGCAAATATTACATAATAATACATGTATGTACCAAGGATTAAAAGCTTAAAAGTTGAGAAAGAGGGACCAAAACAGCATTTTTTACATTCCAGCAGATTTATCGACGGAAAATCCGTCGGTAAACAGCAATTACTGACAGAAACGGAAAATTACAGAACTACTCCAACTGTTTCCAGATTTATTCAAAAGCTTTAAATTAAGTCTAATTCAATCGTTTTGGATTTCCGAACTACCAAAAATGGATCATAGTCAATAACGGAAATTCCTAAAACGACGTTTTTATTTTAAAACATTATTTGGAAATTTCTTTAAATTAAAACTTATAATTACAACGTTTTTAATACCCGAACTACCTTTTTATCGGATCACGGTTCGTATTGGGATATCCAAACGAGGTTTTTTATTTTAAAACAAAACCAAATTTTATTCAACACGAGACGAAAATTAAATAAATACGCAAAATTAAATAAAACGTGTTAAAATAAATGAATAACTAAATAAATAAAAACTATAACATAAAAATAAATAAAGGAAAGAAATAAATTAAATCAAATAAAGCGAGTCTAGTCCTCGGATAATACCTCAAGTTCGGTATCTGACAGTTGAAGCCGATTGATTCCACGAGTCGTGATTTTCCGTTTTTTTTTGTGTTTTTTAGTAAAAATTTAACTTTGGAAAAATTTGGATTTTTTTTGGGAAAAAAAATATTTTCTCCAAAAAATTGACTTTCTCTCTCTAAAAATGTTTAGAGTGAGAAAGCTCCAAAAATCTCCCCCCCCCCCCAAAATGCATGGGGATCCGTGCCTTTTATAGGCAAACGGGTCCCCGGACCAATGGGCGACGCCCGAGTAGAATCGGGCGTCGCCCAAAGGGTTGGGCGGCCGCCCAAAGCATGTTGGGCGGCCGCCCAACCTCGCGTCGGGCGTGCATGCCCCGCGGCCGTCGAGCTCATGCTCCGCGCCGTCGGGCGTCCACGTGTCGTGACCACCGGGCTTGCGTTCCGCGCCGTCGGGCGCCCACGCATTGTGACCGCCGAACGTGTGTTTCGCGCTGCCGGGCGCACACGTCCCGTGGTCGACGAGCGTGCGCCCCGCGTCGCCAAGCTCGCACATTGCTCGGACGTCAAGCGCGTGCTATTCGTGGTTGGACGCGTGCGTCCGACGAGCGTCGAGCGCGCGCTTTGCATCGTCGAGTGGGTGTCCGACTGTCGTCGAACGCGCGTCGGCTGCCGCTAAGCACTCGCACTACGCATATCACAACAGCGACCCACTCTAACTTATTTATTTTATTTTTTTTCGAAACTTCCGGAATCAATCGCTTCAACCGTCTTGTTTTCAGGTTTTCGTCACAGGTCCTCCGACTCGGTGTCTATAGTTGCCCCTACTTTTCTATTTTGACAGTGATGTGTGTGTTTTGAAAACGTTTTTTGCTAACATAACACATGCAATGTAAAACATATAAAAGTAAAAGACACGTAAAGAGTAGGAGGGAGCATACCTGACCTTCGCGCTGCGCGTTCCGGTGTCGTTCTCCGATTCTTTCCATCCTCGCCTCTGAATCGGCCGTCGGTGGATGTTTTTTTCTCGGAATCTAGCGTACGTTGACTATGGGTATGAATGGCTCAAACGCAACCTCGGTCGTGGACCGTAGGTAAGATGGCTAAAAAGCTACCTCGGTCGTGAACCGTAGGTAAGATGGCTAAAAAGCTACCTCGGTCGTGAACCGTAGGTAAGATGGCTAAAAAGCTACCTCGGTCGTGAACCGTAGGTAACATGGCTAAAAAGCTACCTCGGTCGTGAACCGTAGGTAAGATGGCTAAAAATCTACCTCGGTCGTGAACCGTAGGTAAGATGGCTAAAAGCTACTTTGGTCGTGAACCGTAGGTAAGATGGCTAAAAAGCTACCTCGGTCGTGAACCGTAGGTAAGATGGCTAAAAAGCTACTTTGGTCGTGAACCGTAGGTAAGGTGGCTCAAGGGCAAAAAGGTTCTTTCTAACGATTCTGAATTCTTTTAAAACACCGTTGTCTGTATTTTCTCACTGGAGCTAGTGTCCTGGAGGTTTAATGGGAACGTGTTTTGGTCTGGACTGATATAGACTAATGATCGTTTTTCTGTTGACTGTCGTCTGTATTTTGACTGGTGTCACTGTTCTGTAAAAATTGACTGTTGTCTGGAGTTCATATCTTGACAATATTGGCTGCTGTCTGGGAGAAATGCAGGCTGAAACGGACTGCGAATCGGAGGTCTGTGCGCCTAGTAATTAATTATTTACTTTTTACCTTTATGTCACATCGTACTTTTTTCACTATTTACGGGAATGTCATTCCTTCTTCCTATATAAGGTGGTGGGGTTTCATTTCAACCCCACACCTTCTCTCTCTTATTTTTCTCTCTAGACTTTGATTTGGATTATCCTCGGGATGGATTTGGATGAATGCGATGGCACGAGAGGCATGGATGAGGTTTATGTGAACCTAGATAGAGTGGACCCTTTCCACGACCCTACGACGCATCTGAGCCGGACACGCTGTAACGAGGTAAGTAATTTCTCACTTTTATTTGATTCAAACTCTAGGCTTTAGCATTCCTATCCGAACATGATTTGCATGCTAACCTTTAGATTGCCTTAGAGGACTTTAGCTAGAAAACATGAATTTCTTCACTTACAAGTAACACTTGTTTATTTCTGTGTCAAAATGCGCGCTATATGCATGTGAATAACGACACTACGAATTTATGCATGCTAACAGTAAGAACAACGTGGATAGTAAAAACGTGAATAGTGCACGTGAATAGTAAAAACGTGAATAGTGTACGTGAATAGTAAAAACTAAACTAATGCACGTGAATAGTGAAAACTTAACTCATGCGCGTGGATAGTAAAACTTAACTAATGCACTTGAATAGTAAAACATGAATAGCGCACGTGAATAGTAAAAACGTGAATAGTGAAAAACTTAACTAATGCACGTGAATAGTAAAAACGTGAATAGTAAAAACTTAACTAATGCACGTGAATAGTAAAAACTTAACTAATGCACGTGAATAGTAAAAAAACGTGAATAGTGCAAACTTAACTAATGCATGTGAGTGTAAACCTAATCTATGCCCCTCGTCTATGCAGACGAGAGTGGGTTAAAGAATTGACTAAACCTTACATGGACGACCCTAAAGGAGAGATTTTTACAGAAAGTTGGTCCTAACTGACGGGATGTCTCTAGGTTAGATAATGAAAGAATGCCTAGTCTTAACGTGTCTTCATTAATTGCATGCTTTAGGAACTGTATTTAAATTTTCTTGTCTTGTTCTTTCTAGTTTATTGAGATTTATGGGACCACCGCCGAGATTCACTCGTGGTATGCTAGGCTGGGTGCCGCGGCGAGAGCCCACGTGCGCGAGTTGGGCTTTGAGCCTTTCATTGCAGCGTTGCCCCGTACCAACGGGGTATGTGACCGTTTTGGCCTACGCGCCTTATGTGAGCGGTGGGTTGACTCGACCCACACTTTCCACCTTTCTTTCGGGGAGATGACCATCTCGCCCAGAGATTTTTCACTGTTGACAGGATTGCGAGGGAGCAGCACTCCCGTTCCTCTTCATTTCGACATGATGCGACCGCGGGTCGACCTCGCTAGGCTCGCTGCTTTGATTGGACCAGGAGTTCGCCCATGCGCCAAATCTACTCCGGCGAAGTTTATTTCCACCGCGAGCCTTTTGAGTCGGCGAGATTTTTGCGAGACTGACGATACCGACTTGGCGGTTTGTAGTTTCTTGGTATATACTCTGAGTGAGACGATTTTCTGCACGAAGGGCGGGAAGGTACACGCGGGTCTCATTCAGGCACTCAGCGATCTGGATGCGGCGGCTTCCTATGATTGGGCGGGGGCAGGCTTAGCCTTTCTCTACAAGTTTTTGGATCTGACTTGCCGGAAGCGCAAGGATTTCGGTGGTTACACCTTCGCTTTGCTGGTACGTGACGCCTTCTTGACTTGCCCGTCTTATCTTCTTCACATCTTTCACACTCATAATCCTTGTTTTTACCGCAGGTGTGGGCGTATGAGAGGCATATCCTTCCTAGCCGGTCTCGACCTCGGCCGAGAGTACCGAGGCCGCCTTTCATGACCCGGTGGAGAGATTTCGATTTGGGTGCCGAGAGGATACGGACGGTGCCGCGGCTCCTAGATTGGATCGACTCGCTGACCCTCAGACAGGTAGATGTTGCCTAGTCGTGCTAGATTCTTGTTTGAGCCTTTCTGACTTTCTCTTTGTGTATTTTTTAGATTAAGTTCAGGTGGGACGACCTCGACTTCGATCCCGATTATACGTATGTATCTATGATCCAGGAGCAGCAGTGTGTGCTCACCGGCCCCTGCGTGCGGGCGTGGTATTTGGGGGACCGAGGCATCACCGGAGTTAGTGACGCATATTGGACACCGGGTGAGATCCCCGTCTCTATGTTTGCGGTGCGGACCATGCCCCTATCGGTCGTTCGTCGGGACCTGTCTCGTCGGTTCGTTGGTAGAGCGGTGTGGGTTCACGTCGGGGGCCGTGAGCTTTACTTGTCTACTCTGCTGAGCGCGAGGGATGCCCCGGTGGCAGCGATGGAGGTGGATCCGGTGGCAGATGTATTTTCGAGGGAGGCTGTTGCGGCAGTCTTTGGTCAGGAGGAGGTCCCGGTGAGTGGTTCCGCTTTTTTACCCTTTATTCATGAGATGGTTAGCGGTATTTATTGTGTGTTTTTTTGCAGGAGGGATCCTGGAGGAGTGCCCATTTATCTGATTTCTTTGACGGCACTCGAGCTCAGACACCCGTGTGCGAGCAGCCTTACTATGTCGGCGAGTCCTCCAGCGCTGCCCGACCAGAGAGCTCATCCCTAGGTGTGCCCCTACCAGACTACGGGCGAGATTTTGCCACGATTTGTTATGACGAGTCCGGGGCAGCTTATGCGGGATTTGAGACAGCTCCTCCTATCTTCACCTCGAGGGTCCCCTTTGATCCCTCAGATGCTTCTCTGACTACGAGGGAGACCTGCACGGATTACGTGGGGCTGTCTGGTTATCTCCGAGATCGCCTCAGCTTGCGCTGCACCGATCACCTGGTATGTATCATTATTTTACTTTAGTGTAGTGGAATGTATGCATGTATGTATGATTTATGTTCGTGCCTACGCTGCTTCTTATTTTTATCTGTTTTTCCTTTCTTTTGCTTTAGAGCGATCTGCATGCCCACGAGCGGAGGCAGAGCGAGTTGGTGCGGGAGGCCGATGCCCGGGTCGGTCAGGTGTATCAGGAGAGAAATGACCACTGGTCAGGGATGATGCGACGGGAGACTGAGGGTCGCCTTGCCGTCGAGGAGAGGGCACGCGATGAGTCGATCGGACGCCTCGCTGCCGAGGAGAGAGCATGAGTCGCCGATGAGAGAGCACGAGTTGCTGATGAGCGAGCGCGAGCTGCCGAGGAGGCACTATCTGCGGAGCGGGCATCACACTTGAGAGATTTTGAGGACTATTGGGACTTCCCTCCGTATTAGGCTCGTTATGTATTGCTTTGTAGCTTTCATTATTGCCTTGTAGCTTTTATTGGAGTTTCCCTGCTGTATAGCTGATGTATAGGGAGTGGGGTGGATAGTAGGTAGGCTTTTTGTGAAAAATAGGATAGGAAATGTATAACTCGTGATTCATATTACCATGCATTCAGTAGATTATGATGATTCCAATCATTCTCGTCAAATATATTCATGCCTTTATTTATTTACAAACAACAGAAATACTTAGTCTCTTATACATTGTTTTTTGTAATTGCTCAAGTCATAACTATTGTTACCAGGACCCGCCTTTCGGTTTTCGGATCCCGGCGATTTTTCTCCTCTCCTTTTACTATCCCGGAATTTTTAAATGAGTGCCCTTTCGGGTTTTCACCCATTGGGATTTTCCTTATTGTTGCATAGGTCGCCCTTTGCGGGTTTTCAACCTATCGGGAATTTTTCTTTCTTTTTCTCTTTTTTTTTTACGAAAAATATTTCTTAAGCCTATCCAGGTTGGTAGGTTCGGAGAATTCCATGCCGTCCATGGTAGTTAACTTCACCGCTCCTTTGCTTAGTATCTTCTTCACGACGAATGGCCCTTCCCAGTTAGGTTTAAACTTGCCCCTAGGGTCGGTGTGCGTCACACGAATCTGTTTCAGCACCAAATCTCCTTCTTTGATAGGACTAGTCTTGACCTTTTTATTGAAAGCCCGAGCCATCCTTCTTTGATATAACTGTACATGGTAAAGGGCTTCCATCCTTTTCTCGTCAACTAAAGCCAACTGCTCACATCGCCTCTTCACCCATTCCGTCTCGGGGATTCCTGCTTCCACTGCGATTCTCAACGATCGCTTTTCGATCTCAATCGGCAGGACTGCTTCTGTTCCGTATACCAAAGAGAATGGTGTTGCCCCAGTTGAGGTTCTAATTGTCGTGCGATAAGCCCACAACGTGAGTGGGAGGTGCTCATGCCAATTCCGATGTGATTCCACCGTTTTTACGAGAATCCTCTTAAGGTTCTTATTAGCTGCTTCTACTGCTCCATTAGCTTGTGGACGGTACGGAGAAGACCTGTGATGTTCAATGCCATATTCTCGGAAAAGATTTCTTACTTCCCCCTGAAACTGGACCCCGTTATCCGTAATCATGTGATGAGGCACTCCAAACCTGGTGATCAAGTGTTTTTCAATGAACTTTCTCATCTGCTTGGATCCCAGTTTGCTAAACGACTCTGCTTCTATCCACTTGGTGAAATAATCGATGGCGACAGCAATAAACTTATGTCCATTTGAAGCGTTAGGCCTTACTTCGCCGATGATGTCAATGCCCCAAGCAGCGAATGGCCAAATAGGTGCTAGCACATGTAGTTCTATGGCCGGAAGATGACTGCAATCGCTGTGGATTTGACAATCATGGCATTTCTTTGCATACTCGTTACAATCTCTTTCCATGGTGAGCCAATAGAAGCCTTGCCTAATAATTTTCTTAGCTAGTACTGCTCCTCCCATATGGGCGCCGCAAATTCCCGAGTGTACTGATTCCATTGCTTCGCGGGCTTCTTCCGCATCCAAGCACCTCAGTTGTAACCCATCGGTGTGCCTTTTATAAAGCAAATCGTTGTGGATGACGAACTGCCGGGCTAACCTTCTAATCACAGCTTGATCCCTCGGTTCTGACTCTGCCGGATATGTTCCATGCTTCATGAAGTTCACGATATCGAAATACCACGGTTTTTCATCTGCCCCTAACAGCATTACGTTCTCATAGCATGGTTTGTGAGATCTCCTCAATACCAACGGTTTCGAGGCAAGGTTCCGGGGGTTGTCCCAAACTGACACCAAAGTGGCCAAGGCATCCGCCGCCTGGTTCTGTGCTCGAGGAATATGATAGAAACGGCATTCTTTGAATCTTTGTGCCAACCCTTTTAGCTGATCGAGGTACGGACATAGTCTTTCTTCTCTTACCTCCCAGTTTCCTTGTGCCTGTTCGATGATCAATTTTGAGTCACCCCAAATTTCGACATATGACGCTCCCAGTGCCGCTAATGACTCTAAACCATAAATGCACGCTTCATACTCGGCCATATTATTGGTGAGAGGGAAGGATAACTTCTTGGCCATCGGGATCCTTTCTCCTTCCGGTGAGGTAAGTAGTACTCCTACTCCGACTCCATTCGAATTAACTACTCCGTCGAAGAACATTTTCCACGGTATAACTTCGATTGCGTTCAAGTGCTCATCGGAGAAATCATAGCTTATCTCTTCTTCCTCTGCATTCAGGGGTTGGTTGGCCAGAAATTCTGCCACGGCCCTCCCTTTGATAACCTTCTTCGTCACATATTCAATGTCAAACTCGGACAAAAGCAACAACCATCTGGCTAACTTCCCCGTCAAGGATGGAGTTCGGTATAGGTACTTCACGGGGTCCATCCGAGAAATAATGGTCACTTTATACAATTGGAAATAGTGCCGCAGTTTCTTTGTCAACCATACTACTGCCACACATGTCTTTTCGATCATGTTGTACTTGAGCTCGTACTCCAGGAATTTCTTACTCAAATAATACACCGCGTGCTCCACACCGGTGTCTCCCTCTTGAGCCAACATTGCCCCAATAGATCGCTCCTCAATTGCTACATAGAGGAGAAGCGGCTTTCCCAGTTTAGGCGGTCTCAGCACTGGCGGATTAGACAAATAGTTCCGGACACTCTCCAAAGCTTGCTGACACTTATCATTCCAAATAGTGGGTTGGTCTTTCCTTAATAACTTAAAGATTGGCTCGCAGATTGCGGTGAGTCTCGCTATGAACCGACTGATATACTGAACCTGCCCCAGAAACCCTCTCACTTCCTTCTCATTCTTCGGCGCCGGCATCTCCTGTATAGCCTTCACTTTATCAGGATCCACCTCGATTCCCTTATTTTCGATTACATAGCCTAAGATTTTCCCCGACGAAACGCCGAAAAAGCACTTCTTCGGGTTTAACCTTAGCTTGAATTCTGCAATTCGGGCCAAAAACTTCTCGAGCGCGCAAAATGCCCTTCTCTTGTCTCCGATTTGACCATCATGTCGTCCACGTAGACTTCTACCTCCTTGTGTATCATATCATGGAACAGTGCTGTAGCCATTCGCTGGTAAGTTGCCCCGGCATTCTTCAAACCAAACGGCATTACCCTGTAGCAGTATGTTCCCCACTCAGTTGTGAACGAGGTTTTCGCTTTGTGCTTTTCGGCCATCTGAACTTGCATGTAGCCCATGAAACCATCCACATTCGTGTGTAAGACGCTTGACGCTGCACTGTCGATCAATACGTCGATATGAGGCAATGCGAACTCATCCTTGGGGCATGCCTTGTTAAGATCTCTATAATCAACGCACATTCTTTCTTTGCCGTCCTTTTTTGCGATTGGCACCACATTTGCGACCCAAGGGGGATAGTCGATCACTTCGATGAATCATGCTTCTAACTGCTTTTTCACCTCCTCCCTGATCTTATCTGCCCATTCGGGTCTCATACGTCGGAGCTTCTGCTTTACGGGCTTTGCTTCGGGATAAGTTGGAATGCGGTGAGTTACGATAGATTGATCAATTCCAGGCATGTCTTCGTATGTCCAAGCAAACACTATTTCGTATTTTTTAATTATTCTCTCAAATTCTTTTCTCTCTTCAATAGTTAATTCTTGAGCAATTTGTATAAGTTTAGGATTTTCATCCGTACCAAGATTGAAAGTTGACATTTCTATTGCATTGATTTCAAATGTAGGCATGTTATATGAATGAGAATGCATGGAATGATCATGATCAACATCAAGCAAGTAAGCAAAATCAGAATTCATTTCATTAATAGCATGGGTGATTACATCATCTGATTCAAACAAAGCAGTAATACAATTTTCATCATCAGGGTCTTCGGATTTCTCATGAATTTTAGAGGTACTAGGCTCATCTCCCGCTCCTGCAGTTGCTTCAATGGTGATGACTTGCTCCTCGGTATTCAAATCCAGCATCATAATCTCCTCGACAAAGCAGCTCGCCTTTCCTTTGCCCCAGTCGGCAACATCATTGAAGATTTCGAACCCCGGCAGAATCTTCCCTTCTGTGCTAGTCCATGCCTCGGGGGTCCCTGAATACGCCTTTCCATGCCCCTCGTTCACGAAGTACTTCCTTAGGCCCACTTTTCCTTCGCCACTTGCGTTGGATCGACCTCCCTGCTCATATCCCAAACCCCTCCGGGTTTTCTGACTCTTAAAGTCTGGAAATTCTGGCAACCCCTGATGGTGTGCTCCTAAGCCCATTCCTGGGATGAAACCTCCCTTCATCATCTTCACCACATCGGTGGTCATGCTGGACTCATAAATCCCGGAGACTTGGAATCCGGAGAAAAGTTGAGGCTCAATTCCCAATGCCGCCACCGAGCTCAATTTCTCAGCTCTGATTGTCACTATCTCCTCCCCGAAGGGGAATTTAATCATTTGGTGGAGCGTGGAGGGCACACCTCCCAACTTATGGAACCAAGGGCGTCCCAACAGTACAACAAAGGTTACCGGGATATCCAGCACCGTGAACTCAGTTTCTTCCTCATGCGGCCCCACTTTCAACTTGGCCTTGAAGACTCCTTCAATATGCCTACGGCTGTCATCATATGCTCTAATCACGGTTTCAGAGGCTGTCAAGTCTCCCCTCTCAACTCCCAACTTCGACAAGAGTTTCAACGGACAAACATTAATAGCTGATCCATCATCGACCATCACACAGCTAGTCTTCTTCCCGTTGATTTCTGCTCGGATGTACAAAGGCTTATTGTGAGCCTTCCCCTCTTTTGGGAGATCCTCGTCGGTAAATGTGATTTCAGTTTTCTTTCGAGCCATAATTGCTCCCACTAGCGCTGCCGGCTCAGTATCGGTGGAAATAACCAGATTTTGCAACTCTTTCATCAGGTTCTCATGATGGTACTTAGAATGGCATAAGACTTCCCAGACTGTGGACTTAGCTTGCGTCTTCTTCAACTGCTCAAGAACTTGGTCATCGGGCTTAGGAGCCGACCCTTATCCAATCTCGGTTTCTATCATAGGTGCCTTCCCCTCGGCCACACGGCCTGATCTCGTCATTATCGCAATTTCCGGCTCATCATCCGATTCGTCCCAAATGTTAATAGGAACCCTCCGATTGGCATCTTCCTCATCCGAAGAACTCTCCCAAATGTCCACAACCATTAAATCCATGACGTGAGGAACATTCGGATTCAAGTAAAAGGGATCCGCCGATCCATACAAGGCCCAACCTATCAACTCATCATAATCCAGAGGGACACTCTGCTCATCCTTCTGGCGGCCAACGGAATAGCACCTCGTTGTATGCACATAAGCTGCACCTTATCGCTCATTGTTTCATGACACTGCTCATAACGGTGCCTCCACCTTCTAGCATAATCCACAAACGGTTCCTCGGGGAATTGCCTAATCCTATCCAGATCGTCCAGGGATCCCGTCCACGGAATGTACATCTCATATCTTGCCACAAAGGCACTTCGAAGTGGTACCCAATGACCCATTTCTTCCTCTGATAGACCCTGATGCCACAATAGGGCTTCACCCATCAAGGTTTCCGGAAAGTGTTCATGCAACTCACCCTGCGAAAATCCGGCGTCATACATATGATTGCGGAATAACCTCGCATGCTCAACAGGATCCTGGTATCCACCATATCTAGGCATCGCTAACACCGCATCAGGTGTTTGGTAAGACGGGGAATCCGGGGTTTGCTCTGCCAGCATCCATACTGTATACTCCTTGATAAATCTTTTCGTCATTGCCGCCCAATCGGTCTTAACATACATCGGCAATGACATGTACCACATTAACGGCTCACCCATCAATGAATTGCAAAACAAGCTAGTGATCTCTTCCTCTTTAAAACCCAAGGGTGCCATAGCCGACAAGTAGAAGTGAAGGTGCTCCATAGGGTCCTTATTGCCATTATACTTACTAACCCTCGGTAGCGGACGTTTGATGGGTCCAATCTGCATCGCAAAGCGCTTCGCAGTTCTATCTTCAGCTCTTTGGTACTTTTCTAGAAACAAATCCGACAACCGATCCCAATCATGCTTGCAAGCGTCGGGTAATGAATGGAACCATTCCAGAGGCTCGCCTACCAGCGAATGGTGGAACCACTGGGCAATTTCATCTACTCCGAAGGATTCAATAAACATGTCGTGCATATATTCACGCAAGTGCGCCTCGGGATCCCTTCCTCCAATAAACAAACCCAAATCTGGTACAACAGTCCGAGACGACCCTTCTCCGGTCTCTTCAGTACTATCCTCATCATACGGTGCTCCACCATCTGACCCTTCCCCCATCGGTTCATCCTCTTGTTCTTCACTCAGGAAGGACACATACAGCCCCTTTCCCACATTGCCCTTTTCATCGGAGTCCAACAACTCCTCTACATTCTCCTCGAAGGATTCCATCACTACAGTTTCTGTCAAACCAACTCCGATCGTACTCACTCTATGATTAGGCAATGGACTGTGCCTAACGGAAGGGTTCGCTGACGAAGTATCAGCTATCTTCTTCTCCTCAATTAAATCTTGGATTTCATGTTTCAGCCTCTCACAATTCTCAATTGTATGCCCATAACTGCTATGGAATTCGCAATATCCCCTAGCTTGTATCTGCGGAGCGGGCGGTGCCTTGTTATAATGAGTGAGGGCTTTCAACAACCCCTTTTTCTGCAACCGTTCGAAAACTTTCGCGTAGGTCAGATCAAATTGGGCGAACTGCCTTTTCCCGATAGCGTTGAGTTCAATCACCTTTACCGCGGCAGGTTCTACATTAGAACTTGGCCCTCCGGCACTATACCCCAACTTCGTCCGTTTAGCATAGGCTCTTTTCGGCTCTCCATCCCCTTCAACTGTTAAAGCATAGCCATACATCTGATTAAAATCGGTGAAAGGCATACATCGTAGCTCATTCCTAATATACGGCAACGTATTACCGATTACCGCTCGGATCTGGTCCTGCTCCGACGGCTTCTGTTCCATAATTGTCGCCTTAGCTCTCCACCTACTCACAAAGTCGGACAAAGACTCCCCAGCCTGCTGCTTGGTGCTCTCTAGCTCCCTCAAAGTGACCTCAAACATAGTGTTGAAGCTATATTGGGCGATGAATGACTTTACTAACTCCTTCCAATCCCTCTTTGTCACCAGCGGCAACGCATGAAACCACACGAGGGCACCCCCCTCCAGATAAGCACTGAACAGCCCCAAGATCTGTTCCTCAGTCAGAATTGTGTGCTCCATTGCTGCCACATATTGGTTCACATGGGCGGTAGGATCCCCAGTTCCATCAAACTTCTTCATGTTGGGAAGTCGAAACTTCAAAGGCAAAGCCGTTGCCGATGAATAGTTTTTCAGAGTGATGTGCTGCTTCCGTTCCTCTTCCCTTTGCTTTCTCTTCCCCAAACTGCTTGTTACACAATCCTGATAGTTATCTCCAAAACGGGGACCCGTGCTCACAATGTTCTCAGCTGGTTTACTGCTACTCTTGTTACTCTTAATTGCAAGCTCGTCCAGCTGGACTAAAATTGCGGTTAACTGATCGTTGAGGTTGTTTACCACTCTTTCTAACCTTGATATTCTTTCATCTGGCGTAGACATACTGACCGAATACTGAGCTGATTCGGACAACGATGATTCGGACGTCACAACTGCTGATTTGGAACTGACGATCTGTAACTGATCAAATTGTCCGACTAGCCGATTACTCTTGCGGAACCACAACCGCTTAATGATGATGTCTGCGTAAGCAACACTCGTTTCAATATGTATGCATGATTTATATGCATGAGTCGTGGTGTGTGCGTTTATTTATTTACGGATATATAAGATAAGAAGAACAAACGTCAGTCTAATTACATGTATCACAACATCTCTCTTCCACCCTTATTCCTCCATGCACTCGATGGTCCAAGTCTCTTTCCTAAGATTTTGGTTTGGGGCTCACATTGCGGTCCAGGGGACGCGTGATGCCGTTGATTATTACGGAAAAGTAAATCATCCATCAGACAATACAGTTCGTTTTGACGTATCAGCGTTCAGTGACTAAGATATTGACCAAGTGAGATTGTTCCTTCGGAATGACTCGTCTTTTGTCCTTTCGTGAGACGCATTAATTCGGGTTTTGACTCCCTTTGAGCGCATCTCAGTTTTTTAGACGTGGTACGAGTTATTCTTCTAGTCCAATCGTTCGTTATTGTCAATGACTCGTTCCCTTTTGTTCGCGCGGGTTCGTGTCTCGATTTTTGGATTACAACGGGATCTTTTGGATCTATCGAGAGACGTAACCACGTGTTTATTTAGTGATGGAATCACTTTTGGATTTTATTTTAGGGAACGGACTCATCGCGTAACGCGTTTATTCTTAGCGTCGAGGATCCGTTTGCTCATTTTAGCTACGTGAAAAGACGACGAGTCTTATTTTGAGCGCACGGTAACCTTTCGGCTAGCAACAGTTCGTTGTTCTTCCCAATCCACGGGATATATCATCTTAGTGTGGTTATAGAAAATTAACGTTTCGTTGAATCGCATGCTTATTCAAAGCGAGGATATCACCGTTCTCTTTCCATTAGGCACGACTTAAGCAAACACGTACATCGGGCCATATTTCTTGCAGTTTTGGTAACGGTCGAAATGATCGAGTCGTTAGTCAAAGCCCGCAGTCTCGTCCATATGGCGCAATTATATGGTTTGGCTTAATTCGGCTTCGAGATTTTAAACGGGGTATACACTCGTTCGAGGCACGTATTCAACGACATTGGTTTATTTTCTTTAACTACGCTTTGGATTGACATATATCGTAAATTCGGAATGATTTTGGTCGTTTAGTTCATTTTTCGCTTTTCTTTTCTTAGTCACTTCTGCGGACACGTCCATTTCTCTTAAGAACGACACAAGGCATAACGTAAAAGCTCGTCTTTTATTCGGAAGGGACGGGCTACTTGTGCGAAACTTTTCACGTTACGACAGGGTCATTCAAGACAGAAATGTTCTTCGTTTTCGTTTCGTCGTGATCTCGTTTTATCCCAATTTATCTAAAGAATGTGAATAACGGCTACTGTTAATATAGTCTTTTGTATCGAAATGTAACTATCCTTAACACCGAACCGATTCATACTAATACGTGCTTACGTCATAACGCATTTCCTGAACACGTGCCTTCGTCGGGACACCGAAAGGGACAAGGCGGGTCGCACATGTTCATTCATATGAGATAACTAAGTCGTCTTTAGTTCAAATCGTTTCGATGTTTTAGGGTAATTAGTATGTCGATTCATGAGTATATATTAACGCATCGTCTCATTTTCTTTACATACTTTAGGATTAGACACGTATCATGGCGGTTTGAAAACACGAACTGATTCATTTATCACATCAAAAATAGTAACGGGTGATCCTATGGCAACTTCTAAGGCTACTATATGCTGACACGGCTGACCGCGGGACCTCACAGGACCGCACAAATTCGCCCCTAACGAATGGATGGGGACCCTTTGGCGCCTTACTATAAGGGGGAACTTACACTAGCCTCTTTCGAGCGACGAATGGACTCTCGCTAGAGGTTTCACGGAAATTACCCAAAGGGTTTGCAATAATGCACATGAATGCATACGAAAAGAAGTAAAACGATCTGTCCCCGTTAAGGGCTTAATACACGCCTTCCGGAATCAAATTTCTCGCTTCCCCAGCAGAGTCGCCACTTGTTAGACGAGGTGTCGCGGCCTAATCTCTCGGGCGGACCGGGGGGTGGACACCTCATGGCGACGTAAGCGGTGATTGGCGCCGAAAGCAACCAATCGTGGAATCAAGCTGCTTGGCAGGACCGGAGCTCGGAGATATGGAAGAGTCGCCACCCACGAATGGGAAAATGAACACCGATCCCTTGCGGGAGACCGGTGTGGGTTCGGGAAACTTAGGTACGAGCCGAGAAGGCTAGCTCCTTTCCGGAGAAAGGCTACTAGGCACCCCGACATCGCCCGGTTATGAACCACCGGCCTCCTACTCAGCATGTTAGGCGATAACGGACTAATCGTATACTTCTTTAAGTTTAAAATTCATTTGAAACCTTTTCTTTCTCTTTTTGGAAACCGTTTTGAGCATATATTATTGAAAAGCCACTTTAGTAAAGAATCACCCATTTACATCAATTTGATATACATACTAAGAGAGGGGAGGAAGAAAGAAGTGGTTTATTTACCACGGGATTTACATGTCGTGTTGCGTGTTAATTCTATACTAACTCATTTCCCCAAAACGAGTTTATTTACATGGTTCGTACCTTAATCGCCGTTGGAACGATTTAGGTGCGTTTCAAAACCCCGTTTGATGAAGTTCACCCGAATCGCCGTTGGAACGACTCAAGCGTTTGAAAACGTTAAGGTAAAAAAACCTTTAATAAGAAAACGTGGTTAAGCATACAAGTCAATTTATTTTGTACAAATCATTTAAGAAAACGATTCAAAACTCTATTATTTACAATGAAAAACGATTATAATTACAATGTTCACTTAATCCGTCGTTGGAACGGACTAAGGTTTTAAAACGTGATGTTTTAAGAAATGATTTAAAATGTCAAGAAGACACTATTTATTTACATTAGGAACCTCTAAAAAACCTTTGGTTTAAATAATTAAATTGAAAACTCTTTTTGTGATTTATTTTCCCCTTTTTACTCAATAGACTCTTTACTTGTCATAATTACAACAATGAACATATTAAATCAAAATTCACTCCAAATAAAACCCATTTAAAGTATGGACCCATAAATGTCCAAAGAATAAAGAAAATAATATAGGCATATATATATATACATTTATTTGAAAATAATGATATACATATAACTTTAGAAAACCAAGTAAAGGATGCAATAGCTAAATATATTCATAATAATGAAAATGAAAGATACTAAATATACTTTTACCTTACTAAAAAAAACATGTAAAATAATAAACAAAATTCATTGTTAATAAGAAAATAAACTCTATATCCCAAAATGTCTATTGTAATATATAGAAAATTACTTTCCCCAAATATACATTAAACATTAAAATAGTACCTATTTATCCTCTAAATATCTACTAATTAATTACCTCAAAATACCCAAGTAAATAACATTTTAAAATAAAACCCAATATAACTTAAATGAAATGAGAAGAAAAATCTATATATATATATGTATATACTTTATTAAGTCTAATTAATTGAAAATAATTTATAAACACATTAAATAACTATATGTATAAAGCATTTAAAAATAACTTGAAAGCAAATATTACATAATAATACATGTATGTACCAAGGATTAAAAGCTTAAAAGTTGAGAAAGAGGGACCAAAACAGCATTTTTTACATTCCAGCAGATTTACCGACGGAAAATCCGTCGGTAAACAGCAATTACTACAGAAACGGAAAATTACAGAACTACTCCAACTGTTTCCATATTTATTCAAAAGCTTTAAATTAAGTCTAATTCAATCGTTTTGGATTTCCGAACTACCAAAAATGGATCATAGTCAATAACGGAAATTCCTAAAACGACGTTTTTATTTTAAAACATTATTTGAAAATTTCTTTAAATTAAAACTTATAATTACAACGTTTTTAATACCCGAACTACCTTTTTATCGGATCACGGTTCGTATTGGGATATCCAAACGAGGTTTTTTATTTTAAAACAAAACCAAATTTTATTGAACACGAGACGAAAATTAAATAAATACGCAAAATTGAATAAAACGTGTTAAAATAAATGAATAACTAAATAAATAAAAACTATAACATAAAAATAAATAAAGGAAAGAAATAAATTAAATCAAATAAAGCGAGTCTAGTCCTCGGATAATACCTCAAGTTCGGTATCTGACAGTTGAAGCCGATTGATTCCACGAGTCATGATTTTCTGTTTTTTTTTGTGTTTTTTAGTAAAAATTTAACTCTGGAAAAATTTGGATTTTTTTTGGGAAAAAAATATTTTCTCCAAAAAATTGACTTTCTCTCTCTAAAAATGTTTAGAGTGAGAAAGCTCCAAAAATCTCCCCCCCCCTCAAAATGCATGGGGATCCGTGCCTTTTATAGGCAAACGGGTCCCCGGACCAATGGGCGATGCCCGAGTAAAATCGGGCGTCGCCCAAAGGGTTGGGCGGCCGCCCAAAGCATGTTGGGCGGCCGCCCAACCTTGCGTTGGGCGGCCGCCCAACCTCGCGTTGGGCTACCGCCCAACATTGTTGGGCGGCCGCCCAACGATGGTTGGGCGATTGCCCAACGATTGTTGGGCGGTCGCCCAACAGCGTTGGGCGTCCGCCCGACGCGGTTGGGCGCTCGCCCAACGGCCGCCGGGGCGCGTCTCGCACCGTCGGGCGTGCATGCCCCGCTGCCGTCGAGCTCATGCTCCGCGCCGTCGGGCGTCCACATGTCGTGACCACCGAGCTTGCGTTCCGCGCCGTCGGGCGCCCACGCGTTGTTACCGCCGAACGCATGTTTCGCGCTGCCGGGCGCACACGTCCCGTGGTCGACGAGCGCGAGCCCCGCGTCGCCAAGCTCGCACATTGCTCGGACGTCAAGCGCGTGCTATTCGTGGTTGGACGCGTGCGTCCGACGAGCGTCGAGCGCGCGCTTTGCGTCGTCGAGCGGGTGTCCGACTGTCGTCGAACGCGCATCGGCTGCCGCTAAGCACTCGCACTACGCATATCACAACAGCGACCCACTGTAACTTATTTATTTTATTTTTTTCGAAACTTCCGGAATCAATCGCTTCAACCGTCTTGTTTTCAGGTTTTCGTCACAGGTCCTCCGAATCGGTGTCTACACCTAGCAACCCTAGTTTGTCAATTCAGTTTATCCCTCCATATTCTATACTGACTTTGGCATCGGAGCTTCCCCCCGTCGAACCCAACGACGCCCCCACAGGGACGGAAGCTAATCGGAAATTCTCCACTAGTCATCAATTGGTGCGGTGATCATGGAACTCTAACCAAATAAGGGTTTCGTTCACATTATAAGACATGACGAGTGGAGGGTCTGATCCCTCCTCAGGGATTGAAATGCCTTTAGTAACCCCATCATCCAATCCTGTTACGAACGCTGTTCGCGTTGATCCCTCCTCAGGGATTGAAGCTCCTACGGTACATGGTGAGGGAAGTATGTCACCTGACACATTTCTTGAAATATGTGCAGGATCCATAGGAAAAGAGTTTGGCCCTGAGATGGAAAGCCGCTTAAGGTCGTACATGTTAATTCCCCCGCTTCGACGTACAGCACCAACTTCTACGGCATCCCAATGGCAAAATATCACTATAGGACCAAACGCTCGTGATTCCTCGTTTTTTCACTTTCAACCTGCGAATTCCACGGTAATTACTTCTGTGGCAGCCGATGGCCCGCCATTAAATCGGTGACTGTTTTCTGATGGAGCGGAAGGGAGTTAGAGAAATGATCAAGCTTTTCCTGAGGGACCTGCAAACCCAAGGCTTAACATTGGCGGGACTCAATCTCTCAATAGTGCTAGGTCTAATCCCCCAGAGGGTGGACCGGAAGGTCGAAAACACAAAAAGCGTAGGAAGATGATGGGAAGAGGACGATCTAAATCTCCATCTCGCCCAAAGCATAGATCCTCCCGGAGAGGTAGATCTCCTCCACCCCTAGAACGCAGAAGGTCTCCTCCACCCCCAGAGCGCAGAAGGAGTAAGCGACCAATTGAGGAACCTCGTCAAGATAGACAGCATCCGCCTCCTAATCCAGGAGCTAATGGGCCAGCTCCACTAGGAGAGCAAGGAGGAAGTGGTCCGCCAGGAGGGCGAGGAGGAAGTGGTCCGCTAGGAGGGAGAGGAGGAAGTGGTTCGCCATCGGATCCTTCATCCAATTCCAGTTCTTCATCATCTCCAAGTAGATCCCCACGTAGAGGACGTTCCAGGGAGAATCACAGGAATATAGAGGATCTAATCAGGGATGAGGTGCGCCGCCAAAATGAAGAGAATGTGAGACATAACTCATTCGCCAATCGGGATTCGCCCTTTACAGCATGCATCGAAGCTGAAGAAATGGATAGGCACTTTAAAATTCCTAATATCCCAGTCTACACGGGCATGGACAACCCTGAAGCCCATGCTAGGAAGTACCGCATGTTGCTCAGCCTTAACCGGGCCAGTGAAGCAGTGTTGTGTCGGATGTTTATCACCATTCTTGGTGGTCCCGCCTATTGGTTCCAATCTTTACCTCTAGGATCAATAGACGGCTGGGATCAATTGAGTAGAGAGTTTTGTGCAAAATTTGCCGGGTGCATCCCTCCAGTGGTCAAATCACGGAAGCTTTTTGAATTGAAATAGAAAGCAAATGAACCCCTTCGAGAATATGTTGACAATTTTAACAAATTGTGTATACGAATTGTTGATGTGGATGTCTCTATGGCGGTGGAAGCTCTAGTGAAAAACACCACGTGTAAAAGCTTGCAGGAAGATTTAATCAAAAAGAAGCCCAGAGATATGGCAGAATTGATAGAAAGATGCAAGGATTTCATGGAGGTGGACGACATCCACAGGGAGTCAGTATCTCCGCCTAAGAGGGACAAGGGCGAATCTCGTAGACGGGATAAAGAAAAGGACAAACATCCTGAATCGTCATCCAGAGGCAGGTGCAAAGGCTCTAAGAACAAATCGGCATACGTACCATCATTTACACCATTAAACGCCTCCAAAAGCGAAGTGCTGATGTGAATAGAAAATAGCCAGCACAAGCGGAGCATTTCATACCCCGAACCAAAAGGGGGGGAGTACACCAACACAGCAAAAAATCCCAAAAATTATTGCAAGTACCACAGGAAGAATGGCCATGATACTGACGCATGTTGGGAGTTGGCCAGGGAGATAGAAAGGCTTATAGAAAGGGGAAAGCTAGACAGGTTCGTCCAAAATGATAACAAGAAAGGAGATAATGATAAGTCAAGGGATGATCAGAAAAAGAAGGCAAAGGGGACCATCAATGTCATAGCAGGCGGACCAGGATATCAACTTGTGCTGAAGAAGGCAAAGACCACCGCTCTGGATAGGGCATCACTCAATCGCCCTTTTGCAGATGTAGGCCCGGAGGTTCCCCCTCACGCAGATGCTCTAGTCGTTACCATGATGGTAGAAGGATGGGAAATGAAAAGAGTAATGATTGATACTGGAAGTTCGTGCAATGTCATTACTAGAGGAGCATTCGCCAAACTTATGGTCGATCTTGTCCAAGTGGAAACCACTATTGTGGACATCCTAGGAGTAACGGTGCACACAATCCAAACGAAGGGACAGGTAACGTTAGATTGCGAGTTGGCTGACGAAGATCAAACCTGGAAGGGAGATCTGGAGTTCTCCATTATAGATGGTCAATTGACCTATAATATCATCCTGGGTCGGCCTTTCATCTCCGAAGAAGCGGCTCTCATCTCCATCCGCCATCTCACCATTTACATCCCCACGGCCAAAGGAGGAGTAATGGTCAGAGGAAATCAAAAAGTTGCTCAGGAGACGTATTCGGCATCCTTGATGATTCGCCCATAGTCTAAAGATGAGGAAGAAGAAGAACTTGTCACAATGGCTCTGGGTGAAACAGAGATGTACCTTATAGCGGATGAAAAGCAGGTACGAATTGCTAAAGGACTAAAAGGTGAGATTAAAGAGGCTATTACAAAGGTTCTCCATGAGTCAGAAGATGTCTTTGCTTGGAAAGATGAGATCCTCCCAGGAATTAATCCGGATGTGATCACTCATAAGCTCAATATTGCCGAGGACGCTGTCCCAATAGCACAAAAGCGAAGGAATCATGGTCCCGAAAGACAAAAAGTAATAGAAGAAGAGATTGCGAAGCTTAAGAAGGCGGACGCCATCGAAGAAGTACTTTACACACAATGGCTGGCGAATGTGGTGCTAGTCAAAAAGGTAGGCGGATCATACCGCATGTGTATTGACTTCACCGATCTCAACAAAGCTTGTCCCAAAGACAACTACCCTCTGCCATGTATTGATATTTTAGTAGATGGGACCGCGGGACACGCCATGTATTCCTTCACCGATGTGAAGTCGAGTTATCACCAGATCCCGATAGAGCCTTCTGACAGAATCAAGACTTCATTCGTGACTCACCAAGGCACCTACTGCTTCAAGGTCATGCCCTTTGGGCTTAAAAATGCAGGGGCTACCTACCAACGGATGATGAACAAAATATTCGAAGAAAGCAAAGGTAATAACTTTTCTGTCTACGTGGATGATATGATCATCAAAAGTTCCACTGTGGAAAAGCACGCAGATGATATAAGAGAGATCCTAGGTGTACTCCGACACCACAACATTAAACTGAATCCAGAGAAATGTACCATTGGGGCGACATATGGAAAATTCTTGGGATTCATGATCAGCCAGAGAGGAGTGAGTCCAAATCCGGAGAAATTTAAAGCAGTCCTGGATATGAAAACACCACAGAACATCAGAGAAGTGCAACATCTGAATGGGCGTATCGTGGCCTTGGGCAGGTTCATCTCCTGTTCGGCTCGCAAATGTCAACCCTTCTATGAGGTAATCAAAAAACAAAAGACATTTGAGTGGAATGAGGACTGTAAGCAAGCCTTCAAAGGGATCAAGCGATTTCTCACGGAACCGCCTCTGATGAGTCGGCCCCTGAAAGGGGAGAATCTCTACATGTATATTTCAGTTACAGATAAAGCTGTCTGCACAGTCATGATCAGAGAAGAGGATGGACAGCAGTATCCAATCTATTATGTGAGTAAAGTGTTAAAAGACGCCGAGACCCGATACTCCAAATTGGATAAAATGGCACTGGCCGTTGTCACCACCTCAATACGTCTCAGGCCATACTTTCAGGCACATACTGTCATAGTCCGCACCAGCATATCCATAAGGAAAGTATTGCAAAAGCCAGAAACCTCGGGGAGATTAATGGAGTGGGCGATTCACTTAGGCGAATTTGATGTTCGTTATGAAAGTCGATCTGCTCTGAAAAGTCAAGTCTTGGCAGACTTTGTGAATGAATTCACTGAAGAAGGTATGAATCTCCCCAAATCTAAGGTCGAAGAATGGACGATGTATACAGATGGGGCTTCTTCGGCAGAAGGCGCAGGTATAGGCATCGTGATCAAAGGTCCCCAATATATAAAACTGTATTCCGCAGCAAAATTGGACTTCCTCGCAACCAACAATGCAGCGGAGTACGAGGCCTTAATATTGGGACTACGCCTGTTGAAGGAAATCACTCCCGAGCGGATCGTAATCTACAGTGATTCCAAATTAATGGTCAACCAGGTAATCAAAAATTTTGAGGTGAAAGATGACATTCTGGCCAAATATGTTGAAGAGGTTAAGAAATTGCTGAACCATCTCGAAGCCAAAGAAACCAAGTGGGAACTGATCCATGTTCCCCGAGGATCTAACACCGAGGCCGATCACCTAGCTAAAATGGCTTCAAGCAAGGAGTATTGGGCGGATCTACAGTGCCCGTTCGAGGTCAAGACAGCACCGGCATTCGCCTCAAAAAAGGTATCCTTACTTGCATCTGTTGAAAGTGATTGGAGGTCACCTATTTGCCAGTACCTGATAGATGGCACCCTGAGAAGAAGCTCGATGGACAGTAAGGAAGGCCGCCTATTGCTCCATGATAAATGATTGCTTATACAGAAAGTCTTTTGGCCACCCCTGGTTGAAATGCATCGTGACAGAGGAGGGACAACAGATCCTCAAAGAATTACATGAAGGCACATGTGGAGCCCATGAGGCATCTGCCTCCATCTTGAAGAAGTCCAGGTTAGCAGGATTTTATTGTCCCACGGCGGAACTTGATGCACAAAAGTTAGTGGAGTCTTGTCATAATTGTCAAGTTCATGCAAATGAATCTCACACCGCTAAACACCTTCAAAGGCCCATCATCGAAGGTCGGCCCTTTGCAGTTTGGGGGATTGATATCGTTGGTCCCTTTCCTCCTACCAAAAGACAAAGAAAGTATGTGGTGGTGGTTGTGGATCATTTTACTAAATGGGTAGAGGCCGAAGCTGTCTCCTCTATCAACGTCGAACGAATGGTGGAGTTCGTCAAAGATAATATCGTTGGAATGTATGGGGTTCCCCATACGATTATCATTGATAATGGGACGCAATTCAATTGTGGAGAGTTCAAAACTTTCTGTGAAAAGCTGGGCATTCAGAACAGGTTCGCCTCTGTTTACTATCCCCAGTCTAATGGGATGACCAAGGTTACAAATCGGACGATCGTTAAAGGAATAAAGAAAAGATTAGGAGAGCATGATAAAAAATGGGCGGATCAGTTAATGAGCGTCCTATGGGCATACCGGACCACTCCACGAACGGCCACGGGCGAGACACCATTCGCGCTTTCTCACGGCGTGGAAGTTGTAATCCCTGTTGAAATACAGGTCCCCAGTGATAGAGTTGCATTCTATTGCGAGGATGAGAATAGCCAAAGGTTGAAAGAAAGTCTCGATCAAGTGGAGGAGAAAAGAGAGAAGGCGTATGTACGTATGGCAGCCTACAAGCAACGGATAGCAGCTTATCATGATAAAAATGCAAAGCTTGTAAGTCTGAATGTAGGAGATCTCGTGCTCCGAAGGGCGGATAAAATCCAATCTGTGGAAGGAAGAGGAAAGCTGGGGATCACCTGGACAGGTCCATACAAAATAATCACCAAGATTGGGTCCACCACGTTTAAAATTCAAGACATGGAGGGGAACACACTGCCACGTACGTGGAACATCCAGAACCTCCGCAAATATTTCACCAGAAAATAGAATGTAATCAAGGTCTTGAGTACTCTTTTTCCTTTAGTAAGTTTTTATCCCATGAGGTTTTTCTTATTAAAGGTTTTAATGAGGCTCACATGTAAGACCCACTTGCTGTAATAAGGCACATCGCCATTCAATAAAAAGCAACTTTTGTCCTATCAATTCTTTTTTAAGTATTTTCTTGTAGCAATATAAATATTCCAGATTAAAAAAGAAGGGGGGCCAACAAAACGCATTCCCACACATAGGATAATGCTATCATGGCGTAAACTGCTTTCTCCTCAAAGATAGGAGAACAATCTCAACGGCGGATCTATCTACCTCAAAGATAGGAAACAAATTGATCCCCGTCAGAGATAGAGTTAAAACATTTCTCAGACGTGAGATCTTTACACTCTCATACACTCTTTCCAAAAAAGAGTCCAAATTCCTAAGTGGCGGATCGATTCACCTCAAAGACATGAAGCCAATCGATCGCCTAAGGCAGCTTAACTTCCTCTAAATGAATAAAAGCTCCAAGCCTTCATAAAGGCTCACACTATGAGGTACGGCTGGCCACCTACTTCAAAATCAAATCCTAAAAATCTATTGATTTACTTGCTGAAAAACATAAAGCGTAAAGTAATGATAAATGGTTATAGCAAGGATTAAAAATTGTACTTAGTTTTACAAAAGAAATAAACAACTAAAGGAGTATCCTCCTTAGCATCTTTTACACTAGATGCGCCCTCTAGTGAGGCTTCCTTCTCTATAGAAACAGTACCCTCCTGAGGAATGGTACAATCAGTTATCAGCTCCTCACTCTTGTCACCCGCCTTCTGAGACACTTCATCAAGATCCTCTGGTTCAAGATCAACAAGGGGTTTACTCTCTTCGACGGATCCATTCATCACTTTGCGAATGTGATCACGGATGTAATCCTTGACGTTTGGAATTTTGCGATACTTAAGGCAAACCTCCACGTCAGGAACCACGTACTACGGATCTGTAAAATCAATCTCAGGATGAGCAAGTTGAACATACGCCATGATCCACTCGCCATAATAGTAAGCTCGTTCCCCTGCCAGGATCTCCGTGTCGAGTAAGGCAGCCTTATGCGCTTCAGCATCCGCATCTATCTTCTCCTTCAATCTAAGGATCTCAGCATCCTTACTCTCATTTAGGGCAATAGCGGAAGCAGCGTTCGCATTGGCAACAGCGACCTCCTTCTCCAACCTTTCTATGGTTGCCTTGTCCGCCACTCCTTAAAGGAGATCCGCTTCCATAGCACGCATATGGGTGTATACCTATCAAGGCAAAAGCCAATTCAAGCAAAAGAATAACAGCAAACTCTCCCTAAAGGAGATCACTCTTTCATCCAAAAAATGCAAAAAAGGATAGAAGGAACTTACCGTGAGAAGCTCTGTCTTCCCCATCTGGACATGGGCTGATCCCGAGATCTTATTCTAGCTCTCCCGGACCTCCCCTAGTTGACCAAGAGCTTCATCCAGATCATTGATGACGGATTCATTCCTTAGAGATCCTTTGTCGCCATATTTGGCGGACCAGTAACCTCCTAAGTCCGGCTTCACCAACTATACAAGCATTAAAAAGCAGAAAATAAGATCCAAGTAAAAGAAGAGCAAATAATAAAATAGACGCACCTCTTCAAGCCTCACCATTGGTTTCTCGGCTCTTATGGCATCCGCCAGTAGCTTCCCTCCACTGTTAGACACAGACTTCTTCTTTTTAGGGAGAGGAGGATCAACCAAATCGAAAACAGGTCATTTCTCAGCACTCTTACAGGGATCTGCTACCTTCCCCTTCTTTCGAGCCTCTTCCTCCTTCTGTTTCTTGCGTATCTCTACAAGGGCGCGACTGGCCTCAGACAAACCCCTAACAAGGGAACAATAAAATAATCAAGGTTCAAGGAAAAACAAAGTTACCTTCATCAAGTTGTGTAAACTTCACGTAAGAGATCTTGTCCCCTTCCCGGTGGATCAAAGGAATGTCATTCATCATAAAGTCCAAGGCATCGGCGTATGTCCAGGCATCTGCCTTGATACTTTTCAGGATATCCGCCACTTCCTCGTCACTGTCCGTCAATATACGCATGTCTCCAGCCATATACAAAGGTTTGGCATTCCAAACCGACGGAAATCCTAGAGATTCGCCCTCTCTTATCTTTACAAAGAAAAAATTTTCGTCCCAAAGATGGACATTGGACATCTTACCGTAGAAGGGCGAATAAGTTTTGAATTTAGCGAAAGTGAGGAAAGATTCAGCCTTTCGCTTCATTGGTTTGTGAAGAGACCGAAAGACACGAGGGTTACATACTATCCCTAAGTTCGAAGCCAAATAACAATCCAGAGCCAGATCTAACCAGCCATTCGGATGCAGCTGGCAAACAGTGATCCCAAAGTATGCCAAGATGTCCGCCATCATCTTAGGAAGAGGAAGCCAGAACCCTCTTTCTACATGACAACTATACACAGAAAAATATCCACTTGGCGGACAGGCGGGTCGCTGATGAGCAGCCGCCAACTGGGTCTCATAATTCTTAATCCACGGAAAGCGATCCGCCAGATTCGCTAGATCCGCGGCGCTCATACGAGACGGAGTGGACTCCGCACGTGGCGCCTTTTTCCTAGACGGAGCTGAAGAAGAAGCCTCCATCCCAGAAAACTTCCTAGAACCTATTGCCGGAGTAATACAAGAAACAGCGACGGGAAGATTTTGAGTCCTACCTAAACGAGTTCTATAGTTATTACACGCCGAGTTACACAACTTGGCTAGGTCACAACTGGGAGTACCTTCGGAAGAATCGGAATTTTCCAAAGAAGTAGTCCAGCTAATTTCAGTTTCAGAAGAAGTGGTCAAATTAAACAGTTCGAAAGTAGACTCAGAAGAAGAAGAAGAACTCCTAAACATTCAGAAAGCAGAGCAAAAGGATTCACTTACATGAGAGTTAAAGGCTTTGAGGATTCTGGAACTCCGAAAAAAAGCTCTGTAAAAAGCTCAAAGGAAGACGAAAGGGAAAAACGTGAATGAAGAAGAAAGAGAAAAGGGAAGGGGAAGAAGGCGTTTTCTCTTCCCTCGAGCAGTGCGCTTATCACACCTGTCACTCAACGTATGGCATTAAATAGAGTAGTCATCAATGTGAATCATCATGGTGGCGCGCGAAGAAGCTCAAAAGCCCTAAAGGACTTTAAAGGAACTTTAGGGGGGCTTCTGATAACATTGGGATATTATCCGAGGGGTCAAAGGAGATATTTACCCAAACGACCGCATATTGAACCGGTCAAAGAAGGCCATGGCATATCAAGCAACGACATCCGATAGGCGGATCACCGAAGCTCCGCCACACAAGATCCGTAGTCAAACCTACGTTAGATTCGCCATCACCCTTCGATCCGTCAGTTGAGCCGATTCCTCAATGAAGGCAATTAATGAGCTATTAATGAGCTAACGGACATACTTAAAGGAAACCAGTAACCGCCATTAATGGAGCATTAATGGAGACTTTCTAGTTACTAAATGTTACAACTTCATGACTATATATAACCTGCATCTCAAGCTATCAAGGTACACATTCTCACAATCCTAGCAACCCTAGTTTGTCAATTCAGTTTATCCCTCCATATTCTATACTGACTTTGACATCGGAGCTTCCCCCCGTCGAACCCAACGATGCCCCCACAGGGACGGAAGCTAATCGGAAATTCTCCACTAGTCATCAGGTTCTTACTACAACTAGCCGTATATGTTTATTGCAATTAACTTAATCAAATCAATTAAATTAAAACTTATAACAGAATGAGTGTGCATACTGTATTATCAGAACCGTCAGCCATAAGAAGTCAGGTTGATTCTGACGTTTACCTTTCTATATTAGATGCAGTACAATACGACCCTTCATCAATTATATCCTTAAAGAAACCATAACTATGGAAACTATTAAGTTACATATACATAGATGTTTGTTTTACTTGTCCAAGTAAAATTAACTCTAAATAGATAAGTTAAGTAAAATCTCCATTTCATCTCTTAACCTTATCACCTTGTAAGGATTTCAAGTCAATTCTCCACAAGATTCCATGGATATATCTCTCATCTATCAGGTGTGATGAATGCTCAATCTATCATTAACTATTTTGCAATTACAGAGTCAAAGCATCACACTATATAATCAAGAATCACTAATTAATGATTGTTTGAGTCTGAAGATTAGTTATACCTACTAATACATCTGAGATAAGGCAGGTGACACTAGATAGATCCATCCATCCTATTATCTCAAGTCGGGTCCCAACCCTAATGAACTCTTTCATTTGATCCATGTAAATGTCTAGGTATCCACATATCTAAAGCTTGTGAGATCAACTTTATGTTTAGGAACAGAAGACATTGTTACATGTAAGTCTCTATTGTATTATGTTAATCTCAGAATATAATACTTAACTTGGGTTTATTTAAGTTTATCAATTAATTAGAATCATAAAATATGGTCTCACTTCATTCTTGTATGAACATTTTACGATTACTGTTGTAAACTAGGGATTACTTCTATCTAACTGTTTAGTTGTGATAAAAGATAATATGCCTTTATATAGTTTTTTTTTTTTTTGACTGAAAGATTTGAATATTTCATTAAATCAAATGCCTAAAAGGCTTACAACTGATGGGGGTGCATGAGTAGTTATAGTAATAGATGAAGAGGCTAATCCTAACTTTGCTAATTCATCGGCTACTTTATTTGTGCTTCTCTTTGAGAAGAGAAACGAGCAGCTGGCGAGTGAATCTTTTATTGCCCGACACTCTGAGATCAGCATCCCAAAGTGTGACCAATCATCCTCTTCGTCTGAAACTATCGCATTAATAACCAATTGAGCGTCCCCTTCTACACAAACCTCTTCCTCTCCCCTATCCTTTAGCCAGCTGAGAGCTTCACGGCATGATAGAGCCTCCGCTATCACTGGTGGTAGACTGCCCCGGATGGACCCATACCGAGCTGCAATTAGCCTACCCTACTTATCTCTTATCATAGCCCGGAACCCAGTTTTGTTCTGCTCCTCGCTGGTTGCCGCATCAAAATTTAATTTTACTCCTCTCGTTGGCGGGATCCAGATTTCCTGTTCTCCTCTCGTAGGCGTGTCGTTGTACCTGTTTAAGAGCTGTTGTGCCTTTCACCAATTTAGGAGCAGCTGGCTCGCGCGCTCCGCCATCAGTTCCGGCTCCAAAGCTTTCCTTTCCCAGATCCACTTATTTCTCCAGTACCAAATGTACCAGAGTAAATTTGCACAAGCCCCTGCTACTTCTTTTGAACAGGTTTCTAACAGATTTCTCCACCAGGAATGGAAGTCCCATGTGCTACTGTGTCAAAATTCCGCTAGGCGTGATGTATTCCAGACTCTTACCGTTATCGGGCATTTGAGGAAGATGTGTGTGACTGTTTCCTCCTGGTTTAAACACAGCGGACAGTGAACCCCTATTTCCATTCTGCGGTTGTGTAAGGATTTTCGCGTCGGGAGAGTGTTCCAGGCTGCTCTCCAGAAGAAATTCTTGACTTTTGGTGGGCAATCCATTTGCCATATTTTGCTCCACGGTGTGTTGCATATTTCTTCGTCTGGCTTCGGGTAAGATTCCATCAATGAGTAATATGCTGATTTAACACTGTATCGGCCTTTCTTCTCTGCCCTCCACAGCATGCTGTCTTCCATTTCCATTGACGGTAAAGGTATGTTGTTTATTCTCTCTCTATCCTCTTCTGAAAAATGAGCTTCTAATCTGTCTTGATTCCACGCCCCATTTAGGATTAGTTGATCAACTGTCCAGTTTCTGATAGGTGACAGAGGTACTGATTCTGGCAGTCCCGAGTCTGAATTAAGCCAGCTATCTTTCCATACCCTTGTTTTTTTACCATTTCCTATCCTTGATTGTGTACCCTTGTTTATCATTGTTTGCATTTTGTGGATGCTTGCCCATGTTGCGCTGGGATTTGCCCCTAACCGAGCCTCGCTGAAGCTTGTGTGCGAAAAGTAGCGTGCTTTGAACAATCTAGACACCATGGCCTGTGGGTTAGTTTGGAATTTCCATGCTTTCTTGCCTAAAAGGGCCAAGTTGAATTCATAAAACTGTCGGAAGTTTAACCCGCCCCACGATTTTCGGTAGCACAACTGCTTCCACACTTTCCACCTAATGCCTCTTCCCCACCAATACCCATTAAGGATAGTTTCAAGTTTTGTGCATAAGGTTTTGGGAAGGAGAAAAACCTGCATCACATAGGCCGGGATTGCTTGGGCAACTGATTTGATTAGTACTGCTTTGCCACCCTGTGACACTTTCTTTGCATTCCAGCCAGTTATTCTTTTCCTCAGTCTGTCCACTATGTAGTCAAAGGTGCTTGAGCAATTTCTTTCCACCACCGACGGGAGTCCCAGATATGTATCTTGTCTGTCTACTTATGAAACTTGCATGAAATCCGCCAACTCCGCCTTTCTTTCCACAGTAACTTTCGAGCTGAAAGTTATTTTTTATTTCTCAAAATTAATCTTTTGGCCCAAGGCGCGTTCATAGGCTTGAAAGATATTCTTAATGGATGTACATTCCTCTTTTGTTGCCTGGAAAAAGAAATAACTGTCGTTGGTGAACAACAGGTGGGATATAGGTGGAGCCCCTCTACATATTCTGCACCCGTGTATCTTCCCTTCAGCCTCTGCTTGATTTAATAAGGTGGTCAGTCCCTCCATACATAGTATGAATAGGTATGGGGACAGCGGGTCTCCCTGCCTGAGCCCCCGGGATGGCTTAAAGGTCGGGAATTTTGCATTCTTGTTTACAATTTGGTACTCTACCGTTGTTACGCATGTCATAATGAGTTCAATGAACTGCCTTGGGAAATTCATAATAACCATAATAGCTTTTAAAAACTCCCACTCAACCCGATCATAGGCTTTTGACATATCCACCTTTAGTGCTGAATACCCTTTCCTTCCTCCCTTACCCAGTCTAATTGCATGCCCCACTTCCTGCGCGATCAGAATATTATCTGTGATGGCTCGTTTTGGGATAAAAGCACTCTGAGCATGAGATATAATGGAGTCTAAAACCCTTTTCAGTCTATTAGCCACCGCCTTTGTCATTATTTTAACCAGGACATTGCACAAAGCTATCGGTCTTAGGTCTGTTATTGCCTTTGGTGGATTCTTCTTTGGGATTAAGACCAAATTCGTCTGATTTAAGTGAGCAGGGAAAGTGCCTGTGTTGAGGCAGTTGCAGCAATAGGAAGCAATTGAGTTGCCAATCATTGGCCAGTGTTGTTGATAGAAGCCCGGATTCAGTTCGTCGGGTCCGGGTGCATCGAGAATGTCGCTTGTTTTATTTCCTCTACCGTGTACGGCCGAACGAGGCGCTGCTGCTGATCTTCTAAAACTCGGCCTTGTATGCCCGACAAAAACTCCGTTCCGTTGCAGCCATTTGAAATGAACAAATCCTTGAAGTGGTTTTGTATACCTTCTGCTAAACCAGTCGACCAAGTGTGCTGCTGTCCCGAACTTAGTATTAGGCTCCCAAAGTCGTTTTTCCGTTTTCGATTCTGCACCGTGTTAGGGAAGAATCGGGAGTTTTGATCTCCTTCCTGTAGCCATTTGCATTTCGATCTCTGTTTCCAGTAGATTTCTTGCTCCAGGCGGACTTTTTCTAGCTCTGATGTCACTCTTTCAATTTCACTTGTGTTTGTTGTACCCCTTAGAGCCTCCAATTCTCTGTGTAGCCGTTTTGCTCGGCCTTTGAACTTGTTTCGCTGCTCGTTTCCCCATTTTTGAAGAGCCTGTTGACACTTGTTTATTTTTGCTTCAATGTTTTGCATTTCAGACACACCCCATGCCTCCGCCACTATCTGTTTGCATTTCTCTTCCAAACCCCATGAATTTTCATATCGGAAGACGTATGGGTTGCGGGTCTATTCCTGGTGGGTCTTCAGGACCAGAGCTGAATGGTCCGATTGGGTGGTACTGACATTCTGAATAATCGCCTCTGGGAATCTATCCCGCCACGAGTTGGTCATCACCCCTCTGTCCAGCTTTTCCTCCATCACTATTTGGCCCTGTCTGATTCTTGTCCAGGTGAATTGGTAGCCCTGCATCCGAATGTCCAAAAGGCCATAGTATTCAAGAGTTTCGTTGAAACCTGCTAATAGCGCCTCGGGATGTCTACGTCTGCCACGTTTTTCTGCTGATAATGCTAAGTCGTTGAAGTCCCCCATCACCAACCACGGCAAGCTTGAGATCCTTGATAGAGTTTTCAGACACAGCCATGATTCCGCTCTTCTATTTCTTTCTGGTAAACCATAAAAACCCGTAAATCTCCACTCTTCCATCTCTTCTTGTTTTATCACCACGTCGATAAAGTTTACTCCATATTTCTGTAAGCTCACCCCAATCGACTCCTTCCAGAGTAGCGCTAGCCCGCCTCCTCCTCTTGAACTGTTTACTATAAAGCTTCTGTCGTAACCAATTGATTTCTTCAGATTATCTATTGTAGCTGAACCCACCACTGTCTCCATTAAGAAGATAATAGTTGGTTTGTGGGCTTGAATTAGCTCTTTGAGCTCGCAAACTGTCTCGAGGTTGCCCACTCCTCGGCAGTTCCAGCTTAGGCCGATCATAGCTTCCGGATGATCCTATCGATAGGATCTGCCGATATCTCTTCTTCTGTGACCATCTTGTCTTTGTTTGTCAGGGGATCACTACTATTGTCAGTTCTCCTTCTTTTTATTTCCGCCATCATATGGATTTCTTCCTCCACTTGGTTGATGTTGTCCATAGTTTGTTTAGCCTGCAGTTTAAGTGTTTCTGACTCAGCCTGCTCATTACTGTCTGCATTTGTTGGGACCAGGATTGGTGTTGTGTTTAGCCATGGGGATGAGTTCTGCATGAAGCGCCTGGGCTTAGCGCGGAGGAACGGACCATACAGTGTGATGAGATCAGGATCGTTCAGTGCGCGGAATTCTTTACAGTCTCGATCGTTATGCCCTAACAGTCCGCAGAAGAAACAGAAGTGCGGGAGTCTCTTGTATTTGAAATTGATCCATGTCCAGTCCTTTGTCGGCTTACCTAGCTTCATTCTCCTCTTCAACGGTTTCCTCACGTCCATTAGTACTTGGACCCTGAGATATCCTACGAATGGTTCTGAATAGTCTCTAGGATCTGTTTTAAGCACCTGTCCGATTGTTGTTCCACATTGTCTTACCACTCTTTCAGTACAGAATCCTGGGGGGATGTCGTGTAATTGAATCCAGAATGCGGTTTCATTCAGCTGAGCCGTATAGAAATCTTCTTTTCGGGTTACTCGTTGCAAAACCAGTAGTTTGTTCTCGAAAGACCAAGGCCCTCCATTCATGACCGCATTAAGGTCGAACACATGGTTGAACTGTAACAAGAATCTGCCTTCGTCTAAATCGCTTATCGCCATTCCACCTGCTGGCTTCCAGAGTTTAGAGAGGGTAATCTTCATCCCTTCAGAGTTAATCGGTTTGTCAGTGATAAAACGCCCTACACAACTCCATCGTAGGTCATAGGTGGGTAACTCAACATCTTCCTAGGCTACGGTCACGTTTTCCTCTTCCTCTGCCAAAGAAAGGTTGAGACAAGCGTTTGATATATCATCCATCGTTTGGTTTGCTACTAACAGAGATGTGCTATCTTGCGGTTTGTTCAGTTACGGTAGGCCGGATTGGATTTTCAAAAATCAGTGCTCTCGATTTCCTGCTTCTGGTAAATTTATCAAGGCTGTGGTAGATTGTTGTGATGGGGTTTGGATATCGCGGGAGATCAATGTAACGTCAACCCTAAGGTAGGGTAAATTGGTATGAACAGCAAACCCTAGCAGCTGCGGGGTAACGGGAGTTTTTCCAAAAATTTTTGCCTTTATATAGTTAAACTTACTATATCAAATGAATCAAATAACTTAATAATGAATAATTCATTTATTAATAAATTGTGTCCTAAAATAATTGTCTATAGGACACTAAACCAACAATATGTTGATGACATATTGCTCGCTAGTAATGACTTGACTCTACCACATAAGATTAAGAAATTCTATCTAAGCAATTTGAGATGAAAGATCTTGGTGGTGCCTCTTTTGTATTAGGAATCCAAATATATCACTCCTTGGATTATCACAAAAGGGTTATATAGAGAAAGTACTTAAGAGGTTTGGCATGCAAGGATGCAAACCAAGAGACAACTATGTGGCTAAAGGAGACAAGTTTAGTCTCAAATAGTGCCCTAAGAATGATTTTGAGCTTAAGGAAATGGAAAAGTTTCCTTATTCATCTATTGTAGGGAGCTTTATGTATGCTCAAGTATGTACACATCTAGATATATCGTTCATAGTTCGAATGCTAGGAAGATATTTGAGCAATCCTAGTCTGGATCATTGGAAAGCAACCAAAAGGGTACTGCTCTAATTATAGGGAACAAAAGACTACATGCTCACATATTGAAAATAAGACCAACTAGAGATCATGGGGTACACTAATTTTGATCATGTTGAATGTCAAGATACCCTCAAGTCCATTTCTAGTTACGTTTATCTATTGGATGGAGGAGTTGTTTCTTGAAAAAATGCTAAGCAAAAGCTTATTACTTCCTCCACTATGGCAGTAGAGTACATAGCATGCTACGAGGCATCCGGTCATGCATATTTTATCACTAAGTTGTGTATTGTGAATGGTATAGAAGGACCACTTAAGATATATTATGACAATAAATCGAGAGTCATGTTTTCCAATAACAATTGAAGTTCTATAAGTAATAAGCATATAAATATCAAGTATCTGGTAGTTAGAGAGAGAATTCAGAATGGACAAGTGTCAATAAAGCATATTGGGACTAACTCCATGGTAGTGGATCCACTCACTAAAGGATTACCATCTAAGGTGTTTAATGAGCACACTACTCATATGAGTGTTGCGACATTTGATAAAATTTGAGCTCATTGGAGTTTATGTTTTTGGTGCTTGTATTTAACACATTATGTTTTCTTGTTTATTGAGTTAATAAAGTTCTTTATTCATTTCCATTTTGATATGTTATTGTTCGATCTCACTAAAATTGGACCAGTTGGAAATAGGCATGTTGAGATCACATTACATGAAATGTCCATGCTACACATCCATACTTAATTCATATCATTTGGTTATGCTAATATATGTGATCATTATTAGTAAAGTTAGACTAAAAGGTAACTGGTTCTGCTTTGGTTCTATGTTGGCATGATTAATGGACAGAAGTTTTGATATATGCCTATAGTAAATATGATAGCATATTTTGACATCATAAATGTTTCATAATTTTCAAGGATATACATGTTTTACTCAAGTGGAAGATTGTTGGATTAAAATCCATAATGTGAGGGTTACATGTATAATATAGTAAATTATGGACTATCATATACTCCCTCCATTTTTAAATATAGGACGTTTAATGATCTTTCACCAATATTAAGAAAATAATTAATAGGTTGCTAAAAGGACAAAAACCACCCTAGATTTTCTCCTCGTTAAACACATACACTGAATTTGGCCCATTATTCTTTTTTATTGCCAAGGGCAAAGTTGGCAAACAATACCTATGGCACCATAGAAAACTACAAACGTCAACTTTTTAGGAACAAATTACAAACCTCTAAACGTCCTATATTTAAAAATGAAGGGAGTAATAGTTTGTTAAGTGATCTAATTTAGTTTATGGATCTAAGACATATATAATGGATATGAGTTTAAATATGTGTAGATACTCAGTTGCAATATACTAATTCTATGATGGGAAGAATAGTAATTGCAACAATTAGGTTCTCTCTATAAATAGAGGATTATGGTCCTTAAAGCAAAGCATTCAAAATCTACAACCTCCCCTGTCAAGTGTAGATGTTCTAGTTGCTTCCAGTCTCTAGAAGACAATCATCCTAAGGCAATCTTGATTTCATTCCACGCCTTTTATATGTAATATAGATTATGTCTGTATGATTTTAGAAAGATTAATACATTTGTATGGAATGATATCAATAACGAAATTTGGATTGCAACTATTTTTTGTGGCTATAAATTTCTCTTTTATGGATTTTCTAGCCTTTTTATAGTTTTTTTGTGTGGGGTATTTGTATCATCTCTAATCTCAATTTGTATAAAGTTTTATTTCTGTTTTTTTTAAGAATATTTCTCTTTGTTTTTCATATATATGTATAGGGGTGAAATCCAGTGTGACAAGGGGTTAGGGTGAGATCCAATGTGACAAGGGCTAGGGTGTGACAAGGAGCTTATTGTATGACATAACAAAACTACGTAGTTTTGTTGATAATTGAAAAGGGCAAGGTGGTAAATTTGTAAATAAAAGGAAAGAGAGGATAGAGAAAATTGTTTTATTTCTTTTCTTTAAAATACATTATTCCGACATTTCTAACCTCGTTTTTCGAAAATTTTTATACTATTAGACTCGTCTAAATTAGACGGTCATTTTAAGATCCCTGAAGCTTAGGGATGGCAACGGTTAGTGTACCCGCGGGTACACGGCACTACCCGATCCTAATGGGACTACCCGTACCCTGTATAAAAGGGTATGGGACGGGTATGGGATCAAAATCATTACCCGTTAGGGTAATGGGACGGGTATGGGAATACCCCCTAGGGTACCCGGTACCCGTTACCCGTCATAAAAAAAATTATATTAATAAATATCATTGTTTTTTAGATGTAATACATAAAATTTAAACCCCAACCATTTATTTTTCAACAATTGAGTGATACCACCAAGCTACTTTATTCTTATTAATTAATGTTCAATTTATTCAATTTTTAGATTGATGATTTATTAAATTTATAGTTTGTTAAATTTATAATATTTTTTTGATTTATTGATTCTTAACGGGTAAGGGTACCCGCGGGTACCCGCGAATTAAATGGGAAGGGTATGGGATGCAAAAGTATACCCGTTAGGGTAATGGGACGGGTACGGGTAATTAAAAAATAAAAGGGTAAGGGTTTGGGAATGACATTACCCGCAGGTACCCTACCCGTTGCCATCCCTACTAAAGCTCAAGTAAAAAAATTTCCAGTGAACGGAATCCGGGTGGGCGTTTTCTGGCGAAAAAAAGTGCCCAGAAAATTCTCAAAAAATTTCAGAAAATATAAAACATTATTCTGAGAAACTTTAATTCTTGGGTCAAAGTGATATTTCTTACGGTGTAGTCCCAATAAAACTTGTTCCTTAATTTTATCCATTTTACATACTTCAACAATTTATTGGGTCAAAACCGTAAGGAATCTCGTTTTGAGCGAAGAATTAAAGTTTCTTAAAATGATGTTTTAGATGTTTTAGAATTTTTTGATAATTTTCTGGACACGTTGTTTTATCCTACTTATATTGTTCCGACAGTGTACGAAATTGTTCCAAATCAGTGTACCATTTGTTCCAACATAATACTTATATTGTTCCAACAGAATAAATCAGCGTACCAATTTTCTCAACAAAATAGTTTTATTATTCTAGCATAATACTTATATTATTCCAACATAATAAATCAGTTTACCAATTGTTCCAAATCAATTTTATTATCTATGTCTTCAATTTCATTTTTGTTTCTTAGTATTTAATACAGTATCTTCAAAATTTATATTAGTTATATTATTTAGAAAATAATTTTAATTCTTATATTCTTCCAACATAATAGTAATATTGTTCTAACATAATACTTATATTGTTCCAACAGAATTGTTATATTGTTCCAACAAAATATTGCAACACATAGTGATAGTGCTGAAAGGTAAGATCAAAAAATGCCTAGAAAATTATCAAAAAATTCTAAAATATGTAAAACATCATTTTAATAAACTTTAATTCTTGGCTCAAAACGAGATTTCTTACGGTTTTGACCCAATAAATTGTTGAAGCATGTAAAATGGATAAAATTAAGGAAATTATTTTATTGAGACTAAACTGTAAATAATCTTGCTTCGACCCAAGAATTAAAGTTTCTCAAAATAATGTTTTACATTTTCTGGAATTGTTTGAGAATTTTCTGGGTACTTTCTGTTTTCTCACCGGAAAACGCCCACCTAATCGCCGGATTCCGTTGATTTGGGACTAAACCGTAAAGAATCCCACTTTCAGTCAAGAATTAAAGTTTCTCAGAATAATGTTTTACATTTTCTGGAATTTTTTAAAAATTTTCTAGGCATTTTGTTTCTCACAGAAAAACAAATCGCCGGATTCTATTCACCGGAATTTTTTTTACATGAGCTTCTAGGATTTTAAAATGACCGTCTAATTAAGACGAGTCCAACGGTATAAAAGTTTTTGAAAAACGAGGTTGGAAAAGTCGGAAAAATGCATTTTAAATAAAAAAATAAAACAATTTTCTCTTTCCTTTTATTTACAAATTTGTCCCCTTCTCCTGGTTAATTACGAAATTGGTCCTTATCACACAATAAGGCTTGTTACACCATAAAAAATGTGTCACATCTGATCTCTCATCTATATATATATATATATAATTTCCTGATTATTTTTAAAAGACTAATAATTATTTAACCCTTATTTTTACAAATCAATTTAGATATACAGAAGGATAAAACGAGAAAAAGAAAGCACGTAGAGGAGATGTATTAGCATCATAGGAAAGAGAAATTTTCTTCTTTCGAAAAAATAGTGTTCAATGTGGAAATTATATGGCCAACAATGTGGACATCCTACATGTACTATACTGATACTCAACATCAGCTTTGAAGAAAATAGCAAAAAGAAATAATCAAAATGACATTTTCCATAATTAAATGGGTAAACTACACCAATGGTACCTGAACTTTACATAGTTTACACTTTGGTATCTAGATTACATTTTGTCTCAAAAATATACCTGAAGTAACGATGACTGAACAATTTAGTATATTTTTACCGGTTATGACCGGTCAACGCGAGTTTCATAAGTTAATTACATTAATGGTAACCGAACTTTACCATAATTCACACTTCGGTACCTGGATTTTATTTTATTCTAAAAACATAACACAAGTAAAGGTGACTGAAAGGTTTAGTTCATTTGATCGGTTAGTGACCGGGTAACATGAACTAAACATTGGGACTCACCATACACTCAATTAACATAAAATTATAATATTGTCATTTATGAGCTAAATGACAATATTATAATTTTATGTTAATTGAGTGTATGATTGGTCTCAATTTTTAATTTAAAATGGTCAAACTCGGGTTGATCAATCACTGATCGGTCAAATATACTAAAATACTGAGTCATCTTTACTTGAAGTGTATTTTTTAGACAAAATGAAATCTAGGTACCAAAATGTGAATTCGGGTAAAGTTCAGGTACCATCAGTGTAATTTACTCATCAAAATCGCATTGATCGGCCATTAACCGGTAAAATATACTTAATTGTCCGGTCATCGATACTTCGGGTATATTTTTGAGACAAAATGTAATCTAAGTACCAAAGTGTGAATTAGAGTAAAGTTCAGGTACCATTGGTGTAATTTACTCATAATTAAATTGAAGTGAAATTTTTAAACCTTCAAACCTAACATCCGAGATAATCGATGCTTTTAATATCAAAGTGATAAATAATTTAATTTACTAAAGGCTTAATACATCATTTGTTCCCTAACTTACCTAAAAAGGTTGTTTGTCCTGAACTTTCAAAATATCCCGATAGCCGTTTCAACTTGCATAAAATGTTCAATTAGTACATGAACTTACATAAATGTAATCAATTAATCACTCGGTTGTAAAAAAGTAAGTTAAATGCCAAAGATGTGTTAACACATGTGCGTTTAACTGATATTTTTTACAACTGAAAGATTAATTTACTACATTAATAGATTTTTAACACTCAGGTCAGAATATGGTGTAGGATGGCAATTCCATCATAAAATAGCATTTGGCTATCTCATCACACAACATTTCATTTCATATGAAAAGTAGTTTTGATTACAAGGCATCATTGTGACAAACACTTTGAAATAGAAATAGTGCAAAGTGTTGAAGGGCTGATCAATAATTGATTTTCTGGTTTTGAGGTGGGATTGTGGAACAGTTTCTGAAGCTTTTGCTCCCTCTCTGGCCTGAATTAAATTAAATTAAGCAGAATAGACGTCTCATATTTCTTCGTCTGAACCAAAAATATCTATTACAATCATCTTTCCCATTCCCTGTTTTGCCTGCTCTCCTGAACATTCACTTTTCTTCCTTTTCTGATCTGCTTCCACTTTCATTGTACATGATTTCCTACAGTATAATAGAGAAAAATGTTGAGTTAGAATCAGAAATGAGATATTCCAAAAATCTCATCATTGATTCACCTTTTGTCCAAGCTACAATTTTTCTGACTTGGTGTTGCAGATACTTTATCAGAATTTTTTGGTTTTCTTGTCCCTGTAAATTCAAGATAACATCATCTCAGCACATTACATTGATTGACAATAGCAACTCAAAAGACAGTGAATGTTAACCATCTGAAACCTGTTATTTCATTAAGAAATCTTATGCCCTGTGAGTATGTATTTGTTGTCACTTTATCTCCATTTCTGTTAAAAAATCAAGGATATTAGCAAATTTACAGATACTCAGAATGAACATTAAGTCCCCTTTTGTTTTCGGAAAATATTGGGTAAAGGAAAATATTGCAAAATAAATATTTTCCCGTATTTGGCCACAACACCGGAAAACCCGAAGTGGTGGGTGGTTACTATTTTCAAAAAGATAAGAAAGAATGTAGTACTGTTCCAAAAGCTTAGAAAAATGTTTTACATTGACTTGTTTTTCTAAGCAAACAAACGTTGAAAATCAGAAAAATATTTTCATGCACAATATTTTCCGACAAACAAACGAGCCTAAGTAGGATTATTTGCAGACAAACCTCAATGCCTTCTTAAGCGCTTCCACAGAGAATAGTTTCGCTGGTTGTGTAGGCTTTTTGGTGCTTGTTTTGTCAGGGTCAACCACGTATATGCCTTTTGAGTTGAGAGGTTCTCTGAATGCTGTTCTTATGTTCCTGGGAAAAGTAAAATATATATGAAGCAGATAAATTATTTATCTCATGCAAAACTATATTAAGAAGTAGAAACTACGAATTGCCAAATGATTTCTAACTCCAATCACCTACCCTCCCTTTAGTTCTGTTCGCATTGTAGAATATATGTCTGATGCTTTCTGTAATCATACAGATACAGCGTAAGTTGATTTTCTAGATTAAAAAGAAGAGGAAGTTGCAGAATTGAAATGCATACTCACTGATTTGTGGAATTTGCAGTATATTCCTTGTCGTCTAGAATAACAAAACCGAAAGTTAGTATACCAAAAATCAATACTACATATTTCATAGTCCAGCGATTTTCGCAAGATAATTGAGAAACTGACAGAACTCACCAAACACAGAAATAGGAGTTAGAACTTTATTGATAAACTCCAGACCACTTTAATCAGGAAGTGATAACAAGATTAATGGAAGAAAGAAAAAGAAACCAGCAAAATAAAAAAAATATATAAAAATGAACAGAAGAGAAACTAATATGACTGGGAAGAACCCCTTCCCAAACTTTCAATCAAAGCCCAAAACCAATGCCATAAAAGCTGTCATTCTTTTCCGACACCTCCTATACATAACAACCAAAATCTCACACCAGTTCCAAGGCGTAATAGACTCCAGCTAAGAGCCACGTCTCACTTTTAATTCCTAACTAGCAACCACCCTTATTTGCTCTATACATTCATGTTTTCTATCAGAAACTTACAAATGTTTGATGTGTCATGGTCATGGAGAATGGCTATTACAGATCTTAGCACTTCATATTAGACATTTGTGAATGCAAGGCACATATTAATGGCAAAACATGATATGACCAAATATTGGGACAGATAAAAACTTCATATGTTTGTTAATGTAATAATCAATGATGAGAAGAAGCATGATAGATCAATTGAAATGGTATAACACTATCCATTTCAAGAAAAATAGTGATGATAGCACATGATAGTAGCTTCATTTATGATCTCCGAGGTTTTATGCATTACAAGTCCAAGTTGTTTTACAACCTGTCAGATACAACAGCAACAAAGCCTTAGTCCCGAAATGATTCAAGGTCGGCTAATATGAACCGTCATACAAAACCGTGAAATCAAGTCGTGTCAGCAACATAAATTCTTTCTCTCCACTCCGTTCTATCCACTGTCATATTTTCCTCAATCCCCAATAAACTCACTCTCAATCACCCTCGTGCTCAACTTGGAGGGTGATAGGTTTATATATGCTGTGGTATAATTGTGATAGTCCTGATACTTAATATGGTATAATTGTAACTATATACTCTAGGGTTTGGGTTGTAATTATGTATAAATACCTGTGATTAATAATACAATCTTAAGTAGCACAATTGTCTTTAGGGTGTGTCAGATATTAATATGAATTGAACTTTTAGCTATCAACTTAAACTTTTAGTTCAATTGGTTGGTTCCATGACACAAATCATTAACATTTTGAATAATACCCTGGATGTTTAATGACAACTTTCTAATAAACATTGCTGCAAAAAAGATAACCAGTGATACCTCTGCCCCCGACCAACAAACTACTGTCTACAAATTGGGTCCAGATAAGCAGCAGATTCAAGTAACAGACTAAATTTTACTCAAGGCCATGGCATCAGTTTGTCCAAATTATATTGTTCCTTACACCTTGCAAACCAATCTGTGCATGCAAGTCTCTAGTTCTTAACCATAAGCTGATCAGTCTATTTTACATCTGTGTTCAGGTAATCATTTCATTCATTACTTAATATACATTGTTAACATAGCTCAGTTAACTTGGTTTTTGTGGCTGATTTCACTCTGATGCCAATTCAAGCCAGATAAAAGCATCAAAATCAAACAAAGGACAAGTCTGTTAAATCAGAATCAACTAAACATATCTAATAGTTTGTCATGTTTTAATAACAAGACTACTCAGAACATTTATCTTTTATAAATTTAACACTTTTATCTTTTATAAATTTAACACCTCGCCCAAGAAAACAAGTTGAATGTAGAAATCTCAAAGTAACATACTTGTTTATGACTAGTGTGCATGGCATCCCATCCTTCTTTTTTCCTTTGCAAACTCCATAATCAATTGAATCTCCGATCTTTAATACTTGATTTGGAGTATACACACTTAGAGAAAAACCTCCCTACAAAAGACAAAAAAGAAAGTCAAATCTTTAAGAACAAAGAAGAATCCAGAGGAAATGAAAATATGGCATGCCAATTTCATACCATATTGTCCTTGCGTACATTGCAATTGAATAGTGCAAAAATAGTTCCTGCACGTTCCTCGCAGTTCTGCTGATAAGCATCATTAAATAAGAAAACTGATATTGTGTTTTCATCCAAACTCCCAAATTTCCATATCCCATAGCTCTTCCCAGCAGAACTTGTCCTTGCATGTCCCTTCTCAGTTAATACTCCAACGGTTGCCCACAATCCTGTAATAGTGTCTCCAACCAATTGATTTCTACAAAGTCCCAATATCCAGAAAACATTATTTCATTGCAATTCAAAGCCAGTGAATTCACTTTAAGATGTCACTGCAGAGTCAATAATTAGTGGGAAAAGAACACTTTTGTTCCTTAAAGGTATCAAACAATTTTTAACATTTTTAAACATTTGAAGATGATCATATATGATGAAAAAGAAAATTACTTGATAGCTGGTAAACGGACAAAACGGATATCTGAGAGACGTTGACTGAGCTCTGCAGGGGTGACCAATTGATTCCTGAAACAAATTAAATATCAAACAGGGTAATGAAGAAACTAAGATATTCTTGTAAAATTTTATAGAATTATGTGTAGTTGCTGATAGAATTATCAGAGTTCCACGTATTGATTGAGCTCTTACAGTAGCAGATGGATTTATAAGTCAACAAACACAAATAACCAATATCAAGTAGATTTTTATTCATTAAATAAATGTTATAGTTCATTATCCCTGATATAATTGAGGATAATCATAAACCACATCATATTAAAAATGCCATGAATTACAGAAGGTCTAAGCGAACCTGATTCTAAAACCTGAGTACTTCTCAACATGAGCGTCATTTGAGTTCTTTGACTGCTTCAACTTTTCAGGTTTCTTAGTAGGTTTTGGCTCATCATGAAGGCAATCTTGAACAGCATCTCTAAAGACAGACAAATCTGCCTGCGCCTGCCCTCTTCTCCTTGGTGATTCATCATCTGACAGATATCCTTCAAGATCGAAGCAATTAGGGTGAAATTATTATTAGTTCTCAACTTCTCATCATGTAAGGAACTACGGATGCCACTTATTATCCACAACATAAAATGAGAAACTGAAATAGTCATCTAATACTTGTAAACTCCCATTAAAGCTTAATAGCTTATCTAGATTGAGGTCTTAACCTTAAGTGGCGATTTCAAACCATAAAAAGCTTAATAGCTTATCTAGTTTCTGAAAGATAATATGTAATGAATTAATTAAAACTTTTTGAAATCATCAGAATCCTTAAGTTCAAAACCATCAAAGTTCACATTAGCAAAACATTATCCGTCTCCCTGATAATAAACACAATCAAACATTATCCCAATTTACTCTAGGGTTCTTCTGCCAAATACAGCGTAAGAGAATTAGAACATTCGGTTGCCCTAAGGGAAAATATTACAAAATTTAATGAAAACTAAACCCATTAACAATAGAGACTGCAGAAGAGGGTCTCAAGTTTACACAAAGCCAGGAAAGAGCTAACAACACATTGAGGAAAATTTGAAGAGAGGGAAAGAGAGGCAGATAGTGTTTATAATGAAATAGAGATGGAATACCTGGTGAATAAGAATGGAGATTCGATGGAGAAGCAGGAGGGGTTTCCAAGACTCGATCTTGGAGAGAAAGGAGTAAGTCAAGATCCTCTTCATGGCTTGACATCTTAGAACTGTAGGAATGGTCCACGGATTTGAGAGGTTTTGTGGCGTTGATTTTGCGGTTTGGAGGGAGAGAGAGGGAGAGTTCAATCTTTTGGAGGGAAATGCAAATGCTAAATTTACACTCACAGCAATTATTTAGATTACTGTAGGCCCAATGAACCGGATCCATTTTTCAAATTTGAACTGAAGATTATTAATCAAATGATAATAATTGGGAAAATGACATAGAAATTCATCTTTTAAAAACTATTTACAACTATGTAAGTCATAATTTTTTTATTATGTCACATTAGTACTTTTAATATATTTTAAGAATTAGAATTTATAAATTAGAAGTCTAGAATATATTTTCTAGGGCTTATGATTTATGAATTGAAGTCTAAATTTTTTAAATTATAGTATAAAATCATAATATATAGAGAATAATGACATATTAAGAATTAAGTTTATTGATATGATTTAGTTGTAATTTTTTACTTAATTATGATATTCATGTATTTTACCCATGATAATTTCAACACTCACAGTTTTTATTTTGGATTCACTTACCTGATATTACCCGGTCCTAATGGGACTATCCGTATCTTATATAAAAAGATATGAGATGTGTATAAGATCAAAAACATTACCTGTGGCGGGTATAAAAATACCCACAGGGTACTTGGTACCCATTATAAATCTTTTGTGTATTAAAAAATATTATTATACTTCAACATTGAATGATACGACCAAACTATTTTATTCTTATTTATTAATGTTAAAATATATATAACTTAATATACTGAGCTGGTTATCAATTTCAATCAAAATATAAAAGAAATCCTAAATCATTCGTATCCTAGTGGAAGAATTTTATAATTTTAGAATTTGTGATGTTTTATGGATAATTTATTAAATCTATGTTTTGTTAAATTTGTAATATTTTTGTTTTATGTAGGGTAAGGATACTCGTGTGTACCCACGAATTAAATGGGACGGGTATGAGATGCAAAAAGTATACTCGTTAGGATAATTAAAAAATAAATGGGTAAAAGTTTGGTATTGGGATTGGCACTGTCTGCGGGTACCTTACTCATTGTCATCCTAAAACAACAGTAATTTTATTCCAAAAATTCCAATTACGAAAATAATGTCATAAATACGAGAAAACCAAAACCAATATTTGTAAAATATTGTTTTCCAGTAAAATATTGTTTTCCAACATTCCTAAAATATCAATGTTTTAAAAATTGGGCTGGAAGTCAAACTGGGGTGACAATTGGTTCATGGGTGAATTGGTTCAATCGGTTGATTCGAATTGGTTAAATCTGATGATGTCATAAATAATCTTCTCTCTGATCTACAAGAGATGTCTTTTAAGGTTAATGCACAAAAATTAATAAATGCAATTAATTTTAACAAAAAGATTTTGTTACTCTTGTATTAATTGCATCTACTAATTAATTTGTATTTATTTCCAATGTAAAAAAGTAACTTAAATAAGGTTATATTGGATAAAAATCAACTAATGTGCATCGATTGAATCAAAACGTCATGTATTATGCAACAAACAAAATTCTCTAAAAAAACATTGTATGGTTTAGATTTATACAGTCTAGATCTAACGATGACAGACCAAATTCACTTGGGCAGTCACTGACCAGATGAAAACTACCGTATAAAACATATAAAGTATATAATATAATTTAATTTAATTTAAATTATAAAATTTACTTGATTTGTAAATTTTATCCTGTGTATATATAAATTTAAATATGAGTAAACTTTATTTAAATTACAAAAATAAATTAACTTTTAAATATATAAAAAAATAAATATTAAATAATTTTTATAATTTTTTATGTTTAGTTTGAGCACAATATATAGATTTATATTGTTGTTATTAGTCACATATGAAAAACTATCTTAGCGTAAGAATTGTATAGTATTACTTAGTGACTCAAGTTTGAATTTCATTACCTACATATATTTTTTTTTCTAATTAAACATTGATGAAAACTAATCGGACCGATTCACACGGTTCAGACCGATTTAACAACATCTAAAATCAACACTAACCGGATTGAAGACCTAACCGATTCATGGTCGAATTAATCAAGCCGATCGGTCCGATCCAATTTTCAAACCACTAAATACCAAACACTATATAAACGCTATATAAGAAAATGACTCTCAATTTTTTTCCATAATAGAATTCTATCCATATAAACTCTCGTGAAAAAAAAAAGTATCAATCGAACACCGATCTTCTATTTCAAATCCAATTATTACATTTTGATAATAATTTCTTCAACTTGTTTCGATTTTTTAATACAAAAATCTAACACAATTTTTTTTAATAAAATCGAGTTAAAAAAACTCCTAAACAGAAATACATAAATAATAGAAAAAACAACAATTCTCACCTACTAAAACATCAACTCTCTCAATCAAAATCATCTAAAAACGATGTCAACATATTTTAAAATAATTAAAAGCAAAACAAGTTCAACAATCAAATGAATTAGAGTAACTAATACATCAATTTCACCCACTTTCATTCAATTTCAGCATTTCATGTAATTAAAATAGTTGAAATTTTATGAAAATGAATGAAATATGTTATAACTCGCTTATAGGGTTAAAATAAATAATAAGACATGGAAATTAATATTCAATACAGTTTCAAAAAAAAAAAAGGTGACATTGCAATCACACACAAATATATGTATTTAGAAATCCATTGGAAGCAATAAAAATTAATTAAATTTCAATTAAAACACTAAACGAAATATCAAACTAATTTAAAATTAAAAATTATTTACAATGACTTTCAAATCTTAACAAACTCATTGAAATTGGCTGAAAGTTAACAAAAATCATGTATAACGGAAACAAACTATTATCAAATAAATAAATTAAATTTGTAATAAAATATGTCAAGCCCGATCCAAAATAGAATCGGATATGACAGTGAGACATTACCACAAACGTGAACGAGTCGAAAGTAACATCTCACAATCAAATGTTAAGAAATACAATTATAATTTGAACTTAAAAACATTTTCATAATATACTTTTACATTTGTAAAAGCTTGAAAATCACTTATAAATTCCAATTACGAATCATTTTCTCGTGCGTTTTACCAAAACGAGTTTGAAACATAGAAAATTACCCCAATTCTAACATGTTAACTTTTAATTTTCCTAACCTCACAAATTAACACCATAATTGGACATTCAAACCAAAATAACACACCACAACTTCTTTATCCTTTCAAAATTGGCAACTCGGGTGCCTAAACACTCACAAGCACAAAACAAACCTATATCTACATGTACAAAATGATATGCAATACCCTAGAAGATGACTTGGATAATCGTGGCTGTATCCAATCCTCGCCCTAGTGTCGAACACTTCCCTCAGTACCTCGTACTTCTTCGCCTAAAAACATTAAAACATTTGAAAATATGAGACAAAAATCTCAGTAAGCAACTATCAACTATAGAAACTAGTTTTTACGTAAAATAGCTATATGTATACATTTGTGAAAACATTTAACCAAACAAAACCTTAAACTTATTAACTTGTAAACAACATCCAATTAAAACATAATTTTAATTAATAATCTCAAATCAAATTTAATCAAAATGTAATGATTTTTATATAAACATTTACTAAAAATCAAAGTTCGAATCAAATTCAACATCGTATCCATCACCGAGTATCCCCTTGTAAATCAATCTACAACATGCAAACATAATCGAGACGTCTCTTTAACCATGCATAATCCCGTATTGGTCTTACCCAACACTTCGCTGTCAATACCCGACTATGTCTTTAGACTGTGTATACAGGTCATGTTCCTCACTGAACATGGTCTTCAAATATCAAACCACCTGTCCGAACTACTCCTGATGGATACAAACTTTACCCAAAATCCAACCAAACTTCAATTGTATACATTTTCTCATCAAATAGATCAGACTTTACTACAATCATCAATAAATCGAAATCCAACATTTACTGAACCAAAATAGCAATGGAACCCCTGAAGAAATCCAATTTAACACCAATTGAACCAAAATATCATTAAAACCCTTAAAGAAATTCAAATCAACATCAATTGAACCCAAATAGCACTTAAACCCTTAAGAAAATCAATTCAACATCAATTGAACTAAATATCCCTTAAGAAAACCAATTCAACATCAATTGAACCAAATAATAATCAAACTCTTAAGGAAACCAATTCAACATCAATTGAACCAAATAATAATCAAACTCTTAAGAAAATCAGTTTAACATCAAGGTATGAATTAAAATAGTCCAAATTACCATTGTGAACTCATTTCCTTCAAACTTGAACACAAACTCAAATCAACAACCAATACTCAAATCATTTCTAAGAAAACCCTTAGGAGACAAATTCATGAAAATTTATAGCTCAATATACATATATTTATACATGCAAACCAAAAACTAGTTGATAGTTACTTACCTTAGCCTAAATTTGAGAACACCACCACCAAACCCCTAAATTTATCCCAAATCTGCCTAGCCTGTATTCTTTGTACACTACTCAAAATCAAAATCCCTCCGGTCAGAAGTTGCTTCTATGTGATTTGAATGGTTAGATCTCCGGCAACACCTAAAACAGTGGAGCTGCCCTATTTTGGTGGGTGGTGGAAGGTGGTGGAGAATGGAGAGAGAATGGAGGAGGAAGAACAATGTAGAAGGAAGAATTTTGATCAAATGATATATAATTATGAATTATTGCTATATATAGGCCTTAATTTGAGTGGATAATTATTCACTTTGGTCCTCCAAAAATCTAATTTCTTTTAAAACTTACCCTAAACTTATAATTGTTATAAAAATGTGCAATTACCCTCAAAACTATACCCGTAACACCCAATTAATCGACTAATCCTAAGATGAATATAATATAACTTAGGGTTCGGGGTATAATAAATAAAAATTAAGGACATGAACGTGACAATTCTCACCACCTTAGAGAATTTTGTCCTCGAAATTTTACTTACCCGAAGAAGTGAACAAATGAGGGTATTGGTGTTTCATATCCGCTTCTCTTTCCCAGGTTGTTTCCTCCCGAGAATGTCTGTGCCACAATACTTTCACTAGTGGTAATGTTTTATTTTGTAACACTTTTTCCTCTCTAGCCAAGATTGCTACTGGTTCTTCTTTATAAGTCAAATCCTCTGAAAGTTCGATTGGTTGCTCCTGGATAATGTGATTTGGATCACTTCTATACCTCTGCAACATTGACACGTGAAAAACATCATGAATGTTTGAAAGATTTTGAGGCAACTTCAAACGATATGTAATAGGTCCAATTCTTTCCACAATTTCATATGAACCAATGAATCTAGGGCTCAACTTTCCTTTCTTGCCAAATCAGAGTAAACCCTTCCACGGTGATACTTTCAAAAATACCTTATCTCCCACAGTGTACTCAATTGGTCCACGTTTCAAATCTGCATAACTCTTTTGTCTGTCTTGAGCTTCTTTCAATTTCTGCTGGATAATTTGTACCTTTTCAGTCGTCAATTGCACTATCTCAGGCCCCAATAACTGTCTTTCACCCACTTCGGACCAACATAACGGAGTCCTGCACCTTCTTCCATACAATGCCTTATAAGGTGCCATATCAATGCTAGACTGATAACTATTATTATATGCAAACTCCATTAAAGGAAAATGCACATCCCAGCTACTTTGGAGATTCAGAATACTAACTCTTAACATATCCTCCAAAGTTTGAATTGTACGCTCACTTTGACCGTCTGACTGTGGATGGAAGGCAGTACTAAAGTTCAATTTAGTTCCCAATGCATCTTGAAAACTAGGCCAAAATCTTGATGTAAAACGAGGATCCCTATCAGACACAATAGAAACTGACACACCATGAAGTCTCACAATTTCTTTGACATACAATTATGCCAACTTTTCTAATGAGAAAGTTACCTTCACTGGCAGAAAATGGGCTGATTTCGTCAATTTATCTACAATTACCCATATAGCATCATTACCATATTGCGTATGAGGTAATTGTTGGTCCCTTATAACGTTACAAGTATAGTTCCAAGGGGGGGGTTAGGAACTATTTAAACTTTTTTCTAATTTAGGGCAGACTTCTTTTCTTAAGAGAAAAGGTTTTAACAGCGGCGCTGAGTAAACAGCAAGATACTGGCTTAGTCAACTGGTGACTAGGTCACTTTCTTAACTTGAGTCAGGAGTGTAACATCCCTAAAACCCTAACATATACATCTTCCCACATTCATATATGTTTTCATGATTGAATACATACATTTTAGATTCATCGCATTGTCATTAGAAGTTTCGTATGCATAATGCGATTACCGTGCGATTAGTAGACGATTAGTGTATCGTTAAGATGTAATGATTGGTTAATTGAGTTAGGACTTAAATGAATGAATGAATGAATTCATATGTCCTAAATTGATTAAGTTACACTTTAGGAGGGCTAAATTTGAGGGGGTTACAAGGAGATAGCACTTAGAGTCTATTCCTGAGCTCAGATGTTTGATGCGCACAACTCAGCTTGACCTCTTTACTTGGTCAGTTTTTGGTTATTTAAGCAAGTAATATATATAAGGAGTTTAAGGTAAGAAATGCGTTACTCAGCAGATTTATCCAAGTTCGACTTCTAAGCCTACGTCCTGTCCCCGGAACACGTTCCGAGCTTTCGAATCCTCTACTGAGCTCTTTAAAGGTAGAGCCTCAAACCTTTTACAATCTTAGCAACTGAGTATAACAAGAGTACCTTCCTTTATACCTCTACTCAATCCTAATCTCTCGCTGAGTACTATAACCGAGTACTCAGCCTCTCCTTTCTAATCTCTAGAAATGATAAGTGTTTGTCCTAAACAATGATTGCTAAGACACCTTAGATGATTGAATAATCACTCTAGACTTTTACACAAAAGATATGAAATTTAGTGTAAGATTGCTTTGCTTTTTGCTTGCAGAACTTGCGTAGAAATTTGGTCAGCGTAATGGCTTGATCAAGTTCTGTGTTGAATGAAGCTTCTGATGGCACTATTTATAGAGACGTCTTGATGCATCGGTCATTTCGAATTTCGAAATAACCGTTGGAGGGAAACGGCTTCTTGTCGTTGTCATCCTGACTTGCTCAGAGCTCTCGGCCAATCAGATTTGAGTATCTTCTGTCCTCGGTCAGCTTTTGGTCAGCTCGGCAGAGTGTCTCTCCTTTTATGGTAAAGTTAACTGGACAGCATACTGTGTCATATGAACTTTACCTAAAGTGGAAACACTTTGTCTGGAAGTTTTCCTTAGCCAGTTGCTGTCTTGTACGCTTTGTCGAATCAACTCAGCAGCTTCGTTCCGAAGTTGTTCCCTGAAGGTCTTCTAGATCCTTCTTCCGCTGAGTTGCGTTTTGTCCATAACGACAACGTTTTGACATACGCGGGCCGAGTTGTCTTGAACCGTTTGACTTGAGCTTTGACTCTTGTATTGGGCTTGGGCCTTTTAATCCTTATGTCTTATAAGTAATTTTTAACTCAACATTGAACAAACACATTAGTAGAATAAATCAAAGCATTTAAACTTAGTGTGTTTAGAATATGTTTTTAATTATACTTAAACAATTTTGTCAAATCAAAATTATGTGGAAAGGTGTTTCAACAAACTCTCCCATTTTGATGTTGGCAAAACTATTCAGCGAAAAACTCAGTATTGAGCTCCCCCATAATAGTTGACCTAATATAACTTAGCAAACTCCCCTGTAAGGGTTGAGCTACTGACTTAGTTTTACTCTAAACAATTGAAGGTTTAATCGAGTAAGTCTAAGGTCAGTTTTCAGATATAGGTCAGCTCATGGAACATATTCTATTTTACTCAGTGTTTAAGCGGAAGGTTTTATCATTCAGAGGGCGCTGAGTAATTTGTTGTTCAATGAGTTTTATAAGACAATGTTTTATAAACATTCAAGTCAATGTCAAACATGTTATCAGCATTGGGTTCAATCAATAAATTTTATAAGCCTTTAAACATAGCTGATTTAATTGAAGATACATAATGACATAATACACAGCATCGTATAAAAATAATTCATAACTCAGAGTTTGAACAGAAGATGCAAGTATTGATATTTAATATAGGTAGTCAGCGTTTACAAACAAAAGTTCAAGACAGGCATAGAGACTACATACTTAGCCTATACTGAGCTAGCCTATATCTATTTCTTTCTCTTCTGTTTGGACTGACTAGACTCATACTGTGTTCTCGCTTGTTCTTTCTCCCCCGTTTTGTCAACATCGGGAGGAGGAATCCTAAAGGCGTCGGTTAAGACGGCTCTGGTCAGTTCTGTGGACAGCGCTTTAAGTCTATCGGCGCTTTCATTGACACCATCAAAAATAGCCACTCCATTATCTGAGACCTCGGCGGGTATATTAAGCTCAGCAGCGCTGATCATGCTGACTGTGAAGGCTTGAGATTTGCCTATCCATGTAAGTGCATCGGTCAGACCAGCAATGACTTGATGGAATGTTTTGAGTAAGTAGGTGTCATAGTATTGACGCTGAACATTGCTGTGACGTATGTGGTTGAAGGTTTGTCTGGTGATAGACAACATTTCATTTTGCTTCATAGTGTCAGTATCCATCTCTTGCTTGTTCAGATTCAGCAATCGAACGGCCTCACCAATTTGCTCCACTGAGCACTGAGAATAGGAGACCATTTGCTCGTTGGTTTTGATTTGCTCGGTGTGAAGCTGAGCAAAGAGCATTTTAACTTCATCAGAAGTAGCATAGCGTGTGTTCGCAGTTGACAAGGTCTGAACTTGTTCTTGAAGAGTGTTGAGATGTTGAACTGTTGTCAGCTGGATCTCAGCCAGCTTTGCAATGGAATCCTGCTTAGCTTGCTGTGCTTGAAAGGTAATGATGACATTCAGCAAATCCTTGAATCCCTTAACTTCGTTGAGAAGCTGAGTGACTTGGGAAAGCTGAGTTGTCTCAATAGTGGAAGACCCAGCAGTAGGAGGAGTAGTTTGTTGAAGGTCTTTGATCAATGCTTGCACTGAGTCGATTATTCTTTTGCCAGACCCAGTGGCATTTAAGTAGGTTCGAGAGCCTTCATTAAGTTGTCCAGTGATATCAGTATGACCCGTTGGAAGAGGAGTCAAGGGAATGACATGGTCATTGACTGGAAGTGAGTTTCCAATCTGCACTTGAGTTTCAGGTAGAACTGATTGATCGGCAGAGGTGTTGATTGGAGAAGAAGTAATCCGGATGCTGTCGGTGCTAACTGAAGCAGGAATGTTCTGAGTCAGCATAAGACTTGGATTGACAGCATCGACGGGAATTGATTCCACTTGACTCATAGAATTTGCGAAAGCATTCAAGTCGGCATGTTCCTTTAGTGAAGAAACAGAGGCTTGCTTTTCTAGAGAAGCCGGTGGAGTAGAGGATGGTTGCTTTCTGAAAAATTTCGGCTTAAGTGCAGAGGGGTCCTTGGTTGCTTCTGAATAACAAAGTCAGGAAGGGTTGGTTGTTGAATAAGAATGTCACTGACTGTCGTCTGACCTGCCTTAACCAATCTTCTTCTGCGAGGAGGAGGAGTGTCAGCTTGGATAGACTCTCTTGAGTGAGATTGAGAAGTTTCTTCTTGATCAGCTTCTTGATCATCATTAAGCTGGTCAGCTTGTTTTTGTACTTGATCAACATTGTGTTGGTCATGTTCTTGTTCTTCTCCAGCAGCCAACTCAGTATTGGCTTGCTCAGCTTCAACCTCACTGGTTGTCTCCTCATTGTCCTCAGCGTCATCCTGACCGCTGGCCTCGTCTTCTTCTTCATCTTCTGAACTGTCACCATCTAACTCTTCCTCAACTTGTGCAATGAATTGATTGTCCAAATGCACCTCATCTTCTTGATGCTCAGCTATAGTTCCTAGACACTGTGTGTAGTGAGAGTCACCAGGAACAAGAATGTCAGTAGGGATAGCATCAATGGGAGTCAGTGAAGAAGACTTCTGCTTCTTTTGAGGCTGCACATCAGCATCTGTTCTTTCCTCAGTTTCAGGCTCATCTTGCCTGCTTCTTTTCTCAGCCGACTTAGGTCTCTCCTGACCTGGTTCAGCAACTGACTTAGGCTTCTTTGCCTTAGGCTCAGCCTTCTTTAAAGGGGTCTCAACAGCTTTCCTCTTGCGGGCAGCTGGAGCCTTAGTTCTTCTCCCTTTCTTCGGGACAGCTGTTTCCTCAGCTTGTTGTTCACCAGCAGCAACAGTTTTTCCTTTCTTCAGAGGCTGATTGAACTTCAAAGCCCTCAGGGGAAGCTGCTGTGATTTCAGATCCTCTGGCTTTAACTTCATCAGTTAGGTCTATTTGATGATCAATGAGGATCCTGGTGATGAGCGAGCCCAGCCTTAGAGTTCCGGTGCTCCGTAGGAACCCAGCAATTAGGAATACTGGCATGTTGATCGGTTTGTATGTCAGCATATGCCAGATGAAGCATTGCTCAAAATTCGTTGCTGAGGTGGTGCAGTTGATCTTAGGATAAATGAAGTAGGTCAGCAGATAGTGAGCCATCTTTTGATGCTGACCCATCGAAGAACTGGAGACTTCTCCTGAGTGGCCTTCAGGTTTACAGAAGGTGACTTCGTACCCAGTACCGTCATGATCTCCAGATCTTCTCAGCTTTGCTCCTTCATTTTTCAACTTCAGCAAGTTTGTCAGATAGTTAGGGTTTATGAATATGGTCTTTTCTCTTACCACAGTTGCCAGATAGTCCTGGTTGTCATCAGCAACACGGAGATTGTGGTAGAACTCCCTTACTAGGTCAGGATAAGTGTGATCCCTAATAGAGAATAGCTCGGTCCATCCATTTTGCGATATCCATTCGCAGAAGGGTTGCTCGGAAGTCACGACGGACTCAGAGACCCATCGTGAGAAGTCCACTTTCCATTCGCTAATGTTACCAAAGACCTTGCTATAGGTTCTGGTTTTGGTCGGTTTTTCTTTAGAGGAGGTAGCTTGCCCAGTTTTTCCTTTACTCGGCGTAGTGACCTTGGTAGTTTTAGGCACAGAAGTTTGCCTGGAGGGTTCATCGGAGCTGGTCTTAGGGTGACCGGCACCGGAGATGTTGACGGAAACTTTAGTCATAGTTTCAGAACAAGTTTGGGAAGCTTTGAGAGTTTTTAGAGAGAAAGCTTTGCCTTAGAATTCGATAGGTGTAAAGAAAATAAAGAATGAGGATTTACCCATTATTTATAGCGGTGAAGAGTGGATCTTATCGAATCCATGTGTCAGTTTTGCCTTGGGATTGTCAACCGACAAAGATCCTGGCATTTATGACACATTCGGTGCGTACGTCATCCTAGGTGGTTGTTCGCGTGCTTAAGCATCAAGTGCAACGGATCTAACACTCAGCGTTTAGAATACTAAGCGTTTTGAATTCTGAGTGGTCAGTAGTATATGAAAGGATGATTTCTCAGTTTAAGATTACTACTCGGTGTGCATATTGATTCAGTATTGATGTGTATTTTGTGTTAAGTACTCAGCATAACAATCACTCAGCATGCATTTGCATAAATCATTCAGCATAGTAATTCACTCAGCATAACTTTACATTTTAGAACAGGAATTTACTGAAGAGGATTAAACATACCAATGGCTTCTCTCAGTATGCTGAACTGTTCACGAGCCAGTGGCTTTGTGAAGATATCCGCAAGCTTCTCATCCGTTGGGACGTAGGTCAGCTTTATCTCACCTTTGAGTACATGGTCTCTAATAAAGTGATGCCTTATGCTGACATGCTTCATTCTATTGTGTTGAATTGGGTTCTTTGATAGATCAATTGCACTTTTGTTGTCGCATTTGACCTCAATTGTCTTTGTTTGAACACCATAGTCTTCAAGCTGTTGCTTAATCTATAGGACTTGAGCAACACAGTGACCAGCAGCAATGTACTCGGCTTCAGTGGTAGACAAGACTACTGACGCCTGCTTCTTGCTGAACCAAGATACAAGACAGCTTCCTAAGAAGTGACATCCTCTAGAGGTGCTTTTTCGTTCTAGCTTGTCTCGACCATAGTCAGCGTCAGTGTATCCAACGAGTGTAAAGCCATGAGTGTTGGGATACCATAAACCTGCGTTCACTGAGCTTTGCAAGTATCTAAAGATTCTTTTTACAGCTATGTAATGAGATTCCTTAGGGTTAGATTGATATCTAGCACAGTAGCATACTGAGAACTGAATGTCCGGTCTACTGGCTGTTAAGTAAAGTAGAGAGCCTATCATACCTCAATACAATTTGCTGTCTACTGACTTACCATTCTCGTCAGCGCAGAGGACAGTGTCAGTGCCCATAGGAGTGGATATTGGCTTGCAATTTTCCAAGTCATATTTCTTTAATATCTCCTTGGCATATTTAGCTTGACTGATGAAGATGCCATTCTTTCCTTGTTTTATTTGAAGTTCGAGGAAGAAGTTGAGTTCTCCCATCATCGACATTTCAAACTCAGTCTGCATTTGTTTGCTAAATTCCTTGCACATTGATTCGTTAGTTGCACTAAATATTATATCATCAACATAAATTTGAGCCAGCAGGGTATCTTTACCCTTTCTCTTAATGAATAAGGTTGTATCAGCTTTGCCCCTGACATAATTTCTAGTTAGCAGGAAACTGGTCAGCCTCTCATACCAAGCACGTGGTGCTTGCTTGAGGCCGTACAAAGCCTTTTTGAGTTTATAAACGTGGTTTGGGAATTTTGGATCCTCAAACCCTGGAGGTTGATTAACATAAACTTCCTCGTTTATAACTCCATTAAGAAATGCACTCTTAACATCCATTTGGAATAATTTAAAGTTCATGTAAGATGCATATGCACATAAGATCCTAATAGCTTCTAGCCTTGCCACTGGGGCAAATGTCTCACCGTAGTCAATACCTTCTTGCTGACTGTAGCCCTGAGCTACAAGCCTTGCTTTGTTCCTGACTACATTTCCTTGCTCATCCAGTTTGTTGCGGAAGACCCATCTTGTTCCAATGGTCTTCTGACTCCTTGGATGTGGCACTAGCTCCCATACATCGTTTCTTCTGAATTGGTCGAGTTCCTCTTGCATTGCACTCATCCAAAATTCATCTTCCTCAGCATCAGTGAAGTTCTTAGGTTCCTGAACTGAGACGAAGGCTACATTGCTGAGGTACCTCCTGAGTTGATTCCTCGTCATCAGGGTATTCCCAGCAGAATCAAGGATTGCACTCTCTGAGTGCCCTCTTGGAATCCTTATCTCTTTAGGTAGATTTTTGTCTTGTGTTGTCCGTGTTTTAACAATCTCTACAGAAGTAGACTGGTCAGTGAAAACAATCTTAGGTTCACTCTTACTCTTGGTCAGCCTTTTAGTAAATGACTCAGCAGCTGGTTCTTGGTCAGCGGTTACTGAGTGTGGATCATCCTCGGTCAGTGGCTGGTATCTACCTGCAGGGTTAGTCTCGTCGAACTCAACATGTAATGACTCTTCTAAAACTTGAGTTCGTTTATTGAAAACTCTGTATGCTTTGCTGTTTGTTGAGTAGCCTAAAAAGATAGCCTCATCAGCTTTTGAGTCAAAGTTTGCTAAGCTATCTTTGGTATTCAAAATAAAACATTTACAGCCAAAGGCACGAAAGTATCCAATGTTGGGCTTTCGTCCTTTCCAAAGTTCATAGGGGGTTTTCTTTAATATAGGTCTAACTAGAGCCCTATTAAGAATATAGCACGCTGTGTTAACAGCCTCTCCCCAAAAATACTTTGGAAGCCTATGCTCATCCAGCATTGTCCTGGCTATTTCAACCAGAGTTCTGTTCTTCCTTTCAACAACCCCATTTTGTTGAGGTGTTCTAGGAGCAGAAAAATTGTGGTCAATGCCGCTGGCTTCACAGAATTCAACAAACTTTTGGTTTTTGAATTCTCCACCATTATCACTTCGGATGTGAGCCAATTTTAGGTCTTTATCATTTTCAATTTTTCTAACCAAATTTGAAAATGTCTCAAAGGTATCATCCTTGCTACTCAGCAAGATGACCCAAGTGTACCGAGAGAAGTCATCTACAATGACCAAGGAAAATCTTCTTCCACCCAGACTCAGCGGCTGGACTGGACCGAAGAGATCCAAGTGTAGTAACTCTAACGGACGCTTAGTTGAGACAATGTTTTTGCTGTGAAAAGATTGTTTGGTTTGTTTTCCAGCTTGACAAGCGTGGCATAATTGATCTTTTTCAAATTTAAGTTCAGGCAGTCCCTCAACCAATTGCTTTCTTGCTAATTTGGCTAGGAGGTCCATGCTTACATGACCAAGTCTCCTGTGCCATAGCCAGGAATTTTCTTCCTTTGATACTAAGCATACAGTTTTTGAAAACTTTTTCTCTAAGTCTACCATAAAGACATTATCTATGCGAGGGGCAGTTAAAATTAACTCATTTGTTTTACCCTCGTATATTTTACATCCAGTAGCATCAAATATAACTTTTCTCCCATTGTCACATAGCTGAGCTACGCTGAGTAAGTTATATTTGAGTCCGCTGACTAGGGAGACTGACTCAAAAATACCTTATCTCCCACAATGTACTCAATTGGTCCACGTTTCAAATCTGCATAACTCTTTTGTCTGTCTTGAGCTTCTTTCAATTTCTGCTGGATAATTTGTACCTTTTCAGTCGTCAATTGCACTATCTCAGGCCCCAATAACTGTCTTTCACCCACTTCGGACCAACATAACGGAGTCCTGCACCTTCTTCCATACAATGCCTTATAAGGTGCCATATCAATGCTAGACTGATAACTATTATTATATGCAAACTCCATTAAAGGAAAATGCACATCCCAGCTACTTTGGAGATTCAGAATACTAACTCTTAACATATCCTCCAAAGTTTGAATTGTACGCTCACTTTGACCGTCTGACTGTGGATGGAAGGCAGTACTAAAGTTCAATTATGCATCTTGAAAACTAGGCCAAAATCTTGATGTAAAACGAGGATCCCTATCAGACACAATAGAAACTGACACACCATGAAGTCTCACAATTTCTTTGACATACAATTATGCCAACTTTTCTAATGAGAAAGTTACCTTCACTGGCAGAAAATGGGCTGATTTCGTCAATTTATCTACAATTACCTATATAGCATCATTACCATATTGCGTATGAGGTAATTGTTGGTCCCTTATAACGTTACAAGTATAGTTCCAATGGGGGGTTAGGAACTATTTAAACTTTTTTCTAATTTAGGGCAGACTTCTTTTCTTAAGAGAAAAGGTTTTAACAGCGGCGCTGAGTAAACAGCAAGATACTGGCTTAGTCAACTGGTGACTAGGTCAGTTTCTTAACTTGAGTCAGGAGTGTAACATCCCTAAAACCCTAACATATACATCTTCCCGCATTCATATATGTTTTCATGATTGAATACATACATTTTAGATTCATCGCATTGTCATTAGAAGTTTCGTATGCATAATGCGATTATCGTGCGATTAGTAGACGATTAGTGTATCGTTAAGATGTAACGATTGGTTAATTGAGTTAGGACTTAAATGAATGAATTCATATGTCCTAAATTGATTAAGTTACACTTTAGGAGGGCTGAATTTGAGGGGGTTACAAGGAGATAACACTTAGAGTCTATTCCTAAGCTCAGATGTTTGATGCGCACAACTCAGCTTGACCTCTTTACTTTGTCAGTTTTTGGTTATTTAAGCAAGCAATATATATAAGGAGTTTAAGGTAAAAAATGCGTTACTCAGCAGATTTATCCAGGTTCGGCTTCTAAGCCTACGTCCTGTCCCCGGAACACGTTCCGAGCTTTCGAATCCTCTACTGAGCTCTTTAAAGGTAGAGCCTCAAACCTTTTACAATCTTAGCAACTGAGTATAACAAGAGTACCTTCCTTTATACCTCTACTCAATCCTAATCTCTCGCTGAGTACTATAACCGAGTACTCAGCCTCTCCTTTCTAATCTCTAGAAATGATAAGTGTTTGTCCTAAACAATGATTGCTAAGACACCTTAGATGATTGAATAATCACTCTAGACTTTTACACAAAAGATATGAAATTTAGTGTAAGATTGCTTTGCTTTTTGTTTGCAGAACTTGCGTAGAAATTTGGTCAGCGTAATGGCTTGATCAAGTTCTGTGTTGAATGAAGCTTCTGATGGCACTATTTATAGAGACGTCTTGATGCATCGGTCATTTCGAATTTCGAAATAACCGTTGGAGGGAAACGGCTTCCTGTCGTTGTCATCCTGACTTGCTCAGAGCTCTCGGCCAATCAGATTTGAGTATCTTCTGTCCTCGGTCAGCTTTTGGTCAGCTCGGCAGAGTGTCTCTCCTTTTATGGTAAAGTCAACTGGACAGCATACTGTGTCGTCTGAACTTTACCCAAAGTGGAAACACTTTGTCTGGAAGTTTTCCTTAGCCAGCTGCTGTCTTGTACGCTTTGTCGAATCAACTCAGCAGCTTCGTTCCGAAGTTGTTCCCTGAAGGTCTTCTAGATCCTTCTTCCGCTGAATTGCGTTTTGTCCATAACGACAACGTTTTGACATACGCGGGCCGAGTTGTCTTGAACCGTTTGACTTGAGCTTTGACTCTTGTATTGGGCTTGGGCCTTTTAATCCTTATGTCTTATAAGCAATTTTTAACTCAACATTGAACAAACACATTAGTAGAACAAATCAAAGCATTTAAACTTAGTGTGTTTAGAATATGTTTTTAATTATACTTAAACAATTTTGTCAAATCAAAATTATGTGGAAAGGTGTTTCAACAGTAATCCACTGACAAAATCCATTGTAATATGCTCCCACTTCCATTCAAGAATAGGAAGCGGTTGCAAAGTACTAGCAGGTCGTTGATGTTCGGCTTTGACTTGTTGGCAACTCAAACATCTGCTCACATATTCAGCTATTTCTCTTTTCATCCATTTTCACAAAAAATGATCACGAAGGTTTTTGTACATCTTTGTACTCCCAGGGTGCATTGCATAGGAGGAATCATGAGCTTCTTCTAATATCTTATTTTTAATATCACTAATATTTGGAACACACATTCTATCTCCAAACATTAGCATGCCATCTATTGTAATCTTGTAATCAGTACACTTTCCTCGCACAACTTTATCTTTAATCCTCTCCAAGAACTCATATTGACTCTGAGCTTCTCTAATTCTATCTCTAAGAATTGGTCTCACTTTCAACATTGCACATAACACTCCTTCATTTTCACAATTCAACTCTACATTCAAAGCCCTCATTTGAACTAGACTTGTTCATGGGCTGGGCCGAGCTGAGCAATAATATCTTCTGTTCAAGCCCAACTTAACCCACAACTTTCAAAGTATGGGTTTGGACCGGGCTGGGCTTGAGCCAAAAATACAAATCCCAAGCCCAGCCCAGCCCACCCACACTATTTCAAAATCTATAAGAAAATAAAATGGCAAAGTTGAATTGTTTTCCCATTTTGCTAAAAAAAAAACAAACAGCACATAACCCACACTACTTTAAGTAGCAAACTGATATTTAACCTCATATCTTCTTATAGCATATCTTATTTAATCAACAAACAATTCATAAAATATAACTGATTTCATAATTTTATATATCCAATATCAGTCAAATATCAAATATTCAATCTTCCTTCTTCCCATGCTATCTAATATACCATATCCAATATTAATGCTTCCTATCTAACCAAAATATACCAAGATTAGACATGGTATATCAAAAACATATGTAATGTTAAGCCCTATATGAAAATGTGCAAAAAAAAAGGGGCTCAAAAACCAAAATACCAAAATAGTTATGATCCATATCAATATATGCAACATAAGGGCTCAAAACTATCAAAAACCAAAATTTATCATCTACAACTATCAACAACACAAAATGACAAGCATTGCTTTTGGTCTTCAATCCACATCCAAATTCTTCAACATGAACCTGCAATTAAAAAAATGAAATAATATTATTTAGTTACTGTAAAATTTCAATTGGAAAAGCAAATATATTGAATAAGTAAAGAGAAATTAACTTGAAACAACAAAATTAATCAATTTACTGCAGAATGTTTAATCATAAGATAATTACCTAAAACAAATCAAGCCCACAATCTTCACCTTCATCCACATCAGACCCATCATCACTAGAGCTTTCAAAATTATCCTTATTGATTGCTTGTTCATCTGCATGTAAAAATTATAAAAAAAGGCCTAATACACAAATAACCCCCTGAACTTGTCCAAATGTTGCAACTTCCTCCCTCCAACTTTCAATTGTAACAACTTACCCCTCAAACTTGTCCAATTGTAAAACACAACCCCAAATTGCTGACATGGATTGCAATTGAAGAAACACGTGAAATACAAAATCTGCAATGCTCGTTGAGTATAATAATCAGATCTTTGGCGTGATACGAATCCGGAATTTTTTTTACGGTTGCTTTAAATACGGGGTAAAAAAATTCTCAATTTGGGGTTATGTTTTACAATTGGACAAGTTTAAGGGGTAAGTTGTTACAATTGAAAGTTGAGGGATGCAGTTGCAACATTTGGACAAGTTCAGGGGGTTATTTGTGCATTAGGCCTAAAAAAATATCATTACATGTCAATCTAGAAAAATACAGTTTATATGAAAAAAAATGAAAATATGATACCTTCACCTTTAATCCAATCTCTAAGACACATAATAGCTTAAACAGTATTAGATTTCAAAGAACTTCGAGCGCTAGTAATAATCTTACCACTAGTGCTGAAAGAAGATTCAGATGCAACAGTACTAACAAGAATGGATAAAAGATCACGAGCCAATTTTGCTAGTTCAGGATACCACACTGAGCTTTTGTTCCAAAAGTCCAAGACATCTAAATCCTCATTCAATTCCCAAGTTGGCTCAGCCAAATAAAGATCAACTTGTGACTTTTCAACCGTACTAGAAGTCTCAGATATAAAAATAGAATAATCACCAAAAAGCTCATCATCATGATCACTCATATTCCCAACAGAATTACTAGCAGTAGCAGGTTTAACACTAGAAACATTTGAACCCTTGTATTCCTCAAATAACATGTGCAATCTAGCAACAATTTTCTGAACATAAAGAACACTTTCATCTCTTCCATAAATCTTATCATAACAGTAATGCAGAAACTGAACTTTGTAACGAGGATCTAAAAGAGCATTACAACTCAAAATTTCATTATATTCACCCCAATACTTATTAAACTTGGCCTGCATCGATGAAATAGTGCCACTCAAAACATTAACTTCTCCATTAACAACTTCTAACAATGCTTTATGAATCATCCAAACACTTTTGAAATACAGATTTGAAGTTGGAGTTTTAACAGCAGAAAAAATGCAAGTTACATCATAAAAAACTTTCAAAAACTTGTGAATCACACTCAAATTTTCCCACTCAACACCTGTAAGTCCATAACATCCCATAGTATGATCCCTACCACCAAAATAAATCAAAGCATCCATGTAATACAAGATATTATCATGCATCATATAAGTAGAGTTCCATCTCACAGGCATATCAAGTCTAAACTTCTTAGTGGTTTTCAATTGAAAGTTCTTTTGAGCAATTTCAAAAAACTTTTTTGATCTCTTTGGTGACATGTATACACACTCAATCATCTCACGTATTTTTTCAAGAGGATCTCTAATTATATCCAAACCAGATTACACGATAAGATTGATAATATGAGCAGAACAATAGATTTGAAAAAACATTCCATTCCGAATCAGACACTTTTTTGCCAAAAGACGACGCTTAATATTACCAATCATGGAATCATTATAGCTAGCATTATCAGTTATGATTGTCAAAACCTTTTCCTCAATATTCCACTGAGACAAACAAGAAAATAACTCATCAGCAATACACAAACCATCATAGGGAGGTGTCAAAGCCCTAAACCTCAATATCCTCTTCTGTAATTTCCATTCACTATCAACAAAATGTGCTGTAATGCAAATATAATCTTACCTAGTGTACTCATTTCTCCAATTATCAGTAGTTAAACAAACACGACTATTAGAATTCAAAATCATTTGTTTAATCCTATCCTTTTCACTCTTATATAAAGCCATCAAATCCCTCTTAAGCGTCTGCCTACTAAATGCATTAAACTATGGATTAGCTCTAGACATCATGCGTCTGAAACCCCTCTCTCCAACCAACAAAAAAGAATGACTACCTTCGACAACAAAAAGTGCAATGCATCTACGAAGCTCTCCACTATCAAACTTGTAATTTTTTAAAATATTACCACCAGAATCAGAAACTAAAAACTGTTTGATATCTTTGTTCACACGTTTTGGACACTTCTCCAAATGGCGCCTCAAATGCGAGGTACCATTTTTGGATGGAGCAGAAAACACATACTTACAAAACATGCAAGCAGCTTTAGTGATACCAGTATCCTTGTCTGTAATTGGAATGAAGTACTCCCACACATCTGATGTCTTCTTTGTCCTTTTTGATGCAGGTTGACCACCTTCCACCACTGCAATAGCTGGTCTTGCAGTTTGAGCATTTGGAGAAGGGGGCTTAGTTGCAGTTTGAGCATTTGGAGCAGCATTAGATTGAGTATTTGTTTGACCAGCAATTTGGGTAACTGGAATTTCACTGCAAGCCATCTACAATTTCAAAATTAAGAGATAAGGATGAATTTATCTAAAACAAAATAGTTAAAAAATGAAAAAAAAATAGCAAGCCAAATTGATAAGGAAATGAAAATATCACCTGCATTATTGGCACTTGAGTTTTAAAATGTTGCTCCATTGTTAATTACACTTGAGTTTCCAGAGGTCATTGCATTTCATCATTTTAAAAAATTAAAATAAGTATAAGTAATATATTACAAATTGATATTCTGATGTTAATAATAAAAATTGAGATGATGAGAAATTAAAAGAGAGGTCTACATATATTAAGCATTATATATTATCCTAATGATCATTATATATAATTAAGAGAGGTCTATATATCTTAAGCCATATATTAGTTAGATTGAAGTTGAAACTGAGTATTTACCGATAGGCAGAGAAAAGGAGGAAGATGAAAAGGTGTTTCATTTTGGAGGCTAGATCTGTTAATTGGAAAACCCTACCACAATGTACGAAACACACACATATATATAGTCATGTGAAAAGGTGAAAAACCCTAATATCCAGAATCTTCTTTATTTTATATTTATATATTTTTTTTTTTACAAATTATATTTTATATCTAGTTACAAATTATACTTAGCAACTTAAGAATAAATGGTACTGCTTCTCTTTTTAGACTGTACATGGTATTATTAAATGTACAAATCTAAACATTTATAATTTCTGCATAAATTTTTAATAAAAAACTTGAATACAAAGTTTATTAAATTATAAATCTATTAAACTAAAATTATTATTAAAAATTCAGATCGGGCCAGGCTGGGCCTGCGTTTTGAGATAAATCCCAGGCCCAACCCACTATATGTCCGGGTCTAAGCGGGCTTGGGCCGGACTGAGCTTATTAAGAAATATATATGTCCAAGCCCAGTCTTTAACGTGCGGGCCTGGGCGGGTTGAGCGGGCTTTTGAACAGGTCTAATTTGAAGTAACAAAGGCATTTTTACAGATTTAATATAGCTCAAACTTCCAACGTTCTTGCAACTCAAAGCATCAGCTACAACATTAGCTTTACCAGGATGATATTCAATCGTCAGATCATAATCTTTCAGTAGCTCAATCCATCTTCTTTGCCTCAAATTTAATTCCTTCTGACTCATTATGCACTTCAAACTCTTGTGATTAGTGAAAATGCGACATTTCTCACCATAAAGATAGTGTCTCCAAATCTTCAAAGCGAACACAACAGCAGCTAATTCAAGATCATGTGTTGGGTAATTCAATTCAGTGGTCTTAACTGTCGTGATGCATAAGCAATTACTTTATCATTCTGCATCAACACAATTCCAAGACATTGCCTTGAAACATCACTATATATTGTATACCCTTCACCCACTACAGGTAGTGTCAACACTGGAGCACTAATCAGTCTTGACTTCAAAGTATCAAAACTGTTGTGACACTCGGGTGTCCACTTGAATTTTACTCCCTTTTTCAACAACTGCGTCATCGGAGAAGCTATAAGTGAGAATCCATTCACAAACCTTTTGTAATACCCTACTAACCCAAGAAAACTACACACTTCATGTACATTCGATGGTGATTTCCAGTTAGCTACAACCTCAACTTTCTTAGGATCCACCAGAATTCCCTTAGTTGATACAACATGCCCCAAGAACATAATTTCATCAAGCCAAAACTCACATTTACTAAATTTGGCATACAACCGCTTCTCTCTCAAAATCTGCATAATTGTCCTCAAATGCTTACTGTGGTCTTCCTTACTCTTAGAATACACAAGAATATCATCAATAAACACAATTACAAATGTATCTAAATAGGGTTTAAATATTCGGTTCATCAGATCCATACATGCAGCAGGTGCATTAGTTAACCCGAATGGCATTACCAAAAACTCATAATGCCCATATCGAGTTTTGAAAGCTGTTTTCTGAACATCTCCTTCTCTGATCTTCAACTGATGATATCCGGTTCTCAGATCAATTTTTGAAAATATTATTGCCCATTGCAGCTGATCAAACAAATCATCGATTCTAGGCAACAAATACTTGTTACGGATTGTAACCTTATTCAACTGACGGTAATCTATACACAACCGCATTGTTCCATCCTTTTTCTTCACAAACAACACTGGAGCTCCCCAGGGTGATAAACTAGGTCGTATATATCCCTTATCTAACAACTCTTGCAACTGTAATTTTGATTCTTTCATTTCCTTCGGTGCCATTCTGTATGGTGCTAGGGATATAGGAGCAGTACCTGGTTGTAAGTCAATTGCAAACTCTACTTCTCTTTCTGGTGGTAACCCTGGTATATCATATGGGAACACATCTGGATGTTCATTCACAATTGGCACATCTTCTAATTTAGGAGGTTTTCCCCTGCTGTCTATCACATATGCCAAGAAAGATTCACGCCCCTTCCTTAACATTTTTAAAGCTATCATAACAGAGACTATATTTCTATGTACACCTCTCTCGCCTTGAAACACATATTTTTCCCCATTAGCTAATAACAGATTAACTTTCTTTCTACAACAGTCTACCAAGGCTTGACACTTAGATAATGAATCCATGTCTAATATCACATCAAATGTTTGAACCATTAAAGGTACCAAATCAGCATGTATAAAGGACTTTCCTAACTTTACTTCACAATCAGGATATACATGTGTACATACTAAAGAGTCTCCTATAGGCATGCTAACAATTAAACATTCAGGCATCAATTTCGACTCCCACATTACATCAGACATAAATAAAGGCGACACAAAGGAATGCATAGCACCAGGATCAATAAGCACATAAACATCTTTTCCAAATAAAGAAATCGTACCAGTGATAACTTCTGCAGATGCAACAGCTTCTTGTGGAGTCATAGCAAAAACTCGAGGTTGAGTTGCAACTCTATCCGACTGAGTACCCTGATTTCTAGCTCCCTGAGAAGTATTACCAGCTCCTCTAGCCATATTGGTACCTCTACCATTACCACGACCATTTCCTCTTCCAACTGAATTACCTCCACTTGTTCTGTCACCTTGTGATCCTCGACCTCTCCCAACTGTGTTCAATTTATGACAATTAGTACGTACGTGCCCTTCTTCACCACACTCGTAACATGAAATTCTTCTTTTAGATTCTGTTATCCTCCCTGATGACGGGCAATCCTTTTTCAAATGACCCCTTCCTCCACACTGATAACATCCCAGAGATCTTTTCCTGCATTCTCCAGAATGAAATTTCTCACACTGAACACATTTTGGACCATTACCACTACGAACAATGGAAGGACTATACGAAGCTTGGCTAATAGTATCAGATGCTCGGAAATTAGTACGGCTCACAGGTGCTCCTCTTGTGTTCTGACTCTGAGTTTGACCACCTCGAAACTGAGATGATCCCCATTTCACAAACTTGGATCTCCCAATATACCCTGACTGCTTCTGACTATTCTTAGATTCTAACTTGCCTTTCAACTTTTCTTTCTGCAATGCTTTTTCCACCCAGTCTCGGTAATGTGTACCTTCATACAAACTCAGTTCATTCTGATAAAATGCACTCAGACCATCTTTGAACCTTTCACATTTAACTTCCTCAGTAGGAAACCACTGACTTGCATAATGGTATAAATCATCGAACTTGTCCACATACTCCCTCCCAGTCATAGTTACCCCTAACTCTAGTTAACCATGTATCTGCTGACACATGTAATAAACCAAACACGGTTTTTACTTTATATTCATTACTTAACTGCATAGTACCAAAGACTTTTTCTGTAGCCTTTAACCAATTATCAGCTTCCTCAGGTTCAATTGTACCCCTAAAATTAAATGCCCCACAATTTTTGGCATCCTCAATTAACTCACTAGGCCTTCGACGTGCCTCACATGTTTATTTTTTTAAAGAGATAAAGAAGATTTATTTGATTTTTATTTTTTATTTTAGAGTTTGTTTGTGATAATTAGATAATAAGAGAGTCAATTTATAAAAATAAATAAATATAAAGACCAAATTAACTCTTTTCCCTTTGACTTTTAACACGTCAATTTAGTATGTGTTTGCTAACGAAACGAAGCACATGGTACCACTTTGCAAACTTTTAAATCACATGAACGTTGTTCAAAAATGGGTGTAACCACAAGGATTATTTTTATACTTTTTTCTTATTTTAATTCTCTCTAAATATACTTTCATTCTGATTCAATTATAGACGATTATAAAAGTGTTATTTTTAGTATCAATGACATTTTATAGATCGTTCCGCGAATAAAGTATCTCATACTTTAACTAGATCTTCTTATTCCTTATAAGAACTGTGAAGTTAGGTACTGTTGTTCCAAATTTTATTTTATATTCCTTATATATGATTCCGTTTAATAAAACTTATTTTTTTTTAAAAATAAAATAAAATAGGACAATTTTTATATAATAGTAACTAGTCACAACCATTTTGTAGTACAACCACGAGACCTCCAGGGATGCTCTTACTTAGATTCAAAATTGTTAATCATTATCTAATAAGTTGAAATTGCACCAAATTAAAATCAATTTTTTTAACAAAATTTTATTATTTCTTATATTAAAAGTGTAGTTGTACTTCTCCATAAACATTAGGGGAAAATATGCTGATATAAATGATGTTATTCATTTTGGTAATTGGCGACGAACAATATCAAGGATAATCCAGACTATGGTAATCCAGCTAATACCAAATATGGAGTTTACTCACAAGGATGCGGACTAAACAATGTTATGCTCAACCCTAATTTGGACATGATGACTATATGAACACACTACCGCTTAATTTGCATGCTGAAAATCAAACATTAAAAAGAACCAAACACAATAATTATATTCCTTCAACAAGACATTAAAAAGAACCAAACACTAATTATATTCCTTCAACAAGGAAATGCAGCTTAATACATCCTGAATTTGTAAAAAAAAAAAAAAAAAATTTCATTGGCTCTCTAAACTTTCAAAGTGTCCCGATTGCCCCCTCAATTTACATAAAATGTTCATTTAACCCACTGAACTTGTACAAAATGTAATAAATTGATCACTCGGATGCAAAAAAATAAGTTAAACATGAAAGATATATTGCACGTGTCTTAAAAGAAATAAAACGACCAAAATCGGGGTATACAGTTTTAATATTAACGAAGACAAATTTTATAGTTAAACAAGTAATAACTTCATTTTTAATCTATTTTTGAATTATATAATAATATTCTAAGATGCGTAGAATGTCTTTGGCGTTTAATTTACTTTTTTAGAACAGAATGATCAATTGATTACATTTTATGCAAGTTCAAGAGGCATATTTTATACAAGTTGAGGGGGCTATTGAGACACTTTAAAAATTCAGAGGGCCAATGAAGTTTTTTGGACAAGTTCAAGGGGCAAATGATGTATTAAGCCAGGAAAGCAGAAGATATTCAAGAACAAATAAGCATTGAACATAGTAGTTTCACTTCAAAGTTCATAGCAAAGAGCAAACCGTTTATTCATTGAAAAAACCATAATAATAATAATACGATAAAAAAAACAATGCAATAATCGGATCTCAGCGTCTCACTGTTCATCTTCAATTTGTATAATTTGCAGATAGATAACGCAGAATACAAGTAACATCATTGATCCAAAATAGGGGATGGAAAATAATCAACTGAATGGAACACAAACTAAAGGTAGAATACTATGAAATAATTCCTTTAATGCACATACATAAAACATGAATCAGATATCAAGACATTTTTCCAACCTGTAGTCAAAAGTTTGAGATTACTGACCATATCAGCATGCAAAACTGAAAAGATCTAAATAGGCTGGATTTTTTTTTTGAGATACTTGAAATGAAATTGTTTAACTGATAGAATTTTCTTCATTATCCTCTCTCATGCAACATTAACCTGTTGGCATTTCTTCCCAAATTGGAATATTCATTTATAATTTGATATTGATAAAGGGGGAAATAATTCGAAGTTAATGAGGACACTGACAGGATCTCAGTATTTTCAGTTATCTTCAATTTGCACTTTGCAGATAGATAACGCAGATTACAAATAACATCATTGATCCAGAAGAAAATGGGTAGCACATATTAGGCAATAAAAGGAGCCAAAACAAGAATAAGACATGAATCAGAAATAAGAACATTTTTTCTTCTCAATTTAGCAAGGAGTTTGAGGTTGTTGACCCTTCCTTCAGGCAACATGAGAGCAAAGGCAAACATAAGAAAATGATGAAGGTAAGGATACTAGATGGCTGGATCTCAGCATCTTAGCTTACAGAGCATAATAGCTTATAGAGCATCTCAGAGTGATAAATCCCCATGTCTTTCTTCACTGATAATCAAAGTGCAAGGATAACAATATTTAGTGAACTCATCACTGATGCTCATAAGGAGAATGTAGAACCCTAGTTGGTCAAGTAGAACACTGAAACAAATGAATGCTCCCACAGTATTAACATTCTAGGAAACCAACAGTTTTTTCCTCGCATGCACAAAACCAAAGTGCTAATCTGTTAATTTAGAACCAATAACCAAACAAGGAAGACTCTGAGATTGAATCAGAATCCAAAGACTAAAATTTGACACAAACCCAACAAAATACCAAATTAAGATATCAGAACTAAAACGAAGATCAACATCAGAGATTAAAAATAAGAATTGAAACAAAAACAATAACAAAAAGGAAATCAAAATCATTGGAGATAAGATCCTCATCAATTCACACCCAATATGAATCAGTAAGGTCTAAATATTTAAAAGAAAATAAAATAATTAGGAATCACAATCACCAAAAGGAAAAAAGGAATGCAAATTAACCAGAAAAGATATCAAAATCAAGGATAATTTGAATCATCGGCAAAACTAAGTACACAGAAAATAAAGCAGGTGGATGCGGCGGCATTAATCATTAACGGAAGCAGAGGATATAACAATATATATAGTATAGTAACAGAGAGAGAGACCTGGTCGTTGCGGCTTATGAAGGAGAGATCAAAAAAAGCATTCGGTGCCCTACATTAAAACAACGTCGTTTTCATGGAATTAAAATCAGCATGATTCTACTATCTTCGTTTACGTTGAGGGCTTAGTCCGGGCCTGCACGTGGTCTGGGCTGGCTGGCTAACATAGCCCATACCTGAACAGACCAGCTCTAAAAAGGAGCAAATTATGTGAAAAAGTCACGGATGTTTGTTTCATTTTTAACAACAAATATTTTAGTGCTAAGTATAAATAGAAAAGAGCCGCCACTTTTTGTTTTAATAGAAACTAGTAAGTCTCTCCTGTTGTAGTGGTTCTAGTCTTCTCGGGTGAGAAGGAGTCTTCCTAGGGTTTATCCTTGTCGATCATCGACGCCGGCAATTTGGTGCAACTTGCGATAAAACAAAACCTAATCACCAGGCCAAGATCGAAGCGTAATAATGGACAGAAATAAGGGATTGCTCGACGCCTATGCAAAGATGAGACTGGAGGAAGATGGGGAGGATGGTATTATGATTCCGACAGAAGAAGTTCCAGTCCTCGATTCGCAACCGTCTTTGTTCATCGTCGGGCAGTTCCTGATAGCTAAATCTATCCACCTGGACAACATGAAGTGTACGTTAGCATCCATATGGAAACCGGTGAAGGGTGTCACGATCATGGAGACAGATCGAGAAGGGCAGTATTTATTTCAGTTCTATCATGAGCTGGATGTAGTTCGAGTGCTGAATGATGGACCATGGACATTCAACCAGAATGTTCTAATTATCAAAAGGCTGGATTTAATGGAACAAGCAATGCAGGTGGAGCTATACAGACTGGTCATATGGGTTCAGATTGCAGACCTACCCGTGGGATTCCAAACAGAGAATATATGCAAAATTCTAGGAGACTTCCTAGGTTCATTCATAGAAGTAGATGATAGGAATTTTACAGGGCTCAGACATAGTTACTTGCGCATCAAGGTAGCTATAGATGTCTGATTACCCTTTAAAATGGGGCAGAAGATATGACTACCCAGTTTTTGCTTCTACTGTGGTATTATAGGCCACTCAGACAAGTTCTGTGCAAATGTTTTTGATAATCCTGCTGCACCAGTAGAAAGGCAGTATGGAAGCTTTCTTAGAGCAACAATACGCTGAAACGGTAGCCATGCGGGGAGGGAGTGGCTACGAGAGTCAGGTGGGGAAGGAAGTAACAGCAACAACGAGGGTAATATCACTTAAGTTGGATCAATCATAAGATCCTTCGGTTCCTATATCCCTGGAATTGCATTACAGCCAAATATCAGCAATATCATTCAAGGCATTACGCATGATCCCAAGAGACCGAGATGGGAGGAGAGCGAAATGGATATGGATGAATCAGATAACTCAAAAAACGAAGAAACGACAAGACCTAGAGGACAGGCCCGCCAGTATCAATGAGTCTATTCAGCTGGAACTGTCGTGGGCTGGGCAACTCACGAACAGTTCAGGTTCTATTGGACTAAATCTGAGTCCATAAGCCCATTGTAATGTTTTTAATGGAGACAATGATCAATCAAGAGAGAGTCCAGGCTGTCAGTAGGAAGCTGGGTTTTGGGAAAGCTTTTGTGGTGGATAGTATTGGACATGGAGGAGGGCTGGCCCTTCTTTGGAAGGAAAATATTGTGGAAATTATCTCATCTTCTCTAAATTTTATTAATGCAATTATTTCTCTACCAAATATAATGCCATTTCGAGTTACTGGTTTCTATGGATACCCGAAGAGAAATAGAAGGCGAGGATCCTGGGACTTGCTGCGATCCCTCAAGGAACATGATGGCTTAGCCTGGTGCTATATTGGTGATTTTAATGACTTGATGCGTTCTAGTGAGAAGAGAGGAGGACGAACGCATCCGAATGGTTTAATTGAAGGTTTAAAAGAGCCATTGAAGATAGTGAATTATACGAGGTGGTAATGGAGGGATATAAGTTCACATGGGAGGCGGGGGGAGGGTCAGAAAGATGGGTGGAGGAGAAGCCCGATAGAGCGCTCGTTAATAAGCAATGGAACAAAATGTTTGCAGAATCAAGGCTTAAAAACCTGATTACGGTTGCATCAGACCACACGGCACTACTGTTAGAACTGCATGTCTGGATCCGTCGGCCACCGGGAAAGCATTTTCGCTTCAAGAACATGTGGTTCCAGGAGGAGCAGTGTGAAGTGATAGTAACTGCAGCATGGAGAGCGGAAGCAGATAAACCAATAAGCGCCAAAATAACTAGCTGTCGGGCGGCCTTAGAAGGGTGGAGTTTGAACCTTGATACCAATTTCAAGAGATCGTTGAATCGTCTATAGGTTCAGTTACAGTGATACAAGGGCAGAAAGGATAGATTTAGGGCGGATCAGTTCAGTACAGCTTCTCAAGCTTATTCTAAAACTTTGAGACGGCAAGAGGAATTTCAGAAACAAATGGCGAAGTTGTTCTGGCTTCGGGATGGCGATTCCAATACAAAATACTTTCATGCTTATGCTTCGGAGAGGAAACGCCACAACGGGTTCAGTGAGTTACAGAATGAGGTAGGGGACAGCTGCACATGGGGTCAGGGCTAGAGGAGCTACTGACCGACTATTTCAGGAACATTTTTTCCAGCGCAGGCATTGTGGATGCACCTGTTCTTGAATGTGTTAGAACTAAGCTATCACACCAACACAAAGTTGTTTTAGCTAGACCGTTCACAACCAGCGATGTGAAGAGAGCTTGCTTTGAAATGCATCCAGATAAAAGCCCGGGTCCTGATGGATTCAATCCTGCATTTTATCAGAGATTCTGGAAGATTGTGGGTTCAGACATTAGTACAACATGCTTATCATATCTCAGTCAGTTTCAACTCCCTCAACACCTGAATGATTCGCTGATTATCCTCATTTCGAAGAAGCAGAATGTGAAATTGGTCTCAGAATTACGGTCGATAGCGCTATGTAATGCCCTCCTTAAAATCCTAACAAAGATGTTGGCCAATCAGATCAAACAAGTTCTTAAAGAGGTAATTTCAGTCAATCAAAGTGCGTTTCTTTCTGATAGACTGATCTCTGACAACATTCTGGTAGCCTATGAAATCATACATAAGTTAAAAGGCTAAAGACACGGTAAGAGAGGCACAACGACATTAAAACTCGATATGAGTAAAGCATACGACCGTGTTGAATGGGGATTCATAGAACACATGCTCTAAAAGTTAGAGTTCCCAACCAACTGGATAAGATGGATTCTGATGTGTGTAACGACAGTGTCATATAAAATCTATCAAGATGTAAGAGAATTGGGACCCATCATTCCGTAGAGGGGGCTCCAGTAGGGTGATCCCCTATCACCCTTTCTTTTTCTTATATGCGCAGAAGGTTTGTCAGTGAGCCTAAAAGCTAGAGAAAGGGAAGACAGAATCCATGGAATCCATGGTGCTAGACAAGCTCCTCAGATATCACATCTATTCTTCGCAGATGACAACCTACTATTCTTTAGAGCTAACAGAGATGAAGCTCAGTGTATTCAACAATGCCGTTCTGATTATGCAAATGCCTCGGGGTAGTGTATCAATTTCCGAAAGTCATCCCTATTCTTCAGCGCTAATACTATTCCTGCATCAAGAGCAGATGTCACTGACGTGCTCCAAGTAGCAAAGGTCGAGACACTAGATTCGTATTTGGGAGCACCGATTGATATAGAAAGAAGCAAAATGAGTGTATTCAAACCCTTAAAAGACAGAATATGGAACATAATCAACAACTGGAAAGAGAAGTTTTTGACTAGAGCGGGAAAGGAGGTGTTGATAAAGTCGGTTTTGCAAGCTATACCAATATATTTGATGAGTTTATTTTTACTACCCAAAGAATTCTGTGAGGAAATCAACAAATTACTTAATCAATTTTGGTGGAAGTCTGCAGGTTCAAATGTGTCGGGTGTATATTGGAAGAGATGGGAGAAGATGAGTATACCAAAGGCTAAAGGAGGGATGGGGTTTCGTGATATCCATATGTTCAATACAACGCTTCTTGCTAAACAAGATTGGAGAATATTGCAGAACGCGAAATCTTTAGTGGCAAGAATTATGAAGGCACGCTACTATCCCCACATCGATTTTCTCCAAGCCCTCTTGGGCCACAACTCGTCCTATACTTGGAGAAGTATACTCGCTGGTCGAGAACTACTGCGTTCAGGGATTTGAAGGAAAATTGGAGATGGGTTATCGACTGATATCTGGAGAGGGCCTTGGCTTCCAGATGCTGCAAATCCATACATCAGCAGCGCACAGCCGAACGGAGAAGCAGTTGAGCTGGTGGGGGATTTAATGGACGACACGGGATGCTGGATCCGACAGCAGGTCTTGCGAGTATTCAATGCAAGAGACAACCGACTAATCTTGTTAATTTCGCGAGGCAGACCAGGAATTCAATACTCGTGGTTATGGCAACATAATCCGAATGGAATGTATTCAGTGAAGAGTGGATATCTACTGATGGTTAACTCATCAGGAGATGAGCCTGTGACGAAAGATGAGGATGCTTGGAAAAGAATGTGGAAATTAAACGTGGCTCCTAAGATAAAGAATTTCCTTTGGCGTGTATGTTCTCACTGTCTACCGTCTCTATCCAACCTCAATTTAAGACACAGTTCATTGGTTAATCAATGTACCATTTGTGGTGACACGGAAGAAGACGAAAGCCATATATTCTTGACATGTTTTTTCGCAAAGCAAGTCTGGGAGAAGTTCTTTTCGGATAATAGAATGGAGGGGTCTACGATTTTTTCAGTTGGTATACACAACTGTTGGAGGTAAATTATCCTTCTATAGAAATTATCTCAGTTATCCTATATATGGCAATTGTGGAAGAATCGGAACCGTAAGGTTTGGTAGAAGAAATTCAACATCGCGAAATCGGTATTAGCAGCATCACAAATTGAATCGCAAAATTGGAAGGCGGGTTCAAGGGCGGAAGCGGGAAAACCATCAACACCAGCAGCGGAGAGAGCGAGATGGAAAAAGCCGCAGCAAGGTTTCCTCACTTGCAACATAGATGCATGTATGAACAAGGAGGAGGCTTTCAGTTCCGCGGGGATGCTGATTCGGGATTACACATGCAGTTGCTTATATGAACGGAAAATGGGTTTTGCAGATTTCATCAACCCGACGATTGCTGAAGCAGTAGCTGTGAAGGAGGCGTTGAGTTGGATCAAGTCTCTGAACCTGTCTAACGTAGAAATCCAATTAGATTGCTACGAAGTTGTGAAGGCTATTCAACATCAAAATTTTAATCTCTCATATCTTTCTGATGTTGTAAAGGACTATTGTTTACTATTACGAGATTTGAACTTACTTTCGATCTCATTTATTAGAAGATCAGCGAACCTAACAGCTGGCGAAAGTTGTTAGTTCTAGTTCTGATTTTGGTGAGTGGGCATGTCCACCACCAATTATTTCCGATATTATCTTTTCCGATTTATATTAATTCATTCATTCTTTAAAAAAAAACTAGTAATATTTTACTAGTATTATTTAAAAATGGTAAAAATGATTTTATAGTTTAGTTACATATTCGAGAATTATATTTTACTATATTTAAAACAATATCGAAATGTTCTTTAAAAAATAATACCTAAATGCTAGTATTTTTTTTGAACCAACCTAAATGCTATTATTTAAAAAAAATAATCATATACCATAAAAAAATTCATATGAAATTTATGATACAGAGTAGTCATGGTATTGATGATTTCAATCTTAAATTTTAAAAAAAAAAATCTTAAATCAACAAAAAAAAAAAACTTCTTTCACTCCTAACTAGTAGGAGTTAATCTTAAAAGTTAGAAAACCTTGCTTCCAAAGAGGAAAAATATATTTATTCATAAAAGCTGTTCATATTTACAAAGATTTGAGCTTAAATACCTCATAAACTAGCTAGTCAAAAGACCCAAAGGCCCTTAGAAGGGTTATAACATTAACCTACAACATAGGAGTGAAATAGGAGACATAAGACTTAATGACACAACTAAGTAAATAAGGTGAAATGATTAAACAATAAATATGTTGAAGCTGGATGGTGGCCGAACTGTGGCAGGGTTGTCTTCCTTGGTCACTAAGTAGGGTCATACAACGTGTGGCCTATCCTACACGTCGTGTGGCTATTCCTTTCGGCGAGTTGCGCGAACCTCTGGCCACTCTTTTGGGCTGCCTTTTATGTGTCTCACACGATGTGTGGCTGATATCACACACCGTGTGAATTATGCTTGAATTACCCTCTGACACACCGTGTGGTGCTGTGTCAATGAATTCCTCTCTTCGCTAACTTGCTCACACATGTGACACGCCGTGTGAGCTCTCACTCATACTTGGCTAAGTGTGTTAAAGAAAATGCCCTCATCAATTTGGAATCAAAATATTTGGTTTTATTTCAATCTCATGTATCTATATTAATGTAAAGTCACTTTCTAATTTCCACGACCGTGAACTTTTATCTCAACTTCATTCATATTACCTGTCTCTACCTTCAAACTCTTTATATGTTAGCAATATTAACCCCAAAAGACAAAGAAACATAAATTAAGTTATAGAAAAAGGATAATAATGTTAATTTGAAATTACAAGAAACCAAATAAAATTATAAAATTTCTGTAACCTTTAGCCGAACTGAATATCAAACGGGGTAATTTAAGACTTGATAATATTAGTTTCTTTAAGATATGTTTAGTTGCAATTGACTATCGACTCCTAAAATACAATAGAAATATGGGCAAACTCGAACCGTGTGTAAAAGTTATCACCGAAATAAAGACATAAATTGAATAGAGAATTAAAAACCGAAAATTGTAAGGACTTTGTTAGAGCATCCCTAATGGGAGATAACAACTTGGGGGTGACACCTAAGTTACAAGCAAAAATTATAACCATTAGAATACTTGTTACTTTACAATTTTTGAAGGGTAAAAAAATTTGGAAAAATTAACAGGAAGGACTTGACATGAAATTAACCAACCAAAAATATATTTTTCTGATGATGCCTTTTGAGGAAAGTGGTGGCCACTCTCCCATTCTTTGTGACTTTATAGGAAAGTGATGGTCACTCTCCCATTATTTGTGTTTTTATGCTAAGGCAAAAACTTGTTACTTTTTTTTTTTAAGTAACAAACTAAATTAAGTTACAATCACTCTAATGGTTGTAAACAAATAACTCCCTACAAGTGACAATGAAGTAACATCCATTAAGGATGCTCTTATGAAGCCACTGCCCACAGGAATCTAAGGAAACCTGTAAATATTAAATTAAGGGACTTTGCAATAGCAGAGTACCTGTAATTTTTCTCCATTACGGTGGATTGTCCACCATAATGGTACTTTTCTTTACTTTGGGTTTAAAAACAGTCCATTGTAAAGAAATATTTTTTTAACTAATACTATATTAATAATATTTTTTTAAAAGCCCTAAATTGGTGTTTAACCCGAAAATACCCTAATATTTGTTAAAAATTTAATATTACCCATAATTTTTAAAATGTTGACCACATCACTTAATATATTATTTATTCCCTAAATTTGTTTTAAAAAAATACCTCTATATTTATTCAAAATTTAATTTTATCCTCATTTTTAAAATGTTACCACATCAGTTAATATATTATTTGCTCCCTAAATTTTTAAAATATCTTAATAGCCCATCAACTTACATAGCGTAAAATATAGTCAATTAATCATTCGGTTAAAAAAAGTAAGTTACATGCAGAAAATGTGTTGTGTGCATCTCAGAAAAGTAAAACGATCAAGATCAGAGTATGATATTCTAATATAAAAAATGACAAGTTTTAGAGATAAAAACTTCATTTTTAGTATGCTTTAATTTATTATATGAATTATGCAATAACATTTTAAGGTGCGTGCAACAAACCTTTTGCATGAAGATTACTTTTTTACAACCGAGTGATTCATTTATTATATTTTAAGTAAGTTGAAGAGGGTTATCAAAATATTTTAAGCAAGTTAAGAAGGTTATTGGAATATTTTAAATTTTTTTTTATTCATTTAAAAGTTCAAAAGTCAATTAATTTTTTTGGACAAGCTTAGATAAAAAAAATGATATATTAAACCTAATATATAATTACACATCTAAATTTATACTTTATACTTTAACCTATCATATACCAGATTCTACTTATTACATACCTATAAGATATGGCAATTTTAGACCCCTAATACTCTTATTTGCTTATAAAATAGGTCAATTTATAAAAGAGTAATCTATATATAATATAAAACAGTAACGATGGAACTGAGGTGTCACTTCCTCCTTTTTTAGTGATAAAAAATTTAATATATTAATTTTAATTTTATTATATATATTTATCTATAAAAAGATTTTTTATCCATACTATATCAAAGAGTTCTACAGAATTTAAATTAATCCCTAAAATCTCTCTAATTCTCTACACATCTATCTATATATAATATAAAACCGTAACGATGGAGCTGAGGTGTCACTTCCTCCTTTTTTACTGATAAAAAATATAATAAAAAATATAATATATTAATTAATCCCTAAAATCTCTCTAATTCTCTACACATCTATATCTAAAAGTTCTACATAATTTAAATTAATCCCTAAAATCTCTCTAATTCTCTACATATCTATATATCTATATATAATATAAAACAGTAACGATGGAGCTGAGGTGCCACTTCCTCCTTTTTTACTGATAAAAAATATAATATAAAATATAATATATTAACTTTAGTTATATTATTATATTTATTTAATTATAAAAAGAGTATTTTATCCGTATTATATCTAAGAGTTCAACAGAATTTAAATTAATCCCTAAAATCTCTCTAATTCTCTACATATCTATATCTAAAAGTTCTACAGAATTTAAATTAATCCCTAAAATCTCTCTAATTCTCTACATATCTATATATCTATATATAATATAAAACAGTAACGATGGAGCTGAGGTGTCACTTCCTCCTTTTTTACTGATAAAAAATATAATATAAAATATAATATATTAACTTTAGTTATATTATTATATTTATTTAATTATAAAAAGAGTATTTTATCCGTATTATATCTAAGAGTTCTACAGAATTTAAATTAATCCCTAAAATCTCTCTAATTCTCTACATATCTATATCTAAAAGTTCTACAGAATCTATAGATAATATAAAACAGTAACGATGGAACTGAGGTGTCACTTCCTCATTTTTTAGTGATAAAAAATTTAATATATTAATTTTAATTTTATTATGTATATTTATCTATAAAAAGATTATTTTATCCCATATATTTAAGAGTACTACAGAATTTAAATTAATCCCTAAAATCTCTCTAATTTTCTATATCTATATATAATATAAAACAGTAACGATGGAACTGAGGTGTCACTTCCTCCTTTTTTACTGATAAAAAATATAATATAATATATAATATATTAGTTTTTATTTTATTATTATATTTATCTATAAAAATATTATTTAAAGTAAATGTGAAAATCAAATAATAATATTTAATTTATATAACACATTTATGTCATTAATTGTAATTATTAGATTGTATTTTTATTAATATTTATATATTAAGATGAATCCGTGCATCGCACGGGCCAAAAACTAATATAAGAGTATTAGAGGTCTATAAAATAGGTCAATTTTAGACATCTAATACTCTTAACATGTAATATATATATATATATATATATATATATATATATATATATATATATATATATTTAAATGAGCTGCCAATTTATACGTTTAACTAATTTTGTCTTATTGGTTTAACAAGAGGATTAGTTAAGTATAATTAACGTATATAGACGTGAAAATTGAATAGGTTAGTAGTTGATGAGATACTTAACTGTAATTGATCAACAAAACTTGCTTAGTCAAACCTATATCCTAACTAAATAGTGCGGTCTCGTGGTTGAGCTAATGCTTAGCCTTAGTTTTTTTTTTTTTTTTTTTTTTTATAGAACTTCATATTTTGCGATTTATTTAGAGATGTCATCTAACCAAGTAATAATCGAGATAAATTGGAAATAGAAGCAACAACTCTTGGTTAGATTAGATTTATTTAATACGAAAAATCACAATCTCTTGTTACACAATATAAAACACAACGTTTTCTTATATTTATGAATTTATAAAAGTTAAATAAGGAATCTAAAGTCCTAGTTTACATTTATTCTTGTTTATCAAAGCATAATTCTTCTTAGTTTATCTTGTTTTATTACTTCTAGTTAAAAACCAACCTCAAAGTTATTAATTGCTTAGATAATAAAGAACTTAATTATAACGGGTACTCGAATTATCAGATTTTGTGGGGATCGAATTGTACTTACATACTTTATTACTTGTTTGTGATAGAGTACATTTTTCCTTGTTATCCATATCACATGTATCATAAGGCAAAAGTCACTAGCCGAGTAGGGAACTCAATACTAAAAGAACAATTAGGTAAAACCTTGTAGGAAGATCGAATTATCTAAACATAAGGTAAAAAAGCGCTAGCCAAAGCTTGTCATTATAAGAACGATTTGGTAGATCCTAAAGAAAGGTCAAATTGTCACAAAAAAACTTTGCACTACGACTAAAGAAAGTCCACCAGAACTAAAGATCATGTAAAGGCATAAGATCCAGAAATAAGCCTTAATAAAATAAGGTCAGATATAGAAAAGAAATGTCTAAAAACTACACGCCAATTATATCCATAGTATCTAAAATACGAAGTTTCTAGATAGAATTTAAAGGAACCACCCAAGATCCCTCTTTTACAAAATTTCGAGTTTCCACATAGAGTTCTTTGAAAGCAGCGAGGGTTATTAAGTGAAAAAATTGTAGGAATAGAACCCTATATATGGTTTGAACTAAGACTCTTGCATAATTACAAGTTTGTGTTATCACTATTTTATATAGTATCTTAAGTCATTATTTTATGTTGTTTTTGAGAGTTTTGTGAGTGTTTCTTCATAGTTTTAAATGTATTCTTCTTTGTTCTTGTCTTGAATGGAATTATGAGTAATTTCAAGTGTTTTGGAATTAAAATGAAGAAATGGGAGAAAGCTATCTAGAGTTGTGATTCAGAAGTCAACAAATACACTAAAAGTCAAAACATATGATGTCGACTTTAAGTGATAGCTCCGCCAGCTGGGCAGAGCTACATGTGATTCAAGAATTAAAAAGAAAGCACAAATCTATTTAAAAATACTCCAAAACCTTCCTTGCTCAATTCTAAATTAATTAGTTCAAGAAAAAGAAGCATTCCTGAAGATTAGGGAGATACATATTTTAAAAAGACTCCAAAACATTCCTTACTCAATTCCAAATCAACTATGGCAAGATAAGGCAACAATATTAAAGACTATAAAGATGTTTTAGGTATTTTTTTTTTTTTATAAATAGGAGTCTCAAAACTCCTATAAATATGGACTTTTCCTAGTTAGTTCCATACATCGTTTTACACATCGTGTTTAGATCGTTTTCATTATTGTTATATTTCAGTTTTAGTTTCGCTTTGAATTTAATTTTAGCATTTAATTTTTAGCTTTTTCTTAGTGTAACAAGGTCTAAACTAATCCATAGTTTAAACCTTGAAAAACTATACTTTGATTTGTATTCACCTTGTGTTCTCAAAAGTGGTGAATACAAGATTGGTTGGTTGGGGAGTCGGTTTTGCATGTACGTGCGTAATTTTTTTTTGTTAAATCAAACTTGCTCAATTTTTTTTGTATATATAATACGTGTTATAATCTGAGTGGTCAATAACCAATTTTTAAGTATCAATGTAAGACTTCTCAAAAATTAAGTTAGATTCTTAACATGTAAAAAAAATGTGTTCAATAAAAAATTTTGGGTTTAGAGAGGACCTAACAGGCAAAACAAATTTAAAAATTTGGATTTGAGAGAGCCTTAAGGCCAAAAAAAAAAATTAGAAATTTGGTTTTAAGGGGGGGGGGGGGGGGGCTAACCGGAAAAAAAATAGAAATTTGGATTTGAGAGAGTCTAACGGCACAAAAAAAAATAGAAATTTGGATTTAAACCAGCATGCCATTAATATTTCTTGGTGACAGGGGGTCGGAACTGCTCCTAGCCAGGCCGATTTATCAATACTCAATCAAAGTTCTACGTCAAATGCCTAGTTTATCAAATACTTAATCACAGTTTAATCAAATCACCAATTTAGCACCCTAATCCTTAAATTTTGTGGAGACATGAGGGGTCAAAACTACCCTGGTCATGGTGGTTCCGACGGCCGGAGGAGCCCGGGCCCCCTCGGGCCCCTGCCTATATATGCCCTTAGTTCTCAAGTATTATTATATGAAAGTTCTTAGTTTCTTTCATCTCCATATTCTTCCATTTCTAATCTTTCAATTTTAATATTATTTGGGCATGAGTCTCTTAATTCCATTTCCATAATGCTTACATGTTTTAGCTATCATGAGCTAAATCTACATGGACTAGGATGGAGGTGAACTTAGCCTAATTAAATATGAATCTGTAATGAGCTTTATATTGTGTTATAAGAAGTTAGCAAATGAATTAATTAAAACCATTGTTTTATCTCTATTTGAGAAACCTAATCAAGTAAACAATTCAATCAAGCATTTTAGTTAATTCTATTCCCTAACCGGATAGTGCGGTTTAGTGGTTTAGACTACGACTTAACCTTGATTTTCATAGTCTTTAAAGCCTTTAATTATAATTAGGGATGTTGAAACACCTTTCCACATAATTTTGATTTGACAAAATTATTTAAGTATAATTAAAAACATATTCTAAACACTATAAGTTTAAATGCTTTGATTTATTCTACTAATGTGTTTGTTCAATGTTGAGTTAAATTGTTTATAAGATACAAAGTTTAAAAGGCCCAAAGCCCAATACGGAAGTCAAAGCCCAAGTCAAACAGTTTATGGCAACTCGGTCCGCGTATGTCAAAACGCTGTCGTTATGTACAAAACGCAACTCAGCGGAAGAAGGATCTAGAAGACCTTCGTGGAACAACTTCGGGATGAAGCTGCTGAGTTGATTCGATAAAGAGTACAAGACAACAGCTGGCTAAGAACAACTTCCAGACAAAGTGTTTCCACTTTGGGTAAAGTTTAGACGACACAGTATGCTGTCTAGTTGACCTTACCATAAATGGAGAGACATTCTGCCGAGCTGACCAAAAGCTGACCGAGGACAGAAGATACTCTAATCTGATTGGCCGAGAGCTCTGAGCAAGACAGGATGACAACGACAAGAAGCTGTTTCCCTCCAACGGTTATTTCGAAATTCGAAATGACCGATGCCTCAGACGTCTCTATAAATAGAGCCCTTCAGTTACTTCATTCAATACAGAACTTGATCAAGCCATTACGCTGACCAAATCTCTAAGCAAAGTTATGCAAGAAAAAGCAAAGCAATCTTACACTAAATTTCATATCTTTTGTGTAAAAGTCTAGAGTGATTATTCAATCATCTAAGGTGTCTTAGCAATCATTGTTTAAGATAAACACTTATCATTTCTAGAGATTAGAAAGGAGAGGCTGAGTACTCGGTTATAGTACTCAGCGAGAGATTAGGATTGAGTAGAGGTATAAAGGAAGGTACTCTTGTTATACTCAGTTGCTAAGATTGTAAAAGGTTTGATGCTCTACCGTTAAAGAGCTCAGTAGAGAATTCGAAATCTCGGAACGTGTTCCGGGGACAGGACGTAGGCTTGGAGGCCGAACCTGGATAAATCTGCTGAGTAACATATTTCTAACCTTAAACTCCTTTATATATTTATTGCTTGCTTAAACAAAAAACTGACCAAGTAAAGAGGTCAAGCTGAGTTGTGCGCATTGAATATCTGAGCTCAGGAATAGACTCTAAGTGCTATCTCTTGACTCAAGTAAAGAAACTGACCTAGTCACTAGTTGACTAAGCCAGTATCTTGCTATTCACTCAGCGCCACCGTTAAAACCTTTTTCTCACGAAAAAGAAGTCTGCCCTAACTTAAAATTTTTAAATAGTTCCTAACCCCCCCCCCTTGGAACTATACTTGTAACGTTATAAGGGACCAACAAGTGGTATCAGAGCTTAAAAGCTCACTGTAAAAGGTTTAACAACCTTGAGCTGATCCCCACTATGGGCGAAAATAGTACTCGGTTTCTCCTAGGAAACCAAACAACTCAGATCTTACCTGAGGGGCTGTCCATTACTCGGCCTCCCCTATTCTTCGGGTCTAACTATACCTTCTGGAAGAATAGGATGAAAAATTTCATTCAGGCTACAAATATGAGTGTCTGGCTATCCATAGTCCAAGGTCCATTTGTACCTGTCGAAGTTGTGGCTGGCCTAACAGTTGTTAAAGCTGAGGCCAAATGGACAGAGGATGATCTCAAGAAGCTGCAAAATCATGCTTCGGCTATAAATATGCTTCACTGTGCGCTCGATGCTGCAGAATATAATAAAATCTCAGGTTGTGAGTCGGCGCAAGAGATCTGGAAGAAGCTGGAGGTCACCTACGAAGGAACCAATAAAGTAAAGGAGTCCAAGATGAACCAGCAGATGAGACTGTACGAGCTGTTCGAAATGAACAATGATGAGGGAATATCTGACATGAATGCAAGGTTTACCAACATCATCAATGAGCTCAAGAGACTTGGGAAGATCTTCACTAAGGAAGAACAAGTCAAAAAGATACTCAGGAGTCTTCCTAAAGACTGGCAAGCAAAGAAGACCGCTGTTGAGGAAGCTCAGGACTTAACCACCTACAAATATGACGAACTCACCGGCTCGCTGCTGACCCATGAGATATCAATGAAAAACTTCGAGGTGAAGGAAAAGTCTGAAGACAAGAAGCAGAAGTCTCTTGTCATGAAAGCTGAATCCACTGATGGGAGCTCAACAGATGATGAAGAGATGGCTATGTTCACAAGGAAGATGAAAAGGCTATTCAAAAAGAATGACAAATATTCTAAGAAGCCTTACAGAAAGTTTGATAAGTATAAAGCTGACTCCAGCGACAGCAAATACAAGAAGGACAACTCAAAGCCTATTACATGCTTTGAATGTCATCAAACTGGCCATATCAAGTCAATCTGCCCCACGCTGAGGAAAGATAAGAAGAACGGCAAAAAGGCAATGGTGGCAACATGGGGCGACAGTGATGAGTCTTCATCAACAGAAGCTGAGGCCACCGAGTCAGCAAAGATATGCTTCATGGCTGACGAACTTGCTGAGCCGTGCGTCTCTGAGCATGCTGACCCCTCCATTGTATCTGACGATGAGGAGCAATCAAATGAGGTAATATCACTTTCTCAGCTCAGAAACGAAATGGGTAATGCCCTGAGTGACCTCTATACACTTGTCAAAAAGTGTAATAAAAAAATTAGAGCACTCAGCAGGCGCTGTGACGAGGTTGAAGAGGTCAAGCTAAGTGACCTCAGATACCTTCTTCAGGACAACTCAACTTTGCATGATAACATGGAGATCATACATAAGTCTGTCTCTGAAGTCCAATCAGATTCAAAGAAACTGAGAAAGGACGTCACAAATATCCAGAACCAACTAAAGGTTCAAAACAAAAGGAATATTCCTCTGAATGCTCAGTACCGAAGTACTGGTCAGCAGAGATGGAATCCCCAGTGGAATGTCCAGTGTGACTTCTGTGGGAAGAAAGGATACACCATAAAGGTGTGATGGCACGCTCAACACTGGGGTGCTGACCAGTCAGTAAAAAATCCTAAACGGAAGGTCAGCTGTGACTTCTGTGGAAAGAATGGCCATACTGTCCAAGTATGCCGCCATAAAATAAAATATGATGCTTTACCTGTTGAACCTAACAAGCAAGGACCCAAAAAGAATTGGGTACCTAAAAGTAACTAGTTACAATGCAGGTAAGCCTGAGGTGTGCTGAGAAGTCAAAGATGTGGTATATTGACAGCGCATGCTCGAGGCACATGACTGGTGATGAAACTCAGTTCATCACATTTGAGCGTAAACGAGGAGGAAGCGTAAGTTTTGGAGACAACAAAAAGGGTAAGATAGTAGGATCAGGAACCATCGGAGGTAATCCTACTATTGAGTCAGTCTCCCTAGTCAGCGGACTCAAATATAACTTACTCAGCGTAGCTCAGCTATGTGACAATGGGAGAAAAGTTATATTTGATGCTACTGGATGCAAAATATACGAGGAAAAAACAAATGAGTTAATTTTAACTGCCCCTCGGATTGATAATGTCTTTATGATAGACTTAGAGAAAAAGTTTTCAAAAACTGTATGCTTAGTTTCAAAGGAAGAAAATTCCTGGCTATGGCACAGGAGACTTGGTCATGTAAGCATGGACCTCCTGGCCAAATTAGCAAGAAAGCAATTGGTTGAGGGACTGCCTGAACTTAGATTTGAAAAAGATCAATTATGCCACGCTTGCCAAGCTGGAAAACAAACCAAACAATCTTTTCATAACAAAAACATTGTCTCAACTAAGCGTCCGTTAGAATTACTACACTTGGATCTCTTCGGTCCAGTCCAGCCGCTGAGTCTGGGTGGAAGAAGATTTTCCTTGGTCATTGTAGATGACTTCTCTCGGTACACTTGGGTCATCTTGCTGAGTAGCAAGGATGAGACCTTTGAGACATTTTCAAATTTGGTTAGAAAACTTGAAAATGATAAAGACCTAAAACTGGCTCACATCCGAAGTGATAATGGTGGAGAATTCAAAAACCAACAGTTTGTTGAATTCTGTGAAGCCAGCGGCATTGACCATAACTTTTCTGCTCCTAGGATGCCTCAACAAAATGGGGTTGTTGAAAGGAAGAACAAAACATTGGTTGAAATAGCCAGGACAATGCTGAGTGAGCATAGGCTTCCAAAGTATTTTTGGGGAGAGGCTGTTAACACAGCGTGCTATATTCTTAATAGGGCTCTTGTTAGACCTATACTAAAGAAAACCCCCTACGAACTTTGGAAAGGACAAAAGCCCAACATTGGATACTTTCGTGCCTTTGGCTATAAATGTTTTATTTTAAACACCAGAGATAGCCTAGCTAAGTTTGACTCAAAAGCTGATGAAGCTATCTTTTTAGGCTACTCAACAAACAGCAAAGCATACAGAGTTTTCAATAAACGAATTCAAATTTTAGAAGAGTCAGTACATGTTGAGTTCGACGAAACTAACCCTGCAGGAAGATATATGCCGCTGACCGAGGATGATCCACACTCAGCACCCGCTGATCAAGATACAGCCGCTGAGTCATTCAAATTATATGGAAAGGTGTTTCAACAAACTCCCCCATTTTGATGTTGGCAAAACTATTCAGCGAAGAACTCAGTATTGAGCTCCCCCATGATAGTTGACCTAATATAACTTAGCAAACTCCCCCGTCAGGGTTGAGCTACTGACTTAGTTTTACTCTAAACATTTGAGGGTTTAATCGAGTAAGTCTAAGGTCAGTTTTCAGATATAGGTCAGCTCATGGAACATATTCTATTTTACTCAGTGTTTAAGCGGAAGTTATATCATTCAGAGGGCGCTGAGTAATTTGTTGTTCAATGAGTCTTATAAGACAATGTTATATAAACATACAAGTCAATGTCAAACATGTTATCAGCATTAGGTTCAATCAATAAGTTTTATAAGCATTAACCATAGCTGATGTAATTGAAGATACATAATAACTTAATACTCAGCATCATAGATAATAACTCATAACTCAGTTTTTGGATAAAAAGATGCAAGTATTGATATTACTAGAAATAATCAGCATGTACAACAAAAGATAAGCATAAACATATAGACTACAAACTTAGCATAACTGAGCTAGCCTAATTTCTATTTCTTTTTCTTTTGCTTAGACTGACTATTATCATGCTGTGTTCTAGCTTGTTCTTTCTCCCCCGTTTTATCATCATCGGGAGGAGGAATCCTAAAGGCGTCGGTTAAGATGGCTCGGGTCAGTTCTGTGGACAGCTCCTTAAGTCTATCAGCGCTTTCATTGACACCATCAAAAATAGCAACTCCATCATCTGAGACCTCAGCGGGTATATTAAGTTCAGCAGCGCTAATCATGCTGACTATGAAAGCTTGAGATTTACCTATCCAGGTAAGTGCTTCGGATAGGCCAGCAACGACTTGATGGAATGTCTTTAGTAAGGATGTGTCGTAGTATTGACGCTGAATATTGTTGTGACGTACATGATTGAAGGTTTGTCTGGTGACAGACAGTATTTCATTTTGCTTCATGGCGTCAGTGTCCATCTCTTGTTTGTTCAAGTTCAACAGTCGAACAGCCTCACCAATTTGTTCCACTGAGCATTGAGAATAGGAGACCATTTGCTCGTTGGTCTTGATTTGCTCGGTGTGAAGCTGAGCAAAGAGCATTTTAACTTCATCAGCGAGAGATTAGGATTGATTAGAGGTATAGAGGAAGGTACTCTTGTTATACTCAGTTGCTAAGATTGCAAAAGGTTTGATGCTCTACCGTTAAAGAGCTCAATAGAGAATTTTAAATCTCGAAACGTGTTCTGGGGACAAGACGTAGGCTTGGAGGCCGAACCTGGATAAATCTGCTGAGTAACATATTTCTAACCTTAAACTCCTTTATATATTTATTGCTTTCTTAAACAAAAAATTGACCAAGTAAAGAGGTCAAGCTGAGTTGTGCGCATTGAATATCTGAGCTCAGGAATAGACTCTAAGTGCTATCTTCTGACTCAAGTAAAGAAACTGACATAGTCACTAGTTGACTAAGCCAGTATCTTGCTATTCACTCAGCGCCGCTGTTAAAACATTTTTCTCACGAAAAAGAAGTCTGCCTAACTTAAAATTTTTAAATAGTTCCTAACCCCCCCCCCCCCCTTGGAACTATACTTGTAACGTTATAAGGGACCAACAAGGGATTTTGCCTAACCAAGCATCAGCCTAATTATACTACTTTATTAAGAAAAATCACCGGCTTATGTTAATTTTCACTATACACAATGTTTTACTCAATGGTTCATACGACATAGCTAAGGTATTCAAAATCCTAGTTCTCCAATAATTCTTAAACAAATAAAATGTTTAAGCTTTGTAATTTTATTATTAAAGTTATTTACAACCACATTTTTCATGGAACTACTATTTTAAATTTTTCAAAACACTTCTTTTCTGAGTTTTCTCTATCTAAACAACTATTTTATCTCTTGTAAACATACAACCAAAAAAACCCTCAAAACCAAAATTTCAAGAATTAAAATTACTTAGATTAACATTTTCATTAGATCTAAAATTGAGGGTTACATGCTTTTAGAATGATTCTTCTGATCAACCGTAAAAAAAGTTCATTACATCAATAAAAAAAAGTTCATTATATGGAGAATGACGCAAATATATATAGGAATGTGTGTAATATCATTATTCATCCACTACCAGCATTAATAAACACATATGCCTGCTTTGTTTCAAAACTATGAAACCCATGTCTACCAAAAAATAGCAAAGCATTCACGCCTCAAAAACAGGCATTTGCTTATCAAAAAACAGTTAGCTGGTAATATCCTATCTTCAAAAACTGTTCATAGAAAGGAGCAACTACAAAAAAGGCTCCGCCACTAGATCAGCAGTAAAACATAACGTCTTTCACATTGTCATTTGACAAAATTGTTTAAGTATAATTAAAAAATATTCTAAACACACTAAGTTTAAATGCTTTGATTTATTTTACTAATGTGTTTGTTCAATGTTGAGTTAAATTGTTTATAAGATACAAAGTTTAAAAGGCCCAAAGCCCAATACGAAAGTCAAAGCCCAAGTCAAACAGTTTATGGCAACTCGGCCCGCGTATGTCAAAACGCTGTCGTTATGTACAAAACGCAACTCAGCGGAAGAATGATCTAGAAGACCTTCGTGGAACAACTTCGGGATGAAGCTGCTGAGTTGATTCGACAAAGAGTACAAGACAGCAGCTGGCTAAGAACAACTTCCAGAAAAAGTGTTTCCACTTTGGGTAAAGTTCAGACGATACAGTATGCTGCCTAGTTGACCTTACCATAAATGGAGAGACATTCTGCCGAGCTGACCAAAAGCTGACCGAGGACAGAAGATACTCTAATCTGATCGGCCGAGAGCTCTGAGCAAGACAGGATGACAACGACAGGAAGCCGTTTCCCTCTAATGGTTATTTCGAAATTCGAAATGACCGATGCCTCAGACGTCTCTATAAATAGAGCCCTTCAGTTACTTCATTCAATACAGAACTTGATCAAGCCATTACGCTGACCAAATCTCTACACAAAGTTCTGCAAAAAAAAGCAAAGCAATCTTACACTAAATTTCATATCTTTTGTGTAAAAGTCTAGAGTGATTATTCAATCATCTAAGGTGTCTTAGCAATCATTGTTTAGGACAAACACTTATCATTTCTTTAATCGCAGGTAGAGGCCTAATCTCCCTGTTCCTCCCAGCTCCACCTGCAGCACGTGCGCCACTTGAACTCCCATCTGATGTTTCACCCTCGATGTAATAACGGGCGCAAAAAGCCGCTAGATGGGCATAGTACGCAGGAGGTACTGCATAGAAATTTAACAATGATCATCGGTTCTGTTCAAGAAGCAAATCAAAAGGGGGGAAAGGAGAAAGAAGCATGATTCAGTCATACCTATGGAAACAGAGCGAGTGCACCTTGCATAGCTGGAAGATATGCCAACAATCAATTAAAACCAATTAAGTAGTGAGAATGTGCTTAAATAATATGAGAGGAGAAGACATGGAAACATGACTATCCAGAGAAAGAATATTACGTATAACAGAGACTATTGGTTAGCATTTGCAGTAAATCAGCACTGAAGTTGTTCTCATCAAACAGAACATGGTAATGCGCAGGCCTACTTGTCCCCTGCACCCATAATTCATAGAGCATTATTCTATTTGTCTAACGAGGAAACTGTAACACTGGAGATCCAATTACCTTAATTGACGCGTGACTGTTCAGGTAGAAATCAAACCCTCTCTGGTGACATATCTTTGTGTCAACCACAGTACTTGAGAAATAGACATAAATGCTCGATTTCACCAAAAAATACAATGAAAAGTCATTAGAAATTGCCAGTTCAAAAACCTGGCAGGATATTCCTATTCCTGTCTGCAGCCGAACGATCAGCAGGGAAAAGGCGTGTATGATGCCTCTTTTGCACCACAACAAATGTAATTGGGGGACAATATCCCTCCTCTAGTGATGCACAAGCCTGAAACTAGAGCATTAATTCATAATAAAACATGAGAATGCTTCAATACACAACAAAAAGAAAATTCTTGTACAATAGCATGGAGATAAATAGTGTTCCAGTAGTGCTATCAAGCATGCAAAAGTGAGAAAAAAAAAGAGACAGTAACTCCCAAAACAATAAAAGAGTACCTTTCGTATTGCATCCATCTCGTAAAGAAGAACTTGGTTAAATTGTCCCTCGCTAATGAATGAAAATAGGCTAACATATAACAGCGGAAATATAAAATTTTTAACCTATTTCCATTAACCCCAAGATCCGTTAATCATTATTTCATACAAAGAGGGATAAGAAGAAATACCTTTTAGATGTTCTATCAACCGTTGCAAACGAAGTGCCCACAACTCTTAGGAAGGAAGCGGTGAAATCTCGTCCTCGGCTAAGGGGGTTCGAATTCTCTCTCCTGGAATCAATAGTGAATTTCGAAAATCACATAGGGGAGTATTTATAATCTCTCTTGTATCTAATCCCTAGTTAGATAGAATTAGGTTACTGAATAGGAATTCAATTCGGAATAGAATTCTTAACTATTATCTATTAATATATCTAAATATAAAAGATAATAATAATAACCTTATTGGATAATAATGGGAGTAATTTAATCTAATTAAAACTCCTAACTTATTTATCCTTTAATTAATTTAATTCACAATCTCAATCTAATTAGAATTGATAAAATCAAATTAATTATTTATGTATCTAATATACATAAATTTCGACCCCCCCTTGGTAATCGGGCCTTATTGGGCTCAATTGGGCTTCCGTCAATTAATTAGCATCTGTCTCTCTTTTGGGTTCCAAGTCTTATGTGTGACCCATTAGGTTCTTATTGCTTCTAGCCGTATGCAACTTTATTAATTAATTTTCAAAGAATTATATTTAATCTTTGCATAACGGAATGATGTACAAAGTATGTGATTAGCAAGTCTGTAATCATTCCTCTAGAGCTATAAGAAGACAGGTTGATTCTGCCGTTGACCTTTTCGTATTAGTTACGGTATAATTCGATCCTTTATCAACTACGTCCTTGAACTGAATCTTATGACTATGGATAATGTCAAGTCACATATAGCGAGACGTTCGTTTTTCTTGTTCTGGCCGAGTCAACTCCAATTAGATAGGTTAAGAGAAATCCGTATTTCAATCTTAAGCTATCACCTTGCAAGGATTTAGAGTCAAGTCTTCCACAAGCGATCCATGGAAATATCTCCCATTTGTCGGGAGTGATAAATGCTCAATCCAATGTATAACGATCCCTCAATCACTTCCTGTGATACCCAACGTCTGCTGTTCACACCCCAGAGTCATCTCTGTTAAGGATCGTGTTACAACAGAGTCAAAGCGTCACATTCCGTAATCCAGAATACCAATTAACATTCCTTTGAGTCTGAGGATTATTTATACCTATTAATACCAATGAGATGAACAGGTGACAAGGACGAATCTACCCATCCTGTTATCTCAAGTCGGGTCCCCAATCCTAATGAACTACTTTTCATTGGATCCATGTAACTGTCCAGATATCTATATATATATGAAGCTTGTGAGATCAGCTTTCTGTCGGACAGAAGACATTGTTACATGCAAGTCTCAACCGCGATATGTCAATCCTAAACATATTGCTTGACTTGGGGTGGTTTTAAGTTTATTAGTTTATTATAAAGTTTCGTCTCACTTCATGCTTGTATGAACACTTTATAATCACTTTTAAACTAACTTACGGATTTCCTTTTATTAGACTTTATTTAGTGCTTAAAAGAGATTGCCTTTATATAGTTATAAAACATATATCTCATTAAAACAAATGACATAAAAGAACACTTCATTTATATTAAGTTTGTATCCTTTCGCTACTAACCTAGCTTTGTAGGTGCTAACCTTTCCATCCATGTCAGTCTTCTTTTTGAAGATCCACCTGCACCCAATGGGTTTTATCCCTTCGGGTGGATCAACCAAAGTCCACACTTGGTTGGTATACATGGAATCCATCTTAGAATCCATGGCTTCAAGCCATGCTTTAGAATCTGGACTGTTAAGAGCCTCTTCGTAGTTTTCGAGTTCGTCGTCTAACACGGGAACCTCATCATCATCTCCTACTAGAAAACCATATCTAATAGGGAGTTGACGAACTCTTTGTGATCTACGAAGGGGTGGCACTTGAGTCTCATCTAATGGGACTGCATCGGGTTCCTTAACCGCTTCTGTTGTTTCAGTTGGTGTTTCTTGTTCTTGAACTTCATCAAGTTCAATCATGCTTCCCTTTTCTGTGTCTTCGAGAAACTCTTTCTCTAAGAAGGTTGCGTGCTTGGATACTATTACTTTCTGATCATCTGGATGATAGAAGTAATATCCCATAGTTTCCTTAGGGTATCCAACAAAGAAACATTTATCAGATTTAGAATCTAGTTTATCGGACGCAATGCGTTTGACATATGTTGAACAACCCCATACTCTTATGAATGAGAACACGGGTTTCCTACCAACGAACAATTCATATGGTGTGGAACTAGCGGATTTAGTTGGTACTCGATTTAGGGTGAAGAGGGCGGTTTCCAAGGCATAGCCCCAGAATGTGTTTGGAAGTAATGCTATGCTCATCATGGATCGTACCATATCTAATAGGGTACAGTTCCTCCTCTCGGATACACCATTGTGTTGTGGTGTATAGGGAGGTGTCCATTGTGAGCATATTTCACATTCAGTTAGATAATTCAGAAAATCATCTGAAAGATATTCGCCACCTCAATCAGATCGAAGTGTCTTTATTTTCTTTCCTAATTGATTTTCTACTTCATTCTTGAAGCATTTGAATTCTCAAAAGCTTCTGACTTGTGCTTCATCAAATAGATATAACCATATCTGGTATGGTCGTCTATGAAGCTTATGAAGTATCTGAATCCTCATCTTGCTTGGACTAACATAGGACTGCATACATCTGAATGAATGAGTCCTAGAGTGTCTGATACACGCTCACCTTTATTGCTAAAGGGTATCTTTGTCATTTTACCTTTTAAACATGCTTCGCACATTTCCAATGATTCAGGATCAATTGAATTTATAAGCCCATCTTGATGTAGCTTAAGCATGCGTCTTTTGTTTATATGGCCTAAACGACAATGCCACAAGTAAGTTGAATTATCTAGCTTATGTCTGTTGGTATCAATTGCGAAAATAGAAATTTTGTCATCTAACACATAAATCCCATTTTGTGATATTCCTGAGAAATAGAAGATCGAATCTCTATAAAAATCGCAACGTTTGTCTTTTATTGAAATATGAAAACCGTCGTCAACAAGACGGCTAATAGAAATAATGTTACGAGACATTTGTGGAACGTATAAACAGTTCCTTAATTCTATTACAAGCCTAGAGGGCAAATTTAAACATAATCTCTAATTGCGAGGGCGGCAACTCTTGCTCCATTTCCCACTCGCAAGTTTATGCTTCCTTTCTTTAATTCCCTAGTCCGATTTAGTTCCTGCATATTTGTACAAATATGAGATCCGCATCCGGTATCAAGTACCCAAGATTCAGACTGTGAAATTGTATTTATTTCAATATAAAACATACCAGATGTTGAAGTCCCGGCTTCTCCCTTCTTGAGGGGTAGCTAGGTACAGCAAACAATTTCTCCTCCAATGCCCCACTTCACCACAATAGTGGCACTTGCCTTTGGGCTTCTTTAATTCCTTTCCCCTCGTTTCGGTGAGCATTGCCTCTTTGCCTTTCTTAGGATGATTCAGATCGGGAGATATCCCTTTCCTTTTCTTTGATCCTTCAAGGCTTGGTATCTCCTCGTTTTCTATTATATCGGGCTCGACTGTCTCGAGCATATTTGCAAGCTCTTCAAGAGAGGTTTGCAAGCCACTCGTTTGGTAGTTCATGATGAACTCCGAGTAACTCTCAGGGAGGGACTGAAGAAGTAAGTTCTCACTTAGTTCACGGTCCATCGCATCTCCAATACTAGAAAACTTGGTGATAAGGCTGATCATCTTGGCATAATGTGCCATTATAGATGTGCCCATCTGCATCTTGCATCTATATAACTGCTTTGTTATTTCGAAGCGTTCGCACCGGGTTTGATTCACAAATAACTCTTTTAGGTGCTTGACCATGGAATATGCATCCATATCTGCATGTAGTTGCCTTTTTACTTCCGGTGTCATAGATGCAAGTATGATGTCTCCCGCTTGATCGTCATCAGCCTTATGCTTCAAGTAAGCATAAAATTCTTGGTACGGAGCATCATCCGTTGGATAAGGGGGTATCCGTGTATCAAGTACATACCCTTTCCTTTCGAACTTCAAAACAATTTTGAGGTTACGAAACCAGTCGGTGAAGTTTGAACCGTTCAACTTGTTATCGGTAAGTATGTTTTGCAGATTGGTGTTAGTCATGATTTTAAGAGTGTTTAATTAAACCTGAGAGTGAGAAAGAGTAAACGTATGTTATTCATTTGTTTTAAAGTATATCAATCTAAAATTATAGGTCTTTTAGTTTATTTCAGATTCCTCCCACTATTTTGCCAAATTAATAGCCCTCCACATTAATTCGAAGAATTTCACAAATCCTTTAGTGAGCTAGGATTCTAACTCCTAAGATTTCGCCTTGAGTTTACTTAACAAGCTAGTCTCATTCGTTAGGTAGATTCATGTAATCAATCACATCTTTAATGTGATTCCTAGGTTATTGGGTTACTAACCACATTAGTAACTACTAATATGCTATTCATATTAATCTCAACCGTATTGCCCATTAGTTTATGAAAACATGAGTTTACTCATCCAATTATCATAATCTAATTTAAGTATTACCCCATATTCATGAAAAATGATTTTCGATAATTCAGGTGTTACCATAAGACCCCGAGCTTGAGTTTACTCAACAACCCAAAGACCCTCAGTACTGTCGGCTGAATTATAATATTAGGGAGGTGCAACCGATTTTAATAACTTGCTTATTTACTTAACTTTTTAAAAAAGACAGTAACTCCCAAAACAATAAAAAAGTACCTTTCGTATTGCATCCATCTCGTAAAGAAGAACTTGGTTAAATTGTCCCTCGCTAACGCCATCCCTAACACGAGTTAAAACAACATCAACATCTTGCATGGAAATGGAACCATACAATCATCCAATATATTACCTGTAAAAGATAATCCTGTGAGGCTTTTGACCGGTACTTCTTCGAAACGCAATGAACAATCCCCTATATGGAAGCAAAACATATTAGGAAGAAAATCTCACAACAGCAGGACATAGCTGGAAATACACAAGTTAAAAAGTACCTGATCATTCCAGAGTGGACTAAGCCCCTGCCTTTATCTTGATGTGTCTTGCACAGATCTTGAATGATTTCTTCACGGTGAGCTGGGCAGAGACAATTCCTCTATACTTGGTTATTTCGGGCCAGTCCATTGATGCCACAACCTGAACCATCAATCAAATTATCATCACAATGAGCCAATACAATAACAATAACAGATTCCTTCACATACCGCTGCTATTGAAGGACTAGAATCTTCCCCTGGAGATGGATGAGTTACATCAGCGCCCAGAATTATTGTTGGACGATCAGAAACAAGAGGAATCCTCCTTTGTATAGCATCACTTAACACATTGTTACGGCCTCCAACCTAGCAGAAGATTAACTCTCAGAAATTAAAGCAAGAAAAAATTAAGCAGACACCAAAGGAAACATTCATGTTGGTTATACCTTAACATTGATTTTGAGGGCAATATTTTCAAAATATTGTTTGTCTAGCCTTAAAGCTTGCTTTGGTTGACAGCATTGTGAAACAATTCCGAGCTCCGTTTCACATATTCGTTTAATTGTCCCTACAAAACAAATAACACACAGGTTGTATGCAGCTTCTAGTGCTAAATCTTACAACATCTTGATTTATTACTTACCATATGAGCCTGTGAAATCGGGTAGAATAATTATCAACAACTGAAGCCTTGCTTTTTCTTGGTTTGCCAGTTTAGCTTCACACTGCTTGTGAAGCTCAACAAGAGTCTTCTCAATTTGGGCAGGATGAGCTGCTTGAATTGGAATGAGAGCATTTGTGTTGAATTCCTAGCATCATGTACGGTAAGATAAAAATGGTTAGTCTACAGGAATAAGGATTCACTATTACAGTTCTGAACAAAGAGGTAAACAGATTTACTATATCATACCATGCCTTTGCTAATACACATTTGTATCAACTGTCTACAGAATTCTGTTGGTAAATCTCGATTGATTTGTGAAGAGAAGTTCACACATGTCCAAAAATCCACTCTCCCTCCGTTAACCATTTTCTGCAAAATTGGGATATCAATATGCCAATTAACAATTTCGTTTTGTAATTTTATGTTATCACTACAAACATTTGAAAACAAAAGTTCACCTTGTTAATCATATTCCACTGCCCAAGAGAGGGATTGACCCTTGCTTCACCCCCGGTGGCATGATAATTCAGCTGCATCAACCACAGAACAGAATCGTACTGAGATATACAGAAACAGGTAGACAGCAGTATAAGACATTTATAATTTCCAATTGGGGGAGGCAAAACCCGTGCTTCAACAAATGTAAGTTGCTCCTTCACTCGAATCCCAAACTCATCATTTGCAAGCTTTTCTTTGTGGAATTTGTTCGCTTCAACCATCTACATGATGAAAAAGAAAAAATAATAGCAGATAAACTCATAATCACCAAAAATGAAACAAAAAATAGGTCAAGAAAGTCAATTACTTTCTTAATGTTCGCTTCCCGGTCAATAGGGCGTTCACAGGTTGCTCTTAACAGTGAATTTACTTGCCTTCCATTTAACTTCTTTGTATATCTCTGTCCTTCCACTATCTTACACAGCTATAAGCCAAAGACAAGCATATAAGCACAAGTAAAAACTTCAACATAGCTAAAAAATTAACAAAAAAAAAAAAAAAAAAACCTCCATTGAATTTAATAAATCATTATATTGTACAACTTTTCCGCATTAAATTGAACTGTAAAAATTTAGTGCTAATAGTATAAATAATCCCCAAACACCCTTCCTGTTTCAGAAGGGAGTGTGTTAGGGAAGAATTATTTTGTGATGTGTTATTTAGGAAGCTACAATTCTAGTAAGAAACAAGAGTTTAATTTTAGAAAAGTTATTTGATCCAAAGTTCTTTATGATAAACTATTATCTACATCTGCCAGAAATTTAATGTTATTGTGCAAAAACAAATTAGAAAAAAGTGCAATATTATGCTGAAAATACAAAGAACAGAAATAATTACTTGGCAGAACCAGAGGACCCAGCTTTTTGGTCCTTTTCAGGGAGTTTAACAACAAATTCCTTGGATTAGAAAGGCAAAGGCCCAGCAGTGTATAAACTTTTTCTTCCATCATAGGCTGCAATTCTGTTACACAAGTGCGACTGGCGATACTGAGTGATAAGCTGTGAAATCACTAGTTGGTTTATCGTTTTTGATAGTACTTCAGGAGTTATTGTCACCTAAAATAATTCTAGCGGCCGGAGGGGCTCGGGCCTCCCCTGTCTCCACCCCTGGGTTTAGTGGGGAGCCATGGGGTGTTGGTGGGCCATTTTTTAGCTAACGGGCTGAGGGTATATAAGTCTTTCACCAAAAAAGTAAAAAGAATACTAGTGAGAAAAAACAGTCATTTTCTATAAAAGATAAAAAGACATTCATTTGGTTTCGGTCGATAACAGAAATCCGTACTATTCACACATCACCACTCTGGCGATTCTTCATGCCGAGAAAGTTACACTAAAAACTGGATGACGAAAATATCCCAATATTTGTTGAAAATTTAATTGGGGTGGCACAAATTCGGCCACCTCATGCCTTGGGCCAACAAGAACAATTAAATGTTCTTGTTGACTCTCATCCCTTGGCACTATAAAATGACAAGGGGTGGTGGATGTTTAGTTGTATCAAAAAGTGGAAAAAATAAGAAGAGAAGGGGAGTTAGGGTGAATGAAAAATATAGTGAGAGGAGGCACAATTGTGCCTTGTGAATTTTGATAGTTTATTTAAAGAGTAGTCTAATTATTTTTGGAGAGAGATAAAAATAGTAAAGATAATTATTTTGGGTATTTTTGGGAAACACCCGAGTGCTACTATTTTTGTTTTATCTCATTGTAACTCTAGAAAGTTTTTAGAGAACAACCTCATAAATTCAATAAAAGTTTTGTACTTTGAGATTTATCGCTTGCGCTAAATTGTCGCAATCAAGAAAAATTCCCAACAGTGGTATCAGAGCTATGGTTCAATGTTGGAGCTCCTGTTGATGTTAGCGTCACGCACCAAATGAATTGGGCGTGAGAAAATGGAGAAAATGAGCAAGCAGTTGAGGGAAGGACTGCTGGCAAAGAGAAGCCTCAAATGTTTCGTGTAAGAAGTTTGGGCGCGTGCAATGGAATTGCATGAACAAGAGGAAAGAAAGTGTCAATGTGACAAATCATATTGACGAAGAAGAATTTACTTAATTTGGAGAGAAGTGCTCCAATAGTTGAAGGTTGATGAGAAGTGCATCAACAAATCGATTCGGTGAGAAGTGCTCCGAAAAGTTTGCGGAGAGAAGTGCTCCGGTGTGAAAAAAAAATGAAAGTTTTAAATTAATAGTTAAGGGGAAGATTGTTGAGAAAATTAACTATTAATTTAAAACGATTAAATAAAAAAGGGAAATTGTAGTGAAGTTCCAATTAATGAGAGACTATTTTTATAATTTGTTATTAATGAGGGATTATTTTTATAATTTATAATTAATTAAAAAAAATGGTCAAATATATTAATTGGGGTGACACAAATTCGGCCACCCCATGCCTTGGGCCAACAAGAACAATTAAATGTTCTTCTTGACTCTCATCTCTTGGCACTATAAAATGCCAAGGGGTGGTGGATGTTTAGTTGTATCAAAAAGTGGGAAAAATAAGAAGAGAAAGGGAGTTAGGGTGGAAGAAAAATGTAGTGAGATGAGGCACAATTGTGCCTTGTGAATTTTGAGAGTTTATTTAGAAGGTAGTCTAATTATTTTTGGAGAGAGATAAAATAGTAAGGATAATTATTTTGGGTATTTTTGGAAAACACCTGAGTGCTACTATTTTTGTTTTATCTCATTGTAACTCTAGAAAGTTTCTAGAGAACAACCTCATAAATTCAATAAAATTTTTGTACTTTGAGATTTATCGCTTGCGCTAAATTGTCGCAATAAAAAAAAATTCCCAACATAGCCTTCAGCATACATTTCTTTCCCAGGGTACCAAAACCAGGCCTAGAAGGAAAGCGAACAGACTTCGAGGACTCCGGTATAGCTTTTTGGTGAATTAGAAAGATGAAAAAAAGACCGGAGGTGAAAAAACGGTTTGAGAAATTAATAGAATTTAATAAATCATTATATTCAATTCCTTTTTAAACCAAAATTAATTAACGTATGATTTTCTTTTAATGGAAACTATATAATATTTTTTTAATAAAGACTCGTAATTTAAATTACTACGGTATTGTATAAATTTATTTAGTTCCAAATTACTATAAATTTTCAAATACAGTTATATTAAAAATCTTAAACTAATTTAACGATTAAACAATTACTCTCAACGCTCTCAAAACGGAATGACTAAAATGGTAACGCAAACCTCTGCGCGAAAGGGAAAGCTTAAAGAGTGTGCAAGCAATAAGGGAGGATAATTGGAATCGACATATTCTCTCAAAATTAAATATAAACGAAATTACATATAAACGAAATTACATATAAAGAGGGTAGAGAGAGAGATACTTACCATTGAGGAAGACGCCGGTGCCGGAGGAAGATGAGAGGGAGAGCCGCCGCACGAGATGGAGAAAACGAGTAGAGATACGATAGGGTTCTTCTTTTTATCAAGATTTCTGTCATACGAAAGCTAAAAATGTGTTTGGCACATACGAATTATTAACCTAAAATAAAGTAAAGTTTCTTTCCTTATTATATTATATTATTTTTATATTTTCTGAAAGTAACAAAGTGCTAAAATCTTCTCTCTCGTCCCACCAAATTAATAACTGGATCAGAGTCAATTAATTCAATCAATTTATTAGTTTAGTTAAACCAAATGACACATATTAGAAATAATATGTGTATATATATAATAAAATTTCTTTCAATTAAATATAAATATAATATATAAATTTATCTTATTGGTAACCGTTATAAGTTGAAAGTCAGTTTAGTAATGGCCAAATTCTTGGGTGGCGCCTCGACTTTCCTCAAGTCTTGATAACCAATTCCTATCGAAGGGGTCTACCCCCTTTAAGGGACTCATATGCCCGACTCTCATATCCTTAGTGGACGAGTGTGGATCGCTTAAGCCAGTTTCGACTACTGGCCCAAGGAGTGGCGGAGATCAACGTCAGGATTTAAAGTGGAATGTACATATCATCTATCAATAAGGACTAAAATTTGATGGAATGAGGAATCGAACCTCAAACCTGATAAATAGAGATTCAACTCTTTACTACTCGGACCAATCCTTATTGGCTCCTTCAACTTATATTGATATGTCCCATTCGTCACTCCATACCGAAGTTTTCTCGTAACTTTGCCAATGATATATAACCCTTATCTCTACATGTAATTTTTTTTAATTAAATATGGTTAAATTAACTAGACTGAACCATTCAACCAAACTGATTTGAAATTAACTCAACCAAGCAGTTTGGTCCGATTTGATCAAATTCAAAAATCCAATAATGATCGAACCGGCGGATCCAATTTTCTCAACAGTGCAAAAACCAACAATCAGCAAAACAGTTGTGGTGAGAAATTGTGTGGGGTCCATGAGGTGTTGGTGGACCATCTTTTTGCTGACAGACTGAGGGTATATAAGTCTTTCGTGAAAAAAGCAAAAAGAATACTAGCGAGAAAAAACAGTCATTTTCTTATTTTTTTATTTTAAAATAATCATTTTCTATAAAAGAGAAAAAGACATTCACTTAGTTTCGGTCGATAATAGAAATCCGTACTATTTACACGTCGCCACTATGGCGATTCTCCTTACCGAGAAAGTTACATTAAAACTGGATGACAAAAATACCAGATTAAACACAAATATGGAGCTTTTAAAAAAAAATATTATTAATAAATTATTAGTTAAAAAATATTTCTATGGGAGGGGTTGTTTTTAAACCAAGTTTAAAAAAATACCATTATGGTGGATAATCCACCGTAAATGGTTAAAAAGTGATATTTGCAGGGCTCCTTGGATTCCTGCGGTAAAGCCACTGCCCAAACTTTCCTCCTTTTTAAAAGGGAGGAGAAAATAATTTATTTTTATTAAAATATTAAAAAATGTATAATTTTTTTAAATTAAATATAAATAAAAATATTATATAATTTTTTTAGCAATAATAATAATAGTTATTGGGATAAAAGTCAAATTTGATTCTAATGTTTTCGGTACAGATTTAACTTTAATGTATAAAATGTTTTAAGTTTAATCCAAAATTTTCAAGCAAGATCAATTTTAGCCTTATGTTACTGAAATTTTGAAAATGTTGGTTTGACTGTTCTTTAACTAATATTTTAAGTTGAAATTATGACTATTTGATATGACTGTAATAATTTATGTGTTGGTTCAAAATGGATTTGTGGAATAGAATTGAAACTGTTCAACCAAATTATTTTCAATGAGGTCTCAATTGATGATTTTTGTTAGAATATGAACTTAATTGATGACTTTTGGTTAGTTTAGGGACCTAATTGATGATTTTGATAGTTTAAGTTTCTAATTAGCTTTGAAGACTTAATTTAGGGAGCCAAATCAGTATTAGCCTAAAATAAAATAAAGTTTCTTTCCTTATTATATTAGATTATTTTTATATTTTCTAAAAGTTACACATGTCAATAATTATTGGTGCTAAAATCTTCTCTCTCGTCCCACCAATTGAAATTAGGACTGGCATACATGTGATTGAAATCAAGCTAACTTCGTGGAAAGGGTTGAGTTTGGAATATTATTTGAATTTTTATAAATAACTTAACTTCGCAGACAGTGTTCATTAAAAAAAACTTCACAGACTGGGGATTGTAAATTTGCCCAACATTGTGCTCTACACGGTTACTTTGAACCGATTATTGCCGAGGCAATGGCCGTTAAAGAAGCACTATCGTGGCTGAAGGATAATGGTTATAGAAATGTTGAAGTCCGGTCTGATTGCCTATCCATAGTTCAAGCTATCAACAACAACTCCCAGATCTTGTCCTATTTATCTGATATTATTTCTATTTGTGTTTCTTTGTTAAATGAGCTAGATAATGTGTCTATCTCTTTCGTTAAGCGTGTTGAAACACCTTTCCACATAATTTTGATTTGACAAAATTGTTTAAGTAAAATATTCTAAACACACTAAGTTTAAATGCTTTGATTTATTCTACTAATGTGTTTGTTCAATGTTGAGTTAAAACTGTTTATAAGACACAAGATCAAAAGGCCCAAGCCCAATACGGAAGTCAAAGCCCAAGTCAAACAACTCAGTACAACTCGGTCCGCGTTTGTCAAAACGTTGTCGCTTTGGACAAAACGCAACTCAGCGAAAGAAGGATCTAGAAGACCTTCGGGAACAACTTCAAGATGAAGCTGCTGAGTAGATTCGACAAAGCGTACAAGGCAGCAGCTGGCTACGGAAAACTTCCAGACAAAGTATTTCCACTTTGGGTAAAGTTCAGACGACACAGTATGCTGTCTAGTTGACTTTACCATAAAAGGAGAGACATTCTACTGAGCTGACCAAAAGCTGACCGAGGACAGAAGATACTCAAATCTGATTGGCCGAGAGCTCTGAGCAAGTCATGATGACAACGACAGGAAGCAGTTTCCCTCCAACGGTTATTTCGAAATTCGAAATGACCGATGCCTCAAGACGTCTCTATAAATAGTGCCATCAGAAGCTTCATTCAACACAGAACTTGATCAAGCCATTACGCTGACCAAATCTCTACGCAAAGTTCTGCAAGCAAAAAGCAAAGCAATCTTACACTACATTCAATATCTTTTGTGTAAAAGTCTAGAGTGATTATTCAATCATCTAAGGTGTCTTAGCAATCATTTTTTAGGACAAACACTTATCATTTCTAGAGATTAGAAAGGAGAGGCTGAGTACTCGGTTATAGTACTCAGCGAGAGATTAGGATTGAGTAGAGGTATAGAGGAAGGTACTCTTGTTATACTCAGTTGCTAAGATTGTAAAAGGTTTGAGGCTCTACCTTTAAAGAGCTCAGTAGAGGATTCGAAATCTCGAAACTTGTTCCGGGGACAGGACGTAGGCTTAGAAGAAGCCGAACCTGGATAAATCTGCTGAGTAACGTATTTCTTACCTTAAACTCCTTATATATATTGCTTGCTTAAATAACCAAAAACTGACCAAGTAAAGAGGTCAAGTTGAGTTGTGCGCATCAAACATCTGAGCTCAGGAATAGACTTTAAGTGCTATTTCCTGACTCAAGTCAAGAAACTGACCTAGTCACCAGTTGACTAAGCCAGTATCTTACTGATCACTCAGCGCCGCTGTTAAATCCTTTTCTCTTAAGAAAAGAAGTTTGCCCAAACTTAGTAAAAAGTTTAAATAGTTCCTAACCCCCCCTTGGAACTATACTTGCAACGTTATAAGGGACCAACAAGTGGTATCAGAGCCTAAAAGCTCTCTGTAAAAGGTCTAACAACCTTAAGCTGATCCCTACCATGGGCAAAAACAGTACTCGGTTTCTCCCAGGAAACCAAACAACTCAGATACTGCTTGAGGGGCTGTCCATCACTCGACCTCCCCTATTCTTCGGGTCTAACTATACCTTCTGGAAGAATAGGATGAAAAATTTCATTCAGGCTACAAATATGAGTGTCTGGCTATCTATAGTTCAAAGCCCATTTGTACCTGTCGAAGTTGTGGCTGGCCTAACAGTTGTAAAAGCTGAGGCCAAATGGACAGAGGATGATCTTAAGAAGCTTCAAAATCACGCTTCGGCTATCAATATGCTTCACTGTGCACTCGATGCTGCAGAATATAATAAAATCTCAGGTTGTGAGTCAGCACAAGAGATCTGGAAAAAGCTGGAAGTCACCTACGAGGGAACCAATAAAGTAAATGAGTCCAAGGTGAATCAGCAGATGAGACTGTACGAGCTGTTCGAGATGAACAATGATGAGGGCATTTCAGACATGAATGCAAGGTTTACCAACATCATTAATGAGCTCAAGAGACTTGGGAAAATCTTCACTGAGGAAGAACAAGTCAAAAAGATACTCAGGAGTCTTCCTAAAGACTGGCAAGCAAAGAAGACAGCTGTTGAGGAAGCTCAGGATTTAACCACCTACAAATATGACGAACTCATTGGCTCGTTGCTGACCCATGAGATATCTATGAAAAACTTCGAGGTGAAGGAAAAATCTGAAGACAAGAAGCAGAAATCTCTTGTCATGAAAGCTGACTCCACTGACGGGAGCTCAACTGATGATGAGGAGATGGCCATGTTCACAAGGAAGATGAAAAGACTATTCAGGAAGAATGACAAATATTCTAAGAAGCCTTATAGAAAGTTTGATAAGTATAAAGCTGACTCAAGTGACAGCAAATACAAAAAGGACAGCTCAAAGCCCATTACATGCTTTGAGTGCCATCAAACCGGCCATATTAAGTCAAGCTGCCCCACACTGAGGAAAGACAAGAAGAGCGGCAAAAAGGCAATGGTGGCTACATGGAGCAACAGTGATGAGTCTTCATCTACAGAAGCTGAGGCCACCGAGTCAGCGAAGATATGCTTCATGGCTGACGAACTTGCTGAGCCGTGCGTCTCTGAGCATGCTGACCTATCTGTCGCATCAGATGATGAGGAGCAATCAAATGAGGTAATTACTCTTCCCCAGCTCAGAAACGATATGGTTAATGCCCTGAGTGATCTCTACACACTTGTCAAGAATTGTAATAAGAAAGTTAGAGCACTCAGCAGGCGCTGTGACGAAGTGGAAGAGGTCAAACTGAGTGACCTCAGATTCCTTCTTCAGGACAATTCAACTCTGCATGATAACATGAAGATCATACATGAGTCTGTCTCTGAAGTCCAATCAGTTTCAAAGAAACTGAGAAAGGACGTCACAACTATCCAAAACCAACTAAAGGTTCCAAATAAAAGAAACATTCCTCTGAGAACTCAGTACCAACGTACTCAGCAGAGATGGAATTATTGGTCTCTTGTAAGGTTGCAAGTATAGTTCCAAGGGGGGGTTAGGAACTATTTAAACTTTTCGATAATTAGGGCAGACTTCTTTTTCTAAGGAAAAAGGTTTTAACAGCGGCGCTGAGTAAACAACAAGATACTGGCTTAGTCAACTGGTGACTAGGTCAGTTTCTTAGCTTGAGTCAGGAGATAACACTTAGAGTCTATTCCTGAGCTCAGATGTTCAACGCGCACAACTCTACTTGACCTCTTTACTTGGTCAGTTTTTGGTTATTTTAAGCAAGCAATATATATAAGGAGTTAAAGGTAAGAAATACTTCACTCAGCAGATTTATCCAGGTTCGGCTTCTTCTAAGCCTACGTCCTGTCCCCGAAACACGTTCTGAGATTTCGAATCCTCTACTGAGCTCTTTAAAGGTAGAGCCTCAAACCTTTTACAATCTTAGCAACTGAGTATAACAAGATTACCTTCCTCTATACCTCTACTCAATCCTAATCTCTTGCTGAGTACTATAACCGAGTACTCAGCCTCTCCTTTCTATCTCTAGAAATGATAAGTGTTTTGTCCTATACAATGATTTGCTAAGACACTTTAGACGATTGAAATAATCACTCTAGACTTTTACACAAATGTATGAATTGTAGTGTAAGATTTGCTTTGCTTCTTTGCTTGCAGAACTTGTGTAGGAATTTGGTCAGCGTAATGGCTTGATCAAGTTCTGTTTTTAATGAAGCTTCTGATGGCACTATTTATAGAGACGTCTGGGCATCGGTCATTTCGAATTTTGAAATATTTTCCTCCATTGTTGTCGCATTTGTGACGAAATTTATGGCATTTCATCACAAATGTGACAACACTTGTCGCAGATGCGACAACTCTTGTCGCATTTGCGACGAAATAAAATCTTACCATATTATGTTATGTTATTTTCATTTTAATTTGAACAATATGTGTTATTAATACTTTATTATTATTTGGTTCAAGAAAGGTACTTTATTATTATTATTATTATGTCCATTTAAATTTATGAATGTTTGTTTATGAATCATTTTGAAACATTATTTATAGTTCAAACCAAACATGTTGTCTTCACCATTCAATTTTTTAGGCGTTTTTTAATCTTTTATTCATCATATTCATCATGTTCATTAGCTTATATCATTTATTATTTCAATATTTATTTATTAATGGTTAAAACCCAAAATAAAAGGTTAACTAACGGAATAATTGGTTAACCGATTAGTGGTTAATCGAATTTAATGGACTAGTGTATGGTTAGTATATTTAAAAAAACCGAAAAAATGGTTAATCGGCTGAATTAACCTTAACATACTAGTTAACCGACCACGTGCACCTCTACACCTCACCAATATGACCAGAAATTTGATAAAAATTTATAATTCTTTTATGCAATATTTTCCAATCATTATCAATAAAATGAAGAGTGAGACACATATAACATAAATTTTGATTGGAATTCCATAAATCGGCAGTAAGACAAACCCTTGAAGACAAATTCTTTAAATATCATTTCAGTTTTAGTTTTTCTCTCTGATAGAATTTGTAAACATCTCTGGCTATTGTTGTGCGCAAAGGGACAACAAAAAAAGTGGTTGCATTACAAGAAAAAAATCTTTAAACCCCTGATGTTCAATAAACCTAAAAGGTAACTCATCAAGCATGATCATCAAGACAGTGTATTTTCTACATTTATCTTGACCAAATCTCCAAGGTACAAGTGAACTAACATCAACACTTGATTCCGGGTTAAAAGCTAATGTTCCTTAATTATTCGGGTAAATTTCATCAATGGTATATACCATTTCTCACTTTAGTATACAACCTTCATTTTGTCTCACTAATATATACGACCTTATGGGTCACCTCCCAATATAGTGTACAACAGGTAAAAATGCCCGGTCAACACGCCACTTCAGCAGTTTGACCGGTCAGAAAGTCAAAAAATGACATACCACATGTACAATTACTTTTATACCATTTTCTTTTCCACTAATTAAAAACTCATACTTTCTTCTTTCTCAATCTAACTCGTCGCACTCTCCTTTTCATTTTCTGCTACTCAACACACCATTTCTTCTCTTCACTATCAATTACTTGATTTCTGTCCCTTCAAATATTTTTAATTTAAGCTCCAATGGCTCGTACAAAGCAAACATTTCCACGTCAATTCAATCTTCAAAGCATTCGCTAGAAAGGAACCTGATCAATCATCCTTGTGACAGTTGCTAATTCAAATCAAATTGAATTAGTTAGCTAGTAGAAATAATGATTACATTAAACAAGAGGAAAAAACTAATTAAAACTTTTCACAAACACGTGGAGTTCACTGTTTAAATTTGAAAAATCGATGAATTTTCCATTGAATTTTCCATCCAAGATAATTGACATACAATACTAATTATTAACCATATAGTATCCAACCAATTAAAAACTAACTAGAATCTCAGATTTTTTTGAAATCCAGTGCAATTTCACTCACCAATCTCTGGAATGGAAGTTTCCTGATTAAGAGCTTAGTACTCTTCTGATATTTCCTAATTTCGCTCAGGGCCACAGTTCCAGGCTTGAACCCGTGTGGCTTCTTTACCCCACCGACTGCTGGAGCTGAAATTAAAACTGTTTGAAGGGACAAAAAGCAAGTAATTGAGAGTGAAGAGACGAATTGGTGTGTTCAGAAGAAGGTGTTGATCTTGCCAACGAGTCTGTTGCCTCCATAGTCATTTCTGTGTGTCAAGTGAAAATCTTTCTCTCTCTTTTTACAATGAAAGAGGGCGTTGTGTAACGTGTTAGTCTAAAGCTTTTGTAGAGAGAGAGAGAGAGAGGTGTTAGAGATAGAGAGGACTTAGAGAGAGAAATGGTGGATTTATGGAAAGAGAGAAAAGTAATTTTAAGAAGAAACCCCAAATGAGGGTATAAAAGTAATTATATATATATATATGGTGGGTCATTTTTTGACTTTATGACAGGTCAAACTGCTGACGTGGTGCGTTGATCGGTCATATTTACCTGATGTATACCATATTGGGAGGTCGTGCGTTGATCGGTCATATTTACCTGATGTATACCATATTGGGAGGTCGCCCATAGGGTCATATATATTAGTGAGACAAAATGAAGGTTGTACACCAAAGTGTGAAATGGTACAAAGGTTGTACACCATCGATGAAATTTACCCTTGATTATTCTTATTCGTATTGGGCGGATATTTCTTGCATTTACTCAAATGGTTACTTAAACAACTTGTACCACTAGAAGTTGAACATGAAACATATCTCTTACATTAGTTACATGTGGCCCTTTGATCTTTAGGAACTGAACAATGAAGTTTGTTAAAATATGGCCAAACCCATGATCTTCCCTTCCGCACTTTTTCTTCTGGATGTGGTGGTTTTGATGCATTATTAGTATTATTCGCCACATCAGTAGAAGGTATATGAGATTTAGTTTGTTCCTCTCCCGCTTCTGGCTCTGCACTAGTGCGTTCATTGGTATTAGTATATGTACTTGAATTATCTCCAATACTTGACATCTTAAGATAAAAAAATAAATTATCAGAAGGCACCTAGTTAAACTATTTCAAAACAAGTTCTTTACCGATTAATTCCTAATTAAACTAGTTAAACTATTTCAAAACAAGTTATATACCTAATTAAGATGAACTAAAATAGTTATAATCGTTTCTAATTAAAAGCAATGAATCTTTGGAAGATAAATTAGTACATACAAAACCAACTAAAGATAAGAAAATTAAAATGTTACCTAAGCACACTAATAATTTTATAGTTTGCAACTTGGGATAATTACTAATCTGATCCAATCAAGGACCCCAATTTACATATCTAACCCACATTGCTTCCATTTTACCAAATTAGACATTTAAACCCATTTTGGACAAAACTACCCTTATTTTAGTTTGAAGGTTCATCTCATACCTCCCACTGCTTCCACTTCGACTTCCTCACCTGACCTTTCCCATTCAACTTCATTGTGGTTCATCTTCTTCAGTTTTAGTGTGTTTCAACTGCATTTTACGTTTTGAATTCATCGCTATATATAATCCGGGTCGTTCTTCTCTGCATTTTCATTTTGATTTTCATCTCCTACCTCGCGGCCCGTTTTCATTTGCTGCGCACGGCGAGGATGGCGAGAAAACGGAAGGCGACGGCGGCGGCAAGCGAAGAGGAAGGACGGACGAAGCATAAGGTAAGCATGCATCATCTTCTTCCCTGTTGTTACCGCCATTAATGAAGATTAAATGCGCTCGAATGCGCTCGAATGTTAATTGTATGTAAATATGGTCGCATTTGTTACCTAAATGCGACAAATGCGACAAGGAATTATATGTGAACTTGGTGTCGCATTTGTTACCTAAATGCGACAAATGCGACAAGGAATTATATGTGAACTTGGTGTCGCATTTGTTACCTAAATGCGCTCAAATGCGACAAGCTACACCCTTAAACATTGTCGCATTTGAGCGCATTTAGGGACGAATGCGACAAAATTGTAAGTGAGACAAGGAATTATACATAGAATATGTCAGATTTGTTAGTGAATTTAATATGTGTATGTTTAAAATTGTTACAGCATGATCCCAGGGAATCCAAAAAGCGCAGAGATAGTTCCATTTTCAAATATCCCAAGGCGGTTCATTCGGATGCTCAAGTAACAGTGAGGTTTAATGTGGATTCTGGGGTCATGATAAAGAAGTATTTGAGTGAAAAGCAGTTAGAAATGTATAGGAAAACATGTTTTGGTCAATATTTGGATATGAAGGTTGCAGGTTTCTCTTCTGGAATAGTTCATCATGTCCTATCGCGGGAGATTAAACATAAAGAAAGTAAACACAGGGAGATGTGGTTCAGGGTGAGGGGAGTTGATATGCGGTTTGGAGATTGGGAGTTTGGCCTGATAAGTGGTTTAAGGTTTGGGGTAAACATGGGAGAATTCATGGAAAGAATGTATGAATTATAGATGTCGCATAGGTTGCGACATAAGTACTTCAAGAAATACGAGACAATAACGACCATTAACTTCTTGGAAGTTTTGCAAAGTATACAATGGAAGAAGAAGGATGTGACTGGCAGATTTAACCAAGATGCTGTTATGATTGCCATGTTGTACTTTGTGCATGGCAATGTACTGGATAATGCTAACGATGGGCATGCAAAGGATTGGGTTTTGGATCTTACAGATTATCCAAGACTGTTTAATGAGTTTCCATGGGGGACGTTGGCTTGGGAGGAGACATATAGGTTCTTGGACTGGGCCATTAGCAAAAGATTGACGAAATTAGAGGCAAATACAGCGGGAAAGAGGAAACGTGTTCTATATCAACTGATCGGATTTGCACACGTATTCTAGGTATGATTTGTGTTGTGTATATATGTTTGGTGTATGAATGCGCCCGAATGCGATCACCAAACTTACATCTGTGTCGCATTTAGTGTTGAATGCGCTCAAATGCGACAAGATTGGGTTGCTAACCTTGTCGCATTCGAGCGCATTCAAATATAATGCGACAAGGTTGGGTTGCTAACCTTGTCGCATTCGAGCGCATTCAAATGGAATGCGACAAGGTTGGGTTGCTAACCTTGTCGCATTCGAGCGCATTCAAATGGAATGCGACAAGGTTATAATTCTTATCAAGGGATACCTCTTATTTGCAGAGTTGGATTCTTGAGTTGTGGAATGTGACTCATGCATATTACACAAGGAGAAGTGGCAACCCACTTCCATGTTTGCTAAGATGGACCCAGAGAATAGTCCCCTCAAACAAAGTAGTTAGAGAAACGTTTTCTGTAAGTGGAATGAGATTTGTATGTTTAAATTTATTTTGTATTTGTTTACCAATACATTGCTATTTTTTTGCAATGTAAGGTTGTTGATCCTCCAGACGCGCGTCTTGTGGTCGAGAAGGAAGAGAAAGAGTTCGATTGGTACACGTATTTGGTGGACCATGTTGAAGGATGGGAAGCTGATATAGATGCAATATTTGCCCAAATAAAGAAAGGTAAGGAGAAGGTTGAAGATGAGGAGGAGGAAAGTGATGAGGAGGAGGGGGATGATGAGGAGGGTGATGGTGAGAAGAGACATGTTGAAGAGAGAGGTGATGATGAAGAGGGAGGTGATGATGAAGATGATGAGGAAGGGGATGATGAAGTTGATAGATATATCATTGCATCACGGTCACAAACGACCGAGATAAATCAACTTCAGAAAGTTCTAACGGATGTGCTTGATAGGCATCATAGGTGGTGCAAGGGAGAATTTAGCAAGGTCGGTAGTAGGTTGGGCAGCCTAGAGGACCGAGTATCATTGATTGAGGGGGATATAAAAGACTTAAAGGCGATGGGTCGACCCAATACCAATCGGGAGAATGAGGAGGCTGAGCCTAGTATTGTTCGGGAGGAGGTAGGCATGGTCCAAGAGGAGCCAAGTAAAGATGGAAAGGAGCAAGAGGCAGCTGTTATGGTTCATGAGGAGTCTAGTAAAGATGGAAAGGAGCAGGAGGCAGCTGTTATGGTTCAGGAGGAGTCAAGTAAAGATGGAAACGTTCAGAAGGAGGGCGATGAGGTTATTGTCGTATTAGATGATTCTGTGCCCAATGAAGTTGTCCATCTTGATGATTCTGTTCCTGAGGAAGTTGCCCAAGTAGGGGAGGTTGTCCATGAAGTGCCAAAAGAGGTTAAACCAAAGTTGCAGCAAGTCCAAGAAGTCCAAAAGGTAGAAGTTGGTTGAATTTATATATGAAATCGTATCTCTGGGTCGCATTTTGTTATGGAATACGCTCAAATGCGACAAGCTATTACATGAAAGCTTGTCGCATTGGAGCGCATTCAAATGGAATGTGACAAGCTATTACCTGAATGCTTGTCGCATTAGAGCGCATTCACCTCCAATGCGACATGCTATTACCTGAATGTTTATCGCATTGGAGCGCATTCACCTCCAATGCGACAGGCTATTACCTGAAACTTCAAGGAGATAAGCTCATTACCATGTTTTTCCTTTTGTAGGTGGTTGCCATAAAAGGTGAAGATAAGGGTCCAACCCGAGGAGGTAAAGTTCCAACCTGGGGTGGAGGCAGAGTTAGAAGTAGAGGGAGAGCAGGTGGAAAAGGTAAATGGGTTCCTAAGATGAGCAAGTATTTGAATTCACCGTTCACCGATCCATTACAGTACACCGATCCATTAGCCTTATATGGTGGCCAATACATTGGCGGGTTTGAGGAAAGACCAGTTATTTGTAATGTTGATGATCAGCGCCACCGAATAGATGCATGTTTGATAGAGGAGCTAGATGCGTGGCTCAACGGGCCTGAATCAACTGAGGGAATACGTTTGGGTGGTTTAGATATGTACTTGCTTGATGCAAAGTTTTTCAATACCCTTCAGGCCGTTGGGACGTATATATGCAACGAGGTAACATTCATCTATCCAATATTCCCTTTTCATTTGTAATTAGGTGTCCTTTACTATAGTATTAAAGGTTTACATAATCAATGTTGCAGCATATCACTGGTTGGTTCTATTTACTGAGACGACAGTCAGTACAAACTGAGGTGGATGCAAAATGGACTACAGTTGATACAGATTTTGTTGGATTAATGGGCCAAGCCATGTATGTGAAGGGGTTTAATGAGCCAAACTGGGATAGTGAAGACTATTTCGTACAAAGAGTAAAAGGTGATACAAATAATTTTGTTCACCCTTGGCACACAGTGAAAAGAGTGTTCATTCCGATCAACTACAAGCAAGAGCACTGGATCCTAGGAGTGTTAGAGTTGCGGTCTATGCACCTGCACATATATGACAGCCTTATCTCAAACATGTCGGAGCAACCTTTGGATGTGTTCCTCCAAACACCCTTACAAGTCATTGTTAGAGTCATGGAATTGAGCGGCTATTTTGTAGATGGACGTGAAAATGTGAGACGGATGATCACTTGGAGTAGAGTTCCAGGGGTGCCACAACAAATGTCCGGCTCAAATGACTGTGGTGTTTGGACTTGCATAAACGCACAAGTCTTAAGTGGATTACATGATCTCCCGCACGATGACTCATATGTATATCCATACAACTTTACGGATGGCACTTTCTTCCGTTTGCGCCTTGCAGTTGAGTTGTTTCATGGACGATTGTTAGATTTCAAATGATAGTGTAATAGCATGTTTTTTGTTGTATATTATGTTTTATTTATGTAAGTCTATTGTGTTCTATGGTCTCATTTAAAAACCTTGTCGCATTTGACTGGAATGCGCTCAAATGCGACAAGTAATATTCATAAAGGAATTTTCTGAACCGCATTTGAGCGCATTCAACACTCAAATGCGATGAGGTTTGTTGCTAACCTTGTCGCATTTGACTGGAATGCGCTCAAATGCGACAGTAATATTCCAAAAGGGAATTTTCTGAACCGCATTTGAGCGCATTCAACACTCAAATGCGACGATTTTTCTGAAAAACAAGGTAAAGTTGGCTGCCCCATAGAATCATAAAGTCTTAAAACAAGCACAATGTTAATGACAAATGATATTAATCAACTGGGTCATAGATGCTTTGAGGTAGTAGTGTTAGAACAACTTGCTGAACTTGAGATTACACTAGGAAGCCGTGTAGTATTTGGAAGCATGGATGGACAATTCAAACGATTATGACCGATGCTCCCGCATCTGCTACACCTTGTGCGAATTACATCTTCACCCACGGATGGCCTTCTTTTCTGACCTTTTGGTCGACCAGCAGACCGCCCCTCCTTCTTAGGAGGAAGCACCTTCAAAGGATTCTCGTTCACTTTCCATTCCGATTGGTGACCAAGTGGATATATCGAGTCACCCCATGCCAACTTAAGTGACTCGTTGGTGTAGTAACGATGCACCCACCTATAGGCGTTGTCCATCCTATGTTTGGAAGCAACTTTGCATACGTGTTCACATGGAAATTGTGCTAGTTGCCATTTCCTGCATGTACATGTTCCTGCATTTAAATCAACAAGTCCCCCCTTTACCCGATCACCGATTTGAAAGGTGTGATTATCCACAGGGAAATACGAACAACGTACTGCTGCCCCTACACACTTTATCATCTTTTTTTCCGGCAACTTGGCCAAATACCCCACACGTTCTTCTGCAGAAACATATTAATCTCATAAATAGTTATGTATGATAAAAATAAAATAAAATAAAAGACACGTTTATAACCTGCTTCTGTACGCCTCTCGTAAAACCATTTCTGTAGTGTCATGCGTATGAACTCAACCAACATTGTTATTGGTAGATGTCTAGCCTCCACCATTAACGCGTTGAATGATTTTGCAACATTCGTGGTGATAATGTTATACCGACGACCACAGAAGAATGCACGTGACCATTTCTCTTTTCCAGCTTGCAGTAAATAGTCGGCAGCACCAGAATGTAGTGAACGAAGTGTCGCAAAGTTTTCCTCAAAATCAGATACCCGATAGGATTTTGCACATTTCCAAAACGCCTCATCTATCTTACGAATTCCACGAAATTTGGCCTTCACATTTTGTTGCAGGTGACGAGCGCATGCCCCATGTACAACATTAGGAAAAACCAAATTAACTGCATGTATAATGCTCTGATTTCGATCTGATATAATGGCTAGATCTTCAACATCGTGTAGACACTCTTTCAATTTATTCATAAACCAAAGCCATGATTCATTACTTTCTTTCGGGCCAACACCAAATGCAATAGGAAAGATCATTTTGTTCCCATCAATGGCAACTGCAATGTATAATATGTCGGGATATTTACCTTTTAGAAAAGTTCCATCAACGGCTAAGACAGGTCGAATATGTTGTTTAAAACCTCTCAATGAAGCACCCATAGCCATAAAGAAAAATTTAAATTGATCATCATCATCTGTCTCTATATGTGTCACGGTTCCCGGATTTGTACTCTTCAACATCTCACAGTAGTCCGGTAACAACATGAACGATTCTTCCGGCGAACCACTCTGCGCTTCCAATGCCCAGTGTCTTGCTCTCCAAGCTTGCATATAAGAGAGATTATCAGAAAAATCTCGTTCAAAATCAAAAACAATATCCTTTGGTCGATGCACCCGATTTTCCAATTCAAACCTATTTCGGAGTAGTATCCCTGCAACACGTTTCCCCGCTTGCCTATGGTGCGGACATATCTGATCTCTCCCACAAGTGTGCATGTCCATACCATCCATTCTTGAAAGCCTGAACAAATTGGAACCTGGAATGACGATCCCTCTAGCCCTCCATTTACATTTGTCCACATCCTTACATTTCACCTCAAACAAAGACTTGTTTGATTTGTAAACCTTCCATTCAAACGAATTTTCAATTGCATATTTTCCAAGTGAATCTTGCAATTCAACTTTGTTTGAAAATATATCATTGACCCTCAAAGTAGTCCCTCCGTTTGATTGCTTAGGTGCAATCATATTCACGGGCGCATCACATGGCTTTGGACACCATCGAAATGGATCAGTCATCTTTTTCATTCTATCTTCATCACCATCCTCATATGGGATATGTTGGACGCATGCAGATTGCTTAGCTGTTTCATGAACACTTTTAACGGGAATTTCATTCAGAGTGATATCTTCATTCTCCACATTGTCACCATTATCGTAACAATAATCATTATCATAATGCTCATCATAATGATCATGATTATCATTATTCAGATAATCATCATTATTGTAGTTCTGATAATCGATACCATTTCCACCATCGTTGTCATCCTTATCATGTATAGGAGCATCTAGTTCGATGGTGGGATCATTACTTACTACTTCCGTTGGTTTGCTTTGACCAACATGTCCATCCTTGTTAACATGTCCATCCTTGTTAGGTCGCAATGCTGAAGCTTCTGTTGTTCGCATGTTTAGAGTAACATACAATGGAATCAAATCGGTCGGATTCATTCGGCAATACTCTATGAATCCCATGACATCTTCATCGTCATCAATATGTGCTATCCCACCACGCAGTTTATTTGGACCATATATCGCCTGCATGGACATTTGGAGATCATACGAATTTGAATCAACGCGAAGTGCACCATAAACTTTCTCTTTCAACTTTTGCAAGTCAATATCTGTTGGCAAAACCAACAACTTTGCTTTACCACCCACGTATGTCATCACAGTTCCTTCTGTGGTCCACAGTCCGTTCCAAGATAAAAAAACACGTACACCTCTCTTTGGTTGACATACTTATACATTTAGTAAAATGGACACGTGATCAAAACATAATAAAGCCAATTCATATGTAAATGATGCTTAAATGCGACATGATACACCAAAATGCGACGCAAATGCGACAAGCTATACCAAAATACGACCACCAAATGCGACATGCTACATCAAATGCGACCGCAAATGCGACATGGCTATGAATGCGACAAGCTATATGTTAGTCCTTGTCGCATTTGATTCTCTGTGTCGCATTTGAGCACCAGAATGCGACACATCGGGCGACAATGGCGGAATCGAAAAATGTCAAGATTCAAACAGATGCATTCGAATACCAACTGTGTATTTCTAGTAATGTGTATGAAAAATGAAGAAATAATACTTACATGAACTTGAATGGGGTATGGATGTGCTTAAATCTTGGGTTGAGTTGATGAATTTTGCTGTGAGAATGTGAAAGTAAATGAAAGGGAAGGAGGAGATGGTTGTTATATAAGAATAAGGGTAGTTTTGTCCAAAATGGGTTTAAATGTCTAATTTGGTAAAATGGAAGCAAAGTGGATTAGATATGTAAATTGGGGTCCTTGATTGGGTCAGATTAGCAATTATCCCTTGAAACTTTGAAATCATATATAGCTAATGTGACAATTTTAAGGGAATCACGGCCAATAAAATAACAATTTCTTTTTTTCAAAATAGCCAAAATAATAATTTAATATTTGCATTCATTAACAAAACGCTAGAGTTGTAGAAATACAATATTCTAAAGTCTTAGGCCATTTCTAATCCTAGCAAATTAATTACGTAAGAAAAACATTAGGAAGAAAGAATATATATATATATATATATATATATATATATATATATATATATATATATATATATATATATATATATATATAGTGATGTTTGATTATTGTAGTGTAATCGGAATATTGTCCCTATGAGGTGTCATTGAGATCAGTCGAGGAAACTCTAATACCAAAGTCAGTATAGTATTTATGAATAATAAGAATAATCACAAGGGTGTTTAGGACTTAGTTCGTGTACCTTAGGTTCCATAGAGTTGGAGTATTTATACATTTTTTGAAACCTTTTGGCATTTATTGGGGGTAAATTACATACATGGTGTACAACATTTGTCATATTTCACACTTTGGTGTACAACCTTTTATTTTGCACACAAAACTGTACAATATTTTGATGACCTTCTACTAAAGTATACAGCCGGTAATTATGACAGGTCAACGTGAAGTCAAGGCGCCACATTAGCAATTTGACCTCTATAAAAGTCAAAATTGTGACGTGGTATGTTGACTTTATGTTGACCGGTCAACTTTTGACTTTTATAGATGTCAAATTATTGTTGTGGAACGTTGACTTCATGTTGACCAGTCACAATTATAGGTTGTATACTTTAGTGGGACGTCACCAAAAGATTGTACACTTTTGTGTGCAAAATTGAAGGTTGTACACCAAAATGTGAAATATGACAAAGATTGTTTGTAATTTACCCCATTTAATGGACGTATAGCTGAACAGTTATGCCTTCAATGCTTATTTAATGATTATTTAATGATTATTGGTTATCATGTAACCGTTCTCAGTATCAAGGACGTTTGTTCAGTTTAATCATTTGGTGTTCTTATAACAGTCTAGGGATACAATGGCGGATCCTAACTCATATAAGATGGAGGATCTTTGGATGTATCTCCCTTTATGGATATTGGCGTATCTCCTTCTATGGTGTGTCCTTACTTCACTGCACGTGGTTGGTTATGATGCTGGCAGCTCCTCATTTCCTTATCTTTTTACACTTCTACCCCATGGGTTATATTCGAATGTTATTAGAGGCCCCCCTAAAAGGTCAGAAAAGCCCTTTAGGGATGTTCATATACTTAGCATGTTGAAGGCATTTATTAGCCTATCAGGCGCAACTTTCCATACCAATCAGGTGTAGCCACATCGTTAATGGTTCTCGATTTTTGAGTTTTGGCGCCTCTGTTGGTCCCTTATAAGGTTGCAAGTATAGTTCCAAGGGGGGGTTAGGAACTATTTAAACTTTTTCGCAATTAGGGCAGACTTCTTTTTCTAAGGAAAAAGGTTTTAACAGCGGCGCTGAGTAAACAGCAAGATACTGGCTTAGTCAACTGGTGACTAGGTCAGTTTCTTAGCTTGAGTCAGGAGATAGCACTTAGAGTCTATTCCTGAGCTCAGACGTTCAACGCGCACAACTCAACTTGATCTCTTTACTTGGTCAGTTTTTGGTTATTTTAAGCAAGCAATATAAATAAGGAGTTAAAGGTAAGAAATACTTCACTCAGCAGATTTATCCAGGTTCGGCTTCTTCTAAGCCTACGTCCTGTCCCCGGAACACGTTCCGAGATTTCGAATCCTCTACTGAGCTCTTTAAAGGTAGAGCCTTAAACCTTTTACAATATCAGCAACTGAGTATGACAAGAGTACCTTCCTCTATACCTCTACTCAATCCTAATCTCTCGCTGAGTACTAAAACCGAGTACTCAGCCTCTCCTTTCTATCTCTAGAAATGATAAGTGTTTTGTCCTATACAAAGATTTGCTAAGACACTTTAGACGATTGAAACAATCACTCTAGACTTTTACACAGATATAAGAATTGTAGTGTAAGATTTTGCTTTGCTTCTTTGCTTGCAGAACTTGTAGAAATTTGGTCAGCGTAATGGCTTGATCAAGTTCTGTGTTGAGTGAAGCTTCTGATGGCACTATTTATAGAGACGTCTGGGCATCGGTCATTTCGAATTTCGAAATAACCGTTGGAGGGAAATGGCTACATGTCGTTGTCATCCTGACTTGCTCAGAGCTCTCGGCCAATCAGAATTGTGTATTTTCTGTCCTCGGTCAGCTCAGCAGACTGTCTCTCCTTTTATGGTAAAGTCAACTGGACAGCATACTGTGTCGTCTGAACTTTGCCCAAAGGGGAAATACTTTGTCTGGAAGTTTTGCTTTGCCAGCTGCTGTCTTGTACGCTTTATCGAGACTACTCAGCAGCTTCATCTTGAAGTTGTTCCCGAAGGTCTTCTAGATCCTTCCTTTTGCTGAGTTGCGTTTTGTTCAAAACGGCAACGTCTTGACATACGCGGGCCGAGTTGTACTGAGTTGTTTGACTTGGGCCTTGGCTTCCGTATTGGGCTTGAGCCTTTTGATTCTTATGTCTTATAACAGTTTTAACTCAACATTGAACAAACACATTAGTAGAATAAATCAAAGCATTTAAACTTAGTGTGTTTGGAATATGTATTTTAAATTATACTTAAACAATTTTGTCAAATCAAAATTATGTGGAAAGGTGTTTCAACAAACTCCCCCATTTTGATGTTGGCAAAACTATTCAGCGAGGAACTCAGTATGAGCTCCCCCATGATAGTTGACCTAGTATAATTTAGCAAACTCCCCCGTAAGGGTTGAGCTACTGACTTAGTTTTACTCAAAACATTTAAAGGTTTAAATGAGTAAGTCTAAGGTCAGTTTTCAGATATAGGTCAGCTATATCAACATATTCTATTTACTCAGTATTAAGCGGAAGGTTTAGTCATATAGAGCGCGCTGAGTAATTTGTTGTTCAATGAGTTCTTATCAGAATGTTTTATAAACACATAGGTCAATGTCAAACATGTTATCAGCATATCATTTAGTCAATAAATGTTACAAGTATTAAACATAGCTGATTTAATTGAAGATACATAATGACTCAGTACTTAATAACATATATCATAACTCAGGATTTGAATAAGAGATGCAAATATGATATATAGATAGAAGTCAGTAATTACACAGCAAAAATTTTATAGATAAGGCAAATAGAATTAGATTACAAGTGACTCAGTCTAAAACTGGGCTAGCCTATCTATTTCTTTTTCTTGTGTTGCGATGACTGACTTCGCTCATGCTGAGCTCTAGCTGCATGTTCTTTCTCCCCCGTTTTGTCAACTTCAGGGAGTCTGAAAGCATCAGTTAATACAGCGCGAGTCAGTTCTTGGGATAGCTCCTTAAGCTTCTCAGCGCTTTCATTTACGCCATCAAAAATGGCAACTCCATCAGCTGATACCTCGTCGGGTACTTTGAGATCAGCAGCACTGAGCATATTTACACTGAACGCTTGAGCTTTGCCTTGCCAGATAAGAGCTTCAGTAAGGCCAGCAAATATTTGGTGGAAGGTTTTTAAGAGAGCTGTGTCGTAATACTGACGTTGAATGTTGTTATGACGAATATGGTTGAAGGTTTGTTGGGCGAGAGTCATCATCTCGTTCTGCTTCATTGCGTCAGTATCCATCTCTTGCTTATTCAGATTAAGCAACCTTATAGCCTCACCAATTTGCTCTACTGAGCATTGACTGTACGACACCATTTGCTCGTTGGTCTTAAGTTGCTCAGTATGAAGCTGAGCAAATAGCATTTTGATTTCAGATGAAGTGGCATAGTCAGTGTTCACAGCTGACAATTTCTGGACTTGTTGATGGAGAGAGTTCAGGTGTTGCACGGTTGTCAGCTGGATCTCAGCCAACTTGGCAATTGAATCCTGCTTAGCTTGCTGTGCTTGGTAGGATAAGACGACGTTCAGCAGATCCTTGAGTCCCTTAACTTCGTTGAGAAGCTGAGTGACCTGGGAGAGCTGGGTGGTCTCAAGAATTGAAGATCCAGCAGCAGGAGAAGTGGAATGTTGAAGGTCTCTGATTAATGCTTGCACTGAGTCAATGATCTTTTTACCGGACTCAGTGGCATTCAGATGGCTTTGTGAACCTTCAGGGACATCAGTATGACCGGAAGGAAGAGGAGTGAAAGGAGTAACCTGGTCAGTGACTGGAATAGTATTCTCAATCTGCACTTGAGTTGTAGGAATAGTTGATTAATCGGCAGAGAGTTGAGTTGGAGAAGTTGTAATGCGAATACTGTGTGTGCTGACGGCAGAGGTGTGTGGAGTCAGCACCATGCTTGAGGAAATAGCATGAACATTAGACGGCTCAACCTGACTGGTTGATGTTGCAGAGGCATTGGGGTCGGCATGTTCCTGTTGAGAAGAAACAGAGGCTTGTTTTTCTAATGGCGCCGATGTAGTGGAAGTGGATTGGCGTTTGAAAAACTTAAGTTTGATGGTAGAAGGGTCCTTAGTTGTCTTTGAGACGACAAAGTCAGGAAGAGTTGGTAGTTGCACAGAAGGTTCACTGACTAGCTTCTCACTGGCCTTGACCAACTTTCGCCTTCTACGAGGTGGAGTGACAGTATGATCAGGTTCTCCTGAGTGAGAAGGGGAAGATTCTTGTTGCTCAGTATGAGGCTGGTCAGCTTGCTCTTCAGCTGGATCAACAGTGTGTTGTTCGAGTACTTGCTCAACTCCAGCAGCCAACTCAGTATCGGCATGCTCAACCTCAATCTCACTGGCCGTTTCCTCAGAGTCCTCAGCATCATCCTGACCGCTGGCTTCTTCTTCTTCTTCTTCGGTACTGTCACCGTCAAGTTCTTCCTCAACTTGAGAGATGAAGTGATCATCTAGTTGTACCTCATGTTCATCATGCTCAGCTTCTGTACTTTGACACTGGGTGAAGTGAGAGTCACCCGGTACAACGAAGTCTGTAGGTATGGCATTCAGTGGAGTCAGTGTTGAAGACTTCTGCTTCTTCTGAGGTTGCTCCATAGCTTCCTCAGTTCCAGGCTCACCTTGCCTGCTTCTTTTCTCAGCTGACTTACCAGCTGACTTCTACCTCTTTGCTGGAGACTCAACATTTTTGGAAGGAGTCTCAGCAGTTTTCCTCTTGTGGGAAGCTGGGGCCTTAGTCCTTCGCCCTTTCTTTGGCTCAGCAGTTTCCTCAGCTTGGCCAGCAGCAGCTTTACCTTTCTTTAAGGGCTGTCCAAACTTTAAGGCTCTCAGCGAGGAAGCTGTGATCTCAGTTCCTCGAGTCTTCTCCTCACCTTCGAGATCAACCTTAAGGTCAATGAGGATTCTAGTGATGAGTAATCCAAGCCGCATCGTGCCAGTGCTTCGGAGGAAACCAGCAACAAGAAAGACTGGCATGTTGATGGGGGTGTATGTCAGCATATGCCAGATAAAGCATTGCTCGAAATTGGTTGCTGATGTAGTGCAGTTGATCTTGGGGTATATGAAATAGGTCAGCAAGTAGTGAGCCATCTTCTGGTGCTGACCCATTGATGAAGCTGAGACTTCTCCTGAGTGACCCTCAGGTTTGCAGAAGTTGTGTGCATAGTCAGTTTTATCCTAATCTCCCGATCTTCTCAGCCTTGCTCCCTCAGTTTTTAGCTTGAGAAGATTTCCTATGTAGAGAGGGTTGATGAAGATGGTTTTGTTTTTCACCTCAGTGCACAGGTAGTCAGTGTTGTCATTTGCAACTTTGAGGTTGTGGTAAAACTCCCTCACTAGGTCAGGATAGGTTTCATCCCTAACCGAAAACAGCCCAGTCCATCCATTCTGTGAAATCCACTCGCAGAACGGTTGTTCATTTTGCACGAAGTTTTCAGAGACCCATCTTGAGGGCTCAACTTTCCATTCACGGACATTCTCAAAGACCTTGGAGTAGGTCCTGACCCTAACGGGTTTTCCTTGACCAGAGGTTTGGCCAGCTTGTCCTTTGCTCGGTGTAGGAGAATTTCCAGTAGGTTCATCGGAGCTAGTCTTTTGGTGGCCGGCACCGGAGACGTTGTAGGATACCTTAGTCATTTTCAAGGATGGGGAAGGTTTAGAAGGATCTTGAGAGAGAAAGAGTTTCTTTGCCTTAGGATTTGATTAAGCGTAAAGAATAAAAAATGGGGAATTACCCATTATTTATAGATGGAATGAGCGGTGTGGATTTAATCGAATCCATGTGTCAGTTTTGCCTTGGGATTGTGTACCGACAAAGATCCTAGCATTTATGACACATACGGCGAATACGTCATCCTAGGGCTATACGTGTGCTATTGTATTCATTCTAACGGATCTAACACTCAGCGTGTAGAATACTAAGCGTTTGATATTCTGAGTGGTCAGCATTGCATAAAAGGATGATTTTTAAGTTTAAGTTTAAACTAATTTACTCAGTGTGCAAGTTTACTCAGTATTTGATGTTCAGTCAGTTTCGATGAGTTACTCAGCAAACAATCAATCATTCAGCATAGTAATTCACTCAGCATTCATATTCATTTAGCACAGGAATTTACTGAAGAGGATTAAACATACCAATTGCTTCTCTCAGTATGCTGAACTGCTCACGGGCCAGTGGCTTCGTGAAGATATCCGCAAGCTGTTCATCCGTTGGGACAAAGGTCAGCTTGATCTCACCCTTGAGTACATGGTCTCTAATGAAGTGATGTCTGATGCTGACATGCTTCATTCTACTGTGTTGAATTGGGTTCTTTGAAAGATCAATTGCACTTTTGTTGTCACACTTGACTTCAATTGTCTTCGTTTGAACACCATAGTCTTCAAGCTGTTGCTTAATCCATAGGACTTGAGCAACACAATGACCAGCAGCAATGTACTCAGCTTCAGTGGTAGACAAGGCTACTGACGCCTGCTTTTTGCTGAACCAGGATACAAGACAGCTTCCTAAGAAGTGACATCCTCTAGAGGTGCTTTTACGTTCTAGCTTATCCCGTCCATAGTCAGCGTCAGTGTATCCGATGAGTATAAAATCATGAGTATTTGGATACCACAGACCTGCGTTCACTGAGCTTTGCAAATATCTAAGGATTCTTTTTACAGCAATGTAATGAGATTCCTTAGGGTTAGATTGATATCTAGCACAGTAGCATACTGAAAACTGAATGTCCGGTCTACTGGCTGTTAAGTAAAGTAGAGAGCCTATCATACCTCGATATAATTTGCTGTCTACTGACTTACCATTCTCATCAACGTAGAGGACAGTGTCAGTGCCCATAGGAGTGGATATTGGCTTGCAATTTTCCAAGTCATATTTCTTTAATATCTCCTTGGCATATTTGGCTTGACTGATGAAGATGCCATTCTTTCCTTGTTTAATTTGAAGACCGAGGAAGAAGTTGAGTTCTCCCATCATGGACATTTCAAACTCAGTCTGCATTTGTTGGCTAAACTCCTTGCACATTGATTCGTTAGTTGCACCAAATATTATATCATCAACATAAATTTGGGCCAGCAGGGTATCTTTACCCTTTTTCTTAATGAATAAGGTTGTATCAGCTTTGCCCCTGACGTAATTTCTAGTCAGCAAGAAACTGGTCAGCCTCTCATACCAAGCACGTGGTGCTTGCTTGAGGCCGTACAGAGCCTTTTTGAGTTTGTAAACATGGTTTGGGAACTTAGGGTCCTCAAAACCTGGAGGTTGATTTACATAAACCTCCTCGTTTATAACTCCATTAAGAAATGCACTTTTGACATCCATTTGGAATAATTTAAAGTTCATGTAAGCTGCATATGCACATAGAATTCTAATTGCCTCTAGCCTTGCCACTGGGGCAAAGGTCTCACCGTAGTCAATACCTTCTTGCTGACTGTAGCCCTGAGCTACAAGCCTTGCTTTGTTCCTGACTACGTTTCCTTGTTCATCCATCTTGTTCCTGAAGACCCATCTTGTTCCGATGGTCTTTTGACTCTTTAGATGAGGCACTAACTCCCATACATCATTTCTTCTAAATTGATCAAGCTCCTCTTGCATTGCGATCATCCAGAATTCATCGTACTCAGCTTCAGCGAAATTCTTCGGTTCTTGTACTGAGACGAAGGCAACATTGCTGAGGTACTTCCTGAGTTGATTCCTCGTCATCAGGGTATTCCCAGCAGAATCAAGGATTGCACTTTCTGAGTGCCCTCTTGGGATCCTTATCTCTTTAGGTAGATTTATGTCTTGTGCTGTCTGTGTTTCAACAATCTCTGCAGAAGTAGATGGGTCAGTAAAAGTAATCTTAGGTTCACTCTTACTCTTGGTCAGCCTTTTCGTGAATGACTCAGTAGCTGGTTCTGGGTCAGCGGTGGTTACTGAGTGTGGATCATCTTCGGTCAGCGGCTGGTATCTACCTGCAGGGTCAGTTTCGTCGAACTCTACATGTACTGACTCTTCTAAAACTTGAGTTCGCTTATTAAAAACTCTGTATGCTTTGATGTTTGTTGAGTAGCCCAAAAAGATAGCCTCATCAGCTTTTGAATCAAACTTTGCTAAGCTATCTTTGGTATTTAAAATAAAACATCTACAGCCAAAGGCACGAAAGTATCCAATATTGGGCTTTCGTCCTTTCCAAAGTTCATAGGGGGTTTTCTTTAATATAGGTCTAACTAGAGCCCTATTAAGAATATAGCATGCTGTGTTAACAGCCTCTCCCCAAAAATACTTTGGAAGCCTATGCTCATCCAGCATTGTCCTGGCTATTTCAACCAGAGTTCTGTTCTTCCTTTCTACAACCCCATTTTGCTGAGGTGTTCTAGGAGCAGAAAAATTGTGGTCAATGCCGCTGGCTTCACAGAATTCAACAAACTTTTGGTTTTTGAATTCTCCACCGTTATCACTACGGATGTGAGCTAATTTTAGGTCTTTTTCATTTTCAATTTTTCTAACCAAATTTGAAAATGTCTCAAAAGTCTCATCCTTGCTGGTCAGCAAGATAACCCACGTATACCGAGAGAAGTCATCTACAATGACCAAGGAAAATCTTCTTCCACCCAGACTCAGCGGCTGGACTGGACCAAAGAGATCCAAGTGTAGCAACTCTAACAGACGTTTAGTTGAGACAATATTTTTGCTGTGAAAAGATTGTTTAGTTTGTTTTCCAGCTTGGCAAGCGTGGCATAATTGATCTTTTTAAAATTTAAGTTCAGGCAGTCCCTTAACCAATTGCTTTCTTGCTAATTTGGCCAGGAGGTCCATGCTTACATGACCAAGTCTCCTGTGCCATAGCCAGGAATTTTCTTCCTTTGATACTAAGCACACAGTTTTTGAAAACTTTTTCTCTAAGTCTAGCATAAAGACATTATCTATCCGAGGGGCAGTTAAAATTAACTCATTTGTTTTACCTTCGTATATTTTACATCCAGTAGCATCAAATATAACTTTTCTCCCATTGTCACATAGCTGAGCTACGCTGAGTAAGTTATATTTGAGTCCGCTGACTAGGGAGACAGATTCAATAGTAGGATTACCTCCGATGGTTCCTGACCCTACTATCTTACCCTTCTTGTTATCTCCAAAACTTACGCTCCCTCCTCGTTTACGCTCAAATATGATGAACTGAGTTTCATCACCCGTCATATGCCTTGAGCATGCGCTGTCAATATACCACATCTTTGACTTCTCGGCACATCTCAGGCTTACCTGCATTGTAACTAGTTATTTTTAGGTACCCAATTCTTTTTGGGTCCTAACTTGTTAGGTGTAACAGGTATAGCATCATATTTTATTTTATGGCGACATACATGGACAGTATGCCCATTCTTTCCTCAGAAGTCACAACTGACCTTCTGTTTAGGATGTTTCACTGACTTGTCAGCACCCCAGTGCTGAGCGTGCCAGCACACCTTAGTGGTGTGTCCTAACTTCCCACAAAAGTCACACTGGACTTTTCGCTGGGGATTCCATCTCTGATCAGTACCTTGGTACTGAGTTCTCAGAGGACTGTTTCTTTTATTTGGAACCTTTAGTTGGTTCTGGATAGTTGTGACGTCCTTACTCAGTTTCTTTGAAACTGACTGGACTTCAGAGACAGACTCATGTATGATCTTCATGTTATCATGCAGAGTTGTATTGTCCTAAAGAAGGTATCTGAAGGTCACTCAGTTTGACCTCTTCCACTTCGTCACAGCGCCTGCTGAGTGCTCTAACTTTCTTATTACACTTCTTGACAAGTGTATAGAGATCACTCAGGGCATTAACCATATCGTTTCTGAGCTGGGGAAGAGAAATTACCTCATTTGATTGCTCCTCGTCGTCTGATAGGTCAGCATGCTCAGAGACGCATGGGTCAGCAAGTTCGTCAGCCATGAAGCATATCTTCGCTAACTCGGTGGCCTCAGTTTCTGTAGATGAAGACTCATCACTGTCGCTCCAAGTAGCCACCATTGCCTTCTTCCCACTCTTCTTGTCTTTCCTCAGCGTGGGGCAGTTTGACTTAATATGGCCAGTTTGATGGCACTCAAAGCATGTAATGGGCTTTGAGCTGTCCTTTTTGTATTTGCTGTCACTTGAGTCAGCCTTATACTTATCAAACTTTCTGTAAGGCTTTTTAGAGTATTTGTCACTCTTCCTGAATAGCTTTTTCATCTTCCTTGTGAACATAGCCATCTCCTCATCGTCAGTTGAACTCCCGTCAGTGGAGTCAGCTTTCATGACAAGGGATTTCTGCTTCTTGTCTTCAGATTTTTCCTTCACCTCAAAGTTTTTCATGGATATCTCATGGGTCAGCAATGAACCGATGAGTTCGTCATATTTGTAGGTGGTTAAATCCTGAGCTTCCTCAACTGCTGTCTTCTTTGCTTGCCAATCTTTAGAAAGACTCCTGAGTATCTTTTTGACTTGTTCTTCCTTAGTGAAGATTTTCCCAAGTCTCTTGATCTCATTAATGATGTTGGTAAACCTTGCATTCATGTCTGAAATGCCCTCATCATTGTTCATCTCGAACAGCTGGTACAGTCTCATCTGCTGATTCACCTTGGACTCCTTTACTTTATTTGTTCCCTCGTATGTGACTTCCAGCTTTCTCCAGATCTCTTGTGCCGACTCACAACCTGAGATTTTATTATATTCTACAGCATCGAGCGCACAGTGAAGCATATTGATATCCGAAGCGTGATTTTAAAGCTTCTTAAGATCATCCTCTGTCCATTTGGCCTCAGCTTTTACAACTGTTTGGCTAGCCACAACCTCGACAGGTACAAATGGGCCTTGGACTATAGATAGCCAGGCACTCATGTTTGTAGCCTGAATGAAGTTTTTCATCCTATTCTTCCAGAAGGTATAGTTTGACCCGAAGAATAGGGGAGGCCTAGTAATGGACATCCCCTCAGGTAGTATTTGAGTTGTTTGGTTTCCAGGGAGAAACCGAGTGCTGTTTTCGCCCATGGTAGGGATCAGCTCAAGGTTGTTAGACCTTTTAAAGTGAGCTTTTAAGCTCTGATACCACTTGTTGGTCCCTTGTAAGGTTGCAAGTATAGTTCCAAGGGGGGGTTAGGAACTATTTAAACTTTTTCGCAATTAGGGCAGACTTCTTTTTCTAAGGAAAAAGGTTTTAACAGCGGCGCTGAGTAAACAGCAAGATACTGGCTTAGTCAACTGGTGACTAGGTCAGTTTCTTAGCTTGAGTTAGGAGATAGCACTTAGAGTCTATTCCTGAGCTCAGACGTTCAACGCGCACAACTCAACTTGACCTCTTTACTTGGTCAGTTTTTGGTTATTTTAAGCAAGCAATATAAATAAGGAGTTAAAGGTAAGAAATACTTCACTCAGCAGATTTATCCAGGTTCGGCTTCTTCTAAGCCTACGTCCTGTCCCCGGAACACGTTCCGAGATTTCGAATCCTCTACTGAGCTCTTTAAAGGTAGAGCCTCAAACCTTTTACAATATCAGCAACTGAGTATGACAAGAGTACCTTCCTCTATACCTCTACTCAATCCTAATCTCTCGCTGAGTACTAAAACCGAGTACTCAGCCTCTCCTTTCTATCTCTAGAAATGATAAGTGTTTTGTCCTATACAAAGATTTGCTAAGACACTTTAGACGATTGAAACAATCACTCTAGACTTTTACACAGATATAAGAATTGTAGTGTAAGATTTTGCTTTGCTTCTTTGCTTGCAGAACTTGTAGAAATTTGGTCAGCGTAATGGCTTGATCAAGTTCTGTGTTGAGTGAAGCTTCTGATGGCACTATTTATAGAGACGTCTGGGCATCGGTCATTTCGAATTTCGAAATAACCATTGGAGGGAAACGGCTACATGTCGTTGTCATCCTGACTTGCTCAGAGCTCTCGGCCAATCAGAATTGTGTATCTTTTGTCCTCGGTCAGCTCAGTAGACTGTCTCTCCTTTTATGGTAAAGTCAACTGGACAGCATACTGTGTCGTCTGAACTTTGCCCAAAGGGGAAATACTTTGTCTGGAAGTTTTGCTTTGCCAGCTGCTGTCTTGTACGCTTTGTCGAGACTACTCAGCAGCTTCATCTTGAAGTTGTTCCTGAAGGTCTTCTAGATCCTTCCTTTTGCTGAGTTGCGTTTTGTTCAAAACGGCAACGTCTTGACATACGCGGGCCGAGTTGTACTGAGTTGTTTGACTTGGGCCTTGGCTTCCGTATTGGGCTTGGGCCTTTTGATTCTTATGTCTTATAACAGTTTTAACTCAACATTGAACAAACACATTAGTAGAATAAATCAAAGCATTTAAACTTAGTGTGTTTGGAATATGTATTTTAAATTATACTTAAACAATTTTGTCAAATCAAAATTATGTGGAAAGGTGTTTCAACAGCCTCTTCCTCATAAAATGTGGTCCTTTCATTTCTGCTCACTTTTTCTTGCCATTCTCTCTCTTTTCTTTGTGCTTTTTCTGGAGATTTTGCTTCGGTGGGTTTCTGCTATTCATTTGGGTTTCATCTTCATCACCTTCTTCTGTTTTTCGTACCATGTAGGTTCCTTTCAACCCCATATTTCTTTTTTTGTGCTTTTAATTTCTTTTTTGCATGTTTAGTTTATTCTTTCTAGGTTTATTGTTTATGGGTTTTTGGTATGAGTAAGGAAGTCACCCATGAGTTGACGGGGATGGAGTCTGAGGACACTTAGTCTGAACCTTAAATTCTTAATGTCCCTATTTTAAACCTTATTTTTGTGAGGGCAAACTAGTTGATCTGCATCTAAGAAGAAAGGGGGAAAAGCCTAAAAAATGGAGCCCATGCAACCATAGGGATTTTGAAGAATTTATACCCCTGGCTGTGAGATTTGGAATGTGTAGTCCTTAAGCCTAAGCACCGTCCAACACAAACCGTCACGAGGCTGTTTCACCATCTATATCAGCCAATATTGATGTGGGTTTTGAATACCCTATCCCAGAGGTAATAAGGGATATTTTTTTTATCGTTCAACATCCCTATTGGCCAACTTCATCCCAATGGATGGATGGATGGATGTCCTCCACGATTCTTATTTGGCGAATTGTTTGGGCGTACCTTTCAATCCTCGGATCTTTCCCCCATTACATTCGTTGACCTAACAGCAGTCGAATTATCATGTAACATTTTTAAAGAATAAAGGATATGGCCCCTTTCATTCAAAGGTGTCCAACATCCATGGTTGGGGGTAACGCCTTCTTTTTTTTATCAGGGAAGTAGAAGGCGTACCTCTTCGATTCGTCAATTCTTGGAATTACAATCAAAAGCCAAAATATAAGCTAAATTTTCAGCCGAATCTTGAGGAGACGAAGGTTGTGCGATTGCTTAAGTTTGTTGCTAAGGATTGTGGTCCTATAGCGAAGCCCTAGAGTTCATTATGGTGAATGTTCCTTTAGCGGAGATGTGGGATAAAGTCATCCATTATAATAGCTATAATGTTTGTGTTGAAGGTAATAACTTTTATTTCATGACTCCTGACGAATGTTTCCTTATCCATTGGCAGGGGGGAAGCTAATGCAACCTCTATATATTCAGAGTGCAAGAATGTGTTGAAGGCTAAGAGGGTGTAAGAGAAGCGCCCAATGGAGGAGGAAGAGGGAGATACGCCTCTCACTAAGAAGTCTAGATCCACTTCTTTGGTCATTGCAGGTGAATGGACTGGCGGATCTGCCATATGATCTCCCAGTCTTTTAGGCAAAACTAGGATTCCTCCAATTCTCACACCCATCCTAGTAAGATCCTTTTATCTTTACCATTTTGAGGTTCTTTCTTACTTTGTGCTTCTCAGAATATTTTTGTTACTTTACGCTTTTTTGAATATTTTTGCGATGGTAAAAAAAGTATTTTCATGTTAGATGGGGTAAACTTTTGAGTTTTAGAAATATCAAACTGATGATGTGTCGCATTTAACAGGGTTGATCGGTCATTTTCTGATTCTATACACTATAGTAGGAGGTCACCCATAAAGTCGTACATTTTAGTGTGTATAATTAAAGGTTGTATATCAAAACGTGATACGAATGAAATGGTGTACATGTATGTAATCTATTCGACTTTAACTTGTATTTGTGTGGGATTTTATCTGTCGCTTTTATGTATATTTTTTTTCTTTTAATGAAAATATATTAAAAACAAATAACATATTCCTTTAAAACAAAATAAATCTTCATTTTGTCACTCATGGAATAGCCAACCAAAGATCACAACATAGAACATGTAAATGATACATTAATGTCAAACTCGTAAAAAAAAGTAATTATATTTCATATTCTTTTATTTTTTAAAACTTTCTTTTAGTTTAAAAAATAAAAATTATCATAAAAAATAAGTGTCTCAATCAATTACAAACATTAACAAAATATGAATATAACCATATCTTATTTTATTTTATTTTTTTGAAAAAACCCTACCCGTCTATTTTTATTTTTGAATCAAATACTTAACCTTTATTACTGTAAATCAAATGAAAGAATGTTGGTTAGGAAAAGTGGTGGACAACCCCACTCACCCTGAACAGACACAGAATTGACCGCCTTTGCAATAGCATCAGCTGCCGAATTCGCTGAACGATTTATGAACGAGAGTGAGCATAGCTCAAGATCTCTTAATAAAAGAATGCAATCTAAAATAACATCTACTAAGTAAGATGGTCCCGATAGACCGTCCCGGATGGCATTTACTGCTGTTAAACAGTCTGATTGGATTTGAATCCTTGTTCTGGGTTTGTTTGACTTGATCCAGCTTAATGCTTCCTTTATAGCCAACGCCTCCGCCATTTCCGGATTGTGATTTCCAGGAACTGCTCCCATCTTAGCTGAAATGCACCGGCCCGAGGAATCCCGAATCAGGAACCCATACGAGCTGTATTCGGCAGTTGGGAAATTACCAGCATCCACATTGCAGAGAAGGATGCCCTTTAGCGGTCTTGTCCACTTCGAGTTTTGCTGGTTTGGGGATGAAATCATCCCGAGTTTCAGGTTCCTTGCCTCTTTCCACGCGATTACTTCAGATAGGGCGTTACCCAAGATAGTTTAAGGATGTGCAGTAGAGTTGTCCCATACTTTGTCGTTTCTGTGTCTCCAGATACCCCATAGGATATAGGCAATCTCACCTGTTAATTCGTTGTTTGCTGTCGTGATCATCATTTGAAACCACTGCTCGAAATTATTAATATTCTGCATTCTGTCGTCCCTGAAGTAGAGCGCCCATACCTGCGAGGCTCCCGTACACTGAATAAGAGCATGAAGGGTGTCTTCATTATAAACCTGACAAAAAGGGCAGATGTTAGGGAGAGAGCTGTGTCTGCTGGCTAGGTTTGATAAGGTTGGTAAACAACGGGTTGCAATCCTCCATAAAAAATTTTTTAACTTCGGTGCGACCTGAAGGCTCCAAATGTGTTGCCATTGAGGATCAGAATGAGCCACCGCAAATGTGTTTGAGGCCTAGTGATATCCGCTTTTTACAGAATAGGAACCCGATCTCTCTAGTGACCAGTAGTACAAATCCTCAAGCGCCAGGTTATGTCGAGGGATAGAATAAATAAGAGCTCGATCACATGCATTGAAAATTTGATCGATCCGTTCCTTTATCCAGCGTCCGTCGGAATCAAGAAGGTTGCAAACCAAGTTATTGGTACCTATTTGGATGGAGGAGCTGCTTGGAGTTGGAGAAGAGGTGGCTGGCAGCCACGGGCTACTCCAAATGTGTGTAGAGCATCCGTTTCCGATCTTCCTGATCAACCTTTTCTTCAATACTTCTCTACCCGCCAATATACTGCGCCAGATATAAGAGGGGTTATGCCCTGCAGTAGCTTGAAGGAACTGACCATTGGGGAAGTAACGGGCCTTTAGTACTTATGAGGCAAGTGATTCCGGATTTGTTAATATTCTCCAACTCTGCTTCGCCAGTAGTGCTAGATTGAAAAGGCGGAGGTTTCTGAAACCAATACCACCCTTAGACTTTGGTGTGCATAAATCCTCCCATCTCCTCCAATGGATACCTGAATCAGAGCTAGACATTATTGTTGACCACCAGAATCTGTTGAGTGATTTGTGTAATTCATTACATAACGAGATTGGTATCACAAAGATACCCATGACAAAGGTAGGAATTGCTTGAAGGATGGCTTTTATCAGAACTTCTTTGTCGGCCCGAGATAGGAACTTTTCTTTCCAGTTATTTATCCGAGACCAGATACGATCTTTGATAAAATTAAACGTACGCATCTTGCTCCTTCCAACAGATAGTGGGGCACCGAGATAGCTTCCGAGATCCTCAACTTCCCCTATTTGGAGGACCTGACATATTTCTGATTTACTGTTATCATAGGTGTTCTTACTGAATAGGATCGCTGATTTTTGAACATTGATGCGTTGCCCCGAGGCTTTTGTATAGCTGTCTAAGCAGTTTTGGATTACCCTTGCCTCTTGTAGAGTAGCTCGGAAGAAGAACAAAGAGTCATCGACAAAGAAGAGATGAGAAACACTAGGTGCATTACTGGCTATGCGTATCCCATGGATGTGGCCCGACCGTTCCTGTGCAGAAATTGCTGACGACAATCCTTCAGCACATATCAGAAAGAGGAAAGGTAATAGGGGGTTACCTTGTCTGAGTCCCCTAGATGGGATGATAGGACCTAGCTCCTTACCATCATGTGAGATGTGATAAGAGACAGTTGTTACGCACATCAATATCCATTTTACCCATGTCGGATGTAGGTTGAGAATGATTAACATATTCTTGAAAAATCCCCACTCCACTCGATCATAGGCTTTACTTATGTCTAATTTCAATGCCCCAACTCCGCGTGAACCTTGTCTCATCCCTCGAAGCTTATGTATCGCTTCATATGCCACAATAATATTGTCTGTAATAAGGCGGCCGGGTAAGAATGCACTTTGGCAATTTGAGATGACAGAAGGGAGCACCTGCTTGAGTCTGTTTGCTAGCATTTTTTATATTATCTTGAATAGGACGTTGCAGAGTGCAATTGGGCGGATGTCAGTTACCAGTTCAACACTTGCTTTTTTTCGGTATCAGCACTATTATTGTTTTATTCAGCCGTGGGGGTAAAGAGTCTGGATCAAGGATGCTAAGACAAGAAGCGCTGATATCTGACCCAGTGATAGCCCAGAAGCGCTGATAGAAGGCCGGATTTAGTCCATCAGGTTCCGGACTCTTATCCGGGTGCATAGAGAAGCAAGCGTTTTTAACATCATCTTCTGTAAAAGGTTGTATAAGAAACTCATTTTGTTCTGGTTGAAACCTGCTTCTGATCGTTGACAAGATGTCACTGTCGTCATTACCTTGACTAGTAAAGATGTCTGTGAAGTAGTCTATCAATATATTATCTAGACCAGACTCCCAATCGCACCAAATTCCCTGTGAATTCTTAAGTTCCCTGAAGCTGTTGAGTTTTTTCCTTGCTGAGGCGTGCTCATGGAAGTACCGAGTGTTGCTGTCCCCGTCTTGTAACCAAAAAAGTTTAGCACGCTGGCGCCAAAAAGCTTCTTATTGCTGAAGTAGTTTGACGTAGTGTTCATATGCTTTTTGGAACTGGTTCACGCCAAATGTATCTGTACTGTTCCTGTAAAGTTTCATCTGTCTTCTTGCTTCTGTGATGGAGCTTTTGAAATTACAGTCCAGGTGTGAACTCTATTGCTGAAAAGCCCTAGTACAGTTTTGAAGTGTGTCACTCACAGTTGGAGAAGCCGACAGATTTCATGCATTCTGTATTACCGACGAGCAGTCAGATTCACGAAGCCATGAGTTTTCAAAGCGAAATCTCTTGATGCGGGGTGCTTGTTACCAAAATTTGAGCTCAAGAAGCAGCACTATGTGATCGGATGTCGCTATAATAATGTTGCGCAGAACCGAACTGTTGAAGGAGGTCCTCCAGAGATTGTTTACCAAGGCATGGTCAAGCCTTTCCTGAATCCACCTTCTCGAACCTCTACTGACCTCCCATGTAAATGGAAAACCTTGCATAGCTAACGGAGATAAATTACAGTCGGAGACCACCTCTCTGAAGCCATCGATCAACCAGTTTGGATGAGGTCGCCCGCCTCTTTTCTCAGAATGATTCAGAAGGTCGTTGAAGTCCCTGATGCAGCACCAAGCAGAGTTAATACCTATTGCTAAGGACCGAAGATAGTCCCACGATTCCCTTTTTTGATGCCTTTCAGGAAACCCATAGAATCCGGTGATTTGCCATGCCGGAAGATTGGGCATAGAAACCAGTCCGTTAATAAACTAATGAGAAGATGAAATAATATTGATGATGATAGGGGGTTTCCAAAACAGGGCTAGTCCTCCCCCATGACCTTGCCCTTCTACTACAAAGCATTCAGAAAAACCAAGACGCTTGCTGATATCGGTGACTTTTTTCCTGTTGATCATTACTTCCATTAAAAATATGATCAGGGGCTTGTGGACCTGGATGAGGTCCTTCAACACACTAACTGTCCGCTGGTTGCCCAGACTGCGGAAGTTCCAGCTTAAGAGACTCATTGCGGTCCGCGGGTTTAGGTCCCAAAGCCCGCTGCAGATCCATTTATAGACTGGTTGGTCATATCGTTGAGCATATTGATGCTTTCCTCTAACCTGGGACGTTTTGGGTCGATGATGAATCCGGAGTTATCATTCTGACCTGTTCCCTTTCCATCCTGAGCTCTAGTTGTTCCACCACTACCACCTTGACCTTGCTGCCCTGTTTTCCTTATTACTCTGATCTCGGGGTGTTGTTTCGGATGTAAACTCGATTGGTGAGGATTAATGAATGATTCCGACGGGTCTTGGTGGTTGCTTACCTTGTCATCTTCATTATTACATAGCCATTGTATTCCGATATTTTGCCCTGGGCGTCATATTGAGGCTCGCAGAAAGCTTCCATATTGTCTTTCCGTGGGGTTGTTGGGGTTGTCGAATAGAGCACTGCAGAACTTGTCAGCATGACCAATGATACCATAGTAGAAACAAAAACTAGGGAGTCTTTCGTATTTAAAATTGATCCATAGCCAATCCCCATCACTGCGTCTGATTTTCTGGCCTCTAGTTAGTGGAAGTCGGATATCGATAGTCACCTTGATTCTTAGGTAGTTTCTCCTCAGCCCTGTAAAGTTTTTGGGGTCAGAACATATGAAGGTGCCGATGAAATCCCCTAATAACTTGCACACGGACTCTGTTTGAAAACCCACTGGGAGGTCGGATATCTGGACCCAGATAATCAGTTGGTGGAGTTCGCAGGTAGCTGCCTGTTCTTGAAATCCCAACCGTTTTACAATTAGCACATTCTGATTGAAGGTCCAAGGGCCGTCATCTAGAACTCCGAGGACATCTAGTTCGTGATAAAATTGGAATAGAAATCGACCCTCAATGCCTGATTCTGTAGCTGTCACACCCTTAACGGGTTTCCAAATTGATGCAAGGGTATTACGCATACTGTCAAAGTGTATTACCTTGTTAATCTGAAATTGTCTGATAATGAACAGAGAGGGTTGTGAAATTGCCGGATGAAAATCTTCCTCTCCCAGAGTAATTCCGATGATGCTATCATCGTTGATGTAGAGCTTAGCATAATCCTCGATTACGCTTTTTCCTTTGTCCATCTATTGCGAAGTCAACTGATAATAGAACCTCTGATGCGTGACAGAAAATTTTTTGATCGGGGGGTTTTCGAATGCGATTGGGTAGGGGGCGATTGCTGGACGGCTAGGTTTTGGCTGCGATGAGAAAACAGGATGGGAGGTGGTGGAGAGTAGCGGGATGCAATGGCAGTGCAATAGGGAACCCTAGATTGGGGGTACGGCGGCGACGGGATTAACTTCAGAAGAAGAGACGAGATTAACTTCAAAAGAAGAGACCTCGTTATCCTATTAAACTTAGTTAACCTATTAAACTTACTTAACTCCCTACCCGTCTATTTAATAAAGAATAAGTAGCTCTAATTAAAGAGCCATTGGTAATTTGAGGAGTCACTAAGAGGTCGTTGGAGCTGATTTTTAACTTTCTCTACTCAAATTTTAAATTAAGAGCTCAACTAAGAATGTAGAAATGAAACTGTCTCTCCGCTAGGTCTTCTTCGTGTGGGAGTTTCAAACCGTCTCTTCCGATCAGTCGGCCGTTGTAGGATGTTCCTGTCTATCCGTTCTTGATCATGAGAGGTGTTGATCTTTGTCAAAACTTGTGTTGTTCTGTCTTGGAGTGGATTTCAGATCTATTCTGGATCTATTTGGGGAAGATTTGGCAGACCGGAGAGGAAGGCTGCAACTTGCTAGGGGTCGGCCGAAGAAGAAGGTGACTTAGGCGAGGGTCGGGGAGGTGGCGGCAGAGGATGTTGAAGTAGTTCAGCCGGAGCAGCTGTTCATAAGGCTGCACATGTTAGTATTTGAGGGTTTTCTTATTTGCTGAATCTTGGTGACTATAGGGAAGATTGGTAATTCCATAATTAGGAAAGGAGAGGCAGGGGCCTGTCTTCAATTGTTGGTATAAGTTTATGTATTTTGGGTCCTGAGATCAATTGTTGGTATTAAGTTTGCGCATTTTGGGTCCTGATTTCAACTATTGGTAATAAGTTTGTGTATTTTGGGTATTTTATGAGAGTATTATGGAAGTGAATTTAGCTTAGTTGACCATCACTGAAAAGGAGGAGGTAAGGATTGATATAGGTGAGCTGTGAGGTTGAATTAACTGACAAGGGATTGCGTGTGATAGGCACCTTTGTAGCAGATAGGCCTGCGAATTTTCAGGCAATGAAATTAAAAATGGCAGGGATGTGGAGACCATGGAGGGGGTAGCGATCAATGAACTAATGACGAATCTCTATTCGTTTGATTTTTTCATGAGGTCAACAAGAAGCGAATTTTAGTAGGAGGCCCCTGGACTTTCAATAACTATGTCCTAATAATAATGAAAGAGTGGCCAAAGATGAGTAAACCGGAGGAAATTGAGTTGAACATGATGGAGATGTGGGTGTAGGTTTTTGACTTGCCGTTTAGGGCTAGGACTGAAGCTGTGGGGAAACAATTGGGTATGTTCTTGGGGGAATTTGTGGAGATCGATCCAAAAAGTGTATGGGGGGATTTATAATTAGTATTGCGTATTCGGGTCTGTTGTGATGTCAAAAAGCCATTGACATGCTTAAAAAATATTTGTAAACCAACTGAAGAGTCAATGTTCGTGAAATTAAAATATGAACGGATCAGTATATTTTGCTATCTCTGTGGTTTGGTGGGACAAGTGGAGAGGTATTGTGAAAGACAATTTAAGGAGGATAGCTGCGGGAGTAGGGTGCGTGGCTGAAGGAACTAGTGAGAAGAGAGGGTGATAAGAATGGGGTGCACTGGCTATGGGAGCCTGGTGAGCAATCCATGGACCCAAAGATAGTAGGGGGCAGATGGTACACATATGCTAATCAATGGAGGAACCCATTGGGAGAAATTGATGGGAACATGAATTCTTTTGTCAGGTATGGTAGTGGCGAAGGTGGGAGGGTTCGTAAACAACATTTGCAACCTCAAGGGGGTGGGGAGGTACGTGGAGGGAGACAATAGGCGAGAATGAACATGGAACATGAGAGGGAGAGAGATAGGGTAGTATGTTGGAAGACATATCTATGGAAAGCGAGGAGGATGCAAAGTTAGGACTTCTGGAGGGTAGGAAAAGGTGAACGGGGGCCTCGGGTGAGATACATATTATTTGGTATGGAGGATGATCAAGCTAATTTGGTCCAAATGAGGAAAAGAGGCCAGAAAATTTGATAAGCCTGTTTCGAGTTCAGATGAGGGCTTATCTTGTAACATGGAAGCGTCGAGGTCTGATATCCAAGCTCACAGGGAGTAATGATTTGTGTAAGCTGGAACTATAGGGGATTAGGGAATTCTCGTGCAGTTCGATCATTGGGAAACATAGTGAGGTCGTGTTGGCCTGATATTCTTTTCCTCATAGAGACTTTTGTTGATAAGGACCGGTTAGTGAAAATCAGTAAGAAGTTGAGATTTGTGGGATGTTTCGTGGTAGATAGTAGTGGGCATAGTGTTGGGTTAGCTATGCTTTGGAAGGAGGGTATTGACGTGACAGTATCGAGATTCTTAGACCATCACATTGAAGCTATGGTGGTGGATGTGGACGTGGGAGATTGGAGTTGTATGGGCTTTTATGGATATGTAAACAGAAGTCTTCAAACTAACTCATGGTAGTTTCTTAGATGAATTGCAGGGGACGTAACGGTTCTGTGGTTGGTGATGGGAGATTTTAATTCCCTACTAGATCAGAATGAGAAGCAGGGTGGATGTGAATACTCGGAACTACTAATTCGCAAGTTTCAGGAGACGGTTCAAGAGTGTGGATTAACGAAGCTTCGCTAGGAGGGCAGCCCGTTTACATGGGAACAAAGTAGAGGCACTAAGAGATGGGTTAGAGAAAAACTGGACCCTATGTTTGGTAGTCCTGACTGGCTAAGTCGCTTTCCGAGGTGTAACCTTAGGAACATTGCTTTGGCCTATTCTGATCATTATCTGCTTATTGTGACATATCAGGACCAAGGATGCAGAGGAAAAAAGGGAGGTTTCGCTTTGAACAAGCATGGTTACAAGAGAAGGAATTTGATAGCCTAGTTTTCCTAGAATGGACCTAGGGGGTAATCAGAATGTGCAGGACAAGTTGGGTAGATGTGTGGCGGCCATAGAGATTTTTGGAGAGGAGCACCGCATGCGATTTACTGGCCAGATTGATCACCTAAAAAGACTGCTAGGCAGACTAAGGGATCAAACAGATAGGGATGCGCTTAGAAGGGTTTAGGAAATTTAAACACAATTGAACAGGCTCCTAGAGGTGGAAGATACTTACTAGAGGCAGAGAGCTAAACAGTACTGGCTGAAAAGGGGAGATATGAATACAAAATTCTTCCATTCGTATGTCTAGAGTTGGGGAAAAAGAAACCTGATAACTTCTCTAGTTGATGGGATAGGTAGAGTGATTGATGCGCATGGAGAGCTAGAAAGTCATGTTAGGGAGTATTTTGGGGGTGTGTTTGCACAGATAAATGGAAGTGATCTGGGGGTGGTGGAAGTTCTGATGCCAAGAGTAACGGTGGGGGAGAATGAAATTCTGGAAGCCCCATTCTGTGACGAAGAGTTTAGAGTGGCAGTGTTCCAGATGCATTCTGATAAATCATCGGGTTCGGATAGACTGGATCCAGGATTTTACCAGTATTTCTGGCAGTACATTAGGAAAGAGATAGTGAGAGCTTGTAGAGGATGGCTTGATTGTAAAGAGTTCACGTCAAATCTAAATGATAATGTGGTAGTTTTGATCCTAAAAATCGATGCTTCGAAGTCAATGGCAGATTTTCGTCCTATTTCCCTTTGTAATGTTTTGTACAAAATCATTGCTAAGGTCCCTGCCAATCGATTGAAGGTAGTACTACCTAATTTGATAAGTGAGAGTCAATATGCTTTTGCCCCTGGAAGGTCAATAATTGATAGTGTGCAGGTAGCCTTTGGTTCTATTCACTACATGAAAAGAAATAATAGGAGTGCTCTTGGGGAAGTTGCCCTCAAAATTGATATTAGCAAGGCCTATTATAGGGTGGATTGAAGATTCCTTGAATAAGTACTAAGAAGGCTTGGATTTGGAGAAACCTGGGTAAAGTGGATTATGTTGTGTTTCCACAGTGTCCTATTTAGTGTCAGTAAACAATGAGCTGGTGGGGCCTATATCACTAAATCGAGGACTTAGATAGGGAGATCTGTTGTCACCATACTTGTTTATCCTATGTGCTGCGGTGCTTTCTCAACTAATTAATCAGGAAGAGCATGATGGATTAATTAGAGGGTGCAGAGTATGTAGGGGTGCTCATGTGATAACTCATCTGTTCTTCGCTAATGATAGTTTTCTCTTCTTTGGTGCTTCAGAAGAAGAAACAGAAACAATTATAGGGATCCTCACACCTTACAAACTTGTTTCAGGTTAGGCAGTCAATGCATACAAGTCAGGTATTTTCTTTAGTAAAATGTTAATCAAATGCAAAGAGAAAGTATGTGTACATTATTTGGAGTTTGGGCGCTGTTGAATACAGGACGTTATTTAGGTTTACCCTCTCTAATTGGGAGACCGGAAAGGGGTGTCTTTTCTTTCTTAATTGATAGACTTAGAAAGTTTAGTAGCTGGGGATATAAATTCTTATCTAGTCCAGGTAAGGACATTTTGATCAAGACAGTTGCCCAGGCACTGCCAGCTTTTTTTATGAGTACATTCCTGATCCCTAAGTCTATTAGTGAGGAACTGCAAAAGATGATGAAATCCTTTTGGTGGGGTAAGAAAGATAATGGGGGGATAAAAATTCATTGGGTTGGGTGGGAGAAGTTATGTCAACCAAGTGTAAAGGAGGGTTGGGTTATAAAGACCTACAGATGTTTAATTTAGCCCTTTTGGGTAAACAATATGTCGAATCTGCATTCTCTAGTTAGTAGGCTATTCAAAGCTAGATATTATCCTATGAGGGACTTTATTTCTTCAAAATTGGGCAATAATTCCTTCTTTATTTGGAGAGGGATGTGGAAATCATTGGACGTTTTGAAAATGGGCACTAGATGGAAGGTGGGAGATGGGGAAACAATTAGAGTCTGGAGGGATAAGTGGGTAGAGGGAAGTGTGCAGGAGCTGTTAAGTGGTAGAGAGTAGGGTAGGCCTAATGGGATTAGGGTAAAGGATTTATTTATTGAAGGGATGAGAATATGGGATAAGGGTAAACCGGAGACCTTATTTGTGGAGCAAGATGTCAGGGAAATCATTAAGACTATGGTCAATAAGGAATATACATGATAGAATGATCTAGCAGGGTACTAGGAATGGGATGTATTCTATTAAATCGGGGTATAAGGCTATGGAAGAAATGCGTTGGGTGAATTTGGTAGAGGTTAAGTGGTATGGATTTTGGTTTTTTCGTCGTGCCTTAAACTATTCATATGGAAGTTGTGTTCAAGATGCCTTCCCTTACGATCCTTATTGCGATCCCGGAGACTATTAATTGCTAATAACTGCCCTGTTTGAGAAACATATGTGGAGTATATTTGGAATCTATTTTGTGCTTGTCCTTTTACGGTTAGTTGTTGGCAGGTGGCGGGACTACCAGTGCCTAAAAGGGACCATGATGATATGGTGGAGTGGATATCAAAGATATGCGGTTCTAAAGGAGAAGCATGGATGATTCAGGTTGTTTGTGTACTCTATACAATATGGTCTCATCATAATGATATCCTTTGGAAAAATAAGCCAAAGAGCAATTGACGGTTTTGAAAGTACTAACAGTTTTGTGCAGGATTGGCAAAAAATGAGGGATGATGTTTCGGGTTCGAATCAAGGGTCACAGCAAAATCAGCAAGTGGAGGAACCATTACAAACTAGGACCGAGACTCAGCAAGACGAGGAGGCGGTTGATCGCGGTGAAGTTTTGTTCGTGCAGCAGGGGGCTGATTCGGTAGGGAGACAACGCGTGGATCTAGGCAGGGTCGGCAGAATTACACCACACCACATCGGGGTGTCAAACGCGAGCGGAGGCAGGGTGGTCAGAATGACAGTTCAGCCGCCTATCTCACTGCCTGCTCAAAGACAGTGGTCCTTTGGCAGAAACTTGAATGACGAGGGCAGAAATCCAAGAGTACTGATACAGGAGCAGCATGTGAAAGGGTGGCGCCGACCGGAGTCAGATTGGATCAAGTGTAATGTTGACGGGGCCACTTTTTAAGCTAACAGCTGTAGCGGTTGGGGAGTAGTGGTTCAGGACGAGAATGGAAGCTTCTCAGCAGGTACATGTGGTATAATGGAAGGTCTTCATGATGCCCGTATTGTGGAAGCAAATGCAATGCGAGCTAGTCTTCTGTGGGCTATTAACAATGAAATGGGTAAGGTAATGTTTGAAACCGACGCTAAATTGGTTTTCGATGGTATTAACTCGAATAATATGAACATTACTATGTTTGGAGATTTGATTGGAGATTGCAAGGAATTAATGATGAATAGGGAATTCAAGGTGAGTTTTGTCCCTAGACTAGCGAATAGAGTGGCTCATTTAATAGCTCGTAATGCTCTTTCCTATACAAGTAATGCTTACTTTTTATGATGTGCCGTCGTGACTTGACTTTGTAATTGTTGAGGATGTTATTGTCTTTATAGTCTAAGCAATTCTTTGTTTTAAAAAAAATAGCTCTAATGGAACAGACCAAATCTCTTGCTAAGTGCTAAGCTACAATCCCATGGCAGATCTCACAACTTACATACTTACTATTGAGCAATCAAATGAAACATTGTTATGTCTTTTTTTCTTACTTATAAGGGAAAATTACAAAACTGGGTCAAATGGGAGGCTCATTTACATATTTAACCCATTTACTCAACCTACTACATATCTAGACTGATTTTGTGTGACTTTCCCATAATACCCGTAACCTTCCCACTTCCACCACTCGCGAACCGCCGCTCCCCCTATCTCCTTGGTTATGCGAAAAGTTGCTCTTGCATTAATGATTTCAAGACTTTTGATCTTCCTTTCTTCCTTTAAATTGCACGAAATCTGCACCATTTAGTCAAAATCACAATGAATTTCTCTTTTTCCTCTCTTCATCTCTTGATTCTGCAACTTCCCAACCCTAGAAAACGAAGCCATGGTTTTTCATCTTCCTGTTCGTTACTTGGTTTCTTTCTTCTTGTTACCATCAAAGAAATGGTTTTTCTACGTTATTTCTTTCGTTCTTCCCATGTTATCATATTGTTATTGTCGCTTTTGGGGTGAAAGGGGCGAAAAATGTAAGTATCTGTTTTTTTTTCTGCGTTTTTTCATGAATTCACCGCGCAATCGATGGTTTCGCGAAGCTTTGCGAAGAGAACGAGCCTGGGAAAGTGATGATCTACTTTGTGAATCGATGATTTCGCGAAGATCTGCGAAGAGAAAGAGTCTGAAACATATGGATCTACCTCGCGAATCGATTAGTTCGGGAAGTCTGCGAATAGATCCTCACGTTTCAGACCTCGCAGACTTCGCGAAAGCATCGATATGCGACGTAGATAGTCACGTTTCAGACCTCGCAGACTTCGCGAAAGCATCGATATGCGAAGTAAAATCACCTATTTCCCTGCACATTTACATTCGCATGCTTCGCTAATCTTCATTTCGCGAAGCCAAAATCGTCTTTTTCCCTGCCTAACATGATTAATTTTTTCTATAGATGGTTGAATACGTAACATCCCTTTTTGGAAGGCGGCGTACTGAGCTGCAGGGGAGATGATTTTCCTTGCTGTATAGGGATGAACTTCCCCAAGATTGACACATTCACTCCTAAAGTGGTTGGTTAAGAGAGGTTGTGTCAATCTTGGGGTGCACCATGGGACACGTCCATCCCATGGTGCCAATCTTCAAAGTGAACCTAACTAATCTGGTACCAATTTTAAATCGGATGAGTAATCTTGGTGTGCACCATGTGACACATCCATCCCAAAAGGTCTGGACTTCCATTTACCTTTTGGGATGGATGTGTCACATGGTGCACACCAAGATTACTCATCCGTTTCAAGATTGGTACCGGATTAGTTAGGTTCACTTTGAAATGATTCGTTAGTAGAGTTCATTGTGGCAATCTTGTTGTAAATTTTGATAATGTTATGATTTGAATGTTGTTATTGTGGCAATCTTGTTGTAAATTTTGATAATGTTATGATTTTAATGTTAGAATCCGTTGTTGTTTGCCCTTTTTTTGTTATATACCACTTCGCGAATTAGCTTCAAAACATATCCACCATTCGCATATGCGAACTAAATTCATCAAGCAAAACAAACTTCAGCTTCGCAGGCTTCGCATATGCGAACTAAATTCATTAAGTAAATCCAAACATTAGCTTCGCAGGCTTTGCATATGCGAACTAAATTCATTAAGTAAATCCAAACATTAGCTTCGCAGGCTTTGCATATGCGAACTAAATTCATTAAGTAAATCCAAACATTAGCTTCGCAGGCTTTGCATATGGTCGAATATGCGAAGTCAGACGGGATGGAGACAGACACGCGTAAATATTGAGGGTATTATGGGAAAGTCACACAAAATCAGTCTAGATATGTGGTAGGATGAGTAAATGAGTTAAATATGTAAATGGGCCTTCCATTTGACCCATTTTTGTAATTTTCCCTACTTATAATTGTTTACAGATAAATTAGTTATTAGTGACAAATTAAATAGATTTTGTTTTAAAGAAAATAAATAGATATTTTTACTAGATACTTTTATTTCCCTTACCTAAACTTTTTTCCCTACCAAAAAAAATAGATACTTTTATTTTTTGAAACATTTAATAGATATTTAATTGGAAAAATAATTACTCTATTGAGATGTGATAGTAATAGGCTGTATTCATATCATTCCTCTCTCCATTTGCAATATAGAAACACAGAGTATAATAATTTAATAATTAAGATGGTTGTCCCCTAAATACCTATAAATTGAAAGCAGAAGAGTGTGACATGTGGACTATCAGAAAGGATATGGCTTTTTCTAGTCTCTCTCTCTATCTTTCGTTCTTTCGTGGTGGATTCTGTCTCTGAGAAAGAATCAACCAGTCGATCGTTTCGTTTCTGGTACGCTCATTCTCACTATGCTTTTTGTTTTATATCATTTATTCTTTTTTCTAGGGTTCCTTTTAAAACTTTTTCAAAATAAATAAATAAAAAGATGCCGTTGATTATGAATTCAAAATCACCTAATAATTTCTAGGGTTTTAATTTTAAATTCGTCATGAGAAAATTGTTATGTAGGCTATCTTGACTCTGCTCTCTCTTTGTGTTTGCTATATAGCAATAATTTCATTAACTGGTTACTTATTTTCCAGATTTTGTTTTAATTTTATTCTTAGGCTGTTTTTCCTTTTCATCGGTTTTATCAAGTGTTTCCTACATGTCTCATTGGACTCACTTTTGTATTGTGATTTGAATCCTAGAAGTTATAGCTGGTAGAAGCTCTTTGCTTTTAGGAATTTGATTTTCAGTTGTTGATTCATTTGCTGAATATTTTCTGTTCACAGCTTATAAGCAGTGTGCGACATACTTCCCAACTTCAGTATAGTCATAATTTGTGGCACAACTTTGTAGTGGGTTCAACTTATCGTTGAGGTCTTGACCTACCTCTCATTGTTTAGCTAAAATGGACGATGGGGAGGTAGATTTCTCGAACCAAGAATTATTTAACATGGGTGAAATTCCCAGTAATTGCTCAATGGATAGTTTCTTTGATGACTTGCTCAAGGATAGTCAAACCTGTACTCATACACACACTTGTAACCCTCCTGGTCCTGACTATTCCCACACACACACATGTTTTCATGTGCACACCAAAATTGTATCTGCACCTTCAGATGATAAGACTGGTACTGATGATACTGCTGAGTCGACAGAAAAATCAAAAAAGAAACGTCCATTAGGCAATAGAGAAGCAGTCAGGAAATACAGGGAGAAAAAGAAGGCAAGGGCTGCATCTTTGGAAGATGAAGTTGTGAAATTGAGGACTTTGAACCAGCAATTACTGAAGAGGTTGCAGGGACAAGCTGCATTAGAAGCTGAGGTTGCAAGGCTCAAGTGTTTGCTTGTGGACATAAGGGGAAGGATTGAAGGGGAGATAGGATCTTTTCCTTATCAGAAATCTGCTCATGGTGTGAACTTAGCCAATCAAAATCTGAATGGTGCATATGTGATGAATCCATGTAACATGCAGTGCAATGATCAGGCTTATTGTCATCAACCAGGAATGGATGGCAGAATTGGAGAAGGTATAGCCTTAAATGGGCATGGGTTAAGTGGTTGTGATTTTGATAATGTTCAGTGCCTAGCAAATCAAAATTCAGGACTGAAGGAGCTTTCTGGCTTTGGCCCTGAGAATGCAACCAATGGTAATGGCAATTCGTCATGCACTAGTAAGAGGAGAGGTAAAGCTTAGAATACTTGCAATTGTCCTTAGTTCTGTTCAGACTTGATGTGGGATATTTAATTATGCAAATTAGCAACTACTCTTATTACATGTTTTTCTCATCCTGATTGATGTTCCTTGACTCAAACTGGTACCCAATGAAATTCCTAAGTTAAAAGTTTATCAATTATACATAATTGTACATGTATGAACATGAAAATGTTATTTTTTTTCAAGTAAAAGGGATCTTAGGACTTTGAAATGCATTAAATATAAGATATTTCTTATTCTAATACCTACTGACTTTTATCTTACTTTGTTCAATGACAAAAGTCTCTATTATCAAAACCTTGTGGTGGCACATGGAAGCAGTTTTTTCTGACATAGCTTTACTTTGCTTTTCTTGGTTCACAATGAGGAATGACACATTTCAGACATACACCAGCCCCATTTGAACAAGTGTATTCTGTTTGTATGACTTTTCTCGTGTTTTAAGTGCAATATCTGCCTTTGTTATCAGATGTAAGTGTAAAATAGTTACTTGCCAAAGAAGGAATTTTGTAATCTTTTCCTGTCTGTCACACTTGTGTATTCAGTGATAACTTGTCATGAATTTCAAGGCTTAATAGGCTTGTACCTACCAGTGTTCTAGTTCTTTTTCTTTTTTCGGTTTTTTCTAAGAAAAAAGATGGTATGTTACAAGCAGATGGTGGTGAAGTGGTACACCATATTCTACAGTACAGCAACAATACTAATAGGGGAAAGAGACATGGTTAGCTTAGTAAGGGACAATAATTAGTTATGTCTGATATATATCCTTGTAGTCTTTTCATGGCTTCAAGTATATACACATTTGTTCTGAAACTATCCTTCCATTTTCTATTAAGCTACCTCTTCTAGTATCTAGATTGATTTGTTTATTTTTCTACTTTGGTTTAAAAAAAAAAAAATCTCATCCGTTTTAAATTTGCATTTTGTCAGTCATACTGCAATATTTTAGCACAAATCATTTGTTATAGAAAGTCTTGTCCATATGGATGATTGAACCTTATAATATTAGCCTAGAGTCTTGTAAGAATGACATAACTATTGATTTTCTTAATCCCAGGTTAACTGAGTCTCCCTCAGCACCTGTTTCCTATTATTATAATCCAAATTGTGCATGTTATGATAGGTTTTCTCTGTTTAGGATGTAAACTTTGCATGTTATAATAGGGTTTCTCTATTTAGAATGCAAACTTTTGTTCTGAAAGCTTTTATATTATGAACCTGTGCAGCAAAATGGAGACCTGCAACTGTTGAAAACTTGAAATTTGTGTTAACATTTTAAGTGGTCTTTGACTCTGGTGATTTCTTTTAGGAGGGACTCGTGCTGCAAGACGAAGTTGAAGAGCTGTTTGGATAGTGTTCTTTTCAAGAGGGTAAAAATTTACCTACCAATAAGTACTTCTGTCTAGCTGCTGAATCTACATCCCAGAATTGCAATGTTGGGGTCGGTTAGTTTAAATATTTTCCCCGCCTTCTCTTAATTTTTTTTTTCTTATCTAAGTCCAGTAGATATAACATTTGTGAGTTTTATTTATGCTAAACTAAGCTTTTAGCTGGTTTGTTGGTTAGTGTGTGGTCCTCAGCCTGGAAAATGCTTTGTAAAGGAGAAATTTCATAAATCTGTAGCTGGCAGAATTACTGAGCGGGGAACTGAGTTCTTGAATTATTTAGTAGCTCTAATTTATCTTCCGCATCTATGCATAATCTTAACCATCAAAAGTGCTGTTATATATCGTAACATCTTCAATGCGCGTCGACTTTGGTTGGAACTGGGTCAAATTTCTTCATTTCTATTTTTGTTTGTTTTGTTTTTTAACTGTGTTATGAAAAGTTTGGGTGGGTCCTTTATGAAGATTCTCTTCTTCTAAGCAATATGAATTCTTCATTGCTGAATTACAGAATTTGGGGGAGGGCCACAACATTGATGTTTCATTAGTGAACCAGAACCAGGCAGATATATTGGAGGCAACTGCACCGTGAAATCTTTGTGGTGCATGGGACCTCGCTTGCACCAGGATTGAGGCAGAAACAACGAGGGATGAAGGGTTTTGTTGTCGTGCAATATTCCCCTTCCGCTCTCTAGTCTTTGTTACGAAAATAAGATTTTGCTGCTATGTTCTGAATGTCAAATGGACTTGGGAAACTGGCTCCTAACTGGTCCGTGGTTCGTTATTTTAGCCATGAGAAAACAGGATAGTTAAAATTCTTTGTTAATGATGGTCCTATTATATAAAGCATGCAGTAGATCACTTTTATTGGAAGTAATCCATAATGGTGCCTGCTGAAAATTAGGGAACTAGATATGGATAAAAACCAAGGGATTATCTGCCCTATTGAAACCTTTTCTAAAGCTGCAGATAAAGGTGTTGGCAAAGTGATGTTGCTTACCTTTTGAGGTGAGTTTCCAATTCCCATGTCCTTGTTTTCCTATTTGAGGCAAAACACATTTTTAAGCTTTTGAAATTTAATGTTTATGCTATTGAACCCTTCAATTTCAAGGATAAATTACACCAAAGGTACTTGAACTGTACCCCAGTTCACACTTTGGTACCCGAATTTCATTTGGTCCCAAAAATATACCGCAAAGGATGACTGGACAGTTAAGTACCATTGACAGCTAACTGACTGGTCAACACGAATTTGACCATTTTTACACACAAAATTAGACCACTAACTAACCTAAAAAACTACACTACCATTCGATCAATTTCAAGAATGTTTTATTTCTCTCTTTCAATCTGTTTCTCTCTCTCTCTCTGATTCCAATAATATTCTATGTAAGTTGTGATCCTCAGTTTGTTGGACAATACTATATGTTTTTATCTCTGAATTTGATATTTAAAATGCTTACAGGGAAAGCTTGTGTGTTTCAAACATTGCTATTTATGGGTGGAGTGAATACACTGGTTCAAACTTTCAATGGAACAAGGCTGTCTACTCTTATGAGTGCATCAGTTGCATACACTTTGCCTGTGTTGTCGATCATCAAGGATTTGTCTGACGAATCATTTTCAAATAATGTATGTAGGACCATTTTTATTCATTCCTACTGTTACGAACATGATGAAACATGTTCTTGATTCTTCATTGTTTGTTGTTATTTTCTTAGGGGCCCCACAATATGAGAACCATTCAAGGATCCTTAATTATTTCATGTTTGTCAACATCATTCTTGGGTTTAGTTTTACATGGCGATTTTTTACAAGGTAACTTTTTGTTAAGAGGATGAATTTTTTATTGGGTTCCTTAATTCTTTGAAAAGAAAGCAACAAAAAGTTAGCTTGACAAATGTCCCTGTGTGAAACTGAACTCAAGGATGATGTTGACGAACGATGAAATAATTAAGGTTCCTTGAATGGTTCTCACATTGTGGGAAAATCTCTGCAATCGCTAAGAAAATAACAAAAAATGAAGAACCAAGAATATGTTTCATCATGTTCCTAACAATAGAAATGAATGAAATTGGTCCAACATACATCATGTTCATCTGAAAATGATTCGTCAGACAAATCATTAATGATTGACAACACATGCAAAGTGTATGCAACTGATGCCTATATAACAGTAGGCAGCCTTGTTCCAATGAAGGTTTGAACTAGTGTATTCACTCCACCCATAAGTAGCAATGTTTGAATCACACAAGCTTTTTGTACACAAGCAATGTTTGAAGCTCTTAGCCTAGTGGTTGAGAGTTTACCTATTACTAGAGAGGTCATGGGTTCGAATCAGATATAATTAATTGTCCAGTTATATTTTTAGGAGAAAATGAAATTCAAGTGTGAACTTGGGTAAAGTTCAAGTACCTTTGGTGTAATTTACCCTCAATTTCGACTATTGTTGTATTAGGCCTCTAAACTTTATATTCAGCAGTATTGTAACACAAACATGTTTACACCATTGAAATAGCTGACTAGAAAGCACTTTCTAGTAAATATAGTAGAAGAAGAGTGAAGTAGAATAGTAGAAACATTTAAAGTTGAGGGCTAAAAATTGTGTTTCTCCAGTAGAATTGTGACTGATTTTAAGGTTAGACTTGATCTAAGTAGTGATACCCAGTTATGGAGTATGTGTTTAATGGTCCACAACACAACTCAGTGTTGAACAGAGTTAGTTTTGGACGCACCCAAAATAAAGTTGGTGTGTCGAAGATGGCTTTCTTTTGATGAAAGAATTAGTGGTTACATTTCAAATCAAGGGACCATGTAGACAGTGAGATTCTTTCTTTCTGCATGCCAAAGTTGACCCCTCTATATGCCTGTTTATTACCCCCAATAGACGTTCATTTTAGCATTTCTGTTTCAATCTTTTGAGTCCATCACAGATACCTCCAAATGTATAATTAATTTCGACAGAAGAGAGCAGAAAGCTACGTTGCAGCACCCCTTGAGGGGAATTTGGTAAAGAATATTAGGATTAGGAAATGTGAGCTGGGAGAGCCACAAAACCTTCTTTGTGGGGAAACTTCCTTACGTTAAGGTGTGAGCTTGGTGGGGGCTGGGATATGAATTACCGAGCTACTCCACGTATTGGTAGGACTAGAAACCTCTCTTAGAAAGGCATAGAAATACCCTCTTCATCGGCCTCAAATGCCTCGTTCTTCCTTCCTTACACGTCCCGTTCAGAGTTCGATCCTGGAACTCAATCAACTAGTGGTTAGCTGCTTTCTTACTCAACTGACAAAGAAGTAGTTCAAGAAGGAGTTCATCTTCCATTCCCGAGTTCATGTTGGTTAGGGCCAGGGGGAAGTCGACTAAGATTCATTCTATTCCCGAAAGTGGTACAAGGAAAATAACTCTCAGCCAGTCACAGGTAGCCTCCATGTCTTCTATTCTAGGGAATAAGTGGAAGTTTGCACTCCTTACGCCGAATTCCTCAAGAAGCTAGGTATGAAATCATTAGCAGTCGTTAGGCCTCCCAATAGGATGAGTCAAGAATCTTTGTGAGTTGATCAGTAAGGTTTAGCGTAGCCCAGAAGAACCTGTTGGAGGAGTAACCGTTGTTAGGTGTCTCATACAATGTTTAAATCAATTTCATCCTCAAAGTTTAAATTGATGTTTAAATGAATTCGACTTTTCTGAAATAGATGATTTAGAATAATATAAGGGAGTGTTTGGTTATACTTTCGGAATCGGAATTGGAATCGGAATCGGAATGATAAGGAATCGGAATTGGAATCACCATTTAATAATTATGTTTGGTTTAGTTTGTAATCGGAATTTGATATTTGATATTTATTTATTTATTAGATTAATTACACCAATAGAAATTTTAATAAATATATACAATTCTTTAAAATGCAAGTTCAGTTATTGGAAAAAATTCAAACGTGTAGATATTACCTAATTGAGATTTGTATCAAAAAGAAAAAAAAAACATTACAATGCACATCATGTGCATCGTGGGAGGGTAATTATGAATATTTTTGTATTATATTTAATAGTGAAAAGGGAATCAATTTGATTAACCCAAAGAGAGGTGGGAATCATCCATTCCAATATTTAAGGGAATGAATTCCCATTCCTACACTAATATACATAAACCAAACATTACAAAAGGTAATTAACCTTACTCATTCTCATTCCTCACCATAGTTTTATTCAACCAAACACTCCCTAAGACTAAATTATTGCGGTTTGTTAAATGTCAATGTCTTTCAATAAAATTTGTGAAATTTCCTTATTTCAATACATGCATTTTTTGCAATTCACATGGAAAAAAGTTGGGTTATTTAACAGAGGTTAAATTATGAAATTAAATTATGAAATTATTTATCCCTTTAGGTCGGGTTGGGAAATATATTTTCGGAAGGGGCTGTTTTCTAATCCTGGTTTAATATTTATACTATTATGGCGCAACTGGTGCAGTAACGGTACAAAACACACGCAAAAGCAGTGAACTTCCATTACGATATGCCGTTATGACTTGAAGCCATTATGGCGCCTCGTGTGCCGTAATGACTTGAAGGGAATATAATCCCTTTTCAGAAGACTTTTGAAAAGGGAGCAGTCTTTATTGTCTTCCTTCTCCCTTTTAAAGGGAAATGAAGATGATATTGCAAATACTAGGGATTAGGAAGAAAGGCGAAGAAAGGCAGATTGCAAAGTATTTGCGATTTCACTTATAGCATTTAGAAGACAATCTCTTTATTTTCAATCCTTTTATTGTATCTCATATCTCAATTTTCAGGTGTGTATTTTATAATTGTATGTATTTTAATTTTGTTTAATGCATTCTATTTTGTTAGGAAATTTTTTAATTATATTTAGAAATTCTAATTTATCACAAAATCTTTTAATTTTTTAATATTTTAAAAATATGCTTATAAATCATAATTATGCTTAGAAATTGATGATTGTATGTATAGTATATTGATATTTTAAAATGTCATATAAAAAATGGTGATCTTAGTATATATGTAAATCACTATGATATAGAAAATTAGTATATAAAAAAATGTATGAAATTAGCATATAAGTGAATCATTATATAGGAAATTATCATCGGGTCCAATTTCAACAAGTGGTATACAGTAAAAATCTTTATAAATTAATAATGTTTGGGACCATGAAATTTTATTAATTTATAGAGATATTAATTTATCGAGTATAAATTTACTGAACTGGTCCAAGAACCAGAAGAAATTATGATTTTAAAAAGGTTATTAATTTATCGAGTATTAATTTATGAAGGGTTTATTGTATATCCCAAATCAATATCTTTGTCGAAATCAAGTCGTTCAATCCTCGTCATTTGTCTGTTACTGTTTGTGTCATATGTCTGATCATTGTTTAATCCAACTCCATAAGGAACACTCAGACCATTCTTAAAGGCTTCGTACATCCTATTTATATAGGAAGCTTGCACCTGGTTGTCGACCACTTCTTTCTCAAATTGACTCTTTACAGCATAATTGAGGAAGTCATTTGACGGATCATATAAATTATAAAATATGTCACTAATGTTTGTTGGACCCTGGCCATCCCAAGTAGAAGTCATCTGAACATGATCATCATGAGGAATAGGTATATTATGGATCTGTTGTTCACTGTACTGAACCTAGATATTATTTATTAAGATGCATAGAGATATAATTTTGATTATATGATTTGAGTTCTTTGACCATAGAGATGTGGGAAGAATACCTTGTAAGCGTTTTGCTTGAACTCTCATGAAAATATCTAATTGGTCGTAGTTTACCTTGTGCTCTACCTGACTAAAACTTATTCTATGTGTATTTTACTATAGCAATTGATCTTAGATCTATACAGTCTAGCTGGTGAAATTCACACACATTTATTAAATTACTGTTTGTCACTCAAAACCTATATAATTTTCCTTTTGGTTACTTTACTCTTTTAGATCTAAACAAGTATAATATACTTAATCTATATTTCTATATGGATCGATACTTGGATTTCCATTTTGATAACTTGTGATTATTACCTGATGCTAAATATTCACATCAAAGTTCATAGATGCCTTTATAGATAAAGGTCATGGATGAAAGGTCTTCAATGCCCTTGGACCCGACCGTTCGATGGCGATGGGTTTGGGTCTTCCTACCCTGTTGAGGAGTGATTAGGTGGTGAGAGTTGAATCTTGAAATTGAGGTTTTTATGGGCTTGGGCCTCTTGTGTTTTACCACATCATTGCTTTTTTCAGCCCTAGCATTTAGGAGTAGACATATGAAACGTCTTCCTCTTCATTTGATCCGTTCATGGAGCAGTCCTCAAAGCAACATACAGCACCTCATTCATCTTGCTTCTGTTAACCAATTTTAGAGCCACTAGTAACACCAATTTTAGAGCCAATAGTAACAAATTGTCGTCACGGATACCCATTGGAAAGCTTCTAGTAGCTTCTGCTATCCATTCTTGTTACTTTGTATAAATAAGACTTGAAAGTTTACATTCTAAGTGTGAGATTCATCAATAAAAAAAACTTATCACAAACTCAAGAAATACTATGAAATAAGAATATCAGAGCTAGTGGAAAGAAACACGAAATGCAAAGAGCAATTGAATGATTCGTCTACATACTATACGAAATATGAAAAACTGAAACCATTAGCTTATTTTATTCTGGCATGCAAATTATAATTACAAGCATCATAAAACTGTATTTTTCAGCTCATAAAATTTATTATATAAAAAAAAAGGGCGCTGGCTCATACTTTCCATCTGCGACGGCTGAAACACCTAAAAAAGCCACAATATTTTCTATTTTCATACATGATATAATTGCTTAGTTAATTTTGCGGCGGAGACGAGAAAAATCATGGAAATTGTACAAATTAGTACTCACGAGTGCATTAAACAACAACATTGGTCATGTTTGTGGCGCATACATAATAATCAGAGCCAATTCTGAAAGCTAACAATGAAAAATAGTCTATTATGTCTGTTCATCAGCAGCAAGCACATCATCATCATCATCACCATATATACCCTCATCCATTTGCCATACCTGAAGACTGTTGTCATCAGCTACACTTGAGATGACCCATGCTTCATTTTTGTTCCAAGAAAAGTCCGATATCTTTGCCTTGTGACCTCCATGAGAGAATAGAAGTTCAGGTGGCCCATCGTCAGCGTCCAACTCTACTTGCTCATCCCCAATCCTGAGCCACATTATCACATCACATCACTTCCTTCCTTTTCACACATCAGACTCATAAATATTTGTAATTTCTATAGTTAATAATGGATCAAGATTAGTCATATGGTGTTCCTACATGATCTAAAAGCTATGGCACAGGGATTATATAACATGAGATTATTGAGCACTTGTTGTCTTAGCAGTTCAGCTACAGCCTAACATCACAGCTTAACAAAGAAATATAAAACTAATATATCAACTTTGCTCTCTAATTGAGAAAGAAATGGGCGAATAATAAACCATAAAAAGAATAGTAAGAAAAATAGAGTAAACATCAAATAATTGGTGAATATATTTTAAATACCTGTTTAGGTCCCAAACGTTCAACCTTCTATCATCAGCTGTAGACGCTAGCACTGTTTCATGATGAGGATCCCACTCCACTTGGAAAACCTCTTCCCTGTGTCAAACAAACCCATTGATGATATGAAATTACTAAGGGGTCCATTGTTCAGCAAAAACTATTCAATTTCCCTTCACATAAATCCACACTCTTAATTTTATATATTGGAACAACAAAAATAATAGCCGAATATCAAACAAATGCAAACATTACTTTTTAACTGACACTCCCATAATACAAGTGCCATTACTTAATTGGCTCTTGGTGTAATGCTTAATTTTGAGCCATTTCAAGAACAGAACATTGTATTCACAGGTCAAACAGGCTTGAAAATCCTATTATGAAAAGCTAAGTCTTTACCATAATAACTTTTATCTAGATAATAGGTTGTAACATTAGTTTGGTAGATAATATTGCATTCAGAATGTGCGTTTTGGATTATAAGTGACCAATAGAAACTATCAAGAAAGTAAGATAAGTAAAGTGGAAGATATTTGAAGATGGCCCGAAGAAGCTCAATCAAAAAGCAGTGATGAAAACATGCAATTAAGCCATATGCCACATCAGTTCTAATTATCAAGCAAAAGGAAAAAAAATATATATATACTTTCAGAATGGAGAATAAGAGTTAATGCACTATGTTGAGTGACCATTTTGAGACAACCATATAAGTTCAGTGACCAATGATGCATTTAACCCATGTTGTATATGGTCAAGTACATACGTGTGACCACTTAGAACATGCAGTGGTGCACTCAGCTTCCGCATATCAAATAGACCAACTGTAGCGTCTGAAGATGCTGTTGCAAGAATCCATTCATTGTAAGGATTGAAAGATAGATAGTTAATCTGGGACAAAGAAATGAAAATGTTATTGAAAAAATAAAAAAAATAATAAAAATAAAAACTTGAAGATTGCAAATGATTTCACAAGGAAGGCCAGCAAACCAAGGTCAGTTAAAAGTATATACTTATAAACTGAGAAGCAGATGTTCCATTGTCGAGACAACAAGAAGCAGATATCCTCCTTTGTTGAAAAAATAATGAGACACAACACATTCAATGATTCAATACAGATGAAGTTTGCAGAAAGCAGTATCTCATATATAGCATCTGCTCAACACTGCTTTATGATTCTAATTTACTTGATAGAATAAAAACTTGGGCTTTTGGGAAGTAGCTCCATTTAATTAATACACGGTCATAACTCCAAAAGATATAAATATTCAGTATATAAGCATGCAGATAAACCATAAAAATTTGCAATTCCTGGCACCACCAAATGCACAATTATCAGATATTCCAAATATACATATTTAAGTCATATCTTCAAGACATTGAGTTAGCAGCGCTAATCCAAAATCAACAACCAATCCATTCAAATCTTTCTATTGCTTAAGACATTCTAGAAACATCTTAATAGATACCATAAATTTTCCTGTCGCTCTTCCAGTAATATTCACACAGTTTGCCATTAGTTCAATCAAATAATTATTGCATGTATGTATATGTGTAAGTGTAATTCACAAAACAAATAAAGATGTGTCCATATCTAACAAAAACTAAGCAAAAAGTACAATGTGAATTTAATTGATTTACTAGCCAGCACTATGCACTAACCAAATGAATAGAAGCACATTTCTCTAGAGCGAAGTTCAAGTAAATGATGATAAAATGGATTAAAATTCATCCGTAATGACAATGTAAATAAATGCAAAGAAGTTAGATTAACAATTAGAATAAATAGGTTTGCAAATAAACAGTTACCAAAAAGGAGGAAAAAAAAACAAAATGACAATACAAGTTAAGCAGTTTAAGATTGTTTAACCTCTTCCTCATGAGCTTTAACAGAATGCTGGGTTTGGTTGGTGCGAAGATCCCAGATGATCAATTGACAATCGTCGCCAACAGAACCAAATAAATTCTCATTTTTTGGGTGCCATGAAACATCCCCAACAACACTTTGATGAGCCTAAATAAAAAATCCAATCACCAGCAATCAAACTTTTACTGAATCGGAATCGAATGAATAAACACTGCACACTAAGATTTATGAAAAAGGCCTTGGAAGTACCTCATAAACATGAAGTGTATCATACACCTTATCATGACCCACTGCAGACAAATCCCACAGACATATTTTGTGATCATGTGAGCCACTTAGAAGGTAACCCTGCTTAAAGGGACTCCAGGACAAGCCGTACCCTTCTTTATTGTGACCCCTCAACGTCATATCAGGATCACAAACATCCTGCTGTTGTCTCTCAGCCTGTTTGGTAGGATCAAACACATAAACATCACAACCACTTGTCTTTGCAGCAACAATGGCTGGGTTCTGCGGCATACATCGTGCCCTATTCACCTCTCCATCGACGCGTATCTTTTGAATTATTTCCACCTACCAATGCAAGGACATTTTCAGATAAATTATCTTGAAACACATATTTAGTGAAAAACAAAATTATGCTAGAGGTAAAACCAAAACTTTGGCAGACACTCAATGTCTTCACAACAGTATCTCGAAACAAATAACAGCAGCATTCTAGTTATCAGTTACACCTAAAAGCATTATAAGTACGTTATAGTTGATGGTTACACATTAAAAAATATCTCCTGAAAGTGAGACCCCCATATAGAGGCTATCTATTATTAATCCAGTTCAGGCAATAAGAACCACCATTCTAGCAAATTTGTGGAAGAATATCCCAAAACTTAATTTTAGATATAGGTTATATCACACTTGCTCGACCATAATCATGAAAACATTAAAGCCACAACATATGTCCCGAATTAAGGGTAAAATTACCTCTAAAATTAACCTTCAGAATCAATTTAGCCCGCAACGAATTTAGGTACTAACACAGTCGTGAAAGGCAATATTTGACAAATTAGCCCAAATACAATACCAAAACTTGATCAAATCTGGAGCTAATTGATCAAATATTATCAAAGGTCAGGGGCTAATTTGAGCTAAATTAACCCTGCCTGTCAATTTTAGGGGCCATTTTGACCCTCCATTCCATATTTCCCTGTAAAGTAACAGCCAAAACAGCCTCTTCGTTTGGCTAGTAGTTCAGACAAATAGTTAACACCATATACTACCATTAGGAAACAAGCGGAGAACTTTGCCGTTAAAAAGCCTACTGCTCCAAAATTTTGCAAAAAGGCTGAAGTAACATATTTCACCAATATTACCAACAAAATTGAACTAAACAACTACCAAATTATTACTACAGGGATGACAGGTTCCGGATCAGCCTTTGACCTAGCGCCATACTAAATAATGAAAAGTTCAAAATAAAATATCAACTCCTAAATTATGCAAAATCATCACCTAGTAATATCATCGAACACTTAACATACGGAAACAAAAACAAAGTAACAAAGAACAACCTAATATAATCACCTGAGGAATCACGGGATTTTCAGACACGCCATCAAAGTTGGCTTCAGCAGTTCGATTAGGCAGTACAGCGTCGGCAATCATGAGAAAATTGGGGGAATCATCGGAAGTGTGAGTACCAAGGACGAGTTTGTGTAGGAGGAAAGAAGAATCGGTGGGGTGAGGTAACGGTGATGAGAGCGGAACCCACTCAACGGTGAGAGACGGCCACTCGAGTGGGTGAGAAATAACGAGGTCATAAAGAAATGGCGTATTCTTCTTCCAGACAGAGAATTCTTCATTCAACTGCTCTGGAGTGAGCTCTTGGTCATTTTCTGCAGCCATTGATGCGGGATTCAGCACTGTGATTGAATACGGGAAGAAAGGAGGGTAATAAAAATGAGTATGCAGCTAGCAGTGATTCGTCTTATGTTGGATTGTCTGGTGTGCGGCTATGAGGGTTTTTAATAGCTAGTTTAGGGGTTTCATTTCCCGCCAAAATGGAGCTAAGATTGAACAGAATAAAAGCTTAATTTCATCTGTTATTTGGTTACTGAATTTCTTTGTTTGAATTTAATTTAAGAACTCGACGAAAAGGTAATTTATTTTAGGGCTAATTACAAATCTAGTCAGGGCCGTTCCTGACATTTTAGAGGTCCGGGGCGAGATGATAAATTTGGGCCCCTTATATATACATTTTAAAGTTGGAAGCTGAATGATATTTTTTTTTTATCACAAGAAATAAGGTACTAATTTAGTCATATGGTTATTAGGAGAGAGCAATTATCATTCATAAACAAAATATTGCAATTTTTAGCCTAACGTTTATCAATTGGTACATTTTCAAGCTTAATTGACGAAAATGAGATTTTTTATGTGTAATTTCTTGTTCTATCCTCACTGCAACCTCTACCGTTTTGGTCACTCAATATGGAAATAATTCATTTTTAATGTTAATCAAAAAAACTCATTTTTTAATCAACTAGGTTTGAAATTGTATCAACTCGTAAACGTTATATTTAAGATTGCAATATTTTCTATAGGGAAGCTAAATTAGTAGTGCAGTAGTAACGAGTATACTAACTAGAATTATTTGTGTACTAAAATATTAAGTATATGTGTCATGTAAAATTCCAAAAAGTAAACACTTATATTATTTTTCATATTAAATATATATATATATATATATATAGACATTTAATTTTTTTTTTTTTTTGGAAATGAATTAACATTTAAATTTAAGAAAAAAAATTGAAATTAGATAATAATACTGATGACCGTTAACGACCTCAAAATGAAAAAAATCAAGAATTAAAGTTGTTCAGAACGATATTTAGCATGAAACCACATTTTTTTATTTTCGAAAATCATATTTTTTTGGAGCTTTCTCTCACTAAAAATTCACTTTCTCTCTCCTAACCAAACAACACTTAAATGGCCTCAAAACGAAAAATTTCAAAAATTAAAGTTGCTTAGAATATTATTAATGCTTTGAAATTTTTATTTTTAGATGTCAACGGTTGTTTTGAGGCATTGAGTGGCCATCGGTGTTAAAAAGTGTAAAGTTCAGTGGCCATACCGGGAAGAAATAAAGTTCAGTGGCCATAATGTGAAAATGGATAAAGTTCAGTGGCCATGGATGTAATTTACCCTTAAAAAATTGGTAGAAAGAGGTTTGAACTCTCAACCTTAATAAATGGAAATATATATATATATATATATATATATATTTGATAGTGATAAAATAAGGTGGTGGAGGAAAAAAATATTTGAAAGTAATTAAAAAAATGTGAAAAAGGTGGTTTGAACCCTCAACCTCAAGCTAAAATGAAATCATTAGATAACTCCTCCTACCAACTAAACCAATTACTTTTAATGTAATATATTCGTATCCGTATTTATATATACACTATAAAATATTTTATAAATGCACTATAAAAATAATTTTTTTGGGCCCCTTATCGTTATGGGCCCTGGGCGGGCGCCCCTCGTTTCATAGCCCAGGGCCGGCCCTGAATCTAGTCCAACTAAGAGGGGTCATTTATATATCTAATCCACTTTGCTTCCATCTTATCAAATTAGACACTTTCAACCACTTTGGATAAAATTACCCTTTTAGTTCTATTCGATTGATAGATCGATCTACTCCTGCTTCTTCTTCTTCCGCTTCTTCTTCTTCTTCTTCTTCTTCTTCTTTTTCGTTCCAACTTCTTTTTCGGTTCATCTTCTTCAATTTCTGATACCAATCGTTAGCGATTTTTGAGATTATTGACGTATTATGTTCAATTTCACGTAGAAATGGTATGTTTTTAGCTTATACGTCTGCTTTTCTCGTTAGTATTGCCTCTTTCTTCATCTGTAATGGGATCGTTTCAATTTCCTATATTTTCCACCAGTGGCGAATCCAGGATTTGAGGGAGGGGGGCAAAATTCTACGTAAAAAAAATTAGACAAATTGTTCAATTTTTTGTGACGAAAAATGCAAAATCGTTCAATTGTCATGCATTATTTTCATGATTTTTTTTATAAAAAACGTAAATTATAATGTTTCCGACTCGTAATCATCCATTTCCGGGATTCTTGGGTTGTTACGTATCAAATATCCCTAACATTTTGGGTCACGTGTAATTTTACCCTTAACATCTAAAATGGTGCAATTTTACCTCTAATGTTTGTAGCCAAAAGCAATTTTATCCCTAACGTTGATAAATTGGATAATTTCAGACACTATTATAAAATACTCATTTTTTTCTTTATTTTGCACCAATTGCATATCAATTTTGTAATTTTGCACCAATTTTACCCCTAACGTTGATAAATTGGATCAATTTCAGACACTATTATTCATGACCGAGAAGACAGTTTGACGAATTATTTCTCAAATTGACCCAATTTATCAACGTTAGGGGTGAAATTGCTCTTAACTTCCAATATTAGGGATAAAATTGTACCATTTTAGACGTTAGGGATAAAATTACTCCTGGCCCAAAACATTAGGGGTATTTTTGCACTTTAACCCTTATTTTTGGATTTAAGAAGGGGTGGGGGCAAAAGCCCCCTTTGACCCCCACTACATCCGCCCCTGTTTTCCACCATTTTCCTTCTTTTTTTTCTCCATTATTGTCGCATTTGTGACGAAATTTGTCACATTTCGTCACAAATGTGACAACAGTTGTCCCACAAATGCGATAACACTTATCGCATTTGTGACGAATTCGTCACAAATACGACATCGCAACAGTTCAATTGTTATATTTTTTTTCTCATTTTTTAAGCTTTCCATCCTAATCCTTTTCCACAGACACTAATTCTTCAAAAGTTGAACGAAACATAATCTCTTCTCTCTATAAACCACCGTCTTTTCGTCGGTTTAGGATGGTGAAGAAGACGTTTATAGTGTGAGGAAGAAGGTGAATTGAAATAAGGGTATTCTTATTCAAAGTGGATGAAAGTGTTTAATTTGGTGAGATGGAAGCAAAGTGGGTTAGATATGTAAATAGACCATTTCAGTTAGGCTAGATTTGTAATTAGTCCTTTATTTTATCAGCAAATAAAGATTAAATATCTTGTTAAGAGCTGACTAGATACTTAACGACTCTTTAACAAAATATTTACAAACTAGTTTTAGACCCCTGCAATGCACGGTTTTTGTTTCTTATATATTTTTTTTTAGTAAACATGATATATTTTTATTTTATTATAACATTATATGTATTAAAATTTTATTATATCCAAAGAATATTTGTATAGTAAAATTAAGTAATATGCTTACATAAATGAATGATTTAAAATTAAAATAATATACTCAAGGTAAAGGCTATGCTTATTTTGTTTTTAACAAAGTAAGCCTTACTTTGTGTGTTTTCATCATTGGATTAATTTTCTAATCCATCATCCAATGGTGAAAACACACCAAGTAATTGTACTTTGTCAAAAACAAAGTAACCATAGAAGACACCTATACTCAAATATCCAAACGGTAAAATTAAATAATATAATGATTAAAATTTAAAATAATATACTCAAATATAGGAATATCCATATTATTTAAATTGTCTCACTAAATAAGTGATTTTAAATTTGTGTTAAATGGGAATTATAATTATAATTAGAATAAAATTTGTATATAGCTTTATAGCTTAAAATTAATATTGTAGACCAAGTAAATTTGGTTTCATGTTTTTTTTTCCAAAACATATTTGTTTTCATGTTAATGATTTTTCACTTCGGATTAAATCAGTTATTTTAGAACCAGTCATACGTAATCGTTCACCCGTATTGCCCAACTTTTCTCGACGCATTGCACTTTAAATAAAATTTCTCATTAGTTATAAATCTGCTAGAATTTACAAATTCAATACACCTTTAGTATATCAAGAAAAAAACCTGCAATAAAGAAAAGTTTCAGGTCCATAAACATTATGGTAAATTTCATCTATGGTGTACAACATTTACCCTAAATCACAGTTTGGTGTACAACCTTTATTTTGTCTCACTAATATATACGAACTTAGGGTGACCTCCCACTGTGGTGTACACCAGATAAAAATGACCGGTCAACTCGCCACATCATCAATTTTTATTATATCTACTCACTAAAGTGGGACCTACTACTTGTATAATTACTAACTTACCCTTAAATATTTTACTATCAATTAAAAAATTTCAATTTTCCATCCTACTCTTTCTCTGTTCAAACTCTCTCTCTCTCTTTTTTCACATTTTCTCTCTCCTATTTTTTCCTTCATTCTCTCTCTACGCTAGTGAAGCTGAAAGCGACAATAGTGAACCAGATTAAATCAAACTCATCAAATACAATTTTTCCATAAAAAATCTCAAATGGGCATGATTGAAGATGATATCAGTGCCTTTCTCCACCACTGATGCCTATCTATCACTAGTAGAAGCAGCTGAGGACCACAAAAGAAACAGGATCGATAAGGTAAGTAGTTTCCATTCTGCCATCTAGAAAAAGAAAAAGAAAAAATGCAGGTGAATTGTTTGTTAAAATATGTGAATGAGAATTCATTCAAAATCAAAATTGAATCCTCTTCACTTTAGCATCTATTTTATCGTCATAATTTATAGCATTTTTAGTATTTAATTACTAGTTATTTTGTACCATTTTAATAAATTTTAATAATGGTTTTTGTATATTTTCTTCATTTTATGTATCTAAGCCAATTTGTGTGTTTTCTAGGCACTTTCGCAAGGTTTCCAGCACAAATAACCAAGTCGGGACTTAAGGCGGCAACTCGGGAGTAAAAGGGACCAGAAAAAAGGAGTTTTAGTGACACCCAGCGTGCACTTCGTCGCGGATAGGTGCTGTAAGATAAAGTCTAATTGTTCACACTAGAATAGATTTGACACATTTTCGTATTTTCAACTTATCTCCCTCATACGGACTCGGATTAAGGCGATTCAAAATGCGTTGGAAAGCTAAGAGAAAGATGAACAAATGACTAACAATAATCATCTCCAAATTCGAAGTGCATCAGGCCCAGAAAATTATCCAAAATTGATGAATATGTTGAAGCCTAAGATTCCTTTCACACCTTTACACATTTCAACTCCTAATTATTAAAATCTTCCACCATGCTCTCTTAAATGCTAAATTTAGAAGATAAGGGAGTGGGAGGCCATAAGGATGACCTGGTCTTTGGAATTATGTGTGCCATTTTACTATAAAAGGAGGCATTGGGTGCCATTTGAAGACACATTAAACTTAGGCTTAATTTCTCCCTCTATAATGTTATTTTGCTAAATTTTCTCCTTAAAATCAGTTGTTTGTGTTGTTGTTATTGCTGTTAAGGTGTTGTTTATGCAAGAGTTCATTCAATAAAAGTAAGTTTTAAGTTATCGAAGAAGTTCATTCAGCAATCGTCATTATGGTTTCTTCTAAACTTTAATCTCTTTTATTACTATGAACTCCATTATCTATCTTTTTAAGGTGCGTTTTAATCTAACCATGGGCTAAAACCTCCTTAAATAAGGCTAAAAGCGGATCTTAATCTTAATCATATGGTAATTACGTTTAACCCATTTAAGTTGTGTTTATCATTTTTAAGAACTAACTTATGATTCTTAATGCTTGTAGAAGATGGGCCAACTCTCTACTTGAATATAATTAATCGTTTATATTGGCCGTGATTAAATTGATTAATCGAAATTCATAAGTTGGACCTAATCACCATTTAGTGTGGCTTATTGGGTTTCCAAGATTTTTTCATGAATCTTATTGCAAATCTTAGATTTATTACTTGAGTCGGACCAATGGAAAGTAATAAATCGAAGGTTTGGAACTAAGAAAACTTAATGCTTCTTTGGATTAATTACTTGAGCCAGACCAAGGGAAAGTAATTAATCGAAAGTTTAGAACTAATTACTCGAGCGGTTTTTCTTGAATCTTAAGTAATCACTTTAGCCGGACCAAGGTAAAGTAGGTTAAAAAGGTTTAGATTAATAAAACTTAATGCTTCTCTTGATTAATTACCTAAGCCGGACCAAGGGAAAGTAATTAGTCGAGAGCTTAGAACCAATCTCGAGAACTATTAGTTAATAAGAAAAATCGTCATCTTAAAAAGGATAAAACAACTTAAAAGGGGCTAAGTGTTATTACCAAGCAAAGAGGTTAAGTGAAGCTAGAAGCCTTAGTTTCTTTCATTATAAGTATTCTCTTATCTAATTTTCATTTCACTTGTTTATTAAGTCTTAACTTGGTGCCCACCAAACTCTACCTTTCGATTGTTTAAATAATAGTTAGTGAGCAAAAAGATTAGTACTTATAATCACCATCCTCGTGGGAACGATACTCTACTTTCACTTTATTACTTGATACACGACTAAGGTACACTTGCCTTCACATGCACGTATACGTAAAACTCGCATCAAGTTTTTGGCGCTGTTGACGGGGATGGTAGAATTGCAATATTAATCTAGTCGAACTTCTATTAATTTAAACGTTTTTTTTTGTAAATATTTTGATATTTTTCTTCACCTTTTTTTATAATTCTTTTATAGGGAGATGGCGATGAATGAGTTTTCATGGAGAATACATTCGTCGATCGAAAAAAATTTCGACTCATTCTACTCTAATTGGGAGGACGAACCTGAAAATTCATGGTTCAAATATCAACATGATGGTCCAAATTCACCACAACATATCGGCAATGAAGAAAAAACTATTGAGGAATTAAAGATTGATTTTATTTCTTCAAAAGAAATTCAACATGATAGTTCTTATACTTTAATAAGAGATATTTGCATTAAACGAGATCTACTAATTGATTTAACTGCAAGTAAATCAACTAGAGAGTTTGATTCAAATGATCAGATTGAAGTATTTATCTTAGATGAGCCTCAACATGATAATAAATTTTTGGAGCCGATATTAGTGGAGAATAGTGACCGTTCGACCAAAAGTGGAGAGTTGAAAATTTTGGTAAAAAAATCTACGATAGAGGAGTTCGAGATAATCCTGACTCAAACATTTTATGTGTTATATGACTTGCCACGGGAGTCAAAAAGGGAGAAATCGAAAGTCGTACATAATTTTTTCAAATATATGTCGTGGATTTTGTTAAATTATCCCCAAATCTGACAATCCAATGTGCATTTACAGGATTTTTATCAAAGAATTTGGATTCCTCATACGACTTCATACGTTCACATAAAAGGGGAAGTATAAGTCGAGCTAAACGACGTTAAATTTAGCGCTTGTCGGGAGGCAACCCGATATTTATAACCTTTTTCAATTTTTACTTTTATTTTATTCTTTTTTCTTATATATTTATAAAAAGAAAAAAATCTTTGTTTTTATTTTTGAAAAAAAAAGAAAAAAAATATAAAATAACATATATATAATTTTCTAAAGTTGATTATATATATATATATATATATATATATTAGATTTATAAAACAAATTAAAAAATAAAAAAAAAATTAAAAAAAAAAAATAAAAATAAAAGGAGCAGCTCCATCTCAATTCCAGAGAGTTTTCTCTCTCGAATTGCCCATCTCGTCGAGATGGATCCCCATCTCGACGAGATGGGAACTTACCCCGCGTAGAGCTGGGTAAGTTATGCCTCCTCCCCCCTTTTTAATTTATTTTCTTTTTATTTTTATTTTTCTTCTCTTTCTTTCATTCTTCTCTTGGATTAATACACATATTTGCCCTTGTGTTTTCTCGGAAAAACAGATTTGTCCTTAAATCAAATAAACCCACAAAACTATCCCTGAATTTTCCGTAAACCTACAATTATACCCTAATCCGACGGAGCTGCTAAACGGCGATGACATTAAACTTTCTTATCTCCAGAAAAACTTCAGAAAAGAACAACCAATCAAAAACAGAAAAAAACATGCACATTCAATTTCGATTAAAAGCAAGTTAGAAGAACAGATTGGTCAAAATTCATTTTCATAAAAGCTCAATCAACCTAATAAAATGGCGTCTAAACCTCCTAATTAATCCAAAAGCAATAGCAATAGAAAACAATAAGAAACCAAATAAATTTTGATTGTCATCATCCAATTTTTTTTGGAGACAAGAAGGTTTGATGTCATCGCCATTTAGCAGCTCCGTCAGATTAGGATATAATTGCAGGTTTATGAAAAATTCAGGGATAGTTTTGTGGGTTTATTTGATTTAAGGGTAAATCTGTTTTTCCGCGAAAACACATGAGCAAATATGTGTATTAACCCTTCTTCTCTTTGTCTTTCCTTCTTTTCATTTTATGTTTCTTTCTCTCTTCTTTGTATCTCTTTCTTTTTCTTTTTTCTTTTTGTGTGTCTTTTTCTTTTTCTTTTTCCTTCTCCTTATTTCCCTATTTTATTTTCATTCTACTCTTCCTTATTTTGTAGCTCTCAAGACCACCCCTCCCTCTATCTTCGGCAACTTTTCTAGCGACAACCTCCATTAAAACACCTAATTTCTACCACTAATCGATCTCAGACACTCTAATCCCCACAGTTGCCTTAGACAGGGAGTCTTTCTATCCTTTACTTTCTGCTTTAGTGTTAGTTTTTATTTCGCATTTCGGGACTAAATGCTACACTAATGGGGGATGGGAGTAAAGGATATCATTCTATTTTTATTTTCAGTAATTTTTATTTTTGTACTTTTGTTTCAATTGTGTGACATACGTTTAATGTTAATTTTGTGTTATTTTGCACTTTATTTTTAATTTTGTATTATTTTGTATTTTTTTACTTTTTTTTACTCTTTATTTTTACTATCTTGATTTAGCTTTTAAATAAATGTTTTTGTTAAATAATTTTGAATAAAAACCCCACTCTAAAGTTTTTCTTTAATCAAACAAGAAAGTAAAAAAAAAAAAAATTGTCTAGAATAAATGTTAAATTTTGATAGGATGAAATTTTATTTGAAAATCTTAAATTTTGTAAACGAATTTTGGACTATTTTGAATACGTAAATTTTTTTTTATTACACTCAGTATTTAACAAATCGACATTTACATTTTGAGGAATAAAATTGAGTTAATTGGCATACATTACCATTCCAAAGTGAGTTTTTGAGCCTAATTTAAAAAGCATTCACTAATGCTTCATTTTTTTCTCACGAGTGTTCCATAATTACACGAAACTTGAGAATTTGCATCAAATACCGGTCAAAACCTCACACGTCTAGCTCAAAACACAATATGATTAAGGCATTCCTTGTTTTACCCCCACATTTCAAACTCAAAATAATAGCCCACCTCAAACACATCCTCCGTCGTTCACCCCTTCGAGCCTAGACATTCCATTCATTTCACCACGTTACAAGCCGCATTCCCTTCATAAATACCATTTTTGTTCCCCCTAAATTTACGGGTAATTAGTAACCAATATGATTGAGATGATGATTCACAATAAATATGAAATTCAGACAAACACTTCTACCGATATATAACGGTTATACCTCTCTATTTTCGTATATTTCATACTTTCTATATATATACATATAAATAAAATTCATATCGATATATATATATATATATATATATATATATATATATAAAGTCAAAAAAATTGAAAAATAAAAGAGAAGAAAAAAAATAAAAATATATGGTACCATATATATATAAAAATAAAAGAGAGATTTCCGTTACAAAAATTCTGAATTTCCGAAAGACAAAATCTCTTTTGTGAATCTATCAAATAATTACCCGTGAATTTATTTACCCACAAATCTCCTCTTCTCCATACCTTTACCTTCAACCAATATTACAACCCGTTAAAGACCTTTTGATCGTGTTTATAGTCGGTCGCGTTTGGTAAAGATTTGGATGACCATGGAAATTTTTAATAGTTAGTGTTTTTATCGGATTTGAGCGAAAAATTCAATGCCCTAAACACTTGAGTGTAAGAGTGACTTCCATGCGAGGTGTTTAAATTGGTTCAATTTTATTCAAGACAATGAAAAATATCCATTTGGAAAATAAGAGTGTAAAAACAAATCATTTTATCCAAAGAAATAGTCCGAGATTTGAATATAGAATTTTTGCTCATTTTCGATTAAAATAATTCCTGTCTTTACGTTAACTTATTCGACGATAAATTTTGTTTTCAGTTTTTCTTTGCTTGAGGACAAGCAAAGCTTAAGTTTGGGGGTGTTCTTATCGTCATAATTTATAGCATTTTTAGTATTTAATTACTAGTTATTTTGTACCATTTTAATAAATTTTAATAATGGTTTTTGTATATTTTCTTCATTTTATGTATCTAAGCCAATTTGTGTATTTTCTAGGCACTTTCGCAAGGTTTTCAGCACAAATAACCAAGTCGGGGCTTAAGGCGGCAACTCGAGAGTAAAAGGGACCAGAAAAAAGGAGTTTTAGTGACACCCAACGTGCACTTCATCGCGGATAGGTGCTGTAAGATAAAGTCTAATTATTCACACTAGGACAGATTTGACACATTTTTGTATTTTCAACTTATCTCCCTCATACGGACTCGGATTGAGACGATTCAAAATGCGTTGGAAAACTAAGAGAAAGATGAACAAATTACTAATAATAATCATCTCCAAATTCGAAGTGCATCAGGCCTAGAAAATTATCCAAAATTGATGAATATGTTGAAGCCTAAGATTCCTTTCACACCTTTACACATTTCAACTCCTAATTATTAAAATCTTCCACCATGCTCTCTTAAATGCTAAATTCAGAAGATAAGGGAGTGGGAGGCCATAATTATGACTTGGTCTTTGGAATTATGTGTGCCATTTTACTATAAAAGGAGGCATTGGGTGCCATTTGAAGACACATCAAGCTTAGGCTTAATTTCTCCCTCTATAATGTTATTTTGCTGATTTTTCTCCTTAAAAATTAGTTGTTTATGTTGTTGTTATTGTTGTTAAGGTGTTGTTTGTGCAAGAGTTCATTCAATAAAAGTAAGTTTTAAGTTATCGAAGAAGTTCATTCGGCAATCGTCATTACGGTTTCTTCTAAACTTTAATCTCTTTTATTACTATGAACTCCATTATCTATCTTTTTAAGGTGTGTTTTAATCTAACCATGGGCTAAAACCTCCTTAACTAAGGCTAAAAGCGGATCTTAATATTAATTATATGGTAATTACGTTTAACCCATTTAAGTTGTGTTTATCATTTTTAAGAACTAACTTATGATTCTTAATGCTTGTAGGAGATGGGCCAACTCTCTACTTAAATATAATTAATCGTTTATATTGACCGTGATTAAATTGATTAATCGAAATTCATAAGTTGGACCTAATCACTATTTAGTGTGGCTTATTGGGTTTCGAAGGTTTTTTCATGAATCTTATTGCAAATCTTAGATTTATTACTTGAGCCGGACCAAGGGAAAGTAATAAATCGAAGGTTTGGAACTAAGAAAACTTAATGCTTCTTTGGATTAATTACTTAAGCCAGACCAAGGGAAAGTAATTAATCGAAAGTTTAGAACTAATTACTCGAGCGGTTTTTCTTGAATCTTAAGTAATCACTTTAGCCGGACCAAGGTAAAGCAGGTTAAAAAGGTTTAGATTAATAAAACTTAATGCTTCTCTTGATTAATTACTTGAGCCGGACCAATAGAAAGTAATTAGTTGAGATCTTAGAACCAATCTCGAGAACTATTAGTTAATAAGAAAAATCGTCATCTTAAAAAGGATAAAACAACTTAAAAGGGGTTAAGTGTTATTACCAAGCAAAGAGGTTAAGTGAAGCTAGAAGCCTTAGTTTCTTTCATTATAAGTATTCTCTTATCTAATTTTGTCTAATTTTCATTTCACTTGTTTATTAAGTCTTAACTTGGTGCCCACCAAACTCTACCTTTTGATTGTTTAAATAATAGTTAGTGAGCAAAAAGATTAGTACTTATAATCACCATCCTTGTGGGAATGATACTCTACTTTCACTTTATTACTTGATACATGACTAAGGTACACTTGTCTTCACATGCACGTATACGTAAAACGCGCATCAGTCTACGATTTCATTTCTCTTTAATCTCTCTACAAAAACCAATGGCACCAAAGGCAGCGGAGGATAAGAAGGCCGAGAAGGCACCGACAGAGAAGAAGCCGAGAGTAGAGAAGAAATTACCAAAGGAAGGCGCATCCTCCGATAAGAAGAAGAAGCGATCAAAGAAGAGCGTCGAGACCTACAAGATCTACATCTTTAAGGTGTTGAAACAAGTTCATCCTGATATCGGAATCTCCAGCAAGGCCATGGGGATTATGAACAGTTTCATCAACGACATCTTCGAGAAGCTTGCTCAGGAGTCATCTCGCCTCGCTAGATACAATAAGAAGCCGACAATTACTTCTCGGGAGATCTAGACCGCCGTCAGACTTGTTCTGTCGGGAGAATTGGCCAAGCACGCCGTCTCCGAGGGTACAAAAGTTGTTACGAAATTCACAAGCTCTTAGAGGTCTTCTCTTTTTTATTGTTGATTTGTGATATCAATTGGTGTTTGCTGATGTAAAGATTTGGGAAGTTATGTTCGATTTAGGGTTCTTTAGATGATTGTCCAAAATTGGTAATTTTTGTAGTTAGATGTATTCTTTTTTATAATGTTAATTTAACCTTCATTTACTGGACAAAAAATTGAGGGGTATTTTAGTAAATACATATATGGTGGGTCCCACTTTGGTAATGGATATAATAAAAATTAATGATGTGGCGAGTTGACCGGCGTTGACCGGTTATTTTTACCTGCTATACACCATAGTGGGAGGTCACCCCTAAGTTCATATATATTAGTGAGACAAAATGAAGGTTGTACACCAAACTGTGATTTAGGGTAAAGGTTGTACACCACAGATGAAATTTACCCAGAAACATTATAAAACAAAATAAAAGCAACAAAACAATAGCAACAATAAACATTGTTGCATAACAAATCAAAATAAAAGCATAAAATTAAATATTAAGTTCATGATATCTAGTGGCTTTAGCAACTCTAGGAGAACTGTATCAAACTATAGACTTCTAATTGAAAAACTCAGGATTACTGTATTATTGGTATAATTGACTTCATTAATAGCATTATATCTTTACTCTAAATTAAAAGATAAACAGATCAAACTTCCTATAGAATAAGCAATTTAGCTCTTCGAATATACAATTCCTCTGAATTCCGAGATAATATGCTAAAGTCACCAAGCCTATAATGTAATTGATTGAACCACAGTATGAACATCAACCACCATGTCTAAGAAAATGAATTAGCTACGGTAATAAGCATCCAAGGGGAAAAATGAGACTCAGTCGAGAATTCCAGGACTTGATACCAATTCATGTCACAACTTGCATAATTCAAGGGAAACAAACAGTCCAAACCAAAAAAAAAGGGAAACAAACAGTGAGAAAAAAAGGAGGCATACCACGAAGCAGTTAGAGATAGAAGGCCCAGGGAAACAAACAGCGACAAAAAGGAAAAAGCGTTTTCAACATCACCATAAAAGAAAACCACATAGTTTATATGAAAACTGCAAACATAAATAGATAGTGCAGGCAGTAATTTGTTCTGCTGCTTAACCACAAGATCTCTAACATCTTTTTTAGGAAAAAGCATTAGCACTCTCCTAATCTTTTCCATCCTTTATGGATTGACTCTAATCTTTCAATTTGTCACATTTAGTCATCAATCAACTACAATAGTACATTTTGAACCCTTAACTAATGCGACAAATAAGAAACTATCATATTCACGAGAAGGGACTTGACATCATACCATTGAATGATAGTTCAAATTAGAATTTTCATCAATTAAGTTTCTCTCTTGGCAGAGAATACAATATTTTATAATTACCATATCTAGATAAAAATTCGCATGCTATTTAAAACTGAGATCTCAACTTATAATAGGAAATAGAATATTCAAGAGACACCAACACGAATTGCGTGGAAAACTTAGCCGAACCATATAAAGACATGAGGAATATTGATTGACAATAATACACATGACAACAATTATCAGAAAACTTAGCAATGCCTCACATTAAACATGAAAAAAGATTTAAAATTTAAAACTCACCTTTCTGCACTATTATTAGTTCCAACTAAAACAGGGCTGCATGGAAACAAACAATTAGAACACATATTTCACATTTCTTATGAAACAGTTAATAGTAGAAATTCAACACTATTGATATCTCATAATAAAAATACAATCATCAATTTAGTTGATAAATAAAAAAACACAAACTTAAAAAGAATACTGCATTATGAATACCCGGTGTGCAGTTTCTACAACACTTTCAAAAAGTTATTCGGTAGCACTGAATTCTTCTACATGCTCTTCAAAATTATCTTCTTCATCTTCAGTCGTTGCTGTTACATTTAAATCCATCGTCACAACCATTCAACAGCCACCACTCAGCATTTAACAATATGAAAATCTCAAATAGTCTGTTGCTCCATCTTCTAGCAATTTGTGACAGTAGCGGATCCAGGAATCGACGTCCGGGGGGGTTAATTTTAGTCCGATTTTAATTTTTCGAACTGGCTGGATAATTTTTTTTAACCTTCTTCTAGCACACTTAAACTTTATGGGTTTTGTATGTTAGCTAAAAATTGTAACATTTTTACACTTTTTTTTTATTTTTAGCTATAATTTTTTTATAATTTTCATAAAATTTAATTTAGAAATTAAGTTAATTGAATCTCAAAAGTAAGAAATTGATTTTTTTTATAGAAAATATATAATAAATTCTAAAAAAAAGAGATATAATAAAAATAACTTCATATAAAACAAAAATTGAGCTTAGTGTGGTTTGAACCCATGACCTCTCACCTTAAAATAAGACTCTTAACCAACTCAACTACTTTAAACTTTTGAAATAATGCTACATAGGTTAAATATATACTAATATTTGGGGGGGGGGGGGGGGGGGGCTACATGGGACAAAACTAACAGTGCTCAAGGGCGGAGTCGATGGCCGGGGGGGCTTCGGCCCCCCCGGGCTCTAGGCTGGATCCGCCTCTGGTTTGTGACACCAAAAGAGAATATGATTAAATTTTTAACAGCACATAAAATAGAAGAGAAGCAACATGGTCTTTATGTAATCTCATATAATTTTCACGGACAAAAAATGAGAGAAACAAAAGCAAAAGCAATTGGGTTTGGAGTGAGAAAATCAACATGTATAGTTGATCATTGACCTATTTGGATAACAATGAAGATTAATGGAACCTTCACTTACACCTGTTTATTGAAAATACAAAAACAATTAAGATTCATGTCTTTAATTTGATTGGACTCTGGATTTTGACATTGCCTTATTGATTGGTAGCAATAGTAACAGTTGAATTTTCCCCAATTTGAGCATATGACTAATCAGGTAATATCAGGCAACAACTAGCATTATAAAAGACATCTACTAATCTACTAATAAATTAATTACTATTACTGTTGAATCTAACAAATATTTGATACTACTCTGAATATAATGTAGTAATCTAATAGATCAACACTTGAGGAGAATGGTCGAAATTCAAACCGCTCATCTGCAAAATCTATGCGAAAGTTGAATGACTATTCATAATTAACAAAGTCAGATGTAAAACAAAGTTATATGTAGTTGAATAAAAAAGCCTTACCTAGGTGGAATTGTGGAATTAAAAATCCTAAGTGAGATTTGAAAGCGACAAATGAATTCGATAGCATTGTTAACCCAGTCTAGGAACCCAATAAACCCACAAAGAACATTCAAAAGGAAAATTAGGAGAAAATTAAATCAGGAACAAATTATTTTAAATCCTTAAAGCTGTGGTACCTGGTTTTCCAATATTTTAAAATTATTCAGTCTTCAATGATGGTTTCAAATAGTTGTTTTTGTTTCTTCATGATGAAGAACAACAATGGGCTACAGTAAAACAAAAAAGTTCATGATCCATAAATCTGTAAAAAAAATTAAGATTTCTTAGAAACCATCAATATAGGAGAAGAGAATCAGAAAAGGGAATTCATACCATAAAGCATCTAGTTTGAGCAAAATCACGAAGAAATAAAAACCCTTGAGAAACAACTGCAGTATGGCTGAAGGAAATACAGTAAAGGAAGAAAAGGAGTGGAACTCGTGAGAGATTGAAATATCTTTTCTTATTCAATCACCGTTAGCGAAGAAGAAACTGTACCAAGAGGGAAGTTGGGATCGTGATTCATGAGAGTGGAACGGGGTAGAGAAGATGAACAGTTATGCTGCAAGTTTATAAAGAAATATAAGTTAAAATAAGGTGAGGGTTTAGAAAATTGACACGTCAGCAAAGAAGGTCTTAAAACATGACACATCAGCAATACTATCTACATATTTAGTATATATATATATATATATATAGATAGATAGATTACAATGTAGGTTAGATTCTTGAAATGCTTCGGCAAAATCATAACAAAATATTTTATTCAGAACTCACTTAAAATCTTCCAAAGATCTAGAGAAAAATTTTAGGGAGAAGTGGTTGCCTTATTTATTTATTTTTGTAGTTTCTTTAATTCTTCAATCCTAAGTCCATCAAACAATTTTTAAGTATATTTTTTTAATTAAAGTTTTTTTTTCACATATATTAGAATTGAAATTCGAGATTACAGTGAATTTGAATTCGAGATTACAGGAGTTACTTTGTAATAAATTCAATCGCACTCTTTAATGTTAACTGATTAATATGTAGAATCTAATATGTACATTTAGATGAATAGAGTTTTGTTAGATATGAGTAAGGTTTGTGATAGTTTAGAATGAGGTTTTGTCAATCATGCTTCAACGGTTTGGTTTTACAGAAAGATGGGTGAATCTGATTATTTGTTGTATTATTTTTGTGGATTACCATATTGGTGTTGAAAGGCATGAATTGGGGTCTATTATCTCATTTCGTGGCATAAGGCAAGGAGATTCATTATCACCATACATTTTTATTCTTTGCACTCAAGGTCTTAGTGTGCTAAGAGTTAGTGAGAGTCCAGACTTAATAGCATGGCTATTGTATTGCTAGAAGGGCTCCGCTTGTGAGTCGTCTGCTATTTGCGAACAACTGTTATATATTTTTTAGGGCTTTTGTTGAAAATTTTGAGATTGTACAAGTTTTCCTTCAAGAATATGAACTTGCTTTAGGACAAGTAATTAATTTTCAGAAGTCAGTCGTTTTCTACAATCAAAATGTGTCGGAGAATCGGGTTTTGGGGGTGGATGAGACTGAAAAATAGGGCAGATACTTGGGTTTGCTGTCCTTAGTTGGTCGCAACAAGAAGGAAGTGCTCCAGTTTATTGAAGATCATATATGGATTCAGTTGCATTCCTGGAATTCCAAAATTCTTTCTAGATCATGCAAGGAGATTCTCCTCAATACTTTGACTCAAGCACTGCTTATTTTTGCAATGAATATTTTTTTACTGTCTTTAGGTCTTTGTCAAGAGCTTGAGAGAATGTTTAACTCGTTCGAATGGTGTAATGGTGGTCGGGGTATTCGTTGGATAAGGTGAGAGAAGTTATGTTTACCTAAATTCGTTGGCGGTTTAGATTTTAAAAAGGTTAAAGAGTTTAGCATTGCTATGTTAAGGGAAATAGTATTGTAGATTCATTATAGATCATGGTTCGTCAGTCTCCCGTACCTTTAAAGCCATGTATTTCAAATATGACAAATTTTGTAATGCCTCCAAGAGTCATAATGCTAGTTTTTCTTAGAGCGGCTTAATAGAAGCAAAAGAACTGTGGTTCTAGAATGCATATTGGAAGCAATGACAGTTTACAGATCGAGATGGATCCTTGGTTGTTTGGGGCACCAGACAAAAACCCAACCACTAAAAATCCTCATTCGATTGTTATGGCTAATGTTTCTTCGCTTTGCATTGTAGAAGAAATGAGGTGAAATGTAGATGTTATTAGAGGTGTGTTTAATTTTGAGGATCAAGCTAATATTCTTAGCATTATCTTCTTCTATTGGTTGAGATTGTTGGTTTTAGAGGTTCGAGCATGATGGTAATTTTCAGTATGATTTTGGATGATTTTGGAATGTGTGTAGTTACATAATTCAAATTTGAGCTTGGTAAGAAATGAAATCAATTTTGGGATCAAAATTTATACACAAATTGGGTTTAAGAGTTAGGATTCACCAATTCGAATACATTTGGGAGTTATGGTTCACTGATTTGAAGAAGTTTTGGAAAATCAAAATTAGGGATGAATAAATTGGAAAATTTGGGAAAACGAAGTGAGTTGACCGAATTTGGGTATTTATAGATGATATCGTTGAGATTTAGCAACACTGTAAAGCGTCCATGTGAGGCGCCGTTGGGATCGGCCGGGGGCACTCCGATGCCTAAGTCAATAACTTCTTAAGAGAATAAACTGTAATGACAAAACAAAGCTAAGAAGAGTGTGTAAGTGTACCTCTATTGTCATGCCACAAATGTATTTATACAAGTTTGAGTGATAACTGTAATAACCTTATCTTTAGTGTCCCTTTAATGAAGAGTAATGCTCTTTCAATGTAGTTTAACTCCATCCTCTAACCTCCGTGCTTTGGCGGGTTCTGAGCTATCATTAATGCTAGTTAAATGATAGCGAGTTACACCGTATAATCCTCTACTTCTTCTAGAGGCGGATTGCCATATGAGGTGAATCCCCTTTTCGCCCCTCTTGGGTGGATCTTTGTAAGAATCCCTGTCACGACACCGTATTTCCAACTAAGGCGGATCATAAGTGGAGCTCTACGAGACGACATTGTATCCCTGTTATACGCTATGGTGGATCGTGAGGAGGAATGCTCCAGACGACACCGTATCTTTATCTGTACGCCATATATATCTTGGAGATTGGCCTTTTCTCCCTTTAAGCCCTCTTCGCTAGGGAATATTTCCAGCTTAGTCATTCATGTTTCATGGCAGATATTATCAGAAGCCCCCCTTAAATGGTCTTTTAAGTTCTTTAGGATTTCTCAGCTTCCTCGCATGCTATTAGCATTTATTGTACCTGACAGGCACCTTTATCTAGGCCAATGATGTTTTTACAAGTGGCAGTTCTCGACACGGATTTCGAAATTATTTAATCATTTCACTAAAAAGGCTTTCTTTTCAACTTCTTTCTTCTTCACCTTTGGCTCTCTACGATTTTTTCCGATTATCTGCAGAAGTTTGATCTCTCTCTACCTTTCGATTTTTCATGTAAGTTCATCTTTCTCCTGTAACTTTTTCATCCTTTGCTGAGTTTTTGTTTATTGAATGTTTCTTTCATCTTCTACTTCTTCTTCCGAGAGAACTTCGAGCTTGAACTTAAACCTTTCCTTGGCACCTTCTTTATCCCGTATTCCTATTGCGACCATGAGGGCCCAAAATCTTACCTCTGGAGAGGAAGCAAGTTCTTCTGCTCCTAAAAAGAAAGGGGCAAAATCCCCTAAAATGGAAGTAACCTCTTCCGGTTTTAGTTTTACCCTCCTGCTAACTCTTAAATCTCTATACCCTTGGCTTCGAGCGGCTTCTTGCTTAGTTCCTACGCCTTATCAGAGACATGCGTCTCCCCCTCAGGGTTATTTTGCGCTCTATCAAAGCCATGTTGAAAGGGGCTTTAGCTATCCGATCCCCAAAATGGTTGGGGATATTCTTGAATTTTTCTGTATCCCTATTTGTCAATTACATCCAAATGGTTGGTTAGACTTAATATTGGATACTTACTTAGCGGCGAATCTGGGCTTAATTCTGAGCCCTCGCCTTTTTCGAACTCTTCACACCATGTCCAAGCGCGGGGTGGAAAGTCACCTTACCTTTTCTAAATTGAAAGGGTATTCACCTTTTCATAGCAAAATGTCGAACGTCCATTGTTAGGAGCAAAGATTTTTCTTCGTGAAGATAGTGGATGGCGTACCTCTTGGATTTCCTGCCGGATGGAACTATAATCCAAAAGAAAGGGCGAATCAAAAGTTTTACCTTACCAAGGAGGAGAAGAGTACCATGCAGATCCTTCGCTCTCTCAAGCATGATTTTTGGACGTATGACCAGGCTTTGACTATTATGAAGTCTGGCGAACCCCTGGCAACAATGTGGGACGTAGAGATTCGCTACAATAATTTCTACGCTTTTGAAGGTATCTTCCTTTTTTGATTCGCCTTATTGACTTGTTTTTGTTCTTCGCCCCTTCTTGCAGGGGGAGAATTAACGCTAAGGATGTTATTGCAGAGAGGCGAAAGCTTCAAGCAGCTCTGATCGCCCAAGAGAAGGCGAACGCTGCGCTTAGCAATAAGGATGGGAAGCGTCCTGCAACCTCCGGAGCTCAATCCCCTCCTTCGAAAAAGGCCCAGGCGGCCAGTCCTCATGTGCGAGCTTCATAAGCCGGTGAGCCGGATCAACAGATGGTTTCGGCTAAGACTCCTAAAGTCTCCCTATTGTCCTCTTCCTTTTCCCAGGTATGCCTTTTCTTTCTATATGCTTTTTATAGGGAATATTGAAATTTACCTTTGTCTTTAATCTGTTCTTCAAACTTTCAGTCCTCGAAGCCTGATCTTGGGGGTTATTGGCTGTCCACTTATGGTCCCTGGTTGGTTCTAGCTTCAGAGCACGTAATGCATGACATTGAAGAAGCCATTGGCAAGCTCCCTGTTGTTCTAGAGACGAGGGCCAAGTACAAGACCTTATCTCACCTTAAAATGATCAAGCGTCGGGCTCTGGCGGTAAGTGCTATTTCTAACTTTGACATATTTTTATGATTTCCTTCTCTAACTTACTCTTTCTTTCATTATCTGTCTCAGAATATTGATCACTGCAATGCTGTGGAGGCGGACCTTGCTGTGAATGCAGTGAATGAAGCTCGCCTCAAGGAGCTAGAGGATGAGGCCTCTCTCGCCAGATCCAATGCCCAGGCGGCAAGTGCTTTGGCGAATGGTTTAAAGGAGAAACTTGTTGACCTTGAGAAAAAGCTAGAAGAGAAGACTTCGGAAGCTGCCAGGTTGTCTGAGGAGCTGAGGGCGGAGCAAAAGAGGCGGGAGAAGGATTGGGAGCATCTGGTGGGAGCTTGTGGACTCCGTGCCTACTATTATGGCGAACGTATCCTAGCGGCTTTTTTAAAAGACTTTTTGGATGCAGGCATCGACGATCCCCAAGTGGAGGTGCCCTCTGAGAATGAAGCAGTTTTCTATGCTTCTTTGGAAGATGTCAGGGCAGTCATTTTCAAGGAAGATTTTGCCCCTCCTGCTATATCAAAGAAGAGTGGAGAGATTATTGACTTGGAGGGTGTCGTTCAGGATATGGAGGATGCCTTGGAGGATGACGATGCTGCTCCTGGTGAGGATCTCCCTAAGGCGAATGAGCTAACAGGAGGGCAACATGATCTTGCCCTTGAGCCTACGCCGAAGCCCATTGAAGCTAATCTAAGCTCCTCTCCTCTTGTTGAAAATATTAATGACCTCACCATTTAAGGTCTTTTTGATGTAAAAATGCTACAATATCATTTTGCACATTTAATATTTTTGCTTCTCTTCAAGAAGTTTTTTGCTTTTGGATGCATGCCTCTTTACTTTGAGCATTCACTTAATTATATACTTGTTTAGGAGAGACATAAGTGTCTAGACTTATTCTCTGAACTGCTTCTTTAAGTATTGCAAATTTGTTTCTTCATATCACTTTTTCAAAAACTTAAACTTTTCTACCATATTTCGGGGTAGGTGGCTAGCCATCCCCCGGTAAGCTTGTGCTAAGCTTTTTAAAGATTTCCTTTGCACAGGACAATCCGCCCATTAATAGGATATCTAAATGACCACTTTACAACAAAGAAGTGTCTATCCATTGCGGGACATTTATAATTTAGGATCCGCCCTATGAATGGAATTTTAAAAGATTCTTTCACGGGGAAGAGAATCTGCCCTGATATGGAGGGACTTCGTATACAATCTCCTCACGGGAGAAAACAATGGAGGACACAACCGTTGCGTTGCCTTTGCCTAAAAAATCTCTTTACAAGAGACACAATGACGATCATAAATGGAGAATCTATGCCTTCCCTCTTAGTTCGAAGGCATTTATGTGTTATGTGCTAAAAAGAAACATACGAGTAAAAAAATTAATTTCACAAAATCAATCTTATTCATTGATCAAGAAATGGCTTGCCTTTATTACAATGGTGAATAGCCTCTCTTATGAGCCTCATTAAAACCTTATAACAAGAAAAAACCCATTGGGAAAAAATCTTATTCTAAGGAAAAAAGAGTACTCAAGGCCCTTTTCCCTTCTACTTCTGAAAGTACTTGCGGAGATTCTGGATGTTCCAAGTTCTTGGTATTTCTGTTCCATCCATCTCCTCCATCTTGAAGGTGGCGGCTCCGATTTTGACCGCTATATGGTATGGTCTCGTCCAAGTTACGCCTAACTTGCCTTTTCCATCCGCCGACTGGACTTTATCCGCCTTCTTCGGGACTAAGTCTCCTTTATTTAGCTCCACTAGGCGGATGTTCCTGTTATGATAGGAGGCGACTCATTGCTTATAGGCGGAAATTTTAATAGAAGTTTTATCCCTCTTCATTTCAAGATCATCCAGGCTTTGTCTAAGCCTTTCTTCATTTTGTTGCTCACAATAAAAGGAGACTCGCCCACTTAAATTTTTGATTTCAATGGGGAAAACCGCTTCGACTCCATACGTGAGAGAGAATGGGGTTTCTTCAGTCTCCACCCTAAGGGTTGTATGATACACCCATAAGACCGACATTAATTCATTCGCCCAACATTTCTTCTTTTCTCCTAATATTTTCTTAATCCATTTGACAAGCGTACGATTTGTAACTTCGGTCATCCCATTGGATTGCGGATAATAAACGGAGGTGAAGTTGTTGGTGATTCTCCAATCCGAGCAGTATTTCTTGAATTCTTCACAATTAAACTGTGTCCCGTTGTCCGTGACAATTGTATGAGGTACGCCAAATTTTCCAATGATGTTGTCATGAAGGAAATCTATCATTCGCCTGGCCATGATAATTGAAACAAGTTCAGCCTCCGCCCATTTGGTGAAATGATCTACTGCTACTATCATGAACTTGTATTGTCTCTTAGTAGGTGGGAAGGGTCCTACTATATCAATGCCCCAGGTGGTGAATGGCCAGCCTTCTACGATTGGTCTTTGAAGTGATTTGTGTACATGTGTCTCATTTGCGTGAATTTGACAATTGCGGCATTCTTTCACCATTCTCTTAGCATCTTTCTCCGCTGTGTGTCAATAATACCCTACCAATCTTGTTTTTCTAAAGATCGTAGCACACGCCTCATATGCTCCACATATTCCTTCGTGCGATTCCCAGAGAACATCTTGTCCTTCTTCTGTAGTTATACATTTTAACCAAGGTTGGCTAAAGGATTTTTTGTATAACTGATCCTCCATAATAGCATGATGAGCGGCCTTCTTGACCCCCTTCCTAGCTTGGTTCTTGTCTTCAGGCAAAATTCCTTCCTCCAGGTACTTCACTATGGCGGTTCTCCAATCATTCTGAGCCAACTAGACGATTGCCACTTCTTCCTTATCAAATGCCAATCTCGTTTTGATTGAAAACGGACATGCGAGGTCTTACCATTGACTTTTGGTGGAGGCTGCTTTGGCTAGGTGATCCGCCTCCGTATTTGATTCTCACGGGATGTGTACTATTTCCTAGTTCACGTCTTTGCCTTCCAGTAAAGATAGGATCCGCTTTGCTTCTTCCACATATTTTACCAAGATTTCATCTTTGACCTGGAAATTCTTCATTACCTGATTCACCATCAGCTTTGAATCGTTGTATATCACTATATGCTCCGGTACAATTTCCTTCAACAGTTGTAATCCGAGGATTAGGGCTTCGTACTCTGCTGCGTTGTTAGTTGTGGTGAAGTCTAGTTTGGCTGCGTAGCAAATTCGAACATACTCTGGTCCCTTTATTACTACTCCTACTCCTGCTCCCTCTTCTGAAGAGGCTCCATCTGTATGCACTGTCCATTCTTCTTTTCTGAATTTTGGCGAGCTAGTGAATTCTTTTGTGAATTTGTTAACAAAGTCCGCCAAAACCTGGCTTTTCAATGCTACCCTTCCCTCGTACCGAATGTCAAACTCGCCTAGCCGTATGGACCACTCCATCAACCTGCCGAATGTTTCTGGCCGCTGCAACACCTTCCTCATTGGTATACTCGTTTGCACTATGATGGTGTGTGCTTGAAAATATGGGCGCAGGCAGATGGAGTTGACTACTACCGCCAACGCCATTTTGTCTAGTTTCGAATATCTTGTCTCAGCATCTTTCAATACCTTGCTTACATAATATATAGGATATTGTTGTCCTTCTTCCTCCCTGATTATGATCGTACATATTGTTTTTCTGTAACTGAGACGTATAAATAAAGGTCCTCACCTTTAGTTGGCCTACTCATTAGCGGTGGTTTAGACATGAACTCCTTTATTCCTTCAAAGGCTTGTTGGCAATCATCATTCCAATCGAAAGATTTTTGCTTCTTAATCACTTCATAGAAGGGGAGGCATCGTCTCGCGGAGCAAGATATGAATCTTCCCAGAGCAATGATCCGCCCGTTCAGGCGCTGCACCTCTCGAAGATTCTTTGGTGGCTTCATTTCTAACATCGCCTTTACTTTTTCAGGGTTAGCCGTGACTCCTTGGCGATTAATGATATAGCCCAGAAATTTTCCAGATGTGGCACCAAACGTACATTTTTCCGGGTTAAGCTTAATATTATGAATTTTTAATACGTCGAGTACCTCTTTGATGTCCGCCGCATGTTCCTTCATGGTTTTGCTTTTGATGATCATGTCATCAACATATATGGAGAAGTTATCACCCTTCTTATCCTCGAAGATCTTGTTCATCATGTGTTGATACGTGGCCCTTGCATTTTTCAAGCCAAAAGGCATCACTTTAAAACAATATGTCGCTTGATGTGTGATAAATGATGTCTTGATTCTGTCCTCGGGATGCATAGGTATCTGGTGATAACAAGATTTCACATCTGTGAAAGAATAGACTTCGTGCCCTGCCATTCCATCCACCAAAATGTCAATACATGGTAGTGGATAGTTGTCCTTCGGGCATGCTTTGTTCAAGTCCGTGAAGTCGACACACATTCTGTATGTTCCGCCAGCTTTTTTTAACTAAAACTACATTCGCTAGCCATTCAGTATAAATGACTTCTTCTATCACATCCGCCTTTTTGAGCTTTGTGATCTCTTCCTCTATCGCCTTCTATCTCTCTGGCCCAGGATTTCTTCTTTTTTGTGTGACCGGTGTAACTTCATCCATTGTATTGAGTTTATGAGTAATGAGATCCGGGCTTACTCCTCTTAATATTTCATTATCACCTGCAAAAACCTCCTGGCATTCAACAAGTGTTTGCATAATTGCCTCCTTGATCTTTGGGTGTGGCCCCTTCGCAATTTTCACTATTTTTCCTTTGGAAATAAGGCATGTCTCGGTCTCTCCTAGAGCGACTGTGTTCATATTCTCCTCATCTTCATGTTCATCGTTATCTTCTTGTGGGTGTATGGTTAGAGACGCCGTATACGTTTCTTGAGCCGTTTTTTGGCTTCCTTTGACCATTATTCTGCCTTTTTAAGTTGGCACGTACATGCTTAAATGGCGTACCGATATTAGGGCAGTAGCTTCGGAAAGGAAAGGTCTTCCCAAAATAACATTATACGCCAGCCGGCCATCCAGGATGGTAAATTCTTGCTCTCCCTTCCAAGTTTGGTTTCCGTCCGTGATCTCACATTCCAGCATTACATGTCCCTTGGTTTGGACAGTATGCCCGGTCACCCCTAGGATGTCCATAATAGTAGCTTCAACCTGCATTGGATCTATTTTCAATTTGGCGAATGCGCTTCTTGTGATTACATTGCACGAACTCTCGGTGTCAATCATGACACGCTTCATATCCCATTCTTCAATGTTCATCATGATTACCAGTGCATCGGCGTGAGGACCATTAGGGGATCCAACTTCGGCAAAAGGTTTATTGAGAGCCGCCTTATCAGAATCCTGCATCCTTGCCCTTTTAGCGAGCGGTTGATATCCGGGTCCACCTGTAATAACATTGATTACTCCTTTACCCTTGCCTTTGGCGCCTTCTTTTTCTTTTCCTTCACCTTGTTCGTTTTGAACGAACCTGTCGAGCACCCCTCGTTCAATTAACTTCTCAATCTCTTTATCTAGTGCAAGACATCGATTCGTATCATGTCCCTACCTTCTATGGAACCTGCAATATTGTTTTGTATTTTTCCTCATGGAGATGTGTTGTTCCCCTTTGAAATCAGGGTATGTTACGTCCCTTTCGAATCTACTCTTCTCTAGCCATAATAAGACTTCATTTTTAGGAGTGTTAAGTGGCGTGAAATGAGATCCGCCTTTGGAGGGACGCTTGCCTTTTTTATTCGTCCACCGGTTATCAGTCCACCTGTTGTCTCGTCCACTAGATCTGGGATCCGCCCATCTATTTTCACGTCTGATAGATCCGCCACGATCTCTTCTTTCTGGTGAATTATGGCCTGACGATTCATTATTTCTGTTGATGTCATCAATTTCCATGAATCTTTTGCAGCGTTCCACTAATTCCACCATTGTTTTTTGTTTGTGGATAACCAATTTTTTCTGCAATCGTTTACACCTCGTGTTTTTTATTATGGCCTCCACCGTTGTATTTACATCAACGTCTGTTATATCTATGCACAAGTCATTGAATCGATTGATGTAAGTTCTTAATGGTTCGCCTTCCTTATGCTTTAGATCATATAGTGTCCTGCTAGACACTTTGTAGGGGATACTACCTGCAAACTTTGCACAGAATTCCCGGCTTAACTCTTCCCAACTATTTATGGATCCAGTCGCTAGGGATTCGAACCATCCATAGGTTGATCCGCTTAACGTTGTAGAATAAATTCTACAAAGGATCCCTTCATTCGCTCCTCCCATATCCATCAGTTCCCTGTATTTTCTTACGTGTGCTTCAGGGTTTTCTGCTTTCTTGTACTGTGGCAAGTTGGAGGTTTTGTAGCGTCCATCTATTTTGAATCCCACAATATAGGCAGTAAAGGGCGAATGCCTATTTATTTGATGGGCATATCGTTCTTCATTTAGTTTTTGCTTTCGGGATTCTTCGTGGAATCGCGCCTCTACCGCCGCCATAAACCTGTCTGGAGAAAGGGATCCGCCATCTCGACCCTTATTGTTGTTTTATCGTGAGCTAGGCGAACGTCTGTGACGTGATCTCGATCTATCCCTTGGTTCAAAATTATTCCTCACTGGACCTGCACTAGCAGCGCCCCCTTGGGGTTGTTGTTGCATGAGCACCCTTCTAGCCCGCTCCATTACATCGTTTCTATTGAGGATATCGCACGCCCTATCAGCCGATTCGTTGCCTAGTTCCCGTCGAACAGATTCCACCATCTGGTCCAAAAATGACTCGGGAGACCATTCATGTGAAGGTTGCACCGTACTGTCAGGAAGTGGTATAATTTGTTCAAGGGGACTGTCATTGTGGTCTTCGTTAGTAGGGATATTCCCAGTGGGATTATTTGAAGACATTTTTGAATGTTCGTCGTGTAACCCTATTAATGTTAGGATTCCACGTTCACCGCACCAATTGATATCATTGACATTTAGCAACACTATAAAGCGTCCCTGTGAGGCGTCATTGGGATCGGCCGGGGGCACTCCGATGCCTAAGTCAGTAAACTTTTTAAGAGAATAAACTGTAATGACAAAGCAAAGCTAAGAAGAGTGTGTAAGTGTACCTCTGTTGTCATGCCACAAAGGTATTTATACAAGTTTGAGTGATAACTATAATAACCTTATATTTAGTGTCCCTTTAATGAAGAGTAATGCTCTTTCAATGTAGTTTAACTCCATCCTCTAACCTCCGTGCTTTGGCGGGTTCTGAGCTATCATTAATGCTAGTTAAATGATAGTGAGTTATGCTGTATAATCCTCTGCTTCTTCTAGAGGCGGATTGCCATATGAGGCGAATCCCCTTTTCGCCCCTCTTGGGCGGATCTTTATAAGAATCCCTGTCACGACACCGTATTTCCAACTAAGGCGGATCATAAATGGAGCTCTGCGAGACGACATCGTATTCCTGTTATACGCTATGGCGGTTCGTGAGGAGGAATGCTCTAGACGACACTGTATCTTTATCTGTACGCCATATATATCTTGGAGATTGGTCTTTTCTCCCTTTGAGCCCTCTTCGGTAGGGAATATTTCCAGCTTAGTCCTTCATGTTTCATGGCTGATGTTATCAATAGAAATAAAAAATTTAAGACAAATTTTCCCTTAGACATGTCATTGGGTTAGATGGAGTTAGGACCATTTCTGCGATTTCGTTAAAGGAGACAATGTTGGTCCCGTGTAACTTAATATGATTAGTTCCAGGGGGGTTAGGAACTAATATAACTTTTTCGCTTAATAATGCTGACTTAATTAAATGTTTGATAATTTAACTCAGCTTTAGGTCAGCCAGGCTGAGTGAAGTGTGAGACAGCTTTAATCAGATACTGACTAGAGTTGTTTCAACTGTGAGTTGGGAGATAACACTTTAGGTCAGCTTCCAACTTAGCACTCTGATTACTCAGCGTCGGTTTATACAGATTATATACTGAGTAATTTAAGCAAGCAACACACACACATATATATATATATATATATATATATATCAAGAGAAAGGGTTAGAGATTACTCAGCAGTCTTACCCTGGTTCGGCCTCACCGCCTACGTCCAGTCCCCAGAATCCCTCCGGGCTTTTTCAATCCACTACTGAGCTCTTTAAAGGTAGAGCACAAACTGTTTACAAAGCAATTGAGTATGCAAGAGTACCATCCTCTATTATTCTACTCAATCCTACTGAGCGCTATAACCGAACACTTAGATTTTCTCTACCACTGAGTACTAAAATCGAGTACTCAGCTTCACTCTTCTAACCTTAAGAATTGATACAAGGTTGTTCTTTCTAAATGAAGAACACTTTAGATTAATACAAATTCACTCTAGACTTTTACACAATGATTGGAAATTGGGTGTAAGAACTTTCTTTGTTTTCAGACAACTTCTATTTTGGATTTTCACTCTTGTGAAGATTTGCTTTTCTATCTGTATTGACTTGTATGTGTCGTTAGGATCCAAGTGATGAACTTGTCCTTTTATAGTGAATTCTGAAGCTTCAAATCATTTGAATTCCGACATATCCGTTGGGAGTAACGGTCTTCCATCGTCATTCATTGGTCAGCTTCCAAAATCGCAGGCCAATCCTGTCGTCTGATTTTGGCAGGCGTCAGGCTTGCTAGTTTCGTCTTCTTTTGCCAGGTTCGTCTTCTAGCGCCAGTTTTGTCTTCTTGCCAAATGCCAGTTGATCCATGCGTCTTGAAAAGTTCTCTATGCGGATTTTCGAGGCTTCTGAATTGTTGCAGACTTGTGTCGGACTTTGTCTTCTAGTCAATGGATCATTGGCGCTGTCCTGATGACTACTCAGCTTGACTTGATTGGCTTTGCCTTCAATCTTTTTCTTTATCTATGCTGAGTTACATTCTACTCAGCTTCTTCGGTCGGCTTTGTTGAAACACCTTTCCACATAATTTTGATTTGACAAAATTGTTTAAGTATAATTGAAATACATATTCTAAACACACTAAGTTTAAATGCTTTGATTTATTCTACTAATGTGTTTGTTCAATGTTGAGTTAAAATTGTTTATAAGACACAAGAATTAAAAGGCCCAAGTCAAACAACTCAGTACAACTCGGCTCGCGTTTGTCAAAACGTTGCCGTTCTGGACAAAACGCAACTCAGCAAAAGAAGGATCTAGAAGACCTTCGGGAACAACTTCAAGATGAAGCTGCTGAGTAGATTCGACAAACGTACAAGACAGCAGCTGGCTAAGGAAAACTTCCAGACAAAGTATTTTCCCTTTGGGTAAAGTTCAGACGACACAATATGCTGTCCAGTTGACTTTACCATAAAAGGAGAGACAGTCTGCTGAGCTGACCGAGGACAGAAGATACACAAATCTGATTGGCCGAAAGCTCTGAGCAAGTTAGGATGACAACGACAGGAAGCCGTTTCCCTCCAACGGTTATTTCGAAATTCGAAATGACCGATGCCCAGACGTCTCTATAAATAGTGCCATCAGAAGCTTCATTCAATACAGAACTTGATCAAGCCATTACGCTGACCAAATTTCTACACAAGTTCTGCAAGCAAGAAGCAAAGCAAATCTTACACTACAATTCATACATTTGTGTAAAAGTCTAGAGTGATTATTTCAATCGTCTAAAGTGTCTTAGCAAATCATTGTATAGGACAAAACACTTATCATTTCTAGAGATAGAAAGGAGAGGCTGAGTACTCGGTTATAGTACTCAGCAAGAGATTAGGATTGAGTAGAGGTATAGAGGAAGGTACTCTTGTTATACTCAGTTGCTAAGATTGTAAAAGGTTTGAGGCTCTACCTTTAAAGAGCTCAGTAGAGGATTCGAAATCTCGGAACGTGTTCCGGGGACAGGACGTAGGCTTAGAAGAAGCTGAACCTGGATAAATCTGCTGAGTGAAGTATTTCTTACCTTTAACTCCTTATATATATTGCTTGCTTAAAATAACCAAAAACTGACCAAGTAAAGAGGTCAAGTAGAGTTGTGCGCGTTGAACATCTGAGCTCAGGAATAGACTCTAAGTGCTATCTCCTGACTCAAGCTAAGAAACTGACCTAGTCACCAGTTGACTAAGCCAGTATCTTGCTGTTTAATCAGCGCCGCTGTTAAAACCTTTTTCCTTAGAAAAAGAAGTCTGCCCTAATTATCGAAAAGTTTAAATAGTTCCTAACCCCCCCTTGGAACTATACTTGCAACCTTACAAGGGACCAACAAGTGGTATCAGAGCTTTAAAAAGCTCACTGTAAAAGGTCTAACAACCTTGAGCTGATCCCTACCATGGGCGAAAACAGCACTCGGTTTCTCCCTGGAAACCAAACAACTCAGATACTGCCTGAGGGGCTGTCCATTACTAGGCCTCCCCTATTCTTCAGGTCAAACTATACCTTCTGGAAGAATATGATGAAAAATTTCATTCAGGCTACAAACATGAGTGCCTAGCTATCTATAGTCCAAGGCCCATTTGTACCTGTCGAAGTTGTGGCTGGCCAAACAGTTGTAAAAGCTGAGGCCAAATGGACAGAGGATGATCTTAAGAAGCTTCAAAATCACGCTTCGGCTATCAATATGCTTCACTGTGCGCTCGATGCTGCAGAATATAATAAAATCTCAGGTTGTGAGTCGGCGCAAGAGATCTGGAAAAAGCTGGAAGTCACCTACGAGGGAACCAATAAAGTAAAAGAGTCCAAGGTGAATCAGCAGATGAGACTGTACGAGCTGTTCGAGATGAACAATGATGAGGGCATTTCAGACATGAATGCAAGGTTTACCAACATCATTAATGAGCTCAAGAGACTTGGGAAAATCTTCACTGAGGAAGAACAAGTCAAAAAGATATTCAGGAGTCTTCCTAAAGACTGACAAGCAAAGAAGACAGCGGTTGAGGAAGCTCAGGATTTAACCACCTACAAATATGACGAACTCATCGGTTCGTTGCTGACCCATGAGATATCCATGAAAAACTTTGAGGTGAAGGAAAAATCTGAAGACAAGAAGCAGAAATCCATTGTCATGAAAGCTGACTCCACTAACGGGAGCTCAACTGATGATGAGGAGATGGCTATGTTCACAAGGAAGATGAAAAGGCTATTCAGGAAAAATGACAAATACTCTAAGAAGCCTTACAGAAAGTGATAAGTATAAAGCTAACTCAAGCGACAACAAATACAAAAAGGACAGCTCAAAGCCCATTACATGCTTTGAGTGCCATCAAACTGGCCATATTAAGTCAAGCTGCCCCACACTGAGGAAAGATAAGAAGAGCGGCAAAAAGGCAATGGTGGCTACATGGAGCGACAGTGATGAGTCTTCATCAACAGAAGCTGAGGCCACCGAGTCAGCGAAGATATGCTTCATGGCTGACGAACTTGCTGAGCCATGCATCTCTGATCATGCTGACCCCTCCGTTGAATCTGACGATGAGGAGCAATCAAATGAGGTAATATCACTTTCTCTGCTCAGAAACGAAATGGGTAATGCCCTGAGTGATCTCTATACACTTATCAAAAAGTGTAATAAGAAAATTAGAGCACTCAGCAGGCGCTGTGATGAGGTTGAAGAGGTCAAGCTGAGTGACCTCAGATACCTTCTTCAGGACAACTCAACGTTGCATGATAACATGAAAATCATACATGAGTCTGTCTCTGAAGTCCAATCAGTTTCAAAGAAACTGAGAAAGGAAGTCACAACTATCCAGAACCAATTAAAGGTTCCAAATAAAAGAAACATTCCTCTGAGAACTCAGTACCAAGGTACTCAGCAGAGATGGAATCCCCAGCGTAAAGTCCAATGTGACTTTTGTGGGAAGAAAGGACACACCACTAAGGTGTGCTGGCACGCTCAGCACTGGGGTGCTGACAAGTCAGTGAAACATCCTAAACAGAAGGTCAGCTGTGACTTATGTGGAAAGAATGGCCATACTGTCCAAGTATGTCGCCATAAAATAAAATATGATGCTTTACCTGTTGCACCTAACAAGCAAGGACCCAAAAAGAATTGGGTACCTAAAAGTAACTAGTTATAATGCAGGTAAGCCTGAGATGTGCCGAGAAGTCAAAGATGTGGTATATTGACAGCGCATGCTCAAGGCATATGACGGGTGATGAAACTCAGTTCATCACGTTTGAGCGTAAATGAGGAGGAAGTGTAAGTTTTGGAGACAACAAGAAGGGTAAGATAGTAGGGTCAGGAACCATCGGAGGTAATCCTACTATTGAATCTGTCTCCCTAGTCAGCGGACTCAAATATAACTTACTCAGCGTAGCTCAGCTATGTGACAATGGGAGAAAAGTTATATTTGAATCTAACGGATGTAAAATATACGAGGGTAAAACAAATGAGTTAATATTAACTGCCCCTCGAATAGATAATGTCTTTATGCTAGACTTAGAGAAAAAGTTTTCAAAAACTGTGTGCTTAGTATCAAAGGAAGAGAATTTTTGGCTATGGCACAGGAGACTTGGTCATGTAAGCATGGACCTCCTGGCCAAACTAGCAAGAAAGCAATTGGTTGAGGGACTGCCTGAAATTAAATTTGAAAAAGATCAATTATGCCATGATTGCTAAGCTGGAAAACAAACCAAACAATCTTTTCATAGCAAAAATATTGTCTCAACTAAGCGTCCGTTGGAGTTACTACACTTGGATCTCTTCGGTCCAGTCCAGCCGCTGAGTCTGGGTGGAAGAAGATTTACCTTGGTCATTGTAGATGACTTCTCTCGGTACACGTGGGTCATCTTGCTGACCAGCAAGGATGAAACCTTTGAGACATTTTCAAATTTGGTTAGAAAAATTGAAAATGATAAAGACCTAAAATTAGCTCACATCCGTAGTGATAACGGTGGAGAATTCAAAAACCAAAAGTTTGTTGAATTCTGTGAAGCCAGCGGCATTGACCACAATTTTTCTTCTCCTAGAACACCTCAGCAAAATGGGGTTGTAGAAAGGAAGAACAGAACTCTGGTTGAAATAGCCAGGACAATGCTGGATGAGCATAGGCTTCCAAAGTACTTTTGGGGAGAGGCTGTAAACACAGCGTGCTATATTCTTAATAGGGCTCTAGTTAGACCTATACTCAAGAAAACCCCCTATGAACTTTGGAAAGGACGAAAGCCCAATATTGGATACTTTCGTGCCTTTGGCTGTAAATGTTTTATTTTAAATACCAAAGATAGCTTAGCAAAGTTTGATTCAAAAGCTGATGAGGCTATCTTTTTGGGCTACTCAACAAACAGCAAAGCATACAGAGTTTTAATAAGCGAACTCAAGTTTTAGAAGAGTCAGTACATGTAGAGTTCGACGAAACTAACCCTACAGGTAGATACCAGCCGCTGACCGAAGATGATCCACACTCAGTAACCACCGCTGACCAAGAACCAGCTACTGAGTCATTCACGAAAAGGCTGACCAAGAGTAAGAGTGAACCTAAGATTACTTTTACTGACCCATCTACTTCTGCAGAGATTGTTGAAACAGAGACAGCACAAGACATGAATCTACCTAAAGAGATAAGGATCCTAAGAGGGCACTCAGAAAGTGCAATCCTTGATTCTGCTGGGAATACCCTGATGACGAGGAATCAACTCAGGAAGTGCCTCAGCAATGTAGCCTTCGTCTCAGTTCAAGAACTGAAGAATTTCACTGAAGCTGAGTACGATGAATTCTGGATGAACGCAATGCAAGAGGAGCTCGACCAATTCAGAAGAAACGATGTATGGGAGCTAGTGCCTCATCCAAAGAGTCAAAAGACCATCGGAACAAGATGGGTCTTCAGGAACAAGATGGATGAACAAGGGAATGTAGTCAGGAACAAAGCAAGGCTTGTAGCTCAGGGCTACAGTCAGTAAGAAGGTATTGACTACGGTGAGACCTTTGCCCCAGTGGCAAAGCTAGAGGCAATTAGAATTCTATGTGCATATGCATCTTACATGGACTTTAAATTATTCCAAATGGATGTCAAAAGTGCATTTCTTAATGGAGTTATAAACGAGGAGGTTTATGTTAATCAACCTCTAGGTTTTGAGGACCATAAATTCCCTAACCATGTTTATAAACTCAAAAAGGCTCTGTACGGCCTCAAGCAAGCACCACGTGCTTGGTATGAGAGGCTGACCAGTTTCCTGCTGACTAGAAATTACGTCAGGGGCAAAGCTGATACAACCTTATTCATTAAGAGAAAGGGTAAAGATACCCTGCTGGCCCAAATTTATGTTGATGATATAATATTTGGTGCAACTAACGAATCAATATGCAAGGAGTTTAGCAAACAAATGCAGACTGAGTTTGAAATGTCCATGATGGGAGAACTCAACTTCTTCCTCGATCTTCAAATTAAACAAGGAAAGAACGGCATCTTCATCAGTCAAGCCAAATATGCCAAGGAGATATTAAAGAAATATGACTTGGAAAATTACAAGCCAATATCCACTCCTATGGGCACTGACACTGTCCTCTGCGCCGACGAGAATGGTAAGTCAGTAGACAGCAAATTATATCGAGGTATGATAGGCTCTCTACTTTACTTAACAGCCAGTAGACCGGACATTCAGTTTTCAGTATGCTACTGTGCTAGATATCAATCTAACCCTAAGGAATCTCATTACATTGCTGTAAAAAGAATCCTTAGATACTTGCAAAGCTCAGTGAACGTAGGTTTATGGTATCCAAATACTCATGACTTTACACTCATCGGATACACTGACGCTGACTATGGACGGGATAAGCTGGAACGTAAAAGCACCTCTAGAGGATGTCACTTCTTAGGAAGCTGTCTTGTATCCTGGTTCAGCAAAAAGCAGGCGTCAGTAGCCTTGTCTACCACTGAAGCTGAGTACATTGCTGCTGGTCATTGTGTTGCTCAAGTCCTATGGATTAAGCAACAGCTTGAAGACTATGGTGTTCAAACGAAGACAATTGAAGTCAAATGTGACAACAAAAGTGCAATTGATCTTTCAAAGAATCCAATTCAACACAGCAGAATGAAGCATGTCAGCATCAGACATCACTTCATTAGAGACCATGTACTCAAGGGTGAGATCAAGCTGACCTTTGTCCCAATGGACGAGCAGCTTGCAGATATCTTCACGAAGCCACTGGCCCGTGAGCAGTTCAGCACACTGAGAGAAGCTATTGGTATGTTTAATCCTCTTCAGTAAATTCCTGAACTAAATGAATATGCATGCTGAGTGAATTATTATGCTGAATGATTGGTTGTTTGCTGAGTAACTCATCGAAATTGACTGAACATCAAATACTGAGTAAACTTGCACACTGAGTAAGTTATTTTAAACTTGAACTTAGAAATCATCCCTTCATGCAATACTGACCACTCAGAATATCAAACGCTTAGTATTCTAAACGCCGAGTGTTAGATCCGTTAGAATAAATGCAATAGCACGCGTATAGCCCTAGGATGACGTATACGCCGTATGTGTCATAAATGCCAGGATCTTTGTCGGTTCACAATCCCAAGGCAAAACTGACACATGGATTCGATTAAGATCCACACCACACCTTACCTCTATAAATAATGGGAAATTCCCCATTTTTATTCTTTACGCTTATCGAATACTCTGGCTAAGAAATTCTTTCTCTCTAAAAATCCCTCTAAGCTTTCCCATCCTCAACAATGACTAAGGTTTCCTACAACATCTCCGGTGCTGGCCACTCTAAGCCCAGCTCCGATGACACTTCCAGGCAAACCTCTATGCCGGAACCTACCAAAGTCACCTCGCCGAGCAAAGGAAAAGCTGGCCAAACCTCCAGTCAGGGAAAGCCTGTAAAAGTCAGGACCTACTCCAAGGTCTTTGAGAACGTCCGCGAATGGAAAGTTGAGCCCTCAAGATGGGTATCAGAAAACTTCGTACAAAACGAACAACCCTTCTGCGAGTGGATTTCATAAAATGGCTGGACGAAGCTGTTTTCGGTTAGGGATGACACCTACCCTGACCTGGTAAGGGAGTTTTACCACAACCTCCGCGTTGCAAATGACAACACTGACTATCTATGTACAGTGGTAAAAGAGAAAACCATCTTCATCAACCCTCTCTACTTAGGCAATCTGCTCAAATTAAAAACTAAGGGAGCAAGGCTGAGGAGATCTGGAGATCAGGATGGCACTGGTATGCTCACAACTTCTGCAAACCTGAGGGCCACTCAGGAGAAGTCTCAGCTTCATCTATGGGTCAGCACCAGAAGATGGCTCATTATTTGCTGACCTACTTCATCTACCCGAAGATCAACTGCACAACATCATCGACTAATTTCGAGCAATGCTTTATATGGCATATGCTGACGTACACACCGATCAATATGCCAGTCTTTCTTGTCGCTGGCTTCCTACGCAGCTCTGGTACGCTGAGGCTAGGATCAATCATCACAAGAATCCTCATTGACCATAAAGTTGATCTCGAAGGAGAGGAGAAGACTCGAGGATCTGAGATAACAGCTGCATCGCTGAGAGCATTAAAATTTGGATAGCCTTTGAAGAAAGGTAAAGCTGCTGCTGCTGCTGGACAAGCTGAGGGAACTGCTGAGCCAAAGAAAGGGAGAAGGACTAAGGCCCCAGCTTCCCAAAAAAGAAAAACTGCTGAGACTCCTTCCAAAAATGTTGAGTCTCCAGCTAAAAGGCAGAAGTCAGCTGGTAAGTCAGCGGAGAAATGAAGCAGGCAAGGTGAGCCTGGAACTGAGGAAACTACTGAGCATCCTCAGAAGAAGCAGAAACCTTCTACACTGACTCCCCTCAACGCCATACCTACTGACTTTGTTGTACCGGGTGATTCTCACTTCACCCAATGTCAAGGTGATGTAGCTGAGTCTGAAGAACATGAGGTACAACTGGATGATCATTTCATCTCCCAAGTAGAGGAAGAGCTCGATGGTGACAGTACAGAAGAAGAAGAAGAAGAGGCCAGCGGTCAGGATGACGCTGAGGACTCTGAGGCAACAGCCAGTGAACATGAGACTGAGCAGGCCAATACTGGGTTGGATGCTAGAGATGAGCAAATACTTGACCAACACAATGTTGATCAAGTCCAAGTGCAAACTGACCAACCAACTGATGAGCAACACGAATCTTCTCCTTCTCACTCAGGAGATCCTCGTCAAACTGTCACTCCACCTCGTAGAAGAAGAAAGTTGGTTAAGGCCAGTGAGAAGCCTGTCAGTGAAGATTTTGTGCCACCACCAACTCTTCCTGACTTTGTCATTTCAAAGACAACCAAGGACCCCTCCTCAGTAAAGCTCAAATTTTTCAAACGCCAACCAACCTCTACTGCATCGGTGTCATTAGAAAAGCAAGCCTCTGTTTCTTCTCAACAGGAACATGCCGACCAAAATGCTTCCGTCACCTCAACCAGTCAGGTTGAGCTGATTACTGTGAATGCTATTTCTTCAAGCATGGTGCTGACTCCACACACTTCTGCCGTCAGCACACACAGTATTCGTATTACAACTTCTCCAACTCAACTCTCTACCGATCAATCAACTATCCCAGAACCACAAGTGCAGATTGACAACACTATTCCAGTCACTGACCAGGTCACTCCTTTCACTCCTCTTCCTTCCGATCATACTGATGTCCCTGAAGGCTCTCAAAGCTATCTGAATGCCACTGAGTCCGACAAAAAGATCATTGACTCAGTGCAAGCGTTGATCAGAGGCCTTCAACAGTCCACCCCTCCTGCTGCTGGGTCCTTATCTATTGAGACTACTCAGCTCTCCCAGGTCACTCAGCTTCTCAACGAAGTTAAGGGACTCAAGGACTTGCTGAAATTCATCATTTCTTTTCAAGCACAGCAAGCAAAGCAAGATTCAATTGCAAAGCTGGCTGAGATCCAGCTGACAACTGTGCAACACTTGAACTCCTTACACCAACAAATTCAGAACTTGTCAGCTGTGAATCCCGACTATGCCACTTCATCTGAACTCAAGATGCTCTTTGCTCAGCTACACACCGAGCAACTCAAGACCAACGAGCAAATGGTTTCATACAATCAGTGCTCAGTAGAGCAAATTGGTGAGGCTATTCGCTTGCTAAATCTGAATAAGCAAGAGATGGATACTGACGCAATGAAACAGAATGAGATGCAGTCTATCATACAACAAACCTTCAACCACATTCGTCATAACAATATTCAACGGCAGTATTACGACACAACTCTTTTAAAGACCTTTCACCAAATCTTTGCTGGTCTTACTGAAGCTCTCATCTGGCAAGGCAAAGCTCAAGCGTTTAGCGTCAACATGCTCAGTGCTGCTGAACTCAACATACCCGAAGAGGTATCAACTGATGGAGTTGCAATTTTTGACGGCGTCAATGAAAGCGCTGAGAAACTTAAGGAGCTATCCCAAGAACTGACTCGAGCTGCCTTAACTGATGCCTTCAGACTTCCTCCTCCTGATGCTGACAAAACGGGGGAGAAAGAACAAGCAGCTAGAGCTCAGCATGAGCGAAGTCAGTCGCAACACAAGAAAAAGAAATAGATAGGCTAGCTCAGTATATACTAAGTCAGATGTAATCTATATGCCTTATCTATAAGTTTTGTTGTGTAAACACTGACTACTATATATATATATCATATCTGCATCTTTTATTCCTCTTCCTGAGTTATGATATATGTTACTGTGTACTGAGTCATTATGTATCTTCAATTAAATCAGCAATGTTTAATACTTATAAAACTTATTGACTAAATCAAATGCTGATAACATGTTTGACATTGACCTATGTGTTTATGAAACATTGTCTGTTAAGAACTCATTGAACAACAAATTACTCAACGCACTTTATATGATTAAACCTTCCGCTTAATACTGAGTAAATAGAATATGTTGAATCAGCTGACCTATATCTGAAAACTGACCTTAGACTTACTCGATTAATCTCTTAAATGTTTTAGAGTAAAACTAAGTCAGTAGCTCAACCCTTACGGGGGAGTTTGCTAAATTACACTAGGTCAACTATCATTGGGGAGCTCATACTGAGTTCCTCGCTGAATAGTTTTGCCAACATCAAAATAGGGGAGTTTGTTGAAACACCTTTCCACATAATTTTGATTTGACAAAATTGTTTAAGTATAATTGAAATACATATTCTAAACACACTAAGTTTAAATGCTTTGATTTATTCTACTAATGTGTTTGTTCAATGTTGAGTTAAAATTGTTTATAAGACACAAGAATTAAAAGGCCCAAGCCCAATATGGAAGTCAAGGCCCAAGTCAAACAACTCAGTACAACTCGGCCCGCGTTTGTCAAAACGTTGCCGTTCTGGACAAAACGCAACTCAGCAAAAGAAGGATCTAGAAGACCTTCGGGAACAACTTCAAGATGAAGCTGCTGAGTAGATTCGACAAACGTACAAGACAGCAGCTGGCTAAGGAAAACTTCCAGACAAAGTATTTCCCCTTTGGGTAAAGTTCAGACGACACAGTATGCTGTCCAGTTGACTTTACCATAAAAGGAGAGACAGTCTGCTGAGCTGACCGAGGACAGAAGATACACAAATCTGATTGGCCGAGAGCTCTGAGCAAGTCAGGATGACAACGACAGGAAGCCGTTTCCCTCCAACGGTTATTTCGAAATTCGAAATGACCGATGCCCAGACGTCTCTATAAATAGTGCCATCAGAAGCTTCATTCAATAAAGAACTTGATCAAGCCATTACGCTGACCAAATTTCTACACAAGTTCTGCAAGCAAGAAGCAAAGCAAATCTTACACTACAATTCATACATTTGTGTAAAAGTCTAGAGTGATTATTTTAATCGTCTAAAGTGTCTTAGCAAATCATTGTATAGGACAAAACACTTATCATTTCTAGAGATAGAAATGAGAGGCTGAGTACTCGGTTATAGTACTCAGCAAGAGATTAGGATTGAGTAGAGGTATAGAGGAAGGTACTCTTGTTATACTCAGTTGCTAAGATTGTAAAAGGTTTGAGGCTCTACCTTTAAAGAGCTCGGTAGAGGATTCGAAATCTCGGAACGTGTTCCGGGGACAGGACGTAGGCTTAGAAGAAGCTGAACCTGGATAAATCTGCTGAGTGAAGTATTTCTTACCTTTAACTCCTTATATATATTGCTTGCTTAAAATAACCAAAAACTGACCAAGTAAAGAGGTCAAGTAGAGTTGTGCGCGTTGAACATCTGAGCTCAGGAATAGACTCTAAGTGCTATCTCCTGACTCAAGCTAAGAAACTGACCTAGTCACCAGTTGACTAAGCCAGTATCTTGCTGTTTACTCAGCGCCGCTGTTAAAACCTTTTTCCTTAGAAAAAGAAGTCTGCCCTAATTATCGAAAAGTTTAAATAGTTCCTAACCCCCCCTTGGAACTATACTTGCAACCTTACAAGGGACCAACAAGTGGTATCAGAGCTTTAAAAAGCTCACTGTAAAAGGTCTAACAACCTTGAGCTGATCCCTACTATGGGCGAAAACAGCACTCGGTTTCTCCCTGGAAACCAAACAACTCAGATACTGCCTGAGGGGCTGTCCATTACTAGGCCTCCCCTATTCTTCAGGTCAAACTATACCTTCTGGAAGAATAGGATGAAAAATTTCATTCAGGCTACAAACATGAGTGCCTAGCTATCTATAGTCCAAGGCCCATTTGTACCTGTCGAAGTTGTGGCTGGCCAAACAGTTGTAAAAGCTGAGGCCAAATGGACAGAGGATGATCTTAAGAAGCTTTAAAATCACGCTTCGGCTATCAATATGCTTCACTGTGCGCTCGATGCTGCAGAATATAATAAAATCTCAGGTTGTGAGTCGGCGCAAGAGATCTGGAAAAAGCTGGAAGTCACCTACGAGGGAACCAATAAAGTAAAAGAGTCCAAGGTGAATCAGCAGATGAGACTGTACGAGCTGTTCGAGATGAACAATGATGAGGGCATTTCAGACATGAATGCAAGGTTTACCAACATCATTAATGAGCTCAAGAGACTTGGGAAAATCTTCACTGAGGAAGAACAAGTCAAAAAGATACTCAGGAGTCTTCCTAAAGACTGGCAAGCAAAGAAGACAGCGGTTGAGGAAGCTCAGGATTTAACCACCTACAAATATGACGAACTCATCGGTTCGTTGCTGACCCATGAGATATCCATGAAAAACTTTGAGGTGAAGGAAAAATCTGAAGACAAGAAGAAGAAATCCATTGTCATGAAAGCTGACTCCATTGACGGAAGCTCAACTGATAATGAGGAGATGGCTATGTTCACAAGGAAGATGAAAAGGCTATTCAGGAAAAATGACAAATACTCTAAGAAGCCTTACAGAAAGTTTGATAAGTATAAAGCTAACTCAAGCGACAACAAATACAAAAAGGACAGCTCAAAGCCCATTACATGCTTTGAGTGCCATCAAACTGGCCATATTAAGTCAAGCTGCCCCACACTGAGGAAAGATAAGAAGAGCGGCAAAAAGGCAATGGTGGCTACATGGAGCGACAGTGATGAGTCTTCATCAACAGAAGCTGAGGCCACCGAGTCAGCGAAGATATGCTTCATGGCTGACGAACTTGCTGAGCCATGCGTCTCTGATCATGCTGACCCCTCCGTTGAATCTGACGATGAGGAGCAATCAAATGAGGTAATATCACTTTCTCTGCTCAGAAACGAAATGGGTAATGCCCTGAGTGATCTCTATACACTTATCAAAAAGTGTAATAAGAAAATTAGAGCACTCAGCAGGCGCTGTGATGAGGTTGAAGAGGTCAAGCTGAGTGACCTCAGATACCTTCTTCAGGACAACTCAACATTGCATGATAACATGAAAATCATACATGAGTCTGTCTCTGAAGTCCAATCAGTTTCAAAGAAACTAAGAAAGGAAGTCACAACTATCCAGAACCAATTAAAGGTTCCAAATAAAAGAAACATTCCTCTGAGAACTCAGTACCAAGGTACTCAGCAGAGATGGAATCCCCAGCGTAAAGTCCAGTGTGACTTTTGTGGGAAGAAAGGACACACCACTAAGGTGTGCTGGCACGCTCAGCACTGGGGTGCTGACAAGTCAGTGAAACATCCTAAACAGAAGGTCAGCTGTGACTTATGTGGAAAGAATGGCCATACTGTCCAAGTATGTCGCCATAAAATAAAATATGATGCTTTACCTGTTGCACCTAACAAGCAAGGACCCAAAAAGAATTGGGTACCTAAAAGTAACTAGTTACAATGCAGGTAAGCCTGAGATGTGCCGAGAAGTCAAAGATGTGGTATATTGACAGCGCATGCTCAAGGCATATGATGGGTGATGAAACTCAGTTCATCACGTTTGAGCGTAAATGAGGAGGAAGTGTAAGTTTTGGAGACAACAAGAAGGGTAAGATAGAAGGGTCAGGAACCATCGGAGGTAATCCTACTATTGAATCTGTCTCCCTAGTCAGCGGACTCAAATATAACTTACTCAGCGTAGCTCAGCTATGTGACAATGGGAGAAAAGTTATATTTGATGCTACTGGATGTAAAATATACGAGGGTAAAACAAATGAGTTAATATTAACTGCCACTCGAATAGATAATGTCTTTATGCTAGACTTAGAGAAAAAGTTTTCAAAAACTGTGTGCTTAGTATCAAAGGAAGAGAATTCCTGGCTATGGCACAGGAGACTTGGTCATGTAAGCATGGACCTCCTGGCCAAACTAGCAAGAAAGCAATTGGTTGAGGGACTGCCTGAACTTAAATTTGAAAAAGATCAATTATGCCACGCTTGCCAAGCTGGAAAACAAACCAAACAATCTTTTCATAGCAAAAATATTGTCTCAACTAAGCGTCCGTTGGAGTTACTACACTTGGATCTCTTCGGTCCAGTCCAGCCGCTGAGTCTGGGTGGAAGAAGATTTACCTTGGTCATTGTAGATGACTTCTCTCGGTACACGTGGGTCATCTTGCTGACCAGCAAGGATGAAAACTTTGAGACATTTTCAAATTTGGTTAGAAAAATTGAAAATGATAAAGACCTAAAATTAGCTCACATCCGTAGTGATAACGGTGGAGAATTCAAAAACCAAAAGTTTGTTGAATTCTGTGAAGCCAGCGGCATTGACCACAATTTTTCTGCTCCTAGAACACCTCAGCAAAATGGGGTTGTAGAAAGGAAGAACAGAACTCTGGTTGAAATAGCCAGGACAATGCTGGATGAGCATAGGCTTCCAAAGTACTTTTGGGGGAGAGGCTGTTAACACAGCGTGCTATATTCTTAATAGGGCTCTAGTTAGACCTATACTCAAGAAAACCCCCTATGAACTTTGGAAAGGACGAAAGTCCAATATTGGATACTTTCGTGCCTTTGGCTGTAAATGTTTTATTTTAAATACCAAAGATAGCTTAGCAAAGTTTGATTCAAAAGCTGATGAGGCTATCTTTTTGGGCTACTCAACAAACAGCAAAGCATACAGAGTTTTAATAAGCGAACTCAAGTTTTAGAAGAGTCAGTACATGTAGAGTTCGACGAAACTAACCCTACAGGTAGATACCAGCCGCTGACCGAAGATGATCCACACTCAGTAACCACCGCTGACCAAGAACCAGCTACTGAGTCATTCACGAAAAGGCTGACCAAGAGTAAGAGTGAACCTAAGATTACTTTTACTGACCCATCTACTTCTGCAGAGATTGTTGAAACAGAGACAGCACAAGACATGAATCTACCTAAAGAGATAAGGATCCCAAGAGGGCACTCAGAAAGTGCAATCCTTGATTCTGCTGGGAATACCCTGATGATGAGGAATCAACTCAGGAAGTACCTCATGAATTTCGCTGAAGGTGAGTACGATGAATTCTGGATGAACGCAATGCAAGAGGAGCTCGACCAATTCAGAAGAAACGATGTATGGGAGCTAGTGCCTCATCCAAAGAGTCAAAAGACCATCGGAACAAGATGGGTCTTCAGGAACAAGATGGATGAACAAGGGAATGTAGCCAGGAACAAAGCAAGGCTTGTAGCTCAGGGCTACAGTCAGTAAGAAGGTATTGACTACGGTGAGACCTTTGCCCCAGTGGCAAGGCTAGAGGCAATTAGAATTCTATGTGCATATGCATCTTACATGAACTTTAAATTATTCCAAATGGATGTCAAAAGTGCATTTCTTAATGGAGTTATAAACGAGGAGGTTTATGTTAATCAACCTCCAGGTTTTGAGGACCATAAATTCCCTAACCATGTTTATAAACTCAAAAAGGCTCTGTACGGCCTCAAGCAAGCACCACGTGCTTGGTATGAGAGGCTGACCAATTTCCTACTGACTAGAAATTACGTCAGGGGCAAAGCTGATACAACCTTATTCATTAAGAGAAAGGGTAAAGATACCCTGCTGGCCCAAATTTATGTTGATGATATAATATTTGGTGCAACTAACGAATCAATGTGCAAGGAGTTTAGCAAACAAATGCAGACTGAGTTTGAAATGTCCATGATGGGAGAACTCAACTTCTTCCTCGGTCTTCAAATTAAACAAGGAAAGAACAGCATCTTCATCAGTCAAGCCAAATATGCCAAGGAGATATTAAAGAAATATGACTTGAAAAATTGCAAGCCAATATCCACTCCTATGGGCACTGACACTGTCCTCTGCGCTGACGAGAATGGTAAGTCAGTAGACAGCAAATTATATCGAGGTATGATAGGCTCTCTACTTTACTTAACAGCCAGTAGACCGGACATTCAGTTTTCAGTATGCTACTGTGCTAGATATCAATCTAACCCTAAGGAATCTCATTACATTGCTGTAAAAAGAATCCTTAGATACTTGCAAAGCTTAGTGAACGCAGGTTTATGGTATCCAAATACTCATGACTTTACACTCATCGGATACACTGACGCTGACTATGGACGGGATAAGCTGGAACGTAAAAGCACCTCTGGAGGATGTCACTTCTTAGGAAGTTGTCTTGTATCCTGGTTCAGCAAAAAGCAGGCGTCAGTAGCCTTGTCTACCACTGAAGCTGAGTACATTGCTGCTGGTCATTGTGTTGCTCAAGTCCTATGGATTAAGCAACAGCTTGAAGACTATGGTGTTCAAACGAAGACAATTGAAGTCAAATGTGACAACAAAAGTGAAATTGATCTTTCAAAGAACCCAATTCAACACAGCAGAATGAAGCATGTCAGCATCAGACATCACTTCATTAGAGACCATGTACTCAAGGGTGAGATCAAGCTGATCTTTATCCCAACGGACGAGCAGCTTGCAGATATCTTCACGAAGCCACTGGCCCGTGAGCAGTTCAGCATACTGAGAGAAGCTATTGGTATGTTTAATCCTCTTCAGTAAATTCCTGAACTAAATGAATATGCATGCTGAGTGAATTATTATGCTGAATGATTGGTTGTTTGCTGAGTAACTCATCGAAATTGACTGAACATCAAATACTGAGTAAACTTGCACACTGAGTAAGTTAGTTTAAACTTGAACTTAGAAATCATCCCTTCATGCAATACTGACCACTCAGAATATCAAACGCTTAGTATTCTAAACGCTGAGTGTTAGATCCGTTAGAATAAATGCAATAGCACGCGTATAGCCCTAGGATGACGTATACGCCGTATGTGTCATAAATGCCAGGATCTTTGTCGGTTCACAATCCCAAGGCAAAACTGACACATGGATTCGATTAAGATCCACACCATACCTTACCTCTATAAATAATGGGAAATTCCCCATTTTTATTCTTTACGCTTATCGAATACTCTGGCTAAGAAATTCTTTCTCTTTAAAAATCCCTCTAAGCTTTCCCATCCTCAACAATGACTAAGGTTTCCTACAACATCTCCGGTGCTGGCCACTCTAAGCCCAGCTCCGATGCACTTCCAGGCAAACCTCTGTGCCAGAACCTACCAAAGTCACCTCGCCGAGCAAAGGAAAAGCTGGCCAAACCTCCGGTCAGGGAAAGCCTGTAAAAGTCAGGACCTACTCTAAGGTCTTTGAGAACGTCCGCGAATGGAAAGTTGAGCCCTCAAGATGGGTATCAGAAAACTTCGTACAAAACGAACAACCCTTCTGCGAGTGGATTTCACAAAATGGCTGGACGGAGCTGTTTTTGGTTAGGGATGACACCTACCCTGACCTGGTAAGGGAGTTTTACCACAACCTCCGCGTTGCAAATGACAACACTGACTATCTATGTACAGTGGTAAAAGAGAAAACCATCTTCATCAACCCTCTCTACTTAGGCAATCTGCTCAAATTAAAAACTAAGGGAGCAAGGCTGAGGAGATCTGGAGATCAGGATGGCACTGGTATGCTCACAACTTCTGCAAACCTGAGGGCCACTCAGGAGAAGTCTCAGCTTCATCTATGGGTCAGCACCAGAAGATGGCTCATTATTTGCTGACCTACTTCATCTACCCGAAGATCAACTGCACAACATCATCGACTAATTTCGAGCAATGCTTTATATGGCATATGCTGACGTACACACCGATCAATATGCCAGTCTTTCTTGTCGCTGGCTTCCTACGCAGCTCTGGTACGCTGAGGCTAGGATCAATCATCACAAGAATCCTCATTGACCATAAAGTTGATCTCGAAGGAGAGGAGAAGACTCGAGGATCTGAGATAACAGCTGCATCGCTGAGAGCATTAAAATTTGGACAGCCTTTGAAGAAAGGTAAAGCTGCTGCTGCTGCTGGACAAGCTGAGGGAACTGCTGAGCCAAAGAAAGGGAGAAGGACTAAGGCCCCAGCTTCCCGAAAAAGAAAAACTGCTGAGACTCCTTCCAAAAATGTTGAGTCTCCAGCTAAAAGGCAGAAGTCAGCTGGTAAGTCAGCGGAGAAACGAAGCAGGCAAGGTGAGCCTGGAACTGAGGAAACTACTGAGCATCCTCAGAAGAAGCAGAAACCTTCTACACTGACTCCCCTCAACGCCATACCTACTGACTTTGTTGTACCGGGTGATTCTCACTTCACCCAATGTCAAGGTAATGTAGCTGAGTCTGAAGAACATGAGGTACAACTGGATGATCATTTCATCTCCCAAGTAGAGGAAGAGCTCGATGGTGACAGTACAGAAGAAGAAGAAGAAGAGGCCAGCGGTCAGGATGACGCCGAGGACTCTGAGGCAACAGCCAGTGAACATGAGACTGAGCAGGCCAATACTGGGTTGGATGCTGGAGATGAGCAAATACTTGACCAACACAATGTTGATCAAGTCCAAGTGCAAACTGACCAACCTACTGATGAGCAACACAAATCTTCTCCTTCTCACTCAGGAGATCCTCGTCAAACTGTCACTCCACCTCGTAGAAGAAGAAAGTTGGTTAAGGCCAGTGAGAAGCCTGTCAGTGAAGATTTTGTGCCACCACCAACTCTTCCTGACTTTGTCATTTCAAAGACAACCAAGGACCCCTCCTCAGTAAAGCTCAAATTTTTCAAACGCCAACCAACCTCTACTGCATCGGTGTCATTAGAAAAGCAAGCCTCTGTTTCTTCTCAACAGGAACATGCCGACCAAAATGCTTCCGCCACCTCAACCAGTCAGGTTGAGCTGATTACTGTGAATGCTATTTCTTCAAGCATGGTGCTGACTCCACACACTTCTGCCGTCAGCACACACAGTATTCGTATTACAACTTCTCCAACTCAACTCTCTGCCGATCAATCAACTATCCCAGAACCACAAGTGTAGATTGACAACACTATTCCAGTCACTGACCAGGTCACTCCTTTCACTCCTCTTCCTTCCGGTCATACTGATGTCCCTGAAGGCTCTCAAAGCTATCCGAATGCCACTGAGTCCGGCAAAAAGATCATTGACTCAGTGCAAGCGTTGATCAAAGGCCTTCAATAGTCCACCCCTCCTGCTGTTGGGTCCTCATCTATTGAGACTACTCAGCTCTCCTAGGTCACTCAGCTTCTCAACGAAGTTAAGGGACTCAAGGACTTGCTGAATCTCATCATTTCTTTTCAAGCACAGCAAGCAAAGCAAGATTCAATTACAAAGCTGGCTGAGATCCAGCTGACAACTGTGCAACACTTGAACTCCTTACACCAACAAATTCAGAACTTGTCAGCTGTGAATCCCGACTATGCCACTTCATCTGAACTCAAAATGCTCTTTGCTTAGCTACACACCGAGCAACTCAAGACCAACGAGCAAATGGTTTCTTACAATCAGTGCTCAGTAGAGCAAATTGGTGAGGCTATTCGCTTACTAAATCTGAATAAGCAAGAGATGGATACTGACGCAATGAAACAGAATGAGATGCAGTCTATCATACAACAAACCTTCAACCACATTCGTCATAACAATATTCAACGTCAGTATTACGACACAGCCCTTTTAAAGACCTTTCACCAAATATTTGCTGGTCTTACTGAAGCTCTCATCTGGCAAGGCAAAGCTCAATCGTTTAGCGTCAACATGCTCAGTGCTGCTGAACTCAACATACCCGAAGAGGTATCAACTGATGGAGTTGCAATTTTTGACGGCGTCAATAAAAGCGCTGAGAAACTTAAGGAGCTGTCCCAAGAACTGACTCGAGCTGCCTTAACTGATGCCTTCAGACTTCCTCCTCCTGATGCTGACAAAACGGGGGAGAAAGAACAAGCAGCTAGAGCTCACCATGAGCGAAGTCAGTCGCAACACAAGAAAAAGAAATAGATAGGCTAGCTCAGTATATACTAAGTCAGATGTAATCTATATGCCTTATCTATAAGTTTTGTTATGTAAACACTGACTACTATCTATATATCATATCTGCATCTTTTATTCCTCTTCCTGAGTTATGATATATGTTACTGTGTACTGAGTCATTATGTATCTTCAATTAAATCAGCAATGTTTAATACTTATAAAACTTATTGACTAAATCAAATGCTGATAACATGTTTGACATTGACCTATGTGTTTATGAAACATTGTCTGTTAAGAACTCATTGAACAACAAATTACTCAGCGCACTTTATATGATTAAACCTTCCGCTTAATACTGAGTAAATAGAATATGTTGAATCAGCTGACCTATATCTGAAAACTGACCTTAGACTTACTCAATTAAACTCTTAAATGTTTTAGAGTAAAACTAAGTCAGTAGCTCAACCCTTACGGGGGAGTTTGCTAAATTATACTAGGTCAACTATCATTGGGGAGCTCATACTGAGTTCCTCGCTGAATAGTTTTGCCAACATCAAAATGGGGGAGATTGTTGAAACACCTTTCCACATAATTTTGATTTGACAAAATTGTTTAAGTATAATTGAAATACATATTCTAAACACACTAAGTTTAAATGCTTTGATTTATTCTACTAATGTGTTTGTTCAATGTTGAGTTAAAATTGTTTATAAGACACAAGAATTAAAAGGCCCAAGCCCAATACGGAAGTCAAGGCCCAAGTCAAACAACTCAGTACAACTCGGCCCGCGTTTGTCAAAACGTTGCCGTTCTGGACAAAACGCAACTCAGCAAAAGAAGGATCTAGAAGACTCTATGAGTTTGAGGACTACTAGTGGAGGAGCAGACTCTATGAGTTTGAGTTATTCAAAATATTTACACTCGTGATCAGAGGGGGTTGAACATGCTTTGGGCTCGTCCACTGAAAAGTCATATATGGCAGTGTATTTTGAAGGGTGTGGCGTTACTTAAACGAGGTTTGGGGAAAGCGGTTTATAACGGTAGTAACACTCGGTTTTGGACTGATATTTGGATAGGGGAGGTTCTCGTACTACAGACAACACTATTGAACGTGTCTAATATCGATATATAGTGGAGGATGGCTTCGTACTAGACTACAAACACTAGCTCGAACTAGGCCGATTTTGCTTCGCTGCTTCCTATGGTGTGTGTATTAAAAATCGCTTGTGGTGTTATTCCTGAGCGCAGATGGTGGTGATGAGTGGAGATCGAGCCCTTCTTAATCGAGGTTCTTCTTCGTCTCCACAGCTTTTGCTTTGTTATGTGATCAATAGTCGTTTCATGAAGGGGCAGTCTATCTGGACAAGAATCTGGCAAGTGACCGTCCCTAAAAAATTGTGCTTTTTTCTTTCGCTGCTATCCCATGATAGGATGTTATCTAATGTGAACAGGGTCTCACGGTATCTGAGTACATCTGAGGCCGTGGCTCATGTTCTTTCTAGGAGGATGCTATGCATATTACCCATGACTGTCGAGTTGTGGAAGAAGTGTAGAATCAACTTGTTCTGGTTGACTTGCAAATGAATTTTTAATCATTAGGGTGGGTTGAGTGGATTCAGACAAACTTAGAAGTGACGATTGATTGGGATGGCATTCCATGGTCGGTGGTTTTTTCCACAGTGATTTGGTTGCTTTGGCGGTGGAGGTGTGAGAAAGTGTTCGAAAGTAACAATGTTCCTACCTCTGATAAAGTTGGGTTTATTCGGGTGCAAGCTGCTGGCTCATCGAGAGCTTTCTTGTCGTCTATAATATCTATCCCTAAGCTTTTAATGGAGGTTTTAGTTTCTTGGGCACCTCTATGTATGGGATGGCTTAAGCTTAATTGTGATAGGGCCATCAAGGGCAACCTAGGCCTTGCATCAGCTGGTGGTCTTTCCCATGGAGTATGTGGCAAGTGGCTAATAGGTTTGTAGTCAAGCTTGGGTTTTGTTCGCTTGTTCTAGCAGAGCTTTGGGACATATTCTTTGGCCTGGGGTTTGTTTGAAAAAAAGGGTTTAGGAAGGTAAAAGTGGAGTTAGATTCATAGGTGGTTATCATATTAGTGTCTAAATGTTCATTGAATCGCCATGCGTGTTACTAGCTCATTTTACGATGTAGAGAGCTACTAAGTAAGGATTTTGAGGTACATCTGAGTCATATTTATAGGGAAGGGAACCGTGCAATGAACTGTATGATGAACTATGCAGGACTATTGTCCTTAGGTCTTCACGAGTATTATGTGCCTTCTGCAGGTATCCAGGTTTTTATTCAGGCTAATCTGAGTGGCCTGAGCTTTTCTCGCTTGGTTCGTTCTTAGTTGTTTTTTTTTTTTGCCTTGCCTCTCCCATGTAACAAAAAAAAGTATGATTTCCTTTTTTTTTATTCCTTTAACCTCGTAGCAGTAAATATGATAAAATTGAAAGTTGACTAAAAAATTTAAAGATACTAATAATAAGTGAAGATTTTTTCTAATTATAGCTCTATTTTCAATTTATAGTATTGCAACTTACATCTCCTTAGACAAATATGCTTAGCAAAGAAATAAAGAAAATAAAAGACAATTAAATCATTTACAATCATATCGATTGAAAAAGAAAACACAATATGGACTGGCTTTGAAGAATATATATATATATATATATATATATATATATATATATATATGAATACACATTTCCGTCTACAAATTTGAAAATCAAACCTCATGCCTTAACTAGCATTTTCAATTACGATTGAAAATGAAGTTCATCTCTATGTTTGTTTGACAAATTAACATTTACTAATTTCTATAGTAGACATCTATCATTTGGATCTGGATGAGATTAGTCTAAAAAATCAAACTAGCTTGAGAATTAAAAACTTCAATGTCACCTCTCTACATAGACAAAACAAAAACAACTAGTTAAAATGATCTAAATCAAAGCAAGATTATCAAGATAACTGTAAACATCATAAATATCAATAATAATAAAAACTTTATCACTAATTCATCATACCAAATAAAGTTAAAAGATAGATCGGAAACTTGCAATAAAAAAACATTTCTTAAATTGATTATTTGAGTTTGTACTATAAATAAGAAACAGAGAATTCATTATGGAGAAATAGAAGGTTTTCACGAAAGAATAAAGCGAATTTTAAGAGAGCGAAGAAGAATGAGTTTTGAAGTTTACCACTACAAGAAAACTGTTAGTTAGCTACCGCAATTTTGGTAGTTGATGCGGTAGCTAAAGCAGTTTACCGACTGAAATTAGCGGTTTACCGACCCAAATCATTCGGTCGGTAAGTCGCTAGTCGCTGGAGAAACGCCGACTATTTCTGGCGATAGTCGCAGACTTTACCGACTGTTCGATTTAGTCGCTAAGTGGTCGCAATTTTTACCGACCACATTTGCGACTAAAAAGCAGTCGCTAATTGACTAGTTCTACCCATTATCTGATCAGTTTACTGACGGAACATTTGTCGTAATTTAGACATTTTGCTACTGATCTTAGTGGTTGGATGGCAAATCTCGTCGTAATGTGCTGGACAATTTATTTAGTTAATTGTAATTTATAAATTTTATACATGATAATAATTATAATTACAATTAGGATTATTAAATACAATTATAAATATATTTTAACATTCACAATAAATTAACCGCAACATACAATAATAAACAATATTCATTAAAACTAGAAATATATTTACAAATAGGATAAAAGGGAAAGAAGAATGTAAGAAAATTTAGAAAATAACAAGTTAAAGAAGTGTGGGCAGCCACCCCATCAAGCAGTATGTTTGAGGCTTTAAAATCTCTATAAATAACTTGCTTGTCTGATGTGTGTAAGAAAGCCAGTCCTCGGGCTGCTCCTATAGCAACTTTGATCCGTGTTTCCTATGGAAGTGGCTGAACGGTTGAACCCCCTGAATCGATTGAAATGCGTAGTAATGCATAATCAGAATGTATATCTATAGGAAGTTGCAGAAGAAAATATATTAATCGGGTTCTTACTTCCAAATAGATGGTTTTCCAAACTTCCCTTTTGCATGAATTCATAAACAAGGAGAAGCTCTTTCTCCTCGCAACAGTATCCTATCAGCCTTACAAGGTTCGAATGAGAAAGCCTTCCCAGGAAATTGATCTTCGACTGCAATAAACCACCAGATTTGAAATTAAAGATGTATAAAATAATCTCAAATGTGATGAGAGGGGGCTTCGGTCAGGTTCGAAAAGTAGAGAAGAGATGAGAAGGGGCTTATGTAGAGATCGGAAAGCAGAGAAGAGGAGAGGCGGCTAGGTCAAGCTCGAGAGCAGAGAAGAGAGAAGAGGGGGGCTTTAGGTCGATTTGATTTAGGTTTTCCCTTTTTCTCAACTTTCTTTTATATTTATTTTTCTTTTTCTAAATTTCTTTTTTTTTTTAATTTTTTTTCTTTTTTTAATAAAAAAATTTAGACGTTAATAACTTTAGAAGAGAGGACTTCAAAAAAAAAAAAACTTTAGAAGAGAAAGGAAAAATATAAAAAAGTATAGACACGTAAGTTTTTATGTTAAAGTAAATGGTTACGAGATATTAATATCTACATCAATAATTGGTAGCAGTTGGTAAGCTATCTTTGAGTAGATGTTGAATTTAATTTTCATAAAGAGAATATTTATGGCTACAATAATATCTACACCTTACAATTAAAATACTCAAAATTGTACAACAAATTAAGTCCACACCCATGTACACCATTGACACTAAAATTCTTTCCTTTTGCTTATATATATATATATATATATATAAAAAGTGCTAAATACAAAAAGGAAAATAATAGCACTCCAATCATAAAAACAAAATAAGTAAAAAGAAGCAAACGAACAAAAACTTAATAATAATGAATCACATAATGGAACAAGCGGCTGGATTCTCGTCGCTAAAAGCAGTGGTGTATCGAACTTCGGTGGAGCTGGCACGTGCGAGCTGATACACTTGCGGGTCCTCAGCCCTTCTGACATAGCCAGAGGGGGCCTTTTTGTCGTATACACCAGCAGCGTATGGGTGTTCTACTACGTCGTATGGTACATATGGCCATATCTCTGCCTTTTTACCCGTCCGATGAGCCACGCGTGCCACTACCTTGTATGGGTCCACATATCCTACCACTGTTAGCTTGTTTGCTTTCCGCTCCACGTCTACTTGTTTTACTCCTTTCATTCCCTCAACTGCTCTCTTCACCTTCCTCTCGCATCCTTCGCAGTCTATCCTAACTTTGATCTCCACCGTCTGATTTCATAATCAACCAATATTAATTTCACCCATCACAATATGCATATTACTACTTCAATCCAGCAAGTTGAATTAAGGGAAAAAGCTTCACAGCATATAATGGAACATCAAATTTTAGAGTAATAATTATCAAATTTTATCCCAATATTTTCATTAAATACTGCAAATATCCATTTATTTCTTAAAAGCAAGATTACTGAACAGAAACATAAAAAGCTGAAAAGGAAGATCAGATTTGTCATTGAACCACAAACATCAGATTCTAAACGGTTAGATCTAGAGCAGAGCGAACTTTTTCCTTTCTCAGAGCCAGCTTTTTTGAAAAAACAAAGTAAGAAGAAATGAAAAGAGATCTTACCTGCAATTGCTTACGTTTCTTGTACTTGGAACTTCCATGGGAGCAGTCAAAGAGATGAGAAAAATGATCTAGAACACCCATAATTTCTTTCTCCAACAAATTCAAGTAATTAAAACGGCTTTCTCCAATAAATTAATGAGGAGAATAGAAAAGGGTGAGAATTTGAATCTGGAAAAGGACTTTTGGTTTCCTCAGTGAGCTACTGACGATGAGACATGAGAGGAAAGAGAAAGACGTCGTCCCCTATATGTAAGGAGTTTCCACTACTACTGACTTAGGGTCTTCGTTTTCGAATCTGGGTCGTCAGTTTATTTATCGTCTTTAGCGATGTCCAACTGAGATCTTGCCACGCGTTCCTATGGAGTTGGATATTTAATAATCGGTTTTACAGAATCCATAATGGACGAGACTATTCATGCACCGACTGGTGGGTCCCTACAGAGAAAACTTAGCGGGGTTGAGAGAGGTGTGAGTCACGCGCAATTCCTTGTGCTTGGATAAAGGTTGGAAAAATATCCAGAATGGAATAAACGAGAATTTGAATTTAAAGAGTTGGATTAGAGGTGAGGTGGGACCACGAAAGTTTTTGGATGCCCCCATTTTAGCTGGAGTGAGTGAGTGCTTGTCTTATTGGCTTCTTCATTTTTAACCTCATGAATAATTATGTTTATAATTTAAAGATTGAGATGTAACAATAATATGGAGCATTTTTTTTTTTAATGCGATATATATATTGGCTAAGTTTAATATATAGTTTACGAGAGTAAAAAAATGATTATTAAAAGTAAAAAAAAAAGTCATTAAAAATACATTTAACATAAACCATATTTGAACCATATATAGATCGTAATTCTAAATTCATCGTAAAGCAACTGTAGTCCAATATTCAGTATTTGAACCATTTCGAACCTTTGAATCTAAGTCTTTTTTTTATAACCACGTAAAATATTTTTATTTTCTGTTTCCTGCAAATAATATTGAGCATTATTATCTCTATAATGCATTTATGGTCTTTTTTATTTTTAGAGTATTTTTATTTTCTCCTCTTTTTCCATGGACGCTCACCATTTCTATCACTTTGCAGGCTAAAGAGTGTTGTGTTATCTACTTTTCTCCTTCTATTTTTAGAGTAAAAAGAGAGTTTTAAGTGTTTGATTAGACACATTCTATTTACTGTTTATAGCTGAAAAGTAGATTTTTATAAAAGCAGAAAATTTCTGCTTTTTGAAAAAACAGCATTTTCCAATAGCAAACAATAAATTGTAACATTAAACAGTAACCTACAGTTAACCAAATGAGCCCTAAGTTACCCAATCTATCCTTTAAGCGTAATTTTATAAATATTTTGCAATTACATTTACAATAAAACCACATTGCATTTCCAACACGATGCCGAATTGTAAATCCAATCATGCATCTTTACTTTATCTCCTTTGTAGCTTGCGTTCAACTCCTTTGTATATAAAAGGTTATAATTACGAGGTTGGTCCCCAACATCCAAGCTAAAATATGGTATTCGCACTATGCACCACTGTAACACAATCAACGTTCTAGCACCTTGCAAATCGTAACATGCCTAAAATCATCCTTAACGATGAATTGGTTTCTATCAGGCCGTCGTACGAGCTTGGCAGAAATGGCCGCGTATATTAATAACTTTTATGAAAATGTCATTGAACTACATATGAAATTGGTTTTCAGCTTTGACTGGTTGCCCCTTTAACACATTGTTGTAATATAGTCAGTTTTGGGCTCCAATATGTCAGTTTTATACTATCTCTTCGGAATCGGTTCAATTCATACCCTAGATCGGTGTAATATAGCCAGTTTTGGATTCAATACAAATATATATGTTATACCTTCATGGTGCGTTATACAACCCGCTTCCATAAAAAAGTTCCTAGAAAAAATAATAAAAATTGTTTATCTATTCAAATTTTCTTTACCGTTATGAAAGCTCATTCTATTTGTTTAATATGAACGGGTGGGGAGAACATCTTACATTGACCCGCATGGAAATTTATTTTTCTTATTATGAAATGTACTTGTCGTTAGTTTGACAATAGTAAGCTTATGCTTTCAGTTTGGTCTAGTCTGTAGAGATGACATTGGCATGGTAACTGCATTCCATTATAGACAAACATTTTTCTATACAAAAGATGTTTGTGCACATTTAACTAAGAGAAGATGAAACTTGTTACCAAACATCTACTAAACGAGAACGCTTATTTTCTTGAAATGTTACGAGGGCATGCACTTTTTCTCCCACCTCAAAATTAGAAGTGCTTATAATAACTAGCAATTGATGGGCATGTATATGTTCATGTTAGTCTTCTTATGGTTATTAGTTATATTATGTGGTTTAAAAATCAGTACTAAATAGATAATCTATGTTGTTTCGCTTATGGAACTTGAACATCAATAACATTAGACATGCCTGCTAAAATGATTTTTTCATTTAATTTGTTCATAGCTTCAGTGTGTTAATAGCGTCAGAGGCACTTATATATTGATATAAAAAACTAAGACTTTTACTTCCATGCATCCTCTAGATGAACCGTGAATCCGTATGGATATGGATACTCCTGATTGCATGTTACAGTTGTCATATTTTCATTTTGCTGTGATGTCACACTCATTATTAGCAGCCACCTTAAACATTTTTGAAGATAAGTATTTCTTTCCCTTTTGTAATATGTAAAATGGTTCCATGCATTTTTTTGTTTTTGGTTTAGAGGTGTAGATATTGAAATTACCAAATAATATGGATTATGCTTACTATGTTTGCCCCTTAAATGTGGAGAGATCGAATAATAAATTATGTGTATCCTTTAAAGGTGTAGAGATTGAATAGTAAAATTTAGCATGATTGTCCAAAATTTACACTTCCTCTCATATGATCCATCTATGTTCTTCTTCATCTTGGGCTACTTCGGCTTCTTCCCTTACTTTGTCCACCTAGGCCCTAACTTTTCTTCATGGGAGGCATTTTATGAAGTTTTAAGTTTCCATTGTGGCACTATGACCACTTCCTCTTTCTAAAATTTGATTTTTATAATTGACATTCCTTCGCTTATTGCTTATTTGCAAACTCTGTTCAAGTTTACGCATTTGGGCTAATAATCAATGCGTGGTATGTTTGCAAGGATTTTTTTCTATGTTGGTATGTTCTAATTTGCAATCTGGGAAATGGAAATTTAGAAGGGCAAAAATGTTAGATTCTAACTAATAGTGGAGTCGTTATTATATATAAGGGTACATGGTTGGCGATGGAAAGAAACATATATGTAAAGTTTATACCGTTGCTAGACGTTTTGTTCTAAATCCTTTTTTCGGATTGCAATGTAGATGTATACCAACACCTTCGTGTACAAAACACACCCTAATATGCAGTATATACCTCTAATATGAAAAGGTTTATGCGCTATGATTTGACATATATGCCAAGTTTAGAAATGAAGCCTAGTAGCCAAGCATACATCCAGACCATGGTCTCTCCCAGATCCGCCGGATAGTAGTAAGACTAATTACATTGCCTTATATAGTAGTAAGACTAACAAATCTCTAACAGTTATATTTTCTATTTGTTATATAATTACAAATTAATCCCTGCATCATAACTAATTTATTGTTTAATAACTATCTATATTAATTAGTGAGATTAGAGTTTGTATGGAGAGATCATGTTTGAAAATGTCTTTTTGGTGCGTTTTTATAGAGTTTGTGTAACTTGAATTTTAATATGAAAAAGTGTGAAATTTTTTGTTTAGTACACATTTATATTTATATAATATTCAATATTTTAAGAAAGGTTGTAAAATTATATTTTAAGAATAATTTGCCTGCTTTGAATTTTTAGAATAAAAATGTTTTTTATTTTTTTTTTGTATTTAGATGAAATTCCCTGAAATAAAGAATTAAATATTGTAACACTATGAACTGTCGGATGGGCTTAGACAAGCTTAGGCCATTTTAATTCAGCTGATATATTGGGCTGTTTCTTTTTTGGGAAAATTACACAGAAAATTCATTTTTTCAAAAATTATTTACAATCATGTTAAATCTTTTTTTTTGAATTATGTCAAATTAATAAAATCATTATTTTTAATCTATTTTAAGAATTAGAGTTTATAAATTAGGGATCTAGAATATATTGTCTAGGTTTAGGATTTATGAATTGAAATTTAAATTTTTTAAATTGGGATGTAAAAACATAATATATAGAAAATAATGACATATTAAGAATTAAGTTTGGTGATATGATTTAGTTGTAATTTTGTACTTAATTATGGTATTCATGTAATTGGCCCCTTTCTTTTTATATAGATTTCAGCGCTGAATCCATATCCAACTATCGTTTTATATATTTCGTTTATTAATTTCTGATTTCGTCCACGAAATGCTTGACATTTTATTGAAGTTTTTCTAATAAGTTTGTAATCAGTTGAATGGATAATATATATGGTACTTAACTTCTTGTGTGTATTCAGTTAATTTTGAGCTAGAAATGAGGTTATAAGTAAACTTTAGAACACATATAAGATGAGTTTGGGACTGAGTTGGATAAAGTCTATATGGGTAACATGGACAATTTGATATATTGAACTTGGACTTTAATGCAGGATTTGCAACATTTCATATCACAAACAATGTGATTTATAGCCCTACTATGAATTATCCAACTAGCTCTTGTCAGATTAGTGTTTCAAGATGAAGAAATACTACCAGAGTTGTTTTTTTTTTTTTTTTTTTTTTTTTTTGAGATTTCTAAGGATTATTAATATATTGTTTGTTTATATATTCTTTAATAATTATAACTAATTTTGAGAGGGTTTAATTTAGGATTTCAAATTTAGGGTATAAATTAGATATTTATATTTACTTTAATTTCAATTATGATTTATTTACTATGTTGGGAATTATTAATATGTTGTTTGCTTAGAGATAAGGTGCCAAAATAGGTCTATGATTTTTGGAGAAATATTAATTTAGGCTTAACATTTACAAAAGGTATCAATGACGTGTCTCATTTCGTTATCGAGACCTAAATTGATACATTTTTTTAAACGTTAAGCCTATATTGATGATATTTTGTACGTGGAGCCTAAATTGATATTTCTCCAAAAAATCATAACCCTATTTTGGTACCTTATCCTTATAATTAATTCAGGATTTCTTGGGAGTTATAAAAATAACATGGGCCGCTCTAACCCAACTCATAGCATCTAACCAACCCGTAGTATTTAATTTTTTTTTGGCTACGGTCTAGCCCCCGACCTATAGGTCCTGGCTTCGCCACTGGTTCTGATTCCCCCCTAGGCATTTTTTGTCCCATAGCCATTTTTTGGCTGCCTAGCCACTAGAGACCGCTTAGAGGCCGTTTGTGGTGCGATACGAATTATGAAAACATTTTTTTAGTATTATTTTGATTTCTTAGTATTATTGTCACATAGTTATTGTTGAATTCCATATTTTTGGATATTTTTGTTTTATTGTATTATCTACTTTTTCCATGATATAATTTAGAACTTTAATGACATTTCATAGTTTTCGGTGAATTTTATTACTTATGAACATTATTTTTTACTTATTTGAGTTGTTTCAATAATATTATCGGTGAAATATTGTTTTTGGAACATCTTTAAAGATATATTACAAATAAACATATTTTCTATATTAAATTATTTTATATTAATATTTTTAGACAATATAATACATATTTTAATTGAATATATATAATAAGTCGTTTACTAATAGATGAGAAATTACAAATCTGATTAATTCACAACTAATCTCCGATTAATCCTTAATGGGTATGTTTTGTTAGGGCCAAACAAACAAACACACACCCATACAAAGAAATAATAGAGAAAAGCAATAAAAACACACAAGAATTTTAGCGTGGAAACCTCTTCAACAAGAGATAAAAACCCCGGGACCAATAGGATTCTTAAATCTCCACTATCAAAGGATTACGATTTTTGAACGGACAAAACTGTAACAAAAAAACCTTCACTCTCTCGCATAAACTCAAAACCTAAGTTACACCTCCTAGTTAACTAGCCTTAAGAATGTGGAATACATCAACTAAAGGCAGTGGCGGAACCAGGACCCCGGATGACCCGGGGCTCAAACATATCAATAAAAAAATTTCAAAACGTAAAAAAAATCAAAATTAACTGTGCAATTGACGGTAAATTTTCAAAGTCCAGCCCGTTAGGACTCGGTAAAATTTTTTTAGCCTCCAACGCATTAAAATTGTAAAAATGTTATCATTTTTTTAGAAACTAACATTGAACTAATAGAAAATTAAACATAAATACTTTTTTTTAATGGTAATGATATAATAAAAATGAATATTAAATATGTTTATTTTTTTTTGTAAAGATATATTAAAAATGAATTCAAAAGTGTTATGAAAATAAAAATAAAAATAAAGAGTTCATTTAAATTAATAATGGTAACATGTATCCTTTAAAATATTATAATTTTTCTCCTAATATTTTTAAGTAATACCAATTTTACTTATATTTAATAGAAAATTTGTGAAAGAGAAACCCATGGCGAAGGCGAAAGCGATTTCCTCGACGTTGGCTTTGGACGGCGACCGATCGGCTCTAGGATTAGCGTTTCTGGCGGCGGGGCGAGGGCCTGATACGGATCCGGTGCAGGAGGGGTTGTGGGCGGTGGATGATGGTAGAGCGGAGGGCTCCCCTCGTGGTAGGCGACGGCGGAGCGGTGACAGAGTTAGGGAGAGGTCGCGAGATCGGGGGCGATCGGTGTGGTCTGAGAGTGGGGGGCCGGATCCGGTGGTGGATCTGGTTGATTCAGGGGCGCTGGTGCCGGAAATTGAGCGGGAAAGGATTGAGGCTCAGGCTGCGCAGGTGCCTGTCCAGGAAAGACGCGATTCTCCTGCGTTTCTACCTGGGGCGCAGGCGTTGATCCAGGCCGCGCAGGCCGCGCAGGCAGCTCTGGCCGCGCATGCCGCGCTGGCTGCGCAGGCCGATCAGGCTGCAAAGGCAGCGCCTGCTGCGGGAGGTTGGGTTTCGAGCCCTGCTTTAGGGGAGGTGGGCATCCTTTGCCCTGATGTTGGTGTGATTGAGGGAAGTGCTACTTCTGGAAGACCGGAAAGGGTGATGAATGGCCAAGTGAGGGATCAGACTATGGCCCCTAACTCCAGGGCTATTACGGGCCCGGAACAAATTATGGATATAAATGGAAATCTTACTGTTAAGAATGACCGGGGAAGATCCTCCTGGAGAGATAAGGTGTTGGGGGTGGTCGAAGAGGAGCCCATGATGGAGGAAGACATGTTTGAGGTTGAGTCTGAGGACTTCCTTTCTGACTCTGATATTGAGGATGGAGAGCAAGAGGACCCGCTGTGCCCGGTGATCCGTCTCTCATCTGAAGACAAGCGGGTCCTTAGATCCAAATGGAAATTAGCTCTAATTGTCACTGTTCTTGGGAAAAGGATAAGCTTTAATTACTTTGCCTAGAGGATCCAGGCACAGTGGGCGAAGAAAGGGAAGGTTACCATTACGGACCTGGAAAATGACTATTATGTCATAAAATTCACAAGAGCAGAGGACTTTAATGCGGTGGTCAATGGTGGCCCTTATATCATATCCAATCATGTTTTAGCTATAAGGCCACGGGTTCCAAATTTCAACCCGGTTAATAGAATCCTTACTTGGGTTAGATTCCCTGGACTGCCTATTGAGTACTATAGTGAGAGATTCCTTAATAAAATTGGGGGTTTGGTTGGGAAAGTTCATCATGTTGACAAAACTACCGTTGGGGCAGTAAGAGGCAAGTTTGCCAGGGTCTGTATCGATATTGATCTTGCTAAACCTCTTCTGTCTAAATTCTGTATTCATAATAAGGTCTTTCATATTGAATATGAAGGTATCCACAATATCTGCTTTGAGTGTGGCATGTTTGGCCATACTTATGATGGATGCCCTAAGAGAAGGAAGATGGTAGAAGAGGTGGTGGTGCCTAACATAGGTAGAGCTGAGGAGAATCAAGGTGAAGGCAAGAATTTTGGCCCATGGATGCTGGCCAAAAGGTCGGTCAAAAGGAAGCCACGAGTTAATGCTGCTCGGAATCAATCTCCAGACATCAGTAAGGAGTTGAATTCTCTACAAATTGCTCCTGAGATCAAAGTTAAGCCCCCTGACCTAAAGATTGGTGCTGGGGTTGAGTCTGCTTCTGGTTCAAGGTCAAGGTTTGGAGTCCTATCTCTTGAGGATGGACAGGATCCGGAGATATCAGATGAGAATTTAGAGTTAAGCATGCCTGGCCTGGAATCTGCAGAGCCTGCTACGATCCTTGGTGACTCGATTAACCCCCTTTTCGACTCCAATGCTGTTGCCAAGGGGAATCCCCCGATCAATGGCTCATCAGGAAGAGTGATGACTAATAAGGTTAGTAACCTGAATCCTTTTACTGATATTCCTGTAGGAAAGATTATTGGAGTCAATAAGTTGAATATGAAGAAACCTAAACCCAACCCTAAAAAGAACCATAGTTCGGCTGTTTCTTGGGATAAAAAGGGGCCTGCTGGTACCTCTTCTAGGCTCTCAGGAGCCCCGAATAAATACCTGATCTAGGGTAGAGGCCCGTGTTCTGTAGTCTTCTTTTTTGAGGGACTTCTTTGTTTGGAATGTTAGAGGTGCGACGAGCAAGGCAACCCGCATCCATGTTAATGATCTTATTAAGCAATTTAATCCTTCTTGTTTTGCTCTTCTAGAGACCAAGGTTAGTGGTTCTGAAGCAGATGAAGTGGTTAGAAAATTTAAGAATTGGAGTTGTGTCAGATCAGAGGCTACTGGCCGGGCAGGGGGGATTTGGCTCTTTTGGAAGCCAGGTCAAGTTAATATTGACATTATTAGTATGGACAGTCAATTCATCCATAGTAAGGTGTGTTACCCTGGTAATAAACCTTTCTTTGTCACTTTTGTTTATGCCGACCCTGTTTTGACTAACCGAAAAAGGCTGTGGGAGATACTGTACTCTATTAGTACTAGCATGGTGGATGCTTGGTTGGTGGCTGGGGATTTTAATGACATTGCCCTTATGAGTGATCAGAGAGGAGGGGGTAATCATTATGTGAACCGTTGCCTTAATCACAAGCAGAGTATGGATTTGTGCGGGCTGTTGGACTTGGGAGCCGCTGGTCACAAGTTTACCTGGAAAAGGAATAGTGTTTTTGTTCGGTTAGACAAAATTTACGCTAATGTTGCTGTCATTTATAGATTTCCCGAGGTCAATGTGCTTAATCTACCTTTCCGTCATTCTGATCATTGCCCCATCCTTATTAAGCTGGTGAAATGTAATCGGCTTAGAAGGAACAGACCTTTCAGGTATCTTATTGCTTGGGACTCACATCCTGAGTTTAAGAATTTTGTTAAAAACAATTGGCATCCTCACTCTGATGTTATCCTTGCCACTGAGGGGTTCAGGAGAAGTGTGGTGGGTTGGAATAAGAACATCTTTGGCCACATTATCAGGAGGAAAAACAAACTGTTAAGAAGGATGGAAGGCATTCAACGTTGTCTGGAGATTCGCTTCGACCACAGTCTGAATTGTCATCTTAGATCTCTCCAAAACGAGTTGGAAGCAGTGCTTAGACAGGAAGAGCTTCTTTGGTTCCAGAAATCTAGGAAGGCTTGGATTAAGGATGGGGACCGGAATACCAGATTTTTCCACCTTTCAACGATTATTAGAAGGCAGAGGAATAGAATCGATGCTATCAAAGATTCTAATGGGGATTGGGCCTTTAAGGAGGAAGATATTTGTCGCCTTGCCATTGAGTTCTATAAAGACCTTTTTAGAGAAGAAGCGGTGGACTTGAATAGTGCCCAATCTGGGATCTCCTTTCCTAGGTTGGGGGAGGATACTATTAAGGAAGCTTTCCATCCTATTGACCAAAAGAAATTGATCTGGCTTTCTCCAGTATCGGAGCTACTAAAGCTCCAGGGATCGATGGTATTCCTGCTAGCTTTTACCATAAACACTGGGATACTGTGAAGGAGGGCATTTACAGTTTTGTTTTAGGTGTTTTTGGTGGTTCCAACGATATTAGGCTGGTTAATAAAACCCTCCTGGTTCTTATCCCAAAAGTTGATAAACCTTCCTCCTTTCTTCAAATGAGGCCTATCAGTCTTTGCAATGTATTATATAAAGCTATTACTAAGATTGTGGCTAATAGAATCCGGCGGATACTTCCGGAGATTATAAGCCAGAATCAGGGTAGTTTTGTTCCTGGCAGGCAAATGATGGATAATGTTGTTATCGCCCAGGAGGTGGTCCATTCCATAAAGATGAAGAAAGGTAGGAAAGGGATCGTGGCTCTCAAAGTGGATCTGGAGAAAGCTTATGATCGGTTAAACTGGAGCTTTCTTCTGGATAGTTTGTTGAAAGCTGGCATCCCGGAGAGCTGGAGGAAATTGATTGAGGATTGCATTTCCTCTCCTGTTTTCCAGGTTATGATCAATGGAGATATGTCTGATGAGTTCTCTCCCTCCAGGGGAATTCGTCAAGGGGATCCTATGAGCCCCTTCCTTTTTGTTATTGCCATGGAAAGATTGTCGCACCTGATCCAAGAGGCTGTGAGCAAGGGGACTCTCCACCCTGTTTCTATCAACAAACATTGCCCGCCCATTACCTATTTGTTCTTCGCTGATGATGTGATGCTTTTCGTGGAAGGGAATGAGGCGCAAATTAGTGTGGTGATGGATATCCTTAATTGCTTCTGTGCTGCTTCTGGCCAGAAGATTAGTATCCAAAAGTCCCGGATGCTTTGCTCTAAGAACATGGACAAAGGCATGTGTAAAAGGCTGAGTGATCTTTCTGGCATTCCCTTGACTCAATCTTTGGGGAAGTATCTTGGGGTCCCTCTTCACAGCGACAGAGTCTCCAAAGCCTCTTTTAAAGATACTTTGGACAAGACTAACGGTTTGTGTGCTAGTTGGAAAGCTAATTCTCTTTCCCTAGCAGGCCGTCTTACTCTTATCCAGTCTGTTAATTGCGCGGCTCCTAACCATATCATGCAAGCCTGTAGACTCCCTGAGCCGGTCCTCAATGAGCTTGACAAGATTAACCGGCGTTTCCTTTGGGGAGAGTTTGGGGAAGGGAAAAAGATTCACCTTGTCCCTTGGAAGGAGGTCTGCCAGCCGAAAAGCAGAGGGGGTCTTGGCATTAGACAAGCTAAGGACAACAATAAAGTCCTGTTAATGAAGCTCCTTTGGAGAATGGCAAGTATCGAAAAGACAAAATCTTTGGTGGCCCCAAGGAGAGAGTTGTCAGTTGTTCCTTCCTCTGGAAAGGGCTCAGTGCTGTGTTTGCTCAGTTCTGCTCAGGGGTTGGCCTGGAGGTGGGTAATGGTAAGTCCATCAGTTTCTGGTTTGATACTTGGATTGGTGATAAACCGCTTATTGAAGTGTGTAGCTCCCCCCCCACCTAGTAATTTCTGTAACTGGAGAGTTGCCGATGTGGTAGACTCGGAGGGAGACTGGATCTGGCCGAAGTTTGATACCTTCTTTAGCCTGGAGATCCTCCTTAGAATTAGAGGAGTTAAGATTAGCAATCATGAGGAAGATAAGAACAGGATTGCTGGGCCCTGACTAACAACGTCGCTTATTCTTGCAAGTCAGCCTTTGAAGCTTTTACCCCTAACAGGGCCGATTCTCTCTCGGATACTTGGAAGTCCATTTGGGCTCTTAAAATCCCTTACTGTATTAGAAGTTTTCTGTGGCTAGGAGTCAAGAACAGGTTGCTTACTAACTCGGATAGACACAGAAGGCACTTGGCGGATTCAGGAGCTTGCACTAGATGTAGAGGCCGTGATGAAACTTTGTGCCATGCTCTAAGGGATTGCCCTAAGAGTAAAGAGGTTTGGAAGAAGATTCTCCCTCTCCACATTCTTCCTTCCTTCATGGCCCATTCTGAGAATGACTGGTTCTCTGATGGTGCTAGTGGGAAGTTAATGGCTAATATAGATCATGGTTACATTTTCTTTGCTATCATCTGTCACCAAATTTGGAAGTGGAGGAGCGAGGAGATTTTTGCTGATAAAACTGTCCTTATTCCTGACTTAATTGATTTCTTCTCGAAAAAACTCTCTATTATTACTGAAAGCTTCAAAGGGGATCCCCTTGTCCGGTCTACCCAAAAAAGAGAGGTCCACCTCGTTGGTTGGAGCAAGCCAAGAGAAGGGGTAGTGAAGTTGAATACGGATGGCTCCTGCATTAGCAATGGCAAGATAGCTGCCGGAGGAGTTCTTCGTGATGCGGGTGGCGCCTGGCTGGCTGGGTTTACCCAGAACCTAGGGATGGGTTCTTCCTTTTCGGCGGAACTTTGGGGTATTCTCTCAGGTATCAAGCTTGCCATTAGCCTGGGTGTTAAAAGGTTATCTGTGGAATCTGATAACATGGAGGCAATCAACAGGATTTCTGATAACCAGGCTATTTGTCTTAACAGCCAAAATCTTATCAAAACTATTTTAAGGCTTCGCCCTTCCTTTGAGTTCTTAAAGTTCAGCCACATTTACAGGGAACAGAACCGGGTTGCGGATCGCTTGGCGGCTGCTGGGCATGAGGGGATGTTAGGTGTCTCTACCCTTTCTAATCCTCCCTTCTTTATTTCGTCTCTTATTTTAGAGGACAGGATTGGGGTTAGCCTTCCTAGGCTAATCCCGGGTTAGTCTTTCTTTGTTTGTGTTTTTCTTTTCTGTTTCTACCCAAAAAATAATGGTAACATGTTTTTATAATTATTGAAAAATAAAATTAAAATAAATAAAAATTTTTTTAAAAAAATGAGACTGAAAAGAATCGAACCCAGAACCTCTTAAACAAAAGCAAGCATACATAACTATCTCATCTAGCTTTATATATTGAAATAATACTACATAGAGTCAATATAATTCTCTCCAAAATATTATGAGACACCGTTACTATTTTTTTTTTCTCAATTCTCGGGCGGCCAGCCGGGGCTCAAGCTCCGGCCAACCCCCCTAATTCCGCCCCTGACTAAAGGCCTAAACCTATTTATAAGAGAACTCCATTGACTTCCTTATTTCTAAGCAATGCGGGAGTCACACATCCCTTTACAAAACTTTTAACCAATGTGGGATTTGAGGAGATATCCAACATGTCTGCCAAACTAGCACCTAAAGTTTTTTTTTTTCAACATGAGATGAGACTCATAATTTGATTGAATCGTTCCCTGGTTAACATAAAGGCTATTGTCTGCATTTTTGGAATGCTCATTTTCACAAACTGCATACTCACCATGAAAATTAAATCCAACTGATTAGCTTTGTAGTTTTTCTGATATGTATTTCTATTCCCACATCCAAGTGGAAACCTGTTTTCTATAGTAAGTGTCCTTCTTTAGCACAATATGTGCAAATTACCGATTTTTGTTGTTGTTAGAGAATGGTTTTGTCGTGTGACCGAGAGGTCACGGGTTTGAGTCTTAAGAGTGGCCTCTTGCCAAAATAAATTGGCAGGGGAAGGCTTGCCCCCAGTACACCTTTGTGGTGGGACCCCTCTCCGGACCCTCGCTCAACGGGGACGCGTAGTGCGACCGGGCCGCCTTTTTTTTTTTTTTTAGAGAATGGTTTTCTTGTAATGGTTTTTGGGATTTAAAATCTCGAAGGCTGGTTTATAATGGTTTCTCTTGGTATTTACAACAAATGTTGTACATTCATGAGTATTGGAAATTGGATTTTGTGATTATGTTTGCCATTCGTATTGAACAGTTAAGTTGAAGACTCAGTTTCGTGAGGGAAGTGGTTCCATAAGTAAAATCTCTGAACATATGGTAGAGAAATCGTTGTTTAATTCTCTAAGGAAAGTAATATCTAATCAGAATCGAGGTAACTTCAAAATTTGGCAATTACTCCCTAAGCACAAACTAGATTGCAGGTGCAAATAGATAAAGGGCGAAAATTTATGAGTTCATCCCATAAGATCTTCAACTGAGTGTAACAGTTAGATAGAATTGAATGTTTGGATATCTTTTTGTAGCTCGTAGATTTTGATATTATCTCATTGTGAGAAGCAATCTTTTAGATCTTTCCATATAGCACAAGCTTCGTTAAGTCAGATGATGCTTTGACCAATGGATGGTAAAATAGAGTGCATGATCCACGATATGCATCGTTAGCAGATGAAATCAATGTAGATGATCTCTTTCATTAGGTGTTGTAATAGACCTATCCACAAATCCATAGTTGTTATTTCACAATAATCTCATTTTTATTGATATGCTTCATTGGTGATAATTGAAACCAATCAAAACAGAGATAACTAGCACCAATGAGGGGTTTTCATTTGTAGGTAAAAAGCAAGGGTTTTTATGGTGTATCTGCTTGACTCAAATGAGGTCTAGTAGCCATGACAACTTATAGAGGTAAAGAAAGAAGAAAAGTAGAAAGAATGTGGAAGTTGTTGTTGTTTTTTTTTTTTTTAAATGCTCACTACGTGAAAAATCAGTCAAATAATATTTTAATACTTTATCCAGTTATTTGGTTCAAAATTCGTTAGATACCTATTTTCTGCTAATTAAATTTTTTTATTTACGATATAATTCGAACTCGAAATCTCTAATTTAAACGACTTAATACATCTAATCACTTAAATCAACCTTAATTATTAGTCAAATAATATCTTATTTCTATATGTGGTAAATATCTTTCAATTTGAACATATATATAGTTACTCAAAGTGGCTTAGAAAATTTTATTTATTTCATTGACATCGTATAAAAAGAAAGTCCTCTATAATAAACTTCTGAAACCAACCATTAAATATAAATAACATAAGTAATAGGCATATATACTTAAAAATGCAGATAAAGTAGTGGATTATTCTTTTTCTGTTTTTGGTGAATCATAGAATCCTTATTAACAAGTAATCGGGCAAAAAACTTCAATAAATATTATGAACACAAACAATTATATATATGCTTCATTCCATGGAAAGAGAATTTCAAATTTGGTTTATTGTTGCCACATTGTTCTAATACCTAACCTACGGTCCCAACATTTTTTCACTAAACAACTTAATTGACTAAAATATACTATAAAATCTATCGTGTAATTCTCAAAATTAAAATAATATTGTTTATTAACCAGTGTTCATGTGATTCATTCTTAAGTACATAAGAGTTTAAATGTAAAGCAAAAAGTTAAACTATGAAAAAGCATAAAGTAATGATATAATAGAAGAGGATTAATCACTTTTCAAATTATTCAATTATTTTCTTAATACCAATTCACTTTAATAAAATTTTTTAATTAAATGATCCTAATACCAACCACATTTTTTAACACTTAATTGCATTAACATAGCTTTATTATTTGTTCCCGTTATTTTTTATATCAATTTTATCAACATCAAAGATAGCTATATATATAAAAAAAACTTTATAAAGTTTTATTAAGACGTTTTAACTCATGCTTTTATGATGGTCATCAGATTTTCTACGATATACCGATCTTTTTTTTTGGAAGAGATACCAATCTCTTTTTTTTTAGGCCTAATATATTGTCAAAAGCTATATATGACCTAAGAACTTTAAAATATTACTATTAATTTCCACAACTTAATTATTTGAAACAAATAGATCCTCAAATGCTACATGGTAGTGCGTGATTGACATCACATGATAGTAAAGGGTTATTTATAATGTTTTAAAATTCTAATCACACACTAGCTACCACATGATATTTGAAGGTTTATTTGTCCAAATTAGTCAGCTGAACACATTAATTGTAATGTTTTAAATTTTAAAGAGTTAATTACATTGGATAACTTGAAAAGGTTGGTGATGTATTGTGTCTTTTATTTATATTGTCAATAAGGCTGCATAGAAACCAATAATTTAAAAATTCAATAAATAGGAAAAAATGGGAGAACTTAATAAAGAAGCATGCATAGATTAGATAATTGATTCTAGAATATGAAAATGACATTAAAAACAATATTTAATTTTTGAAGGAAGAGAAATGTGCAGATGGTAAGTAATGGGAAAGCATATATAGTGGAGACAAGAATTATTGAAAATTAAAGGAAGTCCATGTCTTAACCGTTGGCAATCTAATCTATATATTGAAAGTTCAAAATCATTTAGTGGTGACAAATCTCATTTTCAAAATCAACTTTAAATATGTATGTAAAATGCATATGTAACGTGTTTCTATTTAATTCATGATTTATTAAGACAAAAAAAAGATATGTCAGAACAATGGTGGCATGATTGATAATGTTGGAAGTAAGGTTCTTGGAAGTAAAGAAAAGAATACAAGAATCAAATTTGAAAAAACTCTAATTGAGAGATTTAATTTTAATTTGCTTTAAACAAAAGCTAAGTTATGTTTTTGTATTCAAGATGAAGAATAATTAATTAAGCCAAAGTTGGAGGAGAAGGAACTCTCACTCATCTTTTCTTTACATACGCAAAAAGCAAAAAGGAGTGAGTGAGTCCTTGGCATCAAATTCTCTCTCTCCAATTAAAAATGTCTGTCTTCAAATTAACTCACCAAACATTATATATATCACACATTTATTTTTATCCATTATTATTCTTTATATATGAGTACGCCATTAACGCTGGTTTGACCATTCAATTTAGTCTTTATTTACCGGTTTGGAGATTAATAGAGGTGATAGTCAAAATAGGTAATGGAAAGAAAAGTGAAGTGCTAGAAATGAAAGTTAAAAAATTAACATTTTCTATAAGTTTATAGAATGTATATGAAAGTTAAAAGTTTAATTTCGTTTGAGAGTTTAAATATGCATGGAAGGAAATGTAAAGTTTACTCAATTTTCTTTTACTTCTATTAATCTCTAATTTAGAGGTTAAAGGAAGTAAAAGTTTACTCTTCATTGTGAATGCTAATCTCGAAGAGATTTAGGCTCGACGTAGTTTCTCGAGAGTACACATTTCACCCATATAGAGCGTACTTCCTCCGATATTCGTGATTTAAAGAGATTGCCTCAACACTTGCACATGTTGCACTCTCATTCATTGGATATTTCTCTTGATGAGTTTGTATGTTTGGAGGAATGCAAGACCTCCTTTTGCCTCGGGCAACTTCAGATTATGTGATATCTGATAGAGCATGCTATACAGCTCCTTTTGTCAAAACACCTGATAGTTGCTTGCACCACTTGGATATATTTTTGAATTCATTCCATCTCGCAGTGTTGCCATGCCTTATCTTGTTCATGCTTTCCTAGACCAAATCTATATTATTGAGCAACTTCATCATAAGCCCGTGGATGAATTTCCTCCTTTTTGGATCCATAATGCCTAAGAAGTCGTTTAGGCATTGATCAATCTCCTTGGTTATGGTTTTGGAAAGCGAGGAGATTTCCACTAACAACTATCGTTGTTTTAGGCTATAGCAGGGATTTTGTGATGACGACATCTCCTTAAGAACTCTAAGTCAAAGTTGAGTAAGGGATCACACAGCGTGTCACAGAAGCTACACATCGTATGCATGTGCTACTAAAGGAAGGAGGGGATGGAAGGAGAACCACACGACGTGTGGCTCGCTTGCTGAGTTCTTGGAAATTTTGCATAAATTTATACGACGTGTGAATTTTTTCGCACACTGTGTGACTATTTTGGAAGGGTCACAAAGGAAGTTCCCCAAGACCATGTGAGCTGTCTAAAATTATTAGCTACACAGTGCACCATACAGACCATACGCCATGTGGGCTTACTTCACCGCCAAGCAGATAAGTCTGCCACCAGCATGCTCCAGCATATTTAATGTTTTACCACTTTGTAATTGTTGTCTTGCTATTGGGCATTATTTACCGATCTACTACTAGTTTTCATTACCTTAATATTACCCCTATTTTGTAAGTAGAGATAAAACCCTAGTAAGGGTTTTTAAATTTTTTGTTCTTTAATTAGATGAGGTATTTAAACATGAAGTTTTGTAAGGATGACTAACTTTTATCAATCAAATACAAATTTTCTTTTGGAAGAAGGTTTCTAACCTATATATTGAGATTAACTCCTACTAGTTAAGCTCAGTGAAAAACTTCTTTTGTTGATTGAAGATCAAAATCAATTCTATCGCCACGAATCCAATCCATATCATTTTGGATCCGGAGAAGGTTCTTCTCAAATGTGAAGACTTTTTTTTTTGTGAGCTATGGATGTGAGATTCAATCAACCCTCACTTCACTAGTTTGATATGAAAAATTTGAGAAGGAACTTTTAGGTTATGGTCTGAGATTCCAATTTGAGAGGAGGGAGATGATAGAGAGAATTTCAGAATTTAAAATGAATTACATTCTATTTATAAGAGCCATAGATACATATTATTATATGATAAAAAGTATACGATTTAGTGGGAAGATTGAGATTTAACATGTAAGAACTATAAGCTATACATTTTAGAATGGTAGGTTGTTAGGCATGAAATTGACTAAGTTTAACATAGTATTTATAAGGGAATTTGGGTATTTTTTATGTCATTTGGTGAAGAATGAGGGCTAATTATTGTCTTTATGCAGATATGCAAAGATAAATGCTAAACTCGCAGGAAACAGCTTGTTTCGCTAACGCCAAAGAGGAGTGGAACCTTTCTTGTATCCAGCGGTCAAACGCTGGATTATCCAATGACGGACAGCGACAGATCAGTGGTGGCAGAGGCAGAGGCAGAGTGGCAGGAGAAAGTGTGTTGCGATGGGATTTCTAAAAGTAGCAAGATGACATGAAGTATCAACCCCTTGAGTGTTCAAGGGTCAATGGATTTTTAATCATTTCATTTTATTTCGGTTGTAGTGTTTAGTTGACTTATTTTGCTGGAAGGGTACGAAAGTTGTACCGATTTTGCCCCTGTCTTTCTCTTTAAGTAGGTTAAGCAAAGGAAAGATAGGGAGTTCGGAATTTTTAGTAATTGTTAGAAAAGTAGAATAGTTGTAGAAAGAAAGAGAGGAAGAGCTCCCATGGAGTCTCGAGCTGTATCAAGAACTACCCACTGCTCACTACTCGATATGAGTGAGTAATCCATTTTGAATGGGCACGGCCAGGCCGACCCGGTGATGTAAGTTTTTACATCGTTTTAATGAATAGTTAGTATTTCGCCAATGCTGTGATTAATGAGGATTTAACTTTCATGCTTAGGCATTTATTTATGTGTTAGATGAATGATAGGACACTACTTTCATCTTCACTGATATCTCTGTTAATCTCCCAACCTCGAAGCTGACAAGTTAGATGGTTGTGTCAAGGGTTTTCTTAACCAGAAATGCAGTTTTGTTCTTAATGCTAGAAAGAACGTATCCTTAGGACGCTAAAGGTGCTAGTAAGTCTTATGAGTTTGAGAACACACGAAAGTTGACTCAAACTCACTTCAAAACTGATACTTTGGCTTCATTAGCATTATCTTCTATTTCATGTGAATGTTGTAAGGCGTAGCACAACCTGTTCGGCCGTGTCGAGCCTGTTCTATTCTCTAAATCATTACAAAGCTATCTAATTTCTTACTGCATCAGCCCTCTTACATCTTACTAAACCGACATCACACAATCAACTCAAAAGAAGAAAGCTTGTTTGACACACACACGCTGTTTAGTAACAATTTCTGATATACATTTGAATCTCAATCCCTGTAGAGACGATAATTAACTTATCACTTTATTACTTGTATCTAGTGCACTTGCTAGAGTCTAATCTGAGGACAACAAGTTTTTGGCGCCGTTGCCGGGGATTGAAAGCAACAAATCTATCTGAAATTTTTGTGAAACAGGGTGTTTTTAATCCGTTTGCTTAGGCGTGCAGGAAACAAAGAAGCTATTAACCTGTTTATGCGCAGAGTTGGACCTCCTATTTTTCCTATCGATCTCGAATTAGAGAGGACGTGTAGACGAAACAGAGCGGGAGCTCGACGTGCTAGATAGAGAGAAAGGCAAAGAGAGAGAAGAATGGCTGGAAGGGAACGACCAGAACAGCCAGTTCCACCAAACCAAGAAGAAGAAGGAGAAAATAATAACCCTCATGTTATGAGAATCAGAGACTACTCGAGGCCAACCACAGAGGGACATTCATCATGTATCGTGTTACCCAACGAGGGGAACAACATGTTCGAAGTGAAGGGGTCCATGATACAGATGATCCAGGCCTCCGTACAATTTAATGGGTTTCAATCTGAAGATCCAAATGGGCATATTCAAGAATTCATCACGTTGTGCAACACATTCAGATCAAACAGAGGTGTTTCTGACGACGTAATCAGATTGAAGCTGTTTCCTTTTTCCCTGAGGGATAAAGCGAAAACCTGGCTGCGAAATTTACAGCCGGGAACAATCACGAGTTGGGAAGAGATGGCACGAGCTTTTCTTATGAAATATTTCCCACCTCGACAAGCCATCAAACTGAGAAATGAAGTGTCACGCTTCATACAAGACGAAGACGAGTCGCTGGCAGAAGCATGGGAAAGGTACAAAGAGCTGCTCAGAAGGGTGCCAAATCATGGTATCCCTATGTGGATGCAGATGCAGAACTTTTACAATGGCGCGACCAACATTTACAAAATCCAGATTGAATCTATCGCGAATGGTAACCCAGAAGATCTAGAGCCACAGGCTTTATATGACCTCATAGAGAAAGTGGTAAGCACAAGCTACAACTGGCACTCCGCCAGAAGTGAAGGGAAAAGGACAGGAAACGAAGATGTTGTGGCAAAATTGACTAGCTAAGTAGAACAGCTTACTCGACAGCTGGGAAAGATAAATGTTTCGTCCATTCACAATGAACCACCATTCAATGACATTTGTGATTTTTGCGGAGGAGCCCATTTCAACATAAATTGTCCCGGAGATAAGTCGGGAAAGGGCAAAAAGGCTGAATGTGACTACGTAGGGTATAATCAAAGGAACCAGCCTAACCGTTATTCTAACACGTACAACTCTGAAACCAGGAACCATCCAAATTTTGGATGGGCAGGCCAACCGGACCAGCTGGGACAACCACGGTATCAAGATCAGCCGAGGTATCAACAACAGCAAGGAGGACATTACCAAAGACAACCTCAGCAGCAATACAAGCAACATGTGCCACAAAAGGAAGATGTCAAACCAGATATGAAAACAATGATGATGCAGTTCATGAAACAGACACAGGCGTCGATCAAGAATCTAGAGACACAAGTTCACCAGATAGCCGCATCCACATCAAAAAGAAAGGGAATAATGCCAAGCAACACAGAGCCAAATCCTAAAGGCGACGTCATGGCAATCACCCTAAGGTCTGGTAAGGAAACTCAACCAGTTGTTTTGTCTGATAAGAATGCTGAGTGTGCAGGAACGTCCAAAGAAGCTGAAGGGGAACAGGAACAGGCTGTTCCTAGTAATGAAGAAACAAGGAAGGCTAACCAAGCAAGTAAGCCAGATCAAGAGGAGGAGGAAAGAACGTATAAACCACCGCCGTATGTCCCACTTGTGCCGTATCCTACGCGTCTAATCAACAAGAAGTTGGAAGAGCAGAATTCGAAGGTGTTGGATACCTTAAGGAAGTTACACATCAACATTCCTTTTGTGGAAGCACTGGCACAGAAGCCGACATACGCCAAATTCCTCAAAGACATCCTATCGAACAAAAAGAAACTGGAGAACATTTCCATGATACAACTCAACAGAGATTGTTCGTCAATACTCCGAAACAAGCAGTAGCTGCCCAAGAAGCTAAAAGATCCAGGGAGTTTTTTGATTCCTTGTTCTATTGGAAAGCTAAATATTGAAAATGCATTGTGTGATTTAGGGGCTAGCATAAATCTCATGCCATATTCTGTATATGCAAAACTTGGACTAGGAGAACCCCAACCTACTCGAATGTCTATTCAATTAGCTGATCGTTTAGTATGCTATCCTAGGGGGGTTGTGGACGATGTGCTAGTCAAAGTAGGGAAATTTATTTTGCCCGTTGATTTCATTATAATGGACATAGATGAAGACTTGCATGTTCCTATCATCCTAGGTAGACCATTCTTAGCCAAAAGAAAGGCATTGATAGACGTAGGTGAGGGACAATTATTTTTAAGAATTAATGGGGAAGAAGTCATCTTTAAGATGAACGAGGCAATGAGACGTGCAAATAATAATGATGACACATGTTGTTTCTTAGATGATTTTCAAAGTCTTTCTACTTTGCAGGAACAGAACACTTTAGAAACTTTATTGGGAGAAGAGGTGAACATATGCGAAGAAACAGGCTGTTCCATTGAATCCAGCTTACCGACACCTCCTTTCGATCCTACTGTTCCTACTCATCAAGAACCACCAGAGATACCAACTGTGCCGGTGACTAAAACGGAATTGAAACCGTTGCATGCACACCTCGAGTATGCATTCCTTGAACCATCCAGCGGAAGTCCGGTCATCATATCATCAAAATTAACTCCTGATCAAAAGGCGCAACTCATGGCGGTCTTGCGAAGAAACAAGAATGCAATCGCATGGAAAATTGATGACATAAAAGGAATTAGTCCGACAGTCTGTGTTCATAGAATCCTAATGGAAAAGGACCACAGACCGACTGTTCAACCGCAACGAAGGCTAAATCCCCACATGAAGAAGGTTGTGAGAAAAGAAGTGCTCAAGCTTCTCGATGCTGGCATTATTTACCTAATATCTGATAGTGTGTGGACAAGCCCTGTTCACGTTGTGCCAAAGAAGGGAGGAACGACAGTAGTTCTCAACGCGAAAGACGAGTTAGTGCCCACAAGAATGATTACAGGGTGGAGAGTTTGTGTTGATTACAGAAAGCTAAATGAAGCCACGAGGAAGGATCATTTCCCTTTGCCCTTCATTGATCAGATGCTGGAGCGTTTATCGGGATATGCTTTCTACTGCTTTCTCGATGGTTACTCAGGATACAATCAGATCGCAATTCATTGCGAGGACCAGGAGAAAACAACATTCACATATCCATATGGGACTTATGCTTACAGAAGAATGCCGTTCGGGCTGTGCAATGCTCCTGCCACTTTTCAGCGATGCATGATGTCCATTTTTCATGAAATGGTGGAGCAAACCGTTGAAATATTCATGGATGACTTCTCGGTTTATAGAAGCTCTTTTGATAGTTGTCTAAACAACCTCGAAGCTGTGCTCGTGCGATGCAAGGAAACTAACTTGGTCTTAAATTGGGAGAAATGCCACTTCATGGTCACGGGAGGAATTGTCCTTGGGCATAAAATTTCAGAAAGAGGGATGGAAGTGGACAAAGCTAAAGTAGAGGTGATAGAAAAGCTTATTGTGCCCACCAATGTAAAGGATGTGCGAAGTTTTTTGGGGCAGGGTTTTATCGCAGGTTCATCAAGGATTTTTCAAAGATTGCACTTCCTTTGTCGGCTTTACTTCATAAGGAAGCCGAATTCTCTTTTGACGCAAACTGCGTAGAGGCTTTTGAGCTCCTAAAAACCAAGCTGATCAACTCACCTATACTGGGAGCAACCTTTTAAAATGCTGTGCGACGCAAGCGATGCTTGTGTGGGAGCTGTCCTTGGACAAAGGATTGAGAAGAAGTTCCGACCCATTTACTATGCAAGCAAGACATTAAATGAGGCCCAACAGAACTACACAACTACCGAGAAGGAACTTCTTACAGTTGTGTATGCCTTCGACAAATTCAGACCTTACTTAGTGCTATCCAAGGTTGTTGTTCACACAGACCACGCTGCGTTGCGATACTTGTTCGCTAAAAAGGATGCTAAGCCGAGGCTGATCCGATGGTTATTATTGCTTCAAGAGTTTGATCTGGAAATAAAGGATAAAAAGGGAACGGAGAATGTCGCAGCTGATCATTTGTCAAGAATTGATCACCAAGGCAGTCAGGAACAACCAGAGATTGTTGAAAGGTTTCCAGACGAACATCTATACACTGCACAGTCTGCGCCATGGTTTGCCGATATTGCCAATTACTTAGCAAGTTCGCTCAAGCCTCACAAACTGTCCACTAATCAGAGGAGAAAATTTTTTGCTGAAATTAAATATTACTTTTGGGATGACCCTTATCTTTTCAGGTTGTGCGCGGATTAAATTATTCGGAGATGTATATCGCAAGAAGAGGGACAGGATGTTCTAAGCCACTGTTATGACCGTGAAGCCGGAGGACACCATAGCACTAGCAGAACTGCGGCTAAGGTTCTTCAATCAGGTTTTTTCTGGCCAACACTTTTTAAAGATGCCCATCTGTTCGTTAGCACTTGTAATGAGTGCCAGCGAACAGGCAACATCTCGGCTCGGAATGCTATGCCCCTCAACAACATAGTTGTGTGCGAAATTTTTGACATATGGGGAATAGATTTTATGGGACCATTCCCTACATCCTTAGGAAATAAATACATCTTAGTGGCTATAGATTATGTGAGCAAGTGGGTCGGAGCAATGGCTAGTCCCACCAATGACGCCCGTGTGGTAGTAAAATTCCTGAAAAGGCTGTTTGCCAGATTCGGTGTCCCACGAGCAATCATTAGTGACCAAGGAACCCACTTTTGTAATGCCAAATTCGAGAAGCTGATGGAAAAGCTTGGAGTCTCTCACAGAATTGTCACACCTTACCATCCACAAACAAGTGGACAGGTAGAGATTTCCAATCGTGAAATCAAAAGAATTTTAGAGAAACCTGTTGGCAATTCTAGGAGAGACTGGGCGAACAAGCTTGACGATGCTCTTTGGGCATATAGGACTGCCTATAAAACACCAATTGGAATGTCTCCGTTTAGATTATTATACGGAAAATCTTATCACCTTCCTGTTGAAATGGCACACAGGGCCTTCTGGGCATTAACTTTCTTAAATTTTGAGCAACAGGCTGTTGGAGATCAGAGAAGACTTCAACTCTGCGACATGGAAGAATTCAGGTTGTTCTCATATGAGAATGCTATGAATTACAAAAACAAGACTAAGTTGTGGCATGATAGAAAACTCCAGAAAAAACGTTCGAAGAAGGTCAGAGAGTCCTCCTGTACAACTCAAAACTCAGGTTGTTTCCTGGGAAGCTAAAGTCAAGATGGACGGGACCTTATACGGTGCACAAGGTGTTTAGTCATGGAGCAGTTGAGATTGGCAGGGAAGGTCAGGAACCTTTCAAAGTGAACGGGCAGAGATTAAAGCCATATTTAGAGAACGATCACACAAGGAAGATTGATACCGGTCATTTCCAGGACCCCCCGAGTCAGTAAAAGCACAAGAACAGGGTGTCCGCTACAAACACCAATTGTAGCACAAGTAACTTTGCATTTTAATTATTTTAATTTTGTTAAAAAGTGTCAAATGTGTTGAATTTTGATTATTGATGAGTATCTTCTGGCCAGGCACAATTGTAAAACCCAAAACTCATTCCAAAGGGTGTGGTAGTACAATTGTACCTGTTTAGTAGGGAAGGATTTATCGTGGAAATTAGGGCGATAGAAAAAAAAATTAAAAATCAGTAAAAGTGGAAACGTCCACTCCTATACCCATAGGCACTCATACCGCTTGTTTTTCCTCGATAAGATTGAACGGATAGGGGGAAATAAATTCTAAATTCAAATCATGACCGTTCATCGCCCCTCGTTCTAATTCGAATATACGCGCCTTTCTGCCAATCTGTCCAGGTGGCATACTCTGATTCGACCTAATAATGACAGATTGGCGAGAAGACGTATCTTCTCCCCTACTTAAAGAAGTTCTATCTCATGACGGTCCGTCATTCACCATACTTCTTTCTTTTCTTTGATATTTCTTTTCACCGAGACAGTTCATGCTCTGTGCCCTGTACCACTGGGAAACCTTACTTAAAAAAGAGAACGAAATGAGAACTCGTGGTTCGGGCAAACACGTTAAAATTGAAGGATCCTCCAAGAAAGAAAAAGCGAAAGCAAAGATGGCTGAGCCGAGCACTGTAGCTTTTGTCCCAGACGAAAAGTTGGTCAAGAAACTCGCCCAGGTTAAAGACACAACTGTACAGGCTTACTATGAAGAGTTAGCGAAACTTCAGTTCGGACCCATCCGAACAGTTTGTTGGGAAATCCTAAGGCGGCTGAAGCTCGAAGATCGTGTGCGCACTCTAATGAAGGCAGGACACTTTGAATGTTTCTTTGAAATGACGGAACCTGCCTATCGGGAACTGACACTTGAGTTCTTGGCCACTTTTAAGAACAACGTGGAGATCACCGATCCTGAGGAAGAGGGAAAGTTCAGTTTTCGACTCATGCACTCCCAGCGGCCGTCGCTCAACCTATTCAATCAAATGTTAGGTGCTGCAGATGATGACGATCTAGAATCCGAGAGCTATAAAGAGGCATTCACCACAACGCCTGATGTTTTCGACCCTGTGGCTTTCTGGGACTCACTTTCAGGACAGAAACATTACGACGGTAGTTCGTCCAAGGCTTCCAATATCGATGATTATGCCGTTCGGTATTTGCACAAGTTGATCTCCGGCACAATATTCGCTCAGGAAAACCAAGCCACCATGTCACATGCAGATCTCACCGCGTTGTGGAGTATGGCAGTTGGACCGAGAATGAATTTGGGGTTCTGGTTCGGAGAATACATCAGCGCTTTTTGCAAGAAAAACTCGTCACTCATCTGTTGTGGGAGCATCGTCACCAGAATCACGGAATCAATCGGGGTCTTTAAACCAGAAGACCACTCTCGTCTCACGATTGTGAATCACCCAGACCCGATTGACCTCAAGAGCCTCCAGAAGATGCTGTTCGGAAAAATGGTGAACGGGAAGTGGGTATGGATGTCTGACTTTGTTACATCTAGGCAGAATGAGAGCCGAAAAAGGAAAAGCGAGCCAACTGTGTCAGTATCCTCTGACTCTGAACAAGTCGAGAAGCCAAAGGACCTGGACTTTTATAAGAAGTATGCAAAGCTTTCCAGCGAAGATGTAATGGATCGATTCAACGCCCTGTTTGCCCAGAGTCTGGCAGACCGCGAGATGATATTCGCCCTGGAGCAAAAATACGCGTCTCAACAAGGCGAGATCGATATGCTCAAGACTATTTGTATTGAGGAGCATGGAAAGGAAAGTCCTTCTGGTTTTTCTGAAAAAAGTCCGGTAAGAACAGTGCCTGAAACACCTGCTAGTGCTCATGTTAATGCTAATACTGGTACGCCCTCGAAAGAGGATGGCATTCCTGCCACTGTGGATAGAGAGGTTAACTCCTCTCTCTCCCATCACGCCTGATCTGTCAAAATTGTCGTTGTCCTAGCATCTGGTAACCTCTAATACCCTTATTCTATCATGTTTTGCTTTGCATGAATATCTATGCTTTCACTTGTCTACAATATGTTGCCGTGTTCATAACATTGAGGACAATGTTTGGTTTTCATTTGGGGGTGGGGATTGTATATCACAATTTATGCGGGCATGACATGATCAATGCTTTGAATAATAAATGTTTTAAATTTTGCTTGTGTATTTAGTAATTTGGTGTAGAACAAATATCCCTTGAGAATCTCTGTTGCATATATCTTCAGTACTTATTGTGATAATTGTGTTCATTTTCTCTTCTGCCTATTTATTCACCTTCTAGTAAATTGTTTTGTGTTCGGCGGGAATCAAAGAACAGACTGTGCATGTTTTGATGTAGTAGTTTAGTATTACTTGCTTGTTTGCATTGTGTGTCCCTAAATCAGGAAGTTCCAAATATTTTTTATTTTTAATTCCTCTTTCAAAATTAGTAACCATTGCCTTACTGCGTTTCCCCAAAAATAGTGAGAACTTGAGCCTAAGAAAGCATCTATGGTATGCATTCACTTTTTTTGAGTGGGCCAGCGCTCACTATCTTTAGGGAGAATTTGCCTTGGTGCCCTGTTGATATGGTGATTAGTTCTGACTTTCATAGGAGGAAAAAGGCATTTAGTTATCCTCTCCGCTACACAAAAGGCACATGTGCTATGCACTCCAATGATTAGGATAGCCAAGTCGAGCCATGACCTGTTCTTTCTAAAAAACACCACGAATGATAGCCCTCTCCCTTCACTTATAACTCTAAAACACCCTGAGTTCTGTCTTATGCTTCGAAAGGCCAATTGTTTAAAATAAAATCATGTGCTTAAGTCATGCGAAAATAAGCGATTGAGCAAACATTGCTTAGGAAAAGATTAAAAGGACTGGGGAACATAATGTAGGGAGGAAGGAACCTTAATGAATGTTCAAAAAGAGTACTGGGTCATGAGGAAACAGGTTGTGTAGATAAGCTAAAAAGGGTGTAACAATAATCATTATAGGCTGCGTAGGTCAAATAAATCGCAAAAAGACAGAGTTCATACACTGAAATAGCCTTTCACTGTCAAACCTGAACCTAAGCCTTACATTACAACCGTTATAAAGTCCTTTGGACTATGTCTGGAGGAACTTTGACCCTTAGATTCGGGACCGATAGGCAAACTCGCACCCTAAGGGTGTGGTGTCTGAGCTGAGGAGTGAAATCGCATTCTTTTTCCTGTGGTAAGTAAATGCCATGCGAGAGTGAGTGAATTATTCCATTCCTTAGTGAGACATGTCTGGCAAGTGGTTAGCTCTTTGTGAAGGAGGAAATCTAAATTTTAAGATTTAAGGAAAGTCTTGAGCAAAAAGGACACAATGTTTACAACAAGCGTTAATTCATCAATGAAATCTGAGCGTGCATCCGTTCATTTCCTTATTACACAAAACAATCTTTGTTTTCCCTTCACTCTCTGAACAAATTTCATTCCTAACTCTTCTTCTGATTCCTTCTTACAGTTTGTTGCTTGAGGACAAGCAAAGGTTCAATTTGGGGGTATTTGTTAGGCATGAAATTGACTAAGTTTAACATAGTATTTATAAGGGAATTTGGGTATTTTTTATGTCATTTGGTGAAGAATGAGGGCTAATTATTGTCTTTATGCAGATATGCAAAGATAAATGCTAAACTCGCTGGAAACAGCTTGTTTCGCTAACGCCAAAGAGGAGTGGAACCTTTCTTGTATCCAGCGGTCAAACGCCGGATTATCCAATGACGGACAGCGACAGATCAGTGGTGGCAGAGGCAGAGGCAGAGCGGAGGCAGAGCGGCAGGAGAAAGTGTGTTGCGATGGGATTTCTAAAAGTAGCAAGATGACATGATGCATCAACCCCTTGAGTGTTCAAGGGTCAATGGATTTTTAATCATTTCATTTTATTTCGGTTGTAGTGTTTAGTTGACTTATTTTGCTGGAAGGGTACGAAAGTTGTACCGATTTTGCCCCTGTCTTTCTCTTTAAGTAGGTTAAGCAAAGGAAAGATAGGGAGTTTGGAATTTTTAGTAATTGTTAGAAAAGTAGAATAGTTGTAGAAAGAAAGAGAGGAAGAGCTCCCATGGAGTCTCGAGCTGTATCAAGAACTACCGACTGCTCACTACTCGATATGAGTGAGTAGTCCATTTTGAATGGGCACGGCCAGACCGACCCGGTTATGTAAGTTTTTACATCGTTTTAATGAATAGTTAGTATTTCGCCAATGCTGTGATTAATGAGGATTTAACTTTCATGCTTAGGCATTTATTTATGTGTTAGATGAATGATAGGACACTACTTTCATCTTCACTGATATCTCTGTTAATCTCCCAACCTCGAAGCTGACAAGTTAGATGGTTGTGTCAAGGGTTTTCTTAATCAGAAATGCAGTTTTGTTCTTAATGCTAGAAAGAACGTATCCTTAGGACGCTAAAAGTGTTAGTAAGTCTTAGGAGTTTGAGAACACACGAAAGTTGACTCGAACTCACTTCAAAACTAATACGTTGGCTTCATTGGTATTATCTTCTATTTCATGTGAATGTTGTAAGGCGTAGCACAACCTGTTCGGCCGTGTCGAGCCTGTTCTATTCTCTAAATCATTACAAAGCTATCTAATTTCTTAATGCATCAGCCCTCTTACATCTTACTAAACCAACATCACACAATCAACTCAAAAGAAAAAAGCTTGTTTGACACACACACGCTGTTTAGCAACAATTTATGATATACATTTGAATCTCAATCCATGTGGAGATGATACTTAACTTATCACTTTATTACTTGTATCTAGTGCACTTGCTAGAGTCTAATCTGAGAACAACATAGGTCTTTGGTCCTATTGACCCACCTAGCTGATAGGGTTTATATTTCACACGTTTCCATCTTACGAGAAATAAGTGGAAAGAAATACAAAAAAAAAAAAAAAAATAGAAAAAAAGGATTGTTTATAATCTGTATTTAAGGCGAAGGGAAATGCAGAAATAATTTAGTGGGGGAGTCCTTTTCATTTCGTTTATTGAAAAAATGAAGCAGATACGCATGCTCATGGAAGATGAATTCTTAACCACTCCATTATTGTCCTTTCCCTACAATGGTCCAATATCAAGGTATGCATCACTTTGAACTAATTAGTTTGAACTCATCAATCACATACATGCATTTCCACAACTTGTTTTGCCAAACTGCTATTTACATACTAACTATACTTGTTTTTTTTTTTACATAAATAACCTCTTTTGTATCTTTATAGATAAACAAAGACAATTTCTGTGCATTACAAACAGAGGGAGGGAAAATAGAAGAAATAAAAGACAAATCCAATCCTGTGTTGACAGCGCAATTTTAGCAGGAAATAATGAAGCAGTAGTAGTAGTTGACAATAAATAAATAGAGCTTAAGTAAGTGCAAAACGTGAATCTTGTAATTGCAGTGTGAATCTATAATATATGGAATAACGTGCTTCTTCTGCAATATTAAGCATATGTAAGTAGAGTAGTGCTTCTTTCTCTCCACCAAATCCTATGGAATTACCTATAACTTATATATATGGTTCCACTTGCATATTATCATTAATAGTAGTACAGTTTTGTCTATAATAATGGTGTTTTGTCTGTACATAAGGAAATGCTGCTGCCCAAAAAGAGACAGGTAAGGTAAAATGGTGTTTGGTAATAATTAAATAAAGACCATACCTCCTTTTAAAGTTGTAACCATATTCTGATTCAAGGGATTCACCCTTAGGTCAGGTCAGCTCAGGTGGTCCTATCCTATCTCACCATATGATATCCCACTCCCTTTTTTTTCACTCATCAATTTTCAAACCCATCTTATAAGGACCAGACTTTTTCCCCTTTTTACTTTGAATTTTCTTCTAATGACTGTTCTTTAATGTTTGTGGGTAATACTGTACTCTACCAAAACCAATACTATAACATATTGCTTGGTCGGCAGGTGGAGTATGCTCTTCTAGACTAGCTTAGCTTTTACTATGTGTCTCTCTCATTATATATACTTTCTATTATTTCTAGCCAACCCAATTATATAGTCTGTTCATCCATTATATAGTATGAATGAATCTTGTCGCGAATTCTCAAACAAGTTTCTCTATGTGAGATTACCTCAACTTCTATTACATAGCTACAACTCATAATTAACCCTAAAACCAATTCTAATACCATGATCAGCTATCAAATACGACTAGGATTACATATCTTTTATATGGTTCAAGTAACTACAAAATCCTAACTTTTTTATAATTCTCTCTTAAACTGAACTTCGCGTGAATAAACTGTCAACTTATCATGAAACAACTGAAATCGAGATTTCGCATTCACCAATTGATTAACATTGGAGATATATTCGTTCATTTTTTAAATCGAGGATTATATTATTAATTTTTTTGACCTATAAACTAATGAAACTAAATGTATCGTTGGATCCTTTGAACTATTATTTTACCGTTTGAAATAAATTAATTATGTTTAAGGTTTTAAAAATCATTAATTCTGTTTAAAGTTATTTTTTGTAAGACATACATTAAATTATATTAATCAAGCAACCGAACAAGTTACATTAGCAATTACCACTTGTCTAATAGATGTCGATGCATAATCCCAAGTAGAGGGACTAGGTGCCGAGAAAGAGGACTTCACAAGACTATCTGCTACTCTATTAACATTACGGGGTATATAGGACAGTTGAAACTGCATAAATTGTTGGCTCAACACATGGCACGACGCCAGCAAACTACCTATCTCCGAGTTGTTCGTGGTTGTACACTCGAATTCATCGACAACCATTGTACCGTCCTTTTCAACCAGCACCTGTGACCAACCTCGCGTCGCCATCCAAATTAATTCTTCACGTAGCCCGACTGCCTCTACCAGGCCAGCCTCCCATCTGCCAGTAACGACCTTCGTTCTGCACGCCACAACCCGACCTAACGAGTCACGGCCTACAACCCCCAATCTGATGTCTCACCCTCCAAGTCAATTGCTTCATCCAAGTTACATTTTATCCACCCGCAGCCGTCATTCCGACTCAGAGCGAAGCCGTTCGCCCAGAGAGACTCGTTACTATTCTGGAAATCCTGCAAGAGCGTTAGACCATTCTGAACAACCACCTGTGCCGGTACAATTTGTTGGTTCTACAAATAATTGTTCGTTGTATCCAAATTCCCATATTACCATACACACCTGCTTAACTATTGCTATTGATCCCAAATTCTAACTAACTGCTGACAACCAGTCTGCCATATTAGACAAATGTACTGACACCGGATCGATCCCAACCACATGCCAACATTCACCTACAAACGAGCAATCAATAAAAATATGCATGGTATGGTCCCCAGCCGCCCTGCACACCACACTATTGAGAGCCAACTTGTCCTTCGCCGGTAAGTTATTATCACATGACTGCCACATGCACATTTTAACCTTTGGGGAAATCTGGAGCCTCCATATCTTCGTCCAGTCTCCTGCCGGCTCGACCATCTCCACGCCATAAAACTATTCAAACCCGATTCTATACCTGAGCAGACCGAATACCTGCATCGCCTCTCGTAGTGCCACATTAAATGATCTGCTGCCTCCCCAGGACCAGCACAAAGCGTGAGAATATTATTGACATCAGTAGGAAGAAACATTTCTTCCAATGTAGTCAGGTTTCATTCGAAGTTATCAAACAACAACTCCTTTACCCTTAGGTCGGCCAAGTCCTCCCGCATCACCGAAACCGGCTGAAAATCCCTATTGTTGGGAATCCACGGATCAGTCCACACCCTAATTGACTCTCTCTGACCGATACGCCATCCACACCCGTGCTTTAGAATAGATCTAGATTAAAAAAGGCTCCACTAAACAAGGCTCGAGTTATTACCCAAATGAGCCATCCAAAACGTCCATTAATAGAAATATTCAGCTTTGATAACTCTACACGCTTGCATTACAATTTGTAACTAGATTCCAAACCTGTTTACTGAGTAACCCATGGTTAAAAGGTCCAAAGTTAAAAACTAATATCCTTGAAATATTAGGTGCTTTCATCGACCTGAAATATTATTGTATAGTTCATCATATAATTAACATTAGTTTTTGTTAAAAATATTAGGTGCTTCAAAGATTCGATAGGCTCTTGCACTAAATAGTTAAGATCTTGCATTATCTTACTCTCAAGAATAGAAGTGATAAAATGATCCGCAAACTCTTTAGACATTTGCTTAAAAGATTTAATAGAGCCTGGCAAGATTTGGTCATGCCAGTAAGCAGTTGAATCTCTCAGTGTCATCGAAAATAAACGACACATGAGTGCATCAGTTGTCATAGTGGTTTGTAGAGCTCTTAGAAAATTCTTCACGTGAAGGGTTGGATCTGTCATACCATTGTAATCTTTGAGTAGAGGATACTTGAATCTCCTCGGCATTGGCTGACTCATTATCTTAGCACTCAAAGGAGTGTCTACATTTGTAGTCTTTAGCATCCTGGATTCTAGTCCTTCATCCTTCATTACGTGTCAAATTTCACTCTTGATGAGATTATAAACTTCTTCCTTGACAGAAGATTCATTTTCCTTCATCTTTGCATGTCTTTGTTTACGATATTCATGAGATCTAGATACCTCAAACTTTTTCTTATGAGCTTCGTAGAGACGAATCAAGGATTTGGTGGAATTAGGATGAATGCCTTTACACCGTTTTGAGGACCTAGAACCTTCCAGCTTCGGAACATACCTATTGGGCGAAGGTGAATGATGATGCCTTCGATGTGACGGGCTTTTAAGTATTTCTTTTGATCTTCCTCTAAACACCTAAATCTCAGATTCTTCAGAAAATCCCCGATTTCTAGGGCATATTTGTGCAACATGATGTCATGTGGAATAAGGAACTGACCCTCTTCCGTCACGATACCTACCAGCATCCTTTGCTTCCTTCAACTCTAAACGTATCACCTCCATCTACGTAGCATGCTCAGCTCGAAGGATGTTAATTGACTCTGAACAAATCTTATATTGTATATCAATTGCCTTGTTAAACCATCCATAACACTACGCTGCTCTAGATCCAACGACCCAAGGCAAGCGTCAATCCTCTAGTCCAAAGTTGGTGGAACAATTACTGGTGATAGCAGATGATTACGGGAATCAACCAAGCCACGATGAAATGCGGCTGAAGAACTCGATATATCTTCAGGTCTTTAAATTAAGATGAATTACCGATTGCAATACAGGTTGAACTGTAGGTTGAATTATAGGATAAAAGATTGAACTTTGAGCATAAACTATCTTCTTACGAAAAGCGATTCACGCTCACCGCACCAAATGTTGTCTTTTTTTCTAAAATCATCTCTTCTAACTGTACTTCGGTGACCTGAGATGGCAACATTCGTCAGAAAAGGAGGTCGGAGTTCCGACGAACCCTCTTCGATGCTAAAGTTAGTAAATATTTGAGGAAATATGAGGCTAACTTTAGAGCAATGAAGTAAGAGAGTATATTATGAATTTATGTACCTATAATTGTTGATCCTCAAGCTATTAATAGGCAAAATAGTGTGTACCTGGACATATGGTAATGTTTAATTGGTCTTCAAACCTTACAGTTCCATTTCATAGTAAATGTGAATTTGGGGAGTGTGCATTTGGAATCCAGTGTGATCATTGGTCCACGTGTCATCCTATGCAGCTCCTAAAGAGACTTCTCATGATACCCAGTGGCCGAATGCAAGTTTAGCCGAAGGGAAGCATGCTCATGGGCCTTATTGAGTCTGGCCCCAAATGTTGTCTTCAGAATACGACCAAAGCCCATTTTCAGCCCATGCACTTAATGCCCATTCAAATAATATCGTATCACCGGTTAAACAAGGATTTTCTCGAGGGTTTCAGTCACTTGATATATATATTATTCTTGGGATAAGATGTAAAAATACCCCTAACGTCTATAGCCAGAATTAATTTTACCCATTACGTTTAAAATGGTGTCATTTTACCCCATCGTTGGCAGCCAAGAACAATTTTACCCTAACGTTGACAAATTGGGTCAATTTGAGAAATAATTCATCAAGCTGTCTTATCTGTTATGAATCTTATCATCTATACTTCATATGTGTATCATTTTATCACTCAATAATAACATACAATAAACATATGATTAGATGTGAAAAAAAATATACTATCTTTTATACGAGTTCCACAAACCATCTAATCTCATTCTAGAATCACGTATGCATATGCCTATGCCTACCTTCAATAGTTGTTGAAAACACAATGATAATAATGATACTAAGGCTCCACTTATCTATTGTAATAGAAAATCGATAATCTTTGTTTTTGAGTTTTTGCTTTTTGTTGAAATTTTGCAGCTTTTATCATCCAGCTTGTCTTTGTTCCTACAATATAGTTACCAAGTGTGATGTCCCTCTTCGCTTTTAGATAAATCCAACAGCCTTGACGAACAATGGTTCAGTCCCGAGCAGCCCCCAAAATAGTTAAAATTAGTAGTTATAATGTAGAATGTGATTATATGACATAAAACTAAATTTTCATAGTTGGTTGTAGTGATAATTAAAGGAATCTTTTTTAGTTACAAAATTCATGATCGAGAAGACAATTTGATGAATAATTTCTCCAATTGACCAAACTTGCCGACGTTACGGATAAAATTGCTCTTGGCTGCGAACGTTAATGGTAAAATTGCACCATTTTAGACGTTAGGGGTAAAATTGTTCCTTACTCTATATTGAACCTCAGTTGTTTTGTACCTTAGTGTTTCCAACTATGATCAAATTTATCCTTATATTATCAAAAATTTAAAAATTTTGATTTGACTACTAAATCAAAGCCTTAAATCGTTATTAAGAAAAAAAAATCGTCATGCAATGAAACCCCTCGAGACTTTGAGCTCTGGCTCCGCCACTCTTAAGGCTTGTTTTTTTATAAGTCTTTCCTAGTATTTCCTATTATCAGGTTTCTAATTTGTTTGATTTTGATTTTATTCTTTTTATTATTCTATTTTGGGTCTTTTATTCTTCTTTTCTCTGCTCCTCTTCAAAGAAAATTGATGTTTTCATCATTTTCCTGATTCCAACTCTAACTTTAGTTTCTAAGTTTCGACTTTTTTTCTTCTGTCCCATTTTCTAGGTTATGTTATGCTGGTTTGATATTTTGGTAAATGAAATTTAAAACAGGTTTGCTCAAAGATGCATCTTCATATATGATGATAATAGTGATGATGCAAGAAATCAAAGGTAAGATTGTTTATTAGACCAGTTAGCTGCCTTGCAAGTCCCATGTTAGCTGAATATATGCTTAATTATATTATGGTTGGTCTCGGAACCTTCCATCTGCTTGTTTGAGATTTCGAAGCTCGTCTTGAATTGTGAGAATAGTCTAATGACTGATAGTGGACAAGGGATGTGTTTTCTTTCTTCCGGCTAATGGCCACTTTCTGTTTCTTCAGTACAAACTGACAATTCGTGACCGTATTGTATAACTTGTAATGGAGAATACAACCCGTATTGGACTAAGAACTATCATCAGATCAGTGTGGACTAACAGTCTGTCTGTGCATTGTCATTGGTTTGGAGGATTAAGATTGTGTCTTGGACTAACAGTCGGTTGAATTGGATTTCCTAGTTAGCCTAAGTTTGAGTTAACAAATTAAACAATGAATAATGTTGTTGGTGATTTAGGTGGGAGTTGTCAAAGATATAGGCATGTTTGGTAAAGAGTTTCTTAATTTTTGAATCATTTTAAAAGGTTTTGACTAGTCAAATCTCTAATAGTGGTATTTGTTGAATAGAGGTTTACAAGAGTTTATTGGATCTAAAAAAAACTAATTTTGAAAAAGCTAAGCCTTTTCAATTAATTCATTGCTCAATCTCTTTTTAAGAACATTTTTACCCTAGATTATTATTAGGGTTATAAATGAGTCGACCCGCTCATGAGCGGTTCGGTCGTTGGTTCGATAAAAGTTCGGCTCGACTCGGCTCGATTTGTAAACGAGCTGCTCATGAGCACGATTTTCTAGCTCGGTTCGTAAATAAGCCGAGCTTGAACAGATCAAAGCTTGGCTCGAAGCTCGGGAGCATGCTCGATTAGAACATTTATAAACAAATTTTAGTTATGTAGAAAACTATATAGTTTTGTGATAGTTTACAAATATCTAAACTTAATATTATTTCATTTGCTATTAGATGAGTTTGTTCACAAACATAATAAATGAGTTATAGACAAACTATTTGTAAGCATCTTGTTTATTTACTCACAAACTTTGCTTATGAGCTTTTTTCTGTACACAATTAAAGAGTTATTTGCAAGCAAACCTCACAAATATAATTAACGATTTACTCACAAACAATTCAATGTTAGATAATTTTCTTAATGAAATAAGTCCAAAGAGGATTTTGGGCTCGAAACAAGCTCGAAGCTCAGTTCGAGCTCGTTGAGGAAGCCAAAGCCCGACTCGAGCTTGAGCTCGTTAATTTTATAGCAAGATCGGCTCGAGCTCTAATTTATTAATTTTATAGCGAGCCGAGCTTGAGCAGGTGAAAGCTCGGCTCGGTTTGATTACAGTCTTAAATAAATGTTTTATCATGTCTTTATTTATCATTTATCCAAACAAGTATTAGCAATCAGTTAAAATTTACCAAACAAATTTACGAAAATTAAATCAGCTAACTAAAAAGATAATCAGTTAATAGATTAGCTGTTAGCTAACAACTATTTACAAAAACACAACCATAGTTTCACTTATTAACATCGGTATTCTATATCTTGTGTAGCAAGTAGTTTTATTTGATTGTAGCACATGCAATACGGCATAGGTAGGCAAGATTTGAGATTGTGTTTATATACACGTGTATTATCGTATTGACATCAATACAACAGCGGTGAGAGAATGATGCCCTTTGTGGAATCTGTGTGTTAAAATATTACTAGTATTTGTTATTCGAAAGTTATGGATCATTTAATTATAAAGTGGTCTTCCATTCTCACATAAAATTATAGTCCTTGACTGATTTACTTATTCTTTTTTTGTTTAATATTGATTCATTGTCTTTATTATATATTACTCCATTCCATACCATATCATATGACTAGCTAGCTACCTGCTTTTAGTACTTTATTACCATTAAATTTCTTGACCCAAATAAATGCTTTGGCTTCATGTGTCTTTTTGTGTTCCATACGCGCATTTCCTCCCTAAAATTCAAAATACAAATACAAATGGATAATTAAATTACATTAGTATATTCTATTACATAATCCAAAATTGTAAGTGATATTATTATTTTTTTTTGGTAGGATTTGTAAGTTATATTATTGATGGAAGGGTTATATATATATACTCATTCAAGACTCGCGCATGAAATATATAATACTCCCTCTCATAATGTTTTGCGGTTTAGAAGCCTTTTTTTTTTATGAGAAATGAGGAGAAATATTTTAGAAGCATTTTTTATGGGTTGTCAACGTAGTAAAAAAATCAGATTAAAAAGATTTAATTAACTAAAAATAACAGATTTATATTTATAATATATTAAATAATTACTAGCCTATTAATTAAAATATTAAAAGAAAGCAAGAGTTACGAGAAGATGAAAAAAGACAAAGTAAACGAAATTTAAAAGTCACAAATAAACTTCTATATAAAGCATGATAGATAGTATTTCACCATTATATTTATTGGTCATAATAGATAGTATTATATTTCTGAAGGTAATTATTCGATTTTTTTTTCATATGTTATAATTATTTTGTTCTCAATTATGTTGTTGTTTTATTTTTATTAAACAATAGCTGTTATAGTTTCATATTTCAGAGATGAAATTTTCATTTCTGTCGTTACCCAGATTCCATACCTCTCGCTACCTTATCCATGTTTTCTTTTTTATTTGTCTGTTTTTTTTCAAAATAACTAAAATAAAGATTTTGTATATTTGCATTCTTTTTAGTATATGTTGCTAGGTGTTATCGTTACGATTGTTAACTCTAACTAAAATTTAGATTTTCGGCTTTATATGAACTCAATTTTTAGCTTTAATTGAAGTTAGATTAATTTTTCTAATTCGGAACCAGTTGAAATCCACTCATTTTCTTAGTTTGAGTTTATCTAATTGATATGAGTTGTATTTTTTATTTTTCTGCATTTTGGTACAAATAGATATAAAGTTTCACACAATAGTTGTTCATTGAATTTTGAAACATATTGAATAGAATATTAAAGAAGTATTAGAATATTATACTTACACTTAAGTTTATTTCAATTATAAATTATATTATTATTATTATTATTATTATTATTATTATTATTATTATTATTATCAAGAAGTTATTTTTTCTCAATTTTTTTTTTTGAAATCAAATGAAACTTTATCATTCAATATCAGCACTTAAGTCATTACAAATGAACTGGGGGGATTATGTTTCCATATCCCATGATCAGACACAGAACTAGATGCTCTTGCTAGTATATGAGCAATCTTATTCGCTGACCTCCTAATGAAAGAAACAGATAAAATATTTAGCTCGCTAATCAAAGCTTTACAATCATCAACAATAATGCCAAAAGGGGAAACTAGTTCTGTAGTTCCAGAAATTGCAAGAACCAAGAGCTGAGAATCCATTTCCAGATGAACATTCGGAAACCCTTCCTTCTTCAACCAACTAAGAGCTTCACGACAACTCATTCCTTCAGCCAATAGCGGGTCCTGACAGTTATTAATCATACCATTGCCAGCAGCTATGAAGCACCCCTCATGATTCCTTAACACAAAACCAAAACCAGCATGACCTGTATCCTGGAATAGAGCAGCATCAACATTGAGCTTCAAACTATCTTGTGCCGGGCACAACCACTTCAACCCAACTTCTTCTCCACCAGTCGTTGCAATCACTGTCTGGGCCTGCTGCCAACTGTTCAGAAACATTGTTGCATTGTTATAAGAAACAGCAGGAGGTTGTCGCTTCTCTTCCCACACCAGCTTATTTCTATCATTCCAAATTGCCCAACATAATGTAGCAGCAATCTCAACAGATATATTATCATGGTGATTTATAATAAAAGCCCAGAAATCACAGAAGCTACTAAATCGAGAGCTCATATCTCCTACTTTAGACAGCATCCAAACCTGTCTTGCTTCCGGATAGGTGACTAGCGCATGTAGGATAGTTTCATCATGAATATTGCATCGAGAACAAAGTGTTGGGATATTGATTCGTTTCTTTACTAGCTCGGATCTTGTTGGCAGACACAGAGTGCTTGCTCTCCACATCAGATGTCGAACTTTAGGAGGGATTTTAATCATCCAAATATTGTTCAGAACCCTACCCATCTCACCCTCTTGACCATTAACAATATTATTTTGCAGGAAGCTATAGCCACTTTTAACCGAATAGGCCCCATTTCGTTCTAACCTCCACCACCAACGATCTCGTGTCTCTCTCTGACTCAGAGTGATCTTAGAAATAAGAATTCTATCCCTTACCGAGAATAGACTCTGCAAAATCGAATGATCCCACTCACCATTCCTATCAGATCGCAACATAGCCACAGTAATTGATTCATCACCTGGTGGGGAAATACTATCAACATATGGATTAATTTCATCAGGTAGCCAAGGATCAGTCCATACATTCACCTCCTCCCCTAAACCGATAAGAATACGAATTTGTGATTTCAACAGTGGAAGACCGGCAAGGATACTACGCCAAATATAACTTGGATTAGCTCTTACTTCAGCTTCAAGAATTGAAGAATGTGGGAAGTAACGAGCCTTAAAAATTTTAGCTACCAGGGAGGATGGTCTTACCAACAAATACCAGGCCTGCTTGGCTAAGAGTGCAATATTGAATCTGTGGAAATTTTTAAATCCCAAGCCACCTTGATTTTTAGTCTTACAAAGCTTCTCCCAAGACTTCCAATGAATCTTTTTCCCATCACCGTCTTCTGACCCCCACCAGAACGAATTAAGCAATTTTTCCAGATCTTCACATAGTGTATTTGGAACAAGAAACATACTCATAACATAGGAAGGAAGAGATTGTAACACTGACTTAATAAGAATTTCCTTTCCGGCCTTTGATAAAAACCTAACTTTCCAGCCGTTGATTCATTTTCTCAATTTTCTAGACAAAGAGATTGTAAACGTTTAATACACTTGATAATATGTTTATCCTTGAAGAATGTGGATTATGGTAGATACGAATTCAAAATGAATGTAAATAAAAATAAATTTTGATGCTCAAAATCTTAAAAATGTACATTAATTATGAGATATTGAGATAATTGCTTTTGCAAAATTAGCCTATATAGTTTTTAACTATTATATTATGGTTCGTACAAAATTGTTAGTATTTCAAGAGTTTTTAACAGATGAAAATGAAACATGATCATAGGACAAGTTGTTGAAAAATATTAATTAAAAAATACTATTATTTGAATCTTTTTAAATTCTCAAATGTTGAGCATAATGATTCTAATTAATAAAATTAATTTTATATATTAATTATAAAACATTTTTTTGTACTGAGTGGTCACAATTGCGATTTAATTCTATTTAACGAAAATTAATTTATGGACTTAATACTTCATTACGAAAAAATAAAATGTTTAATTAATGGAAAAAAATATTTTCACTCCCCTCCTTATATGCTTATATCTCGACATTCTCTTTTATTTTATTTTTTTTTAAAAACGAGAAGAAGATGGTTCTCTCCTAATTATCTTTTTTGTCTCTTCATTTTTGTTTTCTATTCTTTTGTTTGTTTTTCTTACTTAGGAAATTCAAGAATATATAATTATTAGAAAATATTAATGAAGTAAAATAAGTGATATCTACGAGCGTGACTGATATTCTATATAGTGAAAGAATGAAGAACAAATTGATTGAATGTCTTGAAAAATGAGATATTACGAGATGAAAATAGGAGAAATCATCATCTTAAACTCATTCAATTAGATATATTGAGTTATTGTTGCAGAATGAATAATTGAATTCGAATACTTGGTGATCATGAAATTTCATCAAGTAAAATGATTATCATCAAGATGAATTTGTAACTAATTCTTATGAATTTTATTTTATTTTTATATGTAACATATTGAATTGATAAAGTTTCTTCATATGGAACATTAGAAAAGTATTGATTGTAATAGTTTATAGAATAATATATTGATGTTGCTTCCATTTTAACATAGATTGTAATTCTTTTATATTGTAGATATAATATTGTTGGCCCAAAATAAATAAAATTTATTTTATATATATATATATATATATATATATATATGATGCTTGTTTGTCAAATTTAGGATATAGTTTATATTTTGTCTAGGAAATAATAATAATAAATAAAAATCAGAAAAACAATTCGTAAGCTCACCTCAAATACGCGGGGCGTGTATTTCCACACGCGGGGCGTATTCCACACACCCGAAGACGTTCCGCTTCAGAGACTGTTTTACGCGGGGCGTGTCTTCCTATACGCCACACGTAAAGCGAATCAACAAGGCGTTCCAAGTTCAGTAGCACAAACACGCGGGGCGTCCTTCTCTTACGCAGCGCGTACTTTCCTACGTGGGACGTAACACCAGAGGCGCCACGCGCAGATACCATCAATGAAACGCACAAGATTCAGGACCTCCAAACGCAGGGCGTAACCAAGGACGCGCGGGGCGTATCGCCTCTTCCGGCAACAGTTGGAAGGAGTCAATGGAAGTTAATGGTAGTTAGTGGAAGTTGAGGTAGTGGGGTGATGTGGCATGGAGGTGGTTGAGTTAGTTGGTGAATAATTACCAAAATACCACTCAATAATTACCAAAATGCCACTCCAAAATACTATAAATAGACCCCCTCCCCTTCATTAAAAATCACACTCAAACACAACACAAAACCCCTCTCTAAAGGTCCCTTTCAATGTTCTAGTTCTTAGTTTTAAGTTCCTAGTTCTTAAAGTTCTTCAAAGTTCTTTCTTTCGTTCTTCGTTTTTCTTGGTTTTAATCCCTCATTTAGCTTCCTTTAGTTTCAATTCAAGTTCTAAAGCCTTTTTTTTTGAGTTTCTCAAATCAAATTAGTGTTTTTAAGTCGTTACTCTGCTCAAGTTTTCAATTAGAGTTTCCTTTCTAAAGTAATTTTCCAGATTCGTCCATCCTTTTTCAAAGCTCAATTCTGTCCATTTAAATTTATTTTTTGCCTTCGATCCCTTCGACTAAGTTGTTCCTAACGTCCTGAATTTCGATTTAGCCTTTTGATTCATTCAATTCCGTGTCCAGAAACTCCGTTTACAAGGTGATCTTTATACCCCAAATTCTTTTAGCTATTCTGCCCAGATTTTTCCAGATTCAACTAGTCATTTTCAATCTTCAATTTCGTCTGTTTACCATTCGTTTTGGCCTTCGATCCCTTATACAAAGTTATTCCTGACGTCCCGAAGTTCAATTTACACTATTTATTTGCCCAATTCCGTGTTCTTAAGCACTCCAACCAAGCTCCCGAAATTAAGGTTTAAATCTGCCCCATTTGCCTACCAACGTTTTGCCAAGATCATATATCGTACGGGCCCGACCGGTTGCAGCTCTCCAAGGACCTCACGCCGACACCAAAATTCGACATCAATCCAAGATAGCTATTGTGGCTCCGAGTTTGTTGTTGAATTCCAATTTGTTTATTGCATTTCAATTCTTCGTATTGATTTGTTCATTCTAATTCAATTGATTACCTATATGTTTAATATGGAGATTTCTCAATTGTAATTCATTTCCAATTTCATGTATTCAAACCTTTATTCATCAATAAAATACTAATTTTCACCAAATCTTGTGTCAATTTCGCACTTTAAATTCCTTTATTTTCTCGTCTTCAATTTACCCGCATTAGCTTAAATAAAACAATTTATCTAGCAAAGTTTTCATAACGGCGCTAGAGACCCAAGAGGGACTTTTTCAATCCTTGCGTCCCTCGCCAATCGCTTCGTTTAAGATTTCATGTTTTGGCGCGTAATTCCATAAACTTAACCGTCTTTAATAATTGAGAAGTAATCTTCTCTGGCACGCCCGCACCCTAACCACACGTGACAAGGTTGAAATTAGCATATTTCGAAAATATCGCTAATAATTTTTTGGCACGCCCAGTGGGACCTTTTGTTTTTTTAGCTTAGCCAAAAATTCTAAAACTCGTTTCTTTTTCAGTCAGTTTTTAAACCACTTGTTTTTCATGCTATGTTATTATTCCATTAATAAGTATTCATTTATTTTCTTGTCCTTTCTTGTTTAAACTCGATCATTAACTTTTTTTATCATTTTCACCCATAAATACTCACGGAGAATGCCTCCAAGGAAGAACACCGGGAAGGATCCAATTCCATCCGATCCAGAAGAAAGTCAGAATCAGACCCGAGATCAGAACAATGAGCCCGGCATGCCTGAAGGCTTTGTAGCCGAGACCGTGAGCAATAGCGGAAGTGCAAACCAACAACCGCCTCAAGGCCCACCCATATTCGACATGACATCACTATTAGCGAGTATGGAGAAGCAAATCAGCCAATTCCTACATGGATTTCACAAACCGTGAAAGAGAATCATGAGGTTATATGCAACACAATGCAAGCTATCAATGAAACCCTGTTCAAAACTAGCAATAAGGCGGTAAACAATTCCAACAAGGTTCCGGCTCTTGAGGAGAGGATTGTCGATTTAACCGGAGAAATCGACAAAATCCCGAAAAAATGTGCCGAGCTGTTCTCACAAAAGTCAACATCTCAAGGACCAGCGGACAATGGAAAGGGAACACCGATCTCAGGTGCCGACGAAAGGTACATCCTGCCACCAGTCCGAGAAGAGAGTCTCAGGTTCAATGAGCGCGGCGATAGGATCAGCCCAGAACCCGTTCAGGTCCCACCACCTCAACAACATTTTAGGTCTCATATCGGGCCTAGTAACCATGCCGAATACTATGAGGAAAACCATACTCGTAATATGGGGGGCAATGGGAGAGGAACCGGCTTTCACCCACAACGGACGATGCACACACGCATGGAGCCCGCCAACAACTTGGGAGAGGCCCAACGCATAAGAAACATCGTCCAAGAGATTTATGGGCCAGCCGTAAGAGAGGTGTACCGACCCGAGTTCCAAAAACCGTATCCACGGCAGTACGATCAACTATATCCCTTACCTCACAACTTTAGAGTCCCTGATTTCACCTTGTTTTCAGGAGAGGAAGGGCAATCCACCATAGAGCATGTGGCACGCTTCACCTTTCAATGCAGTGGTTTGAGCATGGCTATGCACTTCGACATGTTGCGCTTACGCTTATTCCCAGGATCATTAACAGGACCAGCGTTCTCTTGGTACCCCACTTTGCCATCCGGGTCCATTCATGGATGGGAACAGATGGAAAGGCTTTTCCACAACCAATTCTATCGAACGGAGCCTGAGGTCTGTGTGGCAGAATTTTCCCATATAGTGCAGCGACATGGGGAACCAGTCGAAAATTTCATTAATAGATTTAAGAAGATGCGACATCGATGTCGAATCAACATTCCCGAAGTCGAATTTGTAAAAATTGCTCAACGAGGCTTGGAATTTGAAAACCGAAAGAAATTCCAAGGGACCGACTTCCATGATTATTATGAGTTGGTAGCTAAAGTATCTGAGTATGAAGAGTTGATGAAGGAGGATCATTGGCGGAAAAAGAGCACTATAGGGAGCTATCAAGAAAATATGCAAACACATGAGGTAGCTATTGCCGATTTAGCAAACACCGGATCTCGGATGTGCCCCAGTTTGTTAAAGAACCCTAAGACACCAGACGTAGTCAAAAGGAGTCCAACCGCTCAGTACACTTTCGACGTCTCAAAGACGGAAGAAATCTTCGATTATTTGTTGAAGGAAAAGTTCATCACACTACCACCTAGACATGTGATTCCAGCTAAAGAAGAAATACGTGGACGAGACAATTGCAAGTATCACGACAACTGGAGCCATAATACTCAAACTTGTTTTAGTTTTAGAAATGCCATGCAGGATAGGATAAACCGCGGGATACTCTAATTCCCGGAAAAGAAGGAAAGCATGTTGATCGATGATGATCCATTCCCGGTGGCCAACATGATCAATGCCACTTCACTAGTGTGGGGGGGCAAGGGAAAAGAGTGTTCCAACCCAAGGACCCGGCGAGTTTGGGTACCAAAGGCGATATCATCAACATCTAAGTCGAAGGAGAGTTCGAAGTGCTCAAAGAAGAAGGATACGCAACAACAACGACCACGTTTTGTGAAGCCTCCAAAGACATCACCCATCGACCAATGGCAGGTAATCAACCATAAGAAGTTCCCAAGACATCTCTCAAAAAATGTGAAAAGAAAGTTAAGAAAAAGAGAGGCAGACAAAAGAAATAGTCAAAGGGAATCATCCAGCATTAGCCCTAGTGACGCAAAAGAAAAAAGCAAAAACCAAGAAAAAAGCATCCAAATCCGTGTGGGGGATTTCATCATCCAGACAGATTGTGCAACCACCTCTTTGACCTTACCTTCAAATTTTAGAGGTGAAGGCACTAAGAAGGAAGCCCCTAAGTTCGAGCACAAAGAGCAAGAAGATCCAACACTGAAGGCGTCTGTCGAAGACGCCATGAGGAGGGTTTACTTTGACAAGCCCAATCCAAGGATGACTCGCCACAATAAACCTTTATACGTTAAGGCTCATATAGGTGCCAAAACAATATCCAGAGTGCTCATCGACAATGGATCAGCTGTTAACATCATGCCAATGAAGACGGTCTTGGCCCTAGGCAAACCGGAGGAAGACATAATCTCATCAGAGGCATCAGTTTCAGCCTTTACGGGAGAAATCACGAAGACATACGGTGTCCTACCTTTGGAGCTCACCATTGGCTCTCACACCACCACGGTTGCTTTCTTCGTAGTAAATTCAACTGCAAGCTATCAAGCGCTTTTAGGAAGGGATTGGATTCACTCCAACTCATGCATCCCATCATCTTTGCACCAACTCCTTCTATTTTGGAAAGGAGAGGACGTGGAAGTTTCCCGGGCAAACGAGAAACCATTCAAAACCTACTCAAACGGAGTCGAAACCTCCAGGAGATTGATGCAATTGGTATAACAAAAAATAAAACAAAAAATAAAAAAAAAAGAAAAAGAAAAAAATCCTAAATACATTCTTTTGTGTACAAATTTTCAATTCTAGTCAATTTATACACAAAAGAGGGGCCAATTGTTGGCCCAAAATAAATAAAATTTATTATATATATATATATATATATATATATATATATATATATATATATATATATATATAATGCTTGTTTGTCAAATTTAGGATATAGTTTATATTTTGTCTAGGGAATAATAATAATAAATAAAAATCAGAAAAACAATTCGTAAGCTCACCTCAAATACGCGGGGCGTGTATTTCCACACGCGGGGCATATTCCACACACCCGAAGACGTTCCGCTTCAGAGACTGTTTTACACGGGGCGTGTCTTCCTATACGCCACACGTAAAGCGCATCAACAAGGCGTTCCAAGTTCAGGAGCACAAACACGCGGGGCGTCCTTCTCTTACGCAGCGTGTACTTTCCTACGCGGGACGTAACACCAGAGGCGCCACGCGCAGATACCATCAACGAAATGCACAAGCTTCATGACCTCCAATACGCAGAGCGTAACCAAGGACGCGCGGGGCGTATCACCTCTTCCGGCAACAGTTCGAAGGAGTCAATGGAAGTTGATGGTAGTTAGTGGAAGTTGAGGTAGTGGGGTGATGTGGCATGGAGGTGGTTGAGTTAGTTGGTGAATAATTACCAAAATACCACTCAATAATTACCAAAATTCCACTCCAAAATACTATAAATAGACCCCCTCCCCTTCATTAAAAATCACACTCAAACACAACACAAAACCCCTCTCTAAAGGTCCATTTCAATGTTCTAGTTCTTAGTTTTAAGTTCCTAGTTCTTAAAGTTCTTCAAAGTTCTTTCTTTCGTTCTTCGTTTTTCTTGGTTTTAATCCCTCATTTAGCTTCCTTTAGCTTCAATTCAAGTTCTAAAGCCTTTTTTTCGAGTTTCTCAAATCAAATTAGTGTTTTTAAGTCGTTACTCTGTTCAAGTTTTCAATTAGAGTTTCCTTTCTAAAGTAATTTTCCAGATTCGTCCATCCTTTTTCAAAGCTCAATTCTGTCCATTTAAAGTTATTTTTTGCCTTCGATCCCTTCGACTAAGTTGTTCCTAACGTCTTGAATTTCGATTTAGCCTTTTGATTCATTCAATTCCATGTCCAGAAACTCCGTTTACAAGGTGATCTTTATACCCCAAATTCTTTTAGCTATTCTGTCCAGATTTTTCCAGATTCAACTAGTCATTTTCAATCTTCAATTTCGTCTGTTTACCATTCGTTTTGGCCTTCGATCCCTTATACAAAGTTATTCCTGACGTCCCGAAGTTCAATTTACACTATTTATTTGCCCAATTCCGTGTTCTTAAGCACTCCAACCAAGCTCCCGAAATTAAGGTTTAAATCTGCCCCATTTGCCCACCAACGTTTTGCCAAGATCATATACCGTACGGGCCCGACCGGTTGCAGCTCTCCAAGGACCTCACGCCGACACCAAAATTCGACATCAATCCGAGATAGCTATTGTGGCTCCGAGTTTGTTGTTGAATTCCAATTTGTTTATTGCATTTCAATTCTTCGTATTGATTTGTTCGTTCTAATTCAATTGATTACCTATATGTTTAATATGGAGATTTCTCAATTGTAATTCATTTCCAATTTCATGTATTCAAACCTTTATTCATCAATAAAATACCAATTTTCACCAAATCTTGTGTCAATTTCGCACTTTAAATTCCTTTATTTTCTCGTCTTCAATTTACCCGCATTAGCTTAAATAAAACAATTTATCTAGCAAAGTTTTCATAACGGCGCTAGAGACCCAAGAGGGACTTTTTCAATCCTTGCGTCCCTCGCCAATCGCTTCGTTTAAGATTTCAAGTTTTGGCGCGCAATTCCATAAACTTAACCGTCTTTAATAATTGAGAAGTAATCTTCTCTGGCACGCCCGCACCCTAACCACACGTGACAAGGTTGAAATTAGCATATTTCGAAAATATCGCTAACAAATATATAATTTTAATTATAGTTTAATTCAATTTTTGTTTAACATATATTGTAATTCTTTTGTATCGTAAATATAAAATTTAATTTTAATTACAGTTTAATTCAATTTTTGGTTTTTCATTATATTCTAATATATTTTTTAATTAATCTCCTATTTTATTATTAATTTTTCACAGAATTCCAAAATATGAAAATGTATTAAAATTCCTAAAAAGTACAAACCATTGAATTTTGTAAAAATAAATAAATCATTCACCTTTGATTAAAATTCTAAAAAAAATTAATCAATTATTTTCAAAATTAATTTAATTTGAATTATTAATAAAAAATATGTATTAATTTCAAATATACATAATATAATTTTTTTTCATAGCATGATATAAAATTACTTAAAAATAAATATGTCAATTTATTTATTTATTTAAATTATATAAAAGTTTTATATCCCGTGCATCGCACGGGTTTTCGACTAGTTATAATTAATATTGATATTTTGTAGAAAAAATGACAGATTTATCCTTGTTAATTAACAATAATTATGGCAATGAAGTACTCCATTAAGGTTGTATACATTCAAAGATAAAGCAATAGGTAGGGCGTTATGGGTAATTTATATATTTAAGGTAATTAATAACTCTTGAAATATGCAATACGTCAAACATTGTGAAACTTAATTCCTTCCTTTAAACGCCGAACTTTTAGGAGCAAATGGAGTATTATTTTATTAATTTATAATATGGTATTTTATTAATCACTTGAGGAGGGTTGTTGAGGACATCTTGTCCGGGCCTATCACACAGCCCAGATCTATCGGATGTTCCCGTTAATACAAGAAGAATCAGTGGACGGATCAAAGTGCCTATTGTACGGATGAACAGACAAATCCTTGGTAGGCGTATCCGTTAGTACAAGAGGTTACTTCCTCATTAAGGAGTCATAACTTTGCTTCCTCCCGAAGGAGACATGCCTGACACTTAGGGCTGTAAATGAGCCGAGCTGCTCATGAGCGGTTCGGTGGTTGGCACGATAAAAACTCGACTCGACTCGGCTCGATTTGTAAATGAACCGTTCGTGAGCATGATTTATTAGCTCGGTTCGTAAATGAGCTGAGCTTGAGCAAACCAAAGCTCGGCTCAAAATCTCACGAACAGGCTCGATTAGAACATTTATGGACAAATTTCAGTTTTGTAGAAAAATATATAGTTTTGTGTTAGTTCACAAATATCTAAACTTAATATTATTTCATTTGCTATTAGATGAGTTCGTTCACAAACATTTGAGTAATAGACGAACAATTTATAAGCATCTTATTTATTTATTCACAAACTTTGCTTGTGAGCTTGTTTATATACACAATTAAAGAACTATTTGTGAGCAAACTTGATAAATATAATTAAAGATTTACTCGCAAACAATTTATTGTTAGATAATTTTCTTGATGAACCAAGTTCAAAGAGGATTTTGGACTCGAAACAAGATCGAAGCTCGGCTCGAGCTCGTTTATTTTCTAATGAGCTGAACTGAGCTTGAGCAAGCCAAAGCTCGGCTCGGGCTCGAGTTCGTTAATTTTATGGCGAGCGGAGCTTGAGCAGGCCAAAGCTCGGTTCACATCGATTACTGCCCTACTGACACCAGCGAGCATCGTCCTATTTACTGTATATGTCATTTAGTCCTATTTACTATTAGGCCACTTACCTATCTTACCCTTTTGTTTCTTCTTTGATTGTAACCTTAGTAAGGGTATTTATGTTGGGGTTTAGTGTCCTATAGACAATTGTTCTAGGATGTAAACTAAATATGAATGAAGTGTTCTTTATATCATTTTTTTAATAAGATATGGTTTCGTAACTATATAAAGGCAACCCCTTTTAAAGAACTAAATAAGTCTAACAAAAGGAAATCCCTAAGTTTGTTTAAAGTGATTATAAAGTGTTCATACAAGCATGAAGTGAGACGAAACTTTATAATAAACTAATAAACTTAAAACCACCCCAAGTCAAGTAATATGTTTAGGATTGACATATCACTGTTGAGACTTGCATGTAACAATGTTTTCTGTCAAGACAGAAAGCTGATCTCACAAGCTTCAGATATACAGATAATCTAGACAGTTGCATGGATCCAATGAAAGGGAGTTCATTAGGATTGGGGACCCGACCTTAGATAACAGGATGGGTAGATTCATCCTTGTCACCTGTTCATCTCATTGGTATTAATAGGTATAAGTAATCCTCAGACTCAAAGGAATGTTAATTGGTGATTCTGGATTATGGAATGTGATGCTTTGATCCTGTTGTAACACGATCCATAACAGAGATGACTCTGGGGTGTGAACGGCAGACGTTGGGTATCACAGGAAGTAATTGCAGGATAATTATACATTGGATTGAGCATTTGTCACTCCCGATAAATAGGAGATACGTCCAAGGATCGCTTGTGGAAGACTTGACTCTAAATCCTTGCAAGGTGATAGCTTAAGACTTGAAATACAGATTTCACTTAACCTATCTAATTGGAGTTGACTCGGCCTGTACAAGTAAAACGAACGTCTCGCTATATGTGACTTGACATTATCCATAGTCATAAGATTCAGTTCAAGGATGTAGTTGATAAAGGATCGAATTATACTGTAACTAATACTGAAAGGTCAACGACAGAATCAACATGTCTTCTTATAACTCTGGGGGAATGTTTCGGATTTGCTAATCACATTTCGCGTACTCATTCCGTTATGCAAAGATTAAATATAATTCCGTGAAAATTAATTTAATAGTTGCATACGGCTAGAAGCAATAAGAACCTAATGGGTCACACATAAGACTTGGAGCCCAAAAGAGAAACAGATGTTAATTAATTAATGGAAGCCCAACTGAATCCACTAAGGCCCAATATATAAGGGGGGCGATTTTCATGTAAGAAATTACATGAATAATTAATTTGATTCTTAAACAATTCTAATTAGATTATAATTGTGAATTAAATTAATTAAAGGATAAATAAGTTAGGAGTTTTAATGAGATTAAATTGCACCTATTATTATCCTATAAGATTACTATTATTATCTTTATATTTAAGATATAATTATAAATAATAAATAAGAATTATATTCCGAATTAAATTCTTATTCAGTAACCTAATTCTATCTAACTAGGGTTTAGATACAAGAGAATATAAATACCCCCTACATGTGATTTTTGAAAAACACAAGTGCAACCGAGAGAGAGAATTTCGACCCCCTTAGTCGAGGACGAAATAATCCACCGCTTCCTACCGATTCAATTGATTTCATCTCTTTCTCTTTATCCTTGATCTTGTGTTTATTTATTAGAGACAATCTATTCTTGATTGTTTTAATACGGTTGATATCTAACTTGATTTTGGGTTGTGTTTTGTCTTGTGCTCGGGAACTCGGAGTAAGAGTTGTGGGCACTTCGATTGCAACAGTAGATAGAACTTCATAAAGGTATTTCCTTCTATCCCTCTTTATATGAAATAACGATTAACGGATCTTGGGTTAATGGAAATAGGTTAAAAAATTTATATTTCCGCTGCCAAACGTTTTCCTATTTTCCTTCAATTTACGCCCATAATATTTGTTTAGGGGATGTATTTAATCCCTACTAGTTTGTAAGGATGGACAACTTTTTATCAATCAAACAATATTTCTCTTTGAGACCAAAGTTTTATACCTATATCTTGGTATCAACTCTTTCTAGTGTAACTAGAGAGGAAACTCTTTGTTGATTTCCGATTAAAATCATCAAGTTCGTCTTCAATCTGTTTCAAGGATTTAATTTAACACACTGGGGCCGGTGTACGACGTCTCTTCTTCGATGCTTAGTGAAGTAAGAATGACTTAGAAAGTAGAATGAAGTCAGAATGATTATGTACATTGTGCCTCTTTTAGAATGACTATTTATATATATGTGAATCATAGATACCTACTGATATATAGATCTCCGCATGTCGGTGTTCCGTTGGTCCACATATCCACTTTTGTGTATGTCTCCCTTTACCGTAAATCACGACGCTTCTTAGGGATTAGGAGCATATATTTATAATCTGGCTATGTGATTGAGACACGTGTCCTAATGGTTATGCTTTTCATATAAGGCTTCTCATTAGTTCACGTGTCTAGCATCTCATAACTCTTTATTTAGTATGATATCACATGCCTCCTGATGGGCTCATACTTGACCCTAATAAACATACCATGTGTGATTAAAATCGCAAATTAAGGCATTTAATTGTATAGAATAAGGACTAAAAAGGTCTTTTGTGCAGATATCAAATGAAAGGACGAAACAGCTGCTATGCAGCCTGTTTAGTAGGAAAAGCTGATGGAGACCCGTCGGACTGGCGAGTAAAAGGGAGAAAAGTGGAGGACAGCAGGAACAGGGAGGCGGTAGCAAGAGTAGATAAAGTAAAATGATGAAAAGATCCGGACCTTGAGTGTTCAAGTGTCCAAAGTCAACACCCTTCTATGAAAGAACAATTTCACCTTTTTCTGGAACAATCTATTTTTGTAATATTTAGTATTATTTTATTTTGGCATTCCTTCCTTGATATAGCGAACAGTAGGTGGAAGAAGGGAGGTACCTTTCTTTTGGATAATTTTGGGAGAGAAAAGCTTCATCTTTGGGAGCGAAAAACTCTCTGAAATAGCCAACTAACTCCATTAATGGGGAGTTATTACTTATCTTGTGGCTGTTCACTTGGTACCATGAGTGAGTAGACTATTGAATGGGCTAAGGCAGCTAAGGGTTGGAGTTGTAAGTACTCTTAATCTTTTTATGAATGAATGTAGTTTATGCATATGCTGTTTGATGATGCTCTTTAGTGCATGTTTCAATACTTGATATCTAGTGTTTATGAATGATGGGAGACTGCTTTCATTCTCACGTATCTATCATTAAACATGTGAAACCTGAAATAGGAATATAAGGGTTTTATATCAAGGGTTTTCTGAAAATGAAATGTTGCTTCGTGTTTAATGCAAGAAAGAACCATCTTTAAAGATGCTTGAAGTTGTAGTAAGTCTTAGGATCTTAAGAACACACGAGAGTTGACTTAAGTGAACCTAAAGGAGAGACCTTGACCGCGCCGTATTACATTCATGAATAAATAGACAAAAGTCATACTGTAAGCTCCATGTTCCTGCCATTGGCTTAGCCTGTTCCACCTTTTTATTGTGATAAATCAGTACTTTCTAAACGAACTACTAGAAGATCTTTCGTTGTTAGCCATTTCTAACCAAATCATACAAAACCATTCCCAACTAAAGAAAAAAGTTACATTACAACTGTTAGACGAGGTGCCGCGGCCTAATCTCCCGGGCGGACCGGGGGGTGGACAACCTCATGGCGACGTAAGCGGTGATTGGCGCCGAAAGCAACCAATCGTGGAATCAAGCTGCTCGGCAGGACCGGAGCTCGGAGATATGGAAGAGTCGCCACCCACGAATGGGAAAATGAACACCGATCCCTTGCGGGAGATCGGTGTGGGTTCGGGAAACTTAGGTACGAGCCGAGAAGGCTAGCTCCTTTCCGGAGAAAGGCTACTAGGCACCCCGACATCGCCCGGTTATGAACCACCGGCCTCCTACTCAGCATGTTAGGCGATAACAGACTAATCGTATACTTCTTTAAGTTTAAAATTCGTTTGAAACCCTTTTTTTTCTCTTTTTGGAAATCATTTTGAGTATATGATATTGAAAAGCCACATCAGTAAAGAATCACCCATTTATGTTTATACATACACAGAGAGGGGGAAGAAAGAAGTAATTTATTTACAACCGTTTTTAAATGTTATGTTGTGTGTCTATTCTACATTAACTTATTTCTCCAAAACCATGTTTATTACATGGTTCGCACCTTAATCGCCGTTGGAACGATTTAGGTGCGTTTTAAAACCCCGTTCGATGAAGCTTACCCGAATCGCCGTTGGAACGACTCGAGTAATTGAAAACGTTAAAGTAAAAGCCTTTTAATAAGAAAACATGGTTAAACATACAAGTCAATTTTATTTTGTAAAAATTCTTTAAGAAAATGGTTCAAAACTCTTATTATTAACAAAGAAAACGATTTTGATTATAATGTTCGCTTAATCCGTCGTTGGAACGGACTAAGGTTTTAAAACGTGGTGTTTTGAAGACGATTTGAAATATAAAAAAAATGACTCCATTTACCTACATTAGAAATCTAAGAAAGCTCATTAGCTTAAATAATTTAATTGAAAACTCTCTTTTTGTGATTTATTTTCCCCACTTATTTAATGGACTCTCTAACTATCATAATTATATTAACAACCCATTTAAACCACCACCCACATTCAAACAAAGCCCACTTGAAATATGGACATAAGATTAGGCCCAAAAGAATAAAGAAAGTAATTTATGCATACATATATACATTTAAAATCAAAAATAGAATATGAGAATAAAAGCTAATACAAAATGAACTATATGTATATAAAAATAACGAGTACAATATATATATATACTTTAAAAATAGGAAAATAGGAAACAAATCCTATAATTAATGAAATAATTCTTAACCAAAAATAGTTTTATTCAATAATCACCAAAATAACCCAAATGTTTCAAAACTATACATATACACAACTAATATAGTTTTAAATACCACAAATACCATATGCTAATATATATTAATTATTTCCCCAAAAATACTAAATAACTAATATTTAAAACATAATCCAAATTAATAAAAAGAATACATATATATACTTATATTTATATTGTGAAATGTGATAAATAATAATATACACATATCCTAAAATAATTATAGATGCTAAAATTCTAAAATAATTTGAAAAGAATATATTACATAATTATATATGTATATACTAAGGATTGAAAGTCTAAAAGTTAAGAAAAAGGGGACCGAAATGACATTTTTTACATTTTGGCAGATTTACAGACGGAAAATCCGTCGGTAAACAGCCTTTAGTGACAGAATTGGCAAATTACAGCAGCACTCCAATATTTTCCAGATTTGTTCAAAAGCTTTAAATTAAATCTAATTCAATCGTTTTGGACTTCCGAACTACCAAAAATGGATCATAGTCGAAAAATGAAGTTCCTAAAACGATGTTTTTATTTTAAAACGTTATTTGGAAATATTTTTTAAATTAGAAACTTATAATTACAACGTTTTCGACACCCGAACTACCTTTTTATCGGATCACGGTTCGTATTGGGATATCAAGACGAGGTTTTTTTATTTTAAAACAAAACCGAATTTTATCTAACGCGAAACGAAAATTAAATAAATACTAACTAAATAAAACGTGACAAAATAAATAAATGACTAAAGGAATAAAAACTATAGCATAAAAAAAAATAGAAGGAGAGAAATAAATTAAATAAAATAAAGAGTCTAGTCCTCGGATAATACCTTTAATTCGGTATCTGACAGTCGAAGCCGATTGATTCCACGAACCGCAAGCTTCCGTTTTTTCATGAAAATTTAGTAAAAAATTGAACTTAGGAAATTTAGAATCTTTGAGAGAAAAAAAATATTTTTCTCAAAAAAATCCACTCTCTCTCTAAAAATGTTTAGAGTGAGAAAGTTTTCCCAAAATGCCTCCTCTTCCCCCCTTCCTCCTTTTTTTTTGCCTTGGGATCCGTGCCCTTATAAAGGGAAACGGATCCCGGAACAATGGGCGACGCCCAAAAAAATTTGGGCGTCGCCCATTGTGGTTGGGCGGTCGCCCAACCTAGTGTTGGGCTACCGCCCAACCTTGTTGGGCGCCCGCCCAACATGAGTTGGGCGCCCGCCCAACATGAGTTGGGCGGCCGCCCAACAATGTTGGGCGATCGCCCAACTTTCGTTGGGCGAGCGCCCAACGCGGGGTTGGGCGCCCGCGCCCAACCCTCGTCGGGCGTCCGCCCGATGCGTTGGGCGTTCGCCCGACGCGGTTGGGTGCCCGCCCGGCGACCCTCGGGGCGTGCCCCGCGCCGTCGGACGCGTGCACACCGTGGCCGCCGAGCGCGCGTTCTGCGCAGCTAGACGCTCGCACGTCGCGGCCGCCGAACGCGCGCTCCGCGCTGCCAGGCACGTGTGCTCAACGGCCCACGAGGGTGCGCACCGCCAGCGGTCCCAGGCATTGCTCGGGCGTCGAGAGTGTGCCACTCGCGGTGCGTCCGACGGACGCTGCGCGCACGTCTCGAGCCGTCAAGCGGGCGTTCGACCATCGTCGTCCGCGTGCGGGATGCCGTTTTGTGCCCGCGCCGTGCCGTTAATTTTCCTCAGCTTATTATTCTCTATATATTTTTCAAAACTTCCGGAATCAATCGCTTCGACCGTCTTGTTTCAGGTTTTCGTCACAGGTCCTCCGACTCGGTGTCTACAGTTGCCCCTACTTTTCTATTTTGACAGTGATGTGTGTGGTTCGAAAACGTTTTTGCTAACGTAACACATGCAATGTAAAACATATAAAAGTAAAAGACACGTAACGAGTAGGAGGAAACATACCTGACCTTTGCGTTGCGCGCTCCGGCGTTGCTCTCTGACTGCATCAGACTCTGCTTCGGGCTGCACCCTAGTTCACGACCTCGGGGATAATGGCTAAATAGCTACCCTAGTTTACGACCGCGGGGATAATGGCTAAACAGCTACCCTATTTCAAGATTGCGGGGATAATGGCTAAATAGCTACCCTAGTTTACGACCGCGGGGATAATGGCTAAACAGCTACCCTATTTCAAGATTGCGGGGATAATGGCTAAATAGCTACCCTGATTTACGACTGCTGGGATAATGGCTAAACAGCTATCCTATTTCAAGATCGCGGGGATAATGGCTAAAAAGCTACCCTATTTCAAGATCGCGGGGATGATGGCTAAACAGCTACCCTGGTTTACGACTGCGGGGATGATGGCTAAACAGCTACCCTGGTTTCAAGGTTGCGGGGATAATGGCTAAACAGCTACCCTATTTCAAGATCACGGGGATAATGGCTAAACAGCTACCCTATTTCAAGATTACGGGGATAATGGCTAAACAGCTACCCTATTTCAAGATTGCGGGGATAATGGCTAAACAGCTATCCTATTTCAAGATCGCGGGGATAATGGCTAAACAGCTACCCTATTTCAAGATTACGGGGATAATGGCTAAACAGCTACCCTATTTCAAAATTGCGGTGAAGATGGCTCAAAAGCAATTTTGGTCCACGGCCGAGAGTCAAATGGCTAACAAGCAACTTCGGCCTGTGACCGAGAGTCAAATGGCTAACAAGCAATTTCGGCCTGCGACCGAGAGTCAAATGGCTAACAAGCAACTTCGGCTTGTGACCGAGAGTCAAATGGCTAACAAGCAATTTCGGCCTGCGACCGAGAGTCAAATGGCTCAAAAGCAACTCCGGTCTGCGACCGAGAGTCAAATGGCTCAAAAGCAACTCCGGTCTGCGACCGAGAGTCAAATGGCTCAAAAGCAACTCCGGTCTGCGACCGAGAGTCAAATGGCTCAAAAGCAACTCCGGTCTGCGACCGTGAGTCAGATGGCTCAAAAGCAACTCCAGTCTGCGACCGAGAGTCAAATGGCTCAAAAGCAACTCCGGTCTGCGACCGAGAGTCAAATGGCTCAAAAGCAACCCCGGTCTGCGACCGTGAGTCAGATGGCTCAAAAGCAACTCCGGTCTGCGACCGAGAGTCAAATGGCTCAAAAGCAACTCCGGTCTGCGACCGAGAGTCAAATGGCTCAAAAGCAACTCCGGTCTGCGATCGAGAGTCAAATGGCTCAAAAGCAACTCCGGTCTGCGACCGAGAGTCAAATGGCTCAAAAGCGGGTTCTGTTTCTGGATTTTCTTACCACACGGTTGTCTGCATTTTCTCACTAGAGCCATCATCTCGACGATTCGATGGGCACACGTCTGAGTCCGAAATGAAATAGACTACTAATTGTTTTTCTATTGACTGTCGTCTGTATTTTGACTGGTGTCACTGTTCTGTAAAAATTAGCTGTTGTCTGGAATTGTTGTTTTGACAATGTTAGTCGCTGTCTGGGAGAAATGCAGGCTGAAACGGACTGCAAATCGGAGGTCTGTGCACCTGGTAATTAATTATTTACTTTTTACCTTTATGTCAAATCGTACTTTTTTTCCTATTTACGGGAATGCCATTCCCTTTTCCTATATAAGGTGGTGGGGTTTCATTTCAACCCCACACCTTCTCTCTCCTCTTTCTCTCACTAGACTTCAATTTGGATTATTCTCGGGATGGATTTAGACGAATGGGATGGCACAAGAGGCATGGACGAGGTTTATGTGAACCTGGATAGAGTGGATACCTTCCACGACCCTACGACACATTTGAGCAGGACACGCTGCAACGAGGTAAGTGGTTTCTCACTTTTATTTGATTTGAACTCTAGGCTTTAGCATTCCTATACGAACATGATTTGCATGCTAACTCTTAGACTACCTTAGAGGACTTTAGCTAGAAAACGTGAATTCCTTTATTTACACGTAACACTTGTTTGTTTTTGTAAGAATGCGCGCTATATGCGTGTGAATAGTACACTACGAATTTATGCATGTTAACAGTAAAAACAATGTGAATAGTAAAAACGTGAATAGTGCACGTGAATAGTAAAAACGTGAATAGTGCACGTGAATAGTAAAAACGTGAATAGTGACAACGTCAATAGTAAAAACTTAGCTAATGCACGTGCATAGTAGAACGTGAATAGTGCACGTGAATAGTGACAACGTGAATAGTAAACTTAGCTAATGCACGTGAATAGTGCATGTGAATAGTGACAACGTGAATAGTAAAAACTTAGCTAATGCACGTGAATAGTAGAACGTGAATAGTGCACGTGAATAGTGACAACATGAATAGTAAAAACTTAGCTAATGCACGTGAATAGTGAAACGACGTGAATAGTGCACGTGAATAGTAAAAACTTAGCTAATGCATGTGAATAGTGAAAACGATGTGAATAGTGCACGTGAATAGTAAAAACGTAGCTAATGCACGTGAATAGTAAAACCTAATCTACGCTCCTCATTACCGCAGACGAGGGTGGATTAAAGAATTGCCTAAACCTTACGTGAATGACCCTACAGGAGAGATTTTTACCGAAAATTGGTCCTAACTGACCGGATGTCTCTAGGTTAGATAATGGAAGAATACCTAGTCTTAACGCGTTTTTTTCAATTGCCGGCTTTAGGAGTTGTATTTAAATTTTCTTGTCTTGTTCCTTTTTAGTTCATTGAGATTTCGGGGACCACCGCCGAGGTTCTCTCATGGTATGATAGGCTAGGTGCCGCGGCGAGAGCCCGCGTGCGCGAGTTGGGCTTCGAGCCCTTTATTGCAGCGCTGCCCCGCACCAACGGGGTGTGTGATCCTTTTGGCCTACGGGCCTTATGCGAGCGGTGGGTTGACTCGACCCACACCTTCCACCTTTCCTTTGGGGAGATGACCATCTCGCCTCGAGATTTTTCGCTGTTGACAGGATTGCGAGGGAGCAACACTCCCGTCCCTTTCCACTTTGGTATGATGCAACCACAGGTCGACCCTGCTAGGCTTGCCGCCTTGATTGGACCGGGAGTTCGTTTATGCGCCAAGTCTACTCCGGCGAAGTTTGTCTCTACCGCGAGCCTCTTGAGTAGACGCGATTTCTGCGAGACTGACGCTACCGACCTGGCGGTTCGTAGTTTCTTAGTGTATGCTCTGAGTGAGACGATTTTTCGCACGAAGGGCGGGAAGGTACACGCAGGTCTCATTCAGGCACTTAGCGATCTGGATGCAGCGGCTTCTTATGATTGGGCAGGGGCAGGCTTAGCCTTTCTTTACAAATTCTTGGATCTGACTTGCCGGAAGCGCAAGGACTTCGGCGGTTATACCTTTGCCCTGTTGGTACGTGGCGCCTTCTCGACTTATCCGTCTTATCTTTTTCGCATTTTTCACACTCCTAGTCCTTATTTTTACCGCAGGTGTGGGCATACGAGAGACACATCCTTCCTAGCCGGTCTCGACCTCGACCGAGAGTGCCGAGGCCGCCATTTATGACTCGATGGAGGGACTTCGACTTGAGCGCTGAGAGGAGTCGGACAGTGTCGCGGCTTCTGGATTGGATCGACTCACTGACCTTGGGACAGGTAGATTTTGCCTAATCAAGCTAGATTTTTGTTTGAGTCCCTCTGACTTTCTCCTTGTGCATTTTTCTTTAGATTAAGTTCAGGTGGGATGATCTTGACTTCGGCCCTGATTATGCATACGCATCGATGATCCAGGAGCAGCAGTGCGTGCTCACCGGCCCTTGTGTGCGGGCGTGGTATTTGGGAGATCGAGGCATCACCGGAGTGAGTGATGTTCACTGGACGCCGGGGGAGATTCCCGTTTCCATGTTTGCTATACGGACTCTGCCCTTATCGACTATTCGTCGAGATCTGACCCGCCATTTTGTCGGTAGAGTGGTCTGGATTCATGCCGGGGGTCGCGAGCCTTATTTGTCTACTTTACTGAGCGCGAGGGATGCCCCGGCGGCAGCGATGGAGGTAGATCCAGTGGCGGACGTGTTTTCGAGAGAGGCGGTCGAGGCCGTCTTTGGTCAGGCGGAGGTTCCGGTAAGTGATTCCGCCCTCTTTTCATTTTATTCATGATATGCTCGGAGGTTTTATTGTGTGTTTTTTTTTTTTTTTTTTTTTTGCAGGAGGGATCTTGGAGGAGTGCCCACTTATCTGATTTTTTCAATGGCACTCAGACTCAGACACCAGCACGCGAGCAGCCCTACTTCGTCGGCGAGTCCTCCAGCGCAGCCCGACCGGAGAGATCGTCCATAGGCGTGCCTATACCAGGCTACGGGAGGGATTATGCTACGATCCGCTATGACGAGTCTGGGACACCTTATGCGGGATTTGAGGCGGCCCCTCCTATCTTCTCCTCGAGGATCCCGTTTGATCCCTCGGACGCTTCACTGACCACTAGGGAGACCTGTACAGACTACGTGGATCTATCCGGCTTCCTACGAGATTGCCTCAGCTTGCGCTGCACCGACCACCTGGTATGTATCATCATTGTACTTTAGTGTAGTGAAATATATGCATGTATGTATGATTTATGTTTTTGCCTATGCTGCCTCTTATCTTTTTTTTTTTTTTTTTTTTTTTTTTTTTTTGTAGAGTGACCTTCATGCCCATGAGCGAAGACAGAGTGAGCTAGTGCGGGAAGCTGATGCCCGAGTTGGTCGTGTGTATCAAGAGAGGAACGACCACTGGTCGGGGGTGATGTGACGGGAGACTGAGGGTCGCTTTACCGTCGAGGAGAGGGCGCGTGATGAGTCGATCAGACGCCTTGCTACGGAGGAGAGAGCACGAGCTACTGATGAGAGAGCACGGGTTTTTGATGAGAGAGCGCGAGCTTCTGATGAGAGAGCGCGTGCTGCCGAGGAGACACTATCTGCGGAGCGGGCATCTCACCTGAGAGATTTTGAGAACTATTGGGACTTCCCTCCGTATTAGGCTCGTAGCTTTCATTGTTGCTTTGTAGCTTTTATTAGGGTTTCTCCGATGTATAGCTGATGTATAGGGAGTGGGGTGGATAGTAGGTAGGCTTTTTGTGAAAAGTAGGATAGGAAATGTATAACTCGTGATTCATATTACCATGCATTCAGTAGATTATGATGATTCCAATCATTCTCGTCAAATATATTCATGCCTTTATTTATTTACAAACAACAGAAATACTTAGTCTCTTATACATTGTTTTTGTAATTGCTCAAGTTATAACTATTGTTACCAGGACCCGCCTTTCGGTTTTCGGATCCCGACGATTTTTCTCCTCTCCTTTTACTATCCCGGAATTTTTAAGTGAGTGCCCTTTCGGGTTTTCACCCACTGGGATTTCCCTTATTGTTGCATAGGTCGCCCTTTGCGGGTTTTCAACCTATCGGGAATTTTTCTTTATTTTTTTTTCTCTTTTTTTTTTTTTTTTTTTATGAAAAGTATTTCTTAAGCCTATCCAGATTGGTAGGTTCGGAGAACTCCATGCCGTCCATTGTGGTTAACTTCACCGCTCCTTTGCTTAGTATCTTCTTTACGACGAATGGTCCTTCCCAGTTAGGCCTGAACTTCCCCCTCGGGTCGGTGTGCGTCACACGGATCTGTTTCAGCACCAAATCTCCTTCTTTGATAGGGCTGGTCTTGACTTTTTTATTGAAAGCCCGAGCCATCCTTCTTTGATATAACTGTACATGGTAAAGGGCTTCCATCCTTTTTTCATCAACTAAAGCCAACTGCTCACATCGCCTCTTCACCCATTCTGTTTCGGGAATTTCTGCTTCTACTGCGATTCTCAACGATCGCTTTTCGATCTCAATCGGCAAAACTGCTTCTGTGCCATACACCAAAGAGAATGGTGTTGCCCCAGTCGAGGTTCTGACTGTCGTGCGATAAGCCCACAACGCGAGTGGGAGGTGCTCATGCCAGTTCCGATGTGATTCTACCGTCTTTACGAGGATCCTTTTAAGGTTCTTATTAGCTGCTTCTACTGCCCCATTAGCCTGTGGACGGTACGGAGAAGACCTGTGATGTTCAATGCCATATTCTCGGAAAAGATTCCTTACTTCCCCCTGAAACTGGACTCCGTTATCCGTGATCATATGATGAGGCACTCCGAACCTGGTGATCAAGTGTTTTTCAATGAACTTTCTCATCTGCTTGGATCCCAGTTTGCTAAACGACTCTGCTTCTACCCACTTGGTGAAATAATCGATGGCGACTGCAATAAACTTATGTCCATTTGAAGCATTAGGCCTTACTTCACCGATGATGTCAATGCCCCAGGCAGCGAATGGCCAAATAGGTGCTAGCACATGTAGTTCCATGGCCGGAAGATGATTGCAATCGCCGTGGATTTGACAATCGTGACATTTCTTCGCATACTCGTTACAATCTTTTTCCATGGTGAGCCAATAGAAGCCTTGTCTGATAAGTTTCTTAGCTAGTACTGCTCCTCCCATATGGGCTCCACAAATTCCCGAATGTACTGATTCCATCACCTCGCGGGCTTCCCCCGCATCCAAGCATCTTAGTTGTAATCCGTCAATGTGCCTTTTGTAAAGCAAGTCGTTATGGATGACGAACTGACGAGCTAGCCTTCTAATCACAGCTTGATCCCTAGGTTCTGACTCTGCCGGATATGTTCCATCTTTCATGAAGTTCACGATATCGAAATACCACGATTTTTCATCTGCCCCTAACAGCATTACGTCTTCGTAGCACGGTTTGTGAGATCTTCTCAATACCAATGGTTTCGAAGCAAGGTTTCGGGGATTGTCCCAAACTGACACCAAAGTGGCCAAGGCATCCGCGGCCTGATTCTGAGCTCGAGGAATGTGATAGAAGCGACATTCTTGGAATCTCAATGCCAACCCTTCTAGCTGATCTAGATACAACCGTAGCCTTTCTTCTCTCACTTCCCAGTTTCCTTGTGCCTGTTCGATGATCAACTTGGAGTCACCCCAAATTTCGACACATGACGCTCCCAGTGCTGCTAATGACTCCAAGCCATAAATGCATGATTCGTATTCGGCCATATTGTTGGTAAGGGGGAAGGATAACTTCTTCGCCATCGGGATTCTTTCTCCTTTCGGGGAGATAAGTAGTACTCCTACTCCGGCTCCATTCGAATTAACTGCTCTGTCGAAGAACATTTTCCACGGTATAACTTCGATTGCATTCAAATGTTCATCGGGGAAATCATAGCTTATCTCTTCTTCTTCTGTATTCAGGGGTTGATTAGCCAAAAATTCTGCCACGGCTCTTCCTTTGATAACCTTCTTTGTCACATATTCAATGTCAAACTCGGACAAAAGCAACAACCATCTGGCTAACTTCCCCGTCAAGGATGGAGTTCGGTATAGATACTTTACGGGGTCCATCCGAGAAATAATGATCACTTTATACGATTGGAAATAGTGCCGCAGTTTCTTCGTCAACCACACCACTACCACACATGTCTTTTCGATCATGTTGTATTTGAGCTCATACTCTAGGAACTTCTTACTCAAATAATACACCGCGTGTTCCACACCGGTGTCTCCCTCTTGAGCTAACATTGCTCCGATAGATCGCTCCTCAATTGCTACATAGAGGAGAAGTGGCTTTCCCAGTTTAGGCGGTCTCAACACTGGCGGATTAGACAAGTAGCTTCGGACACTCCCCAACGCCTGTTGACACTTATCATTCCAAACGACGGGTTGGTCTTTCCTTAACAACTTAAAGATTGGCTCGCAGATTGTGGTGAGTCTCGCTATGAACCGACTGATATACTGAACTTGCCCCAGAAACCCCCTCACTTCCTTCTCATTTCTCGGCGCCGGCATTTCCTTTATAGCCTTCACTTTATCGGGATCCACCTCAATTCCCTTATTTCCGATTACATAGCCTAAGATTTTCCCCGACGAAACGCCGAAAAAGCACTTCTTCGGGTTTAACCTTAGCTTGAATTCTGCAATTCGGGCCAAAAACTTCTCGAGGGCGGCAAAATTCCCTTCTCTTGTCTCTGATTTGACCATCATGTCATCCACGTAGACTTCTACCTCCTTGTGTATCATGTCATGGAACAGGGCTGTGGCCATTCGCTGGTAGGTTGCCCCGACATTTTTCAAACCAAACGGCATCACTCTGTAACAGTATGTTCCCCACTCTATTGTGAACGACGTTTTCGCTTTGTGCTTTTCGGCCATCTGAACTTGCATGTAGCCCATGAAACCATCCACATTTGTGTGTAAGACGCTTGATGCTGCACTGTCGATCAATACATCGATATGAGGCAAGGCAAACTCATCCTTGGGGCATGCCTTGTTAAGATCTCTGTAATCCACGCACATCCTCACTTTGCCATCCTTTTTCGCGATGGGCACTACATTCGCGACCCAAGGGGGATAGTCGATCACTTCGATGAATCCTGCTTCTAACTGCTTCTTCATCTCCTCTCTGATCTTATCTGCCCATTCGGGTCTCATACGTCGGAGCTTCTGCTTTACGGGCCTCGCCTCGGGATATGTTGGAATATGGTGAGTCACGATTGATTGATCGATTCCAGGCATGTCTTCGTATGTCCATGCGAATACAATTTCGTATTTTTTTAATTATTCTCTCAAATTCTTTTCTCTCTTCAATAGTTAATTCTTGAGCAATTTGTATAAGTTTAGGATTTTCATCCGTACCAAGATTGAAAGTTGACATTTCTATTGTATTGATTTCAAATGTAGGCATGTTATATGAATGAGAATGCATGGAATGATCATGATCAACATCAAGCAAGTAAGCAAAATCAGAATTCATTTCATTGATAGCGTGGGTGATTACATCATCAGACTCAAACAAAGCAGTAATACAATTTTCATCCTCAATATCTTCGGACTTCTCATATACTCTCGAGGTACTAGGCTCAATTTCAGCTCCTGTAGCCGCTTCAATGGTAATGACCTGCTCCTCGGCATTTGAATCCAGCATCATGATCTCCTCGACAAAGCAGCTTGCCTTTCCTTTGCCCCAGTCGGCGACATCATTGAAGATTTCAAACCCTAGCAGAATCTTTCCTTCCGTGCTAGTCCACGACTCGGACATTCCCGAATATGGCCTTCCATGCCCCTCGCTTACAAAATGCTTCCTCAAGCCTATTTTTCCTTCTGCACTCATGTTGGATGGACTCCCCTGCTCATATCCCAAACCCCTCCGGGTTTTCTGACTCTTAAAATCCGGAAACTCCGACAACCCTTGATGGTGTGCTCCTAAGCCCATTCCCGGGATGAAACCTCCTTTCATCATCTTCGCCACATCGGTGGTCATGCTCGACTCGTAAATCCCAGAGACTTGGAATCCGGAGAAAAGTTGAGGCTCAATTCCCAATGCTGCCACCGAGCTCAGTTTTTCAGCTCTAATTGTAACTATCTCCTCCCCGAAGGGGAACTTAATCATTTGGTGGAGCGTGGAGGGCACACCTCCCAGCTTGTGGAACCAAGGGCATCCCAACAACACAGCAAAAGTTATTGGGATATCCAACACTGTGAACTCAGTTTCTTCCTCGTGCGGCCCCACTTTCAACTTGGCCTTGAAAACTCCTTCAATATGCCTACGGCTGTCATCGTATGCTCTGATCACTGTTTCAAAAGCTGTCAAATCTCCTCTCTCCACTCCTAACTTGGACAAGAGCTTCAAAGGACAAACATTAATGGCCGATCCATCATCGACCATAACACAGCTAGTCTTCTTCCCGTTAATTTCCACTCGGATATACAATGGCTTGTTGTGAGCCTTCCCCTCTTCTGGGAGATCCTCGTCGGTAAACGTAATCTCAGTCTTCTTTCGGGCCATTATTGCCCCTACTAGCGCTGCCGGCTCAGTGTCGGTGGAGATCACCAAATTCTGCAACTCCTTCATCAGGTTCTCACGATGGTACTTAGAATGGCATAAAACTTCCCAGACCGTAGACTTAGCTTGCGTCTTCTTCAACTGTTTAAGAACTTGGTCGTCGGGCTTAGGAGCCGAACCTTCTCCAATCTCAGTCTCTACCATTGGTGCCTTTCCCTCGGCCACACGACCTGATCTCATCATCACCACAACTTCCGGCTCGTCATCCGACTCGTCCCAAATGTTGATAGGGATCTTCCGATTGGCATCCTCCTCGTCCGAGGAACTCGCCCAGATGTCTACGACCATTAAATCCATGACGTGAGGAACACTCGGATTCAGGAAAAAGGGATCCGCTGATCCATACAAGGCCCAACCTATCAACTCATCATAGTCATGGAGGGACACTCTACTCATCCTTCTCGCGGCCAATGGAATAGCGCCTCGTTGTATGCACATAAGCTGCACCTTATCGCTCATTGCCTCATTACACTGCTCATAACGGTGCCTCCACCTTCTAGCATAATCTACAAAATGTTCCTCGGGGAATTGCCTAATCCTGTCCAGATCATCCAGGGATCCCGTCCATGGAATGTACATTTCATATCTCGCCACAAAGGCATTTCGGAGCGGTATCCAATGACACATCTCTTCCTCTGACAAACCCTGATGCCACAATAAGGCTTCACCCATCAAGGTTTCCGGAAAATGTTCATGCAACTCACACTGTGGGAATCCAGCGTTATACATATGATCGCGGAATATCCTCGAAAGCTCTATAGGATCCCGGTATCCACCATACCTAGGCATTGCTAACACCGCATCAGGTGTTTGGTAAGATGGGGAATCAGGAGTTTGCTCTGCTAGCATCCATACCGTATATTCCTTGATAAATCTCTTCGTCATAGCTGCCCAATCGATCTTAACATACATCGGCAGCGACATGTACCACATCAGCGGTTCACCCATCAATGAATTACAAAACAAGCTAGTGATCTCTTCCTCTTTGAAACTCAAGGCTGTCATAGCTGACAAATAGAAGTGAAGGTGCTCCATAGGGTCCTTATTGCCGTTATACTTGCTCACCCTTGGCAATGGACGCTTGATGGGTCCAATCTGCATTGCAAAGTGCTCTGCGGTTCTATCCTCAGCTCTCTGATACTTTTCAAGAAACAAATCCGACAACTGATCCCAATCGTGCTTGCAAGAGTCGGGCAATGAATGGAACCATTGCAAAGGCTCCCCTACCAGTGAATGGTGGAACCACTGAGCAATTTCATCTACCCCAAAGGATTCAATAAACATGTCGTGCATATACTCACGCAAGTGCACTTCGGGATCCTTCCTCCACTGAACAAACCCAAATTAGGCACGATAGTCCGAGACGACCCTTCTCCGGTCTCTTCGGCACTATCCTCGTCATATGGTGCTCCACCATCTGATCCTTCCTCCATTGGTTCGTCCTCTTGTTCCTCACCCAAGAAGGACACATACAAACCATTTCCCACATTGCTTCTTTCGACGGAGTCCAACAACTCCTCTACATCTTCCTCAAAAGATTCCATCACTACAGTTTCCGTCAAACCAACTCCGATCACGCTCACCCTATGATTAGGAAATGGATTGCGCCTAACGGAAGGGTTTGCTGACGAAGGATCAGCTATCTTCTTCTCCTCAATCAAATCTTGGATTTCGTGTTTCAGCCTCTCGCAATTCTCAATCGTATGTCCATAACTGCTGTGGAATTCACAATACCCTCTAGCCTGAATCTGCGGAGTAGGTTGAGCTTTGTTATACGGGGTAAGGGCTTTCAACAATCCCTTCTTCTGCAGACGTTCAAAAACCTTTGCGTAAGTCTGATCGAATTTGGCGAACCGCCTCTTTTCGATAGCATTAAGATCAACCACTTTCACTGTCGCAGATTCCGCACTCGCGCTAGGCCCTCCGGCACTATATCCCGACTTCGTCCACTTGGTATAAGCTTTCTTCGGCTCCCCATCGCCCTCGACAGTCAAGGCGCAACTATACATCTGATTGAAATCTGTGAACGGCATATATCTCAACTCATTCTTAATATACGGCAACGTATTGCCAATCACCATCCGGATCTGATCTTGCTCAAGCGGCTTCTGTTTCATGACCGCGGCCTTAGCCCTCCATCTCTTCACGAAGTCTGAAAGGGATTCCCCAGTCTGCTGCTTAGTGCTCTCTAACTCTTTCAAAGTGACTTCCAACATGGTGTTAAAACTATACTGAGCGATGAATGACTTCGCTAACTCCTTCCAATCCTTCTTTGTCACCATTGGCAGCGCATGGAACCATGTGAGGGCAGCCCCCTCCAGGTAAGTGTTAAACAGCCCCAAGACTTGATCCTCGGTTAGGATCGTGTGCTTCATCACCGCAACGTACTGATTCATGTAAGCAGTGGGATCTCCAGTTCCATCGAACTTTTTCATGTCAGGGAGCCGAAATTTCAAAGGCAAAGCTGTTGCTGTCAAGCAATTCTTCAAGTTATAGAAATCTTGACTCCCGGAGCTTCCTCCGCGCAAGTCCTGCACTTCTTGTGTGATGTGTTGCCTCCACTCCTCTTCCTTAGCTTTCTCCTTCTCTAACTGTTTTCGGACATAATCCTGATAATCCTCCTCATTCCCAAAGCGAGGGCCATCGTTCACCTCATTCTCAGCACGCTTACTACCACTCTTGTTGTCCTTCAGTGCTAACTCAGCTAGCTGGGCCAAGATTGCGGCCAGCTGGTCGTTGATATTGTTCATAGAATTCTCTAATTCAGCCACCTTCTCGTCGGTTGCAGACATACTGACGGAAGACTGAGTATACTCGGATGAAGATGATTCAGGAGCCACAACTACTGATTCGGAACTGTCTACTCGCAGCTGATCAAACTGTCTGACAAGCCGATTACTCTCGCGAAACCACAACCGCTTAATGATGACGTCTTCGCGAACGGTATCCATTAGTATGTATGCATGATTCGTGGTGTGTGCGTTTATTTATTTACGATTATAAGATAAGAAGAACAAACGTTAGTTCTATTTACATGTATCACAACATCTCTCTTCCACCCTTATTCCTCCACACACTCGTTGGTCCAGGTCTCTTTCCTAGGATTTTGGTTTTTTTTTTTTTTTGGCTCACATTGCGGTCCAGGGGACGCGTGATGCCGTCGATTATTGTGGGAAAATAAATCATTCATCAGACAATACAGTTCGTTTTGACGTATCCACGTTCAGTGACTAAGAAATCGACCACGTTGAATTGTTCTTTCAGAATAACTCGTCTGTCGTCCTTTCGTGAGACGCGTTAATTCGGGTTTTGACTCCCTTTGAGCGCATCTCAGTTTTTAGACGTGGTTCGAGTTATTTTTCTAGTCCAATCGTTCGTTATTGTCAATGACTCGTTCCCCTTTTGTTCGCGTGGGTTCGTGTCTCGATTTTTGGATTACAACAGGAACTTTTGGATCTATCGAGAGACGTAACCACGTGTTTATTTAGTGACGGAATCACTTTTGGATTTTATTTTTAGGGAACGGACTCATCGCGTAACGCGTTTGTTCTTAGCGTCGAGGATCCGTTTGCTCATTTTGCTACGTAAAAAGACGGCGAGTCTTATTTTGAGCGCACGATAATCTTTCGGCTAATTACAACTCTTTGTTCCTCCCACTCCACGGGATATATCATCTCAGTGTGGTTATAGAAAATAAACGTTTCGTTGAATCGCGTGTTTATTCGGAGCAAGGATATCACCGTTTTCCTTCCTTTAGGCACGATTTAAGCAAACACGTACATCGGGCCATATTTCTTGCAGTTTTGGTAACGGTCGAAATGATCGAGTCGTTAGTCAAAACCCGCAGTCTCGTCCATATGGCGCAATTATATGGTTTGGCTTAATTCGGCTTCGAGATTTTAAACGGGGTATACACTCGTTCGAGGCACGTATTCAACGGTATTGGTTTATTTTCTTTAACTACTCTCGGGATTTGACATATATCGCAGATTCGGAATGATTTTGGTCTTTTAGTTCATTTTTCTTTTCTTAGTCACCTTTTGCGGACACGTCCATTTCTCTTAAGAATGACGCAAGGCATAACGTAAAAGCTCGTCTTTTATTCGGAAGGGACGGGCTACTTGTGCGAAACTTTTCACGTTACAACAAGGTCGTTCGAAACAGAAATGTTCTTCGTTTTCATTTCGTCGTGATCTCGTTTTATCCTAATTTATTTAAAGAATGTGAATAACGGCCACCGTTAATATAGTCTTTTGTATCGAGATGTAACTATCCTTAATACCGAACTGATTCATACTAATACGTGCTTACGTCATAACGTATTTCCTGAACACGTGCCTTCGTCGGGACACCGAAAGGGACAAGGCGGGTCGCACATGTTCATTCATATGAGATGACTAAGTCGTCTTTAGTTCAAATCGTTTCGATGTTTTAGGGTAATTAGTATGTCGATTCATGAGTATATATTAACGCATCGTCTCATTTTCTTTACATTGTCTAGGATTAGACACGTATCATGGCGGTTTGAAAACACAAACTGATTCATTTATCACATCAAAAATAGTAACGGGTAATCCTATGGAAACTTCTAAGGCTACTATATGCTGACACGGCTGACCGCGGGACCTCACAGGACCGCACAGATTCGCCCCTAACGAATGGATGGGGACCCTCTGGCGCCTTACTGTAAGGGGGAACTTACGCTATACTCTTTCGAGCGACGAATGGACTCTCGCTAGAGGTTTCGTGGAAATTACCCAAAGGGTTTGCAATAATGCTCGTGAATGCATACGAAAAGAAGTAAAACGATCCGTCCCCGTTAAGGGCTTAGTGCATGCCTTCCGGAATCAAATTTCTCGCTTCCCCAGCAGAGTCGCCACTTGTTAGACGAGGTGCCGCGGCCTAATCTCCCGGGCGGACCGGGGGGTGGACAACCTCATGGCGACGTAAGCGGTGATTGGCGTCGAAAGCAACCAATCGTGGAATCAAGCTGCTCGGCAGGACCGGAGCTCGGAGATATGGAAGAGTCGCCACCCACGATGGGAAAATGAACACCGATCCCTTGCGGGAGACCGGTGTGGGTTCGGGAAACTTAGGTACGAGCCGAGAAGGCTAGCTCCTTTCCGGAGAAAGGCTACTAGGCACCCCGACATCGCCCGGTTATGAACCACCGGCCTCCTACTCAGCATGTTAGGCGATAACGGACTAATCGTATACTTTTTTAAGTTTAAAATTCGTTTGAAACCCTTTTTTTTCTCTTTTTGGAAATCATTTTGAGTATATGATATTGAAAAGCCACATCAGTAAAGAATCACCCATTTATGTTTATACATACACAGAGAGGGGGAAGAAAGAAGTAATTTATTTACAACCGTTTTTAAATGTTATGTTGTGTGTCTATTCTACATTAACTTATTTCTCCAAAACCATGTTATTACATGGTTCGCACCTTAATCGCCGTTGGAACGATTTAGGTGCGTTTTAAAACCCCGTTCGATGAAGCTTACCCGAATCGCCGTTGGAACGACTCGAGTAATTGAAAACGTTAAAGTAAAAGCCTTTTAATAAGAAAACATGGTTAAACATACAAGTCAATTTTATTTTGTAAAAATTCTTTAAGAAAATGGTTCAAAACTCTTATTATTAACAAAGAAAACGATTTTGATTACAATGTTCGCTTAATCCGTCGTTGGAACGGACTAAGGTTTTAAAACGTGGTGTTTTGAAGACGATTTGAAATATCAACAAAAATGACTCCATTTACCTACATTAGAAATCTAAGAAAGCTCATTAGCTTAAATAATTTAATTGAAAACTCTCTTTTTGTGATTTATTTTCCCCACTTATTTAATGGACTCTCTAACTATCATAATTATATTAACAACCCATTTAAACCACCACCCACATTCAAACAAAGCCCACTTGAAATATGGACATAAGATTAGGCCCAAAAGAATAAAGAAAGTAATTTATGCATACATATATACATTTAAAATCAAAAATAGAATATGAGAATAAAAGCTAATACAAAATGAACTATATGTATATAAAAATAATGAGTAAAATATATATATATACTTTAAAAATAGGAAACAAATCCTATAATTAATGAAATAATTCTTAACCAAAAATAGTTTTATTCAATAATCACCAAAATAACCCAAATGTTTCAAAACTATACATATACACAACTAATATAGTTTTAAATACCACAAATACCATATGCTAATATATATTAATTATTTCCCCCAAAATACTAAATAACTAATATTTAAAACATAATCCAAATTAATAAAAAGAATACATATATATATACTTATATGTATATTGTGAAATGGGATAAATAATAATATACACATATCCTAAAATAATTATAGATGCTAAAATTCTAAAATAATTTGAAAAGAATATATTACATAATTATATATGTATATACTAAGGATTGAAAGTCTAAAAGTTAAGAAAAAGGGGACCGAAATGATATTTTTTACATTTTGGCAGATTTACCGACGGAAAATCCGTCGGTAAACAGCCTTTAGTGACAGAATTGGCAAATTACAGCAGCACTCCAATATTTTCCAGATTTGTTCAAAAGCTTTAAATTAAATCTAATTCAATCGTTTTGGACTTCCGAACTACCAAAAATGGATCATAGTCGAAAAAGGAAGTTCCTAAAACGATGTTTTTATTTTAAAACGTTATTTGGAAATATTTTTTAAATTAGAAACTTATAATTAAAACGTTTTCGACACCCGAACTACCTTTTTATCGGATCACGGTTCGTATTGGGATATCAAGACGAGGTTTTTTTATTTTAAAACAAAACCGAATTTTATCTAACGCGAAACGAAAATTAAATAAATACTAACTAAATAAAACGTGACAAAATAAATAAATGACTAAAGGAATAAAAACTATAGCATAAAAAAAAATAAATAGAAGGAGAGAAATAAATTAAATAAAATAAAGAGTCTAGTCCTCGGATAATACCTTTAATTCGGTATCTGACAGTCGAAGCCGATTGATTCCACGAACCGCGAGCTTCCGTTTTTTCATGAAAATTTAGTAAAAAATTGAATTTAGGAAATTTAGAATCTTTGAGAGAAAAAAAATATTTTTCTCAAAAAAATCCACTCTCTCTCTCTAAAAATGTTTAGAGTGAGAAAGTTTTCCCAAAATGCCTCCTCTTCCCCCCTTCCTCCTTTTTTTGCCTCGGGATCCGTGCCCTTATATAGGGAAACGGATCCCGGAACAATGGGCGACGCCCAAAAAAATTTGGGCGTCGCCCATTGTGGTTGGGCGGTCGCCCAACCTAGTGTTGGGCTACCGCCCAACATGAGTTGGGCGGCCGCCCAACAATGTTGGGCGATCGCCCAACGGCGTTGGGCGAGCGCCCAACGCGGGGTTGGGCGCCCGCGCCCAACCTTCGTCGGGCGTCCGCCCGATGCGTTGGGCGTTCGCCCGACGCGGTTGGGTGCCCGCCCGGCGACCCTCGGGGCGTGCCCCGTGCCGTCGGACGCGTGCACACCGTGGCCGCCGAGCGCGCGTTCTGCGCAGCTAGACGCTCGCACGTCGCGGCCGCCGAACGCGTGCTCCGCGCTGCCAGGCACGTGTGCTTAACGGCCCACGAGGGCGCGCACCGCCAGCGGTCCCAGGCATTGCTCGGGCGTCGAGAGTGTGCCACTCGCGGTGCGTCCGACGGACGCTGCGCGCACGTCTCGAGCCGTCAAGCGGGCGTTCGACCATCGTCGTCCGCGTGTGGGATGCCGTTGTGTGCCCGCGCCGTGCCGTTAATTTTCCTCAGCTTATTATTCTCTATATATTTTTCAAAACTTCCAGAATCAATCGCTTCGACCGTCTTGTTTCAGGTTTTCATCACAGGTCCTCCGACTCGGTGTCTACAACAGCGAACACCCTGTTCTATAAGGTTTTTTGGATTAAAATTATTCATCAATCCCTGAGGAGACGATCTCTACTTACTGAAATATTACTTGTTTCTAGTGCAGTTGTTAGAGTCTACTTTTAGGACAACACCTCCCCCCGGTTTAGAGTTTGTTATTCGAAGCTTTTCAGGGTTTTGTCTTGAATTACCTATATGATCAAGGATGGCCCCAGCTTTATTGTTTAGAGGCCCACATCCTGCCATTTGTAGCCACTTTCTCTTCCCTATGGGCTTTATGTTTCCTATATATTGTTTCTCAATAATACATAAGGAATAGGTAATGATTATTAACTTTCCGCCCTTTGGGATCCTCACAATTTGTGCTTATAAACCATTTAAGTAAATATTTTTGCTTTCACTTTTCCTTGCATCGACTCTATCCTTTAATCTCTATCCTTTAATCCCTGTAAGTTCTTTTGCCTTATTTTCCTTTCCATTTGGTAGCAATTTTTGTTAGTTTGTGAGGCTTCAGAAGAACTTCATTCCTTTTTCTCCATCGAATTTCTCCTATGTACTTCCCAACATGGCACCTAAACCCTTAAAATCACAAATGCTACTTCCTCCAAATATCAGAAAGCTACTTCCTCAAAGCTTCCCAAAATCTTGTTGAGGAAGCTCATGAAAAAATTAATTAGTGAACTTAAATATGTACTCCCAACATTCTACACTGTCTATGAATGATTTGGTGAAGATTGTGGCCATCCATGGCTAGAAAAGATGACTGTTAGTCTGCCCATCGAAACTTAAACAATCTTTGACCCTCCTCAAGATACTTTAGGAATGTCTTTGCGATACCTTTTAATGGGATATGCGTTTTTCCGTACCTCAAGGGGCTATAGCTGCTATGAATAAGTTTAATATGTCGCCTTGTTAAATTTTTCCAAACACCTGGTTGGAGCTACTTTCGTTCTCCAAAGTGTGTTTGGACCTTGATGTTAACATGACTAGCCACTATTTCGCGCTTGCTGGCATCCTAATAAGAAAGTGGCTGACGATATGATTTAATGATCTATTAATACAAATTGTCGAAACCTTCTTGATAAAAATATTCAAAGTGTGAAGAACATCAAATCGAAGTGGAACAAAGCTTCATGCAGTTTTAAAACCTGGAAAATTGCCAGTACTCTCACTTCCAAGGAGAAAGATGAACTTAAGCTCTTTTACAATTATACTACACAGCGGTCCTCTCAAGAGATATCGGTCATGATTCCATTTGACATTCCTTCGGTTATTATAATAAAAAGGGATATCATCCAGTTGAAATCCATGGATCCTTTGAGACTTTTATAAACGAGCATATACCTTTTTACTGAGCAAGAGATGAAACATCCCAGTGGATTTATCTTGCAATTTAGCTTCTTGACATCATTAAGTTTCTTCGATGACTCCATATTGATGATGGCCTCGATTTTAATTAATTCTCACAATGCTTACATTGATGGAGAGTCTATTCCCCAGTTACTGGTACAATGGGTTGGTATACCAAACATTGATGCTACTTGGGAGTCAGAGGTCATGCTCAAGGCCCATTTTTTAGAATTTATGCATTCTTGGGGACAAGAATGTGCTAATGGATAGCTCTTTACCATCCTTAACTATCATTCTGTTATTTATGCATTAGTTAATTACTGTTTTTTTTTTCTATTTAGCTATTTGCTTTGTTTTCCTATTTAGATAATTCTTATTTAAGGAAGCTTAGAACTATTTGGGCGATGAAGTTTGTTAGGCCAGCTGTCATTGCACAATTGCGTAACCGTTCCTTGTCTTTTTCCTATTTAAGAGAATCAACCTGTACTAGTTGGTTATGCTTTTGATAAATGAAATATTTCTTTCCTTCTGCTAAAATTTTCTCTCTTCTCTCACTGTTCTAGTTCTTATTTTCTTCCTATTCTAAAATTCTAGTTCATCAGAATCCTAGTTCTGACAAACATGTATATAGGCGTATCTCAGACAGCATATGGAATTATTATGGTGACTCATTGGCAATTGATATTCTGTGGAGATATTGGGCATTTGGATGACAAGTCCAGCCTTACATTGTGCCTTCTCTCAACACTCCATAATGTTTGTTATGACAAATCCCTTTGATGTCATTCAGATATCCAGATTATATGAGGTAGCCTAACAAAATTTCTTATGAATGTCATGTCAAATTTTCCTTTATGTATAATGAGTAGTCAGAGTAGAATACTAACATACTTCAAATAGATAATGCAAGTTGTTTACTAATACTCATTTTACAGACATTCTAATTATCAAATTGTTTATTTAGATATATTGCAGCAGTACATATGCATATTTTAAGGACAAGCTAGAGATCGAGGTCCAAAGTTCTTATGTTCCTAATATGCTTGGTTACCTAATCCCTACACTGTTAATATAATATCAAGCATTGACCAATTTGGAACCTACCTCTTCTAATATTGTAGGACCTCATTCATGCTTGTAATTTTACTTAACATTTTAGAGTTTTGTTAATACATAATTCTCTTACTCTTTGATGACCCGCGAGGCTAAACCGGGTCATATTCATTTCGCAGGCCCAGCCCATACTTAGACCCATGGTCTAAGATCGGATGGGACCCGAATGAAGGAAGCGGGCGCAGCGAGTAACCGCCCCAAATGGGACCCGAATAAGCGGAAACGGGTGAAGCGAGTAACCGCCCCGAATTCCTAAACGGAGCATCAAGACTCCCACTCAGAACCACGTTCGTTGTCATGAAGGCCACGAAAGGGACATGGCCTAAAAAGAGGAAACCGCCCTCAGAACGTGGCCCACTAAGGAGTAACCGCCCTCGGCGGTTACCTAAAAAACACCTATAAAAGGCCTTAAGAACAAGGGAAAAGGGTACGTTCACATTTTTTGCCCTACAATATTATTGTCAAATTACCAACCCTCTTACAAAAACTGACTTGATCGTCGGAGAGTTTTCCCGGAGATCTTGTCTCCGGTTCTGTTTTGCAGGTAACTCCGGCAGGGAATATCAAATCGGATCCGGCAAGTTATCATTGGTGCGGTGAACGTGGACCTTTTTTACCAACGTCTGGTTAAAGGTACACAAGGAACATGTCAGAACCATCACGAACGGCCGGCGTTACAACCAGATCAACCAGTATGAACTCCAGGGGACCACGGATTGTGAATTCGCAACCTACAAGTACACGGCCTGTGGTCCCTAGCTCGTCGGGCCCTTCGGGACAATTGAGTCCCTTATTGTAAGTTCAGGTGCAAACTGAAATGGAGATGTCCAATAGTGACTTCGTGCAGATGGCGGGACAAGTCTTGGCTTCGAATATGAGCCAGGAGGCTGGAGATCGAATGATTAATTTATTAACGGCTCTCGCCGAACACAATACCGCCGTAGCGGCTGCTCCTCAAGAACCTGTGGTCATCTCAACACAATCACTGACTATCCCTGTCATATCTGCCCTCCCGCAGCCATCTTAGGCGCCAAATCAAGTGGGCCAGAGTAGTCGCACAAACCCACACAGCCACCCAAGCAACTACTCGCACCCAGATCTCATTACGACGATACATCCGACCGGGCAGCCATCCCAACCGTTGCCAGGAGTGCCAGGAACTCTTCCGCTACAACAAGTGCAACCTTTTGTTCACAGACATTCGTAGTTGATGACGCCTGACGCAACTATGTCTGGACGAGAGCACACTTGGAACTTTGATCCTATAACGGGACAGCGGTTAGTCCCCCAACGGATCTCAACACCGATTGGTGGGTGGATGCCACCCAGAATTCACCAGCAGCGGATGGAAAAAGTCCGGCGAGTACCCGATATTGACTTAGAAGATCAATTACGGAGCATGATGGAGCGAATGGGGTACTCGCCTAGGCCGAGAGCCGAGGTCCAGAGCGATTCACCTTTCGCCCTTTCGTTGCGGGAATTCATTCCAGATCACAGAATCAAAGCGCCCGCGATACCTAAATACTATGGGGACCCAAATTCCGACCCTGAAGCACATGTCAGGAACTATAGAGAACTAATGGATGTCGCAGGAGCAAGTGAAAGCATCATTTGCCGGTTATTCTCGACGACTTTGGGCGGGGCTGCATCTGATTGGTTTCGATCTTTACCTGCAGAATCTATTCACAATTGGCAACAATATAGTCAGGATTTCTGTGCGAAGTTCGTGGGCTGTAAGGCGGCAGATGTGACGGATTGGCAGCTGAAGGAGATCAAACAGAGAAACTATAATTGCCTAAGGGAATTTGTTGTCGCATTTAATGATATTTTGGTGCGATTACAGAACCCGGATATCGTGAGCATTCGCAACATCATGGCGGATGGAACCACAGATTGGAGCATGCGGGAAGAAATCATCCGCAACAAGCCACGCACCGTAGCCAAACTTATGAAGATAGCAAAGGAATTCATGGAAGTGGATGATGTCAACAGGGAACATAGGGCTCAAACCCGGCGAGAAAGAGATGCCGCTAGATCCACTTCGGACAATCGGCGCCAGATCCAGTCCAAAAGCAATTTTGTTCGAAGAGGCGATCACCCCTTTCAAAGTGGAGGATATCAGACACCATTAAACACGACTCGCCAGGAGGTGTTACTTTGGATCGAAAAGAGCCCCCTGAAGAAGGATGTGCGGTTCCCCGAGGTAAAAAGTCGAACCAGTTTGGGGCGACATCCTAACAAATATTGCAGGTTCCACAGATTGAACGGCCATGACACGAATGATTGCTATGAATTAAAGAAGGAGATTGAAAGGCTGATCGAAAGGGGCAAACTGAGTTAATTTGTACGAAAAGAGGCTAATAATGAGAAAGCAACGTTACCGCATGAAGCAGAGGCAAGGCCCGAAAAGAAGCAGAAAAAAGGAGTGATAAACGTGATAGCCGGCGGGATCTATGAGCCTCCAACAAAAAGAGCTCGCCGTGAACAGCGAAAAAGCAACACTCATAGGGGGGATGCCCTCAACTACTCATTTGCGCGAATCACGGAGCCGCATGCGGATGCTTTGGTGATCACAATGGCTGTGGAAGGCTGGGACGTCAAGCGGGTCCTTATTGATACTGGCAGTTCTTGTAATGTTATTACTCGGACTGCATTCAACAAGTTGGGAATTAATGACGATCGAGTGGAACACACCTTCATGGATGTAACTGGTTTTGGGGGTCAATCCTCTCAAACAAGTGGACAGGTGGTGTTGGAGGCAGAAATGGGCGATAAAAACCTAAAATGGCGAGGTGATTTAGAATTCGCAATTGTTGATCTCCCATTGGCCTACAACATAATTCCGGGACGCCCATTCTTGTCGGAAACGGAGTCGCTCATCTCAATGAAACATTTAACATTACATTTGCCAACACACCAAGGGCGAGTCATAGTTGAAGGTGATCAACTTGTATCTCAACAGGCATATACATTGTCACTCGAACCAAAGCCAGACGAAGAGGATAAAGTCGAAGAGAAGCTGCCAGCGGAAGCATTGGGAGAAACGGAACTATTCGCCATCTCAAATAACAAGAACGTGCGAATAGCGGCTGGACTCTCAGAAGAAACAAAGAAAGCCATTACCGAGGTATTGATCCAATGCGAGTCGGCATTCGCCGCTCCGAATGAAGTGCTTAAAGGAATAAGTCCAGATATAGCAACCCATCGTTTGAATATGGACAAAGGTGCAACCCCAGTGCGACAGAAAAAGAGAGGGCACGCTCCAGAGCGGCAGAAGGCGATTGAAAAAGCTGTGGCGGATTTGCTAAAGTCAGATGCGATTCGAGAAGTCACCTATCCGGAGTGGCTAGCCAATGTGGTGCTAGTCAAAAAGCCAAATGGAACGTACAGAATGTGCGTCGACTTCAAAGATCTGAACAAGGCATGTCCGAAGGATATGTATCCGCTTCCTAACATTGATATATTGGTAGATGGGACTGCAGGATATGAAGCTTTATCATTCACCGACGTGAAATCCAGTTACCATCAGATACCCATGGAGAAGGCGGATGAAATCAAAACATCGTTCATAACTCACCAGGCGACTTATTGCTTCAAGGTGATGCCCTTTGGATTGAAAAACGCGGGAGCAACATACCAGAGGATGATGAACAAGATATTTTTAGACAAATCCGACGAGAACTTCTCGATCTACGTTGATGACATGATCATCAAAAGCAAAAAAATGCAAGACCACCCGCAGGATATCAAAGAAATCCTGGAAGTGCTAATCAAATATGGCCTCAAATTGAACCCAGAGAAATGCACATTCGGAGCAAGAGCGGGAAAGTTCCTGGGTTTCATTGTTAGCGGCAAGGGAGTTGAGGCGAATCCCGAGAAGGTTAAAGCAGTAATGGAGATGAAAACACTGAGGAGCATAAGGGAAGTACAGAGACTGAATGGGCGGTTGGTGGCATTAGGGCGATTCATATCATGCTCAGCTAGGAGATGTCAACCTTTCTACAATGCCATCAAAAAATCCAAGTCCTTTGAATGGACGCCGGATTGTCAAGAAGCATTCGAGGGGATAAAGCGATTACTGTGTTATCCACCCTTAATGAGCAGGCCGGAGGAGGGAGAAGATTTATTTCTCTACGTATCCGTCACCAATATGGCGATATGCACTATGATGGTGCGAGAAGAAGAAGGGCAACAATATCCAGTGTACTACGTGAGCAAAGTCTTGAAGGATGCAGAACTCCGGTATTCGAAGTTGGACAAAATGGCCCTCACAGTGATAACCACGGCGGCTAGATTGAAACCATACTTTCAGGCGCATACTATCATTGTGAGAACTGGCATCCCAATGCGAAAGGTACTACAGAAACCTGACGTATCCGGCCGGTTGATGGAATGGTCAATTCGCCTGGGTGAATTCGATATTCGCTATGAAGGAAGATCGGCGCTAAAGAGTCAAGTACTCGCCGATTTCGTGAATGAATTCACCTGGGATGATGAGGAATGGCCGAAAACACAAAATGAAGAGTGGAGCATGTACACAGATGGGGCATTATCTACGGATGGAGCTGGGCTGGGAGTCGTCATCAAGGGCCCGGAGGTTATTCGCCTATGCTATGCAGCAAAATTAACTTTCAAAACTACAAATAACGCCGCAGAGTACGAAGCAATGATATGCGGATTGAAGTTGCTCAATGAACTCACCCCAGAAAGGGTGGCAATCTACGGCGATTCCAAACTCATGATAAACCAGATCATAAAAAATTATCTGGTGAAACAGGAGGAGCTAGTAAAATACCATCAGGTGGTCGGCAGATTGACACAAGAGTTAACGCACAAGGGAGTCGTTTGGGAGATGGTGCATGTTCCCCGAGGCCAAAATGCAAAGGCTGACGAATTGGCAAAAGCAGCGGCAAGTAGAGAACCATGGAGTCAAAAGGCATGCAATTTGGAAATAAAATCGGCACCAGCATTCGAGGTTGATCAGATTATGGTCATCGAAGAACTGGAAGACGATGAAGATTGGCGGATGCCCATCCGCCAATATCTAGAGCAGGGAGATTTACCGGTTGATAAGAGCTTAGCCAGAAAGCTAATTGGGCAGTCAGCTCGATACTCAGTTCGGGATGGAACTTTGTATCGGAAATCGTACACATGTCCATGGTTGAAATGCATTAGTCGCAACGAAGGAGACTACGTGCTGCGAGAACTACATGAAGGAATTTGTGGCGCACACGAAGCTTCGGCGGCGTTGGCAAGAAAGGTCAAACTTATGGGATACTACTGGCCCAAGGTGGTGGAAGATTCTCAGAAGATGGTTGCGGAATGTCACAATTGTCAAATACATGCGAATGAAAAGCATGTTCCCGGAGCCGAACAAATCGCTATAATGACGGCGTGGCCATTCGCAACATGGGGAATCGATATAGTGGGCCCATTCCCAGAAATGACAAAGAAAAGGAAGTACTTGATAGTCGCAGTTGACCACTTCAGCAAATGGGTAGAAGCGGAGGCAGTAACCGCACAAACACCTGAGCGAATGATCGAGTTCTTACGAGAGAACATTATCATGCGATTTGGAATCCCGCAAAAGCTCATAACCGACAATGGCACCCAGTTCAACTATGCCAAGTTCAAAGCATACTGCGAAAGCATGGGGATCAAAAATCATTTTTCTTCCGTAAACCATCCCCAATCGAATGGTATGACGGAGGTTACCAACAGGGCCATGATTCAAGGCATCAAATAGCGGCTAGGAGACAAAAAAATAGGTTGGGCGGATGAGATACCCCATATGTTGTGGGCATACAGAACCTCTGTAAAGGCAGCAACAGGCAAAACACCTTTCTCGCTAGTTTATGGAGCCGAAGCAGTCCTACCTGTTGAAATCAAGTCGCCCACAGATCGGATAATTTATTATTGCGACACACAAAATCCTATCAACATTAGAGATGCTTTGGATTCTGTGGAGGAACAAAGAGAAAAAGCTTACATGCGAATGGCAGTGTACCGTAATAGAATCAAGAAATATCATGACAGAAGAGTGCGAAAAGTAATAATCAACGAGAACGACTTGGTCTTGAAAAAAGCGGATAAAATACAATCCAGAGATGGCAAAGGCAAGCTGGGCGTCAACTGGATCGGACCATACAAAGTATCCGAGAAGCTGGGACCAGCCACTTTTGAAATAGAAGAAATGAGCGGAAAGAAGCTCCCGTGCACCTGGAATCTAGAGAATCTACGCCTATATAAAAAGGCCGAGTAGTTCGAGGAAATGACGAGTACTCTTTTTCCTTTTATGAGTTTTTCCCATTGGGTTTTCTGATAAAAGGTTTTAATGAGGCTTTGATCCCACACAGTTGGTGTACCTATGTAATAAACCTTTTCTCTTTATCAATAAAGGTATTCAATTATTACATTTATTCAATATGTTACGTCCGAATGCGGATTGTTCTTAAAAACACATAAATGTGTTGCCTATTAAAGAAAGGCGGATGCATGATTACGCATCACTCGCAAAACCCTTAGGGTTAAACTCAAAAAACACATAAATGTGTTGCCTATTAAAGAAAGGCGGATGCATGATTACGCATCACTCGCAAAACCCTTAGGGTTAAACTCAAAAACACATAAATGTGTTGCCTATTAAAGAAAGGCGGATGCATGATTACACATCACTCGCAAAACCTTATGATTATATTATTTTCGAAAGAAAAATAATAGAGTAAGGCATAAAATTAAGCGAATAAACGAGTACTCAAAAATTGCAAAAAGGGTTTGGCCACCCTAGCGAAAGCAAAAATTACTATGAAGAATTACAAGTATGAAGTCGGCAAAAGGCAAGGATCATACATGAAAATAAAGTGACAATAATCGCACGTATAGGCAAAGCGGCAAGTGAAAGAAAATTAATATATACGGGCAGTTTGTTACATACAAAAAGTCCAAATATAAATTAAACTATGCTACAGCTTCCTCTCCTTCACCCCTATTGCTTTCCTCGCCTCCAGCGACTCCCTCATCTCCTCCAGTGGGCGGATCTACTTCAAGCGAATCCTCAACCCTCGAATCAATAACTGCTTCAGAGGGCGGTACCTCTTGCTCAGGCTGAGAGATGTCCTGCGGTGCCCCTTCTTCTGCATTCCGGGTAGGGATCTCGCCGATAATTGGAGATTCCTGAAAACTCTTCCAATCTAAGAGGAGCACCTCATCCATATCAGCATCCTCGGCTTCCAGCTTGTCCCACTTCTCAGTTAAATCCTTTTCAGGGATGGGAACCTTGGGGCGGTTAAGTACGAGACCCTGATGTCCATGCTCATAAGCGGCATGAATCCGCTCCCCATACCAGTAGATGCGGGCACCGTCTTCAGCCAGAATTTCCTCAGCCCTCTTCTTTTGTGTCTCCTTGGATCATCTAGATCGTCGAGGGCCTTTCGCAGCTCATCGGACTTAGCCTGAAGAGATTTAAGAGCCTCCTCCTTCTCGCTCACAGCCTTCTGAAGGGCGCCTTCTAGGACCTTCACCTTCCCTTGGACATCATCATAAAGCGACTTCTGAGTCGCCAATTCAGTACCAAGACCTTCCAACTCCTTGGCTCGCTCGGCATCCCTTCGGAGAATGCCCTCAGCGAAATTGATAATCTGCATATAAGACGGCTCACGAATAAAAAAGGGCGAATAGAAATAGGCGGTTACAATGGACGCAAGATCCTTGAAAGAGAATGACAAGCAACAATATACCTCTACAGAACGCTTCTCGATCCCCTCCACAGCGGTAGGGAGCGGTACTTGTTCGCGCACACGGGAAGCAGAGGGAAGCCGCCCGAGGACATTGCATATGGAAGAGACAATGTCCTTGCAAGAAAAACTCACGGCCATGCCAAAGGTCCTAGTCCACCATCCGCTGATGTCGGGAATTGGCTGCAAAGGCGTAAAGAAAAATATCAAGAGAACAGCAGATAGCTCATGAGGAAAAAAGTAGCAATATAGAAAGATGGAATAGATCAAGATACCTCGTGAATTGGGGTACTGCTCTTTCCTTTGGATGAGGCGGATACGGGTGTACCGCCAACAGTAAGGGACGCGAAGGTGTTCTTCTTCTTGGGACGAGAAGACTCTGTATCCGCACTTATCTTCCGCTTCCTCGTCAAAGGAAGATCCTCGGAGGCAGAAGCGGGACCTTGTGAAACGGAGGCCCTTACAGGAGAAGCCGCCTCAATGGAAGGAATCGTTCCTCCAGAAGAATCCGCCCCTACAACGGAAGCGGTTCCCGCCATCCGCTTCTTCCTTCTCGCTAGGGCTTTAGCCTCCCGATCTGCAGCGATTTGAGATAAAGGATCACCCCTGCAAAGGGTTAAAAGAAATCATCAACTTGGAAATAAAAAGTACCTTGTACAAAAACGCGATAAGGGATATAGACCACGCGATCCCCCTCGCGGTAGGCAATCGCTACTCGGCTCCTTAGCATATGGAAGGCCTGATCATATGTCCATACAAAAGGAGGGGTACTCTTCAGGAACTCGATGACAGCGGATTCTTCCTTGCTGGGGTAACCGAAGTTCAAACTCTTCACATTGGGCCGGCCCCAACGGCGAAGGAAGTTCAGATTTCCCTCATTAAACTTGATAAAAAAGTAAGAGCGATCCCACTCGCGGATCTTGTTCAGCTTCTCGTCAAAACCATAGTATCCGCTCTGGCGGATGAAAGTGAAATATCCCGCCGAACTCTTGAAATGATGAAGCTTGGAGAAAATTTTGAGCGAGAAAGGAACCTCCAAACAATCCGCCAGAAATTTATCCAGGGTCAAGTCGGCCCATCCATTTGGATGTAACTGCCCGGGTGCGATTCCATAACCACCGAGGACGGAAGCAATCTCATCCGCCAGCGGATAAGTGAAGCCGCAGATAATTTGGGCGACGAAAATGGTGAAATACCCCTTTGGGTAATCGCCCGGTCCTCTATCCTCCCCGGGAATGATGGTCTCGAGACCTTGGAGCCAAGGATATTGCACCCGCAAATCCTCAATGGTCTCGCGACAAACTAGGCTTCCCGACCTGTCCCTCTTTGGTAACAAACGAGGGGTTGGGACAGGTGGCAGAATCAACTTCTTAGGGTCAAAATCTAGACCCTCGTCGGTTGTATTCGCCAGATGGAGGAAGTCAGCGGGGTGGGAATCAGACCCATAAGAACTGGTTGAAACTTCATCAACCATCTCATCAACTTCATGAGAAACCTCGTGGATGTAGTTCTCATCGAACGGTGCGAAGTCGAGGTCGGGGTTCGACATGTTGAGGAAAAGAAATAAACAGAAGTAAAAAGCCGAACAAGGTACAAGTTATGAAGAGGAAAACTTACATGGGAAAGACAACACAGAGAAGTGACGGAAATAAGAGGTCAACGTCGGAAAAGATGACGCCGGAAAAGAAATAACGAAAGAGGAAAAATTCACAAGTTTTTGAATTTTGAATAGACAAGCAAAAACGAAACGTCCCTTATGAACAGACCCTAAAGGGCTCTTGTATCAAACTAAAGGGGAAGCATGTGATGACCCGCGAGGCTAAACCGGGTCATATTCATTTCGCAGGCCCAGCCCATACTTAGACCCATGGTCTAAGATCGGATGGGACCCGAATAAAGGAAGCGGGCGCAGCGAGTAACCGCCCCGAATGGGACCCGAATAAGCGGAAATGGGTGAAGCGAGTAACCGCCCCGAATTCCTAAACGGAGCATCAAGACTCCCACTCAGAACCACGTTCGTTGCCATGAAGGCCACGAAAGGGACATGGCCTAAAAAGGGGAAACCGCCCTCAGAACGTGGCCCACTAAGGAGTAACCGCCCTCGGCGGTTACCTAAAAAACACCTATAAAAGGCCTTAAGAACAAGGGAAAAGGGTACGTTCACATTTTTTGCCCTACAATATTATTGTCAAATTACCAACCCTCTTACAAAAACTGACTTGATCGTCGGAGAGTTTTCCCGGAGATCCTGTCTCCGGTTCTGTTTTGCAGGTAACTCCGGCAGGGAATATCAAATCGGATCCGGCAAGTTATCACTCTTAAACCATTTTCGAATACAATTTTGAGTTTTGAGTGATTGTAAATTTCCTTCATTCCTATTTAGTCAGAATTTATGTGCAGACATGTTCTTAGTGACCTTTATTTACTAGTGCTTGAATTGTCTAGAAAAGCATTTTTACCTCCAATACCAAAAGGAACCTATTCTAATGTCCTTATAGACCAAAAACAATGAAAATTATTGCTTCAATATGGCATTAAGTATACCAAGTGCAGTTAAACTGTCCAATTAGGTACTCATATAAATTGTTATTTTGAAAGATGAGCCTTTAGCTATATGAGCGTGATCAAAGGTGTGTGTGTGGGACTTGAGTATACAGAACTTAGATTTACAACCTAGGGTTTTGAGAACAGAATTTAGGAAGAAGAAGAAGAAAATTGAGAGAATAGAAGTTTGTATTAATTCTTTGATAAAATGCTAATACAGAAAAATGACCTTTATATAGGCGCATAATTGCTCAGGTTACTTAACAACTAAGAAATGACTAATACTTAACAACTAAGGAATTGATCAATACTTAACAACTAAGAAACTGACCCATAACAGAATTACTAACACAACAGCTACTTTCCCACCTTATTCCTCCTTTGATATGTAACAATACCTCCCTCTTTAGAGCATTCTTGTCCCCAAGAATGATAAAACTCAGGAAACTGAGAACTGATAGTAGATTCATCCTCCCAAGTGGAATCCACTGCTGAAAAACCAGACCACAGAATTAACAACTGTGGAACTGAAGAAGTACCCACCATGGCCATGCGAGTATTAAGAACTTTAGCAGGCTGGATATCCCACTCTGCATCAGTGATAGGAGGAAGAGTAGTAAAAGTACCGATCGTAGGATCCAAACGTTTCTTCAAAAGAGACACATGAAAGACAGGATGAATTTTGCTTGTAGGAGGTAATTGCAACTTATAAGCAACACAGCCAATGCGCTCTAGAACTAAGAAAGGCCCATAATACTTAGCTGATAGCTTAAGGCAAGTGCGAAGAGCAATAGTAGTCTGGCGATAAGGCTGCAACTTGAGGAAAACCATGTCACCAACATTGAACTCTCGATCAGAACGCTTCCTGTCAGCAACCTGCTTCATGCGATTCTGAGAAGAGGTTAAACACTCCTTAAGAAAAGAGCTCATAGATTCTCGGGCTCGAAGGAAATCTTCAACAACATCAACAAGGGAGTTTGTATTAGGGACCACTTCCATATAAGGCTTGATGAGGACTCATCTTAGTGGAACTATGATAGCTGGAGTTATACCAATACTCAGCTAAACTCAACCAACTATGCCATTTCTTAGGAGAAATAAAACACATACTCCTGAGATAAAGTTCCAGACAATGATTCAGCCTTTCAGTTTGACCATCTGTTTGAGGATGGTAAACACTACTAAACTTAAGTTGAATGCCTAACAACTTCATAAGTTCTTTCCAAAATGCACCTGTAAAGACCTTATCCCGGTCTGATACTATGGACTTAGGCATGCCATGTAACTTGAAAACACAATCCAAAAATGCCTTGGCAACCTGAGCTGCATTAAAAGGGTGCAAAAGTGGAATGAAATGGCCAAATTTAGTAAATCTATCTATCACCACCAAGATAGTGTCAAACCCTCCAGATTTGGGTAGTTTCTCCACGAAGTTCATAGAAATATCATGCCAAGCCCCTTGAGGAATCATGAGAGGTTGCAGAAGTCCTGGATATGCAAAATGGTCTGGTTTACACCTTAGGCATGTGTCACAAGAAGCTACAAAAACAGTGACATCCACCTTCATTTTTTGCCAATAAAAATGTTGCTGCAATCGAGTGAAAGACCCCTTAACTCCAGAATGCCCAGCAATTACAGAAGTGTGACATATAGCTGTTAAAACACCTTTCCACAAGATTTTGATTTGACAAATCATCCATGATTAAGAAACAATTAAATTTAAGTGCTTTGATTTAATTGTACTAATCCGTTTGTTCAATGTTGAGTACAAATATAAATGCAAAAGGAAATAAAAATAAGACAGGACAAAAACACAGCGTAAGCTGAGCATCATAAAAGATAAGTCATCGTCACAACATCAGGCTAAGAATGAAGATGATCTGAGAAGCTAAGTAAAACGGAACTCAGCATAAAAGAAGAAATGTCTGCTTCAGAACGAAGTCTTACAGAACGAAGCTGACCTTGGAAGCTGAGTAAGGGAGAACTCAGTATGAAATCTGGCAAACAATCAAAGGCAGTGGACAACGAAGTCAAGCTGAGTTATCCTCAGGACAACATGAAATGTCCGTTGGCTAGAAGACAAAGACTGCCAACCCTCTACGCCAATTATAGAAATCTCGGAATTACACAAAAGCCAAATTCCAAGATGAATGGGTCAACTGTCCGTGGCTAAAAGACGAACTGCCGCAAAAAGACAAAGTCTGTAGGAAGAAGACAAGCCTGACGTCTGAAGAATTCAAGATTCAGGTTGGCCTGCACATCTGAAGCTGACCAGAGATTTGTCCCCTAAAAGAGCCATTTTGGACTCAACGGACAAATCAAATTTCAAATGATCTGTTTCCTACATTTCAACTATAAAAGGAACAAAGGTTTCATTTGGAAGATTGCCGATTTACAGAAAATCATAAGTGAGAAAGATACAAATCCAAAGCACTCAAAAACAAGAAAAAGATCTTACACCAAACTTCCATTCCTTGTGTAAATGCTAGATTGATTGTGTGTAATCATCTAAAGTGTTCTTTGTTTGAAAGGGAACAAGTTCTTATCAGTTGTAATATTGAGAGTGTATGCTGAGTGCTCGGTGTTGAGTACTTAGTGGTAGAAAAAATCTGGATGTTCGGTTATAGCATTCAGTAGGAGTTGAGTAGACGAATAGAGGAAGGAACTCTTGCATATTCAACTGCCTTGTAATCGGTTTGTGCTCTACCTTTAAAGAGCTCAGTATTGGATTCTAAAAGCCCGGAGGACTCTGGGGACTGGACGTAGGCAGAGAGGCCGAACCAGGATAAGTGATACTGAGTAATCTCCAACTCTCTCTCTCTCTCTCTCTATATATATATATATATCTGTATGTGTTGTATGGTAAATTTACTCAGCATCTAAACATATTAAGCTGACTCTGAGTAAATTAGAGTGCTAAGTTGAAAGCTGACCTCGGTGAGTGTCAATTCTCAACTTACAAGCAAAACAGTTCTAGTCAATATCTGACTAAAGTTGTCTTACACTAAATTCGGCCAAGCTGACCAAAGCTGAGTTGACAAACTTACCAAAACTGTTAAGTCAGCATAAATAATTAACGAAAAAGTTATATTAGTTCCTAACCTCCCCCCCTTGGAACTAATCACACGGGACCAACAAGTGGTATCAGAGCCTAAGCTCTCTACTCAAAGATATAACTATCCTGAGCGGATCCCCATAAATGGCTGAGAATAGCACTCGTTTCCTACCAGGAAACCAAACAACACAGATACTCCCTGAGGGATTATCAATTACTAGGCCTCCCCTATTCTCTGGGTCGAATTATACATTCTGGAAGAATAGGATGAAAAACTTTATCCAAGCCACAAACATGAGCGCATGGCTTGCAATTGTTCAAGGTCCACATGTGCCATATAAAACTGTTAACAATGAGAAAGTTGTTAAGAGTGAAGCTGAGTGGACAGAGGATGACCTAAAAAAAATTACAAAATAATGCTTCGGCTATAAATATGCTTCACTGTGCTTTAGATGCTGCAGAATACAATAAGATTTCAGGTTGTGAGTCAGCACAGAAGATTTGGAAGAAGCTAGAAGTGACTTATGAAGGCACAAGTAAGGTTAAGGAGTCTAAAGTCAATCAGCATATGAGACTCTACGAGCTGTTCGAGATGAACGAGAACGAAGATATCTCAGAAATGAACTCAAGATTCACAAACATCATAAATGAGCTCAAAAGACTTGGAAAGAACTTCACTGAAGAGGAACAGGTGAAGAAAATCCTGAGAAGTCTACCTAAGAGCTGGCAAGCAAAGAAAACAGCTGTAGAAGAAGCTCAGGACTTGACTACCTACAAATATGATGAGCTGATCGGATCCTTGCTGACCCATGGAATCTCTATGAAAAACTTTGAAGCTAAAGAAAAATCTGAAGATAAGAAACAGAAATCACTAGTGATGAAAGCTGACACCACAGAAGCTGAGTCAACTGATGATGAGGAAATGGCTATGTTCACTAGGAAGATGAAGAAGTTGTTCAGAAGAAATGACAGAAACATCAAACGGCCATACAAGAGAGGTGATAGGTACAAAGCTGAGTCCAGTGACAAATATAAAAAGGACAGCTCCAAGTCTGTCACATGCTTTGAGTGCCACCAAACTGGGCACATCAAGTCAAGCTGCCCAAACCTAAAAAGGGACAAGAAGGGAAACAAGAAAGCAATGGTAGCAACATGGAGTGACAATGATGAGTCAACATCATCCGAAACTGATGCAAATGAAACGGCAAACATATGCTTCATGGCCAATGATGCTGATCACTCTCAATCTGAGCAAGCTGACCTCTCTGATGAAACTGACCAGGAGGAACACAACAATGAGGTAACATCCTTACTTCTACTTAGAAACGAAATGGTAAATGCCTTGGGAGATTTATATACACTAACTAAGAAGTGTAACAAGAAAATCAAATCACTCAGCAGGCGGTGTGACGAGATTGAAGAGGTCAAGCTGAGTGACCTCAGATATCTCCTCCAAGACAATGCAGATTTACATAGCAACATTCAAATAATGCATAAGTTTGTCACGGAAGTTCAATCTGAGTCAAAAAAAACTTAGAAAGGACGTTACAACCCTACAGAGTCAAGTAAAAGGCTCAAATAAAGATAAATCCCATGCTGAGTACGCAAGATGTGTGTTGGTTCAGCAAGCGGATTGTCCAATGTGACTTCTGCGGAAGAAAAGGACATACCACTAAGGTATGCTGGCATGCTCAGCATAACAATGCTGACCACACTCAGCGTCACCCTCAAAGGGTAAGTTATTGTGACTTCTGTGGTAAAAATGGCCACACTATAAAAGTATGCCGTCACAAACTAAAATATGACTTTGCACCTGTTTATACTAACAAGAAAGGACCCAAAAAGAATTGGGTACCTAAAGATGAATAGTTTAAACTGCAGGTCAGCTTGACATGCGTGGAGAAGTCAAAGCTTTGGTACATAGACAGTGTATGCTCAAGACACATGACAGGTGATGAAACACAATTCATCACACTAGAGCTTAAACGATGTGGAAGTGTAAGCTTTGGAGACAATAAGAAGGGTAAGATAGTCGGCTCAGGTACTATCGGAGGTAACCCAACTATTGAGTCAGTCTCCCTAGTTAAAGGTCTCAAATACAATCTGCTGAGTGTAGCTCAACTTTTCAAGAGCGGCCGAAAGGTTGTATTTGATGATACTAAGTGTCAAATACTCGAGGGAAATACAAATGAATTGATTTTAACTGCCCCTCGTGTAGACAATGTATACATGCTAAATTTAGAAAAACAGTTTTCTGAAAACATATGCTTAGTGTCTAAAGAGGATAACTCCTGGCTATGGCATAGAAGACTTGGGCATGTCATCATGGACCTTCTTGCCAAATTAGCTAGAAAGCAATTAGTTGAGGGTTTACCCAAATTAAAATTTGAAAAAGATCAATTGTGTAAAGCTTGTCAGCAGGGCAAACAAACCAAAAAGTCATTTCAAAGTAAAAACATTGTCTCAACCAAGAGACCATTGGAATTACTACAGTTGGATCTTTTCGGACCTATCCAGCCACTCAGCTTGGGAGGTAAGAGATTTTCCTTGGTTATTGTAGACGATTTCTCTAGGTACACTTGGATCATCTTGCTGAGTAGCAAGGGTGAAACATTTGAGATGTTTACCACATTGATTAAAAAGCTTAAAATTGACAAAGACCTAAAAGTAGCTCATATTAGAAGTGACAATGGTGGAGAATTCAAAAACCAACAGTTTGACGAATTCTGTGAAACCAGTGGTATTGACCACAATTTCTCTGCTCCTAGAACACCTCAACAGAATGGGGTTGTTGAAAGGAAGAACAGAACTATTGTCGAAATTGCTAGAACCATGCTGAGTGAAAATAGGCTTCCAAAGTACTTATGGGGTGAAGCTGTCCACACAGCATGCTACATACTTAATAGGGCTCTAGTTAGACCTATACTTAAGAAAACCCCATATGAACTTTGGAAAGGACGAAAGCCCAACATTGGCTACTTTTGTGCCTTTGGGTGTAAGTGTTTTATACTCAATACAAAGGATAACCTTGGAAAATTTGATGCTAAAGCTGACAAAGCGATCTTTTTGGGGTACTCAACAAACAGTAAAGCATATAGAGTATATAATAAAAGAACTGAGGTTTTAGAAGAATCTGTACATATTGAGTTCGATGAAGCTGACCCTACAGGAAAGTTAGCTCAGCTCGAAGAAGATGAACTAAGCTCAGCTTCCGCTGATCATCCAGGAGCCTCTGAGTCATCAATACAAGGACTGGCCAAAGGTAAGCAAGAAGTTGAAATTACATTTGCTGACCAATCTATTCCTGTAGAGATTGCAGAAACACCTGTTCCAAACAACTCAACACTACCTAAGGAAATAAAAATTCCAAGAGGACACTCAGAAAAATCTATTCTTGATGCTGCTGACAACAAGCTGATCACAAGAGATCAGCTCAGGAAGTTCCTCAGCAACGTAACATTCGTCTCAGTGCATGAGCCAAAGAACTTTGCCGATGCTGAGCACGATGAATATTGGATCAATGCCATGCAAGAAGAGCTTGATCAATTCACCAGGAATGAGGTATGGGATTTAGTACCTAAGCCTAGAAATCAAAAGTCCATAAGAACTAAGTGGGTCTTTAGAAACAAACTCGATGAGCATGGAAACGTAGTTAGAAACAAAGTTCGACTTGTAGCCCAAGGCTATAGTCAGCAAGAGGGTATTGACTATGGTGAAACTTTTGCACCAGTTGCTAGGCTAGAAGCCATACGTATATTGTGTGCTTATGCTAGCTTTATGAACTTTAAATTATACCAAATGGATGTTAAAAGTGCATTTCTTAATGGTTTTATAAACGAGAAGGTATATGTTAATCAACCTCCTGGGTTTGAAGATCCAAAATTTCCAAACCATGTTTATAAACTCAAGAAGGCCCTGTATGGCCTGAAGCAAGCTCCAAGAGCCTGGTATCAGAGGTTGACAAGCTTCCTGCTGACCAGAAACTATGTTAGAGGAAAAGCTGACACAACCTTGTTCATTAAGAAAAAGGGTAAACATACCCTACTTGCACAAATTTATGTAGATGATATAATATTTGGTGCTACTGACGAATCTTTATGTAAAAAGTTTAGCAAACAGATGCAAACTGAGTTCGAAATGTCCATGATGGGTGAACTCAACTTCTTCCTTGGACTTTAAATTAAGCAAGGTAAGAATGGCATCTCCATAAGTCAGTCCAAGTACACCAAAGAAATGTTAAAGAAATTCGATATGGAAGATTGCAAACCCATATCAACCCCTATGGGTACTGACACTGTCCTATGCAAAGATGAGAAGAGTAAGTCAATAGATAGTAAACTTTATCGAGGTATGATAGGCTCCTTACTTTATCTCACGGCCAGTAGACCTGATATACAATACTCAGTATGTTATTGTGCAAGATATCAAGCTGACCCCAGGGAATCTCACCTAATTGCTATAAAAAGAATTTTTAGATATTTGCAAAGCTCAGTTGATGCAGGTTTATGGTATCCAACCTCAAATGACTTCACACTCATTGGATATACTGATGCTGACTATGGACGAGATAAGCTAGAACGTAAAAGTACTTCAGGAGGATGTCATTTCCTTGGAAGATGTTTAGTATCTTGGTTCAGCAAGAAGCAGTCATCAGTAGCCTTGTCTATAACTGAAGCTGATTACGTAGCTGCTGGAAGCTGCGTTGCACAAGTTTTATGGATTAAGCAACAGCTTGAGGATTATGGAGTAAAAATCGAAACAATAGAGGTCAAATGTGACAACAAAAGTGCCATTGATCTGTCCAAAAATCCAATCCAACACAACAGGATGAAGCATGTCAGCATAAGGCATCACTTCATCAGAGATCACATACTCAAGGGTGAGATCAAGCTGACCTATGTGCCAACAGATGAACAGCTTGCAGATATCTTCACCAAGCCATTGGCTCGTGAACAATTCAACACACTAAGGGAAGCTATCGGTATGTCTAATCCTCTTCAATAATTCTAAGTGAAAAATAGAATGTTGAATGATTGCCATGCTAAGTTAATTCAAAATTAGTAATTACTACATACTGAGCTTAAAATATAAAATCACCCTATGCTGAGTAGATATACATGTTGAAGTGATTACCCTATGCTAAGTCACTAAGAGAAGAAATTCATTTACATAGAACTAGGTACTCAGTATCACAGATGCTTCGAATTCTAGCAAAACTGAGTTAAACCCCACTTGCACCATTAAATGCTAACACGTGTAATAAATAGCACCTAGGACATGGTAAGCAATAATGGGATAACCCATGCACCGAACGTGTCATAAATGACAGAATCTCTGTCGATTGAACGTCCCAAGGTGAAACGGCTAGTTCAACGAATAGGAACGATTTCAATCTCTATAAATAGTGGAAGATTTCCCACTTAATCCTCTTTACGCTTGAATCTTTTGGCATTCGAACTCCTCTCTCTCTAAATTTCAAAATTCCTAAGAATCTCTGAGAAGAAAATGTCGAATCCTCAAAATGTCTCCGGTGGTGATTCCGGCAAACATCACACCGATGAAAATCCAAAATCTCCTCCTCAGCTCAACCAAACTCCGAACAAAAACCCTCAAACTGACCCAACAAGCTCTTCAAAGAAGCCCACGGAAAGGAACATGATCAAAGTTCACAAGAAGGTCAACAATCTGGAAGTTCTGAAATGTAGATGGTTCTCTCCAAGCTTCATCACCGCTGAAAAACCCTTCTGTGAGTGGATTGAGAAAAATGAATGGGTAGGACTCTTCTCTCTCTTTGGGAAAACCTATCCTATATTAGTTAGGGAATTTTACTCCAACATTTTTGTCGACGAAGAAGATGCTGACTACTTGGAAACTTCCCTCAAGGGACACAAGATAACAATCACCCCATCTTACTTAGCAACCCTCCTCAACCTACCAGAAACAGGGAAAGAGTTTAGAACAACAAATGAAAAGCTTGACCATGTCAAGGGATTTTGTAAGCCCAAGAATCACAAGGGAGAAATACCCAGTACCTGTATGGGCCAAAATCAGAAGATGGCTCATTACATATTGACTAACTTCATTTTCCTAAAGCTCAGCTCAGCATCGTCGGCATCCAACTTCGAGCAGTGCTTCATATGGCACATGCTGACCTACAACCCACTCAATATGCATGTGTTCCTGGTTGGTGCACTTCAACGGGGAGGAAAGAAACTCAGACTAGGCTCTCTAATCACCAAAATCCTTGAGGATCAGAAAATTGAGACCATCAATGAGACTGACAGTTTGGGAAGTGAAATCACAGCGGCTCTGCTGTTCGGGTTGTTATTCAACCAACCTTTGAAGGGGACTGAAGGTGCTGAGGAAGATGAGGAAGAAAACGATGCTGAATAAGAAGCAGAAGCTGAGCAAGAAGTAGAAGTAGAACCTAAAGGAAAGAAAGCTACTGCTAAGTCTGCTGAGCCAGCAACAACAAAGAAGAAGAGAAAAGCACTTGAAACGTGCTCAAAAGATGTTGATACTGTCCCAAGAAAGGTACGAGTAGTGTCTAAGGGGAAGAAAGCTGATGCTGACCATACTCAGGTTACACCTAAGTCAGCAGAGAAGAGAAAGAGGCTAGCTGAGCCCGAAGAAGAGAATGAAGAAACACTAGATCCACGTCTACAGAGAAGAAAAAGCTCTAGTTTGAAAATTATTGAAGCTGACCCCCTCAACTGGATTGTCACTCCCCAGTCACACTTCGTCAAAAGCCTTGTGATTGACATCGAAAAAACCCCTGTTGTGCTAGAAGAGAGAGAACAGAGCAATAATGCCACTCAGCCTGACACTGAGGAAGCAGATCATGCTGAGCCAGATGATGTTGAGCAACATCAGGAGGAAAATGCTGAACGACCAGGGAATGATGAACTTTTGGAACAATCATCGTCTAGCTCCAGTGAAGATATTCAAGCTGATCCTTCACCCCCAAAAGCTAAGAAATTTCGAAGACTTAAGAAGAAGGCACACAAGCAAAAACCTATTGATCTTCTGGATGATTCCCCACCTCGAGAGCCACTTACTGACCTCTCCGATATCCAATTTAAATACTTCTCCTATGATACTGAGTCTCCTCCTAGGGAATCTGCGCAAAATCAAGCCTCTGTTACTCCTAGTGAGAAACAAGCCAAGACTCTGGAACATCCAAATTCTGCTGAGCAAGTGCTCAAGACGGGGACTATGGCACAAACTGCTCAACTTCCACCTCATGCTGAACAAGTCAACATCTCTGTAAGTCCTTCCCCTCAAACTCAAAATACACAGGATGTTGAGCACTCAGTTCCTCATACTGAGCTATCGCCAGGACCAACAATTGTCCAACCTAGCCAAACTACCAGGCAGCCAACTCCACCACCTTCGAGCTCAACTTCAATTCCAGCCTCTGAGTCCAACCCTGCAGGCCACTTTGCCTATCTAAGTGCCACTGAGTCTAGGCGCAGAATCATTGCCTCTGCTCAGTCTCTTCTTCAGGAATTGAATCCTCCTTATGCTGATTCTGCTGGGTCTGCGAATAATGAGTCCTCCCAACTTTCATCCATCACTCAGCTGCTGAGCGAAATTCGGAGTCTCAAAGATATCATAAGTGTAATGACCACGGTCCAGACACAGCAACCCAAGCAAGACCAAATTTCCAAGCTGACTGAATTATTGCTCATGTTGGTCAACCACATGAATTCAATTGAAGGCAAAATCCAGAGTCTATCTGCAATACATCCGGGGTATGCTACTTCTACTGAGCTTAAGGATCACTTTGCTAAGCTGACCACAGATCTAGCCAACATTGGATCTTCGGTTCATCCTGAGTATGCCACTTCTGCTGAGATTAAGCAATACTTCTCCAAGTTGACCTCTGACCTGACCTGCACACGTGAATTGATTTCCTCCACTTCTCAGTGTACCATTAATCAACTGAGTGAAGCTGTGCGTCTTCTCAATGTCAACAAAGAAAAGATGGATGTTGACCCCATCACTAATGAAACACTTCTGAGCTTCTCACAAACCATCCTTTGCTCAGTACGCTACACAAATGCTCAACGCCAATTCTACGACTCAGCTCTGCTCAAGATGTACCATCAATCCTTTGCCCAGCTCACTGAGTCCATCTCCTGGATCAGCAAATCTCATGAATGTCTCATCAGCATGCTGAGTAGCTCCCTACGGGTTCCTCGAACTGTTCAAGATGGCTGTGTTCCAATTATTGATGGCCTAAGTGAGAGTACAAGAAGGTTGAAGCGTTATTCAAACGCTCTGTCTGGTGCTGCTAGAAATGATACGTTCATTCCTCCTCCTCCCGATGATGGCAAAACGGGGGAGAAAAGCCAAGATGGAACTCAGCACGCCAGTGGTGCATCAGGAAGTAAAGACAAAGGAAAAGGCAAGTATGCTGAAGCTAGTCTGAAGAAGAAGAAGTAGTCTAGTCTAAAATTTAGAACTTAGCCCATACTTCTTTGGTGCTTAATATTTGTGTTTCTTGCCAAGTAAATTTATGATAAGCATCACTTTATCCAACCTGTCTTAATACCATGCTTAGTAGTATATACTGATCTGTCCAAATTGAACAAACAAATCATAATACTCAATATACATCTTCACACATAAGTAAACTGAAGTAATAAAATGACCATTTCTGAAAACTAACCTATTTGATCTTAGAAGATCTAGGATTGAACTTAGTCAGTACAAATATCTTTAATTTCTCTCAATTAAATCTTGGAACGTTTAGAGTTAAGTTAATAAATGCAACCCTTACGGGGGAGCAATTTCAGGAATATGAAAAATCAATCAATCATGGGGAATTTCAAAACTGAGTTCCATAATTATGTATTTTGCCAACATCAAAATGGGGGAGTTTGTTGAAACACCTTTCCACAAGATTTTGATTTGACAAAATCATCCATGATTAAGAAACAATTAAATTTAAGTGCTTTGATTTAATTATACTAATCCGTTTGTTCAATGTTGAGTATAAATATAAATGCAAAAGGAAATAAAAATAAGACAGGACAAAAACACAGCGTAAGCTGAGCATCATAAAAGATAAGTCATCATCACAACAACATGCTAAGAATGAAGATGATCTGAGAAGCTAAGTAAAACGGAACTCAGCATAAAAGAAGAAATGTCTGCTTCAGAACGAAGTCTTACAGAACGAAGCTGACCTTGGAAGCTGAGTAAGGGAGAACTCAGTATGAAATCTGGCAAACAATCAAAGGCAGTGGACAACGAAGTCAAGCTGAGTTATCCTCAGGACAACATGAAATGTCCGTTGGCTAGAAGACAAAGACTGCCAACCCTCTGCGCCAATTATAGAAATCTCGGAATTACACAAAAGCCAAATTCCAAGATGAATGGGTCAACTGTCCGTGGCTAAAAGACGAACTGTCGTAAAAAGACAAAGTTTGCAGGAAGAAGACAAGCCTGACGTCTGAAGAATTCAGGATTCAGGATTGGCCTGCACATCTGAAGCTGACCAGAGATTTGTCCCCTAAAAGAGCCGTTTTGGACTCAACAGACAAATCAAATTTCAAATGATCTGTTTCCTACATTTCAACTATAAAAGGAACAAAGGTTTCATTTGGAAGATTGCCGATTTACAGAAAATCATAAGTGAGAAAGATACAAATCCTAAGCACTCAAAAACAAGAAAAAGATCTTACACCAAACTTCCATTCCTTGTGTAAATGCTAGATTGATTGTGTGTAATCATCTAAAGTGTTCTTTGTTTGAAAGGGAACAAGTTCTTATCAATTGTAATATTGAGAGTGTATGCTGAGTGCTCGGTGTTGAGTACTTAGTGGTAGAAAAAATCTGGATGTTCGGTTATAGAATTCAGTAGGAGTTGAGTAGACGAATAGAGGAAGGAACTCTTGCATATTCAACTGCCTTGTAATCGGTTTTTGCTCTACCTTTAAAGAGCTCAGTATTGGATTCTAAAAGCCCGGAGGACTCTGGGGACTGGACGTCGGCAGAGAGGCCGAACCAGGATAAGTGATACTGAGTAATCTCCAACTCTATATATATATATATATGTTGTATGGTAAATTTACTCAGCATCTAAACATATTAAGCTGACTCTGAGTAAATTAGAGTGCTAAGTTGAAAGATGACCTCCGTGAGTGTCAATTCTCAACTTACAAGCAAAACAGTTCTAGTCAATATCTGACTAAAGCTGTCTTACGCTAAATTCGGCCAAGCTGACCAAAGCTGAGTTGACAAACTTACCAAAACTGTTAAGTCAGCATAAATAATTAACGAAAAAGTTATATTAGTTCCTAACCCCCCCCCCCTTGGAACTAATCACACGGGACCAACAATAGCCACGAGTCTATTGCGCAAATCTGTACTAGAACTAATATAGATTCTTTGTTTGAAACGTAAAATGCCTTGTTGCAAAGTATATCTTGGGTCACTAGGAGGTTGAATGGACAACTGTTGGATTAGAGCAGATGCAACTGAATCTCCTGCATAAGAATGAATGACCTCTTCCAACCAAGTTGGAATAACTACTGACATAGCCCGAAGCTCTACAGAATCCTCCATTTGCCTTGATAAGGCATCAGCAACTCTATTTTCCACCCGTTTTTTATATTGAATAGTATATTCCAACCCAAGAAGCTTAGAAATACCTTTATGTTGCAAGTATGTATGAAGCTTTTGCTCCAAAAGGTGCTTAATACTTTCATGATCAGTTTTGATGATGAAAGAAGTACCTTCCAAATAATGTCTCCAAACTGTGCAAGCATGTAAAATGGCCAACAGCTCTCTCTCATATGCTGACAAAGACTGATTCCTAGGGCTGAGACTTTTAGACAAAAAAACAAATAGGTCTACCCCCTTGCATTAACACTGCACCAATACCCATTCCACTGGCATCACACTCCAATATGAAAGGTTGAGAAAAATCAGGCATAGCTAAAACCGGTGCTTGTGTCATGACCTGTTTGAGCTGTAAAAATCCAGATTGAGCCTCATCAGTCCAAGCAAACCTATCCTTCTTCAATGACTCAGTCAAGGGTTTACTAAGAAGGCCATACCCCTTAATGAACCTTCTGTAATATCCTATCAGTCCAAGGAAACCCCTCAATCCTTTTAGAGTAGTAGGAACAGGCCACTCTATCATGGCTGCAATCTTATTAGGATCTGTAGCAACACCCTCAGATGATATTACATGGCCCAAATAAGTGACAAAGGACACAACAACATCACATTTAGAACCCTTAGCATACAACTGGTGATTGGAAAGGATTTGAAAAACTAATTCCAAATGTTTCAGATGAGTAAACTCAGAATCACTGTAAATGAGAATATCATCAAAAAACACCAGCACAAACTTTCTAAGATAGGGTTGAAAAACTGTGTTCATAAAGGATTGAAATGTAGCAGGAGCATTTGTCAATCCAAATGGCATTACCAAGAACTCATAGTGACCAGAATGAGTCTTGAATGCAGTTTTAGGAATATCCACTTCCTTCATTCTTATTTGGTGATATCCAGACCTGAGATCAAGCTTAGTGAAAACCTTTGCTCCTTGTAACTCATCAATGAGTTCCTGAATAACAGGAATTGGAAACTTGTCCTTAACAGTGACCTTATTAAGCTCCTTAAAATCAACACAAAATCGCCAGGTTCCTTCCTTCTTTTTAACTAGGAGAACATGAGAGGCATAGGGACTGGTGCTAGGTTGTATAATTCCACTATCCAGCATTTCAACTACTAGTTTCTCTATTTCATTTTTCTGATGAAAAGAGTAGTGCTAGGGTCTTACATTAACAGGTTCATCTGTTTTAAGAGGAATAGCATGATCATGGCTCCTTTTAGGAGGTAAAGAGGTAGGAGGAATAAAAATGTGCTGATATTTAGTTAATAAGGGTAGATAAGCAAGAGGTGCCTTAGGTACATGCTCAGGAAGGGTAATTGATTCCTCAAAAGGTTGCTCTTGAACTGATATAAGAAACAGTGTTGAAGAAACTCCTTTCCACCCCTTAGAAATCATTTTACCCAAAGATTTCAGAGTAATCTGTTTCAGCTTAACTTCCTTATCCTCCATTCCTTTAAGTTCAATAGCCTTGTCAGCCTTATGTACTACTAACATGTTTTTGTCAAAATCAAAAGTAACAGGAGTATGCATACGCATCCAATCAGCCCCTAAAATCAGATCATAGTCTCCCAATTCTAAGACTCTGAAATGAAAAGCAAACCTGGTCTGATTCATGGACCATACACAATCATTATACTTACACTGGACCACCAATTGCCTACCATCCGCCACTGTTACTTTCGCCGGCTTAACTCGTACAAGAGGAAGCTTCATAGAATCTGCAAAATTAGAATCCACAAAGCTGTGGGTACTGCCACTATCTATTAAGATCTGAATAGGTCTATTTTGCAAAATGCCTTTCAATTTAAGAGTACCACTAGTCACTCCCCCTTCCAAAGCATGAATGGACAGTGAAATCTGCTCTGGTGGAACTTGTTCTGCCTCTTCTTGAATTATTTCCTCACAACCTTGTTCTGGCTCCTCCAAATCTTCCTCCAAACTGTCCTTAGTGTTGATCATGTTCAATTTCTTAGTAGTACAGACATGACCAGCAAAATACTTATCATTGCATTTCCAACAAACACCTGGTGTGCGTTTGACATAAGAATTTGTATTACTAGTATGAGGATGGCTATCAGGTTGTTTCTGGTTAAAAGTGTTTGTGATTGGTGGTTTGGTATTGGAAGAATTCCATGGCATTAAAGGAGATTGAAAAGTAGGCTTAGGTTTAATAGCTTCTAACATAGCATTAAACTGATTCTCCTGGAACTTAGCTTGTTTAATAGCAGTATAAAGATCATCAGGATGAAAAGATCTTACCGCAGAATGTAATTCCGGTTTAAGTCCAGCAATGAAACTGTTTCTGTAAAACGCATCATTGATCATTGGATATAACTTCCCCAATTGAAGCTTAACTTCTTCGAATTTATCTTGAAAGGCGTCTACAATTGTAGTTTGCCTGAGTTGTGTTAACTGCTCCACCGCATCCTGAATTGTAGTATCTGGAAATCGTTTCACCGATTCCTCTACAAATCCAGGCCAAGTAATCCTGGAATTCAGAGGACTCCAATTACGGAACCATTTCTTGGCTCTACCTTGCAAAAACAAGCCGACAAGATCCACCTTCCGATCCTTCTGTACTTCGAAAATCTGGAAGTATTTTTCACATTTTCCAATCCAAACTTCAACTTCAGATCCATTGAACGACGGCAATTCGCACTTCGATAGCAATTTGTTGAAATAAGCAGGTTTAGAATTATTCTGATTGGAACTTTGAAAATTGACGGGAGCGCTACCGAGAATTCCTTTACCAAAATTTGATGTAGAAGCATGAGTATGAGAAGGAGAAGGTATGGATTCAAGATTAGGTTGAATGGTTTCAAGATTCGGTTGAACGATTTTGGTTAAAGTAGCGAGAGAATTCTGGAAAAGTTCCTCCAAAGTCTTATGAGATTTGATCTGATCTTCACGGATCTGGTGTTGATCGCGCATTAGAATCTCTGTTCTCGCTTGCTGAGCCAACTGAATGTCATGGAGTCGAGTCTGTAAATTCTCCAATTTCTCTGCTGTCGCTTCCGACTTCTCCAAGAATTTAGTTGTTAATTCCTTGAGTTGAGTTTCCCATTGATCCATTGCTGCCATTGCCTGTATAGTTGCTGCTCTGGTTTTCTGGTATTGTTTTTTAACCATTCACGACCAGAGGATTTTGAATCTCTGATACCAATGTTACAACCTAGGATTTTGAGAACAGAATTTAGGAAGAAGAAGAAGACAATGGAGAGAATAGAAGTTTGTATTAATTCTTTGATAAAATGCTAATACAGAAAAATGACCTTTATATAGGAGCATAATTGCTCAGGTTACTTAACAACTAAGAAATGACTAATACTTAACAACTAAGGAATTGATCAATACTTAACAACTAAGAAACTGACCCATAACAGAATTACTAACACAACAGCTACTTTCCCACCTTATTCCTCCTTTGATATGTAACAGTGAACATGAGCTAGGATCTCAAAACTACAGACCAAAGCTTAAAACTATATATACACATAACTCATATGTCACTGTGCTTTAAATGTATACTTAATCATATAATCACTTCATGATGTTAAGCAGTGCGAGCAGAATTTGAAATATAGCTGGTATGGTATATATGACATTAGTGAGAGCAATATAAACGATTTTTGAACAGATGTTATGAATATAGCTAGTATGACACTAGAAACTGTTTGATGAAAACAGATTTAACATTGAATTTGTGTGGTTTTATTTTCTTCTGCCATTTTTAATTGTTATAATTTCATGGAAGACACTTAAATTGTTTAGTCTAGACAAAACAATTAATAATTTGATTTTGCTCATGAATTAGCCAAGAAATATTTAGTTTTGCAGTACCTTTACTTATCATTTCTCCTTTACTTTATTATATAGGCAAAAGAAATGGGTCGAGATCCTATGTTGCATGAGATTTCTGTGGAGACCCACATCCGAAAACGGGATGGTCAAACGTTTGTGGATGATAAAATACATGAAATCTAGTTCATTTTTGAAACTATAGCTACGAAAGCTCCAAACTAACTAGCTGATTATGTGATTCTCCTTTATGTTTAACTATTTGTTTTGGACATGTTGTATGTTTTCTTACTTTCAAAACTTATTTTTAATAATCCTTCTTATTAGGATTATCTTGATAAATGAAATTAATGTTAATTATTTTTGTTGTCCGTGATATTATTTATTATGTATCTATTAGAAAATTGATTGAAAATAGTAATAGAATATAAAAGTTGCTTGATTCATCATGTATATAATGAAGGAATAGAGATTCCTTGATTCGGTCTAGGAATAGCTATTCCTAACCAATATTATCCTTCATTTTCAAAATTACTTTCTAGCCAATTTCTCAAATACTATAAATCTTGGAAAATTCATGATTTATATCCTTAAAAAAATGTGATAAATAGAAAAAAAACGGAGAAAATGTTAAAGAACGCAAAAAAAAAAACGAAAACACAAAAAATATGAATAACATGAAAATGTTACAAAACACCAAAACATGAAAAAATAAAGAAAAAAAAACGTGAAAACACAAAAAAAACGAAAAAACACAAAAACATGAATAACACGAAAAAGTGACAAAACATGAAAAACAAAAAAACGTGAAAAATCTGAAAAAGAAAAACGTGACAAAACACAATAAACGTGTAAATGCAAAAAAAAAAACGCAAAAACATCACGAAAATTTGAAAAAACATGAATAATATGAAAAAATGACAATGCGAAAACTACAAAAACTTGAAAAATGGAAAAACACTAAAAAAACACAAATGTGACAAAACGCAAAAAAATATGAAAACGTAAACAAACGCGAAAAACTAAAAACGTAAACAAACGCGAAAAACTAAAAACACAAATGTGACAAAACGCAAAAAAATAAATGTGTTTGTAACATTTTCTTTTATGTTTTTGTGATTTTCGCATTTTTTCACCTTTTGTGTTTTTTTACGTTTTCGTGTTTTTCCCGTATTTACATGTTTTCGTGTTTTGAACTGTTTTTTTACGTTTTTTGTGTTTTTTTCATTTTCATGTTTTCCATATTTTTTCAGGTTTCTGTGTGTGTTTTTTACGTGTTTTATGTTTTTTTTGCGTTTTTTTGGGTGTTTCCTGTTTTTCGTATTTTCATGGATTTTTCTATATTTTTTTTCTATTTTTGTATTTTTTTATAGTTTTTATCAAGTTTTTACTATTTGAAAATAACTAAGAAATTAAACTTGAGGATAAAGATGTCTTTTGGCTTATAAAACTAGTATTTTATTCTTTTAACCAAACATATGAATATTTGTTCCTAAGAATAGCTATTTTATAATCTCATATTCTATTCTAAAGGAATAACTATTCTATTCTATTCTATTCTATTCCATTACTTAAACTAAACGACACTGTTGGGATAAGCATATATTCACAACATATATATTTATCCGAATAAGTAAACGGGTTTACGGGTCACCTCTTGTAACGCAGATCCCGTTCTTGATTTGCAGCGGACGGATTTCGGATCAATCACCCGATCTAGTATCACCGGTCAAGCCTTCAACCACGCCAATAGAATTGGGAGATGAAGACAATTGGTTCACGAACTAAAGCGATGATGAATCCCAAAGAGAGAGAGGGGGCGGCGGCCAAAAGGAGGAAGCAGGAGAGAAAAATTCTATTTTCTATGTTTTTGAGATACTGTATCTCTAAAACCTAATTCCTTATTCTCTTAGAATTAGTGTTGATTAGGGTTTCTATTTATACTGAATAAATAGATAACCTAACCCTAATTCTTATTGGGTTTGGACCCGTTCCATTTCGGGCGGGCCTAATTGGATCCATATCCAATTAATTCCAACATCTCCCACTCGCACGCAATGGAACTTATTCCAAACTTTCTCAATCTCGGTCTCTATCATACTCTTGCAAATAGTTCGTGCGACCGGTATACTATCAAGAGCTCTAGTGCTATATACTCATTAGAACATATAGCTGCTCGATTTTCATGTAACAAACTTGGAACTATGTATTCGTTAGAGATATATAGATCTTAGATTTGAACACGGATCGTCGGTGGTATATGCTTTTATCCTAGACTCCATATCATATCCACTATAGTCTTCGGATCTCTACAGTACATCTATTTTTCACAAATATGCACATATGCATAAGTGTCCAGATGGTGAAGAATAGAAACACTTAGATATGATTCAAATGGATGTCTTTCCCTCATAACATTATTCTGTCCATTATAATTTGATTCGCTTATCCATTCAGGGTCTCTTTGGTTGGTATTATCTCATCAACCTCGAGGTATCCCTTTCCAAGGTAGCTACATCAGACTAAACTTCTTAGAATAAGTCTAGGGTCTATAAGGATAAACAATAGTCAAGAAGCGCATCTTCATGACGCGAGTCTCACATTAGGAAAAGGTGAGATCAATCTACTTTTCCATCTCATGGTCGCTAAAGCACACATGGTATGGGTCATGTGTTATGGTGTTCAATTCTTTTCTAAAGAAGAGCATGTTATTAACACCATACAGAAGCATAGGTCTAGATGTGCCTGAACATCTAACTTTAGTTCATCACTTATGATGATGACTTCTGGCTATGACAGAAGGCTATAAGTTATCGCAAACTTTCCCTTTTAGATTACTTGTTAATCTTTTTCATATATTTGTAACACATCTTATCTTTCACCGTAATGGAAACACTTTTCCATGTCTATAGCAAGACGGCTTCTATCATTGAACAAGCTCTCGAAATTGCTCAAAGACAGCCTCATCCTGCATTTATCATCACATTGACGAAATGGGGGAAACTTCTCATGTGAGTGAGCTACATTCTGTCTAAACATGCATTTTGAGTTCATAACAGCAAATATTTACAATTAAATACCCGCACTTGTGTATTAATGAAAATTCATAAAACCTTTATTAATAATTCATGTCTTACAAATAAAACAATGAAGAATGAGAAGTATACTTAGATCCTAAACAATCCTTGGGATCTAACATGTTTAACATAAACATCTCTCTTGACTGGTTTGGTGAGGGGATCTTCCACCATATCATGAGTAGATATATACTTCACATTAACTTCTTTGCGTGCAATTAAGTCCCTGACAAAATGATACTTAATCTCTATATGCTTTGATTTGCTGTGGAACCTCTGGTCCTTAGCGAAAGCTATAGCAGATTGACTGTCACTGTTAACTATGACTTGGGTTTGACAATTGGTTACATTCAAGTTGTTTAGGAACCGATTCAGCCAAACAGCCTCTTCAACTGCTGATGAATACGATACGTATTCAGCTTCCATGGTGGACAGGGCTACACAAGTTTGTTTCTTGCTACTCCAGGAAATCGCGCCATTTCCTAGCAAGAACACATAGCCTGACGTGGACTTTCTTTCGTCCAAGTCTCCTGCCCAATCAGCATCTGTGTATCCTCTCAGATTTAGGTCTTTACCTTGATAGCATAGAGAATAATTTGCTGTTCCTTTGAGGTACCTCAGTATCCTCTTCACAGTTGCCCAATGTGCTAGTCCTGGGTTGGACTGATATCTACTCACCATCCCAACGGCATGACAGATATCAGGTCTTGTACACAACATGGCGTACATTAGACTACCTACGGCACTTGCATATGGAACTTTTTCCATCCTTTTCTTTTCGTTTGGATTCTTTGGACACATTTTGGTACTTAGGGTCACGTCTTTAGTCATCGGGCTATCTACAGGCCTACTTCCACGCATACCGAAACGATCAATGACTTTATTAACATAAGTCTCTTGAGACCGTGCTAATAGTTTCTTTGATCGATCCCTTGAAATCATAACCCCAAGTATGTATGTGGCTTCGCCCATATCTTTCATTTCAAAACTTGAGTTTAGCCAAGCTTTGATTTGGTTTACAAATTCTATGTCATTTCCTACTATCAGTATGTCATCTACATACAGAGATAAAATGACAAAATTTTTGCCCGACCGTTTCGTGTAAACACAATGGTCCTCTTCAAGCATCTTGAAGCCATTCGAAATCATTTGATTGTGAAATCAAAGGTACCATTGCCTAAAGGACTGTTTAAGGCCATAAATTGACTTTTTCAATTTGCAGACCTTATGCTCGGAGCATTTTGTTGGTCCCGTGTGATTAGTTCCAAGGGGGGGGGGTTATGAACTAATATAACTTTTTCGTTTAATAATGCTGACTTAATCAATTCTTTAAATTACTTAACTCAAATTTTAGTCAGCACGGCCGAGACATGTAAGACAGCTTTAGTCAGAGGCTGACTAGAACAGTTTTACTTATGAGTTGGGAATTAACACTTGTGGTCAGCTTCCAACTCAGCACTCTGATTACTCAGTGTCAGCTTATACAATTTATATCCTGAGTAATTTAAGCAAACAGCACATACATATATATTGAGAGAAAGGGTTAGAAATTACTCAGCAAGATTTATCCTGGTTCGGCCACACCGCTTACGTCCAGTCCCTAGAGTCCTTCCGGGCTTTTTCAATCCAATACTGAGCTCTTTAAAGGTAGAGCACAAACCGTTTACAAGGAAGTTGAATATGCAAGAGTACCTTTCTCTATTTGTCTACACAACTCTTACTAAGCGTTATAACCAAACACTCAGCTTCTCTACCGCTGAGTACTTAAAACCGAGTACTCAGCACAACTCTCTCAACTTTTACAATTGATACAAATCTGTTCTTTCTAGATGAAGAACACTTTAGATGAATACAAATTCGATCTAGCTTTTACACAGAGATAGAAATTTGGTGTAAGATTTTCTTTTCTTGTTTGAATGTGCTTTGTATGTATGCTTTTTTTCTTTTGTATTTCGGCAAAGGATCCAAGAGATGGTCTTATCCTTTTATAGTTGATTCTGAAGATCTAATCATTTGAATCTGGAAGTATCCGTTGGATTCAAACGGCTCTCTTATGTCACACGCTTGGTCAGCATTCAGAATTCGCAGCCCAATCCTGTCGTCTAAAGTTAGCAGGCATCAGGCTTGTCTTCTTCCTACAAGTTCGTCTTCTAGCGCCAGTTTTGTCTTTTAGCCAAATGCCAGTTGACCCATGCGTCTCGAAATTGACTCTCTGCATAATTCCAAAGCTTCTGTTATTGGTGCAGACAGTTGTCGGATCTTTTCTTTTAGCAAACGGATCATTCGCACTGTCCTGACGAACACTCAGCTTGAGCTTATAGACGTTGCCTTTGATCTTTTATTTTTGGCCAGGCTGAGTCGTGTTCCACTCAGTTTCTTTGATCAGCTTCGTCTTTAAGCATTTGATTCTAAGGAAGACTTTTCTTCTATTATGTTGAGTCGTGTTTTACTCAGCTTCTGTGGCTCATGCTGACTTCGTCTGTCGTACTTTTTGTTTTTGTTATTACTTATAATTATACTCATCATTGAACAAATACATTAGTACAATTAAATCAAAGCACATAAATTTAATTGTCTTAATCATGGATTAAAATAATTTTGTCAAATCAAAATCATGTGGAAAGGTGTTTCAACACCTTTTACCATGAAGCCCTCTGGCTGTGACATATAGATCTCTTCGCTCAATTCTCCATTGAGAAAAGCAGTCTTAACATCCATCTGATGTAGCTCTAGGTCTAAACTTGCTACAATAGCTAAGATTAGTCTAATAGATTTAAACCTTACAACAGGTGAGAATGTCTCCTCGAAGTCTATTCCTTCCTGTTGTGTATAAACTTTAGCGATAAGGCGAGCTTTGTACCTTTTGATACTATTGTCAGCCCTTCGCTTCACTTTGAGAACCCATCTGCTCCCAACAGCTTTTCTACCCTTTGGCAGATCAACCAGTTCCCAAACATGGTTGGATCTCATAGAATCTAGTTGCAGAAGGTGGAGGTAGTTCAGAGCTGACATGAGCAGGATTTTCCTTTGCTAACTCTTTGTCTTAAGCAGCAGGAACTTCGAGCACTTGCTTGGCAGAAATTTGATCCTCATGAGCTTTGGGATCGGCTTGTTCCCCAGCTTGAGAAACAGAGGCTTGATTTTTCTTGAGTTGGTCAAGAGTTGGCTTAGTGACGGTTGAGAAGAATTGGAACTAGAGTCCGATCAGGTCAGTGATTGGATCTCTGAGCGGAGAATCATCCAATAGATCGATGAGGTATGACTTGTGAGCCTTGCGTTTGAAATGCTTATTTGAGCTGACCTTTTTGGTTGGAGGTGAGGGATCAGCTGGAATAGAGTCAAGAGACTCAGAAGAGGAGTTCAGCCCAAGGTCAGTATTGAGGTCTTTCATAGCTTTGTCTTTCGCTGTGGACTCAGCATCAACTGTCATACTTTGCTCAGTTGGATTCACAGTTTGCTCAGCAGCAACTTTACCACACGGCTCGGCAGAACCTGTCTTATCAGCATCAAACTGACCTCCAATATTACCCAGTTCTTCCTCCTGGTTAGTAGGAATCTTCTCAAGGTCAATATCTTGACTCCGTACAAAATGAGATTCAGGAGTAACCACGAAGTCAAGTGGATTGGCTTCGATTGGTGTCAGCCCAGAGCTCTTCTTCTTCTTTTTTAGAGGCATTTCAGGTGTGTCCTCACTTTCTTCTTCAGGCCCAACTGGCCTTTTCTATTTTTCTGCTGACTTAGGTTCCTCCTGACCTTGCTCAGCATCAGCTTTCTTCGCACTTGATACAAATCGAATCTTCTTTGGAGCTGAGTTAATATCTTTGGAAGAGGTTTGGGCAGCTTTCCTCTTTTTATCCTGTCTAGTGCGGTCAGCAGGTTCCTTGTTCACCCCCATTTTCTTTCCTTTTCTGGTTAGCTCGGCCTGTGCTTCTTCAACCGCGACCCCCTTTCCTTTCTTGGGTTTGATGGGTTGGTCGTACGCCAAACTGAATAGTACGCCAGCAGTAATTTCCGTATCCTAAATTTCAATTTCCTCTACCAAGCTCACCTTGTAGTCTACGAGTATCCGAGTGATAAAAGATCCCAGCCTGAGTGTGCCAGTACTTCGTTGAAATGCGCCGATAAGAAAAACTGGCATATTGAGTGGCTTGAAGGTCAGCATGTGCCAGATAAAGCACTGTTCAAAGTTAGACGCGGAGGATGTGGAGTTGACCTTAGAGAATAGGAAATTTGTCAGAATATAGTGCGCCATTTTCTGATTTTGACCCATACAGGTGCTAGCAATTTCTCCTTTGTGACCAGAGGGTTTACAGAACTCAACAGGGTATTTGATTTTGTTGGAGTCGTTTATGCATCTGAGTTCGGTTCCTTCATTCTTTAGTTTGAGGAGTGTAGCGAGATAAGGAGGATTGACGAAGATTTCCTTCCCCTTGACCTTAGTAACCATGTAGTCACTGTCATCATCAGCAGTTTTTAAATTGGTGTAGAATTCCCTTACCAATTCTGGATAGGTAGCTTCACGGAGAGAAAATAGCTCGGTCCAGCCATTTTTGGAGATCCATTCGCAAAAGGGTTGTTCAGCTTCTACAAACCCCTTAGAAAACCAGCGGGAACGGTCGACCTTGCATCCCCTAACACTATTGAAAACCAGAGAGTAGGTTCTTTCCTTTGGTTTCTTGCCCTTCTCCTTTTTCTGTTTCTTTGACGGAGTGGCCTAGTCAGCTTGGTTTTTGCTAGGAGTGGTAGCCTTGTATTGGTCATGCTGACCATGCCCTTGAGACTCAGTAGAAGTCTTTTTGTAGTCCTGCTGAGTAGGGGAAGGAGGATTTTCATCGGAGCGATTTTGGTGGTAATCGGCACCGGAGATGTTTTGAGAATCGTCAGACATGATTCTTTTGAGAGATTTTGAGAGATATGGGATTTGAGAGAGAGAAAGATTGAATGCCAAAGATTTCAGATGTAAAGAGGGATAAGTGGGAATTCGTCCACTATTTATAGGGGTGTCGAGTTGATCTGATAGGTCGGGATGGCGGTTTGACATCAAGATGATCAATCGACAGATATCCCTGGCATTTATGACACATTCGGCGCATGTGTTTTCTAATTATTGCGCTTACGTCATCCTAGGTGGATATTTAATGTGCATGCTAGCATTTATTGTTTTCACTGGCTTTTACTTAGTATCTAGAATACTAAACATTTTATCATTCTGAGTGCCTAGTTTTACGTAGAAGAAGTATTTGTGTGCTTAGTAACTCAGCTTATTATAACCACTCAGTATATATGTCTACTCAGCATAAGATAATTTTATGTAGTTTATATTAGCTCAGCATGCACAAGTCACTAATTTATCACAAATCACTCAGCATGGTAATCACTCAGCATTCATTTAAACATAGAATTTATTGAAGAGGATTAGACATACCGATAGCTTCCCTTAGTATGTTAAATTGCTCAGGAACCAGAAACTTCGTAAAGATATCCACAAGCTGTTCATCTGTTGGTACGTAGGTCAGCTTGATCTCCCCTTTGATTACATGATCTCTAATGAAGAGATGTCGAATGCTGACATGTTTCATCCTGCTGTGTTGGATTGGATTTTTGGATAGGTCAATGGCACTCTTATTGTCGCATTTGACTTCGATTGTGTTAGTTTGTACTCCATAATCCTCCAGCTGTTGCTTAATCCATAGGACCTGGGCCACACAGCTTCCAGCAGCAATGTACTCAGCTTCAGTTGTTGACAGGGCCACTGACGATTGCTTCTTGCTGAACCAAGATACTAGACAGCTTCCAAGGAATTGACAACCTCCTGAAGTACTCTTACGCTCTAGCTTATCTCGTCCATAGTCAGCGTCAGTGTATCCAATGAGTGTGAAGTCATTTGTATTTGGATACCATAAATCTGCATTAACTGAGCTTCGCAAATATCTGAAAATTCTTTTTACAGCTATAAGGTGAGATTCCCTGGGGTCAGCTTGATATCTTGCGTAATAACATACTGAGTACTGAATGTCAGGTCTACTACCAGCAAGATAAAGTAGAGAGCCAATCATACCTCGATATAACTTACTGTCTACTGACTTACCTTTCTCGTCATCGCAAAGGACAGTGTCAGTACCCATTGGGGTAGATATGGGCTTACATTCTTCCATATCGAATTTCTTTAACATTTCTTTGGCATACTTAGATTGACTAATGAATATGTCGTTCTTCCCTTCCTTAATTTGAAGTCCAAGGAAGAAGTTGAGCTCGCCCATCATTGACATTTCGAACTCAGTTTGCATATGTTTACTAAATTCCTTGCACATAGTTTCATTAGTAGCACCAAAGATAATGTCATCTACGTAAATTTGTGCCAGCAGGGTATCTTTACCCTTTTTCTTAATGAATAGGGTTGTGTCAGCTTTGCCTCTGACATAGTTCCTAGTCAGCAGGAAACTGGTCAACCTCTCGTACCAAGCACGTGGTGCTTGTTTCAGGCCGTACAGGGCCTTCTTGAGTTTATAAACATGGTTTGGAAATTTTGGATCTTAAAACCCTGGAGGCTGACTAACATATACCTCTTCGTTTATAAATCCAATAAGAAATGCACTCTTAACATCCATTTGATATAGTTTGAAGTTCATGAAACTGGCATATGCACATAATATTCGTATAGCCTCTAACCTAGCAACGGGAGCAAAGGTCTCACCATAGTCAATGCCCTCTTGCTGACTATAGCCTTGAGCTACAAGTCGGGCTTTGTTCCTGACTACATTGCCTTGCTCATCTAGTTTGTTTCTAAAGACCCACTTGGTTCGTGTTGATCCAGAATTCGTCGTGCTCAGCATCGGTGAAATTCTTTGGTTCATGGACTGAGACGAACGCAACATTGCTAAGATATCTCCTGAGTTGATTTCTTGTCATCAGGTTGTTCTCAGCAGCATCAAGAATGGACTTCTTCGAATGTCCTCTTGGAATTTTGATTTCTTTGGGTAATGTTGAGTTGTCAGCAGCTGGTGTTTCAACAATCTCTGCAGTTTTAGATTGGTCAGCAAAAGTAATTTCGGGTTCGCTTTTACCTTTGGTCAGCCTGTGCGGTAATGACTCAGTGGCTCCATTTTGGTCAGCGGAAGCTGAGCTTGGGCCATCTTCGACAGACTGACTTGATTTTCCTGCAGGGTCAGTTTCAAAAACTCTATATGGACAGACTCTTCTACAACTTGATTTCGTTTATTGAACACCCTATATGATTTACTGTTAGTTGAGTACCCTAGAAAGATCACTTCGTCAGCTTTAGAATCAAATTTGGCTAGGTTGTCTTTCGTATTGAGTATAAAACATTTACAACCAAAAGCACGAAAGTATCCAATATTGGGCTTTCGTCCTTTCCAATGTTCGTAGGGGGTTTTCTTAAGAATAGGTCTAACTAAAGCCCTATTGATTATATAGCATACTGTGTTGACAGCTTCACCCCAGAAATACTTTGGAAGCCTATTCTCACTCAGCATTGTCCTAGCTATTTCAAGTAGAGTTCTGTTCTTCCTCTCAACTACCCCATTTTGTTGAGGAGTTATAGGGGCAGAAAAATTGTGGTCAATGCCGCTGACTTCACAGAATTCATCAAACTGTTGATTTTTTAATTCTCCGCCATTATCACTACGGATGTGAGCTAATTTTAAATCTTTGTCATTTTCAAGCTTTCTTATCAAAGTTGAAAACATCTCAAAGGCTTCATCCTTGCTACTCAGCAAGAGAACCCATGTATACCGAGAGAAATCATCTACAATGACTAAGGAAAATTTCTTACCGCCCAAGCTGAGTGGCTGGACAGGTCCGAAAAGATCCAAATGTTGTAATTCCAATGGACATTTGGTTGAGACAATATTTTTACTTTGAAAAGACTTTTTGGTTTGTTTACCTTGCTGACAAGCATTACATAGTTGATCTTTCTCAAATCTAAGTTTGGGCAATCCCTCAACTAATTGCTTTCTTGCTAATTTGGCAAGGAGATCCATGCTTACATGACCAAGTCTCCTATGCCATAGCCAGGAATTATCTTCCTTTGACACTAAGCATATGTTTTTCGAAAAAATTCTTTTCTAAACTCAATATGTAAACGTTGTCAACACGAGGGGCAGTTAAAATCAAATCGTTTGTTTTTCCCTCGAGTATCCGACACTCAGTGGCATCAAATACAACCTTTCTACCGCTGTCACACAGCTGAGCCACGCTCAATAGGTTATATTTGAGACCGCTGACTAAGGAGACTGACTCAATAGTAAGGTTACCTCCGATAGTACCTGAACCTACTATCTTACCCTTCTTGTTGTCTCCAAAGCTTACACTTCCACCTCGTTTATGCTCAAGTGTGATGAATTAAGTTTCATACCGGTCATATGCCTCGAGCATGCGCTGTCAATATACCAAAGCTTTGACTTCTCCACGCACCTCAGGTCACCTCCATTTTGAACTATTCATCTTTAGGTACCCAATTCTTTTTGGGTCCTCGTTTGTTAGCATGAACAGGTGAAGCATCATATTTTAATTTGTGACGACATATGTTTATGGTGTGGCCAGATTTACCACAGAAGTCACAATAGGTTACCCTTTGAGGGTAATTTTGTTTCTGGTCAGCACGATTGTGCTGAGCATGCCAACATATCTTAGTGGTATGGCCTTTCTTTCCGCAGAAGTCGCATTGGACATTCCACCGAGTATACCAACACACATCAATGGTGTGCCCTCTTTTCCCACAATAGTCACACTGACTGTTCTGCTAAGTGTACTGTCTATACTGACCAGTACCTTGAAACTGAACATTGGGATGGAACATTTTCTTAGCCAATGTACTCAGCTGGTTCTGTATGGTTGTGATGTCCTTTCTCAGCTTCTTAGAGTTTGATTGGACTTCATAGACAAATTTATGCATTATTTTCAAATTTTCATCTTGTCTAGTGTTGTCCTGAAGTAGATGTCGGAGATCACTCAGTTTGACCTCCTCAATCTCATTACATCGCCTGCTGAGTGCCTTTATTTTCTTATTACACTTTTTGGTCAGTGTATATAAATCACTCAGGGCATTGACCATTTCATTTCTAAGCAAAAGAAGAGATGTTACCTCATTGGAGTGGTCCTCTTGGTCAGTGTCATCTGAGAGGTCAGCTTGCTCAGATTGGTATAGGTCAACAGCTTTGTCAGCCATAAAACAGATGTTCGCCGACTCAGTGGCATCAGCTTCTGATGAGGTTGACTCATCACTATCGCTCCATATTGCCACCTTAGCTTTTCTGCTACCTTTTTTTTATCTTTCTTCAGTGTGGGCCAGCTTGATTTAATATGCCCAGTTTGATGACATTCAAAGCATCTGACAAACTTTGAGCTGTCCTTCTTGTATTTGCTGTCGCTGGGCTCAGCTTTGTATTTGTCGTTTCTTCTGAAAGACCTCTTGTTGTTCTTGTCGTTCTTTCTGAACAGCTTCTTCATCTTTCTTGTAAACATGGCCATCTCCTCATCATCTGATGAGTCATCTTCTGTTGAGTCAGCTTTCATGACAAGTGATTTTTGTTTCTTGTCTTCTAACTTCTCTTTAGCTTCAAAGTTTTTCATGGAGATCTCATGGGTCAGCAGAGATCCGATCAGCTCATCATATTTGTATGTGGTCAAGTCCTGAGCTTCTTCCACAGCTCTTGGGTAGACTTCTCAAGATTTTCTTCACCTGCTCTTCTTCTGTGAAGATCTTGCCGAGTCGTTTAAGCTCATTTATGATATTTGTGAACCTTGAGTTCATCTTCGAGATGTCTTCATTCTCATTCATCTCAAACAGCTCGTATAATCGCATATGTTGGTTCACCTTTGACTCATTGACCTTGCTGGTACCTTCATAGGTCACTTCCAGCTTCTTCCATATTTCTTCTGCTGACTCACAACCTGAAATTTTGTTGTATTCTACAGCATCTAACGAACAGTGAAGCATATTGATAGCCGAAGCATTATTTTGCAGTTTTCTAAGGTCATCCTCTGACCACTCAGCTTCACTCTTAACAACTTTTTCGTTGTCTACTGTTTTGTAAGGCACATATGGGCCTTGAACTATTGCAAGCCACACACTCATGTTTGTAGCTTGAATAAAGTTTTTCATCCTGTTTTTCCAAAATGTATAGTTTGATCCGAAAAACAAGGGAGGCCGACTAATTGATAATCCCTCAGGGAGTATCTATGTTGTTTGATTTCCAGGAAGAAAACGAGTGCTGTTCTCAGCCATTTATAGGGATCAGCTCAATATAGTTATATCTTTTGAGTAGTGAGCTATTGTGCTCTGATACCACTTGTTGGTCCCGTGTGATTAGTTCCAAGGGGGGGTTAGGAACTAATATAACTTTTTCGTTTAATAATGCTGACTTAATCAATTCTTTAAATTACTTAACTCAAATTTTAGTCAGCACGACCGAGAGATGTAAGACAGCTTTAGTCAGAGGCTGACTAGAACAGTTTTACTTGTGAGTTGAGAATTAACACTTGAGGTCAGCTTCCAACTCAGCACTCTGATTACTCAGTGTCAGCTTATACAATTTATATCCTGAGTAATTTAAGCAAACAACACATACATATATATTGAGAGAAAGGGTTAGAAATTACTCAGCAAGATTTATCCTGGTTCGGCCTCACCGCCTACGTCCAGTCCCGAGAGTCCTTTCGGGCTTTTTCAATCCAATACTGAGCTCTTTAAAGGTAGAGCACAAACCGTTTACAAGGCAGTTGAATATGCAAGAGTACCTTCCTCTATTCGTCTACACAACTCCTACTGAGCGCTATAACCAAACACTCAGCTTCTCTACCGCTGAGTACTTAAAACCGAGTACTCAGCACAACTCTCTCAACTTTTACAATTGATACAAATCTGTTCTTTCTAGATGAAGAACACTTTAGATGAATACAAATTCGATCTAGATTTTACATAGAGATAGAAATTTGGTGTAAGATTTTCTTTTCTTGTTTGAATGTGCTTTGTATGTATGCTCTTTTTCTTTTGTATTTCGGTAAAGGATACAAGAGATGGTCTTGTCCTTTTATAGTTGATTCTGAAGCTCTAATCATTTGAATCTGGAAGTATCCATTGGATTCAAACGGCTCTCTTGCATCACACGCTTGGTCAGCATTCAGAATTCACAGGCCAATCCTGTCGTCTGAAATTAGCAGGCGCCAGGCTTGTCTTCTTCCTACAGGTTCGTCTTCTAGCGCCAGTTTCGTCTTTTAGCCAAATGCCAATTGACCCATGTGTCTCGAAATTGACTCTGTGCGTAATTCCAAAGCTTCTGTTATTGGTGCAGACAGTTGTCGGATCTTGTCTTTTAGCAAACGGATCATTCGTGCTGTCCTGACGAACACTCAGCTTGAACTTATAGACGTTGCCTTTGATCTTTTATTTTTGGCCAGGCTGAGTCGTGTTCCACTCAGTTCCTTTGATCAGTGTTGAGCGATTTCCACAAGTGCACGGTATACGCTTGTAGTAATAAAAGATATCGATCCCACAGGGAACGTTTTTTAACAAAAACTTATTGGTTAAATATACTTTTAAAATTTGTAAAATGGAAAATCGTTAAATCGGATTTGGTTTTGAAATTGCTAGAATGAGAATTAGATTAGAGTATGAAGATGTTTAGAAAATACTTCTGATTTAGGAATGAATTTACAAAACTGGATTGTTTAGTTCTTTAGAAAAGTAAACAAATGTATTCGTTTGCACTAAGCAAAGAAAACAACTTTAAACTTTGTATAAATTATAACGATGAAATAAATGACGGAACCTCTAATTTTTAGGCTTTGAACTGCAGTCAATCCTCCTACGGTCGGGTTAGATCGCTACCTTAACCAAATTAAAACTCTACCGAGATAATAATTTGTCTAAGTGTTCAACAAAGTTTCCTACTAAAGATTTTGAATTAAACTACGTTTTAATGAAACCACCGGCAATCCACTTCGGATCCTTTACCAAAGTGCTGCATGAAAATCTATCGAATAGAACGGACTTTATTAGATGAAATATAAATTGATACAAGTTTACAGAGAACAAGGAGCATGAAAACATTCAACGGCGTGCAAGTGAACGGGTTGTAAATCCTTTCCTTAGGTTTCGTTAGAGTTTGTCAGGCTCAGGGTCGGATTCTCTACTCAATCTTCTCGCTGAATCTTCGGAATAGAGACTGGTCTATCTACTACCAAAATGTAAACTAATATGAACAAATCTAAACGCTACCGTGTTTGTTATTATTGAATAAACAATGTGTGTACATCATATTGCTTTTTACAGAAATGAAATCTAAATTCTGAATCACTCGACTCAGAATTTCTGCATTAATTCTATATTAATCTCTTTCTTCTATATCTTTTCAACTCTCCATCAACTCTTTATTTATAGATGTTGAAGAGTCGTGGTTAAAGTGTCGTGTCCGTTGTGAAGGATCGTATCTATTGTGAAATGACGTCTTTATCCACCCGAACGAACGCGTTTCTTTGATTTAAACATGTGTTCATTGTACTTGGAGGAATTTCTGCACTTACCGAGAATGGCAATTCTCGGCCGAGAATGGGGGAGCATTTATTTGGTCTTCGGACGAAGGGAAGAAGCTGTTGAAAAACGCGTGTCGTGACCGAGAAGTTGGGATTCTCGGTCGCGGCTTTCATAAAATTCTCTATCGAGAATCATGTTTCCTCAATCGAGAATTGACATTTTCTTCTGTTTCTGACCTCGTCTTTGTCCTCGTTTAGGTGTAATTGATCTTCGTCGTTTTTAACTCCTTTTGTAAGGCTTTTATTCTATTTTTAAGCTCTTTTCGTTCCTATTTGGATTTTACCAAATATTTAGGTACCTTGCAAGAAAGAAACATATTCGAACGTAAAAGTATTCTAAACAGGTATAAATAGCATAAATTCGTGGCAAAATTGATATAAATACTAATGATATTTTAGGTACATTTTGGGCTTAACAAATCTCCACACTTAATCATTTGCTAGTCCCGAGCAAAATTTCACTGAATTTATTCTTTAACTAATCTCTTTATGAAAATAAAACATATCTTTGTATTACCTTTTAAACTAGTTAAGCCGAAAAGACTAGCTTCGCATGGCAAATTTATACGCAAAATATCAAACTAACTTAGTAGAAAGGCGATATATCATTCGTCTTGTATTTTCAACTTTTGAATTGAAGCATTCGGGACGATATAAGCACGCATGTTATTGAGTCTTTCGTCTCAAGGCATTTTAAAGAACAAAATTTCCTTTCCCAAACCTAAACTAATATATGAGATATATTAAATTTAAATAAGTACTTAGGATTAATTTATTTATTTGGTTACGCCCGAGATAAGGGTGGTCTTGATCGTAACCTTATACGTATTTTATTGCTTAGTGTTTGCTTAAGAGGTACCGACCATGCCATAGGTGGACGCAATCATTACTTTAAACTTAAACACGCTTATTTTTTGCTTAAACGTTCCTTCCATACCTCGATTGTGATAAGGGTGGTCGCAACCGTGGCCAAAAGTAAACGGTACTTAATTTTCTTCCCTTTCATACCTCGATTGTGATAAGGTTGGTCTCAATCGTGGCCAAAAGTTAAGAATTCAACTAATTGATTAATTAATATGAAATATAAAATTGAAATTGTAACTTGAGAAAAAGAAAGATAGCACATTCATCCTATATTGACTTAAAATTCAACATGTATTATGGCTAAAGTTTCCTTAAAAACTTCAATTGGTGTTAATGTAAGACGAAATCAAACCGAGCTAAAATTGTTAGTTCAATTTAATGCCTATAAACCTAATTGAAAATTTAAAATAAGATTTATTGTATCATGAATTTCATGATATAAAATAGAGATTGATATAAAGAATTTTTACTTAAATACATTCACTCGAGACGTTTTACTTAAAATCGTATCGGAGATTTGTGAAATTTTTTGAAAATATTACCCGTATAGAAAACTTATTTCTATTGGTAAAGATAACCTAAAAATAATAATCATATTAACTTATGATTAATTTATAAACATAAGAAAATGTTAATAAAAATAGTGTTTAAATAAATAGTGTTGCAATATATGTTGCATTTGCATAAAAATTATTCGTTGCATTTACTATTTGTGCTAAAAACTAAAATGATATATGTATATCTCCTCTCACACTTAAATTGGACCATGTCCTCATTGGTGCAAAAATCGAGAATCATGAAAAATAAGCACGAAATAAAGCAGACGAAATAAAGATAGAATATTAGTAAATAAAAAGCATTCAACATAAAATTAAAAATTGTACGAAACATAATAAAAATAAATATTGTACCAAACTTAACAAGATAATGAGAAAAATAAAAGAGACAACCTAAGCATTAGGCGGGGAATCCGGAGGTGTTGGTGAAGTCTCCACATTTCGGCGCCGGAAAAATGAAAGCATCTGATGCTGAGTAGACCTATGTTCGCGCCTCAAAGTATTGAGGTTGTCATTAATCACCATGTTATTTTCCACCAAATCATCAATTCGTAAATTCATTTGACGATTATTGGAATTGATTTGGTTCAAAATCCTCCGCAAATCCACCGGATCATCCTCTTGAGGTGCTTGGGGTTGTGGTTGAGCTTGCGGTGCATCCTCCTCGCCTTCCGCCTCGCCTCCTTCTTCGGTACCTACAAACTGAGAACTTGAAGCTCCTCCACCCATAGTGCCACGAAGATGGGCAATACGGGAAGCATATGAAATAAAAACGGGAGGAACCGAAGTAAGCAATAAGTGAGCCCGCTCAAGTGCCGAGATGTCCAAAATTGGAACATACCCATGGTAGTTGGACATGTCATAATCGGCCAATTCACCCCGTGCTCCCAAAACAATAGCCGTGATAAAATTACCGAGAGGGACTTGAATTGTATAAGCCCTCGAAGCACGAAATAAATTGTCAAATAGCATTCCGATGCTATCAACCCTCAAACCCTTACACAGACAATCCAAAACAAACAAATCCCGAACTTGAATCTTCGAACTCTCAACACGACCAAACAAGGAAAAACGCAAATACTTATGAAATAAGAAAACACAATTGTCTTTAATCAACTTGCTTGAAGTGTTTTTGGAGTTAAAATAGTCTTGGTCCGAAAGAGTTTGCCAAACAGAATCATTATCAAAATCCTTAGGCTTATCATGAAAATCAGTAGTAGGGAAACCAAACATGTTTCCCATTGCCTCATAATCTATGGTGTAAGTCACACCATTATTCCTAAAAGAGATTGATGTCTTCTTCTTGTTCATGGTCAAAGTGACCAAAAACTCCACCACGTATTCATGAATACGGGGAAAACGCATAGAAACGAACTCTTGCCAACCCAAAGCCTCAATAAAAGCATCAATTCGAGTAGAGAAGTTTAATGCTCTTACCGAATCGAAGTCAAGGAAGTGCATATCCACAAACTCTCGCTTGGAATTGGAAAAGTGAAGAAATCGAGCGGCTTCCTCCTCCGTTTCGATATCGAAATAGGCTCCGCAATGAATACGAAGGCGATTAGCTTCCGTAACCGGAGGTTTTTGACCAACACGCTTTTGTCTAGGCATGGTAATGGTGGTGGCTAGGGTTGTAAAGAAGAAGAAGAAGTGAAAAAGAGAGAAGAGCAAAGGATGAAGATGAATTGAAAGTTGTAAAATGAGGTAATGAATTGAGAAGAGAGAATAGAGGGTAAAGAATAAATTGGGAAGAGTAAAAGTAATGTATGGGGAAGAGGTTATGATAGGTGATTGGGTGAATTGTGAGGTGATGTGAGGTTTGTGTAAGGGGTAGGTTTATATAGGGTGAAATAGGGAGATGTAGAGGTAGAATAGGAATAGGAATAGGCTTGAAATAGGGAAAAAATTCGGAATTAATGTTGCTTACAGGTCGCGTGTCGCGACCGAGAATGTGGATCCGCGGTCGCGGCACGCGAATTTCAGAGAAAAATTTGCTCTGAATTCGGCCTTTTTCGCTGGACTTACCGAGAATTTTAAATTCTCGGTAGAGAATTGGTCAAAAATGTCTTTTTAGGTGCCTTTTGACTTGGTTTGTGCAATTTTGTTGGTAATTTGTGTCCTGAACTTAATATAAATTGTACCTGCAGTTAAGAACTAAAATAAATAGCATTAATTACAAGGAAAACCAAAGGTTTATCCCTATTAATTGGAATTAGAGGGAAATAAATGGTATATGAAGAATTAATGAAACATTAATGCACATTTATGCATACAAGTTAAAAGAATCATATTAAGTGCATATTAAGTTCATATTAATACATACTAAAGACATGAATTTAATCAATTGAATTAATTGAATGAAAACTTAATGTATTGAATCCAATGAATTAAGTTTATGAAGTGGGATTATGTGTTGAATAAGAAATCATATTAGATTATTCTAAACATTTAATTATCGTCATGTAACCAATATATTTTTAACTATTAGCAAAGCAATAAACGAACTAAAATGAATAGAAAAGTTAATTTATTAATAGAACACATATGTACAAAATATAAAAATAAACAATTCAATTACAACAAAATAAGAAAAATATGTACAAAATAAAATTTGAAAAACCTAAACTATTCTATATAATCATCCCTATCAAGCGGGATTTCTGTGGCCCTATAGTGGTCAATTTTTAACTGCACGAAAGCTTGACGTTCCGATGAAGAAAGAAAATGCGGGCCTGCATGAAAGACACGTTTTACGAGTCCTTCGAACTCTAAAAACTCATAATCTATCGTCGGGAAGAATTCATCATCACTCCAAGGAACATCAATGGTACCTTTGGTACCGAGAATTATTCCACAGATTATATTCCCGAACCCAATCTTTTTATCCTTGGATCGAGAAGCGGCGACAAGACCCTCCATCAGAATTTTTGAAGAATCAACTGTATTTCCCTGGAATATATCTCCAAGAACATATAAATCGGTGTCACGGACCACACTACTAAATGTGCGACCGAACAAACTGTGACACAAGAATTTGTGTAAATACAGCATAGAGTTGGAGTGAAAGGAACGATTGTAGGCGAGTCGAGCATTGAAACGCCAAAAACCAGTAAGCATTCTCCATATGTCCGTGGATGTCATGTCCTTGCCAGGATGACGTTTGATTGTATCCCTCGGGGGAAAACCAAACCAGGCCTGCAACTCTAGACAGTCAAAAGTAAAGATTTCGCCATCTCGACGAAAACTAAGACGGACCCGTCGTTTGTTAATGAAACGAACGGTACAGAAAAATTCCAGAATCCAATCGCCAATGATTGGAAATCGCATTTTGGCGAATTTTATCCACCCTAAGCGTTCCAAATAGCGACTCAAGTCATCGCTTATTCCAAGTTGATCATTCAAGAAGTCATCCATATATAACATTCCAACAAAGAATGTATAACGAAGCCTCCAGTAGCGCCTTCCTTCATCATGATTGAAGATAGGAAAGGGTGCCCCGTATCGTTTGGATAAGTCTGGACGTTTGTTGCTTGAAGCAGCATTTTTCTTTGAGGTTTTGTGTTTAGTAGGCATGGTAAAGAACTAAAGAAACAATGTGTCTGTAACTTAGGGAAAAATGATTGTTTGAAGAAAATCAGAAAATTGATCTGACAAAGATGAAAAGAATGTAACAGAACCATGATCCTCTAGGACTTATTTATAGGATTTTAGGATGAAGTGAGGTGTTCTTTTGATGCGAAAAGGCATAAAATTATACCTTTCTGAATTGAAGAAACTTAATTTTCGTTTATGAAAGGGTTTGTCTACAGGTTGAAGATGATTCAGGTCTGATGGTGTAAAAACAGCGCGTGTCGCGACCGAGAATGTCAAATTCTTGGTCGCGACACGCTGATTTCCTTGCGGAAATCAAGCGTCGAAACCCATTTTCCGATTCTCGGCCGAGAATTAAATATTCTCGGTAAGTTCAGAAAAAAACTTTACCTATTTGGACAATTTTGAAAAGGAGAATTCTCGACAGAGAATCGCCTGAAACTTCTATTTCGAACTAATCGCCTAAAATCAAATCTAAAATCATGAAATAAATATTTTTTTATTCATATAAATCATAATATAAAGTCATCTAATCATAAAATGACATGTGAAAAATAAAAAATTTAATAATTAATTAATTAAGAATGAAAAATAGAAATGAACAAAAATTTAAAAGAAAATAAAACAAAATGAGCTGTGTTAGAAAAGCGAAACAAATTATACTTGAGATAATCTTGTTACGAACTCAATTCCTATATTCGAAATATTTTCGTAATAAATTTTGCATCGATTACCATTAACTTTGAAACGAACTCCGTTAGGTCCTTCAAGTTCTAAAGAACCATAATCGAATGTTTTGACGACTAAATAGGGTCCTATCCATCTAGACTTAAGTTTTCCTGGAAATAAACGAAGTCGTGAATTAAATAACAGCACCTTATCCCAAATATTAAAGTGTTTGACTTTAATCTTGGCATCGTGCCATTTTTTCACTTTTTCTTTATATATCTTCGCATTTTCGTAAGATAGATGACGTAACTCATCTAACTCATTTAAATTGAGCAAGCGTTTTTTACCTGCTTGGTGCAAATCAAAGTTAAGTTCCCTAATAGCCCAATAGGCTTTATGCTCTAATTCGACTGGTAAATGACATGCTTTCCCATACACTAATCGATATGGAGTCATTCCTATTGGTGTTTTAAATGCAGTACGGTATGCCCATAACGCATTATTGACTTTACAAGACCAGTCTTTTCTTGAAGATGAAACTGTTTTCTCTAGAATCCATTTGAGTTCTCTATTTGATATCTCCGCCTGACCATTTGATTGAGGATGGTATGGCGTTGACACGCGGTGGCGTACTCCATATTTTTTCATAAGTATATCAAAACTTCGGTTTATAAAATGGGTACCGCCATCACTAACGATGACCCTAGGACATCCAAATCAACAAAATATATCGTCAAGAAAACTAACAACTACTTTAGAATCGTTTGTCGGGGTTGCAATTGCTTCAACCCACTTTGAAACATAATCTACGGCGACTAATATGTAAGTTTTACCATTAGAAGGAGGAAAAGGTCCCATGAAATATATTCCCCACATGTCGAAGACTTCAACTTCTAACATGGTTGTGAGGGGCATCTCATCTTTCCTTCCTAAATTTCCTGTTCTTTGGCACTTATCACAACGAGTAATAAATGAACGGACGTCTTTAAACATCGTAGGCCAAAAGAAACCACATTCAAATATTCTAGCTACTGTCTTACTAACTCCATTGTGTCCTCCATAAGAGCTAGAATGGCATTCCGACATTATGGATTCATATTCATTTTCACTAACGCATCTCCTAATTATCCCGTCACCACATGTTCTGAACAAGAAAGGATCTTCCCAAAAATACTGTTTAATATCAAAGAAGAATTTCTTCTTTTGTTGGAAAGTTAATCCTTCCGGAACAATATTGGCTGCAAGATAGTTTGCAAAATCCGCGTACCATGGTGACATGACACTTTCAATTTGATAGAGATATTCATCGGGGAAATCATCTCGTATACCGTTAGTTTCACCTATAGGACCGTTTTCATCTTTGAGCCTTGATAGATGATCGGCGACAAGGTTTTCGACTCCCTTTTTGTCTTTAATTTCTATATCAAATTCTTGTAATAATAAAACCCATCTAATTAGACGTGGTTTAGCATCCTTTTTAGCAAATAAATACCTTAAAGCTGCATGATCAATATAAATAATAACTTTCGAACCTAACAAGTATGACCTAAACTTATCGCATGCAAAGACTACAGCTAACATTTTTTTCTCTGTTGTGGTGTAGTTTAATTGTGCACCGGACATTGTGTGACTTGCATAATAAATGACATGAAGTTTATTATCCTTCCTTTGACCTAAAACACATCCAACGGCTAAGTCACTTGCATCACACATAATTTCAAAAGGTAAATCCCAATCGGGTTTAGCAATAATAAGTGCACTGACTAAAGCTGTTTTCAATGTTTCGAAAGCTTTAACGCAATCTTCATTAAAATCAAAGGTTGAATCTTTCATGAGTAAATTAGTAAGTGGTTTGGAAATTACAGAGAAATTCTTAATAAATCTCCTGTAAAAACATGCATGTCCTAAAAATGACCTTACTCCCTTAACAGTAGTTGGAGGGGGTAATTTTTCTATTACAGAAGTTTTTGCTCTATCCACTTCTAATCCTTTTTCAGATATTTTATGACCTAAAACAATTCCTTCGTCAACCATGAAATGACATTTTTCACAGTTTAATACTAAATTTGTTTCTTCACACCTAGACAAAACTTTATCCAAGTTTTGTAGGCATGAATCGAAAGAATCTCCATAAACTGAAAAATCATCCATAAAAACTTCCATGATATCTTCAATGAAATCATTAAAAATTGCAGTCATACAACGTTGAAATGTTGCAGGTGCGTTACATAGACCAAAAGGCATTCTCCTATATGCAAAGGCTCCATAAGGACATGTGAAGGTTGTTTTATCTTGGTCATCCGGGTAAATGTATATTTGAAAGAATCCGTAGTAACCGTCTAGAAAACAATAGAAAGCATGACCAGCTATTCTTTCGATCATTTGATCAATGAAAGGTAGAGGAAAATGATCTTTCCTAGTTGCTTTATTAAGGTTCCTATAGTCTATACAAACCCTCCAACCGGTGGTGGTTCGTGTATGTATTAATTCCCCTTCGTCATTCCTTACAACTGTTATGCCTCCCTTTTTAGGTACACAATGGATTGGACTAACCTATTCACTATCCGAAATAGGATAAATGATTCCATTGTCTAGAAGTTTAGTAATCTCGTTTTTTACTACTCCTTTCATATTCGGATTTAGGCGTCTTCGTCTATCCGCTTTAGGCGGCTTATCTTCTTCTAAGTGAATTCTGTGCATTACAATGCTCGGATTAATACCTTTTAAGTCTGAAATTTGCCAACCCATACTTCCTATCCTATTTCTAACAACTTCTTTCAATTTCTCTTCTTGAACCTGTGTTAATTTGTTAGAGATAATTATAGGTAGAGAATTGCCTTCGCCTAAGAAAGCGTACCTCAAATGACTTGGTAATTCTTTAAGTTCTAATTTAGGTGGAACTATAATTGAAGGCGAAACTGGCCCATCTTCTCGAATCAAAGGCGCTGGGTCCTTATCTTCTAATTCCTCACTCATTATAGGTTCTATTATTTCTTCTTTTTGAACAATGTCATTTACACATTCTTCAACTAAATCAAGTTTCATACAAGCGAAATCCTCCATAGGATATTTCATCACTTGGTTCATATCAAACTCAATCTTATCGTCTCCTATTCGTAAAACTACTTTCCCTTCCGACACATCAACTAGAGCACGTCCCGTGTTCATAAACGGTCTACCAAAGATTAGCGGACAATTAACGTCATATGCAAAATCTAAAATAACGAAATCGGTAGGAAAAATAAATTTGTCAACTTTAACTAAAACATCCTCAATAATACCATATGGCCTTTTAGTGGTTTGATCCGCTAATTGCAAAACCATATTGGTACGTTTGATATCTTCTTCTAAGCCTAACTTATTAAAAATAGATAATGGCATCAAGTTAATACTTGCTCCTAAATCACAGAGACAACTTGGGAATTCAATATCTCCCAATTTACACGGAATGGTAAAACATCCGGGATCTTTGAGTTTGGTGGGCAAATTACTTGACACAATTGAACTACAATCTTCGGTTAGTGAAATGGATGAAATTCCTTCCCAACTGATTTTCTTTGAAATTAAATCTTTGAGGAATTTACCATAATTGGGTATTTGCGTAATCGCATCCATAAATGTCAAATTAATATGCAAATTTTTAAGTTTGTCTAAAAATATTAAAAGTTGTTTGTCATAGTCCTTATTGCGGACTTTGTGTGGAAAAGGTGGTTTGGGTACAAAAGGTTTTGTACTAGAGTCAATTTGTGCATCTTTTTGATTTAATGTATCTTCTTTGGACTTTGGTAAATCAGTTCCTGGTAAAGTTGAATTTCCGGGCATTTTCGGACCTAAGTAATTTTTCCCTGAATGAAGAGTGATAGCCTTTACATGCTCTTTCGGATTTTCTTCCGTATGGCTGGGAAGACTTCCCTCTTTGCGGGATGGAATTGATTTAGCGAGTTGTCCAATTTGAACCTCCAAATTATGGATGCTAGATGATTGGTTTTTAATAAGCTGGTCGAATTTATTCTCGATCCGTTTAAAACCATCGTCGTGATTACTTATTTTTCCGCTCATAGCATCAATAAATTTGTCGATTTTAGAAGATAAAGTGCTAATCGTATCTCTTGATTGATTTTGATAATTGGTGGTACGATTTTGATTAGCATTAGCATTATTATTGTTATCTCTCCAGTTAAAGTTAGAATGATTTCTCCATCCAGGATTATATGTATTGGAGTAAGGGTTATTAGTTTGGTTTTGCCCTTAGACAAAATTTACCTGTTCAATTTCGCTCATACCTTCATAATCCACATCCGTTTGGATTGGATTACGATTAGGATCACACGGTGCCATAAACCTATCAATTTTGTGTGATAAGGCAGAAAATTGGGCTTGCAACATCGCAACTGGATCAAGATTCACTATACCTTTAACTGATGACGTAGTTGAGGATGATGGTTTCGCTATTGGTACGTGTCCACGCTCCGCGGGCCACATACTACTGTTGATTGCCATTTCCTCCAGAAGTTCTCTTGCTTGGGCAGATGTTTTCTTCATGAATAACCCTCCAGACATAGCGTCCAATGAACCTCTAGTTGTAGGATTTAGTCCATTATAAAATGTTTGCATTAAAAGTTCAGCGGGCAATTGGTGGTGTGGGCATAAACGTTGAAGTTCTTTAAAACGTTCCCAAGCCTCATAAAGAGTTTCATTATCATTTTGAGAAAAATATGTTAACTCTTTAATGACTCTTGCGGTTTTTACTAAAGGAAATTTTTTTGATAAAAATGCTTGGGCTAATTGCTCCCAAGTCTCAAATGTAGCGGCTGGCATAGAAGTCAACCATTCTTTGGCTCGATCCTTCAAAGTAAAAGGAAAAAAGGCGAAGTTTGATTGCTTCCGCAGTCACATCTGTTATTTTAAAAGTGTCATAAATTTCTAAGAAATTTGTCAAATGGGTGTTAGGATTTTCGTTAGGTAACCCGTAAAATGTTACATTATTTTGTAACATATTAAGCAACGCTGGCTTAATCTCAAATTGATTTGCATTTATTTGGGGTCTAACTATACTGTTTGTTACACCGGCCACTCCTGGCCTAGCGTAATCCATAAGTGTAGCCATAACTTCTGGCTCAGTAATTCTAGTTTTTATTGGAGTCTTGTTTCTGTTTTTGTTTTTGTTTTTCTTGTTCTTTTTAAGAGTCTTTTCAATTTCTGGGTCTAGCGGTTTTGGTGGAATGCCTGAACTTCGAGAACTGCGCATGAACTTGAAATTTCGCACGAACCGAAATTACCTTCAAAACAGAATTTGAAAAATAAATATGTTAGTAATTTGAAATAAATAAAATATAAAAGTTTGTATAAGTATAAATAAACCTAGATTCGAAATAAAATACACAAAATCTAAATTTTTGTCAAAAATTTTGGCGTTCCCCGGCAACGGCGCCAAAAACTTGTTGAGCGATTTCCACAAGTGCACGGTATACGCTTGTAGTAATAAAAGATATCGATCCCACAGGGAATGTTTTTTAACAAAAACTTATTGGTTAAATATACTTTTAAAATTTGTAAAATGGAAAATCGTTAAATCGGATTTGGTTTTGAAATTGCTAGAATGAGAATTAGATTAGAGTATGAAGATGTTTAGAAAATACTTCTGATTTAGGAATGAATTTACAAAACAGGATTGTTTAGTTCTTTAGAAAAGTAAACAAATGTATTCGTTTGCATTAAGCAAAGAAAACAACTTTAAACTTTGTATAAATTATAACGATGAAATAAATGACGGAACCTCTAATTTTTAGGCTTTGAACTGCAGTCAATCCTCCTACGGTCGGGTTATATCGCTACCTTAACCAAATTAAAACTCTACCGAGATAATAATTTGTCTAAGTGTTCAACAAAGTTTCCTTGTAAAGATTTTGAATTAAACTACGTTTTAATGAAAACATCGGCAATCCACTTCGGATCTTTTACCAAAGTGCTGCATGAAAATTTATCGAATAGAACGGACTTTATTAGATGAAATATAAATTGATACAAGTTTACAGAGAACAAGGAGCATGAAAACATTCGACGGCGTGCAAGTGAACGGGTTGTCAATCCTTTCCTTGGGTTTCTTTAGAGTTTGTCAGGCTCAGGGGCGGATTCTCTACTCAATCTTCTCGCTGAATCTTCGGAATAGAGACTGGTCTATCTACTACCAAAATGTAAACTACTATGAACAAATCTAAACGCTACTGTGTTTGTTATTATTAAATAAACAATGTGTGTACATCATATTGCTTTTTACAGAAATGAAATCTAAATTCTGAATCACTCGACTCGGAATTTCTGCATTAATTCTATACTAATCTCTTTCTTCTATATCTTTTCAACTCTCCATCAACTCTTTATTTATAGATGTTGAAGAGTCGTGGTTGAAGTGTCGTGTCCGTTGTGAAGGATCGTATCTGTTGTGAAAGGACGTCTTTATCCACCCGAACGAATGCGTTTCTTTGATTTAAACATGTGTTCATTGTACTTGGAGGAATTTCTGCACTTACCGAGAATGGCAATTCTCGGCCGAGAATGGGGGAGCATTTATTTTGTCTTCGGACGAAGGAAAAGAGCTGCTGAAAAACGTGTGTCACGACCGAGAATTTGGGATTCTCGGTCGCGGCTTTCATAAAATTCTCTACCGAGAATCCTGTTTCCTCAACCGAGAATTGACATTTTCTTCTGTTTCTGACCTCGTCTTTGTCCTCGTTTAGGTGTAATTGATCTTCGTCGTTTTTAACTCCTTTTGTAAGGTTTTTATTCTGTTTTTAAGCTCTTTTCGTTCCTATTTGGATTTTACCAAATATTTAGGTACCTTGCAAGAAAGAAACATATTCGAACGTAAAAGTATTCTAAACAGGTATAAATAGCATAAATTCGTAGCAAAATTGATATAAATACTAATGATATTTTAGGTATATTTTGGGCTTAACAATCAGCTTCGTCTTCAAGCGTTTGATTCTGAGGAAGACTTTTCTTCTATTACATTGAGTCGTGTTTTACTCAGCTTCTGTGGCTCATGCTGACTTCGTCTGTCGTACTTTTTGTTTCTGTTCTTACTTATAATTATACTCATCATTGAACAAACACATTAGTACAATTAAATCAAAGCACATAAATTTAATTATCTTAATCATGGATTAAAATAATTTTGTCAAATCAAAATCATGTGGAAAGGTGTTTCAACACCTTTTACCACGAAGCCCTCTGGCTGTGACATATAGATCTCTTCGCTCAATTCTCCATTGAGAAAAGCAGTCTTAACATCCATCTGATGTAGCTCTAGGTCTAAACTTGCTACAATAGCTAAGATTAGTCTAATAGATGTAAACCTTACAACAGGTGAGAATGTCTCCCCGAAGTCTATTCCTTCCTGTTGTGTATAGCCTTTAGCGACAAGGCGAGCTTTGTACCTTTCGATACTATTGTCAGCCCTTCGCTTCACTTTGAGAACTCATCTGCTCCCAACAGCTTTTCTACCCTTTGGCAGATCAACCAGATCCCAAACATGGTTGGATCTCATAGAATCTAGTTCCTCTTGCATTGCTATAGTCCATTTGTCTTTTTCCGGAGAAGTGATAGCTTCTTTAGCATTTCTAGGTTCCGCATCATCATTTGGAGTTACTAAAAGAGCTGTGCCTTCGATACCAAATCGTCGACTATCAACTCTTTGCCTTTTAGTACGACGCGGTTTCGAGTTTTGATAAACTTCTCTCATGTATTCTTCATAACCCGGAATCCTATCTCTTAGACTTTGTCCCAAATTCTCATAAGAATCAGGAATCAAACTCCCACTTAAATAAGGATCTGTCACATTCGAAACGTTTTGAGGTTCGGAACTTTGACCTTGTTCTTGTTCCTGCTAGTGATCGGTATCATTACCTTGATCCTCAAAATTCCTCCCACTCGAATGGAGAGGTCCGTTTGAATCTATTTCCTCAAACAGAGTGAGATCAGTGTCAACTTCTCCTAGCTTAGGAAACTCATTCTCTAAGAAGATGACGTCTCGTGATTCAAATTCTGTCACTCTGCCTTCACTATTTTCTCCCACTAGGACATATCCCTTTGATACGCCAGGGTATCTTATAAAGACACACTTTCTACCTCTTGGGCCTAATTTCCCAAATTTGCTAGAGGTATCATGGGCAAAAACATTACAACCCCAAGGTTTGAGCATACTCAAATCGGGTTTTCTACCAATCCACGGCTCATAAGGAGTGGAAGTGACAGTCTTGGAGGGCACTCGATTTAGAACATATGTAGCTGTTAGCAAAGCATCTCCCCAATAGGAAATAGGCAAGTTTGCTTCATCCATCATAGATCGAACCATATCAATGAGAGTTGTATTTCTCCTCTCAGCAACACCATTTTGCTGCGGAGTGTATGGGATAGACAACTGATGCTATCCCTTTCTCATCACATAAAGCTTTGAATTCATCTGAAAGATATTCTCAACCTCGGTCAGTTCTCAAAACTTTGATCTTCTTATCTAGTTGATTTTCAACAAGGTTCATAAACTTTCTGAAACAACTCAAAGCTTCAGACTTGTGAGACATCAAGTAGATGTGACCATACCTTGTATAGTCATCTATGAAGGTGATGAAGTAGTAGGCCCCATGCCTAGCCCTCACATTCATTGGACCACACACATCAAAATGAATTAATTGCAGAGGAAATTCTGCCCTAGTACCCTTCCCGAATGGTTTTCTATGCATTTTTCCTTTAAGACATGGTTCGCATGGAGGTAATTCAACTTTTCTTAAACTACCTAGTAAGCCCTCTTTGGCTAAACGATTCATGCGATCTTGGCCAATGTGATTTAACCTAGCATGCCATAAACTAACATCTTTATCCACAGAAGAAGAAGTAGTAACAGAAAAATTATTGGAGTCATATAATTGAACATCCAAAATAGTCAAACCATTCAGTACATATCCTGAACCATAGAATTCATTATCCAAACTTAAATGCAAACTGTTATTAGCAAAAAGAAAGGCAAATCCAATTCTTAACAAAGAGTTCATAGAAATAAGGTTTCTCCGAATATTCATAGCATAGAGAACATCTTGTAGGAGGAGAGTTTGACCGCCACGTAGACTCAATCTACATGTGCCAATCCCTTCGACTGTAACTCTCCAATTGTCTCCCACATAGATCCATCTTGAACCGACTGGAATTCGTCGGAACTCGACAAAGGTCTCTCTTTCCTTCGTCACATGGTCTGTTGCACCTGAATCAACAACCCACAAAGGATCATGTTCAGCTATAAGAACAGTGCTAGATATATTTATTTCACTCACACATGAGTTAGTGCAGTATACCTTAGGAACTTTGCAATCATTTGCATAATGTCCTTTTTCTTGGCAGTTGAAAGATTTCACACGTGAAAGCTTCGGTTTCTTTCTGTTCTTTGTTCGCTTTCCCTTTCTATTTTCTGTATTCATAGGCTCTTTGGCTTGCTCTTTGCCCTGGCCATAGAAGCGCTTACGCTTTTGCCTTAGAGGATTGGAACGCCTCCCACTTGAGTGGGCTCCCACATAATGGGCTTCAACATTGATTTTAATCGATGCCAGGCGATCCTCCTCTAGCTCAAGGTGGTGACACACAGCATCGAAGGTTTGAATTGCTTCGGTGTGGGTTAGGTGCACCTTCATGTGCTCCCAACTGTTTGGCAAAGAGAGGATAACATCTTGCACTTTCTGCTCATTGGTCAACTGATGACCTGCTTCATTCAGCTCACTGATCATGTTGGAAATTTATCTTAAATGCTTTTTCATTGTATGATCATGCCTCTTCTTATAAGTGTCAAACTTAATTGTCAATAAGCGGAGCCTAGTCAGAGACACACCTCCGAATTTCTCCTTCAAGGCATCCCATAGGCCCTTGGCTGACTCAATCTTACAGAATTGCCTAGTGAACTCATCATCCATGGCACTCAGCATGATGATGCGGGCAGTGGAATCCTTTTTCTTCCATGCCGTATAATCTCGGCGAAGCTGAGCAGTTGCACCATCCTCATGTTCGGCCATAACCGTATCCAAATGAGCAAGCACATCTTGCTCTTCAAGCACATACTTTATTTTTATTGACCAAACCTCATAGTTATCCCCATATTATTTCAGGTCTTTATTGAGTTCAGCAACTATAGACTTTCTAGCTACTGCCATTGATGACTGATCTACAATGGTATTGCACGACTTAGTAAAAAGTTATTAAAGGTTCAATACACGCATTAATTCTCTAGACAACTTATATCTAATCAATCAAATTTTCATTCTAAATTTCGATTCGAAAATGAGACCGAAGTGGCTCAAATTACCCTTTACACTTTAGTATTAGATCCAACTAATTAAATACATTAATGCTTAGAGAATTTTGTTACTCACAAGTAACGATTTTGCAACTTATTACAAAAATATGGTTGTTGTAAGGAATTAAGATGACTTTTGATTTATTATTTTGATCTTAATGTTGACTAATCTTAACTACTAAGGTCGAAGATAATCATTAAATCAATAATAACTAATCACTGATTTAATAAATCGTAATTAAATGCTCACATAAAATTATTCAAGCTCATCAATTTCAATCCAACATACCAAAAATTATCCAATCAAAATCGAATAATAATTAAATTAGGATCACAATGGTTATCCAAACATATTTGAATAATCACACCATAAATAAAAATTATCCAAACATATTTGAAATTTTTTTTTATTAAAAATCCATTAGAAAACAAAAATTCCAATAGAAATCCTAACAAAAATTATAACACTGGAATAATAAACCCCAAAGAAAAAATTTGTTTCAAAAATTAAATCCACAACCACACCAAAAACAAAAATGGTTCATTTAACCAACATAAAAATCTTCTATCTCTTCCATGTAGGGAATTTCTCCTACACGGAACGGGCGAGGGAAGGAAAAATCATAGATCTCCTTAACATTTCAGACATCTCCCCGAAAACCCTAATTAAAAGAGATTGTATAAACTGCTCATCCAAAATTTTGAAAAAATACCCAAAAATTTAGAAAAATTCAGAAACGCGTTTCTGTAAAAAAAAAGGAAAATAATTGGTCACTGGAAGAGGCCCCACGCGCCTGGCGCGTGTGGAGGGGCCTCTGCCATGTGGCACGCGTTGGTTGGTCCAGCTGGCGCCAGCGCGGCATCGGCTGGCCAACCAGCGCCTGCCGCGTGGCGGGCTGGGGGGAGACATGCGTTTTCTCCCCCCAAGTGGCGTGTGAAGGCCACGCGCCGCCTTCTCGATCGATTCCGGCGACAAAAAATATTTGGAACCTAAGGTTTTTGGGGTCTCTAGACTCGATGGTATGGTCGGTTTTTCGATTTGACGAGCGGAACGAAAAATCAGAAGTTAACAGAAACCTAAAACGGGTTTAATTGAGTAAAAAACGTTTAAATCGAACCCTAATTCAATTTAGTCACGCAATCAATCAATTCCAGTGCATAATCATAAAAAAATAATAACAATGAATTATTTTTAATCTTTCAAAAAAGATTCAAACGCAAACGGATTCGCGGTAAAGACGGAATACTAGATCCAATGGCTCTGATACCAATGTTGGGATAAACATATATTCACAACATATATATTTATCCGAATAAGTAAACGGGTTTACGGGTTACCTCTTATAGCGCAGATCCCGTTCTTGATTTGCAGTGGAAGGATTTCGGATCAATCACCCGATCTAGTATCACCGGTCAAGCCTTCAACCACGCCAATAGAATTGGGAGAGGAAGACAATTGATTCACGAACTGAAGCGACGACGAATCCCAAAGAGAGGGAGGGGGCAGCGGCCAAAAGGAGGAAAAGGATTATATTTTTGTATTTTTTTATAGTTTTTATCAAGTTGTTACTATTTGAAAATAACTAAGAAATTAAACTTGAGGATAAAGATGTCTTTTGGCTTATAAAACTAGTATTTTATTTTTTTAACCAAACGTAGGAATATTTGTTCCTGAGAATAGCTATTTTATAATCTCATATTCTATTCTAAAGGAATAACTATTCTATTCTATTCCATTACGTAAACTAAACGACACTGTTGGGATAAGCATATATTCACAACATATATATTTATCCGAATAAGTAAACGGGTTTACGGGTCACCTCTTGTAACGCAGATCCCGTTCTTGATTTGCAGCGGATGGATTTTGGATCAATCACCCGATCTAGTATCACCAGTCAAGCCTTCAACCACGCCAATAGAATTGGGAGAGAAAGACAATTGGTTCACGAACTAAAGCGATGATGAATCCCAAAGAGAGAGAGGGGGTGGCGGCCAAAAGGAGGAAGCAGGAGAGAAAAATTCTATTTTCTGTGTTTTTGAGATACTGTATCTCTAAAACCTAATTCCTTATTCTCTTAGAATTAGTGTTGGTTAGGGTTTCTATTTATACTGAATAAATAGATAACCTAACCCTAATTCTTATTGGGTTTGGACCCGTTCCATTTCGGGCGGGCCTAATTGGATCCATATCCAATTAATTCCAACAGACACCTTATAGTATATATATATATATATATATATATATATATATATATATATATATATATATATATATATATATAAGGAAATACAAGTTGAGGAATTACATAGTTATTATAATTTTCGTAGTTTAGGTTATCGGTTTTATTAGGTCTATAATTATTGGTTATTTATTATTGGAGTGATTAAAAGGTTAGCGAATGGGATGGCACATGTGTTAGCACAGTCTTCTCGTTTATCCACTTGCCCTTCTTTTTTTAATTTATTACCGAGTTATGTTTCTGATTCATTGTTACAATTTTGCCATGATTTGGCTCATTAATTCATATTGAAGTGAATGAGGTAAGAAATATTAAATTCTTGTATTTCTCATTAAGGAAAATAAAATAACTAACTATTACATTTATACCTTGATGTAGGTGTGCTACTCAAGTAAACTTAGTGAGCAAGCAAAATAGGCCAAGTGGCTTAATCATAGCCATTCATCATGATCAACATGATGAATGGTTGTGATAACTTGAAGATACACTTGGGTGTGAGTGGTTCTATGATAGATGGATGAAGCTCTTCTAGAATCCTCTATTGTGGTGATATTACTAAGTTACCCTTAGGTCTTTGTGTAAAGACTAAAAAGACCCTTGAGCAATTATTAAGTCTTGGGAACTACTTGTACTTTACTTCATCTTTCACTTATCGAGATTCTTCTTCGGAACACCAAAGGTCACCTCTCCTCCTTCTTCATTTCGACTTCCATCAATATGCAAACCATAGAAACTGTATCTCTTGTTTTCTTCTTACTTTAATAGCCTCCCTCAAACTAGACTTGATAGGGATTCTTCAAGCCAAGTTTGTCCAGGAGAAAACGGAGCTATGGTGAGTGCTGGGCCTTAGTGAATAGGTCTACGAGTTGTAGTGCTAATGTAACGACCCGGTCCGGAGTGGGTGGCGCCGGGGTAAGAATGCCTGAGCAAGGAGCGGCCCTAAGGGATGGCGATGGGGGCAGGAATGAACTGAATCCCACATCGGAAATGGAGAGGGAGTGATTGGGGCTTATTAGTAAGATGAGAATCCAATACATGTAGACGCGTTTTAAAGCCGTGAGGCCCAATGTGTTGGAATTGGGCCAGAGCGGACAATATCCACATGGTATTGGATCAGGGTGTTACAATTGGTATCAGAGCCGACTCTCCACGTACGATGTGTTGTTCGGGGACGAACCAGGCGGAAGCTGGTGGGCCTGTAACGACCCGGTCCGGAGTGGGTGGCGCCGGGGTAAGAAGGCCTGAGCAAGGACCGGCCCTAAGGGATGGCGATGGGGGCAGGAATGAACTGAATCCCACATCGGAAATGGAGAGGGAGTGATTGGGGCTTATTAGTAAGATGAGAATCCAATACATGTAGACGCGTTTTAAAGCCGTGAGGCCCAATGTGTTGGAATTGGGCCAGAGTGGACAATATCTACATGGTATTGGATCAGGGTGTTACAGCTGAGGAGATCGGCATAAGGCGGATAAGGTCGGCCTGAACACGTTCACGGATCACATGGCAATCTATATCGATATGCTTTGTGCGTTCGTGGAAAACTGGGTTTTGTGCGATATGCATAGCGGATGTGTTATCGCAAAAGAGGAGAGATGTCGTAGTTAGGGGAAGATGAAGGTCTTTGAGGAGATTTCTGATCCAATGTATCTCGTAAGAAGTAGACGCCATGGCTCTATATTCGGCTTCGGAGGACGAACGGGAAACAGTGTTCTGTTTTTTCGATCTCCATGAGATAAGAGAGATGTTGAGGAAGACGGCGTAACCGGTGATGGACTTGCGAGTCTCTGGGAAAGTGGCCCAATCGGAGTCAGTGAAAGCCTGAAGCTCGAGATCATTGCATGCAGAAAAGAAAAGGCCCAAACCGACTGTCCCCTTAAGGTATCGTAGTATCCTATGAACTCTGTTTTGATCATCAGTGTTTGGTTGGGTGAGATGCTGTGAGAGCTGGTTTACAATGTATGAAAGGTCTGGCCTTGTGTGTGTGAGGTATAATAGTTTGCCTATTATTTTTCTGTAAGATGTGATATCGGTGATGGTGTTGGTGTTTGGGGGTGGTTTATGATTTGGTAGTGCGGGTGAGGGTGCTGGTTTACAGTCTAGGAACTCCATTTCTTGTAAAAGTTCTAACACATACTTTCTTTGTGACATGTCGATGCCTTGTTTGTTGCGAGCAAACTAGAAACCAAGAAAGTAATGGAGTTTGCCGAGGTCCTTGATGCTAAAAGTTTTTGTCAAGATGTTGTTTTGCAATGTTGATTGTCTGCATGTTGCTCCCTGTCAAAATAACATCATCGACATAAATAAGTAAGATGGTACTGTGATCACCTTCGTGCTTGGTGAAGAGGGATGGGTCCGCAAATGACTGAATGAACCCCATGTGCCGGACAGTAGCTGTAAGCTTGGCATTCCATTGACGGCCTGCTTGTTGGAGGCCATAAAGTGACTTGTTGAGTTTGCAGACTTGTTGTGAACTGGTTGAACTCATCCCCGGAGGCAATTGCATGTACACGTCTTCATCAAGGTCCCCGTGTAAGTAGGCATTATCTATGTCCAGTTGATGTATATGCCATTCTTTTGAGACTACAAGTGCTAGTATAGCTCTAATAGTGGTGAACTTTGCTACATGTGCAAAGGTAGCATTAAAGTCCACTCCTTCTTGTTGTGAATAGCCCTTAGCTACTAAACGAGCTTTGAAGCGGGCAATGCTCCCATCGGCTTTGTGCTTGATCTTGTACACCCACGGGCATCCTATAGGCTTCTTTCCCGTAGGTAATATCGTTAGATCCCATGTGTGGTTTTCCTCTAACGCATTGAGCTCCCTTTGCATGGCTCGTTGCCAGTTCTCATCTGATTTGGATTCTGTGTAACTTGCAGGTTCTCTATGACATGTAAGATTGATGGAAAAAACACGCTTGGTGGGGGATGACTTCTCATAAGAGAGGTACTTGGAGAGACCGTGCGGTGAATGGGCGAGACAAGGCAAAGTAGAGCCTTTGATTAAGGCCAGGTGATAATCCTTTAAATAAGATGGGGGCTGTCTTGCCCGTCGAGGCCTGCCTGTTGTATTTTATGTTTGCTCGGTTGTGATATCTGTGTTGATGCCTGTTGTGATATCCTCTGTGCTTTGGTTCTCAATTTCTTGTGTGATATCCACTTATTGCACTATATCTTGAGATGTGTGTTCCTCTTCTGTGTCAATTTCATCGTCTTGCATGTGTGTCATGTGCAAGGTGTCTAATTCTTCCTCACTGCAGTGTGATGTGATTGTTGAAAGGAAAATGTTGCTCAAAAAACTTGACATTCCTGGAAAAGAAAACAACGTTAGTTGTTAGATTTAATAACTTGTAGCCTTTAGTGCCATGTCTATTGTAACAACCCGGTCCGGAGTGGGTGGCGCCGGGGTAGAAGGCCTGAGCAAGGAGCGGCCCTAAGGGATGGCGATGGGGACAGGAATGAACTGAATCCCACGTCGGAAATGGAGAGGGAGTGATTGGGGCTTATTAGTAAGATGTGACATGCAGACGCGTTTTAAAGCCGTGAGGCCCAATGTGTTGGAATTGGGCCAGAGCGGACAATATCTACATGGTATTGGAACAGGGTGTTACAATTGGTATCAGAGCCGACTCTCCACGTACGATGTGTGGTTCGGGGACGAACCAGGCGGAAGCTGGTGGGCCTGTAACGACCCGGTCCGGAGTGGGTGGCGCCGGGGTAGAAGGCCTGAGCAAGGAGCGGCCCTAAGGGATGGCGATGGGGACAGGAATCAACTGAATCCCACATCGGAAATGGAGAGGGAGTGATTGGGGCTTATTAGTAAGATGTGAATCCAATACATGCAGACGCGTTTTAAAGCCGTGAGGCCCAATGTGTTGGAATTGGGCCAGAGCGGACAATATCTACATGGTATTGGAACAGTGTGTTACATCTATAACCTAGGAAGATGCATTTGATTGCTCTGTCTGTGAATTTGGTCTTATGCCGGTCAAGTGACGAGGCGTAAGCCAAACAACCAAAAATTTTGAGGTCTTCTAGGCTGCTTTGTTCTCCGTATATGCGTTCATAAGGTGTCTGTCCCTGAATTGGTGTCGAATGTAGTCTATTGATGAGATAAACAGCATGACTGACTGCTTCTGTCTAGTATTCTTTGGGTAAACCACTTTGAAACATGAGTCCTCTTGTAGTGTTCATGATGTCAAGGTGTTTTCTCTCGACCCTTCCGTTCTGTTGTGGTGTCTTGGGGCAAGACGTCTGATGTATGATACTGTTTGTGGCATAGAACTCCTTCATGATGAACTCTGGCCCGTTATCCGTTCTGATTGTTTTCACATTTGTGCCAAATTGAGTGTTGATATATTTGCAAAAAAGCTGTAGGGCGGTGCTTGCCTCACCCTTATTTTGCATTAACGTAACCCATGTATACCTGCTATGGTCATCAAGTATGGTTAAGAAGTAATGTTTGTTGGCATGTGACTCTTTTACTGGACCCCAAATGTCTGCATGAATAAGTCAAAACATTTCTTTGCCATGCTATGACTTAATGAAAATGGTTGTTTTCTCTGTTTGGCTCTTTGACAAATGTCACATGGTATTGACTTGAAGGAATCAAAATCATTACAAGAGAGGTTAAGGCCTTTTAATCGCTCATAAGAGGGATGGCCAAAACGCAAATGCCATACATTAGCTTTGATTGAAAAAACAGAATGAAAACTAGGTACTGGGTATTCCAAGTAATAGAGGCCTTCATGCTCTCTAGCCAAGCCAATCTTCTTCCAACTTGTTGTGTCCTGTATTGTACACACTGAACTCGAAATTACTATGCATAAGTTCCCTGTATCCAATAGTTTGCTGGTTGAGATTAAGTTATAATCAAAAGCAGGTATACACAATACGTTATCCAGGATGAGTTGTGGGCTAAGAATCACTGTGCCTATGTATTGAGCTTTGACCCTTTCCCCATTTGGCAAATTTACCCAACACTTGTCTATTTCTGTGTATGAGCTGTATGCTCTAGTGTCACAAATGATGTGATCTGTGGCCTCGGTGTCTATTATCCAACATGATGAAAAAGAGTTAGGATTTAGGGTTTTACCGGAACCTTCTCCCTTGAAGAAGGTGTTGACACTGCTTCCCGAGGCTGGAGCTTTCCCCGAAAGCTTTTGTGGCAATAGGGCAACCAACGTGTTGTACTGCTCTTTGGTGAGGGAGAATGGTTCTATGTTCATATGCCTATTATCCTCCTCTCCTGAGTCCCCACTATCCCTGTTCTAGCTTGTTGCGGCATTGGCTTTTGGTGGATATGTTCTTAAAAGAGCTCCTTTATTTCTATTGCCATAGTTCGGTGGGTACCCGTGCTTCTTGAAGCATATCTCCTCTGTATGACCTGTGTTACCACAATACGTGCACAATGATGAGTTTTTGCTATTTGTTTTTCTATTGTTATACCTCGAGTTGCCCTGCTTGCTGTTTTGCCTGTTTTGGGTGTTAGTAAACCCTGCGAACATACTGCTTTCATCTCATTCATTGTTCTTGACAGGTACAAGGCCTATTTGGCGTTCATGTTGGGTTGCCAAGGCAAAAGCTTTGTTAAGAGAGGGCAAGGTCTCAATCAACAGGATCTGCGAACAGATGGTGGAGTACGAGTCATTTAGTCCTTAGAGGAAGGTGATGACTTGATCTGCATCTTGCTGATCACAGAGAATTTTGAAGGCATTGCAGCTGCACGCCTGCCTACAAATGCACTTGGGCATTGGTCTGAGGTTCATGAGTTCGTCATACAGGATCTTCAAGCAGGTATAGTAGTCTGAAATGCTCCCATTTCCTTGTTTAAGATTGTGTATCTCTCTACGTAACTCCAGAATTCTGATTGAATCTGTTTGTGCAAAACGTTCCCTCAGGTCTGCCCAAACTTGATCTGCCTTATCGAGCCACATAATGCTCCGCGCAATGGATGGTGATAACGCGTGATGGATCCACGACATAAACATGTTATTACACCTTTCCCACTGGTTATACATCGGGTCGTCAATTCCCGGAGCTTGAATGGTGCCGTCGACGAAGGAAAACTTATTTTTCGACATTAGAGCCACCTTAACAGCTCTTGACCATTGGTAATTAGGCCCGGTGAGGGCTTGTGAGACCAAGGCCAAGGAGGGGGTCTCATTTTGCGGCTGATGGTAGGGGCTGCTAGAAGTTATCATAGGTGCAGTCATGGTGGTTCAAAGGTGGAACCTTTAGAGTAATATTTTCTCTGATACCATATTGAAGTGAATGAGGTAAGAAATATTAAATTCTTGTATTTCTCATTGAGGAAAATAAAATAACTAACTATTACATTTATACCTTGATGTAGGTGTGCTACTCAAGTAAACTTAGTGAGCAAGCAAAATAGGCCAAGTGGCTTAATCATAGCCATTCATCATGATCAACATGATGAATGATTGTGATAACTTGAAGATACGCTTGGATGTGAGTGGTTCTATGCTAGCTGGATGAAGCTCTTCTAGAATCCTCTATTGTGGTGATATTGCTAAGTTACCTTTAGGTCTTTGTGTAAAGACTAAAAAGACCCTTGAGCAATTATTAAGTCTTGGGAACTACTTGTACTTTACTTCATCTTTCACTTATCGAGATTCTTCTTCGGAACACCAAAGGTCTCCTCTCCTCCTTCTTCATTTCGACTTCCATCAACATGCAAACCATAGAAACTGTATCTCTTGTTTTCTTCTTACTGTAATAATTCATGTTTTTTTTTATTCAAAAAAAATAATTATGCTAATAAAAAGATAACCTTAGATATATCCAATTTTAAAATTGAATAATCATAATGTTAAAAGTAAAGTTAACTATGTATGTAAATTACCTTTAAAATAGAAGAAAGAACCCGACAATAAAGAACAATTTCATGTTCTCCGTATTTTCTTTTAAATTTAACACTGGTGTTTAGCTTATGCTTATTAGATTTAATATGTTTATTAGATTTAAGTCTTATGATTATATTCTTCATCTTAGATTTTTAACAAGTTTAGATCTAATGGTGACTAAACAAAACTCATTGTTAGATCTATATTTATTAAATCTAAGTTTTATGTAGAATTTTAATAAGTTTAGATCTAATGGTAATTGATTTTTCAGCGTTTATTTGCTTAGAAAAATAAATCAACTAAAAAATTTAGGTTAGTCAATACAAAAATTTATGAGAAAATTTGAGAAAAATATTTTAATTTTTGAAAAGAATAAAACATTTTTGTTAGTTTTTCAAACCATACTTAGTTCATTCTCATCCTTTTTTAAAAATAGTAATCACTCAACCTTTTTCCAGTTTTTTGATGTTATAGCTAAACATCAGAAATATTTTCAACACAAAATTTATTTTTATTTAATATTTTTAGATAAACAAACGATGACATATAGATGTAAATCTTAAATCTAATAATAACTTTCGAAATTCATTTGTTCATGATCAGGTCAACACAACTATAAAAACAATAGAGAGTATGGAAAAAGTTATTTTAATATAATGATATGCCTTATCCAAACAATAAATAATTTAAAAAAGAATATAGATGTGATAATGTCTAGGAGAGGTGGTTTCGATTATATTTTCAAGTGGATGATTGAGGAGGAATATTGAATAAGTTAGAGGTTGTGTCATAATTAAAGTTATGGGTGTTGAAATAATGTGAACATTAGGCTACTAATTTCCAACATAACGCATGCTAATTGACATAGACACGTATTTAGGTCATAACCCACTTGTTAATTAAAACTTACTAACCACGTTAATCGAATACTGAAATCAGACATGTCATTCATAAAACAAACAAAAAGGAAAAAACAAAAACAAGCAATCAGTCAATTATCATATTCATGGATATATAAGGGTGGAAATTTAGTGATGTATTTCTAAATATGAATTGTTATTGAGAATAATGTTTCATTTTGAGGGTATAATTTAGATATCTTTACAAAACTGACCAAATGAACATGTTGGTGAGAATAATATGTATAAGGGAGATAGAGAGAAATATAGAAATATATTGAATTCCCTTGATTATGGTTAGACATGAAACCTTCTATTTATAGTGATAAATATATGAGTTAGTGTAGGATTAGGAATACACAATACGTGTTATGGACAATTATAAATACTAACTAGATAAGAATCTAATTAATCTCTAACACCCCTTCCCCTCCCCATCCCGCCCCAAGCCGATGGCGACCACGAACAAAAAGGCGAGAGCGGAGCATATCGAAGCAAGCACTAGCTAACGATTTAGTGAGAATATCCGCAACTTGATCATCAGTTGGAATGAAGCAAACACTGAGGAATCCACTTTGAACTTGTTCGCGAACAAAATGATAATCAAGCTCAATATGCTTTGTTCGAAAATGAAACACTAGATTCAAAGTGAGATAGATTGCCCCAACGTTATCACATCAAACTTTTGAAGAGGAGAGCAGGTAATAGATGCCTAGGATATAGATTACCCGAAGCAGCCAGATCATCTAAAATACCCTTCAGTTTTTTCATATAAGCAGTTACATGCAACCAACCCTATTCTAACTCATACAGTTTAAGACTCTACTGAAACTGTGTAGTTCATGATATAGCATCATAGGTGCGTACAAGTGCCACCGAAATATTATGTGAATAAGTGAAACAAGTAATAAGAGAAAAATTCTCTTCAGTGATGAAATTTAAAAGCGATGTCTGAACCGCATTTTTCAAATCATCCCATGCAGTAAAAGATGGATTTAAAATTAAATCCACAGAAGATGGCATATAGCCAGTACGAGAAATAGATTGAGGTGGATGAGGGACTGTGCTAGTAATATGAGCAAAAAAATAATGGGATTTTAGGGTAGAGCACGTATTGTGGATGAGGGACTTGTTTATAATTAAGTTTAGTTCGTGGAATAGTAGCATCCTACAACTCATAAATCAACAAATGATAATTAGTATGATTTGAAAATCGATTATGATAATTTAAAGATGCTCACCTTGATCATATCATGGACTTGATCAAATGTGGGGACTTTATCCATTTTCCATCTAAGCACTTGTGGCGGAAGACAATTTGGTTTCTTCACGTAGTATGTCTCTGTCGCCTTCCAAAGTTCAAATAGCAACACATATACAAATGATACAAACAAGTAAGTAAACTATATTTTACAATTCCTACATAAACAATATATGCAATTCATACCTCTACTCCGTGTGCTAACCCTCCTAGTTCATATTTAGCATAAGCCTTCATTTCTTTAGACTGAATTGCATTCTTTCTTTTGGAGTCAGCTTTTGTCATCGTCTTGTATGTCTCAGACCAAGCCACCTCTCCCTGCAGGAACGCATAAAACAATATTGGATAATCAGCAAGCACTGTCAAATCTGTATTCACCAACCAAGATTTATCGTTGGTGATCAAACAATGATGTATGCAAAATAACATCGCTATACTAGCGGTTTCACGGTCATCCTTCTTGCTCCAATCAGTTTCTCTAAACACTTCAAATAGGTCGTGGTGAGTTATGGGATCTATCCCTTTGAAGTACTTCTTAATTATTTCCCTTCTATTTAGCTTTTTTTTATTCTCTTCGTCATCTCCTCAGCAAATCGCTATCCAAATATTAGTACATACTCCTAATCACCAAACCTCAATTCAACTCCTCTAATAGAAAACCACATTTCTCTAGGGAGAGATATGACATGCTCAATCTCCCTAGATAACAACGTATGAACAATGGGATTAGAGAAGACGGCATTATCCAAACCCATAAGATGTTTGGAACATCTACTTTTGAAAGCATTTATTTGTGAGGGCGTCAATTTACTTTGCAAGTCAATAATCGTTTCAAAGTCACCTCTTACAGTTATTGTGCCTTTTGAACCCAAGCTCCAAGGATACTTGAATTTTTCACCATTATGCGCTTTTAGCTTGACAATTAGACTTTGTAAAAATAAAAATAATTTGCATTTCAGACAATATAATTGAATTTCAGACAAAAAAAACTATTCGCATTTACCTTATAGCGTCACATCGATCTAAATGCGAAAGAAAACTATTCGCATTTATCCTAAAAATGCGATTCAGGAACTAAATGTGAATCGCGTTCGATGTATTGGGTATCACATTTGGCTATATGTGATTCCATTTTTGTTGAAAAGGGTTCACATATCATCTTACTAATCATATTTGGATATATGTGAATCATTCCTGAAAAGGGATTTGCATATCATCATAGTAATCACATTTGGATATATGCGAGACTTCCTAGTTGAGGGTTTATGGGTTTATCCACTCGCATTTTATGAAATGCGACACAAAATCATAATATGCGAACAATCGCAGAATAACTCTATCGCCAAGATGACAAGTTCTAAACCATAAATCACACATATACATCCCAAATGAGTTCGAAAATCATCATTATGGCCATTAAACACTAACTCTAACCAAACATAACACATTCAATCCATGTAAAACCGTATAATCTATCTGAAATAAACCATGCAAAAACAAACACATATGAAAGAGACTTACTTTTGATTTTGTTTTATCCTGAAGTTGATTATTTCCAAATTTCTCCATCTTTCGCCGTTTGTTTTAAGTCTTTGCAAATCATCGAAAATGTGAAATAAAAATGAGAATGAGAAGGGTTTGGAGAGAAATGGAGGTGTTATGTGTCACAGGGCCAGTCGTCGGGGCTCGTTTGACGCTTACTTGTCTCCCCTAAAGTAAGCCAGCCAAGGGAAGTAGATCACTCTATCTGCAATAACCACAGATAGAGGGCTAGACATAAACCATACACGGGGAATGTAGTAGTATACATACAATATGATCATATAGGCAACCATCGCATTCATACACACACATGGAGAACATATAAGGCACACAAGAATGAACAATACACAAATGATGTTATTCATATATAAGCAACAACATTACATCCAAGAGGTCTCATCCCATAGTAGTAGGTCGGTGACTACTAGAGATGGTAGAACGCCGACATACCTAGTGTCACACTCGACCCTAGACGACCTCAATCGGTATCGGACGTGAAATAGAAAGATCACAATCTATACTTAGGAGTCTCCAAATTATCCAAATATCATAAATTTGACAAATATCACGTTTGATCATCTATCTTTCTATAATCTTTTGAAAATTATCCTAAACTTTTAATTTACACATAAAACCATCGAATTAATTCCAAACTTTTCCTATAGCACCAAATTAATATCATATACCCAATAATTATACTATATACTAATATCAAGATATAAATTCTAGAAATTTAGATACGGACGTGACACCTAGTGATAGGTCACTCCTCCTATAGTGTTTCGTATACCAAGTCGATGTCTATGGTCAACGACCATTACAATGTTTGAATACTACAGTAGAGTCACTTCCCCCCATTACATAACATGATTACAAGGATAGTCTCTCCATACATTATGGATGTTCCGAAAGTAAAAGAGTCTAATTTGATAGCATATAAGTAAATGGGTATAAATATGTAAATGGACATATTCATTTAACCAGTTTTGTAAATTCCTATATTTAGTTAAACAAATTTATTTTTATTTTAATGTTATTTTTAAATATGCTTAAAGACGTGCGATTAAATACTGATTTTAAATGTCAAGTGTTTGAGGATCTAATTATTGAATTCAATATAAATATCACGTATATCACATCCGACATTCATGTGTCGAACATTTGATGATTGTATCTTCGCGTTCTTTACATTTGAAACCGTGTTTTATGAGCTGATTTGGTAGAACATTAGATGTATCATCTACAAATGTTTGAACCATATCTTAAGAAATTTCCTAGAAAAAAGACATAATATTTGAAGGGAAAATCCCCCAAACATCATAATTAGATTGAGAAGAGGTTATTCCACTTGATAGGATAGGAGAGACATGGGCGAAGAGTGGGGTAGTCCCCTATTATGGGAAGTTGCAAATGAATTTCAAATGTGTCCAAAATTACATATTAAGATAAACATTTTCTTTCCCAAAAAGCTAAATAATAAAACAAAGAAAAATTGTTGAGAAGTCATAAAATAGACTTTGGCACCAAAATCGAGAATGGGCATTGGATTTTGGCTATTCTATTCTCTCTCTCAGCATCCAATATTGAACTAATAGTAATATTTGATGGGTTTTTGTGACAGTTTCACATGGTGACCTTTTGGCTATTCTTAGAAGAAGGTTGTTTTGGTTTTGATAAATGGAATCACTTTCTTTTGTCATTTCATATTTTCTTCCCTTTTATCATCATTTCCCTACTATCAATCCACATTTTTCAACAATATTATTATCATGTGTTTCTTTTGTGGAATCATACATTCTCCACTTTCCTAATTCTGTTTTTATTTACTTACACTTGTTTTTATTTTGTCAAGAACGTCAATCTCGACATTCATAGGCGAAGTTGCAAGAGCCTACGAATTCTTACTAGTAAATCTGACCTTTGGAACTCAAACTACGATGACTGCCTTTTTTATAGTAAAATCCAAATGCAAATTACCAAGCATTACTTGGACGGGATTGGATTCATTCTAACTCGTGTATTCTGTCATCCCTACATCAAATTTTGCTATTTTGAAAAGGGAATGACATAAACGACAAGCATTTCGAGACATGTTCAGACATGGCAGAGGTAAGGTTGTATGAAGAGTGCATCAGCCTAAATTAAGGTTGGAACTGAAGGCAAAACAAAATCATGTGGCACCCAAATTAAAAATATTTTAGAGTCGGCATCAATTGTGCCTTACCATAGGTCGATTAGCACTGAACCTATCATCAAGGAAGTCTTATGATTGAGTCTCAATCAAAGGGCAAAATAATAGCATCAGCTGTTATAGCAAAATTGAATATGTAGCAGGTGACAGAAAATTTGTATGAAGAAAATAATGTGAAAAGTGCAGACATCAAAACTCCTAGAGATTGTTGGGAATTCATTTTACAAGAAGGTGAACTTCAGCTCCACGACTTGAAAATGGCCAATTCAAGATTAGAGGATGAAGGCTCCATGGTCGTTGATTCGTTGGAAGAAGTTAATCTAGGAATGGATAAAGATCCACATATCCAATGTCAAAAAAAAAACAAGACTGTCTCGATCGTGTAGATACTCGAAATTGAAAATCCGTCCAGATTTTCTCCGATTGGGCCCTTCATTCTCAACAATTTCAAAAATACTAAAATTAGTATTATGTATGTTACAATATCATGTAAATATAATTCTATCTTTAAGAACCAAGTTATTCAAGAAGTGAATAAGATTAAACAAATATTGAATGTAAAACCTATAAAAAAAAAATGTTGAATGTTGGTTACTTTTCATTATTGTTTACAATTTTAGTCAAAATTATTGATTTTCCTATATGTGTCATAATGAAAAAAAAACATAACTATAATTTGGATGAAATAAAATTCTAGTATAAGTTAAAAGTCTTAGCTAATTGAAAGCTAGGTATAAATAATTGTTTAATTGATAGGATGGATTGTGTGAATAAATTGAATTAAATTGATGGATCCAATCCAAGTCAAGATTGCATTGCCAATATTCTCAATTCTTATGTTTCATACCAAAAAATCAAGCCCTCTTCACATTTTTGTCAATTGTTATACCAACAATTTCTCCTCCTCTATCGTAAATATTTTCTTATCAAAATCAAATTATTAAGTATTCACCTATCAAACTTTTCTCCTAATGTGAAATCTATAACACCATCTAACAATTTATTAATTTACACGAATTTCATTCAATTCGTCATGATCAATATTTTTTTCATGAATTTAATTTATCAAGTCATGCATAATCACGCAAAAATGATACTATAATTAAATACTTTGCATGGGATAATAATGTATATCTTTTTTTACACGAAAACAATGGAAAAGGATTTATATATAAGTCTATCTTTCTGTTTTTTTTTTTTTTTTAAATATGCTTGTATTTTTATTAGATGAAAAAAGAAGGATTACAACAAACAATAAGAAATAAAGGCTAAAACCAATACAAAACCTTGATCGGTGAATTTGGAGATATAATAGGAGATACTTATATTTATATATTATCAACTTTTTTGCACTGGCCCATTGGTAATAAAATAGATTAGTTTTTTTTGTTAAAAAGAAGATTAGTTTTAATTAATTGGATAAAAATAGGGGCTAGCTACTAATCTAGTCTATTTTATGAAACTATATTCCAGTTTATTCACAATCTGTAAAAACAGTTTATCAAAAACTCACTTTACAATAATGGCAATACATGTGGTTTTATACTGGTATATGTAAAAGCATAAAGGAAAGAATATTCTAGAGAATAATTCTGTTAGTAACAGTTTGCAGGTAGTTTGTTGAGAATATGTGGTGGTGGATGAATGTCACTTGCATGCTTGTTTATACTTTCACAGCCCCTCCTTAAGATGGAGATTGAGAAGCATCAAGCAATCCCATTTTGCACAGAGCTGGTAGCATATGTTCAAGACTTAAGGACTTTGTGAACAAGTCTGCAAGTTGTTGTGTGGATTGTATGTACGGAGTGTTTATGAATTCATTTGCTACATGCTCCCTTATGAGGTGACAATCGATGTCCACATGCTTTGTCTGTTCATGTGAAACTGGATTCTTTGCCAATGTGATTGCAGATTTGCTGTCACAATGCATTGTTATTGGTAGTTGAAGTTTTATTCCAAAATCAGTCAGCAAATATTGAATCCATTTTAGCTCGCAACTTGTTGAGGCCATGCTTCTATACTCTGCTTCAGCGGAAGATCTGCTTACAGTGGCCTGTTTTTTTGTTTTCCAGGAAACCATTGAAGACCCCAGAAATATGCAGAAACCTGTTAAAGATTTCCTTGTCTCTTTGTATTTTCCCCAGTCTGCATCACAATATGCAGTGACTGTAGTCAAGTCTGAATTTCTGGAATAAAACAATCCATACTTGATTGTGCCTTTCAAATATCTGAGCACATGTAGGGCAGCTTTCAAATGGTGATCACATGGACTTTGCATATGTTGACTTAACTGTTGTGTGACAAAGGTTAGATCAGGCCTGGTGAATTGAAGATATAACAACCTTCCTATCAACCTGCGATAAACATCAGGGTTTGAAAGTGGGATGCCTGGATCAGTGAGCACTATGCCATGAGTCATTGGATTAGCAACTGCAGTTGCATCAGTTAAACCTGCATCGTGTATGATATCTGTGATGTATTTTGTCTGTGACAGGAACAGACCTATATTCGATCTAGCAATCTCAATGCCAAGGAAAAATTTGGCTTCCCTAAGATCCTTGATAGTGAAAAGCTTGTGAAGATACATCTTGACTGCCTCTATATTTTCATCATGAGCACTCGTGATAAGTATGTCATCCACATACATCAATAAGGCTAGAAAATTTGAATCATTTGATTCTGTATTTAACAAGAACAAACAATGATCATTTTGTGATCTTTTAAAACCATAGGCAAAGAGCTGAGTGGATATTTCTTTGTGCCATTGACGTCCTGCTTGTTTCAACCCGTAAAGGGATTTAACAAGTTTACATACCTGTCCTTTGGCTGCTTTTCCATAGCCCAATGGTGGTTCTAGATATATGCCCTCGTCCAAATGCCCATATAAGTAAGCATTGTTGACATCCACTTGCTGTATCTTCCAACCTCTGGCTGCTCCAATTGCAAAGAATATCTTGACTGTAACTGATTTAGCCACTGGGCTAAAGCTCTCATGATAGTCAACACCAAACTCTTGGTTGTATCCTTTAACAACCAGTCTAGCTTTAAATCTGTCAATCTCCCCATTTTGCTTGTATTTTATTCGAAAAACCCACCTGGTAGGTAAAGGCTTTACATTGGGGGGCAAGGGCACTACATTCCAAGTTTGGTTAATTTCTAGAGCCTTAAGCTCTAAATTCATTGCTTCAACCCATCCGTCATCTTTCACAGCTTCATAATAATGAGCAGGTTCTTTTGTAATGAAAGATTTGCAAGAAAATTGTATGTTCATCAGAAAAACCGCTAGGAGTAGCTAAAAGAGAAGTAGAAAAAGATAAGCAAGTCACGAAATCGTTCATCCAGGATGGTTGAGAGACTGATCGAGTAGATTTTCTCAAAGCTGGAGTTGTTATAACAATGTCTGAATGGGATGAAGAAGGTAATTGAGAGACAGAAGTGGTTACAGGTATTTCCGGATCTCCAAGAGAAGGATTTTTGTGATTTAGATAAGGAAATAAATCTTCTTAAAAAGAAACGTCTCTACTGACTGTAATCTTTTTGGTATTGAGATCTAGGATTTTGTATCCTTTTTGTCCTACAAAAAATCCTAAGAAAATGCCAGAATGAGCTCTTTCATCGAATTTATCTTTCATCGGATGAACATCAGTATAGTAACACTGACAACCAAACACTTTGAATTTGTCATAAGAAGGTGGCTGGTTGTATAGTAGTTGGTAAGGTATTTTCCAGTTTAAGATCTTTGTGGGCAGAACATTTATAATAGCCACAGCCATGAGGATAGCTTCCTCCCAGAAAATTACAGGCAAAGAGGCCTGCATTAAAATTGCTCTTGCAACTTGTAATAAATGCATGTGCTTTCTCTCAACTACACCATTTTGTTGAGGTGTATAAGCACATGTCTTTTGATGTAGAATACCAAGGTCTTGAAACAGCTTCTGGCAATTTTCATTTACAAATTCACCTCCATTGTCTGTTGGAATGATCTTTACTCTTTTCTAATGCTGCATTTCTGTCTTAGCAAAAAAAACTTGAAGTGCAGAACATGCTTGTGATTTATGTTTTAACATAACTACCCAAGTGACTCTAGTAAAATCATCAACCAAAGTCATAAAGTATCTTGCACCTGATAGAGATCGATGTTTATAAGGGCCCCACAAATCAACATGTAATAGATCAAAAGCTTCTTTAGTAGATATTATACTTCTGTGAAAAACAAATCTGTGTTGCTTAGCAAGATGACAAATATCACAATCAAAAGTATTACAAGAAGCATCAATACTATCAATATGACTAATGACATCCATAGAGGCATGGCCTAGCCTATTATGCCATAACTCTTTAACATGTTTAGTCTGTACTGTGAAACACTTTTTCACTTTACTGATAACTGCAGAAGAAAAAGATGTGTTATCCAACAGATAAAGCCCTTCTGTCATCCAGGCTACAACAATGACTTCTTTAGAAATCTGATTCTGCAGGCAACAGTAGTCTGAGTAAAAGACTGCTTCAATCTTGTTTTGTTGTAAAAGTTGACTTACAGATAACAGATTGTATTTGAAACTAGGAATGCATAAAACATCTTTAAGCTTCAATTTGGCTGATAATGTGACAATTCCCATACAATGAATTCTTTGTAACCTCCCATCAGGTAGTGTAACTGTTTGTCTGTAAGGTAATGTATTAATCTTTTCTAACAAATAATGTTGAGAAGTCATATGTGCAGTTGCACCGCTATCAACAATCCAAACATCTTTAGAGAAAGAGTTTGTAGAATCAGTACCTGAGTGACCAGCAAAAGCTGTAAATTCATTTCCATGGAGAGGTGTTTCCTTCATTCCTGCTTTCTCTTTATGTTTCATCATTTTATAAACTTCTTTCACCAGATAATCCATATTTTGATTGCCATGATCAATCTTGTTGTTGCCAGATTGAAAATCATTGTCTTCAGATTCATCAGCATATCTTGCTACATTTGCTCTTGGCCTGTTCTGTTGTTTGCCTTTCTTTTTGTTGTCCTTTTCTTCCTTCAATTCCTTCCACCAGTCAGGATATCCTATGATCTTGAAACAAGTACTACGCATATGCCCAGTCATATCACAATTATCACAGTACTTATCTTTTTTGGCTTCTGTTTCTCTCTTTTTATATTTGTTCTTAGAATTAGGCTGATTTCTTTTATCAATCTTGACAAAATTAGCCACTTCCACAGTTTGATCGATTGAAATTTCATTTTGTCTTTCAACTTGTAATAACATGGAATAAGCCTTGTTTAAATTTGGCAAAGGATCCATGAGAGAAATTTGATTTCTCACATGATTATATTGTTCATTTAAGCCCATCAAAAACTGTATGAGCTTATCTTCTTCAGCCATGTCTTTCATCCTCTGGAAAGCATTGCAAGCACATGTTCTTGCTGCTCCACAATGGTAACTCGGGATAGGTCTTAAAAAGGCCAGTTCATCCCACAATTTCTTCAACTTATTGAAATAGAACATAATAGAGAGATTACCTTGAGAAAATAGACTAATCTCTCTCTTAATTTGAAAGATTTGTGGTCCATTGCTTTCCCCAAATCTGTGTGCAAGATCCTTCCACAGCTCTCTTGCAGTAGCAACGTATTGAAATCCTTCAGCGATTTCTTTTGAAATTGAATTCAAGATCCAAGCTGTTACAAGGCTATCCGTCTTTGTCCATTTCTTGAAAGCAGCAGTTCCTTCATCTGGAATTTCAGAATCTTTCAGCATAAGATCTGATAATTCCTTCACCTTCAAAGCTCGCAACAAAGATCGACTCCAGGCCATGTAATTTGTGCCGGTCAGTTGTATATTGGTGATAATAAGCCTTGGGTTATCGTTCTGTTGCTGAATAACAGTGGTTGTATGAGTCTGAGTTCCTCCTGTAGTTTCCTCTTCGAGAAATTCTTCTTCATCTCTGAGTTCACGATATCTGTTTCCTCTAGCCATTACAACAAATCACAATGTTGCTCTGATACCATATGAAACTATATTCCAGTTTATTCACAATCTGTAAAAACAGTTTATCAAAAACTCACTTTACAATAATGGCAATACATGTGGTTTTTATACTGGTATATGTAAAAGCATAAAGGAAAGAATATTCTAGAGAATAATTCTGTTAGTAACAGTTTGCAGGTAGTTTGTTGAGAATATGTGGTGGTGGATGAATGTCACTTGCCTGCTTGTTTATACTTTCACATATTTAAGGGGTCCATTAAAATATTTGACACATTTCCCTTTCAATTCACTTTCTTCTTCTGACTCTCAAACTTTCTCTCCTGATTTCTGAAAATCCTTTTGTTCTTGTCTTTGATACCGCCACTGAAGCAACGCTACAACACCTTCTTTATTCGGCTCCTTATGGAGAATTGAAAAAATGTTCGAAATCGGAGCAGATAAGAAACTCAAAAATTGTTCCAGAATTGTTCAAAACTACATCGATGAAAGCACGCAAGGAAAATCCATCAGATGATTTGCTATCTTCATTCATGCTTTCCCTTTTCCATCTCATTCGTTCTTCATTTTACATACACATTATTCAAGTACGCGGTTGGTTAGTTGAATGCTTTCTCGTTGAACTCGTCGTTTCTAATTTCCTCCATTTTTGTCGATTGTCGCATTTGCACGACAGTTGCTCCTGTTGCATTTGCGGCGAAAGTATTCGCATTTACGACAACAGTAGTCGCATTTGCAACACAATTGCATCCGTCGCAAATGCGACAGGAGCAACTGTTGTCACAAATACAACAAATATATGCGACATATCGACAAAAATGGAGGAAATCAGAAATGACAGGTTCAACGAGAAAGCATTCAACTAACCAATTACATACTTGAATAATATATGAATATGCTTAGATCTTGGGTTGAATTATTGAATTTTGTTGCAAGAATTTGAAAGAAATGAAAATGACAAAGAGGTTGGAGAAGGTTAGGTTATTTTTGTCCAAAATGGATGAAAGTGTATAATTTGGTAAGAAAGTATGTCAAATATGTTAATAGACCCCCTCAAATGGGCTAGATTAGTACTTTAGATTGGGTGACTGATTCTGAGTCAAATTGCGGAGCTTAGAGGGCGTTGTCCTTCCTCATTTTCTTGTTTTTGTTTTGAATGCTAATCAATAATATCTTTTCATCTCTTCTAAAAAAAAATAATCTATTTTTTTAACTTAATCCATATCACTTTTAATATGATATCCATTTTCTAATTCAATTCAATATATAACACAATAAATTAATTTTTTAAATCAAATTAAATCTTTAATACAAAAATTCTAAAACAGTTAATTATCATTTTATTAATATAATGTTAAATAACCAAATGATAAATTTATAGATATAATCTATGAAACATTCACTTAATTAAATCTATCAACATTATTTCTTCTTAATTTTAGTGGGCGACTATATACCGCCCTTAAATTCCGGTTCACTGCACTGTATTGACCCTTTTGCCCTTCTCATTATTTCAAACAAAACTTTTAAAAATTCCAAATCCTCTCTACTTCTTTTCCATTCTCAAAAAACCGACCTAAAACGAGATGGCACGAAAAGTAGGCATCGACAAAGGATACACGGTAAGTATTTTCGTAAAAAAATTTAACGAATTCGTGAGTAATAAGGGCTGAAAATCGGGATTAAAATCCCAGATTTTCAGCTAGGCGGGCGACCCGCACGATCTCCACCTACGGTGGAATGCATGAACTATGCGTTCCACCGTAGGTGGAGATCGTGCGGGACGAGCGATCCACCGTATGGTGGATCGCACGGCGCACGCGCTCCACCATGCGGTGGATCGCTCGTCGTACACGTTCCACCTAAGGTGGAACGCGTACAAGACGTGCGCTCCACCGCATGGTGGAGCGCATGCGCCACCCATTTGGCCTAAGGGCCAAACGTTTGCGGCGCACTGGTCGGCCCTAAGGCCGACTGGTGCGCCGCACCCGTTTGGACCATAGGGCAGGTGGTGTAAGCCACCCGCCCAGGCCAAAAAGGGGCAAATTTTGATTATTTTTTTTTTAATTTGTACGGACCGGGCGTAGGCAGACCCGAACATATATATATAAAAAAATTATGTTAAATTAAATATACTAAATAAATAATATTACAGGATCATGAGGGATCTGACCCTAGACGCACGTCTTCACGTCCTGTTACTGCATCTGCTCGGCGGGACCGGGCGGAGCAGCAGCGGTTCATGGCGGACGCCCGGAGGGCATATGCTGCACAGGCGGAGCGTGCTGAGGGACAGGATGAGGCGGCTGATATAGACATGGACGGGGATGCCTCTATGCATCGTCCTAGTTCTGATACTATCCCCATACATCGTGGCGTCGTGACGAGGGGTCGAGACGGACGATTTTCTTCTACCGCAACAACTTCTTCTGGTAAGAGAAATTTAAAAATGTGTTTATTTGTATTTGTGTTAATCGTGACTATTGAAAAATATACCAAAAATTTAATGTAAACCGTTTGCTGTAATTTCAGGTAGCAGCAAGCGATCGAGGAGTGTAGAGGATAACTGGGTTGTGAAGGACCCCATCCCCGGGGGTCCATTTGATGGTGCTGTGATCTCGAGCTTTTTGGGACATATTGCATATGCTATCTGGGCCGGTCAGGATAGGGGTGTCCTTAGGTGTCATACCAGATCAGGGTATTGCTCAAAGCTGAGATCATGGTACAGTGGTTCTTCCAGGATGATTCAGTCGCGTATCGAGTCATCTGGCATGTTCCATTTACCTGGTATTATGCACAGTCACATAGATGCTGCTCTGATCACGACATTTGTAGAGCGGTGGCAGCCAGACACGTCATCATTTCACATGCCATTTGGCGAGATGACCATTTTGATGCATGATGTGTGGGAGATATTGCGCATCCCCGTAGATGGTGCCATGGTGACTGCTGATGCGACTATTGATGAGCTTAAGGAGTGCGTGATGGATTTGTTTGGGATGACTCGGGTTCAGTTAGATGCCCGTCATTATGCTTCTGGTGGTATACGAGCCGCTTCCGTCATGGAGCACTGTGGAGGTGATCGGATTCCTGAGACCCAGGCTATAGCTTGGACGTGGCTGATGCTCGGTTCCACCTTGTTCGTAGATAAGAGTGGTGACCGCATCCGACCTTCTTGTCTGTTAGAGGTGCAGGACTCGACGGCTGGAGCCGTTGGACTTTCTTGGGGATCAGCTGCACTAGCATATCTATACCGTCATCTTGGTATTGCTACCAGAGGAGATTGCTGGCAGATGACGGGTTGTATGACATTGCTCCAGTCCTGGATTTATGAGTATTTTCCTTGCTTCAAGCCACATCGAGAGGCAGTTACAGTTGACCCGGATCTTCCTAGGGCTTCGTTGTGGCCATCTATATCGATGGAGAAGAGAGATGAGCGGCTGAGAGCATTTCGTGCCCGGCTTGATGTGTTGACAGCAGATGAGGTATACTTGCTATATAATTATAAATACTGTTCAATTAAAACAAATTCGTATTACTTGTATGTGTTAATGTAATTTTATACATCTGTAGGTCATGTGGATGTCGTATGGCCCTGATGCCATTACTGAGACCCCGAGGACTCTATATTCTGGATGGATACGGTATCGGGATGTGATCGAGCCGTACATGCCGGGGCGATGCCTTCGACAGCTTGGACATGTGCAGACCATTCCTAGACCGATATTGCAGCCTTCTAAGGCTGTTCGCCCGTGGACCAGTTTGAAGTATCGTGTAGAGGTGCCAGCTGTGATGGTGCAGGGTATTTGGGACTCTTTTCCCCAGTCGTCCGTCCTTATACTGTCTGTATTCACTCCAGCACATACTCCATCAGATTGTGAGGATCAGTACATGCATTGGTACACCCGTCACTCACACCCTCGTCTACTTCCGGAGATTGTTGCACCCGGACCGACTGTTTATACTCGCTCGAACAGTGAGATTGTAAGTTATTTTTGGTTTTTCTTTACTGGTCTAGTAATGTGAAATGATATTTACTGAAATGTGAAGTGATATTAACCTTGTTTTTTGTCCCTTACTTTTTACAGTGGGTTAGTCGATTATCTGGCTGGGGTGAAACTGTGTTGGATCACATGAGTCAGCTGGACGAGGATGCTGCGATTGTATATAGGCAGTCGTTAGAGCAGATTATGGGTGCTTGGCATTTGGCCAAGTGAGTTATGACTGTATTTTGAAGTATTTTAGTACTATTATGACTGAATTTGGTGGATTGATATTTTAGTACTATTATGACAGAATTTGGTTTTTTTGTGGTACGTTTTGTTATTATTGCAAATTTAAGAATACATTAGAACGACATAAACGGCATAAACTGTAAAAATACATTACAACGACATAAACTGAAAAAATACATTACAACGACATAAACTGAAAAAATACATTACAACGACATAAACTGAAAAAATACATTACAACGACATAAACAGAAAAAAAAAAGACATTAGTCACTATCTTCTTCGTACTCGTCAATGTTTGGTGAAGATGTCGTTGGTACACCTGACTGTATTGCAAGGTATATCTCTTTCTCCTCTGCAATATTCGTCTCATATTCCACAGGAAAAATGTTCCATGGAGCATTTCCTCTATTTCTTGGCCAAGCTCGTCCTGGCAGGTAATCGTTCTTTGAAGCGCTGATACTCTGTAGTACTCGAACCTCTAATTTATAGCGATCCCAATTTTTCACGATCGAGTAAGGATAAGTTCGATGAACCTCATGAGAAATTTCAGACTCTGTCCATCTTAAAAAGATGATGGAGTTGAAATTTTTTTTAGAGATAATTCCCCTCTGATTATCACGCAGTAGTCTGGCGAACATAGCTTTCCAGTCATCAATAGGCATAAACCACTTCAGAAATGTTTGAATATGACTAGGAATATTTCCTTCATTCAAAGTGTTCAACCATTCCTCTAGAGAAAATTCAAAAGGCATGTAATACATATAACATAAGAACCATAGCATGTGTAGTGAGTATATTGGAAACTCACCAGCAGACGGAAGCTTGAAGCAAAACATAAATGGAGTTTCAGGATGGAACATTGTTGGACTCACAAATGTCTCTCCATATACACGGATTGCGTAGTATTGGTAATCAAGCATCTTCGTCGTGCAATCAGACTTATTCAAAGTTGATACTATGCTTTTCTCGGGAGGAAAATTAGGGAACTCATTGGTAAAATCAGATGAAGCCATTTATGTTTGAGAGTTTTCGTTGAAATGAATTTAAAGAGTAAATGTGGATAACTGAAGTAGAAAGATTGTTTAATTTTATAGATGGAGAATATAGCCATTGGAATATAGCCGTTGGAATATTACGCATTACGGATGGGTCGGCTTTAAAGACTTGGTCCACTAAGGACTTAAAATATCGCTGCTCCTCGTTCAAATCATTACGCCCGTCATTTTCATCAGTGTCACCATGATTGATTAAAAGTGTTCTCCAAAACACGTGAACACTCTCAGAACTGATCATTTGTTCCAGATCACAAGCTCGTTTCAGCTCACATGCACATGGTATCTGATGCGATGTTCTCAATACACAACCGCAACGCACGTACACTTCATGGCTCAACCCTCTCATGCGCTCTAACTCTTGATTCAACAACTGCACACAATAATGAGAGACTTTGAATACAAGTTGGCTTAATGGGCGTCCGGCGAAAGTGACTGCTTGACGAAGCCGGGACTGTTCAAGCATGTACCTAATACGAAGACAAAATTATTTTTAGTTAGTGAAATGATACAACCATAAATGCAAATTCCAAAATCGCAGTAGAAGAAATTGCAAATACCTTATATTGGTTGCTTGTGATTCAATCTGCTTGTGAACCTTCTGCCATACCGTGTCAAGGGACCCAGTTGCCGTATTGAGCCATTGCTTTAGACTAGCATGTTCACTCTCCACTCGACAAGTAGTTGTGTTGCCAAAATGTAGGAACTCCTTTGTCCAAGCAACAACAAACTTCTCCTTATGCACCAACCACGTCTCCTCAACATACGAGATAACTCCTTTGAACCTGCTCATCTTTTCCTTCATCATCATAAGATTGGTCTCGTACTCCTCAATGGTTAATGATTCTAATATTGTTCTCCATTTGCCATTCTTGAATTTAGAGGCAAGGCCTTTATCTCCAATGATTCTATACACACGATCTTCCACATCCTTATTTATATGCCAAGTGCATAGCAAGTGCGCTGCTTGTGGAAAAACTTCTTGTATCGGCTTTAATAACCCAAGCTCCCTGTCACTAACAACAACGGTCGGGTTCAGATCATCCCCAAGCAAAATCTTCAGCCTTTGCAAAATCCAACGGTAGCTCCCTTCGGTCTCGTCTTTAACAATAGCATACGCTATCTTGAAGTTATTATTGCATGGCGTCATCCCAACAATCTCAACAAACGGCATTTTGTACTTGTTTGTTTTGTACGTTGAATCAATGCCGATGTACCAGTGGTAAGTCCTGAACATATCAACTGACTCTAGATGTGCCATGAACACATGCGTTATCACACCTGAATCAGCCTGTGTGTAATTGACATATTTGTTCTCCACAGCAATATGGTAGAATTGACTAGCCAGGTCTCTACCTTCAAACGCGTCCCTCCTCATTTTGTCCCTGTAATTATATATGTGTTTAATTACTGAGTTGTCCTCTGGGTGTTTTTCTTTAACTGATGCTAAAATAGCACAAGGCTTTGCTTGAGCTGAAGTCATATCACGCACAATTTGTTTAGATGCGATACTGAGTCCGCTCATTTGCCGACTTCCCTCTGGATACATACGCATTGTATGGTTATGCATTCCAGTTAACCCAGCCTTAGCCTTTATCCCCCATCCCGAAAGGTCTGCATGTTGATAGGCTTTAATCTGAAATTTGCAGCGGCACGCTTTAGTTTTACTTTTCCTAATTGCAGGATCTTCATCATTTTTCACAACACCTCTATATCGTTCACCCCGTGAACAGCACAACAACTTCTGTTTTTCCCCATTTTTGTGCGAAGATATTACAATCTCAAACCCATTCTGAATAGCTATCTTTTTTGCCCAATCAATAGCATCCTGACCGGAGGGGAAAACGGTATCCGTTATGAAACGCGAACTATAATCAATGTTATCGGGGTTCCAATCTTCTATCGGTACCTGAATATACGAAAAATTGACATTAAAATTACAAAAAAATACTTCGGGGCTATTTCTCCGTTCGAAATTAATTCGGGGCAATTTCTGCCCATTTTGGCCTGAACGGGCAGGCTGCCCGTTTCACCATAGGTGGAAACAGGCAGCGCGTACTGCCCGTTCCAATGGTGGAGCGGGTGGCGCGTACCACCCGTTCCATGGGTGGAGCGGGTGGCGCGTACCACCCGTTCCATGGGTGGAGCGGGTGGCGATTACCACCCGTTCCTTAGGCCGAACGGGTAGTTCATCCGTTCGGCCTAAGGAACGGGTGGTAATCGCCACCCGCCCAGGCCAAAACCAAAATAAAAAAAAAACCTAAATAACGTTTTTAATAACCGTAATCTTACCTCGTGTTCGAACTCATTGTCTTCGGGAATGCTTTGATCCATTTTTGTCAAATCCGGGATTTGTGCTCGGGAGAGAAAAATAGAGAGAGTGTTGAAGGTTTTGGGGAAAAAAATGACAAGAGTAAAATGGTCAAAACAGTGCGGTGAACCGGAATTTAGGGGCGGTATTTAGCAATACCCTGATTTTATTGTAAACGAACATTTATAATTTTTATAAAAACTTAATGATATAATTAAATTATAGATTTGAAATTTGAACGACTCCATAAAAAAAGTATTCCATAAAAAAAATATTAGTTTATAGTTGTAAAAATATTCTAATTATATAATAAAACCATCGTGGCGTAATCATATAAAGAGAAATTCTAATACGGTCTCAGTTCATTGGATCTTACTAATATAAGAGAGTGTTTGTTTCAGCTTTTCGGAGGAGCGTTTAGCGTTTCACTCCAAACCGCAAGAAATATAGCGTTTGGTTAGGTTTATATAACCGCAGCGTTTAGCATTTTCTCTGGAAACTGCAACATTTTTTAGCGTTTCACGAAAAGCTCCTATTTGGAGCTTTTCATAAACAGCTGTTTGCAGTTAGTTGTTATTGACAGAATTATCCTTCTTATTTCCACAAAATATGTTCAATAAATTTTTTATTTTTCATATAGATTATTTTTATTAATTTGTGTAACGCATTTTTATTTTATAATAGGATAAGGTGCAAAAATACCCCAATATTGTCTTTTGTACAAGTTCGACAAAAAAAAATCCGATATTACATCGAATTTATAAATATTAATTTTCAATTTTATTATTAAATCACAAAAAAATATGAAATATTGGTAGGTGCAATTGGTGTATAATAAGAAATAAAATATCTATGTTTTCTAATAATATCTGAAATCAACCCAACTTACCAATGTTAGAGGTAAAGTTGCTCTTAACTGCCAGCGTTATGGGTAAAATTGCATCATTTTAGATATTAAGAGTAAAATTATTTGTAGTTGTAAACGTTATGTGCATTTTTTCACATTTTTCCTTTTATAATTTCATCGTTGATTAATTTAAAACATGTCTATTTTAGACATTTTAAATCTGAACAGCAACAGTTCAATATAATTTTACCAAACACTAGTAATTAAACAGCTAATAACAAACAGCTAACAGCTTACTGCAATTGCAAACAGCTAACAACAACCACAACAGCCATTAGCTAACAACTGAACCAAACAGGCCCTAAATATCATAATTATATACTTGTTTTTCTTTTCACCATTAATTTCTCAATAAAGTATTATGTTTCTCATTTTTTATTGGTATGGTCTCAATTGCACCTGGTTCATTGTAGAATTTCTCCCCGTATAATTATGAAAATAGGAAATCAGAATCCAAAATACAAAAATTGAATTTTCTTATTGGGCTACACGTATCTAAGAAACGTTGTGATATTAAATTTCATCCATTGAACATGGATTGAGAGGATCTCTATCCCTTGAACAACCTCATTATTCTACTATATTTACCATATCTCGTCGTATCACCATTAGTAAATCATACTAAGCATTCTTGTAAAATTAGGATGCAAATGACGAAAGTCAAATAATGAAGCTTGATGAAGTTAAATGTGAAAACAACAACAAACAATTAATTATATATATATATATATATATATATATATATATATATATATATATATATATATTATAAAATAATAAAGTAAGGAGACGTCCCAAGTTAAATTACTCTTTTTCACAACTTCCAAAAATTGGAAAAAAAAATAAACAAACAATAATAACAAAAAAAAATGGAAGAAGAATATTGAGCTGAGATCATTCTCAATTCATAAAAAAATCCATGAACTTCAAATTGTTATTGATAAAATGACAAAGAGCAAATTATTTCACATGATGTCCCTTTTTTTTTATCAAAGGCTTCAACAAAATGTTACTTTATTAATCCACAGTGAATGGATCCTTTGAAAAGCAATAATCCATTCCTTTTTCCTTCTTCGACGTTCTATTTCTTCCCCTGTTACTTTATTAATCCATAGTGAATGAATAACTTGTTGTTTTTATAGCTATAATGTTTACGTATTGAATGAAGAAAATAAATGGATAAATATCTTTTAAGAAGATAGAAAATTGGAAACCGGTGAAAGAGGAAATAATAGGTCATGTGGATAGTTAATAAGAATAAATAACTGGAGAGAGAACTAAAAAGCACATGAAATGAAATGAAAGAGAAAATGATAAGTCATACTAATAGTTAATAAGAATAAATAAAAGTAGATAAAATTTTTATGAAAGAGTTACAAGTGAAAAATGTGTAAAGTTTTTCTATTTGTGAGTTTTTTATAATTATATGTCACTATTTATATTTATATGTTAACTTGTATTAATGTTCTTTGTTTCAGCTATAATATATATATATATATTATAGATAGATTTTTTTTATAATTATCATAAATAAAAATTCAACTCATAACTTAAGTTATTTTAGTTTTAAAAGTAAAAATAATTTTTAATAGAAAAAATATAAAGTAAAAATGAATTTAAAAGTGTTATAAAAATAAAAAGTTAATAAAAAGTAATTAATAATGGTAATATAATTACATAATTTTTTGAAAAATAGAGTTCAAATAAAAATATAAAATAAAATGAGAGTCGAGGGTTCCACATGACCTTTTAACACATGTAGGGGTGGCAACGGGGCGGGGCAGAGGCGGTTTTGCATCCCCATTCCGCCCCCAATATTTTCGGGGGCGGTTTTGGGGAATCCCAAAAAAATATTTGGGGATTTTTTGGCACCCACATCCGTCCGCACGGTTCTCCACGGGTTTCGAAGAATCCCCAATCCCCAAATAAAATTTTAAAAAAATCTCAAACTAAAAAATTACCTAATCCCCAAATTTAAAATTCACAACGTGTTACTGATATAAAATATCAATTTAGAGCAGTAATAAAATGAAATTATAAAATATAACTTTAGAGAAGCAATAAAACAAAATTAAAGTACAGATATAATAAAAAAACTTAGCATTCAGTATTAGTACTGATATAATAAAAAAACTCAGCATTCAGTACTGATATATCTAAATACATGTGATATACACAGAGTAGCAATAAAACAAAATTAAAGTAGTGATATGCTAAAAAAACTCAGTATTCAGTACTGATATATCTAAATAAATGTGATATACTAAGAGTAGCAATAAAACTAAATTAAATTGTTGTAGATGTAGATAATAGTATTAGTTAACTTATCACAATACTGATTTTTTTTTTTTGATGAATACTGATTCTTTTTTTAATCACATTTAAATATTAATTATCTTAGATATATATATAATATTTTACTTTATTGTTTGAGGATTTTGTGTGGATTTTTTGGGGATTTTACGATCGGTTTTGCGGGGGCGGTTTTGCGGATCCCCGTGGTTCGGGGATAGTAATACCCACCCCCGTCCAATTTTAATATTCGGGGCTAAAATTTCTCCCACTCCCATCCCCGTGCGCAAAATGTTCGGTTTTTTCCCGATTGTGTCGGTTCAGATCCCACGGTTTTCGGTTTTTCCCCATCCCATTGCCACTCCTAAACACATGTAAATCAATTTAACAATTTTGAAATATTGAAATAACCTTGCAAAATGTAAATATAAACCAATATTAAAAGGGTTATAAAGAGTAAAAGCATTATTGCTCAATGGTTGAACCGGTCGCTAAAGCCTCGGGACTAGCGCCACCACTATATATATATATATATATATAATTTGTGAAAGTAACAGTTTGAATATAGAGGAAATAGAGAAAACAGCTAGTATTTCCCAATTGTACCTGAAAAGAAAGCAATATTGGTTTTGATTAATATTAAGATAGGAAGAAAATATTGTTTAGAGAATCTTAATTATATTCAAATTTATGTGGACGGATTCCTTTGATTAAAATTGGAATGTACACGGTTTTGTTTTGATATTGAGATAAAATGAAACATCTAAAAAGAAGAAGAAGTAACGTTTTATTTAATGTTTTAGGAAAATAAATAAATAAATAAATAGTGAGTTGGTGTCTTGATAAAGAAATAATGATGGAAGAGAAGTTAATTAGAAAAGGGAGCAGCATATGCTAAAAAAGGTGAATAATATAGAAAACGGGGAAAAGGGGTAGTAGATATTAGGTGCGGTTTGATAAAACTGAAAATTAAGTACTGAAAAAATAAGTATTGAATTTTAAGTGTTGAATATTATAAGTGTTGAAAGATATAACTTTTATAAAAATATTAATTGATAATGTTTAACTTAAAATGTTAAGTTAAATATTTTGACTTACTAAAATAAGTGATTTTTGACTTAATTAACTAATTTAAGTGGTGGAGAAACAACCATTATCAAACGCACTTAAATTAAATAAGTACTGAATATTTTAATTTAAGTAATTAATTGTTTTATCAAACAAGGCCTTATTCCTAAAAGTTCCTAAAAAGAAAAAGAAAAAGAAAATGGAAGAAAGAGAAACAAGAATCCTATTCTTGAGAGAGAAGGGAGGACAGGTAATGTAAATGACTAAACTGATCCATTAAAAAACAGGTGACTTATTCATGTATGATAGAGAAAAGAGGGATAATTCAATTCAAAACCAAAGAAACAAACTCTTCTCTCATATCTCAACTCTGACCCGATTGTTTAGTCACAAAATCTGCATGTCTACGTCGTTGCTTACCGCGTCCCATACTCTTCTCTCTCTCTCTCTCTAATTTAATGCCTTTTTTCATTTTCAAAAGTATCCTAAACCCACCACTCCCCCCTTTTTTAGCATACTATACATGGACCAAGGTTATATTTATATAAATATAAAACCCCCCACTTCCTTCTTAATCTTATATATATAACAAACTTTAATAAATTAGAGAATAGATCGTTTGCTCTTTGTTGGTATGGGTTACTCCTCCTCCTCTATCTCTTTATCTTATTAGCACCTATCAAACTGTTTTCAACTGCAACTTTTGCTTTTCCCATTCATCATACATAAAAAGCACCCGTTTCTTCTCTTTCTCTCACTTCAATTTTGGTGAACTCTCTCTCTCTGTCTATGGCTGTGCAAGCGCAACCACAGTTTCCTTTCTGCGGATCTCAGGATTGGATGGATAATAATGCTAATGCCTGTGGAGGAGCCCTTAATCAATTCTATTCCTCCTATTTACATCAACACCAACAACAACAACAACTTCAATGCAATTCGCACCTCTTCAATACTACTTCATCCTCTGCTCCCAAAATCGAAAAGCATTCTTCATTTCCTCATCCTCAACTTCAATCCATGGCTGCTTATGAGGACAAGCAAAGCCAAGAGGTTGATCACTATATCAAACTACAGGTTACACCTATCACTATTCGTTACTCAAATATTCAATTGATTTTTGTGATTTCTTAATTGATTTTTTGTTAACAGAATGAGCGATTGAGATTGTTAATGCAAGAACAGAGAAAGCAACAGATTGCGTTATTGATGAAGAAAATTGAATCCAAAGCGTTGCCTCTCTTGAGGAAAAAGGATGAAGAAATAGCACAAGCGGCTAAAAGAACAGTAGAGCTTCAGGATTTGTTGAAAAGATTAGAGATGGAAAATCAAGTGTGGCAGAGAGCGGCACATGAAAATGAAGCGATGGTTGTTTCACTGAACAATACAATTGAGCAGATAAGGGAAAAAGCTGCAACATATTGCTTCGATAATGGAGCAGAGGATGCAGAGTCATGCTGTGATGTGATAAACAGAGAAGACGACGAGCAAAGCAACAGAGTAGTAGGTGTGGTAGATGATAATAATAATTTGACACAAGAAAAAGAAAAGAAGAAGTTGATGATGGTATGCAGAGGCTGTAACTCTAGGAATTCGTGTATATTGTTCCTTCCTTGTAGGCACCTTTGTTCATGCAAACCTTGTGAACCTTTTCTTGATTCTTGCCCTGTTTGTCTAACGGGAAAGAAGGCTACTCTTGAGGCTTTAATAGTTTAGATTTTCTAGGCCAACCAAACAATTTTCCGGGAAAAGTGAAGAAGAAGAAGAAAAAAGGGAATAGAAAAACCAAAAGTGGGCAGCAGCATAATCAGAAACCCCCAATTCAATGCCTTGCATGCAAGCCATTGCCAATTGGTCATTAGATTTTTAGTTTTTCTTTTTCTTTTTTTAATTATTATTATTAATTAATTTGAAAGTGTTGTTCGTTGCCTTCCTAGGTGGCCTTTCTTTTTCCTTCCTACTGTATTTAGAAATTAAAAAATGTACTTGAAAAAACCAAGCAACGAAATCAATCAATCATAAATTGAACATAATTAGAGAAGAAAGAGAAAAGTAGTATCTTTTCCATTAAATGTTGATCAGTTTTTGTAGGGTGTGTAGATTTGATCTTTTGTGATTATTCACATCTAAGATTGGTTTGGTTGCAAATTGTGGGCAGTGCACTCCATAATTTTAACAGTGACAGGAGCAGGAGCTATTGTCAGATTCAATAAACCTGTCTTTGTTTGAATATTAAAAAAGTGATACTCCAGTATTCTGGTCCAGGCTAGAGAGTTGTAGATAGTGATAATTTTACATAAAAGAATTCTGATAAAAGTCTGAAAAGGAAATGAAAGAAAAAGCATGCATGCTGCCAAGTTTAAGTTTGAACAGACAAACACACAATCTCTCCATTCTTCCTTAATTCTATGCTCTTTTTTAGAACCATCTTTGCTTCTTTTAGCTCTTCTTTTCCTTTAAATTTGCTTTATTTTCGATAAACTAACTTGCTCTGCCTGTCTTGATACTTGAAATCCCTAGGATTGTACTATCTCCGTAATTACTCCTAAATGTTAGTTGCTTCCTCCTAGTAAATTACCATCATCAATCAAATTTTTAGATGATCATCATGTAATTAATCCTAGTTTAAATGGTTGTTGTTGCTTAATTACATAGGATTAATTATTAATTGAACTAATAATGCAATTTAATTCTTTTGGGTTAATAATAATTATGGGATAATTAAATTAAACTTAATTGATCCTAATTAAATTAAATAAAATTTGTAGGACTATATTTATGATTAGGGATCACTAAGGGGTTAATTGAATATTAACCATACTTAATCTAAACCTAGTTAGAAAAGGTTTTTAAGGACTACATTAAAAGGAATTATCAACCCTAGCCTCCACAACTATAGAATTCGGCCAGCCCCTTTCTCCTGTGTTCTTGAGTTTTCGTTCTTTGTTCCCGATTCCGGTTAGCACCGTTTTTATTCCTATACGGTTGGTACACGAGACTTTCAAAGTATCTATCGACTTGTGGATATCTTTAGTCGTATCTAGACATAACCCGTAAGTCTCTAACTTATGTTTTAAATTAATTTTTGAGGTTTGATCTGTGGCAGTCTATCACGATCTATGGATTATAGAAAATTTTAACAGTAGCATTTCGCGGCGATTCATTAGTTTTGACATAAACATTATTAAAATAATCTAATAACCTCCTGCAATCATCTAATAATTAGATCATACAGTGATCAACAAGAAGGTTGAGCAAGATTGGTCACACAACTTCAACATCTATCTCAACAGTACACCCATCTACTCCTTTGTTCTTTAACCATTTAAATGCTTCTCGGATCCCCACAGCTTCTCCAACTGATGGTGGTTTGCCCAGCACGTGGCAATTCTAAGCAAGGGTACTCATGATGATAAGTCGTGTCTAGTAGAGCCTACGTTTGACCCTTTTTTTGAGCCCACTTCCATATCATTTTGAATTTTTGAAATTGTCCCTTTCTTTAATAATTCTTCCATTCTTTTACATTTTGATCCAATATGATCATCTCTTCATTTAAAACAATATCAAATGTATTACCGTTTTTCCATATCCCCCCATCTTCTTATTTATTTTGGCAACTATGATTTGAGAAATCTCATGTTCTTCACTTTGATTCAAGGTAACATCTCTACTAATTACGCCACTATCAAATTGGGAGTTATGATTCAATCCGTTGCCGATCAACGTTGACCAAAATCCACCGCTGCTCCTAGTACCAACGTCACTCACCAGCCACCTTGCACCCTTGGTTTCCTGCATCCGACCAACCTATTCTATCATTCCAACCTCATATGGCTTAACAACTTCCCTATTCTCTTATTCATACACTTTAGAACAAGTGATTTAAATATGATAAAAAAAACCCATAAATAAAATAAAAGTGTTTAATTCTCTCGTACTTAAAATCAACTCGAAACCATTCTCCGGTTGGTCTTTTTAACTTCATTCTTGACCTACTAACATCCAATGAAACTCTAATGCAGACGAATTCTCTCCAAATCCTTTAGAAGTTATTATGGTCAAAGACAATAAACTTCTATATATATATATATATGATTACCAATAATAATACCTATCTTTTCAAACATGAATCCACTATTTACTTTTTCAAACATGAATCCATTATACATAAGTGGTTCATTATATCTCATTGTAGATGGGTTAATACATCATTTACCCTCTGAACTTGTCCAAAAAGCTAGATTGACCTCCTGAACTTTCAAAGTGTCCGGATAGCCTCTTGAACTTGCATAAAATGTTCAATTAGCCCACTGAATTTGTGTAAAATGTAATCAATTGATCAATCAGTTAAAAAAAAGTTAAATATGGAAGATATATTCCACGCATCTTAGAATGTTATTACATAATTCAAAAACAGATTAAAACGGAAATTAATAGTTGCTCAACTATAAAATTAATCTTCTCTAATATTAGAACCGCATATCCCGATCTTGGTCGTTTTACCTTTTTTAAGAAGTGTCTAATACATCTTCCGCATTTAACTTACTTTTTTTTTGCAACTGAGTGATCAATTGATTACGTTTTGCGCAAGTTCATGGGGCTAACTGAATATATTATGCAAGTTGAGAGGGCTATCGAGACACTTTGAAAATTCAGGAGGCCAATCAACTTTTTTGAAAAAATTCATGGGCAAATGATGTATTAAGCCCATTGTAGATGCAATAATTTACAAATTATTGCTTCATTGATTGTGATTTGGAATTTCCATGTGATTTCATGTTTGTAATTGAATGAAGTAGCTAATTTGAAACCAGTTATGTCAGGTATGTATACTGCCAAAGGATTTTATAGCTCATTCTGCAACAACACTCCAGTTGAGTGGAACAAATTCCTCTGGAATGCCTTCGTTCCGCCTAGGCGGTATGCCACCTGCTGGTTAGTGATTCATAGGAAAATTGCAGTGCAAACCAATTTACAGGTATGTGGTTTTTCTCTTGCTTCGAGATGTGAGCTGTGTAAATGTCATATTGAATCAATTGATCACCTTTTCGTCACATGCCCAGTGTCGAATGGTCTTTGGAATGTTGTTTTCTCTGTTTTCGGCATCCACCGTAGTAGTATACTGACCTTTGGGAGTCTTTTCTGGGAGATTAAAGCTGTTCGTTTACATATTTCTATGAGAAAATGGTGAATTTGGCTGCTATAACTGCTATTTGGTACATTTGGTATATCAGAAATATAGCTATTTTTGAAAATGAACTCCCTTCAATCCAATTGCTGCAGAATCGGCTTTACTTTTACATTCAGGAACCAAAATGGATTGTTAATTTGGCGAGCCGTGCTAGACCGCCGTCGGACCCTATCATTGTCCGTTGGTGCCCGCCGCCGTCGAACTAGATAAAAGTTATACCGACAGTGCGGCGGGTATCGCCGGAGCTGGTGGGATTTTCAGAAATTCTCCTCGGTTTGTTATTGGTTGCTATACTATTAACCTCTCTAATTCCTATGCGCATATTGCCAAGCTGTCTGCCATTATTTTCGCAGTAGAATCTGCATGGGAACGAGGGTGGTACAATCTTTGGATTGAATCGGACTCTGAATATGCGGTGGATATGCTAAACGGAAAGGTTTCTATAGCCCCCTGGAAAATTAGACAGGACTGGTTTCAGTGTTTATCTAGAGTCTCGAATATGAATTGCAAAATCACTCATATCTATCGAGAGGGCAATCAGGCGGCGGATCAGCTTGCTCGTTTTGGCAAAACGGCTTCGGCTATTACATGGTGGCATTCGGCTCCTCATTTTTGTCAATCGTTTGTTTCTGACGACTTTTGTAATGTTGCGCTCATGTTCGATTTCCTTAATTTTTCTGTTTTGAACCTTTTTTTATCTTTCTTTTTCTCCCTTTGTAATTTTTCTTTTTTTATTAATAATATTTCGGGTTGATATAGTGTGTTAGGGATGCCAACCTAGTTGAGATGTCTAACCACTTAATCGCGTCCTAATTTTTGATGGAAAAAAAAAGGTAATTTGAATGGAGAAATTGTTCTTATAGGTGTCGAATTTCACATCCAACCGTCCTCTTAAGGTTGATATGCGAAATTGTGTTTAATTGTAAAATTTAGGGAGCTTATTTGGTAATTTGAGGAGAATGTGAGGCAATTAAGTTTGGGTGTAGAGTTAAGGGAGTTAAATGAGGTTTTATGCCTTAAAAAGAAGGAAGGAAGGAAGGTGAAAAGGGAGAAGTGAGTGACCTCGTACAGTGGGCCCCACAAATAAGCCGGCTGAATCTGAGTGGTCGTACACTTCAACCAACCAACGTGTGTGTGTGAACTTGATTCCTCCTATCCTTTTCCTTTTTCTTTTTCCTTATTCTCTCTTTCCATTTTGCTTTTTTATATAAAAAAATAAAAACACGGGAATCTTGGCGAAGTTGTTATTGACTTTGACATTCACTCCCCCACCTTACTTCACGTTTCTAAATTATCATTTCATTTTCATTTTCACTTGTTCTTTAATCCAATATTAAATTGTCAAATACATGAAAATTGAAAATTATCAATTTTAAGATTTTCAGACTTATTAGGAGGTATCAATACATATTTTTAGCGTAAAAAAAATCAGTCAATTGACTTTCCTCATAAGTTCAACTGCTGCTTTGAATATTAATTTTCTACTTACCGGATTAAACCATATTTAATGATAATACACATACTTTCATGTATTACATTAATGATGAGTACTTTAAAAAAATAAATGTTTTAATCATTTTAGAAAAATATTTTTAAGGTGGTTATATATTAGAAGATTGTAAATTTCTGTGTTAGACATTCTGTAAATAGTGTAGTTTATAAATTTGTGTGGACTGCCTACTTTATTTTTACTTAAAAAAGAAATAGTTTATTGATTTGTGTAATAGTAGAAAGTAGTTTGGTAAGAAGAAGGCCAACAGCCCAACAATTAGGATTGTAATGCTTAATAAAGAAGGGCCCATTGCATTGCTAAACAATAAATCCAGCCTTAAAACGTTGCCAATATGACCCACTTCAATGTAGTCCATTAAATTAAATTAAATTTAAATGTTTAACTATTTTTTTTGCTTTTTCAAAAACACTGATTATCATAAAAATATAAATAAATAAATAATTTTTTTTTTGAACAGGAAGTCGCATTCATATATATTAGAAGGAATAACTTTCTTAACAATTACACTCAAGAGCCAATACAAATCGCTAGCATTAAAAGAGTTTGTCTAGCAACTAAATGAGCAGTTCCATTTGTTAACGATGGATAAACAAAACTAAAAAAAAAGGATTCAATCTTAAAATGTTCTACAGTCCTGAATCAATGCGTTAAATTTAGACAAATCTAACAAGGAAGAACGGATTCCTTCCACAACCAATCGTGCATCTGTTTCAAACTCAACATAGGTAAATTTCTGAGAGGTCAACCAAAACATACTAGTACGTACCGCAAGTGTTTCGACAATTTTCGGATCCTTGATACCTTGGATCAGGCTGTTGCTATAGAAAAGAAAGGAACCTGCGTCATCCCGCACAACTCCATCCAAACCACATAACTCCTCCGCTGCGAAATCGCCGCATCGAAATTACACTTGATAAAACCCATGGCCAGTTGCTGCCAAATTGAGACCGCCAAAGCTGATCTGCGCTGAGGTTGCCAGTAAGCTTGCCAATCTCTATATCTATCAAAAACCGTCTTCTAGGATAACGTTGTCGGCCACCATTCCGTCTGCCAAAGCACCCGATTCCGATGTTCCCAGATAGCCATTAGCCCGCAATACAGCCGAATAACAACATCCTCCGCCTATCGATCCAACTCCTGCAACAACCACTCATCGAACGGAGTAGAACACGATACCGGTAGATTCTGACTCACCACTTGCCATAACTCTCCTGCAAAACAACAACCAGTAAATAGGTGGGATTCTGTTTCATCATCGACACATAGTAGACATTCCAGAGACACCAGAACACGCGGCTGCAACAGTCTAGAACGAGTTGATAAATAACGCGCATATACTCTCCAAATAAACATTTTTAGTTTTGGTTGCACTTCCAAATTCCATAACTTCCTCCATCCCGCACTGGCCTAACCTCCTAATTTTAACTCTGATATCCCGACTTCACACTGTATATGCCATCCTTGGACTGCAGCCAAATCAATTCATTCGAACAAAGACCAAAAGGTAAAATAATATTAAGAGTAATTCTAGCCTCCATATCATTAAAGCATCCAAAAAATTTACCCGGGATACCAACCTCTCCTATTGTCTATGAACAAATAATTATGTAATAATTTATCATATTCAATTAATCACTAGTCAATTAACCATTTATTTTCATCAATTAACCATTTATTTCGGTTTTAACCATTCATAAAAATACAAAAATAAAGAAATTATATTTTGTAATTTCTTAATAGTTAAAGGACATCAAATAATAAATTACTATAAATGATATAATTACATAAAATCACAAAGTTACAAACATAATAAGTTATTACTCCAACTTTCAAACAAACATGCATATTTAAGTAAAATGTTAATCAAAAGTAATATTTGTATAACAAAAAAATACATTACAAATTCAACTAGGTAAATTACACTCGTGGTCACTGAACTTTACTTATTTTTACGGTATGACCATCACTATTTTCAGAGTTTTCTCTCTTAATTAAATAACAACTAAATGACCTCAAAACGAAAAGGTTGAAGAATTAAAGTTGTTTAAAAATATAATCAATTTTTGGAATTTTCTATTTTGAGGTCATTTTGATGTGTTAATTGAAGTTTAGTGGCCATCATATTAGAAAGTGTAAAGTTGATCGACTTTTATATTACGTTTTGAAATTTAGTGGTTACAATGTTAATTGAAGTAAAGTTCAGTGGCTATGGATGTAATTTACCCGAATTCAACTACACATATCTAGCATAAATCTTGTGATGTGGTTAAATCCTAAGAGGCCACTTCTCAATCTGCAACTGCACATAAGCAAGGTCGTTTGTACGACAAATCCACTCCAATGCCTAAGTCAGTTTATGAAAAGATTAGAGGATGATCACGATCAATAAATAAAGTGGTAATGTATGATTAATAACATGAATGAATCTATTTATCTCGAGTTGAGCTTACTTTATTTATATTGATGTTGAGCTGTAGAAGGCAATTATAGATTGTAGAGCGTGATGGGCCATGTGTCTCCTATTGATAGGAGCAAGTGTGCCCAGCTTAAGGCCACTTGGCCCGTGAATCTCAGATCAGACGCGATTAGGACAACGACTTGATCCTTGACTGGGTCTAGCGACACTTCTCGAGCTAGGCTTCTAGTACACATTCATTTTGCTATATTTAATTGAGGAGACGTTATGTATTCTATATTTAAGAGTAAGTTCGGACTTCTGCATTGTTACGTGACAAAGTTGTATTTGCATGATATCACCTTGTATGTTTATATTGAAAAACTATTATTCATCAATAAGGATGATAAGATGGTCAACCGTCACAAAAAAAATAAAGATAATAAATGTTAATAATTATTTTATATTACAAATTTAGAAATAAAAGTAATAAAAAAATTAAATTATAAACAAAATTATAAATCATTTGTTCCACTAAAATTTGCTTGTTATAATTGTATGCACTGATAATATAATTGCTTCCTCGTAAAAATAACAAATATAATTATATATAATTTCGGTCGGTTAACAATATCCATTGGAGTTTGGAAATGAGAAAATATAATCGTAGCCATTCACTGTTATTTTTAAAATTAAAAACCGTACACAAACTTAATTCTTGGTTCAGTTTATATTTGATTTTTCAGTTTTTCAATTTTCTGGATTTTTTGTGCACTGATGCGTATAAAACGTATACATGCTTTTTAGAGCAAGTGCACTCAATCGTACCAAGTAATATAGTATACTTACGTATAAAGATCGATCCCACAGGGATTCCGCACAATCATTAACTATCCACAGGTTTTTGAAGTCTAAACGATTGAATTAAAGAGGTTTGGGTTGTTTATAGCTATGAAAAAATCTTTTGTTGTTAAAGCAATAGCGTAAAACACTAGAGAGTCGGGTTCACTTCCTAAGTTTAAGTCACTGAAATCTATTAAAATAAGACACCGAAGAGAAATTCGTGATTTTAAAGATGGCGATTTCTAAAAGAAACTCGGTGCTAAGACCTTAGACCACCTCGTTCTATTTCTTCACTCCTATTCACTCAATCGGGCCAATGGTTACTTAAATACGACAAGAAAGCGTTAAGTTCAATGAGAAATCCTAGCAACATAATGCTAGAAACCACATCGATTTGCTATCGAGTCTAAGAATGTAGATTTCCATTAACCTCTTGTTACTATGGTGAGTAAAAAGCGATTAACTGAAATATGGATTAAGCTTACGTTCTTAGTTCTTTTAAATCGAATTCTTTCTGGGTGTTTATCTAATAGACTTCTAATTTGACTCAAAACATTAGAAAGATTCCCCTCATCCCTAGTAGGAAAATATTAGTTCATGGTCATTGGGGAAACAAAACTTGAAATAAAGTGAAACAAAGTAAAACTCGTTGAAAGTAGAAGATAAAGAAAATGGAAGATGAACAAACTTTGATTAAATATGAAATCAACTTACAAAACTAGAAGGAAATGACTTTAAAACAAGAAATTATACTTTAAGAACTACAAAATCTAACTAAAACAAGAGTAATGACAAATGCCCAAAGCTTGGCTACAACAACAATGGAGTTTCTAAGCATAAAGATGTAAAAGGTGTGTCTTCTTCTCTAAAATCTCTTTTATTTATAGGCTAAATCTTGCTCCAATCAAGATGAAATTCTGATTTTGATGATTGGTAGCCTCCAAAACACTGAAATTATGCATTAAATGACCTTGAGAAATCAAATGGAAGAGAGATATAGGCTTGCATAGAGAAGATGAGCTGCCTAGTGCAACTTGCAGAAGAAAACAGGTCTCGGCAAGACCTGACCCTGAAATTAGCCTCTTTGGGCCAATTTCAGCAGGTCTCGCCGAGACCTGTCTCGGGGACAGATTCTAGTATGCCTTCCAGCCAATTGCAACACTTATGTGCGAATCTGTTGCAATTGGCCAAACTGTCCAAAAACCACCATTTTGTCATCTTTTCATGTATGTTCCCTTGTTCTTGCCCTGTAACTCACTTTGGTAAATTGTCAATCTCGTGAGGATGTGTGAGGGTGTAAAAATTAACTAAAAACTCGTGAATTGAATTAAAATTACGTGACGTTGTGTGAAATTGTGAATTAAAGTGAATTATAACACAAATTAATACTAAAGTGATAATAAAGACAACAAAATGCACCAAATTATGACTCGATTTTACTATGAAAACAGGTGACATGCACCCTTACTTCAAAGGGTTCACTTTTCTTGGTGAAATTTAGTTATTTTTATGGAGAATTTACACAAATACCATAAAACATCATTTTTTCTAAACACAGTAATACATTGTATGATAATTCCATAAAAATATACCCAATATTAATAAAATACAAATTTCTTTTTTAAAAAAAAATTCAAATTTCTTAACATTCCTAAAATACTAAAAGTTGTGTATCTCTTATCAGTCTTAGTTTTTTTTCTCTTCCCCTTCTACCATTTTACTCTCCCCCCAAAGCAGTGAACATAAGATCATCTACATATATTAAAATACCCCACCAAATAACTCACTCCAATCTCATCTTCCTCCACACGCTCTTTTTACTCTTTCTACTCTCTCGTGGCCCTTTTACTCTTATCTATGAATGGCAACTAACTTGACAAACTCTCTACCAAAGCTTCTCTTTAAGCTAACCCTAACAAATCCATTAACCTGATGGTTCCTTCCTCCGATAACCTAGATCGATTTGAGGATTTTGCCACCTCATCATCATCTTGCCATGTTATTTCCAATTTTGATGACCACAAACGATTCCAATGTATTCTCTAAGTGGTTCCTTAGGGATTTTGACTCTTCAAATGGTTCTTGATCTTATGTATTCTTCAGTAGAGACCAATTTGGGTGAAGATCTCAATGGGAAGTTACGTTTATGTTTCAAGAACCAAGATTAATGAAATTGTAGTGTTGTAATCATCATCATCGTCATCATCTTCCTTTTCATCTTTATATTCTAGTTCTTTATTTTCCTTATCATGTCGAGGAGCATTTTCAACAATAACTCCTTCTTTCTATATTATCTAAAAAAGGGTTAGTTTCATCAAATACAACATTCATAGTTTATTCAACAACTTGCGTTCTTTATTTAAAAACTTCATATGCTTTATTATGCAATGATGAGTATCCTAAGAAGATACCTTCATTACATTTTGAATCGAATTTAGCAAGATATTATTTATTTTTGGAAATATGATAAACACACACAAATGTATGAAAATAATTTATGCTCGGTTTTCTTCCATTCCATAATTCATATGGGGTCTTTTTCAAAATGGGCTTGATTAAAGCTCTGTTTAAGATATAACAAACTGTATTTATAGCTTCAGCCCAAAAACTCTTTGGAAAATTGTTTTCATTTAGCATGGTTTTAGCCATATCCTTGAGAGTTCTATTTTTCCTTTCTACTACACCCTTTTTGTGGAGTTCTTAGTGTAGAGAATTTCTGAGAAATACCATACTCATTACATAATGCTTCAAAAAGATGATTTCCAATTTGTTTATCGTGATCACTTCTAATAGCAACAATAGAAGTGTTTTTCAAATTATGTAATCTTTTACAAAGATGCGATAACTTTTCAAATACTTCATCTTTCACTATGCCATTTTCCCTTTCACATGACACAAGATACATGATAGACATTTGTTTTCGTGTCGTCTGAATATTTTTCGTGATAGTATTTTAACTGTATGTCATCTGAAGGCGAAATAAAAAATGTGCTCGATTCTCAGATGACATTACGATTACAGAATCCTATCATCCAAAGAAAACGCGCGTTTTCGTTAAATTTGATGCGCTCAACAGATGACACCTCTAATAAATGAATGTCATTGTATGCCGAAAACAAAAAAGCGGCAAATGAAATTTCACTTACGCGGCCATACCAAATTTTAGGCGCTCTATATCATTTGATTAAAATTTCAGCTGATATATAAACCCTCTCTCAATCCCAAACCCCAGTTTAGGTTACACAAGAGCTTCATCCCTCTCACCCCTCTTTATCTACATGGTTGATTTGAACATGCAATCACTGGGTGAGCTCGAAACACGGTACTGGTAAGCCATATTTTCTTCGTTCCTAGATGTATTAGAGTATCATTGTTCCTTACTCTATCTTTTCCTCATCCGATTTACTTTTGTGTATGTCGATTTCAACAGCTAGTATAAGGATCTTGTGATTTTCAGACCTATCGTTGAAAGGTTTAGATCTCTCGCTTAGCTACACTGATTTTATTGTATTTAGATTCACTGCTGAAAAGCATGGGTCTTTATCTTTTTTAATCTAGGGAAAGATAGTGCCTGATACAGTAGATGGTATGAACTCATCTGATTCCTTTTTATTTGAACACAATATTTGCAGGGATAGTAAGAATGCTTCAGTACATGGGAAGGCTGACTGAAGAGGTTGTCAATCGGTTCACGCCTTTAGCATATGGGAAGATTTCTTTAACTTAATGATTATATATTAATGTTATGTTGGTTTGAACTGATTGGTCATGCCTTTAGAAGTGATTGAGTATGTTTGATGTACTGTTTAGGAACCTAGAACTCATTGATTTAGGAAACTAGCCTGATTTAGTATATATATTGTTATGTGGATTTGAACTGAACGATTACATATATGTATGATGTTGTGGGTGATGATGAAATGATTGGTATGAATTGATTGGTTATATATAACTGTTTAGGAAGGTAGGACTCATAGAGTTTATGTATGAATGATCATTAAGCATGTGGCTGATTAGGCATACTCTAAAGCTTTGAATGTTCATTGTGATTGGAAATACTCTTACACCTATGAGTTATAGTGCTAGAAGTGATTGAGTATGTGTATGTGTATGTGTATGAAACATGTTTATGTTTGATGTTCTATTGATGTTTATGTTTGAGGTTCTGTATGAGTATGTGTACGATTATTCATTTGGGCATGTAGCTTATTAATCATGCATCAAGTATTAGAGGAACATTGTAAAAGGGTCATTGAGCATGTATGAAGCATGTATTAAAGGGTAAATTTAGGATAATTGCATGTACTGATATGGCTTGCAAATGATTAGATATATCACCATACTCCTTTTTATTTGAACATGACCTATGATGATAAGTAAGGAATCGGTTGTCTTGAATAAGTAAGGAATAGACATGCACAAATAAGTTGTCTACTTGTTATAGCATGTTCACTTGAATATACATATGTCTACTTGAATAAGTTGTCTACTTGTTATAGCATGTTAGACATACTCTTAAAGCTGAAAATGTTATGAACTCAACTGACTCATTTTTATTTGAACATGACCTATGATGATAAGTAAGGATTCTGAATGCAATTCGTTTACAATATACCTTAATCATGCATCAAGTATTAGAGAAACATTGTAAAAGGGTCATTGAGCATGTATGAAGCATGTATTAAAGGGTAAATTTAGGATAATTGCATGTACTGATATGGCTTGCAAATGATTAGATATATCACCATACTCCTTTTTATTTGAACATGACCTATGATGATAAGTAAGGAATCAGTTGCCTTGAATAAGTAAGGAATAGACATGCACGAATAAGTTGTCTATTTGTTATAGCATGTTCACTTGAATATACATATGTCTACTTGAATAAGTTGTCTACTTGTTATAACATGTTAGGCATACTCTTAAAGCTGAAAATGTTATGAACTCAATTGACTCATTTTTATTTGAACACGACCTATGATGATAAGTAAGGATTCTGAATGCAATTCGTTTATGAAGCATGTATGAAGCATGTATTAAAGGGTAAATTTAGGCTAATTGCATGTACTGATATGGCTTGCAAATGATAAGATATATTTTGATTAGATAGAATATACATATACATACGAACTGAATAACAAGCTCTACATAAAGGGTTATGTATGTGCATTGGCCATACTCTAACTATGTTCCTTTCCACTCGGTTTGATATCGTAACAAAAACATTAAATATGGTGATAGGTTTATGATGCATTCAGCACAAACAGAGTCCCTTGTTTTGACATCATCATAAACCTCATTACCAAGTTCAGAGTACCACGAGTACAACCCAAGTGGAAGGAGCATTATAAAAGGGTCAGTTTAGTCTACTTGCACATACATACAAACTGAATAGGAAAGCTCTACGTTATATTACAAAAGGGGGGGAATGAGTGTTGCTTTTCGATTGTAATTGACAGTCCAAAGTTCCTTAGCTGTTTTGACTAGTGAAAGGAAATTTGGAATTGGAATGAGAACCACATTTGGATATCACATTGCCTTTCAATTCTCCTTTCACTTAGCCAAGACAGCTTAGGAGATTTGAACACCCTTCATATTCAGCACAAACAAAGTCCCTTGTGGTGACAACATCATAACCCTCATTACCAAGTTCAGAGTACAACCCAAGTGGAAGGAGCAAAAGGGTCAGTTTAGGAGCACAAAGCTCTACGTTATATTACAAAAGGGGGGAATTAAAGGTCCAAATCTCCTTAACTATTTTGAGTGGAGAAAGGAAATTTCGAATTGGAATGAGAACCACATTTGGAGCTCGCATTGCCTTTCGATTCTCCTTTCCCTCACTCAAGATAGTTTAGGAGATTTGGACACCCTCATATCCACTTTGCATACTACTCAGTCCATATCTGGGCGAGCCCCTCATACTCTTCCCTGTTGCTGCGGTATTGCTCAGCAACTGCTTCTTGCCCAGGATATGGCTCCTCACTGTAAGGCTGTAGAAGTAGATCATATAGGTGCCACAGACACTACAAAATACATAGAATAATTAGAACAAAAATATGATGTTGTATGTTTATCAAATGAAATAGATAAATGGTTGCATTATACCGTGGCAGTGGAAAAGCGATGGTTATTAAGGATACGGGGAAGATGAATCAACCCCTGAGGAGCCACGTCAGGATGATATATCCTATTCCAAAAGCAAAACTGAGAATAAGAGGAGAGATTTATTAGTGTATGTTTCATGTAGGTGATTATATCTTACTGATCTGAGTTAATATTTACTCTTGCAGGACTATCTGGGAAATCCGGAGGGTAGCTGATTCTGATTTCAAATACACCCCTTTCACATGGGGTGTATTGGGGGCCTTTCATTCTGATCGACCATTTGAAGAAGTTACCATTGAGAGGACATGTACGTTATCATCAAAGAAGAGACATTAGAAATACACAGAAGAAACCAGGAAGAGTACAGAACAACTATGGATTGACATTACGTACCATCTATGGCCAGAAGCCACTCTGGGTTCTCCATGTACAAGTTCTCCAAGTCAGCAATTATCTCTTGTGGATTTTCAACAAGGGGATCCATTGTTGGTAAGTTTTCTAGTTGCTGAAGGTATGAATTCTGAATTATGATGCATATATTTATAGTGATATGATTGTGGTAAGTGAAAGGCCGTGAAAGGGCAAGGGTCACGTAATTACTACTGAGTTTAGGGATGTGTGTAATATTAATGACTTGCTTGGCTTTTACAGATACCAAGACCTTTGGGATTATAGGCCTAATTATTACTCCAAGATATTGATTGACTTATGGAATTGGTTATTTTTTTGTGTGTTTTAATTCAGAAACGTATTGGTTACTCAAGATATGGATTGACGTTATAGGCACAAATGTAAACATATTATGAGTATTGGTCTCCAATAAAATTAAAACCCTTGATATACAGAATTTCATCTTCATATTTTAGAATGTTTCTGTATTCAGGTATAAAAACTAGAAATTCAAACGAAGAAGAAGGCATAAAGTGACATTTTAATTTTTAAAAATGTCATCTAAACAGCAATAAAAAGACATTAAAATAAATGTATCTGTCATACGAAAAAAATCCTTTAACATAATTGATTAAGACTTGTGCCATCTAAGCAGGCTATAATGGCAGAAATTATTATACGAACTGTCATCTCAAATTAAATATGCCAATTTCCCACACGCTAACGTGACAGTTTTAATTGTTAGAATGTCATGTGATGACATTAAAGGCGACGACAATAATAAATAAGCTGCATCGTAATAAGGGTAAGATGACATTAAGCAAATAGGTTAATGTCATGTGTGATGACGAAACATGATAGAACCTGACCGTCGTCTGAAGGTGCAATAGACGGCAGCTAGCCCCGTGACAGATTTATATCTCGGGGGACGACGGTTTTTAACCGTCGTCTAAAGAGGGTTTTGGCGTAGTGTTTGTGCTTTAAAAACAAAGTTCATGTAAAATGAGAGTAGTCATCAACTATGCCTAGTGCATATTTCATACCACCATGATTGGTTGATTTGATAGGACTAAATAGATCTAAATGTAGCAGTTCTAGTGGTTTAGAGGTAAATACAACTCCTTTAGAGTTAAATGAGCTTCTTTTTTTTTTTTTACTTTTTTGACATGCATTGCAAACATAAGTTTTGTTGAAATCAATTTTAGTCGCACCAAAAGATCTTTTCTTGAAAGTTTTGAAATAGTAAGAGATAATTACCATTGGTAAGAGACTTTGTATTGAGTAAATAAATATTACCAACTTCAGGTAAATAAACTATGTGGTTTAAAAGTTTGCAAACTGGTACCTTGTTCATTCTGCTAGCAGAGGTAGTCCAAACTAGACCCATTCATGGGTTGGGTCGGGCCGGGCTTGGACCGGGCCTAATCGGGTTTGTCATATATTTATATTGTCCAAGCCTAGCCCAGCCCGCATTATATTCACATCGGGCTCGGGCCGGGTTGGGTTAGGTTAAAAAAATGAATTCCCAAGCCCAGCCCAGCCCGTCCAACTGATATATATTAAAAACAAAATTTATTTATAATTCTAAGTCAAATCCTTATTATAAAAAATTAACAAACAATTTCTTTGAAAAAAAAACAAACAGTTTGAAAGTCTATATTCTGAAAATGAAAAGTCGAGAACCTAAGATACATATATTTAATTCTTTGTATGAAAATATTTTTTTTTAACTAATACCTATGAATTATAACTTATTATTATTAAGGATTATTAATCTTAACAAAATTAATATTTAAATTTCGGGTCGGGTCGGGCTAGAATGGGTTTATCAGATAAATCCCAGGCCCAACCCATCTTATATTCGGGCTTGGACCGGGCCGGGCTAATTATTAAATATGAATGTCCAAGCCCAACCCATTAAGGGCGGGTTTGGACGGGCAGCGGGTCGCTGAACAGGTCTAGTTCAAACTGACTAACGATGTTTAAAAAAAGTCAAAAGTCAAATGGTAAAGAACTATTTTGATCTTTATATTTATTTATTTTATAAATTAACCCATTATTATATACTTAGCATACACAAACCCCAAAACAAAAACAAAAACAAGAAAATCAAATTCACCATCTCCTCCTTCTCTCACATTTCTGTTTAATTTATTTTCATTCTCTCTCTAAACACACTCACTCTCCCTCTTTATTTTCTCTCTCTAAAAATACAATACTCAAACAAGCAAAGGCAGTCAAAATTAAGCTTAAAATAGTCAAACGAGGAGTGTCCTACATTATTGGGATTTCAAGTTGTAATACCCCAAATTATATATATATTTAAGTCATTTGCTAAAATGAATTAGTTAGAAGGAGTTAAGGCTAGAGTATAATTACTTTTAGGAAATTTTTTAAAAGATAATACAAATGTAGAGACTGATATGGGAATTTGGCCTAAACAAGTAAAATATGGAGCTGCATATACGCAGACTCCATTTGAGCTTCATTCTTTGAGCTCTCTCTCATTCCCTTCAAAATACAAACACGAATTCTACCTTGTTCTTCCTTATTTCTTCACCATTTCTCACGATTTTTACACCGAAACGAAGCTCTCAACTCCAGCTACGTATGCATGTAAGTTTTATTGTGAGATTTCGAGTTTTGGAAAACGTTTAGAGAGAGAAAATTCATCACTTTTGGTATTCTCTATATTTCTCGGTCCTATGTTCATTATTTTGCAATTCTAACACAAAACAAATGGACCCAGGGGGTCGATTTACCTATGGATACACTAGATTTTGATGCATGCAAGGAGTTTTGAGGTGTAATCGGAGCTACACCGGAAAAAGTAAGAAATTTAACCAAAGTTTAATTTTCCGGTTGATTCTGGGTGTTTTGAGAGTGATTCTAGACTCCTGAAATCATAAGAAACAAATGGTATAATTAGTTTCTCAAAATAATCAACTTTAATTTTTCCGATAGACGGATCCCGACTACCGGTGATATTTTCCGGTGACATACGAAATAAGTATAGAAAAAAATAGTTGGTTAACTTTAGAATGTTCTAAATATTATTTGGAGCAACATTAATTCTTGGACATTGGCCAAATTTCTTACCGTTTAGTGTCTATAAATTACGAAAGTATATAGTTGGGTGAAATTAAGGAAAATAATTAAGTTGGGTTAAAAATAATTTTTGGATCCTCATTTAAATAAAAATTCAGAATATATAAATTTAAAAATAAAGGTTGAAGGGAGATTGGAATAAGCATAATTAATTAGTTATGGCCTTAAGATTATTGATTAGTTAATTTGATTGGAGTAGATATTATAAAAATAAATTATAAATATATATGTTTATATGTTGTTTGATGATGAGTAATTTTGGAAGTAAAATATTAAAATTACTGACAGTTATGGAATTATCGAACGATTGGTGTCCAACCGGGTTGATAAATTGCAGTCTATGGAGTCCCGGTTGGACTTTGAATATTTTTTAATGTAGAAGTGTATTTTATTGCAGGATTGACCCTAGTTGTTACTAGGAGGATGTCCATTTTATAGGGGAGACTCTGCCGAATTTTCGGTAGACAATCTGTAAAACGAGTCAAAATAAATTTTAATATTTCTCTAAATATATATAAATTCTAAAAATAATATTATCTCTTTTAGATACTCAACCGGTAGGAGGAGCAACAGTACCTGAAAATTAGGACAGTGGGCTAGGAGCAATTTGTGAGTTAATTATATGTTATGCATTTTTAATTTAGCATTTGCATTCATAATAAAAAATTTCATGATATTTCAAGTAAAGTATTATTTTCACTTATAAAAGTGTCTTATTATTTATAATATGTTTTACGTAATTATTTGTGACTAAATACGTGTTATGGACATGCTTTCTGGTGAGCGGCATCATGACCTTGTGCGAACGGGTATTATCGAGTTATTGGATATTGATGATACTAATATTGTGAATGTTATGATATATGGATAAGCTCGGTTGAGATATATCCGGGCTATATGATATGTGAATTTTGGATTTAAGTGAGGCTGGGAACAAAATCGGTTGAGTTATTCTCGGTCCTCCAGCTACTGGGTGTGTGGTCGGTTGAGTTATTCTCGGTCCTCCAGTTATTGGATATAAGTGAAATGGTGATTATTTGTGGATTATTAGATTGGGTGTTGAGGTTTAGGGTCCAACACGTATTAAACCACCTATCTATTTATTTATAAGATAATTTTATGAAAAGCATATTGTGTAACTACTTATATTACTACAACAAATATCTAATATTGTGACGAAAATTCGTCTGACAAAATAAATTTTGTCACAATTAATGTACTTATTGTGACAAAAAAATAATTAGTAAAAAAATGTGAAAATTCCAAACAAAATTATGACAAAATAATGTTTCGTCCAAATATTTATCACAATAAAGCACCAGTCAATCGATATTATGACAAAAAAAAATTGTCACACATTTTTGTCATAAATACATAAGGTTGTGACAAAAATTCATACGTAAAAATAATTTTTTATCACAACTAATATGTTTATTGTGATCAAATAATAATTAGTAAGAAAAGGTAAAAAAACCAAAAGAAATCGTGAGAAAAAAATATTTTGTCGAAATATTTATCACAAGAAAGTAGAACTTAATATGTATTATGATAAAAAACAAATTGCCACGTCATTTTTGTCATAAATATATAAAGATGTAACGAAACATTCATACGATAAAATAACTGTTTTCGCAATTAATGTACTTATTATGACAAAATTACAATTAGTAAAAAAATGAAAAAACAAAACCAAATTATGACAGTAATATTTATCAAATTAGACTAATCTATTGTTTCGGAAATCAATTTACAAATTTTCATATTTATTTGGGGATTAGAATGTGTCAGGGATTAATATAAGATATACGATTAAGCCTTAATCATCTTGAGCTTTTAGTTCAGACGGTTCCATGACATTTGCGTATGGGGTTGTGTATGTAACATCATAAATTTGTAGAATTAAAAACACATGGCGGGTTGCGTATGGGGTTGGACCAAACGGTCGAGGGTTCGAGTCCTGGCAACCTCATAAATTTGTAGAATTAAAAACACATGGCGGGTTGGGCCTATGTTGTACAAGCTGCAAGCCCAATGGGCATTTGCGTATGGGGTGTGTATGTAACATTTTTCTTACTACATTATGTAGTCACAATAAATCATATTTCACGGTTATTTAAATTTTGTCATAATAGCTAGATTAATGACAAATTATAGTTGTAACAATAATTAAAAACTAATTATGAGGTAATACAATTTTGTCACTAAAAACTTATTAAGACGGGCTTATTGTGACTAGGATGGTGACAACACACTTTGTAACAAGAAGTTTCTTATGACAAAAATATAACTTATTTTGACAAATTAAATTGTCGCAACAAGCTTGAATTCTTGTAGTATATATATATTATTGTGTGTGACATCAATGTTAAATTATGCATGCATTGCATATAATTAATTCACTATGGGAGGTTTGACTCCTTTAATTTTTCAGGTGACTAGATTTTGATGCATGTAAAGAGTTTTGAGGTGTAATCGGAGCTACACTGGAAAAAGTAAGAAATCTAACCAAAGTTTAATTTTCTGGTTGATTTTGGGTGTTTTGAGAGTGATTCTAGACTCCTGGAATCATAAGAAACAAAATGGTATAATTAGTTTCTCAAAACAATCAACTTTAATTTTTCCGATAGGCGGATCCCGACCACCGGTGATATTTTCTGGTGACATACGAAATAAGTGCAGAAAAAATAGTTGGTTAACTTCAGAATGTTCTAAATATTATTGGGAGCAACATTAATTCTTGGACCTTGGCCAAATTCCTTACCGTTTAGTCTCTATAAATTACGAAAGTATATAGTTGGGTGAAATTAAGGAAAATAATTAAGTTGGGTTAAAAATAATTTTTGGATCCTCATTTAAATAAAAATTCAGAATATATAAGTTTAAAAATAAAGGTTGAAGAGAGATTGGACTAAGTATAATTAATTAATTATGCCCTTAAGATTATTGATTAGTTAATTTGATTGGAATATATATTATGAAAATAAATAATAAATATATATGTTTATATGTTGTTTGATGATGAGTAATTTTGGAAGTAAAGTATTGAAATTACTGACAGTTATGAAATTGTCGGACGATTGGTGTCCAACCGGGTTGATAAATTGCAGTCATGGAGTCCCGGTTTGGACTTTGAATATTTTTGAATGTAGAAGTGTATTTTATTGCAGGATTAACCCTAGTTGTTACTAGGAGGATGTTCATTTTATAGGGAAGACTCTGCCGAATTTTCGGTAGACAGTCTGTAAAACGAGTCAAAATAAATTTTAATATTTCTCTAAACATATATAAATTCTAAAAATAATATTATCTCTTTTAGATACTCAACCGGTAGGAGTAACAGTACCTGAAAATTAGGACAGTCGGCTATGAGCAATTTGTGAGTTAATTATATGTTATGCATTTTTAATTTAGCATTTGCATTCATGATAAATGATTTCATGATATTTCAAGTAAAGTATTATTTTCACTTATAAAAGTGTCTTATTATTTATAATATGTTTTACGTAATTATTTGTGGCTAAATACGTGTTATGGACATGCTTTCTGGTGAGCGGGATCAGGACCTTGTGCGCACGGGTACTATCGGGTTATTGGATATTGATGATACTAATATTGTGAATGTTATGATATATGGATAAGCTCGGTTGAGATATTCTCGGGCGATATGATATGTGAATTTTAGATTTAAATGAGGCTGGGAACGGAATCGGTTGAGTTATTCTCGGTCCTCCAGCTACTGGGCGTGTGGTCGGTTGAGTTATTCTCGGTCCCCCAGTTATTGGATATAAGTGAAATGTTGATTATTTGTGGATTATTAGATTGAGTGTTGAGGTTTAGGGTACAACACATATTAAACCACCTATCTATTTATTTATAAGACAATTTTATGAAAAACATATTGTGTGACTACTTATATATATATATATATATATATATATATATATAGAGAGAGAGGAGAGATCAGGTGTGACACATTGCTTATGGTGTGACAAGGCTTATTGTGTGACAACAGTGGCTTTTTAGTAATTGTGTAAAAAATGGAGGGGTATATTTGTAATTTTACGCGCTTAGTATAAATAGTTATTGAGTTAGGGGTATATTTGTAATCTCCTATATTTCTCTCATTCTTTCTTCTCCGGTGATTCTCTGATATTTCTCTCGTTTTTTCCGGTTGCGCCGTTTCATTTCCGATCGTGTTTTTGTTGAGTTTTTGGTTGGATTTCTTTGTTTCGTCCCGCATTTTGTGTTTGTTGGAAGATATCGGTGAGTTCCTGTATGTTTTTGTGTTTGTTTTGATCGTTTTTATGTTTTTATGTTTGTTCATTTCCCTTCGTTTTTTTGTTGAATATTTATGGCTCTGATTTCCTATATTTTTTTCTTTATCGGTAGCTTCGGCTCTCTATTTGTGTATTTTTGGAAGTTATCGGTGAGTTCCTCTGTGTTTTCTTTGGTCATTTTAGATTTTGTGTTATGCATGTTCTTCGTTTTTTCGTTTATATGTTTTGTTTAGGTTTTGTATTTTGTTTTTGTTTTGTTTATTGTTTTTTAGGGTTTCAACGGCATTTTATTGTGTTTTTTCATTCTTTGCGTCTATCATTTGTTAGTTTTGTGACTTGTATATGTGTTTTTTTGTTGTTTTTCAGTATATATCAGAATGTCAAAAGCTACTTCTAGTAGGGAAGATAGTTTGCCTGAGCATGTTATTGATCCTGCGTTGCTTCGTGCTATAAACTCTGATTATATGGAGGTTGATGACGACGTGTACTATTTTATGTTTTTATGGAACAATATATGCATTCTTTATGAACAATATATGTATTCGTTTAGAACAATGTATGTTTTTGTATGGAACTATATATGTATTCGTTTCGAACAATATATGTATTCGTCTGGAACATTTTATAAGTTCGTTTGTAACTATATATGTATTTTGTTGATCTAGTATTGTTGTTAATTTTGTTATTTTTTATGCTTCAAGGGTCTCTGAAAAGAATAGTGAAGAATGAAGTAAACAGAGATTTGTGAAGAAATCTCATGCTTTGAAGAAAAAGTCATCAAATATTGGTGTTCCTGTTGATGAAAGTTCTTCTGATGCTCTGAAGGATGTAGAAAGTTGTTCTGATGCTGATGAAAGTTCTTCTGATGATCGTGATAATATGAATGATCCTGATTTTGTTATCAGTGCGAGTACACCATCTGAAGAACAAGCAGATGATGAATATGTTGTTTCTGGTTGTGTTGGAAAGAAAAGAAAAGTTGGAGTTAATTTGAAGGGAGATGGTTCTTCTAGGTTGAAGATGAAGAAGGTTAGGTTGTGAAAGTATCTGGTGGTTCTAGATTGAAAAGGAATAAAGTTGAGGTTGTGAAAGGAGTTGGTTCTCCTAGATCTGTGAACTGTGATTGTGGAAAAAGGATTGTGAAGAAGGATAGTTGTTATTTTGTTATGGATGTAGACACTGAGTCGGAGGACCTGTGACGAAAACCTGAAAACAAGACGGTTAAAGCGATTGATTCCGAAAGTTTCAAAAATAATAAAATAAATAAGTTACATTCGGTCGCTGTTGTCGATCGGATAGCTCGCGAATGCTTAACGGCATGGTGCGAGTGTTTAGCGGCGACCGGCGCGCGTTCGACGACAGTCGGACGCCCGCTCGACGACGCAAGGCGCGCTCTCGACGTTTGTTGGATGCACGCATCCAACCATGCATGGTACGCGCTCGGTGTCCGAGCAAGACACGAGCTTGGCGGCACGGGACGCGCGCTCGTCGGCCACGAGGCGTGTGCGCCCGGCAGTGCGGAACACGCGTTCGACGGTCACGACGCGTGAACGCCCGACGGCGCGGAACGCGAGCTCGACGGCCGCGGGGCGTGCACGCCCGACGACGTGAGACGCGCCCCGACGGCCGTTGAGCGAGTGCCCGACCGCGTCGGGCGGAAGCCCAACGGTAGGCGGGCGCGCCCGCCCAACCGCGCGTTGGGCGCTCGCCCAACGCTGTTGGGCGACCGCCCAACAATGTTGGGCAGTAGCCCAACGTAGTGTTGGGCGGCCGCCCAACGGCTTTGGGCGACGCCCGATTTTACTCGGGCGTCGCCCATTGTTCCGGGACCCGTTTCCCTATAAAAAGGGGCACAGATCCCAATGCAAGGGGGGAGAATTTTTGGAGCTTTCTCACTCTCAACATTTTTAGAGAGAGAAAGTCAATTTTTTGGAGAAAATATTTTTTTTCCCAAAAAAATCCAAATTTTCCCAAAGTTAAATTTTTACTAAAAAACACAAAAAACCCGAAAAATCACGACTTGTGGAATCAATCGGCTTCGACTGTCAGATACCGAACTTGAGGTATTATCCGAGGACTAGACTCGTTTTATTTTATTTAATTTATTTCTTTTCCTTTATTTATTTTTATGTTATAGTTTTTATTTATTTAGTTATTCTTTTATTTTATGACGTTTTATTTAATGTGGCATATTTATTTAATTTTCGTCTCGTGTTGAATAAAGTTCGGTTTTGTTTTAAAATAAAAAACCTCGTTTTGATATCCCAATACGAACCGTGATCCGATAAAAAGGTAATTCGGGTATCGAAAACGTTGTAATTACAAGTTTTAATTTAAAAGAAATTTCCAAATAATGATTTGAAATAAAAAACGTCGTTTAGGAACTTCCGTTTTCGACTATGATCCATTTTTGGTAGTTCGGAAATCCAAAACGATTGAATTAGATTTAATTTAAAGCTTTTGAATAAATCTGGAAATAATTGGAGTGCTGCTATAATTTAACATTTCTGTCACTAATTGCTGTTTACCGACGGATTTTCCGTCGGTAAATCTGCTGGAATGTAAAAAATGCTATTTTGGTCCCTCTTTCTTAACTTTTAAGCTTTTAATCCTTCATATGTATATGTATAGTTATGTAATATATATTTTCAAATTATTTTAGACATTTAGTATATATAATTATTTAGGATGTTTGTATATCATTTTTTTATTCCTTTTTTAAATATAAGTATATGTATATATATATATTTTCTTTTTCATTCCTTTTGGGTTATATTGGATTTTATTTTAAATGTTATTTACTTGAGCATTTTGGAGATAATTAGTAGATATTTTGTGGATAATGGGTATTATTTTGATAGTTAAACTACATTATGTATATGTATACATATAGTTTTTGGGGATATTTGGACTATATTAGTTATCATTAAATAAAATTATTTTGGGTGATAAATGTCATTTTTTTATTTATGAGTTTTATTTACTATTTTCACATATTTAAAGTATAAATGTATTACATTTAGTATTTTCCTATATGTATTATATAGTCTCTTTTCATTAACTTTTATTTCATGTTCCCTTTTTTATTTAAAATGTATATATATATCTATATTATTTTCTTTATTCTTTTGGACCATTTATGGGTCCATATTTCAAATGGGCTTTACTTGGGAGGGAATTTTGATTTAATGTGTTTATTGTTGTAATTATATTCAACTAAGGTTCCACTAAAGAAAAAGGGAAAATTAAATCACAAAAAGAGTTTTTAATTTAATCATTTAAACTAATGAATTTTTAGAGGTTCCTAATGTAAATAAATAGTGTTTTCTTGACATTTCAAATCGTTTCTCAAAACATCACGCTTTAAAACCTTAGTCCGTTCCAACGACGGATTAAGCGAGCCTTGTAATTAAAATCGTTTTCATTGTAAATAATAAAGTTTTGAATCGTTTTCTTAAATGATTTGTACAAAATAAAATTGACTTGTATGTTTAACCACGTTTTCTTATTAAAGGTTTTTTATCTCAATGTTTTCAAACACTCGAGTCATTCCAACGGCGATTCGGGTGAACTTCATCAAACGGGGTTTTAAAACGCACCTAAATCATTCCAATGGCGATTAAGGTGCGAACCATGTAAATAAACTCGTTTTGGGAAAATAAGTTAGTGTAGAATAAACACACGGCATGATATTTAAATAAAGTTGTAAATAAATCATTTCTTTCTTCCCCCTTCTCTGTGTATGTATAATATAAATGGGTGATTCTTTACTAATATGGCTTTCCAATAATATATGCTCAAAACGGTTTCAAAAAAAAAGAGAAAGAAAAGGGTTTCAAATGAATTTTAAACTTAAAGAAGTATACGATTAGTCCGTTATCGCCTAACATGCTGAGTAGGAGGCCGGTGGTTCATAACCGGGCGATGTCGGGGTGCCTAGTAGCCTTTCTCCGGAAAGGAGCTAGCCTTCTCGGCTCGTACCTAAGTTTCCCGAACCCACACCGGTCTCCCGCAAGGGATCGGTGTTCATTTTCCCATTCGTGGGTGGCGACTCTTCCATATCTCCGAGCTCCTGCCCTGCCGAGCAGCTTGATTCCACGATTGGTTGCTTTCGGCGCCAATCACCGCTTACGTCGCCATGAGGTTGTCCACCCCCCGGTCTGCCCGGGAGATTAGGCCGCGACACCTCGTCTAACAATGGAGCAAGATTTATCTGGTGTAGTATTGAATCAGAGGGTGCGTCCAACAGCATTTATTAAGTTTGTTAAAACTATGCCAGAGACACACAAAGCTGCCATTAGGAAGATAGGGTTTGGTGGTTTTTTGTGTCTGGATATTGGGAAGCTTAATGGAATTTTTTGTGGCAAGGTTGTGGATTCTGTTGATTCTGACAGATGCTGTTTTATTCTTCCTGGTAATGACCGGATTGATTTGAGTGAAGAGGATTTCCATTGTGTTTATGGCCTGCCATGTGGAGAAAAGGAAATTAAGGAAGCGGATAGTAACAGTGGGGATAGTTGGTGTAATTTTTTAAACACTTGGAGGAAGTCTTTTGGTCTAAGTAGTGGCAGTCCTAAGGATAAAGATGTGTGTTAGACGAAGTGTCGCGGCCTAATCTCCCGGGCGGACCGGGGGGTGGACAACCTCATGGCGACGTAAGCGGTGATTGGCGCCGAAAGCAACCAATCGTGGAATCAAGCTGCTCGGCAGGACCGGAACTCGGAGATATGGAAGAGTCGCCACCCACGAATGGGAAAATGAACACCGATCCCTTGCGGGAGACCAGTGTGGGTTCGGGAAACTTAGGTACGAGCCGAGAAGGGTATCTCCTTTCCGGAGAAAGGCTACTAGGCACCCCGACATCGCCCGGTTATGAACCACCGGCCTCCTACTCAGCATGTTAGGCGATAACGGACTAATCGTATACATCTTTAAGTTTAAAATTCATTTGAAACCTTTTCTTTTTTTTTTCAGAAACCGTTTTGAGCATATATTATTGGAAAGCCATATTAGTAAAGAATCACCCATTTATATTATACATACACAGAGAAGGGGGAAGAAAGAAGTGATTTATTTACAACTTTATTTAAATGTCATGCCGTGTGTTTATTCTACACTAACTTATTTCCCCAAAACGAGTTTATTTACATGGTTCGCACCTTAATCACCGTTGGAACGATTTAAGTGCGTTTTAAAACCCCGATTAGTGAAGTTTACTCGAGTCGCCGTTGGAACGACTCAAGTGCTTTGGAAACGTTTGAGACAAAAACCTTTAGTTAAGAAAACGTGGTTAAACATACAAGTCAATTTTATTTTGTACAAATCCTTTAAGAAAATGATTCAAAAACTCTATTATTCACAAAGAAAGCGATTTTAATTACCATGTTCACTTAATCCGCCTTTGGAACGGATTAAGGTTTTAAAACGTGGTGTTTTGAGAAACGATTTTGAAATGTCAAGAAAACTCTATTTATTGAGATTAAGAACCTCTAAAAATTCATTAGTTTAAATAATTAAATTGAAAACTCCTTTGTGACTTATTTTCCCATTTTCTTTAATGAATCTTTACTTGTCATAATTAAAACAATAAACCATTGAATCACAAGTCACTCCCAAATAAAGCCCATTTGAAATAGGGACCCATACATGGTCCAAAAGAATAAAAGAAATAATATAAACATATATATATATATATATATATACATTTCAATCAAAAAGAGAATATGAAATAAAAGTTAATGGAAAAAGATTATATTATACATATATGAACATACTAAACATAACACATTTATACTTTAAACATTTGAAAATAGTAACTAAAACTCTTAAATAAGAAAATAACATTTATCCCCAAAATAGTTTTTCTTAATAATAATTGATATAGCCCAAAATATCCCAAAACTATATATATACATAACTAATATAGTTTTAAATGTCAAAAGTAATATATATCCACCCCAATATCTACTAATTATCCCCCAAAATGCCCAAGTAAATAACATTTAAAATAAAATCTAATATAACTCAAATGAATGAAAAAGAGAATATATATATATATACATATACTTATAATTAAAAATAGAATGAAAAGTGATATAAAAAATATCCTAAATAATTATACATACTAAATGTCTAAAATAATTTGAAAACATATATTACATAACTATACATATATGTATAAAGGATTAAAAGCTTGAAAGTTAAGAAAAATGGACTAAAATGGCATTTTTTACATTCTGGCAGATTTGCTGACGGAAAAACCATCGGTAAACAGCAATTAGTGACAGAAACGACAAATTACAGCAGCACTCCAATTATTTTCAGATTTATTCAAAAGCTTTAAATTAAATCTAATTCAATCGTTTTGGATTTCCGAACTACCAAAAATGGATCATAGTCAATAACGGAAATTTCTAAAATGACGTTTTTATTTTAAAACGTTATTTGGAAGTTCTTTGAATTAAAACTTATAATTACAACGTTTTCAATACCCGAACTACCTTTTTATCGGATCACGGTTCGTATTGGGATATCAAAACGAGGTTTTTTATTTTACAACAAAACCGAATTTTATTCAACACGAGACGAGAATTAAATAAATACGCTAATTAAATAAAACGTGATAAAATAAATGAATAACTAAATAAATAAAAACTATAACATAAAAAATAAATAGAAGAAGAAAATAAATTAAATAAAATAAAAGAGTCTAGTCCTCGGATAATACCTTAAATTCGGTATCAGACAGTCGAAGCCGATCGATTCCACGAGTCGCGATCTTCCTTTTTTATATTTTTTAGTAAAAGTTTAACTTTAGGAACTCGGAATTTTTGAGAAAAAAAATATTTTTCTCAAAAAAATTCACTTTCTCTCTCTAAAAATGTTTAGAGTGAGAAAGGCTCCAAGAAATCCCTCCCCCTCCTTTTGCATTGGGATCCGTGCCCCTTATATAGGGAAACGGGTCCCGAAAACTTTGGGCGACGCCCGAGCAAAATTGGGCGTCGCCCAAAGCCGTTGGGCGGCCGCCCAAAGCTTGTTGGGCGGCCGCCCAACATCACGTTGGGCTATCGCCCAACATTGTTGGGCGGCCGCCCAACAGCGTTGGGCGAGCGCCCAATGCGCGGTTGGGCGCGCGCGCCCAACTGCTGTTGGGCGTCCGCCCGACGCGGTTGGGCGCTCGTGCCCCCCTACCTTTGGGCTTCCGCCCAACGCGATTGGGCACTCGCTCAACGGCCGTCGAACTCGCGTGCCGCGTCGTCGGGCGTTCATGCGTCGTGACCGCCGAACGTGTGTTCCGCGCTGCCGGTTGCAGACGTCCCGTGGCCGACGAGCGCGCGTCCCGTGCCGCCAAGCTCGTGCCTTGCTCAGACATCGAGCGCATACTATTCATGGTTGGGTGCGTGCGTCCGACAGACGTCGAGCGCGTGCTTTGCGTCGTCGAGCGTGCGTCCGACTGTCGTCGAATGCGCGCCGGCCGCCGCTAAGCACTCGCACCGTGCCGTTAAGCATTCGCGAGCTATCCGATCGACAACAGCGACCGACTGTAACTTATTTATTTTATTATTTTTGAAACTTTCGGAATCAATCGCTTCAACCGTCTTGTTTTCAGGTTTTCGTCACAGATCCTCCGACTCGGTGTCTACAGTTGCCCCTACTTTTCTATTTTGACTGTGATGTGTGTGTTTTGAAAACGTTTTTTGCTAACATAACACATGCAATGTAAAACATATGAAAATAAAAGACACGTGAAGAGTAGGAGGAAGAATACCTGATCTCCATGCCGCATGCTCCGACCTTGTCTTCGATCTTTGTCTGGTTTGTCCCGTCTTTGCCTTTAAATCGGTCGCGAACAGACGCTCTTTTTGGGGAACCTAGTCTCTAAATCGACTGCTGGTAAAATGGCTCAATAGCAACCCTGGTCTCTAAATCGACCGTAGGCAGAATGGCTCAAAAGCAACCCTGGTCTCTAAATCGACCACAGGCTAAATGGCTCAATAGCAACCCTAGTCCACGACCGCGGGTAAGTGGCTCAAAAGCAACCCTGGTCCATGACCGCGGGTAAAATGGCTCAAAAGCAACCCTGGTCTCTAAATCAACCGCAGGCAAAAGGGCTCAATAGCAACCCTGGTCCACGACCGCGGGTAAAATGGCTCAAAAGCAACCCTGATCTCTAAATCGACCGCAGGCAAAAAGGCTCAATAGCAACCCTAGTCCACGACCGCGGGTAAGTGGCTCAAAAGCAACCCTGGTCCATGACCGCGGGTAAAATGGCTCAAAAGCAACCCTGGTCCACGACCATGGGTAAAATGGCTCAAAAGCAACCCTGGTCCACGACCGTGGGTAAAATGGCTCAAAAGCAACCCTGGTCCATGACCGCGGGTAAAATGGCTCAAAAGCAATCCTGGTCTCTAAATCGACCGCAGGTGTGTAGTGATGCATATAGATGGGGTGAATGTAGCCTAGTCTATGGATGCGTGTAAGCAACTATGTGTGTGTGTGCAGGTGACTGTGCGTGTGTTTGAATGTGCATAAGTGTGGCTTATGCGTTTTGCTTTATGCGGATGTATGGACATGTGTGTATGCAAACTATGTATGTGTGGATGAGATGGTCGAATGGATTCCTTTTTCATAGGCTGGAGGATTTCGGTAGCTTCAGATCGAGAAATGATGCTTCAGGCCATCCCTAAAGTGTGCAAGGATGAGGGTGAGGATAAGTTTGAAACCAAGGGTTGCAAGGATGAGGATTTGGTTTTGATGATCTTGTGTCAAGGGGAGGTATGTAGTGATGCATATAGATGGGCGGATGTAGCCTAATCTATGGATGCATGTAAACCCTTATATGTGCGTATGCAGGTGACCGTGCGTGTGTTTGAATGTGCATACGTGTGGCCTATGTGTTTTACTTTATATGGATGCATGGACATGTGGGAATGCAAACTATGTACATGTGGATGAGATGCTCAGATGGATTCCCTTTTCATAGGCTTGGAGGATTTTCGTAGCTTCAGATCGAGAAATGATGTTTCGGGCTGTCCCCAAGGAGTGTGAGGATGAGGGTGAGGTTAAGTTTGAAACCAAGGGTTGTAAGGATGAGGATTTGGTCTTGATGAGCTTGTGTCAAAGGGGCTCTCGCTCTTAACCAGAGTTTGACGTATTCATTTTCCCCTAATTTTTGCCTGAGCTGCCCTTTTCGGGTTTTCAACTCAACGGGATCTCTCCGATGTTCTCTATCTCCCCTTTTGCATGAACTGCCCCTAGGGGTTTTCAATTCATATTTTCTATATCTCCCTGATTTTCTCTATCTCTCCTTTTGCTTGGATCGCCTCTTTTGAGGTTTTCAATCCAACTCTTTTTTGTTCAATTTTTCTTCTTTTTTTTTTGATTGTGAATGTGAATGATACCGGATAGGACAGGGGGTTTTATATCCACGGGCCATTTCTATGCTAATCATTTGACGATGAGTTCATGCCCGATGCCTTCGTTAATGGAGAAGCTTCCGGAGTGAGATGGACGTTGATCTGATTGTAGGGCCGTGCCCCCGATTAAAGTTACCGTCTTGGTGTAGGTTAGAAGTTGATGCGGGTGTATGCCCCTGCCAACTCGAGGCGAGATTTCATGTACGCCAGACTAGGGATGCTGCCGTTGGGAGTAGCTATGGAAGAGAGACGCTTTGGTCGAAATTTGACCCTTGAGAGGACAACATAGGAGCGGAGGAACCAGACTTCATGGAGCATGGGAGAGAGGAATAGTCTTTTTTTTTTTAGTTTTTTTTTTTGGATTTTGGATCGGTTCATGGGTGTCAAGGCGACTTTAGTTGAGATGGGGTGTCTATTGATGCGGGTGTTTTCATTGCAAATGCAACCGTCTAGCTTAAATAAAGCACTTGGCAAGCATGAATTGAATTGTTCATTGCTCAGTTCATTAACCACTGTCACTAAAGTATGCCCTTTCGGGTTTTCATATCTCAGTTATTTTAATCCTCTCCTTTTGCTATCCCGGAATTTTCAAATGAGTGCCCTTTCGAGTTTTCACCCACTGGGATGTCCCTTATCGTTGCATAGCCCGCCCTTTGTGGGTTTTCAACCTATCGGGAATTTCTTTCTTTTTTTTATGAGAAGGATTCCCCGATTCCCTCGAGATTGATTAAAGTTCTGAACTTTGTTGCCGCCTTCGGCTTCACTTGACTACGCATTTGATCTTTCTTCGTTACAGTGAGCTTTTCTCGTACATTTGATTACACATTTGTTGGACAATGTCAACCGCTCTTGCCACCTTGACGCCTCTTGGCTGATCACGTCAGCTTTTGATTTATTTTCTTTTACTTTCGATTGACTTGACTTTGCCCCAGGGCCTTTTTAGCATCATTTTTTTTCTTCTTCCTTTGTTTAACTTTGAGTCATCATAGGTCTAAACCCTTTCGTTGATCCTGGAACAAAATACTTTATCGCTGATAGGTTAGTTGCCCCCGCCTCGTTCTAAATGGCGCACTCCTGTACTTGTGTCCCCCTTTGGGGGGAGAAATCTTTGTTGGTGCCTCAGTGTAAGTATGGCTCTGAGGGCTTGTTGCTTGCTCCATATTTTCTTTTCTTTTTCTCTCTTTTGGACTTTGTTGATTGTCGCTCAATCTTCTTTCTGCCAAAAGCCGGTGAGAACCCTTCGTTTGATGGGTCTACGCCCGACTTATCATCGTAGAGTCAGGGAATCGTTTCTCATGATTTATTTTGATTTTTTTTTTTACTCTCTTAATTTTCTCTCTTCAGTGGTTAAGTACTGAGTAATAAGTATATTCTAGAGCTTACGTCCGTGCCATGATAGAAGCGAGAATATCTCAATTGAGTAGATATCAAATGTAAGTACGTATGTTTAGGATAAATTTGCGGAAACGAAATTTCATTGAATTCAAAAGGAGGTTAATAACATCTTGTGGAATAGAAGATAAAATAAAAGACAAGGATAAAGACTACAAGTGCACTCCTCTCTCTCATGCTATTTCAAGAAGCTTCAGATTCTCCCACTTCATAAGTGTCCTCAATCTCGGGAACTTCTTCTTTAGATTATCCTGATCCGTTGTAGACTTCGCCATTCAAGGAACAAGTCGAAGGCTTCATCTGTTGAGAAGGATCTGGATCACTTATCTTTCCAGTTTCGATGAGATCTTGGATTTCATGCTTCAACCTCATGCAAGTGCTTGTTTCGTGACCATATTTCTGGTGGAAGTGGCAGTAGCCCCTACGTTTGACTAATTCAGTGGTTTGACCTCCCGTGGCTGGTAGAGGGTGAAGTATGTCATGCATTCGTAGACCCTCCAACACTTCAAACAAGGGTTGAGTGAAAGTGGAGAATTCCCTTCCCTCCCTTCTATACTGAGTGGGCGACGGAGGGCGAACAACCCTGGTAATCTCACGTCCCCGATGGTGTGGATCTTGTTGTGTTCGTGAAATATGGTGTGAGACTACCCTTGGTGGAGTGAATGTTTGTGGATTAACTTGTGACGCGAGCTGGAACATAGGTTTCTCCACAGCAGCTTTCGGGATTTCCGCAACTAATGACTCGCTCAGGACCTCCCTGACCAACCTTTTCAGCTCTATCTTAAATTCATCTGAAGCAAGGATATCGGGAAGAACTCGCTCGATTTCTGCTCTGAGATTGAAATCTCCTATCATCTCTTGGGAATTTTCAACCCCCCCATGCTTAGTATTCTCCGGATCATTAAGAGCACGTTTGAACTCATCAGAAAAGATGTATTTGGCTAAAGCCCTTTGCACACGGCTCTCAAGATTGTGGTTTGAATTGCTGGACTAGGCCATGAGTTGGGTTTCTAACAAGGAAAGAGAAAGGATTGGTGAGTGGAGCTTTTTAGGCATTATGAATTTTGATGATGCAATGCACGTGCGATGCGAATACTAAAGCTATCTACTTGTGCCTCCTATAGATGGATGTATGATTTATGCTTGATTCGTGGTCTGCGCTTTATTTCTTACAACATAAACACGATTTGACTGGAGCTAAACCCCTTCTTTTTTTCTTTTTCTTTTTTTTTTTTTTACCCGAGTCGTCTGTAGCACTTCGGTCGTTTGTGCTAACTTACCTGTTTGGAAGTGCGAATGCTTGAAACCATTTCAACTGTTATGCACACATTAGTATGAACCCTACGAGTTTACCTCGTAATGCTTCACAAGATGTATAATGTTAAATGACACTTGACACGACTGAGACTTGTGAGATTGAGACGACCCTCCTGATGAGTAAAATTCCCTAGGACGCTAGGTAGATGAGAGTGTACCCCGATGATATCCGTGACGTGTAGATACATTCGAGGGGTAGCGACATGAGTGGGGGGAATGACATACTTGGTACATCGACATGACTCATGATCCAAAATCAACAACATAAGTGACTATGCATGAGGTGTATGTGAGGGATTGCCATCCTTGGTAGTAATGACGTACTTCGAAGATACGCGGTGTTACATGGACTGATGTGACGCTCATGGTACGTCCGAGACTCAAACAGACCGTGACGGAGACATGCGGGGCACTTGCCCATCATTTACTTGGTATCGATACTGATAGCAGGGAACCGTCTTTCTGGGAAACACAAGTTTCCTGAAACAAGCCGACATAGAGGGTGTGTCCTAAACTAGAAGCAAGCGGGACGAGACCACCACATATGGGGTGTGGGTCAATGGTTAGTTTAAACCCAAGACACGAATACGTAGACGTACCAACGGAACCTTGGCGTGTTATGCAAAAAATGGTGACGCACGGGACATGCCCTAAACAGGTTAAGGCATAGGGGAGGCTCGAGTGACATACGTGATGTGCGCCAATTGTCAGCTTCTCCTAGAAAGCAACTATTATGATGATGGGTATTATTTGACGGGATAATGCACACGGAATACCTGATACTCGAGGTTTGAATAGGATGCATATGTCAACATACGAGGTATGTGCCAATTATTAACTCCTACTTGGCTCACTAGTGCCTGGGCAGAGTGGTTTGAAACATGGTGCATTTAGGAAATACGGTGACGTACGTGGTATGCCTTAGAGGTAGCCAAATGACAGGATGGGAGTCCCACTTGATGTGCCCCCACGATTGACTTATACGCAACTCACGAATGATGTGATGGCTTGATTTTGGGATTTCGACCATCGTGGGGGAAATCCAACATGCTAGGTACAAGACCCGAATAGGGTACGCATACGACACACGTATTATCTGACCAACTTTGGGTATAGATGAAGCACAGAGATGACTCAAGAGGTACCTTCTAACAACATTGGAAGTGTCAGCTAGACACGATACCGACATGCAGGGTGCGGTTCAAGGATTAACTTAAGCTAGAGACCCCAAATACCTCGATGAATTTGCGGACATCAGTGCGTCTGGTAGAATGAGAGGTGTCCTAATCCGATCGAGGTATCAACGAGACGGAAACGATGACTTACCTGGTACGTGTCGAAGGTCAATTTGTTTCATAGCGCAAACCTGACGACGATATGTTTTATGAGAATCCCTAAAGATCTTATGTGGATATTTACGACGTATTGGGTCCATCACTGATATTTGAGATGACTGGAACCTATTACTATGAACAACTCGAGGAGCAACGAGGACGCAAACCAAGACCTTCGAGGTAAGTGCCAAATGTTGGACTTAGCCGCGGTATAAACAACTTGATACTACTGATACGAGCGAGACCCAAATAACGACACATAGGGCATATGTCTCAGACTCGTAAATAAGGCAATTCGGAGTTTGGGGCGCATAAACAATAATACCAAGGGTGTAAGGGGAGCGTGTCGAGGATTTGACAACATAAACAAACCGCTGTTTGAGGCGTACTCAAGATATGAGTGACAATTTACAGGGCGTACGTCAAGAGTTTGACAGGAACCTCATGACATGAACGACTCAGTGTGTCAAGGTATGAGCGGGATGCTCGAGACGGCCCATAGGGTACGTGCCTAAGGGTGTGACTTGGACTTGATGACATGAATCACTCTATATGACAGGTACGGGCCAAAAGTTCAACTTGAACTTGTCGATACAAATGACTCGACATTGGGGGTGTAAGCAAGATGCACGTGATGACATATATGAACTTGCCCCAGATTCGACTGGAACTCAATGACATGAGTGACTCGACATTTGACATGCGAACAGGACGTACCGAACCGCGTATATGGGTGTGTGCCACAAGCTTAACCCTGACTGGATGGTATAAACGACTCAGTCTTTGATATGTGAGTAAGGTGCGAGGGATGACATACGGAACACGCGTCAAAGGTCGGTCCAGAATTGGATAGCCTAATGACATATTCGTGGGCTACAAATATTGTCAATGATAAGGCGACATGTGGGGCACATTTTGACAAGGCCCAACGTATGACTAAGGCATAAGCGGTGACATACGGGATATGCACCGAAAGCTGATACGTGTTCGAAGGACTAGTGTCACATGTTTGGAATACTGACGTGTTACGATATATGATGATACACCTGGTATGTCTCATATCGATTTGCCCATTTTTGAAGATGCGACAGCGTGTCTCAAGAAGGCCAAGGATGTGCGGATTACTTTAGTACAATGACGTGTCGATATACAAGGTACGGCCGAGAGTACCAATGGGGCATGAGGATGACCTACTAGCTAAGAGGTTAGTGCAATGGATTTATTAGATGTGACGAGGTGACATATAAGGTGCCAGTTAAAACGCGGATGTGACACCATGACTTCGTGTGAAGCGTGCGTCAGAGGGTCAATGCGAACCTGGGGTCCGGACAGTGGGATGGTGTAATTATGACGACCCACATGGCGCACCTAAAGGTACAAATGGGAAGCGTGGACAACATACCAGTCAAGGGTTCGTTTCGAAGCTCAGGGTATTGCCCATAATTTTGAAATACGGAGGTGCTACGTATGGACTACCTCCCCAGATGCGAATGACGACAGGTAAACGAGATTCGTGTGAAATAGTTCACCCGACCCTAAGGTTTCGATCTTACAACCACGTAACTTTGGAGTATAGGTGCACGGCGCACCGACACACGTGGCATGTCTTAGCGTGCGAAGGTCATGATGGCAACCTAAGAGGTGAGGGGCATGGATAATACAACAATGTAATTTGGAATCACTTAGTCATTGTGTATAGTGTGGCGACATCCGTGGGTATGTCTTGAGATACGAAAGGGAGGTGACGACGACCCGTGAGATTATGGTTCTATTTGAGATCAAGGTACCAGTCATAATCTTGAGATGTGTTGGCTAAGGCGTAGCGACATACATGGTATGTCTTGAGACATAAGTAGGACGTGTATGAGACATGTGACGAATGGTTAATTTGAGTCTCGGGAGGAACCGATGCCATGATAATGTTTCTTTTTTTGAACTATCGATAAGTTATCGGCGATGTGGCGACACACATAGTACATCTCGAGTCGATCATGCGAAAAGTGAATAGAATTTTCCCCACGATGCGAATGTTATGACAAACGAGGTACGACCACCAAGCAGTTTGGATCTAGCAAGGATGCATATCTAACGAACAGTATTCCTAACCATGATAGAGGGAGGCGGAGTACGTCGTGACACATGGGACATGTCTCCGGATAACTTAAACACGGTGGAAAAGATGCATGTGATATGCCACGATGCACATGGCATACCCCCTAATGGTATAAAGAGGACGACAAAGATGTGCGCGGCATATCCCACACAAAGTATAACATGACAAAGACGTTGGGAATACCTCAAGGTCTAAAGGTGCTCCTCCGGACTAATATATGAGACACATCACAACATGCGGGGTAGACCTTTTGACGGGCATGCGAGACATGGTAAAGACGCGAGATACATTGTGATGTATGGGGTACATCTTCTGTCAGGCACCTCGCAAGGCGAGAACTCAAATCATAATATACGGGGTATGGCTCTAGACTAGCGTATCTGATATGGAAGACGCATATGCGACCTATCGCGATGTACGACCTTGGCAATACCCGGACGTACGCGATGCACGGCGGTGCATCGAGTACATGTCTTGACTGGTCTATAGCTGACGTGATGGAGACGCCTGGGACACTTCACGATATGGAAGATGGGATGAGGTAAGGACGTATGGGATACGTCACGGCCCAAATGGTATGCCTTTCATCTAACGTACATAGCATGGTGAACAAGCACCTGACATGCCCTGACATATGGGGCATGCAACTCATGCCCCTCGCTTGGCGCAAGGAATGAGGCGAAGATGTACAGGATGCGTTATGACATATATAGTACACCTTCTGACCGGTATGTAATGACATGGTAGAGACACAAGGAATGGGTCATAATATACGAGGCACAACACGGAAAAGACATATGGGATATGTCACGACATAACAGGTACGCCTCTTGATCGGTGTCTGAATGATTAATGGAAGATGCATGGGGTGCGTTACGTCTCATGGAGTATGACAAAGTAAAGATGCAAGGAATACATCACCCCATGACAGGTGGGACTCATGACGGGTGGACACGTGATGACACGACGCAGCAAGGATATAGCGGGCACGCCACCAGAGAATGGTACGCCTCTTGACAGGGTAAGGATGTATTGGAGGTGTTGTGACATACGGGGTATGCCAAAACAAAGGCGTATGGGATACGCCATGACATAAGGGTTGTACCTTCTGACTAGTGCCTGGGATACGAGAGAAATGTACGAGGTAAGCTACCATACATACAGTATGCTAAGGCAAAGACGGATGGGATACGTCACAACATAATGGACATGCCTCCTAGCTAGCATACAAACGACACGGTGAAGATGCACGAGACGTGCCAAGGACGCATAGGATGCATCCCAGCACCTAGGTATGACAAGGCAAAGACGTATAGGATACGTCACGACATAACTAGTATGCCTCCAGAATGACACGCGACATTGGGGTCGACTCTTTCTTACATTCCTAATAAATATGTCCTAAGTCTATGAAACCTAATATAGCTGCACACAATTTGGTCAGCATACAACGCTCTATATGGTACGACTGTAATGATTTGTTAAGCATAGGATGCATTATGACTTAAATCTGACTCGATTGATGTACAAACATATAGAAATCCATACGAACAAACTAGTTAGCGAAAATCGTACATAACGCGTAATTAGATTGCAATAAGAAAACGTTAGATAATAATCACAATCATCACATCATCTCTCTTCCATCCTTATTCCTCCACACACTCGCTGGTCCAAGTCTCTTTCCTAGGATTTTGGTATGGGCTCACATCATGGTCCAGAGGACGCGTGATACCGTCGATTATTGCGGAAAAATAAATCACTCATCAGACAATACAGTTCGTTTTGATGTACCACGTTCAGTGACTAAGAAATCGACCAAGTTGGATTGTTCTTTCGGAATAACTCGTCTTTTGTCCTTTCGCGAGACGCATTAGTTCGGGTTTTGACTCCCTTTGAGCGCATCTTAATTTTTTAGACGTGGTTCGAGTTATTCTTCTAGTCCAATCGTTTGTTATTGCAAATGACTCGTTCCCTTTTTATTCACGTGGATTCGTGTCTCGATTTTTGGATTACAACGGGATCTTTTTGGATCTATCGAGAGACGTAACCATGCGTTTATTTAGTGATGGAATCACTTTTGGATTTTATTTTAGGGAACGGACTCATCGCGTAACGTGTTTGTTCTTAGCGTCGAGGATTCGTTTGCTCATTTTGCTACACGAAAAGACGGCGAGTCTTATTTGAGCGCACGGTAATCTTTCGGCTAACAACAATCTCTTATTCTTTCTGATCTACGGGATATATCACCTTAGTGTGGTTATAGAAAATCAACGTTTCGTTGAATCGCATGTTTATTCGAGGCGAGGATATCACCGTTCTCTTTCCTTTAGGCGCGAATTAAGCAAACACGTATATTGGGCCATATTTCTTGCAGTTTTGGTAACGGTTGAAATGATCGAGTCGTTAGTCAAAACCCGCAGTCTCGTCCATATGGCGCAATTATATGGTTTGGCTTAATTCGGCTTCAAAGTTTTAAACGGGGTATATACTCGTTCGAGACACGTATTCAACGGTATTGGTTTATTTTCTTTAACTACTCTCGGGATTGAAATATATCGTAGACTCGTAATGATTTTGGTCGTTTAGTTTTTTTTCTTTTCTTTTATTTTCTTAGTCACCTTTGCGGACACATCCATTTCTCTTAAGAACGACACGAGGCATAACGTAAAAAAGCTCGTCTTTTATTCGGAAGGGACGGGCTACTTGTGCGAAACTTTTCACGTTACGACAGGGTCATTCAAGACAGAAATGTTCTTCGTTTTCGTTTCGTCATGATCTCGTTTTATCCCAACTTATTTAAAGAATGTGAATAACGGCTACTGTTAATATAGTCTTTTGTATCGAGATGTAACTATCCTTAACACCGAACCGATTCATACTAATATATGCTTACGTCATAACACATTTCCTGAACATGTGCCTTCGTCGGGACACCGAAAGGGACAAGCCGGGTCGCACATGTTCATTCATATGAGATGACTAAGTCGTCTTTAGTTCAAATTGTTTCGATGTTTTAGGGTAATTAGTATGTCGATTCACAAGTATATATTAACACATCGTCTCATTTTCTTTACCTACTTTAGGATTTAGACACGTATCGTGGCGGTTTGAAAACACGAATTGATTCATTTATCACATCAAAAATAGTAACGGGTAATCCTATGGAAACTTCTAAGGCTACTATATGCTGACACGGCTGACCGCGGGACCTCACAGGACCGCACAAATTCGCCCCTAACGAATGGATGGGGACCCTTTGGCGCCTTACTGTAAGGGGGAACTTACACTAGCCTCTTTCGAGCGACGAATGGACTCTCGCTAGAGGTTTCGCGGAAATTACCCAAAGGGTTTGCAATAATGCACATGAATGCATACGAAAAGGAGTAAAACGATCCGTCCCCGTTAAGGGCTTAATACACGCCTTCCGGAATCAAATTTCTCGCTTCCCCAGTAGAGTCGCCACTTGTTAGACGAGGTGCCGCGGCCTAATCTCCCGGGCGGACCGGGGGGTGGACAACCTCATGGCGACGTAAGCGGTGATTGGCGCCGAAAGCAACCAATCGTGGAATCAAGCTGCTCGGCAGGACCGGAGCTCGGAGATATGGAAGAGTCGCCACCTACGAATGGGAAAATGAACACCGATCCCTTGCGGGAGACCGGTGTGGGTTCGGGAAACTTAGGTACGAGCCGAGAAGGCTAGCTCCTTTTCGAAGAAAGGCTACTAGGCACCCCGACATCGCCCGGTTATGAACCACCGGCCTCCTACTCAGCATGTTAGGCGATAACGGACTAATCGTATACTTCTTTAAGTTTAAAATTCATTTGAAACCTTTTCTTTTTTTTTCAGAAACCGTTTTGAGCATATATTATTGGAAAGCCATATTAGTAAAGAATCACCCATTTATATTATACATACACAGAGAAGGGGGAAGAAAGAAGTGATTTATTTACAACTTTATTTAAATGTCATGCCGTGTGTTTATTCTACACTAACTTATTTCCCCAAAACGAGTTTATTTACATGGTTCGCACCTTAATCACCGTTGGAATGATTTAAGTGCGTTTTAAAACCCCGATTAGTGAAGTTTACTCGAGTCGCCGTTGGAACGACTCAAGTGCTTTGGAAACGTTTGAGACAAAAACCTTTAGTTAAGAAAACGTGGTTAAACATACAAGTCAATTTTATTTTGTACAAATCCTTTTAGAAAATGATTCAAAAACTCTATTATTCACAAAGAAAGCGATTTTAATTACCATGTTCACTTAATCCGCCTTTGGAACGGATTAAGGTTTTAAAACGTGGTGTTTTGAGAAACGATTTTGAAATGTCAAGAAAACTCTATTTATTGAGATTAAGAACCTCTAAAAATTCATTAGTTTAAATAATTAAATTGAAAACTCCTTTGTGACTTATTTTCTCCTTTTCTTTAATGAATCTTTACTTATCATAATTAAAACAATAAACCATTGAATCACAAGTCACTCCCAAATAAAGCCCATTTGAAATAGGGACCCATAAATGGTCCAAAAGAATAAAAGAAATAATATAAACATATATATATATATATATATATATATATATATATATATATATATATATATATATATATATATATATATATATATATATATACATTTCAATCAAAAAGAGAATATGAAATAAAAGTTAATGGAAAAAGATTATATTATACATATATGAACATACTAAACATAACACATTTATACTTTAAACATTTGAAAATAGTAACTAAAACTCTTAAATAAGAAAATAACATTTATCCCCAAAATAGTTTTTCTTAATAATAATTGATATAGCCCAAAATATCCCAAAACTATATATATACATAACTAATATAGTTTTAAATGTCAAAAATAATATACATTCACCCCAATATCTATTAATTATCCCCCAAAATGCCCAAGTAAATAACATTTAAAATAAAATCTAATATAACTCAAATGAATGAAAAAGAGAATATATATATATACATATACTTATAATTAAAAATAGAATGAAAAGTGATATAAAAAATATCCTAAATAATTATACATACTAAATGTCTAAAATAATTTGAAAACATATATTACATAACTATACATATATGTATAAAGGATTAAAAGCTTGATTAAGAAAAATGGACTAAAATGGTATTTTTTACATTCTGGCAGATTTACCGACGGAAAATCCATCGGTAAACAGCAATTAGTGACAGAAACGGCAAATTACAGCAGCACTCCAATTATTTCCAGATTTATTCAAAAGCTTTAAATTAAATCTAATTCAATCGTTTTGGATTTTCGAACTACAAAAAATGGATTATAGTCAATAACGGAAATTTCTAAAACGACGTTTTTATTTTAAAACGTTATTTGGAAGTTCTTTGAATTAAAACTTATAATTACAACGTTTTCAATACCCGAACTACCTTTTTATCGGATCACGGTTCGTATTGGGATATCAAAACGAGGTTTTTTATTTTACAACAAAACCGAATTTTATTCAACACGAGACGAGAATTAAATAAATACGCTAATTAAATAAAACGTGATAAAATAAATGAATAACTAAATAAATAAAAACTATAACATAAAAACTAAATAGAAGAAGAAAATAAATTAAATAAAATAAAAGAGTCTAGTCCTCGGATAATACCTTAAATTCGGTATTAGACAGTCGAAGCCAATCGATTCCACGAGTCGCGATCTTCCTTTTTTATATTTTTTAGTAAAAGTTTAACTTTAGGAAACTCGGAATTTTTGAGAAAAAAATATTTTTCTCAAAAAAATTCACTTTCTCTCTCTAAAAATGTTTAGAGTGAGAAATGCTCTAGGAAATCCCTCCCCCTCCTTTTGCATTGGGATCCGTGCCCCTTATATAGGGAAACGGGTCCCGGAAACTTTGGGCGACGCCCGAGCAAAATTGCGCGTCGCCCAAAGCCGTTGGGCGGTCGCCCAACGCGCGGTTGGGCGCGCGCGCCCAACTGCCGTTGGGCGTCCGCCCGACGCGGTTGGGCGCTCGCGCCCCCCCTACCTTTGGGCTTCCGCCCAACGCGATTGGGCACTCACTCAACGGTCGCCGGGGCGTGCACGCCCCGCGGCCGTCGAACTCGCGTTCCGCGTCCTCGGGCGTTCACGCGTCGTGACCGCCGAACGCGTGTTCCGCGCTGCCGGTTGCACACGTCCCGTGGCCGACTAGCGCGCGTCCCGTGGCCGACGAGCGCGCATCCCGTGCCGCCAAGCTCGTGCCTTGCTCGGACACCGAGCGCGTACTATTCATGGTTGGGTGCGTGCGTCCGACAAACGTCGAGCGCGTGCTTTGCGTCGTCGAGCGTGCGTCCGACTGTTGTCGAATGCGCGCCGACCGCCGCTAAGCACTCGCACCGTGCCGTTAAGCATTCGCGAGCTATCCGATCGACAACAGCGACCGACTGTAACTTATTTATTTTATTATTTTTGAAACTTTCGGAATCAATCGCTTCAACCGTCTTGTTTTCAGGTTTTCATCACAGGTCCTCCGACTCGATGTCTACAATGTGCTTTGTAGGCTGAAAAATCTGTTGGAAGTGGATGTTTGTGATGAGTTCATTTGGAACTTCATTGTTATTGTTGTTAATTCTTGCATTCGTTCAAACAAGAATAGGGCGTTGTACAATAAGTTTTTATTCAGTTGCATGAATGTGAATGAAATTTCGAAGTTAGATTGGTGCCGGTTTAGTTTTAAGCATCTTATAGATTCTGTTCATTCTTTCAAGAACGATTCTAATCCATATTTTTTCACAGGCCCTCTTCCATTTATACTGGTAATTGTTTTAATATGTTGGAATTTATTTTGAATAATTTATGTATTTGCTTATAATTTGTTTTTCTCATTTTTTTTATTGTAGATATGTTATTTTGATCGTTTGCAACGTGGGGTTGATTTGAGGCCACGTTCCTTTCCACTAACTTCTGTGTGGAATAATGTTCTAATCTCTGAAAGAATTAAGTTGGAAAAAGCCAGTGGTTTTGGCAAGGGAATTGTATTAAAGAGATTAGTGAAATCTGAAGCAGAGGTAGAATGTGAAGGCCCTAATGTTGAAGGTAAGAAGAAGAAGAAGAGAGAAGAAGAGAAGAAGAAGAAGCATATAGAAGAAGGAGAAGAAGAAGATACTCAAGAAGGAGTTTCTGACTGTCCCAGTCACTTCATGGTATGCATCTGTGTTTTTCTTTTATATAGAAGTTTGTGTTTCGTTTTGATAAATTAGTAAATAGTGTTTTTATAAATGCAGGAATTCACTGTCAGGTTTAAATCAGTGGCTAGAAAGTTAACTAATGTTGTAATTGAGATGTATATGTTGGTGGATGAAGCTGAAAATATGTTTGATGAGAATGACTTACCTGTACGGATGAATACATTTGTTGAAAACATTTTTACTAAGTACAGAGTTAGTAAGGAAGAGATGATGAGCCAGCGTTTTGAGCGAATGCCAGCAAGTGAGCATTCGGGAAGATTATCTAATGAATCTGATGAGGATAATGAATTTTTTTAATCTGCCTGGCTTTTGGGAAGAATATAATGCTGTTAATGAAGAATATAACAAGCAGGTACAGAGAAAGATAGCTGGAGGATTAGAAAAAGAGAGAGGAGGAGCAGAGAAGGAGAAGAATAAGAAGAAGAAGAGAGGAGTAGTGAAGAAAGTTAGAGGGAAAGTAGGGTCATCTGAAGGTCTGAGGTTGAGAATAAAGATGAATTCTGCTCCTTAATTTGAGTTGTTAAGCCAGTCTGTAGCTGATCAATCTGTTTCATCTGAAATGTAATTTATTTATGTTTGAATAATTCATGTTTTTTGTTTTGGAACATGTCATTTAATATTTGTGGCTTAATTGATGTTTTTTTTTTGTTTGTAAGGCTGCTGATATAGTTTCTGGGGCTGGTCCTTTAGTTTGTGTAAATCAAGATGAAGGGGATGAGTTTGTTGATCCTGCTGATGAAATTGTGTAAGTTATTATTTTGTTGAACAAATGGTTCAGTTTTTTGGAACCTTTATTGTATATGTGTGGAACATTTTTATTTTTATTTTATTTTTGTTATATATTTGAGTTGTTTTATATTTTCACCAGTGATATCGATGATGCGATTGAGTCAGAGATGTCTGATTCTGATTCTGATGATGATATAGACTTGGAGTGTTTGCCTGGAGATGTTCCAGATGAATTTGCCGATATGTGTAGATGGGCTAACAATTATTTATGTCATGGGAGGATAGTTTTTACCACGTTTGAAGATTACATTTTTGGTCATCCGGTGAAAGCAGTTATATTGAGGAAGGATATTCGTGAATTGGATGATCTAGCTCCAATAGGCCGTGGCCCAATTTTGTATTACATGAGGTATTTTTTTATCTATAATTGCATGTTTGTATTAGTGGTTATATTGTTTTATTTTTTTGAATGATATGTTTACTGTATATGTTTTGTGTGTGTTTTCTACAGGCACCTTTATGATGTGATTGTGAATAATGATAGATTGGATACCACCTTCTCCCTTGTTGATCCAAACATAACTAATCATTTTGAAAGAGTTCATAAGATTGGGGAGAAGATCAAGTTTTTGACAGAGAGATATGAACAGTCCGGCAACAAATGTTTGTATCTGATACCGCGAAACAAAGAGTATGCATTATTTGTCTATACTGATGATTTATTTTATTTGTTTAATAATGTATTATAGTTTTACTAATGTGTTTGTTTTCTTCAGTTATCATTGGACTTTGACTGTCGTTGATCTTGAGCGGAAACGTGTTTTTCTTTTGGATCCATTGCAAACTCGTTTGGGCTTGGAAAATGATCAATGGAGATATGTTGTTGATGAGTATGTTTAATAATCAAATGCTCTTTTATAATGTATTTTATTTATTGAATGCAATAGTTTGACATATATATGAATTTGTTTTGCAGATCTATTATTTCTTTTTATCATGAGAAGGTTTTGGTAAAATGGATTTGCCCTGTGGTACGTGTTTAATTTGTATGTATATTTGTGTATTTTTTTTATTGTTTTTAAGTTGTTTGTATTTTATTTTGCAGAATATTCCATCTCAGAAAGATACAAAAAGCTGTGGGTATTATGTAATGAAGTATATGGATGATATAGTGTCTGAGAAAGTGTTGAAAATTGACAATATTGTAAGTGTTTATTCTTTGAACAATTGGTTGTAATTTTTGGAACAATTAGTTTTAATATATGACATTTTGAAGTTATAGCTTTGATGCATCATTTTAATTGTGATATGTTTTTTAGTGAGATAAAGTATGCTAGTAGGTCATCTTACGGTGTAGATGTGATGAATGAATTACATCGAGATTTAGGAGATATTATTTTGAGATATGGTCTTGATAATGAAAATAGTGGAGGAGGTCGTGTAAGGAGGATTGTTAAGGAATCTAAGTACCTCCATTCTCCTTTTATTTCTCGACATCCAAAGTTGCTGGATAACATGGATAGTCGTAAAAGGAGGATTGTTGAATTTGCACTGAGTCCTGGTTTAAGCAGGTAAGAAGTTGAAGTTATGTTTGTTATATGAATTTATATGTTATTTTGGCATATACTGATAGTTTTTTTCCTTGTTTTGAAGTGATGTATTTTTCAGTGATAGACAAACCTTTATTGATAAATGGAAGATTTTATCAATGTTTGGTCATAATCATATTGTCAATAATATTGTGGATGCTTGGAGTTCAATTTTGAACACTGAAGAATTGAAGAAATATAATGGAAAATCGAAAAGATTTTTTTTCAGTACATATGCTTTTGTATGTTTCCTAACTTTGTAAGTTTGTTTTTTGTTTTCATTCTGTAAATAATTGTTTTGCTAAATGTTGTTTTGATTATTTTGTAGAATCTTCTGTTTTCTGGAGCTAGTAGATCAAGAGAATATAATTTTAAGGAAAGGCTTCAGAATGAACTTTCTTTTTTCAAATTTAAAAACTTGGCTGATGTTGAATTGGTAAGTTTTATGGTGGAACAACAGCTGTTGAATACTGTTAAATGTATTGAGATACTAATGTTTTTTTATGTTTATTAGGTGTTTTTCCCTGTTATTTCTCATGGACATTTTTATCTGATTGTTGTCAACAATCTTTCAAAGACTGTTGAAATATTGGATAATATGACACTCCCTCGAAAAATCAGTCGTGCTGATAAGTATGATGATTGTCCAGAACAATTGATATGTTGTAACTTGATTTACTTCATTCTTTGTTTTTTTTGTATATGTGATAACATATTTTCTGATTTGTTTTTTGTAGTTAAAATCCTATGCTCATTTTGTTTCAAAAATGATGCTTCTTCATTAAAACAAATGTGTGCATACAAAGTGCAAATCCTGAGGATGAAGTGGAGAAGCAATAATAACCACAATGATTGTGGTATTTTTCTTTTGAAGCATATGGAAACATACATTGGTCAGAGTGTGAAGGAGTGGAATATTGGATTGACAAAGAATTCAAAGGTATATGTTGTAAATTCTTTATGTAACAGTTTGTATTACTATTATTCTATTTTATTATATCATTTTTTTTGCAGGGAAAAGAGTTTAGAAAGCTTAGAATTCTTTATTGCTGGAGCATTCTTTTGAATCCAATAAATCAACTTATTGAAGAAATTGATGAGAAGTCAAAAGAATGGGTTGTTGGAGTTGGATTAAATTTAGAATAGCATATTTTGTATGTTAGATTTGTACATATATTTTAGAACTTGTAAATATACTTTAGAATTTGTATATAAAATTTTATATTTAAAAAGGTTTTTCAAATTATGTTTGTTTATTCTTAACAGATGTCAATATATTCAATATTTAGCAGATATAATTCATTTGGAACAGACGTTACATTTATTTTGAATAAATTGTATATTCATTCGGAACAAACTATATAATTACATTGAACAAGTCGTACAATTTTGTAGAATTCATCCACAGCCTTTTTTCAATACTCACAACCACTTAATGGTACATTAAGTTGGAACAAATGATATAGTTATATTAAAGAATTTGTACAATTTATGTATACATTTGGATCAATATAAGAGCATATCCAATGGTTCACACTTACAACCACCTTATATACATTAGCCATTTAATAAACATCATTTTATTAAACAAATTGTGTTGGAACATAGTACTAATTATGTTGGAATGAGAAATGAGTTTAGATCACATTAAAGTAAATAAAAAGAATGTAACTATTTCTGATTGAACAATGTAATATTTATTCCGGAACAACATATGTATTGTGATTGAACAATACAGTTCATGGAATGGAACAAATGGTTCATTAATTCGGAACAAATGATATAGTTACATGGAACAAGTGGTACAATTTGGTAGAATTCAGTATACATCATTTTTCAATATTCACAACCACTTAATGGTACATTAAGTTGGAACAAATGATATAGTTATATTAAAGAATTTGTACAATTTATGTATACCTTTAGATCAATATAAGAGCATATCCAATGGTTCACACTCACAACCACCTTATATACATTAGCCATTTAATAAACATCATTTTATTAAACAAATTGTGTTGGAACATAGTACTAATTATGTTGAAATGGGAAATGAGTTTATATCACATTAAAGTAAATAAAAAGAATGTAACTATTTCTGATTGAATAATGTAATATTTATTCCGGAAAAACATATGTATTGTGATTGAACAATACAGTTTATGGAATGGAACAAATGGTTCATTAATTCGGAACAAATGATATAGTTACATGGAACAAGTGGTACAATTTGGTAGAATTCAGTATACAACATTTTTCAATACTCACAACCACTTAATGGTACATTAAGTTGGAACAAATGATATAGTTATATTAAAGAATTTGTACAATTTATGTATACCTTTGGATCAATATAAGAGCATATCTAATGGTTCACACTCACAATCACCTTATATACATTAGCCATTTAATAAACATCATTTTATTAAACAAATTGTGTTGGAACATAGTACTAATTATGTTGGAATGGGAAATGAGTTTAGATCACATTAAAGTAAATAAAAAGAATGTAACTATTTCTGATGGAACAATGTAATATTTATTCCGGAACAACATATGTATTCGGATTGAACAATACAGTTCATGGAATGGAACATAGTATGTATACCATTGGAAGAATATAAGAGTATATCCAATTGATCAGTAAGTTTGCTTTTGAGGATTCACCCTGTAAAATAGAAAATGAAATGATATAGTTACATTTTTTTCAGTAATAAGGGATCAATAAGTAATCACTGTTTGTTTGAATATAATTAATACATGGTATATTTTTCATTAAAGTTTTAATTGTTAATAAAATGAATACAGATTTATTTTAATCTGATTTTAATTCATACCCTTTGCAATAATAAATAAATGAGGAAATAATTATTTATTCTGATACGAATAGTTTAAGAGACTGATTCACATATTTATATAGGAAATAATACCAATAGTTTAAGAGACTGATTCACAGTTTTAATTTAGTTTGCATTTAATAAATATTTTCATATACGTATTAATCTTAATACTGTTGAGATTCCCAATATACATTTATTTTGAATGAAAAGTCGTGTTTCATTGCAGGAAAAGTAGAATTTGAAGAGTCTAAATTAATAAAAGCTTCTGAGTTTCCCAATAGATAATCATTTGAATGAAAGAAAGCGTGTTTGATAGTATGAAGTTGAAGAGACTAAATAAAATTCTATAAATAGTATTGCTCTCTTTATTGATCGTATTTTTTTAGTAGAAGTTAAATTGGAGCAAAGATGTCAGGAAGCAGTTCGAGTTCGTCTAAGAGAACGAGGTCTTCTTCTCCTGTTGAACCTTTAGTACGTAATGAACGGAGTGAAATTCCTGATGAGCTATTTAAAGTTATTGAAGATATGGAGGAAACTTTTATGGAAGGGGATATTGACGACATCATAAAGAATCTGAAGGGCATGAAGGCTTTCATGTCTTTATTTTGTGACTCAATGATATCTTTCATTGAGAAAGGAATGGAGGAGAAAGTGGAGTTGAAGGAGGAGCTGGAGGAAGTGAAGATGAATCTGAAGGACCAGATTAAGAAATATAACAATGATGTTATGGGTCCTGATAATGATTTTATTTAATGTTTTTTTTAATTGTGAACAATTGTTTTTGTTTTTATGTTTTTATGTTTTTTTTATTTAATGATATATTTTTTTGTTGTGTTTTTTATACTGCTATATATTATTGATGTTCATATATTGTTAGTGTAAAGATATGTTGTTTGAAATTAACACACAGGTTCAGTACGTAAAGTAGGTAGTGATATTCCTGATGAACTTTTTAAGGTCATCAAAGTGAAGTCAAATAACAAAATATACTGTTAGAGGAAAGAAATTTTAGATATAGAGATTTTACCTTATCTCTTTGCTTTTTCTGGGCAGTTTCTAATGTCATGGTTGCACAATTGGTGACATCCTTTTTTTTTCTGTGATTGTTCAATTGCTTTCTCTTTTTCTCCCTTCAATCTTTTCTCACTGTTTGTAAGCTGGATCCCAGTTCCTTTGTTTTTAGAAATTTTAGGTTCTTTGATTAGAACTTCAGAGGGCCGACTTATTCCAACCAACATCTCTATGTCTTGAATTTTAGTAGAATTGTTGATGTTCTTTCTTTTCTTTGCTTCCAGCTGTAGACACCGAGTCGGAGGACCTGTGACGAAAACCTGAAAACAAGACGGTGGAAGTGATTGATTCTGGAAGTTTCGAAAAAAATAATAAAATAAATAAGTTACGGTGGGTCGCTGTTGTTGATTGGATGGCTCGCGAATGCTTAGCGGCATGGTGCGAGTACTTAGCGGCGGCCGGCGCGCGTTCGACGACAGTCGGACACCCGCTCGACGACGCAAAGCGCGCGCTCGACGCCCGTCGGACGCACGCATCCAACCAGGAATAGCACGCGCTCGATGTCCGAGCAATGCACGAGCTTGGCAGCGCGAGGCGCGCGCTCGTTGGCCACGGGACGTGTGCGCCCGGTAGCGCGGAACACACGTTCGGCGGTCACGACGCGTGGACGCCCGACGGCGCGGAACGTGAGCTCGACGGCCGCAGGGGGCGTGCACGCCCGGCGGCGCGAGACGCGCCCCAGCGGCCGTTGGGCGAGCGCCCAACCGCGTCGGGCGGACGCCCAACGGCAGTTGGGCGCGCACGCCCAACCTCGGGTTGGGCGCTCGCCCAACGCTGTTGGGCGACCGCCCAACAATTGTTGGGCGGTAGCCCAACCCCCTTGGGCGACGCCCGATTTTACTCGGGCGTCACCCATTTGTCCGGGGACCAGTTTGCCTATAAAAGGCACGGATCCCCATGCATTTAGGGGGGAGGAGGATTTTCTTTGGAGCCTTTCTCACTCTAAACATTTTTAGAGAGAGAAAGTGAAATTTTTTTGAGAAAAATATTTTTTTTCTCAAAAATTCCAAAGTTCCTAAAGTTAAATTTTTACTAAAAAATATAAAAAACGGGAGATCGCAACTCGTGGAATCAATCGGCTTCGACTATCAGATACCGAATTTAAGGTATTATCCGAGGACTAGACTCTTTTATTTTATTTTATTTATCTTCTCCTTCTATTTATTTTTATGCTATAGTTTTTATTTATTTAGTTATTCATTTATTTTGTCACGTTTTATTTAATTAGCGTATTTATTTAATTTTCGTTTCGTGTTGAATAAAATTCGGTTTTGTTTTAAAATAAAAAACCTCGTTTTGATTTTGATGTCCCAATACGAACCATGATCCGATAAAAAGGTAGTTCGGGTATCGAAAAACGTTGAGATTATAAGTTTTTTTAATCTAAAAGAAATTTCCAAATAATGTTTTAAAATAAAAAAACATCGTTTTAGGAACTTCCGTTATTGACTATGATCCATTTTTGGTAGTTCGGAAATCCAAAGCGGTTGAATTAGATTTAATTTAAAGCTTTTGAATAAATCTGAAAATAATTGGAGTGCTGTTGTAATTTGCCATTTCTGTCACTAATTGCTGTTTACCGACGGATTTTCCGTCGGTAAATCTGCCAAAACGTAAAAAATGCCATTTCAGTCCCTTTTTCTTAACTTTTAAGCTTTTAACCCTTATATATATATATATAATTATGTAAGATATGTTTTTCAAACTATTTTAGATATTTAGTCTATATAATTATTTAGGATGTTTACGTATCATTTTGTATTCAATTTTAAATATAAGTATATGTATATATATATTCTTTTTATTCATTTGAGTTATATTAGATTTTATTTTGAAGGTTATTTACTTGGGTATTTTGGGAGAATTAATAGATATTAGTATATGTTATTTTTGATATTTAAAACTATAATAGTTATGTATATATGTAGTTTTGGGACATTTGGGTTATTTTATTAAATGAAATTATTTTGGATAAATGTTATTTTCTTATTTATGAAGTTTATTTACTATTTTCACCTCTTTTAAAGTATAAATATATTGTACCTAGTATTTCCATATATGTATAGTTTCTTTTTTATTAACTCTTATTTTCATATTCTCTTTTGATTTGGATGTATATATATATGCTTAAAATACTTTCTTTATTCTTTTGGACCATTTATGGGTTCATGTTTCAAATGGGCTTTATTTGAGTGTGAATCTTGGTTTAAGTGGGTTTATTATTGTAATTATAATGGGTGAAAAGTCCATTAAATAAAAGGGGAAAATAAATCACAAAAATAGAGTTTTTCAACTTAATCATTTAAACTAATGGATTTTTAGAGGTTCCTAATGTAAATAAATGGAGTTATTTTCGTTAATATTTGAAAATTGGTTCCAAAACATCACGTTTTAAAACCTTAATCCGTTCCAAAGGCGGATTAAGCGAACATTGTAATTAAAATCGTTTTCTTTGTGAATAATAGAGTTTTTGAATCATTTTCTTAAAGGGTTTGTACAAAATAAAATTGAGTTGTATGTTTAATCATGTTTTCCTATTAAAAGGTTTTTATCCTAACGTTTTCAAACACTCGAGTCGTTCCAACGGCGATTCGGGTGAACTTCATCAAACGGGGTTTTAAAACGCACCTAAAATCGTTCCAACGGCGATTAAGGTGCGAACCATGTAAATAAACTCGTTTTGGGGAAATAAGTTGGTATAGAGTAAACACACAACATGACATTTAAATAAAGTCGTAAACCACTTCTTTCTTCCCCCCTTCTATGTGTATGTATAATATAAATGGGTGATTCTTTACCAATGTGGCTTTTCAATAATATATGCTCAAAACGGTTTCTAAAAAGAGAAAGAAAAGGTTTCAAATGAATTTTAAACTTAAAGAAGTATACGATTAGTCCATTATCGCCTAACATGCTGAGTAGGAGGCCGGTGGTTCATAACCGGGCGATGTCGGGGTGCCTAGTAGCCTTTCTCCGGAAAGGAGCTAGCCTTCTCGACTCGTACCTAAGTTTCCCGAACCCACACCGGTCTTCCGTAAGGGATCGGTGTTCATTTCCCATTCGTGGGTGGCGACTCTTCCATATCTCCGAGCTCCGGTCCTGCCGAGCAGCTTGATTCCACGATTGGTTGCTTTCGGCGCCAATCACCGCTTATGTCGCCATGAGGTTGTCCACCCCCCGATTCGCCCAGGAGATTAGGCCGCGGCACCTCGTCTAACAAGTGGCGACTCTGCTGGGGAAGCGAGAAATTTGATTCCGGAAGGCGTGTATTAAGCCCTTAACGGGGACGGATCGTATTATTTCTTTTCGTATGCATTCATGTGCATTATTGCAAACCTTTTGGGTAATTTTCGTGAAACCTCTAGCGAGAGTCCATTCGTCGCTCGAAAGAGGCTAGTGTAAGTTCCCCCTTACAGTAAGGTGCCAAAGGGTCCCCATCCATTCGTTAGGGGCGAATTTGTGCGGTCCTGTGAGGTCCCGCGCTCAGCCATGTCAGCATATAGTAGCCTTAGAAGTTGCCATAGGATTACCCGTTACTATTTTTGGCATGATAAATGAATCAGTTCATGTTTTCAAATCGCCATGATACGTGTCTAAATCCTAAAGTATGTAAAGAAAATGAAATGATGCGTTAATATATACTTTTGAGTCGACATACTGATTACCCTAAATCATCGAAACGATTTAAACTAAAGACGACTTAGTCATCTCATATGAATGAACATGTGCGGCCCGCCTTGTCCCTTTCTGTGTCCCGACGAAGGCACATATTCAGGAAATGCGTTACGACGTAAGCACGTATTAGTATGAATCGGTTTGGTGTTGAGGATAGTTATACTTCGATTCAAAAGACTATATTAACAGTAGCCGTTATTCACATTCTTTAAATAAATTAGGATAAAACGAGATCATAACGAAACGAAAACGAAGAACATTTCTATTTTGAACGACCCTGTCATAACGTGAAAAGTTTCGCACAAGTAGCCCGTCCCTTCCGAATAAAAGAAGAGCTTTTACGTTATGCCCCGTGTCGTTCTTAAAGAGAAATGGACGTGTCTGCAGAAGTGACTAAGAAAAGAAAAGCGAAAAATGAACTAAACGACCAAAATCATTCCGAATTTACGATATATGTCAATCCCGAGCGTAGTTAAAGAAAATAAACCAATGCCGTTGAATACGTGCCTCGAACGAGTGTATACCCCGTTTAAAATCTCGAAGCCGAATTAAGACAAACCATATAATTGCGCCATATGGACGAGACTGTGGGTTTTGACTAACGACTCGATCATTTCGACCGTTACCAAAACTGCAAGAAATATGGCCTGATGTACGTGTTTGTTTAATTCGTGCCTAAAGGAAAGAGAACGGTGATATCCTCGCTTTGAATAGGCATGCGATTCAACGAAATGTTGATTTTCTATAACCACACTAAGATGATATATCCCGTGGATTGGGAAGAACAACGAACTGTTGCTAGCCGAAAGGTTACCGTGCGCTCAAAATAAGACTCATCGTCTTTTCACGTAGCTAAAATGAGCAAACGGATCCTCGACGCTAAGAACAAACGCGTTACGCGATGAGTCCGTTCCCTAAAATAAAATCCAAAAGTGATTCCATCACTAAATAAACACGTGGTTACGTCTCTCGATAGATCCAAAAGATCCCGTTGTAATCTAAAAATCGAGACACGAACCCGCGCGAACAAAAGGGAACGAGTCATTGACAATAACGAACGATTGGACTAGAAGAATAACTCGTACCACATCTAAAAACTGAGATGCGCTCAAAGGGAGTCAAAACCCGAACTAATGCGTCTCGCGAAAAGACAAAAGATGAGTTATTCCGAAAGGACAATCCAACTTGGTCGATTTCTTAGTCACTGAATGTTGATACGTCAAAACGAACTGTATTGTCTGATGAATGATCTACTTTTTCGCAATAATCGACGGCATCACGCGTCCCCTGGACCGCAATGTGAGCCCCAAACCAAAATCCTAGGAAAGAGACTTGGACCATCGAGTGTGTGGAGGAATAAGGGTGGAAGAGAGATGTTGTGATACGTGTAATTAGACTAACGTTTGTTCTTCTTATCTTATATATCCGTAAATAAATAAACGCACACACCACGAATCATGCATATAAAATCATGCATACATACTAATGGATACCGTTCGCGTAGACGTCATCATTAAGCGATTGTGGTACCGAGAGAGCAGTCGGCTAGTTAGGCAGTTGACCAATTACAGATTGACAGTTCTGAATCGGCAGTTGTGGCTTCGAAATCATCTTCGTCCGAGCATACTCAGTCTTCAGCCAGTATGTCTGCGACCGACGAAAAAGTGGCCGGATTGGAAAACTCTGTGAACAACATTAATGAGCAGTTAGCGGTGATAGCGGCCCAGTTAGCTAAGCTGGCCATGAGAGATGACAAAAGTGGCAGTAAACACGCTGAGAATGAGGGGAACGATGGACCTCGCTTTGGGAATGAGGATGACTATCAAGATTATATCCAGAAACAGCTTGAGAAAGAGAAATCTAAGGAAGAGGAGTGGAAGCAACACATCACTCAGGAGGTGCAGGATCTACGTGGGGGAAGTTCTGGGAGTCAGGACTTTTATAACTTGAAGAATTGTTTATCGGCAACGGCTTTGCCTTTGAAATTCCGGCTCCCTGACATGAAAAAGTTCGATGGAACTGGGGATCCCACTGCCCACATGAATCAGTATGTCGCTGTAATGAAGCACACGATCCTGACTGAGGATCAAGTCCTGGGGCTGTTTAACACCTATCTTGAGGGGGCTGCCCTCACATGGTTTCATGCATTACCAATGGTGACGAAGAGGGATTGGAAAGAGTTAGCGAAGTCATTCATCGCTCAGTATAGCTTCAACACCATGCTTGAGGTCACTTTGAAGGAACTTGAGAGCACTAAGCAGCAGACGGGGGAATCCTTTTCCGATTTTGTAAGAAGGTGGAGGGCTAAGGCCGCGGTCATGAAACAGAAGCCGCTTGAGCAAGATCAGATCCGAATGGTAGTGGGCAACACATTGCCATATATTAAGAATGAGTTGCGGTATATGCCTTTTACCGATTTCAATCAGATGTATAGCTGTGCCTTGACCGTTGAGGGGGATGGAGAACCAAAGAAAGCTTATACCAAGTGGACGAAGTCTGGATATAGTACCGGAGGGCCAAGTGCGAGTACAGAGTCCGCTGTAGTGAAAGTGCTCGATCTTAATGCTATCGAAAAGAGGCAGTTCGCCAAATTTGATCAAACCTACGCAAAAGTTTTCAAACGATTGCAGAAAAAGGGGCTGCTGAAAGCTCTGACTCATTATAATAAGACACCGCCTCCTCCGCAGATACAAGCTAGGGGATATTGCGAGTTCCACAGCAATTATGGGCATACAATTGAGAATTATGAGAGGCTGAAACACGAAATCCAGGATTTAATCGAGGAGAAAAAGATAGCTGATCCTTCGTCAGCAAACCCTTCCACTAGGCGTAATCCATTGCCTAATCATAGGGTGAGCATGATCAGAGTTGGCCTGACAGAATGTGTAGTGATGGAATCCTTCGAGGAGAACGTGGAGGAGTTGTTGGACTCTAACGAAAGGAACAATGTAGGAAATGGTCTATATGTGTCCTTCCTTGGCGAGGAACAAGAGGATGAACCGATGGGAGATGGATTGGATGGTGGAGCACCGTATGATGAAGATAGTGCCGAAGAGACCGGAGAAGGGTCGTCTCGAACTATTGTGCCAGAATTGGGTCTGTTTAGTAGTGGAGGAAGGGATCTCGAGGCGCACTTGCGTGAATATATGCACGACATGTTTATTGAATCCTTCGGAGTAGATGAAATTGCCCAGTGGTTCCACCATTCGCTGGTAGGCGAGCCTCTGGAATGGTTCCATTCATTGCCCGACTCTTGCAAGCATGATTGGGATCGGTTGTCGGATTTGTTTCTAGAAAGTACCAAAGAGCTGAAGATAGAACTGCGGAGCGCTTTGCGATGCAGATCGGACCCATCAAACGTCCGCTACCGAGGGTTAGTAAGTATAACAGCAATAAGGACCCTATGGAGAACCTTCACTTCTACTTGTCGGCTATGGCACCCTTGGGTTTTAAAGAGGAAGAGATCACTAGCTTGTTTTGCAATTCATTGATGGGTGAACCGTTAATGTGGTACATGTCGTTGCCGATGTATGTTAAGACCGATTGGGCGACAATGACGAAAAGATTTATCAAGGAGTATATAGTATGGATGCTGACGGAGCAAACCCCTGATTCCCCATCTTACCAAACGCCTGATGCGGTATTAGCGATGCCTAGGTATGGTGGATACCAGGATCCTGTTGAGCACGCGAGGTTATTTCGCAATCATATGTATGACGCCGGATTTCCGCAATGTGAGTTGCATGAACATTTTCCGGAAACCTTGATGGGTGAAGCCTTATTATGGCATCAAGGTCTACCAGAGGAAGAAATGGGTCATTGGGTACCGCTTAGAAGTGCTTTTGTGGCGAGATATGAGATGTATGTTCCATGGACGGGATCCCTGGACGATCTGGATAGGATTAGGCAATTCCCCGAGGAACCGTTTATGGATTATGCTAGAAGGTGGAGGCACCATTATGAGCAGTGTCATGAAACAATGAGCGATAAGGTGCAGCTTATGTGCATACAACGAGGTGCTATTCCGTTGGCCGCCAGAAGGATGAGCAGAGTGTCCCTCCAGGATTATGATGAGTTGATAGGTTGGGCCTTGTATGGATCGGCGGATCCCTTTTACTTGAATCCGAATGTTCCTCACGTCATGGATTTAATGGTTGTGGACATTTGGGAGAGTTCTTCGGACGAGGAAGATGCCAATCGGAGGGTTCCTATTAACATTTGGGACGAATCGGATGATGAGCCGAAAATTGCGGTAATGATGAGATCAGGCCGTGTGGCCGAGGGGAAGGCACCTATGATAGAAACCGAGATTGGAGAAGGGTCGGCTCCTAAGCCCGATGACCAAGTTCTTGAGCAGTTGAAGAAGACGCAGGCTAAGTCCACAGTCTGGGAAGTCTTATGCCATTCTAAGTACCATCGTGAGAACCTGATGAAAGAGTTGCAGAATCTGGTTATTTCCACCGATACTGAGCCGGCAGCGCTAGTAGGAGCAATTATGGCCCGAAAGAAGGCTGAAATCACATTTACTGACGAGGATCTCCCAGAAGAGGGGAAGGCTCATAATAAGCCTTTGTACATCCGAGCGGAAATCAACGGAAAGAAGACTAGCTGTGTGATGGTCGATGATGGATCGACCATTAATGTTTGCCCGTTGAAACTCTTGTCGAAGTTGGGAGTGGAGAGAGGAGATTTGACAGCTTCTGAAACTGTGATTAGAGCATATGACGATAGTCGTAGGCACATTGAAGGAGTCTTCAAGGCCAAGTTGAAAGTGGGGCCGCATGAGGAAGAAACTGAGTTCACGGTGCTGGATATCCCGGTAACCTTTGCCATACTGTTGGGACGCCCTTGGTTCCATAAGTTGGGAGGTGTGCCCTCCACGCTCCACCAAATGATTAAATTCCCCTTCGGGGAGGAGATAGTGACAATTAGAGCTGAGAAATTGAGCTCGGTGGCAGCATTGGGAATTGAGCCTCAACTTTTCTCCGGATTCCAAGTCTCCGGGATTTACGAATCAAGCATGACCACTGATGTGGTGAAGATGATGAAGGGAGGTTTCATCCCAGGAATGGGTTTAGGAGCACACCATCAGGGGTTGCCAGAATTTCCGGACTTTAAGAGTCAGAAAACCCGGAGGGGTTTGGGATATGAGCAGGGAGGTCCGTCCAACGTGAGTGGTGAAGGAAAAGTGGGCCTAAGGAAGTACTTCGTGAACGAGGGGCATGGAAAGGTGTATTCAGGGACCCCCGAGACATGGACTAGCACAGAAGGGAAGATTCTGTCGGGGTTCGAAATCTTCAATGATGTGGCCGACTGGGGCAAAGGAAAGGCGAGCTGCTTTGTCGAGGAGATTATGATGCTGGATTTAAATGTCGAGGAGCAAGTCATCACCGTTGAAGCAACTGCAGGAGCGGGAGATGAGCCTAGTACCTCCAAAATTCATGAGAAGTCCGAAGACCCTGATGATGAAAATTGTATTACTGCTTTGTTTGAATCAGATGATGTAATCACCCATGCTATCAATGAAATGAATTCTGATTTTGCTTACTTGCTTGATGTTGATCGTGATCATTCCATGCATTCTCATTCATATAACATGCCTACATTTGAAATCAATGCAATAGAAATGTCAACTTTCAATCTTGGTACAGATGAAAATCCTAAACTTATACAAATTGCTCAAGAATTAACTATTGAAGAGAGAAAAGAATTTGAGAGAATAATTAAAAAATACGAAATTGTATTCGCTTGGACATACGAAGACATGCCTGGAATTGATCAATCAATCGTAACTCACCGTATTCCAACATATCCCGAGGCAAAGCCCGTAAAGCAGAAGCTCCGACGTATGAGACCAGAATGGGCAGACAAGATCAGAGAGGAGGTGAAAAAGCAGTTAGAAGCAGGATTCATCGAAGTGATCGACTATCCCCCTTGGGTCGCAAATGTGGTGCCAATCGCAAAAAAGGATGGCAAAGTAAGGATGTGCGTTGATTACAGAGATCTTAACAAGGCATGCCCCAAGGATGAGTTCGCATTGCCTCATATCGACGTATTGATCGACAGTGCAGCGTCAAGCGTCTTACACACGAATGTGGATGGTTTCATGGGCTACATGCAAGTTCAGATGGCCGAAAAGCACAAAGCAAAAACCTCGTTCACAACCGAGTGGGGGACATACTGTTACAGAGTAATGCCGTTCGGTTTGAAAAATGCCGGGGCAACTTACCAGCGAATGGCGACAGCACTGTTCCATGATATGATACACAAGGAAGTAGAAGTCTACGTGGACGATATGATGGTCAAATCAGAGACAAGAGAAGGGCATTTTGCCGCGCTCGAGAAGTTTTTGGCCCGAATTGCAGAATTCAAGCTAAGGTTAAACCCGAAGAAGTGCTTTTTCGGCGTTTCGTCGGGGAAAATCTTAGGCTATGTAATCGGAAATAAGGGAATCGAGGTGGATCCTGATAAAGTGAAGGCTATACAGGAGATGCCGGCGCCGAGAAATGAGAAGGAAGTGAGAGGGTTTCTGGGGCAGGTTCAGTATATCAGCCGGTTCATAGCAAGACTCACTGCAATCTGCGAGCCGATCTTTAAGTTGCTACGGAAAGATCAACCCATGATTTGGAATGATAAGTGTCAGCAGGCCTTAGAGAAGGTCCGGGATTACTTATCTAATCCGCCAATTCTGAGACCGCCTAAACTGGGAAAACCGCTGCTCCTCTATGTGGCAATCGAGGAGCGATCCATTGGGGCAATGCTGGCCCAAGAGGGAGACACCGGTGTTGAGCACGCGGTGTATTATCTGAGTAAGAAGTTCTTGGAGTACGAGCTCAGGTACAACATGATCGAAAAGACGTGCGTGGCAGTAGTATGGCTAACAAAGAAACTACGGCACTATTTTCAATCATATAAAGTGATCATTATTTCTCGGATGGACCCCGTGAAGTATCTGTACCGAACTCCGTCTTTGACAGGGAAACTAGCCCGATGGTTACTACTTTTATCCGAGTTTGACATTGAATATGTAACGAAGAAGGTTATCAAAGGGAGGGCCGTGGCAGAGTTTCTGGCCAACCAACCTCTGAATGCAGAAGAGGAAGAGATAAATTATGATTTCCCCGATGAGCACTTAAACGCAATTGAAGTTATACCATGGAAAATGTTCTTCGACGGAGCAGTTAATTCGAATGGAGCCGGAGTTGGAGTACTACTTATTTCACCAGAGGGAGAAAGAATCCCGATGGCCAAGAAGTTGTCATTCCCTCTTACCAACAATATGGCCGAATATGAAGCGTGCATTTATGGCTTAGAGTCATTAGCAGCACTGGGAGCATCATATGTCGAAATTTGGGGTGACTCTAAGTTGATCATCGAACAGGCACAAGGAAACTGGGAAGTGAGGGAAGAAAGGCTACGTCCATATCTAGATCAGCTAGAAGGGTTGGCACAAAGATTCAAGGAGTGTCGTTTCTATCACATTCCTCGAGCGCAGAACCAGGCGGCGGATGCTTTGGCCACTTTGGTGTCAGTTTGGGACAACCCCCGGAACCTTGCCTCGAAACCGTTGGTATTGAGGAGATCTCACAAACCATGTTACGAGGACGTAATGCTATTAGGGACAGATGAAAAACCGTGGTACTTCGATATCATGAACTTCATGAAAGATGGAACATATCCGGCAGAGTCAGAACCTAGGGATCAAGCTGTGGTTAGAAGGCTAGCTCGTCAGTTCGTCATCCATAACGACTTGCTTTACAAAAGGCACATTGACGGATTACAATTAAGATGCTTGGATGCGGGAGAAGCCCGCGAGGCAATGGAATCAGTACATTCAGGAATTTGTGGAGCCCATATGGGGGGAGCAGTACTAGCTAAGAAAATTATTAGGCAAGGCTTCTATCGGCTCACCATGGAAAGAGATTGTAACGAGTATGCAAAGAAATGCCATGATTGTCAAATCCACGGCGATTGCAGTCATCTTCCGGCCATGGAACTACATGTGCTAGCACCTATTTAGCCATTCGCTGCTTGGGGCATTGACATCATCGGCGAAGTAAGGCCTAACGCTTCAAATGGACATAAGTTTATTGTTGTCGCCATCGATTATTTCACCAAGTGGGTAGAAGCAGAGTCGTTTAGCAAACTGGGATCCAAGCAGATGAGAAAGTTCATTGAAAAACACTTGATCACCAGGTTTGGAGTGCCTCATCACATGATTACGGATAACGGGGTCCAGTTTCAGGGGGAAGTAAGAAATCTTTTCCGAGAATATGGCATTGAACATCACAGGTCTTCTCCGTACCGTCCACAGGCTAATGGAGCAGTAGAAGCAGCTAATAAGAACCTTAAGAGGATTCTCGTAAAAACGATGTTATCACATCGGAATTGGCATGAGCACCTCCCACTCGCGTTGTGGGCTTATCGCACGACAATTAGAACCTCAACTGGGGCAACGCCATTCTCTTTGGTGTATGGAACAGAAGCAGTCTTGCCGATTGAGATCGAAAAGCGATCATTGAGAATCGCAGTGGAGGCAGAAATTCCCGAGGCAGAATGGGTGAAGAGGCGATGTGAGCAGTTGGCTCTAGTTGACGAAAAAAGGATGGAAGCGCTTTACCATGTACAGTTATACCAGAGAAGAATGGCTCGGGCTTTCAATAAAAAAGTCAAGACCAGTCCTATCAAAGACGGAGATTTGGTGCTGAAACAGATACGTGTGACGCACACCGACCCTAGGGGCAAGTTTAAACCTAACTGGGAAGGGTCATTCGTCGTGAAGAAGATACTAAGCAAAGGAGCGGTGAAGTTAACTACCATGGACGGCATGGAATTCTCCAAACCTACCAACCTGGATAGGCTTAAGAAATACTTTTCGTAAAAAAAAAAGAGAAAAAGAAAGAAAAATTCCCGATAGGTTGAAAACCCGCAAAGGGCGACCTATGCAACAATAAGGGAAATCCCAATGGGTGAAAACCCGAAAGGGCACTCATTTAAAAATTCCGGGATAGTAAAAGGAGAGGAGAAAAATCACCGGGATCCGAAAACCGAAAGGCGGGTCCTGGTAACAATAGTTATAACTTGAGCAGTTACAAAAACAATGTATAAGAGGCTAAGTATTTCTGTTGTTTGTAAATAAATAAAGGCATGAATATATTTGACGAGAATGATTGGAATCATCACAATCTACTGAATGTATGGTAATATGAATCATGAGTTATACATTTCCTATCTTAGTGTTCACAAAAAAACCTACCTACTATCCACCCCACTCCCTACACGTCAGCTATACATCGGGGTAACTCTAATGAAAACCACGAAGCAATACATAATGAGCCTAATATGGAGGGAAGTCCCAGTAGGCCTCAAACTCTCTCAAGTGCGATGTCCGCTCCGCAGATAGTGTCTCCTCGGTAGCTCAGAGTCTCTCATCGGCAACTCGTGCTCTCTCCTCGGCAACTCGTGCTCTCTCCTCGGCAGCTAGGCGTTCAATCGTCTCATCACGTGCTCTCTCCTCAACGGCAAGGCAACCCTCGGTCTCCCTCCGCATCACTTCCGACCAGTGGTCGTTCCGCTCTTGGTACACCTGGCCAACCCTGGCATCGGCCTCCCGCACCGACTCACTCCGTCTCCGCTCATGGGCGTGAAGATCGCTCTAAAAAAAAGAAGAAAAACAGATGTGAAAAAAAAAGAAAAGAAAAAGAAGCAGCATAGGCAAGAACAGAAATCATACATACATACATGCATTCCACTACACTAAAATAAGGCAAGGATACATACCAGGTGGTCGGCACAGCGCAAGCTGAGGCGGTCTCTTACACCAAAGTCGTAGTTTTACTATTCACAATGCATATAGCGCACATTCTTACACAAAAGTAAACAAGTGTTACTTGTAAGTGAAGAAATTCATGTTTTCTAGCTAAAGTCCTCTAAGGCAATCTAAAAGTTAGCATGCAAATCATGTTCGGATAGGAATACTAAAGCCTAGCATTTGAATCAAACAAAAGTGAGAAATCACTTACCTCGTTCCAGCGTGTCCGGCTCAGATGCGTCTCAGGGTCGTGGAAAGGGTCCACTCTATCCAGGTTCACGTAAACCTCATCCATGCCTCTCGTGCCATCGCATTCATCCAAATCCATCCCGAGGATAATCCAAATCAAAGTCTAGAGAGAGAAAGAAGAGAGAGAAGGTGTGGGGTTGAAATGAAACCCCACCACCTTATATAGGAAGAGGGAATGGCATTCCCGTAAATAGTGAAAAAAGTACGATGTGACATAAAGGTAAAAAGTAAATAATTAATTACCAGGTGCACAGACCTCTGATTTACAGTCCGTTTCAGCCTGCATTTCTCCCAGACAACAACCAATACTGTTAAGATATGAACTCCAGACAACAACCAATTTTTACAGAACAGTGACACCAGTCAAAATACAGACAACAGTCAACAGAAAAATAATCATTAGTCTATATCATTCCAGACCAAAACACGTTCCCATTAAACCTCCGAGACACTAGCTCCAGACAATGGTGTTTTAAAAGAATTCAGAATCGTTAGAAAGAACTTTTCTGCCCTTGAGCCATCTTACCTACGGTTCACGACCGAGGTAGCTTTTTAGCCATCTTACCTACGGTTCACGACCGAGGTAGCTTTTTAGCCATCTTACCTACGGTTCACGACCGAGGTAGCTTTTTAGCCATCTTACCTACGGTTCACGACCGAGGTAGCTCTTTAGCCATCTTACCTACGGTTCACGACCGAGGTAGCTCTTTAGCCATCTTACCTACGGTTCACGACCGAGGTAGCTTTTTAGCCATCTTACCTACGGTTCACGACCGAGGTAGCTTTTTAGCCATCTTACCTACGGTTCACGACCGAGGTAGCTTTTTAGCCATCTTACCTACGGTTCACGACCGAGGTAGCTTTTTAGCCATCTTACCTACGGTTCATGACCGAGGTAGCTTTTTAGCCATCTTACCTACGGTCCACGAACGAGGTTGCTTTTGAGCCATTCTTACCCATAGTCAACGTACGCTAGATTCCGAGAGAAAAACATCCACCGACGGCCGATTCAGAGGCAAGGCTGGAAAGAATCGACAAACAACACCGGAGCGCGCAGCGCGAAGGTCAGGTATTCTCCCTCCTACTCTTTACGTGTCTTTTACTTTTTATATGTTTTACATTGCATGTGTGCGTTAGCAAAAAAAACGTTTTCAAAACACACACATCACTGTCAAAATAGCAAAGTAGAGGCAACTGTAGACACCGAGTCGGAGGACTTGTGACGAAAACCTGAAAACAAGACGGTGGAAGCGATTGATTCCGGAAGTTTTGAAAAAAAATAATAAAATAAAAAAGTTATGGTGGGTCGATGTTGTTGATTGGATGGCTCGCGAATGCTTAGCGGCATGGTGCGAGTACTTAGCGGCGGCCGGCGTGCGTTCGACGACAATCGGACACCCGCTCGACGACGCAAAGCGCGCGCTCGATGCCCGTCGGACGCACGCATCCAACCAGGAATAGCACGCGCTCGACGTCCGAGCAATGCACGAGCTTGGCAGCGCGAGGCACGCGCTCGTTGGCCACGGGGCGTGTGCGCCCGGTAGCGCGGAACACACGTTCGGCGGTCACGACGCGTGGACGCCCGACGGCGCGGAACGTGAGCTCGACGGCCGCAGGGGGCGTGCACGCCCGGCGGCGTGAGACGCGCCCCGGCGGCCGTTGGGCGAGCGCCCAACCGCGTCGGGCGGACGCCCAACGGCAGTTGGGCGCGCACGCCCAACCTCACGTTGGGCGCTTGCCCAACGCAAGGTTGGGCGGCCGCCCAACATGCTTTGGGCGGCCGCCCAACCCCCTTGGGCGACGCCCGATTTTACTCGGGCGTCACCCATTTGTCCGGGGACCCGTTTGCCTATAAAAGGCACGGATCCCCATGTATTTAGGGGGAGGAGGATTTTCTTTGGAGCCTTTCTCACTCTAAACATTTTAGAGAGAGAAAGTGAAATTTTTTTGAGAAAAATATTTTTTTTCTCAAAAATTCCAAAGTTCCTAAAGTTAAATTTTTACTAAAAAATATAAAAAACGGGGGATCGCAACTCGTGGAATCAATCGGCTTCGACTATCAGATACCGAATTTAAGGTATTATCCGAGGACTAGACTCTTTTATTTTATTTTATTTATCTTCTCCTTCTATTTATTTTTATGCTATAGTTTTTATTTATTTAGTTATTCATTTATTTTGTCACGTTTTATTTAATTAGCGTATTTATTTAATTTTCGTTTCGTGTTGAATAAAATTCGGTTTTGTTTTAAAATAAAAAACCTCGTTTTGATGTCCCAATACGAACCATGATCCGATAAAAAGGTAGTTCGGGTATCGAAAAACGTTGAGATTATAAGTTTTTTTAATCTAAAAGAAATTTCCAAATAATGTTTTAAAATAAAAAACATCGTTTTAGGAACTTCCGTTATTGACTATGATCCATTTTTTGTAGTTCGGAAATCCAAAGCGGTTGAATTAGATTTAATTTAAAGCTTTTGAATAAATCTGAAAATAATTGGAGTGCTGTTGTAATTTGCCATTTCTGTCACTAATTGCTGTTTACCGACAGATTTTCCGTCGGTAAATCTGCCAAAACGTAAAAAATGCCATTTCAGTCCCTTTTTCTTAACTTTTAAGCTTTTAACCCTTATATATATAGATATAATTATGTAATATATGTTTTTCAAACTATTTTAGATATTTAGTCTATATAATTATTTAGGATGTTTACGTATCATTTTGTATTTAATTTTAAATATAAGTATATGTATATATATATTCTTTTTATTCATTTGAGTTATATTAGATTTTATTTTGAAGGTTATTTACTTGGGTATTTTGGGAGAATTAATAGATATTAGTATATGTTATTTTTGATATTTAAAACTATAATAGTTATGTATATATGTAGTTTTGGGACATTTGGGTTATTTTATTAAATGATATTATTTTGGATAAATGTTATTTTCTTATTTATGAAGTTTATTTACTATTTTCACCTCTTTTAAAGTATAAATATATTGTACCTAGTATTTACATATATGTATAGTTTCTTTTTTTTAACTCTTATTTTCATATTCTCTTTTGATTTGGATGTATATATATATATGCTTAAAATACTTTCTTTATTCTTTTGGACCATTTATGGGTTCATGTTTCAAATGGGCTTTATTTGAGTGTGAATCTTTGTTTAAGTGGGTTTATTATTGTAATTATAATGGGTGAAAAGTCCATTAAATAAAAGGGGAAAATAAATCACAAAAAGAGAGTTTTTCAACTTAATCATTTAAACTAATGAATTTTTAGAGGTTCCTAATGTAAATAAATGGAGTTATTTTCGTTAATATTTCAAAATTGGTTCCAAAACATCACGTTTTAAAACCTTAATCCGTTCCAAAGGCGGATTAAGCGAACATTGTAATTAAAATCGTTTTCTTTGTGAATAATAGAGTTTTTGAATCATTTTCTTAAAGGGTTTGTACAAAATAAAATTGAGTTGTATGTTTAATCATGTTTTCCTATTAAAAGGTTTTTATCCTAACGTTTTCAAACACTCGAGTCGTTCCAACGGCGATTCGGGTGAACTTCATCAAACGGGGTTTTAAAACGCACCTAAAATCGTTCCAACGGCGATTAAGGTGCGAACCATGTAAATAAACTCGTTTTGGGGAAATAAGTTGGTGTAGAGTAAACACACAACATGACATTTAAATAAAGTCGTAAACCACTTCTTTCTTCCCCCTTTCTCTGTGTATGTATAATATAAATGGGTGATTCTTTACCAATGTGGCTTTTCAATAATATATGCTCAAAACGGTTTCTAAAAAGAGAAAGAAAAGGTTTCAAATGAATTTTAAACTTAAAGAAGTATACGATTAGTCCGTTATCGCCTAACATGCTGAGTAGGAGGCCGGTGGTTCATAACCGGGCGATGTCGGGGTGCCTAGTAGCCTTTCTCCGGAAAGAAGCTAGCCTTCTCGGCTCGTACCTAAGTTTCCCGAACCCACACCGGTCTCCCGCAAGGGATCGGTGTTCATTTTCCCATTCGTGGGTGGCGACTCTTCCATATCTCCGAGCTCCGGTCCTGCCGAGCAGCTTGATTCCACGATTGGTTGCTTTCGACGCCAATCACCGCTTACGTCGCCATGAGGTTGTCCACCCCCCGGTCCGCCCGGGAGATTAGGCCGCGGCACCTCGTCTAACACCAGCTCTGTCCTCAATGATTGAATGTTTCTTGTGAGATTATTTAGGTCCTCTTCATCCCCTTCAGCCAAACACACAGTCATGTGAATCTCACTCCATAAGTTATTCAACATTATTTTCTTTCCCATTGTTCTAGCACATTCTTCTATAACATTATTTTGTAATGTTATCTCTAGTAATATTTTCCATCTGTTTAGCACATACTGGTCAGGAATTTTTTCCAGCATCCTATCCTTCCATACGAGCACCATATGTCTACAGGGAATTCCTACTCTATTGAACATCTTGCACAAACATGTTGTGTCATTGTTGTCTGTAATATAAACAACCTGATATGTTGTTTTTTTACCTTTTTCCCTTACAGTGATTCTGCATTTGTCAGTGTGTTTCTGTATATCATCAACGCCACATTTAAATGAAGCATCTATCACTTGTTTTTGAAATTCATAGAAGATTGTTCTTGTAAATACTTCTGATCCATGCTTTTCGATAGGAATTGGTGTTTGAGTCATAGGTATTGAGTGTTTAGAATCATTGTCATTTTTTCCTTGTGCATGTCTTTGTGCTTCCATTGCACCCTCAAACCGGAGGAGGAATTCAATGAGAGTTAAATGACTTTTTGTGAAAGAAGTGAAGAAGTGATTTTCACTTTCTGACCTTGAGGTTGTTCTCATTAAGCCCGCTAGGAATGAGTCTCTGAAATAAGCAGGAATCCATGTTGATCTTATATCATACATGTGTTTCAGCCATCCATGTTCTTGTAAATTGAATTCCAAAATAATTTCCATCCATTTTTGTTCAAACTCTTCTGGTTCCAATTCTACACTCCACACGCAAGAATTTATCTTTGTGATAAAATCTGTTTCTTGCATTATTTGTCTTCCTGTATTTGTAAGAAAAGAGTTTAGAATAAAATTAATGTATGCGTATTGAACAACACATATATCATTTTGGAACATTTTATGTATTCGTATGGAACAACACATGTATTATTTTGGAACATTGTATTTATTGAATGGGACAATAGAAAATAAATAGCATATAATTATTTTTCGTACCTATTTTGTCTGACATCTTCTTCATAATGTGCCACATGCAAAATCTGTGTTCTGTTTTTTTAAAAACATTTTTTATTGCAACTATCATTGCTGGATCTTGGTCTGTTATCAAGTAAGTTGGCTCATTGTTGTCCATTGCTTTCAGAAATGTTTTAAAAACCCACTCAAATGATGCAATATCTTCGTTAGCCACGTAACAAGATGCAAATATAATACATTTTTTGTGGTTGTCAACCCCATTAAATGGTCCAAATATCATATTATACATGTTCATTGTAACATAAAAATAAGTTTTCTGTTTGAATAACATGACACAATTTCTATGTTTCAAAATCAGTATATGAATGGCAGAAAGCAATAATTTTATGCCAAAGATTATTATGTAGTACCTGTTTGTGCTATATGTGGTGTCAAATGAGACCATATCACCATAAAGAGCGTAGTTTTTGATACATACAGGGTCTGCCCATAAAGCTCTACAGAGTCTGCCTTCTTGATCTACTTCAAATTCGAAAAATAATGCACTCCATAACTCCTTTTTTTTCTGAAAATTATCTACAAACATTTGTGCATCTGAATCCTTAATATATGCTTTCAAGTCTCTCTGGAAGTTCTTAAAATCTATCTTCGATGCACCAATATTTTCATATCCTCCATAAAGTTCCTTTGCTTGTCTATAAGTTCTTAGAGGACCAACATTCATCTGTTCAACCAAATCAGAATTTATTTATTTTTAGATGAAATGAGTAAAATTCTATAAGTAAACAGAATACATTATTTATAATGCATAACTATTATGAAGAAGATTTTTTACCTTTGCATTATTAACTACCATCTTTTTGAGTAGAAGGTTCATGTTCCTGCCCTTTTTTTGATATTGTACACATCCTGGAGTGTATAGAAGATGATTATGTTCTTATTTAAACTGTGTCACTTCATAGTTTCCATTGTCGGAAAGTTTGATAATCATTTTAGCACTGCATCCTACGCGACTGAGTGTCCTTTTCTGGTTTTTATATCACTGGATGTTGCTTTTCTTTTGTGATATTTGTAACCTTCTTTATTGCATACAAAAAATTGTTCTTTTATAACACCTTGTTTCTTTCTTGAAGTTGATATCCTACTATTAAATCCAGCAGCACATGCATATGATTTGTAGAATTCTTGAGCTTTATTATAATTCTCAAATATCATTCCAAGAGCAGGTTTTAACTCATTTGAACAATTAGGAATCCATATTTTTGTTCCGTTAGGGCTGAGTCTTGTGATTACTTCTGGTGTGTAAGGTACAATTGCAGTAGAACAATAACTAGGCGAAAGCAAATCTACAAAACAGGTAAGAGAGTTGAGATTAGGACAAATATGTACTTTGAACAAATGGTACATTAGTTCGGAACAATTAGTATATCTAGTTTGAACAAATAATATATTAATATGGAACAAATGATATATTCACATGGAACAAGAATTACAATTTGTTAGAATTTACAGTACAGTTTTTGTTAATAATTAGTGTAAGAAAGCTATTATCAAGTCTGAGAATAAGTTTAGAACAACTATTATCAAGAAATCCATATATATCAGATAAAATTCAGATAAATCTATTATCAACAAATCCATATATATCATATAAATGTAAAGTTTCAGATATAAGCAAAATACCTGGAGATGATGTTGTGGTCTGTGCCATATTGCACTGATTGTTGTCTTCAGATTCCATATTTTGGTGTTCGTATTCCATATTCAGATTGAATTATATGAATACAGATGAGAAATCGATCGATAATGTTGATGTCAAGAGAATCGATCAGTAATGTTGATAGTAGGAAATCGATCGATAATTCAACGGAGAAGAAAATCAGAGTTTAATCTTAGATTAGAAATCGATCGATGATTGTGAGAGAAGAAAACCGATCAAGAATGTTGAAGAATAAGTTTGATTCGCGCGTTTTTCCTGTGAGGAACAGAGGAGAATTGACGCGTGTTTTTTGTTTGAATTTTATTGCCAAAGCGACGTAGTTTTGTTGTGTCACACAATAAGCTTATTGTCACAACTTAAGCCCTTGTCACGCTGGATCTCACCCATATATATATATATATATATATATATATATATATATATATATATATATAGTGTGTGTGACATCAATGTTAAATTACCCATGCATTACATATAATTAATTCACTATGGGAGGTTTGACTCCTTGTTAGACGAGGTGCCGCGGCCTAATCTCCCGGGCGGACCGGGGGGTGGACACCTCATGGCGACGTAAGCGGTGATTGGCGCCGAAAGCAACCAATCGTGGAATCAAGCTGCTCGGCAGGACCGGAGCTCGGAGTATGGAAGAGTCGCCACCCACGAATGGGAAAATGAACACCGATCCCTTGCGGGAGACCGGTGAGGGTTCGGGAAACTTAGGTACGAGCCGAGAAGGCTAGCTCCTTTCCGGAGAAAGGCTACTAGGCACCCCGACATCGCCCGATTATGAACCACCGGCCTCCTACTCAGCGTGTTAGGCGATAACGGACTAATCGCATATTTCTTTAAGTTTAAAATTCATTTGAAACCTTTTCTTTCTCGTTTTGAAAACCGTTTTGAGCATATATTATTGAAAGCCACTTTGGTGAAGAATCACCCATTTACATTGATGCTAAGTATAAAAGAGAGAGGGGGAGAAGGAAGAATTGATTTATTTACAGTGTGTCTTATGCCTCGATTCGTATGTTAACTCTACACTAAACTCATTCCCCGAAAACGAGTTTATTTACATGGTTCGTACCTTAATCGCCATTGGAACGATTTAGGTACATTTCAAAACCCCGTTAATTTACATGGCATCTACTCGAATCGCCGTTGGAACGACTCGAGCGTTTGAAGATGTGGAATAAAGAATTTTAACCCAAAAACGTGGTTAGGCATACAAGTCAATTTATTTTGTACAAATCATTTAAGGAAACGATTCAAAACTTTATCATTTACAATAAAAACGATTTTAATTACAAGGTTCGCCTAACCCGTCGTTGGAACAGATTAAGGTTTCAACACATGATATTTTGGAAATAGTTTAAAAAGGTCAAGAAAAACGTTATTTACACTTTAAGAATGTCTAGAAAACTTAAGTTTAAATAAACAAATTAAAGTCTCTTTTTGTGATTTTATTTTCCCTTTTTTCACTCAATTAATCCTTACTTGAATATAATTACAACAACTAACAAATTAAATTCAACTTCACCCAACCAAACATGTTTAAAGAATATATACCTATAGGAAATCCAAATGGAGAATGAATATACATATTTATACATATATGTAAGAATAGTAAAAATGGTAATAATATATATATAGATTAAATGTAGGATAAGGAAAGTAGTAATACATATAATACCTTTTTATCCTAATTACAACTATGTAAAAATAAGGGAGACTATAAAAACTAAAAATAACATTTAATTTCCGAAATAGTTTTACCCTATGATAGCTAATATAATTCAAATGCCAAAGAACACTATATATATACATATATACTACTTTATAACATTAAATCCAAACGAATTAAATTTCAACATGAAATAAATAAATATATAGTACATAATAAATAGTTATAGGATTAAAAAATAATTTTTATAAACATATTACACAATAATATACATATATATACAAGTAGAAATGTCAAAAAGTGGGGAAAGGATGGTAAAAATGGTGATTTTCGGTTTCCAGCAGATTACCGACGGAAAATCCGTCGCCAATCTGCTGTTAGTGACAGAAAAGGTAGAATTACAGCAGCACTCCAAAACTTTCCAGATTCGTTCAAAAGCTTTAAATTAAATCTAATTTGATCGTTTGGGATCTCCGAACTACAAAAAATGGATCATAGTCTATAACGGAGTTTCCTAAAACGACGTTTTTATTTTAAAACGTTATTCAGAAATATCTTTTCCAAACTTATAATTACAACGTTTTTAATACCCGAACTACCTTTTAATCGGATCACAGTTCGTATTGGGATATTAAAACAAGGTTTTTTATTTTAAAACAAAACCGAATTTTTATTTAACACGGGATAAAAATAAATACGAAGACTTAAATAAAACGTGATAAATAAATGAATAACTAAATAAATAAAATTATAACATAAAAATAAATAAATAAAATAAAATAAATGAAATAAATAAAACGAGTCTAGTCCTCGGATAATACCTCAAGTTCGGTATTGACGGTTGAAGTCGGTTGATTCCACGAATCGTGCTTTTCCGGTGTTTTTGGTAAAATTTTAACTTTTAGGAAATTTGGAATTTTTAGGAAAAAAAATGTTTTTTCCCAAAAAAAAGATTTTCTCTCTCTAAAAATGTTTAGAGTGAGAAGCTCCTCCCAAAAGTCCTCCCCCTAAATGCATGGGGATCCGTGCCTTATATAGGCAAACGGATCCCCGGAACTTTGGGCGACGCCCGAGTAAAATTGGGCGTCGCCCAAAGGGGGTTGGGCGATCGCCCACCCTGGTTGGGCGAACGCCCAACAATCGTTGGGCGTACGCCCAACTGATGTTGGGCGTCCGCCCAACGTCGTTGGGCGTACGCCCAACTGATGTTGGGCGTCCGCCCAACGTCGTTGGGCGCCTGCCCAGCGGTCGTCGGGCGCTCGCCCAACGGCTGTCGGGGGTGCGTGCCCGACGGCCGTCGGGCGTCCCGCGGACGCCGAGCGCACGCCCTGCGCTGCCGGATGTGCGTCCGACTGTCGTCGGACACACGTCGGCTGCCGCTAGGCGCTCGCTCTACGTCGCGGAGCATCCACGAGCCGTTCACTCAACGACCGCGATTCTCGTTGAGTCACCGTTTTATTATTATACGTTTTTCTCTTTCAAAATTTTCCCGGAACCAACCGCTTCGACCGCTTTGTTAAAGGTTTTCGTCACAGGTCCTCCGACTCGGTGTCTACACTCCTTTAAATGTTTAGGTGACTAGAAGTCTGTTGCAGCCCACGATGTTTCTTCGGGCAGCACATCTATTATGTATGACTATTTAAGAATTATGTTAAAAATTTATATTCTAGACCGCAGTACTAGTTTGAGGATTATATTGTGTGTTAGTTGAAGGATTTAATATTAAATTGTGTTGAGACTATGGGTAAGATTGATCATATATTATATTAAGGTTTGCTACGGGTTCCGGTAGCTTGAGCTTACCCGTGCCCTAGCGCCGGTCACGGCCCTGGGATGGGTCATGACAAAGTTGGTATCAGAGCCTAGGTTAGAAATTATATGATCTAGAATGATAGAAAATCTGGATACTGCGAAAATAGGTTTCGAATTTGTCTTTGTCAGTCTTCTTATAATTAGAGTTCAGCGTACCGTAAGAGTCTGTTATTTTCTAATCCTTCCTTATTTATTCACATAATGAGGCGATCAATATCTAAATTAGTTTAAACCGAACTAGTAACTGAACTAATTACATGTGATCTTGATTATGAGATTTTTGTTCACCAAGAAGGTAGTGATCTACCACCCCAACTACCTCTCTAGAGGAGAAGAGGCAAATTTAGAAGGCAAATAAACCAAAGGACTAAATAAATGGAACCTCATTTGAATCAATGAGATCTACAGAAGAAACAATTTCCTCTAAATATGCATGCGGTTTAAAATTCAATCAATTCTTTCCATTGTCCTTTATTTGTTCTATCAATATTTTCATTTCTCCTCAACCTCTGGCTTACCAAACTGCTATCATATTTTCTTATGAATTGTGAATTTAGTGATAGTCCTTTGCATCAAAGTCTTTCTCATTTTGCCTCAATTTCTTGAGTGAGGCATGTATATGGTTCATTTTCTTACATGTCTCCTACAAACCTAGAACTTATTAACCCTATTGATCATCTACTAACCTTTGTACCACCACACAATTGTTTACCTCAACTCAACTTGTATGATCGTGTCACATATTACCCTATGGACTAACTCATTAAGTAGAAGAAAAAAATGCAAGTAATCTTAAATAAAAAGTATGACGGGGGATAAAATTAAGAAATTATTTAATGAAGTCATAGTCATAAAAAAAGAATTTACAACCATCAGAAAAAGATAATAATATCTATGGCATAAATTATCATGGTCCTTATTATGTTAGAACCAATGGGTTTTTCGTAAGTAGTGTGAGCATATATCAAATAATGTTTGCAATAAGAATTTTAACCTCCTTATTCAACGGTCTTCATCTAGTGCAGTAAACCAAACTTCTTATTCAAATTGGGAATCTTTCTACATCGTCTCAATTCCAGAATGTGTGTGTGATGCATCAGGGTCAACTGAGCCATTTTATTTGTAGAGACGAGACAATTGGCAGAAATTCGTAGTCTGAACAGGAACAAACTATAGTGTAATTCACTCTTACTCCACAAGATAATGAGGATGCTATAATATTTTGGATCTTGGTGTTACTCATTCTTTTATTGCTATGTGCTTTCCTATAAGAATAAATATAACTCCAGAAAAGTTAAGGTACTCCTTATCTTAACTACTCCAATAATAACTCATTAGAAACAGATCTTGTGTTCTCTTCTTGTCCCGTTATAGTAGAAGGAAGAGATCTACATGCATATTTGATTTCGTTGAATGTGATTGATTTTGATGTCATCTTAGAAATGGATTGGTTATCTCAATATTTTACCACTTTAGATTGTCGTGCGAAGGTGGTGAGATTTAACATACCGGGAGATGTTGAATTCGAATTCAAAGGCAATAAGTATACTTCCTCTTCGATTTTGATATCAGCCATAACAGCTAGAAAGTTGTTGCATAAAGGGTGTCAAGGATATTTGGCCTTAGTCAAGGACACAATGGTAGATGGGGGTAAAGTAGAGAATGTTCCTGTTGTTGATGAATTCCCAGATGTTTTTCTTAAGGAATTACCATGGTTACCTCTTGAAAGAGAAATTGAGTTTTGTATTGACTTAGTTCCTGGTACTACCCCAATATCAATGCCACCTTACAGAATGGCGCCAACAGAAATGAAGAGTTGAAGGAACAGTTGCAAGATTTAATTGATAAAGGCTTCATTCGACCTATCGTGTCTCCTTGGGGTGCTCTAGTGTTGTTTGTTAAGAAGAAAGATGGATCACTTCGGCTTTGCATTGATTATAGACAGTTGAATAAGGTGACAATCCGTAACAAATACCATCTTCCTCGAATTGATGATTTATTCGATCAGTTGCAAGGTGCGTGTCACTTCTCTAAAATTGATTTGCTGTCTGGGTATCATAAGTTGAGAATGAGTAGCGAAGATATACCTAAGACAACATTCAAAACACGATATGGCCATTATGAATTTTTGGTGATGTCGTTTGGCTTAACCAATGCACTAACATCATTTATAGATCTAATGAATATGGTGTTTAGGCCATTCTTAGACTATTTTGTGATTTTATTCATTGGTGATATCTTGATATATTCACAGAGCGAGGAGGAACACGCCAACCATTTGCTTTCTCAGCGCAAGGTGCAAGTCTCTACGGGATAAGTTCGGCAAGGAAAGGGTCAAGTATCTACGGGATTGAAGCTCTTCGCCCTACCTTTTCTGGCTTACCTTTGGAATGTAGAATGGTATTGCAAACTTTGAGAGAACAACTTTATGCCAAGTTCTCTAAATGTGAATTTTGAATGGAAAGTGTGTCTTTCTTAGAACATGTGGTGTCTAAAGATGAAATTCAAGTATATTATAACAGGGTAGGAGTAATCACCAATTGGAATAGACCTATACCACTGTGATCGAATTCATAGTTTTCTAAGTTTAGTCGGCTAATATAGGAGATTTGTTCAAGATTTTTCCAATATATCAACACTTTTAACTCGGCTAACTCAGAAAAATGTTCCTTTTATATGGTCGAAAGCATGTGAGAATAGTTTTCAAAAGCTAAAAGAATGTTTGACTTCAACATCAGTATTATCATCTGGATCAGGAGGATGCATTGTATATTCTAATTTTTCTAGAGTTGGCTTGGGATGTTTACTGATAGAAAATTGTAAAGTTATAACTTATTCTTCATCACAATTAAAGAAGCATGAGCAGACCATTCAGAGATGACAACAACAGTATTTGCATTGAAGATCTAGAGACATTATCTGTATAGAGAAACTTGTTAGATTTACATGTATCGTAAGTGTCTTAAATACATTTTCTAGCAAAGGGATTTGGATTTTTAAGGCAAAGACATTGTATGGATCTTTTGAAGGATTGTGATTGGGTCATATTATATCTTTCAGGTAAAGCTCATGTTGTGGCAGATACTTTGAGTAGAAAATATTCAGGTAATTTGGCTCACATTCACATAGAAAGAAGGCCTTGATTAAAGAAATGCACAATTTGTATGATTTTGGAGTACAATTAGAATTGAATCATTACTGGGAGATTGTTAGCTCATTTCAAGGTTAAATCATTGTTACTTGATAGAATCAAAACAACTCAAGTAAAAGATCCTTAGTTGTGAAATATTCCATATGAACATAATGGAAAATCTCGTGGTTTTAGAATTGGGGATGATGGATATCTATGAAATGGAGAACGGTTTCGAGTTCCAAATGTAGGCAATTTGAGGAAGTAAATCATGGAAGACACACGTTTTGTAGCTTTACATCAAGGTTCTACTAATATGTATCAAGTTCTTAAGAAGTTGTGTTGGTGGAATGGAATGAAACGAGATATAACAAGGTTTTGTATCTCGATGTTTGACTTGTCAAAAAGTAAAACTCAAACATCAGAAGCCTCCGTGATTATTACAACTACCCCATAATGGAAATGGGAGAAGTAACCATGGATTTTGTTGTTGGATTGCCCCATGCTTTAACCGGATATAATTCTATTTGGGTCATAGTTGATAGACTAACCAAGTCAGTGCATTTTCTTCCAGTAAAGACAACATATTGAGTGGAAAAATTAGCACAGTTGTACATGGATAAAATTGTTTGCCTACATGGAGTACCAGTGTCTATTGTGTCAGGTAGAGGCTCGGTATTTACTTTAAAATTTTAGGGAAAACTCCAAAGTGCTTTGGGCACTAGGTTAAATTTTAGCACATCTTTTCATCCACAAACAGATTGTCAATCTGAAAGAACAATCCAAACGCTGGAAGACATGTTGAGAATGTGTGTGTTGGACTTTGGTGGTCATTGGGATACATATTTGCCTCTCATTGAATTTGCATATAATAATAGCTACCCCTCAAGCATTCAAATGGCTCCTTATGAAGCATTATATGGTAGAAAGTATAGATCTCCTTTATGTTGGGAAGAAGTTGGTGAAAGGAAGCTCACTGGTTTCGAGATAATACAAATAACTTCTGAAAAGGTTTCTATCATTCGTCAAAGATTGCAAACTGCCTTTAGTGGGCAGAAAAGCTATGTGGATCCAAGGAGGAAGGACGTGGTATTCATGGAAGGGGACTATGTTTTTATCAAAGTGTCACCAATGAAAGGAATCATGAGATTTGGAAAGAAAGGAAAGTTGACACCTAGATACATCGAACCATTTGAGATTTTGAAGAGAGTAGGCGAAGTTGCATATCAATTAGCACTGCCTCCTAACTTATCACATGTTCATCCTATGTTCCATATATCAATGCTAAGGAAATATGTTCATGATCCTTCTCATGTTCTTCATCCTCAAGCGATCGAAGTTAGTGAAGATTTATCTTATGAGGAGCAACCAGTGGTAATTGTGGATCGTCAAGTTCGCCAACTTCGATCAAAAGTCATCCCAATGGTGAAGGTGTTATGGAGTAATCATTCCATGGAAGAGTGCACTTGGAAATCCGAGTTGGAGTTGAAAAACAATTATCCTTATCTATTTCAAACATTAGATTAGTCCTTCAAATTTAAATTCAAGGACGAATTTCTTTAAGGGGGGAAGAATTGTAATACCCCAAATTATATATATTTAAGCTATTTGCTAAAATGAATTAGTTAGAAGGAGTTGAGGCTAAAGTATAATTACTTTTAGGATTTTTTTTAAAATATAATACAAATGTAGGGACTGATATGGGAATTTGGCCTAAACAAGTAAAATATGGAGCTGCATATACGCAGACTCCATTTGAGCTTCATTCTTTGAGCTCTCTCTCCTTCCCTTCAAAATACAAACACAAATTCTACCTTGTTCTTCCTTATTTCTTCACCATTTCTCACGATTTTTACACCGAAACGAAGCTCTCAACTCTAGCTACGCATGCATGTAAGTTTTATTGTGAGATTTCGAGTTTTAGAAAACGTTTAGAGAGAGAAAATTCGTCACTTTTGGTATTCTCTATATTTCTCGGTCCTATGTTCATTATTTTTCAATTCTAACTCAAAAAAATGGACCCATGGGGTCGATTTACCTATGGAAACACTAGATTTTGATGCATGCAAAGAGTTTTGAGGTGTAATCGGAGCTACACCGGAAAAAGTAAGAAATCTAACCAAAGTTTAATTTTCCAGTTGATTCTGGGTGTTTTGAGAGTGATTCTAGACTCCTGGAATCATAAGAAACAAATGGTATAATTAGTTTCTCAAAATAATCAACTTTAATTTTTCCGATAGGCGGATCCCGACTACCGGTGATATTTTCCGGTGACATACGAAATAAGTGTAGAAAAAAATAGTTGGTTAACTTCAGAATGTTCTAAATATTATTTGGAGCAACATTAATTCTTGGACCTTGGCCAAATTTTTTACCGTTTAGTGTCTATAAATTACGAAAGTATATAGTTGGGTGAAATTAAGGAAAATAATTAAGTTGGGTTAAAAATAATTTTTGGATCCTCATTTAAATAAAATTTCAGAATATATAAATTTAAAAATAAAGGTTGAAGGGAGATTGGAATAAGCATAATTAATTAATTATGACATTAAGATTATTGATTAGTTAATTTGATTGGAATAGATATTATGAAAATGAATTATAAATATATATGTGGATATGTTGTTTGATGATGAGTAATTTTGGAAGTGAAGTATTGAAATTACTGACAATTATGGAATTGTCGAACGATTGGTGTCCAACCGGGTTGATAAATTGCAGTCTATGGAGTCCCGATTGGACTTTGAATATTTTTTAATGTAAAAGTGTATTTTATTGCAGGATTGACCCTAGTTGTTACTAGGAGGATGTCCATTTTATAGGGGAGACTCTGCCGAATTTTCGGTAGACAGTCTGTAAAACGAGTCAAAATAAATTTTAATATTTCTCTAAACATATATAAATTCTAAAAATAATATTATCTCTTTTAGATACTCAACAGGTAGGAGGAGGAGCAGTACCTGAAAATTAGGACAGTCGGCTAGGAGCAATTTGTGAGTTAATTATATGTTATGCATTTTTAATTTAGCATTTGCATTCATAATAAATTCTTTCATGATATTTCAAGTAAAATATTATTTTCACTTATAAAAGTGTCTTATTATTTATAATATGTTTTACGTAATTATTTGTGGCTAAATACGTGTTATGGACATGCTTCTTGGTGAGCGACATCATGACCTTGTGCGCACGGGTATTATCGAGTTATTGGATATTGATGATACTAATATTGTGAATGTTATGATATATGGATAAGCTCGGTTGAGATATTTTCGGGCTATATGATATGTGAATTTTGGATTTAAGTGAGGCTGTGAATGTTATGATATATGGATAAGCTCGGTTGAGTTGTTCTCGGTCCTCCAGCTACTAGTCGTGTGGTCGGTTGAGTTATTATCGGTCCCCCAGTTATTGGATATAAGTGAAATGGTGATTATTTGTGGATTATTAGATTGGGTGTTGAGGTTTAGGGTCCAACACGTATTAAACCACCTATCTATTTATTTATAAGACAATTTTATGAAAAGCATATTGTGTAACTACTTATATTATACATATATATATATATATATATATATATATATATATATATATTATTGTGTGTGACATCAATGTTAAATTATGCATGCATTGCATATAATTAATTCACTATGGGAGGTTTGACTCCTTTAATTTTTCAGGTGACTAGAAGTCTGTTGCAGCCCACGATCTTTCTTCGGGCAGCACATCTATCTTATTATGTATGACTATTTAAGAATTATGTTAAAAATTTATATTCTAGACCGAAGTACCAGTTTGAGGATTATATTGTGTGTTAGTTGAAGGATTTAATATTCAATTGTGTTGAGACTATGGGTAAGATTGATCATATATTATATTAAGGCTTGCTACGGGTTCCGGTAGCTTGAGCTTACCCGTTCCCTAGCGCCGGTCACGGTTCCTAGGATGGGTCGTGACACAAGTGTCAAAATTGATTCTTTTTATTCAGCACTATATATGGGGTAATGGGAGTTCAATCTGAGGAGTGTGTTCTGATAACACAATTGTAAGTCGCAGGAAATGGTCTAAAAGCTAGGTTAATGTAATAAAGCCTTGTGTTACATTTTAGAAACAAACCTAATTTCATTAGCATTAGATCCCATCTTTTTATATGCTACTTACTAAATTAGCTAATTTCTAGAGAGTATGTAAAAAAAAGAAAAAAATAAGCATATACCTCAGCCTGGAAATCAACATTATTAGAAGCAGCCTTGTAGATATTGCCCACCACCTATTTGAAATAGGGCTTAAAAGACAAAGACTTATCGAGAGTAGGACCTTTGGAACTAGAGGCAATAAGGCCGAGAACGACATGGATAGAGAGAGGGGAGAAGACAGAGTTAGAGGTATTGGCATGGGTTGAAAAAATGTGCTTGGAGAAGGATAAAGTGAGGTCGATATACTACTTTGGTATGCCAATTTTGGACTGGTATACTAGTTGATTGCTCATGATGCAACCAAACATAATCAAATTTCTACCATTTCTATTTAACTTTTACATGTATTTTTTAGAAAAAATAGAGAGGGAGAGTGAGTGTGTTTATAAAGAGAATGAAAATAAATTAAAGAGAGATATGAGAGAATGAGGAGATGGTGAATTTGATATTTTGTTTTTGGATTTATTTGTGATAAATATATAATAAGGAGGTTATTTTATAAAATAAATAAATATAAAGATCAAAACAACTCTTTACCATTTGACTTTTGACTTTTTTTACACCGTTAGTGAGTTCGGACTGCTTTGCTAATAGAATGAACCACAATGTACTAGTTTGCGAACTTTTAACCACGTAGTTTATGTTTGAAAATGACTCAAACCACATGGTTTATTTTTGTATTGTTCTCCTATTTTTTTTAATGGGTTGGATTGGATTGTAACCTAAATACAAGAAATTAATTCATTGTACACCCCTACCAAAGACACAATAAAAATATCTTGTCACAAAAGGAGTACATAAATCCCACCACATATATATTAATTTAATAAGGTTGCAAAGCATACATGAAATACATATCATATACTTTAAGAAGGAAGGATTGTTGGGGTTTAGTGTCCTATAGTCAATTGTTGTAGGATATAAACCAGTTGTAAATGAATTGTTCATTATCGTTTATTTATAAGATATAGGCCCTGTTTGGGAATTAGCTGTTAGCTGATTACATTAGCTGATTTGACTAGCTGATTTGATTAGCTGTTTGTGTAGACCTGTTTGGTAAAAATTAGCTGATTGATAATAGCGGTTTGTGCAAAAAGACGAATAAGGGCATTAATTTTGGCGCAGGAGAAGAGGGAGTCTATCTATTAGGGTTAAAGAAGTCCATTAATTTTAATATTGCAAAACGCTAATTGAAAAAGCTTCTTTTAAGAGCCTTTTCTAAATTAGCGTTTTTATCCCAAAACTCTCTCTCAAACCTCTCTCCACCAAACACTCCAATTAGCGGTTTCAGTGGTCAAACCTCTAAAGTTGGTCAAAACCGCTCTTTTTATCCCAAAACGCTCTTTACCAAACAGGGCCATAGTAAGTTTAACTATGTATTGACATTTATCTTTTATCAGAACTAATCAGGTTAAATAAAAGAAATCACAAAGTTTATTTAAGTAATCATAAAGTGTTCATACAAACATGAGTTGAGACAGAACTTTATAATAAAATTGATAACTTAAAACAACCCCAAGTCAAGTAATATTTTTATAAGGATTAATATAATGCTGTTGAGACTTGCATGTAATAATGTTTTTTTGTTGTGAACAGAGAGCTGGTCTCACAAGCTTTAGATATGGAGATATCTAGACAGTTACATAGATCTGGTGAATGAGTTCATTGGGATTGGGACTCGACTTGAGATAATAGGATGTATGGATTTATCTAGTGTCACCTGTTTCATCTCAAATGGTATTAATAGGTATAAGTAATCCTCAGACTCAAATAAACATTAATTAGTGATTCTAGATTATGGAGTGTGATGATTTGATTCTGTGCGAGCACGATCCGTTACAGGGGGTCCTGAGGTGTGAGAGAGCTGGTTGGGTATCACATAAAGTAATTGCAGGATAGTTAATGTTAGATAGAGCATTCGTCACTCCTGGTATATAGGAGATATATCCATGAGCCTCTTGTGGAACAACTAAAACAGACATCTCATTATATGTAACTTGACATATTCCATAGTTACAGATTCGTCTAAGAATATAACTGATGAAGGATCAGATTATACTAAACATAATATTGAAAGGTAAACGTCAGAATCAACCTGACTTCTTATCGCTCTAGGGGAATGAGACGTTTATGATAAAACAATATGTGCACTCACTCTGTTATATGTTTTTAGGATTAAATTGATCTAGTAGAATTAATTTAAATAAACATATACAGCTAGCTGCGGTAAGAACCTAATGGGTCACACATGAAGTAAGATCAGAGGTCGGAATAGTAATATAATATAGGGACATTAAAGGGGACGAAATATGTAGCGTATTAATTAGTGTTTTTAATTGATTTATTTAGATAAATATAATTAGATTATATTGTGGTTAAATCAATTAAATTAAAGAGATAATATTAGTTAGATAATATAATGTGATTATTTATCTTTATTATTATCCTAATCTAATTAATTATTCTAATGAAATTAGAATAATATTTATTAAATATATTTTATTAGATATAAGATAATGTTTAATAAATAGAATAATGATCTAAATAGAATATCTAAATTGGTTAGGATTCTAATTTACTAAACCTAATTGAATTGAGATTCAATTGATTGAATATTATAAATAGATCCGTTGACTTTTAACTTTTGGTTTTGATTTTTTATTTGTATTCGTGATTGTTCGTGATTGACGTGACATCTACTGTAGCCACTTTGTTAGCAACGATAATCATCATATCAATCAAACATTATTACTATGATGGTACAATTTCACTTCTATTTAACTTTTGGCATTAAATTATCAACATCTTAAATATTATCGTTATCATCGAAAGGTTTAATTCTTAATTAATTTAAAAGTTGAGAATTTTGGCAAACAAAATGTCCGAAATATCTACATTGTTCTTAATTTACGGCCTACTGCCACTGATGCAAATTGAGGTACTCTGTTCTTCTGTTCAACCCTTTTTCTTTCTTTCTTTGTTTTCCTTCTTCTATCTGTCATTCACTCGATGCCTACTCTCTCTTAATAGCTTGCTTGCTGTCCCTTTTTAATCCTTGAATGTCATTCGAAAGATTAGCTCTAATTTGTTTGTGATTCGGAGTTTTAAGGTGCTAAATCGCCAAAGTTTCTTCCTTTTTTCGATTTTAAAAATGGTATTAGCCCCACTTGGTTTTATTAAAATTATTGCGACTCAACATCTGGATAAAGATCACAAAGTACAGGAATTCTTATATTTAATTCAATTTTAATGCTCAATTCCCTTTAAATTTTTTAATTAGTCGAGTTTGCTTAATGAGAAAGCGGTGCTGCTAGAGAATAATCCCAAGGGCTTCACATACACAACACGAATTCATTGTTGCAGCGGACAACCCTTGTTGATTCCTTCTTCTTTGAATCCCATCGTTCAGGTTTTCTTCATCTATTAGACATTCTTTTTCCAATTTGGGTTCTCTTCATGCCCTAGATCTTTCCGCTCAATCTAAGGTTTCTGGATCAGATCTTGGGTATCGTCAGCTCGAAGACTACTCTTAATTCACGTGTTTAATTTGATTGTTGCTTTCGAGATTTCCTGTCTAAAATATAATAACGGGTTGTTTTGTTTCCCCGTGTTTATGTATTCTACTTGCAGTTGTAAGCCGCTAGAAGCTTCAATGGCGAACAACTCAAGAGCAAGACCCAGCAAATTAGCTGTCTACCTCTACATTCCTAATATAGTTGGTTGGTTTTCGTATTGATTTTTTTGTTCTAATTTCCTTAGAAGAGCAGTTCAAGTCCGGTAAACATATTTGTATTTGTTGGGCATCTTGCTTATGGATGCTATTCAAATGCAGGATACACAAGAGTTCTAATGAATTGCTTTGCTTTTGCCATTTGTTTTTCCAACAAAAACCTTTTTGGCATTCTCTATTTTATCAGGTGAAAATTAGTCCTTCAAGTTTCTCAACAGATTTCATCTTCATTATCTGCCTTGGCTTCAGAAATTGAAATCTAATGTGATTGCTATATTTCTGTTCTCAGCTTTGTCTGTGATGGCATTGATGGTTGGTGTGCTCGCAAATTCAATCAAGGTATGGACTCTTTTGAACTTCTTTTAAGAATTTGATATAGAAATTGGGATAATTGCTAAATCCATCTGAGGTTTTCTATGTAAAGATAGTGCTAGTACTGTTTCAGAGATATGGCCTTTTCATCCCTTTCCTGTGCTAGTATACAATGCTTTAGTCTCTTTTGTACAGTTGTTTGAACTTCTACTGCATTTCAATGCTCAACCTTTATCGAGAACTCAAACTACTTTAGCTGTCTAATTTTAACACTTAGCCTCCTCTCACCTTCTGAATTTTAATTTAAATATTACGAGTCACTGAAGTCTCAAACTTTATGTTTTTGTACTGAATTGTGGAAGGACTATTATATGTCTATTAATTGACAAGGACAGTGTTTAACAGGAAAACTTTCCAGCGAATCTAAACTAATCATTCTTCTCTCCTATTGTATGCAATCTCAACTACAGAAATTAATGCAGATTACATTAAATCACACATCTTCTTCAGAACTATACAGATTTGCTGTGAAATTGCTTATGAGAATTTTCTATGCCAATCATATTGATTGCATATGATAACTATAGGTTGTTAGTCATACTGATTTCTTTGCGATGTTCACGTGTACATTTAGAATTATAGATGATATAGCAGTGTGCATTCAAGTTAGGCAGCATGCTCATATTCAGATAATTTTGATAACCAGTATGAGAAGTATTTTTCATCTGAAAGATCACAATTACATTAGTGGAGAGAAGCTGCCTTCTGTTAGGATACTAATAAAACAATAGAACAAGAAACTGACATTCCATGTTTATGAGCTGATTGTTTTTCTTTTAGTGAAATGAATAGCTAAGCTTGAATTTCTCATTCCTCTTTTCCCTTGTTCAGTATCAACTTTTGGAGCTGTTTTGGACATGGTAACTGATAGGTGAGCTACTCTCTCTTCACAAAAGCTCTTGCCTTTATTTTTTCAATGATGATGAAGTGTTTGCTTTCTTTTCGCTTAAAATATCTAAGTCTTGTATGCAGGATTAGCACTGCTTGTCTGCTAGTAATACTTTCTCAAGTTTATAGGTAATTCTTTTCTCATATATTTTCATTTGCATAATGAGAGAAACGGTATGGATATTCATTTTGTTGCCTTTTTTAGACCTGGGTTGGTTTTTGTGTCGTTGCTTGCCCTCGATATTGGCAGCCACTGGCTACAGATGTATAGGTAACTATCCTTTCTACAACATGTACAGCTTATTGTTTTGGACATTGGCCTATGCTGGATAAATATCTTTGATACTTCAATTGCAGTACATTCTTGTTAGGCAAAGCTAGCCATAAAGATGTGAAAGACAGCACAAATTGGCTTTTCAGGGCTTACTATGGAAATCGAATGTTCATGGCTTACTGCTGTGCAGCGTGTGAGGTAACTATGACTTTGATGTGTACATATACCTAGGAAACATCTTTATATAGCTGCCATTGTTCTCATCCCCCCTCTTAATTTAATTCTGCAGGTTCTTTATATAATTTTGTTTCTCATCGCAGAGAAAGAGAATGAAGCTTTGATGAATGTAGGTCCTTCCGTTTGAAAATTTTAATATTTCTTTACCCTGGAACTGATTTAGTTTTATTTTTCTAATTTTGTATGTTTTTGAAATATCAGGTTTTAATAACATCTATAAAGGAGTGCTCATTTACCTCTTTCCTGCTTGTCTTGAGTTTGTTTGGATGGGCAACTAAGCAAATTGTAAATGTTATACAGGTACAATTATACCTTATTTATTCAGTAGTAATCTGCAACGATAAAATCTTTCAGGCCATTAAAAAATCTTCTATATGTTGATAGATATTGAAATTCTTTACCGTACTTGGGTTCTCTCATGTCTTGTCCAGATTATTAGTTTTTCTTTCTTTATAGAAATTCTGTTGATTTTGTGTATGCTTGTATAGATAGTTATACATTAATTTCAGAGGATAGCATATAAGTGTCTGAACTTGTATGAAAGTGTAAACACCTCTTTGCAGTTTTGCATTAACAACTTAACCAACTTACTGATTAGAGCCAAATTACCTGATTGTGTTAAAGACGGGAAATCTATGTTGCACGGAAACTCTTCTTCATTAACGTTTCTGCGTTTCATGTCCGTCTTCGTTTCTTTTCCGTTTGCATTATCGTTTCCTAGCTAATTTTTCATAGAAATTACGTTTCCCGTTTCCGTGCAACATAGCGGGAAATTGATTGTCACATATTGTACAGATTTGTTGGAAAAACATTGTCTTAAATCAGTATTAAACAGTTTATATATGTTTCCTTAGAATATAATAATTATGCTTGTTTGATGTGTTGTGGTTGGTTATGTTGAATTCAGATGAAGACAGCGGCAGATATTTGCGTGCTACATGACATCAACAAGAAGGCATAATGTGTTTCATCAGCTGTTATGTTCTGAATTCATTCATCATTGACAGCCAGAATTTTGGGGTGGGTTTGAAGTGGGAAATGAAAGCACTATAGAATACTTGCTGATGCAATGAAAAAACAGAAATGATGACCCGTATATCTCCGACTCCGACTTTTCCTTGTTGTGTCTAATGGTTTGATAGCTAGACAATGACAACACGGTAACGAGTTTGTCTTGTGTGCTGCAATTGTAAGCTTAGCTAAGCTATTTTATAATGTTATTGAATTTGAGTCCAAGGATTTGTTGAAGATTCGTAGATTTATTCCCAAGTTGTGCTCTACATGGGAAGAAGTAAAAACACTGCAGATTTCTAAATGGCAGCAAGCAAACTGTTATTTCTAAAGCTATGACTATGAGAAATTGCTTCAACCTTCATAATATGGAGATGTGAGATTTTGTTGTTTTGTTATTTATTTTGGTGTGAAAAGGTGCAACCAAGTTCACAATTTGCATGAAATAATTGGCCAGCAATTTCTTTTTTCTTCTACCTCATTTTATGATGATTTCTCTCTAAGTTTGCTGTACTGGTGATATTCAATTATCCATATATAAACTTACCATCAACTACCTATTGCACAAAATTAAGTCAATATGCAAGTCGAGTCTTAAATTTCATGTATAAATAACACTTTCTATATTGCATTCGTGTTTAATGTTCACAAATAACTTTACTGTTAAACACAGCTTTTAGTTGATGAATTGAATTGAAAAACCAAAAAAATTAGAGATCTCGGGACACTTTTTTCCTACAAGTTTTTCCATGTCAATCACCCATCCTCACTATTATAAATTATAGAGCAGCCACACACTTGGACAAGGATGAGCAAAAGAAGAAATAAATGGCATCAAATAACTCAAGGATAGGCATAAAGTTCTAACAAATTGTTCAACGCAGCTCAAATGAACTACCAACACATTTCAAAAACTAACTTCACTTACATGTCAAAAATTACAACCTTGCATTATGTAAAATAACGAGTAAATATTACGATTCTCACTGAAGATACGGTATGCAGGGAATATAAGTTTGTTTGGCCGAGAAGAAATGCACTGTTTCTAAACATCTTCTGTCTCTAACACTAAATTGCTAGCTTCCAAATATAAATCTTGATGCTGTATCAGGTGAATCAATACAAGCTGTATCCCAAAAACTGACTAACGATAATAGCCAACCCAAGAGTAATTGCTACTAGAGAAGAAATCCAAGTCAGTTTCTCTGTAATTCTAGGGATCCGATCCTTCAATGCTTCACTACACGACCCTAGAAATACTGTATAGCTACCCATTGCTACAACGGTCCCGAATAAAAACATGATGAGAAATGCAGCACCTGCCAAGCGCGAAGGCAATGCAAGTGCAGGCAACACCATCATTAATGCATCAGGTTGTAATCCGTGCACGATCCCAGTTGCAAAAGTAGCAAAACCAATCTTTTTCTTCTTCCCCACTGCTGGTGTTTCTAGTGCTTGATAAACGCTAACATCGCATTCACCGTTTTCTAGAGCAACACATGGGGTTGGAACTTCAGAAGCTTCTTTAATTCCCAGAGCACCAATAACAAGTAGTGTAAAACCAACAACTCTCGTGCCCCAAGTTCTGATGATCTCGATGTGGAGTCGATCCTTTAGCAGAAGAAACAGCAACCCAAATATGAGCTGACCAGCATCATGGCCACAGCCCCAAAGAGCTCCAACTACAGCACTTTCCATTCGAGAACGACCAATTGAAAGTGGAGCCAAAGCAGCAAGATGGTCTGGCCCTGACAAAGTATGTAAACAGCCAGCAAGGAACCCAGTCCAAGCACTACTTAGTAACTCTGTACGCATCAGTTTTGCACCTACTCCAGTCTTGGTTGCAGTCTGGAATGTGGCAAATGCTGGCCAAGCAAAGACTGGGTGAATTAAGAACACGATGACTGCTGAGAGTGCAACAAATGTCCCAAGACCACTCACCTGCAAAAAATTTAGAGTATGACACAGTTGGTAAGCTTTTTCAAAGAAAGATGCCAACTAAAACTTCTTAGCAAAAGATTATGATGCCTACATGCATTAAAAACTTGATATTTTTTTACAGTTAATACCTCTATTTACTTGGCCTAAAGGATTACAGACCAATCAAAGCTTAAAGTACCGTGCTTAACCAATTTCATAATTTACAAGAAATTTTCCATCAGCAACAATACAATAATGGAAACCTGATAAAGATTATAGAATTCAAGCCTCCTGGATTTTGAAAATTAGGACTCGTGAATGCTTCAAACAATTCCTTCAATGAAAAATCAGAAACTAAAATAATGAATGAAAGATACATATACTAAAAAGGTCGATATTCAGACAACAACAAAAAAAATATTATATTCATACATAAATTGATATTTTTGAGATCAATATGAGAACAATATAAATGATGAAAAGTAAAACAGGAAATAAATATGCAGACTAAATGCCTCGTAGATATTTATATAAAAACGAAGTTAAGGAAAGAAAGTAGATAACTAAGATGCGGCCACCTCATAAGTTGCAGTTCCATGGGCACAAGAGACTGATATTGACTGAAAAAGTAATTAGACTAAATATCAATGGCCCTGTTTGGTAAAAAGCTTTTTGGGGTAAAATTAGAGGTTTGAGCCTTGGAGGCTTTGATTAGTCAAACCTCTAATAATGGTATTTGGTGAAGAGAGGTTTGAAATAGCTTATTGAATCCAAAAAGCTAATTCTGAAAAAGCTGGTTTTAGGAGCTTTTTCAATTAGCTTACTGCTCCATCTCTTTTGAAGGACATTTTTACCCCTAATTATTACCCTTTAATCCCAAATAAAGGCTTTACTTTGTCCTTGTTTATCATTTTACACAAGCAGCTATTAGCAATCATTTAAGATTTAGCAAACAAGTTTACACAATCAGCTAATAAAAAAGGTAATCAATTAACAGCTAATGTAATTAGCTAACAGCTGCTTACTAAACATGGCCAATAATTGACTTGTAACTTGAGATGGTATTGCTAATGCTAAAGCCTCATCATTGTTAGTCAAAGCTGAGTGATATGTACCGAATTTATAAACCATATATTTCAACAAAATTGCAGTCTGAAAATCTTTGTAGGAAAGAAAACCAAGGGACTTCCATGACTATCCATAATACATGGTGAAATGAGAAACATTTATTCTTCATCCTATAAATGATATTCGCAAATGATCATGAAATGAAATCTGACAAATAAACTCATTGGTTAGACAGGCAATGATGATAGAGTATATGTTGCAAAAACAAATCAAACTCGTATTATGCAATAGACGTTTGTATAGGCTATACAGAGTTCCAGAGAATATTAGGGGCACATAGTAATAAAGTTGCCTCTAGGTCTAAAAACTCTAAAAATGCTTGTGACGTAACCATTAATTACCTGAGCTTAGCAGATGCATTAATTCAACAGATTACAGATGGAAGAATGGAAGTCATTATTAATGAAACAACTGTAACACGCACCACAAATCACAAGCCAGACAGAATTCATGTCATGGCAGGCACAAGGGTGCACAAGTCAGAAAATTGATTGTAATTTCTTATTGATGCCACTAAGTTCTTTTCCTTTGTTTACAATTTCAAGTGCATCCACTTTCTTTCTTTTTTTCCCAAAGGAATTAAGGAAACAATTCTTCACAGCAGAAAGATACAGATTAGCTGACATTCAACAATTTGTTAAAATCTACTTTATCAGCTATCCCGTTCTCCTATCATCCACCTATTGATTCATGCCACTTCATAAGTATAACCCCACATGTAACTCTGAGATATTCAGATACACCAAATTTCTTTCAAACAGAAACTTCATAAATGTAAAACAAGAAGGAAAGAAACTAAAACGCATGTACAAAAAGTACAGGGCAGGAAAAATATTAACTAAATATTTGTAATAAAATTGTTACATGGAGGTTCTAAAAAATTCAATCAAATACAGCAAATTGAAAATATAAGACGACAATCCAAGCCTTTAATAATCAGCTAATTTAATGAGATATAAGGTGCAGGATCCATGAATATTGGACTTAAAGTGAACTTTCTTGAAAAGAATAATGTCTAGTATGCAGTGTATTTCTAGCAAAATAACTGTAGGTGTTATATTGTGTAGACAATCTCTGTAAAAGGATTTGGTTTGGTGATACATGGAGAAAGTAATTTGTAAATCCGCAAATGCTCTCACTAAGTTACAGTATTGTGACTATGTTGGAGCTATCAACAAATGCTATAAAAGGCGATAAAATAATTTAATTACAAACAGAGTCTCTTATTCCACTTCCATTTCTCTTCTCTGGTAGGCTAAGAAGAACTGAAATATATAAATTAGGGAGCTACTTATTGTCCTGCCGCCAAATATTCATAAAATTATAATGGAAATATCCAAATAATTTGGTTCAAAATTCAATCTAATCAAGCAAAATACTGGCCTACACATATCTGAATCTCAATCATAAGAATATTGAACAATGGAAAAATCTCCATTAATTGGCATCTGTTTGGCAAACATAATTAAACAACAGCGTAACACGATTACCGACCAAAAACACAGGTGGCAAGCCCATTATTGACCAAATAATAGCAGAAAAATCAAAACCTTTTGCTGCAGAGAGGCTCCATTCGCGATCTGTTTGGAAAAGTGCGATTTTGGCATGGAGCCAGTTGGGAAATCGATGGGCAAAGGTAGAGGAGATAGAGAAGGCAGTTTAGTTGATGAAGTTTCATGGTTACAAGAAAGTGAATGAAGTCGCCGGAACGCCGGCCGCCGAAGAGGAAAAAAAATAGATTTGGAAGATTCGGTTCGGGGAAGACGGGGAAGAAAGAGATTGGATTTGGAGTGGATTTTAAGAGGAGTTGGAGAAGAAGAGTAGAGAAGCCTCTCCATTGGCCTCTTTCTTTCCCTCTTTCTCTGAGTGGAGAGGTTTAGAGATTTAGGAGAGAGAGAGAGAAGTGAGGATAGCGTTTAGGCTGAGAAAATTCAAAAATGGGAAATGTTTAAGAAATAATAAGAGCAGCTTTTCCCTTATTCTCAGCTCTGGGACATCACTATTCATTTCGCTATGCTCTTAAAATGTTTTTTTTTTTTTAGGAAAATGAATCAATAAATAAAAAACCAATCTCAGTACAGATAGTATCCTGCAACCAACGCGGAACAGAAAAAAACTCGAAATTATTAGCATTGAATAAGGCATGTCGTGCAACAACATGAGCATCCTTATTCGTTAGCCTTGACGAAAAAGACACTTTAAAATCGTGTCGAGAGCTCAATAAGACTTGACAATCCTGAATAATGCTACCAAATTCTGATAGGTCCAATAGATTGCCTCCCTCAATGCTAAAGCCTCAACAAACCGAACCTCATCATAAAATGGTAAAATCCTACTTCGACATACCATAAATGAGCCATCCGAGGACCGAAGTAACATCCCCAGTCCACTACGATTTTGCTCCTTGAATTGGGCGGCATCACAATTACATTTAACGTACCCGGAAGGGGGTCGAATCCAATGCATCGGCTGTCCAGAAATTACCGCTCCTGCTGATCTGTTCCCGCGGCTGCCAGATGCGATTGTTGTGCGCGCTCGAGTCCTAGGACCAGTTGCTGTTGACGAACGGGAAAGCGCCGTTGGTGGCTGTTCTTGGCGCGGAACAGGAGAAGCAACGCCGTCTAATACCGAATCCGATGGGGCCGAATTGCCATTTTCTTGGCAGGATCGCCAGACGAATGAATTTGAGCTGCTCGCCAGTCCAGTAGAGTCCGGACAGCAACAGAAGTGGCCTGAGTTGGAAGCAGAAATTTACTTTCCCAAACCAATTGATTCCGTTGACACCAGATCGTCCATAGTGTCATGGAAACCAAGCAAGACACCTCCTTAGACATAGATGAGAGTACCTGCAAAACAGCATCCGTTAGATAATCAAGCTGAAATATATTCCGATTAATACCGGCTATATTCCAGCATTCCTGAGCACAGATACACCCCACAAAGAGATGGTAGTCGTGTTCAACATCAACATGGCAGAACAGACAATGGATAGGCACCGCCACTCCTCGTGCATAAAGTCTATATCTAGTAGCCAGACAACCTGTTGCCAACTTCCATACAAACAATTTGACCTTCGGCGGAATATGCTACTTCCATAGTTTTTCCCAATCCAAATGACTTACAGCCCTTCCATCACCTTCGCACAGAGCCTTATAACCAGATTTACTAGTATAACTGCCATTCTTTGTAAGTGCCACAGTAACCCATCCCTCACCTCTCTAAAGGGTAAAACCATCATACGTACCTCCCTTGCATCAGACTCCGATAAGAGAGTCTCAATTTTACCTCTATCCCAGACTCTACACTAGGAATAAATAAATCGGCAACTTTAATGTCCCTGGGACGATCTCCAGCGACCTCCTGAGCCATAAACGGTGAGCCCTTATTCAGCCAAGGGTCCTTCCACACCGAAATCGACTTGCCATCTCCCACTCTCCACCTTACTCCCAAATTCAGAACTCTAATAGCTTTCCAAACACTTTCCCAAACAAAACTAGGATTATTGCCCAATTTGGAAGAAAGGAAAGGTACTCTAGGAAAATATTTTACTTTGAAGAGCTTACCCACCAAAATGTTTGGACTATTAAGTAATTTTCAACCTTGCTTACCTAGTAAAGATAAGTTAAAATTCTACAAGTCTCTAAACTCCAAACCCCATCCCTCTTATCCTGACTCGGTTTAGACCAACTCTAAATAGACCTCCTACCATCAAGTTTCATTCCCCACCAAAAATTCATAATCTTTTCCAATTCTAAACATAAGGATTTGGACAACATAAACACACTCATGCAAAATGTTGGTAAGACTTGTGCCACAGTTTTGATCAAAACTTCCTTACCGGCCGCAGAGAGGAATCGAAAGCTTCACGCACTCAATCTTTTCCGCAATCTATCTTTGAGAAAACTGAAAATTGCCACCTTGGACTTTCCAATCAGAGACGGAAGGCCCAACTAATGCCCAGTATCCAGCGGATTAAACACCTGGAGCAAAGTGCACACCTCTTTGCACAAGTCGGAGTTGACATTAGGACTGAAGTAAAATATACTACGATCATAAATTTTTCAAAAAAAATTATGAATAACAAAAGTAAAATAAAAACATTAACTGCAATTTGAATTTTGAAGGCTATTTTATAATTGTTTATGGATCTGTTATTTTAAAATAAATAGTTTGAAAACAATTTTATGTCTAGAAACAAACTAATTTCACTTGTTATGCTAAATTTAAAAGGATTTAAAAAAAAAATTAGTGAAATATGAATGTAAATTGAACAATTAAATCCAATTTTCTATTCTATTAAAAAAACAATTTTCTATTGAATTAGTTTTGAATCAGTTATGAAAAATCTGATCAATTTATTTTTTGAAATAATTTGATCACTATATATATATATATATATATTTTTGGTAAACTAAAGTCTCTGTGGCAATCAATTTTCAAGGTAAAAAACTCAAAGCAAACCATTAACTCGGTAAAAAAATATAAATTCCTGAATTAACGGATATTTATTTATTTTATATTAAAAGTGAGAATTTTAAATATCTAGTTTTTCTTAACTCCAATTTTCTATTTTCTTAAAAAGAAATGTGTAGAATTAGATATCAAACTTGAAAAGCTCTTATGAGTGTGGCCAACTTTGTTTGACAAGTGTATATATCAAAACACAAACAACTACTTCCTTTGACTCACGATTATAGGTACAATTGCTTTTTCAATTATAGATAACCATTAATTTGTTGCTATTTTTTTAATTATTAAATTTAGAACAACTTAAATATTTTATTCATTAAATTATTTTATTAGTTAGTAACCAAAAATTATTTTATTAGTTGAGACGATATCAGAAAAACATCAATATTCCATTTAAAAAATTGAACAACCTTAGCAATTGAAACTTCAAACCATAAAAGAACAGTAAAAGAAAATCTAAAATTTGAATTATTATACAATAACCATGGACAATTATTGATTAACACCAATACCATCATTAACCAATTTTGCATTGGTCTAAAAAAAAAAAAAACCTTCTTCTAACTCAACTCCAAGGTCCAAAAGAATACTAGCGCTAAAACTTTGACCAACTTAGGATCAAGGATATTGTCTATAACTGAACTTCTACATGCTAGGAATCGGCCAACATCATCTCATAAAACCGCTTTCATATCACTCTTCCCAGACCCTTGGATAGACACGTCAAGATTACACTTCACGTAGTCTAAGCATGGTTTGCTCCACATAGTAATAGGAGCTCTATCAGTTCTCATCTAACTAGAATGATTATGATTTATAGCTAACCAGCTCCTAGAAGAAGCTAGATGTTACCCGAAAGCAATTAGATGTCGCCATTGCTCCAATCATTCCAGAATTTGTTATTATATTGTTGTCATATTGAGTACAGTACCATGGCCACTTTCTCAAAACAATCATCCCTAGAATATTTATAGATGTATACAAACTAATCTTTATAGATGTACAAAAACCAATTTGCAACATATTCAAATCTCTTACCGATAAACTCAAGCTGGCAACTAACCAACAAGCATTAGCAAACGAACACGTGACAAAAAGATGTCACTTATATTCAATATATATCGCATAGCCGGTAAGCATTTGCATAATTTTGACTAATCAGACCAATGGATATTGTAGTTCCTTCATTCTTTGAACCCCGTCAAAAAGAGTTAATCATTTTTTACAGCTTATCACAAGTAGACAGAAGTAGAAGAAATGTACTCATGCAAAAAGTTGGTAAAGCTTGAACAATAGACTTGATCAAAATATCCTTCCATGCACTTGAAAGAAACAGAACCCCCGGCTACTAAACCATTTTATGAGTCTATCAATAAGAAAATGAAAAATATTCTACTTGGATCGACCAATAAACGATGGAAGACCCAAATTTATACTCGTATCAAAAGGAGAATTAACTTTCAAAATAGTACAAACAACTACCTAAAGGTCATTCTTCACACTAGAGCTAAATAAAAATTATTGATGGCTTATCTATAAGCATTTTCATATTCATTCAGAACATCAAAAATAACTTTAGCTTCAACAAGAGAGGGGTTGGAGGAAAAAAAATCTATCATCTGCAAAGAAAATGTAAGAAACACTTAGTGCACCCCAATACACTCTGCATCCATGAATAAGATCATTAACTTCATCCTCATAGATAAGCTTCAAAAGGACCTCGCGCATAAAATAAACAAATAAGGAGACAATAGATCTCCTTGTCTAAGACCTCTACCATGAGAAATTGGAGCAATCAACTCCCTCATTTACAAAAACTAAATAGAAACTACAGAAACACATAGCATAATCCAATTTATCCATGTCTCATGAAAACCCAAACGAAGCAAAATAGCTATAAGAAAACCCCAATCAACCTTGTCATAGACCAATTGATATCAATTTATAAAGCAACATCTCCCTTATTACCCTGATTCTTCCTCTTGATATAATGAATTGATTCAAATCAATTTGAACACTATCAGTAATAGACCGTCTAGACACAATAATAGATTGAATTTCACTAATGATATTAGGAAGAACCACTTTCAATCTATTAGATAAAACCTTAACAATAATATTATACAAGACCTTGCATAAAGAAATAGGTTCTAACTCCTTCACGGACTTTCGGGAATTACATTTACGGATAAGAACGATAATAGTGTCATTAAGATTAGCTGGAAATTCACATCTTTTAAGTCAACCAGAGCAAGCATTAAAATACTAGCCCCAATATTACCCCAAAAGCATTGATAAAAACTCGGGTTTAGCCCATCAGGACTTAGAGATTTATCAAGATGCATTTGGAAAATAAAACTTTTGAACTCATTGTAGTTAAATGAAGCAGCAAGATTATTAGTCATCTCTTCAAAAATCATATTGGATAGAACATTAACAGTTTCAGACACTGTATTATTTGAAGGAGCAAATAAATCAATAAAATAGGTACATGCATGGCTCCCGAGCTCGATAGGATTAGAAATAATGCAATTGTATTCATCAGTAAGAGAATCAATATGATTTTGCTTCCGCCACACATTCATACAAAAGTGGAAATACTTTGTATTTATATCAACTTCTTCCAACCAAAATGCATTCGCCCTATGTTTCCAATATAAATCTCCATGTTCAAGTAACACATTAAGCTACATTTTGGTGCTACAATTTTGAGAACAAGCATCGAGTCTTCTTTATCACCCAACCTCTCCATCCATAACTTCACTTTTGAAATTCTTCCCTAGATATTCCTTATAAATATTGTCCTTCACGGTTCCATCAAAGTTAAGCAAGCTGCCAATTTCATATGAATAGATGCCCTAACATTCATCGAACCATGGTTCCTTCACCTAGGCCCTTCAACTTGAAATGTGTCTTAATCTTTCTCAACTCTTGAACTTTTAGATCCACTAAGTTAGGTGGATGGTCTAAATAAGCAGTTTATAGTAAGCAAAGAATCTCATCAAGCTAGAGCTCGCAAAAGTTTGATCCAATTTCTCCTGAAACTATAACTTTTTCTTTTGATGATTTTCTACGTAAATCTCCCCCTTCCAATCATAATTCATTTAGCGCCTATCACCATTAAAGTCGCCTATCACCATCCAAGGTAAAGAGTATTCCAAAATGATGGTTTTTAGGAGCGGTCAAGAAGCTTTATGCTTGCCCCTTTCTGAATAGACATAGAAATCGTCACGTCTCCAATCACCAAAATGCAGATCTGAGACTCTCATGTCAATATGATCATCAGAAAATGAACCACATACACATTGAAATATTTCTCCAGAAAATTTTAAGAGTCCACTCTTACATCTCATGTCAACTACAAAACTACCTCCATATATGAACTTCTCGCTAAACACATAAATATGATCACTATTAAACAATGTCTCAATGAGAAAATTATGTCAGGCTTGTGAGTTTTGATAAGCTCAATTAACGCATGAACTGGTCGGTGGTTGCCCAAACCCCAACAGTTTCAACCGAGGCAACTTATTGTCCCCGACAAACCTAGTTGTCAAGTCTCATCAATTGCAAAATAATAGAAGCTTTTGCATCCTTTGGAGAAATACAACCTTCCAAATTGTTGGTTTGTACCTTGAAATTAACAAGTATATAGCTAAGATTATGTTAACTAGAATGTTGGCCCAAACTCAATCAATATTCTCCCTTCTATGTTTTCTACCCTCGTGAAATGCAAGGCCCGCTTCCTCCTCACCAATAATCACCATATTTGTAACTGTAGAATTTTGAAAAGGAAATCTCTTGCCCATCTCGATTCCCCACCCCCACTACTTCAGCAATGCCCCAACATGCACTTCAAACAAGTTTTTAGAGAAACGATTGATGTGTCATAGCATTCCATAAAGATAGCAAAAAATACCTAATATTTCATACTTAAAATTGATATATAACCACTCATTTTGTGACTTTCACATCTTTTTATAACGTCTCAATGGCTTACGAATGTTATTTGAACTTCGCTTCTCGTGTATTATCTTTGTACTCCTATATGATTATTGGTGTCATACTCTAGAAACTTACAAATGAAGTCTCCAATATGTTTACCGATTCTCTCTAAGATGGATCCAATCGAAAAATCATAAACTCGAACCCATATTTCCAAAAAATGAGACACACATCTTCTGGATTCAAGACTGCATTCTGATCATTCCAAACAAACAGATTATTGTTAAAGGACCAAGTCCCCCTTGAAAAATCCTACTTTATCAACTTCATGAAAAAATCAAAAGAATCTAGACTAGGGTCAACTTTTTGAATTGTAATACTACGTCTCGACCTCCACAAACCAACTAATATGTGTTTTATAGCTATAAAATTGTTAGGCTTGTTGGATAGGAATCTCCCAATTAAGCATATTACTATGCATATTTACGATCGATGGTTATGAAAATTCAAATAAAGGGCTCCATTCTCCTCATCAATAATATGCAAATGAGCCATACATTCCTCCACTATGACTTAGAAAACTCAAACAGAAAACATCAGTAAGAAACTAAGGAACTTTTAGGATCAAACTCTCACGATAACGAAGATACCAAACAAACTCTCATGATAATAGATAGACTTTTTAATTGTAATCTTTTCTTTTCTCTTTCCAGTTAAGGTGCATTTATATGTGATAGACAATATAATACAATAGATCATCTGCATATTATGTAAAGATAACATTTTGTGTAATTATGTTAAGTTAGATCTCCGGTATTTATATATATATATATATATATGTATGTATGTATGTAGAATTAAAATGAAATCATCCCGGCATCAGAGAATTACATAATTCTACATGGTATCAGGGCCCCTCAAGAAAACCTAATTTCATAGGGTTCCACCTCCTCATCCCACATTGAATTTTTATCCTGCTTTTGTTGTTAGCAACATAAAGAATGACAGTCCCATGGTTTTGGATCAAGAGTACGGTCAATATATAGTTTCGGTTGAATATTTCAGATTAATGTTTGTGCATATATTGTTATTGATCACATCGATGATCTAGTCCGTATTAAACACAAGCATACCTTACTCAATAAGACCATAGATAACCCATGGCTCTAACAAACCTCGGGAATGCTTTCAAAACTATACTAATTCAGTCGTCTAGTGATAAGTGGTTAATGGACACCGGGGCATCCTCTTATCTCACAAAGAATTATGGTAATCTACCTCAATTTTTTTACTATGAGCATTCCTCAATTTATTTTAGTTGGCAATGGTAATCGTATTCCAATCAAAGAGTATGACACAACATTTACACCCCCACATAACTCCCAATTTACCTTCAAAGATGTCCTATATGCACCCAACCTTATAACTAATCTGATTTTTGTTTGCAAATTTACATAGTGTCTATCGAGTTTGACCCTCTTGGTTTTTCTGTGAAGGACCTTCATACAGGGAGGATTCTTAAGAGATGTAATAGTCTAGGGGATATCTACCCATTCTCAACCTCTTCTGTTGTCATTCCACTAGTCTATTTCTCTACCGCATATCCTTCCACCTGGCATAGCCACCTTGGGCATCCTAGAGCACCAATTTTTAGCTTACTTAGAAATAATAATAGTATTGCTTGTAATAAATGAATTGATTTTGAAGCTTGTCCTTTTTGTCCTGTAGGGAAGCATGTTCGACTTCCTTTTCATAATTCTATGAGTAATCATGTTTCTCCGTTTGATATAATTCATGTTGATTTGTGGACATCGCTTACGTTGAGCACCTCTGGTCATAAATATTATTTGTTATTTCTTGATGACTATTCACACTTCACTTGGGTCTTTTCCCCTCAAATATAAATCTCAAGCTTTCTCATTCTTTCTAAGTGTCCTCAAATATGTTAAAACTCAATTCGAAAAAGAAATAAAGACTTTTTAATGTGGCAATGTGCGTGAATTTTCCAATGATTTGCTCCTTAATTTCATTCAACAAAATGGCATGACTTTTCATTTTTCTTGTCCTCATACTTCATCTTAAAATGGCAAGGCCGGGAGACTCATTCAGACCATTAATAATATTGTTTGAACTCTTCTTATTCATGACAATCTTCCTCCCCAGTGGGTTCATGCTTTAGATATGGCCATTTATCTCCTAAAGATCTTACCTACTCGAACTCTTCACAATAAAACACCAATGGAAATCTTGTTTCCTAAGGTACCTTCTTATTTGCACCTTCGAGTCTTTGGTTGATTGTGTTACCCAAGCCTCACCTCTATATATAAACACAAATTAACTCCTAGATCGACCCATTGCATTTTTCCCGGTTTTCCTTTAGTCACAAGGGATACAAGTGTTATGATCTCTCCACACATAAACTCATTCTTTCTCGAGACATTACATTTGTGGAAAACATTTTTCCTCGTAATAAAATAGATTCATTTCCTCACAATAAATTTGATTTCCTTGGTGACTCACAAACATCTCATCTTCTTTCTCATATGTTGACTCAAGCCTCACCACCAAAATCTTCCTCAACACTAAGAGCATCTCTAGTGGTTACCTAGAGGGACTAACTAGCAAATAAAAAAGGTTGAAAGTTTGTATCCAACCATTAAAGTGTAGAGAAATATGTGTATCCAAATTTGGTGGGTGATCAAATTTGGAGGGTGTCCAGAATTTGAAAGCTCTGAATTAGTGGGCCCAATAATATATAAAGAATTGTATTTTTATTACCTACTATTACTCATCACACTGGATTTTTTTTCTCATATTGGATTATATTACTTGTTACTTTGACTTGTGATTTTATTCAATATAAACTTGATTGTTGGGCTCGTTAGTCTGATTATAAAAGTTTATTAAAATAATAAATTGTAAATTTTTATTTTTATTTAATAACATTTAATATTATTAAATAACTTAATATTAATAAATATTATTAAGAAAAGTATTAAAGTAAAAATTTTAATGTGTGAGACCCATTAGAATAAAATGAAAGTATCCAACTATTATAAAGGATTTTTAAGAAAGTGTTTTATATGGAGAGTGTTTTGTAATAGTGAAAATTGGTGAGGTGTCAATGGTTAAAGTATCCAACCATTAGAGATGCTCTAATACCTGAACCAGCACCTTTACCTGCTGCCCCTACTCCAAATAGCCTCATCACACTGGTGCCTAAACCAACCCCTCTAAATGCTTCCCCTACTCAAAACAGTCTAGTGACACCATCTTCTTGGTCCTTTCACACACCTACTCCTCTCCTTACTAGCTTGTATCAATTTGGACCATACCACCCAATACTCTGCTCTCTGACCTTACCCATCTACCTTCCCCTTTATAACCAAACAGCCTATACTGTGCATTGTATGACTACTCATGCAACCCATGGCATTTTCAAATCCAAAACTGTTTTCAATCTCCAAGGTACATCTTTCTCAACCATATCTCCCTTACTTAAAAGTCCCAACTTGCCATGCTTGACCCTAATTAGAATACAATCATGACAACTGAATTTAATGCTAGTATATCTCATCATACATCATCTTAAATTTGAAATAATAAACTTATAATTAATAGTCTTTAATTTGGTTCAGTGTATTGTCAAGAGTCATTTTTGTATCTGTATCTGCATTTATAGAGAGTTAATGTTGTTTACCAAGAGTCATGTCTGTAATCTATAAATGCTTATCAATACAAGTAGTAAGGCAAGAGAATCAGAAGAGAATTTTCTTCCAGCAATTATACTCTTCCTCTGTACCTCTGAAAGTTTATTAATTAGATCCAACAAATTGGTATCAGAGCCAGACAAAAATTCTCCTGAAAATTGAGAATAACGGTGAAAAGAGAAATCACCATTGATTTGTGGGAGACCAAGTCCCAGTTGAAATCTATGCGCTTATGCATAGATGACATCAAAGAACAAGTTGATTCTTTGACCTTCGAGGAGATCAGGAGGGTGTTGGAAAATGATTTGGGATTGGAGAAATATGCTTTAGATGAACAGAAGAAATTTGTCATGCAATGTCTGGTGGAATCCTTAGAAAATGATGATGATGAGAATTCTGAGGATTTAGGAGAAATTGAGGTACAAGAAAATGTATCAGATGATGAGGAGAAAATGGAAGATTCTCCTGTGATGGGTCTTTTACCAGAAACGGATCCAGTCAGTAAGAAGAAAGAAGTTCCAAGTAAGAGCAGCATTACCACAGCCATATTAAATAGAGATTCTTATATTAAAGCCAATTGTGAGGAAGTTACAACGAACAGTCTTTGTCGAATTTTAGAGGAAGATTTTGGACTTGATAAATTTGCACTTGATCCATATAAGAAATATATAGGCAATCTGTTAGATGAGGTATTTCTATGGGCTGATGAGAATTCAGAGTCTTTAGACCAAGAGATTGATGAGGATTACAAAGATGAAGTAAAATCACAGAAGATAATTAGTGCAAAGCAAATGGTGCAAACTTATGAAGTATCTAAAAAGAGGAAGAGGCTTGAAAAAGAAATCAAAGCATCAGACAAGAAGCAAAGCAAGCCTATGGAAGAAGAAGGAAGTGCAGAAGGTATTGAGAAAAGCCTCTGATAAAATCAAGCAAGTGACTGAGAACAAATGTGAGGTCAAGCTAATGAAGGAATTAAAGGAGACATTTTCCAATGAAGGATTGTCATCAAAAGCATCTAAAAAAGAAGTTAAGGAAGTTGAAAAGAGAAAGGAAAGAGTGAAAGAACTCGAAGTCATTGACATGAGTAATATTATGTCAACTTCACTTAGAAGGTGCACTACGATAAAACCCAAAACACCAGTTGACAATCATAATAGTGATGCTGACGGTACCGACAAGGATGATGAGAAAGACGATGATGATGAGGAGGAAGAAGAAAACGATGGAGATGATAATGTGGATGATGGAAGACTTAGTGATGGGGTCAATAACAATCAAGTTCGAAGAAAACGATGGAGATAATAATAGGGATGATGGAAGCTCGGAATGAAGAGGTCAATAATGACGAAGTTCGAAAATATAGAAGATCAAGAAATGTTTTTGGTGTAACTAAGGGATAAAAAAATTATAAGTTTAAGGGGCTGTGTTGAAATAATAAACTTATAATTAATAGTCTTTAATTTGGTTCAGTGCATTGTCAAGAGTCATTTTTGTATCTGTATCTACATTTATAGAGAGTTAATGTTGTTTACCAAGAGTCATGTCTGTAATCTATAAATGCTTATCAATACAAGTAGTAAGGCAAGAGAATCAGAAGAGAATTTTCTTCCAGCAATTATACTATTCCTTTGTACCTCTGAAAGTTGATTAATTAGATCCAACAAAATACACATAAAAACGATATCTTTGAGCGACACAAGGCTAGGCTTGTTGTTAATGGTAAATCACAAGAGGCTTGTATTGACTGTGATGAGACTTTTAGTCCTATTATTAAGCATGTGACCATACAGACTGTGTTGATTATCGATTTGAGTAAAAACTGGTCCATTCATCAACTTGATGTGAAGTTTTCTTCATGATGACCTGAACAAAATAGTTTATATGCATCAACCACTGAGGTTTGTCAATATTAAGTCATCGAATGATGTTTGTCTTTTTCACAATGCTCTTTATGGTCTCAAACATGCCCCACGGGCTTGGCATCAATGATTTGCAGAGTATACTTAGTGTATTAGGTTTGTTTGTGCTAAGAGTGACTCATCCCTCTTCATCTATCGACATGTGGGTAACACTACTTATTTATTGCTTTATGTTGATGATATTGTGATCACTACATCCTTTGAAGGGTTGAAAAATCAACTTATTGATCTCCTTAAGTATGAGTTTGACATGACTGACTTACACAAGTTAAGCTATTTTTTGGGCATCGCGGTCACTTGGACTCCTCAAATCATGTTTCTTTCTCAAGCTAAATATGTAGCTGATATTATCTATAGGGCCAATATGAATAATTGCAAACCTATGCCTACCCCTGTTGATTCGAAATCCAAGCTTAGTGTTGATGACGGTGACCTGATTTTGGATCCCTCTCTCTACTATAGCCTTGTTAACATGTTGTAATATGTCACCTTTACTCGCCCAAATATAGCTTGTGCCATGAAACAATGTTGTTTGTTCGTGCATGCCCCATGAGAACCATATTTTAATGCACTCAAATGGATTATTCAGTATCTTAAGGGTACTTTAGATCATGGATTGCATTTCTATCGTTCTGTACTAACCCGATTGATTTCTTATACTATTGCCGATTGGGACGGTTGTCCAGACACTCAGCGGTCCACTTCAGGGTATTATGTATTCTTGGGCGATAATCTTATTTCCTAGTCCTCCAAGCGACAAACGACTTTCTCGTTTCATTACGGAGGCTGGATATAGGGGTGTTGCAAATGTCGTTGCTGAGACTTGTTGGAGATAAAACCTTCTTATGCAGCTTCGTTGCCCTCTTTGGTAGGTTGCTCCTATGTATTGTGGTAATATCGTGTCTGTGTATTTAGTTGTCAATCTGGTTCAACATCAATGAACTAAACATGTCGAGTTGGACATTCATTTTGTGCGGGAAAAGGTTGCACTTGGTCACGTTCACGTCATGCACATTCCCTCGACCTATCAATACACATACATCTTCACCAAAGGTCTTCCTCAGTAACTGTTCCTCGACTTCTGATTTAGTCTCAGCCTTCGTCCTCCTCCCGCTCCGACTGAGAGGGTATGATAGAGAATATAATAAAATAGATTCTCTACATATTTTGTAAAGGTAATATTTTGTGTAATTATGTTAAGTTAGGTCCTATATTCCTATATATATTCAATTAATGAAATCATCCCAATAAGGGAGATTACATAATTGTACAATATGCTTCTAAACATCAATAATATTTACTGTTTGTCTCGTTATGTGAGAAATTGTATTTAGAGATAAGATACAATTTTAGCCATATAATTATTAGGGGAGAGCAAATTTATTCTCCACGTAGAAAACAATTCAATCTTAAACCTAATGTTTATTAGACGGTGCAATTTCAAACCTCATTAATCATACGTCAGTAAATTTGTTCCAGACCTTAGTATTTTACGTGCATTCTTACGTGAAACAATGCGATTCTTTAGTGTGCAATTTCATATGTTGGCCACCCTCGAACCTCCAGCGTCTTGGTCACCTGATAAGACTTAAAATTGTACATCTTTTATTAATGAAAAAAACTTATCTTTGATTAATAGAGCTTGAAATTACATCGTCGGGTAAACGTTAAGTTTAAGATTACATTGTTTTATATATAGAAAATATTAACCCTTATATGTATGTATATGTTCATGGGTAAATGATTTTTTACATTATAACTAAAAAATTGATTTCACTAATTAGGTTTGAATTATGTGATATTTTCATTCAAAGTACTATTCATTAAAAAAAATAGAAAGACGTTTATAGCTTCCATATTTTTTTACTAAGAAGAATCAGTCAATATTCTTCGAAATTAAGGAAAGTATCTCATAGATGAAACTAAAATTAGTTTTCAAAAAACATAAAATGTATATGTATTTCATTAAATTTTCTTTTATATGTATTTATATACGTCATTTACATAAATTCGATGATGGAGACTAATGAAGATGCGTACGGTGTTAACAAAGTAGGTGAAATGGAGAGCAATCCTAAAAATAGTGGACTTCGTTAGAATACTTTTCTGAAAAAGAAAAGGAGTTTATTGGAATCTATTTATTTGGAGTTTTCCAATTTGCACAGGAAAAACAAAATTTCATAAAAAAAAAAATGCAAAAATACTTCAATATTTTGGATCAGGAGCAATTTTACTCATAACGTTTAAAATGGTGCAATTTTATCTCTAATATTGGTAGTCAAGAGCAATTTTACTCCTAACGTTGATAATTTGGGTCAATTTAAGACACTATTATAACACACAAATATTTTTGTTCCTTATTCTGCACCAATTGCAAATCAATTCGTTCTAAAAAAAAGATTTCATGTTTTTTATAATTTAATAATAAAATTGGAGATTAATATTTATAAATTCGGTGAATTTTTTAATTTTTTTTATCTAATTCGTACAAAAGACAGTATTTTTTTATATTTTTTCACATCCAACATATGTTTTTGATTTGTTACTGATAAAATAAAGCACGTGTGAAGTATAGATAACAAGATTCAGGACCGACGTTATGGGTAAAATTGATCCAATTTATCAATGTTATGGGTAAAACTGACTCAATTTATCAATGTTAAGGATAAAATTGTTCTAGGCTTCCAACTTTATGGGTAAAATTACACCTAATCTAAAATGTTAGGGATATTTTTACACTTTAACCCTAAAAATAAATAAATAAATTAGATTTTCTCCTGTTGGATTGGATAAGGCGTATTGTGTAAATTTGCCATAATTACTATTTTCGGAAGTGCATACATTACTTCTATAGTTGTAAAAATCGTGCCGGTTAAAAAACTGATAAAACTAAAAAAATAAGAATCGGCTAAAAAACCGATAAAAATAAAAAAAAATTAAGAATTTGAAATTGAATTAATATTGAACCGAATTTTAGAAAATCTTATAAAAACTAATATTTTTAATTTATTTAACTTTTTAACATAGAAAAATATTAATAATATAAATAAAAACTTATACTAATAGTTTTAATAATATTTTTCAATATCTGAAAATTAAAAAAAAAATCGTCTCAAATTTTTGATTAATTGATAAATTTTATTGAGATTTGAGATGAACTTAAAAAGCCATAAAAAAAAAGTGAAGATAATAATTTTAAAAAACTAATCCTCGAATACAATTTGGTAGGTGTAGGAATAGATAGAGTAAATGGACCTAACTTATTTACTGATCCATTTATGGCTCGTTCGTAACCTAATCAGTTAGGGTGAGGTTTACGCATTTAGGTTTAATCTAGCTATAAATAAATAGATATGAATGCTAAACTTAACACCCTAATAATATAATACTCAGAGATACTGTACAAGACAATTTTCACTATGTTCCCTCTTTCTAGTCGTCGCCCCCTTTCCATTCTCGGGTAGCGTTCTTAGTTTGTGGAACAACCGAGATTGCCCATTCGGTGCAACAACCTTCTAGATCGGTAAGCCTAAATTTGTTGATTTATTTATTGATAGACCCGAGTTCATTACATGTCCCTTAGAGGTTAGAGAAATCCATTACGACTGTTTAGAGAGCCTTCATTGGTATCAGTATCAGAGCTTTTTAGCTCCGTGTTCCATCTGTTAGGAACCCTTCATGCATGATTTACAATTCTATTAATATGTTTCATTGGATAAATGCATGTTTGGTTGAGTCGTGTCTCAGACCTGTGTTTTTTAGAGAATCTTGGGATGATTTTGGTCTGCCAAAATCGTCATGTGGCTGCTGGAATGATTTAGGGTCTGTTAGTTCTGATTCGCTAATTTCCAGTCGCCGAAACCCAAAACCGACCACACCATCAAACTTAGAAACCTCGAAAGTCATCGGTAGGCCACGCGCCATCGGGTCATCGCGCACACATTTCAACTCCTAAATTGTCAAAGTCTTCCACCACCCTCTTTAAAGCTGAATTTGGAAGATTAGGGAGTTGGGGGACATAAGAAGACTTGTTCTTTGGAAGCATATATGTCATTTTACTATAAAAAGAGACATTGGGAGCCATTTGAAGACACACCAAGCTTAGGCTTAATTCTTCCCTCTATAATGTTACTTTGTTGATTCTTCTCTTCAAGAATCATTTGTGTTTGCTGTTGTAATTATTGTTGTTATTCTTAAGTTGTTGTTTGTGCACAAGTTCATCAAATCAAAGTAAGTTTCAAGTTACTGAAGAAGTTCGTTCGACAATCGTCATTACAGTTTCTTCTAAACTTTAATCTCTCAATTAATTTGTCTAGTTTTCATTTCACTTCTTAATTAAGTCTTAACTTGGTTACCCAACAAACTCTACTTTTTGATTGTTTATATAATAGATAGTGAGCAAAGAGATTAGTGCTTATAATCACCATCCTCGTGGGAACGATACTCTACTTTCACTTTATTACTTGATACACAATTAAGGTGCACTTGCCTTCATATGCATGTATACGTAAAAAACAAACATCATCAGGTAATGATATGACTTTTGTAAATCAAACCAAAGCTTGGTTAAGTTCAAGTTTTGAGATGAAAGATATGGGAGAAGCATCATATATCCTTGGAGTCAAGATCACAAAGGATCGCTCTAAGAAATTGTTGGCCTTGTCTTACGAGACTTACATCAACAAAGTGCTTGAGCAATTCAATATGCGAGACTATAAACCCATAGATAGCCCTATAAGCAAAGATCATGTTCTAAGCTCAAATATGTGCCCCAAAACACAACAAGAAATCCAAAAAATGGAAAATGTTCCGTATGCAAATGCGATTGGTAGCCTTATGTATGCAATGTTATGCACTAGGCCTGATATCTGCCATGTTGTTGGGATGGTAAGAAGATATCAATCCAACCCATGTCAAGCTTATTGGTCTACTATAAAGAGAATACTCGGATATCTCAAAGGAACGACATATTACTCTTTGTGTTACCAAGGAAATAATCTTATACTTAAAGGATACACTGATGCGGAATGGGCAGGAGATTTGGATGAAAGAAAATCCATTTCTGGCTATGTCTTTTTACTCGGAAATGGGGCAATTTCCTGAAGTAGCAAGAAACATACATGTATAGCCTTATCGACCATGGAAGTTGAGTATGTGTCTTACTGATCCAAAGCCCAAGAGGCCGTTTGGTTGAATAGATTCATGGATCACCTAAACTTTGTTACTACAAGCTCTCCAATAGTAATTAGAAGTGATAGTCAATTTGATATTACTTTCTCTAAGGATCAAAGATTTCATAGTAAAGCAAAACATATTGAGATTAAGTATCACTTTGTTTGAGATTTAGTTGCATGCAAAGAAGTCTGTATGAAATATGTTTCGACTCATGACATGGTTGCTGAACCTCTAATGAAACCTGTCAAGAGAGATTGGTTTTAGAAACATATTAGGTCTCAGATATTACTTAGGATCTAAACATATTTCTATTACATGTAATTTTAATAACATGTAATTTGAATTCAAAAAAGTATCTTTTTGAATCACTTATAATACACATATATGTAAATGTTGAATGTTAATGTTTGCAATTGAGCATGTTAGACAGAGAAGTAGCTCACTCACATGAGCACTTGCCCTTATTTTGTTAATCATGGTGATAAAGATAAGGATGAGGCAAATTTTTGAGCAAACGAGAACTTGCTCAATAATTGACGCCGTCTTGCAGTAATAATGGATCTAGGTTCATTATTTTGCAAAATGGAAATATACATACAAGTGGATATGTATACAAAAGATTATTTATAATCTATAATTTCAAGCAGAGTTGTTTGAATGAAATCTTCTCTCTAAAATAGCCGAAGGTAGTCCCATAATGAGAGAGACTAAGGTTAGATGGTATGACATATCGAAACTGAAACCTTTAATGGTGTTGTTTTGAGCATAAATATGCGCTTCCTTCAGATGGAAGGATTTGAACACCATAGCACATGTTTTTCATACCATGTGTGCTTTGTGACCCAGAGATGGAAAAATGGTAATCTCACTTTTTTTCCTAGTGTGAGACTCTTTTCGTGAAAAATATGTTTTCCTTGAAACGTTATCCTCGATACCCTTAACTAGTTCAAGAAGTGTAATTCATTTTGGCTACTTTGGAAGGATGCTCTCAAGAGCTACGTACTAATTCAGCTCGGACAATGGACCAACCGGGCACGTAAAATGAATTTATTATGGAAAGAACGTAGTAAGAGGGAAAGAATTTATTAAGTTCACATATTGTAGTGTTATATTTTACGAATCTGGATAGTTGTGCATATGTGCACGCTTGTGAATATAGATGAACTATTGAGATAATAATTATTATAGTAGATGTGATATGAAGTCTAGGATAAAGTATACTATTTTTTAATTACACACATAATGCGAGAGGTTGTATATCTCTAACGAATAGACAACGTTTGAGTTCTCGATTATACACTGGTCGAACAAACTATTTGCGAGTATGAACGAGACAGTGATGAAATATGTTTCCATTACATGCGAGTGGGAGATGTAGAAATAAATGGAGTAAATGGGCCCTAGCCCATTTACTGATCCATTTATGGCCTCGTAACCTAATCAGCTAGGGTTAGGGTTAGGCCTTTAGGTTTAACCTAGCTATAAATAGATAGTTATGAAGGCTAAACCTAACACCCTAATAACACAATACTCAGAGATACTGCACAAGGTAATTTTCACTCTATTCCCTCTCCGTAGCCATCACCCCCTTCTGTTCTCGAGTAGCGTTCTTAGTTCATAGAACAATGGGTAAATTACATACGTGGTATACAATCTTTACCCTAAATCACACTTTGGTGTACAACCAAAATTTTGTCACACTAAACCGTACGAGCTTCAGGTGACCTCCCACTAAAGTGTACAACCGGTTTTTATGACCGGTCAATGCTGATCAACATTGCCACATCATCAATTTGACTATTCTAAAAGTCAAAATTTGACATACCTATTGTGAAATTACTAAAATGTCCCCGTCCCCGTCCCCATCCCCTTCCTCTCTCACTCTTTTCCTTTCTCTCCCTCACTCCTCACTCCTCTCTCCTTCAACTCCCCTCTCTCTCTACCATTTCTCTCTCACTCCTCTCTCTACCATTAATTAGCAATAACAATAGGCCAAAACACATAATTAATGGTTGGGTTTCAATCTCAAAAAATGTGTTCGGTCATGTCTACTTCATCTCTTGCCCTACAAGATAATGACTTGCCTTATTTAAAATTCTACCTATCTTGAATATAATCTTGATTCCACCACTGTATAAATCTGCAAAATGAAACCCCCAAATTAACCACAGAAATGGATTCCCAATTCCCTTATTTCCCACTTCTTTCTTCAATCTTCCTTGTGTTCCTGGCTCTGATCATCACTATCATCACCACCAGAAAATCAAGAAACCTTCCTCCAGGACCATGGAAGATACCCATTCTCGGAAATATTCACAACATCATTGGTTGTTTACCACACCGAAGCCTGCATAAAATTTCCCTTAAACATGGACCTCTTATGCATCTTCAGCTTGGACAAGTTAACACCATTGTCATATCTTTTCCTGAAACTGCTAAACAAGTTCTCAAAACTCACGATCTCATCTTCACCCTTTTAGTCTCACTGCGGACATCATTTCTTACGGATCAACTGATCTTGTTTATGCACCTTATGGAGATTACTGGAGACAACTGAGGAAGATTTGCATTTTAGAGCTTCTAAGTGTTAAAAGAGTTCAATCTTTTCGGTCAATCCGAGAAGAAGAGATGATGAACATTTTGAGATTGATTTCAGGTAGTGAAGTTGTTGAATATAACAGGAATTTGTAATAAAGAATGAGGGTAACATGGTCATTGTGCTCTATGAGCAATTAGGCAAGAATGACAGGCTGTTAATTTGTTATCAATGCAGTTAGGAGTTTGTTATTTTTTGTGTATATAAACCGATCACTGTAACCTTCATCTTCAAGTTGAATAATAAGATCAGTTCATCTTTCTCCAAATCCTTTCTTTTCTCTGTTTCTTTCTCTGTGATTTTACATGGTATCAGAGCACGTGGTTACTTCCGATGACGGAAAATTAAGATCGCCGGAGAATGAGAAGAAGGAAGAAGCAACAACATAGATCTTATATTGATATTGTAAATGCGAGTTGTGCAGAATCACCGGAATCAAGCGATTCTGATTCTCGAAGCCGAGACGGCGAAGATCAAGGCACAGACATACACAATTCTGACCACGACTCAGATCGATTTCAACAACCGATCAACACCAAATCTGACATTCAATTTCAACAACCGATCAACACCAACTCTGACATTCTAAACTCAGAATCGATAATGAGCAGCACAAATAATCAAGGTACTGAGAATCCAGGACTTTTGATCGCGAATATTACTCTTGATGGCAGAAACTACAATCTCTGGAAGAGAGCTATGCTAATTGCTATTAGTGCGAAGAGGAAATCCAATTTTCTCTTAACTAATGCTGAACCAGAAGATAAGGACTCCGATGCGCATCGCAAATGGCGTGAAGATGATGATCTGGTATTTGCTTGGATTTTAAATTCAATTTCTAAAGAGTTAGCTGTTGTGTTCATACATGCCAAGAATGCTCGAGCTATGTGGCTAGAAATTGAACAAAGGTACGGCCAAAGTAATGGACCTTTGATTTTTCAACTTCGAAAGGAGATACATAGTCTACATCAAGGAGGTATGACTCTTGTTGATTTTTTTAATAAGATGAAAATGATGTGGGATGAGTATGCTATATTGAAGCCTACTGAAAACTGTACTTGTGGAGAATCTAGGAAGTTAGCGCAGGCTAATATCGAGGATGAACAGTTAATGCAGTTACTTTCTGGTCTTAATGCTGAATTTGATCACGTACGTGATCAAATCTTGATGATGGAACCTTTGCCTACAGTCAACAAAGCTTTCTCCATGCTCTCTCGAATTGAAAGGCAAAGGAGTGGAAGTGCTAACAATAATACAATAGATTTTGTGAATTATTCTACTGGCAATAAACATGAGTCTAACAGGAATCAAAATGGAGCTAAGAACACTTACGGAAATAAGAACAAATCAGATAAGTTCTGTTCTTACTGCAGAAAAGAAGGGCATGATCGTGCAGACTGTTTCAGAATCAAGGGATATCCTGACTGGTTCAAAGGAAAGAGAATTACTGGACCAGCTAAACATCAGGCTCATATGACTCAAGAAAATGCATCTGATCTTGACAGTCCATTATCTAACAATGATTTTGTTGATGATAATGAAATATGCAGGAAAGATACTATGAATGACATGTTGCACAAACTGGAACTCATGCAGAAGGAAGTACAGAGGGCTTTGAAGGGCAAACAACCTGAGCAACATGAGTTTTCTGCTTTTGCTGGTTTTGCAGGAGCATGTGCAGGTAATGCATCTTCTAGTAATGTGAAAACTAGTTGGATAATAGATTCGGGTGCAACCACACATATGACATCTAATTTGGCAATAATGAGTAACATTGTTAAATTAGATTATCCTAGGAGGATATTTTTACCAACAGGAGAGGTTCATATAGTTGATCATAAGGGTGAAGTGCATTTTCAGCATGATTTCAAGTTGAAAAATGTGTTATATGTATCAACATTCAAGCAGAACCTAATGTCAGTTAGTAGATTAATGATTGATCAGCAAATTACAGTCAAGTTCTGGGCTAAGTACTGTGTTTTGCAGGACCAGAAATGTGAGAAACTAATAGCTGTGGGAAGTCTCAGAAATGGATTGTACTACTTGGATGAAGACTCCTTTAAGCAAACCGTAATACAGCAAAGTGCAATAAAACAGACTTGTAGTCTAAATAATGACTTTACATTGTTATCTGTGCAAGAGGATCATAAAAATGTGCAATTATGGCACAAAAGATTAGGGCATATGTCTGCTAAGAAGTTATCCCATGTTTTGCATCCTGTAGATTCAAAGTGTTTTAGCCAATGTGATGTTTGTATTAGAGCTAAGCAAACAAGAATACCTTTTTGTAAAAGCACAATTAAGTCAATAAATTGTTTTGAATTACTGCACATTGACTGTTGGGGGCCTTATAAACAAGTGTCTTTGAGTGGAGACAGATATATATTGACCATTGTAGATGACTACAGTAGAGCAATGTGGACAATTATGTTCAAACATAAGGATCAAGTTAGTGAATTGATTGCTCAATTCTTGATTCTAATTAAAACACAGTTTCAGAAGATTGTCAAGTGTGTTAGAACTGACAATGGCACTGAATTTACCGGACAGTCTGCACAAGCAGTTTTTCAACAGAACGGCATCCAACACCAGAAAACTTGTGTATATACACCTCAACAAAACGGGGTTGTAGAGAGGAGACATAGAAGTCTGACATATGTTGCTAGAGCTCTATTGAAAGAAGGGAATTTGCCTCTTAAATTCTGGGGGGAGGCCATGTTGCATGCTACAACACTGATTAATATCTCACCTACTAAAATATTGCAGTGGAAGTCACCATTTCAAGTCCTATATGGAAAAGATCCATCTTATGCTGACTTTAAGATTTTTGGGTGTAAAGGTTATGTCTTGAACGTCAATCCCAACAAAGGTAAATTTGATGACAGATCAATACTTTGCATATACTTGGGACTATCTGTGGGACAAAGGGGGTGGAAGATGTATAATCCTACTACAAGAAAGATTTGTACATCAAGAGATGTCAAGTTTGATGAAACATGCTTTCCTTATGCTACTAACAATTTTACAGTGCAGGAGTCTAATATTACCTCATGTGAAATGCAAAGTGCCTTATTCAACCCAGAACCAGTTGCTTCAGATGTAACAACCATTGAGGAAGAAATCTTACCAAATGCTCCACTAGAATCACCTAATAGCAATACGGCAGCATTCACACAGCAAAATGTTGAACAACACTTGAAATCACAAGTTGCACAGACTCAAGAAGTAACAGTAGAGCTACAGGAGGGTAGAAAATCCACTAGACAACACAGTCAACCTCTTTGGATGAAGGACTTTGTGATCAACCAGGTCTCTCATGAAGGTCAAAGTTCCTTATTGATGAGCATAACACAATCAGCTTATTTGGCAGAATTGCACAAGGAACATGAGCCTAAGAACTATGCAGAGGCAAAAGGAAACCCAAAATGGGAAAAGGCTATGGCTGAAGAACTGGCAGCTTTACAAGCAAACAAGACATGGAAACTGGTTGCACTTCCAGAAGGGAAAATAGCTATCACATCCAGATGGATTTTTAAGATAAAATATGCAGCAGATGGCACTGTGTCCAGGTACAAAGCTAGGCTAGTTGCTAGAGGGTACAATCAAAGATATGGCATAGATTACCATGATAGTTATTCTCCTGTGACAAAGGTTACTACTGTCAGGGTATTTCTTGCAGTTGCAACTACAAACAACTGGCCAATTCAACAAATTGACATAAACAATGCTTATCTGCATGGTTATGTGGAAGAAGAACTTTATATGGAGGCACCAGAAGGGTATGACAGCAAAGGTCTTGTGTGCAAATTAGAGAAATCATTATATGGCCTCAAGCAAGCTGGGAGGCAGTGGAATAAAGCTTTCACACAAAAATTACTGCAATTAGGGTATGTCAAATCTATTCATGATTATTGTTTATTCACAAAACAAACAATAGATCATCATTTCATAGCCCTAATAGTGTATGTTGATGATGTGCTAATAACTGGCACTTCCATGGATTTAATAGAAGAAACAAAGAAAGCCTTGGATGAATCATTTACAATTAAGGATATGGGGGAGGCTAAATTCTTTCTTGGAATTGAATTATCCAGGTCTAGTGAAGGTCTTATGATATCACAGTCTAAGTATATCAAAGATCTAATTGCTGATACAAGTTTACTTGAAGCTCACAGTGTAAGCAGCCCATTTCAAAGTGGAGTTAAACTAGATGAAACAGCTCCTCTTTGTACTGAACCAGAAAGGTATAGAAGACTTGTTGGTAGATTGCTATATCTGGGATTCACCAGACCAGATATAGCATATGCTACACAACAATTATCTCAATACATGAACTCTCCTACTACAATACAGATGGAAGCAGCCATACATGTAGTCAAATACTTGAAAGGTTCTACACACACAGGACTATTTTATAGTAGCAATAGCAATCTAAATCAACTGGAAGCATATTGTGATTCTGATTGGGGCAGGTGCAAGATAACAAGACAGTCAGTTACTGGTTATTGTGTTTTAATAGGCAACAATTTAGTGTCTTGGAAATCCAAGAAACAAGGCACAGTGAGCAAGAGTTCTGCAGAAGCAGAATACAGAGCTATGTCTACCGCATCTTGCGAGATCAAATGGCTATCCTACCTGTTAGCTGAGTTCAGATATACACCACAATTGCCAATACCTTTATTTTATGATAATCAGGCGGCAATACACATAGCTGCCAATCCTGTTTTTCACGAACAGATGAAACATGTTGAGATTGACTGTCATATAGTTAGACAGCACATGGAAACAGGATTTATTTGTACACCATATGTAAGTACTACACAACAGATTGTAGATTTGTTAACAAAACCATTGACAGGTGCGCAAATGGGATCTGCTTTGCATAAGATGCAGTTGTATACATATGAAGTCAAAGATGGAAATAAACAAGTGGTCTCAAGCCACAAAAACAAAGTCAAGTTGAAATGTTGAGGTATTTCAACTTGAGGGAGGACTGTTGAATATAACAGGAATTTGTAATAAAGAATGAGGGTAACATGGTCATTGTGCTCTATGAGCAATTAGGCAAGAATGACAGGCTGTTAATTTGTTATCAATGCAGTTAGGAGTTTGTTATTTCTTTGTGTATATAAACCGATCACTGTAACCTTCATCTTCAAGTTGAATAATAAGATCAGTTCATCTTTCTCCAAATCCTTTCTTTTCTCTGTTTCTTTCTCTGTGATTTTACAGAAGTTATTCGTGAATTCAGATAAAAATAAAATAAAATTGCAAGTTAATTCTTTGAAATCACAGAGAAAATCAAGAGTAAAAGAATTATTCGTGGCTTACGCTTTGGTCGATGTCACACATTCACGATCGAATTACTCCTTTTTTGTTTCTGTTGCGAGAAGACATAGATGATGACTTGACGGAAGAGGAGGAAGGAAACAGAAGTAGCTTAACTACGTTAATAGCAGCTTTGGACGCCTTTTGTAGAGCGGAGATTGCAGCTGCTGACGACGACGAAGTGCTCCGTTTGAAATATGGTTGATGCGGCGGTTGTTTGGAATCATCCAAACCTAGGTCCAAATTTACTTTAACATCAGTAAAGTTTTATTTTTATAAACTGATTTAGGAAAGCTATATTATGGAGAGAGAGGTTAGAGAGAGAAAGAAATTTGAAGAGAGAGGTTAGAGAGAGAAAGAAATTCAAAGAGAGAGAGGTTAGATAGAGAAAGAAATTTTTGAAGAGAGAGAAAAAAATAGAGGGAAGAAGATGAAGATATGAAGAGATGGGGGTATAGAAGTAATTTTATATTAAGTGGTTGAATGTTTTTGACTTTTTGACCGCTCAAAGCTGAGGTGTCGCGTTGACTGAGCATTGACCGGTCATTTTTATCTGTTGTACACTTTAGTGGGAGGTCACTAAAAGGTTGTACAGTTTAGTGTGACAAAATTTTGGTTGTACACCAAAGTGTGATTACGGGTAAAAGTTGTACACCACGTATGTAATTTACTCATAGAACAATGAAGGTTGCTCCTTCAGTATAATAGCCTTCTAGATCGGTGATACGGAGTCAAAGTTGATTACTTCCAATGTTGTTCAATGGATTTGCGCTACAAGAGGTAAGTCTGAATCTGTTGATTTTATTGATAGATCCTGGTTAATTATCCGTCATTTAGAGGTTAGAGAAATCCATTATGGTTGTTTAGAGAGCCTTCAATAGATTACAAACAGGATATATAAAATAGAAAGTAAAACTAAACTCAAAAATTATAAGTAATATAGAATTGGAAATTAAAAAAATAAAAGAGTTGTAGTATCTTGTATCAATATCATATATGCAAGGAACTAGAAGAAATATCTAAGGATTGTGATGCATAAATTTTTAATTTTCCATAAAACGTGTCTGTTAATTAATTTATTGATGATTTATTAACAAATAATATGATAAACTAAAGGAAATATTAAAATAATAATTGTAGTTTGTACCAAAAAAAATAATAATAATTGTAGTTTGTCCAATTTGTAAATATAGACATGTGGTTTGAAAGTTTACAAATAGAGGTTTGTAATATGTTTTATTTGCAAAATAAAATATTTTAAATTATATTATGGGTAAAGTTCAAATAAAACTCATGTGGTTTCACTAATTTTCAGAGAAATGACTGTGATTTACTTTTTGTCAAAACAAGGATTAAGGTTTCAAACTTGGATTAATGCTATTAAAACCATCTTTAACGACCTGAAAATGAAAATTTTCAAGAATTAAAGTTGTTCAATTTCATATTTTCTATGGAACTACATTTTCGATTTTCGAAAATCATCTTTTTTGGAACTTTCTCTCTCTAAACACTAACTTTCTCTCTCTTTACCAAACATCATCTAAACAATCTCAAAATAAAAAAGTTGAAGAATTAAAGTTGCTTAGAATATTAGTAGTTCTTAAAATATGTCATTTTTGAAGTCGTCAAATGTGATTTTAATAGTATCAATCGAAAAAGTCTTTATTTTGTTAAAGTTAAAAACCTCAATCCTCGTTTTGACAAAAAGTAAATCACGGTCCTTTATCTGAAAATTAGTGAAACCACAGGGGTTTATTTGAACTTTACCCTTATATTATTAAGTTCTGATTACAACCAAATATATTTTTATCTTAAAAAAATATTTTTACATATAAAAAATATAGCCCCCAAAGCACAACTCCCTAAGTCGAAACTATAAATCATACGGTGGAGATTTTACGTTTTTTTTACTAATTCGACGGTTTATGAACTAAATTGAACTTTAAATTTATTTATACAACTGCAAATCGATTTAGAAGCTTGTGTTTTGTCAACATGTAAATATAATTTAAAATAAAAATAAAATTTCTCTTGATTAAATATATAACTTTAAATACTTTATTTTATATAAAAATCATAGTACAGATTTCTATTTGTAAATTTTTAAACCACACACCTATGTTTACAAATAGAGGAAACTACATACATTTCTTTTGCACTTCACCCTAAATTAAACTTGATTTTAGATTTCCTTAAAAAATGAGGCTAAAATTTTGACTCATGAAATTTGCTACATGTGACCAGTTTAATGGTTCACCGAGTCTTAAACGGGTTTCATCAATGTTATTTTTAAGTATATCCGAACTGGTTTGTTTGCCAGATCAGGTTCAACCAGGTTAATTCGGCTAGACCGGTCCAGATCTTACAACCTTGATTACTCTTAATATATGAAATGATATAATGTTAACAAGTAGGGTCAATTTTGTATATTACCTAAATTTTTTAAGGGTAAATTACACCTATGGCCATTGAACTTTACCCATTTTAATATTGTGGTCACTGAACTTCAATTCTTAACGGTATGATCACTGGACTTTATACTTTTTAACACTGGTAGTTACTCAACGCCTCAAAACGACCGTTGACGGTCTCAAAATAAAAAATTCGAAGAGTTAATCATATTCTAAGGAACTTTAATTCTTGAGAATTTTCGTTTTGAGGTCATTTAGGTGTTGTTTGGTTAGGAGGGAGATTGTGAATTTTTAGAGAGAAAAAGCTCCCAAAAAAAAGTGATTTTGAAAAATAAAAAATGTGGTTTCATGGTAAATGTCATCCCGAACAACTTTAATTACTGAATATTTTCATTTTGATGTCGTTAACAATCATTTTAAGGAGTTAGTTAAAGTTCAGTGGCCACCGGTGTTAAAAACTATAAAGTTCGGTGGTCATACTGTTAAGGATTGAAGTTCAGTGTCCACAATTATAAAATGGATAAAATTCAGTGGTTATTAATGTAATTTATCCAAAAATTTAAACATATTGGTTTACTATTTTTTGAGTGGTCATATACAAACAATTTGACAAAATATACAAAACTGTTTTAATTTATCGAAAAACTTGTTTGGAATGTATGATGTGATAGTCCAACAACTGTTCAGTCGCACTGTTCAATTTTTTCTTTTTTATTATATATGGATAAACTTGATCTTGCTTTGTAATACCAAGGATAAAGTTGTCTTATTTTATATGCTAGGATAAATCTACATTAATGACAAATTTGCAGAGTACCCCGTTGGATAAGCCATCCTAAAAAAATGTGTAGATTTCTTGCTAATTAAGGGTTAAAATGATTTTGAAATTGACAGACAGATTCAGTTTAGTTGGAAGTTTATGTATCAATTTAATCCAGAAATCAGTAAAATTTACAAATTAGTCCATATTTGATAAACTTTTAAGTATTAAAATTGATTGTTTTGGACTAATTTATCAATTTTTGGGGTAAATTTCATCAATGGTGTACAACATTTGCCTCATTTCACACTTTGGTATATAACCTTCAATTTGTCTCACTAATATGTATGACATTATATGTGACCTCCCACTTTGGTGTACAGCCGGTAAAAATGACCGGTCAACGCCTGGTCAACGCGCCACCTCATCTTTTTCATTTAAGTTATTAGTAAAGTGAGACCCACAAATTATTTAAAAAAAATCAATTTTTATCTTTTTTTCTCTTTTACCTTTATCTCTCTATCTCCTCATCTTCTTCTCTCCATTTTTTTCTCACTCTTCAAATTTCTTTCTCTCTCTAACCTCTCTCTTTAAATTTCTTTCTCTCTCTAACTAACCCCTCTCTCTCTAATTAATGAAAAGTGAACATAACTGAATTAAATTAATTATATTATTAATTTGCTTCATTCTTCGAATTTGTGACAATATTATTATTATTATTATTTCGTTAAATGGTTCAATGAAAAAAGAAAAAAAACGTGAGCAAAGACTTGAAGAATGAAGAGACAAGTCATGATACAGGAAAGCATTGAAGAAAATAAAAGGGTTAAGGTGTAAAAATACCCCTAACGTTTTGGGCAAGGAGCAATTTTACCCCTAACGTCTAAAATGGTGCAATTTTACCCCTAACGTTCGAAGCCAAGAGCAGTTTTAGCCCTAACGTTAATAAATTGGGTCAATTTGAGAAATAATTCATCAAACTGTCTTCTCGGTCATGAATCTTGTTATCTACATTTCATACATGTGTCATTTCATCAGTAACAAATCACAAACATTCGTTAGGATGTGAAAAAAAAATAAAAAAATAAAAAAATATACTGTCTTTTTGTATGGATTAGATAAAAAAAAAATCAAAAAATCCACCGAATTTATAAATATTAATTTCAAATTCTATTATTAAATTATAAAAAAACATGAAATCCTTTTGTTAGAACGAATTATTATGCAATTGGCGCAGAATAATGAACAAAAATATATGTGTTTTATAATAGTGTCTGAAATTGATCCAATTTATCAACGTTAGGGGTAAATTGCTCTTGGCTTCCAACGTTAGGGGTAAAATTGCACCATTTTAGACGTTAAGAGTAAAATTGCTCCTGACTCAAAACGTTTGAGGTATTTTTGCACCTTAACTCAAAATAAAATATTGTCTCTAACTCTACAACCCTTTCTCAATATTTAATTGATTAATGAAGATTTAATTTAATTTAGTTAACCTTTTCATTTACTTAATTAAATCAGATAGTTGCTTCTACTGCACTTCTTTTATTTTTATTTTTTTCTTTACCTTCTGTGATTCTGTTTGTTGAATCTTCAATTTTATTTTATTTTCATCTCTTCTTCCTCTCACTGCTTCTGTTCCTAATCTTCATTAGTTCTATTCTTTCATAAATATCGTAGCTACACTGTAAATAACTCATTAGCTATGCTTTCTTGAGAGGTGAGAGAGAGAGAGAGGTGAGTTAAAGAGGGGTGAGTTAAAGAGAGAAAGAAATTTAGAGAGAGAGAAATTAGAGAGAGAAAGAAATTTGAAAAGTGAGAAAGAAATGGAGAGAAGAAAATGAAGAGACGGAGAGATAAGGGTAAAAGAGAGAAAAAATAAAAATTAGGTTTTTTTTATATAATTTATGGGTCCCACTTTACTAATGAATTGATTAAAAATGATGAGTTGGCGCGTTGACTAGGCGTTGACCGGTCATTTTTACCGGCTGTACACCAAAGTGGGAGGTCACCTATAAGGTCGTACATATTAGTGAGATAAATTGAAGGTTGTACACCAAATTGTGAAATGAGGCAAAGGTTGTACACCATGGATGAAATTTACCCTCAATTTTTGCCAATTTTAAAACTGAGCTGATATCTAAATTTCAATTTGGACTAAACTGATCCTACCTACCAAATCCAGGAACCATTTTGATCCTTAATTTTTGGCTTAATATATCATCTGTTCCTAAATTTGTCCAAAAAGTTTGATTGACCTCATGAACCCCAACTTGTTTAAAATGTCATGACAGTCCCCTCAACTTGCTTAAAATGTAGTCAATTACTGAATCGGTTGCAAAAAAAAGTAAGCTGCATATAAAATATGTGTTGCACGTGTCTTGAAATATTATTACATAATTCCATGGTTATCAAAACCGGAAGAGCTAAAGGGTGAAGGGTTTAAGGTTTAACCAGGGTTAAACCGGGATTGAACCGAGGTTCAAATAATCCTAAAAAATTATAATTTTCATTTTATTTACACCTTCCAACATAATAAAAATGTTAATTTGAATTTTATATTCTAATATATAACTTAATTATCATGACCAATTATAACTTGCATATTCTGAATGTAACAAAAGCTTAACATAACTTGATTAATTTATATTCTGATATATATAAGTTATATAACCAAATTATGAAATTAAATAATATAACTTGATTTTATTACATATATTATTAATATTTTTTTTTTACTACATATTCATCAAGCATGATTTAATTTATTGGTTTGTTCGATGTGAACAAACAAAAATCAATTATCAACGGAATCAAATGAAAGTATGAATACCAAACCATTAACAAATATTCCTTCTTCAAAAAAAAAAATATTCCAGTACTACATTAATACTAATTTGGAAGTTATTTTTTTAAAATGAAATTCAAGTTAATTTTTTCTTAATTGGATTAGTAATTTTAATTGAAAGTTAAATATTTTATTTTTTTAAAAAAAAATTACAGTTCAAATATTGAACCGTTTGGACCGTAAAAACGGTGACCGGGTTTCCGGGTCGCTGGTTCAACCGGCCGGGTCACCGGTTTTTTAGCGGTTTTCTAAGATGTAATAAAATAGTCACTTCCGGACCGGAATACCTACCGGATCCGGTTGAACCGGCCGGGCCGGTCCGGGTTTGATAACCTTGCATAATTCACAAAATAGATTAAAACATATTAAAAAGAAGTTCTTACTTGTTCAAGTGTAAAATCTATTTTTTTTATAGGTTTAAAGTGTTATTTACCCCATGATCTATTCAAAATTTTATCATATGACCATTGATCTATTATTCGGTTACATTTGGCTCATGAACTATCTTAACTGCTGAAATTTCACCTAAATTTGGATAGAGACATGACAAGACCGTTATCCCACTGATATGCGAGTGACATTTTGACACATGAACTTGACACATTGCAAGTAAAATTTATTTACCACATAGATTTTTATTTTATTTAAAAATAATTAATTAGATTAAAAAATAAAAACAAATTAATAAACTAAAATTTATTAAGTTTAAGTGTCAAAATATCATCACGTGTCAATAGAATAAAGAATAGGTTAAGTTTCCATTCAAATTGGATGAAATTTCACCAATAGAATCGTTCAAAGGTTAAATATGACTAAATAATAGGTCAGATACTAGATTACAAAATTTTGGATAGATCGAATGTCAAACAGTGGTTTAAGCTTTTTTTTATATTGGAACTCAACACTCCAACCTTAGTCGTTTGACTTTTTCAAACCACGTGCAACATATATATAGTTTAGTTTTGGCTTAATACATCATTTACCCCCTGAACTTGTCCAAAAAGCTTGATTGGCCCCCTGAACTTTCAAAGTGTCTCGATAGCTCCCTGAACTTGCATAAAATGTTTAGTTAGCCCTCTGAACTTGCATAAAATGTAATCAATTGATCACTCGGTTGCAAAAAAGTAAGTTAAATGCGGAAGATGTATTCCACGCATCTTAGAATGTTATTACATAATTCAAAAATAGATTAAAAAGGAAGTTATTGTTTGTTGAACTATACAACTTGTCTTCTCTAATCTAAGAACCGTGTAGCCCGATTTCGTTCATTTTACTTTTTTTAATACTCGTGCAATACATCTTTCACATTTAACTTACTTTTTTGCAACCGAATGATCAATTGATTACATTTTGTGTAAGTTCAGGGGGCTAACTGAACATTTTATGCAAGTTCAGATGGCTATTAAGATACTTTGAAAGTTCAGAGGGCCAATCAAGCTTTTTGAACAAGTTTCAGGAGACAAATGATGTATTAAGCCTTTAGTTTTTTTTTGCAGTCAAGTAATTATTTGATTGTATTTAAGCAGATTGAGAAGACTAGCGAATATGTTTAATAAGTTTAAGGGACTTGTGAACACACACTAAAATTCACGCAACCAAACAAGTTTTTTTTGTAAAAGTTGAGGAGTTAGCCTTAATTGTTTGTCTTGCTAGGAAGCGCACGTGTTAAGCCTCAATCCGACACGTTCCCTCCTTCAATCGCAATGCGCTCGCCACACGCAAGCACCCAACCCAACCTCAATGATTCAGCTTTTCCCGTACACAACGTATACCACAAAATACATACTAATGATCTTTGAATCCCATAACATAACAATAGGGTATAGGATAACAACGTCTACATCCCTGCCATTATGATTTCTATTACTATCAATTATCATATCACCCGATTTTAATTTTTCTTGCACATATATTTCATCTCCACTTTTATATTGCAATTGATATTATTTTCAACCAAATGAATCCGACCATTCAGATATTTAATTAAAACATATATATTATTAGATAATATACTTTTATTTATATATCAAATGAATCCTCCGTCACCGGAACTGTTAAATTGGAGAATTGCGGATGTTGTGGCTGATGATGGGGAGTGAGATTGGTCTAATTTTGATCTTTTTTTTTATCTTGAAACCCTCCTGAGAATCCGGTGAGTTAAAGTTAGCAGTTTGGAGGAAGATGACGATACTCGCTGTTGGGCGTTTACTAATAACGGCCCTTGTAAATCCGCGGATGAGGCCTTTAATCGCGATCTGGATGCTCCTCCTTCGAATCTTTGGAAGGTTATTTGGTCCTTGAAGGTTTCTTATCGTATTAGGAGTTTTCTTTGACTTTGTGCTAAGAATAGGCTCCTGATGACGAATGTTGAAAGAAAACGACACCATTTGGTGGACTCGGATGCTTGTAGTAGATGTAAAGTTCATGCAGAATATCTAGCTGCATGTTCTTAAAGATTGTGTTGGTAGTGCGGCCGTGTGGAGAAAAGTCTTACCGAGAGAGTTCTTTCTGCCTTCTTTTCCTATTCGGAACAAGACTGGTTTAGAGAGGGTATTGAAGGGAAGCTGTTGGCTGGGTTCGGGTATGGAGTAATTTTGTTTGCTGTGGTCTGCCACCAAATTTGGCATTGGAGGAATGTGGAGGTGTTTGGAGAGGGAATTGTTTTCATTCCTAATATGATGGAGTTCATCTTCAGGAAAATTAAAACAATAAATGAGAGTTTTAAGGTAGATAGTTTGGCCGTGTCTAACCAAGGGGCGGCTGTTCATCTGTTAGGTTGGGGAAGACCATGTGAGGGGGTGGTGAAGTTGAATACCGATGGGTCGTGTAAAGAGAACGAGAGAATTGTTGTCGGTGGTGTTTTGAGAGATACGGGAGGTGATTGGTTGTCGGGTTTTTCTCAGAATCTGGGCTTGGATTCTTCCTTTATTGCGGAACTCTAGAGTATCTTTTCAGGGCTTAGGATGGCGGAGGATCTGGGGATTAGAAATCTGCTCGTGGAGTCAGACAATCTCGAGACGGTTAATATGATTTCGGATAAAAGGACTCTGTGTTTGGGTAGCCAGAATTTAGTAAAGGCGATTAGGAGGATTAACTCCTCTTTCAATGAGGTCAATTTTTGCCATGTTTATAGAGAGCAAAATCGGGTGGCGGATCGGTTTGCTGCGGAGGGCCATGACAGGGCTTTGAGCGTGTCTATTTTCTCTTCTCCCCCTGAGTTTCTGCTGTCTTTGCTATTTGAAGATAATGTGGGAGTTATCTTTTCTCGTCTGATCCCAGGCTAGTGTGTTGTGGTGTTTTGTTTTTTTTTTCTTTTCACTACTAAAAAAAATATATATTTTTTTTGTAAGATAAATATATTATTATAGAACATAAATATACTAAAACGTCATTATCATAAGGTTAGGCTATGCTTTTGTTTTTGACAAAGTAATGGTGATGAACTTTGACAAAGTAAGTTCATCCAGTAGTAGAAAAAACAAAATAAAACTTACTTTAAAAAAAAAGTAAGCATAGAAAGCACCCATTGTTATATATTTAATTATATTTACAAATGGATATAATATATTATTTATGAGGCTAATTCCATTTCAAAATTCACAGCTAACCTAATTACGAATCTATTTAATGTGTTAGTTGTGATATAACATGAGTCCTAATTTAAGTATTTGCTAATTGGATTAATAAATTAGTAAGTTTAAAATCAATCATTTTGATTTAAAAGCGTGTTTTGAATAAACTCGCAGAATATTTTTCAAAAGAAATTAAACTAGAAATATTTCTAAGACACGAAACATTCTAGTATCATATTAGAATCACTTATTGGTTAAGTAAACCATTGGATGATTTTGGAGATTCGGTTTATACAATTTCAAACTCGGTCATGGTATGTTTTAATTGGTAAAACAATTTGGTTTTTGACTTGCTATATATTATGCTTGTTTTATGAGTGGCAAATGTTTATGCTTTTGGAATTGATCAATTGTAATTTACAAGTTTCAAATACGACATGTGTGTCGTTTTAAGTTTTTTTGTTGTAATTTCCTTTCTTAGATTAGTAAGTAATAAATTGCTTCTTGATTTGGCTTACGTGTCCAAGTCGCGATGATGATCTGACGTCGTAGTTGTCCTACAAAATAGTATGCAGGTTAGACGAGGCCGGAGTTCGGCAAACCCGCTCTGATATCTAAGTCAGTTTATGATTAGTACTGAAAGGGTATGAACAAGTTATGAGATAGTAGTTAACGTACCCAACTTTGTGTTTATACCTGTCTATTTATAGTGTTTGATTAGATTTAATGTTGTCACCTCCTTAGGAATCTTTATGGAGCTAGGATTCTGAATCATACGAGGAATCCTTTGTCTCATAGGTTTCTGGAAGATTCCTTTATGGCTGGAGGTTAGAACCCTGTTAGCCGCATTGGATTGCTATTTGTTGGGCTTGGGCCGGTATAAACATATTCGGGCTGCTGAAGTGGGTCATTGGCCATCATAGACGCGTTTATGGCCTTTATTACTTGGACTTGGATCGTAATGAGGATGGTGTTGGAGTTTAGTGTCCTAAAGACAATTGTTTTAGGATATTAATATTAATGAGTAAATTGTTTATTTGATCATTTGTTTAATCAGATATATATAGCATTAATATGTAACTATATATATAAAGGCACAAATCTTTCATAAAGAAAGTAATCCTAAGTTTGTTTAAGTAATTATAAAGTGTTCATACAAACATGAAGTGAGACTGTACTTTATAATAAGATCAATAAACTTAAAGTAAACCTAAGTCAAGTAATATGTTATAGGGGCTGACATATTACTGTTGAGACTTGCATGTAACAGTGTTTTTTATCGAGACAGAATGCTGATCTCACAAGCTTTAGATATTTAGATATCTAGACAGTTACATGGATCCGGTGAAGGAGTTCATTAAGATTGGGACCCGACTTGAGATAACAGTATGGATTGGTTTATCTAATGTGTCAATTGTTCATCTCATTGGTATTAGTAGGTATAACTAATCCTCAGACTCAAACATTCGTTAATTAGTGATTCTAGATTATGGAGTCTGATACTTTGATTCTGTGCGAGCACGATCCAACAGGTGAGAGCCTGGGGTGTGTGAGAGCAGAGTTGGGTATCACACAAAGTAATTGCAGAATAGTTAATGTCAGATTGAACATTCGTCACTCCCGATAAGTGGGAGATATATCCAAACGGCCGCTTGTGGTGAATTAACTGAAATCCTTGCAAGGTAGGGGTGGGCAAAAAAACCGATCAAACCGATAACCGAACCGAAAACCGGTAATCCGAACCGGAAAAAGCGGTTAACCGAACCGGTGGTTTTCTTAATGATTAAAAAAATATATAGTTACCGGTTTCAGTTTCGGTTTCGGGTTAGAGTTTTAAAAACCGCGGTTAACGGTTAACCGAACCGTTTAATAAATATAACCAATTTTTTTAAAAAAATTAATATATAATTATACAACATAGATTATAAGATTAAAAAAAAGTCTTTAACATAGATTATAGCCTATATTAATATAAATATATAACATAGATTATACTTGAATGTAAACTTGAGGGATTAATATTGTAATAAGCACTTTGATGAAATATTATTTACATTTCTTTATGTTTTAAATGTAAATTTGATGGATTGTTTTTTAGTTCGGTACTTATGTTTGAATTTGAACTTTTATATGAATTCATTTCGTTTGAATTTTTGAAATTATTTGTATTTTAATATTGTTTAAAAATTTAGATTTGGGTAAAAATTATGGTTAACCGTTGATTTTTGGTTAACTGGTGAGAATTGGTTAAAAACCGTTAACCGAAAAACCTAACCGAAATTAATGGTTAACCGGTTATATGGTTAACCGATTGATATGGACCGGTTTCGGTTTGGATGGTTAAAAAACCGTTGATAACGGTTCGGTTAATTTTTTTACCTAATGGACCGGTTAACCGAATCGTGCCCACCCCTATTGCAAGGTGATAGAGTTAAGAGTAGAAATAAACATTTCACTTAACTTATCTTTCAGAGTGAATTCAACCTGTACAAGTAAAACCAGACTCTTCGTTATATGTAACCTTGACACGTTCCATGGTTATAAGGAATTGACCGACAGGATATAGTTGATGAAGGATCGTATTATACTGTACCTAATGCAGAAAGGTTAACGTCAGTTATCAACCTGACTTCTTAATTGCTCTGGGGGAATATCATAGGTTCTGTTAGTAACAGCTCGCGACGGTATTCCGTTATATATATGTTGGAATTAATCGTGATGAATAATTTCAAAGGATATATACGGCTAGTGGCAATAAATAACCTAATGGGGCGCATATGGGACTTGGAATCGGAGGACGAAAATGTAAATTAGTGAGACATAGTGCATGAGCCGAAATTTATATATTAAATAGGGATATTAGTTTGATTTAATAATTATAGTTAGATTATGGTTATAAATTAAACTAAAGGATTATGTGATACTATTAATTAGAAGTTTTATATGATTGAAACTATAATTAATTATCCCTAACAATAATTAAATTATTAATTTGATTAATAATAATTATCTAGATATAATTAGTTATTATTCAGATAATATTAAAGTGTTTATTTAATTCTCTAATTAGTAATCCTATTCCGAATGAGATTCTAATTATTTAATTACCTAACACAACTGAGATTAGGGTTTTGAGAAGTCTATAAATAGACACCCTAACCCCTAAATTTCGACACACTCAATTAGAAGGAGAAGAGGAACCGTTCCGTCTTTCGTCTTGGCTAATTAACTTTATTTCTTACTCCCTCTTTGATCTCGTATCGATTTCTGTTAGAGGCAATCATTGCGATTGCTATACTTTAAAGGTTGATTACTGATTAGTTTTGTTTTTCTATGTTGAACAAAAACGTTCGTTGCTCACGAGTTGATTATAAGAAGTTGTGGGCACTTCGTTTGCAACCGTAGATAGTTCTTCACTAAAGGTACTACTTTATATCCCTCCTTGTATGAAATAACAATTAACAGATCTTGGAAAAAGGGAAATAGATAAAAAAAATTATTATTCCGCTACGTCTAGGCTTGTCTATTTTCCTACATTGGTATCAGAGCGTATGTTAATCTGTTATTTCATATATGTAAATAAAAGGGTTTTTCAATCGCATTGAATAGATTTATTGTTAGGTTAATTAATTAATTGGTTAGTTTAATTAATCTAAAGATAAATAAGTTTTGATTACTTGATAATTAAAACTGATTATTCATAGTTCCTGATTATTTCGGTTGATAATCGTTTAAACAAAAGATTAAAAGTTTTATAGTTAGATAATTAAAACGTTTTGTTTTATTAAATCTAAAAGATAAAACTGATTACAGATATTCTGAAAATTATTTTGAAATTAAAACAATTATATGTATATATGAATTAAAAAAATATATATATAATGAGTAGCGTTTCGGGGTCGCTGCCGCGAGGCAGCAATCCCGACTCGCTACTGCGTCTGGTTACTGCCATGCGACAGCAACCAGCTGCAGCGTGACGCTGCTGCCGCTGAGGCAGCGGAGCCGCGCGGCTTGCTGCTGCCCTACGGCAACAGCTGTTACGATAGGGACGGGTCGATTAAATCGGCCCGGCCCGATCAATGGTCCCGTTTTAAAAGGATGTTTTAAACAAGCCCGTTATATATATATATATATGTTTCAGAATATAATAACTTTGTTTTGATTATCAAAATCAATTTATTTAAAAGTTTGTTTTACCTAAATATTTGATATAAGTAATTCAAAGCGTTAAATGAATTATATGAATTAATTAGGATATGCATGATACTGATTTTGTATATGTTATGTTAATCTAAAATGTACTTACTACAATTTGATTAGATTAATATAAAGGATACAAAATTGACAAGATTAAAATTGGATGTAAATTAATTTAATTGAGTCTTTGCATGTTTGACGTTATGGACATATTAGACCCTCTATAATAGTTATTCAGTCTTTTGGTATTTTAAAATAGGACCTGCGAGTCCTGCCTTCTCTTACTCTCTATTGTATTTCTCTTCTCATCCAAATCCCTTCAAATAAATTGAAGTTTCTTAAAAATTGAATATTGTTGTAATTCAATGCGTCAAGGAGAAGACGGAGGACCCAAAGAGAAATATGTAATAGTTAGTATTTCCCTAGGGTGACCCTTTATTCCGTTTCTGGCTCAACGGAATAAACTTAGAAATATGTCCATAATTATCGATGTTGAATGTATGAGTGTCTGATGAATGCTAAAGCAAATCAAGACTAGGTTAGATTATGAGACTTTAAATAAAACCTCTCACTAATCAAAAGTTAAGTCAATAAACGAATTGTTGTAAAAATCGGTTGCCCCTCCCTAATATTATAATTCAGCCGGCACTACTGGGGGCCTTAGGGTTGTTGAGTAAACTCAAGCTCGGGGTCTTATGGTAACACCTGAATTATTGAAAAATCGCTTTCACGAATACAGGGTAACGACTTGGATTAGGTTAGAATAATTGGATGAGTAAACTCATGTTGTTCTAACCTAATGGGCAATATGGTTGGGATTGATAAACGAAACATATCAGTTACTAATGTGGTTAGTAACCCAATAACCTAGAAGTCGCATTGTTGATGTGATTGATTGTATGAATCTACCTAATGAATAAAACTTAGCTTGTTGAGTAAACTCAAGGTAAAATTTTAGGAGTTAAGTTTCTAGCTCACTAAAGGGTTTTTGAATATCCTTCGAATTAATATGGAGGGTTATTAATTTGGTAAAATAGTGGGAGCAATTTAAAAACATAAAGTCCAACATATTTAAATTGTAAATGAATTAAACAAATGAATAACATCCGTCACTTTTTTCTCACTCTCAGGTTATAAACAAATCGTACTCTAAAACAATCATGTCGAAAATCGATCTAAGAAATATCCTTACCGATAACAAATTGAATGGTTCAAATTTTGTCGACTGGTTTCGTAACCTCAAAATTGTTTTGAAGTTCGAAAAGATAGGGTATGTATTGGATACGTCGATACCCGCTGTTCCGGCCGATGATGCACCCATTGAAGAGATTGATGCCTATCAGAAGCATCGATTCAATGATGAACACGCGGGGTGAATCATACTTGCATCAATGACACCATATCTGCAAAGGCAACATGAGGAGATGGATGCATATTCTATTGTCATGCACTTGAAAGAGTTGTTCGGGAAACAAACTCGATGTGAACGTTTTGAAATATCAAAATTGTTGTTTCGCTGCAGGATGCAAGAGGGCACATCTGTTATGACACATTGTGTCAAGATGATTGGCTATATCACCAAACTTTCTAGTATTGGCTTTGCGATGGATCATAAACTAAGTGTTGACTTACTTCTTACGTCCCTCCCAGAAAGTTATTCCCAGTTCACCATGAACTACCAGATGAATGACTTACATATCTCTCTTGAAGAGCTCGCCAATATGCTCAAGACTGTTGAGCCCAACATGAAGAAAGATAAGGTGATACTCGCTCTTGTGATTGAGGGATCAAAGAAGAGGAAAGGGACTTTTCCCAATCCAAGATATCCCAAGAAGAACAAGGGAGGCAAGCCAGCCCAAGCCAAAGGAAAGCAAGTCAAGAAGCCCAAAGGGGAATGCCACTTTTGTGGTAAAGATGGGCATTGGAGGAGAAATTGCAAAGAGTACCTAGCTTCTCTCAAGAAGGGAAAGAACGGTGCTTCAACTTCTGGTATGTTCTATATTGAAATTAACTCAATTTCGCAGTCTGAATCTTGGGTATTGGATACCGGATGTGGATCTCATATTTGTATGAATATGCAGAAACTAAAGCAGACTAGGGAATTGAAGAAAGGAGACATGAATCCGCGAGTTGGAAATGGTGCAAGGGTTGTCGCACTCGCGATTGGAGATTATAATCTACATCTACCATTAGGACTTGTAATAGAATTAAAGAACTGTTTGTATGTTCAAGAGATGCCTCGTAACATTATTTCTATTAGCTGTCTAGTTGATGATGGATTTCATGTTTCAATTAAGAACAATAATTGCGAATTTTATAGAAACAACATTTTCTATTTTTCAGGAATATCCCTAAATGGGATTTATATTTTGAATGATAAGATTTCTGCTTTCACAATTGATACCAAAAGACTTAGACTAGATAATTCAACTTACTTGTGGCATTGTCGTTTAGGCCATATAAACCAGAGACGCATGCTTAAGCTACATCAAGATGGGCTTATAGACTTGATTGATTGTGAATCAATGGGAACATGTGAGTCATGTTCAAAAGGAAAAATGACAAAGACTGTCACGTCCGTGTCTAAACTTTTAGAATTTATACCTTGATAGTAATATATATTATAATTATTAGGTGTGTGATTTTTATTTGGTGTTATAGGAAAAGTTTGGAGTTAATTCGATGGTTTAGAAGTACATGATATAGAGAAGGTTACCCACCGTTTAGGCGAGGTTTGGAAGTTGGCTGCTTATTGTTAGAATTATGGTTAGAAGTTTGGTATTGCAATTGTAATATAATGATATTTGGATAAATTGGAGACTCCTAAGTATTGATTATGATCTTTCTATTTCACGTCCGATGCCGATTGAGGTCGTTTAGGGTCGGGTGTGACAAAGACACCCTTTAGCAATAAAGGTGAGCGTGTATCAGACACTCTAGGATTAATACATTCGGATGTATGTGATCCTATGTCAGTCCAAGCAATAGGAGGATTCAGATACTTCATTAGCTTCATAGATGACCATACTAGATATGGCTATATCTATTTGATGAAGCACAAGTCAGAAGCTTTTGAGAAATTCAAATGCTTTAAGAATGAAGTTGAAAATCAAACAGGAAAGACTATTAATATACTTCGATCTGATCGAGGTGGGGAATATCTTTCAGAAGAATTTATGAATTATCCAAATGAATGTGGAATATGCTCACAATGGATGCCTCCTTATACACCACAACACAATGGTGTATCAGAGAGGAGAAATCGAGCCTTACTAGATATGGTACGATCCATGATGAGCACCGCATCTCTTCCAAAATCATTCTGGGGCTATGCCTTAGAAACTGCCCTATTTACCTTAAACCGAGTTCCGACCAAATCTGCCAGTTCCACACCGTTCGAACTGTTCGTTGGTAAAAAGCCCCTTTTCTCTTTTATGAGAATATGGGGATGTTCAACATATGTTAAACGCATTGTGTCAGATAAATTAGATCCCAAATATGACAAGTGTTTCTTCATTGGATACCCAAAAAAAAACCATGGGATATTACTTCTATCATCCAGATGATCAGAAAGTAATTATATCCAAACACACAGTGTTTCTGGAGAAAGAGTTTCTAGAGGAAACACAAAATGGAAGCGTAGTTGAGCTTGAGGAAGTTCAAGAGGAATCACATGCTGAAACCGCGGAAGAGGAAGTCGAGTCCGAACCTGTTTCACTAGATGAAACACAAGTGTCATATCCCACTCGTAGATCTCAAAGAGTTCGTGAACTCCCAGTTAGATACGATTTTCTAGTGGGAGATAAGGAACTGGTTCCCATGTTAGACGATGAACCCGACACCTACGAAGAAGCTCTTGCTAGTCCAGAATCTAAAGCATGGCTTGAAGCCATAAATTCTGAAATGGACTCTATGTATACTAACCAAGTGTGGACTTTGGTTGATCCACCCGAAGGGATAAAACCCATTGGGTGCAGGTGGATCTTCAAGAAGAAGACAGACATGGATGGAAAGGTTAGTACCTACAAAGCTAGGTTAGTAGCGAAAGGATATCGTCAAAAGCAAGGAGTTGACTATGACGAGACTTTCTCTCCAGTAGCCATGTTCAAATCCATCAGAATATTGCTTGCAATTGCCGCTCATTTTGATTATGAGATTTGGCAAATAGATGTGAAAACAGCTTTCCTAAATGGAAACCTGCTTGAGGATGTATACATGATGCAACCTGAAGGTTGTTGGAAATTAGGCTAAGGTATAGCAACGGAAATATAAATTTTTTTAACCTATTTCCATAAACCACAAGATCCGTTAACCGTTATTTCATATAAAGAGGGATAAGAAGAATTACCTCTTGATGATCAATCTACCGTTGTTAATGAAGTGCCCACAACTCTTCTCCGAGTTCCCAAACACGAAATAAAGCACGGGAAGATTAATTTAGAATCAACCGTTGAATAGCAACCAAAGTAGATTGCCTCTAACTAATCAACACAAGATCAAGGATAAAAGAAATAGATGAAATCAATTGATCAATGGAAGCCGTAGAGAAATCTCGTCCTCGAACTAGGGGTGTCGAATTTTCTCTCTCTTGTGCTAGGGTGGATTTCGAAAATCTCAGTAGGGGATTAGCATGTAGATTTCGAAAATCTCAAGGGGGAGGGGTATTTATAATCTCTTGTATCTAATCCCTAGTTAGATAAAATTAGGTTACTGAATAGGAATTCAATTCGGAATAGAATTCCTAATTATTATCTCACTATATATCTAATATATCAAGGATAATAATAATAACATTATTGGATAATAATAGGAGTATAATAATCTAATTAAAACTCCTAACTTATTTATCTCTTAATTAATTCAATTCATAATCCTAATCTAATTAGGATTAACAAAATCAAATTAATTATTCATGTATTTCCTTACATGAATTTCAACCCCCCCCTTGGTCCATGGGCCTTCTTGGGCTCAATTGGGCTTCCATCAATTAATTAACATCTATCTCTCTTTTAGGTTCCAAGTCTTATGTGTGACCCATTAGGTTCTTATTGCTTCTAGCCGTATGCAATGTTATTAAATTAATTTTCAAAGAATTATATTTAATCTTTGCATAACGGAATGATGTACAGAGTATGTGATTAGCAAGTCCGTAATCATTCCCCCAGAGCTATAAGAAGACAGGTTGATTCTGTCGTTAACCTTTCCATATTAGTTACAGTATAATTCGATCCTTTATCAACTACATCCTTGAACTGAATCTTATGACTATGGGTGATGTCAAGTCGCATATAGCGAGACGTTCGTTTTACTTGTACAGGCCGAGTCAACTCAAAAAGATAGGTTAAGTGAAATCTGTATTTCAACTCTTAAGCTATCACCTTGCAAGGATTTAGAGTCAAGTCTTCCACAAGCGATCCATGGATGTATCTCCCATTTATCGGGAGTGATAAATGCTCAATCCAATATATAACGATCCCGCAATCACTTCCTGTGATACCCAACGTCTACTGTTCACACCCCAGAGTCATCTCTGTTAAGGATCGTGTTACACCAGAGTCAAAGCGTCACATTCCGTAATCCAGAATACCAATTAATATTCCTTTGAGTCTGAGGATTAGTTATACCTATTAATACCAATGAGATGAACAGGTGACAAGGATGAATCTACCCATCCTGTTATCTCAAATCGGATCCCCAATCCTAATGAACAACTTTTCGTCGGATCTATGTAACTGTCCAGATATCTGTATATATGAAGCTTGTGAGATCAACTTTCTGTCGGACAGAAGACATTGTTACATACAAGTCTCAACAGTGATATATCAATCCTAAACATATCACTTTACTTGGGGTGGTTTTAAGTTTATTATAAAGTTTTGTCTCACTTCATGCTTGTATGAACACTTTATAATCACTTTAAATAAACTTACGTATTTCCTTTTATTAGACTTTATTTAGTGCTTAAAAGGGATTGCCTTTATATAGTTATAAAACATATATCTCATTAAAATAAATGATATAAAGAACAATTCATTTACATTAAGTTTGTATCCTAGAACAATTGTCTATAGGACACTAAACCCCAACAAAGGTTTCACGTCGAATGATGCAACCAAGGTTTTCAAACTTCAAAGGTCCATTTATGGACTTAAGCAAGCATCTAGAAGCTGGAACAAGCGTTTTGATGAAACCATAAAACAATTTGGTTTCGAACAAAACTCTCCAGAGGCTTGTGTTTACAAGAAGATAAGTGGGAGCTCAGTCGTTTTCTTAGTACTATATGTTGATGATATACTACTTATGGGAAACGATGTTGCAATGTTACAAATAGTAAAAGTTTGGTTATCGGGTAATTTCTCCATGAAAGACTTGGGAGAAGCAGCTTATATCTTGGGGATTAAGATCTATCGGGATAGATCGAAAAGACTGTTTGGACTATCCCAGTCTACATATATTGACAAAGTCCTAAAGCGTTTTGACATGCATTAATCGAAAAGCGGTAACTTACCAATGGTCCATGGTGTCAAGTTATCAAATGATCAATGTCCTAAAACGGACAGTGATAAGAATCACATGGCTGTAATTCCTTACTCCAGTGCGGTTGGTTCGATCATGTATGCCATGCTTTGCACTAGACCTGATGTGGCGTTCGCATTGAGTATGACGGGCCGCTATCAAGGGAATCCAGGATTTGATCACTGGATTGCTGTCAAGAACATTCTTAAGTACCTTAGAAGGACTAAAGACATGTTCCTTATATATGGACACGGATAATTAAAAATTGAAGGATATTCAGATTCCAGTCATCTGACTGATGAAAATGATTATAGATCCCAATCAGGATACCAGTTTATCCTGAATGGAGGTTCAGTTAGTTGGAAGAGTTCCAAGCAATGAAGTGTTGCTTTCTCGTCGACTGAATCAGAGTACATCGCAGCTGCAGAAGCGGCAAAGGAGGCAGTTTGGATTAGGAAGTTCATAACGGAACTAGGAGTGGTGCCTGACATTGTGAATCCCATTACTCTGTACTGTGATAACAATGGAGCCATTGCACAAGCAAAGGAACCACGGTCTCATAATGCATCCAAACATTATCTCAAGCGATATCATCTCATTAGGGAGATTATAGCCAGGGGAGATGTGAGAATAGAAAAAATGCCTACTGAGGACAACATTGCAGATCCGTTGACCAAGCCATTACCACAAAGAGCTCACGATAAACATCTTAGTTCTTCTGGTATTAGTTTCAAGAACAATTGGCTTTAGTCCAAGTGGGAGAATGTTGGAGTTTAGTGTCCTAAAGACAATTGTTTTAGGATATTAATATTAATGAATAAATTGTTTATTTGATCATTTGTTTAATCAGATATATATAGCATTAATATGTAACTATATATATAAAGGCACAAATCTTTCATAAAGAAAGTAATCCTAAGTTTGTTTAAGTAATTATAAAGTGTCCATACAAGCATGAAGTCGGACTGTACTTTATAATAAGATCAATAAACTTAAAGTAAACCCAAGTTAAGTAATATGTTATAGGGGTTGGCATATTACTGTTGAGACTTGCATGTAACAGTGTTTTCCGTCGAGACAGAAAGCTGATCTCACAAGCTTTAGATATTTAGATATCTAGACAGTTACATGGATCCGGTGAAGGAGTTCATTAGGATTGGGACCCGACTTGAGATAACAGTATGGATTGATTTATCTAATATGTCAATTGTTCATCTCATTGGTATTAGTAGGTATAACTAATTCTCAGACTCAAACATTCGTTAATTAGTGATTCTGGATTATGGAGTCTGATACTTTGATTCTGTGCGAGCACGATCCAACAGGTGAGAGCCTGGGGTGTGTGAGAGCAGAGTTGGGTATCGCACAAAGTAATTGCAGAATAGTTAATGTCAGATTGAGCATTCGTCACTCCTGATAAGTGGGAGATATATCCAAATGGCCGCTTGTGGTGAATTAACTGAAATCCTTGCAGGGTGATAGAGTTAAGAGTAGAAATGAACATTTCACTTAACTTATCTTTTAGAGTGAATTCAACCTGTACAAGTAAAACCGGACTCTTCGTTATATGTAACCTTGACACATTCCATAGTTATAAGGATTTGACCGACATGATATAGTTGATGAAGGATCATATTATATTGTAACTAATGCAGAAAGGTTAACGTCATTTATCAACCTGACTTCTTAATTGCTCTGGGGGAATATCATAGGTTCTGCTAGTAACAGCTCGCGACGGTATTCCGTTTTATCTATGTTGGAATTAATCGTGATGAATAATTTTAAAGGATATATACGGCTAGTGGCAATAAAGAACCTAATGGGTCGCATATGGGACTTGGAATCGGAGGACGAAAATGTAAATTAATGAGACATAGTGCATGGGCCGAAATTTCTATATTAAATAGGGATATTAGTTTGATTTAATAATTATAATTAGATTATGGTATCCCTAACAATAATTAAATTATTAATTTGATTAATAATAATTATCTAGATATAATTAGTTATTATTCAGATAATATTAAAGTGTTTATTTAATTCTCTAATTAGTAATCCTATTCCGAATGAGATTCTAATTATTTAATTACCTAACACAATTGGGATTAGAGATTTGAGAAGTCTATAAATAGACACCCTTTCGACACACTCAATTAGAAGGAGAAGTGGAACCGTTCCGTCTTTCGTCTCGGCTAATTAACTTTATTTCTTACTCCCTCTTTGATCTCGTATCGATTTCTGTTAGAGGGAATCATTGCGATTGCTATACTTTAAAGGTTGATTACTGATTAGTTTTGTTTTTCTGTGTTGAACAAAAACGTTCATTGCTCACGAGTTGATTATAAGAAGTTATGGGCACTTCGTTTGCAACTGTAGATAGTTCTTCACTAAAGCTATTACTTTCTATCCCTCCTTGTATGAAATAACAATTAACAGATCTTGGAAAAGGGAAATAGATAAAATTTCATTATTCCGCTACGCTTAGGCTTGTCTATTTTCCTACAGATGGTGCTGACGTCATGCATATGACATCATTTAGCATGATATCAGATGTGCCCCACCTCCTAATCTTAAGATATTCTTTCGGGATTCCTTTATAAAGTTTCCTTCTACAAAAGGGTCATTTTGTTATTTTGCCTTTTCTCAAGCCGTCACCTTTTGAGATCAATCACGAGGCCGCTTGTTGCTTTGCCAATGTGTCTTCTTGGGGATGGGTCTAGAATCCCGTGTTTGCGGCTTTTTAATGAGAATACTTGTTTCAATGTCGGAGATGTTTCACTTGTCCTGAAATCTGTTTGTTTTCCTTCTTCCCCTTTATCTTATTCTCTTTGGTCGTTGTATTCTCTCGCCTTTTTCTTCTCGATAGTTCCATTGCCCTTGTCATTTTGGATTCATGCTTGTTTTTCTTCGCTTGAGGAAGTCAATTTTTTTCTGCAAGTTTCAGTAAGTTCTCCTTCCTTTCCTTCATTTCTCTTGCTTAAATTATGGTTCGTGGGGGGTTCGTCTCATGACAAGGGTCAAAAATCACAACTTGGCAACAAGAGTAAGTCTCGCAACAAAAAGGATAAGGAACCTAAGAAGCCGAATATTCCTCATTTGAGAAATCATGAACAACTATCTACCTTTGATGATTTTACTTTGGCTACTCTGGTATCCCAGTATCCCGAGTTTGCGCATTTAGAGGCTAGGGTTCCAAGCCTTGACCATGTGGTTAATGAATCACCTGAGGACCATCTAGGGTTTTAAGAGATTTTTCTTGGGAACTGCGTTCATCTTCCCTTCTCCAACGGTATTGTGAATGCACTGAATGAACTAGATATCTGACCGGCATAATTATCTCCAAATGGTTGGTTGAATCTCCTGGGTATAACTAAGGTTTGTGAGGATTTGGAATTCGAACTGACATGTCTCTATTTCGACATATTTTGACTCCTAATCGGAGGCCATCAAATGACTGCTTGTGGATTTCAAAGCTTCCTACCAACCGATGATCTTTTATGATCGATAAACCTTTCAGCAACAAGAATAGATATTGATATTGACTGGAAAAAACCTCACGCTTGTACCCTACAGCTAGGGTTTATGTGTAGTACCCTTACTTGGGGTTGAAGTCTCGATTGGCCCTGTCGATTTCGATACCGTTTCCTCCCTAACAAGAGCTGTGATTTTGCGGTATCACTCATCCCTTTACCCATACAAATTTTGTAATCATCCGGATTCTCCTGGACATCGACACATTCAATGGAATCCCTCGAAGGTAACTATCGCAACCTGTCATTGGAAGAGGAAGAGTTGGCGCCGGTCATAATCCCAGAACAGGAACAGGATCAGTCATACGACCTAAGATGGAGCTGTGTGGGCAGATTCGTAGCAGAAAAACCGGTTAACGTGGAAGGGATGAAAGTAACCATGTCCAAGCTCTAGAAACCAGCAGGAGGTATTGCTATTTTAGAACTCAATAATAATCGCTTCCTTTTTCAGTTCCACCATGTGTTTGATGTCAATACGGTTATGAATGGAGGCCCCTGGTCTTTCGAAAATAAATTGCTTGTGCTAAAGCGCGTCTCAGAGCAGAGCGAATTCTACATGGTCGAGCTGAACAAAGTTGCTTTCTGGGTGCAACTCCATGACTTGCCAGGGGGCTATCGGTCTGAGAAAATCGCAGTGACATGTGGAAACTATGTAGGGAAGGTACTTCGTAATGATCCACGAGATTATCTAGAATCGTTTGTCGGATATCTCCGGGTTCAGGTTTTACTGGATGTCCGAAAGAGCCTAAAGAGAAGAATGAAACTGGGATCGTCGGCTACAGAGTGGATATGAATCAATTTTAAGTATGAAAGGCTCCCGCTTTGTTGCTTCTTTTGCGGCATACTAGGGCACAACGAGAGGGACTGCCTTGCCTACAAAGCACTAGAAGATCCTGAGCACCCTATACTGTACGGCACTTTTCTGAGAGCAGCTCCGAGAAGATTCCAACAAAACACATCCCCGTGGCTCCATTCAGCTCCAGCACTCATCAGCCGAAATAATACGGGAGCGGATAGCGACAAGTTAGAGGTACTCAGGAAACAGGCTCTAGACCGTAATTCTGAAATTATGCAAGAGGAAGTTAGTGATCACCTAATCTTAGAGACAAAACGGAAACGAAGTGGGGAAAATTCAGACGCTTTCTCGGAAGAAGGAATCAATGAAATAGAGATATCGACAGGTTCCATAGAGGGGGCCAGCCAGATGCTATGACTTGTATAAGCTGGAACTGCCGAGGTGTGGGCAACCTCGAGACAGTAAGTGAGCTTAAAGAGCTCATACAGACCCACAAACCCATCATCCTTTTTTTAATGGAAACTATGGTGAGTACTAGTGCTATTTCAAATTTAAAACATACTCTGGGATTCGATCAACATTTTGCAGTTAATTGTGTTAGAGGAGGGGGAGGAGTGGCTATTATATGGAAACAGGAGACCGATGTCAGGTTACAGAAATATAGTAGTCACTTCATTGATATTATTGTTTCCTCACCCCGAGAGAGGGAGTGGCGCTTTACCGGATTTTATGGATTCCCGGAACGGGGAAGAAGAGAGCTCTCATAGAAGTGTTTGAAAGATTTATACCGGATTTCTCAATTACTATGGATAGTCATCGGAGATTTCAACGACATGGCCCTTTCAACTGAAAAGCGAGGTGGTCGTAGACATCCGCTCGCGTTGCTTACAGGCTTTAATGAGACACTTGATTACTGTGATTTGATGGAAATCCACATGATAGGCTATCCGTTTACTTAGGTCAGAAACAGACGAGGAGAACCACCGATTGAGGAAAAGCTGGATAGAGGGGTGGCTAATAAGGAATGGCATGACCAATTCCCACTTGCTAGAATATAGAACATAGCCACAAGACAATCTGATCACTCGGCCTTGGTGCTTAATTTTGAGGTCTCTCCTACCTTAGTTGCACCTCAATTCCGATACGAAAACGCCTGGGGAATGGAGGATGGATGCAAGCAACTGATAAATGAGAATTGGCAGGAAAATCGAGAGCTACAGTTTTCAGACAGGCTGAAATTATGTCGAGCAGCAGTTCAAACATGGGGCCGAAATTACAAAAACCAGTTCAAAGGGCGAGCTAAGAGGCTACAGAGACAGTTAAAGAATCTGAGAGGGTCAGTAAATAACGAGGAGCAGACACGAGTCCTTAATGAACTAGAGAAGGTGCGAAGTGCACAGGAAGTATATTGGAAACAAAGGGCGAACTTGAAATGGTTGCGAGAAGGTGATCATAACTCTCGTTATTTTCATGCTACTGTCCGAAGTCGACAATGCAAAAATAGCTATGACGGATTAGTTAACGAGACAGGGGATTACAAGACATGGAACACGGGCCTAGCGGAAAACATTCAGAACCAATTCGTCCATTTATTTCAATTGCAAGGAAGTGAGGGGCTGAGCATGGTTGAGGGAATTCAATCTCGTGTATCACCAAGATTAAAATAGATGTTAGCAAGACCGTATACCGGGTACGAAGTGGAGAAAGCGGCTTTGTCAATGCACCCTGATAAGTCGCTAGGTCCAGATGGGCTCAATTCTGGATTTTTCCAGCAACACTGGCACGTGATTGGGAATGAAGTCTCAATGTTTTGTGCAAATTGTCTTAATGAGGGAGAGATTCCGTCCTCACTGAACCTCACCAACTTAGTACTAATCCCGAAGAAAAGCCCCCCATTATCCATCTCGGACCTGCGGCCTATTGCATTATGTAATGTCCTTATGAAGATCATGACTAAGACTATTGCAAATCGCTTAAAATAGGTTTTGGATTCCATCATCTCTATCTCACAAAGCGCTTTCATTCCAAAAAGGGCAATCACAGACAATATTATGGTGGCCTATGAAATTGGTCATGCATTGCGTTTAGGGAAGGGCGGTAAGAAGGGATATGCTGCACTGAAAGTTGATATGACAAAGGCATACGATCGAGTGGAATGAGAGTTTTTGAAAGCGATAATGACACAATTGGAGTTTCCAGAGCAGTTTATCAAGCTAGTTATGTGTTGTGTAAAAACGGTTGAGTATCAGATCGTTAGTAAGAATGCTAGCTTCCCCAAATTCAAACCTACGCGAGGCCTAAGATAAGGGGACCCCCTCTCCCCGTACCTATTTATACTGTGCAATGAAGGTTTATCAAATTTACTCATACAGGCTGAAGAGGGAGGCAGTTTACATGGGTGCAGGATCAGTCGAGGCGCTCCAATGGTCTCTCATCTCCTTTTTGCTGAGGATAGTTATTTCTTTTTTAGAGCCTCGGTGGAAGAATGTACGGTGGTCAGAGAAATCTTCCAGAAATACAAAAGAGCGTCAGGGCAAAAGATTAATCTTAGCAAATCTAAAATCACCTTTAGCTCGAAGGTGCCAACTGAAAGGAGAGAAGAACTCGCATAATTCTTGCAAGTACCCCAAGCGACCAATCATGACACCTATCTAAGACTACCGTCAGCAGTCGGGCAGAACAGAACAGCGACATTTTGGTACGTGGTGGACAGATTACAGAAGAATATTAGAGGATGGAGAAGTAAGAGACTATCTCAAGGAGGAAAGGAGATTTTAATCAAAGCTGTAGCGCAATCTATCCCGTCCTATATACTACAAGTATTGCTTCTCCCAAAATCAATCTGTAAGAAATTAGAAGTGTTGCTGAACTCGTATTGGTGGGGAAGGGGAATTAAATGGAAAGAATGGAAGTCACTTTGTCACCGTAAAGACTGGGGCGGGATGAATTTCCGTCGATTCCACGAATTTAACATAGCATTCTTAAGCAAACAATCGTGGAAGTTTATGACAAATCCGCAATCTCTAGTGTGTCGTTTGTTTAAGGCACGCTACTTCCCCCGGGTTGATTTTAGAGATGCAATTATAGGAGCTAACCCGAGTGCAATATGAGTCAGCATATTTCGAACCAGCAGCTAATGCGAGAAGAAGTTGGAATGAGGATTGGAAACGGGAAGAATACTCGAGTATGGATTGATAGATGGCTGCCGAATCAGTCGGGTATTCCGCAGTTTGGTGAGGCGATGAACTTGGACTGGACAGTGGATCGATTTATCAGCAATGGACATTGGAATATGGAGATGCTTGGAGATTATTTTACACCGGAGGATCAGCAGGCAGTTTTACAGTTGCCTATTTCCTCTTGTGATAGAGATGATCTTGTATGTTGGCGACGGGATAAGAAAGGGATTTTCACTGTGAAATCAGCTTATTACACTCTCATGGAGGCCTACCCTAGCCCTCCGGAAGATGTAAAAAATGCCCCCTGGCGTCTGCTGTGGCAAATGGCTTATCCCCCGAAGATAAAAAACTTTCTATGGCGACTTGCCTAGAACATAATCCCAACGAAGGTGTCTTTGTATAACAGACGTGTTGATATTGATATTCGGTGTCCTCTGTGTCAACAATCTGATGAAACATTATCGCACTTGTTCATCAGCTATCCTGTGGTTAGATCAGTTTGGAATGCGTCCCCTTTGGCTTACTTGAGAAGCTCGTATTTATAGGAAATGAGAGATTAGTGGAGAGCAGCGTTAAATAACGGAACATCAGAACAGTCGGGTCAATGGGCGGCGTTAATATGGAATACATGGTATTGGAGAAACCAATGGGTCTGGAACAGGAAGGCTATCGACCCCCCGAAGATCAGCCGGAAAGCGAGCCATCTCCTTCAGGCTTGGATTGCGGTGCAAAAACTATACAACATAGCTCCAATTACGACCGCTGCTATCAATCCGAGTCGGTGGTCCTCACCTCAGTCGGGCCTGAAAATTAACTTTGATGCTGCTATAAATGTCGAGCTGGGTAGGATTGGCATCGGAGCTGTTATACGGGATAGAGCAGGTTCGGTAATCGCTATCCTTATCGCCAGATACAGGGTAACTACTTATCAGCCGTGGTGGAAGCTATCTCGTGTAGAGAAGCCTTAAACTGGATCAAGGAAAGAGGAGACGAGGAGGTTTGTGTAGAGGGAGATGCTCAAATTGTCATAAACGCGTTACGTAAGGAACCCGAGGAAGATTTGTCTAGTCTGGGACTATTCTTAGCCGATTGTCATTCTGTCTCACAACAAATTCCTAGATGCAATTTTCATTTTGTACATAGGACGCTAAATAAAGTAGCGGATGCAATTGCAAGACTAGGTTTATCTTCCCCGACTGTTACAGTAACGAACATTATCCCCCAAACTATTGTAAGCCTATTGGCTAGTGATTTATCTTGATTTATAATATTCATTCTTTCATTCAAAAAAAAAAACCTTTCAGCAACAAGTTTAAACCTCACTGGTTTTGGATCTGCCTTCCCAAGGATGAAGGGGGCCAAATCCTTGGGGATTCTCTTTACCCCCCCCCCCCCCCCCCCCCCCGGGTTTCCCTTATGCTGCTCCTGGAATTCAACTGCCATGGAAAAGATAGCTTTCACGAGGGATCAGTTGTTGAGTCATTTGGTGGAGAACATGACATTTTTGGTCATTGATGAGCGTCGTAGGTTCATGTAGAGGGGATACTCATATATTTAGAGGTAGAAACGAACCCTTCTTTTGAGTTTGTTTTGATTCTTTAATTCTTATGTGTGCAGGTTCTAACATGCGTATTATGTGGCTGAAATTGCTAGCTTGCCAATTGGGTGCCAAGAAAGGTGCTGAGGAGGAGGCTAAGGCAGCAGCTCGTGTTGCATCTGGACCAGTTCCTCAGGAGATTCCTTCCTCTCCCCACAAGTTCCAGTAGCTCATTGAGGGCGACAAGAAATGTTTCCTCTTCTTATAAAGTTATTTCTCCATCTTCGCTTGTTTCACACAATGTTTTGATATGTCTTTTAATATTATCTTTATTCTCGTTGTAGCGACGACCTCGGCCGGTGGTGTTTTTGGGCTAAATTCCAAACCTTTGGCGGTCGACCCTATTCTTATGGGGGTCCCATTGAGTCGGGTTCTACTACTTCATTGGGGGAGGAACAAGATGTTAGGTACTTTTGAAGGGATACCCTTGAAACTAGAAGAAAATATTTTCCATTACTCACTATCCAGAACTTTACAACAACATTTTAGAGATTTGATCAACCGACCAAAATTTAGTATAAATAGCACATGAGACGTGTAAATTGTCTGAAATTGTGATAGTTCCTTAAGAACAAGATTGAATTTCTTGATGAAAAATACAAAGACTCTTCTTAGCAAAACCTGTGAGAGGGATGTTGCGAAACTTCCTTAGCAATGTCTAGCCAAACGTCACTTACTATGGATGAATTCACAACACAACATGTAACATATATATATATATATATATATATATATATATATATATATATATGTGTGTGTGTTTTCACATAATTATGTACCAAGTTGGAAATAGGTAATTAGTCAATGAGGTAATCCATTTTACTAGCTCGAAATTCATCAATATTACGTTACACATAATCAGTGGTAGAGTCAGGATTTCATATCTAGGGGTTGATTTTAGCCCTACTGTTTGGAGTAATTTTCCAGAGTCTACCCCAAAATTTTTTTGGCCTCCAGCGCGATAAAACTGTTTCGTTTTAGTGTGTTGATTAAAAAAATAAAAATGTCTAACATGAAAAGTGTAGATATATTTAATTTTCTGTAAGTTCAACGCTAATTTTCTAAATTAAAACCCCTAAACAAGCATACCAATCTTCATAAATTCAATATTTAAATTGAGATTTTGATTAAAGGAAAAAATTAAAATTAATTGATAATAATGGTGAAAAAAGATAATTAAATTAGGCAATAATATTGACATTTTAATTTAAGAAAAAAATTACAATGAGAACAATGATGGAAAAAAGAATAAAATTTAATATTGATATTCTGATTTAGGGAAAAAAATGATAATTGGATAAAGTTGAGGACAAATATGTTGGAATCTAGAATTACTTAGTTGTGGAGGAGCCATGAGCTACCACTTAAACCAACTATGCAAACTTAATTTTCTATTATATAATCATATTCTATGATATAAATACTAATTTAACTATTTTTAGAGCTCCTCGGGAATGTACCACTATTTCTCAGAGGTGGTGTTGGAAACCGGGGGCTCCAGGCTGTCTCTGCCCATGCGTATAATTATATTATGAACTATTGATTAAACATAGCAATAAAGTCATTGGCTTTCATTTTTTCTTTTTCAGATTTAACAGTTAATGTGGCTTGTCAGTTAATTTGATTGTCGGGTTCTGCTTTACATACCTAATATTTCAATCACGAAGTTTGTATAAATATACATCTAAATTTCCCATATAAACAATATATTCTTAATTTTATTCTTCAAGTAAAATAATTTTATATTAAAAAGTCAAATTTTTAATTGTTTGAATGTAAAAAATAAACTCAATTGACGGGAGTTAAGTGTAAGAAAATCTCCTGCCGAAACAACAACATCAACATCGTTTTGGTTTTATTATGGGAGAAAATAAAATAAAATGCACAATCTTTTATCAGCTGGGAGAATAATAAGTATTCGTATATGAAATAAGTATACAAGGACGAAACCATTTCTTTTTTTTTTGACGGAAACAGAGGCTTTATTAAGAATTAATCGTATCCTTACATAAGATAACCTCAAGCCAAATTGGCAAAGAATTGCTAGAGACAATACTAGCATTTGATAAGGCATTTCTAGCTATGGCATGAGCTGCCTTATTCAGTTGACAGGGTGCAAATCGAATTTCAAAGTTTTGTGACAGAGAGAGCAAGCTTCTGCATTCTTGGACAATGCCGCCCAGGTCCGAGATATCCTCCGCGGTAGATTTGAGGCTGCTGACTATTTCCTTGGCATCAATTTCAAAAATGACGTTATGAAGGTTGAGTGAGATAACCCAAATTATACTCTGCCGAAGTGCCACCGCCTCAGCTATCCCCAGATCAAACACACCCGGATACCATGAGCTCATGTATCTGCAACATCTTCCATCTGTATCCCGCAGAACTGCTCCCAATCCGCATTTTTTCTCAGAACTGAAGATGGAGCCATCCACGTTACATTTTAGCGAACCCAGAGGTGGCTTCTCCCACCTGATTAGACCAGTAGACACATCTGACCCCGGCCTAGCAGCAAAGCCCGCCCATCCAGCAGTAGGCCTTGCTCCAATCATGCGAGGGACTTCGACATCAAAAGGCGCAGCACCTGCTACAATCTTTGTAGGCGCAGCACTAGTCTCGCCTACCCTTTCCCCCCGAGCTGCGTTGCCTTCCGAACTACTACTAGCCCCTGCGTCAAATCTTCGTCCACCAGTCCGCAGAATCACCTCGCCAGTGCCAACAATACTCGCAACAGTGCCAGAGTTCAGAGCCACATCCGTGCCATATTCCGCCATCTTGTTTGAATCCCCAACACAGTTCAAACCAGATATCCCCGCAATGTTCAAACCTGCAGCAGCAGCAAACCCAGATTCTGCAGTGGTATCTGTTACCTGTTCCGCAGCAGCCTGATCATGGGCGATTTCCCCAACAGCAGCTGTAGCAACACCACTAAAGACATCAACTATTTTCTGGGCACTTGTAGTCCTCCAATCAAAACAAATTCGACGGGCCGAGTTTATAGCAGCCTGGGGAGTTAGGCAGTTTCCGTTCCAGACAATATTATTTCTCTGCGTCTAGATTGCCCAAAAGATTATTCCAACATCCCCTGCAATATTGTTACACATTGAATCGCAAATGTTTAGAAACCAATCAGCAAGACTATCCAGAACTTCGTCTGGGGCAGGCAATCCCATATATGCCCAACAAGCTGCAGCATATGGACAAGAGATAAAAAGATGTCAATCATGCTCATATCAGACTTACACATAGGACACTCATACAAAATATTCACATGCTTAGTTCTTAGACGCCAACACGTAGGTAGAATATTAGAAACCAATTTCCACAAAAAACATTTTACTTTTGGTGGGACATTTAATTCCCATAGACGCTTCCATCAATTCCACGCCACACGATCACCCCGACTGTCTTCAAGGAGCCTGTAACCAGATTTTACTGAGTACCGGCCATCTTTAGTGAAGTGCCAAATAAGCCTGTCATTTCGTGGGTTAACCGGAATAGGGATAGATAGCACAATGTCAACTTCCTCCGGTGAGAACAAAGTAACTAGCTTGCCTCTATCCCAAATCCTGGTCCCCGGAAGGAAGAGGCTTTCTACAGGCCCATTCTCCATCTCGTCCGGTTTTGGGGTCCAGATTTTGAACATTTTATCCTTATTAAGCCAAGGATCACCCCAAATAGACATCCCAGTTCCATTTCCCATTCTCCATCTCAGTCCCATCCCCAACACTTCTCTAGCACTCCACACGCTCCTCCAAACGTAACTGGGATTAGTGCCCAATTTAGAGGTCAGGAAAGTATTTCTCGAATAATATTTAGCTTTGAACATCCTACTGACCACCGTGTGGGGGTTATTGACAAGCTTCCACCCCTGTTTACCCAACAAGGCTAAGTTATACTCCCGAAGATCTCGAAAGCCCAGGCCACCTTTATCCTTTCTATAACATAGGTTTTGCCAGGTAAACCAATGAATGCTTTTTTTTTCCGTTCTCCTTCATGCCCCACCAGAAGGAGTTCATTAGCTTCTGCATTTCATCACAGACAGATTTTGGGATCAGGAAGGCGCTCATGCAGAATGTGGGAAGAGCCTGAGCAACCGATTTCAAAAGCACCTCCTTACCCGTATTTGAGAGAAACCGAACACTCCAACTACCAAGCCTCTTGCGTAGCCTCCCCGTAAGGAATTTAAACACTTCTGTTTTTTATCGGCCGATCAGTGAAGGAAGGCCCAAATATCTTCCCGTGTTAAGGGGTGCGGAAACGTTTAATAAAGAGCAGATGGCGGCTTTAGCGTCCTGCGCCACATTTGCACTAAAGAAAATGCCAGATTTTTGCACATTGATTGCCTGCCCCGAAGCCTGCTCATAATCTTTTAATATGTTTTGCACAATCTGACCCTCCCCTATAGAGGCATTGAAGAATAGGAAGCTGTCGTCAGCAAATAGGAGATGTGTGATGCTGGGCGCCCCACGGGCAATACAGCAACCTTTGATGGTGCCGTTTGTTTCCGCCTTGCTTAGCATTCTAGACAGGACTTCCGAACACAGAATAAACAAATACGGGGAGAGGGGGTCACTCTGGCGGAGCCCACGGTTAGGGATAATTGGACCAATCATGTTATCATTCACAGCAACAGAATAAGATACAGTTGAGACACAGAGCATAATCCACTCAACCCACCTATCATGGAATCCCATTCTGATCATAACGGCTTTTAGAAAGCCCCAATCAACCCGATCGTAGGCTTTACTGATATCTAATTTCAGTGCTACGTTACCAATTTGCCCAGCCTTTTTCTTTTGCATATAATGCAGAGATTCGAAAGCAATAAACACATTATCCACAAGACTTCTCCCCGGGACGAAAGTCGATTGGCTCTCAGAGATGATGTCAGGCAGAATGATTTTAAGCCGATTGGCTAAGACCTTTGCAATTAATTTGTACAATACATTGCACAGGGAGATGGGCCTAAGGTCAGGCATAGCCTCTGGCTGATCACACTTTGGAATCAAGACAATTATGGTATCATTTAGGGATGCAGGGAATTCATTACGGGACAGCCAACTGACACATGCGTTAAAAATTTCCAGCCCAATCAACTTCCAAAAGTGTTGGAAAAATCTAGGGTTAAGCCCATCAGGCCCTGGGGATTTATCCGGATGCATTTGGAAGATAGCAATTCTAAATTCCTCGATATCAAATGGAGCAATCAACACATCATTAAAAGCAACAGACACCAGGTTTGGCACCACATCCACAATGTCATAATTTAATGCATTAGAAGCAGAGAACAAATTATCAAAGTAGTTTTTGGCAATAGAATTCATACCGTCAGCATCCGTACACTGAGCTCCCAATTCATTCTTCAATGAATCAATTCTATTTGCTTTCTTTCGGGCTCTGACACATTCGTGGAAATACTTCGAATTTCTGTCTCCCCCCACAAGCCAGAAAGTATTTGACCGTTGCCTCCAATAATCTTCTTCCAGTTCCAGTGCCTTCTCCAGTTTCTTCCTTATTTCCCCATATTTTGAAATTGAATCACTGTCAGTGCGATCTCGGAGTCTCAACAGATCGGCCTTGTACCGTGAAATCTTTTTAGTGAAGCGTTTCTTATAGTTTCGCCCCCACTGACCCATAGCCGCCGCACAAAATTCCAGCTTCGGCACAATCCCAACTCGTCTAGTCCTCTCCCAACTAGACCGAACAAAATCCGTAAAACCGACTTCCCGGATCCAGCCCATCTCAAACCTGAATCGCTGCTTACTACTGATGTGCGTGTATCTCTCCCTTTTTAGCATGATTGGCGAGTGATCCGAATAAGGGCTGATCAGATTCTGCAGACTGAAATCATGAAACAGATTAATCCAGGATGTCGAGGCAAATGCCCTGTCAAACCTTTCCTGGACCCAGTGATCAGTCCCACGCCCTCTGTCCCATGTAAAATTGCTACCTTTCAGAGGGATCTCATGAAGAGAATTTTGTTAGAGAGCATCATCAAAAGCTCTAATTAGATGAGCAGGGAAAGCTGCACCCCCTCTCTTCTCAGATTGATCCAGTATACAGTTAAAGTCCCCCAGGATTACCCAAGGAAGGATAGAGGCGGATGCAATTACATTAAGCAGACTCCAAGATTTCCTGTGATCATTCCTGTTGGCAAAACCATAAAAGCTGACACATCTCCAATCCCCATGCACTACATCTCGAACAGTTATCTCAATATGATGATCTGAATACCCTGAGACGCTGACGTCCAGACTATTCCTCCAGAGCACAGCCAAGCCGCCACTATGCCCGTTACAGTCAACAACAAATTTTCCATCAAAGTTAAATTTTCGTCTTAACATTTCTATCTTCGAACCAAGAACCAGAGTTTCAATAAGGAAAACCAAATTAGGGTTGTGAGATTTGATTACATCTCCAAGGCATCGAACTGCCCGGGGGTTCCCCAGACCCCGACAGTTCCAACTTATACAATTCATGTTGCTCGGTGAGCCTGCTCCCCAGGCTTCGCCGTTTCTGTTGTCAATAGAGCTGCTTTATCCGCATCAGACTTGGAATAAGTAGCTCCGGTAAGGTTTTCCGAGGTGATTGCAGCATCCGTATTCAGGCCATGGTTAGCTGCAACATTTTCCATGCCATCCCTTCTTCTTTTTTTCAGTTCAATTAACTCCAGGGACTTCTCCTCTCCTGTCTCCATATCTACTGGGGCTTCACTAACCAAAACATTCGCGGTTTTTTGTGTTATGTCTGTCAGTGACCTTTCTTTAAACTTAGGGAGCTGCGTAGGTTGTGTTAGAATCGACTTGCCACGTTTATCCGCACTAGTGTGGGTGATAGTTTGAATCGGAGGGGCTGTTGCCACTTTCTTCGGGTTTCCAAAGCTCAACTTTGGCTGCCCGCCCGACCCTCCAGCGCCCCCTACATCTCTAAGCCATTTCGAACTCGGCTTATCCCCTCCTCTTTTTACTGGAGCCCGAATCCATTCCCCCCACTCCCTGCTGATGCTGTTTGGATCAGAATTGAACGGCTTCCCACAGAAGCGCTCTGAATGGCCAATAAGCCCACATATATAGCAAAAAGTGGCTAGCCGCTCATATTTAAAATGAATATAAGCCTCCTCATTTCTGGTGTTTTGAATAAGCTTCCATCTCTTCAGGGGTTTTCTGATGTCAACTAACACCCGGATCCTCATATATTGGTGTCTGATCCCAGAATTGTTCCCGTCATATTCAATAAATTCCCCAATGAACTTACCAATCTGCTTCCCTGCTATCTCGGACATAAATCCTGTAGGCAATTCGTAGACCTGTATCCAGAACGAGGCGTGAAATAGGGGGATTTCTGCCGCCGCTGCTTCCGCCGGCCATTCATCCCAAACTAAGCGTGATTCTCGACGATAAGTGGTGGGCGGACATCCTCGTATTGTGCCTTCCTACTTTTTACCTCCAAGTCTAGGTAAGAATCTAGTTTATAGATTCTCTTAATTATCTTGGCCGAAAATTGTTTCCTATATTATATAGACCCAAAATTGTTTTAAATTAGAATGCTAATTTCACATTATAAATATATCTAAACTTTCTTAAAAAAATATTACTGACAAATTTAGATCTTGTTCCTATAAAATATTACTCTCTTTTCTCTAGTTTAAAAATAATGTTTAACCTAATTATAATTGGAGAATTTTATTCTCAAGTTAAGCATTTTCTAAAAGAAGGTCACTATTTGGTGTTTAGACCTATTCATGGTTTCAAGTGGAGGAAATTACATCTAAAATCGTTTAATTTTTTCTTTTACAATTAAGAAAGGTGATTTTTTTTTATCTTTTATCAAAAAAATTCATATATTTATTCTACTTTTGTCAAAAGAAAAAAAGTAGTCAAGGAAAGATTCGTTAGTTATATGTTTTTAGTTTTAGTTTATTTTAGAATATAGATACATGTAAATAATTAATCCATGGTTATTATATAACTTACCCTTTCAAATACTCACTTGGCCCACTCAAATTGTATCCAATATATTAGATTTGGACATGAGAAAAATATAGGGAAAATTACACAGAAATTCATCTTTGAGAAACTATTTACAACTATGTCAAGTTATAATTTTGGATTATGTCAAACTAGTAAATCAGTAATTTTAATATATTTTAAGGATTGAATTTTATAAATTAGAGGTCTAGAATATATTTTTTAAGGTTTATGATTTATGAATTAAAGTCTAGAATTTTAAATTAGGGTGTAAAATCATAATATATAGAAAATAATGACATATTAAGAATTAAGTTTGGTGATATGACTTAGTTGTAATTTTGTAATTAAATATGATATTCATGTAATTGACCCAAAAATATATTAATATGCCTCAGTCCATCTATTTTTATACCGATATAGAATCTATATAAAAAAATCTTGCAACAACACATAATAATAATATTTTTTATATATAGCATAATTTATAAAATAAGATTATAAATTATAATATACAAAAAAATATAATTTAAATCAATATAAAATTTATATTTATTTTTTAAGTATAAATTTTAATTTTTTACTATTCTGAATTATATATTTTTAAATGTTCATTTATGTAGTTTTCGTTTGGGTTGTAATTTTGAAATGCAAAGTAGAGCCCAAGTTGGAGCCCTAAATTAGGATTAGACATAATATTTTAAGATATAACAACATCCAGTGGCGAATATAGGATTATTCGGTTGGGGGATCGATTTTACACGTGCGTTCGGAATTTATTTATTTTTTGCTAAATCGAACTTGCTTATTTTTTTTTTGTATATATGTGTGTTATAATTTGAACAGTCAATAACCAATTTTAAGTATTAATGTACAATTTCTCAAAATTAAGCTAGATTTCGTTTATAGTCCTAACATGTGAAAAAAAAATTGGATTTAGGGAGGGCTGAACATATAAAAAAATTAAAAAATTTGATTTCAGACGGCCTACCAGGCCAAAAAAAATTAATAATTTAAGGAGGTCTAAGAGGCCAAAAAAATTAGAAATTTGGACTTATAGAGATGTAACAGGCAAAAAAAAGGAAATTTGGATTTAGAGATGCCTAACAGGTCTAAAAAAATTAGAAATTTGGATTTAGGGAGTACCTAATAGGTCCAAAATATTAAAATTTTGAATTTTGGACAAGACTAACACGTAATGGGATATATTTAATTTTTTTTATTAGTTCAATACTAGTTTCTATCAAAAATTATATATCATTTTTACATTTTTTTAGTTTTAGTTTTAAAATTTTAAAATTTAATTTAGAAATTAAGTTGTTTGAAAATTAAAAATGAGAAATTATTTTTTTTAATGGAAAATACATAATAAAAATGCGTTCAAAAGTGTTATGAAAATAAATAAATTAATTAATAATGATAACATAGTTTTATAATTATTGAAAAATAATATTTAAATAAATAAACACTTTCTAAAATAAATTGAGGTTGGGGAGATTTGAATCTAGGACCTTTGAAAAAAAGCAAATGTTTTAACCATTTCATCTACCTTTAAACAATAAAATATTACTACATAAAGTCTATATAGACTAATATTAGGGGGGCCGAAACTACTCGTGACCATAGTGGTTCTGGTGGCCGGAGGAGCCCAGGTCCCTTTGCCTACAACAATCCCTTAGTTAGACTCTTAAATTAAAATTCGAAAAGAAAATTGTAAAATCTAATACCAATAGTTTTTTAGTGACTCCTTAAATTACTACATTTTTTTTATTATCTCTATTAGTGAGGAGTCGCTTTTCACTCCTAATTTCCATTTATTTTATTATTTTATTAATAATTTATTATTGATAAATCTTTTTTCTTTCACTATCAGTAAATATAATAATACTTAATAATTTTAAAAATAAAATAATAAATAAAAAAATATGGTTGCAGTATAATTAATTTTTTTTAGGTATTAGTCATTTTTTTTTGAAAACAAGTATTAGTCATTCTTCAAATTAGTAAAAGTAAAATGTTTATATTAATCTTAATACATCATTTGCCCTCTGAATTTGTCCAAAAAGATTTATTTACTCCCTAAACTTTTAAAGTATTCCGATAGTCCCCTCAACTTGAATAAAATATTCTGTTAACCCCTGAATTTGTGTAAAATGTAATCAATTAATCAATCGGTTGTAAAAAAGTAAGTTAAACACGGAAGATGTATTGCACGAGTCTTAAAAAAAGTAAAACGATCGAAATCGGGGTATACAGTTCTTAGATTAGAGAAGAGAAGTTGTATAGTTGATCAAACAATAACTTTCTTTTTAATCTATTTTTGAATTATGCAATAACATTTTAAGATGCGTGGAATATATTTTCCGCATTTAACTTACTTTTTTTGCGATCGAGTGATCAATTGATTACATTTTATACCAGTTTAGAGGCTAACTGAACATTTTATACAAATTTAATAGACTATTAGAATACTTTGAAAATTTAAGAGATTAATTATTTTTTTTTTTTTGATAAATTCAAGGTCAAATGATGTATTAAGGCTATTAATTTTAAAAAGTTAGACTAAAAGTTTATGAACGATGCTCTAAGCTCGTTAATTAAACTTCGTTCAATAGAACCATCAATAGATAAACGCTTAATCTAACCTGTGCTATAAGGCACAGGTTTATGTATTAATTATCCTGAAAAAGAAAAAAAGTAAATCCTAGGTATTAATTATGCTAGTATTAATTACTTTTCCTTTTTGCGGTAAACCTAAACCTCCAATATATGTAGGGTAATTACTTTATTAGTCCTAATATTTTAAAAAACATATTGTTTTGTCCTCGTATTTTAAAAAACACATGATAAGATTCTTAACTTTTTTTCTCGATAAATTGTTTAGTCTTTCCGTCTGTTTGTTAAATTTTTTACCGTTTAGGAAAACGGTAGGGACTAAACAGTTCACCAAGAAAAACGTTAAGGTCATCGAAAAAAAGGTTAGGGACCTTACTGTGTGTTTTTTAAAACACATGGACATGTGTTTTTTAAATCACAGTGACTAAACATTGTGTTTTCGTCAAAATATAGGGATTAATAAATTAATTACCCATATATGTATGAGTTTTTTTTATTAAAGTGCTAATGAGTGAGTTATCCTCGTATTTTAAAAAACACACAGTAAGGTTCCTAACCTTTTTCTTGATGAACTGTTTAGTCTTTCCGTCTGTTTGTTAAATTTTTTTACCGTTTAGAAAACGGTATGGACTAAACAGTTCACCAAGAAAAGGGTTAAGGTTATCGAGAAAAAAGGTTAGGGACCTTACTGTGTGTTTTTTAAAACACAGTGAGTAAACATTGTGTTTTTGTCAAAATATAGGGACTAATAAATTAATTACCCATATATGCATGAGTTTTTTTTTATTAAAGTTCTAATGAGTGAGTTAGTCCTCGTATTTTCAAAAACACACAGTAAGGTTCCTAACCCTTTTCTCGATGAACTGTTTAGTCTTTCCGTCTGTTTGTTAAAAAAATTTACCGTTTAGAAAACGGTAGGGACTAAACGGTTCACCAAGAAAAACGTTAAGGTCATCAAAAAAATGGTAGAGACCTTACTGTGTGTTTTTTAAAACACATGGACTAAACAGTGTGTTTTTTAAAACACAGTGACTAAACAATATGTTTTTGTTAAAATATAGAGACTAATAAATTAATTACCCATATATATATGAGTTTTTTTTATTAAAGTTCTAATGAGTGAGTTAATTATGTTTTATTAATTGCACATGATTACCTAGAAAAACTAAACATCTTTTGAAAAAAAAAAGTGTATTAATTATGTCTTATCCTATGTCTTATGGCATGGATTAGCCGGACCGATTAGATAAATAAATATATATAAATAAAGTGGCAAGTGGGCAAGAGTATAGTGAGATTCCACTTTTCCGTAGCAAATCCACTATATAATATAATATATGGTTCAGTAAAATAAAAATATAAAAACATATCTTATCTTATATATACATGTTCTCGCACTCATAATTCTGAACATCCCCATCCAAATATATGCTCCAAACCGCCCCGCTAATTATATTCGGAAGGTTTTCCATTAATTTAACCACATGTAACCTCAAAAAGCATCCATTGATACAAACATGCAATTAATAACTACTCATTTATATTATCAAAAAAGAAAAAACTAATTTATAAAAAACTTTTTTCAAAAAGAAGAACTAGAATATTGCAGTTGGTTGAGATAAGAAACTAGCTTACCATTAAAATGGGGTAAATTTCATCAATGATGTACAACCTTTTGCCCTATTTCACATTTTGGTGTACAACCTTCAATTTGTCTCACTAATATATATGAACTTATAAGTGACCTCTCACTTTGATGTATAGCCGGTTAAAAATGACAGGTCAACGCCAGTCAACGCGCCACATCATCCCTTTTTCATCTGTCCTATTTAAAAATGTGGGACCCTAAAATTAAAATTACTAAAATACCCTTATTAATTTACTCATATCCATCCATTTCTTTCTCCATAACCCCTCTCTCTCTAAAGGATTCAAATATGTATTTAATAAAATCTCTTCATCTTCTTCCCTGATTTTCTTTCTCTCTCTACTGAATATTTTTTTTAATCTATATGCTTTGTAAATTCCATAATCTCTGGACTCCTACCCTAATTAGCACTACTCATCTCTCCCCTGAATTTACAATTTTTCATTTTAGTACCAGTGAGACTTCCTTCTCATCATATTGGAAAGCCGCACAGATCCAAATTCGAATTGGTTCCTGGTCCTGGTCAGAGACCACTACGTTCGCGCAGGCGGTCCAACAAAGAGGCAAAACTTTATATGGAAACAAAACTACTACCATCAAAATTAGAGAGACAAAAAATGGAGAATTCAGATCTCGACCATGGAGAATCCAGATCTCACCCTACTACCATCAAAATTAAAGAGAGAAAAAATATTTTTTAATCGCAAAATGGCTGCTTCCCAACAGCTCCATAAGAAATGGCAGTGCCAGCGTCTAAAAAGAGGGATCACATGGATCTGATTCCTCACATGATGTTTATTTAGTGATGGCATTGCAGGAGGAGTTTGAGTGTGTATTATACAATAGTAGCAGTATGAAGAAGAAGAGTAATTGTATATCTTTAATTGTTTTGGTTCAACCTCAGCCTCACCTAGGACTAAATAATCTTATTATGTGGATAGGATAATATGTGAAAGACTCAATTTTCGGTTGACCTATGGAGAATCCAGATCTCATCCCACCGCAGAGTATTTTGTCCAGCCTTGTGTTAGGAAATTTAGAGAGAGATAGAAAAAATATACAGTAGAGAGAGAAATAAAATGAGGGGAGAAAAGGAAGAGACTTTATTAGGAGGAAGAGATGGAGGAATATGGATAAATCAATAAGGGTATTTTAGGTATTTCAATTTTAGGGGTCTCACATTTTTAAATGGGACAGATGAAAAAGGGATGATGTGGTGCATTGACTGGCATTGACTGGTCATTTTAACCGACCATACACCAAAGTGGGAGGTCACCTATAAGTTCGTACATATTAGTGAGACAAATTGAAGGTTGTACACAAAAGTGTGAAATGAGGCAAATGTTGTACACCATTGATGAAATTTACCCTTAAAATGGGAGAAAATTATAAAATTGGGTCAAATGGGAGATCCATTTACATTTTTAGACCCATTAACAACCAACTTACGTACATAGACTAATTTATTTTGAAATACCTATGATACCCTTCATATAATATAACAAACTATCCATCATACCTTCTATCTCCTCTGCTCGCTCTCTCCATTCTCTACAGCTCTCTCTCTTATTTTCATTGAGATTCTTCATTTGAACACCTCAATCCACACCCAAGCCTTGTCATGTAAGTATTATGTTAGTTTCACATATTTAAATCCCCTTTAACTTGTTGATGCTATGTTTTTTAAGTTAGAAATTTGTAAAATCTGCACTCCAAGTTATTTTCGAGAGCACTCGTATTTCGCAGATTACAATTTTGCTTCGCAAAATCGTTAACCTGCGAAGTATGGAAGGATATGTATACATTTGGGTATAACACGAATTCACACACTTCGCGGAATTCGCAGATATTATGTATGTGTGAATGCTACAAATTTGCAGATGGAATAAATGCGAATTCTGCGAAGTGTATGATATTTCATTGTTTGACACACTATTTTTTGGTTTCCTTGTTGTTTATTATTGGTAGAAGCATATCAGCCGACCATTTATTGTGTGTGATTATGTGGAATGGCCGGTGGAAAACCATTGGAAAAGCCATGACATATGAGGGGGGTGAAAGGAAATTGCTTCGGATGTCAACGGAAATCAACTTGGAAATGCTTCAAGAGAGAGTGTACACTTCTGCTCGTGTTGATCCAACATCGTTTGACTTGCATATGACTATGTGATGAGGGCATCCTTTCCCTAAGCCTGAGCCTGGAACTACGAGGCGGAACACGAGAGAATCCCTCCAAGGAGGACGGAAGCCAAGATAAACCAGAGAGCATGCGGGGCGTGCCTAACAAGACGCAAGGCGTGGGGAGCTCTGTTCTAGAAGGAGGGCCAAGACACTCGGGGACGTGGGGCATTACCACTAGCACGCGGGGCGTAGAGGGCAGCTTCGAGAAGGAACCAGATCAGGAAGTCAAGCACGCGGGGCGCATGCCTAGGACGCCACGCGTAGAGGCCGAGCCGCAGAGCCACCAAGTTCAGGAGTTAAACCACGCGGGGCGCAGTCCCGAAGGCACCACGCGTAGGGAGCCTCATCGCGCATTTCCAAGCCCAAAGACGCCAACACGCGGGGCGTGACGCCTAGGCGCGGAGCGTACTCGACTGGAAGAATACTTCATCCCCAAGTTCTTACCAAGGGGGGGACCATTGCTGTGATGTTTAATTACTGTTTTCCATCCAATCCTTATTACTAAACTGCCATTAACTCTTTCCTTGCCTACTCTACCCTTATACACTTACTTTGCCCAAAACCCTATTCATGGGTTTTTGGTCTTTATTCTTGTTATTTTGGAGAGTATTTAAACCCTCCTCTTTGTAATGATCCTTAACTTTGAATGAATTAAAACTAAAAGCCTCCATTGGAGCTTGGATTATCAATCCTTGGATTTACTCAACCTTCTAGTTTAGCTAGAGAAGTTTGTATTCTTTATTGGTTTACGATTAAAACCTTCAATCGATTTCAATCTACATCAGTTGGTATCCGAGCCGAGTCGTTTTCCTTCCCGGAGACTTCTTCTCGGAAATGGTTCAACCACGTATCACAAACAAAGCCACCGGATCCATGGAACAACGAGTTGAGACACTAGAAGGCAATGTGAAGCATATCACGGAGTCTCTAAGAGCGTTAGAGGAGAAGCACGACACGAGTACCCGAGATATTCGTCTCATCCTTGAAGAACTCACAATAACAACCCGCAATACTCAAGCTCTCCTAACCGGAGAGCCTCACCAGCGGCAAGAAGAACAAGCCCATCCTCTACTTGACCGACAACCGACACCACCACCAAGGAGAACTTATGCACCCCAAGCCATGGACCCTCTGGTTCAAGAGGTAAGGCGGACTAATCCTGTAATCATTAGAAATGCGGATAATGATAGTGATGGGGAATTGTTTGATGATTACGATATGCCTAGGATTGCTAGGAACATGGGGATTAGGATTGATGATAATGCTATGCATGATAGACCTAGACATGATGTGCCTGTGAATGATGATGTTGGTCCCGCGCATGTGCGTGCTGGGAATATGGATATTGTGCATAATGATGTTGTAGGTGGTTATGAGAGGGAGAATGTTGGTTTGAATGACCCATATGGGGGTCGGGGTAATTAAAGAGGTGGATATAGAGGCGAGCCGAATGTGAGAATGGGGTTTGGAGGCAATTTTGAGAGGGACGACGCCTTTAAATTGAAAGTAGACTTACCGTCATTTCGGGGAGAACTCGACATAGAGGGTTTTCTCGATTGGTTGTTAGAGGTGAAACGGTTCTTTGATTATGCGGGAATACCGGAGGATCGGAAAGTCCGTTTGGTAGCTTACCGGTTGAAAGGAGGAGCTTCAGTTTGGTGGGATAATATGAAGGAAGGGAGAAGAAGAGGAGGAAGGGAGCCGATTAGATCTTGGCTTAGAATGAAGTCGATGTTGCGGGAGAGGTTTCTACCACCCGACTATGAGCAGTACATTTACAGTTCCTATCGGAATCGTTCTCAAGGTGCTAGGAGTGTGCACGAATACACCTCGGAGTTCTTGCGGCTTTCGACAAGGGCTAACTTGTCGGAAACCTAAAGCCAAAAGACTTCAAGGTATCTTGAAGGATTGAGGTACAACATCCAAGATCGGATTGGAACACAGATGGTGATTTGGGTGCAAGACGCCCGTAATTTAGCATTGAAGGCCGAGGCCCAGTTGAGTTTGAGGGGACGTGAAGGCTATAGGAGAGCCGGGGCTGAGGGCACTTATGGAGGGAGATGAGCTCCCAAGGGAACTGATAAGGGTAAAGGAGTTGCAAGTTCAAGAGATTCCAAGGCGCCAAGTGCAGGAAAGACACCTAGTGGAGATGTGAGGCCTTTTAAGGCGACACAACCCCCTAGGGGCAACAACCCCTATGCGAGGCCGGCTCCATTCAAATGCTTCCGATGCAATGAGCCGGGTCACCGCTCAAATGAGTATCCCAAAAGGAGAAGTGCCAACATGGTTGAGCGATACGACGAGGATGATGGGTATGATGATGAAGGGATGTTTGTTGTGATCCCATTGATGATGAATACGAGGGAGAGTATGAAGGGGGGCAGGCCATACATGTTGTGAGGAGACTCTTGATCTCGAGTATTCATTTGGGTTCATAAGCATATATCGTTTATAGTGATTATAAACTTATATGCATATGCACATACTTTGAAGAATGTGAATTGGGGTTCTATTAAGTGCATCCTTCGACATCTCAAAGGCACCCAACCATGTGGCTTATTTCTTACGAAGGGGTCAGTTAGTGAGCTCCATTATTTTCTTAATCTGGATCGGGAGGTTGTTAGGACAATATAATATCTACTTCAGGTAATAGTGTTTCTTGGCCAATGATTTCTTTCTTGGTCTTCTCGAAAACATTGAACAATTTCTTACTCCTTCATAGAAGGAGAATATTGTTCGATTTCGTCTTCTATGTTTAAGATTAGCTAGATCCAAATGTTGATATCCTTTTATACATGGTTCGAATAATTACATTGGAGTAGTACTGAGTATTTGTGAAATTTGTATCCATTGCCGTCCCTAATCTTAATTAATGCAGAAGCGGAAACCTAATCTCCTAATTAAACTTTCATATATATATATATATATATTGTTGGAATAATAAGTTGAGAAGCTAATTGAAACAGTAGTTACAGAAATTAAAATTGTGGTTATAAATAAAATAATAAAAAAAAAAGTTAAAAAGAAAATTAGGTAAAAAGGTAGGATAAATTGGTATGTATCTGCTTCACTAAGTTAAGACACGGATAAAATCTAAAAAGAAGGGCATCCTCAATTATATTATATGGCTGGTTGACCTCATTCAATCACAAGTCTACCGTTCTAAACGACTTGTTATTATTTTTTATTACCTTCTCCACATATCACTAAAATGACTCATTATCAAATGTTTTTTTTTTATTTAAATTAACATAAAAAGCATGCAATTAGAGGAGTTAATTATGTAGGTAGGAAAGGGCAATGAAAATATATAAGTGGTGTAAGCAAATCTTGTAGTGACACGTAGTAATATATGGATCCCACATGATGATATTGTTATATATATATAGAGGATAGGTTGTGGTATAAATAAAAGACAAGAAGTTATTTGAGAGCATGTGGAAGGATATTGTCTTGTCTCTTTGAATATTATCTTCAAAAATGGGATCAGGCTACGGTTTGATACTGCAAATTGAACAGCAGCATTCTAATTCAAAGAGCAACAGAAGAATTGCTTCTCTTGATGTCTTCCGTGGCCTCTGTATCTTTGTGAGTTTTCATCTCTTCTCTTACAATAATGCATTTTAATTTAACCCACATTTCATTTCATTTCTACCTCAATTATATCTCCATGCTCATTCATGCTTTTATCTTCAAACATAAATTATATTTCTTCTTTTCTTTTCTGTATAAACTGCTCAATTTTGATTATATGTATTCTTAAAATACCAGAATATTAATTATAAATTTCAATAAGGTGGGTGATTAGGTATTATTAGTAAGTTATCGTGTACAAATAGAATTATATTTTTTTGTAGTGCAAGTTTGGAATTTCGTTTTTTTATCAGGAAAAGACTTACCTTTTTCAGAAATTAGATGATTTCTTACTCAACCAACAATAAAGTTTGTTAAAGAATAAAGATGCTTCATCCAATTACTACCTATTCTGTATATTCATACAATTCAATCATTCCAATCTAAACTTCAACTTAAAGAAACCAAAATATAAATCATGTTTCCTTTATTACGAATAAAAGGATTCATAATTGTTTGTCACCGTTTTTCTGTTTTCAACATTATATAATTTCTTTTTTTTTTTTTTTTTTTTTGGTAGAAATATAATTTCTTCTTTCATAAAAAGAAACATTTCTTTTGAGGAATTAATTTGATATGCCATCTTCCTTATTTGGGGAGAAAATTAGCCACGTTAGAATCTAGCATATCTGTGGTATTCATATGATCAATCATTGTACCCTAATATTCACCACAATATTTTAAATAAGTCTAAATTTAATTGAGGTCCTTGACCAAAGTTCACTAGTTACACCCCTGCTAGTATATCACTTTTTAAATAGAGAGAATGATATATAAAAATAGTCATATTAGATCAGTAATATGAGTTTAATTGTGCATGTAGTTTATAGTTTTTTTTTTTTTTTTTTTATAGAAAATACATTAGATGAACAAGTTCAAGTACAAAACAACAATAGCAAGAAATAAAACATTACCCAAGTACAGGGCTAAAGTCTAATATAAAAACCACAAAGGGAATAAATAGACTACAAAGAGCAAAAAAGACTAAAAAATACAACTAAAATAAAAACACAACAAATCTCATATATAGCATGTAGTTTATAGTTTGTAGTCATATTACAAAAATTAAAAAATTAAAAATTAAATGTATATAAAAACTTAATATATAGAATTCCTAAATTTAAATACCTCAAAATATGTTTATTATAATAGGGATGTCACTCTCGTATTATAAATCAACAGAGATTAATTAGAGACTTTCACAATAAAAATAAAGGAAAAAACAATATAGTTGTATAATTTTGCAAATCACAGATTGCGTTTGTAATGAAAAATATTGTAAATTAATTAGTATTTTAAACCACAAATTACTATTGATGTTCTGTTATTTATTATAATTGATTATTATTATTAGGTAAAACTAACTAATATAAAAATATCTTAAATTAATTATTTAATAAATTATATAAATATAATTGCATACTTCTTAGCTAATGTCATTAGCAAATGAAAATGAAAGTACATGCAGTTATATGTTTTTTTTTATCTCTTTTTCAACAATTCATCTTAAAATATTTTGTTATTAGGGAATATCAAAATCAACGCTCAATTTGATTTCTTTTTCTTTAAAAAAAAAACAAAAAAAAAAAGATGTGAATTATTCTCACTCTCCAATTCAATATATAAAAAAATAACTATAATTTTAAAACATAGGAGAGAGAAGGATGAGATTGACATTGAGATAGTCGAGATAAAGAGATGATAAAAATAAAATATAAAAATGTATTCTGATATTTTAAGTAATGATTTTTTTAGTATAAAAATTTAAATATTAAAGGGTAAAATATGAAGTTTTTTTTAAATGTAACATATGATAAAGTCTAGTTATTATAAATATAATTTTTATTAATAAGTAAGGATAAATTAATATTTTAAAAAAACGTATTAATCTATATATAATATAAAACAGTAACGATGGAGCTGAGATGTCACTTCCTCCTTTTTTACTGATAAAAAATATAATATATAATATATTAATTTTAATCATATTATTAAATTTATTTACAAATAGATTATTTTATCCGTACTATATCTAAGGGTTCTACAGAATTTAAATTAATCTCTCTAATTCTCTACATATCTATATATAATATAAAACAGTAACGATAGAGCCGGGGGGTCACTTCCTCTTTTTTTACTGATAAAAAATATAATATATTAATTTTAATTATATTATCATATTTATCTATAAAAAGATTATTTTATCCGTACTATATCTAAGAGTTCTACAGAATTTAAATTAATCTCTAAAATCTCTCTAATTCTCTGTATATCTATATATATAATATAAAACAGTAACAATGGAGCTGAGATGTCATTTCCACCTTTTTTACTGATAAAAAATATAAAAATATATATTTTATATATTAATTTTAATTATATTATTATATTTATCTATAAATAATTATTTAAAGTAAATGTGAAAATGCAATAATAATATTTAATTTATATACATATCATTAATTGTAATTATTAGATAATATCTTTGTTAATATTTATATGTTAAGACGAATCCGTGCATCGCACGGGACAAAAACTAGTTAAATCACTAAATGAAACTAAATTTAAATTTTTTATGATATGTCATTAAAAATAATAAATAGCAGTATATCAAGTAAAATATGAAAGAGTAATAAAATATTTATCTAAAAATTTTACAAGCTAACAATTTATTTAGCAAAGGATGCAGCTATTCAAAAATTTGTTATTTTTTTAGTCACATTTAATTTTTGATAAAATTTCACTTTTTTTTTTAATAATCATGAAATTTCACTTAATTTGATAGAAATATGATAAAACAGCTATATTTTGAAAAAAAATGAACTTCACACTTTACAATATCTCCTATTCAACATCAAATTAATATTGAAGAGGGGATTTGGTTGGCTCTCCAACCATCATCACTAACCTTATTTTGATGAATACACAGTTTTTTTTTATTAAAATTGATGTTGCATCAAAACAAATTTGATGCAACACTAAATAATATATTATTATTATTTTTTTAGCATATATTTTTATATATAAATGTAGTTATTGAATATTTTATTATATAATATTATTATTCGAAAGGAATTTTATATTTAGAAAGATGAAATGATCCCTACCAAAAAAGAAAGATGAAATGAGGAAATAGATTTGAAAAAAACATTATAACAATATTAAAACAGAAAAACGAGAAAAAAAATACAATTTAAGGTGTCCGCTATCCTCACTTTCTTTAAAAACAAAGTAAATTTACTTTGTTTCAATAACGAATAGTATTGCCACATGTGTCAAATTAATTTAAAATAAATTAAATTATATTAAAAGTTGACCTGCTATTACAGGTTACCACTAAATAGGGAAAATTAAAGTTACACAAGGTAGAATATAATTCTATCCACCAAACTACTTTACGGAAATTGACACTACTTTACGGAAAATCTAAAAAACCTTTACAATTTTCCGTAACATTTCTATAATTTTCCGTAAATTAATTATTTTTTGTTAAATTATTAATAAAAAATAATTTTAATTATATCCACCAAACCACTTTACGAAAATTAACACTACTTTACAGAAAATCTCAAAAACCTTTACAAATTTCCGTAATATTTCTATAATTTTCCGTAAATTAATTATTTTTTTGTTAAATTATTAATAAAAAATAATTTTAATTATATCCATCAAATCACTTTACGAAAATTAACACTACTTTACGGAAAATCTAAAAAACCTTTACAAATTTCCGTAACATTTCTATAATTTTCCGTAAATTAATTATTTTTTATTAAATTATTAATAAAAAAATAATTTTAATTCTATCCATCAAACCACTTTACGAAAATTAACACTACTTTACGGAAAATCTATAAAACCTTTACAAATTTCCGTAACATTTGTATAATTCTACGGAAATTAATTATTTTTGGTAAATTATTAATAAAAAATAATTTTAATTTTATCCACCAAACCACTTTACGAAAATTGACACTACTTTACGGAAAATCTATAAAACATTTATAAATTTCCGTAACATTTGTATAATTCTACGGAAATTAATTATTTTTGATAAATTATTAATAAAAAATAATTTTAATTCTATTCACCAAACAAATTTACGTAAATTGACACTACTTTACGGAAAATCTATAAAACATTTACAAATTTCCGTAACATTTCTATAATTTTATGTAAATTAATTATTTTTTTGTTAAATTATTAATAAAAAAAAATTTAATTCTATCCACCAAACCACTTTACGAAAATTGACACTACTTTACGGAAAATCTATAAAACCTTTACAAATTTCCGTAACATTTCTATAATCTTACGTAAATTAATTATTTTTTGTTAAATTATTAATAAAAAATAATTTTAATTCTATCCACCAAACCACTTTACGAAAATTAACACTACTTTACGAAAAATCTATAAAACCTTTACAAATTTCCGTAACATTTGTATAATTTTACGTAAATTAATTATTTTCTGTTAAATTATTAAAAAAATAATTTTAATTATATCTACCAAACCACTTTACGTAAATTGACACTACTTTACCGAAAATCTATAAAACCTTTATAAATTTCCGTAATATTTGTATAATTTTACGTAAAATAATTATTTTTGGTAAATTATTAATAAAAAATAATTTTAATTCTATCCACCAAACCATTTACGTAAATTGACACTACTTTACGGAAAATCTATAAAACCTTTACAAATTTCCGTAACATTTCTATAATTTTACGTAAATTAATTATTTTTTGGTAAATTATTAATAAAAAATAATTTTAATTCTATCCACCAAACAACTTTACGTAAATTGACATTGCTTTACGGAAAATCTATAAAACATTTACAAATTTCCGTAACATTTTTATAATTTTACGTAACTAACCCCCGAATTTAGATTTGTGATAATTTATCCCCCACCTTGCTTATTTTAAAGGGTTAAGGTGCAAAAATACTCCTAACTTTTTAGATTAGGAGCAATTTTACCCCTAACGTCTAAAATAGTGCAATTTTACCCCTAACGTTAGAAGCCAAGAGCAATTTTACCCCTAACGTTAATAAATTGGATTAATTTCAGACACTATTATAAAACACATATATTTTTGTTTCTTATTCTACACCAATTGTATAACAATTCGTTTTTAAAAAAGAGATTTCATATTTTTTATAATTTAATAATAGAATTGAAGATTAATATTTATAAATTCGGTGATTTTTTTGATTTTTTTTGTCTAGTTCGTACAAAAAGACAGTATATTTTTTATTTTTTTCACATCCCAACATATGCTTGCGATCTGTTACTGATAAAATGATGCACATGTGAAATGTAAATGACAAAATTCATGACCGAGAAGACAGTTTGATCAATTATTTCTCAAATTGAACCAATTTATCAACGTTAGGGGTAAAATTGCTCCTGGCTTCCAACGTTAAGGGTAAAATTGCACCATTTTAGACGTTAGGGGTAAAATTGATCCTGGCCCAAAACGTTAGGGGTATTTTTGCACCTTAATCCTATTTTAAACAAATAACTCATCAAATTGCTCAAGTGGAATAAATAACTCCTCCAGTTGCTTATTTAGAACAAATAACTCTTAAACCCTAAAAAACATTCAACATAATATTACATCAGAAATACAAGGTTTCAAAATATCGGTTGCTACATCTAACTAATCTACTGATACATTAACTAAAGCGCAAAAAAAACTCCCAAAAATTAATTTACGTAAAATCGTTCAAATGTTATGGAAATTTGTAAAGATTTAATGGATTTTACGTCAAGTATTGCAATTACTTAAAATAGTTTAGTGGATAGAATTAAAATTATTTTTATTAATATTTTACGAAAAAATAATTGCTTTACGTAAAATTGTACTAATGTTACAGAAATTGGTAAAGGTTTTATAGATTTTCCGTAAAGTAGTGTCAATTTTCGTAAAGTGGTTTGGTGGATAGAATTAAAATTATTTTTTTATTAATAATTTAACAAAAAATAATTAATTTACGTAAAATTATAAAAATGTTACAGAAATTTATAAATGTTTTATAGATTTTTCGTAAAGTAGTGTCAATTTACGTAAAGTTGTTTGGTGGATAGAATTAAAATTATTTTTTTAATAATTTAACAAAAAATAATTAATTTACGAAAAATTATACAAATGTTACGAAAATTTGTAAAGGTTTTATAGATTTTTCGTAAAGTAGTGTTAATTTTCGTAAAGTGGTTTGGTTGATAGAATTAAAATTGTTTTTTTATTAATAATTTAATAAAAAATAATTAATTTACGAAAAATTATAGAAATGTTACGGAAATTTTTAAAGGTTTTTTAGATTTTCCGTAAAGTAGTGTTAATTTTCGTAAAGTGATTTGATGGATATAATTAAAATTATTTTTTATTAATAATTTACCAAAAATAATTAATTTCCGTAGAATTATACAAATGTTACGGAAATTTGTAAAGGTTTTATAGATTTTCCGTAAAGTAGTGTTAATTTTCGTAAAGTGGTTTGGTGGATATAATTAAAATTATTTTTTTATTAATAATTTAACAAAAAAATAATTAATTTACGGAAAATTATAGAAATGTTACGGAAATTTATAAAGGTTTTTCAGATTTTCCGTAAAGTAGTGTTAATTTTCGTAAAGTGGTTTGGTGGATATAATTAAAATTATTTTTTATTAATAATTTAACAAAAAATAATTAATTTACGGAAAATTATAGAAATGTTACGGAAATTTGTAAAGGTTTTTTAGATTTTCCGTAAAGTAGTGTCAATTTCCGTAAAGTAGTTTGGTGGATAGAATTATATTCTACCTTGTGTAACTTTAATTTTTCCTATTTAGTGGTAACCTGTAATAGCATGTCAACTTTTAATATAATTTAATTTATTTTAAATTAATTTGACACATGTCGTAATACTATTCGTTATTGAAACAAAGTAAATTTACTTTGTTTTTAAAGGAAGTGAGGATAGCGGGCACCTATAATTTAATATAATAAAAAATAACGAAATAGGTTGGAGATAGTCTGTCATGTCTTAAATTAAATTTGTTTGACACACTAATTAATTAAATTAAAAAATTAAAAAATAAATTTCTAAACTTAGATTTATAAGTTTAAGTTGTGTCAAATGATAACAAAATTGTGGGCAAATAGTGGTTTAACCCATGGACGAAACGATGGGTTGGAATTTCAACGGAGTTTCAAACTTTTTTCTACCTAACTGTCTGACGCTGTCTAGTAACTGCCAACCCTTCTCCCTCCTCGGCGTCTACTCCGAATCTTGTAGTCAAAGTTTTATATCTCTGCAAATGCAAACGGAAAAAGCATCAAATGCTTCTCCCTTTCTTCTCTTTCGTTTCTGCTCTTCAAATGGCTGATTCCGAGCCCTTACTTGCTCTTCAACAACTTCCTCTTTCCACGCGTGTTGCTTCTCTCGATGTCTTTCGCGGCTTCTGCATCTTTGTCAGCTCTCTTTTCTTCTTCTTTTTATCTTCATTCTTTAGCTTTCTCAGCTCCTTTTTCACCATAATTCTTTTTTAATATTGTTTGCCACAACCTACTTACAACTAATCCAAAGACCTTACTAAGATCCATCTCATGAAAATCTCTACTTGTTTAAATGGAATCAATATGTGATCCAGAATGTGTTTAGTTTCTACTGATTCACCTCAAGCTTAACAGGAAATCAGAATGTATCGATTTAGCAGCTTTCTAATTTGTTTACTGCTTTGCTAATTTCAGCTTATGATGCTGGTTGATTACGTGGGTTCCATTTTTCCAATTATTGCTCATTCTCCATGGAACGGCCTTCGCTTGGCAGATTTTGTCATGCCTTTCTTTCTTTTTATTGCTGGAGTTTCTCTTGCACTTGTCTACAAGGTACAACTAAGATTTCTTCATAAAATTCTTTAATAATTTAGATTTTAATATCCATCTGATGGATGATTATTCTTTGCTTTGCTCTGATTAATCATGCTTTCGAGAAGCAATTGGTTTTGAATTATATCAATTGAAGTACTAGTTCTTTGACTAGTAGAATTTTGAATTCAGAAAGTATCAAACAAAGTAGACGCTACTTGGAAGGCTGTGGTTAGGGCAGTAAAACTGTTTCTCTTGGGTGTTTTTCTTCAAGGTAACATTTTCAATTTGCACCTTATCATCTTGTATTATGGACTCAAATTTGTTTTTAATTATTATTCTTGAAGGGAAAAAAATGGTATGCCTATTGTCATTGATATGTAACTGATAACTGGAGGACTATTTCATTGTTGCATGTTAGTATGTGTAAAATAGTATCTATTTTCAACATTCTTCAGAGAAAAGTTCAGGCTATTTGTTGCACTTCTGTTCTTCACAAATAGTATTTTTGTTGATAGCTCATGGTCCAATCTCTGTTGATGTCTTCTAAAATATGGGATATGCATGTATTTGTATGTCTCAAGAAAGAATGTTAGTTTTTATTTCAGGTGGTTATTTCCATGGCATAAATTCATTGGCCTATGGTGTTGACATTGAAAGGATACGCTTGCTCGGCATTCTACAGGTACAAATAACTTCCAACGAAATCAAGTCCATAGCTTTTCTCTGTTTGTTGATCATTCTTGTGTCAATATTACTTGGGGATTGAAAAAGAGTTTCTTCTTTACCATTTCCTACATCGCATTTGGATGCATGTTTTGGATTTTCATAAGACAGATAATATATGTAATTAAGAACAATGCATGATTCCCGGTTAAATTAGAGCAAACAGGTATTAGTATTTGCATATGCATCACATGTTTTGCTCATACATAGACATATATACACTATTAAACTTGTTTTCATTGTCATTCAAGCCAGAGAATATCTATTGGATACATTGTCGCGGCTCTATGTGAGATCTGGCTTTCTTGTCGACCACGAAGGGAAGCAGGTTTCTTCAAGAATTATTATTTGCATTGGTAAGCTTTTATCGACTTTGCTGTGCACCCCCACAGAACTTAAAAGGATAGCATATCGTCTTTCAAAATCACTTATAAGGCTATAAGTTATCTATTTATCTGCCAACTTTATTTCTTCTCCGTCTTTCACTTGTGAATAAGCTATGCAGGTTTCAACTAATACTTTTGCAAATTTAGAAACCACCAGTTCAAGTAAAAATTTAAGGAACACCAAGAGAAATGACGAAAACTCTATTTGTAATTGAATAATCTTGTTCAAATAATTGTCACATGGATCTGATGTTTGTTCTCTCTTGTAATGATAGTCTTTTTCCTAAAAGCTTGATTTTCTTTGTTAGACTTGAATGATGAAACTAAAGAATAAGGAATAGATTCATAGGTTGTATCGTTATAGTCAACATTTATTGTTCCTTACTCCTTTGATTAATGAAGAATCCGTGTCTATCCAGGGTTGCTGCATTTTCACTAGCTGCCATATATATGGGATTATCATATGGTTTATACGTTCCGGATTGGCAATTTGAAGTATCCAGTTCAACTTCTGCTGTACTATTAACCAACAGCAGCAATGTTTACACGGTAAGACCATGCTCAGAGTTTAGAGTGAAACACGTAGGAATTATATGCCTTTGTATGTGGGACTTGCTAGGATGTGTGGTTTATGCATTTTGATAACAACTTGGGAAGGTTTTGTTCCTTGTCTAAATTTGTTTTATACATAGGTAAACATTTTATGACCAGAGCCATAAAGCTTTTTAAGGCTGTAAAACCCTGAACTTATAATAAATTTCTTGATCAATTCTTTAATCCTTAGATCCGATGTGCTTTCAAGGGCTTATTTTATTATTATCAGTTTGCTCCTCCATTGTTGAATTGTATTCAAATTAGAGCAATGCTGGGAAGGTTTGGAAAGGTATTTGTATATTATATCCTAGAATCTTATTAACAATTGACAGAAAATCATAGCTACATCAGATTGTCCTCAGAATGATAATAACAATTGATGTATTTTTTTTTTTACATATTGAAGTTGATAAAATTTTATTAAATCATCTTCTAGTAAATTTTTTTATCAGCATTGTTCATGCATGAAGCTATCATCATATTATTTGCTCAATTATCGATGTTGTGAAATTTCATGTGTTGTGTGGTATGTTTTTACAGGTAAACTGTTCTGTAAGAGGTGATCTTGGACCTGCTTGTAATGCAGCTGCAATGATTGATCGCTATTTTCTTGGTATAAATCACCTATATGCAAAACCTGTCTTCAGAAATCTGAAGGTATTTTGAGCTGATCATTTTTTTGGTATCTCTCCATCAATAAGCATTGTATTGAACCCTGATAAAGATTTCAATTCGTAGGAATGTAATATGACAAATGGTCGAGTTTCTGAGGATTCGCCTTCATGGTGCCATGCTCCTTACGATCCAGAAGGTCTTTTAAGGTGGCCAGTCAAACCTTGTATTTTGCTTTATTTTCTTGTTAATAGTTCTTCTCTATGCTATTGGGCACACATTCAATTCCTGATTAAGCTACAATATTCAGTTGAGCGTTTTCACCTGAAGTAATGACTTCTTGGTTCTTGGCATGAGCCAATCTTGTTCCATGCATGACACATAGTAAGCCAACGTAGTTTTAAGTTTCTCTCTCAAATGGTGTCTGCTAACAGGGACAATAGTCACCGTTTTCTATTGCATGCTATCGTATATCCTTCTTGAGGCATATTGGATTAAATATGTTCAAGTTCTTTACTATGTCCTGCGCAGATTAACAGTTTCTACATTACCAAAGATTGAACATAGTAATGGAATAGCCTGTTCCAGTTTATTTCAATTATCACTTTTAAATTGCTAAAAAAGTACATTGAAGATTTTGGGATGCAATGTTTCAGAAGTACATCATATGCCATTATATGGACATTGTAGAATTTTTAGAATGCTTTTTTCTGATATCAAACTTCTTTTATGGAAAATACTTTACGTTTTATACTATTCTTTGACCTGATGTCTAGCAATTTGGTTATTGACTATATTTTGCTGCACATTCCCAGTTCTTTAACAGCTGCAATAACCTGTATAATTGGACTTCAGTGCGGCCATGTTCTTGCTCACATACAGGTAGCATATATGCACATTATATGTTCTAGAATGGTAAATAGTTTGTCATAGGCGGTCAATCATATTTATGTTACACAAATTATTTTCAGGACCATAAGGGGCGTCTAAGAAATTGGTTTTCATTCTCAGCTTCACTTCTTCTCCTTGGGTCGTTCCTTGCCATTATAGGTATGATTTCCAAATAATACAAAAGAGCGGCATCATTCAGGACAAATTAGCTAATAAACATTTGTTCTTCATCCAGAAGTCTTCTGCCCATCGAAGATTTATCTGTTTAATATGTATATGATGTCTCCTGATTGCTAACTCCCATGTCTTTGTTGTGCAGAAATACCTGTAAATAAATCTCTCTACACAATTAGTTATATGCTGATTACTTCTGCAGCAGCAGGAATCACATTTTGTGCTACGTACTTATTGGTGAGTTTTAAGTGTCAGTTTGTACTATAATAATGGCTTCTTAGATTTCCCCAAAGTGAGAGACTAAAGGTGCAAAATGAACACACTTGGTTAAACAACTAATTTAATTTGGTTGCTCTTTCAATGAAGTCACTGGAAACAAACAAGACTTGAAACAGTGAAAATTCTGTGAATTTCTCTCTTGAAAATCAAAGCGAAAGAGCTCAAATTTTTCTTACCTCTGAAATACAACTTCAAAATTCTCAACTTCTTGTTCTGCTCTGTTATAGGTAGATATACACGGCTATAGATGGCTAACATCACCATTGGAGTGGATGGGAAAGCACTCTTTGAGCATTTTTGTTCTGATAGCTTCTAACATAGCTATTATTGCAATTCAAGGATTCTACTGGAAGAAACCAGAAAACAATTTAGTGAGTGTATAATATACCCGTACATGTGTCTGAACTTGCTACTATAATGAAATTCAAAGACACTCAAGATCATATTTTTTCTTGTTTGACAGATACACTTGATCGTTGCATGCTTCCTGAACAGATGATAATCCTCCGTGGTTGCTTTGGATGGGTATGTAGAAGCTTCGCCCTATCTAAGAAATAATTCCTTGTTTTTTCCACAAAAGTATCATTGTAAGTTAGTGATCTTCAATTTTGCAGTTTCAAGTGCCACAGCTAAAGGTGGAAGAATGAGCTATCACACGACTCATGAGCATGAGTTCATATTGGAATATAACTTCCTCAAGGCCATTGCACAGTTCAGATCAGCCAAGTACAAGGCTATGAAGGACTAATTCTATATGTTCAGTATTTGTCTTTGATGATGCTCTGAAGGCTTGTGCTTGACAAGATTTTAGGGTCCTCAAGGAAATAATGTAGTTTTGCTCAAATTTGAACTATGAAATGTATCCACATCAATTCAATGCTTTGAACGATTTGATCACATTGCTAGTTCTTTCTGTTTACGGTATTTCTTTTCTGCAGATCTTGAATTCTATCTACCCCAAAATCCTATCTGTTATGTTAATATTTTATGTTCAGTAGCATATGTATTTTTTTTTTCTAGTCTGTTTTCGTTCCAGTTTCCCTTTTATTTTGGTGAAGTGTGAGGTCAGAAGAACCGAAGTTTTAAGCATGTATATTTCTTCAATCAACTTCTCTGCACTTCTCTGTAGTCTTCATTGTGCAAGCAACAAGGTGAGGAAATGTATACAAGAGGGATAGATTAGAATGAAACTTGCACATATAATACAATCATGCCATTGTGTGAAAACATTGACCAGAATAGCATAGAGCTCATATATTCATGAAATTTTTAGAGCTAGTTATATTGCAACATCGTAAACGCAAATGTTTGCTAACATTGCTCTTCATAGTTCATCTACATGGTTGTTAATGCTTCTGATAAGGGAAATCTTATTTCAGAACAACCCCCAATACTCTGATATAACTGAACTGCAGGTCTTCTTCGGTCTTTCATAGTTTTGAAACAGGTAGACCTTCCATAAAAACAAGATAATAAGATTAAGAGATGCCTCAATAATGAAAAGAAACCAGTGAAAGTATTTGAAAGGTTAATATTACCTAAGGCTTTTGCATTCACAAGACTCGGACTTGCAGCTGGAGGAGGAGCATTTTCGTTCAAGAATGGCTCAACTTGGTTCGGATTGCCCCATACGGGGTACCCTTTAATTTTTCCCTGCAATACAATTACATTAGAAATGAGATTTAAGATGACTGGAATTGAACGCTTGTCATGTAAAGTAACTAGTACATTTTCAATTCTATATGAACCTAAAATCATACCAGGACGTTAAGAGCTGCTAATGTAGCCATTCCTTCACGAGTCCACTGCATATAGCATAGAGCTGATTAGCCATAAAAGTGGAAGATTTTTCAACTATTTTCTTCAGTGATCACATCTAGATTACCTTGGAAGCAGAAGCAATGTGAGGTACAACAATTGCATTCTTCATTTCAGCAAGCCCAGGCTTCATATATGGTTCATCCTGATGCAAAGAGATAAAAAAAAAATGTTATAAATTAGCCTAAGCCATTATCATAAATTTCAAGCGAGCTAGTTCTGTTGTACCTCGAAGACGTCAAGACCAACTCGGAACATAGGATTCTGTCTCAAATGTTCTACGAGAGCTACTTCATCAACTACTGGACCCCTACTACAGTTTATAAGGATCGCTTCCTACAAGTAAAGATTGAAACAACCCTATCAGTGAACTTTTGCCTTGTCCATAAGTCCGTAGCAAAAGAAACGAAATTGGTTCAAAGTTACCTTCTTCATAGTTGCAAGGCTTTCTTTGTTGATCAAATGATAAGTGGTCTTATCCAAGACTGGGTGAAGACTTATCTACAAGCAACATCAATTGCAAATATGCAGTTTCTTAACAAGACTTGTAGAAGGACATTTATATTATTAACTTCCTAGTGAAAGAGTCTCACCACATCAGCCTCTCGGAGCACCTCGTCCATGCTGGATGCTCTTCTCCAAGTAACCGGCTGCTCGCCATTGGCTTTTAAGAATGCACCATAAGCTGTAATTATTAATGTAAAAATCATTATAAACTGCAAATTAGAGTGAGGAAGCAATCCGTTTCAAAGATTAGATTTATGCAGCATGCCTGTCACAAACTTCTCAAGGCGCGTGGATTGGTAAAGATCATAGTAAATGAGATTCATTTTGAACCCTTCAACCTATCCATAATAGAAACAAAGCAAAAAAGGAAGTTTAATCATATGTTCATGAAAATTATGTGAAATTTGGAGATGAAAATAATTACCATCATTCTGGCATAAGCCGATCCAATACGACCAGCTCCAATGACACCAACAGTCTGTCCTTTCAACAAGTTCCCCACAAACCTACCACGTCGTCAATGAAATTATATGAATGGAAAGTATTAGAACATGTTTCGACATGAATCAATATCGGACATACAGATGAGGAAGCCATCCATCATATAAGCCTGCCCTCATAAACTCATCAGCTTCAACAATCCTTCTAGCTGCTGCTAAAGACAGAGAAGCTGCTAATTCTGCAGTTGTTTCTGTAAGAACTCCCTGCAGAAATATCAACATCTCTTTCATTTTTCATTTTCGATTTCATATCTGATAAGAGACAACATACAAACTCAAACTTGTTGGTTGATACAAGTAGCTAGATCCCTAAAAGTAATGAATGATTATAACAAATGTTGCACTGAAACAGACACAGGAACGTTATTTCTAAACAATATACTAAATGGAAACGCGGGAAATGTGTAAATATTAAAAATATAGGGAGATATTTATAAATATTAAAATTATAATAATAAAAAAAGGTATCTTATACTCTACAAATGATTACAACAATGCATAGAAAATAGAAAAATTAGAACTGTGGAATAAAAATTATCATCAATTAAGAAGTTCTTTAGCTTAGTTCTAGCTAAAAATTAAGTTTCAATTAGCTAGAATCATAGTCCGAATTGGATTTGTTTAACGGTAAAAACTGCCTTCTAAACCAAAAACGTTTTTACTATTTTCAATATTTATGAAAATGCTCCAGGAAACTTTTGTACTGTAATGGTTTTCCAGAGTTTCCGTGTCCTTTTGGAAACGAAATGCCAAAAAGCAATTAAAGAGGAGTTTCCGTGAGTAAAAGTAGCAAGCAATAAAGGAGGTGAAAATTAGAAAGAAGCGAAACTTACAGGGGTATTACCAACAGCAACACCATACTTAGTAGCAGCATTAACATCGACATTGTTGTAGCCAACAGCCATGTTACTAAAAGCCTTCCCTCCTGCCTTGCTTAAAGCTGCAAACAATGTCTCCCCCCAATCTTCTGTCAACTGAACCCATAATTCAATTCAACAATCTTACTTTAAGACCTAATAATCATAATAATCCCCAAATTTCACAAACATATTGGAAATTAATTAAAATACCTGTCCAATCACTCCATCACACTTGTCTCCAATTAGAGCAATAATATCCTCAACAGACAGAATAGTTTTCTTCTGTGTGCATATCTAAGCATCAAGATGAACCAAGAGAAGAATCATCATATTCAAGTGATCAATGCAAGAAACATAAAGGAAAACAAAAAATCATGAAGAAGAAGAAGAGGTACCTCTAGTCTGCAATCTTGCTCGATCAAGAGATTGATCCAGCGAGTTCCAGGCATGGATTTGGTGCTAACCACTCTGTATTTTCCATTTGGATTATAAACTTCAATTGATACTGGTTTTGCCATTGATGCTTAAGCAACTCTACACTACTAGCAAGGAAAGGGAGTGTCCTTTTTAAAATTCCGGTAATTTTGGTTATAGGTTAAAGTAGTTATACTGTGTGAGTGCAAGCAGGAGTGCTTTACCAATCAAATTGGTTCATAGCATAAATATTGACTTTGACTACTACTGGTTGGTTTGGGATAAAAGGTGTAGGTTAGTATGGTGGATTGGTTATGCAGCGGATAAAATTTGGTATAGATAGAGTAGGAGTATGCGGCTGTGTTTGATAATAGGAGTAAGGATTAGAGGTTATGGGCCTTACATTTGGAATAAGATAATGATGACGTGGCTTTTCATTGTGATGAGTTCTATTCTATCTATCTCTTTTCATTGGATGGATTTAGTTTTTTTTTTTTTTTTTTTTATAGTAAAGAAGGGCTACCCGGGAGAGAGCAAACGGACATCCCAACTAAATTGGTACCCCGAAAATACTATCCGACCCAAGAACCCAATTGGATGGATTTAGTTGTTCCCTCCATTTCCATACAAGGTCATCCTTCCTTAAAGCCATAACTCAAGTTCAACTAAAAAAAAAATTACTCACAATTTCTTAAAGAACAAAATTCCCTCCTAGCTTTTGTGGTATAGTTTGTCAATCTTAATATACCTCAAATCTCTTGTGAAACATATAACAAGTATTAACTGTCGAAACACTTTTCCACGTGATTTTGATTTGATAAAATTATTTATATGAATGATAAAAATATTCTAACACATTAAATTTAAATGCTTTGATTTATTCACATTAATGTGTTTGTTCAATGTTGAGTTCATTTGATTTATAAGACATCAAGATAAAAAGCCTAAAGGCCCATAAGGGAAAGTCAAGCCCAAGTCAACAGATCAAGACCGCACGGCCCATGAAGACAAAACGCAGTCGTTCTAAGCAAAGCACTAGCTCAGCATAAAGAAGGATCGAGAAGCTGCTGAGTTGAACGACAAGAAGTTCAAGTCAGCGGGAGAACAGAACCAACTTAGAGACAAAGTATTTCTACTTTGGGTAAAGCTCAGAAGACGCAGTAAGCTGTCTGGAAGTCTTTACTATAAATGGCGAAACATTCTGTTCATCTGATGAAAAGCTGCTGAGCACTGTCGTAGAAAGAAGATACAAGAATCTCATTGGCCAACGACACTGAGCACGTCCAGAATGAAAAGCGACAGGAAGCCGTTAGCCTCCAACGGTTATTTCGAAATTCAAAATCACCGGTGTTCGAAGTGTCACTATAAATAGGCCTTTCAAATGCTTCATTCGATGCAGATCTTCAATCAAGTCGAAACGCTGACCAAATTCATACTTGAAGTTCTGTGAGAAAAGCAAAGCAAACCTTACACCAACTCCAATCTTTGTGTAAAAGTCTAGAGTGATTTCATTCATCTAAAGTGTCTTAGCAATTGTTATTTAGGACAAACACTTATCATTTCTAGAAGAATAGAAAGGAGAAGCTGAGTACTCGGTTATAGTACTCAGCGGTAGGTATAGGAGTGAGTAGAGGAATAGAGGAAGGTACTCTTGTATACTCAGCTTCTATTGTAAAAGGTTTCGTGCTCTACCTTTAAAGAGCTCAGTAGAGGATTCAAAAAGCTCGGAACGAGTTTCGGGGACTGGACGTAGGCAGAGAGGCCGAACCAGGATATATCTACTGAGTAACATATTTCTAACCTTTAAACTCCTTTATATATTGCTTGCTATAAAACTGACTAAGTAACGAACTCACGCTGAGTTGAGTGCATTAAGAAGCTGAGTTCAGGAATAGACTTAAGTGATAGCTCCTGACTCAAGGAAAGAAGCAGACTTGGTCACCAGTTGACTAAGCTTGTGTCTTAAAGCTACTTAGCGCCGTTGTGTAAACCTTTTCTCAAAGAAAAGAAGTCAGTCTTAACGGACAAAATTTTAAATAGTTCCTATCCCCCCCCTTGGAACTAACCTTGTCACATTATACGGGACCAATAAGTGGTATCAGAGCTTAAAAGCTCACTGAGCAAGATATAACTATCTTGAGCTGATCCCCACAATGGCTGGGAACAGCACTCGTTTCCTCCCAGGAAATCAGACAACTCAGATTCTTCCTGAAGGACTGTCCATTACTCGGCCTCCTCTGTTCTTCGGGTCTAACTACACCTTTTGGAAGAACAGAATGAAAAATTTCATTCAGGCAACAAATATGAGTGCATGGCTTTCTATAGTCCAAGGCCCATTTGTTCCTGTTGAAACTATTGACGGCCAAACGGTTGTTAAAGCTGAGACTAAGTGGACAGAGGATGACCTCAAGAAGCTACAAAATCATGCTTCGGCTATAAACATGCTTCACTGTGCGTTAGATGCTGCAGAGTACAACAAGATTTCAGGTTGTGAGTCAGCGCAGAAGATCTGGAAGAAACTGGAGGTCACCTATGAAGGAACCAACAAAGTTAAGGAGTCCAAGGTGAACCAGCACATGAGGTTGTACGAGCTGTTTGAAATGAATGATGATGAAGGACTCTGAAATGAACTCAAGATTCACAAACATTATCAACAAGCTCAAAAGACTTGGCAAGATCTTTACTGAGGAAGATCAAGTTAAGAAGATACTGAGGAGTCTTCCCAAAAGCTGGCAAGCCAAGAAAACTGTTGTTGAAGAAGCTCAAGACTTGACCACCTATAAGTATGATGAACTCATTGGATCTCTGCTGACCCATGACATCTCAATGAAGAATTTTGAGGTGAAGGAGAAGTCTGAGGACAAGAAGCAAAAGTCTCTTGTCATGAAAGCTGACTCCACTGATGGGAGCTCAACAGACGATGAAGAGATGGCCATGTTCACCAGAAAGATGAAGAGGCTGTTCAGAAAAAATGATAAATATTCCAAAAAGCCTTACAAGAAGTTTGACAAGTACAAAGCTGAGTCTAGCGACAGCAAGTACAAGAAGGACAGCTCAAAGCCCATCACATGCTTTGAATGCCATCAAATTGGCCATATCAAATCAAGCTGTCCTACCTTGAGGAAGGAAAGTAAGAACAGTAAGAAGGCAATGGTGGCAACCTGGAGTGATAGTGATGAGTCATCATCATCAGGAGCTGATGCCACTGAGTCAGCAAAGATCTGCTTCATGGCAGATGAGCTTGCTGAGCCTTGTGTTTCTGAGCATGCCACTACCCATGCTCACTACCCATGCTCAGAAATGAAATGATAAATGCCCTGAGTGACCTCTACACACTTATCAAAAAGTGTAACAAGAAGGTTAGATCACTCAGCAGGCGATGTGACGAGATTGAGGAGGTCAAACTGAGTGACCTTCGATATCTTCTCCAAGACAACTCAACTTTGCATAGCAATGTAGAAACTATGCACAAGTTTGTCTCAGAGGTCCAATCAGATTCTAAAAAACTGAGAAAGGACATCACATCTATTCAGAACCAATTCAAAGTTCCGAATAAAAGAAATATTCCTCTGAACACTCGGTACCGAAGTACTAGTCAGCAGAGATGGAATCCTCAGTGGAATTCCAGTGTGACTTCTGTGGGAAGAAAGGACACACCACAAAGGTGTGCTGGCATGCTCAGCACTGGGGTGCTGACCAGTCAGTGAGATATCCTAAGAAGGTCAACTGTGACTTCTGTGGGAAAAATGGACACACTGTCCAAGTGTGTCGTCATAAGATTAAGTATGATACTTTACCTGCTGAGCCTAACAAACAAGGACCCAAAAAGACTTGGGTACCTAAAGATAACTAGCTATATTGCAGGTAAGTTTGAGGTGTGCTGAGAAGTAAAAAATGTGGTACATTGACAGCGCATGCTCGAGGCATATGACGGGTGATGAAACTCAGTTCATCACACTTGTGCGTAAACGAGGTGGAAGCGTAAGTTTCGGAGACAACAAAAAAGGTAAGATAGTAGGGTCAGGAACCGTTGGTGGTAATCCTACTATTGAGTCAGTCTCCCTAGTCAGTGGACTTAAATATAACTTACTTAGTGTAGCTCAGCTATGTGATAACGGGAGAAAAGTTATATTCGATAACACTGGATGTAAAATACTCGAGGGAAAAACAAATGAATTGATTTTAACTGCCCCTCGTATTGATAATGTCTTTATGCTGAATTTGGAAAAGAAATTTTCGAAAAATGTATGCTTAGTGTCAAAGGAAGAAAATTCCTGGCTATGGCACAGGAGACTTGGTCATGTAAGCATGGACCTCCTGGCCAAATTAGCAAGAAAGCAATTAGTTGAGGGACTGCCAGAACTTAAGTTCGAAAAAGATCAATTATGCAATGCTTGTCAGGCTGGAAAACAAACTAAAACGTCTTTTCATAGTAAAAACATTGTCTCAACCAAGCGTCCACTAGAGTTGCTACACTTGGATCTCTTCGGACCAGTCCAGCCGCTGAGCTTGGGTGGTAGAAGATTTTCCTTGGTCATTGTAGATGACTTTTCTCGGTACACTTGGATCATCTTGCTGAGTAGCAAGGATGAAACCTTTGAGACATTTTCAACTTTAGTAAGAAAACTTGAAAATGATAAAGACCTAAAGTTAGCTCACATCTGAAGTGATAATGGTGCAGAATTCAAAAACCAACAGTTTGTAGAATTCTGTGAAGCCAGCGGCATTGACCATAATTTCTCTGCTCCTAGAACACCTCAACAGAATGGGGTAGTTGAAAGGAAAAACAGAACATTGGTTGAAATAGCCAGGACAATGTTGAGTGAGCATAGGCTTCCAAAGTACTTTTGGGGAGAAGCTGTCAACACAGCTTGCTACGTACTTAATAGGGCTCTAGTTAGACCCATATTAAAGAAGACTCCCTACGAACTTTGGAAAGGACGAAAACCCAACATTGGATACTTTCGTGCCTTCGGCTGTAAATGTTTTATTCTAAATACTAAAGACAGCCTTGCTAAATTTGACTCAAAAGCTGATGAAGCTATCTTTTTAGGTTACTCAACAAACAGCAAAGCATATAGAGTTTTCAATAAACAAACTCATGTCTTAGAAGAGTCAGTACATGTTGAGTTCGATGAAACTAACCCTACAGGAAAAGACAAGCAGCTGACTGAGGATGATCCATACTCAGCACCCGCTGACCAAGAAACAGCCGCTGAGTCACTACCTCAAGGGCTGACCAAAGGTAAAAGCGAAACTAAAATTGTTTTCACTGACCAATCTATACCTGTAGAGATTGTTGAAACACAACCAGCTCAAGACATCACTCTACCAAAAGAGATCAGAATACCAAGAGGTCACTCAGAGAGTGCCATTCTTGATGCTGCTGAAAACACCCCGATGACAAGAAATCAACTCAGGAGATACCTCAGCAACGTAGCATTCGCCTCAGTTCAGGAACCAAAGAACTTCTCTGAAGCTGAGCACGATGAGTTCTGGATGAGTGCAATGCAAGAAGAACTTGATCAGTTCAGAAGAAATGAAGTATGGGACTTAGTGCCAAATCCAAGAAGCCAGAAGACCATAGGAACAAGATGGGTCTTCCGCAACAAGCTAGATGAACAAGGGAACATGGTTAGAAACAAAGCAAGACTTGTAGCTCATGGCTACCGTCAGTAAGAAGGTATTGACTATGGTGAGACCTTCGCTCCAGTGGCAAGGCTAGAGGCTATAAGAATTTTATGTGCATATGCAAGTTATATGAACTTTAAATTGTTTCAAATGGATGTTAGGAGTGCATTCCTTAATGGAGTTATAAACAAAGAAGTCTATGTTAATCAGCCTCCAGGGTTTGAGGATCCCAAGTTCCCAAACCACGTTTATAAGCTCAAAAAGGCTCTGTATGGTCTCAAGCAAGCACCACGTGCTTGGTATGAGAGGCTGACCAGTTTCCTGCTGACTAGAAATTATGTCAGAGGTAAAGCTGATACAACCTTATTCATTAAGAGGAAGGGTAAAGATACCCTACTGGCTCAGATATATGTTGATGACATTATTTTTGGTGCCACTAATGAGTCCATGTGCAAGGAATTTAGTAAGCAGATGCAGACTGAGTTTGAAATGTCAATGATGGGAGAACTCAACTTCTTCCTTGGACTTCAAATCAAACAAGGGAAAAATGGCATCTTCATCAGTCAAACTAAGTATGCTAAGGAGATATTGAAGAAGTATGGACTTGAGAATTGCAAGTCAATATCTACCCCTATGGGCACTGACACTGTCCTCTGCGCTGACAAAAATTGTAAGTCAGTAGACAACAAATTGTACCGAGGTATGATTGGTTCTCTACTCTACTTAACTGCTAGTAGGCCGGACATTCAGTTCTCAGTATGTTATTGTGCTAGATATCAATCTAACCCTAAGGAATCCCATTACATAGTTGTAAAAAGAATCCTTAGATATTTGCAAGGCTCAGTGAATGCAGGTTTATGGTATCCCAATACTCATGATTTCACACTCATTGGATACACTGACGCTGACTACGGATGAGACAAGCTTGAATGAAAAAGCACCTTAGGAGGATTACACTTCCTTGGAAGCTGTCTTGTGTCCTGGTTCAGTAAGAAGCAGGCGTCAGTAGCCCTGTCAACCACTAAAGCTGAGTACATTGCTGCTGGAAGCTGTGTTGCTCAAGTCCTATGAATTAAGCAACAGCTAGAATATTATGGCGTTCAGACTAAAACAATTGAAGTCAAATGTGACAACAAGAGTGCCATTGACCTATCAAAGAACCCAATCCAACACAGCAGGATGAAGCACGTCAGCATAAGACATCACTTCATCAGAGATCATGTACTCAAGGGAGAGATCAAGCTGACCTATGTCCCAACGGATGAGCAGCTTGCTGATATCTTCACAAAGCCATTGGCTCGTGAGTAATTCAACATACTTAGAGAAGCCATTGGTATGTTTAATCCTCTTCAATAAATTCCAAGTATAATATGTGATATATGCATGCTGAGTGAATTACCATGCTAAATGATTTGTGCTAAATCAATAATTATTACATGCTGAGTAGATATACACGCTGAGTGGTTATCTTAAGTTGAGCTACTAAGCACAAAAATAATTCCTTTGCGTAAAACTGACTACTCAGAACATTAAACGTTTGGAATCCTTAACACTGAGTAAAGATCCGTTGCAAAATTTAATGCGAAACACGCGAATTAAATAACCACCTAGGATGACGTAAGCGCAATAATTAGAAAATACATGCGCCGAATGTGTCATAAATGCCAAAAATTTTGTCGATTGAGTATCTCGAGGTCAAACGGCCACCTCAACGCTTCAGATCAACTCGACACCTCTATAAATAGTGGACGAATTCCCACTTTTACCTCTTTACGCTTAGAAATTTCTGGTATTCAAATACTCTCTTCTCTAAAAATTCTCAAACTTCTCAAACTTCTCTAAGAATCATGTCTAACGATTCTCAGAATGTCTCCGGTGCCGGTTATGACGACAACCGCTCCGATGAAAATCCTCCATCTCCTGCTCAGCAGGAATATAGCGAGACTCCCACCAAGTCTCAAGAAACCAGTCAGCGTGACCAAGCTACCTCTTCGAAAGGAAAACAGAAGCAGGATAAGGGAAAGACACCACGTACCTACTCTCTAGTTTATAACAGCGTAAGGGGTTATAAGGTTGACCACTCACGCTGGTTCTCGAAGGGATTTGTGGAAGCTGAGAAACCCTTCTGTGAGTGGATCTCAAAGAACGGCTGGACCGAGCTGTTCTCAACTCGAGAAGCCACCTACGCTGAGTTAGTAAAGGAGTTCTACGCTAACTTAAGAGCCGCTGATGATGACCATGACTACATGGTCACCAAGGTTCAAGGGAAAGATATCTTCATCAACCCTCCTTACCTTGCCTCACTGCTAAAGCTGAAAACCGAAGGAGCTAAACTTAGAAAATCAGGTGACCAAGATAAAATTGAGTATCCCGCTGAGTTTTGTAAACCTGCCGGTCATGTCGGGGAAATCTCTGTTGGTCCCTTATAACGTGACAAGTTAGTTCCAAGGGGGGGATAGGAACTATTTAAAATTTTGTCCGTTAAGGCTGACTTCTTTTCTTATGAAAAGGTTTACACAACGTAGGGCTGCAATTGGGCCGGGGAATACTCGTACCCGTCGGGGCCCCGCCCCATTTTTTGGCGGGGACGGGGACCAATATGGTCCCCGTAGGTGGGTACGGGGTGGGGCCGGGAAATGGTATCCCCGCCCCGCGGGGATCCCCGTACCCGTAAAGCCGATTGTACTCTCTGATTCATTCATTCAATCGCTCTGTTCATCTTAGCGTTTATATACTTTTAAATGTTTACCTGCTTAATTTTATATCATTCTGATTTGAGATTTGGATTAATTCGATCGGAAAATTGACTCTTCGAACATGAGAATTTGTCGATTCCATTCGCATTTTCTTTTCTTTCAATGGCCGGAGTTCGATTTTTCTTACTTGACAACGGCGTGGACTCTGCAGAGTTTCACGAGATGGCTCAATTTCTCAATCGATGATGCGGTATGGACTGTTGTTTGTTATGGTATTAGAATCTGTAGCTTTAGTTACTATGCTTTGCTGTTTCTTTATGTTCTGCGGGTTGTACTCTCTGGTTCATTTTCATTCGCTCTGTTCATCTTCTTCTTCTCACCTCCGGTGATTTTCTTCTCTCTTTGATTTAGGGTTTGTATACTTGTAAATGTTTAGCTGCTTATTTTTATATGTTTCTGATGTGAAATTTTGGTTAATTTGATAGAGAATTGACGTTTTGAACATGAGATTTTTGAACATGGGTAAACGGGGATTCCCCGTACCCGCGGTTTCCACGTGGGGCGGGGACGGGAACAATTTTTGCCCCCGTTTATCTGGCGGGGACGGGGACGGGGAATCCCCGTTTAGGCGGGGACGGGGATGGGAAACCAAATCCTTGCCCCGCCCCGTTTACATCCCTAACACAGCGTGACTAAGCAGTTTGAAGACACAAGCTTAGTCAACTTGTGACTAAGTCTGTTTCTTTCCTTGAGTCAGGAAATAGCACTTAGAGTTTATTCCTGAACTCAGCTTCTTAGTATACTTAACTCAGCGTGGGCTCGTTACTTAGTCAGTTTTATAGCAAGCAATATGTAAAGGAGTTTAAGGGTTAGAAAGATATTACTCAGTAGACTTATCCTGGTTCGGCCTCTCCGCCTACGTCTAGTCCCCGGAACTCGTTCCGAGCTTTTCGAATTCTCTACTGAGCTCTTTAAAGGTAGAGCACGAAACCTTTTACAATAGAAGCTGAGTATACAAGAGTACCTTCCTCTATACCTCTAATCACTCCTATATCTACCGCTGAGTACTATAACCGAGTACTCAGCCTCTCCTTTCTATTCTTCTAGAAATGATAAAGTGTTTGTCCTAAACAACAATTGCTAAGACACTTTAGATGATTGAAAATCACTCTAGACTTTTACACAATAATATGGAAATTGGTGTAAGGTTTTTGCTTTGCTTTTCTCACAGAACTTCGTGTAGAAATTTGGTCAGCGTTTTGACTAGTTGAAGATCTGCATCGAATGAAGCAAATGAGAGGCCTTTATATAGTGACACTTGAGGCACCTGGTCATTTCGAATTTCGAAATAACCGTTGGAGGGAAACGGCTTCCTGTCGTTGTCACTCAATACGCGCTCAGTGTCGTTGGCCAATGAGATTCTTGCATCTTCTGTCTGCGGCAGTGCTCGGCAGCTTTCCGTCCGGTAAACAGAATGTTTCGACATTTTTGGCAAAGTCTTCCAGACGGCTTCTTGCGTCTTCTGAACTTTACCCAAAGTAGAAATACTTTGTCTAGAAGTTGATTCTTGTCTGCCGTTGTCCTGACTGCTTGTCGCTTGACTCAGCAGCTTCCTCTTGAAGCTTTTGCTAGAAGGCTTCTCGATCTTTCTTCATGCTGAGTCATCGTTTTGCTTGAAACGACTTCGTTTCATCTTCTTGGGCCGTGAGGTCTTGATTATGTTGACTTGGGCTTGACTTCCACTCATGGGCTTTTAGACTTTAAATCTTAATGTCTTATAGATAAATAAACTCAACATTGAACAAACACATTAGTATAAATAAATCAAAGCATTTAAATTTAATGTGTTTAGAATATTTTTTATCAATTACTTAAATAATTTTGTCAAATCAAAATCATGTGGAAAGGTGTTTCAACAAACTCCCCCATTTTGATGTTGGCAAAAATATTCAGTCAAGAACTCAGTGTTGAGCTCCCCCATGATAGTTGACCTTTTACTCAGTATACTCCCCCGTAAGGGTTGAGCGGCTGACTTAGATTTACTTTAAACATTTCAAGGTTTAATCAAGTAAGTCTAAGGTCAGTTTTCAGAATTAGGTCAGCTCATGGAACATATTCTATTTAACTCAGTTTATGCGGAAGATTTAGATATCAGAGAGCGCTGAGTATTACTTTGTTCAATGTGTTTAAGAAGACATGTAAAAGCGGTCAACATATTGATCAACACAGCATACAATCATAAAGCAATATTGACAAATAGCACAGTTGATTTAGTGAAGATGCGTTTAACTATTCAATACAAAACATAAGTAAGCATCACATAAGATTGGTTAATTTAAAAGGATAGATGCATGCAAAGTTTTGTATTCAGGGTCAGCACAACAAAAGTACATACGGGAAAGACTACAAGTTTTAACAAAATCTAATCTAGTCGATCCTGGTAAAGCTAAGCTATTTCTTCTTATAGTTGAGTTGGGCTTCATGCTCTTTAGCTTTACCCTTTCCCTTTTGTCTTTGCTGACTACCTGAAGCTTCTTCTTCTGAATGTTGGGTTCTTTGAGTTTGTACTTTCTCCCCCGTTTTGCCACCATCAGCAGGAGGAGGAATGAAAGTGTCTTCAATGGAAGATTGAGTTAGGCGTTTTGAGAATGCCTTTAACTTTCATGTGCTGGTATTTATGCCGTCAAAAATGGGAACAACATCATCCAAAATATCCTGTGGAATCCTGACATCTGCAGCACTCAGCATACTCAGAACATATGCTTGAGACTTTCCAACCCAGTGTATGCTATCAGTGAGCATTGCAAAAGCTTGATGAAACATCTTTAGCAAAGATGAATCAAAATACTGACGCTGAGCGTTGGTGTGTCGCACGTGGTTGAAAGTAACGCGAGAGTACTTCAGGATCTCGTTTGTTTTGAGCTGGTCAGTTTCCATCTCTTCTTTGCTTAAGTTTAGCAGACGTACAGCCTCGCTAATTTGCTCAATGGAGCATTGGGAGGAGGAAGAGAGTTGGTGATTAGTTTTCTCTTGCTCAGTATGAAGTTGGTTGAATAGATGATGAACTTCGGCAGAAGTTGCATACATTAAGTTCGCAGCTGACAATTGATGAATTTCACCCTGTAGAGAGTTTATGTGGTTTACCATGGTCAGCTGGAGTTCGGCCAGCTTCGTTATAGATTCCTTCCTGGGCTGTTGAGATTGTAATGAAGTCATGACACTCAGAAGATCCTTCAGACCTTTGATCTCAGTAACAAGCTGAGTGACAAACGAAAGCTGAGTAGGCTCAACATTAGTAAAGCAGCATCGGTGTTTGTTTGATGAAGGTCCTGGATAAGAGCTTGAGCTGAGTCAACGATTCTTCGACCAGACTCAGAGGCATTTAGATAGCTAAAGGATCCATCATTTGTTGGCCCAGATGCCGGAGGAGGAGTAGAACCGAATAGAGGCGGTGTTTGGTTCTGCTCAACATTAGAAGTGCCAGCTTGATCAGCGGCTGGTCTTGAATTAGGGTTTCCAGTAGAAACTGGCTGGATTGGATTCTGCACTTAGAGTTGTGGAAGAGGAGGATCGGCAGAATGTGTTACTTGCTCAGGGTCAGGTAGAAGCTGACTAGGTGTTGAAAGTTGAGGAAGTCCAGTGTTCACCTGAGCAGGTAATTCCTTAGCTTGCTCAACGTGTTGAGGAGCGGAATCTTCGAGCACTTGCTCGGCATCATTTTGGCTGGCTGAAGCAGTTAAGTCGTCATGTTCCTTCGGCTGAGAAACAGAGGCTTGATTTTTTTGGTGCTCTGGTTGAGACTCAAGAGGATTAGAGAAGAACTTAAGGTGTACCTCTGTTAGGTCAGTGATATCATCCCTTAGAGGTGAATCACCCATGAGGTCAATGACGAGTGCTCGATATGCCTTCTTCTTTCTCAGTCTCTTTAGCTTTGGAGGAGTAGGGTCAGTAGGAATGGACTCAATAGAGTCAGTAGGTGAAGCTTCCCTTTGAACAGCGGGATGATTTGTCGTTGGCTCAGCGTCTTCTTCCTCAATCTCCTCAGTGTAGATTGTGCCATGTTGGTCAACGTCTGATGGCTCATCATCCTTATCCTCCACTGTTTCCTCATCATTGAACTGGCCACCCAGTTCTTCTTCTTCTTCAAACTGACCACCCAATTGGTCTTGTTCTTCCTCTTCTTCAAACTGACCACCCAATTGGTCTTGTTCTTCCTCTTCTTCTGACTGTTGTTCAGTGTCAATGTCTTGACTTTGTACATAATGTGAGTTAGGAGGAACAACGACGTCAGTTGGAAGGGCATCGATGGGTCTTAACTCAAAAGAGAGTTTCTTTTTCTTCCTCAGAGGTTGCTCATCATTGTCCTCTCTCTCTTCTACCGCATGCTCAGCTTGCCTTGGTCTTTTCTCAGCTGACCTAGGTCCACCCTGACCTTGTTGAATCTGAGGCTTAGTTCCTCTGCATACAAACTTAAGCTTCTTTGCTGGAGAAACAACTTCTTTAGAGGTGCTTCGAACAGCTTTCCTCTTTCTTTGCGTCCTTCCCTTCCGAGTCACCGTCCCCTCAGTTTCCTGGTCAGCGGCTGCTTTCCCTTTCTTGGGCACTATTGGTTGATCGTAGAATAGACCAAACAGTGCCGCTGTAGTGATCTCAGTTCCTATTGTATGGATTTCCTCAACTAAGCTCACCATGTGATCCTTAAGGATTTTGGTGATGATGGACCCCAGCCTTAGAGTTCTAGTACTCCTTTGAAATGCACCGATTATGAATACAGGCATGTTTATCGGCGTATAGGTCAGCATATTCCATATGAAACACTGCTCAAAGTTTGTCGCTGAGTTGGTGTAGTTGATTTTGGGGAAGAGGAAATTGGTCAGTATGTAGTGGGCCATCTTCTGATTTCGACCCATGGAGGTACTTGGAATTTCCCCTACATGGCCAACAGGTTTGCAGAACTCAACTTTGTATTTGGTTTTGTCTTGGTCACCAGATTTACGAAGAATTGCTCCTTCGTTTTTCAGTTGGAGTAGTGAGGCAAGATAAATAGGGTTGATGAAGATGTCCTTCCCTTTAACCTTGGTAACCATATAGTCCCAGTCATCATCCGCGACCTTTAGGTTAGCGTAAAATTCCTTAACTAGCTCTGGGTAGGTATCTTCGCGAACTGAGAATAGCTCGGTCCAGCCGTTGTTCTTGATCCAGTTGCAAAAGGGTTGCTCAGCTTCCACAAAACCCTTTGAGAACCATCTGGAATGGTCTACCTTATACCCCCTCAAACTCTCATAGACTTGAGTGTAGGTGCGTTCCACAGGCTTCTTTGCCTTATCCTTCTACTGTTTTCCCTTTGAGGAGCCAGCTTGGTCAGCTTTGGTTTGCTTGCTCGGCATAGTGACCTTAGAGTGGTCACGCTGGGCAGTAGATGAAGGATTTTCATCAGAGCGATTAACGGCATCGGAGACATTCTGAGAATCTTTCGTCATGATTCTAAGAGAAGTTCGAGAAGTTTGGGAGATTTTAGAGAGAATATGAGAATACCAGAAATTTCTAAGCGTAAAGAGATAAAAGTGGGAAATCATCCACTATTTATAGAGGTGTCGAATTGATCCTAAGCGTTGAGGTGGCCGTTCGACCTCGAGATACTCAATCGACAAATATTATGGCATTTATGACACATTCGGCGCATTGGTTTTATAATCATCGCGCTTACGTCATCCTAGGTGGCTATTAATTCGCGTGTTATGCATTAAATTTGCAACGGATCTTTACTCAGTGTTTAAGAATTTCAAACGTTTAAAGTTCTGAGTAGTCAGTGCTACGCAAAGGAATAATTCTCATGCTTAGTTGCTCAACTTAAGATAAACACTCAGCATGTGAAAGTTATTAATTTAGCATAAATCATTCAGCATGCATACCAATGGCTTCTCTAAGTATGTTGAATTGCTCACGAGCCAGTGGCTTTGTGAAGATATCAGCAAGCTGCTCATCCGTTGGGACATAGGTCAGCTTGATCTCTCCCTTGAGTACATGATCTCTAATGAAGTGATGTCTTATGCTGACATGCTTCATCCTGCTATGCTGGATTGGGTTCTTTGATAAGTCAATGGTACTCTTGTTGTCACATTTGACTTCAATTGTTTTATTCTGAACGCCATAATCTTCAAGCTGTTGCTTAATCCATAGGACTTGAGCAACACAGCTTCCAGCAGCAACGTACTCAGCTTCAGTGGTTGACAGGGCTACTGATGCCTGCTTCTTGCTGAACCAGGACACAAGACAGCTCCCAAGGAAGTGGCATCCTCCTGAGGTGCTTTTTCGTTCAATCTTGTCTCGTCCGTAGTCAGCGTCAGTGTATCCAATGCGTGTGAAATCATTAGTATTAGGATACCACAAACCTGCATTCACTGAGCCTTGCAAATATCTAAGGATTCTTTTTACAGCTATGTAATGAGATTCCTTAGGGTTAGATTGATATCTAGCACAATAACATACCGAGAACTGAATGTCCGGCCTACTAGCAGTTAAGTAAAGTAGAGAACCAATCATACCTCGGTACAATCTGCTGTCTACTCACTTACCATCCTCATCAGCGCAGAGGACAGTGTTAGTGCCCATTGGGATAGATATTGACTTACAATTCTCAAGTTCATACTTCTTTAATATCTCCTTAGCATAATTGGTTTGACTGATGAAGATGCCATTTTTCCCTTGTTTGATTTGAAGTCCAAGGAAGAAGTTGAGTTCTCCCATTATTGACATTTCAAACTCAGTCTGCATCTGCTTACTAAATTCCTTGCACATTGACTCATTAGTGGCACCAAAAATAATGTCATCAACATATATTTGAGCCAGCAGGGAATCTTTACCCTTCCTCTTAATGAATAAGGTTGTATCAGCTTTACCTCTGACATAATTTCTACCCAGCAGGAAACTGGTCAGCCTCTCATACCAAGCACGTGGTGCTTGCTTGAGACCATACAGAGCCTTTTTGAGCTTATAAACGTGGTTTGGGAGTTTAGGATCCTCAAACCCTGGAGGCTGATTAACATAAACTTCCTCGTTTATAACTCCATTAAGAAATGCACTCTTAATATCCATTTGAAACAATTTAAAGTTCATATAGCTTGCATATGCACATAAAATTCTAATAGCCTCTAGCATTGCCACTGGGGCAAAGGTCTCACCGTAGTCAATACCTTCTTGCTGACTGTAGCCCTGAGCTACAAGTCTTGCTTTGTTTCTGACCACGTTCCCTTGTTCATCCAGCTTGTTGCGGAAGACCCATCTTGTTCCTATGGTCTTCTGGCTTCTTGGTTTTGGCACTAAGTCTCATACTTCATTTCTTCTGAACTGATCAAGTTCTTCTTGCATTGCATTCATCCAGAATTCATCATACTCAGCTTCAGCGAAATTCTTTGGTTCCTGGATTGAGACGAACGCTACGTTGCTGAGGTATCTCCTGAGTTGATTTCTCGTCATCAGGGTGTTCTCAGCGGCATCAAGAATGGCACTCTCTGAGTGTCCTCTTGGTATTCTGATCTCTTTTGGTAGATTGATGTCTTGTGTTGGTTGTGTTTTAATAATCTCTGCAGGTGTAGATTGGTCAGTGAAAATAATTTGAGTTTCACTTTTACCTTTGGTCAGCCCTTGAGGCAATGACTCAGCGGCTGTTTCTTGGTCAGTGGGCACTAACTGTGGATCATCCTCGGTCAGCTGCATTTCTCTTTCTGCAGGGTTAGTTTCATCGAACTCAACGTGTACTGACTCTTCTAACACCTGAGTTTGTTTATTGAAAACTCTGTATGCTTTGTTGTTTGTTGAGTAGCCTAAAAATATAGCTTCATCAGCTTTTGAGTCAAATTTAGCTAGGCTGTCTTTGGTATTTAAGATAAAACATTTACAACCAAAAGCACGAAAGTATCCAATGTTGGGTTTTTGTCCTTTCCAAAGTTCATAGGGGGTATTCTTTAATATATGTCTAACTATAGCCCTATTAAGAATGTACCACGCTGTGTTAACAGCTTCTCCCCAAAAGTACTTTGGAAGCCTATGCTCACTCAGCATTGTCCTGGCTATTTCAACCAAGGTTCTGTTTTCCTTTCAACAACCCCATTTTGTTGAGGCGTTCTAGGAGCAGAAAAATTATGGTCAATGCTGTTGGCTTCACAGAATTCAACAAACTGTTGGTTCTTGAATTCTCCACCATTATCACTACGGATGTGAGCTAACTTAAGGTCTTTATCATTTTCAAGTTTTCTTACTAGATTTGAAAACGTCTCAAAGGTTTCATCCTTGCTACTCAGCAAGATGATCCAAGTGTACCTAGAAAAGTCATCTACAATGACCAAGGAAAATCTTCTTCCACCCAAGCTCAGCGGCTGGACTGGACCGAATAGATCCAAGTGTAGTAACTCTAATGGACGCTTAGTTGAGACAATGTTTTTACTATGAAAAGATTGTTTGGTTTGTTTTTCAGCTTGACAAGCGTGGAATAATTGATCTTTTTCAAACTTAAGTTCTGGCAGTCCTTCAACCAATTGCTTTCTTGCTAATTTGGCTAGCAGGTCCATGCTTACATGACCAAGTCTCCTGTGCCATAGCCAGGAATTTTCTTCCTTTGACACTAAGCATACAGTTTTTGAAAACTTCTTTTCTAAGTTTAGCATAAAGACATTATCAATACGAGGGGCAGTTAAAATTAACTCATTTGTTTTACCCTCGAATATTTTACATCCAGTGTCATCAAATATAACTTTTCTCCCATTGTCACATAGCTGAGCTACGCTGAGTAAGTTATATTTGAGTTCGCTGACTAGGGAGACAGACTCAATAGTAGGATTACCACCAACGGTTCCTGACCCTACTATCTTACCCTTTTTGTTGTCTCCAAAACTTACACTTCCTCCTCGTTTACGCACAAATGTGATGAACTGAGTTTCATCACCAGTCATATGCCTCGAGCATGCGCTGTCAATGTACCACATCTTTGACTTCTCAGCACACCTCAGGCTTACCTGCAATATAGCTAGTTGCTTTTAGGTACCCAATTCTTTTTGGGTCCTTGTTTGTTAGGTTCAACAGGTAAAGCATCATATTTCATTTTATGACGACATACTTGGACAGTATGTCCATTCTTTCCACAGAAGTCACAGCTGACCTTCCGTTTAGGATGTCTCCCTGACTAGTCAGCACCCCAGTGTTGAGCGTGCCAGCACACCTTTGTGGTGTGTCCTTTCTTCCCACAGAAGTCACACTGGACATTCCACTGAGGACTCCATCTCTGCTGACTAGTACTTCGGTACTGAGTGTTCAGAGGAATATTTCTTTTATTCGGAACCTTAAGTTGGTTCTGAATAGATGTGACATCCTTTTTCAGTTTCTTAGAATCTGATTGGACCTCAGTGACAAACTTTTGCATAATTTCTACATTACTATGCAAAATTGAGTTGTCCTAGAGAAGATATCGAAGGTCACTCAGTTTGACCTCCTCAATCTCGTCACATCGCCTGCTGAGTGCTCTAACCTTCTTGTTACACTTTTTGATAAGTGTGTAGAGGTCACTCAGGGCATTTACCATTTCATTTCTGAGCAAGGGTAGTGATATTACCTCAGTTGAGTGGATCTCATCGTCAGATGCGATGGAAGGGTCAGCATGCTCAGAAACACATGGCTCAGCAAGTTCGTCAGCCATGAAACAAATCTTTGTTGACTCAGTGGCATCAGCTTCTGATGATGAAGACTCATCACTGTCACTCCAAGTTGCCACCATTGCCTTCTTGCTGTTCTTTCTTTCTTTCCTCAGCGTGGGACAGCTTGACTTGATATGGCCAGTTTGATGACATTCAAAGCATGTAACGGGCTTTGAGCTGTCCTTCTTGTACTTGTTGTCGCTGGACTCAGCTTTGTACTTATCAAACTTCTTGTAAGGCTTCTTAGAATATTTGTCATTCTTTTTGAACAGCCTTTTCATCTTTCTAGTGAATATAGCCATTTCTTCATCGTCTGTTGAGCTCCCATCAGTGGAGTCAGCTTTCATGACAAGAGACTTTTGCTTCTTGTCTTCAGACTTTTCCTTCATTGATATCTCATGGGTTAGCAGCGAGCCAATGAGTTCATCATACTTATAGGTGGTTAAGTCTTGAGCTTCCTCAACAGCAGGTTTCTTTGCTTGCCAGCTTTTAGGAAGACTCCTAAGAATCTTCTTGACTTGCTCTTCCTCAGTGAAGATCTTTCCAAGTCTCTTGAGCTCGTTGATTATGTTTGTGAACCTTGTGTTCATGTCAGAGATTCCATCATCATCATTCATTTAAAATAGCTCGTACAACCTCATGTGCTGGTTGACCTTGGATTTCTTCACCTTGTTGGTTCCTTCATAGGTGACCTCCAGCTTCTTCCAGATCTCTTGCGCTGACTCACAACCTGAAATCTTGTTATATTCTGCAGCATCTAATGCACAGTGAAGCATTTTTATAGCCGAAGCATGATTTTGTAGCTTCTTGAGATCATCTTCTGTCCATCTAGTCTCAGCTTTAACAACCGTTTGGCCGTCAATAGTTTCAACACGAACAAATGGGCCTTGGACTATAGATAGCCATACACTCATATTTGTTGCCTGAATGAAAATTTTCATTCTATTCTTCCAAAAGGTATAGTTAGACCTGAAGAATAGAGGAGGCCGAGTAATGGACAACCCCTCAGGTAAAATCTGAGTTGTCTGATTTCCTGGGAGGAACCGAGTGCTGTTCTCAGCCATACTGGGGATCAGCTCAAAATAGTTATATCTTACACAGTGAGCTATTAAGCTCTGATACCACGTGTTGGTCCCTTATAACGTGACAAGTTAGTTCCAAGTGGGGGGATAGAAACTATTTAAAATTTTGTCCGTTAAGGCTGACTTCTTTTCTTATGAAAAGGTTTACACAGCGTAGGGCTGCAACTGGGCGGGGAATACCCGTACCCGTCGGGGCCCCGCCCTATTTTTTGGCGGGGACGGGGACCAATATGGTCCCCGTAGGTGGGTACGGGGCGGGGCCGGGAAATGGTATCCCCGCCCTGCGGGGATCCCCGTACTCGTAAAGCCGGTTGTACTCTCTGATTCATTCATTCAATCGCTCTGTTCATCTTAGCGTTTATATACTTTTAAATGTTTACCTGCTTAATTTTATATCATTCTGATTTGAGATTTGGATTAATTCGATCGGAAAATTGACTCTTCGAACATGAGAATTTGTCGATTCCATTCACATTTTCTTTTCTTCCGATGGCCGGAGTTCGATTTTTCTTACTTGACAACGGCGTGGACTCTGCAGAGTTTCATGAGATGGCTCAATTTCTCAATCGATGATGCGGTATGGACTGTTGTTTGTTATGGTATTAGAATCTGTAGCTTTAGTTACTATGCTTTGCTGTTTCTTTGTGTTCTGCGGGTTGTACTCTCTGGTTCATTTTCATTCGCTCTGTTCATCTTCTTCTTCTCACCTCCGGTGATTTTCTTCTCTCTTTGATTTAGGGTTTGTATACTTGTAAATGTTTAGCTGCTTATTTTTATATGTTTCTGATGTGAAATTTTGGTTAATTTGATAGAGAATTGACGTTTTGAACATGAGATTTTTGAACATGGTTAAACGGGGATTCCCCGTACCCGCGGTTTCCCCGTGGGGCGGGGACGGGAACAATTTTTGCCCCCGTTTATCTAGCGGGGACGGGGACGAGGATGGGAAACCAAATCCCCGCCCCGCCCCGCCCCGTTTACATCCCTAACACAGCGTGACTAAGCAGTTTGAAGACACAAGCTTAGTCAACTTGTGACTAAGTCTGTTTCTTTCCCTGAGTCAGGAAATAGCACTTAGAGTCTATTCCTGAACTCAGCTTCTTAGTATACTTAACTCAGCGCGGGCTCGTTACTTAGTCAGTTTTATAGCAAGCAATATGTAAAGGAGTTTAAGGGTTAGAAAGATATTACTCAGCAGACTTATCCTGGTTCGGCCTCTCCGCCTACGTCCAGTCCCCGGAACTCGTTCCGAGCTTTTCGAATTCTCTACTGAGCTCTTTAAAGGTAGAGCACGAAACCTTTTACAATAGAAGCTGAATATACAAGAGTACCTTCCTCTATACCTCTACTCACTCCTATATCTACCGCTGAGTACTATAATCGAGTACTCAACCTCTCCTTTCTATTCTTCTAGAAATGATAAAGTGTTTGTCCTAAACAACAATTGCTAAGACACTTTAGATGATTGAAAATCACTCTAGACTTTTACACAATAATATGGAAATTGGTGTAAGGTTTTTGCTTTGCTTTTCTCACAGAACTTCGTGTAGAAATTTGGTCAGCATTTTGACTAGTTGAAGATCTGCATCGAATGAAGCAAATGAGAGGACTTTATATAGTGACACTTGAGGCACCTGGTCATTTCGAATTTCGAAATAACCGTTGGAGGGAAACGGCTTCCTGTCGTTGTCACTCAGTACGTGCTCAGTGTCATTAGCCAATGAGATTCTTGTATCTTCTGTCCGTGGCAGTGCTCGGCAGCTTTTCGTCCGGTAAACAGAATGTTTCGACATTTTTGGCAAAGTATGTGATTAGCAAGTCCGTAATCATTGCATAACGGAATGATGTACAGAGTATGTGATTAGCAAGTCCGTAATCATTGTATAACGGAATGATGTACAAAGTATGTGATTAGCAAGTCCGTAATCTTTGCATAACGGAATGATGTACAGAGTATGTGATTAGCAAGTCCGTAATCATTCCCCTAGAGCTATAAGAAGACAGGTTGATTCTGTCCTTGACCTTTCAGTATTAGTTACGGTATAATTCGATCCTTTATCAACTGCGTCCTTGAACTGAATCTTATGACTATGGGTAATGTCAAGTCACATATAGCGAGACGTTCATTTTACTTGTACAGGCCGAGTCAACTCAAAATAGATAGGTTAAGTGAAATCTGTATTTCAAGTCTTAAGCTATCACCTTGCAAGGATTTAGAGTCGAGTCTTCCACAACCGATCCATGGACATATCTCCCATTTATCGGGAGTGATAAATGCTCAATCCAATATATAACGATCCCGCAATCACATCTTGTGATACCCAACGTCTGCTGTTCACACCCCAGAGTCATCTCTGTTAAGGATCGTGTTACACCAGAGTCAAAGCGTCATATTCCGTAATCCAGAATACCAATTAATATTCCTTTGAGTCTGAGGATTATTTACACCTATTAATACCAATGAGATGAACAGGTGACAAAGATGAATCTACCCATCCTGTTTTCTCAAGCCGGGTCCCCAATCCTAATGAACTACTTTTCATCGGATCCATGTAACTGTCCAGATATCTATATATATGAAGCTTGTGAGATCAGCTTTCTGTCGGACAGAAGACATTGTTACATGCAAGTCTCAACAGTGATATATCAATCCTAAACATATCACTTGACTTGGGGTGGTTTTAAGTTTATTAGTTTATTATAAAGTTTTGTCTCACTTCATGATTGTATGAACACTTTATAATCACTTTAAAACAAACTTACGGATTTCCTTTTATTAGACTTTATTTAGTGCTTAAAAGGGATTGCCTTTATATAGTTATAAAACATATATCTCATTAAAACAAATAATATAAAGAACAATTCATTTACATTAAGTTTGTATCCTAGAACAATTGTCTATAGGACATTAAACCCCAACATACTCCCACTTAGACTAAAGCCAATTGTTTCTATAACTTATCCCAGTAGAAGTTAGATGACGATCATGTACTTTCTGGGTTAATGGCTTTGTCAACGGATCTGCAACATTGTCCTCTGTAGGTACTCTTTCTATTCTCACATCTCCTCTTGCCACAATTTCTCTTATAATGTGGTATCGTTTAAGGTAATGCTTGGATACATTATGAGACCGTGGTTCCTTTGCTTGCGCAATGGCTCCATTGTTATCACAATATAGTGTAATGGGATTTACAATGTCAGGCACCACACCAAGTTCTATAATGAACTTTCTAATCCAAACCGCTTCCTTTGCTGCTTCCGCAGCTGCGATATACTCTGACTCGGTCGTAGAGAAAGCTACGCTTCCCTGCTTGGAACTCTTCCAACTGACCGTGCCCCCATTCAAGATAAACAGGTATCCTGATTGGGATTTAAAATCGTTCTCATCTGTGAGATGACTTGCATATGAAATACCAATTAATATTCCTTTGAATTAAGGATATCTCCGTACACTAGGAACATATCTTTAGTTCTTCTCAAGTACTTAAGAATGTTCTTGACGGCAATCCAGTGCTCGTCTCCCGGATTTCCTTAGTAACGACTCGTTACAGATAACACGAACGCTACGTCAGGTCTAGTGCATAGCATAGCATACATAATCGAACCGATTGCGCTGGCGTACGGGACTACAGCCATGCGCTTCTTATCATCATCGGTTTTAGGACATTGATGATTGTTTAACTTTACTCCATGTAGCATGCGTAAGTTACCTCGTTTCGATTCAAGCATGCTAAACCGCTTTAGCACCTTTTCGATGTATGTAGCATGTGAAAGACCAAGCAGTCTTCTTGATCTATCTCTGTAGATCTTTATACCAAGTATATAAGCTGCTTCACCAAGGTCTTTCATTGAGAAGTTACCAGATAACCATACTTTTACCGACTATAGCAGAGATATGTCATTTCCCATTAGTAATATATCATCCACATATAATATTAGAAATGCTACAGAGCTCCCACTTGCTTTCTTGTAAATGCAAGCTTCTTCGCAATTTTGTTCGAAACCAAATTGTTTTATGGTTTCGTCAAAATGCTTGTTCCAGCTTCTAGATGCTTGCTTGAGTCCATAAATGGATCTCTGAAGTTTGCAAACTTTGTTTGCATCCTTTGATATGAAACCTTCAGGTTGCATCATATATACATCCTCAAGCAGGTTTCCGTTTAGGAAAGCTGTTTTCACATCCATTTGCGGAACGTACAAACAGTTCCTTAATTCTATTACAAGCCCAAAGGGCAAATTTAAAACATAATCTCCAATTGCGAGGGCGACAACTCTTGCTCCATTTCCTACTCGCAAGTTTATGCTTCCTTTCTTTAATTCCTTAGTCTGATTTAGTTCTTGCATATTTGTACAAATATGAGATCCGCATCCGGTATCAAGTACCCAAGATTCAGACTGTGAAATTGTATTTATTTCAATATAAAACATACCAGATGTTGAAGTCCCGGCTTCTCCCTTCTTGAGGGTAGCTAGGTATAAAGAACAATTTCTCTTCCAATGCCCCACATCACCACAATAGTGGCACCTTCCTTTGGGCTTCTTCAATTCATTTCCCATTATTTCGGTGAGCACAGCCTCCTTGCCTTTATCAGGATGGTTTGGATCGGGAGAGATCCCTTTCCTCTTCTTTGATCCTTCAATAGCAAGGTCTGATATCTCCTTGTTTTCTTTTATATTGGGCTCGACTGTCTCGAGCATATTAGCAAGCTCTTCAAGAGAGGTTTGCAAGCCACTCATTTGGTAGTTCATGATGAACTATGAGTAACTCTCGGGGAGGGACTGAAGAAGTAAGTTCTCACTTAGTTCACGGTCCATCGCATCTCCAATACTAGAAAACTTCGTGATAAGGCTGATCATCTTGGCACAATGTGCCATTACAGATGTGCCCACCTGCATCTTGCATCTATATAACTGCTTTTTTATTTCGAAGCGTTCGCACCGAGTTTCATTCACAAATAACTCTTTCAGGTGCTTGACCATGGAATAGGCATCCATATCTACATGCAGTTGCCTTTTTACTTCCGGTGTCAAGGATGCAAGTATGATGTCTCCAGCTTGATCGTCATCAGCCTTATGCTTCAAGTAAGCATAAAATTCTTGGTAGGGAGCATCATCCTTTGGGTAAGGGGGTATCGGCGTATCAAGTACATACCCTTTCCTCTCCAACTTCAAAACAATTTTGAGGTTGCGAAACCAGTCGGTGAAGTTTGAACCATTCAATTTGTTATCGGTAAGAATGTTTTGCAGATTGGTTTTAGTCATGATTTTAAGAGTGATTATATAAACCTGAGAGTGAGAAAGAGTAAACGTATGTTATTCATTTGCTTTAAAGTGTATCAATCTAAAATTATAGGCCTTTTGTTTATTTTAGATTGCTCCCACTATTTTGCCAAATTAATAGCCCTCCATATTAATTCGAAGAATTTCACAAATCCTTTAGTGAGCTAGGATCCTAACTCCTAAGATTTCGTCTTGAGTTTGCTCAACAAGCTAGTCTCATTCGTTAGGTAGATTCATGTAATCAATCACATCTTTAATGTGATTCCTAGGTTATTGGGTTACTAACCACATTAGTAACTAATATGCTATTCACATTAATCCCAACCATATTGCCCATTAGTTTATGACAACATGAGTTTGCTCATCCAATTATCATAATCTAATTTAAGTCTTACCCCATATTCATGAAAAGTAATTTTCGATAATTCAGGTGTTACCGTAAGACCCCGAGCTTGAGTTTGCTCAACAACCCAAAGGCCCCTAGTACTGCCGGCTGAATTATAATATTAGGGAGGGGCAACCGATTTTAATAACTTGTTTATTTACTTAACTTTTTAATGAGGGATTTTATTTTAGGTCTCATAATCTAACTTAGTCTTGATTTGCTTTAGCATACATCAGACACATACATTGGCGTTATGCACATATCATCTAAATTATTCCGTCGAGCCAGAGACGGAATAAAAGGCCAAACCTAAGGAAATACTAACTATTACATATTTCTCTTTAGGTCCTCCGTCTTCTCCATGACGCCTTGAAATTACATATTAATTTTTATACTACTAAAGAAAACTTCAATTGAATTGAAGGGAATTAGATGAGAGGAGAAATTACAATAGATAGTAAAAAGGCAGGACGCGCAGGTCCTATTTCAAAAATACCAAAAGACTAAAAGAGGGTCCAAATATGTCCATAACTCCAAACATGCATAGACTCAATTAAATAAATTTAATTGGTTGATTACATAATTATTTTATGTAATATTTATGTTAATCACATTAACTTATCAAATTAACTTTCATCCAATTTTACTTCTAATAGTTTCGTATCTTCTATATTAATCTTTTAGATTAATACAACTATACAAAACTTTAATTATGCACGTCTCAATTATTTTGATTTTAATTCATTTAATACTTTTGATTTACAAAAGGGTAAAACAAACTTTTAAATAAATTTTCATTCGATAACCAAAATAGAAAACTATCAATTTCTGAAACATATATATTTAATTATATAGAAAACTGATTTTAAACAATTTAAAATTCAAGTGGGTCTCGGGCCGGGCCCGAGGTTGGGCTGCTGCCGATTGGCAGCAGCCCTAGGGCGGCTGAACCGCCGCTGCCTTACGGCAGCGGCCGGTCGCGCCGTTAGGCGCGACCCGAGCTGCTGTCGTATTTAATTTTTTTTTTAATAATAATTATATATATATATATATATATATCAGTTCTAAAACGGTTTTAAAACGATTTTCAGAAAATAGGAAAACCTACTATAGATTTTCGTTTTATCTTTAGAATTAATAAAACTGATTTTATCAATCTAACTATAAAACCAATAGATTTTGTTATAATGATTATCAGCCAAAATAATTAGGAACATACGCATAATCTGTTTTAATTAACAAGTAATTAAAACTTATTTATCTTTAGGATTAATTAATCAAAAACTATTTGTTAATTAACCTAACCATAAATATTTATTCAATCCTATTGAAAAACTTCTAAATTTTCATATATGAAATAACGGATTTAACGATGTCTCTGATACCAATGTTGGAAAAATAGACTAACGTATAGCAGCGGAAATATAAAAATTTTAACCTATTTCCATAAACCATAAGATCCGTTAACTGTTATTTCATATAAAGAGGGATAAGAAGAAATACCTTTTGACGTTCTATCTACCGTTGTAAACGAAGTGCCCACAACTCTTACTTCGAGTTCCCGAGCACAGAACAAAACAAATATAAGATCAAGTTAGAATCAACCGTTGAATAGCAACCAAAGTAGATTGCCTCTAATTAATCAACACAAGATCAAGGATAAAGAAGGAAAGATGAAATCAATTGAATCGGTAGGAAGCGGTGGAAAATCTCATCCTCGAGCTAGGGGTCGAAATTCTCTATCTTGTTGCTAGGGTGGAATTCGAAATTCTCTAGCTTATCTTAGGGGGAGGATTTCAAAAATCCCTATAGGGGTATTTATACTCTCTCTTGTATCTAATCCCTAGTTAGATAGAATTAGGTTATTGAAATAAGAATTCTATTCGGAATAGGATTCATAATCATTATCCATTAATATATCTAATATATAAAGGATAACAATAATAACCTTATTGGATAATAATAGGAGTAATTTAATCTAATTAAAACTCCTAACTCATTTATCCTTTAATTAATTTAATTCATAATCCTAATCTAATTAGAATAGATAAAATCAAATTAATTATTTATGTATTTACATACATAAATTTCGACCCCCTCTATTACTGGGCCTTACTGGGCTCAGTTGGGCTTCCATCAATTAATTAACATCTGTCTCTCTTTTGGGTTCCAAGTCTTATGTGTGACCCATTAGGTTCTTATTGCTTCTAGCCGTATGCAACTATTAAAATTAACTTTCAAAGAATTATATTTAATCTTTGCATAACGGAATGATGTACAGAGTATGTGATTAGCAAGTTTGTAATCATTCCCCTAGAGCTATAAGAAGACATGTTGATTCTGTCGTTGACTTTTCAGTATTAGTTACGGTATAATTCGATCCTTTATCAACTACGTCCTTGAACTGAATCTTATGACTATGGGTAATGTCAAGTCACATATAGCGAGACGTTCGTTTTACTTATACAGGCCGAGTCAACTCAAAATAGATAGGTTAAGTGAAATCTGTATTTCAAGTCTTAAGTTATCACCTTGCAAGGATTTAGAGTCGAGTCTTCCACAAGCGATCCATGGATATATCTCCCATTTATCGGGAGTGATAAATGCTCAATCCAATATATAATGATCCCGCAATCACTTCCTGTGATACCCGACGTCTGTTGTTCACACCTCAGAGTCATCTCTGTTAAGGATCGTGTTACACCAGAGTCAAAGCGTCACATTCCGTAATCCAGAATACCAATTAATATTCCTTTGAGTTTGAGGATTATTTACACCTATTAATACCAATGAGATGAACAGGTGACAAGGATGAATCAACCCATCCTGTTATCTCAAGCCGGGTCCCCAATCCTAATGAACTACTTTTCATCGGATCCATGTAACTATCCAGATATCTGTATATATGAAGCTTGTGAGATCAGCTTTCTGTCGGACAGAAGACATTGTTACATGCAAGTCTTAACAGTGATATATCAATCCTAAACATATCACTTGACTTGGGGTGGTTTTAAGTTTATTAGTTTATTATAAAGTTTTGTCTCACTTCATGCTTGTATGAACACTTTATAATCACTTTAAAACAAACTTACGGATTTCCTTTTATTAGACTTTATTTAGTGCTTAAAAGGGATTGCCTTTATATAGTTATAAAACATATATCTCATTAAAACAAATAATATAAAGAACAATTCATTTACATTAAGTTTGTATCCTAGAACAATTGTCTATAGGACACTAAACCCCAACACATTGAACAAACACATTAATATAAATAAATCAAAGCATTTAAATTTAATGTGTTTAGAATATTTTTTATCAATTACTTAAATAATTTTTGTCAAATCAAAATCATGTGGAAAAGTGTTTCAATAATCTCGAGTACCTCCATGGGTCAACATCAAAAGATGCCCCACTACATACTGACCAATTTCCTCTTTCCAAAGGTCAACTCCACCAACTCAGTGTCAAACTTCGAGCAGTGCTTCATCTGGCACATGCTGACCTATAAGCTGATCAACATGCCAGTCTTTATAATCGGTGGTTTTCAAAGAAGTACTGGAACCCTTAGGTTAGGCTCCATTATTACAAGAATCCTCAAAGATCACCGAGTGAGTTTGGTGGAGGAAATCCACACCTGGGGTACAGAAATTACTGCAGCTGCATTGTTTGGCTTATTCTATGATCAACCAATTGTGCCCAAGAAAGGAAAAGGGGCCGCTGTTCAAGAAACCGAGGGGATGCAGACCAGAGAAGGAAAGAAAAAGAGGAAAGCTCAAGCTGACAAGCAGGATAGAAAAAGGAAAGCTATTCAAAGATCTTCCAAAGACGATGATGCTCCACCGAAGAAGGTTCGGTTTGTGTCTAAGGGAACTAAGCCTCAAGTTGCACAAAGTCATGCTGAGCCTAAGTCAGCAGAAAACCTCAAAAGGCAAGCTGAGTCTGAGGAAGAAGAAAAAGAGGACACTCCTGAGCAACCACTGAGTAAGAAGAAGAAGATCTCTTCTGGGTTAAGTCCTATCGACGTACCCCCACTTGGAGTCGTTATCTCTGAAGACTCTCATTTTGTGCAAAGTCAGATAACTGATCTTGAGAAAAACCCCACTGACCAAGATGAAGAAGAATTGGGTGGCCAGTTTGATGCTGAGGAGACAGCAAATGTTGAGCAACATGAACCAATCAACATTGAGCTTGTTGAAGAAGAAGCTGAGCCAACTTCAAATGATCATGCTGATCAAGGGGCACCTTCACCTACTGACTCAATTGAGTCCATTCCTGCTGAACCCTCTCCTCAAAAGACTAAGGGATTAAGGAGACTTAAGAAGAAGGCACATAAATCCCCTGTCATTGATCTTATGGATGACTCACCACTGCGGGATCCGATCACTGACCTCTCAGATATGCAGTTCAAATTCTTCTCAAATCCCACTGAGTCTCCACCAGAGCAACAGGAAAATCAAGCCTCTGTTTCTCAGCCTAAGGAACATGTCGACTCAATTGCTCCTCTAAGCCAAGGTGATACCGAGCAAGTGCTTGAAGTTCCTTCTCCTCAACATGTTGAGATAGTTAAGGAAACACCTGCTCAGGTTAGTGCTGAAACACCTCAACCTCCTCAAACCAGTCAGCTTTAGCCTGACTCTGAGTAAGTAGATAATTATGCCGATCATCTTCTTCCACAACCACAAGTGCAGAATATCAACCAGTCAGCTCCTGCTGGCAATCTAAACTCAAGTCCAGCCGCTGATCATGCTGCCACTTCAAATAATGAACTGAACCAAACACCTCCTCCACCCGGTTCCACTCATACTCCGGCATTTGGGCCACATATTGATGGATCCTACAACTACTTACATGCAACTGAGTCTGGTCAAAGAATCATTGACTCAGCTCAAGCTTTGCTCCAGGACCTTCATCAAACCAATACCGAAGCCGCTGGGTCAGTTCCTGTTGAGCCAACTCAACTTTCGTCTGTCACTCAACTTCTCACAGAAATCAAAGGTCTTAAGGATCTTCTGAGTGTCATGACTTCACTTCAGTCTCAACAGCCCAAGCAGGAATCAATAACAAAGCTGGCCGAACTCCAGCTGACTATGGTCAATCACTTGAACTCTCTCCAGGGTCAATTTCATACTCTGTCAGCTGTGAACACTATGTATGCAACTTCTGCTGAAGTTCATCAACTCTTCACCCAGCTTCACTCTGAGCAAGCCAGAACCAATACTCAAATCTCTTCCTCCTCCCAATGCTCAATTGAGCAAATTAGTGAGGTTGTCCGTCTACTCAACTTGAGTAAGGAAGAGATGGAAACTGACCAACTTAAGACAAATGAGCTTCTGCAACACTCCCAATCCATCTTCAAACACGTGCGTTATTCAAATGCTCAACGTCATTACTATGACTCGGCACTGCTTAAAATGTTTCATCAAGCCTTTGCCATGCTGACTGACAGTATCACCTGGGTTGGGAAGTCTCAAGAATACATTCTAAGTATGCCTCGGTCAGGGTTCCTCGTGAAATCTTGGATGACGGTATTCCTGTTTTTGATGGTATAAATGAAAGCACGCGCAAGCTTAAGGCATTCTCTGTACGGTTAACTCGTGCTGCCCTCAATGATACCTTCATTCCTCCTCCACCCGTTGCTGGCAAAATGGGGGAGAAAGAACAAGCTGGAAGAACTCAACATACATGGGAAGCATTAGTAAGTCAGCAGAAATCCAAAGGAAAAGCTAAAGTGCATGATGTCCAAATCAACTACAAGAAAAAATAGCTTGACTAGGATTGCTAGATTTAGTTTTGTTAAACTTATAGTCTTTTCCTTATGTATTTTGATGTGCTGACCATTAATACAAAACTATGCATGCATCTACCTTTTTTCAAAGTTGACTAATCTTATGTGATGCTTACTTATGTTTTGTGCTGAATAGTTAACGTATCTTCATTAAATCAACTGTGTTATGTGCTTACATTGCTTCATGATTGTCTGCTGTGTTGATATATAAGTTGACCTCTTTTGTATGTCTTCTTAACTAAAACTCATTGAACAAAGATATACTCAGCGTACTTTGTTATCTAAATCTTCCGCTCATCTTAACTGAGTTAAATAGAATATGTTCCATGAGCTGACCTATTTCTGAAAACTGACCTTAGACTTACTTGATTAAACCTTGAAATGTTTAAAGTAAAACTAAGTCAGTAGCTCAACCCTTACGAGGGAGTATCTTGAGAAAAACAAGGTCAACTATCATGGGGGAGCTCAACACTGAGTTCCTTACTAAATATTTTTGCCAACATCAAAATGGGGGAGTTTGTTGAAACACCTTTCCACATGATTTTGATTTGACAAAATTGTTTATGTGAATGATAAAAATATTCTAACACATTAAATTTAAATGCTTTGATTTATTCACACTAATGTGTTTGTTCAATGTTAAGTTAATTTGATTTATAAGACATCAAGATAAAAAGCCTAAAGGCCCATAAGGGAAAGTCAAGCCCAAGTCATCAGATCAAGACCGCACGGTCCAGGAAGACAAAACGCAGTCGTTCTAAGCAAAGCACTAGCTCAGCATGAAGAAGGATCGAGAAGCCTTCTATCAATTGCTTCAAGATGAAGCTGCTGAGTTGAACGACAAGAAGTTCAAGTCAGCGGGAGAACAGAACCAACTTAGAGACAAAGTATTTCTACTTTGGGTAAAGCTCAGAAGACACAGTAAGCTGTCTGGAAGTCTTTACTATAAATGGCGAAACATTTTGTTCATCTGATGAAAAGCTGCTGAGCACTACCGTAGACAGAAGATACAAGAATCTCATTGGCCAACGACACTGAGCACGTCCAGAATGAAAGCGACAGGAAGCCGTTAGCCTCCAACGGTTATTTCGAAATATGAAATCACCGGTGTTCGAAGTGTCACTATAAATAGGCCTTTCAAATGCTTCATTCGATGCAGATCTTCAATCAAGTCGAAACGCTGACCAAATTCATACTTGAAGTTCTGTGAGAAAAGCAAAGCAAACCTTACACCAATTCCAATCTTTGTGTAAAAGTCTAGAGTGATTTCATTCATCTAAAGTGTCTTAGCAACTGTTGTTTAGGACAAACACTTATCATTTCTAGAAGAATAGAAATGAGAAGCTGAGTACTCGGTTATAGTACTCAGCGGTAGGTATAGGAGTGAGTAGAGGAATAGAGGAAGGTACTCTTGTATACTCAGCTTCTATTGTAAAAGGTTTCGTGCTCTACCTTTAAAGAGCTCAGTAGAGGATTCAAAAAGCTCGGAACGAGTTCCGGAGACTGGACGTAGGCGGAGAGGCCAAACCAGGATATGTCTGCTGAATAACATATTTCTAACCTTTAAACTCCTTTATATATTACTTGCTATAAAACTGACTAAGTAACGAACTCACGCTGAGTTGAGTGCACTAAGAAGCTGAGTTCAGGAATAGACTGAAGTGTTATCTCCTGACTCAAGGAAAGAAGCAGACTTAGTCACCAGTTGACTAAGCTTGTGTCTTAAATCTACTTAGCGCCGCTGTGTAAACCTTTTCTCAAAGGAAAGAAGTCAGCCTTAACGGACAAAATTTTAAATAGTTCATATCCCCCCTTGGAACTAACCTTCACGTTACACCGGACCAATATTAACAACCTATCAATATCCATATTAGGGGTAAATTTCACCTATGGTATACAACCTTTACTCTATTTCACACTTTGGTGTACAACCTTCAATTTGTCACACTAATATGTACGAAGTTAGGGGTGACCTCCCACTGTGCTGTATAGCCGGTGAAAATGACCGGTCAACGCCAGTCAACGCGCCACCTCACCATTTTTCAACTTTAATTAAACACCCTTCATATGAAATTACCAAAATACCCTTTATATATAAAAAAAACTCTCTCTCCTTACCATAAGAACCAAAAACCTTCACTAAATTCACTCTCCCATCTTCCCCAAACAGTAACACAGTCACTCCCGCCTTCCATTAAATCCACTCCCCCAATGTACCCAACATGAAAGTCCATATTTGCCACTGCCACAGAGATTTGCGATTCCATATCGAAGAAGGCTACGAGAACGCATTTTTGGAATGGAGAGAGAGAAGGAAGCCATTGAATAAAATCAATGTATTTGAATTGAGGGAGTATGTGGATTTGGGGTTGTGGAATTACTGGAAAACAAAGAAAGAAGAATGGAGGTCTAGGGGTGGAACTTAGTGGAAAAATCCGGAATCTCTGCTTAGTGAAAAGGGTTCTTTCTGGTTGCTTTTTTTTCTCTTTACCAAGCGAGTTCCTTTAATTCGATTTAGCCAAGCAGTTCTTAGGTCTTCTTTAAGCGAGCGGGTAAGTGAAATAAAACAGGCCTTCTCTATCTCCCTCGAAAGCTTTTTCTATCTTGAGGAAAAGAAAGAACTGGAGAATAAAATTATTTCATATAGCGATGACACATATAATTACCAGACATTAAACGAGAGTTAGAGGGAGAGAGCAGTGGAAAGATGACAATGGAGAAAGGGAGGTAGAGAGAGAACAATTGAAATGGAAAAGAGGAAGAAAGGGTATATATGTAATTTTATGTTAAGTGGTCAAATATTGACTTTTTGACCGGTCAAATAGCTGACGTGGCGTGTTGACTTTCGTGTTGACCGGTCATTTTCACCGGCTGTACACCACAGTGGAAGGTCACCTCTAAATTTGTACATATTAGTGAGACAAATTGAAAGTTGTACACCAAAGTGTGAAATAGAGCAAATGTTGTATACCATAGGTGAAATTTACCCTCCATATTAGGGATCATTTCTAACTCTTCACGTGTAGTGATATCGTATCATTCATTATTTACTTCTGTGGTTGAGTCCGATAAAAATATTTCTGTCCTCTTTTTAATTGAAATGGAAAGAAATTGTGTATACCTCTGCGATATTTTTTATGCATTGTTTAGTGGTAATAGAATATGAAAGGGAAATACACAATTACTAATAATAAAATATTGGATCTTAGGTTCAAAAAAAAAAAAAAAATATTGGATCTCACTTTCAGTTTATTAAATTTTAATAATATAAATAAAGCAAATAAATATATATGATATGGATTTACGTGTGTAATTAATACTTAATAATAAAAGTTTAATTATAATTAATTAATATTAAGTATTAATTATTTAAAAAATTTATATCCACTTCAATTAAAAAAAAATTTATATCCACTTTATTTGGTAATAGATATATTTTTTTTGGTAGGAATAAAGTTTAGGTAAGGGTAGGTCTACCCACTCCCAAGGTCACGGCAAACCACAGATCTCGATGAGGGTTTATAGTGGAATTTACAGATCACCTACCAATGAGGGTTAAATTTTGACGGAGTGGGGAATCGAACCTTAAACCTTTCAAGCAGAGGTTCAACACCTTACCACTCGGACCAACCCTCATTGGCATTTGGTAATAGATATATAATTATTATTTTTATTTTAAAATAAATATCATTCAATCTCTAAATTAAGTTGAATATTATAAATAAAATTAATGGTAAAGTAAAAAAAGTGGTTTATCATTTTCTAAAAATGGTTTGCACCGTTTTTTACATAAAAAAACGGGGTCTCGGTTTGTGGTCGTTACCAAAATCGAAAAATGCTACCTTACACTATTAAAATCAAGGGGCAATTGTATTTTTCTTATAATAATAATATAATAATACTCCCTTCATTCCATTATATAAGTCATTTTAGGGTATTTCACATAAATTAAGAAATATATTGGTTAACTAAAAAAAAAATTCTTTCTCATGTCACTATTGGACAATTAAGCATTGGAATATTAAAAAACACATGTATCAATACAAAAAATAATTCTCTCTCATGTCACTATTGGGCAATAAGCATTGGAATCCTAAAATGACTTATATTTAAGGAAAAAACCAATTTGCTAGAATGACCTATATAATGGAATGGAGGGAGTAATAATACTTTGAGCTCTTGAATTCTAAAATTCTATAACTTCTAGAAATCTATTAATGCTCTCGATATATAAAATCTTTTCGGTTAATCCAGCACCTTGCTAGCATCCATTCCAGTTTCATTGCCATAGCAATGTGCAGTTTTAGCTGATCCAATCAATTTATATGTTTCAAGTCCCTTACCAGAAAAGAAGATTTTCATCTCACCACTTGAATTCAAATCAATATCTCTACTTATCCTTATTTCACAAAACTATCAGCCCAATTTGTCATCCATTCTAAAATTTGGAATTTTCAGATTCTGAAAATCCCAAATTTGAAGAAAAAATTATATCTGAGAAAAATACCTATATATCATGTCACCATTTTAATAGTTGTTATAGTATTAATTCATTTGAGCTCATAACAAATGGGCACACTATGATTTATGAAGTTCATGTGAACTTCAACCCAGCATAAACAGGAATGAAGGATCTTTAGGTATAATACAGGCACGAACCGAAGCAATCATTCGGTCATTTCAGTATTACCGAAGGCAATTCATTAAAAGGTATCTTAGAAGACACGTGGACCAATCAGAGCGATGGATTCTAAATACACGCTTTTTATTCTCATAAACGCACTGGCACGCAAAAATAAGGTCCACTGACCTATCATAAGCTGTCACATGTCTGAGATATTACTTTTGTTATCAAATTGTTCTAGAGTTGAGGTAATTGATTCTAATGATAGATAATACTTTCTTTTTAGTCTTTAATATTCCCTTATAGATAATGCTTTACCATCAATACTCTGTCCTACAAAAAATAACTCAATTCACTATCCGTATAATCCATAAATTAGTATAAAATAGTATTTGATATATAAGAAACCATCAATACTCTGAGATATCTCTTTTTGGGCATCAAATGGTCAATTGGGGATGGTTTTAACACCCTCTTTTGGTCTGATCATTGGCTTGGAGACCTTGGCCCTTTGCACCTCCTTGCAACGGGTCCCATTTGTGATAACTTAAGACAGTTGAGAGTCTGTGATATGGTGGATGATTTTGGACAGTGTCGTTGGAGTTTATTTCTCCACCTCCTCCCTACTGACTGCATTAATCTCTTAGCGGCCGCTCTTCCTTGTAGCTCAATGCAAGGGCCTGATCAGTGCTATTGGATTGGCTCAAGTAATGGGCGCTTTTCTGTTAAGTCCGCTTATGGTATGATTGAAGAATTTGATCTCTCGAACCTCAACAACTACTGGGATCGAGTGTGGAAGTGGCCGGGTCCATAGAGAATTCGTTGTTTTCTTTGGCTAGCAGTGAAAGGTAGACTCCTAACAAACCTGGAAAGGAAGAGAAGACACCTTACTTTTGAGGAAGTTTGTCCAATTTGCATGTTACATGTGGAGTCTATTACCCATGTCCTGCGTGACTGCCCTATGGCCCGTTCTGTTTGGCTTCATCTCCTGCCCCAAATTGAGTTCTTGAAGTTTATCAGTTGGAATGAGGAGAAGTGGCTCCTTGAGAATCTCAACCCTACCAGTAGGTTTATGCAGGAAGACTGGTACATTTGGTTTGCTGTTGCTTGTTGGATCCTTTGGAAGAACAGGAATCTCATCATTTTCCAACAGACTAAGAGATCGATAAAGGAAATGGTGCAAACTATACAGGTACAAGTTACTAGCATTGTGAGTAGCAATCTTTCCCTTTCAGGTGCAAACACTACATGTGCTCATAACCCTGTAAGGGGGGAAGTTTTGATTGGCTGGTGTTAGACGAGGTGTCGCGGCCTAATCTCCCAGGCGGACCGGGGGGTGGACACCTCATGGCGACGTAAGGGTTGATTGGCGCCGAAAGCAACCAATCGTGGAATCAAGCTGCTCGGCAGGACCGGAGCTCAGAGATATGGAAGAGTCGCCACCCACGAATGGGAAATGAACACCGATCCCTTGCGGGAGACCGGTGTGGGTTCGGGAAACTTAGGTACGAGCCGAGAAGGCTAGCTCCTTTCCGGAGAAAGGCTACTAGGCACCCCGACATCGCCCGGTTATGAACCACCGGCCTCCTACTCAGCATGTTAGGCGATAACGGACTAATCGTATACTTCTTTAAGTTTAAAATTCATTTGAAACCTTTTCTTTCTCATTTTGGAAACCGTTTTGAGCATATATTATTGAAAAGCCACTTTAGTAAAGAATCACCCATTTACATCAGTTCAATATACATATAAAAGAGAGGGGAGGAAGGAAGAAGTGATTTATTTACCACGTGATTTACATTTTGTGTTACATGTTAATTCTATACTAATTCATTTCCTCAAAACGAGTTTATTTACATGATTCGCACCTTAATCGCCGTTGGAATGATTTAGGTGCGTTTTTAAAACCCCGTTTGATGAAGTTCACCCGAATCGCCGTTGGAACGACTCGAGTGTTTGAAAACGTTAAGGTAAAAACCTTTAATAAGAAAACGTGGTTAAGCATACAAGTCAATTTATTTTATATAAATCAATTAAGAAAACGATTCAAAAACTCTATTATTCACAATGAAAACGATTTTAATTACAAGGTTCGCTTAATCCATCGTTGGAACGGACTAAGGTTTTAAAACGTGGTGTTTTAAGAAACGATTTGAAATGTCAAGAAAATACTATTTATTTACATTAGGAACCTCTAAAAATCCATTAGTTTAAATAATTAAATTGAAAACTGCTTTTGTGATTTATTTTCCCCTTTTTCCTTAGTGGATTCTCTACTTGTTATAATTACAATAATAAACATATTTAAACCAAAATTCACTCCCAAATAAAGCCCATTTGAAACATGGACCCCTAAATGGCCCAAAAGAATAAAGAAAATAATATAAGCATATATATATACATTTTAATCCAAAAAGGAAACATGAAATAAAAGTTAATGAAAAGAGACTATATAATACATATATGAAAATACTAAATATAATACATTTATACTTTAAACATGTGAAAATAGTAAATAAAACTCCTAGATAAGAAAATAACATTTGTCACCAAAATAGTTTTATTTAATAATAACTAATATAGCCCAAATATCCCAAAACTATATATATACATAACTAATGTAATTTTAAATGTCAAAAATAATATATATTTATCCACTAATATTTACTAATTATCTCCAAAATGCTCAAGTAAATAACATTTAAAATAAAATCCAATATAACTCAAATGAATGAAAAAGAAAATATATATATACATATACTTATAATAGATCAAATTAATGAAAAATAATATATAGACGTTCTAAATAACTATAGGTATCAAATGTCTAAAAATAATTTGAAAATATATATTACATAAATACACACATATATACAAAGGACCAAAAGCTTAAAAGTTAAGAAACAGGGACCAAAACAGCATTTTTTACATTCCAGCAGATTTACCGATGGAAATTCCGTCGGTAAACAGCCTTTAGGTGACAGAAAACGGAAAATTACAGCAGCACTCCAATTATTTCCAGATTTATTCAAAAGCTTTAAATTAAGTCTAATTCAATCGTTTTGGATTTCCGAACTACCAAAAATGGATCATAGTCAATAACGCAAGTTTCTAAAACGACGTTTTTATTTTAAAACATTATTTGGAAATTTTTTTTTAGTTAAAACTTATAATTACAACGTTTTCGATACCCGAACTACCTTTTAATCGGATCACGGTTCGTATTGGGATATCAAAACGAGGTTTTTTACTTCAAAACAAAACCGAACGTTTATCTAACAAGAGACGGGAATTAAATAAATAGGAAAAATTAAATAAAACGTGATAAATAAATAAATGACAAAATAAATAAAATTATAACATAAAAATAAATAAAGGAAAAGAAATAAAAATAAAACGAGTCTAGTCCTCGGATAATACCTCAAGTTCGGTATCTGACAGTCGAAGCCGATTGATTCCACGAGTCGTGATTTTCCGGTTTTTTGTGTTTTTTAGTAAAAATTTAACTTTGGAAAAATTTAGATTTTTTTGGGAAAAAAAATATTTTCTCCAAAAAATTGACTTTCTCTCTCTAAAAATGTTTAGAGTGAGAAAGCTCCAAAGAAATCCCTCTTTTTTTTTTAATGCATGGGGATCCGTGCCTTTTATAGGCAAACGGATCCCCGGCGGAATGGGCGACGCCCGAAAAGAATCGGGCGTCGCCCAAGGGGGTTGGGCGGCCGCCCAACCTCACGTTGGGCTATCGCCCAACATTGTTGGGCGATCGCCCAACATTTGTCGGGCGGCCGCCCAACAATTGTCGGGCGATCACCCAACAATTGTCGGGCGATCGCCCAGCAGCGTTGGGCGAGCGCCCAACGGCCATCGGGGCGCGTCTCGCGCCGTCGGGCGCGCACGCCCTGCGGCCGTCGAGCGTGCGTTCCGTGCCGTCGGGCGCCCACGCGTCGCGGCCGTCGAACGCGCGTTCCGCGCTGCCGGGCGCACACGCCCCGTGGCCGACGAGAGCGCGCTCCGCGCCACCGGGCCCGTGCATCGCTCGGATGTCGAGCGCGCGCCACTTGTGGTTGGATGCGTGCATCCGACGGACGTCGAGCGCGCGCCCCGCGCCGTCGAGCGGGCGTCCGACTGTCGTCGACCGCGCGTCGGATGCCGCTAAGCGCTCGCACCATGCCGCTAAGCATTCGCGAGCCACCCCATTGGCAACAGCGACCCGCCATAACTCTTTCTTCCTTATTATGTACTTATCATTCTTTATATATTTTTTTGTTTTTCAAAACTTCCGGAATCAATCGCTTCAACCGTCTTGTTTTCAGGTTTTCGTCACAGGTCCTCCGACTCGGTGTCTACAGTTGCCCCTACTTTCCTATTTTGACAGTGATGTGTGTGTTTTGAAAACTTTTTTTGCTAAAGCAACACATGCAATGTAAAACATATAAAAGTAAGAGACACGTAAAGAGTAGGAGGAAGAATACCTGACCTTTGCGCTGCGCGTTCCGGCGTCATTCTCGATTCTTTCCTTGAATCGGCTGCCGGCGGATGTTCTTCTTACGGACCCTAGCCTAAGTGGACTGCGGGTAAAAGTGGCTCAAAAGCTACCCTAGTCTACGACTGTGGGTAAAATGGCTCAAAAGCGACCCCCGGTCTACTACCGTGGGTCAAATGGCTCAAAAGCAACCCTGGTCCACGACTGCGGGTGAAAGTGGCTCAAAAGCTACCCTAGTCTACGACTATGGGTAAAATGGCTCAAAAGCGACCCCGGTCTACTACCGTGGGTCAAATGGCTCAAAAGCAACCCTGGTCCACGACCGCGGGTGAAAATGGCTCAAAAGCAACCCTAGTCTAGGACTGTGGGTAAAATTGCTCTTTCCAGCTACCCTAGTTTCTAAATCAACCGCAGGTAAAATGGCTCTTTCTAGCTACCCTAGTTTCTAAATCAACCGCAGGTAAAATTGCTCTTTCTAGCGACCCTAGTCTTTATCTCAACCGCATGTACTCTTTCGTTTTGCATATCTCAAGATCAATCATTCTACCCTAATCTCTACATCGATCGCAGGCGTTTTCTTGTATTGTAGATCTCCAAACCGAACATTCGACACTAATCTATACATCGATCGTAGGTGTCCTTTCGTTTGTATATCTCCAAACAACTGTTCGACCCTAATCTATACATCGATTGCGGGCGTCCTCTCGTTTGTATATCTCCAAATCAACTGTTCGACCTTAATCTATACATCGATTGTGGGCGTCCTCTCGTTTTGCATATCTCTAAATCAACCGTTCAACCCTAACCTATACATCGATCGCGAGTGTCCTTTCGTTTAGCGTATCTTTAAATCAACCGTTCAACCCTAATCTATACATCGATCGCGGGTGTCCTTTCGTTTAGCGTATCTTTAAATCAACCGTTCAACCCTAATCTATACATCGATCACGGGCGTCCTCTCGTTTTGCATACCTCAAAATCCATCGTTCTACCCTAATCTCTACATCGATCGCGGGCGTTTTCCTGTATCGTAGATCTCCAAATCGAACATTCGACCCTAATCTATACATCGATCGCAGGCGTCCTTTCGTTTGCACATCTCCAAACCAACCGTTCGACCCTAATCTCTACATCGATTGCAGGCGTCCTTTGTTGATGATAGCTGGGCTTTATCACTGGTCCGAGAGTTTTTGACCGCAGTCGCTTTGATATTCGGGCTTTATCACTCGTCCGAGAGTTTTTGACCGCAGTCGCTTTGATATTTGGGCTTTATCACTCGTCCGAGAGTTTGTCACCGCAGTCGTTTCTTTTTACCAGAATCGTCTGCGTTTGACCGGAGTCGATGATGCCTAGACCGAAGTCCGTAGCAAGGCATGTGCCTATTGATGATGTCGTGGACCGCAGTCCGTAGCGGGGCCTGTGCCCATTGATGATGCCGTAGACCGTAGTCCGTAGCGGGGCCTGTGCCCCTTGATCGAATTTTAATTTACCTATCGGAGCCTGCCTAAACTCGCACGGATTTCTTGGAGCTATCCGCGTATTCCTACATACGGCTTGACTTGAGTCACGCCCCTCACCTGGTGAATATTTTTATGGTATGCCCTAGTGTAGTGATGTGTATGCACATGATTATGAATGAATATTTTTCTCTCTTTTTCTTTTTTTTTTTTTTTTTAATACATTGCTTCCCTCCTATTTTCTTTACAGGGAGACCTCCATTCTATTGACCGAAGATTACAGGAGAACGTGGCAGTTGGGCAAGGGGAGTGGCTACTGGATGCTGATGCTCAGATCGGACGTCGTTGTCGGGATAGGGAGGATGAGCGCTCCAACTGGGAGGAGCGAGGCCGAGCAGCCGAGGAGAGGAGCCGTGTGGATATAGAAGCCCAGCGAGCTGCTGAGGGGAGTTTGCGGATTGCGGTGGAGAGCCGCCGAGTTGCCGGGGAGCAGGAACCTTACTCCGGAGGCTTTGATTCGTTTGAGGGCTTTTGGGACTTTGGGATTCCTTCTTATTGATAGTCCCGTCATTATTTCGGTTTACAACTTTATTAGTACTACCGTGATGTACGGCGGGTATATGTGACAAAGATATTTGGGCAGGCTTTTTATTTGGTGGTGGGGAAAAGAAATGTATAACTCATGACTTACAATACCATGCATTCAGTCGATCATAATAATTCCAATCATTCTCTTCAAATATATTCATGCCTTTATTTATTTACAAACAACAGAAATACTTAGCCGCTTATACATTATTTTTATAATTGCTCAAGATACAACTACTGTTACCAGGACCCGCCTTTTTTCGGTTTTCAGATCCCAGCGATTTTTCAACTCTCCTTTTATTATCCCGGAATTTTCAAATGAGCGCCCTTTCGGGTTTTCACCCATTGGGATGTCCCTTATTGTTGCATAGGTCGCCCTTTGCGGGTTTTCAACCTATCGGGAATTTTTCTTTCTTTTTTTTTTTTTTTTTTTTTTTACGAAAAGTATTTCTTAAGCCTATCCAGATTGGTAGGTTCGGTGAACTCCATGCCGTCCATAGTAGTTAAATTCACCGCTCCTTTGCTTAGTATCTTCTTCACGAAGAACGACCCTTCCCAGTTTGGCCTAAACTTGCCCCTCGGGTCAGTGTGCGTCACACGGATCTGTTTCAGCACCAAATCTCCTTCTTTGATAGGACTGGTCTTGACCTTTTTATTGAAAGCTCGAGCCATCCTTCTTTGATATAACTGTACATGGTAAAGGGCTTCCATCCTTTTCTCGTCAACTAAAGCCAACTGCTCACATCGCCTCTTCACCCATTCCGTCTCGGGGATTTCTGCTTCCACTGCGATTCTCAACGATCGCTTTTCGATCTCAATCGGCAGGACTGCTTCTTCCCCATACACTAAGGAGAATGGCGTTGCCCCAGTTGACGTTCTAATCGTCGTGCGATAAGCCCATAAGGCGAGCGGAAGCTGCTTGTGCCAATTCCGATTCGATGCTACTATCTTTACGAGAATCCTCTTAAGGTTCTTATTGGAGGTCTCCACCGCACTGTTAGCTTGCGGGCGATATGGAGAAGGCCTATGATGCTCGATCCCGTATTCTTGGAGGAGACTTCTCACTTCCCCCTGAAACTGGACCCCATTATCCGTAATCACGTGGTGAGGCACTCCGAACCTGGTGATTAGGTGCTTTTCCATGAACTTCCTCATCTGCTTAGATCCCAACTTGCTAAACGATTCTGCCTCCACCCACTTGGTGAAGTAATCAATGGCGACCGCGATGAATTTGTGCCCATTGGATGCATTAGGCCTCACTTCTCCGATGATATCAATGCCCCAAGCTGCGGATGGCCAAACTGGTGCCAACACGTGCAGTTCCATAGCTGGCGAGTGATTATAATCTCCGTGGATTTGACAATCATGGCATTTCTTCGCATATTCGTTACAATCTCTTTCCATGGTGAGCCAATAGAAGCCTTGTCTTACGATTTTCTTTGCTAACACTGCTCCTTCCATATGGGCTCCACAAATTCCCGAGTGTACTGACTCCATTGCCTCCCGGGCTTCTCCCTCATCCAAGCACTTCAGTTGTAAACCATTGGCGTGCCTTTTGTAAAGCAAGTCATTATGGATGACAAATTGCTGAGCTAACCTTCTGATCACAGCCTGATCCCTAAGTTCTGATTCTGCCGGGTACGTCTCACTTTTCATGAAGTTTACGATATCGAAATACCAAGGCTTTTCATCTGCTCCCAACAGCATTACGTCTTCATAGCACGGTTTGTGGGACCTTCTCAGCACCAAAGGCTTCGAGGCAAGGTTCCGAGGATTATCCCATACTGACACCAAAGTGGCCAAAGCATCCGCTGCTTGGTTCTGTGCTCGAGGAAAGTGATAAAAACGACACTCGCTGAATCTCTGTGCCAATCCCTCCAACTGTTCTAGGTACGGACGCCACCTTTCTTCCCTTACTTCCCAGCTTCCCTGCGCTTGTTCGATAATCAGTTTTGAGTCGCCCCAAATTTCAACACATGATGCTCCCAGCGCTGCTAATGACTCCAACCCATAGATGCACGCTTCCTATTCGGCCATATTATTGATGAGAAGGAAGGATAACTTCTTTGCCATTGGGATCCTTTCCCCTTTCGGTGAGATAAGTAGCGCTCCTACCCCGGTTCCATTCGAGGTAACCACTCCATCAAAGAACACTTTCCACCGTATAACTTCTATGGCGCTCAAATGCTCGTCGGGGAAATCATAGTTCGTCTCCTCTTCTTCTGCGTTCAGAGGCTGATTGGCCAGAAATTCTGCTACGGCTCTCCCCTTACTAACCTTCTTTGTTACATATTCGATATCAAACTCGGACAAAAGCAACAACCATTGGGCTAGCTTCCCTGTTAGAGACGGAGTTCGGTACAGATACTTCACGGGGTCCATCCGGGAAATAATGATCACTTTGTAAGATTGAAAATAGTGCCGTAGTTTCTTTGTTAGCCATACTACTGCTACGCACGTCTTTTCGATCATGTTATACTTAAGCTCATACTCCAGGAACTTCTTACTCAGGTAACACACCGCGTGCTCCACACCGGTGTCTCCTTCTTGGGCCAACATTGCCCCAATAGATCGCTCTTCGATCGCCACATAGAGGAGAAGCGGTTTTCCCAGTTTAGGCGGTCTCAGCACTAGCGGATTAGACAAGTAGTTTCGGACGCTCTCCAAAGCTTGCTGACACTTATCATTCCAGATTGTGGGTTGGTCTTTCCTTAACAACTTAAAGATTGGCTCGTAGATTGCGGTGAGTCTCGCTATGAACCGACTGATATACTGAACCTGCCCCAGAAATCCTCTCACTTCTTTCTCATTCTTCGGTGCTGGCATTTCTCGTATGGCCTTCAGTTCTTTCGGTTCAACCTTAGCTTGAACTCTGCAATTCGGGCCAAAAACTTCTCAAGTGTAGCGAAATGCCCCTCTCTCTTCTCCGACTTGACCATCATGTCGTCCGTCTAAACTTCCACCTCCTTGCGTATCATATCCTGGAACAGTGCCTTGACCATTCGTTGATAAGTTGCCCCGGCATTCTTTAAACCAAACGGCATTATCCTATAGCAGTAGGTTCCCCCCTCAGTTGTGAATGAGGTTTTTGCTTTGTGCTTCTCGGCCATCTGAACTTGCATGTAGCCCATGAAACCGTCTACATTCGTGTGTAAGACACTTGATGCTGCACTGTCGATCAACACGTCAATATGAGGCAACGTGAATTCATCTTTGGGGCACGCCTTGTTGAGATCCCTATAATCGACGCACATTCTTACTTTACCGTCCTTCTTCACGATTGGCACTACATTTGCGACCCAAGGGGGATAGTCAATTACTTCGATGAACCCTGCTTCTAACTATTTCTTCACTTCCTCTCTGATCTTATCCGCCCATTCCGGCCTCATGCGTCGGAGTTTCTGTTTCACGGGCTTAGTATCGGGGTATGTTGGAATACGGTGAGTCACGATTGATTGATCGATTCCGGGCATGTCTTCGTATGTCCAAGCAAACACTATTTCGTATTTTTTTTAATTATTCTCTCAAATTCTTTCCTCTCTTCAATAGTTAATTCTTGAGCAATTTGTATAAGTTTAGGATTTTCATCCATGCCAAGATTGAAAGTTGACATTTCTATTGTATTGATTTCAAATGTAGACATGTTATATGAATGAGAATGCATGGAATGATCAGAATCAACATCAAGCAAGTAAGAAAAATCAGAATTCATTTCATTGATAGTGTTGGCGAGTACATCATCGGATTCAAATAAAGCAGTAATACAATTTTCATCATCGGGGTTCTCGGGTTTCTCATAAGCCTTGGAGGTGTTGGGCTCGTCCACCGCTCCCACAGTTGCCTCAATGGTGATGACCTGCTCCTCGGCATTCAGGTCTAACATCATGATCCTCGACGAAGCAGCTTGCCTCTCCTTTGCCCCAGCTAGCGACGTCATTGAAGATCTCAAAGCCCGACAGAATCTTTCCTTCGATGCTAACAGCCATTTCCGACACATCATTAGGCTCATCCTAGATGTTGATCGGAACCCTCTGATTGATACCTTCCTCGTCGGAAGAACTTCCCCAAATGTCCACGACCATCAGATCCATTATGTGAGGGACATTCAGATTTACGTAGGAAGGGTCCGACGATCCATACCGAGCCCAGCCTATCAGTTCTTCATAGTCCTTGAGGAACACTCCGTTCATTCTTCTAGCCACGAGTGGAATGGCACCCTTCCGGATGCACATGAGTTACTCCTGATCGCTCAAGGTGATCCGACATGAGGCATACTTGAACCTCCATCTTCTAGCATAGTCCACGAATGCTTCTTCGGGGAATTGCTTGATCCTTTCTAAATCTTCCAACGACCCTGTCCACGGAATGTACATCTCATACCTCTGCACAAAGGCCTCCATGAGGGATCCCCAGTCCCCTTTTGTCTTTGCCGAGAGCATTCGGTGCCACATCAAAGCTCCTCCTATGAGTGTCTTTGGAAAATGCTGGACTAACTCACTTCGGTAGAGTCCCGCGTCAAGCATGTGGGCACGGAAACGGTTTATGTGATCAATGGGGTTCTCATCTCCCTTATACTTAGACATGGCTGTTACTGCCTCGGGTGTCTCCTCTTCGGGTAATGCAGGCATTTCCTCTGGACATTCCCATGCGACGTATTTCTTGATGAATCTCTTAGCCATTTTTGCCCAATCTGCTTTAACGTGCATTGGAAGAGACATGTACCACACCAGTGACTCTCCTGCCAATGAGTTGCAAAACAAGCTCGTAATCTCCTCCTCTTTGAAACCTAGAGGACCCATAGCCGACAGATAAAAGTGCAGGTGCTCGATGGGGTCCTTCCCTTCATTATACTTGCTGACAGTGGGAAACGGACGTTTGATAGGCCTGATTTGCATCGCGCTATGTTCCCCTACCTGTGTTTTGTCTCTTCGATACTTCATCAAAAACAAGCTCGACATCAGTGACCAATCATGCTTAGTCGAGTCAGGTAATGATTGAAACCACTTCAAAGGTTCGCCCACCAGCGAAAGATAGAACCATGGAGCGACTTTTTCCACTTTGTATGGCTCCCCAAACATAGCACACACGTATCCATGTAAATGAGCTTCGGGGTCTTCTACCCCACTAAACAATTTCAACATAGGCATGATCCTCCGAGATGATGCTTCCTCGGTTTCCTCAGTTTTAGTTCTATCGTCCATCACTTCTTCCGTTGGCCCTTCCTCCAAAACAGACACGTATAAACCATTTCCCACATTCCTTTTCTCATCGGAGTCCAACAACTCCTCCTTATTTTCCTTGAAGGATTCCATGACTAAACTTGCTCCGAGCCCAGACCCGATCATGCTCACCCTATGGTTAGGCAATGGATTACGCCTAGTGGAAGGGTTCGCTGACGAATGATCAGCTATCTTCTTTTCCTCAATCAAATCCTGAATCTCGAGTTTCAGTCTCTCGCAGTTCTCAATAGTATGCCCATAAATACTGTGGAACTCGCAGTATCCCCTAGCTTGTATCTGCGGAGCGGGCGGTGCCTTGTTATAATGAGTGAGGGCTTTCAACAACCTCTTTTTCTGCAACCGTTCGAAAACTTTTACGTAGGTCAGATCAAATTGGGCGAACTGCCTTTTCCCGATAGCGTTGAGTTCAATCACCTTTACCGCGGCAGGTTCTACATTAGAACTTGGCCCTCCAGCACTATACCCCGACTTCGTCCGTTTAGCATAGGCTCTTTTCGGCTCTCCATCCCCTTCAACTGTCAAAGCATAGCCATACATCTGATTAAAATCGGTGAAAGGCATACACCGCAGCTCATTCCTAATATACGACAAAGTATTACCGATTACCGCTCGGATCTGGTCCTGCTCCGACGACTTCTGTTCCATAATTGTCGCCTTAGCTCTCCACCTACTCACAAAGTCGGACAAAGACTCCCCAGCCTACTGCTTGGTGCTCTCTAGCTCCCTCAAAGTGACCTCAAACATAGTGTTGAAGCTATATTGGGCGATGAATGACTTCACTAACTCCTTCCAATCCCTCTTTGTCACCAGCGGCAACGCATGAAACCACACGAGGGCACCCCCCTCCAGATAAGCACTGAACAGCCCCAAGATCTGTTCCTCAGTCAGAATTGTGTGCTTCATTGCTGCCACATATTAGTTCACATGGGCGGTAGGATCCCCAGTTCCATCAAACTTCTTCATGTCAGGAAGCCGGAACTTCAAAGGCAAAGCCGTTGCCGACGAATAGTTTTTCAGATTATAAAATTCTTGACCTCCAGAGCTTACCCCACGTAGATCGTGCACTTCCTGAGTGATGTGCTGCTTTCATTCCTCTTCCCTTTGCTTTCTCTTCCCCAAACTGCTTGTTACGCAATCCTGATAGTTATCTCTAAAACGGGGACCCGTGCTCACAATGTTCTCAGCTGGTTTACTGCTACTCTTGTTACTCTTAATTGCAAGCTCGTCCAGCTGGACTAAAATTGCGGTTAACTGATCGTTGAGGTTGTTTACCACTCTTTCTAACCTTGATATTCTCTCATCTGGCATAGACATACTGACCGAATACTGAGCTGATTTGGACAACGATGATTCGGACGTCACAACTGCTGATTTGGAACTGACGATCCGTAACTGATCCAACTGCCCGACTAGCCGATTACTCTTGCGGAACCACAACCGCTTAATGATGAAGTCTGCGTGAACGGTGTCCATTAGTATGTATGCATGATTTTATATGCATGATTTGTGGTGTGTGTGTTCATTTATTTATGGATATATAAGATAAGAAGAACAAACGTCAGTCTAGTTACACGTATCACAACATTTCTCTTCCACCCTTATTCCTCCACGCACTCGATGGTCCAAGTCTTTTTCCTAGGATTTTGGTTTGGGGCTCACATTGCAGTCCAGGGGACGCGTGATGCCGTCGATTATTGCGGAAAAGTAGAACATTCATCATACAACACAGTTCGTTTTGACGCATCAGCGTTCAGTGACTAAGAACTCGACCAAGTTGGATTGTCTTTTCGGAATAACTCGTTTTTTATCCTTTCACGAGACGCATTAGTTCGGGTTTTGACTCCCTTTGAGCGCATCTCGGTTTTTAGACGTGGTACGAGTTATTCTTCTAGTCCAATCGTTCGTTATTGACGATGACCCGTTCCCTTTTATTTGCGTGAGTTCGTGTCTCGATTTTTGGATTACAACGGGATCTTTTGGATCTATCGAGAGACGCAGCCACGTGTTTATTTAGTGATGAAATCACTTTTGGATTTTATTTTAGGGAACGGACTCATCGTGTAACGCGTTTGTTCTTAGCGTCGAGGATCCGTTTGCTCATTTTAGCTATGTGAAAAGACGGCGAGTCTTATTTTGAGCGCACGGTAACCTTTCGACTAGCAACAGTTCGTTGTTCTTCCCAATCCACGAGATATATCATCTTAGTGTGGTTATAGAAAATCAACGTTTCGTTGAATCACATGCTTATTCAAAGCGAGGATATCACCGTTCTCTTTCCTTTAGGCACGACTTAAGCAAACACGTACATCGGGCCATATTTCTTGCAGTTTTGGTAATGGTCGAAATGATCGAGTCGTTAGTCAAAACCCGTAGTCTCGTTCATATGGCGCAATTATATGGTTTGGCTTAATTCGGCTTCGAGATTTTAAACGGGGTATACACTCGTTCGAGGCACGTATTCAACGGCATTGGTTTATTTTCTTTAACTACGCTCGGGATTGACATATATCGTAAATTCGGAATGATTTTGGTCGTTTAGTTCATTTTTCGCTTTTCTTTTCTTAGTCGCTTCTGTGGACACGTCCATTTCTCTTAAGAACGACACGGGGCATAACGTAAAAGCTCGTCTTTTATTCGGAGGGGACGAGCTACTTGTGCGAAACTTTTCACGTTACGACAGGGTCGTTCAAAATAGAAATGTTCTTCGTTTTCGTTTCGTTATGATCTCGTTTTATCCCAATTTATTTAAAGAATGTGAATAACGGCTACTGTTAATATAGTCTTTTGTATCGAAATGTAACTATCCTTAACACCAAACCGATGCATACTAATACGTGCTTACGTCGTAACGCATTTCCCGAACATGTGCCTTCGTCGAGACACAGAAAGGGACAAGGCTGGCCGCACATGTTCATTCATACGAGATGACTAAGTCGTCTTTAGTTTAAATCGTTTCGATGTTTTAGGGTAATTAGTATGTCGACTCAAGAGTATATATTAACGCATCATTTCATTTTCTTTACATACTTTAGGATTTAGACACGTATCATGGCGATTTAAAAACACGAACTGATTCATTTATCACGCCAAAAATAGTAACGGGTAATCGTATGGCAACTTCTAAGGCTACTATATGCTGATACGGCTGATCGCGGGACCTCACAGGACCGCACAAATTCGCCCCTAACGAATGGATGGGGACCCTTTGGCGCCTTACTGTAAGGGGGAACTTACACTAGCCTCTTTCGAGCGACGAATGGACTCTCGCTAGAGGTTTCGCGGAAATTACCCAAAAGGTTTGCAATAATGCACATGAATGCATACGAAAAGAAATAATACGATCCGTCCCCATTAAGGGCTTAATACACGCCTTCCGGAATCAAATTTCTCGCTTCCCCAGTAGAGTCGCCACTTGTTAGACGAGGTGCCGCGGCCTAATCTCCCGGGCGGACCAGGGGGTGGACACCTCATGGCGATGTAAGCGGTGATTGGCGCCGAAAGCAACCAATCGTGGAATCAAGCTGCTCGGCAGGACCGGAGCTCGGAGATATGGAAGAGTCGCCACCCACGAATGGGAAAATGAACACCGATCCCTTGCGGGAGACTGGTGTGGGTTCGGAAAACTTAGGTACGAGCCGAGAAGGCTAGCTCCTTTCCGGAGAAAGGCTACTAGGCACCCCGACATCGCCCGGTTATGAACCACCGGCCTCCTACTCAGCATGTTAGGCGATAACGGACTAATCGTATACTTCTTTAAGTTTAAAATTCATTTGAAACCTTTTCTTTCTCATTTTGAAAACCGTTTTGAGCATTTATTGAAAAGCCACTTTAGTAAAGAATCACCCATTTACATCAGTTCAATATACATATAAAAGAGAGGGGAGGAAGGAAGAAGTGATTTATTTACCACGTGATTTACATTTTGTGTTACATGTTAATTCTATACTAACTCATTTCCCCAAAACGAGTTTATTTACATGATTCGCACCTTAATCGCCGTTGGAATGATTTAGGTGCGTTTTTAAAACCCCGTTTGATGAAGTTCACCCGAATCGCCGTTGGAACGACTCGAGTGTTTGAAAACGTTAAGGTAAAAACCTTTAATAAGAAAACGTGGTTAAGCATACAAGTCAATTTATTTTATATAAATCAATTAAGAAAACGATTCAAAAACTCTATTATTCACAATGAAAACGATTTTAATTACAAGGTTCGCTTAATCCATCGTTGGAACAGACTAAGGTTTTAAAACGTGGTGTTTTAAGAAACGATTTGAAATGTCAAAAAAACACTATTTATTTACATTAGGAACCTCTAAAAATCCATTAGTTTAAATAATTAAATTGAAAACTGCTTTTGTGATTTATTTTCCCCTTTTTCCTTAGTGGATTCTCTACTTGTTATAATTACAATAATAAACATATTTAAACCAAAATTCACTCCCAAATAAAGCCCATTTGAAACATGGACCCCTAAATGGCCCAAAAGAATAAAGAAAATAATATAAGCATATATATATACATTTTAATCCAAAAAGGAAACATGAAATAAAAGTTAATGAAAAGAGACTATATAATACATATATGAAAATACTAAATATAATACATTTATACTTTAAACATGTGAAAATAGTAAATAAAACTCCTAGATAAGAAAATAACATTTGTCACCAAAATAGTTTTATTTAATAATAACTAATATAGCCCAAATATCCCAAAACTATATATATACATAACTAATGTAATTTTAAATGTCAAAAATAATATATATTTATCCACTAATATTTACTAATTATCTCCAAAATGCTCAAGTAAATAACATTTAAAATAAAATCCAATATAACTCAAATGAATGAAAAACGAAATATATATATACATATACTTATAATAGATCAAATTAATGAAAAATAATATATAGACGTTCTAAATAACTATAGGTATCAAATGTCTAAAAATAATTTGAAAATATATATTACATAAATACACACATATATACAAAGGACCAAAAGCTTAAAAGTTAAGAAACAGGGACCAAAACAGCATTTTTTACATTCCAGCAGATTTACCGACGGAAATTCCGTCGGTAAACAGCCTTTAGTGACAGAAAACGGAAAATTACAGCAGCACTCCAATTATTTCCAGATTTATTCAAAAGCTTTAAATTAAGTCTAATTCAATCGTTTTGGATTTCCGAACTACCAAAAATGGATCATAGTCAATAACGGAAGTTCCTTAAAACGACGTTTTTATTTTAAAACATTATTTGGAAATTTTTTTTTTAGTTAAAACTTATAATTACAACGTTTTCGATACCCGAACTACCTTTTAATCGGATCACGGTTCGTATTGGGATATCAAAACGAGGTTTTTTACTTCAAAACAAAACCGAACGTTTATCTAACAAGAGACGGGAATTAAATAAATAGGAAAAATTAAATAAAACGTGATAAATAAATAAATGACAAAATAAATAAAATTATAACATAAAAATAAATAAAGGAAAAGAAATAAAAATAAAACGAGTCTAGTCCTCAGATAATACCTCGAGTTCGGTATCTGACAGTCGAAGCCGATTGATTCCACGAGTCGTGATTTTTCGGTTTTTTGTGTTTTTTAGTAAAAATTTAACTTTGGAAAAATTTGGATTTTTTTGGGAAAAAAAATATTTTCTCCAAAAAATTGACTTTCTCTCTCTAAAAATGTTTAGAGTGAGAAAACTCCAAAGAAATCCCTCTTTTTCTTTTTTTCTTTTTTAAATGCATGGGGATCCGTGCCTTTTATAGACAAACGGATCCCCGGCGGAATGGGCGACGCCCGAAAAGAATCGGGCGTCGCCCAAGGGGGTTGGGCGGCCGCCCAACCTCACGTTGGGCTATCGCCCAACATTTGTGGGGCGATCGCCCTACAGCGTTGGGGGAGCGCCCAACCGCCGTTGGGCGTTCGTCCGACGTCGGTGGGTGCTCGCCCAACGGCCGCCGGGGCGCGCACGCCCTGCGGCCGTCGAGCGTGCGTTCCGTGTCGTCGGGCGCCCATGCGTCGCGGCCGTCGAACGCGCGTTCCGCGCTGCCGGGCGCACACGCCCGTGGCCGACGAGAGCGCGCTCCGCGCCACCGGGCCCGTGCATCGCTCGGACGTCGAGCGCGCGCCACTTGTGGTTGGATGCATGCATCCGAAGGACGTCGAGCGCGCGTCCCGCGCCGTCGAGCGGGCGTCCGACTGTCGTCGACCGCGCGTCGGATGCCGCTAAGCGCTCGCACCATGCCGCTAAGCATTCGCGAGCCACCCCATTGGCAACAGCGACCCGCCATAACTCTTTCTTCCTTATTATGTACTTATCATTCTTTATATATTTTTTTGTTTTTCAAAACTTCCGGAATCAATCGCTTCAACCGTCTTGTTTTCAGGTTTTCGTCACAGGTCCTCCGACTCGGTGTCTACAGCTGGATTGCCCCAAACCCTCAATGGGTTAAGCTCAATACTGATGGGGCAGTCAAGGGGAATTCCTACAAAGCTTCAGCAGAGGGCTCATACGTGACCACAATGGGGATTGGATTCGAGGTTTTGGCAAAAATGTGGGAGTTTGCTCTGTGGTCAAGGCAGAGCTGTGGGGGATTCTTGAGGGCCTTCGGCTGGCTTGGAATCTAGGCTACAAAAAGGTAATGTTAGAGGTGGACAGTCAAGTTTGTGTGGACCTTCTCTCCCAATCGGCTACTTTCCCCAGTGAGTTTTCCAGTCTACTGCTTGACATTATGAGCCTCACTAGGAGAGATTGGACTGTCTCCATCAATCATGTCTACAGGGAAGGAAACAGAAGTGCTGACTGGTTAGCTAACTTTGCTGGGACTCTCCCTAATGGTTTGCATATTTTGTATAGACCGCCTTTGGAGTTGTGTAAGCTTATTGAGCAAGATATCCTAGGGGTCTCCTTTCCTAGGGTTTGTGTTTTGTAGCCTTGTGTTGCACTTTTTTATCATAAAAAAAAAAAAAAAAAGAAACCCGTAATAGTTACTATCCTAAAGTTGATGATGATGTGTGATTAAAGAAGCAATCTGTGATAGGGAAAATGTTAGATTGAAATGAAGTAAATGCATAGATAGAATCTAAAAGAAAGATGTGGGCAGGGCATTCAAGAAAAGGACTGAAGAATGAAATTCACATACTATACTACATTAGTTAAATTGAATATGTTTGTTCTCTTAATGTATATGAATATAAATATACACAGCAAAATGCAAATGAAACAAAAGTGCAAATAAATAAATAAATAAATAAAAGAAGAGATTATTATTATTATTATTTGTTGAAGCAAGAAAGAAAGAAAGAAAGAAAGAAAGTGTGGTCTGGTTGGGTCTAACTGGAAGGAAATGAAAGGTAAGGAAAAGACAAAAAATAACCGTTGAGGGCGTGGATGACAGCCTAGCCTACCCCACTACATCATTATCATTAGCTTCACATGCCTTCTTGGTCCCACTTCCTCGTCATTTTATTATTCAAAAACAATATTATCACCTCCCTCTTCTTTTTGCACTTTTATACATTAATCCTCTTCTTTTAGTTTTAATTATATGCCTTAAAAGTATCACTAACAAAAATCCACACATTTTCATTAAAAAACACAAAAACAAAAATCCACACATCACATTATGTGTCGTGAACACTTTGTATTTACAGTAATTTTCACCTAAATATGTCTTACTTTATGTGTTTTCATCGTTCGATTAATTTTACATTCCATCATCTAATGATAAAAAAATAAAATAAATATAAAAAAACATCTAAAAATAATTCATAACATCAATTTATTAATTAATTTCAACCAAACAATCATGAAAAAAAAAACTCTTACTAGTATTTACTTTCAGAATCGAATTAAACAGACAATAAAATCTATGATTCCTTTCTGTTTATTTTTCGGAACTAAATGCCCCTAAAAAGCTTTTATCCTTATAATTAATGTTGAATCTATTAAATTGAAAAATCCGTTGCATAATGATTAGTAGATCAATCTATTATAACCAGAAGCTTCAAATACTTTTTTAATGTTTCCAGATATGCCCTTGGCTTATCCAGAAAATACATAATTTGTGTACCCTTTTCCCTATTCTTAAAAAGGAGTACTAGTCACCCAATTATCATCACCATTCATCCATCCTCATTCTACCAGCTTGGTTTCTAGACAGAGAAAGTTTAGGTTTTTGTTTAGAAAGAGAGAGAGAAGATGGCGAAGGATGTACCCGAGGAAACACATTCTTCCTCCAAGGATTATGTTGATCCACCACCCACACCCCTCTTTGACATGGCTGAGCTCAAGCTCTGGTCTTTCTACAGAGCTCTTATAGCTGAGTTCATAGCCACTCTCCTTTTCCTTTATGTAACAGTCGCCACTGTAATTGGTCACAAAAATCAAACTGCTCCTTGTGCTGGTGTTGGTCTTCTCGGTATTGCATGGGCTTTTGGTGGCATGATTTTCATCCTTGTTTACTGCACTGCCGGTATCTCTGGTAAGCAACACATCTCTACTTTTTCACTATTAAACTCTACCCATTTCGTTTCATTTGGTTGCAGCCTTTAAAAGATGTCAACTTTTTCAAAATTAACATGCACCCATTTCATTTCAAGACTTGTTTGGTAGTGGGGTTTGGTTAAGATGTAAACTTTTTCAAAATTAACACAAGGTTTAACAATGGGTTTTGGCAGGTGGTCATATTAACCCGGCAGTGACTTTTGGGTTGTTCTTGGCGAGGAAGGTATCACTGATTAGAGCAGTGGCATACATGGTTTCACAATGTTTGGGTGCCATATGTGGTGTTGGGTTGGTTAAGGCCTTTATGAAACATCCTTACAACAGCTTAGGCGGTGGTGCTAATTCAGTGGCTCCAGGTTATAGCAAAGGCACAGCTTTGGGTGCTGAGATAATAGGAACATTTGTACTAGTGTACACAGTATTCTCAGCAACTGACCCGAAGAGGAGTGCGCGTGACTCTCACGTACCTGTTTTGGCTCCACTTCCAATTGGGTTTGCTGTGTTTGTAGTCCATTTGGCTACAATTCCTGTAACTGGTACTGGTATTAACCCAGCTAGGAGCTTTGGTGCTGCTGTTATCTTCAACAATGAAAAAGTTTGGGATGACCATGTATGTCCAACATTTAATCTTTCATCTTCAAGTTTATGTTTTTATGAATGTTGTTTTGTTTTAACAAGAGACTTTTGGACAGTGGATATTCTGGGTTGGACCGTTCGTGGGAGCACTTGCAGCAGCTGCGTATCATCAGTACATACTTAGAGCAGCAGCCATTAAAGCTTTGGGATCTTTCCGCAGCAACCCCACCAACTAAACTAAGGACCTTCAGATTTCAAAACTATAATTCAAAAAAAAAAAAGAGTAGCTTGTTTTGTTGGATGGCAGTGCCACTCTTCTCAGATCTATTTATTTGTTTGTTTGTGTGTAACGAGAGTTATCTATTTATTTATTTCTACGACCCTTTCAATTTAGTTTGGATGTGTATTTATTCATTAGTGTTTTATTTCTTTCTTTCTCTCTTAATCATTGATTTGTGCAGTAAGTAAATTCATCTGCTCTCTATCTAGATCATTCCATTCCAATCTCTTTTGTCCTATCCTATCTCTCTCATTATTGCCATCACATATATTATAAAAAATGAATTAAAAAAAATACAGAACAGAGATGCTCTTGAATATTCTCAATTTTTGTACATGCTAATTTTATGTGACACAATAATAATTTGGGGTAAAAAAGTATAATTAAATTTCTAATTGCATTATTAATTTCATTATGGATTTAATCTTCCTTAATTTTTGCATCTGAATTTGGACAGCATATGTGTTATTGAGGCTTTTTGCATCTGAGTTTGGACAGCATATGTGTTATTGAGGCTATTTGATCTGTTGATGTGAGCTTTGACCTTATTGCTAAATTGATCTTCTTCCTTATCAAAAATTATTTATACAAGCACTTCCAGTTTGAAAGAAAATTGATTTCTTTTTTACTTTTTACGCTCGTTAATCAATTTTTTTTATTTGTCCACCTGGATACGAAAATATCATATCAGCTGGTCGAGTTTTTTAATGGTGTGTATTGTCCGATGAAAAAGTTAACTAAGATCAAATCCATACCGAAAAAAAGGCTGTGTAAAAATAACTAATTAGGAGTTTGATTTTAAAATTTAGGGTTTAATTATGTTTTATTTTGCCCAAAATTTGAAGGGTGTATTCTTTTTATTGAAGTATAATAGGAGGAATTGAACTTTTATTCTCTTTCTAAATATATACAATTGAACTTTATTTTATGATTTGTTTGTAAGTAAAAAATGTGATAGCACTTTACCGTTTATAAAAGTGACGTGCTTTTTTTGAAAATTTACCGTTGATAATGGCATCACATAACGGCAGGCATTAGGATGAGACAGTGCAGCAGATGCAGATGGAGTTAATGGGTGAGTTATCTTTCCAACAAAAGTACACCACGTGGCTAAAGGTAAAGACAGAGATGCTAGGGTTGGGTAGAATAATAGGCTAGGGGTTAAATTAACTGATGGGCTATGAATGTAAGTTAAAAAATAGGGTAAAGTAAAAAAAACAAAAAAATATATATTTGTATGTTATCATCAAAGTACAGATAAAAATTAAATTTATAAACATTCAGCTGAATTTGGTGAAGTTTGTCCTTAAAGAGATTAGAGTTTGTAGTTAAAGGACTTATGATACAAATTTTCAGTTAATTTGCAAAATTATATTTTATATAAGAAGTAATTTATTTTTAATTATGGTAAGGTATAATTTTGTAATTTTGCTATAAAAGTAAAAATAAAATGTGGGGGCAGTGGCAGGATGGAAAGGTGATTAGAATGCAGAGTCGAATAGGGCCAAATGAAAGAAGAGGTGGAGTTGGCCATGCTCTCTCTGTTGCAGCTGCACTGCACATGGTAGGGTAGGGGTGGGGGTAGTGGTCTATCCTTTTAACCAAGATAGATAGGTTCCTTCAACGTGTGAATTTCTCGAGCATTGTGCAGTGGACCAATGGGTCCCCTCACCTTTAATCATATCTCCATTTCTTTTTATTTTATTTTGTTTATTTTTAAGGTTCAAATTTGTTTACCTTTTTTTTTTTTTTTAAGAAAGCAACCCTAAATCTAATTATTCCATAACCTCTCCCAAGTTGCTACAAAAAGCATTTTAACTTGAGTTTCTTCTTAACATGATAGAGAATTTCTCTGCAATACATTCATGAAAATACTAGTGTTACTAATAAACAAATATAAGGTTAATATATTAAACAAATTTAGATGTCAATAGGTTAGATTTTAGTAAGTTTAAAAAGGCTAATACAACATTGTAAATTAATCAATTTACTTTCTGGATTGAGTTGAAAATGCTCTTGCTATATTAATTCTATAAAACATAGGCCCTGTTTAGTAAATAGCGTTTTGGGATAAAAAGAGCGGTTTTGACCAACTTTAGAGGTTTGACCACTGAAACCGCTGATTGGAGTGTTTGGTGGAGAGAAGTTTGGAAGAGAGTTTTGGGATGAAAACGCTAATTTAGAAAAAGCTCTTAAAATGAGCCTTTTCAATTAGCTTTTTGCAATATTAAAATTAATGGACTTCTTTAACCCTAATAGATAGACTGCCTCTTCTCCTGCGCCAAAATTAATGCCCTTATTCATCTTTTTGCACAAACCGCTATTATCAATCAGCTAATTTTTACCAAACAGGTCTACACAAACAGCTAGTCAAATCAGCTAATGTAATCAGTTAACAACTAATGTAGTCAGCTAACAGCTAATTTCCAAACATGGCCATAATAAAATTTTATTTTGAACATTTCAAAGAGTAGTTGTAGGTGTTTTATTTTCGGAGTGAAGAAAAAAATAGTCCAACAAAAACAAGTTGAGTTTTTTTTTTTTTTTTTTTTTATTACTCCTGCCTCGGTGAAAAGAATGTCATTTTGATCTGATCTGGTATAAAATTATAACAATTCTTATCTACTAGGACGGAATAAGCATATTGCATATCAAGATGAATGACGGATGGTTCAGTTTATGGTTGCCTTGGCTCGCCTCTGGACCAGGCAAGGCTTCAATTTATGGAGTACTATATATCTTTATTTGAGTGTTGTTCCAATTAAATACATCAATTTTTACAAATGGGACAATGTAAAAATTTACTTGTAACAGTAAAAGTTTACCAACTAACGTTTGTAAATAAGATTAATTGACAGAAAATTTTAACATGTTGATTTATCTAGTGGATTACTATACCCAGCCCAATTTCACACTTCCAGCCCCAAAAAAAGACGTAACCGTCCTTTAACCAAAAATTGAAAATTCCAAACCCTCCCAAACTCTCTCAAACTCTCCCAAATACATTTTGATCCGAAATCAAAGACAACACGTTTGATGGAGAGCAATTCGTTATCACTGGGAAGAGACAGGAGTGATGCTGTGTCTGAAATTGAGGTATTTTTCCGATTGAACTTCTTTTGATTTCTGACAATTTTTTGAAAAAAAAACGCTGGTTTCGGCATTCGGGCGTGTGAGCATCACGTCCCACCTCATGATGGGGCGTTTGAACATCACGCCCCACCACATGGTGGGGCGTTTGAACATCACGCCCCACCATGTGGTGGGGCGTGATAGCCACATGCCCCACCATGAGGTGGGACGTGATGTTCATACGCCCCACCACATGGTGGAGCGTGATGCTCATACGTCCCACCACATGGTGGGGCGTGATGCTCACACGCCCGAGTATATTTGTGGCTGCTTTTCGGGTTTAGACACCGAAACGCTGTAGAAATATCGCGTGTTGGAATGTAATGTTCGTTATTTATCATATGCAGGAGGTTTCGTGGGAAGAATTTGGCGGAAACGGTATTGATTACAGTTCGCAGTTTTTTCCCAAACAAACGTTTCAAACATATCATGAAGTTGTTAACTGGGCAAGACAGATGACAATTAGAATCGGCTTCGAGTTAACCACAGCGTCGCACAAGACAGGGACAAGTCAAAGTGGATATTGGTTAAATGTGCTCGTGGTATTAAGAATTATAGAAGGAAAAGGGATATGGATACGGATGCTATACTACGGAGGGATACAAAAACAAAGTACTGTGGTTGCAAATTCCAGATAAAGGTTCTGAAAATCGCTGAATTAGGCGGTTGGGTGGTGAATGGGATTGCTGGAGATAGAGGACATCACTGTCATCAGTTGGCTGTATATCATCAGGGCTACAGACAGATGAGCGGACTAAGCCCGGGTTCCAAAAAACTTTTTTGTGAAATGAGTTCAGCTCAATCTAAGCCTTGTGCTATTTTTGCTGCAATCAAAGAAAAACATCCGGAGGATTTCCCGACACAAAGACATATCTATAACTACGGGGAGAAAATCAGGACTGAGAGCTTTGAGGGTCGGGATGTAATCGGTCAGTTTTATCGGCTTGCTATAGATAAGGAATACGTACATTGGACGCAAGCGGCGTCGGACAGCAATGTTGTGACTCACTTATTTATGGCACATCCTACATCGATCACACTGTTCCGATCTTATTACTTGTTTATTGGTATGGATTCAACATATAAAACAAACAAGTATAAGATGCCATTCTTTGAGATCATTGGAATGACGCCTTCAAACAAAAACTTCTTAATCGCCTATGCAATCATGAAGGATGAAACTGAGGGAAGTTATATGTGGGTGTTACAAAAATTGAAGCTTTTGCTCCAACCTGATGTGCATCCGACAGCCATTGCTACAGACCGGGAGTTAGGACTGATGAGGCCGGTTCGTGAGGTATTTCCTCATAGTCATCGTTTATTGTGCACATGACATATTAATAAAGATGTGGAGGATAGAGTAGGCAAGTTGTGTGGAGTGAAGAGTTTTGGTGAAGTTTTTAAGAATTCCAAATGGAAACGTATAATTGAAGTCCCGACAGTCGCCGAATATGAGGCCGCAGTGTATGCCATGAAGGATACTATTGCCAACTGGCCTCGTGTGATAGAGTACGTGGAGACCACATGGCTAGTGCATAAAGAGAATTTTTGTCGAGCATGGACGAACAAGGTGTTGCACTTAGGAAACACCACAACCTATCGAGTGGAGAGTTCACATGCACAGTTGAAACAGTGGTTGAATTCATCTACTGGTGCACTCGATACAGTGTGGGCGAAGGTGCACAAGGGCATTGAGGCTCCGATCGAGGCGATCAAGTAAGACATTTATTTTGTTATTTGCTTTAATCTTTTAAAGTGCAATACATTAGTTTTGTAATCCTTTACTGTATATAATCAGATACTCACTCGAGGACTCGAGAAGAATATTTGCGGTGGCACAATGTGGAGCACCTTTCAAGTATCTTGACTTACACGTTTCACATTACTACTTGCGTGTACTAAATGAGGAGCTCAAGCGTATGCACGGATTGAGTATGGATGTGGTAAGTGAATACGGATGCGTGTTGCCCATGACTCATGGCATTCCGTGTGCATGTGAGCTTAAAACGTATATTGACACGGACACATCGGTCCGTGCTGACCGAATCCATCCTTTTTGGAGATCTCTTGCGTTTGAAGGTTTGAGTGACATACTAGTTACTGCTCCCGTATATGCTAACGGGTCTGAGGATCACCGGTTTTTCACTCTCTTGTGAAAAAGGTTGAAAAATTAGATCCTTCAATGGTGCGTAACATATCGATGATGATTCATGATCAGATAAACCCGGAACAAAGTGGCTTCAAAAAACCTGAGGTCAAAGACACTGTTAGGGGTAGACCAAAGGGGAATTCATCAACGAAACGAAATCCGAGTGCATGGGAGTACAGTCAGGCACCACGAGGTCGAGCACGGTCCTCAGGTTCGAGGAGTAGTCGTAGTCGAGGCCGTTCCTCATCCTCATCTGTGCATAACAACGAGACGCCGGGTATATTTTATTTTATTAATATATATGTTGAAGTTAAAGTAAATATATTTTTATTGATGAATTTCATATATTAATATTTTCAGTCGGATTTGATGCGGATATCGCCGGTTACCACCATTTACATCGGGTTCAAGGTCTCATCGTACCATTTATTACTGGATTCCATGATGTTGTAGCAGATGGTAACTGTGGATTTTGTGTTTTAGCCGATGCCATCACCTATAACCAGGAGGAGTGGAAGCTAATGAGAGTGCTCATAGAGAATGAGATGCGGGCAAACCGTGATCTATATGCGCCAGTGTACGGGAACAGATTTGATTCTGCCCTCACACGTATTAAATGGGCAGGAGCGGGGTGTAGTGAGTCCCACTGGATGGTGAGTCTGGATGACTTATATGCTGCTGCATCTGTTTTGAATGCAGTAATATTCTTTTTACTATATCACAGTTAGGATGTTGCACTATACTGCTGATGCGTTCGGACGATGGAAGACCACCAGAGCGAGAGATTGTGATTTGTCATTTGGGGAGTTATCATCACTACATACGTCTTTATTTACATCCTACATTTCCAGTGCCTCCCATTGCCATCCAATGGCGTATATTTCATCATCCGAGTGTTCGTCACTTGGACAATCTATACGCTGAAAGGAGAGAGGCTTGGAGTAGATTATATTAGTTTTATATGTTGTAATTAATAATATTTATTCATTAACTTATTGTTACTGATTTTAGTTAAAATTGTATGGTATTTTTAGGTTTTAAGTACAATTCTGTAGTTACGGATTTAACGGCCTATTTACGGGTTTAAAAAGCTATTTTTTTTGCCAATCCGACACGCGGGCGTGTGGATATCACACCTCACCGCGTGGTCGGGCGTGATAGCCACACGCCTCACCGCGTGGTCGGACGTGATACTCACACGCCCGACCTTACGGTGAGGCGTGTGGCTATCACGCCCGACCACGCGGTGAGGCGTGATATCCACACGCCCGCGTGTCGGATTGAATAAAAAATAGCTTTTCCCTCCCCAAAACCCATAAAAGGGCATTTTCGTCCTTTCACGGGGCTAGGGGTGGGAATTTGGGGCTGGGTTTAACAACACCCTTTATCTATATATAGCAACATCATCTTGTACTAACTAGAAGGAACATATTAAATATATGATGAAAAAAAAGAAGAAAAATCATTAAGCAATATTTGAGGGGAGAGTAAACTAATACCTCATTCAGCAGTTCGTGAGCAACTGAATTACGAGAACTCTCTTTGAAAATGAAGCTCGAGAAAAAAAAAATTGGACGCCTCACGGATAGAAGAAGCCACAAGATCCGTGTAACTCACATCCTTGGCACCCATGATAGCGTTAACAACATCTTTGCGACCCCAAGAAACCAGGATCCGCACAAAATCACAATACTTTGCAAAAAAAGGAATAACTAGCACCGTCCTATTGGACAGTGTGACAATTTTTTTTATGGTAGGACAAGTCTTATGGCGTGACAAAGAGAAAATTGTAAAGAATATGTAGGAGAAGCTTGTAAATTGGTAAATAAAAGGAAATAGAAAATTGTTTTATTTTTTTCTTTAAAATGCATTTTTCCGACTTTTCCAACCTCGTTTTTCAAAAAAATTTATACCGTTTGACTCATCTTAATTAGACGGTCATTTTAAGATCCCAGAAGCTCGGGTAAAAAAATTTCCAGTGAACGGAATCCGGCGATCTGTTTTTCTGTGAGAAAAAAATGTCCAGAATATTTTTAAAAAATTTCAGAAAATGTAAAACATCATTCTGAAAAACTTTAATTCTTGACTCAAAGTGAGATTCTGTCAAACTCGATCCAAAATAGAATCAGATATGACAGTGAGACATTACCACAGACATGAACGAGTCGGAAGTAACATTTCACAATCAAATGTTAAGAATTACAAATCATGTTTGAACTTAAAAACATTTTCTACATATACTTTTACCTTTGAAAAAGGTCAAAAATCATTTATAATTTCCAAATACGAATCCTTTTCTCGTGCGTTTTACCAAAACGAGTTCGAAACATAGAAAATTACTCCAATTCTAACATGTTAACTTTTAATTTGCCTAATCTCATAAATTAACACCATAATTGGACATTCAAGCCAAAAATCCGGCATACCACAACTTCTTTATCCTTTCAAAATTGGCAACTCGGGTGCCTAAACATTCACAAGCACAAAACAAACCTATATCTACATGTACAAAATGGTATGCAATACCCTAGAAGACGACTTGGACAATCGTGGCCGTATCCAATCCTCGCCCTAGTGTCGAAAACTTCCCTCAGTACCTCGTACTTCTTCGCCTAAAAACATTAAAACATTTGAAAATATGAGACAACAATCTCAATAAGCAACTATCAACTATAGAAACTAGTTTTTACGTAAAATAGCTATATGTATACATTTGTGAAAACATTTAACCAAACCAAACCTTAAACTTATTAACTTGTAAACAACATCCTATTAAAACATAATTTTAATCAATAACCTCAAATCAAACTTAATCAAAACACAATGATTCTTATATAAACATTTACTAAAAACCAAAGTTCGAATCAAATTCAACATCGTATCCATCACCGAGTATCCCCTCGTAAACCAATCCACAACACGCAAAACATAATCGAGACGTCTCTTTAACCATGCCTAATCCCGTATTGGTCTTACCCAACACTTCGCTGCCAATACCCGACTAGGTCTTTAGACTGTGTACACAGGCCATGTTCCTCACTGAACATGTGTTGGAAATTAGGCTAAGGTATAGCAGCGGAAATATAAAAATTTTAACCTATTTCCATAAACCACAAGATCCGTTAACCGTTATTTCATATAAAGAGGGATAAGAAGAATTACCTTTTGATGATCAATCTACCGTTGTTAATGAAGTGCCCACAACTCTTCTCCGAGTTCCCAAGCACGAAATAAAACACGGAAAGATTAATTTAGAATCAACCGTTGAATAGCAACCAAAGTAGATTGCCTCTAATTAATCAACACAAGATCAAGGATAAAAGAAATAGATGAAATTAATTGATCGGAAAGAAGCCGTAGAAAATCTCGTCCTCGAACTAGGGGTGTCGAAATTCTCTCTCTCTCTTTAATATAGGATTTCGAAAATCACTAGGGCTTGCTTTCTTGGGGATTTCGAAAATCACTAGGGGAGGGGTATTTATAATCTCTTGTATCTAATCCCTAGTTAGATAGAATTAGGTTACTGAAGAGGAATTCAATTTGGAATAGAATTCCTAATTATTATCTCATTATATATCTAATACATTAAGGATAATAATAATAACCTTATTGGATAATAATAGGAGTATTATAATCTAATTAAAACTCCTAACTTATTTATCTCTTTAATTAATTTAATTCATAATCCTAATCCAATTAGAATTAACAAAATCAAATTAATTATTCATGCATGTTACTACATGAATTTCGACCCCCCTTGGTCCATGGGCCTTATTGGGCTCAATTGGGCTTCCATCAATTAATTAACATCTATCTCTCTTTTAGGTTCCAAGTCTTATGTGTGACCCATTAGGTTCTTATTGCTTCTAGCCGTATGCAACGTTATTAAATAATTTTCAAAGAATTATATTTAATCTTTGCATAACGGAATGATGTACAGAGTATGTGATTAGCAAGTCCGTAATCATTCCCCCAGAGCTATAAGAAGACATGTTGATTCTGTCGTTAACCTTTCCGTATTAGTTACAGTATAATTCGATCCTTTATCAACTACATCCTTGAACTGAATCTTATGACTATGGATGATGTCAAGTCACATATAGCGAGACGTTCGTTTTACTTGTACAGGCCGAGTCAACTCAAAAGATAGGTTAAGTGAAATCTGTATTTCAAGTCTTAAGCTATCACCTTGCAAGGATTTAGAGTCGAGTCTTCCACAAGCGATCCTTGGATGTATCTCCCATTTATCGGGAGTGATAAATGCTCAATCCAATATATAACGATCCCGCAATCACTTCCTGTGATACCCAACGTCTACTGTTCACACCCCAGAGTCATCTCTGTTAAGGATCGTGTTACACCAGAGTCAAAGCGTCACATTCCGTAATCCAGAATACCAATTAATATTCCTTTGAGTCTGAGGATTAGTTATACCTATTAATACCAATGAGATGAACAGGTGACAAGGATGAATCTACCCATCCTGTTATCTCAAATCGGATCCCCAATCCTAATGAACTACTTTTCATCGGATCCATGTAACTGTCCAGATATCTGTATATATGAAGCTTGTGAGATCAGCTTTCTGTCGGACAGAAGACATTGTTACATGCAAGTCTCAACAGTGATATATCAATCCTAAACATATCACTTGACTTGGGGTGGTTTTAAGTTTATTATAAAGTTTTGTCTCACTTCATGCTTGTATGTTGGAGTTTAGTGTCCTATAGACAATTGTTTTAGGATAAAAACTTAATGTAAAAGGGATTGCCTTTATATAGTTATAAAACATATATCTCATTAAAACAAATGATATAAAGAACAATTCATTTACATTAAGTTTGTATCCTAGAACAATTGTCTATAGGACACTAAACCCCAACATACTCCCACTTGGACTAAATCCAATTGTTTCTAAAACTTATCCCAGTAGAAGTTAAATGACGATCATGTACTCTCTGGGTTAAGGGCTTTGTCAACGGATCTGCAACATTGTCCTCTGTAGGTACTCTTTCTATTCTCACATCTCCTCTAGCCACAATCTCTCTTATGATGTGGTATCGCTTAAGGTAATGCTTGGACGCATTATGAGACCGTGGTTCCTTTGCTTGCGCAATGGCTCCATTGTTATCACAATACAGTGTAATGGGATTTACAATGTCAGGCACCACACCAAGTTCTATAATGAACTTTCTTATCCAAACCGCTTCCTTTGCTGCTTCCGCAGCTGCGATATACTCTGACTCGGTCGTAGAGAAAGCTACGCTTCCCTGCTTGGAACTCTTCCAACTGACTGCGACCCCATTCAAAATAAACAGGTATCCTGATTGGGATTTAAGATCATTATCATCTGTGAGATGACTTGCGTCTGAAAATCCTTCTATTTTCAGATCACCTTCTCCGTACACTAGGAACATATCTTTAGTTCTTCTCAAGTACTTAAGAATGTTCTTGACGGCAATCCAATGCTCTTCTCCCGGATTTCCTTGGTAACGACTCGTTACAGATAACGCGAACGCTACGTCAGGTCTAGTGCATATCATAGCATACATAATCGAACCGATTGCGCTGGCGTACGGGACTACAACCATGCATCTTTTGTCATCATCAGTTTTAGGACATTGATGATTGTTTAACTTTACTCCATGTAGCATGGGTAAGTTACCTCGTTTCGATTCAAGCATGCTAAACCGATTTAGCACCTTTTCAATGTATGTAGCCTGTGAAAGACCAAACAGTCTTCTCGATCTATCTCTATAGATCTTTATACCAAGTATATAAGCTGCTTCACCAAGGTCTTTCATTGAGAAGTTACCAGATAACCATACTTTTACCGACTGTAGTAGAGCAATGTCATTTCCCATTAATAATATATCGTCCACATATAGTATGAGAAATGCTATAGAGCTCCCACTTGCTTTCTTGTAAATGCAAGCTTCTTCGCAATTTTGTTCGAAACCAAATTGTTTTATGGTTTCGTCAAAACGCTTATTCCAACTTCTTGATGCTTGCTTGAGTCCATAAATGGATCTCTGAAATTTGCAAACTTTATTTGCATCATTCGATATGAAACCTTCAGGCTGCATCATATATACATCCTCAAGCAGGTTTCCATTTAGGAAAGCTGTTTTCACATCCATTTGCCAAATCTCATAATCGAAGTGAGCGGCAATTGCAAGCATGATTCTGATTGATTTGGACATAGCCACACGAGAGAAAGTTTCGTCATAATCAATTCCTTGCTTCTGACGATATCCTTTCGCTACTAACCTAGCTTTGTAGGTGCTAACCTTTCCATCCATATCTGTCTTCTTTTTGAAGATTGTTAAGCCCAAAATATACCTAATATATCATCAATAATTACATCAATATTGCTACAAATTCATGCTATTTATACTTGTTTAGAATGCTTTTACTCTCGAATATGTTTCTTTCTTGCAAGGTACATAAATATTTGGTAAAATCCAAATAGGAACGAAAAGAGCTCAAAAACAGAATAAAAACCTTACAAAAGGAGTTAAAAACGACGAAGATCAAATTACACCAAAACGAGGACAAAGACGAGGTCAGAAACAGAAGAAATGTCGAATTCTCGGTTAAAGAAACGAATTTTCGGTTGAGAATTTAATGAAAGCCGTGATCGAGAATCCACAATTCTCGATCGCGACACGCGTTCGTCTAGATCTCCTTCCCTTCGTTCGAAGACCAAATAAATGCTCCCCCATTCTCGACCGAGAAGTGTAGAAATTCTGCCAAGTACAATGAACACATGTTAAAATCCAAGAAATGCGTTCGTTCGGGTGGATAAAGACATTCTTTCACAACGGACACGACACTTCAAACACGACTCTTTAACATCTATAAATAAAGAGTTGATGGAGAGTTGAATATATATAGAAGAAAGAGATTAGTATAGAACTTATGCAGAAATTCCGAGTCAAGTGATTCAGAATTTAGATTTCATTTCTATTCAAAGCAATATGATGTACACACATTGTTTATTCAATAATAACAAACACAATAGCGTTTAGACATTGTTCAAATTTAGTTTTCATTTTGGTAGTAGATAGACCAGTCTTTATTCCGAAGATTCAGCGAGAAGATTGAGTAGAGAATCCGCCCCTGAGCCTGACAAACTCTAACGAAACCCAAGGAAAGGATTGACAACCCGTTCACTTGCACGCTGTCGAATGTTTTCATGCTCTTTGTTCTCTGTAAACTTGTATCAATTTATATTTCATCTAATAAAGTCTGTTCTATTCGATAGATTTTTATGCAGCACTCTGGTAAAGGATCCGAAGTGGATTGCTGGTGTTTTCATTAAAACGTAGTTTAATTCAAAATCTTTACAAGGAAACTTTGTTGAACACTTAGACAAGTTATTATCTCGATATAGTTTTAATTTGGTTAAGGAAGCAATCTAAACCAGTTAGGAGGATTGTTGCGTTCAAAGCCTAAAAATTAGAGGTTCCGTCATTTATTTCATCGTCATAATTTATACAAAGTTTAAAGTTGTTTTCTTTGCTTAATGCAAACGGATATATTTGTTTACTTTTCTAAAAAGTACTAAACGTTCCTGTCTTGCAAATTCACTCCTAAATCAGAAGTATTTTCTAAACATTTTCATACTCTAATCTAATTCTCATTCTAGCAATTTCAAAACCAAATCCGATTTAACGATTTTCTTTATTATAAATTTTAAAAGTATATTTAACCAATTCAAAATAAGTTTTTGTTAAAAAAAAACGTTCCCTGTGGGATCGATATCTTTTATTACTACAAGCGTATACCGTGCACTTGCGGAAATCGCTCAACAAGTTTTTGGCGCCGTTGCCGGGGAGCGCCAAAATTTCTGACAAAAATTTAGATTTTTCGTATTTTATTTCGAATCTAGGTTTATTTATACTTATTCAAACTTTTATATTTTATTTATTTTAAATTACTAACATATTTATTTTTCAAATTCTGTTTTGAAGGTAGTTTCGGTTCGTGCGAAATTTCAAGTTCATGCACAGTTCTCGAAGTTCAGCCACGTCACCAGATCCTATTGACCCAAAAATTGAAAGAACTCTTAAAAAGAACAAGAAAGAAAAGAAAAAGAAAAACAAAACTCCAATAAAAACTAGAATTACCGAGCCAGAAGTTATGGCCATACTTATGGATTACGCTAGGCCAGGAGTGGCCGGTGTAACGAACAGTATAGTTAGACCCCAAATTAATGCAAATCAATTTGAGATTAAGCCAGCTTTGCTTAATATGTTACAAAATAACGTAACATGTTACGGGTTACCTAACGAAAATCCTAACACCCATTTGACAAATTTTTTAGAAATTTGTGACACTTTTAAAATACTAAATGTGACTGCAGAAGCAATCAATCTTCGCCTTTTTCCTTTTACTTTGAAGGATCGAGCCAAAGATGGTTAACTTCTATGCCAGCCGCATCATTTGAGACTTGGGAGCAATTAGCCCAAACATTTTTATCAAAAAATTTTCCTTTAACAAAAACCGCAAGAGTCATTAAAGAGTTAACATCTTTTTCTCAAAATGATAATGAAACTCTTTATGAGGCTTGGAAATGTTTTAAAGAACTTCAACGTTTATGCCCACACCACCAATTGCCCGCTGAACTTTTAATGCAAACATTTTATAATGGACTCAATCCTACAACTAGAGGTTCATTGGATGCTATGTCTGGAGGGTTATTCATGAAGAAAACATCTGCCCAAGCAAGAGAACTTTTGGAGGAAATGGCAATCAACAGCAGTATGTGGCCCGCGGAACGTGGACACGTATCGATAGCGAAACCATCATCCTCAACTACGTCAACAGTTAAAGGTATAGTGAATCTTGATCCAGTCGCGATGTTGCAAGCCCAGTTTTCTGCCTTATCGCACAAAATTGATAGGTTTATGGCACCGTGTGATCCTAATGGTAAGCCAATCCAAACGGATGTGGATTATGAAGGTATGAGCGAAATTGAACAGGTAAATTTTGTCCAAGGGCAAAACCAACCTAATAACCCTTACTCCAATACATATAATCCTGGATGGAGAAATCATCCTAACTTTAACTGGAGAGATAATAATAATAATTCTAATGCTAATCAAAATCGTACCACTAATTATCAAAATCAATCAAGAGATACGATTAGCAATTTATCTTCTAAAATCGACAAATTTATTGATGCTATGAGCGGAAAAATAAGTAATCACGACGATGGTTTTAAACGGATCGAGAATAAATTCGATCAGCTTATTAAAAACCAATCATCTAGCATCCATAATTTGGAGGTTCAAATTGGACAACTCGCTAAATCAATTCCATCCCGCAAAGAGGGAAGTCTTCCCAGCCATACAGAAGAAAATCCGAAAGAGTATGTAAAGGCTATCACTCTTCGTTCAGGGAAAAATTACTTAGGTCCAGAAATGCCCGAAAATTCAACTTTGCCAGGAACTGATTTACCAAAGTCCAAAGAAGATACATTAAATCAAAAAGATGCACAAATTGACTCAAGTACAAAAACTTTTGTACCCAAACCACCTTTTCCACACAAAGTCCGCAATAAGGACTATGACAAACAACTTTTAACATTTTTAGACAAACTTAAGAATTTGCATATTAATTTGACGTTTATGGATGCGATTACGCAAATTCCCAATTATGGTAAATTCCTCAAAGATTTAATTTCAAAGAAAATCAGTTGGGAAGGAATTTCATCCATTTCACTAACTGAAGATTACAGTTCAATTGTGTCAAGTAATTTGCCCACCAAACTCAAAGATCCCGGATGTTTACTATTCCGTGTAAATTGGGAGATATTGAATTCCCAAGTTGTCTTTGTGATTTAGGAGCAAGCATAAACTTGATGCCATTATCTATTTTTAATAAGTTAGGCTTAGAAGAAGATATCAAACGTACCAATATGGTTTTGCAATTAGCGGATCAAACCACTAAAAGACCATATGGTATAATTGAGGATGTTTTAGTTAAAGTTGATAAATTTATTTTTCCTACCGATTTCGTTATATTAGATTTTGCATATGACGTAAATTGTCCGCTCATCTTTGGTAGACCGTTCATGAACACGGGACGTGCTCTAGTTGATGTGTCGGAAGGGAAAGTAGTTTTACGAATAGGAGACGATAAGATCGAGTTTGATATGAATCAAGCAATGAAATATCCTATGGAGGATTTCGCTTGTATGAAACTTGATTTAATTGAAGAATGTGTAAATGACATTGTTCAAAAAGAGGAAATAATAGAACCTATAATGAGTGAGGAACTAGAAGATAAGGACCCAGAGCCTTTGATTCGAGAAGATGGACCAGTTCTGCCTTCAATTATAGTTCCACCTAAATTAGAACTTAAAGAATTACCAAGTCATTTGAGGTACGCTTTCTTAGGCGAAGGCGATTCTCTACCTATAATTATATCTAACAAATTAACACAAGTTCAAGAAGAGAATTGAAAGAAGTTGTTAGAAATAGGATAGGAAGTATGGGTTGGCAAATTTCAGACTTAAAAGGTATTAATCCGAGCATCGTAATGCACAAAATTCACTTAGAAGAAGATAAGCCACCTAAAGCGGATAGGCAAAGACGCCTAAATCCGAATATGAAAGAAGTAGTAAAAAATGAGATTACTAAACTTCTAGACAATGGAATCATTTATCCTATTTCGGATAGTGAATGGGTTAGTCCAATCCATTGTGTACCTAAAAAGGGAGGCATAACAGTTGTAAGGAATGACGAAGGTGAATTAATACCTACACGAACCACCACTGGTTGGAGGGTTTGTATAGATTATAGGAACCTTAATAAAGCAACTAGGAAAGATCATTTTCCTCTATCTTTCATTGATCAAATGATCAAAAGGATAGCTGGTCATGCTTTCTATTGTTTTCTAGACGGTTACTCCGGATTCTTTCAAATATATATTTACCCGGATGACCAAGATAAAACAACCTTCACGTGTCCTTACGGAACATTTGCATATAGGAGAATGCCCTTTGGTCTATGTAACACACCTGCAACATTTCAACGTTGTATGACTGCGATTTTTAATGATTTCATTGAAGATATCATGAAAGTTTTTATGGATGATTTTTCAGTTTATGGAGATTCTTTCGATTCGTGCCTAAAAAACTTGGATAAAGTTTTGTCTAGGTGTGAAGAAACAAATTTAGTATTAAACTGGGAAAAATGTCATTTCATGGTTGATGAAGGAATTGTTTTAGGTCACAAAATATCTGAAAAATGATTAGAGGATGCACCACAAGCTCAACCCCAAGCACCTCGTGAGGATGATCCGGTGGATTTGCAGAGGATTTTGAACCAAATCAATTCCAATAATCGTCAAATGAATTTAAGAATTGATGATTTGGTGGAAAACAACATGGTGATGAATGACAACCTCAATACTTTGAGGCGCGAGCATAGGTCTACTCGGTATCAGATGCTTTCCTTTTTCCGTCGCCGAAATGTGGAGACTTCACCAATACCTCCGGATTCCCCGCCTCATGCCTAGGTTGTTTTCTTTATTTTTATTTTTCATCTTGTTAAAGTTTGGTACAATATTTCTTTTAATATGTTTGGTACAATTTTTAATTTTATGTTGAATGATTTTAATTTGCTAATATTCTATCTTTATTTCGTATGCTTTATTTCGTGCTTATTTTTTATGTTATGTCGATTTTTGCACCAATGAGAACATGGTCCAATTTAAGTGTGGGAGGAGATATACATATATCATTTTAATTTTTAGCACAAATACTAAATGCAACGAATAATTTTTATGCAAATGCAACATATATTGCAACACATTTTATTTTCACACTATTTTTCATAAACTTAACATTTTTCATATGTTTATAAATTATTTTCATAAACTTAACATTTTTCATATGTTTGTAAATTACTCATAAGTTAATATGATTATTTATGATTTTTATTTTTAGGTTATCATTATCGTTAGAAATGATATTTCTATACGGGCATTATTTTTCAAATTTTTCACAAATTTTCGACACGATTTTAAATAAAATTGTCTCGAGTGAATGTATTTAAGTAAAAACTTCTTTATTTCAATCTCTACTTTATATCATGAAATTCGTGATACAATAAATCTCATTTTAAATTTTCAATTAGGTTTATAGGCATTAAATTGAACTAACAATTTTAGCTCGGTTTGATTTCGTCTTACATTAACACCAATTGAAGTTTTTAAGGAAACTTTAGCCATAATACATGTTGAATTTTTGAGTCAATATAGGATGAATGTGCTATCTTTCTTTTTCCCAAGTTACAATTCAAATTTGTAATTCATATTAATTAATCAATTAGTTGAATTCTTAACTTTTGGCCTCGATTGAGACCAACCTTATCACAATCGAGGTATGAAAGGGAAGAAAATTAAGTACCGTTTACTTTTGGCCACGGTTGCGACCACCCTTATCACAATCGAGGTATGGAAGGAACGTTTATAATAAAAATAATCGTGTTTAAGTTTAAAGTAACGATTGCGTCCACCCATGGCATGGTCGGTACCTCTTAAGCGAACATAAAACAATAAAATACGTATAAGGTTACGATCAAGACCACCCTTATCTCGGGCGTAACCAAGTAAATAAATTAATCCTAAGTACTTATTTAAATTTAATATATCTCATATATTAGTTTAGGTTTGGGAAAGGAAATTTTGTGCTTTAAAATGCCTTGAGACGAAAGACTCAATAACATGCGTGCTTATATCGTCCCGAATGCTTCAATTCAAAATTGAAAATACAAGACGAATGATATATCGTATTTATACTAAGTTAGTTTGATATTTTGCGTATAAATTTGCCATGCGAAGTTAATCTTTTCGGCTTAACTAATTAAAAAGGTAATACAAAGATATATGTTTTATTTTTATAAAGAGATTAGTTAAAGAATAAATTCAGTGAAATTTTGCTCGGGACTAGCAAAAGATTAAGTGTGGAGATTTGTTAAGCCTAAAATATACCTAATATATCATCAATAATTACATCAATATTGCTACAAATTCATGCTATTTATACTTGTTTAGAATGCTTTTACTCTCGAATATGTTTCTTTCTTGCAAGGTACATAAATATTTGGTAAAATCCAAATAGGAACGAAAAGAGCTCAAAAACAGAATAAAAACCTTACAAAAGGAGTTAAAAACGACGAAGATCAAATTACACCAAAATGAGGACAAAGACGAGGTCAGAAACAGAAGAAATGTCGAATTCTCGGTTAAAGAAACGAATTCTCGGTTGAGAATTTAATGAAAGCCGCGATCGAGAATCCACAATTCTCGATCGTGACACGCGTTCGTCCAGATCTCCTTCCCTTCGTCCGAAGACCAAATAAATGCTCCCCCATTCTCGGTCGAGAATTGCCATTCTCGGTAAGTGCAGAAATTCTGCCAAGTACAATGAACACATGTTAAAATCCAAGAAACGCGTTCGTTCGGGTGGATAAAGACGTTCTTTCACAACGGACACGACTCTTCAACATCTATAAATAAAGAGTTGATGGAGAGTTGAATATATATAGAAGAAAGAGATTAGTATAGAACTTATGAAGAAATTCCGAGTCAAGTGATTCAGAATTTAGATTTCATTTCTGTTCAAAGCAATATGATGTACACACATTGTTTATTCAATAATAACAAACACAGTAGCGTTTAGACATTGTTCAAATTTAGTTTTCATTTTGGTAGTAGATAGACCAGTCTCTATTCCGAAGATTCAGCGAGAAGATTGAGTAGAGAATCCGCCCCTAAGCCTGACAAACTCTAACGAAACCCAAGGAAAGGATTGACAACCCGTTCACTTGCACGCCGTCGAATGTTTTCATGCTCCTTGTTCTCTGTAAACTTGTATCAATTTATATTTCATCTAATAAAGTCCGTTCTATTCGATAGATTTTTATGCAGCACTTTGGTAAAGGATCCGAAGTGGATTGCTGGTGTTTTCATTAAAACGTAGTTTAATTCAAAATCTTTACAAGGAAACTTTTTTGAACACGTAGACAAGTTATTATCTCGGTAGAGTTTTAATTTGGTTAAGGAAGCAATCTAAACCAGTTAGGAGGATTGTTGCGTTCAAAGCCTATAAATTAGAGGTTCCGTCATTTATTTCATCGTCATAATTTATACAAAGTTTAAAGTTGTTTTCTTTGCTTAATGCAAACGAATATATTTGTTTACTTTTCTAAAAAGTACTAAACGTTCATGTCTTGCAAATTCACTCCTAAATCAAAAGTATTTTCTAAACATTTTCATACTCTAATCTAATTCTCATTCTAGCAATTTCAAAACCAAATCCGATTTAACGATTTTCCTTATTATAAATTTTAAAAGTATATTTAACCAATTCAAAATAAGTTTTTGTTAAAAAAAACGTTCCCTGTGGGATCGATATCTTTTATTACTACAAGCGTATACCGTGCACTTGCGGAAATCGCTCAACAAAGATCCATCTGCACCCAATGGGTTTTATCCCTTCGGATGGATCAACCAAAGTCCACACTTGGTTAGTATACATGGAATCCATGGCCTCAAGCCATGCTTTAGAATTTGGACTAGTAAGAGCCTCTTCGTAGTTTTCGGGTTCGTCGTCTATCACGGGAACCTCATTATCATCTCCCACTAGAAAACCATATCTAACTGGGAGTTCACGAACTCTTTGTGATCTACGAATAGGTGGCACTAGAGTCTCATCTAATGGAACTCCTTCGGGTACCTCAACTGCCTCTATTGTTTCAGTCGGTGTTTCTTCTTCTTGAACTTCGTCAAGTTCAATCATGCTTCCCTTTTGTGTTTCTTCGAGAAACTCTTTCTCTAAGAAGGTTGCATGTTTGGATACTATCACTTTCTGATCATCTGGATGATAGAAGTAATATCCCACAGTTTCCTTATGGTATCCAATGAAAAAACATTTATCATATTTCGAATCTAGTTTGTCTGCGTTTGACAAATGCTGAACAACCCCATACTCTCATAAATGAGAACACGGGTTTCCTACCAACGAACAATTCATATGGTGTGGAACTAGCGGATTTAGTTGGTACTCGGTTTAGGGTGAAGAAGGCAGTTTCTAAGGCATAGCCCCAGAACGTCTTTGGAAGTAAGGCCATGCTCATCATGGATCGTACCATATCTAGTAGGGTACGGTTTCTCCTCTCGGATACACTATTGTGTTGTGGTGTATAGGGAGGTGTCCATTGTGAGCATATCCCACATTCAGTTAGATAATTCAGAAAATCATCTGAAAGATATTCGCTACCTCGATCATATCGAAGCGTCTTTATTTTCTTTCCTAATTGATTTTCTACTTCATTCTTGAAGCATTTGAATTTCTCAAAAGCTTCTGATTTGTGCTTCATCAAGTAGATGTAACCATATCGGGTATGGTCATCTATGAAGCTTATGAAGAATCTGAATCCTCCTCTTGCTTGGACTGACATAGGACCGCATACATCTGAATGAATGAGTCCTAGAGTGTCTGATACACGCTCACCTTTATTGCTAAAGGGTGTCTTTGTCATTTTACCTTTTAAACATGATTCGCATGTTTCCAATGATTCGGGATCGATTGGATCTATAAGCCCATCTGAATGTAGCTTTAGCATGCGTCTCTTGTTTATATGGCCTAAACGACAATGCCACAAGTAAGTTGAATTATCTAGCTTATGTCTTTTGGTATCAATTGCAAAAACAGGAATTTTGTCATCTAACACATAAATCCCATTTTGTGATATTCCTGAAAAATAAAAGATCGAATCTTTATAAAAATTGCAACTCTTGTCTTTTATTGAAATATGAAAACCGTCGTCAACAAGACGGCTAATAGAAATAATGTTACGAGACATTTGCGGAACGTACAAACAGTTCCTTAATTCTATTACAAGCCCAGAGGGCAATTTAAAACATAATCTCCAAATGCGAGGGCGGCAACTCTTGCTCCATTTCCTACTCGCAAGTTTATGCTTTCTTTCTTTAGTTCCTTAGTCTGTTTTAGCTCCTGCATATTTGTACAAATATGAGATCCACATCCGGTATCAAGTACCCAAGATTCAGACTGCGAAACTGTATTTATTTCAATATAAAACATACCAGATGTTGAAGCACCGCCATTTCCCTTTTTGAGGGAGGCTAGGTACTCCTTGCAGTTCCTCTTCCAATGCCCGTCTTTACCACAGAAGTGGCACTCTCCTTTGGGCTTCTTCACTTCCTTTCCTTTAGCTTTGTTGGGCACGACTTTCTTACCTTTCTTGGGATATTTAGGATTGGGATAATTCCCTTTCCTCTTCTTTGATCCCTCAATGACAAGAGTCGGTATGGCTTTGTCTTTCTTCATATTGGGCTCAACTGACTTGAGCATATTTGCAAGCTCTTCAAGAGAGGTTTGCAAGTCATTCATCTGATAGTTCATAATGAACTGTGAATAACTCTTTGGGAGGGATTGAAGAATTAAGTCTATACTTAATTCGTTATCCATCGCGAATCCAATACTTGAAAGTTTGGTAATATAGCCAATCATCTTGACACAATGTGTCATGACAGATGTGCCCTCTTGCATCCTGCAACGATATAGCAACTTGGATATTTCGTAGCGTTCGCACCTAGTCTGTTTCCCAAACAGCTCTTTAAGGTGCATGATGATGGAATAGGCATCCATTTCCTCATGTTGCCTTTGTAATTCCGGTGTCATCGATGCAAGTATGATGCATCCGACATGATCATCATCAGCCTTGTGCTTTTGGTAAGCATCAATTTCCTCAATGGGAGCATCATCAGCGGGGAGAGGGGGTATCGTTGTATCAAGTACATACCCTATCTTATCGAAATTCAAAACAATTTTGAAGTTACGAAACCAGTCGGTGAAGTTTGAACCATTCAATTTGTTATCGGTAAGAATGTTTTGCAGATTGGTTTTAGTCATGATTTTAAGAGTGTGTTTAATTAAACCTGAGAGTGAGAAAGAGTAAACGTATGTCATTCATTTGCTTAAAGTATATCAATCTAAAATCATAGGCCTTTTAGTTTATTTTAGATTGCTCCCACTATTTTTCCAAATTAATAGCCCTCCATATTAATTCGAAGAATTTCACAAATCCTTTAGTGAGCTAGGATCCTAACTCCTGAGATTTCACCTTGAGTTTGCTCAACAAGCTAGTCTCATTCGTTAGGTAGATTCATGTAATCAATCACATCTTTAATGTGATTCCTAGGTTATTGGGTTACTAACCACATTAGTAACTAATATGCTATTCACATTAATCCCAACCATCTTGCCCATTAGTTTATGACAACATGAGTTTGCTCATCCAATTATCATAATCTAATTTAAGTATTACCCCATATTCATGAAAAGCAATTTTCGATAATTCAGGTGTTACCGTAAGACCCCGAGCTTGAGTTTACTCAACAACCCAAAGGCCCCCAGTACTGCCGGCTGAATTATAATATTAGGGAGGGGCAACCGATTTTAATAACTTGTTTATTTACTTAACTTTTTAATGAGGGATTTTATTTTAGGTCTCATAATCTAACTTAGTCTTGATTTGCTTTAGCATACATCAGACACATACATTCACATACATTGGCGTTATGGACATATCATCTAAATTATTCCGTCGAGCCAGAGACGGAATAAAAGGGCAAACCTAAGGAAATACTAACTATTACATATTTCTCTTTAGGTCCTCCGTCTTCTCCATGGCGCCTTGAAATTACATATTAATTTCTATACTACTAAAGAAAACTTCAATTGAATTGAAGGGAATCAGATGAGAGGAGAAATTACAATAGATAGTAGAAAGGCAGGTGTAGACACCGAGTCGGAGGACCTGTGATGAAAACCTGTAAACAAGACGGTCGAAGCGGTTGATTCGGAAGTTTTAAAACAAAAATATTTAATAAGAAAAGAAAAATTAATGTGAGTCGCGGTCGTCAAGTGGACGGCTCGCGAGTGCTCAGCGACATGGTGCGAGCGCCTAACGGCAGCCGACGTGTGTCCGATGATAGTTGGACGCGCGCCCGGCAGCGCGGGGCGCACGCTCGACGTCCGTTGGGCGCGCATGCCCGGCAGCACGGAGCGCGCGCTCGACGACCGTGGGGCGCGCACGCCCTACAGCGCGGGCGCACGCCCGACGGCCGCTGGGCGAGCGCGCTCGGCAGCCGCTGGGCGAGCGCCCAGCGACGTTGGGCGCGTGCGCCCAACGCTGGTTGGGCGTACGGCCAACTGAAGTTGGGCGTTCGCCCAACCATGTTAGTTGGGCGTTCGCCCAACTGACTTTGGGCGACGCCCAATTTTCTTCGGGCGTCGCCTAAAGTTCCGGGGATCCGTTTGCCTATATAAAGCACGGATCCCCATGCATTCAGGGCAGGACTTTTGGGGAGGAGCTTCTCACTCTAAACATTTTTAGAGAGAGAAAATCTTTTTTTTGGGAAAAAACATTTTTTTTCCTAAAAATTCCAAATTTCCTAAAAGTTAAAATTTTACCAAAAACACAAAAACACCGGAAAAGCACGATTTATGGAATCAACCGACTTCAACCATCAATACCGAACTTGAGGTATTATCCGAGGACTAGACTCGTTTTATTTATTTCATTTGTTTTATTTTATTTATTTATTTTTATGTTATAATTTTAGTTATTTATTTATTTGTCACGTTTTATTTAATTTCCAGTATTTATTTATTTTCATCCCGTGTTAAATAAAAATTCGGTTTAGTTTTGAAATAAAAAACCTCGTTTTAATATCCCAATACGAACCGTGATCCGATTAAAAGGTAGTTCGGGTATTAAAAACGTTGTAATTATAAGTTTTGAAAAGACATTTCCGAATAACGTTTTAAAATACAAACGTCGTTTTAGGAAACTCCGTTATAGACTATGATCCATTTTTGGTAGTTCGGAGATCCGAAACGATTGAATTAGATTTAATTTAAAGCTTTTGAACGAATCTGGAAAGTTTTGGAGTGCTGCTGTAATTCTGCCTTTTCTGTCACTAACAGCAGATTGGCGACGGATTTTCCGTCGGTAATCTGTTGGAAACCGAAAATCACCATTTTTACCCTCCTTTCTCCACTTTTTGACATTTCTACTTATATATATATGTATATTATTGTGTAATATGTTTATAAAAATTATTTTTTAATCCTATAACTATTTATTATGTACTATATATCTATTTATTTCATGTTGAAATTTAATTCGTTTGGATTTAATATTATAAAGTAGTATATATGTATGTATATATGGTTTTTGGCTCATTTGAATTATGTTAGTTATCATTGGGTAAAACTATTTTGGAGATTAAATGTTATTCTTCCCATTTATAAACTTGGTTCATTGTTTTTACATATTTTGAATTAGAATAAAAAGGTATTATATGTAGTATTCTTTTTCACTTTCTTTGTTATATCATATAATATTTCTTACTTATTTTCATCTATAGATATATCCCTATTTTTAGATAAAACTATGTATATACGTATTTCTATTTTATTCTTGTATATATGTATATATTCCAAATGTGTTTTACTTGGTGAATTTTGGTTTAATTGGTTTATTGTTGTAATTATGATAATGTTAAAGGTTAATTGAGTGAAAAGGGGAAAGTAAAATCACAAAAAGAGAGTTTAATTTGCTTATTTAAACTTAAAGTTTTCTAGACATTCCTAAAGTGTAAATAACGTTTTCTTGACATCTTTAAACCATTTCTTAAAATGTCACGTTTTAAAACCTTAATTCGTTCCAACGACGGATTAGGCGAACCTTGTAATTAAAATTGTTTTTTTCATTATAAATAATAGAGTTTTGAATCGTTTTCTTAAACGGTTTGTACAAAACAAATTGACTTATATGCCTAACCACGTTTTCGGGTTAAAATTCTTTATTCCACGTCTTCAAACGCTTGAGTCGTTCCAACGGCGATTCAAGTAGATGCCATGTAAATTAACGGGGTTTTGAAACGTACCTAAATCGCTCCAACGGCGATTAAGGTACGAACCATGTAAATAAACTCGTTTTCGGGGAGTGAGTTTAGTGTAAAGTTAACATACGAATCGAGGCATAAGACACACTGTAAATAAATTAATTCTCCCTTCTCCCCCTCTCTCCTTTATAAATTTATGCAAAATGGGTGATTCTTTACCAAAGTGGCTTTCAATAATATATGCTCAAAACGGTTTTCAAAACGAGAAAGAAAAGGTTTCAAATGAATTTTAAACTTAAAGAAATATGCGATTAGTCCGTTATCGCCTAACACGCTGAGTAGGAGGCCGGTGGTTCATAACCGGGCGATGTCGGGGTGCCTAGTAGCCTTTCTCCGGAAAGGAGCTAGCCTTCTCGGCTCGTACCTAAGTTTCCCGAACACTCACCGGTCTCCCGCAAGGGATCGGTGTTCATTTTCCCATTCGTGGGTGGCGACTCTTCCATACTCCGAGCTCCGGTCCTGCCGAGCAGCTTGATTCCACGATTGGTTGCTTTCGGCGCCAATCACCGCTTACGTCGCCATGAGGTGTCCACCCTCCGGTCCGCCCGGGAGATTAGGCCGTGGCACCTCATCTAACAAGTGGCGACTCTGCTGGGGAAGCGAGAAATTTGATTCCGGAAGGCGTGTATTAAGCCCTTAACGGGGACGGATCGTATTATTTCTTTTCGTATGCATTCATGTGCATTATTGCAAACCTTTTGGGTAATTTCCACGAAACCTCTAGCGAGAGTCCATTCGTCGCTCGAAAGAGGCTAGTGTAAGTTCCCCCTTACAGTAATGCGCCAAAGGGTCCCCATCCATTCGTTAGGGGCGAATTTGTGCGGTCCTGTGAGGTCCCGCGATCAGCCGTGTCAGCATATAGTAGCCTTAGAAGTTGCCATAGGATTGTCCGTTACCATTTTTGATGTGATAAATGAATCAGTTCGTGTTTTCAAATTGCCATGATACGTGTCTAATCCTAAAATATGTAAAGGAAATGAAACGATACGTTAATATATACTCTTAAACCGATATACAAACTACCCCAAAACATTGAAACGATTCGAACTAAAGACGACTTAGTCATCTCGTATAAATGAACTTGTGCGACCCGTCTGGTCCCTTTCCGTGTCCCGAAGAAGGCACATGTTCAGGAAATACGTTATGACGTAAGCACGTATTAGTATGAATTGGTTTCGTATTAAGGATAGTTATATCTCGATTTAAAAGACTATATTAACAGTAGCCGTTATTCACATTCTTTAAATAGGTTGGGATAAAACGAGATTATGACAAAACGAAAACAAAGAACATTTCTGTTTTGAATGACCCCATTGTAACGTAAAGGGTTTCGCAAACGTGGCCCGTCCATTCCGAATAAAAGACGAGCTCTTACGTTATGCCTTGTGTCGTTCTTAAGAGAAATGGACGTGTCCGCAAAAGTGACTAAGAAAATAAAAGAAAAGCAAAAATAGACAAACGACCAAAGTCATTCTGTATCTACGATATATATCCATCCTGAGGGTAGTTAAAGAAAATGAACCAATATCGTTAAATACGTGTCTCGAACGGGTATATACGCCGCTTAAAAATCACGAAGCCGAATTAAACCAAACCGCATAATTGCGCCATATGGACGAGACTGTGGATTTGACTAATGGCTCGATCATTTCGACCGTTACCAAAACTACAAGAAATATGGCCCGATATGCACGTTTGCTTAAACTCGTGCCTAAATGAAAAAGAACGGTAATATCCCTGCTTCGACTAAACATGCGATTCAACGAAACGTTGATTTTCTATAACCACACTAAGGTGATATATCCCGTAGATTGGAAGGAATAAAAAGTTGTTGTTAGCCGAAAGATTATTGTGCGCTCAAATAAGACTCGCCGTCTTTTTACGTAGCAAAAAACGAGCAAACGGATTCTTAACGCTAAAAACAAACACGTTATGCGATGAGTCCGTTCCTTAAAATAAAAGTACTTTCATCACTGAATGAACGCGTGGTTACATCTCTCGATAGATCCAAAAGATCCCGTTGTAATCCAAAATCGAGGCACGAACCCACGCGAATAAAAAGGAACGAATCATTGTCAATAACGAACGATTGAACCAGAAGAATAACTCGTACCACGTCTAAAAACTGAGATGCGCTCAAAAGGAGTCAAAACCCGAACTAATGCGTCTCGCAAAATGACAAAAGACGAGTTATTCCAAAAGGACAATCCAACTTGGTCGATATCTTAGTCACTGAACGTTGATATGTCAAAACGAACTGTATTGTCTGATGAATGATTTACTTTTCCGCAATAATCGACGGCATCACGCGTCCCCTGGACCGCAATGTGAGCCCCAAACCAAAATCCTAGGAAAGAGACTTGGACCATCGAGTGTGTGGAGGAATAAGGGTGGAAGAGAGATGTTGTGATACGTGTAAATTAGACTAACGTTTGTTCTCCTTATCTTATATATCCGTAAATAAATAAACGCACACACCACAAATCATGCATATAAAATCGTGCATACATACTAATGGATACCGTTCACGCAGACTTCATCATTAAGCGGTTGTGGTTTCGCGAGAGTAACTGGCTAGTCAGGCAGTTTGACCAGTTACAGATTGACAGTTCCGAATCGGCAATTGTGGCTTCTGATTCGTCTTCATCCGGGTATACTCATTCTTCCGTTAGCATGTCTGCGACCGACGAAAAAGTGGCCGGATTGGAAAACTCTGTGAACAACATTAATGAGCAGTTAGCCGCGATAATGGCCCAGATAGCTAAGTTGGCCATGAAGGATGACAAGAGTGGCAGTAAGCATGCCGAGAATGAGGTGAACGACGGATGATCGGAGTCGGTCTGAAAGAAAGTATAGTGATGGAATCCTTCGAGGATGGCAAAAAAGAGTTGTTGGACTCCGATGAAAAAAGGAATGTGGGAAATGGTTTATACGTGTCTGTTTTGGAGGAAGAGCCAACGGAAGAGGTGATGGACGATAGAACTGAAACTGAGGAAACCGAGGAAGTCTCATCTCGGAGGATCATGCCTGTGTTGAAATTGTTTAGTGGGGTAGAAGACCCCGAAGCTCATTTGTATGGATACTTGTGTGCTATGTTTGGGGAGCCATACAAAGTGGAAAAAGTCGCTCCATGGTTCTATCTTTCGCTGGTGGGCGAACCTTTGAAGTGGTTTCAATCGCTACCTGACTCGACTAAGCATGATTGGTCACTGATGTCAAGCTTGTTTTTGATGAAGTATCGAAGAGACAAAACACAGGCAGGGGAATATAGCGCGATGCAAATTGGGCCTATCAAACGTCCGTTTCCGAATGTCAGCAAGTATAATGAAGGGAAGGACCCCATGGAGCACTTGCATTTTTATCTGTCGGCTATGGGTCCTCTAGGTTTCAAAGAGGAGGAGATCACGAGCATGTTTTGCAACTCATTGGCAGGAGAGTCACTAGTGTGGTACATGTCTCTTCCAATGCACGTTAAAGCAGATTGGGCAAAAATGACTAAGAGATTCATCAAGAAATACGCCGCACGGGAATGTCCAGAGGAAATGACTGCATTACCCGAAGAGGAGACGCCTGAAGCAGTAACAGCCATGTCTAAGTATAAGGGAGATGAGAACCCCATTGATCACATAAACCATTTCCGTGCCTACATGTTTGACGCGGGACTCTACCGAAGTGAGTTAGTCCAGCATTTTCCAAAGACACTCATAGGATAAGCTTTGATATGGCACCGAATGCTCTCGGCAAAGACAAAAGGGGACTGGGGATCCCTCATGGAAGCCTTTGTGCAGAGGTATGAGATGTACATTCCGTGGACAGGGTCGTTGGAAGATTTAGAAAGGATCAAGCAATTTACCGAGGAAGCATTCGTGGATTATGCTAGAAGATGGTGGTTCAAGTATGCCTCGTGTCGGGTCACCTTGAGTGATCAGGAGCAACTCATGTGCATCCGGAAGGGTGCTATTCCACTCGTGGCTAGAAGAATGAATGGAGTGTTCCTCAAGGACTATGAAGAACTGATAGGCTGGGCTCGGTATGGATCGTCAGATCCTTCCTACATAAATCCGAATGTCCCTCACATAATGGATCTGATGGCCGTGGATATTTGGGGAAGTTCCTCCGACGAGGAAGGTATCAATCAGAGGGTCCCGATCAACATCTGGGATGAGTCTGATGATGAGTCGGAAGTGGCTGTTAGCGCCGAAGGAAAGATTCTGCCAGGTTTTGAGATCTTCAATGATGTTACCGACTGGGGCAAAGGAAAGGCAAGCTGCTTCATCGAGGAGATCGTGATGTTAGATTTGAATGCCGAGGAGCAGGTGATCACTATTGAAGCAACTGTGGGAGCGGCGGATGAACCCGGTACCTCCAAAGCTTATGAGAAACCCGAGAACCCTGACGATGAAAATTGTATTACTGCTTTGTTTGAGTCCGATGATGTACTCGCCAACACTATCAATGAAATGAATTCTGATTTTGCTTACTTGCTTGATGTTGATCGTGATCATTCCATGCATTCTCATTCATATAACATGCCTACATTTGAAATCAATGCAATAGAAATGTCAACTTTCAATCTTGGCACAGATGAAAATCCTAAACTTATACAAATTGCTCAAGAATTAACTATTGAAGAGAGGAAAGAATTTGAGAGAATAATTAAAAAATACGAAATAGTGTTTGCTTGGACATACGAAGACATGCCAGGAATTGATCAATCAATCGTAACTCACCGTATTCCAACATACCCCGACACGAAGCCCGTGAAGTAGAAACTCCGACGCATGAGACCGGAATGGGCAGATAAGATCAGAGAAGAAGTGAAGAAGCAGTTAGAAGCAGGGTTCATCGAAGTAATTGACTATCCCCCTTGGGTCGCAAATGTAGTGCCCATCGCAAAGAAGGACGGCAAAGTAAGGATGTGCGTCGATTATAGAGATCTTAACAAGGCGTGCCCCAAAGATGAATTCGCGCTGCCTCATATTGACGTGTTAATCGACAGTGCAGTATCAAGCGTCTTACACACGAATGTGGACGGTTTCATGGGCTACATGCAAGTTCAGATGGCCGAGAAGCACAAAGCGAAAACCTCGTTCACAACTGAGTGGGGAACATACTGCTATAGGGTGATGTCGTTTGGTTTGAAAAATACCGGGGCAACTTACCAGCGAATGGCTACGGCACTGTTCCATGATATGATACACAAAGAGGTAAAAGTTTATGTGGATGACATGATGGTCAAATCGGAGACAAGAGAGGGGCATTTCGCTGCACTTGAGAAGTTTTTGGCCCGAATTGCAGAATTCAAACTAAGGTTAAACCCGAAGAAGTGCTTCTTCGGCGTTTCATTGGGGAAAATCTTAGGCTATGTAATCGGAAACAGGGGAATTGAGGTAGATCCCGACAAAGTGAAGGCCATATAAGAAATGCCGGCACCAAAGAATGAGAAAGAAGTGAGGGGGTTTCTGGGGCAGGTCCAGTATATCAGTCGATTCATAGCAAGACTCACTGCAATCTGCGAGCCGATCTTTAAGTTCCTACGGAAGGATCAACCCACGATTTGGAATGATAAGTGCCAGCAAGCATTAGAGAGTGTTCGGAACTATTTGTCTAATCCGCCAGTTCTGAGACCGCCTAAACTGGGAAAACCGCTTCTCCTCTATGTGGCGATCGAGGAGCGATCTATTGGGGCAATGTTGGCCCAAGAAGGGGACACGGGCATGGAGCACGCGGTATATTATCTGAGTAAGAAGTTCCTAGAGTACGAGCTTAAGTATAACATGATCGAAAAGACGTGCGTGGCAGTAGTATGGCTAACAAAGAAACTACGGCACTATTTTCAATCTTACAAAGTGATCATTATTTCCCGGATGGATCCTGTGAAGTATCTGTACCGAACTCCGTCTCTAACAGGGAAGCTAGCCCGATGGTTGTTGCTTTTGTCCGAGTTTGATATTGAATACGTAACGAAGAAGGTTATCAAGGGGAGGGCCGTAGCAGAATTTCTGGCCAACCAACCCCTGAGCGCAGAAGAAGAAGAGATAAACTATGATTTCCCCGATGAGCACTTGAACGCAATAGAAGTCATACCATGGAAAATGTTCTTCGATGGAGCAGTTAATTCGAATGGGGCCGGAGTAGGAGTGCTACTTATCTCACCAGAGGGAGAAAGGATCCTGATGGCAAAGAAGCTATCCTTCCCTCTCACCAATAATATGGCCGAATATGAAGCGTGCATCTATGGGTTGGAGTCATTAGCAGCACTGGGAGCATCATATGTCGAAATCTGGGGCGACTCAAAGCTGATCATCGAATAGGCACAAGGAAACTGGGAAGTGAGGGAAGAAAGGTTACGTCCATACCTAGATCAGTTAGAAGGGTTGGCACAAAGATTCAATGAATGTCATTTTTATCATATTCCTCGAGCACAGAACCAGGCAGCGGATGCTTTGGCCACTTTGGTGTCAGTTTGGGACAACCCTCGAAACCTGGCCTCGAAGCCTTTGGTGTTGAAGAGATCTCACAAACCGTGCTACGAAGACGTAATGCTATTAGGGGCAGATGAAAAACCTTGGTATTTCGATATCGTAAACTTCATGAAGAGTGGAACCTACCCGGCAGAATCAGAACTTAGAGATCAGGCTGTGATTAGAAGGTTAGCACAGCAGTTCGTCATCCACAATGACTTGCTTTACAAAAGGCACACCGATGGTTTACAACTGAGGTGCTTGGATGCGGGAGAAGCCCGGGAGGCAATGGAGTCAGTACACTCAGGAATTTGTGGGGCCCATATGGGAGGAGCAGTATTAGCAAAGAAAATCATAAGGCAAGGCTTCTATTGGCTCACCATGGAAAGAGATTGTAACGAATATGCAAAGAAATGCCATGATTGTCAAATCCACGGAGATTATAATCATTTACCAGCTATGGAACTGCACGTGTTAGCACCCATTTGGCCATTTGCGGCTTGGGGCATTGATATTATCGGAGAGGTGAGGCCTAATGCTTCGAACGGGCACAAATTCATTGCAGTCGCTATTGATTATTTCACCAAGTGGGTAGAGGCAGAATCATTTAGCAAGTTGGGGTCTAAACAGATGAGGAAGTTCATTGAAAAGCACCTGATCACCAGGTTCGGAGTGCCTCATCACATAATCACAGATAATGGGGTCCAGTTTCAAGGGGAAGTGAGAAGTCTCTTCCGAGAGTACGGTATTGAACATCATAGGTCTTCTCCATATCGTCCGCAAGCTAATGGCGCAGTAGAGGCAGCTAATAAGAACCTTAAAAGGATTCTCGTAAAGACAGTAGAATCGCATCGGAACTGGCACGAACAGCTTCCGCTCGCTTTATGGGCTTATCGCACGACAGTTAGAACGTCAACTGGGGCAACACCGTTCTCCTTAGTATACGGTGCAGAAGCCGTTCTCTCGATTGAGGTTGAAAAACGATCGTTGAGAATCGCAGTAGAAGCAGAGATTCCCGAGACGGAATGGGTGAAGAAGCGGTATGAGCAGTTAGCATTGGTGGACGAGAAAAGGATGGAGGCCCTTTACCATGTGCAGTTATATCAGCGAAGGATGGCCCGAGCCTTCAACAAAAAGGTCAAGGCCAGCCCTATCAAAGAAGGGGATATGGTGCTAAAACAGATCCGTGTGACGCACACCGACCCGAAGGGCAAGTTTAGGCCAAACTGGGAAGGGCCGTTCTTCGTGAAGAAAATACTAAGCAAAGGAGCGGTGAAGTTAACTACTATGGACGGCATGGAGTTCTCCGAACCTACCAATCTGGATAGGCTTAAGAAATACTTTTCGTAAAAAAAAAAAAAAAAAAAGAAAACTTCCCGATAGGTCGAAAACCCGCAAAGGGCGGGCTATGCAACAATAAGGGACATCCCAATGGGTGAAAAAAGGGCACTCATTTGAAAATTCCGGGATAGTAAAAGGAGAGGCAAAAAATCGCTGGGATCTGAAAACCGAAAAAAGGCAGGTCCTAATAACGGTAGTTATATCTTGAGCAATTATAAAAATAATGTATAAGAGGCTAAGTATTTCTGTTGTTTGTAAATAAATAAAGGCATGAGTATATTTGAAGAGAATGATTGGGATCGTTATAATTTACTGAATGCAAGATAATATGAATCATGAGTTATACATTTCTTACCTTTCTTTTCACAATAAAAAGCCCACGTACTATCTACCCCACTCCCTATACACAAGCTATACATAGGGGTAATTCTAATAAAAGCTACGAAGCTATACGTGATAAGCCTAATAAGGAGGGAAATCCCAGTGGGCCTCAAAGTCCCTCAGATGCGATGCCCGCTCCGCAGATAGGGTCTCCTCGGCGACTCAAAGCCTCTCCTCGGTGACTCGCACTCTCTCCTCCGCGGCGAGGCGTCCTGTAGTCTCCTCCCGCACCCTCTCCTCAATGGCAAGACGTCCCTCGGTCTCTGTCCGCATCACCCCTGACTAGTAGTCGTTTCTCTCCCGGTAGACCTGGCCAACCCTGACATCGGCCTCCCGCACCGACTCGCTCCGTCCCCGCTCATGTGTGTGAAGATCACTCTGAAAAAAAAAAGAAAAAAAACAGATATAAAAAAAGGAAAGAAGAAATACTGGCAAGAAATAGAAATCATACATACATATATGCATACATTCTACTACACTAAAATAAAATGAGGATACTTACCAGATGGTCAGCACAACGCAAGCTGAGTCGATCTCGGAGGTAACCAGACAGCCCCATATAATCAGTGCAAGTCTCCCTCGAGGTCTGGAGAGCGTCTGAGGGATCAAACGGTATCCTCGACGTAAAGATGGGAGGAGCCATCTCGACACCGGCATAGGCCGTCCCGGACTCGTCATAACAAACAGTCGCGAAATCCCTCCCGAAGTCCGGGACGGGTACGCCTAGAGAAGACCTCTCCTGTCGGGCGGCGCCGGAGGACTCGCCGACATAATAGGGCGGCTCACTCGTAGACGCCTGAGCACGGGCATCATCGAAGAAATCTGACATGTGGGCACTCCTCCACGAACCCTCCTGCAAGCAAAGGCACAGTAAATACCACTAACTATCTCATAAATAAAAATAAATAGGCCGAAACACTCACCGGAACCGCCTCCTGACCGAAGACCGCGGCAACAGCCTCCCCCGAAAACACGTCCGCCACGGGGTCCACCTCCATCGCCACCGCTGGGGCATCCCTCGCGCTCAATAATGTCGATAAATAGGGTACACGGCCCCCGACATTAACCCATACATCTCTACCAGCAAAGCGGCGAGTCAAATCCCGACGAATGACCGATAAGGGCATAGTCCGCACCGCAAACATGGAGACGGGGATCTCGCCTGGTGTCCAATGCAAGGCACTAACCCCGGTGATGCCCCGGTCGCCCAAGTACCATGCCCGCACGCAAGGGCCGGTAAGCACGCTCTGCTGCTCCTGGATCAGGGTGACGCACGCGTAATCGGGACCGAAGTCAAGGTCGTCCCACCTGAATCTAATCTGAAAGCACAAAGAAAAAGTCAGGTCTGATCAAACAAAAATCTAGCGCGATTAGAAGATATTTACCTGCCCCAAGGTCCGTGAATCAATCCAATCTAGGAGCTGCGCCACCGTCTGCCTCTCCCCGGTACCTAGACCGAACTCGCTCCACCGAGCCATAAGTGGGGGCATCACTACCCGTGGCCTACGCCGACGCTCGCTGGGAAGAATCCGCCTCTCGTAGGCCCAAACCTGCTTGTAAGAACAAAGGTCATGAACAGAAGGCGCGAAGAAGATAAAAGGAGTAGGTTAAGGATGAACCACGTACCAGAAGAGCAAAAGTGTAACCGCCGAAGTCCTTGCGCTTCCGGCAAGTCAAATCCAGAAACTTGTACAGGTAAGCTAGACCCGCTCCTGCCCAATCGTAAGACGCCACCGTATCCAAATCACTGAAGGCCTGAATAAGACCCGCATGTATGGTCCCGCTCGTGGTGCGGAAGATCGTCTCGCCTAAAGCATATATCAGGAAGCTGCGGACAGCCAGATCAGTGTCGTCGGTCCCACAAAAGTCCCTACGACTCAAAAGCCTCGAGGTAGTGATGAACTTTGCCGGGGTAGATTTGACACCCGTATAAACTCCCGGCCCGATCAAAGCAGCCAATCTAGCATGGTCAACCCGTGGACGCATCATATCAAAGGAGAAAGGAACCGGAGTACCACTCCCCCGCAGCCCGGTCAGTAAAGAGAAGTCGCGAGGCGAGATCGTATCTCCCCGAACGAGAGATGGAAGGTGTGGGTCGAATTGGGTCGAATCAACCCATCTCTCACATAAGGCCCGTAGGCCGAAATGGTCGCACACCCCGTTGGCGCGGGGCGGTGCTAAAATAAAGGGCTCAAAGCCCAACTCTCGCACACGGGCTCTCGCGGCTCCTAGCATGGAATACCACACATGAATATCGACCGTAGTCCCGGAAATGTCGATGAACTGGAAAGAACGGAACAGGTAAGTTTAAATGTTGTTCCTAGGCTTGCATCTGATGAAAGCACGTTAATCTAGCTATTCTTTCGGTCAAATCTAACCTATAAACATCTTGTCAATTTGGACCGTCATATTGTGAAATCTCTCCCTTAGGGTTGTTTGCATAGGATTTGATTAATTCATTATTCTTTGATCTACTCTCGTCCGCATGGGAAAAGAGAATTATTCAAGTTGTTACTATTCATGTGCATTAGTCAAGTTTTCACTATTCACGTGCATTATTCGAGTTTTTACTATTCACGTGCATTACTCAAGCTTTTACTATTCACGTTTTTACTATTCACGTGCATTAGTCAAGTTTTCACTATTCACGTGCACTATTCGGGTTTTTACTATTCACGTGCATTAGTCAAGTTTTTACTATTCACGTGCACTATTCACGTTTTTACTATTCACGTGCATTATTCACGTTTTACTATTCACGTTTTTACTATTCACGTGCACTATTCACGTTTTATTCATGTTTTTACTGTTGGAATGCATTGCTCGTATGTTTACTATTCACATGCATATAGTTCGCATTCTTCCAAAAAGACAAATAAAGTGTTACTTGCAAGCAAAGAAATTCATGTTTTCTAACTAAGGTCTTCTAAGGCAACCTAGGGGTTAGCATGCAAATCATGTTCAAAGTAGGGATACTAAAGCCTAGAAATTTAGTCAAAAGACGATGAAGTAAGAAAGTACTTACCTGGTTACAGAGGGTCCGGCTCAGATGAGATGTGGGGTCCTGAAACGGGTCCACTGTAGTAAGGTTCACGAAACCCTCCTCCATGCCCTTCGTGCCATCATGTAGATCAAAATCCATCCCGAGAATAATCCAAATCAAATGTTAGAGAGAGCGAGAAGAGAGAGAAGGTGTGGGGTTGAAATGAAACCCCACCACCTTATATAGAAAATGGGAATGGCATTCCCGTAAATAGTGAAAAAGGTACGATGTGACATAAAGGTAAAAAGTAAATAATTATTTACCAGGTGCACAGACCTCCGATTTGCAGTCCGTTTCAGCCTGCATTTCTGCCAAACAGTGACCGATAATATCAAGATGGAACTCCAGACGACAGCCAATTTTTACAGAACAGCGACACCAGTCAAAATACAGACGACAGTCAACAGAAAAATAATTGTTAGTTTGAATCATTCCGGACTAAAAAGACGTTCCTATCAAACCATTCAAACCTCCAAGACACTAGCTCCAGTGAGAAAATACAGACAACGGTGTTTTAAAAGAATTCAGAATTGTTAGAAAGAACCTTCGCTTTTGAGCCATTTTACCCACGGCCGTAGACCGGGGTCGCTTTTGAGCCATTTTACCCACAGTCGTAGACTAGGGTCGCTTTTGAGCCATCTTACCCACGGTCGTAGACCGGGGTCGCTTTTGAGCCATTTTACCCGCGGTCGTGGACCAGGGTTGCTTTTGAGCCATTTTACCCCGGTCGTGAACCGGGGTCGCTTTTGAGCCATTTTACCCGTGGTCGTGGACCAGGGTAGCTTTTGAGCCATTTTACCCCCGGTCATAGACCGGGGTTGCTTTTGAGCCATTTTTACCCGCGGTCAACTTAGGCTAGGGTCCGTAAGGAGAACATCCGCCGGCAGCCGATTCAAAGGCAAGGACGGAGAGAATCGAGAACGACGCCGGAACGCGTAGCGCAAAGGTCAGGTATTTCTCCTCCTACTTTTTACGTGTCTCTTACTTTTATATGTTTTACATTGCATGTGTTGCGTTAGCAAAAAACGTTTTCAAAACACACACATCACTGTCAAAATAGGAAAGTAGGGGCAACTGTAGACACCGAGTCGGAGGACCTATGACGAAAACCTGTAAACAAGACGGTCGAAGCGGTTGATTCCAGAAGTTTTAAAACAAAAATATTTAATAAGAAAAGAAAAATTAATGTGAGTCGCGGTCGTCAAGTGGACGGCTCGCGAGTGCTCATCGACGTGGTGCGAGCGCCTAGCGGCAGCCAACGCGTGTCCGACGACAGTTGGACGCGAGCCCGGCAGCGCGGGGCGCACCCTCGACGTCCGTTGGGCGCGTATGCCCGGCAGCGTGGAGCGCGCGCTCGACGACCGTGGGGCGCGCACGCCCGACGGCCGCTGGGCGGGCGCGCTCAGCAGCCGCTGGGCGAGCGCCCAGCGACGTTGGGCGGACTCCCGACGATTGTCGGGCGAACGCCCAACGTCAGTTGGGCGCGCGCCCAACTGAAGTTGGGCGTACGCCCAACCATGTTGGGCGTCCGCCCAACGAAAGTTGGGCGTTCGCCCAACTGACTTTGGGCGACGCCCAATTTTCTTCGGGCATCGCCCAAAGTTCCAGGGATCCGTTTGCCTATATAAGGCACGGATCCCCATGCATTCAGGGCAGGACTTTTAAGGAGGAGCTTCTCACTCCAAACATTTTTAGAGAGAGAAAATCTTTTTTTTGGGAAAAAACATTTTTTTTCCTAAAAATTCCAAATTTCCTAAAAGTTAAAATTTTACCAAAAACACAAAAACACCGGAAAAGCACGATTTGTGGAATCAACCGACTTCAACCATCAATACCGAACTTGAGGTATTATCCGAGGACTAGACTCGTTTTATTTATTTCATTTGTTTTATTTTTTTTATTTATTTTTATGTTATAATTTTATTTAGTTATTTATTTATTTGTCACGTTTTATTTAATTTCCAGTATTTATTTATTTTCATCCCGTGTTAAATAAAAATTCGGTTTAGTTTTGAAATAAAAAACTTGGTTTTAATATCCCAATACGAACCGTGATCCGATTAAAAGGTAGTTCGGGTATTAAAAACGTTGTAATTATAAGTTTTGAAAAGACATTTCCGAATAACGTTTTAAAATACAAACGTCGTTTTAGGAAACTCCGTTATAGACTATGATCCATTTTTGGTAGTTCGGAGATCCGAAACGATTGAATTAGATTTAATTTAAAGCTTTTGAACGAATCTGGAAAGTTTTGGAGTGCTGCTGTAATTCTGCCTTTTCTGTCACTAACAGCAGATTGGCGACGGATTTTCCGTCGGAAATCTGCTGGAAATCGAAAATCACCATTTTTACCCTCCTTTCTCCACTTTTTGACATTTCTACTTATATATATATGTATATTATTGTGTAATATGTTTATAAAAATTATTTTTTAATCCTATAACTATTTATTATGTACTATATATCTATTTATTTCATGTTGAAATTTAATTCGTTTGGATTTAATATTATAAAGTAGTATATATGTATGTATATATGGTTTTTGGCTCATTTGAATTATGTTAGTTATCATTGGGTAAAACTATTTTGGAGATTAAATGTTATTCTTCCCATTTATAAACTTGGTTCATTGTTTTTACATATTTTGAATTAGAATAAAAAGGTATTATATGTAGTATTCTTTTTCACTTTCTTTGTTATATCATATAATATTTCTTACTTATTTTCATCTATAGATATATCCCTATTTTTAGATAAAACTATGTATATACGTATTTCTATTTTATTCTTGTATATATGTATATATTCCAAATGTGTTTTACTTGGTGAATTTTGGTTTAATTGGTTTATTGTTGTAATTATGATAATGTTAAAGGTTAATTGAGTGAAAAGGGGAAAGTAAAATCACAAAAAGAGAGTTTAATTTGCTTATTTAAACTTAAAGTTCTCTAGACATTCCTAAAGTGTAAATAACGTTTTCTTGACATCTTTAAACCATTTCTTAAAATGTCACGTTTTAAAACCTTAATTCGTTCCAACGACGGATTAGGCGAACCTTGTAATTAAAATTGTTTTTTTCATTATAAATAATAGAGTTTTGAATCGTTTTCTTAAACGGTTTGTACAAAACAAATTGACTTGTATGCCTAACCACGTTTTCGGGTTAAAATTCTTTATTCCACGTCTTCAAACGCTTGAGTCGTTCCAACGGCGATTCAAGTAGATGCCATGTAAATTAACGGGGTTTTGAAACGTACCTAAATCGCTCCAACGGCGATTAAGGTACGAACCATGTAAATAAACTCGTTTTCGGGGAGTGAGTTTAGTGTAAAGTTAACATACGAACTGAGGCATAAGACACACTGTAAATAAATTAATTCACCCTTCTCCCCCTCCCTCCTTTATAAATTTATGCAAAATGGGTGATTCTTTACCAAAGTGGCTTTCAATAATATATGCTCAAAACGGTTTTCAAAACGAGAAAGAAAAGGTTTCAAATGAATTTTAAACTTAAAGAAATATGCGATTAGTCCGTTATCGCCTAACACGCTGAGTAGGAGGCCGGTTGTAACATCCCCAAAACCCTAACATATGAGTCTTCCCACATTCATATATATTTTCATGATTGAATACATACATTTTAGATTCATCTCATTGTCAGTAGAAGTTTTGTATGCATAATGCGATTATCGTGCGATTAGTAGGCGATTAGTGTGTCGTTAAGATGTAACGATTGGTTAATTGAGTTAGGACTTAAATGAATGAATTAATGAATTCATATGTCCTAAATTGATTAACTTACATTTGTGGAGGGCTGGATTGGAGGTTTGTGAGCAAGCACGAGGTGTCACTCAAGTAAGACAAAGTATGCCTCTTTGTTTTAACAATGATTGATACAACTCATTTCTCCTCATTTCCAGCCACAATTTCGACCAAAACTTCAGCAAACCTTCCTTTGATATACCCTAACATCCTCCAAACAAAACTCTTCCAATTTCTTCCATTTTCAAGCCAAACAAGTCAAGTTAGGAAGCATACTAGGTGATAGACACAAGTTGAAGGTTAGTATGCTGTTTTAGCTTGTTTTCTATGAGTTGGAGATTCTGAAAAAACCTAGGTATGATCATAGGATTTGTTGTGGATGAGTTGTGATTGAGCTTGTTGAGTTTTGGTGTTGTTTTCATTGGTTTTAGGCTGTCCAAATGAAAGATATGTATCAAGTGCCCTAAACAGAAATCTAGGGTACTGCTTTCAGTCATTTTGGAGCCTGTTTTTCATATTGATATTGTTCGAATTTGAAGATACATAAAGAATAACATATGTTCCTATATGTGTTATGAAACCCTCTGTAAAATATGGGACTTTAATTCCATATATAGAGGAAGAAGACCTAGATGGATCATGACTGCCTCGAAATTGAATGTCATGTGAGGCAGCCATGTTGATGTAGCATTTTGAGGATCTTAAATTCCGAATTGGAGAAAGTTTCTTTATACAAAAGTGTTCCTCAATATTTGAAGTATATGTCTGTAAAAGGATTTGGCAATCCATTGTGTTTATTGTGAGCTAGGTTGAGTGAATTATGGTAGATGCAAATCTGAATAGTCTGTTTCTTGGCTGGAAACAGGACCGAATCATTTTGCATGCCATATATTGTGTAGAAGTGATATTAAAGTGAATTTTGGATATGTTCTACCCATATATGTCTAGTTTCAGTAGGTTCAAGAATCAGGGCATTTGGATTCATATACAGAAAGTTATGGCAGAATGTGTGCAAGTAGGTCATGTGATGATCTAAGACAAAAGGATTAGATTGCATGAACTTTGTGGCATTAGTGTCTTGTAAATCATATAGCATTCCTTAGTTTCTATTTTCATTAAGTTTATGTTAAGTCTAATTGTATCAATGTTATGTGACATTAGGAGGGCAAGGTGCAATTGAACGCACACCCGATCGTGTTGAATAGATCGAACCAAGTGCGACGGTAAGCATATTGCTTATATATGTGTATGAATGTATTGTGCCTTGTGACTTGTTGAGTGTGAGATGTGGTTGAATCTGATGTGAATGATGTGGATAATGTTTGAGTGTTTATGATACGTCATGATTGATAAGAAAGTGTTATGATTGAGTATGTTGCAGTGTTATGCGTAAATACGACATGTTAAGCCTTGTGCACATACTGGAACTGAATAATGGTTGGATTATAAATGAATATGAGCTTGCTTAGATGGATATGTGAAATGGTCCAAGTTGAGAGTGCTATCCGAATATTGTGAGCCGGAAGCACATGTGTTGAGATATATGAGTACGTGAGTGAGTGTAACTCCTCCGTAGCACAGATGATTGTATTCCGAATTTAGTGAGCCGGAATACAGATTGGGCCCAAGGACCATTTTATATATATTGTCTAAGTATAGCAAGGCCTTTCTAAAATCAGTATTACTATTCTAAATGAATAAATTCTAACTTGGTACTGATGACCTATTTTGGTTTGTGCTCTTTACATTACTTGTATATACATATATGTGTAATATGTTTATTGAGTAGGCAGCTCACCCCTTGCCAACAGATTTTACAGGTTAGGTGGAGTTCTTCTTGCTTAAGGTCGCACCAGCAGTGTCAGTCCATTAGGCATTTTGGAGTCTTGTGAATGTACTTTTGTTTTGTAAATCCTCTGTGTAGGATAATGACTTAAACGTGTATTGTAAATTATAAATGCTTTCTCTTATGTATAAAAAAAAAAAAAAAAGGGCGGCCCGGTCGCATTACGCGTCCCCGCTGAGCGAGGGTCCGGGGAGGGGTCCCACCACAAGGGTGTATTGGGGGCAAGCCTTCCCTTGCCAATTTAATTGGCAAGAGGCCGCTCCTAAGACTCGAACCCGTGACCTCTGGTCACACGACAACAACGTTTTACCTTAGTGGTATGACTGATATTGTGAGATATCATGTGATCCAAATGAGGGGGTTACATTTAGTGGTATCAGAGCGGGTCTACTTTCCGAGGGATTTGGTTGTGTATGACTTGTTTTGGATTCCTAGGTTAAGACCACATAATCATATTTTCTTATGCTAAAGCATGTTGACATGGTCATGTTTCATGTAGGGTTATGGAGTCTGATGGTGAGAATGGACAATCCGGTAATGTGTCTAGTCATGGTTCAGTTGGTCGTGTTCATGAGTCTGGGGGCTCAGAACATATAGGAGCTTCAGAACATGCAGGGTATCCTCAGGGTTACAACCAGTTTGAACAGATGATGGGAATCTATTTGGCTCAAGGTCAGCCTCAGCCACGTGTTCAAGCTCGTCGAGATGCGCCAATCTTTGATAAAAAATTTGAAAGGCTTAAAAAGATGGGTGCAACAGAGTTTGAGGGTAGCACAGATCCTGATATAGCTGATAAATGGTGGGCCAAGATTGAAGATGTACTTGAGAACACAGAGTGTCGTCTGGACTCAATGGTCAAATATGTTTCTAATCTTTTCACTGGTGAAGCTTTAGAATGGTGGAGATCTATAAAAAGGACAAGAATTAGAACTGAAATAACATGGGATATTTTCAAGAAGTTGTTCACTAATAAGTACATGTCAAAGATATACAAAGATAGGAAACAAACAGAGTTTTTGACCCTTATGCAGGAGGATATGTCTGTGGCTGAATACGAGCTTAAGTTTAACACTTTAGCCAAATATGCACCTGCAAATGTGGCTACAGAAGAAGCAAAATGTCACAGGTTTGAACATGGTCTACACCCAGATGTTAGAATGGGGATTCATGCACATGAAACGAGCTTTAGATTGTTAGTAGAATCTGCACTCAGAGCGGAGGAAATTGTGAAAGATAAAGAACAACTTTTTGTAACTAAAAGGGCTAGATTTGATACAGAAGGCCAGTCTAGCAGGCCATCAAAGAGAGGTGGATTCTCAGTTTCTTCTAGAGGCTATTCTCAACAATTTAGAGGTAGTAGTAGTATCCATCGTGGTGGGACTAGATCACGGGGCGGATTTGGAGATGTTTTGAGTAGTGCTCCATCTGTGGGTAGTAACAGATTTTCAGGTGGTCGGTTTAATAGTGGGTATAGAGGAGGAGCGAGAACACCATCTTTTCCAGCTTGTCAGACATGTGGACGGGTACACAGAGGTGAGTGTTGGGGACCTTCCCTGGTTTGTGGCAGATGTGGCCGATCTCACACAGGAGAGTGTTATGGTTCATTTAAGAAGGGTACATGTTTTGAGTGTGGAGAAATAGGCCATTATCGTAATAATTGTCCCTTGTTAGTTGATAGAGGAGAGAGAGTTCAACCTCAGTCTAATATAGGAGGTGGTACAGCTGGAGTGGATAGAGGCAGAGGCAGAGGTCGAGGAGGAGGTAGTTGGGGTAGACATGATGCTCCTATGGGCGGACAGACACAAACTTTACCACGAAATAGAGCCTTCAATATGACGAGAGGTGAAGCTCAAACAGCACCAGAGGTTATATCCGGTACAATTTCTATCCTTGATACCTTAGCTTTTGTTTTGATTGACCCTGGATCCACTCATTCATACATAACACCTGAGTTTATATTGAAAATAAATGGGAAGGTAGAACCATTAGGATATGATGTGGGAGTTATCCTGCCAGTTGGGAATAATGTCATTGTAAATCAGGTTCTGAGAGATTGTCCTATAAAAGTGAGGGGAAGTGAGTTCCCTATAGATTTAGTAGTTATGGGGTTTAGAGAATTTGATATTATTTTGGGGATGGATTGGTTGTGTAAATATGAAGCTAAAGTGGATTGTTGTTCAAAGGAAGTTGTGTTACATTGTAATTCAGAATCAACTATGTTATTTGTTGGGGAGAGAAAGGTTGTGCCATCTTGTTTAATATCTGCAATTCAAGCAATTAGATGGATTAGAAATGGGTGTGAGGCATATTTAGCTCATGTTGTGGACACTAGGGAGGATGGAGGCAAATTGGAGAATATTCCAGTGGTGAGAGATTTTGCAGATGTATTCGTAGATGAACTACCAGGATTACCACCTCATAGGGAGATTGATTTTCCTATTGAGACCATGCCAGGAGTATCTCCTATATCAATTGCTCCATATAGAATGGCTCCAATGGAATTACAAGAATTGAAGAAACAAATAGAAGAACTACTTGAAAAGGGGTTTATACGACCCAGTACTTCACCGTGGGGAGTACCTGTATTATTTGTGAAGAAGAAAGATGGAAGTATGCGATTGTGTATTGATTACAGACAATTGAACAGAATGACAGTGAAAAACAAGTATCCATTGCCTCGAATCGCCCGACATCCATTGGGCGCACGCCCACCGACGTTGGGCGAACGCCCAACATCTGTTGGTTGGACGCGCGCCCAACAGAGGTTGGGCGTACACCCAACCAAGTTGGGCGTCCGCCCAACCATTTTGGGTGTAGGCCCAAAATTTTTGGGCATAGCCCGACGCCCTTCGGGCTACGCCCAAATTTTTTTTAGGATCTGTGTCTATAAAAGGCACGGATCCCCATGCATTTGGGAGGGGGGATTTTGAGAGCTTCTCACTCTAAAACATTTTTTAGAGAGAGAGTGATTTTTTTGGGAAAAAACATTTTTTTTCCTAAAAATTTGGAAATTCCTAAAAGTTAAATATTTTACCGAAAACACAAAAAAACACCGAAAAATCACGATTCGTGGAATCAACCGACTTCAACTGTCAATACCGATCTTGAGGTATTATCCGAGGACTAGACTCGTTTTATTTTATTTAATTTATTTTCTTAATTTATTTATTTTTATGTTATAATTTTATTTATTTAGTTAATTATTTATTTATCACGTTTTATTTAATCTTCCGTATTTATTTAATTTTTGTCTCGTATTAAATAAACGTTCGGTTTTGTTTTGAAATAAAAAACCTCGTTTTAACATCCCAATATGAACCGTGATCCGATTCAAAGGTAGTTCGGGATTAAGAAACGTTGTAATTATAAGTTTTGAAAGTATTTCTAAATAACGTTTTAAAAATAAAACATCGTTTTAGGAGTCTCCGTTATAGACTATGATCCTATTTGGGTAGTTCGGAGGTCCAAAACGATAGAATAGATCTAATTTAAAGTGTTTGAACAAATCTGGAATGTTATGTACTATTTCTGTAATTTTCCATTTTCTGTCACAAAAGGCAGTTTACCGACGGAATTTCCGTCGGTAAAGCTGCTGAAATGTAAAAAATGTTGTTTTGGTCCTTCTTTCTCAACTTTTAGACTTTTGGTCCTTGATATATATATGTATAATTATGTAAGATATGTATTCAAATTATTTTTAAATTTTTTTGGTATATATTTATTTAACATGTTTAGATATTATTTTTCATCAATTTGATTTGATAAGATTATATGTATATTTATAGATTTTCCATTTAATTCATTTAAACTATACACATTTGTTATTTTGGGGTTATTAGGGGTTATTTTCTATATATACTTATCATAAACCATTTTGGAGGTTAAATATTATTTACTTATTTATGAACTTTGTTCATTTTTACATGTTTTTAATTAGAATAAAAATATATTATACCTAGTAGTATTTTCATCACTATTTTTACTTATTAATGTGTATTATTTTCTCTATTTTGTTTTAGTGGGTATTATTAATCATTTTTTGTACATACGTATATTTATGTATATTTACTCTATTTTCATACTTATATATATACTCTTTCAAATGTATTTGAGTTGGGTGAATTTGAGATTTAATTTATTAATTATTATCATTATGTTCAAAGGAAGGATAATTGAGTAAAAAAGGGGAAAATAAACCACAAAAAGAGATTTTAATTTGCTTATTTAAACTTAAGTTTTCTAGAAGTCCTTAATGTAAATAAAAGGCTTTCCTATTACTTTAAACCGTTTCCTAAAAACATCACGTTTTAAAACCTTAATTCGTTCCAACGACGGATTAAGCGAACATTGTAAATTGTTTCGTTGTAAATAATGAAGTTTTGAATTGTTTTCCTAACTAAATGGTTTTGTACAAAATAAATTGACTTGTATGCTTAATCACGTTTTTTTAGATTAAAACTGTTTGCCCAACGTTTTCAAACACTCGAGTCGTTCCAACGGTGATTCGAGGGAACATCATTAACGGGGTTTTGAAACGTACCTAAATCGTTTCAACGGCGATTAAGGTACGAACCATGTAAAATAAACTCGTTCTTTGGGAGTGAGATTAGCGTAGATGTAATATACGACATAAAATCACACTGTGAATAAATCAATTCTTCCTTCTCCCCCTCTCTCTCCCATGTACTTTAAATTTATGCAAAATGAGTGATTCTTTACTAAAATGGCTTAATGACATGCTCAAAACGGTTTTCAAAACGAGAAAGAAAAGGTTTCAAATGAATTTTAAACTTAAAGAAATATGCGATTAGTCCGTTATCGCCTAACACGCTGAGTAGGAGGCCGGTGGTTCATAACCGGGCGATGTCGGGGTGCCTAGTAGCCTTTCTCCGGAAAGGAGCTAGCCTTCTTGGCTCGTACCTAAGTTTCCCGAACCCTCACCGGTCTCCCGCAAGGGATCGGTGTTCATTTTCCCATTCGTGGGTGGCGACTCTTCCATACTCCAGGCTCCGGTCCTGCCGAGCAGCTTGATTCCACGATTGGTTGCTTTCGGCGCCAATCACCGCTTACGTCGCCATGAGGTGTCCACCCCCCGGTCCGCCCGGGCGAGGCCGTTCGGCGCCTTGTGTAACAAGTGGCGACTCTACTGGGGAAGCAAGAAATTTGATTCCGGAAGGCGTGTATTAAGCCCTTAACGGGGACGGATCATATTATTTCTTTTCGTATGCATTCATACGCATTATTGCAAACCTTTTGGGTAATTTTCGCGAAACCTCTAGCGAGAGTCCATTCGTCGCTCGAAAGAGGCTAGTGTAAGTTCCCCCTTACAGTAAGGCGCCAAAGGGTCCCCATCCATTCGTTAGGGGCGAATTTGTGCGGTCTTGTGAGGTCCCGTGATCAGCTGGTCAACATATAGTAGCCTTAGAAGTTGCCATAGGATTACCCGTTACTGTTTTTGATGTGATGAATGAATCAATTCGTGTTTTCAAATTGCCATGATACGTGTCTAATCCTAAAATACATAAAGAAAATGAAACGAGACATTAATATATACTCTTAAACCGATATACAAACTACCCCAAAGCATCGAAATGATTCGAACTAAAGACGACTTAGTCATCTCGTATGTATGAACTTGTGTGGCCCGTCTGGTCCCTTTCCGTGTCCCGAAGAAGGCACATGTTCAGGACATATGTTATGATATAAGCACGTATTAGTGTGAATCGGTTTGGTATTAAGGATAGTTATATCTCGATTCAAAAGACTATATTAACGATAGTCGTTATTCACATTCTTTAAATACGTTGGGATAAAGCGAGATTATGACAAAACGAAAACGAAGAACATTTTGTTTTGAACGACCCCGTTGTAACGTAAAGAGTTTCATAAACGTGGCCCGTTGTTAGATAAGGTGCCGAACGGCCTCGCCCCGGCGGACCGGGGGGTGGACACCTCATGGCGACGTAAGCGGTGATTGGCGCCGAAAGCAACCAATCGTGGAATCAAGCTGCTCGGTAGGACCGGAGCTCGGAGATGTGGAAGAGTCGCCACCCACGAATGGGAAAATGAACACCGATCCCTTGTGGGAGACCGGTGAGGGTTCGGGAAACTTAGGTACGAGCCGAGAAGGCTAGCTCCTTTCCAGAGAAAGGCTACTAGGCACCCCAACATCGCCCGGTTATGAACCACCGGCCTCCTACTCAGCGTGTTAAGCGATAACGGACTAATCGCATATTTCTTTAAGTATAAAATTCATTTGAAATCTTTTCTTTCTCGCTTTGAAAACCGTTTTGAGCATGTCATTAAAAGCCATCTTAGTAAAGAATCACCCATTTTGCATAAATTTAAAGTACATAGGAGAGAGAGGGGGAGAAGAAAGAATTGATTTATTCACAGTGTGATTTATACTTCATATTATACACTAACTCTAAGCTAAGCTCATTCCACAAAACGAGTTTATTTACATGGTTCGTACCTTAATCACCGTTGGAATGATTTAGGTACGTTTCAAAACCCCGTTAGTTTACATGATATCGACTCGAATCGCCGTTGGAACGATTCGAGTGTTTGAAAGTGTGAGATAAAAAACTTTAACAAGATAACGTGATTAAGCATACAAGTCCATTTATTTTTGTACAAAACCATTTGGATAAGAAAACGATTCAAAACTCCATTATGTACAATTTAAGAAACGGTTTTAATTACAAGGTTCACTTAATCCGTCGTTGGAACGAATTAAGGTTTTAAAACGTGATGTTTTAGGAAATCGTTTGAAATGATGAAAAACCTTTTATTTACACTTTAAGAATATCTAGAAAAACTTTAGTTTGAATAACCAAATTGAAATCTCTTTTTGTGGTTTATTTTTCCCTTTTTTCACTCAATTGAATCTTTACTTATCATAATCACAACAAATTAAATCACAATTACCAAACAAAACCCATTTAAAATATACATATAAATGTCTAAAGAATAAAAAAGGAATATATACATATATATACCTTTTTAGTAAAAGATGGTGATTACACCTATAGATTAAAAATAAGGTAAAAACATAATATGTACTATAGTTATTGATATATGCTAATAAAAAGGAAAATAACACTAAGTATAGTATACTTTTTATCCTAATTCAAAATATGTAAAAATAATGAATAAAGTTCATGAATGAGAAAATAACATTTAACCTCAAATTAGTTTTTACACAATAGCTATATGGAAATTAACCCACCTAAAAGTACATCCCAATATCAATATCCAAAATAATATCTAATAACCCAAAAGCATTTATAAATCATCCCAAATGGGCCAAGCAAATGATCCACAAAAATAATAATTAGATATAGCTTAAATGGGCTTAAAGAAAACCTATATATACATATATATATTTTTACAAAGTTAGATTAATATAAATAATACCTAAACACAAAATGAGTAAATATATAATAGATAATTATTAGTTATATACCCCAAAATGATTTTAATAAAATAATTACATAATTATATATACATATATTAGGGACCAAATATCAAAAAGTTAAGAAAAAAGGGTTAAAAAGGCATTTTTTTTCGAATTCCAGCAGCTTTACCGATGGAAAATCCGTCGGTAAACCGCCTTTACCGACAGAAAAAGTGAAATTACAGAAACAACTCTTAACAGTTTCCAGATTTATTCAAAAGCTTTAGATCTAATCTATTCTATCATTTTTGGCCTCCGAACTACCCGAATCGGGTCATAGTCTATAACTGAAACTCCCAAAACGATGTTTTATTTTAAAACGTTAATTAAAACATTTTCTAAATCTACATCTACAACGTTTTAGTCCCGAACTACCCCTAAATGGGGTCACGGTTCGTATTGGGACATAAAACGAGGTTTTTATTTTAGATCCAAACTCAAGTGTTTGTAGAATGAAAGAAGAAAATTAATTTGACAAGTTTAAGCAATAAAAATGCAAATAAAAGAGTAAAGGAGTAGGTCTAAACAATAAAAACGTAATAAAGAATGAAATGAAAGAGTAAACGGGTCTAGTTCCTCGGATTATTACCTCTCAATCGGTAATGGAGATGCCAAATCAAGTCGATTGATAGTGTTTTGAGTCGTTTTTTTTGGGTTTTTGGGCGAATTCGGATCTCGTCGAATTTCTCCAGGGGTTCGGGTTTTTTCTTCCTCCCTAATGCCTTGGGACTCCATCCTATTTATAGGCATATGGAGCCCCAAACATAATTTATTTTTGGCTCCAAGCCAACTTGGAGCCAAAAGTAAGCTAGATGGCTTTATTGTTATGATTATTATTATCATTATCACTATTATTTGTTATTTCATTTTTTTATTTTTTTTATTATTTTTTTTAAATAAAAGCTAACAAATGCACTTGGCATTCGGCCAAGTGCATTTGCTGCACTTGGCCGAATGCCAAGTGCAGGGAGGGCTGGGCCTGGGCGGCCCAGCCCTCGTCACGGGCCGTCCAACGGCCCGTGACGTAAATACCGGCCCCGACGGGACCGCGTTTATATATACTTAAAAAAAAATAAAAAAATAAATAAGTTTAACTAAATAAAATACATCTAAAAACAACCAAAATCAATAACGATTGATTTTCGTCAAAACCGATTTTATTAGCTTTTATAAAATTGATCCTTTTACAAAACCATATATATATATATATATTCTTTGAATTGCTCGAATACCAAAATAAAACCCTCTATCATCTCGAGATTTTATTAATAATAAAATTAGTAAGAAAAGGGTGTGAAATACCTCGAACTCGGCGAGATGATTTAAGATTTCACTCGCGGAACCGATTCGCCCGTCATCTCGATTCGATTTCCGAATTCGATCAAACCGGTCTTCACGGTTCCTTCGAACAACGTTTTTTTCATTATTATTTTTATTGACTCATCATTTATTTCAATCGACTGATTTGGATCCCTTTTTATAATTTTTCTTCATCGGTCCTTCGACCCCGGTGTCTACAGTTGCCCCTACTTTTCTATTTTTGACAGTGACGTGTGTGCTTTTTCGAAAACCATTTTCGTAAATTCAACACATGCAATGCGAAATATATTAAAGTAAAAGACACCTATAGAGTGGGAGGAGAAATACCTGATCTCCATGTCGCAAGTTCCTATCTTGTCTTCAATCTTCACTTTGGCTGTCCCGTCCTTGCCTCTGAATCGGCTGCCGGTGAACGCTCCTTTTGGGGCCCCTAGTCTCTAAATCGACCGCAGGTAAAATGGCTCTTTCTAGCAACCCTAGTCTAAATCGACCGCAGGTAAATGGCTTTTTCTAGCGACTCTAGTCTAAATCGACCGCAGGTAAATAGCTTTTTCTAGCGACCCTAGTCTAAATCGACCGCATGTAAATGGCTTTTTCTGGCAACCCTAGTCTTCACATCGACCGCAGGTAAAGTTGCTTTTTCTAGCGACCCTAGTCTTTATCTCGACCGCAGGTAAAGTTGCTTTTTCTAGCGACCCTAGTCTTTATCTCGACCGCAGGTAAAGTTTCTTTTTCTAGCGACCCTAGTCTTTATCTCGACCGCAGGTAAAGTTGCTTTTTTCTAGCGACCCTAGTCTTTATCTCGACCGCAGGTAAAGTTGCTTTTTCTAGCGACCCTAGTCTTTATCTCGACCGCAGGTAAAGTTGCTTTTTCTAGCGACCCTAGTCTTTATCTCGACCGCAGGTAAAGTTACTTTTTCTAGCGACCCTAGTCTTTATCTCGACCGCAGGTAAAGTTGCTTTTTCTAGCGACCCTAGTCTTTATCTCGACCGCAGGTACTCTTTCGTTTTGAAATTAATCATTCAACCCTAATCTCCACCTCGATCGCAGGCGTCCTTTCGTTTGTGTATCTCCACATCCATCGTTCGACCCTAATCTCTACATCGATCGCAGGCGTTTTCATGTATTGCAGACCTCCAAATCGAACATCCGACCCTAATCTATACATCGATCGCAGGCGTCCTTTCGTTTGCATATCTCTAAATCCATCGTTCGACCCTAATCTCTACATCGATCGCATGCGTTTCCTTGTATTGCAGATCTCCAAATCGAACATCTGACCCTAATCTATACATCGATCGCAGGCGTTTGCTTGTTTCGCATATCTCCAAATCAACCGTTCGACCTTAATCTCTACATTGATCACAGGCGTTTTCTTCGTTGATGATAGCTGGGATTTATCACTCATCCGAGAGTTGGAATTGAGACCTCGTCCAAGAGGTTTTGACCACAATCGCTTTGATATTTGGGCTTTATCACCCGTCCGAGAGTTTGTGACCGCAGTAGCTTCATGCCGTAGACTGGAGTCCGTAGCGGGGCCTGTGCCCATTGATAATGCCATAGACTGCGGTCCGTAGCGGGGCCTGTGCCCATAGATCGAATCCTAATTTGCCTATCGAAGCCTGCCTAGACTTGCACAAATTTCGTGGAGCTATCCAAGTATTTCTGCGTGCGGCTTGACTTAATTTACGCCCATCATCTGGTGAGTATCGTATAACCTAGTGTAGTGATATGTATGCACATGATTATGAATGAATGTATGTATATTTTCTCTTTTTTTTTTCTTCTTTCTCCTTTTTTACATTGCTTCCCTCCTATTTTTCTTTACAGGGAGGCCTCCATTCTATGGACCGAAGAGTACAGGAGGGCGTGGCGGCCGGGCGAGGAGAGTCACTACCGAATGATGACGCTCAGATCGTACATCGTTATCGAGAGATGGAGGATGAGTGCTCCAGCTGGGAGGAGCGAGGCCGGGCAACCGAGGAGAGGAGCCGTGTGGATATAGAGGTCCAGCGAGCTACTGAAGAGAGTTTGCGGATTACGGTAAAGGGTCATCGGGTTGCCGAGGAGGCCTTAGCCGAGGAGTGGGCACCTTACTTCAGAGGCTTTGATTCGCTTGAGGGCTTTTGGGACTTTGGGGTTCCTCCTCCTTGATAGTCCCGTCGTTGTTTTGGTTTACGACTTTATTAGTACTACCGTGATGTATAGTGGGTATATGTGAAAAAGATGTTTGTGTAGGCTTTTTATTTGGTGGCGGGGAAAAGAAATGTATAACTCCTGACTTGTAATACCATGCATTCAATCGATCATAATCATTTCAAACATTCTCTTCGAATATATTCATGCCTTTATTTATTTACAAGCAACAGAAATACTTAGCCACTTACACATTATTTCCATAATTGCTCAAGATATAACTACTGTTACCAGGACCCGCCTTTTTTCGGTTTTCAGGTCCCAGCGATTTTTCAACTCTCCTTTTATTATCCCGGAATTTTCAAATGAGCGCCCTCTTGGGTTTTCACTCATTGGGATGTCCCTTATTGTTGCATAGGTCGCCCTTTGCGGGTTTTCAACCTATCGGGAATTTTTATTTTTATTTTTATTTTTTTTACGAAAAGTATTTCTTAAGCCTATCCAGATTGGTAGGTTCGGAGAACTCCATGCCGTCCATAGTAGCAAGCTTCACCGTCCCCTTGCTCAGGATCTTCTTCACGAAGAACGATCCTTCCCAGTTTGGCCTAAACTTGCCCCTAGGGTTAGTGTGCGTCATTCGGATCTGTTTCAGCACCATATCCCCTTCTTTGATAGGGCTGGCCTTGACCTTTCTGTTGAAGGCCCGGGCCATCCTTCTTTGATATAACTGCACATGGTAAAGAGCCTCCATCCTTTTCTCGTCCACCAACGCCAACTGTTCATATCGGTTCTTCACCCATTCTGTCTCGGGAATCTCTGCTTCTACTGCGATTCTCAACGATCGCTTTTCGACCTCAATTGGGAGAACGGCCTCTGCCCCATATACCAAAGAGAACGGTGTTGCCCCAGTAGACGTTCTAACCGTCGTGCGATAAGCCCATAAAGCGAGCGGAAGTTGCTCGTTCCAATTCCGATGCGACTCCACTGTCTTTACGAGAATCCTCTTAAGGTTCTTATTTGCGGCTTCTACTGCCCCATTAGCTTGCAGAAAGTATGGAGAAGATCTATGATGCTCGATATTGTACTCCTGGGAAAGACTTTTTACTTCTCCTTGAAACTGGACCCCATTGCCCGTGATCATGTGATGAGGCACCCCAAACCTGGTGATTAGATGCTTTTTAATAAACTTCCTCATCTGCTTTGATCCCAGCTTACTAAACGATTCTGCCTCTACCCACTTGGTGCGGTAATTAATGGCAACTGCGATGAACTTGTGTCCATTAGATGCATTAAGCCTCACCTCGCTGACGATATCGATGCCCCAAGCTGCAAACGGCCAAACGGGTGCCAACATGTGTAGTTCCATAGCTGGCAGGTGGTTATAATCCCCGTTGATTTGACAACCATGGAATTTCTTCATATATTCGTTTCAATCTCTTTCCATGGTGAGCCAATAGAAGCATTGCCTTACGATTTTCTTTGCTAATACTGCTCCTCCCATATTGGCTCCACAAATTCCTGAGTGTACCGACTCCATTGCCTCACGGGCTTCTCCCTCGTCCAAGCATCTCAATTGTAATCCATCGGTGTGCCTTTTGTAAAGCAAATCATTGTGGATGACGAACTGATGAGCTAACCTCCTGATCACAGCCTGATCCCTAAGTTCTGATTCTGCTGGATAAGTCCCGTTTTTCATGAAATTCACAATGTCGAAGTACCAAGGCTTCTCGTATACTCCTAACAACATTACATCTTCATAGCACGGTTTGTGGGACCTTTTTAGCACCAAAGGCTTTGAGGCAAGATTCCGTGGATTATCCCACACCGACACCAATGTGGCCAAAGCATCCGCTGCTTGGTTCTGTGCTCGGGGAATGTGATAAAAGCGGCACTCGCTGAATCTATGTGCCAACCCCTCCAGATGGTGTAGGTATGGGCGCAACCTTTCTTCCCTTACTTCCCAGTTTCCTTGTGCTTGTTTGATAATCAGCTTTGAGTCGCCCCAGATTTCAACGTACGATGCTCCCAATGCTGCTAAAGACTCTAACCCGTAGACGCACGCTTCATACTCGGCCGTATTATTAGTGAGAGGAAACGATAACTTCTTTGCCATTGGGATCCTTTCTCCTTCTGGCGAAATAAGTAACACTCCTACCACTGCGACGTCGAAGAACATTTTCCACGGTATAACCTCTATGGCGCTCAAATGCTCGTCGGGGAAATCATAGTTCGTCTCCTCTTCTTCCGCACTTAGGGGCTGATTGGCCAGAAATTCTGCTACGGCTCTCCCCTTGATAACCTTCTTCGTTATATATTCGATGTCGAATTCTGACAGAAGCAACAACCATCGGGCCAGCTTTCCGATTAAGGATGGAGTTCGGTACAGATACTTCACGGGATCCATCCGGGAAATAATGATCACTTTGTAAGACTGAAAATAGTGTCACAGCTTCTTCGTTAGGCATACTACTGCCACGCATGTCTTTTCGATCATATTATACTTAAGCTCGTGTTCCAGGAACTTCTTACTCAGATAATACACCGCATGCTCCACACCGGTGTCCCCTTCCTGGGCCAACATTGCTCCAATGGATCGCTCCTCGATCGCTACAAAGAGGAGATGTGGTTTTCTGAGTTTAGGCGGCCTCAAAACTGGTGGATTAGTCAAATAGGTCCGGACACTTTCCAACGCTTGCTGGCACTTATCGTTCCAAACCGTGGGTTGATATTTCCGTAGCAGCTTAAAGATTGGTTCGCAGATTGTGGTGAGTCATATTATGAATCGACTGATATACTGAACCTGCCCCAGGAATCCTCTCACTTCTTTCTCATTCTTCGGTGCCGACATTTCCTGTATGGGTTTCACTTTATCGGGATCCACCTCAATCCCCTTGTTACTGATTACGTAGCCTAGGATTTTCCCCGACGAAATGCTAAAGAAGCACTTCTTCGGGTTCAACCTTAGCTTGAATTCTGCGATTCGGGCCAAAAACTTCTCAAGTCCAGCGAAATGCCCCTCTCTCGTCTCCGACTTGACCATCATGTCGTCCACATAAACTTCCACCTCTTTGTGTATCATATCATGGAACAGTGCCGTAGCCATCCGTTGATAAGTTGCCCCGGCATTTTTCAAACCAAACGGCATTACCCTATAGCAGTACGTTCCCCACTCGGTTGTGAACGAGGTCTTTGCCTTGTGCTTTTCTGCCATCTGAACTTGCATGTAGCCCATTTGTGTGCAAGACGCTCGATGCTGCACTGTCGGTTAATACGTCGATGTGAGGTAATGCGAATTCATCTTTGGGACAAGCCTTGTTGAGATCTCTATAGTCGATGCACATTCTCACTTTACCGTCCTTTTTGTGATTGGCACTACATTTGCGACCCAATGGGGATAGTCGATTACTTCGATGAAACCTGCTTCCAACCGTTTCTTCACTGCCTCTCTGATCTTATTTGCCCATCCCAGCCTCATGCGTCGGAGTTTCTGTTTCACGAGCTTAGCATCGGGGTATGTTGGAATACAGTGGGTTACGATTGATTGATCGATTCCTGGCATGTCTTCGTATGTCCAAGCAAACACTATTTCGTATTTTTTAATTATTCTCTCAAATTCTTTCCTCTCTTCAATAGTTAATTCTTGAGCAATTTGTATAAGTTTAGGATTTTCATCCGTGCCAAGATTGAAAGTTGACATTTCTATTGTATTGATTTCAAATGTAGGCATGTTATATGAATGAGAATGCATGGAATGATCAGAATCAACATCAAGCAAGTAAGCAAAATGAGAATTCATTTCATTGATAGTATTGGTGAGTACATCATCAGATTCAAACAAAGTGGTAATCTAGTTGTCGTCATCGAGGTTCTTTGGGTTCTTATGGGCCTTGGAGGTGCTTGGTTCATCCACGGCTCCCACGATTGCCTCAGTAGTAATGGCTTGCTCCTCAGCATTCAAATCTAACATCATGATCTCCTTGACGAAGCAGCTTGCCTCTCCTTTGCCCCAGTCGGTAACATCATTGAAGATCTCAAAGCCTGGCAGAATCTTTCCCTCAGCGACTCGGCCCGACCTCGTCATTACAGCAATTTCCAGCTCATCATCGGAATTTTCCCAGATATTGATTGGAGCTCTTTGATTGATACCTTCCTCGTCCGGGGAACTTCCCCAAATATCTACGACCATCAGATCCATCACGTGAGGGACGTTCGGATTTACGTAGGAAGGGTTCGATGATCCATACCGAGCCCAGCCTACAAGCTCATTATAATCCTTCAAGAACACCCTGCTCAACCTCTTTACCACAAGTGGAATAGCACCCTTTCGGATGCACATGAGTTGCTCCTGATCGCTCAAGGTGACCTGACATGAAGCATACTTGAACCTCCACCTTCTTGCGTAATCTACAAATGCTTCTTTGGGAAGCTGCTCGATCCTTTCTAAATCTCCCAACGACCCCGTCCATGAAATGTATGTCTCATATCTCTGCACAAAGGCTTCCATGAGGGATCCCCAATCCCCTTTTGTCTTCCCCGAGAGCATTCAGTGCCACATCAAAGCTTCCCCCGTGAGTGTCTTTGGGAAATGCTGAATCAACTCACTTCGATGGAGTCCTGCATCATACATGTGAGTGCGGAAACGGTTTACATGATCGATGGGGTTCTCATCTCCCTCATACTTAGCCATGATTAATACTGCCTCAGGTGTCTCCTCATCGGGTGACTCAGGCATTTCCTCGGGATGTCCCCATGCGGTGTATTTCTTGATGAATCTCTTAGTCATTTCAGCCCAGTTCACCTTAACATTCATCGGAAGAGACATATACCACACCGGCGATTCTCCTGCCAACGAGTTGCAAAACAAACTCGTGATTTCCTCCCCTTTGAAGCCCAACAGCCCCATCACTGACAAGTAGAAGTGCAAATGCTCCATAGGGTCTTTGTTGCCGTTATACTTACTAACTGCTGGCAACGGGCGCTTGATGGGCCCAACCTGCATTGCGCTACTTTCTGCCGCTCTCTCTTTAGCCTTCTTATACTTTTCCAAGAATAAACTTGCCAATTGTGACCAATCACCCTTGATGGAATCAGGCAATGATCGGAACCACTCCAAAGGCTCGCCTATCAACGAAGGGTGGAACCACTGAGCGATCTCATTAATCCCAAACGGTTCAACAAACATAGCACACATATACTCATACAAGTGGACCTCAGGGTCCTCCACCCCACTGAATATCTTTAACTCAAGAATAATTCTCCGAGATGACCCCTGCCCGGTCTTTTCGGTGTCATCTTCGTCATATGGCGCTCCATCGCCCAATTCCTCATCTATCATCTCGCCCGCTGTTTCCTCTCCCAGAAAAGACACATACAATCCGCTTCCTATCGTCATTTTCTCATCGGAGTCCAACAGCTCCTCTTCATCCTCCTCAAAGGATTCTACCACCGTACTCTCCCCGAGCCCAGATTCGATCATACTTACCCTATGATTAGGAAATGGATTGCGCCTAGTGGAAGGGTTTGCTGATGATGGATCAGCTATCTTTTTCTCCTCAATCAAATTTTGAATCTCATGCTTCAACCTCTCACAGTTCCCAATAGTGTGCCCGTAGTTGCTATGGAACTCACAGTACCCCCTAGCTTGCATCTGAGGAGTAGACGGTGCTTTGCCATTAGGAGTGAGGGCTTTCAACAATCCCCTTTTCTGCAATCGTTCGAAAACTTTTACGTAGCTTTGATCAAACTTGGCGAACTGCCTCTTCTCGATAGCGTTAAGTTCAAGCACTTTCACTGCGGCTGATTCTGTACTCGCACTTGGCCCTCCGGCACTATATCCAGACTTCGTCCACTTAGTGTAAGCTTTCTTTGGCTCTCCATCCCCCTCAACTGTCAAGGCACAACTATACATCTGATTGAAATCGGTAAAAGGCATATACCGCAGCTCATTGTTAATATACGGCAACGTGTTACCAACTACCATTCGGATCTGATCCTGCTCAAGCGGCTTCTGCTTCATGATTGCCGCCTTGGCTCTCCACCTCCTCACAAAATCGGAAAAAGACTCACCAGTTTGTTGCTTAGTACTCTCCAGCTCCTTCAGAGTAACCTCAAGCATAGTGTTGAAACTATATTGGGCGATGAATGACTTTGCCAACTCCTTCCAATCTCTCTTCGTCACCAGCGGCAACGCATGAAACCATACGAGGGCCGCTCCCTCCAGATAGGTATTGAATAGTCCCAGGACTTGATCCTCAGTTAGGATCATGTGCTTCATTACTGCGACATATTGATTCATGTGAGCCGTGGGATCCCCAGTTCCATCGAACTTCTTCATGTCAGGGAGCCGAAAGGCAAAGCAGTTGCCGACAAACAATTCTTCAAATTATAAAAGTCCTGACTTCCGGAGCTTCCCCCACGCAGATCCTGCACCTCCTGAGTGATGTGCTGCTTCCACTCCTCTTCCTTAGCCTTCTCTTTCTCAAGCTATTTCTGGATATAATCCTGATAGTCATCCTCGTTCCCGAAGCGGGGACCAGTGTTTACCTCATTCTCAGCACGCTTACTACCACTCTTGTTATCCTTCAATGCCAGCTCAGCTAGCTGGGCCAAAATTGCGGCCAACTGATCGTTAATGTTGTTCACAGAGTTTTCCAATTCGGCCACCTTTTCGTCGGTCGCAGACATACTGACAGAAGACTGAGTATACTCGGACGAAGATGATTCAGAAGCCACAACTGCCGATTCGGAATTGTCAATTCGTAGCTGATCAAACTGCCTGACTAGCCGGCTACTCTCGCGAAACCACAACCGCTTAATGATGAAGTCTGCGCGAACGGTCATCCATTAGTATGTATGCATGGTTTTATATGCATGATTCGTGGTGTGTGCGTTTATTTATTTACGGATATATAAGATAAGAAGAACAAACGTTAGTCTAATTACACGTATCACAACATCTCTCTTCCACCCTTATTCCTCCACACACTCGATGGTCCAAGTCTCTTTCTTAGGATTTTGGTTTGGGGCTCACATTGCGGTCCACGGGACGCGTGATGCCGACGATTATTGCAGAAAAAGTAAATCATCCATCAGACAATACAGTTCGTTTTTGACGTATCAACATCCAGTGACTAAGATATCGACCAAATGGATTGTCCTTTCGAATAACTCGTCTTTTGTCATTTCGTGAGATGCATTAGTTCGGGTTTTGATTCCCTTTTGAGCGTATCTCGGATTTAGACGTGGTATGAGTTATTTTTCTGGTTCACTCATTCGTTATTGACAATGACTCGTTCCCTTTTATTCGCGTGGGTTCGTGTCTCGATTACAACAGGATCTTTTTGGATCTATCGAGAGACGTGACCACGTGTTCATTTAGTGATGAAAGCACTTTTTATTTTAAGGAACGGACTCATCGTGTAACGTGTTTGTTTTTAGCGTTAAGAATCCGTTTGCTCGTTTTGGCTACGTAAAAAGACGGCGAGTCTTATTTGAGCGCACGGTAATCCTTCGGCTATTAACAAGTTTTTATTCCTTCCAATCTACGGGATATATCACCCTAGCGTGGTTATAGAAAATCAACTTTTCGTTGAATCGCATGCTTATTCGAAGCAGGGATATTACCGTCCTTTTTCAGTTAGGCACGAGTCAAGCAAACACGCAGATCGGGCCATACTTCTTGTAGTTTTGGTAACGGTCGAAATGATCGAGCCATTAATCAAACCCACAGTCTCGTCCATATGGCGTAATTATGCGGTTTTAGCTTAATTCGGCTTTAGGATTTTAAACGGCGTACATACCGTCTCGAGGCACGTATTTAACGGTATTGGTTCATTTTCTTTAACTACCCTCGGGATGGATATACATCGTAGATACAGAATGACTTTGGTCGTTTGTTTATTTTTGCTTTTCTTTTATTTTCTTAGTCACTTTCGCGGACACGTCCATTTCTCTTAAGAACGACACAAGGCATAACGTAAGAGCTCGTCTTTTATTCGGAAGGGACGGGCCACGTTTGCGAAACTCTTTACGTTACAATGGGGTCATTCGAAACAGAAATGTTCTTTGTTTTCGTTTTGTCATAATCTCGTTTTATCCCAACCTATTTAAAGAATGTGAATAACGGCTACTGTTAATATAGTCTTTTGAATCGAGATATAACTATCCTTAATACCAAACCGATTCATACTAATACGTGCTTACGTCATAACGCATTTCCTGAACATGTGCCTTCTTCGGGACACGGAAAGGGACCAGGCGGGTCGCACAAGTTCATTCATACGAGATGACTAAGTCGTCTTTAGTTCGAATCGTTTCGATGTTTTTGGGGTAGTTTATACATCGGTTTAAGAGTATATATTAACGTATCGTTTCATTTTCTTTACATATTTTAGGATTAGACACGTATCATGGCAATTTGAAAACACGAACTGATTCATTTATCACATCAAAAATAGTAACGGGTAATTTTATGGCAACTTCTAAGGCTACTATATGCTGACACGGCTAATCGCGGGACCTCACAGGACTGCACAAATTCGCCCCTAACGAATGGATGGGGACCCTTTGGCGCCTTACTGTAAGGGGGAACTTATGCTAGGCCTCTTTCGAGCGACGAATGGACTCTCGCTAGAGGTTTCGCAGAAATTACCCAAAAGGTTTGCAATAATGCTTATGAATGCATACGAAAAGAAATAATACGATCCGTCCCCGTTAAGGGCTTAATACACGCCTTCTGGAATCAAATTTCTCGCTTCCCCAGCGGAGTCGCCACTTGTTAGACAAGGTGCTGAACGGCCTCGCCCAAGCGGACCGGGGAGTGGACACCTCATGGCGACGTAAGCAGTGATTGGCGCCGAAAGCAACCAATCATGGAATCAAGCTGCTCGGCAGGACCGGAGCTCGGAGATATGGAAGAGTCGCCACCCACGAATGGGAAAATGAACACCGATCCCTTACGGGAGACCGGTGAGAGTTTGGGAAACTTAGGTACGAGCCGAGAAGGCTAGCTCCTTTCCAGAGAAAGGCTACTAGGCACCCCGACATCGCCCGGTTATGAACCACCGGCCTCCTACTCAGCGTGTTAATTGATAACGGACTAATCGCATATTTCTTTAAGTTTAAAATTCATTTGAAACCTTTTCTTTCTCGCTTTGAAAACCGTTTTGAGCATGTCATTAAAAGCCATCTTAGTAAAGAATCACCCATTTTGCATAAATTTAAAGTACATAGGAGAGAGAGGGGGAGAAGAAAGAATTGATTTATTCACAGTGTGATTTATACTTCATATTATACACTAACTCTAAGCTAAGCTCATTCCACAAAACGAGTTTACTTACATGGTTCGTACCTTAATCACCGTTGGAACGATTTAGGTACGTTTCAAAACCCCGTTAATTTACATGATATCGACTCGAATCGCCGTTGGAACGATTCGAGTGTTTGAAAGTGTGAGATAAAAAGCTTTAACAAGAAAACGTGATTAAGCATACAAGTCCATTTATTTTTGTACAAAACCATTTGGATAAGAAAACGATTCAAAACTCCATTATGTACAATTTAAGAAACGGTTTTAATTACAAGGTTCACTTAATCCGTCGTTGGAACGAATTAAGGTTTTAAAACGTGATGTTTTAGGAAATCGTTTGAAATGATGAAAAACCTTTTATTTACACTTTAAGAATATCTAGAAAAACTTTAGTTTGAATAACCAAATTGAAATCTCTTTTTGTGGTTTATTTTTCCCTTTTTTCACTCAATTGAATCTTTACTTATCATAATCACAACAAATTAAATCACAATTACCAAACAAAACCCATTTAAAATATACATATAAATGTCTAAAGAATAAAAAAGGAATATATACATATATATACCTTTTTAGTAAAAGATGGTGATTACACCTATAGATCAAAAATAAGGTAAAAACATAATATCTACTATAGTTATTAATATATGCTAATAAAAAGGAAAATAACACTAAGTATAATATACTTTTTTATCCTAATTCAAAATATGTAAAAATAATGAATAAAGTTCATGAATGAGAAAATAACATTTAACCCCAAATTAGTTTTTACACAATAGCTATATGGAAATTAACCCACCTAAAAGTACATCCCAATATCAATACCCAAAATAATATCTAATAAACCAAAAGCATTTATAAATCATCCCAAATGGGCCAAGCAAATGATCCACAAAAATAATAATTAGATATAGCTTAAATGGGCTTAAAGAAAACCTATATATACATATATATATTTTTACAAAGTTAGATTAATATAAATAATACCCAAACACAAAATGGGTAAATATATAATAGATAATTATTAGTTATATACCCCAAAATGATTTTAATAAAATAATTACATAATTATATATACATATATTAGGGACCAAATATCAAAAAGTTAAGAAAAAAGGGTTAAAAAGGCATTTTTTTCGAATTCCAGCAGCTTTACCGACGGAAAATCCGTCGGTAAACCGCCTTTACCGACAGAAAAAGTGAAATTACAGAAACAACTCTTAACAGTTTCCAGATTTATTCAAAATCTTTAGATCTAATCTATTCTATCATTTCTGGCCTCCGAACTACCCGAATCGGGTCATAGTCTATAACGGAAACTCCCAAAACGATGTTTTATTTTAAAACGTTAATTAAAACATTTTCTAAATCTAGATCTATAACGTTTTAGTCCCGAACTACCCCTAAATGGGGTCACGGTTCGTATTGGGACATAAAACGAGGTTTTTATTTTAGATCCAAACTCAAGTGTTTGTAGAATGAAAGAAGAAAATTAATTTGACAAGTTTAAGCAATAAAAGTGCAAATAAAAGAGTAAAGGAGTAGATCTAAACAATAAAAACGTAATAAAGAATGAAATGAAAGAGTAAACGGGTCTAGTTCCTCGGATTATTACCTCTCAATCGGTAATGGAGATGCCAAATCAAGTCGATTGATAGTGTTTTGAGTCGTTTTTTTGGGTTTTTGGGCGAATTCGGATCTCGTCGAATTTCTCCAGGGGTTCGGGTTTTTTCTTCCTCCCTAATGCCTTGGGACTCCATCCTATTTATAGGCATATGGAGCCCCAAACATAATTTATTTTTGGCTCCAAGCCAACTTGGAGCCAAAGGTAAGCTAGATGGCTTTATTGTTATGATTATTATTATTATCATTATCACTATTATTTGTTATTTCATTTTTTTATTTTTTTATTTTTTATTTTTTTTAAATAAAAGCTAACAAATGCACTTGGCATTCGGCCAAGTGCATTTGATGCACTTGGCCGAATGCCAAGTGCAGGGAGGGCTGGGCCTGGGCGGCCCAGCCCTCGTCACGGGCCGTCCAACGGCCTGTGACGTAAATACCGGCCCCGACGGGGCCGCGTTTATATATACTAAAAAAAAAAGTTTAACTAAATAAAATACATCTAAAAACAACCAAAATCAATAACGATTGATTTTCGTCAAAACCGATTTTATTAGCTTTTATAAAATTGATCCTTTTACAAAACCATATATATATATATATTCTTTGGATTGCTCGAATACCAAAATAAAACCCTCTATCATCCCGAGATTTTATTAATAATAAAATTAGTAAGAAAAGGGTGTGAAATATCCCGAACTCGGCGAGATGATTTAAGATTTCACGCGCGGAACCGATTCGCCCGTCATCTCGATTCGATTTCCGAATTCGATCAAACCGGTCTCCACGGTTCCTTCGAACAACGTTTTTTTCATTATTATTTTTATTGACTCATCATTTATTTCAATCGACTGATTTGGATCCCTTTTTATAATTTTTCTTCATCGGTCCTCCGACCCCGGTGTCTACACCCGTCCCTTCCGAATGAAAAACGAGCTCTTACGTTACACCTTGCGTTATTCTAAGGAGAAATGGACGTATCAGCATAAGTGACTAAGAAAATAAAAGAAAATAAAAACGACCAAAATCATTCCGTATCTACGATATATCCCGAGAGTAGTTAAAGAAAATGAACCAATGTCGTTAAATACGTGCCTCGAACTGGTGTATACGCCGCTTAAAAATCACGAAGCTGAATAAAGCTAAATCGCATGAATGCACCATATGGACGAGACTGTGGGTTTGAGTAATGGCTCGATCATTTCGACCGTTACCAAAGCTACAAAAAATATGGCCCGATCTGCGTGTTTGCTTAACTCGTGCCTAAATGAAAAGAACGGTAATATCCCCGCTTCGAATAAGCATGCGATTAAACGAAACGTTGATTTTCTATAACCACGCTAGGATGATATATCCCATAAATTGGAAGAAAATAAAGAGTGTTACTAGTCGAAGATTATCGTGCGCTCGAATAAGACTCGCCGTCTTTTCACATAGCAAAAAACGAGCAAACGGATTCTTGACGCTTAAAAACAAACACGTTACGCGATGAGTCCGTTCCCTAAAATAAAGTGATATCATCACTAAACACACACGTGGTTGCGTCTCTCGATAGATCCAAAAGATCCCGTCGTAATCCAAAAATCGAGACACGAACCCACGCAAATAAAAGGGAACGGGTCATTGTCAATAACAAACGATTGAACTGAAAGAATAACTCGTACCACGTCTAAAATCCGAGATGCGTTCAAAGGGAGTCAAAACCCGAACTAATGCGTCTCGCGAAATAACAAAAGACGAGTTATTCGAAAGGACAATCCAATTTGGTCGATATCTTAGTCACTGAACGTTGATGCGTCAAAACGAACTGTATTGTCTGATGGATGATTTACTTTTCCGCAATAATCGACGGCATCATGCGTCCCCTCGACGGCATCATGCGTCCCCTGGACCGCAATGTGAGCCCCAAACCAAAATCCTAAGAAAGAGACTTGGACCATCGAGTGTGTGGAGGAATAAGGGTGGAAGAGAGATGTTGTGATACGTGTAATTAGATTGACGTTTATTCTTCTTATCTTATATATCCGTAAATAAATAAACGCACACACCATGAATCATGCATATAAAATCATGCATACATACTAATGGATGTCGTTCACGCAGACTTCATCATTAAGCGGTTGTGGTTTCGCGAGAGTAACCGGCTAGTCAGGCAGTTTGATCAGCTACAGATTGACAGTTCCGAATCGGCAGTTGTGGCTTCTGAATCACCTTCGTCCGAGTATACTCAGTCTTCTGCCAGTATGTCTGCGACCGACGAAAAAGTGGCCGAATTAAAAAACTCTGTGAACAACATTAATGATCAGTTGGCCGCAATTTTGGCCCAGCTAGCTGAGCTGGCGTTGAAGGATAACAAGAGTGGTAGTAAACGTGCTGAGAATTAGGTGAACACTGGTCCCCGCTTCGGGAACGAGGATGACTATCAGGATTATATCCAGAAACAGCTTGAAAGAGAAGGCTAAGGAAGAGGAGTGGAAGCAGCACATCACTCAGGAGGTGCAGGATCTGCGTGGGGGAAGCTCCGGAAGTCATGACTTTTATAATTTGAAGAATTGTTTATCGGCAACTGCTTTTCCTTTGAAGTTTCGGCTCCCTGACATGAAGAAGTTTGATGGAACTGGGGATCCTACTGCCCATATGAATCAGTATGTTGCAGTAATGAAGCACACGATCCTGACTGAGGATCAAGTCCTGGGACTGTTTAATACCTATCTGGAGGGAGCTGCCCTCGTGTTGTTTCACGCATTGCCATTGGTGACGAAGAGAGATTGGAAAGAGTTGGCAAAATCATTTATCGCTCAGTATAGTTTCAACACTATGCTTGAGGTTACTCTAAAGGAGCTGGCAATCACTAAGCAACAAACTGGTGAGTCTTTTTCCGATTTTGTGAGGAGGTGGAGAGCCAAGGCGGTGGTTATGAAGCAAAAGCCGCTTGAGCAGGATCAGATCCGAATGGTAATTGGCAACACGTTGCCATATATTAAGAATGAGCTGCGGTATATGCCTTTTACCGATTTTAATCAGATGTATAGATGTGCCTTGACAGTCGAGGGGGACGGAGAGCCGAAGAAAGCCTATACCAAGTGGACAAAGTCTGGATATAGTGCCGGGGGGCTAAGCGCGAGTACAGAATCGGCCGCAGTGAAAGTGCTTGATCTTAATGCTATCGAGAAAAGGCAGTTCGCCAAGTTTGATCAGACCTACGCTTAAGTTTTCGAACGATTCCAGAAAAAGGGGTTGTTGAAAGCCCTCACTCCTTATAGCAAAGCGCCGCCTACTCTGTCAATACAAGCTAGGGGATACTGCGAATTCCACAGTAATTATGGGCACACTATTGAGAACTGCGAGAGGCTGAAACACGAGATTCAGGATTTGATAGAGGAAAAGAAGATAGCCGATCCTTCGTCAGCGAACCCTTCCACTAGGTGTAATCCATTGCCTAACCATAGGGTGAGCATGATCGGATCTGGGCTCGGAGCAAGTTTAGTCATGGAATCCTTCGGGGAAAATGAAGAGGAGTTGTTGGACTCCGATGAGAGGAGTAATGTTTGAAATGGTTTATACGTGTCCTTCCTTGGCAAAGAGCAGGAGGGTGAACCGATGGATGAAGGGTTAGACGGCGGAGCACCGTATGATGAAGATAGTGCTGAAGAGACCGGGGAAGGGTCGTCTCGAACTATTGTGCCAGAATTGAGTCTATTTAGTGGAGGAGAGAATCCCGATGTGCACTTGCGTGAGTATATGCATGATATGTTTGTTGAATCCTTTGGGGTGGACGAGATTGCTCAGTGGTTCCACCATTCGTTAATAGGCGAGCCTTTAGGGTGGTTCCACTCATTGCCTGACTCCTGCAAGCATGATTGGGAACAGTTGTCCGATTTATTCCTAGAGAAGTACAAGAAAGCTAAGGATAGGGCCGCATAGTGTTTTGCGCTGCAAATTGGGCCCATTAAGCGTCCGTTGCCAATTGTCAGTAAATACAACGGCAATAAGGATCTAATGGAGCACCTTCACTTCTACTTGTCAGCCATGGGGCCGTTGGGTTTTAAAGAAGAAGAGATCACCAGTCTGTTTTGCAATTCACTGATGGGGGAGCCGCTGATTTGGTATATGTCTCTCCCGATGGGTATCAAGTGCGATTGGGCCACGATGACCAAAAGGTTCATTAAGGAATATACAGTATGGATGCTTGCGGAGCAAACACCGGACTCACCCTCTTATAAAACACCTGAAGCGGTGTTGGCAATGCCCAAGTATGGCGGATATCAGGATCCCGTGGAGCACACAAGGTTGTTCCGCAACCATATGTATGATGCCGGGTTCCTTCAATGTGAGTTACATGAAAACTTCTCGGAAACTCTCATGGGAGAAGCCTTGTTGTGGCACCAAGGCCTATCAGAGGAAGAAATGGGTCATTGGATACCCCTTCGGGATGCTTTTGTGTCAAGGTATGAGATGTATGTTCCATGGATGGGATCCCTGGAAGATCTGGATAGGATCAGGCAATTCCCCGAGGAACCATTTGTGGATTACGCTAGGAGGTGGAGGTACCGTTACGAGCAGTGTCAAGAGACGATGAGTGATAAGGTGCAGCTCATGTGCATACAAAGAGGCGCAATTTCGATGGCGGCAAGAAGGATGAACAGAGTGTCCCTCAGGGACTATGACGATTTGATAGGCTGGGCTATGTATGGATCAGCGGATCCCTTGTATTTGAATTCAAACGTTCCTCACGTAATGGATCTGATGGTTGTGGACATTTGGGAAAATTCCTTGGATGAGGAGGATGCTGATAGGAGAATTCCTATCAATATTTGGGATGAATCTGATGATGAGCCGGAGATCGCCGTTATGACAAGATCAGGTCGGGTGGCCGAAGGGAAAGCACCCATGGTTGAGACAGAAATAGGGGAAGGCTCGGCTCCCAAGCCAGATGACCAAGTCCTCGAGCAGTTGAAGAAAACACAAGCTAAGTCTACGGTATGGGAAGTCCTATGTCATTCCGAGTACCATCGTGAGAATCTGATGAAGGAGCTGCAGAATTTGGTCATTTCTACCGATACTGAGCCGGTAGCACTAGTAGGGGCAATCATGGCCCGAAAGAAGACCGAAATCACTTTCACCGATGAAGATCTCCCGGAAGAGGGTAAGGCTCACAACAAGCCTTTATACATCAGAGCTGAAATTAACGGGAAGAAGACTAGCTGTGTGATGGTTGATAATGGATCGGCCATTAATGTTTGCCCGCTGAAACTTTTGTCCAAGTTGGGAGTGGAAAGAGGAGAATTGACTGCCTCGGAAACCGTGATCAGAGCCTACGATGATAGCCGCAGGCACATTGAAGGAGTCTTTAAGGCCAAGCTGAAGGTGGGGCCGCACAAGGAAGAAACAGAGTTCACTGTGCTGGATATACCAGTGACTTTTTTTGCTGTGTTGTTGGGACGTCCATGGTTCCATAAGCTAGGAGGGGTGCCCTCCACGCTCCACCAAATGATCAAATTTCCCTTCGGGGAGGAGATAGTGACGTGACGATCAAAGCTGAGAAATTGAGTTCAGTGGCGGCATTGGGAATTGAGCCTCATCTTTTCTCCGGATTCCAAGTTTCAGGGATATACGAGTCTAGCATGACCGCCGATGTGGTGAAGATGATGAAAGGGGGTTTCATCCCCGATATGGGCTTGGGAGCACACCATCAAGGGTTGCCAGAATCTCCGGACTTCAAGAGTCAGAAAACCCGGAGGGGTTTGGGATATGAGCTGGGAGGTCCGTCCAACACAGGTGGTGAAAGAAAAGTGGGCTTAAGGAAGTATTTTGTTAATGAGGGGCACGGGAAGGTTTATTCTGGGACTCCCGAGTCATGGACTAGCGCCGAAGGAAAGATTCTGCCGGGCTTTGAGATCTTCAATGATGTCACCAGCTGGGGCAAAGGAGAGGCGAGCTGCTTCGTCGAGGAGATCATGATGTTAGATTTGAATGCCGAGGAGCAGGTCATCACTATTGAGGCAACTGTGGGAGCGGCGGACGATCCCAACACCTCCAAGGCTTATGAGAAACCCGAGAACCCTGTTGATGACAATTGTATTACTGCTTTATTTGAATCCGATGATGTACTCGCCGACACTATCAATGAAATGAATTCTGATTTTGCTTACTTGCTTGATGTTGATTCTGATCATTCCATGCATTCTCATTCATATAACATGCCTACATTTGAAATCAATACAATAGAAATGTCAACTTTCAATCTTGGCACGGATGAAAATCCTAAACTTATACAAATTGCTCAAGAATTAACTACTGAAGAGAGGAAAGAATTTGAGAGAATAATTAAAAAATACGAAATAGTGTTTGCTTGGACATACGAAGACATGCCAGGAATCGATCAATCAATCGTAACTCACCGTATTCCAACATACCCCGATGCTAAGCCCGTGAAATAGAAACTCCGACGCATGAGGCCGGAATGGGCAGATAAGATCAGAGAGGAAGTGAAGAAACAGTTAGAAGCAGGGTTCATCGAAGTAATTGACTATCCCCCTTGGGTCGCAAATGTAGTGCCAATCGCGAAGAAGGATGGTAAAGTGAGAATGTGCGTTGATTATAGAGATCTCAACAAGGCTTGCCCCAAAGATGAATTCGCATTGCCTCACATCGACGTACTAATCGACAGTGCAGCATCGAGCGTCTTGCACACGAACGTTGACGGCTTCATGGGCTACATGCAAGTTCAGATGGCAGAAAAGCACAAGGCAAAGACCTCGTTCACAACTGAGTGGGGAACATACTGCTATAGAGTAATGCCGTTTGGTTTGAAAAATGCTGGGGCAACTTATCAATGGATGGCTACGGCACTGTTCCATGATATGATACACAAAGAGGTGGAAGTCTACGTGGACGACATGATGGTCAAGTCAGAGACAAGAGAGGGGCATTTCGCTGCACTTGAGAAGTTTTTGGCCCAAATTGCAGAATTCAAGCTAAGGTTGAACCCGAAGAAGTGCTTCTTTGGCGTTTCATCGGGGAAGATCTTAGGCTATGTGATCAGTAACAAGGGGATTGAGGTGGATACCGACAAGGTAAAGGCCATACAGGAAATGCCAGCACCCAAGAATGAGAAAGAAGTGAGAGGATTTCTGGGGCAGGTTCAGTATATCAGTCGGTTCATAGCACGACTCACTGCGATCTGCGAGCCGATCTTTAAGCTGCTACGGAAAGATCAACCAACGGTTTGGAATGATAAGTGCCAGCAAGCATTGGAGAGTGTCCGGAACTACCTGTCTAATCCACCGGTTTTAAGACCGCCTAAACTTGGAAAACCACTGCTCCTCTATGTAGCAATCGAGGAGCGATCTATTGGGGCAATGCTGGCCCAAGAAGGGGACACCGATGTGGAGCACGCGGTGTATTATCTGAGTAAGAAGTTCCTGGAATACGAGCTTAAGTATAACATGATCGAAAAGACGTGCGTGGCAGTAGTATGGCTAACAAAAAAACTGCGGCACTATTTTCAATCTTACAAAGTGATCATTATTTCCCGGATGGATCCCGTGAAGTATCTGTACCAAACTCCATCTCTAACAGGGAAGCTAGCCCGATGGTTGTTGCTTTTGTCCGAATTTGACATCGAATATGTAACGAAAAAGGTTATTAAGAGGAGAGTCGTAGCGGAATTTCTGGCCAATCAGCCTCTAAGTGCGGAAGAGGAAGAGATAAACTATGATTTCCCCGATGAGCACTTGAACGCAATCGAAGTGATACCGTGGAAAATGTTCTTCGATGGAGCGGTTAACTCAAATGGAGCCGGGGTAGGAGTGCTACTTATCTCACCAGAAGGAGAAAGGGTCCCAATGGCAAAGAAGTTATCATTTCCTCTCACCAATAATATGGCCGAGTATGAAGCATGTATCTACGGGTTAGAGTCGTTAGCAGCACTGGGAGCTGTTGGTCCCTTATAACATTACAAGTATAGTTCCAAGGGGGGGTTAGGAACTATTTAAACTTTTTGTAATTTAGGGCAGACTTCTTTTCTTAAGAGAAAAGGTTTTAACAGCGGCGATGAGTAAACAGCAAGATACTAGCTTAGTCAACTGGTGACTAGGTCAGTTTCTTAACTTGAGTCAGGATATAGCACTTAGATTCTATTCCTGAGCTCAGATGTTCGATGCGTACAACTCATCTTGACCTCTTTACTTGGTCAGTTTTTGGTTATTTAAGCAAGCAATATATATAAGGAGTTTAAGGTAAGAAATGCGTTACTCAGCAGATTTATCCAGGTTCGGCTTCTAAGCCTACGTCCTGTGCTCGGAACACGTTCTGAGCTTTCGAATCCTCTACTGAGCTCTTTAAAGGTAGAGCCTCAAACCTTTTACAATCTTAGCAACTGAGTATAACAAGAGTACCTTCCTCTATACCTCTACTCAATCCTAATCTCTTGCTGAGTACTATAACCGAGTACTCAGCCTCTCCTTTCTAATCTCTAGAAATGATAAGTGTTTGTCCTAAACAATGATTGCTAAGACACCTTAGATGATTGAATAATCACTCTAGACTTTTACACAAAAGATATGAAATTTAGTGTAAGATTGCTTTGCTTTTTGCTTGCAGAACTTGCGTAGAAATTTGGTCAGCGTAATGGCTTGATCAAGTTCTGTGTGGAATGAAGCTTCTGATGGCACTATTTATAGAGACGTCTGGACATCGGTCATTTCGAATTTCGAAATAACCGTTGGAGGGAAACGGCTTCCTGTCATTGTCATCCTGACTTGCTCAGAGCTCTCGGTCAATCAGATTTGAGTATCTTCTGTCCTCGGTCAACTTTTGGTCAGCTCGGCAGAGTGTCTCTCCTTTTATGGTAAAGTCAACTGGACAGCATAATATGTCGGCTGAACTTTACCCAAAGTGGAAACACTTTGTCTGGAAGTTTTCCTTAGTCAGCTGCTGTCTTGTACGTTTTGTCGAATCAACTCAGCAGCTTCGTTCCGAAGTTGTTCCCTGAAGGTCTTCTAGATCCTTCTTCCGCTGAGTTGCGTTTTGTCCATAACGACAACGTTTTGACATACGCGGGCCGAGTTGTCTTGAATTGTTTGACTTGGGCTTTGACTTCTTGTATTGGGCTTGGGCCTTTTAATCCTTATGTCTTATAAGCAATTTATAACTCAACATTGAACAAACACATTAGTAGAATAAATCAAAACATTTAAACTTAGTGTGTTTAGAATATTATATTTAAACAATTTTGTCAAATCAAAATTATGTGGAAAGGTGTTTCAACAAACTCCCCCATTTTGATGTTGGCAAAACTATTCAGCGAAGAACTCAGTATTGAGCTCCCCCATGATAGTTGACCTAATATTCTTAGCAAACTCCCCCGTAAGGGTTGAGCTACTGACTTAGTTTTACTCTAAACATTTAAAGGTTTAATCGAGTAAGTCTAGTCAGTTTTCAGATATAGGTCAGCTCATGGAACATATTCTATTTTACTCAGTGTTTAGCGGAAGGTTTTAACATTCAGAGGGCGCTGAGTAATTTGTTGTTCAATGAGTTTTATAAGACAATGTTACAAGTCAATGTCAAACATGTTATCAACATTGGGTTCAATCAATAAGTTTTATAAGCATTAAACATAGCTGATTCAATTGAAGATACATAATGACATAATACACAGCATTGTATAAAAATAATTCATAACTCAGGGTTTGAACAGAAGATGCAAGTAGTGATATTTAACATAGGTAGTCAGCGTTTACAAACAAGAGTTGAAGACAGGCATAGAGACTACATACTTAGCCTATACTGAGCTAGCCTATATCTATTTCTTTCTCTTCTGTTTGGACTGACTAGACTCATGCTGTGTTCTCGCTTGTTCTTTCTCCCCCGTTTTGTCAGCATCGAGAAGAGGAATCCTAAAGGCGTCGGTTAAGACGGCTCTGGTCAGTTCTGTGGACAGCGCTTTAAGTCTATCGGCGCTTTTATTGACACCATCAAAGATAGCCACTCCATTATCTGAGACCTCGGAGGGTATATTAAGCTCAGCAGCGCTGATCATGCTGACTATGAAAGCTTGAGATTTACCTACCCAAGTAAGTGCATCAGTCAGATCAGCAACGACTTGATGGAATGTTTTCAGTAAGGAGGTGTCATAGTATTGACACTGAACATTGCTGTGACGTATGTGGTTGAAGGTTTGTCTGGTGATAGACAACATTTCATTTTGCTTCATAGCGTCAGTATCCATCTCTTGCTTGTTCAGATTCAGCAATCGAACGGCCTCACCAATTTGCTCCACTGAGCACTGAGAATAGGAGACCATTTGCTCGTTGGTTTTGATTTGCTCGGTGTGAAGCGAGCATTTTAACTTCATCAGAAGTAGCATAGCGTGTGTTCGCATCTGACAAAGTCTGAACTTGTTCGTGAAGAGCGTTGAGATGTTGAACTGTTGTCAGCTGGATCTCAGCCAGCTTTCCAATGGAATCCTGCTTAGCTTGCTGTGCTTGAAAAGTAATGATGACATTCAGCAAATCCTTGAATCCCTTAACTTCGTTGAAAAGCTGAGTGACTTGGGAAAGCTGAGTTGTCTCAATAGTGGAAGACCCAGCAGCAGCAGGAGTAGTTTGTTGAAGGTCTTTGATCAATGCTTGCACTGAGTCGATTATTCTTTTGCCAGACTCATTGGCATTTATGTACTTTCGAGAGCCTTCATTAAGTTGTCCAGTGACATCAGTATGACCGGTTGGAAGAGGAGTGAGAGGAATGACATGGTCAGTGACTGGAAGTGTGGTTCCAATCTGCACTTGAGGTTCTGGTAGAACTGATTAATCGGCAGTGGTGTTGATTTGAGAAGAGGTAATTCTAATGCTGTCTGTGCTGATGGGTGCAGGAATGTTGTGAGTCAGCACAATGCTTGGATTGACAGCATTTACAGGAATTGACTCGACTTGACTTGTTGAGTTGGCGGAAGAATTCAGGTCGGCATGTTCCTTTGGTAAAGAAACAGAGGCTTGCTTTTCAAGGGAAGCCGATGGAGCAGTGGTTGGTTGTTTTCTGAAAAATTTCAGCTTCAGTTTAGAAGGATCTTGGGTTGGCTTTTGAATGACAAAGTCAGGAACAGTTGGTGGTTGAACAAGAATGTCAATTACTGACTTCTTACTTGCCTTGACCAATCTTCTTCTTCGAGGAGGAGGAGTGTCAGCTTGGATAGACTCTCCGGAGTGAGATTGAGAAGTTTCTTCTTGATCAGCTTCTTGATCAGCATTAAGCTGGTCAGCTTGTTCTTATACTTGATCGACATTGTGTTGGTCATGTTCTTGTTCTTCTCCAGCAGCCAACTCAGTATTGGCTTGCTCAGCTTCAACCTCACTGGTTGTCTCCTCATTGTCCTCAGCGTCATCCTGACCGCTGGCCTCTTCTTCTTCTTCATCTTCTGAACTGTCACCATCTAACTCTTCCTCAACTTGTGCAATGAACTGATCGTCCAGATGCACCTCATCTTCTTGATGCTCAGCTACAGTTCCTAGACACTATTTGTAGTGAGAGTCACCAGGAACAATGACGTCAGTAGGGATTGCGTCAATTGGAGTCAGTGAAGAAGACTTCTGCTTCTTTTGAGGTTGCTCATCAGCATCTGGTCTTTCCTCAATTTCAGGCTCATCTTGCCTGCTCCTTTTCTCAGCTGACTTAGGTCTCTCTTGACCTGGTTCAGCAACTGACTTAGGCTTCTTTGCCTTAGGCTCAGCCTTCTTTGAAGGAGTCTAAACAGCTTTTCTCTTACGGGCAGCTGGAGCCTTTGTCCTTCTTCTTTGCTGGGGAGCTGTTCCCTCAGCTTGTTGTTCACCAGCAGCAGCGGCTTTTGCTTTCTTTAGGGGCTGATTGAACTTTAACGCCCTCAGCGAAGCAGCTGTGATCTCAGATCCTCTAGCTTTAACTTCATCAGTCAGGTCTATTTGATGATCAATGAGGATCCTGGTGATGAGCGAGCCCAGCCTAAGAGTTCCAGTGCTCCTCAGGAACCTAGCAATTAGGAATACTGGCATGTTGATCGGCTTGTATGTCAGCATATGCCATATGAAGCATTGCTCAAAATTTGTTGCTGAGGTGGTGCAGTTGATCTTAGGATAAATAAAGTAGGTCAGCAGATAGTGAGCCATCTTTTGGTGCTGACCCATAGAGGAACTGGAGACTTCTCCTGAGTAGCCTTCAGGTTTATAAAAGGTGACTTCGTACCCAGTACCTTCATGATCTCCAGATCTTCTCAGCTTTGCTCCCTCATTTTTTAACTTCAGAAAATTCGCCAAATAGGTGGGATTGATGAAGATCGTTTTCCCCCTTACTACTGTTGCCAGATAGTCCTGGTTATCATCAGCGACTTGGAGGTTCTTGTAGAATTCCCTTACTAGGTCAGGATAGGTGTGATCCCTAATAGAGAACAGCTCAGTCCATCCATTTTGCGATATCCATTCGCAGAAGGGTTGCTCGGAAGTCACGAAGTTCTCAGAGACCCATCGTGAGAAGTCCACCTTCCATTCGCTAATGTTATCAAAAACCTTGGTATAGGTTCTGATTTTGGTCGGTTTTCCTTTGGAGGAGGCAGCTTGCCCAGCTTTGCCTTTGCTCGGCGTAGTGACCTTGGCAGTTTCAGGCACAGAAGTTTGCCTGAAGGGTTCATTGGAGCTGTTCTTAGGGTGACCGGCACCGGAGATGTTGATGGAAACTTTAGTCATAGTTTTAGAACAAGTTAGGGAAGCTTTGAGAGTTTTTAGAGAGAAAGCTTTGCCTTAGAATTCGGTAGGTGTAAAGAAAATAAAGAATGGGGATTTACCCATTATTTATAGCGGTGAAGAGTGGATCTTATCGAATCCATGTGTCAGTTTTGCCTTGGGATTGTCAACCGACAAAAATCCTGGCTTTTATGAAACATTCGGTGCATACGTCATCCTAGGTGGCTATTCGCGTGCTTAAGCATTAAGTGCAACGGATCTAACACTCAGCGTTTAGAATACTAAGCGTTTTGGATTCTGAGTGGTCAGTAGTATATGAAAGGATGATTTCTCAGTTTAAGATTACTACTCGGTGTGCATATTGACTCAGTATTGATGTGTATTTTGTGTTAAGTGCTCAGCATAATAATCACTCAGCATGCATTTGCATAAATCATTCAGCATAGTAATTCACTCAGCATGAATTTACATTTTAGAGCAGGAATTTACTGAAGAGGATTAAACATACCAATGGCTTCTCTCAGTATGCTGAACTGTTCACGAGCCAGTGGCTTTGTGAAGATATCCGCAAGCTGCTCATCCGTTGGGACGTAGGTCAGCTTTATCTCACCTTTGAGTACATGGTCTCTAATGAAGTGATGCCTTATGCTGACATGCTTCATTCTGCTGTGCTGAATTGGGTTCTTTGATAGATCAATTGCACTTTTGTTGTCGCATTTGACCTCAATTGTCTTTGTTTGAACACCATAGTCTTCAAGCTGTTGCTTAATCCATAGGACTTGAGCAACACAGTGACCAGCAGCAATGTACTCAGCTTCAGTGGTAGACAAGGCTACTGACGCCTGCTTCTTGCTGAACCAAGATACAAGACAGCTTCCTAAGAAATGACATCCTCCAGAGGTGCTTTTTCATTCTAGCTTGTCTCGACCATAGTCAGCGTCAGTGTATCCAATGAGTGTAAAGCCATGAGTGTTGGGATACCATAAACCTGCGTTCACTGAGCTTTGCAAATATCTAAGGATTCTTTTTACAGCTATGTAATGAGATTCCTTAGGGTTAGATTGATATCTAGCACAGCAGCATACTGAGAACTGAATGTCCGGTCTACTGGCTGTTAAGTAAAGTAGAGAGCCTATCATACCTCGATACAATTTGCTGTCTACTGACTTACCATTCTCGTCAGCGCAGAGGACAGTGTCAGTGCCCATATGAGTGGATATTGGCTTGCAATTTTCCAAGTCATATTTCTTTAATATCTCCTTGGCATATTTAGCTTGACTGATGAAGATGCCATTCTTTCCTTGTTTTATTTGAAGTCTGAGGAAGAAGTTGAGTTCTTCCATCATCGACATTTCAAACTCAGTCTGCATTTGTTTGCTAAATTCCTTGCACATTGATTCGTTAGTTGCACCAAATATTATATCATCAACATAAATTTGAGCCAGCAGGGTATCTTTACCCTTTCTCTTAATGAATAAGGTTGTATCAGCTTTGCCTCTGACATAATTTCTAGTCAACAGGAAACTGGTCAGCCTCTCATACCAAGCACGTGGTGCTTGCTTGAGGCCGTACAGAGCCTTTTTGAGTTTATAAACGTGGTTTGGGAATTTTGGAACCTCAAACCCTGGAGGTTGATTAACATAAACTTACTCGTTTATAACTCCATTAAGAAATGCACTCTTAACATCCATTTGGAATAATTTAAAGTTCATGTAAGATGCATATGCACATAATATCCTAATATCTTCTAGCCTTGCCACTGGGGCAAAGGTCTCACCGTAGTCAATACCTTCTTGCTGACTGTAGCCCTGAGCTATAAGCCTTGCTTTGTTCATGACTACGTTTCCTTGCTCATCCAGCTTGTTGCGGAAGACCCATCTTGTTCCAATGGTCTTCTGACTCCTTGGATGTGGCACTAGCTCCCATACATCGTTTCTTCTGAATTGGTCAAGTTCCTCTTGCATTGCGCTCATCCAGAATTCATCTTCCTCAGCATCAGCGAAGTTCTTAGGTTCCTGAACTGAGACGAAGGCTACATTGCTGAGGTACCTCCTGAGTTGATTCCTCGTCATCAAGGTATTCCCAGCAGAATCAAGGATTGCATTCTCTGAGTGCCCTCTTGGAATCCTTATCTCTTTAGGTAGATTGATGTCTTGTGCTATCTGTGTTTCAACATTCTCTGCAGAAGTAGACTGGTCAGTGAAAACAATCTTAGGTTCACTCTTACTCTTGGTCAGCCTTTTAGTGAATGACTCAGCAGCTGGTTCTTGGTCAGCGGTTGCTGAGTGTGGATCATCCTCGGTCAGTGGCTGGTATCTACCTGCAGGGTTAGTCTCGTCGAACTCAACATGTACTGACTCTTCTAAAACTTGAGTTCGTTTATTGAAAACTCTGTATGCTTTGCTGTTTGTTGAGTAGCCTAAAAAGATAGCCTCATCAGCTTTTGAGTCAAACTTTGCTAAACTATCTTTGGTATTCAAAATAAAACATTTACAGCCAAAGGCACGAAAGTATCCAATGTTAGGCTTTCGTCCTTTCCAAAGTTCATAGGGGGTTTTCTTTAATATAGGTCTAACTAGAGCCCTATTAAGAATATAGCACGCTGTGTTAACAGCCTCTCCCCAAAAATACTTTGGAAGCCTATGCTCATCTAGCATTGTCCTGGCTATTTCAACCATGGTTCTGTTCTTCCTTTCAACAACCCCATTTTGTTGAGGTGTTCTAGGAGCAGAGAAATTATGGTCAATGCCGCCGGCTTCACAGAATTCAACAAACTTTTGGTTTTTGAATTCTCCACCATTATCACTTCGGATGTGAGCCAATTTTAGGTCTTTATCATTTTCAATTTTTCTAACCAAATTTGAAAATGTCTCAAAGGTCTCATCCTTGCTACTCAGCAAGATGACCCAAGTGTACCGAGAGAAGTCATCTACAATGACCAAGGAAAATCTTCTTCCACCCAGACTCAGCGGCTGGACTGGACCGAAGAGATCCAAATGTAGTAACTCTAACGGACGCTTAGTTGAGACAATGTTTTTGCTGTGAAAAGATTGTTTGGTTTGTTTTCCAGCTTGGCAAGCGTGGCATAATTGATCTTTTTCAAATTTAAGTTCAAACAGTCCCTCAACCAATTGCTTTCTTGCTAATTTGGCCAGGAGGTCCATGCTTATATGACCAAGTCTCCTGTGCCATAGTGATGCGGTTTCTGGGAAACCTCACTAAGGGATAAGTGTACCCCGTCGTTATCAAGTAATAAATTTCTGGTTTAAGTCCAGGTTATCGTCCACAGGATTTATTTCTACAAGTATCAAGCTACTCGGTCTCGGATGTTATCTAGGCTTAGGGGGTTTTGAGTTGGTTTGTTTAAATTAATCTACTCCTAGATTGAATTATGCTAATCCTAGCTAAGTTATCTAATTCTAACTGAGTTACTCTACCCCTAATTGATCTTTTACCAATGCAATTAACTGAATGAACATGAAGGGATACGATGATAACAATGATAGAATGTTTAAGCAATTGAATTGAAACTAAGTCACTTGTGTCCAAGGCGATTAACCCGACCTATCCTCCTAAAGTCCCTAGTTCGTGATTCCCTTGTAAGGCCGAAACTAGCTCTAAGGCTCAGTAATTTGGGCTTAATCTTCTATAGGGTCGTCAATCCTATAGGCACTGACTTGGTCAGATTCAGCTCGCAATATGTGCCAACCTAATTTTGGGATTATCGAATGAGTTAAACCAATCAGACAAAGCGTAAGACAAAGATTAAAACATCAAAACAATTGAATAAACAAAGACTATATTATATATCAAAGATGGAAATATTGTCACGAAGTTACAATAAACCTAGAATTCATAGCATGTATCAGAGGCTAGACAGAATATAAAAGAAGAAAAATCCCTTTCAGGGAACCTGTCTACCAATGCAGGCGTCTTTCTAGGATTTAAGGATGAAACTTGAGCAATCCTCGGTGAACGGAGCTTCGGAGGTGTCTTCAATAGAGGTTTGAAGGATATGGAGGAGGTGGAGAGGATTTCTCAAGGTGGAAAGCTAAGAAAATTACAAAGGAAAAAGATATCTAATTTACAATGGAAAAATCCTATTTATAGACGCGTCTCGGGCCTCGTTTTGACCTATTTTCGTGTCCTTATTGGTGTAGGAAGACGTGGGGCCGAACGTGGCTTCGTGGGGGCGGAATTGGTCTTTTTGACCAATTCCCGCAGGGCTGCTCGCCGAGCAGGGAAGGCTGCTCGGCGAGCATGGCTGCTCGCGCCGAGCAGCCCCCTGCTCGCCGAGCAGGCGCCTGGTGGCCTGCTCGGCGAGCAGAAATGGCCCGTGGGGCCCTGCTCGCCGAGCGTTTTCGCCCGAAGCGTGCTCGATTCATGCCGAGTGACTTCTATGCCCTTTTTCGTCCGAACTTACACCTGCACACGCATAAAAACTCCAGAAAACATTAGTCCAAAAGCCAAATTGATCCATCAATCGCCTATTTTGAGCAAACGCTTCGTCTGGTGCGACTTTTGACGGACCAATTAGCTTCAAAAGATAACGGAATTCTACTATGCATGCTATTTCGGACGTATTTGCCTAAATTGATCATAAAACGAGCCTAAACGACGAAAAGTAAATAGAACATTTCCAATTCCTAACTAACTCACACAAAAGCATTTAAATGCGAGAATTGCTCGCTTATTAACCAAATAACTCTAAAACCCGTCCTAAAGCCGTACCCAAAGATAGGGGTTTTTGACCCCTATCACATAGCCAGGAATTTTCTTCCTTTGATACTAAGCATACAGTTTTTGAAAACTTTTTCTCTAAGTCTAGCATAAAGACATTATCTATGCGAGGGGCAGTTAAAATTAACTCATTTGTTTTACCCTCGTATATTTTACATCCAGTAGCATCAAATATAACTTTTCTCCCATTGTCACATAGTTGAGCTACACTGAGTAAGTTATATCTGAGTCCGCTGACTAGGGAGATTGACTCAATAGTAGGATTACCTCCGATGGTTCCTGACCCTACTATCTTACCCTTTTTGTTGTCTCCAAAACTTACACTTCCTCCTCGTTTACACTCAAACGTGATGAACTGAGTTTCATCACCAGTCATATGCCTCGAGCATGCGCTGTCAATATACCACATCTTTGACTTCTCAGCACATCTCAGGCTTACCTGCATTGTAACTAGTTACTTTTAGGTACCCAATTCTTTTTGGGTCCTTGCTTGTTAGGTGCAACAGGTAAAGCATCATATTTTATTTTATGGCGACATACTTGGACAGTATGGCCATTCTTTCCACAGAAGTCACAGCTGACCTTCTGTTTAGGTTGTCTCACTGACTGGTCAGCACCCCAGTGCTGAGCATGCCAGCACACCTTTGTGGTGTGACCTTTCTTCCCACAGAAGTCACACTAGACATTCCGCTAGGGATTCCATCTCTGCTGAGTACCTTGGTACTGAGTTCTCAGAGGAATGTTTCTTTTATTTGGAACCTTTAATTGGTTCTGGATAGTTGTGACGTCCTTTCTCAGTTTCTTTAAGACTGATTGGACTTCAGAGACAGACTCATGTATGATCTTCATGTTATCATGCAAAGTTGAGTTGTCCTGAAAAAGATATCTGAGATCACTTAGCTTGATCTCTTCAACCTCGTCACAACGCCTGCTGAGTGCTCTAATTTTCTTATTACACTTTTTGACAAGTGTATAGAGATCACTCAGGGCATTACCCATTTCGTTTCTGAGCTGGGAAAGTGATATTACCTCATTTGATTGCTCCTCGTCGTCAGATACAACGGAGAGGTCAGCATGCTCAGAGACGCACGACTCAACAAGTTCGTCAGCCATGAAGCATATCTTCGCTGACTCGGTGGCCTCAGCTTCTGTTGATGAAGACTCATCACTGTCGCTCCATGTAGCCACCATTGCCTTTTTGCCGTTCTTCTTATCTTTCCTCAGCGTGGGGCAGCTTGACTTTATATGGCCAGTTTGATGACATTCAAAGCATGTAATGGGCTTTGAGTTGTCTTTCTTGTATTTGCTGTCGCTGGACCTAGCTTTATACTTATCAAACTTTCTGTAAGGCTTCTTAGAATATTTGTCATTTTTCCTGAACAACCTTTTCATCTTCCTTGTGAACATAGCCATCTCTTCATCATCTGTTGAGCTCCCATCAGTGGAGTCAGCTTTCATGACAAGAGATTTCTGCTTCTTGTCTTCAGACTTTTCCTTCACCTCAAAGTTTTTCATTGATATCTCATGGGTCAGCAACGAGCCGATGAGTTCATCATATTTGTAGGTGGTTAAGTCCTGAGCTTCCTCAACAGCGGTCTTCTTTGCTTGCCAGTCTTTAGGAAAACTCCTGAGTATCTTTTTGACTTGTTCTTCCTCAGTGAAGATCTTCCCAAGTCTCTTGAGCTCATTTATGATGTTGGTAAACCTTGCATTCATGTCAGATATACCCTCATCCTTGTTCATTTTGAACAGCTCGTACAGTCTCATCTGCTGGTTCACCTTGGACTCCTTTACTTTATTGGTTCCCTCGTAGGTGACCTCCAGCTTCTTCCAGATCTCTTACGCCGACTCACAACCTGAGATTTTATTATATTCTGCAGCATCGAGCGCACAGTGAATCATATTTATAGCCAAAGCATGAATTTGTAGCTTCTTGAGATCATCCTCTGTCCATTTGGCCTCAACTTTAACAACTGTTTGGCCAGCCACAACTTCGACAGGTACAAATGGGCCTTGGACTATGGATAGCCAGGCACTCATGTTTGTAGCCTGAATGAAATTTTTCATCCTATTCTTCCAGAAGGTATAGTTAGACCCGAAGAATAGGGGAGGCCGAGTAATGGACAGCCCCTCAGGTAAGATCTGAGTTGTTTGGTTTCTTGGGAGAAACCGAGTGCTATTTTCGCCCATAGTGGGGATCAGCTCAAGGTGGTTAAACCTATTACAGTGAGCTTTTAAGCTCTGATACCACTTGTTGGTCCCTTATAACGTTACAAGTATAGTTCTAAGGGGGGGTTAGGAACTATTTAAACTTTTTGTAATTTAGGGCAGACTTCTTTTCTTAAGAGAAAAGGTTTTAACAGCGCCGCTGAGTAAACAGCAAGATACTGGCTTAGGCAACTGGTGACTAGGTTAGTTTCTTAACTTGAGTCAGGATATAGCACTTAGAGTCTATTCCTGAGCTCAGATGTTCGATGCGCACAACTCAGCTTGACCTCTTTACTTGGTCAGTTTTTGGTTATTTAAGCAAGCAATATATATAAGGAGTTTAAGGTAAGAAATGCGTTACTCAGCAGATTTATCCAGGTTCGGCTTCTAAGCCTACGTCTTGTCCCCGGAACACGTTCCAAGCTTTCGAATCCTCTACTGAGCTCTTTAAAGGTAGAGCCTCAAACCTTTTACAATCTTAGCAACTGAGTATAACAAGAGTACCTTCCTCTATACCTCTACTCAATCCTAATCTCTCGCTGAGTACTATAACTGAGTACTCAGCCTCTCCTTTCTAATCTCTAGAAATGATAAGTGTTTGTCCTAAACAATGATTGATAAGACACCTTAGATGATTGAATAATCACTCTAGACTTTTACACAAAAGATATGAAATTTAGTGTAAGATTGCTTTGCTTTTTGCTTGCAGAACTTGCGTAGAAATTTGGTCAGCGTAATGGCTTGATCAAGTTCTGTGTTGAATGAAGCTTCTGATGGCACTATTTATAGAGACGTCTGGACATCGGTCATTTCGAATTTCGAAATAACCGTTGGAGGGAAACGGCTTCCTGTCATTGTCATCCTGACTTGCTCAGAGCTCTCGGTCAATCAGATTTGAGTATCTTCTGTCCTCGGTCAGCTTTTGGTCAGCTCGGCAGAGTGTCTCTCCTTTTATGGTAAAGTCAACTGGACAGCATAATATGTCGGCTGAACTTTACCCAAAGTGGAAACACTTTGTCTGGAAGTTTTCCTTAGTCAGCTGCTGTCTTGTACGTTTTGTCGAATCAACTCAGCAGCTTCGTTCCGAAGTTGTTCCCTGAAGGTCTTCTAGATCCTTCTTCCGCTGAGTTGCGTTTTGTCCATAACGACAACGTTTTGACATACGCGGGCCGAGTTGTCTTGAATTGTTTGACTTGGGCTTTGACTTCTTGTATTGGGCTTGGGACTTTTAATCCTTATGTCTTATAAGCAATTTATAACTCAACATTGAACAAACACATTAGTAGAATAAATCAAAGCATTTAAACTTAGTGTGTTTAGAATATTATATTTAAACAATTTTGTCAAATCAAAATTATGTGGAAAGGTGTTTCAACAGGAGCATCATATGTTGAAATTTGGGGCGACTCAAAACTGATTATCGAACAAGCACAGGGAAACTGGGAGGTAAGGGAAGAAAGGTTGCGTCCATACCTAGACCAGTTGGAGGGATTGGCGCAGAGATTCATCGAGTGTCGTTTTTATCACATTCCTCGAGCACAGAATCAGGCAGCGGATGCTTTGGCCACTTTAGTGTCAGTATGGGATAATCCCTGGAACCTTGCCTCAAAGCCTTTGGTATTGAGGAGGTCTCACAAACCATGCTACGAAGATGTAATGCTATTGGGGGCAGATGAAAAGCCTTGGTATTTCGATATCGTAAACTTCATGAAAAGTGGAACATACCCGGCAGAATCAGAATTTAGGGATCAGGCTATGATCAGAAGGTTAGCTCAACAATTTGTCATCCACAATGACTTGCTTTACAAAAGACACGCCGATGGTTTACAATTGAGGTGCTTGGATGAGGGAGAAGCCCGTGAGGCAATGGAGTCAGTGCACTCGGGAATTTGTGGAGCCCATATGGGAGGAGCAGTATTGGCAAAGAAAATCGTGAGGCAAGGCTTCTATTGGCTCACCATGAAAAGAGATTGTAACGAATATGCGAAGAAATGCCATGATTGTCAAATCCACGGAGATTATAGTCACTTACCAGCTATGGAACTACACGTGCTAGCACCCATTTGGCCGTTTGCGGCTTGGGGTATTGATATCATCGGGGAGGTGAGGCCTAATGCGTCGAACGGACACAAATTCACTACAGTCGCCATTGATTACTTCACCAAGTGGGTAGAGGCAGAATCATTTAGCAAGTTGGGGTCTAAGCAGATGAGGAAGTTCATTGAAAAGCACTTGATCACCAGGTTCGGAGTGCCTCATCACATGATCACGGATAATGAGGTCCAATTTCAGGGAGAGGTGAGAAGTCTCTTCTAAGAGTACGGTATTGAGCATCATAGGTCTTCTCCGTATCGCCCACAAGCTAATGGCGCAGTAGAGGCGGCTAATAAGAACCTTAAAAGGGTTCTCGTAAAGACAGTAGAATCGCACCGGAATTGGCACGAGCAGCTTCCGCTCGCTTTATGGGCTTATCGCATGACGGTTAGAACGTCAACTGGGGCCACGCCATTCTCCTTGGTATATGGGGCTGAAGCCGTCCTCCCAATTGAGATTGAAAAGCGATCGTTAAGAATCGCAGTAGAAGCAGAGATTCCGAAGACGGAATGGGTGAAGAAGCGATATGAGCAGTTAGCATTGGTGGACGAGAAAAGGATGGAGGCCCTTTACCATGTGCAGTTATATCAGAGAAGGATGGCCCGAGCCTTCAACAAAAAGGTCAAGGCCATCCCTATCAAAGAAGGGGACCTGGTGCTGAAACAGATCCGAATGACGCACACCGACCCTAGGGGCAAGTTCAGGCCAAACTAGGAAGGACCATTCCTCGTGAAGAAAATCCTAAGCAAAGGGGCGGTGAAGCTAACTACTATGGACGGCATGGAGTTCTCCGAACCTACCAATCTGGATAGGCTTAAGAAATACTTTTCGTAAAAAAAAAAAAAAGAAAAAAAAAGAAATGAAAATTCCCGATAGGTTGAAAACCCGCAAAGGGCGACCTATGCAACAATAAGGGACATCCCAATGGGTGAAAACCCGAAAAGGCACTCGTTTGAAAATTCCGGGATAATAAAAGGAGAGTTGAAAAATCGCTGGGATCTGAAAACCGAAAAAAGGCGGATCCTGGTAACAGTGGTTATATTTTGAGCAATTATGAAAATAATGTGTAAGCGGCTAAGTATTTCTGTTGTTTGTAAATAAATAAAGGCATGAATATATTCGAAGAGGATGATTGGAATCATTACAATCTACTGAATGCATTGTATTATGAATCATGAGTTATACATTTCCTACCTCTTTCACATAAAAAGCCTACGTCCTATCCACCCCTCTCCCTATATACAAACTATACATCGGGGTAATACTAATGAGAAAACTGCAAATAATGAGCCTAATGAAGAGGAAAATCCTAGAAGTCCTCAAAGTCCCTCAGATAAGGCCTCCTCGGCAACTCGACGACCCTCCTCGGCGGCAAGGCGCCCCGCGGTCTCCACTCGCGTCATCTCCTCTGCGGCAAGACGCCCCTCGGTCTCAACTCGCATCCTCTCCGACCAATGAGCATCTCTCTCGCGATAGACATGCCCGACTCTAGCATCGGCATCTCGCTGTGACTCACTAAACCGCTGCTCGTTTGCATGAAGATCGCTCTGCAAATAAAAAAAGAAGGAAAAAAAATATATCATACATACATATGTGCATCACACGCATACATTTCACTACACTAATACAGAATAAGAATACTCACCAGGTGGCCGGCGCAGCGTAGAGTGAGCTGCTCTCTGAAATAACCGGACAATCCCATATAATCAGTACACGTCTCCCTCGAAGTAAGGAGAGCATCAGGGGGATCGAACGACATCCTTGAGGTAAAAACCGAAGGGGCTGTCTCGATGCCGGAGTAGGCCACACCCGCCTCGCCGTAATGAATCACTCGAAAATCTCTCCCTGGGATCGGGAAAGGTGTGCCGAGGCGAAGCCGCTCGGGTTGAGCAATGCCGGAGGACTCGCTTGCATAATAGGAAGGCTCGCTCGCAGAAGTCCAGGCCCGAGCACCATCGAAAAAGTCAGACGTCCGAGCGCTCCTCAAGGAACCCTCCTGCACGTAAAGACACAATAAATACCCATAACCACCTTGTAAATAAAGAATAAATAGGTCAAAGAACTCACCAGAATCTCCTCCTGACCAATCGTAGGACGACACTGCATCCAAATCACGAAAAGCCTGGACGAGACCCGCATGTATGGTCCCGCTCTTAGTGCGGAAGATCGTCTCGCCCAAAGCATACAGAAGGAAACTGCGAGTGGCCTGATTCGTGTCATCTCGGTCACAGAAGTCCCTGCGACTTAATAATCCGTAGGTGGTGACAAACTTCGCCGGGGTAGACTTGACACCGGTATGGACTCTGGGTCTGATCAAAGCAGATATCTCAGCACGGTCAACCCGAGGACGCACCATGTCAAAGAAAAGCGGGACCGGGATGCCGCTACCCCGCAATCCGGTCAGCAAGGAGAAGTCGCAGGGCGAGATCGTCATCTCCCCAAAAGAAAAGTGAAAGGTGTGGGTCGAGTCTACCCATCTCTCGCATAAGGCGCGCAGGCCGAACCGATCGCACACCTCATTAGCGCGAGGCAGCACCAGGATGAAAGGCTCGAAGCCCAACTCTCGTACCCGGGCTTTAGCCGTCGGGCTAAGCATGGCATGCCAGATGTGAATGCCCTCGGTGGTCCCTGAAATACCAATGACCTGGAAGGAACGGAACGGGTAAGGCAAAGGGCCAAACTAAAGTCATTACTCCTCGAGAACCTCGCTTCTATGCATACGTCTAATAAAAGTTTGTTAACCTAGCTATTCTTTCGGTTATGTTTAAATCTAACCTAGAAGTTCCTGTCAGTTAAGATCGTTACTCTGTGAGATTTCGTTCGTAGAATCATTTGTATAAGATTTGGTTAATCCTTTATTCTTTGGTGTTCCACTCTCCCGCGTGCTTGCGAAGAGCTTAACCTAATTCTAACTTGAGTCAAAAACTATTAATTTAGTTGTTTACGTTTTTACTATTCACGTGCACTTTTTCACGTGCACTATTCACGTTTTTACTATTCACGTGCACTATTCACGTTTTTACTATTCACGTTTTTGCGGTTAGCCTGCATTATTCATGTTTTTACGATTCACGTTTTTTGCGGTTAGCATGCATTATTCATGTCTTTACTATTCACGTGCATTATTCATGTTTTTACTATTCACGTGCATTATTCGCGTTTTTACGGTTGGCATGCATTGTCCGTATTTTTACTATTCTCATGTATATAGTTCATATTCTATCAACAAACAAAAAGCATAAAGCATTGTTCACGTGCATAAAATTCGCGTTTTCTAACTAAAAGTCTTCTAAGCAGTCTAAAGGTTAGCATGCAAACGACGTTCAAAATGGGGCTGCTAAAGCCTAGAAGTCTTGTCAAAAGATAAAGATCAAGGGGGTACTTACCGGATTGATGTTGGTTCGGCTCAGATGAGAAGCAGGGTGCTGAAAAGGAACCAATCTAGTCAAGTTCTCAAAACCCGCATCCATGCCCTTCGTGCCATCGTGCCTGTCCGAATCCATCAAGAATGCTCTAAGTTTAGTGCTAGAGAGAGAGAGAAGAGAGAGAAGGTGTGGGGTTGAAATGAAACCCCACCACCTTATATAGGAGAAGGGAATGACATTCCCGTAAATAGTGAAAAAGGTACGACGTGACATAAAGATGAAAAGTAAATAATTAATTACCAGGTGCACATACCTCCGATTCGCAGTCCGTTTCAGCATGCGTTTCTGCCAGGCGGCGACCAGTACCCTAAGGACATGATTCCAGACGACAGTCAGAATTTTACAGAACAGTGGCGCCAGTCAAAATACAGACAACAGTCAGTAGAAAAATGATTTTTAGTCAAAAGCGTTCCAGACAAAAGGATAAGCATGTTCCTATCAATAACTCAAATACCCGAGATGATAACCCTAGTAAAACACAGACGACATTGTTTTAAAATTCAGAATTTCTATTGAGCCATTTTGCCTGCGGTCGATTTAGAGACCAGGGTTGCTTTGGAGCCATTTTGCCTACGGTCATTTTAGAGACCAGGGTTGCTTTTGAGCCATTTTGCCTGCGGTCGATTTAGAGACCAGGACTACTTTTGAGCCATTTTGCCTACGGTCGATTTAGAGACCAGGGTTGCTTTTGAGCCATTTTGCCTGCGGTCGATTTAGAGACCAGGGTTGCTTTTGAGCCATTTTGCCTGCGGTCGATTTAGAGACCAGGGTTGCTTTTGAGCCATTTTGCCTGCGGTCGATTTAGAGACCAGGGTTGCTTTTGAGCCATTTTGCCTGCGGTCGATTTAGAGACCAGGGTTGCTTTTGAGCCATTTTGCCTGCGGTCGATTTAGAGACCAGGGTTGCTTTTGAGCCATTTTGCCTGCGGTCGATTTAGAGACCAGGGTTGCTTTGGAGCCATTTTACCTGCGGTCGATTCAGAGACCATGGTTGCTTTCGAGCCATTTTACCTGCGGTCGATTCAGAGACCAGGGTTGCTTTCGAGCCATTTTGCATGCGGTCGATTTAGAGACCAGGGTTGCTTTCGAGCCATTTTGCCTGCGGTCGATTTAGAGACCAGGGTTGCTTTTGAGCCATTTTGCCTGCGGTCGATTTAGAGACCAGGGTTGCTTTTGAGCCATTTTGCCTGCGGTCGATTTAGAGACCAGGGTTGCTTTTGAGCCATTTAGCCTGCGGTCGATTTAGAGACCAGGGTTGCTTTTGAGCCCATTTGCATGCGGTCGATTTAGAGACCAGAGTTGCTTTTGAGCCATTTTGCCAGCGGTCGATTTAGAGATCAGGGTTGCTTTTGAGCCATTTTACCTGCGGTCGATGTGGAGACCAGGGTTGCTTTTGAGCCATTTTTCCTGCGGTCGATTTGGAGACCAGGGTTGCTTTTGAGCCATTTTGCCTGCGGTCGATTTAGAGACTAGGGTTACTTTTGGGCCGTTTTACCCGCGGTCGTGGACCAGGGTTGCTTTTAAGCCATTTTACCTACGGTCGATCTAGAGATCGGGGTTGCTATTGAGCCGGTATACCAGCAGTCGATTTAGAGACTAGGTTCCCCAGAAAGAACGTCCATCTGCGGCCGATTTAAAGGCAAAAGCGGGACGGACAAGGCAAAGATCGAAGACGAAGCCGGAGCATGCGGCATGGAGATCAGGTATTGTTCCTCCTACTCTATACGTGTCTTTTACTTTAATATATTTACATTGCATGTGTTGCTTTAGTAAAAAACATTTTCAAAACACACACATCACTGTCAACATAGGAAAGTAGGGGCAACTGTAGACACCGAGTCGGAGGACCTGTGACGAAAACCCATAACAAGACGGTTGAAGCAGTCGGTTCCGATAATTTAAAGCAAAAATAATAATAAGAATCACGAGAGGGTCTGTAGGGGTTGCGGTCGTCGAGTAGACGGCTCGCGGGCGCTCAGCGGCCCTGGGCGAGCGCCTAGCGGCAGCCGGCGCGCGCCCGACGGCAGTTGGACGCGCGCCCAACCTACGTTGGGCGTGCGCCCAACATCCGTCGGGCGAACGCCCGACATCCGTTGGGTGCACGCCCGACGATGTTGGGCGAACGCCCAACCAACGTTGGGCGAACGCCCAACATCTGTTGGGCGCACGCCCAACCAAGTTGGGCGTTCGCCCAATGCTGGTTGGGCGTTCGCCCAACCATTTTGGGCGTAGCCCGACGCCCTTCGGGCTACGGCCAAATTTTTTTTGGGATCCGTGCCTATAAAAGGCACGGATGCCCATGCATTTGGGAGGGGCGGATTTTGAGAGCTTGTCACTCTAAAACATTTTTTAGAGAGAGAGTGATTTTTTTTGGGAAAAAACATTTTTTTTCCTAAAAATTTGGAAATTCCTAAAAGTTAAATATTTTACCGAAAACACAAAAAACACCGGAAAATCACGATTCGTGGAATCAACCGACTTCAACTGATAATACCGATCTTGAGGTATTATCCGAGGACTAGACTCGTTTTATTTTATTTAATTTATTTTCTTTATTTATTTATTTTTATGTTATAATTTTATTTATTTAGTTAATTATTTATTTATCACGTTTTATTTAATCTTCCGTATTTATTTAATTTTTGTCTCGTATTAAATAAACGTTCGGTTTTGTTTTGAAATAAAAAACCTCGTTTTAACATCCCAATATGAACCGTGATCCGATTCAAAGGTAGTTCGGGATTAAGAAACGTTGTAATTATAAGTTTTGAAAGTATTTCTAAATAACGTTTTAAAAATAAAACATCGTTTTAGGAGTCTCCGTTATAGACTATGATCCTATTTTGGTAGTTCGGAGGACCAAAATGATAGAATAGATCTAATTTAAAGTGTTTGAACAAATCTGGAATGTTATGTACTGTTTCTGTAATTTTCCATTTTCTGTCACAAAAGGCAGTTTACCGACGGAATTTCCGTCGGTAAAGCTGCTGAAATGTAAAAAATGCTGTTTTGGTCCTTCTTTCTCAACTTTTAGACTTTTGGTCCTTGATATATATATGTATAATTATGTAAGATATGTATTTAAATTATTTTTAATTTTTTTTGGTATATATTTATTTAACATGTTTAGATATTATTTTTCATCAATTTGATTTGATAAGATTATATGTATATTTATAGATTTTCCATTTAATTCATTTAAACTATACATATTTGTTATTTTGGGGTTATTAGGGGTTATTTTCTATATATACTTATCATAAACCATTTTGGGGGTTAAATATTATTTTCTTATTTATGAACTTTGTTCGTTTTTACATGTTTTTAATTAGAATAAAAATATATTATACCTAGTAGTATTTTCATCACTATTTTTACTTATTAATGTGTATTATTTTCTCTAGTTTGTTTTAGTGTATTACCAAAAAAAAATTAATCATTTTTTGTACATACGTATATTTATGTATATTTACTCTATTTTCATACTTATACATATACTCTTTCAAATGTATTTGAGTTGGGTGAATTTGAGATTTAATTTATTAATTATTATCATTATGTTCAAAGGAAGGATAATTGAGTAAAAAATGGGAAAATAAACCACAAAAAGAGATTTTAATTTGCTTATTTAAACTTAAGTTTTCTAGAAGTCCTTAATGTAAATAAAAGGCTTTCCTATTACTTTAAACCGTTTCCTAAAAACATCACATTTTAAAACCTTAATTCGTTCCAACGACAGATTAAGCGAACATTGTAAATTGTTTCGTTGTAAATAATGAAATTTTGAATTGTTTTCCTAACTAAATGGTTTTGTACAAAATAAATTGACTTGTATGCTTAATCACGTTTTTTTTAGATTAAAACTGTTTGCCCAACGTTTTCAAACACTCGAGTCGTTCCAACGGCGATTCGAGGGAACATCATTAACGGGGTTTTGAAACGTACCTAAATCGTTGCAACGGCGATTAAGGTACGAACCATGTAAAATAAACTCGTTCTTTGGGAGTGAGATTAGCGTAGATGTAATATACGACATAAAATCACACTGTGAATAAATCAATTCGTCCTTCTCCCCCTCTCTCTCCTATGTACTTTAAATTTATGCAAAATGGGTGATTCTTTACTAAAATGGCTTTTAATGACATGCTCAAAACGGTTTTCAAAACGAGAAAGAAAAGGTTTCAAATGAATTTAAACTTAAAGAAATATGCGATTAGTCCGTTATCGCCTAACACGCTGAGGAGGAGGCCGGTGGTTCATAACCGGGCGATGTCGGGGTGCCTAGTAGCCTTTCTCCGGAAAGGAGCTAGTCTTCTCGGCTCGTACCTAAGTTTCCCGAACCCTCACCGGTCTCCCGCAAGGGATCGGTGTTCATTTTCCCATTCGTGGGTGGCGACTCTTCCATACTTCAGGCTCCGGTCCTGCCGAGCAGCTTGATTCCACGATTGGTTGCTTTCGGCGCCAATCACCGCTTACGTCGCCATGAGGTGTCCACCCCCCGGTCCGCCCGGGCGAGGCCGTTCGACACCTTGTCTAACAGTAATATTTATGTTAATCGCATTAACTTATCAAATTAACTTTCATCCAATTTTACTTCTAATAGTTTCGTATCTTTTATATTAATTTTTAGATTAATATAACTATACAAAACTTTAATTATGCACGTCCCAATTATTTTGATTTTAATTCATTTAACATTTTGATTTACAAATTGGTAAAACAAACTCTTAAACAAATTTTCATTCGATAATCAAAACAGAAAACTATCAATTTCTGAAACATATATATTTAAATATAAAAAAAACGATTTGAAACAATTTAAAATCCAAGTGGGTCTTGGGCCGGGCCCGAGAGTGGGCTGCTGCCGATTGGCAGCAGCCCTAGCGCGGCTGAACCTCCACTGCCTTGTGGCAGCGGCGGCCAGGCGCCGCACGCGGCTGCTACCGCGAGGCAGCAGCCGCGCGACAGCGGCCAGTCGCGCCGCGAGGCGCAACTCGGGCTGCTGTCGTATTTATATATATATATATATATATATCAGTTCTAAAACGGTTTTAAAACGATTTTCAGAAAATAGGAAAAACTACTATAGATTTCCGTTTTATCTTTAGAATTAATAAAACTGATTTTATCAATCTAACTATAAAACTAATAGATTTCGTTATAATGATTATCAACCAAAATAATTAGGAACATACGCATAATCTATTTTAATTAACAATTAATTAAAACTTATTTATCCTTAGAATTAATTAATCAAACAATTTGTTAATTAATTCTAACTATAAATATTTATTCAATCCTATTGAAAAACTTCTAAATTTTTATATATGAAATAACGGATTTAACGATGGCTCTGATACCACTGTTGGAAATTAGGCTAAGGTATAGTAGCGGAAATATAAATTTTTTAACCTATTTCCATAAACCACAAGATCCGTTAACCGTTATTTCATATAAAGAGGGATAAGAAGAATTACCTTTTGATGATCAATCTACCATTGTTAATGAAGTGCCCACAACTCTTCTCCGAGTTCCCAAGCACGAAATAAAACACGGGAAGATTAATTTAGAATCAACCGTTGAATAACAACCAAAGTAGAATGCCTCTAATTAATCAACACAAGATCAAGGATAAAAGAAATAGATGAAATTAATTGATCGGAAAGAAGCCGTAGAAAATCTCGTCCTCGAACTAGGGGTGTCGAAATTCTCTCTCTCTCTTTAATATAGAATTTTGAAAATCACTAGGGCTTGCGTTCTTGGGGATTTCGAAAATCACTAGGGGAGGGGTATTTATAATCTCTTGTATCTAATCCCTAGTTAGATAGAATTAGGTTACTGAATAGGAATTCAATTCGGAATAGAATTTCTAATTATTATCTCATTATATATCTAATACATTAAGGATAATAATAATAACCTTATTGGATAATAATAGGAGTATTATAATCTAATTAAAATTCCTAACTTATTTATCTCTTTAATTAATTTAATTCACAATCCTAATCCAATTAGAATTAACAAAATCAAATTAATTATTCATGTATGTTACTACATGAATTTCGACCCCCCTTGGTCCATGGGCCTTATTGGGCTCAATTGGGCTTCCATCAATTAATTAACATCTATCTCTCTTTTAGGTTCTAAGTCTTATGTGTGACCCATTAGGTTCTTATTGCTTCTAGCCGTATGCAACGTTATTAAATAATTTTCAAAGAATTATATTTAATCTTTGCATGACGGAATGATGTACAGAGTATGTGATTAGCAAGTCCGTAATCATTCCCCCAGAGCTATAAGAAGACAGGTTGATTCTGTCGTTAACCTTTCCGTATTAGTTACAGTATAATTCGATCCTTTATCAACTACATCCTTGAACTAAATCTTATGACTATGGATGATGTCAAGTCACATATAGCGAGACGTTCGTTTTACTTGTACAGGCCGAGTCAACTCAAAAGATAGGTTAAGTGAAATCTGTATTTCAAGTCTTAAGCTATCACCTTGCAAGGATTTAGAGTCGAGTCTTCCACAAGCGATCTTTAGATGTATCTCCCATTTATCGGGAGTGATAAATGCTCAATCCAATATATAACGATCCCGCAATCACTTCCTGTGATACCCAACGTCTACTGTTCACACCCTAGAGTCATCTCTGTTAAGGATCGTGTTACACCAGAGTCAAAGCGTCACATTCCGTAATCCAGAATACTAATTAATATTCCTTTAAGTCTAAGGATTAGTTATACCTATTAATACCAATGAGATGAACAGGTGACAAGGATGAATCTACCCATCCTGTTATCTCAAATCGGATCCCCAATCCTAATGAACTACTTTTCATCGGATCCATGTAACTGTCCAGATATCTGTATATATGAAGCTTGTGAGATCAGCTTTCTGTCGGACAGAAGACATTGTTACATGCAAGTCTCAACAGTGATATATCAATCGTAAACATATCACTTGACTTGGGGTGGTTTTAAGTTTATCAGTTTATTATAAAGTTTTGTCTCATTTCATGCTTGTATGAACACTTTATAATCACTTTAAATAAACTTACGGATTTCTTTTTATTAGACTTTATTTAGTGCTCAAAAGGGATTGCCTTTATATAGTTATAAAATATATATCTAATTAAAACAAATGATATAAAGAACAATTCATTTACATTAAGTTTGTATCCTAGAACAATTGTCTATGGGAAACTAAACCCCAACAACATGGTCTTCAAATATCAAACCACCCGTGCGGACTACTCCTGATGGATACAAACTTTATCCAAAATCCAACCAAACTTCAATTGTATACATTTTCTCATCAAATGGATCAAACTTTACTATAATCATCAATAAATCGAAATCCAACATTTATTGAACCAAAATAGCAATTGAACCCTTGAAGAAATCCAATTTAACACCAATTGACCAAAATATCATTAAAACCCTTAAAGAAATCCAATTGAACACTAATTGAACCAAAATAACATTAAAACCCTTAAAGAAATATAATTGAACCAAAATCACATTAAAACCCTTAAAGAAATCCAATTGAACACTAATTGAACCAAAATCACATTAAAATCCTTAAAGAAATCCAAATCAACATCAATTGAACCCAAATAGCACTTAAACCCTTAGGAAAACCAATTCAACATCAATTGAACTAAATAATAATCAAACTCTTAAGAAAACCAATTCAACATCAAGGTATGAATCAAAATAGCCCAAAAATTACCATTGTGAAATCATTTCCTTCAACCTTGAACACAAACTCAAATCAACAACCAATACTCAAATTATTTCTAAGAAAACCCTTAGGAGACAAATTCATGAAATTTATAGCTCAATATACATATATTTATACATACAAATCAAAACTAGTTGATAGTTACTTACCTTAGCCTAAATTTGAGAACAACACCACCAAAACCCTAATTCTGTCCCAAATCTGCCTAGCCCATATTCTCTGTACACTACTCCAAATCAAAAACCCTCCAGTCAGACGTTGCTTCTATGTGTCTAGAGTCTCCAGTTGAAATTTGAGGTGATTTGGACGGTTAGATCTCCGGTAAAGCCTAAAACGGTGGAGCTGCCCTGTTTTTGGTGGTGGTTGAAGGTGGAGAGAGAATGGAGGAGAAGGATGGAGGAAGAACAATGATGAAGGATTGGTTTGATCATAAAATGATTTTCATTTCTGAAATAAGGCTATATATAGGCCTTGAATTAAGTGTTTAATTATTCCTTTTGGTCCTCCAAACATCTAATTTCTTTTAAAACTTACCCTAAACTTATAATTATTATAAACAAGTGCAATTACCCTCAAACAATACCCGTAACACCCAATTAATCGACTAATCCTACAAAGAATATAATATAACTTAGGGTTCGGGGTATACTAAATAAAAATTAAGGACACGGACGTGACAGATTCCTTACGGTTTAGTCCCAAATCAACGGAATCCGGCGATTAGGTGTACGTTTTCCGGTGAGAAACCCGAAAGTGTCCAGAAAATTTTCAAAAAATTTCAGAAAATGTAAAACATTATTCGGAGAAACTTTAATTCTTGAGTAGAAGTAGGATTTCTTATGGTTTAGTTCCAATAAAACTTTTTCCTTAATTTTATCCATTTTACATGCTTCAATAATTTATTTGGTTAAAACCGTAAGGAATCTCATTTTGAGCCAAGAATTAAAGTTTCTTAACATGATGTTTTACATGTTTTGAAATTTTTTGATAATTTTCTGGACACTTTTTGGTCTTACCTTTCAGCAATATGTGTTGGAATATTTTGTTGAAACAATATACAATTCTGTTGGAACAATATAACTATTATGTTGGAACAATTGGTACACAAATTTATTCTGTTGGAATAATATAAGAATTATGATTATTTTCTAAATAATATAACTAATATAAATTTGAAGATACTATATTAAATACTAAAAAAATAAAATTGAAGACTATAGATAATAAAATTGATTTGGAACAATTGGTAAACTGATTTATTATATTAGAACAATATAAGTATTATACTGGAATAATATAACTATTTTATTAGAAAAATTGGTACGTTGATTTATTTTGTTGGAACAATATAAGTATTATGTTGGAACAAATGATACACTGATTTGGAACAATTTCGTACACTGTCGGAACAATATAAGTAGGATAAAAAATGTGTTCAGAAAATTATCAAAAAATTCTAAAACATGTAAAACATTATTTTAAGAAATTGATACGTTGATTTATTGGAAAAATTGGTACGTTGATTTATTCTGTTGGAACAAATGATACACTGATTTGGAACAATTTCGTACACTGTTGAAACAATATAAGTAGGATAAAAAATGTGTTCAGAAAATTATCAAAAACTTCTAAAACATGTAAAAAATTATTTTAAGAAACTTTAATTCTTGGCTCAAAGTGAGATTCATTACGGTGTTGACCCAACAAATTGTTGAAGCATGTAAAATAGATAAAATTAAGGAAAACATTTTATTGGGACTAAACTGTAAGAAATCCCACTTCGACCCAAGAATTAAAGTTTCTCAGAATAATATTTTACATTTTCTGAAAGTTTTTGAGAATTTTCTGAGCACTTTTTTTCTCGTTGGAAAACGCCCACCCGGATTCCGCTCACCGGAATTTTTGGTAAACTGATTTGAAACAATTGGTAAACTGATTTATTATGTTGGAACAATATAAGTATTATACTGGAATAATATAACTATTTTATTAGAAAAATTGGTACGCTGATTTATTCTGTTGGAACAATATAAGTATTATGTTGGAACAAATGGTACACTGATTTGGAACAATTTCTTACACTGTCGGAACAATGTAAGTCGGATAAAAAAATATATTTGGAAAATTATCAAAAAATTCGAAAACATGTAAAACATCATTTTAAGAAATTTTAATTCTTGGCTCAAAATGAGATTCCTTACGGTTTTGACCCAACAAATTGTTGAAGCATGTAAAATAGATAAAATTAAGGAAAAAATTTTATTGGGACTAAACTATAAGAAATCTCGCTTCAACCCAACAATTAAAGTTTCTCAGAATAATATTATACATTTTCTGGAATCTTTTGAGAATTTTTTGGACACTATTTTTCTCACCGGAAAACGCCCATCTGGATTCCGATAGCCGGAATTTTTTTTACCTGACCTCCAGGGATCTCAAAATGACCATCTAATTTAAACAAGTCTAATAGTGTAAATTTTTTCGAAAAACGAGGTTAGAAAGGTCGGGTAAATGTATTTTAAAAAAAAGAAATAAAATAAATTTCTCTATCCTCTCTTTTCTTTTATTTACAAATTTGTCACCTTGCGTTTTTTAATTATCATCAAAACTACGTAGTTTTGTTATGTTACAAAATAAGCTTCTTGTCACACCTAAACCCCTTGTCGCACTGGATCTCACCTATATATATATATATATATATATATATATATATATATATATATATATATATATATATATATATATATGAGGTTGTTCTTAATGGTATCAGTAACCATCCAGATCCCTAAATGGATACAAAATCTCAACCATTGATTTTGATCCAATGGTGTGATCATTTAATATAATTAATGTCATAATAAATGACTTATCTTGTAAATTGCATTTTTCTCTCTCTTCTTCATTAGTCTTCTTCTTCATTAGTATTCATCTCCAAACAGATTCATCCGGAAAATTCATCACGGTGGCCTGAAAATTCATCATGGTGGCCGAAAAATTCATCATTCAGTTTCGTGTTTGTATATGTTCATGAAGAAAACGTTTTCTTATTGTATTTATTAAATCTGGAAAATTCATCAGAAAATTCATCGCGGTGGCCGGAAAATTCAACATTGTCCCTCAATCGTTAATGGATTTTTCTTGCTGATTTCGATTAACAACTTGATTTCGATTTCATTAATATTACTCGGTTAATTTCTGAATTGATGTTTGTATTCCTCTTTACTTCATAATTGATTTATTTCTTAAGTTTCATTAAATTGGAAAACAAAAAAAAAATTGAACTTGAATTTCAAACATGAATTTTATTGCTCAATATTGAATGCTAAATCGAAAAATAAAACATTTTTATGGAGAAACCAAGAATCGAATCTGGTCCTGCTTACTCAATACACATCATACATAACCATTTAGCTACAAGCATCTTCAGTTGCTCTTCTCAATCGAAAAAACTATTAACTACGTAACGAAACCCTCCCTTCCACACATAAAGTGCGGATTGCTCCACCTCAATCCGAATTTCATATTTCTTACTCTTTTTTTAACACATGCATTTATTGCATCTAATAAATGAGTTCCTTTATTCCCTTTTCACAAAATTTGATGCATATTGGGATCTACAAGTGTCCTAATGCTTTTAAAGGGAATGAAAATAAGTATTCCATCCAAATCACTTGTTTGAATGATTTCATTTTTTTTAAGAAAAATTATTTTATTGATAATTTTGTATGTATATCACTACTAAATCATGTTTTAACAAAAGCATACTAATACTCTATTTTTAACTGAAAATAAATAATCGAACTATAAAAATACAATAAGTTTTTATTTTAAATAATGATAAATGTATGTAGCATACAATAGTTTTCGTTTTATACGATGTATGTGGTTCAATTGTTATTTAAAAAATTCAGACCTAAAAAAATTACACATGCTAAAAATCCCTATTGATGCTTAAATCGAGATTCTAAATATTACGTTACGTCACAGTAAGTTAACGAATTATGTTACATTACGTATTGTAAGGTCATGTCGATTCTTCGGATCCCACTGTTGTCGAGCTTAACATCTCACAAGAATTCCGTTTGAATCACAATGACTTATTTTGATAAAAGTCAAAAGTATTTATTCGAAATTAAATTACAATACTATTTGAAAATCTAATAAAAAAGACTGACTTGGACAACACCTTACATGTGTCTGAAGCAACTCAACATTGATACAAGAAGCATTCTATCTAACATAATTTGATTCGAGTTAAGACACGTATTGTAAGTTAACGAATTACGTTACGTTATGTTACGTATTGTAAGCTCATGTCGATTGTTCAGATCCAACCGTTGTCGAGCTTAACGTCTCACAAGAATTTCGTTTCAATCACAATGACTCATTTCGCTCAAAATGTCCAATGTATTTATTCGAGAATAAATTACAACACGATTTGGAAAAAAAAATGAATTTCAAATATGAAGACGTTTATTCTTCAATATTGAATGCAAAATCGAAAAATAAAACATTTTTATGGAGAAACCAAGGTTCAAACCTGGTCCTGCTTACTCAATACACATCATACCTAACCATTTAGCTATAAGCATCTTCTATTGCTCTTTTCAATCGAAAAAACTATTAACTACGTAACGAAACCCTCCCTTCCACACATAAAGTGCGGATTACTCCACCTCAATCCGAATTTCATATTTCTTACTCCCTTTCTTTTTAACACTTGCATTTATTGCATCTAATAAATGAGTTCCTTTATTCCCTTTTCTCAAAATTTGATGCATATTGGGATCTACAAGTGTCCTAATGCTTTTAAAGGGAATGAAAATAAGTATTACATCCAAATCACTTGTTTGAATGATTTCATTTTTTTTAAAAAAAAATATTTTATTGATAATTTTGTCTGTATATCACTCCTAAATCACGTTTTAACAAAAGCATACTAATACTCTATTTTTAAATGAAAATAAATAATCAAACTATAAAAATATAATAAGTTTTTATTTTAAATAATAATAAACGTATGTAGCATATAGTAGTTTTCATTTTATACGATGTATGTGGTTCAATTGTTATTTAAAAAATTCAGACCTAAGAAAATTACACATGCTAAAAATCTCTATTGATGCTTAAATCGAGATTCTAAATATTACGTTACGTCACAGTAAGTTAACGAATTATGTTACATTACGTATTGTAAGGCCATGTCGATTCTTTGGATCCCACTGTTGTCGAGCTTAACATCTCACAAGAATTCCGTTTGAATCACAATGACTTATTTTGATAAAAGTCAAAAGTATTTATTCGAAATTAAGTTACAATACGATTTGAAAATCTAATAAAAAAGACTGACTTGGACAATACCTTACATGTGTCTGAAGCAACTCATCATTGATACAAAAAGCATTCTATCTAACATAATTTGATTCGAGCTAAGACACGTATTGTAAGTTAACGAATTACTTTACGTTATGTTACGTATTGTAAGCTCATGCCGGTTGTTCAGATCCAACCGTTGTCGAGCTTAACGTCTCACAAGAATTTCGTTTCAATCACAATGACTCATTTCGCTCAAAATTTCCAATGTATTTATTCGAGAATAAATTACAATACGATTTGAAAAAAAAAATTGAATTTCAAATACGAAGACGTTTATTCTTCAATATTGAATGCAAAATCGAAAAATAAAACATTTTTATGGATAAACCAAGGTTTGAACCTAGTCCTGCTTACTCAATGCATATCATACCTAACCATTTAGCTACAAGCATCTTTTGTTGCTCTTCTCAATCGAAAAAACTATTAACTATGTAACGAAACCCTCCCTTCCACACATAAAGTGCGGATTGCTCCACCCCAATCCGAATTTCATATTTCTTACTCCCTTTTTTTTAACACTTGCATTTATTGCATCTAATAAATGAGTTCCTTTATTCCCTTTTCACAAAATTTGATTCATATTGGGATCTACAAGTGTAAGTTAACGAATTACGTTACGTTACTTATTGTAAGCTCATATCGATTGTTCGGATCCCACAGTTGTCGAGTTTAACATCTCACAAGAATTACATTTGAATCACAATGACTTATTTTGATAAAAGTCCAATACGATTTGAAAATCTAATAAAAAAGACTGACTTGGACAAGATCGTACTTGTGTTTGAAGCAACTGAACATGTTGTATCATTCCATAAAATTTCACACTAACCGAAGAAGTACAATTATACAAGAAGCATTATATCTAATATTGTTTTTTATTCGAGCTAAGAAACGTACTATAAGTTAACGAATTACGTTACCTTACGTATTGTAAGCTCATATCGATTGTTCGGATCCCAGTGTTGTCGAGCTTAACATCTCAGATAATAAATTACTTCATTTATTTCATTTTCACAAAATTTGATGCATATTGGGATCTACAAGTGTCCTGATGGTTTTAAAGAAAATGAAAAAAACATTTCATCCAAATTATTTGTGTGAATGATTTTTTTTTAAAATTTATTTTGTTGATAATTTTGTCCTTACATCACTACTAAATCATGTTTTAACAAAATCATACTAGTACTATATTTTTAACTGGAAATAAATAATCAAATTATAAAATTACAACGTTTTATTTCAAATAATGATAAACGAATAGTAATTTTTATTTTAAAGGATGTATGCGGTTCAATTGTTAAACAATCGAGATTCTAAATATTACGTCACGGTAAGTTACCGAATCATGTGACGTTACGTATTGTAAGCTCATGTCGATTGTTCGGTTCCCACCGTTGTCGAGCTCAAAATTTACAGTATTCTGTTTCAATTACAATAAACATTTTGCTAAAAGTGCATTGTAATTATTCAAAAATAAATTACGATACGATTTGAAAATATAATGAAACCGTTCTATTGTAATCCAAAAAAAATCATTTTCCAAAGGCATAAACTTGATCACAACAAATGAAGCTGTTTATCTAGCATTAATTTTGAAAATCCAAAGGCAGCACAATTAATGCCATGAATTTAAAAAAATAATAAAGTATCAAAATAGGCCTAAAGTTTTTGGCTAAGTACCAATTTAGGCTCCACGTTCAAAATAGCACCAATATAGGCTTAACGTTTACAACCTAATATCAATTTAGGCTTAAAGTTTACAATATAGCATCAATTTAGGCCTCATGTACAAAATAGCACCAATATAGACTTAACGTTTACAAAATAATACGAATTTAAGCTTAACGTTTACAAAATAATACGAATTTAAGCTTAACGTTTACAAAATATATCCAATTTAAGCTAAACGTCACAATGAAGCTTAAATTGTGCCATTTAGCTTAAATTGGATATATTTTGTAAACGTTAAGCTTAAATTCGTATTATATTGTAAACGTTAAGCCTATATTTGTGCTATTTTGTACATGAGGCCTAAATTGATGTTATTTTGTAAACGTTAAGCCTAAATTGATATTAGGTTGTAAACGTTAAGCCTATATTGGTGCTATTTTGAACGTTGAGCCTAAATTGGTACTTACTCAAAAACCTTAGGCCTATTTTGATACCTTATCCCTTTAAAAAAAAATCACATAAACGGCTAACAATTTTCTATGTAGTATTTGTAGAAGTGACTCTTCAATTTCTTATTTTTATATGTCCATGAATAACTCTAATTGCATTTATTAAATTTTTATTCATTTTTTCTTGGTGGCCAGAAACATCAACCTTGTGGAGGTTCAGTTTCTTGTTTTTATGTCCATGAAGAAAACGTTTTCTTATTCATTTTTTCGTGGTAGCGGGAAAATTCATCGCGGTGGCCGAAAACTGGAACCTTGCACCGGAAATATAAACCTTGTGGCTGTTCAATTTCTTGTTTTTATATGCCCATGACGAAAACGTTTTCCTATTGCATTTATTTAATTTTTATTCATTTTTTCGCGGTGGCCGGAATCTGGAAATGGTGCGCCGGAATCTTCAACCTTGTGGCTGGAATTTTCTATAAAAAATGGTGCATTGTAAAGATAAATGGAGAGAGAAAGTCTAAATTAATTGAGGAGAGAGAAATATGAAGTGCATTTATTGAGGGGCTATCTTTTTTGGGTTCCATGGGATGGGTTGAAACCATTGAGGACTTTTCCACACATATATATATATATATATATATATAGCAACATCATCTTGTACTAACTAGAAGGAACATATTAAATACATGATGAAAAAAAAAGGAAATCATTAAGCAATATTTGAGGGGAAGTTCGTGAGCAACTGAATTACGAGAACTCCCTTTGAAAATGAAGCTCGAGAGAAAAAAAAAAAATTGGACGCCTCATCGATAGAAGAAGCCACAAGATCCGTGTAACTCACATCCTTGGCACCCATGATAGCGTCAACAACATCTTTGCGACCCGAAGAAACCAGGATCCACACAAAACCACAATTCTTTGCAAAAAAAGGACTAACTAGCACCGTCCTATTGGACACGCACCGCTCATAAGCACCCCTTCTTTGAAATTCCGAGCAATGAACTCCTCTGCACCTATATTACTCCTGCTAGAGAAAACCACATCACAGTTTATCTAGTATTTGAAGGTTGCATCAGATATTTTAAACACCAGTTATGTTTAAAATATTTACTGTGTTATTAATATAGTTATAACAAAAACTTATGTGAATAATTAAATCTGCCTCGTACAAGTTAGTAATAAAAACTGTATAAAATATTTATTACGTTATTAACACAGTTATAAATGATTTGCCAAATTATATGAAATTTTAAAGTAAATTTGTTTGGGAGCTTCGCTGTCCGAATCAAATAGTGAAAATGTTTAATACTTTAAGAGTAAATTTGCATTTTGGAAAATACTATAAGGATTCTTCTTTTTTTTTTTTCTAGTTTTCGGAGAGAAATCAATTAATGTGAAATAGGTTAGTCCAGCTACTTTGGTTCTTCTTCTTCAACCTTTCTATTATACTGTTAATTAATAGAATCAGTTCGTAATTGACTTTGTTAGTTATTTATAACTACCTTAGTAATACAATAAACTTACTTCTTAGCATTTTAATAGATTTTTTTTTTTGTAACGGTGTTAATAATATGTTAAATATCTAGTCGTTAAAGAGTAGACCTACCACAGAAGCTCAAATAGAAACAATGATCTGCTCTATGATAAACATGATATTTTATGATAAAACTTCCTGATGTGATTTCTCCCTTCTATGACAGATTTTCACAGCCCAGGCATGGTTTACAGAAGATAAACAGCTTGAGGAGAAGGCTTGTTGATGTGAGTGAGGAAAAAAGATTTGGTGAAAAAGATTCATACTTCTAGACATATGACATGTTAATGTTAATTAACTTATGCCATCTACTAAGTTTGAGTTGTCTAACGACTTGGAACATGATTCTTGTGACTCTAAAAAGCAAAGAAGATGAATAATTTGGAATTAATAGTTAATGAGAAAATTATTAATATTAATATTAATCCATGATTATTTTTTTTTGAAGGAATTAATCCATGATTAATTAGTAATATGTGAAAGCTTGTTTTTTTTTAAGGGTTAATTTCATATAAGTGCCCTGTGATTTCACTTTATTGCAGATAGGTTCTTGTGCTTTGTTTTTGAATAAATAAAGGATTGTACTTTTCTCCGTTTGCGGAATTGAGGAAGAGACACAAACGGAGTCAGAATCGATGACGTGTCCAAGGGCAATTTTGCCATTTTAAAAAATCGGTATATAAATTTAAAAGGTTAATATATACCAATTTTTTAAAATGGCAAAACTGTCTTTGGACACATTATCGATTTTGACTCCGTTTAGGTCTCTTCCTCAATTCCGCAAACAGAGAAAAGTACAATCCTTTATTTGCTTAAAAACAAAGCACAAGAACCTATCTGCAAAAAAAAGTGAAACCACAAGCCACTTATATGAAATTAACCCTTTTTTTAATAATATGAAAATGCTTGATTTTTTTAAATAGTGTTAAACCACATATTATTTTGGTAAAACATGTTTTTGGAATAGTTGGAATATAAACGAGCTTTGTGTTTTCATTAACCTTTGAGGCATATAAATGCATACAGTCATGGATTTGAAACAAATCTAGAAAGTGTAGGAAACACTTGGACATAATTCGGTCTAATAATAAAAATTTCTCTTCACCCATATGTATTAGCCGAACCATGTAAATTTTTTGTATTGTTTATATTCTTTTATTTTCAATTGTTCGTATTAATTCATATAAAATAGTCACCATCTCCTAACACTATCCTATTTATAAATAGCAAATCAACCCCTCTCTCCCAACAACGTTAACTTCTCTTCCACTATAAGAGTCTGTGAAACCTAAAAAGTAAAAAACTGAATATTTAATAAGAAATTTGATAGTACTCTACGTGAGAGATAAATACCACTACGTTGTGGATTGAATCACAGCTGATGCAAGAGTGGTATGCTTTTGAGGCTGTTTGGAAGAGGTCACCTTCAAAGGCAGTTGTACTATTAATAATCTGAAAAATGGATGTGAAAGCCATAAAAAAAAAAAAGACTATTTTATGTCTGAATTTATAAATTTTAGACCCGCTCCCCCTCAATTTAATTTAAGCGAGGTGGTCATTCGGGGCCTCGTGGGAGTAGGGGCAAGAGGCCCAATGCTCAAACTCAGAACTTTAAGGAGGCCAATGTTGTGGTTCCCGCTAATAATGTACCTCCTCAGCGGAATTCTACGGGTACCCCAATTTATAAATCTTGAACCTTAAAAAATACATCTTAGATTCCTAATGTCCCGAGGTTGAAAACATAGACTTTTAATGTATCTAATTATTTAGCATATTTTTGTTAATATTTGTATTATAGTTAAATTTGTGTAGCTTGGGCGTATATTAATTTAAGATATATTCATATTATTCATACTCAAATAGTAACAATTATGCTACCAAAAAAGCAAAAAGTAACAACTACAGTGAACCAATCAGACCCCATTTCACTTGTTAGTGTGCAAAACCCAAAATTTGGGATACTAGTGAAAGAATGAAAATAACAAATTGTGACAAATGCATTATCTAAATGGTTGTGCCAAAATGACAAATTGTGCCAAGTATAAAAACCAATTTTAACTTGTGCCAAAATTATACAGTAGTTTGAAATAACCTCCATCTCTATAGAGCTGAAAGGATTTTTGTAGACACTCTATTTTTCCCCCTGAATTCAATAAAAAGTGTTACTTGGAGTTCCTAAATAGATTAAACCAGAAAAAGCTTAAGGTGACAGAGTCAACATGTAAGGCTTATCATAAAATACCAACAACAGCTTAGTTCAGTTGCTCTTGTAGTTTACAAGTGCAAGAACAAGATATCAGCTCACGAGATTCACCCCGTGCATCCAAGATTCCATTTAGGTGTTCCACTGCAGATTCTCCCACTTGGCATTTCACATTTTCAGTCCGTTGTACAAACAAGATTCTGCAAGTCAACAAAATTGGATGAAATGAACATCGTAGTCAATTCTAATTTACATTTGAAAATGGAAGTTGACCGCACCAAACAGGTTCACAGTAACCAACAAATGTTCTTATTCTTAAAACAAACTTACATATTCTAAGTCATAATGTTGCTCTTCTTGAATATTTTGTTGATTTTCAGGCATCAATACCCCAAAGGTAAATAAAAATGTAAAATAGATCTAAAAAAAGCTACAGATTTTCAGAAGGCAGTTGAAAAAGTGGATGTTATAAGCTTTAGGCAATAACACTGCAGGATAGTCGGCACAGACCTTAGTCGGGCAAAGCAGTTCCTCGCTCTAGATTGTTCTTGATCTCCAGTGTGTATTTACCAAAAGCTCTTTCAATCTTTTTGTTGAAATGCTCATTACGATCATTGATGGAGTCAATATCCTTCTCTTCATGGAACCTCCTCCTTCGACTAAATGAAGTGCGTTTCTCATCCCGGTCCTTGAGTTCTTTTACCATCTTGTCAATCTTATCCTCAGAGATCTTGGGTGCCTAAAGACAAATAGAAACCATTTTTAATGCCCCAAATATATATAACAGAAAGTGTAATTTCCAAAGGTAGTACCTTCCCATACTGAAGGCTTGAGGCTTCACGATAGAACTCAGGATCGGCTTCTTTCATTTTGTTGTATTCTTCTAGGTTAACCTCTACGTTCTTTGTTCGCTTTTTATAGGCATTGTACAGTGTCTTCTGATTAAAAACTGAGAAACCATGCTATTAGTTTCAGCCTTAGACTAGACTAAATAAACATTTTAGTGCTCATGCAATAAATAAAAAAAAAAAAAAGGGCGGCCCGGTCGCATTACGCGTCCCCGCTGAGCGAGGGTCCGGGGAGGGGTCCCACCACAAGGGTGTATTGGGGGCAAGCCTTCCCTTGCCAATTTAATTGGCAAGAGGCCGCTCCTAAGACTCGAACCCGTGACCTCTGGTCACACGGCAACAACGTTTTACCGTTGCGCCAAGGCTCGCCCTCTTGCTCATGCAATAAATATGACCAAAAAATTTAAACTATGAGCAACTCCTCAATCCACATAGAGGAAACATCAGAATACACTAATATCAATATGCCCCCTTCTTACATGATTCGAGTAGTGTAAACACATAAGAAATGAGTAGTAAAGGCTTGTGCCATGATGAAAACATAAATAAAAGCAAATGAAAACATGATGAATAAATGTATTAACTAACAGATATATTAACATACCATCCCAACCATACGGTGCAGGATCCTTGTGCCATTTCTTATATTTTGCCTCTGCTGCCTCTTGCGTATCAAGCAAATATGCTTCGGTCATGTCCAAACCATTTGCATCTAGAAGTTTCCCTATTTTTTTCTTTCTCTGCTCAAGCCATTTCTGTTTAGATATACCCCTCGATTCTGCTGGAGCTTCCATTTTCTTCTTTTCAGCCACCATTGCTGTTTGATTGGCTTTTCTTGCCTCATTCTATATATAGCCACAGAAATAACTGCTTTGAACAAATTCCATAGCAATAATAAAAAGACAATAAAATCAAAGAGTTTAATATATATATATATATATATATATATATATATATATAATAGCTAGCCACATAAACAAACCACATAAACATGACATTCTGAACTTAAAAAGTTGAAAGGAAAGTACCATCTTAAGCCTCAACTCAAACAACTTTTTCTGCCTTCCAGTAAGTTTTGTAACATCCACATTTTCCTGGACAGAATTATCGTCATCCTCATCTGAATGATCCTTTATATCTTGTCTTTCATCATGCTGCTCATCCGGCTCAGAAGTAAGTGCAGCAGACTGATTACGTTCACCCTTTTCTTGCACCACTTTTTATGTAGCATAAAGAGAATCAATCAGGTACAGACGAAAAATGGACCAGTATTGCTTATATAGACAAAACTGAGACAAAATTACATATTAAAGTACTAAGATGTGGGAAAAAAGCCAACCATGTAATACGTTGATGTGGGAAAAAGCCAACCATGTAAATATGTTGACACAGTATGCACAACTGCACATGTTCTTTTATTATTTATTTCATTATCATTTTTATTTTTTGTATCCATGACCATGAATCAGCAACGTGCATCACAGTGCTAAGGGCATTGAGCCCTAGGTTGATGGGGCCAGACAGATCTGAAGAGGGAAGGGAGGGAAGCAAGGCTAATCTCAATTTTATAATAACTAAGCTTATATGATAAAATTGCTTTTAAAGATGACACCATATGTCAGAATTTAGCTTCAAAATTTCCCAAGTTTAAAATAATTATAAAATTCTACTCCTATTAAAGAGCGAAAATTCCTAATCCTAAAGAAACCACTATCAAACTGAAAATAATATTTTTGCAATCATTATCATCAAATTCAACTTCATTAGTTATTCTTTGTCTATGTTAATTTCTCTCCACTCATCTTGAAAATCAACACCACTGTCATGAGAAGAAGCCTTTTCCTTTTCAAATAGACAAATACTAATTTGGAGAAGATAACGTTTTTGCATTTTAATTGATCTACTATGATCGCAACCTTCTTTGACTCTGCCAGCTCTAGCAATCTTATATTGTGCAAAAGAAATGGTGGAATTCATTCATCCTTTTTCATCTTTTAGCCTTTTATTTCTTTGGATTTGATATGTTATGAATGAAAGCATATTGAACTTTTTCACCTTGTTTGAATCAACAGAATAGGTTGCTTGATGGATTAAACTTATAAATAACAGAACCAACACCAAAACGATGGATGAGTTTAGTTAACAAGGGAGATCTTCTTTATGCCCTGCACCCTTGATAATGTTCAACTTAAAATTTTTAAGTTAAATATTTTGACTTATCTAAGTGATTTTTTACTTAACTGGAATTTTAAGACTGTGTTATCAAACAAGCTAAAAACCAATAAACATAGTGTATTGATTCAAGTGCTGAAATAAGTTATCAAATAGACCCTAAGATTCTATAAAAAACATAGACCCTAAGACCAGAGCATAATGAGACTTCAGCATGAGGGATGTCTTCAGTAAATATGTATAGATGATAGCACGGACAACCATGGTTAAGAAATAGGAAAGACAATGTAAAATGGAAAAAGCCAGAGATATAGATCAGACCAAGGTGAGCCTTGAGCATGAGGCATGCCTTCAATAAACATGTATGGATGATAGCTCGGACAACCATGGTTAATAAGAAGAAATAGGAAAGACTATGTATGGATGATACCTGTTTCTATTTTATCCGTTTGTGCCTTAGCTTCTGCAATTTTTCTGAAGCAATATTCAACGCACTCATGGTAAGGATTGGAAGCATTTATACAATCAGGGTGCACTTTCCTTTCTTCAGTCATCATACACTATATTATAGCTGGATCAGTGCCACAATACAGGAGGAGAAATGAACAATAGAGCACCAGAAAAGGGCAACAGCTGAAGCAAGCTGCTGAAAGTGTTGTACAGATCATTAAACAAGCATCAAAATCATTTAGATTGAACAGTAAAGTAAAACTTCTCCTCATGTGGAGACATCGAAAATTGACCATGCAGTCCAAATTCATAAGCCCAAATTCAATCCCAATTCATAAGCCCAATTCATAATCCCAATTTCAATTTCGATCCCAATTCAATCCAATTTCAACCCCAATTCAATCTAAATTCATAATCCCAATTCTTTCTCAGACATTTAAACATTTTATCAAACATATAAGCAAGCAGCAAAAGAAAAATCACCAAAATTTATGTACTCAATCGAGAGAGGTCCAGCAAAAGAAAAAGAAAAATCACCTTGCCTTTTGCGTTAAGCAAGCAAGCAGCGACTGACCGGTGGCCCGCGGTGGAGACCGGCTGCTCCTCTCCTCTGTAAATCCCTTGCGCCGGGGGTGTGCGATTCCCTCTGCGCGTCACGACAATGAATTAGGGATATTATTAGGTGCTGTGTGCTGTGCCCTTTATTTCGCAATCGATTTTCATTTAAATAAAAACGATGTCGTTTTCATATCGTACCTTAGGGCTTAGCCTTCCCTTTGCAGCCTGTTGCCTTTTGGTGGTGATGATCGGCGAAGGAGACAGCGAGATGGAAATTGGAGATTGATTAAAGAAAGAATCAAGGCAGGTAAGGAGGGGAGGATTATGTTAGGTTTTGCTGAAGGCTGAAGATGGTGAGAAAAGGAGAAGGAAGGAGGCGATAGACTGTGTTATTCGAATTTGGGATTGAGAATTTTGGGAATTTGGTGGGGGTGTATTTAGTTTTTTTTTTGTTTTGTTTTTTCCGAAAGGAGGTGTATTTAGTTTTATTTTAGCCATTTAGTTTTCCGTACCCGTGTTTGAACGGGAAGTTTCGTGCAAAGACGACGTTTTTCAAGTAAAATTCTGTTAAAATTTTGCTATTCAACTATTAAAAATTGGACAAATTACAAATCTAAACAAACTGACGGGGTCTATTAATATATTTAATCTATTTTATTTTTTTAATAAAAAAAAACAATGTATTAATGAGTCAAATCATGGTAAAATTGTAACAATGAAACAGAAACATAACTCGGTAATAAATTAAAAAAAGAAGGGTAAGTGGATAAACGAGAAGACTGTGCTAACACATGTATCATCCCATTCACTTGCCGCCGTATCCATTTGACTGAGTAAGAGTCATTTGATGTTAGAATCAATCGTATTTGAATAATTCTATCCCCAAATTCGGAATCATCAACATAACTAGAGTTTATTGCATCAATCACTTGTTTAACATCAGATTCGAAAACCACATTCCTTCTTCCAACAGCTTCTAGCCATTGCATAGCCTGTAATAGTGCTTCAGCCTCACATTCTCGAGTTGTTGGACAACATAACAAACCCGCACATCTTCCCATTACAAACTGTCCATTTGCATCTCTTACTGCTGCTCCCATCCCTGCACGACCATCAGCGTTAAAGCATGCGGCATCAACATAACACGAGAGAAATCCTTCCGATGGCGGGTGCCAAGCCGTGCAAGTAGCGAATGAATTATTTCCTGCTACTGTATTTCTAATTCGTTGTTCTCCTGTACCAGTCCGATTCCTCAAGGCATTTGCTTCTGACCAATCATTAAGTACTGTGCAAGCTTGAGCCACTATCTGATCTGTTGTGCGAATCTCATACTGCCAAAGACGGGTATTCCTAGCCTGCCATAAACTCCAGAGGTGCATCAAAAAATGTTTTCACAATTTGTTCTGGTGCTGCTCTAATCATATTATGAAACCATGCTGTCAGATTCTCAGCCACTGTTGCCTCCGCATTAATTCGTTCCAGCATCCCCGCCTTCTGCCATACTCTTATAGCTCCTGCACATTCAATAAAAAGATGCCATCCATCCTCCCAAGGTTCGTTACATATCACACAAGTACTACATACCTGTAACCCACGAAATAGAAGATTCACACGCGTTGGGAGACAATTTCGTGCTAGTTGCCAACCAAAATATCAGACCTTTTGTGGAATTTCAGCATACCACAATTTTTTCCAAGCTCCCTGAACATGAAATCTTTCACCTGCTTCCAAAGTTGTAGCCAACCTGTAAGCACTTTTGACTGTGTAACGTCACGTAAAATGGAATTTCCATATTAACCGATCCTCACTACTCAAAGTACCAACGGATAGTTTATGAATTTCTGTAATATCTCTATGCTCGAAAACTTCCTCCAATAACTCTTCATCCCAATCTCTGGAATTATGGATAAACAAATCACTAACTTTCAAATACTCCAGCCCATCCACTATAGGGGTTCGTATATAGCCATCCTCCTCATTACGCAACCATCTCTCACTCCACACATTTATTGATTGACCGTTTCCAATTTTCCATCTGATTCCTTCTCTAATGATTAGTTGAGAACTCGAGATACTTCACCATATAAAACTTGGTGAATGCCCTAATGAGGCTCCCATAAAATCCCCTTTTGGATAATATTTAGCTTTGAAAACTTTACTAACAAGCGAAGATGGATTGGTTAATAACCGCCATCCCTGTTTTCCCAACATAGCAAGATTAAAGGCTGTGAAATTTCGGAAACTCAGTCCTCCCATCAATTTTGGAGCACATAATCTGTCCCATGCCATCCAATTCAGTCCTCTCTCACTTGACTTTTTATTACCCCACCAAAACGAATTTAGCATTCATTGTAATTCCTCAGTCGTCGATATAGGAAGCAAGAATACACTCATGAAATAGATTGGGATAGCTTGTCCTGCTGCTCGAATAAGTGTAGCCTTACCAGCTTTTGATATTCCTTTCCCTCTCCGCGCTGTAGCCGCTGCCATAATCTGTATCTGAAGTGTGCAAAGATTGCTCGCTTCGTTCTGCCCACCAATGATGGAAGGTCCAAATACCTTCCTGTATTCAACGGACTAGTAATTCCCAAAATGCTTGAAATTCCCATAGCTAGGTCATTTTCCACATTTCTACTGAACATGATTCCAGATTTTTGACAGTTTATAGCTTGTCCCGAAGCTAATTCATATGATCTGAGTAATTTTTTTAACACTCTAATTTTAGATATGGTAGCCTGGCAAAATAAAAATGCATCATCAGCAAAGAGCAAATGTGAAATCGCAGGCGCCCCTCGCTTAACTCGACATCCATGCAATAACCCCCTATTCTCAGCTGCCACCAATAATGATGTCAACCCTTCAACACAAAGCAAAAATAAATATGGTGATAGTGGATCACCTTGGCGGAGTCCTCTTTTCGGGCAAATAGGACCAACCAACTGATCATTTACTCTAACCATATATTGCACAGAAGATACACAATGCATTATCAAGTTCACCCATTTATCTGCAAAACCCAACTTTAGCATCACTTCTCTTAGATAATTTCAATCCATCCTGTCATATGCTTTACTCATATCAACCTTTAGTGCCACATTACCTACTTTCTTAGCAACGTTATTGTTAATGCTATGAATAAGTTCAAATGCGATCAAAACATTGTCATGAATAGACCTCCCTTTAATAAAAGCAGATTGATTTTCCGAGATAATCCCAGTCAGAAGCATCTTCAATCTATTTGCTAAGACTTTGGAGAAAATTCTGAGTATAACATTACAAAGTGCTATTGGACGAAGTTCAGTCATAATAACAGGATTCTCACACTTTGGAATAAGAGTAATGACAGTATTATTAAGCTCAGAGGGGAACATACCTTGATCGAACCATGTTGACCCAGCAGTAAAGATATCATCTCCAATTATGTCCCAAATTTTTTTATAAAATCCTGGATTAAATCCGTCGGGTCCTGGAGCGTTATCAGGATGCATATCAAATAAAGCTCTCTTGAACTCATGTTTTGTAAGTGGTCGTAGTAATTGCTCATTGTCCCGATCAGTAATGCGTGGTTGCATTAAATCTACCACTTCACTCCATTCACTATTACTGTCAGAGAAAACCGATTCAAAATATATCCCTAGTTCCATTCAACTTCTACTCTCGCTTCTTCGTCTTTCTTCGTTTCAATTGAGGGAGACTAAATAGCGCAATTTAATTATGTGGAAAAAGAAAGAAGAATTATGTGGAAGAAAATGGTATTGTTTGATTTTTTAGCGGTAAAAAAGAATTATGTGTAAGAAAATGGTATCGTTTGATTTTTTAGCGGTAAAGAAGAATAATGTGGAAAAAAATGGTATTGTTTCAATTTCCTCAATTTTTCTCCATTTTTATCGCATTTGTGACGAAATTTATCGCATCCCGTCACAAATATGACAGCTATTGACAAAATTATAACAAGATAATCTTTCTTATTTCCACAAAATATGTTTCTTCTTTAACATTATTTCTATTTCTATAACATAATTACCAAAAAAAACAAAATGTTATTGTGTTTAATAAATTTTTTATTTTTATTTTATAATTTATTTGTTGATTAATTTAAAACCTGTCTATGATTGGACCTTAACTATCAGCTCGAGCTTTTAGTTCAAAACGGTTCCATGACATGGTATTAGAGCCTCTAGGACCAAACGGTCGAGGGTTCGAGTCCCAACAACCTCATTATTGTGCGGAATTAAAAACACATGGCGGGATGGACCTGTGTTGTGCACGCTGCAAGCCCAAGGGGCATTTGCGTGTGGGGGTGTGTTGGAGAATAATATAAGATCTATGATTGGGCCTTAACTATCAGCTCGAGCTTTTAGTTCAATTGGTTCCATGATAATAATTAAATAGCTAACAACAACAACAAACAACTGAACCAAATAAGCCCTAAGCAAACGTATAATTTGGTTCATATTTTAGCTTTTTGCTTCATTGAGCTCTTATATGATTATATGTAAGACTTGTACAATCTAAAATTTGATGTGATTGATATGGATGCTTTCTATGGTTACTTTACAAAATAGTCATCTGAATTAACCGCTGATTTATAAAAAACAATATACAAATAAAAAAAGACAGACAGAGCACAAGGGGAAAAGCAAAAGGAAATTCTACTCTTCTACTAATTTTTGTTGGAGAAGATGGACGTTTTTATTGCTAGATACTTGTATACCAACATCAATTAACTAACACCAACTACTCAAAGACAAACATAACTGAGTTTAAATAAAATGAGAACAAGCAGAAATATCCACATTCCATTCTTTAATTCACATAGATGACTATCACTTTATATTACCATATACCATGAACATAACAACTTACACCAGCAAATATCCCCACAATTTCATGCACACAAAGCAGATTCTACTTAGAGTAAAGCCATAGAAAGATGTCAAAACAGAAATTGAATTTAGCATATCATCTCCTGCTGTTTCACCAAAAAAGATTTTACTTCATCTCAAGTGTGTGGTTTAACCAAAGGAAGTAGATTTGGAACAGTGCTATCTGCTAGTTCAGACCCCATGAAACAAACAAGCAAATAAGGAATGAATGGTTATAAGTTATAACAACTAACAAGCAAAAACCCAGGTAGAAACCATGAATTGTAACAGCTTACAATACAGCAGCACCATTGATGAAATTGCATATGGAATAAGCAATGCCAAAAAAAACTGCTTCAAAATTCAGCAGGCAAAGGTCTTCAATGAGATTAACAAGATTTGTTTCCTTCATCTATCTGATAGTATACCAAACAAATCAAAGCTACAGGCCTATTTATATAACATTCTAAATTTTTTGAAGAAACTAAAGCATTTCCCCTAAGCCACAACCTCAATAGTCAATAGCAACCAACATATAAAGCCAACTTAATCAAAGAATAAATTGCTTTGTTAATCCTGTACTACCTTCATCCCAAATTGATAGACCACTTTCAGCTTTCATTTAGTTTAAACAATTGTAGCAAAGATAGTATTTAACATATTTTCAAGTCTACGAAACCATAAATTCAAGTCTTACTGTTACGAGATAATCTTCAGAACAACATGTGAAATAACATTGACTATGAGAAAAACAAACTCAACTCAGTGATGGTTCATACATATCCATACATACTTTCAGAAATAACAATGATGAAGAATTGCAGTTCAAAATATTTATTGTAGATAATCACTAAACTCTAATAGCTTTATAATTCAATGCTATCATACTAGATACAACAACTCCAGATCTGATGTAGAGAGATTCACATCAAAATTGACCCTAATAATAATTAAACCAAACTCGATTTATTTCTCCATGACCACAAACTGCCAGATGAGATCAAATTGAAATCCCCATTTTCCATATTTTAACCATCTGAATCTAATTATTGTTCCTTCTCCCTTTCATCAACGATTATCAACATAAAGATAAACTAAATCTAAAAAAAAAAAAAAAGAGCAAGCTTTATAAGAAATCATACACTCTTGATAATCCCTCTCCTAGCCAAGAATTTAGCCAGCGGAGGCGTAACTGCAAGGGTTATGGGCACTCGTATAGGAAACAGCGCCTTGTTACAGAGCAAAGCCATAGTAAATGCACCACCAGCGGAGGCTGCAAGCTCAGCCGCTCGATTCCTCTTCTTTTCCACATCCGCCGCCGTCTCTGTAGTCGCAGAGCCGTCCTGAGATTGTTTATCAGATTCCTTGGCAGAGATTCCAGGAAGATGCAACCTGTCAAAAAGGGATTCAACATCGACGTTGTTCTTGATGGCAATGTAGAGGCCAGTAATTGAGGCTGCAGATACAGAGCAATGAACAACAAAAGCTACTTTTCCATACTTCTTTAGTATTTCTTTAAGTCGACCAGCCATTTCTGCTCCGGATTTTTGCTGAGAATTTCAAGTTTTTAGGGTTTTGTAAGGGGTTTGGGATTGTTGATACTTGAACAAGAAGCTGCTGCTATGACTCTGCAGTCCAATGCCCCTGAAACGACAGCGTAAGAGCATCGCGTTTTTAATTTCTCAACTATTCTGGTCCGAGTCATATCATATTATCTCTTTTTTTCTTTTCTTTTATTGATTAAAGCCGACAGTCATAACTCTTTTTAGAAAAAAGTTTTTTTTTTTTTTTGAAATATTTTTTTAAAAAAGGTTAGTCTCGTTAAATTGAAAGATTAATTAGCTCGCTGAACTTGTGTTTCACCAGGTCTTTGAATTTGATTCTTTCGTATTAACAACTATTTGAATTTCTATAAAAGTAGACTATTTCCCTGGATTTTATAATTATCGCACAAACTCTCTAAACTTACTAATTCCGTAACAACTAAATATAAAAACTATAATACTAAGGACCCGTTTGTTTTACTTATTGGAAAAAACTGATTTTCTAAAAAAAAAAAAAGGGACTTCGGTTTTTGTAAAAGGCTACTCTTCAGATGTAAAAGACAAATAGGAGGGTCACAAACCAAACGCCTAAAACTCTCCATTTTGAAGTGAAAAGGCAAACATGGACATGAAAATGAGCAACCAAACACCCTCTAACTCTCATTCCTTATCTATTCGATCTTTCAAATCTGCAACACTAACTCGTATAATAGGTTGAAAGGTAGAAGAAGAGAAAAAATTACATCTCGAATAGATGAACACTAGTACAGAAATGCTCACTTGTGTCGCACCTCTTGTGTCGCGCCTGAAGAGAAGGCGACACAACAGAGCAACTAGTGTCGCGCGTTCTTTAAACGCGACACAACTAAATATTCTGTGCCATCACTTGTGTCACGCTTGAAGAGCGTGCGTCACAAATGAGTTACTTCTTGTATCGCCTGTCTTTCAGTGCGACACAAGAGTAAGCTTGTGACGCGCTTTTACTAAAACGACACAAGGAGTGTTTTATCTTTATGACACACTTTTATAAAAGCGACACAAGTAGTGTGTTATCTTTGTGTTGCTCCTTTCTAAAGTGTGACACACCTAATACGAACTACTATTTGAATATAAATATTTTTTATTCATATTTTTTTTCTTAGTTTCTACATATTTCTTAAAAAACTAAAAAATTACAAAAATGATGAAAATTAAATATCTTGTACATATATATATAAACTTAAAAACTTATCTCATATAAATTAATTAAAAATAAAATGAACCGAAAAATATATACTTAAAGTGTAAAAATGGAGGATCGAACGTAATTAAAAATAAAATGAACTAAAATGTAAATACGAAGGTTCGAACCTCTAACCTGTCAAAACATTGCTAATATCTTAACCATCTGAGCTATTTTATTTCTTATCAACCATTCACTGATTATAAACTTATCCCAATAAATTAATTAAAAATAAAATGTACTAAAATGTAAATATAGAGGTTCAAACCTCTAACCTATCAAACTATTATCTAATGTCTTAACCATCTGAACCATTATATTTGTTGTCAAGCATTTACTAATTATAAAAAATATAAAACGTTTAAATATAAGAATTTTACCTAATTAATAAAACCAGAACTCTTTTATCGTATGCTTTCTCTGCTTCCTTATTTCTAGGTTTTATTTTCTCCATAGCCGTCAACTCCATAGCCGCCAACCTCCACCTTGCACACTGCCATCTCCACCTTGCACCGCCACCTCGCACACCGCCGGTCATTCCGCTTCTCAAGGCGCCGGAAACAAGGAGTGGCTTCCTCCACCGTCGTTCCTCCACCGTTCATCCCTTCCGAGCGCTCTCGTTCCTCTACCGTCTCGCACAGCGTCGTTCCGTCTCGTCGTTCCTTCTTGCACAGTGTCGTTCCGTCTCGTCGTTCTATTTCGTCTCGCACATGCGATGTAAGTAAATTTCTGGATTAAATTTCTATTATTCATGTTTGTGATGAATTAAATTCTGGGTTAAATTTCTGTTCGTGGTGGTTATTTGGGATTTTTCTGCCGCAGTGCTTGGTTGGTCTAGTTAGGGTAGTAGTATATTGTTAGTCTCTTCCCTGTTTGTTAGTCTCTTCCATCTTTGTAAGGTAAGATGATTATACAATCTGTTTGTTAGCCTCTTCCATTTTGAATATCAATATACAATCTGTTTGTTAGTCTCTTATGTCTGACATCATTCCTCTGCCATATTTTATGTATCATGAGTTATAAATCCTAATTTTAGGAGGCAGTTAGACAAAGGTACTGGCATCCTCCAAGGCATACTTCAACGTCTATATTAGCCTTGACTATTTTGAAATTTACGTTGCATCATCTTCTCGTGTACTTTGCATAGTTCCAACTTAATATTTACTCCCTCTCATCAGGTGATCTCCTCTGTATATGCTTGGTTAAGCTTATCTATTACTAAGGTAAAAAGATAAGGACTTAAAGCAGATTGTTAACTAAACAATTATAGGAATTTCTCTTGATTCCCCTGTCAAGGTTCTTCACAGCCATAACCACTTCATTACACATGTCATATATTTTTGTTTTCAGGGTGAAGCATTGTTTCAGACTCATGAGAACTTAGAGCATTTGGCAATGATGGAAAAGGTTTTGGGCCAATTGCCTCAGCACATGTTAAGAAGAACAGAGTATGTTCTTCTCTGAGACTTCCTGTTTTATTTTAACATCTAGATTTTCCATGAAAAATTTGTCCAGTGTGATTCACTCTCTCCCCCTACTTGATGGTGGGGATTGTGGTTGATTCAGCCGCCATGCAGAGAAGTACATTAGAAGGGGCAGGTTGGACTGGCCTGAGGGTGCAACATCTCGGTAAAGCATAAAAGCTGTGACGAAGCTACCACGTCTTCAGGTGCATATGTGCCACTACTATTACTCCCCAATGGCTTGTTGTGTTTCTGTTGTTCATATGAATTCAGTAATTTTAGAATACCGAGTCCATCTTGCTTCTTCAATGCTTGATTTTGTGCTTGCTTATGTTTCTTCTGGCAGAATATTGTAATGCAACATGTTGATCACTCTGCTGGGGATATCATTGATCTCTTGCAAGGTCTCCTTAGATATGACCCATCCAATAGGCTAACTGCTCATGAGGCTTTGAAGCATCCCTTCTTTACAAGAGATAATTACATGAGATTTTAATGTGTTTGTAATGTTCCTTATTGTGGGATGGTTCACTTGGTCATTTCATAACGACTGATGAGTTGAACTGGCCGCTCTGGGTTTCCTGGTTTCTTTTCTATAGTAGTGCTATCATTAATGTGTTTTATCATCAGTGTGAAGGAGCGGAGAGGGCTGGTCAGGATTTTGAGGCATCTTTGTAATTTTCTTTGTATTGCGCATTTGTAAATAAACAGTGTAAGGGGAAGTTCTCCCCCATTTTTTCTATAATCATTGTTGTCTTTCTCTTTTGCCTCTCTCAAAATAGCCCTTTTACAGTTAAGGTTGATAGCACTTTAACAGTTAAAACCATTTTAAATGTGAAACAGTATAGCTGCTTTTTATCAACAAACTATTTCCCGCTCTGTTGAATCTGTTCGGGTAACTTGATAGAAAATTTCATACATTGCATTAATTTATACACATTATGTTGTATAGACAGGTATGTAACTAAAGGTGGAATGGGCATAGTTTAAAGCTGGGGTGAGGATCTAGTCCTTCAAAACAATATGGTGAGTAGATTTGGAAAAAGAAAGTGTGACTGTTGACAAATTGCAAAATCAGCTACTGCTTGAGTTTGGGGTACACCTTAACGTTTTGTTCTGCATCTGGTTGCTTGCAGCACACCGCTGGGAGGGGCACTCATCATGATAGTACAGTGACTATACAACCCGTAGGAGTATCTTAGAAAGCTTCCAAGGTTTGATCGTACTCGAAAAACTCCTTTAATGTTAAATATGATTGCATTTCTACTTGTCTCTTCCTGAAGCCGGGTAATTTCGCCTGACGGAAGACGAACCTGACTAGTTACCATATGAACATTTGCAAACATTGAATGCTCCTTTGGTACTGAGAAAGATTCAATATACTGGGTAGCAATAAGAGTATTCCTGTAGTAGAGATCAATGATCATGTTACTGAACTCCACACCAGTGTCAGTACAGAGAGATCAGCATTAAGCAGAGCGCCTGCATCAACATTTGTGTGGATGTAAAATTAATAGACTGTGCTTCTTATTTGCAGGAGTTACCCCATGAGTTGGATGCGGAAGTAATGTTTCTTAGAGGAGAGGGTGCTAATTTGGAGGTACGGGATTGGTGATTGAGATTTCTAGTGGCAGAGTTATTTATTTATCATTTTCCCTCTCATTTTGATTTCTCAATTATTTGCAGGTATTAAAAGACAAAAATTTAAAGGGACAACTTTCTGATAGAGAAGGATTATATCGAACATCTGCACAAGCTGCTACCAAGGCTGAGAAGGTGAATTACTTGCTACTTTATATCTTATAGTTTGTTCTAATTTTGTATCTTCTCTTTTCATCTCTGGTTTTGGAAGGTATAAAGGGTGAGTGTTGTAAAGTGATTCTCAATTTGTTTCATTAACGTTAGTTAATATATCAAAATAGTTTCTTTCTTGAAGGATGGTTAGTTTTTCTGTTCTTAGATCCTGGCATGTTATTGTACTGTAACTGCTAGATTTTTTCTCTCCACACTGTTGATCCTTCCCATAAAATAAAAAGTAGAATTCTTTTTTCTTTCCTTTTCTAATATGTGATATTTCTAATCAGTGGCTTCCGCCAATTCCTGGAGGCTATCTCGAGCCTGAAGGTGTTGAAAGGACATGAAGGATTCAACAAGAATCAATTGCTCCGGAAGTTGATATCTTAAGCTCAAAGAATCAACATGATGTAATCTTACCAGGTTGTCTGTTATCTTATTAGTGTTCATTTCCTTTTCTCCACAATGTATTAACGGTCCATTTAATTGAAAACAAAATAGCACAGATATAGGTTTAACGTTAAAAAAAGGTACCAATTTAGACCTCGATAACGGAACGAGACACGATGTTGATATTACTCTGTTAAGTTTTGTCAATTATATGTGGAGGGAAAGTCAAAACTTAACGGAGTAATAGGAATGACGTGTCCAATCCGTTCTTGAGGCCTAGATTGATACTTTTTTAAACGTTAAGCCTATATTGGTACTATTTTGTACATGTGTCTAAATTTATTTCTACAAAAACCATAGGCCTATTTTGGTACCTTATCCCTTATGAGTGTGTAATTACTGTTAAATAATTTTCAATGAATATAAAAGAGACTAATAAAGTAAAAATGCTAGCTAGCCATGATTGTTAATACAATGTACGTGTAATTACTGGTGATATTTATGCTTGATTATAGTTCAATATTAGAGCTCCATTCAATCCAAAAAAATATATATTTTTTTAAAAAATATCAATATTTTGCGTCGCGCGTGAGGAAGGAGCGATACAAAGTGTACCAGATTAATCAGGGAGCTTGTGTCGCGCACCCTTGGAGTGCGTCACAAAAATATCATATGTTGTGTCGCGCACTCTAGAAACGCGTCACAAGAGTTATAGCTCTATTGTATCGCGCGCTTGACAAGTGCGACACAACAGATGAGTAGCTTGTGTCGCTCTCAAGAGCGATGCAAAGTTCTTGTGTCGCACCCCTGTTGTGTCGCACAAAAGTGCGACACAACAACATGAAAAAGTGCGACACAAGTAAGCATTTCTGTACTAGTGGAAGATGTATTTTTATAATTTAGATTTAATAAGTTTTTGTATTTAGTTGTTACAAAATAAACTTAAAAATTTGATAAGACATTTACAAAATTTAGAGAGTTAATCTACTTTTAGAGCATATCTATCGCTCCCATAAAGAGCATGAGAGATGTTGATATATGTCTAATTTGGATAGTCATAATGGCTTGTTAGAGTCTGCTTATAACTTGTGGGTCAAAAGCGTCTTTCGGGACCATTGCCAATATTAGATAGACATATAGGATCGCATGCATAAAAAGTCTGGTTGGAATATATATCCAGGTAGCTTCAAATGTATATGATATTTATGTACATTTAAGCATAAATAAATGAGTGTTAAATAACACTTGAGTGAAACAGAGTTGAATTGGATTAAAATCTAATTCAGCCCAAGCCCACTAAAATAAATAATAAAATGGGAATTATCTGTTAGGAAATTATATGCTAATTGATTGAAATATAAATAAGATAATAATATATATTTATAATATTTGATATTATGAATAAGGAAGGGTGTTATTAAACCCAGCCCCATTTTTCCACCCCTAGCCCCGTGAAAGGACGAAAATGCCCTTTCGTGGGTTTTGGGAGGGGAAAAAGCTATTTTTTTGCTCTCCCGACACGCGGGCGTGTGACTATCACGCCTCACCGTGTGGTCGGGCGTGATAGCCCCACGCCTCACCGTGTGGTCGGGCGTGTAGAGATCACGCCCGACCACACGGTGAGGCGTGGGGCTATCACGCCCGACCACACGGTGAGGCGTGATAGTCACACGCCCGCGTGTCGGGAGAGCAAAAAAAATAGCTAGTCCACTATTGAATTAAATCCGTAAATACCTGTTACGTAAAAAAAAATAGTCCGTTGTTGAATTAAACCCGTAAAAAAATTAGTCCGCTAGTCCATATCTAGACGACGAGCAGGTGACGGGACGGATTTCCCCCCGATAGTAGGCCGCTCTGTCTACAAAATTACACTAAATTAATCTAAAAATTTAACATATAAATTATAATCGAATTAATATCAAAATTTCATATATAAATTAAACCCCAAATTAATGTAAACATTTAACAATTTAATTAAAACGTAAATATAATTTTTTTTTAAAAAAAACATTTCAAAAACCCCTCGGGCGTATGAACATCACGCCCGACCTATGGTGAGGGCGTATGAATATCACGCCCGACCTATGGTGCGGGCGTGATAGCCTCACGCCCGAACCACAGGTCGGGCGTGATATTCATACGCCGGAACCGTAGGTCAGGCGCGATGTTCATACGCCCGACTGCGATTCCGGCGTTTTAAAAAAATCACCCACAGATTCAATTTTTAACTTAAATCAAAAAAACAAAAACGGTAAATCTTATTATTTTCGCTTTCCCTTTACGGTTGTTGTTACACTCCATGTTTTGGTTCACAAATTAGTCCGGATTTGATCAAAGAGTGTGTAGGGTATTTGAGAGGTTTTGTGTTTTTTCAAATTTTGGGTAAAGGGTAGTTTGGTCTTTTTACGGGGCTAGGGGTGGGAATTCATGGCTGGGTTTAGTAATCCACGTAAGGAAATCAAACATTATCTTTTCAGCTGAGGATAAATGCTTTTTTTAATTTGATAAGGAAACACACATATATATGGTTATAATTGTAGAAATCATGTATATATATAATTATTATCTTTGATTAAAAAAAAGTTAAAGATAATAATCTAATTAAATTAATTAAGAAAAGAGATTTTATTTGTGTGCTGCCTCTGAGTAGAAATTAGGTTTTATTTGTTTTTTAATTATTAGAAAATTGAAATAAATAAGAATTAATTTAAATTCTAACTAAATATAAAAAAGGAGAAAATAAGTTTTATTTTTTTAAGCTTTTAGTTTTCCATTTTTCACTGATTACTAAGAACCCTAGTCGCCCCCGTTTGCTTGGAGCAACTCTTAGTGGCCAAAATTCTCAGTGGGAGAAATGTGCTAGCACATAATCTTCTAACTAAAAGTCTCTCACCTGTGTGAATGTAGATGAAGTTGCCAATAGTGACTTCTAATCTCCATTCAGAAGCTTCTCCAATCTGGTTCTCTGGTGAAAGGTATTTTTCTTGCCATTATTTGATGCATGAGATCCTATATATCATTTTTCTATTGAAATTATTTTATTCTACACCATGTTTTACACCAAGAAAACCCAACAGTGGTATCAGAGTGATATGCATGCTAGTAATTGGTTGAAATATTTTGATTTTGGACTTGAATTTCATTATTTTGGAATAAAGGGATCGACTCCATAGGTAACGCAATTGCAAGCAACCCGCGATCCTGAGCAGTCCGCTAGGATCATAAGCAGTTTGAGAGGTGAACTGTCCCTTAAGTGCGTGCAATCCGCTAGGCAGACTACCCCTTAGTCGTGAGCAGTCCGCTAGGTGAAATCCCTTGAATTGCAAGTAGTCTACTAGGAGGATTTCCCTATAATCACGAGTAGTTTACTTGACGAACTTCCCATCGATTGCAAGAAGTTTGCTAGGCGGACTACCATAGACACGAGCAATGGGCCAAGCATACTGCCATGTCTAGAAATTCAATCCGTGAATCTTGAAACACGTGTTGGACACGAGACAACGCAACTCCTAATAATTTAACCCATTAGTTAGTTAGATTAACAAATAGTTTAAAATTGAAATCAAAATGGTTTTATTTTCAAAGTTGTGGTGAGTAGTTAATTAAATACAATACGTTTGATTGTATTTTTGTTGACTTGTTGATATAAATTGTTTATTAGTTTGATCTTTGTGTTTTACATGCCTATGTGGTGCAATAAGAATGATCTTGTTGGTATGAATATATATTTTTTTATGAACGGTATGAATATATTTGAGAATGATATTGGCGATGATAATAATGATATGGGAATTGAGTTATGTATATATAGTATGCGTAATTTTGATTAGAAAATGTCAGAGATTAAGAAAACTCAACTAGGATAGTATATTCAATTTTTTTTTTTGGTAAGAAAGGAAAGGAAAAAAACAAAACCAACAAAAAACCTACACCGGGATCAGTCTAGGAAGGCTGACTCCAATCCTATCCTCTAGGAGAGAAGGCAAAAGAAAAGAAGGAGGAACAGATAGGGTAGAAACACCTAACATTCTCCCATGCCCAGCAGCTGCTAAGCGATCCGCCACGCGGTTTTGCTCCCTAAAAATATGGGAGAAATTAAGATACTCAAAGGCAGGACGAAGCCTCAAAATAGCTTTGATGAGATTCTGGCTCTTCAGACAAACAGCCTGGCTATCTGAAATCCTGTTAATAGCCTCCAGATTATCAGATTCCACCGAGAGCTTTTTAACACCCAGATTATCAGGATAGTATATTCAATGATTATGATTGAAATGAGAAAAATGAATATATTCTAATCATGTGAAAAATAGACATTGGGTATTTGTTACAACATGGTGTTAAGGTACCGTGTATTTGTTACGATGAGGTACCCCTATGATATTGATATTATGGCCATACAACTATTGAGTACTACTAGACTAGGATAAACACAATTTTTAAATAAAAGGGCTATTAAATTGTAAATTGATAAACATGTTACTTGATAACATTAAATGCACGAAACTATTGCCCATGTGGTTTAACTATGTATTTAATTAGCTATCTTATTGATTCGACATTTCACCCCTTATCACCACTTTTCAGGAATAAAAGACCAGCGACACTCGTCTGAATCGGACAGTATGTAGAGTCGTCATTATTATGATTATATTTTTAATAGTCTAGCTTATTTGAACTTTTGGGAAATTTTAAACGTTTGGTTTTGTTTATTTGAACTTGTTGGATTACATTTATAAACTTAATGCAATCGCGCTTTCGAGCTTTGTTACTATATTAAATAGAATTTATTATTATTATATAAATTTATGGTTTGTGAAGATGGTGTTGCATGATGAGTGGAGTCTTACATATGTGGGATATGCAAAATTTAGAAAATTGTGATGAGATCCATAATTAAATCTAAAATATTCTTATTATTGGAGCAAAAGACATGTCTCATGGGAGATTGCACTTCACGCTCGCTTCTCCTTTGGCCAAATGTTGCGCATCTCTTTATTTATCTTTTTCGTATGTTTTCCTTCCTCTCGATGAAATTAAGTAAGCGAGTCACTTGACTCAGAGCATCTCTATTGGTCATGTATAGGCACCATTTTGCATTTTTTCACAAGGATAAAAGAGTATCTGACCAGTAAAGTGAATCAAAATTTGAGTGTTTGTTTTTGGAGATTGTCCATAGATGGATATTGTTTTACTCTTCTGCACAGGGTCACTTGCACAACTTGATAAAAGAAAAGATAAAATTGAAGTGTATTGCTTCAAAACAATTACTGTGTACTGATTTATTGGTTTTATTGGGATTTTTTAGTTATTAAAATTTTGATTTTGAATATATTTAACGTTAAAATCATTGTTCGGGTTTCTACATGGTGTATTGCAAGTTACAAAAAAATATTGAATATTTATATTTGAATTTATTTAATTTTAAAATTAAATTATTAATACTTAATTGATTGATAAAAATTAATATAATAAAACAAATTTTTTAAATATTATTAGAATTGAATAAATAAAGAAAATAAAATGTGAGATAATGTGTGAGATCCATTAAAATAATTTGAAAATATGTAAATATTAAAGATAATTTTTTGTTAGAAGTATTTTTTATTGGATAGTATTTTTTAAGGTGATATGATATGATAACTCTCAAACCTTCAATCGATCTTCTTAATTTTAGAGACTTTGATTTTTGCAATTCTAATAATTAGGTGTTTTTGGTAAACTACTGATTGCTCATTGAATACAATAATTAGAATTGTTCTAAGTGATTGAGTGTTTAATATATCGGAGAAGCTATATATATATATATATGAAAAAAAGTAACATTTGTGATAATTAAGGGATATATTATAACAATAGCATAATACACGAGCTCAACGAAGAGACAATGTAATTGGGGCTAAAGAATAGTTTTGTTTTAAAAGTGATTTTTAATAATTATTTTATTGTGGTAGTTAGTTAATTGTGTTTGTTGCTTGAGAGCTACTACATATCTTTTCCTAACATGCAAAACCGTCTTTTTGATTGGTACTGTAGTAGCCCTTTGGTTAGGTATTGGAGCAACATTACCTATTGATAAATCTCTCATAAGGTTGGCTTAATTATTTTTAAATCATGACTAAACAATACTTCTTTCTCCATTTGCATATATATATATATTACACGTGTCCCTCTTTGATTTTAAAAACACAAGATAAAATCCTTGAGTTTTCACTATTAAATCCCATCCATAAACTTATATAAAATGGTTAATTTATCTTTTTTATCATTAATTAATTTTATATATATTTAATTAAGTTTATATAAATTTTATTATATCAATACAAATAGGAAAAATAATACTAGTAACAAAATTATATTATTATTTAATCAAATTTATTATAACTTCAAAAAAAAAAAAACAATATCCTTCATATAATATTTAGTTTATTTATGTTTGTAATTTATGTACTATTAAATTTTTATTTCATTAATTAATAATTGATTAAATGAAAAGTAAAAGTAAAATTCATGAAATAATTATAATTAATTTTAATATATACTATTTTAGTAAGTAATAGTTAAACATAACAAGTTTTGTCAAAACACGTGGTGAGGCTTTTAGCCTGTTGGTTGAGAGCTTACCTATGACTCTAGAGATCATGAGTTCGAATCACATTGGGGTGGGATGAGTTAAGGGTTTTCGATCGGGGCCTAATGAGTAACCTGTTATTTTGCTTCATCAATAAGCCTACAAAATCCATTCATCATTATTTGTTTCTTAATTTAGGCATGGCAGAGACCAACAAGAACAAGATGTTGATACAGTTGGTGAGGAGGAGTTCGGACATCAATTTCGGTTCATGGTCCAAGCAATACAATTTCACTCTAGGAGATATACTTGGTACGTAATCCTAATATTTAATTTCTGTTGATGCTATTTATTTTCACTATTTCATCAGATTCATTGAATTGAATGGTGTAGTATTATTCAAGTACGAGAAAGAGCAGCATAATGTGTATGAGGTGACTGAAACAACGTATAGATCGTGCGATACAAGCAGCGGCAGCGGAGTGATAGCAAAGTATGAGACTGGAAAAGATGAAGTCAAACTTAGTCAACAAAAGAAGTATTGGTTCCTATGCAATATTGCCTCGCTGGAATGAGGTTTGTTGTTGATGTTCAAACTTCTATTAATTCTACTTCCATTTCCATTATCATCTGAAACTTTTCATTTCTTTCACGGATGCCCTTTTTCTGTTTTTGCTTATGGATTCTTTTTCATATTTTTTTTTTTTTTTTTTAAAGAAGGGAAGAAAAAAAAAACAAACAAACAAAAACCTAATCCGGGATCAGTCTAGGAAGACTGACCCCAATCCTATCCTCAAGAAGAGAAGGTAACAGAAAAGAAGGAGGAACGGAAAGGGTAGAAACACCTAACATCCCCCATGCCCAGCAGCTGCCAAGCGATCCGCCACGCGGTTTTGCTCCCTATAAATATTGGAGAAGGTAAGAGAATCGAAGACAGGACGAAGCCTCAAGATGACTTTAATGAGATTCTGACTCTTAAGACAAACAGCCTGTCTATCCGAAATCCTGTTGATAGCCTCCAAATTGTCAGACTCCATCGAAAGTCTTTTAACACCCATGCGAATGGCGAGTTTAATGCCAGACAAGATCCCCCAGAGCTCCGCAGTAAAGGAAGAGCTCATACCTAAGTTATGGGTAAACCCAGCCAGCCAGGCGCCACCAGCATCCCGAAGAACTCCACCAGCAGCAATTCTGCCATTACTAAGGCAGGAGCCATCCGTATTCAACTTGACAACCCCTTCCCTGGGCTTCCTCCAACCAACTAACTGGACCTCTTTAACCGGGGAGGGGTGAACCAGGGGCTCTCCTTCAAAACTCTTTGTAATAACAGAGAGTTTTTTTGAGAAGTAAAACCGGAGGTCAGGAATAAAGACAGTCTTCTCAGCAAATAACTCTTCATTCCTCCATTTCCACATTTGGTGACAAATAATAGCGAAGAGAATAGCCCCGTGCTCCATACTGGCCAACAAATTCCCATTAACGCCTTCAGAGAACCAGTCAATATCAGAGAACCCCATAAAGGAAGGAAGGATGTGGTGAGGAAGGACCCCTTCCCAAACCTTTCTACTATTCGGGCAATCCCTCAAAGCATGGCACAAGGTTTCCACATGGCCGCTACATCTGCTACAGGCACCAGATACAGCCAAGTGCCTTCTGTGTCTATCTGCATTCGTGAGGAGCCTGTCTTTGACTCCCAGCCATAGGAAACTCCTAATGCGGTAGGGGACTTTGAGGGCCCAAATGGACTTCCAAATTTCTAAGGGAGGATCAGCCCTATTAGGGGTAAAAGCTTCATAGGCCGATTTGCAAGAATAAGAACCATTATTAGTCAAGGCCCAGCAGTGTCTGTCCTTATCCTCCTCCTGATTACTAATCTTCACACCTCTAATATTAAGGAGGGTCTCCAGGCTAAGAAATGAGTCGAACTTAGACCAGATCCAGTCTCCCTCCGAGTCCACCACATCAGCAATTCTCCAGGAGAGGAGATCATTCGGCGGAGGGGCGATGCACACCTCAATCAACGGTTTGTCACCAATCCAGGTGTCATACCAGAAACTAATGGATCTCCCATTACCCACCTCCAAGCCAATCCCCGTACAGAACTCAGAAAATGCCCATCATTTTGTGCTTTTTTACTAAATGGTACCTGTAGTGTTTCTGCTTTTCTTTTTTTTAAATAAACCAAATTTTCGAGCATGTTAGAGATTGTTATATCAATATATCTAAATCGGTGATGAGAATAACTATTGAGTAGTATGTAAAATTAGGTGAGTGGTAGGAATGAATGAACGAATTTTTGGTACTGTTTGTAACGACCGGTCCGGAGTGGGTGGCGCTGGGGTAGAAGGCCTGAGCAAGGAGCGGCCCTAAGGGATGACGATGGGGGCAGGAATGAACTGAATCCGAATCCCACATCAGAAATGGAGAGGGAGTGATTGGGGCTTATTAGTAAGATGTGAATCCAATACATGTAGACGCGTTTTAAAACCGTGAGGTCCAATGTGTTGGAATTGGGCCGGAGCGGACAATATCTACATGGTATTGGAACAAGGTGTTACACTGTTTATCTTGAATTTATAGAAAATCTAAGTTGTACCTCTTCAATGTGAGTTAATGGTTATGTGACATTCATTTAATGGTGAGGTCAATAACTATCGCAATAGCTACACTTGCAATTTTGCCGTTAGATGAGGGTTAAAATGTGTGTGACATTAAAACCTTTTTTTATTAGTCCATGTGGTTCCGAAAATTACTATTGAGAGAGGAGATATTTTATTGGTCCACGTGTATATTTATGATGAATAACGTGATATCATCATCTAAGGATCCTCATGTTTATTTTAAATTCGTACAAATACATCTAATTTAACTCAAAACAAACCGCATTAATTCTTAATCTTTTGCTATAGTGTTATTTATTTTTATTTTATTTTTTTACAAATAGATCTCTACAATCAATATTAGTGATCTCTACAATAAATATTTATAATTTCTAAAGTTCTCTGATCCAACCTATAACCCGAGCATTTCTCAATATGATTAACAAAAGTGGAAGATTATGAATTCGAATTGATCCTATTACAAAAATGATCATTTTTCAAAGTCTAACATTAGATCACTCTCATTTAGATCGAACCTAGTAGCTATAGTTGAGATGCTAACTAGCCCGAACTTTGCAAAATTATTGCTAGATATATAATAGAGACGCATGTACACACCAAGACAAAACGCACCGAATAATTTTGAGATTAAAGATGTAAGCATCTGCATCTCAGTCAGAATTATAAAATTGATGTACGAAATAATGAGTTGTTTTCATTTTTCAAAGCAAAAATAGGAAAATATATTTTGAAATTCTTTTTATTCTTTGCCTCCTAACTATCCACAATTAATACGTCTCTAACCGGAGTTGAAGCTCATTTGTATACCAAAATTAAAGTTGAAAAGGGCTCAATGAAAAACAGAAAAGCATTTATATAATTAAGATTAAGATAGAGTAAATGTAGCAACAACACCAATTATATAATGAAACAGAAACTTGTTTAGATATGGTCCATTGTGAAGGTTGATTTGGGATCTGAAGGTGGTTTTCCCATTTCATGCCATCCTTTTGGAGGGTCTCTTGTTAGCTCAAGCAGAAACTCTCTCACGTAATCTGCTTGTACCATTTCGTTGTCCTTTTTCTCTACTTTGAATATATTGGATACAAGTCCTAAACAACTTGTTACATTTACATTTTTCACTTCTAAACCAAGTGAATCCAATGCTTCCATTAATCTCACAAATCCTCCTGCCTTGTGCTCACTAAATACATTTACATAGAACTCATTTCCATTTATTTGTGCCACTTCCACTTGGACCTACATTCATCCATATATATTCATCAAATACTTCAAATAAGAAATACTCCTAATTCATTTATTAATTTATACCTCCATTTGTTGTCCCTTGTTGTGATCATGATGATGAGTCGTAGCTTCTGTTTTGTGATTTAGTTTAGAGTAGCTAGCCACTTCTGATGAACCTACATGGAACCCATTACCTCCATGATCTTGATTCAGAATAATGTCTTGTGGGATCTTGTTCATGTTTCCATTTTCACAATCTTCACCATCTGAGTTCTCTTGAAGCTCAGCTTCTAGTTCTTTAAATGTCTGCTTCAACTCATTCACAAAATCAATTGCATCTCCAAGTATGGCTGCCTTGTTTAGCTGTTCATCAACAAATTTATCTATATTATTTATTATTCAATTCACTAATATAATAACCATATATACATTGAAAATTGGTAAGCATAAAATTACACTTGTAATTTTGGGAACCAATGCTCTAAGATCATACAGCCTTCCATTAAGCCTTTTTCTTCTATTCCTCTCAGCAACAAGATTTTTAGCTCCATGTACTTTTCCATTATTCCTTCTTCTATTATTCCCATTTCCATCATTCTCATCATCAATCTGATCACTACAATCAGAAATATAATCTGATTTTCCATTCTCCTGCTTGATTGAATCTAAACAATCATTTTCTTGCTTTTCCTTGTTTCCTGCTGAAAATTCCATAGTATTAATTATTCATTGACTTATGTTAGGGATAAATAAAGGCTAATTAATTTATGATTAAAATAACAGAAGTACCTTCAAAGAAGATATGATCATGATCATGGTTTTTAGCTAAGTGTTCCTCACTGTAATTGAATTGGTGGAGGAAGTTCATTGAAGAAGCTGAGATATCATGTGAAAGGTTCAGGCTCTCTAATGCTGCTACTGCTGGAGAAATTGGTGGCTGCTGAAATTCATTGCTTTTGTTATTATTAATCATCATCTGATTATCCTTATCTTCATTCTCATGATCATTTACAGAGAAATTAGCATCCATGTTGTTTGAGTTTATGATTGCTTCTTGCTCCATCAAAATACTGCATTGAGATGTTACATAATCTATAATGTTTTGATCCTCAGATACCTGCACAAATAAATCATAAAATCATAATGATAAATATTTGCAGACTAAAATTTATCCTGAAAAAGCCAATAATTAAGGTAAGTTCATACTTGTTTAGCAACAAATAGCTCAATTAGTCCTCCTGGTACTGGTATTAAAGCCCTAGTTCCAACCGTGCCCTGAGAATTAAAGTAATTAAGATATAAATCAAACTTAATTATAAAGATGATCATACGAAATTAAATCAAATCAACTCACTTCATTAACACTTAAATCTGGGGCATTAGAAAAATTGAACCATCTGGGTTGGTTTGACAGCAATGTCTGTGCATGAATTCTGTTCATAATTAAACTCAAATTAGTAATGATAAAAGAAAATACGTCTCAAAATGGAAACGGAAACAAACACTAATCACAGAACCGGTAGTTAAGAGAGTTTCAGTGCAACATATAGGTGAATTAAATTTATACCCAGAATCAAGAGGCATTGAAGAAGGCAAATGAGCAAGAAGTTCACAAGATTTAGTTCTTTGGTGCTGAAACATGACATCTCTGCAAGGAGAAACCTGAAACTGAATTTGATCTCCACCATTCATTTCTGAAGTATCAGTTCCACCACAGCAACAATCCATCCACTCAATGTATCTGCAAAAACTTTTTAGCTATAAAGATGGTAACATAAAATGAAGTAAATTTCACTGATTAATTAATTAAGTACCTTTGATCGTCACTTAATATCCAAAGAACACAATAATCCCATCCTTTTACACCCACAAGAGTCCTGAGTCTCTCCATGAGTTTCTGAATCAAGTTCATCCTTTGATTATACCTACAATTAGTGAATTAATGATGCAATTAAACCCATATATAATTAGGAAGTTATAGAATCAGAAACAACAAAGAGATATATATATATATATATATACCAATACCAAAAGAACCAAGGAAAGACCTGAAATGGGTTTTTTCACTAGACAAAAGAAGAAAGGAAAAGGAAAACTTCAAATGATAGCAATGGATAACTGCACCATCTCAAAAGCCATATCTCAGCAAATGAAGATTTTTATTTAAAGAAAAAAGGTTTGTGTTCCTAAAATAATATAACAATAAAAAGGAAGGCCTTTATATATTTATTATCCTAAAATGTTTCTCTTTTATATCTGAAGATTTAGGTAGGTGAAGTGCAGAGTTTGCATGAGGAGGAAATATACATTGTTATCATTAACTTCATTTCTTTAATTAAACAAACAAGGAGGAATGCTAATGGAACAGTAAGTAGATGTAACAAGAGATTTGAGGCCATTAGATGAAGATTAATCAAGGATTAGAAAAAATGAGTTTAAAAAAAAGGGCATATATGACGGGAGGAGCAGAATGCATGAGCTAAGATGGCGTACAAATCCCTAACTAACTATATAAAGTCTTTGAATCGTTTTGGTTAAGTATACTTTCATGTCTCAACTACTCTACAACATTGAACCAAAAATGAATATTATGCATCATCAAACTTAAGTTTACATATTTTTAATTATTTGATTTGATTTCTTTGTCTCCTATTTTGATGATATTCTAACTATTCATTCTTTTTTCTTTCTAATGCATACGTAATTTAGATTCTATGTCACTCCTATTTTAGGATATATACCATCTTCTAATTATTATCAATTAATTCTCAAACACCTTATATCTAACTTTCAAATAGGTAACTTCCTATGCCTTCACCTCAAAATTTTCTCTATTTGAACTTCCCCTTCTAACTTGTATATAATTCATATTTCGTCTTATGTTTTATCAAATCTCGAAAATGAAATTGAGATTTCACCAAGAAAGCGAGAAGCGTTTACACGGAAAAATAGAGAGAGTAAAGGAATAATAGAAAAGTTAATTAACTAACATCTTCTCTCTCTTCTTTATTTATACCCAAAACTAACTAATCCTCAAACTAGCTGTTATACAAAACTTTTCGCTTTGTGGCTTTCTCCTAAATAGCAAAACTATGTATTTTGTTTAGCTTATATCCTAATACCCCTCAAACTGGAGTATATATATATTTAGAAAGCTTGCTTAAAACTGATTCAAAAAGCTTTGGCGGTAATGTCTTGGTGAAGATATTTGCAGATTGATGAGCTGAAAGATAATGGGAATGGTCTAATTAACCTAGCCTGTAATTTTTCTCGAACAAAGTGATAATTGAGTTTGATGTGTTTTGTTCTTTCATGAAATATTGAATTGGTGATGAGATACAATGCTGATTTATTATCACATAATAATGAAATTTGTTTCTTGTGATATATCTTTAATGCTTCTAGTAGGTATGTCAGTCATTGAACTTCTGTTGTGACTATGGACATAGCTCGATACTCTGGTTACATTTGGCATTTATGTCACATGTTCAGCTATAAGAATGTTCATTATTTCCTGCATGGATCTCATATTATAAATGAGCTTCTTGTTAATCTCATTCATAAACTTCCTCTGTTCGGGCTCCAACAAGCCAAACATTCTTACATTCAATGATCTAAGTCCATGCAAAAATTTGATTGGATTTCCACTCGTGTCACCAAGAGTTCTGGACCTTTGCGGAGGGTTTGATGGTGAAGGGATCAAGACATTGTTTATCTAAGTCATGATTACGTTTCTTCATCCAAACTCATCACACCAATTTGATGTGTGATAATTTAAGATGAGCTTTCTAAAGTCCTTAATTATAGTGTCTTGAGATATGATAGAAAAATAATCAAGGACGATTTATGGACCAGGAGACCCCACTCTCATGCTTAAATCAGCAAAGTTAAAGGAGAAAGATACTGAAGAGTTTGTAATCTAAGTATGCACTAAGAATGTTCCATTTTCCTACACTATGTACATTTCTATTTGTAGAGTAAAAAGATGTACGCCCTAGAGGAGCATGTATCCACATGTCAGAGGTATGTTGTCAACTGAAACGTTGTGCCAATCATAACTGCTATAGTTATTCTAGATATAAAATCGAGATTGAATTTGTACGCCCCGATAGTCCTCTTTTACTGGTCCACATGGCATTACAGTTAGTTCTTTAAGAGTCATAGGAGGAGTCATTCTTATTGGGCCACATGGTCGAGTTGATTGCTAGGGATTCGAATGCCATGTTCTCTTTTTTTCATACATTCATATCAATACTTGTTTATTAGTTGAAGGTGCGAAAGTTCAAGCTATCTTCAATGCATTAATATGCCAAGGAAATGTTGTTTTACTATTATTTATATTCAATGAGATGCAAAAGCCATATGCCTTTGTCCCCATTGCATTATCATTATATGGATATAGTTAATCTACGCTCTCTCTAAGGTCGGTCATGAGATCAGGGATAAAAACAGGATATAGTCATGGGGGCCAATATTTTAATACTTTTTTTTATCACATCTAATCAAGAAAAAAAATATATTATATTATTAATTAATAATGTATCAAAACAAAGACGGTCATTTTTTCAAGTCGCAAAAATCATCAATAATTGAATTTATATTAAAACTATCAGCGATCTCTCTCTCAATATACAACATCAAACAATCTGAGAGATAATCATTTTCATTCACTTCGATTCTTGGAGATTTTCCAGCATGACTTTCAGAATTCAAATGATTGGAATCAATATTAAGAAGATTGGAGTCTCGACTAAATAACAATTTGAAAATAAGAGGTAGAATCTCAACTTCACTTGTTCAAAAATCGTTTGCCTGTTGATTTTGGGAGGAGTTGAGAGAAAGGGTTGTTAATTTCAAAATAAGAGGTAAAATATAATGTAAGGGTGGCAAGGTGCAAGGATTCCCGAAAACCGCGGGGATTCGCATCGACTAGGTGAGGAATCACAGAATTATTTAGGGGCGGGAGTAAAAACGGAGGAAATTTTACCTCCGAATGCTAAATTTGAGTGGGGCTGGAGGTTAATATCCCAAACCATAGAGATCCTCGAAAAATCCCCGCGAAATCCCCAAAATTATATAATTAAAATTATATATGTTTATAAATATTATGAAACTATAATTAAATATAAAAATTATATATATTATATTATAAAAGTATAATATTAAAAGTATACATCACCCTTGACTGCAATTGTTTCAGTTTCGTCTGTTGGCCTATCCAACATCGTCTAAATAATAAATAATGACCATAACCTCCAGTTTTCCAATATCAAATTTTGGAGCTTTCAAAATCTTCATCTTTCTATTTCTACGAAGACATTTTGTAAATGGTAAATGCATATGATTGCCTTCTCAATTTGTTTGCCAATTATCTCAAGCTGATATTGTTGTGTCTTTACTCATGTCAAATGTTGTTTTGTCAAGTTCAATATATAAAAGGTACCTCTGTCTTTACTCATGTCTTAATTCTTCACTCGCAATACTTAATTACACACTAAACAATCATTTCTATCCAAATTAATATATTGTAATGGAAATGCCAGACCTTTTGGGATGAGAAGAGCATGTGCTTTCAAATTTTTAGACTTTGTTTTGACTTCGGTTGTTACCCCTTGTTCGCGTGCTTATGTGGGAGTCCGCTTCTGCGCAGGAGGTATCCAATGTCCTATTTCATCAAAATACCTTGAAGATTGCCTTAAGTTCGCCTTACAGCTCCTTACCTTGGTAGGTCGCACCCTTTCTCAAAAAATAGGGAGGGCGGTGAATTCGTTACATCAATTCCCAATATGGATTTGCTCTACAAGTCAGACTGGTATTCCAATAGGGCAGTTTTTTGGGGGGGTAAGAAGGTAAGGCATCTTCAGATAGTCATTCTTTTTCCCCTGCACCTACTTCGAGAGCTTGCTTTACCGAGAACTAGGCTTTTGCTTCGCTTCATCAGATGGGCGAGACCACGTATGTAATTGTCTGCCTTAGAAGATAGACCTTCTGTCTCTGCCGCATAATATGATTTAGTTGAGTAGTTTCATCTAAAGTGGACGATTGAGCAAGAGAAAGCAGTTCGGCGGCGGAATAGGTTTTTGCATCTCCTGCAGACTCCGCGGCACCTAATGTTCAAGCTTTAAAAAGGTACTCTGGGAAAGATCTGTATTACTTGCCTACAGTTACTCTGTAGTTTTGTATGGGCGTTACCTCGACCAAAAAAGGTGACAACCAGTTCCGGGATAGCGGACTCTCTTTTTCTATCCAAAGATCCAACTTCAAAGAAGGCAGACTTTTTTTCATTGGAGATTTAGGAGATAGAAGTCCAGACCTTTTGGGATGGACGTGTCCCACGGTGCACACCAAGATTACTCATCCGCTTCAAAATTGGTACCAGATTATTGGCACAATATCTCCTAACTAACCATTTCAGGAGTGAATGTGTCAATCTTGAGAGAAGTTCATCCCTATACAAGAAGGAAAGTTATCTCCCATGCAGCCCAGTACGCCGCCTTTCAGAAAGGGATGTTACGTATTCAACCACCTTCAGAAAAAATTAATCGTGTTAGGCAGCGAAAAAGACGATTTTGGCTTCGCGAAATGAAGATTAGCGAAGCATGCGAATGTAAATGTGCAGGGAAAGAGGTGATTTTACTTCGCTAATCAATTTTTTCGCGAGGTATGCGAGGTCTGAAACGTGATGATCTACGTCGCATATCGATGCTTTCGCGAAGTCTGTGAGGTCTGAAACGTGACGATCTATTCGCAGACTTCGCGAGGTAGATCCACACGTTTCAGACTCTTTCTCTTCGCAGATCTTCGCGAAATCATCGATTCACGAAGTAGATTGTCACTTTCCAGGCTCTTTCTCTTCGCAAACCTTCGCGAAACCATCGATTCACGAAGTGTATTCATGAAAAAACGCAGAAAAAACAACAGATACTTACATTTTTCGCCCATTTCACCCCCAAAAGCGACAATAACAATATGATAACATGGGAAAAACGAAGGAAATAACGTAGAATAACCATTTCTAACATGGTAACAAGAAGAAAGAAACCAAGTAACGAACAGGAAGATGAAGAACCATGGCTTCGTTTTCTAGGGTTATGAAGTTGCAGAATCAATAGATGAAGAGAGGAAAAAGAGAAATTCATTGTGATTTGGCGAAATTGTGCAGATTTCGTACAATTTAAAGGAAGAAAGGAAGATCAAAAGTCTTGAAATCATTAATGTAGGAGCCAACTTTTCGCGTAACCAATAAGATAGGGGGAAGCGACCGTTCGCGAGTGGTGGGAAGTGGGAAGGTTGGGGGTATTATGGAAAAGTCACACAAAATCAGTCTAGATATGTAGTATGTTGAGTAAATGAGTTAAATATGTAAATGGGCCTCCAATTTGACCCAGTTTTGTAAATTTCCCTACTTTTATTGATACCAAAGTCTTCTATTACTATTTTCAACTATCACTACCAACTCACCTTTTATCTTGAAACTTTTTGAAATTTTTGTTTTTTTTAAAGCTAACTATCCCACAAACTCATTTAAAAAAAAACTTTTATCACATTCATATATTTTTTATTTTAATTTTTAAATTATAATTTTTCATGTAGAATTTGAAATTATTTTTGTTTTAATGACTTGATTGCAAAGTTTGCCTCTAAAAAAATTAGCACATTATTTATGTTTTTTTTAAATGAGTTTATATATATATATATATATATATATATATATAAAATCATCTCATTCAACCAATCCAAGTTAATTGGTTGAATTCATTGATTTCTAACCAAGTTATTTATATGGTTCGACTTCCGATCCGATTTTTAAAACATTGATAATCACCATAAGTATGTTAAAATAAAAATATTATGAGAAGATACTATTAGATTTGAAAAATTAAAAAAAAAAACTGTTGGACTAAACTGTGGGACCAATTGAGAATTTTTAGAGGGCTTAAAAATATATATCTATCATACTAATATGAACTTTTGAACGGACTGATAGGACCCATGCCCTTAACCATAGTGTGGATCAGTCCATTTGCCAAAACCGATTATCGTTCATTGGTGTCCGCCGCCGTCGGGATGGATGAAGGTTAATACCGATGGTGCGGCGGATGGTGCCCCTGGAAACACTGGAGCTGGCGGTATTTTCAGAAATACCTGAGGCTTTGTTCATGGTTGTTTTGCATTTAACATAACTAGCTCCTACGCTCATATTGCCGAGTTGACGGCTATCATTTTCGCGGTCGAATCGGCTTGGGAAAGGGGGTGGCACAATCTTTGGATTGAATCTGATTCATCCTATGCGGTTACGATGTTATACGGCAAGTCTGCAGCGGTCCCTTGGAAAATTAGACAAGATTGACTACAGTGTCTATCTCGATGTTCGGAAATGAACTGCATAATCACTCATATCTACGGGGAGGGTAACCAGGCGGCGGACCGGGTAGCCTATTTTGGAAAGTCTGCTTCCGCTCTTACTTGGTGGCAAACGGCTCCACACTTTTGTCAGTCGCTTATTTTTGATGATTTTTGTAACGTTGCACATGTTCGCTTTCTTTAATTTTTCTTTCCTTTGTCTTTATTTTATTTTTCTTTTCTCCTTCCTTTGTAATTTTCCTTTTTTTATCAGTAATACTTCGGATTGATTTTGTGTGTTAGAGGTGTCAACCTAGTTGGAATGTCTTGCCATTTAATCGCATCATAATCTTTCATTCAAAAAGTAAAGTGCTTGTCTAGTGAAATAAAATATACAATATTTTAGAATTTAATTATAGAAAATAAAGTAAGAATAGTTCTTGAAATCGTTCAATAAATTTTTAACTGTTGAAACAAATATTTAGTATAATATCATGAAAATCTATAAGTTTTGAAGGCTACACTCTGTGGGCCGGGCTAGTTCTCTCTTAATGGGCCAAGGATTTTAATACTCCAATCATTGGTATGGGGAACTGTCAAATGTTTCTGTTTCTGGCTTTTCTACGCATACTTACTTGGAATTTATTTATTCAAAAGAGTACTAATTTAAGGATCACCTTCATTTTAAATGAATAATAATAATTCAATCCAATGTATGTATGGCGGTTTGTAGAAGTTTCGGGCGCTGGAATTTATGATTACGTCTGTACATACAAAGATGTAGGACTGCAGCAGCTTCTAGAATCTCCCCTTTCAATATTCTATTTACTTTGACTTTTCTAAATTAATACTATTATATTCATTATCTATCTATATTTTCCATATTTCAATTCTATTCATAAATTCGCATAACCACCTACTTTAATAGGAGGTAACTAAGACCCGTTTCGTTTATGTTTGGGCTAAATTACACCTATGGCCACTGAACTTTATCCATTTTAATATAATAAACACTAAACTTCAATTATTAACGGTATCATCACTAAACTTTACACTTTTTAACATTGATAGTCATTCAATTTTAACTAACTCCTCAAAATGATCGTTAACGATCTTAAAATGAAAATATTCAAAAAATAAAGTTGTTCAAAATGACATTTACCATGAAATTATATTTTTTAATTTCCAAAATCTTGTTTTTTTAGAGTTTTCTTTCTTTAAAAAATCATTTTCTCTCTCATAACCAAGCAACACTTAAATGATCTCAAAACGAAAATTTTCAAGAATTAAAGTTCTTTAGAATATAATTAACTTTTTCAATTTTTTATTTTGAGGTCATCAACGGCCGTTTTGACGCTTTGAATGGCCACCGGTGTTAAAAAGTGTAAAGTTCAGTGGTCATATCATTAAAAATTGAAGTTTAATGGCCACAATATTAAATGAGTGAAGTTCAGTGGCTATGAGTGTAATTTACCCTTTACGTTTATGGTTGTTCGTTTACTATTACAATTTATTATTGCTTGGTATTTGCAAAAACCTAAAAAACAGTGTTTATTTACCCTTTATGTTTATGGTTGTTCGTTATTCCTAACATTTAAACTGATGTAATTTTACTTTTAGGTGCCGTTTGGTAAGATGTAATGACCTTCGTAATGGAATGACCATTACATTGAATGTTCATTACTATGTTTGGTTGCATGTTACAATTTCATTGTAATGGAATGAGAAAACGTTGAATTAAATTTTGTTAAAGAAATCTTGTAATCCTCATTACATAGAAAAATGTCTTGAATTCTCATTACATTGTCATCTAACCTCTCATTTCTCAAATCTCATCTCTCAATCTTACCTCTCATTCTTGTAGAAAACGCAAAAAGTAGAAAAATATAAAAATTGAAAACGAGAAAAATGAAAAAAAAAACGAAAAACCGAAAAATGCGAAAAATGAAAAACCGGAAAAATGAAAAAATAGAAAAACGGTGAAAAATGTTGAAAATGGAAATCAAAAGAAACAAGAAAAATATAAAAAAATGATAAAGCGAAAAACTATATACTAATTTATTGATTTCGGTTAATCTAATTTTGTATTTGATTTCGATTCGATTTTTCACATTTTTCATGTTTTTCGTTGATTTTAATTATGTCAATAAAATTTTATGATTGCATTTAATTAGGAACATATAAGTATTGTAATGGTTATTACATTACATTATAATTGTCAACCAAACATGGTAATAGAATGACCATTCCATTCCATTACATTACAACTTTGATTACATTACGATATTGATTACATTACATTGCATTACGGTATACCAAACGGACCCTTAATGTTTGAAGCCAAAAATAATTTTATCTCTAAGGTTAGTAAGTTGGGTCAATTTTAGATATTATTATAAATACACATATAATGTTCCTTGTTCTGCACCAAATTGCGTATCAGTTTATTTTTAAAAAAAATCATATTTTCTATAATTTAATAATAATTGGAGTTTAATATTTATTAGTTCAGTGAATTATTTTGAATTTTTTTTGTCCAGCTCGTAAAAATAGACAGTATATTTCTTAATTTTTTTCACGTCTAATCATATGTTTATGACCTGTCACTAATGAGTGATAAAATGACTCACATGTTAAGTGTAGATGACAAGATTCATAACCGAGAAGACAATTTGATGAATTATTTTTAAAACTGACTCAACTTGATAACATTAGGGGTACAATTGCTTTTAGCTGCCAACATTAGGGGTAAAATTGCATTATTTTGGACATTATGAGTAAAATTGCTCATGACTATATTAGAATATTTTTGCACCTTATCCCAAAAACAAACTATTTTTCATATATAAAAGAGAAACAAATGAGTAAACAAATACCTCTAAAAAATTATTTATCAACTTATACAATGTCTTAACCGCTTCTTAAAGTGATATATTGATTTCTTAATTTATTAAATGTTATTTTTGGTCTGATGGTCTTAGTTAAAGTGATACGTCGCAATATGAATTTATTTTAATCAAATTAAAAAGGCTAACAAACAAAATTTATAAATTCGGAGAGATAAGCAATTTTCTAAACCATAAATTTATATGACAAAATATATATAAAAGTTCATATTATATAGTAAATATATGTATTAGATATCTTCCATTTAAGATGGAAATATAGTGTTTCTAATAATTTTTTCAAAGACTATATTGAGATAGGCTGTCAAGAACGTAAAGAATGTAATTAAGATAAGCAGTTAGACAGATCTAGTATGAATTGTACATGGATGATAGTTGAAATCAACGGTTCTCCCTCTTCTGGGATCCCTGTGGAAGAGAATCAAGTTGCCCCTTGGAAACAGCTTGATGCACTGTCTCTGCTTTCAACCTTTTAGCAAAAATGTGGCAAAATATGGAAAATCCATGGACCAAACCAGACAATTTTCTAAACCATGATAAATGAGGCTAATATGTTAAGCGGTACATATCCAATTCTTATTTTATTTTATTTTTATGGGCAAACGATTAAATTATTATATTTCCAAAATTGTGTAATAAGTTAGTATAAGAGACTGTCTGGAAGTATTTTGTTGTTGGGCATGGAAATGGATTAATTTGCTTTTCCATATTGAAGACTTCATTTTGTTGTCTTTATTTGGATTGGATTATTTTGATTTCCTTTCTTTCATTACTAAAACCGGCAGTCAATATCAAACTTATTCAAACACAAACTTTCCATAAAATATCTTATCATACATGATCATATCTTCAACTTGTAAACAAAAAAACACTTATTGGCACCTTAAACTTTGGATATTTCTTATTTATGCCCTTACTCCTAAATAAAGCGGCATATTGATCCTTTATACCATGTTTATGAAAAAAATTGTTCAAACAGAAGTATAACTTTTCAAAGTCAATATTCATTTATATGATTAACTTGAAATTAATTTACTTTTAAATTCAGATGCAATTTTAGGGGTCCTTTTAAGTTGACGAATTACTAATGATTCTTTATTTTGGATCCATTCTAAATGAGGAGAGTATTTGATGAAATCTAGATATAAAGTGGCTTGGAGTTGCGCATTTTCATTCTAATATGGCTTCTTCTTTGGGTCTTAATATTTTCTAGACTTCTCTGTGGAAGGTAAAAGTTCCCGCAAAATTTAGGGTTAAATGTGGCAGGTCATTGTTGTTTTTGTGAGTTTACTATTGAATTGTTAATTCATCTTTCTAAAAATTGTCCGAATACGAGACCATATTGGAGATAAGCAAATCTGTTATATTATGTTTATAAGCTACCAGGGTTGGATTGTTTTGAATGGTTTTTGTTGTGATGCGTATACTATCTAGGATGGAGTTCGCAATTTTTTGTGGTTTGATTAGTTTTATATAGTTCGAAAGAAATCAAATCATTCGTAGAAAAAGGCGAATTGGTGAGATTAATTCTGTCGCAACAGTTCGAGAATTGGTAGAAGGTTTTCCTTATAGTCCTTGGTCTCGGGGAACATTTGGAGTTCAAAATCGATAGGATGGGTTGGGAAGTGTGCTCAGTGTGATGAGGCGGTGGTGAATCAAGTTGATTTAGTGATGCAAAGTAGTTGGGGAAATGGATTGGCTGGTCCGGTATTTGATGGAATAAGTCTGAAGGTCAGGAGCAGCTGTTTTTTCTAATTGTTTTGTTGATACAGGTTTTTGAAATGTGGTTTCTAATTTGCAGCTTGTTGATGATGATGAAGTTTGGAGTTCAAGCAATGGACCTGCGAACTTTAATTTACAACATGATGAATCTGCTTCTAATTTTTAGAATGGTGCTGATGTATTTAGTTCTCAATTTGGTGATGCTAACTATATTCCACGAAGTATTGATGCTGCTCTAAATTTGCAATGTGAAGCTGATGCTTTAAATGATCAAAATGGACTTGTTGCTACTACGCCATGGTTAATTTGAATGAGCCTTTACGGGTTGCGGATGTTTCTCAATGTTATTTTTAGTTGCCTCCTCCAATTAACATTTATAAATTAAACTGCGATGCTTCATTCACAGTTAAATTATTTGAAGGTTCTTTTAGGATGTTAGTTAGAGATTTTAATGATTTAGTATCAATGTTCGGTGGCGGACCGATTGGAAAAGCTATGTCAGTTTTACATGCTGAGCTATTAGCGATTTTTAATTCGTTGTGTGTGGTACATGATTGTGGTTATCGGAAAATTTTGGTTGCACCAGATTCCGCTTCATCAATTCATTTGGTAAAAAGTGAACAACAATTGACAAATTGGCTCAGGATTATTGTTGGTCTTGACTGCCTAAAAGTGGATTATTATTGCTCTTGACCGTCTATGTTAGCGGTAAAATTGCACCATTTTAGACATTGGAGATAAAATTGCTCCTGATTGTAAACATTAAAGGTATGTTTGCACCTTATCCTATTTTTTATTATACATCGTTTTAAATTTTTAATTTTATTCATTATCAATCCACTTTTGGTAATATATTCTTAAATTTACAGTTATCTTTTTTTATCTTTTTATAAATTAAATATTTGATATTAATATAAATAATCTTAAACTAAAATTTTTTTTTAAAAAAGAGAATTTATCTGGAAAGTGGATGTTTAAGAAAAAAAGCAGTGAAGATAAATTAATTATTCTAATAGTCTATTATGTTGTTCCATTATATAAATCATTTTAGAAAGTAATTTTTTTCCAAAATATAGTTATTTTAGTTTTTAAAGATTTCTAGTTTGATTTTTCGGTACAATCATTGAATTTTTCGGTACAATCATTGAATTTTTTTTCTTAGTTTTTAATATATCTATATGTTTTTTAACATTCTAAGGTCCCAATCATTACATGAGAGCCCAGGTGACGACCCACAAAGAGAGCCTGTTAAGAACAGATTCTCGAGTGAAATCTTTAGCTCCCTTCATCAATTCCTAGAAATCCTTTGGTCGAGCAGTGATAATGCTTTGCTGAAGGGCCCGACTTCGGTAATTGCTTGCTAGGGCATCGATAGCTCTGAATGGCCATGGCTTGGAATTTCTCGATGAAACGAGCCAAAGATTTCCCTCGTGTTGGATTGCTCGATTGCGGTCCAGCATGGTCTTTTCCTCCGGTATTGAGGTGATAAAATGGTCTATGAAGGACTCTGCCATCTGATTGAAGTTACAAATGGACTCGAGCGGGAGTTGCTCATACCAAAAGGTTGCTGACTCATTCAAAGTTGTGGGGAAAATATGGCATAAGACATTGTCAGTAGCCATAGTTACTTCCATGATTCGTCAAAAGTTTTTGACATAGATAACAGGGTCACCTATTCCTCCATATTGTACAAAGGTTGGGACCGAAATCCCCAAGGCATAGGCTATCTTTGAATCTCTTTCGATATAGGTGTGTTGGCCTCTATTAAGTTCGAATATCCATATCGGGAACAGAACTTTTACGAAGAGTTCTTCTTTAGGAGGTCCAATATATCTTCCTTGTTGAGGGGTGCGCTCTTTTTATTTTTCGTCCGTTCCGATTCAGACCTTCGGTGATTGTGGTTTCATTGGGGAATGGTGTTTTCTTTGCTCATAGGGTTTTTCGTCACCCCTCAACTTCCTTCTCACTGTATGGTGCTTGCGATGGCCCATTGATCTGGAATACCTTCATCGATGGGCTTTGGAAAAAGGCCCTAGGGGATCTAGAGGATTCCCCACCTGATTCTACCTTCCGGGCAGGCTTTTCTTGCTCACCTTCTTTTGCTTTTCGCAATTATCGCCGCAGATCGTCCATCTCTAACTCATGAGTGGCTTTCATGTTATCTATCTTTTTTTGCATGACCGTTAAATTCTGGGCGAATACGCGGGATACTTCCCCCACCAAGAGCTGATATTGAAGGTCTAATCAAGATTGGGGCTCCGCACGCTGATCAACCTCTTCATCATTACTTCGGTGGATCTCTGAATGAACTCAAACAGATTGAGCCATCACTAAATATTCTGACAGATGGTGGATAATCTAGATCCATACTCACTGCACCAATGATAACTTGTTACCCAATTTTGGTCATGTGTCTTGACCGTGGTGATGATCTGACGTTGTACTCAAAGCTATGAAACAATAAACTAGTCAGGCAGGGTCGAAGTTCGGCAAACCTGCTCTGTTTCCTAAATCAGTTTATGATTTAGGACCGAATGGAATGGTATGGACTAGTTTAGAGATAGTAGTTAATATATCGAACCTTATGCCTATACCTGTGTATTTATAATGTATGATTAAATTTAAGGTTGTCACCTCCTTAGGAATCCTTATAAGCTTATAATTCTGTTTTCCTCACGGATTCTGAATCTTGGGACGAATCCTTTATCTAGTAGGATTCTAGAAGGTTCTTTAAGGTGTTAAAGCTTGGGCGTTCGGTGATGGGTCGTCGCTCGTTAGGCTTGGGCCGCATCAATCGTTTCCGTCCTGCTAGAGTCGTCTTGGATGCGTTTGGGCCTTTGTTATGCTTAGGCCTAGGCTGTAACGAGGGTAGTGATGGTGTCACACACATGATATCATTTAGCCTGATATCAAGACCAAATTTAACTTTAGTGAATCAATTGAGTTTTGAAATTTATAAGATTTAATAAATTAGTTGAATAGTTTTAATTTTTTATGTCCATAATTCAACCATATGCTTCCGTCGCTGCCAAACTTGAGCCCGCAGCTCCTATCATCGGCGCTGGTACCGCCGGACAATGAGCCTCTACATAACACTAGAAGGGATGGTCCCCCTTCAAAACCCACCTAGAGAGATTTGTTGGCTCCGAATACCGCACTTAGACAAAACCGTGTGTGGGAGAATTATCGAGAAGTAGGTAAAGTTCATATAGATTTTTCTGATGACAATTTTCTGGAACCAATCATAATGATTGACCTGAACTTAATACGAAACACGATGTGTCCCTGGTAATTTGCCTTGATCATCAAGTTATTGGGTAGGAAGTTAGGTTATATTGCACTTGAGAGAAGAATTTTGGAGTTATGGAAACCAATTGGAGAAGTCAAGATTATGGACCTTGGGCATGGGTTTCATATAGTGAATTTGACAATGACCTAGACAGGGATCACATCATCTGAGATGGCTCGTGGATGATTCAAGGACACTATCTTACAATCTGAACCTGGTGCGCTAACTTTTCTCCATCTGAGACCCTTTTTAATACTACAATGGTTTGGATACGACTTCCTGAGCTGCCACTATGGTATTATGACGAAGACTTATTAATGGATGTGGCTGAAGTAGTGGGTAAACTGGTCAGGGTGGATGAAAATATTGCGAAGGCCCTACGGGGAAAATTTGCTAAGGTATGTGTGGAGATTGATTTGCGAAAACCTTTGATCTCCAGATTATCTCTTGAAGGCTCTAAACAAAGGGTAGAATATGGAGGTTTATATACGGCTTGCACAAAATACGGGAGATATGGTCATCTGAAGCAGGTTTGTTTCCGGAGAGTATCTTCCATGTGAAACAACCAGCTGGGGATCATCCTATGAAGAATGTTTTCGGAGTATCTAGTTGAGCCCCCCAATCGGAAACAAGCCAGGAATATGGCCCCTGGATGATTGTCCTCCGATGAAAGTTTACTGCTCAATCTTGATTGCCTCAACAGGCCCCCAAGAGATCCATTCGACATCGCTCAATATGGTACCAAATCAGCCGTCACCCCGACTTTAGAAAGTACTGGGTTTGAATTTCAAGCTGCACAAACCGATAAGGTGGGTAGTGGGTCAGCAAACAGTAATGGCAGTGACTAGAATGGTAGTCTTATGGAATAGGGAGAAGACTGATTGTTTTAAGTCTTCAAGGGGTCTAAGGCAATGGGATCCACTCTTTCCGTATCTGTTTGTGCTATATATTGAACACTTAAGCCACCTCATTCTAGATGCAGTCAACACTTCCTCGTGGAAGCCTATATATATATCATGGGGGACCTAGTCTTTCTCACATCTTATTTTTCGATGGTATCATCCTACTTGGGGAAGCTTCTATCTGCTAAGCTCGGGTGATTAAGAGTACTCTGGATAGGTTTTATGAGAGTTCAGGACAATGAATTAGTTTTTTCCAAATCGTGCATCTTTTTCTCTACGAATTTTGATGGGGAGGGGGGTCAACCAGGCCATATGCTCTGAACTAGGCGCCCAATCCACAACTGAGATAGGGAATTACCTAGGTATCCATAATCATCGACGTATGGTGATGAAGAACCACTTTCAATTTATCCTGGATCGCGTGCATCAGTGGCTCATGGGCTGGAAGGCGAAGTGCCTGTCAATGGCGAGGAGGGTGACTCTTATAAAGGTTGTTCTTTCATCTCTCCCGACATACTTTATGCATACCTCTTTGCTTCCGGTTAGTGTTTGTTCTCGTTTACATATGCTTAACCGAAGGTTTGTGTGGGGCGGTTCAGACCAGAGTCGTAAATTTTATCTAGTTGATTGAAATACCCTCTGTTCATTAAAAGATAAAGGTGGGCTTTGTCTTCGCTCAATTCAGGAGTTCAATCAAGCCTTCCTAGTGAAACTGAGTTGGTGGGTCTTTTTGGAAACAAATACTTTATGGATTCAGATTATTAAGCACAACTAAGCGCGCAGGAAGTCGGGATTGGAGATCTTCACTTTTAAAGTTGGTCAAAGTAGCGTGTGGAAATGGATTGTTTTTGGTGCAGAGTTGCTATGGTTAGGCATTGGGAAACTTGTTTTAAATGAAAAGGATACGAAATTCTGGTTGGATACTTAGATAAGAGACTCTCCCTTGGCGGAATATGTGTCTAATGCACCTTTGACGGATCTATCAAGGTCTGTTGCTGATTTTTGGTCGGCGAGATCAGGCCGGCAATGAGAGCGGTTGTCTACTATTCTTCACATGCCTAAAACTCGAGGAGGAAGACACATGGTTCTGACGGGAGACCAGTTTTGGGAATTTTAGTGTTGCTTTGGCCTATCAGATGCGGGTGCGATTTGCGGTTACATTGGATCCATGCGATATCTGGACCTCCATTTGGCAACTTCCAGTCTCGGAGAAGATTCGCAATTTTATTTGGCTCATGATGCACGATGCAGTTCTCAATCATGGGAACCAAGTTATCCACCCTCTATCCATTACTGCTGCTTGCGGCTTGTGTTTTACGCACGAATCCACCCTTCATATAGTTCGGGACTGTAGATTCGCTTGTTCTATTTGGAGTCTTTTCCTTTGATAGATCGACCAGGTTCCGTTCTATGGAGGCAAAATAGCAAGCTGGAGCAAATACAATGTGCGAAGAACTGAGTAAGACCATGGCTTATCGTGGAACAACATGTTTATGATGATTTTCTGGTGGCTTTGGAGATGGCGCTGTCAGCAGGTATTCGATCCAAATAGGACCCTCCCCCTTGAGAAATATGGTTTCTTGCAGTCACAAGTAGTGGAATTCTTGAACGCTTTTTCGATGGTCCGACAACTTGATGCCAGCTCGGTCCAAAAGATCCTTGTCTGTTGGAAGCCGCCGGATTTGGGGTGGGTTAAGGTGAATTGTTGCGGTGCGTGTCAAGGGAATCCAGGGCCATCGGCAACAATAGGACTTCTACGGGATCACGCCAGAGGATGGCTACACGGATTTGCTTTGAATATTGGAACGTGCTTATCTACACTGGTAGAACTGTGGGGGATTGTACCATGACCTAAAACTTGCTTGGGCGAAAGGCTTCCGAAGGGTCGTTGTTGAGCTGGATTCTGAATTCATTGTTCAACTGGTCTCCAAGAGTTCAAAGCCACGAAATTAGATGCATGACCTTATGGAGATGAGTCGGGTGATACTCGCATAGGATTGGTAGGTTACGGTTTATCATACGTATAGAGAAAGGAACCGTGTAGCGGATTGGAAGGCAAACTTCGCAGGACAATAGTCTTTGGACTATCGCGAGTGTGATGTGCCTCTTACAGGCATTCATGATTTGTTAGTTGCTGACTCGGGAGGCCTGTCTATCTTGTACCGTTCGATCTTAGCCTCTGCTAAATTAGTTTAATTTTACTATTTCTTTCTCGACCGAGGTTTTCCTCTCCGTGTAATATTTAAAAATATATAATCATTTATTAAATATTTGTAGATTTTAAAACTAGTTTTTTTAAGAGAAAAAAAAAAACTAAAATTTTTAGAAGAAAAATAATTATTTTATTTATGGGAAAAATAGTATGTTTCTATATAAATGATAAAAATTTACAATTCAAAAGCACATTATCAAAAGTTTTGTTTGAATCTGTATTTTCAATAATATTTTAGATCGTGATAAACTAATAATAAACCGTGTTTCAAACTGCTTTTTTTAAGACAACAAAAGATTTGATTTTATAATCTTTTGCTTTAAAAATAAGTAATAATTTTGTAATGAACTAAAATCTGATAGTCTTTAAAACGGAGTTGATGATTAAATTTTGATATGGACTGTTCAAACTTCATGGGTCATTTTTTGACCCTTAATTCATTATACAAATTGACAGCAGGCCAGAAACAGAACTACTGTAGTTGAAGACTTGTATTGTAGATTAATAATAAAAATAATATAATATAAACCGCAAAAACAAGTAAACAACAGCTATAGATGACAAAATCAAATAATGAAAATAAATATAAAATAATCAAGGGAAGTAGATCTCACGTGTGAATTCACAAAGGGCACGTGGTGCTGTAGTTAATGTCCTGTCCACAATTTTAGGCGACTTTTATTAACCGTTTTAAGAGGGCAAACTACACTGTTAGTTCTTATATTTACTCAAATTTTCATTCTATGCTTTTAAGTTTTAATAGTAAAATTTAATCCTTTTTAATAGGTGGAACCGTTAATCAAAAGAGCTAAAATTAGTGGGAAGGTTTGATGGATTTGTAAAATCAGATCTGTGGTTTAAATTTTTTAGAAATTTAGATATACTGTATCATTTACAAATTCAATTCAGATATTTCTTCAAATATTGTTGTCTTAATTTATTTATCAATTAGGAGCAAGAATATTTCTATTTATCTTTTACAAAACTATATTCTATATTTTATTTTAAAAATTAACTAAACTGTAAATATTTCCTTGTAACACATTAGCTCATAAATACCAAATCACATATTTTAGTTTTTGAATTTTACCACAAATATATATGGTAGATGCTATATTTCATAATCCAATAGTAAAAAATAAAATAAACATATAAGCCACTATATATATTATATATATATTATTTCCTCCTTAGAATTATGTTCAAATTTTTTTTTTTGGGTTAAGTGTAAGCAAGGGATATATAATATATAAAAAAAAAAATTATGAAACTGAAATTAGGGTAATTGAAAGGACCAAAAGTACAATTTGACGATGCTCTCCGAATCTTATTTGATATTCACATAAACTCCATCCTCCTCAGCTCAGCTGTACTGCGTGTTGTGGTCAAAGAAAGGGCTTCCCATCTCATCCCATCCCTTTTAATTTTCCATATTTTCAAAGATGGTGACTTTCTGTTCCATTTAACCAAATTTATTATACTCGGAAACACAACGCGTATTTGTCAAATTATGTGCATACACAAAATTCAGCTTCTTTGAAGCAGACTCTTCTTTCTTCTTCTTCTTCAGGGTTCTGTCCTCCTGGGTGGGTATGTGCTCTTTTTCTTTACAATTTTATTTTTCTCTTTTCTGCTTCTTTCTTATTGCTTATTCTCTTTTCCTCTTTCGGTATTTTCTGTTTGATTCGCTGGAAAACGCACGAAAACTTACCAACTGTTGGGGGAAAAGTGAGGAATTTGTTTTCTGAAATCTTTTTTTTTTTTTTCATAAATGATAGTCTTGCGTATGCTGGTATTAATCATAATCAACTTAGAACCTTGTATTTATAATTACGCCAGAAGTGAAACTTTTATTGCTTCTTGCTGTGTGTTTTGTTTTAAGTGATGAGAAAAGAAAATTGTAACAGTTAGGTTGTTGATGGAAGACTTTGTTAATTGACTTTTCTTCGTTGAAGGAATTATTTTCATTTTACAAGAGTAGATCAATTTTTCTAGTTTAGTCAAATCTGAAAATTCTTTCGTTCCTTTTTGTACATACTTTTCTTCTGTAGAACTTGTTATTTAAACTTGTTTGTGAGTAATCACGATGAATCTCAACTGATTCTTCATTTTTTTGGGGGTTGTTGCAGTGCTATAATAAGTAAACAAGAAGATGGCTACTGATAACGGAAGAGTACATCCAGATTGCCGAAATGCTTCTAATCCGTATCATGAATGTGGTGTAGCTTGCCTGGAAAGGATTGCGCAGGGCCAGGGCAGGATCGACAAGAAAAAGTCAGGTAACTGATAACTGATACTATTATTTCTGAAATTATCCTCCTTTCCATTAATGGGATTTGAAGCAACAAAGTACTTTCAATTTTTATGTCCCTCGCTTAAGTGTCTACTGTGAAGCAATCTGTTTGTGAAAAGCCTTTGATTTGTTTATTGAAGAAGAAGGAAATAACCAAGATACTTTTCCTATCAAATTGTATAAAGAAACCTTGAAAGGAATAAAATTATTTCTGAAAGTTCATTACAATTGCCTTTATTTATTTATTTAATAATTCCCTGTCAGACTAAAATAAAAAAATTTCCTCCAACTTGGTCATTTTAATTGATAGTGGTTGAATTAGAGTTTGATTATTTGCACCAGAAAACATCTGAGCCAAACACTATCTTATTTTCCATTACAAGTGGCTAGATCTTCAATTTCTAGGACGTCATAGCTTCTGCAAGGAATACACTGAGCTATCAGCTATGTTTAAACTAAATTTAGTTTCCTTGCGCAGAAGTTTGTAATCTATTAAACTTTGCTCATCGAAGAAGAAGCTTACCATCTTCTATTTGTCGATATCCCTTTATTTATATAACTCTACTAAAGGGATCATTGTAGTTCTTTATCCCAAAGCAATTCAACTACACAGGCATCATCAAGATGAGGTTAAAATGTCAGGATTGAGGAAATATTATTTAGTGGGCTAGGTTTTGTCTAGTAAGTTTAAATTTGGCATAGGATTCCAAATATGCTAGCACTATATGTTCCTGTGGGGACAAAGTTTTGGGGGAAGCATTTACGTTGAAACTTTAGGTGCCGTTGTTGACTTCGCAAGATATGTATTCTTAGTCATTGAAACATTGTCTGCATGCTTTTTGTCCACTAACTAGGCCTGCAAGAAGGAGGGAGTCTTTTTGGACTTAGTAGACCAAGTTCTTTTGACTCTTTATTGCTTTCCCATTACTGATCATAATTAAAACAACATCAAAGAAACCCAAATTAATGAATTCTGGATCCTTGAATTAACTGTTATTGTCTCGCCCATGTTCATAGTTAAGGCTTGTAAAGAAAATGAAGGATGACTTGAACTTTTGTTGTAGTAGGAAGTGTTTAAACTACGTGGGAATTATAATCTGTGTAATATTTTCTACAAAGAGATGTAATTTCTGCTTTCTTTTTTTAGATTATCACAATGGTATAAATGGAGGGCTTAGCAAAAAGATGGATGGAGAAAGAAGAGCAGACCAAAATTGTCCTAAAGCAACTAATCCTTTCCATCAATGTGAAAAATTTTGCTCTTCTAGAACTTCTGAGGCCAATCCTCAGGGGGTTAGAAAAAAATCAGGTCTCACCCCCTTTTTCAAATGCCATGCTCAATTGGTCATTTGGAATGGCTTTAGAAACATTATATTCTTTTTAGGCTGGTAACTTTCAATTGGGAGTTTAAAATACTGTGTTTCGCAATACCTGTTGCGCGAATTAATATGAATGCACATGAATGCGTAAAATGAATTATGTTGACAATTACAAGAATCAGAACCAAACAGGAGAGGAAATTGAATGGGTTTAAAAGACATTTACACTAGTAAAAAGATTCATTTCATGTTGGTAATTCCATTAACTTGAGAGATTATGGAAACGACCTATGCTTATTGATGTTTTTCTTGTATTTAAGTGCTTCTATGTTGAGTTGTTAATTGATACAAGTGGAGTTTTCAATCGCTGGTAGGAAATTTGTTGGATTGACAGTAGACAGTTTTTGCAATTCAAACGTTTCTCATCACAGTTGTTTGTTATTGCAGGGTCCTTCCTTGAAACTTCTCTTAGCTTTGGAAGGAAAAAGAAGGGATCAGATACTCAGCCGAATTCCCCGCAAGTGGCCACCAATTTATATGCTGGAAGGAAAAAGAAGGGATCGGAATCTCAGCCGAATTCCCCACAAGTGATCACCAATCTTTCCGCTGCAAAAGCAGTATATCCTGCTGACACTTTCTCACCTCGATCACCTGTTCCAGCTATAAAGAAAGTGGAATCAGAAAATAGTCATTCTTCTTCTTCATCTCGGCAACATTCGGATGAAAGTTTTTCCCAAGATCATTCTTTTGATAAGGGAGAAATTAGATCCTCTGAAATTGTGCCTGCTTCTGGGAACTTAAAGGTGAAATCTCTCTCTTTTACACACACAAATACAAATACGAAATTTTTTATATACATTTGTGATCTTACCTTGTTCTTTCTCTAACAGCCTAATGGCTCCAAAAGCCTTCCACTTGGTAGTTTCACCTGTTTCGCCATTGTACCACCAGAAACAAAACCAGATGACAATGAAAAGCCTGATGCTTCACCTGAGGCAGTTGTTGTATCTCCTAAAGCTAAGAGCGTGGAAGCCACCAACGGTCCAAGTGTTGGGTCTTTGAACTTTACATTCTCAGGCATTTCGCGTGCTACCGAAGACAGTGATGATGAAGAGGTTCAGTCTGTTATTTCTGATTCCTGTGTTTCAGTAGGAAAATATCATGTCAGAGCAAATACAGCTTCTATTTTACAGTTAATCCTTGACAAGTACGGGGACATAGCGGCCAACTGTAAGTTGGAATCAACTTCCTTGCGTGCATATTATCTAGAATGTCTTTGCTCGGTGGTTCAGGAGTTGCAGTCGAGTTCATTTAATCAGTTAACGAAATCGAAAGTGAAGGAATTCTTGGCTGTTCTTAAAGATGTGGAGTCAGCCCAAATTGATGTTAGCTGGCTTCGGGATATACTGAACGGACTTACAGAAGCTGTGGAGATAAACAATCAACAACAAGCTGCTGAGGAAGCAAAAGCCAACTGCAATGATTTAATAGAAGCAACAAAGAAAGAGTTAGAATTCATGATGGAGGATATAGCTGAGAAAGAAAAGGCAGTTGCAGATGCTAAAGCACAAATCGAAGAAACAAAAGCTCGGTTGAGTGAGCTTGAGGTGGAGTCTACCCATTGGAGTGAGACAATATCGTCCCTTAGCTCAAAGGTAGAGAAATTCCAGTCCAAACCGTTGGCACAGCAGATATTGTAATTGAATGATGAATTGAAGTACCAAAGGCAAAGGCAAAGGCAAAGGCAAAAGCCATAGCTATGTTTGTATGCTTTGCATTAAGTAGTTGTATGATATAAAGATGATTCTTATACTGATATTGGTAGTATTTGAAAATAAGTTGTTTGACTCAACTGATTTGAGGGTCGTTTAGTTAAATATAACATGCAATTGTTGGCCTTTTTTTATTGGCTTTTTCTTGTATTACTTTTTTGTAAATATATTGTTTGTGAGAGAAATGTTTTACTCTCTTCCACCAAAATTTACCAATAATTTTAACTAAAAAACTTTGGTATTCTTATATTAATTGCATCTATTAATTATTTTGTATCTATTTCCAAAGTAAAAAGGCAACTTATTTGATAAAAATTAAGTAATATGCATGGATTGAATCAAATTGACATGTATTATGGAACAAAAAAAAATTTCTAAAAATACATGTATCGTGGAACGGAGAGAGTAATTTGTTTTGGCAAAAAGCATCTTGCTCATTTTTCATTTTAATATATTAATCCCTTTATCTTTTATATTTGGTCATGTTGTGCTACTACTTGCCAAAATCTAACATTAGATGTGAATATAAAACTTGGTTAATTAAGCACTATTTATTTCATTTATATCTGAAATTATATGTTTTGTTTTTACACAGTTTTTTTTGACAAACACATCATACATAAAAAAAAAAAAAGTACATTTGATTTATAAACTTCAAATACAAATGAAATGAAAAAGTTTTGCTAACGGATTTATATATCAAAAACTGATTTTTGTTGCTAACCGATTTATATATTAAAAACTGATTTTTTTGTTATCATGAAGGGTTTACTGTGGAAAAAAAAACAGAAACTTAATGTCAATAACTCAATTGGGCAAAGAATCAAGATGTTTTTTTTTTTGCATAAGCGTGGTACTCGGTACAGCAGTCTCACCTGGCTGTCATACGGAAATTTGTAGCTTTATACTTCTATAAAATACTTGTGCATCAGTTTACACAAATCCGTTGTAGTCTAGTCGGTTAGGATACTCGGTTCTCACCCGAGAGACCCGGGTTCGATTCCCTGCAACGGAATCGTTTTTTTAATACTTTTCGTTTTTTTTGGAGCCTTGGCAATGTTTTTTTGTTTGAGAAAAGATCTACTTCGTATAGTATAGTTATAAACCTGAGAAATATTTTAATAACTTTCATTAGAAGATGCTAAAATACATAGACTATTGAATAAAACCTATTTAATATGTGGGACCAAAATACATAGACTATTGAATTTATATACCAAAAGTCGCAACAGTTAATTTTTTTTGTATCCATTAAATTATTAAAATTTAATTTCAACCAAGGGTAGAATTGGAAATTCCAAGAGGCTATGAGTGAGATGACAAATTTGATCCGTCTTCATTATGGCCCTGTTTGGGAATTAGCTGTTAGCTGATTACATTAGCTGGTAGCTGTTAGTTGATTACATTAGCTGATTTGACTAGCTGTTTGTATAGACCTGTTTGGTAAAAATTAGCTGATTGATAATTAAAAGTATTTTCATGTCTTTATTAATGCATACACATTAAAATAATCAACTAATCTCCTTGATGAAGAGCTTCTTCAAAAAAAAATTTAATTTTTGACTGGAGGAGGTGTCATGACCGTGTCCAAAAATTTCAATTTTTGTACCTCGATATAGATTATAATATATTATCTTTTAGAGTGTTGACTGTTTATGAATTTAAGTATAATATTGGGTTTAATTTTAATGTTTTAGATGTAAATTAAAAATTTTGGATAAATTTATGAAAAGTTATAAATTAAAGGTATCAAAATAAATATTTCAAGTTCAAAATATATGAATTGTATCTTGCAATTTGAATACAACTTATTATAAATTACCAATTTTTACATAAATACTTAATTAAAATTAATTAATATCTCATTTGTTAATTATATTAATAATATTATATATATATAAATAAATAAATATTAATTTGTGGTATGTCAATGACACATGTTAGAATTTAATTTCATAATTAACCATGTAATGACACCTATATTATCTCAAAGAAATGTATGCTAAACTTTAATACTTAAAAATGAATAAACTATTGTGAATAGACGCTAAGTTACATGAATTTTTCTAATCAAAAGAAAAACGTGTCCTACATCAAGCAAACTTGCTTTTCATTATGATAGGAGGAGTCCATTTATTAGGGTTAAAAAAGTCAATTAATTTTAATATTGCAAAACGCTAATTGAAAAAGCTCTTAAAAAGAGCTTTTTCTAAATTAGCGTTTTCATTCCAAAACTCTCTCTCAAACCTCTCTCCACCAAACACTCCACGTTAAAATTGATCAAAACCGCTCTTTTTATTCCAAAACGCTCTTTACCAAACAGGGCTTATGTTAACCAATGGTAGAATTGGAAATTCCGAAAAGTGGGCAATGTTGGCAAGAAAAATAAAATAAAACAATGAAAAGAGAGATTTTAATTTAGAATGGAAATTTGTCAAATTTTAGCAACTCAGAGAAAGATTGTAAGCCTCCACACCAATTTCGGCTGCAAATAGGAATTAATGCCCACCAAACTCTCCTTTGCTGTCTTTACTCCCATTCAATATTAACATTATCCCGTATTATTTATTGTGTTTTTTTTTCTTTTTCTAGTGAGAGAAGCTCTAACTTCTCTCTAACTTCTACACCCTTCTCTTCTCGGATAAATTACACTTATGGCCATTGAACTATATCCATTTTCACATTGTAGCCATTGAACTTCAATTCTTCCTAGTATGACCATTCAACTTTACATTTTATTACATCGGTGGGTACTGTCACAGTTGACCAGCTTTTTTCCACCTTTGACTCCTTTTTGACCGGTTCTCTCTCATTTCACCATTCTAAACCCTAAAAGTTCCATTTTACCCTTCATCTTCAACCCCTCCACCATATCATCAAACCCATTTTACCCATTTTTACATACAAGTTTCTGAAATCAGAAATCTCAAACATCACGTCGTTTGGGTGGAAGACGATAAAAAAAAAACCAGAAAAACCAAATCACGAGATGATCAGAAACTTCATTCCTGTTGAAATTGAATCATCGGAGGCTAGAATCGGTAGCTTGGTACAAGTTCACGACTATCAATTTTCAATCGGTGAATATCCAGAGAAGAATAATACCTCCCTATTTATTTGATTTTGCTTTTTATGGGTATGTTTTCCTTTTTCCTATCTTGTTATTTACTGATCATTTTGATTTCTTTGATTATTAATGGTTGGTGAGCTTCTTTTATTGTTTTAGTTAGTGGGATTTTTTTTTCTGTTACTTTTTGCTGTTCATGGTTGTTTTTCTGATTGTCTTTTTCTAGGTTTTATCTCATCTAATTACAGTACTTCTTGTTCAAATTATTCTACTTACTTAATACCCATTAATTTTTATCTTCCCATTTTAATTTTCTAGCTTTTCTTTCTAGCTTGAGGAGGTGCTTTACAACTTTTTTTTCATCTCATTTCTCATCTTCTTCAAGGTTTTGCTTTTACCCCAATTTTTTATTTGTTTGTATTTGGTAACAGACAGCTGCAACCGGGATTGAAATGGTGGTATACGAAAGAGAGAGAAAGACCCAGAGAAAAGAGAGATGAAGAAGAGAAAGAAAGAAATTGAGGGTAAAATAAGAATATAAAATTTTAGAAAAAGAAGAGGAGAGAAAGAACCGGTCAGAAAGGTGAGTCAAAGGTAAAAAGTGTCGGTCAACGGTTAGACCCGGCAAAGCGACACACGACCCGATGACACGATACGAACACGACCCGATGACACGATACGAACACGACATGTTTTTTTAGTGTTAGTGTTTAGGGTTTTATGACACGACACGAAATGACACGATACGAAATGACACGTTAATTTTCGTATCATTTTCGTGTCAATCCGAAAACACGAAACTGACACGGATGTTGAAAATTATTGTTATATTCTCTCGTGTTTTTTTATATCACTTTATTAATACAGATAATAAAATTATAATTATTAATTGCAAATATTGATTTGAATTTCCTAAATTGTTATAAACACATTACATGACCCTCTAACATGATATTATCGAACTTTTCGATAGTTATTGTTAACATACTAATCTAAAAATGATATAAAATGGTAAAAGTAGTACCAGATCTTCTTATATTTTTAAGAGTTATTATTAATATATATGCATAACAAAATTACATGTAACCCGAAAACACGACACGAAATCGACACTAACCCCAACAGGTTAACACGACTTTGACACGAAAGTTTTTGGGTTGGGTTTGGGTTTACTCTTTTTTGACACGAATCCGAAATGACACGACACGAACACGACTCGAACACGATAATTGCCAGGTCTAGGTGACAGTGGCCACCGGTGTAACAAAGTGTAAAGTTCAATGGCCATACCGGGAAGAATTGAAATTCAGTGGCCACAATATGAAAATGGGTATAGTTCAGTGGCCATGGGTGTAATTTACCCTTCTCTTCTCTTTGCTATTCTCTGCAAAAATATCTTTATTTTTTCTAGCTTTTCACCATTCTCACTACCATTTAACGATTCGATCTTGCCTTTTAATTAGGTTTACTCTTAGAGGATGAAGAAGGAACTTTGTCTTCCTTCTTCCTCCTCCCATTTATATTTTAGTTTTCGTTTTTAGTTTTAGATTTACATTTTCTTGTTAATTTGAAGTCTATATATCTCCTTGAACTTCTTTTTCCGTCAGATCTACACTTGTGAGCTATATTTCTTTCTTTTATTCTTTTTTCGGTCTTAGCAAGAGCGGAAAAAGTTTATCTTGTCCGTAGATCTATAGATCTGCGTGGATGCACAAACAGAAAGGACTCAGATCTGAACGTCCGGAAGAGCCTAAAGGATGGAGTATGGATTACAACGGTTTTTCAACGGGATTCGAATTACGAGAAAGATATGACTTCTATGTTTGTTGTATTTGTATCTTTTTCTGGTTTTTAGTGCTTTTTGTAGTCTTTTATTGCTCTTTGTAGTCTATGTTTTGCTCTATGTAGTCTTTTCTTTCCTTTATGGGTCTTTGCATGTATGGGATGAAGGTTTTATTCCTCTTTCTTTTATGTTGTATTTGTATTATTAAGTTAATGGAATGATATGTGATATTTTATAAAAAAAAAAAAAAATATTAACATTATCCCTATTGCTTTTCGGTGAATCTTTTAGAATTTGACTATTAAATTTATCCCTCTTCAATCAATACTCCACTTTGAGACTCATATTCAATTTTTGTGGTTTCGCCACTGAAGACCGGTCTTAACTTTTTATAGGATTTGAGTGAGATAACAAATTTGGTATGTTTTCATTAAGACATTCTAACATTATAAACACATGATCCTTGACGAATTTTCTCATTACTGTGAATATTATTTTCAAAATATGAAAATTGGAAGAGACAATAATTTGATTAGATGCAGAAGCGACATTGAACTGAAAAAGGGTAAAAGATCTGTAATTGCGAGATTGAGAATTGAGATTGAATAGTTTTTTTTTGTTCTTTTTTAAAATTATTTTGAAATTTTGGACCTTTTAGTTTATGGTTCCTGGATGATTGTCCCACAAAACATAGCTCATACCCGACTTTACCATCACTCATGTAAATGATATCACTTCGACCAAATTTAAGGAAAAAATGAATTGGAAAGCTAATGTTACAAGTAAATGGAAAGTTTCACTTATCAGCTTATAGCATAAAATTGGTTTAAATGCAAGACTTTAGCCACCACCAAAATTCATTTGGCCATTGAGATGAATGGAAGGTTTTTAATATCTATACTATATATAATTACGGAAGCAAAGAGAAATGAGAAGAAGTGTTTTACAGGTCTTTTTGATGAGTTGTCATCGTAGTAAAAAATCAGATTAAAAATATTTCATTAATTAAAAATAACAAATTTATATTTATAATATATTAAATAATTACTAGCCTATTAATTAAAATAATAAAAGAAAGCAAGAGTTACAGGAAGATGAAAAAACACAAAGCAAAGGAAATCCAAAAGTCACAAATAAACTTCTATATAAAGCATGATAGATAGTATTCCACCATTATATTCATTGGTCACGATAGATAGTATTATATTTCTGAAAATAAATATTCGATTTTTTTCATATGTTGTAGTTATTTTGTTCTCAATTATGTTGTTGTTTTATTTTTATTAAACAATAGTTGTTATAGTTTTATCTTTCAGATTCATTTCTGTTGTTACTCAGGTTCTATACCTCTCGCCAGGGGCGGAGCTAGGGGGGTAGGGGAGGGTCTCCCGACCCTCCGGAACACCCTTGACGAACAGTGGTTTAGTTCCGAGCACCCCCCCCCCCCCCCCCCAAAATAGTTAAAATTAGTACTTATAATGTAGAATGTGATTATATGACATAAAACTAAGTTTGCATAGTTGGTTGTAGTGATAAATGAAGGAATCTTTACATCTAATTGGTCATATGTTTGAATCTCCCTCTCTTCACTTTTTATCTCATTTTAATTTTTTCCCTTAAACCTCATTCTCCTTTAAAAATATCAATATTAAGTATCATTTTTAATCATTGTTAACTCATTCTCCTTTATTATTTTTAATTGTATTTTTTTAGTTACAAAATTCATGACCGAAAAGACAATTTGACGAATAATTTCTCCAATTGACCAAACTTGTCAACATTAGGGATAAAATTGCTATTGGCTGCCAACGTTAAGGATAAAATTGTTCTTAGGTGTAAACATTAGAGTATTTTTGCACCTTATCCTTACTTTATATTGAATCTCAATTGTTTTGTACCTTAATGTTTCCAATTATGATCAAATATATCATTATATTATCAAAAATTTGAAAATTTTGATTTGACTACTATGAATCAAAGCCTTAAGTCGTTATTAAGAAAAAAAAATTCCATACAATGGAGCCCCTCCGGACTTTGAGCTCTGGCTCCGCCACTGCCTCTCGCTATCTTATCCATGTTTTCTTTTTTATTTGTCTTATTTTTTTCCAAACTGATAGTTTCAATTGAAGAAATCCGACAGAAATAGAAGATGCATGAATAACTAAAATCGGAAAACACAAAAGTGTCAAAAATTACAAGAAATTCTTATGTTTCTCAAGGTAATTATTCGATTTTTTCATATGTTGTAGTTATTTTTGTTCTCAATTGTGTTGTTGTTTTCTTTTTATTAAACAATAGTTGTTATAGTTTCATTTTTCAGAGATGAAATTCCATTTCTGTCGTTACCCAGGTTCCATACCTCTCGCTACCTTATCCATGTTTTCTTTTTTATTTGTCTTTTTTTTTTAAATGACTAAAATAAAGATTTTGTAAATTTGTATTCTTTTTTAGTATATGTTGCTAGGTGTTATCGTTTCGATTGCTAACTCTTAACTAAAATTTAGATTTTCGGCTTTATATGAACTCAATTTTTGGCTTTCTCAATTGTGCTGTTGTTTTATTTTTATTAACCAATTGTTGTTATAGTTTCATCTTTCAGAGATGAAATTCAATTTCTGTCGTTATCTAGATTCCATACCTCTCGCTACCTATCCATGTTTTCTTTTTTATTTATTTATTTTTCAAAATGACTAAAATAAAGATTTTGTATATTTGCATTCTTTTTTAGTATATGTAGGTGTTATCGTTTTGATTGTTAACTCTAACTAAAATTTAGATTTTCGGCTTTTTATGAACTCAATTTTTAGTTTTAATTGAAGTTAGATTGAATTTTCTAATTCGGAACATGTTGAAATCCACTCATTTTTTTAGTTTGAGTTTAGCTAATTGATATGGATTGTATTTTTTATTTTTATGCATTTTGGTACAAATAGATATAAAGTTTCACACGATAGTTGTTCATTGAAGTTTGAGACATATTAAATAAAATATTAAAGAGATATTGGTATATTATACTTACAATGAAGTTTATTTCAATATAAATTATGTTATATTATTATTATTATTATCAAGAAGTTATTTTTCCCAATTTTCTAGACAAGGAGATTGTAAGCGTCTAATACGCTTGATAAGATGTTTATTCTTGAAGAATGTGGATTATGCTAGATACGAATTCAAAATCAAGGTAAATAAAAATAAATTTTGATGCTCAAAATTCTAAAAATGTACATTAATTATGGATATTGAGATAATTGCTTTTGCAACATTGGCTTATATAATTTTTAACTATTATATTATGGTTCGTACAAAATTGTTAGTATTTCAAGAGTTTTTAACAGATAAAAATGAAATATGATCATAGGAAAAATTATTGAAAAATATTAATTAAGAAAATATTATTATTTGAATCTCTTCAAATTCTCAAATGTTGAGCATAATGATTCTAATTAATATAATTAATTTCACATATTAATTATAAAACGTTTTTTTTTGTACTAAGTGGTTACAATTGCGATTTAATTCTATTTAACTAAAATTAATTTATGGACTTAATACTTCATTAAGAAAAAATAAAATGTTTTTTTTTTGAGTAAAGGTTGGGACACGAAGGCAGGTCGAACATCCCAACTAGGTTGGCACCCCCGGCGCAGCCAACAACCCGAATATTATTAATACAAGAAAATTAGAAGGGATACAGAAAGGGAGAGGGGAGAAAACAAAGAATGAAAGAAAGACTAGAGAAAACGAATGTGACCTACATTACATAAGTCGTCAAAAAGAAAGAATTGACAAAACTGTGGGGCAGTATCCCACCAATGATTATTACTTGCCGATTGTCCAAAGCAAGCTAGCCGATCCGCTGCCTGGTTGCCTTCTCTGAATATGTGTGTGATTATCCAGTTCATATCGGATAATTTTGCCAAGCAGTTGCACCAATCCCTCTTTATTCTCCACGGGACCTCCGTCCGTTTATTACGAAGAAGGTGAACCGCATGACTGGAGTCAGATTCAATCCAAAGATTTTTCCAGTTTCTGTCCCATGCAACGTTAATTGCAAAAATTATCGCCTTGAGTTCAGCCACGAGAGCCGTTGCTTCCAGAATTGGAATCGCAAAGCTTCCAATCGCAAAAGATCTGCTATTTCGGAAGACACCTTTTGCACCTGCGTTCCCAGAAGCGTTAGCTGCACCATCCGTGTTTACCTTAATCCACCCCGCTAACGGTGCCATCCATCTGACAGTAATGCAATCCGGATCAGGCGGTTCCCTATCACGGGCAGCAGCAACCTTATTGTTATTGATATAGTGCAGCAGCTGATATCTAAGAATTTGGATTGAAGGGAGATCGTTGTCAAAAATGGCACGGTTTCGAATAAAATGTTTAATTAATGGACAAAAAATATTTTCACTCTCCTCTTTATACGCTTATGTCTCGATATTCTCTCTTATTTTCAAAAAAAAAAATCCGAGAGGAAGATGGTTCTCTCCTAATTATCTTTTTCGTCCCTTCATTTTTTTTCAATTCTTTTGTTTGTTTTTCTTACTTACAAAATTCAAGAATATATAATTATTAGAAAATATTAATGAAATCAAATAAGTGATATATGCGAGTATGACTGATATTCTGTATAGTGAAAGAATGAAGAACAAATTGATCGAATGTCTTGATAAGATATTACGAGATGAAAATAGGAGAAATTGTCACGTCCGTGACTAAATTTCTAGAATTTATATTTTGATATTAGTATATATGATAATTATTAGGTGTGTGATTTTTATTGGTGCTATAGAAAAAGTTTGGAGTTAATTTGAGGGTTTTATGTGTGAATTAAAAGTTATGATAATTTTTAAAAGATTATATAAAGATGGAGGATCAAATTGGATAATTGCCAGATTTGGTATATATAGATAGAAATGGCGGAAGAGGCAGAGATTATCCATATATATTCATTATATTCATTTTAAATTTATCAGTTTTCTCTGAACCGTTTCTCCACCGTTTCTTTGATTTACGGAAATTCGACTGTCTGAATCATTCGAAATTGAAAACATAGCATCTTTATATATAGATCTAAATCCTAGCCGAAGAGTTTTTGAGTTTCGGTAGTGTTTGGAGGGAAATGGCTTAGACAGAATTTAGAGGCGAATTGAACGGGTTTGTGGTTTTCAATTAATAGTCAAGGTAAGTACCTATCAACTATATTTTGAGTTTGATGTATATAAATATATATATAATCAAAGGATTTACAAAAATTGATATTTCAGGGTTTCTACGGATATTTTGTAAAATTGAGGTTTTTCCTGATTTTGCTTTTTATTGTGAAATTATGGTTCAAATGAAGCTATTTATTACGTTTCTATGTGAATTTCGGATTTTACTTGATTATGTTGATTTAAAGCTTCATTTGGTTGATTTACATATATACATATATGTTTTGGTGAATTTGATGATTTCTTACGAGTTGTGTTTGGATTGAGAAATCTGTTACAGTTATTATTGTTATTATTTTGGATTGAAGTCCAAATATGATTTTTATCATACAAAAGGGCTAATTGAAGCCAAATGATTTTTGGTTATGAAATAGTTTGGAATTTGATTGTGAACGGATATTTGAGCACGTTATGATTTTATGATTTTATATCCTTCGAGAGTTATCCGGATCGGTGGTTCCATATTTGAAGACCATGTTCAGTGAGGGACATGACATGTGTACACAGTTTGAAAGACCTATTGGGTATGGCAAAGAAGTGTCGGGTAAGACCATATGGGATAGGCAATGTTAAGAGACGTCTCGATTATATATGTGGTTATGGATTGATACTTAAGGGGAGAAACTCGAGGATGGATACAATGTTTTAAGTTCATTTGGATTATGTTTTCGGTTATGATTGATTTTGATATAAGGTTTTACGTTTGATTAAATATGAGTTGGTTTGATAAAACACTTATTTGATTACAATATTTTATAAGGTTTTGAACTCAAGAATTGATACAAGATTATATATTTTTGGTTTTTGGTTTACTACTTTGACTATATTATGAACTTTGGTTTTGAGTATATTTTATAAGGTTTTGATTAAATCCCTTTATAAACGTATATATGTAGCTATGTTAAATAAAGTTGGTTTTTATGGCTGATAGTTTCTTACTGAGATTTTTGTCTCACGTTTTTATATGTTTTAATGTTTTTAGGTGAAACAGTACAGGATATAGAGAAGGTTCCCGACCGATTAGGCGAGGTTTGGAAGTTGACTGCTTATTGTTAGCATTATGGTTAGAACTTTGGTATTGCAATTGTAATATAATGATATGTGGATAAATTGGAGACTCCTAAGTATTGATTATTATCTTTCCATTTCACGCCCGATGCCGCTTGAGGTCATTTAGGGTCGGGTGTGACAGAAATCATCATCTTAAACTGATTCAATTAGATATATTGGATTATTGTAGCATAATGAATAATTGAATTCGAATACTTGGTTATCATGAAATTCTATCAACCAAAATAATTATCATTAAGATGAATTTGTGACTAATTCTTACGAATTTTATTTTTTTATATGTAACATATTGAATTGATAAAATTTCTTCATATGCAACATTAGAAAAGTATTGATTGTAATAGTTTATAGAATAATATATTGAAGTTGCTTCCATTTTAACATAGATTGTAATTCTTTTGTATCGTAGATATAATATTTAATTTTAATTATAGTTTAATTCAATTTTTGTTTAACCTATATTGTAATTCTTTTGTATCGTAAATATAATATTTAATTTTAATTATAGTTTAATTCAATTTTTGGTTTTTTATTATATTCTAATATATTTCTTAATTAATCTGCTATTTTATTATTATTGTTTCACAGAATATTTGGAATATGAAAATGTATTAAAATTCTTGAAAAGTAGAAATCATTGAATTTTGTAAAAATAAATAAATCATTCATCTTTAGTTAAAATTCTATAAAAAAGTAGTCAATTATTTTTAAAATTAATTTAATTTGAATTATCATTAAAAAATATATATTAATTTCAAATATACATCATATAAAGTTTTTTCATAGCATGATATAAAATTATTTAAAAGTAAATATGTCAATTTATTTATTTATTTAAATTATATAAAAGTTTCATACCCCGTGCATCGCACGGGTTTTCGACTAGTGTGAGTTGAAACTCCGGACTATAGTATGAAATCCCCATTCTACGGGACATTTTGTGATATTTTGCTAAATGATATTTCTCGCATTAATTTAACTACAGTTTCTGTTTTGTTTGTTAATTTATTTTAGGAGAACAAAGCTTGTGGTTTGAGCCATTTTTAAACATAAACTACGTGGTTTAAAAGTCTACAAACCAGTACCTTGTGATTCATTCCGCTAGTAAAAGCAGTCCAAACTAACTAACAGTGTTAAAAAAAACCAAAAGTCAAATGATAAAGAGCTATTTTGATCTTTATATTTATTTATTTTATACATTAACCCCTTTATTATCTAATTATCACAAACAAACCTCAAAACAAAAACAAAATATCAAATTTACCATCTTCTCCTTCTCTCACATCTCTCTTTAGTTTATTTTTATTCTCTCTCTAAACACACTCACTCTCCCTCTCTATTTTCTCTCTCTAGCAATACTTGTAAAAAAACCACAACCCATGGAGTCGGTTGTTCCTGTCAAAACAAATCAACCAAAGTGTTACTGCGAACAGACACATCTCATCTCGGGATAACAATTGAAAAACGTTCCCCAGTCCTATCTCAACCAAAGTGTTACTGCAAACCCACACATCTCTTTTCGTTTCTTCTCTTTCGTTTCTTTGTATTCTTTTGCAATCATCAACTACCAATTCCCAAGTAATTTCTCTTTCTTTCGATTTATTTCTTCTCCTGAAACCATTCGTTTTCTTTTCATATAATATACCATCTCATCTTTAGATTCTATTTCTCTATCCAGTCTTGATCACATGCACCTTAATGATCATGTAGAATTTGCTCATTCATCGTTAGATCTAGGCTTATTAGAATCCTAAGGCTATCTCCATCCCGTCTGACTTCGTAAATTCTAGCATATGCGAAGCCTACGGAGCTAATGTTTGGTTTAGTAGATGATTTTAATTATCATATGTGAAGTTTGGTTGTGTTTTTAACAAAATTCGCTTAGTGGTATATAACAAAAAATGCCAAACAACAACGGATTCTAACATTAAAATCATAACATTATCAAAATTTACAACAAGATTGCCACAATAAACTCCTAACAAATCACTTCAAAGTGAACCTAACTAATCTGGATGGAAATTTCTCCCTCTACAGGAAGTCCAGACTTTTTGGGATGAGAAATGGAAGTCCAAACCTTTTGGGATTGACGTGTCCCATGGTGCACACCAAGATTGGCACAATCTCTCCTAACCAATCATTTCAAAGTGAATGTGCCAATCTTGAGGGAAATTTCTCTCTATACAGGAAGGAAAGTCATTTCTTCTGCATCCGAGGACACCGTCTTCCAGAAAGGGATGTTATGTATTCAATCACCTTCAAAAAAAATTAATCGTGTTAGGCAGGAAAAATGACGATTTGGCTTCACGAAATGAGGCTTAGCGAAGCATGCGAATGTAAATGTGTATGGAAGAGGATGATTTTACTTAGCGAATCGATGCTTTCGCAAAGTCTGCGAGGTTTGAAACGTGACGATCTACTTACTGAATCGATGCTTTCGCGAAGTCTGCGAGTGAAATTATGAACTTTTCTACTCACAGACTTCGTGAAATAATCGATTCGCTAAGCAGATCGTCACATTTCAGGCTCTTTCTCATCGCAGGTCTTCGCGAAATCATCGACTACGCGAAGCGATTTCATGGAAAACGCAGAGAAAACAGTAGATACTTACATTTTTCGTGCCTTTCACCCTTAAAAGCGACAATAACAATATGATAAACTGGAAAAAACGATGGAAACAACGTAGAATAACCATTTCTTTGATGGTAACAAGAAGAAAGAAACCAAGTAACGAGGATGAACAGGAAGATGAAGAATCATGACTTCGTTTTCTAACAGTAGGAAGATGAAGAATCAAGAGATGAAGAGAGGAAGAAGATAAATACATTGTGATTTGGAGAAATGGTGCAGATTTCGTGCAATTTAAAGGAAAATAGGAATCAAAAGTATGAGAATCATTAATGGAGGAGCCAACCGTTTTGCGTAACCAATGAGAAGGGGGGAGAGACCGTTCGCATAAAGGGGGAAGTGGAAAGGTTAGCAGTATTATTGGAAAGTCACATAAAAACAGTTTAAATATGTAATAGGTTGAGTAAATGAGTTAAATATCTAAATGGATCTCCCATTTTACCCAATTTTATAATTTACCCTCTTCATAATCATTATACGCACTTATCATGATTTTTTTTTAAAAAGAAAGCATTCATTTTGATTAGAATATCTATTTATCTATCTATCTATCTCAATTGGAAATATTTGTTAAGAATTCATATTTTGGTTGTTAGATTGTTGATCATTAATTTCATTTTCCTTGTGCATGCGCAGATAGATATTAGAAAGAATTGATAAGTGGAAGTTGAATAAAGCCATGTTCTTTATTACTTAATTTCAGTAATAATCAGTTCAGTTCAGTATTCAGTTTCAGCATTCAGTAATTTATCATTATTTATTATAATTATTATTATTTATATATACTTTTTTTATTATTGTTTATAATATATATATATGTATAATTTTTTTATTATTATTTATTATAATTATAATTATTTATATATAATTTTTTAATTTTTTTTGGTCCAAATCGTACCATAGATAATAATTTTTTCTTTTATTTTTTTCACATCCCAACATATGTTTGTGATTTATTATTGATAAAATGACGCTCATGTGAAGTGTAGATGACAAGATTCATGATCGGAAAGACAGTTTGATGAATTATTTCTCAAATTTACTCATTTTAGACGTTATGGGTAAAATTGTACAATTTTAGACGTTAGGGGTAAAATTGCTCCTGACCCAAAACGTTAGGAGTATTTTTGCACCTTAACCCTTAATTGTAATAAAAGGTTAAGAGTTTGTATTCATATAAAAATTTATATCTAATTTCATAGACTTTCAATTGTATGTAAATTTGTGTTTGTATGTAATTTGTATTTTTAATTTAAATTAGACTCATTTTTATTTAATTTCATAGGCTTTTATCGAGCCGAGATTTTATCGGTATTCAATTTAGTTTTATCTTTAATAATATATTTAATAATATATTTATTTATTATTGTTGTTATTATTATTAGAACCATTATTATTATTATTATTATTATTATTATTATTATAAGCTTATTAATGTCCAATATTATCATTAAAATTATTTTAAAGTCTAATATCATCATTATTATTAAGTTTGCTTAAGTTCGGTAGCATTCAGTTAATGCCTTGACGAAAGTCCGATTGTTGGGAATAACGTATGAAAGTAACTTGGTCTATGTATATTGACTTTTTTTATAGCATAAACTCTTTATTCATCTAGAAAGGCTATATATCTAGATGCTTGCATCCTCTGTATTACTGCGGTTGCTGGCATAGAGTTAGCTGATGCTTATTCCCCAGATACCGTCATTGTTTCTTCTCTGGAAAAAGAAGTTCACGAACCATAGGCCTTCTACTCGCTCCTCCGTTCCTTGATCCAACTCCCGGTGAGTGACTTCATCATGCCCTTGACCGACCCTATCTTCGTGTTTCAAGGAAAAACAGCTCTCTGTTTTGGCCCTGTTTTTGCTAAATTCATTTCTTACCTGCGTTTCGCGCTTCTGCTCGTCCACTCGGGTCTGCCCCCGCTACACTTGTTTTATTTCTTGGGAGGTAATCTTCTCTATCCATCTACTGCTGGTTTAGCTGGTAGAAAGCGAGCCAGAGCCTTTAGTAGCGGACGCAGCTGCAGATTTAGTAGCCACGGCAGGCGCTGGAGCAATTCCCTTATTATCGCAGACCACCTGTTCAGAAGCGATCTTCCTTTACCTGGTCAAGAAGAATCATCAGGATTACCAGGGCCAATCTCCGGACCTCACCTCTGCTTTTGCGAAGCAGCTGTTGAAGGGGTTGAAGCTTTGTGCCGCGTCCAACCAGGTGTACTTCCACGCGGCATTGCTCCGTCAGGCTTTCGTCCATTGCGGAAAATTCCCCACTCAGTTAAATTGGGTCGCATTCAGTTAAATTCAGTAGCATTCAGTTCAGTTTTTTTTCGACGGTAAAGAATAAAGCCTAATTGATTTCATACAAGTTTATACTACTTGATTGATTGTCCAAGTAAGTTACTCTTTTTCTTCTTATATGTTTATTTCTAACATCCATTTTTGGAGTTTAAGATGTTTTTTTTATTAGGTTGAGATAATAAATTGACAGAGAGGAGAGAGAGTGATTGTATTTAGAAAGATAATAAAAATAAGGGTTAATTACAAAAAACTACCCTGTTGTTTGACCGATTTGCGATGTGGTACCTGTGGTATTTTTTTTTACAAACGCCTCCCTGTGGTTGTCGCCGTTATACAAATCAAGGAGACGGCAAAAAATCTGTTAAATCAGAGGGACAATTTGGGAAAGAAAAATTTTGACTTTTTTTTCTTAATTTTTAGGTTGACTTCATCTTCTTCTTCTCTTCTCTTCTTCGTTCTTCGATCCTCTTCTTCTTCTTCCTCCATTTCCTCTTCCATTTTCTCCTCTTCTTCCTTTCTTTTCTTCTTCTTTTTCTTCTCTTCATCTTTCCCTTTTTTCTTTTTTTCTTTGTTTAATTCTCGAAATTCCAGATTTCTGGAAATTCCAGAAATCTGGAAATTCCAGACGTGAAGAACGTCCGGAGACGTTCTTTACGTCTGGAATTTCTAGATTTCTGGAAATTCCAGACGTGAAGAACGTTCTTCACGTCTGGAAATTCCAGAAATCTGGAAATTCCAGATTCTGGAATTTCCAGATTTCCGTGAATTTTCGGATTTCTGGAAATTTCAAATCCGGAAATTCACGAAAATCTGGAAATTCCAGAATCTGAAATTTCCAGAAATCTAGAATTTCCAGATTTCTGGAAATTCCAGAATTAAAAAAAATTAGAAAAAAAGAAAAAAATAGGAAGAAGAAGAGAAGAGAGGAGGAAGAAGAAGAAGAAAAGAGAGGAGGAGGAGGAGGAGGAGGAAGAGAAAGAAGAAGAAGAAAAGATTCTAGGTGAAGAAGAAGAAAAGAAAGAACAATCGATACAAAGAGAGAAGGAGAGAGAAGAAAAAAATTAAAAAAAAAAATTAAAAATTCTAATTTCCTAAAATACCCCTATGCCACATCAGCAATTTGACAGAATTTTGGCCGTTTTCTTGATTTTGCTAACGGTGACAACCACAGGGAGGCGTTTGTAAAAAAAAACCACAGGTACCACATCGCAAATCGGCCAAACCACAGGGTAGTTTTTCGTAATTAACCCTAAAAATAAATTAAACGAAGATGTGAGAGAAGAAAGATACGATGAATTTGATATTTTATTTTTATTTTGAAGTTTGTTTGTGATAGTTAAATCATAAAGAGGTTAATTTATAAAATAGTTTCAACTGCATTTGCTAACGGAATGAACCACAATGTATTAGTTTGCAAACTTTTAAACCACGTAGTTTATGTTTAAAAATGGTTCAAACCACATGATTTATTTTGGTACTTTCCTCTTCCTCTGTATTTTATTTCTATGATTTTCCATCATTAGAAAAAAAAACAAATTTTATTCTAAACTGTCTATCATTTTCTAAAATTTGGTATTTTGTTCTATTTTTTTTATAGATTGTTCTATTTAATTTTGTAATAAACTTAAGGCTCATATCTGAAGCAACTATTTATATTATTATTTTAACAATATTATAATTAAATTACTTAAATTTTTTTTATCTTATACATAGATGAGATATATTATCTTTAATACAATTTCATATTCTATTAAAATAACAAAAGGTCGTAAATAACGATTCTGGAGATTTTAGTTATATAATTTATTGGAAAAAGTATAAAAATAAACCTTGTAGTTACACCCATTTTCGCACAACACCTATGTGGTTTAAATGTTTGCAAAGTGGTGCCATGTACTTCATTCCGTTAGCAAACACATACCAAATTGACTAACGGTGTTAAAAGTCAAAGGAAAAAGAGTTAATTTGGTACTTATATTTATTTATTTTTATAAATTGACCCCCTTATTATCTAATTATCACAAACAAACCCAAAAATAAAAAATAAAAATCAAATATACCATCTTCTCCAACTCTCTTTAATTTTTTTTTTTCTTCTATCTTTCTCTTCTCTTTCAATTTCTCTCTCTAAAATAAAGCTATCCCCAACACTTTCAAAATTTATATATATATAGAAAGAAAAATGGAAGAAAAAGCTTGAATTGAATCTTGTATACTTCTCAACGTTTAATTTATGAATATTCTTGACACACCTTGAAGCTGACCTGCTATTCATAACAACTAATTGCCTTACAGCTTTTCAAGAACATACAACTAGCGATTATATCAATAACGATCAAATTCGAATACATATAAGCAATCAAAACCCCTTCAATAATCGTCAAACAAGACCGCGTTTCCTCAATACGATATGAACTCACAATCCGGTATTGGAACAGAGCTTCAATTCCGGCCATGGCCATGTTTACCGGCAAGGCAATTGATAGTCAGGGCCGGTCCTGATAATTTATGGGCCCTAGGCGGAATAATAAAAAAGGGTCTCTTTAGTAAAAACATTTTACGTAAAAAATATTTTAGTACATGATAAACAAAAAAATATTTCATTAATTCCTTATTTGTCTACATATTTAAATCTATTTGATAAAAAAATTAAATCAATTGCCACATGTACATATCACGTGTAAAAAATTGTATCATTTGGTAAAAAACAAAACAAAACAATTAATTTTTCATCCAAAATGGATTAAATGTCACTTATGGAAATACTCTACGGAGAAATACTCTACCAGTTCATAATTTTTTTTGAACCGACCCCAATTCATAATTTTAAATCTTAGTAAATATATTAAAGACTCTTAATTTATAAACTTTAATTTTTAAAATATATTAAAAATAATGATTTTTATATGTATCACAATTGATTATAAAATTATAATTAAATCATATATCAAAATTATTTTTCAATATGTTATTATTAATTTTAAACCTTAATAAATAAGTTTTAAAGAAGTAAATTTTTATATAAATTTCTTCACATTAATATATATATATATATATATTTTTTTTTTTTTTTTAAGGTTTGTGTATATATATTTCTTTTGAGAATTCCAAATATTTAAATATATTTTTTTTGTAAAAAACAAATTGTAGTGAAACAGGGGATCGGGACCTAGGAATATTTGAATATATTTTTTTTGTAAAAACAAATTGCAGTGAAACTGGGGATCAAACCCAAGCCCCTTACAATGGAATGAGTGGTCTTAACCACTGAGATATGTACTAGTCTATGTGTAAAATCTTTTTACGGCCTATATATACACATATATAAAAAAACAATTGGGCCCTCTTATAGCCATGGGCCCTAGGCCTGTGCACTCCTGGCCTAGGTCCAGGGCCGGCCCTGTTGATAGTGATGTCGAAGTTCTTCCCCGAATCATCACACACGCCTTAAGAAATGGCAGAAACCCGCCGGATCGTTCTTTGCCGGACAAAACCAATGCCAAATTAGATATTATGATTGCATTCGCGAGAATGACGGAGTAAACTACGACTCCGGCCGCGGAAAGGAGGACGGAGGAGGTAGGGGAAGAGAAGCCGAAATCTTGAAGAAAGTTGAAGGAGAGGAATAAGAAAGTGAAGGCGGTTGCATTGGCGGAGACGATTAAGAATGAGTTGCAGATATAGGTGAGGACAAGGGGATTGAAAATGGAGAGAGACAATTAAGAATGAGTTGCAGATACAGGTGAGGAAAATGGGATTGAAAATGGAGAAAAGAGAAGAGAAAGAAGGAGACGATGATGAAATTGGGGGAAATTGGTTGAAAGATTGAATATATATACATATAGATAGATGAGAGATCAGGTGTGACACATCTCTTATGATGTGACAAACCTTATTATGTGACAAATACCAATTTTGTAATTAACCAAAAGGATGTGGCAAATTTGTAAATAAAAGGAAAAAGAAATTTGTTTTATTTTTTTTCTTTAAAATGCATTTTCCCAACTTTTCCAACCTCGTTTTTCAAAGAATTTTATACCGTTGGACTCGTCTTAATTAAACGGTCATTTTAAGATCCATGAAGCTCAAGTAAAAAAAAACCCGGTGAACGGAATCCGGGTGGGCGTTTTCCGGCTAGCAAAAAGTGTCCAGAAAATTCTCAAAAAATGTAAAACATTATTCTAAGAAACTTTAATTCTTGGGTCGAAGCGAGATTTCTTACGGTTTAGTCCTAATAAAACTTTTTTCTTAATTTTATCCATTTTACACGCTTCAACAATTTGTTGGGTAAAAAATATAAGGAATCTCGCTGTAAACCAAGAATTAAAGTTTCTTAAAATAATGTTTTACATGTTTTAGAATTTTTTGATAATTTTCTAGACACGTTTTTTGTCATACTTACGTTATTCCAAATCAGTGTACCATTTGTTCCACCATAATACTTATATTGTTCCAACAGAAAATTGTTTTATTTCTTTTCTTTAAAATACATTTTTCTGACATTTCGAACCTCGTTTTTCGAAATTTTTTATACTATTAGACTCATCTAAATTAGACAGTCATTTTAAGATTCTTGAAGTTCAAGTAAAAAAAAAATCCGGTGAACGGAATCCGGGTGGGCGTTTTCTCGTGAGAAAAAAAGAGCCCAGAAAATTCTTAAAAAATTCTAAAAAATGTAAAAAATTATTCTAAGAAACTTTAATTCTTGGGTTGAAGCGGGATTTCTTACGGTTTAGTCCCAATAAAACTTGTTCCTTAATTTTATCCATTTTACATGCTTCAACAATTTATTGGGTCAAAACTGTAAGGAATTTCGCTTTGAGCCAAGAATTAAAGTTTCTTAAAATGATGTTTTACATGTTTTTAAATTTTTTGATAATTTTCTGGACACATTTTTTTATCCTACTTACATTGTTCCAAATCAGTGTACCATTTGTTCCAACATAATACTTGTATTGTTCAAACAGAAAAATGTTTTATTTCTTTTCTTTAAAATACATTTTTCCGATATTTTTAACCTTGGTTTTCAGAAAATTTTATACTATTAGACGGTCATTTTAAGATCCCTGAAGCTCAAGTAAAAAAAATTCCGGTGAACGGAATCCGGGTGAGCGTTTTTTGGCGAGAAATAAAGTGCCCAGAAAATTCTCAAAAAATTTCAAAAAATGTAAAACATTATTCTAAGAAACCTTAATTCTTGGGTCGGAGTGAGATTTCTTACGGTATAGTCCCAACAAATTGTTGAAGCATGTAAAATGGATAAATTAAGGAAAAAGTTTTATTGGGATTAAACCGTAAGAAATCCTGTTTCGATCCAAGAATTAAAGTTTCTTAGAATAATGTTTTACATTGTCTGGAATGTTTTGAGAATTTTCTGGGTACTTTTTTTCTCGCCGGAAAATACCCATCCGGATTCCGTTCACCGGAATTTTTTTTACTTGAGCTTCATGGATCTTAAAATGAACATTTAATTAAGACGAGTCCAACGGTATAAAATTTTTTGAAAAACGAGATTGGAAAAGTTGGGAAAATGCATTTAAAAAAAAAAAATAAATCAATTTTCTCTATCATCTCTTTCATTTTATTTACCAATTTGCCACATTGCCTTTTTAATTATCATCAAAACTACGTAGTTTTGTTATGCCACACAATAAGCTCATTGTCACAACTTAAGCCATTGTCACACTGGATCTCACCCCTACATATATATATATATATATATATATATATATATATATATATATATATATATATATATATATATATATATTGAAAGGGTTGATGGGGATAGCTTTATTTTAGAGAGAGAAATTAAGAGAGATGAGAGAGAAAGAAGAAAAAAAATAAAAAATTAAAGAGAGTTGGAGAAGATGGTATATTTGATTTTTATTTTTTATTTTGAGGTTTGTTTGTGATAATTAGATAATAAGGGGGTCAATTTATAAAAATAAATAAATATAATGATCAAATTAACTCTTTTTTCTTTGACTTTTAACACCGTTAGTCAATTTGGTATGTGTTTGCTAACGGAATGAAATACATGACACCACTTTGCAAATGTGGGTGTTATTCGAAAATGGGTGTAACCACAAAATTTATTTTTATACTTTTCACTAATTTATTTGATTATTTAGTTCAAGCGTCAGCTATTTTTTGGGTAAATCTTCTCTATTAACGGGGCGTTTGATATTCTATTGGGATGGGAATAAGGATAAAGGTTGTAACATGGATAGAATAAATGTTTGAGATAAAGATAAAAATATGATAGTCCAAAATTATTATTCAATGTTTGGTACGTGGAATATGGATAAGGATAAAATAATACATTTTATTATTTTAACCTTATTTAAACTACATAAGGATAAGATAAATTTTTCCATCCTATTAAAATCGCAGGAACTTATTTCACCTCCTTATACCACCCCCCTCTTTGGTATAGGATTTGAGGGATAAAAGGTTTATCTTTCATCTGTCTCACTCTTCTATCTCCCAAACAAACACGGGATAACCTATCTCGTATTTTTTGTCCCTATCCCACATCCCGTAAAGTTCTATATATGTACTAAACTCGAACTTGAGATCTCTAACTTAAATAATTCAAAACCATTAACTACTCAAACCAACCTTCATTTATACAATAGTATAAATAACATAAATTGAACCTGTAAAAAATCAGAATTAGAAAAAATAGAATAAAGATCCATCAAACTTGTAAGTTATTTGAAAAGATAAATTTGTATCCTTATCATACAAAATAAAGATAATTTTTGACGTTGCTCTAATTAAAAGAACCCTTCCTCCTCATGTATCATGCTATTATATATCATTACAAAATTCACAAAATTAGACTTTCACAGTGAAAATAATAATTATTATTAACCATCATTTTTTTTTCATACGTACCAGTCCAAATCCGACGTTTCGTTTACGTGAGTCAAGACACATGCAACACACATTTTGCATGTAGTTTACTTCTTTGCAATCAATGTACTAATTGACTACATTTTAAGTGAGTTGAGAGAGCTACCGGCACACTTTAAAACCCAGGAGGCAAGTCAAGATTTTTAGACAAATTCAAAGACGGATGATGTATTTAAGCCTTGAAGTTATTTCCATAATATGAGACCTACTCATTTTTGGCAATCTAATTGCCTCATTTGTTGTCTCTCCATCTGAAAATTATATAAATAGTGATGCTATTTCTTCATCCAAATGTTAACAAAAGAAAACTCGCTTTGCCAAAAATAAAAATAACCATAAAAATTCCGAACTTGGTAGTAAACATATAATTGTATAATTTTTTTTAACCAATAGCAGTTGTATATTTTTCACCAAAAGCAATTGACATATTATTCAACCTTTACATTTAAAAAAAAAAGAGTAAATAAAGACTGTAAAATAAGATCACAAAGAGAAATCAAATGATACAATAAATGTCTTCCTACGTATCTTGTATTTCATTGCATTGAATTGATATATAATCACGAAAAGAAAATGCATTTTGATTTCAGAGTTAGAGCCAAATGGACACCAGAATTCTGAAACAACTTCAAAGAATGAATATCTTTTACATTTGGAATCATCGGTTTTGTGGTATTCTAAAGTAAATTTAGAGCAAACATCAGATTCCATTCTTCAACAAAAGTCGTATCAACTTGAAGCATTTTGAGGTGAGTTTATTCAACAAGATTCCTGACTTGTTGATTCATTCATGGTGCCCTTTTTGCACCTTTCTTTTCTGCAAAACCACCCTACACCAATCCATCATTAACAATTCTACTTCAACTTGCTTACAAGCCAGTCACATCAAAACTGACCTTGGAGCACAATTTCCCCAATTCATTAAAAAGTTCAGAAATCTGAAGAAAGAAAGCTCTTCAACTATTCCTAGAAAAAGGAAAGCGAAAGTCAACCCCAGACCCTGTTTGAAATCCCGAGTGAGTACTAAAAGTTGTCAAGACTAGTTAGATGCAAAGAGAAAGGAATCCTTTTGTCATAGATGACAAAATTGATCTTACGACAAAGGAGAACTAAGTAATTTAGCCAAGAAACACAGATTCTGAAAATCAATTGATGGGGCTATAATCAATCAAGTACAAAGAATGTTACTAGTACCAAGCAATAAAAGGGAGACAATCAGAAAAAGAAAGGGCCTTCATGTTTACAAGCACACGAGAGATGAAGGTAAAAGGCAATGACCAAAAAATGACTGACCTTGATGGATTGACTATGGTTAAATTTATCAGAATTTAGCTTCAATTCTTTATGCCTGTAGAAGATGCTCAAAACCATGACAATCGGCTCCAACTTCATTCAATGCTGAGTATAGCTTTGGCACGATCTTATATAACATCAGCTTGAACCCAACTGAAGTTAAATTGGAATCATCATTATTGATTACAGAAGCATCTTTTGCAAGAGAACCAATCAAACTTCCCTTCTTGTATGCATCACAGGCCTTAAGAATGTAATGCCCTCGCTTTCTGAAATGCTCTTTCACAAGTTCATGAAAATCCTGACACACATCAAATCCAGTAATTATACATGCAAATAAAGAGTAGATTTCTGAATGCTTTAGTGCAATGACATTCCAAACAAAATTGTTATATGATAATCTCCTTGATGCATAATATATCCAACCATAGTTACCAAGATTCCAGTGGGCTGCATTATGTGGTACAGGTTCAGGAAAATGGTCTAGTATTTTTTATCAGGATCGGCAAAACAAAAAAGGAAAGCTTAGTTTGAATTGTTATTCCAGATCATGGTACACTTGAAGGAATTCATTATAAATTAGAAAAAAAAAAAAAAAAAAACAAATATATAGTAGAAATTTTAGTTCTCACAATAAGCTAAGGCAGGTCTTTCAAAATTCCTAGTTAGAAAATCCCTCAGTAGAAAAAAAAAAACTACAAAAAAAAATAAAATAATAATAATAATAAAATGAAATCTATCCTTAATCCACAGGCCTTGCATTATTTACCACTTGATAATATAATTGATTTATCTTAGGGCTTGATTGGATGAAGGGAAGAGAAGGGTAAATAAAGGAAGGGTAGAAAAGGGTAGGGAAAGGTAAGGAAGGGGAAAGAAGGGTAATTTCTAACCCTTCCAAACCCATCAAAATGGGGGGTTGAAAATTGGATGAAATTTCTTAAAAAAAACCCTTCAAAACCCCTCCAAACCCTTACCCTTCTAATTTTTTTTTGTGTTCCAAACATGGGTTTGTAAAAACCCTTACTAACCCTTCCCCCTCCCAAACAAGGGCTTCTATCAACCCTTACTAGCCCTTCCCTTATTAACCCCTCTAAACCCCCCATCCAATCAAGCCCTTAAGGAGGAGCCTCTTATCGCCATTACTATATCTATGATATGAAAGAGACCAAGTCAAATTGCAACGCAATTTTATCCTCTCAAGCATATATACTACCCAATCTCTACTCAAATGCATGTCTCTCTTTTAATTTTCTTTTCTGCCTCTCACCAAGCCACTTTCTTACTCTCGTGTGTATATATATATATATTTGTCAAGAACTCCTAGAGCATCAGCATACCAAGAAAAACAGTATTAAACAATTGCATAAAAAGGTTTCTTTAATTCATATATAAGAATCTCCACATACGTAGACCAATCATTAACACCAATCGAGTAACATTATATTAGAGGAAATGAAGAGATGGCACAAGGCACATTAAAGGAGGGAGGGACTGGAGTTGATGAGATTGGATAAAAACAAAGCACATGTTTTTAGAGGTTGGCCATAAAGATTCATTATACCACTAAAATAGAATTAATAGCATATTTCATTTGGCTAAACACAGAAAAATAAAACATAAAGTTCGAGCAGAAGAAAGCTGCCAGGTTACAGAAACTAACGAACAAGACCATGTATCCCTATGCTCCCACTGGAGTGAGAAAGCAATCACCAAGAAGCTCAAATTCTGGTGTCCCAGATGAAATAAAGAAGATATATGAAGCTAATAATGATACAGAAATGGAATTTAATGTATTACCTTGGGGGGCTTTCTCATAAGATACATCATTGTCTTGCAATTTAGTAAAAAAGTATTTTCATTATATGATAGTGAATTCTTCTCCCCTTCAGCTGTTCCAATCTGCTTATTATAACCAGCTTCATTAAAATATGGCTTTGAATTCAGAACTAATCCCTGAAGTGAAACTAGAATTTGAAGAATGCTAGAAGACATTGGATCCCAAACTTCATTGCCTTTGCCAGTCCAGGTATTTAAAAGGCTAAGGCACACCTTGCCCTCCTCGTACAAATTTGGATTTATTCGCCAACCACCAGAATGGTAGTATGCTGACTGTATCATATTAATGAAGGCAGAGAAGAAACATAATAATTAGCAATTCTTTTAATGTAACAAAGTTATTCACTACCCTTCAAAAGGGTTGAGTCAAATAAAATCAATACGAACTCCTTTGATGCCAAAGTCAAGGGTTGTATCAGGAATTATTCAAAATCAGAATTATGGCTTACACACACACACACATAAAGAATAAAAATAAAAATTACGGTTAAGGAGAGTAGGTCTCACCGGTGGAACATCAGGATATTCAGGCGGAAGGTGAAAATCGAAAAAAAACAGTCCATCTTGATAGGGTGTTCCATAAGCCCCAACAATAACTGCCCTTAATAGATCCATTCTATCTTCATAAATTCGCACATAGATTCCCTCTGTACAATAAACTTTAAGATGTTGATTCCAACAAAATGAAACATAAGAAGCTCACCGCACAAAATATGCTGAAACATCTCTTACCAGGCAAGTTATTTTGAAGAATGCTCCAGTCTTGCTGAACCTTTTTGAGCCACTTCCTTCCATTGTTAATCTGCTTGCCAATCGATGTAAAATGTTCAAAAACTCCAAAGTTAGTTGAATATTCAATTCCCATTTGATTTAAGGTGTGAAAAGAAAAGAAATATTAAAAAATGAATAATAAGAAATCGGCCAAAAGAATAACATGAGAAAGAGGAAGTGAGGGAGATTTGATTGTTATTTCAATATGAAATTCTCTATGCATTTGAGAGTTATTCAAAATAAATTAAATGATCGTGTGACGGCAATAACATTCTGCCCATTAAAGTCATGTGTATTTAGTAGAGCAAATAACATTGAATATTAGCAGGAGCACGAAGCTTAGAAAATATTTTTATACAAGAGATGATTCATACCTGTCCATTGGAACCGAGAAAGTGATGGTCCAAAGGATCTTTAGCAATATCAAAACGTTTGAAACTGCTAGTATCATCCTCAGAACAAGGTGGAGAATCTGATTTCTCTGTCCTCAAATTGCACAAAGTTTCTGCTGCATTTGATGATATAGGCACCTCCATGTCCATGACAGCATGTTCATCTCCTTTCTCTTCAGCAATTTGCAAACCACCATTTACAAAGACATGAGACTTCTGAGAGCTAGATTCATCACTAGAATCCCTTTCCTCAGAAATGTTTATCATTCCCTTAGTCTTGCATTCATTTTCACTTCTGTCGTCAGAAGAATCAGAATCTAAATTTTTTCGTCCCCGTGAGAATATCCCAGTGGCCAGTCTTGTAACAAAGTCAAGTGCAGCCAGAGGAAGAGAAAGTGCTGGACTCCTTCCAGAATTATTGTTGTCCATATTCTCGTTTGCCTCTAAATTCACACTGGTTGCATTTCTCAGCCCAACTTCCTGAAGCACAAAACCCATCATTCACTTGGGAAAGAAATGTGTCATTGTCACTGTTACATTTATATCAAATGTATAACCTATTGATGCAAAATAAATTGATAAAAAATAGCATATTTATCATAATGTGGTTTCATCTATATAAACAACTAATTGTTGGATAGTCTCTTATCCCATTAAGAGGATATAATATGTACACTCCACATTAGTTACGTGCACAATGTCAAAGTCAATTATTTAAAATCTGCATAACGGCATGTATCAGTTGATAAAATGCTGACAGTCTCATTTTTACAGGCCCCTTCTTTTTTCCTTTTCAATCTTGTAGTGCCAATTACATACTAACAGTTCTATACCATAAATCATGAAAGCGCACATTATCATAGAAACAAACCTCTTGAACATTCTCCAGTGAATCCATCTCATCATCATTCACTGTTTCCCAACTAGCAGCATCATCACTTACTTCACTCCCAGCACCACCAGAGTCCATTTCATCATCATCTCGCCCAACAACGAAGATTGCTTGAGGTCCAACCTTCATACAAACCAAATGTCTATCAACCAGAACATTGAACATATATCACTGTACCATTAATGCAAGTTTAAGACTGTAACATCATTCTTTTCGTGTTACATCATATGCCATGCACCTAAAACAAAAGTACTGCATTCCAATATCCCATAGTAATCCTTTCAGAGCTAGAAATTATTAGATGCGCTAAAATCCCAATAAATAATAATTTCCTCTTTCTCTATCTGATTTTAGGTCAGTTATTTTATCTATTACTTAATTATTTTTGTGAAGAAGGTACAGTGACAAAACTGTTTAGTGGCTATCAATGACATCCAACAAGATACTGCCCTACCATTTTATGCTGAATTTTTTTAGAGATGCAGGTAGAAAAAGTAAAGTAATTGCATTGTCAATGAACCGAATCAGACTATTAGGAAAACCAAATGATAAGCATACCGTTGAAATCATCCCATCAGCCCATGTGACTTCGATATCACCATTTCTTAGATCTGTTATATTTCCGACCCAAGAGAGATCTGAGAAGTTTGTAGAAGCTTCATCACCAGATACATCCTCTTCTTTCTTGTGTCCTGGGCGTTTTCTTGCCTTTATAGAGTCGTTCCGTGCAGTTTCCCCGTTCCGTTCCACAGACTCGCCATCAGTGGTTGACTGTGCCGAAATAGTAACTGGGGATAATCGGACAACTACATCTCCATAGGCGTAATCATAATCAGGATGTTCCTCCAGCTCATACACACTCACAATTTCTTCTCTGTCAAATTGACGAGGATCTTCTGCCCTGGAAACTGGCTTTAACCACCGCACACAAGCTGTCCGCTCTTTTGCATTTACACTTTTCACAACCCCAACACGTCTAGTTTCAAAAGCATTATCAACATCATCAGATGCCTTCTCCACCACATACTGTTCAGCAACAAATTCATGATCACCAGGACTATCTATTGGAATCAACATTGTTGATTCCAGTCCACGTTCTACAGTTCCATCTTGCCATTGCACATCAACCCTTGTCCTAGTATTGACAATCAGATGAGCTCTTTCAAAGTTTTCCTCTCTCTTTCTAGTCTTCTTGTCTCTCCTGATTACAACTTTACGTATCTTTTTGCGATGGAGTGGCCACATCTCATGGACAGGATCCTTTGAAGCTGATATTGAACTACCGCAAGAGCTAGATTCTGGTGAAGCATTATTCCCAATGTTTCCACTATTTCCATCTGGAACCATGCCAAGATCGACATCCATAGATTCATTATTCTCATCTGGTTCCTCTGGTATAAACTCTTCTGAATCACAGCCATTTCCTAATTGTCTAGAATCTAATTCACTTTTGATTGAATCACGAAGTTCTAACTTTGACAAACCTTTGTACAAAGTGATATATGATGACTGTGTTAAAGAAGGTGGCAGAAGACACCAATCACCCACTTGCCAGTTTGCATGTGAAAAACAAGACAATAGTTTCAAGTTGTTAGGACTCTGCTCCTCAGCAGGGGAAGTTGAAGAATCAGGCCCATAACCAGCAGATGCTAACCAATAGATGAATACTGATCCAGCTCTAACTTTAATAACAGTTCCTTCTAACCTATTTGCTTTCCACAAACCTGATAGCCACCGAGAATTCTTAAAGACCGATGATGAGCTTGCCCTAACACGCTGCCCTGGATAATAAGGAGTATTATCGTCTTCATCAAAGATACTCTTAGATATTGGTTTGAGACGTAGTGGTTCAGCCCCTACCACTTTGCACACAGAACCATCATCAATCAATACAGTCACATTATCCAAAACATCATCAACTCTACCCAACCAGGGACCATTGACCACGTAATCACCAATAGCGAACTCCCTCACACGCTTCAAATCTCTGGATGATATATCCTTTTTGATAGATCCATCAGGAGCTAACAAATCAACTGAAATGTTGACATCTAGCACTACACCCACTTGCCCGGTCGGATCTGAAGCAGAAGCAACATAATCCCCATGTAAGAATCCTCTATCAACAACTGTAATATCATTAGCATGTTGGACTGGTTCTGTGTCATCCATCCAAAGTACTCGGACCTGGTCAGCCTGAAGGATCTCGTTCTTATTGTTACCACTTCCATTGTTCCTATCACCACTCCTGCTATCATCAGCATTTCCTTCACCATCACCTCCTTCATCTTCATCATCCTCATCTCCCTCATCTTCATCATCTTCATCATCAGTAATGCTGCTATCTGAATCTGAGTCACCAGCAACTTCATTTACTATTCCAATGACCCCATTATTTCTATGTCTCACAATATCTTGTCTATAAACATAAGGTACATTATGCGAGTTCTTAAGAACTTCATCTGCTATGTTTATGTCATTGCTTTCAACATCTACATTCAAGTCATAAGCTGACCTACTTGTCACATCATTACTTTGGTCGAAAGCATTTAGATCATCAATTCTAGCCGTAAGCTCGTTAACTTTGGGATTAGTCTCGTTTTGTTCACCTCCCATCTGAAAGCACATAACAAAAAAATTTGAAACTTAGTATCAACAACAAGAATTCCATTGAACCTGGATTTCACAATATGGCATTAATGTTCTTCATATCAACATCAAATGGTTTTAATGCTAAGGTCATATTTGAAATAAATAAAAAATATCACAACTGTTCGTAAAACAAAACAAAAAAAACGAATAAACGCACAAACTACAATCCAACATACCATTGGTTGATTAGCATATATATGCATATACTAGTACAATACAATACTATATCATTTATATCATGGACCATTTATGTATGTTAGTTGGTTCCCAAGAAAATTAAATTTGCTCAACTTAATTTAAATCAAGAACTTTCAACAGTACAAGGAAAGAATAGTTCTCAATCATCTAGACTTTAATTAAAAGGGAAAAAAGGAATATCCAAACTCAAACCAAAACCAAAACCAAAACAAAAACCAAAGCAATGCAATCCGACTCCCAAAAGTTAAGTCAAGCGCATTTAACAAGAAAGCATATAAATTGGAGTAACATTAACCCACAATCTGAAACACGTCCAAATTTCATCAAGCTCGTAAAACATTTTAAAATATCTTAACAACGTCGCAATCCTAAATATATGAAAAACAAAACAAAATAATGTTTAAATTTTTTTTTTTTAAAAAAACCCAAAAGTTTATGAAACCAAATCAGGCAATTAACGAAACAAAAAAAAAATCACAAGGAAATGATAGAAGAAAAAAAAAATTAAAGATGGAGAAATTGACGACAGAAATCAGCTCAAATAAAAGCATCGATTAAAACCTTGCAGAAAAAAGGAGTACGAAATCACAATTTTGCTACATAAATGATCAGATTGAATATAAAAACACGATTACGAATAGAGAGGATCTGCAAGAAACGTACCAATTATTTACGGGAATCGAAAGAGAGACCTAAGAGAGAGTTTTGCGTAAATAAGAATACTAAGGTATTTGATTTTTGGAAGAAATGAAAAGAAAAGAAGAGAAAAAGAAGAAGGGTGATCGCTGTTGCTGAGGTCTTATAGTGATCGGAAAGGAAGAAAGTTGCCAATTTGAAGAGAGGGATTGAAAGAGAGACAAAGGAGCTGGAATCTGCAACCAGTGTTCAAGGACATGTTTGTAATTACAGGGAGAGGGTTCTATTTCTATAACTATTGAGGCCTTACCTTCAAAATATAGGCCCATTCATTTTCTTACTTTTTATCCAATAAAATAAAACCAATAAAATAAAGGGTAAATTTCAAAAAAAACCCATGTGGTTTCATGTTATTCCAAAAAAACTCTTATGGTTTGTTAATACAAAAAAAAGGACTGTGGTTTGCGCCGTTACCCGAAAAACGAAAAATGGCTTAACACCGTTAAAGTGCTGACGTGGCACGGGGGTAAGGTTGGAAATTCGAATTTTTTTTATTTTTTTCCCCCTCTCTCCTCCTTCTTCTCTATTCCTTCTTCTTCTTCTTCCTTCTTCTTCTTCTTCTTCTTTTTCTTTTTCCTTTTTCTTCTTCTTCCTCCTTCTTCTTCCTTCTTTTTTTTCTTTTTTTTTTAAGTTTCCGGAAATCTGGAAATTTCCAGATTTCCGGAAATTTTCCAGATTTCTTTTCCAGAAATCCAGATTTCTAATTTCCAGATTTCTGGATTTTCCAAATTAAAATAAAGAACAAATGAAAAACCATGACCTCGAAAGAGAATCTGAAATAAAATAAGCCATTTTTTGAAAAATCTAACACCAATAACATTGTTCTTTAATAATAATACAATGTACATCTAAAGACTAAACTAGTATTACCTAAAAACTTTTAAAAAATAAGAAACGAAGAAACATCATCTTATCCTATCCCAAATCTCAAAAACCTCCACTCTCACCCCTTCCAACAATTTCTTTTCTAAATCTATACTATATATAACTACGGAAGCAGAGAGAAATGAGAAGAAGTGTTTTAGAAGTTTTTTTATTAAACAATAGTTGTTATAGTTTCATCTTTCAGATTCATTTCTGTTGTTACCCAGGTTTTATACCTCTCGCTATCTTATCCATGTTTTCTTTTTTATTTGTCTTTTTTTTTCCAAATTGATATCTTCAATTGAAGAAATCCGACAGAAATAGAAGATGCATGAACAACTAAAACCGGAAAACACAAAAGTGTCCAAAATTACAAGAAATTCTTATGTTTCTCAAGGTAATTATTCGATTTTTTTCATATGTTGTAGTTATTTTTGTTCTCAATTGTGTTGTTGTTTTCTTTTTATTAAACAATAGTTGTTATAGTTTCATTTTTCAGAGATGAAATTCCATTTCTATCGTTACCCAGGTTCCATACCTCTCGCTACCTTATCCATGTTTTCTTTGTTATTTGTCTTTTTTTTCAAAATGACTAAAATAAAGATTTTGTAAATTTGTATTCTTTTTTAGTATATGTTGCTAGGTGTTATCGTTTCGATTGCTAACTCTTAACTAAAATTTAGATTTTCGGCTTTATATGAACTCAATTTTTGGCTTTCTCAATTGTGTTGTTGTTTTATTTTTATTAAACAATTGTTGTTATAGTTTCATCTTTCATAGATGAAATTCCATTTCTGTCGTTATCCAGATTCCATACCTCTCGCTACCTTATCCATGTTTTTATTTATTTATTTATTTTTCAAAATGACTAAAATAAAGATTTTGTATATTTGCATTCTTTTTTAGTATATGTTCATATGTGTTATCGTTTTGATTGTTAACTCTAACTAAAATTTAGATTTTCGGCTTTTTATGCACTCAATTTTTAGTTTTAATTGAAGTTAGATTAATTTTTCTAATTCGGAACATGTTGAAATCCACTCATTTTTTTAGTTTGAGTTTAGCTAATTGATATGGATTGTATTTTTTATTTTTATGCATTTTGGTACAAATAGATATAAAGTTTCACACGATAGTTGTTCATTGAAGTTTGAGACATATTGAATAAAATATTAAAGAGATATTGGAATATTATACTTACAATGAAGTTTATTTCAATATAAATTATGTTATATTATTATTATTATTATCAAGAAGTTATTTTTTCCCAATTTTCTAAACAATGAGATTGTAAGCGTCTAATACGCTAGATAAGATGTTTATTCTTGAAGAATATGGATTATGCTAGATACGAATTCAAAATCAAGGTAAATAAAAATAAATTTTGATGCTCTAAATCCTAAAAATGTACATTAATTATGGATATTGAGATAATTGCTTTTGCAACATTGGCTTATATAATTTTTAACTATTATATTATGGTTCGTACAAAATTGTTAGTATTTCAAGAGTTTTTAATAGATGAAAATGAAATATGATCATAGGACAAATTATTGAAAAATATTAATTAAGAAAATATTATTATTTGAATCTCTTCAAATTCTCAAATGTTGAGCATAATGATTCTAATTAATATAATTAATTTCACATATTAATTATAAAACGTTTTTTTTTTGTACTGAGTGGTTACAATTGCGATTTAACTCTATTTAACTAAAATTAATTTATGGACTTAATAATTCATTAAGAAAAATTAAAATGTTTAATTAATGGGCAAAAAATATTTTCACTCTCCTCTTTATACGCTTATGTCTCGACATTCTCTCTTATTTTCAAAAAAAAAAATTGTTTTTCTTACTTACAAAATTCAAGAATATATAATTATTAGAAAATATTAATGAAGTCAAATAAGTGATATCTGCGAGTATGGCTGATATTCTATATAGTGAAAGAATAAAGAACAAATTCATCGAATGTCTTGATGAGATATTACGAGATGAAAATAGGAGAAATCATCATCTTAAACTGATTCAATTAGATATATTGGGTTATTGTAGCAGAATGAATAATTGAATTCGAATACTTGGTGATCATGAAATTCCATCAACCAAAATAATTATCATCAAGATGAATTTGTGACTAATTCTTACGAATTTTATTTTTTTTATATGTAACATATTGAATTGATAAAGTTTCTTCATATGCAACATTAGAAAAGTATTGATTGTAATAGTTTATAGAATAATATATTGATGTTGCTTCCATTTTAACATAGATTGTAATTCTTTTGTATCGTAGATATAATATTTAATTTTGATTGTAGTTTAATTCAATTTTTGTTTAACCTATATTGTAATTCTTTTATATCGTAAATATAATATTTAATTTTAATTATATTTTAATTCAATTTTTGGTTTTTTATTATATTCTAATATATTTCGTAATTAATCTGCTATTTTATTATTATTGTTTCACAGAATATTTGGAATATGAAAATGTATTAAAATTCCTAAAAAGTAAAAATCATTGAATTTTGTAAAAATAAATAAATCATTCATCTTTAGTTAAAATTCTATAAAAATGTAGTCAATTATTTTTAAAATTAATTTAATTTGAATTATCATTAAAAAATATATATTAATTTCAAATATACATAATATAAATTTTTTTCATAGCATGATATAAAATTATTTAAAAGTAAATATGTCAATTTATTTATTTATCTAAATTATATAAAAGTTTCATACCTCGTGCATCGCACGGGTTTTCGACTAGTATATATATATATAATAGAAAAAATTAAAGATTCAAAAGCTTTGAACCCAATTTTTAAAAAAAATTATAAAAGCCCCCCACAAGATTAAAAAATTCTAATCCATAGCATTGGGGCCGGCACATGCTTTCAATTCGGGGCTCCAAATCCACTGTACCAAAAATCTCCTTCCTCTCTTCCCATTCATGTTGAAAGTTCTTCCTAGCCTGTCTCTAATTACTCGCCCAATATATCCACCGCCTCCGCCTCTTCCGTACAATCCTTCACATAAATCCAGAAATCTGGAAAATCCAGAAATCTGGAAATTTTCCAGATTTTTGGAAAATTTTCGGAAGTCTGGAAATTTCCAGATTTCCAGAAACTTAAAAAAAAAAGAAAAAAAGAGGAAGAATAAGGAGTAAGAGGAAGAAAAAGGAAAAAGAAGAAGAAGAAGAAGGAGGAGGAGGAGAAGAGAAGAAGAAAGAAGAAGAAGAAGGAGAAGAAGAAGAAGAAGAAGGAGAAGGAGGAAGAAGCAGTAGAAGGGAGAAGAAGAAGGAGGAGAGAGAGAGGGAAAAGAAATAAAAAAAAAATCGAATTTTCAACCTTACCCCTGTGTCACGTCAGCACTTTAACGGTGTTAAGTCATTTTTCGTTTTTCGGGTAACGGTGCAAACCACAGTCCTTTTTTTTGTATTAACAAACCACAAGGGTTTTTTTGGAATAACATGAAACCACAGAGGTTTTTTTTGGAATTTACCCTAAAATAAAACTATCTTCTTATTATCGTCTTCTAGTTTTACTCGAGTTAAAAACCAACTCCAATAGCCTTTTAGTAGCTCATCAAATCACTATGAGTCTTTTCATCTTCTATATTAATGAAAAGCATCTCTCCACTATTAATGTCTCTTTATTTAATTTTTTATTAATAATTTATTATTTGTAAATATAATAATAATTAATAATAAATAAATAATGAATATAAAGAGCATTGTTAGAGATGATATGTATTAGTTACTCTTAAATCACTAAGAGTCAATTATTTATATTATTTATAAAAAGTCGATTAAAAGTCGCATGTTATTGTGCTTGGGCGAGAGTAGTACTAAAATGGGTGACCTCTTGGGAAGTCCTCGTGTTGCACCCCAAAACTTTCCTTTCAAAAAAAGGTGTCTCATGTTATTAACTTATATTATATCTTACTGTATTATATCTTACTTTGTTTATGGTTGCATAACTTTTTTTAAGATATGGTTGCATAACTTTGTTTATTATTTTTCAAAAAAAGAAAATTGTTTATTATTTACATAAAAGTTACCTGCATTAGTTTCGTTGGTACCGCAAATTGAATTTTTGTGAAAACTATTAAGGGCCAGCTTGAAATTGCAAACCCACTTTATCCACTTGAAGAGATGATATGTATTAGTTACTCTTAAATCACTAACAGTCAATTATTTATATTATTTATAAAAAGTGGATTAAAAATCTCTTGAAGAGATGTTGTTAACTTGTATTATATCATACTTTGTTTATGGTTGCACAACCTATTTTTTATGATATGGTTGCATAACTTTGCTTATTATTTTTTTAAAAAAAAAATTGTTTCTTGTTAACATAAAAGCTATCTACTGGCATGTAGTTTCGTTGGTACCGCAAATTGAATTTTTGTGAAAACTATTAAGAGGCAGTTTGAAATTGCTATAACTAACAAAACCTATTGTAGAGGAAAGTGATGAGTGTTTGGTCAATACATGATAAAAGTTATAAAAATCAATAAAAAAAAATACATATTATGTTATATTAACAATTAGAGATTCCTTACCAAAAACAATTAGAGATAATTTTGTTCAAAAATAATTAATATCAACTTTCCTAATACGTTGTGAAAGCTAGTTCCTAAAAGTTACAAAAAACAGTTGTCCTACCCTTTTCAACTTCTAAGGAAAACAATTTTGTATTTACCAAACACTTTTTATTTGAAAAATTTGTGAACACTACTTTTAATATTTGGAAATCAATATCAAACGTACCCTAAATATATCTATATGGAGGGGTGGGGAGCATTGAGTGTGACTAAACCCCAAAGAGAATTATCTCAATGAAAATATTTGTGATTTTGACAAAAAAAAATTAACATAACAATGTCTTATAAAATTAATTGATTTTTTTTTTAAAAAAATCGTTGTGGTTATATCCCGAAATATATATCTATAATTTTCTTAAAAGTATCTATCATATGGCTAAGATGATTGTCGCACAAAAGCAGCTTATTCCACTTTTTTGTCCTTTCAATGTTCATGTCAAACGGCTAGCCAAATGAGAAAAGCGGTGATCGTACCTTAGTCTAATAAGGCGAACATATTTCTGACGTATGATATATTCATTTTATCGTACAATGGTTCCTTTTGGATTGAATTTCTGAGCCATGAAGTTAAACTTGTCCCATAACTGAACCTAGGGGCAAATATGCAATAGACAATGGTCCAAACTCAATTTCTCAAAAGTCTCACTTTGAATTTTAGAGTGAAAACCTTCTTTCTTACTATAAATCCTTAGTTTATCACTTCCTATACCTTGTTCCAAGTTCTTAGAACATCCAAACTCATAAATACTAAACCAAAAGGCATCACAAACGTATTTTACATCGGTTTAGGAGTCTTTAGTCTTTCTTCTAGCTCAAGTTTCTTGGTTTTACACATCATATTGCTAAAAACTCAACTAGCAAGCGACAAGGTTAAGCTTCTAAGGGATTATACCAGGTTATCACACTAGTTGGTACATATTATAGTTCAAAAATGTTCATATGGACTCTAATGACCAAATTGAATTTGGTCATTCATTATTAGATCTAGGCTGATTAAATCTAAGCCTTATGATGCTTTGAATCTCCACCCTGGGATTTTAATTAGCCTAGATGTAACTGTGAATGACCACTTCATTTGGTCATTAGGGTCCATGTGAATATTATTGTATTATAGTTTTATTTTCTTGGTTTTAAAAGCATAACAAGTGTTTTAAAGGGATTTCCACCACATAAAAAGTATTTGGTTTGGTTTAGAAAGCTTATACAGTCTGTCTAATAAGTTTTGGAGTTTCTATCCTAGCTCAGATCTGAGATACATCAGTTTTCTTGCTTGAGGAAATGATGTACGACTGAGACCTTGAACCATACGACTATAGAATCTAAGGAGATAGCCAAACTTGGAAATTTTGGGGTCTTTTGGGGGGTTTTATTTGTGTATACATATACATTCATGCATTTTTTGGGCCATTGGAGCCTGATCAGTATGGATCTAAAGTTTTTATAAAGATTTTCAACAAAACATGGCTAATGGTGATGATTCTAGGTTTTTTAGTTGTAAGTCACTTTTTGAGAGATATATGACAATGATATGCGATGTTTTTTCCTCATTTTCTCTTTTCTAACAGAGAATGAGCACACCTCCATAGAGAACAACATGACCTTTGCTAAAATCAGTCTACAAATTAAAGGCAATTAATAAGAATTGTGGCTTATAAAAGCAATAATTTAGCTCCAAATCACCTCTAAACATCTTGAATAATTAAGTGTAAATTACACATATCAGTTATGGTTGGTCTAAATTAAAAGATTTCGTTCCAAAATAAAGAAAAACCCATATCTAAACGCAAACTACCTAAATGAGGCTACGAGAGAATGAAAAACTTGGGATGATCTGGTTAATCACCCCAGGTCACTAACAACCTCCCAACACGTAGTAAATTACCATTGAAGTTGTAGGCATGTTCTTATACTTTAGTTGTTCATTGAGTATGTGTATAAAGTATGTAGTAAATGGTTGTGAACTTGCTTCGTGTTCTTTTGGTTGATGTTCTGTTTATGATTAAATAGGTATGAACTAATTGGCCATGCTCTTATACTTTATATGTTCACTGGGTATGTGTATGAAGCATGTAGCAAAGAGCCAGTGAAGTTGTAACTATTACTCTTTTACAAATTGGTTGATGTTCATTAAGTATGTGTATGAAGCATGTAGTAAAGGGTCAATGAAGTTGTTACATATGCTTCATGTTACAAATTGGTTAATGTTCATTATGAACTGAATAAGATTGTATGTTTGCTTGACATATATGCACAAATAAATATGAATGAACTGATTAAGCTTATTTGTTTGTTTGGGGGTTGCATATCTACCATTAAGCTTGGTGTGAACTGATTAAGCTTGTATATCTTAATCAGACAAACAAGTCAGGCATGGATATATAAGAACTGATTAACATGTATAAAGCATGTAGTAAATGGTTAAGTATGAAGCATGAATGTGTATAAAGCATGAAGTTGTAACCATTACTCTTTTACAAATTTGTTGATGTTTATTATAAACTTATTAAGCTTTCATGTTTCTTGACATATATGCACAAATAAATAGGAATGAACTGATTAAGCTTATTTGTTTATTTGTAAGGTGGCATATCTACCATTAAGCTTGGTGTGAACTGATTAAGCTTGTATACCTTAATCATACAAACAAGTCAGACATGAATATGTAAGAATTGATTAGCATGTAGTAAAGGGTTTTGTATGAAGCATGAAGTTGTATGAAGCATGCAGTTGTAACCATTACTCTTTTACAAATTGGTTGATGTTCATTATGAACTGATTAAGCTTTCATGTTTGCTTGACATATATGCACAAATAAATAGGAATGAACTAATTAAGCTTATTTGTTTGTTTGTAAGGTAGCATATCTACTATTAATCTTGGTGTGAACTTGCTTTATGTTCTTTTGGTTGATGTTATGTTTATATGTTCATTGAGTATGTGTATGAAGTATGTATTTAAAGGGCCAGTGAAGTTATATCCATACTTTTATACTTTAGATTTTCATTTAGCATGTAGTAAAGGGTCACTGTTCATATGTGATTGATTGTTTTCTTATTTGAGAAAAAGTGCAATAAGGGTTGTGAGTATGTGTATGAATATAAATGCGTATGAAGTCATATATGTCCAAGTTAGACAAACAATTTAGCTGATTATCATGATCTGGTTTCACTTGCATTAGACAAGCAAGTATGCTGCAACATGTGAGTTATATTGGTATGAAATGACTAAGCTTACATATATGCACAAGCTAAACAAACATGTTCTTCATTTTCACTTGTTCAACCTCCAACTCTAATGTTTGTTCAGCATAAAGTTTCTTCTCTAGTTAGACACAAAAAGTTAAGCAACACACACTTGAAAACCAAAGGGAACTTAATCTTCGAGTTGTGGAACTGCTTAGTGTTTTTCCTCTTTCATATTATGCCCCCTGCATGCACTTCAGTCCATCTCCTGACAGTTGAATCATAATATGCCCTGTTGCTGAGGTATTGCTCAGCAACTTGTTCTTGCCCAGGAAATGGATCCTCAATGAGGGGCTCTATCAGCAGTGCATAAATATGCCATAACAACTAGAAAATGCATAGATAAATTAGATCCAAACATGGATAATTGTGCATCAAAGAAATAAATAAATTATGGCAAATCTAACCGTGGCAATGGGATAGGCAAGACGAGAAAGGAGGTGGGGAAGAGAAATCATCCCCTGAGGAGCCACATTAGGATGATAAATCCTAGTCCTGAAATAAAACTGAGAATATGAAGATAATTTGATCAGTGTGTATGCAATATCATGTAGTATATACTATCTTAATGAGATATAAGTTATTACTATTGGAGGTCTGGCTGGGAACTCCAAAGGGTAGCGAATGCGGATTTCAAATATACTCATTCATAGAGGGTGTATTGGGGGGCCTCTTATCCTGAATCCCCATAGTAATAGGCTTGCGTCTAGAGGACCTGCTAGCATCAAAGAGAAGAAGAATCATTATAGGAAGAAAGATGAAATTAGGAAGAAAGAAGAAAATATGAATGACAGTGATACTTTGGATGGTGATAAGCCACCTCGGTACCTCTTGGAAGAGTTTGCAGAGATCCAACAAGATCGTTCTTTGTACAAGGGAAGCCATTTTAGTGTAAGTTTTCTTGGTCTGAACTTTTTACAGAATATGGTTAAACTTGAAGAGTGAAAAGCGCTATATTTATACTGGTTGAGGTGGCTAAGTGAAAGATCGTGGAAGGAGAAAGGGTAAATGTATTTAGGGCTATTGAAATGATGTTATGTACTTAATGACCTGCTTTTGGTTATGTAGATATGAAGACTTGAGGATTACTCAATGACTTGCTTTTCGATATGCAGAGATATCAAGATCGACCTTTTGTTGTTCGCATTGGATATGTATTTGCTTTTATTTTTGATAATACATTCAGAAATTTATTTGAACTCATGTAAACAGATTATGAGCATTAGTCTCCAATTAATTTAAAATGAGTTAAGGTGCAGAAATACCCCTAACGTTTTAGGTCATGAGCAATTTTACCCCTAACGTCTAAAATGATGTAATTTTACTCCTAACGTTGGAAGCCAAGAGCAATTTTACCCCTAACATGGATAAATTGGGTTAATTTGAGAAATAATTCATCAAATTGTCTTCTCGATCATGAATCTTGTCATCTACACTTCACACATGCGTCGTTTTATTAATAACAAATCACAAACATATGTTGGGATGTGAAAAAAATATATACTATGTTTTTGTACGAATTGGACAAAAAAAATTCAAAAAAATCACCGAATTTATAAACATTAATCTTCAATTCTATTATTAAATTATAAAGAACATGAAATCCTTTTTTGAGAGCGAATTGATATACAATTGGTGTAAAATAATGAACAAAAATATTTGTGTTTTATAATAGTGTCTGAAATTGACCCAAATTATCAACGTTAGAGATAAATTTGCTCTTGGCTATCAACGTTAGGGGTAAAATTGCACCATTTTAGACGTTAGGGGTAAAATTGCTCCTGACCCAAAACGTTAGGGGTATTTTTGCACCTTAATCCATTTAAAATCATTGATATACAAAATTCCATGTTCATTGAGTATGATAAGTTCGTTATTCAGGTAAAAATCAGAAACTCATTCGAAGATGAAAGCAAAAAGCCACATTTTTAATTAAAAAAAATGTCATATAAACAACAACATGAAGAAACAAAAAAGAAACGAATCTATCATTTGAAAACAAATCTATTAACATAATTGATTAAGACTCATGTCATCTGAAACAAGCTACAACAACAGAAATTATTATTCAGCTGTCATCACAGTTACCAATATGCCAATTTCTCAAATATATCTTGAAGTTTTTAGTTAGTAGGATGTCATTCAATGTCCATATAGGCGACGTTAATAATAAATAAGTTGTCATCGTAACACGAGTAATATGATAGCGTACCAATAGGCTTATGTCATGTGAGGTTCCTTCACATGACAGAATCCAACTGTCGTTTGAAGGTTCATTAGATGACAGCAAGCCCGTGATAGTTTTATTTTTTGCGGGACGACGGTTTTGAACTATCGTCTGAAGGGTTTATCGACGTAGTGAAGAATTAGTATTTATTTTTTTTTTTTTGAAAATAGTATTTATCTCTTTAATCTTGAATAAATCTCCTATGTGAATTAATATTTTATTATGTAGTCGTCAAAACTATTTCTTGAGTCAACATAATATCAATTAAAAAACTTAAATATTACATCAATTTATATACCACCTAAAATTAAATAGTACATAAAAAAAAATTGTTGACTATAAATTTTATAAAAATAGAAAAACTTAAAATTAAATGAGAAATTTAATATATATATATATATATATATATATATATATATAAAAGAGAGAGGGTAAAAAGAGAAATTGAAAAATAATCTCTAACAAAAGAGCTCAACAACCTTACCGTTGGATTTGCTTTTATACCTCTATTTATATGATAATTTTAATAATTACTTATATTATGTTGTTTTGTAGTGTAAGTAAATAACTGTAGTGATGTGGAAAAGTATATACATATGATGAAGCTACGTAATGATCTAAACCAGTTAGAAAAAAACTATGGAAGCTTTTTAAGCAGCAATTCAGAACCTAGCCATTCATGGATACAATGCAAATTAGACAACATTTCAATTTGGGTCTCTTTGAGTAGAGAATTAGGAGGTTGATGTTGTAATAATTTTATGGCAAAATTATCTATCCAGTCGTCTGATTCTGCACCACCATCTTCTTCCTTGCCTGGATTGTTACACTTAGCAAGTACTGAAGTTGTGGATTTGGCCGGCAGTGCAAGCACAATACTAGTATTCTGTTCAAACTTTGGGAATTCATCGTCCATGATGGTTACTTGCTTGTTTTATAAGGAAATCTGCTTCTTTATTTTTGATCTTTTCATTCTTTTTACAAAAATAACGTTAATTAGGATATGAAAATATTCTCAAAAACCACTAAATGAATAATAAATTTATGTCAAAAGTTTAATTATGTTAGAAAAACTATATAGAAGAGTGGATGAATTAAAAGTTATAAAAAAAAACTATAAATGTTTTACTTTCCAATAGTACATATGTTATGTATAGGAAAAATATTAGCAAATTCTCTCTTAATTAGGCTACAGATTCATGATTAAAAGTAGTTACTTCCCCAATAAAATAAAATTAAATTAAATTAAATGAACTAAATTATTGAAAGTAAAAAAATAAATGTTGTTCCATAAATAAAACAGTAAATGCCGTTGAGTATTGTCACAAAATAAAGAATGTGATTTGTTAGAAAATGTAATGTTCTGTACGGGGCGGAACTAGTGGGATTGGGGTAGGCTCGAGCTTCGATAAATCATCGGAGAATTGAGAAAAAAAAATTTAGCGATGGTGCGTAATAATATTTTGTGAAAAATTATATTGACTCTATGTAGTATTATTTCAATGTTTAAAAGTAGATGAGATGGTTAAAAATATTTATTTCTATTTGAGAGGTTTAATTTCCTCCAACCTCATTTCTTTTTAAAAAAAATTTATTTATTTTAATTTTATATTTTAATAATTAAACATGTTTCTATTTGAGAGGTTTAATTTCCTCCAACCTCATTTCACTTGCCCATACCCATTAAGGTAAGTGTGAAAATTCCTGAAATATGCTAACGGCGAAATCATTATTTCAACACAAAGAATCGTTATTGCTAAACTTCGGTTTAGATTACTCACCTCAAATATCTTGATCTCAAAACTTTTTTTGACGGCCAAAAACACAGAATTGTTGATGGTAACCCCTTTCAAATGTCTTGATTTCAAATAATTTAAGTTTAAACACTAAACTAAAAAACCCTAATATATAAAAGACGATCGATTCCTAATTTAACTGTGATTCGTATTTCTTTGTGATGTGCTGAAATCCCAAAACAAGGACTTGTAAATACCCACCACCGCCTGATAGGGTTGTGCAGGGGCGGAGACAGGGAGGGGCCGGGCCATGATTGAGCTTCGAGCTTCCATATTGAAAGATAAGATCTTTGCAGGCCGTTGGACCTCTTCTCCGCTTATAAGCCATAGAGTGTAAGAAGAAATAGAATGAATTTTAGCAAGAAGTTGAGGCGGCGGCTTTTGATGTTTAGGGTTTACAGAATATGTAATTTGGGAAAGAAGGCAAATGGTATAATTGAGACGGAGAAGGGTAAGATGAGAGACAAGTTTAATTTCTTGGTTTTGTGCGAGAAAATAGAAAATGGGATTGCTAATTTGTGTGTTTCCTATTAGGCATTCCCACAAATAACTAAAATTTTAAGTAACTTTTTCTATTAATTTTTCTACTTACAAAGTAAATAGAAAATGGGACATGAAAAAGGTAGTTATTTAGTTTCTTCATGATTTCGAGTAATTATAACTTGTTGCTCAATTCATTTTTTTTTCTTATAAAAACTAAAAGATCAAGGGTTTTTCCTATTTAGTTTCTTTGAAATTATTCTGCTTTCTTCATTTAAAATGTTTCCACAAAATTTAAATATTAGGACGTTAAATTGACAATTTTATTAAATTTTAATTAGGTATTTGATAATTGGACATTTTGTATTGAGTATTTGATAAATTCGTCTGATCATGAGCGGTTTCGGGTCCCTTGTCTCCAAAAAATATTAAAAGCGTGTTGGTTTAGCACTCCAAGATGGTCTAAAAAGTGTTAGGTCATTCTACGGCTGTGCATAATGCGGTTAAAACTGCAAAACCGAACCGAACCGCATTGAAATTCGGTTTTCGGTTCGGTTTTTCGGTTCGGAATCGGTTTATCTCTTCGGAGAATATCGATATTCGGTTCGGTCGGTTTTACAAAAATTACTGAAAAACCGAACCGAACCGATTATATATACTTTATTAGTTTTTACGAATATTAAGTATAGGTGCCTTCTATGGACAAATATATCATTATGATTACTGTATTACATTAACATATTTCAAAAAAAAAAATCACTAACTATTAAACATTTAATATATATTTATATTTTCTAAGAACCTAGAGTTCCTTAACTCTTCCTATTCCCAACCCAACCATTAATATCAGAAACCAATTAGAACTCTTATTTCAAAAAAGACTTATGAACTTCCTCTCTTTTCAATTTTTTCCACTTCGCAGTCCCTTCCTCTCTCTGTAATACATATCTCACATAAATGCACAGCCCTAATTTCCTATTCGAATTATTGTTTTAATTATGTTCTTTCAATCTCTCACTAATTCATCCGTTGCCAACCGTCAACATCTGAGTTTCTGCTTTACCTTTCACTACTTAGTTTTCTTTCACTCTCTAGAAATGAATCTCTTAATGTTGTTTCTTTGTTTCATCGTTAATGGAGTTTTTCTGTTTCATCTTGCATGGATGATGAACTAGAATGATAAGAAAGTAGATGATTTTTTAATTTAGTTATAAATTCGTTTAATTCGGTTTAAAACCGAACCGAACCAAAAATATCGGTTCGGTGTACTTTCGGTTTTTAATTTTTTCGGTTTTAGATCGGTTTGATTTTTTTTAGTAATTCGGTATTCGGTTCGGTTTTGTACCGAGTACAGCCCTAGGTCATTCCTAAATCCGAATTTCTATTTTTTTTTTTTTTTTTTTGCCTATTAGACTCTTCCTAAATCCATTTTTTTTATTGAATACAAATTTTCATGTTAAGAATCTTAGACAATCTAGCTTAATTTTAATAAGTTTTAGATTGATACTTAAAAATTGGTTCTTGACATTATAACACATACATATGCGGAATTTTTTTTTTAGCAAGTATGATTTAGTAAAAAAAATTTTACGCGCGCACGTACAAGATCGGCCTCCAACCGACCAATATTGTATTCGCCATTGCATTGGGGTTGTGCATCGGTAACCGAACTGAATTAATAAAAATATTAGACCGATTTAAACCGAATAAAAAAAATAAACTGATAGTACACCGAACTGATTTTTTCGGTTCAGTTCGGTTTTCATCCGAATTAATAAAATATTATGATAAAAATCTAAATATATATACAATATTATATAAAAATCTAAATATTAAGCATATTACCAATCATATAAAAATCTAAAATCTTAATTTAAGCGGATTGCAATATAAGAAGAGTACATAAAAAAAATTAAGGTGTTGAATAGGATGGGAAAAGGAAATGACTTTTTTGAACTTGATAATTAAGGTGTTGTTTGATAAAACTGAAAATTAAGTGCTGAAAAAATAAATACTAAATTTTAAGTGTTGAATATTGTAAGTGCTGAAAATATTGAATGATTTAATTTATATAAAAATGTTAGTTATTAATGTTTGACTTAAAATGTTAAGTTAAATATTTTGACTTATCAAAATAAGTGGTTTTTAATTTAATTAACTAATTTAAGTGGTGGAGAAATAACCGTTATCAAATGTACTTAAATTAAATAAGTGTTTAATATTTTAATTTAAGTAATTAAGTGGTTTATCAAATAATACTTATTTTTTTTTTTGAAGAAATGAATTGATAATTAATACTAACTAGTCGAAAACCCGTGCGATGCACGTGGTATGAAACTTTTATATAATTTAGATAAATAAATAAATTGACATATTTACTTTTAAATAATTTTATATCATGCTATGAAAAAAATTTATATTAGGTATATTTGAAATTAATATATATTTTTTAATGATAATTCAAATTAAATTAATTTTAAAAATAATTGACTACTTTTTTATAGAATTTTAACTAAAGATGAATGATTTATTTATTTTTACAAAATTCAATGATTTGTACTTTTTAGGAATTTTAATACATTTTCATATTCCAAATATTCTGTGAAACAATAATAATAAAAATAGCAGATTAATTAAGAAATATATTAGAATATAATAAAAAAATCAAAAATTGAATTAAACTATAATTAAAATTAAATATTATATTTATGATACTTACAATATAGGTTAAACAAAAATTGAATTAAACTACAATTAAAATTAAATATTATATCTACGATACAAAAGAATTACAATCTATGTTAAAATGGAAGCATCATCAATATATTATTCTATAAACTATTACAATCAATACTTTTCTAATGTTGCATATGAAGAAACTTTTACAATTCAATATATTACATATAAAAAAATAAAATTCGTAAGAATTGGTCACAAATTCATCTTGATGATAATTATTTTGGTTGATGGAATTTCATGATCACCAAGTATTCGAATTCAATTATTCATTCTGCTATAATAACCCAATATATCTAATTGAATCCGTTTAAGATGATGATTTCTGCTATTTTCATCTCGTAATATCTCATCAAGACATTCGATCAATTTGTTTTTATTCTTTCACTATATAGAATATCAGCCATACTCGCAGATATCACTTATTTGACTTCATTAATATTTTCTAATAATTATATATTCTTGAATTTTGTAAGTAAGAAAAACAAACAAAAGAATTGAAAAAAAATGAAGCGACGAAAAAGATAATTAGGAGAGAACCATCTTCCTCTCGGGTTTTTTTTTTTGAAAATAAGAGAGAATGTCGAGACATAAGCGTATAAAGAGGAGATTGAAAATATTTTTTGCCCATTAATTAAGCATTTTATTTTTTCTTAATGAAGTATTAAGCATAAATTAATTTTAGTTAAATAGAATTAAATCGCAATTGTAACCACTCAGTATAAAAAAACGTTTTATAATTAATATGTGAAATTAATTATATTAATTAGAATCATTATGCTCAACATTTGAGAATTTGAAGAGATTCAAATAATAATATTTTCTTAATTAATATTTTTCAATAATTTGTCCTATGATCATATTTCATTTTCATATGTTAAAAACTCTTGAAATACTAATAATTTAGCAATGCTTGCTAAGCAGTGCTGGCGACTCTTGCTTTACCCGAACTCGTTATGTGCCCAGGTTTTTAAAGGAAAATATTATGTGAATGATTCTATTCTTGATGCAAGGATGGGTAATGGTCCGAGTTATGTCTGGAGAGGGCTTATGGAAGCGGTTGCTCTGTTAAAAGATGGGATTGGGTGGAAGGTTGGGGATGGAAAGAGCATCAAAATCCTTCATGATAGATGGGTTCCTGAGATTCCCTGTATGCGTCCCCTGGTGACTAAAATTTCTCCTCTTGAGGCTAATGTTAACTGCTTAATTGATGAGGTTAGTGGCAGGTGGAAGGAAGAGATGATAAAGGGTATTTTTACGGAGGAGGATGCAATACAGATTATCAAAATTCCGCTTAGCTATCGCAGACCAAGTGACCAATTGGTGTGGGCGTTCACTAAGACGGGTGATTTCTCCGTTAAATCAAGTTACCATCTTGCGGAGCAGGGGAGAAGGGGAAGAGAAATGCAGGCTTCAACATCTGAGGGTACCCCTCCCATTTGGCGAAAAATTTGGAAACTCTCTGTACCTGTCAAAATTAGGCATTTTCTATGGAGATGTTGTAATGGATCCTTGCCTTGCTTGGCCAATTTACTTAAAATACATGTGGAAGTGGATACGACCTGCCGTGGATGTGGTGAAATGATGGAAACCGAGGAACATATTTTCAAGAGCTGCATAAAAGCTAAGGAACAATGGAGGAATTTTCCGTATGGGGGCCGTGTTGATAAAATCCAAGGACATAATGCTATTGTTTGGATTGATAATGTGTTTAATTCCCTTTCTAGAGATGAGGTAAGGTTTTTTGCTGTGTTTTTGTGGCTCTTATGGCATGATCGGAATCAACGCCATCATAATGTGGAGGTTCTTAATATTATCAGCACAGCAAAAAGAGCAGAGGGATTGCTGAGTGAATGGACGGGTAAGGAGCAGGAGGGGGATGAGGCGGGAGGGGAAAGGATACATGCAAGGGTGGATAAGTGGGCACTACCACCAGTAGGACGGATGAAACTAAATGTGGATGTGTCGTTCGGCTTGAATGTGGAGCATTGTGGAGCCGGAGTTGTTGTTCGGAACGATAAAGGGGAAATTATGATGTCTGCAGGTTTTCCGATGGGAGCTTGTCTGTCGGTATCTGGTGCGGAAGCAATTGCAATTAGGGATTGTTTAAGAATTGCAAAGGATGCTGGTTTTGTGGATTTAATTGTTGAATCTGACGTAAAAAACGTTGTTGATTCGATCCTGGGGAAAACTGAGGTATCGGCAGAGCTTAAACTCATCCTGGAAGATATTGTGCACATAGGGAAGGAGTTTCAGCAGCTTCAATTTTCTTTTGTCAAAAGGGATGCTAATCAGGTGGCTCATGAACTTGCTAAGTGGGGAGCTATGCTTACTGATCCAAATATTCTTATGGAAGAAGTGCCTAGCTTTCTTTTATCTCTTGTAAACCTGGATAGTTCTTGATTTAATATGAGATCTTGTTATCAAAAAAAATAAAAAATATATATATATATATATATATATATAAGTCAATATTGTAAAAGAAATTATCTCAATATCCATAATTAATGTACATTTTTAGGATTTTGAGCATCAAAATTTATTTTTATTTACCTTGATTTTGAATTTGTATCTAGCATAATCCACATTCTTCAAGAATAAACATCTTATCAAGCGTATTAGACGCTTACAATCTCCTTGTCTAGAAAATTGGGAAAAAATAACTTCTTGATAATAATAATAATAATAATAATAATATAACATAATTTATATTGAAATAAACTTCATTGTAAGTATAATATTCTAATATCTCTTTAATATTTTATTTAATATGTCTCAAACTTCAATGAACAACTATCGTGTGAAACTTTATATCTATTTGTACCAAAATACATAAAAATAAAAAATACAATCCATATCAATTAGTTAAACTCAAACTAAAAAATGAGTGGATTTCAACATGTTCCGAATTAGAAAAATTAATCTAACTTCAATTAAAACTAAAAATTGAGTTCATAAAAAGCCGAAAATCTAAATTTTAGTTAGAGTTAACAATCAAAACGATAACACCTAGGAACATATACTAAAAAAGAATGCAAATATACAAAATCTTTATTTTAGTCATTTTGAAAAATAAATAAATAAAAAAGAAAACATGGATAAGGTAGCGAGAGGTATGGAATCTGGATAACGACAGAAATGGAATTTCATCTCTGAAAGATGAAACTATAACAACAATTGTTTAATAAAAATAAAATAACAGCACAATTGAGAAACCCAAAAATTGAGTTCATATAAAGCCGAAAATCTAAATTTTAGTTAAGAGTTAGCAATCGAAATGATAACACCTAGCAACATATACTAAAAAAGAATACAAATTTACAAAATCTTTATTTTAGTCATTTTGAAAAAAAAAGACAAATAAAAAAGAAAACATGGATAAAGTAGCGAGAGGTATGGAACCTGAGTAACGACAGAAATGGAATTTCATCTCTGAAAAATGAAACTATAACAACTATTGTTTAATAAAAAGAAAACAACAACACAATTGAGAACAAAAATAACTACAACATATGAAAAAAAATCGAATAATTACCTTAAGAAACATAAGAATTTCTTGTAATTTTTGACACTTTTGTGTTTTCCGGTTTTAGTTGTTCATGCATCTTCTATTTCTGTCGGATTTCTTCAATTGAAGCTATCAGTTTGAAAAAAAAGACAAATAAAAAAGAAAACATGGATAAGATAGCGAGAGGTATAGAACCTAGGTAACAACAGAAATGAATCTGAAAGATGAAACTATAACAACTATTGTTTAATAAAAATAAAACAACAACATAATTGAGAACAAAATAACTACAACATATGAAAAAAATCGAATATTTACCTTCAGAAATATAATACTATCTCTCGTGACTAATGAATATAATGATGGAATACTATCTATCATGCTTTATATGGAAGTTTATTTGTGACTTTTGGATTTCCTTTGCTTTGTGTTTTTTCATCTTCCCGTAACTCTTGCTTTTTTTTATTATTTTAATTAATAGGCTAGTAATTATTTTATATATTATAAATATAAATTTATTATTTTTAATTAATTGAATATTTATTTTTAATTAATTAAATATTTTTAATCTGATTTTTTACTACGTTGACAACTCATCAAAAAGACCTTTAAACACTTCTTCTCATTTCTCTCTGCTCCCGTAACTATATATAGTATAGATATTACTATTCCAGTGAATATAGGTCATATAAAGTGGAAAATAAAAAGTTACTTTTCTTGGGTTGGGGGCTTGGGGATTGATAAATATTTATGACTGATTATTTTATAGTTTGTTTATATAGATAGGAAGTTTTTTACAAAGTAAGTTTTACTTTGTTTTTTCTACCATTCGATGAGCTTACTTTGTCAAAGTTTATCATCATCCAATGGTAGAAAAAACAAAGTAAGGCTTACTTTGTAAAAAACAAAGTAATCATAGTCTAACCCTATATAAGGAAATATTAATATATAAGGTGACAAAATATATTGGCTTTACGTACAAAATAACACTAATATAGGTTTAATATTTAAAAAAACGTACCAATTTAGGTTTCGATAACGGAACGAGACACATCATTGATATTACTCTGTTAAGTTCTGTCAATTGTATATGGAGGGAGAAATTAGAACTTAACGAAGTAATATGAATGAAGACTGAGACCTAAATTGATACATTTTTTAAACGTTAAGCCTATATTGGTGCTATTTTGTACATAGTTGCTATATATATATATATATATATATATAGAAGAGATCAGGTGTGACACATTTCTTATGGTGTGACAAGACTTATTGTGTGACAATGACCAATTTTGTAATTAACCAAAAGGAGGTGGCAAATTTGTAAATAAAAGGAAAGAGAAAATTGTTTTATTTTTTTTCTTTAAAATGCATTTTCCAAAATTTTCCAACCTCGTTTTTCAAAAAATTTTATACCGTTGGACTCGTCTTAATTAAACGGTCATTTTAAGATCCATGAAGCTCAAGTTCCGGTGAACGAAATCCGGGTGAGGGTTTTCCGGCGAGCAAAAAAGTATCCAGAAAATTTTTAAAAAATTCCAGAAATTGTAAAACATTATTCTAAGAAACTTTAATTCTTGGGTCGAAGCGAGATTTCTTACAGTTTAGTTCCAATAAAACGTTTTCCTTAATTTTATCCATTTTACATGTTTCAACAATTTGTTGGGTAAAAACTGTAAGGAATCTCGCTTTGAGCCAAGAATTAAAGTTTTTTAAAATAATGTTTTACATGTTTTAGAATTTTTTGATAATTTTCTGGACACGTTTTTAGTCATACTTACGTTGTTCCAAATCAGTGTACCATTTGTTCCAACATAATACTTATATTGTTCCAACAGAAAATGTTTTATTTCTTTTCTTTAAAATACATTTTTCTGACATTAGACAGTCATTTTAAGATCCCTGAAATTCAAGTAAAAAAAATTCCGGTGTACGGAATCCGGGTGGGCGTTATCTGGCGAGACAAAAAGTGCCCAGAAAATTCTCAACAAATTCCAAAAAATGTAAAACATTATTCTAAGAAACTTTAATTCTTGGGTCAAAGCGGGATTTGTTACGGTTTAGTCCCAATAAAACTTGTTCCTTAATTTTATCCATTTTACACGATTCAACAATTTATTGGGTCACAACTGTAAGGAATTTGGCTTTGAGCCAAGAATTAAAGTTTCTTAAAATGATGTTTTACATGTTTTCAAATTTTTTGATAATTTTCTGGGCATGTTTTTTTATCCTACTTACATTGTTCCAAATCAGTGTACCATTTGTTCCAACATAATACTTGTATTGTTCCAACAGAAAAAATTTTATTTCTTTTCTTTAAAATACATTTTCCCGATATTTCTAACATTGTTTTTTGAAAAATTTGATACTATCAGACTCGTCTAAATTAGACGGTCATTTTAAGATCCCTGAAGCTCAAGTAAAACAAATTCCGGTGAACGGAATCCGGGTGGGCGTTTTCTGGCGAGAAATAAAGTGCCCAGAAAATTCTCAAAAAATATAAAACATTATTCTAAGAAACTTTAATTCTTGGGTCGAAGTGAGATTTCTTACGGTATAGTCCCAACAAATTGTTGAAGCATGTAAAATGGATAAAATTAAGGAAAAAGTTTTATTGGGACTAAATCGTAAGAAATATCACTTCGACCGAAGAATTAAAGTTTCTTAGAATAATATTTTACATTTTTTGAAAATTTTTTGGACACCTTTTTGCTCGCCGGAAAACGCCCACCCGGATTCCGTTCACCGGAACTTGAGCTTCATGGATCTTAAAATGACCGTTTAATTAAGACGAGTCCAACGGTAAATTTTTTTTTGAAAAACGAGGTAGGAAAAGTTGGGAAAATGCATTTTAAAGGAAAAAAATAAAACAATTTTCTCTATCATCTCTTTCATTCTATTTACCAATTTGCCACATTCCTTTTTTAATTATTATCAAAACTACGTAGTTTTGTTATGTCACACAATATGCTTCTTGTCACAACTTAAACCCTTGTCACGCTGAATCTCACCTATATATATATATATATATATATAGGGCCGATCTTGAGATTTTAGAGGCCCGGGGGCGAATTACCAAATGGGACCCTAATAAATAAGTGAAAATAAAAAGAAATAAGTAGAAAAATAAATTGTATAAAAGAAGATTACTTAAAAGATTACTTAGGCCATCTCCAAGGGTTCTCTATACTTAGAGAACCCTTGGAAAATCCAGCTCCATTGGAGCTGGATTAGCTTACGGCAAAGATGCCGCAAGGTAATGTGGTACTGCATCAGTACCACATTGCCTTGCGGCATCTTTGCCGCAAGGCAATACACAATATTTTATTATTTTTTTAATTTTTAAAATCTAAAAAAACTTTGTTTTGTAATATTTATTTTATGTTAATTCATTTATTTTTGTTTTGTTTAATATATGTTTTATAGATTTAATTATTCATTGATTTTTGTCTTTTATTTTAATTTCATATGTATTTATTTTTTCTAGGTGTATATTTATTATTTATGTATTCTTTTTGTAGAAGTGTTTGTGTTATTTAATTTTCAATTGTAGTGTTATTTGATTTTTTATTCTATTGTACATTTAAATATTAATATAATTATAAAAACATTAAATATTATATGAATTATAAAAATGTTACACGAATTATAAAAATATTACACGAATTATAAAAACGTTACACGAATTATAAAAACATTACACGAATTAATAAAACATCATACAAATTAATAAATGGGTATATTTTAATTAATAATATAAAGAATATAAATGTTATGTGAAAATGAATATTATAATAATAAAATATTTAAAGAATAGGTAAAATAGAGTAGATGGTTGGAGAAGTTTTACTGTAGCAACTCTATATTTAAAAATAGAATAGAGAAAAATGAAGATAGAGTAGGCTAAATAGAGAGCACGGTTGGAGATGGCTTTAAATTGCGAAACGGGATCCATATTCATATGGTTTCTGGTGACCAAATTAGACGCACAACTAGCATAGTCTAATATTCATTAAATAAAATCAAACAGAGTAAGAACAAGATATTGATACCAGCAAGCGTTTTATCAAAAAAAAAAAAAACCATCAAGTGTTTGGATCCGTACGACATTGTTGAAAATTCTGTCCAACTTTAAGAGAAGAAGACGAAACTGTGAGAATCTTAAGCTCCTAAGATGGACTAGTGAAATCACATTGATTGGAAAGGACCTTGCTTAATTAAGTGCTACTACTTCCGGACTTAATTGGTGGCTCTGAAAGTCACCGGAAGGAGATGTATGGAATCTAGGGAAGGCATTCTTCTATTCTCAAGCCCCTGTGTTTTCCCCTTTTCTAGAAAACAATAGACATTGGAATGAGTCTCTGATTTGAAGGAATTTTAACCCTAGCATTCGTTAATCGTTATTTCATATCAAAGAGTTAAATGTATATATCTTGTTTAAAGAATTATCTACCGTTGCAAACGAAGAGTCCACTATCAATCTCCTTTCATCAATTTAATCAAACCGAAATCAACACGTTCTTAATCAAAACGAAGAGCCCACGTAGATTTATCTATCTTTATATAGTTTTATTTTCTTAATTATACTCCTAATCCAATTAGATTAAAATAGCTAATTAGTATTCTAATCACAATAGGCTAACTAATTAGATAAAAAAAATATAATTATTAATTCTACTTTATCTATATATCTAATATATAAATGTAATTAATAATTCTAATTCTAATCCCATTAGAATTCTTATTTCCTTTTAGGATAATAACTAGATTTAATTAGTATTCTAATCATATTATATTTACTAAATTAAATAGAAAATATTATCATTAACTATCTCTTTTTTCTCTCTATATATATAGAGGAACAAATCTATAATTTTTTTATTAATGGGAGCAAATTATATATGTAGTATGAAAAAATTTACAAAAGATCCAATTACTATATATGTGGATTATTTGTAAATTTTATTAGTTTAGATCTCATATCAACTTACGAAATTACAATTTACAAAGCAAATCATAATACATAAAAAACTCTTAAATTTTTTTGATTATGTAATTACTAATTTGCTACTAATATTTTCAATTAAAAATACTAAACAGAAAAAAAACTTTCACACCTTCCAATTAAAAGTTATATTTTTGTCATTATTTGTGAAGTGTTTAATGGACAAAAGCACAAGTTTTTTCTTAATTCCAAGCAAAAAGATTGGGTAAAGTTCAAATAAAACCCTTGTAGTTTCACTAATTTTCAGATAAAGGACTATGGTTTACTTTTTGTCAAAACGAAGACTGAGGTTTTCAACTTTAGCAAAATAAGGACTTTTTTTATTGATACTATTAAAATCACCATTAACAACTTCAAAAATGACATATTTTAAGAACTACTAATATTCTAAGTAACTTTAATTCTTCAACTTTTTTATTTCGAGATTATTTAGATGATGTTTGGTAATCCTCCCAAATTGAAATAAAGTAAAACTCACTCCCTCTCTCCCTCTCTCCCTTCATTTTATGTATCTCATCTCTTTATCTTTCCATTTCTCTCTCTAACTTTTCTATATCTCTAAAAGCTTTCAATCTCTCTCTTTCCATTTCTCTCTCTAACTATTTGCGGGTTAAACCTCACAATATCAACAAGTTGGTGAAGGGGTGATTAGGAAGAAGTCCCTATATCCCACCATAATAGATCTTTTGGCACAGAAAACTAAAAGAACATGAGAAACATGAGAATATAGAAAACAAAACTCAATTGTTTGGTGTCAGATGGCAACCATGTAAAATTGCATCTCTCTTATGGAAAATTCAGACCATAAATATTTGCGTGATGCACTTAAAGCAAATCATTAAACACACATTTGAATTTAACATATCTTTATCAAAACATTGCAGGAAGTAACTGCTGCAACTTGAGTATTAGAAAAAGTAGCGTTGTATTCATTCTTCCAAGCATACAATATAAGTGAGAAACTAAGACCATGTAATTGGTAATCTTTGAATCGCTGAGAGTAAGACTAATTCAATATAGAGGGATAAAAAAAATAAAGTGGGTGTTCCATAATTTCTCTACAGATAAGATACAGAAATGGAAAGAGAGCGAGAGATTGAAAACTTTTAGAGAGAGAAGAGTCAGAGAGAGAAATGGAAAGAGAGAGATGAGATATAGAAAATGAAGGAAGAGAGGGAGTGAGTTCTACTTTTTTTTAATTTGGAAGGGATGAGGGTATTGTAGTAATTCCATATTAGGGGTGTGAATTTTTTACTTTTAAAGTGGTCAAAATGCTGATGTGGCAACATTGACTTGCGTTGACCGATCATTTTTACCGGATGTACACTTTAATGGGAGGTCACCAGAAGGTTGTACACTTTAATATGAATTTTTTTTTGTTGTACACCACATATGTAATTTACCTGTAATTACACCTATAAAAATTCAATCCAACTTTCAAATAAATTTTGTTCTTCCATTACTTTTCAATTCACATCACTTTTAATTAATTTGTAATCTAATTAATATTTTAATATAAACGTTAGCTATGTTTGGTGAATATGTCAACTTCAACATTGTCATGTGTGGTTTTGATGCGGACGTGGCAAAAAAAAAAATATTTCTCAATTAATATGGACGGTTAAATTTATGAAGTTTGCGCATCAAAACATGAAATCTAAATAAAACGATTGACGATTGAAGAAAGACGCAAGGATTGAAAAAGTGTCTATTACGTCTCTAGCGTTGTTATACAAACTTTACTAGGTAATTAATCTTACTTAAGCTATTGTGAATAAGTAACATACGGGTAAATAAAGAAAATTAAAAGTGTGAGATTGACACATGATTTGACAAAAATGGATATGTATTGATATAAATGAAGGTATGAATACATGTGTTCGAGATAAATAATTACAATTGAAATCTCTATATCAACATATAGTTGAACAATTGCAAAATGAAGCATAAACAATTCAATAATATATACAGGAATCAAATTGCATTAAATACAATAACAAGAATAAAAAAAATCAAATGACAAACTCGGAGCCACAGTTGACTATCTCGACGAGGCGTTAAATTGATGTCAGCTTTGGGTTCTCAAATGTTATGAGCGGTATGCAAAAACGGGTGTGACTCAGTTTTTGGATTTCTGATTTGAGTGGTACTTCAACGGATCGAAAGTAGCATAAATAATTTAAGTCAGGGGCTGATTTAGATTAAATTTTGGATGACTCGTATAAGAGCTTACGAACATGGAATTGAGTAAACAAAAGGCTAAAGCTAAGTTCATGAAGTCAATAATGAGTTTATATAAAAATCAGAGCAGAAACGACCTTCAAAATCCTTGGAATGTGCAAATAAAAAAGTGAACAACTTGTATAAAAGCTGAAACAGAATATATAAAACGATTTAGGGTCAGAAGAATGGCTTGTAAAATGGTTTTTCGGATACGGAATCAGGAAAAATGAAGAGCTAAATTGAAATTCATAATATCAGGAACGAGTGTTTATAAGAAGTCGAGAGCAAAATCGGACGTTGAAGAGTCTAAAACGAAGTTGGAAAAACATTGGACAGAAACTATAAACAGAATAGAAGATGATTTCAGTGAGTTTTGGTCTATGGAATTTATAACTTTATAACTTTTGGGTTCAGGGTTTGACAATTGAACGTAAATGAATTAAAAACAAGTTGCTAGAGGATTGAATTGAAGTTAAAATGACCTTGAAAAGCTAAATTAAAGCTGGGATTTATGTAGAAAGAAACCTAAAGTTCTAGGAAGAATTTAACATAGTATAGGTATGTTTTTGGGTTATTTGGGTGGGGGTTGTAATGGTCGCTTTGGGGTCTATTTATAGTTTTTTTAATGGCGGAATAGGTTGCCCACTTCCCTTGAATTTCTCTCATCTTTTGCGCACTATTTAGTTTCATCCCCCAATGCCTAATTTTTCTCCACATGTGTGCTATTTCACCATATTTCCCTTTGATTTAAGGCTTAGTGCATAGTATAAGAAGTGGATGGCTTTTGCACTTGTGCTAAAGATGTCTCAAGTTGGAGTGATTGGTCTTTGGTTCAACTTGCGATCCGAAATCGTTGCACTAAGGGTGGCTAGGATGTTGGAAATGCACTCCACACGACGTGTGGAATAAACCACACGTCGTGTAGCTCCTTTACATGTTCGCTCTTTAGTTGTTTTGTGTTTCACACGGCGTGTGACTTAGGCCACATGTCATGTTAATTAAATTTCTTTGGGCAGTCAATTTTTTCACACGACATGTGAGCTGAGGTTGTTTTAATTTTATTATAAATTAAATTACAGGCTTTTTATTTACATAAGACCAAAAATAAAATTTTTATGTTGAGGGCCAACAATAAAATAAACATTAAATTTAATCCTAAAACTTTTAAGAATATGTAAACTTTCCCCTAACGTATGAAATGATATAAATTTATCCCTAAAGATTCTAATCAAGATTGTTTTTACCCATATATTACCGAAAATTTGAAAATGATGGGTTGACTATTACTTAATTTTCATGTCACGCCTTCCAATCATCATGTCTTAGATATTTAGTGTGTTACTAACACAACCACAAAAAAAATATGTTAAAATGCTAACAACGTAGACATGTTTGGTAACAACAAAATCATTTAAATTAGTATTAAGCACTTATTTAGTTTAAGTTTTTTTATAACAGTTTTTTGTTAGCCACTTAAATTATTCAATTAAGTTCAAATTCACTTATTTTGGTTAGTCAACATATTTAACTTAAACTTTTAAGTTGAACATTTTTTTAAACCAAAGAAATTTCCATTAAAGAGAATCAATATACAAAACAGAAACAATAAAATTAGGAGGATTTAAATACAGCTTCTTATACTCTCACAAAGAACAAGCTACTCTATCAAGACTATGAGTAACTATGTTCGTTGAACAACTAATAAATATGATAGAAACGTCAATAAAAGATCCTAACAATTTCTTACAATCATCTATAATCAAACTGTAAGCAGAACAAAAGGAAGGTTGATGAAAATGATTGATAATTGCAGCCGTGTCTGATTCCACAATCACTCCATCAATCCCTTTACCTTTTATCCAACTTAGAGTCTCCCAAATACATATAGCCTCTCCTTCTTTGGGATTGTAATTACCATAAAAAACATGGAGAAAGCACCATCGAAAATGCCTTTATTGTCCCTGATCACAGCTCCCATGCCTAATAAACCCAATCCCTCAACAATGGACATGTCAAAATTAATTTTTATATGAGGTGATATTGGAATATCCAATTACGTTTTGTTTGCTTGCTTCAGGTAACCTGAGAACAAAGAATATTGCCAGACAGGGGCTAGAGTCCGACGAACCCTCTCTGATGCTTAAGTCAGTGATGGGAATACTAACTTGAAAGCAATTTAGTAAGAATGTAGTATCTGAAGTTATGTGCATGTGGTGATTACTTCCATGCTATTTATAGATATCTTTTACCTTTTAGTTTGCGCCTTGTACACGTGTCAACATATTATAGGTTTCAGACCCTATAATTCCGCAATGAGCAGAGTTGCACGTGTTTATGATGTTCGAAGCTTTCTTTCCATCTTTGTCTCTTGGAAATGCCCTTCTTAACGAGCTGGCCTAATGTCTTGGTAATTAATGGGTTTGGGCTTAGTTCGTTTTAAGCATATAATATCACTAATTACCAATAGTATTTTGAATAGTTCTTTGGGGCTTCTTCGGCTATCTTAATTCCATCATTACTTCTAACAGTAATGATGTCATCATGACCCCTCTTTAAATGCGTCGTCTTCCTCCAAAGCCATTATTACTTTTGAGTGATAAATGCTTTGACAGTTTTAAGAAAAACTCTTCATCCTCCTTTTTCTTCTATAAATTTAAACAAGCTTTGTTGACACACTTCTTCTTCTCCTTCTGCGATTCTGGCTTTTGGCAAAAACTGTAAGTTCTTTGAACCTTTACCTTTCTTTCTGCTTCATTTTACCATAATTTTCTTTGATTCTCAGGCTCTCAAAGCCGCTACCAAGAAAATCCGCAATTCCCAAGCTCCTGAAGATGTTGAGAAGGTTAAGAAACCTAGAAAAATCAAACCCAGGATCCCAGATCAACCTTTCTCCGTAATCAAAGAAAATCTCCAAGAGATAAGAGAACAATATGATTGGCTTGAGACAATGACCATTTCTCTTACAAAATCTCACGAAAAAGCCTATAATCCTCCGCCCGTAGTGAAATTGGGGCTTTTTACCCAATATCTAGAGTGGGAGATGAGCTTTCCCCTTCACGAGGGCGTCATATCGGTCTTGCAAGAATTCAACTTATGCCCATGCCAAATCACTCCTAGTGCTTGGCTGGACCTCTTTAGTTTTAATGAAGTTTGCAGAGATCTCAGAATGAGGCTAACCGGATCTCTCTTTCGGTGCTACTAGCGGTCAACCAAAAAAGATGATGAAGATATGGTGTATTGGAATCTTAGAAACGAAATCCCTTCATCAAGGATAAAGTTCAAAGCCACAAGGATTTTAAGCCAAAATGGTTCTGGGTTGAACCAAATAGGATAAATCTGAATAACCCCTACATCCAAGGGTTTCCTTTCATCGTAAAATGGAATGTGCAACCGAAGCCCTCCAAAACATGGAAGCCGGAGCGAGCCTTAACGCCAGATGAAGAGAAAGCAATTGAAAAAATTGAAGGATGAACATGCTTCTTCGAACTGGAGGACGAATATGCTTCTTCAGTCGAATACACAACATTGTTTATCCTGGCTCCGAACATTTTGCTACAGCCGAAGGTGACTTTTAATCTTCATTTGATTTGATTTGCTTTCTTCTTTTATTTTCCAGATATTCTGACAATGCCTATTCATGATGAAATCATAGCCCGACTGAGAGAGATGGAAGAGGCACACGAAGCTGCCATTTGTAACAAAGAGCCAAATTTTGAAAATCAGCCTCTGAACCTCCATGGTGCCGAAACTCCTCTTACTCAACCACAAGCCCCTCCAAGTACATCTTTGCTTCCTACTTCTCACAACTCATCTCCAATTCCAATATCTAGAGAAGAAATGACACAAGATGTCTTTCTAACTCCCCCAACGACCAATAAAATGAATGACAATAATACACCACCCTCATTGGGTGCCTTTGGAGATACCCTAGTAATTCCAGAACCTAAAGTTGTTGCTCAACCACAAGCCATTGACTTGACTTCTTCCTCCGAAGCAACTGTTTCTATTCCTACTTTGAACAAAACTGTTAGAGAATGTTCTCAAAGGAAAATCACACCTAGAGCCGAAGCTGCCTCATCCTCTAAGAAACCAGCTATTGAAAGGAGTGGCTCTTTGATATCAGATTCAGATGTATCTGATACCGAAAGGCTGCTTCGTTTTGAAAAAGTTTCGGAGAAGGAGCTGGAGCTGGAGCAAACTCGTCGCCTGAAATAGTTGCATGTTCCATTACCTGCCAATTGTCCCTTTGCCACCAAACATTATTTGACCGGGAGAATTGAGATAAACTCTGAAGAGCCTACCCCGAAGAGATACAAGATCACAAAAGAAGAAAGAACCAAGCATAAAGCTAATCATCGGAGCCAGCTTCCTCTCGGAATCAATCTAAGAACATTTTACCAAGTAATCGATTCGGTTAGCTTGGAAACATTAGATATGTTTTATCAGTATGACTGTCTAGAGGTACTGGTTTATCCCCTTTCCTTAGTCAAAAAGTGTTTTTTTGTTTGTTTTGATTGTATTCGTCTTTTTCAGTTATGGCGCAAATTATTTGGAGAGAACATTTCTCTCAAAATTCCAGGAATTGTTGAAGATATTTCTCGGCTTGTTGTGATGCCGAATATTTTGAACAGTTGAATGTATATTCGGTCTTTCGTGAAGTGCTGGAATGAAAGGCAACTGTAAGTTATAAACCTTTTACCTTTTTTGTTCCTCCATGTCTTTGCATCTTAATAATCCCCTATAAACCTCGGGATGAGTCTGCCACAACTCTTCTGGTGGAGCAGTATCATCTCCTGGCTGAAAAGTATAATAAGCAGAATGAGTAGCTTCAAAGTCAGATTCTATTGAATACTCAGCATACAAATGCTTTGAAGCTTCTGAAGAATGAACTAGCCGAAGCTAGAAAAGAAACTGAAAAAGTCAAAGATGAAAAATGAACTGCTCAGCGAAATGAAAAACTAGCTTTGCAAAAAGCTAGTGAGGCTTCGGGAACAACTAAAAACTCTTCAAGTTTTGCAAGTAGGACATGACCGGTTGAAAGAAAGAGATCAGACGAACCAAAATGCAATCAATCAGTTTTCGGTTGATCTGAATGCTCTTCATAAAAAATGCAACAACTTTGAAGTTTTTCTATCAAGCGCCAAGGCTGATATTGATCAAGAGAAAGAAAGAACCAAACTAGCGAATAAGGGTCTGAAAGTGGCCCAAGAATCTAATGCAGCTTTGTGTGCAAAGATAGACTCTCACAAGGCAAGGAATATCTTGAACACCACCTCTTTTGTGCAAACAATCTCAAGCATGAATAAGCAGATGAATTTTTCTCCCTATGATGTAAGCATTGACGCAATGATGCTGACACTGTTGTCAATGAACTCGAGGTCCAACATCACGCTTTAAAAAAATTTGGTCTTAACAGGCAAGGCTCAATAGGAGGAAATTGGTGATGGTGCTAATTTGACTATTTCTTTTGCTGGTGAACTTCTTCAGAATGCAGAGAACTTATGATTGATTCGATCACAGCTTTGTTAGCTGATTCTGTATCTCCTTCAAATAACGCATCGAATGAGCCAAGCAATGAGGTAAATATATAATATAATTTATACATTATTATAATATTATTTCATAATGAGAATTTGCAATTGACATGAGTTATATGTCAATTTTTATACAGGATGATGATGGGGAAGATAACGAGTGATATCAATGAAAGATTGTTGTTTTTTAGAATTTGAAAATTATGTATTGGACATATTATGATACTCTATCTTATTTTGTAAGAGATTGTGTATGTATGTTATCATTGTTTAGAAGTATACTTATTATAATTTAGATTACACTTTCCGAAATTAGTCAAAATTTGCATTTATTACAAGTTTAAATTATTCAAAAGAAATGCAACAAAAAAGATGCAGATTGTAATTGTTGCAAAATTCAATTATAAAAGTTGCAACATCCAGTTAAAATTGTTGCAAAAGCTAATAAATATGTTGCAGAAGCCAATTAAAATTGTTGCAATTTCAGCCAATTATGTTGCAATTTCGAACTAAAATTGTTGCAAACCATAAAATTTGTTGCACTTGAAGTAATATTTGTGTTGCAAAAACTATGAAAATTGTTGCAAAATTAAATAAATTAGTTGCATTTTATATAATGCAACAATAATAACATGTTGCATTATTTTGTAAATTTGTTGCCACTATAAAAAATTTGTTGCAATTAATTAAAAAATATCCAACAATTGTTAATTGTTGCTATTTTTTACAAATTGTTGCATTAGCAAATAATGCTACAGGAGCGTTCGCAACAATTGGAATTTTGTTGCGTTTGGTCCATTTTTGGCCTACTGCAACTCAAAAAGGGGTCTAAGCCAACAATTTCACTTGGTTGCATTAGGGGTTTTATGGTGTAGTGTTAGCCAAAGTTATGAAAGATGCCAAAGGTTTGAGACTTGGTCGTTCCCTAAAATTTAGGGTTCGATTTCTTCGCACTCTTCGGGAGAAATGCCTTAATGCTGACTTTCACTTTTGGGTGAGAGTCATCCCTCCCAAATATTGTGAAAATGTTCCCGAAGCTCCACTTCCAGGAGAATTCTCGAATCCTTACTAGTTTCTTCCTTCCTTATGTAATGAAATTTTTATATATATAAATTTTCACTTATTCCATCGCCCTTTATCGTTTGATTGGATGCTTATTTTATAAATTTCAGTATCTTTGCTTAGAATGTATTTTTTCTTGATGATTGTGGCTAGAATGATTGTAGCATGCATATTCATCCTTCATTGCCTGCCGAAGCTCTCCTTTAATGAGACTCAAAACTTCCTCCTTAAGCAAAAATTCTTTTTCCTTTTGCTTTGGCCACTCCAAGCCACGACGATCAGGAGATTTGGACACTCCCAAATTCCTTTTGTGTGCCTCATAGCGACGAATCAAAGATTCGGTAGAATCATGATGAACATTCTTTCACAGCTTCAGTGACCTTGAATCCTCTCGCCTTGATAATAGCTTCGATCTGACTGGAGAAGGTGAGTGGTGACGTCCTCGATATTCAGGACCACTTGACCTTTCTTAGACCTTCCCCTTCCAAGTTTTGGATGAGACTCTTTGGATAAACCTCTTTTCGTAGGGCATGTTTTAGTTGTATGATGTCCAGTAGGATAGGAAATGGAACTACCTCCTTCTTCATATCTCCCCGTCTTGTTGGCCTCTAGCAGCTCCAAGCGCATGATTTCCATTTGTGAAGCATGCTCTACGCGAAGAATATTCATTGACTCCTGCACCGAGCCCATGTTATAAATCAATTGCTTCATAAGATTGTCCATGAAATAACGTTGTTCCGAATCAAATGATCCTAAACAAGCTTCAATTTGTTTATCTAATGTTGTTGTAACAATGATAGGTGGAATCAGATGATTGCTGGAATCAAGCAAGCCACGATCATGTGTAGCTGAAGAATTAGGCGGGTCCTCCATTCTCTGACTGAATGGGGCTAGAGAATGAACAATCGGCTGAGTGATTTGCGGAGTAACTTGTTGAAGAACAGGCTCAATTGAGGGTCTAATGATCGAAGAATGAACATAGACCACTTGTTACGCGATTCAATCCATGCTCACCGCACCAATTGATATCGGAATATCTAATTACGTCTCATTTGCTTGCTTCAAGTAACCCGAGGACAAAGAATATCATCATACATGGGCCGGAGTTCGACAAACCCTCTCCGATGCTTAAGTTACTGATGGGAATACTAACTTGAAAGAATTTAGTAAGAATGTAGTATCTGAAGTTATGTACTTATGGTGATTACTTCTATACTATTTATAAACATATTTTTACCTTTTTTTTGAAACATCATATTTTTACCTTTTAGTTTGCACCTTGTACATGTGTCAATATATTATAGGTTCGAATCCTATAATTCCATAATGAGCAGAGTTGAGCGTGTTTATGACATTCAAAGCTTTCTTTCCATCTTTGTCTTCTGGAAAGACCCTTCTTAATGGCCTGGCCTAATGTCTTGGTAATTAATGAGCCTGGGCTTAGTTCGTTTTAAGTACGTAATGTCACTAATTACCATATCACAAGGAGAGGGAGGAGATAACTAAAACCTTGAACCATATACTACACTAGAAACTGAAATGCTTTGCCCACACATATTCAAACTGCCCAATTGAGAATCTTGCTAATAACAAAGGAAATTACGCGCCAATGTAAATAGCACTTCCTCCAAAATAAACTTCACGCCCCAAACGACACTATTTCTTCTATACCAGAAACTCCAAATCACCATCTCTTAGAGGCAATTTTTATCCAAACTGAATTTTGAAAAAAACCCAAACCATCCAATTGAAAAAATAAAATACAAAGGTAGGAAAATGACCATGGACAATTTGTTCTAAATTGTCATTGCAAACCATCAACCAAACAAAATGTGAATAATAGATTCATCATTAATACCACAGAGAACACACAAGTTACTAACATTTACATACCTTTTTCTTAGAATTTCAACCGTATGTAGGATCCTAATACAAGCCCTTCACACTAGATTTCTTACTTTAAGCAAAATCTTGATATTCTAGAGTTTATCTGACCAACAGCTATTATGGGAAGAATAATCTGGCATATAAACTTATAACATCTCTTAACAACGAACTCATCGTGATGCTCGAAGCCCCACAACCAGTCTGTTGAATTATTAGAAGACACATGAACACTTAAAATATTTGCCTAATCTTCTATATTAAAAATGTCAGCAATCACTTCTTTATCCAACCTTCCACCACCAATTTCAAAAGGAGAAGAAAACTTTGATTCTGGAATTTCCATGTTTAACAAAATAGTGGGACAACCCAGTGGCCCATTTATAATCCAAGGATCGAAACCAATCTATATATTAGCTCTATTTTCCACTCTTTTCCTACAACCTCTTTGAAGCACATTTCGAGCTTCCAAAATACTGCTCCACGTGTGTTACAACCTTTTACAACACTAAGGAAATCACCATCTTTTAAATATCTTCCCTTAAAATATTCTCGAGACCATAGAGGACGGTTTTGTAATGAAGTGCCGACCTTGTTTACTAAGCAAAGAGAGATTGAAATCTCTAAGCCTTGGAGCACAATGTGTATCCCATACCATCCATCTAATTCCAGAGCTAATGTTCACCATCAAAAGGCATTAAAAAGACATTCTAACTCATAACAAAGGGTAATTAGTAGTAAAAGTACATTCGTAGCATACATCGGAATAGTATGAAGCACAATTTTTAACAAAATTTATTTACCAACCATTGAAATGAGTTTAGAATGCCATGAATTCAGCTTAGTGCAAATGCGATCTTTGATGAATTTTAAGAATTCATATTTGCTTCTACCAATTATAGAAGGAAGACCTAAATACCTACCCTAATTCTAGGTCTCCGTGACCCCAAGCACGTTACAAATATATCCCCTCAATAAACTGGGCACGTTGCTAAAAAGAATGGTTGTAGACTTTTGATAATTTACCACATGACCTGAAGCTAACTCGTATTCCTGGAGAACCTCTTGAACAACTTGACTTTGATCCACATAAGCTTGGAAAATAAATAACAGTCGTTAGTGAAGAACAAGTGAATAGTAGAGGGAGCTGAACGAGCCACTTTACAGTCATGCCAGATATTTTTGTCTTTCCATGATCAAAGCACCCAGGCCCTCCGCATAGATAATAAATAGGTAAAGGGATAGAGGATCCCCTTGCCTTAAGCCTCAGAAAGGAATTATAGGGCATAACTCCTGACCTTCGATTATAATTTTATACTAAACAAATGAGATATAAATTAAAATCAAATCAACCCATTTTTTACAAACCCAAACTTAGAAAGCATTGGCATGATAAAACTCTCTTCCAATCTATCATATGTCTTACTCATATGAATTTTTAAAGTTGCCACACCATTGTGCCCTTAGGTTTTATGTTTGAGAAAATGTGTGGCCTCAAAAGAAATTAAGATATTGTCTGTAATTAATCTTTCAGGAATAAAAGCACTTTGGGAATCTGAAATCATGGAGTTCAACACATGATTTAATTTGTTAGTGATAATCTTGGCAATAATCTTATAGATGACATTACATAAAGAATTTGGCCAAAGTTCAGACATACAAATCAAATGCTCTTTCTCAGGAATTATGACTATATTAGTATTATCCAAACCCGAAGGCAAATGACCAAACTAAAAAAACTCTCCACAAATTTTTATCACATCGCTCCCCACCACAGACCAAAAAGTGCAAAAGGACCCCAGATTCATTCCATCTAGACAAGGTGCCTTGTCCGGGTGCATACTGAACACCGTTGTATGAAATTCATCGTTAGAAACCTCTTTTAAAATAGTATTGTTTTTCTCATCAGTAATAACAGGCTTGATGTTAACACCTCAAAAGAAAAAGAGTTAGAAGATTTTTAAAATAGTTTACCATAACTTTCCCTAAGCTACTATCCCAATCCTGCCAATTACCATCTTCATCCATCATATTGTCAATCATACTACGGCCTTTCCTCTTTGATGAAAATGAATGAAAAAACTTTGCATTGGTGTCTCCTGCTTTAAGCCAACGAGTCTTCGATTTATGTTTCCAATACAACTCCATTATACCCAACAATTAAAAAAAACCTCATGCTTTTATCTAAACTCCTCAATTCCCATTGCATCCCTACGACTACACAACAAACTCAACTCTTCTTTTATTAGTTTCACATTCTCTTTAGTATGAGCAATAAAATCATGCCCCTAACCAATGAGCGCCTTAATGCACACTGTAATTTTTCCAATTAAATCACAATAAGAGAAATGACTCCAAACCTCCTCGATGATTTCTTGACATTTGGAACTTTGAAGCCAAACATTATCAAATTTGAAACTTTTTACCCAAACTTTTTTATTCTTTTGCTGCAAAATCAGTAAGATCGAAAGGTGGTTAGAAGAAGAAGAGTTAAGAATTTTTACCAGAGCGTGAGGACATAAATTCAGCTAGGAAGTGGATGACATTGCTCTATCAAGCTTCTCCTCTACCCAAAACTCAGTACCCGCTCTCTTTCCCACTTAAACAGACTGCTAGAGGTAACCAAGTCAAAAAGGTTACTATCCTAAAACGCTTGTTGAAACCCATTTAGAACCCATTGGGGATGAGCCTCTTCTCAGAATCGATATTATACCATTGAAATTGCCCATAATACACCAAGGAATATTCGAGTTTCTAGCAAAAGCCTTAAGAAGATTCCAAGACTCATGTCTAAGATTACGCTCAGGATGTCATAACCTGGTAAATTTCCTTTCTTCTTCAACACAATACTAAACCATAACATCTATAAAATTATTATCACTTTTGAGGATTTGAACTTTAATATTGGATCTTCAAAGGAGGCCCAACCCATCGCTTCTACCAATATTATTTACACTAAAATGACAAAAGGCCCAAACTTCTTCTTAAGGCATTTAATATAGAAAGCCTAATATTTGTTTCGGAGAGAAACACAAGATCGAATTTATGATGTCAGACAAGGTCTCTATGAACACCGACTGCTCATGGGTTGCCTATCCCATGACAGTTTCAAGGCAAAAAGCTCATGATGATGAACTCGAAGCAACCATATAAAGACAATCGACAAACAACTTGTCAATGAGACAAGACAAAGAAAACATTTTTAATGAGACAAAAAGGACAAAACTCGTCAATATTTGAACATTATTAACTACTAAAACTTTTAGTACTTAAAATTTACTCCCCCCATTCCACTTTATAAGTCATTCTAGCAATTTAGTTTTTTCTCTAAATATAAGTCGTTCTAGCTTTTCAAGAATTTAAGCATTAAATTTTTGTCTTAGTCCATGTGTTTTTTTAACATTCCAATACTTATTATCCAACTATTACCTGAGAGAGAAATTTATTTTAGTTAACCAATATAAATTCATTATTTAGACTCTATACTAATTGCATTCCTTAATTTGTGTGAAATACCCTAGAATGACTTATATAATACAATGGAGGGAGTAGTACTTATTTTTTCAGCACTTAATTTTCAGTTTTATCAAACATCTCCTAAGTCTTCTACATAAAAGTTAATCACATTTTTTTTTGTCAAAGTGTAAAATATTTAATAGTTATTAATATAGTTATAAATAACCAACAAAAAATGTATGAAACTATTTCACTTTATCTACAACGTATTTGGAATGTCCAATATATGACAGTGAAATACCTATCAAACAAGTCTGATTCAATTAGATAGGGTGAAATTGATATTGCTTGAAAATTTTAGGGGTAAATTTATACTATTTCATACGTTAAGAACAAACTTGCACCTTCCCAAAAATATTAGGATGAAATTTGAACCTTATCCAAATACTCCATCCATTCCCCTTTATAAGAGCATCTCCAAGAGACTCTTAGTGAACTCTCTATAAATAATATAAATAATTGACTCTTAGTGATTTAAGAGTGACTAAGATATATCATCTCCAACAATGCTCTTTATATTCACTCCTTATTTATTATTTTATTAATAAAATTATTATTTATTATTGTATTACCAATTGTGTGAGGAGAGAGACTTATTAATAATAAGTTATTAATATAATATGAAGTTAGGAGGCATTAAGAGATGGAGAGAGGCTCTCTATTAATAGAGAGGATTGGGAGGCTCTTAGTGATTTGAGGAGCCACTAAGAGGCTGTTGGAGCTGATTTTTTATTCTTCCTCCTCAAATTTTAACTTAAGAGCCAATTTAAGAGGCTGTTGGAGATGCTCTAAGTCTATCTAGCAAATGAGTTTTTTTCCCAAATATAAGTCGTTTTAGTTTTTCAAGAATTTTTAGTTTAATTTTTCGGTCCAAGCATTATATTTTTGTCTTGGTTCATGTTTTTTAACATTTCAAGGTTTGTTCTCTAACCATTATATGAGAGAGATTTTTTTAATTAACCAATTTAGATTAATTAATTTGACTCTATATAAATGGTATTTCTTAATTTATGTGAAAAATTCTAGAATGACTTATATAATGGAATGGTAGGAGTACTTATTACTAATGAATTAATTATTTGTTAATAAATTATCCAATATATTAAATTAATTGGATTAATTAATAAATTATAATAAAAATTAATTATGAAACTAATAAAAATTAACATATTAATCATATAAGTAATTATATTTATAATATTAATTTAATTATAAAAATTAATATACTAATTATATTTAGTATGTTTAACTTAACTAAGAGATCCAATAATATTCATTTTAAGATAAAATATTGTCAAATAGACTGAATATAATTTTTTAAGTAATCAACATTAAAATAAACTTGAATTAAGTATTAGTTACATATTTTAATCAATCATAATATTTATTATTTATTCATTATATTTATATTTATATTTATTAGAAAATAATAAAGGACAAAGTTAAAAAAAAATACTCATATGCTTTCATGTTTTGTCAGACATGTATTTGTGAAACTTTTTTTATCCAAGTGGAGACAAATGTTTTTTTTACAACCAGGAGATGACTGGTGTTTTTCGCTTTTAAATACAAGGATCTCAAAATTAATATGAGTATTGATAATTTCAAAATTGAAAAATTCAAAGACTTGATGATATAATTCCTTCAAAGCAACTTTAATTCTTCAAATTTTTAATTTTGAGGTCATTTAGGTATTGCTCCAAAAAATGCATGATTATAATATATATGTTAGTCGCGCGGTCTAATTTCATCACCAGGAACCATATGAATCTGTATTCCGTTTGGCAATTTACGAAAACAGATGATGAAATCAATCTCTCATAAAAATAGAATTATGTATTTTCTCTTAGGCGGTGGGTATTTACAAGTCCATTATACTGTTGTTTTATAATTTCAGCACATCACAAAGAAATATGAATCACAGTTGAATTAAGAATCAGTCATCTTTTATATATTAGGGGTTTTTTAGTTTAGTATTTAAACTCAAATCGTTATTAAGGTTTTGAAATCAAGACATTTGAGAGGGGTTACCATCACCAATTCTATGTTTTTGGCAGTCTGGGAAAGGTTTTGAAATCAAGATATTTGAGGTGAGTAATCTAAACTGGAGTTTAGCAATAATGATTCTTTATGTAAAAACGATGATTTCGCCATTAGCATCTTGATCAAGAACTAGATAACTTTTTCAAATAGAACACTATCTTTCCTAACAAAGTACATCCCTTGTTTTGTGGCAATACTCAACAGCATTTACTTTTTCTTTTTTGAATGGAACATCATTTACTTTTTTTTTTTACTTTCAATGATTTGGTTCATTTAATTTAATTTTATTGGGGAAGTAACTACTTTTAATCCTAAATTCATAGCCTAATTAAGAGAGAACTTACCTATACTTTTTCCTATACTTATGTACTATTGGAAAGTAAATTTTTTTATTGTTTTTTCTTGTAAGTTTTAATTCATCAACTCTTCTTCATCTATCCTATGATATAGTTTTTCCAATGTAATTAAAGTTTGACATAAATTTAATATTCATTTATTGGTTCCTGAGAATATTTTTATATTCTAATTAACGTTATTTTTGTAAAAAGAATGACAAGAACAAGAACAAGAACGAAGAAGCAGGTTTCCTTGCAAGACAAGCAAATAACCATCTTGGATGATGAATTCCCAAAGCTTGAATGGAAAACTAGTATTGTGCTTGCACTGCCAGCCAAATCAACAACTTCAGTCCTTCCTAAGTGTAACAATTCAGACAAAGAAGAAGATGATGGTCCATGGAATTATTACTACATCAACCTCCCAATTCACTACTCAAGGAGACCCAAATTGAAATGTTGTCTAATCTGCATTGTACCCATGAATGGTTGGGTTCTAAATTGCTTCCTAAAAAGCATATATAGTTTTTCTCTAACTTAATTCTTCTAGCTGATTTAGATTATTTAGATACCTTCATCATTAACTTCCTTTGTATACACTTTTCCACAATTACTACATTTATTTACTTACACTACAAAACAACATAACGTAATTTGTTTGACATAATGTAATTTGTTCGTGGTATAGTAAATATATGTACACTCATTACATATATTTGCAGTGGAAATATAACATAATTAATTATTGAGATTATTATATAAATAGGGTATAAGAGCAAGTCTAACGGCAAGGTTTTTGAGCTCTTCTGTTAGAGATTATTTTTCATTTTTATTTTTCAATTTCTCTTTTTACCCCTCCTATATTTAAATTTTTTTAATTGATATTATGTTGACTGAAGAAATAATATTGATGATTACATAATAAAATATTACTTATTTCATATAAGAGGCTTATTCAAGATTAAAGAGATAAATACTAATTCTTACTGTAGAAAAAAAAAAAGTTTATACAAGTTTCTCACTTAAGCTTGGAAAAAGTGTTTATAGGTTAGTTAAGCACTCGCAAACTTATAAGTTTCTCATTTGAGTTTGAAAAATATATTCCTAAATTTGTCAAGTTCCGTAAGCTTCATATGTAAAGCTTTAACTTTGCTTTGGAAAGAAGTGATTTAGGTGTAATTCTTACATATAAAAGAATTAGATATAAAATCTTAAGATATCGTCTTAATGAGAAGACATATGCCAGGATTATCGAACCTCTATAAACATCTTTTTTTTTCGAAAAGAATGCATTTAATAAGCCTCTATCGGGCAATCAATGTTAAGTACAAATTGCAAAAAAGACGAAACAACATAAAAAAAACATGGGACAAGAATAAGAACGAGAGGACTTCGCTAAAGAGTGAGCCACCCCATTCACTTGTCGCCTTGCAAAATAAACAGAATAATTGTTGTTAAGAAGAAGAGAACGACAACAGGACACCGACGAACCAAACTCCGATACATTGTCAGTTTTGGAATTAATAGCATCTACCACAGATTTCGCATCCGACTCAAAAACCACCTGGCTAAATCCCTCACCCATCACCCATTTCAATGCCGAAAAAAGTGTCAATGCCTCACACTCTTGCACCGATGGTAAAACTCTATTTCTTTATATTTCTTATTCTCAATTTATTTATTTACATAGAAATATCTTTCAGATAAAATTTTATTCAAGTCAAGTAAACTATATTTATTGTCTAAAATTTTACAAACTATTTTAATTCCGAATTTATTTATAAAACTTATCTTTTTTATGGGTTAATTTCAAATAGAACCCTGTGGTTTCACTTTTTTTTACAGATCGGTAAATATGGTTGGTAAATTTTTTATTTTTATAAATTTGACCGATAACAACCTCAAAATGAAAATTTCTAAGAATTAAATGATATTTTAAGCAACTGTGATTCTATAACTTTTTAGGTTTGAGGTCATTTAGATGTTGTTTTTCATGAGAGAGAAATTTAATGTTTAGAGAGAGATAACTCCAAGAATGATGATTTTTAAAAATAAAAAATATGGTTCCATAGTAAATATGATACTAAACAACTTTAATTCTTGAAAATTTTCATTTTGAGGTCGTTATCGGTCAAATTTGGAAAAATGAAAATTTTGCCAACTACATGTACCGATCTGCAAAACAATATGAAACCACAGGGTTTTTATCTAAAATTAACCCGTAAATTTATACTAAAAAATTCTCTATATTTTCACAATTTTTTTAAGTTAGTATAATATTCCATTCACTCAATTTAGGATATTTACTACCTTATTTTGGACCAACAAATAAAAAGAAGAAATAAGATGCAAAAATACCCCTAACGTTTACAGGTAGGAGCAGTTTTACTCTTAACATCTAAAATGATGCAATTTTACCCCTAAGCAAGCTGGTCAAATGATCATACATATAAGCTGCCCTTCGGAGAAAGAGGAGCGAGCTCGCGAAAACCATCCTTTTTCATTACAAACAGAGTTCTAGGAGCATCGAAAGGGGAACCCAATAGGGTATAATAACCTATCTGAGATTCTTCCTCCGTCACCATTTGGCAAAAAGATCCAAAACCAAGAAGGCTTAAAGTTCTTGTTGCTAGAAGGCCTATCTAAAACAAAAGGCAAATGACCTAAAGGAACCTTCGAAACCCAAATCAAGGGCCAAGTCAACACAAAATCCAAATCTTCACATATTTTGACCAAACCCATCAAGTCTAGCCAACCATTCGGAGATAACTATGGCAGACATATTTCCAACTCCTCCAGAACATTCAAGACGCCATCAGGAAATGGGAGACGAACCCATTATCTAGGAAAATTTCATAAAAACCTAAATATCCTTTCGGGGCATTGGTTATTACATGATCCGGGGTTGGAACTCTAAACCCTAGATGGGCAAATTCCAGATAACGAGTCACCAACTTCGTCAAAGTGAGTCCATCCATGGTAGAAGGCTGCTTGTAATTTTGAATATTGGGGACTATAGGCTTCTTTGCTTCCCCGACGGTAATACCCTTCGGAGTTCGAGATTTCTTACCCTTCTCAGTCTGAGAGTTCTTGCGACCTATTACGAACAGCGAACAAAAAGAAAGAAGAAATAAAGAAAATAACAGATATCAACAACTTACTAGGGCGGACGAGTTATAAAAAAAACTTGGAGAATAGAGAGGTCAACCACTTCCACAGATCAAAAGCTAAAACAGAAAATGGGGTGGAGAGGCGTTGGAATCAAAGAAGCTGATAGGTCCTCAACAATCGAAAAAAGGTAAGCCAATGAGAAGAAATGAAACACCTTTATAAGAATAGTAGAAAAGATGCTGAAGAAAATGAAAGGGCATCCAGAAGATGGAAAGCTAGGGCATTAAAAGCTCCTCATCATTGAAACGCATATCACCATTTTCAATAAAATGTCGCCCGCGTAAAGCCTCGTATCAAGTAAGAAGGCACGTTAGCAATGTCATGGGAGAGAACCAACCAGAATAAATAAGTGCAAATCTAGTACATGCAATCAACATGGGATAATTCTAAAAGGGTAATTTCTTTTATCCCTTATATCCTTAAAATTACAAAAATCTTGAATGAATTTCCAAGTTAAAGAGGGGGACATATGATATCATGCAAATTGATATCATACAAAGTTAGCACTTCCCATTTAAAACTTAAAGATCATGTGCAATGGATCATACCTAAAGGCATCCTTCGAGGTTTCAACCTCCTTTGAGAAAAGGAACATTCGAGAAGCACTAGAGTTCCACATGATAAAGGATCCCTCCTAGGACAAAGATTCCTTATAGGACACGGATGTCTTCAACTCATAAGGATTCCTAGTTAGTGAAGGTCGTGGCCTAAAAAACCCTATATATAGACATGTATAGACATAAGAGACGGTACGTAAACTATTGAAGGAAAATAGACAAGCCTAGGCACATCAGAATTATAAAATTTTATCTATTTTATCTATTTCTCTTTTCCCAATATCCGTTAATTGTTATTTTATATAAATAGGGATTAAACATATATACCTTGATTGATGAACTATATACCGTTACAAACGAAGTGCCCACGAGGATATCACCGTCAATCACGAGCACAAACAAAACCAAAACTAAAACGTTAGTAGTAAACCAATCAAAGCAACCAAGTGTAGATTGCCTCTAACGGTATCCACACGAACTAAGAAACGAATGGAACGAGAAAAGTAATTTAGTGAATGAGAGACGGGAAGAATTTTTCTTCTCTGAGAATGGGCTGGCTGAAATATGCATCCTAGGGGTGTATTTATAGTGTTTGATTTTCCTAACCCCTAATCCCATTGGGTTTAATTAATCTAATAAATAAAGTATTTATTAATATAAATATAATTTTAATCTCATTAGAATACTTAATTAAGTTAGGATAATTATTTAGAGATATAATCACATTATAGTAACCAATTAACATTATCCTTTAATTGATTTAACCATAAATATAATCTAATTATAACTATCTAAATAAATCAATTAATCCAACTGAATAATTTCCCCATATATTTCGGCCCATACATGTCCTCCCTCTCAAAATTACTATTCTGTCCGTCGATCTTTATTCATGTGTGACCCATTAGGTTCTTACCGAAGCTAGCCGTATATGTTTATTTAAATTAATTCAACTAGACCAATTTAATCCTAAACATATAATGGAATGAGTGCACAGACTATTATTGGCAGAATCGTCACATTCCCCTAGAGCGATAAGAAGTCAGGTAGATTCTGAAGTTTACCTTTTCGTATTAGGTCCAATATAATTCGGTCCTTCATCAGCTATATCCTTAGGCGAAACTTGTAACTATGGAATATGTCAAGTTACATATAGTGAGACGTCTATTTTTCTTATCCAGATAGAATTAACTCTGAATAGATAGGTTAAGTGAAATCTCCATTTCCACTTTTAACACTATCATCTTGAAAAGATTTCTAGTTAATTCTCCATAAGAGGCTATGGATATATCTCATATTTATCAGGAGTGATAAATGCTCAATCTAACATTAACTATCCTGCAGTTACTTATATGATACCCAACGCCTGTTCTCTCACACCCCAAAGTCCCCTCTATAGTGGATCGTGCTAGCATATAAGTAACTGTAGGATAGTTAAAGCATCACACTTCATAATCCAGAATCACTAATTAATGTTTATTTGAGTCTGAGGATTACTTATACCTACTAATACCATTTGAGATGAAACATGTGACATTAGATAAATCCATCCATCCTGTTATCTCAAGTTGGGTCCCCAATCCTAATGAACTCCTTCATCGAATCCATGTAACTGTCTAGATATCCAAATATCTAAAGCTTGTGAGATCAACTCCCTATTCACGACACTATTACGTGCAATTCTCAGCAGTATTATGTTAATCCCATAAACATATTAATTGACTTGGGGGTGTTTTAAGTTTATTGGTTTATTGGTTTATTATAAAGTTTCGTCTCACTTCATGCTTATATGAACACTTTATGATCACTTAGATACACTTGGGATTTATTTTATTTAACCTAATTAGTTCTGATAAAAGATAAATGCCTTTATATAGTTGAATATACTATATCTTATAAAATAAACGATTTATTTACAACTAGTTTATATCATACAATAATTGTCTATAAGGACACTAAACCCCAACAACTATTATTCCATAACTAGTCCATATTTTTCAATCCGTCCTAAATGATCAACTAACTTGGGCATCATAGTGGGTTCGCCAGAGTCTGGCCCCGTCTGACCTCTGGTTCTGTTTTATAGGTTAATACCAAGGAAGATTACCAAGACATTGGGCGTGTAAACAAAGTTCTAATACACAATTATCAAGTAGTATATCATGATTTAAATGCCTCTTGAAAGGTCTTGAGGTACTAATAAATCCTTTATAAAAAAATCAACCATAACTTGATTGATTTCCTCATAACTAGTAACAACTTTACCATATGCCATAGTTAAATTGGCCACCTTATTTACTGTTTTTCGCATTTTCAATTGCTTATGAAAGAAAGAAGTATTATATATAAATAATTAGTTTTTGGCTCATGTGATGTACGGATTCATCTTGGCATATAAATATTAAAAAAATTGTAATTTAATAATTAAAATTAATGACATAAAGGTGCTATCTAAAATAAATAATCCTTTTAAAGATAAATATAATAATATAATTTAAACTAATTTATTATATATTATATTTTTATCAGTAAAAAATGAGGAAGTGACACCTCAACTCAATCGTTATTGTTTTATATTATATATAGATAGATCAGTAAAAAAAGAGGAAGTTACATCTCATCTCCATCATTACTGTTTTATATTATATATAAATATACAGAGAATTATAGAGATTTTAGGAGAGGTTTTAGGAGATATTTTAGGGATTAAACTAAATTTTGTAGAACTCTTAGATACAATACAAATAAAATAATATTTTTGAATTGAATGAATGTTTATAATTTGAATTGAGGGTTTGAAACGAGGGAAGAAACCTTTGGCCTTCGCCTTGCAATGCCGCCACCGCCGCCGTCGACCTCGCCCTCTCCCACTCCCTCGCCCTCGCGCTCTCTGTCGACCTTGTCCTTGCAGTCGTGCTTGCCGTCGACCTCGCGCTTCGCCTTCCTCGATATCGAGTCGCCGATCTTCCTGCCACCGCTCCCGAATCTGTATATCAAGGAGAATGGATGACTGAAGGAGAGATCGACTGTTAGGGTTTGGTGATCCGCCGATCTCCCTGCCGCCGCTCGCCGACGTTCCGCCTCTCCCTCGCGGACCTGGTCGCCGGCTGCTCTCGTTTCGCCACTCTTCTTTCCCCGTTGTTCATTGGTTCCGTTGGATGTTGGCTTTCAGAATTGATAAAAATTTGTTAATATCAAATCTAATTAAGATCTGAGAGTTACGAGGGTGAGATCTGAGTTGAAATTTAAAAAAAAAACAAAATCCCTAAATCCAAGGTTGTTGATTTCAAGTTTAATTTTGGCGGCGATTTTGTTTATCGCCGTTGATCATGGAAATTGAGGACTTTATTGGTATCGGGGTTCTCTTCAATCCCAGTCTCAGGTATGCTGTGGATGCTTCCGATGGACCCCTGATTGCTCCTAAGCCTACCTTTGCTCATAAACCTACTTTTGCCTCTGTTTTGAACAATCGCGCTCCGACGATTCCGTCATCCACCGCTGTAATTTGGAACTTGGGAGGTTTGAAGACGGTTTGAATCTCACAAGCAGCCTATGATAGAAGGTTGGCTATGTGTTCCCACTCTCTAATCGGTCGGCTTATCTTGTCCAAAAGAGATTCCCCATGGAAAGTGGCTGATTTGAAACGAAATCTTAATACCATTTGGGGATTTGCTGAAGCTTGGAAAATTATTGCAATTGGAAGGGGATTTTTTCAGGTGATTCTTCCATCCAAAGAGGCTAAGGATAGGGCAATTGGTAGGGGTGTCCTGAATATGAAACCTGGAATTTTTCGACTTCAGCCATGGATTTCGGATTTCGATCCTTTTGCGGAGAAATCCACAAATGCTCAAGTATGGGTCTGTCTTTATGCTTTACCTTGGGAGTACTGGGATGTGCAAATTTTATCAGACATTGCAAGGGGAATTGGAGGTCTAATTAGATTCAATAAAGCCACAATTAATGGTGACCTTGGTCATTTTGCGAGAATGCTTCTGGATGTTGACATGGCAGGAGAGTTGCTGACTCAATTAAGCATTGAACGGGAGGGAAAACAAATTTGGATTGATATTGTATACGAAAAGCTGCCGAGCTTCTACAAGGTCTATTCTAGCATTGGTCATATGGCTTATGAATGTAGGAAGAATAAGAAGCCCATGGACAAAAACAATTCCAGAAAGCGGCCGACTTCACCACAACGTCATTATCGGATCCTTCAAAGGCCGATTGAAGAATCTAGGAACACCGTTCCTGTGACTGAAGTAACTGGCAGAATCCTTACTGCTCTGAATAAACCCTCAAGTGAGTCCCCTGAGGTGGAGTTGTTGAAGAACCACCTGGAAGTTGAACCCCCCGGACTTGCTTTTTTCTGGGAGCCCTATGGATAGGGAGGTGTTGAGTGATGACTTGGAGAGACCAGAGTCGCCAGGGAATGCGAATCTTCTTCCCTCATCCGATGAGTTCTCGGCTTCATGGGCGGATCAGATGGATAAGGAAGAGGAAGAATGGCATACGGTTAACTCTCGCAAAAAAGGAGTTAGATCCTCTTCTCTAGACAAGGACTTTGTTGCAACCCGAACTAATAGGGTAAGTAAACCACCCTTAAGGTTTAAATGAATATAATTTTCTGGAATTGCAGGGGTATCCTCAACCCTAACACTCAGAGGTATCTGGTTACTATCTGCAAACAACATAGACCTGACTTTCTCTGTTTAGCAGAGCCTATGGTTGATTTTGACTCAATTCATCCCAGCTATTGGCTTGACTTGGGAATGACCTTGGTTGCTTGCAACTTGAGGGAGAAACCCACTCTTTGGATCCTGAAATCAAGCAATTTAAATGCTTCTGTTTCAGTCACTGTTCAACATGATTAGTTTGTTTTGCTTTCGGTCTTGCTCCAGGGTAACTCTCATCAACTCGATTTTGTTTATGGTAGCATCTGGGCTAATCGTGGGAGGGATTTATTCAATCGTATATCTGAGCTGAAAGTGGAGAATGATGGAATTTGGTTAAATATTGAGGACTTCAATGTCGTGCTCGGTGCGCATGAAAAAACCGGCAGAGCCCCTGCATCACGGCCTTATCGTGATTTTAGAGAATACATTGACAATGGAGATTGGGTGGATGTTCCTACTTCTGGTTGCTTTTACACTTGGTGTAACGGCAGGCAAGGGAGCGCGCGAGTTAGTTCTCGGCTTGATAGGGCAATTGTCTCCACTTCCTTCACTGAACTTTGGGATTTCTCTTGCTCTGGTTTCCCTCGCCATCATTCAGACCATCATCCCTTGTTGTTCACTTGCTCCTCTGGAGCTTGCAAGCCACCTAGATTCAGGTTTCAGAAAATATGGGTAAATCACTCTGGGTTCATTAACGTGGTGAGGGATCACTGGGACCTTCCTTGCCCTCCCCTCGCCCCTATGCCTTTGCTATCATTTAAGCTTCGAGGTCTGAGACTTGTTCTTCGTCGCTGGAATAAGGAAGTCTTCGGTGATTTTAATTTGAACATTGCTAAGGCGCAGGAGAAGCTGGCTCAAATTCAACAGGAAATTGAATCAATTGGTTGGTCGGAAGCGCTTTATGAACAAGAACTCGAAGCACATTCACTACTTGACCGTTTCTTATCCCATAAAGAGACATATCTGAGAGAAAAAAGCCATGTCAGATGGCTAGCGAAGGGAGACAAAAATAGCAACTTCTTCCATTGAGTAGCTTCGGCGAACAAGGCGGTCAATAGTATCAGCTCATTAATCATTGATGGTTCACCTTGCACTGATCCGACTTTACTTTCCAATCATATCACTGACTTCTACTTTACTCTTTTTGCCAATACTGAACAACAACCCCGGAACTTAAGCTTTGTTAAGAACTTGATTCCTCTGCTAGTTTCTGATGATGAAAATGAGTCTCTTTTACAGTGTCCTTCGGATTCTTTGATTAGACAGACAGTTTTTACAATGGACCCCAGCAGCTCCCCCGGGCCTGACGGGTTCTCTGGTCAATTTTTTCAAACATGTTGGTCGATTGTTGGTTCTGATGTCTGTAGAATGGTAAAGTGGTTCTTTTTGAATGGCTTAATCTCTTCTGGTCTGAATTCAAATCTCATGGTTCTTATACCAAAGGTGGATGGCACCTCCCTCATTGAACAATATAGGCCTATCGTCATGAGTAACTTCAGTTTCAAAATTATCTCTAAAATTCTTGCTGACAGACTTGCCTCAATTGCTGCTAGAATTGTTACCCCTAATCAATTCGGATTCATCCAAGGGCGTCAGATTCATCAGTGCATTGCTATTGCTTCAGAAGGCATTAATTCTTTGAACAAAAGATCCTTTGGAGGGAATATGAGTCTGAAGATTGACATTCGGAAAGCATTCGATACACTTGATTGGAGTTTTTTATTGGAAGTTTTAGAGGCATTTGGGTTTTCCCTTAGATTCAGAGATTGGATTCTTAACATCCTATCATCCGCCCGTATTTCAATTATCACTAGCAATGGCATCACTAGGTATTTCCAGTGCTCTAGGGGTGTTCGTCAGGGAGACCCTCTCTCACCCATTCTCTTTGGACTGGCAGAAGATTATCTGAGTCGGTTGATTTCTTCATATGTTGACAGCGGGGCTCTAAAGCTAATGGCTTATTCTAGTAAGAGCAACATGCCAATGCACCTTTTATATGCTGATGACGTTTTGCTTTTTTGTCAAGCATTATTGGCGAATGTTCGGGTGATTAATGAAATCTTCATAACTTATGGACTTGTGTCGGGTCAAATGGTTAATTGGAGTAAATCTGCGGCTTATTTTGGGGATTTGATTGCCGCTAGGCGTCGAATCAGGTTGACAGACATTATTGGAATCAGGACGGGCTCTCTTCCTTTTGTTTACCTCGGAGTACCTCTTTTCTAGGATGCCTCTCAAGCGGCTTATCTCGGGCCCATTGCTGATAAAATCATTGGGGTATTCTCAAGATGGAAAGGGAGTGCGTTATCAATGGCAGGATGACTCACCTTGGTAAATTCGGTATTCACTAGCTCTTTGATTCACTCCTTTATTACTTATAAATGGCCTGCTTCTTTAACCCGAAAATTATCTAGAAACATGAGGAACTTTATCCGGACTGGCTCCACCTGCACCAGGAAATTAGTGGCGCCTCCCTAGCGGATTTGTTTACACCCCTTGTGTGAAGGAGGATTGGGCTTAAAACATCTTCCTACTCTAAATATTGCTCTTACTGGGAAGTTAGCCTGAGGTCTGATTGCGGGCGATTCTCTTTGGTTTCGATTGCTCAGGAGTCGGTTCATTGGTCCTTCTGGAATTCCTTGTATTGCGATTTACAGGTCTTCGGTTTGGTCCTCCATCCGAGCTGCTTTTCTCAAGCTGAAGGAGCACTCCTTTTGGACGCCGGGAATGTCTTCGGACTTACCATTCTGGACGTCCGAATGGATCCTTCCTCCTATTGCTCAGTATCTTGGTATGTCGTTGATGGTTCGGCATAAGCTAACGGCTCACATTTCCGACTTCTTTATCAATGGCATGTGGCATGGTCTCCCTGAGGTACCGGATAATATTTCTCATCGTATTCTTAACATTAAATTGAATGGTTCTGATTCAGATGAAATTTATTGGCGTCCTGCAACTAATGGCATTTTTACTGTCAAACTATTTTATTATTGGATGCGGCGCCCGCTTCCTCGTCACACTATCTTTTCTCTCATCTGGAAACCTTTTATCCCACCTTCTCGTTCAATGGTTTGTTGGAGAGCCTTCATTGGTTTCCTTCCGACTCATGATCCTCTCCGTATCCGAGGTATCCCGATGGTTTCTCGTTGCTGCCTCTGCTGCTCGAATGTTGAATTTCTTGATCATCTATTGGTCCAGTGTCCCTTTTCTAAGGAAATCTGGCTCGGGCTCTCCTCTTTGTTTGGTAGACGCTTGATTCTGGATTCTACTTTTGTTGTGTTATTGGAACATGCCTTATCTCAAAAATTTAGCAAACAATTGACGGTCTTATGGCTCAGCGCGGTGGTAACTGCGGTTTGGGTAATATGGCATATCAGGAACAACTGCATTTTCAATAATATCATTCCAAATATCCATGTCTCTCTTCGCCTTTTATGGGCCGGGACCAGAAACACCGATCTGTTTCAGCTTGGCTATACTTGGAACTCGACGGTGGAAAATCAGATTTTAGACTCCCTTGGCCTATTGCCTCGCTTTCGGACCGCGCCTCGTGTTCTTTCGATTCGCTGGAGCCCGCCTCCTACAGATTGGATCAAAGTTAACACTGATGCTTCAGTTGTCTCTGGTCAATCTAGGTGCGGTGGTATTTTTAGAGGTCACGACGGTCATTTAGTGGCCGCTTTTGCCTACCCTCTTGATTGCTCTTTGGTGCATATGGTGGAGCTGCACGCTGCTATTTTTGCAATTTCAGCAGCATTTGAGCGGGGTTGGAATAAAGTTTGGCTGGAAAGTGACTCGTCTTTTGTTGTTCATCTCTTCTGGACTCACGTTCTTACTATGCCTTGGACTCTTAGAGTTGATTGGATTAATTGCTTATCGAATATGGATTCAATGACAGTTGTTTGTTCGCACATTTTTAGGGAAGGCAATCAGGTCGCTGATTCCCTTGCTTCTTACGGAAGGACTGCTTCTGTTTTAGAATGGTGGGATGGGTTACCCGATTTTTACGCTTTGCTTATTAGAGATAATGCCATTGGGCGTGATTTGTATAGATTTGCTTAATTCTTTGATCTATGATGTACTCTTTTTTATTCTTTTTTAATAATACTAGGGCTCGGGGTGGTTTTCAGGAGTGCCAACATTGCTGGGATGTCTGACAATCCTCCCCCATTCCCAACCTTTAAAAAAAATAATAATATTTTTTTATAGATAAATATAATAATATAATTAAAATTAATATATTATATTATATTTTTTATTAGTAAAAAATGAGAAAGTGACACATTAGGTCTATCGTTATTGTTTTATATTATATATAGGTTATATATAGATATGTAGAGAATTAGAAAGATTTTAGGAGAGAATTAATGTATTAATCTAAATTTTGTAGAACTCTTAGATATAATACGAATAAAATAATATTTTTATAGATAAATATAATAATATAATTAAAATTAATTTATGATATTTTATATTTTTATCAGAAAAAAAGGAGGAAGTGACATCTCAGCTCCATCGTTATTGTTTTATATTATATATAGATAAGCACGGTTCAATTTAATCTTTTTAAACATAAATGCCTGTATAAATAAATTAAAATTTTCTGCTTATTGTTAATTTTCTTGTATTCCATTAACTTGTATATTTTATGTATTTTATACCTTGTAGTGTAAAAGAAATTTTGTTTCAATACATATATATATATATATTTTTATTTGTTCAATACATATATTAATTAACGTGTGAAATGGATACAAAATAAATAATAAACTTAAAAGAAGCATATTTTAATAATTTAAAATTAATGATAACATATATCACTTGGTCTAATCAATTTGTTTTATATAAATATAAAATTTTCTTACTATTTATGTTAGAGTCTTCCTATATTCTCCTCTCTTATCTCTTATCTTAATTATAATGACATTATGTTTAATTGATAATAACAGAGGCGGAACCAAGAGGGGGTTAGAGGGGCTCGAGCCTCGACAAGCGGTCAGAGAATTGAAAAAAAAAATTAATAATGTTGTCTGGTAATATTTTGAAAAGAATTATATTGACTTTATGTATTATTATTTCAATATGTAAAGGTAGATGAGATGGTGAAGGATGCTTACTTTTATTTGAGAGGTTTATGTTTGACTCCCTTCAATCTTATTTTTTTTTTAAGTTTTTATTTATTTTTATTTTATTTTTTAATAATTATAAAAACATGTTAGCAGTCAATTTGCTTGAAATAATATTCTTCCCGTATAAATAAACCATTCAGCTAAAACCTTGCAATTCCACTACCACCATGAGCATAATATTTAATATAGCCAAAATGCATATCATGGAGAAGTTGCAGTAAGTAAAAAAAAATGAGAAAATGAAAAGGAGAATAATATTATAAATTAGAGTTAACACCATTAATGTCTACAAATGCATTTTACTAACTATAAAACTGGGCATGTAGAACATACAAATTTCATTACTATATTGTACAACAACAAAACTATGACATCAATTCCTAATGTTATAAAAGAATTAAATATAGCGCCTTCACATCAATAACAAATAGTAACTCGGGATCTTTTATGTGCTTTCGAGCAATGTCCCCAACATTTTAGGGTAGGTAATAAAATCAACATTCAGAAACAAATGCAATATCATAAATAAAATCTTAATCAAAGTGAGATAACAGATGGAATTACATCTATTTGGAATTGAGAATAAACCCATAGGAAAAAGAACAATGAAACCTACATCTGTGATAACAACTTAACCGTGTCAAATAGAAAATACACAAACTTAATGAAAATTTACAAAATGAGTCAGTAATACCCATAAACATTATTGAAACTTGAGAGCAGAGTAAGTGAATAAAATGATTACCTATAAAAGAAAAGGATCCGCAATGACAAAACTGGGTTAGCCATTGGCCAAACTAAATACGTTGTCATCTTTCTCCTTCTCTACATAAATTTAGCTAATTGCTCATAAACCATAAACAAAGTTGCCATAAAAACTAAGGAAATGAGAAGTCGAACAATTAACTTATTTCTATGAATGAAAAATCAATAACATCATTTTAAAAAGAAAAGTAAAGAAAAGAAAAATTCTTGATGGTATATCTAAAAAGGTTTGGGCATGAAAAACACTGGTTGATGAGTACATGTTAATGTTCTTGTTGTCCCTTTTAATATAAGCATAAGAGTTCTATAGAGTAAACTTGCTAACATTTTTCCATGTTAAAAGAGGAAAGACATATATAATTAACAAATATGAGAACAACACATGATCCAAAACGAAACTATGCTAATCCATTACTGTAAATAAGAGATGGTATGATCCATTGCATTAAAACTTGAAAAGTTTTGGCCAATAAGTCACCCAGAGTACGTGTGGAGAAGGTAAAAAGAGAAAAAAAACAATTCAATAAACTTTCTCAATGAAATGAATAAAACAAAGAGCAACACAATATAAAGCAATGATAATTAACTTTCCAATGGATTGATATTTTACTCTAGCCCGACAATATATAGGGCAAATAGAACCAAAGTTTAAAAATTTACCTCTTACATCAGGGGGCAATGGTAAACAGAGAGCTACATCTGTATATCAATGCAAGAGAAACTGTTAGGGAAAATCCCGCAGCGGAACGAAATATTTAATTTGGGTAAATAAATTGACAACAAAATAAAAGAAGAACAATAAAGTAAATGATACAAGGATTTACGTGGTTCGGCGGTGTGCCTAGTCCACGGGCGAAAGAGAACGAAAATTATTCCACTAGAGAGACAAAAGTGGTACAAAAGAATGGAGAAAATAACACTCAAAACCCTTAACCCCAATACACCCAAAACCTCACAATTCTCTCTTAGAGAATATCACTCAAAACTAGCAATCTAATATCAATTGCTAGGATGCACAAACCTATGCCAATGCATGGTATTTATAAGAAAATTTTGGGATGTGAATGGAAGAAATCAAAGTCAAAAATTACATGTGAACAAAGGGAAAAAGACTAATGTGAACTTTGACAAAATTGTATGGCTTGTGTTCAAAATTCAACACAATTTAATTTGAATGTTGAATTTCAAATCACATTCATACAAATCTCCACCTTGATTTGAAATTCCACCAAAGGTCTTCCTTCGCCGTAATGCCCTTTCGGGCTAGCTCACTTATTGCTAATACCAATCAAGTTCAAGCAATGCTTGAACTTAGTCGTTGGAAGAGGCTTCATCATCATGTCGGCTGGATTATCTGCAGTACCAATTTTACTAACTGTAATATTTCCTTCAGAAATAACATCTCGAATAAAATGGTACTTCACATCAATGTGTTTCGTTCTTTCATGAAACATCTGATCCTTCGTCAAATATATAGCACTCTGGCTATCACAGTGAACGACAATCTTCTGCAAATTTGAACTGAGCTCACCAACTAAGCCTCGTAGCCAAATAGCTTCTTTTACAGCTTCAACTACAGCCATATATTCTGCTTCTGTAGTGGACAATGCAACTGTAGGCTGTAAAGTAGCTTTCCAACTGATGGCACTACTACCAAGAGTAAACACATAACCTGTAATGGATCTTCTTCTGTCAAGATCACCTGCATAGTCTGAATCAACATAACCTGCCACCATATTCTCACTCCTTCCAAATTTTAAACAAGCATTAGTAGTACCCCTTAAATATCTCAGAATCCATTTCACAGCATTCCAATGATCTTTACCAGGATTAGACATATATCTACTGACTACACTGACTGCATGTGAAATGTCAGGACGAGTACAAACCATCGCGTACATGATACTACCAACCGCACTAGAGTAAGGTACATGTGACATATATTCAATATCCTTTTTGGACTGTGGACACATATCAGCAGAAAGTCTGAAATGTGCAGCAAGTGGAGTACTTACAGGTTTAGCATTTTTCATGCCAAATCGCTCCAACACTTTTTCAACAAAACTTCTCTGAGTTAAACAAAGTGTTCCTGCAGCTCTATCTCTATAGATCTCCATACCAAGAATCTTCTTGGCAGCTCCCAAATCTTTCATCTCGAATTCACTACTCAGCTCTGCTTTCAATCTGTTGATATCAGACATATCCTTGGCAGCAATAAGCATATCATCAACATAGAGTAACAAATGAGCCATTTAGAAGTTTTGTGAAATAAACACAACTATCATATTGGCTCCTAAAATAACCATGCCCAATCATAAAGGAATCAAACCGCTTATACCACTGTCGAGGAGACTGCTTTAACCCATATAGTGATTTCCGCAACAAGCAAGCATGGTCTTCTTTGCCTTCGATTTCAAAACCTTCAGGTTGTTGCATATAGATTTTCTCCTCAAGTTCTCCATGTAAGAAGGCAGTTTTGACATCGAGTTGTTCCAACTCCAAATCATTTATAGCAACCAATGCAAGCAAAACATGAATAGAGCTATGTTTAACAACAGGAGAGAAAACATCATTAAAATCAACTCCTTGTACCTGACTATAGCCCTTGGCCACCAATCGTGCCTTGTATCGAGCACCTTCAACGCCCGGAATGCCATCTTTTCGTTTGAAGACCCATTTACAACCGACAATCTTCTTGTTCTTTGGCGGTTTCACCAATTCCCACGTTTTATTTTTGTGAAGAGATTCCACCTCCTCTTGCATGGCTATCAACCATTTTCCAGAATCATCACCGGAGATAGCTTCTGAATATGTTGAAGGATCGCCAACTCCTTCAGTCTCTTGTGCAGCAACACAGGCAAAAGTGACATAATCTGCTAACCTTAGAGGTTGTTTTCTTTCTCTTTTTGGCCTGCTTCTAGCAACTGGATGCTCCTCTTCAATTGCTGTAGATTCTTCTACTTCGGTAGACTCTGACAATTGTTCATTCAATGGAGAGAATGAATTCTCCACCTCAACTTGAACCTCCACCTGCTTATCAGAATTCTGTATCTTGGTGTTAGAAGTGACTGAAGACTCCTTTGGATTAAGCATGACATATTCATTAAATACAACATTTCTATTGATTACAGATTTTGGTGACTTAGGATCAAGAAGCCAAACTTTATATCCCTTTACACCAGGAGAATAGCCGAGAAAAATGCCCTTTTTAGATCTGGGCTCCAACTTTCCATCATTCACATGAACATAAATAGGACATCCAAAAATCCTCAAATCAGAATAATCAGCGGGTTTTCCAGACCATACCTCTTCAGGAGTTTTACAATTAATTGAAGCAGACGGAGAACGATTCACTAAATGACAAGCTGTTAAAGCTGCTTCAGCCCAAAAGTCTTGAGATAAGCCAGAATTTGATAACATACAACGAACCTTTTCCAATAGAGTTCTATCTGCTCAGCTACACCATTTTGTTGTGGTGTTCCTGGAACTGTGAGATGTCTAGAGATGCCTATATCTTTACAAAATGTGTTGAATTCATCATTGCAAAATTCTAGACCATTATCAGTGCGGAGACGCTTAATCTTCTTACTGGTCTGGTTTTCCACCAAGGCTTTCCATTGCTTGAAAGTGGCAAAGGCCTCATTTTTCTGCTTCAAGAAATAAGCCCAAAGCTTCCTGGAGTAATCATCAATGAAGGTAAGCATATATCGAGCACCACCTTTTGAAGGAACACGTGCAGGGCCCCATAGATCGGAATGGATATAATCCAAAGTGCATTTTGTTTGGTGAACACCAGTGTTGAAACTGACTCGTTTGTATTTGCCAAAAATGCAGCGCTCACAAAACTCCAACTTGGACGTATGTTGACCACAAAGGAGACCTCGTTGACTTAACATGGACAAGCCTTTCTCACTCATGTGGCCGAGCCTCATGTGCCACAATTTGGTAATGTCCGACTCCGGCATGGAAGAGGAAACTGCAGCAACACCCGTGGCTGTTGAACCTTGTAACACGTACAATCTTCCAACTTTTCTGGCTTTCATTACGACTAGAGCACCTTTCAAAACCTTCAAGACTCCATCTCCACCAGAAAATCTGCAATTATTGTCATCTAAAGCAGATAAAGAGATAAGGTTTTTCTTCATGTCAGGAACATACCGTACATCTGTCAAGGTTCTGACAACACCATCATGCATTTTGATTTTGACGGTACCAATACTAACAACTTTACAAGGAGAATCATTTCTCATTAACACAACTCCTCTGTTTACTGATTCATAAGAGGAGAACCAATCTCTGTGAAGGCAAATGTGAAATGAGCAAGCAGAGTCAATGATCCACCCTTGTCCAGATCTAGCACCATCGTCGGACACGACATAGACTTCGCAATCTACTTCATCTTCAGCAACACTGGCGTCGGCATGATTGTCTTCTTTATGAACCTTTTCTTTATTTTTCTTCTGTAGCTTGAAACATTCAGCTTTGATGTGCCCTTTCTTTTTACAGTAATTGCATGTCACATTACTGTATCTAGATTTTGATTTTGATCTCGATCGATTGTTGTTGTTGCTGCTGCTGGGATCTTTTGTAGAAGATCTCCCTCTAACAACCAGACTTTCTGCAGGGCCATTTCTATCACCAGAAAGCTCTTTGTCTATCAGATCTTTTGAAAATAGACACCCTTTAACCTCATCTACAGTTAGAGTGCTTTTACTGTAGATTATGGTCTCCCGAAAATTTTTGAAAGACGGCGGTAAAGATCGTAACAACATAAGAGCTTTATCTTCTTCTTCATATTTAATATCTAAATTTTCCAGATCCAGCAAAATGGAACTAAAATTATCAAGGTATGACTTTAGGGATGTACCTTCCGCCATATTGAGCATGTGAAGACGATGTTTCACAACAAGCTTGCTGGTGAGGTTTTTGGACATGTAGAGAGACTCAAGTTTCTCCCATAAGCCTTTAGGAGTCTTCTCATGGATGACTTCACGCAGAACCTCGTTTGACAAGCATAACTGAATGGCAGCTAGAGCTTTCTCCTCCATTTCTTGTTTCTTCTCCTTTGTTACCGTGGGAGGTAACTCGTCTGCTAACACCTTGCTCAATCCGTTCTGTGTCAAAATAGCTTTCATCTTGACTTGCCATAAGGAAAAACTGATAGTACGATCATACTTCTCGATATCAAATTTTGTTGTCGCCATAGTAGATCCCAAAATAAATATTAATTGGCTCTGATACCAATTTGTTAGGGAAAACCCCGCAGCGGAATGAAATATTTAATTTGGATAAATAAATTGACAACAAAATAAAAGAAGAACAATAAAGTAAATGACACAAGGATTTACGTGGTTCAGCGGTGTGCCTAGTCCACGAGCGAAGGAGACCGAAAATTATTCCACTAGAGAGACAAAAGTGGTACAAAAGAATGGAGAAAATAACTCTCAAAACCCTTAACCCCAATACACCCAAAACTTCACAATTCTCTCTTAGAGAATATCACTCAAAACTAGCAATCTAATATCAATTGCTAGGATGCACAAACCTATGCCAATGCATGGTATTTATAAGAAAATTTTGGGATGTGAATGGAAGAAATCAAAGTCAAAAATTACATGTGAACAAAGGGAAAAAGACTAATGTGAACTTTGACAAAATTGTATGGCTTGTGTTCAAAATTCAACACAATTTAATTTGAATGTTAGAATTTCAAATCACATTCATACAGAAACAAAACATAACCGTAATTAAAGTTTAACAAATTAAAAGAAAACCATTAAGAAACACTCAGTTTAAAAAAACCACACTTAGAAATATCATGAACTAACATTGAGAGACATACTCAGGCCACCGGAAACATCCTCCTAATCACAAAGAGATCAACTGCTACTGTGAGAAAACCACCCGACACAGTAGAAAATGCTATGAGAGGGAACCGGTTCAAGTCGCCATTTCCGATTTTCATTCACTAAAGAGGGTGTTTTCAGATCTAAAAGGAGAAAGGAAAGATTTAATCAACGAATCCAAGATGGGAAAAAAATCCGAAAATAAAACACGAATAATAAAGGAAGAAGAAAAAGAAACAACAAGGAGAAAGGAAAGATTTAATCAACGAATCCAAGATGGGAAAAAATCCAAAAATAAAACACGAATAATAAAGGAAGAAGAAAAAGAAACAACAGGAGAAACAACCCCTTTTGCATTGAGCCGTGACCCTCTAGGGAACCGTCGTCCTATTCTTATTGGATGAAAACCATTCTCCTGGCATCTTTTTGAAGGAAGACGAGATTCGTAGGGAGCAGAAGCTTGATCGGAGCTCTAGATGCTTCATCAGGTCGTTCATCATCGATAGGATCTCCAAATGATACCGAGGACGAAGAAGGAGCTGAAATAAAAAGAAGTTGGAGTTGAAATGATGAAGAGTTGTATTGAAAACGAAAGTGAATCTGCAAACAGATTGACGAAATGTACGGGAAACCCCTTGCGGATAGTGTGGTTAATTGAAAAACCCTTGCGGATCTGTGAGAGATGATATATAGGATAGGAGATACCTATCTATGTCCGCCTTCTTTGAAATATTATCAAAGATTTTTTTTTATATATTATCATCATTATTTATTTGTTATATTTGGATATTATCATCATAATTTATTTAATCGTTATATTAAATCTAAAATTTTTAATAAAAAATGGAAAAAAAATCGAGGAGTTGACACCTCAGCTCCATCGTTACTGTTTTATATTATATATAGATATAGATGATTATAAAAAAAATATCAATTTTTAGACTTTTTAGTTTTGTTTTCTGAAACTGACAAAAAACTTTCATTAAGGAAAATCAGAGTACAAAGCATGAATAATAAATCTATAGGACTTGTGGTCCATTACGTAAATTCTTGTTGGATTTTATGTCTTATAGACAATTGTTTTAGGACATAATGTATTAATAAATGAATTGTCTGTTATTAAGCCATTTGATTTACTTGGTATAGTAAGTTTCACTATACAAATGCATTTATATTTTAATGCAACTGGACAAGCTAAAAAAAAGAAACCACAAGTTTATAAAAATAATCATAAAGTGTTCATATAAGCATGAAGTGAGACTATACTTTATGATTATAATTAATTAATTGATAAACTTAAATTAATCCAAGTCATGTATTATGTTTAAGGGATTAACATAATACTGTATAGACTTGCATGCAACAATGTCTTCTATTCATAAACAAAAAGCTCTTCTGTTCAGATATCTAGACAGTAATATGGATCCAGTAAAAGAGTTCATTAGGATTGGGATCCAACTTGAGATAACATGATGGATGGATGGATTTATCTAGTGTCACATTTTCTATCTCAAATCTATTAGTAGGTATAAGTAATCCTCATGCTCAAAAAATCATTAATTAGTGATTCTGGATTACGGAATGTAATGCTTTTACTCTGTTCTAGCACGATCTATACAAGACTGATACATGGGGTGTGCCTCGAGCAGATAAAGTAATTACATGATAGTTAATGAAATATTGAGCATTCACCACTTCTGATAGATAGGAGATATATCCATGGGCCTCTTGTGGAGAATTAATTTGAAATCCTTACAAGGTGATAGAGTTAAGAGTTGAAATAGAGATTTCACTTAACTTATTTATTCAGAGTTAATTTTACCTATAAGTAAAACAAACATCTCAATATATATAACTTGACAGTTTCCATAGTTACAGATTCGTTTAAGCATATAGTTGATGAATGATCATATTATACTACATATAATACAGAAAGGTAAACGTCATAATCAATCTGACTTCTTATGGCTCTGAGAGAATTTCACGATTCTGATAAAATAGTGTGTGCACTCATTCTGATATATGTACGTTGAATTGATTTGTTTAAGTTAATTGTAACAAACGTATATTGCTAGTAGCAGCAAGAACCTAATGGGTCACACACTGGATTAATACCGAAGGACGAAAGGGTAATTTGAGAGTGAATAGAGAGGGGGCCGAAATCTATAATATAGTAGGGATAAATTGATAATTGATTTATTAAGGGGTAAATTACACCCATGGCAACTGAACTTTACCCTTTTTAATGTTATGGCCACTGAACTTCAATTCTTAATATTATGGTCACTGAACTTTATATTTTTTAACACCAGTGGCCATTGTGACCGTCGACCAGTATTTTTTTACCTTTGACTCCTCTTTTATATCGGTTCTCTCTCTCCTTATCCTCCATCTAAAACATAAAATACTCATTTTACCCTATTTATGTTATGTTCCTTTCTCTCTAACTCTTCCTTTCTCTCTCTAAAACCAGTGTCAGTCTCTCTCTAACTCTCATTTTCTCTCTCTAAAACCAAATTGCAACCTTCAATTTTTTCTAATTAGAATTGAAAATCGTATATTACAGTTAGTTGGAGCTTCAATGTCCGCAATATAGGGTTAACATATAAGCCATGGAATTCTTCTCCTCCCCATCGAGTAAAGACAACATTTGAATATCTATGCCTATTTTTCAATTGGGTTCCTTAATATTTGTTTTTGCAGACCTCAAGTTATGTTTCTACTACAAGAAGTCATTCAGTTGTTTAAGCATCAAGCTTTATTCTTTTTTCCATTTATGGTTTCTGCACTTATTTTTTTATTACTTGATATTTTTTTTGAATTTTGTGTACTTTCATTTCTAACAGATTGGAGTGGCGAAACGAAGAGAGGTTTTATGGGTTTAAGCTCAAAACATCGATTGACAGTCTTCAAGGAAGAGGTTAACTCTGAAGTGTTCAAAGAGGTAGTTATACTTAAGGCTATCATCCATAATTAATTTGTGCAAGAAGAAATAAGAAAGAAGATATATTTATATTTAATTTCTCATCCTCTAAGGAATTTTTACTAAAGAGAGAAAGAGACCAAAGAGATAATAAATATGTATAGAGAAAGGGAGGAAGATATGAAAAAAGAAAGAAGATAAGGGTAAAATAACAAGAAAAAGAAAAATTAATCAGTTCAAAATGAAGTTAAAGGTAAAAAAGGTTAGTTAATGGTAATAGTGGCCACATTAGTGTAAGTTGAGTGGTCATAACATTAAGAATTGAATTTCCGTGATCATAAAATTAAAAAAGGTAAAGTTTGGTAGTTATAAATGTAATTTACTCATTTATTAAGTAATTATAATTAGATTATGACTGCGGATAAATTAATTAAATGGATTATAATTGTAAAAGGAAATATAATCTGATTAGAATTATAGGTTATCAAGTATATATATGTATATATATATATATGGACGGATCTACAGTGGAAGTAATAGGGGCACTTGCCCCAAGTGAGATCTAGAAAATTTTAAAATCCCATATAAATTTTTTTGATATTTCTCTGGTTTGCCCCTTCTCCGTTGTTGCAGCTGCCGAGCTTTAAGAACACAGATTGAGAAAGGTCGAAGAAGATAAAGAGATGGATTTCAATTCTTGTCTTTCGTTTCGTAAAAACGGTGCCGTTCCACTTAAAATTCAATGGCGTCGTTTTGTCTTTCACATTCTCTTGTCTGCGTTTTTCTTTTATTTCTTTGGTTTATTTTTCTTTATTTTTTTCTTAATTGTTAATGTTCTGTTTTCTCCCTCTATATTGTTGTGTAGTGTTAGTTGAATTCTTTGTTATTAGTTTTAATTGATTAGTTATTATGTTATTATTAATTCAAAGTTTTGTTTTAACATTATGAGTATAACAAGTAGGGAGTTATCGGTGCCTTCTATGGTTACTTTGTTTTTTACAAAGTACCATTATTTGGTGTGTTTTCACCATTGGAGTATAAAATCAATCCAATGGTGAAAACACACAAAATAAGGTTTACTTTGTAAAAAACAAAGTAAGCATAGCCTTTACCGGGAGTTATCAGTATAACAAGTACAATTTCAATTATATACATTCACTTAGGATTAAACCCCTTATTTAGTCTCTCCGGAATTTAAAATTTTATTATTTGATTTATGTGGTATCATTCGGTAATATTTGCCCCTTGATATATTTTCATATGTGACATTTAACCCATTTTAGAGGAAAAATTAACCGATTTGTTGAACTTTTTGACATATGACACAATTTTTTATTCGTAATATATGCACGTGGCAATTGATTTACTTTTTTTACCATATAGAATTAATATGTAGATAAATAAAGAATTGATTTTTCTTCTTATTTATCCACATATTAAGTCTATAAAAAAATTTAAAAATTTGTTATATTTACATGTTATATGTCATGTGTCAAAAAATTTATCAAATCGGTTAGTTATCACTTATGAAATAATTCAAGAAATAAATGTTATCAAATAATACTACAAGGACTAAATGATAAAATTTTAGATAGTAGAATAGTGAAATACGGTTTAATCCCATTAACTTCATATCTTTTTGGAAAAAGTTCAAATAAAACCCCTGTGATTTCACTAATTTTCAGATAAAGGATTGTGGTTTATTTTTTGTCAAAACGATGACTGAGTCCTTCTCCTTTCATGGCCTATCCGAAAGAGAATCCAGTACTTCTTGGTCGTGAATATCTGAATAGGACGAACCGCCCCTTGGATATCTTTGCTTCGGAACAAAACAATTAGAATTAGGCCCGGTCAACTGGAATGTGTATTATCCATATAGGGGAGGGGATCCTCCAATTGAGAAGATCCATCGACCTGAGACGAAGAGAATGGTCTATCTATTTTATTTAGTTATTCATTTAGTTTGTTTCGTTCCCTAACTTAATTGAGTTCTTCTCAGAGAAAATGGTCAACATTACGGAAAGCTTCAAAGGAGATTCTCTTGTAAGGTCTATCCAGAATAAGGTTGTTCATCTCCTTGGTTGGTGTAGGCCTAGGGAAGGAGTGGTGAAATTGAATACAGATGGATCTTGTCTGAAGGATGGTAGGATTGCTGCAGGAGGTGTTATGAGGGATGATGGGGGTGCCTGGATATCTGGGTTTACTCAGAATATTGGTTTAGGTTCTTCCTTTGTGGAGGATCTTTTCTGGCCTTAAACTCGCCTTGAATCTGGGTTTGAAGAATCTGATAACCTTGAGGCTATCGAAATGATTTCCAGAAAAAATGCTATTTGTCTAAATAGCCATAACCTTATTAGAGGTATTAGTAGGTTTTGCTCTTCTTTTGATTTCATTGGCTTCAGTCATATCTTCAGAGAGCAGAACCAAGTTGCTGATCGTTTGGCGTCTGCTGGGCATGATTGCATGATGGGCGTCACTACCCTTCCTTATCCTCCTATTTATCTTAATTCTCTTCTTAGGGATGATGTGGTGGGGGTTAGCTTTCCTAGGCTAATCCCTGGCTAGGCTTTCAGGCTCTTTGTTTTCTTTTCTTTCCCTTTCCTACCAAAAAAAAAGTAATTCCATATTAGGGATGTAAATTTTTTACTTTTAAAGTGGTCAAAATGCTGACATGACAATGTTGACCGGTCATTTTTATCGGTTATACACTTTATGAGAGGTCACCAAAAGATTGTATACTTTAATGTGGAAATTTTTTGGTTGTAGTCAAGCTGTAAACATGTAAATGTTGTACGCCACGTATATAATTGTAATTACAAAGCAAGATAGAGATAGTGCGTGATAAACAAAAAAAAAAGAATATATTTTTGTTTATATAGTAAAAATAGAATAAATTTTGATAATAACAAAATTAAGACTTGCTCTTGCATAAACAAATTAAAAGATAGATTTGGGCCGTAGAAAACCCCCTGCTCCATAAAGCAAGAAAAGAGACCTCCGTCTGGTTCAGCTGATCAGCATCAGCTTCAGAGTGACTCGGAACGGGGAAGATGATCGTGTGTGTAGCGGTCGTCGGGCATCAGGTGCGTCTCTTCAAATCTTTTTTTCTTTGTTTTATTAATCAAACGTATTTTGATCGATACGAAATGTGTAGAACAATCCACTCTACATACAAAGCTTCACGGAGGCAGATGATGCTCTTAAGCTCCACCATATCGTTCATTGTTCTCTGGATGTTGTTGATGAACGAGGTGCTTTATTACTCCTAGTATTTATTCAATTGAATACTTTAGTTGTGCTATTTTGATAATTTTGTGGTATCTTATTCGTTTGATTTTGCTATATCGAATCTGTTATGTTTATAATTAGATTTTAATATTTCCTCAATTGCATTTTGGCTTAATTGAGGGGTTCTTAGAGTTATGGTATATACCAGGTTCGTGAACGGTATGTACCTTTGAGGAATTTCACTTCATTTTCTGAAAATATTCTGAAATTTGGGGTTTAGATTTGGGAAATTGCAAATAACTTCGTTTTTTCTTTTGATCTGTATTTCTTGTTCATCTCATTTGCGTTTCTTGGTGGGTTTTCAGAAATCCAATATCTGACTAATAGAATTTCAAATGTGTTACAGTCAATAATCCAAAAAAATCTGGGCCTACTTTGAACGAGACTTTCCTTGGATTGCTCTATCCAACAGAGAATTATAAAGTGTAAGCTGGCATTTTGACTGTTCTGATGGAATTTCAGTTTCAGTGACCTATATTTTTCCGTAGATCTGGATCTCCTGATACGGCTTTTAATTCTCATGTTTTCAGGTATGGCTATTTGACTAACACAAAGGTGAAATTCATCCTGGTCACAACAGATTTAGATGTCAGAGATGCAGATGTCCGAAATGTAAGTATTAGTATGAAGGCATTTAAGCTTAACTGCTGGAGTTTTCTTGCTAAGAATTCTCATAAAACTACTATATTATGTTTGTTAAATTGGGTTATGTGTATTATATGGTGCATTAGTGAATCAAGTTTGTAGAGCTATTCTAAAATTCGTTTTCTTTATTTGTTGTATCATGTTTGTAGTTATATTATTTACAATGTTATGCAATACAAACAAATGAATCAGTTGGTTTATATATTATGCTATATATAATCATGGAGGTCTGCTTGGTGTTGATGAAGTCCCAATGGTAGGAGGGAGAAAATGCATGTCAGTAGTTAGTACAGATCAGTTACTCTATGAGTCATGATACTTTGATATCGTACTGCACTGTCAATGCAACTTGATTTACATATTAAAATTCAGGTTGCTTTGATAGAGATGCTATATCTATTGTAGTCATAAGTTCATAACCATTGAAGTCTTTCAAAGGTTTTGGGTTCTTCCTATTATTGATGAATGGTTACAATTCTACCGTTCCATGCATGTAAATGAAGCAGCAAGTAACAGGGAGGGAATAGCTTCGTCGGTCCTAATAATTTGTTCTGCTTCTGTATTGTGTTGAAATTTTATTTTTTTATGTTGGTTTATGTTTCACCTAGTGGTATAGCTGAAAAAATCTCCATTAGCAGATATTTGCGTTTCAAACTATTTACCCGTGGTTTAAATATTATTAAAAAAAATTATAATACAAGGTGTTAATGCATGTAGATTTTTACTGTGCAGTCTGGATGCACTTAGCCTTCCTTTTGCTTCATGATTTAGCTATCTTGTGACACTGTGGTATGGAAATCTGAATCTTACTGTTGGACCAAGTTTCACCTTTACGAATAAATTTACATGTCTAATACAAAGTTTTAGCACTCTAATTACCAAGTAGGTCTATGTAAATATGCACACATCAGATGCAAAATCCCATTTATATATTTTTCTGAACATATAATTTCTATTGAATGGAAGAGATGTATTTAGAGAAGTTATTAATGTTTTGTAAGGTAATAAAGAAAAACTTATTTTAAATCCTGAAGAATTTTTTTTTTTTTTTTTGTTAATCTTTGTTTACTGGCATCATATTATATTCAATAATTGGAAATAAATTGATGACATGAACCTTTTTTGAAATTCTTTCCTAGTTTCCTTCTTTTCCTGTTTATATACTATATTTAATGTTTTATATTTTTATTTGCTTTTGCTCCATTTGTTAGCAGATGATTGTTTAAAAGAATTATTTGTAGATTTTATGTGCAAATAGGATTCCAAATGTTAATGTGCATTCGTACTAGTAGAATGGAAATTGCAAGTTTAGGATTATTGGTCATTAAAGTTTGCCCCCTTTTGTTCATCCAGATTATGTAAATGTGTTTCTTTAACCATAACTTGTCACTCTGGTATAGTATAATTCTAACAAAATGTTTCTTTAATATGTGGTAAACTATGTGTAGCGTCTATATTGTAGCCGTGGTATCTTACTTAGAAAGAACACAAGTTTTCCACATTTTTCGTGATAATGTGCTTACTCAAATGCATTGTTTCCATATCCATAACTACAAATAGGTTCATATTTCCTCTCATTTTATTGCCAGGTAGCCATTATGATGATTAGTTAAGTTGCTTGATATATTTTATCTGAAATGAGTTTTGACAGACTCTTCTTGTTTTAGTTTTTCCGGAGGTTCCATGCTGCATATGTGGATGCAGTATCAAATCCATTTCATGTACCGGGCAAAAAGATTACATCTAAAACATTTGCAGAAAGAGTAAGCAACATTGTTAAGTCATTTGGGCTGAGTTCAGCTGGCTGAATGTCAGCATTGTAAATTTTTAAGATTTGTTTATGGAACTAGTGGATGCTATCTTTCTTCCCATTGTTTCAACCTTGTAGTCTCTTTTTCGGCTTAGGACTTGAATGGAAACTGTATCATTTCAAAAACCTGGCATCTGAGTTGTACCACAGTAGAACAAGGAATATAACATTCTGAACAGATATGGTTCGTTTATTTTGTGCATATATTTGTTATCAATTCTTATTTTGGCCACATTTATTTCGAACAATCAAAGGAATCCAACATTTTCAGACTCTGGTTGGTACTTGGATCGATCAAAATTCTGCCCCTAATATGAGGGCAATTAGAGATTCGGGCAGTTATTTTCTTTTCTTGTCCAAAGTTCTTAACTGATTGTTGCTTAAGCCGCAAGAGTTTATGAATTTCAATATCTTATTGGGATAAATCACACAAATGGTCATTCCGTCTTCCCGTTCCATGTACCAATATTAAACATTTTCTTGTCATTCCATCTTCACGTTCCATGTATCAATATTAAACATTTTTTCGCTATGCTTTTACCAGAATTGCTTGAACTGCACCGGAAATTGATAATATGAAAGCTTATTCAAATCATTCATTCAATGTGAACGTTCCATTTAACCCTAAAAAAGTAGGTCAGATACGTATGAGGTAAGACAGTGCCGCTCAATTGGACCCTAATGACCAAGGCTTTGTTTGGGAATTAGCTGATTACATTAGCTAATTTGACTAGCTGATTTAACTAACTGTTTGTGTAGACTTGTTTGGTAAAAATTAGCTGATTGATAATAGCGGTTTGTGCAAAAAGACGAATAAGAGCATTAATTTTGGCGCAGGAAAAGAGGGAGTCTATCTATTAGGGTTAAAGAAGTCCATTAATTTTAATATTCCAAAACGCTAATTGAAAGAGCTCATTTTAAGAGCTTTTTCTAAATTAGCGTTTTCATCCCAAAACTCTCTCCCAAACCTCTCTCCACCAAACACTCCAATCAGCGGTTTCAATGGTCAAACCTCTAAAATTGGTCAAAACCGCTCTTTTTATCCCAAAACGCTCTTTACCAAACAGGGCCCAAGTGAAACTTGGACCTTTGTCTTCTTTTTTTTTATCTATTATTAATCCTAATTAACTCCAACAACGGTAGAGAGAGAAATTTGCAAACTGGATTCTTCCATGGTGTATTGAATTTGATACACATCAACAGAGATAATTGAGTAGAGATTAAAAAAAGCACTTGAATCCATAGTGCATTAAATTTGATAAGAAAACTCCATTATTTCTGTTGAATTTAATAAGAAAAAACCGATTTTCTTTGTGATTATAAAACTGAGGTTCATAAATGTCTGAATTTTTCTGAGGGGAAGTCCAAGAAGAAGAAGACTGTTCATTTGGCTTCTGCAAAGTGGAAGGATGAGTTTGCTAATTTTTCTCTCTACCGTTGTTGCTTGTTTGTAGGAGTTAATGAGGATTAATAATGGATAAAAAAAGATAGAAATTTGTTAACTAATATTTTAATTAAGTAATTTAATCACCATAGGATTATTATTAGGCTAGATCTAAAGGTGAAGGTCCAAGTTTCATTTGGTTATTAGGTCCAATTGAGCAGACAATATTCTATTAGAGAGAGATTTTAAGTGAATTGACTTAAATAGAAGTACATATCAACAAATTCTGGTGAAAATATAACCAAAACACATTCAATGTGAGACTTAACGAGATTGTCCATATAACCGCTTCAAAATGTGTTTCAAGGAGTTTATAGAAAGGTTAGGTATAAAATTAAGAAAAGTCATGAAACAAAATGTAATGAAATAAAGGAAAAATGCTAGTATAACCCATTACATTGTCAATGCGAAAGGATTTAGCAATGCCTTTTGAATGGAAAGTTGCTATTTATAGGTGGGGGAAAGCATTCCCATTTCTGCACGGTACAGTTGCAGTGAGTACATGCTATGTAAATAAAACGAGAAACAGAACAAAACACAAAGCTCAGCTAATTTACCAATAACAGGTAGAATCATAATCTGACTGAGTGTAAATGATACATTGATGCCTGCACTCTCATAAAGCTAGCTCAGCCAGCAAGACATTCAGCGAAACATCAGCCAAGGTTTATAGGCCAATATCTATAGCATGTGAAAATTTTGCAGCCAAATCAAGTAAATGACCAAAGATCCCCATCAAATCAAAGATACCCGAGCAGAGAGTCCTAAATCAGACCATCAGGAAAATAAAAATTTGAAGCAAAAGAAAAATAAGAAAGTTTGATACTGTTGCTCTGGGGTTTCATAAACGATAAAGACTTCCATGGCAAATGCCAAATTAAAACTCATCATCATCCTCTTCAGCTATGTGCTTCGCAAGTTCCTGCTCCTGCTGTTGTCTCTCCCTCCTCTTTTCAGCACTTTCTTTCTCCTTGTGCGAATTTGGTGGAAACCTAAGTGCACGTACGGCCTCATTGTGCATGTTCAGGCAGAAAGCAATCCTCGAGTTAAATGCAATTTGAGGTTCATTTGTAGAGTATATATCTCCTGTTTCCTTTGATACCATCCATCCCTTAGTATGATCTAAAGTAGCATCAATTGCACCATCTCTTATTGCCTTTGATACAATACTCTCAGCATCAGCAACAGGGTTTGCAGAGTCCAATCTTAGCTTCTTGGCCACATCAGCCAGCGAAATACGAGAATATGAAATACTGATGTTGCGAAGTCCAGTTCTTATGACATTGTGGCGCAATCTAACAATTAGATTGTGAGTTCCATCTTTATTGAAAGTAGTTGAGAACTTCTCTGCAACAGATTTGAAGAGCTCCAAGTCCCCTATTCGAACAGCCTGAAAAACACATTCTTGAACAATTATTTAACACCCAAAACTAACCTGCTATTGACAATAATCAAAAGCAACCCAGTGCTAAATTGAACATCATGGCATCCCTCCCAACTCTTATTAACATAAAATGAGAGAAAACCAAGAAACCTTCAATTTAATTCTGAATTTCATTTCGAATAGAAAAGTAAATTAAAAAGTCTATTTAGCGAAGACTTGCATTTGTTAGCTCAAAGTACGGCCTTAAAGCATTCTCCATGCCTTTCTGCATGAAGACAGTCCTCTCAGGGATTTCTCCCAGCAGTAACCTGACAATGATTGCCCATTTGTTACACTGAACTCGAAAACCAAGGGCTGCAATAGGTGCTTTCCGGGCAGCTTGAAGGAGGGACTCCTTAGCATCAGTGTATTCCAACTGGATCGTTCTGATCTTTCCCAGGTAGAAGAGGTATCGACAGAACTGATAAAAAAGAACAGTTAAAAGCATAGAATCTGCAGGCTATGAGTTCTAACTAACATTAATATCATAGGAGATGCCATCTTATAAAGATAAAACTATTTTTTGTGCAATATATCCAATATATCCAATATAAATTTATTATGAATTTAATTATTTTAGTTCCATTTATACCATTTCCCAATATGTTTGAATTATTTCACCAGTTTAAACGCTAAATTATCAGCAGTTGAAACACACGTAATTCCTATAAACAATACTAACACCAAATTATCTGAGAAACATGTCTAATCCTTAAATTTTAAAATCATGAAAGCCAGCAAGACTATCATCAAGATAGCCATCATTGTGTCCACAGAGTATTATTTTCAGTCTTCACAGCCAGTAAGATTACATGCTTGTTCATATTTTATCACACGAATGAGAGAGAACTCAAAATGCAAGATCACGTCCTATGCTTAAACAAGCAGAATCATGTGGACAAGCACAATCAAGGAACATATTCAGCCTTAACGACCCCAGGATAATGACTAATGCGAACTTATTGGAAATATTAAAGAGTAAAGAGTTGCCTGCTGATTCGAGTGAGCTTCAAATCGAGGGGCCTTTGACCTCAGCTTCTCTGCTTGGTCATACAAGTTATAGTGGAGATAATTTCGAAGTAGCAGGTTAAGAAGTGTTTCCTGCATCACAAAATTATCCGAGTATGAGACAAATAGCAACATTGACATAACGCATCTGTATATCAGAAAATTTACCTGACCAAGCTCATCATGACGCAATGTTGCAATGCGGTGAAGACCAAGGAGGTTACTGTTGATGAAACAGTTTGCCAGAGTAAGAAAACAATGTATATCATGCATATGAAATAATTTGGATTGATTATACATGCCCGTGCTCAGTAATTCATAAAGGTGCTAAAGGCGCAAGGCAAAAAGGCATGCGCCTGAGTCACACAAGGCATACTAAGGCAAAAAAATATATATTACCATAAATGACAACAGTTAACATTTAAGAAGTGATAAATTCTAAAATGCAATAAATACTAAATCATATCCACTACTTTAGTCATAAACTGCAACATGAAATAAATCCACTCCGACTCTTCCATAATTATAATTCACAATGCTCCTCCATTCACTTTTATAAGTCATTCTACAGAGTTTCACACAAATGAAGAAACACAATTAATTTAAAGTCAAATTACTAATCTAACCTCCAATCAATGCCTTAAAAGTTGATTGAAAAAAGAATAAAAACTCTCTCATTCCCGTCATTCGTTTCTCTCTCTCTAAATTCAGCAATAAAGTCTCTCTAATTCAAAAAAAGCATCATTAATGAATGTTGGAAACCAGAGTAAGTAATCAATACTAGAAGAATGATTAGCCATTAATGAAACAACGGAAAGAATGGGAAAAAAGACGCCAAAATTCCAATGAAATTCTATACAATACTTATTTTAGAAAAAAGCTCGCTCTCTAATGAAGTGGAATGGAGGGAGTAATAAATACTAAAGCTCAACCAAATCCTGAGTTAACTAACTACTTTTCATCGTTGATCAAAAAAAAAAAACTACTTTTCATCAAGAGTCTCCATATTCATCACTAATCGATATCACCATCATCATCTCCAACATCAGCAAATTCACCTTCAAGGTTCTCATCGTCTTCATCCGCACTATACACATCTAGAAAGTCGGTTTTTTCTTCCTCATCGTAGGAGTTTTTCCTCGAACACTAGAACATGATGCTTCAGCCTTTTCCTTTGGACACTAGATGATATTCTAATGAACAGTGGAGATCGAAACATCTAAATGAGAGTACAAAACCCTAAAAGAACCCAAAGTCAAAGATGCACACCTAGGTGCACTTCTTATAACCAAAAAAGGTGTGCTTAGGCGCAAGTCTTTGAAAAAGAGACCGTCTATAGCATTTTGAGGTGCTAGGTCTAGGATCGGGTGAGCCTTTGAAACAGAGACCGTCTATAGCATTTTGAGGTGATAGGTCTAGGGCCGGGTGAGTCATGAGCCTTCAATAACTATATGAATAACATAATGTGTAAAAATTACCCTCTGATTTCAGCAAGATGACCAGTGAGTTCATAACTGAGAGAATAATAAAAGAAGAGCCTCGATGCTAGAACATCAACGGTCCTCCTATTCATGTTACGCAAGCGGGTCATGCTTGCTGATGAACAAGCTTTAGCCTACAAAAACAACAGTTCATGATTCAGCCCAAAAAAAGATAAGAAAATGAAGTGCAACACTTGAATTAATTGTTTGCAGCTTAACCTCATCATATTTCTTCTGATCAATCAGATATAACAACACCAACAAGTAACAATATATCTCGAGTTCTGGTAAGGGGTGTTTCACAGGAGCTTGAGTCACAGATGTTGCAGTATCAACCTCCATTTCATGCTCATCTTCCTGCGACAAGGTTCGATAGATAGTTCAAGAGCCAATTACACTCAAGGAAAACACCACAGTTTGGCGGCCTTAATTAACCATTGTAAATTTCATTTAGGAACCTAAACACCTACTAATTAGATATACAACTAGACCATTATCCATATACAAAATCAAATTCATGAAACTTCACAGCACAACCAAATGAATTGTATGATTTTGAATTATCATAAAGCGAAAAGGTATAAGCATGTAGATTCAACAACTTAAAATAGCACGAATATATTTTACAGAAACCCAAAACTCAAGACGAGCTTAAAAAATGAATACCTTGGGGAGATAAGAGGACAGCCGACTATGAGGCTCGGATCCGGGAGTAAGCGCGAAATTGAGGAAGGCGGAAAGCACTTGACCCTTGAGCTTCCGTCTTAAGGCCATTGTCAAGCGTACAGCCCGGACAATACGCCGCACTTCTCTGGCATAGGCACCGGTCTCAATCAAAGAAGCAATCTCCTTCAAATCTACAAAACCCCAATTCAAAAAAATTAGAAAGCAATTAAAAAAAAAGCCGAAGAAACCAAGTAAGAACTTACGGTGCAGAGTGGAAGGAGAAGACGAAGTTGTAGAATTGGAAGGAGCTGGGAGCTCTTTCATCTCGACATCTTGAGTCATATTGAAGGTCACTGAATCAGATATAAAAGTATCTATTAAGGTTAGAAGTTAAGATCATAAAAGAAGGATAAATAGAGAGTAAATAGACTGGAACCAACCTTCGAATCGCGAGATGGAGAGAGAGGTGAAATGGTGGATTTGGAGAAAAAGAAGTCTAAAGTTTATACTCCAGACCTAGTTTTCTTTCCCTGCAAGTTTAACTACCAATAAGATATCGAGAGAGAAAGAAGACGAAGAGGAAATATGCTAAAACGGTATCACTTCAATGCTGCATATACATTTCCAAACGGTGCGTTTCATCACTACTTCATTGTGCGCGACCTCCTAATTGGATGAGCTTGTAACCGGGCGGAAATTTACAGGGAAACTTATATATAAATTCACTTTTAAAACTACGTGTCAATAATTATATTAAGTAATAATTTTATATTATGTTAAACTAGTATGAATACCCGTATAATGTATGGGATTGGAGCGGGATTGGATAAAAATAAATACAATATTAATTTGTAGTACATATTCAAAATTTTAAAATGATAAAAAAAATTAAAAAAATTGGAAGTATTTCAAATTTACATTTATTTGGTTTATTTTTGCAATTTTGGAGATGTAAATATTTTTAATTTAAACAGTTATATTCACGTGCTAATAAAAAAATTGAATTGAAATAAAATTGTTATATTTAATGATGAAATTATTTTATTTTGTTAAATATTTTTTTGAAAATTACATTCTAAGTATAATTATACCACACCAGGATTCAACGGAGTACAAGACGGTGTAGTACGTCCAATCATTGCAGAACAATTTGAGATCAAACCATCTTTACTTCAAATGTTACAAAACAGTGTCCAATATTATAGACTACCTAGGGAGAATCCAAACACGCATCTGACAAGTTTTTTGGAAATCTGTGACACCTTTAAAATCAACAGGATGACAGCAAATGATATTAAGCTTCGTCTTTTCCCATTTACTTTGAAAGACATGGTTGAACTCACTTCCACCAGGAACAATCGCCACTTGGGACCAACTAGCCAAGAGTTTTCTATCTAAATTCTTTCGCTTAGTAAAAACAGCAAGAGTTATCAAAGAAATCACATCATTCACCCAGTATAAAATTGAAACCATCTATAAGGCGTGGGAACGTTTTAAAGAACTGCAAAGGTTTTGCCCACACCATAATCTACCCCAAGAACTACGGCTAAATTTCATCAATAGTGTACAATTTTTACCCCATTTCACACTTTGGTGTACAACCTTCATTTTGTCACACTAAAATGTACGACCTTATAGATGACCTCCCACTATGGTATATGGCAGGTAAAAATGACCGGTCAACGCTTGGTCAACGCGCCACCTCAGCAATTTTCATTTAACTCATTAATAAAGATGGACCCACCTAATGTGCAATGATCAAAATACCCCTTATGAGGTTTCCTTCTTAAATACTTCACTCTCTACTTCATTTATTTCCTATAAATACTCTCTCTCTAACTTTCACTTTCTCTCTCTAACCCTTTCTCTCTCCCTCTCACTAACCCTCTCTCTCTAATAGATTATTTCCAATAAATTCAAATAAAATGTGTTGTTAAAAACATGTGTTTTTAAGTTGATCTGTTATCATAAGTGAAGATTGAACGATATAGATTCGATACCTTAACGATGGAGGAAGATTCTGTTCTAATGGCAAGAGTTGCAACCTATTCTTTCTTTTCTAACTAAAAGCAGATTCGCTTTCTCACAGAAACTCTGTTCGTAAAACAAAAACCCCTCTCTTCTTCATAGTTAGTGGATTTAGCCGAGGAATGGGAAAGAATGGTTAAGAATCTGAGTTGAATCATTCGATCGACTGTCTTGTTAATGTGGCGACTCAAACCTTCTGATGTTCAGAAAAGGAGGCGACTTAAAATGTGATATTTGCTGTTAAATTCTAACTTTCTCCTTACTTTTTCCTTGTTATGCTGGCAAGGGAAATGTTGTGATGCTGGCGACAACAAGAAAAACCAAAGTTACCCAAAGTAAAAATAAGTCATCTCCTTATATTCTCATAAATCTTAACTGATAAAAAGAGTTTTTAAAGAAGTGAACTTAGATCCAAAGTTTATCCTTTTTCTAATCTCATAAAAAGCTCTCTCTTTTTTATGGTTCAGAGCAAAAAAAACATGTGATTTGTGTCTATTGCTATAAATTCATTTAGCTCTATGTTTTTACAGTTGTTTCCGAATTAAAATTGGAGAGAGAAAGGGTTAGTGAGGGAGAGAGGAGATAGAGAGAGAAATTATTTACAGGAAATAAAGGAGAGAGAGTAGTATTTAGGAAGGAAACCCATAAGGGGTATTTTGGTCATTGCACATTAGGTGGGTCCATCTTTATTAATGAGTTAAATGAAAATTGCTGAGGTGGCGCGTTGACCAAACGTTGACCGGTCATTTTTACCTGTTGTATACCATAATGGGAGGTCACCTATAAGGTCGTACATTTTAGTGTGACAAAATGAAGGTTGTACATCAAAGTGTGAAATGTGGTAAAAGTTGTACACCATTGATGAAATTTACCCCAAGAACTACTCATGCAAACCTTTTATAATGGTATAATCCCAACCATCATAGGAACAATTGATGCTATGGCTTACAATATATAAAAAAAAAATAATGACTTTTTAGTTTGATATTATTTAAATTAATACTTAACATAATCTGCTTCAAAAAAAAATACTTAACATAATAACCCCCACCTCCCCATCAATCAATAAATTAAACAAAAAAAACTTAACATAATTGTAAATAATTTTTCAAATCTGAATTTCTGTGTAAACTTCCTATAATTTACTCATATAATGTAATTAACAAAAAAAAAATACTCTTACCATTTAAAGAATTTTTTTTTTTTTTACTGATGTACATGTTTAGTACATAGCTCATCCACATAATATTTATTTACAAAATGTTAAATACTACTTATCACTAATAATCAAAACCGTAAACTATTAAACACCTGATCTATATTTAACCTTTTCAAATTCAATCTGAGTAAAATTTGTTCATATCTTTTATGATCCCGTAATAGTTTTTAAGAACGCTCTTTCTTAATTTAAAAAATAAGAATCAAAATATTTACGATTCTTATGGAAAGTGCCGAAATTACTAAAAACGAATAGAAAATAAAAATCAAAATCATTAGGCTGTAGAAAGATATCACCTGGTTAATATGCTAATTGATCATTTTTAGAATTAATTTTTCAATATTGGACTCTAATATTTTTTTCATGAATCTTTTATTCTGAAATTGTTAAATATTATACATGATACAATTTGAGACCCATGTAAAACAAAATTTGGTTAACAAATTTAACATTTAAGTATGCTTAATTTAAATTTTTTAAAATTTATTTTCAGTTCCAAAAGGTAATAAATATGATTATTCAATAATTATATATTTTACATATATTCGGGCAAATAAGCGAGTGAAAAACTAGTGTATATATATTTTGGATTTTTATATGAATATCACAGTTGGTTACAAAATTACAATTAAATCATATCATTAAAATTAATTTTCAATATGTCATTATTTTTTATAGTTAGTACAAAGACTTGCACGCTCAAAAAAATCTATTCCCAACAAACTATTCTTCGTATATTCTGCTCCATTCCTTTTTGCTTCCAGTGATAACTATGTGCACTGTTAGAGTTCGCTGACGATTTCGTTGTATCCTGGGAGACGGGCCATCAACGATCGCAAAATTGATCTTAAGGATACTACTAATACATGTCTCATTTCTTTTCTCATTCCCCTGTTCAATTCAAATGTTTACTGTCATTTCAATTCGTTTCTGTTCATTTCAATTACTTTCGTATAATTTCTGCTAGTTTCAGCTAATCTCATATTTCATGTAATTCCGTTCTACATTGATATATTATATCTGTTACATTTTATTATTTGGAGTTATCCCATTTAACACTCATTTCATTTCTGTCACCAGTAAATGGAATACTGCAATAGATTTTGATAATAAGTTAGATTTCAGGTTAGGCCACACATCTTTTCAAAATTACAACATATACCAAGGAAAATCTATATCTATATAGTGCAATATATGTCCTATTGCAAAACAATTGCAGTCAACAAACTTGTAATTTCTTCAATTCATCCTTTTGAGTTGACATTGTAATTGCTAACCATAGTACATGATCATACTCAAAGCACTTGGAACATTCTATTAAAATATATCAAAGACACAATTAGTTTCTACAACACAGATCTTCGTTTATTTTCTGTAAAGAAAAAAACAAGTTAAGATGAGAATATTATTAATTAAGAAATGATAATGAGCTTTCCACAATCAAATTGAGCTTTCTTGAATAGCAACCCAGCAAGAAATTTGGCCAAAATTTGATCTCTGACAAGGTTCAATAATTTTCCACTACCTTGCTGTATAAATCCAACCAAATAAGCAGTGGTAACAAGATCAAAGCTTCTCCATCTCCTTTGTTGAGCATATTTCTTCAACCCAATTTCAATCCTCTTATTGTCAGTCAACCACCTTGGCCTAAGTCCGGTGTCATAGGATGGAGTGCATCTCCAGCTATACAAGTGTTGCCTTTGCTTATATTTCCCCACAGCAACTCCCATGGTTGTCTATATCTTAGATGACTAACTATTATATTCTCTGCTTGAGTCTTTTCTACTACAACCTTCATCATTTGATACACTTCATTTTCAAGTTTTCTTAGCACAAATTCCTTCATCTTTATTGGGTCTTCCTCTAGTTTTTTTGTCTGCAAATCACAAACATAATGAAATTGGTAAACCTTTTCAGTTGAAATGTAAGAGTGTAATTAGTGTTTATATGATTGAAAATTACCTAGATTATTAGGAGTCCAAGTGAAAAACCAATAAACAGTTGTATCATCACATGGGAGGAGACCAGATCGATAGCCATCACCAAAGAACTGCATGAACTTTGAACCAAAGCCATGATTTTCCTTGAAATTCGCAAACCCTCTTATGGCTGCTCGTCCACTATAAGCTGGTTTTTTGAAACCCAACCAATTTGCTACAATTGAGTTCACCCCATCACACCCGATTAGCACCTTCAATTCACAAATAGTGCATGCTACTCAGTATTAAATGATGTAACTAAAACATAGTCATTTAACTTGTCTAAAACATACCTTTGTTTTAATGATGGAACCATCATCAAGATACAGTAACTTAAAGTAACCTGATTCTTCAATTCTTCCAACTTTGGATGAAAATTTTATAGTGCCGTGTGGGAGCTCTCTCGCAAGAGTTTCCAGTAAAATTTGTCTTTTAACACATCGTACTTCAACATCTTCCCTGCCCATCAATCAATTCACTTCTAAATTTGTCTTTTAATATATACTTCACGTAATTTACTGATGTACTTAATTTAATATCTATTTCATACATATATAAATAAGACATTAATAAATTAATTAGAACATATATCAAAGACAAAAGATACTTAAGAAATTAATTATACCATATATAAAGATACTTACTTTCCGTTGTCCCTAAAGGTAAATGAACTTCTGAATTACTTTTGCCAGTGACAGTGGAGGTGCCAACAAATCTGCAATGGGATTAATCATAAATAGACTGTTCAGAGGTGTTCAATGGGCTGGATTTTAGACCAGAAAAATGACTTTAAATCTATTCAGGCTTACTAAAGTTCATTTACATCCTTGTGAGTTTTCGCTTATTAGAACAGCACGTAATGATGCAGTGCAGTCAGTCCGATCTATTAATATTAATTATTAAATTTATATATTTACATATTAAATATTTATTTTTAATTATAAATTTTAATTTTTATTAGGGTAAATTCAAAAATATCATATGGTTACACTTTTTTTTTATCAATGGAATGCTCGTGGTTTTTCTTTTACGAACAGGAGATAACTGAGGTTTTTGCTAAAAACGATCATCTTTTAGTTTAATACTAAAAAATGACCGTTAACAACCTAAAAATGAAAATTTTCAAAAACTAAAATTGTTTAGTATCACACCACTATGAAACCATGTTTTTAATTTTCCAAAATCATCATTTAATAATCTCAAAATTAAAAAAAATTGAAGAATTAAAGTTAAACTATTATCAATTCTTAGAATTTTCCAATTTTGAGTTGGTCAATAGTAATTTTAACAATGTCAATCTAAAAACTTATTGCTTTTAGCAAAATAAAAAAATCACAGTCCTTTACTATTGCAAAAAAAAAAAACCATAAGAATGCAATAGACGAAAAGTGTAACTATTAGAATTTATCATTTTTATATTTTAGATGGGTGGAGTTTTGGAATTTGATTCTTAAACCCGAATCCAATTGAAATCGAGCCCGTCAAGAATACCAAGGCAGGTTTGAAGGGCATAAAAATAAAAAGATGTAAGTTAAAGTTGGAGCATATCGGGGTTACCCATGAATGAGTTGATGCTGTTCCCGGAGAGAATGAGCAATGCCAATGCATGCCTTCCAAGCATTATTCCAAGTAGTAAAAGCATATCCACTTGCTCTCAAACTGTGTGATGATTCTAACACTCCAACCCTACAAATGAGGAGGTTAGCTTAATTATTGAAAAGAAAGCTAAGTAGAAAATGAGGAGGTTAGCATAATTACCTGTGCAAAGCAAGAGCAGTAGTAAGTCCAGCAATTCCAGCTCCTACTATCACAACATCTCCATCACTTGGGATGCTAAGGAATTTCCACATCTTTATTAAAATATCATGACGCTATCAATTACGTCTCTGTCTGATGGCTTTTCTTTTGAGCTTAATTACCAAGCCTAATTAAGGAAATACCATGATCATATCACTTACGACAATTCAAACGTCACCATGTCAAATTTTAGTTTTTGTTTTCTTCTTTTAATATTATTAATTATCACAATAACCTTACAATTATCCAAGAGACTCAATTTTAAATACTCTGCGCGTATAAAACAACATAATTTCAATTACAATAATACAATTAAAATTCTTACTAACAAAAATGGACTATCACGACTCCCTTTATTTGTCAGAAACCCGAAATTATTATGCATAAAATATTTTTCCAATTTTCTCATGTTTGTTTATTTTGAAAAATAAGTCAACAAGATTAGTTAGAAAAAAAATTGTATGAATAGATTGAGAAAAATGTTCCCCTTTTAAGTCCCTGTTTGTTCGGGGAAAAATATTCTGCAGCAAAATATTTTTCCAATTTTACAGTGTTTGTTTGGACAGGAAAATAAGTGCTAAGTCAATGGAAAAGGAATTAGGAAATTAGAGAAAATGTTTTACCATTTTCAAAACGGTAAAACATTTTCCCCCTAGACATATGCGTTTAGAGAAAAATAGGAAAAACATTAAAAAATGTAAAAGTACGAAAAATATGAAACACGAAAAAACATGAATAACATGAAAACGTTATAAAACACGAGAATATGAAAAAACCCCGGAAAAAACATGAAAAGGTGAACAAACATGAAAAACACAAAAACGCAAAAAAAAAAAGAAACACACTTGAAAAAGCACAAAACATGAATAACGCGAAAAAGTGACGAAACACGAAATATACAAAAACGTGAAAAATTCAAAAAATACGAAAACGTGAAAAATACGAAAAACACGAAAAATGCTAAAAACACAAAAACGTGACAATACGTGAAAAATGCAGTAAACATGAAAAGACGAAAAACGTAAAAAACACGAAAACGTGAAAAATATGAAAAACATGAAAAAACGTGAATAACACGAAAAAGTAACAAACTGCGAAAAATAAAAAAACGCGAAAAAAAAGAAAACGTGAAAAAGGAAAAGACCGAAAAAATGCAAAAAAAAAAAAACACAATAACATTGATAACACGAGAGAACGTACAAAAAATGTCAAAAATGTGAAAAAACGTTTTTCGTGTTTTAACATTAGTTTTTTTTCATTTTTTCGTGTTTTTCCACTTTTTTCCATGTTTTTAATATTTTTTTACTTTCGTGATTTTCGCATTTTTCCACTTTTTTGTTTTTAACTATACTAAACTTTGCAAGTATCTCACCAACTCACTAAATTTGCTTATTCTATAACAACTAAATACAAAAACATATTAAATCTAAATTCCAAAAATACATATTCATCTATTCGAGATATAATTTTTTCTCTTCTCCTACCTTTCAACCTATTATAAAAGTTAGTGTTGCAGGTTGAGAGATCAAATAGATGAGAATTGAAAGTTAGTATTATGGTTTTTGAGTTTAGTTGTTACAAAATAAACAAGTTCATGGAGTTGGTGAGACACTTATAAAGTTGAAGGAGCTAATCTACTGACAAGTTTAGAGAGTTGGTGATTAGAAATAATCAAATTCAAGGAGTTGGTAAGACACTTGTAAAGTTTAGGAAACAAATCTACTTTTAAGGAAAATTCAATGAAATAATGATGTATTAGGCCTTTTATCTTTATTCTATTATAATTTTTCCTACAAAATTTGTTTGTGTCAGATATTAATATATACATGTCTATGAAAAAATGGGATTTCAGAGGACCAACATTTAGTGGATCAGAATTATTTTTTATGGAATGTCTTACTTACTCCTGCCTCAGCTTTCCGATCAACCAATCCCCTATTTCAGGGGCATCTTTGTCTTAGGTAGGGCCCGCGATCTCTGATTAGTCGAAAGATCCCATCCTCTCTGGCCTATCATTTATTGGTCGATCCGGCTGGCAACTCCTGCATTTCCATGAGGGGTTTCATACAAGTTTGCTGGTAGGAGCCCCTCTAGTCAAATCAATAATCAATATAAGTTTTTTTATTTTATTCATTTTTTCATCAATGTTGGGCCAGTCGAGGCTCGTCCATGTCCAATCCCAATGGAAAAACCTTCAATTCGCCCTTAGCTATAATCCACCCATCTTCTTCCAGTCCCTGGAAGCCCTCCTCCCCTGGGCCTAGCCTAGCCTTTTTTCTCAAAAAGAGTCTTAAGTTCAGATGCTTTCATTGTTGACGAAGACCTGCAGTAATAAGACAAAAAAAGTGGGGAGTTTATGCCTTGAATGAAAGGATTGCTTTTACTGGTCAAATAATAATCTTCTGTTCATGTTATATTCATTCTCTTCTGTTTCTAATTAGATATTAAATTCTATTGCAATATCCTTAAATTTTCACTAGAATAGATTTTAATGGGATTATGTGTTTATTTTCCACAGATGGGGGATTCCATTTTGAAGCTAGGTGTTCATTATAGGAGGAAGCTTGAAATCAACAAAGATACTAAAAAAGAGAAGTATCTCAATGGTATATATACAGTGTTTGATCATTTTCTAGATGTCGATAAAATTTCTTATCCAAATATTAGGTCGTACTTAAAGGATATATGGTATAAAGATGAGAAGGTGTACTATAAATGCAAGATATCAAATCAGTTCTTATTGATTTATGATGACGATGATGATAGTATTTTGGGGGCAATTAGTGGTTTAAAAAATGGTGACAGATTTAACATATTTGTTGACCATTATAATCCGCTACGTGTTGAAAATGGATTAGTTGATGTTGCTGAGGAGTTAGTTTATAAAAAACCTGATAATGAAGCAGAATTTTTAGTTGAAGATTTAGTGGATAAGTAACAACCTACTGATGGGGTAACAGTCAATGAGCAGGATGTGTTTAATTCAAGAAATATCGACAGTGTTGCTGATTGGGGTGAAGAACGAAATGCAGAGTCAACATGTGGAGCTAATTTATCGGACTTTGTATGTGATGGAGAACCGAATAGTGATGGAGAATATGAGTGACATGAACCACACACGAATCTACATGACATGTTTCCTATTGGGATTCTTATCGACGATGATGAATAAAAAAACTTCAAGAAGCGAGAGAAAATATGATATATTATAAGAGGAAGAACAATATGTCTCAATAAACAACTTTTACCTATTTTAAGAAATGAAAGAACGTGAGAGAGAGAGAGAGCGATAGGGTGAGGGAGCGGTCAAGGGAAATGGAGAGGTCGAGCCACTGGATCTGGCTGGGGGGATGGGCTGCGGGGTGGATTTGGGGGCAGAAGGGGAGAGGGAGGTGGGAGGTAGGGGTTCGGCAGGGAATGGGAAGGGTGGGATCTTCGGATCTGGGGCGGAAGGGGAGAGGGATGTGGGAGGTAGGGGATCAGAAGGGATAGGGAGGGGCAGGATCTTCAGATCTAGGGATGAGGGGGAGGCAGGGCGAGTAGTTAGGTAGGGGGGCGTGTTGTGTGGCTAGGGAGGGGAGGCCAGGCGGGTGGATTGGTAGGGGGGTGTGGCTTACGGCCAGGGTGTGCGCGGCATAGGGGCGGCTGGCGTAAGGGTAGGCTCGGCGTAGGGCATGGGCAGTAGGCAGGGGGCGGGCAGCCTGTTGGCGGAAGGATCGGGGGTGGTTGCGGCAGTTGGCACGGTGGTTGATGGGGAAAATCTTGGCAATAATGGGGCAATTAAAAATACTTTTGAACAACTGTTAGACAAGGTGCCGAACGGCCTCGCCCGGGCGGACTGGGGGGTGGACACCTCATGGCGACGTAAGCGGTGATTGGCGCCGAAAGCAACCAATCGCGGAATCAAGCTGCTCGGTAGGACCGGAGCTCGGAGTATGGAAGAGTCGCCACCCACGAATGGGAAAATGAACACCGATCTCTTGTGGGAGACCGGTGAGGGTTCGGGAAACTTAGGTACGAACCGAGAAGGCTAGCTCCTTTCCGGAGAAAGGCTACTAGGCACCCCAACATCGCCCGGTTATGAACCACCGGCCTCCTACTCAGCGTGTTAGGCGATAACGGACTAATCGCATATTTCTTTAAGTTTAAAATTCATTTGAAACCTTTTCTTTCTCGCTTTGAAAACCGTTTTGAGCATGTTATTAAGCCATTTTAGTAAAGAATCACCCATTTTGCATAAATTTAAAATACATAGGAGAGAGAGGGGGAGAAGAAAGAATTGATTTATTCACGGTGTGATTTTATGCTTTAGACTATACACTAACTCTAAGCTAATCTCACTCCCCAAAAACGAGTTTATTTACATGGTTCGTACCTCAATCGCCGTTGAAACGATTTAGGTACGTTTCAAAACCCTGTTAATGATGTTCCCTCGAATCGCCGTTGGAATGACTCGAGCGTTTGAAAACATTGAGCAAACCATTTTAATCTAAAAACATGGTTAAGCATACAAGTCAATTTATTTTGAACAAAATCATTTAATTAGGAAACGATTCAAAACTCTATTATTTACAAATAGAAAACGATTTTAATTACAAGGTTCGCTTAATCCGTCGTTGGAACGAATTAAGGTTTTAAAACGTGATGTTTAGGAAGTGGTTTGAAATGATAGAAAAAAAGCATTTTATTTACTCTTTAGGAATATCTAGAAAAACTTTTAGTTTAAATAAGCAAGTTAAACTCTCTTTTTGTGGTTTGTTTTCCCTTTTTTCACTCAATTGAACCTTACTTGAACATAATTACAACAATTAACGAATCAAGGTCCAATTTTACCCAATCAAATATATTTAAAATATAAACATATATATACAAAAATAAGATAGGAATATATATATATATACATAGTTTTATCTAAAAATAAGGATGTATCTATAGATAAAAATGAATAAGAAATACTATATGATATAATAAAGAAAATGAGAAAAAGTACTAAACAAAATACATTTTTATCCTAATTATAACTATGTAAAAATAACTAAAACTATACAAGTTTAAAAGAAAAGGAAAGTAATTTGGATCCCAAAATAGTTTATGAATATATAGGAAATATCCCATCCTCAATAATGGCTAAATCCATTTAAATAAACCAAAAAACTATATATACATATACAAATAATTCCATAAAACCAAAACAATGAAAATTATAATCGAATATACAAAGTAAGTAAATATATAGATAATTATTGGGTGAATGCCTCAAAAATAATTTTAACTAACATATTACATAATTATACATATATATATAAGAGATTAAATATCAAAAAAAAATTGAAGAAATGGGTTTAAAAGAGTATTTTCGGATTTCAGCAGATTACCGACGGAAAATCCGTCGCTAATCTGCTGTTAGTGACAGAAAAGGCAGAATTACAGATTTAGTCCAACAGTTTCCAGATTTATTCAAAAGCTTTAGATTAGATCTATTCTATCGTTTTGGACCTCCGAACTACCCAAATTGGATCATAGTCTATAACAGAGACTCCTAAAACGATGTTTTCTTTTAAAACGTTATTTAGAAATATTTTCCAAAACTTATAATTACAACGTTTTTAATCCCGAACTACCTTTGGATCGGATCACGGTTCGTATTGGGATGTTAAAACGAGGTTTTTATTTCAAAATAAGAACGAACGTTTATTTAATACGAGACAAAAATAAATAAATACGGGAAATTAAATAAGACGTGATAAATAAATAACTAAATAACTAAAAACTATATCCTAAAAAATAAAATAAGAAAATAAAGTAAATGAATAAATAAATGAAACCAATAAAATGAGTCTAGTCCTCGGATAATACCTCAAGATCGGTATTTGACGGCTGAAGTCGATTGATTCCACGAGTTGTCTTTTTGTGTTTTTCGGTTTTTTTAGTAAAAATTTAACTTTTAGGAAATTCGGACTTTTTGAGAAAAAAATATTTTCCTAAAAAAATTCATTTTCTCTCTCTAAAAATGTCTAGAGTGAGAAAGCTCTCCAAAATCCTCCCCCCCAAATGCATGGGGATCCGTGCCTTATATAGGCGAGGATCCCCGGAAACTTTGGGCGACGCCCGATTAAAATTGGGTGTCGCCCAAAGGAGGTTGGGCGAACGCCCAACTTATGTTAGGCGAACGCCCAACTTGCGTTGGGCGAACGCCCAACTTTTGTTGGGCGTACGCCCGACTTCTGTTGGGCGCGCGCCCAACTAACGTTGGGCGTTCGCCCAGCGCAGGTTGGGCGTTCGCCCAACGTCGTTGGGCGTCCGCCCAGAGGCTGTCGGGCGTGCGCGTCCAGCGGCCGTCGGGCGTGCATCCCGCGCTGTCGGGCGCGCGCACCCAGCGGCCGTCGGGCGCTCGTCCCGCGCTGTCTGGCGTGCGTCCAACTGTCGTCGGGCGTGCACCGACTGCCGCTAGGCGCTCGCACCACGTCGTTGAGCACTCACGAGCCGTCCACTCGACGACCGCAACTCCTACTGACCTCTCGTTTTTTTTATTATATTTTTTGCTTTAAAACTTCCGAAACCAACCGCTTCAACCGTCTCGTTACAGGTTTTCGTCACAGGTCCTCCGACTCGGTGTCTACAGTTGCCCCTACTTTCTTATTTTGACAGTGATGTGTGTGTTTTGAAAACGTTTTTTGCTAACGCAACACATGCAATGTAAATATATTAAAGTAAAAGACACGTATAGAGTAGGAGGAAGAATACATGATCTCTGCGCTGCGCGCTCCAGCTTCGTCTTCGATCCTCTCCGTCCTTGCCTTCGAATCGGCTGCCAGCGGACGTTTTTCTTAAGGATCCTAGCCTAAATCGACCGCGGGTAAATAACTCTTTCTAGCGACCCCAGTCTCTAAATCGATCGCGGGTAAAAATGGCTCAAAAGTAACCTCGGTCGTGGACCAAAGGTAAGAAGGCTCAAAAGCAACCTCGGTCGTGGACCGTAGGTAGGATGGCTCAAAAGCAACCTCGGTCGTGGACCGAAGGTAAGATGGCTCAAAAGCTACTTCGGTCGTGGACCGTAGGTAAGATGGCTCAAAAGCAACATTGATCGTGGATCGAAGGTAAGATGGCTCAAAAGCAACCTCGGTCGTGGACCGTAGGTAAGATGGCTCAAAAGCAACCTCGGTCGTGGACCGTAGGTAAGATGGCTCAAAAGCAAAAAATGTTCTTTCTAGCGACCTGAATTCTAAAATGCTGTCGTCGGTATTTTCACTGGAGCTATTGTCTCGGGTATTTGAGTTGTTTGATAGGAACGTCCTCATCTTTTAGTCTGGAATACTTCAGACTAAAAATTACTTTTCTGTTGACTGTTGTCTGTATTTTGACTGGCGCCACTGTTCTGTAAAATTTCGGCTGTCGTCTGGAGTCATATCCTTATGGTATTGGTCACCTTCTGGCAGAAACGCATGCTGAAACTGACTGCCAATCGGAGGCCTGTGTACCTGGTAATTAATTATTTATTTTTTATCTTTATGTCACGTCGTACCTTTTTCGCTATTTACGGGAATTCCATTCCCTTTTTCTATATAAGGTGGTGGGGTTTCATTTCAACCCCACGCCTTCTCTCTCTTCTCTCTCTCTCTAGCTTCTAACTTTGAGCATTCTTGTGATGGATTCGGATAAATACGATGGCACGAAGGGCATGGAAGTGGGTTTTGCGAACTTGACGGGAGGGGCTCCCTTTCAGGATCCTGATTCTCATCTAAGCCGAACCAACATTAATCAGGTAGGTACCCCTCTACTCCTTTATCTTTGGACTAGACTTCTAGGCTTTAGTAACTCTACTTTGAACATCATTTGCATGCTAACCTCTAAGCCGTTTAGAAGACCTTTAGTTAGAAAATACGAATTTCTATGCACGTAAGCAATGCTTTATTTATTTTTGAAAGAATTTGACCTATATGCATGTGAATAGTAAAAATACGAACAATGCATGCCAATCAGTGAAAACATGAATAGCACGTGAATAGTAAAAACGTGAATAGTGCACCTGAATAGTAAAAACATGAATGATGCATGTTAACCGCAAAAACGTGAATAGTGCACGTGAATAATACAAACGTGAATAGTGCACGTGAATAGTAAAAACATTGAATAATGCATGCTAACCGTAAAGTAAAAACGTGAATAGTGCCCGTGAATAGTAAAAGCGTGAATAGTGCACGTGAATAGTAAAAGCGTAAATAGTGCACGTGAATAGTAAAAGCGTAAATAGTGCACGTGAATAGTAAAACATAAACGACTAAATCAAATGCTTTTAACCTACGTTAGAATTGGATTAATCTCCTTGCAAACACGCGGGAGAGTGGAACACCAAAGAATAATGAATTAATCAAATCTTATACAAATGACCCTAAGAACGAAATCTCACAACGTGACGGTCTTAACTGACAGAGAGCTCTAGGTTAGATTTAAACATAACCGAAAGAATAACTAGGTTAACAAACCTTTATTAGACGTAATCCTAGGAGCGAGATTTAAACTTACCCGTTCCGTTCTTCCCAGATCATATGCATTTCCGGGACCACAGAGGATATCCATGCTTAGCATGCCTTGCTTAGCCCGGCGGCCAAAGCCCGGGTACGAGAGTTGGGCTTCGAGCCCTTTATCCTGGCGCTGCCTCGCGCCAACGGGGTATGCGACCGATTCGGCCTGCGCGCCTTGTGTGAGAGATGGGTGGACTCGACCCACACTTTTCACTTCTCATTCGGGGAGATGACTGTTGGTCCCTTATAACGTTACAAGTATAGTTCCAAGGGGGGGTTAGGAACTATTTAAACTTTTTTCTTATTTAGGGCATACTTCTTTTCTTAAGAGAAAAGGTTTTAACAGTGGCGCTGAGTAAACAGCAAGATACTGGCTTAGTCAACTGGTGACTAGGTCAGTTTCTTAACTTGAGTCAGGAGATAGCACTTAGAGTCTATTCCTGAGCTCAGATGTTTGATGCGCACAACTCAGCTTGACCTCTTTACTTGGTCAGTTTTTGGTTATTTAAGCAAGCAATATATATAAGGAGTTTAAGGTAAGAAATGCGTTACTCAGCAGATTTATCCAGGTTCGGCTTCTAAGCCTACGTCTTGTCCCTAGAACACGTTTCGAGCTTTCGAATCCTCTACTGAGCTCTTTAAAGGTAGAGCCTCAAACCTTTTGCAATCTTAGCAACTGAGTATAACAAGAGTACCTTCCTCTATACCTCTACTCAATCCTAATCTCTCGCTGAGTACTATAACCGAGTACTCAGCCTCTCCTTTCTAATCTCTAGAAATGATAAGTGTTTGTCCTAAACAATGATTGCTAAGACACCTTAGATGATTGAATAATCACTCTAGACTTTTACACAAAAGATATGAAATTTAGTGTAAGATTGCTTTGCTTTTTTGCTTGCAGAACTTGCATAGAAATTTGGTCAGCGTAATGGCTTGATCAAGTTCTGTGTTGGATGAAGCTTCTGATGACACTATTTATAGAGACGTCTGGACATCGGTCATTTCGAATTTCAAAATAACCGTTGGAGGGAAACGGCTTCCTGTCGTTGTCATCCTGTCTTGCTCAGAGCTCTCGGCCAATCAGATTTGAGTGTCTTCTGTCCTCGGTCAGCTTTTGGTCAGCTCGGCAGAATGTCTCTCCTTTCATGGTAAAGTTAACTGGACAGCATACCGTGTCGTCTGAACTTTACCCAAAGTGGAAACACTTTGTCTGGAAGTTTTCCTTAGCCAGCTGCTGTCTTGTACGCTTTGTCGAATCAACTCAGCAGCTTCGTTCCGAAGTTGTTCCCTGAAGGTCTTCTAGATCCTTCTTCCGCTGAGTTGCGTTTTGTCCATAATGACAACGTTTTGACATTCGCGGGCCGAGTTGTCTTGAATCGTTTAACTTGGGCTTTGACTCTTGTATTGGGCTTGGGCCTTTTAATCCTTATGTCTTATAAACAATTTAACTCAACATTGAACAAACACATTAGTAGAATAAATCAAAGCATTTAAACTTAGTGTGTTTAGAATATTATACTTAAACAATTTTGTCAAATCAAAATTATGTGGAAAGGTGTTTCAACAAACTCCCCCATTTTGATGTTGGCAAAACTATTCAGCGAGGAACTCAGTGTTGAGCTCCCCCATGATAGTTGACCTAATATAACTTAATGAACTCCCCCGTCAGGGTTGAGCTACTGACTTAGTTTTACTCTAAACATTTAAAGGTTTAATCGAGTAAGTCTAAGGTCAGTTTTCGGATATAGGTCAGCTCATGGAACATATTCTATTTTACTCAGTATTAAGCGGAAGGTTTTAACATTCAGAGAGCGCTGAGTAATTTGTTGTTCATTGAGTTTTATAAGACAATGTTTTATAAACATACAAGTCAATGTCAAACATGTTATCAGTATTGGGTACAATCAAACAAGTTTTATAGGCATTAAACATAGTTGATATAATTGAAGATACATAATAACTTAATACACAGCATCGTATAAAAATAATTCATAACTCAGGGTTTGAACAGAAGATGCAAGTATTGATATTTAATATAGATAGTCAGCGTTTACAAACAACAAAAGAAGATAGGGCATAAAGACTGCATACTTAGCCTATACTGATCTAGCCTATACTGAGCTAGCCTATATCTATTTCTTTTTCTTCTGTTTGGACTGACTAGACTCATGCTGTGTTCTCGCTTGTTCTTTCTCCCCCGTTTTGTCAGCATCGAGAGGAGGAATCCTAAAGGCGTCGGTTAAGACGGCTCTGGTCAGTTATGTGGACAGCGCTTTAAGTCTATCGGCGCTTTCATTGACACCATCAAAGATAGCCACTCCATTATCTGAGACCTCGGAGGGTATATTAAGCTCAGCAGCGCTGATCATGCTGACTGTGAAGGCTTGATATTTGCCTATCCAGGTAAGTGCATCAGTCAGACCAACAACGACTTGATGGAATGTCTTGAGTAAGGAGGTGTCATAGTATTGACGCTGAATATTGCTGTGACGTATGTGGTTGAAGGTTTGTCTGGTGATAGACAACATTTCATTTTGCTTCATAGCGTCAGTATCCATCTCTTGCTTGTTCAGATTCAGCAATCGAATGGCCTCACCAATTTGCTCTACTGAGCACTGAGAATAGGAGACCATTTGCTCGTTGGTTTTGATTTGCTTAGTGTGAAGCTGAGCAAAGAGCATTTTAACTTCATCGGAAGTAGCATAGCGTGTGTTCGCAGCTGACAAAGTCTGAACTTGTTATTGAAGAGCATTGAGATGTTGAACTATTGTCAGCTGGATCTCAGCCAGCTTTGCGATGGAATCCTGCTTAGCTTGTTGTGCTTGAAAGGTAATGATGAGACTCAGCAAGTCCTTGAATCCCTTAACTTCGTTGAGAAGTTGAGTTACTTGGGAGAGCTGAGTAGTCTCAACAGCAGAGGACCCAGCAGCAGGAGGAGTAGTTTGTTGAAGGTCTTTGATCAATGTCTGCACTGAGTCGATGATTCGTTTACCAGACTCAGTGACATTTATATAACTTTGAGAACCTTCATTAAGTTGTCCAGTGACATCAGTATGACCGGTTGGAAGAGGATTAAGTGGGATGACCTGGTCAGTGACTAGAGTTGTGTTTTCAATCTGCACTTGGTTAGATTGGGAAAGAGTTTGATCGGCAGAGATGTTGAGTGGAGAGGAAGTAATCCGGATGCTGTCGGTGCTAACTGAGACAGGAATGTTCTGAGTCAGCACAATGCTTGGATTGACAGCATCGATGGGAATTGATTCCACTTGACTCGTAGAATTTGCGGAAGCATTCAAGTCGGCATGTTCCTTTAGTGAAGAAACAGAGGCTTGCTTTTCTAGAGAAGCCGGTGGAGTAGAGGATGGTTGCTTTCTGAAAAAATTCAGCTTCAGTTTAGAAGGATCTTGGGTTGGCTTTTGAATGACAAAGTCAGGAACAGTTGGTGGTGGAATAGGAATGTCAATTACTGACTTCTGACTTGCCTTTACCAATCTTCTTCTGCGAGGAGGAGGAGTGTCAGCTTCGATAGACTCTCTTGAGTGAGATGGAGAAGTTTCTTCTTGATCAGCTTCTTGATCAGCATTAAGCTGGTTAGCTTGTTCTTATACTTGATCAACATTGTTTTGGTCATGTTCTTGTTCTTCTCCAGCAGCCAACTCAGTATTGGCTTGCTCAGCTTCAATCTCACTAGCTGTCTCCTCGGAGTCAGCTTCATCACTATTTTCTTCGCCCTGTTCCTCATCTTCTTCATCCTCCCCATCCAATTCTTCCTCAACTTGTGCAATGAACTGATCGTCCAAATGCACCTCATCTTCTTGATGCTCAGCTACAGTTCCTAGACACTGTGTGTAGTGAGAGTCACCAGGAACAATGACGTCAGTAGGGATTGCGTTAATTGGAGTCAGTGAAGAAGACTTCTGCTTCTTTTGAGGTTGCTCATCAACATCTTGTCTTTCCTCAGTTTCAGGCTCATCTTGCCTGCTCCTTTTCTCAGCTGACTTAGGTCTCTCCTGACCTAGTTCAGCAGCTGACTTAGGCTTCTTGGCCTGAGGCTCAGACTTCTTGGAAGAGGTCACAACAGCTTTCCTCTTGTGGGCAGCTGGAGCCTTTGTCCTTTGCTTTGCTTTGGAGTTGTTTCCTCAGCTTGTTGTTCAGCAGCAGCTTTTCCTTTCTTTAGTGGCTGATTGAACTTCAAAGCCCTCAGCGAAGCCGCAGTAATCTCAGATCCTCTAGCCTTTGTTTCCTGAGATAGGTCTATTTGATGATCAATGAGGATCCTGGTGATGAGTGATCCCAGCCTGAGCGTTCCAGTGCTCCTTAGGAACCCAGCAACAAAGAATACTGGCATATTGATCGGCTTGTACGTCAGCATATGCCATATGAAGCATTGCTCGAAATTCGTTGCTGAGGTGGTGCAGTTGATCTTGGGATAAATAAAGTAGGTCAGCAAATAGTGAGCCATCTTTTGGTGCTGACCCATTGAGGTACTCGAGATTTCTCCAGAATGACCAGGGGGCTTGCAAAAGTTGACTTCGTAGTTAGTGTTATCCTGATCTCCAGTTCTTCTCAGTTTTGCTCCCTCGTTTTTCAATTTCAGCAAATTTGCCAAGTAGGTGGGATTGATGAAAATCGTTTTCCCCTTTACTACTGTTGCCAGATAGTCCTGGTTATTATCGGTGACACGGAGGTTGTTGTAGAACTCCCTTACTAGGTCAGTATAGGTGTGATCCCTGATGGAGAACAGCTCGGTCCATCCATTTTGCGATATCCATTCGCAGAAGGGTTGCTCGGAAGTCACGAAGGACTCAAAGACCCATCGTGAGAAGTCCACTTTCCATTCGCTAATGTTATCAAAAACCTTGGTATAGGTTCTGATTTTGGTCGGTTTTCCTTTGGAGGAGGTAGGTTGCACAGTTTTTCCTTTACTCGGCGTAGTGACCTTGGTAGTTTCAGGCACAGAAGTTTGCCTGGAGGGTTCATCGGAGCTGGCTTTGAAGGAAATTAGGGCTAAGGTATAGCAGCGGAAATATAAAAATTTTAGCCTATTTCCTTTTAACTATAGGATCCGTTAATCGTTATTTCATATAAAGAGGGATAAGAAGGAATACCTTTCGATGAACAATCTACCGTTGTTAAAGAAGCGCCCACAATTCTTCTCCGAGATTCCAACCACAAAGTTTAACACAGAGAGGTTAAGATGAAATCAACCCTTATGAGATGCAACCAAAATAGATTGCCTCTAATTAACCAACACAAGATCAAAGAGAAAGAGGGATGAATAAGATTAATCAATCGATGGAATGCCGTATGAATTCTTGTCCACGAACTAGGGGATGGGAATTCTTTTTCTCTCACTGAATAGAAATTTCGAAAATCACTAAAGGGGGAGGGATTAGGCTTGGTCGAAATTCACATGGGAGGGGGTATATATAGTTGCTTGAATCTAAACCCTAGTTAGATAGGAATAGGTTACTTAATAGGAATCCAATTCGGAAAAGGATTCCTAATTATTATCTCACTATATATCTAATATATTTAGGATAATAATAAATAACCTAATTGGATAATAATAGGAGTATATTAATCCAATTAAAACTCCTAATTTAATTATCTCTTAATTAATTTAATTCATAATCCTAATCAAATTAGGATTAATGGAATAAAATCAATTCCTTATCTCTATATACAAATTTCGCCCCCCTCCATATATTTGGGCCTTACTGGGCTCAATTGGGCTTCCATCTATTAATCATATCCATCTCTCTTTTGGTTCCAAGTCTTATGTGTGATCCATTAGGTTCTTACTACTTCTGGTCGTATGCAACTATTAAATTAATTTCTTCAAGAATTATATTTAATCCTTGCATAACGGAATGATGTACTGAGTATGTTATTGGCAAGTCTGTAATCATTCCCCCAGAGTCCGTTAAGAAGACAGGTTGATTCTGTCGTTAACCCTTCCGTATTAGTTACGGTATAATACGATCCTTTATCAACTACATCCTTGAACTGAATCTTATGACTATGGGTAATGTCAAGTCACATATAGCGAGACGTTCGTTTTACTTGTTCTTGGCCGAGTCAACTTAAAAAGATAGGTTAAGTGAAATCTGTATTTCTACTCTTAAGCTATCACCTTGCAAGGGTTTAGAGTCGAGTCTTCCACAAGCGATCCTTGGATGTATCTCCCATTAATCGGGAGTGATAAATGCTCAATCCAATGTATAACTACCCTGACATTACTTCCTGTGACACCCAACCTTTGCAGTTCACACCCCAGAGTCATCTCTGTTAAGGATTGTGGGACCGCAGGATCAAAGTCTCACATTCAGTAATTCAGGATGACCAATTAACATTCTTTTGAGTCTGAGGATTAGTTATACCTAGTAATACCAATGAGATGAACAGTTGACAAAGATGAATCTACCCATCCTGTTATCTCAAATCGGATCCCCAATCCTAATGAACAACGTTTCACCGGATCTATGTAACTGTCTAGATATCTATATATATGAAGCTTGTGAGATCAGCTTTCTGTCGGACAGAAGACATTGTTACATACAAGTCTTAACCGTGATATATCAATCCTAAACATAACACTTGACTTGGGGTGGTTTTAAGTTTATTAGTTTATTATAAAGTTTTGTCTCACTTCATGCTTGTATGAACACTTTATAATCACTTTAAACAAACTTACGGATTTCCTTTTATTAGACTTTATTCAGTGCTTAAAAGGGATTGCCTTTATATAGTTATAAAACATATATCTCATTAAAACAAATGATATAAAGAACAATTCATTTACAATAAGTTTGTATCCCGCAACAATTGACTATAGGACACTAAACCCCAACATACTCCCACTTGGACTAAAGCCAATTGTTTCTAAAACTTATCCCAGTAGAAGTTAAATGACGATCATGTACTTTCTGGGTTAAAGGCTTTGTCAACGGATCTGCAACGTTGTCCTCTGTAGGTACTCTTTCTATTCTCACATCTCCTCTAGCCACAATCTCTCTTATGATGTGGTATCGCTTTAGGTAGTGCTTGGATGCATTATGAGACCGTGGTTCCTTTGCTTGCGCAATGGCTCCATTGTTATCACAGTACAGAGTAATGGGATTGACAATGTCAGGCACCACACCTAGTTCTGTAATGAACTTTCTAATCCAAACTGCTTCCTTTGCCGCTTCCGCAGCAGCGATGTACTCTGACTCAGTCGTAGAGAAAGCTACGCTTCCCTGCTTGGAACTTTTCCAACTGACCGCGCCCCCATTTAGGATAAACAGGTATCCTGATTGGGATTTAAAATCATTCTCATCTGTGAGATGACTAGCGTCTGAAAATCCTTGTATTTTCAGATCTCCTTCTCCGTACACTAGGAACATATCTTTAGTCCTTCTCAAGTACTTAAGAATGTTCTTGACGGCAATCCAATGCTCGTCTCCCGGATTCCCTTGGTAACGACTCGTTACAGATAACGCGAACGCTACGTCAGGTCTAGTGCATAGCATAGCATACATAATCGAACCGATCGCGCTGGCGTATGGGACTACAGCCATGCGTCGTTTGTCATCATCAGTTTTAGGACATTGATGATTGTTTAACTTTACTCCATGTACCATGGGTAAGTTACCTCGTTTCGATTCAAGCATGCTAAACCGATTTAGCACCTTTTCAATGTATGTAGCCTGTGAAAGACCAAGCAGTCTACGTGATCTATCTCTGTAGATCTTTATACGAAGTATATAGGCTGCTTCACCAAGGTCTTTCATTGAGAAGTTACCAGATAACCAAACTTTCACTGATTGTAATAGAGCAATGTCATTTCCCATTAACAGTATATCATCCACATATAGTATGAGAAATGCTATAGAGCTCCCACTTGCTTTCTTGTAAATGCAAGCTTCTTCGCAATTTTGTTCGAAACCAAATTGTTTTATGGTTTCGTCAAAACGCTTGTTCCAGCTTCTAGATGCTTGCTTGAGTCCATAAATGGATCTCTGAAGTTTGCAAACTTTATTTGCATCCTTTGATATGAAACCTTCAGGCTGCATCATGTATACATCCTCAAGCAGATTTCCATTTAGGAAAGCTATTTTCACATCCATTTGCCAAATCTCATAATCAAAATGAGCGGCAATTGCAAGCATGATTCTGATTGATTTGGACATAGCAACAGGAGAGAAGGTTTCGTCATAATCAACACCTTGTTTCTGACGATATCCCTTCGCTACCAACCTAGCCTTGTTGGTGCTAACCTTTCCATCCATGTCAGTCTTCTTTTTGAAGATCCACCTGCACCCAATGGGTTTTATCCCTTTGGGTGGATCAACCAAAGTCCAAACTTGGTTAGTATACATGGAATCCATTTCAGAATCCATGGCCTCAAGCCATGCTTTAGAATCTGGACTAGTAAGAGCCTCTTCGTAGTTTTCGGGTTCATCGTCTAACACGGGAACCTCGTCATCATCTCCCACTAGAAAACCATATCTAACTGGGAGTTCACGAACTCTTCGTGATCTACGAATAGGTGCCACTGGAGTCTCATCTAATGGGACTTCTTCGGGTACCTCAACCGCTTCTGTTGTTATAATTGCCTTTATATAGTTATAAAACATATATCTTATTAAAACAAATGATATAAAGAACAATTCATTTACAATAAGTTTGTATCCCGCAACAATTGACTATAGGACACTAAACCCCAACATGCTTAGGGTGACCGGCACCGGAGATGTTGACGGAAACTTTAGTCATAGTTTCAGAACAAGTTTGGGAAGCTTTGAGAGTTTTTAGAGAGAAAGCTTTGCCTTAGAATTCGGTAGGTGTAAAGAAAATAAAGAATGGGGATTTACCCATTATTTATAGCGGTGAAGAGTGGATCTTATCGAATCCATGTGTCAGTTTTGCCTTGGGATTGTCAACCGACAAAGATCCTGGCTTTTATGACACATTCGGCGCGTACGTCATCCTAGGTGGCTATTCGCGTGCTTAAGCATTAAGTGCAACGGATCTAACACTCAGCGTTTAGAATACTAAGCGTGTTGAATTCTGAGTGGTCAGTAGTATATGAAAGGATGAGTTCTCAGTTTAAGATTACTACTCGGTGTGCATATTGACTCAGTATTGATGTGTATTTTGTGTTAAGTACACAGCATGACAATCACTCAGCATGCATTTGCATAAATCATTCAGCATAGTAATTCACTCAGCATAAATTTATATTTTAGAACAGGAATTTACTGAAGAGGATTAAACATACCAATGGCTTCTCTCAGTATGCTGAACTGTTCACGGGCCAGTGGCTTTGTGAAGATATCAGCAAGCTGCTCATCCGTTGGGACGTAGGTCAGCTTTATCTCACCTTTGAGTACATGGTCTCTAATGAAGTGATGCCTTATGCTAACATGCTTCATTCTGCTGTGTTGAATTGGGTTCTTTGATAGATCAATTGCACTTTTGTTGTTGCATTTGACCTCAATTGTCTTTGTTTGAACACCATAGTCCTCAAGCTGTTGCTTAATCCATAGGACTTGAGCAACATAATGACCAGCAGCAATGTACTCAGCTTCAGTGGTAGACAAGGCTACTGACGCCTATTTCTTACTGAACCAAGATACAAGACAGCTTCCTAAGAAATGACATCCTCCAGAGGTGCTTTTCCGTTCTAGCTTGTCTCGACCATAGTCAGCGTCAGTGTATCCAACGAGTGTAAAGCCATGAGTGTTGGGATACCATAAACCTGCGTTCACTGAGCTTTGCAAGTATCTAAGGATTCTTTTTACAGCTATGTAATGAGATTCCTTAGGGTTAGATTGATATCTAGCACAGTAGCATACTGAGAACTGAATGTCCGGTCTACTGGCTGTTAAGTAAAGTAGAGAGCCTATCATACCTCGATACAATTTGCTGTCTACTGACTTACCATTCTCATCAGCGCAGAGGACAGTGTCAGTGCCCATAGGAGTGGATATTGGCTTGCAATTTTCCAAGTCATATTTCTTTAATATCTCCTTGGCATATTTAGCTTGACTGATGAAGATGCCATTCTTTCCTTGTTTTATTTGAAGTCCGAGGAAGAAGTTGAGTTCTCCCATCATCGACATTTCAAACTCAGTCTGCATTTGTTTGCTAAATTCTTTGCACATTGATTCGTTAGTTGCACCAAATATTATATCATCAACATAAATTTGAGCCAGCAGGGTATCTTTACCCTTTCTCTTAATGAATAAGGTTGTATCAGCTTTGCCTCTGACATAATTTCTAGTCAGCAGGAAACTGGCCAGCCTCTCATACTAAGCACGTGGTGCTTGCTTGAGGCCGTACAGAGCCTTTTTGAGTTTATAAACGTGGTTTGGGAATTTTGGATCCTCAAACCCTGAAGGTTGATTAACATAAACTTCCTCGTTTATAACTCCATTAAGAAATGCAGTTTTAACATCCATTTGGAATAATTTAAAGTTCATGTAAGATGCATATGCACATAAGATCCTAATAGCTTCTAGCCTTGCCACTGGGGCAAAGGTCTCACCATAGTCAATACCTTCTTGCTGACTGTAGCCCTGAGCTACAAGCCTTGCTTTGTTCCTGACTACATTTCCTTGCTCATCCAGTTTGTTGCGGAAGACCCATCTTGTTCCAATGGTCTTCTGACTCCTTGGATGTGGCACTAGCTCCCATACATCGTTTCTTCTGAATTGGTCGAGTTCCTCTTGCATTGCGCTCATCCAGAATTCATCTTCCTCAGCATCAGCGAAGTTCTTAGGTTCCTGAACTGAGACGAAGGCTACATTGCTGAGGTACCTCCTGAGTTGATTCCTCGTCATCAGGGTATTTCCAGCAGAATCAAAGATTGCACTCTCTGAGTGCCCTCTTGGAATCCTTATCTCTTTAGGTAGATTTATGTCTTGTGCTGTCTGTGTTTCAACAATCTCTGCAGAAGTAGACTGGTCAGTGAAAACAATCTTAGGTTCACTCTTACTCTTGGTCAGCCTTTTAGTGAATGACTCAGCAGCTGGTTCTTGGTCAGCGGTTGCTGAGTGTGGATCATCCTCGGTCAGTGGCTGGTATCTACCTGCAGGGTTAGTCTCGTCGAACTCAACATGTACTGACTCTTCTAAGGTTTGAGTTCGTTTATTGAAAACTCTATATGCTTTGCTGTTTGTTGAGTAGCCTAAAAAGATAGCCTCATCAGCTTTTGAGTCAAATTTTGCTAAGCTATCTTTGGTATTCAAAACAAAACATTTACAGCCAAAGGCACGAAAGTATCCAATGTTAGGCTTTCGTCCTTTCCAAAGTTCATAGGGGGTTTTCTTTAATATATGTCTAACTAGAGCCCTATTAAGAATATAACACGCTGTGTTAACAGCCTCTCCCCAAAAATACTTTGGAAGCCTATGCTCATCCAGCATTGTCCTGGCTATTTCAACCAGAGTTCTGTTTTTCCTTTCAACAACCCCATTTTGTTGAGGTGTTCTAGGAGCAGAGAAATTGTGGTTAATGTCGCTGGCTTCACATAATTCAACAAACTTTTAGTTTTTGAATTCTCCACCATTATCACTTCGGATGTGAGCCAATTTTAGGTCTTTATCATTTTCAATTTTTCTAACCAAATTTGAAAATGTCTCAAAGGTCTCATCCTTGCTACTCAGCAAGATGACCCAAGTGTACCAAGAGAAGTCATCTACAATGACCAAGGAAAATCTTCTTCCACCCAGACTCAGCGGCTGGACTGGACCGAAGAGATCCAAGTGTAGTAACTCTAACGGACGCTTAGTTGAGACAATGTTTTTGCTGTGAAAAGATTGTTTGGTTTGTTTTCCAGCTTGGCAAGCGTGGCATAATTGATCTTTTTCAAATTTAAGTTCAGGCAGTCCCTCAACCAATTGCTTTCTTGCTAATTTGTCCAGGAGGTCCATGCTTACATGACCAAGTCTCCTGTGCCATAGCCAGGAATTTTCTTCCTTTGATACTAAGCACACAGTTTTTGAAAACTTTTTCTCTAAGTCTAGCATAAAGACATTATCTATGCGAGGGGCAGTTAAAATTAACTCATTTGATTTACCCTCGTATATTTTACATCCAGTAGAATCAAATATAACTTTTCTCCCATTGTCACATAGCTGAGCTACGCAGAGTAAGTTATATTTGAGTCCGCTGACTAGGGAGACTGACTCAATAGTAGGATTGCCTCCGATGGTTCCTGACCCTACTATCTTACCCTTTTTGTTGTCTCCAAAACTTACATTTCCTCCTCGTTTACGCTCAAACGTGATGAACTGAGTTTCATCACCAGTCATATGCCTCGAGCATGCGCTGTCAATATACCACATCTTTGACTTCTCAGCACATCTCAGGCTTACCTGCATTGTAACTAGTTACTTTTAGGTACCCAATTCTTTTTGGGTCCTTGCTTGTTAGGTGCAACAGGTAAAGCATCATATTTTATTTTATGGCGGCATACTTTGACAGTATGGCCATTCTTTCAACAGAAGTCACAGCTGACCTTCTATTTAGGTTGTCTCACTGACTGGTCAGCACCCCAGTGTTGAGCATGCCAGCACACCTTTGTGGTGTGACCTTTCTTCCCACAGAAGTCACACTGGACATTCCGCTGGGGATTCCATCTCTGCTAAGTACCTTGGTACTGAGTTCTCAGAGGAATGTTTCTTTTATTTGGAACCTTTAATTGGTTCTGGATAGTTGTGACGTCCTTTCTCAGTTTCTTCGAAACTGATTGGACTTCAGAGACAGACTCATGTATGATCTTCATGTTGTCATGCAAAGTTGAGTTGTCCTGAAGAAGGTATCTGAGGTCACTCAGCTTGACCTCTTCAACCTCATCACAGCGCCTGCTGAGTGCTCTAATTTTCTTATTACACTTTTTGACAAGTGTATAGAGATCACTCAGGGCATTACCCATTTCTTTTCTGAGCTGGGAAAGTGGTATTACCTCATTTGATTGCTCCTCATCGTCAGATGCAACGGAGGGGTCAGCATGCTTAGAGACGCCCGACTCAGCAAGTTCGTCAGCCATGAAGCATATCTTTGCTGACTCGGTGGCCTCAGCTTCTGTTGATGAAGACTCATCACTGTCGCTCCATGTAGCCACCGTTGCCTTTTTGCCGTTCTTCTTATCTTTCCTCAGCGTGGGGCAGCTTGACTTTATGTGGCCAGTTTGATGACATTCAAAGCATGTAATGGGCTTTGAGTTGTCTTTCTTGTATTTGCTGTCGCTGGACTCAGCTTTATACTTATCAAACTTTCTGTAAGGCTTCTTAGAATATTTGTCATTTTTCCTGAACAGCCTTTTCATCTTCCTTTGAACATAGCCATCTATTCATCATCTGTTGAGCTTTCTGCTTCTTGTCTTCAGACTTTTCCTTCACCTCGAAGTTTTTCATTGATATCTCATAGGTCAGCAACGAGCCGATGAGTTCGTCATATTTGTAGGTGGTTAAGTCCTGAGCTTCCTCAACAGCGGTCTTCTTTGCTTGCCAGTCTTTAGAAAGACTCCTGAGTATCTTTTTGACTTGTTCTTCCTCAGTAAAGATCTTCCCAAGTCTCTTGAGCTCATTTATGATGTTGGTAAACCTTGCATTCATGTCAGATATGCCCTCATCATTGTTCATCTCGAATAGCTCGTACAGTCTCATCTGCTGGTTCACCTTGGACTCCTTTACTTTATTGGTTCCTTCATAAGTGACCTCCAGCTTCTTCCAGATCTCTTGCGCCGACTCACAACCTAAAATTTTATTATATTCTGCAGCATCGAGCGCACAGTGAAGCATATTAATAGCCGAAGCGTGATTTTGAAGCTTCTTGAGATCATCCTCTGTCCATTTGTCCTCAGCTTTTACAACTGTTTGTCCAGCCACAACTTCGACAGGTACAAATGGGCCTTGCACTATAGATAGCCAGGCACTCATATTTGTAACCTGAATGAAATTTTTCATCCTATTCTTCCAGAAGGTATAGTTAGACCCGAAGAATAGGGGAGGCCGAGTGATGGACAGCCCCTCAGGCAATATCTGAGTTGTTTGGTTTCCTGGGAGAAACCGAGTACTGTTTTCGCCCATAGTGGGGATCAGCTCAAGGTTGTTAAACCTTTTACAGTGAGCTTTTAGAGCTCTGATACCACTTGTTGGTCCCTTATAACATTACAAGTATAGTTCCAAGGGGGGTTAGGAACTATTTAAACTTTTTTCTTATTTAGGGCAGACTTCTTTTCTTAAGAGAAAAGGTTTTAACAGCGGCGCTGAGTAAACAGCAAGATACTGGCTTAGTCAACTGGTGACTAGGTCAGTTTCTTAACTTGAGTCAGGAGATAGCACTTAGAGTCTATTCCTGAGCTCAGATGTTTGATGCGCACAACTCAGCTTGACCTCTTTACTTGGTCAGCTTTTGGTTATTTAAGCAAGCAATATATATAAGGAGTTTAAGGTAAGAAATGCGTTACTCAGCAGATTTATCCAGGTTCAGCTTCTAAGCCTACGTCTTGTCCCTGGAACACATTCCGAGCTTTCGAATCCTCTACTGAGCTCTTTAAAGGTAGAGCCTCAAACCTTTTACAATCTTAGCAACTGAGTATAACAAGAGTATCTTCCTCTATACCTCTACTCAATCCTAATCTCTCGCTGAGTACTATAACCGAGTACTCAGCCTCTCCTTTCTAATCTCTAGAAATGATAAGTGTTTGTCCTAAACAATGATTGCAAAGACACCTTAAATGATTGAATAATCACTCTAGACTTTTACACAAAAGATATGAAATTTATGTAAGATTGCTTTGCTTTTTTGCTTGCAGAATTTGCGTAGAAATTTGGTCAGCGTAATGGCTTGATCAAGTTCTGTGTTGAATGAAGCTTCTGATGGCACTATTTATAGAGACGTCTGGACATCGGTCATTTCGAATTTCGAAATAACCATTGGAGGGAAATGGCTTCCTGTCGTTGTCATCCTGTCTTGCTCAGAGCTCTCGGCCAATCAGATTTGAGTATCTTCTGTCCTCGGTCAGCTTTTGGTCAGCTCGGCAGAATGTCTCTCCTTTTATGGTAAAGTCAACTGGACAGCATACTGTGTCGTCTGAACTTTACCCAAAGTGGAAACACTTTGTCTGGAAGTTTTCCTTAGCCAGCTGCTGTCTTGTACGCTTTGTCGAATCAACTCAGCAGCTTCGTTCCGAATTTGTTCCCTGAAGGTCTTCTAGATCCTTCTTCCGCTGAGTTGCGTTTTGTCCATAACGACAATGTTTTGACATTCGCGGGCCGAGTTGTCTTGAATCGTTTGACTTGGGCTTTGACTCTTGTATTGGGCTTGGGCCTTTTAATCCTTATGTCTTATAAACAATTTAACTCAACATTGAACAAACACATTAGTAGAATAAATCAAAGCATTTAAACTTAGTGTGTTTAGAATATTATACTTAAACAATTTTGTCAAATCAAAATTATGTGGAAAGGTGTTTCAACAATGACGATCTCGCCCCGCGACTTCTCCTTGTTGACTGGGTTGCGAGGTAGCGGTATCCTGGTCCCCTTCTTCTTTGTCATGGTGCGTCCCCGGGTCGACCGCGCCGAGTTATCCGCTTTGATTGGACCTGGAGTCTACACGGGTGTCAAGGTCACCCCGGCTAAGTTCGTTACCACATCTGGACTATTGAGTCACAGGGACTTCTGTGACCGAGACGACACGAATCAGGCTACGCGCAGCTTCCTTTTGTATGCCTTGGGCGAGACGATCTTCCGCACTAAGAGCGGAACTATACACGCGGGTCTTATTCAGGATTTCCGTGACTTGGATGTGGTATCGTCTTATGATTGGGCAGGAGCCGGCTTGGCTTTCCTGTACAAGTTTTTGGATCTGACTTGCCGGAAGCGCAAGGATTTCGGTGGTTACACCTTTGCTCTCTTGGTACGTCGTTCATCCTTGGCTTGTCTCCTTGTTCTTTTTGCGATTTCTGCTTTTGACATCCATTTTTGTGAGCAGGTTTGGGCCTACGAGAGGCGGATTCTTCCGTGCACTCGTAGGAGTAGGCCACGCACGGTCAGGCTTCCACTTATGGCGAGGTGGAGTGACTTTGATTTGGAGGCCGAGGAGGGGCGGACAGTGACGCGATTCCTAGCATGGATCGACTCGCGGACCTTAGGATAGGTGAATACCTTCTAACTATTCTCGATTTTCGTTCGATTACGCCTGACTATTCTCTTTTCTCTTTTTTCTTTTCACATTCGATTCAGATGGGACGACCTTGACTTTGGTCCCGATTACGCTTACGTTACCCGCATCCAGGGGCAGCAATGCGTACTTACAGGTCCCTGCGTGCGGGCATGGTACTTAGGCGATCGGGGCTTCACCGGGGTTAGCGCCTCACATTGGACACCTGGCGAGATCCCAGCGTCCATGTTTGCAGTGAGGACTATGCCTCTATCGGACATTCGTCGCGACTTGACCCGCCGATTTTCCCATCGAGATGTGTGGGACCATACAGGGGGTCGCATTCGCTATTTATCGACGCTGTTGACTCCGGTGGACCCTCCCGGGTTTGCGATGGATGTGGATCCCAGGACGGACGTGTTTTCAGCGGAGGCTGTCGCTGCGGTTTTTGGTCGAGAGGAGATCCCGGTGAGTGCTTGACCCTTTTTCATTCTTTATTTACGAGGTGGTTAGGGATGCTTATTGTGTCTTCATATGCAGGAGGGTTCCTTAAGGAGCGCTCGGATGTCCGACTTTTTCGACGGTGCTCGGGCCCGGACGCCTGCGAGTGAGTCCTCAGGCACTGCCCGACCAGAGCGGCCCTACCTAGGCGTACCTGTCCCCGACTTTAGGAGGGATTTCTCGGCAGTTCATTATGGCGAGACAGGAGTGGCCTATGCCGGTGTTGAGATAGCCCATCCCATTTTTACATCGAGGATGCCGTTCGATCCCCTGGATGCCCTCCATACTTCGAGGGAGACGTGCACTGATTACGTGGGGCTGTCCGGTTACTTCCGAGAGCAGCTCACCCTGCGTTGTGCCGACCACCTGGTGAGTTTTCTTATTCTGTTTTAGTGTAGTGAAATGTATGCGTATGATGCACATGTGTATGTATGACTTTTATTGTTGTCTGTTTTGATGTTTTTTTTTCCTTTTTTTTTTTGCAGAGCGCTCTTCATACGAATGAGCAGCGGTTCAGTGAGTTGCAGCGGGACGCCGATGCTAGGGTCGGCCAGGTCTATCGGGAGAGAGATGCTCACTGGTCAGAGATGATGCGGGTGGAGACCGAGAGGCGTCTAGCCGCAGAGGAGGTGACGCGAGTGGAGACCGCGGGGCGCCTTGCCGCCGAGGAGGGTCGTCGGGTTGCCGAGGAGGCCTTATCTGTGGAGCGGGCTTCTCGTCTGAAGGACTTTGAGGATTTCTAGGATGTTCCTCCTTATTAGGCTCATTATTTGCAGTTTCTTCATTAGTATTACCCCGATGTATAGTTTGTATATAGGGAGAGGGGTGGATAGGACGTAGGTTTTTTTATATGAAAGAGGTAGGAAATGTATAACTCATGATTTATAATACAATGCATTCAGTAGATTATAATGATTCCAATCATCCTCTTCAAATATATTCATGCCTTTATTTATTTACAAACAATAGAAATACTTAGCCGCTTATACATTATTTTCATAATTGCTCAAGATATAACCACTGTTACCAGGACCCGCCTTTGTTCGGTTTTCAGATCCCAGCGATTTTTCATCTCTCCTTTTACTATCCCGGAATTTTCAAACGAGTGCCCTTTTGGGTTTTCATCCATTGGGATGTCCCTTATTGTTGCATAGGTTGCCCTTTGCGGGTTTTCAACCTATCGGGAATTTTCATTTTCATTTTTTTTTTTTTTTTTACGAAAAGTATTTCTTAAGCCTATCCAGATTGGTAGGTTCGGAGAACTCCATGCCGTCCATAGTAGTAAGCTTCACCGCCCCCTTGCTTAGGATTTTCTTCACGAGGAAAGGTCCTTCCCAGTTTGGCCTGAACTTGCCCCTAGGGTCGGTGTGCGTCATTCGGATCTGTTTCAGCACCAGGTCCCCTTTCTTGATAGGGCTGGCCTTGACCTTTTTGTTGAAGGCTCGGGCCATCCTTCTCTGATTTAACTGCACGTGGTAAAGGGCCTCCATCCTTTTCTCGTCCACCAATGCTAACTGCTCATATCGCTTCTTCACCCATTCCGTCTCGAGAATCTTTGCTTCTACTGCGATTCTTAACGATCGCTTTTCAATCTTAATTGGGAGGACGGTTTCGGCCCCATATACCAAGGAGAACGACGTTGCCCCAGTTGACGTTCTAACCGTCGTCCGATAAGCCCATAAAGCGAGTGGAAGCTGCTCATGCCAATTCCGGTGCGATTCTACCGTCTTTATGAGAATCCTTTTAAGGTTCTTATTAGCCGCCTCTACTGCGCCATTAGCTTGTGGGCGATACGGAGAAGACCTATGATGCTCAATACCGTATTCTTGGAAGAGACTTCTCACCTCTCCCTAAAACTGGACCCCATTATCCGTGATCATGTGATGAGGCACTCCGAACCTAGTGATCAAGTGCTTTTCAATGAACTTCCTCATCTGCTTAGATCCCAACTTGCTAAACGATTCTGCCTCTACCCACTTGGTGAAGTAATCAATGGCGACTGCAATGAATTTGTGTCCGTTCGACGCATTAGGCCTCACCTCCCCGATGATATCAATGACCCAAGCCGCAAACGGCCAAATGGGTGCTAACACGTGCAGTTCCATAGCTGGTAAGTGATTATAATCTCCGTGGATTTGACAATCATGGCATTTCTTCGCATATTCGTTACAATCTCTTTCCATGGTGAGCCAATAGAAGCCTTGCCTTATGATTTTCTTTGCTAATACTGCTCCTCCCATATGGGCTCCACAAATTCCCGAGTGTACTGACTCCATTGCCTCACGGGCTTCTCCCTCATCCAAGCACCTCAGTTGTAATCCATCGGCATGTCTTTTGTAAAGCAAGTCATCGTGGATGACGAACTGCTGAGCTAACCTTTTAATCACAGCCTGATCCCTATATTCTGATTCTGCCGGGTACGCCCCACTTTTCATAAAGTTTACGATATCGAAATACCAAGGCTTTTCATCCGCTCCCAATAGCATTACGTCTTCATAGCACAGTTTGTGGGACCTCCTCAGCACCAAAGGCTTCGAGGCAAGGTTCCGAGGGTTATCCCATACTGACACCAAAGTGGCCAAAGCATCCGCTGCCTGGTTCTGTGTCCGAGGAATGTGATAAAAACGACACTCACTGAATCTCTACGCCAATCCCTCCAACTGGTCTAGGTATGGACGCAACCTTTCTTCCCTTACTTCCCAGTTTCCCTGCGCTTGTTCGATGATCAGTTTTGAGTCGCCCCAAATTTCAACATATGATGCTCCTAGCGCTGCTAATGACTCCAACCCATAGATGCACGCTTCATACTCGGCCATATTATTGGTGAGAGGGAAGGATAACTTCTTTGCCATTGGGACTCTTTCTCCTTCTGGTGAGATAAGTAGCACTCCTGGCTCCATTTGAGTTAACTACTCCATCGAAGAACATTTTCCACGGTATAACTTCTATTGCGTTCAAGTGCTCATCGGGGAAATCATAGTTTATCTCCTCTTTTGCGTTCAGAGGCTGATTGGCCAGAAATTCTGCTACGGCTCTCCCCTTAATAACCTTTTTCGTTACATATTCGATGTCAAATTCGGACAAGAGCAACAACCATCGGGCTAGCTTCCCTGTTAGAGACGGAGTTCGGTACAGATACTTCACGGGATCCATCCGAGAAATAATGATCACTTTGTAGGATTGAAAATAGTTCCGTAGTTTCTTTGTTAGCCATACTACTGCCACGCACGTCTTTTCAATCATGTTATACTTAAGCTCGTATTCCAGGAACTTCTTACTCAGATAATACACCGCGTGCTCCACCCCGGTGTCCCCTTCTTGGGCCAGCATTGCCCCAATAGATCGCTCCTCGATTGCTACATAGAGGAGAAGCGGTTTTCCAAGTTTAGGTGGTCTTAAAACCGGTGGATTAGACAAATAGTTCCGGAGCAGCTTAAAGATCGGCTCGCAGATCGTAATGAGTCGGGCTATGAACCGACTGATATACTGAACCTGCCCCAGAAATCCTCTCACTTCTTTCTCATTCTTGGGTGCTAGCATTTCCTGTATGGCATTTACCTTGTCGGGATCCACCTCAATCCCCTTGTTACTGATCACATAGCCTAAGATCTTTCCCGATGAAACGCCAAAGAAGCACTTCTTCGGGTTCAACCTTAGCTTGAATTCTGCAATTCGGGGCAAAAACTTCTCAAGTGCAGCGAAATGCCCCTCTCTTGTCTCCGACTTGACCATCATGTCGTCCACATAGACTTCCACTTCTTTGTGTATCATATCATGGAACAGTGCCGTAGCCATTCGTTGATAAGTTGCCTTGACATTTTTAAAACCAAACGGCATTACCCTATAGCAGTACGTTCCCCACTCAGTTGTGAACGAGGTCTTTGCCTTGTGCTTTTCTGCCATTTGAACCTGCATGTAGCCCATGAAGCCATCAACATTTGTGTGCAAGACGCTCGAATACGTCGATGTGAGGCAATGCGAATTCATCTTTGGGGCAAGCCTTGTTAAGATCTCTATAATCGACGCACATTCTCACTTTGCCGTCCTTCTTAGCGATTGGCACTACATTTGCGACCCAAGGGGGATAGTCGATCACTTCGATGAACCCTGATTCTAACTGTTTCTTCACTTCCTCTCTGATCTTATCTTCCCATTCCGGCCTCATGCGTCGGAGTTTCTGTTTCACGGGCTTAGCATCGGGGTATGTTGGAATACGGTGAGTTACGATTGATTGATCGATTCCTGGCATGTCTTCGTATGTCCAAGCAAACACTATTTCGTATTTTTTAATTATTCTCTCAAATTCTTTCCTCTCTTCAGTAGTTAATTCTTGAGCAATTTGTATAAGTTTAGGATTTTCATCCGTGCCAAGATTGAAAGTTGACATTTCTATTGTATTGATTTCAAATGTAGGCATGTTATATGAATGAGAATGCATGGAATGATCAGAATCAACATCAAAGCAAGTAAGCAAAATCAGAATTCATTTCATTGATAGTGTTGGCGAGTACATCATCGGATTCAAATAAAGCAGTAATATAATTGTCATTAACAGGGTTCTCGGGTTTTTCATAAGGTTCGGAGGTATTGGGCTCGTCCACCGCTCCCACAGTTGCTTCAATAGTGATGACCTGCTCCTCGGCATTCAAATCTAACATCATGATCTCCTCGACAAAGCAGCTCGCCTCTCCTTTACCCCAGCTGGTGACATCATTGAAGATCTCAAAACCTGGCAGAATCTTTCCTTCGGTGCTAGTCCATGACTCATGAGCCCCCGAATAAACCTTCCCGTGGCCTTCATTCACAAAATACTTTTTTAGGCCCACCTGTCCCTCACCACCTGTGTTGGACGGACCTTCCAGCTCATATCCCAAACCCCTCCGGGTTTTCTGACTCTTGAAGTCCGGAAATTCTGGCAACCCTTGATGGTGTGCTCCCAAGCCCATACCGGGGATGAAACCCCCTTTCATCATCTTTACCACATCGGCGGTCATGCTAGACTCGTAGATCCCAGAAACTTGGAATCCGGAGAAAAGCTGAGGCTCAATTCCCAACGCCGCCACTGAACTCAATTTCTCAGCTTTGATCGTCACTATCTCCTCCCCGAAGGGGAATTTGATCATTTAGTGGAGCGTGGAGGGCACACCTCCTAACTTATGGAACCATGGGCGTCCCAACAACACAGCAAAGGTCACCGGTATATCCAGCACGGTGAACTCAGTTTCTTCTTCATGCGGTCCTACCTTAAGCTTGACCTTAAAGACTCCTTCAATGTGCCTGCGGCTATCATCGTAAGCTCTGATCACGGTTTCCGAGGCCGTCAGATCTCCTCTTTCTACTCCCAACTTGGACAAGAGTTTCAGCGGGCAGACATTAATGGCCGACCCATCATCAACCATCACACAGCTAGTCTTCTTCCCGTTAATTTCAGCTCGGATGTACAAAGGCTTGTTGTGAGCCTTACCCTCCTCTGGGAGATCTTCGTCGGTGAAAGTGATTTCAGTCTTCTTCCGGGCCATAATCGCTCCCACTAATGCTGCCGGCTCAGTATCGGTAGAAATGACCAAATTCTGCAGCTCCTTCATCAGATTCTCACGGTGGTACTTGGAATGGCATAGGACTTCCCACACCGTGGACTTAGCTTGTGTTTTCTTCAACTGTTCGAGGACTTGGTCATCCGGCTTAGGAGCCGATCCTTCCCCTATTTCAGTCTCAACCATGGGTGCCTTCCCCTCAGCCACCCGACCTGATCTTGTCATAACAGCGATCTCCGGCTCATCATCAGATTCATCCCAAATATTGATAGGAATTCTCCGATCGGCATCCTCCTCCTCCGAGGAACTTTCCCAAATATCCACAACCATCAGATCCATTACGTGATGGACGTTTGGGTTCAAATACAAGGGATCTGCCGATCCATACATGTCCCAGCCTATCAACTCCTCATAATCCCTGAGGGACACTCTGCTCATCCTTCTTGCCGCCATCGGAATAGCGCCTCTCTGTATGCACATGAGCTGCACCTTATCACTCATCATTTCATGACACTGCTCGTAGCGATACCTCCACCTCCTAGCGTAATCCACAAACGGTTCCTCTGGGAATTGCTTGATCCTATCCAGATCTTCCAGGGATCCAGTCCATGGAACATACATCTCATACCTCGACACAAACGCATCCCTAAGAGGTATCCAATGACCCATTTCTTCCTCTGATAGGCCTTGGTGCCATAACAAGGCTTCTCCCATGAGAGTTTCCGGGAAATGTTCATGTAATTCACATTGAGGGAACACAGCGTCATACATATGGTTGCGGAACAACCTTGCATGCTCAACGGGATCCCGATATCCGCCATACTTGGGCATTTCCAACACCGCTTCAGGTGTTTCGTAAGAGGGTGAGTCCGGGGTTTGCTCCGCAAGCATCCATACTGTATATTCCTTAATGAACCTCTTGGTCATCGCGGCCCAATCGCACTTGATATGCATCGGGAGAGACATATACCACATCAACGGCTCACCCATCAGCGAATTACAAAACAAACTCATGATCTCTTCTTCTTTAAAACCCAACGGCCCCATGGCTGACAAGTAGAAGTGAAGGTGCTCCATTGGATCTTTGTTGCCATTGTATTTACTGACAGCTGGCAACGGACGCTTAATAGGTCCAATTTGGAGCGCAAAACACTCCACAGTCTTATCTTTAGCTTTCTTGTACTTCTCTAGGAATAAATCAAACAACCGTTCCCAATCATGCTTGCAGGAGTCAGGCAACGAGTGGAACCATCCCAAAGGCTCGCCAATTAATGAATGGTGGAACCACTGAGCAATCTCGTCCACCCCGAAGGATTCAACAAACATATCATGCATATACTCACGCAAGTGCACATCAGGATTCTCTCCTCCACTGAATAGACTCAATTCTGGCACAATAATTCGAGACGACCCTTCTCCGGTTTCTTCAGCACTATCTTCATCATACGGTACTCCACCGTCTAACCCTTCATCCATCGGTTCACCCTTTTGCTCCTTGCCAAGGAAGGACACATATAAACCATTTCCAACATTACTCTTCTCATCGGAGTCCAACAACTCCTCTTCATTTTCCTCGAAGGATTCCATGACTAATCTTGCTCCGAGCCCAGATCCGATCATGCTTACCCTATGGTTGGGCAATGGATTACGCCTAGTGGAAGGGTTCGCTGACGAAGGATCAGCTATCTTCTTTTCCCTAATCAAGTCCTGAATCTCGTGTTTCAGTCTCTCGCAGTTCTCAATAGTGTGCCCATAATTACTGTGGAACTCGCAGTATCCCCTAGCTTTTATCTGCGGAGCAGGCGGTGCCTTGTTATAAGGAGTGAGGGCTTTCAACAACCCCTTTTTCTGCAATCGTTCGAAAACTTTTGCGTAGGTCTGATCAAACTTGGCGAACTACCTCTTCTCGATAGCATTAAGATCAAGCACTTTCACTGCGGCCGATTCTGTACTCGCGCTTGGCCCTCCGGCACTATATCCAGACTTTGTCCACTTGGTATAAGCTTTCTTCGGCTCTCCGTCCCCCTCAACTGTCAAGGCGCAGCTATACATCTGACTGAAATCGGTAAAAGGCATATACCGCAGCTCATTCTTAATATACGGTAACGTGTTGCCAATTACCATTCGGATCTGATCCTGCTCAAGCGGCTTTTGCTTTATAACCGCAGCCTTGGCCCTCCATCTCCTCACAAAATCAGAAAAAGATTCCCCAGTCTATTCTTTAGTGCTCTCTAGCTCCTTCAGAGTAACCTCAAGCATGGTGTTGAAGCTATACTGAGCGATGAATGATTTCGCTAATTCCTTCCAATCTTTCTTCGTAACCATCGGCAACGCATGGAACCATACGAGGGCAGCCCCTTCCAAATAAGTATTAAACAGCCCCAGGACTTGATCTTCAGTCAGGATCGTGTGCTTCATTACTGCGACATACTGATTCATGTGAGCCGTAGGATCCCCAGTTCCATCAAACTTCTTCATGTCCGGGAGCCGGAATTTCAAAGGCAAAGCAGTTGCCGACAAGCAGTTTTTCAAATTATAAAAGTCCTGACTCCCGGAGCTTCCCCCTCGTAGATCCTGCTCCTCCTGAGTGATGTGCTGTTTCCACTCCTCTTCCTTAGCCTTCTCTTTCTCAAGCTGTTTCTGGATATAATCCTGATAGTCATCCTCGTTCCCAAAGCAGGGACCGGTGTTCACTTCATTCTCAGCGCGTTTGCTACCACTCTTGTTATCCTTCAACGCTAGCTCAGCGAGCTGGGCCAAAATTGCGGCCAACTGATCATTAATGTTGTTCACAGAGGTTTCTAATTCGGCCACTTTCGTCGGTCGCAGACATACTGGCAGAAGACTGAGTATACTCGGACGAAGGTGATTCAGAAGCCACAACTGCTGATTCAGAACTGTCAATCTGTAGCTGATCAAACTGCCTGACTAGCCGGTTACTCTCACGGAACCACAACCGCTTAATGATGACGTCTGCACGAACAGTATCCATTAGTATGTATGCATGATTTTATATGCATGATTCGTGGTGTGTGCGTTTATTTATTTACGGATATATAAGATAAGAAGAACAAACGTCAGTCTAATTACACGTATCACAACATCTCTCTTCCACCCTTATTCCTCCACACACTCGACGGTCCAAGTCTCGTTCCTAGGATTTTGGTTTGGGGCTCACGTTGCGGTCCAGGGGACGCGTGATGCCATCGATTATTGTGGAAAAAAGTAAATCATCCATCAGACAATACAGTTCGTTTTGACGTATCCACATCCAGTGACTAAGATATCGACCAAATGGATTGTTCTTTCGAATAACTCGTCTTTTGTCATTTCACGAGATGCATCAATTCTGGTTTTGACACCCTTTGAACGAATCTCGGATTTTAGACGTGGTACGAGTTATTCCTCTGGTTCAATCGTTCGTCACTGACAATGACTCGTTCCCTTTTATTCGCGTGGGTTCATGTCTCGATTTTTGGATTACGACGGGATCTTTTGGATCTATCGAGAGACGTAACCACGTGTTTATTTAGTGATGAAATCACTTTTTATTTTAGGGAACGAACTCGTCGCATAACGGGTTTGTTTTTAGCGTCAAGAATCCGTTTGCTCGTTTTGGCTATATGAAAAGACGACGAGTCTTATTTGAGCGCATGGTAATCTTTCGGCTAGCAACAATTCTTTATTTCTTCCAATTTACGGGATATATCATCCTAGCGTGGTTATAGAAAGTCAACGTTTCGTTGAATCGCATGTTTATTCGAAGCAAGGATATTGCCATTCTTTTTCATTTAGGCACGAGTTAAGCAAACACGCATGTCGGGCCATATTTCTTGTAGTTTGGTAACGGTCGAAATGATCAAGCCATTAGTCAAACCTACAGTCTCGTCCATATGGTGCAATCACGCGGTTTCTTGTCTTAATTCGGCTTCGTGATTTTAAATGGCATATATACCAGTTCAAGGCACGTATTTAACGACATTGGTTCCTTTTCTTTAACTACTCTCGGGATTGACATATATCGTAGATACATAATGATTTTGGTCGTTTGTTGATTTTTGCTTTTCTTTTATTTTCTTAGTCACTTTCGCGAATACGTCCATTTCTCTTAAGAACAACACAAGGCGTAATGTAAGAGTTCATTTTTCGTTTAGAAGGGTCGGGCCACGTTTATGAAACTCTTTACGTTACAACGGGGTCGTTCGAAACAGAAATGTTCTTTGTTTTCGTTTTGTCATAATCTCGTTTTATCCCAACCTATTTAAAGAATGTGAATAACGGTTACTGTTAATATAGTCTTTTGAATCGAGATATAACTATCCTTAATACCAAACCAATTCATACTAATACGTGCTTATGTCATAACGCATTTCCTGAACACGTGCCTTCTTCGGGACATGGAAAGGGACCAGGCGCGTCGCACAAGTTCATTCGTACGAGATGACTAAGTCGTCTTTAGTTCGAATCGTTCCGATGTTTTGGTGTAGTTTGTATATCGGTTTAATAGTATATATTAACGTATCGTTTCATTTTCTTTACATATTTTAGGATTAGACATGTATCATGGCAATTTGAAAACACGAACTGATTCATTTATCACATCAAAAATAGTAACGGGTAATCCTATGGCAACTTCTAAGGCTACTATATGCTGACACGGCTGATCGCGGGACCTCATAGGACTACACAAATTCGCCCCTAACGAATGGATGGGGACCCTTTGGCGCCTTACTGTAAGGGGGAACTTACACTAGCCTCTTTCGAGCGACGAATGGACTCTCGCTAGAGGTTTCACGGAAATTACCCAAAAGGTTTGCAATAATGCGTATGAATGTATACGAAAAGAAATAATACGATCCGTCCCCGTTAAGGGCTTAATACACGCCTTCCGGAATCAAATTTCTCGCTTCCCCAGCAGAGTCGCCACTTGTTAGACAAGGTGCCGAACGGCCTCGCCCGGGCGGACCGGGGGGTGGACACCTCATGGCGACGTAAGCGGTGATTGGCACCGAAAGCAATCAATCGCGGAATCAAGCTGCTCGGCAGGACCGGAGCTCGGAGTATGGAAGAGTCGCCACCCACGAATGGGAAAATGAACACCGATCCCTTGCGGGAGACCGGTGAGGGTTCGGGAAACTAAGGTACGAGATGAGAAGGCTAGCTCCTTTCCGGAGAAAGGCTACTAGGAACCCGGACATCGCCCGGTTATGAACCACCGGCCTCCTACTCAGCGTGTTAGGCGATAACGGACTAATCGCATATTTCTTTAAGTTCAAAATTCATTTGAAACCTTTTCTTTCTCGCTTTGAAAACCGTTTTGAGCATGTTATTGAAAGCCATTTCAGTAAAGAATCACCCATTTTGCATAAATTTAAAATACATAGGAGAGAGAGGGGGAGAAGAAAGAATTGATTTATTCACGGTGTGATTTTATGCTTTAGACTATACACTAACTCTAAGCTAATCTCACTCCCCAAAAACGAGTTTATTTACATGGTTCGTACCTCAATCGCCGTTGAAACGATTTAGGTACGTTTCAAAATCCTGTTAATGATGTTCCCTCGAATCGCCGTTGGAACGACTCGAGCGTTTGAAAACATTGAGCAAACCATTTTAATCTAAAAACATGGTTAAGCATACAAGTCAATTTATTTTGAACAAAATCATTTAATTAGGAAAAGATTCAAAACTCTATTATTTACAAATAGAAAACGATTTTAATTACAAGGTTCGCTTAATCCGTTGTTGGAACGAATTAAGGTTTTAAAACGTGATGTTTAGGAAGTGGTTTGAAATGATAGAAAAAAGCCTTTTATTTACTCTTTAGGAATATCTAGAAAAACTTTTAGTTTAAATAAGCAAGTTAAACTCTCTTTTTGTGGTTTGTTTTCCCTTTTTTCACTCAATTGAACCTTACTTGAACATAATTACAACAATTAACAAATCAAGGTCCAATTTTACCCAATCAAATATATTTAAAATATAAACATATATATACAAAAATAAGATAGGAATATATAGTTTTATCTAAAAATAAGGATGTATCTATAGATAAAAATGAATAAGAAATACTATATGATATAATAAAGAAAATGAGAAAAAATTACTAAACAAAATACATTTTTATCCTAATTATAACTATGTAAAAATAACTAAAACTATACAAGTTTAAAAGAAAAGGAAAGTAATTTGGATCCCAAAATAGTTTATAAATATATAGGAAATATCCCATCCTCAATAATGGCTAAATCCATTTAAATAAACCAAAAAACTATATATACATACAAATAATTCCATAAAACCAAAACAATGAAAATTATAATCGAATATACAAAGTAAGTAAGTATATAGATAATTATTGGGTGAATGCCTCAAAAATAATTTTAATTAACATATTACATAATTATACACATATATATATATATAAGAGATTAAATATCAAAAAAATTGAAGAAATGAGTTTAAAAGAGTATTTTCGGATTCCAGCAGATTACCGACGGAAAATCCGTCGCTAATCTGCTGTTAGTGACAGAAAAGGCAGAATTACAGATTTAGTCCAACAGTTTCCAGATTTATTCAAAAGCTTTAGATTAGATCTATTCTATCGTTTTGGACCTCCGAACTACCCAAATTGGATCATAGTCTATAACGTAGACTCCTAAAACGATGTTTTCTTTTAAAACGTTATTTAGAAATATTTTCCAAAACTTATAATTACAACGTTTTTAATCCCGAACTACCTTTGGATCGGATCACGGTTCGTATTGGGATGTTAAAACGAGGTTTTTATTTCAAAACAAGAACGAACGTTTATTTAATACGAGACAAAAATAAATAAATACGGGAAATTAAATAAGACGTGATAAATAAATAACTAAATAACTAAAAACTATATCCTAAAAAATAAAATAAGAAAATAAAGTAAATGAATAAATAAATGAAACCAATAAAATGAGTCTAGTCCTCGGATAATACCTCAAGATCGGTATTTGACCGCTGAAGTCGATTGATTCCACGAGTTGTCTTTTTGTGTTTTTCGGTTTTTTTAGTAAAAATTTAACTTTTAGGGAATTCGGACTTTTTGAGAAAAAAAATATTTTCCTCAAAAAACTTCACTTTCTCTCTCTAAAAATGTCTAGAGTGAGAAAGCTCTCCAAAATCCTCCCCCCCCAAATGCATGGGGATCCGTGCCTTATATAGGCGAGGATCCCCGGAAACTTTGGGCGACGCCCGATTAAAATTGGGCGTCGCCCAAAGGAGGTTGGGCGATCACCCCACACTAGTTGGGCGAACGCCCAACTTGGTTGGGCGGACGCCCAACTTCTGTTGGGCACGCGCCCAACTAACGTTGGGCGTGCGCCCAACAGGCATCGGGCGTTCGCCCAACACAGTTTGGGCGTTCGCCCAACGTCGTTGGGCGTCCACCCAGAGGCCGTCGGGCGTGCGTCCCGTGCTGTCGGGCGCGCGCACCCAGCGGCCGTCGGGTGTGCGCCCCGCGCTATCGGGCGTGCGTCCAACTGTCGTCGGGCGCGCACCGACTGCCGCTAGGCGCTCGCACCACGTCGCTGAGCACTCGCGAGCCGTCCACTCGACGACCGCAACTCCTACTGACCTCTCGTTTTTTTTATTATATTTTTTGCTTTAAAACTTCCGGAACCAACTGCTTCAACCGTCTCGTTACAGGTTTTCATCACAGGTCCTCCGACTCGCTGTCTACAACAACGTTTGGGGAAAATTTCATGGAAAGATACGGTTATGGGAGTTGTCGAGGAGGAGCCATTATTAAATGATAGCCTGAGGGATGGTGATTTGGAGGAGGTTTTTTTTGATTCAGATGTGGAGGATGGGGAACAGGATGATCCTCTATGTCCTGTGATTCTGCTTTCTTTGGCTGATAAATGTAATCTCCGGGCCAAATGGAAGTTGTCTTTAATAGTGACGGTTCTTGGAAAAGGAATTAGTTTTAACTATTTTGCCCAGAGAATCTAGGCGCAGTGGGCTAAAAAAGGGAAAGTCAGTATCACTGACTTGGAAAATGATTATTATGTAATTAAATTTCCCAGGCTGAAGACTATAATGCTGTGATTAACGGGGCCCTTATATTATCTCTAATCATGTTCTGGCCTTAAGGCCATGGGTCCCTAACTTTAATCCACATGATTGTTCGGTGAATAGAATTCTAACTTGGGTGAGATTCCTGAGTCTTCCAATCGAATATTATAATGAAAGTTTTCTTAAAAAGATTGGTGGGCTTGTTGGCAAAGTTCACCATGTGGACAAAACTACCATTGGGGCAGTTAGAGGTAAGTTTGCAAGAGTTTGCATCAATATTGACCTTGCTAAACCCCTGTTGTCTAAATTCTGTTTACAAAATACAGTTTATTTTATTGAATATGAAGGAATCCATAACATTTGTTATGAGTGTGGTATGTTTGGTCATACTTATGAGGGTTGTTCTAAAAGGAAGAAGGTGGTTGAAGAGGTAGTTGAAGCTGTTAAGGCTAGAGAAGAGGAGATTCAAGGGGATGGGAGGAACTTCGGCCCTTGGATGGTCGCTAAGAGGACGGGCAGAAGAAGGACACGTGCGTCAGTCGTTCAGAATCGTCCTCTTGAAATTATTAAGGATCCTGTTCTGATGCAAAATGATCATGGAAATAAGGAGAGGCCATGTCCGAAGGAGAAAGAAGGTACCAGTGATGATGCGGTCATTAGTTCAGGATCTAGATTTGGGGCTCTAACTATTGAGGATGAACAAGACTCTTACCACTCTAATGAGCTTCTTGAGTTGAGCATGCCGGGTTTAGAATTTGCTGAGCCGGCAGGGAATAATGTGGAGGCAGTTAATCCTCTCTTTGAGTCCAAAGAAGAAGTCCAAGGTTGCTCCCAAGTTCAGGCCTCACAAGTGAAAGAGAAGTACAAAGAGGTTAGTATCCCTAAAATCTGTGTTGAGCCTAGAAATGGAAAGGCTATGGGTGTCAATAAGATGAATATGAAAAAACCTAAGGGTAATCATAAAAATAACCAAAGCTCTTTGGAGTTTTTCGAGAAAAGGGGGCCTGCAGGTACCTCTTCTAGGCTCTTAGGAGCCCCTAATAAGTATCTGGTTTAGGGTATTGGGCCTGGGGTAAGTAGTCTTCCTTTTTTAAGGATTTGTTTGTTTGGAATGTTAGAGGAGCGGCTAGCAAGGCTACCCGTATCCATGTTAAAGATTTAATTAAACAGTTTAACCCTTCTTGTTTTGCTTTAATGGAAACTAAGATCAGTGGAGCTAAAGCTGATGAGGTGGTTAGAATGTTTAGAAATTGGAAGTGTGTCAGATCGGAGGCTACTGGCCGGGCTGGAGGGATTTGGCTTTTTTGGAAGCCTGATCGTGTTCATTTTGATATAGTTAGTATGGATAAACAATTTATTCACAGTAAAATTATCTACCCTGGTAATAAACCCTTCTTTATCACTGTTGTGTATGCTGATCCTGTCCTGGACAATCGTAAAAGGCTGTGGGAGGTTCTATATACTATGAGTACGAGTATGGCGGATGCTTAGTTTGTGGCTGGTGATTTTAATGATATTGCTCTTATGAGCGATCAAATAGGGGGTGGTAATCACTATGTGAATCGGTGTCTCAATCATAAACAGAGTATGGATTTGTGTGGGATGTCGAATCTGGGTGCCGCTGGTCATAAGTATACTTGGAAATGTAATAGTACTTTTATTCGTTTAGACAAAGTTTATGCAAACATTTCGGCACAAAGTAGATTTCCTGAGGTGACTGTGTTAAATCTCCATTTTCGTCACTCTGATCACTGTCCTATCTTAGTCAAACTGGTGAGAGGCCATCGTCCTAGAGGGGATAGACCCTTTAGGTATCAGGTGGCTTGGGAATCTTACCCTGAGTTTAAAAACTTTGTTCAGGATAATTAGAAGTCTCATTCTAATGTTTTACAAGTTGCTGAGGGCTTTAGAAGTAATGTGGTGGGTTGGAATAAAAACATCTTTGACCATATTATCAGAAGAAAGCACAAAATTTTGAGCAGGATTGAAGGCATCCACCATATATTGGAGGTTAGGTTTGATCATAGTTTGGATGGTCTTCTTAGATCCCTCCAGAAGGAGTTGGAAGCTGTGCTAAGGCAGGAAGAGCTACTTTGGTTTCAAAAATCTAGGAAAGCTTGGATTAAAGATGGAGATCGCAATACCAGATATTTCCATCTTTCTACTGTTATTAGAAGGCAGAAGAATCAGATTGATGCTATCAAAGATCCGAATGGAGATTGGGTTTATGAGGATATTTGTCACTTGGCCCTTAATTTCTATAAAGATTTATTCAAAGAGGACCTTATGGATCTGGATAAAGCTCTTTCTAGAAATAAGTTTCCCATATTGGGAGATGATAAGGTTCTGGAAGCTTTTCACCCTACTGAGTCGAAAGAGATTGATCAAGCAATCTTTAGTATTGGAGCTACTAAAGCTCCTGGGGTTGATGGTTTCCCTGCCGGTTTTTATCATAAACATTGGGAGACTGTGAAGGAAGGTATTTACAGTTTTATTAAAGGAGTTTTTAATGGGTCCGAGGATATTAAGCTTGTGAATAGAACTCTTCTGGTCCTGATCCCTAAAGTGGAGAAGCCGTCTTCTTTCTTACAAATGAGGCCTATTAGTCTTTGTAATGTACTTTACAAGGCTATTACCAAAATTGTGGCAAATAGACTCCGGTGTATTCTTCCTGCTATTATTAGCCAGAATCAAGGCAGTTTTGTCCCAGGAAGACAGATGATGGATAATGTGGTTATAGCTCAGGAGATGGTTCACTCTATGAGAATCAAAAAGGGAAAGAGGGGTATTGTGGCTCTGAAGCTGGATCTGGAAAAAGCTTATGATCGCCTTAACTGGAGTTTTCTTCTTGATAGCCTGAAGAGAGCAAGGATTCCGGATAATTGGAAAAGATTAATTGAGGTCTGCATTTCTTCTCCTGTTTTTCAAGTTTTGATTAATGGGGCTATGTCCGAAGAGTTTACTCCTTCCCGGGGAATCCGTCAAGGGGACCCCATGAGCCCCTTCTTATTTGTTATTGCGATGGAAAGGTTGACTCACCTTATCCAAGAAGCTGTTGGTAATGGGATCTTCCATCCGGTTTCCATCAATAAATTCTGTCCCCCGGTTACTCATTTGTTCTTTGCGGATGATGTTATGATCTTTGTGGAAGGAAATGAGGAGAAAATTGGTGTGATTATGGATATCCTTAACTGTTTCTGCTCTGCTTCTAGTCAAAAGCTTAATATCCAAAAATCCCGGATGTTGTGTTCTAAAAACATGAGTCAAAGAGTTTGCAAAAGGTTGAGTGAAATTTCTGGTATACCTCTGACTAACTCTTTGGGTAAGTATCTAGGGATCCCCCTCCATAGTGATAGAGTTTCTAAAGCTTCCTTTAAGGAGACTTTCGACAAAACTAATAGAAAATGTGCCAATTGGAAAGATAGAACCCTTTCATTTGCGGGCCGTCTTACTTTAATTCAGTCAGTCAATTATGCGGTTCCTAATCATATTATGCAAGCTTGTCGGTTGCCTGAGCCTGTTCTCAATGATCTTGATAAAATCAATCGTCGGTTCCTGTGGGGGGACTCTGAGGAGGGGAAAAAAAATTCACCTTGTTCCTTGGAAAGAGGTTTGTCAACCTAAAAATATGGGAGGTCTGTGGATAAGACAAGCCAGGGACAATAATAAAGTGTTATTAATGAAGCTTCTGTGGAGGATGTGGAAACTTCCGTCTTCTCTTTGGGTTCGGTTATTGTGTGGTAAATATAGAAAGGATAGGATTTTTGGGGGTCCTAAGGAGAGAGTTATTAATTATTCCTTTCTTTAGAAAGGCCTTAATGTTGTGTTTTCAGAGTTTTGCTCTGGGATTGGTTGGGCGGTGGGTAATGGTAAATCTATTAGCTTTTAGAATGACGTCTGGATTGATAAGAAGCCCTTATTAGAGGTTTGTAACTCTCTGCCGCCTTCTGATGTTCAGAATTGGAGGATTGCTGATGTGGTGGATTCTGAGGGTGATTGGATTTGGTCGAGGGTCGAATCTTGCCTCAGTCTGGAAACGCTCCTGAAAATTAGAGGAGTTAAAATTAGTAGCAAGGATGAAGATAGGGATAGTCACTGTTGGTCTTTGACAAACAACGAGACTTATTCTTGTAAATCTGCTTTTGAGGCCTTCAATCAAAATTTGGAGACTCCGCACCCAGAAGTTTGGAAGTATATTTGGGCCTTGAAGGTCCCGTACCGCATTAGGAGTTTCTTGTGACTTGGTGTTAAAAATAGGTTGCTTACTAATTTTGATAGAAAAAGACGTCATTTGGTGGAGTCTGGTGCGTGTAGTAGATGCAGAGGGCATGAAGAAACCATTTGCCATGCTCTTAGAGATTGTGCTAAGAGTAAAGAGGTGTGGAGGAAATTTCTCCCTAACCAGTTGCTATCTGATTTTTTATCCCACTCTGATCTTAACTGGTTTGTAGATGGTGTTAGTGGGAAGCTGTTGGCCGAGCTGGAGCATGGTGTTATCATCTTTGCGGTTGTCTGTCACCAGATTTGGAAATGGAGGAATGATGAGATTTTTGGAGGAGAAACTGTTGTTATTCCTAATTTGGTTGATTTCTTTTCTAAAAAGATTGGTACTATTACAGACAGCTTCAAAGAGGATACTTTAGCTAGGTCTATCTAGAGGAAGGATGTTCATCTCCTTGGCTGGAGTAGGCCTAGTGAAGGAGTGGTGAAGTTAAATACTGATGGCTCTTGTCTAAAGGACGGTAAAATTACTGCTGGAGGGGTTCTGAGAGATGCTGGTGGGGCTTGAGTGTATGGGTTTGCTCAGAATCTAGGTATGGGTTCTTCATTTTTTGCGGAGTTTTGGGGGATTTTTTCTGGCCTCAGGTTTGCTAAGAACCTGGGCTTGAAGAAGCTACTTGTGGAATTGACAACCTCGAAGTTGTCAAAATGATCTCTGATAATAATGCTATTTGTTTAAGTAGCCAGAACTTAATCAAAAGGATTAGAAGGGTGGGTTCATCCTTTGATTCCATCAGCTTATGCCATATATTCAGGGAGCAGAATCGGGTGGCGGACCGTCTTGCGGCTGAGGGCCATGTGAGGATGTTGGGAGTCTCAACCTTCTCTTCACCTCCTGAGTTCCTGTCTTCTCTTCTTTTGGATGATGTGTTAGGGATTAGCTTTCCTAGGCTAATCCCGGGTTATGCTGTTTCTTGTTTTTTGTTTGTCCTTTTCTTTCCCTTTCCTACCAAAAAAAAAATAAAATAAGAGGAAGAACAATAAAGGCTCCAAAAAAGAGTGAGATTGATAGAGATGGATTAAACGATTTTGGTAGAAGAGAATCTAGAAGAACATATTTTCGGGATTAAGAGGATGAATTGCGAATTTGGAGAGATGGGATGAAGCGATTTTCTCTTGAAATTGATATCTTATTTTTATTTTACTATTTACTCTCTCCTAGTCAAGAATCAATTATTTTAATTAATCCATGTTTTAGGAAAGAAAATGTTCACGTTTACAGACCGAATCACCCTAACGGCATGTGGAGTTCAAACTCGATTACAGTGTATAAAACATTCAGATCCATGACAAAATCAATGAATAATGACTAAATATGGAAACCTAATGATTAAGGGCTTGATTCTTAAAAAAAAAAAAAAAAAAAAAGATAAAGTTCAAGGGTTTAATTATGTTTTTTTTTTTTACCTTGTAATTATTATATGGTATCAAAAATTAGATTTTCAAAAAAAATTAAATTCAAAATTATTTCTTTTTTGAATTATTTTGCCAATTTGATGGGAAAGGAATGTGTTATTTTGACAGGGTTTTCACTCTTTCCAAAATGACGATTAAAGATATTTTAAATTTCTCAAAATACCTAGAAAACTATCCTAGTCCCAAAATTATCCTCATGGATTTCTTATACACTTTGTTTCACAATTATCCCACCAAGAAACCCGTCTAAATCTAAGACAATTTCCAGAAGAATCTTTGAATGGTCATATGTCCCATGAAGGGCGGGAGACCTAACCTGAAACAAAAATGCTCCGAATCTTCAATCAATAAAAATCCCCCCTCCAAAAGAATCAAGATAAGTATGACCTATTCAATCTTTTGTGTTTCTTTTTGAAAAAATGTCTTCAAAATATACTTTTGTTTTTCTCTCCATCCAACCGCCAATTCACTGACAATCCCCCAAATAGCTTCACTACAACAAGGTAAAAATTATAACCATCCATTTCACATTTAAAAAATTATCTACAATTATTTTAAATTAGTAAAATCAGTATTTTTAATATATTTTAAGGATTATAATTTATAAATTGGAAGTCTACAATATATTTTTTAGAGTTTATGATTTTTGAATTGGGGTCTATAATTTTTAAATTATGATGTAAAATCATAATATATAAAAATAATGACATACTAAAAATTAAGTTTGGTAATATGACATACTAAAAATTAAGTTTGGAAGTCTACAATATATTTTCTAGAGTTTATGATTTTTGTACTTAATTATGATATTCATGTATTTGACCCTATGAGCTACGTATCCAGGCCCATCCATAAAATATGGGACTTGGTCATGCATTTTGATGTATATAAAATATTCCAAATTGGGTGCGGTCAAAGTTACATATATCAAAATATTCAAACTATATATAAAAAAAACATTAGAGAAATTTACATAGAAATATAGTTTTTAAAATTTATTTATAACTATATCAAATAATAATTTGAATTATACCAAACTAAGAAAATCAGTAATTTTAATATATTCTAAAGACTAGGATTTATGATTTATAGTTTATAATATGTTTTTTAAAATTATAATTTATGAATAAGAGTCTAAAATTTATTAATTAGAATATAAAATATACTTTATTTATGATATATAAAAAATAATATTATATTTAGGATTTAATTTTTGTAATAGGATTTAATTGTAATTTTTATAACTAATGGTTTTGATGTCAAAAGCCGTAAACATTATAATATGGGTTTTTTACATGAATATCATAATTGATTACAAAATTACAACTAATTCAGATTATCAAAGTTAATTTTCAATATGTTATTTTTTTTTCTATATATACCAAATAAAATATACTTTTACAACTGATTTAAAAAGTTTAAACCCCAATTCATAAATCTCAAACTCTTGATAATATATTCTAGACCCCTAATTTATAAACTTTAATTTTTAAAAATAATAATTTTACTAGTTTGGCATGATTCAAAATTATAACTTGATATGCTTATAAATAGTTTTTCAAAAGTGAATTTCTACGTAAATTTCCCTTATAATATTGTGAGCAAAAGAAATGTAATTAAGGTATTGGATTTGAGAATAGAAGTGTTTTAAGCTAAGTAAGTCTGGGCCCAGTTTGATATGATATTTAAATGGGCCAAAGTGGTTTTGGTTAGGGCTTTTTATATGAATATCACAATTGATTATAAAATTATAAGGGAAAATTACACAGAAATTCATATTTTAAAAACTATTTATAATTATGAAAATCGCTTTTATGTATTTTATCATTATATGATTTTAAATTTTAAAATATCAGAATATCATAATTTTATTTCTATTTTTGTCAAATTTTCAGTTATTCAGTTGCAGGAAATAAAAACAGTTTTAAAAAAACCACCAAATATGACATTTAAATAAATTTGTTTGGCATTTAAATAAATTTGTTTAAGAGTCTGACACAGTTATAAATAATTTGTTAATTATGATCATTGTGTAATTTACCCAAATTATAATTGAGTCATTTGATCAAAATTAATTTTCAATATGTCATTCTTTTCCATAAAGTATGAGTTTATATTTTAATTTAAAAAATTGAACCTAAATTTTTAAATTCTAAACCTTAGTAAATATATCTTAGACCTTTAATTTATAAACTTTAATCCTTAAAATATATTAAAAGTGATGATTTTATTAGTTTGATATAATTTAAAATATCATTTGACATAATTGTAGATAAGTTTTTAAAAGTGAATTTCTATGTAAATTTCCCTTTGGATTATGTCTTGCCCCGATAAAACCCGGTTAAGCTTGCCCAATTAATATGCTTAATCCGAAATAGAAGGTTATTTATCCTATTAGCATAACTATAAAAGAGTCAAATACATGAATATCACAATTAACTACAAACTTACAACTAAATCATATCACCAAACTTAATTCTTAATATGTCATTATTTTCTATACACTACAAATAAAGTATGATTTTACACCTTAATTTAAAAAATTTAGACCCAATTTATAAATTCTAACCCTTAGAAAATATATCATAGACACTTAATTTATAAATTTTAATCCCTAAAATACATTAAAATTGATGATTTTACTAGTTTGACATAATTCAAAATCATTGCTTGACATAGTTGTAAATAATTTTTCAAATCTGAATTTCCGTATAAATTTCCCAATAAAAAATCAGGGAAGTAAGTAACCCACATATATTTATTATATCCAAAATAACAATATATTAAGCAGTCGTTACCTATTATTCTAGTATTGTATAAATATAAAATAAATATATGTATTATTATGTGTAAATAAATACATTATATAGAATCTTATAATAAATTATACTAGTATTGTATAAATACAAAATATGAAAACGGGCACTCTCAAAACGACACTCAATACCACTTGTTTAGAGAGTGTAAGTAAAAAAAGTTGTGGATTGAGCACCTTTCGTATGTATGTAAAAAACGATCATTGTTTTAGACATGCAGAAAATAAAACAAAAATAAAAGGGATTAGAACCCATTCAATCCCAATCCGCCCAAATTAAAATGAAACAATTTCCACTTTGCCTCTCCTCTATACATCAGAATGAACCTCGATCGTCTCTCTTCCTTTCTCTTATTCCTTATTTTTTTCTCCTTTCTCCTCATTCTTCTACTTACCGGTCACCACTCACTGCTCCTCCCTTCTTCCTTCAAGTATGTTTTCTTATTTTATAAATTAACTCTTTTAATTTATATTTAGGTTTAGTTATTTTGGGATAAAAAAAGATAATTTGATTAACTGAAAAATTAATTTGACATATTTTTTTAATAGATTATTGTTTGGTTGTTTAATTTAATTTAGTTGTGATAAGTATGATTGATGAAAAGTTTGATAGACTATGGTTAAATTGAAAATATTACTTGATGACTTTGGGTTATAAATCTATGGGTTTTGTGGTATATATTAAATTGAGTTAATTGTAGTACGAATTTAGGGATTTTGACTGTGATTGAATTTTCCACTGTATTACTTAGTCAATAATAGTTAGTCCAACGTAATTGATTCATTATAAGTTTATAGCTCACTTCAATCAAATCTATTATAATGAAAAGTATAAAATTGTATTTCTATAAATGTAAATATCCAAGGGTGTATGAGCCATGACTTTGTGATTATTAAGTAGCATTTATTCATATAGATTAAAATGCTAGTAAGAATAATAAATAAAAATTATTAAGGAACAAAAAAATATAGTAAATATAGTAGAAATATTAATTGAGATTAAAAGATTTGGGGTTTAATTACATGAGTTAATATAATTTATTAAATTATTATGTTTTGTATGGATTATGGCTTTCTTTCTCAATTACATTTATTCAAATAAATATACCCTAAACTTTGTTAGTGTAGTTTCCCTCATACATGGGATCACACGATTTAAACAACAAACAAATAAAAACGTTTAAGCATTTTCTAGAGACCAGCTTGTCCCTCTTGCGATGATGGATGAATGTGCTCCATATCTTCAACTGAAGGGGAATTGTGGTAGACTCATTTGAGTTGGACAACAATGTCTTCTACTTATTTTGTTTTGGGTTCACAAGTACATTTCTGCATCATCAGATGCATTGAGATTGTCTTTATATTTAGAATGTCTCGGTTCCATCTTAGTCCCACTAGGCGTGTTAAAAACTGTTTCTGTTTTTTTTTTGAAATAAATGAAATTTGCAAGCATGGAAAATATTTTTGCATCGAAATACGAAAACGTATAAGCTAAACTGAATATTTGAAAAGTAAATTACATTGCTTGACTTTCATTCAGAGGATAGTAAGAGTCGAAAGGACGAAAACAACTAGAATCAAAATTAATCTCGCAGGGGATTAAAATTTATTATACAAAAGCGCACAGACATAAGTATTGAATCGAAAAGATGTTGGAAGCTTCGATTGAGTTTGTAAAGTGTAGTTTGAGAAAACTCAATGAATATTATTAAGAGAATGCTAGGTATATATATATATATATATATATATATATACACACACATAGAGAAGCTAAATAGGTATAAATGCTAACTACTCCCTAAACTAATAAATAGTTACAGCTATATACATTACACTTCCCCTCAAGCTGGAGCATAGATATTTGACATGCCCAGCATGTTGCAAATGTAATTTACCCGAACCCCATTTAAGATTTTGGTAAAAATGTCCCAAGTTGTTCATTGGTGCCAATATAGGTTGTGGTAATGATGTTTTCTTCTAGCTTTTCACGAACGAAGTGATAGTCTACTTCAATATGCTTAGTATGTTGATGAAACACATGATTGGAAACAATATGAAGGGCTGTTTGATTATCACACAATAACTTTGCCGGAATGGTGATGTTGAAACCAAGTTCGTATAGGAGATGACAAATCCACATAATCTCACACACTGATTGAGACATCGCTCGATATTCACATTCTTCACTGAAGCAAGAAACAACATGTTCTTTCTTGCTCTTCCAAGAAACTAAAATACCCCCAACAAAGACACAATAACTAGTAATGGATCTCCTATCATCTTTGTCTCCTGCCCAATCTGCATCGGAGAAACACTCAATCTGGGTATGACCATAATTCTTGTAAAATAAGCCTCGTTTAGGAATTCCCTTTAAGTAGTATAAGATTTGTTCAAGCGCAGTCCAGTGATCAATGGTGGAAGATGACATAAACTGGCTAACAACACTAACAGAATAGGCAATATCAGGTCTAGTCACTGTAAGAAAGTTCAACTTTCCCACCAAATGTCTATATCTTCCGGGCCCTTCAAAAAACTCTCTTTCTGATGTGAGATTCGAATTTGGAGTTATAGGTGCATTGTATGGCTTAACTCTAGATTTTCATGTTTCAGACAAAAAATCAAGAACATGTTTTCTTTGAGACAGGAAAATTCATTTCTTACTCATTGACACCTTGATTCCTAAGAAGTACTTTAAAGCCCTAGATCGTTGGTATGAAACTGACCGTGGAGAAATGATTTTAGAGATTAGATTCTTCAAATGTCACTGCCTGTAATAATAATGTCGTCTAGATAAATGACAAGGGGAATGATACCCGAAGCAGAATTTTTATAAAAGACAGAGTGATCACATTTACACTTCTTCATCCCAAAATCTCAACTGCTTGGCTAAACTTTCCAAACCATGCCCGAGGACTTTGTTTCAACCCATATAGGGATTTACGGAGACGATAAACTTTTCCATACTCCCCCTACTAAGCAACAAACCCTAGTGGTTGCTCCATGTAAACCTCTTCTTGAAGATCACCATGTAGGAAATTATTCATGATATCTAGCTGATCCAGGGGCCAACTAGAGCGGGCAGCTAATGATATACAAAAAGATGAATAAAGATCATTTTACCCACTAGAGAGAAGGTTTCAGAATAATCAACCCCATAAGTCTGAGCATAGCCCTTTGCAATAAGATGAGCCTTTAAACGAGCAACAGAACCATCAAAATTGACTTTCATAGCAAACACCCAACGACATCCAACAGATTTCTTACCAACAGGTAAATTTACCAAATCCCAAGTACCATTAGCATCCAAAGCATTCATTTAATCTACCATGGTGTTGCGCCAGCCCGAATGGGATAACACCTCCGAGACAAATTTAGGAATAACAGTAGAGTCAAGTGAAGCAACAAAAGACTATGAAGGAGAAGATAAATGCTCATAGGAAACAAAAGCAGAAATAGGATATGAGTAAGATTGTTTACCTTTACGAAGGGAAATGGGAAAGTCATAAGTGACTTGGTTTGAGTTAGAATGAGGATGTAAAGGCGAAGCAGAAATTGGTACTGGATTGGAATAAGGAGGTTTCTTACATCATGAATACACCTGAGTAATAGGTGGCTTAGAGTGTTTCGAAACCTGATGAACTTGATAGACCAATATATCATCAATATCAGTATCAGTAGTGGATATATCAGAAGACATGGGAAAGAACGTGAGATGTTCCATAAACATGACATCCGAAGACACAATATATTTATCAAGAGATGGAGAAAAATAATGATACCCTTTCTGAAGACGGGAGTATCCAAAGAAGACACATTTAAGGGCTTTGGGGTCTAGTTTAGTGACTTGTGGATGAACATCCCGAACAAAGCAGGTACTCCCAAAAATACGAGGCAACATATGAAATATGAGTTTATAAGGAAAGAGAGTACCATAAGGAGTCTCACCTTTTCACACGGAAGAAGGCATGCGATTGATAGAAAACATGTTGTAGAGACATCATCAGCCCAAAAGTGTTTAAGAACACGTGTTTGAAATAGAAGAGCTTTAGTAGTTTCAAGAAGATGATGATTCTTACATTCAGCAACACTATTTTGGGATGGTATATCAACAAAAAAAATTGATGAAGGATACCATTCTGGATCATGAAAGTTTGAAATGGTCCAGAAAAGTATTCTTTAGCATTGTCACTTCGGAGTGTATGAACTGAAACATTAAATTGTGTTTTAATCTCATCACAAAAAGCAGTAAAATGAGTAAATAATTCAGAACGACTTTTTATAAAATATAACCAACTAGTTCGAGAATAATCATCCACAAAAGTAACAAAATATCTGAAACCCGGTTTCGACACAACAGAACAAGGATCCCAAACATCAGAATGAACTAATTCAAATGGAAAATTTGACATTTTATTGACGCGGGGAGGGGAAGACAAATATTGGTGTTTAGCAAACTGACACGACTCATAATCTAATCTAGAGAAATTCTGAAACTGAGGACATAACTTCTTCAAGAGTGGTAGAGAAGGATGTCCCAACCAACAATGTTCATCAAAAGGTGCGGATACACTAGAGAGGGCAACATGCTTCTAACAGTTGTATCCAAGATGTAGAGACTGTTGGTCCCGTGTAACGTGACAATATTAGTTCCAAGGGGGGGTTAGGAACTATTAAAAAATTTCACGTTAGGCTGACTGTTAATTTTGAACTTAGACTTTCTCGAAGTCTTTTAGCACAGTGACACTGAGTAAGTTTTAGATACAAGCTTAGTCAATAGGTGACTAAGTCTGAATCTGTCCTTGAGTCAGGGGATAGCACTTGAGTCTATTCCTGAACTCAGCTTCCCAGTTCACTCAACTCAGCTTATGCTCTTTTTAGCATTTTAACTAGGCAGTATTATAGCAAGCAATATGTTAAGGAGACAAGGGTTAGAAAGATATTACTCAGCAGACGTATCCTGGTTCGGCCTCTCCGCCTACGTCCAGTCCCCGGAATTCCTTCCGAGCTTTTCATAATCCTCTACTGAGCTCTTTAAAGGTAGAGCACAAACCTTTTACAATAGAAAGCTGAGTATACAAGAGTACCTTCCTCTATTCCTCTACTCACTCCTATTTCTACCGCTGAGTACTATGACCGAGTACTCAGCTTCTCCTTTCTATACTTCTAGAAATGATAAGTGTTTGTTTGTCCTAAACAATAATTGCTAAGACACTTCAGATGAATAAGATCACTCTAGACTTTTACACAAGATTGGAATTGGTGTAAGATTTGCTTTGCTTTTCTCACAGAACTTCGAATATCAATTTGGTCAGCGTTTCGACTTGATTGAAGATCTGCATCGAATGAAGCATTTGAATGGCCTTTTTATAATGACACTTGATGCACCGGTAATTTCGAATTTTGAAATAATCATTGGAGGGAAACGGCTTCCTGTCGCTTTTACTCAGTACGTGCTCAGCGTCGTTGGCCAATGATATTCTTGCATCTTCTGTCTTCGACAGTACTCGGCAGCTTTTCTTCAGGCGGTCAGAATGTTTCCACATTTTTGGCAAAGTCTTCCAGACAGCTTTTTGCGTCTTCTGAACTTTACCCAAAGTAGAAATACTTTGTCTTCAAGTTTGTTCAGGTCAACCGCTGACCTGAATTCCTTGTCGCACAACTCAGCAGCTTCGTCTTGAAGCTTTTGATCAAAGGCTTCTCGATCCTTCTTGTTGTCGGGCTTGCGTTTTATTCAGCTTGAGCTGCGTTTTGATCTGCTTGGGCCGTGTGGCTTTCATCCATAGACTTGAGCTTGACTTTCTTTTTTGGGCCTTTGGGCCTTACAACTTAATGTCTTATAAATTACTCAACATTGAACAAAACACATTAGTACAAATAAATCAAAGCATTTTAAACTTAATGTGTTAGAATATTTTTATCATGGAGATTTAATTTCTGTTAAATAATTTTGTCAAATCAAAATCATGTAGAAAGGTGTTTCAACAAACTCCCCCATTTTGATGTTGGCAAAAATATTCAATAAGGAACTCAGTGTTGAGCTCCCCCATGACAGTTGACATTTTCTTTATCTCTTTAAGATACTCCCCCGTAAGGGTTGAGCTACTGACTTAGTTTTACTTTAAACATTTTAAGGTTTAATCAAGTAAGTCTAAGGTCAGCTTTCGATTAAGGTCAGCACTTGGAACATTTTGTTTTTGACCAGTATTGATACTTAGTTATGCGGAAGATTAAGTCCAATTATCAGAGTAATGATATACTGAGTAGTTTTACTCAGAGGCCAAGTACTTGTTCAAATTCTATGTTCCCAAGTTTTTAGTTTGTTATGTTCAATGAGTAGTTAATTGAGAAAGGTCGGCACATAAACACAACATCATATATAAAGACAGTAGTTGAAAAAGGATGCAAGTATATAGATAGTCAGCTTAACACAAAAACATGCCAGATACAAAATACAAGTTTCAAGCTAAGAGTATTGCTAGATCTATTTCTTGATGTTGGCTTGAACTTGGTTAGCTTTGGCTTTGGGCTTGGCTGTTCTTTGTTGTTGAGTTTGGTTTCCCGGGACAGCAGAAGTTGAGCCAGGAGGCTTCTGCTGAGATTAACGTTGAGTTTCGTCAGTTGGAGGGTCTTTCTCCCCCGTTTTGCCAGCATCACCAGGCTGAGGGGCAGAAGCATAGAATTGCCCCATTTGAACAGCATGAGTCAGTATGGTTGAGTAGTGTTGCATTTGACTCGTACTTTCTTTAAGACCCGTAAAGACCTGCATGCCATCGGCCATACTTGATGCGGGGATTTTAATGTGAGCGCTGAGCATACTGAGTAAAAACTCAAGTGACTTCCCAATCCAAGTAATGGAGTCGGTCATCCTAGCATATGACTGATAGTACATCTTGAGCATCGAGGCATCGTACGTATAACACTGAGCGTTGATGTGCCGAACATGCGCAAGAGTTGATCGGGTGCAGTGCAGAATGTCATTGGTCTTTACTTGGTCAGTGTCCATTTCTTCTTTGCTCAGGTTGAGTAGGCGTATAGCCTCACCAATTTGTTCGATGGAGCATTGAGAAGTGGAGGATATAAGTTCACGAGCTCCGGTTAGCTCAGCGGTCAGCTGGGTGAAATGCTGAGTGACTTTAGCAGAAGTTACGGATGATGCGTTCACGGCAGATAGGGCATTGATTTTCCCTTCAATTGAGTCCATGTGATGAACCATCTGATGCTCGTATAATATATAGCATTTAATAGGACAAGTGTATCCTATCGCAACAAGTAATATTGTGCTAAGCACGAGATCGAACCACAAAGACTATTCGTTATAACTAGTAAATCTACCTAGAATGATCTAATTGTTTAGAGGGTTGGATAAAGATTTGGGTTTTTAATAACTAACTAATTGAATTAAAGGAAATAAACATAACAAAATAAAGTGAACAATTGACAAGGTAGAAGGTGAATTGACGGATGGCACAATATAGGTTGAGGATTCTTTTGATTAAATCCTAGGTATGGGTTTAGGGAGTTCAGATTTGTGTTTTACCAATGATTGAAGGTAATTGTCCTAAGTGAAAGACTAATTTGATCAGAATTTGTCTAACCTATTCACATGCATTCGGGTGACGGCTTGATTAGGCATATACCCTAGGTCATGCAAAGCATTAGGTTTATTGACAACTAAGGCTAAAGCCGTAGCCCAGCCACAAAGCCTCATTCCTAGTGGTCTCTAGCGAAGTCAGATTTACACAAGTTCGGTATAGACGATTCCGTGGTCAGGTTCTCATCTATCTATAATCCTATTTAATGTCAGGGTCACATGCATTAAGCACATTATATACATAAACAGGCTAGTTGATCATTATCAATGTTCATTCTAGCATAAATCCTGTTTCTAACAATATCTAGGCATTAAGCATGCATAAACTGATCAATCAAAGGTCCTAGATCCCTAATCATACATATTCATACAACCAATTTCATCCCCATCCCAAATTGGATGGAGATCAGTTCATAGACAAACCAATCATAGCAAATAGGAATAATGGAAAAAAAACTTCAATTAAATATAATCGCAAAAGATAAAAGGGAAAGAGATAGAAATCCGAAACCCGTTTTACCGATTCTGATTACAAAAATAGAAGATGAAGAACTTCTCCCATCAATTGTTCTTGAAAGAAAAGACAAAACAGAAAATAAACCTAATCTAGAATGCATGAAATCTAATCTAAAAATATAAATCTACATTTTGGAGGAGAGAAAACCCTAGCGGCTCTCTAATTTATTAAGTGGCTAATCCCCCCGCTGAAAGATTAGGATTAGCTCCCTATTTGTAGAGTTAGGAAGGAAACCCTAATGCCTCAGGGGTAAAAATGGCATTTACAAAGTGTTAAATGGGCTTTTAGGGCCCTGATCTGCGAATTTCAGCAAAGGGGAAGGCGCAGGCGCGCCTTCCCCCGCCTCGTCTCGTCGAGACAAGGACTGTTTCGACGAGACGAGGGCCTGTCTCGACGAGACAAGTGATGTCTCGCCGAGACAGGTCCTATTTGAGGAACTGTGGTTCCGGCTTTTATCTGTTTAGGTCCATGGGCTTCCGAAAAGTGCTCTAATGGTCCCTAAATGATCCGGAAATGCTCCAATAGGCTTGGGTCTGGTTCAGAAATGCACGAAAGGTCCCTGAAAATCCCTGAAAACACCGAAAATACCATAAATAAAGGAAATTACTAATTTTAACTAAAAAGTAATAAAACGATACTGAAATTAAATAGAAACAAAGGGAAAACAAACTAAATTAATCATAAAAACCCTATATAAATGGGAGCTATCAACCTCCCCACACTTGAATCTTGCTTGTCCCCAAGCAAGACAGAATTCAAAACAGAGAAAAATCAACAAATAGCTCCCTTACAAAAACAAGAATCTTCTACACTTTATTATTCACAACAGTTCAGACTACTCATTTTGCAATTAAAAACACAATGAACCTCAGACGAGTCTCCAAAACTGATTAATTGGTTTTATCAATCAACACTTCATGAAAACGAAAGAAGAGAACTAAAATTGATAGCTCACATGTGGTCACTCTAACGCTCAAGTGTTTGGGTAAAATTTTTATTTGTAAACGCTCTACATGTTATTGCACAAAGTGGTCACGTTGGGATTGCATCATCCATCCGGTCAAAATTAATGCATTAAAATTAAACAAAATCATAGGTCTTTAAGGGTTGTAACATTGGCTAAGGCTTGGGGTAGGAAAAAGGGAATTTATAGGCAAAAAATTAAATGACTCAAATAGTTAAAAAAATTTACAAAGAGGACAAATTTTTCGCGTTAGGGAACTATAAACTACCTCCCCACACTTAAAATCTTGCTTGTCCTCAAGCAAGTCAAAATCCAAAAGGGACACGTTCTCCGCTAAGTATAAGAAAGTTGAAGCTCAAGGTTGTTTTTGTGATTCAAAGATCGGGAAGCAACTCAAATACGTCTTTTATCCTTTCCTCTATTTTATTGTACTTTTTTTTTCTTTTTTTGATTTGGTTTTTAACCTTTTTTTTTGTTGAATAGAGGGGATAAAGAATGAAAATCATAAAGGTTGCTTCTTCTATTAAAAGTACAACCTTTTAATGATTGCTAGCGAGAATTTGAAGGATATGTGTGTCTAAGGATTTATCAAAACTAAATTGAGTCAATTAACTTGGGTGAGAAAGGATATTTAAGAAGGCTAAGGTTTGTAACATGGTTGATCAAAGAAATGGGTAAAAGGCTCAAATGGGCTTATCTAGTGGAATTGTTAAGGGATTTTGGCTAAACAAAGAAATAGGCCAAATTTCACAAAGGGCTATACCTAGGTTGCCTAATCATTTCAAGTTTAATAGAAACACAAAATTCAACCAGTATTGGATGCAATTCCTATGAGCACAAAGACAATAAATGTAATCCCACACCTAAGAGATCAATTGTTCCTAATCATGAGTCTAAAAATATTGATCTTTATGGCTCTAACTCACAATTGAAGTGTTATTTGTATCAATCCTAGCCTCAACTAACGTTCCGTTCCATGTCAATTTTAGGCAAATAATACTCTTTGGAGACTCAAACGGTGTTCAAAATTTTTCTCATGCATCAATTTCATTTAGAATGTGCAAATTTTTAAGCGCATTGTCAACTGTATTGTCGGGTTAGCTAAATGTATCAAATTCAACTGCTTAGGATTCTTTTTATTCCTAGAATTAAAAAGCAAAAGAAAACAAAAGGCATTAAATCCTAAAATTAAAACAAAAACATGCAACCTAATATAAAAACAAAAGAAATTAAAAACATGCAAATGGCAGAATCAAAAATCATCATATCCTAGTATCTTCTCCCCACACTTACAACATGTATTTACTTCCATCATTACATAAAAGTAAAACATAAAGTGCAGAAAAGAAATAGGATAGAAAAACTCCCTCAGGGGTGGCTTGTCAATCCAACCCCGAATTTCCGATGCTAAATTTTCAATTCCAAGCTGCAGTCCTAAAAATCAATCCGGCGTCGGTGAGTATTCCGATTAGACGGTTCTGCCAATAGAAAAAAAAAGAAAACAAACATAAGAATAGAGAAAGCAAGAGAAAAGAAAAAGAAAAAAACGTTTAATTTAAATTTTTTTTTTTTTAACAAAATTTTTTTTTCTTTTTTCGAGTCCGTCTCGGCGAGGTGAACAGTGTCTCGAAGAGACGAGATGGAATTTTTTTTTTTCGTATCCGTCTCGGCGAGATGAACAGTGTCTCGCCGAGACGAGACAAAATTTTTTTTTATACAAATCTAAACAATTGTTTCAACCTATTCAATTTACACAGATTATAAACGAAATAATCCCCGGCAACACTTGATGGTGTTGTTGTCGGGTATTTCGAAATATAATCTAATTATAAATAAAATAGTTCCAAGCAAATTTAATCTAATTATAATCAAAATAGTCCCCGACAACGGTGCCAAAAACTTGATGCTTGTATAATATATAGCATTTAATAGGACAAGTGTATCCTATCGCAACAAGTAATATTGTGCTAAGCACGAGATCGAACCACAAAGACTATTCGTTATAACTAGTAAATCTACCTAGAATGATCTAATTGTTTAGAGGGTTGGATAAAGATTTGGGTTTTTAATAACTAACTAATTGAATTAAAGGAATAAACATAACAAAATAAAGTGAACAATTGACAAGGTAGAAGGTGAATTGACGGATGACACAATATAGGTTGAGGATTCTTTTGATTAAATCCTAGGTATGGGTTTAGGGGGTTCAGATTTGTGTTTTACCAATGATTGAAGGTAATTGTCCTAAGTGAAAGACTAATTTGATCAGAATTTGTCTAACCTATTCACATGCATTCGGGTGACGGCTTGATTAGGCATATACCCTAGGTCATGCAAAGCATTAGGTTTATTGACAACTAAGGCTAAAGCCGTAGCCCAGCCACAAAGCCTCATTCCTAGTGGTCTCTAGTGAAGTCAGATTTACACAAGTTCGGTATAGACGATTCCGTGGTCAGGTTCTCATCTATCTATAATCCTATTTAATGTCAGGGTCACAGGCATTAAGCACATTATATACATAAACAGGCTAGTTGATCATTATCAATGTTCATTCTAGCATAAATCCTGTTTTTAACAATATCTAGGCATTAAGCATACATAAACTGATCAATCAAAGGTCCTAGATCCCTAATCATACATATTCATACAACCAATTTCATCCCCATCCCAAATTGGATGGAGATCAGTTCATAGACAAACCAATCATAGCAAATAGGAATAATGGAAAAAAAACTTCAATTAAATATAATCGCAAAAGATAAAAGGGAAAGAGATAGAAATCCGAAACCCGTTTTACCGATTCTGATTACAAAAATAGAAGATGAAGAACTTCTCCCATCAATTGTTCTTGAAAGAAAAGACAAAACAGAAAATAAACCTAATCTAGAAAGCAGGAAATCTAATCTAAAAATATAAATCTACATTTTGGAGGAGAGAAAACCCTAGCGGCTCTCTAATTTATTAAGTGGCTAATCCCCCCGCTGAAAGATTAGGATTAGCTCCCTATTTATAGAGTTAGGAAGGAAACCCTAATGCCGCAGGGGTAAAAATGGCATTTACAAAGTGTTAAATGGGCTTTTAGGGCCCTGATCTGCGAATTTCAGCAAAGGGGAAGGCGCAGGCGCGCCTTCCCCCGCCTCGTCTCATCGAGACAAGGACTGTCTCGACGAGACGAGGGCCTGTCTCGACGAGACAAGTGATGTCTCACCGAGACAGGTCCTATTTGAGGAACTGTGGCTCCGGCTTTTATCTGTTTAGGTCCATGGGCTTCCGAAAAGTGCTCTAATGGTCCATGAATGATCCGGAAATGCTCCAATAGGCTTGGGTCTGGTTCGGAAATGCACGAAAGGTCCCTGAAAACACCGAAAATACCATAAATAAAGGAAATTACTAATTTTAACTAAAAAGTAATAAAACGATACTGAAATTAAATAGAAACAAAGGGAAAACAAACTAAATTAATCATAAAAACCCTATATAAATGGGAGCTATCACCATCATAAGCTGAAGATCCGCCAGCTTGACCATAAATTCTTGCTTGGGCTGCTGAGAGACCAAAGAAGTCATAACAGTCATCAGCTCCTTAAGACCTTTGAGTTCGGTCAAGAGTTGCGTGATGGAGGAAAATTGAGTAGACTCAGCAGGAGTGGACCCAGCAGCAACGGCTTGAGATTGATTGATTTCTTGGATAAGCGCATGAGCTGAATGGATGATTCTACGGCCTGACTCAGAAGCATCCAAAAAGTTGTAGGGATCATCTTCAGCATGAATTTGTGAAGTCTCAGGGGCCGTTTTCTGGTTAGCAGCAGATGGTGGAGTATTTTAGTGCTACCCAGAAGTAGAAGTGCCAGCATTGTCAGTTGCTGCACTCTCATTATTGAAGCCAGCAACAGGAGCTGACTGACTTACTAACTGCTCAGCAGTAGTTTTTACCTGCTCAGTGTCAACTGAAGGCTGAATTGGGATTGTTGGTGGAGTCAATTCAGAGTTGTCCTAAGCAGGAGGATTTTCCTTTGATAGCTCATTGTGTTGAGCAGCAGGGACTTTGAGCACTTGCTCAATGGAAGGTTGAGCAGTGGTGTCGGTAGAGACTTGACCCGTGGGAATTTCTGGGTCAGCTTGTTCCTGAGTTTGAGGAACAAAGGCTTGATTTTCCTTGACTTGACTTTGATTGGGTTCAGTGAAATTGGTGAAGAAGTTGAATTGAAGCCCAGTCAGGTCGGTGATGGGGCCCCTTAGCGGAGAATCATCTAAGATGTCTATGAGGTTTGGCTTCTGTGCCTTCCGCTTGAACCGCTTTTCGCTACTTCCCTTAGTTGATTTGGTTTGAGGAGAAGGGACAGCAATGAAGAGTTCTTGGGACTCAGGAGAAGAGTTGAGTCCAAAGTCAGCATAGAGGTTCTCAACAACCTTGTCCTTCACTGAAGACTCAGCTCCTTGCTCATCAGCTTGCTCATCAGCAGCTGGGTTACTGGGCTCAGCAGATTTTGTCTTGTCAGCTTCAGGCTGTTCCTCAGTATAACCTTGTTCTTTCTCCTGACCACAAGGAGTCTTTGCTTGGTCGATCTCCTGAGCTCGCAGGAAGTGGGAATCCTTGGAAATGATGAAATCCAGTGCAGGTGCGTCCAGTGGTGTCATTCCAGAGGTTTTCTTCCTCTTTAGGGGTTACTCAAGTGTCTCCTCACTTTCTTCCTCAGGGTCAGCTCTTTTCTTCTGTCTTTTAGCTGACTCTGGTTTCTTTTGAGCTGACTCAGTAGGAGCAGCTTTCTTTTCCCTTACCGCCAGCCTGATCTTCTTCATAGTTTGATTAATGTCCTTGGCCTTCAGTGTTAAGGACAGGTCAGCTTTCCTTTTCTTATCCTTCCTGGTTCGTTCAGCAGGTGCTTCTTCAACCATGATTTTCTTTCCTTTCTGAGGTGACTCAGCAGGTGCTTCTTCAACCATTGTTTCCTTACCTTTCTTGGGTTTGAAAGGAAGGCTGTAACCTAACCCGAACAGGATTGCTGAGGTGATCTCAGTGCCCTCTACATCAATTTCCTCTTTTAAGCTGACCTAGTGATCCTGAAGAATTCTGGTGATTAGAGAACCCATCCTAAGGATCCCGGTGCTTCGTTGAAAAGCCCCAATGAGAAAGATGGGCATGTTGAGTAGCTTGTAGTTCAGCATGTTCCAGATGAAGCACTGCTCGAAGTTTGAGGCTGAGGAGGTGGCGTTGACCTTGGGGAAGAGATAGTTGGTAAGGATGTAATGTGCCTGTCTTTGAGGCTGACCCAAATTAGTACTAGAGATTTCACTTTTGTGGTTTTTGGGTTTACAGAACTCGGCTTTGTACTCAACCCGTTTATAATCATTTGTGCATCTGAGTTCTGCACCTTCTTCTTTCAGATCTAATAGTGTGGCGAGATATGAAGGGGTGATGGTGATCTCCTTATTTTTGACCTTAGTAACCATATAGTCATCGTCATCGTCGGCTACCTTTAGGTTTGTGTAGAATTCCTTCACTAATTGTGGGTAGGTTGTTCCGGAAAGAGAGAAGAGGGTAGTCCATCCATTCTTTGAAATCCAGTCATAGAAGGGTTTCTCAGCTTCGACGAAGCTTTTAGAGAACCATCGTGAATGATAGACGTTTAGCTTCTTGATACTGCTGAAAACTGGAAAGAACTTCCTTTCCCTGGGTTTCTTGTTTTTCTTTTCCTTCTTCTTTTTCTTTGAAGGAGTTGATTGGTCAGTGCGAGGGTTTTCACCGAGAATGCTGACCTCACCCATTGGCTGGTCGTGCTGATCATGGGTTGGTGTTTCTTCATCGAAGTTTTCTTGATACTCCTGCTCAGCTGGAGAAGGAGGATTAATATTGGAGCGGTTGTCATCGTATTGATCATTTGAGTGGTTCTAGGAATAGTCAGACATGATGTTCTTGGTGTTCTTGAGGAGAAATGCAAAACTTTTGAGAGTTGGGAGAAAGAGAGTTTTAGTGCGAAATTCAAGCGTAAGGTAAATAGTGAAAATTCTTTCACTATTTATAGCCGGTAAATGTTGATTTGATAGGTCAGAGAGAGAGGTGGGAATTTGAACCACTTAACGTTAGTCATTACTGACATTAATGACAGTTTACGGTGCATGGTTTTCTAATTATGACGCTTACGTCATCCTAGTAGCTATTTAATTACGCGTGCAAATCCTAATGTGCAAGTTGCTTTACTCAGCAACTGAGGTACTCATCAGCTAAAATGCTGAGTATGTAAGATAGATTTATGAGTTGTAAGGAAGGATTTACCCAGTATGAGTATCAACTCAGCATAACAAACAACTCAGCATGCATTTAGTCACTCAGCATATAAAGTACTTAGAATTTATTGAAGAGGATTAAACATACCAATGGCTTCTCTAAGTGTGTTGAATTGCTCACGAGCCAGCGGCTTGGTGAAGATATTAGCAAGCTGCTCATCTGTTGGGACGTAGGTCAGCTTGATCTCACCCTTGAGTACATGGTCTCTGATGAAGTGATGCCTTATGCTGACAATGGCACTTTTGTTGTCACATTTGACTTCAATCATTTTAGTCTGAACACCATAATCATCTAGCTGTTGCTTGATCCAGAGGACTTGGGCAACACAGCTTCCAGCAGCAATGTACTTAGCTTCAGTGGTTGACAAGGCTACTGGCGACTGCTTCTTACTGAACCAAGACACAAGACAGCTTCCAAGGAAATGACATCCTCTTGAAGTACTTTTTCGCTCAAGCTTGTCTCGTCCATAGTCAGCGTCAGTGTATCCAATGAGTGTGAAATCATAAGTATTAGGATACCATAAACCTGCATTCACTGAGCCTTGCAAATATCTAAAGATTCTTTTTACAGCTATGTAATAAGATTCCTTAGGGTTAGATTGATATCTAGCGCAATAACATACTGAGAACTGAATGTTCGGTCTACTAGCTGTTAAGTAAGTAGGGAGCCAATCATACCTCGATATAATTTACTGTCTACTGACTTACCAGTTTCATCAGCACAGAGGACAATGTCAGTGCCCATTGGGGTAGATATTGGCTTACAGTTTTCAAGTTCATATTTCTTCAATATCTCCTTAGCATACTTAGTTTGACTGATGAAGATGCCATTCTTGCCTTGTTTGATTTGAAGTCCAAGGAAGAAGTTGAGTTCTCCCATCATTGACATTTCAAACTCAGTCTGCATCTGCTTACTAAATTCCTTGCAAATAGACTCATTAGTAGCACCAAAAATGATGTCATCAACATATATTTGAGCCAACAGGGTATCTTTACCCTTTCTCTTAATGAATAAGGTTGTATCAGCTTTACCTCTGACATAATTTTTAGTCAGCAGGAAACTGGTCAGCCTCTCATACCAAGCACGTGGTGCTTGCTTGAGACCGTACAGAGCCTTTTTGAGTTTATAAACATGGTTTGGGAACTTAGGATCCTCAAACCCTGGAGGCTGATTAACATAGACCTCTTTATTTATAACTCCATTAAGAAATGCACTTTTGACATCCATTTGAAACAATTTAAAATTCATAAAACTAGCATATGCACATAGTATTCTAATTGCTTCAAGCCTTGCCACTGGGGCGAAGGTCTCACCATAGTCAATACCTTCCCGCTGACTGTAGCCCTGAGCTACAAGTCTTTCTTTGTTTCTGACCACATTCCCTTGTTCATCTAGCTTGTTGCGGAAGACCCAACTTGTTCTTATGGTCTTCTGGCTTCTTGGATTTTGCACTAAGTCCCAAACTTCATTCCTTTTGAACTAATCAAGCTCTTCTTGCATTGCACCCATCCAGAACTCGTCGTTCTCAGCTTCTGAAAAGTTCTTTGGTTCCAAAACTGAGACGAATGCTACACTGCTGAGGTATCTCCTGATTTGATTTCTTGTCATCAGGGTATTCTCAGCAGCATCGAGAATGGCGCTTTCAGAGTGTCCTCTTGGGATTCTGATTTCTTTCGGTGGTGTAATGTCTTGAGCTGGTTATGTTTCAACAATCTCTGCAGGTATAGATTGGTCAGTGAAAACAATTTGAGTTTCGCTTTTACCTTTGGTCAGCCCTTGAAGTGGTAACTCAGCGGCTCCACTTTGGTCAGCAGGTGCTGAGTATGGATCATCATCAGTCGGTTGATTGACCTTCCTTGCAAGGTTAGTTTCATCGAACTCAATGTGTACTGACTCTTCTAAGACCTGAGTTCGTTTATTGAAAACTCTATATGCTTTTTCTGTTTGTTGAGTAGCCTAAAAAGATAGCTTCATCAGCTTTTGAATCAAACTTAGGAAGGTTGTCTTTAGTATTTAAAATAACACATTTACAACCAAAGGCACGAAAGTATCCAATGTTGGGTTTTCGTCCTTTCCAAAGTTCGTAGGGAGTCTTCTTCAATATGGGTCTGACTAGAGCCCTGTTGACTATATACCAAGCTGTGTTGACAGCTTCTCCCCAAAAGTACTTTGGAAGCCTATTCTCACTCAGCATTGTCCTCCTATTTCAACCAAGGTTTTGTTCTTCCTTTCAACTACCCCATTCTGTTGAGGAGTTCTAGGAGTAGAGAAATTATGCTCAATGTCGCTGGCTTCACAGAACTCAACAAACTATTGGTTTTTGAATTCTCCACCATTATCACTTCGGATGTAAGCTAATTTTAGGTCTTTATCATTTTCAAGTCTTCTAACTAATGTTGAAAACATCTCAAAAGTTTCATCCTTGCTACTCAGCAGGATGATCCAAGTGTAACGAGAAAAGTCATCTACAATGACCAAGGAAAATCTCCTACCACCCAAGCTCAGCGGCTGGACTGGTCCGAAGAGATCCAAGTGTAGTAACTCTAGTGGACGCTTAGTTGAGACAATGTTTTTACTTTGAAAAGATTTTTTGGTTTGTTTTCCTTGCTGAAAAGCATTGCATAATTGATCCTTTTCGAACTTAAGTTCGGGCAGTCCCTCAACTAATTGCTTTCTTGCTAATTTGGCCAGGAGGTCCATGCTTACATGACCAAGTCTCCTGTGCCATAGCCAGGAATTTTCTTCCTTTGACTACTATCTTACCCTTTTTGTTGTCTCCAAAACTTACGCTTCCTCATCGTTTAAGCTCAAGTATGATGAACTGAGTTTCATCACCGTCATATGCCTCGAGCATGCGCTGTCAATGTACCACAACTTTGACTTCTCAGCACACCTCAGGCCTACCTGCAATATAGCTAGTTATCTTTAGGTACCCAAGTCTTTTTGGGTCCTCGTTTGTTAGGCACAACAGGTGATACATCATTTTTAATTTTATGACGGCACACATTGGTAGTGTGGCCAGTCTTACCACAGAAGTCACAATGGACCTTCCTTTGGGGACGCCTTATTGGCGGGTAAGCACCATTGTGCTGAGCATGCCAACATACCTTGGTAGTGTGGCCTTTCTTCCCACAAAAGTCACATTGGACATTTCGCTGGGGAGTCCATTTTCGCTGACTAGTACTTGAGTACTCAGTGTACTGATGGAAACTTTTCTTATTCGGAACCTTTAGCTGGTTCTGAATAGATGTGATGTCCTTCCTCAGTTTCTTAGAATCTGATTGGACCTCAGTGACATACCTATGCAAGATTTTCAGATTTTCATCTTGCCTGGTATTGTCCTGGAGAAGATGACGAAGGTCACTGAGTTTGACCTCCTCAATCTCATCACATCGCCTGCTGAGTGCTCGTACTTTCTTGTTACATTTTTTGACAGGTGTGTAGAGATCACTCAGGGTGTTAATCATTTCATTTATGAGCAAAGGTAGAGTTGTTACCTCAGTTGGTTGTTCCTTATTGTTAGATGCACATAAGGAGTCAGCTTGCTTAGAAAGAAAGGGGTCAGCAGACTCATCTGCCATGAAGCAGATGTTTGCTGACTCAGTGGCTTCAACTCTTGATGAGGATGATTCATCGCTATCGCTCCATGTGGCCACCATTGCTTTTCTCCCACTTTTCTTGTCCTTCTTCAGAGTAGGACAACTTGACTTGATATGGCCAATTTGATGACATTCAAAGCATGTAATTGGCTTTGAGCTTTCCTTCTTATACTTGCTGTCGCTCGACTTAGCTTTGTACTTGTCATTTCTCTTGAAAGGCTTCCTGTTGTATTTGTCATTCTTGCGAAACAGTTTTTTCATCTTTCTGGTGAACATGGCCATTTTTTCATCATCTGATGAGTCACCATCAGTTGAGTCAGCCTTCATGACAAGAGACTTTTGCTTATTGTCCTCAGCCTTTTCTTTTACCTCAAAATTCTTCATTGAGATCTCATGGGTCAGTAGAGATCCAATAAGCTCATCGTGTAGGTGGTTAAGTCCTGAGCTTCCTCAACGACAGTCTTCTTAGCTTGCCAGCTTTGGGGAAGACTTCTCATATCTTCTTCACTTGTTCTTCCTCAGTGAAGTTCTTGCCGAGTCTCTTGAGCTCGTTGATAATGTTGGTGAACCTTGAGTTCATTTCAGAGATTCCTTCACCATCATTCATCTCGAACAGCTCGTACAGCCTCATGTGCTGGTTCACCTTGGATTCCTTGACCTTGCTGGTTACTTCATAGGTGACCTCCAGCTTCTTCCAAATCTCCTGTGCTGACTCATAGGGGCGTTTCGTCCCAATCTTTTAGCGTGATTTACGGTTTAATTTTAGATGAAATAAATAAGTTTAATTGCAAAAATAGAGTGTTTTAATAAAATAACGAAATAAAAATAAATTCCGTACTTTCGGTTAATTTTCCTTATTTTTGATTAATTTAGAAAATAAAAACGTCAAGCTAACTCGGCTCCCGAGAATTGTATTTCAGGTACGAGCAAGGAATGAAATTCCACCGACATACGCGTGGCGTATCTCCCTTCACACAGGGCGTGGAACAATTGGTCAGAAATAATTGACTCAATCCACAGACACCACGTGGAATCTAGTCACCAATACACGGGGTGTATCAACAACCACGCGAGGCGTGGAACATGTGTCAGAAATGATAAGCATAATCCTGAAAGTCAGACTGTATGGTCTCCCTGAGGCAACTACCCTACGCGGGACGTACCATCTTACACGCGGGGCGTGTAAGGAAGTTCTTCAATCCAAAAAGCTCAGAGACTCATTTACGCGGGGCGTGCTTCAGCTACGCGAGGCGTAAAAGACCCAATTCAAGCAATAAAATCTCAGAAACTCACCCACGCGAGGCGCACCCAAGTCTATGCGGAGCGTGGTTGAGACAACAAGATCTGGATTTGGTCCACATGCAGGAGATTTCTGACGGAATGGGCAACTACGCAAGGCGTACTCCACCATACGCGAGGCGTGTCATAGGAAATCTGCAGAAAATTATGTTCCTACATGCTTGTATTTTGTGAAATTACAATTCTACCCCTAGCTTGGTGTGTATAAATAGGGGCTGACTCTTAGACTTAAGGGATACCAATTGATATACAATTTTACTATAGTTAAAGTTCTTGTTATTTTTGGTTTGAGATTGTATTTATAGAGCAAAACTCTTCCACCTTGAGAGCTTGTTCGTTGATTACGGCGTTCCATCAAAGTTCCGCTACATCTCCGCTCACCAAGCTCGAAAGCTCCACCTCCAAGTCCTTAGAGACGGCCTTGAGTCCGGTTAGCTAGTTCCGAGGGTGGATTCTTCCCTTTTTACTTGCTAACTAGCGTGCACTCTTCCTATGTACTAGGCTTGGTTGTATTCCGTATTTACGTTCTCCATATTTATAATATATGATTTGCAACTTTCGTTTCTATATACGTGTTGATGTTTATTGCTTGTTTTGATACTCGTAATTGATTATTGTGTAGGAGAACACGATTTCCGACGCCATTCGGGCTATCTTTAGGGATTCATATAGGTGTTGCCTTACCGGAAGTGACGCTCCGGAAACCATAGGAATTGACAAGCCACGGAACTTACGGGCCCTAATTTCTGATCCCGAGCATTAGACACGCCTTGACTAGGAACCACGTAGTCTAAGTACTTCATGGGTCGGTCACACTACACGTAGTCGTCATTGTAAGAGTAAACCGTTAACCGTATATATATATTGGGAGCCATTGTTTGTCATATTTATAACTTATTGCCATCCGCATCATTTCGCAGAGTTTTTGTTATATAAATTTGTCTCAACCGTATTTAGGAGTAGTTTGTAGTTGTTCCCCGAATCAACTCAAAGTATTCACCGCTTAGATAACGTATAAAACTGAGTCGTCTAATACTTGTAGTTATAAATCCTGTGGATTCGATACCCGGTTTTAACCGGATTATTACTTGATATGACAGGGTACACTTGCCCCTAAGTAGTGGCGTCTAGTAGAGATAGAGCATTTAGAAAGATCACATCCATAGTCGTAACGCACTCATCATAATATATATTTAGAAGCTCTACCGTACGCGCCCCATCAAGTTTTTGGCGCCGTTGTCGGGGAGCGTAAGTTATGTAGGGGGACAACCTAGGTATAATTCTAATTACAACTCCCTTTATAACTCGAATACTTATCACCACCGTAATAATAATAACAGATGGAGGCCTCAACACCAATACTCGAGTTTGTCTTACGGCAACGATCAAAAGGTGTTGAAGCCCCCATCCGGATTCCATAATGAGTTCCGGGAGCAAGGTTTAGGCCAATTCCCCAATGCCCAAGGAGGACAAAGTTCTCAACCTCCTAGCAATGCGCAAGACACCACGGTAATCAATCTCCTAAGAGAAATATCTTCCCGTCTTGCTGACAATGAGGCTTTTTGCAGGGATTTGGGACATCAAGTGGCCCAATTAAATCGCCAACAATAAGAGAAACAAAATGAGTTTCACCCGATTAACACCGAACAAAACCCGAGACCAAACAACCGGGAGACCGCACAAGCAATAACTCTCCGTAGTGGTAAGGGTTTGGAACCACCGGTTCCAAAGGCGACTTGATAGGGGCATTTCGTCCCTATCTTTTAGCGTGATTTACGGTTTAATTTTAGAAGAAATAAATAAGTTTAATTACAAAAATAGAGTGTTTTAATAAAATAACAAAATAAAAATAAATTCCTTACTTTCGGTTAATTTTCCTTATTTTTGATAAATATTAGAAAATAAAATGTCAAGCTAACTCGGCTCTCAAAGATTTGTATTTCAGGTACGAGGAAGGAGTGAAAATCTACTCAAATACGCGGGGCGTATCATTATTTACGCGGGGCGTATCGTCATTTACGCGGGGCGTAAAATATGGTGTCAGAAATAATTGCCTTATCCGCAGGCACCATGTGGAAATGACTCAGCATACGCGGGGCATATGACACCTTACGCGGGGCGTATGACACATGTCGGAAATGATTGGCCTAATCCTAAAAGTCAGACTGCATTGTCTCCCGGAGTCAAATCTCCATACGCGGGGCGTATCACCATTTACGCGGGGCGTAAATGGTAGTTCTTCAACGTAAAAAGATCAGAGACTCATTTACGCGGGGCGTACTTCAGATACGCAGGGCGTATTTGAGACAATTAGACATAGAATTGGTCCACATGCAGGAGATTTCTGACGGAATGGGCACTTACGCAGGGCGTATATCACCTTACGCGGGGCGTATCATGGGATTTCTGCACCAAATAATGTTGCTCCATACTTGTACCTTGTGAAGTTACAATTCTACCCCTAGCTTGATGTATAAATAAGAGTGACTAGCACTCATTCACACACCACACATCTCACCTTCTACCTTCTACCATATACACCTTGTACATAGCCACATTTTGCTTCTTTTAGATAGTTGTTGTGTAGTTTTGTAGTATAGATTCAGTTTTTGTAATAAAACTCTCCCACCTCGAGAGCTTGTTCGGTTATTCCGGCATTCCATCAACGTTCCGCTCCACCATTCGTCACCAAGCTCGAGAGTTCCACCTCCAAGTCCTAAGAGACGGCCTTGAGTCCGGTTAGCTAGTTCCGAGGACCGATTCTTCCCTCTTTACTTGCTAATTAGCTTGCACTCTTCCTATGTACTAGGCTTGGTTGCATTCCACATTTACGCTTTCCATATTTATAATATATGATTTGCAATTTCCGTTCTATATACGTGTTGATGTTTATTGCTTGTTTTGATACTCTTAATTGATTATTGTGTAGGGGAACGCGATTTCCGACGCCATTCGGGCTATCTTTAGGGATTCATATAGGTGTTGCGTTACCGGAAATGACAAACCGGAAACCGTAGGAATTGACACACCACGGAACTTACGGGCCCTAGTTTCTGATCCCTAGCATTAGACACGCCTTGACTAGGAACCACGTAGTCTAAGTACTTCACGGGTTGGTCAAACTACACATAGTCGTCTTTTTAAGAGTAAATCGTCAATCAGATATACTCGGAGTCATTGCTCATTATATTTATAACTTATCGTCACCCATATCACTCCGTGGAGTTTTCCATTACATAAATCTGTGTCACCAATAGGTTAGGAGTAGTTTGTAGTTGTGTCTAACACCAATTCAAAGTATTCACCGCTTAGATAACGTATAAAACCGAGTCGTCTAATACTTGCAGTTATAAATCCCGTGGATTCGATACCCGGTCTTAACCGGATTATTACTTGATACGACGGGGTACACTTGCCCCTAAGTAGTCGTTGCGTCTAGTAGAGTTAGAGCATTAGAAAGATCACATCCATATTAGTAGCACATTCATCGTAATATACATTTCATCATAGAAAACACTACACTAGGCGCCGCGCTATCAAGTTTTTGGCGCCGTTGCCGGGGATTTATAATTTCTTGCAATATTAGACAAAAACGTTTTATTGTTAGTTTAAGCATTTGTAAATATTACTTTCTTTTTGTGTGAATAATTTATTTTGTTTCGTGTTGTTACTAATGATTTGTTTCATGGTATGATGCCTCATATTCGTCATATGTGGGATGACCACATGGAGGACGAATGTTCGCACCAACACTCAACCTCGCAATTCAATGTGGTAATCTCTATGCTTAAAGATATTCAAGTGAGATTATCTAACAATGAGGCATATTACAGGGATTTGGGAAATCAAATCACTAGATTAACGTCTCGTATTGATTCAACCGCGGATGAATCAATTCGAGACACCAATCCAGTTGATCAAAATGTAGAGCTCGAGTTAATTGAGCTCTCTCAAGAGGAACCCCCAAATTATGTAGGCTGTCTCAACTGCGGGGAACCGGAAATCCTAATCGATGAGCCGGTTGTGTACGGGCCCATGGAAATGAATCCACAACTAGAAGAGTTTGAGGTTCCTTCTACCTCGGGTTATTTCACTCTTTTTGAGCTACCCAAGGAGTCAAAGAGGGAGCAAACTAAACTCTTCAATAATTTCTGTAACTTTAGTTTTTGGTTTTTGTTAAATTTTTTTGAAGCTAACAATCCGTTTTGTAGGTACGGATTGTTTATTCAAGAATTTGCATTTCTAACGTGAATGGAAGCATACACCTAGGAGGAAATGCTAAGTCGAGCTCACTGACTATAACGTAGCGCTTCTTGGGAGGCAACCCAAGCTCGAATAAGGGAGTTTTCTTCCCCAATTTTTATTTCCCGCATTTTCCCTTCTAATGTCGTTTCTTTTAAATAAAAATCACCGGAAAAACAAATCCCATTTTAATCCAAAAAAAAAGCTACGCGGAGCGTACACACCAGTACGCCCCGCGCAACTGCGTTTCTTTTCCATTTCCATGCTCGCTATTTCTGTTTTTGCGTGAGTTAATAACGTTCACGCGAGACGTAACCCTTTCACGCCCCGCGTGCCCCACCTTGTCCCAGATAAAATGGCCCAGAGCTCGGAACACGCGGGGCGTCCCTCTACGTGCGCCCCACGTATTTGAGTCTCTGGCCAAAAATGGATTAAAATGCCCCTCCTACGCGGGGCGCCCCCAGGGATACGCCTCACGTAGGATCTGGCCTTAAGGGTCCCTTTTTCAGCTCACTCTTTATTTTTGTTTTTGTTTTGTTTTCTTTTTGCGACGCCCTTGGAATAGGCGTCATTTTAATAACGCGGAGGGACGTGCAACCCCGCACTCTTAGTTTGGTTTGCACTAACAAAAACAAAAATAAGAATAAAATAAACAACAAAGTAATTAAACTAATTTATTGACTCTTCTAATTTTCCCGACATGCTATCCCTCCTTCGGAAATTAATTAAAGTTCCGTTATTTGTCATAAAAAATAAAAGTGTCGGAACATAAAGGAATGATTCGATTAAGAAATTTTAGTCTTGATCTTAAAGTTAGGGAATTTGTGCAAAGCTTAGGTTAGTACTAAACTAAGGCATTGAGTCTTAACCCAAATGATATCTCCATAATGAACTTTAAAAAGGCAATAAAAACGGGATAGTTGAGAATTTAGCGAAAACTTGATAGTACACAATTTGAACCCGAATATTTGTGAGGTATATTTGAGCCTAAAAGATTTCGTACGAGAACTCTAATTCTTTCACAATTTTCGAGAGCTTTGACTTTACTCGACTCATAGAATTTGCATCTAATACCGGGTTAAGTACACTTATTGTGGTAAAAAGGCAATAGATGATAAACTGAACCCACTTAGGCTAATTTTTCTTAATTTATTTTTCTCGTTTTCATTAAACATTAGGAAACCCCCTCGAGCCTATTAACCAATTTTCCTTGTTAATACCCTCTTAACATTTAACCCTTTTTCCTCTTGTTCAATTACCGACATAATCAAGTTGCACCCGAATTACCCAAAATAAGTCACGGCCTTAGCAAATGAGCACCATTAGCTCTCAAAATATTATTTTTGTGCCTCTATCAAAACAAAGGATACAATAAATAATAAGGCATTCTCAAAGCTCCACCTGAGCAATTTTGAAGTACGTATTGTAAAATTTGCTAAGATCGAAGCAAAATACGGTGCGATCATAAGTCAGTATTTTGGAACTTGAGTTTCTTTAAACTAACCACTAAAGAAGCCACCCACATTACAACCCCCTCCGGGTTCATTTTTAATGTTGCCTAACCATATTTTAGGAGGAAAAACCCGGATGAAAATGCAAATTCAACATGATCTCGAGTAAGTGCAAAGAAGAGTGCTAAAACACCGACCCACCAAAAATTGAGCGTAAGAGTGAAATTCTTTGGTGAGGTACTACCGAGTTCTCAAAAGATGATCGGCTCCCGTTAATATCGCCTATTAAACTTAATCATGGAGGTCTCAAATAAGTTTTTGTACTCAATTGCTTGCGTAGGTACTTACCGAAACCTTTGCATAAAACCGTAACTTTGAAATCACGCACTTGGTAAAACCAACCTTCGGTTTGTTTCTCAATTATCTCAATCCATTGTCTTTCGATTTCTTTTACTTGAGGACAAGTAAAACTTTAAAGTCCGAGGAGGTTTGATAGGGGCGTTTCGTCCCTATCTTTTAGCGTGATTTACGGTTTAATTTTAGAAGAAATAAATAAGTTTAATTACAAAAATAGAGTGTTTTAATAAAATAACAAAATAAAAATAAATTCCTTACTTTCGGTTAATTTTCCTTATTTTTTATTAATATATGAAAATAAAACATCAAGCTAACTCGGCTCTCAAAGATTTGTATTTCAGGTACGAGGAAGGAGTGAAAATCTACTCAAATACGCGGGGCGTATCATTATTTACGCGGGGCGTATCGTCATTTACGCGGGGCGTAAAACATGGTGTCAGAAATAATTGCCTTATCCGTAGGCACCATGTGGAAATGACTCAGCATACGCGGGGCATATGACACCTTACGCGGGGCGTATGACACATGTCGGAAATGATTGGCCTAATCCTGAAAGTCAGACTGCATTGTCTCCCGGAGTCAACTCTCCATACGCGGGGCGTATCACCATTTACGCGGGGCGTAAATGGTAGTTCTTCAACATAAAAATATCAGAGACTCATTTACGTGGGGCGTACTTCAGATACGCAGGGCGTATTTGAGACAATTAGACATAGAATTGGTCCACATGCAGGAGATTTCTGACGGAATGGGCACTTACGCAGGGTGTATATCACCTTACGCGGGGTGTATCATGGGATTTCTGCACCAAATAATGTTGCTCCATACTTGTACCTTGTGAAGTTACAATTCTACCCCTAGCTTGATGTATAAATAAGAGTGACTAGCACTCATTCACACACCACACATCTCACCTTCTACCTTCTACCATATACACCTTGTACATAGCCACATTTTGCTTCTTTTAGATAGTTGTTGTGTAGTTTTGTAGTATAGATTCAGTTTTTGTAATAAAACTCTCCCACCTCGAGAGCTTGTTCGGTTATTCCGGCATTCCATCAATGTTCCGCCCCACCATTCGTCACCAAGCTCGAGAGTTCCACCTCCAAGTCCTAAGAGACGGCCTTGAGTCCGGTTAGCTAGTTCCGAGGACCGATTCTTCCCTCTTTACTTGCTAATTAGCTTGCACTCTTCCTATGTATTAGGCTTGGTTGTATTCCACATTTACGCTTTCCATATTTATAATATATGATTTGCAATTTCCATTCTATATACGTGTTGATGTTTATTGCTTGTTTTGATACTCTTAATTGATTATTGTGTAGGGGAACGTGATTTCCGACGCCATTCGGGCTATCTTTAGGGATTCATATAGGTGTTGCCTTACCGGAAATGACAACCTAAAAACCGTAGGAATTGACACACTACGGAACTTACGGGCCCTAGTTTCTGATCCCCAGCATTAGACACGCCTTGACTAGGAACCACGTAGTCTAATTACTTCACGGGTCGGTCAAACTACACATAGTCGTCTTTGCAAGAGTAAATCGTCAATCGGATATACTCGGAGTCATTGCTCATTATATTTATAACTTATCGTCACCCATATCACTCCGTGGAGTTTTCCATTACATAAATCTGTGTCACCAATAGGTTAGGAGTAGTTTGTAGTTGTGTCTCACACCAATTCAAAGTATTCACCGCTTAGATAACGTATAAAACCGAGTCGTCTAATACTTGCAGTTATAAATCCCGTGGATTCGATACCCGGTCTTAACCGGATTATTACTTGATACGATGGGGTACACTTGCCCCTAAGTAGTCGTTGCGTCTAGTAGAGTTAGAGCATTAGAAAGATCACATCCATATTAGTAGCACATTCATCGTAATATATATTTCATCATAGAAAACACTACACTAGGAGCCGCGCTATCACGACTCCAACCGCTCCAAAGGTAAGTGACGAACCGGAAGTGGTAAGCAACCCCGGTTCGGATTCGAAAACCACAACTTCCTCGGATAAAAATAAGAATGTGTGTGATCCAATTGGGACTTACGTACCGAAGCTCCCTTTTCCGCAGCGACTTAAAAAGGAAAAATTGGATCATCAATATGGAAAGTTTTTGGAAATCTTTAAGAAACTTCACATTAACATCCCACTTGCGGAGGCATTGGAACAAATGCCCACCTATGCAAAGTTTCTTAAGGAAATCCTCGCCAAAAAGAGGAAGTTAGAATACAACGAAACGGTAGCGCTTACGGAGGAATGCTCCGCAATTATAACGAATAAACTCCCACCTAAACTCAAGGATTTAGGAAGTTTTTCTATCCCATGCACGATTGGTAATGTTGAGTTTAGTAGAGCTTTATGTGATTTAGGTGCTAGTATCAATCTAATGCCTTTGTCTGTTTTTAGGAAGCTCGGCTTGGGGGAGCCAAAGCCTACCAATATAACGCTTCAATTGGCCGATAGATCCATTTCCCGGCCAAAAGGAGTTGTGGAGGATGTCTTAATGAAAGTGGACAAGTTCATTTTCCCCGCCGATTTTGTGGTGCTCGACATGGCGGAAGACGACTCGGTACCGATCCTCCTAAGACGACCATTTCTTGCAACGGGTAGGACTCTTATTGATGTCCACGAAGGTAAGCTCATCCTACGGTTGCAAGACTTAGAGGTAGAGTTTAATGTATACAACTCCATGAAATTCCCATCTCATACCATGGAGGATTGCAACTTTTTAAATTCCGTTGACTCTATTGATCTTTTTGTTAAGGATTTGTGTGATAGGTCTTCGACGGGAACCTCTTCGGAAATAGATGATAATGAGCATTTGGATGAGGAGCCATTGAACAAGCCAATTGAGCACTCTTCCGAGATTGAACGATGTCTGTCGGCAAGGAGCCGGTTCGAGGGTTTGGACCGGGATAGTAAAGCAAAACCAAAGTCATCTCTCGAAGAGCCTTCGACTTTGGAACTTAAACCCTTGCCTCCTAATTTACAATATGTGTTTTTGCAACCTCCTAATTTCTTACCCATTTTTATATCCTCACTTTTGACAGCGGAAATGGAGGAAGCATTGGTTGCGGTGTTACAAAAACATAAGGGCGCATTTGTATGGACCATTCACGACATTAAAGGGATTAGCCCCACCATTTGCACACACCGCATCTTTATGGAGGATAAAGTCAAACCCTCCGAGCAACCGCAATGACGACTTAACCCCAACATGAAAGAGGTAGTGAAGGCCGAGGTAATCAAACTCCTCGACGCAGGTATAATCTTTCCTATCTCCGATAGTCTGTAGGTTAGTCCGGTCCAATGCGTTCCCAAAAAGGGGGGGCACTACGGTGATGGAAAATGATCAAGGGGAATTAATTCCCACACGAAAGATAACGGGGTGCCGAGTATGCATTGATTATAGGAAACTTAATGAAGCCACCCGGAAGGATCATTTTCCCTTGCCGTTCATTGACCAAGTGTTGGAAAGAATGGCGGGACATAAATTCTTTTGTACCCTCGATGGTTTATCCGGCTATATGCAAATCCCCGTTGATCCTTCGGATCAAGAAAAGAGGACATTTACTTGTCCGTATGGGACATTTGCATATAGATGGATGCCGTTTGGGATTTGTAACGCCCCTCGCCACCTTTCAACGGTGCATGACGGCATATTCTCTGAGATGATTGAGGATTTCATGGAAGTCTTCATGGACGATTTTTCTGTTTTTGGGTTGTCCTTTGAAATTTGTTTAAGCAATCTTGATAAAGTCCTTCAACGTTGCGAGGACACTAACCTAGCTCTTAGTTGGGAAAAGTGTCAGTTTATGGTTCAAGATTTTATCGTTTTGGGACACAAGGTGTCCGAGGAGGGAATCGCGGTCGATCCAGCCAAGATTGAGGTGATTGAGAAATTGCCTCCTCCAATAAATGTCAAGGGAATTCGGAGTTTCTTAGGTCATGCGGGGTTCTATCGACGATTCATTAAAGACTTCTCCAAAATAGAACCCCTTGACCCAACTCCTCTTAAAGGATGCAGAATTTAGTTTTTCCTCCGAATGTTTGCTTGCATTTAACACGCTAAAGGATAAACTAATTAATGCACCCATCACGCTGAAACCCGATTGGAGTCTCCCCTTTGAACTTATGTGTGATGCGAGTGATTTGGCTGTAGGTGCTTGTTTGGGCCAACGGGTGGATAAAATTTTCCGCGCCATTTTTTATGCGAGTAAAACGCTTAATGAAGCCCAACAAAACTATTCCATTACGGAAAAAGAGATGCTTGCTGTCATTTTTGCTTTCGATAAATTTAGATCATATCTCGTGTTATCCAAAATTATCGTATACACTGACCACGCAGCTCTCAAGTATCTAATGACTAAGCAGGATGCCAAACCACGGTTGATACGGTGGATTCTACTCCTACAAGAATTCGACATCGAAATTAGGGATAAAAAAGGAGTGGAGAATGTCGTAGCCGACCATCTTTCCCGATTACAAAGCGAGCAAGCCACATCTCCGGAAGTTGTGGAGATCAAGGAGACCTTTCCCGATGAAACTCTCTATGCGGTAACACCTTTACCTTGGTACGCCGATATGGCGAACTTCAAAGCCGGTAATATTCTTCCCCCGCACCTTTCCTACGAGCAACGTAGGAAGTTCTTTCACGACGCTAAAAATTATTTTTGGGAAGAACCCTACTTGTTTAAATCTTGTGCTGATAATATCATTCGTAGGTGTATACCGGAAGAAGAGGTAAATCATGTGTTGCATATGTGTCACACCCAAGAGCCGGGGGGCCACTTCGGCCTGAGTCAGACTATGGCAAAGGTTCTACAATGTGGCTTTTATTGGCCTACCTTGTCCAAGGATTCCTAAGACTTCGTCAAATCATGTGATGCTTGTCAACGAAGCGGGAACATCTCCCGTAAACATGAAATGCTCCAACAAGGGATCCTAGTGTGCGAACTTTTTGACGTTTGGGGGATAGACTTTATGGGACCTTTCCCTAAGTCGCATAACAACTCCTACATTCTCGTGGCGGTTGACTATGTCTCCAAATGGGTGGAGGCCGTTGCCTTACCCTCAAATGACTCTAAGGTGGTAGGGAAATTTATAAAGAAAAACATCTTTACTCGGTTCGGAACCCCTCGAGCTATCATTAGCGATGGAGGTTCTCATTTTTGCAATCGCCAATTCGACCAACTCTTACAAAAATACGGGGTTGCACCCCGAGTCTCCACCCCCTACCATCCGCAAACTAGTGGACAGGTCGAGGTTTCTAACCGCGAACTGAAATGTATCTTGGAAAAAACGGTTAGTTCCTCTAGGAAAGACTGGAGCCTAAAGCTCGATGACGCTCTTTGGGCCTACCGAACGGCGTTTAAAACGCCTATCGGGATGTCTCCTTATCGTTTAGTTTTCAGGAAATCGTGTCATTTACCGGTGGAATTGGAACATAAGGCCTATTGGGCTTTGAAATTTTTAAATTTTGATGTGCAGGCCACGGGAGACCAATGTCTCCTCCAACTTAATACCCTTGATGAACTTCGTCTCGGTTCGTACAAAAATGCCAAGATTTACAAAGAACGTACGAAGAAATGGCATGACAAGCACGTGCAAGTCAGAGAATTCAACAAGGGAGACCAAGTCCTCCTATGTAATTCTCGCCTCCGCCTGTTCCCAGGAAAATTAAAAAGTCGGTGGTCGGGACCGTACACCGTTATTGATTCCCACTCGTCCGAAGCAGTTGACATCCAAGGTTCCGACAACGCAACCCACCGGGTGAACGGCCACCGTCTGAAAATATACTGCGGAGGCACTCTTCCACAATACGGCGAAGCCACATTCCTCCAAACACCGTAAGCATGCACGCATCACGAGAAAGTCGAGCTACTCCAACTCTAAACATAGTCTCGGTTTGCGTTCCTCACACCCTTTGTCTATATCCGTTTATCTCTTTAAAATTAACGGAAAAACAAATCCCATACTAATCCAAATTTCTCCACGCAGGGCGTACTCCCTTTTACGCCCCGCATGCTAGTCATTTTTCTTGCATAAAAATCTCAGAAACTCAAACACGCGGGACGTCCCTCGTAGTGCGGCCCGCGTATTTGAGTCTCTAGTCAAAATGCACTTAAAACGTACCTCTTATGCGGGGCGCCCCCCTGGGCACGCCTCGCGTAGGACCTGACCTTCAAGGGTCCTATCTTTAATTTAAATTCCATCTTTGTTTTTGTTTTTGTTTTTCTTTTCTTTTGCGACGTCCTTGGAATAGACGTCATTTTAATAACGTGGAGGGTCGTGCAACCCCGCACTCACCGTTTGTTTTGCACTAACAAAAACAAAAATAAAAAATCAAATAACCAACAAAATAATTAAACTAATTTATTGATTCTTTAATTTTTCCGACACACTACCCTCTCGGAAATTAATTAAAAGTTCCGTTATTTGTCCTTAGATGTAAAGACATTAATACAAAGGATCGGCTTTAGTAAGAAATTTTAGTCTTAATTCTGAAGCTCTAGAATTTATGCAAAGCCTAGGTTCGTACTAAACAAAAGCATTGAGTCCTAACCCAAAGGTTATCTCTATAATAAAATTTAAAAAGGCAATAAAACGGGATAGTTTAAAATTTGACGAGAACTTGAACGTACACAATTTAACCCGAAATTTTGTGAGATATTTTTGAGCCTAAAAGAGTTCGTACGAGAACTCTATTTCTTTCACAATTTTTCGAGAGCTTTGACTTCACTCGACTCATAGAGTTTGCACCTAATACCGGGTTAAGTACACTTATTTTGGTTAAAATGGCAATTGATGATAAAACGAACCCACTTAGTCTAATTATTTTCTTAACTTATTTTTCTCGTTTTCATTAACCTCTAGGAAACCCCCTCGAGCCTATTAACCGACTTTTTGTTAATACCCTTTTAACATTTAACCCTTTTTCCTCTTGGTTAAATACCAACAAAATCAAATTGCACCCGAAATAAGCCAAGGCCTAGATAAGTAAAGCACCATAAGCTTTCGAAATCATTTTTGTGCCGCTCTCAAAACAAAAAGAAAAAAGAGCAAAAGGCATCCTCAAGCTCCACCCGAGCGATTTCGAGTTATATTCTACGAACTTGCTAAGGCCAACATAAAAACACGGTGCGATCATCAAAAAGGTATTTAAACTCGAGTTTCCAAAAATTAACCACTAAAAAGCCACCCACATTACAACCCCCTCTGGGTTCGTTTTTAATATTGCCTAGACCATAACATAGGAGGGAAAACCCGAATGAAAATGCAAACTCAAGGTGACTTCGAGTAAGTGCAAAGAAGAGTGCAAAAACACCGAACCGCCAAATTTGAGTGTAAGAGCGAAATCCCTTGGTGAGGTACTTTTCGGGTTCTCAAAAGATAATCGACCCCCGTTAATATTGCCTATTAAATTTGATCATGGAGGTTTCAAACGAGTTTTGGTCACTCATTTGTTTGTGTAGGTACTTGCCGAAAACTTTGCATAAAACTTTAGCTTCGGAATCACGCACTTGGTAAAACCAACCGACGGTTTGTTTCTTAATAATCTCGATCCCTTGTCTTTCGATTTCTTTTACTTGAGGACAAGTAAAACTTTAAAGTCCGAGGAGGTTTGATAGGGCCGTTTCGTCCCTATCTTTTAGCGTGATTTACGGTTTAATTTTAGATGAAATAAATAAGTTTAATTGCAAAAATAGAGTGTTTTAATAAAATAACGAAATAAAAATAAATTCCGTACTTTCGGTTAATTTTCCTTATTTTTGATTAATTTAGAAAATAAAATCGTCAAGCTAACTCGGCTCCCGAGAATTGTATTTCAGGTACGAGCAAGGAATGAAATTCCACCGACATACGCGGGGCGTATCTCCCTTCACGCAGGGCGTGGAACACTTGGTCAGAAATAATTGACTCAATCCACAGACACCACGTGGAATCTAGTCACCAATACGCGGGGCGTATCAACAACCACGCGAGGCGTGGAACATGTGTCAGAAATGATAAGCCTAATCCTGAAAGTCAGACTGCATGGTCTCCCTGAGTCAACTACCCTACGCGGGACGTACCATCTTACACGCGGGGCGTGTAAGGAAGTTCTTCAATCCAAAAAGCTCAGAGACTCATTTACGCGGGGCGTGCTTCAGCTATGCGAGGCGTAAAAGACCCAATTCAAGCAATAAAATCTCAGAAACTCAACCACGCGAGGCGCACCCAAGTCTACGCGGGGTGTGGTTGAGACAACAAGATCAGGATTTGGTCCACATGCAGGAGATTTCTGACGGAATGGGCAACTACGCAAGGCGTACTCCACCATACGCGAGGCGTGTCATGGGAAATCTGTAGAAAATCATGTTCCTCCATGCTTGTATTTTGTGAAATTACAATTCTACCCCTAGCTTGATGTGTATAAATAGGGGCTGACTCTTAGACTTAAGGGATACCAATTGATATACAATTTTACTATAGTTAAAGTTCTTGTTATTTTTGGTTTGAGATTGTATTTATAGAGCAAAACTCTTCCACCTTGAGAGCTTGTTCATTGATTCCGGTGTTCCATCAAAGTTCCGCTCCATCTCCGCTCACCAAGCTCGAAAGCTCCACCTCCAAGTCCTTAGAGATGGCCTTGAGTCCGGTTAGCTAGTTCCGAGGGTGGATTCTTCCCTTTTTACTTACTAACTAGCGTGCACTCTTCCTATGTACTCGGTTTGGTTGTATTCCGTATTTACGTTCTCCATATTTATAATATATGATTTGCAACTTCCGTTTCTATATACGTGTTGATGTTTATTGCTTGTTTTGATACTCGTAATTGATTATTGTGTAGGAGAACACGATTTCCGATGCCATTCGGGCTATCTTTAGGGATTCATATAGGTGTTGCCTTACCGGAAGTGACACTCCGGAAACCGTAGGAATTGACAAGCCACGGAACTTACGGGCCCTAATTTCTGATCCCGAGCATTAGACACGCCTTGACTAGGAACCACGTAGTCTAAGTACTTCACGGGTCGGTCACACTACACGTAGTCGTCATTGCAAGAGTAAACCGTTAACCGTATATATATATTGGGAGCCATTGTTTGTCATATTTATAACTTATCGCCATCCACATCATTTCGCAGAGTTTTTGTTATATAAATTTGTCTCAACCGTATTTAGGAGTAGTTTGTAGTTGTTCCCCGAATCAACTCAAAGTATTCACCGCCTAGATAACGTATAAAACCGAGTCGTCTAATACTTGTAGTTATAAATCCCGTGGATTCGATACCCGGTCACCGGATTATTACTTGATACGATGGGGTACACTTGCCCTTAAGTAGTGGCGTCTAGTAGAGATAGAGCATTTAGAAAGTTCACATCTATAGTCGTAACGCACTCATCATAATATATATTTAGAAGCTCTACTGTACGCGCCCCATCACTGACTCGCAACCTGAGATTTTGTTGTACTCTGCAACATCTAGCGCACAGTGAAGCATGTTTATAGCCGAAGGATGATTTTGCAGCTTCTTGAGGTCATCCTCTGACCACTTAGCCTCAGCTTTGACAATCGTTTGGCCGTCAACAGTTTCAACAGGAACAAATGGGCCTTGGACTATAGAGAGCCATGCACTCATATTTGTTGCCTGAATTAAGTTTTTCATTCTGTTCTTCCAAAAGGTGTAGTTAGACCCGAAGAACAGAGGAGGCCTAGTAATGGACATTCCCTCAGGAAGAATCTGAGTTGTCTGATTTCCTGGGAGGAAACGACTGCTGTTCTCAGCCATTTTAGGGATCAGCTCAAGATAATTATATCTTGTTCAGTAAGCTGTTAAGCTCTGATACCACTTGTTGGTCCCGTGTAACGTGACAATATTAGTTCCAAAGGGGGGTTAGGAACTATTAAAAATTTTCACGTTAGGCTGACTGTTAATTTCGAACTTAGACTTTCTCGAAGTCTTTTAGCACGGTGATACTGAGTAAGTTTTAGATACAAGCTTAGTCAACAGGTGACTAAGTCTGAATCTGTCCTTGAGTCAGGGGATAACACTTGAGTCTATTCATGAACTCAACTTCGCAGTTCACTCAACTCAGCTTATGCTCTTTTTAGCGTTTTAACTAGGCAGTATTATAGCAAGCAATATGTTAAGGAGATAAGGGTTAGAAAGATATTACTCAGCAGACGTATCCTGGTTCGGCCTCTCTGCCTACGTCCAGTCCCCGGAATTCCTTCCGAGCTTTTCAGAATCCTCTACTGAGCTCTTTAAAGGTAGATCACAAACCTTTTACAATAGAAAGCTGAGTATACAAGAGTACCTTCCTCTATTCCTCTACTCACTCCTATTTCTACCGCTGAGTACTATGACCGAGTACTCAGCTTCTCCTTTCTATACTTCTAGAAATGATAAGTGTTTGTTTGTCCTAAACAACAATTGGTAAGACACTTTAGATGAATAAGATCACTCTAGACTTTTACACAAGATTGGAATTGGTGTAAGATTTGCTTTGCTTTTCTCACAGAACTTCGAATATCAATTTGGTCAACGTTTCGACTTGATTGAAGATCTGCATCGAATGAAGCGTTTGAATGGCCTTTTTATAGTGACACTTGATGCACCAGTAATTTCGAATTTTGAAATAACCGTTGGAGGGAAACAGCTTCCTGTCGCTTTCACTCAGTACGTGCTCAGCGTCGTTGGCCAATGATATTCTTGCATCTTCTGTCTTCGACAGTACTCGGCAGCTTTTCTTCAGGCAATCAGAATGTTTCCACATTTTTGGCAAAGTCTTCCAAACAGCTTTATGCGTCTTCTGAACTTTACCCAAAGTAGAAATACTTTGTCTTCAAGTTTGTTCAGGTCAGCCGCTGACCTGACTTCCTTGTCGCACAACTCAGCAGCTTCGTCTTGAAGCTTTTGATCGAAGGCTTCTCGAACCTTCTTGTTGTTGGGCTTGCATTTTATTCAGCTTGAGCTGCGTTTTGATCTGCTTGGGCCGTGTGGCTTTCATCCGTAGACTTGGGCTTGACTTTCTTTTGTGGGCATTTGGGCCTTACAACTTAATGTCTTATAAATTACTCAACATTGAACAAAACACATTAGTACAAATAAATCAAAGCATTTTAAACTTAATGTGTTAGAATATTTTTATCATGGAGATTTAATTTCTATTAAATAATTTTGTCAAATCAAAATCATGTAGAAAGGTGTTTCAACAGAGACCGCCAGATTCCCGTCCACTACCAATAATCTCCTTCATCACAAGATCCTGAAACAAGCAATGATTAAGGAAAAATGAGATCAAACAATTAAGTGAACGGGTAAGCTTACTCACATAAATTAAACTGAATGTAAATCCAACATATTAAGAACAGGTGAGAGTGAAAGGGAAGATGTTGGGTTAATAGTGCCATAACCAATAACAGAAGAATGTGTACCATCAGCTACGATGGCATATGAAGGAAAAGTTTTATTATGAGGGGTGAAGAAAAATGTTGGGAAGCTAATGATTTTTGATACTTAATTATCATATTCATATATAGTAAGAGTGTAAGTCGTGCCAGAGGATGTAGCGTCACTAGTGACAATATGAGCAGACCGAATGCTGTGCACCTTTGCCTTAAGGTGCGGACAAGTACGCTTGGTATAACCCGACTCATGACAATAATAACACTTAAAGACTTTGTTTCCTTCAGTTGGACTTTTGGTGTTCCGAGGACCACCATTATTCAGACCCTTATAAGAGTGGTCAGATGAAGGCTTATGACTGACTAAAGCACTAGAAACAAGAACAACAAGAGTGGATGATAGAACCATCCCACTAGCTTATTCAACATCAGGAATGGTGGCACTGGAGAGAATTTGAGAAGTAACACCCTCAAAATCAGAGACAACTCCACATAGATATCGAAGAACAAACATTTGCCCCTGTTGAGCTTGCAACACTCTGACATCGGTGCTCAAAGGAAGTAATTCATTCAGTTGTTCAAAAATTTCCCTCAACTACATATAGTAATCCTGAGCATATTGACTTTGACAATCGATGGTATAGAAAGACTTATAAGTATTGTATAAGCGAGACAAATTATCCTTCCCAACCACTAAGCCATTTTCCCTTTCACATGACACAAGATACATGACAGACATTTGTTTTCGTGTCGTCTGAATATTTTTCGTGATAATATTTTAATTGTATGTCATCTTAAGGCGAAATAAAAAATGCGCTCGATTCTCAGATGACATTACGATTACAGAATCCTGTCATCCAAAGAAAACGCGCATTTTAATTAAATTTGATGCGCTCAACAGATGACACTTCTAATAAATGAATGTCATTGTATGCCGAAAACAAAAAAGCGACAAATGAAATTTCACTTACGCGGCCATACCAAATTTTAGGCGCTCTATATCATTTGACTGAAATTTCAGCTGATATATAAAACCTCTCTCAATCCCAAACCCCAGTTTAGGTTACGCAAGCTTCATCCCTCTCATCCCTCTCTATCTCCATGGTTGATTTGAACATGCAATCACTGAGTGAGCTCGAAACACGGTACTGGTAAGCCATATTTTCTTCGTTCCTAGATGTATCATTGTTCCTTACTCTATCTTTTCCTCATCCGATTTACTTTTGTGTATGTCAATTTCAGCAGCTGGTATAAGGATCTTGTGATTTTCAGACCTATCATTGAAAGTTTTAGATCTCTCGCTTAGCTACACTGATTTTATTGTATTTAGATTCACTGCTGTAAAGCTTGGGTCTTTATCTTTTTTAATCTAGGGCAAGACAGTGCCTAATACAGTAGATGGTATGAACTCATCTGATTCCTTTTTATTTGAACACTATTTGCAGGGATAGTAAGAATGCTTCAGTACATGGGAAGGCTGACTGAAGAGATTGTCAATCGGTTCATGCCTTTAGCATATGGGAAGATTTCTTTAACTTACTGAATATATGTTAATGTTATGTTGGTTTGAACTGATTGGTCATGCCTTTAGAAGTGATTGTGTATGTTTGATGTACTGTTTTGGAACCTAGAACTCATTGATTTAGGAAACTAGCCTGATTTAGTATATATATTGTTATGTGGGTTTAAACTGAACGATTACATATATGTATGATGTTTTGGGTGATGATGAAATGATTGGTATGAACTGATTGGTTAGATATAACTGTTTAGGAAGCTAGGACTCATAGAGTTTATGTATGAATGATCATTAAGCATGTGGCTGATTAGGCATACTGTAAAGCTTTGAAGGTTCATTGAGATTGTCACTACTCTTACACCTATGAGTTATACTGCTAGAAGTGATTGAGTATGTGTGTGTGTATGAAACATGCTTATGTATGATGTTCTGTTGATGTTTATGTTTGAGGTTCTGTATGAGTATGTGTATGATTGTTCACTTGGGCATGTAGCTTATTAATCATGCATCAAGTATTAGAGGAACATTGTAAAAGGGTCATTAAACATGTGGCTGATTAGACATACTCTAAAGCTTTTAATGTTCATTGAGATTGGCACTACTCTTACACCTATGAGTTATACTGCTAGAAGTGATTGAGTATGTGTATGAAACATGCTTATGTATGATGTTCTGTTGATGTTTATGTTTGAGGTTCTGTATGAGTATGTGTACGATTGTTCATTTGGGCATGTAGCTTATTAATCATGCATCAAGTATTAGAGGAACATTGTAAAAGGGTCATTAAGCATGTGGCTGATTAGGCATACTCTAAAGCTTTGAATGTTCATTGAGATTGACACTACTCTTACACCTATGAGTTATACTGCTAGAAGTGATTGAGTATGTGTATGTGTATGAAACATGCTTATGTATGATGTTCTGTTGATGTTTATGTTTGAGGTTCTGTATGAGTATGTGTACGATTGTTCATTTGGGCATGTAGCTTATTAATCATGCATCAAGTATTAGAGGAACATTGTAAAAGGGTCATTAAGCATGTGGCTAATTAGGCATACTCTAAAGCTTTGAATGTTCATTGAGATTGGCACTACTCTTACACCTATGAGTTATACTGCTAGAAGTGATTGAGTATGTGTATGTGTATGAAACATGTTTATGTATGATGTTCTGTTGATGTTTATGTTTGAGGTTCTGTATGAGTATGTGTACGAGGAACATTGTAAAAGGGTCATTGGGCATGTATGAAGCATATATTAAAAGGTAAATTTAGGCTAATTGCATGTACTGATATGGCTTGCAAATGATAAGATATCACCATACTCTTTTTGAAATTGAACATGACCTATGATGATAAGTAAGGAATAAGTTGTCTTGAATAAGTAAGGAATAGACATGCACGAATAAGTTGTCTACTTGTTATAGCATGTTCACTTGAATATACATGTCTACTTGAATAAGTTGTCTACTTGTTATAGCATGTTAGACATACTCTTAAAGCTAAAAATGTTATGAACTCAACTGGCTCATTTTTATTTGAAATGATAAGTAAGGATTCTGAATGCAATTCGTTTATGAAGCATGTATGAAGCAAGTATTAAAGGGTAAATTTAGGCTAATTGCATGTACTGATATGGCTTGCAAATGATAAGATATATTTTGATTAGATAGAATATACATATACATACGAACTGAATAACAAGCTCTACATAAATGGTTATGTATGTGCATTGGCCATACTCTTACTATGTTCCTTTCCACTCGGTTTGATATCGTAACAACAACATTAAACATGGTGATAGGTTTATGATGCATTCCGCACAAACAGAGTCCCTTGTTTTGACAGCATCATAAACCTCATTACCAAGTTTAGAGTACCACGAGTACAACCCAAGCAGAAGGAGCATTGTAAAAGGGTAAGTTTAGTCTACTTGCACATACATACAAACTGAATAGCAAAGCTCTATGTTATATTACAAAAAGGGGGATGAGTGTTGCCTTTCGGTTGTAATTGACAATCCAAAGTTCCTTAGCTATTTTGACTAGTGAAAGGAAATTTGGAATTGGAATGAGAACCACATTTGGATATCACATTGCCTTTCAATTCTCCTTTCACTTAGTCAAGACAGCTTAGGAGATTTGAACACCCTTCATATTTAGCACAAATAGAGTCCCTTGTGGTGACATCATCATAGCCCTCATTACCAAGTGGAAGAAGCATTATAAAAAGGCCAGTTTAGGAGCACAAAGCTCTACGTTATATATTACAAAAGGGGGGGGGGGGGGAATTAAAGGTCCAAAGCTCCTTAACTATTTTGACTACAGAAAGGAAATTTGGAATTGGAATGAGAACCACATTTGGAGCTCACATTGCCTTCCGATTCTCCTTTCTCTTAGCCAAGATAGTTTAGGAGATTTGGACACCCTCATATACACTTTGCATACTCCTCAGTCCATATCCGGGCGATCCCCTCATACTCTTCCTTGTTGCTGCGGTATTGCTTAGCAACTGCTTCTTGCCCAGGAAATGGCTCCTCACTGTGGGGCTGTAGAAGTAGATCATATATGTGCCACAGACACTACAAAATGCATAGAATAATTAGAACAAAAATATGATGTTGTATGTTTATCAAATGAAATACATAAATGGTTGCATTATACCGTGGCAGTGGAAAATCGATGGTTATTAAGGATACGGGGAAGATGAATCGACCCCTGAGGAGCCACGTTAGGATGATATATCCTATTCCGGAACCAAAACTGAGAATAAGAGGAGAGATGTATTAGTGTATGTTTCATTTAGGTGATTATATCTTACTGATCTGAGTTAATATTACTCTTGCAGGTCTGTTTGGGAAATCCGGATGGTAGCTGATTCTGATTTCAAATACACCCCTTTCATATGGGGTGTATTGGGGGCCTTTCATTTTGATCGACCATTTGAAGAAGTTACCATCGAGAGGACCTGTACGTTATCATCCAAGAAGAATCATTAGAAATACATAAAAGAAACCAGGAAGGGTTACAGAACAACTATGGATTGACATGTACCATTGATGGCCAGAAGCCACTCTGGGTTCTCCATGTACAACTTATTCAAGTCAGCAATTATTTCTCCTGGAGTTTCAACAAGGGGATCCATTGTTGGTAAATTTTCTGGCTGTTGAAGGTATGATTCTGAATTATGATGCATATATTTATAGTGATATGATTGTGGTAAGTGAAAGGCCGTGTTAGGGGAAGGGTCACGTAATTACTACTGAGTTTAGGGTTGTGTGTAATATTAATGGCCTGCTTGGCTTTTGCAGATAGCAAGACCTTTGGGATTATAGGCCTAATTATTACTCCAAGATATGGATTGACTTATGGAAGATATTGGTTATTATTTTTGTGTTTTAATTCAGAAATGTATTGGTTATTCAAGATATGGATTGCCGTTAGGCACAAATGTAAACATATTATGAGTATTGGTCTCCAATAAAATTGAAACCATTGTTATACAGAATTTAATCTTCATATTTTAGAATGTTTCTGTATTCAGGTATAAAAACCAGAAATTCAAACGAAGAAGAAGGCATAAAGTGACATTTTAATTTTTAAAAATGTCATCTAAACAGCAATAAAAAGACATTAAAAAAAATGTTTCTGTTATATGAAAATAAACTCCTTTGACATGGTTGATTAAGACCTGTGCCATCTAAACAGGCTATAATAGCAAAATTTATTATACAAACTGTCATCTCAAATTAAATATGCCAATTTCCCACACGTTAACCTGACGGTTTTAATTGTCAGAATGTCATGTGATGACATTAAAGGTGACGGCAGTAATATATAAGTTGCATCGTAACAAGGGAAAGATGACAGTAAGAAAATAGGTTACTATCATGTGTGATGACGAAACATGATAGAACCTGACCGTCGTCTGAAGGTGCACTAGACGGCAGTGAGCCCCGTGATAGATTTATCTCTCGCGGGACGACGGTTTTTAACCGTCGTTTGAAGAGGGTTTTGGCGTAGTGAACATACATATTTTGCAAGTAGTCGATAAGTTGTTTGACATACTCACTATGACGAACCATCCCAACATTAGACGTATCAATAGAGTTTTTGATGCCAAAAAATAAACAGTCACCATCTGCCATCCAATCCTTATTATTTGTCTTCGTATTGTCAGTTAAATGACGAGTCTTCTTGATATTGCGTAAATATATCTTAATTATTTTAGACCAATCTAAATAGTTGGAACCTGTCAGTTTATGATCGGAAATCTTAGGGGAATAATGTCACTGACCATATTTTTGCTAGATTCAACTTTCTTTGTCTGAGCCATTTTTGCAAAGAAAACCACAACACAACAAGTTTCAGCAAAACAAAACACAAACAGTACAAACAGTAACCAACCTCCATTGGGGAAAACAAAAAGTTAAGGAATACGAAATAAACTTGACAGGTTGGCTAGACTTGGGGAGACGAAGCCAATGGTGGTGACCAGAGTCGAAGAGGTGGTCGGAGGTGGCCGGACGTGTCGGCTCATGAAGGAGAGTCACCGGAGAAGGGTATGTTGGGGTTTAGTGTCTTATAGACAATTGTTCTAGGATACAAACTTAATGTAAATGAATTGTTCTTTATATCATTTGTTTAATGAGATATATGTTTTATAACTATATAAAGGCAATCCCTTTTAAGCACTAAATAAAGTCTAATAAAAGGAAATCCGTAAGTTTATTTAAAGTGATTATAAAGTGTTCATACAAGCATGAAGTGAGACAAAACTTTATAGTAAACTGATAAACTTAAAACCACCCCAAGTCAAGTGATATGTTTGGGATTGACATATCACTGTTGAGACTTGTATGTAACAATGTCTTCTGTCCGACATAAAGCTGATCTCACAAGCTTCATATATACATATATCTGGACAGTTACATAGATCCGATGAAACGTTGTTCATTAGGATTGGGGATCCGATTTGAGATAACAGGACGGGTAGATTCATCCTTGTCACCTGTTCATCTCATTGGTATTAATAGGTATAACTAATCCTCAGACTCAAAGGAATATTAATTGGTATTCTGGATTACGGAATGTGATGCTTTGACTCTGGTGTAACACGATCCTTAACAGAGATGACTCTAGGGTGTGAACAGTAGATGTTGGGTATCACAGGAAGTAATTGCGGAGTCGTTATATATTGGATTGAGCATTTATCACTCCCGATAAATGGGAGATACATCCATGGATCGCTTGTGGAAGACTCGACTCTAAATCCTTGCAAGGTGATAGCTAAGGAGTAAGAAATACATATTTCACTTAACCTATCTTTTTGAGTTGACTCGGCCTGTACAAGTAAAACGAACGTCTCGCTATATGTGACTTGACATCACCCATAGTCATAAGATTCAGTTCAAGGATGTAGTTGATAAAGGATCGAATTATACTGTAACTAATACGGAAAGGTTAACGACAGAATCAACCTGTCTTCTTATAGCTCTGGGGGAATGATTACGGACTTGCTAATCACATACTCTGTACATCATTCCGTTATGCAAAGATTAAATATAATTCTTTGAAAATTAATTTAATAACGTTGCATATGGCTAGAAGCAATAAGAACCTAATGGATCACACATAAGACTTGGAACCTAAAAGAGATATAGATGTTAATTAATTGATAGAAGCCCAATTGAGCCCAATAAGGCCCATGGACATAAAGGGGTCGAAATTCATGTAGTGATATACATGAATAATTAATTTGATTTTGTTAATCCTAATTAGATTAGGAATATGAATTAAATTAATTAAGAGATAATTAAGTTAGGAGTTTTAATTAGATTAATATACTCCTATTATTATCCAATAAAGTTATTATTATTATCCTTAATATATTAGATATATAGTGAGATAATAATTAGGAATTCTATTCCGAATGGAATTCCTATTCAGTAACCTAATTCTATCTAACTAGGGATTAGATACAAGAGATTATAAATACCCCTTCCTTGAGATTTTCGAAATCCAAGCAAGCCATACCCTACTTGTGATTTTCGAAATTCACCTAGTCCAAGAGAGAGAAAATTCGACACCCCTAGTTCGAGGACGAGATTTCTCTACGGCTTCGTTTGATCAATTGATTTTCATCCACTACAAGAAAACAACATACTAGCAGCGGAAGTCAGCAGCGGACATTATTCCGATGCTAATATTGGATACTCCGTAGCAGAATAGCAGCGGTTCCTATTCCGCTGCTATATTGGATGATCAGCAGGGGAATAGCAGCGAAAAAGTGTTGCGCTTCTATTATTTGTTAGCAGTAGCGGAATAGTAGCGGATAATTTACGCTACTTTTTACAAGCCAATATTTTTCAGCCTAAAGCTTTTGAATAAATCTGGAAACTGTTGGACTAATTCTGTAATTTTCCGTTTTCTGTCACTAAAGGCTGTTTACAGACGGATTTTCCGTCGATAAAGCTGCTGAAAGGTAAAAAATGTTGTTTTGGTCCTTCTTTCTCAACTTTTAGACTTTGGGTCCTTTATATATATATATGTATAATTATGTAACATATACTTTCAAGCTATTTTTAAATATTTTGTATATATATTTATTTAATATGTTTAGATATTATTTTTCATTAATTTGGTTTAATGAAAGTATATGTATATGTACATATTTTTCTATTCCTTTAAACTATGCACATTTTGACATTTTGGGGGTTATTAGAAGGTTATTTTCTATATATACTTATCATAATAGTTTTGGGGTTAAAAAGCTAATTTCTTATTATTTGTGAATATAATTATCATTTCTATCCATTGATTATGGTATTTATTATTTACCCTTTCTTTTAAGTATATATGTATAGTATCATTTCTATCAAAAATATGTATATATATACTTTTCTTCTTTTCTTTTCAAATTTCTTATATGTATATATTATTTGGGAAAATGTTTTGATTGCGTGAATTTAGATTCAATTCATTACTTGTCATTTTATTCACATGAAGGATAATGGAGTGAAAAAGGGAAAAATAAACCACAAAAAAGGGAGTTTAGCTTGTTTGTGTAAATTAAAGCTTTTCTAGATATTCCCAAAGTGTAAATAATGTTTTCTTGTTGTTTTTTTAAACCGTTTCTAAAATATCACGTGTTGAAACCTTAATTCGTTCCAACGACGGATTAAGCGAACCTTGTAATTAAAATTGCCTTTGTGAATAATGAAGTTTTGAATCGTTTTCCTAACTAAATGGTTTTTGTACAAAATAAATTGACTTGTATGCTTAACCACGCTTTTAGATTAAAAACATTTGCTCAACGTTTTCAAACGCTCGAGTCGTTCCAACGGCGATTCGAGTGAACGTCATTAACGGGGTTTTGAAACGTGTCTAAATCGTTCCAACGACGATTAAGGTACGAACCATGTAAATAAACTCGTTTTTTGGGGAATGAGATTAGCTTAGAGTTAGTGTATAGTCTAAAGCATAAAATCACATTGTGAATAAATCAATCCTTTCTTCTCCCCCTCTCTCTCCTATATACTTTAAACTTATGCAAAATGGGTGATTCTTTACTAAAATGGCTTTCGAATAACATGATCAAAACGGTTTTCAAAGCGAGAAAGAAAAGGTTTCAAATGAATTTTAAACTTAAAGAAATATGCGATTAGTCCGTTATCGCCTAACACGCTGAGTAGGAGGCCGGTGGTTCATAACCGGGCGATGTCGGGGTGCCTAGTAGCCTTTCTCCGGAAAGGAGCTAGCCTTCTCGGCTCGTACCTAAGTTTCCCGAACCCTCACCGGTCTCCCGCAAGGGATCGGTGTTCATTTTCCCATTCGTAGGTGGAGAATCTTCCATACTCCGAGCTCCGGTCCTGCCGAGCAGCTTGATTCCACAATTGGTTGCTTTCGGTGCCAAACACCGCTTACGTCGCCATGAGGTGTCCACCCCCCGGTCTGCCCGGGCGAGGCCATTTGACACCTTGTCTAACAACCCCTTCCTTGAGATTTTCGAAATCCAAGCAAGCCATACCCTACTTGTGATTTTCGAAATTCACCTAGTCCAAGAGAGAGAAAATTCGACACCCCTAGTTCGAGGACGAGATTTCTCTACGGCTTCGTTTGATCAAATGATTTTCATATATTTCTTTTATCCTTGATCTTGTGTTGATTAATTAGAGGCAATCTACTTTGGTTGCTATTCAACGGTTGATTCTAAATTAATCTTCCCGTGTTTTATTTCGTGTTTGGGAACTCGAAGAAGAAAAACAAACAAAAGGGAGAAATTCATTTTACTACTTCTACATCAGGTCAGTTCACGATTTCGCGGATTCCGAGAGATTGAACCGTCGGATCGTCGCGATTTTTGGACAGGAGCTTCTAGACATATTCTTCCACGTTTCCACCGAAGGGATTGTCGTTCAGAGGTCTGGAAGGTCTGTTTCGGATAGGGGCAGATTGGTAGACAGTTTCTATCTCTTTTGAAGTTGTGGGCACTTCGTTTGCAACGGTAGATAGAACTTCTAAAAGGTATTTCTTCTTATCCTTCTTTATATGAAATAACGGTTAACGGATCTTGTGGTTAAATGGAAATAGGTTAAAATTTTTATATTTCCGCTGCTATATCTTAGCCTAATTTCCAACAGTGGTATCAGAGCCATCGTTAAATCCGTTATTTTATATATGAAAATTTAGAAGTTTTTTAATAGGATTGAATAAATATTTATAGTTAGGATTAATTAACAACTTGTTTTGATTAATTAATTCTAAAGATAAATAAGTTTTAATTAATTGTTAATTAAAAGAGATTATGCGTATGTTCCTAATTATTTTGGTTGATAATCATTATAACGAAATCTATTAGTTTTATAGTTAGATTGATAAAATCAGTTTTATTAATTCTAAAGATAAAACGGAAATCTATAGTAGTTTTTCCTATTTTCTGAAAATCGTTTTAAAACCATTTTAGAACTGATATATATATATATATATATTTAAAATCGTTTTTATATTTAAATATATATGTTTCAGAAAATTGATAGTTTTCTGTTTTGATTATCGAATGAAAATTTGTTTAAAAGTTTGTTTTACCAATTTGTAAATCAAAATGTTAAATGAATTAAAATCAAAATAATTGGGACGTGCATAATTAAAGTTTTGTATAGTTATATTAATCGAAAGATCAATATAAAAGATACGAAAACTATTAGAAGTAAAAATTGGATGAAAGTTAATTGATAAGTTAATGTGATTAACATAAATATTACATAAGATAGTTATGTAATCAACCAATTAAATTTATTTAATTGAGTCTATGCATGTTTGGAGTTATGGACATATTTGGACCCTCTTTAGTCTTTTGGTATCTTTGAAATAGGGCATGCGAGTCCTGCCTTTCTACTATCTATTGTAATTTCTCCTCTCATCTGATTCCCTTCAATTCAATTGAAGTTTTCTTTAGTAGTATAGAAATTAATATGTAATTTCAAGGCGCCATGGAGAAGACGGAGGACCTAAAGAGAAATATGTAATAGTTAGTATTTCCTTAGGTTTGCCCTTTTATTCCGTCTCTGGCTCGACGGAATAATTTAGATGATATGTCCATAACGCCAATGTATGTGAATGTATGTGTCTGATGTATGCTAAAGCAAATCAAGACTAAGTTAGATTATGAGACCTAAAATAAAATCCCTCATTAAAAAGTTAAGTAAATAAACAAGTTATTAAAATCGGTTGCCCCTCCCTAATATTATAATTCAGCCGGCAGTGCTGAGGGCCTTTGGGTAGTTAAGTAAACTCAAGCTCGGGGTCCTTTCGGTAACACCTGAATCATCAAAAATCATTTTTCATGAATATGGGGTAATACTTAAATTAGATTATGATAATTGGATGAGTAAACTCATGTTGTCATAAACTAATGGGCAAGACGGTTGGGATTAATATGAATAGCATATTAGTTGCTAATGTGGTTAGTAACCCAATAACCTAGGAATCACATTAAAGATGTGATTGATTACATGAATCTACCTAATGAATGAGACTAGCTTGTTGAGTAAACTCAAGGCGAAATCTCAGGAGTTAGGATCCTAGCTCACTAAAGGATTTGTGAAATTCTTCGAATTAATATGGAGGGCTATTAATTTGGCAAAATAGTGGGAGCAATCTAAAATAAACTAAAAGGCCTATAATTTTAGATTGATATACTTTAAGCAAATGAATGACATACGTTTACTCTTTCTCACTCTCAGGTTTAATTAAACCCACTCTTATAATCATGACTAAAACCAATCTGCAAAACATTCTTACCGATAACAAATTGAATGGTTCAAACTTCACCGACTGGTTTCGTAACCTCAAAATTGTTTTGAAGTTCGATAAAATAGGGTATGTACTTGATACATCGATACCCCCTCTCCCTACTGATGATGCTCCCATTGAGGAAATTGATGCTTACCAGAAGCATAAGGCTGATGATGATCATGCCGGATGCATCATACTTGCATCGATGACACCGGAATTACAAAGGCAACATGAGGAAATGGATGCCTATTCCATCATCATGCACCTAAAGGAATTGTTTGGGAAACAAACCAGGTGCGAACGCTACGAGATATCCAAGTTGCTATATCGTAGTAGGATGCAAGAGGGCACATCTGTCATGGCACATTGTGTCAAGATGATTGGCTACATTACCAAACTTTCTAGTATTGGATTTGCGATGGATAACGAATTAAGTATAGACTTAATTCTTCAATCCCTCCCAGAAAGTTATTCACAGTTCATTATGAACTATCAGATGAATGACTTGCAAACCTCTCTTGAAGAGCTTGCAAATATGCTCAAGTCAGTTGAGCCCAATATGAAGAAAGACAAAGCCATACCGGCTCTTATCATTGAGGGATCAAAGAAAAGGAAAGGGAGCTATCCCAATCCTAATTATCCCAAGAAAGGTAAGAAAGCCGTGCCCTACAAAGCTAAGGGAAAGGAAGTGAAGAAGCCCAAAGGAGAGTGCCACTTCTGTGGTAAAGATGGGCATTGGAAAAGAAACAGTTGGTGTACCTAGCCTTCCTCAAAAGGGGAAGAAGCTGGGACTTCAACATCTGGTATGTTTTATATTGAAATTTCACAGTCTGAATCTTTTGGTACTTGATACCGGATGCAGCCTGAGGATATTCCAGGAATATCTAGAAATATTATTTCTATTATCCGCCTTATTGACGACGGCTTTTCATATTTCAATAAAAGACAAGAGTTGCAATTTTTATAAAGATTCGATCTTTTATTTTTCAGGAATATCACAAAATGGGATTTATGTGTTAGATGTCAAAATTCCTGTTTTTGCAATTGATACCAAAAGACATAAGCTAGGTAATTCAACTTACTTGTGGCATTGTCGTTTAGGCCATATAAACAAGAGACGCATGCTAAAGCTACATTCAGATGGGCTTATAGATCCAATCGATCCCGAATAATTGGAAACGTGTGAATCATGTTTAAAAGGTAAAATGACAAAGACACCCTTTAGCAATAAAGGTGAGCGTGTATCAGACACTCTAGGACTCATTCATTCAGATGTATGCGGTCCTATGTCAGTCCAAGCAAGAGGAGGATTCAGATTCTTCATAAGCTTCATAGATGACCATACCCGATATGGTTACATCTACTTGATGAAGCACAAATCAGAAGCTTTTGAGAAATTCAAATGCTTCAAGAATGAAGTAGAAAATCAATTAGGAAAGAAAATAAAGACGCTTCGATCTGATCGAGGTGGCGAATATCTTTCAGATGATTTTCTGAATTATCTAACTGAATGTGGGATATGCTCACAATGGACACCTCCCTATACACCACAACACAATGGTGTGTCCGAGAGGAGAAACCGTACCCTATTAGATATGGTACGATCCATAATGAGCATGGCCTTACTTCCAAAGACGTTCTGGGGCTATGCCTTAGAAACTGCCCTCTTCACCCTAAATCGAGTACCAACTAAATCCGCTAGTTCCACACCATATGAATTGTTCGTTGGTAGGAAACCCGTGTTTTCATTTATGAGAGTATGGGGTTGTTCAGCCTTTGTCAAACGCATTGCGTCCGACAAATTAGATTCGAAATCTGATAAATGTTTCTTCATTGGATACCCTAAGGAAACTATGGGATATTACTTCTATCATCCAGATGATCAGAAAGTAATCGTATCCAAGCACGCAACCTTCTTAGAGAAAGAGTTTCTCGAAGAAACACAAAAGGGAAGCATGATTGAACTTGACGAAGTTCAAAAAGAAGAAACACCGACTGAAACAACAGAGGCGGTTGAGGTACCCGAAGGAGTCCCATTAGATGAGACTCCAGTGCCACCTATTCATAGATCACGAAGAGTTCGTGAACTCCCAGTTAGATATGGTTTTCTAGTGGGAGATGATAATGAGGTTCCCGTGTTAGACGACGAACCCGAAAACTACGAAGAGGCTCTTACTAGTCCAGATTCTAAAGCATGGCTTGAGGCCATAGATTCTGAAATGGATTCCATGTATACTAACCAAGTGTGGACTTTGGTTGATCCACCCGAAGGGATAATACCCATTAGGTGCAGGTGGATCTTCAAAAAGAAGACAGACATGGATGGAAAGGTTAGCACCTACAAAGCTAGGTTAGTAGCGAAAGGATATCGTCAGAAGCAATGAATTGATTATGACGAAACTTTCTCTCATGTGGCTATGTCCAAATCAATCAGAATCATGCTTGCAATTGCCGCTCACTACGATTATGAGATTTGGCAAATGGATGTGAAAACAGCTTTCCTAAACGGAAACCTGCTTGAGGATGTATATATGATGCAGCCTGAAGGTTTCATATCGAAGGATGCAAATAAAGTTTGCAAACTTCAGAGATCCATTTATGGACTCAAGCAAGCATCTAGAAGCTGGAATAAGCGTTTTGACGAAACCATAAAACAATTTGGTTTTGAACAAAATTGCGAAGAAGCTTGCATTTACAAGAAAGCAAGTGGGAGCTCTATAGCATTTCTCATACTATATGTGGATGATATATTATTAATGGGAAATGACGTTGCTCTCTTACAGTCAGTGAAAGTATGGTTATCTGGTAACTTCTCAATGAAAGACCTTGGTGAAGCAGCTTATATACTTGGTATAAAGATCTATAGAGATAGATCGAGAAGATTGCTTGGTCTTTCACAGGCTACATACATTGAAAAGGTGCTGAATCGGTTTAGCATGCTTGAATCAAAACGAGGTAACTTACCCATGTTACATGGAGTAAAGTTAAACAATCATCAATGTCCTAAAACCGATGATGATAAACGACGCATGGCTGTAGTCCCGTATGCCAGCGCAATCGGTTCGATTATATATGCTATGCTATGCACTAGACCTGATGTAGTGTTCGCGTTATCTGTAACGAGTCGTTACCAAGGGAATCCGGGAGACGAGCATTGGATTACCGTCAAGAACATTCTTAAGTACTTGAGAAGAACTAAAGATATGTTCCTAGTGTACGGAGAAGGTGATCTGAAAATAGAAGGATTTTCAGACGCAAGTCATCTCACAGATGAGAATGATTATAAATCCCAATCAGGATACCTGTTTATCTTGAATGGGGCGCGGTCAGTTAGAAGAGTTCCAAGCAGGGAAGCGTAGCTTTCTCTACGATCGAGTCAGAGTATATCGCAGCTGCGGAAGCAGCAAAGGAAGCGGTTTGGATTAGAAAGTTCATTACAGAACTAGGTGTGGTGCCTGACATTGTCAATCCCATTACACTGTACTGTGATAACAATGGAGCCATTACGCAAGCAAAGGAACCACGGGTCTCATAATGCATCCAAGCATTACCTTAAGCGATACCACATCATTAGAGAGATTGTGGCTAGAGGAGATGTGAGAATAGAAAGAGTACCTACAGAGGACAACGTTGCAGATCCGTTGACAAAGCCTTTAACCCAGAGAATACATGATCGTCATTTAATTTCTACTGGGATAATTTTTAGAAACAATTGGCTTTAGTCCAAGTGGGAGTATGTTGGGGTTTAGTGTCCTATAGGCAATTCTTCTAGGATACAAACTTAATGTAAATGAATTGTTCTTTATATCATTTGTTTAATGAGATATATGTTTTATAACTATATAAAGGCAATCCCTTTTAAGCACTAAATAAAGTCTAATAAAAGGAAATCCGTAAGTTTATTTAAAGTGATTATAAAGTGTTCATACAAGCATGAAGTGAGACACAACTTTATAGTAAACTGATAAACTTAAAACCACCCAAGTCAAGTGATATGTTTGGGATTGACATATCACTGTTGAGACTTGTATGTAACAATGTCTTCTGTCCGACAGAAAGCTGATCTCACAAGCTTCATATATACAGATATCTGGACAGTTACATAGATCCGATGAAACGTTGTTCATTAGGATTGGGGATCCGATTTGAGATAATAGAATGGGTAGATTCATCCTTGTCACCTGTTCATCTCATTGGTATTATTAGGTATAACTAATCCTCAGACTCAAAGGAATATTAATTGGTATTCTGGATTACGGAATGTGATGCTTTGACTCTGGTGTAACACGATCCTTAACAGAGATGACTCTGGGGTGTGAATAGTAGACATTGGGTATCACAGGAAGTAATTGCGGAGTCGTTATATATTGGATTGAGCATTTATCACTCCCGATAAATGGGAGATACATCCATGGATCGCTTGTGGAAGACTCGACTCTAAATCCTTGCAAGGTGATAGCTTAGGAGTAAGAAATACAGATTTCACTTAACCTATCTTTTTGAGTTGACTCGGCCTGTACAAGTAAAACGAACGTCTCGCTATATGTGACTTGATATCACCCATAGTCATAAGATTCAGTTCAAGGATGTAGTTGATAAAGGATCGAATTATACTGTAACTAATACGGAAATGTTAACGACATAATCAACCTGTCTTCTTATAGCTCTGGGGGAATGATTACGGACTTGCTAATCACATACTCTGTACATCATTCCGTTATGCAAAGATTAAATATAATTCTTTGAAAATTAATTTAATAACGTTGCATACGGCTAGAAGCAATAAGAACCTAATGGATCACACATAAGACTTGGAACCTAAAAGAGATATAGATGTTAATTAATTGATAGAAGCCCAATTGAGCCCAATAAGGCCCATGGACATAAAGGGGTCGAAATTCATGTAGTGATATACATGAATAATTAATTTGATTTTGTTAATCCTAATTAGATTAGGAATATGAATTAAATTAATTAAAAGATAATTAAGTTAGGAGTTTTAATTAGATTAATATACTCCTATTATTATCCAATAAGGTTATTATTATTATCCTTAATATATTAGATATATAGTGAGATAATAATTAGGAATTCTATTCCGAATGGAATTCCTATTCAGTAACCTAATTCTATCTAACTAGGGATCAGATACAAGAGATTATAAATACCCCTTCCTTGAGATTTTTGAAATCCAAGCAAGCCATACCCTACTTGTGATTTTCGAAATTCACCTAGTCCAAGAGAGAGAAAATTCGACACCCCTAGTTCGAGGACGAGATTTCTCTACGGCTTCGTTTGATCAATTGATTTTCATCCACTACAAGAAAACAGCATAATACAGCGGAAGTCAGCAGCGGACATTATTCCGCTGCTAATATTGGATACTCCGTAGCGGAATAGCAGCGGTTCCTATTCCGCTGCTATATTAGATGATCAGCAGGGGAATAGCAGCGAAAAAGTGTTGCGCTGCTATTATTTGTTAGCAGTAGCGGAATAGTAGCGGATAATTTCCGCTACTTTTTACAAGCCAATATTTTTCAGCCTTAAAAATAATAAAAAATAAAAAATAAGAATTTTATTTTCACTCCCGAAATTGAAGCGGGATCTTTTCACTTCCCCCTCTTTCTTATACCTCGAAATTGAAGCGGGATCTTTTCACTTCCCCCTCTTTCTTATTCACTTTCCCCCTGTCTTTCTCTCCCAATCCCGTAACCTAGCAGAGATGAGAAAAATCAAGGAATCCTAAACCAGAGAAAGATATCAGCCGAAGTTCAATCGGTTTCAATCGAAGGATTTTTCTGTCTCTCTAGCTTCAATCGAAGGGTTCTGTCTCTCTCTTTCTCCATCGACAACTAAACCAGAGAAAGATTTCAGCCGAAGTTCAATCGATTTCAATCGAAGGATTTTTCTGTCTCTCTAGCTTCAATCGAAGGGTTCTGTCTCTCTGTTTCTCCATTTGATTTCAGTCGGTTTCAATGGAAGGATTTTTCTGTCTCTCTAGCTTCAATCGAAGGGTTTTTCTGTCTCTTTGTTTCTCCATTTGATTTCAGTCGAGTTCAATCGAGGTAACTTCTTATTTTATTTTCTTGTTTCCTAATTTCTTCATTTTCTGATTTCGTTTTTTTATATCATTTGTCATTCTGTTTTTCTTCATGTTCTCTTTCTATTGTTCCGATCTATGGCTTTCTCCATATAACTACATGCTTACATTTGTTTGCTTTTCTGTACAATGTGTTTCATTGTTTCAGTTGGTAATTAATTCATGTAGACCAAAGATAAAACCATTTTGGAGCAGTTCATTTTCTTAAACAAAGCTTGTAAATGAAAATTTTTTATTCCTTATCTGCAATTTAGTTGATGTAAACAAGATGGAGAACGAAAAAGAAAATGGCATCAAGATTGGAAATCTGGAACAAAAGGCTTTAGCAACAAAGAACACACCAAATATATAAAAAAGATTTACAGCTCAAGGTTCAACCTTTAAATTTAATGGATAAGAATATGTATGAAACTTTAAAGCTTCCACAAATGTTTAATTTGGTTGGTTGGAATATGAGAATTCCTAATATAAGAAATTAGAGTGGGCACTGTTATATTAGAACAACAAACTCATATTATGAAAAGGTTGAATAGTATCTTCCAATTATTCTTGACATGGTGTCACATTGTTTAATCGTGAATTTTATCTATGAATCTGAAATTTAGTAGAGTTTCTTAACAATCAGGTGAATGAAATTAATTCGGAAGTGTCAATGAAAGGAAGAATGGATGAATGGGCTAGTTACAGTTACAGAAACAAATAACGTTTTCTGTCTATCTATCCTTGAAACGCAGCACTTGTAGTTTTTGTTCCAGAATGTATGCCTATTTCTGTGGGATGTGTGGCATGTATGCCTATTTGACATTTTGAGAATAGGTTTAAGATTGCTTGACATAATAAGACTTAATATCATCAGTGTGAGATAAATATATTTATTTTAAGTAATTGTGAGTTATATGTAACTCACCCTTAATTTTACTTGTACAGATTTTCTGGAGCAATTGATTTCCTTACTTGCTTTTTAGCCTTTCTCATATCCAATTCTTGTTGCTGATAAGATGTAACAAAAACAATGAATTTACTTCCTAACTTTTGAAGTTAATTGCTTTTGCTTGCTGTTTTCATCTCATTTCCTTACAATTAGTTGATTAATTCATTACAATTTATATTTAATGTTGATGTGTACTTGTTCTGTATGTTATACACCTATCTATACAGGATGTCAGATCATGGATCATCACATTCTCAAGGTGAGAGTTCGAATGACCATAGCCCTGGATCGTCTCAGAATCAGACATCGTCTCGGAATCAGACAACGCGTTTACCACCTTTATTTCGTCATATGGTACTACCTGATTGGTTGACACAAGGTGTGGATGCTACAAGGGATCCTGGTAGCTCTTCCGGAACATGTAAGTGCTCCTATTTTCATAAAATTTCAATTTTTTTTATTGCTGCTAATCATTATATGATTTGTCATTAGCTCAAAGTCCATCTTCTACTTATGCCTCCCCAACAAACAGTGCCCAATCTGATCCAATAATCAGGCATCAGTCTGGTTCGGCTCCATCAAATATGCATCAGTCTGGTTCTGCTCCATCAAATAGGAATCAGTCTGCTTCTGCTCCATCAAATAGGAACCTATCTACAGCTGCTTCAAACGTTAGGAACCGTTCTACTTCTGCTCCTGCAATTCCAGCACCTCCACTTGTTGCTCATGTGCCCCTAGTACAACCAATTCATAATGGTAAGTTTATTTATGGCAATTTTACTTTGGTTTATGTTATGTGCCTTGCTATTCTTGCCTTTGAATGAAAATAGTAAACAAAATTGGTTGAACATAAAAATTAATCATTGAACATCATTGGCCTCTCTGCTATTGTATTTGTTTACTATTATCAGATACGTAGTCATTGTTCTTAGAGTATCTTCAGATGCATTTTCTATGCCTTCTTACATGATTTTGATGCTTCTATGTAGGTGAACCACCTATTTTGATGCTTCTATGCCTTCTTTTAAAATTAATTTCTTTGATATACGAGGATTTAACTTATCCTTTTTTCAGATTTGATAACTTCATATCTTCTTGCTGGATGTAGTTGAAATCATTTTGTTTCTGTTTTTTTTCAACCTTACAATCTTCCTTTTATAACAGTTAAGACTGTTACTGTTTTTTCAACTACCTTACAGCAGGCTAGTTGTTACAGTCATTGTTCTTAGAGTATCTTCAGTTGCACTTTCTATGCCTTCTTACATGATTTTGATGCTTCTATGTAGGTGAACCACCTAATTTGCATCAAGGCGTACAAAACAATGAATTGCCTGATCAAGTTCAAGATCTTGGAGGAGCAGGAAATGAGGGCAAATTAGTAGTTAAAGTTGATGCGGGAGGCAAGTAAGTGAAATATCATTATAGGTTCGATTATTTGTTTATTGTAATATTATTACTAGTGTATATTTTTTCTATTTCAGCTTGCAACCTTCACATAAAGCATCAAAGAAAAATAAAGATGCTTTTATGATGCATACTCAAGCGGTGGGATACTCTTGGAAGACCGTTCCTCCAAATATTGTGGAACTGTATTGGGAAGAGTTTCAAGTAAATTCTTTTTTTTTGTTTGTTTTTTCCAATGTACTATTTGAAGATCTATTAGCATATATTATATTTATTACATGTTTGTGCAGAAACGTTGCACTTGGGACAAGAATATATACAATGACAACCAAGTTTATAATGCTTTCATAAAGAGGATTCAGAAGAGATATTCTAATTATTTTAGTAAAATGAGACTCAAGAATCAACGACCTAAGTTTGTGAGCGATGAAATATGGAAAGCATGGACTGATGCATGGGGAACTGAAGACTTCGAAAAAAGATGTAGGCAGAACCAACTAAATAGACATAAGGGAGATGTGACACAGCCTGCTGCAGCAACGCACATAGGAGGGTCAGTCTCTTCTGCTGAAACTATGGAGCGCCTGGTATGTCTTTATTAATCTTTCCCTCTTAGTTAGAAATCCTATATGGTTATACATTATTGATCTAGTGTCCAATTATGGATTCTCTGATCTGTTTGGTGAGTTTCTTTTGTTTTATAACATAAAATTAAGTTTTTTATTTGATAATGAAAATGCAGTTATTGGTTTGAAACAATGGATTAAAATAAATTAGTATTAAATTAAAGGGTCCATTATTGAATTGCAGATGAATGTAATTTATTTATTAATAGGAAGAAAAGATGCTATGAATGTGGTGGTGGTGTTTGCAGAAATTGTTTAATTATAAATTAGAAATGAAAAAATGACAGTATTTGTCCCCATAAAAGTCTAAAAAAGGCAAATAATCATAGGATGTCTCTAGGGATTGGCTTTTGTTATGTTTCTAATTAATCTAATTCAGATTAATTAATTATAAATTGGGTGTTGAGGAAGAAAAGAAGGAATTAGCATCTGTACTATAATCCAAAGAAAAGGAGTGGACGGGTAATTTGATGGATAAATCCAGAATTAGTGAATAGTGAAAAGAAAGACAAAAGTTAGAATAAAGGCAAGTAGAGAATCTTGAAGAGTAATGACATTATATATCTTAATTAATGTAAACAAAACAAACAAACAAATATTAATTAGAGTAATTATGATATAAGAATGGTGCAGACAAAATTCTAAAACCAGATAGATAATATGTGTAGTCTCTTTTCTCCTTAGCTAGAAATCTGATAAGGATTATATATTCATTGGATTAATTTCTTGTTTTTGGTATACATGCAAATCAATTAAGCTTTTTACAGTTAGTTTACTGCTGATAATGTAAATGTATTGCTGTTTTAGGAATCAGTTGTTCATACAATTAATTTTATATGCTATGCACCTGAGTCAGTTTACTTTCTTTGAATGAGAACCCACCATCAAACTTGCTTGCGGTCCTAATAATCTGGAAGAGACAAGTGGTGCCAAGGTCTTGATACATGACATTATATATAGCTGCTATTAAATTTGTTTCCTTCCTAAACATCAACGGATCCAATCCTTTTTCATTTTTACAGACAATACTCCTTGGTCGAGTACCTACTGCTCATGAATTATTTGCTTACACTCACACAAAGCGCCATGATGGTACTTCATGGTCTGATCCTCGTGCTCAAGCAGTTGGGGTAAGTAACAAAATTAACAGCAGCTTTGGTGACATAAATTTTTTTTGGTAGTCTTATAGTAATTAACAACATCTTAAATCATTGATATGTAGGAAGAGTATGTAAGGACAGTGGCTGCAAGTATCCAGGGAGAAGGAAATAGAGCAGTAGACATGTTGAAGGCTTATTATGAAGTTGTTGGAGGACACAATAGAAAGAAAAGACTTTATGGATTGGGTGATGCAGTATGTAGATACTACTCAGCAGCTTCATCCCAGTTTTCATCTACACCAGGTGCATCAAGTTCAACATCATCTCCTGATATGACCTCTCATTTGCAGTCACAGTTAGATAGGTTGAATCAAATAGTGCAAGCTCTTCAAGAGAGTCAACAGCGAAGTGAGGAGGGAATGCAACGGGAGGATTCTGATTCACGTCAACTTTGACTTGGTGTAACTCCTGAAATGATTGAGCAGGTTTTAAAGAGGCAAGCTGATTTAGAGGGGAAGATGAGAGATCAGCTAGGATCCTTGCAGTTAGTTATAGGACGCTTTCAGTTAGAGCTAGCCGAGCTACGTGGGCATCGCAAAGAACATTCGTCTAACCAGGTTGAGTCTATAGATGACGATGATCTCAATGAGAATGATTTGACTTAGGACGTTTGGCTTGGCTTTATCTAGATCATGTGGTTAGGATATATCTAGTTTATCTAAGGTCGGACAAATATATATAGTTAATTTGTCTAGAGTATTTTGGATTGACTTAGATTTATGGATATTTGATTTTATGGTAATTATTGAAGACTATTTACTAAATATATATTTTGCTTTAATATCTTTCATAAATGTTACAATTATCTGTCTAGTATACAAAAATATCAGTGAATTTATGCTGTCAAAAAACCAGCAGCTAAATCAGGTATGAAAAATGATCTGCTGTAATTAGCAGCGGAATTGCGACTGAATATTCCATGGCTGTAGAAATAAATAGCAGCCAAAACTGGTCGGAAATTGTTTGTAGCTGTGGAAAAATCAGCAGCGGATTTTTGTGACCGACACGTGGTCGAAAAAATTTACTACGGACACGAATACTGTGGTCGCTATGCTGTTGCAGCGGGGGTATTTCCGGCGAATTTGGATCCGCTGCTGATCCGCTGCTGATACATATCTGCTACGGAATAAGGCTTATCTGCGACGGATTTTTTCGCTGCTGATCAGCTGTTTTCTTGTAGTGATCTATTTCTTTTATCCTTGATCTTGTGTTGATTAATTAGAGGCAATCTACTTTGGTTGCTATTCAACGGTTGATTCTAAATTAATCTTCCCGTGTTTTATTTCGTGTTTGGGAACTCGAAGAAGAAAAACAAACAAAAGGGAGAAATTCGTTTTACTACACTCCTACATCAGGTCAGTTCATGATTTCGCGGATTCCCGGAGATTGAACCGTCGGATCGTCGCGATTTTTGGACAGGAGCTTCTAGACATATTCTTCCACGTTTCCACCGAAGGGATTGTCGTTCAAAGGTCCGGAAGGTCTGTTTCGGATAGGGGAAGATTGGTAGACAGTTTCTATCTCTTTTGAAGTTGTGGGCACTTCGTTTGCAACGGTAGATAGAACTTCTAAAAGGTATTTCTTCTTATCCTTATTTATATGAAATAACGGTTAACGGATCTTGTGGTTAAATGGAAATAGGTTAAAATTTTTATATTTCCGCTGCTATATCTTAGCCTAATTTCCAACAGGGTAGCGTGTGCGGTGAACTCACCGCTCGAAATGGAGCCGGACCACCGCAAAATGGCCGATCGAAGGTTGGGCAGGTGACTGGGCCGGACGGTGAGACTCGTAGGTAGTCGGAGGTCTGAGAACCAGAAAAGGGTGAACCCTGAATCAGTTTGCACACTTGGGAAAACACAAAAGAAAAACTTTACACACTAAGGCAGACTCTGATACCATTTAGTTTGAGAAAACTCAATTACTATTATTAAGAGAATGCTAGGTATATATATACGCAGAGAAGCTAACTAGGTATAAATGCTAACTACTCCCTAAACTAATAAATAGTTGCAACTATATACATTACATAAAGTAAAGTACTTACAAAAATGAGACAATAAAGCGTTGAACTAATGTTTAACTTGATGTCAGGTCGGTCTAAGGAGAGTTAAAAGCTAGATAAATTGAGTAAGTAAAAGTTCAAGATTGTTTAAATCTAACATAGGATTTGGACTTATGAGTATTATTTTGTTGATTGATTGGCTGATTGAATTGTCGGGTTTTGCAAATGATGCCAAAGCCTTGTATTTATAGATGTAGAAAGTAAGTACTTAAGGGAGTTCCAGTGAAAATATCACGTATAGTTTATATCCACTTCTCATTTGTATTGTAACTCTCTTTCAACTTCCACCCACTCTCTCTCTTCCTCTAAATTCTAAATTCCAGTTCATCTCTATTTAATTTTTTTTTATTTTATTATAAAAAAATTCCCACCAATAGAAATCATAAAAAATAGAAAAACTTACAAAAATACTGTGAAAAGAAATGTTGTTAGTTAGATTATCCGCGTCTTAAACTTAATCCGAATAATATATATATATATATATATATATATATATATATATATATATATATATATATATATAAAGTACGATAAAAAAAATAGTACCTTTTAAAAAGTTACATTGGGAAACATACATATTTTGTGTGGATATAATATGTTATATATATATGTTATTTGGTTCATTTTTAACCTAAAAATTAAGTTCTTTTTTATATTTTTCTTTTAAGAAAGAAGGAATGAAACGTGAAAGTATATTTGAAAGTAAAACAAAAAAAAAATTGATCATCAAATCAAAGTTCAAACAATATAGTTTTCCATTTTATAATAATCACTTAGTTTTAGTATAATTTTAGTTTTGGTATATTATATTTGAAAGGCACAAAGTGTAATGGTATAAGGAGGATGAGATAGATAGGTTTCGCAAGACATATAATATCTATATAATATATACATGAATTTTCACATGCACCTTAATGAGCAAGTGAATTTGTTCATTCACCATTAGATATAGATTGATTAAATCTAAGTCTCAACATGCTTTGAATCTCCACCTTAGGATTCTAATAAGTCTAGATCTAACGATGAATGAACAGATTCTACTTGCTCATTAAGGTGCATGTGATCAAGACTGATAATATATATAGATTCAATCCGTTTATCGCTGACTAGCTAAACAAATTTAATTAGTTAATGTTAAATCTAAATTTAATAAATTTAAAGTTTTAAGGGTTAAGGTGCAAAAATACCCCTAACATTTTGGGTAAGAAGCGATTTTACCCCTAACGTCTAAAATGGTGCAATTTTACCCCTAACGTTGGAAGCCAAGAGCAATTTTACCCCTAACGTTAATAAATTGGATCAATTTGAGAAATAATTCATCAAACTGTCTTCTCGGTCATGAATCTCGTTATCTACACTTCATACGTGTGTCATTTTATCAGTAACAAATCACAAATATTCGTTTAGATGTGAAAACAAATAAAAAAATAAAAAAATATACCGTCTTTTTGTACGGATTAGACAAAAAAACAAATTCAAAAAATCCACCGAATTTATAAATATTAATCTCAAATTCTATTATTAAATTATAAAAAACATGAAATCCTTTTTTTAGAACGAATTATTATGTAATTGGCGCATAATAATGAACAAAAATATCTGTATTTTATAATAGTATCTGAAATTGATCCAATTTATCAACGTTAGGGGTAAAATTGCTCTTGGCTTCCAACGTTAGGAGTAAAATTGCACCATTTTAGACGTTAAGAGTAAAATTGCTCCTGGCCCAAAACGTTAGGGGTATTTTTGCACCTTAACCCAAGTTTTAATCTCTATTTCTAACAGTGACTTACTAATTACTAAATCAATATAAGTGGAGATTCACTATATTTGATTGAAACCATATACAAAAATAGCAATTGCTATCATAATCATAATCGCAAGTCTTTTATATTTTTGGCCGTCGTAATCATAAAAGTCTTTGGGTCAACATTGATGTGAAATTACCCTAATTTTTCTTAAAAATCCTTCCATCCAATGTAAATGTAATTAGAATTATTATAATAATAATATTCAAATGAAAGCATCGTGATTTCCAAATAAATGCCCAGAAAGTAGTGATGTAAAATGTTTATTGACTAACCATATTTTTTGATATGGAAAATGACTTTTTTTTTTTTTTTGAAACAGATATGGAAAATGACTTCTTAATAACTCTCAAATCATAATAAAATATTCAGTATTCACTATATATGCTGTCCTTTAATTTCCTGACGTTAATTAGTCCCTATTAAATATAAATTTTTAGATTGTAAACTTCAAAAGACAACACTATTCTCAACTTTTTCTTGATGTCATTCATCAAATTTGAAATTGGAGTTTCAATTGATTTATTTTTACACGGCACTACCTAACTTCGGCCAGTGAGGTGCATTATTCACAAATTCTAGAAATAACCAAATTACTGAATAAATTTTATGTTTCGCGACAATAATAAATTGGGTTTTTCTATTATGTGCCTAAAGGGCACATGATAGTAAAAGATTTTGCACACATTAAGCTTTTATTAACCTTCATATTTTCAAGATCCTACTTAATTAGTGGGATTATCAATAAATGTTTAATTAAAGAATATATATTCTCTCTCCTCTCTTTTCTCCTTACCAAAATACTATCAAACTCCTAAAAATTCTACGCCTACAATTTTATTTTTTTCCTTTTTACCATAAAAATCATAAAAAAAAAATCATGTAATGAAAAGTGAAGGAATATATACCTTTCATGGGAGTCTTTTTGTGCACTTGAAAAAATTATATCACCTTCCATTAATTTTCAGAAAATAAGAGATTCGTCTTCAAGAGTTCCCCAAAATTTCAGATAGAATAGCAAACAGATTAAACGAGAAGGAGAAACGTTAGGAGTTTGATAGTATTTTGCAATGTTTTAAAAACCGGCCCGGATATCAAACCGGCCTAACAAAGGGTTCAGGGATCGATGGGTTCAACCGGTTGATTCGGAGTGGTTGAACCGGATGATATTAGTAATAAATAATATATATACATAAACAAATTAAATACATATATGAGATATTATTATTTAAATGAATTAATTACAAAATACATGAAAATATTATAAATATATTTTAACATTTGTAATTCTACTGTAAATATAATATGATTTAATGTGAAATAATAGTATAAAATAAATAATGAAAATAAAAAAACGGATTCAAAAGAAAAGAAAATAAATGGGACTAATAGGAATAAAATGGAAAGATATTTTTAAAAAGAAAATCTTAATTCATTTTGACAGTAATAAAACAAAAGTCAGATTTGGCAAATCAATCTCAGCCACTAATCAAAATTATGATATGTGGCTGAGATTAAAATAGTATATATAAACTCCTAATCCTAAAGATTAGGGTTTTTTCATTTCACAGCCTCGGCCGCCCAACATGGAACTCATTCATCCGAGACTTTCTTTCTTCTTCCATCTTCTTCCATATCAAGTTCCTTCTTTTCTACTCTTTTTTTTAATCTCTTAATTAATCTCTTAATCAATTTGTTTTCTTATTTTCTTTTTATCTATTTGGATTTGGATTTCAAATACCAAACATTAGATGAAATTTTTGAGCTGCTGTAAAATCAAACAATGGAACCTTCATCTTTTTCTTTTTTCTTTTTTAACAAATCGGAGTCAGACCGGTTCACCGGTTTCCGCCGGTTCGCCGGTTGACTCCGATTCTGACCGAACTAACATCCTTAACCCTTAAAGTATATAACCGGACCGGATGTCTGGCCGATTTCCGGTTCAACCGGCCGGTCCGGTTCGGATTTTAAAACCATGGTATTTTGGTAAGGAGAAAAGAGAGGAGAGAGAATATATATTCTTTAATTAAACATTTATTGATAATCCCACTAATTAAGTAGGATCTTGAAAATAAGAAGCCTAATAAAGGCTTAATGTGTGCAAAATCTTTTACTATCATGTGTGTGCCCTTTGGGCACATGATAGAAAAACCCTAATAAATTTTGTATAAATATATTTTTTAATATTTTATCACCAGAGCTTAGTGATGAATAGATTCTCTTTAACCTTTATATTTGGCACGTTTGGTATTTTCTTAGAATAGTGATAAGAATAAAGGTTGGAATAAGGATAAGAATAAAAATATGGTAATTGAGAATTATTATTCAATATTTGGTATGTGAGATATGGATAGGGATAAAATAATATATTTTACTATTTTAACCCTATTTAAACTACATAACATTAATTTGAGAGATAAGATGTATTTTTCCATCCTATTAAAATCGCAGGAGCTTATCCCACCTTCTTATACCACCCTCTTCTGAGTATAGGATTTGAGGGATAAGACTCTTATCCCTCGCTTATCTTCCTAACATATCTCTAAAACAAACATGAGATAACTCGTCTCAGTTTTTTTTATCACTATCCCCTTATCTTTATTCCCTCTAACAAACGCTCTGAGTTTTTTTTTTCAATGATTAAATGTTCTTTCAAACTTCAAAATGATGGAAAGAAAAAACAATAAGTTTCTAGATACCTACACAAGAGGTAAGTCATACTTGAGAATGCGTAAATCATCAACAATATTTTTTTTCAAGAATTTTCACATGCACCTTAATGAGCAAGTGAATTTGCTCATTCACCGTTAGATATAGGCTTATTAAATCTAAGCATCGGGATGCTTTGAATCTCCACATTAGTATTCTAATAAGCCTAGATCTAACGGTGAATAAACAAATTCTACATGCTCATTAAGATGCATGTGATCAAGACTGTATTTTTTTTTAATAATACTAGAGTTTGCTTGATTCAGCGGTTAGATTGTGATTATCGTTATTAATTGTTGATGTAATTATTTTTTGCAGCCATTGGTTGTTTTTTTTTTGGTAGGAAAAGGAAAGGAAAAGACAAAAAAAAAAACCACCCAAAAACCTAAACTGGAATTAGCCTAGGATAGCTAACCCCAACAACATCATCCAGAAGAATAGCAGACAGGAACTTCGGAGGTGAAGAGAAGGTAGAGACTCCCAACATCCTCACATGGCCCTCAACCGCAAGACGGTCTGCCACCCGATTCTGCTCCCTGAAAATATGGCAGAAACTGATAGAATCAAAGGAAGAAGACACCCTTCTAATCCATTTGATTAAATTCTGGCTATTTAAACAAATAGAATTATTATCAGAGATCATTTTGATAGCTTCGAGGTTGTCAGATTCCACAATCAGCTTCTTCAAGCCCAGATTCTTTGCAAGCCTGAGGCCAGAAAAGATCCCCCAAAGCTCCACAGAAAAGGAAAAGCCCATACCTAGATTCTGAGCGAACTCAGACACCCAAGCACCACCAGCATCTCTAAGAACCCCTCCAGCAGTAATTTTACCGTCCTTTAAATAAGAGCCATCAGTATTTAACTTCACCACCCCTTCACTAGGCCTACTCCAGCCAAACAGATGAACATCCTTCCTCTGGATAGCCCTAGCTAAGTTATCCTCTTTGAAGCTATCAACAATAGTACAAATCTTTTTAGAGAAGAAATCAAACAAATTAGGACAAAACACAATTTCTCCTCCAAAAATCTCTTCATTCCTCCACTTCCAAATCTGGTGACAGACAACCGCAAAGATGATAACTCCATGCTCCAGATTAGCCAACAGCTTCCCACTAACCCCATCAACAAACCCGTCAAGATCAGAATGGGACAAGAAAGCAGACAGCAACTGGTTAGGGAGAACTTTCCTCCACATCCCATTACTCCTAGCACAATCTCTAATTGATTTTACTTGATAAATAACATTTAATAAATTTTAGTTGTTATTGTTGATATATGAAAACATAAATAAAAGTATGTTTTAAATCAATAAATAAAAATAGAAACGGTAATTTTGTCAAAATGAATAAATAAAAAATTTCATTAAAAGCTCCAAAATAGAACTTTTCGTGAAAAACTCTAGAAAGTTGATTTTTCTAAAAAAAAAAGTAAAAACCCGTTTTTAAATAAATTTAACTAAACATTATATGATGACAAAAAGTGATATTTTGGACTCTTAATCAAATTTGAAGATTCGACTTAGATAGTTATTAAGCGGATCATCCTAACCTTTGATGGCTATTCAGATACGTCCTTCTATGGACGCGATTCTTTCTGATGAGGGTATCTTAATCTTATTCTAAATAGGTGCCTTTAGCAGGTGCGTTTATCTACAGAATTCACGAAACCCTGCATCTTTAAAGATTTCCTAAATAAATTATGTTTGTTTGTTCCTATTCAGAATAAGACTCCTCCCTTTAATATGAAGGGTCTCCCTCCCTCAAAAGTTACAACTTTTACTTCTATTGTAATATTGATTTTGCTATTGTTAGTTTACTATTTCTCTTAATATTAGAAGTGACTTGGAAAATGGTGGTGAGTCCCTCGCTGGGATCCGATCAATCTCTATCTTACAGAAATATTGAAGGAGCGCAAACTCAGATTTTCTAAGAAGCTATCTGGATCCTTATGAGAAAATTTTCACTTATGTCATCACTATAATATCGACTTTTCAGAGTGAAAACCTAATAGCTAATTCGAAAAGTCGAACAAAATAACCTCTTAATTGGACCATTTAAATAGCTGATTTAGTTTTACTAATTAAAAAAAAACTCTATTTTCTTGCTAAGTTTTTCATAACTTTTATTTGTTACAAAGAAAGAAAAGAAACAAGGAATGATGAACGAAGGGTGAGAAACCCCAATTAGATCCTCTTGAATTATTCGAGCAATATCATCAATAGGGTCCATAGAAATGGTAGTTCTTGGAGGATAATGTGATGACTTCTTGGTCATAAGATCAACACATCTACTCTGTTATGTGTAGATGTGGACAAACTTGGTATGAATATCCTTAAAAGCATGAAGTTAAGAATATTTTTGGCAGGGTGAGTAGTATAATAAAGGCCTAATACACAAATAACCCCCTGAACTTGTCCAAATGTTGCAACTGCCCCCTCCAACTTTCAATTGTAACAACTTACCCCTCAAACATGTCCAATTGTAACAACTTACCTTTTAAACTTGTCCAATTGTAAAACACAACCCTAAATTGCTGACATGGACTGCAATTGAAGAAACACGTGAAATACAAAACCTGCAACGCTCGTGGAGTATGATAATCAGATTTTTGGTGTGATACGAATCCGAGAAAACTTTTTTACGGTTGCTTCAAATACGGGGTAAAAAAATTCCTAATTTGGGGTTATGTTTTACAATTGGACAAGTTTAAGGGGTAAGTTGTTACAATTGAAAGTTGAGGGGGGCAGTTGCAACATTTGGACAAGTTCAGGGGGTTATTTGTGTATTAGGCCTATAATAAAAGCCTAGAATTATAGCGATATCTTCCTTATAATCGTTTCCACGACTAAAAACCATATGACAATCTGTCTTCCAAGGAGGATACCCATATGTTATCTAGTTATAACACTACGTCATTTTCCCTTTCACATGACACAAGTTATATGACATATATTTATTTTCATGTCCTCTGAATGCTTTTCGTGACACTATATTAAATTTATGTCATCTGAAAGGTTAAGTACAAACAACCTCAAATCACATTTGGCGTTACGATGACATACGTCTGTCATATAAAGAAAATGCAATTTTGAGGTATTTAACCATCAGATGACACGACTTATATATAACTATCATTGTCGTCTGACAAAAACGGTAATTGAAAATGAGTTTCACGACCAACCTTTAACTCTCCCAAATTTAACGCACTCAAACATTTTAATTACTATTTCAACTCATATACAGTAAAACCTTCATAAATTAATACTCCATAAATTAATAACATCTTTAAAATAATAATTTCTGATGGTCTCGACTTAGGTCAGTTCAATAAGTTAATACTCGATAAATTAATATCTCTATAAATTAATAAAATTTCATGATCCCAACATTATTTATTTATAGAGATTTTACTGTATAAACCAAAAGTTACATGGTAAATTAGGTTTCTTTAGCTCGATGTCTGCAACTCATATCTTCTACTCGATGTCTCCCATCCCTCTCTTTGGCTAAATCCATGGAAGCTTTCTCCATACAAATCTCTGTTTTTGAACATATAAATGGTAAGTTCATTTTGTTCTCTTTCTTCGATGTATTAGAGTTTTGTTGTTCCTTAATCTAGCTTTTCCTGATCGATCTTGTAATAATCATTAGATTTATTCTTGTGGTAGCAGCTGTTGGAATAATGATGTATTAATTGTTTGACTTACTAATGAAAAGGTTGGGTCTCACTCTTCTATAACTGTAATAATCATCAGATTTACTAATGAAAAGGATGGGCCATTATCATAGGTATGAACTGATTTCCTATTTTAAATTCATGTTGCAGGTGGGCATTTCTCTTATATACATTCTTGATGTTGGCATATTACTTCTGAAGCTATTGTGGTTGATGCTAAGAAAGGTAGATCTTGCTCTTTTTGTTTGCAAATATTATTAACAATAGGGATTATGAACTGATCTGAGTATTTTTTTTTTATTTGAAAATAATATTTACAAGGATATTAAGAATGCTTATGTACATGGAAAGATTGATTGAAGAGTATAACATAGGAAATTTTCTTTAACTTATTGAGTATATATGATTGATTGTTATCTTATTTGAGAAAAAATGCAGTAAGGGGTTGTGATGTATGTGTATGAATATAAATGTGTATGAAGCATGTAGTAAAGGAAGAAGATGCTTCATGTTAAAAATTGGTTGATGTTCATTGAGTATGTGTATGAAGCATGTAATAAATGGTCGGTGAAGTTGCTTCATGTTCTATTGGTTGATGTTCTGATTATGGTTGAATAGGTATGAAGTGATTGTCCATGCTTTATACTTTATGTGTTCATTGAGTATGTGTATGAAGCATGTGAGTTATATTGGTATGAACTGACTAACATGTTTCATTCACTTGAATATGTGTGATGCAATAAGTTATTGATTGTTATCTGATTGAGTATATGTGATTGATTGTTATCTTATTCGAGAAAAAAGGTAGTAAGGGGTTGAGTATGCGTATGAATATAAACGTAGCAAAGAAGCATGTATTAAAGAAAGAAGATGTTCATTGAGTAACTTTTATGAAGGATGTAGTAAAAGGTTGTGAAGTTATAGGTATGCTCTTATACTTTAGTTGTAGGTATGTTCTGTTGGTTGATGTTCTGTTTATGGTTGAATAGGTATGAACTAAGTAGCCATGCTCTTATACTTTATATGTTCATTAGTATGTGTATAAAGCATGTAGTAAAGGGTTAATGAAGTTATAACCATACTCTTATGCTTTAGATGTTCATTGAGCATGTAGTAAAGGGTCACCTTTCACATCTGTTTCATCCACTTGAATAAGTATGTTGCAACAAATGAGTTATATTGGTATGAAATGACTAAGCTTGTATACCTTACTTTTTCTTTAACTTATTGAGTATATATGATTGATTGTTATCTTGTTCGTGAAAAAGTGCAGTGAGGGGTTGTCTTCTATGTGTATGAATATAAATGTGTATGAAGCATGTATTAAAGGAAGAAGATGCTCCATGTTATAAATTGGTTATCATCTAAAGACAACTTGTATGTTCTGTTATACCTTGAAAATGATATGAACTGATTAGATGTCTTTTGGTTTGACTTGAATATACAGATGAACTGGTTACCATGAACTGGTTAGATGTCTTCTGGTGTGACTTGAATATACACGTGAACGGATTACCATGCTCTTATATGAATAAGTTGTTCATTAGATGTCTACTTTATATTTCAAAATAGGAATAAGTTGTTCATTACAAAATACGACATATATGCAAAAGTTAGACAATGAACCTATTAGCATGTTCCTTTGGTTTTCAATTTGAAATTTTCGTTCTTCAAGTTGCCTTCTATGGCTCTCTAAATTGTGGAACTTCTTCGTGCTCTCCCTCTTGCAAATCATTCCCCTCTCGCATGCTCTTTTGTCCATCTCCTGGCAGTTGAATCATATTCTGCCTTATTGCTGAGGTATTGATCATCAACTTGTTCTTGCCCAGGAAAAGGCTCCTCAACGAGGGGCTCTATCAGCAATGTATAAATATGCCACATCAACTAAAAATGCATAAATCAATTAGATTCCAAACATGGATAAATGTGTAGCAAAGAAATATATAAATTGTGTCAAATCTAACTGTGGAAGTGAGATAGGAAGGGCGAAAAAGGAGTTGGGGAAGACAAATCATCCTCTAAGGACTAACATTTGGATGATAAGTCTTATTCCTGAAATGAAACTGAGAATGGGAAGATAAAATGATCAGTGTATATGCAATATCATATAGTATACACTATCTTAATGAGATACAAGTTATTACTATTGGAGGTCTGGTTGGGAACTCCAGAGAGTAGCGGATTTCATATACACCTTCATAATGAGTGTATTGGGGGCCTCTTATCCTCAATCCCCAGAGTAAGAGGTTTGCATCCGGAGGACCTGCTAGCATCAAAGAGAATAAGAATCATTAAAGGAAGAAAGAAGAAAACAAGAATGACAGTGATACCATGGATGGTGATGAGCCACATGGGTGCCTCCTAGAAGAGTTTGTAGAGATCCAACAAGATTCTTCTTTATAGAGTGCTAAGTGAAGCCATTTTAGTGTAAGTTTCTTGGTCTGAACTTTTTCAGGAATGTGGTAAAACTTGAAGCGTGGAAGGTGTTATGTTTATATTGGTTAGAGGTGGGTAAGTGAAAGGTTATGGAAAGGGAAAGAGCAAATGCGTTTAGGGTTACTGCTTTTCAATGATGTACTGTAATTAATGACTTGAATTGCATATGCAGATATCAAGACTTGGGGATTACTCAATGACTTGCTTTTCATTATGCAGAGATATCAAGATGGACCTTGTGTTGTTCACATTTGATGTATTGCTTTTATTTTTTATAATACATTTAGAAATTTATTTGAACTCATGTAAACATATTATGAGTATTAGTCTCTAATTAATTTAAAAATAATTGATATACAAAATTCCATGTTCATTGATTATGTTAAGTTCATTATTCAGGTACAAATCAGAAACTCATTCATTGAAATACCAGGAAAAGAAGAAAGCAATGAACCATATTTAATTAAAAAAACTATCATCTAAACAACAATAGGAAGAAAAAAAAATGAAATGAATCTGTCATCTGAAAACAAATCCATTGACAAATTGATTAAAACCTAAAAGGAATCTAGCAAACACAACTTCAAGTTATCATTGCTAAAAAAATTTAAAACATATGTTCATTAATTGTGAAATAGAAATGAGATTTCGACGAATCTCAAGGGCATAAAAAACATCATGTAGGAAGAGAGTCCGACCTCCTTGTAGAACCAACCTACAAGTACCAATTCCTCGACCTTCGAGTTGTTTCTTACATACAGCCACTTTGATCCCTCTAGTAAGCACCTGAAATCTAGGAAGGCTTTATGATCCTTCGTTACATGGTCCATTGCACCTGAATCAATTATCTATAAATGATCTAATTCAGTCAAAAGAACAGTAGAAGATACATTAACTTGACTAACAAGCGTTTTAGAAACGTGTATCTTAGGGACTTTGCATTCAGACGCATAGTGCCCTCATTGATGACAGTTGTAACATTTCACACATGAGATGTTAACTTTGCACTTGTTCTTTTTGTTCTTCCCTTTTTCTTTGGGTTCTTTTGTTTCCTTTTTTCCCTTACCATAGAAACGTTTGTGCTTCTTTCCTTGAGCTTTAAGGGACATTCCTACTGGGATGAGAACCTACATGATTAGCCTCAGAACTTACTCTGACGGCGGCTACCCGGTCCTCTTCTAGCTCTAGGTGGCGATTGACATCCTTAAAGGTTGTAACCAATATGGAATAGGTCAGGTGCATCTTCATATGCTCCCAACTATTTGGCAATGAGCGAATAACAATTTGAACTTTTTGCTCATCAGTCAGCTTGTGACTGTTGGTCCCGTGTGATTAGTTCCATGGGGGGGTTAGGAACTAATATAACTTTTTCGTTTAAGAATGCTGACTTAATCAATTCTTTAAATTACTTAACTCAAATTTTAGTCAGCACGACTGAGAGATGTAAGACAGCTTTAGTCAGAGACTGACTAGAACCGTTTTACTTATGAGTTGGGAATTAACACTTGAGGTCAGCTTCCAACTCAGCACTCTGATTACTCAGTGTTAGCTTATACAATTTATATCCTAAGTAATTTAAGCAAATAGCACATACATATATATTGAGAGAAAGGGTTAGAGATTACTCAGCAAGATTTATCCTGGTTCGGCCTCACCGCCTACGTCCAGTCCCTAGAGTCCTTCCGGGATTTTTTCAATCCAATACTGAGCTCTTTAAAGGTAGAGCACAAACCGTTTACAAGGCAGTTGAATATGCAAGAGTACCATCCTCTATTCGTCTACTCAACTCCTACTAAGCGCTATAACCGAACACTCGGATTTTTCTCTACCGCTGAGTACTAAAACTGAGTACTCAGCACCACTCTCTCAATCTTTTACAATTGATACAAATTTGTTCTTTCTAGATGAAGAACACTTTAGATGAAAACAAATTCAATCTAGCTTTTACACAGAGATAGAAAGTTGGTGTAAGATCTTCCTTTTTCTTGTTTGAATGTGCTTTGTATGTATGCTCTTTTTTCTTGTATTTTTGGCCAAGGATCCAAGAAATGGTCTTGTCCTTTTATAATTGATTCTGAAGCTCTAATCATTTGAATCTGGAAGTATCTGTTGGATTCAAACGGCTCTCTTGTGTCACACGCTTGGTCAACATTCAGAATTCGCAGGCCAATCCTGTCGTCTGAAATTAGCAGGCGCCAGGCTTGTCTTCTTCCTACAGGTTCGTCTTCTAGTGCCAGTTTCATCTTTTAGCTAACGGACAGTTGACCCATGCATCTCGAAATTGACTCTGTGCGTAATTCCAAGGCTTCTGTATTTGGCGCAGACGTTGTCGGATCTTGTCTTTTAGTAAACGGATCATTCACGCTGTCCTGACGAACACTCAACTTGAACTTATAGACGTTGCCTTTGATCTTTTATCTTTGGCCAGGCTGAGTCACGTTCTACTCAGCTTCTTCGGTCAGCTTCGTCTTCAAGCGTTTGTTCTGAAGAAGACTCATCTTCTATAATGCTGAGTTACACTCCACTCAGCTTGTGCTGTGTTCTCATGCTGACTCCATCCTGTCTTACTTTTTATTTCTGTTTTTGTTTATACTTATACTCAACATCGAACAAACATATTAGTATAATTAAATCAAAGCACTTAAATTTAATTGCCCCTTTATCATGGATTAACTTAAATAATTTTGTCAAATCAAAATCATGTGGAAAGGTGTTTCAACAGTGACCTCCTGCATCGAGGGAACTGATCATGTTGGACATTTCTCTCAAATGTTTCCTCATGGTGTGATCAACTTTTTGTAAGTATCAAAATTTATAGTAAGACACCAGAGTTTAGTTAGAGACGTGCCTCCAAACTTGTCCTTCAAATAATCCTATATATCCTTTGATGTCTAGCTCAATGCTCTTTTGAGAGATCATCATCCATCGCACTAAGAAAGATAAGCCTGGCTTTAGTGTTTTTATTCTTCCAAACCACATAAAGATCCGTATCCCTCCGATGCTGAGCAGTAGTTCCTTCCTCAGGTTCGGCCATAACCGTCGTTAAAGTACTGAGAACATCATTATCCTTAATCAGGTACTCAATTTTGACGCTCCACGCATCATAGTTGTCTCAACTAAGTTTGAGGTCTTTACATAGTTCAGCCACTATGAATTTGGTAGCTGAAGTCATTGTGATACAGATCTACAATGAAGTTTGCACGACTTATTAAGAAGTTCCTATAATACACGTTTAAGTTCTTTATACAACCTATATCTAGTCAATCTTAACTTCACACTAGAGTTTAATTCGAAAAAGAGACCTAGTTAGGCTCTAATCACCCTCTCATTCTAATGTTCGGCCTTAATTAACTAGATAACATGCATAGAGAACACTTATTATTGACTTGGAATTAGTTTAACGCGTGTTTAGCTAATAATTGAAAAATTAATGGTTTATGTAGTGCTCCCAATTCTATCGTAAACAGTCATAAAAGTTATGTTACAGCAACATATTAAATGACAAAGCATAATAAGCAAAACAAATTCTCACATTTCAATCAATCAATGAAACCAACAATCTCCCAAAAATGGAAGTTCTAACAAAAAGAATAAATCCAAAAGACCACATGGACAAACCATCTACTAAAATAAAAATAGAGATCTAAACTTATCCAAAAAATAAAATAGGTCATAACCTACATCCCGTGTTCAACAATCGGTTCGGTTTGAAAACCGAGCCAAACTGATTTAACCAAAAACCAAATAATCATTGAAAAGAAAATCGAACCAAACCGAATCAAAATTAAGAACCGAACCTAACCGATCCAATTAATCCGATCGGTTCAGTTAGGTTTTCGATTTCAACACATGTTTTTTAATAAAATATAAATAAAAAAGTTTTCAGCAGTGTCTATTTATACGTTAAAGCTCAAGTTGTTAGGAAGAATTGCAATATTAATTTCCAATTTATGTAATTTGGAGTTGTCAAATTAAATATGAGGGTTGTGGTATGTGTTGTTACTATGAGGGGTGTTGTTGTTTTTTATGAACTCTATGTTTTAGTAGTGTTGGTGCAATAGATTTATGGACCGTTAGTTTTTGTTAGGGTTTAGGGATTTTGTCTTTATATTAATATTAATGTATTTCTTACTTATTTTGATGATTAATAAATTTTATTTTCATAAAAAAAAAAAATTTAACGAATTTAAACTAAAACTCCAAAAAACTATAAAAGTATTTTAACTGAATTATATTAATTATAATCATAAAATATAGTGATCTGAAACACATAAAATAAAATTGTTTGCTCTTAAGTCTTATTACATTTCGGTTGGTTCGGTAATTTTGACATAAAAACCGAACCGACTAAAATTACAGAAGTATTATAAAAATTATAACCAAAACCGAACCAAATAGACCGAAAACCGAACTGAAAAACCAAAATCCATCGGTTCGGTTTTTGAACACCCCTACCTAAGCTCCAAAGTATGATTTTCTAACTGGGACATTTCTCATGACACATACTATGTACCTATCAATGTTCCTAATTAGGGTGCTAGTGTACACACTAGTAGAAATTATCTTTCCCGGTCGCAGAGTTATAATCAAACTGTTTCGAGAAACTCTAACACCCTTATCTCCTAACATGCTCATGAACAACTGCACAGTCTTTCTGTAGTTGTTCTCATGAATTTCTCATGTTGCATCTAAGATATTCTTAAGCTTCTCCTGTTGTAACGATTCACAGAGTCACATGAGTAGGGCATACTAATCGTACCCTCCAGGGCCGGCTCTAGGGAGAGGCCGCCTAGGGCCTCCGATCGGAATTTTTTTCAATTTTGATAATTATTAAAATTGCAATGGTTAAAAATGTGTAGACTTGAATTTATAACAAAATATAATGCTAGGCTGAATGGTAAAGGTATAGTGGAGCTATTTGTGAGGGTGTAAGTTTGATTCCCATAACTGTATATTTTGGTTCTCATTTTCTATTTTCTTTTATTCCTGATTTTCTTAGTAATAAGAAGAATATGTTTCTTATGGTGAAGCTCTTATAGCCTGTTGGTTGAGAGCGTACTTATGACTTTAAGGTCGTAGGTTCGAATCACGTGGGTGGGGTGGGTTGTGGGGTATTTTTCTTTCTCTTTAATGTAATCTTTCTTTCTTTAATTTAAGTGCATTGCGCACAACTTAAAAAAAAAATAATATGTTTCTTATTAGTATATAAAGTTCTCTTCACTTTATTTTTCATATTTTTTGTTTTTATTATTATATAATTTTAATAATTATTTTTTTATAATTTTAATTTTTCCTTAAACCAAAATGTTAATATATATTCAATCTAAAATGACTAATATATATTGATTTACTTGTTATAATATATTTTAGGACACAATTAATTTTCACTAATTTACTCATGCTATTGAGATAATTACATAACAACTTGTATCGATCAAATTTTTTATGGCGAGTATTTTTACAAAATCAAAATGAAAATTATAATTTAGTAGGATAACAATTTATAAAAAGGTTCGAATATTTATGGACAACAGCAAAACGTTATGGACCACTGCAAATCATTTTTTATCCTTAAAAATAATATATATATTTTTTGGGCTTATATGGAATGAGCTCGGTATTCGAGTTTTATGACGTGATTTAATAAAAAATATTTTTTTTGTAATATAACATATTGAATTAATTACATAACAACCTGTACCGATCAAATTTTTTATGGTGAATATTTTTACAAATTCAAAATGAAAATTATAATCTAGTAGTAGGACAATAAATCATAAAAATGCTCAAATGTTTATGGACCGGCCCTGAACATAGGCCATGAGTGCGATCGCATAGGACCTGAGCCAAAATGGTCTCAAATTGTTTTTTTACTGTATATATAGTAATTTTTTTAAATGACCAAATAATATGATATTTTAGATCTAAAATATCTCCACAATTCTATTTTAAACTTTTAAGTACAATTTTTATTTATTAAGGACTTCTTTATCTCTTTTTTTCATCTAGGCCCATAAAAAAATCTGGACCGACCCTGCCTAAGGCCTCTAAAATGCTGGAACCGGCCCTGGTACCCTCTATGTAAACCACATGCCCAAATGCACTATTGCATCTAAGTATGCAATGACTCCAAATGACCCGTAATTGCCTCAATGTCATTCCAGATAATCGGTTTACTTAAGCGACACCTCCTTACGTTCCACTTCATTCGGCTCAGTCTTGCATGTTGGTGGGGAAAATGAGCAAGCATTAGAGTCCTCACAGTGCCGACCATGACTGGGAAGGCACAGAAGAAAATAGAAAGATTAGGTCATGAACTAAATCTTTTGGGGATCAAAAACTAACTTCAATCCATTTCTTTGAGGAACATACGACTCACGATAAAAATAATTTTCCAGAATACGTGTATGTATGATTATATTAGTTACGTAATATTTGCAAACAGACTACGGTCATAGAGTTATACGCAACAGATGTCGTATAAATTTTTAAAGTAATATTTGATTATCTATCATGAATTAGTAATCAATTGACTAGAAAAAAAAATTCAGATGATTATTTTTAATTACACGTTTATTCAAAATATATTAAAAACACATTTTGAATGTCTAAAAAATACTTTTAATTAGAGACGTGTCTCCATAAATTTAATTTTCAGAATCTGGAAAAACTTTTATTTTTCAGTAATTTAATTTTAATTTATATAATTTTCTGGGGATTTTTAAATGGTTTTTACACATTAAAAATAATTAAAGAAACCTAATTAATTCAATATCAATTATTCTGTACACCCAAAAATAAATTAAAAATGACAGAAAAAGCCCCAAAATTATTTCGAGCAGGCTTGCAAAAATCGACTCCGGGAAAACATTGGGAGACGTCGCATGTGCCACACGCGCTGCACGTGTGGGAAGCGGCCGACGGCCACACGTGCATGCCACACGACGCCTTCCCGGAGTTCGACGATCACGAGAGTTCGGGCGATGGGGGGTTTTGGGTCTTTGAGTCTGATAGTGTGATCAGTTTCGGGTTTTGGTGATTGGAAATATGCGTTATAAAGCAAACAGATCTTAATTGGCGAGTATTAAATCGTTTAATCTCACCAGAAAATTCCAGCAGCCTCCGGTGGGATTTCAGCAGACCAAAAACATCTCGAGACACATGAAAAATATAGATTTGAGACTTGACCCAATCAAGCATGTAATTATTCAATTAAACAAATTAATAGAATCATAAATCATGCATAAAGGGTTCCTAGCAGATGGAACATGGAGCTAAAGAGCTCTGATACCAATGAAGTCTTCAATGGAGAAAGCCTACTAGATTTCTCCAACCTCTAAGGGACGGGTAATGAATCCGGATCTATCAATAAGTAAATCAAAAAAATTAGGTTTATCTCTTGTAGCAGAGAGCCGTTGAATAGCAGCAGAAGTAATTGTCATTGGCTCTGTATCACCGATCTAGGAGGTTGCCATGCCAAATGAGTAATTTCTGTTATTTCACGAACTAAGAACATAACTAGAAGAGAGAGAGAGAGAGAGAGAGAGAGTTTCTTTTCTTATGTCTTAGTCTTCTTAGCATTTTAGCCTCCTTAGCTATCTATTTATAGCTAGGATAAACTCTAACCCTAAACCTAATCTGGTTAGATTACGGGCGGGCCATATATGGATTAGTAAATGGATCAAAACCCGTTTACTCCATTTATCTCTACATCTATAGTATATTCTTTGAAAAATAATTATACATGAAGTTGTATTGAGTTTGAATAATGCTAATTTACGGAAACTCTAAAAGCTATTATTATTATTATTATTATTATTATTATTATCTTTTAAATTCTCTTCACATATTTTTTCTTTCTTTATATGTTTTACTTCTCAATTTTGGTTATTAAAGATATTTAATTTCAGGAATGTAATAACTTTAATTTATAATTATGCTCTCTTTTTGCACTTTAGTTTCTTTAGAACCAACAGTGGACTCTTCAATTTTATTTTAATTATTACATTTACTATCTTAAATTTGATTGTTTTCTATGTATTATTGAAAAGATATTTTTTAATTTCATAAATATATTTAAAGTTGAATATTAGACAAAAAAATATTATACATGCTACTCATTGCACGGGGCTCCGACTAGCGTATAATTAAAAATGGAGAAAAATACCATGAAAGCTCTATAATGAGTAAGTAGTGTATGAAATAAAGAACATAATTAAGCAGGAATATATAAAGTGAATTATTACACCCCTTCATTGTATGTTGTGTGTGAAAATACATCTTTATATGGAGAGGAATTCAAGTATATTGAATAATAAAGTATCAATTATGTCAATTTATCATTTATTGAAATTAGCCCCAAATTAAAACAAATTATTGGTAAATTAGTCTTGACAAAGTTCACAAGTGTATACTAAATTCATTAGAATTAAGATGCTAAAAATTCCACTTTACTCATGTAAATTGAAGAGCCAAGTCATTGAATTCAAAATTGGAGATTGAACCTAGATAAATTTTATAAAATTATTGGAAATTTGACTCTTATATTGTAAAAGAAGCATCAATTGGTGGGGGTGGGGACATCAATCCATAGGAGAAAAAACATCCCATGTAAATACCTTGCAAAAATAGTTTTATATTTCAGGAAAAATCTAAAACATCCAAATCAATAGTCAATATAAAAGCAAAGAATTGAAATCCCGAAAAAACAAATTAAGATCTATTTAGTTCAAAGGTCAATTTCGTATATGCTGACCAAAGTTTATCTCTTAGGGAGGGCTTTACTAGGCTGTGTTAACTGTTGAATGAATTTTCCATTTATTGTGGAATAAATTATTTAAAATATTCATGTGTATATAAATGGGCCACATTCATTAATTGTAGGGCAGGCAGAGTATATAATATAATATAAGTGGGTACATTTGAAAATTGACTTTTGCTTATTATGTTTAGGTTTGAGTTGAAAATCATTATCCTCCATCTTCATTCATTCAGTGGTTAAGATAAGGCACATAAAAGACATTTTATGTGTGTCTTTCTTCTTTTTAATTTTTCTTGTAATACATATATATGAATGTTTTTCAATTATTAGAGTTATTCTATGACCACAAATCCACCTCAAAGACTACTAGTAATATTGGAATATATATTTTATTATTGCTATTTCCACAACTAATAATCTACCAGGCTACTTCATTAAATGCTTTTTTAAATGGAATACAATAATATCACTACTAAGTGCAGTGAGGATTTACTTTTAATTTTTTTCACTTTCTTTGTCTCTCGCATAGAATATGAGAGAAAAAATGAAGGTTTGGATATGTTGAAATATGTATCACTTTAAGTACGGATAATAGTATGCCACTTTAAATCATTTTAAGGGACCAATATATCATTTTAAACATGTCGCATGAGTTAATAAACCATTTTTAATAAACATTTTTAAAGTTTAGAGAGTAAATAAAATTATTTAATTAAATATATACAACCTCTGATATAATTAGCCTTCCTTTAAAATATCACTACATATTATTCTATATAATAGATAATTGTATGGATGGCAATAAAAAAAGTAATAGTTTGTCAAAAAATAATTATAATATATTTGTCTCTATAAGAATCAAAATTATTATTTTTAAGGTATTGGATTTTCATTTGATTTACTATTATAAAATCAGGCAAATAGTCAGATAATTAATCATACCAATAGCCTTGATAAAATAATGTTTGTTCAATGATGAGAAACTTTAGTTGGGACCCAGTTCAACAGAATCCCTTAATAATTATGTAATAAATGGCATACAATTCGAGTCACCCCGACAAAACCCTAATGGGTACTGAAGGGACTTTCGGAGGAGCCTGACTTGAGCAATAAGTTGTTTTTGGAATTCTCGGTTAGGCGCAAAATTTCTTATCAGAATACTCTCACCGTCCAATGGAGGTAGACACATCGATGGATGGTGATTCTGCTCAAGAAGATGGCTGGTTTGAGGATGCTCGATGAACTCTCATTTTGACGAAGATGAGGAAGATGACCCTAAATGTCCAGTCATCTTACGGCTGAGGAGAAGTGATCTTTGTGGGATAAATGGAAGTGGTATTTGATTGTGAATATGCTGGAGCGCGGAATTGGATTATGTTACTTATCCCTCCGACTGAAGCAATTATGGGTCAAATATGGTACCATTTACACCATGGATTACTATATGGCAAAATTCTCTAATCATGACGATTACAAGATGGCTATTGAAGGAGGACCTTATCTCATTGCCAACTATCGTATTGTTCTTCGATCATGTATTCCTAATTTTGACCCCCTAAATGATGAAGTAAAGAAGATTTTAACCTGTGTTTGTTTTCCAGGATTACCTATTGAATATTATAATGAGAAGTTCATTGCCCGATTGGGAAATCTTGCGGTCAAAGTCCACCATGTTAACAAGAAAACAATTGAGGCAGAGCGAGGAAAATTTGCTAGAGTCTGTGTGGAAGTTGATCTGGCCAAGCCACTCATTTCTAAGTATAGGTTATGGAAGAAGACTTACCAAATTATTTATGAAGGTCTTCATAATATTTTTTTCGAGTGTGGTATATATGGCCATGTTTTCGACCATTGACCTTCTCGTATCCAACCAAAGGATGTGAGGTTCCTATACCTAATGTAGTGATTGAGGTCCCGCCAGTCCGTGAAGAAGTGATTAATGACTATGAAGCTTGGATGGTAGTTTAGAAACCTGCTAGACGAACTAATGGACATGCACCTCAGCCGACTAAGCATCCTTTCATTCTTGCCAAAGACTTGCTTCCTCAACCTCATTATGTTCCGAATAAGCCTCCGGCTGATGAGCCAAAGGATCCTTCCATGAGGAGTTCTAGCATGATGTGGTCTCGTTTTGGGGGGATCGTTGATTTTAAAGAGAATGAATTCCCTAACACGTCTTCTAAGGAATCTAAGGTGGGAATTCCTCTCCCAACTTATTTAGGGGCTGAGCACTTACTGATAAATGAGACTAATCCTATATTTCCTAAACATGATGAGCCTTTGTTTAATAGGATGACCTCAATTGCTAGTACAAGTATGTCGCATGCTTCACAACATGTGAATGGGGATAAATCAGTATCCCGTGTTTGCAATGCTAAGTCCAAAATCTTGTAGCCTCAGTCTAATAATTTGAAAGTGGCTCAGCAGGGTAACTTTGGCTCCTCGGGTGGGGCTATCTCTCGCTTTGAGAATGCCCCGGAGAAATATTTGGCCTAAGGTATGTCTTTTCCTTGCAATTTGTTTGATGGATTTTCTATATTGGAATGTTCGTGGAGCGGCGAGAAAGGCAACTCGTATCCACTTAAAAGATATTATCTCTCAAGTTAACTTGTCTTGTTTTTCTTTATTGGAACCGTATGTCAGTGGTGTTTCTATCGATAAGCTTGTTGCTACTTTTAGGAAGTGGAGTTGCATCATTCTCTGGCTCAGGGTCATTCTGGTGGGATTTGGTTGTTTCGGATACCGCAGTGTTTGACTTAATCATTCATTTGCAGTTCATTTGTTGCTCTATCTATAAGCATGGGGTGGAGAAATGTCAAGTAACTTTTGTCCATGCTTCGCCTACTGCCTCGATCAGAAGTTCTACAAGGGATGAGCTTTTTTATTTGAGCCAACATATTCATGACCCATGGTTTCTTCTTGGGGATTTTAATGATATAGCATGTATGTCTGATAAAAAAAAGGGGGTGGGCATCACTATGTCAACCGATGTACTTTGATGGATAGGTGTGGGGTTTTTGATTTGAGAAGTGTTGGTCACATGTATACTTGGAGACATAATAATGTCTTTGTCCGTTTAGGTAAGGTGTAATGCAATGCAGCTACTCGAATCACTTTCTCTTGGGCATTATCACTAAACCTGCCTTTCGTCATTCTAATCACAGTCCCTTACTTCTGAGGTGTTGTGACTCATCCCAATTTTTGGTTATGTAAATGAAGGATCGAGTTCTTCATGGAATGACAAAGCACACTCGCATTCGGTACTATTTCCTAGGGGAACTTGTAAATGAAGGTAATGTTCATGTTAAGTATTACATGATGGATGATCAAATGGCGGAAATTTTCACAAAGCCACTTTATAGACAATTATTTGAGAAAAAACGTAGAGAGTTTAGGAGTAAGGAGCGAGTTTAATTTAAGGGAGGTAGCGTTGACAAATTAAATTAACTTGTAACTATTAGGTGTCGTTTGGTTCACAAAATGGAATAGAATGGAATAAAATAGTTATTCCTTAGGAATAGAATATGAGAGAATATAATAGTTATTCCGTATGAATAACTATTCACATGTTTGGTTGAAAGAATGAAATAAGTTGGAATAACTAGTTTTGTAAGTCAAAAGACATCATTACCCTTAAGTGTAACTTCTTAGTTATTTTAATTATGACAATAAATTGTTCAGATATATATTAGTTCAGAGGAAATATAAAAAACGGTAAAAAAATACGAAATACAAAAAAAACCCATGAAAACGCAAAAAAAAACACAAAAAAAGTGTAAAATGGTGAAAAACATATAAACGGGTTAACACACAAAAAAAATATGTAAAATGTTAAAATGCAAAAAAATATGTAAAAACTTGATAAACATGAAAAACTATAAAACGCAAAAATATAAAAAATATAGAAAGAAAAACCCATGAAAACACGAAAAACATAAAATGCAAAAACAGAAAAAACGTGAAAATTTTGGAAAACACAAAAACTTAAAAAAATGTGGAAAACGAGAAAACGTGAAAAAAGCACAAAAAAACGTGAAAAACATATAAATATGAAAAACGTTAAAAGCACGAAAATGTGAAAAACGCAAAAAGTGAAAAATGCGAAGAACATAAAAACGTAAAAATGTTCAAAACAAGAAAACGTGAAAAAATATGGAAAAACAAGAAAATGCGAAAAACACAAAAATACAAAAAACACGAAAAATTGCAAAAAAGCGAAAAACACAAAAATGTTAAAAAATTTAAAAACACGAAAATGTGAAAAAGAAAATTAACGCTAAAAACACGAATACGTGAAAAATGCGTTTTTAACATTTTTCACGTTTTCGCATTTTTCATGTTTTTCGCGTTTGTTCATGTTTTTCATACTTTTCATATTTTGTACCATTTGTGTGTTTTTTACTTTTCGTGGTTTTCACGTTTTTGTGTTTTTTCTTTTTTCGTGTTTTGTTACGTTTCTTATTTTTCGCATTTTTGTCACATTTTCATGTTTTTCACGTTTTTTTTGTATTTTGCATTTGTATGTTTATCGCGTTTTGTCATGTTTTTGCATTTTTCACGTTTTTGTATTTTTCGTGTCATTCATGTTTTTGCGTTTTCTTACATTTTCGAGTTTTTCGCGTTTGTTCACGTTTCGTATCTTTCGAGTTTTTTTGCGCTTATTTTTTGCTTTTTCGTGTTTTATGTTTTGTAACTTTTCGTGTCACGTTTTTTGTGTTTTCAAATTTTTTACTTTTTCCCCGTTTTTTCCATTTTTCACACTTTTGTAGGATATAAATTATGGATTTACCAAAATTTATAGGATTTGAGAAAATGGTTTGAGGTTAATTTTGGAAATGAATGATGATATTAATTAACAATAGTTTTTCCGAGGTTAAATCAAGAATACCATATTCCTTTATTTATGGAATACACATTCCATGGAATTGCTATTCCACACATATGTCGAACTAAATGTTGGAATGAGAATTCCTCAGGAATAGCTATGCTATTCTCTCCCTATTCTATGAACCAAACAACCCCTTAGAATTACATAAGTTATATAATAGTTACGAGGAATGATGGGAGTTAAGTTACTTAATTAGCTATTAAAAGTTATTAAGTTTGTTTATTAGGTTTGTAAGAGTTATAATTTCCATATAGTATTAATTATGTCTCAGTTAAGATAATTAGACAGAATAAATAATTTAAAATATATAAAGAAAATGTACAGATATGATATTAACCGTGAATACCTTGCTCATTACCATTGTTTAGTTTGGAAGCTGGAGACTATAGTGTATAGTTGGCCCTCTTCTCACACTCTGTTGTACTTGTAATTACCATTCATGATGAGGGCATCTTATCCCTAGACCCGAGCCCGGTGCAACGAGGAGTCACCCAAGAGGACCCACTCATGGAGAGCGAGGAGCAGACCAAAACAGAAAGCACGCGGGGCGTACCCAGCCGAGCGCCAGGCGTGGGTACGATCGTCTCTGGAGAAAAGCCACAACATTTGGGGGCGCGGGGCGCCTCCCTTACCACGCAGGGCGTAGATGGCCCTATCAAGCCAGAAATCGTCCAGGAGGTCAAACACGCGGGGCGCACCCCTTGGGCGTCTCGCGTAGATTCCATTCCGCGGAGCCATCAAGATCAGGAGCCCTATGACGCGTGGCGTAATCCACGGGGCGCCTCGCGTACTGAGTTCGAGCCAGCATCCTCAAGTTCAGGAGCACATCTACGCGGGGCGTAGATCCTAGGCGTGGGGCGTATTTGACCTGGAGAATACTTCCCCTCCAAGTTCTCACCTTGAGGGGACCAATTCTGTGACACTCTATTTACTGTTTTGCCATTGTGCCTTTAATTACTAAACTACCACTTTCCTATTATACCCTTATGACCATGTGTTAGCCAAAACCCTATTCATAGGCTTTTGGGTCTTTTCCCTTGAAATGTTGGAGAGTATTTAAGCTCTCATGTTTGTAAGGTTCTTAATTTTTGATGAATTAAAATTATAGCCTCCTTTGAGAGCTTGGATTTCATATCCATTGGGTTAACTCAACCTTCAAGTTTAGCTTGAGAAGATCGGATTCTTTGTGGGTTTACGATTAAAATCCTCAGTCGATTTCAATCTACATCAATTCAACTATTTTTTTTTTTTAATACAAGCATTCAATTATATATACATAAAAGGTTTTGTTTTACTTTCAATTTTAGGTAAATAATAAAGGGATATATCTATAATCTCTCTCTTTTCTTTATCCAATTCTCAGCCTATCATTTTATTGAGAATTTGAGCTGCTGTACTGTGAGTCTGGTATTGAGGGCCCTTTCAAGAATGATTAATTGAAATTTGAGGTGGTGTAGGATTGCGAGATGATAAATCAGTGTCCAATAGGTATTTAAACTTGATAAGAAAGTACAACAGGATACAGCAAAGAAAATGGAGTGTTTGTTCAATAATTTATTTGTAAAGCAAAATGACAAGTTTGCTTTATGACTTATAAGGTAAGGTATAGCTACTACCTTCATTCTTCATTCTTCATTCATGTTCATGCCCAAATTCATTTCAATCACCATATTAAGAATCACCAAGATTACAACATAAAATGGTTTTCTCCTGTATTATAGTCATGTGACGACGAAATCTTAATTTTGCATATAAGAGTGATAGACTTGCCAACTAAATTCAAATTATGCTAAAGAAGATCAAAGTTGATTGTGGGCTGACTATGCCTAGGATGCTCAACAACTTTTAGGTCTTACTATGCCTTCCTAGAATTTCCCTTCTGTTCAAAACTAACTTCTAACTATATAACTTAAGCTAACTAGGTGTTACTATTATGGCTACAAAAACGAGGTATGTCATCAAATAGGAAAGATAAATGAAAGAGGAGGGAGAATTAATAAGCATTTCATTTTATAAATAATTTTTTTTTTTTTTTTTTTTTTATCTAACTAGCTGGTATTCTAGATCAACATACTAGATTAATCCATATTCGAGCCGAGTAAGTCTCTTTCGGGATGAAAAGCTCTTTCACCAATTATTTTAATCACGGTTGCATTATCATATCCAGTACCTTAACCATTTGGACCAAAAAACTAAAGTATAGCATGTACTTGCTGTGAGTTAAAATAGGTATTCTACTTACTAGTAAATTTCAAATTCGCTATTTCTTATCTAATCTATCTATCTTGTGAGAGTCGATCAATCATTACAATTATAAAAAAAAATCCAGGTTTTCATGATAAGGTAAAATATGTCGAAATTAACTGCCATTTTGCAAGAAACTGTGTTGAAAAAGGTTTTCTCCATATCACACATGTTAACACACATCATCAGTTGGCAGATATTTTCACTAAGCAACTAAGCCATGATAATATGCTTCCTCTCTTGTACAAGACGGGCCTTGTTCTACTTTCCCAAGTATAGTCTTGAGAGGGAGTTGTTAACATTTTAGTACACTTCATAAAATGCACCTTTGCACCTCAACTCAGTTGATTACTTTTGTTTCGATCAAAATCCATTGGTTTCATATTTTGGTGTATGAAAACGTAAAAAAGAGAGAGCAGTGGATTAAAAATATAGGCATGTGATGATACATGAAGAGGAATCTATCTGACATGACCAATAAAATCTTACAGATAACTTTCAAACTATTATTAATATATTTGTCCCCTCATAATGCATTTAATATGTTGCTTTCAACCTTTTCAATAATATTAGGCAAAAAGCATCCTGAGGCCCCTGATCTTTCATTTTTTGGTGCATTAAACCCTCGATCTTTTATTTAGACACATTAAACCCTTGATCTTTCATCATTTGGTGCTTTAAGCCCTCGATCTTTCATTTAGACACATTGAGCCCTTGATTTTTCATATATGGGTATATTAGGCCCTTCCATAAATCAATTAATATATAGGTTTATTAAGGGCATGTTTGGTTGGGTTTATATAACTGCAGCGTTTCGCATTTTCTTTGGACACTGCAATATTTTGGAGCTTTTCAAGAAAAGCTCTTTTCATAAACAGTTGTTTGTAGTTACTTGTTATTGATAAAATTACCCTTCTTATTTCCACAAAATGTGCTTCAATTTTAACATTATTTTTATTTTTAGAACATAATTATCGAAAAACAAGGTTTTATTGTGTTTAATAAATTTTTTATTTTTTATTTAAATTATTTTTATTAATTTGTATAATATATTTTTTATTTTAGAATTTGTTATTTTTAGAACATCATTTGTTGTCACACCAAACATGCCCTTAATAAACTTATATATTAATTGATTTATGGAAGGGCCTAATACACCCATATATGAAAGATCAAGGGCTCAATGTGTCTAAATGAAAGATCGAGAGTTTAATGCACCAAATGGTGAAAGATTAGGGGCTCAATATGTCTAAATAAATGATCGGAGGCTTAATGCACCAAACAATGAAAGATCAAAAGCCTCATGATGCTTTTTGCCATAATATTATTATTATTTTATTTATTTAACTTTCTCCCCTTTCATAGCCCATCATTTTACCCTTTTTCTTCTTTTTTTTCTTTAAATAATAAAAGAAAAACTTAAGAGGATTTTAAAGAAATAAATAGTCTATTGCTAAAAACAAGAGCACGAGTGCAACTGTCCTTTCAATCGTGGATCCTACTGTACATGTCATCTATTTAATGTTTTTCTATAGATATCTCTTTTGAGATAATTGGGATTTTAATTTAATGAGAATTACGGTTAATTGCTCTCTTTATAAATATATTTACTGGAAATTGGACTTAAATTTTCTTTCTAAAACACATTCTGTGCATTGTAAATTCAGCTACAACCTATCATTCTTAAATTTTTCATTCAGACATAACTGAAATGTGATATAATAATTTCTTCCAAAAAATGTGATATAATAAATTTGAAAATGAAAATCATTGATTTTTTTTATATTGGATAACATTTATGACATAAATATGTAAATAAATGTATTTGAATTCTTTCAAATTGTGTTTTAACTTAGAAGTTAGGTTTCATGCATTTCAATCGTTAATTACAATTAAAAGTTAGAAATTTTATTATTCAATAAATGAAATCAATTTCAACTTGAATTGGGAACAGAATAATAACAACAACAAAAAACTGTGCACTTGAAGGGAAAAAAACAAGATTTCCATAAGTAATTAGCTAACCAAAAATGTACTACTAGGTCTTAAACGTTTTATTTTTAGTAACACGATACTTTTACATTTTTAATTGAGTCATTCAACTCTTGTTTCTGATTAGATTGAGTTGTTTTAATATCTATATATATTTTTAATCAGATTATGTATTATATTTGTATATTTTATTCAATAACATGTAGATACTATATATATATATATATATATATATATATATATATATATATATATATATATATATATATATATATATATATATATATATATATATTTATTGATCTTTTGTTTACAATTAAAAATTAAAAAATAGTTTCGAAAAATGAAAATAAACGGGACTAAATATATATAATTTCAATAAAATGATTTTAGCAAATTCAGGCTTATTAAAAAAAAAAAAAAAGTACATTTCCCCTAATAAGCTATGGAGTAAAGTGTATACGATGAGGGTATTATTAAATAATTTTGTAGAATAGAAGTAAGATTGATGTTTTTCAATAATTGGAAAGAACATAAATAAGGTACTTGAAATGGGACCGATTATTTAGTGTCTTGATTGATTAGCCACTAATTGGGATATACCAATCCAAACTTGTAAAAAGTTTTGTAACAATATTTCATTAATTATGATATGATCACCTAGCTAATTAAATATTGGACAAATACAAGCTTTCCTTCCATCATTTTTAACCCTGTTTTTTTTTATTTTACATTAAAAAAGGCCCACAGACACAGGAAACAAAATTGATACTGAACTGATTGAAAATACATACTAACTTCTGAAACTGATTGGAGATTATGTCTCTCTTCATGTCTAATCTTATAGAGTTTAATCTTATGTTATCTCAATAAAATTTCTTGTGGTGTTACTTATTCTCCATATCTTCATTTATAAATTTTTTTTATTTCTTTTTTTTTTTTTAAATAAATCCTAAATACGGTTTTCAATAATTATATATTAGTCGAAGACCTGATTGTTACGTGATATCTTATATAATAATGTTTAATCAATTTAATAATTCTTAAAATGAAACAGTAAATATAATTTGTAGCATAAACTTTTTTTTTTTTTTTTTTTATAAAAATACCATATTTCATTCCATTAGATTAACACGTACAGATACAATAGATAAGACTTCCTACCCATACAGGCTAAAGCCAGTACAAGTTCCACAAAAGAAAGAAAAGAGACTACAATGAGCAATAAAAGAACTACAAAGAGCAATACAAAGACTACAAAGAGCAATATAACAAAAAGTAAAAATACAATAGAAATAGAAATCATATCCTTCTCGTAAATCGATTCCCATTGAAAAAACATTGTAACCCATACTTCATCATTTAGGCTCTTCCGGATGTTCGGATTTGAGTCCTTTCTTTTTTTGCAACCACGTAGATCTATAGATCTACGGACAAGATGAACCTTTTCCGCTCTTGCTAAGACCGAAAAAAGAATAAATGAAAGAAATATAGCTAACAAGTGCAGATCCGACGGAAAAAGAAGTTCAATAAGGAATATGGATTTCAAACTAACAAGAAAAAGTAGATCTAAACCTAAATGGGAGGAGGAAGAAGGAAGACAAGCTTCCTTCTTCCTCTCTAAGAGTAAATCTGATAAGAAGCAAGATCGGAAACGTTGAACCACAATGATGATGGTAGAAAATTACAAGAATGAGAGATTTAGAAGAGAAAAAAGGATAGAAGTGTATGAGGAGTTAGAGAGAGGCTAGAGCTTCAGCCTCGGAATTAGCCTTAGCTGTAGCATAAAACTATTAGGAGGACCGAAAAAATGATTTTTTTTAATGAAACTAAAGGTATTTCATAAGCAATTGTAGTCTTTTTTTTTTTTTTAATTAAAGTTCAATCACACTAGAATTTATTTTATTATATTAAAAGGAATTTCATCAAAAAAAAAAAAAAGGTTAAGGTGTAAAAATACCCCTAACGTTTTGGGTCAGGAGGAATTTTACCCCTAACGTCTAAAATGGTGCAATTTTACCCCTAACGTTGGAAGTCAAGAGCAATTTTACCCCTAATGTTAATAAATTGGGTCAATTGGAGAAATAATTCATCAAACTGTCTTATCGGTCATGAATCTTGTTATCTACACTTCATACGTGTGTCATTTTATCAGTAACAAATCACAAACATTAGTTGGGATGTGAAAAAAAAATAAAAAAAAATAAAAAAATATACTGTCTTTTTGTACGGATTAGACAAAAAAAATTCAAAAAATCCACCGAATTTATAAATATTAATCTCAAATTCTATTATTAAATTATAAAAAACATGAAATCCTTTTTTAGAACGAATTATTATGCAATTGGTGCAGAATAATGAACAAAAATATACGTGTTTTATAATAGTGTCTGAAATTGACCCAATTTATCAACGTTAGGGGTAAAATTGCTCTTGGCTTCCAACGTTAGGGGTAAAATTTCATCATTTTAGACGTTAAGGGTAAAATTGCTCCTGACCCAAAACGTTAGGGGTATTTTTTGCACCTTAACCCAAAACAATTTATTATTTTTTTTTTTTTACGAAAAGAATAATCAATAAATGGAATCAATCAATTGTTTACATTCGATTAAGCTAGAGGTCTCACAAATAGAGGAGTTGGATCCTAGTATGTTGGGCTATGCCAAGAAAAAGAAGAACTAGCTAGGAGATCCGCAACGCGGTTTGCTTGCCTAGGGATATAGGCGACTGAAACATCAGCACAATCCAGCGCTATTAATCGACAGTGCCGGATAAGGTCTCCGAACTCAGAAATGTCCTCAGAGGGCCTGTTAAACGCATCAGTAACCAATTTAGCATCCATTTCTATTACCGCCCTACCCAAGCCACTGTTTTTGATCCAGCTGAGAGCTTCTTCAATCCAAACGCCTCAGCCAGCGGTGATGTCCAGCAGCCAAGTTTATGAGCCATCCAACAAGCTCGGACTCTACCCAAGACGTCCCTACAGACCAGTCCGAAGCCCATGGAATGTGATTGGCACCGAACTGCTGCGTCGATATTTATCTTCCACGACCCGACGGGCGGCAGTGTCCACCTAGCAGCCGCTGTTCTGTTCATGTCAGAAGGGCGATCAAGAGAGGAAACAGTATTATTTTAGCAGTATATTCCGACAGCCACCTGACGCTACGTGGGATGCAAACTCTAGCTGGAATAATCTGTTTGTTCCACACGCAGTTATTTCTCTACTTCCAAATTTCCCAAACAATTACACACATACGCATCTGTTCATCGGTACTGCTAGCGTTCTTAATCATAGCAGCAAACCAACTCATGAAATTAGCATATTGCAGACCTATTTGCACAATATTACCCGCTTGCCAACAAGTGGTAGCAAAATGACAGTCAATAAATAGGTGGCAACTATGTTCGCCTACATCATGGCATATAGCACAAATATTACTAACCTGCATTCCTCTGCAATATAGGTTATCCATATGAGGCAACAATTCAGAACAGGCCCGCCATACAAAATTCTTCACCTTTGGAGGGAGCTTTAGACTCCACAGGGTTCGCCAAAACTCACTGAAATCATTCTCACCATTACTAAAGTGTTGCTCAAAGCCTATCCGGTAGCCCGACTTGACAGTGTAGACACCCATCCGACCGTAATGCCAGACGATACGGTCCTCCTTCCTCACATTCCACGCCAGTGTCTGCAGTATATGTTCCGTATCTGCTGTGTTAAATAAAGCCTCCACATTGGCCACATCCCAATCTCCGGTAATAGGGCACCGCAGATCGGCCACCCGAAGATCCTCCATACCCGTGACCATGCTGGTAGAGGGTCTGAAGCCCACTGCGTTAGCCAGCCAGGGTTGGGTCCATACACCAATCGTATCTCCTCTTCCCACTTTCCATCTACACCCCTCCTCTAAACACGGTTTGGCATTCCATATACTCTGCCACACTAGGCTCGGGTTGTTACCCAATTGCGCCGTCCAGAACGTCCCTTCATGGAAGTATTTAGGTTTGAGAATCTTACCAGCCAGAGTATTTTTTTTCTGAAATTAAGTGCCACGCCAGCTTACCAAGGAGGGCTATATTGAACGTTCCCAAATGGCGAAAGCCCAAGCCACCATCTTCCTTCCTACGACACAGTCTCTCCCACGACATCCAGTGAATCTTCCTCGACATCCAGTGACCGTGCAAGCTCAGCTTGTTTCATTAGAGTAGATAGGCCCTCTACACACAGAATAAATAAATAGGGAGAGAGAGGGTCTCCCTGGCGAAACCCTCGGCTCGGTGTAATTTGACCCACATTCTCTCCATTTAGCAAGATATTGTAGTGAACCGAAGTGGCACATAGCATAACTGTTGAGCGATTTCCGCAAGTGTACGGTATACGCTTGTAGTAATAAAAGATATCGATCCCACAGGGAACGTTTTTTAACAAAACTTATTTACAATCGGTTAAATTTACTTTTAGGTTTATGATATGGAAAAATTGTTTAATCGGTTTTGGTTTTGAAATTGCTAGAATGAGAATTAGGTAGAGTATGAAAACGTTAGAAAATACTCTGATTTAAGAATGAATTTGCAAGATAGGAACGTTCAGTACTTTTTAGAAAAGTAAACAGATGTATTTGTTTGCATTAAGCAAAGAAAACAACTTTAAACTTTGTACGAATTATAAAGATGAAATAAATGACGGAACCTCTAATTAATTGGCTTTGAACATGACAAAACCCTTTCGGGATAGTTTCCCTTAATCAAATTAAAACTCTTTCGAGATAATAATTTGCCTAAGTGTTCAACAAAGTTTCCTTGTAAAGATTTTGGATTAAATACGTTTTAATGAAAACACCAGCAGTCACTTTAGTGGATTGGTTACCATAAGTGCTGTATAAAAATCTATCGAATAGAACGGACTTTATTAGATGAAATATAAATTGATACAAGTTTACAGAGAACATGGAGCATGGAAACATTCGACGACTTGCAAGTGAACGGGTTGTCAATCCTTTCCTTGGGTTTCGTTAGAGTTTGTCAGGCTCAGGGGCGGATCCTCTACTCAATCTTCTCGTTGAATCTTCGTAATAGAGACTGGGTCGGTCTACTACCAAAATGAAAACTAAACTGGAACAATGTCTAAACGCTACTAAACTTGTTATTATTGAATAAACAATGTGTGTACATCATATTGTTTTGAACAGAAATGAAATCTAACTTCTGAATCACTTGACTCGGAATTTCTGCATAAATTCTATACTAATCTCTTTTTTCTATATATCTTCAACTCTCCATCAACTCTTTATTTATAGATGTTGAAGAGTCTTGATTGAAGTGTCGTGTTCGTTGTGAAGGATCGTGTCTGTTGCGAAAGGACGTCTTTATCCACCCGAACGATCGCGTTTCGTCGAAAACGAAAGTGTGTAACTAGGCTTCTAAAAACTCCTGCTCGTACCGAGAATATTAAATTCTCTACCGAGAATGGGGGAGCATCAATTGGTCTTCAAACGAAGGAAGGAAAAGCTGGGGAACGCGTGTCGCGACCGTGAATTTGGGGGTCGCGGTCGCGGCACGGAACGGAACGTTTTTCAGTTCTTCTGCTTTCGTTCGCGTCCTTGATTTGGCGTTTATTAATTTCTGTCGTCTTTGACTCCTTTTGTAGGGTTTTTCTTCTGTTTTTGAGCTCTTTTCGTTCCTATTTGGATTTTACCAAATATTTATGTACCTTACAAGAAAGAAACATATTCGAGAGTAAAAGCTTTCTAAACAGTTATAAATAGCATAAATTCGTAGCAATATTGATGTAATTATTGATGATATTTTAGGTATATTTTGGGCTTAACAAATCTCCACACTTAATCTTTTGCTAGTCCCGAGCAAAATTTCACTGAATTTATTCTTTAACTAATCTCTTTATGAAAATAAAACATATATCTTGGTATTACCCTTTTGAATTAGTTAAGCCGAAAAGACTAACTTCGCATGACAAATTTATATGCAAAATATCAAACTAACTTAGTATAAATACGATATATCATTCGTCTTGTATTTTCAATTTTGAATTGAAGCATTCGGGACGATATAAGCACGCATGTTATTGAGTCTTTCGTCTCAAGGCATTTCAAATAAGTACTTAGGTTAACTATTTGCTTAGTTACGAATGAGATAAGGGTGGTCTTGATCGTAACTTTATACGTATTTTATTGCTTTGTGTTTGCTTAAGAGGTACCGACCATGCCATGGGTGGACGCAATCGTTACTTTAAACTTATACACTCTTATTTTTTTGCTTAAACGTTCCTTCCATACCTCGATTGTGATAAGGGTGGTCGCAACCGTAGCCAAAATTAAACGGTACTTAATTATTCTTCCCTTTCATACCTCGATTGTGATAAGGTTGGTCTCAATCGTGGCCAAAAGTTAAGAATTCAACTAATTGATTAATTAATATGAATTATAAAATTGTAAACTTGAGAAAAAGAAAGATAGCACATTCATCCTATATTGACTTAAAATTCAACATGTATTATGGCTAAAGTTTCCTTAAAAACTTCAATTGGTGTTAATGTAAGACAAAATCAAACCGAGCTAAAATTGTTGGTTCAATTTAATGCCTATAAACCTAATTGAAAATTTGAAATAAGATTTATTGTATCATGAATTGCATGATATAAAATAGAGATTGAAATAAAGAATTTTTGAAACTAAAATACATTCACTTGAGACAATTTTACTTAAAATCGTATCGGAGATTTATGAAAAATTTGAAAAATATTACCCGCCGTATAGAAATATTATTTCTAACGATAATGATAACCTAAACAAATAATCATATTAACTTATGGTTAATTTATAAACATATGAAAATGTGTTGCATTTGTATAAAATTATTCATTGCATTTATTCGTTTTGCAAAATAATATTTTCGTAGCATTTATTCGTATATATGGAAATGATATATGTATATCTCCTCCCACACTTAAATTGGACCATGTCCTCATTGGTGCAAAAATAATGGAGAAAACATAAAAAATAAATACGAAATAAGGCATACGAAACAAAGATTGAAATAGTAGGAAATTAAACATTCAACATAAAATTAAAAAGAGAAAATGTACCAAACATATGAAAAATAAAATTGTACCAAATTATAACAAGATAAAAATAAAAGGAAATGAAACAACATATGCTTGAGGCGGGGAATCCGGAGGTGTAGGTGAAGTCTCCACATTTCGGCGTCGGAAAAAGGAAAGCATCCGATGCCGAGTCGATCTATGCTCACGCCTCAAAAGGTTGAGGTTGTCATTCATCACCATATTATTTTCTACCAAATCATCAATTCTTAAGTTCATTTGATGATTGTTGGAATTGATTTGGTCCAAAATTCTCCGCAAATCCACCGGATCATCCGCTTGAGGTGCTTGGGGTTGAGGTTGTGCTTGGGGTTCATCTTCCGCTCCTTCCGCCTCTCCGCCGCCTTCGGTACCTGCAAATTGAGAACTTGAAGCGCCACCACCCATAGTGCCACGAAGGTGGGCAATACGGGAGGCATACGAAATAAAGACAGGGGGACCCTGTGGTAGCAATAAATGAGCCCGCTCAAGAGCCGAGATGTCCAAAAGTGGAATATACCCACGGTAGGTGGACATGTCAAAATCAGCCAATTCACCCCGAGCTCCCAACACAATAGCGGTGATAAAATTACAAAGAGGGATTTGAATGGTAGTAGCCCTCGAAGCACGGAACAAATTATCGAACATCATGCCAATGCTATCAATCCTCGAACCTTTAAACAAGCTATCCAAAACATATAAATCCCGAACCTGAACCTTTGAACTCTCCACACGACCAAACAAGGAGAAACTCAAAAATTTGTGAAAGAAGAACACACAATTGTCCTTAATCAACTTGCTTGAAGTGTTTTTGGAATTAAAATAGTCTTGGTCCGAAAGAGTTTGCCAAACAGCATCATTATCAAAATCTTTAGGCTTATCATAAAAATCAGAAATAGGGAAACCAAACATATTTCCCATTGCTTCATAATCAATGGTGTATGTGATACCATTATTACGAAAAGAGATTGAGGTTTTCTTCTTGTTCATTTTCAAGGTGACCAAAAATTCCACCACATATTCATTAATACGCGGAAAACGCATATTAACGAATTCTTGCCAACCCAACGCCGCAATAAAAGCATCAATTCGAGTAGAGAAATTCAATGTTCTTACCGAATGGAAGTCTAAGAAGTGCATATCAACAAATTGGCGGTCGGCTTGTGAAAAATGTTTGAAACGAACAACTTCCTCCTCCGAAGCGATGTCAAAATAAGCTCCACATTGAACCCGAAGGCGATTAGCTTCCATAACAGCGGGCTTATTACCAACACGCTTAGTCCTAACCATGGTGATGGTGTTTAGTGTGCTTAGGGTTTGAGAAGAAGAAGAAGAAGAAAAAGGAATTTGAGAGAAGGGGTAAAGCTTGAAGATGAGTTTGGGGGTTTGAATTGGAAGTGATTGAAAATAGAAAAGAGGATAGAAATTTGAGTGAATAAATTGGGAAGAGTAAAAGTAGGTTTTTGGGGAAGAGTTCGGAGTAAGGGATTGGGTAAAAATAGAGGTGATTTGAGGTTTGTGTAAGAGGTAGGTTTATATAGGGTGATTAGGTGAATGTATAGGTAGAATAGGAATAGGAATAGGTAAAAATATTGGCAAAATCGGAATCAAAAGGGCATATATTACGCGTGTCGCGACCGCGAATAGCAAAGCCGCGGCCGCGGCACGCGATTTTCAGGGAATTTTGCCCCTGAAATTCGTCCATTGTTGCTGCTCATACCGAGAATTATTAATTCTCGGTAGAGAATTGGTCAAAATGGCCTATTTGGGTGCCTATTGACATGGTTTGTGCAATTTTGTTGATGATTTGGTTCCTGAACTTAATATAAAGTGTCCCTGCACTTAAAAACTAAAATAAATGACATTAATTGCAAGGAAAACCAAAGATTTACCCTTAATAAATTGAATTAAAGTGTAATAAATTGGTTTATGAATAATTAATGAAACTTAAATTGTCATTGATGCATATAAGTTAAGAGAATCATATTAAGTGCATAATAAGTGCATATAAATATATATTAATAATATGAATTTAATCAATTGAATGAATTAATGTTTTAAACTAAATGTATGAAGTTTGTGAAAATTGGATATATGTTTTAATTAAGAAAACCATGATTGTTCAATATTATAGATTTTATATAGATTTAACCATGATTATATAAGAAATGGAATCAAACATATATCTAACCTTTGTAAAATTAATAAATGAACTAAAATGAAATAAAACTTTATTGAATAAAATAAAATTATAAAAACATAGAATGAAACCAAATAATACAAAAACACATAAATATTTACAAAAAGAAAAATAACTATAAACCTAAACTATTCTATATACTCATCCCTATCAAGCGGGATATTTCTGGCCTTAATACGATCAATTTGAAACTGCACGAAAGTTTCACGTTCCGGTGCAGACAGAAAGTGAGGCCCTGCTCGAAAGACACGTTTCACAAGTCCTTCGTGCTCGAGAAATTCATAGTCAATTGTCGGGAAGAATTCATCATCACTCCAGGGAACATCAATGGTACCCTTTGTACCAAGAATTATTCCACAGATTATATTGCCGAACCCAATCTTCTTATCCTTGGATTGAGAAGCGACGACAAGACCCTCCATCAGAATCTTTGAAGAATCTACTGCATTTCCCTGGAATATATCTCCAAGGACATAAAGATCTGTGCCACGGACGACACTACTGAATGTGCGCCCGAATAAACTGTGACACAGGAATTTGTGCAAATACAGCATGGAATTGGAGCGAAAGGAGTGATTATAGGCGAGTTTTGAATTGAATCGCCAGAAACCAGTGAGCATTCTCCAAATGTCCGAGGATGTCATGTCTCGTCTAGGATGACGTTTGATTGTATCCCTCGGGGGAAAACCAAACCAAGCATGCAACTCGGGATAGCCGAAAGTAAAGATTTCGCCTTCTCGACGAAAACTGAGATGTACTCGTCGTTTATTAGTGAAACGCACGGTACAAAAGAATTCGAGTATCCAGTCGCCTATTATTGGAAATCGCATTTTGGCGAATTTTTGTCCACCCTAGGCGTTCCATATAGCGGCTCATGTCATCAGAAATGCCTAATTGGCTGTTAAGAAATTCATCCATATACAACATTCCGGTGAAGAATTTGTAATGGAGATTCCAATAATGCCTACCTTCATCGTGATTGAAGATAGGAAAAGACGCCCCATATCGTTTGGATAAGTCTGGGCGTTTGTTGCTTGAGGCAGCATTGTGCCTTGAAGGTTTGTATTTGGTAGGCATGGTGGTGGTTTGAAGGAAACAAAGTTTCTGTTACTAAATGAAAAAATGGTGTTTTGAAGAAATCAGAGGTCTGATAAAGATGAAAAGAATTGTAACAGAGCTTGAATCTTCAATGATTAATTTATAAGAGTTTTAGATGAAAGGAGGTGTTGTTTTAATCATGAAAAGGTATAAAATTACACCTTTTAGAAATGAAAAAACTTAAGGTTTCGTTTGTCAAAAGGTTCGTCGAAAGGTTTAGGTTGATTCAGACCTGAATGTGCAGGAATTACGCGTGTCGCGACCGAGAATTCTGAATTCGCGGTCGCGACACGCTGATTTCCTTGCGGAAATCAGGCGTCGTAAGCTATGTCCTGATTCACGGTAGAGAATTTATGATTCTCGGTAAGTTCAGAGAAAATCTAACCTATTTGGACAAGTCTGAAAAATAGAATTCTCGGCAGAGAATTGCCTGAAACTTCAATTTCATTCTAATTTCCTTAAATTAAATCTAAAATCATGAAATAAACATATTTTATGCATATAAATCATAATATAAAGTTATCTAATCACAAAAATTTGCATTTGAAAAATAAAATAAAATAAAATAAAATGAACAAAAATATAAAAAGAAATAAAACAAAATAAACTGTGATCGAAAACTGAGTGATTTATACGTCAGAAAATCTTGTTACGAACGGAATTTCTATTTGTGAAATATTTTCGTAATAGATTTTACATCGATTACCATTAACTTTGAAACGAATTCTGTTAGGACCTTCCAGTTCTAAAGAACCATAATTGAATGTTTTGACGACTAAATATGGTCCTATCCATCTGGACTTAAGTTTTCCTGGAAATAAACGAAGTCGTGAATTAAATAACAGCACTTTATCCCCAACATTAAAGTGTTTTACTTTAATTTTGGCATCGTGCCATTTTTTCACTTTTTCTTTATAAATCTTTGCATTTTCGTAAGATAGATGGCGTAACTCATCTAACTTATTTAAGTCGAGCAAACGTTTCTTACCTGCTTGTCGTAAATCAAAGTTAAGTTCCCTAATAGCCCAATAGGCTTTATGTTCTAATTCGACTGGCAAATGACATGCCTTCCCATACACTAAACGGTATGGAGTCATTCCTATTGGTGTTTTAAATGCAGTACGGTATGCCCATAACGCATTATTTAGTTTACAAGACCAATCTTTTCTTGAGGATGAAACTGTTTTCTCTAGAATCCATTTGAGTTCTCTATTTGATATCTCTGCCTGACCATTTGACTAAGGATGGTATGGCGTTGATACGCGGTGGCGTACTCCATATTTTTTCATAAGCGTTTTAAAACTTCGGTTTATAAAATGAGTACCACCATCACTAACGATGACTCTTGGACAACCAAATCTACAAAATATATCGTCAAGAAAATTAATGACAACTTTAGAATCGCTTGTCGGGGTTGCAATTGCTTCAACCCACTTTGAAACATAATCTACGACAACTAATATGTAAGTTTTACCAAAAGAAGGGGGAAAAGGTCCCATGAAATCTATTCCCCACATATCGAAGACTTCAACTTCTAATATGGTTGTGAGGGGCATCTCGTCTTTCCTTCCTAGATTTCCTGTTCTTTGGCACTTATCACAACGAGTAATAAATGAACGGATGTCCTTAAACATCGTAGGCCAAAAGAAACCACATTCAAATATTCTAGCTGCTGTTTTGTTAGCTCCATTATGTCCTCCATAAGAGCTAGAATGGCATTCCGACATTATGGATTCATACTCATTTTCACCAACGCATCTCCTAATTATCCCGTCACCACAAGTCTTGAACAAAAAAGGATCTTCCCAAAAGTACTGTTTAATGTCGAAGAAAAATTTCTTCTTTTATTGGAAATTTAATCCTTCCGGAACAATATTGGCTGCAAGATAATTAGCAATATCTGCATACCATGGTGACATGACGCTTTTCATTTGATAGAGATGTTCATCAGGGAAATCATCTCGTATACCGATAGTTTCACCTATAGGACCATTCTCATCTTCAAGTCTCGATAGATGATCGGCGATAAGGTTTTCTACTCCCTTTTTGTCTTTTATTTCTATATCAAATTCTTGTAAAAATAAAACCCATCTAATTAGACGTGGTTTTGCATCCTTTTTAGCAAATAAATATCTTAATGCTGCATGATCAGTGTAAATAATAACTTTCGAACCTAACAAGTATGACCTAAACTTATCACACGCAAAAACTACAGCTAACATTTCTTTCTCAGTTGTGGTGTAGTTTAATTGTGCACCGGAAAGTGTGTGACTTGCATAATAAATGACATGAAGTTTCTTATCCTTCATTTGTCCTAAAACACATCCGACAGCTAAGTCACTTGCATCACACATAATTTCAAATGGTAAATCCCAATCGGGTTTAGCAATAATAGGTGCACTGACTAAAGTTGTTTTTAATGTTTCGAAAGCTTTAACGCAATCTTCATTAAAATCAAAGGTAGAATCTTTCATGAGTAGATTAGTGAGTGGTTTGGAAATTACAGAAAAATTCTTAATAAATCTTCTGTAAAAACCGGCATGTCCTAAAAATGATCTTACTCCCTTAACAGTAGTTGGAGGGGGTAATTTCTCTATTACTGAGGTTTTTGCTCTATCTACTTCTAATCCTTTTTCAGATATTTTGTGACCTAAAACAATTCCTTCGTCAACCATGAAATGACATTTTTCCCAGTTTAATACCAAATTTGTTTCTTCACACCTAGACAAAACTTTATCCAAGTTTTCTAGGCACGAATCAAAAGAATCTCCATAAACTGAAAAATCGTCCATAAAAACTTCCATGATATCTTCAATGAAATCATTAAAAATCGCAGTCATACATCGTTGAAATGTTGCAGGTGCGTTACATAGACCAAAGGGCATTCTCCTATATGCAAATGTTCCGTAAGGACATGTGAAGGTTGTTTTATCTTGGTCATCCGGGTAAATGTATATTTGAAAGAATCCGGAGTAACCATCTAGAAAACAGTAGAAAGCGTGACCAGCTATCCTTTCGATCATTTGATCAATGAAAGGAAGAGGAAAATCATCTTTCCTAGTTGCTTTATTTAAATTTCTATAATCTATACAAACCCTCCAACCAGTGGTGGTTCGCGTAGGTATTAATTCACCTTCTTCATTCCTTACAACTGTTATGCCTCCCTTTTTAGGTACACAATGGATTGGACTAACCCATTCACTATCCGAAATAGGGTAGATGATTCCATTGTCCAGAAGCTTAGTAATCTCATTTTTTACTACTTCTTTCATATTCGGATTTAGGCGTCTTTGCCTATCCGCTTTAGGTGGCTTATCTTCTTCTAAGTGAATTCTGTGCATTACAATGCTCGGATTAATACCTTTTAAGTCTGAAATTTGCCAACCCATACTTCCTATCCTATTTCGAACAACTTTTTTCAATTTCTCTTATTGGATTTGTGTTAATTTGTTAGAGATAATTATAGGTAGAGAATCGCCTTCGCCTAAGAAAGCGTACCTCAAATGACTTGGTAATTCTTTAAGTTCTAATTTAGGTGGAACTATAATTGAAGGCGGAAGTGGTCCATCTTCTCGAATCAAAGGTTCTGGGTCCTTATCTTCTAGTTCCTCACTCATTATAGGTTCTATTATTTCTTCTTTTTGAACAATGTCATTTACACATTCTTCAATTAAATCAAGTTTCATACAAGCGAAATCCTCCATAGGATACTTCATCGCTTGATTCATATCAAACTCAATCTTATCATCGCCTATTCTTAAAACTACTTTCCCTTCCGACACATCAACTAGAGCACGTCCCGTGTTCATGAACGGTCTACCAAAGATTAGCGGACAATTTACGTCATAAGCAAAATCTAAAATAACGAAATCGGTAGGAAAAATAAATTTGTCAACTTTAACTAAAACATCCTCAATTATACCGTATGGTCTTTTAGTGGTTTGATCCGCTAATTGCAAAACCATATTGGTACGTTTGATGTCTTCTTCTAAGCCTAACTTATTAAAAATGGATAATGGCATCAAGTTAATGCTTGCTCCTAAATCACAGAGACAACTGGGAAATTCAATATCTCCCAATTTACACGGAATGGTAAAACATCCGGGATCCTTGAGTTTTGTGGGCAAATTACGTGACACAATTGAACTACAATCTTCAGTTAGTGAAATGGATGAAATTCCTTCCCAACTGATTTTCTTTGAAATTAAATCTTTGAGGAATTTACCATAATTGGGAATTTGCGTAATCGCATCCATAAATGTTAAATTAATATGCAAATTCTTAAGTTTGTCTAAAAATGTTAAAAGTTATTTGTTATAGTCCTTATTGCGGACTTTGTGTGGAAAAGGTGGTTTGGGTACAAAAGTTTTTGTACTAGAGTCAATTGGTGTATCTTTTTGTTTTAATGTATCGTCTTTGGGCGTCGGTAAATCAGTTCCAGGTAAGGTCGAATTTCCGGGCCTAAGTAGTTTTTCCCTGAACGAAGAGTGATAGCCTTAACATGCTCTTTCGGATTTTCTTCCGTATGGCTTGGAAGACTTCCCTCTTTGCGGGATGGAATTGATTTAGCGAGTTGTCCAATTTGAATCTCCAAATTATGGATGCTAGATGATTGGTTTTTAATAAGCTGATCGAATTTATTCTCGATCCGTTTAAAACCATCGTCGTGATTACTTATTTTTCCGCTCATAGCATCAATAAATTTGTCGATTTTAGAAGATAAAGTGCTAATCGTATCTCTTGATTGATTTTGATAATTAGTAGTACGATTTTGATTAGCATTAGCATTATTATTATCTCTCCAGTTAAAGTTAGGATGATTTCTCCAACCAGGAATAAGGGTTATTATTTTGGTTTTGCCCTTGGACAAAATTTATCTGTTCAATTTCGCTCATACCTTCGTAGTCCACATCCGTTTGGATTGGCTTACCATTAGAATCACACGGTGCCATAAACCTATCAATTTTGTGCGATAAGGCAGAAAATTGGGCTTGCAACATCGCTACTGGATCAAGATTCACTATACCTTTAACTGATGAAGTAGTTGAGGATGATGGTTTTGCTAATGGTATGTGTCCACGTTCCGCGGGCCAGATACTGCTGTTGATTGTCATTTCCTCTAAAAGTTCTCTTGCTTGGGCAGATGTTTTCTTCATAAATAACCCTCCAGACATAGCGTCCAATAAACCTCTAGTTGTAGGATTTAATCCATTATAAAATGTTTGCATTAAAAGTTCAGCGGGCAATTGGTGGTGTGGGCATAAACGTTGAAGTTCTTTAAAACGTTCCCAAGCCTCATAAAGAGTTTCATTATCATTTTGAGAAAAAGATGTTAACTCTTTAATGACTCTTGCGGTTTTTGCTAAAGGAAAAATTTTTGATAAAAATGCTTGGGCTAATTGCTCCCAAGTCTCAATTGATGCGGTTGGCATAGAAGTTAACCATTCTTTGGCTCGATCCTTCAAAGTAAAAGGAAAAAGGCGAAGTTTGATTGCTTCTGCAGTTACATTAGTAATTTTAAAAGTGTCACAAATTTCTAAGAAATTTGTCAAATGGGTATTAGGATTTTCGTTAGGTAACCCGTAAAATGTTACATTATTTTGCAACATATTAAGCAATGCAGGCTTAATTTCAAAATGATGTGCATTAATTTGGGGTCTAACTATACTGTTTGTTACACCGGCCACTCCTGGCCTAGCGTAATCCATAAGTGTGGCCATAACTTCTGGCTCGGTAATTTTTGTTTTTATGTCTTGTCTATCTGCAGGTTATGCTATAATTCATGTTTCAAGTAATCCTATCCTATGAGACTTTGCCTGTTTTCATGTCTGTAAAACTCCATTAAGTTGTAAACTCCATTTGGTCTAAGAAGAAAAATCCATTAAGTTGTAAACTCCAATGGATTGATTTCAAGATATTTGAGCATATAGATATAGTGTTGAAGAGATCTTCATATGGATGAGCTTAACACATTGTTTTGGACATTTTATCGAATAGAAAGAAAGCAAAAAAAAACTATTAATAGCCAAAAACAACTATTGGACTCTAATCCTCATTTATTTCCACGGGTTTTGTTTTTGTTTTTCTTTTCTTTCTTGTTATTTTTAAGGGTTCTTTCAATTTCTGGGTTAATAGGATCTGGTGACGTGCCTGAACTTCGAGAACTGCGCATGAACTTGAAATTTCGCACGAACCGAAACTACCTACAAAATAGAATTTGAAAAATAAATATGTTAGTAATTGAAAATAAATAAAACATAAAAGTTTGAATAAGTATGAATAAACCTAGATTCGTAATAAAACACGAAAAATTTAAAATTTTGTCAAAAATTTTGGCGTTCCCCGGCAACGGCGCCAAAAACTTGTTGAGCGATTTCCGCAAGTGCACGGTATACGCTTGTAGTAATAAAAGATATCGATCCCACAGGGAACGTTTTTTAACAAAACTTATTTACAATCGGTTAAATTTACTTTTAGGTTTATGATATGGAAAAATTGTTTAATCGGTTTTGGTTTTGAAATTGCTAGAATGAGAATTAGGTAGAGTATGAAAACGTTAGAAAATACTCTGATTTAAGAATGAATTTGCAAGATAGGAACGTTCAGTACTTTTTAGAAAAGTAAACAGATGTATTTGTTTGCATTAAGCAAAGAAAACAACTTTAAACTTTGTACGAATTATAAAGATGAAATAAATGACGGAACCTCTAATTAATTGGCTTTGAACATGACAAAACCCTTTCGGGATAGTTTCCCTTAATCAAATTAAAACTCTTTCGAGATAATAATTTGCCTAAGTGTTCAACAAAGTTTCCTTGTAAAGATTTTGGATTAAATACATTTTAATGAAAACACCAGCAGTCACTTTAGTGGATTGGTTACCATAAGTGCTGCATAAAAATCTATCGAATAGAACGGACTTTATTAGATGAAATATAAATTGATACAAGTTTACAGAGAACATGGAGCATGGAAACATTCGACGACTTGCAAGTGAACGGGTTGTCAATCCTTTCCTTGGGTTTCGTTAGAGTTTGTCAGGCTCAGGGGCGGATCCTCTACTCAATCTTCTCGTTGAATCTTCATAATAGAGACTGGGTCGGTCTACTACCAAAATGAAAACTAAATTGGAACAATGTCTAAACGCTACTAAACTTGTTATTATTGAATAAACAATGTGTGTACATCATATTGTTTTGAACAGAAATGAAATCTAACTTCTGAATCACTTGACTCAGAATTTCTGCATAAATTCTATACTAATCTCTTTTTTCTACATATCTTCAACTCTCCATCAACTCTTTATTTATAGATGTTGAAGAGTCTTGATTGAAGTGTCGTGTCCGTTGTGAAGGATCGTGTCCGTTGTGAAAGGACGTCTTTATCCACCCGAACGATCGCGTTTCATCGAAAACGAAAGTGTGTAACTAGGCTTCTAAAAACTCCTGCTCGTACCGAGAATATTAAATTTCGTACCGAGAATGGGGGAGCATCAATTGGTCTTCAAACGAAGGAAGGAAAAGCTGGGGAACGCGTGTCGCGACCGTGAATTTGGGGGTCGTGGTCGCGGCACGGAACGTTTTTCAGTTCTTCTGCTTTCGTTCGCGTCCTTGATTTGGCGTTTATTAATTTCTGTCGTCTTCGACTCCTTTTGTAGGGTTTTTCTTCTGTTTTTTTAGCTCTTTTCGTTCCTATTTGGATTTTACCAAATATTTATGTACCTTACAAGAAAGAAACATATTCGAGAGTAAAAGCTTTCTAAACAGTTATAAATAGCATAAATTCGTAGCAATATTGATGTAATTATTGATGATATTTTAGGTATATTTTGGGCTTAACAATAACCCAGTCCGTGAAAGTCTGATCAAACCCCAAATGTTGCAGTACCTCCCATAGATAGGTCCACTTCATTCTGTCGTATGCCTTACTGATATCGATCTTAAAGGCCACATCCCCTTGCTGACCCTTTATGTGGCGCTTCATGGTGTGAATAATTTCAAAAGCGGCAATGACATTATCAGAGATAGCTCTACCTGGCACAAATGCTGATTGTTCACTGGAAATGATAAGAGGAAGCACCTGTTTGAGCCTGTTAGCGAGAACCTTTGCCACAATTTTGTAGAGCATGTTGCACATAGATATCGGCCGAAGGTCCGACATTCGAGAAGGGGCAGCAACTTTTGGGATAAAGACCACATTAGTATCAGAGAGGTGAGGAGGGAAATTACCCATTAAGAGCCATTGCCGACAATGTGTAAAAACATCAGGGCCAATTAAAGACCAGAAGCGCTGAAAATAAGCAAGGTTAAGCCCATCCGGGCCCAGGGCCTTATCGGGATGCATGGAGAAAGCGGCCTCTTTGAACTCTGCTAAGCTGAAACTAGCCGTTAGACCAGCATTCATCTCTGGGGTAACCTTTGGACTAAGGAAATCGAGGTTTGAAGCCTCATCCTCCTGGTGCGTGTGAAAGATGTCAGTAAAATATTCCACCGCCACTTCCTTCATGCCTTCAACTGATTCTGTCCATGAGCCATCGGTTTTCTGAAGCCTATCCACTCTGTTGGTTCGTTTACGAGCCAAAGCTGAACTGTGGAAGAACCGACTATTTTTATCCCCCTCCTTAAGCCATGATATCTTTGACCGTTACCGCCAATACATCTCCTCCTGCATCAGTAACTCATTCAGGGCCTCTTTTTGTTGTTTAACTGCCAAAACCGACGCCATATCCGATGAATGCCTAAGCTCTGCTATTTGTCGCTGACACTGACCAATTGTCCTGTGGAATTGGCGTTTAAAATCATCTCCCCAAACTCTCATAGTTGTTATACTGTTCTGCAGCCTCTGTATCAGCCCCTCCCCTCCTGACCGATCCCAGTCACTCTACACAACCTGCAAAAAATCTTTATTGTGGAACCAACCATTTTCAACACGAAACTGGTATTTTTTACGAGAACTCGGGCTGATGTGCAGATTAATCTCAATTGGATAGTGATCCGACGTGCCTGAAACAAGACAAGTGAGAGAGGCATGAGGGAAAGTGTCTAACCAGTCACCATTGACTAGACTTCTATCTAGGCGCTCTTCAATAAAATGATCGGTGCCCCGACCTTTCTCCCAAGTATAGCCATGCCCCTGCAACGGGAGATCCACCAAACGGCAATAGTCTACTGCACTCCTGAAACCCCGGTACAACCACTCCGGATGAGGTGCCCCGCTGTAGACACCGAGTCGGAAGACCTGTGACGAAAACCCGTAACAAGATGGTTGGAGTGGTTGGTTCCAGAAGTTTTAAAGCAAAAATATATAATAAAAAAGATGTGAGGACAGTAGGAGTTGCGGTCGTCGAATGGACGGCTCGCGAGTGCTCAGCGACGTGGTGGGAGCGCCTAGCGATAATCGGTGCGCACCGACGACAGTTGGACGCGCGCCCGACAGCACGGGGCGCACACCCAACGTCCGCTGGGCGCACGCCCGACGTCCGCTGGGCGCGCGCGCCGGACAGCGCGGGACGCACGCCTGACGTCCGCTGGGCGCACGCGCCCGGCGGCCGTTGGGCGCGCGCCCAACAGAAGTTGGGCGTACGCCCCACAAAAGTTGGACGTCCGCCCAACCAAGTCGGGCGTTCGCCCAACTAATGTTGGGCGTCCGCCCAACTAAGTTGGGCGTCCGCCCAACCTACTTTGGGCGACGCCCAATTTTAATCGGGCGTCGCCCAAAGTTTCCGGGGATCCGTGCCTATAAAAGGCACGGATCCCCATGCATTTGGAGAGGAGGGGGATTTTGGAGAGCTTTCTCACTCTAGACATTTTTAGAGAGAGAAAGTGAATTTTTTTGAGGAAAATATTTTTTTTCTCAAAAAGTCCGAATTTCCTAAAAGTTAAATTTTTACTAAAAAACACAAAAAAAGCAATTCGTGGAATCAACCGACTTCAACTGTCAATACCGAACTTGAGGTATTATCTGAGGACTAGACTCGTGTTATTTATTTTAATTATTTTATTTATTTATTTTTATTTTTAGTCTTTATTTTTATTTATTTACTTATCACGTCTTATTTAATTTCCCGTATTTATTTATTTTTGTCTCGTATTAAATAAACGTTCGTTTTTGTTTTGAAGTGAAAAACCTCGTTTTAATATCCCAATACGAACCGTGATCCGATTTGAAGGTAGTTCGGGATTAAAAAACGTTGTAATTATAAGTTTTGAAAATATTTCGAAATAACGTTTTAAAATAAAACATCGTTTTAGGATTCTCCGTTATAGACTATGATCCTATTTGGGTAGTTCGGAGATCCAAAACGATAGAATAGATCTAATTTAAAGTGTTTGAACAAATCTGGAAACTATTGGAGCAGTTCTATAATTTTCATTTTCTGTCACTAAAGGCTGTTTACCGACGGATTTTCCGTCGGTAAAGCTGCTGAAATGTAAAAAATGTTGTTTTGATCCCTCTTTCTCAACTTTTAGACTTTTGGTCCTTGTATATATATGTGTATAATTATGTAATGTATTTATGAAAATTATTTTGGGTTATATAACTATTAATTACATATTATTTATCTATCTACCTTATATTTTAAACTTAATTTACATCAATTTAGTTTTGTAAAGTAACATACTTGTACATATATATAGTTTTTGGTTTATTTGAGTTATATTAGCCATTATTTAGGGTGGTGATTATTTTCTATATATTTATTATGTAAAACTATTTTGGAATGAATTTAACTTTCTTATTTATGGATTTTATTCTCTGTTTTTACGTTGTTTCTTAAATCAAAATCAAAGTGTATTTTAATTAGTATTATCTCTATTTTCACTTATATATATGTACTATTATTTTTCTTACCATATATTTAACCTACATATATTTTTACTATTTTTACCATTCTTGTATATATGTATAAATATGTATATTTATTCTCCTTTTAGGTTTCCTATATGTATATATTCTATAAATATATTTGGGTTGATTTAGACTAAATTTCTTAATTGTTGTGATTAGAGTCCATTGAGTGAAAAAAGGGAAAATAAAAGATAAAAAGAGATTTCAAGTTGTTTGTCTAAATTAAAGCTTTTCTAGATGTTCTTCAAGAATAAATAAAAGATTTTTGTCATTTTAAACCGTTTCCTAAAACATCACGTTTTAAAACCTTAATTCGTTCCAACGACGGATTAAGCGAACCTTGTAATTAAAATCGTTTTCTATTTGTAAATAATAGAGTTTTGAATCGTTTTCTTGTCTAAATGATTTTGTACAAAAATAAATGAACTTGTATGCTTAACCATGTTTTTTTGTTAAAACTTCTTATCTCACGTTTTCAAACGCTCGAGTCGTTCCAACGGCGATTCGAGTCAATGTCATGTAAATTAACGGGGTTTTAAAACGTACCTAAATCGTTCCAACGGCGATTAAGGTACGAATCATGTAAATAAACTCGTTTTTGGGGAATGAGATTAGCTTAGAAATAGTGTATAGTCTAAAGCATAAAATCACACTGTGAATAAATCAATTCTTTCTTCTCCCCCTCTCTCTCCTATGTATTTTTTTATCTATGCAAAATGGGTGATTCTTTACTAAAATGGCTTTCGAATAACATGCTCAAAACGGTTTTCAAAGCGAGAAAGAAAAGGTTTCAAATGAATTTTAAACTTAAAGAAATATGCGATTAGTCCGTTATCGCCTAACACGCTGAGTAGGAGGCCGGTGGTTCATAACCGGGCGATGTCGGGGTGCCTAGTAGCCTTTCTCCGGAAAGGAGCTAGCCTTCTCGGCTCGTACCTAAGTTTCCCGAACCCTCACCGGTCTCCCGCAAGGGATCGGTGTTCATTTTCCCATTCGTGGGTGGCGACTCTTCCATACTCCGAGCTCCGGTCCTGCCGAGCAGCTTGATTCCACGATTGGTTGCTTTCGGCACCAATCACCGCTTACGTCGCCATGAGGTGTCCACCCTCCGGTCCGCCCGGGCGAGGCCGTTCGGCACCTTGTCAAACAAGTGGCGACTCTGCTGGCGAGAAATTTGATTCCGGAAGGCGTGTATTAAGCCCTTAACGGGGACGGATCGTATTATTTCTTTTCGTATGCATTCATACGCATTATTGCAAACCTTTTGGGTAATTTCCGCGAAACCTCTAGCGAGAGTCCATTCGTCGCTCGAAAGAGGCTAGTGTAAGTTCCCCCTTACAGTAAGGCGCCAAAGGGTCCCCATCGATTCATTAGGGGCGAATTTGTGCGGTCCTGTGAGGTCCCGCGATCAGCCGTGTCAGCATATAGTAGCCTTAGAAGTTGCCATAGGATTACCCGTTACTATTTTTGATGTGATGAATGAATCAGTTCGTGTTTTCAAATTGCCATGATACGTGTCTAAATCCTAAAATATGTAAAGGAAATGAAACGATACGTTAATATATACTCTTAAACCGATATACAAACTACCCCAAAACATCGAAACGATTCGAACTAAAGACGACTTAGTCATCTTGTATGAATGAACTTGTGCGACCCGCCTGGTCCATTTCCGTGTCCCGAAGAAGGCACATGTTCAGGAAATGCGTTATGACGTAAGCACGTATTAGTATGAATCGGTTTGGTATTGAGCATAGCTATATCTCGATTCAAAAGACTATATTAACAGTAGCCGTTATTCACATTCTTTAAATAGGTTGGGATAAAACGAGATTATGACAAAACGAAAACAAAGAACATTTCTGTTTCGAATGACCCCGTTGTAACGTAACGAGTTTCGCAAACGTGGCCCGACCCTTTCGAATAAAAGACGAGCTCTTACGTTATTCCTTGTGTTGTTCTTAAGAGAAATGGACGTATTCGCGAAAGTGACTAAGGAAATAAAAGAAAAGTAAAAGGATAAAAATGACCAAAATCATTATGTATCTATGATATATATCCATCCCGAGGGTAGTTAAAGAAAATGAACCAATGCCGTTAAATACGTGCCTCGAGCCGGTATGTACGCCGTTCAAAAATTTAAAGCCGAATTAAGCTAAACTGCATAATTGCGCCATATGGACGAGACTGTGGGTTTGACTAATGGCTCGATCATTTCGACCGTTACCAAACTACAAGAAATATGGCCCGACATGCGTGTTTTCTTAACTCGTGCCTAAATGAAAAAGAACGGTAATATCCCTGCTTCGAATAAGCATGCGATTCAACGAAATGTTGATTTTCTATAACCACGCTAGAATGGTATATCCCGTAAATTGGAAAGAAATAAAATTTGTTAATAGCCGAAAGATTACCGTGCGCTCGAATAAGACTCGCCGTCTTTTTACGTAGCCAAAACAAGCAAACGGATTCTTAACGCTAAAAACAAACACGTTACGCGATGATTCTGTTCCCTAAAATAAAAAGTGATTTCATCACTAAATAAACACATGTTTACGTCTCTCGATAGATCCAAAAAGATCCCGTTGCAATCCAAAAATCGAGACACGAACCCACACGAATAAAAGGGAATGAGTCATTGTCAATAACGAACGATTGAACCAGAAGAATAACTCGTACCATGTCTAAATCCGAGGTACGCTCAAAAGGGAATCAAAACCCGAACTAATGTATCTCGCGAAATGACAAAAGACAAGTTATTCGAAAGAACAATCCATTTGGTCGATATCTTAGTCACTAAACGTTGATACGTCAAAACGAACTGTATTGTCTGATAGATGATTTATTTCTCCTCAATAATCGACGGCATCACGCGTCCCCTGGACCGCAATGTGAGCCCCAAACCAAAATCCTAAGAAAGAGACTTGGACCATCGAGTGTGTGGAGGAATAAGGGTGGAAGAGAGATGTTGTGATACGTGTAATTAGGCTGACGTTTGTTCTTCTTATCTTATATATCTGTAAATAAATAAACGCACACACCACGAATCATGCATATAAAATCATGCATACATACTAATGGATACTGTTCGTGCAGACGTCATCATTAAGCGGTTGTGGTTCCGTGAGAGTAACCGGCTAGTCAGGCAGTTTGATCAGCTACAGATTGACAGTTCCGAATCAGCAGTTGTGGCTTCTGAATCACCTTCGTCCGAGTATACTCAGTCTTCTGCCAGTATGTCTGCGACCGACGAAAAAGTGGCCGAATTAGAAACCTCTGTGAACAACATTAATGATCAGTTAGCCGTAATTTTGGCCCAACTCGCTGAGCTAGCATTGAAGGATAACAAGAGTGGTAGCAAATGCGCTGAGAATGAAGTGAACACCGGTCCCTGCTTCGGGAACGAGGATGACTATCAGGATTATATCTAGAAACAGCTTGAGAAAGAGAAGGCTAAGGAAGAGGAGTGGAAACAGCACATCACTCAGGAGGTGCAGGATCTGCGATGGGGAAGCTCCGGGAGTCAGGAATTTTATAATTTGAAAAACTGCTTGTCGGCAACTGCTTTGCCTTTGAAATTCCGGCTCCCGGACATGAAGAAGTTTGATGGAACTCGGGATCCTACGGCTCACATGAATCAGTATGTCGCGGTAATGAAGGACTTGATCCTGACTGAGGATCAAGTCCTGGGGCTGTTTAATACTTATCTGGAGGGGGTTGCCCTCGTATGGTTCCATGCGTTGCCGATGGTTACGAAAAGAGATTGGAAGGAGTTAGCGAAGTCATTCATCGCTCAGTATAGCTTCAACACCATGCTTGAGGTTACTCTGAAGGAGCTAGAGAGCACTAAGCAACAAACTGGTGAGTCTTTTTCCGATTTTGTGAGGAGGTGGAGAGCCAAGGCGGCGGTTATGAAGCAAAAGCCGCTCGAGCAGGATCAGATCCGAATGGTAATTGGCAACACGTTGACGTATATTAAGAATGAGCTGTGGTATATGCCTTTTACCGATTTCAGTCAGATGTATAGCTGCGCCTTGATAGTCGAGGGGGACGGAGAGCCGAAGAAAGCTTATACCAAGTGGACAAAGTCTGGATATGGTGCCGGAGGGCCAAGCGTGAGTACAGAATCGGCCGCAGTAAAAGTGTTTGATCTTAATGCTATCGAGAAAAGGCAGTTCGCCAAGTTTGATCAGACCTACGCAAAAGTTTTCGAACGATTGCAGAAAAAGGGATTATTGAAAGCCCTCACTCATTATAACAAGGCGCCGCCAGCTCCGCAGATACAAGCTAGGGGATACTGCGAGTTCCACAGTAATTACGGGCATACTATTGAAAACTGTGAGAGGTTGAAGCACGAGATCCAAGATTTGATCGAGGAGAAGAAGATAGCTAATCCTTCGTCAGCGAACCCTTCCACTAGGCATAATCCACTGCCTAATCATAGGGTGAGCATGATCAGATTTGGGCTGAAAGAAAGCGTGGTTATGGAATCCTTCGAGGAAAATGAAGAGGAGTTCTTGGACTCCGATGAGAAGAGCAATGTGGGAAATGGTTTATATGTGTCCTTCCTTGGTAAGGAGCATGAGGGTGAACCGATGGATGAAGAGTTAGACGGTGGAGCACCGTATGATGAAGATAGTGCTGAAGAGACCGGGGAAGGGTCGTCGCGAACTATTGTGCCAGAATTGAGCCTATTTAGTGGAGGAGAGAATCCCGATGTGCACTTGCGCGAGTATATGCATGATATGTTTGTTGAATCCTTCGGGGTGGACGAGATTGCTCAATGGTTCCACCATTCGCTAATAGGCGAGCCTTTGGGGTGGTTCCACTCATTACCCGACTCTTGCAAGCATGATTGGGAACAATTGTCCGATCTATTCCTTGAAAAGTACAAGAACACTAAGAACAGGATGGCAGAGCACTTCGCGCTGTAGATTGGGCCTATCAAACGCCCGTTGCCGATGGTCAGTAAGTATAATGGCAACAAGGATCCAATAGAGCACCTTCACTTCTACTTATCGGCCATGGGGCCTTTGGGTTTTAAAGAGGAAGAGATCACCAGTCTGTTTTGCAATTCACTGATGGGGGAGCCGCTGATGTGGTATATGTCTCTCCCGATGCGTATTAAGTGCGATTGGGCCGCGATGACCAAGAGGTTCATTAAGGAATATACAGTATGGATGCTTGCGGAGCAAACACCGGACTCACCCTCTTATGAAACACCTGAAGCGGTGTTGGCAATGCCCAGATATGGCAGATATCGGGATCCCATTGAACATGCAAGGTTGTTCCGCAACCATATGTATGACGCTGGGTTCCCTCAATGTGAATTACATGAACATTTCCCGGAAACTCTCATAGGAGAAGCCTTGTTGTGGCACCAAGGCCTATCAGAGGAAGAAATGGGTCATTGGGTACCTCTTAGGGATGCTTTTGTGTCGAGATATGAGATGTATGTTCCATGGACGGGATCCCTAGAAGATCTGGATAGGATCAGGAAATTCCCCGAGGAACCATTCATGGATTATGTTAGGAGGTGGAGGTACCGCTACGAGTTATGTCATGAAACGATGAGCGATAAGGTGCAGCTCATGTGCATACAGAGAGGTGCTATTCCATTAGCAGCAAGAAGAATGAACAGGGTGTTTCTCCGGAACTATGATGAATTGATAGGCTGGGCTATGTATGGATCGGCAGATCCCTTGTATTTAAATCCAAACATCCCTCACGTGATGGACCTAATGGTTATGGACATTTGGGAAAGTTCCTCGGATGAGGAGGATGCTGATCAGAGAATTCCTATCAATATTTGGGATGAATCTGATGATGAGCCGGAAATTGCCGTTATGACAAGATCAGGTCGAGTGGCCGAAGGGAAGGCGCCTATGGTTGAGACAGAAATAGGGGAAGGATCGGCTCCCAAGCCATATGACCAAGTCCTCGAGCAGTTGAAGAAAACACAAGCTAAGTCTACGGTGTGGGAAGTCCTATGCCATTCTAGGTACCACCGCGAGAATCTGATGAAGGAGCTACAAAATTTGGTCATTTCTACCGACACTGAGCCGGCAGCGTTAGTAGGGGCAATTATGGCCCGGAAGAAGACTGAAATCACTTTTACCGATGAAGATCTCCCGGAGGAGGGTAAGGCTCACAACAAGCCCTTATACATCCGAGCTGAAATTAACGGGAAGAAGACTAGCTGTGTGATGGTTGATGATGGATCGGCCATTAATGTTTGCCCGCTGAAACTATTGTCCAAATTGGGAGTAGAAAGAGGAGATCTGACGGCCTCGGAAACCATGATCAGGGCTTATGATGATAGCCGTAGGCACATCGAAGGAGTTTTTAAGGCCAAGCTGAAAGTAGGGCCGCATGAGGAAGAAGCTGAATTCACTGTGCTGGATATACCGGTGACGTTTGCCGTGTTGTTGGGACGTCCATGGTTCCACAAGTTGGGAGGTGTGCCCTCCACGCTCCACCAAATGATCAAATTCCCCTTTGGGGAGGAGATAGTGACGATCAGAGCTGAGAAATTGAGTTCAGTGGCGGCATTGGGAATTGAGCCTCAGCTTTTCTCCGGATTCCAAGTTTTTGGGATCTACGAGTCTAGCATGACCACCGATGTGGTGAAGATGATGAAAGGAGGTTTCATCCCTGGTATGGGCTTGGGAGCACACCATCAAGGGCTGCCAGAGTTTCCGGACTTCGAGAGTCAGAAAACCCGGAGGGGTTTGGGATATGAGCTGGGAGGTCCGTCCAACACAGGTGGTGAAGGAAAGATGGGCTTAAAGAAGTATTTTATGAATGAGGGGCACGGAAAGGTTTATTCGGGGACTCCCGAGTCATGGACTAGCACCGAAGGAAAGATTCTGCCAGGTTTTGAGATCTTCAATGATGTTACCAGCTGGGCAAAGGAGACGCGAGCTGCTTCGTCGAGGAGATCATGATGTTAGATCTTAATGCCGAGGAGCAGGTCATCACTATTGAAGCAACTATGGGAGCGGTGGACGAGCCCAGTACCTCCAAGGCTTACGAGAAACCCGAGAACCCGATTGATAACAATTGTATTACTGCTTTATTTGAATCCGATGATGTACTCGCCAACACTATCAATGAAATGAATTCTGATTTTGCTTACTTGCTTGATGTTGATTCTGATCATTCCATGCATTCTCATTCATATAACATGCCTACATTTGAAATCAATACAATAGAAATGTCAACTTTCAATCTTGGCACGGATGAAAATCCTAAACTTATACAAATTGCTCAAGAATTAACTACTGAAGAGAGGAAAGAATTTGAGAGAATAATTAAAAAATACGAAATAGTGTTTGCTTGGACATACGAAGACATGCCAGGAATCGATCAATCAATCGTAACTCACCGTATTCCAACATACCCCGATGCTAAGCCCGTGAAACAGAAACTCCGACGCATGAGGCCGGAATGGGCAGATAAGATCAGAGAAGAAGTGAAGAAGCAGTTAGAAGCGGGGTTCATCGAAGTAATCGACTATCCCCCTTGGGTCGCAAATGTAATGCCCATCGCGAAGAAGGACGGCAAAGTGAGAATGTGCATCGATTATAGAGATCTTAACAAGGCGTGCCCCAAAGATGAATTCGCATTGCCTCACATCGACGTATTAATCGACAGCGCAGCATCGAGCGTCTTGCACACAAATGTGGACGGCTTCATGGGCTACATGCAAGTTCAGATGGCAGAAAAACACAAGGCAAAGACCTCGTTCACAACTGAGTGGGGAACATACTGCTATAGGGTAATGCCGTTTGGTTTAAAGAATGTCGGGGCAACTTATCAACGAATGGCTACAGCACTGTTCCATAATATGATACACAAAGAGGTAGAAGTTTATGTGGATGACATGATGGTCAAGTCGGAGATGAGAGAGGGGCATTTCGCGGCACTTGAGAAGTTTTTGGCCCGAATTGCAGAATTCAAGCTAAGGTTAAACCCGAAGAAATACTTCTTTGGCGTTTCATCGGGGAAAATCTTAGGCTATGTGATCAGTAACAACGGAATTGAGGTAGATCCTGACAAAGTGAAGGCCATACGGGAAATGCCGGCACCAAAGAATGAGAAAGAAGTGAGAGGATTTCTGGGGCAGGTTCAGTATATCAGTTGGTTCATAGCACGACTCACTGCGATCTGCGAGCCGATCTTTAAGCTGCTACGGAAAGATCAACCAACGATTTGGAATGATAAGTGCCAGCAAACATTGGAAAGTGTCCGGAACTATCTGTCTAATCCACCGGTTTTAAGACCGCCTAAACTTGGAAAACCGCTTCTCCTCTATGTAGCAATCGAGGAGCGATCTATTGGGGCGATGCTGGCCCAAGAAGGGGACATCGGGGTGGAGCACGCGGTGTATTATCTGAGTAAGAAGTTCCTGGAATACGAGCTTAAGTATAACATGATCAAAAAGACGTGCGTGGCAGTAGTATGGCTAACAAAGAAACTACGGCACTATTTTCAATCTTACAAAGTGATCATTATTTCTCGGATGGATCCCGTGAAGTATCTATACCGAAATCTGTCTCTAACAGGGAAGCTAGCCCGATGGTTGTTGCTCTTGTCCGAATTTGATATCGAATATGTAACGAAGAAGGTTATTAAGGGGAGAGCCGTAGCGGAATTTCTGGCCAATCAGCCTCTAAATGCGGAAGAGGAAGAGATAAACTATGATTTTCCCGATGAGCACTTGAACGTGATAGAAGTTATACCGTGGAAAATGTTCTTCGATGGAGCGGTTAACTCAAATGGAGCCGGAGTAGGCGTGCTACTTATCTTACCAGAAGGAGAAAGGGTCCCAATGGCAAAGAAGTTATCCTTCCCTCTCACCAATAATATGGCCGAATATGAAGCGTGCATCTATGGGTTGGAGTCATTAGCAGCACTGGGAGCATCATATGTTGAAATTTGGGGCGACTCAAAACTGATTATCAAACAAGCGCAGGGAAACTGGGAAGTAAGGGAGGAAAGGTTGCATCCATACCTAGACCAGTTGGAGGGATTGGCGCAGAGATTCAGCGAGTGTCGTTTTTATCACATTCCTCGAGCGCAGAACCAGGCAGCGGATGCTTTGGCCACTTTGGTATCAGTATGGGATAACCCTCGGAACCTTGCCTCGAAGCCTTTGGTATTGAAGAGGTCTCACAAACCATGCTACGAAGATGTAATGCTGTTGGGGGCAGATGAAAAGTCTTGGTATTTCGATATTGTAAACTTCATGAAGAGTGGAACATACCCGGCAGAATCAGAACTTAGGGATCAGGCTGTGATTAGAAGGTTAGCTCAGCAGTTCGTCATCCACAACGACTTGCTTTACAAAAGGCACACCGATGGTTTATAACTGAGGTGCTTGGATGCGGGAGAAGCCCGTGAGGCAATGGAGTCAGTATACTCGGGAATTTGTGGGGCCCATATGGGAGGAGCAGTATTGGCAAAGAAAATCATAAGGCAAGGCTTCTATTGGCTCACCATGGAAAGAGATTGTCATGAGTATGCGAAGAAATGCCATGATTGTCAAATCCACGGGGATTATAATCACTTACCGGCTATGGAATTGCACGTGTTAGCGCCCATTTGGCCGTTTGCGGCTTGGGGCATTGATATCATCGGGGAGGTGAGGCCTAATGCGTCAAACGGACACAAATTCATTGCGGTCGCCATTGATTACTTCACCAAGTGGGTAGAGGCAGAATCATTTAGCAAGTTGGGGTCTAAACAGATGAGGAAGTTCATTGAAAAACACTTGATCACCAGGTTCGGAGTGCCTCATCACATGATCACGGATAATGGGGTCCAGTTTCAGGGAGAGGTGAGAAGTCTCTTCCAAGAGTACGGTATTGAGCATCATAGGTCTTCTCCGTATCGTCCACAAGCTAATGGCGCAGTAGAGGCGGCTAATAAGAACCTTAAAAGGTTTCTCGTAAAGACAGTAGAATCGCACCGGAATTGGCACGAGCGGCTTCCACTTGCTTTGTGGGCCTATCGCACCACCATTAGAACATCTACCGGGGCAACGCCGTTCTCCTTAGTGTATGGTGCAGAAGCCGTTCTCCCAATTGAGATTGAAAAGCGATCGTTGAGAATCGCAGTAGAAGCAGAGATTCCTAAGACGGAATGGGTGAAGAAGCGATGTGAGCAGTTGGCATTGGTGGACGAGAAAAGAATGGAGGCCCTTTACCATGTGCAGTTATATCAGAGAAGGATGGCCCGAGCCTTCAACAAAAAGGTCAAGGCCAGCCCTATCAAAGAAGGGGACCTGGTGCTGAAACAGATCTGAGTGACGCACATCGACCCTAGGGGAAAGTTCAGGCCAAACTGGGAAGGGCCATTCCTCGTGAAGAAAATCCTAAGCAAAGGGGCGGTTAAGCTTACTACTATGGACGACATGGAGTTCTCCGAACCTACCAATCTGGATAGGCTTAAGAAATACTTTTCGTAAAAAAAAAAGAAATGAAAATTCTCGATAGGTTGAAAACCCGCAAAGGGCGACCTATGCAACAATAAGGGACATCCCAATGGGTGAAAACCCGAAAGGGCACTCATTTCAAAATTCCGGGATAGTAAAAGGAGAGATGAAAAATCGCTGGGATCTGAAAACCGAAAAAGGCGGATCCTGGTAACAGTAGTTATATTTTGAGCAATTATGAGAATAATGTATAAGCGGCTAAGTATTTCTATTGTTTGTAAATAAATAAAGGCATGAATATATTCGAAGAGGATAATTGGAATCATTACAATCTACTGAATGCATTGTATTATAAATCATGAGTTATACATTTCCTACCTCTCTCACGTAAAAAGCCTACATCCTATCCACCCCTCTCCCTATATACAAGCTATACATCGGGGTAATACTAATGAGAAAACTACAAATAATAAGCCTAATAAGGAGGAAGATCCCAGAAGTCCTCAAAGTCCATCAGACGAGAAGCCCGCTCTACAGATAAGGCCTCCTCAGCAACCCGACGACCCTCCTCGGTGGCAAGGCGCCCCACGGTCTCCGCTCGCGTCCTCTCCTCGGCAGCAAGACGCCCCTCGGTCTCCGCTCACATCATCCCCCACCAATGGGCATTCCTCTCCCGATAGACCTGGCCGACCCTGGCATCGGCATCCCGCTGTGACTCGCTCCGCCTCTGCTCATTTGCATGGAGATCGCTCTGTAAAAAAATATATATATAAGAAAAAAAAAGAAGAATAGACAACAACAAAAGTCATACATACATATGTGCATCACACGCATACATTTCACTACACTAAAACAGAATAAGAATACTCACCAGGTGGTCGGCACAGCGCAAAGTGAGCTGCTCTCTGAAATAACCGGACAATCCCATATAATCAGTACACGTCTCCCTCAAAGTATGGAGGGCATCAGGGGGATCGAATGGCATCCTCGAGGTAAAAACCGAAGGGGCTGTCTCGATGCCGGAGTAGGCCACGCCCGCCTCGCCATAATGAACCGCCAGCAAATCTCTCCCTGGGATCGGGAAGGGGGTGCCAAGGCGAAGCTGCTCTGGTCGGGCAACGCCCGAGGACTCGCCTGTATAATAGGAAGGCTCGCTCGCAGGCGTCCGGGCCCGAGCGCCGTCAAAAAAGTCAGATGTCCGAGCGCTCTTCAAGGAACCCTCCTGCATGTAAAGACACAATAAACATCCCTAACCACCTCGTAAATAAAGAATAAAAAAGTCAAGCACTCACCGGGATCTCCTCACGACCAAAAACCGCAGCAACAGCCTCCGCTGAGAACATGTCCGCCCTGGGATCCACGTCTATCGCAACCTCAGGGGGGTCCGCCGGAGTCAATAACGTCGATAAATAGCGGGCGCGACCCCCTGTATGGTCCCACACATCTCGAGGGGCAAATCGGCGAGTCAAATCGCGAGGAATGTCCGACAAGAGCATAGTCCTCACCGCAAACATCGAGGCAGGAATCTCGCCAGGTGTCCAATGCGAGGCGCTAATCCCGGTGATACCCCGGTCGCCCAAGTACCATGCCCGCACACAGGGACCTATAAGTACGCACTGATGCCCCTGGATGCGGGTAACGTAAGTGTAATCGGGACCAAAGTCGAGGTCGTCCCATCTAAATCGAATATGAAAAAAAGAGAAAAGAGAAGAGTCAGGTGTGATCGAACAAAAATCGAGAATAGTTAGAAAGTATTCACCTGTCCTAAGGTCCGCGAGTCGATCCATGCTAAGAATCGCGCCACTGTCCGCCCCTCCTCGGCCTCCAACTCAAAATCACTCCAGCGCGCCATGAGTGGAAGCCTAACCACACGCGACCGGCTCCTGCAGGTGCACGGAAGAATCTGCCTCTCGTAGGCCCAAACCTGCTCATAGAAACGGATGTCAAAAGCAGAAATCGCGAAAAGAATAAGGAGACAAGCCAATGATAGACGACGTACCAGGAGGGCAAAGGTATAACCACCGAAATCCTTGCGCTTCCGGCAAGTCAAATCCAGGAATTTGTACAGAAAAGCCAAGCCGGCTCCTACCCAATCATAAGACGACACCGCATCCAAATCACAGAAGGCTTGGATAAGACCCGCATGTATCGTCCCGCTCTTAGTGCGGAAGATCGTCTCGCCCAAGGCATATAGAAGAAAGCTGCGAACGGCCTGATCTGTGTCGTCTCGGCCACAGAAGTCCCTGCGACTCAGTAATCCGTAGGTAGTAATAAACTTCATCGGGGTAGACTTGATACCCGTATAGACTCCTGGTCCAATCAGAGCAGCTAACTCGGCACGGTCAACCCGGGGATGCACCATGTCAAAGAAGAGGGGAACCGGGATACCGCTACCCCGCAATCCGGTCAACAAGGAGAAGTCGCGGGGGGAGATCGTCATCTCCCCGAACGAGAAGTGGAAAGTATGGGTCGAGTCTACCCATCTCTCACATAAGGCGTGCAGGCCAAACCGGTCACATACTCCGTTGGCGCGTGGCAGCGCTAGGATAAAGGGCTCGAAGCCCAACTCTCGTACCCGGGCTTTGGCCGCCGGGCTAAGCATGGCATGCCAAGCGTGGATGTCCTCTGTGATCCCAGAAATGCCTATGATCTGGAAAGAGCGGAACGGGTAAGTTTAAATCTCGCTCCTAGGATCACGTCTAATAAAGGTTTGTTAACCTAGCTATTCTTTCAGTCATGTTTAAATCTAACCTAGAGACTCCTTGTCAATTAGGACCATCATTTTGTGAGATTTCGTTCTTAGGGTCGTTTGTACAAGATTTGATTAATTCATTATTCTTCGATGTTCCACTCTCCCGCGTGTTGGCAAAGAGATTGATCTAATTTTAGCATTTAATTTGGTCATTTATGTTTTTTACTATTCACGTGCACTATTCACGTTTTTACTATTCACATGCACTATTCACGTTCTACTTTGCGGTTAGCATGCATTATTCAATGTTTCACTATTCACGTGCACTATTCATGTGCTACTCACGTTTTTACTGTTGACATGCATTGTTCGTATTTTTACTATTCACATGCATATAATTCACGTTCTTTCAAAAGATAAATAAAACGTTGCTTACGGGCGTAGAAATTCGTGTTTTCTAGCTAAAAGTCTTCTAAACGACTTAGAGGTTGGCATGCAAATCACGTTCAAAGCAGGGCTACTAAAGCCTAGAAGTCTAGTCAAAGGATAAAAGAGTAGAAGGGTACTTACCTGGTTAATGTGGGTCCGGCTCAGATGAGAATCAGGATCCTGAAAGGGGACCACTCTAGTCAGGTTCTCGAAGCCCGCATCCATGCCCTTCGTGCCATCGTATCTATCCGAATCCATCACGAGAATGCTCAAAGTTAGAAGTTAGAGAGAGAGAGAGAAGAGAGAGAAGGTGTGGGGTTGAAATGAAACCCCACCACCTTATATAGGAAGAGGGAATGACATTCCCGTAAATAGTGAAAACGGTACGATGTGACATAAAGGTGAAAAGTAAATAATTAATTACCAGGTGCACAGACCTCCGATTCGCAGTCCGTTTCAGCCTGCGCTTCTGCCAGACGGTGACCAATACCACAGAGATATGACTCCAGATGACAGCCAAAATTTTACAGAACAGTGGCACCAGTCACAATACAGACAACAGTTGACAGAAAAATGATTTTTTTTAGTCAAAAGCGTTCCAAACAAACGGGTAAGCGCGTTCCTACCAAACAACTCAAAATGCTCGAGATAATAGCTCCAGTGAAAATACAGACGACAGTGTTTTAGGATTCAGAATTGCTAGAAAGAACCCTTTTGCTTTTGAGCCACCTTACTTACGGTCCACGACCGAGGTTGCTTTTGAGCCATCTTACCTATGGTCCACGACCGAGGTTGCTTTTGAGCCATCTTACCTTCGATCCACGATCAAGGTTGCTTTTGAGCCATTTACCTACGGTCCACAACCGAGGTAGCTTTTGAGCCATCTTACCTACGGTCCACGACCGAGGTAGCTTTTGAGCAATCTTACCTGCGGTCCACGAACGAGGTTGCTTTTGAGCCATCCTACCTACGGTCCACGACCGAGGTTGCTTCTGAGCCATCCTACCTACGGTCCACGATCGAGGTTGCTTCTGAGCCTTCTTACCTTTGGTCCACGACCGAGGTAGCTTTTGAGTCATTTTACCCACGATCGATTTAGAGACTAGGGTCGCTAGAAAGAGATGTTTTCCCGCGGTCGATTTAGGCTAGGACCCTTAAGAAAAAACGTCCACCGACAGCCGATTCGAAGGCAAGGACGGAGAGGATCGAAGACGAAGCTGGAGCACGTGGCACAGAGATCAGGTATTCTTCCTCCTACTCTTTACGTGTCTTTTACTTTAATATATTTACATTGCATGTGTTGCGTTAGCAAAAAACGTTTTCAAAACACACACATCACTATCAAAATAGGAAAGTAGGGGCAACTGTAGACACCGAGTCGGAGGACCTGTGACAAAAACCCGTAACAAGATGGTTGGAGTGGTTGGTTCCGGAAGTTTTAAAGCAAAAATATATAATAAAAAAGTCGTGAGGTCAGTAGGAGTTGCGGTCGTCGAATGGACGGCTCGCGAGTGCTCAGCGACGTGGTGCGAGCGCCTAGCGGTAATCGGCGCGCGCCGACGACAGTTGGATGCGCACCCGACAGCGCGGGGCGCACACCCGACGTCCGCTGGGCGCGCGCCCGACAGCGCGGGGCGCACGCCCGACGTCCGCTGGGCGCGCGCGCCGGATAGCGTGGGGCGCACGCCCGACGTCCGCTGGGCGCACGCGCCCGGCGGCCGTTGGGCGAGCGTCCAATGTTAGTTGGGCGCGCGCCCAACAGAAGTTGGGCGTCCGCCCAACCAAGTTGGGCGTTCGCCCAACACAAGTTGGGCGTTCGCCCAACATATGTTGGGCGTCCGCCCAACCTACTTTGGGCGACGCCCAATTTTAATCGGGTGTCGCCCAAAGTTTCCGGGGATCCGTGCCTATAAAAGGCACGGATCCCCATGCATTTGGAGAGGAGGGGGATTTTGGAGAGCTTTCTCACTCTAGACATTTTTAGAGAGAGAAAGTGAATTTTTTTGAGGAAAATATTTTTTTTCTCAAAAAGTCCGAATTTCCTAAAAGTTAAATTTTTACTAAAAACCCCGAAAAACACAAAAAAAGCAATTCGTGGAATCAACCGACTTCAACTGTCAATACCGAACTTGAGGTATTATCCGAGGACTAGACTCGTGTTATTTATTTTAATTATTTTATTTATTTATTTTTATTTTTAGTCTTTATTTTTATTTATTTACTTATCACGTCTTATTTAATTTCCCGTATTTATTTATTTTTGTCTCGTATTAAATAAACGTTCGTTTTTGTTTTGAAGTGAAAAACCTCGTTTTAATATCCCAATACGAACCGTGATCCGATTTGAAGGTAATTCGGGATTAAAAAACGTTGTAATTATAAGTTTTGAAAATATTTCGAAATAACGTTTTAAAATAAAACATCGTTTTAGGATTCTCCATTATAGACTATGATCCTATTTGGGTAGTTCGGAGATCTAAAACGATAGAATAGATCTAATTTAAAGTGTTTGAACAAATCTGGAAACTGTTGGAGCAGTTCTGTAATTTTCGTTTTCTGTCACTAAAGGCTGTTTACCGACGGATTTTCCGTCGGTAAAGCTGCTGAAATGTAAAAAATGCTGTTTTGGTCCCTCTTTCTCAACTTTTAGACTTTTGGTCCTTGTATATATATGTGTATAATTATGTAATGTATTTATGAAAATTATTTTGGGTTATATAACTATTAATTACATATTATTTATCTATCTACCTTATATTTTAAACTTAATTTACATCAATTTAGTTTTGTAAAGTAACATACTTGTACATATATATAGTTTTTGGTTTATTTGAGTTATATTAGCCATTATTTAGGGTGGGGATTATTTTCTATATATTTATTATGTAAAACTATTTTGGGATGAATTTAACTTTCTTATTTATGGATTTTATTCTCTGTTTTTACGTTGTTTCTTAAATCAAAATCAAAGTGTATTTTAATTAGTATTATCTCTATTTTCACTTATATATATGTACTATTATTTTTCTTACCATATATTTAACCTACATATATTATTACTATTTTTACCATTCTTGTATATATGTATAAATATGTATATTTATTCTCCTTTTAGGTTTCCTATATGTATATATTTTATAAATATATTTGGGTTGATTTAGACTAAATTTCTTAATTGTTGTGATTAGAGTCCATTGAGTGAAAAAAGGGAAAATAAAAGATAAAAAGAGATTTCAAGTTGTTTGTCTAAATTAAAGCTTTTCTAGATGTTCTTCAAGAATAAATAAAAGATTTTTGTCATTTTAAACCGTTTCCTAAAACATCACGTTTTAAAACCTTAATTCGTTCCAACGACGGATTAAGCGAACCTTGTAATTAAAATCGTTTTCTATTTGTAAATAATAGAGTTTTGAATCGTTTTCTTGTCTAAATGATTTTGTACAAAAATAAATGGACTTGTATGCTTAACCACGTTTTTTGTTAAAACTTCTTATCTCACGTTTTCAAACGCTCGAGTCGTTCCAACGGCGATTCGAGTCGATGTCATGTAAATTAACGGGGTTTTGAAACGTACCTAAATCGTTCCAACGACGATTAAGGTACGAATCATGTAAATAAACTCGTTTTTGGGGAATGAGATTACCTTAGAAATAGTGTATAGTCTAAAGCATAAAATCACACTGTGAATAAATCAATTCTTTCTTCTCCCCCTCTCTCTCCTATGTATTTTTTTATCTATGCAAAATGGGTGATTCTTTACTAAAATGGCTTTCGAATAACATGCTCAAAACGGTTTTCAAAGCGAGAAAGAAAAGGTTTCAAATGAATTTTAAACTTAAAGAAATATGTGATTAGTCCGTTATCGCCTAACACGCTGAGTAGGAGGCCGGTGGTTCATAACCGGACGATGTCGGGGTGCCTAGTAGCCTTTCTCCGGAAAGGAGCTAGCCTTCTCGGCTCGTACCTAAGTTTCCCGAACCCTCACCGGTCTCCCGTAAGGGATCGGTGTTCATTTTCCCATTCGTGGGTGGCGACTCTTCCATACTCTGAGCTCCGGTCCTGCCGAGCAGCTTGATTCCATGATTGGTTGCTTTCGGCGCCAATCACCGCTTACGTCGCCATGAGGTGTCCACCCCCCGGTCCGCCCGGGCGAGGCCGTTCGGCACCTTGTCTAACACCCGCCCCTCTTGTTAGAGACAAACAGGAGATCGTTGCAATCTCCAAAAACACACCACAGCAGAGGCGATCTGTCTCGGAGACTACGTAACAGAGCCCACGAAAGATGCATGTTAGCTCTGTCTGGCTGACCATAATACCCAGTACACCTCCAGGCTGGAACACAAACACTAGAAATGCTGAAATCAATATGCGAAGAAGAATAACTCAAAAGTGACACATCAATATTATTATTCCAGAGAAGGGCTAACCCGCCACTATAGCTCTCTCTATCAATTGAAAAACAAGAATCAAAAGCAAGGTTACATTTAATCTCCTCCATCCTACTGGAGTGAACTAAAGTTTCCATAAGAAAAAGAAAAGCTGGCCTACGGGACACTACAATATGCTTTAGAGCACGCAATGCGTGCAGGTTGCCAAGCCCACGGCAATTCCATGCAACGCCTATCATGGCGAGCGGTGGGGCTCCCCTTGGGACCCGGCCGATTTTTGAATGTTTTGAGAAGCATCAGATAGGGTACTTTGGCCAGCAATAGCTTGCTCTATTCCCCTCAAAATCCGCTTCCATTTTTTCTCTTCACTGACCACCATCTCTGTATCTTCAGTTTCACTCTGATATGGTAATTGGGCATTACCTTCTGGAGGCAGATTTTCCTTGTCAAAATTTCCCCTTCTCAAGTCCCCCTGAACCATGCCCTCAAATTGGTATCTCTAGCACTAGTACCGCTACCATCTCGGTCATCTTTAAGCCATTTCTCTCCACCTCTGAAGCCTTGCTTCCGCTCCGCCCTGATCCACGGTCCCCACTCTCTACTGCCCGCCATTGGAGCCGTAGCAAAGCGCTACGGGTAGAAGGTATCGCTATGCCCTAACAAGCCACACACATAGTCGGAACTTTATACCAGAACCAAACTGTACTACAAGTCCTGTTCTTCAATTTCAGCTTCTTCCATCTCTTCAGTGCCAAACGAACATCAATTTTGACCCTTATGCGCATGAAGCATCTCCATCCCCCTGTGTTATTCTTGGAGTCATATTCCAGAAATTCCCCGATGAAATTACCAAGGAGAGTTCCCACCTTGACCGACATATACACAAGGGGTAAGTCGTGAATTTGAACCCATACCGGGATATGGTACAACATCACCGCCGCTGGGATTTTGCCCTCCTGTAGGTGATGAAGGATTAAGAAATGTCCGTCAAATGTCCATGGGCCTCCCGCGAGAACCCTCTGTAAATCAAGAGTATGATAAAATTGAAAAATGAAGAGACCATTTCCAATCTCTCGAATCGTCAACATCTTTTCGGGCCTCCACAGCCCCGCCATACGGTGCTTCATCACTGGGAGCTTGATAGGCCGGTTGGTGAGAAAGCGACCAACCAAACAAAACTCTGTAAGTGTCGTGTCTTCCGCCGGTGTATCATGTTCAACAGCCAGTTCATCGTCTTCAGCCAGGTGGAGAGACAGATTAGCCATATCGTCTTCCATGGGGTAAGTCGCCGGCAGAAATCAAAGTCACAAAACTAGGGTTTCTCACGAAGGAGAAAGGGGCGAAGCGTCTCACGAAGGAGAGAAGAAGGATTTCAAAAAAAAAAATTAAGAAGAATAACTTGTAAAACTTATATAAAGTATAGGATGAATGCATAAGATATTGCCAATAAAAAACGAAATAAGAAAAATCGTCATCTTAACAGGATAAAACAGTTTTAAAAAGGTTAAGTGTTATCACCAAGTAAAAAGATTTTTTTTTAAATAACCAAGTAAATAGGCTAAGTAAGCTAAAAGCTTTAGTTTCTTTCTTTATAAGTAATCTCTATTGTCAATTCATGTAACTCATATTCAATTTAATGTAATTTTAATTTGGTTGCCCAACAAACTCTACCTTTCGTTTGTTTAAATAATAGATAGTAAGCAAAAAGATTAGTAATTATAATTACCATCCTCCTTTAAAAAAAATTAGACCTAATGCTTCTCCAGCCCCCTTAACTTGTCCAAATTGGTCATTTTACCCCATCAACTCATCGAGTGTCCTATGTACCCCCTTAACTCCATAAAAGTGGTATTTCTCACCCCCTCAACTTGTCCATTTATCCCCCCAACTCATAGAATGTTCTATTTACCCCCTTAACTCCATAAAAGTGGCATTTTTCACCCCTTACAATCCGTTATCGAAGCCTAAATTGATAACTTTTTTTAAACGTTAAACCTATATTTATGCTATTTTGTAAGTGGAACCTAAATTGATACTTCCCCAAAAATCATAGGCCTATTTTGGTACATTATCCCTGCATATAATGTATTTAACTTGTTTAAATTAATGTTCTTATTATTTGTATTTTTTATTCGTTCTTTCTCTTTTCAACTTTTTTTACTATTATAAAGGGATAAGAAATACCATTTTTATGGAGTTAAGAAAGTAAATAGGATCATAAGTGGTGAGAAATACCACTTTTATAGAGTTAAGGGGTTAAATAGGATATTCGATGAGTTGAGAAGGGGTAAAATGACAAATTTGGACAAGTTAACGGTGTGAGAAATACCATTTTTATGGAGTTAATGGGGTAAATAGGACATTCGATGAGTTTGAGGGGTAAAATGACCAATTTGGACAAATTAAGGGGGTTGAAGAAGCATTAAGCCAAAAAATTATATTCACCATCCTTGTGGAAACGATACTTTACTTTCACTTTATTACTTGATACATGATTAAGGTGCATTTGCCTTCACATACATGTATACGTAAAATACGCATCACCTCCTGAACATTCAAAAGTTTCAAATGACCCCTATTTTTATCTAATTACATTAAATAAGCTCGTATTTCTCACTAGAATTTGTTGGATGTAGAAAATGGGAGACACGCCACATGTCAAAAAGAAAATGCCAAATAGATAAATATTAGGAACTTTTGAAAGTTCACGGGGCAGTTGGAGTTTTGGGGTTATAGAAAGCAATTGGATAAGAATATGAGGTTATTGAATTCAATTGGCCAAGAATATAGAGTTATTCAAAATTCATTAGACAAGAATATGGGATTTTAAATGCAATTGGATAAGAATAGGGGTTATTTGTAACTTTTAAAAGTTCGGAGGCAATAGATGTATTAAGCCTAATTCTATTTATTAATATGTAAGATGCATTTATGTTTATTTAGATGGGCTAATTACAAATCTAGCCCAATTAAGAGAGGCATTTTACATATCTAACTCACTTTGCTTCCATCTTACCAAATTAGACACTTTCAATCATTTTGGACAAAATTATCCTTAGTTCTACTCAATCATCGACCTACTTCTGATTCTTCTTCTTCTTCTTCTTCTTCTTCTGATTCTTCTTCTGATTCCGCTTCTTCTTCTTCTTCTTCTTCTTCTTCTTGTTCTTCTTCTTCTTCAGTTCATCTCCTTCAATTTCTGATACCAATCATTATCGATTTTTGAGATTAATGACGTATTATGTTCAATTTTCCGTAGAAATGGTATGTTTTTAGCTTATACGCTTGCTTTTCTCGTTGGTCTTACCTCTTTCTTCATCTGTAATGACATCGTTTTAATTTCCTCTATTTTTCTCAATTTTTCTCCATAACTGTCGCATTTGTGACAAAATTTGTCGCATTTCATCATAAATGCGACAAGAGCTGTCGCATTTGCGCGAATGCGACAAGAGCTGTCGCATTTGCGATGAATGAGACAACTCTTGTCGCATTTGTGACAAAATGGAACAACTCTTGTCGCATTTGTGACGAAATGCGATAAATTCCGTCACAAATGCGACAACAATGGAGGAAAATTGAGAAAAATTGTGGAAAATAGAGGAAATTGAAACGATACTATTACAGATGAAGAAAGAGGCAAGACCAACGAGAAAAGCAAGCGTATAAGCTAAAAACATACAATTTCTACGGGAAATTGAACATAATATGTCAATAATCTCAAAAATCGATAATGATTGGTATCAGAAATTGAAGAAAATGAACCGAAGAAGAAGTTAAAACGAAGAAGAAGAAGAAGAAGAAGAAGAAGAAGAAGAACCAGAGGAAGAAGAAGAAGCGAAAGAAGAAGAAGGTCGATGATTGAATAGAACTAAGGATAATTTTGTCCAAAATGGTTGAAAGTGTCTAATTTGATAAGATGTAAGTAAAGTGGGTTCGATATGTAAAATGCCCATTTTAATTGGGCTAGATTTGTAATTAGCCCTATTTAGATTTTAGGTACATATTAGAGATAAGTGTAAAAATTTATTAGTGGCTACATTTTTATGTAACACTCATTAATTTATGTATTAATAACTCTCTCTCCTCACTGAGCAAGGATGGAGAATTATTCTGAAGTCTAGGTCTTTGATTTTTCAGGTTCTGTAAGGCTCGTTACCTAATGCTCAATTCCTTTAGGTTGATCTCGGGCATAACCCTTCTTTGATCCGTAAGCAGGACATTAGAATTTGGGAGAGTCCTAACAACCCTCTGTCAACTTCCCCGCCTAATGAGTCTCTTCCTTTGGGGTATTAAAGTTGCACCCAAGGTTTAAAACTTCTTATTTCCAATTGTCTTCCTACCCTTAATAATCTAGCTATTCACATAGGCTTTTAAGTCTTCTAACAGAGTTAATGTGGAGGTTTAGGGCCTGTTTGTTTTACCTACTGTTTGCTGTTGCTGTTTGCTGTTTACTGTTACGGTTTGCTGTTACTGTTTGCTGTTGCTATTACAGTTTGCTGTTTGCTTTTGGAAAAAGCTGCTTTTCCAAAAAGTAGAGATTCTCTGCTTTTGTAAAAGGCTGTTTTTCGGGTGTGAAAGGCAAACAGGAGACCATTAACCAAACACCTAATGCTGCTTTTCAATTGTAAAAGGCAAACAGGAGATCATTAACCAAACACCTAAAACTCTCCCTTTTGAAGTGAAAAGACAAAAGGAGCCTGAAAAGGAGCAACCAAAAGTCTGATTGTTTTGGTTGCAGTTCAACCTATTAAACATCAGGTTCGTGATCTTTCTTAGTTATCTGATGTTGTTTCTTCGTGTATCCTTATCTTAAGAGATTTATATCTTTTGTTAGATGACCAGTGAATTTGACAGCTCACTCCTTAGCTAGGGCTATCATATATAAGTTTCGGTTTTGTTCATATGGATCTTAATGATCATGCAGTATTTGGTCATTCAGTGTGAGTTGAATTATCCACTACCATTTATCATCAATGTAATACATTCAGATTCTCGTTAATATAGTTGGTTTTTTCTTATTAAAAAAAGAGTGTGTTATTGGATAAAATTGAAAAAAATGAAATAATTAATTTAAATACCAATAAACACCTCTTTTCATGAACAGTAGTGTTTGTTCGTGAACAATCATGTCGACGTGTCTTTTCGAGTTCTATTTATACATAATGGAACTGTTAGTGTATAAAGACTATTGGAAAAAATATTCTTTGAAATTTTATGTTCTATGTCTGTTCATATTATTCTTATTTTCCTACTCCGGTGATAACAAATCTACCTAAAGTAGGAGTTTGCTTGCATAATCTGTTGTCTCCTGGAAGACGATCGTCAATAGCGATAAAATCTATCTTAAAAAGACTGCTAATACTAGGTCTCATATTTGTCTAACTCTGTTCTTTTGATTTCTAATTATTGATCATATAGTTTTATGTGTTTGTTTTATTTTTTTATTTAATCATATGTAACACAAGTTATAAAAATGCCATGATTTTTTTTATCTTTTTTTTTTGTTCTTTTCAGAGAAAAATAATTGTATTTTCATTTGATGAAAGAAGTACAACAAGCAAAAATATAAGGAATAAAACTTCACACAAATAAAGGCTAAAGTCAATACAAGATCCACGAATGGATGAAAATGGCTACAAAAAGAAAACAAAACCATAAAAGGTATAAAAAAATCAAACAATAATATAATGAGGGTGTTTGTTTCAGCTTTTCGGAGGAGCGTTTAGCATTTCATTCCAAACCGTATGAAATATAGTGTTTGGTTAGGTTTATATAACCGCAACGTTTAGCATTTTCTCTGAAAACTGCAGCATTCTGGAGCGTTTCACGAAAAGCTCATATTTGGAGCTTTTCATAAACAGCCGTTTGTAGTTATTTGTTATTGACAAAATTATCCTTCTTATTTCTACAAAATATGTTTATTTTTTAATATTATTTATTATTATACAACATAATTACCGGAAGAACATGGTTTTGTTGCGTTCAATAAATTTTTTATTTTTTATTATTTTTATTAATTTGTGTAACACACTTTTTATTTTATAATAGGATAATGTGCAAAAATACCCCTAATGTTTATAGATAGGAGCAATTTTACCCTTAACATCTAAAATGATACAATTATACCCTCTAATATTGGCAGCCAAAAGCAATTTTACCCCTAGCATTGACAAGCTGGGTCAATTTAAGAAATAATTTATCAAACTGTCTTTTAGGTCATGAATATTGTTATCTACACTTCACATTTGCACCATTTTATCATCGTTAGTAACAGATCACAAACATATTGTGATTTTTTTTAAGAAAACAAAAAGAAAGTTATATTGTCTTTTGTACGAGTTGAACAAAAAAATTTCAAATATTTCGCCAAATTTATAAATATTAATTTTTAATTTTATTATTAAAATCACAAAATAAAATATGAAATCTCTTTTTTAGAACTACCGAAATGTACAATTGGTGTAGAATAAAAAAAATAAAATATCTATGTTTTCTAATAATATCTGAAATTGACCCAACTTATCAATGTTAGGGATAAAATTGCTCTTAGTTGTCAGCGTTATGGTAAAATTGCACCATTTTAGACGTTACGAGTAAACTTTATGACATTTTTTCACATTTTCCCTTTTATAATTTCATTGTTGATTAATTTAAAATATGTCCATTTTAGACATTTTAAATCTGAACAGCAACAGTTCAATATAATTTTACCAAACACTAGTAATTAAACAGCTAACAGTTTACTCCAACTACAAACAGTTAACAGCAACCGTAACAGCTATTAGCTAACAGCTGAACCAAACAGTCCCAGCATATACTTCTCGTAAATCCAAAATTGTAGAAAAGCATCTGCAATCCAAATTTCATCCTTTAGGCTATTTCGAATATTCGGATCTGAGACTTTTTTTTTGTTGCAACCACACAGATTTATTGATCTACGGATAAGATAAACCGTTTCCGCTCTTACTAAATCCTTATAGGAGTAACTATACATGCTTTCTTACCGTTTGTATATAAAGCTTATAAATATAATCTTGAAATTAATTTCAAGAAAATATTTGTAGCATTTTATAAAGATAAAATTACGCCAATCCGAGTGGTAAGGCGTTGAACCTTTGCTTGATAGGTTTGAGGTTCAATTCCCCACTCTCATCTAAACTTTTATTTATCAATAAAGAGAAAATTACATATTAAATCAGTTTTGATTTTTATTTTACACTTAGATAACTCATTTTTCTGTTGTTAATTATTTCTTGTTTTCTTTTGGATTTTTTATCAAACTGTAATTTTTTATTTCTTATTTTTTTTGGTAAGAAAGGAAAGGAAAAAAAACAAAACCAACAAAAAACCTACACCGGGATCAGTCTAGGAAGGCTGACTCCAATCCTATCCTCTAGGAGAGAAGGCAAAAGAAAAGAAGGAGGAACAGAGAGGGTAGAAACACCTAACATTCTCCCATGCCCAGCAGCTGCTAAGCGATCCGCCACGCGGTTTTGCTCCCTAAAAATATGGGAGAAATTAAGATACTCAAAGGCAGGACGAAGCCTCAAAATAGCTTTGATGAGATTCTGGCTCTTCAGACAAACAGCCTGGCTATCTAAAATCCTGTTAATAGCCTCCAGATTATCAGATTCCACCGAAAGCTTTTTAACACCCATGCGAATGGCGAGTTTAATACCTGACAAGATACCCCAGAGCTCCTCAGAAAAGGAGGAGCCCGTCCCCAAGTTATGGGTAAACCCCGCCATCCAATTGCCACCAGCATCCCGAAGAACTCCTCCAGCAGCAATTCTGCCATTGCTAAGGCAGGAGCCATCAATATTCAACTTAGCAAACCCTTCTCTAGGCTTACTCCAGCCAACTAGCAGGATCTCTTTATCCGGGGAGGGGCGAACAAGGGAATCTCTTTCAAAGCTTTGAGTAATAACAAAGAGCTTCTTCGAGAAGAAAAACAGTAAATCAGGAATAAGGACAGCCTTACCCGCAAATAATTCTTCATTCCTCCACTTCCAGATTTGGTGACAAGTAATAGCAAAGAGGATGGCACCGTGCTCCATGTTGTCCAGCAAGTTCCCCTTGGCTCCTTGAGAGAACCAGTCCCTTTCAGAAAAGGCCATGAAGGAAAGAGGATGGCAGTAATTTTTTATTTCTGCTTTGTCAAATTTCAGTTATTTTTTGTTATTAAATAATTAATCCATTCTACAATTTTGCAGGAAAAGATTGCATCTCCAGAAATTAAAACAATTCATACTTACTTTCCAATTTCAAATTTGATTTAGACTTAGATTCACCATTTAATGTCTTGGAAATATCAATGGATTTTAGCAGCCATTAGTTTCAAGTATTACTTATTTTCATTATTAAAGAAAAGAAAAGATGTGACAGTTTATTTGGAAAAAACAGTTTTTTTTAAGTTTGTGATATTTTAAGAATTTTTTTATAGATTTTAAGATAAATGTAAATAACCTAAGTAATATGTAACGGACCCCTTGATTCAAAAAAAAAAATGTAACGGATCCATTAGGAAATTTACAAGAAAATACAAGTTTTAAATTTTATCTACAATTTTGTCAATCATTATTTTGAATTCTATGAAGCCAAAAATAGCATGGCAGTTAAAAGAAACTGAATTTTCCGCTGCATTTCACCAATTAATTATTTAGAAGATTATTTGACATTTATAAAATAAATTTTAATGTTTTTGATATATTAAGAATTAAATTATTTACATGGATAAAACAATAATACTATTATCAGTTATGATTTTTTTTTTTTTATGTAAAGAGCCTTTCATAAAACTATTGTGTAGAAGAATACTTTTGTAGGAAGGGGTTTTAAACAACTAATAGCTTGAAAATTTAAATACTTATATATATTATATAAGTTTTTTAATATATATATATTTTTTTAGAGAAAATTTTTAATATATTTTTTAAATTGCAAAAATATTACCAACTAATTTTAATCATCATAAAAAGGATGAAAAGAAAAGTGTGAAGTGTAGACATGATTGACAAAACTTTTCTAAAAATGTGTACTTTTATAAATTTTTATTAAAAAAAATATATAATCTAAAATTTCTTCTCTTTTTCTTAGTGAAAGGATATATTTACGAAGAATAAGATATGAATATAAATACACATGTTAGCAAATTATCTCTTATAGCGTACATATTCGTTGAGTTGATTGCAATGAAGGAATGAATCGTAATGTCGGTCACACGATGACTACAACGATGTTAATCGGGAGACGAAACGATGATCCACAAATTAAGAGCAATCATTTTAGAGAGAAGGGCAGAAAGGGAGAGAGACTCTCAAGCTTCTCATGTTGTCAAATTAATGCGTTAGAGTTAAGGTTATGTACTTATCTATTTATAGCTTGTAATTAGCCCTTACCTCTAATTATCCACATAACCTTGATTTGAACCATTTCAGTTACGAGCGGAGAATATTTGACCCAGACATATTTTCTCAACATCTCCTATTAGAACGTAATGGGAGATACTTCTTATCTCATCTCGTTCTACTTGCAAATAGATCATACGACTGATATATACTTAAGAGCTCTAGGGATCACAGTTCGAAGGAGGAAACGCATATAAAGCTCATTTCATAAAACGCACCAGAGGGAGAAACCCCAACCCTATCTAAAGACACTCCTACATAGCTAGATGAGCCCGAAGCAATAGGAGAAGAAGTTAGCCCTATAAGAAGTCAGGCAGCCGAGTCATGGGCAACTTTAGCTTCCATTTCAGTTGCTTTCTGCTCAACCAATTGACGAGCTAGCAATGTTTTCTAGAGATTACCCATGTTAGAGTCTGCACACATAGTAATCAACGAATTAAAAGAGGAAGAAGGAATCATCACAAACCTGCAAGCAACTCATCATATTGAACGGCTCCCTCCTTATGAATTGTGCCTCGAGAATCTCTAAACACAAACGGCTTGTCCTTGTCCATATAAGTCTTCAGTTTCTCTCGAGAAAAAGTAAGAGGCAACTTGGTCAGATAATTGTAGAAAAGTTTCTCTTCGGGAGAAAGGGGAACCAACTCGCGGAAGTTGTCTTTCTTCATCACAGTAGAGTTCCAAGAGGTATGAAATGTGAATCCGTCCGGATATAGTACCCCATCCAAAGGCTTCCCCCATTTGTCCTTCGGTAAGAAAATCTAGACCTAAGAAGGTTTGGAATTCTTGTTGCTAGAAGGCATGTCAGAGGCAAAGGAGGGTTGATTTGCAGGAGCCTTTGATATCCATAGAGAATCATCATTTTTCCTCACGGAAGGAGTTTAGATATGATGAAGCAAAGGTACAGTAAAATGACATCATACACGTGACATCATCACAACCCTCTACATTATTACACCACATGGGATAAAGTGGACCTTCTGAAAACTTAGAAGCTTCAATTCCCCTAAAAGGGAATGTTCGAGAATAACTAGAACTTCACATGGAAAATGACTTCTCCTAGGACAAGATTCCATACAGGAGAAGGAAATCCTAAACTCAAAAGAACTTCTAGTTAACCAAAAATTCGATCTAAGCCTATATATAGACATGTATGGTCACAAACTATGGTACGTTAACTATTATCTCACAACTAGTCCATACTCTTAAACTCTTCTTAAGCACTTGACTGACATAGGCATCAGAGCGGATTCACCGGTCACCGGCCCTTCTTTGACATTGGTTATGTTTTACAGGTCAACACGGTAACAAGGTGATTCAGACAATTATATGAAGTTCTGATACGCGGTTATCACGTAGTCACTTATTTTTGTAAATTAAATTTTCAAATAATTTATCTTGGAAAAGAAAAATGTTAGTACTGCCACTGAATAAAAACAGTAGCAAGAAAAGAAGTTTAGAGTTGAATCCATGAACGAAGGGACATGAGTCATCGGAGGGTCTATTAACACGACTTTGAAAAGAAGAAAAAGAAATTATCGGTTGAAATATATGTTGTTGAACATATAATTTTCAATCAGTAATTCTATTATATTTAGAATTTATCTCTAATTTGATATTAGAGACGAATTCTAAATTCATATTTGTTTTGATTTTACGAAACTTACTTTTTACTTTTTAATTCTAAATAAGAGATGAAAAGTGTCTAATAAAATTTTGAAAACGGATTTTAGCAGAAAAAATTAACCAGGTTTCATTTTTCAGCACTATTTTTATCTTTTAATTCTACATATAAAATAAAAAGTGTTTAGTAAAATTTTGAAACAACCATGGCGCTGGGCGGTGCGGGCGGCCGATCTGAGCAGGGAGTGGTGGATCGGGCGGCTGGGAAGGAGCTGGACAAGGATCCAGTGCTGGACGGGGAGATGGCGGGGGGTGATGGGAGATCGGCAGTTTATTCGAGGGATAGGCGTGTGAGCGGCGAGCGGGTTAGGGATCGTTCGAGGGAGCGGGATCGGACGACTCGTAAGAGGGGCGAGGGGCTGGATCCGGCAGTTAGCATGGATGGCACAGGGGATTGGGGGACGGAGAGGGCTAGGGATTGGATGGAGCCGGCTGCGGCGCAATGATTTGAGGGGGCGGGAAGGTTATAGCAGATCCGTCTGGGGCGCCGGCGCATGCCGCGGGAGTACCAGCATGGGGCTCCGAATCTGGGGTGTTGGGCGAGCGGCGTCCTGGATCTGGAATGGAGGCGCCCTGCGCAGAGGAGGGCATTGTTCCGGCTGGGGATTTTGGCAAGCAGTGCCCTGGTGCTGGTGCGGAGGTGGGCATTGCTGCCGCAGGAGTGCCGGTAGTGGTGGTGGCTGCCCAGGCGAGGGATCTGGCTGTGTCCCCTGGTTCTAGGGCAGCGAAGGTGGTTGAGGAAGTCCCGATGGGCGGGTCATTGGCCCAGGGGGCGGCGGGACAAAATGTTATATACTCTAGTGCTCATCCGAGCCCGCGATAAATTGTGGATACAATTGATAATTTCACTTTTGAGAAAGGCTTGGGGAAATCTTCTTGGAGAGATAAGATGATGGGGGTGGTCGAGGAGGAACCCATGATGCAGGAAGACATTATCGAGGATGAGTCTGAGGAAGTATTTTCCGACTCTGATGTTGAGGATGGTGAACAAAAGGACCCGTTGTGTCATGTGATCCATCTTTCCTCTGAAGACAAACGCGTCCTCAGATCGAAATGGAAATTAGCCTTAATTGTCACTGTGCTTGGGAAAAGGATTAGCTTTAATTACTTTGCTCAGAGGATCCAAGCACAATGGGCCAAGAAAGGGAAGGTTACCATTACAGACCTGGAGCATGACTATTATGTCATTAAATTTACAAGGGCAGAGGATTTTAATGCAGTTGTTAATGGTGGACCTTATATCATATCCAATCATGTTTTGGCGTTGAGGCCATGGGTCCTAAATTTTAATCCTCATGACTGCTCTGTGAATAAGATCCTTACTTGGGTTAGATTCCCAGGCTTACCTATTGAATACTATAACGAAAGATTTCTTAATAAAATTGGAGGCCTTGTTGGGAAAGTTCACCATGTGGACAAAACTACCGTTGGGGCAGTGAGAGGCAAGTTTGCCAGGGTTTGTATCGACATTGATCTTGCTAAGCCTCTTCTGTCTAAATTCTGTGTTCAGAATTCGGTTTATCATATTGAATACGAAGGTATTCACAATATTTGCTATGAGTGTGGCATGTTTGGCCATACTTATGATGGCTGTCTTAAGAGAAGGAAGGTGGTTGAGGAGGTGACAGTGACTAATAAAGTTAGAGCTGAGGAGAGTCAAGGGGAAGGGAGGAATTTTGGACCCTGGATGCTGGCTAAAAGGTCGGTTAGAAGAAAGCCACGGGCAAATGTTGTTCGAAACCAACCCCCTGATATCAGCAAGGAAATGATTTCTCTACAAATTGCTCTTGAGATCAAGGTCAGGCCCCCCGACATCAAGATTGGTGCTGGTGTTGAATCAGCATCTGGTTCAGGGTCAAGATTCGGGGTCCTGTCTATTGAGGAGGGCCAGGATTCGGATCTATCTAATGAGCATATGGAGTTAAACATGCCAGGCCTAGAGTCTGCTGAGCCAACTACTATCCTAGGTGACTCTATTAATCCTCTGTTCGACTCCAAAGTTGTTGCCATGGGGAGCTCCCAGAATACTGGCTCAACTGGAAAATTAAAGACCAATGAGGTCAGTAATTCGAAAACTTATGTTGACGTCTCAAATGGAAAGGCTATGGGAGTCAATAAGATGAATGTGAAGAAACCTAAGGCTAATCCTAAAAAGAACCATAGTTCTTTGGACTCTTGGGATAAAAGGGGGCCTGCTGGCACCTCTTCAAGGCTCTCAAGAGCCCCGAATAAATACCTAGTCTAGGGTTTGGGCCTGTGGTCAGTAGTCTTCCTTTCTAATGGACCTTTTTGTTTGGAATGTTAAAGGTGCGGCTAGTAAGGCTACCCGCATCCATGTTAAAGATTTAATTAAACAATTTAATCCTTCTTGTTTTGCTTTGCTTGAGACCAAGATTAGTGGTTGCAAAGCAGATGAGGTGGTTAGAAAGTTTAAGAATTGGAGTTGTGTCAGATCTGAGGCTACTGGTCGGGCAGGGGGGATTTGGCTTTTCTGGAAGCCAGGTCGCGTTAATATTGATATTATCAGTATGGAAACAATTTATTCATAGTAAGGTTTGTTACCCTGGTAATAAACCCTTCTTTTTCACCTTTGTTTATGCCGATCCTGTTTTGGCTAACCGCAAAAGGCTGTGGGAGATCTTGTATTCTATAAGTACAAGCATGGTGGATGCTTGGATGGTGGCTGGGGACTTTAATGATATTGCCCTTATGGGTGATCAGAAAGGGGGGTAATCATTATGTGAACCGGTGTCTCAATCATAAGCAGAATATGGATTTATGCGGGCTGTCTGACCTAAGAGCCGCTGGTCACAAGTTTACTTGGAAACGGAATAGCGTGTTTGTTCGGTTGGACAAAGTTTATGTGAATGTTGCTGCGATTTATAGATTTCCTGAAGTGAATGTGCTGAATCTGCCTTTTCGCCACTCGGACCATTGTCCTATCCTCGTTAAGCTGGTAAAATGTCATCGGCTTAAAGGGGATAGACCTTTTAGGTACCAGGTAGCCTGGGAGTCCCATCCCGAGTTTAAAAATTTTGTCAAGGACAATTGGCAGCCTCATTCCAATGTTTTTCTTGCCGCTGAGGGGTTTAGAAGGAATGTGGTGGGATGGAATAAAAACATCTTTGGCCACATTATCAGAAGAAAGAATAAACTTTTAAGAAGAATTGAAGGAATTCAACACTGTTTGGAGATCCATTTTGATCACAGTCTGAATTGTCATCTTAGATCTCTCCAGAACGAGTTGGAAGTTGTGCTTAGACAGGAAGAGCTTCTTTGGTTTCAGAAATCTAGAAAGGCTTGGATTAAGGACGGAGACCGGAATACCAGGTTTTTCCACCTTTCTACTATTATTAGGAGGCAGAGGAATCAGATCGATGCTATTAAAGACTCCAATGGTGATTGGGTCTATGAGGATGAAGATATTCGTCGCCTGGCCCTTGACTTCTGTAAAGACTTATTTAAAGAAGATGATGTGGATCTAGATAAAGCCCTTTCTGGGATTTCCTTTCCTAGGCTGGAGGAGGATGCTATTAAGGAAGCTTTCCATCCTATTGACCAGAAAGAGATTGATATGGCTTTCTCTAGTATTGGAGCTACTAAGGCTCCGAGGATCGATGGTATTCCTGCTAGTTTTACCACAAACACTGGGAAACTGTGAAGGAAGGCATTTATAGTTTTGTTAAAGGTGTTTTCGGCGGATCCAACGATATTAGGCTGGTGAATAAAACCCTCCTGGTTCTGATCCCAAAAGTTGAAAAACCTTCCTCCTTTTTACAAATGAGGCCGATTAGTCTTTGCAATGTGTTGTACAAAGCTATCACTAAAATTGTGGCAAATAGACTCCGGCGTATTCTTCCTGAGATTATCAGCCAGAATCAAGGCAGTTTTGTTCCTGGCAGACAAATGATGGATAATGTGGTTATTGCCAAGGAGATGGTTCATTCCATGAAGATGAAGAAGGGTAAGAAAGGTATTGTGGCTCTCAAGCTGGATCTGGAGAAAGCTTATGACCGTTTAAACTGCAGTTTTCTTTTGGATAGTTTAAAGAGAGCTGGTATCCCAGAGAGCTGGAGGAGATTGATTGAGGATTGCATTTCTTCTCCTGTTTTTTAGGTTTTGATCAATGGAGATATGTCTGATGAGTTCTCACCCTCTAGGGGGATCCATCAAGGGGATCCTATGAGCCCTTTCCTTTTTGTTATTGCTATGGACAAGTTGTCGCACCTGATCCAAGAGGCTGTGAGCAATGGGATATTCACCTTGAGAACGCCGCGTATTAATCCCCAAAGGAGAGCCGGCTGGCGGATCTCCACGGTCCCGCTCAGAGAGATCCGCTGGCGAACCTATAAGGCTAATCTCCTCCTTCACCTGATTCGCCACAATAACGGTTGACCGCCGACTCGGCCATAAAGACCATTAATGAGCTATCAATTAGCTAACCGCCAGGTTAAAAGTAACCTGTAACCGCCATTAATGGAACATTAATGGAGACTTTCTAGTTGCTGAAGGTTACGACTTCCTAGCTATATATATAGCCTACATCCCTAGGCTATCAAGGTACACATTCTCACATCCTTTATCAATTCAGTTTGTTCCCTTGATTCACCTTACTGACTTTGGAATCGGAGCTTCCCCCCGTCGAACCCAACGACGCCCCCACAGGTATGGAAGTTGATCAGAATTTCTCTGCTTGTTATCAATTGGTGCGGTGAGCGTGGAATCCTTAATCAAACAAAGGGTTTTTCGTTCACATTAAGAAACTATGACAACTGGAGATCAGAATCCCTCTTCAGGGATTGAAACACCATTAGTTACACCGTCTAGTGCTGGCCGCACAGATTCAACTGCTCCTGCAACGCACGTCGAAAGTAGTTTGAACCCTGATGCTTTCATCAACATGTGTGCACAAGCAATCGGAGAGCGGTTTGGACCCGAGACAGGGAATCGCCTACGGTCGTTTATGACCCTCCCTCCGCATTGGAGCATGGCGTCCATATCGGTTGTATCATCTTGGCCCTTGTTAAACTTTGGACCAGGCGCCCAGAGTTCTTCATTTCTCCAAGCTCACAACACGGATTCCATGGTAACTACTACGGTGGCAGTTAGAGAACGACAAATCAATCGGGAGTTATTCCCTGATGGCGCGGAAGGAAGTCAAAGGAATGATTCAACCCTCCCGGGCGGATCTACGGGTCCTGGATTAAATCGAGGTGGGTCCAAAATTCCGAGGCGCCCACGGACAAATCTCTCCCTTGGCGGATCCGAAGGGCGAACACACAAAAAACATAGGAAGGAGAAAGGTAGGCGGTCTAAATCACATTCGCCTCGACGACCGAAATCCTCCCATCGTGGCCGATCGCCCCCATCTACTGGTCATAGACGGAGTAAAAGGCCAAGGGAGACACCCCATTTGAGTGGACCACCGCCGCCGCCACCCCCAAGAACTGTTGGTCACATCCCGTCGGGAAGCCATGGAGGGGGTAGTGGGCAAGCTCCCCCAGGTGGGGGGTGGAGGAGGTAGTAGCGGAAGAGGAGGCGGACGCGGAAGCGGAGGAGGGCATTCGCCATCAGATCCATCATCTGGGTCAAGCTCTTCTTCCTCTCCAAGCAGATCTCCACGAAGGGGTCGCCCAAGGGCGGATCCGGAGAATTTTGATGATAGAGTTAGAGCTCTGGTACTCTGTATGAATGAGGAAAATGCCAGGCATAATCCGTTCGCCAATAGAGATTCGCCTTTCGCAGCTTGGATTGAGGCGGAGGAAACAGATAGAGCTTTTAAAATACCTAATCTCGCTATATACACAGGTGTTGACAATCCGGAAGCTCACGTCAGAAAATACCGAATACTGCTTAAACTCAATCGTGCCACTGAACCGGTGCTCTGCAAAATGTTTATCACCACGCTAGGGGGTCTAGCCTATGGGTGGTTTCAGTCTCTACCTCCGGGCTCGATAAACAGTTTTGATCAATTGAGCAGGGAATTTTGTGCTAAATTCGCCGGCTGTATTTCTCCAGTGGTTAAATCAGGGAAGCTTTTTGAGTTAAAGCAGAAGGCGAACGAATCCCTTCGGGAGTACGTGGACACTTTTAACCAATTGTGCATACAAATCGTTGATGTGGATATCTCCGTGGCAGTGGAATGTTTTGTGAGAAACACCACTTGTAAGAGCTTGCAAGAAGATCTAATTCGAAAGAAACCCACCAGCATAGCAGAATTGATGGAACGTTGTAAAGACTTTATCGAGGTGGATGACATTCACCGAGGATCACTGTCATCGCCTAAAAGGGACAAGGGCGAATCTCGCCATCGAGATAGAGACAAAGACAAGCGTCAGGATTCTTCCTCTAGAAGCAGGCAAAGAGGTTCTAAGAACAAATCAACGTTTGTCACCTCTTTCACACCTCTCAACGCTTCTAAAAGTGAAGTCCTTATGTGCATCGAGAACAGTCAACACAAACGGAGCATTTCATACCCCGAACCAAAAGGGGGGAGTACACCAATACTGGTAAAAATCCTAAAAATTATTGTAAATATCACAGGAAAAATGGCCATGACACCGATGCATGTTGGGAGTTAGCTCGGGAAATCGAGCGTCTCATTGAGAGAGGTAAATTGGATCGGTTCATCCAAAGTGATGGTAAGAAAGGAGATGGCGATAGATCCAAAGAGGACCCAAAGAAGAAGGGAAAGGGTACCATTAATGTCATAGCAGGCGGACCTGGATACCAACCAATGCTGAAAAAGGCAAAGACCACCGCTCTTGACAGAACATCGTTAAATCGCCCCTTTGCCGATGTAGGTCCTGAAATCTCTCCCCATGCGGATGCATTGGTCGTCACTATGGTGGTGGAAGGCTGGGAGATGAAAAGAGTGATGATTGATACTGGAAGTTCGTGCAATGTCATCCCCAGAGGAGCTTTCGCCAAACTCATGATTGATCCAGTCTAGGTAGAGCCAACTATGGTTGATATCCTAGGAGTGACGGGACACACTATCCAAACAAAAGGCCAAGTCACTCTGGATTGTGAGCTTACAGACGATGATCAGGTCTGGAAAGGTGATCTGGAATTTTCTGTCTTGGATGGTCAGTTAGCTTACAATATCATCCTCGGACGACCCTTTATCTCTGAAGTAGCAGCCCTTATCTCCATACGCCACTTAACTCTTTACATCCCCACAGCCAAGGGAGGTGTAATGATTAGAGGTAGCCAAAAGGTGGCCCAGGAGACATATTCGGCATCACTAATGATTCGCCCCCAATCTAAAGAGGAGGATGAAGAGGAGCTCGTCACAATGGCCTTGGGCGAGACAGAAATGTACCTTATGGCGGATGAAAAGCAGGTGCGAATGGCTAAAGGGCTCAAAGGCGAAATTAAAGACGCAATCACCAAGGTACTCCGTGAAGCGGAGGATGTCTTCGCATGGAAGGATGAGATTCTGCCCGGAATTAGTCCAAACGTGATCACTCACAAGCTCAACATTGATAAAAATGCTGTTCCTGTAGCTCAGAAGCGGAGAAACCATGGCCTCGAAAGGCAGAAGGTGATAGAAGAAGAGATCACCAAGCTCCAACGGGCGGACGTCATTGAGGAGGTGCTTTATACTCAATGGCTGGCGAACGTCATTCTGGTAAAGAAGGCGGGCGGATCTTACCGCATGTGTATTGACTTTACGGATCTCAATAAAGCTTATCCCAAAGACAACTATCCTCTGCCATGTGTTGACATGCTCGTGGACGGAACCGCCGGTCACGCCATGTACTCCTTTACGGATGTGAAGTCAAGTGATCATCAGATCCCCATGGAGCCCTTAGATAGAATCAAGACCTCGTTCGTAACACATCGGGCCACTTATTGCTTCAAAGTCATGCCCTTTGGGCTTAAGAACGCGGGTGCCACTTATCAGAGGATGATGAACAAGATATTCGCAGATAGTAAAGGTGATAATTATTCTGTCTATGTGGATGACATGATCATTAAAAGCACAACCGTGGAAAAGCATGCAGATGATGTAAAGGAGGTACTGGACGTACTCCGACGCCACAATATTAAGCTGAACCCGGAGAAGTGTACTTTTGGTGCGACGTATGGAAAATTCTTAGGGTTCATGATCAGCGAAAAAGGAGTTAGCCCAAATCCTGACAAGGTTAAGGCTGTCCTAGAAATGCAAGCACCACGGAACATCAGAGAAGTACAACGCCTTAATGGGCGGATCGTAGCCTTGGGCAGGTTTATCTCCTGTTCAGCTCGTAGATGTCAGCCCTTTTACGAGGTCATCAAGAAGCAAAAGACGTTCGAGTGGAATGAGGATTGTGAAAAGGCCTTCGAAGGAATCAAGCGGTTCCTCACGGAGCCGTCCATGATGAGTCGGCCAATGAAAGGTGAGGACCTTTACATGTATGTATCGGTTACGGATAAAGCTGTGTGCACGGTCATGATATGAGAGGAGGATGGCCAGCAGTTTCCGATTTACTATGTGAGCAAGGTTCTGAAAGATGCCGAAACCAGATATTCTAAGCTTGATAAAATGGCGCTGGCTGTTGTCACCACAGCAATCCGCCTTAGGCCATATTTTCAAGCTCATACTGTGGTGGTTCGAACGAATATACCGATGAGAAAGGTGTTGCAGAAGCCGGACACTTCTGGAAGGTTGATGGAATAGGCAATCCGCCTTGGTGAGTTCGATGTGAGATATGAAAGCAGGTCAGCTTTGAAGAGTCAGGTCTTGGCAGACTTTGTGAATGAATTCACTGAAGAGGGGATTGATCATCCTAAGCCTCCAATGGAAGAGTGGACAATATACACCGACGGTGCCTCCTCGGCGGATGGAGCTGGCATAGGCGTTGTGATCAAGGGTCCTCAATACATAAAGTTACGGTACGCAGCAAAATTGAATTTTCATGCAACTAATAATGCTGTTGAATATGAAGCTTTGGTATTGGGATTGCGCCTACTCAAAGAAATCACTCCCGAGCGGATTGTGATCTATAGTGACTCCAAACTAATGGTCAATCAAGTAATCAAGAATTATGAGGTAAAAGATGATGTTTTGGCCAAATATGTAGCAGAAGTCAAAAAATTGCTAGATCACCTTGAGGCTAAAGAAACCAAATGGGAACTGATTCATGTACCCAGGGAGTCCAACACTGAGGCGGATCATTTGGCCAAAATGGCCTCTAGTGAGGAGAACTGGACAGATCCAGACTGTCCCTTCGAAGTTAAATTAGCTCCAGCCTTCGCTTCAGAGGAAGTATCCCTACTCACAACAGTAGAAGATGATTGGAGATCGGTCATTCGCCAATATCTGCTATGTGGAACTTTACCTGAGGATAAGGAAGAGGCACGGCGGATAGTTAGAAGGGCGGCTTATTTCTCCATAATCAACGATGGCCTTTATAGAAAATCTTTTAGCCAACCTTGGTTAAAGTGCATTCTGGCGGAAGAGGGACAATAAGTCCTCAAGGAGCTACATGAGGGATCATGTGGGGCCCATGAAGCATCCGCCACCATCTTAAAGAAATCCAGGTTAGCAGGTTTCTACTGGCCCACAGCCGAACTGGATGCACAAAAATTGGTAGAATCTTGTCATAGTTGCCAGATTCATGCGAATGAATCACATACTGCCAAACATCTCCAGAGGCCCATCATAGAAGGACGGCCATTCGCCCTCTGGGGAATAGACATCGTCGGACCATTCCCTCCAACTCGCCGACAGAGGAAGTACATGGTAGTGGCAGTAGATCATTTCACCAAGTGGGTGGAAGCCGAAGCTGTCTCCTCCATCACTATAGAACGAATGGTGGAATTCGTCAAGGACAACATCATAGGAAGATACGGTGTTTCACATACCATTATCACTGATAATGGAACACAGTTCAACTGTAGCGAGTTCAAAACTTTCTGTGAAGAGTTGGGCATTCTGAACAGATTTGCCTCCGTTTATTATCCCCAGTCCAACGGAATGACCGAAGTCACGAACCGGACGATCATAAAAGGGATAAAGAAGAGATTAGGAGAGCATGATAAGAAGTGGGCGGATCAGCTGACGAGCGTTTTATGGGCTTATCGCACCACTCCTAGGACGGCCATAGGAGAAACACCATTCGCCCTCTCTCATGGTGTAGAGGCTGTGATCCCAGTCGAAATACACGTCCCAAGCGATAGAGTGGCCTTTTATTGTGAGGAGGACAACGGCAAAAGGCTAAGGGAAAGTCTGGATCAGGTAGGAGATCGAAGAGACCAAGCCTATGTACGCATGGCGGTGTATAAACAACGGATCGCCGCTTACCATGATAAAAATGCCAAGCTTGTGGATCTAAATGTGGGTGATCTTGTGCTCCGAAAGGCCGACAAAATCCAGTCTCGAGAAGGCAAGGGCAAGTTAGGGCTCAACTGGACGGGTCCGTATCAGATAGTGGACAAGATTGGATCCGCCACATTTAAAATTTAGGACATGGAGGGCAACACATTGCCGCGCACATGGAACCTCCAAAATCTCCGCAAATATTTTGTCAGAAAATGAGGTGTACACACGGTCTTGAGTACTCTTTTTCCTTTAGTAAGCTTTTTCCCATGTGGTTTTTCTTACTAAAGGTTTTAACGAGGCTCACCTATAAGACCTGCCTGCTTGCTGTAATAAAACATTTCTCCCATTAATAAACATCATTTGTTTTATTATCTGTGTTCTTTTTAAAGTTTATTGCAGCAATATCAATATTCCAGTCTTAAAAAGAAGGGGGGCATCCAACGCTCTCCGCATTAACAAAGTATCGCTATCTCATAGCTACTTTTTCTCCTTAGGCATAAGAGAATCTATCTTATGGGCGGATCCATCTCTGAGAGGATCCTAATCTCCGATAGAGTTAAAACGATCCTTGGACGCAAGGTCTTTACACTCTCTTACATATCCTTCCCAAAAAAGGATTCACAAGTCCTACGGGCGGATCACTTCACCTCAAAGACAGGTAGCAAATTGATCCCCTAGGCAGCTTTACTTCCTTCAATGGAATAAAACAGCTTCTAACCTTCACAAAGGTCCATGCAATGGAGTATGGCTGGCCACCTACTCCAAAATAAATCCTAGATGCCTATATATTTACTTACGCAAACGTAATAGTAAAATAAATAGCTGCCATAAAGGATTAAAACAAATTGTACTTAACGATTTTTACAAATCACAAGTAAACAACTAAGTAATAATGGGAGCATCCTCCTTTACACTATCCTTGCTTACGGTGCTTGCCTGGGAAGCCTCCTTCTCCACAACCTCAGATACACCAACCAAAGGTACCTCCTTTTCCACGGAAGATGTGGGACCAAGAGGAAGGGCGTTATCAGTGATCGGTTCTTCACCCGCCTTGGGGGGCACTTCCTCAAGCTCCACTAGAGTGACATTAGTGGAAGGTTTGCTTTCTTCCATGGGTCCCTTCATCCATCTCCGAACATATTCGCGGAGGTATTTCTTAGCGTCTGACATTTTTTCATATTTGGCTACGTCTTCTAGTTCGGGGACGGCGAACTGCGGATCTATAAAATCAATCTCGGGATGCGCCAGGGAAAAGTACGCCATGAGCAGTTCGCCATAATAGAAGGCTTGCTCACCCGCCGTATATTCAGCTTCTCCTAGGGCGTCCTCATGGTTCTTGGTGTCTGTCACAATCTTTTCTTTTAGCTTCTCGATCTCCGCGTCTCTAAGGACTAAGGCAGCTGTGGCAGAGGCAAGGTTCGCATTAGCAGAAGCAATGTTCGCATTGGCATCCGCTACCTCTTTCTCCAGCTTTTCAATGGTTGCCTTATCCGCCACACCTTGCAGGAGCTCGGCCTCCATAGCACGTATGCGGGTATACATCTGTCAAAAACAAACAGTTTCGTTAAAAGAAAAGAGCAAAGGAACAACTTTCTCTACAAAAAGAAATCCTTTCTAGGGGACTCACCATGAGGAGCTCCGTTTTTCCCTTTTGCGCATGAATGGAACCAGGAATTTGGTTCTGATTCCTTTGCACTTCGCCCACCTGACCCAGGGCCTCATCCAAGTCGTTTATGATGGATTCATTCTCAAAAGATCCTTGAGCGCCATATTTAGCGGACCAGTATCCGCCCATATCAGGCTTCGCCATCTGCACAAACATTCAAGGGTCAAAACTCAAGTCCAAAACTTGATAAACAGATAAAAATAAAAGGCAACTTACCTGTTCCATCTCCCCTACAGGCATGGTGGACTTCATGGCATCCGCCATAAGCTTAAAACCTCTAGAAGCTGCAGGTTTCCTCCTTTTTAATGGCGGCTCAACCACTATTTCCGTAGGACGTTTTCCAGTATCCTTTTGAGGATTCGCCACTTGATCTTTCTTACGCGCCTCAGCCTCTAAGAACTTCCTACGCTTCTCTGCAATAGCGTGATTGGCCTTAGATAAACCCCTGCCAAAGAAAACATTAAAGTAATCAAAGTTCAAGAAGAAATAAAAGTTACCTTGGTCAAATTGCGCAATCTTGGAGTAAATGAACTGCTCCCCCTCTCGGCGAATCAACGGAATATCGCTCATCATGAAGGCTAAAGCGTCTGCGTATGTCCATGCATCCGCCTTGATCTTCTTCATGAGCTCCGCCACCACTTCATCACTATCGGTCAATATTCGCATATCGCCCGCCATGTGTAAAGGCTTGGGATTCCAAAACGAGGGAAAACCCATTGATTCGCCCTCTTTTATCTTCACATAGAAGAATTTCTCGTCCCAGCAATGGACATTGGACATTTTGTCACTGAATGGCGAATATACTCCGAATTTGGCGAAAGTGAGATAGGATTCGTACTTCCGTTTCGAGGGTTTATGGAAAGCTCTAAAAACACGACCCGTATATACCACTCCTAAATTTGAGGCGAGGTAGCAGTCTAAAGCAATATCCAACCAACCGTTGGGATGCAGTTGGCTGGCCGTAATATCAAAGTAGGAGAGGATGTCCGCCATCATCTTTGGAAGAGGAAGTCGGAACCCTCTCTCCACATGACTGCAATATACTGTTAGAAAATCGCTAGGCGGACATGAGGGTCGTTGATGGTTTGAGGCTAACTGAGTCTCATAATTATTGATCCAAGGGAAGCGATTCGCCAGATCCATTAGATCCGCGACACTCATACGCGACGGAGTAGACTCCGCTCGAGGGTTCTTTTTCCTAGGTTGGATTGAAGAATAGACCATTGTCCCCGGAAAACACCTAGACTTAACGGCCGGAGCGGTACCGGAGACAGAAGTAGAAAGAACGAGATTCCTAGTGGAACGAGTTTGGTAATGATTACACGCCGAGTTACTAAACCCAGCTAAATCGGAGCTAACTGTGTCCTCGGGGAAAGAGGAGTTCTCCGATGACGAAGTGGTCCAACTAAAATCAACTACTATTTCAGGGGAAGGGGTCGAATTAAAAAGCTCCGAAGTTGATCTAGAAGATGAAGAAGAACTCCTAAACATTCAGAACAAATCAAGTAAGAAAAGATGAACTTACATGAAATCAAAAAGCTTTGAACTCTGAAATTCCCAGGAAAAGCTTCGAGCAGTAAAGAAGAAAGTGAAGACGAAATGGAGAAGAGAGAGAAAGCAAGGAAGAAAGAAGGACGTCTTCTCTTTCCTAGGACAGTGCGCCCGTTACACGTGTCACTCCTCGATTGGCATCGAACAGAGTGCGCATTAATACAGGTGTTCATGACGGCGCGCGGAAGCTCAAAAGCCCTAAAGGACTTTAAAGGACTTTTGGAGGGGCTTCTGATAACATAGAGATATTATCCCGAGGACCAAAAGGGATATTCACCTTGAAAACGCCGCGTATTAATCCCCAAAGGAGAGCCGGCTGGCGGATCTCCACGGTCCCGCTCAGAGAGATCCGCTGGCGAACCTATGAGGCGAATCTCCTCCTTCACATGATTCGCCACAGTAACGGCTGACCGCCGACTCGGCCATAAAGACCATTAATGAGCTATCAATTAGCTAACCGCCAGGTTAAAAGTAATATGTAACCGCCATTAATGGAACATTAATGGAGACTTTCTAGTTGCTGAAGGTTACGACTTCCTAGCTATATATATAGCCTACATCCCTAGGCTATCAAGGTACACATTCTCACATCCTTTGTCAATTCAGTTTGTTCCCTTGATTCACCTTACTGACTTTGGCATCGGAGCTTCCCCCCGTCGAACCCAACGACGCCCCCACAGGGACGGAAGTTGATCAGAATTTCTCTGCTTGTTATCAGTGTCCATCAACAAGTTCTGCCCTCCTATTACCCATTTGTTCTTCGCTGATGATGTGATGATCTTTGTGGAAGGGAATGAGGAGCAAGTTGGTGTGGGTATGGATTTCCTTAATTGTTTCTACGCTGCTTCTGGCCAGAAGATCAATATCCAAAAATCTCGGATGCTTTGCTCTAAAAACATGGATAAAGGCATTTGTAAAAGGCTAAGTGATTTATCTGGTATTCCTCTTACTCACTCTTTGGGTAAGTATCTAGGGGTCCCCCTCCATAGCGACAGAGTTTCCAAAACCTCTTTTAAAGAAACTCTGGATAAAACTAATGGGTTGTGTGCTAGTTGGAAAGCTAATTCTCTTTCCCTGGCAGGCCGTCTAACGTTAATTCAGTCTGTCAATTGCGCGGCTCCTAATCATATCATGCAAGCTTGTAGACTGCCTGAGCCTATTCTTAATGAGCTTGACAAAATTAACCGGTGTTTCCTTTGTGGAGAGTCTGGAGAGGGGAAAAAGATTCACCTTGTCCCTTGGAAGGAGGTCTGCCAACCGAAAAGTATGGGAGGTCTTGGGATAAGACAAGCTAAGGATAATAACAAAGTCTTATTAATGAAGCTCCTCTGAAGAATGTGGCAATGCCCCTCCTCTCTTTGGGTTCGTCTTCTCTGTGGAAAGTATCTAAAAGACAAAAAATTTGGGGGCCCTAAGGAGAGAGTTGTCAATTGTTCTTTCCTCTGGAAAGGGCTTAGCGCTGTGTTTGCAGAGTTCTGCTCGGGGGTTGGCTTGGAGGTGGGTTATGGCAAATCCATCAGTTTCTGGAATGATATCTGGATTGGAGACAAACCATTATTAGAAGTGTGTAGCTCCCCTCCGCCTAGTAATATCCATAATTGGAGGATCGCCGATGTGGTTGATTCTGAGGGGGACTGGATTTGGTCTAAGTTTGACACCTTCTTTAGCCTGGATACTCTCCTTAGAATTAGAGGAGTGAAGATAAGTAATCAAGAGGAAGATAAGGATAGGCATTGTTGGGCCCTGACTAACAATGGAGCTTATTCATGCAAATCGGCCTTTGAAGCATTTACCCTCAACAGGTCCGGTCCTATCTCTGATACTTGGAAATTCATTTGGGCCCTAAAAATCCCTTACCGTATTAGGAGTTTCCTGTGGCTGGGGGGTAAGGACAAGTTGCTTACTAATTCGGATAGGCATAGACGGCATCTGGTGGATTCAGGAGCTTGTAGTAGATGCAGAGGCCATGATGAAACTTTGTGCCATGCTCTTAGGGACTGCTCTAAGAGTAAAGAGGTGTGGAAGAAAATTCTCCCACACCACATTCTTTCTTCCTTCCTTGCCCACTTTGAGCGTGACTGGTTCTCTGATGGTGTTAGTGGGAAGCTACTGGCTAACATGGAGCATGGTGATATTTTCTTTGCTATCATCTGTCACCAAATTTGGAAGTGGATGAACGAGGAGATTTTTGGTGATAAAACTGTTTTTATTCCTAACTTAGCTGAGTTCTTCTCGGAAAAACTCTCTAATATTACTGAGAGTTTCAAAGGGGATTCCCTTGCCAGGTCTACCCAGAAGAGAGATGTCCACCTCCTTGGTTGGAGCAGGCCGAGAGAAGGGGTGGTGAAATTGAATACGGATGGCTCCTGCCTCAATGATGGGAAGATTGCTGCCGGAGGTGTTCTTAGAGATGTGGGGGGCGCCTGGCTGTCTGGGTCACCCAGAATCTGGGGTTGGGCTCTTCATTTTCAGCGGAGCTTTGGGGAATTCTCTCTGGTATCAAGCTTGCCAAGAGTCTGGGTTTAAAGATGTTATCTGTTGAGTCTGATAACATGGAGGCCATTAAAATGATTTCTGATAATCATGCTATTTGTCTTAATAGCCGAAACCTTATCAAAGCTATTAAAAGGCTCTGCTCTTCCTTTGAGTTCATAAAGTTCAGCCACATTTTCAGAGAGCAGAACCGGGTTGCTGATCCCTTGGTGGTGGCTGGTCATGAGGGGATGTTGGGCGTCACTACCCTTTCTGATCCTCTTATTTTTCTCTCTCCTCTTCTTTTAGAAGATAGGATTGAGGTTAGCTTCCCTAGGCTGATCCCATGATAGGTTTTCTTTTTTGTTTGGATGTTTTTTCCTTTCCTGTTTCTACCAAAAAAAAAAAAGAAACAACCATTTTTAATATCAATTAATATTTAATATCTATCGAGGATAATAAATAACAAACCGCTAACTGCAAATATTAACAGAAGAATTATCGAATGCTCAAGATTTTTCAATAAAATTTCATTCGATAACCGGTTAAGTATTTAACTATGGCTCCACCAATTTTGTGGATCTGATAGAATTGGGTGTGATGACTGGACCAAAAGTAGAAAATAAAAAAAATCCAGCTAAATAGAGGGACGGTTGGTGTGGAGAAGAATACACATTGAAAAAGACCTAACAATGCCACTAAATATTATACAGTTGTTTTGGTGGATCATCCACTCTCTTCTCTTCTCTTCTCTAAACTATACACAAATTATTGGGTTGCTTTGCTAGTACTATTTTTCTCTCTTTACATGACCTTTAAATTTAAACTTTTCAATATTCACTGTGTTGAACGCTCAATGAGGATTAAAATTGCACGTCTTTTATTGAGAAGAAAAACGCATTTTTTTATTAATGAACTTCCAAAGTGCATTGTATAATAAACACTAGCATTAAGATTACATCTTTTTATACATAAATACTAAATTTACACCTTATCTTAAAAATTAAAATTAAAACCAATAAGTTATTTACACCATTAAAATTAATTAGTTGTAAACATAATAATTATAGGTAAAATTCTTTTTTATTATGATCCCCTAAAAAAAAAAAAATCATTATCCCAGAAAAATAAAGAAAGTCCAATTAAACCTTTTCATTAGCATAGTTTTGTAAGATAGATAATCTGAGTAGGTTTGAGGGGTTTTGTTCATTTATCTTGTTCCGGAATCATTACTAACTCATAAATTCTGATTTCTTTTCTTTTTAAATTTTTGGAAGTAACAGAATTGAGTTGCCAAATAAAATATGAATTTAAATAAATGATACCTTTATGATATGTAGTTGTAGGTATGAAATTTGTAATAAAATAGTGGGCATTAAAATGATTTGATTGAAAAAAAAAGTAAATGAATGGAGAAGAGGTCGCAGGGCATACAAATATAGGTAGGTGAAGGTGAATGAACTGAGTGAAGAAGGAATTCTGGATAAGCCTCCAAAAGAAAAGCTGTTTGGGAGGGAGGGACCCTCACTAAGTTATATGCATTAATAAATATTCATTCCTATAAACTCTTTTTTCAACTTCCATAATAAGTGATAGCAGAGTTTGAGAAAGTAGATATTATCTTATCTTAAAACACTGTTTATGTGTAATTCTCCTTCCCCTTCACTCACTCACAAGGATATATTGGAGCCACTTCAGAGCTCGGGAGCTTAATTTGCCTACATCTTTAACTAACTAGTATGATACTGTTTCTTTCTTTACAGTCCCATAATATTAATGTTATATTTCTAAATCTACACTTTAATACAAATTGTTGTGAATTCTAAACTTATAAAGCTCATCTTTTCTTAAATAACTATGTCCAAATCATTAATTATTTTCAAATCAACTTTTTTATCTTGATGACATTTTGTAACTCATTTTCTTAAAACATAAGTTCTTAATTTATGAAAATTATAAGCAATTTAAAACTTTAAATAAAAAGGTAAATATCTTATCATTTTTAAGAAATCAATGTTAAACTAATACGGATCAGTCACAAATTGAGGATTTTAATTTTAAATCCACGAAGATATTTCTTTTCTAACTAAACTAGAAGGAATTAATCTAGGTTTTACGGCCTAAATCTATAGAAAATCAAAAATCCCCCACTGTTGAAGGTTGAAAACCTTAACAAGCTTCACAAAAAAGTAGATAAAATTGTATTGATTAAAAGTTGTATTTCCTTACAAAGAAATGAGCTTATATAGTTCTCTCTAATAAAAGGTAAACGACACAATTAACTTAACTAGGGTTATAAATAATAAAGAGTCATAGGGGTAGAATAGGAATGAAATGTCAAAATGACATTTAGGAAATTAAAATTAAAGGACAAACAATAAGGTTAAAATGGCATATTTGTAAATAAGAGATGTAAGGAATTGGGCAACCTTCGTCCCTTTGTCTCATAGCCTAGTGTGTCTTCTTCTTAGGCTTAAAAGCTGATTCGTTGTCACTAAAAAACAACATTTGGTCGCTGAAAGTGAATTTGCTGTCGCATAAAAGAAACACTTCGTCGCTGAAATAGGAGCCACTCGTCCAGCTCCTTCTGGGCAGGAGCAGCCCCACACGCTGTGTGGGGGCGGAACTAGCTAATTTTGGTCATTTGCACCATGCGCCCAATCTCGCCTCGTGTCTCGCCCGATTCGCGTATTCCTTTTGCCACGACTCGAACCATTGAGGAAATGCTTCGCATCATAAACTTATAAAAAAAAATTAAAGATGTCTATCATTTTTATATTAGATAGTGTTAGCGATATTTTACAAATATACCAATCTCAACCTTGTCACGTGTGGTCTAAGTATGGGCGTGCCAGATAATTTATTTCTCGATTAATATGGATGGTTAAATTTATGGAGTTTGCACGTCAAAACATGAAATTTAAACAAAACGATTCGTGAGGGACGCAATGCTATGAGCGGTAGGAAAAAAAACGGGTCTAACTTCGTTTGTGGACTTCTGATTTGAGCGGTACTTGAGCAGATTGAGAGTAGCACAACTAATTCAAGTCAGGGGAAAATTTGGACTAAACTTTGGATGACTCGTATGAGAGCTTATGAATATGGAATTGATAGACAAAAAGACTAAAATTAAGTTCAGGAAGTTAGAAATGAGTTTGTATAAAAATCGAGGATATAAACAGACTTTAAATGGTTTGAAACAGGAACGAGAAAATGTCGGATATAATATGTAAAAAGCTGGGGAGAATATATAAAATAATTTGAGTGTAAAAATCAATTCGTCAAATGGGTTTCTAAACACGGAATCGGAAAAAACGAAAGGCCAAATTGAAATTCAGAATGTCAGGAAGAATGTTTAGAGGAAGTCGATAGCAAAATGGTACTTTAGAGACTCCAAAGCAGAGTTGGAAAAACGTTTGATAGAAACTATAAAACTTTACAAGGATTGATTTCAATGAGCATTCATCTTGATAACTTTTGGACTCAAGATTTGACAATTGCATGTAAAGGTATAAAAATGGATTTCTAGAGAATTGAATTGAAGTTAAAATGACCTTAAAAAACTAAGTTAAAGCTAGAAATTATGAAGAAATGAATCTAAAATTCTAGAAAGAATTTGACATAGTGTAGGTGTATTTTTTAGGTTGATTGGTTGGGACTTGGAATGGTTTCTTTGAGGTCTATTTATAATTTTTTGGGATGGTTAGTTGGCTGAATAGGTTGCCCACTTCTCTTAAATTTTTCTCATCTTTTGCCTACTATTTAATTTCATCCCTCAATGCCTAATTTTTCTCTACATTTGTGCCACTTCACCCCACTTCCCTTGATGCAAGGCTTAATGCATGGTAAGAAGTGGATGGCTATTTGCACATGTGCTAAAGATGTGTGAGTGTGAGCGGCCGCTGAATCCGATTACTCTTTCGCTTTTTTAAGGGGCTTTCGGCATGAGAATCTGTTTTTACATTTCACCGGCACTTACCGTTTTTAAGGACGATGCTTAGTGTCTCCCTTCTAGTGAATGCATTATTTTACTTATCAGCCTTTTATCATGTTTTTAGTCTAATAATTATATGTCAGAGTCGTTATTCGGGTTTAATGTTCGGAAACATATAAATTTAGATGACATACGAGCTCATAACATGTCATCTCTTCAGAGTTAGGTTCGTGACTTAAAAGATATAAAGGTCTGATTAATGAACGTGTAGACTTGTCTTTTATTAAAATACGATATATAATATAAGTCAATTTCCATTTAAATTACCGATTTACGATAGAAATCGATAAATAAATACGGAAAAGATAAAAATAGATTACATCATAATTGAAGGGCACAAATACCTCTGATACATCATTTCTAGTCCTAAATAAACTATTAAACCTGCAAAATCGATAAACGTTAATCGCGAGACATTAGGACCCATCTTTCGGATTAAACTACGACACTTGACTCGATAAAATATGACCCATACAAAGTCTAATCAATCTAACACAATATCATGCAATTAAATCCATAGCGTAGTTTATAGTTCTAACCGATTTACTATTTTAGAAAAGACTAAAATACCCCTTATATCAGAATGTTGATTTTGATTCCATAAATTACATACAAAATACATAAAAATACAAAATAAACATAAATTTACCGAAAACATGAGATCCTACTCTACTCGAACGAAAACGGAGATCTGTCTCTCTGACTTTTTCGCCGATTTGCTACGTACGTAGCGGGTAAATTTCATCAATGGTGTACAACATTTGCCCCATTTCACACTTTGGTGTACAAACCTCATTTTGTCTCACTAATATATACGAACTTATAGATGACCTCCCACTATGGTGTATGGCCAATTAAAATAACCGGTCAACGCCAGTCAACGTGTCATATCATCATTTTTTCATCCCTTCCATTTAAAAATACGGGACCCCTAAAATTAAAATGTCTAAAATACCCTTACTAATTTTTCCTCCTAATTAACTAAAAGTACAAATACTTAAATTACTTTTATGTCCCTTGATATTTCCTTTTACCATCATTATCTCTCATTCATTTTTATCAGCATCATCTCTCTTTACTTCATTCTCTTACTTTCTCTCTCCTCTGTTTCTTTTCAATTTATTCACTTCTCTCTCTGGTATTACATGTGGCAACGACGAGGATGTTGATGCTCTCCATTATAGTGTGAGGCATTGTAGAGGTTGCATTTGTCGTCCCATTAACCGTTGTAATGTCACGTTTGAAGTATTCATGTTGAAAGTCTCAAGATTACGCTTACCGTACCAATGATAACGTTGCGGAAAATTTCACCGTCAATTATCCAGAAATATGTTATTATCCAGAAATATGTTGGGTAAGATCTGGATTGTGTTTGTAACAAGAGAAGTTGCAGCAGTGACCATATGCATTGATTAGTTATCTTCTTTGTATACCTGCAAACCACAACTTACTCGAACCTCAATGATGAACTCCCCAATGCTTAAGTAAGTTCTGGTCTAAAAAAGGTAAAGAAAGAATAATATAGCAATAGCCTATATGTATTATGTCATAAATCCTACATTAATGGAGGAGGTTGAAACTTTCTATATAGAAATTGATATTTCTAGTATAAATATGAGAAAACTTACGATAAATCCGGGAAAAAAATTCCTTATAAAAAGATGTTATATATATGTGCTAAAAACTTATAAACATAATAGAATAATATATCCTCATTCACGAAGAAAGAAATTTAGTTTTAACCTTCCATCCGCGTCAGCCAAAGAATTCCGCCTCATTTCTTATCAGCAGAGCCCAGAAGTTCGAAGAATCTGTTTCTCTCCTAAAGAAAGTCCGCATGGCGAAACCAATCCTCCAAATGAGAAAAGAGGAGAATACAAAATAATCTGAGACCAAATTTCTAAATGTTCACATTTATTATCATTAAAAAAATAAAGAAATCACAGCAGTTGGAATTGAACCGAATTAAACCGAAATTGAATTGATATACTAATTCGTTTGGATTTAAATGGAACTAGAACAATACCCGCGTGCTACAGCGGAAAAATATCTATATGTTTTATATATTTAGAATCATTTAATTTAACGATATAAAATGACTGTTAACAACTTAAAATGGAAATTCCAAAAATTAAAATTGTTTAGTATTATATTTATTATAGAATTAAATTTTTTATTTTCTAAAATCATCATTTTTTGAATTTTTTCTCTCTAAACATCCACTTTCTCTCTTCTCACCAAACAATTTCTAAATAACCTTAAAATTAAAAACTTAAAGAATTAAAATTGTTAAAAATCTCATCAAGTCTTTAAATTTTACAATTTTGAAGTCGTCATTTTAGTTTTAAAGTTTTTGATAGTAAAGTGAAAAACTCCAGTCATCTCCCAGTTATAAAAGAAAAATTTCAGTCCTCATTTGGACAATTTTTTTTAAGGTATTAATTATGTGAAGGTACAATTTTTTTTTTTACTTTATTCCTATTATATATCATTAATTTTTGTATTAGAATGATAATTAGTTTTAATAGATAAGATAATTTATTATTTTTTAAAAGGAAATTTTGATATTCTCTTTTCAATTTTTATTAACTTGGACAAATAAAGTATCACTTGACACTGTGAAATTTGAGGTTAAGCCTCAACAACATATTTTTCTTTTTTCATAACACTACATCGTTTCGCAGTAGGTTGAACCGGAAATTATTTAAAACATGAGAACAAAATTGATAACAACCTCAATTGAAATTGATTTCATTTTTACTGTTACTTTTTCCTATCTCCTTTACTATAGATCGTTTTGTTTAATAAAAGTTTGATTGAATTTGTAATTTTTAGCGAATACAGTTTTGAGGTGGGCGTACAGACATTTCCTAACCAGGGTAGAGCATAACGTGTCAAAGAAGTTTAGAGGTAGTGATATGGTGCGAGTATCTGAGTTGGACACGTGTAAGAATAGATACAGGGCTAAACCAATGGGCAATTTAATCACAGAGCTAGAGAAGAGAAGACTACATAGTTTATTATGCAATGGGTTTGTTGTAGTGTCACATGCCACGTGGAGTCACGTGAACCCCATTTCATGTAACTCCCATAATATCACCGTACAGCTTATCAATTATCCAAATTAGACTTGTTTCTTTTCTTCCTTTCATTTGACTCTCCCACCCCCTTGCTCTTTCGCTCTCCTTCTCTCTGTATTTGTATAATAGCAAGCACAGTGTCGTGGAGCCCAGACCTGGACCTCTGCTTTGCTGGCTTCAAGCTCTCCATTGTTGCTATTTTATGGGGCTTGTCTGCTTAAACCAGAAAGAGAGAGAGACCCTTCCCTTCTTCAACTTGACTTCATCTTTTTAACAAATCAAATACTAGTTGCTTCATACATCCCACTTCTCTTTTCTCTTTTCTTCTTCCCTGAATCAATTATAACCAATTTGTGTCTTCTCTCTAATTTCTTTATGGATCCGAAGATCTAACACTTGGATTCACCCACATGGACTTTTTCCTTCAACTGCAATAGTTACTTCCTATCTACAACCACTCAAATTATAACAAGGTAAGCGTGATGTGATTGTTCAATTAGTTGATTTTTTGGTGATTTATGCTACTCTATACTTTTTAGGTTTCATGCTTCAATGTGAAATCTTACACCTTCTGGATTCTCCTATTGGCTGACCTAACCTCTCTTTTGGGCGTCAAAACGTGCCCTTTGACTATTCTTTTTCAACCATCTTCACTTCTTTTCTTTCTGTTCATTTTTTCTTTGTTACCGGCTGTTTGGTTATAGGTTTTCTCCTATCTCGGAAATAATGATCACTTCTTTATTAACTAGTTTGATTCATCTCCTTTTGTTCAATTCCTAACTGAAACCAACGAAATAAAGCGGCTTCTTCATATCTTTAAATTGATCTATTGAGTTTCAACGGTACACTTGTTGAGTCTCTCTTCTTTTTGTTGATTTTCATCTGGTTGAAAATTTTATTTGCTGGGAGGTGGGGGAGTGTTAATACGGAATTTGGGGTTTGGGGTAAAACATTGTGTGGATTCTTCTTCTGTATAATTACTTTATTTTTGTAGGTCGATGTGTGATTTTCTACTTACTTTTATGACGATTGAATTTTCGATTGGAAGCGTTGGATTGAGGTTTATGTTTGAAGTCTTTATTATACGCTGGCTAATTTTGTTTCAGCTTTTTGTTGTAGTGAATACCAACTGTGAAATAGGGAAGCACACAATTTACTGCTGTTGAGGAGTTTCTGGGTCAGAGGTTTTTTTGGGTGTGTATTAAATGTGGATGATTCGGAGGGTTTTTGGTTGAGATGAGGGATGTTATCTGGGTTGATGAATTTTCTGAAGGCCTGCTTTCGGCCAAGGTCGGATCGATACGTGCACAGCAATTCGGACAGTAGTGGTCGCCAAGATGGGCTGTTGTGGTACAAGGACCATGGACAGCACTTTAATGGTGAGTTTTCAATGGCGGTAGTTCAGGCCAACAATTTACTGGAAGATCAGAGCCAGATTGAGTCGGGCAGTTTGAGCCTACATGAGTCTGGTCCATTTGGTACATTTGTTGGAGTTTATGATGGGCATGGGGGTCCTGAAACGTCGCGCTATATCAATGATCACCTCTTTCAGCATCTAAAGAGTGAGTGGCTTAGATTTCGATGGGTTTTTTGCTTATCTCTATGGTTACAAATTTTGGTTACCATTTTTATCCCTGCTGAAGAAGGCATGATTCATTTAAGGAAAACGATAGCTTTATAGTAAGTATAAGGATACTGGTTGAGATATTTTGGAAGTGAAGGATTAAATATATGACTTCAATTATATTTGCATAATTTAATTGACCAAAGATGCTTTTAGTCATTTAGACAGGTATGATTCTCATTGCAGGATTTTGGATGCCGAGATAAATTGTTTACTAAATTTTTCAGGTTCTATTTTGTCTGTAGGGTTCACTACAGAGCAACAATCTATGTCAGCGGATGTAATACGGAAGGCATTTCAAGCAACCGAAGATGGTTTTCTTTCCCTTGTTACAAAACAATGGCCTATGAAACCACAAATTGCTGCTGTAGGATCATGTTGTCTGGTTGGTGTTGTTTGTGGTGGAAACCTTTACATTGCCAACGTTGGTGATTCTCGCGCTGTTTTGGGTAGAGTTATGAAGGCAACAGGGGAAGTTTTGTCCATTCAGCTCTCAGCTGAGCACAATGTCTGTATAGAGTCTGTGCGACAAGAGATGAAAGCTTTGCACCCTGATGATTCACATATTGTTGTTTTAAAACATAATGTATGGCGTGTGAAAGGCCTCATACAGGTAAGTGATTTATCATGCAGAAACTGGTTGTTATTTGGGCTTTCACATTATAATCATCTTCTCATTTAAGCTTACAATTTTGTTGTTGTTATTTGGGCTTTCACATTATAATCATCTTAGGGGCAGCCTCTTGTCAATTAAATTGGCAAGGGAAGGCTTGCCCCCAATACACCCTTGTGGTGGGACCCCTCCCCGGACCCTCGCTCAGCGGGGACGCGTAATGCGACCGGGCCGCCCTTTTATCTTTTAGCAATTAGTGTGGATTTGGGGCTTGATCAATGATAAGATGAATTTAGTTTTGTTGAGATTTTTATGGTTGGAATTTCCATTATGTGTCAACTGAATGGCATGAAATGCGTATTAAAGTAGAGCTTTCCTGATATTACTTTTCTTCCTGAAGTTTACTTTTGGTGTCTGACTTGGTTTTTATTCATTAAGGAAAAAAAAAACAGCAATTGAATGAGATAAACTAAAGTTAACTTGATCAGAATTGGCTTCTTAAATAGTCAAATTAGAAGACTGTCTGTGGATTAGGTACACATAAAAAAAAAAAAAAATTGCCTTCAATTTGTCAATAGCTTTTAGACACACAGATGCTGTATTACATGCTTATGCTGCAGTTGATTTTTGTTATGCAAGAACTCTGCAGTAGTTGTAAAATTAGGTGGTAATGAAGGTCTTTTGAAAGTGAAGTGAGAAATGTAAAATGTTGTGGAGGGAAAAGGCATGATGTACAGTAGGTATATAGTTAAAGATGTTGGTGAAGTCCGTAAGCTATCAAGTTTTTCATCTACATTACGCATTGTATAATTCAGTTATTTTATGACTGTATATCAAGTTAGTAATTGATCTGAAGCTTATTTGTTGGTGGCTGTAAACATGGTTGGAAGTTTGCACGTCAAGCTTTATATTGGTTCAATTGGAATGCATAGATATTATATTTTCATGGTAGGATTTACGTTCTCAATGATAATATTGCTTGTATTGTAGAGCATCTTCCACTAGTATTTACGTTCTCAATGATAATATTGCTTGTATTGTAGAGCATCTTCCACTAGCCACATATACAGGATGATGAAATGAAAAAGTGATCCAGTAGTGAGTGAAAAATATCAAAGTCTATCACATGTTGCTTTAAGGTGATAGTTAGTACGCAATACTAAATTGGGGCCCTTTTGCGCATCCCAAAAATATTTTTCCAGATTTTGTAAAAGAAACCAAAATTCAACTTATTAATTTTATGAAAGTTTTACTGAGACCATGTTTTGTTGAGTTCTTGAAGATGCATTTTCACTTCTTAATGTGTTCACTGATGACAAGGATCTTTGTACCTTTCAGATTTCCAGATCCATTGGTGATGTATATCTGAAGAAGGCTGAGTTCAACAGAGAGCCTTTATATGCAAAGTTTCGACTCCGTGAACCTATAAAAAAGCCAATACTAAGCGCAGATCCAGCAATTTCAGTGCACCCACTGCAGCCGCAAGATCAATTTGTTATTTTTGCGTCTGATGGCTTATGGGAGCACCTCAGCAATCAAGAAGCAGTTGATATAGTACAAAATCATCCACGAAGTGTAAGACATGTTTATCTCAGGGCTATTGCATCTTTTGTTTTATGAAGTTGTTTTTTCTTTCTTAGACTTTATAAATTTAGGAAGGAGGGCTCAAGTTAGTTCTAAATTTCTTGCTTCAACTGGATGATGGAGTCCAAATGAAAAAAAATTTGTTTGATCAATAAAATATTGTTTTTGTTACTTTTTTTTTCAGTCACAATCTTTATGATCATTGTAAATTGTAATACAGCAGTCTATTTAGGGGCAGCAATCATTTTTATGAAAATTCTCTTCCAGTATTTGGGCATGGTAGTTAGATTTATGATTTTAAATGGCATATTACATTTTATCTATATCCTTTTTTGTTTTTGGCAATCTTTCCTCTACCAGTTGACTGGCTGAACGATTGCCTAAAAGAAGAAAGGAATACCTGAGATGTTGTCCTCAATGCACTGTCCTTAAATTTTATAAAATTTAAAACACTTGGTCCTTATGTTGTCCAAAATATATTTTATCCTCTTTAGGTCCATCCATAGCTACCTGATTTTGGGTTAATTTCATACTCATTTGAGCTATCAAAAGAGGAAATATTGATATTTATTTATAGAATTGATCAACCAACCTGTTAAACTGTAAACATGGATCGATGCATGTGACAAAGCCTTAGCTTTTTCCATTATAATTTAATCCTAGGCTTTTCCTGAAATGGTCATTATTATTTATCAGCAAAGGTTAAAGGTAGGTGTATGCTGTCATTGACTAAAAAAGACATGAATGTTGAAAAGAATTACTTTCAGTTTGTTTCTTTTTGATGGTTACTTGGATGAATATGTATGTCTGCACATGCGTGTAAATGCATGTAGACCGCTGATTTTGGGTGGATTGACATCTGCCCTCAAACAGGGGTGGTTAATAAATGAAGCCGGAGCTTTCTTTCGTCCTCCTGTTTGAAGCTAAAAAAAGCTAGAGGGTTGTTTTGTTTACATGTTTGCTCTAAACTCATGCAGGGAAGTGCAAAAAGATTAGTGAAAACTGCTCTGCAAGAAGCAGCTAAGAAAAGAGAAATGAGGTATTCAGACTTGAAGAAGATTGACCGTGGTGTCCGACGGCATTTCCACGATGATATTACTGTGGTTATCGTGTTCCTGGACTCGAGTGTTGTGAGCAGAGCGAGTTCAGTGAAGTTTTCAGGTATATCTGTTAGAGGGGGAGGAGTTAGCCTGCGGCCTAACACCCTCGCACCTTGTACTACACCGACAGAAGCTGGCAGTTCCTGATGAAGAAGAAGAAGCAGCTATTATATATCCAAATTGTCTCCTGTATTAATCTCATGTGAATACCAGGTAGCCTCCACAAGAGAGAGAGGAGCCTCCTTTCAAATTCTTTCATGTACACTGTAACTTTTAACTGGGAATCTGATACTTGCGCATTTAGCATCCATGCCCGACCAAAAAAAAAAAAAAAAAAAAAAAAAAAGAAAACCAGAGAAGAAGTACAAGGTGACAACTCTTATAGTTATTTTGGTAGTTCTTTTTTTTTTTTGAAAAAGAGAAAAACCCTTTTAATGTTTTTGATGTTCTGTAAATTGTACGAGTTGGGAAATTAAGTTGGGCTTGTAACTCTGGATTTAGTTGAAGTGGTGGTAGTGTGGAGCAGATTCTTGGAAGGGAGACATCATGTGTTGGATTGGAAGCAGTTAGACAGGTAAATATTATGCTTTCCTCTCATCTAATTGCCACTTTTAATAAAAAATATCTTTAACTCCAACTAAACAGCTGTGGAGTTTATAACACATTCAGTTCAGGGAGGTTTTTGAGTGGTTTTCTTCACTTGCTAATTCAGTAGTAAAATAATTAATTAAGGTAGTTCCTCAACTTATGATACTTTTACAGTTTTGGTCTTTTTCTTTTCATTTATTTTTAAATCATGTTCTCATCAGTTATTATTACTATTAATTTTTGTTTTGGCTTACTGATCATCAAAGACCTGCTCCTCATTCTTTGCCTTAATTAGATTTTGTTTATACATGTTCATTTGCTGGCACTATAATTTATTTCAATTGTGGAAGAAAAAAAATACATGTGTAGAATTTGAATTCAATTATTTTTGTTCCACAATTAGCCTTAATTGATTTTTGTTTACTTGTCACTCATCAAATTCAAATATTAGAACTTTTGTGAATGTTCCTTTTTATAGAATCGATAAGGTAGTACTGTTGTTACTTAATGTTTTGATTGGATTAAGGGTTTGGCAGGGTCAAGAATAAATTTTGTTCTTACCCTTCCAAATCCCACTAAACCCTCCATCTAATACTCTTTCTAATCAAAATATTTGTATTTAATGTAATTACAGAAAGTCAACCTTAATTTGAATTTCAAAAATATTTTAATAACATAATATTATCATTTACAGATTTAAAAAAAAAAAAATTAATGCATGTGTTACAATCTTAAAAGATATCCCATTCGGTTTCAAATAGATGGTTTTTTCTTTTGCAAAGGATTTCAAATAGATGTGATTTTAGAATTTTCAAGTTGGTTTTTGTATGTGTTGTTTTGTTTTACCAATGAATTATTTATAGTTTTTTTTCTCAAATTTACTCTTACGGAGAGTTTGTTAGAAGGGATATATGAGGTGGGATATGGATAAAAAAACATGAGATAAATTATCTCGTGTTTGTTTGGGAGATAGAAGAGTGAGACAGATGAGGGGTATAAGGAGGTGGGATAAGCTCCTGCGATTTTAATTGGATGAAAAAATCCGTTTTATCCCTCAAATTAATGTTATGTAGTTTAAATAAGGTTAAAATAGTAAATGTATTATTTTATCCTTATCCCTATTCTACATACCAAACATTGAATAATAATTCTCGACTATCGTATTTTTATCCTTATCCCAACCATTTATTTTTATCCTTATTCTAACTTTTATCCTTATCTCTATTGCAATAGAATATTAAATGTTCCGTTATAGTAAATAGGAGAGGTTTAATTCCTAAAAAAAAAAAAAAAAAAAGGAGAGGTTTAATCAGAATTATTCCTTTCAATTCTATTTATTTGTTTTGTTCGATTTAGAATAGAAACAGAGTTCACAAATTAGTACAAGACTTAATAATAATAAAAATAATATCTAACAATGATTTTTAAATATAATTTATCATTTATTTAATTATATTTATATGGTTTATATTTTGTTAATGATATAATAAAATAAACGGAAAATGTCATGTATCAGAAAACTAAATATTAATGGAGTTTTTTTTTTAAGTTTAAAAAAAATGAAAACTTGGGAGAAAAAAGAGTGTAGAGTGTGGAATCAAATTTTTATTTCTTCGGATAGGTTATGTTCTCTACTCACCGTCAAATAAATCAATTTTCTTATTTTATATCATTTGTAAAGGTAATTTTTTTCTATTTTATTTATATTAATTATATTTTTTTTATTATTTTAAGTTTTCAGACGGTGGTTTAATTGAATGAGTAGCACAAAAAAAATAGAATTATCAATAAAGAGATAAAAAAAATATTTTAGTCTATGTTCTATAAATAAATTATTTTTTAAAATGTGTCATTTAACCGAATGTGATAATTATTTTAAAATGAAAAAAATATTATATTTTATTTAATTAAACATCAATAAAAGGAAAATATATTATATTTTATTTAGTTAAACATCAATAAAAGGAAAATACCGGATTTTATCTAACTAACCACTCTCTAATATCGGGTTTTATCTAACTAACCACTCTCTAAGAATTTAATATTAACGTAAACAATTTAATATTCAAGAAAGTAAAAAAGATTTTGTTCAACAATAGAATTTTAGAAGTATAAGAACAAATCAGTCAGTTTTAGGAGAATTTTTACGGTGAACTGTGTGCAATAGATCCGGCCAATGAAAGAAGAGAAGTGTATAATCTTATTAGGAGATGATCGATGTAAAGAAAGAAAGTGCATAATTGTCATGTTTCTATCGGTAAGGTCCAATAGATCGGAATTATAGTAGAATTTTTGAATTTCTCTAATTTTAGTAGATATGTTATCTTAAATTGATAAATTACTTTTTTTTCACAAAAAAAAAGAAAATGTTTTAATAGGTTACTTTGGTCCAATTTAAAATATAATGGCATTACTGTTATAAAATTATTTTCTAGTTTTTTTAATATAATTTTGATTTATTATGCATAGAAATTAAAAAAAAAATACTTACACTTCATCTGGCTTAGTTTTTAATAGATGTTGTTTAAGATTTTTAATTAAAATTAATAAAATATTAATTAGACTATTATAATAATTATTTTATTCTTAATGTTTCTTTTCTAAAATTATTATACCTCAATTAGAATTATTTGGATTAAATATTAACTCTCTTCTTATCATAAATAAGTAAAAGTTTGAGAATTTTTGTTTTTGGTTAAATGTGCATTGATAATATCAAATGTAATTGACAAAATTATAAATTAATAATCCTAAAACAGTACTCGTATTTATTAAAGAACAGGAGTATGATGAATGAGTTTGAAATTATATATTTTCTTAAATAGGTTATTCAAACATATGACTTTCTTAGTTAAAATTTAATATGTAGACTTAAACTTTTTTTTTGACGAAAATGTAGACTTAAACTTAAACTCGATTTCAAAATCTCTTAGCTTAATTTATGTACAGTATTATTTTCAATATATACATTACGAATAGGTATTTAACAGGAGGCCTAAAAAAGGTTAGTTAACGTTGGATATCGTCAAAGTGATTTAAAAATTACTAAACGTTGAAAGAAGAGGGAGAATATTCTAAGAAAACCTACAAACAAAACCTCCGTTATGCTTCACCTAACTATACTTGTTTAACCTTTTAAGCTCATTTATTCATGTTTAAGAGCATCTCTAAGAATTTTTTAGGGCAAATTACAAATCTAACCTAATTAAAATGGTCCATTTACATATTTAATCCACTTTGCTTCTATCTCACCAAATTAGACATTTTCATCCCATTTGGACAAGAATATCCTTATTTCACTTCATTCAATTCTAATTCAATTTCGCATCTCTTTCAAATTCAAAAACCAAGAATTCACAAACGCCATAATACTTGTTGTAATCTTATAATAATCTAAGTAGTCAATTCCGTTAGAACTACCCATTTATTTGCTCAGTCATCTAACAACCTCCAGTAGCTTTCCCGTCCTAATTTTCCTTTCATTTCTTCCTGGGCAAAAGCATTTCTTTGGGCACTACTAAGAGGAAGAGCAGCAAAGGTATGAATCTAGAAAGGTCAGACACACAACAAAAATTTGAATTTACAAAAAGAGACAATCTAACAAAATAGACAAAGAAAGATTAACAAAAAAAAAAATCTAACTAAAGTGTTTGAGGGAAGTAAAGGCATAGAACAGGAAAAGAAAAAAAAGTGGCAAGAGCAGTACCAGGAGATCTCGGGGTGAAATGGAAGGCTGAATTATACCAACAGAAGAGCAATACCATTTACATATCTAACCATTGAACTGCTGCGATGTCGCATTTGTGACGAATTCGTCACAAATGCGACAAGAGTTGTCGCATTGGTGACGAATTGCGACAACTATTATCGCATTTGTGATGGAATGCGACAGCTGTTGACGCATTTCGTCACCAATGCGACAGTTGTTGTCGCAAACGAATGCGACAAATTTCGTCACAAATGCGACAACAATGGAGGAAAATCGAGGAAAATGAAACGATACTGTTACAGATGAAGAAAGAGGTAAGACCAACGAGAAAAGCAGACGTATAAGCTAAAAACATACTATTTCTACGGGAAATTGAACATAATACTTCAATAATCTCAAAAATCGTTAACGATTGGTATCAGAAATCGAAGAACATGAACCGAAGAAGAAGTTGAAACGAAGGAGGAGAAGAAGAAGAAGCGGGAACAGGAACAGATGGATCGATCGAAAAGAACTAAAGGTAATTTTGTCCAAAGTGGATGAAAGTGTTTAATTTGATAAGATGGAAGCAAAGTGGGTTAGATATGTAAATGAACCCTTTTAATTGGGCTAGATTTGTAATTAGTCCAATTTTTTAAGCATTTATTATTAACCTTTTTAACTATTTTTATGTATATATTTTTAATTTAATTTTTTTAAATAATATGATACAGAGGTTAAGTAATTGGTGGATCCTTTACCGGGGGTCAAAGGGGCATTTGCCCCCCCCCCCCCTCCCCTTTCATCCCATTAAAAAAAAAAATTACTCCAGAAATAAGGGTTAAAGTGCAAAAATATCCCTAATGTTTTGGGTCAGAAAAACAATTTTATTCCTAACGTCTAAAATGGTACAATTTTACCCCTAACGTTGATAAATTGGGTCAATTTGAGAAATAATAGTGTTTGAAATTGATCCAATTTATCAACGTTAGGGGTAAAATTGGTGCAAAATTACAAAATTGATATGCAATTGTTGCAAAATAAAGAAAAAATGACTGTATTTTATAATAGTGTCTTAAATTGATGCAATTTATCAATGTTAGGGATAAAATTGCTCTTGGCTACAAACATTAGGGGTAAAATTGCACCATTTTAGATGTTATGGGTAAAATTGCACCTGACCCAAAACGTTAGGGATATTTGATGCGTAACAACCCGAGAATTCCATAAATGGATGATTACGAGTCGGAAACATTATAATTTACATTTTTTATAAAAAAAAATCATGAAAATAATGCATGACAATTGAACGATTTTGAATTTTTCGTCACCAAAAATTGAACAATCTTGCATTTTTTGTCATAAAAAATTGAACAATTTTACATTTTTTGTCTAAAATATTTTTACGTAGAATTTTGCCCCCCACCCCCTCCCTCAAATCCTGGATTCGCCACTGATCCTTTGTGATTGGTGGATCTCTTATGATTGAGTGGTTATAGAGTTTAACTGTTGGAATTAATAGTTTAATAAATGGCTTTAAGCACTATTTGGTCCCTGATCTATCCAAAATTTTGTCATTTGGCATCTGAACTATTATTTGGTCACATTTGGCCCCTGATCTATCTCAATTGGTGAAATTTCACCCAATTTGTATTCAAACTTAACCAAATCGTTATTTCATTGATAAGTAATGATATTTTGACACTTGAACTTAATATATTTTAGTTTAGGATTTGTTTTTTTTTGTTTTTTTTTTAATCTAATTAATTATTTCCACATAATGTGGCAAAAAAACTTTAAGAAATATCACGTTTCAAGTTCAAGTGTCAAAATATCTTTACTTGTCAATGAAATAACGATTCCGTTAAGTATTCATACAAATTGGATGAAATTTCACCAAATGGGATAAGTGAAGGGCTAAATGTGACCAAATAATAGGTCAATGGCCAATAGATAAAATTTTGGATAGGTCTTGTAAGTCTTTTATAAAGGCTTAATATATCATTTGCCCCATGAACTTGTCAAAAAAAGCTTGGATGACCCCATTAACTTTCCAAGTATTATCAAAAGTGTTTAAATAACCCCGGGTAAATTTCATTAATGATGTACAACATTTGTCTCATTTCACAATTTAGTGTACAACCTTCAATTTGTCTCACTAATATGTATAAACTTATAGGTGACTTCCCATTTTGGTGTATAGCAGGTAAAAATAACCGGTCAACGCGCCACATCATCTGTTTGACCCGTCAAAAAGTCAAAATTTAAAAACCTGATATAAAGTTACTTTTATACCCTCTCATTCATCTTTCATCTTTCCTTTCTCTCTCTAACTCCTCTTTCTCCCTTTACCTTATTTCTCTCTCTACCAAAACATAAATAATATTTATCAACCAAACGATTTTCTCACCATTATTTACAAAATAATTTGTCAATGTAAAACGTAAATCCTTCGTCTCCGTATATCTTTTTGGGGGTTTTATAACAGAAAGTTCAACCATGGCGGGTGGAGGTTTTACAGACGATGGAGCATTGAAAAGAGCTCATCTTTAGGAATATAAAATTATTAGTTATTTCGCATTCGCTTGTATAGTTGCGTTGCTGTTCTTGGTGGATCCTTTTCTGGTTAAAAGGTTATGATCTTGGTGTTGTCAGTTCTTCCATTTCGTCTCTTCCTCTTAATAAAATTCATAACATAAATATCACTTTTCCATATATTACTGCAACTTGTTTTGTTTATGTTATTATATATGAAATACTTCCAACTTTGACTTTTCATAACAAAATGACACACATTGTTGTTTAAAGATTTGCTTATAAAAAGTTTTATGTCCTCCGATAGTAAAATCATCATGTAGGAATAAAATGAGTAGAATTTTCTTGTATGCGGGCGAAAATTTTCAGCTTCAATTTTAATAGTTTTTTTGGTAAAGGTTATTAAAACCGGACTGGTTAGGCAGCAACCCATTTCAATTGGACTCAATAGGTTAGGCATGTAGTTTGCAGTCTACTTAGAACTGTTAAAAAATCATCCAAAAGAAGAAGCAATTTTGAACGTAAATCGTTTTGTAAATAGGGATGAGTAAATCGTTTTGTAAATTCATCATCTACTTGGTTGATAAATATTATTATTGTTTGTGGTAGAGAGAGAAATAAGGTAGGGAGAGAAAGAGAAGTTAGAGAGAGAAGGGAAAGGGGGGGAGGATGAAGAAGATAGTATAAAAGTAAATTTATATGAAGTTTTCAAATTTTGACTTTTTGATCGGTCAAACTGCTGGTGTGGCATGTTGACTTTGCGTTCACCGGTTATTTTCACCTGCTATACACCAAAGTGGGGGGTCACATATAAGTTCGTATATATAAGTGAGACAAATGGAAGGTTATACAGCAAAGTGTGAAATGAGGCAAAAGTTGTACACCATTGATGAAACTTACCCAAATAATCCCCTGAAGGGGTGAGATCCAGTGTGACAAGGGGTTAGGGTGTGACAATGAGCTTATTGTGTGACATAACAAAACTACGTAGTTTTGATGATAATTGAAAAGGGCAATGTGGCAAATTTGTAAATAAAAGGAAAGAGATGATAGAGAAAATTGTTTTATTTCTTTTCTTGAAAATACATTTTCCCGATATTTCTAACCTCGTTTTTCGAAAATTTTTATACTATTAGACTTGTCTAAATTAGACGGTCATTTTAAGATTCCTGAAGCTCAAGTAAAAAAAATTCCGGTGAACGGAATCCGGGTGGACGTTTTCTGGCGAAAACAAATGCCCAAAAAATTCTCAAAAAATTCCAGAAAATGTAAAACATTATTTTGAGAAACTTTAATTCTTGGGTCAAAGCGAGATTTCTTACGGTTTAGTCCCAATAAAACTTGTTCCTTAATTTTATCCATTTTACATGCTTCAACAATTTGTTGGGTCAAAACCGTCTCGGTTTGAGCCAAGAATTAACGTTTCTTAAAATGATGTTTTACATATTTTGGAATTTTTTGATAATTTTCTGGGCACGTTTTTTTGTCCTACATACATTGTTCCGATAGTGTACGAAATTGGTCCAAATCAGTGTACCATTTGTTTCAACATAATACTTATATTGTTCCAACATAATAAATCAGCTCACGAATTTTTCCAATAAAATAGTTCTATTATTCCAGAATAATACTTATATTGTTCCAACATAATAAATCAGTTTACTAATTGTTCCAAATCAATTTTATTATCTATGTCTTCAATTTCATTTTTGTTTCTTAGTATTTAATATAGTATCTTTAAATTTATATTAGTTATATTATTTAGAAAATAATTTTAATTCTTATATTCTTTCAACAGAATAATTATATTGTTCCAACATAATAGTTATATTGTTCCAACAGAATATTGCAACACATAGTGCTGAAAGGTAAGACCAAAAAGTGCCCAAAAATTATCAAAAAAGTCTAAAATATGTAAAACATCATTTTAAGAAAATTTAATTCTTGGCTCAAAACCATATTTCTTACGGTTTTGACCCAATAAATTGTTGAAGCATGTAAAATGGATAAAATTAAGGAAATTATTTTATTGAGACTAAACCGTAAGAAATCCTGCTTCGACCTAAGAATTAAAGTTTCTCAAAATAATGTTTTAGATTTTCTGAAATTTTTTGGGAATTTTCTGGGTATTTTGGTTTTCTCGCGCGGAAAACGCCCACCTAATCGCCGGATTCCATTGATTTGGGACTAAACCGTAAGGAATCTCACTTTAAGTCAAGAATTAAAGTTTCTCATAATGATGTTTTACATTTTCTGGAATTTTTTGAAAATTTTCTGGGCATTTTATTTCTCACGGAAAAACAAATCCCCAGATTCTATTCACCGGAATTTTTTTTACCTGAGCTTCTGGGATCTTAAAATGACCGTATAATTAAGACGAGTCCAACGGTATAAAAGTTTTTGAAATACGAGGTTGGAAAAGTCGGGAAAATGCATTTTAAAGAAAAGAAATAAAACAATGTTCTCTTTCCTTTTATTTACAAATTTGCCACCTTCCCCTGTTTAATTACAAAATTGGTCATTGTCACACAATAATGCTTGTCACACCATAAAAAATGTGTGACACCTGATCTCTCCTCACCCCTGAATTTGTCAAAAGTGTAACCAATTGCCCCTTCAATTTAATCTAGCAGTGCGCGTACAAATCTCCAAAAACAAGCGCGTGAATTCAATGAAAAGCAAAATAAAGAAGATTTTCTTCTCTTCTTTTGGATGTCATAACATAAAATTTGCCAAATCTATTTTGCTTCGTGAAATTTATTTCTTTTATATTTTTTGGAATTATGCAGTCTTATTATGCAATTATGCTCTTTTCGTTTCTTCAATCTACAATCTTTCTACAATCTTTTTGGCATAAAGTGAACCCTACATGCTCAATATTATGGGGAAGAATGAAAATACTCTTATTTTGCATACATAATATCCATTTTACACATTCACAAAAATTCAGTCAAACCCATATATAAACTCAATGGAATATGTCAGATAGGAGAAAGGAATTAACCTTAAGTGACCAGTGGTTCACCGTATATCCAATATCAGAAATTCAAAGGTTCCATTGAGTTTAGGGATTGAGTTTGTGAAGAAATTGTGATGGAAAAGATTTGCAACGGAAATAATTTCTTGTAGAAGATGACAATGGAGTGTTTAGGGGCTTGAAAATTTTAGAATCGTTAGGATTCATGATTTTAGGGTTTTGGATGTGCGTGGGTCACACATCATATCTCTAATCTGTATTTGAAAATTGAAGGAGCAATAGGTTTTGACAAGTTTAGAGGGCTATTTAAACATTTACAAAGTTCAGGGGTCGTCCAAACTTTTTTGACAAGTTTAAGGGGCAAATGATGTATTAAACCTTTAATAAATGAAATTTATTAAATAGATCTTAAACTGATGATGTGACATGTAGTATGAACCATTGAAAATGATCTAAGAGTCTTTAAGAGTATCTTCATTTTCTCTGTTAATATAAAGTCTCTCTCTATTTTTTTGTCTCTTTATTTTATTTTTTATTAATAATTTATTACTGAAAAGTCTACGTCCTCTCACTATTGGTAAATATAACAATACATGATAAGTTTAATGATAAAATAAGTTTAATTTATTATTGAGGTTTCATTCGACTAGTCCACTTGGCTTCGACGGTTACTGTTAAGGAGGGACATCTAATTGGTCTATATTGTTTTGATAAATTATGTGACATCAAGCGTGATTTTTTTTATAATAGTCCATTTATTTTCTCTTTCTTTCACTAACACCCTCTTCCTCCTCCATCCTTTTTCTGTCTCTCCTTTTCTTTCTTTATCTCTTATTGTCATATGGACATAATTGGATGCTCATTAACTCTTAAGAATCGCCTTATTTGACATGACCAAATCATCAATAATTAACATCTCAAAATCTTAAAAAAAAGTCAATTCATTCAAATCATCAAATATGCAAACAAAATCTAAAAACCCCAATCAAGTTTATTATAAACCAATAAAAAGTTAACATTGTATCCAGGAGCAGGGATAGATCTACAGTGGGGCAATAAGGACACTTTCTCCCACTAAGATCTAGAAATCTATAAAACCCTAAGTATGAATTTTAATTTTTTTTAGTTTGCCCCCAGAAATTGCAGGCCAAAGACGCCATTGTTGATGGTTGAAGTTCACACAAGCAAAGAAGAAGATGATTAGTCTAGGTTTTAATTTTCATTTGTGAAACTTGCTGCACAAAACGACATCACTCCACTTAAGTGGAACGACGCCGTTTTGTGCAGCAAGTTTCACAAATCAAAATTAAATCCTAAACTAATCTAATCCTTTATGCAGCAAGCAGACCATCAATCTATGTCCTCTTTTCTTTTCTTTCAAGATAAATCTCTCTCTTCTCACAACCACAAATTTAAATCCATAATCGCCCCTCTCTTAATTTTGAATTGAAAATCCTAAATGTTCTTTTCTTTCAAGATCCCACTCGCACTAATTGATTGTCTCTTATCCTACTTTTTTGGAACGACTCCTTCTTCTCTCTCAGCAGTTCGATTCGAACAAAGCAAAATGTGGTGTGGCTGATTGGTTTGAGTTGATTGAAGTATGATTTTCTAATTCCCTCTTATGTATTTTATGTATTTTGATGTTAATTACTTTGTATGAAGTATGCATTTTGATGCTATTTTGTATTTTGATGTTAATTATTTTATGTATGGCTGATTCGCTAAATCCTTATTTGCTTCCTTTTTATGTATTTTGTGTATTTTTATGTTTTTTTTTTGTTGTTGTTATTAATTCATTTTTATGAAGTATGGTATGGTTGTGTATTTACTTCTTATTTTTTCTCACATTAATGAAAAAATTTGACCCTAATGTTTTGGAAAAGTGTATATTTAGCCTAGCGTATAAGATAGTGTAAATTTAACTCTAAATTTTCCAAATCAGATCAATTTTAGCTCTAGATTAATGAAAATTTGACAAGCCGATTTGACTGTTATTTAACTGTCACACTAAAACTTCCAAATAAGTTTGTCGATAAAGTGAATGTTAGTAGTACTTAAATATCTTAGACTTAATTGATGTTTGGAAGGTCAATTCTAACAATTAAACCGATCTTTTTAAATTTTCGATAATGTAGGATATAATGGATCTTTCTTAAAAATATTAGTGTTAAATTTAGACCATATATTATAGCCCAATTTGACTTTTATCCACTTAATTTATGTTGTTATTGTTTTTTTTTGTACATTTTATTTTTTATTTTATACTGTATATGTAATTTGCCCTTCTACCTATAAATCTTGTATTGTAAGAGATGAATAAGCTAAAATGTCGTTGTTCTATGAGAATCTGAGATGTTGGAATTAGATGATAAATATGAAACTTGAAAAAAGAAAGAAAAAAAACTTTGCATTTGGAAAATTAAAATCCATAATTTATACGAATTGCTTTGAAAATTTGGAACAACAATAGCTTGAGATAATACACCTTTTTCTGGAGAATCCTAGATTAGATTGATCGACAATGACAAAAGTTTAAATAAGTTTGATTTTCACTAAATCCACCTTGTCAAGGATAAGGCCATCGGCAGCTCGAACAACGATGTTCCTAGGGTAAAAAATCGGAGAAGACAAAGTGTTGTTAGGGTTTGAGGAGTTTCCTCCCCGAACATATAAAGAAGAAACCTGTTAAATTGCCAACTCCTCCTAATAATAGAAAAATCGAATTCCAAAATTTGAGTTTATGAAAGAATTGCAAAATTTGCATAAAAGATATCAAATAGAAGAATGGCGAGGATTTAACATGATTTCGGTGTTTGCGAATTTTGAAAAGAAAATTCCATGGAGGTTTGTCTCCACAAAAGAAAGAATGGGATTTTGCAGAAGAGAAAATGCAAGAAGATAAATAGTATTTCGGGCTATTTTTTTTCTAAAGTATAAGATTAAGGAAGCAACCGCATCTTTCGAAACTATAGGGGCAAGCCACTCAGGCAAATTATAAAAACTAAAACCACTAGCATAGGAAAGAGCATTTCTAGCTACAAGGTGAGCTGCTCTATTCGCTAGACGAAGGACAAAACCCACTTTAATCTAACATTAAATGCTTACAATCTTCAATTAAATCCCCAAATACTGAATGTCTATCTTATTGGAGTTAACTCCATCGGCTATCAATTTAGCATCGGTTTCAAAGGCAACTATGTCCATGTCGTTATCAATAGCCCATAATATGCTTGCCCTTAAAGCGAATGCTTCAACCATTCTCGCCTCTTGGACCCCTTTAATAGAACTCATCACACCCGCCATAAACGTACCTTCCTCATTCCGTAACACGACTCCCCAACCACTGTAATTATTCGACTGAAAAGTGACCCCATCAACATTGCATTTCAGCCACCCATTACTTGGACGAACCCACCGATATCCAGTCCACTGCTGCACTGTCTCCCTCCCTCCTTTATCATAAATTCGACTTCCTGTTGCGTAACATTTTGTTGTATTGTAACAACATGCCCCTGCGATAGAGAAGACATTGTTGATTGTTCTACATAACGCTACTGAGCACCAGTCGATCCCTGCCGGCAGTGTGACTTTACTGGTTGCTGGTGTGGCAGCCGTCCTGTTCCTGGGCTTGGCTCGACAACTCTCCACCTTGAACCCCGTTCTGCACCAGACACTAGGATCACATGGCTCTGTTGCGGATCTGCTGAAGTTCTATGACAATCACTAATCTCTTGAACAACCCTCCATTCCTTTTGACAATTGATTACCACGGATACCCTTGGCCGCCTCTTCTCCAACTCTTTGCCAATCCAACACAAACCCAAGCACAATTTTTTATCCATCAGTTGCCAACCGCGGTCGATTCTTCCATATAACGTCATTATGATGTTGCCAAACTGTATATAAGACACAAATTGCTCGAATCAACCAATCATCCTCTTTGCCCTCACATATAGTCGAGAACCATGCCATAACATCATCAAAATCACCCTTCTGTACCTGCAATCTAGCCTCCTACCAACATCTAACAACATACGGGCAAGCACAGAATAGATGCCAACTATATTCTACATCAGTTTCACATATAATGCAATTACTAGGAATTAATAGGTGCCTAGAGCGAAGCAACGATCTTAGAGGCAGATGATCAAAACACGGCTTCCACATGAATGACTGCACATGATGCGAAATCCTAAGACTCCAAATTCTAACCCAGTCAACCTCTAATAGTCGATCCCATTCTTGGTCCTCCAAAGCCTTGTAATCTGACTTAGTAGTGTACAACCCATTCTTAGTAAACCGCCGAATCATTCTATCCGGGATGTTACGGGTTAATATCAACATCTGATATGTAAATATAGACTCCAATTTTTCCTATCCCAGATCTTCTACCCATCAACAAAAAGATCCTTCACCCTTAACCCGCTGGTCCCCCCTGGTCCCCATTGCCTACCATAAAATGATCTCTCCCCTCCACCCAAGGATCCCTCCATACTCGAATTGTTTCTCCATTCCCAACCTTCCACCTAAGATCCAACTTCAAAACCCCTATCGCTTTCCACATCCCTCTCCAAATAAAACTGGGATTAGTGTCCAAATTTGAAATAAGAAAATCTCCAGTAGGAAAATATTTGGCTTTGAACATCCTACTAACTAGGGACTGTGCACTTACTATTAATTTCCACTCCTGGTTACCCAACAATGATATATTAAACATCTGCAGATCCAAATAACCCAAACCTCCCTTATTTTTAGGGTTTGGGTAGTTTTTCCCAACTAAACCAATGTATTTTCATCCCTCCCATCCTCCTTTTTATCCCACCAAAAAAAGTTCATCATCTTTTGCAATTCCTCACAAATAGACTTAGGTAGCAAAAAGATGCTCATACAGAAAGTAGGTAAGGCCGAGCTACAGTTTTAATTAATATATCCTTACCCGCACTAGATAGAAATTTAAACCACGAGCAACTAAATCTTTTTCTAAGTTTATCAAGTAAAAAAAAAAAAAAAAAGGAAAACCCCTCTTTTTTGACCTCCCTATTAAGGTTGCAAAACCAAATATGAAAGTTTTTATTGTTTGATTTTTATTTGGGCCTATTTCTATTTTAATTTTTAAAAGTACTCATATTCTAACTTGTCAAAGTTGAAAATTCAACCTGGGTCCTCATTGGCTTGACCTTCCATTCCATTGTATAAGTTATTTCAAATATTTCAAACAAATTAAAAAATACAATTAATATAGAGTTAACTTAATGAGTTTCTATTGGTTAATTAAAAAAATATATTTCTCTCATACAATGATTGTGAAATAAGCATTGAAATGTTAAAAAACACATAGATTGAGATAAAAAAAAATCATTGAACCGAAAAACTAAACTAAAAATTATTAGAAAACTAGAATGACTTATATTTAAGAAAAAAACTAATTTGCTAAAATAACTTATATAAGGGAATGAAGTGAGTACCACTTTTAATCTTAGGGGCGACTAGAACCATCAATATATTAATCCTATGATTTATGATAAATAAGTTGGTCTATTATTCAATGTCTATATTGCAATTCCATAAAAAAAAAAAAAAAAAAAAAAAACAGTGCAATTATACCATTTTTTTGTACACATTCATTTTCACATATTTGTAAATTATAAATTGACTTGATTATATGTATTAAACCATTTTGATTATTTAACGGATTATCTTGAAGAGAAATACAATTGATTAGGGACTAAATTGTAAAACACAGATAAGACAAGACATTATTATTATTAAGGTTGTTTAGTTAAAAGAAGAATCTAAATGAGGACCAAAAAGAAAAATGGTTTGAAAGGCAAAATGCAGGGTATCCCAAATTGATGCAAAATCTGTTCTTCCAGGTAGTACATATAGAAAAGATTCATAGATTTTGTCTATTAAGCTAATGAATTTGTTAAGGAAGCAGCAATAGCAATAGTAATAGTTAAAGTTAAGGAAACAAAATTAATATTAAAGAACAAGACATCACTTCTCTCTTGAAGTAAGAAGGACAGTGGTCAGTATTCTTTACCAGTAAAATACTATGCTTTTGACTCCTCTTTTTACTCACTGGTCTGTCCTAAGTGTCTCTCTCTCTCCCTCTAAATTTAGAGATTACCAACTCTCTCTCTCTCTTCCTCGAGCCCCTACCTCCTTACTGCCCTATGTTGTTATGTTCTCTTCTGTCATCTACTTACTTCACTCTTCATTTTTATGGCTAATCTCAACCATTAACTAACATTTAACACACTTAATATCACTTCTCCACTCTCTATGTTTAAATAAATGTACCTATCTTTTTTTTTTTCTCCTTCTCTTCACAAACTATAGAATAGTACAGTATAGTCTTTCTGGTGCAGTATCTAGCGCTCAAGGAAACTCCTCCCTCTCTCTCTCTCTCTTTCCATATTCTCTGCGAGTCTGCTGGAGTGGAGGGGGGACCTTCAGGCATTTTTTAGATTAATGTTTATATATATATGAGGTAAAATCATCACCAACTTCTCTGTTTAAAGAAAGAATCTTTTTGCTTCTCTTTTCCTTTTTTGTTGCTTAAAAGAAACTTTCTGGAAATGTTTTTTCTATCTCTGAGACATGAAATGGCTTGTTGCTGAAATACATACTTGTTCAAGAACAAGTTTTGTTGCTCAAATACAACTTTCTCTATCAAAAGATCAAATGGCTTGGTCTTACATATCTCTAAAAGCTAGTATTTTTCACTGCTAAAAAACATTAAGAAAAACAACCCAGTTGGGCTCAGAGCTCCACCTCCTTTTTATCCTAGAAAGAATACACATCCTTTCTCACTTAAAAGAAAAAGCCTATACAACCCAAGGAAACAAAACATATCTCTTGTTTTTAAGAATGGGATGTGTTGCTTCCAAGCTAGAAGAAGAAGAACAAGTGGTATCCATCTGCAGGAAGAGGAAACACCAGTTAAAACTAGCTTTAGAGAGAAGATATGCACTTGCAGATGCACATTGCAGATACTGTCAATCTCTCTATGCAGTAGCAGCTGCTATAAATCTCTTCATAGCTCGCCATGCTCCCCAAAGTTCACAATTGTGCTTCACTCTCCCTCCAACGCCGGACAAAAATGTGATAACAAATCCAATGTTTCTTCAACAAGGTCAACTGGAGCAAATTACCCATGAAACAATGGGATGTCATGATGAGTCTAGTGATTCTTCAACAACTTCAGATTTTAGTGAGGATGAAGCTACTAAGCAAGAAGAGGAGAAGGAGGAGCAAGGTTTTGGGTCATACTTGTATATGCAAATGCCACCAGCTATGCCACAGTCACCACAGACAGATTTTGGATGGGATTTCTTTAACCCATTTGACACAATGAGACCAGAGATTATAAGTGGTTATAGAAGGGTTTCTGATGAGGATGATGATTTGAAGGTGGTAAGGGAAGAAGAGGGGATTCCAGACCTTGAGGAAGAAGGAGAAAAGGAACAGGTGTTTGAGACAGAACAGAAAAAGGCTGTTATCATTGAGGAGAAAGACAAAGGGGAGCTTGAGGAAAATGGGAATAATGTGGTAGAGGGAGTTGAAAACATTGGTTTTCAGGGTGACCAAAAGGGTCTTACTGTTATTGATACTCCAGAGACAGGTAGGGAACTATTAGATGCATTGAAGGATATTGAGGACCACTTCATTAGGGCTTATGATTCTGGCAATGATGTGTCTAGAATGTTAGAAGCTAATAGAGTTTATTTGCAATCCGGGGTAGAGGAAATTAAAGGTATAGCTTCTTCCAGTTGTTCCATTTGGTGTCACTTTGTTTACCTTTGTTTCAACGGTTTCTTTATTTACTTACTCTATGAATGTTTTTTCCATGCATTTAGATTTTTGTAATTTCTGTGTGAATATAGAGACTTTGAGATAATTCACTTATTTCTCTTCGACTAATTTGGTTTTGCAATACTTGAATTTATGACATCTTTCTTTTTCTCTGACTTTTTTTGTCTTCGTCCTAACATTGGTTTTGCTTGCCTTTAGTTTTCAATTGATATGTCTAACAGTAACAGGGGTATGCTTTCATGCTCTTCTCAGAAAACTAAGTTTTCTTTCTTGTGGTTTCTTTGTTCTTACTAAGTTCTTTTTGTTTTTTCTAGTTTTATTGTAATGGCATAAACCTCAGAAAACTAAGTTTGTCTCATTCTAATCCAGAGAACTCAAACAAGCTCCTTCAAATTTCGTGGAATCGGTCCACTTCGTCCAAGTCCTCATCATGCAAGAGTCTGGTTGTATCCAGTTCTAAAGGCTCATCACCTTGGACAGAATACAAGAATGAACTATTTGATGATTATGGAGGAATGGATTCAGGAAGCCATTCACAAACACTTGGGAGGTTATATGCTTGGGAAAAGAAGCTCTACGAAGAAGTCAAGGTTTATTAAATTGCTTGAATTTATCTACTTTTGCAACTTTGTGGACTATTTAGTGAGAAAAAGTATTCAATGCTCTAGGCTTGATTTTTACAAATATGTACCCTGTGATGCTCTGCTATGCCTCCCTAGCATAGATAACAATACTATTTCGTCAATGACTTAATGTTTTATGTATATAGCTCGTCCTCGAATTGTCAAATCCTAAATCACACATTGGTTGTGCAAACTTCCCAATTGTTAACTTGATACAGATTTCTTCTAATAATGAGAAAGCAGATTAAAGTTAGCCACAGACACTGGCATTTCATATCATTTCTTGTTTCAATGTTCATTGCATCCTCAACTAAAGATGTTGTATTCCTTTTCTTAAGGTTTCAGGATTGAGTTTTGAAGGTTTTCCTTGATGCAATAATAGAGTTTCTTCTGCCAATAAATAATAGGAGTTAAGTTAGAAATCTTGATGCATTTTCTTCCAACAGCTACTCTGTTTTTTATTTTTTATATTTGATGGCTCAGGCTGGAGACAGCATTCGGAAAATTTATGAGAAAAAATGTTCAAGGCTACGAAACTATGATGTCGGAGGAGATGAACTTACCGTGGATAAGACCAGAGCTGCAGTGAAAGATTTATATGCTAGGATCTTGGTTGCAATTCGAAGTGCTGAGTCCATCTCAAAGAGAATTGAGAAACTAAGAGATGAAGAACTGCAGCCTCAAATAGTAGAACTGTTGAAAGGGTAAGGAAGCTTCCTTCAGAAATCAAACACGATTGATTATGTTTCATTTTCCTTCTAATTTTTTGTGGTCTTTTTCATCTATCCTTCTGAATATGCAGACTAACTCATACCTGGAAGATCATGTTGGAATCCCATGAAACCCAAGACAAGATTCTCTCTGAAGTAAAATATTTTGCTTGTCCAACTCTTGGAAAATTCTGCAATGACTCCCATAGGCTCGCAACGCTTCAGCTTGAGGCGGAAATTCTAAATTGGCGTGCATGCTTTACCGAGTATTTTGCAGCACAAAAGGCATATGTTGAAGCTCTGAATGGTTGGCTAACCAAGTTCTTAGTTCCTGAAGTTGAATTTTACTCCAGAGGTAGGAGATCAACTGCACCATATCGAGCCAGTGGTCCCCCATTACTTATAATCTGCCATAATTGGTTATCAACAATGGGGAATTTACCAGATAAGTCAGTATCTCTTGCATTAAAAAGCTTTTCCAAGGATGTGAGAGCATTGTGGGTCCAGCAAAGGAAGGAGCAGCAGCAGAAGAGAAGAGTTGATGATCTTGCAAAAGAACTTGACAGAAGGACCCTGTCATTGCAAAAGGCTGAAGCAAGGTTTGTTGAAATCAAACTCATAGAATATAAACCAGATCCTGATGCAGAACAGCAGAGCGACCATTTAACAGAGAAGAAAGATCAGTTGGACATATTTAGAGAGAAGCTGGACATAGAAAAGGAAAAACATCATAATTGTATGCAAGAAACACACAGAATCACGTTAAGTGGACTTCAAACAGGATTTTCAGCAGTTTTTGAGACCTTAACTGAGTTCTCTAAGACTTCAATGAAAATGTATAATGATCTCATCAATTGCAGTGAAAACGCAGGGAAACTTCATAACCAGTCATGTATTGAGGGTAAACAGGTTGAAGAAAATGGCAGCAGCTGACAAATAGGAGTTAGTTGGGCTTCAAGAATCTAGTTTGTGCATTGATTGTAAATTATCTCATGTCGAAGCAGCTCGCTGAGACAATTAATTTCTAGTTTTAGCAATCGATTTAGCTTTTTTTTCTTTTCTTTTCTAATTGTGAAGGGATGTAATATTGTTGCTGCCTACATTTTTGTTGAAGTCTAAAAATTTCTTAATCTCTGGCATTCTTGTGAGCAAAAAGTACAAGAAATGCAGAGATGGGAAATTCCTAGTAGGCAGTCTTTGTAATTAGTTGGCTATGATATGGTGCTGAACAGAGTTTGGATGCATGTCTGAATGTGAAAATTATTAGAATGGATGGATGCTCCGTTTCAATCATTTTTTGCATGAACGGCTGAAACTTGGGCAATTGTATGAAAAGGAACTCTTCTTTTTCTCCTTTTCTATTAATGGATATAATGGAAATCCATTATGATATATTTCTTATGGTAGACAAACAAACTTTTGTAGTTCTACTGTAGCAAGGACAAGCAATGATTCCTATTGACTTGAGAGGACTGCTGCCTATATTATGATCTATAACTACCAAAACTTTGAATCTTGTAAGGTTTAATACACCAAGAGCTTGAACTTGTTTCAAAAGCTTGATTAACTCTTTACAAAGTGGATCATCAGCTCTCTCAACTTGCTTAAAATTAGATAATGTCTACCTCAATTTGTTTAAAATGATCTATTAGCCTCCTGAACTTGCTTACAGTGATCCATTAATCTCCTGAATTTATTTAGAGTGATATAATTAAAACTTGGCTAAATTTGTAAAAAAATTCATAACTTAAAAACTAAAGATCTAATTCGCTATTCTAAATCTTTAAAATAAATGTACTTCCTATTTTTTAAGACCTTTACAACGGGTTTTTTAGATTTCTTGTTCATGACATTTTAAGCAAGTTCACGAGACTAATGAAATTTCATTATCTAAGTTCAGGGAGCAATCAAGTTTTTTTTGGCAATTGATGTATTAAGCCTTCTAATAATTTCTATCCTATCATTTTGACTGGATACTTACATATGCTTATTTTATTCATGCATGCAGCCATAAATAGCCCAATGGTTAGCAAATTCAGTGCAAATAGAACATCCATTTGCTCAAGGACCCGTACCTATGCTTATATTCATTCAATAGAAAATGGCCGTCCTGCTGTCAATTATCAAATTCAAGCAATAGTTTCTAGCTTTTAAATTTCACTGAGATGACCCATCCTTATGGAAGTTGTCACCTCCTTACCAACTCTAAAATCGTCAGAAGTTAATGATATCCTGGGGGTATTATCAGAGTCAACTATTCAACTTTTACTCCAGATTGAATACAACAACAACAAAGCCTTAGTCCCGAAATGATTCGGGGTCGGCTAACATGAACCATCATATAAAACCGTGAAAGTCAAGTCGTGTCAGCGACACAGATTCGCTCCCTCCAATCCGTCCTATCCACTACCATATTTTCCTCAATTCCCAGTAAACTCATATCACTCTCGATCACCCTCCTCCAAGTTTGCTTAGGTCTTCCCCTACCCCTCACCACTACATCCCTTTGCCACTCTTCAGTTCTCCTAACCGGCGCATCAAGCGCTCTACGTCTCACATGGCCAAACCACCTTAGTCGGTTTTCTCTCATTTTATTCTCAATAGATGTGACCCCTACTTTTGTCCTAATTATTTCATTACGCACCCGGTCCTTTCTCGTATGACCACACATCCATCTCAACTTACTCCAGATTGAATAACAAAAGATAAAATATAAGACTGGTGATGATAATAATTAGAAATAACAAATAATCCATGCCAACTAAACTATCAGCAAATCAAACCAGCATTATCTCCACAATCAGAATAGTAGAGCTCATGTTGGAAATAAACCCCTCATCGCTCCAGGGATACTCATTCCCGTGGGAACTGCCCCTCAGTAGAGAATATTTAAATAAATATAACAAAAACTTATAGTTTCTATATATAATAATAACAATAACAATAATAAAGAAATATACATACTTTTTTTTTAGAAAAGGTACAATAGAAGAAGAATGTGTGAATATTTATGTTTATTCATTATGATACTTGCAGAAATTTTTCTAGGGAAGTAGAGATTTTTCAGAATTCTCTATGCCTGACGAGCCAAATACCTCTGGCAAAGGAGTGGAAAAGCAAATGTCACTGGGTTGAAGAACAAATTTATAGTGATCAACCTCGAAATAAAGAAAGGCTCATGCATATATTGCAATTCTCAAAGCAGATTTCATATGCATTTGGGATAGAAAATTTCATATTTATCAAGTTCGACTACATTCTATTCGTAGTTTGTACAATATGCACTGATGCACATCCTAATAACAAAAGGCTTGAGGTATGATAGTGCAAATGATAATTACAGGTTTCAGTGATCCAGTTACAATTACATTATCCTTCTGATCCTATCTTAGATAGAGGGAAACCAAGAATTGAGAGAAGAGAATGACTTCACTAACTACAGCAGCAGGGGAATGTACACCAAGAAATGGGACAATGTCCACCTGCAACCAATTCTCAACAGCTGAACCCACAACTGCACCGGCCACAAGCCCTCCTAAAGTTATTACAGTAGCCTTTCCTGCACTCATAAAGGTAAATCATATTAGATTCTTCCCACTGCTCTGAACCAACACCAAGCAGAATTTCCGGATATCTTAAGGCTTAAAATACATGCAAATCACGTTGTCTTTAGACTTGGCACTCTTTATGTGCTTGCTCTTTGTCTGCATTCAGTGTGACATAAATAATCACTTTTCATAGAACAGCAGCAATATTAAGCATCAAGCTTACTAAACTACAAATACAGGAAGCAGGAGACCAAAAAAAAAACAAAGGAAACTCTACTTAATTTTTGAAGAGAGATGTCCACCTTGCATGTTGATATCATTATATGCAAATACCATGTCAGCCTGCCTTTTCCTTCCTTGACCACATTGATCAAACAAAGAAGTAAGCCTCCCACTACTGAGTAACTGAGGGAATGTGGAGCTTTTGACAGACTAAACACCATGGTGAATAAACACCTCTAAAATCATGAGAGCCGCATAAACTGCCAGAGCTAGAAGCTTTCCTCAATTTATGAAAACTCGAAGTTTAGTCTCACAGTTTTCATGCATGAGATTAAGCTTAGCCTGCAGCAGCAGCAGCAGCAGCAGGAAGTAAACAATTATAAGGGCTTCTGCCCAATATTACAGTGTGTGTGCATATCTTTCTGAATGTTCCTTTCTTTCTTATTCTCCAAGAAACAGAAAGGGGTGAAACCAAAATCCTGGTCCTCTTCCGCCCTTTTCAATACATGTATTTGTGTGTGTGGGTGTGCATATATATACACACACACACACATCTAATTGTTATAAAGTCTACATGACAAGACAAAGCAACTGAAAGAGCCAGTTAAGCTATCAGTATTCCATCAAGTTTTACAAAGTGCACAACGTTGAACTTCTTTAGAAAAGTTCTTTTTGAAATTTATCAAAACCAAGTAACGAAGAATATTACCTAACTTTACATTCTTTTTGGTCATGAAGTATAAGGATGCCCCAAAACTTGAAGCCAAGATCAAGCCAGGAACGTCAGCCCCTCCATAAGGTGCCATAGAGGATGAAGCTCCATTAACATAAGTTAAAGCCATCAAAGCTCCATAAACTCCTGCTTGTATTCCCAAATCACCAGTTGACGGTGTTTCCACTAAAATGGGTGTCTTTTTTATAGTTGTCTGAAGCCATTGAGGTACAGGTCCAATTCCTGGACCATTTATAGGCTTAACATCAGCATATCGAATGCCACTATTTACAACTTTCCCAGCTCGACGTTGAGTAAAGCTTCGCATAAGCAACATATCATACGCAGCTTCAACCTAAAATGCAATCAACTATAATATTCGATCAGAAACAATATAAAGCATTGAATGTATGATAAACTTAAAACTACCTATCAATAACATCAACTCAAAAAAATTTCTGGTACCACTGATGTCAAGATACTAAAAGTTCTGATAACAGCATTCTATGAAACTATTATACAGAAGCACAAAAGTGAGCTATGTAGAGTTTGCTCTACAAACAGGCATCACCATCAACTGAAACTTAGGAAAATGAAATACGCTCATGCCTTATCAGAAAACCCCATCGCACCACTTTGTAATCAAAATACCAGAAAAGGATCAAACATCATAGCATTCAAGACTCAACACTTAAATATTATCCAAATGAGTATATCATATTTGAAGCTTTACACAACCCATATTAAATGACCAGTGGCATGCCATTAACCATATACAAGGTAGAGTCAGGAATCCCTTCAAAATTAAAAAGCAGTGGCTCATAAAATCTAACCAAGGAACTACGAGATGTAGCTAATAAAAGCTGGAATTCTTAATTTCCCATTAATGAAGTGTATTCATGACACTAAAGTTTGGCCTATAGTATTATATAGAAAACAGCTGTAAGTATAAAGCTCCAAACTCAGATCAATTTCAAACTCGAGTAGATGCAACCAACATACACTTTAACGAATTAAGGATGCCTTAAATAAGTAATTAATAAACTAAAATAACCGATGCAGGTAATTTCCTACAAAAATTGATGAACTTGACACAAATGAGGAATAATCCAGTTCTGTGCCAAACCCAGAACAAATACAGACGCAAGTTGAATCCAAGCATCCAAATCCTCAAAATTTCATTACAACCACACCATACAACAGAATAATATCTGGAAATGAAATCGAAACATTCAAATTTAAAGCCGCAACTTCAAATTTGACCGCACATTATGAAACAAATCATATATAAAAATTAATAAATTGAACCAAAAAAGAAAAAAAAAAAGATTATGAAGAGGAAAAGAGAACAGTAAATAACCTGTGCAATGGCTTCCTTGTCATCTTTACACGTAGCAACAATAGCATTTTTGGCGCGAAGAATATCATCAAAAGAATCGGTTTCGGAGACTCCAAGGAGCTTGAGTGCGTTCTCGACGGACATCTCGAAGGGCGCAGAATCATCGGCACGGGAACCTGCTCTGGGGCCGCAGCCAGAGAAGAAGCGACGAGATGGGAAGATTGTGGGTCTCCAAGGGCGGTTCTTGAAGGATTTTAATTGGGATGAAGTGGGCGTGAAGGTGGTTGATGGGTTGAAGATGGGAAGGGGTGGCCGGAGGAAAGGAGAAGCGGGGGATAGGCGATTGGGGCGGACGGAGATAGTGGCCGCAGCCATTATTTTTGTGGACAAAAAAGAGAAGCGAAAGAAAGCTGAAATATTTGTATGGTTGCGAGTATATAATTCTTAGACAGACAGTGGAGTGCAAGCAAAACGCAACGGTTTAAACTTGAGCGTCACTGATTGATTTTTGTTTTTATTTTACTATCCGTAGATATGTTTATTTAGGTGTTGCTTCTTCCGGCTTATAAAAGATTTTCCGGATGCTTTTCTTCACATTTTGGCCCCACAACTACACCTGTTTTCGGCCCTGCTACCACTTCGGTTAGCCAGGCCCGTCTAAATCTGCTTCTCATGGCTCCAATTATGAATTTTTTTTAGTGATTGTTATAAAAATTATAATTTTTTTTTTTTATAGAAGCAATCTTAGAATTTCAATTAGATTGGCATACTAAAAAACCGATATTATTCAAAATAAAATAAAATAATGTAACATAAAGGGAAAACGGAAAAACAAAGTAACAAAAAAAAACAAATAAATCAGCGAAATCTAAAATGATCAACATTACAGATATCATCAAAAAACAGAGAGTGGCAGAAGTGCGGAACCGATTGCCACCACGTAATGCCGGAGGAGGAGGAGACGCCGAAGCGGGCTAAAGCATCAACAACCCGATTACCTTCTCTGAATATGTGGGTAATCATGACGGACATCTGCGAGCACCGTTGTAGACATTTCAACCAGTCTTGATGGACGGACCAAAAAACGTTGGTAGAATGTGACTTTAATTTATTGACCACTAACAAGGAGTCTGATTCAATCCAAAGTCTGTGCCAGTTCTTCTCCCAAGCTAGGTCGACTGCAAAAATTACCGCCTTCAGCTCAGCAATATAAGCATAAGAGGAAGCAATTGGGAATGCAAAATACCCTTTGAAAACCCCTCTAGACGACCGGAATACTCCACCGGCGCCAGCAGCCCCCGGGGAGCCTAGCGCAGATCCATCAACATTAACCTTTAGCCAATAAGGCGGTGGGGGAATCCATTTTACCGAAATGATGTTAGGTGCCCGAGAGGGTCGGATCGGGACCTGAAGACGAGTCAGGATCACCGCGTCACGCTGGGAGAGACAACAGTCCGACCAACCAGACCGAGTCTCACGAATTAGCAGCCGAATGGAACGAATTGCAGCTGAAGTAGGCGGCAATAAATCATTGAACAAAGCTTCATTTCTGATCTTCCAAATGAGCCAGACACAGATGACGACCGTTGAGCTCCAATGAGCAGCAACTTGCGTCCCAAATGACATGCCACAAAGATTATGAAAAAATGAGACGAAAGAAGGAAGGCGGCAATTGAACGATTGAAAATCCTCCCAATTTCAATTATAAAAATTATAATTAAGTCATATTTAAATTATAATTAACTCTAATTTATAAATTTTAGAATTCAATTCATAAATTCTACACTTTGAATTATAAATCCTAATCTTTAAAATATATTTAAAATAATGATTTACTTAGTTTGATATAATTTAAATCATTACTATAATTGTAGATTTTTTTTAAACTGATTTTCTTTATAAATTTTTAAAATTTTAATAGATACTTATCTAAATAACAAAAAAAAAGGAAATTATTTCTAAAATAAAAAATGCAAAAAAAAAATCTATGATAACAAAAAAAAAAAAAACATTCTTAAACTATCAACATTAAAAAGTTAAAAAGAATCAAATCTTTTCTATATCAAAAATCTTAAATCCTAAAAGATTTGCTTCATGATATCATGTTCTTCGACAAACATTCCATCGGTGATTCGTGAATCATAATCACACATAAAAAAAAATAACTTCAAAGTCATCACAAATTTACAACAAAACAATAATATTTCATCTCAAAACACATACATCAACAATTATATAAACATCAAAACAATTTATATTCAATAGAAGAAATTGTAATTCTTATCTATAACAAGGAATTGAAACTCATATGAAACATTATCACCAAGATTCCATCAAGTTTCACTAGAACTTCACCAAGTTCACCTTGGTGAATCCTATGAAATCTTGGTGAAACTATGTGGTAAAATTTATATGAAACTTAATGAAACTGTTCAGCAAACTCTAATAGCGTTTCACCAATGTGCTATTAAGGTTTCCTTGGAGTTTGATAAAACGCATATGTAACTTGGTGAAACTCATGTATAACATGATTGAAACTATTATCAAAACATTATCACCAAGATTTCATCTAGTTTCACTAAAAATCAAACTAATGATATGTGAATTTGATGTTAGCATTATTCGGGTTATGGGCCAAATAATATTTATGCCCATAATAATAATGGGTTAGATCCATCTAAAGAGATGAAGGATTAGAGTTAGGTTTTGCCTTAATCCTTAAGCTATATATAAATAGCTTAAGCCACCTAAAACTCTAATCTTAGAAGCTCCTTATTCAGTCAAAGAGAGACAAATCAGTTGTCTCATTTTGACTCCATATCTGCGTCACCCTCTCTTTATGCCTCAGTCGTCTGCTCTTAGTCAACGGACATATCATTTTCATCTCCCGAAAAATCTTGATGTGGGTGATTCGTGACCAGTAGTACGAGATCGTGGTGATCCATTATTCCACTGGAATCTTCTCGCGGGTTTCTGCTCTTCATCATTTTACATAAGGTTTTGTAGTATATTTTGTCTTAATATAAGTTTTCCCTTGATTATGAGTGATGTCTCTCGTATTATAGTCTTAATTAGAGTTTTGAGTTATTTCAGGTAGTTTCGGGCCTTAAACAAAGAGAATTAACAGTTTCAGCATGTAGCTCTTTGGAGTAGCTCGTCGAGCTACGATTTTGAGTCAATAGAGGAAGTAAAAAAGTCGCATAATGCGTAAAACACAAGTAGCTCGGCGAGCTAGGCACAGTAGCTCAGCGGTTGTGGCAAAAATCAGTAATTGACTTCAATCAAAACTTTACTTGAAAGGGCTATGTTTTATCCAACTTTACAACTCTAATCCGACTAGAGGAATGATAAAAGACCTACTATAGATCAGAGGACGACCTAATCCCTATAAATAGATGTTTTTCCAATGTAATTAAGGAGATCAGTTAACTTAGTTATTAGATTAGCTTAGTCGTAACTTAGTTTTACTTTTCGTTTTTACATACTTTAGTTTATATTTTGTTTTTCTTTACTTTAGTTTACTGTTTTCGTTCCATTATTAGTTTAGTTAAGCAAGCTTTGACATTAATTTGTTAATTCTCCTTTTGTTTTCAAGTTAAATTTATCTAATTCAAAGTTTCTCTTCATCCCTACTCTCTTTCATCCTAACTTTGAATTGATAATCCGAATTTTTTAAGCATGAGTTCATCTTCGGTCAATCCCATCATGCCTTTGTGTCTTAGCTTAGAGATGAGCTAAAACACTATAGGCTAGGATAGCAGTGAACCGTGCTTAATGAGTATGGATCGTTAAATAAGCGTTTATGTTGTGTTGTAGGACTTAACGAGAGAATTAACTAAAGTATAGTTCACCTTTATCTAAGAAATCTAACCAAGTAATTAGGTAGAAAAGTTGAATTGTGAAACCTAACCAAGTAAATGAATCAATTTAGCATATTAGTTAATCATATACCTCAATCAGATAGTGCGACTTCATGGTCTAGGTTACGGCTTGGTTTTCATAGCGTCTAATGCCTTCAAACACAATTAGGTATTTTGCCTAACCAAGCATCGATCTAATAATGTTTGAGGTAGATTTAGTAGTTATTGACCAAAGTTACTATTTTCTAATGGAAAATCAGTGTCTGGAGTTAACCTTTAAATTCACATAGCATACACTTATTGATCCATAGGAGTTAGCACGGGGATCCTAAATCATAGTCCTCCATTCATACGTTTAACATATTAGTTGTTCAATTGTTTTGCTAGTCTATTTGTTTTATTAGTATAAAAGCACACAATTCACTTAACTGATACCTTAGAATTCGATGAGTATTCAATTAATGATTTTTACTTAGAATGATGATCCAATTGATGATTTTTATTCAGTATAGGGACTCGATTAATGATTTTGATAGTTTAAAGTGATAATTGATTTTGAAGCTTAAGTTTGAGGACCCAAAGTGGTGTTATGCCAAGAAACAAGTAAAATTATTATTTTAATCTATTAAAATACTAATGTGGAAAACGTTGAAACTCAATGGGAAAAAAAAATCATTCTTTTTCTTTTACAAATTGGTGAGTTGATTATAATAAGTTGTGATTCTGATATGCATGACTTGTTGTATAAATGACGCGAAAGAAATCAGGGAAGGAAGAAATGGACATCAGCTTTCAGGAAAAATAAATCAGAAAAAAACATGTGGCAGAAACCTTGTACACATATCTCCCTGCCTAGCCCCTCACTTCACTGGATTACTACTTCTTTATACAAATCAAACAGAACAGATATCTGATTTTTGTAGACTAAATAGAATCGAAATGTTGGGTTGTTTTAGCTATAGCTATAGCTTCACTCTCACTCCTTCCATAATTAACACCGTATCTAGAAAAGGGTTTTCTTGCAACTCACAAATCCAACAACTTCATGCTAATAATATTAATGGAGTCCACATTTCTAAAAAGAAAGTAGTCATTGTTGGTTCTGGCTGGGCTGGTCTTGCTGCAGCCCATCATCTTTGCAACCAGGTTCCTCTCTCTCTCTCTCTCTCTCTTCATCTTTGTTTTCTTTCTGGGTATGCCTAATTTATGTATTTTCATTTCAGGGTTTTGATGTTACTGTCTTTGATGATGGCAATGGTTTTGGTTCTCCAGATGATGTTGATGTCCAAGGTAATTCATCATTCTTTCAGCATTTTACTGTATTTTAAGTAATTTTAATCCAATTATCTAATTTCTGTTTTTACCTTTTTAGGTTTTTGGAATCCATATCAGAATATATTTAGCCTGGTCAACGAACTGGGGATCAAACCCTTCACTAATAGAATGGGGTCTGCACTTTATTCAACCGAGGGATTGGAGGTATCTATAATCACTTGAAACACGAATGAAGAATTGAGGAGAATGTTCATAATTTTAAACATGACTTTCTGGTGAAAAAAAAACCTTATCATCAACTTTAGTTCTAGAAAAACGAATTGATATACTGAGGATCATTCTGCAGGTTGAATTTCCGATATTCGAAGAGCAGCCTCAGTTGCCTACCCCATTCGGAACCTTATGTTATACTCAAGTATCCAATACATATACTTTATATTTCAATCGAAATGATTCTTTTGGACTTTGAAAAAAATAATCTTCACTATGTTGATTGCAGTTTTCAAGGGTCCCATTGGTAGATAGATTAACATCCCTTCCTCTAATGGCTGCTGGTATGCTCTTTTATCTTAAAATATGGAAAGCATTTTTCTTACACAGGCCAACTATGCATTGGCTCTTCAGTTTTCCTTCTTGTCCGTTTTTATATGTGATATTAAGCAACTTTGAAGTTTAGCATTTGTGGGTTTTTTTTAATTATACTGATTAATCATTCATCTCTACCTTATATTTGTAGTGATTGACTTTGACAACACGGACACGGCATGGAGAAAATATGATCCAAGTAAGGATTTTTCAGCTGCAACTTCAGATTTCAGGAATTTAAAAAATACTTGTTACCTATACTTTAACTTGACAGATGTTGAAGTGTCTTATTTGGAGTATTACTGATAGTTACTGCGAGGGAACTTTTCAAACAGTTTGGCTGCTCAGAAAGGCTTTATCGGAATGTTCTTGGTCCGTTGCTTCAAGTTGGGTTATTCGCCTCAGCAGAACAATGTAGTGCAGCTGCAACACTAGGAATGCTTTATTACATCTCCCTGGCTCACCAGGTATATTACCTTAATTGATCTCCTGCTCATCTTTAATAACAAATCTCTGTTAACATATCTAGAACTTAAGTTGGAAACTATAATATTGAACATGTTGTGTTTCATAGCTCATTTATTATGATTACAGAGTTGTATACTTCTCTAGGTACAATAGAATAATTGTTTGGGACATATTAGACATTTCAGAATTCTTGATTCAAGCCATCTGATAGACAAATGAATATATATATACTCTTAAACTTTATTAGTTCCATATTGGAGAACTGCAACAGTTCGTGGTTCTTATTTATTTATTTATTGGTGTGAAAGATACTAGGACTACAGGCAATGGGGCAAGAATATTAATATACCATATTGCCAATCCGACCACTTATTTCGGGCCATTGTATTGAGTATAATTGAGCACATGTGATGATTTGGTAACTATAGCTAATCTCCTTGAAACAATGAAATTTGTTTTGTATCCACTTCTCATTTGAATATTTGTTGGGATGTATGCAAGGGCAGCTGGTTAAAGCTCATTCTGTCTAATATACCTTTTTTTTTTTTTGGAAGGATTTTGTCTAATATGCTAGTTGTGAATATGAACTTACATATTTCATAGGTCAAATCTTACATGTATAATTATATTTAATGGCATCGTATACTACACTATTCCTTGTCAGGAATTGTTTCGTAGCTTTGGAGTTTGGTTTTAAACTTATATGGTTTACAATCATTTTTTTGTATATTACTGCAGAAAGATTTCAATATGGTATGGTGCCGCGGGACAATCAAAGAAAAGATTTTTAATCCATGGTTAGACTCACTGAGGAGTAAAGGCTGTAAATTTTTGGACAATGTAAAAGTGACAGACTTTATAATTGATGAAGAAACAAGTTGCATTTCCAAAGTGGTCTGTGGTGATGAGATTTATAATGCTGATGCAGTAATTTTGGCTGTTGGAATCTCAAAACTTCAAGAACTTGTCAAGAATAGGTTTGTTGTTCCAAAACTCAATTTCTTTTCTTTCCAATTCATGTAAAACTGTTCTCCTGCAGCTTTTGGATTTCTTTTCATGATTTTTCTTCAAAAGGTTTTACATAAAAGCAAACATGGAAGTTTGTGATCACAGTAAACATAGCTTGCACTCTAGGCAACTTAGGATCATGTTTTTCTTAATAGAGTTGTATTCTTAGGTTGGCAGTACAAGATATTCTTGTTTTAACTGGCAGTTATTTTCTATTTAGTGCAGCATTATGTACAAAGGAGGAGTTTCCGAAAGTTCTGAACCTGAAGGCGATTGATTTACTCACCTGTAAACTTCAGCTCGACAGAAAGGTTTGTTCAGGAACTTTACAATCAGCGCAAAGTTAGGACTAGAAACAAATTTTTTTATATACCAGTCATCCAACCCCAACCATTCTACATTCAAAGTCAGAATTACTTCAACTACAATAAAGTACATAATCAAAAGGCTACAATTTGCATTGGGAGAATGCTTAATGTTGTTCCATGTAGTTGGAACTAAATGACTCTTGGCACCACCCTTGGATATGACATTGAAGAACTGCAGAAACTAGATAAACTCGCAGCTAGACTACACGACATGATACACATTTGTTTACACCCAGAGTTTGAGCATTAGTTTACAAATGATTACTTAATATAATGAAAGTTTGTGCAACATGATTTGCTCATTTGTTAAGTAGGTTTTTGTCTGATAATGTTTCACATAAAGGAGTACTCTACTCACTATAGATAAGAAATCATATCTTACCATTTTAGGCCATTACCTTTTTCTCTGCGGTTTACTGAATGCACACTGCTTTTGGCATTATGGTTTGGAGGAAGCTGGAAAACTTGTTCTTTAACGAAAAGGCATTTTTGTGAAAGTTGCACCATACTGGGCCATTGTCATGGATGGAAAAGTTAGTTTAGGAAAATTTTCCTCATGAAGGTAGAGATTTGATATCATAAAGTTGCTATAATGCAGGTCAAGATTCCCCATGCAGTTAATGCTTGTGCAGCATTTGATGATTCATTTGGTTGGACATTTTCTGACCTGAATGCACTTCACGATGAGTACAAAGACAGTCCAGTGACGGTACTACAAGCAAGTTTTGTGAGTGCTATTTCTTCTTCTTTTGTAAAACAAATATAAAAAAAGAAGAAAAAGATAATTTCATGGTGTAAAGTAAGACTGCCATTTTCTGCTTTGTTTATACAGTACAATGCCAACGAGTTGTTAGCACTGAAAGATGAACAAGTAGTTACAAAAGTGATCTCTTACCTCACCAAATATATTATGGATTTTGAGAAGGCTAGGGTGGTAGATCAGGAGGTTGCAAGATTTCCAAAATCATTGACTCATTTTTTCCCAGGTAATTAAATGGCTTCGGGAAAAGGCTGTTGAGAAAATTAACTATTAATTTAAAACAATTAAATAAAAAAAAGGGAATTATTGTGAAGTTCTAATTAATGAGGGACTATTTTTGTAATTTGTAATAATAGAGGATTGTTTATGTAATTTGTAATTTTAAAAAAAAAAAATTGACCACGCGGTGGTCAAAGGAAGAATTAATTGTGCCAGCAAAATGCTGGCACAATTAATTAGAGGAAGAGATGAAGCTTCTTCCTTGGCTATAAAAGCCAAGGTTGCCATTTAGTTTGGGCATAGTGAAAAAGAGAAAAAGGGAGTTAACAGAGAAAGGAACAATGTAGAGTGAGAGAGGCACAATTGTGCCTCGTGAGTGTTGAGAGTTTATTTTAGAGGGTAGTCTAATTATTTTGGGGAGAGATAAAAATAGTAAAGATAATTATTTTGGGTATTTTTGGGAAACATCCGAGTGCTCATTGTAACTCTAGAAAGTTTATAGAGAACACCCTTTTGTAAACCTCATAAATTCAATAAAATTGAGATTTATTGCTTTCCGCTGAATTATTGCAATCTAGAAAAATTCCCAACAAAGGCATCTTAAGGCTCTTGTAAATCCCTGATTTTGTTCAATTGGACACATTAAAACCTTGATCAATTATGATGCAAATATAATGGCATTGATGTTGGAATGTAGGCCTTTTGTTGTGTGTACCTTTAAAATGTCTATTGTTATGGTTTATTTGTGTTATAAGGATCATACAAACATATGATGCGTGGGTCAACATCTTTCGGAAACTTGTTCATGGCTGGAGATTGGATAATAAGCCGGCACGGATCATGGTCTCAGGTAGATTTATGTTATGTTTTGTTTGTTAAGATGAAGAAGGAAAATTCATGTTTAAGCTTGAGTTGAGCCTGTATGTAATACTAAACAAAACAGGAGAAGGCTTATGTTACGGGAGTGGAGGCTGCAAACCTGGCCGTAGACTTTGTTGGAGAAGGAAGCTTTGCTAAAATAATTCCAGTAGAAGAAGATGAGCCGCATGTGGAAGCTCTCCGAAGCTTTAACAGAAGATTGAGTGAAATGAGTGAGGAATTCCCATTGTTTGATTATTTCCTCTACTGAACTAACTCTACTGTAAATAATAGTATATTATTTTTGGTTAAACAATGGAAGGAATACCAAAAGAGTGCAACTATAGTGAACATTGAGGCTGACAAACCAAGTCTCGTAATAGAATATTTATATAAATAAGAAAACACCAACTTCGCCAATGAAGAAGCTCAATGGCTATGATTGAGAAAAATTAACCAAAATTGTCTTGTTTTTGTACTATGAATTATAGCTCAGTTGGCAATGAGTTTTAAATTTCCTTGTTTAGCAATGTATATGCTAAGTTTTAAATTGCCTTGTTTTTATGCTACGAATTGTAGTTCAGTTACCAATGTATGCTGAGTTCACGAGAAAAGATCACAAATTTGATTCTTATTAAATACATTCATAAATTGCATGAGGATTGTTATCTATGATTTAAATTTAAATAATAAAATATTGAATTGCAGATTGGATTTTTTACTAAAAAATATGATTTATAAGTTTTATTTTAGGTCCGACTTTTATTGCTCTGCGTGGCCTTATTTATTCCTGTTTGTATTTACTGGCTCTGTTTCCATTTGAACTACATGAAATATTGAATTTCCATTTGAACTGCATGAAATATTGAATTGCAGATATTTTTCCGTTGGATTTTTTACTAAAAATATATGATTTATAAGTTTTATTTTAGGTCTGACTTTTATTGCTCCATGTGCCTTTTTTATTCCTAATTTTCATGTTGTAATTGCAATAGTTTATCCCTCATTTTCATGTTGTAATTGCAATATTGATATGGTGTTTATTGATTGTTTTTCAAATACTATACTGTTGTTTGTCCTCCAAAATGTTGTTTGGTTATTCTTCACATCTTGCTTATTGCAAGCCGAATGAGTGACATTGGTTTTTTTACAAATCAATTTTTTTGGGGGGTTTTTGGTCATTGAAATAGTTAAAAAAGAAAAATTGATATCAGGAAAAGAGATGGATAAATCATCCCAACTAATTAGATGTATTAAAAAAATAATAATTCAAAACGCAATACTCAAAAGCCAAATGCAAAAGTTTTACAAAAATTTCAACGGCATAAATTTCAATACAAAAAAGTCTCAAACAAATTTTATCACAATTGTAATTTGATTGCAGGTTAAAGATGATTTTAAAGGTACACACTATTCAAATAACAAGTGTTCAAAAAAAAGTTTCAAATAAGTTTTAATTTAGGAGACAAACATCCACACCCACCCACCGAACATGTACATGTAATGATGCCTAAGACTTAAACACCCCCACTCGTCAACTTTTAAAGGGTAAAAACACCAACAAACATTAAAATACCCCTATCGGTGAGTCCTAGACCGTCACTATTTGTGAGCAAATGAAACACGGTTTTCCCTTTTTTCTGGTATTTTAGAAATGATCTTGAAAACGTTATGAGATCTCGCCAGCAATTTGAATTTTAATGAGCAAAAGACTAAATTTCTACTAATTAAGGGTTGAAAATTGTTGCAAGATAACATCTTACAAGCCGCTGGGAATCTACAAATCTACTCACTTGCATCATTACATTTACAAAAACAAGAAAAGCAATACTTTGGCACTGCGTTGTCTTTATTTGCTATTTGCTACTTCAAACCAAACCATGACCTTAGTACCCATATCCTGTTGCATCAATGTAAAAGATTCAGCTAACCATGTCAAAAGATAGATAGATTATATATCTAATAATCTGCTTTCAAGTTCACAAGTCCAAACCTGAATTGTCCATCGGATTGCCTGCAGGTACAGCTTCTGGTTCCTTAATCTCAACAACTACACAATCGGACATCAAGAAAGTCTTTGCTACTGATGATGCATGCTCCAGGCAACATCTAACCACCTGCAATTACATTCATCAACTACTATTCCATTATCAACCGGAAAATCATGGAAGGAAGGAATTATACTTTCAAGACAAGACTTCTTATACTTTTTATGCTAGAGAAGGAATGAAAAAACACTAGAGACCAACTAACCCACCTTAGTTGGATCAATAATACCAGCAGCCATTAGATCTTCGTAATTTCCAGTTGCAGCATTATATCCAAACTTCGGATCCTCACTCGACAGAACCTGTAAAAGAAAAATTAATTTCAATTGTAACATACATGATGAAACTAGACAAAACAATAATAATTATTGCAGTTAATGTTTAATCCCAAAATCGTTTACCTTCTCACTGACCACACTTCCATTAACACCAGCATTCTTGGCAATTAATTTGAGTGGGTAGCTAAGAGCTCTCTTCACAATATCTGCCCCAACCTGCAGCCAACATACATTAATTGAGTCAAAAGCATGACTTCCCAAGTCCAAAGGACAACATACTAGTCCCGAGTAAACATATATAACCACCAGTTGAAGACTCAGCCTGCATTACCTTCTCTTCTTCATTCGACAGGCTATCTTTAATGGCATCCACCTTTGACGCAAGTCTCAGCAAGGTGCATCCGCCGCCAACTACAATGCCTTCCTCAACAGCTGCCTGGAAACCATTGGTTCATCATGATGGTCAGGTTAGAACAACTTAACCTGGACATAAAACTATCAGACAGTAGTGGTTTTAAGATTAATTACCTTTGTCGCATTAAGAGCATCTTCAACTCTCAATTTCTTTTCTTTAAGCTCTGTCTCGGTTTGTGCTCCGACCTTTCAAATTTGAAGGGCAAACGTCTTTAAATATATAACCTACATTCCCAAGAATTACTACTTAAAAGCAACGGAAATTACCTGTATCACAGCAACACCCCCTGAAAGTTTTGCAATTCTCTCAGTTAGCTTTTCCCTTTCATATTCTTGCTCAGCAGCCTACATGTGCGCAATCATTGATTCCATAACAATCAATTCTAACATACGAAACAAATACATGTGTTGTTCCAACCCATACTAGAGAAGGAGACTCTGGGATAGTGTACCTCAATAAGATTTCTTATTTGTGCAACTCTCTTGCTTACAGCTTCTTGGGTTGTTCCATCACCTACAATAGTCGTAGTATCCTTGGTAAGAACCACTTTTGAAGCATTGCCAAGGACCTCCTTGCCAACTTTGTCCAAGGCAAGCCCTACCTCATCCCTAATAACAGTTCCTGTGTGCAAAAAAAAAAAAAAAATCAAGTGAGAACCCAAGATAAAATTTCGTTTCTTTCCTTGAGGGCAGGGTGAGTGAGATGAGCAGTAGTAATAAAGGATAAATATTGGGAAACTTTATATTCCATAAGGGCGGCCCGGTCGCATTACGTGTCCCCGCTGAGCGAGGGTCCGGGGAGGGGTCCCACCACAAGGGTGTATTGGGGGCAAGCCTTCCCTTACCAATTTAATTGGCAAGAGGCCGCTCCTAAGACTCGAACCCGTGACCTCAGGTCACACGGCAACAACGTTTTACCGTTGCGCCAAGGCTCACCCTCATAGTAGGGAAAATATCATTAGAAGTCAAAGAACAGACTGTTGAGTTTGTTGTTTAGTCAAAATAAAATCCTTATTGTTTAGGGTAACGTTCTTCTCTTATTTTGCTGTTAGCTTTCCTTTTCTTTAGGAGTTTTGTTACACATGGGCTCTATTTCTCTGTGTAGTTTGTTATGTACTGCTATTTAAATAGCTGAGCTCTTTCAATTATCGACAATAGAGATATTTTCCACAATTACATCTCTTTTCATATATAGCTTTAACATTTGGTATCAGAGCACCCACACGGGGCCTTGATAAAAAGAAAATTTGAAGTTGCAGTCTTCAACAGTGTGATGGAAGATTCTTTTGTGCAACCCGCAGTTCCAAAATTTGATGGGCATTATGATCATTGGTCAATGCTCATGGAGAACTTCTTGCGTTCAAAGGAGTATTGGGGATTGGTGGAGAATGGAGTTTCTGCAGCAGCAGAGGGTGTAGCTCTCACTGATGCTCAAAAGAAAAATATTGAGGATCAAAAGCTGAAAGACTTGAAAGCTAAGAACTACTTGTTTCAAGCATTAGATCGGTCTGTCTTAGAGACGATTCTTAACAAAGACACTGCTAAGAGCATATGGGACTCTTTGAAACAGAAATATCAAGGCACAACACGAGTTAAGCGCGCTCATCTGCAAGCTCTTCGAAAGGAGTTCGAAATCCTTCATATGAAGACGGGAGAAACACTAAGTGACTATTTTGCTCGCACACTCAGTATTGTTAACAAGGTGAAAGTGAATGGTGAGAACAAAGGAGATGTTGATGTTGTCAATAAGATTCTTAGATCAATGACTCCAAAATTTGCTTATGTTGTGTGCTCTATTGAGGAATCAAAAGATACCGATACTCTTACCATTGATGAATTGCAAAGCAGTTTGCTTGTGCATGAGCAGCGGATGAATTACCATGTTGAAGAAGAGCAAGCTTTGAAGATTACTCATGGACATCAATCTGGAGGAAGAGGCGCAGGACGTGGAAGAGGACGGGGGCGAGGCACAGGTAGACACTACTTTGATAAATCAACAGTAGAGTGTTATCAATGTCACAAACTTGGGCATTTTCAATGGGAATGCACAAGCAAGGAGAAAGGAGCAAATTTCACAGAGGCCGAAGAAGAAATGTTGCTGATGGCATGTGGGGATACAAACAAAATTGGCAAGGAAGACATATGGTATCTTGACTCGGGATGCAGCAATCACATGTGTGGCAAAAAGGAATATTTTTCAGATTTGAATGAAAAATTCAGAGACTCAGTGAGGTTAGGCAACAACTCAAGCATGGTTGTAATGGGAAAAGGTAATATCGGGTTGCAAATAAATGGAATAATACAAATTATTACAGGTGCTTTTTATATACCAGAATTGAAGAACAACCTGTTGAGCATTGGACAATTGCAAGAAAAGGGGCTCACTGTTCTATTTCAATATGGAAGGTGCAAGGTGTTTCATCATGAGAAAGGCTTGATCATGGATACAAAGATGTCTTCAAATAGGATGTTCATTTTGGAAGCTATACCACAACCTGTGAAATCAGTTTGTTTCAACACCATTACTGAGGACACAGTGCAGCTTTGGCATTGCAGATTCGGCCATTTGAGTTTTACGGGTTTAAGAACTCTTCAACAAAAGGGCATGGTGAATGGTCTACCACAGTTCAAGACTCCTTCAAGACTATGCAAAGACTGTTTGGTGGGAAAGCAACATCGGGATTCCTTTCCAAAAAAAAGTACTTGGAGAGCTTCGCAAGTTCTTCAATTACTACATGCTGATATTTGCGGACCGATCAAACCCATCTCCAACAGCAAAAAACGGTATCTAATTACCTTTATTGATGATTTCAGTCGAAAAACATGGGTTTGACAGATAAATCAGAAGCTTTTGATTTGTTCAAAAGATTCAAAACTCGTGTGGAGAAGGAGATAAATACACCAATTCGAGCTTTGCGAACTGATCGAGGTGGAGAGTTTACATCAAAAGAATTCAATAACTTCTGTGATGACAATTGACAGTTGCTTACACTCCGCAGCAAAACGGAGTCGCGGAAAGAAAGAATAGAACCATAATGAATATGGTACGAAGCATGATTGCAGAAAAGAAAGTTCCAAAACCTTTCTGGCCTGAAGCTGTCAACTGGACAGTACATATCCTAAATCGAAGCCCGACGTTGGCGGTGAAAGATGGGACTCCAGAAGAAGCATGGAGTGGAATCAAACCTTCTATTGAGTACTTCAGGGTGTTTGGCTGCATTGCTCATGTTCATATACCTGATAGCAAACGCACAAAACTAGATGATAAAAGTTTGACTTGCGTTCTGTTAGGTGAAGAGTCGAAAGCTTACCGTCTTTATGATCCTATCTCACAAAGGATCATGGTAAGTCGAGATGTTGTGTTCGAAGAAGACAGAAGTTGGGATTGGGATAAGAAGTATGAAGAAGCAATCTCATGTGATTTGGAATGGGGTGAAGAAAAACAATCAGAGCTGGCTAGAAATGAAAATAGGAATGAATCTGATTCTGACACTCATATAGAAGAAGGAGAAGAAGAGCAACAATCTGACCCAGAATCTCATGTCAATGCCAGCGAAGAAGAAGAGGAAGAACATCAGTTTTCTTCTGATTCTTTTGAGGAGGAGAGCATACCCATCACAAATGAAGGGAGGTTAAGGAGAGCACCAACTTGGATGCGTGACTATGAGGCGGGAGAAGGGCTGTCCGAAGAAGAAACTCATTTGGCTTTGATTGCAGCTGTTGATCCTATTCGTTTTGAAGATGCTGTAAAAAGCGAGAAATGGAGGAAGGCCATGAATGCAGAAATAGAAGCAATAAAACATAATGATACATGGGAGTTGATGGAGTTGCCTGAAGGAGGAAAGAAAATCGGAGTGAAGTGGGTTTTCAAAACAAAGTTTAATGAGAATGGGTAAGTTGATAAATACAAGGCAAGGCTTGTTGTGAAGGGGTATTCTCAGCAATACGGGATCGATCACACCGAAGTATTTGCACCTGTTGCACGTATGGAAACAATTCGTTTGGTGGTAGCCCTTGCAGCTCAAAAAGGATGGGCTATTTATCAACTAGACGTAAAATCAGCTTTTCTATATGGCGAGTTGAATGAGGAGGTTTTTGTGGAGCAGCCCCCTGGTTATGTACAAAAAGGACAGGAACACAAAGTCTATAAATTAAAAAAGGCGCTTTACGGCTTGAAGCAAGCGCCACGAGCTTGGTATAACCGTATAGAAGCATATTTCATGAAGGAAGGTTTTAAGAAATGCGACTATGAGCACACCCTGTTCATTAAGACAGGAAAAGAAGGGAAGATTTTGATTATAAGTTTGTATGTCGATGATCTCATCTTTAGTGGCAATGATGAATTGATGGTCTCAGAATTTAAGAATTCCATGAAGCGTGAGTTCGATATGACTGATCTTGGAAAAATGAGGTATTTTCTTGGCCTTGAAGTCTTGCAGAGTTCAAAAGGAGTGTTCATTAGTCAGAAAAGTACGTGTTAGAGGTGCTGCAAAGGTTTGGAATGGCTGATAGTAATTCAGTCAAAAATCCAATTGTCCCAGGTTGCAAGTTTGAAAAAGATAATAATGGTGTAAAAGTAGATAAAACTCATTTTAAGCAGATTGTCGGCAGTCTCATGTATGTCACAGCTACTCGACCAGATGTGATGTTCGTGGTGGGTCTTCTTAGTAGATACATGGAGAATCCTATTGAGTTTCATTTACAAGTAGCAAAAAGGGTGATGAGATATTTGAAGGGGACACATGATTTTGGGATTTTTTACAAGAAGGGAGGAAATACTGAACTTATTGCTTATACAGATAGTGATTATGCTCGAGATGTAGAAGAAAGGAAAAGCACTTCAGGCTATGTTTTTTTGTTGGGTTCAGGAGTAGTATCTTGGCTATCCAAAAAACAGCCCGTAGTAAGTCTCTCCACCACCGAAGCAGAATACATTGCTGCAGCTTGTTGTGCATGTCAAACCATATGGTTAAGAAGGGTACTGGAAAATTTGAGTTTTAGTCAAGGTAAGACTACTGTTATTCATTGTGATAATAGTTCTGCTATTAAACTTTCAAAGAATCCAGTAAGGCATGGTCAGACTAAGCATATAGATGTGCGGTTTCATTTTCTGAGAGAGCTCACAAAGGCTGGTACTGTACAACTGGTTTAATGACAAAACCACTCAAGTTGGATGCTTTCTTAAAGCTGCGTGCCAAGTTGGGAGTTTGTTCAGAGTCTGATATAAACTAATGCTTAATGCATTTAGTTTAAGGGAGGAAATGTTGAGTTTGTTGTTTAGTCAAAATAAAATCCCTATTGTTAACGTTCTTCTCTTATTTTGCTGTTAGCTTTCCTTTTCTTTAGGAGTTTTGTTACACATGGGCTCTATTTCTCTGTGTAGTTTGTTATGTACTGCTATTTAAATAGCTGAGCTCTTTCAATTATCGACAATAGAGATATTTTCCTCAATTACATCTCTTTTCATATATAGCTTTAACACAGACTTGGTGGCATGGAGAAGACGGGGGGAAAATTGCTTGCACTAACCTCCAGTCAAAATAGCAATGTCATCAAGGTACTGGCTCTTCCGCTCTCCAAAGCCAGGAGCTTTCAGGGCAGCAATCTTCAGAGCACCCCTAAGCTTATTCACCACCAGTGTTGCTAAAGCCTCCTGCTCAATGTCTTCAGCAATTATCACAATTGGGTAACCGCCTCGGATTGCATCTTCCAGAATGTTAATGAGATCCCTCGCATTTGTTATTTTCTTATCGGCAAGAAGTAACTGCAAACAAGATAAGATAATTAGATTATATTTTAGTGGGAAAAAAGACTTCCAACGAAATGTTTATGGATAGAGTACCTTGCAGTTCTCATATTCAACAGCCATTTTTTCACTGTCAGTGACAAAATAGGGTGAGATATAACCACGATCAAATTGCATTCCCTCAACAACATAGAGACTGTTCTCAGCACTTTTGCCCTCTTCAAGAGTTACCACTCCCTTTCGACCTACTTTACTCATGGCTTCAGCTATCATATTCCCTACTTCATAGTTGTTCCCTGCACTAACAGCTGCTACATCTGCAAGCTCGCTGTCTTCGACCTGCAACTCAAAACGGTTTCGGTCTCTTTTAACATAGATTTAACAGAAATTTAGAGAGACCAAACAGGTCAGATAAGATTTATATTCAAAACTCTTTTTTACGTTACCTCCTTCGACATTAACTTCAGTTCATTCACTAATGCCTTTGTGGTCTTCTCAATGCCCCTGGTAATCAATACAGGGTTCGCACCAGCCGCCACAACCTGATTATATAACCCAGCCACTCAGTCTCAAACAACAACAACAAACATACTTCTTCATACATATAATCATACTAGGTCTCCTAGACTCTTACTAACCTTGACACCTTCAGCGATAAGGCCTTGAGCAAGAACAACAGATGTTGTGGTTCCATCACCAGCCAAATCATTTGTCTTCGCAGCTGCCTGTCTCACCAACTTGGCACCAATATTCTCAACTGGATCCTCCAATTCCACCTAAAACAGTTGAGGTCAATACACGAGTGAATCATTACCATATGGGTAATAAGGTTGACATCACCTATATTTTTACTTAAAAGTTCTATGTAGACAACTTCATCTAATTTCTATGACGGCCACAAAAAATAAAGACATGAAAAAGTGCGAAGTGTTACATTTTCCAAAGTACAATTCTAAAATCAGTTGTCAGCTTCAAGTTGTAGAGACAACAAAGCACCGAAAGCATCAAGATACTGCATACCTCTTTAGCAACAGTCACACCATCATTAACAATTTTTGGGGAGCCATACTTGCTCTCAAGAACAACATTCCGGCCTTTAGGTCCCAGGGTAACTCCAACTAGATCTGCAAGTTTGTTTACACCAATCTGCAGCAAAGAAACACAACTTCTTGAGATGTAACAAAAGAAAAATAATACAATAAATAAGATAGTCAACGGCCCTGTAAATCAAAAACTCACTTGCAATTTTCTAATGGCTGTCCCATCCCTGTTAAAATGCAACTCCTTGGCCATCGCACAAATCTTTGGAGTGCGTGATCTACATAAATTTAAATTCTGCCTCCGGCCAAATGAGCTTCCAGAAATAGAAGCCAGAGAAGATAACCTATTTGAAGAAGATGCAAGCTTCCTGTCCATTATGCAGCCAGGAGCAGCAGCCAAGGATCCCACCGAGGACACCGCAGTAAAAGATGATGCCATTTTACTAATTGACAGCTGAAAGTAACCAATTTCATATTTCAGCTATGTTAGAGAAGGCAAGAAGCTACTAACACAAATACAACAATGAAAACAATAAAGAATATGAAATATTAAAAAGAGGGGGGGAGCAAAGCAAATAAAGGAGCATCAAAATTCTTATTCACAAAATTGCCTCAGTTTGACCTTCATCCAAAAGTGGTAATGGTAGCAATATTGAACAGATATTAACAGCCAATAAACTAAACAACATAACTGTTGGTTGGTCCTCAATAGGTAATATTCTTCAAATTGGTAGTGTACCCGAATGAATATTTCTCAGCTAAAAACAGGAAAAATCAATACAATGTAGGTCAGATGACAATTTTCTTCCACGCCTACATTCACATGGTTATTCAGGTCTCCAAAAGAAAACTTAGCTCTACAATACGGAAAAGGAGAATTCTAAAAGGATAATTGAAAAAGAAAAGCCAATCCCTAATTTGGAATTTCAATCACCATGAAGAAACTTCAACAAATAAATCATTTCAATAGTAAAATGCATACAATAAAAGCATTAAAAAAACAGCACATAAACAATGAATATAACAGTTATGAAGTAACAACCTTGAACCGAGTTATCTGATTTCCATGTAAGTTTTCAAGCTAAACAGTTGTTTAAATTGTATTGAAGCTAGTAGTAAACACCAATAAGCGACACAAACGAAGTAGAGTGAAAAAATGGTTTAAGTTTTCAGGGAATAAGGAGCTAACCAATGGAGAATCGGCGGCCGCAGAGGAAGAAAGATAAGAAGTGAAGTATGAGTATCCTTTACTGACAGAGAGCAGTAGGTATAGCAGGTGATTTGTTGATGAGTGTGAAATGGAACAAAATAATATATAAATATTGAAGATTAATAATACAGACAGAAGGAAGAGGAGAATAGCTCGAGTCTTGAAGGTTCCACTGCATTTGCTTGGGCCGATGCTTTTTCGAATACTCTAGAATCTTTTGGGCTTCTCATTTAACTTTGGACTTTTTTTTTTATATTTAGTGTGGGTTTACTTCAAACTTCATAGTTATTACAAATCAGAATCTGAATAACTATTTTTTTAGTTTATAAAAATAAAATTTAATTAAAGGTCGTTTGGACTAAACTTCGAAATCACAACTAATTTAGGATAAAGAATCAAAAATCGAAATCACTATTTATCTTTTTTATTTTTATTTGATTATTTCAAAATCGAAATTCAACTACTAAGACGTTGGGTTTAGATTTTAGAAAATTAGAATTCAAATGAAAGAATCAAAATCTAATAATAATAATAATAATAATAATCATAAATATAATATAAATCACCGTCAACAATGAAAAACAAAAACTAATTTATATTATAAAAAACTAAAAATTATAATAAAAAATCTTAATTAAGAAGTCTTGTTTTGACAAAGAGAATTTTGAGGTAAATTCAGTGGTTGATATTAGACGGATTTAACTTTAACACGTGACAGTTGAGAGGCCTGAACGAAACTCTTAAAAAGTAAATTTAGAGGTTTTGACTAGTGATTGATATTAGACCCGTGATTATGTTGGAAATAGGGCTAAGGTATAGCAGCGGAAATATAAAAATTTTAGCCTACTTCCTTTTAACCATAGGATCCGTTAATCGTTATTTCATATAAAAAGGGATAAGAATATATACTTTTCGATGATCAATCTACCGTTGCAAACGAAGTGCCCACAACTTCAAAGGAGATGTAAACTGTTTACCATTCTGCCCCTATTCGAAATAGACCTTCCAGACCTCCGAACGACGATCCCTTCGGTGGAAACGTGGAAGAATGTGTCTAGAAGCTACTGTCCAAAAATCGCGACGATCCGACGGTCCAATCTCCGGGAATCCTCGAAATAGTGAACTGACCTGATGTAGGCGAAGAAAAACGAATTTCTCCCTTTTGATTGTTTTTCTTCTTTCGTGAACACGGTGAGGTTAAATTAGAATCAACCCTTATGAGATGTAACCAAAATAGATTACCTCTAATTAACCAACACAAGATCAAGGAGAAAGAGGGATGAATTAGATTAATCAATCGATGGAATGTCGAATGAATTCTTGTCCACGAACTTGGGGATGGAATTCACTTTCTCTCTCTAGCTAGTACATTTCGAAAATCACAAGGGGTGGGGCTAGAGTGTATATCGAAATTCACTAGGTAAGGGGTATATATATTATCTTGTCTCTAAACCCTAGTTAGATAGGATTAGGTTACTTAATAGCAATCCAATTCGGAATAGGATTTCTAATTATTATCTTACTATATATCTAATATAATTAGGATAATAATAAGTAACCTAGTTAGATAATAATAGGAGGACATTAATCCAATTAATAACTCCTAACTTGATTATCTCTTAATTAATTTAATTTCACAATCCTAATCCAATTAGGAAGAGTGGAATAAATTAATTCCCTTCCTTTAATACATATAATTTCGACCCCCTTTATCCATGGGCCTTACTGGGCTCAACTGGGCTTCCATCTATTAATCAGATCCATCTCTCCAAGTCTTATGTGTGATCCATTAGGTCCTTACTACTTCTGGCCGTATGCAACTATTAAATTAATTTCTCCAAGAATTATATTTAATCCTTGCATAACGGAATGATGAACAGAGCATGTTATCGGCATGTCCGTAATCATTCCCCCAGAGTCCGTTAAGAAGACAGGTTGATTCTGCCGTTAACCCTTCCGTATTAGTTACAGTATAATTCGATCCTTTATCAACTACATCCTTGAACTGAATCTTATGACTATGGATGATGTCAAGTCATATATAGCGAGACGTTCGTTTTACTTGTACAGGCCGAGTCAACTCAAATAGATAGGTTAAGTGAAATCTGTATTTCTACTCTTAAGCTATCACCTTGCAAGGATTTAGAGTCGAGTCTTCCACAAGCGATCCTTGGACGTATCTCCCATTCGTCGGGAGTGATAAATGCTCAATCCAATGTATAACTACCCTGACATTACCTCATGTGACACCCAACCTTTGCAGTTCACACCCCAGAGTCATCTCTGTTAAGGATCGTGGGACCACGCGATCAAAGTCTCACATTCAGTAATTCAGGATGACCAATTAACATTCCTTTGAGTCTGAGGATTATTTATACCTATTAATACCAATGAGATGAACAGGTGACAAGGACGAATCTACCCATCCTGTTATCTCAAATCGGATCCCCAATCCTAATGAACGACGTTTCATCGGATCTATGTAACTGTCCAGATATCTATATATGTGAAGCTTGTGAGATCAGCTTTCTGTCGGACAGAAGACATTGTTACATACAAGTCTCAACAGTGATATGTCAATCCTAAACATCTCACTTGACTTGGGGTGGTTTTAAGTTTATTAGTTTATTATAAAGTCTTGTCTCACTTCATGCTTGTATGAACACTTTATAATCACTTTAAACAAACTTACGGATTTCCTTTTATTAGACTTTATTTAGTGTTGTAAAAGGGTTTGCCTTTATATAGTTATTAAACATATATCTTATTAAAACAAATGATATAAAGAACAATTCATTTACAATAAGTTTGTATCCTGCAACAATTGTCTATAGGACACTAAACCCCAACATACTCCCACTTGGACTAAAGCCAATTGTTTCTAAAACTTATCCCAGTAGAAGTCAAATGACGATCATGTACTTTCTGGGCTAACGGCTTTGTCAACGGATCTGCAACGTTGTCCTCGGTAGGTACTCTTTCTATTCTCACATCTCCTCTAGCCACAATCTCTCTGATGATGTGGTATCGCTTTAGGTAGTGTTTGGATGCATTATGAGACCGTGGTTCCTTTGCTTGCGCAATGGCTCCATTGTTATCACAGTACAGAGTAATGGGATTGACAATGTCAGGCACCACTCCTAGTTCTGTAATGAACTTTCTAATCCAAACCGCTTCCTTTGCCGCTTCCGCAGCAGCGATGTACTCTGACTCGGTCGTAGAGAAAGCCACGCTTCCCTGCTTGGAACTCTTCCAACTGACCGCGCCCCCATTCAAGATAAACAGGTATCCTGATTGGGATTTAAAATCATTCTCATCTGTGAGATGACTAGCGTCTGAAAATCCTTCAATTTTCAGATCTCCTTCTCCATACACTAGGAACATATCTTTAGTCCTTCTCAAGTACTTAAGAATGTTCTTGACGGCAATCCAATGCTCGTCTTCCGGATTCCCTTGGTAACGACTCGTTACTGATAACGCGAACGCTATGTCAGGTCTAGTGCATAGCATAGCATACATAATCGAACCGATCGCGCTGGCATACGGGACTACAGCCATGCGTCGTTTGTCATCATCAGTTTTAGGACATTGATGATTGTTTAACTTCACTCTATGTACCATGGGTAAGTTACCTCGTTTCGATTCAAGCATGCTAAACCGATTTAGCACCTTTTCAATGTATGTAGCCTGTGAAAGACCAAGCAGTCTACGCGATCTATCTCTATAGATCTTTATACCAAGTATATAGGCTGCTTCACCAAGGTCTTTCATTGAGAAGTTACCGGATAACCATACTTTTACCGATTGTAATAGAGCAATGTCATTTCCCATTAATAGTATATCGTCCACATATAGTATGAGAAATGCTATAGAGCTCCCACTTGCTTTCTTGTAAATGCAAGCTTCCTCGCAATTTTGTTCGAAACCAAATTGTTTTATGGTTTCGTCAAAACGCTTATTCCAGCTTCTAGATGCTTGCTTGAGTCCATAAATGGATCTCTGAAGTTTGCAAACTTTATTTGCATCCTTTGATATGAAACCTTCAGGTTGCATCATGTATACATCCTCAAGCAGGTTTCCGTTTAGGAAAGCTGTTTTCACATCCATTTGCCAAATCTCATAATCAAAATGAGCGGCAATTGCAAGCATGATTCTGATTGATTTGGACATAGCAACTGGAGAGAAGGTTTCGTCATAATCAACACCTTGTTTTTGACGATATCCTTTCGCTACCAACCTAGCCTTGCAGGTGCTAACCTTTCCATCCATGTCAATCTTCCTTTTAAAGATCCACCTGCACCCGATGGGTTTTATTCCTTCGGGTGGATCAACCAAAGTCCACACTTGGTTAGTATACATGGAATCCATTTCAGAATCCATGGCCTCAAGCCATGCTTTAGAATCTGGACTAGTAAGAGCCTCTTCGTAGTTTTCGGGTTCATCGTCTAGCACGGGAACCTCGTCATCATCTCCCACTAGAAAACCATATCTAACTGGGAGTTCACGAACTCTTCGTGATTTACGAATAGGTGCCACTGGAGTCTCATCTAATGGGACTTCTTCGGGTACTTCAACCGCTTCTGTTGTTTCAGCCGGCGTCTCTTCCTCTTGAACTTCGTCGAGTTCAATCACGCTTCCCTTTTGTGTTTCTTCGAGAAACTCTTTCTCTAAGAAGGTTGCGTATCTGGATACTATTACTTTCTGATCATCTGGATGATAGAAGTAATACCCTACGGTCTCTTTGGGATATCCAATGAAGAAACATTTATCAGATTTAGAATCTAATTTGTCGGACGCAATGCGTTTGACATATGCCGAACAACCCCATACTCTCATAAATGAGAACACAGGTTTCCTACCAACGAACAATTCATACGGTGTGGAACTAGCGGATTTAGTTGGTACTCGATTTAGGGTGAAGAGGGCAGTTTCTAAGGCATAGCCCCAGAACATCTTTGGAAGTAAGGCCATGCTCATCATGGACCATACCATATCTAATAGGGTACGGTTTCTCCTCTCGGATACACCATTGTGTTGTGGTGTATAGGGAGGTGTCCATTGCGAGCATATCCCACATTCAGTTAGATAATTCAGAAAATTATCAGAAAGATATTCGCCACCTCGATCGGATCGAAGCGTCTTTATTTTCTTTCCTAATTGATTTTCTACTTCATTTTTGAAGCATTTGAACTTGTCAAAAGCTTCTGACTTGTGCTTCATCAAGTAGACATAACCATATCGAGTATGGTCATCTATGAAGCTAATGAAGTATCTGAATCCTCTTCTTGCTTGGACTGACATAGGACCACATACATCTGAATGAATGAGTCCTAGAGTGTCTGATACACGCTCACCTTTATTGCTAAAGGGTGTCTTTGTCATTTTACCTTTTAAACATGATTCGCATGTTTCCAATGATTCCGAATCAATTGAATCTATAAGCCCATCTGAATGTAGCTTTTAGTATGCGTCTCTTGTTTATATGACAATCCCACAAGCAAGTTGAATTATCTAGCTTATGTCTTTTGGTATCAATTGCGAAAACAGAAATCTAACACATAAATCCCATTTTGTGATATTCCTGAAAAATAGAAAATCCCATCTCTATAAAAATCGCAATGTTTGTTCTTTATCGAAATATAGAACATACCAGATGTTTGGAGTACCGGCTTTTCCCTTCTGGAGGGTAGCTCGGTACAAAGAACAATTTCTCTTTCAATGCCCCATGTCACCATAATAGTGGTACTTTCTTTTAGGCTTCTTCACTTCCTTTCCCTTGGACACATCTTTTTTACCTTTCTTGGGATGTTTAGGATTGGGAAAATTCCCTTTCCTTTTCTATGATCCCTCTATGACAATAGCCGGTATTGCCTTGTCTTTCTGAATATTGGGCTCAACTTACTTGAGCATATTTGCAAGCTCTTCAAGAGAGGTTTGCAAGTCATTCATCTGATAGTTCATGATGAGCTATGAATAACTATTTGGGAGGGATTGAAGAATTAAGTCTACACTTAGTTCGTTATCCATCGCGAATCCAATACTAGAAAGTTTGGTAATATAGCCAATCATCTTGACACAATGTGTCATGATAGATGTGCCCTCTTGCATCCTGCAACGATATAACAATTTTGATATCTCGTAGCGTTCGCACCTGGTTTGTTTCCCAAACAATTCCTTTAGGTGCATGATGATGGAATAGGCATAGTTGCCTTTGTAATTCCGATGTCATCGATGCAAGTATGATGCATCCGGCATGATCGTCATCAGCCTTGTGCTTCTGGTAAGCATCGATTTCCTCGATGGGAGCATCATCCTCAGGGATAGGGGGTATCGATGTATCAAATACATACCCTATTTTATCGAACTTCAAAACAATTTTGAGGTTACGAAACCAGTCGGTGAAGTTTGAACTATTCAACTTGTTATCGGTAAATGTATTTTGCAGATTGGTGTTAGTCATGATTTTAAGAGTGTTTCATTAAACTGAGAGTGAGAAAGAGTAAACGTATGTTATTCATTTGCTTTAAAGTATAACAATCTAAAATTATAGGCCTTTTAATTTATTTCAGATTGCTCCCACTATTTTGCCAAATTAATAACCCTCCATATTAATTCGAAGAATTTCACAAATCCTTTAGTGAGCTAGGATCCTAACTCCTGAGATTTCGCCTTAACTTTAGCCAACAAACTAGTCTCATTCATTAGGTAGATTCATTCAATCAATCACATCTCGAATGTGACTCCTAGGTTATTGGGTTACTAACCACATTAGTAACTAATATGTCATTCATATTAATCCCAACCATTTTGCCTATTAGTGTATGAACAACATGACTTTTGCCAACCAATTGTCATACTCTAATTTAAGTATTACCCCATATTCATGAAAGAACTATTTTCGATAATCCAGGTGTTACCATAAGACCCCGAGCTTGACTTTTGCCAACAACCCAAAGGCCCCCAGTACTGCCGGCTGAATTATAATATTAGGGAGGGGCAACCGATTTTAATAACTTATTTATTTACTTAACTTTTTAATGAGGGATTTTTATTTAAGTCTCATAATCTAACTTAGTCTTGATTTGCTTTAGCATACATCAGACATACATTCACACATACATTGGCGTTATGGACATATCATCTAAATTATTCCGTCGAGCCAGAGACGGAATAAAAGGGCAAACCTAAGGAAATACTAACTATTACATATTTCTCTTTAGGTCCTCCGTCTTCTCCATGGCGCCTTGAAAATTACACATTAATTTTCTATACTACTAAAGAAAACTTCAATTGAAAATTGAAGGGAATAGATGAGAAGAGAAATTACAATAGATAGTAGAAAGGCAGGACGCGCATGCCCTATTTCAAAAATACCAAAAGAATAAAAGAGGGTCCAAATATGTCCATAACTCCAAACATGCAAAGACTCAATTAAATAAATTTAATTGGTTGATTACATAACTTATTTATGTAATATTTATGTTAATCAAATTAACTCATCAAATTAATTCCCATCTAATTTTACTTCTAACCGTTTTGCATCTTTATATTAATTCTTAGATTAATATAACCATACAAAACTTCAATTATGCATGTCCCAATTATTTTGATTTCAATTCATTTAACGCTTTGATTTACAACTTGGTAAAAACAAACTTTTAAACGAATTTTCATTCGATAATCAAAACAGAAAACTATTAATTTCCGAAACATGTATATATATATTTTATATTCAAAACTAATTTTAAATTTCATATATATATCAGATTTTCAATACGGTTGAAAAACGATTTTCAGAAATAGGAAAAACTACAATAGGTTTCCATTTTATTTTTAGAATCAATAAAACTAATTTTATTAATCTAACCATAAAACTAATAGATTTTGTTATAATGATTATCAACCGAAATAATTAGGAACATACGCACAATCTATTTCACTTATTTATCTTTAGAATTAATTAACCAAACAATTTGTTAATTAATCCTAACCATAAATATTCATTCAATCCTATTGAAAGCTTCTAAATTTCATATATGAAATAACGGATTTAACGATGGCTCTGATACCACTATTGGAAATAAGGCTAAGGTATAGCATCGGAAATATAAAAAATTTAGCCTACTTCCTTTTAACCATAGGATCCATTAATCGTTAGTTCATATAAAGAGGGATAAGAAGATATACCTTTCGATGATCAATCTACCGTTGCAAACGAAGTGCCCACAACTTCAAAGGAGATGTAAACTGTTTACCATTCTGCCCCTATTCGAAATAGACATTCCAGACCTCCGAACGACGATCCCTTCGGTGGAAACGTGGAAGAATGTGTCTAGAAGCTACTGTCCAAAAATCGCGACGATCCGACGGTCCAATCTCCGGGAATCCTCGAAATAGTGAACTGACCTGATGTAGGCGAAGAAAAACGAATTTCTCCCTTTTGATTGTTTTTCTTCTTTCGTGAACACGGTGAGGTTAAATTAGAATCAACCCTTATGAGATGTAACCAAAATAGATTACCTCTAATTAACCAACACAAGATCAAGGAGAAAGAGGGATGAATTAGATTAATCAATCGATGGAATGTCGAATGAATTCTTGTCCACGAACTTGGGGATGGAATTCACTTTCTCTCTCTAGCTAGTACATTTCGAAAATCACAAGGGGTGGGGCTAGAGTGTATATCGAAATTCACTAGGTAAGGGGTATATATATTATCTTGTCTCTAAACTCTAGTTAGATAGGATTAGGTTACTTAATAGCAATCCAATTCGGAATAGGATTTCTAATTATTATCTTACTATATATCTAATATAATTAGGATAATAATAAGTAACCTAGTTAGATAATAATAGGAGGACATTAATCCAATTAATAACTCCTAACTTGATTATCTCTTAATTAATTTAATTTCACAATCCTAATCCAATTAGGAAGAGTGGAATAAATTAATTCCCTTCCTTTAATACATATAATTTCGACCCCCCTTATCCATGGGCCTTACTGGGCTCAACTGGGCTTCCATCTATTAATCAGATCCATCTCTCCAAGTCTTATGTGTGATCCATTAGGTCCTTACTACTTCTGGCCGTATGCAACTATTAAATTAATTTCTCCAAGAATTATATTTAATCCTTGCATAACGGAATGATGAACAGAGCATGTTATCGGCATGTCCGTAATCATTCCCCCAGAGTCCGTTAAGAAGACAGGTTGATTCTGCCGTTAACCCTTCCGTATTAGTTACAGTATAATTCGATCCTTTATCAACTACATCCTTGAACTGAATCTTATGACTATGGATGATGTCAAGTCATATATAGCGAGACGTTCGTTTTACTTGTACAGGCCGAGTCAACTCAAATAGATAGGTTAAGTGAAATCTGTATTTCTACTCTTAAGTTATCACCTTGCAAGGATTTAGAGTCGAGTCTTCCACAAGCGATCCTTGGACGTATCTCCCATTCATCGGGAGTGATAAATGCTCAATCCAATGTATAACTACCCTGACATTACCTCCTGTGACACCCAACCTTTGCAGTTCACACCCCAGAGTCATCTCTGTTAAGGATCGTGGGACCACGCGATCAAAGTCTCACATTCAGTAATTCAGGATGACCAATTAACATTCCTTTGAGTCTGAGGATTATTTATACCTATTAATACCAATGAGATGAACAGGTGACAAGGACGAATCTACCCATCCTGTTATCTCAAATCGGATCCCCAATCCTAATGAACGACGTTTCATCGGATCTATGTAACTGTTCAGATATCTATATATTTGAAGCTTGTGAGATCAATTTTCTGTCGGACAGAAGACATTGTTACATACAAGTCTCAACAGTGATATGTCAATCCTAAACATCTCACTTGACTTGGGGTGGTTTTAAGTTTATTAGTTTATTATAAAGTCTTGTCTCACTTCATGCTTGTATGAACACTTTATAATCACTTTAAACAAACTTACGGATTTCCTTTTATTAGACTTTATTTAGTGCTGTAAAAGAGTTTGCCTTTATATAGTTATTAAACATATATCTTATTAAAACAAATGATATAAAGAACAATTCATTTACAATAAGTTTGTATCCTGCAATAATTGTCTATAGGACACTAAACCCCAACAGATTAGTGATACATCTAATAGTGATGGATATTAGACGGATTTAACTTTAACACGTGACGACTGAGAGGCCTGAACGAAACTCTTAGAGAGCGTGTACCATCACTTCAGCAAAATCAAGCAATATGACTGCTTATTAGGAAGTTTGATTCGAGAAGTCGCACGAGACCCAATTAAGGAGCCAGTCGTTACCACAAGATGGCCCGAGGTCCCCATTAATGAAGCGGTGGCCAAATGAGGAAAGTAGATAAAAAGCCACAGCTGCAACAACCACAAACCACCTCGAGGTTTTATGAATGGTCTATCCTCGATAGTAAGAGCTAGACGGTGGAATGTTGAGGCCAACAACATGGTGCCAAGAGCTAAACGGCGGCCTGAAGCCAAAGCGTTAGCAATAATCAATATTTCCGTAGTAGGTCTGAGGCCCAACGGCTCGAAGATGTAATTGCTAAGCATCATCCACAGAAAATGCACATGATCCTCATCATCCAACTCTATCTTGTCCAATTTCTTCTTAATCATTTGGACAGACGTCCTAGCATCTTTGGATAAGATAGCCTTCACTTCAGGGAATGCATTTGTCTCGACACAACTTGGGACTTCCTCTCCAATAATTGGCAACCCCGTCAAGGCAACTACATCACGTAAAGTGATAGACTTGGGACCCAACGGGAGAATCAACGAGTTACATACCGGTGACCAATAATTCAGCACCCCTTCAAGCACATTCACACAAGGAGTAATTTCATAACGACTCAAATGAACAAAATCCCTAATGCCAACTCGGTCCTAAACACCCGCATATCTCGGCTCTAAACGATCTACAAGGTCGTTCCATCCAGTGTAACAACGAGGGAATATCATCCCTCTCTTATTTGCAGGGAATTGATAAGTTTCCCTATAGAGGGCCAATTCAGTAGCGCTACTCAAAGGATAAGGAGGCAAGGGGGAGTTATTCACAACAACAGGGCTAATAGTAAAGACACTATCCTGAAATTGAAGTATAGACACAATCAATTAAAGCCTATGGATGCTACCTTCGAATACATGACCAGAAAATTGCAAATTCATTGAAAATTACCTCTTGCAAGCCAAAAGTTATGCCTAGGCGAGAATCAGCACGGATGGTGTCAGAATATGAACAGGTAGTTGTGACAGACAGATACAAAATTTCAGCAACAAAATTTCACCCACATGTGGTAGTTCTAAAACTCTTACATTTGAATTCCAATTCAATTTATCAGTTTTTTAATAAACATGATTCTGCATGCGGTAAATTAACACAAAAGCAAAAGAAAAATCAACAAAGCAAGAAAATAGAGAAGAAAATATAGTTTGCATACCCATAATTAAAAGATTGAGAGCTTGATTCTGAATACTTGTTGAGCTTTGAGAAAAGAAAATGACGGAAACAAAAAGAAAAAGAATAAAAGAGGAAGAAGAATTGCATATTGATCAAGATAGAGAGTTTTAAGAAATTCAAATTCTAAAATCCTGCAGGATTCTTTCTCTATTATCTTGATGAAAAAAAAAGAAAGAAAAAAAGACATTTAATAAAAACTTCTTTTATGCATAAATTTTATTTTTGCTATTTCATTTATGCACAAAAGAGGGGGGCAATTGTTGGCCCAAAATAAAATAAATTTTATTTTATGTATATAGAAAGCTTGGGTTTAATTTTAGGGTATAGTTTCTATTTTTTCTAGAAAAATAATAATGATGAATGGAAAATAAAAATAAATATATATATGTAAACTAACCTCCAGCTCGGCGAGTTGAAGTCGGCACGACAAACGAAAGATCAGTCCTCGCCCGGAGCGCATTTCGGTCCACCCGACTTCTCCAAACGCACCCGAACACAACCACAAGCTAACCTACGAAGCCTAGCCCATCCCCACATCTAGGCCCAAGCCTTAAAATTCTCTCTAACCACAAGGTAGTGGGTGATGTGACATGGAAGTTGGTAGTGGTTGGTGGAGGTTGAGGAAGTTAGTGAGGTGGCAAGTTAGTGGACAAAGTTAGAGAGAAAAATAAGGGTTAGTTGATAATTAATTGCCAAAATGCCCTTCCAAAAAACTATAAATAGACCATCCCACACTCAACTCAAACACACTCATTCAATACACAAACCCCCTCCCAAAGCTCCAATGCTTAATTCCTAGTTTTTGTTCTTTGTTCTTCAAGTTCTTAGTTCTCCTTTCTTTTATCTAGCTCTTTTAGTGTGATTTAGCTTTAATTCAAGCCTCTTTTCAAGTTTTTCAATTCAATTTAGCATTCCTAAGCATTTAGTTTACTCAACTCCTTAGCTATAATTATTTTGCAAGTTAATTTTTCCAGATTCGTTCAAGTATTTTCAAAGCCCGATTTCGTCCATTTAAATTCATTTTTTGCTTTCAATCCCTTCAACAAAGTTGTTCCTGACATCTTAAATTTCAATCTAGTATACTTATTTTCCCAATTCCGTGCTCAGAATCTATAGTTAAAAGCCAATCTTTACAGCCCAAATTCTTTTAGCTAGTCTGTTTCCAGATTTTTCCAGATTCGTCCAGTTATTTTCAAAACTCAAATTCGTCCATTTAGAGTCCGTTTTAGCCTTCGATCCCTTATAGAAGTTTGTTCCTGACTTCCCAAAGTTAAATTTAGCCTATTTACTCATCCAATTCCGCGTTCTTAAGCACTCAATCGAGCCCATCGAAGTCAAAGGTTAAATCTGCCCCATTTGTCTACCACACGTTTTGACATTGCCAAGATCGTATACCATATGGGCCCAACCGACCGCAGTGCTCCAAGAACTTCAAGCCGACATCAAAATTCAACGTCCAGCCGAGATAGCTATTGTGGCTCCGAGTTTGTCGTTGAATTTCAATTTTATTTTAATTGTATTTCAATTCTTTGTATTGATTTGTCTTTTCCCAATTTAATTGATTGTCTATATGTTTAGTATAGAAATTTTTCAATTGTAATTCATTATTCAATTTCATGCTTGTTGAACATATGTATTCAAACCTTGATCAAATCAATAAAATACTAATTTTTTCACCAAATCTCGTATCGATTTCGCATATTTAATTCCTTTATTTTACCCGTCTTCTATTCACACGCTTAGCTTAAATAAAAATAATTAATCTAGCAAAGTTTTTATAACGGCGTTAGAGACCCAAGAGGGAATTTTTCAATCCTTGCGTCCCTCGCCAATCGTTTCAATTAGAATTCATGTTTTTGGCGCACAATTTCACAAACTTAACCGTCTTTCATAATTGAGAAATAATTTCTCTGGCACGCCCGCACCCTAACCACACGTGACAAGGTTGAAATTAGCGTATTCGCAAAATATCGCTAACAATTTTTGGCACGCCCAGTTGGACATATTTTTAAGCTTTGCCAAAAATTTTAGAACCCGTTTTTGTGCCTATTTCTTCCGTAACTTTTTTTTATATCACATTTTTTTCGGCCCACTTCCACTTTACCAAAATTTATTAGCTAACGCTAACAATTTTTGGCACGCCCAGTGGGACCTTTTATTTTTTTTAGCTACCAAAAATTGTGTTTATACCCGTTTTTTAAGTCCAAATTTTTAACACTCAGTTTTTAAACCACTTGTTTTTCATGCTTTGCGTTTTATTCCATTATTAAGTATTCGTTTATTTTCTTGTTCTTTCTTGTTCAAACTCGATTACTAACTTAATTTCATCATTTTCACCTATCAATACTCACGGAGGATGCCTCCTAGCAAGAACACCGGGAAAGATCTAATTCCATCGGACTCCAAAGAGAGTCAAAATCAGAACCGAGATCATAACAATGAATATGGAGTACCCGAAGGCTTTGTGGCCGAGACTGTGAGCAATATCGAAGGTGCAAACCAACAACCACCTCAAGGACCACCCGTATTCGACATGACATCAATCATGGCAAGTATGGAGAAGCAAATCAACCAATTTCTACATGGGTTTGCACAAACCATGAAAGAGAGTCATGAGGCTATGTGTAATATGATGCAAGCTAGCAACGAAGCCATGTTTAAAGCTAACGATGAGGTGGTAAGCAATTCCAATAAAGTTCCAGCTCTCGAGGAGAGAATTGTCGATTTAACCGGAGAGATCGACAAAATCCCGGAAAAATATGCCGAGCTGTTCTCACAAAAGACAACATCTCAAGGACCGGTAGACAATGGGAAGGGAATACCGATCTCAGGTGTCGATGAAAGGTCCATCCCGCCACCAGCTCGAGAGAAGAATCTCAGGTTCAATGAGCGTGGTGATAGGATCAGCCCAGAACCCATTCAGGCCCCACCACCTCAACAACATTTTAGGTCTCATATCGGGCCTAGTAACCATGCCGAATATTACGAGGAAAGCTATACTCGTAATATGGGGGGCAATGGGAGAGGAACCAGCTTTCACCCACAACGGACTATGCACACGCATGTGGAGCCCACCAACAACTTAAGAGAGGCCCAACGAATAAAAAACATTGTCCAAGAAATTTATGGGCCAGCCGTGAGGGAGGTGTACCGACCCGAGTTCCAAAAACCGTATCCACGGCAGTATGTTCAACTATATCCTTTACCTCATAATTTTAGAGTCCTTGATTTTACTTTGTTTTCAGGAGAAGAAGGGCAATCCACTGTAGAGCATGTGGCACGCTTCACCTTTCAATGCAGCGGTTTGAGCATGGATATGAACTTCGACATGTTGCGCTTACGCATATTCCCAGGATCACTAACAGGACCAACGTTCTCTTGGTACACCACATTGCCTTCAGGGTCCATTCATGGTTGGGAACAAATGGAAAGGCTTTTCCATAACCAATTCTATCGAACGGAGCCCGAGGTTTGTGTTGCGGAGTTGTCCCGAATGACGCAGCGACATGGGGAACCAGTTGAAAATTTTATCAACTGATTCAAAAAGATACGACATCAATGTCGAATCAATATCCCCGAGGTCGAATTCGTAAAGATTGCCTAACGTGGACTAGAATTCGAAAACCGGAAGAAATTTCAGGGAATCGATTTTCATGACTACTATGAATTGGTGGCCAAGGTTTCAGAGTACGAGGAATTGATGAGGGAAGATCATCGACGCAAGAAGAACTCTATGGGAAGTTATCAAGGGGATGTACAAACACATGAGGTAGCCATCGCCGACTTAACAAACACCAGATCTCGAACATGTCCCGTGTTGTTAAAAAAACCCAAAACACCAGAGGTAGTCAAAAGGATTCCAACCACCCAATATACTTTTGACGTCTCAAAGATGGAAGAGATTTTCGATTACTTGTTAAAAGAGCAGTTCATCGCATTACCGCCTAGGCATGTGATCCCATCCAAAGAGGAAATACGCGGACGAGATTACTGTAAGTATCACGACAACTGGAGCCCTAATACTCAAGCTTGTTTTGGTTTTAGAAATGTCGTGCAGGATAGGATTAACCGCGGGATACTCCAATTCCCGGAAAAGAAGGAAAGCATGCTGATCGATGATGACCCATTCCCGGTAGCCAACATGATCAATGCCACTTCACTAGTGTGGGAGGGCAAAGGAAAGCAACATTGTGACCTGAGGACCCGGTAGATATGGGTACCAAAAGCGATGCCATCTAAGTTGGAGGAGAGTTTAAGGCAATCACAAAATATGAAGAAAAGAGATGTGCAACAACAACGACCGCGTTTCGTGACACCTTCGAGCACATTGCCCCTCGATCAATGGCAATTGAATAGCCATAAGAAGTTCCCAAGGCCTCTCTCAAAAAATGCGAAAAGAAGATTAGGGAGAAGAGAGGCAAAAAAGAGAAGCAGTCAAAAGGAATCACCCAGCGTTAACTCTAATGATGCGAGAGGAGGAGGAAAAAACCAAGAGAAAAACCTCCAGATTCGGGTTGGAGATTTCATCATACAGATATATTGTGCAGCTACCTCTTTAATCTTACCTTCGGATTTTAGAGGTGAAGACACCAAGAAGGAAGTCCCCGAACTCAAGCATAAGGAGCCAGAAGACACAATACTGAAGGCATCAGGTGAAGAGGGTATGAAGAGGGTTTACTTTGACAAGCCCACCCCAAGGATGACCCGCCATATTAAACCTTTATACGTCAAGGCTCACGTAGATGGCAAACCGATCTCCAGAGTGCTCATCGACAATGGATCAGCCGTTAACATCATGCCGATGAAGATGGTCCTAACCCTAGGAAAATCGGAGGAAGATATAATCTCATCAGAGGTGTCGGTTTCAGCCTTCACGGGAGAAATCGCGAAGACTTACGGTGTCCTACCTTTGGAGCTCACTATTGGCACTCACACCTCCATTGCTGCTTTCTTCGTGGTAAATTCAACTGCGAGCTATCAGGCGCTTTTGGGGAGAGATTGGATTCACTCCAACTCATGCATTCCCTTGTCATTGCACCAACTTCTTCTTTTTTGGAAGGGAGACGATGTGGAAGTTTTTCGGGCGAACGAGAAGCCGTTCGAAACCTACTCAGATGTGGTCGAAGCCAGACTTTACGAGGAATCTGTTGGCCCAATCCGAGTTGGGTCCAATTACAAAGAGCAATCATGTGGCGAAGAGATTAAGAATATATTAAAGCCAACGGCAATCGTGCCTCGTCGAGGGCCATTCCGTAACGAACCAATAATTGAAGAAATTCCATGATTAAGACAACATCGAGAAAAGAAGCGGTAGCTACAGCCACTATATCAAAACTGAATGCACAACAACTAGCGGAGAAACTGTACCAAGAAAATGACATGAGGGTCTCAGAAGTCGAAACCCCTAAAGGAACAACAGAACTAAATCCTCAAGGAGAAGAAATCCGATTACAAGATCTGAAAAGGGCAAACCCAAAGTTAGAAGATGAAGGTTCCATGGCAGTCGATCCTCTAGACGAAGTAAATCTAGGAACGGAAGAGGAACCTCGGGTTATATTTGTTAGTAGCTTACTACGCCCAACATTAAAAGAAGCCATTATCAGTTTGCTTCATGAGTTCAAAGACTGTTTCGCTTGGAATTATGATGAAATGCCCGGGTTGAGCAAGGACGTAGTGGAGCATAGATTGCCAATCAAACCAGAATTCAAACCCTTCAAGCAACCAACAAGGAGGATGAGCAAAGAGGTTGAAGGCAAGGTGAAGGAAGAGATAGAAAAAAATTTCAAGGCTAAATTCATCAGACCAGCAAAGTACGCGGTATGGCTATCTAACGTCATGCCTGTAGTGAAAAAGACCGGTAAATTACGCGTATGCGTAGATTTCCGCGATCTAAATATAGCTACGCCAAAAGACATCTTTGTGATGCTTATAGCCGATATGTTAGTAGATGCTGTGTCTAAAAATGAATTGATATCTCTTTGTGATTGCTATGCTGGATATAACCAAATCCCCATTGCCGAAGAAGACATTGCAAAAACGGCATTTCGATGCCCAGGGTCAATTGGCACATTCGAATGGGTCGTCATGCCATTCGGTTTAAAAAATGCCGGCGCCACATACCAAAGAGCGATGAATGCCATTTTTCACGATTTACTAGGCACCTCCATGGAAGTATACGTAGATGACATCGTTATTAAGTCCAAGCGAGAAACGGAACATGTCGACCATTTGAGGAAAAGCTTCGAACGAATGCGAAAATATAACCTGAAGCTCAACCCTCTGAAGTGCGCCTTTGGGGTCAAAGCAGGGAACTTCCTCGGATTCTTAGTCCATCAAAGAGGAATCGAGATCGACGATAATAAGGCAAAAGCAATCAAAGAAGCGCAACCTCCGAAGAATAAAAAAGAGTTGCAACGATTCTTGGGCCAAGTAAACTATTTGAGACGATTCATATCCAACTTGGATGGAAAGTCCAGAGCATTCTCAGATCTATTGAGGCTCAAAGACGAAGAAAGCTTCAAATGGGACGACAAGCATCAAGTGGCGTTCGAAGAGATCAAAACTTACTTGAGTAATCCACTTGTTTTGATGCCACCAAGAGAGGGCACTCCACTCAAGCTCTATATATCAGCAACCGACGAGTCAATTGGGTGTCTACTTGCCCAAGATAATGCAAACCGCCATGAACAAGCCATCTACTACCTAAGCCGAGCGTTGCTATCAGCAGAGACAAGATATAGTCCAGTTGAGAAAACGTGCTTAGCCCTCTACTTCGCTTGCACGAAGTTGAGGCATTACTTGCTCAAAGCAAGAGTTTATGTGATCGCCAGCACATATTTGATAAAGTACATGCTAAATCATCCTATCCTCTCGGGAAGAATAGGGAAATGGTCACTAGCATTGGCCGAGTTCACATTGACGTACGTCCCACAATCCTCAGTAAAAGGGAAAGCAATTGCAGATTTTGTAGCCGATCACCCAACCAGTTTCCAATATCCCGAAGAGACGGAACTTCCAATCTATCTGACACATAAAGAACCTTGGCAGTTAAAGTTCGATGGTTCAAGCACAGACAGTTCCAACGGAGCAGGAGTGATCATCACAACCCCATCCGGGACTAAAACGATATTAGCTGTGAACTTGGATTTCGAATGCACGAACAACCAAGCTGAGTATGAGGCTCTCATCATTGGCTTGGAAATCTTAATCGACCTAGGAGCAAAAGAGGTCAAGATTTTCGGGGATTCACAATTGGTCATCCAGCACCTAACAGGAGAATACAAATGCTCAAGTTTATCTTTGTTACCTTACTTCGCATTTGCAATCCAACTTCTAGAAATGTTTGATGAGGTCAGTTTGGAGCATATTCCAAGAAATGACAATTGGGAAGCTGACGAGTTAGCCCAAATCGCTTCTGGAATGAAAATCTCCAAAGAGACAGCGTACAAAGTCGTCATCATCAGAAGACAGGGTCATCCTTCCGTGGTAGATAGAGGCGTCCAGTTTGAGTCATTCGACATCGACATTAACTTAGCTTAAGATTGGAGGAAACCATTCATCGATTACCTCAATGACCCATCCAAAAAAGTAAAATATTCACTAAGCATTCAATCTCGAAATTACATGTTGATGGCAGGTGATTTGTACCGTAAGAGCTACGACAGAATGCTACTTAAATGCATCGGCTTTCCAAAAGCAATGGAGGTCATGAAGTAAGTCCACGAAGGCACGTGTGGAGCTCACTAGTCCGGAAGGAGAATGCGGTGGCTCATAAATCGTCATGGGTACTTCTGGCCAACGATCTTACGAGATTGCATCACGTATGCGAAGGGTTGCAAGAAGTGTCAATTATATGGCCAAATCCAACGAGTGCCCTCAGAAGAATTACACTCAGTTGTAAAACCATGGCCTTTTAGAGGATGGGCTATTGATCTAATTGGGAAAATATTTCCAGCATCGTCAAAAGGCCATTGTTTCATCATAGTTGCCACAGATTACTTTTCCAAGTGGGTAGAAGTAGCACCAATGAAGCAAGTCGGCCAAGCACAAGTAATCCAGTTCATCAAGGAGAACTTAATTCATAGATTCAGAATTCCAGAATCCATTACCACGGATCAAGGAACCATGTTCACAGGCGAAGATATGAACGAGTTCGTGGAAGAGTATGAGATTAAATTGATTCATTCCACTCCATTTTACACACAAGCAAATGGTCAAGCGGAGGCGTCCAACAAGATTCTAATCCAAATCTTGGAAAAGATGCTAGAAGACAATCCTATAGAATGGCACAAAGTTCTCTCAGAAACACTTTAGGCTATGCGAACGTCTAAGACACGGGCGACTGGAGTAAGTCCATTTTTCCTAACCTTTGGCCATGATGCAGTAATACCATTAGAAGTCATTGTGCCTTCACTACGAGTGATGCGCCAAAACGATTTATAACCGGACAATTATGTGCAAGACATGACCATGGAACTCGAAGACTTGGATTACGAAAGGCAGAAGGCGTTTGATTGTATGATGATTCAGAAAAAGAAAGTGGAAGACGTATACAACAAGAAAGTGAAAAAGAAAAACTTTCGAGAAGGCGAGCTAGTATGGAAGCTAATTCTACCAATCGGGACGAAGGATCGTGAGCTTGGGAAATGGTCGCCCAACTGGGAAGGGCCGTTTCAAATTATAAATCTAGCCCAACTAAAGGAGTCCATTTACATATCTAACTCATTTTGTTTCTATCTCACCAAATTAGACACTTTCATCAATTTTGAACAAAATTATCTTTAGTTCTATTCGATTGATCGATCTGCTCCTACTCCCGCTTCTTCTTCTTCTTCTTCTTCTTCGGTTCATCCTTTTCAATTTCTGATACCAATTGTTGGTGATTTTTTAGATTATTGAAGTATTATGTTCAATTTTCTGTAGAAATAGTATGTTTTTAGCTTATACGCCTACCTTTCTCGCTGGTCTTGCCTCTTTTTTCATCTGTAACAACATCGTTTCAATTTCCTCTATTTTCTTCCATTTTCCTCCATTGTTGTCGTATTTGTGATGAAATTTCATCACAAATGCGACAAGAGTTTTCGCATCTCGTCACAAATGCGACAGCAGTTGTCGTATTTCGTCACAAATGTGACATCGCAATAGTTCAATTGTGATGCGAGTGAAAAGAGCAGACTTTTGAAGACAAGCATTCATGGAAAAGAGCCTTATAGTACCAGTTTTCAACCAGTAATGGAAGAAACAGCCAGAAATTACAGTTCAAATAGGAATCTTCAAGAACAGCCTATCGGTAGAACAGAACAACTTAAAATGCAGCTTTTATCGGGTCAGTTGGAAGAAAACGGATAATAGCACGGGTCGAGCAAGTCACAAGAGAGAGAAAGGGAGAAAGACGTGGAAGGCAAGACAGTCCTCCATCTCGCGCCAAGTGTATGAAGATCACATTGTCCTTGTTTTGTACCTTTTTGTGACTCTTTGCCCTTGTAATTAGGGTTGATGTAAGAGTATAAATAGGAAGAATGTTTTAGGAAGAAGGATCTCTCGGCTTTAGCGCCACCCTTAGCTTTTAATTTTTCTGTCTTTTATTTTGGAACGATGATGCTTTTGGGAAGAATCTGTTCACTCATAGTAATGGGTGAGTAGTTCTTCAGCAGGCCTAGCCAGCCATTTAAACGGCGACTGTAAGTATCTTTATCTAAATGAATGAAGTGTTTTATCCATGATTGAGTGTTATTAACTTGCTTAAAGAATAGATTATGATCAAGTCTATTTAATAGTTATTGAGGATGACACGAGAGTGCTCCGATATGATGGAAATAGTTAATCGGCATATGTTGTGGTGGACGGAGATGAAAACCACCACATATTGGAGTTTCTTTATGAATGTTCCCCTAGGCCTAATGCTTGTTCTTGATTTATCACAAGGAGACTTGGTTAATATCATTTACTTAAGAACTTTGGAAATGGGATACATGAGCTTAGTGACCAATGAGGGAAAGACCCAACTCAGGAATATTGATTCACTTCTTCATCTAATAAAGATAGGCACAGTTGTTCGTTAGGCGCATGGCTAGGCTTGTGTTTGTTTATTTTGATTGCACATTTTACCTGCCTGTTTGATATTTGTTTATGATTTAAGTCACTATCACTCTTCAGAATTCACATCTAACACTTAAGGTAACCTATTCTTCCTGTTTAAGTTCAATCCCTGTGGAATACGACACTTGGTCTTGCCAATATTACACATGACCTAGTACACTTGCTAGCGTCCCTATTCCATACACCAAGTTTTTGGCGCCGTTGCCGGGGATTGTTTAAACTGAAATATCGAAGAATTTGTATGCTTATTTTGTTACCTGATAACCACCTGTTTGTCCAGTTTGTGCATTTCGATTGTTAGTTTTGTATGCGAAGAGCAGGTGTTCCTATCCTTCCTATACACATTGAGATAGAAAGAACATACAGAAGAAGGAGAAGACTATTCAGACAAGCTCTACGCAACAGAATGGATAGTGAAGTCGAGATACCTGGCCCAGGATACGGTGAGAACCATGAGGAAGGTCATGGTGAAAACGAAAATAACAACAATAATGTCAACCCGAGGTTGAGGATGAAGGATTACTCCAGACCATCCACCGAAGGGCATTCGTCATGCATTATCATACCAAACGATGGGAATCGCACGTTCGAAGTGAAAGCCCCGATGATTCAGATGTTACAAACAGATGTGCAGTTTGGGGGATACCCAAATGAAGATCCTAATGCTCATATTCAAGATTTCATCACAATGTGCAACACTTTTCGATCCCATAGAAATGACGATGACGAGGTCATGCGGCTCAAGCTGTTTCCCTTCTCTTTGAAAGACAAGGCAAAGAACTGGTTGAAGAACTTACAACCAGGATCTATCACGAGCTGGTAGGAAATGGCTACCCTATTTCTGATGAAATATTTCCCGCCTAGACAGGCAATCAAGTTGAGGAATGAGGTTTCACACTTCGTTCAAGAAGAGAACGAATCACTATCTGAAGCGTGGGAAAGATATAAAGAATTATTGCAAAGAGTGCCGAATCATGGCATACCCATGTGGATGCAGGTGCAGAACTTTTATAATGGAGTGACCAATGCCTACAAGATACAAATTGAATCAGTTGCCAATGGAAATCCGGAGGAACTGGAACCTCAAGCTTTGTACGAATTAATAGAGAGAGTGGTCAACACTAGTTACAACTGGCATTCGGTAAGAGCTGACAGCAAGAGAATTACGAATTCCGCAAACAGCGAGGCGATCAGCAAACTATCTTCACAAATGGAACAACTGGTCAAAACAATGGGAAAGATGAATGTTTCAGCGATGAACACACAACTCTTGAACACGCAACCCTCGGCTCCGATGGAAACCTTATCACCTGATGGCTGTGACTTCTGCAGCGGGCCTCATCGACCAATAGATTGTCCCGGAACTAAACTAGGAGCATCAATGCAAGGACAGTGTGATTTTATTGCTCGCCAACCACCGAACCCCTATTCGAACACATATAATCCAGGGTGGAGAAGTCATCCGAATTTTTCTTGGCAAGATAATCAGAGGCAACCAGCGATGCAACAGCCTTATAGACAAGAAAATTCACGACCAGCATATCCACCATAATAAAGCAATTCATCTAATCAACAATATCAACGCCAATCAAACACTCCACAATAAGGAAAGCCGGATTTAGAATCCATGATGATGCAATTCATGAAGCAGACACAATCATCTATCAAGAATCTTGAGACCCAAATGCAACAATTTGCTATAGTCATAGCGTCAAAGGAAAAAGGCGCACTTCCAAGCAACACAGTAACCAATCCAAAAGAAGGAGTCAATGCCATTATCTTGAGGGGAGGAAAGGAAGTACAGGACCACAAGGTGAAACCTACTACCGAAGGAGCAAGCTCTAATGACCAACCACCTGTTTCCCAACACAGGAAAGATAAACAGTTGATGGAACATGAACCGGGTGCACCCCAATATGAACCAAGAGTTCCGTACCCTGAAAGGCTGAAGCAGCAGAATTGTGAGAAGAGACATAAGAGCTTCCTTGACCAATTGACGAAGCTGCACATCAACATACCATTCATCGAAGCTTTATCTGAAATGCCCATGTACGTCAAATTCCTAAAGGATTTGCTGACCAACAAAAAGAAACTGGAAAGTGTAGCCATGGTACAATTGAACAGGGATAGCTCATCCATCATGCAAGCCAAACAACAAATTCCAAAGAAGCTCAAAGATCCAGGGAGTTTTTCTATACCCTGTTCGATAGGAACACTTAACATCCAAAATGCTTTGTGTGATTTAGGAGCCAGCATTAACCTTATTCCATACTCAATATACATGCAATTAGGCCTAGGAGAACCAAGACCAACTAAGGTCACGGTTCAACTAGCAGATCGATCAATTCGATACCCCAAGGGTATAATCGAAGATGTTTTGGTTAAGGTGGGAAATTTCATTCTACCTGTTGATTTTATCATAATGGATATTGCTGAGGATCTGGAAGTTCCAATAATTTTGGGATGACCTTTCCTAGCCACTGGCAGAGCTGTTATTGACGTGCATAAGGGACATCTCATTCTGAAAATAAATAATAAAGAAGTAGTGTTTAAAATGCATGAAGTTATTCACCATGCACCAACATCTGACGACTCATGCTATTTCATGGATCCAAAGGATGACAATCTTTTCTTGCAAGAACAAATCGATGCGCAGAAGCGTAAAAAAGAGGAACAATTGTTTGACTCCGAACCAGAAACAAACAACAATGAAGAGAAGCAAGATACCCCTCCTGAGATAGGCATCGACAAGGGAAACAAAGAAGAACACCTTGAATTGAAACAACCGCCCGAGCATCTGGAATACGCATTCCTAGATCCACAAAACAGTAAACCAGTAATTATCTCAGCAACACTGATAAAAGATCAGAAGGAACAACTGCTCACCATCTTAAGAAGGCATAAGACGGCTCTAGCATGGAAAATAGAAGATATAAAGGGGATCAGCCCAACCATCTGTATGCATAAGATCTTGATGGAAGAGAATCATCGACCAACTGTACAACCGTAAAGGAGACTTAATCCACACATGAAAGAAGTCGTAAAAGCAGAAGTGATTAAGCTCATTGAGGCAGGAATCATTTATTCTATTTCAGATAGTGTGTGGACCAGCCCTGTTCAAGTTGTTCCCAAGAAAGGGGGAACTACCGTGGTCAGAAATGATAAGGATGAACTCATCCCCACCAGAACAATCATAGGATGGCGAGTGTGCATTGACTACAGGAAGCTGAACGAAGCAACAAGGAAGGATCACTTCCCCTTGCCTTTCATCGATCAGATGCTAGAAATACTAGCTGGTTATCAATTCTATTGTTTCTTGGATGGGTATTCAGGTTACAACCAGATTCATATCTGTACCAAAGACCAAGAAAAGACCACGTTTACTTGTCCATATGGGACTTTTGCGTATAAACGCATGCCATTTGGATTGTGCAATGCTCCAGTAACATTTTAGAGATGTATGATGGCCATATTCCATGATATGATCGAGAAGACTGTGGAAATATTCACGGATGATTTTTCTGTATACGGAGCATCATTCGACGCCTGTTTGCAGAATCTGGAAGCTGTTCTAGAAAGATGCACAGAGACACGGTCTTAAATTGGGAGAAATTAGGGGTGGGCACGGTTCGGTTAACCGGTCCAGTAAGGAAAATAATTAACCGAACCATTACCTTCGGTTTTTTAACCCTGTAAACCGAAACCGGTCCAGATAAATCGGTTAACCGAACAACCGGTTAACCATTAATTTCGGTTAGGTTTTTCGGTTAACGGTTTTTAACCAATTCATACTGGTTAACCAAAAATCAACGGTTAACCATAATTTTTACCCAAACCTAAATTTTTAAACAATATTAAAAAATCCACATTAAGAATAATTCAAACGAAACGGATTCATATAAAAGTTCAAAATTCAAACATAAACAACGAACTAAAAAACAATTCATCAAGTTTACATTTAAAACATAAAGAAACGTAAATAATATTTCGTCAAAGTACTTAATACAACATTAATTCATCAAATCTTTTCAATCATCCTATTCATCACATCTTCTTGATCATCAATCATCAATTGTGCAAAGAGGATGATCATCATTGACACAAGAATCCTCTACAAAACAAAAAAAAAAAAATACATATAGCTAAATTAAATATCAAATTTTAACTAAATTTAATATAACAAAAAGTAACTAAATTCATGTTACCTAGATTGATTGCCTCAAGTTGTTCCAAACAGAGTACTCAGTTACAAAGAGCTGTTCCAACTACTCAGTTACAAAATAGGACCATTTTGCTTACCAATTACTAAATCCTGTTCCATTATAAGTTGGATAAAGACCACTAAAACAACAACATAACAATCCACTTAAACTAATCAGTAGACTAGTAAACTAATTGGTAAACTTCATGGTTTCCACATATTATTAAAAACAAGGTTTCCACATATTAGTAGACTAGTAAACTAATCATTGGTAAACTAAACCAAAACAAGATATTATAATTATTAAAAACAAATAGTCAACATATCTAAACCAAGGATTATGCTCCTCATTGTCGCTTTTTGAGCCAAGCTCAGGGGATACTGATGTATTAAACCTTCTATGTCGTTTTTATGTTAGTAAAATTCAAACTTGAAGGGTTCATCATGGGACATAATAAAAAGAAAGAACAACAGTACAGTAATGAACACTTTTATATAATGAACTAACAGTTTATACAGTACAGTAGCAAATAGACAGTTTATGGCAAACAAACAAACAATACAGTAATGAACTATCAATATTCAGTAGCAGAAATACTTTAATCAACCACCAACAGTGAGAGATCGGAATGACGGTGCGAGATCGGAAGATAGACGGCCGACGGTGTGATGAGAGAGAGGAGGAGAGGAAGAGAAACCGCGAGATCGGAAGAGAGACGAAGCGCGGTGTGAGAGTGGAGGAGAGGAAGAGAAACGGATGGCGAGATCGGAAGAGAAACGGACGGCGGACGGTGTGAGAGAGGAGGCGTGGAAGAGAGACGGCGGCAGCTCTGGTACAAAAACGAAAACGATGGTGAGAGTGAAGAATAGAAGAATAGGGTTTTTTTGTTAGTTAATTAAGCAGCAGCTCTTTACTTTGATATACTCTTTGTTTTTTAATTGTAATATACAGTATATACTCTTTGTTTTAATCAATTGTATAAGTATAATATACTCTTTACTGTTATGTTATATATTTAATAATATGTGTTTTTGAATCATTAATAATATATGTTTTTTTTTTTCCGAAAATCTTAATAATATATGTTCTTTGTTTTTTGAGAAAAAATAATATATGTTATATAATATATATATATTTATTAAACGGTTCGATTAACCGTTAACCACGGTTTTTCAACATGCTAGACCGAAACCGGTAACCATTAATTTTTTTAACCAATAAGGAAACCGCCGGTTCGGTTAACTGCTTTATCCGGTTCGGTTTATCGGTTTCCGGTTCGGTTACCGGTTTGATCGTTTTTTTGCCCACCCCTAGGAGAAATGTCATTTCATGGTAACAGAAGGCATTGTACTCGGACATAAAATATCGAGCAAGGAGCTGGAAGTCGACCAAGCTAAAGTGGAAGTAATCAAGAAACTACCTGCACCCAAAACAGTCAAGGATATTCGAAGCTTCTTGGGACACGCTGGTTTCTATAGAAGATTCATCAAGGACTTTTCAAAAATTGCACAGCCACTCTCTGCATTGTTACACAAAGAAGCTGATTTCAATTTCACCGACGAGTGCAACCAGGCATTCGAACATATAAAAAATCTGCTGACACATGCACCTATACTCACTGCACCAGACTGGGACGCACCATTCGAACTCATGTGCGATGCTAGTGATCTCAGTGTAGGGGCTGTTCTTGGACAATGAATTCACAAGCAGTTTAAGCCCATACACTATGCCAGCAAAACTCTGAATGAAGCTCAACAGAATTACACAACCACAGAAAAAGAGCTGCTGGCCGTAGTCTATGCATTCGATAAATTTCGCCCTTATCTTGTGCTTTCCAGAGTAACGGTTTACACTGACCATTCTGCATTGAAATACCTGTTTGCTAAGAAGGACGCCAAACCAAGACTAATACGATGGCTACTCCTCTTACAAGAGTTCGACTTAGAGATCAAGGATAAAAAGGGATCGGAAAATCTAGCAGCTGATCACCTGTCCAGAATCCAAGCCACTACTGCAATTGAACAACCAGACATTCTCGAACAGTTCCCTGACGAGCAACTGTTTGCGATTTCGATGAATCCCTAGTTTGCCGACATCGCAAATTTCTTGGCTTGCAAAATAAAGCCTTTTCGATACTCCACTAATAAAAAACGAAAGTTTATTCTGATCTAAAATATTACATTTAGGAGGAACCTTATCTGTTTAAATTAGAGGTGGCAAAATGACACACGACCCGATTACACGACACGAACACGACACGGATTTTTAGTGTTAGTGTTGAGCTTAATAGGTAATGGGTCATTTTTGGGTTGACACGAAACTGACACGCTAATTTTTGGGTTGGGTTAGTGTTGATATGTGAACCCGAAAATGACACGAAATGACACGGATATTGAAAATTATTGTTATATTCTCTCATGTTTTTTTATGTCACTTTATTAATAAAGATAATAAAATTATAATTATTAATTGCAAATATTGATTTGAATTTCCTAAATTGTTATAAACACATTACATGACCCTCTAATATGATATTATCGAACTTTTCGATAATTATTGTTTACATGCTAATCTAAAAATGATATAAAATGTTTAAAAACAGTATCATATCTTCTTATATTTTTAAGAGTTATTATTAATATATATGCATAAAAAAATTACATGTAACCCGAAAACACGACACGAAATCGACACTAACCCGAACAGGTTAACACGACTTTGACACGAAAGTTTTTGGGTTGGGTTTGGGTTTACTCTTTTTGACACGAACCCGAAATGACACGACACGAACACGACTCGAACACGATAATTGCCAGGTCTAGTTTAAATTATGTGCTGACCAGATCCTGCGAAGATGCGTAACCAACGAAGAAGGAATGGACATTTTGCAAAAATGTCACGCCGCGGAATCAGGTGGCCACTTTGGGGCCAATCGAACAGCTGCAAAAGTGTTTCAAGCAGGTTTCTTCTGGCCCACCATATACAAGGATGCGCAACAGTATGTTCAACGATGCAATGAATGTCAACGAACAGGCAACATCTCTACCCGAAACGCTATGCCTTTAAACAACATTGTTGTCTGCGAGATCTTTGATGTATGTGAAGGAAAATAAGGCTAACGTATGGCAGTGGAAATATAAATTTTTTTAACCTATTTCCATTAACCCAAGATCCGTTAATCGTTACTTCATATAAAGAGGGATAGAAGGAAATACCTTTATGAAGTTCTATCTACCGTTGCAATCGAAGTGCCCACAACTCTTACTACGAGTTCCCGAGCACAAGACAAAACACAACCCAAATCAAGTTAGATATCAACCGTATTAAAACAATCAAGAATAGATTGTCTCTAATAAATCAACATAAGATCAAGGATAAAGAGAAAGAGATGAAATCAATTGAATCGGTAGGAAGCGGTGGATTATTTCGTCCTCGACTAGGGGGGGTCGAAATTCTCTCTCTCGGTTGCACTATGTGTTTCGAAAATCACATGTAGGGGGGTATTTATATTCTCTTGTATCTAAACCCTAGTTAGATAGAATTAGGTTACTGAATAAGAATTTAATTCGGAATATAATTCTTATTTATTATCTATAATTATATCTTAAATATAAATATAATAATAGTATCTAATTAAAACTCCTAACTTATTTATCCTTTAATTAATTTAATTCACAATTATAATCTAATTAGAATTGTTTAAGAATCAAATTAATTATTCATGTAATTCCTTACATGAAAATCGCCCCCCTATATACTATATTGGGCCTTAGTGGATTCAGTTGAGCTTCCATTAATTAATTAACATCTGTTTCCCTTTTGGGCTCTAAGTCTTATGTGTGACCCATTAGGTTCTTATTGCTTCTAGCCGTATGCAACTATTAAATTAATTTTCACAGAATTATATTTAATCTTTGCATAACGGAATGAGTACGCGAAATGTGATTAGCAAATCCGAAACATTCCCCCAAAGCTATAATAAGACAGGTTGATTCTGTCATTAACCTTTCCGTATTAGTTACAGTATAATTCGATCCTTTATCAACTACATCCTTGAACTGAATCTTATGACTATGGATAATGTTAAGTCACATATAGCGAGACGTTCGTTTTACTTGTACAGGCCGAGACAACTCCAATTAGATAGGTTAAGTGAAATCTGTATTTCAAGCCTTAAGCTATTACCTTGCAAGGATTTAGAGTCGAGTCTTCCACAAGCGATCCATGGATGTATCTCCCATTTATCGGGAGTGACAAATGCTCAATCCAATGTATAATTATCCTGCAATTACTTTTTGTGATACCCAACGTCTACCGTTCACACCCCAGAGTCATCTCTGTTATGGATCGTGTTACAACAGGATCAAAGTATCACATTCCGTAATCCAGAATCACTAATTAATATTCCTTTGAGTCTGAGGATTACTTATACCTATTAATACCAATGAGATGAACAGGTGACAAGGATGAATCTACCCATCCTGTTATCTCAAGTCGGGTCCCCAATCCTAATGAACTTCTTTTCATTGGATCCATGTAACTGTCCAGATATCTGTATATATGAAGCTTGTGAGATCAGCTTTCTGTCTCGACAGAAGACATTGTTACATGCAAGTCTCAGCAGTGATATGTCAATCCTAAACATATTACTTGGCTTGGGGTGGTTTTAAGTTTATTAGTTTATCATAAAGTTTCGTCTCACTTCATGCTTGTATGAACACTTTATAATCACTTTAAACAAACTTATGGATTTCCTTTTATTAGAATTTATTTAGTTCTTAAAAAGGGATTGCCTTTATACAGTTATGAAACCATATCTCATTAAAACAAACGGTATAAAGAACACTTCATTTACATTAAGTTTGTATCCTAGAACAATTGTCTATAGGACACTAAACCCCAACATACTCCCACTTGGACTAAAGCCAATTGTTTCTACAACTTATCCCAGTAGAACTAAGATGACGATCATGTACTTTCTGGGTTAAGGGCTTTGTCAACGGATCTGCAACGTTGTCCTCAGGTAATGCTTGGATGCATTATGAGACCGTGGTTCCTTTGCTTGCGCAATGGCTCCATTGTTATCACAGTACAGTGTAATGGGATTTACAATATCAGGTACCACACCAAGTTTAGTAATGAACTTCTTAATCCAAACCGCTTCCTTTGATGCTTCCGCAGCAGCGATATACTCTGACTCGGTCGTAGAAAAAGCTACGCTTCCTTGCTTGGAACTCTTCCAGCTGACCGCGCCCCCTATTCAAGATAAACAGGTATCCTGATTGGGATTTAAAATCGTTCTCATCTGTGAGATGACTTGCATCTGAAAATCCTTCTATTTTCAGATCCCCTTCTCCGTACACTTGGAACATGTCTTTAGTCCTTCTCAAGTACTTAAGAATGTTCTTGACGGCATTCCAGTGCTCGTCTCTCGGATTACCTTGGTAATGACTCGTTATACTTAACGCGAACGCTACGTCAGGTCTAGTGCAAAGCATAGCATACATAATCGAACCGATTACGCTGGCGTACGGGATTACAGCCATGCGATTCTTATCATCTTCGGTTTTAGGACATTGATGATTGTTTAACTTTACTCCATGTACCATGGGTAAGTTACCTCATTTCGATTCAAGCATGCTAAACCGCTTTAGCACCTTTTCGATGTATGTAGCCTGTGAAAGACCAAGCAGTCTTCTTGATCTATCTCTGTGGATCTTTATACCAAGTATATAAGCTGCTTCACCAAGGTCTTTCATGGAGAAGTTACCAGATAACCATACTTTTACCGACTGTAGTAGAGCTATGTCATTTCCCATTAATAATATATCGTCCACATATAATATCAGAAATGCAACTGAGCTCCCACTTGCTTTCTTGTAAATGCAAGCTTCTTTGCAATTTTGTTCGAAACCAAATTGTTTTATGGTTTCGTCAAAATGCTTGTTCCAGCTTCTTGATGCTTACTTGAGTCCATAAATGGATCTCTGAAGTTTGCAAACCTTGTTTGCATCCTTTGATGTGAAACCTTCAGGTTGCATCATATATACATCCTCAAGCAGGTTTCCGTTTAGGAAAGCTGTTTTCACATCCATTTGCCAAATCTCGTAATCGTAGTGAGCGGTAATAGCGAGCATTATTCTGATTGATTTGGACATAGCCACAGGAGAGAAAGTTTCGTCATAATCAATTCCTTGTTTCTGACAATATCCTTTCGCTACTAACCTAGCTTTGTAGGTGCTAACATTTCCATCCATGTCAGTCTTCTTTTTGAAGATCCACCTGCACCCAATGGGTTTTATCCCTTCGGGTGGATCAACCAAAGTCCACACTTGGTTGGTGTACATGGAATCCATCTCATAATCCATGGCTTCGAGCCATGCTTTAGAATCTGGACTGTTAAGAGCCTCTTCGTAGTTTTCGGGTTCGTCGTCTAACACGGGAACCTCATCATCATCTCCCACTAGAAAACCATATCTAATTGGGAGTTCACAAACTCTTTGTGATCTACGAATGGGTGGCACTTGAGTCTCATCTAATGGGACTACTTCGGGTTCCTCAACCGCCTTTGTTGTTTCAGTCGATGTTTCTTGTTCCTGAACTTCATCAAGTTCAATCATGCTTCCCTTTTCTGTTTCTTCGAGAAACTCTTTCTCCAAGAAGGTTGCATGCTTGGATACTATTACTTTCTGATCATCTGGATGATAGAAGTAATACCCCACAGTTTCCTTAGGGTATCCAATGAAGAAACACTTATCAAATTTAGAATCTAGTTTGTCTGACGTTATGCGTTTGACAAATGCTGAACAACCCCATACTCTCATGAATGAGAATGTGGGTTTCCTACCAACGAACAATTCATATGGTGTGGAACTAGCGGATTTAGTTGGTACTCGATTTAGGGTGAAGAGGGCAGTTTCTAAGGCATAGCCCCAGAATGTCTTTGGAAGTAATGCTATGCTCATCATAGATCGTACCATATCTAGTAAGGTACGATTCCTCCTCTCGGATACACCATTGTGTTGTGGTGTATAGGGAGGTGTCCATTGTGAGCATATCCCACATTCAGTTAGATAATTCACAAAATCATCTGAAAGATATTCGCCACCTCGATCGGATCGAAGTATCTTTATTTTCTTTGCTAATTGATTTTCCACTTCATTTTTGAAGCATTTGAATTTCTCAAAAGCTTCGGACTTGTGCTTCATCAAGTAGATATAACCATATCGGGTATGGTCGTCTATGAAGCTTATGAAGTATCTGAATCCTCCTCTTGTTTGGACTGACATAGGACCGCATACATCAGAATGTATTAATCCTAGAGTGTCTGATACACGCTCACCTTTATTGCTAAAGGGTGTCTTTGACATTTTACCTTTTAAACATACTTCGCATGTTTCCAATGATTTAGGATCAATTGAATTTATAAGCCCATCTTGATGTAGCTTAAGCATGCGTCTTTTGTTTATATGGCCTAAACGACAATGCCACAAGTAAGTTGAATTATCTAGCTTATGTCTTTTGGTATCAATTGCGAAAACAGAAATTTTGTCATCTAGCACATAAATCCCATTTTGTGATATTCCTGAAAAATAGAAAATCCATCTCTATAAAAATCGCAATGTTTGTCTTTTATTAAAATATGAAAACCGTCGTCAACAAGACGGCTAATAGAAATAATGTTACGAGACATTTCTGGAACATACAAACAGTTCCCTAATTCTATTACAAGCCCAGAGGGCAAGCTCAAAGCATAATCTCCAATGGCGAGGGCGGCAACTCTTGCTCCATTTCCTACTTGCAAGTTTATGCTTCCTTTCTTCAATTCCCTAGTCCGATTTAGTTCCTGCATATTTGTACAAATATGAGATCCATATTCGGTGTCAAGTACCCAAGATTCAGACTGTGAAACTGTATTTATTTCAATATAAAACATACCAGATGTTGAAGCACCGCCCTTTCCCTTCTTGAGGGAGTCTAGGTACTCCTTGCAGTTCCTTCTCCAATGCCCATCTTTACCATAGAAGTGACACTCTCCTTTGGGCTTCTTCACTTCCTTTCCCTTAGCTCTAGTGGGCATGGCTCCCTTGCCTTTCTTGGGATGTTTAGGATTGGGAAAATTCCCCTTCCTCTTCTTTGATCCCTCTATGACAAGAGCCGGTATTTCCTTGTCTTTCTTCATATTGGGCTCAACTGACTTGAGCATATTTGCAAGCTCTTCAAGAGAGGTTTTGTAAGTCATTCATTTGATAGTTCATGATGAACTGTGAATAACTCTATGGGAGGGATTAAAGAATTAAGTCTATGCTTAGTTCGTTATCCATCGCGAATCCAATACTAGAAAGCTTGGTAATATAGCCAATCATCTTGACATAATGTGTTATCACAGATGTGCCCTCTTGCATCCTGCAACGATATAGCAACTTGGATATCTCGTAGCGTTCGCACCTAGTCTGTTTCCCAAACAGTTCCTTTAGGTGCATGATGATGGAATAGGCATCCATTTCCTCATGTTGCCTTTGCAATTCCGGTGTCATCGATGCAAGTATGATGCATCCCGCATGATCGTCATCAACTTTGTGCTTCTGGTAAGCATCAATTTCTTCGATGGGAGCATCATCAGCTGGGATAGGGGGTATTGTTGTATCAAGTACATACCCTATCTTATCGAACTTCAAAACGATTTTGAGGTTGCGATACCAGTCGGTGAAGTTTGAACCGTTCAACTTGTTATCGGTAAGAATGTTTTGCAGATTGGTTTTAGTCATGATTTTCAGAGTGTTTTAATATAACATGAGAGTGAGAAAGAGTAAACGTACGTTATTCATTTGCTTTAAAATACATCAATCTAAAATTATAGGCCTTTTGTTTATTTTAGATTGCTCTCACTATTTTGCCAAATTAATAGCCCTCCATATTAATTCGAAGAATTTTGCAAATCCTTTAGTGAGCTAGGATCCTAACTCCTGAGATTTCACCTTGAGTTTGATCAACAAGGTAGTCTCATTTGTTAGGTAGATTCATGTAATCAATCACATCTTTGATGTGATTCCTAGGTTATTGGGTTACTAACCACATTAGTAACTAATATGCTATTCATATTAATCCCAACCATATTGCCCATTAGTTTATGACAACATGAGTTTGCTCATCCAATTATCATAATCTAATATAAGTATTACCCCATATTCATGAAAGAATGATTTTCGATAATTCAGGTATTACCATAAGACCCCGAGCTTGAGTTTGCTCAACAACCCAAAGGCCCCCAGTACTGCCGGCTGAATTATAATATTAGGGAGGGGCAACCGATTTTAATAACTTGCTTATTTATTTAACTTTTATTTAGTGAGGGATTTTTATTTTAAGTCTCATAATCTAACTTAGTCTTGATTTGCTTTAGCATACATCAGACACATACATTGGCGTTATGGACATATCATCTAAATTATTTCGTCGAGCCAGAGACGGAATAAAGGGCCAAACCTAGGGAAATACTAACTATTACATATTTCTCTTTAGGTCCTCCGTCTTCTCCATGGCGCCTTGAAATTACATATTAATTTGTATTCTACTAAAGAAAACTTCAATTAACTTGAAGGGAATTAGATGAGAGGAGAAATTACAATAGATAGTAGAAAGGCATGCTCGCAGACCCTATTTCAAAAATACCAAAAGACTAAAAGAAGGTCTAAATATGTCCATAACTCCAAACATGCATAGACTCAATTAAATAAATTTAATTGGTTGATTACATAAATACTTTATGTAATATTTAGGTTAATCACATTAACACGTCAAATTAACTTTCATCCAATTTTAATTCTAACAGTTTCGTATCTTCTATATTAACCTTTTAGATTAATACAACTTTACAAAACTTTAATTATGCATGTCCCAATTATTTTTATTTCAATTCATTTAATACTTTTGATTTACAAATAGGTAAAACAAACTTTTAAATAAACTTTTCATTCGATAATGAAAACATAAAACTATTAATTTTTGAAACATATATATATATATATATATACAAATATATTTAAAACTCAGTTTTATTTAAAAATAATTTTTTTAAAAAAAATAAAATAGAGGTCCTCTCGTGTCGGGCCCGCAAAGGGGGCCCGAGACTCACGGCGCCACCGCCTTTTGGCAGCAGCGCCGCGGCTAGCCGCCGCTGCCTTACGGCAGCGGCGCCCAGCCGCCCACGGTTGCTGCCGCGAGGCAGCAACCGCGAACAGCAGTTCGGGTTGCTGCCTCGCGGCGCAACCCAGACTGCTGTCCGTTTTTTTTATAATTATATATATATCAATCAGTTCTAAAACGGTTTTAAAACGATTTTAGAAAATAAGAAAACCTATTATAGATTTTCCGTTTTATCTTTAGAATCAATAAAATTAACTTTTATCAATCTAACTATAAAACTAATAGATTTTGTTATAATGATTATCAACCGAAATAATTAGGAACATATGCATAAACTATTTTAATTAATAATTAATTAAAACTCATTTATATTTAGAACTAATTAATCAAAATAGATTTGTTAATTAACCTAACTATAAATATTTATTCAATCTGATTGAAAAACTTCTAAATTTTCATATATGAAATAACGGATTTAACGCAGGCTCTGATACCACTGAAGGAAAATAAGGCTAAAGTATGGCAGCGGAAATATAAATTTTTTTAACCTATTTCCATTAACCCAAGATCCGTTAATCGTTATTTCATATAAAGAGGGATAGAAGGAAATACCTTTATGAAGTTCTATCTACCGTTGCAATCGAAGTGCCCACAACTCTTACTCCGAGTTCCCGAGCACAAGACAAAACACAACCCAAATCAAGTTAGATATCAACCGTATTAAAACAATCAAGAATAGATTGTCTCTAATAAATCAACACAAGATCAAGGATAAAGAGAAAGAGATGAAATCAATTGAATCGGTAGGAAGTGGTGGATTATTTCTTCCTCGACTAGGGGGGTCGAAATTCTCTCTCTCGGTTGCACTGTGTGTTTCGAAAATCACATGTAAAGGGGTATTTATATTCTCTTGTATCTAAACCCTAGTTAGATAGAATTAGGTTACTTGAATAAGAATTTAATTCGGAATTTAATTCTTATTTATTATCTATAATTATATCTTAAATATAAAGATAATAATAGTAACCTTATAGGATAATAATAGGAGCAATTTAATCTAATTAAAACTCCAAACTTATTTATCCTTTAATTAATTTAATTCACAATTATAATCTAATTAGAATTGTTTAAGAATCAAATTAATTATTCACGTAATTCCTTACATGAAAATCGCCCCCTATATACTGGGCCTTAGTGGACTCAGTTGGGCTTCCATTAATTAATTAACATCTGTTTCTCTTTTGGTCTCCAAGTCTTATGTGTGACCCATTAGGTTCTTATTGCTTCTAGCCGTATGCAACTATTAAATTAATTTTCACAGAATTATATTTAATCTTTGCATAACGGAATGAGTACGTGAAATGTGATTAGCAAATCCGAAACATTCCCCCAGAGCTATAAGAAGACAGGTTGATTCTGTCGTTGACCTTTCCGTATTAGTTACAGTATAATTCGATCCTTTATCAACTACATCCTTGAACTGAATCTTATGACTATGGATAATGTCAAGTCACATATAGCGAGACGTTCGTTTTACTTGTACAAGCCGAGACAACTCCAATTAGATAGGTTAAGTGAAATCTGTATTTCAAGTCTTAAGCTATTACCCTGCAAGGATTTAGAGTCGAGTCTTCCACAAGCGATCCATGAACGTATCTCCCATTTATCGGGAGTGACAAATGCTCAATCCAATGTATAATTATCCTGCAATTACTTTCTATGATGCCAAACGTCTGCCGTTCACACCCAGAGTCATCTCTGTTATGGATCGTGTTACAACAGGATCAAAGCATCACATTCCGTAATCCAGAATCACTAATTAATATTCCTTTGAGTCTGAGGATTACTTATACCTATTAATACCAATGAGATGAACAGGTGACAAGGATGAATCTACCCATCCTGTTATCTCAAGTCGGGTCCCCAATCCTAATGAACTTCTTTTCATTGGATCCATGTAACTGTCCAGATATCTGTATATATGAAGCTTGTGAGATCAGCTTTCTATCTCGACAGAAGACATTGTTACATGCAAGTCTCAACAGTGATATGTCAATCCTAAACATATTACTTGACTTGGGGTGGTTTTAAGTTTATTAGTTTATCATAAAGTTTTGTCTCACTTCATGCTTGTATGAACACTTTATAATCACTTTAAACAAACTTATGGATTTCCTTTTATTAGACTTTATTTAGTTCTTAAAAAGGGATTGCCTTTATAAAGTTATGAAACCATATCTCATTAAAACAAACGGTATAAAGAACACTTCATTTACATTAACTTTGTATCCTATAACAATTGTCTATAGGACACTAAACCCCAACAGTATGGGGCATCGACTTCATGGGACCGTTTCCCATGTCTTTCGAAAATCAATACATCCTGGTCGCTGTAGATTATGTGAGTAAGTGGGTGGAGGCCTGTGCATGTCCCTCGAATGATGCCAAGGTAGTGCTAAATTTTTTGAAACAATTGTTTACAAGATTCGGAGTACCAAAGGCAATTATAAGCGATCAAGGTACTCACTTTTGTAACAAAATATTTGAGAAACTACTTCAGAAATATGGCATCACGCATCGTATAGCTACACCTTACCACCCTCAAACAAGTGGTCAAGTGGAATTGTCCAACAGAGACCTGAAGCGAATTTTAGAGAAAACAGTCAATTCTTCAAGAAAAGACTGGTCTCTAAAACTCGACAATGCACTGTGGGCATACCGAACAACCTATAAAACACCTATAGGAATATCTCCTTTTCGGCTCCTGTTCGGAAAAGCATGCCACCTCCCTGTTGAATTAGAACATAGAGCATATTGGGCACTAACATTTCTAAATTTTGATGATCATGATGTCAAGCTAAACAGGTGCGCGCAGTTAAATGAAATGGATGAATTCCGCTTATTCGCTTACGAGAATGCCATCGAATACAAGGAAAAAACCAAACTGTGGCATGATTCGCGTATTCAGTCTAAAAACTTTAAAGAAGGTGATCATGTACTCCTGTATAACTCACACCTACGCCTGTTCCCTGGTAAACTTCGCTCACGCTGGTCTGGCCCATTCACGGTATACCGAATCTTCCCTCATGGGGCAATCGAAATTCAGAACACCAAGGGAGACATATTCAAAGTTAATGGGCAACGTTTGAAACCCTATTTGGCCCATGAACCCCCCGACACTGTGGGCACAACCCACCGTTTAATCAACCCACAATGATTCCAAAGTTGGGGGTCAATAAATTTCAATTTTTTTTTCTTTTCTCTTTTTAATTTTGCAATTTCATTAGTTTCAATTTTATTTACCACGTTCAATTTTTATCTACTATGCCCATTTAATTTAACTTCCTCAATTTCTCCTATGCTATTTTCTTTTGTTTTGCTTTGAAGGGTGTCAAAGTACATAGAAACATGCGAAAAATCATCTCTCTCACCACATACAAGACACTCACCGCCTCTGCCATCTTGTCCTTTAATGTCACATTGTCAGACGGCAGACGTACGCCTACAACGGTCACAAGAATTGATGTGGTTACCTCCTTTCCCAAACACAGCAAATTCATACCCTATTCTTGCGGTGGAATAAGGAATTTGGTTGGTTCAAACGGTTACTCTCATCTCCGACGGTTCAGTTGGCTATCATCTTGTATAAAGGAGTTACATTTCCCTCATCATGCACAGTTCTTCATTTTCGTAACCTCATTTCATCCCTTCACCGTGTCTAGAAAGAATACAAGGTCGGCTACTGCGACCAAGAGCAAAGAAAAGAAAACCGATGTGAGCTCTAGCACCCACACATCCAGTGCCATTTCTAAACACCTCCTGACATTCTCTGATGAAACAGAGCAAAGTAACTACGAAACCTTTCAAAATACAGAACTGTGCACCACAAGGCAAATATGCTGGGACAGTTTATAAGAAGTTGGTTTGGATGCGGAGGTCAAGCAAATGATAGCCGGTGCCAATCTGGAGAAATTTCTGGCCATTGATGAGCGCACCTATCATGAACTCACAATGGAGTTCATTTCCACATTCCAAAGGGATGCAAAGTATACTGACCCCAACCACCACAAGCGCTACCAATTTCGTCTTATGGGTAACCACATAAACTGTTCCATCAAAAAAATGAACATTTTCCTTGGCTTGGTTGACCAAACCAAACTCGAAGAGGAACCCTACAAGTCGGCCCACCGGGAGATTCCTGAGGAATTTTACGTCGGCGCTTTCTGGCATGCCATCACAGGTCATCTCGAGTATAATCCTAGTTCCTCTAAGGCCTCAAGTATCGAGAGCTATTCTTTGAAATATTTACACCGTATTTTGGCTGGCTCACTCTTTGGCAGGGTCCATCAAGCCACGGTTCCATCCGCTGATCTATTTGCTCTAGCGTGTTTGCGTGATCAGAAACCATTAAATGTTGGGTACTATTTTGCTGAATATATTACTTCCCTACAACAGAAGAAGAATGTCGTTGGCCTGTTCTGTGGCCTGTTCATCACCACCATTGCACAGAATTTGGGATTTTTCAATCCTAAAATAACTACATCACTCACCCTTGGTCCAGCAATGGATCCTTTGAATTTGCAGGTCATGAAGCGGATTGAAATATGTTGCGATATTAAAGGAGTTTGGTTCTCTGGCGGGAGGCAGAACACCTGCGGAAAAAGGACAAAGACCCAGCTGGCCCCTCCAAGCGACGCAAAAGCGAAGAGCCTGCTCCAGAACCTGTTCATATCACACATATTCGTTCCGTCCCAGAACAATCACCACCAGATGATGATGCACAAATCCACCGTCTTGCCGCTAGAATGAGCATGGAGACCATCTTTCGCAACATGCGTGTCATGGAGCAACGAATCAATACATATGAGCAAGAAATGGAGATTCTACGTACCAGAATAACTATTCTAGAAGGAAATACCCGGTCCGCAGCCAAACCCCAACAATCAGATGCATCCCAGAAGTCGCAAAAGAGCCCCGTCCACAATGCACCAGTTAAAACAGGCACCACTGCCTCGGTTCCAAAACCAGCTGCCGAAGTGGAGGCGGAGTCCTCCCAATCCCCTACAGTGTAAATGTGTATTGATGCGGATTCCGTGAAGAACCCGATCTGAGGGATAAGTGTACCCCGTCGTTATCAAGTAATAAATTTCTGGTTAAGTCCAGGTTATCGTCCACAGGATTTATTTCTGCAAGTATCGAGTTACTTGGCTTCAGGTGTTATCTAGGCTTAGGGGGGTTTGAGTTGGTTTTGCTAAATTAATCTACTCCTAGGTTGAATTATACTATTTCTAGCTAAGTTATCTGATTCTAACTAAGTTATTCTACGCCTAATTAAGTTACTCTACCCCTAATTAAGTTAAACTACTCCTAAGTGATCTTTTACCGATGCAATTATCTGAAGGAACATGAAGGGATACGATGATAATGAAAATAGATTGTTTAAGCAATTGAATTAAAACCTAAGTCACTTGTGTCCGAGGCGATTAACCCGACCTATCCTCCTAAAGTTCCTAGTTCGTGATTCCCTTGTAAGGCCGAAACTAGCTCTAAGGCTCAGCAATTTGGGCTTAATCTTCTATAGGGTCGTCAATCCTATAGGCACTGACTAGGTCAGATTCAGCTCGCAATATGTGCCAACTTGATTTTGGGATTATCGAATGAGTTAAACCAATCAGACAAAGCGTAAGACAAAGATTAAAGCATTAAAACAATTGAATGAACAAGAACTATAATACATATCAAAGATGGAAAATATTGTCACGAAGTTACAATGAGCCTAGAATTCATAACATGTATCAGAGGCTAGACAGAATGTAAAAGAAGAAAAATCCCTTTCAGGGAACCTGTCTACCAATGCATGCGTCTTTCTAGGACTTAAGGATGGAGCTTGAGCAATCCTTGGTGAACGGAGCTTCGGAGGTGTCTTCAATGGAGGTTTGAAGGATATGGAGGAGGTGGAGAGGATTTCTCAAGAGGAAAAACTAAGAAAATTACAAAGATAAAAGATATCTAAATTACATTGGAAAAACTCCATTTATAGGCGTGGCTCGGCCCTCTTTTTGACCTATTTTCGTGTCTTTATTGGTGTAGGAAGTCGTGGGGTCCATCGTGGCTTCGTGGGGGTGGAATTGGTCTTTTTGACCAATTCCCGCAGGTCTGCTCGCCGAGTAGGGCTACTCGCGACGAGCAGCGCCCTGCTCGCTGAGCAGGCGCCTGACAGCCTGCTCGGTGAGCAGGCATCCTGCTCGCCCGAGCAGGCGCCTGGCGGCCTGCTTGGCGAGCAGGCATCCTGCTCGCCCGAGCAGACCTCTGGTGGCCTGCTCGGCGAGTAGGCCTCCAGGGGCCTGCTCGGCGAGCGGGCATGGCCTACGGAGGCCTGCTCGTCGAGCGTTTTTGCCCGGCACGCCTTTGATGCTTGCCGAATGTCGTCGATGCCCTTTTTCGCCCGAACTTACACATGCGCACGTACAGAAACTCCAGATAACATATGTCCAAAGGCTAAATTGATCCGTCAATCGCTTATTTTGAGCAAACGCTTCGTTTGGTGCGACTTTTGACGGACCAATTAGCTTCAAAAGATAACGGAATTATACTATGCATGCTATTTTGGCCGTAATTGCCTAGATTGGTCATAAAACGAGCCTAAACAACGAAAAATAAATAAAACATTTCCAATTCCTAACTAACTCACACAAAAGCATTTAAATGCGAGAAATGCTCGCTTATTAACTAAATAATGCTAAAACCCATCCTAAAACCGTACCCAAAGATAGGGGTTTTTGACCCCTATCAAACCTCCTCGTACTTAAAACTTTACTTGTCCCCAAGTAAACTAAAAAAAACTAAACCCGCAATCACAAGCAAGCCAGAAGACCTCCCGGTTTGACTAGGTGCTTGACACAATTTCGAGCATCTGTAATTACATGCATTCGGAAATACAAAGTAGAGACACGATATCCAAAAGCCGCATTTCAATTATCATAGGTCATAGTTTTAAGCAAAAGGACACATGTTCAATTAAACGAGTTTAAGGGGATCGCTAAGTAAAACACCTCACCATAGGTAGTTCACTCATTTCACACAATTTTGGTGGCTAAAGTGTTTACTCTCGGCTTATGTTCTTGCTTAGGATTGCGTTGATTTTGCACGTTCATCCGAGTTCCTCTACTATGCTATATGATTCCGATGATATCAAAAACAGTCTCTAAACGGGGTTGTAATGTGGTTAGAGGGTTAAGGTACAATAAGGGTTAATAGTTCTAGCGCTACAAAAACAAAGTTCAAATGGCTTTAGCAAATATGAAGTGACTGAGCTTTTTATTCATCCCTTATTTTCTTTTTGGGATGTTTTCTTGAGACGTTTTTTATTTTTAAGAACTGGGGAATGAAGTTCTTCCCTTTTGTTCGTCTCTTTTCTTTTCTTTTCTTTTTCTGTTTTTTTCTTTTTGGGATAGTGATGCTCATTCACTTCTTAGCCTTTTGGCTTGCTACTGTAATGCCATAAACAAAGATAAAGCGCTAGAAGAAAACAAAGGCTCAATTTGAGCTTTGCAAAAATTTTGGGTTAAGTAGCAAACCAAGTTGTGGTTTGCAAAAATAGGTTAGAACGAAAGAAAAATCTATAAACTACAAAAATATAGGCTCAAAGGGGCTTCCTAGAGTGGATGAAAAAGAAAAATAAGGTAAAGAAAAAGGGTTAATTCTAATGAGGCTGATTCATCGTTTATCATCTCAAATCATTGCATGTAGGTTCAACACAGTATTAGGTGCAAAATCTGTAATCTTCCACAAGTCAAAGCATTCACACAAAAATGTCAAAAAAAAGAGCTTTTTGATGTTCGCTCTTAGGATCAAATTCAACTCACAATTCTTTGGGTTTCAATTTTGTGTTTACTAGTTTTCCCCAAACTCAAGTTCAACATCACATGCCTTCAATTCTTAAGTTATCTACCTAAGTAATGATTTTAGCATTTCTTCAAAAGTAGGGTTTAAATGCAAACCTTAGCTCATGCTTTTACAGATACAAGGGTTGTGTCCTACACCTAAACTAGTTGTCATGCAATTTTAGATTCGGTTCTCAGCCCTCAAGGATAAATAACGAAGTTTAGATTCGAAGGAGGTTCACGGTTTTAGGTCCTAAAAATGAAAAACATAAACAAAACCCAAAAAAACGCTAAACTAAACTAGACACGACGCAACAAAATTTTTAAAATTTATACAATTTTTGTAAGTTTGTCTACCCCTCCTCCTCACACTAAAAGTATGCAATAAGTTCCAACATTGCATCACAAATCATGAAGTATGAGTGTAAAGAGTTAGGGTGGAGAAGACAACTTACCGATCATCTTGAAGACGGAGGATTTGGACACCCGAAGTGTCTTTACCGAGATAAAGTTTAAGTCGATGTCCATTTACTTTCTGGGTGGTTCCATCATTCAACATAATCTCAACCATACCGGAGGGATGTGCATCAAAAACTGTGTCCATACCATCTACTCTTGAGCTTGCCAGGGAAGAATCTCAATCGGGAGTTATAAAGCAGCACTTGGTCGCCTTTTTGGAAGGTTTTCCGCTGTACTTTTTTATCGTGCACCCTCTTGGTTCGTTCTTTGTATAGTTTGGCATTCTCGTAAGAGTTATATCGGAGCTCATCCAGTTCATGCAGTTGTGTTAACCGTAGGTCACCTGAAAGTTTAGGGTCAAAGTTTAGAAATTTCAGCGTCCAATAAGCTTTGTGCTCTAATTCAACATGCAAATGACAAGATTTCCCGAAAACTAAACGGTAGGGGGACATTCCTATGGGAGTCTTGAATGCTGTCCGGTATACCCAAAGAGCATCGTCCAGTTTAAGACTCCAATCTTTTCTAGCATTCCCCACCGTTTTCTTAAGAATTCGTTTTAGCTCTCTGTTTGACACTTCTACCTGACCACTTGTCTGAGGATGGTAAGGTGTCGCGACCCTATGGGCTACGCCATACTTTTAGAGCAACGTGTCAAACTGCTTATTGCAGAAATGGGATCCCCCATCACTAATGATAGTCTGGGGTGTTCCAAATCTGGTAAAGATATTCTTTTTCAGGAATTTTATCACTACTCGAGCATCGTTTGTGGGTAAGGCTTCGGCCTCTACCCATTTAGAGACATAATCAACCACGACAAGAATGTATTGGTTAGTGTGTGACATAGGGAAAGGTCCCATAAAGTCTATGCCCCAAACATCAAATAGCTCGCAGACGAGTATGCCTTGTTGAAGCATCTCATTCCTCCTAGAAATATTCCCTACTCTCTGACATGCATCACAGTATTTAATATAACTATTGACATCACTATGCATTTGTGGCCACCAAAGGCCACTTTGGAGGATTTTTGCCACTGTCCTATCTGACCCAAAATGGCCACCTGGTTCCCTAGAGTGGCACATATTAATCACTAACTCTACCTCCTCCTCGGGTATACATCTCCTAATCATGCCATCGGTGCAGAATCGAAATAAATAAGGTTCTTCCCAAAAATATTGTTTGCTTTCAAACAAAAACTTACGTCTTTTGTTTGCATCTAAATCAAGAGGAAGAATGTTACCGACTTTGTAGTTCGCGATGTCTGCAAACTAGGGGAGAGTTTTTACCGAATATAACGTTTCATCCGGGAATACCTCCTTGATTGCCTCATGCTCTAAGGATTGCTGATCTGACTCTAACCTGGATAGGTGGTCCGCTATTACGTTTTCCACCCCTTTCTTGTCTCTGATCTCGATGTCAAATTCTTGGAGTAGTAAGATCCAACGGATCAGCCTAGGTTTTGCATCCTGCTTGCTCATCAGATATCTCAAGGCTTCATGGCCAGTAAAAACAATTACCTTAGATAGCACCAAATAAGATCTAAATTTGTCAAAGGCAAAAACTACGGCTAGCAATTCCTTTTCAGTTATTGAATAATTCTGTTGTGCATCATTTAAGGTTTTGCTAGCATAGAAGATTGGGCGAAAAAGTTTATCTACCCTCTGCCCAAGACAGGCTCCTACAGCCAGATCACTGGCATCGCACATTAACTCAAAGGGAAGGGACCAATCCGGGCTTACCATAATAGGTGCTTCGATTAATTTCTTTTTCAGTAATTTAAATGCAAGCATGCATTCTTCATTGAAATTAAAATCAGCATCTTTCAGTAATAATTGAGTGAGGGGTTTAGTGATTTTTGAAAAGTCTTTTATGAACCGTCTATAAAACCCCGCATGTCCTAAAAAGCTCCTAACCAATTTCACATTGGTAGGAGGTGGCAGTTTTTCAATTACCTCAATTTTTACCGGATCGACCTCGATCCCCTTCCCCGACACCTTGTGTCCTAATACTATACAATTTTGGACCATAAACTGGCACTTTTCCCAATTGAGTGCCAAGTTTTTGTCTTCACAACGTTCTAAGACTCGGTCCAAGTTTTCAAGACATTGGTTGAAAGTAGGTCCTACAACATTAAAATCATCCATGAAAATTTCTAGGAACTCCTCGACCATGTCGGAAAACATAGCCATCATACAACGTTGGAATGTGGCAGGGGCATTATATAATCTAAAAGGCATCCGTCTATATGCGAAAGTCCCATAGGGGCAAATGAATGTGGTTTTCTCTTGGTCCAAAGGGTCCACAGGAATTTGCATATAGCCGGATAGCCCATCTAAGGTACAGAAAAATTCATGTCCTGCCAACCGTTCCAACATTTGATCAATAAATGGTAAAGGAAAGTGGTCTTTACGGGTGGCCTCGTTTAATTTCCTATAGTCTATGCATACACGCCAACCCGTAACCTTTCTAGTTGGGATTAATTCCCCTTTTCGTTTTCCATTACCGTTGTTCCCCCTTTTTTGGGCACGCATTGAACCGGGCTTACCCATTGGCTATCAGAAATCGGAAAGATGATACCTGCGTCGAGGAGTTTTATAACCTCGGCTTTTACCACCTCTTTCATGTTAGGGTTGAGCCGTCATTGAGGTTGGGTGGATGGCTTGATCTCTCCCTCAAGGAAAATTCTATGCGTGCAGATTTTGGGGTCGATGCCTTTGATGTCGTGGATTGACCATCCAAAGGCCCCTTTATGTTGCATCAGCACCTCCACCAATTTTTCTTCCTGTTCAACTGTCAACAAAGAAGAAATAATAACGGGTAAATCTGTGGGAGATTGAAGAAAAACATATTTCAGATTGTTGGGCAAGGGCTTAAGCTCCAATTTTGGAGGTTCCTCTAACGAGGTTTTGGGTTTAGGTTTGATCTCATGATCAAGGTCCTCTTTTCTACCCTTAACCCAATAACATTTTTCAGGTGGGAGATCTTCAAATGGTTCATTCGAGTTTTCACATTCCTCACCACCTAGACCGAGTTCTAAAGAGGCATTTCTTATGTTAAGGTCAACTTCCTCAATACATTCATCTATTAGCGCATCTACAAAGTTACAACTTTTGGAGCGTTCTTGAGGAAATTTCATAGAGTCATAAACGTTAAATGTTACCTCTTTGTCCTGCACCCTTAGGACCAATTTACCTCCATGGACGTCTATCAGTGTCCTACCGGTTGCAAGGAACGGTCTCCCAAGAAGAATGGGGACGGAGTCATCTTCTTCCATGTCGAGGACCACAAAATCGACCGGGAAGATCAGTTTGTCCACCTTCACCAATACATCTTCAACTATGCCTCTAGGCCGTGTGATCGACCTATCCGCCAGCTGCAGTGTCATGTTTGTTGATTTAGGCTCTCCGAGTCCCAATTTCCTGAAAATTGATAAAGGCATAAGATTAATGCTTGCTCCTAAATCGCATAATTCCCTATCTATGTGCATGTTGCCTATCCTACACGGGATGGTAAAGCTCCCTTGATCTTTAAGCTTGGGGGGTAATTTATGGGTGATTATGGCCGAGCATTGTTCTGTTAAAGCCACTATCTCATTTTCCCCAAACTTTTTCTTTTTCGACAACATGTCTTTAAGAAATTTTGCATAGTTCGGCATTTCCTCTAGTGCTTCCATTAATGGAATGTTTATTTCTAATCTACTAAGGATTTCCGAAAACCGAGCAAATTTCTTATCTAGGTTGGCCTTTTTCTGTTTCTGAGGGAATGGCAGTTTTGGTGTATAAGGCCTAACTACTTTTTCTACAGCTACTTTAGGAGCTGGAGTTTCAGATGCGGGACCGGGGTTGCTTACCACTTCCGGTTCCCTACTTACCTGAGGTGACGGATACGTTTGCGATGGAGGTGCCACGAGTGTGTCCACTTCCTTGCCGCTCCTTAGGGCGATGGCTTGAATTGCCTCTTCTTGTAAGAGGAACGCCTCTTGACATTCCCTTTCTTCTTGTCTGATTGCGGCAAGCTGGTTACTCAGGGTCCTGCATGCCTCCTCGTTGGCTGCCAGTCGGACTGATATCTCTTTTAAGAGGGTCATTATTCCTTTTGAGTACTCTGTTTGCCTGCCATAAAAATCAGAGTTAGAATGGGGACATGGAAGGGTATCCACGGGTGCCATGTAGGGTGCCGGTGGATATCGTGTATGCTCTTGATCGTAGTAGTTGTAAGTTGAGGGTTCAGAATTATACCTTTAATGATTACCCAAGTAACTTACATTCTCACCTCTAGGTACGTAATAGTTGATGTGGCATACCCTACCGGGGTGATTCTGGCCGCATCTCTCGCAAAATGGTGTCCTTGGTTGGTTATTATGGCTGTATGAAGCTACAAGGAAATCCATTTTTGTGTTGAGATCGTTCATGGGCGGATTTGACGCTCTGTTGTCCATAGTTGCTGGAAGAACGATTTTATAAGTACAAGTAATGTTTACAGAATTTAAGTAATAGTATATCAACAAGTATTTATGTATACAAGTATAAGTTATAGTCGAATATAAGCAAGTATATATAAACAAGTATAAATGATATTAACAAAGAATATTCACAAAGAATGCCTAAACTAACAAATCGACCTTTGGTTCGATATTGCAGAAGAAATAAATCCCCGGCAACGGCGCCAAAAACTTGATGCGGATTCCGTGAAGAACCCGATCTGAGGGATAAGTGTACCCCGTCGTTATCAAGTAATAAATTTCTGGTTAAGTCCAGGTTATCATCCACAGGATTTATTTCTGCAAGTATCGAGTTACTTGGCTTCAGGTGTTATCTAGGCTTAGGGGGGTTTGAGTTGGTTTTGCTAAATTAATCTACTCCTAGGTTGAATTATACTATTTTTAGCTAAGTTATCTGATTCTAAATAAGTTATTCTACGCCTAATTAAGTTACTCTACCCCTAATTAAGTTAAACTACTCCTAAGTGATCTTTTACCGATGCAATTATCCGAAGGAACATGAAGGGATACAATGATAATGAAAATAGATTGTTTAAGCAATTGAATTAAAACCTAAGTCACTTGTGTCCGAGGCGATTAACCCGACCTATCCTCCTAAAGTTCCTAGTTCGTGATTCCCTTGTAAGGCCGAAACTAGCTCTAAGGCTCAGCAATTTGGGCTTAATCTTCTATAGGGTCGTCAATCCTATAGGCACTGACTAGGTCAGATTCAGCTCGCAATATGTGCCAACTTGATTTTGGGATTATCGAATGAGTTAAACCAATCAGACAAAGCATAAGACAAAGATTAAAGCATTAAAACAATTGAATGAACAAGAACTATAATACATATCAAAGATGGAAAATATTGTCACGAAGTTACAATGAGCCTAGAATTCATAACATGTATCAGAGGCTAGACAGAATGTAAAAGAAGAAAAATCCCTTTCAGGGAACCTGTCTACCAATGCAGGCGTCTTTCTAGGACTTAAGGATGGAGCTTGAGCAATCCTCGGTGAACGGAGCTTCGGAGGTGTCTTCAATGGAGGTTTGAAGGATATGGAGGAGGTGGAGAGGATTTCTCAAGAGGAAAAACTAAGAAAATTACAAAGATAAAAGATATCTAAATTACATTGGAAAAACTCCATTTATAGGCGTGGCTCAGCCCTCTTTTTGACCTATTTTCGTGTCCTTATTGGTGTAGGAAGTCGTGGGGTCCATCGTGGCTTCGTGGGGGCGGAATTGGTCTTTTTGACCAATTCCCGCAGGTCTGCTCGCCGAGCAGGGCTACTCGCGACGAGCAGCGCCCTGCTCGCCGAGCAGGCGCCTGGCGGCCTGCCCTTTTTCGTCCGAACTTACACCTGCGCACGTACAGAAACTCCAGATAACATTAGTCCAAAGGCTAAATTGATCCGTCAATCGCTTATTTTGAGCAAACGCTTCGTTTGGTGCGACTTTTGACGGACCAATTAGCTTCATAAGATAACGGAATTATACCATGCATGCTATTTTGGATGTAATTGTCTAGATTGGTCATAAAACGAGCCTAAACAACGAAAAATAAATAAAACGTTTCAAATTCCTAACTAACTCACACAAAAGCATTTAAATGCGAGAAATGCTCGCTTATTAACTAAATAATGCTAAAACCCGTCCTAAAACCGTACCCAAAGATAGGGGGTTTTGACCCCTATCATGTATCTCTCTTTCTCTCTATCCTTTGTTCGTCCTGCTGCTGCTGCTGTTTTGCTTGTTCTGTTGCCGTCTGGTTCTTCCCCATTATTTTCCATTGAGGACAATGTGTTTGTTAAGTTGGGGGTAGGAAACTAGCGTCTTAACACACTGTTAGGCTGTTCACTAGGCTGTTCACTACTGCTTTAACATGCTCATTCATTTTATCCCCACTATAAGTTTTGCCTAGTCCTCGCTTCACCTCAGCACCACCCCACAAAAAGAAAAACAAAGCACAAACACCACAATCACCCTGTGCGCTTCACCCGCAACTCAACCATCCATTCTCATATTGGGATGTTTTTACTAAACTTAGAATAGTTGTGTCACCATACTTTTGTTGTGTTCTTGTGGTGAATTGATGGTTTGTTGATGAGAAGTTTAGGCTGGTCAATTAATTTGTGATGACCCTGATTAGGTCAAGTATTGCCCTAAGTACAAACAACCGGTGAGGCTTGGGCCGAAATTATGCACAACTGTATGCAATTTTATTTTTTTGTGAGTGAGCTTTGTATATGTTAGTTAAGTAAGACTTTGCCTCGTCTGCCCTTCAGTTGAAAGAAATGAATCTTGACACATTAGGATGAACATTCACACACTAAACACCAAACACCAATAGCCGAGAGCTGGTATCAAAAGAAAAAGGCCTTGTTTCCTCATAATATATCAAGAAGGACATTATCAAATAGAAAAATCTGTCCAATTTTATCAAAAAAATATATAAAGAGCAGGAAACAGAAGCAAACAGGAAAGCTCATCTAAAAAAGAGACCAGCTCTTCAAAAGCTAAATCATCTGCTAAACACAAAACAACCACTCTAACCTTACACCCCGATCAGACCACCATTCAAACCACCCCTCACCCTTGTAAGGATTCCGAGGTGACAAGAGTTTTTTTTCAAGTATCTGTTGGACTAGGAGGCAGGTCAAAACTGAAGCTTGGTGTACATAGTTGTCGAGTGACTTAAACACCCTAAATAGAGAGCAAACATTGTGAAAGGTGAGAGAAATCCCAGAAGTACTAAGGAAATAATCGATCTCTTATCAGGGGAGTCATTAATGAGATGTATCAGCTTAACTTTTCATCATCTGAATTTCTTTCATGACTAGATACATTAAATGCATAATCTCGACTGTTCTTTTGTTATGTAATCTCATCCTGTTCCTCCATTTAATTTTGATGTGTTGCTTGAGGACAAGCAAAAGCTTAAGTTGGGGGTAATTTGATGCGAGTGAAAAGAGCAGACTTTTGAAGACAAGCATTCATGGAAAAGAGCCTTATAGTACCAGTTTTCAACCAGTAATGGAAGAAACAGCCAGAAATTATAGTTCAAATAGGAATCTTCAAGAACAGCCTATCGGTAGAACAGAACAGCTTAAAATGCAGCTTTTATCGGGTCAGTTGGAAGAAAACGGATAATAGCGCGGGTCGAGCAAGTCATAGGAGAGAGAAAGGGAGAAAGACGTGGAAGGCAAGACAGTCCTCCATCTCCTGCCAAGTGTATGAAGATCACATTGTCCTTGTTTTGTACCTTTTTGTGGCTCTTTGCCCTTGTAATTAGGGTTGATGTAAGAGTATAAATAGGAAGAATGTTTTAGGAAGAAGGATCTCTCGGCTTTAGCGCCACCCTTAGCTTTTAATTTTTTTGTCTTTTATTTTGGAACGATGATGCTTTTGGGAAGAAGCTATTCACTCATAGTAATGGGTGAGTAGTTCTTCAGTAGGCCTAGCCAGCCATTTAAACGGCGACTGTAAGTATCTTTATCTAAATGAATGAAGTGTTTTATCCATGATTGAGTGTTATTAACTTGCTTAAAGAATAGATTATGATCAAGTCTATTTAATAGTTATTGAGGATGACACGAGAGTGCTCCGATATGATGGAAATAGTTAATCGGCATATGTTGTGGTGGACGGAGATGAAAACCACCACATATTGGGGTTTCTTTATGAATGTTCCCCTAGGCCTAATGCTTGTTCTTGATTTATCACAAGGAGACTTGGTTAATATCATTTACTTAGGAACTTTGGAAATGGGATACCTGACCTTAATGACCAATGAGGGAAAGACCCAACTCAGGAATATTGATTCACTTCTTCATCTAATAAAGATAGGCACAGTTGTTCGTTAGGCGCATGGCTAGGCTTGTGTTTGTTTATTTTGATTGCACATTTTACCTGCCTGTTTGATATTTGTTTATGATTTAAGTCACTATCACTCTTCAGAATTCACATCTAACACTTAAGGTAACCTATTCTTCCTGTTTAAGTTCAATCCCTGTGGAATACGACACTTGGTCTTGCCAATATTACACACGACCTAGTACACTTGCTAGCGTCCCTATTCCATACACCAAATTGTTATATTTTTTTTCTTTCTCATTTTTTGAGCTTTCCATCCTAATCCTCTTCCTTGACATTAATTCTTCAAAGGTTGAACGAAACATAATCTATTCTCTCTATAAACCACCGTCTTTTCGTCGGTTTGGGATGGCGAAGAAGACGTTGAGAATCTGAGGAAGAAAGTGAATTGAAATAAGGGTATTCTTGTCCAAAGTAGTGGTGAGCATCAGTTCGGTTTGGTTATAACCGAACCGAATTATCGGTTACTCGAACCTAATTTTATATAATTTTAAAAACCGAACCATACCAACTTACTAAAATAACCGAAGTTGAACGAGCCGATTTTTTTGTTCGGTTCAGTTACCAACCAAATAACCAAATTTTTTATATTTTTAATTTAAATATTTAAAATGTTATGAATTATATGAAATTTGAGCTTCATTAATTTAGAATTTGCAATTTCAAATTCAATTAATCAAATACCTTATATATTACAAATTAATTCAATAATTTTTAAACTAAAATTTTGGGATTTTTTTTTGTACAAAATTAAAGTATGAAAACAAATAAATAAGTAAAATTATATTATGTTTATTTAAATATATATTTAGTTCGGTTTTCTGTTAAACCAATATTTTTTCCGGAATAACCGAATCGATAACCAAATACCGAACAAGAAAAATTTGACAACCGAATCAAATTATTAAAATAACCGAAGCAAAAAAGAATTTCGGTACGATAATCGGTTTGGTCATCAGTTATTGGACTTTTTGCTCACCCCTAGTGCAAAGTGGATGAAAGTGTCTAATTTGATGAGATGGAAGCAAAGTTGGTCAAATATGTTAATTGATCCCTTCAAATGGGCTAGATTAGTAATTAGTCCTTATATTATTATTAGAGTAAATAACAAAAAAAAATATAAGATTTGACCTTTTTGTAAACGCAGTTCCGTAGTTTAAAAAAAGTTGCAAATAGAGATTTGTGGTATTCGGAAACTCAAACATTTCGTCAAAAAATTATTATTATGACTATTTAACAAAAAAATGAGCGGTTTTGAGAAATCAAAAAGTGTTAATTTTGCAAATTACTTCATACGTAAGGCCCGATTTACAAATTAACTAAATCACAAGTATTTTTTAACCAAAAAATTGATTCACAAATCCTTTAATGTAAACTGCACAAATTAGTGTTTGCAAGTTTCTAACTACGGAAATGTGTTTGCAAATCGACAAACGGCAAGATTTTTTTTTTTGTACTTTACCTTTAATGTGAATAAAGAAGTTGTGAAATAAATTTTGGAGAGATAATAATAATTTATATATATAATTTTTAACAATCGTGAAGACTCTAATAGCCATAATGGATTTATCTAACCTTAAAGGGACGGGTAATGAATCTAGATCTATTAATAAATAAATAAACAGATTTAGTCTTACCTCTTGTAGCGCAGATCCGTTGAACAACATCGGAAGTAATCAACCTTGGTTCCGTATCATCGATCTAGGAGGTTATTACACCAGATGAGCAATCTTCGTTGTTCATCGAACTAAGAGCTCACTCCGAGTACAGAGGGGGTGACGGCTAGAGGGAGAGGGAACAGAGGAATTGCCTTTGTGCAGTGTCTTATTATTGTATTCTCTAGGGTTTTGGTTCTTCAGGTTTAGCCTCCATAACTATTTATTTATAGTTAGGCTAAATCTAAAGGTTTAATTCCAACTTTAATGGATCAAGTTGCTGGCGAACCATAAATATATCGGTAAATGAATTAGTCCCATTTACTTCATTTATTCCTATAAATCGAGATGTAAATAATTATTGTAATTTAAAATATATTTTAAATTAGACAAAAATAAACCCTAAAGTTTGTAAAGAGATACCGTCCAAATTGTAACACCTAAAAAAAATGTTGATGCGACAATATTTATAAAAAAATCTGATGGATATTTTGTCATTTTATCTCTCTTTCTTTCCCACCCTCACCGTCTCTTCCCACTAAGGTGCTGATCACTGAAAAACCATGGTTGAAGTAAAGTTTCATGTATTGATTTTGGATGTGTAATGTGTTAGGATTTATCTTAGCTTGATTGATTTCTAAATTTGGGCTTACAAAGCTCAATTAAAAGGGTCTGTGTTGAGGTGTTGAAATCACATTGATTGATGGCTATAACTAGTTGGTTCAACCGGAAAATCCAATTTTAATAAATTGTGATTCAACCATTTAATGTTATGGTTTTGATTTGACCCCGTTTTTTAAAAAGTATTATTCAAAGTTATTTTTATTAAAAAACAGTTAGGCTGAATTTGGGAATAAATATTTTACGTCCGATTAGATTTGGCATCACCCGATGGTGGTGGTGAGATAGTGGATAGTCACATATATAAACCCCCAAAATTCAGGGGGTTGCAAAGGTAACCAATCCATTAAAAATGAAGGAATATTCCTTAAGTTGCTTCACTGAAAGGTGATGTTAATAAAAAGGATTAAGAATGTGCACAACAAAGAGATAGAAAGAAATGAGAAAAGAGAGGCAATTGTGTTTCTGCGGGTAAATTTCATCTATGGATTTCACACCTTGGTATACAATTTTCAATTTGTCTCATTAATATGTACGACTTTTTATAGGTGACCTCACACTTTAGTGTATAGCAGGTAAAAATGACCGGTTAACGCTTGGTCAACGCGCCACCTCAACATTTTTTATTTTTCCATTTAAAAAAATGGGACCCACTTCTTATATAATTACTAAAATACCCTTCTTCATTTTGAAATTACTAAAATACCTTCATCACCTTCCTTACAACCCATCTCTCTAAAAAAAAACTTTTAATCTCTCTCAATGATTTGGAGGGACAAGAATAACAATATCAATATCATAGAAATCGTGGAAAGCAAGACAAGAACAACAATATAATGTGATTAAATCTTGTGTCTTTTTTCTTCAAGTTCAGCCAAAAGTGAACTTGTTTAAGCCTCTGAGTTGAATCTGGGTTCTTATTTTGCTGGTCCTTTTTGTTTTTCTTCTTGGAGATGGGGAAGTAATTATAATTATAGGAGAAGACCATATCTAAAGTTGGGTTTGAATTGATTAGTGAAATTAAATATTTAACAAATACAAAAATAATTGGGTGTCCTCTTCTCTCTCTATGTTTCCCTTTCTCTCTCTATCATTTCTCTCTCTATGACGCAGGAATCCAAAATATCCATCTGTTATTTCTGGCTGCAATCTTCTTCTTAAACCGATTAGCAACATAAGTTTTGTTTCTTTCTCGGGTTCAGCTCCTCGATTTCGAATCACAGCTCGCTAGGACTGATTGCAGCGATGATATAACGTCGTTTCCGACTTCTGAATTGGCTTTTGCTTTAAGCTTTGCTGAAATAAAACTCTTTTCTCCAAGTGGGAAGAACAAATTGTAGAGTTTAAGAAAGTGAGGTTTTGAGTGTTGAATTAAGGTTACAGATGATGAGTTTGGTCCACGAAAGTAAAGACCTTTTTTTTATTGAATCTAAAAGAAGAAGCCTGAGATTCATTTGAATTTAATTTTTTTATTGATTTGTTTTTAGGCTTTCACTAGGGTCATGGAGATTAATCTAATTTCTGCCATTTTTCTAGTTGTTTCATAATTGTAGAGAGAGAAACAAATTTGAAAAGAGAGATTAGAGAGAGAAATTTAAAGAGAAAGGAATAGAGGGAAGAAGATGAAAATATGGAAGATAGGGTTAAAAGAGTGAAAGAATGAAATTATTATTATTTTTAATTTGTGGGACCCACTTTAACTAATGATTTGAAAAAAAAAAATGCTGAGATGACACGTTGACCAAGCGTTGACCGGTCATTTTTACTTGCTATACACTAAAGTGGGAGGTCAACTATAAGGTCGTACATATTAATGAGACAAATTGAAGGTTGTACACCAAAGTGTGAAATGGAGCAAAGGTTATACACCATAGATGAAATTTATCCGTGTTTCTGCATAGTAAGATACTTTGAGGTTATCATACGAATGGTGGTTTTCACCTGGTTAGACTGGCCAAGTGAATTTGATCGGTCACCGTTAGATCTAGAAGACTTAAATTTAAGTTGTTCGCAACAGGACATCACTATCCTCTACTTTATCTTCGTTTCTTTCTTCCAATCTCAACATCAAAACCATTTATTTTGTATAATAATAATACAAACAATAAATGCAATATATCCCAAACATACTAATAAATCAATCCTATGTTTTCTAATACATTAATACATCAAACGCCTTCTAAAACCCATTAACCCCTCAACTTTTAGAATATCTTTTTTAAACCCTTAAATGTACTTAATATGTCTCACTATTTTCTCCTAAATTTGCATGATAAGGAACAAGCGCTTATAGCTTTTAAGTAAATTCGGAGAGCTACTGTATTATTTGACTCTTATATCCAATTTGTCATGATCTCTTATACATTTATACATTAATTAAAATTTTGACACAGATTAAGCACATGGAAAACTTTAATTCATTGAAAATAAAATAAACTAAAATTTTCACCTATTTAACAAAAATTTAATCTGTAAACTGACAAAAATTTAATAGAACTATTATGTTTGTTCAAGATTTCACTAATTTTGATAAGTTATAAGTTAAATGTTAAATAATAGATGAAATGGCATAGACCAACACTTTAAATAGCTCATAGATAAATGTTATCAAATATATGTGGACATGCATTAATATATTCTTGATTTTAAACCTTTCAAGAATTGAATAATAAAATGCTCTTCTTGATAAGCCTAGCCTTAGCTAAAAGATTTGCACATTCACAAGAATGAGGTTTACAATTACAAACAATTATAGGGCTAAAATTGATTAACTCTTCCCAAAGAGTCATATATTTAGGCATTGTTTGATAATCTTGATGATCACTTAAATTAAAATGTTAAGCACTTATTTAATTTAAGTATATTTAATAACGGTTTTTTCACCACTTAAATTAGTCAATTAAGTTAAAAATCACTTGTTTTGATAAGTTAAAATATTTAACTTAAAATTTTACTTTAAACATTATCAACTAATATTTTTATGACAGTTGAATCATTTAATACCTGCAGCACTTATAATATTCAACACTTAAAATTCAGTACTTATTTTTTCAGTACTTAATTTTCAATTTTATCAAACAACACCTTAGTATAATAGTCACTAAAACTTAATAAAGATCCTTGAGTGAAAGAGTATAACTATTCTTGCAAATTAGAGATTTTAATTAAATCTCCTTGTTCAAATCATTTTATGAGATTACCCCAAGTATCATAACAATTATCGAACCAATAAATGTTCTGTACAATAGAAGGAATCATTGACCTACAAATTTAGGATAAATTCATAGCATTGCATCGGTCCCTAACTGCTCGATTCGATCCGTAAGTGAAGGAATCACCAAAGATCCATCAATCAACGTCATTTTGTTCTTTACGTGCGATACTCACTTGAATTCGCTACTCTAGGAATGATAATTTTTACCATTGAGAAGCTGAGCAACAAGCACCAAGCTAAGGTTTTTTTCAAGGTGCATATAATAAGAGCTTGAACGCTTCAGAGAATGATCCACAAATCCAGTCTCAGCATGTGTCGATGTGATTGATTTGGATTTGATTGATTTGCATGTCGATGATTCATAAAAAGAGTTGATTCAAAACGAGTTCGATTTTTAACTCCTTTTGATGTTAGATTTGGAAAAAAAAACGAAGGAAACAAAAAGAAAAAAATGAAGAGAAAAAATGATTTTCGGAAGGAAAGAGATCATATTCGAAGGAGAAAAAAAATCAAACGAAGATTAGCACAAAATGTTATGTGATACTGTAATATATCTGAAGAAAGATTACAAATCTGGTGATGAATCAAGAAAACTCAATGAAGAAGAAGGGATGAGAAATTTACAAAATATATATGAAGAGAGAAGACTCTAACTTACCTTAACTTTCTAATCTATCCAATATTGTGTATATTTGAATATCAAGCAAATATATTGAACTGCACACCTGTCTCCATTAAGAGGAGTGAGGACGTGTGTCGCAAGAAGAGCCTTCGAATTAAGCTAGGTCTAGATAAGTAAATTGCAAAAACACTTGGACCAATAAGGAGAATTCCTTAAGCATTAAAAAATAGGTCCCTCATCTTACACCGAGAATCAAGGAAGACAATTTTTCTACATAATAAAATGTCCTTGCTATAACGTATATCCACCATTTAGAGGTTAACACATTTTTGAAAGAGAAGATAGGGCGTACATTCTAACCGACTTTCGAAAGTACCCTTGACACCTTATACATAGAACGTGGTGTCTGTTGAAACACCTTTCCACAAGATTTTGATTTGACAAAATCATTCATGATTAAGAGACAATTAAATTTAAATGCTTTAGTTTAATTATACTAATCCGTTTGTTCAATGTTGAGTATAAATATAAATAAAGATAAATATAAAAAGTAAGACAGGAAGAGGTCAGCATAGAAGCCTAAAGTATCAAGCTGAGTGGAATCAAACTTAGCATCAAAAGACAAAGACATACACGCCCACAACAACTGTCTCACGAAGCTGAGCTGACTAAAAATATACTCAGCTTGGAAATTGCCGATGACAATGATTTACGCAGTAGAAGCTGAGTGATTCTTCAGGACAACATGAAAAAGTCATTTGCTAAAAGACAATGATTACCGCCCCTCTGCACCAATAATTGAATCCTTGGAAATACACAGAAGACACATTCCGAGATGTATGGGTCAATGGATTATTGGTAAAGGACAACTGACACAAAAAGACAAGCCAGACGCAAGAAGACAAGCCTGACGTCTGAAGGAATGCAGAGGAAGGGAATGGCCGGAACAGTCTGAAGCTAACCAGAATCTGTCCCCTAAAAGAGCCGTTTTAACATCAACGGCTACATCATTTCAAAATGATCCATCACATATTTTCCCTATTTAAGGACAATCAAACTTCTTGGATCATTGCCGAATTACAAAAAGAAAAATACAAGAGAGAAAAGATACAAAAGCACTTAGATACAAAAAGACATCTTACACCCATCTTCTATTCCTTGTGTAAATGCTAGAGTGATTACTTGTAATCTTTTAAAGTGTTCTTTATTTGAAAAGGAACAAGTGTTTATCAATTGTAAAATTGAGAGTGTTGTGCTGAGTGTTTGGTTGTAAACATTCAGTGGTAGAGAAATCTAGATGCTGGTTTGTAGCACTTAGTAGGAGTTGAGTAGACGAATAGAGGAAGGTAATCTTGCATATTCAAATGCCTTGTAATTGGTTTGTGCTCTACCTTTAAAGAGCTCAGTATTGGATTCTAAAAGCCCGGAAGACTCTGGGGACTGGACGTAGGCGGAGAGGCCGAACCAGGATAAGTGATACTGAGTAATCTCCAAACTCTCTCTCAATATATATATGTGCATGTGTTGTGTGTGAAGTTTACTCAGCATATAAAATTGTTTAAAGTTGACTCTGAGTAATTTCAACTGCTGAGTTAGATGCTGACCTCCAAGAGTGTCAATATCTAACTTATAAATAAAATAGCTTTAGTCAATATCCGGCCAAAGCTGTCTTATAGCATATCTGGCCAAGCTGACCAAAAGCTGAGTTGACAAACTCGAAAAATAACTAAGTCAGCATACAATTAAATGAAAAAGTTATATTAGTTCCTAACCCCCCCCTTGGAACTAATCACACGGGACCAACAAGTGGTATCAGAGCCTAAGCTCACTACTCAAAAATATAACTATCTTGAGTGGATCCCCATAAATGGCTGAGAACAGCACTCGTTTCCTTCCAAGGAACCAACCAACACAGATACTCCCTGAGGGATTATCAATCACTAGACCTCCCCTATTCTTTGGATCTAATTATACATTCTGGAAGAATAGGATGAAAAACTTTATCCAAGCCACAAACATGAGTGCATGGCTTGCAATTGTTCAAGGTCCACATGTGCCATATAAAACTGTTAATAATGAGAAAATTGTTAAGAGCGAAGCTGAGTGGACAGAGGATGACCTCAGAAAATTACAAAATAATGCTTCGGCTATAAATATGCTTCACTGTGCTTTAGATGCTACAGAATACAATAAGATTTCAGGTTGTGAGTCAGCACAGGAGATTTGGAAAAGGCTTGAAGTAACCTATGAAGGCACTAGTAAAGTTAAGGAGTCAAAAGTCAATCAGCATATGAGACTCTACGAGCTGTTCGAGATGAACGAGAACGAAGACATCTCTGAAATGAACTCAAGGTTCACAAATATTATAAATGAGCTTAAAAGGCTTGGAAAGAACTTCACTGAAGAAGAACAAGTGAAGAAGATCTTGAGAAGTTTACCTAAGAGTTGGCAAGCAAAGAAAACAGCTGTAGAAGAAGCTCAGGACTTGACTACTTACAAATATGATGAGCTAATCGGATCCCTGCTGACCCACGAGATCTCTATGAAAAATTTTGAGGCAAAAGAAAAATCTGAAGATAAGAAACAGAAATCTCTAGTGATGAAAGCTGACTCCACAGAAGCTGAGTCAACTAATGATGAGGAAATAGACATGTTCACTAGAAAGATGAAGAAGCTATTCAGAAGAAATGACAGGAACAGCAAAAGGCCATACAAAAGAGGTGACAGGTATAAAGCTGAGCCAAATGACAACAGATATAAGAAAGATAGCTCCAAGTCTGTCACTTGCTTCGAGTGTCACCAAACTGGGCATATCAAGTCAAGCTGTCCTAATTTAAAGAAAGAAAAGAAAGGAAGCAAAAAGGCAATGGTGGCAACATGGAGTGATAGTGATGAGTCAACCTCATCAGAGGCTGAGCAAAATGAAACTGCCAATATATGTTTCATGGCAGATGATGGAGCTGGCCAATCTCAATCTGAGCAAGCTGACCTCTCTGATGAAACTGACCAGGAGGAACACAACAATGAGGTAACATCCCTACTTTTGCTTAGAAACGAAATGGTAAATGCCTTGAGTGATTTATATACAGTAACTAAAAAGTGCAACAAGAAAATCAAATCACTCAGCAGGCGGTGTGACGAGATTGAAGAGGTCAAGCTGAGTGACCTCCGATATCTCCTCCAGGACAACTCAGATTTGCATACCAACATGCAAATAATGCATAAGCTTGTCACGGAGGTTCAATCTGAGTCAAAGAAACTTAGAAAGGATGTCACAATCTTACAGAGTCAAATAAAAGGCTCAAAAAGAGATAAACCCCATGCTGAGTACACAAGTACTAGTCAGCATAAGCAGTTCACTCAATGTGAATGTTGTGGAAAAAGGGGGCACACAAAAGAAGTGTGTTGGCATAACAAGCGAGTTGTCCAATGTGACTTCTGCGGAAGAAAAGGACATTCCACAAAGGTATGCTGGCATGCCCAGCATAACAATGCTGACCGCACTCAGTACAACTCCCAAAGGGTAGTATTTTGTGACTTTTGTGGTAAGCCAGGCCACACTATAAAAGTATGTCGTCACAAATTAAAGTTTGATTTTGCACCTATTTACACTAACAAGAAAAGACCCAAAAAGAATTGGGTACCTAAAAATGAATAGTTTAAAATGCAGGTTAGCTTGACATGCGTAGAGAAGTCAAAGCTGTGGTATATAGACAGCGCATGCTCAAGACACATGACAGGTGATGAAACACAATTCATCACACTAGAGCTTAAACGAGGTGGAAGTGTAAGCTTCGGAGACAATAAGAAGGGTAAGATAGTCGACTCAGGTACTATCGGAGGTAACCCAACTATTGAGTCAGTCTCCCTAGTTAAAGGTCTCAAATACAATCTGCTAAGTGTAGCTCAGCTTTGCAAGAGCGGCAGAAAGGTTGTATTTGATGATACTAAGTGTCAAATACTCGAGGGGAACACAAATGAATTGATTTTAACTGCCCCTCGCGTAGATAATGTATACATGCTAAATTTAGAAAAACAGTTTTCCAAAAACATATGCTTAGTGTCTAAAGAGGATAACTCCTGGCTATGGCATAGAGGCTTGGGCATGTCAGCATGGATCTTCTTGCCAAATTAGCTAGAAAGCAATTAGTTGAGGGATTACCCAAATTGAAATTTGAGAAAGATCAATTATGTAAAGCTTGTCAGCAAGGGAAACAAACCAAAAAGTCATTTCAAAGTAAAAATATTGTCTCAACCAAGAGACCATTGGAATTACTACACTTGGATCACCCTGATCCAATACCATGTAGATATTGTCCGCTCTGGCCCAATTCCAACACATTGGGCCTCACGGCTTTAAAACGCGTCTGCATGTATTGGATTCTCATCTTACTAATAAGCCCCAATCACTCTCTCTCCATTTCCGATGTGGGATTCAGTTCATTCCTGCCCCCATTGCCATCCCTTAGGGCCGCTCCTTGCTCAGGCCTTCTTACCCCGGCGCCACCCACTCCGGACCGGGTCGTTACAGGCCCACCAGCTTCCGCCTGGTTCATCCCCGAACCACACATCGTACGTGGAGAGTCGGCTCTGATACCAATTGTAACACCCTGTTCCAATACCATGTAGATACTGTCCGCTCTGGCCCAATTCCAACACATTGGGCCTCACGGCTTTAAAACGCGTCTGCATGTATTGGATTCACATCTTACTAATAAGCCCCAATCACTCCCTCTCCATTTCTGATGTGGGATTCGGTTCATTCCTGCCCCCATCGCCATCCCTTAGGGCCGCTCCTTGCTCAGGCCTTCTTACCCCGGCGCCACCCACTCCGGACCGGGTCGTTACAGGCCCACCAGCTTCCGCCTGGTTCGTCCCCGAACCACACATCGTATGTGGAGAGTCGGCTCTGATACCATAATGTAACACCCGTTTCAAATTTCCTTTTATTTAATTGATATTAGACTATTATAAACAACTAAAACGTCACTAAAATAAACACGTGTCATAGATATACAGATAAATTAATTGACCAAGCTTTACGTCTCGAAACTCAACAATAGTTCTATATTTTAACTATAGATGGCAACGTAGTTTAACATTTTGACCATCCTGATAGTTGTACCGCTAGTCAATTAATACATTTGACCTGTAAAGAAAACTGATGGAGAGTGGGGTGAGCTTGGGAGTCCAGTAAGATAGCCAATTAAATATATAGCACAACCACATCATTTAATAATTAATAGGTGACCAATCATCAAAACACGACCTTCACTATTTATTTATTAACATTTGTTTAAGGGCCCCGCTTGCTAAGTAAAAGTATACTCAATGGTTCACCGATTGATTCAAACTATCACAATCTCAATCACAATTTCATCATATTATATTTCAACAGCACAGGATACCATTCCCCGCCAGGTATTCCCGCACCATCTCGGTAGCAAAAACAGCACAGAGTATCTCCTGCATCCTGAGATACTCCGAAACTAGCCTCATGGACAAGTGCCTAGCAAATCATATCTCAACTCAGCCCTATATACCAATGAACCATTAAATATACGTTCATCAAGATAAGCTATTAATTATTCTCAATTTCGTTCTTTACCAAACACATCCAACATCCGCTTTCCTCATTTATAATATTTAATATCACACTAATGATACTGACTACATTCATTAAGCAAGTCACAACAGTCACATAGTTTCAACTATCATTAATATTATCGCTGATAATAAAAAAAGACGCAAACGTCATCAATCGCTACATATTCGCAAACTTAACACATCAATCAACGAACCACACCAACTAACAATTTAACAATCAAATACAAAAAAAACATACAAATAAATATAACTAGACATATTAATTAACCACTTACCTCAATACCCAATTTTAAATCTAACAAATCAACAATCTTTTTGGACCCTAAAGTAATTATTTGAGGTTATACTAGTAATACAATTAATTAAAGTTGGGTAAAATAGTAATATTAAAACAACAATAAATACTTTAATGCTTAAAAGATAATAATGGAAAATAGTAGTAGATATAGTGAGAAATTAAAGGAATAGATTAAAATAAATATTATCAATGTATTTATATATATTTTCGGGGAGGTAAGGGGAGAGAGGGGAAAAAGATAACACAAAAAGAAAAACCCTAATTTTTCTATTTTGGGAAGCAGCTCAGGGGGGAAAAAATGGATGCCAAACTCTTTTATCGACGTGAAGATTAAGTGAAAGTCAGAGCGCAAAAAGATTGTTGATTTGTTAGATTTAAAATTGGGTATTGAGGTAAGTGGTTAATTAATATGTCTAGTTATATTTATTCGTATGTTTTTTTTGTATTTGATTGTTAAATTGTTAGTTGGTGTGGTTCGTTGATTGATGTGTTAAGTTTGCGAATATGTAGCGATTGATGACGTTTGCGTCTTTTTTTTTATTATCAGCGATAATATTAATGATAGTTGAAACTATGTGACTGTTGTGACTTGCTTAATGAATGTAGTCAGTATCATTAGTGTGATATTAAATATTATAAATGAGGAAAGCGGATGTTGGATGTGTTTGGTAAAGAACGAAATTGAGAATAATTAATAGCTTGTCTTGATGAACGTATATTCAATGGTTCATTGGTATATAGGGCTGAGTTGAGATATGATTTGCTAGGCACTTGTCCATGAGGCTAGTGTCGGAGTATCTCAGGATGCAGGAGATACTCTGTGCTGTTTTTGCTACCGAGATGGTGCGGGAATACCTGGCGGGGAATGGTATCCTGTGCTGTTGAAATATAATATGACGAAATTGTGATTGAGATTGTGATAGTTTGAATCAATCGGTGAACCATTGAGTATACTTTTACTTAGCAAGCGGGGCCCTTAAACAAATGTAAATAAATAAATAGTGAAGGTCGTGTTTTGATGATTGGTCACCTATTAATTATTAAATGATGTGGTTGTGCTATATATTTAATTGGCTATCTTACTGGACTCCCAAGCTCACCCCACTCTCCATCAGTTTTCTTTACAGGTCAAATGTATTAATTGACTAGCGGTACAACTATCAGGATGGTCAAAATGTTAAACTACGTTGCCATCTATAGTTAAAATATAGAACTATTGTCGAGTTTCGAGACGTAAAGCTTGGTCAATTAATTTATCTGTATATCTATGACACGTGTTTATTTTAGTGACGTTTTAGTTGTTTATAATAGTCTAATATCAATTAAATAAAAGGAAATTTGAAACGGGTGTTACATTATGGTATCAGAGCCGACTCTCCACGTACGATGTGTGGTTCGGGGACGAACCAGGCGGAAGCTGGTGGGCCTATAACGACCCGGTCCGGAGTGGGTGGCGCCGGGGTAAGAAGGCCTGAGCAAGGAGCAGCCCTAAGGGATGGCGATGGGGGCAGGAATGAACCAAATCCCACATCGGAAATGGAGAGGGAGTGATTGGGGCTTATTAATAAGATATGAATCCAATACATGCAGACGCGTTTTAAAGCCGTGAGGCCCAATGTGTTGGAATTGGGCCAGAGCGGACAGTATCTACATGGTATTGGAATAGGGTGTTACAATTGGTATCAGAGCCGACTCTCCACGTACGATGTGTGGTTCGGGGACGAACCAGGCGGAAGCTGGTGGGCCTGTAACGACCCGGTCCGGAGTGGGTGGCACCGGGGTAAGAAGGCCTGAGCAAGGAGCGGCCCTAAGGGATGGCGATGGGGGCAGGAATGAACTGAATCCCACATCGGAAATGGAGAGAGAGTGATTGGGGCTTATTAGTAAGATGAGAATCCAATACATGCAGACGCGTTTTAAAGCCGTGAGGCCCAATGTGTTGGAATTGGGCCAGAGCGGACAATATCTACATGGTATTGGATCAGGGTGTTACAATTGGTATCAGAGCCGACTCTCCACGTACGATGTGTGGTTCGGGGACGAACCAGGCGGAAGCTGGTGGGCCTGTAACGACCCGGTCCGGAGTGGGTGGCGCCGGGGTAAGAAGGCCTGAGCAAGGAGCGGCCCTAAGGGATGGCGATGGGGGCAGGAATGAACCGAATCCCACATCGGAAATGGAGAGGGAGTGATTGGGGCTTATTAGTAAGATGTGAATCCAATACATGCAGACGCGTTTTAAAGCCGTGAGGCCCAATGTGTTGGAATTGGGCCAGAGCGGACAGTATCTACATGGTATTGGAACAGGGTGTTACATTTTCAGACCTATCCAGCCACTCAGCTTGGGAGGTAAGAAATTTTCCTTAGTCATTGTAGATGATTTCTCTCGGTACACTTGGATCATCTTGCTGAGTAGCAAGGATGAAACTTTTGAGATGTTCACTACACTTATTAGAAAGCTTGAAATTGACAAAGACCTAAAAGTAGCTCATATTAGAAGCGACAATGGTGGAGAATTCAAAAACCAACAGTTTGATGAATTCTGTGAAACCAGTGGTATTGACCATAATTTCTCTGCTCCTAGAACACCTCAACAGAATGGGGTTGTTGAAAGGAAGAACCGAACAATTGTCGAAATCACTAGAACCATGCTGAGTGAAAATAGGCTTCCAAAGTACTTCTAGGGTGAAGCTGTCCACACAGCATGCTATATACTGAATAGGGCTCTAGTAAGACCTATACTTAAGAAAACCCCATATGAACTTTGGAAAGGACGAAAGCCCAACATTGGTTACTTTCGTGCTTTTGGGTGTAAATGTTTCATACTCAATACAAAGGACAATCTTGCAAAATTTGATGGTAAAGCTGACGAAGCGATCTTCTTAGGGTACTCAACAAACAGTAAAGCATATAGAGTCTATAATAAACGAACTTAGGTTGTAGAAGAGTCTGTTCATGTTGAGTTCGATGAAGCTGACCCTGCAGGAAAGACAACTCAGCTCACTGAAGATGAACCAAGCTCAGCTTCCGCTGATCAAAATGAAGCCTCTGAATCATCAATACAAGGGCTGACCAAAGGTAAGCAAGAAGTTGAAATTACATTTGCTGACCAGTCCATTCCTGTAGAGATTGTAGAAACACCTCCTTCAAACGACTCAACATTGCCCGAAGAAATAAAAATCCCAAGAGGACATTCAGAAAAGTCCATTCTTGATGCTGCTGACAACAAGCTGATGACCAGAGATCAGCTTAGGAAATACCTCAGCAATGTTGCATTCGTCTCAATACATGAACCAAAGAACTTTGCTGATGCTGAGCACGATGAATATTGGATCAATACCATGCAAGAAGAGCTTGACCAATTCACCAGAAATGAGGTATGGGATTTAGTGCCTAAACCTAGGAATCAAAAGCCTATAGGAACTAAGTGGGTTTTTAGAAACAAACTAGATGAGCATGGAAATGTAATAAGAAACAAAGCTCGACTTGTAGCCCAAGGGTATAGTCAGCAAGAGGGTATTGACTATGGGGAAACATTTGCACCTGTTGCTAGGTTAGAAGCAATACGTATATTGTGTGCCTATGCCAGTTTCATGAACTTTAAGTTATACCAAATGGACGTCAACAGTGCATTTCTTAATGGTTTCATAAACGAAGAGGTATATGTTAATCAACCTCCTGGGTTTGAGGATCCAAAATTTGCAAACCACGTTTATAAACTTAAAAAGGCCCTGTACGGCCTAAAACAAGCTCCAAGAGCTTGGTATGAGAGGTTGACCAACTTCCTGCTAACCAGGAACTATGTGAGGGGAAAAGCTGACACAACCTTGTTCATTAAGAAAAAGGGAAAACATACCCTACTTGCACAAATATATGTAGATGATATAATATTTGGTGCTACTGACGAATCTTTGTGCAAAGAATTTAGCAAACAGATGCAAACTGAGTTCGAGATGTCTATGATGGGGGAACTCAACTTCTTCCTTGGACTCCAAATCAAGCAAGGTAAGAATGGCATCTTCATAAGTCAGTCCAAGTACACCAAGGAAATATTAAAGAAATTCAATATGATGGACTGCAAACCCATATCAACCCCTATGAGTACTGATACTGTCCTATGCAAAGATGAGAAAAGTAAGTCAGTAGATACTAAACTCTATCGAGGTATGATAGGTTCGTTACTTTATCTCACAGCTAGTCGACCTGATATACAGTACTCAGTATGTTATTGTGCGAGATATCAAGCTGACCCCAGAGAATCTCATCTAACGGCTGTAAAAAGAATTTTTAGATATTTGCAGAGCTCAATTGATGCAGGTCTATAGTATCCAACCTCAAATGACTTCACCCTCATTGGATATACTGATGATGATTACGGACGAGATAAGCTAGAATGTAAGAGCACTTCGGGAGGATGTCATTTCCTTGGAAGCTGTCTAGTATCTTGGTTCAGCAAGAAGCAATCATCCGTAGCCCTGTCTACAACTGAAGCTGAGTACGTGGCTGCTAGAAGCTGTGTTGCTCAAGTTCTATGGATAAAGCAACAGCTTGAAGATTATGGAGTGAAGACTGAAACAATAGAGATCAAATGTGACAGCAAGAGTGCCATTGATCTGTCCAAAAATCCAATCCAACATAGCAGGATGAAGCATGTCAGCATAAGGCATCACTTCATCAGAGATCACGTACTAAAAGATGAGATCAAGCTGACCTATGTGCCAACAAATGAACAGCTTGCAGATATCTTCACCAAGCCCTTGGCACGTGAACAATTCAACATACTAAGGGAAGCTATCGGTATGTCTAATCCCCTTCAATAATTTTCTAAGTAAATGTTGTATGATTGCCATGCTGAGTGAAAATTTGAACGTTGTGCAAATGCCATGCTGAGTAAAATAAATTACTACTAAGCTTGAAATGTAGAAAAATGACCCCATACTGAGTTGACATACATGTTGTGTGATTATCCTGAGTAGGTACAAATACTGAGCAACTATCATATACTAAGATAGGAAATTCACCTTGATAGAACTAAGTTCTCAGTATCACAAACGGTTCATTTTCTAGGAAAACTGCGTTAAAACCCACTTGCACCATTAAATGCCAACACGTGTAATAAAAAAGCACCTAGGAGAGGCAAACAATTATGAGACAACCCATGCGCCGGAAATGTCATAAATGACAGAATCTCTGTCGGTTGAACGCCCCAAGGAAAAACGGCTAGTTCAATTAATAGGACCGTTTTAGGTATATATAAATAATGGATGAATTACTCCTCAAATCTCTGCACACGTAAATCCTTTGGTATTCAGAATCTCTCTCTCTCAAATCTTCCACAAAAATCTCTGAAAATGACCAACACTCAGAAAATCTCCGGTGAAAATTCTGGAAAATTAATCATCGATGAAAGCCACAAATCTCCTCCTCAGTGTAACCTAACTCCGAGTAAACACCGTCAAACGGACCCGGCAAGTTCCTCAAAATAGAAGAAACCCAAGGCTAGAACCATGGTAAAGGTTCACACGAAAGTCCACAACCTGGAAGTCATAAAATGCCGCTGGTTCTCTCCCAGCTTCGTTACCGTCGAAAAGCCATTCTGTGAATGGATTGAGAAGAACGAGTGGACATGCCTCTTCTCTCTTCCCGGAACCACCTATCCTCGGTTGGTTAGGGAATTCTACTCCGGTCTCCATGTTGATAAGGACGATGCTGACTATTTGGAGACACACGTTAAAGGTCATAAGATTATAATCACTCCGTGCTACTTGGCAACCTTACTCAACTTGCCTAACAAAGGAACCGAGTTTAGAACAACAAAAGAAAAGGTATCAACGGAAAAGCTTGACCAGATGAAGGGATTTTGCAAACCCAAAAATTACAAAGGAGAAATACCCAGCACCAGTATGGGGCAAAACCAGAAGATGGCGCACTACATCTTGACAAACTTCATCTTCCCTAAACTCAACTCAGCTTCGTCTGCCTCCAATTTCGAGCAATGCTTTATATGGCACATGCTAACATATTGCCCACTCAATATGCCTGTGTTTTTTTATTGGTGCACTCCAACGTGGAGGTAAGAAACTTCGACTAGGTTCTCTAATCTCCAAAATACTCGAAGATCACAAGATCGAGACAATCTCTGAGACTAAGGGTTTGGGATCAGAAATAACTGCGGCTCTGTTATTTGGGTTGTTATTCAACCAACCTTTAAAGGGAGTTGAAGATGCTGAGGAAGATGAGGAAGAAAATGATGCTGAACAAGAAATTGAAACTGAGCTAGCAACAGATGATGCTGAGCTAGAAGTTGAACCAGAGGAAGTTCCTGCCGATTCCCCTAAGGCAAAGAAGAAGAGAAAGACACTTGCCACTTGTGCAAAGGATATTGAAACTGTGCCCAGAAAGAAGAGGGCTATGACCAGAGGAAAGAATGTTGATGCTGACCTACCTCAGGTTACACCTAAGTCAGCAGAGAAAAGGAAAGGGCAAGCTGAGCCCGAGGAAGAAAGTGAAGAATCCCCAGAACAACCTCTGAGGAAGAAAAATCGAAGTTCTAGATTGAAAGCTGTTGAAGCTGATCCAATTGATTGGGTTGTGACACCCAAATCTCACTGCACTCAGAACATTGGGATTGATCTAGAGAAAACTCCAGTTGAGCAAGCTGATGAAGGAGAAGAACAAGGACAGGTTGATAGTCAGCTTAATGCTGAAGAAGAAGATCATGTTGAGCCGGACAATGTTGAGCAACATCAGGAGGCACCTGTTGAACAAGAAGAAGAAGATCATCAAAGAGAGAATCTGACTGTTGAAGCTAAGGTTGAGGATGTAAATGTTCAAACTGACCCGTCACCTCCAAAAACTAAGTCCCTCAGAAGACTGAAAAAGAAAGCTGTCAAAACTCCTCTCATTGATCTCTTGGCAGATTCTCCCTCTTTGGAGCAAACTACGGATCCATCCAATATCCAGTTTGAGTATTTTTCCCACCATGTTGAGTCTCCTCCTAAGGAATCGGAGCAAATTCAAGCCTCTGTTACTCGCACTGAGGAACATGCCAAGACTCCACAGAATCCAAATCCTACCGAGCAAGAGCTCGAAGATCCAGTCACTCAACACGGGGAGAAAGCTATGGATCCACCTGTTCAACCTCAACATCCTGGTATTGCACCTCATTATGACCCAATTACTCAAGCTAGTAAGCAGCCAACTCCACCAACATCCAGCTCCACCTCCATTCCTGCGTCTGAGCCAACTTCCATTGAGCAACATGCATATCTCAGTGCAACTCAGTCTGGCCGTCGAATCATTAAAACGGCTCAATCTCTTCTCCAGTAGTTCACCACTTCTAATGCTGCTAGGTCTGCTCATCCTGAGTCAACAAATATCTCTGCCATCACTCAACTTCTCACGGAAATTAAGGGACTCAAGGATCTTATTAGTATTGTGACCACCATCCAATCACAGCAACCTAAGCAAGATCACATTGCCAAGCTGACTGAGCTATTCCTTCTGATGATAAACCACATGAACTCCCTTGAAGGTAAAATCAACAATCTCTCTGCCCCTAATCTAGGGTATGCAACTTCGGCTGAGTTAGATCAACAATTTGCCAAACTGAGAGCAGAACTACCCAACCTTGGGATAACGGCCAATCCTGAGTATGCCACATCTGCTGAGTTGCAGGGATGCTTTGCCAAGCTGACTGTCGATCTCACATGTACACGAGAGCTCGTTTCCTCCACTTCTCAATGTACAATTGATCAACTTAGTGAAGCCGTGAGTCTTCTCAGTGTCAACAAAGCTCAGATGGATGTTGACCCCATCAATGATAAACTTTCACAAGGTATTCTGCAGGCCATTCGCTATGACAATGCTCAACGCATCTTCTATGATTCTGCCCTATTGAAGATGTATCATCAATCCTTTGCTCAGATAACTAGTTCCCTTACTTGGCTTAGCAAGTCCCATGAGTGTATTATCAACCTGATCACTGGGTCTATCCCCGTTCCTCGAAACGTTCGAGATGATTGCGTTCCTGTGATAGATGGCTTGAGTGAGAGCACGAAGCATTTACAACGCTATTCCAATGTTCTATCCTCAGCTGCAAGAAATGACACCTTTGTCTATAAACCTGATGCTGGCAAAACGGGGGAGAGAACTCAAGATGGAACTCAACAAAAGACAGGTGCATCAGGAAGCAAAGTGAAAGGAAAGGGTAAATGAGAAAAGAAAAGGCAAGGCTTAAGAAGAGAGATTAAAAAGAGAGATTAAAAAGAGAGACTCTAATGAAACTTTTTTTATGACTTTATTTTGTGTGGGCACAAGTATTTTGCACTTCAAGTATTGTGCATTTGTATGTTTTATTCCTTGTTCCAATGAACGGTGTTTTTCATTCTGTTCAAATGCCATGCTTGTCAATACTCATTAAACATAAGCAAATTGAACAAACAGATACTCAGTATATATAATAACGAGTGAATCAAACTGAGTATTCAAGCATTTCTGAAAGCTGACCTAGACTCAAAATAAATTAGAACTAAATCTAGTCAGTACACACATCCTTAGTTTGTCTCAAATAAATCTTGGAAGGTTTAAGAGGTAAATTAACAGATGCAACCCTTACGGGGGAGAAATCTCAGAAATATGAAAAATAAATCAATCATGGGGAATTTCAAAACTGAGTTCCACAATTATGCATTTTGCCAACATCAAAATGGGGGAGTTTGTTGAAACACTTTTCCACAAGATTTTGATTTGACAAAATCATCCATGATTAAGAGACAATTAAATTTAAGTGCTTTAGTTTAATTATACTAATCCGTTTGTTCAATGTTGAGTATAAATATAAATAAAGATAAATATAAAAAGTAAGACAGGAAGAGGTCAGCATAGAAGCCTAAAGTATCAAGCTGAGTGGAATCAAACTTAGCATCAAAAGACAAAGACATACACGCCCACAACAACTGTCTCACGAAGCTGAGCTGACTAAAAATATACTCAGCTTGGAAATTGCCGATGACAATGATTTACGCAGTAGAAGCTGAGTGATTCTTCAGGACAGCATGAAAAAGTCATTTGCTAAAAGACAATGATTACCGCCCCTCTGCACCAATAATTGAATCCTTGGAAATACACAGAAGACACATTCTGAGATGTATGGGTCAATGGATTATTGGTAAAGGACAACTGACACAAAAAGACAAGCCAGACTCAAGAAGACAAGCCTGACGTCTGAAGGAATGCAGAGGAAGGGAATGGCCGGAACAGTCTGAAGCTAACCAGAATCTGTCCCCTAAAAGAGCCGTTTTAACATCAACGGCTACATCATTTCAAAATGATCCATCACAGATTTTCCCTATTTAAGGACAATCAAACTTCTTGGATCATTGCCGAATTACAAAAAGAAAAATACAAGAGAGAAAAGATACAAAAGCACTTAGATACAAAAAGACATCTTACACCCATCTTCTATTCCTTGTATAAATGTTAGAGTGATTACTTGTAATCTTTTAAAGTGTTCTTTATTTGAAAAGGAACAAGTGTTTATCAATTGTAAAATTGAGAGTGTTGTGCTGAGTGTTTGGTTATAAACATTTAGTGGTAGAGAAATCTAGATGCTGGGTTGTAGCACTTAATAGGAGTTGAGTAGACGAATAGAGGAAGGTACTCTTGCATATTCAACTGCCTTGTAATTGGTTTGTGCTCTACCTTTAAAGAGCTCAGTATTGGATTCTAAAAGCCCGGAAGACTCTGGGGACTAGACGTAGGCGGAGAGGCCGAACCAGGATAAGTGATACTGAGTAATCTCTAAACTCTCTCTCAATATATATATGTGCATGTGTTGTGTGTGAAGTTTACTCAGCATATAAAATTGTTTAAAGTTGACTCTGAGTAATTTCAAGTGCTGAGTTAGATGCTGACCTCCAAGAGTGTCAATATCTAACTTATAAATAAAACAGCTTTAGTCAATATCCGGCCAAAGCTGTCTTATAGCATATCTGGCCAAGCTGACCAAAAACTGAGTTGACAAACTCGAAAAATAACTAAGTCAGCATACAATTAAACGAAAAAGTTATATTAGTTCCCAACCCCCCCTTGAAACTAATCACACGGGACCAACATTGTCTCATTACAAGGTACATACACATATTCCTTGTAATTCATATTTAATTGCTTAGTGCTTAGCTTCTTAAACTTGCTAACTTAAACATTATAGTGAAGTCTCAGGTATTCGGTTCCTTCTTAGTTTATCTATCTTATCTCAGACACTAAAAGAATCTCAATTGATAATAAAATACTATTCAGATATTTACTCGTGTCAACATCTATCTTAAGACAAAGATTAAATACCCTTATAATAAAACACATCGTTTTATACTTTGTCGTGGACAACAACACATTAGTATAACATTTGGGTAGAAATTTAATAAGGCCATTGTGATATACTATCTCCATCACATAATATAAGTTATTCTGGAGATTTTCACACAAATTAATAAATACAATTAATGTAGAACCTAATTAATGAATTTACATTGGTTAACTTAAAAAAATTCTCTCTCATGTAACAGTTGGACAATAAACATTGAAATGTTTAAAAACACATAGATTAAGACAAAAAAAAAATTAATGCTTGGACCAAAAAACTAAACTAAAAATTCTGAAAAACGAAAACGACTTAGAGCATCTCTAATAGCCTCTTAGTTTGGCCCTTAAGTTAAAATTTGAGGAGGGAGAATTGAAAATCAGCTCCAACAGCCTCTCAGTGGCTCCTCAAATTACTAAGAGTCTCTACATCCTCTCTATTAATAGAGAGTCTCTCTCCACCTCTTAAGAGCATCTCCAACAGGGTGGCATGGCTCTCTAAATTGTCAAATTTAGCTAGTCATTTAGAGAGTGACCACCCCAATAAGGTGACATGACTCTCTAAAATAAATAGCTAACCATTTCCACTAGCTAAATTTGGCTAGTCAGTTTGGCTAGCTATTTCTATTTTTTATTCATTTTTTCTCTTTCCTCTTTGTATCTTTTTTCTACTTTTTCTTTAAATTTAATCACTTTTTTTTGGTAGGGAAAGGAAAGAAAAAAACAAAACACCAAAACGCCCTAGCCCGGGATTAGCCTAGGAAAGCTAACTCCCACATTATCTTCAAAGAGCAAAGACAGCAGGAACTCAAGGGGGGAAGAGAAAATAGACATGCCCAAGGCCCTCTCATGGCCTTCCGCAGTAAGCCGATCCGCCACCCGATTCTGTTCTCTGTAAATATGGCAAAAAATGATAGTATCGAAAGAGGAGCAAATCCTTCTAATTGCTTTAATTAAATTCTGGCTCCCTAAACACATAGCTCTTCTATCTGCAATCATATTAACCGCTTCGAGATTGTTTGACTCCACAAGCAGCTTTCTAATCCCCAGATCCTCTACCATCCTAAGCCCTGAAAAGATACCCCAGAGCTCAACAATAAACGAAGAGCCCAACCCTAGATTCTGTGCAAAACCCGACAACCAAGCACCACATGCATCTCTCAAAACACCGCCTGCAGCAATTCTCCCATTCTTATTGCACAACCCATCGGTATTCAACTTTACTACCCCTTCACCTGGTCTTCCCCATCCTAATAGATGAACAACCGTCCATTGGATAGCCCCGAATAAACTATCAACTTTAAAACTCTCAATAATTGATTTAATTTTCCTGAAGAAGAACTCTATTAAATTAGGAATGACAACAGTTCCCTCTCCAAACACCTCAACATTCCTCCAATGCCAAATTTGGTGGCAACCCATGATAAACAGAATTACTCCATATTTAAGCCTAGCCAACAGCTTCCCTTCAACACCCTCCCTGAACTAGTCTTATTCTGAACAGGAAAAGAAGGTAGAAAGACACTCTTCAGGAAAACTTTCTGTTGAAATACCGTTCCACAAGATTTTGATTTGACAAAATCATCCATGATTAAGGGACAATTAAATTTAAGTGCTTTGATTTAATTGTACTAATCCGTTTGTTCAATGTTGAGTATAAATATAAATGCAAAAGGAAATAAAATTAAGACAGGACAAAGTCAAGAATGCAGACACAACATAAGCTGAGTAAAGAGCAACTCAGCATCATAAAAGATAAGTCATCTTCAGAACAACAGGCTAAGAATGAAGATGATCTGAGAAGCTGAGTAAAACGGAACTCAGCATAAAAGAAGAAATGTCTACTTCAGAACGAAGTCTTACAAAACGAAGCTGACCTTGGAAGCTGAGTGAGGAAGAACTTAGTATGAAATCTGACAAATAATCAAAGGCAGTGGATAACGAAGTCAAGCTGAGTTATCTTCAGGACAACATGATTGGCTAGAAGACAAAGACTGCCAACCCTCTGCGCCAATAATAGAAATCTCGGAATTACGCAAAAGCCAAATTCCAAGATGAATGGGTCAACTGTCCGTGGCTGAAAGACGAACTGCCGCAAAAAGATAAAGTCTGCAGGAAGAAGACAAGCCTGACATCTGAAGAATTCAGGATTCAGGATTGGCCTGCACATCTGAAGTTGACCAGAGATTTGTCCCCTAAAAGAGCTGTTTTGGACTCAACGGACAAAATCAATTTCAAATGATTTGTTTCCTACATTTCAACTATAAAAGGGACAAAGGTTTCATTTGGAAGATTGCCGATTTTCACAAAATTAGAAGTGAGAAAGATACAAATCCAAAGCACTCAAAAACAAGAAAAAGATCTTACACCAAACTTCCATTCTTTGTGTAAATGCTAGATTGATTGTTTATAATCATCTAAAGTGTTCTTTGTTTGAAAGGGAACAAGTTCTTATCAATTGTAATATTGAGAGTGTATGCTGAGTGCTCGGTGTTGAGTACTTAGTGGTAGAGAAAATCTGGGTGTTCGGTTATAGCATTCAGTAGGAGTTGAGTAGACGAATAGAGGAAGGTACTCTTGCATATTTAACTGCCTTGTAAACGGTTTGTGCTCTACCTTTAAAGAGCTCAGTATTGGATTCTAAAAGCCCGGAGGACTCTGGGGACTGGACGTAGGCAGAGAGGCCGAACCAGGATAAGTGATACTGAGTAATCTCTAACTATATATATATATATATATATATATATATATATCTGTATGTGTTGTATGGTAAATTTACTCAGCATCTAAACTGATTAAGCTGACTCTGAGTAAATTAGAGTGCTAAGTTGAAAGCTGACCTCTGTGAGTGTCAACTCTCAACTCACAAGTAAAACAGTTCTAGTCAATATCTGACTAAAGCTGTCTTACGCTAAAATCGGCCAAGCTGACCAAAGCTGAGTTGACAAACTTACCAAAACTGTTAAGTCAGCATAAATAATTAACGAAAAAGTTATATTAGTTCCTAACCCCCCCTTGGAACTAATCACACGGGACCAACAAGTGGTATCAGAGCCTAAGCTCACTACTCTAAGATATAACTATCTTAAGCGGATCCCCATAAATGGCTGAGAACAGCACTCGTTTCCTTCCAGGGAACCAAACAACACAGATACTCCCCGAAGGATTATCTATTAGTCGGCCTCCTCTATTCTTTGGATCAAACTATACATTCTGGAAGAATAGGATGAAGAACTTTATCCAAGCCACAAACATGAGTGCATGGCTTGCAATTGTTCAAGGGCCATACGTGCTATATAAAATTGTTAACAATGAGAAAGTTGTTAAGAGTGAAACTGAGTGGTCAGAAGATGACCTTAGAAAACTTCAAAATAATGCTTCGGCTATAAATATGCTTCACTGTGCTTTAGATGCTGCAGAATACAATAAGATTTCAGGTTGTGAGTCAGCACAGGAGATTTGGAAGAAGCTCGAGGTGACCTATGAAGGCACAAGCAAAGTAAAAGAGTCAAAGGTGAATCAACACATGAGATTGTATGAGCTGTTCGAAATGAACGACAACGAAGACATCTCCAGCATGAATGCTAGATTCACCAATATTATAAATGAACTGAAAAGACTCGGCAAGAACTTCACCGAAGAAGAACAAGTGAAGAAAATCTTGAGAAGCTTACTAAATAGCTGGCAAGCAAAGAAAACTGCAGTAGAAGAAGCTCATGACCTGACTACATACAAGTATGATGAGCTAATCGGATCTCTGCTGACTCATGAAATCTCAATGCAAAACTTTGAAGCTAAAGAGAAAGAAAGGTCAGAAGACAAGAAACAAAAGTCACTCGTCATGAAAGCTGACTCGATCGAAGCTGACTCAACTGATGATGAGGAAATGGCTATGTTCTCTAGAAAGATAAAGAAGCTGTTCAGAAGAAATGACAGAAACAGCAAACGGCCATACAAAAGAGGTGACAGATATAAAGCTGAGTCGAGTGACAAATACAAGAAGGACAGCTCCAAGTCTGTCACATGCTTTGAGTGCCACCAAACTTGGCATATCAAGTCAAGCTGTCCAAATCTCAAAAGAGATAAGAAGGGAAACAAGAAAGCAATGGTAGCAACATGGAGCGACAGTGATGAGTCAACCTCATCTGAAGCTGAGCAAAATGAAACTGCCAATATATGTTTCATGACAGATGATGGAGCTGACCATTCTCAATCTGAGCAAGCTGACCTCTCTGATGAAACTGACCAGGAGGTACACAACAATGAGTTAACACCCCTACTCTTGTTTAGAAATGAGATGGTAAATGCCCTGAGTGATTTATACAAGCTAACTAAGAAATGCAATAAGAAAATAAAATCACTCAGCAGGCGATGTGACGAGATTGAAGAGGTCAAGCTGAGTGATCTCCGATATCTCCTCCAAGACAATTCAGACTTACATACCAACATGCAAATAATGCATAAGTTTGTCACGGAGGTCCAATCTGAGTCAAAGAAACTTAGAAAGGACGTTACAACCCTATAGAGTCAAGTAAAAGGCTTAAATAAAAATAAATCCCATGCTGAGTACGCAAGTACTAGTCAGCATAAACAGTTCACCCAGTGTGACTGTTGCGGGAAAAGGGGACACACAAAAGATGTGTGTTGGTTCAACAAGCGGATTGTCCAATGTGACTTCTGCGGAAGAAAAGGACATACAACTAAGGTATGTTGGCATGCTCAGTATAACAATGCTGACCACACTCAGCATCATCCTCAAAGGGTAATTTATTGTGACTTCTGTGGTAAAAATGGCCACACTATAAAAGTATGCCGTCACAAACTAAAAAATGACTTTGCACCTGTTTATACTAATAATAAAGGACCCAAAAAGAATTGGGTACCTAAAGATGAATAGTTTAAAATGCAGGTCAGCTTGACATGCGTGGAGAAGTCAAAACTTTGGTACATAGACAGCGCATGCTCAAGGCACATGATGGGTGATGAAACACAATTCATCACACTAGAGCTTAAACAAGGTGGTAATGTAAGCTTTGGAGACAATAAGAAGGGTAAGATAGTCGGCTCAGGTACTATCGGAGGTAACCCAACTATAAAGTCAGTCTCCCTAGTTAAAGGTCTCAAATACAATCTGCTGAGTGTAGCTCAGCTTTGCAAGAGCGGCAGAAAGGTTGTATTTGATGATACTAAGTGTCAAATACTCGAGGGAAATACAAATGAATTAATTTTAACTGCCCTTCGTGTAGACAATGTATACATGCTAAGTTTAGAAAGACAGTTTTCTAAAAACATATGCTTAGTGTCTAAAGAGGATAACTCCTGGCTATGACATAGAAGACTTGGGCATGTCAGCATGGATCTTCTTGCCAAATTAGCTAGAAAGCAACTGGTTGAGGGATTACCCAAATTAAAATTTGAAAAAGATCAATTGTGTAAAGCTTGTCAGCAAGGCAAACAAACTAAAAAGTCATTTCATAGTAAAAATATTGTCTCAACCAAGAGACCATTGGAATTACTACACTTGGATCTTTTCGGACCTATCCAGCCACTCAGCTTGGGAGGTAAGAAATTTTCCTTGGTCATTATAGACGATTTCTCTCGGTACACTTGGATCATCTTGCTGAGTAGCAAGGATGAAACTTTTGAGATGTTTACCACATTGATTAAAAAGCTTGAAATTGACAAAGACCTAAAAGTAGCTCATATTAGAAGTGACAATGGTGAAGAATTCAAAAACCAACAGTTTGACGAATTCTGTGAAACCAGTGGTATTGACCACAATTTCTCTGCTCCTAGAACACCTCAACAGTTTGGGTGTAAGTGTTTTATACTCAATACAAAGGATAACCTTGGAAAATTTGATGCTAAAGCTAACGAAGCGATCTTTTTAGGGTACTCAACAAACAGTAAAGCATATAGAGTATATAATAAAAGAACTCAGGTTTTAGAAGAGTCTGTACATATTGAATTCGATGAAGCTGACCCTACAGGAAAGTTAGCTCAGCTCGAAGAAGATGAACCAAGCTCAGCTTCCGCTGATCATGCAGGAGCCTCTGAGTCATCAATACAAGGGCTGACCAAAGGTAAGCAAGAAGTTGAAATTAAATTTGCTGACTGATGGGTGTCGAATCCACCAAATAAATAATTAATTACTGACCGACTACTGATTTGCAGAAATGATAAGTAAAGATCGTACCCTAAGGATTAATACTGATTGTTTCGTATAATAACTAAATCTAAATGTATGTAAATGGGGGGGTGAATGATTGTTGGGTTGATTATCTTGAGACGAACTTCGTAAAGTTGAATTGCAATTAAATATGTTACTCTTATCTGACAAAAATACCGATCAAGGGATATCCGCAGGCTCGACAATTATTTTCTTTTTGATCATTGAAAGTGCGAAAATATCATAATTAACATGACCCGAGTTGGTTATAGTCGTTCCTTATTCATTCCCGACCTAATCCTTCCTTAATTGTAAAGCAAATCCTAGAGCGCCTAAAGATAAGCTCCTATTCGACAGACAGTTCTAGCTTAGCGCTTAGAATTTAATCTATCGAAAGCATTAGGAATTAGAAGGACCCAACCTAAGTTAACCGAATTCTTAGCGATTTCGATTCAAACCAAATTACATATTCATACGCTTGATAATAGTTAGGATTTCAGATGATTACAAATCCTATAGCCTAACGTTGTTTCAATGAATGAGAAAACCGAAGTCCGGCCGAACTAAAGACTAAACTTTCATTGAAGGTCTGATTTCATAGATTGATAAACATGTAAACGGATCATAAAATTAGATTACTGTAATTAAGAATGACAATCTCACAATTGGAAATAATACTAGCCTTTGATTAATCCCTTAACCCATAAAGGAAATTAGCTACTCATAGTCATGAATCGACTATGATAGCTTACAAAAGTAAAAATGATTAACGTAAAATGAAATGAGAAATTGTGCTAAAAGCTTACAAAAACCCTAACAAGGAAAATGAAACTATCAATTCCAAAAAGTGTCTTCCCAAAAGCAATGGTGGGTTTCTTTTATAGTGTTGATTCAAGAATCTTCAATCTTCTGAGTTCCTTCCTTGATTTCAGGGATTTCCTTCGTTCAAAACATGTTGTTGAAACTGTGGAGATAAGTTAGTTTCTGATTCTGCTGACTTGGCGATCTGAATAAGTCGACCCTCTTAGTCTTGGGCAAGACTAAGCCAGTTACGTCCGCAAAGCTGAACTTTGAGTGAAAAAGGTCCAAAACAGCCTTCTAAGCCTTCTTTTCTCCAATTTGATCCTTGAAATCACTTATGCAACAAAACAAGTGAAAAGGTCCTAAAACGACACAATTAAGAACGGAATATTCACAAAAAGAACATAATAAACTTGTCGTTTTGGACACTTATCACTGACCAATCTATTCCTGTAGAGATTGTAGAAACACATGTTCCAAACGACTCAACACTACCTAAGGAAATAAAAATTCCAAGAGGGCACTCAGAAACATCTATTCTTGATGCTGCTAACTGATAGGGATTATTGCCAGTTAATCAACTGTAGCGCAGCGGAATTGCGGTTTAAAATTTATTTCTAATCCCTTTAATTTGATCTTTGTCCGTTAACCATTGATTGAATAAAACCTTTTGATCCGTTTAGGGATATAAACATACCCGGACTGTCTCTTCTAGAGACGGCTGAAGAATCCACAAGGTAGTAAGATCTCCGTAGTCAGGTGCACGAACAGCTATTGAGTCAGAACCGGTGCTAGCCGAAGAACGGAGGATGAACTTGAGAGATTATGTAATTAACCAAACACATCCCACTTTCCAAATGTATGGTGGCCGCCAATTTTGGTTATTGCTTTTTCAAAGCAATAGGTTGGTGGCCGAATGAGTAGTATTAGTGAAATCGTTTTAGGTTTTAGGCTTTTATTATATATAGTGTAGTTATTCCTAAACCTAATTGGTTTAGGGTTAATTGGTTAATTATAAAACTAATCTAATCCTAACATAATCACTTAAATAAATACCAATAGTATTTATTCTATGCAATTAGTTACAATTAGATTAAATTTAATTACCCCAATTAAATAAATAACACTAATTAATAAATTGACGTATTAGTTTGATTAATTATTCACGAATGCAATTTCATTAATTCACAAATTAATTAATTACATCCCGTAAACTAATTAACCAATTAAATACTCAACGCCTAAATCCATTAATCAATTACATTGATACAAAGTATCAATTAATCAATTAATTAACCACCAATTAATTACCTTGACATTTTACTGTCAACCAATTAATTAATCTCATCCCTCCAGTGTACCGTTCTATAAGTTCTAACTCAGATGTTCAATGTGCACGATCCTATGGGACTGTCCTTAGCTAGCAGTGGGCTCACGGTCCACAGACAGTAAGTGGGTTCTAGCAAACCATTACTGCCCCTAACCAATACAGCTATTTCAGCAGTCTAAAGATGCAGAGACCCTGTAGTTATCTCTTAACTTCTTTTACCATTTGATATCGATATTATAAACTAAAGGCATGGCGGCTGTCATCCTCTCTGTTGTTTATGATATTTCTTGATCTTAAGTAGATTAATGAATCCGATAAGTAAACTACTTATCAGGGTGTGGCCACACACTTATCAATCTCACTTATCAAGTGGCCTGTGATATCATCTCACTGTTACATGAGTGGTAATTCCATCACTTCAATATCAATACCAACATGTTCACCTGTTCACCCAATCATACCCGTATTTAGCATCCTATTACAGACCTGTTAGGCGTATGTCAAAGTGAACCGGATCCCATATTGATATTATAATGAAATATGGTCTGAAGATATTTAGAGACTTACTTAAGAAAACTAATGACACAACCACCATGTAGTTTTCTCTGGCGGATCGATCCAGTCACATGTATACAACATGTACCCATATTCACAACTGACTTATCAAGTGCTATGGCTAGTATCAATTACTACCATACAGTCATCGAATATACAAGTCTGTGGTCCTAATCATTCCCATGATAGAATAGACTTGGGATATGGTTTTACGATTATCAATCAATGGATTCTCTATTCATATTATAGCACAAGATATAAATGAACTAGATTAATGCCTTTATTAATGTAACACAAATAGTGTATCTATGCAAGAATAATCAAAAAGCATAATACAATATACATGAACCAATGCCTAAGAACTAGGGCACACCAACAGTCTCCCACTTGGACTAGTTCCAAGCAGGCATTGCCCTAATCCCTATAGATCTAGTATGACCATCATGTAGGCGCTGTGCAAGTGCCTTGGTAAACGGATCTGCGACATTGTTCTCGGTGTCAACTCTCTGTAATGTAATGTCACCTCTCGCCTGGATCTCCCGGATGAGGTGAAACTTTCTAAGTACATGTTTGGATCTCTTGTGTGATCGGGGCTCCAGTGCTTGTGCTATGGCACCGTTGTTATCACAGAAAACATCAACTGCACCTAGGATAGTGGGAACTACACCTAAGTCAGTTATGAACTTCTTGATCCAAACTGCTTCCTTTGCAGCATCACATGCAACTATGTACTCAGCTTCCGTTGTAGAATCGGCAATGGTAGGCTGCTTTGAGGATCTCCAACTAATGGCACCGCCATTCAGGAGAAAAACATAACCAGATTGTGATTGTTTCTGGTCCTCATGAGTCTCGAAACTCGCATCAGTGTAACCTGATACTGCCAGCTCCTCTTGCCCACCAAAAACTAAAAAAAGATCCTTGGTACGCTTAAGGTACTTTAGGATAGCCTTAACTGCCTTCCAATGCTCCTCGCCGAGATCTGACTGGTACCGGCTAGTCATGCTAAGTGCAAATGCAACATCTGGCCTTGTACATAACATAGAATACATGATAGATCCTATAGCTGACGCATATGGGATCTTTTCCATGTTCTCTCTGTCCTGCTTTGTCTGAGGACAATCTTTCTTACCAAGTTTCAACCCATGGCGCATAGGCATGAATCCTTTCTTAGCCTGGTCCATGCTGAATCTTCTAAGAACTTTGTCTATGTACGTTGCCTGACTCAAGCCTAGAAGTCTGTTGGATCTATCTCTGTAGATCCTGATCCCTAAGATCGTTTCGGCTTCTCCTAAGTCTTTCATTGCGAAGCATTTACTCAACCACAAATTCACGCCTTGCAGTGTTGGTATATCGCCTCCAATGAGCAGTATGTCATCGACATACAATATCAGGAAAGTGGATATGCTCCCACTGAATTTCATATACACACAGGGTTCATCAGGATTCTGCACGAAACCATATTCAGTTATGGCTTCATTGAATCTCTGATTCCAAGACCTAGATGCTTGCTTCAATCCATAAATGGATCTTTGAAGCTTACATACTCGGTTAGGATACTTCGGATCGATAAAACCCTCTGGTTGTGTCATGTAGACATCCTCCAGTAACTTCCCGTTCAGGAAAGCGGTTTTAACATCCATCTGCCATATCTCATAGTTATACCATGCAGCTATGGCCAGTACTATCCTAATGGATTTGAACATAGCAACTGGTGAAAAAGTTTCATCATAGTCAATTCCTTGGATTTGTCTATAACCTTTTGCCACCAGTCGCCCCTTGAAGGTGTTATCGGCTTTTAATTTGAAACACCACTTGCAGCCAATCGTTTTAACACCCGGAGGTGGATCCACCAAGTTCCACACTTGGTTATCACGTATAGACTGCATTTTAGTCTCCATGGCTTTACGCCATTGATCCGATTGTGGGCTTTCAATAGCCTCTTGATAAGTCTTGGGCTCATCCTGTCATCGACCATTATATCCCCATCATCAGTCACGATAAAGCCGTACCTCTCGGGCTGATGACGTGTCCTATCAGACCTTCTAGGTTCCTGTGTAACTGGTTCAGCCTCTTCAATTTCTTAAGGACCTAAATCAGTTACCTGAGCATCCTCAGCATCTGCTGCAGGAGTCGGTGAGTCTTGAATCTCAGCGAGATCAATATTGCTCCCACTGTCTACTTTGGAAAGGAATTCCTTTTCCAAAAAGACTGCAAACCTAGCCACGAATGTTTTATTCTCGGCTGGGTTGTAGAAGTAATAACCCTTAGTTTCCTTAGGGTAACCCACGAACTGGCATTTAACAGATCTAGACTCTAGTTTGCCACATATCAATTTCTTGACATGTGCATCACAGCCCCAAATCTTCATGAAGGAAACGTTGGGCTTTCGGCCCGTCCATAATTCATATGGTGTTCCTTCAACTGCCTTGCTCGGTGTATTGTTAATTATAAGAGCAGCAGTTTCCAAAGCAAATCCCCAAAAGGAGATACGGAGAGAAGCTTGACTCATCATTGAGCGGACCATGTCGAGCAGGGTCCTATTCCTCCTTTCTGACACTCCATTCCATTGGGGTGTACCAGGAGGAGTGAGTTGGGAAACAATCCCACACTCTCTCAAGAATGAGACAAACTCTTGGCTCAAGTATTCGCCCCCTCTATCAGACTGGAGCACTTTTACATTCTTACCAAGTTGATTTTCTACTTCATTTTAAAATCTTTGAATCTCAAAAGAGTTTCAGATTTATGTTTCATCAGATACACATACCCGTATCGGCTATAGTCATCTGTGAAGGTAACAAAGTACAGAAAACCAGATCTAGCACTGGTGCTCATTGGACCGCATACATCTGAGTGTATCAGCTCCAATAGCTCTGTGGTCCTTACACCAGTTTTGGTGAAAGGCGCCTTTGTCATCTTCCCTCTTAAACAAGATTCACACGTGTCATAAGACTGTATGTCAAATGACCCCTAGCGCTCCACTAGAGTGAAGCCTAGTTATGCGTTTCTCATTTATGTGGCCAAGACGACAGTGCCAGATATATGTAGGATTCAGTTTATTAGTCTTAATCCTTTTAGCGTTTATGTTATAGATTGATTCACTACGTTTTAGATCAAGGATATACAAACCATTTTCTAGAAATGCGGTTCCATAAACAATATTGCCACGATGTATAGAAATCCTACCACGTCCAATATTAAAATTAAAACCGGAAATATCCAACATAGAAACTGAGATAATGTTCCTGCGCATTGCAGGTACAAAACAACAATCTCTAAGTTCTAAAACTAAACCAGTAGGCATCTCTAAAGTGTAATCTCCGATCTCCAAGGCCTCTACACGAGCACCATTGCCGACTCGAAGATCCATTTCACCAGATCCTAACAACCTCCTATTTCTCAGTCCCTGCACATTTGAACAAATGTGAGTACCACATCCTGTGTCTAAAACCCAAGATGTAGAAATAGCCAGATTTATCTCAACAACATAAATGCCAGAACCAGAAGTTTTAGCCTTCTGTTTCTCCCTTAGCTTTGGACACACGTTCTTCCAGTGTCCCTTCTCATTACACTCGTGACAGATATCATCTGCCGAGGCCAACCTACCTTTAGGAGCTGCCACCTTCCTTGTCTTTGACTTGGCCTTTGGGGCGTTCGCCTTGGACTTGGACTTGGCCTTTCCCTTAGGTGTGTTCCCTTTGTTGGCTGGTAAGGTAGCAATCAGTACAGATTCCTCCCACTCGTGCCTACAAACCTTTTGTGAGTTCATAGGACAGTCAAGGAAATCAGTCCCTGAAAGTTTTTCCTTTTCCAGGAGTGGCCTGAGTGAGTTGTTGCTTGTTGCATTCATTATTTCTTTTATGTAACTTGGTGATTTTTATCTACGTGGAAAAATTACATTAGAGTTAGAATAAAGGGCTTAAGCCAAAGATCAAATTAATAATCCATTTTAATTTGTTATTGGTGATATTTATTTGGCTGTCTTGACCAAGATCCACAATCCATCAATAATAGACCGAGCTAGGGCTCCGCCGTCGACCATTGACGATTTGGTAGGATAAACTATCCAATCCTCCGCAAGGACTCTTGGTTTGATGGGCTTTGTGACACTTAGCCCATCTGTGCTTAGGGCCCGCTCTGAGCTAATGCTACCCACATTGAGTCCAACCACCATACACGCATTAGCCATACCGAAGTATCCTAACCCTCGACGGCCCACTAATTACTACAGCATACCTGCTAGGGCACGTCATACACTGTAGCACTACCTGGGAGGAAGAGGTGTGAATCCGGGAAGCACTTTTAAGCGACTCAATATTTCACTATCCGGATTAATTAAGTGATACGGCTTTAACATATAATTATCGCGGGTGATGATCTGGTGATCGTTGCTACTTATATTTCATGTTATACTAAGCAATTGTATAATCAAAATAAACATAGAGACTCTATGGGCCTTATAATATATCCTAGTGAAACTAGATATACTATCTAATCTTCATGGGCTTGCTTCAAGTCTCCTTGGGCTCCCACCATGGGCTTGGACCATCTGGGCTTCTTCACGACCAATTACAATTTTTTATGAATAGAACCTATTCTAAAATTACATTAATGAAAGAATGGCACGCAGGCCATATTTCCCAAAATAAATTAAATTACAAACCGACTTTAATTTAGGGCCCATAGAACTCTATAACACATTGCTGCACGGTAAGACATATAAATATAATGCATGATCATGGCATTCCAAAATCATCTAATAAAGTTAAGCCGAGTTACTTAGGGTGAAATTGCCAATTTTACCATATGCGACTAAGGCCCATAAAGGCCCAAACGGTTAACATCCATTTGTATGCAAAATTATAATTTTGCTCCCACTGAATTTTAGGGTCGTCACATATCCAAAATTTAGCCCTCCCAATTTAAACCGGTGTCACGGTTTATTGGGTCAATTTCACAAATTAACCATATTCAATTTTACACAAATTATCAATTCGATTAAAATTAAATATGCATGCCAATCAAAAACGTTTTAATACCAATTAATTTTCATTCAAAACACGTTTAATAAATTAAACGGTATTAGGGCCCTGATTTTATTAAAATTACCTGTGAAAATTTTTTAAAGATTAAAATCAGTCCCGTTAAATCCAAAATTAGACTAATTCTGAATTTTTTACGGACCCAGGACATCGATGGGGCTGCTGTCCGCGGACAGTAGGCTCGTGGCTACTGTCTGGCGGACAGCAATAGCGCTGCTGTCCGCCCAATAGCAGCCGCGGGGCTGCTGTTCGCGGACAGCAGTGTCCCGCGACTGCTATTCCGTGTCCGAAACTATTTTTTTTATTTACTGTATAATTAAAAACGCTGCTGTATTTTTTTTTTAAATTTATTATTCTAAAATAATTTCAGAACCAAACACAACAAAAATACAAACAGAAATTAAAATTGAAAACTTCCTAGAACAATTTCTACACGAGGAATTAATAGGAAATTTCAAAACTTTGATTTGGAAAAATAATAAAACCAAATCATATTAATTTTTCAATCAATCAAAACGGACTAAACCAAAGCTCTGATACCACTGATAGGGATTATTGCCAGTTAATCAACTGTAGCGCAGCGGAATTGCGGTTTAAAATTTATTTCTAATCCCTCTAATTTGATCTTTGTCCGTTAACCATTGATTGAATAAAACCTTTTGATCCGTTTAGGGATATAAACATACCCGGAATGTCTCTTCTAGAGACGGCTGAAGAATCCACAAGGTAGTAAGATCTCCGTAGTCAGGTGCACGAACAGCTATTGAGTCAGAACTGGTGCTAGCCGAAGAACGGAGGATGAACTGGAGAGATTATGTAATTAACCAAACAAATCCCACTTTCCAAATGTATGGTGGCCGCCAATTTTGGTTATTGCTTTTTCAAAGCAATAGGTTGGTGGCCGAATGAGTAGTATTAGTGAAATCGTTTTAGGTTTTAGGCTTTTATTATATATAGTGTAGTTATTCCTAAACCTAATTGGTTTAGGGTTAATTGGTTAATTACAAAACTAATATAATCCTAACATAATCACTTAAATAAATACCAATAGTATTTATTCTATGCAATTAGTTACAATTAGATTAAATTTAATTACCCCAATTAAATAAATAACACTAATTAATAAATTGACGTATTAGTTTGATTAATTATTCACGAATGCAATTTCATTAATTCACAAATTAATTAATTACATCCCGTAAACTAATTAACCAATTAAATACTCAACACCTAAATCCATTAATCAATTACATTGATACAAAGTATCAATTAATCAATTAATTAACCACAAATTAATTACCTTGACATTTTACTGTCAACCAATTAATTAATCTCATCCCTCCAGTGTACCGTTCTATAAGTTCTAACTCAGATGTTCAATGTGCACGATCCTATGGGACTGTCCTTAGCTAGCAGTGGACTCACGGTCCACAGACAGTAAGTGGGTTCTAGCAAACCATTACTGCCCCTAACCAATACAGCTATTTCAGCAGTCTAAAGATGCAGAGACCCTATAGTTATCTCTTAACTTCTTTTACCATTTGATATCGATATTATAAACTAAAGGCATGGCGGCTGTCATCCTCTCTGTTGTTTATGATATTTCTTGATCTTAAGTAGATTAATGAATCCGATAAGTAAACTACTTATCAGGGTGTGGCCACACACTTATCAATCTCACTTATCAAGTGGCCTGTGATATCATCTCACTGTTACATGAGTGGTAATTCCATCACTTCAATATCAATACCAACATGTTCACCTGTTCACCCAATCATACCCGTATTTAGCATCCTATTACAGACCTGTTAGGCGTATGTCAAAGTGAACCGGATCCCATATTGATATTATAATGAAATCTGGTCTGAAGATATTTAGAGACCTACTTAAGAAAACTAATGACACAACCACCATGTAGTTTTCTCTGGCGGATCGATCCAGTCACATGTATACAACATGTACCCATATTCACAACTGACTTATCAAGTGCTATGGCTAGTATCAATTACTACCATACAGTCGTCGAATATACAAGTCTATGGTCCTAATCATTCCCATGATAGAATAGACTTGGGATATGGTTTTACGATTATCAATCAATGGATTCTCTATTCATATTATAGCACAAGATATAAATGAACTAGATTAATGCCTTTATTAATGTAACACAAATAGTGTATCTATGCAAGAATAATCAAAAAGCATAATACAATATACATGAACCAATGCCTAAGAACTAGGGCACACCAACACTAACAACAAGCTGATGACAAGAGATCAGCTTAGGAAGTTTCTCAGCAACGTAGCATTCGTCTCAGTGCATGAGCCAAAGAACTTTGCCGATGTTGAGCATGATGAATATTGGATCAATGCCATGCAAGAAGAGCTTGATCAATTCACCAGGAATAAGGTATGGGATTTAGTACCTAAGCCTATAAATCAAAAGCCCATAGGAACTAAGTGGGTTTTTAGAAATAAACTTGATGAGCATGGAAACGTAGTCAGAAACAAAGCTCGACTTGTAGCCCAAGGCTATAGTCAGCAAGAGGGTATTGACTATGGTGAAACTTTTGCACCAGTTGCTAGGCTAGAAGCTATACGAATATTGTGTGCCTATGCTAGTTTCATGAACTTTAAATTATACCAAATGGATGTTAAGAGTGCATTTCTTAATGGCTTTATAAACGAAGAGGTATACGTTAATCAACCTCTTGGGTTTGAAGATCCAAAATTTCCAAACCATATTTATAAACTCAAGAAGGCCCTCTATGGCCTAAAGCAAGCTCCAAGAGCTTGGTATGAGAGGTTAACCAACTTCCTGCTGACCAGGAACTATGCCAGAGGAAAAGCTGACACAACCTTGTTCATTAAGAAAAAGGGTAAACATACCCTACTTGCACAAATTTATGTAGATGATATAATATTTGGTGCTACTGACGAATCATTGTGTAAAGAATTTAGCAAACAGATGCAAACTGAGTTCGAAATGTCCATGATAGGTGAGCTCAACTTCTTCCTTGGACTTCAGATTAAGCAAGGTAAGAAAGACATCTTTATAAGTCAGTCCAAGTACACCAAAGAGATGTTAAAGAAATTTGATATGGAAGATTGCAAGCCCATATCAACCCCAATGGGTACTGATACTGTCCTATGCAAAGATGAGAAAAGTAAGTCAATAGATAGTAAACTTTATCGAGGTATGATAGGTTCCATACTTTATCTCACGGCTAGTAGACCTGATATACAGTACTCAGTATGTTATTGTGCAAGATATCAAGCTGACCCTAGGGAATCTCACCTAATTGTTGTAAAAGGAATTTTTAGATATTTGCAGAGCTCAGTTGATGCAGGTTTATGGTATCCAACCTCAAATGACTTCACACTCATTGGATATACTGATGCTGACTATGGACGAGATAAACTAGAACGTAAAAGTACTTCAGGAGGATGTCAGTTCCTTGGAAGCTGTCTAGCATCTTGGTTCAGCAAGAAGCAGTCATCAGTAGCCCTGTCTACAACTGAAGCTGAGTACGTAGCTGCTGGAAGCTGTGTTGCACAAGTTTTATGGATTAAGCAGCAGCTTGAGGATTATGGAGTAAAAACCGAAACAATAGAGATCAAATATGACAACAAAAGTGCCATTGATCTGTCCAAGAATCCAATCCAACACAGCAGGATGAAGCATGTCAGCATAAGGCATCACTTCATCAGAGATCACGTACTAAAGGGTGAGATCAAGCTGATCTATGTGCCAACAAATGAACAGCTTGCAGATATCTTCACCAAGCCATTGGCTCGTGAACAATTCAACATACTAAGGGAAGCTATCGGTATGTCTAATCCTCTTCAATAATCCTATATGAAAATTTGAACGTTGAGTGATTGCCATGCTGTGTTAATTCAAAATTAGTAACTACTACATACTGAGCTTAAAATATAGAAAATCACTCTATGCTGAGCTATTATACATATTGAGTGATTATCCTGAGTAGATACACATGCTGAGTAATCACCTTATGCTGAGTAGATATACATGTTGAAGTGATTATCCTATGCTAAGTTACTAAGAGAAGAATTTCATCTACATAGAACTAGGTACTCAGTATCCCAAATGCTTCGAATTCTAGCAAAACTGAGTTAAAGCCCACTTGCACCATTAAATGCTAACACGTGTAATAAATAGCACCTAGGATAACGTAAGCAATAATGGGAAAACCCATGCGCCGAACGTGTCATAAATGACAGAATTTCTGTCGATTGAACGTCCCAATGTGAAACGGCTAGTTCAACGAATAGGAACGATTTCAATCCCTATAAATAATGAAAGATTTCCCACTTAATCCTCTTTATGTTTGAATCTCTTGGCATTTGAATTCCTCTCTCTCTAAATTTCAAAACTCCTAAAAATCTCTGAGAAGAAAATGTCGAACCCTCAAATTGTCTCCGGTGGTGATTCCGGCAAACATCACACCGATGAAAATCCAAAATCTCCTCCTCAACTCAACCAAACTCCGAACAAAAACCCTCAAGCTGACCCAGCAAGCTCTTCAAAGAAGCCCAGGGAACAGAACATGGTCAAAGTTCACAAGAAGGTCAATAATCTGGAAGTTCTGAAATGCAGATGGTTCTCTCCGAGCTTCATCACCGCTGAAAAACCCTTCTGTGAGTGGATTGAGAAGAATGAATGGGTAGGACTCTTCTCTCTCTCTGGAAAAACCTATCCTAGGTTAGTTAGGGAATTTTACTCCAATCTTTATGTCGACAAAGAAGATGCTGACTACCTGGAAACTTCCGTCAAGGGGCACAAGATAACAATCACCCCATCTTACTTAGCAACCCTACTCAACCTGCCAGAAGAAGGGAAAAAGTTTAGGACAACTAAGAAAAGCTTGACCATGTCAAGGGATTTTGTAAGCCAAAGAATCACAAGGGAGAAATACCCAGTACCTGTATGGGTCAAAATCAGAAGATGGCTCATTACATATTGACTAACTTCATTTTCCCAAAGCTCAGCTCAGCATCGTCGGCCTCCAACTTCGAGCAGTGCTTCATATGGCACATGCTGACCTACAACCCACTCAATATGCATGTGTTCCTGGTTGGTGCACTTCAACGGGGAGGTAAGAAACTCAGACTAGGCTCTCTAATCACCAAAATCCTCGAAGATCAGAAAATAGAGACCATCAATGAGATTGACAATATGGGAAGTGAAATCATAGCGGCTCTGCTGTTCGGGTTGTTATTCAACCAACCTTTGAAGGGGACTGAAGGTGTTGAGGAAGATGAGGAAGAAAACGATGCTGGGCAAGAAGTAGAAGATGAGCAAGAAGTAGAAGATGAGCAAGAAGTGGAACCTAAAGGAAAGAAAGTTACTGCTGAGTCTGCTGAGCTAGCAACAACAAAGAAGAAGAGAAAAGCACTTGAAACATGCTCAAAAGATGTTGATACTGTCCCAAGGAAGGTACGAGCTGTGTCTAAGGGGAAGAAAGTTGATGCTGACCAAACTCAGGTTACACCTAAGTCAACAGAGAAAAGAAAAAGGCACGCTGAGCCCGAAGAGGAGAGTGAAGAAACACCAGATCCACCTCTACAGAGAAGAAAAAGCTCTGGTTTGAAAGTTGTTGAAGCTGACCCCATCAACTGGATTGTCACTCCCCAGTCACACTTCGTCAAAAGCCTTGGGATTGACATTGAAAAAACCCCTGTTGTGCCAGAAGAGAGAGAACAGAGCAATAATGCCACTCAGCCTGATACTGAGGAAGCAGATCATACTGAGCCAGATGATGTTGAGCAACATCAAGAGGAAAATGCTAAACAACCAGGGAATGATGGGCAAGATTATGAACTCAATGATGAACTTTTGGAAAAATCATCCTCTGACTCCAGTGAAGATATTCAAGCTGATCCTTCACCACCAAGAGCTAAGAAATATCGAAGACTCAAGAAGAAGGCACACAAGCAAAAGCCTATTGATCTTCTGGATGATTCCCCACCTCGAGAGCCACTTACTGACCTCTCCGATATCCAGTTCAAATACTTCTCACATGATACTGAGTCTCCTCCTAGGGAATCTGTGCAAAATCAAGCCTCTGTTACTCCAATTGAGGAACAAGCCAAGACTTTGGAACATCCAAATTCTGCCGAGCAAGAGCTTGAAGTCCAAGTTGCTCAAGACGGGGAGCCAACTATGGAACAACCTACTCAACTTCCACCTCATATTGAGCCGGTCAACATCTCTGTAAGACCTTCCCTTCAAACTCAAAATACACAGGATGTTGAGCACTCAGTTCCTCATACTGAGCTACCACTAAGACCAACAATTGACCAACCTAATCAAACTAAAAAGCAGCCAACTCCACCACCTTCAAGCTCAACTTCAATTCCATCCTCTGAGTCCAATCCTGCTGGCCAATTTGCCTATCTAAGTGCCATTGAGTCTGGGCGCAGAATCATTGCCTCCACTCAGTCTCTTCTTCAGGATCTGAATCCTCCTCATGCTGATGCTGCTGGGTCTGCGAATCTTGAGTCCTCCCAAATCTCATCCATCACTCAGCTTCTGAGTGAAATTCGGGGTCTCAAAGATATGATAAGTGTAATGACCACGGTCCAGACACAGCAACCCAAGCAAGACCAAATTGCCAATCTGACTGAATTATTGCTCCTGCTGGTCAACCACATGAATTCAATTGAAGGCAAAATCTAGAGTCTATCTGAAGTACATTCGGGGTATGCTACTTCTACTGAGCTTAAGGATCACTTTGCTAAGCTGACCACAGATCTGGCCAACATTGGATCTTCAGTTCATCCTAAGTATGCCACTTCTGCTGAGATAGAGCAATATTTCTCCAAGTTGACCTCTGACCTGACCTGCACACGTGAATTGATTTCCTCCACTTCTCAGTGTACCATTGATCAACTGAGTGAAGCTGTGTGTCTTCTCAATGTCAACAAAGAAAAGATGGATGTTGACCCCATCACTAATGAAACCCTTCTGAGCTTCTCACAAACCATCCTTCGCTCAGTACGCTACACCAATGCTCAATGCCAATTCTATGACTCAGCTCTACTCAAAATGTACCATCAATCCTTTGCCCAGCTCACTGAGTCTATCTCCTGGATCAGCAAATCTCATGAATGTCTCATCAGCATGCTGAGTAGCTCCATATGGGTTCCTCGATCTATTCAAGATGATTGTGTCCCAGTTATAGATGGCCTGAGTGAGAGTACAAGGAGGTTGAAGCGTTATTCCAATGCTCTGTCTGCTGCTACTAGAAATGATACTTTCATTCCTCCTCCTCCCGATGATGGAAAAATGGGGGAGAACAGACAAGATGGAACTCAGCACGCAGGTGGTTCTTCAGGCAGCAAAGAAAAAGGAAAAGGCAAGTATCAAGCTGGGGAGCAAGCTCACGCTATCTCAAGGAAGAAAAAGCAGCTTAGTCATACTTCAGGACTTAGCATGTATTTTTGCTTAATATTTTTTTTGTGCACATTGATGTTTTGTATGCTTAACGAGTTAAGCTATGGTAAGTACCATTCTATCCAAATTATCCAAATACCATGCCTAATGTCATATGCTAAAAACTGATAAATCAGAATTGAACAAACAAGTAAAAGTAAAACATACTCAGTATACGCTAAACACTAAAACAATCTGTGCATCAAACTGAATATTTAACCACTTCTGAAAAACTGACCTAGATTAGATCTTGGAAGGTCTAGAATTGAACTAAGTCAGTGAAAGTAATGTCTTAAGTTTATTCGATTAAATCTTGGAAGATTTAGAATTAAGTTAGGACAAATTGATGCAACCCTTATGGGGGAGCAATTTCAGAAATATGAAAAATAATTCAATCATGGGGAATTTCAAAACTGAGTTCCATAATTATGTATTTTGCCAACATCAAAATGGGGGAGTTTGTTGAAACACCGTTCCACAAGATTTTGATTTGACAAAATCATCCATGATTAAGGGACAATTAAATTTAAGTGCTTTGATTTAATTGTACTAATCCGTTTGTTCAATGTTGAGTATAAATATAAATGCAAAAGGAAATAAAATTAAGACAGGACAAAGTCAAGAATGAAGACACAGCATAAGCTGAGTAAAGAGCAACTCAGCATCATAAAAGATAAGTCATCTTCAGAACAACAGGCTAAGAATGAAGATGATCTGAGAAGCTGAGTAAAACGGAACTCAGCATAAAAGAAGAAATGTCTACTTCAGAACGAAGTCTTACAAAACGAAGCTGACCTTGGAAGCTGAGTGAGGAAGAACTCAGTATGAAATCTGACAAACAATCAAAGGCAGTGGATAACGAAGTCAAGCTGAGTTATCTTCAGGACAACATGAAAAGTCCATTGGCTAGAAGACAAAGACTGCCAACCCTCTGCGCCAATAATAGAAATCTCGGAATTACGCAAAAGCCAAATTCCAAGATGAATGGGTCAACTTTCCGTGGCTAAAAGACGAACTGCCGCAAAAAGACAAAGTCTGCAAGAAGAAGACAAGCCTGACATCTGAAGCTGACCAGAGATTTGTCCCCTAAAAGAGCCATTTTGGACTCAACGGACAAAATCAATTTCAAATGATTTGTTTCCTACATTTCAACTATAAAAGGGACAAAGGTTTCATTTGGAAGATTGCCGATTTTCACAAAATTAGAAGTGAGAAAGATACAAATCCAAAGCACTCAAAAACAAGAAAAATATCTTACACCAAACTTCCATTCTTTGTGTAAATGCTAGATTGATTGTTTGTAATCATCTAAAGTGTTCTTTGTTTGAAAGGGAACAAGTTCTTATCAATTGTAATATTGAGAGTGTATGCTGAGTGCTCGGTGTTGAGTACTTAGTGGTAGAGAAAATTTGGGTGGTCGGTTATAGCATTCAGTAGGAGTTGAGTAGACGAATAGAGGAAGGTACTCTTGCATATTCAACTGCCTTGTAAACGGTTTGTGCTCTACCTTTAAAGAGCTCAGTATTGGATTCTAAAAGCCCGGAGGACTCTGGAGACTGGACGTAGGCAGAGAGGCCGAACCAGGATAAGTGATACTGAGTAATCTCTAACTCTATATATATATATATATATATCTGTATGTGTTGTATGGTAAATTTACTCAGCATCTAAACTGATTAAGCTGACTCTGAGTAAATTAGAGTGCTAAGTTGAAAGCTGACCTCTGTGAGTGTCAACTCTCAACTCACAAGTAAAACAGTTCTAGTCAATATCTGACTAAAGCTGTCTTACGCTAAAATCGGCCAAGCTGACCAAAGCTGAGTTGACAAACTTACCAAAACTGTTAAGTCAGCATAAATAATTAACGAAAAAGTTATATTAGTTCCTAACCCCCCCTTGGAACTAAACCAACACTTTCCTCCACACAGACTTACTACCAACACAATCTCTAAGAACATGGCAGCAAGATTCTGCATGAGCTTTACATCTACTATAAGCATCAGAGTCCACCAAATGGCGTCTTTTCCTTTCAACATTCGTTAGGAGCCTATTTTTTAGCACAAAGCCAAAGAAAACTCCTAATACGATAAGCAACCTTCAAGGACCAAATAACCTTCCAAAGGTTAGAAGGAGGTGTTGGTCCCGTGTGATTAGTTCCAAGGGGGGGAGGGGGTTAGGAACTAATATAACTTTTTTGAGTAGTTAATATGCTGACTTGGTTATTTGGTGAGTTTGTCAACTCAGCTTTTGGTCAGCTTGGCCAGATATGTTACAAGACAGCTTTGGCCGGATATTGACTAAGGCTGTTTTATTTGTAAGTTAGATATTGACACTCTTGGAGGTCAGCTTCTAACTCAGCACTTGAAATTACTAAGAGTCAACTTTAAACAATTTTATATGCTGAGTAAACTTCACACACAACACATGCAAATATATATATTGAGAGAGGGTTAGAGATTACTCAGTATCATTTATCCTGGTTCGGCCTCTCCGCCTATGTCCATTCCTCAGAGTCCTCTGGGCTTTTAGAATCCAATACTGAGCTCTTTAACGGTAGAGCACAAACCGATTACAAGGCAGTTGAATATGCAAGAGTACCTTCCTCTATTCGTCTACTCAACTCCTACTAAATGCTACAACCCAGCACCTAGATTTCTCTACCACTGAATGTTTACAACCAAACACTCAGCACAACGCTCTCAATGTTACAATTGATAAACACTTGTTCCTTTTCAAATAAAGAACACTTTAGAAGATTACAAGTAATCACTCTAGCATTTACACAGAGAATGGAAGATGGGTGTAAGATCTTTTTGTATCTAAGTGCTTTTGTATCTTTTCTCTCTTGTACTTTTTGCTTTTTTCAATCGGCAATGATCCACGGAGTTTGATTGTCCTTATATAGGGGAAAATCTGTGTTGGATCATTTTGAAATGATTTAACCGTTGATGTCAAAACGGCTCTTTTAGGGGACAGCTTCTGGTCAGCTTCAGACTGTTCCGGCCATTCCCTTCCTCTGTTTTCCTTCAGATGTCAGGCTTGTCTTCTTGCGTCAGGCTTGTCTTCTTGTGCCAGTTGCTTTTACCAATAATCCATTGACCCATACATCTCGGAATGTGTCTTTTGTGTAATTCCAAGGTTTCAATTATTGGTGCAGAGGTGTGGCAATCTTTGTCTTGTAGCAAACGACTCTTTCATGCTATCTTGAGGAATCACTCAGCTTCTACTGCGTAAGTCTTTGCCTTCGGCAATTTCTAAGCTGAGTATATTTTTAGTCAGCTCAGCTTCATAAGACAATTGTTATTGCGGCTTCTTATGCTGAGCTTTATTTCGCTTCTCTTTGTTGGGCGTTTATGTCTTAGTCTTTGGATGCTAAGTTTTATTCCACTCAGCTTGATACTTTAGACTTCTATGCTGACCTTCATTCCACTTAGCTTGTTTTGTTCATCTCATGCTGACTTCGTCCTGTCTTGCTTTTTATATTTATCTTTATTTATATTTATACTCAACATTGAACAAACGGATTAGTACAATTAAAATAAAGCACTTAAATTTAATTGTCTCTTAATCATGGATGATTTTGTCAAATCAAAATCTTGTGGAAAGGTGTTTCAACAAACTCCCCCATTTTGATGTTGGCAAAATGCATAATTATGGAACTCAGTTTTGAAATTCCCCATGATTGATTTATTTTTCATATTTCTGAAATTGCTCCCCCGTAAGGGTTGCATCTGTTAATTTACCTCTTAAACCTTCCAAGATTTATGGGTGTACTGACTAGATTCAGTTCTAATTTATTTTGAGTCTAGGTCTACTTTCAGAAATGCTTGAATACTCAGTTTGATTTATTCATTATTATGTATACTGAGTATTTGTTTGTTCAATTTGCTTATGTTAATGTGCATTGATAAGCATGGCATTTGGACAGAATGAAAGACAAAGTTCATTGGATAGATAATGAGACATACAAAATATTTGTGCCTACAGAATTTAATCATAGAAAATCTTAAGTTTCACTAGTCTCTCTTCTTTAGATTCACTTGTGCTTCATGCACAGCCTTACCCTTTCCTTTCTCACCCTTTCCTTTCTCTTTGCTCGCTGATGTACCTGCCCTTTGTTGAGTTCCATCTTGAGTTCTCTCCCCCGTTTTTCCAGCATTGGGGGTATAGACAAAGGTGTTATTTCTCGCAGCAGAGGATAGAACATTTGAATAGTGATGTAATCTCTTTGTGCTTTCACTCAAGCCATCAATCACAGGAACACAATCATCTCGAACGTGTCGAGGAACTGGTATTGACCCAGTGATCAGGCTGATAATGCACTCATTGGACTTACTAAGCCAAGTAAGAGAGCTGGTAATCTGAGCAAAGGATTGATGATACATCTTTAGTAGGGCAGAGTCATAGAAGATGCGTTGAGCATTGTTGATGCGCATTGTCTGCAGAATACCTTGTGAAAGTTTCGACAGATTATCATTGGTGATGGGGTCAACATCCATCTGAGCTTTGTTGACATTGAGAAGACTCACAGCTTCACTCAGTTGATCAATTGTACATTGAGAAGTGGAGGAAACGAGTTCACGTGTACAAGTGAGATCAGCAGTCAGCTTGGCAAAGCATTCGTGCAACTCAACAGATGTGGCATACTCAGGAGTAACCGTTGTCCCAAGGTTGGGCAGTTCTGTTCTCAGTTTGGCAAAGTGTTGATCTAACTCAGCCGAAGTTGCATATCCTGGATTTGGTGCAGAGAGATTGTTGATTTTACCTTCAAGGGAGTTCATGTGGTTTATCATCAGAAGTAACAGCTCAGTCAGTTTGGTAATGTGATCTTGCTTAGGTTGCTGTGTTTGAACGGAGGTCATAACACTGATAAGATCCTTGAGTCCTTTAATTTTAGTAAGAAGTTGAGTGATGGCAGAGAAATTTGGTGACTCAGGATGAGCAGACCCAGCAGCATCAGAAGTGGTGAACTCCTGGAGAAGAGATTGAGCAGTTTCTATGATTCGACGACCAGACTGAGTTGCACTAAGATATGCAAATTGACCAGTGGAATTTGGCTCAGACGCAGGAATGGAGGTGGAGCTGGATGGTGGTGGAGTTGGCTGCTTATTAGCTTGAGTAATTGGTTATTGATGTGGTTCAGTACCAGGAGCTGAGTGTTCTTCATGAGGTTGAAATTGAGTAGGTGGATCCATAGTTTTCTCCCCGTGTTGAGTGGCTGGATCTTCGAGCTCTTGCTCGGCAGGATTTGGATTCTGTGGAGTCTTGGCATGTTCCTCAGTACGAGTAACAGAGGCTTGATTTTGCTTCGGTTCCTTAGGAGGAGACTCAACATGGTGGGAAAAATACTCGAACTGGATATCGGATAGATTCGTAAGTTGCTCCAAAGGTGGAGAATCTGCCAGGAGATCAATAAGAGGAGCTTTAAAAGCTTTCTTTTTCAGTCTTTTGAGGGACTTAGTTTTTGGAGGTGAAAGGTCAGTTTGAACATTTAGATCCTCAACCTCGGCTTCAACATCCAGATCCTCACTTTGCTTATCTTCTTCTTCTTGGTCAGCATGTACCTCCTGATGTTGCTCAACATCATCCAACTCAGCATGATCTTTTTCTTCAACATTAGGTTGAGTATTATCCTGTCTTTGTTCTTCCCCTTCATCAGCTTGCTCAACTGGAGTTTTCTCAAGATCAATCCCAATGTTCTGAGTGCAGTGAGATTTGGGTGTCATAACCCAATCAATGGGATCAGCTTCAACAATTTTTAATCCAGAACTTCGACTTTTCTTCTTTAGAGGTTGTTCTGGGGATTCTTCATTTTCTTCTTCGGGCTCAGCTTGCCCTTTCCTTTTCTCTGCTGACTTAGGTGTAACCTGAGGTTGGTCAGTATCAACGTTCTTTCCTCTGGTCATAGCCCGCTTCTTCCTGGGCACAGCTTCAATATCCTTTGCACATGTTGCAAGTGCTTTTCTCTTCTTCTTTGCCTTAGGGGACTCAGTAGGGACTTCCTTTCCTTTCTTAGGTTCAACTTCTAGTTCAGCATCATCTGCTTCTTGCTCAGCTTCGATTTCTTGTTCAGCATCGTTTTCTTCCTCATCTTCCTCAGCATCTTCAACTCCCTTTAAAGGTTGGTTGAATAACAACCCAAATAGCAGAGCCGCGGTTATTTCTGTTCCCAAACTCTTAGTCTCGGTGATTGTCTCGATCTTGTGATCTTCAAGGATTTTGGTGATTAGAGAACCTAGTCGAAGTTTCTTACCTCCACGTTGAAGTGCACCAACCAGAAACACAGGCATATTGAGTGGGCTATAGGTTAGCATGTGCCATATAAAGCACTGCTCGAAGTTGGAGACAGACGAGGCTGAGTTGAGTTTAGGGAAGATGAAGTTGGTCAATATATAGTGCGCCATCTTCTGGTTTTGCCCCATACTAGTGCTGGGTATTTCTCCTTTGTGATTTTTGGGTTTGCAGAATCCCTTCATCTGGTCAAGCTGTTCCGTTGATACCTTTTCCTTTGTTGTTCTAAACTCGGTTCCTTTGTTAGGCAAGTTGAGTAAGGTTACCAAGTAGGACGGAGTGATTACAATCTTGTGACCCTTAACGTGCGTCTCCAGATAGTCAACATCATCCTTATCAACATGGAGACCGGAGTAGAATTCCCTAACCATCCGAGGGTAGGTGGTTCTGGGGAGAGAGAAGAGGCCTGTCCACTCGTTCTTCTCAATCCATTCACAGAATGGCTTTTCGGCGGTGATGAAGCTGGGAGAGAACCAGCGGCATTTTGGGACTTCCAGGTTGTTGACTTTCGTGTGAACCTTTACCATGGTTCTAGCCTTGGGTTTCTTTTGTTTTAAGGAGCTTGCTGGGTCATCTTGACGGCGTTTGCTCGGAGTTAGGTTAGATTGAGGAATAGATCTGGGGCTTTCATCGGTGATCAATTTGTCGGAATTTTCACCGGAGATGTTCTGAATGTTGGACATTTTCAGAGATTTTTATGGAAGTTTTGAGAGAGAGAGAGATTCTGAATACCAAAGGATTTACACGTGAGGAGATTTGAGGAGTAATTCTTCCATTATTTATATAGATCTAAAACGGCCCTATTTATTAGACTAGTCGTTTTTCCTTGGGGCGTTCAACCGACAGAGATTCTGTCATTTATGACATTTTCGGCGCATGGGTTGTCTCATAATTGTTTGCCTTTTCCAGGTGCTATTTATTACACGTGTTGGCATTTAATGGTGCAAGTGGGTTTTAGCGCAGTTTTCCTAGAAAGTGAACCGTTTGTGATACTGAGAACCTAGTTCTATCAAGGTGAATTTCCTATCTCTAAGCAACTTAGTATATGATAATTGCTCAGTATATGTACCTACTCAGGATAATCACACACTATGTATGTCAACTCAGTATGGGGTGATTTTTCTACATTTCAAGCTCAGTAAGTAGTAGTTAGTTAATTTACTCAGCATGGCATTTGCACAACGTTCAAATTTTCACTCAACATGGCAATCACTCAACATTCACTAGAGAATTATTGAAGGGGATTAGACATACCGATAGCTTCCCTTAGTATGTTGAATTGTTCACGTGCCAAGGGCTTGGTGAAGATATCTGCAAGCTGTTCATTTGTTGGCACATAGGTCAGCTTGATCTCATCTTTTAGTACGTGATCTCTGATGAAGTGATGCCTTATGCTGACATGTTTCATCCTGTTATGTTGGATTGGATTTTTGGACAGATCAATGGCACTCTTGTTGTCACATTTGATCTCTATTGTTTCAGTCTTCACTCCATAATCCTCAAGCTGTTGCTTTATCCATAGAACTTGAGCAACACAGCTTCCGGCAGCCACATACTCAGCTTCAGTTGTAGACAGGGCTACAGATGATTGCTTCTTGCTGAACCAAGATACTAGACAGCTTCCAAGGAAATGACATCCTCCCGAAGTGCTCTTACGTTCTAGCTTATCTCGTCCATAGTCAGCATCAGTATATCCAATGAGTGTGAAGTCATTTGAAGTTGGATACCATAGACCTGCATCAATTGAGCTCTGCAAATATCTAAAAATTCTTTTTACAGCTGTTAGATGAGATTCTCTGGGGTCAGCTTGATATCTCGCACAATAACATACTGAGTACTGTATATCAGGTCTACTAGCTGTGAGATAAAGTAACGAACCTATCATACCTCGATAGAGTTTAGTATCTACTGACTTACTTTTCTCATCTTTGCATAGGACAGTATCAGTACTCATAGGGGTTGATATGGGTTTGCAGTCCATCATATCGAATTTCTTTAACATTTCTTTGGTGTACTTGGACTGACTTATGAAGATGCCATTCTTACCTTGCTTGATTTGGAGTCCAAGGAAGAAGTTGAGTTCCCCCATCATGGACATCTCGAACTCAGTTTGCATTTGTTTGCTAAATTCTTTGCACAAAGATTCGTCAGTAGCACCAAATATTATATCATCTACATATATTTGTGCAAGTAGGGTATGTTTCTCCTTTTTCTTAATGAACAGGGTTGTGTCAGCTTTTCCCCTGACATAGTTCCTAGTTAGCAGGAAGTTGGTCAACCTCTCATACCAAGCTCTTGGAGCTTGTTTTAGGCCGTTCAGGGCCTTTTTGAGTTTATAAACGTCGTTTGGAAATTTTGGATCTTCAAACCCAGGAGGTTGATTAACATATACCTATTCGTTTATGAAACCATTAAGAAATGCACTTTTAACATCCATTTGGTATAGCTTAAAGTTCATGAAACTGGCATAGGCACACAATATACGTATTGCTTCCAACCTAGCAATAGGTGCAAATGTTTCCCCATAGTCAATACCCTCTTGCTGACTATAGCCTTGGGCTACAAGTCGAGCTTTGTTTCTTATTACATTTCCATGCTTATCTAGTTTGTTTCTAAAGACCCACTTAGTTCCTATGGGCTTTTGATTTCTAGGCCTAGGTACTAAATCCCATACCTCATTTCTGGTGAATTGGTCAAGTTCTTCTTGCATGGCATTTATCCAGTATTCATCATGCTCAGCATCGGCAAAGTTCTTTGGTTCATGTATTGACACAAAAGGAACGTTGCTGAGGAACTTCCTAAGCTGATCTCTTGTCATTAGCTTGTTATCAGCAGCATCAAGAATTGATTTTTCTGAGTGTCCTCTTGGAATCTTTATTTCCTTGGGCAATGTTGTGTCGTTTGGAAGAGGTGTTTCTACAATCTCTACAAGAATAGACTGGTCAGCAAATTTAATTTCAACTTCTTGCTTACCTTTGGTCAGCCCTTGTATTGGTGATTCAGAGGCTCCATTTTGATCAGCGGAAGCTGAGCTTGGTTCATCCTCAGTGAGCGGAGTTGACTTTCCTGCAGGGTCAGCTTCATCGAACTCAACATGGACAGGCTCTTCTACAACCTGAGTTCGTTTATTATAGACTTTATATGCTTTGCTGTTTGTTGAGTACCCTAAGAAGATCGCTTCGTCAGCTTTAGCATCAAATTTTGCAAGATTGTCCTTTGTATTGAGTATAAAGCATTTACACCCAAAAGCACGAAAGTACCCAATGTTGGGCTTTCGTCCTTTCCAAAGTTCATATGGGGTTTTCTTAAGTATAGGTCTTACTAGAGCCCTATTCAGTATATAGCATGCTGTGTGGACAGCTTCACCCCAGAAGTACTTTGGAAGCCTATTTTCACTCAGCATGGTTCTAGCAATTTCGACAATAGTTCTAGTCTTCCTTTCAACAACCCCATTCTGTTGAGGTGTTCTAGGATCAAAGAAATTATGGTCAATACCACTGGTTTCACAGAATTCGTCAAACTGTTGGTTTTTGAACTCTCCACCATTGTCACTTCTAATATGAGCTACTTTTAGGTCTTTGTCAATTTCAAGCTTTTTAATCAATGCGGTGAACATCTCAAACGTTTCATCTTTGCTACTCAGCAAGATGATCCAAATGTACCGAGAGAAATCGTCTACAATGACTAAGGAGAATTTCTTACCTCCCAAGCTGAGTGGCTGGATAGGTCCGAAAAGATCCAAATGTAGTAATTCCAATGGTCTCTTGGTTGAGACAATATTTTTACTATGAAATGACTTTTTAGTTTGTTTGCCTTGCTGACAAGCTTTACACAGTTGATCTTTTTCAAATTTTAATTTGGGTAATCCCTCAACTAATTGCTTTCTAGCTAATTTGGCAAGAAGGTCCATGCTGACATGCCCAAGTCTTCTATGTCATAGCCAGGAGTTATCCTCTTTAGACACTAAGCATATGTTTTTAGAAAACTGTTTTTCTAAATTTAGCATGTATACATTATCTACACGAGGGGCAGTTAAAATTAATTCATTTGTGTTCCCCTCGAGTATTTGACACTTATTATCATCGAATACAACCTTTCTGCCGCTCTTGCAAAGCTGAGCTACACTCAGTAGATTGTATTTGAGACCATTGACTAAGGAGACAGACTCAATAGTTGGGTTACCTCCGATAGTACCTGAGCCGACTATCTTACCCTTCTTATTGTCTCCGAAGCTTACACTTCCTCCTCGTTTAAGCTCTAGTGTGATGAATTGTGTTTCATCACCTGTCATGTGTCTTGAGCATGCGCTATCTATATACCAAAGCTTTGACTTCTCCACGCATGTCAAGCTGACCTGCATTTTAGACTATTCATCTTTAGGTACCCAATTCTTTTTTGGTCCTTTCTTGTTAGTATAAACAGGTGCAAAATCATATTTCAGTTTGTGACGACATACTTTTATAGTGTGGCCATTTTTACCACAGAATTCACATTGGACAGTCTGCTTGTTGAACCAACACACATCTTTTGTGTGTCCCCTTTTCCCACAACAGTCACACTGGGTGAACTGTTTATGCTGACTAGTACTTGAGTACTCAGCATGGGATTTATGTTTATTTAAGCCTTTTACTTGACTCTGTAAGGTTGTAACGTCCTTTCTAAGTTTCTTTGACTCAGATTGAACCTCCGTGACAAACTTATGCATTATTTGAATGTTGCTATGTAAATCTGCATTGTCTTAGAGGAGATATCTGAGGTCACTCAGCTTGACCTCTTCAATCTCGTCACACCACATGCTGAGTAATTTGATTTTTTTTTTACACTTTTTAGTTAGTGTATATAAATCACTCAAGGCATTTACCATTTCGTTTCTAAGCAAAAGTAGGGATGTTACCTCATTGTTGTGTTCCTCCTGGTCAGTTTCATCAGAGAGGTCAGCTCGCTCAGATTGAGAGTGATCAGCATCATCGGCCATGAAGCATATGTTTGCCGTTTCATTTGCATCAGCTTCGGATGATGTTGACTCGTCACTGTCACTCCATGTTGCTACCATTGCCTTTTTGTTTCCCTTCTTATCTCTTTTTAGGTTTGGGGAGCTTGACTTGATGTGCCCAGTTTGGTGACACTCAAAACATGTGACGGACTTGGAGCTGTCCTTCTTATATTTGTCACTGGACTCAGCTTTGTACCTATCACCTCTCTTGTATGGCCGTTTGCTATTTCTGTCATTTCTTCTGAACAACTTCTTCATCTTTCTAGTGAACATGTCTATTTCCTCATCATTAGTTGACTCAGCTTCTGTGGAGTCAGCTTTCATCACTAGTGATTTCTGTTTCTTATCTTCAAACTTTTCTTTAGCTTCAAAGTTTTTCATAGAGATCTCGTGGGTCAGCAAGGATCCGATTAGCTCATCATATTTGTAGGTAGTCAAGTCCTGAGCCTCTTCTACAGCTGTTTTCTTTGCTTGCCAGCTCTTAGGTAGACTTCTCAGGATTTTCTTCACCTGTTCCTCTCCCGTGAAGTTCTTTCCAAGTCTTTTGAGCTCATTTATGATGTTGGTGAATCTTGAGTTCATTTCTGAGATATCTTCGTTCTCGTTCATTTTGAACAGCTCGTAGAGTCTCATATGCTGATTGACTTTGGACTCCTTAACCTTACTTGTGCCTTCATAAGTCACTTCCAACTTCTTCCAAATCTCCTGTGCTAACTCACATCCTGAAATCTTATTGTATTCTGCAGCATCTAAAGCACAGTGAAGCATATTTATAGCCGAAGCATTATTTTGCAATTTTCTGAGGTCATCCTCTGTCCACTCAGCTTCGCTTTTAACAATTTTCTCATTGTTAACAGTTTTATATGGCACATGTGGACCTTGAACAATTGCAAGCCATACACTCATGTTTGTGTCTTGAATAAAGTTTTTCATCCTATTCTTCCAGAATGTATAATTGGATCCAAAGAATAGGGGAGGTCTAGTTATTGATAATCCCTCAGGGAGTATCTATGTTGTTTGGTTCCCTGGAAGGAAACGAGTTCTGTTCTCAGCCATTTATGGGGACCCGCTCAAGATAGTTATATCTTTGAGTAGTGAGCTTAGGCTCGGATACCACTTGTTGGTCCCGTGTGATTAGTTCCAAGGGGGGGTTAGGAACTAATATAACTTTTTTGAGTAGTTAATATGTTGACTTAGTTATTTGGTGAGTTTGTCAACTCAACTTTTGGTTAGCTTGGCCAGATATGTTACAAGACAACTTTGGCCGGATATTGACTAAGGCTGTTTTATTTGTAAGTTAGATATTGACACTCTTGGAGGTCAGCTTCTAACTCAGCACTTGAAATTACTCAAAGTCGACTTTAAACAATTTTATATGTTGAGTAAACTTTACACACAAGACATGCAAATATATATATTGAGAGAGGGTTAGAGATTACTCAGTATCACTTATCCTGGTTCGGCCTCTCCGCCTACGTCCAGTCCCTAGAGTCCTCCAGGCTTTTAGAATCCAATAATGAGCTCTTTAACGGTAGAGCACAAACCGATTACAAGGCAGTTGAATATGCAAGAGTACCTTCCTCTATTCGTCTACTCAACTCCTACTAAGTGCTACAACCTAGCACCTAGATTTCTCTACCACTGAATGTTTACAACCAAACACTCAGCACAACGCTCTCAATGTTACAATTGATAAACACTTGTTCCTTTTCAAATAAAGAACACTTTAGAAGATTACAAGTAATCACTCTAGCATTTACACAGAGAATGGAAGATGGGTGTAAGATCTTTTTGTATCTAAGTGCTTTTGTATCTTTTCTCTCTTGTACTTTTTGCTTTTTTCAATCGGCAATGATCCAAGGAGTTTGATTGTCCTTATATAGGGGAAAATCTGTGTTGGATCATTTTGAAATGATTTAACCGTTGATGTCAAAACGGCTCTTTTAGGGGACAGCTTCTGGTCAGCTTCAGACTGTTCCGGCCATTCCCTTCCTCTGTTTTCCTTCAGATGTCAGGCTTGTCTTCTTGCGTCAGGCTTGTCTTTTTTTGCCAGTTGTCTTTTACCAATAATCCATTGACCCATACATCTCGGAATGTGTCTTTTGTGTAATTCCAAGGTTTCAATTATTGGTGCAGAGGTGTGGCAATCTTTGTCTTGTAGCAAACGACTCTTTCATGCTATCTTGAGGAATCACTCAGCTTCTACTGCGTAAGTCTTTGCCTTCGGCAATTTCTAAGCTGAGTATATTTTTAGTCAGCTCAGCTTCGTAAGACAATTGTTGTTGCGGCTTCTTATGCTGAGCTTTATTTCGCTTCTCTTTGTTGGGCGTTTATGTCTTAGTCTTTGGATGCTAAGTTTTATTCCACTCAGCTTGATACTTTAGACTTCTATGCTGACCTTCATTCCACTTAGCTTGTTTTGTTCATCTCATGCTGACTTCGTCCTGTCTTGCTTTTTATATTTATCTTTATTTATATTTATACTCAACATTGAACAAACGGATTAGTACAATTAAAATAAAGCACTTAAATTTAATTGTCTCTTAATCATGGATGATTTTGTCAAATCAAAATCTTGTGGAAAGGTGTTTCAATAGGAGGAACATGCAACACACAATTAAAGGCCTCATTAGCAGATTTACAAGTATAAGCATCATTATTAGTAAATGTACAACCACGAGTATCACCATCTTCCTGTAGACTGCTAACTTTAACTGCCCGGATTCTCAGGAGAGTTTCAAGATCGAAAAAAAGATAAAATTTAGACCAATCCCACTCTCCATCCTCAGTCACAACATCCGCAATTCTCCAATTCTGAATCTTCGGAGGTGGAGGAAAAGTACAAATTTCCAACAAAGGACGCTTCCCTAACCAGGTATCATTCAAAAAACTAATCGATCTCCCATTACCAACCGACCAACCAATACCAGTGCAGAACTCTGAAAAACCCGCATTAAGTCCTTTCCATAAAAAGGAACAGACCTGAATTTTATCTTTATGCCCCCCAAAAATCCTATCATGCATATACTTCCCGCAAAGGAGCCGGACCCACAATGCATCCGGAGATTGCCACATCCTCCAAAGGAGTTTCATTAACAACACTTTGTTATTATCCCTAGTTTGTCTAATTGATGCGCCTCACGGTGTCGTACCGCAAGGCTCACTAAGGGATAAGTGTACCCCATCGTTATCAAGTAATAATCTGGACAAGTCCAGGTATCGAATCCACAGGATTTATTCCTGCAAGTATCGAGCTACTGGGTCTCAGGTGTTATTTAGGCTTTGGGGGGTTTTGAGTTTGTTTTGATTAAGTTAATCTACTCCTAGTTGAATTACTCTACTCCTAGCTAAGTTATTATATGCCTAATTAAGTTATTCTACTCCTAATTGATCTTTCACTAATGAATTTACCCGAAGGAAAATGGAATGATACGATAATAATGAAGATAGAGCTGCTAAGGCAATTGATTAAAAACCTAACCCTAGTCACTTGTATTCGAGGCGATTAACCCTACTTATCCTTCTGACGTCCCTAGTACGTGATTCCTTTGTAAGGGCAAAACTAGGTCTAAGGCTCAGCAATTTGGGCCTCATCAACTAAAAGGTTGTCAATCTCTTAGGCTCTGACTAGGTCAGATTCGGCTCGCAATATGTGCCAACTTGATTTTTGGACTTTTGAATGAGTTAAACCAATCGAATAAAGCGTAAGACAAAGATTAAATCAATAAATCAATATGAACAGAACAAAAACTATAATATTATTAAAGATGGAGAGAAATTGTCACATGTATTCAATTAGCCTAGGATTCATAGACTGTATCAAGCGTTTAAACAAACTATGAAAAAGATTGAGAAAATCCCTTTTAGGGAACATGTCTACCGTTGTAGGCGTCTTCCTAGGACTTAAAGACGGACCTTGAACAATCCTCGATGGGTGGAGCTTCAGAAGTTCTTTAATGGAGGTTGAAGGAGATGGAGGAGGTGGAGAGGATTCTTTAAGGGTGAAATCTAAGGAAAATTACAAGAATGAAAGGTATCTAATTTACAATAAAAGGTCCTCTTTATAGTTGTGTTTGAGTCCTGATGCTAATTGGATTTGTTTCCTGTTGCAGGTGGGAGAGTCGGGACGCAATCGTCGAGTCATGGGGTCGGGAATTAGTCAAAAGACTGATTCCTGAGGCGCAGCTCGCCGAGCTGGCACTAGCCAGCTCGCTGAGTTGCTGGCCGAGCTAGAAAACAGCTTCGCCGAGCTGGCCTACAGAGGCCACTTTTTGCGCTCTAGACATGCCCAATTCGCCAAGCGACTGTCGGGGGGTCCCCGAGATGCGATTTTTAACCGAAATTGATCCCCTTTTAACCTGCACACGCACATAAACTCCAAAGAACGTTAGTCCAAAGTCTAAATTGACCCACCAGTCGTTAGATTTGAGTGAAAACTCCATTTAGTGAGACCTTTGGTGGATCAATTAGCCATAATAAATAATTGAAAGTTAACATACGTGCTATTTTGGCGATATTTGCCCAAAAACAACTAGAAAACGAGCCTAAACAACGAAAAGTAAATAGAACATATACAATTTCTAACTAACTCACACAAAAGCATATAAATGCGAGAATTGCTCGCTTATTCATAAAATAACGCTAAAAACCGTCCTAAAACCGTACCCAAAGATAGGGGGTTTTGACCCCTATCAAACCTCCTCGCACTTAAAACTTTACTTATCCCCAAGTAAAATAAAAAACTAAACCCGCAATCACAAGCAAGTTAGGAAACCTCCTGGTTTTACTAGGTGCTTGACACAATTTCGAGCATCTGTAGTTACATGCATTCAGAAGTACAAAGTAGAGACACGATATCCAAAAGCCGCATTTCAATTATCATAAGTCATATGCTTAAGAAAAGGACACATGTTCAATTAAACGAGCTTAAGGGGATAGCTAAGTAAAACACCTCACCATAGGTAGTTCACTCAATTCACACAATTTTAGTGGCTAAAGTGTTTACTCTCGGCTTATGTTCTTGCTTAGGATTACATTGATTTTACACGTTCATCCGAGTTCCTCTACTATGCTATATGACTCCGATGATATCAAAAACAGACTCGAATTGAGGTTGTAATATGGTTAGAGGGTTAAAGGTACAACAAAGGTTAGGAGTTCTAGCGCTAGAAAAACAAAGTTTAAAATGGCTTTAGCAAAATATGAATTGACTGAGCTTTTTATTCATTATTTTTTCTGAGACGTTCTAATTTTAAGAACTGGGGAATGGAGTTCTCCCCTTTTTGTTCGTCTCTTTTTCTTTTCTTTTTTCTTTTTCTTTTCCTTTTCTGTTTTTCTTTTTCTTTTGGATAGTGATGCTCATTCACTTCTTAGCCTTTTGGCTTGCTACTATAATGCCATAAACAAAGAGAAAGCGCTAGAAGAGAAGGACTCGATGTGAGCTTTGCAAAAACTCGGGTTAGGTAACAAACTAAGTGATAGTTTGCAAAAATCGGGTTAGAACGAAAGAAAAACTACAAGTTACAAAATACAGGCTCAAAGGGGCTTCCTAGAATGGATGAAAAAGAGAAAATAAGGTAAAGAAAAAGGTTAGTTCTAATGAGGCTGATTCATCGTTTATCATCTCAAATCATTGCATGCAGGTTCAACTCAGTATTAGGTGCAAAATCTGTAATCTTTCCACAAGTCAAAGCATTCACACAAAAATGTCAAGAAAAAGAGCTTTTTGATGTTCGCTCTTGGGCTCAAGTTCAACTCACAATTCTTGGGTTTCAATTTTGTGTTTATTAGTTCTCTCCAAGCTCAAATTCAATATCACATGCCTTCAATCCTTAAGTTATCTACCTAAGTACTGATTTTAGCATTTCTTCAAAAGTAGAGTCTAAATGCAATATTTAGCTCATGCTCTTACAGATACAAGGATTGTGTCCTACACCTAAACTAGTTGTCATGCAATTTTAGATTCGGTTCTCAGTCCCCAAAAACAAATAACAAAGTTTAGATTCGAAGGAAGTTTTCGATTTTAGGTCCTAAACATGCAAAAACATACATAAGGCATAAATAAAACCCAAAAACACAAAACTAAACTAGACACGACGTAACAAAAATTTAAAAAAATTCACAATTTTTGTAAGTTTGTCTACCCCTCCTCCTCACACTTAAATCATGCAATAAGTTCCAACATTGCATATAAAACAATAAAACACATGTGAAAGAAGTTAGGGTGGAGAAGACAACTTACTAACCAAAGTTAAAAACAGAAATCTATAATTGAATTAAAAAGAAAAACAAACCTAGAAAAAGTTTTAATCCAAACTTGGGTTGCCTCCTAAGAATCGCTACTTTTATAGTCGGTTAGCTCGACATAGAGTTCCTTCCTAAGTATAAGCTTCTATCCGCGTTAGGAACTCGAATTCCTTAACAAATAATCCGTACCTACAAAACGGATTAGGGGCCTCAAATAAGTTTAATGAAAATAAGCGGCCAAATTTAAACATATTATGAAAAAAATTGGTTTGCTCCCTTTTGGATTCTCTTGGTAGGTCGAAGAGAGTGAAAACTTCTGAGCATGAAGCAAACCTAAACTTTTCTAACTTTTGAGGAAAAGGTAGTTGAGATACACAAGTTTTGATTTGATCTTTTATCTCTATCATATGATTTAGAATTTCAGATTTTGAACTGGGGTTGCTTATCGCTTCCGGTTCCTCACTTACCTTGAGTGATGCATGTGACAGTGGACTTGGTTCTACCTTTTTGTCGTTCCTCAAGGAGATGACTTGAGTTGATTCCCTTTGTGGGATTTCTATGTTTTCGTTTATGCCTGGGAGAGCATCTCGGGATTGCTTTTGCATCTAATGGTTTATTTGAGCCAATTGGTTGCTCAAGTCCTTGCAAACCTCCTCATTGATTGTAAGTCGGGCCGATATTCCTTTCAAAAGGGACAACACCTCATCTCGTGAGCTAGAGGGTTATGGAGGAACTTGGCTTGCTTGTTCGTAAGGAAACATTCCCAATTCATTTTCCCTATGCTCATTAACATACCTATTTGGAGGTCTCAACATGTTAGGGTTCCTGTAGGACAGATTTAAGTGTTGAGGTCTCCTCCAATCACTATCATAAAAGCTATAAGAATTGGGGTTAGAATTATACCTTTGGTGATTACCCATAAAACTTACACTTTCATTGGTGTTGAGGCTCAGTTTCGCCATCAAGATATCCATTTTCTTATTTAACTCGGCCATGGAGGGATTGGGAGCCTCATTCTCCAGGGCATGAATGTATTGTCTTGATGGGATAGTAAACTTTTGAGCTTGCCACTCGACTATTTCTTGCCAATTCATTGATCAAAGAATGCTGAGAAAAAGTGAAGTTCTACCACAAAAGTTGATAAGTAAAAGTATACAGTTATGAACAAATACAAAAGATATGAACAAGTATAGAAGGTATAAAGAATTATATATAAATAGGTATAAACGATATGAACAAAGGATATTCACAAAAGGAATGCCTAAACTAACAAATCGACCTTTGGTTCGATATTACAGAAGAAATAAATCCTCGGCAACGGTGCCAAAAACTTGATTATTGGCGGTTGTTGGGTATTTATAGATTTAATCTACTTTCCCCGGCAACGGCACCAAAAACTTGATGCGCCTCGCGGTGTCGTACCACAAGGCTCACTAAGTGATAAGTGTACCCCGTCGTTATCAAGTAATAATATGGACAAGTCTAGGTATCGAATCCACAGGATTTATTCCTACAAGTATCGAGCTACTGGGTCTCAGGTGTTATCTAGGCTTTGGGGGGTTTTGAGTTTGTTTTGATTAAGTTAATCTACTCCTAGTTGAATTACTCTATGTTGGTCCCGTAAAACGTGACAAGGTTAGTTCCAAGGGGGGGGGATAGGAACTATTTAAAATTTTGTCCGTTAAGGCTGACTTCTTTTCTTTGAGAAAAGGTTTACACAGCGGCGCTAAGTAGATTTAAGACACAAGCTTAGTCAACTGGTGACTAAGTCTGCTTCTTTCCTTGAGTCAGGAGATATCACTTAAGTCTATTCCTTAACTCAGCTTCTTAGTGCACTCAACTCAGCGTGAGTTCGTTACTTAGTCAGTTTTATAGCAAGCAATATATAAAGGAGTTTAAAGGTTAGAAATATGTTACTCAGCAGACATATCCTGGTTCGGCCTCTCCGCCTACGTCTAGTTCCCGGAACTCGTTCTGAGCTTTTTGAATCCTCTACTGAGCTCTTTAAAGGTAGAGCACGAAACCTTTTACAATAGAAGCTGAGTATATAAGAGTACCTTCCTCTATTCCTCTACTCACTCCTATACCTACCGCTGAGTACTATAACCGAGTACTCAGCTTCTCCTTTCTATTCTTCTAGAAATGATAAGTGTTTGTCCTAAACAACAATTGCTAAGACACTTTAGATGAATGAAATCACTCTAGACTTTTACACAAAGATTGGAATTGGTGTAAGGTTTGCTTTGCTTTTCTTACAGAACTTCAAGTATGAATTTGGTCAGCGTTTCAACTTGATTGAAGATCTGCATCGAATGAAGCATTTGAAAGGCCTATTTATAGTGACACTTCGAACACCGGTGATTTCGAATTTTGAAATAACCGTTGGAGGCTAACGGCTTCCTGTCGCTATCATTCTGGACGTGCTCAGTGTCGTTGGTCAATGAAATTCTTGTATCTTCTGTTTATGGCAGTGCTCAGCAGCTTTTTGTCAGATGAACAGAATGTTTTGCCATTTATAGTAAAGTCATCCAGACAGCTTACTGCATCTTCTGAGCTTTACCCAAAGTAGAAATACTTTGTCTACAAGTTGGTTCTGTTCTCCCGCTGACTTGTACTTCTTGTCGTTCAACTCAGCAGCTTCATCTTGAAGCAATTGATAGAAGGCTTCTCGATCTTTCTTCACACTGAGCTAGTGCTTTGCTTAAAACGACTGCGTTTTGTCTTCCTGGGCCGTGAGGTCTTGATCTGTTGATTTGGGCTTGACTTCCTCTTATGGGACTTTAGGCTTTTTATCTTAATGTCTTATAAATCAAATTAACTCAACATTGAACAAACACATTAGTATGAATAAATCAAATCATTTAAATTTAATTTGTTAGAATATTTTTATCATTCACATAAATAATTTTGTCAAATCAAAATCATGTGGAAAGGTGTTTCAACACTCTACTCCTAGCTAAGTTATTCTACGCCTAATTAAGTTATTCTACTCCTAATTGATCTTTCACTAACAAATTTACCCGAAGGAACATGGAATGATACGATAATAATGAAGATAGAGTTGCTAAGGCAATTGATTAAAAACCTAACCCTAATCACTTGTATTCGAGGCGATTAACCGTACTTATCCTTCTAACGTCCCTAGTACGTGATTCCTTTGTAAGGGAGAAACTAGGTCTAAGGCTCAGCAATTTGGGCCTCATCAACTAAGAGGTTGTCAATCCCTTAGGCTCTGACTAGGTCTGATTCGGCTCGCAATATGTGCCAGCTTGATTTTTGGACTTTTGAATGAGTTAAACCAATCGAATAAATCGTAAGACAAAGATTAAATCAATAAATCAATATGAACAGAACAAAAACTATAATATTATTAAAGATGGAGAGAAATTGTCACATGTATTCAATTAGCATAGGATTCATAGACTGTATCAAGCATTAAAACAAACTATGAAAAAGATTGAGAAAATCCCTTTCAGGGAACCTGTCTACCGCTGCAGGCATCTTCCTAGGACTTAAAGACGGACCTTGAACAATCCTCGATGGGCGGAGCTTCGGAAGTTCTTCAATGGAGGTTGAAGGAGATGGAGGAGGTGGAGAGGATTCTTCAAGGGTGAAAGCTAAGGAAAATTACAAGAATCAAAGATATCTAATTTACAATAAAAAGGTCCTATTTATAGTTGTGTTTAAGTTCCGATGCTAATTGGATTTGTTTCCTACAGCTTCGCCGAGCTGGCCTACAGAGGCCAGTTTTTGCGCTCTAGACATGCCCAATTCACCAAGCGACTGGCGGGGGGTCCCCGAGATGCGATGTTTTTTACCAAAATTGATCCCGTTTTAACCTGCACACGCACATAAACTCCAAAGAACGTTAGTCCAAAGGCTAAATTGACCCACCGGTCGTTAGATTTGAGTGAAAACTACGTTTAGTGAGACCTTTGGTGGATCAATTAGCCATAATAAATAATTGAAAGTTAACATACGTGCTATTTTGGCGATATTTGCCCAAAAACAACTAGAAAACGAGCCTAAACAATGAAAAGTAAATAGAACATATACAATTTCTAACTAACTCACACAAAAGCATATAAATGCGAGAATTGCTCGCTTATTCATAAAATAACGCTAAAAACCGTCCTAAAATTGTACCCAAAGATAGGGGTTTTTTACCCCTATCACTAATCCCAAGGCCACCCATACTTTTATACTAGCAAACCTCCTTCCAAGGAACAAGATGAATTTTTCTTCACTCAACAGAGTCCCCCCATAGGAAACACCGATTAACTTTATCTAAACCGTTAAGAAATGGTTTAGGAATATGACAAACTTGCATAATATGATTAGGCTCCGTGCAATTTATAGACTGAATCAAAGTAAGCCGATCCATAAGAGAAAGCAATTTTACCTTCCAATTAAGACACTTACTATTAATTTTGTCAAAAATATATTTGAAAGACGCTTTAGACACACTCTCACTATGGAGCGGTATCCCAAGATATTTGCCCAAAGATTTAGTAAGAGGAATGCACGACATCTCACTCAGCCGTCTATAGAGACTTTGTTCCATATTATTAGAACACAGCATCCTAGATTTTTGGATTTTAAGTTTTTGCCCTGAAGCAGAGCAAAAGCAATTGAGAATATCCATAATCACACCAATTTGCTCCTCACTCCCTTCGACAAAAATAATCACATCAGCCGCAAAAAACAAGTGCATCACAGGGGGGCAAAACTTGTTAATGGACACAGGATGGAAACTCCCAGAAGCCATAGCCTCCTATATAAGATGAGTTAACCTCTCTATATCAATAACGAACAAGAAAGGGCTCACAGGGTCACCCTTATGAATGCCCCGGGAAGGAACAAAATCATTCGACATATCCCCATTGATCATAACTTAAAACACTGAAGAAGTAATGCATACCTCAATTAACCTCCTCCAATCCTCTAGGATCCTAGCAAGCTTCAAACTTTCAAGAAGAAAACTCCAGTTAAGATGATCATAGGCATTTTCCAGATCAAGTTTTAAAGCCACCATACCACGCTTCCCCTTTTTAACTTTCATTAAATGAACCATTTCCTGTGCAATAATGACATTACCAATCATCTGTCTACCAGGCACAAAGTGTAGGAAAATAGACAAGCCTAGGCATAGCGGAATAATAAAATTTTATCTATTTTATCTATTTCCCTTTTCCAAGATCTGTTAATTGTTATTTCATATAAAGAGGGATAGATAGTAATACCTTTATTGATGAACTATCTACCGTTGCAAACGAAGTGCCCACAACTTGTTATTATCAACTCGTGAACCACGAACGTTTGATTCAACACAAAACCAAAAGATAATCAGTAATCAATCTTCAATGAATAGCAATCGCAATGACTGCCTCTAACAGAAATCGATACGAGATCAAAGAGGGAGTAAGAAATAAAGTAATTAGCCGAGACGAAAGACGGAACGATTCCTCCTCTCCTATTTTGTGTGTGTCAAAATTTGGGGTTAGGGAAGTCTATTTATAGACTTTTCTTAACCCTAATCCCAGTTGTGTTAGGTAATTAAATAATTGGAATCTTATACGGAATAGGATTCCCAATTAGATAATTAAATAAACACTTTACTATTATCTAAATAATAACTAATTATATCTAGATAATTATTATTAATCAAATTGATAATTAATTAATGTTAGGGATAATTAAAAAGAGTTTCAATCACATAAAACTTCTAATTAATATTATCAGATAATCTTTTAATTTAATTGATAACCATAATCAAATTATAATTATTAATCAAATTAATTTATCCCTAAATTAATTTAAATTTCGGCCCATATGTATATGTCCCACTAATTATATTTTCGTCCTCCGATTCCAAGTCCCATATGCGACTGATATGTTGGAAATTAGGCTAAGGTATAGCAGCGGAAATATAAATTTTTTAACCTATTTCCATAAACCACAAGATCCGTTAACCGTTATTTCATATAAAGAATGATAAGAAGAATTACCTTTTGATGATCAATCTACCGTTGTTAATGAAGTGCCCACAACTCTTCTCCGAGTTCCCAAACACGAAATAAAACACGGGAAGATTAATTTAAAATCAACCGTTGAATAGCAACCAAAGTAGATTGCCTCTAACTAATCAACACAAGATCAAGGATAAGAAAAATAGAAGAAATCAATTGATCGGAAGGAAGCCGTGGAAACTCTCGTCTTCGAACTAGGGGTGTCGAAATTTTCTCTCTCTTGTACTATATGGATTTCGAAAATCTCAATAGGGGATTAGCTCTAGGATTTCGAAAATCCCATAGGGTGGGGTATTTATAATCTCTTGTATCTAATCCCTAGTTAGATAGAATTAGGTTACTGAATAGGAATTCAATTCGGAATAGAATTCCTAATTATTATCTCATTATATATCTAATATATTAAGGATAATAATAATAACCTTATTGGATAATAATATGAGTATTATAATCTAATTAAAAATCCTAACTTATTTATCTCTTAATTAATTTAATTCATAATCCTAATCTAATTAGGATTAACAAAATCAAATTAATTATTCATGTATTTAACTACATGAATTTCAACCCCCCTTGGTCCATGGGCCTTATTGGGCTCAATTGGGCTTCCATCAATTAATTAACATCTATCTCTCTTTTAGATTCCAAGTCTTGTATGTGACCCATTAGGTTCTTATTGCTTCTAGCCGTATGCAACGTTATTAAATTAATTTTCAAAGAATTATATTTAATCTTTGCATAACGGAATGATGTACAGAGTATGTGATTAGCAAGTCCGTAATCATTCCCCCAAAGCTATAAGAAGACAGGTTGATTCTATCGTTAACCTTTTCGTATTAGTTACAGTATAATTCGATCCTTTATCAACTACATCCTTGAACTGAATCTTATGACTATGGGTGATGTTAAGTCACATATAGCGAGACGTTCGTTTTACTTGTACAGGCCGAGTCAACTCAAAAAGATAGGTTAAGTGAAATCTGTATTTCAACTCTTAAGCTATCACCTTGCAAGGATTTAGAGTCAAGTCTTCCATAAGCGATCCATGGATGTATCTCCCATTTATCGGGAGTGATAAATGCTCAATCCAATATATAACGATCCCACAATCACTTCCTGTGATACCCAACATCTACTGTTCACACCCCAGAGTCATCTCTGTTAAGGATCGTGTTACACCAGAGTCAAAGCGTCACATTCCGTAATCCAGAATACCAATTAATATTCCTTTGAGTCTGAGGATTAGTTATACCTATTAATACCAATGAGATGAACATGTGACAAGGATGAATCTACCCATCCTGTTATCTCAAATCGGATCCCCAATCCTAATGAACAACTTTTCATCGGATCTATGTAACTGTCCAAATATCTGTATATATGAAGCTTGTGAGATCAGCTTTCTGTCGGACAGAAGACATTGTTACATACACATCTCAACAGTGATATATCAATTCTAAACATATCACTTGACTTGGGGTGGTTTTAAGTTTATTAGTTTATTATAAAGTTTTGTCTCACTTCATGCTTGTATGAACACTTTATAATCATTTTAAATAAACTTACGGATTTCCTTTTATTAGACATTATTTAGTGCTTAAAAGGGATTGCCTTTATATAGTTATAAAACATATATCTCATTAAAACAAATGATATAAAGAACAATTAATTTACATTAAGTTTGTATCCTAGAGCAATTGTCTATAGGACACTAAACCCCAACATACTCCCACTTGGACTAAAGCCAATTGTTTCTAAAACTTATCCCAGTAGAAGTTAAATGACGATCATGTACTCTCTGGGTTAAAGGATTTGTCAACGGATCTGCAACGTTGTCCTCGGTAGGTACTCTTTCTATTCTCACATCTCCTCTAGCCACAATCTCTCTAATGATGTGGTATCGCTTAAGGTAATGCTTGGACGCATTATGAGACCGTGGTTCCTTTGCTTGCGCAATGGCTCCATTGTTATCACAATACAGTGTAATGGGATTTACAATGTCAGGCACCACACCAAGTTCTATAATGAACTTTCTTATCCAAACCGCTTCCTTTGTTGCTTTCGCAGCTGTGATATACTCTGACTCGGTCGTAGAGAAAGCTACGCTTCCCTGCTTGGAACTCTTCCAACTGACCGCGCCCCCATTCAAGATAAACAGGTATCCTGATTGGGATTTAAAATCATTCTCATCTGTGAGATGACTTGCGTCTGAAAATCCTTCTATTTTTAGATCACCTTCTCCGTACACTAGGAACATATCTTTAGTTCTTCTCAAGTACTTAAGAATGTTCTTGACGGCAATCCAATGCTCGTCTCCCGGATTCCCTTGGTAACGACTCATTACAGATAACGCGAACGCTACGTCAGGTCTAGGTTCATAGCATAGCATACATAATCGAACCGATTGTGCTGGCGTACGGGACTACAGCCATGCGTCTTTTGTCATCATCGATTTTAAGACATTGATGATTGTTTAACTTTACTCCATGTAGCATGGGTAAGTTACCTCGTTTCGATTCAAGCATGCTAAACCGATTTAGCACCTTTTCAATGTATGTAGTGTTGGTCCCTTGAAAGGTTGCAAGTATAGTTCCAAGGGGGGGTTGGGAACTATTTAAACTTTTTTTCGCAATTTAGGCAGACTTCTTTTTCTAAAGAAAAAGGTTTGAACAGCGGCGCTGAGTAAACAGTAAGATACTGGCTTAGTCAACAGGTGACTAGGTCAGTTCCTCAGCTTGAGTCAGGAGATAGCACTTGGAGTCTATTCCTGAACTCAGACGTTCAACGCGCACAACTCAACTTGACCTCTTTACTTGGTCAGTTTTGATTATTTAAAGCAAGCAATATAAATTAGGAGTTAAGGTTTAGAAATACTTCACTCAGCAGATTTATCCAGGTTCGGCTTAGAAGAAGCCGAACCTGGATAAATCTGCTGAGTGAGTATTTCTAAACCTTAACTCCTTATTCATATTGCTTGCTTAAAACAAACTAAAACTGACCAAGTAAAAGAGGTCAAGCTGAGTTGTGCGTTACCAACGAGAAGGTTCAGGAATAGACTCTAAGTGCTATTTCCTGACCTAAGCAATGAAGCTGTCCTAGTCACTAGTTGACTAAGCCAGTGTCTTGCTGAGTGGTAAGCGCCGCTGTTAGATAAACTTTTCTTGAAGAAAAGAAATCTGCCCAACTTATTTTAGAAAAAGGTAAAATAGTTCCTAACCCCCCCTTGGAACTATATTTGCAACCTTACAAGGGACCAACAAGTGGTATCAGAGCCTAAAAGCTCACTTTAAAAGGTCTAACAACCTTGAGCTGATCCCTACCATGGGCGAAAATAGCACTCGGTTTCTCCCTGGAAACCAAACAACTCAAATACTGCCTGAGGGGCTGTCCATTACTAGGCCTCCCCTATTCTTGGGGTCAAACTATACCTTCTGGAAGAATAGGATGAAAAACTTCATTCAGGCTACAAACATGAGTGCCTGGCTATCTATAGTCCAAGGCCCGTTTGTACCTGTGAAAGTTGTTGCTGGCCAGTCAGTTGTTAAAGCTGAGATTGAATGGACAGAGGATGATCGTAAGAAGCTTCAAAACCATGCTTCGGCTATCAATATGCTTCACTGTGCGCTCGATGCTGCAGAATATAATAAAATCTCAGGTTGTGAGTCGGCACAAGAGATCTGGAAAAAGCTGGAAGTCACCTACGAGGGAACAAACAAAGTAAAAGAATCCAAGGTGAATCAGCAGATGAGACTGTACAAGCTGTTCGAGATGAACAATGATGAGGGCATTTCAGACATGAACGCAAAGTTCACCAACATCATTAATGAGCTCAAGAGACTTGGGAAAATCTTCACTGAGGAAGAACAAGTCAAAAAGATACTCAGGAGTCTTCCAAAAGACTGGCAAGCAAAGAAGACAGCAGTTGAGGAAGCTCAGGATTTAACCACCTACAAATATGACGAACTCATCGGTTCATTGCTGACCCATGAGATATCCATGAAAAACTTTGAGGTGAAGGAAAAATCTGATGACAAGAAGCAGAAGTCACTTGTCATGAAGGCTGACTCCACTGACGGGAGTTCAACTGATGATGAGGAGATGGCCATGTTCACAAGAAAGATGAAGAGGCTGTTCAGGAAGAACGACAAATATTCTAAAAAGCCTTACAAAAAGTTTGATAAGTATAAGGCTGACTCAAGCGACAGCAAATACAGAAAGGACAGCTCAAAGCCCATTACATGCTTTGAGTGCCACCAAGATGGCCATATTAAGTCAAACTGCCCCACGCTGAGGAAAGACAAGAAAAGTGGGAAGAAGGCAATGGTGGCTACTTGGAGTGACAGTGATGAATCTTCATCAACAGAAACTGAGGCCACCGAGTCAGCGAAGATATGCTTTATGGCTGACGAACTTGCTGAGCCATGCATTTCTGAGCATGCTGACCAATCTGATGAGTCAGATAATGAAGAGCAATCTAATGAGGTAATCTCACTCTCTCAACTCAGAAATGAAATGGGTAACGCCCTGAGTGATCTCTATACACTTGTTAAAAAGTGTAATAGGAAGATTAAAGCACTCAGCCGGCGCTGTGATGAAGTAGAAGAGGTCAAACTGAGTGACCTCAGATACCTTCTTCAAGACAACTCAGTTTTGCATGAAAATATGAAAATCATTCATGAGTCTGTCTCTGAAGTCCAGTCAGTTTCAAAGAAACTGAGGAAGGATGTCACAACCATTCAGAACCAATTAAAGGTTCCAAACAAAAACAATTTTCCGCTGAGAACTCAGTATCAAGGTACACAGTACCAAGGTACTCAGCAGAGAAGAAATCCCCAGCGAAAAGTCCAATGTGATTTTTGTGGGAAGTTAGGACACACTACTAAAGTGTGCTGGCACGCTCAGCACTGGGGTGCTGACAAGTCAGTAAAAAATCCTAAACAGAAGGTCAGTTGTGACTTCTGTGGAAAGAATGGCCATACTGTCCATGTATGCCTCCATAAAATAAAATATGATGCTATACCTGTTGCACTTAACAAGTCAGGACCCAAAAAGAATTGGGTACCTAAAAGTAACTAGTTACAATGCAGGTAAGCCTGAGATGTGCCGAGAAGTCAAAGATGTGGTATATTGACAGCGCATGCTCAAGGCATATGACGGGTGATGAAACTCAGTTCATCACGTTTGAACGTAAACGAGGAGGGAGTATAAGTTTTGGAGACAACAAGAAGGGTAAGATAGTAGGCTCAGGAACCATCAGAGGTAATCCTACTATTGAATCTGTCTCCCTAGTCAGCGGACTCAAATATAACTTACTCAGCGTAGCTCAGCTATATGACAATGGGAGAAAAGTTATTTTTGATGCTACTGGATGTAAAATATACGAGGGTAAAACTAATGAGTTAATTTTAACTGCCCCTCGGATAGATAATGTCTTTATGCTAGACTTAGAGAAAAAGTTTTCAAAAACTGTGTGCTTAGTAACAAAGGAAGAAAATTCCTGGCTATGGAACATGAGACTTGGTCATGTAAGCATGGACCTCCTGGCCAAACTAGCAAGAAAGCAATTGGTTGAGGGACTGCCTGAACTTAAATTCCAAAAAGATCAATTATGCCACGCTTGCCAAGCTGGAAAACAAACCAAACAATCTTTTCACAGTAAAAACATTGTCTCAACTAAACGTCCGTTAGAATTACTACACTTGGATCTCTTTGGTCCAGTCCAGCCGCTGAGTCTGGGTGGAAGAAGATTTTCCTTGGTCATTGTAGATGATTTCTCTCGGTATACGTGGGTTATCTTACTGACCAGCAAGGATGAGACCTTTGAGACATTTTCAAATTTGGTTAGAAAAATTGAAAATGAAAAAGACCTAAAATTAGCTCATATCCGTAGTGATAACGGTGGAGAATTCAAAAACCAAAAGTTTGTTGAATTCTGTGAAGCCAGCGGCATTGACCACAATTTTTCTGCTCCTAGAACACCTCAGCAAAATGGGGTTGTAGAAAGGAAGAACAGAACTCTGGTTGAAATAGCCAGGACAATGCTGGATGAGCATAGGCTTCCAAAGTATTTTTGGGGTGAGGCTGTTAACACAGCATGCTACATTCTTAATAGGGCTCTAGTTAGACCTATACTCAAGAAAACCCCCTATGAACTTTGGAAAGGACGAAAGCCCAATATTGGATACTTTCGTGCCTTTGGCTGTAGATATTTTATTTTAAATACCAAAGATAGCTTAGCAAAGTTTGATTCAAAAGCTGATGAAGCTATCTTTCTGGGCTACTCAACAAACAGCAAAGCATACAGAGTTTTTAATAAGCGAACTCAAGTTTTAGAAGAGTCAATACATGTAGAGTTCGATGAAACTGACCCTGCAGGTAGATACCAGCCGCTGACTGAAGATGATCCAAACTCAGTAACCATCGCTGACTCAGAACCAGCTACTGAGTCATTCACGAAAAGGCTGACCAAGAGTAAGAGTGAACCTAAGATTACTTTTACTGACCCATCTACTTCTGCAGAGATTGTTGAAACAGGAACAGCATAAGACATGAATCTACCCAAAGAAATAAGGATTCCTAAAGGGCACTCCGAAAGTGCAATCCTTGATTCTGCTGGGAATACCCTGATGATGAGGAATCAACTCAGGAAATACCTCAGCAATGTTGCTTTCGTCTCAGTACAAGAACCGAAGAATTTCGCTGAAGCTGAGTACGATGAATTATGGATGAACGCAATGCAAGAGGAGCTCGATCAATTTCGAAGAAATGATGTATGGGAGTTAGTGCCTCATCCAAAGAGTCAAAAGACCATCGGAACAAGATGGGTCTTCAGGAACAAGATGGACGAACAAGGAAACGTAGTCAGGAACAAAGCAAGGCTTGTAGCTCAGGGCTACAGTCAGCAAGAAGGTATAGACTACACTGGCGGATATCTTCACGAAGCCACTGGCTCGTGAGCAGTTCAGCATACTGAGAGAAGCAATTGGTATGTTTAATCCTCTTCAGTAAATTCATGTGCTAAATGAATATTGAATGCTGAGTGAATTACATGCTGAATGATTTATTGTTTGCTGAGTATCTCATTGAAACTGACTGAATATACAATACTGAGTAAACTTGCACACTGAGTAAATTAGTTTAGAACTTGAACTTAAAATCATCCTTAAATAATGCACTGACCGCTCAGAATATCAAACGCTTGACATTCTAAATACTGAGTGATTAATCTGTTAGCATAAATGCCAATAACGCGTATAACCTAGGATGACGTATTCGCCGTAATGTGTCATAAATGCCAGGATCCTTGTCGGTACATGATCCCAAGGTAAAACTGACACATGGATTTGGTTAAGATCCACACCGTTCAACTTGTCTATAAATTATGGGCATTTCCCCATTTTTTACTCTTTACGCTTAACAAATTCTTAAGGCTAAGAAATTACTCAAATTTCTCTCTCTCAAATACCTCTATTCTCTCCATCTTAAAAGAATGACTAAGCTATCCTTCAACGTCTCCGGTGACGGCCAAAATAAGTCCAGCTCCGATGAACCTTCACGAAACCCTTCCACCTCTAGCAAGGGTAAAACTGATCAAAACTCTGAAAAAGAGAAAGCTGTGAAAATACGAACCTACTCCAAAGTCTTCGAAAGTGTTCTCGAATGGAAAGTTGAGCCCTCCAGATGGGTTTCTGAGCACTTCGTCCAACATGAACAACCGTTTGCCGAATGGATTGCAAAGAACGAATGGACTGGGCTGTTCTCCGTCAGAGATGAAACGTATCCTGACCTGGTAAGGGAGTTTTACCACAATCTCATGGTTGCCAATGACTCCCCTGACTATCCAAGCACTAAAGTAAAAGGAAAGACGATCTTCATCAACCCTCTGTACATAGGAGTGAGGTTGAGGAAGTCTGGAGATCAGGACAAGACCGACTACGTCCATACTTTCTGCAAACCTGAGGGTCACTCAGGCGAGATCTCAGCATCTTCAATGGGACAGCACCAAAAGATGGCTCACTACCTGCTGAGCTACTTCATTTACCCTAAGATAAACTGCACGACCTCAGCAACGAACTTTGAACAGTGCTTCATATGGCACATGCTGACGTACACCCCCATCAACATGCTGGTCTTCCTCGTTGCTGGGTTCCTACGCAGCACGGGTATAATGAGGTTGGGATCAATCATTACCAGGATCCTCATCGACCATAAGATTGACCTTGAAGGTGAGGAATCTTTCAGAGGAACCGAAATCACAGCTGCCTCGCTGAGGGCACTGAAATATGGGCAGCCTTTGAAGAAAGGAAAAGCTGCTGCTGCTGCTGGCCAAGCTGATCAGACTGAGGAGACTATAGCTGAGCCTAAGAAAAGGCGAAGAACTAAGGCCCCAGCTTCTCGCAAGAGAAAATCTGCTGAGACACCTAATGCTGTGTCTCCAGCAAAGAGGCAGAGGTCAGCTGGAAAGTCAGCTGAGAAGAGAAGCAGGCAAGATAAGCCTGACACTGAGGAAGCTGCTGAGCTATCTCAGAAGAAGCAGAAGTCTTCAACACTGGCACCTCTCGACGTCATGCCGACAGATTTTATTGTACCAGGTGATTCTCATTTCACTCAATGCCAATGTACTGATGCTGAGGAACCTGAGGTCCAGTTAGATGACCACTTCATCTCCCAAGTTGAGGAAGAACTTGATGGAGATAATACTGAAGAAGAAGAAGAAGAAGACGATGAAACCAGCGGTCAGGATGACGCTGAGGAGTCTGAAGAGTATGACATCGAAATTGAAGCTGAGGACGCTAACACTGGGTTAGCAGGTGGAGCTGTGCAGACTGACACTGAGTTGGCTGCGGGAGTTGAACAACTTGAAGAGCAAGCTGACCAGATTCAGACTGAGCAAAAGGAACCTTCTCCTACTCACTCAATAGAACCTGCTCATCATACCACTCCACCACGTAGAAGGTGAAAACTGGTTAAGGCCAGTGAGGTAATAGTCAGTGACCCTCCTGTGCAACCACCATCCATTCCTGAACTTGTCCTCTCCAAGACAACAAAGGATCCTTCTACCGTCAAATTAAAATTTTTCAAACGGCCCTCAACTTCCTCTACTACAATGTCGTTGGAAAAACAAGCCTCTGTTTCTTCTCAACAGGAACATGCCGAGCATAACACTTCAACCACTTTTACAAGTCAGGTTGAACCAAGCACTGCCTATGCTGTTTCCTCAAGCATAATGCTGACTCCTCATCCCTCTGCCGTCAGCACAGACAGTGTTCGGGTTATGACTTCCATCATCAACAACCTCTCTGCTGATCAATCAAACTTACCTCCAACTCAAGTGCAGATTGAGCCAAGTCATCCAGTCACTGACCAGGGTACTCCTTTCACCCCACCTTCTTCTGGTCATACTGATGTACATCGGGATACCACTGAGTCCGGCAAAAAGCTCCTTGACTCAGTGCAAGCACTCATCCACGATCTTCAACATTCCGCTTCGCCTGCTGCTGGATCTTCAATTCCTGACGCAACTCAGCTCTCTCAAGTCACTCTACTTCTCAACGAAGTCAAGGGACTCAAGGATCTGCTGAATGTCGTCCTGTCATTACAAGCCCAGCAAGCTAAGCAGGATTCAATTGCCAAGTTGGCAGAGATACAACTGTCAACAATTCAACATCTGAACTCACTCCATCAGCAAGTTCAGAAGTTGTCTGCTGTGAACACTGACTACGCCACTTCCTCAGAACTGAAGATGCTCTTTGCTCAGCTTCATACTGAGCAACTTAAGACAAATGAGCAAATGGTATCCTATAGTCAGTGCTCAGTCGAGCAAATTGGTGAGGCCATCCGGCTCCTTAATCTCAACAAGCAAGAGATGGATACTGACGCGATGAAGCAAAATGAGTTGCTATCTCTTGCACAGCAATCCTTCAATCACATCCGTCATAACAATATCCAGCGTCATCATTATGACTCAGCACTCTTGAAAACCTTCCACCAAGTCTTTGCTGGTCTCACTGAAGCTCTCATTTGGCAAGCCAAAGCATAAGCCTGCAGTGTAAATATGCTCAGTGCTGCTGATCTTCATATACCAGTCGAAGTATCAGCTGATGGCGTTGCCATTTTTGATGGGGTCAATGAAAGTGCTGACAAACTCAAAGAGCTTTCACAAGAACTGACTCGCGCTGTCTTAACCGATGCGTTTAAGCTCCCTGAAGTTGACAAAACGGGGGAGAAAGCGCAAGCTGCTAGAGCTCAGCATGAGCAACGTCAGTACGAGAGAAGTCAGTCACAGGGCAAGAAAAAGAAATAGTTAGGCTAGGTCCTAACTTTTGTAATATGTGCTATATGTGCTATTTTATTTCTTTTACTGTGTAACTGCTGACTTCTATCAATATATCATACTTCTTTTTCTTATTCAAATACTGAGTTATGATATATGCTATTAAGTATTGAGTTATTATGTATCTTCGTTTATATCAGCTATGCTTAACACTTATAATATTTATTGACTAAATGATATGCTGATAACATGTTTGACATCATACTATGATCTTATGAAACATTCTGATAAAGAACTCATTGAACAATAATTTGCTCAGCGCGCTCTGTACATCTAAAACTTCCGCTTAACACTGAGTAAATAGAATATGTAATATAGCTGACCTACACCTAAAAACTGACCTTAGACTCACTCATTTAAATTCTTAAATGATGCATTTAAAACTAAGTCAGTAGTGCAACCCTTACGGGGGAGTTTGCTAAATGATATAAGGTCAACTATCATGGGGGAGCTCATACTGAGTTCCTTGCTGAATAGTTTTGCCAACATCAAAATGGGGGAGTTTGTTGAAACACCTTTCCACATAATTTTGATTTGACAAAATTGTTTAAGTATAAATTAGAATACATATTCTAAACACACTAAGTTTAAATGCTTTGATTTATTCTACTAATGTGTTTGTTCAATGTTGAGTATAAATGTTATAAGTCATAAGGATTGGAAGGCCCAAGCCCAATACGGAAGCCAATGCCCAAGTCAAACAACTCAGTACACTCGGCCCGCGTATGTCAAGACGTTGTCGTTTTGGACAAAAACGCAACTCAGCAAACGGAAGGATCTAGAAGACCTTCGGGAACAACTTCACAATAAAGCTGCTGAGTAGTCTCGACAAAGCGTACAAGACAGCAGACTGGCAAAGGAAAACTTCCAGACAAAGTGTTTCCTCTTTTGGCAAAGTTCAGACGACACAGTATGCTGTCCAGTTGACTTTACCATAAAAGGAGAGACCATCTGCTGTGCTGACCGAGGACAGAAGATACACGATTGTGATTGGCCGAGAGCTCTGTGCAAGTCAGGATGACAACGACACATAGTCGTTTCCCTCCAACGGTTATTTCGAAATTCGAAATGACCGAATGACCAGACGTCTCTATAAATAGTGCCATCACAAGCTTCACAAAACACAGAACTTGATCAAGCCATTACGCTGACCAAATCTCTACAAGTTCTGCAAGCAAGAAGCAAAGCAAATTTCTTACACTACATTTTCATATTTGTGTAAAAGTCTAGAGTGATTGTAAATCGTCTAAAGTGTCTTAGCACATCTTTGTATTAGGATAAAAACACTTATCATTTCTAGAAGTAGAAAGGAGAGGCTGGGTACTCGGTTTTAAGTACTCAGCGGAGAGATTAGGATTGAGTAGAAGTATAGAGGAAGGTACTCTTGTCATACTCAATTGCTGATATTGTAAAAGGTTTGAGGCTCTACCTTTAAAGAGCTCAGTAGAGGATTTGAAACCTCGGAGGTGTTCCGGGGACAGGACGTAGGCTTAGAAGAAGCCGAACCTGGATAAATCTGCTGAGTGAAGTATTTCTAAACCTTAACTCCTTATTCATATTGCTTGCTTAAAACAAACTAAAACTGACCAAGTAAAAGAGGTCAAGCTGAGTTGTGCGTTACCAACGAGAAGGTTCAGGAATAGACTCTAAGTGCTATTTCCTGACCTAAGCAACGAAGCTGTCCTAGTCACTAGTTGACTAAGCCAGTGTCTTGCTGAGTGGTAAGCGCCACTGTTAGATAAACTTTTCTTGAAGAAAAGAAATCTGCCCAACTTATTTTAGAAAAAGGTAAAATAGTTCCTAACCCCCCCTTGGAACTATATTTGCAACCTTACAAGGGACCAACATGTAGCCTGTGAAAGACCAAGCAGTCTTCTCGATCTATCTCTGTAAATCTTTATACCAAGTATATAAGCTGCTTCACCAAGGTCTTTCATTGAGAATTTACCAGATAACCATACTTTTACCAACTGTAGTAGAGCAATGTCATTTCCCATTAATAATATATCGTCCACATATAGTATGAGAAATGCTATAGAGCTCCCACTTGCTTTCTTGTAAATGCAAGCTTCTTCGCAATTTTGTTCGAAACCAAATTGTTTTATGGTTTCGTCAAAACGCTTATTCCAGCTTCTTGATGCTTGCTTGAGTCCATAAATGGATCTCTGAAGTTTGCAAACTTTATTTGCATCCTTCGATATAAAACCTTCAGGCTGCATTATATATACATCCTCAAGCAGGTTTCCGTTTAGGAAAGCTGTTTTCATATCCATTTGCCAAATCTCATAATCGAAATGAGCGGCAATAGCAAGCATGATTCTGATTGATTTGTACATAGCCACAGGAGAGAAAGTTTCGTCATAATCAATTCCTTGCTTCTGACAATATCCTTTCGCTACTAACCTAGCTTTGTAGGTGCTAACCTTTCCATCCATATCTGTCTTCTTTTTGAAGATCCACCTGCACCCAATGGGTATTATCCCTTCGGGTGGATCAACCAAAGTCCACACTTGGTTAGTATACATGGAATCCATTTCAGAATCCATGGCCTCAAGCCATGCTTTAGAATCTGGACTAGTAAGAGCCTCTTCGTAGTTTTCGGGTTCGTCGTCTAACACGGGAACCTCATTATCATCTCCCACTAGAAAACCATATCTAACTGGGAGTTCACGAACTCTTTGTGATCTACGAATAGGTGGCACTGGAGTCTCATCTAATGGAACTTCTTCGGGTACCTCAACCGCCTCTGTTGTTTCAGTCGGTGTTTCTTCTTCTTGAACTTCGTCAAGTTCAATCATGCTTCCCTTTTGTGTTTCTTCGAGAAACTCTTTCTCTAAGAAGGTTGCGTGCTTGGATACTATTACTTTCTGATCATCTGGATGATAGAAGTAATATCCAATAGTTTCCTTAGGGTATCCAATGAAGAAACATTTATCAGATTTCGAATCTAGTTTGTCGGACGCAATGCGTTTGACAAATGCTGAACAACCCTATACTCTCATAAATGAAAACACGGGTTTCCTACCAACTAACAATTCATATGGTGTGGAACTAGCGGATTTAGTTGGTACTCGATTTAGGGTGAAGAGGGCAGTTTCTAAGGCATAGCCCCAGAACGTCTTTGGAAGTAAGGCCATGCTCATCATGGATCGTACCATATCTAGTAGGGTACGGTTTCTCCTCTCGGATACACCATTGTGTTGTGGTGTATAGGGAGGTGTCCATTGTGAGCATATCCCACATTCAGTTAGATAATTCAGAAAATCATCTGAAAGATATTCGCCACCTCGATCAGATCGAAGCGTCTTTATTTTCTTTCCTAATTGATTTTCTACTTCATTCTTGAAGCATTTGAATTTCTCAAAAGCTTCTGATTTGTGCTTTATCAAGTAGATGTAACCATATCGGGTATGGTCATCTATGAAGCTTATAAAGAATCTGAATCCTCCTCTTGCTTGGACTGACATAGGACCGTATACATCTGAATGAATGAGTCCTAGAGTGTCTGATACACGCTCACCTTTATTACTAAAGGGTGTCTTTGTCATTTTACCTTTTAAACATGATTCGCATGTTTCCAATGACTCGGGATCGATTGGATCTATAAACCCATCTGAATGTAGCTTTAGCATGCGTCTCTTGTTTATATGGCCTAAACGACAATGCCATAAGTAAGTTGAATTATCTAGCTTATGTCTTTTGGCATCAATTGCAAAAACGGGAATTTTGACATCTAACACATAAATCTCATTTTGTGATATTCCTGAAAAATAAAAGATCGAATCTTTATAAAAATTGTAACTCATGTCTTTTATTGAAATTTGAAAACCGTCGTCAACAAGACGGCTAATAGAAATAATGTTTCGGGACATTTGCGGAACGTACAAAGAGTTCCTTAATTCTATTACAAGCCCTGAGGGCAAATTTAAAACATAATCTCTAATTGCGAGGGCGGCAATTCTTGCTCCATTTCCTACTCGCAAGTTTATGCTTTCTTTCTTTAGTTCCTTAGTCTGTTTTAGCTCCTGCATATTTGTACAAATATGAGATCCACATCCGGTATCAAGTACCCAAGATTCAGACTGTGAAATTGTATTTATTTCAATATAAAACATACCAGATGCTGAAGCACCGTTATTTTCCTTCTCGTGGAAGGTTAGGTACTCCATGCAGTTCCTCTTCCAATGCCCCAAATCACCACAATAGTAGCACTTTCCTTTGGGCTTCTTTAATTCCTTTCCCTTCGTTTCGGTGAGCACAGCCCCCTTGCTTTTATCAAGATGGTTTGGATTGGGAGAGACCCCTTTCCTTTTTCTAGATCCTTCAATAGCAAGGGCTAGTATCTCCTCGTTTTCTTTTATAATGGGCTCGACTGACTCGAGCATATGTGCAAGCTCTACAAGAGAGGTTTGCAAGCCACTCATTTGGTAGTTCATGATGAACTGTGAGTAACTCTCGGGGAGGGACTGAAGAAGTAAGTTTTCACTTAGTTCATGGTCCATCGCATATCCAATACTAGAAAACTTGTTGATAAGGCTGATCATCTTGGCACAGTGTGCCATTACAGATGTGTCCACCTGCATCTTGCTTTTATATAACTCCTTTGTTATTTCGAAGCGCTCGCACCGAGTTTCATTCACAAATAACTCTTTTAGGTGCTTGACCATGGAATAGGCATCCATATCTGAATGTAGTTGCCTTTTAACTTCCGGTGTCAGGGATGCAAGTATGATGTCTCCCGTTTGATCATCATCAGATTTATGCTTCAAGTAAGCATAAAATTCTTGGTAGGGAGCATCATCCGTTGGGTAAGGGGGTATCGATGTATTAAGTACATACCATTTCCTCTCGAACTTCAAAACAATTTTGAGGTTACGATACCAGTCGGTGAAGTTTGAACCATTCAATTTGTTATCAGTAAGAATGTTTTGCAGATTGGTGTTAGTCATGATTTTAAGAGCGTGTTTAATTAAACCTGAGAGTGAGAAAGAGTAAACGTATGTCATTCATTTGCTTAAAGTATATCAATCTAAAATTATAGGCCTTTTAGTTTATTTTAGATTGCTCCCACTATTTTGCCAAATTAATAGCCCTCCATATTAATTCGAAGAATTTCACAAATCCTTTAGTGAGCTAGGATCCTAACTCCTGAGATTTCGCCTTGAGTTTACTCAACAAGCTAGTCTCATTCATTAGGTAGATTCATGTAATCAATCACATCTTTAATGTGATTCCTAGGTTATTGGGTTACTAACCACATTAGTAACTAATATGCTATTCATATTAATCCCAACCATTTTGCCCATTAGTTTATGACAACATGAGTTTACTCATCCAATTACCATAATCTAATTTAAGTATTACCCCATATTCATGAAAAATGATTTTCGATAATTCAGGTGTTACCGTAAGACCCCGGGCTTGAGTTTACTCAACAACCCAAAGGCCTTCAGTACTGCTGGCTGAATTATAATATTAGGGAGGGGCAACCGATTTTAATAACTTGCTTATTTACTTAACTTTTTAATGAGGGATTTTATTTTAGGTCTCATAATCTAACTTAGTCTTGATTTGCTTTAGCATACATCAGACACATACATTCACATACATTGGCGTTATGGACATATCATCTAAATTATTCCGTCGAGCCAGAGACGGAATAAAAGGGCAAACCTAAGGAAATACTAACTATTACATATTTCTCTTTAGGTCCTCCGTCTTCTCCATGGCGCCTTGAAATTACATATTAATTTCTATACTACTAAAGAAAACTTCAATTGAATTGAAGGGAATCAGATGAGAGGAGAAATTACAATAGATAGTAGAAAGGCAGGACTCGCAGGCCCTATTTCAAAAATACCAAAAGACTAAAAGAGGGTCCAAATATGTCCATAACTCCAAACATGCATAGACTCAATTAAATAAATTTAATTGGTTGATTACATAACTATCTTATGTAATATTTATGTTAATCACATTAACTTGTCAATTAGCTTTCATTCAATTTTACTTCTAACCGTTTCGTATCTTTTATATTAATATTTAGATTAATATAACTATACAAAACTTTAATTATGCACGTTCCAATCATTTTGATTTTAATTCATTTAACATTTTGATTTACAAATTGGTAAAACAAACTTTTAAACAAATTTTCATTCGATAATCAAAACAGAAAACTATCAATTTCTGAAACATATATATATTTAAATATATAAAAAAACGATTTTAAACAATTTAAAATCAAGTGGGTCTCGGGCCGGGCCCGAGAGTGGGCTGCTGACGATTGGTAGCAGCCCTAGCGCGACTGAACCGCCGCAGCCTTGTGGCAGCGGCGGCCAAGCGCCGCACGCGGCTGCTGCCGCGAGGCGCGACTCGGGCTGCTGTCGTATTTATTTTTTTATAATAATAATTTTAAATATATATATATATATATATATATATATATATATATATATATATATATATATATCAGTTCTAAAACGGTTTTAAAACGATTTTCAGAAAATAGGAAAAACTACTATAGATTTCCGTTTTATCTTTAGAATTAATAAAACTGATTTTATCAATCTAACTATAAAACTAATAGATTTCGTTATAATGATTATCAACCAAAATAATTAGGAACATACGCATAATCTATTTTAATTAACAATTAATTAAAACTTATTTATCCTTAGAATTAATTAATCAAACAATTTGTTAATTAATCCTAACTATAAATATTTATTCAATCCTATTGAAAAACTTCTAAATTTTCATATATGAAATAACGGATTTAACCTCGCTCTGATACCACTGTTGGAAATTAGGCTAAGGTATAGCAGCGGAAATATAAAATTTTTAACCTATTTCCATAAACCACAAGATCTGTTAACCGTTATTTCATATAAAGAAGGATAAGAAGAATTACCTTTTGATGATCAATCTACCGTTGTTAATGAAGTTCCCACAACTCTTCTCCGAGTTCCCAAACACGAAATAAAACACGGGAAGATTAATTTAGAATCAACCGTTGAATAGCAACCAAAGTAGATTGCCTCTAACTAATCAACACAAGATCAAGGATAAGAGAAATAGATGAAATCAATTGATCGGAAGGAAGCCGTGGAAAATCTCGTCTTCGAACTAGGGGTGTCGAAATTTTCTCTCTCTTGTACTATATGGATTTCGAAAATCTCAATAGGGGATTAGCTCTAGGATTTCGAAAATCCCATAGGGTGGGGTATTTATAATCTCTTGTATCTAATCCCTAGTTAGATAGAATTAGGTTACTGAATAGGAATTCAATTCGGAATAGAATTCCTAATTATTATCTCATTATATATCTAATATATTAAGGATAATAATAATAACCTTATTGGATAATAATAGGAGTATTATAATCTAATTAAAACTCCTAACTTATTTATCTCTTAATTAATTTAATTCATAATCCTAATCTAATTAGGATTAACAAAATCAAATTAATTATTCATGTATTTAACTACATGAATTTCGACCCCCCCTTGGTCCATGGGCCTTATTGGGCTCAATTGGGCTTCCATCAATTAATTAACATCTATCTCTCTTTTAGGTTCCAAGTCTTATATGTGACCCATTAGGTTCTTATTGCTTCTAGCCGTATGCAACGTTATTAAATTAATTTTCAAAGAATTATATTTAATCTTTGCATAACGGAATGATGTACAGAATATGTGATTAGCAAGTCCGTAATCATTCCCCCATAGCTATAAGAAGACAGGTTGATTCTGTCGTTAACCTTTCCGTATTAGTTACAGTATAATTCGATCCTTTATCAACTACATTCTTGAACTGAATCTTATGACTATGGGTGATGTCAAGTCACATATAGCGAGACGTTCGTTTTACTTGTACAGGCCGAGTCAACTCAAAAAGATAGGTTAAGTAAAATCTGTATTTCAACTCTTAAGCTATCACCTTGCAAGGATTTAGAGTCAAGTCTTCCACAACCGATCTATGGATGTATCTCCCATTTATCGGGAGTGATAAATGCTCAATCCAATATATAACGATCCCGCAATCACTTCTTGTGATACCCAACGTCTACTGTTCACACCCCAGAGTCATCTCTGTTAAGGATCGTGTTACACCAGAGTCAAAGCGTCACATTCCGTAATCCAGAATACCAATTAATATTCCTTTGAGTCTGAGGATTAGTTATACCTATTAATACCAATGAGATGAACAGGTGACAAGGATGAATCTACCCATCCTGTTATCTCAAATCGGATCCCCAATCCTAATGAATAACTTTTCATCGGATCTATGTAACTGTCCAGATATCTGTATATATGAAGCTTGTGAGATCAGCTTTCTGTCGGACAGAAGACATTGTTACATACAAGTCTCAACAGTGATATATCAATCCTAAACATATCACTTGACTTGGGGTGGTTTTAAGTTTATTAGTTTATTATAAAGTTTTGTCTCACTTCATGCTTTTATGAACACTTTATAATCACTTTAAATAAACTTACGGATTTCCTTTTATTAGACTTTATTTAGTGCTTAAAAGGGATTGCCTTTATATAGTTATAAAACATATATCTCATTAAAACAAATGATATAAAGAACAATTCATTTACATTAAGTTTGTATCCTAGAACAATTGTCTATAGGACACTAAACCCCAACATGATAGGGGTTTAATTACAAAAATAGAGTGTTTTAATAAAATAACGGAATAAAAATAAATTCCATGCGTTTAGTTAATTTTCTTTGTTTTTGATTAGTTTAAGAAATAAAAAACGTCAAGCTAACTCGGCTCTCTAGATTTGTATTTCAGGTACGAGCAAGGAGTGAAAATCCACTCCATACGTGGGGCGCATCATCCCATACGCGGGGCGTGAAACATAAAGTCAGAAATGATTGCCCTATCCACAGACACCACGTGGTATCGAGTCAGCATACGCGAGGCGTACGCCAACCTACGCGAGGCGTATAACACATGTCAGAAATAATTGCCTAATCCTGAAAAGTCAGACTGTATGGTCTCCCTGAGTCAACGATCCATACGCGGGGCGTACCACCTTACACGCGGGGCGTGTAAGGGAGTTCTTCAATGCAAAAAGTTCAGAGACTCATTTACACAAGGCGTGCCTCAAGCTACGCACGACGTAAAAGGACCAAATCAAGCAATAAAAAGTCAGAGTCTCAAACACGCAAGGCGCATGCCATTCTACGCAGGGCGTGTTTGGGACAACAAGATCTGGAATTGGTCCACATGCAGGAGATTTCTGACGGAATGGGCATACACGCAGGGCGTACACCACCATACGCGGGGTGTATTATGGGATTTCTGCACAAAATTATGTTCCTCCATGCTTGCACCTTGTGGAATTACAATCTTGCCCCTAGCTTGATCTATAAATAAGAGTGTCTAGCACTCATTTAAAGAACACTTAAACCTTAGACCCTACACCTTACATCTTGTAATTCTTGCCATTTGTAGTTTAGATTTTGTTTTTAGGCTTTGTATATCCAAACTCTTCCATCTTGAGAGCTTGTTCGTTGACTCCGGCATTCCATCAAAGTCCCGCTCCACTTCCGTGCACCAAGCTCGAAAGCTCCACCATCCAAGTCCTAAGAGACGGCTTTTGAGTCTGGTTAGCTAGTTCCGAGGGTGGATTCTTCCCTTTTACTTGCTAATTAGCTTGAACTCATCCTATGTACTAGGCTTGGTTGTAATTCATATTTACATTCTCCATATTTATAATTTATGATTCATAATTTTCTTTTCTATATATGTGTTGATGTTTGTTACTTGTTTTGATATTCATAATTGATTATTTTGTAGGAGAACGCGATTTCCGATGCCATTCGGGCTATCTTTAGGGATTCATATAGGTGTTGCCTTACCGGAAGTGACAAACCGAAAACCGTAGGAATTGACAAGCCACGGAACTTATGGGCCCTAGGTGTTGCCTTACCGGAAGTGACAAACCGAAAATCGTAGGAATTGACAAGCCACGGAACTTATGGGCCCTAATTTCTGGTCCCAAGCATTAGACACGCCTTGACTAGGAACCACGTAGTCTAAGTGCTTCACGTACACTACACGTAGTCGTCTTTGCAAGAGCAAACCATCAACCGTATAAACATTAGAAGTCGTTATTTGTCATAGTTATAACTTATCGCATCCATATTACTTCATAGAGTTTTGTTATATAAATTCGTCTCACACGTAGTTAGGAGTAGCTTGTAGTTGGTCCCCTTATCAACCTCAAAGTATTCACCGCTTAAATAACGTATAAAACCGAGTCGTCTAATACTTGTAGTTATAAATCCCGTGGATTCGATACCCGGTCTTAACCGGATTATTACTTGATACGACGGGGTACACTTGCCCCTAAGTAGTGGCGTCTAGTAGAGTTAAAGCATTTATAAAGATCACATCTATAGTCATATCGCACTTATCATAATACACATTTTGTCGTAAGAAATACGACCACTAGACGAAACACACATCAAGTTTTTGGCGCCGTTGCCGGGGATTTATAATTTCTTGCAATATTAGACAAAAACGTTTTATTGTTAGTTTAAACATTCTTTTTGTATAAATTGTTTATATATACTTTTACTAACATCATTCCTTCTTGTTTATAATTTCATTATTTAATTCTTTTCATGCACACCCAATCTCGGAGTGATTCTCTTATTCCTATTGATCTTGAGATTGAACGTACTCTTTGTAGGATTCGAAAAGAGAAAATGGCAAACCCCAACGCTGAGGTCAACCAACCTGAAGGAAACCAAAGGCCACACGTGAACAACATTCACGGGGGCAACGGCACACGTTCGATGATGGAGATCCTTGCTCCGCACGGTCCCCAAAAACGTAACGGAATTGTCGCCCCCACGATACCGGCCAACACGTACGATATAAAGACCGACATGATCCAGCTGATACAACAATGCGATCAATTCGGAGGGGAACTCCACGAGAACCCTAACGAACATCTCGATAAATTCCTTATGTGTGCCGACACCTCTCGACAAAATGGTGTTCCCGTTGAGGCTGTTAGACTAAAGCTGTTTCCTTTTACTTTGACAGGGCAAGCGTTGGAGTGGCTACACTCTTTGGAGGCGGGATCCATCACGTCATGGGAGGAGCTCGAGAAGGAGTTCCTTTCCTACTATTTTCCGCCGTCCAAAACAGTCAAGTTACGGACCGATATCACGTCCTTTAGGCAGTTGGAATGCGAGGCCCTTCATGCAGCTTGGGCTAGGTTTCGGAAGTTGCTCCGAAACTGCCCCCACCATGACATCCCGAAGCACGACTTGGTAAGCACTTTTTACCATGGGTTAACCCCTACTAACCGTGCGACTGTTGATTCCGCTGCAGGTGGGGATCTATTTCGGAAGTCAGCTAGTGAGGCCTACGAGCTCATTCATGAGCTCGCGAGGAAAAGCGTGCAATGGCAAGAGGATCGGCTTACCGGCCCGTCGTGACACCAAATGTTCGCTGTGGAGAAAGAGGCTCCGAAAAGCTCCATAGCAGAGATGCATAAGAAACTTGACTCGTTAATTGCCCAGCTAAGCCTCAACAAAAGTGCACAGGTCCTGATGTGCAATCACTATGGTGGAGACCACGACGGACTCAATTGCCAAGCCGGTAGCCCTTTCACCGGCGACATCGAGAGTGTAAGTTACGTAGGAGGAAATCCAAGGTATAATCCTAATCCGAACCCCTATTACCACCACAATAATAATAACAACGGTTGGCGGCCTCGGTACTAACACCCGAACTTGTCGTATGGCAATAATAATTACGTGTTGAGGCCCCCATCCGGCTTTGAGCAAGAATATCGGGAAAACGGGCTCGGGCAATCACAAGCCATGCCCGGTAATCGGAATGCTCCACCTCCCGACAATGTACATGGCCAATCGGTCACATCTTTGTTGAAGGATATATTAACCCTTTCCGATAGCGAGGTGTTTTGCAGGGATCTTAGCCGCCAAGTAGCCCATCTGAACCGTCAGTAACAAGAAAGGCCACTAGGAACTCTATCGGCGAACACCGAACAAAATCCGCGGGGCAAAAATCGGGAATCCGGACAGGCGATAACGCTCATGAATAATGGAGGTTCGGACCCGTCAAGTTCCAACTCGGGCAACTTACATTGAGCCGCCGCGCGAGAAAGTCGAGCTACTTCGACTCTAAATGTAGCATCAGTTTGAATTTCTCAAACCCTTTGTTTATATGTATTATAAACTTATTTTTATTTCTTTTCTCTTTCATTTATTTATTTTTCCCCCTTTTGAATTGTTGTTATTTTAAATTTTATTTTCATTTCTATTTTTGCTTTATTTCTCATCTTTCTGCTCTTCATTTTTATTTTTATCTTACTTTCTATTATTTTTATAAAATCAAAAGAAAAACAAATCCCATGTAAATCCAAAAAAAAATTATGACACGCGGGGCGTACACACCTATACGTCACGCGTATCTACGTGTCTGATCCTAATTCCTAATAAAAAAGACACGGTACGCGGGGCGCCCCTCCTACCACGCCCCGCGTGCACTTTAATTTTTGACACTCTTAAATAAATGCCACGTGGGAGGACACGCGGGACGTGCCCCAAGGCACGCCTCGCGTATCTTCGGGGAGTTGTGAATCACAACTCCCCATGGCAACTCTCCTTCTCTCAAACTTCCCATCACTCCTCTTCCCTATACACATTTAAAAAGAGTTGATAAATAAACATAAAAATCATAAAATCAATTAAAAACTCATTAAAAATCCATAAATCACAAAATTAAAAAATTAGAAAACTGCTAAAAAAGCAAAAAAAAATATGTACCTTCTGCCTCTTACGCGGGGCGTATTCCCATATACGCCCCGCGTCTTCGCCCCTTTTCCATCAAAAACGGGGCAAGAGGTGCGATACGCGAGACGTGCACCCTTTCACGCCACGCGTGTCGCACCATTTTTACGCCAAATAACGGTCAGGGGGAGGGATACGCGTGGAGTGGCCCCTTCACGCCCCGCGTACCCCTCTGGGAATCCGAGTTTTACTTGGATTCCCCACTTCTCCCCTATATATATCCCTCCCTTTCTCCTCCTTTTTCCTCACAACTCCCTCAACCTTCTCACAACCTTCCTCCATACTCTCTCCACCCCTCACATCACACCATGGTTAGGCGAAAGCAAACTGCCGACATGCGTCCCCCACGGTCCACTCAGGCCCGGTCTTCCCGTACCGCACAAAACTGACAATCACCTCCACCTCCCGAACGGGAGGGAACTCCACCACTCACCCACCAATACCGGACCCCTTTTCATCTCCTAACCGAGGAGGAGGCCCAAAGGTACAAAGATCTTTGTGCGGCCACGGTCAAGGAGCTCCCGTACATCTCGGATAGCATGCTTGATCACTTTGATCTCGGTGCTCCCTTCGAAGCTCGCCTCCGTGCCCTCGGTTGGTACGAGCTCTATTTTACGCATCGTCAGGTGTACCCATCGTTAGTGGTGGAGTTCTACACCACCCTCACCTCCAACAACGTCCCTGGAGCCGCCCTCTTCACTTTCCGCCTTCACAACCGCCCCTTCTCCATTGACACTCAATGGCTCCAGCACCATTTCACTTACCAAGCGGAGGGAGGCATATCCCGTTGGCCCGATGGTGTTTTCGCTCATGAGTATTGGACCTCTATCACCGGGTCCGAGGATTATGATGTCTCCAACCTCCGCCCATCTCTCATCCGGGACCCTATCCTCCAACTTCTCCACCGTTTCATCTCATTCTACTTCTCGGGGAAGTCCGAGTCCACTAAGGTCAATAAGAACGAATTGTTGGCCCTCTACTGTTGTGCCAATGGGCTCACTTATGACCTTGCCTACCATGTGGCCGCTCACCTCCACTCCACACCCATCCGGAAGCGGGCCAAGCTCGGGTTTGGCCACCTCGTCACCATCTTCGCCCTCACCGCTCTCGGTGAAACTGCCTTGGATCGCCTCCCGAGCCTTTTGCCTCGGCCCATGGAGAAGAACGCCTTTAAGTCTCTTAAGCGTCCGACCTCCGGCCCGGGTGAGACTTCGGGGGCGGCCCACTCCAATGCGGAAGGTGACTCGGACTCGAGCATGGGTTTCAATTTCATTCCTCCACCCCTCCACGACTTTAACTCTCTTTATGCTCGGTTGGATATTTTGGAGGATAACCAACGTCGTGATCGGGCCCATTTCGACTCCCGCTTCGATGCCTCCAAGGCTCAAAGGCAAGCGGATAGGGCTAGCTTTGACGCATTCACCAACGCCTTCTACACCCACTTCAACATCCACGGAAACCCTCCTCCACCACAACCATAGTCCCCTTTTCCTTTATTTTGTATTTTCTTTCTTCGTGTTTGTTTTAGTTTGTGTTGTTAGTTGTTTTCATTATCTTCTTGTTTTCTTGTAATTTCCTTTTATTTTAATACATTTTTAACTTTCCTTATGTTTCGTGTTTATTCGGTTTATTTTCATAGTTGTTTATTTTTGCAACTTCAATAAAACTCACGCAGGGCGTGTTGGGGTTTAGTGTCCTATAGACAATTGTTCTAGGATACAAACTTAATGTAAATGAATTGTTCTTTATATCATTTGTTTTAATGAGATATATGTTTTATAACTATATAAAGGCAATCCCTTTTAAGCACTAAATAAAGTCTAATAAAATGAAATCCGTAAGTTTATTTAAAGTTGATAACATCGTGATATTATCCCAAGGATCAAAAGGGATATTCGCCTAAAGAACGCCACGTGTTGGCCGCCTGATACGGGAATTCCGCGGCGTATCGAAGTAAAGAGATCCGACGGGCGGATCACTTGGGACTCGCCAAGAGAGACCCGCTAGCGAACCTGTGAGGCGGATCTCCATAAGCTCTCAATCCGCCATGAGAACGGCTGTGCCGACCTTGTAATAAAGGCTATTAATGAGCTATCAATTAGCTAACCATCAACTTAAGGGTAACCAGTAACCGCCATTAATGGGGCATTAATGGAGACTTTCTAGTTACTGAGAGTTACAACTTCATGACTATATATAGCCTATGTCTCAGGCTATCAAGGTACACATTCACTTACCCTTTGTCAATTCAGTTTGCTCTCTTGTCCTTCCTTACTGACTTTGGCATCGGAGCTTCCCCCCGTCGAACCCAACGACGCCCCCACAGGGACGGAAGCTAATCGGAATTTCTCCACAAGTCATCAATTGGTGCGGTGATCGTGGAATCCTTAATCAAATAAAGGGTTTCCATTCACGTTAGAAAAGATATGACAAATGGAGAGCAGAACCCCTCCTCAGGGGTTGAAACACCATTAGTAACACCATCAAGTCAACCTGTAACAAGTGTTGGACGCGCTGGTTCAAATGCTCCCACAACACAAGCTGAAAGTAGTATGCCCCCGGATGCATTCATCAACATGTGTGCAGAAGCAATAGGAGAGAAGTTTGGCCCTGAGACAGGTAATCGCCTACGGTCATTCATGACCATTCCTCCGTTTTGGAGCATGGCGCCCACATCTACGATATCTTCTTGGCCCCAGATGACTCTAGGACCAAATGCCCTCAATTCTTCATTTCTCCAAGCTCACAATACAGAATCCATGGTAACTTCCACGGCGGCGTTTGGGGAACTACCGCTCAATCGGGAATTATTCCCTGCTGGCGCAGGAGGAAGTCAAAGGAACGATCAAACTCTTCCTGGCGGATCTGCAAGCCAAGGGATAAACCTAGGCGGATCAGGTATCCCAAGGCGACCACGGTCGAATCTCTCCTTGGGAGGATCAGAAGGGCGAAAACATAAAAAGCGTAGAAAAGAGAAAAGTAGGCGGTCCGAATCACCTTCGCCTCGGAGACCGAGATCCTCCCGTAAGGGTAGATCACCCCCATCTACTGAACGTAGACAGAGAAAAAGGCCAGTAGAGACACCACGTTCGAATAGGCCACCGCCACCACCACGCCAAGGGAATGATGGGCACATTCCTTCAGGAGGTCCTGGCGGGGGTAGTGGTCAAGATCCCTCGGGCGGACAGGGTGGAGGAGGTGGAAGTGGAAGAGGAGGTGGACGTGGAAGCGGAGGCGGACGATCACCCTCAGATCCGTCTTCCGGATCCTGTTGGGGTTTAGTATCCTATAGACAATTGTTGCAGGATACAAACTTAATGTAAATGAATTGTTCTTTATATCATTTGTTTTAATGAGATATATGTTTTATAACTATATATAAAGGCAATCCCTTTTAAGCACTAAATAAAGTCTAATAAAAGGAAATCCGTAAGTTTGTTTAAAGTGATTATAAAGTGTTTATACAAGCATGAAGTGAGACAAAACTTTATAATAAACTAATAGACTTAAAACCACCCCAAGTCAAGTGATATGTTTAGGATTGATATATCACTGTTGAGACTTGTATGTAATAATGTCTTCTGTCCGACAGAAAGCTGATCTCACAAGCTTCATATATATAGATATCTGCACAGTTATATAGATCCGATGAAACGTCGTTCATTAGGAATGGGGATCCGATTTGAGATAACAGGATGGGTAGATTCATCCTTGTCACCTGTTCATCTCATTGGTATTAATAGGTATAACTAATCCTCAGACTCAAAGGAATGTTAATTGGTCATCCTGAATTACTGAATGTGAGACTTTGATCCTACGGTCCCACGATCCTTAACAGAGATGACTCTGGGGTGTGAACTGCAAAGGTTGGGTGTCACAGGAGGTAATGTCAGGGTAGTTATACATTGGATTGAGCATTTATCACTCCCGATTAATGGGAGATACATCCAAGGATCGCTTGTGGAAGACTCGACTCTAAATCCTTGCAAGGTGATAGCTTAAGAGTAAGAAATACAGATTTCACTTAACCTATCTATTTGAGTTGACTCGGCCTATACAAGTAAAATGAACGTCTCGCTATATGTGACTTGACATCACCCATAGTCATAAGATTCAGTTCAAGGATGCGGTTGATAAAGGATCGAATTATACTGTAACTAATACGGAAGGGTTAACGACAGAATCAACCTGTCTTCTTAACGGACTCTGGGGGAATGATTACAGACTTGCCAATAACATACTCAGTACATCATTCCGTTATGCAAGGATTAAATATAATTCTTGAAGAAATTAATTTAATAGTTGCATACGGCCAGAAGTAGTAAGAACCTAATGGATCACACATAAGACTTGGAACCAAAAGAGAGATGGATGTCATTAATAGATGGAAGCCCAAATGAGCCCAGTAAGGCCCATTTAATTAGGGGAGGCCGAAATTTATATATAATAAGTTAGGAAATATTTTAATTCCATTAATCCTAATTTGATTAGGTTTGTGAATTAAATTAATTAAGAGATAATTAAGTTAGGAGTTTTAATTAGATTAATATACTCCTATTATTATCCAATTAGGTTATTTATTATTATCCTAAATATATTAGATATATTATAAGATAATAATTGGGAATCCTATTCCGAATTGAATTCCTATTAAGTAACCTATTCCTATCTAACTAGGGTTTAGATACAAGTTATTATATATACCCCCCTAATAAGTGAATTTCGACTAAGCCTAACCCCTCCCCTCATTGTGATTTTCGAAACATACAATAGAGAGAGAAAGTGAATTCGCATCCCCTAGTTCGTGGACAAGAATTCATACGGCTTCCGTCGATTGATTAATTTTCATTCATCTCATTTTCTCTTTGATCTTGTGTTGGTTAATTAGAGGCAATCTATTTTGGTTGCATCTCATAAGGGTTGATTCTAACTTAACCTCACCGTCTTATACTTCGTGCTTGGGAACTCGGAGAAGAATTATGGGCGCTTCTTTAACAACGGTAGATTATTCTTCAAAAGGTATTCCTTCTTATCCCTCTTTATATGAAATAACGATTAACGGATCCTATGGTTAAAAGGAAGTAGGCTAAAATTTTTTTATATTTCCGCTGCTATACCTTAGCCTTAATTTCCTTCAGATCCAGCTCTTCATCTTCTCCAAGTAGATCTCCACGGAGGGGACGCCCAAGGGCGGGTCCGGAGAATTTTGACGACAGAGTTCGAGCTGCGGTGCTCCGCATGAATGAGGAGAATGACAGGCATAACCCATTCGCCAATCGTGATTCGCCCTTTACGGCTTGGATCGAAGCGGAGGAAACGGATAGGCATTTTAAAATACCTAATCTCCCTATATACACGGGTGCTGACAACCCAGAAGCCCACGCCAGGAAATATCAAATACTGCTTCGCCTTAACCGTGCAACGGAACCAGTGCTATGTAAAATGTTTATCACCACGTTAGGAGGTCCCGCTTATGACTGGTTCCAATCTCTACCTCCTGGCTCGATAGACAGTTGGGATCAACTAAGCAGAGAGTTTTGTGCTAAATTCGCCGGCTGTATCCCTCCAGTGGTCAAGTCACAGAAGCTTTTTGAATTAAAACAGAAGGCGAACGAATCCCTTCGAGAGTATGTAAACACTTTCAAGAAATTGTGTATACAAATTGTTGATGTGGATATCTCCATGGCAGTGGAATCTCTGGTGAAGAACACAACTTGTAAGAGTTTATAGGAGGATATAATTCGAAAGAAGCCCACTAGCATGGCAGAATTGATGGAGCGCTGCAAGGACTTTATGGAGGTGGATGACATTCACCGCGAATCATTATCTCCGCCTAGAAAGGACAAAGGCGAATCTCGCCACCGGGATAGAGAAAAGGAGAAGCACCAAGACTCCTCCACTAGAAGCCGGCGAAGAGGTTCAAAGAACAAATCGACGTTTGTCACGTCCTTCACGCCTCTCAATGCCTCTAAGAGCGAAGTGCTCATGTGGATAGAGAACAGCCAGCACAAACGGAGCATTTCATATCCCAAACCAAAAGGGGGGGAGTACACCAACAATGGTAAAAATCCTAAAAATTATTGTAAATATCACAGGAAAAATGGTCATAACACAGACGGATGCTGGGAGTTAGCCCGGGAAATAGAGCGTCTCATTGAGAGAGGAAAATTGGATCGGTTCATCCAAAATGATGGCAAGAAGGGAGATGGTGATAGATCCAGAGATGACCCGAAGAAGAAAGGAAAAGGGACCATCAATGTCATAGCAGGCGGACCTGGGTACCAACCAGTACTGAAAAAGGCAAAGACCACCGCTCTTGACAGGGCATCACTGAATCGCCCCTTTGCAGATGTAGGTCCAGAGATCTCTCCTCATGCAGATGCCTTGGTCATTACTATGATGGTGGAAGGTTGGGAGATGAAAAGAGTGATGATAGATACTGGGAGTTCGTACAATGTCATCACAAGGGGAGCATTCGCCAAACTAATGGTAGACCCGATCCAGGTGGAAACCACCATAGTAGACATCCTAGGAGTGACAGGACACACCATTCGCACGAAGGGCCAAGTAACGTTAGATTGTGAGTTAGCGGATGACGAACAAGTCTGGAAAGGTGATCTGGAATTCTCTATCCTGGATGGTCAGTTAGCCTATAATATGATCCTTGGGCGACCTTTTATCTCCGAAGCGGCGGCCCTTATCTCCATTCGCCACTTAACTCTTTACATCCCCACGGCCAAAGGAGGTGTAATGATCAGAGGGAGTCAAAAAGTAGCTCAGGAGACATATTCGGCATCATTAATGATTCGCCCCTAGTCAAAGGAAGAAGACGAAGAAGAACTCGTCACAATGGCCTTGGGCGAAACGGAAATGTACCTCATGGCAGATGAAAAGCAGGTACGGATGGCTAAAGGGCTCAAAGGAGAAATTAAAGAAGCAATCACCAAGGTTCTCCATGAAGCAGAAGACGTCTTTGCTTGGAAGGATGAGGTCCTCCCTGGGATTAATCCAGATGTGATCACTCACAAACTCAACATCGACAAAGATGCAGTCCCGGTTGCCCAAAAGCGGAGAAACCATGGCCTAGAAAGGCAGAAGGTGATAGAGGAAGAAATCGCCAAGCTCCAACGGGCGGACGCCATTGAAGAGGTACTTTATACGCAATGGCTGGCAAATGTCGTTCTAGTGAAGAAAGCAGGCGGATCCTACCGCATGTGTATTGACTTTACAGATCTCAATAAAGCTTGTCCAAAGGACAACTACCCCTTGCTGTGTATCGATATCCTCGTAGATGGAACCGTGGGACACGCTATGTACTCCTTCATTGACGTGAAATCCAACTATCACCAAATCCCAATGGAGCCCTCAGATAGAATCAAAACCTCGTTCGTGACTCACCAAGCCACTTATTGCTTTAAAGTCATGCCCTTTGGGCTTAAGAACGCAGGTGCAACCTATCAACGGATGATGAATAAAATATTTGCAGAAAGCAAAGGTGATAACTACTCCGTCTATGTAGATGACATGATCATCAAGAGTACTACTGTGGAAAAGCATGCAGATGATGTAAGGGAGGTACTGGGCATACTCCGACGTCACAATATCAAACTGAACCCAGAAAAATGTACCTTTGGTGCAACGTATGGGAAGTTCTTGGGATTCATGATTAGCCAGAAGGGAGTGAGCCCAAATCCTGACAAGGTTAAAGCCGTTCTGGAGATGCAAGCGCCACGGAATATCAGAGAAGTGCAACGCCTTAATGGGCGGATCATAGCCTTGGGCAGGTTTATCTCTTGTTCGGCCCGCCGATGCCAACCCTTTTATGAGGTCATCAAGAAGAGAAAGGCGTTCGAGTGGAATGAGGATTGTGAGAAGGCCTTCGAAGGAATCAAACGGTTTCTCACAGAACCGCCCTTAATGAGTCGGCCCTTGAAAGGTGAGGATCTTTATATGTATGTCTCGGTTACAGAGAAAGTTGTTTGCACGGTCATGATAAGAGAAGAGGACGGCCAGCAGTATCCAATTTATTACGTGAGCAAAGTATTAAAGGATGCTGAAACCAGATACTCCAAGCTTGATAAAATGGCATTGGCTGTTGTCACCACGGCAATCCGCCTTAGGCCATACTTTCAGGCTCATACTGTCATAGTTCGAACAAACATACCCATGAGGAAGGTATTACAAAAGCCGCACACTTTAGGCAGATTGATGGAATGGGCAATCCGCCTTGGAGAGTTTGATGTACGATACGAGAGCAGATCAGCCTTGAAGAGTCAAGTCTTGGCAGACTTTGTGAAAGAATTCACAGAGGAAGGGAGGAATCTCCCCAAATCTCAAGTCGAGGAATGGACGATGTACATAGACGGAGCTGCCTCGGCAGAAGGAGCTGGTATAGGCATCGTAATCACGGGCCCCCAATATATAAAACTAAGGTACGTAGCAAAATTGGATTTCATAGCAACCAACAATGCAGCGGAGTACGAGGCCTTAATATTGGGACTACGCCTGCTGAAAGAAATCACTCCCGAGCGGATCGTGATCTATAGTGACTCCAAGTTGATGGTCAACCAGGTGATAAAAAATTACGAGGTAAAAGATGACGTTTTGGCCAAATACATTGCTGAAGTTAAAAAATTGCTGGATCACCTTGAAGCCAAGGAAACTAAATGTGAGTTGATCCATGTGCCTCGCGAATCAAACACTGAGGCGGATCATCTAGCTAAAATGGCTTCCAGCAAGGAGAACTGGACGGATCCACAATGTCCATTCGAAGTTAGAGCGGCTCCGGCCTTCGCCTCAGAAAAAGTGTCATTACTCACGATGGTAGAAGGTGATTGGAGGTCGGCCATTCGCCAATATCTGTTAGATGGAGCACTACCTACGGAGAAGGAAGAAGCTCGGCGGATAGTAAGGAAAGCGACCTATTTCTCCATGATAAATGATTGCCTCTACAGAAAATCTTTTAGCCACCCTTGGTTAAAATGCATTTTGCCAGAAGAGGGACAACAGGTTCTCAAGGAGATGCACGAGGGAACATGTGGAGCCCATGAGGCATCCGTCTCCATCTTGAAGAAGTCAAGGTTAGCAGGGTTTTACTGGCCCACAACGGAACTGGATGCACAGAAACTGGTGGAATCTTGCCATAGTTGTCAGATTCATGCAAATGAATCCTATACCACCAAACATCTCCAGAGGCCCATCATTGAAGGTCAACCCTTTGCTGTCTGGGGAATTGACATTGTTGGACCATTTCCTCCTACTCGTAGATAAAGAAAGTACGTGGTAGTGGCAGTAGACCATTTCACTAAATGGATAGAGGCTGAAGCTGTCTCCTCCATTAATGCTGAACGCATGGTGGAGTTCGTCAAAGATAATATTGTGGGGAGATACGGAGTTCCGCACACGATCATCACCGACAATGGAACGCAATTCAACTGTGGTGAGTTCAAAGCTTTCTGTGAAAAATTGGGCATTTTAAACAGATTCGCCTCCGTATATTACCCACAATCCAACGGTATGACTGAAGTCACGAACCAGACAATCGTAAAAGGAATAAAGAAAAGACTGGGGGAGCATGATAAGAAATGGGCGGATCAGTTAATAAGCGTCTTATGGGTGTATCGTACTACTCCTCGCACGGCCACAGGCGAAACCCCATTCGCCCTTTCTCATGGCGTGGAAGTTGTAATCCCAGTCGAGATATTAGTTCCGAATGACAGAGTTGCATTCTATTGCGAGGAGGACAATGGTCAGAGATTAAGAGAAAGTCTTGATCAAGTGGAGGATAAGAGAGACAAGGCATATGTGCGTATGGCGGCTTACAAGCAGCGGATCGCAGCTTATCATGACAAAAACGCCAGACTTGTAGAATTGAATGTGGGAGATCTCGTGCTCTACAAGGCTGACAAAATCCAATCAAAAGAAGGGAAGGGCAAGCTAGGGCTCACCTGGACTGGTCCATATCGCATAGTGGACAAGATTGGGTTCGCCACATTTAAAATACAGGACATGGACGGAAATACATTGCCACGCACTTGGAATCTCCAAAATCTCCGCAAGTACTTCGCTAGAAAATAGAATGTAAACAAGGTCTTGAGTACTCTTTTTCCTTTAATAAGCTTTTTTCCCATGTGGTTTTTCTTATTAAAGGTTTTAATGAGGCTCACATATAAGACCTGCTTGCTGTACTAAAGCGTATCTCATATTAATAAAAAGCAATTGTTCTATTGTCCATATTCTTTTTAAGTATTTTCTTGTAGCAATATAAATATTCCAGTCTCAAAAAGAGGGGGGGCATCAAACGCTCTCCATATTAAAAAGTACAGCTATCTCATAGCTACTTTTTCTCCTCAAAAAAGGAGAACGATCTCATGGGCGGATCCATCTGTAGATGATTCCCATTCGAGATAGAGTTAAAACGTTCCTTGGACGCGAGGTCTTTACACTCTCTTACTCTCTTCCCAAAGAAGGGTTCACAAGTCCTACAGGTGGATCACTTCACCTCAAAGATAGGTAGCAAGTTGATCCCTAAAGGCAGCTTTACTTCCTCTAAAGGAATAAAACAGCTTCAAACCTTCACAAAGGTTCGCACAATGGAGTATGGCTGGCCACCTACTCCAAAATGAATCCTAAAAGCCTATATATATTTCCTTACGCAAACGTAAAAGTGAAATAAATAGCAAACATAAGGATTACAAATTGTACTTAAAGTTTTACAAAAAAAAAATAAAACATCAAGTAACAACAGGAGCATTCTCCTTAACATTCTTCTCGCCAGAAGCACCTGCTTGAGAAGTTTCCTTCTCAGCAGCCCCAGATACGCCCACCAAGGAGACCTCTTTTTCCATGGAAGGTGTTTCCCCAGGAAGAGGGGCGCCATCGGTTATCGGCTCCTCACCTGACTTCGGAGGTACTTCCTCAAGGTCCACTAGCTTGACGTTGGTGGAAGGTTTGCTTTCCTCGATGGGTCCCTTCATCCATTTCCGAACATAGTCACAGAGGTAGTCCTTGATGTCCGGGATTTTGTTAAATTTGAGAACATCCTCTGGGTCCGGAACGGCGAACTGCGGATCTGTAAAGTCGATCTCAGGATACGCCAGCACAACATACGCCATGATCAGTTCGCCGTAAAAGAAAGCTTGCTCACCAGCCATGTACTCTGCTTCTTCTAAAGCATTCTCATGCTCCTTGGCATCAGCCTCAATCTTCTCCTTTAGCTTCTTTATCTCGGCATCCTTAAGGTCCATGGCGGACGTGGCGGATGCGATATTCGCCCTGGCGTCAGCAATTTCTTTCTCCAACCTTCCTATGGTAGCCTTATCCGCCACGCCTTGAAGGAGCTCAACTTCCATAGCGCGTATGCGAGTATACATCTGTCAAAGACAAACAGTTTTGTCAAAATGAAAGAACAAAGGAACAACTTTTTCTAAAAACAAAGCAAGCCATTCTAGCAAGGGGACCTACCGTAAGAAGCTCCGTCTTTCCCCTTTGAGCATGGATTGATCCTGGAATCTGGTTCTGATTCCTCTGTACCTCGCCCAGCTGACCTAGAGCCTCGTCTAGGTCATTGATAACCGATTCATTCTCCAAAGATCCATGGACACCATACTTGGCGGACCAGTATCTGCCTAGGTCAGGCTTCACCGTCTGCACGAAAATGTAAGGATCGAAACTTAGAGTCCAAACATAGCCAACAGATAAAATGATAAGGACGACCTACTTGTTCCATCTCTACCACGGGCATGGTAGATCTCATGGCATCCGCCATAATCTTTGGTCCGCCAGAGGCTGCAGGCTTCCTCCTTTTTAGAGGAGGATCGGCCACCGTCTCCGCCAGACGTTTCCCGGTATCCTTTTGGGGATTCGCTACCTGAGCTTTCTTGCGAGCCTCATCCTCCAACAACTTCCTACGCTTCTCTACAAGAGCGTGATTGGCCTTAGATAAACCCCTGCCAAAGAAATCAATAAAGTAATCAAGGTTCAAAAAGAAAACAAAGTTACCTTGGTCAAATTGTGTAATCATCGAGTAAATGAACTTGTGCCCATCCTTGCGAATCAGGGGAATATCGCTCATCATGAAGGCTAAAGCATCCGCATATGTCTAGGCATCCGCCTTGACACTCTTCATGAGCTCCGCCACTACCTCATCACTATTCGTCAGAATACGCATATCTCCCGCCATATGTAAAGGCTTGGGATTCCAGTATGTTGGGAAGCCTAGAGATTCGCCCTCATTTATCTTCACGTAGAAGAATTTTTCGTCCCAGCAATGGACGTTGGACATTTTGCCACTAAACGGCGAATACACTCCAAATTTTACAAAAGTAAGGAAAGACTCAGACTTTCGCTTCGACGGTTTGTGGAAGGCTCTGAAGATACGGGGAGTGTACACTACTCATAAGTTCGAGGCCAGATAGCAATCTAAAGTTATGTCTAACCAGCCATTAGGATGTAATTGGCTAGCCGTAATGTCAAAATAAGTAAGGATGTCTGCCATCATTTTGGGAAGAGGCAGTCGAAATCCTCTTTCAACGTGACTAAAGTACATTGTCAAGAATCCGCTTGGCGGACAGGCGGGTCGTTGATGAACCTCCGCCAATTGGGTCTCGTAGTTATTTATCCATGGGAATCTACTCGCTAGATCCGCATCATTCATACGAGACGAAGTGGACTCCGCTCGATGTTTCTTTTTCCTAGGTAGGGTAGAGGAAGAGGCCATCCTCCCAGAAAAATGCCTAAGATCTACGGCCGAAGTAATTCCGGTAATCGGAGTTGAGAGGTTTTGACTACTACTACCTAAACAAGTTCGACCGTGATTACACACCGAGTCGAGTAACTCAGCTAAATCGAAGTTAACCGTACCTTCGGAGGAAATAGAATTTTCCGACGAAGAAGAGGTCCAGCTAAATACAACCTCGGAAGGAGAGGACAAATTAAAAAGTTCAGAGGTTGACCCGGAGGATGAAGAAGAGCTTCTAAACATTCAAAACACAATATATAGAACGAAAAGATGAACTTACATGAAGATTAAAAGATTCTGGAAAACTCCGAAGAAGCTCTGCACAGAAGACGCGAAAGAAAATGGAGAAGAAGAATGAATGAGGAAGAAAGAGAAAAGGGAAAAAGAAGAAGGCGTCTTCTCTCTCCTCGGGTGATGCGCTTGCTACACGTGTCACTCCATGATTGGCATCGAACAGAGTGCTCATTAATGCAGGTAATCATGACGGCGTGCAAAGAATCTCAAAAGCCCTAAAGGACTTTAAGGGAACTTTGGGGGGCTTCTGATAACATCGTGATATTATCCCAAGGATCAAAAGGGATATTCGCCTAAAGAACGCCACGTGTTGGCCGCCTGATACGGGAATTCCGTGGCGTATCGAAGTAAAGAGATCCAACGGGCGGATCACCTGGGACTCGCCAAGAGAGACCCGCTAGCGAACCTATGAGGCGGATCTCCATAAGCTCTCAATCCGCCATGAGAACGGCTGGGCCGACCTTGTAATAAAGACCATTAATGAGCTATCAATTAGCTAACCGTCAACTTAAGGGTAACCAGTAACCGCCATTAATGGGGCATTAATGGAGACTTTCTAGTTACTGAGAGTTACAACTTCATGACTATATATAACCTATATCTCACGCTATCATAGTACACATTCACTTACCCTTTGTCAATTCAGTTTGCTCTCTTGTCCTTCCTTACTGACTTTGGCATCAGAGCTTCCCCCCGTCGAACCCAACGACGCCCCCAAAGGGACGGAAGCTAACCGGAATTTCTCCACAAGTCATCAAAAGTGATTATAAAGTGTTCATACAAGCATGAAGTGAGACAAAACTTTATAATAAACTAATAAACTTAAAACCACCCCAAGTCAAGTGATATGTTTAGGATTGATATATCACTATTGAGACTTGTATGTAACAATGTCTTCTGTCCGACAGAAAGCTGATCTCACAAGCTTCATATACACAAATATCTGGACAGTTACATAGATCCGATGAAAAGTTGTTCATTAGGATTGGGGATCCGATTTGAGATAACATGATGGGTAGATTCATCCTTATCACCTGTTCATCTCATTGGTATTAATAGGTATAACTAATTCTCAGACTCAAAGGAATATTAATTGGTATTCTGGATTACGGAATGTGACGCTTTGACTCTGGTGTAACACGATCCTTAACAGAGATGACTCTGGGGTGTGAACAGTAGATGTTGGGTATCACAGGAAGTGATTGCGGGATCGTTATATATTGGATTGAGCATTTATCACTCCCGATAAATGGGAGATACATCCATGGATCGCTTGTGGAAGACTCGACTCTAAATCCTTGCAAGGTGATAGCTTAAGAGTTGAAATACAGATTTGACTTAACCTATCTTTTTGAGTTGACTCGGCCTGGACAAGTAAAACGAACGTCTCGCTATATGTGACTTGACATCACCCATAGTCATAAGATTCAGTTCAAGGATGTAGTTGATAAAGGATCGACTTATACTGTAACTAATACGTAAAGGTTAACGACAGAATCAACCTGTCTTCTTATAGCTCTGGGGGAATGATTACGGACTTGCTAATCACATACTCTGTACATCATTCCGTTATGCAAAGATTAAATATAATTCTTTAAAAATTAGTTTAATAACGTTGCATACGGCTAGAAGCAATAAGAACCTAATGGGTCACACATAAGACTTAGAACCTAAAAGAGAGATAGATGTTAATTAATTAATGGAAGCCCAATTGAGCCCAATAAGGCCCATGGACCAAGGGGGGGTCGAAATTCATGTAGTGATATACATGAATAATTAATTTGATTTTGTTATTCCTAATTAGATTAGGATTATGAATTAAATTAATTAAGAGATAAATAAGTTAGGAGTTTTAATTAGATTATAATACTCCTATTATTATCCAATAAAGTTATTATTATTATCCTTAATATATTAGATATATAGTGAGATAATAATTAGGAATTCTATTCCGAATTGAATTCCTATTCAGTAACCTAATTCTATCTAACTAGGGATTAGATACAAGAGATTATAAATACCCCTCCCCCTTAAGATTTTCGAAATTTACTAAGCTATTCCCCTAATTGAGATTTTCGAAATCCACCTAGTGCAAGAGAGAGAAAATTCGACACCCCTAGTTCGAGGATGAGATTTCTCTACGGCTTCCTTCCGATCAATTGATTTCATCTATTTCTTTATCCTTGATCTTGTGTTGATTAGTTAGAGGCAATCTACTTTGGTTGCTATTCAACAGTTGATTCTAAATTAATCCTCCCGTGTTTTATTTCGTGTTTGGGAACTCGAAGAAGAGTTGTGGGCACTTCATTAACAACGGTAGATTGATCATCAAGAGGTAATTCTTCTTATCCCTCTTTATATGAAATAACGGTTAACGGATCTTGTGGTTTATGGAAATAGGTTAAAAAATTTATATTTCCGCTGCTATACCTTAGCCTAATTTCCAACAGTGGTATCAGAGCCATCGTTAAATCCGTTATTTCATATATGAAAATTTAGAAGTTTTTCAATAGGATTGAATAAATATTTATAGTTAGGATTAATTAACAAATTGTTTGATTAATTAATTCTAAGGATAAATAAATTTTAATTAATTGTTAATTAAAATATATTATGCGTATGTTCCTAATTATTTTGGTTGATAATCATTATAACAAAATCTATTAGTTTTATAGTTAGATTGATAAAATCAGTTTTATTAATTCTAAAGATAAAACGGAAATCTATAGTAGTTTTTCCTATTTTCTGAAAATCGTTTTAAAACCGTTTTAGAACTGATATATATATATATATATATATATATATATTTAAAATTATTATTATAAAAAAATAAATAAATACGACAGCAGCCCAAGTCGCGCCTCGCGGCGCGACTGGCCGCTGTCGCACGGCTGCTGCCTCGCGGTTCAGCCGCGCTAGCCCACTCTCGAGTCCGACCCGAGACCCACTTGATTTTAAATTGTTTAAAATCGTTTTTATATTTAAATATATATATGTTTCAGAAATTGATAGTTTTCTGTTTTGATTATCGAATGAAAATTTGTTTAAAAGTTTGTTTTACCAATTTGTAAATCAAAATGTTAAATGAATTAAAATCAAAATGATTGGAACGTGCATAATTAAAGTTTTGTATAGTTATATTAATCTAAAGATTAATATAAAAGATACGAAACTATTAGAAGTAAAATTGGATGAAAGTTAATTTGATAAGTTAATGTGATTAACATAAATATTACATAAGATAGTTATGTAATCAACCAATTAAATTTATTTAATTGAGTCTATGCATGTTTGGAGTTATGGACATATTTGGACCCTCTTTTAGTCCTTTGGTATTTTTGAAATATGGCCTGCGAGTCCTGCCTTTCTACTATCTATTGTAATTTCTCCTCTCATCTGATTCCCTTCAATTCAATTGAAGTTTTCTTTAGTAGTATAGAAATTAATATGTAATTTCAAGGCGCCATGGAGAAGACGGAGGACCTAAAGAGAAATATGTAATAGTTAGTATTTCCTTAGGTTTGCCCTTTTATTCCGTCTCTGGCTCGACGGAATAATTTAGATGATATGTCCATAACGCCAATGTATGTGAATGTATGTGTCTGATGTATGCTAAAGCAAATCAAGACTAAGTTAGATTATGAGACCTAAAATAAAATCTCTCATTAAAAAGTTAAGTAAATAAGCAAGTTATTGAAATCGGTTGTCCCTCCCTAATATTATAATTCAGCCGGCAGTACTGAGGGCCTTTGGGTTGTTGAGTAAACTCAAGCTCGGGGTCTTACGGTAACACCTGAATTATCGAAAATCATTTTTTCATGAATATGGGGTAATACTTAAATTAGATTATGATAATTGGATGAGTAAACTCATGTTGTCATAAACTAATGGGCAATATGGTTGGGATTAATATGAATAGCATATTAGTTACTAATGTGGTTAGTAACCCAATAACCTAGGAATCACATTAAGGATGTGATTGATTACATGAATCTACCTAATGAATGAGACTAGCTTGTTGAGTAAACTCAAGGCGAAATCTCAGGAGTTAGGATCCTAGCTCACTAAAGGATTTGTGAAATTCGTCGAATTAATATAGAGGGCTATTAATTTGGCAAAATAGTGGGAGCAATCTAAAATAAACTAAAAGGCCTATAATTTTAGATTGATATACTTTAAGCAAATGAATGACATGTTGGGGTTTAGTGTCCTATAGACAATTGTTCTAGGATACAAACTTAATGTAAATGAATTGTTCTTTTATATCATTTGTTTTAATGAGATATATGTTTTATAACTATATAAAGGCAATCCCTTTTAAACACTAAATAAAGTCTAATAAAAGGAAATCCGTAAGTTTATTTAAAGTGATTATAAAGTGTTCATACAAGCATGAAGTGAGACAAAACTTTATAATAAACTAATAAACTTAAAACCACCCCAAGTCAAGTGATATGTTTAGGATTGATATATCACTGTTGAGACTTGTATGTAACAATGTCTTCTGTCCGACAGAAAGCTGATCTCACAAGCTTCATATATACAGATATCTGGACAGTTACATAGATCCGATGAAAAGTTGTTCATTAGGATTGGGGATCCGATTTGAGATAACAGGATGGGTAGATTCATCCTTGTCACTTGTTCATCTCATTGGTATTAATAGGTATATCTAATCCTCAGACTCAAAGGAATATTAATTGGTATTCTGGATTACGGAATGTGACGCTTTGACTCTGGTGTAACACGATCCTTAACAGAGATGACTCTAGGGTGTGAAAAGTAGACGTTGGGTATCACAGGAAGTGATTGCGGGATCGTTATATGTGACTTGACATCACCCATAGTCATAAGATTCAGTTCAAGGATGTAGTTGATAAAGGATCGAATTATACTGTAACTAATACGGAAAGGTTAACGACAGAATCAACCTGTCTTCTTATAGCTCTGGGGGAATGATTACGGACTTGCTAATCACTTACTCTGTACATCATTCCGTTATGCAAAGATTAAATATAATTCTTTGAAAATTAATTTAATAACGTTGCATACGGCTAGAAGCAATAAGAACATAATGGGTCACACATAAGACTTGGAACCTAAAAGAGAGATAGATGTTAATTAATTGATGGAAGCCCAAATGAGATCAATAAGGCCCATGGACCAAGGGGGGTCGAAATTCATGTAATAGAATACATGAATAATTAATTTGATTTTGTTATTCCTAATTAGATTAGGATTATGAATTAAATTAATTAAGAGATAAATAAGTTAGAAGTTTTAATTAGATTAAAATACTCCTGTTATTATCCAATAAGGTTATTATTATTATCCTTAATATATTAGATATATAATGAGATAATAATTAGGAATTCTATTCCGAATTGAATTCCTATTCAGTAACCTAATTCTATCTAACTAAGGACTAGATACAAGAGATTACAAATACCCCCCTAGGATTTTCGAAATCCCCGAAGTGCAAACCCTAGAGAGATTTCCGAAATCCCCTAAAGTGCAAGAGAGAGAAAATTTCGACACCCCAGTTCGAGGACGAGATTTTCTACGGCTTCCTTCCTATCAATTGATTTCATCTATTTCTTTTATCCTTGATCTTGTGTTGATTAATTAGAGGCAATCTACTTTGGTTGCTATTCAACGGTTGATTCTAAATTAATCTTCTCGTGTTTTATTTCATGTTTGGGAACTCAAAGAAGAAAAACAAACAAAAGGGAGAAATTCGTTTTACTACTCCTACATCAGGTCAGTTCACGATTTCGAGGATTCCCGGAGATTGAACCGTCGGATCGTCGCGATATTTGGACAGGAGTTTCTAGACATATTCTTCCACGTTTACACCGAAGGGATTGTCGTTCGGAGGTCTGGAAGGTCTGTTTTGGATAGGAGCAGATTGGTAGACAGTTTCTATCTCTTTTGAAGTTGTGGGCACTTCGTTTGCAACGTTAGATAGAACTTCTAAAAGGTATTTCTTCTTATCCTTCTTTATATGAAATAACGGTTAACGGATCTTGTGGTTAAATGGAAATAGGTTAAAAATTTTATGTTTCCGCTGCTATACCTTAGCCTAATTTCCAACAGTGGTATCAGAGCCATCGTTAAATCCGTTATTTCATATATGAAAATTTAGAAGTTTTTCAATAGGATTGAATAAATATTTATAGTTAGGATTAATTAACAAATTGTTTTGATTAATTGATTCTAAAGATAAATAAGTTTTAATTAATTGTTAATTAAAATAGATTATGCGTATGTTCCTAATTATTTTGGTTGATAATCATTATAACGAAATCTATTAGTTATATAGTTAGATTGATAAAATCAGTTTTATTAATTCTAAAGATAAAACGGAAATCCATAGTAGTTTTTCCTATTTTCTGAAAATCGTTTTAAAACCGTTTTAGAACTGATATATATATATATTTAAAATCGTTTTTATATTTAAATATATATGTTTCAGAAATTGATAGTTTTCTGTTTTGATTATCGAATGAAAATTTGTTTAAAAGTTTGTTTTACCAATTTGTAAATCAAAATGTTAAATGAATTAAAATCAAAATAATTGGGACGTGCATAATTAAAGTTTTGTATAGTTATATTAATCTAAAGATTAATATAAAAGATACGAAAACTATTAGAAGTAAAATTAGATGAAAGTTAATTGATAAGTTAATGTGATTAACATAAATATTACATAAGATCGTTATGTAATCAACCAATTAAATTTATTTAATTGAGTCTATGCATGTTTGGAGTTATGGACATATTTGGACCCTCTTTTAGTCTTTTGGTATTTTTGAAATAGGGCCTGTGAGTCCTGCCTTTCTACTATCTATTGTAATTTCTCCTCTCATCTAATTCCCTTCAATTCAATTGAAGTTTTCTTTAGTAGTATAGAAATTAATATGTAATTTCAAGGCGCCATGGAGAAGACGGAGGACCTAAAGAGAAATATGTAATAGTTAGTATTTCCTTAGGTTTGCCCTTTTATTCCGTCTCTGGCTCGACGGAATAATTTAGATGATATGTCCATAACGTCAAGGTATGTGAATGTATGTGTCTGATGTATGCTAAAGCAAATCAAGACTAAGTTAGATTATGAGACCTAAAATAAAATCCCTCATTAAAAAGTTAAGTAAATAAACAAGTTATTAAAATCGGTTGCCCCTCCCTAATATTATAATTCAGTCGGCAGTGCTGAGGGCCTTTGGGTTGTTGAGCAAACTCAAGCTCGGGGTCCTTTCGGTAACACCTGAATAATCAAAAATTACTTTTCATGAATATGGGGTAATACTTAAATTAGATTATGATAATTGGATGAGCAAACTCATGTTGTCATAAACTAATGGGCAAGATGGTTGGGATTAATGTGAATAGCATATTAGTTACTAATGTGGTTAGTAACCCAATAACCTAGGAATCACATTAAAGATTTGATTGATTACACGAATCTACCTAACGAATGAGACTAGCTTGTTGAGCAAACTCAAGGCGAAATCTCAGGAGTTAGGATCCTAGCTCACTAAAGGATTTGTGAAATTCTTCGAATTAATATGGAGGGCTATTAATTTGGCAAAATAGTGGGAGCAATCTAAAATAAACAAAAGGCCTATAATTTTAGATTGATATACTTTAAGCAAATGAATGACATATGTTTACTCTTTCTCACTCTCAGGTTTAATTAAACACACTCTTAAAATCATGACTAAAACCAATCTGCAAAACATTCTTACTGATAACAAATTGAATGGTTCAAACTTCACCGACTGGTTTCGTAACCTCAAAATTGTTTTGAAGTTCGATAAGATAGGGTATGTACTTGATACAATGATACCCCTTATCCCTGCTGATGATGCTCCCATTGAGGAAATTGATGCTTACCAGAAGCACAAGGCTGATGATGATCATGCCGGATGCATCATACTTGCATCGATGACACCGGAATTACAAAGGCAACATGAGGAAATGGATGCCTATTCCATCATCATGCACCTTAAAGAGCTGTTTGGGAAACAGACTAGGTGCGAACGCTACGAGATATCCAAGTTGCTATATCATTGCAGGATGCAAGAGGGCACATCTGTCATGACACATTGTGTCAAGATGATTGGCTACATTACCAAACTTTCTAGTATTGGATTTGCGATGGATAACGAATTAAGCATAGACTTAATTCTTCAATCCCTCCCAGAGAGTTATTCACAGTTCATTATGAACTATCAAATGAATGACTTGCAAACCTCTCTTGAAGAGCTTGCAAATATGCTCAAGTCAGTTGAGCCCAATATGAGAAAGGACAAGGCAATACCGGCTCTTGTCATTGAGGGATCAAAGAAGAGGAAAGGGAATTATCCCAATCCTAAATATCCCAAGAAAGGTAAGAAAGCCGTGCCCAACAAAGCTAAGGGAAAGGAAGTGAAGAAGCCCAAAGGAGAGTGCCACTTCTGTGGTAAATATGGGCATTGGAAAAGAAACTGTTGGTGTACCTAGCCTTCCTCAAAAGGGGAAGAAGCTGGGACTTCAACATCTGGTATGTTTTATATTGAAATTTCACAGTCTGAATCTTTTGGTACTTGATACCGGATGCAGCCTGAGGATATTCCAGGAATATCTAGAAATATTATTTCTATTAGCCGCCTTGTTGACGACGGTTTTTCATATTTCAATAAAAGACAAACGTTGCGATTTTTATATAGATTCAATCTTCTATTTTTCAGGAATATCACAAAATGGGATTTATGTGTTGGATGACAAAATTCCTGTTTTTGCAATTGATACCAAAAGACATAAGCTAGATAATTCAACTTACTTGTGGCATTGTCGTTTAGGCCATATAAACAAGAGACGCATGCTAAAGCTACATTCAGATGGGCTTATAGATCCAATCGATCCTGAATCATTGGAAACATGCGAATCATGTTTAAAAGGTAAAATGACAAATACACCCTTTAGCAATAAAGGTGAGCATGTATCAGACACTCTAGGACTCATTCATTCAGATGTATGCGGTCCTATGTCAGTCCAAGCAAGAGGAGGATTCAGATTCTTCATAAGCTTTATAGATGACCATATCCGATATGGTTACATCTACTTGATGAAGCACAAATCAGAAGCTTTTGAGAAATTCAAATGCTTCAAGAATGAAGTAGAAAATCAATTAGGAAAGAAAATAAAGACGCTTCGATCTGATCGAGGTGGCGAATATCTTTCAGATGATTTTCTGAATTATCTAACTGAATGTGGGATATGCTCACAATGGACACCTCCCTATACACCACAACACAATGGTGTATCCGAGAGGAGAAACCGTACCCTACTAGATATGGTACGATCCATGATGAGCATGGCCTTACTTCCAAAGACGTTCTGGGGCTATGCATTAGAAACTGCCCTCTTCACCCTAAATCGAGTACCAACTAAATCCGCTAGTTCCACACCATATGAATTGTTCGTTGGTAGGAAACCTGTGTTTTCATTTATGAGAGTATGGGGTTGTTCAGCATTTGTCAAACGCATTGCGTCCGACAAACTAGATTCGAAATCTGATAAATGTTTCTTCATTGGATACCCTAAGGAAACTGTGGGATATTACTTATATCATCCAGATGATCAGAAAGTGATAGTATCCAAACATGCAACCTTCTTAGAGAAAGAGTTTCTCGAAGAAACACAAAAGGGAAGCATGATTGAACTTGACGAAGTTCAAGAAGAAGAAACACCGACTGAAACAACAGAGGTGGTTGAGGTACCCGAAGGAGTCCCATTAGATGAGACTCCAGTGCCACCTATTCGTAGATCATAAAGAGTTCGTGAACTCCCAGTTAGATATGGGTTTCTAGTGGGAGATGATAATGAGGTTCCCATGTTAGACGACGAACCCGAAAACTACGAAGAGGCTCTTACTAGTCCAGATTCTAAAGCATGGCTTGAGGCCATGGATTCTGAAATGGATTCCATGTATACTAACCAAGTGTGGACTTTGGTTGATCCACTCGAAGGGATAATACCCATTGGGTGCAGGTGGATCTTCAAAAGGAAGACATATATGGATGGAAAGGTTAGCTCCTACAAAGCTAGGTTAGTAGCGAAAGGATATCGTTAGAAGCAAGGAATTGATTATTACGAAACTTTCTCTCCTGTGGCTATGTCCAAATCAATCAGAATCATGCTTGCAATTGCCGCTTATTTCGATTATGAGATTTGGCAAATGGATGTGAAAACAGCTTTCCTAAATGGAAACCTGCTTAAGGATGTATATATGATGCACCCTTAAGGTTTCATATCAAAGGATGCAAATAAAGTTTGCAAACTTCAGAGATCCATTTATGGACTCAAGCAAGCATCAAGAAGCTGGAATAAGCATTTTGACGAAACCATATAACAATTTGGTTTCGAACAAAATTGCGAAGAAGCTTGCATTTACAAGAAAGCAAGTGGGAGCTGTATATCATTTCTCATACTATATGTGGACGATATATTATTAATGGGAAATGACATTGCTCTACTATAGTCGGTAAAAGTATGGTTATCTGGTAACTTCTCAATGAAAGACCTTGGTGAAGCAGCTTATATACTTGGTATAAAGATCTACAGAGATAGATCGAGAAGACTGCTTGGTCTTTCACAGGCTACATACATTGAAAAGGTGCTAAATCGGTTTAGCATGCTTGAATCGAAATGAGGTAACTTACCCATGCTACATGGAATAAAGTTAAACAATCATCAATGTCCTAAAACCGATGATGACAAAAGACGCATGGCTGTAGTCCCATACGCCAGTGCAATCGGTTCGATTATGTATGCTATGCTATGCACTAGACCTGACGTAGCGTTCGCGTTATCTGTAACGAGTCGTTACCAAGGGAATCCGGGAGACGAGCATTAGATTGCCGTTAAGAACATTCTTAAGTACTTGAGAAGAACTAAAGATATGTTCCTAGTGTACGGAGAAGGTGATCTAAAAATAGAAGGATTTTTAGACGCAAGTCATCTGACAGATGAGAATGATTTTAAATCCCAATCAGGATACCTGTTTATCTTGAATGGGGGCGCGGTCAGTTGGAAGAGTTCCAAGCAGGGAAGCATAGCTTTCTCTGCAACAGAGTCAGAGTATATCGCAGCTGCGGAAGCAGCAAAGGAAGCGGTTTGGATAAGAAAGTTCATTATAGAACTTGGTGTGGTGCCTGACATTGTAAATCCCATTACACTGTATTGTGATAACAATGGAGCCATTGCGCAAGCAAAGGAACCACAGTCTCATAATGCGTCCAAGCATTACCTTAAGCGATACCACATCATTAGAGAGATTGTGGCTAGAGGAGATGTGAGAATAGAAAGAGTACCTACAAAGGACAACGTTGCAGATCCGTTGACAAAGCCTTTAACCCAGAAAGTACATGATTGTCATTTAACTTCTACTGGGATAAGTTTTAGAAACAATTGGCTTTAGTCCAAGTGGGAGTATATTGGGGTTTAGTTTCCTATAGACAATTGTTCTAGGATACAAACTTAATGTAAATGAATTGTTCTTTATATCATTTGTTTTAATGAGATATATGTTTTATAACTATATAAAGGCAATCCCTTTTAAACACTTAATAAAGTCTAATAAAAGGAAATCCGTAAGTTTATTTAAAGTGATTATAAAGTGTTCATACAAGCATGAAGTGAGACAAAACTTTATAATAAACTAATAAACTTAAAACCACCCCAAGTCAAGTGATATGTTTAGGATTGATATATCACTGTTGAGACTTGTATGTAACAATGTCTTCTGTCCGACAGAAAGCTGATCTCACAAGCTTAATATATACAGATATCTGGACAGTTACATAGATCCGATGAAAAGTTGTTCATTAGGATTGGGGATCCGATTTGAGATAACAGGATGGGTAGATTCATCCTTGTCACCTATTCATCTCATTGGTATTAATAGGTATATCTAATCCTCAGACTCAAAGGAATATTAATTGGTATTCTGGATTACGGAATGTGACGCTTTGACTCTAGTGTAACACGATCCTTAACAGAGATGACTCTAGGGTGTGAACAGTAGACATTGGGTATCACAGGAAGTGATTGCGGGATCGTTATATGTGACTTGACATCACCCATAGTCATAAGATTCAGTTCAAGGATGTAGTTGATAAATGATCGAATTATACTGTAACTAATACGGAAAGGTTAACGACAGAATCAACATGTCTTCTTATAGCTCTGGGGGAATGATTACGGACTTGCTAATCATATACTCTCTACATCATTCCGTTATGCAAAGATTAAATATAATTCTTTGAAAATTAATTTAATAACGTTGCATACGGCTAGAAGCAATAAGAACCTAATGGGTCACACATAAGACTTGGAACCTAAAAGAGAGATAGATGTTAATTAATTAATGGAAGCCCAAATGAGACCAATAAGGCCCATGGACCAAGGGGAGTCGAAATTCATGTAATAGAATACATGAATAATTAATTTGATTTTGTTATTCCTAATTAGATTAGGATTATGAATTAAATTAATGAAGAGATAAATAAGTTAGAAGTTTTAATTAGATTAAAATACTCCTGTTATTATCCAATAAGGTTATTATTATTATCCTTAATATATTAGATATATAATGAGATAATAATTAGGAATTCTATTCCGAATTGAATTCCTATTTAGTAACCTAATTCTATCTAACTAGGGACTAGATACAAGAGATTATAAATACCCCCCTAGGATTTTCAAAATCCCCGAAGTGCAAACCCTAGAGAGATTTCCGAAATCCCCTATAGTGCAAGAGAGAGAATATTTCGACACCCCAGTTCGAGGACGAGATTTTCTACGGCTTTTTTTCGATCAATTGATTTCATCTATTTCTTTTATCCTTGATCTTGTGTTGATTAATTAGAGGCAATCTACTTTGGTTGCTATTCAACGGTTGATTCTAAATTAATCTTCCCGTGTTTTATTTCGTGTTTGGGAACTCGAAGAAGAAAAACAAACAAAAGGGAGAAATTCGTTTTACTACTCCTACATCAGGTTAGTTCACGATTTTTTCGGATTCCCGGAGATTGAACTGTCGGATCGTCGCGATTTTTGGACAGGAGCTTCTAGACATATTCTTCCACGTTTCCACCGAAGGGATTGTCGTTCGGAGGTCTAGAAGGTCTGATTCGGATAGGGGAAGATTGGTAGACAGTTTCTATCTCTTTTGAAGTTGTGGGCACTTCGTTTGCAACGGTAGATAGAACTTCTAAAAGGTATTTCTTCTTATCCTTCTTTATATGAAATAACGGTTAACGTATCTTGTGGTTAAATGAAAATAAGTTAAAAATTTTATATTTCCGCTGCTATACCTTAGCCTAATTTCCAACATGACATACGTTTACTCTTTCTCACTCTCAGGTTTAATTAAACACACTCTTAAAATCATGACTAAAACCAATCTGCAAAACATTCTTACCGATAACAAATTGAATGGTTCAAACTTCACCAACTGGTTTCGTAACCTCAAAATTGTTTTGAAGTTCGATAAGATAGGGTATGTACTTGATACAACGATACCCCCTATCCCTGCTGATGATGCTCCCATTGAGGAAATTGATGCTTACCAGAAGCACAAGGCTGATGATGATCATGCGGGATGCATCATACTTGCATCGATGACACCGGAATTACAAAGGCAACATGAGGAAATGGATGCCTATTCCATCATCATGCACCTAAAGGAATTGTTTGGGAAACAAACCAGGTGCGAACGCTACGAGATATCCAAGTTGCTATATCGTTGCAGGATGCAATAGGGCACATCTGTCATGACACATTGTGTCAAGATGATTGGCTACATTACCAAACTTTCTAGTATTGGATTTGCGATGGATAACGAATTAAGCATAGACTTAATTCTTCAATCCCTCCCAGAGAGTTATTCACAGTTCATTATGAACTATCAAATGAATGACTTGCAAACCTCTCTTGAAGAGCTTGCAAATATGCTCAAGTCAGTTGAGCCCAATATGAAGAAAGACAAAGCTATACCGGCTCTTGTCATTGAGGGATCAAAGAAAAGGAAAGGGAATTATCCCAATCCTAAATATCCCAAGAAAGGTAAGAAAGCCGTGCCCTACAAAGCTAAGGGAAAGGAAGTGAAGAAGCCCAAAGGAGAGTGCCACTTCTGTGGTAAAGACGGGCATTGGAAGAGGAACTGCAAGGAGTACCTAGCCTCCCTCAAGAAGGGAAATGGCGGTGCTTCAACATCTGGTATGTTTTATATTGAAATAAATACAGTTTCACAGTCTGAATCTTGAGTACTTGATACCGGATGTGGATCTCATATTTGTACAAATATGCAGGAGCTAAAACAGACTAAGGAACTAAAGAAAGGAAGCATAAACTTGCGAGTGGGAAATGGAGCAAGAGTTGCCGCCCTCGCAATTAGAGATTTTGTTTTGAATTTCCCCTTTGGGCTTGTAATAGAATTAAGGAACTGTTTGTACGTTCCGCAAATGTCTCGTAACATTATTTCTATTAGCCGTCTTGTTGACGACGGTTTTCATATTTCAATAAAAGACAAGAGTTGCAATTTTTATAAAGATTCGATCTTTTATTTTTCAGGAATATCACAAAATGGGATTTATGTGTTAGATGACAAAATTCCTGTTTTTGCAATTGATACCAAAAGACATAAACTAGATAATTCAACTTACTTGTGGCATTGTCGTTTAGGTCATATAAACAAGAGACGCATGTTAAAGCTACATTCAGATGGGCTTATAGATCCAATCGATCCTGAATCATTGGAAACATGCGAATCATGTTTAAAAGGTAAAATGACAAAGACACCCTTTAGCAATAAAGGTGAGCGTGTATCAGACACTCTAGGACTCATTCATTCAGATGTATGCGGTCCTATGTCAGTCCAATCAAGAGGAGGATTCAGATTCTTCATAAGCTTCATAGATGACCATACCCGATATGGTTACATCTACTTGATGAAGCACAAATTAGAAGCTTTTGAGAAATTCAAATGCTTCAAGAATGAAGTAGAAAATCAATTAGGAAAGAAAATAAAGACGCTTCGATCTGATCGAGGTGGCGAATATCTTTCAGACGATTTTCTGAATTATCTAACTGAATGTGGGATATGCTCACAATGGACACCTCCCTATACACCACAACACAATGGCGTATCCGAGAGGAGAAACCGTACCCTACTAGATATGGTACGATCCATGATGAGCATGGCCTTACTTCCAAAGACGTTCTGGGCCTATGCCTTAGAAACTGCCCTCTTCACCCTAAATCGAGTACCAACTAAATCCGCTAGTTCCACACCATATGAATTGTTCGTTGGTAGGAAACCCGTGTTTTCATTTATGAGAGTATGGGGTTGTTCAACATTTGTCAAACGCATTGCGTCCGACAAACTAGATTCGAAATCTGATAAATGTTTCTTCATTGGATACCCTAAGGAAACTGTGGGATATTACTTATATCATCCAGATGATCAGAAAGTGATAGTATCCAAACATGCAACCTTCTTAGAGAAAGAGTTTCTCGAAGAAACACAAAAGGGAAGCATGATTGAACTTGACGAAGTTCAAGAAGAAGAAACACCGACTGAAACAATAGAGGCGGTTGAGGTATCCGAAGAAGTCCCATTAGATGAGACTCCAGTTCCACCTATTCATAGATCACAAAGAGTTCGTGAACTCCCAGTTAGATATGGTTTTCTAGTGGGAGATGATAATGAGGTTCCCGTGTTAGACGACGAACCCGAAAACTACGAAGAGGCTCTTACTAGTCCAGATTCTAAAGCATGGCTTGAGGCCATGGATTCTGAAATGGATTCCATGTATACTAACCAAGTGTGGACTTTGGTTGATCCACCCGAAGGGATAATACCCATTGGGTGCAGGTGGATCTTCAAAAAGAAGACAGACATGGATGGAAAGGTTAGCACCTACAAAGCTAGGTTAGTAGCGAAAGGATATCGTCAGAAGCAAGGAATTGATTATGACAAAACTTTCTCTCCTGTGGCTATTTCCAAATCAATCAGAATCATGCTTGCAATTGTCGCTCATTTCGATTATGAGATTTGGCAAATGGATGTGAAAACAGCTTTCCTAAACGGAAACCTGCTTGAGGATGTATATATGATGCAGCCTGAAGGCTTCATATCGAAGGATGCAAATAAAGTTTGCAAACTTCAGAGATCCATTTATGGACCCAAGCAAGCATCAAGAAGCTGGAATAAGCGTTTCGACGAAACCATAAAATAATTTGGTTTCGAACAAAATTGCGAAGAAGCTTGCATTTATAAGAAAGCAAGTGGGAGCTCTATAGCATTTCTCATACTATATGTGGACGATATATTATTAATGGGAAATGACATTCCTCTACTACAGTCGGTAAAAGTATGGTTATCTGGTAACTTCTTAATGAAAGACCTTGGTGAAACAGCTTATATACTTTGTATAAAGATCTACAGAGATAGATCGAGAAGACTGCTTGGTCTTTCACAGGCTACATACATTGAAAAGGTGCTAAATCGGTTTAGCATGCTTGAATCGAAACGAGGTAACTTACCCATGCTACATGGAGTAAAGTTAAACAATCATCAATGTCCTAAAACCGATGATGACAAAAGACGCATGGCTGTAGTCCCGTACGCCAGCGCAATCGGTTCGATTGTGTATGCTATGCTATGCACTAGACCTGACGTAGCGTTCGCGTTATCTGTAACGAGTTGTTACCAAGGGAATCCGGGAGACGAGCATTAGATTGCTGTGCAAGAACATTCTTAAGTACTTGAGAAGAACTAAAGATATGTTCCTAGTGTACGGAGAAGGTGATCTGAAAATAGAAGGATTTTCAGACGCAAGTCATCTGACAGATGAGAATGATTTTAAATCCCAATCAGGATACCTGTTTATCTTGAATGGGGGCGCGGTCAGTTGGAAGAGTTCCAAGCAGGGAAGCGTAGCTTTCTCTGCAACCGAGTCAGAGTATATCGCAGCTGCGGAAGCAGCAAAGGAAGCGGTTTGGATAAGAAAGTTCATTACAGAACTTGGTGTGGTGCCTGACATTGTAAATCCCATTACACTGTATTGTGATAACAATGGAGCCATTGCACAAGCAAAGGAACCACGGTCTCATAATGCGTCCAAGCATTACCTTAAGCGATACCACATCATTAGAGAGATTGTGGCTAGAGGAGATGTGAGAGTAGAAAGAGTACCTACAGAGGACAACGTTGCAGATCCGTTGACAAAGCCTTTAATCCAGAAAGTACATGATCGTCATTTAACTTCTACTGGGATAAGTTTTAGAAACAATTGGCTTTAGTCCAAGTGGGAGTATGTTGGGGTTTAGTGTCCTATAGACAATTGTTCTAGGATACAAACTTAATGTAAATGAATTGTTCTTTATATCATTTGTTTTAATGAGATATATGTTTTATAACTATATAAAGGCAATCCCTTTTAAACACTAAATAAAGTCTAATAAAAGGAAATCCGTAAGTTTATTTAAAGTGATTATAAAGTGTTCATACAAGCATGAAGTGAGACAAAACTTTATAATAAACTAATAAACTTAAAACCACCCCAAGTCAAGTGATATGTTTAGGATTGATATATCACTATTGAGACTTGTATGTAACAATGTCTTCTGTCCGACAGAAAGCTGATCTCACAAGCTTCATATATACAGATATCTGGACAGTTACATAGATCCGATGAAAAGTTGTTCATTAGGATTGGGGATCCGATTTGAGATAACAGGATGGGTAGATTCATCCTTGTCACCTGTTCATCTCATTGGTATTAATAGGTATATCTAATCCTCAGACTCAAAGGAATATTAATTGGTATTCTGGATTACGGAATGTGACGCTTTGACTCTAGTGTAACACGATCCTTAACAGAGATGACTCTGGGGTGTGAACAGTAGACGTTGGGTATCACAGGAAGTGATTGCGGGATCGTTATATGTGACTTGACATCACCCATAGTCATAAGATTCAGTTCAAGGATGTAGTTGATAAAGGATCGAATTATACTGTAACTAATACGGAAAGAGAGAGAAAATTAGCCCCCTAATAGTGCAAGAGAGAGAAAATTTCGACACCCCAGGATTTTCAAAATCCCCTAGGATTTTCAAAATCCGCAAAGTGCAAACCCTAGAGAGATTTCTGAAATCCCCTATAGTGCAAGAGAGAGAAAATTTCGACACCCCAGTTCGAGGACGAGATTTTCTACGGCTTCCTTCCGATCAATTGATTTCATCTATTTCTTTTATCCTTGATCTTGTGTTGATTAATTAGAGGCAATCTACTTTGGTTGCTATTCAACGGTTTATTCTAAATTAATCCTCCCTTGTTCTATTTCGTGTTTGGGAACTCGGAGAAGAGGTGTGGGCACTTCATTAACAACGGTAGATTGATCATCAAGAGGTAATTCTTCTTATCCCTCTTTATATGAAATAACGGTTAACAGATCTTGTGGTTTATGGAAATAGGTTAAATTTTTTATATTTCCGCTGCTATACCTTAGCCTAATTTCCAATAGGGAGTACCCCTTGTACGCCCCGCGTGCCCACCCAAACACGCGGGGCGCCCCCCTACTGCGCCCCGCGTATTTGAGTCTCTGCCCCAAAAACAACATAAAACGCACTGTCCATGCGAGGCGCCCCCCTGGGCACGCCTCGCGTATGATCTGACCCCTAAGGGTCTCACTTTTATTTCACCATTTGTTTTTGTTTTTGTTTTTCTTTTCTTTTGCGACGTCCTTGGAATAGACGTCATTTTAATAACGCGGAGGGTCGTGCAACCCCACACTTTTTTAGTTTGTTTTGCACTAACAAAAACAAAAATAAAAATAAAAAAAGACACAAAAATAATTAAACTAATTTGTTGATTCTTAAGATTTTTTTCCGACACACTAACCTCCCTCGGAATTAATTAAATGTTCCGTTGTTTGTCTTTAAATGTAAATTCTATCGGACCACAAAGGATCAGTTCTATTAAGAAATTTTAGTCTTAATTTTGAAGTTATAGAATTTATGTAAAGACTAGGTGATACTAAACAAAAACATTGAGTCCTAACCCATAAGTCATCTCCATAATGAAATTTAAAAAGGCAATAAAAACGGGATGTTTGAAAGTTTAGCGAAGACTCGATAGTACACAATTTAAACCCGAAATTTTGTGAGGTAATTTTGAGCCTAAAGGAGTTCGTACGAGAACTCTATTTCTTTCACAATTTTTCGAGGGCTTTGACTTCACTCGACTCATAGAGTTTGCACCTAATACGGGTTAAGTACATTTATTTTGGTTAAAATGGCAATAGATGATAAAATGAGCCCACTTAGTCTAATTCTTTTCCTAATTTATTTTTCTCGTTTTTATCAACATCTAGGAAGCCCCCTTGAGCCTACTAACCGATTTTTCTTGTCAACACCCTTTTAACAATTAACCCTCTTTTTCCTCTTGTTTAAATACCAACGAAATCAATTTGCACCCGAAATAAATCAAGGCCTTAATAAGTGAGCACCATAAGTTCTCGAGATCGTTTTTGTGCCGCTCTCAAAACAAAAAGAAAAAGGAGAACGTAAGAAAGAGCAAAAAGGCATTCTTAAGCTCCACCCGAGCAATTTCGAGTATTATTTTACAAACTTACCAAGGCCAAAATAAAATATGGTGCAGTCATCAAAATGGTATTTGAACTCGAGTTTTCAAAAATTAAACTAAACGCATGGAATTTATTTTTATTCCGTTATTTTATTAAAACACTCTATTTTTGTAATTAAACTTATTTATTTCTTCTAAAATTAACCCGTAAATCACGCTAAAAGATAGGGGTAAAATACCCCTATCAAACCTCCTCGGACTTTAAAGTTTTACTTGTCCTCAAGTAAAAGAAATCGAAAGACAATGGATTGAGATTATTAAGAAACAAACCGACGGTTGGTTTTACCAAGTGCGTGATTTCAAAGTTAAAGTTTTATGCAAAGTTTTCGGCGAGTACCTACGCAAACAATCGAGCGACCAAAACTTGTTTGAAACCTCCATAATTAAAGTTAATAGGCAATAATAACGGGGGTTGACTATTTTTTGAGAACCCGATAATACCTCACCAAGGGATTTCACTCTTACGCTCAAACTTTGGTGGGTAGGTGTTTTAGCACTCTTCTTTGCACTTACCCGAGATCACTTTGAGTTTGCATTTTCATCCGGGTTTTTCCTCCTATGTCATGGTTTGGACAATATTAAAAATGAACCCGGAGGGGGGTTGTAATGTCTAGCACTCATTTAAAGAACACTTAGACCTTAGACCATACACCTTACATCTTGTAATTCTTGCCATTTGTAGTTTAGATTTTGTTTTTAGGCTTTGTATAGCCAAACTCTTCCATCTTGAGAGCTTGTTCATTGACTCCGGCATTCCATCAAAGTCCCACTCCACTTCCGTGCACCAAGCTCGAAAGCTCCACCATCCAAGTCCTAAGAGACGGCTTTTAAGTCCGGTTAGCTAGTTCCGAGGGTGGATTCTTCCCTTTTACTTGCTAATTATCTTGAACTCATCCTATGTACTAGGCTTGGTTGTAATTCATATTTACATTCTCCATATTTATAATTTATGATTCATAATCTTCTTTTCTATATATGTGTTGATGTTTGTTACTTGTTTTGATATTCATAATTGATTATTGTGTAGGAGAACGCGATTTCTGACGCCATTCGGGCTATCTTTAGGGATTCATATAGGTGTTGCCTTACCGGAAGTGACAAACCGGAAACCGTAGGAATTGACAAGCCACGGAACTTACGGGCCCTAATTTCTGGTCCCAAGCATTAGACACGCCTTGACTAGGAACCACGTAGTCTAAGTACTTCACGGGTCGGTTACACTACACGTAGTCGTCTTTGCAAGAGCAAACCATCAACCGTATAAACATTAGAAGTCGTTATTTGTCATAGTTATAACTTATCGCATCCATATTACTTCATAGAGTTTTGTTATATAAATTCGTCTCACACGTAGTTAGGAGTAGCTTGTAGTTGGTCCCCTTATCAACCTCAAAGTATTCACCGCTTAAATAACGTATAAAACCGAGTCGTCTAATACTTGTAGTTATAAATCCCGTGGATTCGATACCCGGTCTTAACCGGATTATTACTTGATACGATGGGGTACACTTGCCCCTAAATAGTGGCGTCTAGTAGAGTTAAAGCATTTATAAAGATCACATCCATATTCATAGCGCACTTATCATAATACACATTTTTTCGTAAGAAATACGACCACTAGACGAAACACACATCAAGTTTTTGACGCCGTTGCCGGGGATTTATAATTTCTTGCAATATTAGACAAAAACATTTTATTGTTAGTTTAAGCATTCTTTTTGTATAAATTGTTTATATATACTTTTACTAACATCATTCCTTCTTGTTTATAATTTCATTATTTAATTCTTTTCATGCACACCCGATCTCGGAGTGATTCTCTTATTCCTATTGATCTTGAGATTGAACGTACTCTTTGTAGGATTCGAAAAGAGAAAATGGCAAACCCCAATGCTGAGGTCAACCAACCCAAAGGAAACCAAAGGCCACACGTGAACAACATTCGCGGGGGCAACGACACACGTTCGATGATGGAGATCCTTGCTCCGCACCGTCCCCAAAACCGTAACGGAATTATCGCCCCCACGATACCGGCCAACACGTACGAGATAAAGACCGGTATGATCCAGCTGACACAACAATGCGGTCAATTCGGAGGGGAACTCCACGAGAACCCTAACGAACATCTCGATAAATTCCTTATGTGTGCCGACACCTCTCGGCAAAATGGTGTTCCCGTTGAGGCTGTTAGACTAAAGTTGTTTCCTTTTTCTTTGACAGGGCAAGCGTTGGAGTGGCTACACTCTTTGGAGGCGGGATCCATCACGTCATGGGAGGAGCTCGAGAAGGAGTCCCTTTCCTACTATTTTCCGCCGTCCAAAACAGTCAAGTTACGGACCGATATCACATCCTTTAGGCAGTTGGAATGCGAGGCCCTTCATGCAGTTTGGGCTAGGTTCCGGAAGTTGCTCCGAAACTGCCCCCACCATGACATCCCGAAGCACGACTTGGTAAGCACTTTTTACCACGGGTTAACCCCCACTAACCGTGCGACTGTTGATTCTGCTGCAGGTGGGGATCTATTTCGGAAGTCAGCTAGTGAGGCCTACGAGCTCGCGAGGAAAAGTGTGCAATGGCAAGAGGATCAGCTTGCCGGCCCGTCGCGACACCAAATGTTCGCTGTGGAGAAAGAGGCTCCGAAAAGCTCCATAGCGGAGATGCATAAGAAACTTGACTCATTAATTGCCCAGCTAAGCCTCAACAAAAGTGCACAGGTCCTGATGTGCAATCACTGTGGTGGAGACCACGACGGACTCAATTTCCAAGCCGGTAGCCCTTTCGCCGGCGACATCGAGAGTGTAAGTTACGTAGGAGGAAATCCAAGGTATAATCCTAATCCGAACCCCTATCACCACCACAATAATAATAACAGCAGTTGGCGGCCTCGATACCAACACCCGAACTTGTCATATGGCAATAATAATAACGTGTTGAGGCCCCCATCCGGCTTTGAGCAAGAATATCGAGAAAACGGGCTTGGGCAATCACAAGCCATGCCCGGTAATCGGAACGCTCCACCTCCCGACAATGTACACGGCCAATCGGTCACATCTTTGTTGAAGGATATATTAACCCGTCTTTCCGATAGCGAGGTGTTTTGCAGGGATCTTAGCCGCCAAGTAGCCCATCTGAACCGTCAGTAACAAGAAAGGCCACTAGGAACTCTACCGGCGAACACCGAACAAAATCCATGGGGCAAAAATCGGGAATCCGGACAGGCGATAACACTCATGAATAATGGAGGTTCGGACCCGTCAAGTTCCAACTCGGGCAACTTACATTGAGCCACCGCGCGAGAAAGTCGAGCTACTTCGACTCTAAACGTAGCATCGGTTTGAATTTCTCAAACCCTTTGTTTATATGTATTATAAACTTATTTTTATTTCTTTTCTCTTTCATTTATTTATTTTTCCCCTTTTTGAATTGTTGTTATTTTAAATTTTATTTTCATTTCTATTTTTGCTTTATTTCTCATCTTTCTGCTCTTCATTTTTATTTTTATCTTACTTTCTATTATTTTTATAAAATCAAAAGAAAAACAAATCACATGTAAATCCAAAAAAATTTTATGACACGCGGGGCGTACACACCTATACGTCCCGCGTATCTACGTGTCTGATCCTAATTCCTAATAAAAAGACACGGTACGCGGGGCGCCCCTCCTACCACGCCCCGCGTGCATTTTAATTTTTGACACTCTTAAATAAATGCCACGTGGGAGGACACGCGGGACGTGCCCCAGGGCATGCCTCGCGTATCTTAACTCTCCTTCTCTCAAACTTCCCATCACTCCTCTTCCCTATACACATTTCCCACTTCCACACTCCACCTCCTCTTCCATCCAATCCACCTCCATCTTTTCAAATTCAAATTTTCAACTTCCCTCCACAATAAATTTTGCATTAACTACCCTCTTAATTACAATTTAATAACACATAAATATTAAAAAGAGTTGATAAATAAACATAAAAATCATAAACTCAATTAAAAACTCATTAAAAATCCATAAATCACAAAATTAAAAAATTAGAAAACTGCTAAAAAACCAAAAAAAATTATGTACCTTCTGCCTCTTACGCGGGGCGTATTCCCATATACGCCCCGCGTCTTCACCCCTTTTCCATAAAAAACGGGGCAAGAGGTGCGATACGCGAGATGTGCCCCCTCACGCCCCGCGTGTCGCACCATTTTTACGCCAAATAACGTTCAGGGGGAGGGATACGTGTGGCGTGGCCCCTTCACGCCCCACGTACCCCTTTGGGAATCCGAGTTTTACTTGGATTCCCCACTTCTCCCCTATATATATCCCTCCTTTTCTCCTCCTTTTTCCTCACAACTCCCTCAACCTTCTCACAACCTTCCTCCATACTCTCTCCACCCCTCACATCACACCATGGTTAGGCGAAAGCAAACCGCTGACATGCGTCCCCCACGGTCCACTCGGGCCCGGTCTTCCCGTACCGCACAAAACCGACAATCACCTCCACCTCCCGAATGGGAGGGAACTCCACCACTCACCCACCAATATCGGGCCCCTTTTCATCTCCTAACCGAGGAGGAGGCCCAAAGGTATGAAGATCTTTGTACGGCCACGGTCAAGGAGCTCCCGTACATCTCGGATAGCATGCTTGATCACTTTGATCTCGGTGCTCCCTTCGAAGCTCGCCTCCACGTCCTCGGTTGGTACGAGCTCTATTCTACACATCGGCGGGTGTACCCGTCGCTAGTGGTGGAGTTCTACACCACCCTCACCTCCAACAACATCCCTGGAGCCGCCCTTTTCACTTTCCGCCTTCACAACCGCCCCTTCTCCATTGACACTCAATGGCTCCAACACCATTTCACTTACCAAGCGGAGGGAGGCATATCCCGTTGGCCCGATGGTGTTTCCGCTCATGAGTATTGGACCTCCATCACCGGGTCCGAGGATTACGATGTCTCCAACCTCCGCCCATCTCTCATCCGGGACCCTATCCTCCAACTTCTCCACCGTTTCATCTCATTCTACTTCTCGGGGAAGTCCTAGTCCACTAAGGTCAATAAGCACGAACTGTTGACCCTTTACTGTTGTGCCAATGGGCTCACTTATGACCTCGCCTACCATGTGGCCGCTCACCTCCACTCCACACCCATCCGGAAGCGGGCCAAGCTCGGGTTTGGCCACCTCGTCACCATCTTCGCCCTCACCGCTCTCGGTGAAACTGCCTTGGATCGTATCCCGAGCCTTTTGCCTCGGCCCGTGGGGAAGAACGCCTTTAAGTCTCTTAAGCGTCTGACCTCCGGCCCGGGTGAGACTTCGAGGGCGGCCCACTCCAATGCGGAAGGTGACTCGGACTCGAGCATGGGTCTCAATTTCAGTCCTCCACCCCTCCACGACTTCAACTCTCTTTATGCTCGGTTGGATATTTTGGAGGATAACCAACGTCGTGATCGGGCCCATTTCGACTCCCGCTTCAACGCCCTAGATGCTCGCTTCGATGCCTCCGAGGCTCAAAGGCAAGCGGATAGGGCTAGCTTTGACGCATTCACCAACGCCTTCTACACCCACTTCAACATCCACGGAAACCCTTCTCCACCACAACCATAGTCCCCTTTTCCTTTATTTTGTATTTTCTTTCTTCGTGTTTGTTTTAGTTTGTGTTGTTAGTTGTTTTCATTATCTTCTTGTTTTCTTGTAATTTCCTTTTATTTTAATACATTTTTAACTTTCCTTATGTTTCTTGTTTAGTCGGTTTATTTTCATAGTTGTTTATTTTTGCAACTTCAATAAAACTCACGCAGGGCGTACCCCCTTGTACGCCCCGCGTGCCCTTTAGTTAGGAGTAGCTTGTAGTTGGTCCCTTTATCAACCTTAAAGTATTCACCGCTTAAATAATGTATAAAACCGAGTCGTCTAATACTTGTAGTTATAAATCCCGTGGATTCGATACCCAGTCTTAACCGGATTATTACTTGATACGACGGGGTACACTTGCCCCTAAGTAGTGGCGTCTAGTAGAGTTAAAGCATTTATAAAGATCACATCCATAGTCATAGCGCACTTATCATAATACACATTTTGTCGTAAGAAATACGACCACTAGACGAAACATACATCAGCGACCCATTAGGTTCTTTATTGCCACTAGCCGTATATATCATTTGAAATTATTCATCACGATTAATTCCAACATATATATAACGGAATATCGTCGAGAGCTGTTACTAGCAGAACCTATGATATTCCCCCAGAGCAATTAAGAAGTCAGGTTGATAACTGACATTAACCTTTCTGTATTAGCTACAGTATAATACGATCCTTCATCAACTATATCCTTTCGGTCAATTCCTTATAACCATGGAATGTGTCAAGGTTACATATAACGAAGAGTCCGGTTTTACTTGTACAGGTTGAATTCACTCTGAAAGATAAGTTAAGTGAAATGTTTATTTCTACTCTTAATTGTATCACCTTGCAAGGATTTCAGTCAATTCACCACAAGCGGCCCTTTGGATATATCTCCCATTTACCTGGAGTGACGAATGCTCAATCTGACATTAATCATTCTGTAATTGCTTCGTGTGATACCCAACCCTGCTCTCACACACCCTAGGCTCTCACCTATTGGATCGTTCTCGCACAGAATCAAAGTATCAGACTCCACAATCCAGAATTACTAATTAATGAATGTTTGAGTCTGAGGATTAGTTATACCTACTAATACCGATGAGATGAATAGTTGACACATTAGATAAATCACTTCATTCTGTTTTCTCAAGTCGGGTCCCAATCCTAATGAACTCCTTCATCAGATCCATGTAACTGTCTAGATATCAGAATATCTAAAGCTTGTGAGATCAGCTTTCTGCCTCGATAGAAAACACTGTTACATGCAAGTCTCAACAGCAATATGCCAATCCCTATAACATATTACTTGACTTGGGTTCACTTTAAGTCTATCAGTCTATTATAAAGTATAGTCTCACTTCATGCTTGTATGAACACTTTATAACTACTTGAATAAACTTAGGATTACTTCCTTTGTGAAAGATTTGTGCCTTTATATGTAGTTACATATTAATGCTATATATCTGATTAAACAAATGACCAAATAAACAATTTATTCATTAATATTAATATCCAAGACAATTGTATTTAGGACACTAATTTCCAACATTCTCCCACTTGGACTAAAGCCAATTGTTTCTGAAACTAATACCAGAAGAACTAGGATGTTTATCGTGAGCTCTTTGTGGTAACGGCTTGGTCAACGGATCTGCAACGTTGTCCTCAGTGGGCACCTTTTCTATTCTCACATCTCCTCTAGCTATGATCTCCCTAATGAGATGATATTGCTTGAGATAATGTTTGGATGCATTATGAGACTGTGGTTCCTTTGCTTGTGCAATGGCTCCATTGTTATCACAGTACAAAGTAATGGGATTTACAATGTCAGACACCACTCCTAGTTCTGTTATGAACTTTCTAATCCAAATAGCCTCCTTTGCCTCTTCTGCAGCTGCAATGTACTCTGATTCAGTCGACAAGAAAGCAACACTTCATTGTTTGGAACTCTTCCAACTAACTGAACCTCCATTCAGGATAAACCGGTATCCTGATTGGGATCTGTAATCATTTTCATCAGTCAGATGACTAGCATCTGAATATCCGTCAATTTTCAATTCTCCTTGTCCATATATGAGGAACATGTCTTTAGTTCTTCTAAGATACTTAAGAATGTTCTTGACAGTAATCCAGTGATCAAATCCTAGATTCCCTTGATATCGGCTCGTCATACTTAATGCGAATGCCACATCAGGTCTAGTGTATAGCATAGCATACATGATCGAACCAACTGCGCTGGAGTAAGGAATTAGAGCCATGCGATTCTTGTCACTGTCTGTTTCAGGACACTGATCATTTGATAACTTGACACCATGGACCATTGGTAAGTTACCTCTTTTCGATTCATGCATGTCAAAACGTTTTAGCACTTTGTCAACATATGTAGATTGGGATAGTCCGAGCAGTCTCCTTGATCTATCGTGATAGATCTTGATCCCTAAGATGTAGGCTGCTTCTCCCAAGTCTTTAATGGAGAAATTACCCGATAACCAAACTTTTACTGTTTGCAACATTGCCACATCGTTTCCCATAAGTAGTATATCATCAACATATAGTACTAAGAAAACGACTGAGCTCCCACTTGTCTTCTTGTAAACACAAGCCTCTTCTGAGTTTTTTTCGAAACCAAATTGTTTTATGGTTTCATCAAAACGCTTGTTCTAGCTCCTAGTTGCTTGCTTGAGTCCATAAATGGACCTTTGAAGTTTGCAAACCTTGGTTGCATCCTTCGATGTGAAACCTTCAGGTTGCATCATGTATACATCCTCAAGTAGGTTTCCATTTAGGAAAGTTGTTTTCACATCCATTTGCCAAATCTCATAATCAAAATGAGCGGCAATTGCAAGCAATATTCTGATGGATTTGAACATGGCTACTGGAGAGAAAGTCTCGTCATAGTCAATACCTTGTTTTTGACGATATCCTTTTTCTACTAACCTAGCTTTGTAGGTACTAACCTTTCCATCCATGTCAGTCTTCTTCTTGAAGATCCACCTGCACCCAATGGGTTTTATCCCTTCGGGTGGATCAACCAAAGTCCATACTTGGCAAGTATACATGGAGTCCATTTCAGAATTCATGGCTTCAAGCCATGCTTTGGATTCTGGACTAGCAAGAGCTTCTTCGTAGGTTTCGGGTTCATCGTCTAACACGGGAACCAGTTCGTCATCTCCCACTAGAAAACCATATCTAACTGGGAGTTCACGAATTCTCTGAGACCTACGAGTGGGATATGACACTTGTGTTTCATCTAGTGAAACGGGTTCGGGTTCAACTTCTTCCGTGTTTTCAATATGTGATTCCTCTTGAACTTCTTCAAGTTCAATCGCGCTTCCATTTTGTGTTTCTTCCAGAAACTCTTTCTCTAGAAACACTGCGTGTTTGGATACTATTACCTTTTGGTCATCTGGATGATAAAAGTAATATCCCATAGTTTCCTTTGGGTATCCAATGAAGAAACACTTGTCAGATTTGGGATCTAATTTATCTGACACAATACGTTTGACGTATGCTGAACATCCCCATATTCTTATGAAAGAGAAGATGGGTTTTCTACCAACGAACAGTTCGAATGGCGTGGAACTGGAAGATTTGGTTGGAACTCGGTTTAAGGTAAATAGGGCAGTTTCTAAGGCATAGCCCCAGAATGATTTTGGAAGAGCAGTGGTGCTCATCATGGATCGTACCATATCTAGTAAGGTGCGATTTCTCCTTTCTGATACACCATTGTGTTGTGGTGTATAAGGAGGTGTTCATTGTGAGCATATTCCACATTCATTTAGATAACTCATAAATTCTTCAGAAAGATATTCTCCACCTCGATCAGATCGAAGTATTTTGATAGTCTTTCCTGTTTGATTCTCAACTTCATTCTTAAAGCATTTGAATTTCTCAAAAGCTTCTGACTTGTGTTTCATCAAATAGATATAACCATATCTAGTATGATCATCTATGAAACTAATGAAGTATCTGAATCCTCCTCTTGCTTGGACTGACATAGGACCACATACATCTGAATGTATCAATCCTAGAGTGTCTGATACACGCTGACCTTTATTGTTAAAGGGTGTCTTTGTCATTTTTCCTTTTAAACATGACTCACACGTTCCCATCGATTCACAATCAATTGAGTCTATAAGCCCATCTTGATGTAGCTTAAGCATGCGTCTCTGGTTTATATGGCCTAAACGACAATGCCACAAGTAAGTTGAGTTATCTAATCTAAGTCTTTTGGTATCAATTGTGAAAGCAGAAACTTTATCATTCAAAATATAGATCCCATTTAATGATATTCCTGAAAAATAGAAAATACTATTTCTATAAAATTCACAACCATTGTTCTTAATTGAAACATGAAAGCCATCTTCTACTAGACAGCTAATAGAAATAATGTTACGAGACATATCCGGAATATACAAACAGTTCCTTAACACTACTACAAGTCCTGAATCAAAGTAAGCCGATCCATAAGAGAAATCAATTTTACCTTCCAATTAAGACACTTACTATTAATTTTGTCAAAAATATATTTGAAAGACGCTTTAGACACTCTCTCACTATGGAGCGGTATCCCAAGATATTTGCCCAAAGATTTAGTAAGAAGAATGCACGACATCTCACTCAGCCGTCTATAGAGACTTTGTTCCATATTATTAGAACACAGCATCCTAGATTTTTGGATTTTAAGTTTTTGCCCTGAAGCAGAGCAAAAGCAATTGAGAATATCCATAATCACACCAATTTGCTCCTCACTCCCTTCGACAAAAATAATCACATCAGCCGCAAAGAACAAGTGCATCATAGGGGGGCAAAACTTGTTAATGGACACGGGATGGAAACTCCCAAAAGCCATAGCCTTCTATATAAGATGAGTTAACCTCTTTATAGCAATAACGAACAAGAAAGGGCTCACAGGGTCACCCTTATGAATGCCCCGGGAAGGAACAAAATCATTCGACATATCCCCATTGATCATAACTTAAAACACTAAAGAAGTAATGCATACCTCAATTAACCTCCTCCAATCCTCTGGGATCCCAGCAAGCTTCAAACTTTCAAGAAGAAAACTCCAGTTAAGATGATCATAGGCATTTTCCAGATCAAGTTTTAAAGCCACCATACCACGCTTCCCCTTTTTAACTTTCATCGAATGAACCATTTCCTGTGCAATAATGACATTACCCATCATCTGTCTACCAGGCACAAAGTGTAGGAAAATAGACAAGCCTAGGCATAGAGGAATAATAAAATTTTATCTATTTTATCTATTTCCATTTTCCAAGATCTGTTAATTGTTATTTCATATAAAGAGGGATAGATAGTAATACCTTTATTGATGAACTATCTACCGTTGCAAACGAAGTGCCCACAACTTGTTATTATCAACTCGTGAACCACGAACGTTTGATTCAACACAAAACCAAAAGATAATCAGTAATCAACCTTCAATGAATAGCAATCGTAATGACTGCCTCTAACAGAAATCGATACGAGATCAAAGAGGGAGTAAGAAATAAAGTAATTAGCCGAGACGAAAGACGGAACGATTCCTCATCTCCTATTTTGTGTGTGTCAAAATTTGGGGTTAGGGAAGTCTATTTATAGACTTTTCTTAACCCTAATCCCAGTTGTGTTAGGTAATTAAATAATTGGAATCTTATACGGAATAGGATTCCTAATTAGATAGTTAAATAAACACTTTACTATTATCTAAATAATAACTAATTATATCTAGATAATTATTATTAATTAAATTAATAATTAATTGATATTAGGGATAATTAAATAGAGTTTCAATCACATAAAACTTCTAATTAATATTATCAGATAATCTTTTAATTTAATTGATAACCATAATCAAATTATAATTATTAATCAAATTAATTTATCCCTAAATTAATGTAAATTTCGGCCCATATGTATATGTCCCACTAATTACATTTTCGTCCTCCGATTTCAAGTCCCATATGCCACCCATTAGGTTCTTTTTGCCACTAGCCGTATATATCATTTGAAATTATTCATCACGATTAATTCCAACATATATATAACGGAATACCGTCGAGAGCTGTTACTAGCAGAACCTATGATATTCCCCCAGAGCAATTAAGAAGTCAGGTTGATAACTGACATTAACCTTTTTGTATTAGGTATAGTATAATACGATCCTTCATCAACTATATCCTTTCGGTCAATTCCTTATAACCATGGAATGTGTCAAGGTTACATATAACGAAGAGTCCGGTTTTACTTGTATAGGTTGAATTCACTCTGAAAGATAAGTTAAGTGAAATGTTTATTTCTACTCTTAACTGTATCACCTTGCAAGGATTTCAGTCAATTCACCACAAACGGCCCTTTGGATATATCTCCCATTTATCGGGAGTGACGAATGCTCAATCTGACATTAATCATTATGTAATTGCTTCGTGTGATACCCAACCCTGCTCTCACACACCCTAGGCTCTCACCTATTGGATCGTGCTCGCACAGAATCAAAGTATCAGACTCCGCAATCCATAATTACTAATTAATGAATGTTTGAGTCTGAGGATTAGTTATACCTACTAATACCAATGAGATGAATAATTGACACATTAGATAAATCACTCCATTCTGTTATCTCAAGTCGGGTCCCAATCCTAATGAACTCCTTCATCAGATCCATGTAACTGTCTAGATATCAGAATATCTAAAGCTTGTGAGATCAGCTTTCTGTCTCGACAGAAAACACTGTTACATGCAAGTCTCAACAGCAATATGCCAATCCCTATAACATATTACTTGACTTGGGTTCACTTTAAGTCTGTCAGTCTATTATAAAGTATAGTCTCACTTCATGCTTGTATGAACACTTTATAACTACTTGAATAAACTTAGGATTACTTCCTTTGTGAAAGATTTGTGCCTTTATATATAGTTACATATTAATGCTATATATCTGATTAAACAAATGACCAAATAAACAATTTATTCATTAATATTAATATCCAAGACAATTGTATTTAGGATACTAATTTCCAACACAAAGCTACCTTGATTCTGGCTGATAATATCAGGGAGAATACAACGGAGTCTATTAGCCACAATTTTAGTGACCATCTTATAAAGAACATTGCACAGTTTGTAAGAAAAAAGAAGGATTCTCCACTTTAGGTATCAGAACAAGGAGGGTTTGATTAACCAGCTTAATATCCTCAGATCCTCTAAACACCCCCTCGACAAAACTGTAAACCCCATCCTTTACCGTACCCTAATGTTTATGATAAAAGCCAGTCGGAAGCCCATCAATACTCGGAGCTTTAGGAGCCCTGATACTAAAGATAGCCTGGCCAATCTCTTTAAAATTAACTGGGTGAAAGGCTTCAAGAAACTTCTCCACAGTAACTGAAGGAAAAGTAGCCCTTGACTGAGCTTTTTCCAACTCTACATGATCCTCCTGAAACAAATATTTATAGAAATCCAAGGCCAACCGATGAATCTCCACATCCTTATAAACCCACTCCCCATTAGTATTTTTGATAGCTTCAATCCTATTCTTTTGCCTTCTAATAACCGTAGAAAGATGGAAATACCTAGTATTTCGATCTCCATCCTTAATCCAAGCTTTCCTCGATTTTTGGAACCAAAGCAACTCTTCCTGGCGCAACACAGCTTCCAACTCATTCTGAAGAGACCTGAGCAAACAATTTAAACTATGGTCGTACCTGATCTCCAAGGAACGATGGATCCCAACAATCCTACTCAGAATTTTATGCTTCCTTCTAATAATGTCGCCAAAAACATTCTTATTCCAGTCCACAACTTTGCTTCTAAAACTATCCGCAGCATGTAAAACATTAGACTGAGGCTTCCAACTATCATGAACAAAAATTTTGAACTTTGGGTGAGATTCCTAAGCCACCAAATATCGAAAAGGTCTCACCCCTTTAGGATGAGGAGCTCTAGCCAGTCTGAATAAGATGGGACAGTGATCAGAATGACGGAAATGAAGATTTAGCACTGCCGCCTCCGGGAACCAACTACGAGCCATGATGTTAGCATAAACTTTGTCCAGGCGAAAAACGTGCTATTACATCTCCACATAAATTTATGACCAGCCTCACCAAGGTCCGACACCCCACACAAGTCCATATTCTGTTTGTGGTTCAGACAACGATTAATATAATGATTACCCCCACCTCTTTGATCGCTCATAAGAGCAATATCATTAAAATCCCCAGCCACAAACCAAACATCCACCATACCAGTACTAATACTATATAAAACCTCCCAAAGCCGTTTACGATTGGTGAGGATGGGATCAGCATACACGATGGTGAGAAAGAAAGGGTCTTTACCAGGACATAAGACTCTACAGTGAATAAATTGCTTGTCCATTCTCACGATGTCAAAATTAATTAGATCAGGCTTCCAGAAAAGCCAAATACCACCAGCACAGCCAATAGCCTCCGACCGAACACACTTCCAGCTTCTAAATTTCTTAACTACATCATCTGCTTTAGCTCCACTGATCTTAGTCTCCAGTAAAGCCAAGCAATAAGGGTTAAACTGTTTAATTAAATCATTCACATGGAGACAGGTAGCCTTACTTGCCGCTCCTCTGACATTCCACACAAATAAATCCATCAACAAGGAGGACAACAAAAAACAGACCCGCCCCTTAGGCCAGATATTTATTAGGGGCTCCTATGAGCCTAGAAGAAGTCCTAGATGACCCCCATTTTTCTAAAATTCCAAAGGAATTTTGGTTATTCTTATGAGTACCTTTAAGTTTTTTCATACTCATTTTGTTAATTCTCATGGCCTTAACATTCCTGGATTCATTGGTAGCTTTAGGGATACCACCATCCATATTCTTTTCATTCTCCTGCAAAATTTGAATCTGTGGGCATCCTTGGACCTCTTCTTTTTTTTTTGAAGAAAACACGCAACTATTATTAAGAAGGAATCAACGAATCGATCAAGAAGGAAGGGGGAACAGACTCCCAACTTCCCGGTCCAGACAAAGAACTCATCATCCGTGCTAGAACATGAGCAGACAAGTTCGCTGAACGCCTCACAAATCTAACAAAACAAGACTCTAAAGCTTGTAGAAGAGACTTACAATCATCAATGATAAAACCAAAATAAGAACAAGCATTAATAGAGCTAGACAAAGCCTGTTTAACACCTAAACAATCAATCTCAACTACAACAGACCTCCAACCACGATGCTGAACCTACCACAACGCCTCCCTACACGCCATTGCTTCCGCTTGTAGAGCATCCAAAGGACAGTCCAGATCACCATTCGCACAAGCAATAAAACCACCCTCCGCATCCCGCGCCAACATACCAAAACTAACCTGCTGTGTCGCAGCAAATAACGCTGCATCGACATTGATCTTTATCAGACCAACAACAGGCAGAACCCAAATTAAGGAGGCGGCAGACACATCTGACACAAAATCATCCCTAATCCGAGCTTGTCTCCATCGGGATAGGAAGGCCGTCGCCCCACTAAACACCATTCTATACTGAATACAACGCTGGTTCCAGACAAAATCATTCCTCGCATTCTATATGGACCAACAAACCATTGCCGTCTGCTCTCTAACTATACAATCCGGAACAGCAGCAACATGATTCCAGAACATAGAAATATCCGAACAAAGAGCACTAATATCACCAAGTAAAGAAAAATGCCACACTTCCCGAGCCTTTACACAATCAACCAATGCATGAAATGGTGTTTCCAACCCTCTTCCACATCTTGGACACAAATCAGACACCTGCACAAACCGAGATCGCAACACTTGCAGAGTGGGAAGATAATGAGAGACGGCACGCCAAATAAAATTATGGACCTTCGGCGGAACCCTTAAGCGCCAAATGGAAGACTAGAAACCAATTGAAACCCCGAGATGAGGCCCTACCATGTTACCAACAGCCTGAACATAACCAGATTTAACCAAGAAAAACTCGTTCTTTTCAAACAACCAAAACCATCTGTCAGGCTTCGGACTTAGCGAGATAGGAATTTTTCGGATTAACCGTTGGTCCCTTTCACAAAACAAGTCACTCAAAACATCATCATCCCATTGATTAGAATCAATACATCTCAACTGAACCACCTTAGCGGATTCCAAACCATTCGGACATGGGCTTTCAATACAAGGATTAACATCTTGTAACCAAGGCACTTTCCAGATAAAAGTATCAGTCCCACTCCCAACTGCCCTACGCAAACCAGATTTAAGCACCGATCTGGCAGCCACTACACTTCGCCAAATGAAACTGGGATTATTCCCAACCTGTGCATCCAAAAAATCAGAGTTTGGAAAATACCTAGCTTTAAGAACCCGAGCAACTAAGGAGTTAGGATTTGTCATAAGTCTCCAACCTTGTTTAGTAAGAAGGGCCAAATTAAATTCATGAAGCCTCCTAAAACCCATCCCTCCAAACTTCTTAGGAACACATAGTCTATCCCAAGACTTCCATCTGATACCCTTCGATTGTTGGCCCTCAAGACCCCACCAAAATGAATTCATTATTTTTTTCTAAATCAGCACAAAGCGTTTGTGGGATCAGAAACAGATTCATAACATAAGAAGGTAAAGACTATAGCACTGATTTAATCAAAACCTCTTTACCTGCCTTAGATAAATGCCTAGCCTTCCAACTCCTCACCCTTTTCTGTATAGCATCAGTCAGATAATTAAAAACCTGAATTTTACTTCTCCCAATCAGTGAAAGAAGGCCAAGATATTTCCCAGGCAAAGCAGATGGTGTCACCCCAAGCAAAGCACACAAGCTATCCCTCACCTCACGAGAACAGTTTCTGCTAAACGTCATAGATGATTTCTCAAAATTAATTTTCTGACCGGATGCAAGCTCATAGAAATGCAAGCACTCTTTTATAGTACACATTTCAACCTGGGAAGCTTTGAAGAACAGATAACTGTCATCGGCAAAAAATAAATGAGAAATCGGAGGCGCTGACCTGGCAATACAACACCCATGGATCCTCCCTTGACCCCCCATATTAGAAAGCATAGCCGACAGACCCTCCGCACAAAGAAGGAACAAATATGGAGAAATCGGGTCACCTTGCCGAAGCCCTCTTTGAGGAAAAATTGGACCAATTTTGTGTTTTCCATTAATAATGTGATAGCTAGCCTTAGACACACACTGGATCACAAGAGTAATTGTTTTTTCCCCAAAACCTAACTTCCACATCATCCCTTCCAAAAAACTCCATTCGACCCTATCATATGCCTTAGCCATATCAAGCTTCAGCGCCACATACCCATTTCTACCCTGCGTCTTTCTATTCAAGTAATGATTAACCTCAAATGCTAACATAACATTATCAGTAATTAACCGCCCTAGAACAAAAGCGCTTTAGTTTTGAGAAATAATAAGGGGAATGACCTGCTTGAGACGATTAGCAATGACTTTGGATACAATCTTGTAAATGACATTACAAAGAGCAATGGGACGGAGGTCCGTCACCCTCTCCGGCTTAGATACTTTGGGAATGAGAACAAGAGTTGTATCATGTATATTTTCTGAAAGTTGCCCCGAATTTAACCACCCCAGACAAGCCTCAGTAACAGCCGTACCAACAATACCCTAAAACTTCTGATAAAACCCTGGATTAAAACCATCCGGTCCAAGGCTCTTATCCGGATGCATACTAAAAACAGCAGCTCTAACCTCATCCGCCACAAACATACTATCCATGTCATCCGCCACCTCTTTACTAACCTTAGAACCAACATACTATAATACACAGTCAGCCGAAGACCCTGATGAACTGAAAATCGCTTGATAATAGCCACAAAGATGATCGACAAGACCCGAGTTCTAATCAAACCAAACACCAGACTCATCCTTCAAATGATGAATTAAATTCTTTTTGCGCCTACTAGAAGCAGAAGCATGAAAAAATCGCGAGTTCAAATCACCCGCCTTAAGCCATATCTGACGCGAGCGTTGGCACCAAAACGCCTCCCTTTGCATTAACAAAGTTTCAAGACGCTCTCTAGCTACAAGCAGCCTACTTTGTGAACTAGAACTCTGAGCCATCTTCAACCTTCGAATCTCCTCATGACAACTACATATCTCACTCCAAAAACGGCGCCTCAGCTGTTCACCCCACTCAAACAGAGCTAAACCACACTTCCTTTGAGTCTCAACAACATCAGTTCCTGCTGTGAGATCCCAAGCAGTAATCACCCTATCCCGCACATCCTCCTCAAGCAACCATGCATTTTCAAATGTAAAACTTCTATGATTGAAACCACACTGATCACGAATCGTAAGAGCTACCGCCACATGATCAGAAGCACTAGCATCCTCATGTACAGCCACAGCCGCAGGAAACAGAGCAAGCCAATTAGAAGATGCAAATACCCAATCAAGCTTCTCTTCCATACTCCTAGCCGTACCTCTACCTCTTTCCCACGTGAATCGATGACCTCTAGTCTTAACCTCAAACAGCTCACACTCATTAATGGTATGAACAAAACCACTTAGAAGAGCCTGAGGATGAGGATTACCCCCCAATTTTATCAGCAGCTGTCATCATATCATTAAAGTCCCCAATAATGATCCAGGGGAGAGAGCTAGCATTCCTCAAAAATTGTAAAAGACCCCACGACTCCCGACGGCAATGACGCTCAAGAAAGCCATAAAAACCGGTTAATCGATACTCCGGCAAACCTTGAAGAGACACAGAAATATCAATGAAATTTGAAGAATAATGTAACAGCTTAGCAGCACCCTCTCCCGCCAGAAGAGGGCCAGACCACCCCCACAATTGACAGGAGCCACACAAAACAGCCCATCAAACGACATCTTCCTTCTAACCCCATCCAATTTAGATTGGTTGCACTTCACTTCCATCAGAAATACAAAATCCGGGCGAAACCTAGACACCAGGTCTAGTAGCATACGAACTGTCCGGGGGTTACCCATACCCCGGCAGTTCCAACTGAGAAGACTCATAGCCCCCCGCGGGTCTGAACCTTAGAACCCGCATGCTTTGTGTGAAACAGTAAATCAGAATTCCCTATTGATGTATTACCTGACTCTATCCCCTGTGTCACATCATGAACATCCATCCTCCTGCGTTTAATCTCAGTGATAACAACAGGAGAATCCACAGAATTCAAATTCCCCATGCCCTGTACATTCTCCTTATCAGTACTCGGCATCCCCTTGACACCCCCATCAATAGCCTCAGACATTTGTGAATTCCCGACCAACTGCTGAACTTGAAGGACCTTATCAGGGGGGAAGTCAACAAGAAACGGGACTGTGGAGGGTTTTGCAACCTCCGAGTAGAAGCCCTCAACCAACTCCTATATATCCTAACAGCACTAACCGGATCCGAAACATCAAGCAGTTTATCACAGAACCTTTCAGGGTGTCCAATACAGCCACAAAAGAAACAGAAGATAGGGAGCCTTTCATAACGAAAAAGTATCCAGGAGAAAGCCCCACCTGTTTTACCAATTTGCATCTTCCTCTTAAGAGGCTTCGTAATATCAATTCTAACACTTACCCTCATATAGGACCTCAACTCACCAGTGAAATTATTAGGGTCAGCCTCCACAAACGATCCTAGGAAATTACCAACACTGACAGAAACCCTCTCAGACATAAAACCCGGGGGAAGGTCAAATACTTGAACCCAAAAATCAGCAAATTGCAATGGTACTAGCCTAGGATCCTGATCAGGGGGAATACATTCCATAAGAATCAAATGTTGATCAAAGGTCCACGGACCCCCTCTATAAACTCTATCACGTTCTAATGGATGGAAAAAATCAAAACGAAACAAGTTAGGAGCAATATCCACAATACACAAGCCCCTGACAGGTCTCCATAACTCAGCAAGAGTATTCTTCATAATTGGAGCCCTAAAAGGTCTATCAGTGTAAAGTTTGCCAATAAAACTCCACTTAGGAGGACCAGCAACCACATCCGGCATATCATCCGGAACCTCAATCCTACCCTGGTTCTCCTCCTCAATAGTGACCGCGTGAACAAAAGCCACATCTAAATCCATCTCACAACACACAGCAACAACCACCACACAACCAAGCAATAAAGCAAAACCAAAAAATAGAGAAGAAAGCACAATACCGCAATCAACAGAATCCAGCAGAGAATAGAGCAGCAATGGCAGAAACTTCCTTCGCATGGAAAGACCAACAACCGAACAGAAGCAATCCATAACCCCGACACACCGATTCCGCAACCGAAGCACCGATTCCTCAACCGAGTCCCCGAATCCGCAAGCTCCTAGAGAAGGAGCGACAAACACAGAAAGCAGCTTCGATCGGCAAAGACAACGATCACAGAAAAAGAACTGAAGCACCGATCGGTAAAGATAACGAACACAGAAGAAGCAGAAAACTACCTCGCACACCCTCGTCAAAAGCGAAAATCTCCCTCGTCAAACGCGAGACCTTCTAAAAAAGCAAAAAAACCTACTATTCACCGATCCTGTTAATTTCTCAATAAAGGAACTGAATCAGAGGCGATGTTTGTTTGACGAAGAGATCGACTAGCTCTTCTTGTTTTTGTTCGATGTCCATCTTCAATCCGCACAATCCACCAGACGAATTTCAACTGGTTTAAGGGAATTAAGGATTCAGCGTATTGGAGGAGAAATTTAAAGATGAAATTCGGAATCAAAATGGATCGGAATTGAGAGCGTGAGGTTTTTAGGGTTTAGGTTCTAACTCTGGAATTTTCTCGCCTCTACATTTCCTTTACTTGTCTTTGGCGTTTATTTGAAGGAAAGTTCAGTAAAATAATTCCTTGGACCTCTTCTTTATGCTCAAATAGGGGGTTTACAACATCCACATTTTTCACCAAAGGTTCAACGGGTTCTAAATCTGGCATACTTAAATTCAACTACTCAGGAGGTGAACCAGGACCATCAACCAAGCATTCAATTCCTTCCTCCACAGGAAGAACCCAAATCTTGACCCTGAATTGAAGTCCATGGGGCTAATAGCAAGCTCTTTTGTCTTAAGGCGAGACATATCCTTTTTACCAATTCCCGAATGAGTCAGAATTTGTTCTTTATTGATGTCGGGCGGAATACTTTCGGTCATAAACGCACACGTCCTCCGTCTCCCAGATCTCTTAGCAACCATCCAAGGGCCAAAATTATTACCACCCCCTTGGATACCAATACCATCTCTTTTAACCTCATCAGGTTCTTGCAAATCCTCATTCACCTTTTTCTTTTTAGGACAACCTTCATAAGTATGTCTAAACATCCCACACTCATAGCATATATTATGGATTCTCTCATACTCAATATAGTAAACGGTATGTTGTAAGCAAAATTTCGACAATAGAGGTTTAGATAGGTCAATATCAATACATACTCTAGCAAACTTTTCCATTTCTGCCCCAATAGTTGCCTTGTCCACATGGTGAACTTTACCGACTAGCCCACCAATTTTCTTCAAGAAAATTTCATTATAATATTCAATCAGAAGCCCCAGAAATCTCACCCAAGTTAAGATTCTATTCACAGAACAGTCTTTTGGATTAAAGTTAGGAACCCATGGCCTTAAGGCCAAAACATGATTTGAAATAATATAGGGACCCCCCATTAATAACAGCCTCATAATCCTCAGCCGCAGTGAATTTAATCACATAATATTCATTTTCTAAATCAGTTATACTGACTCTTCATTTGTTTAGCCCACTGAGCCTGAATCCGTTGGGCAAAATATTTGAAACCAATTCTTTTTCCCAGAACCGTCACGATTAAAGACAGTTTCCATTTTGAACGGAAGGATCGTTTATCAGCAGAGGAAAGGCAAATCACAGGGCATAATGGATCATCCTACTCCTCATCATCAACATCAGAATCAGACAGAATATCATCCAAACCTCCCTCCTCAGCATAACCGTCCATAGAATTCACCTCCTCCTCTACGCCCATCACAGTATCTCTCCAAGAAGACTTCATTCCACATGGAGATTTCACAGAAAAACTAACAGAGTGAGAGCCATCAACCGGATCGCTGCTTATCCCTCTTGCCAGATTCAAATTTCTGCCCTCCATCAGAGGCATCAGTGTTGTTGATTTATCGCAGGTCAGAGCTCCTTGGTGGATCCCGGTCCGTAGGCCATCGCTGTCAGGCAGATCCACCTGCCGTTCCTCCAAACGAATACCAAAACAACCCCCAAAACCAGAGGTAATTTGTTCATTAGAACCAAAAACCATCACACAAGTCGCGGATCTCAACTCCTCCACCCGAGCACCGCGCTCTCCTCCCGATGTCACCCCCCTCTTTACCGCTGCCATCGGAAATGCCGTCGCAGGACCCCGATGGAGATCGCCGTAGAAATCGCCAGACCTAAGGCGCTCCCTCCCGTAGATCCCGATCTCCGCATCCGCAGCACCGACCGCAGACCTAACCTCCTTCTCCCGATCGCCTCTCTCCCCACCCCCCGTCGCCACTCCTCTCTCCGTCGCCGAAGACACCAACGGCGGAAAACCAAGGACATCGCTAGATCTCGCTTTTGCTTTCGCACTCCCCACACTCTCGCTCTCCATTAGGTATGTTTTTTGTTATTTTATATTTAATTTAGGTGGTTTTTTCTTTTATATCCGTTATCTTAAAAGTCTAGGATTTTTTATGTTCCCAGATCTGGTGACCCTTGCAGATCTGTTTGAGGGAAGACGATTAATGATAACGGGAACTTGAAGACGGGCTGATGGCGGTGGAGCACCTCTTTAGTTTCAAATAGAAAGAGGGACAAACTGACAGGAGAGAAAGAGGGATACGATCCAGTCGGCGACGAGTGAAAAAGAGAAAGATGAGTGACCTTGACCTCAATTTGTAAACAGCGGGTATAATTCACAATAGAGAGGAAACGACGGTGAATCAGACAGATGAGACGACGGTGACGGTGTGGATTTGAGAGTGGAAGGCTGGAAGTGATGTGGTGGTTGGCGATGGCGAGAGTGAAGGGCAGAGGAAGAAAAAGGTTTTTCAAGAAAAAGGTTCTTCCTTTGACTCTTAAATTTAATCACTTTTAACAATAAAATAATTAAATAGAGAGTCAAATAGCTAGAATGGTTGGAGCAAAACATAAATTTGACTAGTTAAATTTGGCTAAACTAATATTTTATATTATTTTAAAGAGCCAAATTTTATTAATAATTTATTATTAAAGAGTCTATCTCCTTTGACTATTGGTAAATATAACCATCACTAATAATTTTAATTATAAAATAATAAATAAGGAGGGAATATGAAGAGTATTGTTGAAGATGATATATCTTAGTCACTCTTAAATTACTAAGAGTCAATTATTTATATTATTTTTAGAAAGTGTACTAAAATTCTCTTGGAGATGTTCTTATATGCTTGGAATATTTTTTTGTTCTTTAAAAAAAAGAAATTGGCAGGTGTTAGAATTATTGAATTTTTAAGAAAAAAGGTTATAATAACTACAAATAAATTTAGCATAATCTATATATAATATAAAACAGTAACGATGGAACTGAGGTGTCACTTCCTCCTTTTTTAGTGATAAAAAATTTAATATATTAATTTTAATTGTATTATTATATTTATCTATAAAAAGATTATTTTATCCGTACTATATCGAAAAGTTCTACAGAATTTAAATTAATCCCTAAAATCTCTCTAATTCTCTACACATCTATATATAATATAAAACAGTAATGATGGAACTGAGGTGTCACTTTCTCCTTTTTTACTGATAAAAAATTTAATATATTAATTTTAATTTTATTAGATATATTTATCTATAAAAAGATTATTTTATCCGTACTATATCTAAGAGTTCTACAGAATTTCAATTAATCCCTAAAATCTCTTTAATTCTCTACATATCTATATATAATATAAAACAGTAACGATGGAACTGAGGTGTCACTTCCTCCTTTTTTAGTGATAAAAAATTTAATATATTAATTTTAATTATATTATTATATTTATCTATAAAAAGATTATTTTATCCGTACTATATCTAAGAGTTCTACAGAATTTAAATTAATCCCTAAAATCTCTCTAAATCTCTACATATCTATATATAATATAAAACAGTAACGATGGAACTGATGTGTCATTTTCTCCTTTTTTAGTGATAAAAAACTTAATATATTAATTTTAATTGTATTATTATATATATTTATCTATAAAAAGATTATTTTATCCGTACTATATCGAAAAGTTCTACAGAATTTAAATTAATACCTAAAATCTCTCTAATCCTCTACATATCTATCTATATATAATATAAAACAGTAACAATGGAACTGAGGTGTCACTTCCTTCTTTTTTTACTGATAAAAAATATAATATATTAGCTTTAATTCTATTATTATATTTATCTATAAAAAAATTATTTAAAGTAAATGTGAAAATCAAATAATAATATTTAATTTATATAACACATTTATGTCATTAATTGTAATTATTAGATTATATTTTTATTAATATTTATATATTAAAATGAATCTGTGCATTGCACGGGCCAAAAACTAGTAAATATTTAATAAGCCTAACGAGAAAGAGATTCTCTTACTTTGATTTAATTATAATTAAGTGTTAATATAGTTTTCTCATTAGGAAAGTGTGGATGAGAATTAGCAACGGGAAAGAGCCCCGATGTTCACGTGTAGTGATGTGTACCAAGCAAGAAGTCATGTTGTCCCTTACCTTAGGAGAATAAGTCCACCAAATCTCACAAAAATTATATTGTGTACCCACTTGTCTTTTTTGTCCTATTACCATAATTATCATTAATTATCTTTCTTCTTACATATATTTTAATGTTTTTATTTTATTTCAATTTATCTTTCTTACCAATAGATATATCATATATGCTATTATTCTTAAAGATATTATTAACAACTATATTCTTAACAATTATTTTCCATCCTAACCATGTATTTATATTCTTCAATATCTTCTAATTACTTTAACTCCTAATATTTTACTATAATATTAAAATATACTATCTTAACCATGATTATCAAAACCTGAAGCAATTAGCAAAAACTAAGGGTGTTCCTCGGTCGGTTCGATTTGATAATCGAACCAAACTGAAATAACCGAAAATCGAATATTCCTAAAAAACAATAAACCTAACCAAATAATAATCAATAACTGAACCGAATAATTCGGTCGGTTCGGTTGGTTATTCGGTTTTTAAAATATTTTTATATTTTTTTTATTTAAATTTGTCTCAAGTTGAAATCCAAACTAAGATTATTAGTTCCTCGAGAATTAGTTCTTCACTATTTCTATTTGAGTGAAACAATAAAGTGTTACTCACTCTTTTTTATGAATTTAATATGATTTGTTGTTAGCTAGATTCTAATTGAACATTAATTAAGAGAAATATAGGTTATTAAATTATATCTCATTAAAGAGTTATACTGATGTGAGTGAGTTTTTTTTTTTAATGGTAATGGAACAGAGGATAAGGAGAATTAGACATAGAAGAGGAGAATTTCAAAAATTATAAATCCATTTACCTAATATCTACTTAGTGAATAAAGTTATTATTATCAATAAGCTGTTTCCAGTTTATTATTTATCAAAAAATCTTTCGTTGGTTGTATTGTATGAAATGAAAGTACCATTTCCATTTTAATTGTTTGCATTTCTTAATTTTATTTCTGGAAACTGATTGTATTGTATGTAATAATGTGTAATTTTTTTAATTAAAATTAATTTATTTTGGCCGGTTCAGGTAATTCGGCAATTTTGATTTCAAAACCGAACCACCGAAATTACTTCGAAATATTAGAAAAAGTAAAACCGAAACCGAACCTAATAGACAAAAAAACCGAACTAAAAAACTGAAATTTTGGTTCGATCGGTTATCTCAGTCTGGTTCGGTTTTTGAACACCCTTTATCAAAACAAAAGGTCGAGAATTAAAAGTTCAATCAAAATTAAACAGAATCCAACGGATTAAAAAGAACGGCTACGTCTTTTCTCTCTTGATTTTCTTGGCTCCTCCTCCTCCTGCGATAAGAGACGCTCCTCCTGCTGCGTCTTTTCTCTCTTCCGATTCTTGATCCGCAGCGGTGTTTGGCGGCGGTCTTCTCTTCATCGGCGTCATCTTCTTTTCTCGGTGGTGGCTATGGTCTGATGTGGTGGTTCTGATTGGCGATCAGAGAGTGGGTCTCTCGATCATCTTCTTGTTGTGTGATTTTTCCCCTTCAGATCTGAGTAGTTCAAACAGCATATCTGATTTTAGATTTTTTTAATCTGATATTAAGATCAAAGTCTTTCCTCGCCGTCCCGGCCACCATGGTTGGGCCGTTTTCTCCCGATCTTCGACCTGTGGTTGATCATCGAATTGAAAAAATGTTTGCTGATTATAAAAAACGTTCTAGTTCTGTTATGAATCATAAATATTTTGCTTCTGTGGTTGCTTCATCTTTACTTGTTCCTCCGGTCTCTGAAGCTGTGATTTCCGATGATGGGAAATACAAGTCTGTGAAGATTAATCAAAAGGCTTTTGAAAAACGGATACAGTTATGTAATCACTCTTTAATTGGATGATTAAACTTGAATAAAGGAGAAACACCATGGAGACTTGATGATCTTCGTTCAAATCTAACGAAAGCATGGGGAATTTCTGTCCCATGGCGTTTGATCTCTTTAGGAAAGGGTTTTTATCATGTTTTACTTGCCTCTGAAGAAGCTAAACAGCTGGTTCGCAGTCGTGGAATCATTGGACTCAAACCAGGAGTTTTCCGCATTCAACCATGGACCCTAGATTTTGATCTGTTATCTCAAATAACAACTAATGATTATATATGGGTAAGACTTTACAATCTTCCTTGGGTTTACTGGGACCCTGTGATCCTCTCAGACATTGCTCGTTGTCTTGGTGGTCTTATTAAAATTGATCAAGCTACTTTAGAAGGAGATTATGGACATTTTGCTAGGATATTGTTGGATGTTGATATGGCGAGTAAATTACAGACACAGGTTGGGATTGAAGGAGATGGCAAGAAACTGTGGATTTAGGTTGTATATGAAGATTTGCCAAAAATTTATAAACAATGTTCGACTATAGGGCATGTTGCGTATCAATGCAAACAAATCTCTGATAATAACGTTTCAAATCAGAATGATAGAGTCGTCATTTCTATTAAGTCAAAATTTAAACGCTTAATTGCATCCCGTAAACGTTCAACGGCTCAATCTAAATCAGAATCAGATACTTTTAATGGGCAAAAATCTAATAATTCTAGGAGTAATTTAGGAGAACCAGACAACATTAAAATTTGGAAAAAAGTTCATGATCAAAGTAATGATGGCATTCCTGTCTCTAGTATTCTTAAAAATATTAATGATGCCCTTAACCAGTCGGTACCTCAAGGAGTCCCTGACCATGTTTCAGGAGAATAAGTTATTGTTGAAGAAATTAATAGCTCTTCATCATCTGATTTGGAGGATGAAGCTGGGATGGGAAGTGGTATTAAAATGATAACCAATTGGTTACCACCAATCAGTAAACGTTATAATGTTAATGTCTCTCGTCCGGCGAGTATTGTTTTTCCGGACTCGCCACAGAAAGCTGGCATTTTATCCCCTAATAGATTTGATCGTTTATCCAACACGGATGGGAGCGCAAACAATGAACTTATTATTTCACAGTTATCACCTTCCAACTCAGAATTTCAGAATTCAAAGCGTGTTTCATGGGCAGATGAAGATGAGGTTGTTTCTTCGGATTTAAATCATCGGTCAATTGAGATTAATGCCTCTAAATCAATGCGCCCTAAAAGAGAGCGTAAGAAACCGGGAAGATATTATCCATGATTGTCCTTTATTGGAATTGTCGGGGTTTGAATAACCCTAGTACACAGCGAGCTCTTAGCCTTTATTGTTCACAAAATAAACCTGATTTCGTTTGTATTGCTGAGCCAATGGTTCAGTTCGATAGTATTTCGAATAGACTTTGGAGTAGTCTGGGGTTGAAGTTGATTGCCAGGAATGTTAGAAACTTTCTCTCTTTGTGGCTATTTTCAAGAATCTCTCATCATGTCACCATTATTCGTGAGCATGAGCAACATATCACAGTGGATTATAGTATATCGGGTTCTGTGCAGCGTCTGACCTTCGTCTATGCCAACAATTTGATTTCTCATCGTTTATCTCTTTGGTCAGATGTTATTGGCCTATGTGATTCATCTCCAAAAAGTTGGTTAATTATAAGAGATTTTAATGCAATCGTCGGAGCACGTGAGAAGACGGGTGCCTTACCAGTTAGTTCGTCTTGTGTTGATTTTCGGTCATTCATTGACATGTGTGGTTTTTTTAATGTCGATACTGTTGGTGCAAAGTACTTTTAGTGTAATGGTAGATTAGGTTCTGCAAGGGTTGAGTGCCGTTTGGATAGATCAATGGTCTCGACAGGTTTTATGGATTTTTGGGATTCAATTTCTTGTGTTGCGCTTGTTAGACGAGGTGCCGCGGCCTAATCTCCCGAGCGGACCGGGGGGTGGACACCTCATGGCGACGTAAGCGGTGATTGGCGCCGAAAGCAACCAATCGTGGAATCAAGCTGCTCGGTAGGACCGGAGCTCGGAGTATGGAAGAGTCGCCACCCACGAATGGGAAAATGAACATCGATCCCTTGCGGGAGAACGGTGAGGGTTCGGGAAACTTAGGTAGGAGCCGAGAAGGCTAGCTCCTTTCCGGAGAAAGGCTACTAGGCACCCCGACATCGCCCGGTTATGAACCACCGGCCTCCTACTTAGCATGTTAGGCGATAACGGACTAATCGCATATTTCTTTAAGTTTAAAATTCATTTGAAACCTTTTCTTTCTCGTTTTGAAAACCGTTTTGAGCATATATTATTGAAAGCCATTTTGGTAAAGAATCACCCATTTACATCAGTTCAAAATACATAGGAGAGAGAGGGGGGAGAAGAAGGAATTGATTTGTTTACAATGTGATTTATGCTTCGTATTACACACTAACTCTAAACTAAACTCACTTCCCGAAAATGAGTTTATTTACATGGTTCGTACCTTAATCGCCGTTGGAACGATTTAGGTACGTTTCAAAACCCCGTTAATGGCGTTCACTTCGAGCGTTTGAAAACGTTGAGATAAAAGCTTTTAACAAGAAAACGTGATTAAACATACAAGTCAATTTATTTTGTTCAAAAACCATTTAGTTAGGAAAACAATTCAAAAACTCTATTATTTACAATTAAAAGCAATTTTAATTACAAGGTTCGCTTAATCCGTCGTTGGAACGAATTAAGGTTTTAAAACGTGATGTTTTAAGAAATGGTTTAAAAATGTCAAGAAAACGTTATTTACACTTTAGGAATATCTAGAAAACTTTAAGTTTAAATAAGCAAATTAAACTCTCTTTTTGTGATTTTACTTTCCCCTTTTATCACTCAATTGAACCTTACTTGAACATTATCATAATTACAACAATAAACCAACTAAACCAAAATTTACCCAACCAAATGCATTTGAAAGAATATACATATAAGTAGAAAAATAGAGTGAATATATATAGATATACATGTGTACAAAAATAAGTAATAATACCCATTAAAATAAAATAGAGAAAATAATATACATTAATAAGTAAAAATGGTGATGAAAATACTAATAAGTATAATAAATTTTTATCCTAATCAAAAGCACAAAAAATGAATAAGATTCATGAATAAGAAATTAGTATTTAATCCCTCCCAAAATGATTTATGATAAGTATGTATAGAAAATAATCCCAAATACTCCCAAAATAACCAATATGTATAATTTAAAATGAATTAAAGAGAAAATCTATAAATCTACATATAACCTTATTAAGTCAAATTAATGAAAAATAATATATAAATATGTTGATTAAATAGATACTATATAATTGAAAATGATTTGAATGTATATATTACATAACTATAAACATATATGTATAAAGGACCAAAAGTCTAAAAGTTGAGAAAAATGGACCAAAACAGCATTTTTTACATTTCATCAGCTTTACCGACGGAAAATCCGTCGGTAAACAGCCTTTAGTGACAGAAAACGGAAAATTACAGAACTGCTCCAACAGTTTCCAGATTTGTTCAAATACTTTAAATTAGATCTATTCTATTGTTTTGGATTTCCGAACTACCCAAATAGGATCATAGTCTATGATGGAGAATCCTAAAACAATGTTTTATTTTAAAACGTTTATTTCGAAATGTTTTCAAAACTTATAATTACAACGTTTTTTAATACCCGAACTACCTTTGGATCGGATCATGGTTCATATTGGGATATTAAAACGAGGTTTTTATTTTAAAACAAAACCGAACGTTTATCTAATACGAGACGAAAATTAAATAAATATGAAAAATTAAATAAAACGTGATAAATAAATAAATAACTAAATAAATAAAATTATAACATAAAAATAAATAAATAAAGGAAATAAATTAAATAAAATAAAACGAGTCTAGTCCTCGGATAATACCTCAAGTTCGGTATTGACGGTTGAAGTCGGTTGATTCCACGAATCGTGCTTTTCCGGTGTTTTTTGTATTTTAGGTAAAATTTTAACTTTTAGGAAATTCGGAATTCTTAGAGTGAGAAGGTCTCCAAAAAATCCTCTCCTTCTTGCATGGGGATCCGTGCCTTAAATAGGCAACGGGTCCCGGAAGTCTTTGGGCGACGCCCAAATAAAATTGGGCGTCGCCCAAAGCTGGTTGGGCGAACGCCCAACCTAGTTGGGCGGACGCCCAACTTATGTTGGGCGAACGCCCAACTTTCGTTGGGCGGACGCCCAACATTAGTTGGGTGAACGCCCAACATGGTTGGGCGAACGCCCAACTATCGTTGGGCGCGCGCGCCCAACGAGCGTTGGGTGTTGTCCTGTAAACCGACTCTAGCAAGTGTACTAGATACAAGTAATAAAGTGATAAGTGAGTATCGTCTCCACAGGGATTGTGATACAAATAAATAAGAGAAATTGTTGCTAAACAGTGTGTGTTATAAAAATGCCTTCCTTTATGGTTGTTTGTTTGATATTGGTTGATTAGTGACTAGCAAATTACTCAATCAGGGAAATAGGGTTACTTTTCAACGATTAAAGGAAGAGAACAGGCTTTACATGACCGAACACGGTGTGCTACATCTTACAACATTCGATGAATAAAAGATAATGCCAACGAAGCCAAAGTATCAGTTTTCAAGTGAGTTTGAGTCAACTGTCGTGTGTTCTCAAACTCCTAAGATTTACTAACATCTTTAGCGTCCTAAAGATACGTTCTTTCTAGCATTAAGATCAAAACTACATTTCTAGATGAGAAAACCCTCGACACAACCTTCTAACTTGTCAGGTTCGAAGATGGGAGATCAATAGAGATATCGGTGAAGATGAAAGCAGTGTCCTAACATTCATCTAACACATACATACATGCTTACGCAAGAAAGTTAAATCCTTATTGATCACAACATTGGCAAAATACTAGATATTCATATAAGCGTTGTAAAACTTACATCACCGGGTCGGCCATGCCGAGCCCGTTCAAAAGGTCTACTCACTCATATCGAGCAGTGAGCAGAGGAATATTGTTGTTACCGCTTGAGACTCCATGAGAGCTCTCTTCTCCTTCTATTCTATTTGATACAAAGAACTAAAGCTAGAAAAGAAAATAAAATCCGATTCCTAAACCTTCTCTGCTTTTCCTATTTAAAGGGGAAAAGACCGAGACTGTCCAAAATCTGGTACAACTTCGTACCCTTCTTACACACAAAGTCAACCACTTACTACAATTAACAAACTAACGAAATGATTAACTTTTAGATTAACCCTTGAACACTCAAGGGGGTGAGACTTCAAATCATGCTACTTTGGGCAATCCCGTCGCCACACACTTTCACCTGCTCCTCCTGCCGCTTTCCTTTCACTGCCACCAACGATCTGTCGCTGTCCGTCATTGGATAATCCGGCGTTTAACCGCTGGACACAAGTAAGGCTCCACTCCTCATTGGCATTAGCGAAACAAGCTGTTTCCAGCGAGTTTAGCATTTTTCTTTGCTTATCTGCACAAGGACATTAATCAGCCCTTATTCCTTGCAAAATGATATAAAAATACCCGAATTTCCTTATAAATTAACTGTTTAATCTTAGTCAATTTCATGCCTAACAAATACCCCCAAATTAAACCTTTGCTTGTCCTCAAGCAACAAATTGTAAGAAGAGAGTAAACAAAAGGGTTAGGAATGAAATTAGTTTAATGATTGAGAACGACGAGTAAAGAAACATAGAACGCTTGGTATTACTAGGAGATGAACAGATGCATGCTAATGTTTTATCGAAGAGTAAAAGCTTGTTTTGAAAGTTGTGTCCTTTTTGCTCAAGAAATTCCTCAAATCTTAAAATTTAGACTTCCTTTTTCACAAAGAGTTACCAACAGCCAGACATGCCTCACTAAGGAATGGAATAATTCACTCACTCTCACATGGCATGTTTTTGCCATAGGAAAACGAATGCGATTTCACTCCTCAGCTCAGACACCACACCCTTAGGGCGTGAGTTTGCCTATTGATCCCGAGTCTAAGGGTCAAAGTTCCTCCTGACATAGTCAAAAGGACTTTGTAAAGGTTGAAATGTTAGGCTAGGGCTCTGGTTTGACAGTGAAAAGCTATTTCAGTGTATGAATTCTGTCTTTTTGCACTTTATTTATCATATGCAGCCTATAATGATTGCAGTTTACACACACTTCTTCTACACAACCTGTTCACACATAACCCAGTACTCTTTTGAATATAAAGGTTCCTTCCTCCCCACATTATGTTCCCTAGTTCATTCAATCTTTTCCTTTTTCTCAATTGCTTATATTTGCATAACTTAAGCACATGATTTTTATTTTAAACAATTGGCAATTCGAGGCATAAGACAGAACTCAAGGTATTTTAGAGTTAAGTGGAGGGAGAGGGCTATTATTTGTGGTTATTCAGAAAGAGCAGGTTATGGCTCGACTTGGTTATCCTAATAATTGGGGTGCATAGCACAGGTGCCTTTTGTGTAGCGGAGGGAATAACTAAATGCCTTTTTCCTCCTATGAAATTCAGAACTAATCACCGTTTCATCAGGGTACCAAGGCAAATTCTCCCTAAAGATAGTGAGTGCCGGCCCACTCGAAAAAAAAAACAATGCATACCATGGATGCATTATGAGGCTCAATTTCTCACTATTTTCGGGGGGAAAAATGCAGTAAGGCCATGATTACTAATTTTGAAAGAGGAATTAAAGATTTCAAAATTTTTGGAACTTCCTTCATTAGGGAACACGAAATACAAACAAGCAATTAACACAACCTATCACCAAAGCAAGCACAGTCTGCTCTATGATTCCTACATAACACCAAGCAATTCTCTAGATGGAACAAACAGGCGGAAAGAAAATAATGGAAGCAGACAATAATTACTAAGGATATGCACAAGGATTCTCAAGGGATATTTGTTCTACATCAAATCACTAAATTAAACCAACAGATTTGCAGCATTTATCATGTTATTTCCGCATAAATTATAAATTGTGATGCACACAGCACAATCCCCACCCCCAAAAGAAAACAAAACATTGTCCTCAATGTTAATAATCACGCCAGCAGATTGTACAAGATAGGCGGAACAAAACATGAAAGAGTAAGGGTGTTAGAGGTTACCAGATGCTAGGACAACGAATATTTGGTCAGATCAGGCGTGATGGGAAAGAGAGGAGTTAACCTAACCTCTCTATCCCCAGGGGCAGGAATACCCTCCTCCTTTGAGGAGGCGGCAGCGTTAACCTTAACATTGGCACTGGCAGGTGTTTCAGGCACTTGTCTTACCGGACTTTTCACAGAGAAACCAGAAGGACTTTCTTTGGCATGCTCCTCAATGCACAGGCTTTTAAGCATATCGATCTCGCCCTGTTGTGATGCGTACTTTTGCTCCATGGCGAATATCATTTCGCGGTTTGCCAGATTCTGGGCAAACAGGGTATTGAATTTATCCATCACATCCTCGCAGGTCATCTTTGCACATTTCTTATAAAAGGCCAAGTCTTTTGGCTTCTCGACTTGCTCGGAATCTGACGACACTGATAGGGTAGGCTCGCTTTTCCTTTTTCGGCTCTCAGTCTGCCGAGATGTAACAAAATCAGACATCCAGACCCATTTCCCATTCACAATCTTTCCAAATAACATCTTTTGGAGGATCTTGAGATCAATGGGGTCAGGGTGATTCACAATCGTGAGACGAGAGTGGTCTTCAGGTTTAAACACCCCGATTGACTCCGCAATTCTAGTGACAATGCTGCTGTTAGACGAGGTGCCGCGGCCTAATCTCCCGAGCAGACCGAGGGGTGGGCACCTCATGGCGACGTAGGTGGTGATTGGCGCCGAAAGCAACCAATCGTGGAATCAAGCTGCTCGGCAGGACCGGAGCTCGGAGTATGGAAGAGTCGCCACCCACGAATGGGAAAATGAACACCGATCCCTTGCGGGAGACCGGTGAGGGTTCGGGAAACTTAGGTACGAGCCGAGAAGGCTAGCTCCTTTCTAGAGAAAGGCTACTAGGCACCCCGACATCGCCCGGTTATGAACCACCGGCCTCCTACTCAGCTTGTTAGGCGATAACGGACTAATCGCATATTTCTTTAAGTTTAAAATTCATTTGAAACCTTTTCTTTCTCGTTTTGAAACCGTTTTGAGCATATATTATTGAAAGCCATTTTGGTAAAGAATCACCCATTTTGCATAAATTTATAAAGGAGAGAGGGGGAGAAGGGAGAATTGATTTATTTTACAGTGTGTCTTATGCTTCGATTCACATGTTAACTCTACACTAAACTCACTCCCCGAAAACGAGTTTATTTACTTGGTTCGTACCTTAATCGCCGTTGGAACGATTTAGGTACGTTTCAAAACCCCGTTTATTTATGTGGCCTCTACTCGAACCGCCGTTGGAATGACTCGAGCGTTTGAAGACGTGGAATAAAGAATTTTAACCCGAAAACATGGTTAGGCATACAAGTCAATTTACTTTGTACAAATCATTTAAGAAAACGATTCAAAACTCTATTATTTACGATTAAAATCTATTTTAATTACAAGGTTCGCTTAATCCGTCGTTGGAACGGACTAGGGTTTTAAAACATGATGTTTTAAGAAATGGTTTAAAAATATCAAGAAAACGTTATTTACACTTTAGGAATATCTAGAAAACTTTAAGTTTAAATAAGCAAATTAAACTCTCTTTTTGTGATTTTACTTTCCCCTTTTTACTCAATTAACCTTTAACATTATTATAATTACAACAATAAACCAATTAAACCAAAATTCACTAAGTAAAACACATTTGGAATATATACATATATACAAGAATAAAATAGAAATACATATATACATAGTTTTATCTAAAAATAGGGATATATCTATAGATGAAAATAAGTAAGAAATATTATATGATATAACAAAGAAAGTGAAAAAGAATACTAAATATAATACCTTTTTATTCTAATTCAAAATATGTAAAAACAATGAACCAAGTTTATAAATGGGAAGAATAACATTTAATCTCCCAAAATAGTTTTACCCAATGATAACTAACATAATTCAAATGAGCCAAAAACCATATATATATACATATATACTACTTTATAATATTAAATCCAAACGAATTAAATTTCAACATGAAATAAATAAATATATAGTACATAATAAATAGTTATAGGATTAAAAAATAATTTTTATAAACATATTACGCAATAATATACATATATATATAAGTAGAAATGTCAAAAAGTGGAGAAAGGAGGGTAAAAATGGTGATTTTCGGTTTCCAGCAGATTACCGACGGAAAATCCGTCGCCAATCTGCTATTAGGACAGAAAATGTAGAATTACAGCAGCAGTCCAAAACTTTACAAATTCATTCAAAGGCTTTAAATTAAGTCTAATTCGATCGTTTGGGATCTCCGAACTACCAAAAATGGATCATAGTCTATAACGGAGCTTCCTAAAACGACGTTTTTATTTTAAAACGTTATTCGGAAATATCTTTTCCAAACTTATAATTACAACGTTTTTAATACCCGAACTACCTTTTAATCGGATCACGGTTCGTATTGGGATATTAAAACGAGGTTTTTTATTTTAAAACAAAACCGAATTTTTATTTAACACGGGATAAAAATAAATAAATACGAAGAATTAAATAAAACGTGATAAATAAATGAATAACTAAATAAATAAAATTATAACATAAAAATAAATAAATAAAATAAAATAAATGAAATAAATAAAACGAGTCTAGTCCTCGGATAATACCTCAAGTTCGGTATTGACGGTTGAAGTCGGTTGATTCCACGAATCGTGCTTTTCCGGCGTTTTTGTGTTTTTGGTAAAATTTTAACTTTTAGGAAATTTGGAATTTCTAGGAAAAAAAATGTTTTTTCCCAAAAAAAAAGATTTTCTCTCTCTAAAAATGTTTAGAGTGAGAAGCTCCTCCCAAAAAGTCCTCTCTAAAATGCATGGGGATCCGTGCCTTATATAGGCAAACGGATCCCCGGAACTTTGGGCGACGCCCGAGTAAAATTGGGCGTCGCCAAAGGGGGTTGGGCGATCGCCCACCCTGGTTGGGCGAACGCCCAACAATCGTTGGGCGTACGCCCAACTGATGTTAGGCGTCTGCCCAATGTCGTTGGGCGCCTGCCTAGCGGCCGTCGGGCGCTCGCCCAACGGCTGTCGGAGGTGCATGCCCGACGGCCGTCGGGCGTCCCGCGCACGCCCTGCGCTGCCGGACGTGCGTCCGAATGTCGTCGGACACACGTCGGCTGCCGCTAGGCGCTCGCTCTACGTCGCAGAGCATCCACGAGCCGTTCATTCAACGACCGCGATTCTCGTTGACTCACCGTTTTATTATTATACGCTTTTCTCTTTCAAAATTTTCCCGGAACCAACCGCTTCAACCGCTTTGTTAAAGGTTTTCGTCACAGGTCCTCCGACTCGGTGTCTACAGTTGCCCCTACTTTTCAATTTTGACAGTGATGTGTGTGTCTCGAAAACGTTTTTTGCTAACGCAGCACATGCAATGTAAAACATATAAAAGTAAGAGACACGTAAAGAGTAGGAGGAAGAATACCTGACCTTTGCGCTGCACGTTCCGGCATCGTTCTCGATCCTTTCTGTCCTTGCCTTTGAATCGGCCGCCGACGGATGTTCTTCTCACGGACCCTAGCCTAAGTTGACTGCGGGTAAAAATGGCTCAAAAGCAACCTTGGTGCCCGACCGCGAGTAAGATGGCTCAAAAGCGATCCTGGTCTACGACCCGGGGGGAAATGGCTCAAAAGCGACCCTGATCTACGACCGGGGGGGAAGTGGCTAAAAAGCAACCCTGGTCCACGACCACGGGTAAAATGGCTCAAAAGCAACCCTGGTCCATGACCGCGGGTAAAAATGGCTCAAAAGCAACCCTGGTCCACGACCGCGGGTAAAAAGGGCTCAAAAGCAACCCTGGTCCACGACTGCGGGTAAAAATGGCTCAAAAGCAACCCTGGTTCACAACCGGGGTAAAATGGCTCAAAAGTAACCCCAGTCTACGACTGCGGGTAAAGATGGCTTAAAAGCAACCCTGGTCCACGACCGTGGGTAAAAAAGGCTCAAAAGCGACCCCGGTTCACGAACGGGGTAAAATGGCTCAAAAGCAACCCTAGTCTACGACTGCGGGTAAAAATGGCTCAAAAGCGGAGGTTCTTTCTAACGATTCTGAATTCTTTTAAAACACTGTTGTCTGTATTTTCTCGCTGAAGCTAGTATCTTGGAGGTTTGAATGGTTCGATAGGAACGTCTTTTTAGTCCGGAATGATTCAAACTAACAATCATTTTTCTGTTGACTGTCGTCTGTATTTTGACTGGCGCCACTGCTCTGTAAAAATTGGCTATCGTCTGGAGTTTCATCTTGATATTATCGGTCCCTGTCTGGCAGAAGCGCATGCTGAAACGGACTGCAACTTGGAGGTCTGTACACCTGGTAAATGATTATTTACTTTTTACCTTTATGTCACATCGTACCTTTTTCACTATCTACGAAAATGGCATTCCCATTTCCTATATAAGGTGGTGGGGTTTCATTTCAACCCCACATCTTCTCTCTTTTCTCTCTCTCTCTCTAACCTTTGATTTGGATTGTTCTCGGGATGGATTTGGACCAATATGATGGCATGAAGGGCATGGAAGCGGGTTTCGTGAACCTTACTACAGTGGACCCTTTTCAGGACCCCGCAACGCATCTGAGCCGGACCCGCTGTAACCAGGTAAGTACTTTCTTACTTCCTCATCTTTTGACTAAATTTCTAGGCTTTAGTATCCCTACTTTGAACATGATTTGCATGCTAACCTCTAGGTTGCCTTAGAAGACCTTAGTTAGAAAACATGAATTTCTTTGCTTGCAAGTAACACTTTATTTGTCTTTTTGGAAGAATGCGAACTATATGCATGTGAATAGTAAAACTACAAACGATGCATGCCAACAGTAAGAACAAACGTGAATAGTGAACGTGAATAGTAAAAACGTGAATAGTAAAAATCTTGACTAATGTACGTGAATAGTAAAAACTTGACTAATGCACATGAATAGTGAAACTTGACTAACGCACGTGAATAGTAAAAACTTGACTAATGTACGTGAATAGTAAAAACTTGACTAATGTACGCGAATAGGCCAATGAATAATGAATTAATCAAATCCTATGCAGACAACCCCAAGGTAGAGATTTCACACAATGACGGTCTAGATTGACAAGATGTCTCTAGGTTAGATTTGACCGAAAGAATAACTAGATTAACGTGCTTTCATCAGATGCAAGCCTAGGAACAACCTTTAAACTTACCTGTTCCGTTCTTTCCAGTTTATCGGTATTTCCGGGACTACAGCGGATATTCACACGTGGTACTCTATGCTAGGCGCCACGGCGAGAGCCCGTGTGCGAGAGCTGCCCCGCGCCAACGGGGTGTGCGACCGCTTTGGCCTATGAGCCTTATGCGAGAGATGGGTAGACTCGACCCACACCTTCCACCTTTCCTTCGGGGAGATGACCATCTCGCCTAGAGATTTCTCTTTATTGACTGGACTGCGGGGGAGTAGCACTCCGGTTCCCCTTTCCTTTGATGCGATGCGCCCACGGGTTGACCGTGCTAGATTGGCTGCTTTGATTGTGTCGGGAGTTTATCTAGGCGCCAAATCCACCCCGGCAAAGTTCATCACTACATCGGGGCTTTTGAGTCGTAGGGACTTTTGCGGGACCGACGACACCGATTTGGCCGTCCGCAGCTTCCTGATATATGCTTTGAGCGAGACGATCTTCCGCACCAAAAGCGGAACGATTCATGCAGGTCTCATTCAGGCTTTCAGCGATATGGAAGCGGTGGCGTCCTATGATTGGGCGGGAGCGGGTCTAGCTTTCCTGTACAAGTTTTTGGATTTGACTTGCCGGAAGCGCAAGGATTTCGGCGGCTACACCTTTGCTCTTCTGGTACGTGGTGCATCCTTGACTTGCCCTTTTTATCTTCTTCGCGCTTTCTGTTTGTAACCTTTGTTTTCACGAGTAGGTTTGGGCCTACGAGAGGTGGATTCTTCCTAGCGAGCATCGGCGCAGGCCACGGGTGCCGAAGTCCCCACTCATGGCTCGATGGAGAGAGTTCGATTTAGGTACCGAGGAAAGGCCGACGGTGGCGCAGCTCCTGGATTGGATTGATTCGCGGACTTTGGGACAGGTAAATATATTCTAGTCGTGCTAGATTCTTGTTTGATCAGACCTGACTTTTCTTTGTGTTTTTAGATTAATTTCAGGTGGGACGACCTTGACTTCGGTCCCGATTACGCGTATGTTACCCTGATCCAGGAGCAGCAGAGTGTGCTTACCGGCCCTTGCGTGCGGGCCTGGTATTTGGGTGACCGGGGCATCATCGGGGTTAGGGCCTCGCACTGGTCTCCAGGCGAGATCCCTGTCTCTATGTTTGCGGTGCGGACCATGCCCTTGTCGGTCATTCATCAGGATTTGACCCGCCGCTTTATTGGTAGAGATGTGTGGGTTCATGCCGGGGGCCGTGCTCCTTACCTATCGACCTTGTTGAGTGCGAGGGATGCCCCAGCGGCGGCGATGGAGGTGGACCCTATGGCAGACGTGTTTTCGCGGGAGGCTGTCGCTGCAGTCTTTGGTCGGGAGGAGGTCCCGGTGAGTGGTTCGGCCTATTTACCTTTTATTTAAGAGATAGTTAGTGGTATTTATTGTGTCTCTATTTGCAGGAGGGTTCCTAGAGGAGTGCTCATCTGTCAGACTTCTTCGACGACGCCCGAGCTCAGACGTCTGCGAGTGAGCCGCCATATTACGTGGGCGAGTCCTCCAACGCCGCCCGACCGGAGAGGTCCCCTTTGGGCATACCCATCCCAGATTTTGGGAGGGATTTCATGACTATTTGTTATGACGAGTCCGGGGTGGCCTATGCCGGTGTCGAGATGGCTCCTCCGGTCTTTACATCGAGGGTACCGTTTGACCCCTCAGACGCTTCCCAGACCTCGAGAGAGACTTGCACCGATTATGTGGGGCTGTCTGGTTACCTCCGAGATCGACTCAGCTTGCGCTGCGCTGACCATCTGATATGTATTATTACTTTATTTTAGTGTAGTGGGATGTATGCATATATGTATGTATGATTTTTATTCTTGCCAGTATTTCTTCTTTTTCATATTCGTTTTTTTTCTTTTCAGAGTGATATTCACACACATGAGCGGAGACGGAGCGAGTCGGTGCAGGAGTCCGATGCCAGGGTTGGCCAAGTTTATCGGGAGAGGAACGACCATTGGTCCGAGGTGATGCGGAGAGAGACTGCGGGACGCCTTGCTATTGAGGAGAGGGTGCGAGAGGAGACTACCGGACGCCTTGCTGTTGAGGAGAGGGCGCGCATTGCCGAGGAAAGACTTCGAGCCACCGAGGAGGCCCTATCTGCGGAGCGGGCGTCACATCTGAGGGATTTTGAGGCCTACTGGGATATCCCTCCTTATTAGGCTCATCATGTATAGCTTTGTAGATTACCCCGATGTATAGCTGATGTATAGGGAGTGGGGTGGATAGTATGTAGGCTTTTTATTATGAAAAGTAAAGTAGGAAATGTATAACTCATGATTCGTATTGCCATGCATTTAGTAGATTATGACGATTCTAATCATTCTCTTCAAATATATTCATGCCTTTATTTATTTACAAACAACAGAAATACTTAGCCTCTTATACATTATTTTTGTGATTGCTCAAGATATAACTACCGTTACCAGGACCTGCCTTTTTTCGGTTTTCAGGTCCCTGTGATTTTTCGTCTCTCCTTTTTCTATCCCGGAATTTTCAAATGAGTGCCCTTTCGGGTTTTCACCCATTGGGATGTCCCTTATTGTTGCATAGGCCGCACTTTGCGGGTTTTCGACCTATCGGGAATTTTCTTTCGTTTTTTTTTTTTTTACGAAAAGTATTTCTTAAGCCTATCCAGATTTGTAGGTTCGGAGAACTCCATGCCGTCCATAGTAGTTAACTTCACCGCTCCTTTGCTTAGTATCTTCTTCACGAAGAACGGCCCTTCCCAGTTTGGCCTAAACTTGCCCCTCGGGTCGGTGTGCGTCACACGGATCTGTTTTAGCACCATATCCCCTTCTTTGATAGGGCTGGCCTTGACCTTTTTGTTGAAGGCCCGGGCCATCCTTCGCTGATATAACTGCACGTGGTAAAGGGCCTCCATCCTTTTCTCGTCCACCAATGTAACTGTTCATACCGCTTCTTCACCCATTCCGTCTCGGGAATCTCTGCTTCTACTGCGATTCTCAATGATCGCTTTTCAACCTCAATCGGGAGAACGGCTTCTGCACCGTATACCAAGGAGAACGGCGTTGCCCCAGTTGACGTTCTAACTGTCGTGCGATAAGCCTATAAAGCGAGCGGAAGCTGTTCGTGCCAGTTCCAATGCGATTCTACTGTCTTTACGAGAATCCTTTTAAGGTTCTTATTAGCTGCCTCTACTGCGCCATTAGCTTGTGGACGATACGGAGAAGACCAATGATGTTCAATACCGTACTCTTGGAATAGACTTTTCACTTCTCCTTGAAACTGGACCCCATTATCCGTGATCATATGATGGGGCACCCCGAACCTGGTGATCAAGTGCTTTTCAATGAACTTCCTCATCTGTTTAGACCCCAACTTGCTAAATGATTCTGCCTCCACCCACTTGGTGAAATAATCAATAGCGACTGCAATGAATTTGTGCCCGTTCGAAGCATTAGGCCTCACCTCTCCGATAATATCAATGCCCCAAGCCGCAAACGGCCAAATGGGTGCTAACACGTGCAGTTCCATAGCTGGTAAATGATTATAATCTCCGTGGATTTGACAATCATGGCATTTCTTCGCATATTCGTTACAATCTCTTTCCATGGTGAGCCAATAGAAGCCTTGCCTTATGATTTTCTTTGCCAGTACTGCCCCTCCCATATGGGCTCCACAAATTCCTGAGTGTACTGACTCCATTGCCTCACGGGCTTCTCCCGCATCCAAGCACCTCAGTTGTAAACCATCGGTGTGCCTTTTGTAAAGCAAGTCGTTGTGGATGACGAACTGATGTGCTAACCTTCTAATCACGGCCTGATCCCTAGGTTCCGATTCTGCCGGGTATGTTCCACTCTTCATGAAGTTTATGATATCGAAATACCACGGCTTTTCATCTGCCCCTAATAGCATTACGTCTTCATAGCACGGTTTGTGAGACCTCTTCAATACCAAAGGCTTCGAGGCAAGGTTCCGAGGGTTGTCCCAAACTGACACCAAAGTGGCCAAAGCATCCGCTGCCTGGTTCTGTGCTCGAGGAATGTGATAAAAACGACATTCGCTGAATCTTAGTGCCAACCCTTCTAGCTGGTCTAGGTATGGACATAATCTTTCTTCCCTCACTTCCCAGTTTCCTTGTGCCTGCTCGATGATCAGCTTTGAGTCGCCCCAGATTTCAACATATGATGCTCCCAGTGCTGCTAATGACTCCAACCCGTAGATGCACGCTTCATATTCGGCCATATTATTGGTGAGAGGGAAGGATAGCTTCTTTGCCATTGGGATCCTTTCTCCTTCTGGTGAGATAAGTAGCACCCCTACTCCGGCTCCATTCGAATTAACTGCTCCATCGAAGAACATTTTCCATGGTATGACTTCTATTGCGTTCAAGTGCTCATCGGGGAAATCATAGTTTATCTCTTCCTCTTCTGCGTTCAGAGGTTGGTTGGCCAGAAACTCTGCTACGGCCCTCCCCTTGATAACCTTCTTCGTTACATATTCAATATCAAACTCAGACAAAAGCAACAACCATCGGGCTAGCTTCCCTGTTAGAGACGGAGTTCGGTACAGATACTTCACGGGATCCATCCGGGAAATAATGATCACTTTATACGATTGAAAATAGTGCCGTAGTTTCTTTGTTAGCCATACTACTGCCACACACGTCTTTTCGATCATGTTATACTTAAGTTCGTACTCCAGGAACTTCTTACTCAGATAATATATCGCGTGCTCCACACCGGTGTCTCCTTCTTGGGCCAACATTGCCCCAATAGATCGCTCCTCGATCGCCACATAGAGGAGAAGCGGTTTTCCCAGTTTAGGCGGTCTCAGAACTGGCGGTTTAGACAAATAGTTTCGAACACTCTCTAATGCTTGCTGGCACTTATCATTCCAAACCGTGGGTTGATCTTTCCGTAGCAGCTTAAAGATCGTCTCGCAAATCGCAGTGAGTCTTGCTATGAACCGACTGATATACTGAACCTGTCCCAGAAATCCTCTCACTTCTTTCTCATTCTTTGGTGCCGGCATTTCCTGTATGGCCTTCACTTTGTCGGGATCTACCTTGATTCCCTTGTTACTGATTACATAGCCTAAGATCTTCCCCGATGAAACGCCAAAGAAGCACTTCTTCGGGTTCAACCTCAGCTTGAATTCTGCAATTCGGGCCAAAAACTTCTCGAGTGCATCGAAATGCCCCTCTCTTGTCTCTGACTTGACCATCATGTCATCCACATAAACTTCCACCTCCTTGTGTATCATATCATGGAACAGTGCTGTAGCCATTCGCTGGTAAGTTGCCCCGGCATTTTTCAAACCAAACGGCATCACCCTGTAGCAGTACGTTCCCCACTCGGTTGTGAACGAGGTTTTGGCTTTGTGCTTTTCGGCCATCTGAACTTGCATGTAGCCCATGAAACCGTCTACATTCGTGTGTAAGACGCTCGATGCTGCACTGTCGATCAACACGTCAATATGAGGCAACGCGAATTCATCTTTGGGGCACGCCTTGTTAAGATCTCTATAATCGACGCACATTCTCACTTTGCCATCCTTCTTTGCGATGGGCACTACATTTGCGACCCAAGGGGGATAGTCGATTACTTCGATGAACCCTGCTTCTAACTGCTTCTTCACTTCCTCTCTGATCTTATCTGCCCATTCCGGTCTCATGCGTCAGAGTTTCTGCTTCACGGGCTTCGCGTCGGGGTATGTTAGAATACGGTGAGTTACGATTGATTGATCAATTCCTGGCATGTCTTCGTATGTCCAAGCAAACACTATTTCGTATTTTTTAATTATTCTCTCAAATTCTTTCCTCTCTTCTATACCTAATTCTTGAGCAATTTGTATAAGTTTAGGATTTTCATCTGTGCCAAGATTGAAAGTTGACATTTCTATTGCATTGATTTCAAATGTAGGCATGTTATATGAATGAGAATGCATGGAATGATCATGATCAACATCAAGCAAGTAAGCAAAATCAGAATTCATTTCATTGACAGTGTTGGCGAGTACATCGTCAGATTCAAATAAAGCAGTAATACAATTTTCATCATCGGGGTTCTCAGGTTTCTCATAAGCTTTGGAGGTACTGGGCTCGTCCACCGCTCCCGCAGTTGCTTCAATAGTAACGACCTGCTCCTCGGCATTCAAATCTAACATCATAATCTCCTCGACGATGCAGCTTGCCTTTCCTTTGCCCCAGTCGGCAACATCATTGAAGATCTCAAAACCTGGCAGAATCTTTCCTTCGGTGCTAGTCCATGACTTGGGAGTCCCTGAATAAGACTTTCTGTGCCCCTTATTCACAAAATACTTCTTTAGGCCCACTTTTCCTTCACCCCCTGTGTTGGATGGACCTCCCAGCTCATATCCTAAACCCCTCCGGGTTTTCTGGCTCTTGAAATCCGGAAATTTTGGCAACCCTTGATGGTGTGCTCCCAAGCCCATACCGAGGATGAAACCCCCCTTCATCATCTTCACCACATCGGTGGTCATGCTAGACTCGTAAATCCCAGAAACTTGGAATCTGGAGAAAAGCTGAGGCTCAATTCCCAATGCCGCCACCGAGCTCAATTTTTCTGCTCTGATCATCACTATCTCCTCCCCGAAGGGGAATTTGATCATCTGGTGGAGCGTGGAGGGCACACCTCCTAACTTGTGGAACCATGGGCGTCCCAACAATACAGCAAAGGTTACCGGGATATCCAGCACCGTGAACTCTGTTTCTTCTTCATGCGGCCCCACTTTCAGCTTGGCCTTAAAAACTCCTTCGATGTGCCTACGGCTATCATCATAAGCCCTGATCACAGTTTCCGAGGCCGTCAGGTCTCCTCTTTCTACTCCCAATTTAGACAAGAGTTTCAGCGGGCAAACATTAATGGCCGATCCATCATCGACCATCACACAGCTAGTCTTCTTCCCGTTAATCTCAGCTCGGATGTACAAAGGCTTGTTGTGAGCCTTCCCCTCTTCTGGGAAATCCTCGTCAGTAAACGTGATTTCGGTTTTCTTTCGAGCCATAATTGCCCCCACTAACGCTGCCGGCTCAGTATCGGTAGAAATAACCAAATTCTGCAGTTCTTTCATCAGATTTTCATGGTGGTACTTGGAATGGCATAGGACTTCCCACACCGTGGACTTAGCTTGTGTTTTCTTCAACTGCTCGAGGACTTGGTCATCTGGCTTGGGAGCCGATCCTTCTCCTATCTCAGTGTCCACCATAGGTGCCTTTCCCTTGGCCACTCGACCTGATCTTGTCATGACGGCGATTTTCGGCTCATCATCAAATTCATCCCAGATATTGATAGGAATCCTCTGATTAGCATCCTCCTCGTCCGAAGAACTTTCCCAAATGTCTACAATCATTAGATCCATTACGTGAGGGACGTCCGGATTCAAATAGAAGGGATCCGCTGATCCATACAAAGCCCAGCCTATCAAATCATCATAATCCCGGAAGGACACTCTACTAATCCTTCTTGCCGCCAACGGAATAGCGCCTCTCTGTATGCACATAAGCTGCACCTTATCACTCATTGTTTCATGACATTGCTCATAGCGGTGCCTCCACCTCCTAACATAATCCACGAATGGTTTCTCGGGGAATTGCCTGATCCTATCCAGATCCTCCAGGGATCCCATCCATGGAACATACATCTCATATCTCGCCACAAAGGCATCCCTAAGCGGTATCCAATGACCCATTTCCTCCTCTGATAGGCCTTGGTGCCACAACAAGGCTTCTCCTATGAGGGTTCCCGGGAAATGTTCATGTAATTCACATTGAGGGAACCCGGCGTCGTACATATGGTTGCGGAATATCCTCGCATGCTCAATAGGATCACGGTATCCCCCACACCTAGGCATTGCTAATACTGCCTCGGGTCTTTCATAAGAGGGTGAGTCCGGGGTTTGCTCTGCCAGCATCCATACCGTATACTCTTTGATAAACCTCTTTGTCATTGCCGCCCAATCGGTCTTGACATGCATCGGAAGTGACATATACCACATCAACGGCTCACCCATCAATGAATTACAGAACAAACTGGTGATCTCTTCTTCCTTAAAGCCCAAAGGCCCCATGGCCGACAAGTAGAAGTGAAGGTGTTCTATGGGATCTTTGTTGCCATTGTACTTACTGACCCTCGGTAGCGGACGCTTGATAGGTCCGATCTGCATCGCGAAGCGCTCTGCAGTCCTGTCTTCAGCTCTTTGGTACTTTTCTAGAAATAAATCTGACAATCGATCCCAATCATGCTTGCAAGAGTCGGGTAATGAGTGGAACCACCCCAAAGGCTCGCCTATCAGCGAATGATGGAACCACTGAGCAATCTCATCCACCCCGAAGGATTCAACAAACATATCACGCATATATTCATGCCAGTGCACATCGGGATTCTCCCCGCCACTAAACAGACCCAATTCTGGCATAATAGTTCGAGACGACCCTTCTCCGGTCTCTTCTGCACTATCTTCATCATACGGTGCTCCACCGTCCAAACCTTCATCCATCGGTTCACCTTCATGTTCCTCGCCAAGGAAGGACACATATAGACCATTTCCTACATTGCTCTTTTCGTCGGAGTCCAACAACTCCTCTTCGTTTTCCTCAAAGGATTCCATCACTACACTTTCTTCCAGACCGACTCCGATCATGCTCACCCGATGATTAGGCAATGGATTACGCCTAGTGGAAGGGTTTGCTGACGAAGGATCAGCTATCTTCTTCTCCTCAATCAAATCTTGGATCTCGTGCTTCAACCTCTCACAGTTCTCAATAGTATGCCCATAACTGCTGTGGAATTCACAGTATCCCCTAGCTTGTATCTGTTGAGAAGGTGGAGCTTTGTTATAAGGAGTAAGAGCTTTCAGCAACCCCTTTTTCTGTAATCGTTCGAAGACTTTTGCGTAGGTCTGATCAAATTTGGCGAACTGCCTCTTTTCGATAGCATTAAGATCAAGCACTTTCACTGCTGCAGATTCTGCGCTCGCACTTGGCCCTCCGGCACTATATCCCGACTTCGTCCACTTGGTATACGCCTTTTTCGGTTCTCTATCCCCCTCAACTGTCAAGGCGTAGCTATACATCTGGTTGAAATCGGTAAAGGGCATATACCGCAGCTCATTCTTAATATATGGCAATGTGTTGCCCACTACCATTCGGATCTGGTCCTGCTCAAGCGGCTTCTGTTTCATGACCGCGGCCTTGGCCCTCCACCTCCTTACAAAGTCAGAAAAGGATTCCCCAGTCTGCTGCTTAGTGCTCTCAAGTTCCTTCAAAGTGACCTCAAGCATGGTGTTGAAGCTATACTGAGCGATGAATGACTTCGCTAACTCTTTCCAATCCCTCTTCGTCACCATGGGTAATGCATGAAACCATGTGAGGACAGCCCCCTCCAGGTAAGTGTTAAACAGCCCCAGGACTTGATCCTCAGTCAGGATCGTGTGCTTCATCACAGCAATATACTGATTCATGTGGGCAGTGGGATCTCCAGTTCCATCGAACTTTTTCATGTCAGGGAGCCGGAATTTCAAAGGCAAAGCCGTTGCCGATAAACAATTCTTCAAGTTATAAAAGTCCTGACTCCCGGAACTTCCCCCACGTAGATCCTGCACCTCCTGAGTGATGTGTTGCTTCCACTCCTCCTCCTTAGCTTTCTCTTTCTCCAGCTGCTTTCAGATATAATCCTGATAGTCATCCTCATTCCCAAAGCGAGGACCATCGTTCACCTCATTCTCAGCGTGCTTACTGCCACTTTTGTCATCTTTTATGGCCAACTTAGCTATCTGGGCCACTATCGCGGCTAACTGCTCATTAATATTGTTCACAGAGTTTTCCAATCCGGCCACCTTTTCGTCGGTCGCAGACATGCTGACGGAAGAATGAGTATACCCGGATGAAAACGAATCAGAAGCCACAATTGCCGATTCAGAACTGTCAATCTGTAGCTGATCAAACTGCCTGACTAGCCGACTGCTCTCTCGGTACCACAACCGCTTAATGATGACGTCTGCGTGAACGGTATCCATTAGTATGTATGCATGATTTTATATGCATGATTCGTGGTGTGTGCGTTTATTATTTACGGATATATAAGACAAGAAGAACAAACGTTAGTCTAATTACACGTATCACAGCATCTCTCTTCCACCCTTATTCCTCCACCCACTCGATGGTCCAATTCTCTTTCCTAGGATTTTGGTTTGGGGCTCACATTGCGGTCCAGGGGACGCGTGATGCCGTCGATTATTGCGGAAAAGTAAATCATTCATCAGACAATACAGTTCATTTTAACTTATCAGCGTTTGGTGACTAAGATATCGACCAAATGGATTGTCCTGTCGGAATAACCCGTCTTTTGTCATTTTGCGAGACGCATTAGCTCGGGTTTTGACTCCCTTTGAGCGCATCTCGGTTTTTAGACGTGGTACGAGTTATTCTTTTAGTCCAATCGTTCGTTATTGACAATGATTCGTTCCCTTTTATTCGCGTGGGTTCGTGTCTCGATTTTTGGATTACGACGGGATCTTTTGGATCTATCGAGAGACGTAACCACGTGTTCATTCGGTGATGAAAGCACTTTTAAGGAACGGACTCATCGCGTAACGTGTTTGTTTTTAGCGTTAAGAATCCGTTTGCTCGTTTTTGGCTATGTAAAAAGACGGCGAGTCTTATTTGAGTGCACGATAATCTTTCGGCTAACAACAACTCTTTATTCCTTCCAATCTATGGGATATATCACCTTAGCGTGGTTATAGAAAATCAACGTTTCGTTGAATCGCATGCTTATTCGAAGCAGGGATATTACCGTTCTCCTCATTTAGACACGAATTGAGCAAACACGCCAATCGGGCCATATTTCTTGTAGTTTTGGTAATGGTCGAAATGATCGAGCCATTAGTCAAACCCACAGTCTCGTCCATATGGTGCGATAATGCGGTTTTTAGCTTAATTCGGCTTTGTGATTTTAAACGGCGTACATACCGGCTCAAGGCACGTATTTAACGGCATTGGTTCATTTTCTTTAACTACCCTCAGGATGGATATACATCGTAGATACAGAATGACTTTGGTCGTTTGTTTATTTTTGCTTTTATTTTCTTAGTCACTTTTGCGGACACGTCCATTTCTCTTAAGAACGACACAAGGCATAACGTAAGAGCTCGTCTTTTATTCGGAAGGGGCGGGCCACGTTTTGCGAAACACTTTACGTTACAGCGGGGTCATTCGAAACAGAAATGTTCTTTGTTTTCGTTTCGTCATAATCTCGTTTCATCCCAACCCATTTAAAGAATGTGAATAACGGCTACTGTTAATATAGTCTTTTGAATCGAGATATGACTATCCTTAATACCAAACCAATTCATACTAATACGCGCTTACATCATAGCGCATTTCCTGAACATGTGCCTTCTTCGGGACACGGAAAGGGACCAGGCGGGTCGCACAAGTTCATTCATACGAGATGACTAAGTCGTCTTTAGTTCGAATCGTTTCAATGTTTTGGGGTAGTTTGTATATCGGTTTAAGAGTATATATTAACGTATCGTTTCATTTTCTTTACATATTTTAGGATTAGACACGTATCATGGCAATTTGAAAACACGAACTGATTCATTTATCACATCAAAAAATGGTAACGGGTAATCCTATGGCAACTTCTAAGGCTACTATATGCTGACACGGCTGATCGCGGGACCTCACAGGACCGCACAAATTCGCCCCTAACGAATGGATGGGGACCCTTTGGCGCCTTACTATAAGGGGGAACTTACGCTAGCCTCTTTCGAGCGACGAATGGACTCTCGCTAGAGGTTTCGCGGAAATTACCCAAAAGGTTTGCAATAATGCTTATGAATGCATACGAAAAGAAATAATACGACCCGTCCCCATTAAGGGCTTAATACACGCCTTCCGGAATCAAATTTCTCGCTTCCCCAGTAGAGTCGCCACTTGTTAGACGAGGTGCCGCGGCCTAATCTCCCGGGCGGACCGGGGGGTGGACACCTCATGGCGAAGTAAGCGGTGATTGGCGCCGAAAGCAACCAATCATGGAATCAAACTGCTCGGCAGGACCGGAGCTCGGAGTATGGAAGAGTCGCCACCCACGAATGGGAAAATGAACACCGATCCCTTGCGGGAGATCGGTGAGGGTTCGGGAAACTTAGGTACGAGCCGAGAAGGCTAGCTCCTTTCCGGAGAAAGGCTACTAGGCACCCCGAAATCGCCCGGTTATGAACCACCGGCCTCCTACTCAGCGTGTTAGGCGATAAGGGACTAATCGCATATTTCTTTAAGTTTAAAATTCATTTGAAACCTTTTCTTTCTCATTTTGAAACCGTTTTGAGCATATATTATTGAAAGCCATTTTGGTAAAGAATCACCCATTTTGCATAAATTTATAAAGGAGAGAGGGGGAGAAGGGAGAATTGATTTATTTTACAGTGTGTCTTATGCTTCGATTCACATGTTAACTCTACACTAAACTCACTCCCCGAAAACGAGTTTATTTACTTGGTTCGTACCTTAATCGCCGTTGGAACGATTTAGGTACGTTTCAAAACCCCGTTTATTTATGTGGCCTCTACTCGAACCGCCGTTGGAACGACTCGAGCGTTTGAAGACGTGGAATAAAGAATTTTAACCCGAAAACGTGGTTACGCATACAAGTCAATTTACTTTGTACAAATCATTTAAGAAAACGATTCAAAACTCTATTATTTACGATTAAAAGCTATTTTAATTACAAGGTTCGCTTAATCCGTCGCTGGAACGGACTAGGGTTTTAAAACATGATGTTTTAAGAAATGGTTTAAAAATATCAAGAAAACGTTATTTACACTTTAGGAATATCTAGAAAACTTTAAGTTTAAATAAGCAAATTAAACTCTCTTTTTGTGATTTTACTTTCCCCTTTTTACTCAATTAACCTTTAACATTATTATAATTACAACAATAAACCAATTAAACCAAAATTCACCAAGTAAAACACATTTGGAATATATACATATATACAAGAATAAAATAGAAATACATATATACATAGTTTTATCTAAAAATAGGGATATATCTATAGATGAAAATAAGTAAGAAATATTATATGATATAACAAAGAAAGTGAAAAAGAATACTAAATATAATACCTTTTTATTCTAATTCAAAATATGTAAAAACAATGAACCAAGTTTATAAATGGGAAGAATAACATTTAATCTCCCAAAATAGTTTTACCCAATGATAACTAACATAATTCAAATGAGCCAAAAACCATATATATATACATATATACTACTTTATAATATTAAATCCAAACGAATTAAATTTCAACATGAAATAAATAAATATATAGTACATAATAAATAGTTATAGGATTAAAAAATAATTTTTATAAACATATTACGCAATATTATACATATATATATAAGTAGAAATGTCAAAAAGTGGAGAAAGGAGGGTAAAAATGGTGATTTTCGGTTTCGCAGATTACCGACGGAAAATCCGTCGCCAATCTGCTATTAGTGACAGAAAAGGTAGAATTACAGCAGCAGTTCAAAACTTTACAGATTCGTTCAAAAGCTTTAAATTAAGTCTAATTCGATCGTTTGGGATCTCCGAACTACCAAAAATGGATCATAGTCTATAACGGAGCTTCCTAAAACGACGTTTTTATTTTAAAACGTTATTCGGAAATATCTTTTCCAAACTTATAATTTCAACGTTTTTAATACCCGAACTACCTTTTAATCGGATCACTGTTCGTATTGGGATATTAAAACGAGGTTTTTTATTTTAAAACAAAACCGAATTTTTATTTAACACGGGATAAAAATAAATAAATACGAAGAATTAAATAAAACGTGATAAATAAATGAATAACTAAATAAATAAAATTATAACATAAAAATAAATAAAGAAAATAAAATAAATGAAATAAATAAAACGAGTCTAGTCCTCGGATAATACCTCAAGTTCGGTATTGACGGTTGAAGTCGGTTGATTCCACGAATCGTGCTTTTCCGGCGTTTTTGTGTTTTTGGTAAAATTTTAACTTTTAGGAAATTTGGAATTTTTAGGAAAAAAAATGTTTTTTCCCAAAAAAAAGATTTTCTCTCTCTAAAAATGTTTAGAGTGAGAAGCTCCTCCCAAAAAGTCCTCTCTAAAATGCATGGGGATCCGTGCCTTATATAGGCAAACGGATCCCCGAAACTTTGGGCGACGCCCGAGTAAAATTGGGCGTCGCCCAAAGGGGGTTGGGCGATCGCCCACCCTGGTTGGGCGAACGCCCAACCTATGTTGGGCGAACGCCCAACAATTGTTGGGCGAACGCCCAACTGATGTTGGGCGTCCGCCCAACGTCGTTGGGTGCCTGCCCAGCGGCCGTCGGGCGCTCGCCCAACGGCTGTCGGGGGTGCGTGTCTGACGGCCGTCGGGCGTCCCGCAGACGCCAAGCGCACGCCCTGTGCTGCCGGACGTGCGTCCGACTGTCGTCGGCTGCCGCTAGGCGCTCGCTCTACATCGCGGAGCGTTCACGAGCCGTTCATTCAACGACCGCGATTCTCGTTGACTCACCGTTTTATTATTATACGCTTTTCTCTTTCAAAATTTTCCCGGAACCAACCGCTTCAACCGTTTTGTTAAAGGTTTTCGTCACAGGTCCTCCGACTCGGTGTCTACAGCTGCCACAACAGATAACCGATGAGCTTTTCTTGGAAAAAGCGCTGATGTACTCCCCAAACCAGAATCCCAAATTCATTCTCGGTCCAACTGCCATACTCCACAACGCGGTGAGATCTGCATGTGGCATGGTGGCTTGGTTTTCCCGGGCGAAGATTGTACCAGAGATCAACTTGTGCAAATACCGAACAGCATAATCATCGATATTGGACGCCTTGGACGAACTGCCGTCATAATGTTTCTGCCCTGAAAGTGATTCCCAGAAGGCCACAGGGTCGAAAATATCAGGCGTTGTGGTGAATGCCTCTTTATAGCTCTCGGATTCTAGGTCGTCATCATTGGTAGCATCTAACATCTGGTTGAACAAGTTAAGCGAAGGCCTTTGGGAGTGACCCATTAGCCTGAAGCAAAACTTTCCATCTTCATCAGGATCGGTAATCTCCGCATTGTGCTTAAAAGTTGCCAAGAACTCGAGTGTTAGTTCCTGATAGGCCGGTTCCGTCATTTCAAAGAAACATTCAAAATGGCCAGACTTCATGAGGGTGCGTACACGATCCTCGAGCTTAAGCCTTTTTAGGGTTTCCCAGCAAACTGTTCGGATGGGTCCGAACTGAAGTTTCGCGAGCTCATCATAGTACGCCTGAACAGAGACGTCTTTGAACTGGGAAAGCTTCTTGACCAGCTTCTCATCAGGGACAAACGCCACAGTGCACGGTTCCGCCATTTTTGCCTTTGATTTTTCTTTCTTGGAAGAACCCTCAATTTTCACGTTTTTGCCCGAACCTCGGGTTCTCATTTCGCTGTCAAGTTTAAGTAGGGTTTTCCAATGGTATAGGGCACAGATCATGAACTGCCTTTGTGAAAAGAAGTCTTAAAGAAAAGAAAGAAATTTGGTGATAGAAGGTCTGAACTGAGATACATCTTCTTTAAGTAGGGAAACGAGGCGTCTTTCCGCCAATCTGTCAGTTTGAGGCCGAATCAAAGTTGGCCACCTGGACAAATCGGCAGAAAGGCGCGTGTTTTTAAATCAGAAAGAGGGTAGATGAACGGTCAAGATTTAATTTTAGCATTTATACCCCCTCCCCCCAACCGTTCAATCTTATCGAGGAGAAAAACAGGCGGTATGATTGCCTATTTGGCAATAGGAGTGGACGTTCCACTTTCCCTAGCTTTAATAACAAAATCCTACCGCCCAAATTTCTTCGATTTTTCCTTTCCCTACAACACAGGTACAATTGTACTACCTCACCCTTGGAAGGATTTTAGGTTTTGCAATTGTGCCTAGGCAGAATTTACTTAAGATGAAGTCACTTCAAACACACTTTACACAACGGAAACAACTAAAATAAAAAAGTAAAGATAAAAATCAATAAAATGCAAAGTTACTTGTGCTACAATTGGTGTTTGTAGCGGACACCCTGTTCTCTTGCTTTTACTGTCCTGGGGGATCCTGGAAATGAACAGTATCGATCTTCCTCGTGTGATCGTTCTCTAAATATGGTTTTAATCTTTGTCCGTTCACCTTAAAAGGATCACCCCCATCTTTGAAAATTTCAACAGCTCCATGTGCAAATACACGGTTTACAATGAATGGTCCTGACCATCTTGACTTGAGCTTTCCCGGAAAGAGCCTCAATCGTGAGTTGAAAAGAAGGACGTGTTGTCCTTCTTGGAACACCTTGTTCATGAGCATTTTGTCGTGCCACTGCTTGGTCCTGGCTTTGTAATTCACGGCATTTTCATATGAGAACAGCCTGAATTCCTCCATTTCGCTCAGCTGTAAACTTCTCTGTTCACCAACAGCCTGTGTCTCAAAATTTAAAAATGTTAATGCCCAAAATGCGCGGTGCTCCATTTCCACCGGCAAGTGACAAGATTTCCCGTATAGCAACCGAAAAGGAGACATTCCAATCGGTGTTTTATAAGCGGTACGATATGCCCAAAGAGCATCATCAAGCTTGTTTGCCCAATCCTTTCGAGAGTTGCCAACGGTTTTCTCTAAGATTCGTTTTATCTCCCTATTGGAGATCTCCACCTGTCCACTGGTTTGTGGATGGTAAGGTGTGGCAACCCTGTGTGAGACTCCAAGTTTTCCCATTAATTTTTCAAATTTCGCATTACAGAAGTGGGTCCCTTGATCACTAATGATCGCTCGCGGGACCCCGAATCTGGCGAACAGTCTTTTTCAGAAATTTGACTACCACGCGGGCGTCATTGGTGGGACTTGCTAGTGCTTCGACCCATTTGCTCACATAATCTACATCCACTAGGATGTATTTATTCCCTTGGGAAGTTGGGAATGGTCCCATAAAATCTATGCCCCATATGTCAAAAATGTCGCACACAACTATGTTGTTTAGAGGCATAGCATTTCGAGCGGAAATGTTTCCCGTTCATTGGCACTCATTGCAAGTCCCAACGAATGTATTAGCATCCTTAAAAAGAGTGGGCCAGAAAAAACCTGATTGGAGAACCTTTGCCGCGGTACGGCTTGCACTATGGTGCCCTCCTGCTTCGCGGTTATGACAGTGGCTGAGAACATCCTGTCCCTCTTCTTGCGATATGCATCTTCGAATGATTTGGTCCGCGCACAACCTGAAAAGGTAAGGGTCATCCCAAAAATAATACTTGATTTCAGAGAAAAACTTCCTTTTCTGATTTGTGGATAGGTTGTGTGGTTTGAGCGAAGTTGCAAGGTAATTGGCTATATCGGCGAACCATGGCGCAGACTGCGCCGCATACAGATGCTCGTCAGGAAACCTTTCCACGATTTCTATTTGTTCAACTCTGCCCTTGTGATCAATCCTTGACAAATGATCTGCAGCAACATTCTCTGTTCCCTTTTTATCCTTAATTTCCAAATCGAACTCCTGAAGTAATAGCAACCATCGGATCAACCTTGGCTTAGCATCTTGTTTCGCGAACAAGTAACGCAACGCTGCGTGATCTGTGTGAACAATCACCCTGGATAAAACCAAGTAGGGCCTGAACTTGTCGAAAGCATACACAACCACCAGAAGTTCCTTCTCGGTAGTAGTATAGTTTTGCTGGGCCACGTTCAATGTTTTGCTGGCATAGTAGATAGGTCGAAACCTCTTCTCAATCCTCTGTCCAAGAACAGCTCCCACACAAGTATCGCTTGCGTCGCACATTATTTCAAAAGGTTGCTCCCAATCTGGTCCTGCTAGTATAGGTGAGTTGACCAGCTTAGTCTTTAAGAGCTCAAAGGCCTTCAAACAGTCTGCATTGAAAGAGAACTCGGCCTCCTTATGGAGTAGGGCGGACAATGGGAGTGCTATCTTTCAAAAATCTTTTATAAACCGGCGATAAAACCCTGCGTGCCCCAAAAAACTTCTCACATCTTTGACGTTTAGCTTCTCGATTACTTCCACTTTTGCCTTGTCCACTTCCATCCCTTTTTCAGAAATTTTATGTCCTAGGACAATTTCACCATTCGCCATGAAGTGGCACTTTTCCCAGTTCAAGACTAAATTAGTCTCCTTGCACCGCACGAGCACCGCTTCAAGATTGCTTAGACAACTATCGAATGAACTTCCATAGACCGAGAAGTCATCCATAAAAATTTCCACAGTCCGCTCCACCATGTCATGAAAAATTGACATCATACATCTCTGAAAAGTGGCAGGAGCGTTGCACAGTCCGAACGGCATCCTTCTGTAAGCATAAGTCCCATATGGACATGTGAACATGGTTTTCTCTTGGTCATCGCAATGAATTGCGATTTGGTTGTATCCTGAATACCCATCAAGAAAACAATAGAATGCATACCCCGCTAGTCATTCTAACATCTGGTCTATGAAGGGTAAGGGGAAATGGTCCTTCCTTGTGGCTTCATTAAGCTTCCTGTAGTCGATGCAAACTCTCCACCCTGTTATTGTTCTTGTGGGAACTAGCTCGTCTTTTTCATTTAGGACTATGGTTGTTCCGCCTTTCTTAGGCACAACGTGGACAGGGCTTGTCCACACACTATCAGATATTGGGTAGATAATGCCAACATCGAGAAGTTTGATCACCTCCTTTCTCACAACCTCCTTCATGTGGGGATTTAGCCTACGTTGCGGCTGAACAGTTGGTCGGTGGTCTTTTTCCATCAAGATTCTATGAACACAGACTGCCGGGCTAATTCCTTTTATGTCATCAATTTTCCATGCAATTGCCGCCTTGTTTCTTCGCAAGACCGCCATCAGTTGCGCCTTCTGATCAGGAGTTAATTTTGATGATATTATGACAGGACTTCCGCTTGGTGGTTCCAGGAAAGCATACTCGAGATGTTCAGGCAACGGCTTCAACTCTGGCTTAGACACAGGCACAGTGGGTACCTCTGGTGGTTCTTGATAAGTTGGAATAGCAGGGTCTAACGGAGGTGTCGGAAAGTTGCTTTCAATGGAACACCCTATTCCTTCGCATATGTTCACCTCACTCCCCAATAAGGTTTCTAATGTGTCCTGTTCCTGCAAAGTAGTAAGACTCTGAAAATCATCTAAGAAACAGCAAGTGTCATCATTATTATTCGCGCGCCTCATTGCTTCATTCATTTTAAATATCACTTCCTCACCATTTATCCTTAAGAATAACTTTCCCTCTCCTACATCTATCAATGCTTTTCCTGTTGCTAGAAATGGTCTTCCTAGGATAATAGGGACATGCAAATCTTCGTCAATGTCCATTATAATGAAATCAACAGGCAAAATGAATTTTCCTACTTGGACTAACACGTCTTCTACTATTCCCCTAGGATAGCATACAGAACGATCAGCTAATTGAATAGACATACGAGTGGGTTGTGGTTCTCCTAACCCGAGTTGTGCATACACAGAATAAGGCATTAGGTTTATGCTAGCTCCTAGGTCACAAAGTGCATTTTCAATAGTCAGCTTCCCAATTGAACAAGGAATCGAAAAACTCCCTGGATCTTTTAGCTTCTTTGGAAGCTGCTGCTTGTTTTGGAATATGGACGAACAGTCTCTGTTGAGTTGTATCATGGAAATGTTCTCTAGTTTCTTCTTGTTCGATAAGATATCTTTGAGGAATTTTACGTATGTCGGCATCTGTGCTAGTGCTTCCACAAAAGGTATGTTGATGTGCAATTTCCTCAAAGTGTCCAACACTTTAGAATTCTGCTCCTCTAACTTCTTGTTGATCAGCCGTGTTGGATATGGCACTGGTGGGACATACGGCTGTGGTGGTTTACAAACCCTTTCCTCCTCTTGATCACCAGGAACAGCTTGTTCTAGTTCCCCTTCAGCCTCTTTGGATGTTTCTGCACGCTCAGCATCTTTGTTAGATAAAACAACTGGTTGAGTTTCCTTACCAGACCTCAAGGTGATTGCCATGACGTCGCCTTTAGGATTTGGCTCAGTATTGCTCGGCATTATTCCTTTTCCTTTTGATGTTGACGCGGCGATCTGGTGGACTTGTGTTTCCAGATTCTTGATCGATGCCTGCGTCTGTTTCATGACTGCATCATCATTGTTTTCATATCTGGTTCGACTTCTTCCTTTTGTGGCATAGGTTGCTTATAATGCTGCTGAGGTTGTCTTTGGTAATGTCCTCCTTGCTGTTGTTGATACCTTGGCTGCTCCTGATACTGTCCTTGCTGGTCCGGTTGGCCTGTCCATCCAAAATTTGGATGGTTCCTCGTTTCCGAGTTGTAAGTGTTGGAGTAACGGTTGGGCTGATTCCTCTGATTGTACCCTGCGTAGTCGCATTCAGCCCGTGTGCCTTTTCCTTGCTTTACTCCAGGACAGTTGATATTGAAATGAGCTCCTCCGCAAAAACCACAACTTTCGGTGAATGGTGGTTCACTAAATGGCGGTTCATTGTGAATGGACGAGACATTTATCTTTCCCAGCTGTCGGGTAAGCTGTTCTACTTGGCTTGTTAGTTTTGAAACGATATCCTCGTTTCCTGTCCTTTTTCCTTCACTTCGTGACGAATGCCAGTTGTAACTCGTGCTGACCACTTTCTCTATTAGGTCATATAAAGCTTGTGGCTCTAGATCTTCCGGGTTACCATTTGCGATAGATTCGATTTGGATTTTGTAAACGTTGGTCGCCCCATTGTAAAAATTTTGCATTTGCATCCACATGGGGATACCATGATTTGGCACCCTTCTGAGTAGCTCCTTGTATCTTTCTCATGCTTCTGCCAACGACTCATCTTCATCCTGTATGAAGCGTGACACTTCATTTCGTAGCTTAATGGCTTGTCGAGGCGGAAAATACTTCATCAGAAAAGCTCGTGCCATTTCTTCCCAACTCGTGATCGTTCCAGGCTGTAAATTCCGCAGCCATGTTTTTGCTTTATCCCTTAGTGAAAAAGGGAACAGCTTTAATCTGATCACATCATCAGAGACACCTCTGTTCGACCTGAATGTGTTGCACAAGGTAATGAATTCTTGAAGATGCCCATTAGGATCTTCAGATTGAAACCCATTAAATTGCACCGAGGCTTGAATCATTTGTATCATGGACCCTTTTACTTCGAATATGTTGTTTCCCTCGTTGGGCAATACGATACACGATGAGTGTCCCTCAGTAGTTGGCCTAGAGTAGTCTCTGATTCTCATCACAGGAGGGTTATTATTTTCTCCCTCCTCTTCTTGGTTTGGTGGAACTTGTTGTTCTGGTCCTTCCCTTCCAGCCATTCTTCTCTCTCTTTGCCTTTCTCTTTGTTTAGCACGTCGAGCTCTCGCTCTGTTTCGTCTACACGTTCTCTCTAATTCGAGATCGATAGGAAAAACAGGAGGTACAGCTCTACGCATAAACGAAAAATGACCCTTTTTGTTCCTGCATGCCTTAACACACAGATTAAAAACACCCTGTTTTACAGAAATTTCAGCTATAAACTTGTTGCTCTCAATCCCCGGCAACGGCGCCAAAAACTTGTTGTCCAGTAAACCGACTCTAGCAAGTGTACTAGATACAAGTAATAAAGTGATAAGTGAGTATCGTCTCCACAGGGATTGTGATACAAAGAAATAAGAGAAATTGTTGTTAAACAGTGTGTGTTATAAAAATGCCTTCCTTTATGGTTGTTTGTTTGATATTGGTTGATTAGTGACTAGCAAATTACTCAATCAGGGAAATAGGGTTACTTTTCAACGATTAAAGGAAGAGAACAGGCTTTACATGACCAAACACGGTGTGCTACATCTTACAACATTCGATGAATAAAAGATAATGCCAACGAAGCCAAAGTATCAGTTTTCAAGTGAGTTTGAGTCAACTGTCGTGTGTTCTCAAACTCCTAAGATTTACTAACATCTTTAGCGTCCTAAAGATACGTTCTTTCTAGCATTAAGATCAAAACTGCATTTCTAGATGAGAAAACCCTCGACACAACCTTCTAACTTGTCAGCTTCGAAGATGGGAGATCAATAGAGATATCGGTGAAGATGAAAGTAGTGTCCTAACATTCATCTAACACATACATACATGCTTACGCAAGAAAGTTAAATCCTCATTGATCACAACATTGGCAAAATACTAGATATTCATATAAGCGTTGTAAAACTTACATCATCGGGTCGACCATGCCAAGCCCGTTCAAAAGGTCTACTCACTCATATCGAGTAGTGAGCAGAGGAATATTGTTGTTACCGCTTGAGACTCCATGAGAGCTCTCTTCTCCTTCTATTCTATTTGATACAAAGAACTAAAGCTAGAAAAGAAAATAAAATCTGATTCCTAAACCTTCTCTGCTTTTCCTATTTAAATGGGAAAAGACCGAGACTGTCCAAAATCTGGTACAACTTCGTACCCTTCTTACACACAAAGTCAACCACTTACTACAATTAACAAACTAACGAAATGATTAACTTTTAGATTAACCCTTGAACACTCAAGGGGGTGAGACTTCAAATCATCATGCTACTTTGGGCAATCCCGTCGCCACACACTTTCACCTGCTCCTCCTTCCGCTTTCCTTTCACTGCCACCAACGATCTGTCGCTGTCCGTCATTGGATAATCCGGCGTTTAACCGCTGGACACAAGTAAGGCTCCACTCCTCATTGGCATTAGCGAAACAAGCTGTTTCCAGCGAGTTTAGCATTTTTCTTTGCTTATCTGCACAAGGACATTAATCAGCCCTTATTCCTTGCAAAATGATATAAAAATACCCGAATTTCCTTATAAATTAACTGTTTAATCTTAGTCAATTTCATGCCTAAAATTGGGCATCCGCCCAACGTTGCTGGGCGCTCGCCCAGCGGCTGTCGGGCGCACTCGCCCAGCGGCCGCCGGGCATGCGTCCCGCGCTGTCGGGCGCGCGCGCCCATCGGTCGTCGAGCGCGCGCTCCGCGCTGCCGGGCGTGTGCGCCCAGCGGACGTCGAGCGTGCACCCCGCGCTGCCAGGCGTTCGCGCTTAGCGGACGTCGAGCGTGCACCCCGCGCTGCCGGGCGTGCGTCCAACTGTCGTGGGACACGCGTCGGCTGCCGCTAGGCGCTCACACCATGTCGCTGAGCACTTGCGAGCCGTCCACTTGACGACCGCGACTCCCACTAATTTCTTCCCTTTTATTATATATTTTTTCTTTAAAAACTTCCGGAACCAACCGCTTCAACCGTCTTGTTACAGGTTTTCATCACAGGTCCTCCGACTCGGTCTCTACAGTTGCCCCTACTTTCCTATTTTGACAGTGATGTGTGTGTTTTGAAAACGTTTTTTTGCTAAAGCAACACATACAATGTAAATATATTAAAGTAAAAGACACGTAAAGAGTAGGAGGAAGAATACCTGACCTCGGTGCTGCGTGCTCCGGCGTCGTCTTCAATACTCTCTGTCCTTGCCTTCGACTCGGCTGCTGGCGGACGTTCTTCTTAAGGACTCTAGCCTAAACTGACTGCGGGTAAAAATGGCTCAAAAGCAACCCTGGTGCACGACCGCGAGTAAAATGGCTCAAAAGCGACCCCGGTCTATGACCGGGGGGTAAAACGGCTCAAAAGCAACCCTGGTCTACGACTGTGGGTAAAATGGCTCAAAAGCAACTCTGGTGCACGACCGCGAGTAAAATGGCTCAAAAGCGACCCCGATCTACGACCGGGGGGTAAAACGGCTCAAAAGCAACCTTGGTCTACGACTGTGGGTAAAATGGCTCAAAAGCAACTCTGGTGCATGACCGCGAGTAAAATGGCTCAAAAGCGACCCTGGTCTACGACCGGGGGGTAAATGGCTCAAAAGCAACCCTGGTCTACAACTGTGGGTAAAATGGCTCAAAAGCAACCCCGGTCTACGACTGGGGGTAAAATGGCTCAAAAGCAACCCTGGTCCACGACCATGGGTAAAATGGCTCAAAAGCAACCCTGGTCCACGACCGCGGGTACAATGGCTTAAAAGCGACCCTGGTCCACGACCGGGGGGAAGTGGCTCAAAAGCAACCCTGGTCTACGACCGTGGGTTAAAATGGCTCAAAAGCAAACCTGGTCTACGACCGTGGGTAAAATGGCTCAATAGCGAAAGGTTCTTTCTAACAATTCTGAATTCTAAAACACTGACGTCTGTGTTTTTACTGGAGCTACTGTCTCGGATGTTTGAGTGGTTCGATAGGAACGTCTTTTTCGTCCGGAGTGATTCAAACTAACAATTATTTTTCTGTTGACTGTCGTCTGTATTTTGACTGGCGCCACTATTCTGTAAAATTTGGCTGTCATCTAGAGTCCTATCTTGATATTATTGGTCACTGTCTGGCAGAAACGCAGGCTGAAACGGATTGCAAATCGGAGGTCTGTGCACCTGGTAAATAATTATTTACTTTTTACCTTTATGTCACATCGTACCTTTTTCACTATTTACGGGAATGACATTCCCTTTCCTTATATAAGGTGGTGGGGTTTCATTTCAAACCCACACCTTCTCTCTCTTCTCTCTCTCTCTCTAACTTCTAATTTGGATTATTTTCGGGATCGATTTGGATAAACATGATGGCACGAAGGGCATGGATGCGGGTTTTGTGAACCTCACTATAGTGGCCCCTTTCCAGGATCCTACCTCACACCTGAGCCGGACCCGCTCTAACCAGGTAAGTACTTTCTTACTTCCTCGTCTTTTGACTAGATTTCTAGGCTTTTAGTAACCCTACTTTGAACATGATTTGCATGCTAACCTCTAGGTTGCTTTAGAAGACTTTAACTAGAAAACATGAATTTCTTTGCCCGCAAGTAACACTTTATTTATCTTTTGAAAGAATGTGAATTATATGCATGTGAATAGTAAACATACGAACAATGCATGCCAACAGTAAAAACGTGAATAGCACATGAATAGTAAAAACGTGAATAGTGCACGTAAATAGTAAGCACGTGAATAGTACATGGGAATAGTAAAAACGTGAATAGTAAAAGCGTGAATAGTGCACGTGAATAGTAAAAACGCGAATAGTGCACGTGAATAACGCACGTGAATAGTAAAAACATGAATAATGCACGTGAATAGTAAAAATGTGAATAACGCACGAATTAAATGTTAAAATTGGGTTGATCTCTTTGCCAATGCGTGCGAGAGTAGATAAAAGAATAATGAATTAATCCAATCATATACAAACAACCCTAAGAACGAGATTCCATAAAATGACGGTCCTAATTGACAAAGTGTCTCTAGGTTGGATTTGACCGAAAGAATAGCTAGATTAACGCGCTTTTATTAGACGCAAGCCTAGGAATAACACTTAAACTTACTTGTTCCATCCTTTCCAGATTATCGGCATTTCTGGGACCACGGAGGACATTCATATGTGGTATTCCATGCTTAGCGCAGCGGCGAAAGCCCGTGTGCGAGAGTTGGGCTTCGAGCCCTTCATTTTAGTGTTGCCCCACGCCAACGGGGTGTGTGACCGCTTCGGCCTACGCGCCCTATACGAGAGATGGGTTGACTCGACCCACACCTTCCACCTCTCGTTCGGGGAGATGACGATCTCGCCTCGTGACTTCTCCTTGCTGACCGGATTGCGGGGGAGTGGTACTCCGGTTCCCTTCTCCTTTGATATGGTGCGTCCACGGGTTGACCGTGCCAGGTTGGCTGCTCTGATCGGACCAGGAGTCTACATGGGTGTCAAGTCCACCCCGGCGAAGTTCATCACCACTTCTGGGCTTTTAAGTCATAGGGACTTTTGTGGGACAGACGACACTGACCTGGCTGTCCGCAGCTTCCTTTTATACACTTTAGGCGAGACGATCTTCCGCACCAAGAGCGGGACGATACACGCGGGTCTTATTCAGGCCTTCAGCGATTTGGACGCCGTGTCGTCTTACGATTGGGCAGGAGCGGGCTTGGCTTACTTGTACAAATTTTTGGATCTGACTTGCCGGAAGTGCAAGGACTTTGGCGGTTACACTTTTGCTCTCCTGGTACGTGGTTCGTCCTTAACTTGCTTTTTTATCCTTTTCGCGATTTCTGTTTGTAACCCTTGTTTCTACAAGCAGGTTTGGGCCTATGAGAGGCGGATTCTTCCATGCGAGCGTCGGCGCAGACCGCGGATAGTTAGGCCCCAACTTATGGCTCGATGGAGCGAGTTTGGTCTAGGCACCGAGGAGAGGCGGACGGTGGCGCAATTCCTAGCTTGGATCGATTCACGGACTTTGGGGGAGGTGAACATCCTCTAACTACGCTAGATTTTCGTTTGATCAGACTTGACTTTTCTTTTTTGTTTTCAGATGCGGTTTAGGTGGGATGACCTTGACTTCGGTCCTGATTATACATACGTCACCCGCATCCAGGGGCAGCAGTGCGTTCTTACCGGCCCCTGCGTGCGGGCGTGGTACTTGGGCGATTGGGGTATCACCAGGGTTAGCGCCTCGCACTGGACACCTGGCGAGATTCCCGTGTCCATGTTTGCTGTGCGGACCATGCCCTTATCGGTCATTCGTCATGATTTGACCCGTCGTTTTGCCCCTAGAGATGTCTGGGACCATGCCGGGGGCCGCGCTCTCTATTTATCAACACTATTGACCGCGAGGGATGCCCCTGAGGTTGCGATGGAGGTGGACCCCGTGGCGGACGTGTTTTCGACGGAGGTCGTCGCTACAGTCTTTGGTCGGGGGAGGTTTCGGTGAGTGGTTCGACCTATTTATTTTTATTTACAAGACAGTTAGTGGTATTTATTGCGCCTTTCCTTGCAGGAGGGTTCTTGGAGGAGTGCCCATATGTCAGATTTTTTCGATGGTGCCCGGGCTCAGACGTTTGCGAGCGAGCCGTCACATTGTGCCGACGAGTCCTCTAGCGCTGCTCGACCAGAGTGGCCCTCTTTAGGCGTACCTATCCCCGACTTTGGGAGGGATTTCTCGACCGTTTGCTATGACGAGTCCGGAGTGGCCTATGCCGGTGTCGAGATGGCTCCTCTTGCTTTCACGTCGAGGATACCGTTTGATCCCTCAGACGCCCTCCAGACTTCGAGGGAGACATGCACCGACTATGTGGGGCTATCTGGTTACTTCAGAGATCGACTCAGCTTGCGTTGCGCCATCCACCTGGTATGTATCTTTATTTCATTTTAGTGTAGTGGAATGTATGCACATATGTATGTATGACTTCTATTCTCGTCTGTATTTTTATATCTTTTTTTTTCTCTTTTTTTTACAGAGTGATCTCCGTGCACATGAGCTGAGACGGAGCGAAGCGCTGCGGGAGGCCGATGCCAGGGTCGGCCAGGTCTATAGGGAGAGGAACGATCATTGGTCTATGGTGATGCGAGCTGAGACCGAGGGGCGTCTTGCTGTCGAGGAGAGGATGCAGGAGGAGACCACGGGACGCCTTGCCGCAGAGGAGAGAGTGCGAGAGGAGACCGCGGGGCGCCTTGCCGCCGAGCAGAGACTTCGAGTAGTCGAGGAGACCCTATCTGCGGAGCGGGCGTCACATCTGAGGGACTTTGAGGCTCACTGGAATTTCCCTCCTTATTAGGCTTATTATGTACAGCTTCGTAGCTTTTTATTAGAATTACCCCAATGTATAGCTTGTGTATAGGGAGAGGGGTGGATAGTATGTAGGCTTTTTATTGTGAAAAGAAAGGCAAGAAATGTATAACTCATGATTCGTATTACCATGCATTCAGTAGATTATAACGATTCCAATCATTCTCTTCAAATATATTCATGCCTTTATTTATTTACAAACAACAGAAATACTTCGCCGCTTATACATTATTTTTGTAATTGCTCAAGATATAACTACCGTTACCAGGACCTGCCTTTTTTCGGTTTTCAGATCCCAGCGATTTTTCATCTCTCCTTTTACTATCCCGGAATTTTCAAATGAGTGCCCTTTCGGGTTTTCACCCATTGGGATGTCCCTTATTGTTGCATAGGCCGCCCTTTGCGGGTTTTCGACCTATCGGGAATTTTTCTTTCTCTTTTTTTTTTTTTTATGAAAAGTATTTCTTAAGCCTATCCAGATTGGTAGGTTCGGAGAACTCCATGCCGTCCATAGTAGTTAACTTCACCGCTCCTTTGCTTAGTATCTTCTTCACGAAGAACGGCCCTTCCCAGTTTGGCCTAAACTTTCCCCTCGGTTCGGTGTGCGTCACACGGATCTGTTTTAGCACCATATCCCCTTCTTTGATAGGGCTGGCTGTTAAGCCCAAAATATACCTAAAATATCATTAACATTTACATCATTTTTATTACAAATCTGTGTTGTTTATATCTGCTTAGATTACTTTTACTCTCCAATATCTTTCTTTCTTGCAAGGTACCTAAATATTTGGTAAAATCCAAATAGGAACGAAAAAGGATCTAAAACAGAAGAAAACCCCCACAAAAGGAGTCAAAGACGACATAAATCGAAAGCACCAAGTCGAGGACACAAACGAAAGCAAAGAAATGGAAAACTCACCGTGCCGCGACAGCGAATCCCCCACTCGCGGCCGCGACACACGTGGTTCATATTTCCTCCCTTCGTCCAACGTTCAACTTAATGCTCCCCCATTCACGGCCGAGGATTCCTATCCTCGGTAAGTGCAGAAATTTTGCCAAATGCATTTAACACATGTTGAAATCCAAGAAACGCATTCGTTCAAGTGGATAAAGACGTCCTTTCACAACGGACACGACTCTTAACCAACGGATACAATTTTTCACAAAGGATACATCACTTCAATCACAACCCTTCAACATCTATAAATAAAGAGTTGATGTTGAGAAAAAATGCAATGTAATGTTATGTAATATAGATATAGAATCAAAGCGTAGAACTAATGTCTAAGTTCTAAGTAAAAACAATTCGAGAGTTAGAAATTAGATTCTGTACAAAACAAGATGAGGTACACATATTGTTTATAGTTTAATTACAACTCAGTAGCGTTTAGACATTGTTCCAGTTTTAGTTTGCATCATGGTAGTGGCCGACCGAATCCCTATTACGAAGTTACAGCGAGAAGATTGAGTAGAGTGTTCGCCCCTGAGCCTGACAACCTCTAAGGAAACCCAAGGAAAGGACTGATCAGCCGTTCACTTGCACGCCCTCGAAGAACTCGATGCTCCATGTTCTCTGTAAACTTGTATCAATTTATTTTTCATCTAATAAAGTCTGTTCTATTCGACAAATCGTTATGCAGCACTTATGGTAACCAATCCAATATAAGTGAGGCTGGTGTTTTCATTAATACGTAGTTAAATTCAAAATCATTACAAGGAAACTTTGTTGAACACTTAGGCAAATTATCATCTCGAAAGAGTTTTAATTTGATTAAGGGCAACTATCCCGAAAGGGTTTTGTCGCGTTCAAAGCCAATTAATTAGAGGTTCCGTCATTTATTTCATCATCATAATTGATACAAAGTTTAAGTTGTTTTCTTTGCTTAATGCAAATGAATACATTCATTATTTTTCTAAAAGTTCTAAATGTTCATGTTTTGTAAAATTCATCCCTAAATCAGAAGATCTTTCTAACAATCGATTTATTCTAAATATAAAATCGTATTCCAGCATTTTCAAATACTCAAAGTCCTCAAACTCAATTAAACAATTATTTTTTTTTCCTAAATTCAATTAGACAAATTTCACTTTTCATTTACAATTAATAGTAAATCTAACAAGTTCGAAATTAACAGATTCAAAAATAAGTTTTTCGTTAAAAAACGTATCCCTATGGGATCGATATTTTTATTACTACAAGCGAAACCGTGCACTTGCGGAAATCGCTCAACAAGTTTTTGGCGCCGTTGCCGGGGATACGCCAAAATTTTTGACAAAATTTTTTATTTTTCGTATTTTATTTTCGAATCTAGGTTTACACATTATTTTTTATACAACTTTTATATTTTATTTATTTTTCAGTTTATATAACATATTTGTTTTCAATTTTGTTTTGAAGGTAGTTTGGCTCGTGTAACAATTTCAAGTTCATGCGCAGTTCGCGAAATTCGGGCACGCCACCAGACCCTTTTGATCCAGAAATTGAAAGAACACTTAAGAAAAACAAGAAAAACAAAGACAAAACACCCATAAAAACCAAAAAAATCCAGCAAGAAAATATGGCCGATCCACCGACACTTATGGATTATGCTAGGCCAGGAATGGCCGGTGTAACTAATAGTGTAGTTAGACCCCGTATAAACGCAAATCAATTTGAAATTAAGCCTGCTTTGCTTAATATGTTGCAAAACAACGTAACGTTTTATGGACTACCTAACGAAAACCCTAATGCACATTTGACAAATTTCTTAGAAATTTGTGATACTTTTAAAATTACTGATGTAACAGCCGAAGCAATCAAACTTCGCCTCTTTCCTTTCACTTTGAAGGATAAGGCAAAAATTTGGTTAACTTCTATGCCTGCTGCAACATTTGAAACTTGGGACCAATTAGCCCAAGCGTTTTTATCAAAATATTTTCCTTTAGCAAAAACCGCAAGAGTCATCAAAGAATTGACATCTTTTACACAAAATGATAATGAAACTCTTTATGAAGCTTGGGAACGTTTTAAAGAACTTCAACGTTTATGCCCACACCACCAACTGCCAGATGCACTTTTAATGCAGACATTCTATAATGGATTAAATCCTACAACTAGAGGTTCATTAGATGCTATGTCTGGAGGGTTATTTATGAAGAAAACGTCCGCCCAAGCAAGAGAACTTTTGGAGGAAATGGCAATCAACAGCAGTATGTGGCCCGCAGAGCGTAGACATATACCAACGGCGAAACCATCATCCTCAGTTACATCATCGGTTAAAGGTATAATGAATCTTGATCCAGTTGCAATGTTACAAGCCCAATTTTCTGCCTTATCGCACAAAATTGATAGGTTTATGGCACCGTGCGATCCTAATGATCCGATCCAGACAGACATCGATTACGAAGGTATGAATGAGATAGAACAGGTAAATTTTGTCCAAGGACAAAACCAAACTACTAATCCTTATTCTAATACTTATAATCCTGGATGGAGAAATCATCCTAACTTTAATTGGAAAGATAGTAATAATAATAATAATGCAAATGCTAATCAATATCGTGTAAATAATTATCAAAATCAAACAAGAGATACGATTAGCACTTTATCTTCAAAAATCGACAAATTTATAGATGCTATGAATGGAAAGGTAAGTAATCAAGACGATGGTTTTAAACGGATCGAAAGTAAATTCGATCAGCTTATCAAAAACCAATCATCTAGCATCCATAATTTGGAGGTTCAAATTGGACAACTTGCTAAATCAATTCCATCCCGCAAAGAGGGAAGTCTTCCCAGCCAAACAGAAGAAAATCCGAAAGAGCATGTTAAGGCTATCACTCTTCGCTCGGGGAAAAACTACTCAGATCCGGAAATGCCCGGAAATTCAACTTTACCTGGAAATGATTTACCAAAATCCAAAGAAGATACATTAAAACAAAAAGATACACCAATTGACTCTAATACGAAACCTTTTATTCCAAAACCACCTTTTCCACACAGGGTCCCAAATAAGGACCATGATAAACAACTTTTATCATTTTTAGATAAACTTAAAAATTTGCATATAAATTTAACATTCATGGATGCAATTACGCAAATTCCTAACTATGGAAAATTCTTGAAAGATTTAATTTCAAAAAAGATTAGTTGGGAAGGAATTTCATCCATTTCACTTACTGAAGATTGTAGTTCGATAGTATCAAGCAAATTACCTACTAAACTCAAAGATCCCGGATGCTTTACCATTCCGTGTAAATTGGGAAATATGGAATTCCCAAGTTGTCTTTGTGATTTAGGAGCTAGTATAAACTTGATGCCATTATCTATTTTTGAAAAATTAGGTTTAGAAGAAGACATCAAACGTACCAATATGGTTTTGCAATTAGCGGATCAATCCACTAAAAGACCATATGGTATAATTGAAGACGTTTTGGTGAAAGTTGACAAATTTATTTTTCCTACTGATTTTGTTATCTTAGATTTTGCTTATGATGCTAATTGTCCGCTAATCTTTGGTAGACCATTCATGAACACAGGACGTGCTCTAGTTGATGTGTCGGAAGGAAAAGTAGTTTTACGAATAGGTGACGATAAGATCGAGTTCGATATGAATCAAGCAATGAAATATCCTATGGAGGATTTCGCCTGTATGAAGCTTGATTTAATTGAAGAATGTGTTAATGACATTGTTCAAAGAGAAGAAATAATAGAACCTATAATGGGTGAAGAATTAGAAGATAAGGACCCAGAGCCTTTGCTTCGAGAAGATGGACCAGTTCCGCCTTCAGTAGTAGTTCCACCTAAATTAGAACTTAAAGAATTACCAAACCATCTGATATACACTTTCCTAGGCGGAAGTGATACTCTACCTATAATCATCTCTAACAAATTAACAGAAAATCAAGAAGAAAAATTGAAAGACGTTGTTAGAAATAGAATAGGAAGTATGGGATGGCAGATTTCAGATTTAAAAGGAATTAATCCTAGTATTGTAATGCATAGGATTCACCTAGAAGAAGATAAGCCACCTAAAGCGGATAGACAAAGACGTTTAAATCCGAACATGAAAGAAGTAGTCAAAAATGAGATTACTAAACTTTTAGACAATGGAATCATTTATCCTATTTCGGATAGTGAATGGGTTAGTCCAATCCATTGTGTACCCAAAAAGGGAGGCATAACTGTAGTAAGGAATGATGAATGTGAATTAATACCTACGCGAACCACCACTGGTTGGAGGGTTTGTATAGATTATAGGAACCTAAATAAGGCAACTAGGAAAGATCATTTTCCTTTACCTTTCATTGATCAAATGATCGAAAGGATAGCCGGTCATGCATTTTATTGTTTTCTTGATGGCTATTCCGGATTCTTTCAAATATATATTTACCCGGATGACCAAGATAAAACAACCTTCACATGTCCTTATGGAACATTTGCATATAGGAGAATGCCTTTTGGTCTATGTAATGCACCAGCAACTTTTCAACGTTGTATGACTGCAATTTTTAATGATTTCATCGAAGATATCATAGAAGTATTGATGGATGATTTTTCAGTTTATGGAGATTCTTTTGATGCATGTTTAAAAAACTTAGATAAAGTTCTTTCTAGATGCGAAGAAACGAATTTAGTGTTAAATTGGGAAAAATGTCATTTCATGGTAGACGAAGGAATTGTTTTAGGTCATAAAATATCTGAAAAAGGATTAGAAGTAGATAGAGCAAAAACTTCAGTAATAGAAAAATTACCCCCACCAACAACTGTCAAGGGAGTAAGATCATTTCTAGGACATGCAGGTTTTTACAGACGATTTATAAAAAAAATTTCTGTGATTTCCAAACCACTTACTAATTTGCTTATGAAGGATTCAACCTTCGATTTTAATGAAGATTGCATTAAAGCTTTCGAAACATTGAAAACAGCCTTAGTCAGTGCACCCATAATCGCTAAACCCGATTGGGATTTACCTTTTGAAATCATGTGTGATGCAAGTGACCTAGCTGTAGGATGTGTTTTAGGTCAAAGAAAGGATAAAAGATTACATGTTATTTATTATGCAAGTCACACATTGTCCGGTGCACAGTTAAATTACACAACAACAGAAAAAGAGATGTTAGCCGTAGTATTTGCATGTGATAAGTTTAGGTCATACTTGTTAGGATCTAAGGTTATTATTTATACAGATCACGCAGCTTTACGTTATCTGTTTGCTAAGAAAGATGCAAAACCGCGTCTGATTAGATGGGTTTTGTTGTTACAAGAATTCGATATAGAAATTAAAGACAAAAAGGGAGTAGAAAACCTTGTCGCCGATCATCTATCAAGACTAGAAGATGAAAACGGTCCTATAGGTGAAACTATCGGTATACGAGATGATTTCCCCGATGAACATCTCTATCAAGTAGAAAGTATCATATCACCATGGTATGCAGATTTTGCTAATTATCTTGCAACCGATATTGTTCCGGAAGGATTATCTTCCCAACAAAGGAGGAAATTTTTCTTCGATATTAAACAGTATTTTTGGGAAGATCCCTTTCTGTTCAAATCATGTGGTGACGGGATAATTAGGAGATGTATTGGAGAAAATGAATATGAATCTATAATAACGGAATGTCATTCCAGCTCATATGGAGGACATAATGGAGTTAATAAAACGGTAGCTAAAATATTGAAATGTGGTTTCTTTTGGCCTACGATGTTTAAAGACGTTGGTTCATTTATTACTCGTTGTGATAAATGCCAAAGAACGGGAAATTTAGGAAGGAAAGATGAGATGCCCCTCACAAACATATTGGAAGTTGAAATCTTCGACATGTGGGGAATTGATTTCATGGGACCTTTTCCGCCTTCCAATGGTAAAACTTACATATTAGTAGCCGTTGATTATGTCTCGAAGTGGGTTGAAGCAATTGCAACCCCTACGAATGATTCTAAAGTAGTTGTTAATTTTCTTGACGATATATTTTGTAGATTTGGTTGTCCTAGATTCGTTGTTAGCGATGGCGGTACCCATTTCATAAATTGAAATTTTGATATGCTTATGAAAAGGTATGGAGTACGCCACCGCGTGTCAACGCCATACCATCCTCAATCGAATGGTCAGGCGGAGATCTCGAATAGAGAACTCAAATGGATTCTAGAGAAAACTGTTTCGTCATCAAGAAAAGATTGGTCACAAAAACTCAATAATGCGCTATGGGCATACCGTACTGCATTTAAGTCACCAATAGGAATGACTCCATATCGTTTAGTGTATGGAAAAGCATGTCATTTACCAGTAGAATTAGAACATAAAGCCTATTGGGCTATTAGAAAACTTAATTTTGATTTACAACAAGCAGGAAAGAAACGTTTGCTCAATTTAAATGAGTTAGATGAGTTACGTCATCTTTCGTATGAAAATGCGAGGATTTATAAAGAAAAAGTGAAAAAATGGCACGATGCCAAGATCAAAGTCAAACACTTTAATGTTGGAGATAAGGTGCTGTTATTTAATTCATGGCTTCGTATATTTCCAGGAAAACTTAAGTCCAGATGGACCGGACCGTATTTAGTCGTCAAAACATTCGACTATGGTTCTTTAGAACTTGAGGAAACTAACGGCAATCTTTTCAAAGTTAATGGTAATAGATGTAAAATTTATTACGAAAATATTTCCGCAATAGGAACTAATTTCGTAACAAGATTTCCTGACATATAAATCATTTCGTTTTTCTACATATTATTTATTTATTTATTTATTTTTATTTTTATTTTATTTTGTTTTAGATTGTATCATTTTATGTTAAAAATATATTCAAGTCATTATTTTTAATTAATTTTTAGGAATTTAATGTGAATTAGAAGAAATTTTTTGATTCTCAGTTGAGAATTTGAAATTCTCAGTTGAGAATTCATATATTTAGAATTCTTAAGAAGATAAGGAATTTTCTGAACTTATAGAGAATTTAAAATTCTCAGTTGAGAATTTGGGTAAATCTGGTTAGCTAGGGAATTTCTGGACTTACAGAGGATTTGGGATTCTCAGTTGAGAATTCTGACTTCAACAGATTTCAATTAGCCAGGAAAAATTTCTGAACTTACCGAGGATAGGGATTCTCGGTAGAGGATCAGAGATTAGGGGTTTTTGACGCCTGATTTCCGCAAGGAAATCAGCGTGTCGCGACCGCGGGTCAGAATCCTCGGTCGCGACACGCTGAATTTCTGCAGAAATCAGACCTGTGTCCTTCTTTTTTCCATCAGACACAACTCTTCATAAACGAAAAAATTGAGTTTCTTCTTTTTAAAGAGGTCTGATTTCATGCCTTTTCACTTAAAACAACACCTCTTTTCATCCTAGGATTTTATAAATAGGTTCTAGAGGTTCAGTTTTCTGTCACATTCTTTTTTCATCTCTGTCAGAACAATTCTCTGACTTTCTCCCAATTCATCTACCCAGAAATTAAGTTCAGAACCTTTCTTCCTAATTCATTCCAAACACCATGACTTCCACAAACACTCATTCTAAGAAAGTTGTTGCTTCACGCAATAAACGTATAGATATATCAGAGAGTTATGGATGTAACTTTCCTATCTTCAATCATGATGAGGGAAGGCGCTTCTTGAGGCTTCGATACACATTCTTTGTAGGAATGCTATACATGGATGACTTTCTTAACGATCAGTTGGGAATTAAAGACGATATGAGTCGCTACATGGAACGTTTAGGATGGACCAGATTTGTTGATATGAAGTTTCCTATAATTGGAGACTGGATATTAGAGTTCTTCTGTACGGTTCGTTTTGTTAACAAGCGTCGGGTGCGTCTTAGTTTTCGTCGGGATGGCAAAACTTTCACTTTTGGATATCCTGAATTACATGCTTGGTTTGGTTTTCCCTTAAAGGATACTACCAAACGTCATCCTGGAAGAGACATGACATCCACTGATATTTGGCGAATGCTCACCGGCATCTGGCCTTTCAATCCTAAACTTGCCTATAATCAATCTTTTTATTCCAACTCTATGCTATATTTGCATAAATTTCTGAGTCACAGTCTGTTCGGTCGCACGTTCAGTAGAGTCGTCCAAGAAACTGACCTTTATGTCCTTGGCGATATATTTCAAGGCAACGTCGTTGATTCTTCAAAGATTTTGATGGAGGGTCTTGTTGCCGCGTCTAGATCCAAGGCTAAGAAGGTTGGATTCGGGAATATCATATGTGGAATAATTCTAGGGACCAAGGGAAGTATTTCTGTTCCCTGGAGTGATGCTGAATCTTTCCCGACACTAGACTATGAATTTTTAGAATATGAAGGTCTAGTGAAACGAGTTTTTCGATCAGGCCCGAATTTTCTTTCTGCACCAGAACGTCAAGCCTTCGTGCAGATGAAAATAGACCGCTATAGGGCTAAGAAAATCCCGATTGAAAGGGACGAATTTCTAGCATAACTTTGTTTATTTCGATTATATATATGTTGTACATATTTCCAATTAATAAAACTTTCTCTTTTGCATTATATCTTATTTTTGATTATTTGGTTAAACTATCATTATTTTCATTATTCTACGCTAATGAATCTATTAAATGAAACTTTAATAAATTCATGACTAGTTAAATATTAATAACTAAGTTTCAATTCCTTAAATAAAGATTTATCTAACTTACATTAATAAATGATCATAAATGCTTAAATTAATTTTAGTTCCAAACCTTTCCTATTCTTAATTTAACATCCATTAATTAAAGCATTTTCATTTATTTTTCCATTAATAAGGATAAACCTTTGGTTTTCCTTATCATTTAATGTTTTACATTTATGTTTTTAAGTACAGATAACATTTTCAAGGAGTTCAGGATAGAATTTATCAAGAAATTGCACAAACTGGAGTTAATATGCCGATTTTGGGTGTCAAAGGGGTGATCCGCGGCCGAGAATGCTTAAATTCTCGGTAACTTCAGCAAAATCCCTCAAAAATTCAGAAAAAATTGGCTGCAAAACGCGAGCCGCGTCCGCGGATGTGCGTCCTCGGTCGCGACACGCGTCGTTTAGGGACTTCCTAGTCCGGATTTTTGCCTATTTCTTCCATCTCTTCCTATTCCAACTATACCAATTACTCTTCCTATTCCTACTCTACCTATTAATCTTCCTATTCAACCCTATATATACCTATTACTTATACAAACCTTACATCACCTCCAATTTTAACCAATCCTCTACTCTAACCTCTTCCCAATATCTTACTTTTACTCTTCCCAATTTCATCATTACCCTTTTCAATCACCTAACCCTTTCAACTTCAAGTCTCCACACAAACCTTCTACTTCATCTTCAACCTCAAGCTTTTCTCTCTTTTCATCTTTTTCTCTAAACCCTAAACACCATAATCATGCCTAGAGCAAAGCGTGTTGGACACAAGCCGGCTGTCACTGAGGCTAATCGCCTTCGTATTAGTTGCGGGGCTTATTTCGACATTCATTCAGAGGAGGAAGTTGGACGTTTCAAGCATTTTTCACACGCCAATCGTAAGTTCGTGGATATGCAGTTTCTTGATTTTGATTCGGTAAGGAAGTTGAACTTCACTACTCAAATTGATGCTTTTATTGAGACTTTGGGGTGGGAAACTTTTGCTTTTATGCGTTTTCCCCAAATTCAAGAATATGTGGTTGAGTTTTTTGTTACTTTAAAGATGAACAACAAGAGAACGGAAATTTCTTTTCGGAATAATGGTACTACCTATACCATAGATTATGAGGCTATGGGAAATATGTTTGGTTTCCCTACTAGTGATTTTTATGATAAGCCTAAGGATTTTGACAATAACTCTTTTTGGCAGACTCTTTCCGATCAAACTTCTTTCGACTCTAAAAACACTTCAAGCAAATTGATTAAGGACAATTGTGTGTTCTTCTTTCACAAGTATTTGAGTTTTTCACTATTTGGTCGTGTTGAGAGTTCGAAGATTCAAGTCCGGGATTTGTTTGTTTGGGATTGTTTGTTCAAGGGTTTAAGGGTTGATAGCATTGGAATGATTTTTGACAATTTGTATCGTGCTTCGAGGGCTCACACCACTCAAGTCCCTCTCGGTAATCTAATCACCGCTATTGTTTTGGGAGCACGGGATGAATTGGCAACTTATGATCTGTCCACCTACCATGGGTATGTTCCGGTTTTGGACATTGCGGCTCTTGAGCGGGCTCATTTGTTGGTTTCTGCGGCTCCTCCCGTTTTTATTTCTTATGCTACCCGTATTGCACATCTTCGTGGCACTATGGGTGGAGGTGCTTCTAGTTCCCATAATGTAGGTACCGAAGAAGGGGGTGCGGAGGAAGGAGCGGAAGATGCACCACAAGCCCAAGCAACTCAAGACAATGATCCGGTGGATTTACGGAGTATTTTGAACCAAATCAATGCAAATAATAGACAACTGAATTTGAGAATTGATGATTTGGTGGCGAACAACATGGTGATGAATGACAACCTTCATACTTTGAGGCGTGCGCAAAGATCGACTCGGCATCGGATGCTTTCATTTTTCCGTCGCCAAAATGTGGAAACTTCACCAACACCTCCGGATTCCCCGCCACATGCTTAGGTTTTATCTTTCATTTTTTTTATCCTATCTTGTTTTAATTTCAGTTTCGTATATTTTTATTTTCTTATGTTTCGTACAATTTCAATTTTAATTTAATTTTGTGTTGAATGTTTTCTTTGCAATATCTTTCATTTCTTTCTGTCTGTTTAATCTTTAATGTTTTATCTCCATTTTACACCAATGAGGACATGGTCCAATTTAAGTGTGGGATGAGATATATACATATATCATTTTTATACAAACGAATGAATGAATGAATATATGCCACACTTGTTTTCAAAAATACAAATGCAACTATATTGCAACAAAAACTTAACATTTTTTTATGAAATATCATTTTTACATTTATCAATTTAAATTCTTTTATGATTATTTTTAGGTTATCATTATCGATAGAAATAAATATTTCTATACGGGTAATATTTTTCAAAATTTTTGACAAATCTTCGACACGATTTTAAGTAAAAAATTGTCTCGAGTAAATGTATTTAAGTAATAAATTCTTTATTTTCAATCTCTATTTCATATCATGAATTTCATGATACAATAAATCTTATTTTAAATTTTCAATTAGGTTTATAGGCATTAAATTGAACTAACAAATTTTTAGCTCGGTTTTGATTTTGTCTTACATTAACACCAATTGAAGTTTTTAAGGAAACTATAGCCATAATACATGTTGAATTTTAAGTCAATATAGGATGAATGTGCTAATTTTCTTTTTCCCAAGTTATATTCAATAAATCATATTCTTAACTTTTGGCCACGATTGAGACCAACCTTATCACAATCGAGGTATGAAAGGGAAGAAATAAATAAGTAAAGCGTGCTTTTGGCCACGGTTGCGACCACCCTTATCACAATCGAGGTATGAAAGGAACGTTTAAAATTAGAAAAATTAAGCGTGTTTAAAGTTTAAAGTAACGATTGCGTCCACCCATGGCATGGTCGTTACCTCTTAAGTGAACACAAATAAAATGCATATAAAGTTACGATCGAGACCACCCTTATCACGGGCGTAACTAAGCAAATAAATTAAACTTTATACTCATATATAATAATTCAAGTTTGGGAAAGGAAATTTGGTGCTTTGAAATGCCTTGAGATGAAAGACTCAATAACATGCGTGCTTACATCGTCCCGAATACTTCGATTTAAACATTGAAATACAAAGACGAATGATATATCGTATTTATACTAAGTTAGTTTGATATTTTGCGTATAAATTTGCCATGCGAAGTTAGTCTTTTCGGCTTAACTAATTTAAAAAGTAAACACAAAGATATATGTTTTATTTTCATAAAAAGATTAGTTAAGGAATAAATTCAGTGAAATTTTGCTCGGGACTAGCAAAAGATTAAGTGTGGAGATTTGTTAAGCCCAAAATATACCTAAAATATCATTAACATTTACATCATTTTTATTACAAATCTGTGTTGTTTATATCTGCTTAGATTACTTTTACTCTCCAATATCTTTCTTTCTTGCAAGGTACCTAAATATTTGGTAAAATCCAAATAGGAACGAAAAAGGATCTAAAACAGAAGAAAAACCCCACAAAAGGAGTCAAAGACGACGTAAATCGAAAGCACCAAGTCGAGGACACAAACGAAAGCAAAGAAATGGAAAACTCACCGTGCCGCGACAGCGAATCCCCCACCCGCGGCCGCGACACGCGTGGTTCATATTTCCTCCCTTCGTCCAACGTTCAACTTAATGCTCCCCCATTCACGGCCGAGGATTCCTATCCTCGGTAAGTGCAGAAATTTTGCCAAATGCATTTAACACATGTTGAAATCCAAGAAACGCGTTCGTTCAAGTGGATAAAGACGTCCTTTCACAACGGATACAATTTTTCACAAAGGATACATCACTTCAATCACAACCCTTCAACATCTATAAATAAAGAGTTGATGTTGAGAAAAAATGCAATGTAATGTTATGTAATATAGATATAGAATCAAAGCGTAGAACTAATGTCTAAGTTCTAAGTAAAAACAATTCGAGAGTTAGAAATTAGATTCTGTACAAAACAAGATGAGGTACACATATTGTTTATAGTTTAATTACAACTCAGTAGCGTTTAGACATTGTTCCAGTTTTAGTTTGCATCATGGTAGTGGCCGACCGAATCCCTATTACGAAGTTACAGCGAGAAGATTGAGTAGAGTGTTCGCCCCTGAGCCTGACAACCTCTAAGGAAACCCAAGGAAAGGACTGATCAGCCGTTCACTTGCACGCCCTCGAAGAACTCGATGCTCCATGTTCTCTGTAAACTTGTATCAATTTATTTTTCATCTAATAAAGTCCGTTCTATTAGACAAATCGTTATGCAGCACTTATGGTAACCAATCCAATATAAGTGAGGCTGGTGTTTTCATTAATACGTAGTTAAATTCAAAATCATTACAAGGAAACTTTGTTGAACACTTAGGCAAATTATCATCTCGAAAGAGTTTTAATTTGATTAAGGGCAACTATCCCGAAAGGGTTTTGTCGCGTTCAAAGCCAATTAATTAGAGGTTCCGTCATTTATTTCATCATCATAATTGATACAAAGTTTAAGTTGTTTTTTTTGCTTAATGCAAATGAATACATTCATTATTTTTCTAAAAGTTCTAAATGTTCCTGTTTTGTAAAATTCATCCCTAAATCAGAAGATCTTTCTAACAATCGATTTATTCTAAATATAAAATCTTATTCCAGCATTTTCAAATACTCAAAGTCCTCAAACTCAATTAAACAATTATTTTTTTTTCCTAAATTCAATTAGACAAATTTCACTTTTCATTTACAATTAATAGTAAATCTAACAAGTTCGAAATTAACAGATTCAAAAATAAGTTTTTCGTTAAAAAACGTATCCCTGTGGGATCGATATTTTTATTACAACAAGCGAAACCGTGCACTTGCGGAAATCGCTCAACACTGGCCTTGACCTTTTTGTTGAAGGCTTGGGCCATCCTTCGCTGATATAACTGCACATTAAAGGGCCTCCATTCTTTTCTCGTCCACCAATGCTAACTGTTCATACCGCTTCTTCACCCATTCCGTCTCGGGAATCTCTGCTTCTACTGCGATTCTCAACGATCATTTTTCAATCTCAATTGGCAGGACTGCTTCTACCCCATACACTAAGGAGAACGACGTTGCCCCAGTTGACGTTCTAACCGTCGTGCGATAAGCCCATAACGCGAGTGGAAGCTGCTCGTGCCAATTCCGGTGTGATTCTACTGTCTTTACGAGAATCCTTTTAAGGTTCTTATTAGCCGCTTCTACTGCGCCATTAGCTTGTGGACGATACGGAGAAGACCTGTGATGTTCAATACCATATTCTCGGAAGAGACTTCTCACTTCCCCTTGAAACTGGACCCCATTATCTGTGATTATGTGATGAGGCACTCCGAATCTGGTGATTAAGTGTTTTTTGATGAACTTCCTCATCTGCTTGGACCCCAACTTGCCGAACGACTCTGCCTCTACCCACTTGGTGAAGTAATCAATGGCAACTGCGATGAATTTGTGTCCATTTGACGCGTTAGGTCTCACCTCGCCGATGATGTCAATGCCCCAAGCTGCAAACGGCCAAATGGGTGCTAACACGTGCAGTTCTATAGCTGGTAAATGATTATAATCTCCATGGATTTGACAATCATGGCATTTCTTCTCATACTCGTTACAATCTCTTTCCATGGTGAGCCAATAGAAGCCTTGCCTTATGATTTTCTTTGCCAATACCGCCCCTCCCATATGGGCCCTACAAATTCCCGAGTGTACCGACTCCATTGCCTCGCGGGCTTCTCCCGCATCCAAGCACCTTAGTTGTAAACCATCGGTGTGCCTTTTGTAAAGCAAGTCGTTGTGGATGACGAATTGCTGAGCTAACCTTCTAATCACAGCCTGATCCCTAAGTTCTGATTCCGCCGGGTATGTTCCACTCTTCATGAAGTTTACTATATCGAAATACCACGGCTTTTCATCTGCCCCTAACAGCATTACATCTTCGTAGCATGGTTTGTGAGATCTCTTCAATACCAAAGGCTTCGAGGCAAGGTTCCGAGGGTTGTCCCAAACTGACACCAAAGTGGCCAGAGCATCCGCTGCCTGGTTCTGTGCTCGAGGAATGTGATAAAAACGACACTCGCTGAATCTCTACGCCAATCCCTCCAACTGGTCTAGGTATGGACGCAACCTTTCTTCCCTTACTTCCCAGTTTCCCTGCGCTTGTTCGATAATCAGTTTTGAGTCGCCCCAGATTTCAACATATGATGCTCCCAGTGCTGCTAATGACTCCAACCCATAGATGCACGCTTCATATTCGGCCATATTATTGGTGAGAGGGAAGGATAGCTTCTTTGCCATCGGGATCCTTTCTCCCTCTGGTGAGATAAGTAGCACTCCTACTCCGGCTCCATTCGAATCAACTGCTCCATCGAAGAACATTTTCCATGGTATAACTTTTATTGCATTCAGATGTTCGTCGGGGAAATCATAGTTTATCTCTTCTTCTTCCGCACTTAGGGGCTGATTAGCCAGAAATTCCGCTACGGCTCTTCCCTTAATAACCTTTTTCCGTTACATATTCGATGTCAAATTCGGACAAGAGCAATAACCATCGGGCTACCTTCCCTATTAGAGATGGAGTTCGGTACAGATACTTCACGGGATCCATCCGAGAAATAATGATCACTTTGTAAGATTGAAAATAGTGCCGTAGTTTCTTTGTTAGCCATACTACTGCCACGCACGTCTTTTCGATCATGTTATACTTAACCTCGTATTCCAGGAACTTCTTACTCAGATAATACACTACGTGCTCCACACCAGTGTCCCCTTCTTGGGCCAGCATTGCCCCAATAGATTGCTCCTCGATTGCTACATAGAGGAGAAGCGGTTTTCCAAGTTTAGGCGGTCTTAAAACCGGTGGATTAGACAGATAGTTCCGGACATTCTCCAATGCTTGCTGGCACTTATCATTCCAAACCGTTGGTTGGTCTTTCCGTAGCAACTTAAATATCGGCTCGCCGATCGTAGTGAGTCGTGCTATGAACCGACTGATATACTGAACCTGTCCTAGAAATCCTCTCACTTCTTTCTCATTCTTGGGTGCTGGCATTTCCTGTATGGCCTTTACCTTGTCGGGATCCACCTCAATCCCCTTGTCACTGATCACATAGCCTAAGATCTTCCCCGATGAAACGCCAAAGAAGCACTTCTTCGGGTTCAACCTTAGCTTGAACTCTACAATTCGGGCCAAAAACTTCTCAAGTGTAGCGAAATGCCCCTCTCTCGTCTCCGACTTGACCATCATGTCGTCCACATAAACTTCTACCTCTTTGTGTATCATATCATGGAACAGTGTCGTAGCCATTCGTTGATAAGTTACCCCGGCATTCTTTAAACCAAACGGCATTACCCTCTAGCAGTATGTTCCCCACTCAGTTGTGAATGAGGTCTTTGCTTTGTGCTTTTCTGCCATCTGAACTTGCATGTAGCCCATGAAGCCGTCCACATTTGTGTGCAAGACGCTCGATACTGCACTGTCGATTAATACGTCGATGTGAGGCAATGCGAATTCATCTTTGGGGCATGCCTTGTTAAGATCTCTATAATCGACGCACATTCTCACTTTGCCGTCCTTCTTCGCGATTGGCACTACATTTGCGACCCAAGGGGGATAGTCGATTACTTCGATGAACCCTGTTTCTAACTGTTTCTTCACTTCCTCTCTGATCTTATCCGCCCATTCCGGCCTTATGCATCGAAGTTTCTGTTTTACAGGCTTAGCATCGGGGTATGTTGGAATACAGTGAGTTACGACTGATTGATCAATTCCTGGCATGTCTTCGTACGTCCAAGCAAACATTGTTTCGTATTTTTTTTTTGATTATTCTCTCAAATTCTTTTCTCTCTTCAATAGTTAATTCTTGAGCAATTTGTATAAGTTTAGGATTTTCATCCGTGCCAAGATTTAAAGTTGACATTTCTATTGCATTGATTTCAAATGTAGGCATGTTATATGAATGAGAATGCATGGAATGATCAGAATAAACATTAAACAAGTAAGCAAAATCAGAATTCATTTCATTGATAGTGTTGGCGAGTACATCATCGGATTCAAATAAAGTAGTAATACAATTTTCATCGTCAGGGTTCTCGGGTTTCTCATAAGCCTTGGAGGTACTGGGCTCGTCCACCGCTCCCACAGTTGCTTCAAATCTAACATCATGATCTCCTCGACGAAGCAACTTGCCTTTCCTTTGCCCCAGTCGGTAACATCATTGAAGATCTCAAAACCTGGCAGAATCTTTCCTTCGGTGCTAGTCCATGACTCGGGAGTCCCCGAATAAACCTTTTCGTGCCCCTCATTCACAAAATACTTCCTTAGGCCCACCTTTCCTTCACTACTTATGTTGGACGGACCTCCCCGCTCATATCCCAAACCCCTCCGGGTTTTCTGACTCTTGAAGTCCGGAAACTCTGGCAAACCCTTGATGGTGTGCTCCCAAGCCTATGCCGGGGATGAAGCCTCCTTTCATCATCTTCACCACATCGGTGGTCATGCTAGACTCGTAGATCCCCGAAACTTGGAATCTGGAGAAAAGTTGAGGCTCAATTCCCAATGCCGCCACCGAGCTTAATTTTTTTGCTCTGATCGTCACTATCTCCTCCTCGAAGGGGAACTTGATCATTTGGTGGAGCGTGGAGGGCACACCTCCTAACTTGTGGAACCACGCACGTCCCAACAACACGGCGAACGTCACCGGTATATCTAACACAGTGAATTCAGTCTCCTCCTCATGCGGCCCCACCTTCAGCTTGGCCTTAAACACTCATTCGATGTGCCTACGGCTATCATCATAGGCCCTGATCACGGTTTCTGAGGCAGTCAAATCTCCTCTTTCTACTCCTAATTTGGACAGAAGTTTCAGTGGGCATACATTAATAGCCGATCCATCATCGACCATCACACAGCTAGTCCTCTTCCCGTTAATTTCAGCTCGGATGTACAAAGGCTTGTTGTGAGCCTTCCCCTCCTCCGGGAGATCTTCATAAGTGAAGGTGATTTCAGTTTTCTTCCGGGCCATGATTGCCCCTACTAATGCCTCCGGCTCAGTATCGGTAGAAATAACCAAATTCTGCAGCTCTTTCATCAGATTTTCACGGTGGTACTTGGAATGGCATAGGACTTCCCACACCGTGGACTTAGCTTGTGTTTTCTTCAACTGCTCGAGGACTTGGTCATCTGGCTTTGGAGCCGATCCTTCCCCTATCTCAGTCTCAACCATAGGTGCCTTTCCCTCGGCCACTCGACCTGATCTTGTCATGACGGCGATTTCCGGCTCATCATCAGATTCATCCCAAATATTGATAGGAATCCTCCGGTCAGTATCCTCCTCATCCGAGGAACTTTCCCAAATGTCCACAATCATCAGATCCATTACGTGAGGAACGTTTGAATTCAAATAAAAGGGATCCGTTGATCCATACAAAGCCCAGCCTATCAAATCATCATAATCCCTGAGGGATACTCTACTCATCCTCCTTGCCGCCAACGGAATTGCGCCTCTCTGTATGCACATGAGCTGCACCTTATCACTCATCGTTTCATGACACTGCTCATAGCGGTACCTCCACCTCCTAACATAATCCACGAATGGTTCCTCAGGGAATTGCCTGATCCTATCCAGATCCTCCAGGGATCCTGTCCATGGAACATACATCTCATATCTCGCCACAAAAGCATTCCTAAGAGGTATCCACTGACCCATTTCCTCCTCTGATAGGCCTTGGTGCCACAACAAGGCTTCTCCTATAAGGGTTTCTGGGAAATGTTCATGTAATTCGCATTGAGGGAACCCGACGTCATACATATGGTTGCAGAATATCCTCGCATGCTCAATAGGATCCTGGTATCCAGCATACCTAGGCATTGCCAACACTGCCTTGGGTGTTTCATAAGACGGCGAGTCCGGGGTTTGCTCCGCCAGCATCCATATCGTATACTCTTTGATAAACCTCTTCGTCATTGCCGCCCAATCGGTCTTGACATGCATCGAAAGTGACATATACCACATTAATGGCTCACCCATCAGCGAATTACAGAACAAGCTGGTGATCTCCCCTTCATCAAAACCCAAAGGCCCCATGGCCGACAAGTAGAAGTGAAGATGTTCCATCGGATCCTTATTGTCGTTATACTTACTGACCCTCGATAACGGACGCTTGATAGGCCCAATCTGCATCGCAAAGCGCTCTGCGGCCCTCTCCTTAGCTCTCTGGTACTTTTCTAGGAATAAATCTGACAACCGCTCCCAATCATGCTTACAAGAGTAGGGTAACGAATGGAACCACCCCAAAGGCTCACCTATTAGCGAATGGTGGAACCACTGAGCAATCTCATCCACTCCGAAGGATTCAACAAACATATCGTGCATATATTCATGCAAGTGCACATCGGGATCCTCTCCACCACTAAACAGACCCAATTCTGGCACAATAGTCTGAGATGGCCCTTCTCCAGTCTCTTCGGCACTGTCTTCATCATACGGTGCTCCACCGTCCAAACCTTCATCCATCGGTTCATCCTCCTGTTCCTCGCCAAGGAAGGACACATATAGACCATTTCCTACATTGCTCTTTTCGTCGGAGTCCAACAACTCCTCTTCATTTTTCTCGAAGGATTCCATCACTACACTTTCTTTCAGACCAACTCCGATTATGCTCACCCTATGATTAGGCAATGGATTATGCCTAGTGGAAGGGTTCGCTGACGAAGGATCAGCTATCTTCTTTTCCTCAATCAAATCTTGGATCTCGTGCTTCAACCTCTCGCAGTTCTCAATAGTATGCCCATAATTGCTGTGGAATTCACAGTATCCCCTAGCTTGTATCTGTTGAGTGGGCGGAGCTTTGTTATAAGGAGTAAGAGCTTTCAACAACCCCTTTTTCTGCAATCGTTCGAAAACTTTTGCGTAGGTCTGATCGAATTTGGCGAACTGCCTCTTTTCGATAGCATTAAGATCAAGCACTTTCACTGCTGCAGATTCTGCACTTGCACTTGGCCCTCCGGCACTATATCCAGACTTCGTCCACTTAGTATACGCCTTTTTTGGTTCTCCATCCCCCTCGACTGTCAAGGCGCAGCTATACATCTGACTGAAATCGGTGAAAGGCATATACCGCAACTCATTCTTGATATACGGCAATGTGTTGCCGATTACCATTCGGATCTGATCTTGCTCGAGCGGTTTCTGTTTCATAACTGCGGCTTTGGCCCTCCATCTCCTCACAAAATCGGAGAAAGATTCCCCAGTCTGTTGCTTAGTGCTCTCTAACTCTTTCAAAGTAACCTTAAGCATGGTGTTGAAGCTATACTGAGCGATGAATGACTTCGCTAACTCCTTCCAATCTCTCTTCGTCACCATTGGCAACGCATGAAACCATGTGAGGGCAGCCCCCTCCAGATAAGTGTTAAACAGCCCCAGGACTTGATCCTCAGTCAGGATCGTGTGCTTCATCACAGCAACGTACTGATTCATGTGGGCAGTGGGATCCCCAGTTCCATCGAACTTTTTCATGTCAGGGAGCCGGAATTTCAAAGGCAAAGCAGCTGCCGATAAACAATTCTTCAAGTTATAAAAGTCTTGACTCCCGGAACTTCCCCCACGTAGATCCTGCACCTCTTGAGTGATGTGTTGCTTCCACTCCTCTTCCTTAGCCTTCTCTTTCTCAAGCTGTTTACGGATATAGTCCTGATAGTCATCCTCGTTCCCAAAGTGAGGACCATCATTCACCTCATTCTCCGCGTGCTTACTGCCACTCTTGTTATCCTTCAACACCAACTCAGCTAGCTGGGCCAAAATTGCGGCCAATTGATCATTGATATTGTTCACAGAGTTTTCCAATTCGGCCACTTTTTCGTCGGTCGCAGACATACTGACTGAAGACTGAGTATACTCGGACGAAGATGATTCAGAAGCCACAACTGCCGATTCAGAACTGTCAATCTGTAGCTGATCAAACTGCCTGACTAACCGGTTACTCTCGCAAAACCACAACCGCTTAATGATGAAGTCTGCGCGAACGGTCATCCATTAGTATGTATGCATGATTTTATATGCATGATTCGTGGTGTGTGCGTTTATTTATTTATGGATATATAAGATAAGAAGAACAAACGTCAGTCTAATTACACGTATCACAACATCTCTCTTCCACCCTTATTCCTCCACACACTCGATGGTCCAAGTCTCTTTCCTAGGATTTTGGTTCGGGGCTCACATTGCGGTCTGGGGGACGCGTGATGCCGTCGATTATTGCGGAAAAGTAAATCATTCATCAGACAATACAGTTCGTTTTGACGTATCAGCGTTCAGTGACTAAGATATCGACCAAGTTGGATTGTTCTTTTGGGATAACTCGTCTTTCGTCATTTTGCGAGATGCATTAGTTCGGGTTTTGACTCCCTTTGAGCGTATCTCGGTTTTTTTTAGACGTGGTACGAGTTATTCTTTCAGTCCAATCGTTCGTTATCGATAATGACTCGTTCCCTTTTATCCGCGTGGGTTCGTGTCTCGATTTTTGGATTACGACGGGATCTTTTGGATCTATCGAGAGACGTAACCACGTGTTCATTCAGTGATGAAAGCACTTTTTATTTTAAGGAACGGACTCATCGCGTAACGTGTTTGTTTTTAGCGTTAAGAATCCGTTTGCTCGTTTTGGCTACGTGGAAAGACGGCGAGTCTTATTCGAGCGCACGATAATCTTTCGGCTAATAACAACTTTTTATTTCTGCCAATTTACGGGATATATCACCTTAGCGTGGTTATAGAAAATCAACGTTTCGTTTAATCGCATGCTTATTCGAAGCAGGGATATTACCGTTCTTTTTCAGTTAGGCACGAGTCAAGCAAACACGCAGATCGGGCCATACTTCTTGTAGTTTTGGTAACGGTCGAAATGATCGAGCCATTAATCAAACCCACAGTCTCGTCCATATGGCGCAATTATGCGGTTTTAGCTTAATTCGGCTTTATGATTTTAAACGGCGTACATACCGGCTCGAGGCACGTATTTAACGGTATTGGTTCATTTTCTTTAACTACCCTCGGGATGGATATACATCGTAGATACAGGATGACTTTGGTCGTTTGTTTATTTTTGCTTTTCTTTTATTTTCTTAGTCACTTTTGCAGACACGTCCATTTCTCTTAAGAACGACACAAGGCATAACGTAAGAGCTCGTCTTTTATTCGGAAGGGACGGGCCACGTTTGCGAAACTCTTTACGTTACAACGGGGTCATTCGAAACAGAAATGTTCTTTATTTTCGTTTCGTCATAATCTCGTTTCATCCCAACCTATTTAAAGAGTGTGAATAACGGCTACTGTTAATATAGTCTTTTGAATCGAGATATAACTATCCTTGATATCAAAGTGACTTGAACTAATACGTGCTTACGTCACAACATATTTCCTGAACATGTGCCTTCTTCGGGACACGAAAAGGGACCAGGCGGGTCGCACAAGTTCATTCATACGAGATGACTAAGTCGTCTTTGGTTCGAATCGTTTCGATGTTTTGGGGTAGTTTGTATATCGGTTTAAGAGTATATATTAACGTATCGTTTCATTTTCTTTACATATTTTAGGATTAGACACGTATCATGGCAATTTGAAAACACGAACTGATTCATTTATCACATCAAAAATGGTAACGGGTAATCCTATGGCAACTTCTAAGGCTACTATATGCTGACACGGCTGATCGCGGGACCTCACAGGACCGTACAAATTCGCCCCTAACGAATGGATGGGGACCCTTTGGCGCCTTACTGTAAGGGGGAACTTACACTAGCCTCTTTCGAGCGACGAATGGACTCTCGCTAGAGGTTTCGTGGAAATTACCCAAAAGGTTTGCAAGAATGCACATGAATGCATACGAAAAGAAATAATACGATCCGTCCCCGTTAAGGGCTTAATACACGCCTTCCGGAATCAAATTTCTCGCTTCCCCAATAGAGTCGCCACTTGTTAGACGAGGTGCCATGGCCTAATCTCCCGGGCGGACCGGGGGGTGGACACCTCATGGTGACGTAAGCGGTGATTGGCACCGAAAGCAACCAATCGTGGAATCAAACTGCTCGGCAGGACCGGAGCTCGGAGTATGGAAGAGTCGCCACCCACGAATGGGAAAATGAACACCGATCCCTTGCGGGAGACCGGTGAGGGTTCGAGAAACTTAGGTACGAGCCGAGAAGGTTAGCTCCTTTCCGGAGAAAGGCTACTAGGCACCCCGACATTGCCCGGTTATGAACCACCGGCCTCCTACTCAGCGTGTTAGGCGATAACGGACTAATCGCATATTTCTTTAAACCTTTTCTTTCTCGTTTTGAAAACCGTTTTGAGCATATATTATTAAAAGCCATTTTGGTAAAGAATCACCCATTTACATCAGTTCAAAATACATAGGAGAGAGAGGGGGGAGAAGAAAGAATTGATTTGTTTACAATGTGATTTATGCTTCGTATTACACACTAACTCTAAACTAAACTCACTTCCCGAAAATGAGTTTATTTACATGGTTCGTACCTTAATCGCCGTTGGAACGATTTAGGTACGTTTCAAAACCCCGTTAATGGCGTTCACTCGAACCGCCGTTGGAACGACTCGAGCGTTTGAAAACGTTGAGATAAAAGCTTTTAACAAGAAAACGTGATTAAACATACAAGTCAATTTATTTTGTTCAAAAACCATTTACTTAGGAAAACAATTCAAAAACTCTATTATTTACAATTAAAAGAAATTTTAATTACAAGGTTCGCTTAATCCGTCGTTGGAACGAATTAAGGTTTTAAAACGTGATGTTTTAAGAAATGGTTTAAAAATGTCAAGAAAACGTTATTTACACTTTAGGAATATCTGGAGTCTGACAATTTGGAGGCTATCAACAGGATTTCGGATAGACAGGCTGTTTGTCTTAAGAGTCAGAATCTCATTAAAGCCATCTTGAGGCTTCGTCCTGCCTTCGATTTTCTTACCTTCTCCCATATTTATAGGGAGCAAAACCGCGTGGCGGATCGCTTGGCAGCTGCTGGGCATGGGGGGATGTTAGGTGTTTCTACCCTTTCCATTCCTCCTTCTTTTCTGTTACCTTCTCTTCTTGAGGATAGGATTGGGGTCAGTCTTCCTAGACTGATCCCGGGTTAGGTTTTTGTTTTTTTATTTTTTTCTTCCCTTCTTACCAAAAAAAAAAGAAAACTTTAAGTTTAAATAAGCAAATTAAACTCTCTTTTTGTGATTTTACTTTCCCCTTTTATCACTCAATTGAACCTTACTTGAACATTATCATAATTACAATAATAAACCAACTAAACCAAAATTTACCCAACCAAATGCATTTGAAAGAATATACATATGAGTAGAAAAATAGAGTGAATAAATATAGATATACATGTGTACAAAAATAAGTAATAATACCCATTAAAATAAAATAGAGAAAATAATATACATTAATAAGTAAAAATGGTGATGAAAATACTAATAAGTATAATAAATTTTTATCCTAATCAAAAGCACAAAAAATGAATAAGATTCATGAATAAGAAATTAGTATTTAATCCCTCCCAAAATGATTTATGATAAGTATGTATAGAAAATAATCCCAAATACTCCCAAAATAACTAATATGTATAATTTAAAATGAATTAAAGAGAAAATCTATAAATCTACATATAACCTTATTAAGTCAAATTAATGAAAAACAATATATAAATATGTTGATTAAATAGATATTATATAATTGAAAATGATTTGAATGTATATATTACATAACTATAAACATATATGTATAAAGGACCAAAAGTCTAAAAGTTGAGAAAAAGGGACCAAAACAACATTTTTTACATTTCAGCAGCTTTACCGACGGAAAATCCGTCGTAAACAGCCTTTAGTGACAGAAAACGGAAAATTACAGAACTGCTCCAACAGTTTCCAGATTTGTTCAAATACTTTAAATTAGATCTATTCTATTGTTTTGGATTTCCGAACTACCCAAATAGGATCATAGTCTATGATGGAGAATCCTAAAACAATGTTTTATTTTAAAACGTTTATTTCGAAATATTTTCAAAACTTATAATTACAACGTTTTTTAATACCCGAACTACCTTTGGATCGGATCATGGTTCGTATTGGGATATTAAAACGAGGTTTTTATTTTAAAACAAAACCGAACGTTTATCTAATACGAGACGAAAATTAAATAAATACGAAAAATTAAATAAAACGTGATAAATAAATAAATAACTAAATAAATAAAATTATAACATAAAAATAAATAAATAAAGGAAATAAATTAAATAAAATAAAACGAGTCTAGTCCTCGGATAATACCTCAAGTTCGGTATTGACGGTTGAAGTCGGTTGATTCCACGAATCGTGCTTTTCCGGTGTTTTTTATATTTTTGGTAAAATTTTAACTTTTAGAAAATTCGGAATTTTTAGGAAAAAAAAATTTTTTTTCCCAAAAAAATAACTTTCTCTCTCTAAAAAATGTCTTAGAGTGAGAAGATCTCCAAAAAATCCTCTCCTTCTTGCATGGGGATCCGTGCCTTAAATAGGCAACGGGTCCCGGAAGTCTTTGGGCGTCGCCCAAAGCTGGTTGGGCGGATGCCCAACTTATGTTGGGCGCGCGCCCAACTGACGTTGGGCATTCGCCCAACGAGTGTTGGGCGTCCACCCAACGTTGCTGGGCGCTCGCCCAGCGGCTGCCGGGCGCACTCGCCCAGCGGCCGCCGGGCATGCGTCCCGCGCTGTCGGGCGCGCGCGCCCATCAGTCGTCGAGCGCGCGCTCCGCACTGCCGGGCGTGTGCGTCCAGCGGACGTCGAGCGTGCGCCCCGCGCTGCCAGGCGTTCGTGCCTAGCGGACGTCGAACGTGCGCCCCGCGCTGTCGGGCGTGCGTCCAACTGTCGTCGGACACGCGACGGCTGCCGCTAGGCGCTCGCACCACGTCGCTGAGCACTTGCGAGCCGTCCACTTGACAACCGCGACTCCCACTAATTTCTTCCCTTTTTATTATATATTTTTGCTTTAAAAACTTCCGGAACCAACCGCTTCAACCGTCTTGTTACAGGTTTTCGTCACAGGTCCTCCGACTCGGTGTCTACATCGCTTCCACGACATTTATCGGATCACAATCCTCTTCTATTTTCCTCTTTCTATGTGGGTTACTCATCCTCTTCTACATGGGGTAATTGCACAGCATTGGGCTAATGCATAAATCTTGTTACCTCCTGCGCAACTTCTATGCCATAAATTGCGTACTTTACGTCCCATTCTTAGAAATTGGAATCGTAATGTTTTCGGACTGCTTGATGAAAATATTCGTGTTGCAAGTGAGAAATTAGCTGCGGTTCAACATCAGCTTGAAGAAGTGGGATTCTAGACAGATCTTCATGAGCAAGAGCTTTTAGCTCACGCTAGCCTTGAATTAGAGCTTCAGAGGAAAGAATCTTTCTATAAAGAGCGGAGCAGGGTTAAATGGTTAAAATATGGGGATCGAAACACGTCTTTCTTCCACCATGTTGCTGCTATTAAAAAATTACGGGTTGGAATTAATGTTATGGAAATTAATGGAGAAATTACGAATTCAATGAAAGCCATTTCTTCATATGTGGTGAATTATTTCTCCCAACTTTTTACTAGTTGTAGCACTTCAGTGGATTTAGGAGTACTTGCGGATGTTATCCCCCAATCTGTCACAATAGAAGACAATATTGATTTGGCGAGATGTCCTTCAAATGAGGAAATTCGGATTTCAGTTTTTAGTATGGATAAAGACAGTGCACCTGGGCCTAATGGTTTCATAGGATTTTTTTTCCAAACTTTTTGGGACATTGTTGGTTTTGATGTCTGTAATATGGTTAAAAGTTTTTTTTAACAACGGTCATATTCTTCCTGGTATGAATTCTAATCTCATGGTTTTAATTCCTAAAGTCGAGGGTGCCAGCCGAGTAGATCGGTATCGACCAATTGTTATAAGTAATTTTAGTTTTAAAATTATTTCTAAAATTCTCGCAGACAGACTTGCAATTATTGCTTCTCGCATTATTTTTTGAAAACCAGTTCGGGTTCATAAAAAATCAAAGTATCCACCACTGTATTTCTGCAGCTTTAGAAGGGATTAATTCTTTGGACAAGCGTTGTTTTGGCGGTAATATGGCTTTGAAAATTGACATTCGAAAGGCGTTTGATACACTGGATTGGAGTTTTTTGCTTGCAGTCTTAGAGGCTTTCAGTTTTTCATTGCAGTTTAGAGACTGGATCCTTAATATCCTTTCTTCTTCTCGAGTCTTGATTCTTGTTGGGGGCTGTTCTCGGGGCTATTTTACTTGCTCACATGGGGTTCGTCAAAGAGCTCATTTATCTCCTATTTTATTTGGTCTTAATGAGGATTTCTTCAGTCGTTGGATCGCTAAATTAGAAGCAAGTTGAGAGTTTGATAATATGTTGTTTGCCTGTGGGGTTTGTTTTCCTTTACATGTGTTATATGCTGATGATATATTGCTTTTTGGCAAAGCTACCGTCCGGAATATGTGCACTATTAAAAAACTTTTTGAGTTTTACGGTCTTCTTTCAAGGTAGATTATTAATTGGGGAAAGTCAACTATGTATTTTGGGAAGCATACTTCAGCCTAACATGCTGCTTTTTTGGCGAATTTAATTGGCATTCAATTTCAGGGGTTGCCTTTCTCTTATCTTGGCATCCCACTTTTTATCGGAGTTCCTAGGCGTTGCCATTTACAGCCTCTTGCGGATAGGTTCCTGGCTAATTTTAGTAAATGGAAAGGAACTTCTCTTTCATTTGTGGGTCGGTTAACTTTGATCAAGTCAGTGTTGACAATGGCTTTTGTTCATTCCTTCATTATTTACAAGTGGCCAGTGGCGCTTTTGAAAAGGATGAATAATTGTATTAGAAATTTTCTATGGACTGGCTGTATTGACACAAGAAAACTTGTTACTGTTCCGTGGAAAGTCTGTTGTAGTCCAATTGAGAATGGCGGTCTAGGCATGAAAGATTTGCTTCGATTTAATAAGGCTCTTCTTGGCAAGATGGCGTGGAATTACTTATTGGGAGCTCTTTAGTTTCAATTCTTTTAAAATGGCGTTTTCTTATACGTTCTGAGCTCCCAAAAGCTGCAATTTCTAATTCTTCAATTTGGCCATCAATCCGAGAGGTCTACTATATTCTTAGGGATCAATCTCATTGGTGGATAGGTAATAATTCAAAGCTGAATTTCTAGAGTGAATTGTGGATTAAGTCCTCGGTGGGTGAACAATTAAATCTACCCCGTAATATCCAACGTACTCGATTTAATAGCGTTGAGGAATTTCTTGATGGAGATTCATGGATAAATCTGCATCAACTTCCACAGGTTTTGCAACAACATATTATGGAGATTAGGTGTGGCGGTGATGATGAGAATTTCTGCGTCTGGACATATTCTTCTTCAGGTATTTTTACTGTCAATGATTTCTATTTTTCATTAGGTAATAATGCAGCAAAGGTACAATGGTGCAAGTTTATCTGGCCTGAAGTCATTCCTCCTTCTCGTTCGATCGTTTGCTGGAGGGATTTATTGGGTTACATGCCCACGCATGACCAATTGCAGAAGCATGGCACGCCTACTGTTTCCCGTTGTATTTTATGCAAAGTGGCCTCGGAATCAATTGAACATATTCTGGTTCATTGTCCTTTTTTCTCATATTGCTTGGAGAGCGTTGAGCTCTCTTTTTGGGTAAAAATATTGTTGAGCGATTTCCGTAAGTGCACGGTATACGCTTGTAGTAATAAAAGATATCGAACCCACAGGGAACGCTTTTTAACTAAAACTTTATTTAATTCGGTTTAGTCACGTGTTTAGGTTTAACAAAAGAATATCGTTTAATTGATTGAATTGGTTTTGGTAAATTAGGATTAGATAGAAGGATTATATTGAGTTTAGAGAACAGTTCTGTCTTTGTGGTTTTGATTACAAGATAGATATTTCCGCAATTGGAATAAAATAGAACTTATTTTCATAAAGCAAAGAAAACAACTTTAACTTTGTAAGATTATGGACATGTAACAATATAGCGATTTATTCAATTAAATGGCTTCGAACCATAGAAATCCCCCTGATGTTGAGGTGATTACTACCTTAATCAAACTAGTATTTTATGTCTGATAAGCTGCGATCAGCGATCATGTCATCCATAAAAACTAAATCTGTCAAGTGTTCAACAAAGTTCTTATATGAATAAGATGGAATAGAACGTTTTAATAAAAACACCAATTTATCATTTTGAAAATCATTTCGTCAGAACAATATCAAAATAACAACAGTAAGAATGTATTGAATAAATAAGTATATCATTAATGAAATGTGAATTTTCACAAGTTAACAGAGAAGTAGAAACTTGGATAGCATTGTAACGAAAACTTTGAGATCCGGGTCGTCAATCTTTCTCTCAAACTCCGTAGGTTCGTCAAACCTCATGCGCTTCAGCCGTCAATTCTTCTCGCTGGATCTTCGGAATAGAGACCGATCTCGTCTACTACCAGAATGAAAACTAAACTAATACTGTTTATAACTAATCTAATAACAATTCGTGTACAGCACGATTGTTTACATAGAAATGAAATCTAAACTTTCTGATTCTTTTCTGAATTAGAAACTCAACATAATAACTTTCTTCTCTAATTTCTCTAACTTTTTCCAACCTTGATTTCTGAAATGGATCACTTATTTATAGTTGTTGAAGGGTTGTAAATGATGGGTCGTGTCCGCTGGTGAAGGGTTGCTTTTATCCGAACGAACAGACGCGTTTTTCCGATTTAAACATGTGTTTTGTGTGCAGAAGGGTTCGCTGTCGCGACTGAGATTCTGAAAATCTCAGTTGCGACAGGGGGTATAGGGACGAGTGAAAACTTCATTTTTCTCCCGAGCTGGCCTCCGCAAGTCGCGACTGAGATTCTCAAAATCTCAATCGCGACAGAGAGATGTTTCCCTGTCTCTCGACTGCTTTTCGTCCTCCTTGAGCATTCTTCTGACTGATATGCATTCTTGGTACGTTTTTTAGGTTTTTCCTCCATTTTAGCTTCGTTTTGGCTTCGTTTTCGCTCCTATTTGGATTTTACCAAATATTTAAGTACCTTGCATCAAAGAAGTAAATAAAGACGTAAAAGTATTCTAAATGAATATAATTAGCACGATTTCAATGTAAATTTAACGTATTTATATATGATATTTTAGGTATATTTTGGGCTTAACAAACTCCCACACTTAAGCTTTTGCTAAATAGAACATATATCCATATATTCCTCTTTAAATTAGTTAAACCGAAAGATAAACTTTTCATGGTATATTTATACGCAAAGTATCAAACTAGCTAGTGTAAAAGAGATATATTACTCGTCTTGTATTTCAATTTTTATATTGAAGTATTCGGGACGGTGTAAGCACGCATGTTTCCGAATCTTTCGTCTCAAGGCATTTCTAAGCACAAAATTTCCTTTCCCAAACCTAAACTATTACAAATATAGATTTATTAAGGACTTCAGGTTTAATATATTTGCTTAGTTACGCCCAAGATAAGGGTGGTCTCGATCGTAACTTTATACGCATTAATTTGCTTTCGTGTTCATTTAAGAGGTACCGACCATGCCATGGGTGGACGCAATCGTTACTTAAAACTTTAAACACGTTTAATTTTTGCTTTAATTTTGAACGTTCCTTTCATACCTCGACCGTGATAAGGGTGGTCGCAATCGTGGCCAAAAGTAAATGGTACTTAATGTTCTTCCCTTTCATACCTCGATTGTGATAAGGTTGGTCTCAATCGTGGCCAAAAGTTAAGAATACGACTACTTGATTTAATTAACATGAAAATAAAATTGGGAAAGAAAAAAATAGCACATTCATCCTATATTGACTTGAAATTCAACATGTATTATGGCTAAAGTTTCCTTTAAAACTTCAATTGGTTTTTAATGTAAGACGAAAAATAATATCGAGCTAAAAAGCTAAAGTTGTTAGTTTGATTTATGCCTATAAACCTAATTGAAAATTGAAAATAAGATTTATATTTATCATGATTTATGATATAAAATAGAGATTTGAAACTAAAGAAATTTTACTTATATACATTTACTCGAGACGTTTTGATAAAATCGTATCGGAGATTTGTAAAAAAATATTTGTAAAAATATAGCCCGTATAGAAATATTATTTCTATCAATAATGATAACCTTAAAATATGTTTAACATTATTTTGAAAGTTAACTTGTTTGAAAACATATGAAATCAAAAATATATGTTTATGAAAAATAGCTATTATTTTTGAAAAGTGTTGCACATTATATGAAAATGTTGCAATTGTTTTTGAAAAAAAAAATGTTGCATATTATACTTGAAAATTGAATAAAAATTGAATAACAATATGCATTTATACTTTAAATAAATAGAATTCATTCTCATTCATTGCATTCATTCGTACTTAAAAATAAAATGATATATGAAATATCTCCTCCCACACTTAATTTGGACCATGTCCTCATTGGTGCAAAAAGCGATAAAACACGAAAAATAGTACGAAATAAACCATATGAATTAGAATGGAAGATAATAGAGTACCATAACATTCAAACATAATAATAAAGATAATTGTACCAAACATAATTTTAAATAGTGTACCAAATTGAACAAGACATAATAATAATAACGAAAATGAGTTAAAGATGCAAAGGATAAAACCTATCAAGGTGAAGCTGGTGGAGAAGGCGTAGTCTCAACTCCTTGACGTCGGAAGAAAGATAGCAACCGGCGACGAGTAGATTTGTGCTCACGACTCAACGTAGTGATCCTTGAACTCATTTTGGCATTGTTGACAATGACTTCATCTAACCGCAAATTCATGTGACGGTTATGCTCGTTCATTTGTGTCAAAACACGTTGCCATCCAACTTGTTCTTCTTCATTTGGTTTCACATTCGCTTGCTCGTTGGTATTAACTTCAACATGCTCCTCCTCCTCCTCTTCTTCTTCATCAAATTCCTCTTCATCTTCCTCATCATCATCTTGGGCACCTAAACCTTGAGAACCCGAGGCTTCACTACTCATGGTAGCAAAAACACGTCTTGTGCGGTCCGCATAAGAGATAAAAGCGGGGGTCCCATTTTCTTCAATAAATTGGCTCTTTGAAGTGCCGTGAGATCCAATGAAGGTAAACCAACATGAGGCATATTTTGATAATCCGCTAATTCACCTCGAGCGCCCAAAATAATGCCGGTAATTAAATTACCCATAGGCACTTGCTTATTGCGGGACTTGGAAGCTCGAACTAAATTAGTAAATATCATCTCAATACTATCAATTGTCAAACCCTTAAAAATAGCCTCAAACACAACCAAATCACGAACTTGCACTTTTGAACTTTCAACCCGACCAAATAAGGAAAATGATAAAAACTTGTGAAAGAAGAAGATACAATCATCCTTAATTAGCTTACTAGATGTATTCTTTGGACTAAAAACATCTAAACCGGTTAAAGTATTCCAAACCGTGTGCGAATCAAAAGGCTTGGGCTTGGAATAAAAATTCCGAGTAGGAAAACCAAACCAACGGTTCATGGCCGCATACCCAACATCATAACGAACTCCATCACTATGAAAAGAGATAACTCCTTTCTTCTTGTCATAGGTTAGAGTAACCAAAAACTCAATAATATGCGATTTAAGACTAGGAAAACGCATACTAGCAAATCGTTTCCAACCAAGAACGGTAAGAAATTCATCAATACGCTCGGTAAAAGAAAGTGTGTTTACCGTGTCGGTGTCAAGAAAAAGCATGTCGACGAAATCTATTTGGACATTAGAAAATCGGCGATATTTGCGTCCTTCGGCTTCCGACGCAATATCAAACGGTGCTCCATATTGAACCCGTAATCTAGTGATCTCGGTTGCCTTAGCTTTGTTTGCAACGGTCTTTTGTCTAGGCATAGTGATTTGTTTGTGAAATTGGGTGAATGGAAAGAAGAAAATATGAAAGGATGAAAGTTATAATAAAAGATAATGGTGGTGAATTGAGGAAGAAGAAGATGAATAGGGTAAATATTTATGGGGAAGATGAGTGAATCTTGGTATTGGGAAGAGAAAAGATGATTGATTGGTGTAAAAAGAGGTGATTTAAATAGGTGTAAGTAATAGGTAGTGATTAGGATAGTTGAATAGGTAGTAAATAGAGTAGGAATAGGAAAAGAGAGTGAAATTTCGCCCAAATCCCGTCCCTGTAAGCTGCAAGTCGCGACTGAGATTTTGCTGAAAATTTTTTCCTCTGCTGTCTCAACTGAGAATTCGAAATCTCAACTGAGATTTTGAAAAATCTGGGTAAAACTGGGACTGTTTTTGATGATTTTAACACTTCAAAACCAATTCCTCCGTGAAGTAAGTGACATTAATGTGAATATTAATCCCTGAAACTGAGATAAACAAAACTGAAATATTAAATTAAAGGAAAACCAAAGGTTGTTCCTTAAATGAAAGAAATAAACTAAGGAATTAATGGACTTTTATTCACTATTATAAACAATACCATAATATATATTTACATAGAAACATTATAAAAACATAAATTACAATCAAACACTCATATATATATAAAAAAAACAACAGACAGAAACGCATAAAATATATCCCTAAGTAGATGACAGACGACGTGCATTGGCTCTGTTAATCTTCGCTTGAACGAAGACTTGCCTCTCTGGTGCAGAAAGGAATGTTGGACCAGAACGGAAAACTCGTTTGACAAGTCCCTCGTTCTCCAAGAACTCGTAGTCTAAAATAGGGAATGGTTCTGTATCAGTCCAATGAACAGAAATGGTTCCCTTGGCTCCCAATATGATTCCACAAATGATGTTGGCGAACCCAATCTTCCGTTTCTTCGAACGGAAAGCAGCAACTAACCCCTCCATTAGAATCTTCGAGGAGTTCACTGAGTTGCCTTGGAAAATGTCGCCCAACATATAAAGATCAGTATCTTTCACAACATTGCTACTGACTCGACCAAAAAGGCTATGACAGAGGAATTTGTGCAGATACAGCATGGAATTAGAATTAATGGATTTGTTGAAGGCAAAACGTGGATTGAATTGCTAAAAGCCTGTTAGCATCCTCCATATGTCTCTAGAAGTCATATCCCTTCCAGGATGGTGTTGAGTTGTGTCTCGGGGTGGAAATCCAAACCAATTATGTAGTTCTGGATATCCAAAAGTGAATACCTCCCCCTCACAATGAAAACTGAGACGAACACGTCTCTTGTTGACGAACCTAACGGTGGAGAAAAATTCCAGAACCCAATTTCCAATTATAGGAAATTTCATAGAAACAAATTTGGTCCAACCCAAATTAGTCAAATAGCGATCAATGTCTTCGCTTATCCCGAGTTCCTCGTTCAGAAACTCGTCCAGATACATCATGCCAAAGAACTGAGCATATCTGAATTGCATAAAGCGTTTCCCCTCGTCATGGTTATAAATGGGAAACCATGCACCATATCGATCGGAGATATCAACTTTCCCTTTTTGAGAAGAAGTGTGGTTTTGAACATGTTTCAGAGACTTAGTCATGTCTGTGAGAGAAAAGAAAATGAAGTCTGTAGGATTTGAGAATTTGAGAAAGAAATTCAGAAAGATGAAATAAAATGGAAGAAGTCTGATCCTACAGGAATATATAAATCCTATAAGTGAAAGGTTGTGTCTGTTAGAAAGAAAAAGGTGTCAAAGTGATACCTCTTTGATTCAACTGACAGAAATTTTAAAGAAGGAAGACTGTAATCCCTTACAGTTATTTCAATTGTAAAAAGACAGAAAATCTCAACTGAGATTTTCGGAATCTCAACTGAGATTTCCAAATCCTGGAATATGAAAAATCTCAACTGAGATTTCTGCATATGTAATTTCTCAAAAATACTTAATACTTAATGAAATCATTTTCAAAACATGACTAAATTAAAATTTTAATGTTAACAAAACTCATTTGTACACAAAAAATAAATATATAAAAATAAATAAAAATTAAAGTAACTAAAATTAAAAAAATAAATTAATTAAAATTACGAATAATAAAAAAAAACTATAAATTAAAACATGAAAACTAAAGAAATTAATTTTCATAAAATTTATCCACGGATTCAATTGCTTGAATTGGAGCTCCGTCGAAGTAAATCTTGCAACGATTACCATTGACCTGAAATCGTTCGCCATTAGACTTTTCTAGCTCCAATGTTCCGTAATCAAATGTTTTAACAACCAAAAATGGTCCAGCCCATCTAGATTTTAGCTTACCTGGAAATAATTTTAATCTCGAATTAAAAAGTAAGACCTTATCCCCAACATTAAAGTTTTTAATTTTGATTTTGGCATCATGCCACTTTTTAATTTTCTCCTTATAAATTCTTGCATTTTCGTAGGACAAATAGCGTAATTCATCCAACTCGTTTAAGTCAAACAAACGCTTTTTCCCTACGCTTTGCAAATCATAATTAAGGGTTTTTATAGCCCAATATGCTTTATGTTCTAATTCAACCGGCAAATGACAAGCTTTACCATAGACTAATCTATAAGGTGTCATCCCGATAGGCGTTTTAAATGCAGTACGGTATGCCCATAATGCATCGTTAAGTTTATGTGCCCAGTCTCTTCTAGAAGACGAAACTGTTTTCTCAAGTATCCATTTGAGTTCTCTATTTGAAATTTCTGCTTGACCATTCGTTTGAGGATGGTACGGTGTAGAGATACGATGGTGTACTCCGTATTTTCTCATAAGTGACTCAAAAGCTCTATTTACGAAATGGGTACCACCGTCGCTTACCATAACCCTAGGAACTCCAAATCGACAGAATATTGAAAAAACTTAACAACTACTTTAGAATCATTTGTCGGGGTTCCAATTGCTTCAACCCACTTTGAAACATAATCTACGGCTACTAATATGTAATTTTTGCCAAAAGAAGGAGGAAAAGGACCCATGAAATCAATTCCCCATACGTCGAAGATTTCAACTTCCAATATGTTCGTAAGAGGCATCTCATCTTTCCTTCCTATATTCCCTGTTCTTTGACACTTATCACAGCGGATAATAAATGAACGGACATCTTTAAACAGAGTAGGCCAAAAGAATCCGCATTCAAGTATTCTAGCTGCTGTTTTGCTTACGCTATTATGACATCCGTAAGCGCTAGCATGACATTCTAATATTATAGAGTCATATTCAAACTCACTAACACATCTCCTAAATATTCCATCGCCGCATGTTTTGTACAAGAATGGATCTTCCCAAAAATATTTCTTAACTTCTGAAAAGAATTTCTTCTTTTGCTGAGAAGTCAATCCATCTGGCACAACATGTGCGGCTAAGTAATTGGCTATATCCGCATACCATGGAGCTATGACACTTTGTACTTGCATGAGATGTTCATCGGGGAAATCATCTCGAATGCCTGATGTTTCACCGATGGGACCGTTTTCATCCTCAAGTCTTGATAGATGATCGGCGACCAGGTTTTCAACTCCCTTTTTGTCTTTAATCTCAATGTCAAATTCTTGCAATAGTAAAACCCATCTAATAAGACGTGGTTTCGCATCTTTCTTAGCAAATAAATATCGTAAAGCTGCATGATCAGTATAAATGATGACTTTAGATCCTAACAAATAAGATCGGAACTTATCACATGCAAAAACTACTGCTAACATTTCTTTTACAGTGGTGGTGTAATTTAGCTGTGCACCGGACAAAGTGTGACTCGCATAATATATAACATGAAGTTTCTTATCCTTCCTTTGACCTAATACACATCCTACAGCTAAGTCACTCGCATCACACATAATTTCGAAGGGTAGATTCCAATCGGGTTTCGATATTATAGGTGTACTGACTAAAGCCGTTTTCAAGGTATTGAAAGCTTGTAAACAATCCTTATTAAAATCAAAAGTTGAATCCTTCATAAGCAAATTAGTAAGTGGCTTGGAGATTACAGAAAAATTCTTTATAAACCTTCTGTAAAAACCTGCATGACCTAAAAATGATCTTACTCCCTTAACAGTGGTTGGTGGGGGTAATTTTTCTATAACTGAAGTCTTTGCTCTGTCCACTTCTAAACCTTTTTCAGAAATCTTGTGACCTAAAACAATTCCTTCGTCTACCATGAAATGACATTTTTCCCAATTTAATACTAAATTCATTTCCTCACATCTAGACAATACTTTATCTAAGTTCTATAAACATGCATCGAAAGAATCTCCATAAACTGAAAAATCATCCATGAAAACTTCCATTATGTCTTTAATGAAGTCATTAAAAATTGCTGTCATACATCGTTGAAATGTTGCTGGTGCATTACATAGACCAAAAGGCATTCTCCTATATGCAAATGTTCCGTAAGGACATGTGAAGGTTGTTTTATCTTGGTCATCTGGGTAAATGTAAATTTGAAAGAATCCGGAGTAACCGTCTAGGAAACAGTAAAATGCATGACCGGCTATCCTTTCGATCATTTGATCAATGAAAGGTAGAGAAAAATGATCTTTCCTAGTAGCTTTATTTAGGTTCCTATAGTCTATACAAACCCTCCAACCAGTGGTGGTTCGTGTAGGTATCATTTCACCTTCATCATTTCTTACAACAGTTATGCCTCCCTTTTTAGGTACACAATGGATTGGACTAACCCATTCACTATCCGAGATCGGATAAATGATTCCATTGTCTAAAAGTTTAGTAATCTCATTTTTGACTACTTCTTTCATGTTCGGATTTAAGCGTCTTTGCCTATCCGCTTTAGGTGGCTTATCCTCTTCTAAGTGAATTCTATGCATTACTATACTAGGACTAATTCCTTTTAGGTCTGAAATTTGCCATCCCATACTTCCTATCCTATTTCTAACAACTTCTTTCAATTTTTCTTCTTGATCGCTTGTTAATTTGTTAGAAATAATTATAGGTAGAGAATCGCCTTCGCCTAAGAAAGCGTACCTCAAATGACTGGGTAACTCTTTAAGTTCTAATTTAGGGGGTGTTACAATTGAAGGCGGAACTGGTCCATCTTCTCTAATCAAAGGCTCTGGGTCCTTATCATCTAATTCCTCATCTATTATAGGTTTAATCATTTCTTCACTTTGAATTACATCATTGACACATTCCTCGACTAAATCAAGTTTCATACAAGCGAATTCCTCCATAGGGTATTTCATCGCTTTGTTCATGTTAAACTCGACCTTATCTTCTCATATCCTTAAAACTACCTTCCCTTCTGACACATCTACTAGAGCGCGTCCCGTGTTCATAAACGGTCTACCGAAAATTAAAGGGCAATTTACATCATATGCAAAGTCTAATATAACAAAATCGGTAGGAAAAATAAATTTATCGACTTTGACTAAAACATCTTCAATTATACCATACGGCCTTTTAGTGGTTTGATCCGCTAATTGCAAAACCATATTGGTACGTTTGATATCTTCTTCTAAACCTAACTTGTTAAAAATAGACAATGGCATTAAGTTTATACTTGCTCCTAAATCACAAAGACAACTTGGGAATTCAATATCTCCCAACTTACACGGAATAGTAAAACATCCGGGATCCTTGAGTTTAGTGGGCAAATTACTTGATACTATTGAACTACAGTCTTCAGTTAACGAAATGGATGAAATTCCTTCCCAACTGATTTTCTTTGAAATCAAATCTTTTAAAAACTTACCGTAGTTAGGAATTTATGTGATTGCATCCATAAATGTGAAATTGATGTGCAAATTTTTAAGTTTATCCAAAAACGTTAGAAGTTGTTTATCATAGTCCTTATTTCGGACTTTGTGTGGAAAAGGTGGTTTGGGTACAAAAGTTTTGGTACCTGCGTCAGATGGTGAATTATTTGTGTTTAAGATATCTTCTTTGGACTTTGGTAAATCAATTCCCGGTAATGTTACATCTTCGGGCATTTCAGGCCCTTGATAATTTTTTCCTGAACGAAGAGTAATAGCCTTCACCTGCTTTTTCGGATTTTCTTCCGTATGGCTGGGAAGACTTCCCTCTTTTCGGGATGGAATTGATTTAGCAAGTTGACCAATTTGAATCTCCAAATTATGGATGCTAGATGAGTGGTTTTTAATAAGCTGATCGAATTTATTTTCGATCCGTTTAAAACCATCGTCGTGATTACTTATTTTTCCACTGATAGCATCTATAAACTTGTCGATTTTAGAAGATAAAGTGCTAATCGTATCTCTTGACTGATTTTGATAATTAGTGGTACGATTTTGATTAGCACTGGCATTATTGTTACTGTTATCTTTCCAGTTAAAGTTAGGATGATTCCTCCATCCAGCATTATAGGTATTAGAATAAGGATTATTAGTTTGGCTTTGCCCTTGGACAAAATTTACATGTTCGATCTCACTCATATTTTCGTAGTCCATATCCGTTTGGACTGGATTACCATTGGTATCGCGTGGTGCCATAAACTTGTCAATTTTGTGCGATAAAGCAGAAAATTGGGCTTGTAGCATTGCGACTGGATCAAGTTCAACTATACCTTTAACTGATGGTGTGGTGGAGGATGATGGTTTTGCTACCGGCATATGTCCACGTTCCGCGGGCCACATACTGCTGTTGATTGCCATTTCCTCCAAAAGTTCTCTCGCTTGGGCTGATGTTTTCTTCATAAATAGCCCTCCCGACATAGCATCTAATGAACCCCTAGTTGTAGGATTTAGTCCATTGTAAAATGTTTGCATTAAAAGTTCAGCGGGTAATTGGTGGTGTGGGCATAAACGTTGAAGTTCTTTAAAACGTTCCCAAGTTTCATAAAGAGTCTCATTGTCATTTTGAGAAAAAGATGTTAACTCCTTTATGACTCTTGCGGTTTTTGCTAAAGGAAAATATTTAGATAAAAACGTTTGGGCTAATTGTTCCCAAGTGGCAAAAGTTGCGGCTGGCATAGAAGTTAACCATTCTTTGGCTCTGTCCTTCAAGGTGAAGGGGAAAGAGGTGAAGTTTGATTGCTTCTGCAGTCACATCTGGAATTTTAAAAGTGTCACAAATTTCAAGGAAATGTGTTCAGTGGGTGTTAGGATTTTCGTTAGGTAACCCGTAAAATGTTACATTATTTTGCAACATATTAAGCAAAGCTGGCTTAATTTCAAATTGGTTTGCGGTGATTCTGGGTCTAACGATACTATTGGTTACACCGGTCACACCTGGCCTAGCGTATTCCATAAGTGTTGGTGGGTCTGCCATTTTTTCTGGCTCGGTATATGTTTTTACTGGGGTCTTATTTTTGTTTTTCTTATTTTTCTTGTTCTTCCTAATGGTTTTCTCAATTTTTGGGTCTATAGGGTCTGGTACAATGCCTGAACTTCGAGAACTACGCATGAACCTGAAATCTTGCACGAACCGAAACTACCTACAAAACAGAATTTTGAAAAATAAATAAATTAGTAAATGAAAACTATTAAATTATAAAAGTTAAAATAAGTATGTTTAAACCTAGATTCGAAATAAAACACGAAAAATTTAAAATTTTGTCAAAAATTTTGGCGATCCCCGACAACGGCGCCAAAAACTTGTTGAGCGATTTCCGCAAGTGCACGGTATACGCTTGTAGTAATAAAAGATATCGAACCCACAGGGAACGCTTTTTAACTAAAAGTTTATTTAATTCGGTTTAGTCACGTGTTTAGGTTTAACAAAAGAATATCGTTTAATTGATTGAATTGGTTTTGGTAAATTAGGATTAGATAGAAGGATTATATTGAGTTTAGAGAACAGTTCTGTCTTTGTGGTTTTGATTACAAGACAGATATTTCCGCAATTGGAATAAAATAGAACTTATTTTCATAAAGCAAAGAAAACAACTTTAACTTTGTAAGATTATGGACATGTAACAATATAGCGATTTATTCAATTAAATGGCTTCGAACCATAGAAATCCCCCTGATGTTGAGGTGATTCCTACCTTAATCAAACTAGTATTTTATGTATGATAAGCCGCGATCAGCGATCATGTCATCCATAAAAACTAAATCTGTCAAGTGTTCAACAAAGTTCTTATATGAATAAGATGGAATAGAACGTTTTAATAAAAACACCAATTTATCATTTTGAAAATCATTTCGTCAGAACAATATCAAAATAACAACAGTAAGAATGTATTGAATAAATAAGTATATCATTAATGAAATGTGAATTTTCACAAGTTAACAGAGAAGTAGAAACTTGGATAGCATTGTAACGAAAACTTTGAGATCCGGGTCGTCAATCTTTCTCTCAAACTCCGTAGGTTCGTCAAACCTCATGCGCTTCAGCCGTCAATTCTTCTCGCTGGATCTTCGGAATAGAGACTGATCTCGTCTACTACCAGAATGAAAACTAAACTAATACTGTTTATAACTAATCTAATAACAATTCGTGTACAGCACGATTGTTTACATAGAAATGAAATCTAAACTTTCTGATTCTTTTCTGAATTAGAAACTCAACATAATAACTTTCTTCTCTAATTTCTCTAACTTTTTCCAACCTTGATTTCTGAAATGGATCACTTATTTATAGTTGTTGAAGGGTTGTAAATGATGGGTCGTGTCCGCTGGTGAAGGGTTGCTTTTATCCGAACGAACAGACGCGTTTTTCCGATTTAAACATGTGTTTTGTGTGCAGAAGGGTTCGCTGTCGCGACTGAGATTCTGAAAATCTCAGTTGCGACAGGGGGTATAGGGACGAGTGAAAACTTCATTTTTCTCCCGAGCTGGCCTCCGCAAGTCGCGACTGAGATTCTCAAAATCTCAGTCGCGACAGAGAGATGTTTCCCTGTCTCTCGACTGCTTTTCGTCCTCCTTGAGCGTTCTTCTGACTGATATGCATTCTTGGTACGTTTTTTAGGTTTTTCCTCCATTTTAGCTCCGTTTTGGCTTCGTTTTCGCTCCTATTTGGATTTTACCAAATATTTAAGTACCTTGCATCAAAGAAGTAAATAAAGACGTAAAAGTATTCTAAATGAATATAATTAGCACGATTTCAATGTAAATTTAACGTATTTATATATGATATTTTAGGTATATTTTGGGCTTAACACATATCATATTGACGGATTCTCTAATTACTCTTATCTTGAATTGTTTAAATCATAGCTTCAGTTCTCAAGTGGGTTTGTTATGGTCAGTTGGAGTTGTTAGTTTGATTTGGATTTTGTGGTACACTAGAAATAATGTGATTTTTGAGAATGAAACACCATCAATTCATCTTGTGCTTCGTAGGCGTTGGATTATGATTCGTGAAGGCAGTATTGGTAATGAAGGTCATATGAAAAACAATGTTGATGAGCTTTGTGTTCTTAGGCAGTTACACATTCCCCTTAGACCCCCTCGAGCTCCTAATATAGTTAGTGTTACTTGGGTTCGTCCTCCACCGGGATGGCTCAAAGTTAACACAGATGGTTCTGCAAACATTAATACAGGAATAAGGGGCGCATGGGGGTGTTTCGCTCTATTCGAGGATTTGCTCGGGTTGTTTTGAATTTCGAGTGGATACCCCTTCTGCGCATATTTCCGAATTGAAAGCCGTTATTTTAGCTATTCAGATTGCTTGGGAAAAAGGATGGCACAAATTATGGGTGGAATGCAATTCTGTTTATGTGGTGAATTTGCTTAGGAAGCGCTCTCTAGTTGTTCAATGGGCGTTGCGACAGGATTGGATTGTTTGTCTTCGGTATTGTTCTTCTATGGATCTAAATGTTACTCATATTTTTCGCGAAGGAAATAGAACGGTTGATGCATTGGCTAAATTTGACGTCACAACAGATCATATTATTTGGTGGAATTCTGCACCAGCTTTTTGTAATAGATTTATTTCTGATGATATGTATTGTTTAGAACAATTTCGCTTCTCTTAATTTTTCTCATGTATTTTTTCCTCATTTTAATAAAATTCGGGTCTAGGTTTTTGATTGGTTTTGTGAAAATGCCAACCTAGTTTGGATCTTTGCATTCCGATCTTAGCCTGTAACCTAATATTTACTTAAAAAAACAGTAATGTTTTTAATAACAATTTATAATATTTTGAAATATTTATATTATAAATATATCACATGTAAAAAAAAAATACTAGCATAACTATATTGTTAACTTTTTTTTTTATGAAAATTATATTGTTAATAGTAATGTTCTTCAATATCAATCTATAATTTTAGTTTCGAAAACAATAATAATTTAAGCTTAAAATTAATCATGTTTCAACTGGTAAATCTTTATCTGGGTTCACGGGTCACTAGTTAAACCGTCTAAATTGAAGCATTATTTTTTATTGGATTTAGATAATTATAGTAGTTTATGTTTTTTTTTGGAACGGTTTATCCAATGGGTTAAACTTGATGGACTAGTCTGAGTTTATAAAATCGATCTTAACTAATCTAAGAATAAATCTAAATATAATTATTAAATAATTTATTAATATATAAATAATAAATAATTTAATATATATATATATAAATATAAAAGATACTATTAGATTGAGAGATATTAAATTAAAATTTTAAAATATTAACAACAAATTGATTGAAGTAATTGGTTACTTATTCTTTTTAATGGAAAGGTTTAAAAAAAAAATGTACCACCTAGAAGTCCCTTGGTAGGTTTAAAAAACTATTGGTTGACCATTTATTAGAAAATATATTGATACAATCGATACACATATCATAATTAACTAAATAAAATGTCACAAAAAAAAATCATTTCAATTAGAATGTTCCACTCAATTCGATATAGGTCCTACTTATATAAGTTTCCGTGCAAATTCATTTTCTTTCTTTTTAATCTAGTTTTGATACTATGAAAGATCTCAAAATCAATAATAGTGTTATCATTAATAAGCCTTCCAGGTACAAAGGCAAATTGGGTGTAATGAATAAGGCTGGTGTCACTAATTTACGTCTACTAATAATCACTTTCGAGATAATATTATAAATCATATTTCATAAAGCTGTAGACTTTAAGTCTTTCATAATAGAAACATTTTTAAGTACTCTTAGTATGAAGGAAATGCAAATATGGTTTAGGTTATCAGGCATAACCCCTAAATTAAGACAATTAAGCACAACTGACAAAATATCATCACCCATATTATTTGAACAACAATAAAGACTTTCTCTCTTTAGAATGCATACTGAAGCGTAACTTGTAAGTTCAAGGAGAAAGAAGTATCAACTACATGAACAAAATTCACAAATCCATTCGGCTCAGAACTAGTAAAAATCTCTTGAAAACAATTAAGGATCATTTGAGACATCCTATTCTCGCATTCGAACTAATTCCATTAGAATATTGTAATTCAACGAGATAATTTTTTATGTTGTCTAATTATAGATTTTGCATTAAAAAATGACATGTTTCTGCCTCTCTTTTTCAACCACTTGGCACGAGACCTTTGTTCCATATAATCTCCTATGACACGTGTAATTCATCAATTTCTTTCTGTAACTCTTACTCTATATTCTTCAATAGTGGATGTGCCAACACTTATAAATTGTTACTTTTGAACACATCTCTTTTTAACTTACATTTAACATGCACAAATTTATGGTAATTCCACTCCCTAATCGAACTTTATCTATGAACTTTATCCATTGAATTGAGGATAAATTACAGTCATGGCCATTGAACTTTATCCATTTTAACATTGTCACCACTGAACTTCAATTCTTAACGGTATGGTCACTGAACTTTATATTTTTTAACACCGATGGCCACTCAACTTTAACTAACTCCTCAAAATGACCATTAATTACCTCAAAATGAAAATATTCAAGAATTAAAGTTGTTTAGAATGACTTTTACCATAAAAGCACATTTTTTATTTTCTAAAACCACCTTTTTGGAGTTTTCTCTCTCTAAAAATCCACTCTCTCTTCTAACCAATGTTTTCAAAACCGGACCGAACATTGAACCGGTGAGATAACTGGTTCAAGGTTCAATATGTTCAACCGGTTGAACCAGACTGGTTCAACCGGATAATATATATATATATATATATATATATATATAAAATAAAATCATATTTCATTGAACATAAAATTAAAAATTTCATACCTATAATAAACAATTCTTAAGTTAACATATTAATTAAAAATAAAAAAAGCATACAGATAATATAAAAATTCACACATTATAACCAATCCTTAATTCAACACATTAATTAAAAATTCACACATTTAAAATCAAACCCATAGTTTAACACAATAAATTCAATTAAAATTAAATAGACTGTTCTATTGTCTAATTTTTTTAGTTTTTTCTTTAATTCAATATTTTTTTTCAAAAAATGATAAAAAAACCAGGTTCAATCCGGTTTACTGGTTCAACACCGGTTCGCGGTTCGATCCCGGTTTGATACGGTCTGATATAGTTAAACCTGTATAGTTAAAACCGGATCGGACACTTGACTGGTTCACGGTTCGACCGATTCGACCGGCCGGTCCGGTCCGGTTTTCAAAACATTGCTTCTAACCGAACAACACCTAAATGACCTCAAAATGAAAATTTTCAAAATTTAAAGTTCCTCAGAATATCATTAACTCTTCAATTTTTTATTTTGAGACCGTCAACGGTTGTTTTGAGGCATTAGGTGGCCACCGGTGTTAAAAAGTATAAAGTTTAGTGGTCACACCGTAAAATATTAACGTTCAGTGGCCATAATATTAAAATGGATAAAATTTAGTGGCCATTGATGTAATTTACCCATTGAATTGAGCATAGGCGCATTTTATTGATTGATTAAAAGATCATAAATCCTAATTTGTAGATGGAAATTTTAGATGATCTCTCAAATCCATGAAGACGTGCCAACACAATCACATTTCTCTCGAATAACCCCGACCTTTTGTAAAGAATCCTGTCATCTATGTGATTCTGAAATTCACATACAAATCGCTTGTTTCCCCCCTCGTCAATATTAAAATGTTGCATCCTCCATTGTCCACTCAAAGCTTTGGTTAATGCACATATATTCATAAGGTTTTTTAGGAGAGAACTCATCATGTCAAGCATCATATTTCTCTAACATTATCATCTTCAATGTTTTCTACGATTCCTCCTCCCTTTTATTAAGAGAGAAACGAATGAGGAGATGTTCCAGTGGTTGTGACATCGCCTCAATTATGAAACACAAAAAATCTATATAAGCTTCAATATCCAAGAAGCGATGAAAGAAACTATAACCCAATCCAAAAAGACCTAAATTTGGTAGTTATGGTGACCACAAAGACTCTATAGTGTTATTATTCTTTTAAGAGAAAAAGAAACTTTATTACGTAAAAAAAGATAGATGCTTACATAAAGTTTCCTCGAGCCAACTAGGAATTGAATAAGAAATAAAAAAAATTAGCATTGTATAAGACATGTCAAGCAACAACATGAGCCACCTTATTCACTAACCGGAAACAAAAACAACTTTAAAGTCTATATGTTGTTGAAGAAGACCACGACACTCTTAAAGAATACCGTCAAGCTCCAAAAGATCATTCTTGTACGAACTAAGCTTGTCCACTATCCCTTTTGCATCAACCTTAAATCAAACATTATGGAGATCAAACAAAATAATCCAATGTAAACTCTGTCCGAGAGCCATGACTTTAACGATGATCATGTTAAATAATCCTTCAATAAACCGAGATGCAACAAACAACAAAAGAGTCCTCACTATTACGCCCATCCGCTCCAAAACCACAATGATCCTCCTCTTTGAGTAAAGAACTATCCATATTGAATTTATATCAACCTTCCATCGGCCTCTCCCAATGCCCATTAGCTTTATGGATATGAACAGTAGGCTAGAAGGAAACACCCCTCTCACTCTAGCTTTAGGTGTCTCCCCCTCAGTGAACAACCTCCTAGCGCCTTCTATAATAGCGCGAGGATAGCACCTCGCTCCCTCCCAGACTTGATGATTTTATTGTGACCAGATTAGCCATAAAATCGTAGCCTTTTTCCACCTTACATGATCTTTTTGTGTCACAAATGCCCAAAAACCATTCGACCAATCTATTAAGAAAGCCAATTGGCCAAAAGATCCTCATACACTCCCAACAACTGGTTGCATACAAACAATCAATAAAAATGTGCCAGTCATGCTTAACATCTTCCAGACACATTGGACAATGAAAAGGAAGTTGAATGTGCTTATATCTAAGCAATCATTTAGTTGGGAGAATATTCGAACACAACTTCCATTAAAAACATTTCACCTTTGGCGGAACCTCCAAATCGGAAAGCTTCTTCCACCCATTCACCACCCCTCTATCACTACTTCTATCCTCAAGGAGTATATAACCTGATTTAATCGAATAAACTTCATCTTTAGAGTAATGCCACATCAAAAAATCTGGCCTAAAGATAAACATAATTTTTAAGGCAACAGTAGTAGCAACCTCCATTGAGAAAATAAAGCTCAATTTTTTCCAGTATCCCAAACCCGAGTTCTTTGGACAAAAAGATCATAGACCACTATATTCTCCCACTCTACAAAAATAGGATGAGAAATGTAAGACTCCCTTATCTCTATTAAGCCAATGGTCCTCCAGACCCTAATCTTCTCAGTATCACTAATCCTCCATCTAGTTATCGGAAAAAGAACATCTCGAAAACAGCACACACTCCTCCAAACGTAACCATGAATATTGCCTTATTTCCCGCAGATAATATTTAACTTTGAAAATTTTACTAAACAACATTTGAGGACTATTCAAAAACTTCCACCACTGTTTTCCTAAAAAAGATAGGTTATAATTGTGAAGATCACGAAACCCTAAGCCACCCTTCTTCTTCCTAAAACTCAACACTGACCAATTAAACCAGTGAATATTCTTTTTAACATTATCCTTCGTACCCCACCAAAACGAGTTTATCATCTGTTGCATTTCATCACAAATAGGTTTAGGAATTAAAAAGGCACTCATGCAAAAAGTAGGTAAAGCTTGAGAAAGCACACCTCAGAACACTTCTTTCCCGCATTAGATAGAAATTGAAAAATCCAACTATCATGACGTTTCCAAATTCTATCAATGAGAAGGCCTAGCTTTCTTAGAACGACCAATCAAGGAAGGCATGCCTAAGTACCAGCCTATATCTAGAGGGGAGTGAACCTGAAGCAAGTTACTAATAACGGTCCGAGTATTCTGAAAAACATTTGCACTAAAATAGATCCCGAAATTATGAAGATTGATTGCTTGCCTTAAAGCAGATTCATACTCAGCTAAAATATCTGAAATAGCCTGACTCTCTGTCATAGAAGCTTTGAAGAAAAGGAAGCTGTTATCAGCGAAGAGAAGGTGGGAAACACTAGGAGCCCCATGAGCAATTCGACAACCGTGAATAAGCCCTTCAACCTCAACCTTGTAGAGCAGACGAGAAAGAACTTTAAAACACATGATAAACAGATAAAGGAATAAAGGATCCCATTGTCCAAGACCCATCTGTAGATTGATAGGCCCAATGCAAGACCCATTCAAAGAAATAGAATAAGCAATAGTAGAAACACAAAACATGATCCACTTAATCCATCTTCCATTAAAACCCATATGAGACATAACATACTTAAAACAAAAAACCCCCCATTCAACTCAATAATATGCTTTAGTGATACCAATCTTTGAAGCAACATTACCGTTGAACCCTCTGTTATTCCTTTTCATGTAATGAAGAGACTTAAAGGCAATAAACACATCAACAATGTTTACATGGACCTTAATAACCAAATGAATTTGGTCATTTACAATTAGACCTAGACTTATTAAATCTAAGTCTTATGATACTTTGAATCTCAATCCTAGGATTCTAATAAGTTTTGATCTAACGATGAGTCACTAAATACTATATGGTCATTAAGGTCCATGTGATCAAAATCGATAAACACATTGTCCACTAAAGCCTGATCCGAGACTTTCAAAGATAACATTTGGAAGCACAATTTTGAAACGGTTTATTAGAACTTCTGCAATAATCTTGTACAACATATTACAATGAAACAATGAACTGGGCGCGAAGATCGGTCGTACATTCCGACAAACCACATTTAGGAATTACCATAATAATAATAATAATAGTATGGTTAAGATTTGTAGGAAATTCATTCCTGCTCAACCATACAAACATTAAACACTTTCAAACCAATCAAGCCAATAAGATCCCAAAAATGCTGGTAAAATTGAAAACTACATTACCATTTTATCATTAGAAAAATTTCAATTCTCAAAATGCCACGAAACCACAATCTTTTTTTTTTTTTTAACTTTATCTTTTCCATTTTGAAGTTGTAAAGGTTTAAATTTTATGAGAAAGAAAATAATTTTAAAGTTGTGTAAAAATAAAAGCAGTACTATAATTAAATTGAAATTGAATTTTATTTAGAGCATCGGATCTCTCTCAGTTTATTATCCCTCCTGTTACTGAAATATCTCCTCTCTCTCTCTCTCTCTCTCTCCCATTATTTCTGTTTTTTCTGATCACGAACAAGAGGTACCATTTTATCTTAGATCCAGATATTCTCTATTTCTCATTTACTTGATCGTGGAATAGATCCCGCCCAATCTATAACCTTTCTTCTTCTGCTCTACTTAATTCTCCTTCCTTAGACCTCAATTTCGTTTCAGCAGCCAGGTTTTATTTTCATTGATTTCCTAGATTCGAATAGGTTTTTCGATTTAGTTAACGATTCAATTATTTTTTTAGGGTTCAGTCCTTGGTTTTCAGTTTTTAATCTGTGATCCTCATTTTCAATTCGCTTACTGTTTGAATTGCAATTACAGTTGTTCAGTTAATCATTGCTTAGTTGGAGCTGATTGTTATTACTGATGTTATTTTTGTTTCTCATCTTTCTCAATGCAGCTTCGTAATGGGCGTAGCGCAAAACAATCACGATATGGAGGAAGGAACGCTGGAGATCGGCATGGGTATGATTAATATTTTCCATTAAAATATGTTTTAAAATATCTAGATTTTTAATCTGATTTGGAATCATCTCCTGAATTGCAGAGTACAGAACTGTCTCAGGAGTTGCTGGACCTCTTGTTATACTTGATAAGGTCAAGGTAGGTGACAATGTTTTTTGTTCAAATTAATTGTATATACACTTCTTTTTATGTTTCTGTAGATATTTATTCCAGTACTTATTGAATGCTAAATCTTTACTGAATAATGAGCGATACTTACCTGGTTCACCGTTTTAGGGGCCAAAATATCAAGAGATTGTTAATATTCGTTTAGGGGATGGATCAATGCGTCGTGGTCAGGTGCTTGAAGTTGATGGCGAAAGAGCTGTTGTTCAGGTTATTTTTGTTTTATGTTCTCCATTAGTTTGCATTGATAAGGACTTAGAGGATTTTGAGTAGTTGCTTGCTGTTAAGGCATTTTAATTGCTATCCTACATATGTATGAATTGGTGCTTGAGGCGAACTAACTTATTCTTGCTCCTTACTTCTGATCAATTCATGTGAAATTGGAAACTAGTATAAGTTTGATAGCAATATATGCTATTTATATGCTGTCTTGTTGGTCAGGTTTTTGAAGGAACATCTGGGATTGACAACAAATTCACCACTGTCCAATTTACTGGAGAGGTACGAAGTTGATGTCCCCACAAAACTGATGAGTATTATTTTGATTAAGTATCAATGGGCCTTCAATAATCAATACTGCAAATTGGAAATTCTTGGAACGAGTTATTAACTATTTGCCTCACATGTCTGCTTGCATTAGAGGAGCACAAAATATAAAATTAAATCCGTTGTTACTTGACAATGTAGTAGGTCACATGGTTTTGAACCAGTTGAAAATCAAATAGTCACCCATGGATTACAACTAAAATGATATGTAATGTAATAATATAATATTCCCCTAACGGTTATCTTATATTTAACCTTTTTCTTATTTTTTGGATGCTTGGGTACATAACTCTTTGGAGATATGAATTGCATGTGTTGGAGACATGTTTAACGAATTAAATTCAACTATCTACTGTTTTAGAATTGTGCCCTGCAATGGAGAAATTTATGTTTTGCAGAAATATTCTTTGCAAGTTGTAATGCTAAAAATCAGATGCCATTTAGGCTTTGATTGGATGATGGGTTTGGAGGGGTTAGGAAGGGAAAGGCTTGCAAGGTAAACTGGTTATCTTACAATCAAGCTGAAGTCTAGGAACGAATATCCCATTCTGAAGGGAATTACCTTAAATTGCTTACTTCGCACATAGCTAAACTTGGAAATAACTATTCTACGAATATAAGATATGTTTATCCTTTTGTCTATGTTGCATGGAAACTCCTTTTCAGAAGATTTTCCTTGTTTCGTGTCGTTTCGGAAACGGAAGCTCTTAGAAACCAGTACGACATGTTTCCGGTGCGTTTCCATAAATAATGAAACATGTTTCTGGTTTAGAAAACCGTTTCCGCCGGCAAACACAAGCCAATTCCAATTCCGACTATGATTCTAGCTAATTGAAACTTTCTCTTTAGCTAGAACTTCTTAATTGATGATAATTTCTTTTCCACAATTTCTAATTATTCCTATTTTCTGCTCACCATTGTAATCATCTGTAGAGGATAAATACTAATATTTTATTATTATACTTTTAATATTTATAGATATGTCTGTATATTTTTAGTATTTACACGTTTCCCCAAAGTTTCTGTTTCCTATGTTTTTTAGAAATAACATTTCCCGGTGTCCGTTTCCGAGTCCGTGTCCATTTCCAGACAGCATGCTTTTGATGGTCATATGTATGTATAGTGATTTCAAGTCCGTGCCTCAATTTGGGCATTCTACCATAAAACATTTTCGCATATGTTTCACCGATGTATCAATCAATGAAAAAGAAACTTTCTCATTCTCTTACTATAGGTTTTATTTCTTGAAAGCTTGGAGAACTAAATTTTTTGGGAAACATGGATTGACGCTAATGTTCCCATAACTAAACCATGACTTCATTTTTCCCCATGATAAGGTCAATATAACTTCCATGCACTTCCCCACCCCAACTGTTTGTGCTGTTGCTATTATTTTCACGTTGATAGCATTTATTTTAAGACTGAAGAAGAAAAGTTATTCTTCAAAGCTATCAGAGAAATCCTTGTGAAAAACCTAATTGGGCTCAAAGTAATGAAAAAGAAAAGGAGTTGTAAAGGGAAATACATAGAAAGTTTTTCATTCTTTCCAGTTGCGGCAACACTTGCGGCTTTCAATATTGAACACTGAATTTCACTTTGTATGCGTTTTAAAGAAGAGGAACTTCTGTTGCCTCTTTGTATTTTCCCAACAAAAATCGTTACATGAATTAAGTTCAAGAATGAGTTCCCCTTCTCTCCTCCCTTTTCAGCGGGATAGAGTGTGTTTCCAATTGGACCATTTCCTTCATGTCCCCAAAGGACTTGAAAAATGAACATCATAATCTTTGCACTATCTGGTCTTTTATACATTAAATCGGATAAGTACATTCCTTGGATCATATATTTATTCTCTTAACTCCTATATCTTACACTTATGATGTCTACTATTTGCAGGTTCTGAAGACTCCTGTCTCAATGGATATGCTTGGGCGTATTTTTAATGGTTCTGGGAAGCCTATTGATAATGGTCCTCCTATATTACCCGAGGCATACTTGGACATTTCTGGTGAATAATATTTAATGCAAGCCATCTTTTTTAATTAATTTGTGTTGCTTGTTATATAAAAATCACATGTCATCCAATGTATAAAATGTCTGTTGCAGGCAGTTCTATTAATCCGAGTGAGAGAACCTACCCTGAAGAGATGATACAGACTGGGATTTCAACAATTGATGTCATGAATTCTATTGCTAGAGGACAAAAGATTCCTCTGTTTTCTGCTGCTGGTCTACCCCATAATGAAATAGCTGCTCAGATTTGTCGCCAGGCAGGTTTGGTAAAGCGATTGGAGAAGTCAAAGAATCTCCTTGAGGTACTTTTAAATGCTTTAATTGATTGAGTAACCTGGATGATATTCAGTGATGTGGTAGCATCAATCAATATTCCACTATGAAATAGTATGACCTGATATATGCTTATATCTAAATGGAGATGAAAGCTACTTTTTTCAGTATGGAATTATTGAATCACATACTTATGAGTTATAATTCATTACTACTAGTCTTATAAACGGACATGTTATACTTCATTCTATTTGTAATCTAGAAATAAGTACTTTGGATTTTTTTTTTTTTTCCTTGAATCAAATTGTGATTTGTCAATTTAAATTGCTAGGGCTGTTAATTATTAATACATTTGCATTTGTTTATTTTTCTTTCTGAAGCTAAGTCTTAATTCTGTAATTTTTCAGGATGGAGAAGAAGACAATTTTGCTATTGTATTTGCAGCTATGGGTGTTAACATGGAGACAGCACAGTTTTTCAAACGTGATTTTGAAGAAAACGGATCAATGGAGAGAGTGACCCTTTTTCTGAACTTGGTACAGTTTACATGGGCATTTAATTGTTTTTTGCTGTAATGTCCAAAGAAGAGATTTCATAATTGTTATATTATATCCTGGATAGACGCTTGTTCCTGAAATTTGATTTTTTCATGATGTCTGCAGGCAAATGACCCTACAATTGAGCGCATCATTACACCTCGAATTGCTCTTACCACAGCAGAATATTTGGCATATGATTGTGGGAAGCATGTCCTTGTCATACTCACTGACATGAGTTCTTATGCTGATGCTCTTCGTGAGGTGAGGCAAAAATATGGGTCTTTTCTTTCCATGTCATGGATGTGTCGCATATTTACAAGCAGCTGGATCCTAATTTTGCATTTGTCATTGTTTATTATAATCTTTTGCATTGCTGCCTGCACGGGGTATCAAAGATCTCTGGAAAAGCTTGTAGGCTTACTAAATTTGTTTCACATTCAAACCTATAATTTAATTGAGTACTCTGAAGTTATTGAAGCATTGTCTTGAGACTGTATGCATAACTCATGATAGTGATTCCTGCTGCAGGTGTCTGCTGCTCGAGAAGAAGTGCCTGGAAGGCGTGGATATCCTGGATATATGTATACTGATTTGGCAACCATATATGAGAGGGCTGGACGGATTGAGGGGCGAAAAGGCTCCATTACCCAGATTCCAATTTTAACTATGCCAAATGATGGTAATTACAAAACACCATTCTTATCCTGTACAACATGCTTTGTAATAGATTGGTTTAACTTGATTTTCTTGTATTTTCAGATATAACGCATCCCACACCAGATCTTACAGGATATATCACAGAGGGACAAATTTACATTGACAGACAGCTTCACAACAGACAGGTAAAGTCGTATAAGCATTTCAGTTTGCTGTTGAGGAAAAAAAGAGTTTAGTTCGAAATGGCCCTAGCATTAACCCAATCCTTCGCTACTCTAAAGGCTTTATTAGTTGCTGTAACATGTGATACAGAATTACATAACATTTTTTATTGTCTCTTCTGAAATAATTATGCTAGAACACTGCATAACAAATATTGAACCTCAGGTAGTATGATCTTTAATTTCAATATTGGTTTGTGTTGAAGATTGTTATTTGATTGAATTATCAATTTATTTTAATCGGGCAGATATATCCTCCAATCAATGTGCTTCCATCTTTATCTCGTCTGATGAAGGTAAAAATAAAATTCTTATGTAAATTTGTAGTTATTAAATCGATGCTATCTTGACGCATATGATAAACCGTGTCCTTTTTTTTCTTGTTGCAGAGTGCCATTGGTGAGGGAATGACTCGCAAGGACCATTCTGATGTGTCCAATCAGGTCTGGTTTGTTAGTTGTAGTTGGATGCTTTCAGTTTATTGTCTCTTTTTCTTTTCTGTAACCCTTTACATTTGATTTGCAGCTATATGCAAATTATGCAATTGGGAAGGATGTTCAGGCAATGAAAGCTGTGGTTGGAGAAGAAGCACTTTCTTCTGAAGACCTGGTCCGTCTGACTTTCTTTTGCATAATTATCATTATCATAGCGAATAATCTGTTTTAAAACAAAACTGATGGGTTTTTTTTTTTTAACTAATGACAGTTATATTTGGAGTTCTTGGACAAATTTGAGCGGAAATTTGTGGCCCAAGGAGCTTACGATACTCGCAACATCTTTCAATCACTTGATTTAGCTTGGACCCTTCTCCGCATCTTCCCCCGTGAGCTACTCCACCGTATCCCAGCAAAGACTCTTGATCAGTTCTATAGCAGAGATTCAGCTAATTGAGAAAGAGGGTTCTAGAGTATTGGTTTAAATTGTTTTGGAAGAGCTGCAAGTTGATTATTTTCCTGTTGTGGATTGCATCTCTCCTGGAATAATAAACGCTTTCCATTTTAGGTATAAAATTTGGAAGTTGTTGATTTAGTCATATCTACAGATGTATTTTTTTTTCCAGTGAGTAGTGCTGCAGTCTTGTAATTTATTTATGAGTTGGTTGGTGATACCCAGTTCTGAGAGGTTTATCTAGTCAAATAAGTAAAATATACAATTCAAGCCTGGGTGTGATTTTCTTCTTGACTCGTATTGCCTCATTTGTCCTGTAACATGACCTTCCAGGAATATTTCATTTTTTGAGTTTGTTTTTCCTGTTTAATAGAAGATAAAAACAGATAAATAAAGTTGTTCTTATTGCTAATACTTTTGGACGCAGGAGGATTGTATTGCTGATAATAAAGTTGTTTTCTTTAATCCTGCCATTGACGTGTTTGTAATGTAATGGGGTTGAGATGCTTATGCTTATTGTGAACATTTTGTAAATTGTTTCTAGGTGGGATATTATTAGTATATTAATATTGTTGATTGGCCACTCGACAACATGTGGGTGACTGGCACGTGTGTACATGGAATAATTTAGGCTCTCAGGTATCTTCTTACCCTTCTTGTTGGTCAGCAATATTGTTTCATATTATTTCTTTTTACCTAATAGGAGTATTTCTTAAAATTTAGCTTCTTAAATGTTAAATAGTATTTCATTTAGATATTTTAAACACAATGGTCTGTAAGAAGTTAAATTTAACATTTTGGAATTTTTTATAAAATATCTACCACGATCAATTAAGATTTAAAACCGCATAAACATATTTTTGTCATATCCTCCATTAGACCTAACAATGCAGCCAAAATGAAATTCAAAGAAAAAATATGTAGAAAGACATGTTGATATAGTAAAACAAATATTCTTCTCCTGGACATGAAACATGCCGACAAAAGGAATGATCAAATCACCAGATGGGTGGATCAATATGATGTTAGGGGGAAATGACTAGATCTCCAAGAATAAGAATATGATGCAAGGAAGGAGGTTGTTAATCTAATCAGAAGTACCAAATTTCTCAATTAAGAGAAGAAAATACACTCAAGATTCCGAACAACAACAATTTGGGCTACATCCAAATGCCACCCAATGGTACACTTTTCAAACTCACATTAACTAACGTGCAAGTTTTTCCTTAGGGAAGGGGAGAAAGCCTTCGACATGTATAAGAGGTCCTCAGAATAATACTGTAAGAGACATGTATTATTATAATTCAATAAACCTACATATGAACCATATGATTATGAGTTGGTTAAGAGGCAATCACCGGATGATTACGAGGCAATTGACCCAACAAAAATATCTCTATTTTTTCTAAAAAGATTCAACTCAATAAACAAAATCAGCACAAATGATAGGTTTATAATATTTAGAACAACATTTATACCTATCGTGCACCACAAGATAAGAGAAGAGAGAGGTTGAGAGAAACCCGAGATTTATATATGTAATACAAAGAACAAATATTTATATATATTATGATGAATACAAGAATACCGTGAAATTAGATAATGCCAACTGGAATTCTAACTCTTCATAAATAAAATAAATGGATTATTATACCCAGCCCCAATTTCCCACCATCGGTCCCGAAAAAAGACGATACCGCCTCTTAGCAAAAATTTCAAAACCCTAAACTCTCTCAAACTCTCCCAAACTCATTTCTTTCCGAAATCAGAGATTACACGTATAATGGCGAGCAATCCGTTATCCCCAGAAAGAGACGAGAACGACCAAGCCGCTGAAGTCGAGATATTTTTCCGTTTGAGCATATCTGTTTTCTGTTGAATTTTTGCAAAAATTCGGACTGGCGGACTGTCGGGCGTGTGGCTATCACGCCCCACCACAAGGTGGGGCGTGATGTTCATACGCCCCACCACATGGTGGGACGTGATAGCCACACGCCCCATCTTGTGGTGGGGCATGATATACACACGCCCAGTAGTCTGGAAATTGAATTTTAGGGGTTTATGCCCCGAAAAATTGACGAAATTGATCATAATGGAGTCTTATGTTCGTTAGTTATCATTTGCAGGTTCCGTATAAGACTTCAGAGGTAACGGTGTCGATTACAGTAGGGAATTTTATCCTGTACAGACGTTTGAAACATACCAGGAAGCTGTTAACTGGGCAAAACAGACGGCGATTCGGCTTGGCTTCGAGTTAACTATAGCTTCTCACAAGACAGGGGGTAAGTTAAAATGGATATTGGTTAAATGTGCCTGTGGTATAAATAATACTCAAAGGACTAGGGATATGGATATGGAGGAAGTAGTACGGAGGAATACGAAAACAATCATAAGTTCATGTTAAAGTAAATATATTATCACTGACGAACTTCGTATGTTCATATTTGCAGCCGGATTTGATGCGGATATCAGTTGATACCAACATTTACATAGGGTCCATGGACTAATCGTACCATATATTACTAGATACCTAGATGTGGTATCAGATGGTAACTGTGGATTTCGTGTTTTAGCTGACGCCATCACAAATAACCAGGCGGAGTGGAAGCTGTTGAGATTGCTTATAGAAAATGAGGTGCGAGCTCACCGTGATCTGTATGAGCTAGTGTTCTGGAACCGAGTAGATGATATCCTCACGCGTATTAGATGGACATGAGCGGGGTGTAGTCAATCTCACTGGATGGTGAGTTCGGATGACTTATATGTTGTTGCATCTGTGTTGGATGCAGTGATATTCCTTTTTACTGCGCCACAGTTAGGATGTTGTACTATACTGCCGATGCGTTCGGACGATGGAAGACCACTGGAGCGAGAGATTGTCATTTGTCATTTGGGGAGTTATGAACACTACATACGTCTTTATTTAAGACCTGGATTTCCAGTACCTCCCATTGCCAGCCAATGGCATAGATTTCGTGATCCGAGTGTTCGTCACTTGGACAATATTTATACTGACAAGAGAGCGGCTTGGACTAGATTACATTGATGTATACGAATTTATATGTTTTAATTGATAATATTTATTCATTAACTTATATTATTGTTACAGGGTTTAATTAAAATTATATGGTATTTGCAGGTTTTAATTAAAATTATGTAGTGTTTACAGGTATTTACAAGTTTAATTGAATAACGGGTTAAATTTTTTTTCCTCCCCGACACGCGGGCATGTGACAATGAGAATTAGTGGCTGGTATAACAACATCCTAAAATAATGATGAATTCAACATTATATTTTTGCATATTTTAGAATTAATTAAAAAAAATAGTTTAAATAGGATATTGATCATTATATTTTGGTATTATTTATATCATATCTTACCATTAATTTAAAAAGTACTTTATATAGAGTTGAATATTGATCATAGAGTTGGATATTAATCATCATATTCCATTGGTCATGTTAAATCTATTTTCATATATATATATATATAGAGGTGAGATCTGGTGTGACAATGGCTTATGGTGTGACAAATAGCTTATAATGTAACATAATAAAATTACATAGTTTTGGTAAGGAATCTCAACACAAAAACACGCTAACCTAAAACGCGATTCTAATAGAAACATGCCTCCTTCCTCCCTCAGACAAAAAACGCGATTCAAACCTTCCTTCTTCACCATTATCGATCGATTTTCTTCTCCTCAGCTCACACAGATCACCGATTATTTATATTCAAACAAACAGTGATTACTATTTCATTTGATTTTCTATTTTACAGAATGAAGCCTCAAAAGCAAACTGATTTCAAGAGAATATTTTATCATTTCGAATTACTGATCCCTTGTTCCAAAAAAAAGCATGTATTGTTCCAACTAGAATTTCATATTGTTCCAAGCAAAATACTTAAATTCTTTAATATAACATGTTTTTAAAAAAAATCATCTTGTTCCAACATAATCCTTACATTGAAAAGAATACTTATATTGTTCTCATACATATTCTTATGCCACATTAGACATGTATAAATAGCATTAACTTTTATTTTCTTTGTATTTATATAAAAACAAGAATTTTTTTAATTACTGCTCCTCTTGTTCCAACAGAATACTTATGTTCTTCAAAAAGGAATCTTATATTGTTTTAACAAAAACACTAATATTATTTTCTGTTCCAACATTATTCTTATATTGTACAATCCAACAAAATACATTCATTGTTCCAACGGAATATATTCATTGTTCCAACATGATACATACATTGTTCCACTAGGAAACTTATACTAAAAACCGAGAAATGAAAATGCTACATAAAACCGGTTTCAGAGGGATATTTATACAAGCTCATGAAATTACCATGATGTCGTACGTTTTTTTAGAATTTCCATTTATTTATGAAATTGCCACAACCTCCATTTCTTATCACACCATAAGGCTTGTCACACCTGATCTCTTTTATATATAGAGGAAAATCAGAGAGCTTTATTGATGAAATGTATAATCCTTACAAAAAGCACTTTCTAGCCAATTCGGGAAATTAAAAGAAACAAAAGAGCTAGCATTGGAAAGAGCTTTCTGAACAATAGCGTGCGTAACCCCATTCGCTAGCCTTGAAGCAAAAGACACAGTAAACTCTGGTCTAGTAACTAATATCTCTCAACAGTCTTTGATAATTAGGCCATACTCCAAGCAATTCGTAGCACTAGAAGTAAGCTATTCACGATGGCCTGAGCATCGGTTTCGTATACAACACGAGTATAATTCATCGTTTTTACCCATGTCAGACACTGCCACAACACGAGTATACAACGGAAACGCTTCAGCCAGGCGTGCGTCCACCACACCTTCATAAACACAACTGTGTAACGCTATAAAATCCCCTCCATGATTCCGTAGTACAGCCCCATAGTCACACTTCTCCTCCTCTCTGAAAATCGATGCATTCAGATTGCATTTAATTTGATTGACAGCAGGTGAACTCCATCTCACCTGAACTCGCACAGGTCTTGTAATCCCAGGAAGCTGCTGGTTTGCTGTTACCTCCTGCGCCTGAAGGAATGCTAGTGCCAAGTTCATTGCGACAGAAGGCTGTGAAGTTGTTCCATGCCAAAGTAGATTATTCCGTTGTTGCCAAATTCAATGCCGAAGTAGATTATTCCTCTATTGCCAAATTCAATATATTTTTTTAATGTTAACAACAATTAAAGAAAAAAGATAAATATGTTTTTAATCAACAAAAATCGAGGAGTTGACACATCAGCTTTATCGTTACTAATTTTATATTATATATATAGATTATAGTCAAATTTGTATCTTTATCTCTAAAAAAATTAAAGTAATGATATGAAATTAAAATTGCTAACGCTAAGTTAGCACAAAGCAATATATTTCGTAGGGATCATGATGCTGTCTTTTCAAAAACCATTTCGAATCAAAATGGAATGATTTTTCTTTTTTAGAAAAAAAAAAGGTGCCTAGTTGAGTTGAGTTCAGCCTGCTTTTGAAGTTCTTACAACTTTCCACCTCTGTTCTCTTCAACTCGCTTAAACTTTTTACCCATTCTACTTTTGATGAATGCTCTCTCCTGTGAAAAGCGAGTTGCGCTCACAATTCGGGAGAACATAAACGACTTGAATGCAACTCCTAATCTGAACACAACACACCCAATACTCAATTGGTCTCTTGGAGTGAAAATATCTACCTCATTGAACCACAAGCAAATGAACAAGTTATTAATAGCTGTATGCCCCCCTATGATAACAGCTCCCTCAGGCACATCTGCATTTAAATACAACCAACCTCATTAACAAAATAATCCCACAAAACAAAAAACCCTCCCTTCATCTCATGGATAAGAGGTTGCACATCCAGAATGTCAAATTGAGTCGGTTAAATTGCCATGAATGCAATTCCTCATGTGGCATACAAAAAGGAAGGATTATGCCAAGGTCAAGGGCCTTTGAGACGAAAGAAGTATTCGACTCCAGTCCTTCTGGTTTGATCAGAGTTTACAAATCCATGTGATATGGCTGGGAAGCTTTAAAGCCATACACCCAAAAAGATAAACCCTCCTTCTTACCACTAACGGTGCTTTTCTTCACACTCCATGGCTCCAATCCCTCGTAACCATAAATTTTCATATGGAGGTCAATGAGGGGCCGTGCATATCCTTTTCTCCGCTTATTTGCATCTGCCTCCTCGTATATGTTGCGATGATGTTTATGCTGAGCTGTGGCAAATGTGGATGCAGAATAAATTCCATGCACATTAGTTTTTTTTTATTATTATGCACGAATCCTTATAGATGATGAATTTTCAAAATTTGTTCACATCCATCTTTCACAAAAGAACATAAATATATAAAGACTAAACTGAAAAATCTAAAAGTTCATATGGTAGTACCTTTCTAGAATTAAAAATGGACCAACTATCAGCTCCATCTTACCAACATAAGGCGGATACTTCAGCAGAACAAGTTATGAATGCTAAGATATGAATGCTCCCACTCACCTTGCCAAAGAAACCCATCAATTCAAAAGTTTACATAAATAGATAAGGTTACAAGAACATTTGTTATTATATTTAACATAATCTGCACGTGAATGTCCCTTGAACTTGAAGGTGTATAACAACAAGCTCACTCTACCTTGTGATAAAATTTCATCAATAATTGAAATTACCAATATTCGGACTCTAGACTTCTTGCTCTAAGAGACACCGATATCATGTAAAGAAAAAACCCTCAACTCAAAACCTAAGGTTCAAAATTATAGTTTTTTTTATCATCTCTAACAACCCTAAAGGAATTGAAAACATATTTAGCATTTATCATAATGAAATAAAAACTCTACCATACTGACAGATTTGACAAGAAGACATACTCCCTCTTAAGCCAGTCACCATTTTGAATTGTTTACTGATCTTTCAAATATCAAAATAGGTATCTAGCAAATGAAGAATACTCATGAAAGAAAGGCAGATGAAGTTCATAAAAACAGTGATGATCGAAATGTCATATGGCAAGAAGGGATAATAAGTATGTTTAATAAAAAGTAGCAGAATCAATTGAAGCAAAAGCTTTGTAAACCAAAACTTTGTCAGATCTTCTGGACAATAAAATTGCTTCATGAACTAAGCAGGGATTGAGCTAATCAACATTTAATCCAAACAGAACGCATACAAACAAGTAATTCAAACTTAAGCAAACCATAACTTTACAAAGAAACAAGTTTTGAGGATTGACAAACAGAAAAAACACACCTGAAAAAAATGAATTAGAAGATTGACATGACCAAACGTGAAACAATAGTACAATAAAGAAGAGCACCATCCAGACAATGCCATCTACAAGAACCAACCGAATGAACCCTCCCTTCCAAATTATTTTCATGGGACAATCACTGGGCAACTTCCCAGAAGAAAAGAAGCCACTTTCAGCATCTGGGTCGCCATATAAACAAAGATAATCAGCCCCCACAAACCAACATAAACTTAAAAACCCATAACCCAGAAGAAAAATAATAATTACTTTTAGAATGTGAAGAATGAGAACTCCGGTCTGCTCTCCGGCTTAACCGCATGGATATAGAAAGTTGGATCTCCCTCTCCATTGTAAACTTACAGTCTTAGCCTCTGCTCGCCGGTTGCAGAATACTAAAATAATAATAATTGGTTATTGAATAGGAAGGCAGATCTGAGGATTGAGAATTGAGAATCTAATCTAATCTAATCTAACCAGGTGAGAGATCAGTCTCAGACTTCGAAGGCGCCACCCTTCTCCTCCTTTGAGTGTGGTGTTGATTCAACTCAAATTTCCAACATTGGCCCCCCAATTGGAAATTTGTCTAAAATTTAATGATTTTTAGAATATTGAACTAAATTTTGTTACTCATAAATATACATTCATCTGTAATTATGATGAACAAGTAAAAACCACCGAAACAAATGTTCGAGCGATGCCAAAATGAGATGTAGGGACGACTGTAGCCTACTTCTTTTCTCAGTAGAAGAGACTGTTCATCATCCAATTGCTGTAGGACACACAGAATTTTACAAATACAAAGCTCCTATTTGTATAACTCACTTTATGTCCAGAGTTTAAAAAAAAAAAATCAAATAAATGTACCATAATCGTTCAAGAATTTCTTACGCCGATCATAGGCGTTGAGGCCTCGAATGTGAGCTTGGTATTGCCTGAAACCACATGATTCTATCAACAAAATTCATGAAGGAAGAGGTGGAAATGCTAATTAACGTAGAGAAAGAGGAAAGGTTGAGAAATTACAGCTCTCTCTTCTCTGTCGTCGATAACAGATTTCAGAAATCCAAAAGAAGCCATTTTCATTTTTCGGTTTCTAAATGCAAATAGCACGATCAACCCTAGACTGAAGTTTTTCACAAAAAAAAAAAAAAAAAAAGACCCCTAGACTGAAGTGTCTCCCTTGGAAGTTTGTATTTGGCAAAAAAAACCATTAGGCTACTGGTATTTTATTTTTTTTTGTTGATTAAACTCGGATCTTTTATTTGGATATATTTAGTTCTTAATCATTTATTTGTTATCTCATTAAACCATAGATGATAAAAAAAATAATAATAAATGACGAGGGACTTAATATATCCAAATAAAAAATTAAGGGTTTGATGAACCAAAAAATGAAAGATCATGGATCTAATGATGTTTTTTTTGTATTTCGGTTTCTAAATACATTTTTTTTTACCTTGCAAATTATATTCGATAAACTCCAAACCAAAATTGACTTTTAAGTGTCTTCCCTGATTAATCATATCATAGGAATATAAACTCGTTGACATGATATTTATGAAATTCGGACCATCATCTGGGAAAAAGAACGTGTGGAGTCACTATAGCAAAACTACTCAATACAATCACGTTTTGAAGGTCTTGGCTCGGGAAGTCCTAGCGACCTTGTCAAGGATCCACTTATAAAAATCACGTTTGGTCCCGTAAATCATGGATCTAGTAGTTTTAAGGGATATCAAGCTCGGATATACGACACACGTTCACCTATCAATAGGTAACACACAATACATCCGGCTCCTAAACTTATAACAGTCTTCTACAACTCAATCACAGTATAAATAAAGTAAGTACAACTCAAGATACACTACTCCATTCATTCATTAAGCTTACATTATACCTTTTATTTACTATTGTATTCATCCTCAATCCTCCCTTCAAAACTGACTTAGGCATCGGGGTGAGTTAGCCGGACTCCCCCTTCCCTTTGACCTTATCTCTATCCAATTGCAAGTTTACAAGTGAACTTACACCATTCAACCACATCAAATTGGTGTGGTGAAGATGGAACAAACATAGTAATAACTCACTTAAGCAGTTACATCCAACTCTCATCCTCTAGTGCACTCCCTGCGTCTAGAGTCTAGAGAGCGGCGAAAGAAGAAGCGCACCGACAGTTTCAGGTCAGTCATTACGTAGCTCTGGAAACGACGAAGGATACTGAAGCCTTAAAGCCGTAACAACAAAGGCTCTTAAGCGCTATCTCTCCACGACTAGCAGAAAACCTCGGATCTGCCCATGATTTTGTCAGCATAATGCGACAAGAACACGCCATCCAAATAGAATAAGTTAAGGAGAAGCTGAAGATATAAAAAGAAACCATCATATATATGAAAAAATCTAATAATACAGTATGCTCTACCAGACACCACACCGTCCGAAACTACTGTCATCATCGAGACGAATCACCAAGAAATCGACTAAAGGGATCTAGCGCCCACTCAAGGGGAAGAGAACACTCTCCAATAAGGTATCACAAATCTAGAACTCCCTCAGTGTGAAACGCAAGGAATGGCAATGAGCAATCCCTCGAGAGATCGACCCTTATAAGAGAAGAAATATTACCCTCCCCAAATATGAGGACCCGAGACTCAAACCACATAAGGACCCAACACAGATCTGTCAAGTACTGACATTCAGTTAGGAAAAGGTAGTCGAGCCTAAAGCTCAGGATCGATGGGCTGCCTAAGGAAAGGAACCTACTGTGGAAGGGCAAGGATTTCGAGGCTAAGTTCGATACGATCCAAAAAGAATTGGATAAGCTCAAAAACAGAATCGATGAAGTAGGGACTGACTCAAGAATCCTGACATAACAAAGGTAGAAACATCATTATGTAAGAAGATTATGACCGAACCCATGTCGAGAGGGCTCAAATATCCGCTGCTGAAAGAGTACAACGGACATGGGACCCTACTACTCATATACAAAACTTAAGGCGTGCTATGGATACTACCACAACAAGTGATGTTATGATGTGCCGCCTTTTTCTGTCCACCTTAAAGGATGTTACCTCCTACTAGTACACGCATCTCGATATATGAACTATCAGAAGCTTTAAGCATATGTCCGGACTCTTCACGGACCACTTTGTGACGTCTATCCCTGATAGCAACACAATGTAGGATCTCAACTATCTAGTCCAACATGAAAATGAAACTCTAAAGGACTACGTGGAGTGATTCCAGCAGGAATCCATTCAGGTCAATATATTGAATATGGAGGGAATAATTGGCATCATGGTCACCAACTGCCTCAATAAAGAGATGTAATTAGAGTTGTCCACCAACAGGCCCCGAACCTTCAAGGACCTTATGACTCGGGTAAGGGATTTCTACAAATGGGAGGCCCTTTGGCTAAATCCTCTACTAAAAGATAAGACCGTCTCCACCACTGTATAAGGGCAGCACAGAAATGACAGGGATCGAGATCGGAAAAGCAATAAGAGCACTCGGAGAGATCAACAATCTTCTCCTTGAACGCTCCTAAAAAGGAAGTCCTATAATGGGTAAAGAGAAACATGGTATACATCACCTACGCTCCAAAGATGAAGAAATCGCCTTTGCGCAGCAATAGGTCATACTGCAACTTTCATAAAAACGAATGACATGGCATTGAAGATTACATGAATCTTATTACCGAGCTAAAGAAGTCAGCTGCCCAAAGAAAGCTAGACCATATATTTAAGAAGATTGGGCGGGGCTCGACATCATAGTAGAAAGAGAGCGTGAGGCAATGATAAAGCCCTCTAAGGCATCATCCACGTCATCACAATAGGACCCGATCCAGGGCAAGCATCCAAGGTCCATCGAGAATAAGAGGCATGAGACGCTGAGGTTAGACTTCTCATTCGACAAAACGAGCAATACCCCTTAGATAACGCATGATGATGCGCTAGTGATAAAAGTTCAGATCGAGGACTTTAAAGTTTGTAGGGTATTAGTAGATATGGGAAGCTCGACCAACATCATCACAAAGAAAGCCTACAAGGCACTTCGCCTTGAACCAAACAAGTTTAGCCCCACAAAAGCTCCCTTAATAGGAATTGGTATCGACACACACTCCCCCTATTGGGCAGTGTTGTTATGAAGGTCAAGAGCAGGGACGACCACCCCACTTGGCAGTCGGAAGCGGATCTCCTAGTTATATATGTCGGTCTACCATACAACGTGATAATAGGACTACCTCTGTTGTCTGGCCCGAGAGGCGCTTTGTCCATCTAGCACCTGGCATGGAAGATTCCCACATCTGAAGGAATGACCATTGCCTTGGGAAATCAAAAAGTTGCCCAATAAACATACATGGCTACACTGCAAATGAAGCCATCAGAAGCCAAGCCCACTAAGAAAGAAACTGAAAGGGTAAAACCAGTAAGGGGCATATAATCGATCTGGCTGGTAGTAGGCAAGTCAGTGCAAATCCCAGCAGAAATTCCTTCTCCCATAAAGGAATAGATAGTCCAAATGATAAAGGACAACATTGTTGTTTTCGCCTAGTACCCAGCAGACGTGGTCGAGATATCGCCCGAGGTAATGACCCATTCTTTGAATATTGACCTAGAAGCTCGGACTTGAGCTTAGGTCGCCCGAGTTTTAGATTCAGCCACCCGAGTATCAGCTTTAGCTGCCCGTGCTTCAACTTCTCGAGCCTCAGCCTTCCTTAATTCCTCAGCGAGATTAACACTCGCATGGGATTGGCTCAACTCTCTTTCCAACCCCTCACAAAGAGGGTAGAAGCTGCATGATCTTGATGTGTCCTCTCTAGCCTTATCTCAAGCCTTACATACTCTTAATCTAAGAAGTTGTATTTTTGACTCACCTCCTCCGTCAATGCCAAAGCCTAAACAAAAGTGAAAGTTTATGACCGCTCAACATATGGGAATAAGTTAATCAAATGACAACTTACCTTGACAATGTGGGTAACATACACATCAGTCACATAGCAAACTTCCATCTTGTAAAAAACCTTACCCTCGACATGTATGAGAGTAAGTCGATCGAGATTGTGGTAAATCTGTGGACCACTCAGAGAAACATGATCCCCCCATAGCATCGGGCCCAAATCTAAAAGAAGTATGAGGTTATTAAAATCCCAAAGAATACAGAATGAATGCATAAAAAGTAAAAGCACTTACCCGAGAAATATCAAAATGCTGAACCAGGCCTCTTCCTTCGTAGTTAGAGGCCCATCCTTCGGGCTCACCTCTGTTTCCCCCTCGTGGGGCGCCTTGGAAGAATGAGCTTTCTTCCTTATAGGACCGGAGGAAGCATCCTCCGAGGTAAGCGCTTTCCTCTTGTGGCGCCTACGAGTAACCTTAAGCTCTCGGGCATGGGTCAAAACATGAGCCTCAACCTCATTAGGAGACGGCCCCTCTGAGGTCGCCCTCTCATCCTCTACCTGAGGAACTTGAACCTCAAGCACACCCTCCGAACGAGCCCCATCAAGAATGGTTCTCTCATCTTCCCTCAAAGGAGCTTGAGAGCAGGCACATTCCCCTATAGAACCTCTTCAGCATCATCATCCTACGCAATGTCTGAATCAGACATCACAATTATAAGGATTTCTTTGGTGGCCACCCCACCTTCTTAAGTTGAAGCTTTAATACTTGGCTCCACAATAATGAGTAATGATCAGAAAGCATTAACTGTTCCTGGCACGCCCATTCAAAGAATGAGAACTGCAACACTGGCGAATAGAGACGCAAAAACGCATAAAAATGCACTCTGACAACTGTATTTAAGAGCAAACCAATCGATGGAAAAATCAACCGCCAAAAGCTCGCATAACTTTCTTATTAGCCCCTCATTTCTTAAAAAAAAAACCCAAAAATATCAAGATCAATTCCCCTCTTTCAACTTATCAGGAATCAACAAGCACAACGCTTTGCGAGGCTGATGCCTTCTCATCCTAAAAAACGATAAATTAGACCTTGAGGAGCATCTGATATCAGACGAGGATAAACTCACATATGTGGCAATTATGAAGCTCGAGCCATCACCCGAGAAATAAAAGAGTGGAGTCACTATATCAAAGATGCTCGATACAATCTTATCTTGGAAGTCTTGGCTCGGGAAGTTCCAACGACCCCATGAAGGATCCACCCGTTATAACAAGCACGTCCGATCCCGTAAATCACGGACATACTGGGCTTAAAGGATATTAAGTTGTATACGGGTACACATAGCATGTCCCGCTCCTAAACTTATAATCGTCTTCTACAACTCGATCATAGTATAAATACAGTAAGCATAGCTCAATGTACACTACTTTATTCATTTATTAAACTTACATTATAGCTTTGATTTACTGTTGTGTTCATCCTTAAGTCTTTCTTCAGAACCGATCCAGGCATCGGAGTAGGTTAGTCAGACTTCTATCCCTCTTTAACCTTGTTTTGTCCAATTGCAGGTTTATGAATGGACTTGCAGGATTCAACCACATCAATTAATTACTTTATTTTATATTATCATCGTCAGATTTATTTCATATCAATGATTTAATGATAAAAAATACAAAGTAATGGTTACAAACAGAGTAACTATAGAATCCACCTAACTATTATGCTTGGTTAAGAGTAAATTGTTGAACCTGAGAAGAGGGATCAAGAATGCCTCGGAGATATAGTAAAACCTCTATATAGGAATACACTTGGTACCAGACTATTTGTATAACAATTGTGATGTTATTACTAAGTAGAGTTTGGTAATAGAGGTTATTATCAAGTTGGTATCGAGTATTTTTATAACAAAATAGAGGTTATTACCAAGTTGGTATCGAGTAAATTGTTGAACCTGAGAAGAGGAATCAAGAATGTCTCGGAGATATAGTAAAACCTCTATATAGGAATACACTTGGCACCGGACTATTTGTATAACAATTGGGATGTTATTACTAAGTAGAGTTTGGTAATAGAGATTATTACCAAGTTGGTACCGAGTATTTTTATAATAAAATAGAGGTTATTCTTATATAGAAGATATTAGTATGCACACTGTTAGTCGCAGGTAATAGAGACGATAATAAGCTACGCCCACCCAAGTCTGAACTGAATAGCCAACCCAATTCCCATAATTCCCAGTCTTAAATTCGAATATTACTCTCTCTCCTCCTTTCCTTTTCTCACCATCTTCAGCTTTCAGTAAACCTAACCTAAACATCCCTCCTTTCCTTCTTTGTCCCTTGATTCCTTCTCAAATCAATCTCCAATTTCCATCTCGCCGTCGTCGATCATCACCACCACCAACAGGCAACAGGCTGCAAGCAGACGGCTAAGCTCTAAGGTCCGATATCGATATGAATTCTTCTTCTTCTGATTCCTCTTATTCTGAGTTGTTTCAGTCCTCTTGCATGGAAAAGGATTACTATATATAAACATGAAATATGAAACAGAGCAATGACACCTCAGGTTCAATGAAACCAATAGACTGCAATTTTCATTAGTACGGGTTAGGTTAAGACAAATTATGCTATCTAATCTACTCAAAGCATCAGTTGATTCAGGACTTACCTGCATGATCTTTCGGACTAATGTAAGAGAGTAGCCTGCTTTAATTAGGGAATCCAAAGCAGCTCCTGCGACATAACCAGAGTTCAGGACTGCCATTTTGATTGCTTTGATCTTTGCTATTTTGGTTTATTTTTCAGTATGGCTGGAATTTTTTTTTCCTTTATTCCTTGTGTTTGCTTTGATCTTTGCTGGAAATTTATGTAATGTCAGTAGCTTTATGACTAAACAACTTTGCTGATTTTGATATTGTTTGTAATTAATTTAACATGCTTTCCTAAATTGTTGGCTATTAAAGCTAATCACCAACTTTTAGGTTAATTATCCATATGCCATTGCAAACTATGAAGTATGATTAAAGATAAAGAACCTTTTTTTTTTTTAAGTTTTTGATATTGTCTGTGAACTTGTACCTTATAGACTATTTGGTGGTGCTCTACAACTAATTCAGGTTGGTTTCTTTGTTTGTAAGTGAAGGCCTCAAATTTTGTAAATTAAAGATTTTGAATTGGAGTTTTAGTGTATGTAGTAAATTTTGAAAATTGGATGCAGCAGCAATTATTATATTAGAAGATTCTCTTAATTTGTATCTGAGTTTTAAAGTTAGCTTAATAATTTTAATTAAGCTAATGGGGCGGGTTTGGTTTTTGGAACTCTATAGCTGACATCACCTATGATTTAAGTTATGTGTCCTCTGCAGTTCAGTTCGGTTTCAAAAATAGAGTGTTTTTAGGTTCAGTTCATTCTCACCCTAATAATTGATGGGTAGTTTGTTTTCAACCAGTTCAATAAGGAGAAGAAATGGAACCAGAGGTGATTAAAGCGGAGCTAGTGCTGCCAACTCATTTGAGCTTCAAGAGGATACAAATGTATGAGAAATACCCAAAAGGCCAAGCCAGGGGTCGACACTGGAAACACCTCAAGCAGATCCTTCAGGCTGAGAATTTCCAGAACTATCCTATTGATGAACCCAATTGTAATAATATCAAAAACCTAACCATCTCACCTTTTTTTTATATAATTTTTTGCCATAAGCTTTCAGAGAAGCTAAGAAGAAGACATTTGACTTTGCGCAGTCAAAAAGGCTTATATATGTGAATAATTTCTAAGTCTTCTATTGATATTGAATTCACTTCAGCTGAGTTATTGTTTTTTGTTTTGTATCTACCTACTGTGCAGATATCAATATTGAGTCACCACCCTCAATGCATCCATGCAAGAGGATCTGTGACATAACTGGATTTGAGGTATGGGTGTCTCAACTCCTGACACGTCTTCATTTGAGAAGCTGTGCTAAATGTTAGACTGATTCAAGGATAATTTCTTATTGAGTAATGCTATGCATCCCAAAAAATTTCATTCCATCACTTTTCCACCTTATGGCGCACTCCTGACTGAGATTTGTCACATCATGTGGGAAACTTGTTAGGATAAAACCTTTGTAGTATGCATAAAATGATTGTTTCTTACTCATTTATGATACTTCAAACCACCAAACTAAGTTTTTCGATTCTTAGGACGCTTTTCATGGGTCAATAGAGTTCAGACAGTGACTTAATTAGAACAATTCAGAAGTATCCTTAATTAGAAATTTAGTTGGTGGTTATTGGAAGAGCACTTGACATGTTCTTCTTCATGCTGTACAACCTGTTTGGTCGATGGTTGTCTACTACTTAAATGGCTTTTGTCCATTAGGTTAGTGACTCATTTGTGGTATGATAAGTAATGTGGAAAGTGAGTAACAATGTCATTAAGGAGTGCCTGAGTTACGAACTAGATAATACCTAGTATGAGAAAAGAAATGAAGGGGTCTGTCTGTATGACCTAATTTGATTTTCCAAAGTCCTTGAAGACTGTCACATCTATCCTAGGACTTATTGTTTCACTTGTAAATTTTCTTATGTTTAACAGACTTGTTTAATATTGAGCTTCAATTACATGAAATCGATCTCAGCAACTGGGTGTTAAGGTTGTTCAGTTTGCTACAGTTAACCAAATTGATGTCTTTAACTCTAGTCTTCTTTGCTAACATAAATTTTATGCTTGACTTTGTTAGAGTGGTTTGTTTAGAATGAAATGACAAATTATCATAGTTGTTGTAAATAGTATCACAATTCCTATGTATTTTTTTTTTTTGTTACTCATGTTAACTCAATGATGTATATTAATTATATATTTTGTTTTTCAGGCACCTTATTCTGACCCAAGGACCAACCTCCGATATGCCAGTACTGACGTCTTCAAGCTTGTAAGATCACTTCCAAATGAGTATGTGCAGAGGTATCTGGCACTGAGAAATGCAGCTGTTGTTCTGAAATGAAGTATGCCCAGGGTAAGATCGATGGTTATATTTCTATTTTGTTATTATATGATATAATATAAAAGGAAATACGGGAGTGAGTTGGTTCTGTGCCCTTCAAATATCCACCCACAGGTGAAAATTTGTATTATGAATGGAACAAAGGAGCCGAGCAGTGTAAATTGATAGTAGTTTGATTTGAGATGCAAACTAATCTCATCTAGTATCCTCATTGTGTTGCTGTTAATAGAATCTCTTGATCAACTTCTTCTTCAGTTAACATGTCATTTCACATTGTGTTTTTAGAGGATAATATTGCTCGGTTCCTCCTCAAATAATTGCAAATCTCTAAATGCCCTCTCAATGACATTGCGTAATGCAGACTAGATTGCTGCTACAACATTTTGGTTCGAATAATCTTATCTTCCTTGAAATCTAGGCCCATCACTTATGGGCACTTCCACTCGAATATGCGTACAAAAGACTAAGCAGTTATGGAAAGAGATTGGGTTGTCCTTTTTAGAAAGGGCAACTAGGAACTAATTTGTAACAGCTAATGAGAAATGTTGCGAACTAGCTGTTAAACAGTTTTAGTTTGCAGCTCAGCTCCTCCCTCTTCTCAAGTTGAATGTGTGTGGTGAAAATAACATTCCAAACTTGGACAAAAAAACTTCTTATCTGTGATCATGTTTGTAATAACCTGACAGGACCGGTCGGTTCCGGTTGGAGTTAAATAACCACAACTTTGAAAACCGTTCAAAACAGTCGGTTTGCGAAACCACTTGAACAGGTCCCCATTGAACGGTCTATTCGAGTCACCTTTCACCGCTCATATTTAATTAAAAAATAAAAAATATTGCGCACCCAGGAGGCATCGAAGCCTTGAATGCTAACTACAAGTATTGTATAGTTAACTAGAATGACAATGTTATATTGTATATTAAAATACCATTTAGTATTAATTTTTAATTATTTTATATTTTGATAAATATTATACAAAATTATATATTTTTAATATTAATACAGTTTAATTAGTATATAAAAATTTAAATATTACATAAAATAAATTTTAAAAAGTTTAATGAATTACATAATTTAAGTTTCTTTTTAAAGAATGACATAATTTAAGTGAATTATATAATATATACCTTATTATTTTATTATATTTACATACTAATAATATTTTAATGATAATGAATATTCATTTTAAAAAGTATATATTTGACATATTTCATTTTTTTTGTATATCAAATTTTATTAAATTTTAATTTATTATATTGAACTTATGAATTTGATATCTCTAATAATTATAAATTTATACGAAAAACTTAATTTTATTAGCATAATTTCTATTAAAATTGTCAATATTTTACTATGTTACGAGGTTGAATATGAATAAGAGTATTATTTTTCACAAGATGATTTGAATCCCGATCGAATTCTGGTTGAACTTTTAACCCTTGACCCTTTGTCTTTTCTAGTTCTTTCATTGGTCCAGTTTTGATAACCATGTTTGTGATGTAGGCCGAGATTTTGTAAAGATATCTGCAAGTTGTTGATGAGAAAGAAAATAAAGTGTGGAAATAAAACCTTTAACAACATGTTCTCTTACCACGTGACAATCGATGTCAATTGTTTGGTTAACAAAACATGAGTATATAAAGCTTTATTGGAATTAGAAAGCTCGTAAGCAAATAACTCAATCATTAAAGTACTCAGACTAATGTTGCCATTGATCTGTATTCTGCTATGAAGCACAGACTCTTCCCTGGGGTCGTCGTGGCCGTGTCGGACTAGGGGACTCGGCGGGACTCGACAGTGACGCGGCGGGGACACAGCGGTGACATGGGACACGGATGAGACTCGGCAGGGATACAGATGGGTCTCGATAGTGACACGGTAGGGACTCGGAGGGACTCGGCTAATGGTGAAAATATGTAAAAGTTTAGGGTTTTTTTAAAATCTTTTAAAACCTATGGTTCCATTACAAAATTTGACAAAAAAAAAATCTAAACTACATCTAATTCTCACCTGTGTATCGCGATTATATTCTCTTCCTTCTTCGATTTGTTTTGTGATTTAACAAGTTTTTTTATACATTTTATATCAAATATATATATAGAATTAATTATATAGAATTTGTCGTGTCCCACCGCACCCGTGTCTCATATTTTCTAAAAATGTCGTTTGCCATGTCCGCAACCGTGTCCGCACCCGAGTCAGTGCTTCATATGTATTCTGCATTAGCTTATGAATACCTTACTATCGATTGTTTTTGTATATGGTAGGACTAGTATGATACTGTTGAGACATGTAATATCTTTCCCATTTTTGAATATGCAGCTGATCTCACGAGTTGTAGATATAAAGATATCTAAACAGTTACATAGATAGATATGAAAAAGTTCATATACATTAAAAATCCAACATGAAATCTCAAATGGATAATCAATCCATTGGTAGATATCGAAGGTGATAATAGATGTAAGTAATTCTCAGACTTAAATAATCATCATTGTGATTCTAGATTGTGAATCATAATGCTTTGACATTGTTTCTTTTACACTTGAGAAAGTAGTATATCGGGAGATGATTGTATCTTACATGAAGTAATCGCAAGGTAATTGGATGATAGATTAAAATTCATCGTCCTTGGATGATGAGAGATATATCTTAACCACTTGTGATAGACTTACTCTAAATCCTTGCAGGATGATAGATTAAAGGTTGAAATGAAATTTCATGAACCAATCTAGTCTGAGCAACTCGACTTTGACAACTAACAAATGAACTATATATGTGATTTGACACATTCCATGGTCACAATTCATTTGGATATAGTTGATGAAAGATTGAATTACACCGAACTAGTCACTAAAAGGAAAAATGTCAAAATCAACTTGACTTCTTATGGTTTTATATGAGTATTAAATTTCTTTCTTAAGATGATGAACTTACTGTTAATTGAAATAATTTTGGATAAATTAATAGATAAAATTAGAGAGTTAATTTTATCTAATTCTAAGTTACAAAAGAATTGCAATAAACATATACAACTAGTTCGAATAAGATCCTAATGTTATACATCGATGACATTCTTTTTATAGGAAATGATGTTGCATTTATGCAATCAGGGAAGGTTTGGTTGTCCAGTGTCTTCTCTATGAAAGACTTCGGAGGGGCACCTTATATTTTTAGAATTAAGATATATAAAGATAGATCGAATAGGTTGTTAGGACTCTTCCAGTCTACATGTATTGAGAAAGTGCTAAAGCGTTTGCACTAGACTTGATGTCGCCTTTGCACTTAGCATGTCAAGTCGATTTTAGGCCAATCTGAATGAGTGCCACTGGATTGCTATCAAGAATATTCTTAAGTAGTTGAGAATGACTAAAGATATGTTCCTAGTATATGAAGGTGGAAATCTGAAAGTTGAAAGCCTTTTCAGATGCTAGTTTTCAGACAGATTAAGATGATTAGAAATCTCAAACATGATATTCTGAATGAGGATGCGGTTAGCTGGAAAAGTTTCAAGTAAGGGATCATAGCTGACTATACGGTCAAATTAGAGTATATAGCAACTTCAGAAGCAGTTAACAGGCAATTTGGGATAAAAGTTCATTACTAAACTAGTAGTGGTGTCTAACATTGTTAATGGGATTAACAGTGAAGCTATTCCATAAGCTAAGGACCCACGGTCTTATAATGCATCCAAACACTACTCTATACACTACCATCTCATCAGGGAGATAATAGCTAGAGTAGATATGAGAATTGAACGAGTACCAACTGAGGACAACATAGAAGATCCTTTGATGAATGCCTTATCTCGGAAGGTTCACGATCGTCATGCGAACTCTTATAGGATTAACTTCAGGAATGAATGACTTTAGTACAAGTGGGAGAATGTTGGTGTTGTGTCCTAAAGGCAATGGTTTTGAAAACTTAGATAAATGAATTATTCATTTGAGTTATTTGATTTATTCAAAATAGCAGTTGAATATATGAAAGACATTTTATCTTTTATTCCATAATTAATGAGATAGAAGAAATCCATGGTTTATATTCAGAACATAAAGTGTTCATACAAGATGAAGCAAGACTATATTTTATGACTTTAATTAAATGACAATAAACTTAAACATTTAAAGTCAAACACTATGTTATATGATTGATGTAATGCTGATGAGACTTGCATGTAATAGTGTCTCATGTTTTTGAAATAGGTAGTTGATCTCACGAGCTTTAGATATGAAGATATTTAGACAGTTACATGGATGTGTATGAATGATTCATATGAATTGGAGGTTCAACATGAGATAACAGGATGGATTAATATGTCTAATGTCACATGTCTTATCTCATTTGTGATAATAGGTATAACTAATCTCCAGACTCAAAGAATCATCAAAAGTATTATAGGTTATGTGATGTGGTGTTTTAGTTCTGGTATTATGCACGATCTATTTGGGCGTGTCTTAGGCTTTGTTTGAGTATCTCATGAATTAACCGCAGGGTAGTTGTATGATAGATTGAGAATTCATCACTCTCGATAGATGAGAGTTATATCCTAGGCCACTTGCAGTAGAATTACTCTAAACCTTTGCGAGGTGGTGGGTTAAGAGTGGAAATTGAGATTTCATTTAACCTATCTGTTTTGAGTGAATTCAATCTGAGTAAGTAAGCAAATGTCTATATATGTGACTTGACAATTTTCATAGTCACGGTTCGTTATGTTAACGAAGGATCGTATTATCCTGCATCTAGTCACAAACGATAAAAGGTGAAAATCAATTTGATTTCTATGGCTTATAGGGGAGTGATAGACTTCTTAACTTTAAGTCGGGGCGCTCATTCTGTTATACGTTTAGTCGGATTAATTCTGATAGAATTAATAGATAAAAATTACGAAGTTAATTTGCTAGTCGATTCAGCGTTAAATGAATTGAAATAAACATATACGACTAGTTGTGGTAAGAGCATAATGACTCATACACTATGAATTGAGAACCAATGATAAAATTGTAATTTTGGAATAGTTCCAATATGAGAGAAAATAGAGATGGCCGAAATTACTACATATTACATGTCTTTTTAGAGAGTTTAATAGAAATTAAGAATATTAAAAAAAAATTGCTACCACTTATTTATTGATTCCACTATTTATTTATTTTATAATAAATCCATTATTCTAATTACTTTTCATAAACTCAAGTTTTATAGCAGAAAGAAAGCGACTTAATGTGTATTGATCATATGAAAATGATATGTATTATAAAGCAAAAACAAATTTTTAGAAAGACATGTAATGTGAAATGAAAGAGTAATTATTTATAAATTAATTAAGTCAATTATAATCCAAATAGGAAATATACATACTATTAGTATTTATATTAGGAACTAACTTCTAATTATATATATATATATATATATATATATATGAAGTTTCTTAGAATAATGTTTTATATTTTCTGGAATTGTTTGAGAATTTTCTGGGCACTTTTTTTCTCGCCAGAAAACGTCCACCCGAATTTCGTTCACCGGATTTTTTTTTACTTGAGTTTCAAAGATCTTAAAATGACCGTCTAATTTAGACGAGTCTAATAGTATAAAAATTTTCGAAAAACGAGGTTAGAAATGTTGGAAAAATGTATTTTAAAAAAAAGAAATAAAACATTTTTCTGTTTGAACAATATAAGTATTATGTTGGAACAAATAGTACAGTAATTTGGAACAAATGGTATACTGATTTGGAACAATGTAAGTAGGACAAAAAAACGTGCCCAGAAAATTATCAAAAAATTCCAAAACATGTAAAACATCATTTTAAGAAACATTAATTATTGGCTCAAAGCGAGATTTCTTATAGTTTTGATCCAATAAATTGTTGAAGCATGTAAAATGGATAAAATTAAGGAACAAGTTTTATTGGGATTAAACCATAAGAAATCCCACTTTGACCCAAGAGTTAAAATTTCTTAGAATAATATTTTACATTTTCTGGAATTTTTTGAGAATTTTTTGGGCACTTTTTTTCTCGTCAAAAAACGCCCACCCGGATTCCGTTCACCGGAATTTTTTTTACTTGAACTTCGGGGATCTTAAAATGACCATCTAATTTAGACGAGTCTAATAGTATAAAATTTTTCGAAAAACGAGATTAGAAATTTCGGAAAAATGTATTTTAAAAAAAAGAAATAAAACAATTTTCTGTTGTAACAATATAAGTATTATGTTGGAACAAATGATACACTGATTTGGAACAATGTAAGTAGGATAAAAAAATGTATCCAGAAAATTATTAAAAAATTCTAAAACATTTAAAACATTATTTTAAGAAACTTTAATTCTTGGCTCAAAGCGAGATTCCTTACAGTTTTGACCCAACAAATTGTTGAAACATGTAAAATGGATAAAATTAAGGAAAAAGTTTTATTGGGACTAAACCGTAAGAAATCCCGCTTCGACCCAAGAATTAAAATTTCTTAGAATAATGTTTTACATTTTCTGAATTTTTTTGAGAATTTTCTGGGCACTTTGTTTCTCGCTGAAAAACGTCCACTCGGATTCCGTTCACCGGAAATTTTTTTACTTGAGCTTTAGGGATCTTAAAATGACCGTCTATTTTAGACGAGTCTAATAGTATAAAAAATTTCGAAAAACGATGTTAGAGATGTCGAGAAAATGTATTTTAAAGAAAAGAAATAAAATAATTTTCTATATCCTCTCTTTCCTTTTATTTACAAATTTGTCACATTGCCCTTTTCAATTATCATCAAAACTAAATAGTTTTGTTATGTCACACAATAAACTCCTTGTCACACCCTAACCCCTTGTCACACTGGATCTCACCCCTATATATATGGGTAAATTACATACGTGGTGTACAACTTTTACCTCAAATCACACTTTGGTGTACAACCAAAATTTTGTCACACTAAACCGTACGAACTTCAGGTGACCTCCCACTAAAGTGTACAGCCGGTTTTTGTGACCGGTCAACGCTGGTCAACTATGTCACGTCAGCATTTTTCATTGTAGAATTAAAAAAGTGGGACCCACTCTTTATGGAATGACTAATATAACATTATTCTTTATAAATTTACTAAATTGCCCTCATCTTCTTCCTTCAACCTCTCTCTCATATTTCTCTCTCTACATCTTCTCTCTCTACTATTTCTCTCTCAACCTCTTCAACCATCTCTCTACCAATTAGAATAAAAATCAGATTTCTCTCTCCTTTTCTTTCTCTCATAAATATCTCTTAAAAGAAAAACATTAATTTATGTGCAGTGCTAGGACAAAGAAGGATTGCTATCGATATAAGATTTTGGGTTTGCCTTCAAATAAAAGAGATGAAGTTCTAAAGATTAGCAAAGGAATGAAACTATTTTTGTTTGATGTTGATTTGAAACTGTTGTATGGGATATATAAAGCTGCAGGACCTGGGGGTTATAACATTGAACCAAAGGCATTCAAGTCTGCATTTCCTTCTCAGGTTAGTGAGCATGTACATGAATGCTGAGGATTAGGTCTTAGTTTTTCTTCAGTCAAAAATTGTCTCTAAGGATCCAGAGTTTCCCCTTCATTCCATCATGCCAAATGATGATTAAATATATGATGCTCGATTTTATGGTTTAGTTATTGTAAGCTGATTATGGAATGCGCTTGATTTTATGATTTAGTTATTGTAAGCTGATTATAGTAGCTAATCAATTTCTAGCTTTTTAGATTTATGTTCTAGCTGATTATGGAATTCTTATTTTGACCCAAAGTGTTTTAAGAGATATTTATGAGAGAGAAAGAAAAAGAGAGAGAAATTTGATTTTTATTCTAATTCTTAATGGTAGAGAAAGGGTTGAAGAGGTTTAGAGAGAAATGGTAGAAAGAGGAGTAAGAGAGAAGATGTAGAGAGAAAAATAGGAGAGAGAGGTTAAAAGAAGAAGATGAGGGTATTTTAGTAAATTTATAAAAAAAATAAGGTTACATTAGTCATTCCATAAAGAGTGGGTCCCACTTTTTTTAATTCTACAATGAAAAATGTTGATGTGGCATAGTTGACCAGCGTTGACCGGTCACAAAAACCGGCTGCACACTTTAGTGGGAGGTCACCTGAAGTTCGTATGGTTTAGTGTGACAAAATTTTAGTTGTACACCAAAATGTGATTTGGGGTAAAGGTTGTACACCACGTATGTAATTTATCCCTATATATATATATATAAACTCCCTAAAGTGAAACAAGTACAAATAGTAGTGTTATTTATCAAAGTAGTTCTCTTTAAAGTCACTTTGGAAAGTCAACATTAATTATCATTAGTGTGAGAATTAATTTGATAGATACATACACAAATTAAGCATAATATTCAACATTAAAATAGAGAAGTAAGTGACATATCAATATTTTTAATTTAATCTACAACTCTTGGCTAAATATACATGTATGTAAATACTTAATAGTATTACTTCAAAGATATACAAAAAATATACTACTTAGTTCTTTGTGTTTGAGTTAATATTATAAAATGTATTTTGAAATGATAACATGTATATATGTCCATGTATATGAAAGTAATTAAATTATGGACACAAATTTTTTAATAAAGATTCATACATGTACGATTATTTTTTAGTGAAAAATATTATAACCTTTGTTAATAAACTAAGAAACAATTTATTTATTATAAGACTTTTAATAAGATATATTCATGAAGTAATTATTATATAAGGCTTAATTTGATTAATTAAGATATAATAACATGCCTTAAAATTTAATCGTCTAATTATCAAAACCGGGTATTTAACAGCCACAAAATATTCAATTGATGTTTTCTTGTTGAGCATCCACATAGTGAATTGGCTATCGACCGTAGTCCAATCCGCAGGTAAATCAGATTCGGCAGACTGGCGCCTCAATAGCCAAAAAAACGCATCGATGTGTTGGTTCAATCAAAACAATATACAATCAATCGCAACAACATATAATCAATCATAACAACATATAAGATAATACGATCAATCACAACATCTAATGTTATATGTACTTTCCTTTACTTCATAATAAGTGCCAAATCTTTCAAGTGCCCTAAACCAGTTTAAGTCTGGATTTAGATATGATAACTCTCCCACAAATTTAATAGTATTTTCGTTAGATTTAGTTTTCCAGGTCTCGTAGACCTCATATTGTCTACATCAGGCCGATCAATCCATTATCGCGGTTTATAAGCATACTCTTTTAGATCTTCTTCACATGTGAAAGAGTGAAATGTCACACTCGACCCTAAACTTTTAATTTTCACCTAAAAATATTAAATTAAACCCAATAATATATGTATAATATCCAATTAATAAATACTCTGTATATTATATTCTATACCGGAATATAAAGATTGAAACTTACGGACATGGTCATGACAATTCTACCCACCTTAAAGAATTTCGTCCTCGAAATTCATCTCGATTTTCTTCGATTTTCTTTTTAACTTACTATCGAACTATATAACCTTAAATATTTCTATCCTCGAATATTCATATTTAAATCACAATCCACGCTAGGTTCGAAGGATATAACCTAGAGCTCTGATACCAAAATGTCACACCCGACCCTAAACTTTTAATTTTCACCTAAAAATATTAAATTAAACCCAATAATATATTTATAATATCCAATTAATGAATACTCTGTATATTATATTCTATACCGGAATATAAAGATTGAAACTTACGGACACGGTTGTGACATGAAATGTGAAAACACGTAATGTGAAGGTTTCTTTTCTCGGGCCCCTTCAATAATATCACATATTATAGCCTTGCCACCTCCTCCCCGTACATGGAAATGTTCAATCTCATCTTGTCAAAACAGAATCAACCAAAACTTACTTATGTGATAAAATTTTAACATAATTAATATAAGTATATTGAACAATTATGGATTTTGTTTCATCAGCACTACTCAGATTCTTTTGTTGCTCCGAGGTATCATCCTATCAAAATATAATTGACGAAAACAGTTCAAGGAATAAATTGTTAACATAACTAATATTCAACTAACAAAATGCCATAAACCTATAAGTAAAGTATATATACCTGAACAACTATGGATTTTGTAGCATCAGCACTACTCGGATTCTTTTATTGCCCCGAGGTATCATCCTGTCAAAACATAATTAACGAAAACAGTGTTGAAACACCTTTCCACATGATTTTGATTTGATAAAATTATTTAAGTTAATCCATGATTAAGGCAATTAAATTTAAATGCTTTGATTTAATTGTACTAATGTGTTTGTTCAATGTTGAGTATAATTATAAGTGAACAGAAATAAAAAGTACGACAGAATGAAGTCAGCATGAGGCACAAAAGCTGAGTAGAAAACGACTCAGCATAGTAGAAGAAAGTCTTCTTCAGAACAAACGCTTGAAGACGAAGCTGACTGAAGAAGCTGAGTAGAACATGACTCAGCCTCGCTAGAGACAAAGATCGAAGGCAACGTCTATTAGAGTCAAGCTGAGTGTTCATCAGGACAGCGCCAATGATCCATTTGCTAAAACACAAGATCCGATAGAGATCTGTGCCAATTCAGAAGCTTTGGAATTACGCAAAGAGACAGTTTCGAGATGCATGGGTCAACTGGCCATTGGCTAAAAGACGAAACTGGCGCTAGAAGACGAACCTGACGGAAGAAGACAAGCCTGATGCCTGCTAAATTCAGACGACAGGATTGGCCTGCAATATCTGTATGCTGGCCAGTGAATGACGCAAGGAGCCGTTTGAATTCAACGGATACATCCGAATTCAAATGATTGAGGCATCAGAAATTCACTATAAAAGGACAAGTCCAACTCTTGGATCCTTTGCCGAAATACAAAAGAAAAAGAGCATACATACAAAGCACATTCAAACAAGAAAAGAAAATCTTACACCAAATTCTTATCTCTGTGTAAAAGTCTAGATTGAATTTGTATTCATCTAAAGTGTTCTTCATCTAGAAAGAACAGATTTGTATCAATTGTAAAAGTTGAGAGAGTGGTGCTGAGTACTCGGTTTTAGTACTCAGCGGTAGAGAAAATCTAAGTGTTGGGTTATAGAGCTTAGTAGAGTTGAGTAGACAAATAGAGGACGGTACTCTTGCATACTCAACTTCTTTGTAAACGGTTTGTGCTCTACCTTTAAAGAGCTCAGTATTGGATTGAAAAAGCCCAGAAGGACTCTGGGGACTGGACGTAGGCGGTGAGGCCGAACCAGGATAAATCTGTTGAGTAATTTCTAACCCTTTCTCTCAATATATATGTATGTGCTGTTTGCTTAAATTACCCAGGATATAAATTGTATAAGATGACATTGAGTAATCAGAGTGTTGAGTTGGAAGCTGACCTTAAGTGTTAATTCCCAACTCATAAGTAAAACGGTTCTAGTCAGCCTCTGACTAAAGCTGTTTTACATCTCTCTCGGCCGTGCTGACCAAAACTGAGTTAAGTAATTTAAAGAATTGATTAAGTCAGCATAATTAAGCGAAAAAATTATATTAGTTCCTAACCCCCCCCCCCCTTGGAACTAATCACACGGGACCAATAAGTGGTATCAGAGCTCAGTAGCTCACTACTCAAAGATATAACTATCTTGAGCTGATCCCTATAAATGGCTGAGAACAGCACTCGTTTCCTTCCCAGAAATCAAACAACACAGATTCTCCCTGAGGGATTATCAATTAGTCGGCCTCCCTTGTTCTTCGGATCAAACTATACATTTTGGAAGAACAGGATGAAATTTTTTATTCAAGCTATAAACATGAGTGCGTGGCTTACAATAGTTCAAGGCCCATTTGTGCCTACAAAATGGTTAACAACGAGAAAGTTGTTAAAAGTGAAACTGAGTGGTCAGAAGATGACCTTAGAAAACTACAAAATAATGCTTCGGCTATCAATATGCTTCACTGTGCGTTAGATGCTGCAGAGTACAATAAAATTTCAGGTTGTGAGTTAGCACAGGAAATATGGAAGAACCTGGAAGTGACCTATGAAGGTACTAGGAAGGTCAAGGAATCAAAGGTGAACCAACATATGAGACTATATGAGCTGTTCGAGATGAATGATAAATGAAGACATCTCCGAAATGAACGCTAGATTCACCAACATCATAAATGAGCTGAAAAGACTTGGCAAGAACTTCACAGAAGAAGAGCATGTGAAGAAAATCTTGAGAAGTCTACCCAAAAGCTAGCAAGCCAAGAAGACAGTCGTGGAAGAGGCTCAGGACTTGACCATACATAAATATGACGAGCTGATCGGATCTCTACTGACCCACGAGATCTCAATGAAGAACTTTGAAGCTAAAGAAAAGTTAGAGGACAAGAAGCAAAAATCACTTGTCATGAAATCTGACTCAACAGAAGCTGACTCATCAGATGATGAGGATATGGCCATGTTTACCAGGAAAATGAAGAAGTTGTTCAGAAAGAATGACAAGAACAGCAAAAGGCCATTCAGACAAAGCGATAAATACAAAGCTGAGTCAAGTGACAGCAGATACAAAAAGGACAGCTCCAAGCCTGTCACATGCTTTGAATGCCATCAAACTGAGCACATTAAATCAAGCTGCCCCACACTGAAGAAAGATAAGAAAGGTAGCAGAAAAGCTATGGTGGCAACGTGGAGAGATAGTGATGAGTCAACCTCATCAGAAGCTGATGCCACTGAGTCGGCGAACATATGTTTCATGGCTAACGAAGCTGCTGACCTATGCCAATCTGAGCAAGCTGACCCCTCAGATGGTTCTGACCAAGAGGAACACTCCAACAAGGTAACATGTCTTCTCTTGCTTAGAAATGAAATGGTTAACGCCCTGAGTGATCTATATACACTGACTAAAAAGTGTAACAAGAAAATTAAGGCACTCAGCAGGCGATGTGATGAGATTGAAGAGGTCAAACTGAGTGACCTCCGACATCTTCTCCAAGACAACACCAGGCAAGATGAAAACCTAAAAATCTTGCATCGGTTTGTCTCGGAAGTCCAATCAGACTCTAAGAAGCTGAGAAAGGACATCACAACCATACAGAACCAGCTGAGTACATCGGCTAAGAAAAGGTTCTATCCCAATGTTGAGTATCAAGGTACTGGTCAGCATAAATAGTACACTCAGCAGAACAGCCAGTGTGACTGTTGTGGGAAAAGAGGGCACACCATTGATGTGTGTTGGTATACTCGGCGGAATGTCCAATGCGACTTCTACGGAAAGAAAGGCCATACCACTAAGGTATGCTGGCAAGCTCAGCACAATCGTGCTGACCAAAAACAAAATCACCCTCAAAGGGTAACCTATTGTGACTTCTATGGTAAAGCTGGCCACACCATGAATATATGCCGTCACAAAATAAAATATGATGCGTCACCTGTTTATGCTAACCTACGAGGACCCAAAAAGAATTGGGTACTGACGCGGCCTCACGCGGTTGTGGAGTGAGGCCGATCTTAGGGATAAGTGTACCCCGTCGTTATCAAGTAATAAATCTGGAAAGTCCAGGTATCGAATCCACAGGACTTATTTACCACAAGTATCGAATTACTAGGTCTCAGGTGTTATCTAGGCTTTGTGGGTTTTGAGTTTGTTTTCTTAAGTTAATCTACTCCTAGGTTGAATTACGCTACTCCTAGCTGAGTTATACTAGTTCTAACTAAGTTATTCTACGCCTAATTAAGTTAAACTACTCCTAATTAAGTTAAACTACTCCTAATTGATCTTTCACTAATGCAATTACCCGAAGGAACATGGTATGAACGATAATAATGAAGTTAGGTTATTAGGTCTATTGGTTAAAAACCTAATCTAAGTCACTTGTATTCAAGGCGATTAACACTACTTACCCTCCTGAAGTTCCTAGTGCATGATTCCTTTGTAAGGCCGAAACTAGGTCTAAGGCTCAACAATTTGGGCTTAATCAACTAAGAGGTCGTCAATCTCCTAGGCTCTGACTAGGTCAGATTCAGCTCACAATATGTGCCTACTCGATTTTGGGGCTTTTGAATGAGTTAAACCAATTGAATAAAGCGTTAGACAAAGATTAAACAATTAAACATAGAACAAAATAAGAGCTAAAAATATTATTAAAGATGGATGATAATGTCACAAGATACAATTAGCCTAGGATTCATAGACTGTATCAAAAAGTACAAACAAGGAAAGATAAAAGGAGATACGAAAATCCCTTTCAAGGAACCTATCTACTCTGCAATCGGCTTCCTAGGTCTTAAGGATGGACCTTGAATATTCCTCGAGAACAGCTTTGAAGGAGCTTCAATGGATGTCGAAGAAGATGGAGGAGATGGAGAGGAAATTCAAGGGGAAAGCTAAAGTAATTTACAAATAATGAAAGATGCCTAATTACATTGGAAAAATCCTATTTATAGGCGTGGCTCGGGCCCTTTTGATGACCTAATTCGTGTCCTTATGCAGGTAGGAAGTCGTGGGGTCCATCGTGGCATCGTGGGGGCAGAATTGGTCTTTTTGACCAATTCCCGCAGGTCTGCTCGCCGAGCAGGGCGAGCTGCTCGGCGAGCAGGCACTGCTCGTCACGAGCAGGCACTGCCTGCTCGGCGAGCAGGCCTCTGGGGGCCTGCTCGGCGAGCAGGCACAGTGCCTGGGCAGTGCCTGGGTGGTGCCTCGGCGCAGTGCCTGGGCAGCTCGTCGAGCAGCGCCCGGGCTGCTCACCGAGCAGCGCCTGGGCTGCTCACCGATGCTCAATTCGTCGAGCGACTTCCGGGGGTCCCCGAGACACGATTTTTGCCTGAAATTGATCATGTTTTAACCTGCACATGCACATAAACTCCAAACAACATTAGTCCAAAGGCTAAATTGACCCGCCAATCGCTTATTTTGAGCAAACGCTTCGTTTGGTGCGACTTTTGACGGATCAAGTAGCTTCAAAAGATAACGGAATTATAATATGCATGCCATTTTGGCCGTATTTTCCTAAATTGATCATAAAACGAGCCTGAACAACGAAAAGTAAATAAAACATTTCCAATTTCTAACTAACTCACACAAAAGCATTTAAATGCAAGAATTGCTCGCTTATTAACTAAATAATGCTAAAAACCGTTCTAAAACCGTACCCAAAGATAGGGGTTTTTGACCCCTATCAAACCTCCTCGCACTTAAAACTTTACTTGTCCCCAAGTAAACTAAAAAACTAAACCCGCAATCACAAGCAAGCTAGAAAACCTCCCGGTTTGACTAGGTGCTTGACACAATTTCGAGCATCTGTAATTACATGCATTCGGAAATACAAAGTAGAGACACGATATCCAAAAGCCGCATTTCAATTATCATAGGTCATATGTTTTAAGAAAAAGGACACATGTTCAATTAAACGAGCTTGAGGGGATCGCTAAGTAAAACACCTCACCATAGGTAGTTCACTCATTTCACACAATTTTCGGTGGCTAAAGTGTTTACTCTCGGCTTATGTTCTTGCTTAGGATTACGTTGATTTTGCACGTTCATCCGAGTTCCTCTACTATGCTATATGACTCCGATGATATAAAAAACAGCCTCGAATTGGGGTTGTAATGTGGTTAGAGGGTTAAAGGTACAACAAGGGTTAATAGTTCTAGCGCTAGAAAAACAAAGTTCAAATGGCTTTAGCAAATATGAAGTGACTGAGCTTTTTATTCATTCATTACTCTCTTGTTAGGATGTTTTCTTGAGACGTTTTGATTTTAAGAACTGGGGAATGAAGTTCTTCCCTTTTTGTTCGTCTCTCTTCTTTTCTTTTCTTTTTCTGTTTTTCTCTTTTCCCTTTTTTTTTTCTTTTTTTTTTGGGATAGTGATGCTCATTCACTTCTTAGCCTTTTGGCTTGCTACTATGATGCCATAAACAAAGACAAAGCGCTAGAATTGACAAAGGCTCGATGTGAGCTTTGCAAAAACTTTGGGTTAAGTAGCAAACCAAGTGATGGTTTGCAAAAATTGGGTTAGAATGAAAGAAAAATCTATAAACTACAAAAATATAGGCTCAAAGGGGCTTCCTAGAGTGGATGAAAAAGAGAAAATAAGGTAAAGAAAAGGGTTAACTCTAATGAGGCTGATTCATCGTTTATCATCTCAAATCATTGCATGTAGGTTCAACACAGTATTAGGTGCAAAATCTGTAATCTTTCCACAAGTCAAAGCATTCACACAAAAATGTCAAGAAAAAGAGCTTTTTGATGTTCGCTCTTGGGCTCAAATTCAACTCACAATTCTTTGGGTTTCAATTTTGTGTTTACTAGTTCTCCCCAAACTCAAGTTTAACATCACATGCCTTCAATTCTTAAGTTATCTACCTAAGTAATGATTTTAGCATTTTTTCAAAAGTAGGGTCTAAATGCAAACTTTAGCTCATGCTTTTACAGATACAAGGATTATGTTCTACACCTAAACTAGTTGTCATGCAATCTTAGATTCGGTTCTCAGCCCTCAAGGACAAATAACGAAGTTTAGATTCGAAGGAGGTTCACGGTTTTAGGTCCTAAGCATGCAAAACATAAATAAAACCCGAAAACGCAAAACTAAACTAGACACGACGCAACAAAAATTTAAAAATTATACAATTTTTGTAAGTTTGTCTACCCCTCCTCCTCACACTAAAAATATGCAATAAGTTCCAACATTGCATCACAAACCATAAAGTACAAGTGCAAAAAGTTAGGGTGGAGAAGACAACTTACTGATTTTATCGTAATCGTCAAAAATTTGATGATTTTCGGTGCCAAATTTTTTATTATTATTATTATTATTTATTTATTTATTTCAGCTCCGTTCGGGAAAAAATCCCGAACCGTTGCTTATCTCGGCCGAGTAGCGGGTTGGGCGGCAGTGCCCAGCTCGCGGCGAGCTGGGCCCTACTCGCCGAGCTGGGCGGCAGTGCCCAGCTCGCCCGAGCTGGGCCTCCTGGGACCAAAATTTTTTTTATTTTATTTTTTTATTTTTTTAAACGATCACTTTAAAAAAAACGTAAAAGAAAACTAAAAAGACTAAACTAAAAGATCAATGTATAATATAAATAAAATAAACCTGAAAAGTTTTATTAAAACTTGGGTTGCCTCCCAAGAAGCGCTACGTTATAGTCGGTAAGCTCGACATAGAATTCCCGCCTAGGTGTATGCTGACATTCGCGTTAGGAATTCAAATTCCTGAATAAATAATCCGTACCTGCAAAACGGATTATCAGTTTCAAAGAATTTTAATAAAAACAAAGGATAAAATTTAAAAAAGTTATGAAAAAATTTAGTTTGCTCCCTTTTTGATTCCCTTGGTAAATCAAAGAGAATGAAAATTTCTGGACTTGGAGCAAAACCGAACTCTTCTATTTTTGGATTCTTCTCTAGAGGCTCAATTTCAACTGATTCCTCAATTAATATTGAAACTTTTGGTTTCTCATAATTAGGGATCAGTTCTTCATTGTAAATGGGAAAAGATATTACCTTATCAACCTGACCTACCAAATTGGGTTCTTTAATTGATTCGTCCGCGGTTGAATCAACTAGGATCCCTTTTTGTATGCATAAATTTTTAATTGAGGCATACAAATCGTCAATTTGATCTTCGTGAGTAGATAGAAAGTTAAGCAAATGCGTAATAGACTCCTTATTTCCATTGTTTCTAGCCATTTTCTCAAAAAAGAAGAATCATTAGAAATAACAATAAAAATTAAAAATAAATATTCACAAAAAGAAAAGTATAAAGGATTATATATAAACAAGTATAAACGATTATAAACAAATGATAATAACAAGGAATGCCTAAACTAACAAATCGACCTTTGGTTCGATATTGCAGAAGAAATAAATCCCCGGCAACGGCGCCAAAAACTTGACGCGGCCTCACACGGTTGTGGAGTGAGGCCGATCTTAGGGATAAGTGTACCCCGTCGTTATCAAGTAATAAATCTGGAAAGTCCAGGTATCGAATCCACATGACTTATTTACCACAAGTATCGAATTACTAGGTCTCAGGTGTTATCTAGGCTTTGTGGGTTTTGAGTTTGTTTTCTTAAGTTAATCTACTCCTAGGTTGAATTACGCTACTCCTAGCTGAGTTATACTAGTTCTAACTAAGTTATTCTACGCCTAATTAAGTTAAACTACTCCTAATTAAGTTAAACTACTCCTAATTGATCTTTCACTAATGCAATTACCCGAAGGAACATGGTATGAACGATAATAATGAAGTTAGGTTATTAGGTCTATTGGTTAAAAACCTAATCTAAGTCACTTGTATTCAAGGCGATTAACACTACTTACCCTCCTGAAGTTCCTAGTGCGTGATTCCCTTGTAAGGCCGAAACTAGGTCTAAGGCTCAGCAATTTGGGCTTAATCAACTAAGAGGTCGTCAATCTCCTAGGCTCTGACTAGGTCAGATTCAGCTCACAATATGTGCCTACTCGATTTTGGGGCTTTTGAATGAGTTAAACCAATTGAATAAAGCGTAAGACAAAGATTAAACAATTAAACATAGAACAAAATAAGAGCTAAAAACATTATTAAAGATGAATGATAATGTCACAGGATACAATTAGCCTAGGATTCATAGACTGTATCAAAGAGTACAAACAAGGAAAGGTAAAAGGAGATACGAAAATCCCTTTCAAGGAACCTGTCTACTCTGCAATCGGCTTCCTAGGTCTTAAGGACGGACCTTGAATATTCCTCGAGAACAGCTTTGAAGGAGCTTCAATGGATGTCGAAGAAGATGGAGGAGATGGAGAGGAAATTCAAGGGGAAAGCTAAAGTAATTTACAAATAATGAAAGATGCCTAATTACATTGGAAAAATCCTATTTATAGACGTGGCTCGGGCCCTTTTGATGACCTAATTCGTGTCCTTATGCAGGTAGGAAGTCGTGGGGTCCATCGTGGCGTCGTGGGGGCGGAATTGGTCATTTTGACCAATTCCCGCAGGTCTGCTCGCCGAGCAGGGCGAGCTGCTCGGCGAGCAGGCACTGCTCATCGCGAGCAGGCACTGCCTGCTCGGCGAGCAGGCCTCTGGGGGCCTGCTCGGCGAGCAGGCACAGTGCCTGGGCGGTGCCTGGGCAGCTCGCCGAGCAGCGCCCGGGCTGCGCGCCGTTGCTCAATTCGCCGAACGACTGCCGGGGGTCCCCGAGACACGATTTTTGCCTGAAATTGATCATGTTTTAACCTGCACACGCACATAAACTCCAAACAACATTAGTCCAAAGGCTAAATTGACCCGCCAATCGCTTATTTTGAGCAAACGCTTCGTTTGGTGCGACTTTTGACGGATCAAGTAGCTTCAAAAGATAACGGAATTATAATATGCATGCCATTTTGGCCGTATTTGCCTAAATTGATCATAAAACGAGCCTGAACAACGAAAAGTAAATAAAACATTTCCAATTTCTAACTAACTCACACAAAAGCATTTAAATGCGAGAATTGCTCGCTTATTAACTAAATAACGCTAAAAACCGTTCTAAAACCGTACCCAAAGATAGGGGTTTTTGACCCCTATCAGGTACCTAAAGATGAATAGTTTAAAATGCAGGTGAGCCTGAGGTGCGCGGAGAAGTCAAAGCTTTAGTATATTGACAGCGCATGCTCGAGGCATATGACTGGTGATGAAACTCAATTCATCACACTTGAGCGTAAACGAGGTGGAAGTGTAAGTTTACTATTGAGTCAGTCTCCTTAGTCAGGGGTCTCAAATATAACCTATTGAGCGTGGCTCAGCTGTGTGACAACGGTAGGAAGGTTGTATTTGATGCCACTGAGTGTCGGATACTTGAGGGGAAAACAAACGATTTGATTTTAACTGACCCTCGTGTTGACAATGTCTACATGTTGAGTTTAGAAAAGAATTTTTCGAAAAACATATGCTTAGTGCCAAAGGAGGATAACTCCTGGCTATGGCATACGAGACTTGGTCATGTAAGCATGGACCTCCTTGCCAAATTAGCAAGAAAGCAATTAGTTGAGGGTTTGCCCAAACTTAGATTTAAGAAAGATCAATTATGTAATGCTTGTCAGCAATGTAAACAAACCAAAAAGTCTTTTCAAAGTAAAAATATTGTCTCAACTAAACGTCCATTGGAATTACTACACTTGGATCTTTTCGGACCTGTCCAACCACTCAGCTTGGGCGGTAAGAGATTTTCCTTGGTCATTGTGGATGATTTCTCTCGGTACACTTGGGTCCTCTTGCTGAGTAGCAAGGATGAAGCTTTTGAGACGTTCTCAACACTGATCAAAAAACTTGAAAATGACAAAGATTTAAAATTAGCTCACATCCGTAGTGATAATGGCGGAGAATTCAAAAACCAATAGTTTGATGAATTCTGTGAAGTCAGCGGCATTGGCCATAATTTTTCTACTCCTAGAACTCCTCAACAAAATGGGGTTGTTGAAAGGAAGAACAGAACACTAGTTGAAATAGCTAGGACAATGCTGAGTGAGAATAGGCTTCCAAAGTATTTCTGGGGAGAAGTTGTCAACACAGCATGCTATATACTCAATAGGGCTTTAGTTAGACCTATTCTTAAGAAAACCCCCATATGAACTTTGGAAAGGACGAAACCCCAATATTGGATACTTTCGCGCTTTTGGTTGTAAATGCTTTATACTCAATACGAAAGACAACCTTGCCAAATTTGATTCTAAAGCTGACGAAGCGATCTTTCTAGGGTACTCAACTAACAGTAAAGCATGTAGGGTGTTCAATAAATGAACTCAAGTCGTAGAAGAGTCTGTCCATATCGAGTTCGATGAAACTGACCCTACAGGTAAGTCAAGTCAGTCTCACGAAGATGACCCAAGCTCAGCTTCCGCTGACCAAAATGGAGTCGCTGAGTCATTACCACACGGGCTGACCAAAGAGATCAAAATTCCAAGAGGACACTCGGAGAAGTCCATTCTTGATGCTACTGAGAACAACCTGATGACAAGAAATCAACTCAGGAGATATCTTAGCAATGTTGCGTTCGTCTCAGTCCATGAACCAAAGAATTTCACTGAAGCTGAGCACGACGAATTCTGGATCAATGCTATGCAAGAAGAGCTTGATCAATTCAAGAGAAATGAGGTATGTGATTTAGTACCGAAACCTAGGAACCAAAAGACCATAGGAACTAAGTGGGTCTTTAGAAACAAACTAGATGAGCAAGGCAATGTAGTCAGGAACAAAGCCCGACTTATAGCCCAAGGCTATAGTCAGCAAGAGGGCATTGACTATGGTGAGACCTTTGCTCCCATTGCTAGGTTAGAGGCTATACGAATATTATATGCATATGCTAGTTTCATGAACTTCAAACTATATCAAATGGATGTCAAAAGTGCTTTTCTTAATGGATTTATAAACGAAGAGGTATATGTTAGTCAGCCTCCAGGGTTTGAAGACCCAAAATTTCCAAACCACGTTTATAAACTCAAGAAGGCCATGTACGGCCTAAAACAAGCACCACGTGCTTGGTACGAGAGGTTAACCAGTTTCCTGCTGACCAGGAACTATGTCAGAGGCAAAGCTGACACAACTTTATTCATTAAGAAAAATGGTAATACCCTGTTGGCACAAATTTACGTAGATGATATAATCTTTGGTGCTACTGATGAATCTATGTGCAAAGAATTTAGTAAACAGATGCAAACTGAGTTCGAGATGTCAATGATGGGGGAACTCAACTTCTTCCTTGGACTACAAATTAAGCAAGGGAAGAACGACATTTTCATCAGTCAGTCTAAGTATGCCAAAGAAATGTTAAAGAAATTCGATATGGAAGAATGTAAGCCCATATCTACCCCAATAGGTACTGACACTGTCCTTTGCACTGACGAGAAAGGTAAGTCAGTAGACAGTAAGTTATATCGAGGTATGATTGGCTCTCTACTTTATCTTACTACTAGTAGGCCTGACATTCAGTACTCAGTATGTTATTGCACAAGATACCAAGCTGACCCCAGGGAATCTCACCTTATAGCTGTAAAAAGAATTTTCAGATATTTGCAGAGCTCAGTTAATGCAGGTTTATGGTATCCAAATACAAATGACTTCACACTCATTGGATACACTGACGCTGACTATGGACGAGATAAGCTAGAGCGTAAGAGTACTTCAGGAGGGTGTCACTTCCTTAGAAGCTGTCTAGTATCTTGGTTCAGCAAAAAGCAATCGTCAGTGGCCCTGTCAACAACTGAAGCTGAGTACGTTGCTGATGGAAGCTTTGTGGCACAAGTCTTATGGATTAAGCAACAGCTGGAGGATTATGGTGTAAAAACTGAAACAATTGAAGTCAAATGCGACAACAAGAGTGCCATTGACTTATCCAAGAACCTAATCCAACATAGCAGGATGAAGCATGTCAGCATTCGACATCACTTCATTAGAGACCATGTACTCAAAGGAGAGATCAAGCTGACCTACGTACCAACCGATGAACAACTTGCGGATATCTTTACGAAGCCTCTGGCTCGTGAGCAATTTAATATACTAAGGGAAGCTATCGGTATGTCTAATCCTCTTCAATAAAATTCTATGTCTAATTGAACGTTGAGTGATTATCATGCTGAGTGATTTGTGCTTGATCAGTAACTATTGCATGCTGAGCTAAATATGAATTATATAAAATCACCTTATGCTGAGTAGACATACGTATTGAGTGATTATCATAAGCTGAGTTACTAAGCATACAAATACTTCTTCTACGTAAAACTAGGCACTCAGAATTGCAAAAACGTTTAGTATTCTAGATACTGAGTAAAAGCCAGTGAAAACAATAAATGCTAGAACGCACATTAAATAGCCACCTAGGATGATGTAAGCGCAATAATTAGAAAACACATGCGCCGAATGTGTCATAAATGTCAGGGATAACTGTCGATTGATCATCTCGATGTCAAACCGTCATTCCGACCTATCAAATCAACTCGGCACCTCTATAAATAGTGGACGAATTCCCACTTCTTTACATCTGAAATCTTTGGCATTTAATCTCTCTCTTTCTTAAAACCCAAAATCCTCTCAAAATCTTTCAAAAGAATCATGTCCGACGATTCTTAAAACATCTCCGGTGCCGGTTACGATGACAATCGCTCCGATGAAAATCCTCCTTCCCCTGCTCAGCAGGACTATGAAGAGACTTCAAGTGAGTCTCAAGGGGATGGTCAGCATGACCAATCTAATGTCAACACTCCGAGCAAAAACCCTAAAGCTGGCCAAGCAACACCTTCGAAAAAGAAGAAGGAAAAGAAGAACAAGCCACCTAAGGGAAGGTATTCCTCCCTGTATACAACATCGTTAAGGGTTGTGAGGTACTCCGCTGTCGTTGGTTCTCTAAAGGGTTCGTAGAGGCTGAGAAACCCTTCTGTGAATGGATCTCCAAAAATAGTTGGTCTGAACTTTTCTCTCTCCCCGGTAACACCTATCCACAGCTGGTAAGGGAGTTCTACACAAACCTCTGTGTTGATGAGGACAACGCTGACCACTTAGTAACCAGGGTCAAAGACAAAGTCATCACGATCACTCCATCCTATCTCGCAACAATGTTAAAGTTGTCGGCCAAGGGTACAGAATTCAGGACTACGAACGACCACTCTAAAATTGACTATCCTATTGAGTTCTGTAAGCCGAAGGACCACAAAGGAGAAATATCCAGCATGTGTATGGGTCAGTCTCAGAAAATGGCTCATTACATCCTGACCAACTTCCTATTCCCAAAGGTCAATTCCTCCTCATCGGCCTCAAACTTTGAGCAATGTTTCATTTGGCATATGCTGACCTACCAACCACTCAATATGCCCGTCTTTCTTGTCGGCGCATTCCAGCGAAGTACCGGGAAACTCAGGATGGGTTCCCTTATCACGAAAATTCTTCAGGACCACCAAGTAAGCACGGTCGAAGAAGTTGAGACTTGGGGTATAGAAATTACAGTGACACTGCTATTTGGATTAGCCTATAACCAACCCATCAAGTCCAAGAAGGGAAAAAGGGCTGATGAAGAAGGGGATAATACGGTTGAAGCAGCACAGGATGTGCCAACCAAGAAAGGAAAGAAGGTAATGGTTGAACCCGCTGACCGAACAAGGCAAGATAAGAAGCGGAAAGCTGACCAATCCGCAAGAGATATTAACACAGTGCCGAAAAAGATTCGGATTGTTTCTAGTGCCAAGAAAGCCGCTGAGCAAGCACAAGAGGAACCTAAGTCAGCAGAGAAATGTTGGAGTTTAGTGTCCTAAAGACAATTGTTTTAGGATATTAATATTAATGAATAAATTGTTTATTTGATCATTTGTTTAATCAGATATATAGCATTAAAATGTAACTATATATAAAGGCACAAATCTTTCATAAAGAAAGTAACCCTAAGTTTATTTGAGTAGTTATAAAGTGTTCATACAAGCATGAAGTGAGACTGTACTTTATAATAGACCAATAGACTTAAAGTAAACCCAAGTCAAGTAATATGTTATAGGGGTTGGCATATTACTGTTGAGACTTGCATGTAACAATGTTTTCTGTTGAGACAGAAAGCTGATCTCACAAACTTTAGACATTCAGATATCTAGACAGTTACATGGATCCGGTGAAGGAGTTCATTAGGATTGGGACCCGACTTGAGATAACAAAATGGATTGATTTATCCAATGTCAACTGTTCATCTCATTGGTATTAGTAGGTATAACTAATCCTCAGACTCAAACATTCGTTAATTAGTGATTCTGGATCATGGAGTCTGATACTTTGATTCTGTGCAAGCACGATCCAACAGGTGAGAGCCTGGGGTGTGTGAGAGCAGGGTTGGGTATCACACAAAGTAATTGCAGAATAGTTAATGTCAGATTGAGCATTCGTCACTCCCGATAAGTGGGAGATATATCCAAATGGGCGCTTGTGGTGAATTAACTGAAATCCTTGCAAGGTGATAGAGTTAAGAGTAGAAATGAACATTTCACTTAACTTATCTTTTCAGAGTGAATTCAACCTGTACAAGTAAAACCGGACTCTTCGTTATATGTAACCTTTACACGTTCTATGGTTATTAGGAATTGACCGATATGATATAGTTGATGAAGGATCGTATTATATTGTACCTAGTGCAGAAAGGTTAACGTCAGTTATCAACCTGACTTCTTAATTGCTCTGGGGGAATATCATAGGTTCTGCTAGTAACAGCTCGCAACGGTATTCCGTTATATATATGTTGGAATTAATCGTGATGAATAATTTCAAAGGATATATACGGCTAGTGGCAATAAAGAACCTAATGGGTCGCATATGGGACTTGGAATCGGAGGATGAAAATGTAATTAGTGAGACACTATATATGGGCCAAAATTTACATATTAATTAGGGATAAATTAATTTGATTAATAATTATAATTTGATTATGATTATGAATTAAATTAAAAGATTATCTGATAATATTAATTAGAAGTTGTTATGTGATTGAAACTCTAATTAATTATCCCTAACATTAATTAATTATTAATTTGATTAATAATAATTGTTTAGATATAATTAGTTATTATTTAGATAATAGTAAAGTGTTTATTTAATTATCTAATTAGGAATCATATTCCGGATAAGATTCCAATTATTTAATTACCTAACACAACTGGGATTAGGGTTTAGAGAAGTCTATAAATAGACTCCTTAACCCCATAAATTCGACCAACACAAAACAGAAGGGCTAGAGGAATCATTCTGCAACCGTCTCGGCTATTTACAATCTTTCTTACTCCCTCTTTGATCTCGTATCAATTTCTGTTAGAGGCAATCATTACGATTGCTATTATTAAGGTTGATTACTAATTAGTTATTCTTTTCTGTGTTGTTTGTTTTGTTGTTCTCATGAAAGAAGAAAAGACAAACAAAAGGAGAAATTCGTTTTGCTCCTCCTACATCAGGTCAGTTCACATTTTCGCGGATTCCCAGAGATTGAACCGTCGGATCGTCACGATTTTTGGAAAAGGGAAATAGATAAAATAGATAAAATTTTCTAATTCCGCTGCACCTAGGCTTGTCTATTTTCCTTCATTGGTATAAGAGCCTATGTTAATCTGTTATTTCATATATGAAAATAAAAGGGTTTTCAATCAGATTGAATAGATTTATTGTTAGGTTAATTAATCAATTTGATTTGGTTAATTAATCTAAAGATAAATGGTTAAGATGAGATTAAAATATACGTGTTTTGTGGATTAAGGGTTTAACCGTTTGAATCGTTAAAAGAATTAATTAGATTAATCTTTGTAAATTTGATTTTGTAAACGATTTAAACGAAACGGTTAGAACCGATTAATTAGGGATATATATTGAAAAGGGTTATATATAATCATAAATTGCTTTATACGATTTATATATAAAGATTTTAATTTAAAACAAGATTTTAATTAAAAAAAATAGAAATCGGACACAGCAATTTGCTGTGTACAATTCTTATTAAAAGAGTTGTGTTCCAACTCTTCCAATTGGAAGAGTTGGACACGCCAACTCTTCTAATAAGAGTTGGCAAGACTGCTGCCTTTTTGGCAGCAGTCCTCCCACTTGATGCGGATATGATCCGCAACGGGGACGAACCCGGTTTTCGTCCCCGTCACGTGTATATTTTAATTTTTCTAAATATTTGGATTTTTCAGAAAACTAAAATTTATATATATAGAATTAATTAATCCACTTAATTTTGATCGTTGTCTATTTTAAAATTTAGGAACAACGAATCAGCCCATATGAACTTATTAATTGTTATAATTAATAAAAGGATATGGTAATGGTATGTCTTTTTGCGAACCGTTTGTGCTTAATAAATATACTTGCTATATTAGTTAATCACGTTAAATGGTTTTGGTAAAATGATTAAACACAATGATGTATAATCTCTCGTCTTAAAAGTTTTGTGTTCTGGAATTGATTTTACAAAGTTTAATTATTTGTATGTGATACGGTTGAATTAAACACGTTAAATAATCTCGGTAAAATAATTGAACACAAATAATTAATATTTTGTATAATTATATTTTGAATTGTCTAATTAAGTTTATATTTGATATACTTTAATTAAGATAAAATATAGATGATACAAAATTAATTAAAGGTTAATTAGATAGTAAAGTTAATTAAAGGACTAAATTGAAAAGTAATTAATCTAAAGGATTAATTTGATTAACTTAAATATTACATAAAGGGTTTATGTATTCAACCAATTAAATTTATTTAATTGAGTCTTTGCATGTTTGTAGTTATGAACATATTTGGACCCTCTATAATAGTTATTTAGTCTTTTGGTATTTTTGGAAAATAGGACCTGCGTGTCCTATCTTATCTACTCTCTATTGTATTTCTCTTCTCGCCTAAATCCCTTCAAATTAGTTGAAGTATTCTAAAGTAGTATAGAAATTAAATATTGTTGTAAATCAAGGCGCCAAGGAAAAGACGGAGGACATGGACGATAAATATGTAATAGTTAGTATTTACCCTAGGGTTGACCTTTTATTTCGTTTCTGGCTCGACGGAATAATTTAGATGATATGTCCATAATTACCAATGCAAATTGTATGTGTCTGATGTATGCTAAAGCAAATCAAGACTAGGTTAGATTATGAGACTTTAAATAAAATCCCTCACTAATCGAAAGTTAAGTAAATAAGCAAGTTATTAAAATCGGTTGCCCCTCCCTAATATTATAATTCAGCCGGCAGTACTGGGGGGCCTTTGGGTTGTTGAGTAAACTCAAGCTCGGGGTCTTATGGTAACACCTGAATTATCGAAAATTGTTTTTCACGAATATGGGGTAATGCTTAAATTAGGATAGAATAATTGGATGAGTAAACTCATGTTGTTCTAACCTAATGGGCAATATGGTTGGGATTGATAGACGACACATATCAGTTACTAATATGGTTAGTAACCCAACAACCTAGAAATCACATGTTTTGATGTGATTGATTACATGAATCTACCTAATGAATGAAACTAGCTTGTTGAGTAAACTCGAGGTGAAATTTCAGGAGTTAGGATTCTAGCTCACTAAAGGAATTGTGAATATCCTTCGAATTAATATAGAGAGTTATTAATTTGGTAAAATAGTGGGAGCAATTTAAAAACATAAAAGACCAACGTATTTAAATTGTAAATGAATTAAGCAAATGAATAACATCCGTCACTCTATCTCACTCTCAAGTAAATACTCTGAATCATCATATCTAAAATGGATCTACGTAATATTTTACCGATAACAAATTGAATAGTTCAAAATTCACCAACTATTTTGGCAAACTCAAAATTGTTTTGAGGATTCTAAATGATTGGGTATGTATTAAAATACACGGATACCCATCATCAAAATTGTTTTGAAGTTCGAAAAGATTGGGTATGTATTAAAGATACACCAATACCCAATGTCCTTATTGATGATATGCTCCTGTTAAGAAGATTGATGTTTACCGGAAGCACCAATCAGATGACGAACGTACAGGATGTATCATACTTGCAGCTATGGCACTTTGTGTCAAGATGATTGACTACATCACCAAAGCTTTCTAGTATTGGATTTGTGATGAATAATGAATTAATTGTCGACTTAGTTCTACAATCCCTCCTAGAGATTTATTCATAAGTTCATCTCGAACTGACAGATGAATAAACACAAAGACCTCTCTAGAAGAGCTCTTGAATATGCTCAAGATAGTTGAGCCCAAATCTTAAGAATGTGATGTCATCACTTGTTATTAAAGGATCTCACGAGAGAAAAGGAAGTTTCCCAATTCTAAAGATTCCAAGAAGAACAAATGCATTAAAACCAAGTCAATAAAAGCAAGAAGGGAATGCCACCAATATGGTAAAGAAGGGAATTGGAAGAGGAACTGTAAAAGTACTTAGACTCTCTCTAGAAGAAGGGTTATGATGGTGCTTTTACTTTTAGAACTAAAGGATAGATATTCAACTTACTTATGATAGTCACCTAGGCCATGTAAGCAAGAAACATATGTCTAAGCTTCATCAAGATGGGCTTATAGACTCGGTTGATTTTGAATCAATGGGCACATGTAAGTCTTGTTTAAAGGAAAGATGACAAAGGCACCATTTAGCAATAAAGGAGAATGTGTATCGGACACTCTAAGACTAGTACATTCAGATGTATATAGTCATACGTCAAACACAAGCAAGAGAAAGGTTCAATCACTTCATTAGCTTCATAAGATGATCATACCAGATATTGATTCATCTACTTGATGAAGCATGAGTCAGACGCTTTTGAGAAAGTTCAAATGCTTCAAGAATGAAGTGAGAAAAACAAACAAGAAAGAATATTATAGTACTTCGATTAGATCGTCGTAGAGAATATCTTTCTAATGATTATTCTGAATTATCTAAATTGAATATAGGATTCACGCATAATGGACTCCTCCGTATACACCCCGATGTATCTGAAAGGAGAAATTGTACTCTATTGGATATAGTACGATCCATGATGAGCACAACCTCTCTTCTAAAGATGTTCTAAGGCTACGCCCTAGAAACTGCCTTATTTACCTTGAACCGAATATCCACAAAACCGCCAAGTTCTATTCCATTTGAATTGTTCATTTGAAAAGAAACCCAGTTTCTCTTTCATGAGAATTTAGGGGTGATCAGTATATGTTAAATGCATAACATCAGATTAAGTTAGACCCTAAATCTGATAAATATTTCTTCATTGGAATTCCGAAAGAAACAGTAGGATATTACTTTTATCATTCGGATGATCAAAAGTAATAGTATCCAAACACACATTATTTCTAGAGAAAGAGTTTCTTCTAGAAACACAAGTAGAAAGCGTGATTGAACTTGAAGAAGTTCAAGAAGAAGGATTGGCTGAAATAGTGGAAGCGATGGTGGAACCTGAATCTGTCTCACAAGATGAGACACTAGTGACACTGCTAACTCATAGGTCTGGTGGAGTTCATCAAATCCCAAAAGATTTGGATTTCTAGTGGGAGCCGATGAAATCCCAAAGAAATTTGGATTTCTAGTGGGAGACGACGAAGAGGTTCACGTGTTAGACGATGAACCTACAACTTATGGAAGGCTCTTGTAAACCTATACATGTAAGTTAGTGGGAGCTCGTATGAGCCTTTACATGTAAACTAGTGGGAGCTTGGCCGTTTACTTGGTATTATACATCGACGATATTCTACTAATGGGAACGACGTAGTTATACTGCAATCGGTGAAAATTTTGGTTATCGGATAAAATTCTCCATAATAGACTTAGGAGAAGAAGCTTACATCTTAAGGATTAGGATCTATGGAGATAGATTGAGAAGACTGCTTGACCTCTCCTAGTCTAAATACATTGACAAAGTGCTCAAAGCGTTTTGCACTAAGACCTAACATCACTTTTGCTTTAAGCATGACAAAGTCGATTATAGGTCAATCCAAGTGATGGTCACTAGATTCTTGTCAAGAACATTCTTAAGTACTTAAAATGACTGAAGATATGTTCCGGGTATATGGAGATGAAATTTGAAAGTTGGAGACTTTCAGATGCAAGTCATCAAACACATAAAGATGATCTTACAGAATACAAGTTTATTTTGAAAGAGGTACGATTAGCTGGAATAGTTCCGAGTAGGAAATCGTGACCGAGCTAGTAAATTAAATCAGAGTATATATATATATATAAATATATATGGGTGAGATCCAGTGTGACAAGGGCTTAAGTTGTGACAAGGAACTTATTTTGTGACATAACAAAACTACGTAGTTTTGATGATAATTAAAAAGGGTAAGGTGGCAAATTGGTAAATAAAATGAAAGAAAGGATAGAGAAAATTATTTTATTTCTTTTCTTTAAAATACATTTTCCCGACATCTCTAACATCGTTTTTCGAAAATTTTTATATTATTAGACTCGTCTAAATTATACGGTCATTTTAAGATCCCTAAAGCTCAAGTAAAAAAATTTCCGGTGAACGCGAATCCCGGTAGGCGTTTTCCGGCGAGAAAAAAGTGCCCAGAAAATTCTCAAAAAATTCCATAAAATGTAAAACATTATTCTAAGAAACTTTAATTCTTGGGTCGAAATAGGATTTCTTACGGTTTAGTCCCAATAAAACTTGTTCCTTAATTTTATTCATTTTACATACTTCAACAATTTTTTGGGACTATACCGTAAGAAATCTCGCTTCGACCCAAGAATTAAAGTTTCTTAGAATAGCGATTTACATTTTTTGGAATTTTTTGAGAATTTTCTGGGCAATTTGTTTCTCGCTAGAAAACGCCCACCCGGATTCCGTTCATCGGAATTTTTTTTACTTGAGCTTCAGGGATCTTAAAATGACCGTCTAATTAAGACGAGTCTAATAGTATAAAAAATTTCGAAAAACAAGGTTAGAAATGTCGAGAAAATGTATTTTAAAGAAAAGAAATAAAACATGTTTCTGTTGGAACAATGCAGGTATTATGTTGGAACAAATGGTACACTGATTTGGAACAATGTAAGTAGGACAAAAAACGTATCCAGAAAATTATCAAAAAATTCGAAAATATGTAAAACATCATTTTAAGAAACTTTAATTCTTGGCTCAAAACGAAATTCCTTACAGTTTTGACCCAATAAATTGTTGAAGCATGTAAAATAGATAAAATTAAGGAACAAGTTTTATTGGGACTAAACCGTAAGAAATTCCGCTTCGACCCAAGAATTAAAGTTTCTTAGAATAATTCTTTACATTTTTTGAAATTTTTTTAGAATTTTCTGGGCACTTTTTTCTTGCCAGAAAACGCCCACTCGGATTCCGTTCACCGGAATTTTTTTTACTTGAGCTTCAGGGATCTTAAAATGACTGTCTAATTTAGACGAGTCTAATAGTATAAAAATTTTCGAAAAACAAGGTTAGAAATGTCAGAAAAATATATTTTAAAGAAAAGAAATAAAACAATTTTCTGTTGGAACAATATAAGTATTATGTTGGAACAAATGGTACATTGATTTGGAACAACGTAAGTATGACAAAAAAACGTGTCCAGAAAATTATCAAAAAATTCCAAAACATGTAAAACATTATTTTAAGAAACTTTAATTCTTGGCTCAAAGCGAGATTCCTTACAGTTTTTACCCAACAAATTGTTGAAACATGTAAAATGGATAAAATAAAGGAAAAAGTTTTATTGGGACTAAACCGTAAGAAATATCGCTTCGACCCAAGAATTAAAGTTTCTTAGAATAATGTTTTACATGTTCTTGAATTTTTTGAGAATTTTCTGGACACTTTTTTGCTTGCCGGAAAACGCCCACCCGGATTTCGTTCACCGGAATTTTTTTTACTTGAGCTTCATGGATATTAAAATGACCGTTTAATTAAGACGAGTCCAACGGTATAAAATTTTTTGAAAAACGAGGTTGGAAAAGTCGGGAAAATGCATTTTAAAGAAAAAATAAAACAATTTTCTCTTTCCTTTTATTTACAAATTTGCCACCTCCTTTTGGTTAATTACAAAATTGGTCCTTATCACACAATAAGGCTTGTCACACCATAAGAGATGTGTCACACCTGATCATATATATATATATATGAGTAAGACTATAGAGAGGGATTCCCTTACTTCTTATTCTAAGGGAAGATTAGTGTTATTCTAATTACCAAACAAATATTAGAGTTATTAAATTAAATAAATTCAATTTAATTAAAATCCTAATATTCTATCTCTCATTCTCTTAATTACGATTTACACAGCTCCTCTCCTCCTTCCTCTCACGGTTCAAGACACCGCCTCTAAGCAAACTAAGGTTGTTCCAATTAAACTTGTTGAGTCTCTTCCTCCTTTGTATGTTCCTGTTGTGGCCAAGTCTCATTATCTCTCTGCCTTTATGTAAGTTGTCTCCCTCTTTTTGTCCTTTGCTTTTGGAATGTCGTTTTGATGTCTGTATCTCAAGGGGTTACGGTACGGTTTAATTTTATCTCAAAAGTTATGGAAACAGTTGTTTTGATTCGGCCTAGGGGCGGTCATGATAGTTCGTAAACTATTCAAACTCAATTCACCAAAGTTCAGGTTCGATCAGCTCGAGCATTAACAAGCTTGAGTCTGAGCTTTCTTCTATTCCATTATTTTTTTAATTACTATATATATTTCGTTACTCTTTTAATCTTTTTAATTTGATTACATTTGAATTGAGCCATTCACGAGCTTTTCTCGAGCCAACCCTATTTTTGGTCCTCTCAAGCTCTAGTTGAGCCTAAAAGTTTAAGCTCGACTAGCTTTGCGTTCAAGCAAGCCTGACCTTGTCGATTCTAGAGCCAATTCGAACTTATCTTGGTTGGGCTTGTAACACTAACAGGTTTTTTGTGGTATCAAATGCAATAGCAAGTGCATATGCAGCAATATCTCTAGTGATATCACTTGGTGGGAAGAGAAGTTTGGGAATAATTATAACAATACTTGATCTATTAATGGTGGCATTGCTATTTAGCAGTAATGGAGCAGCCACAGCCATTGGATTAATGGGATATCAAGGAAATTCTCATGTTAGATGGAACAAAGTTTGTAATGTTTTTGGGAAATTCTGCCACCAAGTTGCTGCTTCTCTTGTCATCTCTTTGCTTGGTTCCATTGTTTTTTTCTTGCTTGTTTTGCTTTCTGCTCTAAGGCTCCACATCACTTTAATTTCATTCTCAATTACAACTACAACTTCTTCTTCTTGTTTATGTTTAAATTCTTCTTCTTTCTTGCCTATTATTTTACTTATTATATAGTCACTAAACTTCAATTTCTATCACAAACTTGCTAATATGAAACTCATCAGTCACTACCCTTCATTAATCAAGTCATTCTTATAATCTGGAGAAACTTCAAGATAAAGACTTGAATAACAAAACAATCTCAATATTCCTTAGCAAAAACTGTTGATAATAGAGAATGGGCTTCTAGTGAGGGAATTGGATCGTAAGGTAATGTGTGTGTAATCAAAAGAAGAAGATGAGACAGCAGGGCCAAGTAGAAACGGATGGAGACTTTAGGGAGAGCAGTGAAGTTTCTCACCGATTTATGATTTGATAATCTCACCGATTTATGGCCGCTGTCTTGAACGACGAGAGGAAGGAGGAGAGAGAGAGCGGTGAAGTTTAAGAGAAGAAGGAGAGAGAGAGGAGCTGTAAATTATGTAAATCCTAATTAAGATAATGAGAGATAGAATATTAGGATTTTAATTAAATTGAATTTATTTAATTTAATAACTCTAATATTTGTTTGGTAATTAGAATAACACTAATCTTTCCTTAGAATAAGAAGTAAGGGAATCCCTCTCTATAACCTTACTCATATATATATATATATATATATATATATATATATAGCAGCTTCGGAAGTAGAAAGAAAGTTTGGAATGGAAGTTCATCAATGAACTAGGTGTGGTACCTGACATTGTTAATGAGATTAACAATAGGGCTGTTGCTCTTGCTAAGGGCCCGCAGTCTCATAATACGTCCAAACACTACCTCATTCGTTAACTATCTCTTCCGAGAGATAACAACAAGAGTAGATGTGAGAAAGAGTGCCCACCAAGGCACAATCTTATAGATCCATTTAATAGAATGCCTTACCCCAAAAGGATCATGATCGTCATACAAACGCTTATGGGAATGTTTTCAGAAACAATTGGCTTCAGTCCAAGTGGGAGAATGTTGGAGTTTAGTGCCCTAAAGACAATTGTTTTAGGATATTAATATTAATGAATAAATTGTTTATTTGATCATTTGTTTAATCAGATATATAACATTAAAATGTAACTATATATAATGGCACAAATCTTTCATAAAGAAAGTAACCCTAAGTTTATTTGAGTAGTTATAAAGTGTTCATACAAGCATGAAGTGAGGCTGTACTTTATAATAGACCAATAGACTTAAAGTAAACCCAAGTCAAGTAATATGTTATAGGGGTTGGCATATTACTGTTGAGACTTGCATGTAACAATGTTTTCTATTGAGACAGAAAGTTGATCTCACAAGCTTTAGATATTCAGATATCTAGACAGTTACATAGATCCGGTGAAGGAGTTCATTAGGATTGGGACCAGACTTGAGATAACAGAATGGATTGATTTATCTAATGTGTCAACTGTTCATCTCATTGGTATTAGTAGGTATAACTAATCCTCGGACTCAAACATTCGTTAATTAGTGATTCTGGATCATGGAGTCTGATACTTTGATTCTGTGCGAGCACGATCCAACAGGTGAGAGCCTGGGGTGTGTGAGAGCAGGGTTGGGTATCACACAAAGTAATTGCATAATAGTTAATGTCAGATTGAGCATTCGTCACTCCCGATAAGTGGGAGATATATCCAAATGGGTGCTTGTGGTGAATTAACTGAAATCCTTGCAAGGTGATAGAGTTAAGAGTAGAAATGAACATTTCACTTAACTTATCTTTTCAGAGTGAATTTAACTTGTACAAGTAAAACCGGACTCTTCGTTATATGTAACCTTTACACGTTCCATGGTTATAAGGAATTGACCGATAGGATATAGTTGATGAAGGATCGTATTATACTGTACCTAATGCAGAAAGGTTAACGTCAGTTATCAACGTGACTTTTTAATTGCTCTGGGGGAATATCATAGGTTCTGCTAGTAACAGCTCACAACGGTATTCCGTTATATATATGTTGGAATTAATCGTGATGAATAATTTCAAAGGATATATACGGCTAGTGGCAATAAAGAACCTAATGGGTCGCATATGGGACTTGGAATCGGATGACGAAAATGTAATTAATGAGACACTATATATGGGCCGAAATTTACATATTAATTAGGGATAAATTAATTTGATTAATAATTATAATTTGATTATGATTATGAATTAAATTAAAAGATTATCTGATAATATTAATTAGAAGTTTTTATGTGATTGAAACTCTAATTAATTATCCCTAACATTAATTAATTATTAATTTGATTAATAATAATTATCTAGATATAATTAGTTATTATTTAGATAATAGTAAAGTGTTTATTTAATTATCTAATTAGGAATCCTATTCCGAATAAGATTCCAATTATTTAATTACCTAACACAACTGGGATTAGGGTTTAGAGAAGTCTATAAATAGACTCCCTAACCCCATAAATTCGACCAACACAAAACATAAGGGCTAGATGAATCGTTCCGCAACCGTCTCGGCTAATTACAATCTTTCTTACTCCCTTTTTGATCTTGTATCGATTTCTGTTAGAGGCAATCATTGCGATTGCTATTATTAAGGTTGATTACTGATTAGTTATTCTTTTCTGTGTTGTTTGTTTTGTTGTTCTCATGAAAGAAGAAAAGACAAACAAAAGGAGAAATTCGTTTTGCTCATCCTACATCAGGTCAGTTCACATTTTCACGGATTCCCGGAGATTGAACCATCGGATCGTCACGATTTTTGGACAGGAGCTTCTAGACATATTCTTCCTTGTTTTCACCGTTGGGATTTTCTTTCGGAGTTCTGGAAGGTATGTTCGGGTAAGGGGAAGATTCGTTGACAGATTCTATTCTTTTGAAGTTGTGGGCACTTCGTTTGCAATGGTAGATAGATCGTCATAAAGGTATTTCGTTCTATTCCTCTTTATATGAAATAACAATTAACAGATCTTGGAAAAGGGAAATAGATAAAATTTTATAATTCCGCTTCGCTTAGGCTTGTCTATTTTCCTTCAAGAAACTGAAAAGGCAAGTTGAGCCTGAGGAAGAAAGTGAAGAAACCCGTGAGCAACCTTTGAAAAAGAAGAAGAAAAATTCTGGGTTAAAGCCAATTGATGCACCTCCTCTTGACTTTATAATCTCCGAAGACTCCCACTTTGTGAGAAGTCAAGAGATTGACCTTGAGAAGACTCCTACTGACCAGGAGGAAGAACTGGGAAATGCTGAGGGATAGCTTCAAGCTGATAAGTTGGGTGATGCTGAGCAAAATGAACAAGTCAATACTGACCAAGCTGAGCATAGTGCGAAGTCACCAGTGAAGGACAAGGTGGTGGAAGGCCTTGACACTGACCTCAACCTCTCTTCTGAATCCCTTAAGTCTATTCATGCTGATCCCTCAGCACCAACCAAATTCTCTAAGGAAGGTTCAAATAAGCGTTTTAAACGCAAGGCTCAAAAGCCAAACCTCATTGATCTGATGGATGACTCCCCACTCAGAGATCCCATCACTGACCTTACCAAGCTTCAGTTCCAATTCTTCTCAACTGTCACTGAACCTTCTCTGGAGAAATTCAATGAAAAACAAGCCTCTGTTTCTCAAACTGAGGAACAAGCCGACCCCACAGTTCCTAAGGGTCCAATCTCTGCCGACACTTCTGCTCAACTCCCCCCTAAGCAAGTGCTCGAAGTTCCTGCTGCTCAAGACAAAGAGTTAGCAAAGGAAAATCATGCTCAAGTCAGCTCTGAACTACCTCAACCTTCTGAAAATACTCAGCTTCAGACTGACCCTGAGCAAATCAATATTTCTGTTGATCCACCTCTTCCTCATCCTTCAACGCAGACTGATAACCAGTCAGCTCCTGCTGCTGACCTAAATAAAAGTCCAGTCGCTGACCATGCTGGCACCTCTGTTTCTGGGCAGCACCAAACACCTCCTCCATCTGGTGCTACTCATATTCCGGCCTCTGAACCACACAATGATGAATCATATGCGTACTTGAATGCTTCTGAGTCTGGAAGAAAGATTATCGACTCAGATCAAGTTTTACTTCAGGACATTCATCACACTCAGGTTGATGCTGCTGGGTCTGATCATGTTGAGCCAACACAAATCTCGTCTGTCACTCAGCTTCTCACCGAAATCAAAGGTCTCAAGGACTTAATGAGTGTCATGACATCCTTTCAATCTCAACAACCCAAGCAAGAATCAATAGTGAAGCTGGCTGAAATCCAGCTGATGATGGTAAACCATATGAACTCCATCCAGGGTCAACTCAATACCTTATCAGCTGCGAACTCAACATATGCAACCTCTGCTGAGGTAAATCAACACTTCTCCCAGCCGACCTCTGAGCTGACCGGAGCTCGTGAGCTTATCTCCTCCTCCTCCCAGTGTTCCATCGAATAGATTGGTGAAGCCGTTCGCCTACTCAACCTGAATAAACAGGAAATGGACACTGACCTCGTGAAGACTAATGAGATTCTGCAATGCTCTTAATCTACCCTTAAGCAGGTTCGGTCCACCAACATTCAACATCAACAATATGACACTGCTCTACTCAGATGTATCATCAATCCTATGCCAAAATAACAGAATCTATAACTTGGATCGGGAAATCTCAAGAGTATCTCTTAAGCATGCTCAGTGCTAACATTAAGATCCCCGCATCCACTATGGCCTATAGCATGGCAGTCTTCGACGGTCTTCGGGAAAGTACGAGTCAACTTCAAATGTACTCATCAAAACTGTCTCGTGCTGCTTAACAGGGAACTTTCTTTCCTCCTCCTCCCAATTCCGATGCTGGCAAAACGGGGGAGAAAGAACGCGTTGCTGGAACTCAGTAGAGAATGGGGGAGATCACTCAGTCTGCCGCCGGAACTCAGCAGAAGCCTGGTCCATCTTCTGCTGACCCAAGAAATCCAAGTCAGCAACAAAGAACTGCCAAAGGCAAAGGCAAAATTCAAGTCAACATAAAGAGATAGATTAAAAATAGCCTTAGACTTGTAACTTCATATGTGGCATGTTCTATTTTTGTGCTGACTATCTATTATAAGCATCTTTTTATCCAAACTTACTTATCTATATACGATGCTTACCTATTATGATTCTATGCTGATCTGTCATACTTAAACTAAACATTGAACAAAGTAAAAATCTTGTGAACATAAGGAAAATACAAGTAAAATATACTCAGCACACATAACTCTGATATCTATACAATAACTCTGATACCTATATGCAAAACTAAGTAACAACTACATGTTCCAAGTATTAACCATCTTCTGAAAGCTGACCTAGGCTCACTTGGATTAGATCTTGGAAGGTCTAGAATTGAACTAAGTCAGTAAAGGCATGTCTTAATTTCACTCGATTAAATCTTAGAAGGTTTAGAGTTAAATTGAGTCAATAGATGCAACCCTTACGGGGGAGTAACTTCAGAAGAATAAAAGGTAAAACAATCATGGGAATCTCGATGCTGAGTTCCACAATTAAATATTTTTGCCAACATCAAAATGGGGGAGTTTGTTGAAACACCTTTCCACATGATTTTGATTTGACAAAATTATTTAAGTTAATCCATGATTAAGGCAATTAAATTTAAGTGCTTTGATTTAATTGTACTAATGTGTTTGTTCAATATTGAGTATAATTATAAGTGAACAGAAATAAAAAGTACGACAGAATGAAGTCAGCATGAGGCACATAAGCTGAGTAGAAAACGACTCAGCATAGTAGAAGAAAGTCTTCTTCAGAACAAACGCTTGAAGACGAAGCTGACTGAAGAAGCTGAGTAGAACATGACTCAGCCTCGCCAGAGACAAAGATTGAAGGCAACATCTATTAGAGTCAAGCTGAGTGTTCATCAGGAAAATGCCAATGATCCGTTTGCTAAAAGACAAGATCCGACAGAGATCTGTGCCAATTCAGAAGCTTTGGAATTATGCAAAGAGACAGTTTCGAGACGCATGGGTCAACTGGCTGTTGGCTAAAATATGAAACTGACGCTAGAAGACGAACCTGGCGGAAGAAGACAAGCCTGACGCCTGCTAAATTCAGACGACAGGATTGGCCTGCAATATCTGTATGCTGACAAGTGAATGACGCAAGGAGCCGTTGATGCGAGTGAAAAGAGCAGACTTTTGAAGACAAGCATTCATGGAAAAGAGCCTTAAAGTACCAGTTTTCAACCAGTAATGGAAGAAACGGCCAAAAATTACAGTTCAAGCATGAATCTTCAAGAACAGCCTCTCGGTAGAACATAACAGATTAAAATGCAGCTTTATCGGGTCAGTTGGAAGAAAACGGATAATAGCGCGGGTCGAGCAAGTCACATGAGAGAGAAAGGGAGAAAGACGTGGAAGGCAAGACAGTCCTCCATCTCGCGCCAAGTGTATGAAGATCACATTGTCCTTGTTTTGTACCTTTTTGTGACTCTTTGCCCTTGTAATTAGGGTTGATGTAAGAGTATAAATAGGAAGAATGTTTTAGGAAGAAAGATCTCTCGGCTTTAGCGCCACCCTTAGCTTTTAATTTCTCTGTTTTTTATTTGGAACGATGATGCTTTTGGGAAGAAGCTATTCACTCATAGTAATGGGTGAGTAGTTCTTCAGCAGACCTAGCCAGCCATTTAAATGGCGACTGTAAGTATCCTTATCTAAATGAATGAAGTGTTTTATCCATGATTGAGTGTTATTAAGTTGCTTTAAGAATAGATTATGATCGAGTCTATTTGATAGTTATTGAGGATAACACGAGAGTGCTCCGATATGATGGAAATAGTTAATCAACATATGTTGTGGTGGACGGAGATGAAAACCACCACATATTGGGGTTTCTTTACGAATGTTCCCCTAGGCCTAATGTTTGTTCTTGAGTTAGCACAAGGAGACTTGGTTAATATCATTTACTTAGGAACTTTGGAAATGGGATACCTGACCTTAGTGACCAATGAGGGAAAGACCCAACTCAGGAATATTGATTCACTTCTTCATATAATAAGGATAGGCATAGTTGTTCGTTAGGCGCATGGTCAGGCCTGTGTTTGTTTATTTTGATTGCACATTTTACCTGCCTGTTTGATATTTGTTTATGATTTAAGTCACTATCACTCTTCAGAATTTACATCTAACACTTAAGGTAACTTATTCTTCCTGTTTAAGTTCAATCCCTGTGGAATACGACACTTGGTCTTGCCAATATTACACACGACCTAGTACACTTGTTAGCGTCCTTATTCCATACACCAGCCGTTTGAATTCAACGGATACATCCGAATTTAAATGATTGAGGCATCAGAAATTCACTATAAAAGGACAAGTCCAACTCTTGGATCCTTTACCGAAATACAAAAGAAAAAAAGCATACATACAAAGCACATTCAAACAAGAAAAGAAAATCTTACACCAAATTCGTATCTCTGTGTAAAAGTCTAGATTGAATTTGTATTCATCTAAAGTGTTCTTCATCTAGAAAGAACAGATTTGTATCAATTGTAAAAGTTGAGAGAGTGGTGCTGAGTACTCGGTTTTAGTACTCAGCGGTAGAGAAAATCTAAGTGTTGGGTTATAACGCTTAGTAGAGTTGAGTAGACGAATAGAGGACGGTACTCTTGCATACTCAAATTCTTTGTAAACGGTTTGTGCTATACCTTTAAAGAGCTCAGTATTGGATTGAAAAAGCCCGGAAGGACTCTAGGGACTGGACGTAGGCGGTGAGGCCGAACCAGGATAAATCTGCTGAGTAATTTCTAACCATTTCTCTCAATATATATGTATGTGTTGTTTGCTTAAATTACCCAGGATATAAATTGTATAAGCTGACACTGAGTAATCAGAGTGTTGAGTTGGAAGCTGGCCTTAAGTGTTAATTCCCAACTCACAAGTAAAACGGTTCTAGTCAGCCTCTGATTAAGTCAGCATAATTAAGCGAAAAAGTTATATTAGTTCCTAACCCCCCCCCCTTGGAACTAATCACACGGGACCAACAAACAGTTTAAGGGATACATTTTTAACATAACTAATATTCAACAGTTGAAGGCATCTACATACATTCATTCTTGAGAGCCTTTTGTTGCTGCTTGGTGTCATTGTCAATTTGATATACCCGGTATTGAGCATTTTCTTATTCTGCAGTATCTTCCCTCATCTCTGCCATATCTCCCTTGCGCTCTCCCTCAACTCGGCCATCATCCTATGGTATTCCCTCAACTCTACCATATTTCTCTTGTGCTCTTCCCTCATGTCTACCATCTTTCTTTTGGTCTTTTCCCTCAACCCTGCCATCAAATCTCCCCTTATCTTTTCCATCAACTCTAGCACAATCCACACCTTAACCTGTGACTTCAACTTCAGTCGATGAAGCCGTAACTTTGCATTTTTTTATCTTCTTACATCTTTGATTGTACACTTTCTTCTTTTTCCTCTTGTCTACATCTTCTTACATCTTTGATTGTACACTTTCTTCTTTTTCCTCTTATCTACATCTTCATTCTTCATTCTTATTATACATCTTCTCATTTCTCCTCTTCTCCTCCTCATCATCTACCTCATTTTCCTGTCCTTCCACTTCTTGTTCTTCCTCTCTTCCTCCTCCTCCATTTATATAGTCTTATTCCACAGTTTCATACTGATAACTAGTGATGAATTTCCGATCAGCTTCCTTCCCTGTGGAGGCATCGTTGGGTTCGACGGGGGTAAGCTCCGATGCCAAAGTCAGTATGGAAAAAAGGAGAATAAACTATATTGACAAGGTAGGGTTTGACGAAGAGAGTGAATGTGTACCTCAATAGCTTGGGGTGCAAGCTATTTATAGTCATGTGATCGAAACTCCCAGTAACCAGAAAGTCTCTATTAAGGCCTCATTAATGGCGGTTACGGATCTCCTTTAAGAGTGGCCGTTAGCTCATTAACGGTTCATTAATTGTCTTTATTGGGAATCGACTCAACCATTCGCTAGGCGGATCGAGGCATGATGGCGGGTCTCACGTAAGTTTGACTACGGATCCCGTGTGGCAGAGTCTAGGTGATCCGCCACTCGGATGACTTGTTTGATACGCCATTGCTTCCCTGGCGTTCCCAATACGCCGTCGTTTTGGTAAATATCCCCTTTGATCCCGTGGAGAATATCTCGATGTTATCAGAAGCCCCCCCAAAGTTCCATTAAAGTCCTTTAGGGCTTTTGCACTTCCTTGCACACCGTCATGATGAATCACATTTATGGTCACTTTGTTCCAGGCCATTCATCGAGCGACATGTGTCCCTAGCGCGCTGCTCGATGTGTGATGTGATATCTTCTTCAACTTCTCTCTCTCCTCTTTGATTCATTTGCGTTTTCCTCCCTCATTTTGCTTCGAGTTTTTCCAGAGCTTTTTCCGGCGTCAAGTATCTCTCAAAGCTTCCAACTCTTATGTAAGTGAGCCTTTTCGTCTTGTTTTTTCTGGGTTTTTATGAGTTCTTCCTCTGAGTCCACCATCGAACTCTTTAATCTTACCACTTCCTCTGAAACTATAATTAGTTGGACCACTTCTTCTGAGAGTTCTAATTCTTCTGAAAGTACACCTAGTTGCGATTTAACCGAGTTGTGCGACTCGGCGAGGGAGGGTAGAAGTCGTCAAACTCGTTTAGTTAGGACTTGGAATTTTCCCACCATCGTGACCCATATTGTTCCGGCAATAGATTCTAGGAGATTTTCCGGAATGGAGGCTTCTCCCTCGACTCCATTTAGGAAAAAGTTGCTTAGGGCGGAGTCTACTTCGTCCCGTATGAGCGCGTCGGATCTAGCTAATCTGGCGGATCATTACCCCTGGATCAAGGAATACGAGATTGAGTTGGCGGCTGCTCATCAGCGACCCGCCTGTCCGCCCATAGGGTACCTGTCTGTTTATAGCTGTCATGTGGAGAGGGGTTTCCGTCTTCCTCTTCCTAAAATGATGGCGGATATCTTGGAGTACTTCGGGATCACTGTCTGCCAGCTGCATCCAAATGGCTGGTTAGATATGGCCCTAGATTGTTATCTAGCTTCGAACCTGGGGGTAGTCTGTAATCCCCGAGTCTTCCGGTCTCTTCATAAACCCACGAAGCGAAAGTCCAAGTCTTTTTATACCTTCGCCAAATTCAAAACTTATTCGCCCTTCTGCGGTAAGATGTCGAACGTCCATCTCTGGGACGAAAGATTTTTCTTTGTTAAGATGAAAAAGGACGAACCCCTGGGGTTTCTGTCGGTTTGGAATGCCAAACCTCTGCACATGGCTGGTGATATGCGTATACTGACGGACAACGATGAGAAAGTGGCGGATCTCATGAAAAGCATCAAGGCGGATGCTTGGACATACGTCGACGCTTTGGAATTCATGATGAATGACATTCCACTGATCCGCCGCGATGGGGACAGGATTTCTTACGTGAAGTTTACACAATTAGATAAAGGTAACCTTGTTTCTTCCTTGAACTTTGATTATTTTATTGTTCCCTTGTTAGGGGTTTGTCTGAGGCCAATCGCGCCCTTGTAGAGATGCGTAAAAAACAAAAGGAGCTGGAGGCCCAAAAGGGTACGCAGGTGGCGGATCCCCAAAAGAGTGTTGGGAAACGTCTTGCTGAAGGCGTCGCGGATCCTCCCTTGTAGAAGAAGAAGAGATCTGTCGCTTCCGGTGGAGAAAAGTTAATGGCGGATGCCATGAGAGCTGAGAAGCCAATAACGGAGTTAGAGCAGGTATGTTTGCCTCACGGTCTTTTCTTTTCATACCATGAATCTTAATTTTGGCCTTTTAATTCTTGCATAGGTGGTGAAGCCTAACTTAGGAGGATACTGGCTTGCCAAGTATGGCGATAAGGGGTCCGTGAGGAACGAGTCTGTTATCAACGATCTTGATGAGGCTCTCGGTCAACTTGGAGAAGTATAAGTGAACTAGGACAAGTTCTCTGTGTCTGCCCATGCCAAAATGGGTAAAAGGGATCTTTTGCTGGTGAGTTTTCTTTTTATTTTATATTTTTGGATGAAAGAGTGATCTTCCTTAAGGAGGTTTTCGTCCTTACCCTGTCCTTTGTTTTGATAGGCTTACACGCACATGCGTGCTATGGAGGCGGATCTACTCCAAGGGGTGGCGGATAAGGCGACCATAAAAAGGTTGAAGAAAGAGGTCGTTGTTGCCAACGCGAACGCTGCCTCCGCTATTGCTCTTAATGAGAGTAAGGATGCTGAGATCCGCAGCCTGAAGGAGAAGATGGAGGAGGATACTAAGGACCATAAGGCTGCCTTGTCTAACGCGGAGATCCTGGCGGGGGAACGTGCTTACTATTATGGCGAATGGATCATGGTGTACGTTAAACTTGCCTACCCCGAGATTGATTTTGTGGACCCAAAGTACGTGGTCCCCGAGGTTGAGGATTGCCTTAAGTATCGCAAGATCCCGAACGTTAAGGACTTCATCTGCGATCATATTCGCAAGGTGATGAGTGGATCCACCGAAGAGAGCAAACCATTTGTCGATCTTGAATCAGAGGACCTCGGCGAAACATCCCAGGGGGTGGGTGATAAGAATAATGAAATAGTTGATTGTACGGTTCCTCAGGAAGGAATCATTACTGTATAGAAGGAGGCTCCTCTGGAGGGCGCATCTGTTGAGAAAGATGCTGAGGAGGATGCTCCTATAAGTGTTTAGTTTTGTAAATGTAACTTGAGTATAATTTATTTTAATCCTTTTTGCAACCATTTCCCTTAATTTACACTTTATATCTTTCAGCAAGTAAATGTTGGGGTTTTGGTGTCTAATAGTCAATTGTTGCAGGATACAAACTTAATGTAAATGAATTGTTCTTTATATCATTTGTTTTAATGAGATATATGTTTTATAACTATATAAAGGCAATCCCTTTTAAGCACTATATAAAGTCTAATAAAAGGAAATCCGTAAGTTTGTTTAAAGTGATTATAAAGTGTTCATACAAGCATGAAGTGAGACAAAACTTTATAATAAACTAATAAACTTAAAACCACACCAAGTCAAGTGATATGTTTAGGATTGATATATCACTGTTGAGACTTGTATGTAACAATGTCTTCTGTCCGACAGAAAGCTGATCTCACAAGCTTCATATATATAGATATCTGGACAGTTACATAGATCCGATGAAACGTCGTTCATTAGGATTGGGGATCCGATTTGAGATAACAGGATGGGTAGATTCATCCTTGTCACCTGTTCATCTCATTGGTATTAATACGTATAAGTAATCCTCAGACTCAAAGGAATGTTAATTGGTCATCCTGAATTACTGAATGTGAGACTTTGATCCTGTGGTCCCACGATCCTTAACAGAGATGACTCTGGGGTGTGAACTGCAAAGGTTGGGTGTCACAGGAAGTAATGTCAGGGTAGTTATACATTGGATTGAGCATTTATCACTCCTGATTAATGAGAGATATATCCAAGGATCGCTTGTGGAAGACTCGACTCTAAATCCTTGCAAGGTGATAGCTTAAGAGTAGAAATACAGATTTCACTTAACCTATCTATTTGAGTTGACTCGGCCTGTACAAGTAAAACGAACGTCTCGCTATATGTGACTTGACATCACCCATAGTCATAAGATTCAGTTCAAGGATATAGTTGATAAAGGATCAAATTATACTGTAACTAATACGGAAGGGTTAACGACAGAATCAACCTGTCTTCTTAACGGACTCTGGGGGAATGATTACAGACTTGCCTATAACATACTCAGTACATCATTCCGTTATGCAAGGATTAAATATAATTCTTGAAGAAATTAATTTAATAGTTGCATACGGCCAGAAGTAGTAAGAACCTAATGGATCACACATAAGACTTGGAACCAAAAGAGAGATGGATATGATTAATAGATGGAAGCCCAATTGAGCCCAGTAAGGCCCATTTATATAGAGGGGGCCAAAATTTATATATAGTAAATAAGGAATTATTTTAATTCCATTAATCCTAATTTGATTAGGTTTGTGAATTAAATTAATTAAGAGATAATTAACTTAGGAGTTTTAATTAGATTAAAATACTCCTATTATTATCCAATTAGGTTATTTATTATTATCCTAAATGTATTTGATATATTATAAGATAATAATTAGGAATCCTATTCCGAATGGAATTCCTATTAAGTAACCTATTCATATCTAACTAGGGTTTAAATACAAGCAACTATATATACCCCCTCCCTATGAGAATTTCGACCAAGCTAATCCCCTCCCCTTATTGTGATTTTCGAAACCTACATTAAGTAAGAGAGAGTGAATTCGCATCCCCTAGTTCGTGGACAAGAATTCATACGGCTTCCGTCAATTGATTAATCTCATCAATCTCTTTTTCTCTTTGATCTTGTGTTGGTTAATTAGAGGCAATCTAATTTGGTTGCATCTCACAAGGGTTGATTCCATCTTAACCTCACCGTGTTATACTTTGTGGTTGGAATCTCGGAGAAGATTTGTGGGCGCTTCTCTAACAACGGTAGATTGTTCATCGAAAGGTATTCCTTCTTATCCCTCTTTATATGAAATAACGATTAACGGATCCTATGGTTAAAAGGAAGTAGGCTAAAATTTTTATATTTCCGCTGCTATACCTTAGCCTTAATTTCCTTCAGTGGTATCAGAGCCATCGTTAAATCCGTTATTTCATATATGAAAGTTTAGAAGTTTTCAATAGGATTGAATAAATATTTATGGTTAGGATTAATTAACAAATTGTTTGATTAATTAATTCTAAAGATAAATAAATTGTAGTTAATTGTTAATTAAAATTGATTATGCGTATGTTCCTAATTATTTCGGTTGATAATCATTGTAACAAAATCTATTAGTTTTATAGTTAGGTTAATAAAATTAGTTTTATTAATTCTAAATGATAAAACGGAAATCTATTGTAGTTTTTCCTATTTCTGAAAATCGTTTTTAAAACCGTTTTAAAATCTGATATATATATATATATATTATAAAAATAAATACGACAGCGGCTCGGGTCGCGCCTCACGGCGCGACCAGCCGCTGTCGCACGGCTGCTGCCTCGCGGCAGCAGCCGCGTGCGCAGCAGCCCAGTTTCGGGCCCCGCCCGAATCCCACTTGATTTTAATTGATAAAATCGGCTTGAATATAATTTATATATATATATATATATATATGTTTCGGAAATTAATAGTTTTCTGTTTTGATTATCGAATGAAAAATTCGTTTAAAAGTTTGTTTTTACCAAGTTGTAAATCAAAGTGTTAAATGAATTGAAATCAAAATAATTGGGACATGCATAATCGACGTTTTATATGGTTATATTAATCTAAGGATTAATATAAAGATACAAAACGATTAGAAGTAAAAATTGGATGAAAGTTAATTTGACGAGTTAATGTGATTAACCTAAATATTACATAAGTCGGTTATGTAATCAACCAATTAAATTTATTTAATTGAGTCTATGCATGTTTGGAGTTATGGACATATTTGGACCCTCTTTTAGTCTTTTGGTATTTTTGAAATAGGGCCTGCGCGTCCTGCCTTTCTACTATCTATTGTAATTTCTCCTCTCATCTGATTCCCTTCAATTCAATTGAAGTTTTCTTATAGTAGTATAGAAATTAATATGTAATTTCAAGGCGACATGGAGAAGACGGAGGACCTAAAGAGAAATATGTAATAGTTAGTATTTCCTTAGGTTTGGCCTTTTATTCCGTCTCTGGCTCGACGGAATAATTTAGATGATATGTCCATAACGCCAATGTATGTGAATGTATGTATGTCTGATGTATGCTAAAGCAAATCAAGACTAAGTTAGATTATGAGACCTAAATAAAATCCCTCGTTAAAAAGTTAAGTAAATAAGCAAGTTATTAAAATCGATTGCCCCTCCCTAATATTATAATTCAGCCGGCAGTACTGGGGGCCTTTGGGTTGTTGAGCAAACTCAAGCTCGGGGTCTTATGGTAACACCTGAATTATCGAAAGTTATTCTTTCATGAATATGGGATAATACTTAAATTAGATTATGATAATTGGATGAGCAAACTCATGTTGTCATAAACTAATGGGCAATATGGTTGGGATTAATGTGAATAACATGTTAGTTACTAATGTGGTTAGTAACCCAATAACCTAGGAGTCACATTCGAGATGTGATTGATTACATGAATCTACCTAACAAATGAGACTAGCTTGTTGAGCAAACTCAAGGCGAAATCTCAGGAGTTAGGATCCTAGCTCACTAAAGGATTTGTGAAATTCTTCGAATTAATATGGAGGGCTATTAATTTGGCAAAATAGTGGGAGCAATCTGAAATAAATTAAAAGGCCTATAATTTTAGATTGTTATACTTTAAAGCAAATGAATGACATACGTCTACTCTTTCTCACTCTCAGGTTTTTTTTAGACACACACTCTTAAAATCATGACTAACACCGATCTGCGTTACATCCTTACCGATAACAAATTGAATGGTTCAAACTTCACCGACTGGTTTCGTAACCTCAAAATTGTTTTGAAGTTCGAAAGGAAAGGGTATGTACTTGATACACCGATACCCCCTTACCCAATGGATGATGCTCCCTACCAAGAAGTTTATGCTTACCTGAAGCATAAAGCTGATGACGATCAAGTAGGGGACATCATACTTGCATCATTGACACCGGAGGTTAAAAGGCAACTACATTCAGATATGGATGCCTCTTCCATGGTCAAGCACCTTAAAGAGCTATTTGTGATAGAAACTCGGTGCGAGCGCTTCGAAATAACCAAAGAGTTATATAAAAGCAAGATGCAGGAGGGCACATCTGTGATGGTACATTGTGCCAAGATGATCAGCCTCATAACCAAGTTTTCTAGTATTGGAGATGCGATGGACCATGAACTAAGTGAAAACTTACTTCTACAGTCCCTCCCTGAGAGCTACTCACAGTTCGTCATGAACTATCAAATGAGTGGCTTGCAAACCTCTCTCGTAGAGCTTGCACATATGCTCGAGTCAGTCGAGCCCATTATAAAAGAAAACAAGGAAATGTTGGCCCTTGCTATTGAAGGATCGAGAAAAAGGAAAGGGGTCGCTCCCGATCCAAACCATCTTGATAAATGCAAGGGGGCTGTGCTCACCGAAACAAAGGGAAAGGAACAAAAGAAGCCCAAAGGAAAGTGCTACTATTGTGGTGACTTAGGGCATTGGAAGAGGGATTGCATGGAGTACCTAACCTTCCACGAGAAGGAATATAACGGTGCTTCAGCATCTGGTATGTTTTATATTGAAATAAATACAGTTTCATTGTCTGAATCTTGGGTACTTGATATCGGATGTGGATCTCATATTTGTACAAATATGCAGGAGCTAAAACAGACTAAGGAACTAAAGAAAGGAAGCATAAACTTGCGAGTTGGAAATGGAGCAAGAGTTGCCGCTCTCGCAATTGGAGATTATGCTTTACCTTTGCCCTCTGGGCTTGTAATAGAATTAAGGAATTGTTTATACGTTCCTGAGATGTCTCGTAACATTATTTCTATTAGCCGTCTTGTTGACGACGGTTTTCATATTTCAATAAAGAACAATAGTTGCAATTTTTATAAAGATTCGATCTTTTATTTCTCAGGAATATCACAAAATGGGATTTATGTGTTAGATGATAAAACTCATGTTTTTGCAATTGATACCAAAAGACATAAGATAGATAATTCAACTTACTTGTGGCATTGTCGTTTAGGCCATATAAACAAGAGACGCATGTTAAAGCTACATTCAGATGGGCTTATAGATCCAATCGATTCCGAATCATTGGAAACATGCGAATCATGTTTAAAAGGTAAAATGACAAAGACACCCTTTAGCAATAAAGGTGAGCGTGTATCAGACACTCTAGGACTCATTCATTCAGATGTATGTGGTCCTATGTCAGTCCAAGCAAGAGGAGGATTCAGATACTTCATTAGCTTCATAGATGACCATACTCGATATGGCTATATCTACTTGATGAGGCACAAATCAGAAGCCTTTGACAAGTTCAAATGCTTCAAGAATGAAGTGGAAAATCAATTAGGAAAGAAAATAAAGACGCTTCGATCTGATCGAGGTAGCGAATATCTTTCTGATGATTTTCTGAATTATCTAACTGAATATGGGATATGCTCACAATGGACACCTCCCTATACACCACAACACAATGGTGTATCCGAGAGGAGAAACCGTACCCTATTAGATATGGTACGATCCATGATGAGCATGGCCTCACTTCCAAAGACGTTCTGGGGCTATGCCTTAGAAACTGCCCTCTTCACCCTAAACCGAGTACCAACTAAATCCGCTAGTTCCACACCATATGAATTGTTCGTTGGTAGGAAACCCGTGTTCTCGTTTATGCGAGTATGGGGTTGTTCAGCGTATGTCAAACGCATTGCGTCCGACAAACTAGATTCTAAATCTGATAAATGTTTCTTCATTGGATATCCCAGGGAAACCATAGGGTATTACTTCTATCATCCAGATGATCAGAAAGTAATAGTATCCAAGCACACAACCTTCTTAGAGAAAGAGTTTCTCGAAGAAACACAAAAGGGAAGCATGATTGAACTCGACGAAGTTCAAGAGGAAGAAACACCGACTGAAACAACAGAGGCGGTTGAGGTACCCGAAGAAGTCCCATTAGATGAGACTCCAGTGGCACCTATTCGTAGATCACGAAGAGTTCGTGAACTCCCAATTAGATATGGTTTTCTAGTGGGAGATGATAACAAGGTTCCCGTATTAGACGACGAACCCGAAAACTATGAAGAGGCTCTTACTAGTCCAGATTCTAAAGCATGGCTTGAGGCCATGGATTCTGAAATGGATTCCATGTATACTAACCAAGTGTGGACTTTGGTTGATCCACCCGAAGGGATAATTCCCATTGGGTGCAGGTGGATCTTCAAAAAGAAGACTGACATGGATGGAAAGGTTAGCACCTACAAGGCTAGGTTGGTAGCGAAAGGATATCGTCAGAAACAAGGTGTTGATTATGACGAAACCTTCTCTCCTGTTGCTATGTCCAAATCAATCAGAATCATGCTTGCAATTGCCGCTCATTTTGATTATGAGATTTGGCAAATGGATGTGAAAACAGCTTTCCTAAATGGAAATCTGCTTGAGGATGTATACATGATGCAGCCTGAAGGTTTCATATCAAAGGATGCAAATAAAGTTTGCAAACTTCAGAGATCCATTTATGGACTCAAGCAAGCATCTAGAAGCTGGAACAAGCGTTTTGACGAAACCATAAAACAATTTGGTTTCGAACAAAATTGCGAAGAAGCTTGCATTTACAAGAAAGCAAGTGGGAGCTCTATAGCATTTCTCATACTATATGTGGACGATATACTGTTAATGGGAAATGACATTGCTCTATTACAATCGGTGAAAGTATGGTTATCCGATAACTTCTCAATGAAAGACCTTGGTGAAGCAGCCTATATACTTGGTATAAAGATCTACAGGGATAGATCGCGTAGACTGCTTGGTCTTTCACAGGCTACATACATTGAAAAGGTGCTAAATCGGTTTAGCATGCTTGAATCGAAACGAGGTAACTTACCCATGGTACATGGAGTAAAGTTAAACAATCATCAATGTCCTAAAACTGATGATGACAAACGACGCATGGCTGTAGTCCCGTATGCCAGCGCGATCGGTTCGATTATGTATGCTATGCTATGCACTAGACCTGACGTAGCATTCGCGTTATCTGTAACGAGTCATTACCAAGGGAATCCGGGAGACGAGCATTGGATTGCCGTCAAGAACATTCTTAAGTACTTGAGAAGGACTAAAGATATGTTCCTAGTGTACGGAGAAGGAGATCTGAAAATTGAAGGATTTTCAGACGCTAGTCATCTCACAGATGAGAATGATTTTAAATCCCAATCAGGATACCTGTTTATCTTGAATGGGGGCGCGGTCAGTTGGAAAAGTTCCAAGCAGGGAAGCGTAGCTTTCTCTACGACCGAGTCAGAGTACATCTCTGCTGCGGAAGCAGCAAAGGAAGCAGTTTGGATTAGAAAGTTCATTACAGAACTAGGAGTGGTGCCTGACATTGTCAATCCCATTACTCTGTACTATGATAACAATGGAGCCATTGCGCAAGCAAAGGAACCACGGTCTCATAATGCATCCAAGCACTACCCAAAGCGATACCACATCATAAGAGAGATTGTGGCTAGAGGAGATGTGAGAATAGAAAGAGTACCTACAGAGGACAACGTTGCAGATCCGTTGACAAAGCCTTTAACCCAGAAAGTACATGATCGTCATTTAACTTCTACTGGGATAAGTTTTAGAAACAATTGGCTTTAGTCCAAGTGGGAGTATGTTGGGGTTTTGGTGTCCTATAGTCAATTGTTGCAGGATACAAACTTAATGTAAATGAATTGTTCTTTATATCATTTGTTTTAATGAGATATATGTTTTATAACTATATAAAGGCAATCCCTTTTAAGCACTATATAAAGTCTAATAAAAGGAAATCCGTAAGTTTGTTTAAAGTGATTATAAAGTGTTCATACAAGCATGAAGTGAGACAAAACTTTATAATAAACTAATAAACTTAAAACCACCCCAAGTCAAGTGATATGTTTAGGATTGATATATCACTGTTGAGACTTGTATGTAACAATGTCTTCTGTCCGACAGAAAGCTGATCTCACAAGCTTCATATATATAGATATCTGGACAGTTACATAGATCCGATGAAAGGTCGTTCATGAGGATTGGGGATCCGATTTGAGATAACAGGATGGGTAGATTCATCCTTGTCACCTGTTCATCTCATTGGTATTACTAGGTATAACTAATCCTCAGACTCAAAAGAATGTTAATTGGTCATCCTGAATTACTGAATGTGAGACTTTGATCCTGCGGTCCCACGATCCTTAACAGAGATGACTCTGGGGTGTGAACTGTAAAGGTTGGGTGTCACAGGAAGTAATGTCAGGGTAGTTATACATTGGATTGAGCATTTATCACTCCCGATTAATGGGAGATACATCCAAGGATCGCTTGTGGAAGACTCGACTCTAAACCCTTGCAAGGTGATAGCTTAAGAGTAGAAATACAGATTTCACTTAACCTATCTTTTTGAGTTGACTCGGCCAAGAACAAGTAAAACGAACGTCTCGCTATATGTGACTTGACATTACCCATAGTCATAAGATTCAGTTCAAGGATGTAGTTGATAAAGGATCGTATTATACCGTAACTAATACGGAAGGGTTAACGACAGAATCAACCTGTCTTCTTAACGGACTCTGAGGGAATGATTACAGACTTGCCAATAACTTACTCAGTACATCATTCCGTTATGCAAAGATTAAATATAATTCTTGAAGAAATTAATTTAATAGTTGCATACGGCCAGAAGTAGTAAGAACCTAATGGATCACACATAAGACTTGGAACCAAAAGAGAGACGGATATGATTAATAGATGGAAGCCCAATTGAGCCCAGTAAGGCCCATTTATATAGAGGGGGCCGAAATTTATATATAGTAAATAAGGAATTATTTTAATTCCATTAATCCTAATTTGATTAGGTTTGTGAATTAAATTAATTAAGAGATAATTAACTTAGGAGTTTTAATTAGATTAATATACTCCTATTATTATACAATTAGGTTATTTATTATTATCCTAAATGTATTTGATATATTATAAGATAATAATTAGGAATCCTATTCCGAATGGAATTCCTATTAAGTAACCTATTCCTATCTAACTAGGGTTTAGATACAAGCAACTATATATACCCCTCCCTATGAGAATTTCGACCAAGCTAATCCCCTCCCCTTATTGTGATTTTCGAAACCTACATTAAGTAAGAGAGAGTGAATTCGCATCCCCTAGTTCGTGGACAAGAATTCATACGGCTTCCGTCAATTGATTAATCTCATCCATCTCTTTTTCTCTTTGATCTTGTGTTGGTTAATTAGAGGCAATCTAATTTGGTTGCATCTCATAAGGGTTGATTCCATCTTAACCTCACCGTGTTATACTTTGTGGTTGGAATCTCGGAGAAGATTTGTGGGCGCTTCTCTAACAACGGTAGATTGTTCATCGAAAGGTATTCCTTCTTATCCCTCTTTATATGAAATAACGATTAACGGATCCTATGGTTAAAAGGAAGTAGGCTAAAATTTTTATATTTCCGCTGCTATACCTTAGCCTTAATTTCCTTCAGTAAAGTTATAGGTTTTAGGATTTATTCTGTTGGTCCGAGGTAGATGGCCAGCCATACCCTGAAATGTGAGCCTTTTTGAAGGCTTTGAAGCTTTTATTCCTTTAAAGGAAGTTAAGCTACCTTAGGCGATCAATTTGCTTCCTATCTTTGAGGTGAATTGATCCGCCCTTAGGACTTACAAGTCTTCTTTGAAAGAGTATTCGAGAGTGTAAAGATCTCACGTCTAAGAAATGTTTTAACTCCATATCTGACGGTGATCAATTATTTCCTATCTTTGAGGTAAATTGATCCGTCACTGAGACTGTTCTCCTATCTTTGAGGAGAAAGTAGTTATGCCTATGATAGCATTATTCTACTGTGGGAATGCGTTTGTTGCCTCCCCCTTTTTTGAATCCAGAATATTTATATTACTGCAAGGAAATTACTCAAAGAAAGAATTTTCAAGAAAAAATATCTCTTCATTAAATGGTGATTCGCCTTATTACAACGAATTGGTCTTACGCGTGAGCCTCGTTAAAACCTTTAATAAGAAAAACCACATGAGATAAAAACTTACTAAAGGAAAAAGAGTACTCAAGACATTGATTACATTTTACTTTCTGGCGAAATATTTGCGGAGGTTCTGAATATTCCACGTCCGTGGCAATGTATTTCCCTCCATATCTTGGATCTTGAAAGTGGCAGGTCCGATTTTGGTGAAAATTTTATATGGCCCCGTCCAGGTGACCCCCAACTTTCCTTTGCCTTCCAAAGACTGAATTTTGTCCGCCTTTCGGAGTACAAGATCTCCTGGGTTTAAGTCCACGAGTTTGGCGTGTTTGTTGTGATAGGCTGCAATCCTTTGTTTATAGGCGGCCATTCGCACATACGCCTTTTCTCGTCTTGCTTCCAATTGGTCAAGACTTTCTTTTAACCTTTGGTCATTCCTATCCTTGTAGTAAAACAAGACTCTGTCACTAGGAATCTGGATCTCGATGGGGATCACAGCTTCAACACCATAGGTAAGGGCAAATGGTGATTCGCTGGTCGCAGTTCGAGGAGTGGTTTTGTATGCCCATAGGACATTCATGAGGTGATCCGCCCACTTTTTATTATGCTCTCCCAGTCTCTTTTTTATGCCCTTGACAATCGTTCGATTTGTTACCTCAGTCATCCCGTTGGATTGGGGGTAGTAAACGGAGGTGAACCTGTTTTGAATGCCTTGACTTTCGCAGAATGTTCTGAACTCTCCATAATTGAACTGCGTCCCGTTGTCAGTAATAATTGTGTGGGGAACTCCGAATCTTCCAACTATGTTGTCTCTGACAAACTCAACCATCCGTTCTGCATTTATAGATGAGACAACCTCGGCCTCTACCCACTTCGTAAAGTGATCCACAGCTACTACCACATACCTTCTCTGTCTTTTAGTAGGAGGAAAGGGATCGACAATGTCGATTCCCCAAACTGCAAAGGGTCGCCCTTCGATGATGGGCCTTTGAAGATTCTTAGCCGTGTGAGATTCATTTGCATGAACCTGACAATTGTGATAGGATTCTACCAGCTTCTGAGCATCAAGTTCCGCCGTGGGCCAATAAAATCCTGCCAGTCTAGACTTTTTCAGAATGGAGGCGGATGCTTCATGAGCTTTGCAGGCACCCTCATATAGCTCCTTGAGGATCTGTTGTCCCTCTTCCGTCGTGACACACTTCAACCAGGGATGTCCAAAAGATTTTCTGTATAGGCAATCATTTATTAAGGAGAAATAAGCGGCTTTTCTTACCGTCCGCCGGGCTTCTTCTTTGTCTTGAGGCAAAGTTCCATCTGCAAGATACTGGCGGATAGGTGATCTCCAATCGCTTTCAACGGACATTAAAAGAGATACAATTTCTGAGACAAATGATGGCGCCGTCTTGACTTCGAACGGTCATTATAGGTCTGCCCATTGCTCCTTGCTAGAAGCCAGTTTAGCGAGATGGTCAGCTTCTGTATTTGATCCCCGAGGCACATGGATTAGCTCCCACTTGGTTTCCTTGTTCTCAAGGTAGCTCAGCAGCGTTTTGACCTCTTCTACATATTTGGCCAGGATGTCATCTTTCACTTCAAAATTCTTGATTACCTGATTGACCATGAGCTTAGAATCGCTATAGATCACGATCCGCTCGGGTGTAATCTCCTTCAACAGGCGTAGCCCCAATATTAAGGCCTCATACTCCGCTACATTGTTTGTTGCGGGAAAGCCTAACTTTGCTGCATAATGTAGTTTTATATAATGCGGCCCTTTGATCACAATGCCTATCCCTGCACCCTCAACGGAAGAAGTCCCATCAGTGTACATCGTCCATTCTTCAACCTTAGATTTGGGGAGATTCACGCCTTCTTCAGTGAATTCATTCACAAAGTCTGCCAAGACTTGGCTTTTCAGGGCTGATCTACCTTCATAACGGACATCAAACTCACCCAGGTGGATTGCCCATTCCATCAATCTCCCTGAAGTCTCTGGCTTTTGCAGTACTTTCCTCATAGGTATACTAGTGCGGACAATGACTGTATGAGCCTGGAAATAAGGTCTAAGGCAAATCGATGTGGTGACAATGGCCAGTGCCATCTTATCCAATTTCGAATATCGTGTTTCGGCGTCTTTTAGAACTTTGCTCACATAATAGATCGGATACTACTGGCCGTCTTCTTCCCTTATCATGACAGTACAAACTACTTTATCTGTAACAGAGACATACATGTAAAGATTCTCACCTTTCAATGGTCTGCTCATCAAGGGAGGTTCCGTGAGGAAGCGCTTGATTCCTTCGAAAGCTTGCTTACAATCTTCATTCCACTCAAATGCTTTCTGTTTTTTTATCACTTTATAGAAGGGTAGGCATCTACGAGCTGAGCATGAAATGAACCTGCCCAAGGCTATGATAAGCCCGTTAAGACGTTGTACCTCTCTAACATTTTGTGGCGTCTTCATATCCAGAACAGCTTGAATTTTGTCTGGATTTGGACTCACCCTTTTCTGGCTGATCGTGAATCCCAGGAATTTTCCATAAGTCACCCCAAAGGTGCATTTCTCCGGATTCAATTTAATATTGTGCTGTTGAAGGACCCCAAGGACTTCCCTTATGTCATCTGCATGCTTCTCCACGGAGGTACTCTTGATGATCATATCATCTACATAGACAGAAAAGTTGTCTCCTTTCTCCCTTCGAATATTTTATTCATCATCCGCTGGTAAGTTGCACCTGCATTTTTGAGTCCAAAAGGCATGACCTTAAAGCAATAGGTCACTCGGTGTGTCACGAACGAAGTTTTGATCCTGTCAGATGGCTCCATCGGGATCTGGTGATAGCTCGACTTCACATCAGTGAAGGAATACATGGTGTGTCCCGCGGTTCCGTCTACTAAGATATCAATACACGGTAAAGGGTAGTTGTCTTTGGGACAAGCTTTATTGAGATCTGTGAAATCAATACACATGCGGTATGATCCGCCCGCCTTTTTGACTAGTACAACATTCGCTAGCCATTGCGTATAAATTACTTCCTCGATGGCGTCCGCCTTCTTGAGTTTAGAAATCTCTTCCTCAATCACCTTCTATCTCTCAGGACCATGATTCCTCCATTTTTGTGCTATCGAGACCGCGTCCTCGACAATATTAAGTTTATGAGTAATCACATCCGGACTAATCCCTGGGAGGATCTCATCCTTCCATGCAAAGACATCTTCTGACTCGAGGAGAACCTTCGTAATATCTGCCTTAATCTCATTTTTTAACCCTCTAGCGATTCGTACTTGCTTTCCATTTTCCATAAGAAACATCTCTGTATCTCCCAGGGCCATTGTGACAAGTTCCTCCTCTTCATCATCCTTAGACTGTGGGCGAATCGTCAAGGATGCCGAATATGTCTCCTGAGCAACTTTTTGATTCCCTTTGACCATTACTCCTCCCTTGGCTGTGGGGATGTACATGGTTAAATGGCGAATGGATATGAGAGCAGCCGCCTCTGAGATGAAAGGTCATCCCAAGAAGACATTATAAGCCAACTGACCACCCATAATAGAGAACTCCAGATCTCCCTTCTAGACTTGGTCTTCATCTGCCAACTCGCATTCCAACATTACCTGCCCTTTCATCTGGATTGTGTGTCATGTTACTCCCAGGATGTCTACAATGGTGGTCTCCACCTGGATAGGATCGATCTTGAGTTTGGCGAATGCCCCTCTTGTAATGACGTTGCATGAACTGCCAGTGTCGATCATTACTCTTTTCATTTCCCATCCCTCCACCATCATGGTGATGACCAGAGCATCTGCGTGAGGAGGAACCTCTGGGCCTACATCCGCGAAAGGGCGGTTGAGTGACATCCTGTCAAGAGCAGTGGTTTTTGTCTTCTTTAGCGCAGGTTGATATCCTGGTCCGCCCGCTATGACATTAATGACCCCTTTCGCGCCTTCTTTCTCGGATCATCTCTTGGTTTATCACCGTCTCCTTTCTTGTTATCATTTTGGACGAACCTGTCCAACTTTCCCCTTTCGATAAGCCTTTCTATCTCCCTGGCCAACTCCCAACATGCATCCGTCTCATGACCATTCCTCCGGTGGTACTTGCAATAATTTTTGGGATTTTTCCCCGTGTTGGTGTACTCCCCTCCTTTTGGTTCGGGGTATGAAATGCTCTGCTTGTGCTGACTGTTCTCTATCCACATTAGCACTTCACTCTTGGAGGCATTTAAAGGTGTAAACGACGGTATGTATGCGGATTTGTTCCTAGATCCTCTTCGCCTACCTCGGGATGATGAATCAGGGAGCTTTTCCTTGTCCCATCTACGAGATTCACCTTTGTCTCTCTTGGGTGGAGATACAGACTCTCTGCGGATGTCGTCAACCTCCATGAAATCCTTGCATCTTTCTATCAGCTCTGCCATATTCCTCGGTTTGTTTCTGATTAAATCCTCTTGTAAGCTTTTACATGTTGTGTTTTTCACCAGCGCTTCTACTACCATGGAGACATCCACATCAACAATGCGTATACACAACTTGTTGAAATTGTCGACATACTCCCGAAGGGGTTCATGCTCTTTTTGTTTTAACTCAAAGAGCTTTCGCGATTTAACCACTGGAGGAATGCATCCGGCGAATTTCGCACAAAATTCTCGACTTAACTGATCCCAGCTATCTATCGATCCTGGGGGAAGGGACTGGAACCAGTCGTAGGCAACACCTTTGAGCGTAGTGATGAACATCTGACACAGCACTGCCTCACTGGCCCAATTAATGCCAAGCAACATGCGATACTTTCTTGTATGGTCCTCAGGATTATCCTCACCTGAGTAAACTTGGATGTTGGGAATCTTAAAGTGCCTCTCAGTTTCCTCATCCTCGATCCACGCAGTGAAAGGCGAATCACGGTTGGCGAATGGGTTATGCCTGGCATTCTCCTCGTTCTGACGGCGTACCTCGACTCTGATCTGCTCCGCCATAGTACCTCGATTCTCCTTAGGACGTCTTCTTCTTGGAGGTCTACTCTGAGAAGACGAAGAGCTAGAGTCGGATGATGGGTCTGATGGTGACCTTCTACCACCTCCGCCACGTCCGTCTGGAGGAGCTCGCCTATTTTCTCCTTGGTTTGGTGGCGGATTTTGCCTATCTTGTCGAGGTGACCCAGCTTGCCGCTCGCTTCTCCTTCGGTCAGATGCTGGAGGGGATCTACCTCGCCGGGGTGATCTACGCCTAGGGCGAGAAGGGGATTGAGATCGCTCCTTTCCATGCGTCTTTTTACGCTTCTTGTGTCTTCGACCCTCCTGACTGCCAATGGTGATCCCAGGGTTTGCGGTGCCCCTAGGAAGAGCTGGATCATTCCTTTGGCTCCCTTCTGGTATCTCAGAAAATAGCCTTCGATTCAACGGTTGGCTACTGGCGAGCACTGGATTAACAACTGTGGAGTCCGTAGGGTGAGAAAGAAAAAACGACGAGTCACGAGCATTGGGTCCTATGAGAGTATTCTGCCATTGTGATGGCGTAGGAGCTGGAGGAGGACGACGGAGGGTGAATGGGGGAATTGTCAGGTAAGACCTTAGCCGACTCTCCATGGCGGGTCCATGCTCTCTTCCGCTGGATCCCGTGAAAATTTCAATGAAAGAGTCATGTGACATGCTTCCCTCTCCATGCACGGTTGGTGCATCAGGATCAACGCGGCCAGCGTTCGTAACGGGATTAGTTGATGGTGTTATGGGTGGTATTTCTGTTCCTGTTGAGGGATTGGACCCTCCGCTTGTAATGTTTAAAACGTGAACGAAATCATTATTAGGTTAGGACTCCACGCTCACCGCACCAATTGATAACCAGTGATGAATTTCCGATCAGCTTCCTTCCTTATGGGGGCGTCGTTGGGTTCGACGGGGGGAAGCTCCGATGCCAAAGTCAGTATGGAAAAAAGGAGAATAAACTATATTGACAAGGTAGGGTTTAAGGAAGAGAGTGAATGTGTACCTCAATGGCTTGGGGTGCAAGCTATTTATAGTCATGTGATCGTAACTCCCAGTAACCAGAAAGTCTCCATTAATGCCTCATTAATGGCGGTTATAGATCTCCTTTAAGAGTGGCCGTTAGCTCATTAACGGTTCATTAATTGTCTTTATTGGGAATCGGCTCAACCATTTGCTAGGCGGATCGAGGCATGATGGTGGGTCTCACGTAAGTTTGACTACGGATCCCGTGTGGCAGAGTCTAGGTGATCCGCCACTCGGATGACTTGTGTTTGATACGCCATTGCTTCCCTGGCGTTCCCAATACGCCATCGTTTTGGTAAATATCCCCTTTGATCACGTGGAGAATATCTCGATGTTATCACATACTTCTCAAATAAAATCTCATGATCTATTACATGACCGCTGATATAGTCCCAAAGTGACTTATACCAGATACATTCTTTTTCATTTTCCTCCACTACAACTTGAGATTCTGGAGTTTCAGATGAATGCAAAACAAAACCAAAACCACAACACAACTAAAACCATAATTAACCAAAAAAACACATATACAAAAACATTTTTACTTAGAGTAAAAACTTCCGCTGCTTCTTTAAATGTTGTTTTTTTAAGTTATCCATCGACTTAAGCGTGAGAGTACGCCACTTTCTCGAGTATCCATCTATTTACATGGCGCCTTCCATACCTCGAGTATCCAAACCTGTACAAAATATTAATTCAATTCAAATATTTTCATACAAGTCTAAACTCAATCAAATATATATATGAATTATACCTAAAATGTTTGTGCTAACCCAGTTAGCTGATATGGCACAACGCTATCGATCTTAACTTTACTGAATTTCTCGAACTTTTCCTTTCTAGACAAACTAGTTATAGCCCTTTGCATGGTCTTATAAGTCTCCTCCCAAGCAATTACTCCCCATAGAAACTCATTAAAAAGGGTATGGAAGTTAGTGATATCGAAAGCTGATGTGCGTGGCGCCTAGTGTAGAGCTTTTCTAATAACGACTAAATGTGTATTGCGGTGAATGTGCTATGAATATGGGTGTGATCTTTTAAATGTTCTAACTCCACTAGACACTACGACTACTTAGGGGCAAGTGTACCTCATCATATCAAGTAATAATTCGGTTAAGACCGGGTATCGAATCCACGGGATTTATAATTACAAGTATTAGACGACTCGGTTTCGTATGTTATTTAAGCGGTGATTACTTTGGGGTAAAGTAAGACACAACTACACACTATCCCTAACTATTGGCGACACATATTTATGTAGCTAAAACTCTATGAAGTAGGATGAATAACGATAAGTTATAACCACGATAAATAATGACTCTAAATGTATACGGATAATAATTTACTCCTGTAAAGATGACTAAGTGTAGTAGGACTGACCCGTGAAGCACTTAGACTACGTGATTCCTAGTCAAGGCGTGTCTAATGCGGGGGAATTAGAAACTAGGGCCCGTAAGTTCCGTGGCTTGTCAATTCCTACGGTTTCCGGTTTGTCACTTCCGGTAGGGCAACACCTATATAACTCCCTAAGGATAGCCTGAATGGCGACGGAAATCGCGTTCTCCTACACAATAATCAATTACAAATATCAAAACAAGTAATAAACATTAACACGTAAAGGGAAATAGAGATTATGAATCATAAATTATAAATATGGAAAGTGAATAGATGAAATACAACCAAGCCTAGTACATAGGAAGAGTATAAGCTAATTAGCGGGTAAAAAGGGAGAATCCGCCCTTGGAACTAGCTAACCGGACTCAAAGCCGTCTCCTAGGTCGTGGAGGTGGAACTCTCGAGCTTGGTGATGAGTGGTGGAACAGAACTTCGATGGAACACCGGATCAACCGAACAAGCTCTCGAGGGGGAGAGTTTAACTACAAAATCTGAATCTAATAATCAAAAAGAGTATAGTTTTGCTCTCTAGTGTGTAATTGGTATCAAATGAAGTTCAAGAGCTTCCTATTTATAAACATCAAGCAAGGGTAATGTTGTAACTTCACAAAGCACAAGTATGGAGCAACATTATTTGGTGCAGAAATCCCATGATACGCCCCGCGTAAGGTGGTCTACGCCCCGTATAAGTGCCCATTCCGTCAGAAATCTCCTGCATGTGGACCAATTCCATGTCTTGTTGTCTCAAGCACGCCCTGCGTAGCTAAAGTACGCCCCGCGTGTTTGAGTCTCTGAAGTTTTATTGCTTGAATTGGAGCTTTTACGCCGTGCGTAGCTGAAGCACGCCCCGCGTAAATGAGTCTCTGAGTTTTTATCATTGAGGAATTGCCTGGTACGCCCCGCGTGTATGGTGATACGCCTCGCGTACAAAGAGTTGACTCAAAGAGACAGTGCAGTCTGACTTTCAGGATTAGGCCAATTATTTCCGACATGTGTCATACGCCCCGCGTAGGGTGGCATACGCCCCGCGTATGCTGAGTCAATTCCACATGGCGTCTGCGGATAAGGCAATAATTGCTGACACCATGTTTCACGCCCCGTGTAAAGGATGAGACGCCCCGCGTATTTGAGTAGATTTTTGCTCATTGCTCGTACCTGAAATACAAATCTTGCGAGCCGAGTTAGCTTGACGTTTTTATTTCCTAAACTAATCAAAAACACGGAAAATTAACTGAAAGTACGAAATTTATTTTTATTTCTTTATTTTATCAAAACACTTTATTTTTGTAATTAAACTTATTTATTTTATCCAAAATCAACCCGTAAATCACGCTAAAAGATAGGGGTAAAATACCCCTATCAAACCTCCTCGGACTTTAAAGTTTTACTTGTCCTCAAGTAAAAGAAATCGAAAGACAAGGGATTGAGAAAATTAAGAAACAAACCGAGGGTTAGTTTTGCAAAGTGCGTGATTTCAAAGTTATGGTTTTATGCAAAGGTTTCGGTAAGTACTTACGCAAACAATTGAGTACAAAACTTGTTTGAAACCTCCATGATCAAGATTAATAGGCAATATTAACGGGGGTTGATTATCTTTTGAGAACCCGATAGTACCTCACCAAGGGATTTCGCTCTTACGCTCAATTTTAGGTTGGTCCGTGTTTTAGCACTCTTCTTTGCACTTACTCTAGATCATGTTGAATTTGCATTTTCATCTGGGTTTTTCCTCCTAAAATATGGTTAGGCAACATTAAAAATGAACCCGGAGGGGGGTTGTAATGTGGGTGGCTTCTTTAGTGGTTAGTTTAAAGAGACTCGAGTTTAAAAATACCGTTTTATGATTGCACCGTGTTTTTGTTTATTTCGGCCTTGGCGAATTTTACAAAACATACTTCAAAATTGCTCGGGTGGAGCTTGAGAATGCCTTTTTATTTTTATCGTATCCTTTGTTTTGATAGAGGCACAAAAACAATATTTTGAAGGCTTATGGTGCTCGTTTGTCAAGGCCGTGACTTTTTCCGAGGGATTTGGGTGCAAATTGATTTTGTCGGTATTCGAACAAGAGGAAAAAGGGTTAAATGTTAAAAGGGTATTAACAAAAAAAGTTGGTTAATAGGCTCGAAGGGGTTTGCTAATGTTTAATGAAAACGAGAAAAATAAATTAAGAAAAATTAACCTAAGTGGGTTCGGTTTATCATCTATTGCCTTTTTACTAAAAATAAGTGTACTTAACCCGGTATTGGATGCAAATTCTATGAGTCGAGTGAAGTCAAAGCTCTCAAAAAATTGTGAAAGAATTAGAGTTCTCGTATGAACTCCTTTAGGCTCAAAAATACCTCACAAAGATTTGGGTTTAAATTGTGTACTATCAAGTCTTCGCTAAATTCTCAACTATCCCGTTTTTATTGCCTTTTCAAAGTTCATTATGGAGATAACATTTGGGTTAAGACTCAATGCCTTAGTTTAGTACTAACCTAAGCTTTGCACAAATTCCCTAATTTCAAAACCAAGACTAAAATTCCTTAATTAGATCATCCCCTTGTGTCGACGTCTTTTATTTTTGATTACAAATAACGGAACTTTAATTAATTTCCGAAGGAGGGATAGCGTGTCGGGAAAAATTTAAAAGATTCAATAAAGTAGTTTAATTATTTTGTTGTTTATAAAAAAAAATTTATTATTTTTGTTTTTGGTAGTGCAAAACAAACGTTAAGTGTGGGGTTGCACGTCCCTCCGCGTTATTTAAAATGACGCCTGTTCCAAGGGCGTCGTAAAAAGAAGTTAAAACAAAAACAAAAACAAAGGTAAGGAAGGAAAAGAAGACCCTTAGTGGTCAGGGGCCCTACGCGAGGCGTGCCCAGGGGGGCGCCCCGCGTAGGGTGGCGTTGTTATTTCTTTTTGAGTCAGAGACTCAAATACGCGAGGCGCAGGAACAGGGCGCCTCGCGTGTTTGAGTTTCTGAACTTGGGAACCACGAAAAGGTACCCATACGCGGGGTGTAATAGGGGGTACGCCCTGCGTGAAAGGTGCCCCTTGCGTTATTTTGGATCAGAGGCACAAAGACGCGGGGCGTGCATAAAGAGACGCCCCGCGTAACATGTTGGATTATAATTGGGATTTGGCTTTCCGTGGCTGTGAAGAAAACAAACAAAAATTGAATAGATATATACAGGGTTTGAGAGCATCAAACCAGCGCTACATTTATAGTTGGAGTAGCTCGACTTTCCTTGGTGATGCGCAAGCTTACGGTGTTGCGAGGAGTGTGGTTTCGCCTTGTTGTGGAAAAACGCCACCGCGGTATATCTTTAGACGGTGGCCATTGACCCGGAGGGTTGCATTGTCGGGACCTTGGATTTCAATTGCTCCGGAGGAGTGCACATTGATGATGGTGTATGGTCCCAACCACCGACTTTTTAATTTTCCGGGGAATAACCGGAGGCGAGAATTGTAGAGGAGAACTTGATCCCCCTTGTTGAACTCCCGAACTTGAATGTGCTTATCGTGCCACCGTTTTGTACGTTCTTTGTAAAGTTTGGCATTTTCGTACGACCCTAAGCGAAGTTCATCAAGAGTATTGAGTTGGAGGAGGCGGTGTTCTCTTGTAGCCTGCATGTTAAAATTTAAAAATTTCAACGCCCAATATGCTTTATGTTCTAATTCTACGGGTAAATGGCACGACTTTCCAAAAACTAGACGATAAGGGGACATCCCGATGGGCGTCTTAAACGACGTGCGGTAAGCCCAAAGAGCATCATCGAGCTTCAAGCTCCAGTCTTTCCTAGAGGAGTGAACCGTTTTTTCTAAAATGCGTTTTAGCTCTCGGTTAGAAACCTCAACTTGCCCACTAGTTTGCGGGTGGTAGGGTGTAGAGACTCGGTGTGCAACCCCATATTTAAGTAAGAGTTGATCGAATTGTCGGTTGCAAAAGTGGGAACCCCCGTCGCTAATGATAGTTCGAGGGGTCCAAAACCGAGTGAAAATGTTTTTCTTTATAAACTTCCCTACCGCCTTAGAGTCGTTTGAAGGTAAGGCAACGGCCTCTACCCATTTGGAGACATAGTCAACCGCTACAAGAATATAAGCGTTGTTATGCGACTTAGGGAAAGGTCCCATGAAGTCTATCCCCCACACGTCAAAAAGTTCGCAAACTAGGATTCCTTGTTGGAGAATTTCATGTTTTCGGGAAATGTTCCCGCTCCTTTGACAAGCGTCACATGATTTGACGAAGTCTTGGGAAACTTTGGACAAAGTAGGCCAATAAAACCCACATTGTAAGACTTTTGCCATAGTCCGACTAGGGCCAAAGTGCCCCCCCCCCCCCCCCGGCTCTTGGGTATGACACATATGTAGCACATAATTAACCTCATCTTCCGGTATACACCTACAAATAATGTTATCAGCACATGATTTGAACAGATAGGGTTCTTCCCAAAAATAGTGCTTAGCATCGTGAAAGAATTTCTTACGCTGCTCGTATGTAAGGTGCGGGGGAAGAATATTACCGACTTTATAGTTTGCCATATTGGCATACCAAGGTAAAGATGTTACCGCGTAGAGTGCTTCGTCGGGAAAGGTCTTCTTAATCTCAATAGTTTCTGGAGATTCGTCTTGCTCGCCTTGTAAACGAGAGAGATGGTCGGCCACAACATTCTCCACTCCTTTTTTATCTTTGATCTCGATGTCGAATTCTTGTAGGAGTAGGATCCACCATATCAAGCGTGGTTTGGCGTCCTGCTTAGTCATCAAGTACTTGAGAGCTGTGTGGTCAGTGTATACGATAATTTTGGATAACACAAGATATGATCTAAATTTATCGAAAGCAAAAACAACGGCAAGCATCTCCTTTTCCGTGATGGAATAGTTTTGTTGGGCCTCATTGAGCGTTTTGCTCGCATAATAGATAGGGCGAAAGAGTTTATCCACCCGTTGGCCCAAACAAGCACCTACAGCCAAATCACTTGCATCACACATTAGTTCAAAGGGGAGGTTCCAATCGGGTTTCACCATGATAGGTGCGTTAACTAGTTTTTCCTTTAGCGTATTAAATGCAAGTAAACATTCGGGGGAAAAACTAAATTCCGCATCCTTTGCAAGGAGTTGGGTCAAGGGGGTTGCTATCTTAGAGAAATCCTTGATGAATCGTCTATAGAACCCCGCATGACCCAAGAAACTCCGAATTCCCTTAACGTTGATTGGTCGAGGTAGTTTTTCAATTACCTCAATCTTGGCCGGATCGACCTCGATCCCCTCCCCGGACACCTTGTGTCCCAAAACAATGCAATCTTGAACCATAAATTGACATTTTTCCCAACTAAGCGCAAGGTTAGTGTCTTCGCAACGTTGGAGGACTTTATCAAGATTACCTAAAAAAATCTCAAAGGACGACCCAAAAATAGAAAAATCGTCCATGAAGACTTCCATGAAATCCTCAATCATTTCGGAGAATATAGCCGTCATGCACCTTTGAAAGGTGGCGGGGGCGTTACAAAGCCCAAACGGCATCCGCCTATATGCAAATGTCCCATACGGACAAGTGAATGTCGTCTTTTCTTGATCCGAAGGATCGACGGGAATTTGCATATAACCGGATAAACCATCGAGGGTGCAAAAGAATTTATGACCCGCCATTCTTTCCAACATTTGGTCGATGAACGGCAAGGGAAAATGATCTTTTCGGGTGGCTTCGTTAAGTTTCCTATAATCAATGCATACTCGCCACCCGGTTACTTTCCGTGTGGGGATTAATTCCCCTTGATCATTTTTTGTCACCGTAGTGCCCCCCTTTTTGGGAACGCATTGGACCGGACTAACTCATGGACTATCGGAGATAGGGAAGATTATACCTGCGTCGAGGAGTTTGATTACCTCGGTCTTCACTACCTCTTTCATATTGGGGTTAAGTCGCTGTTGCGGCTGCACGGAGGGCTTGACTTTATCCTCCATAAAGATGCGGTGTGTGCAAATGGTGGGGCTGATCCCCTTAATGTCGTGAATAGTCCACCCAAATGCGCCCTTGTGTTTTTGTAACACCGCAATTAATGCTTCCTCCATTTCCGCTGTCAAAAGCGAAGACATAACAACCGGTAAGAAATTGGGAGGTTGTAAAAATACGTATTTTAAATTAGGAGGCAAGGGTTTAAGTTCCAAAGTTGGAGGTTCCTCAAGAGAGGTCTTCGGCTTTGCTTTGCTATCTCGGTCTAAACCCTCGAACCGGCTCCTTGCCAACAGACATTGTTCTATTTCGGAGGAGTATTCAAATGGCTTGTTCAATGGCTCCTCATCCAAATGCTCAATACCGTCGAATTCCGAAGAGGTTCCCGCAGAAGACCTATCACAAAAATCCTCAACAAAAAGATCAATAGAGTCTATGGAATTAAAAAATTGCAATCCTCCATGGTGTTAGACGGGAATTTCATGGAGTTGTATAGGTTAAACTCTACCTCTTCGTCTTGCAACCGTAGGATATGTTTTCCTTCGTGGACGTCAATGAGAGTCCTACCTATTGCAAGAAATGGTCGTCCTAGGAGGATTGGTACAGTATCGTCTTCCGCCATATCAAGCACTACAAAATCGGCGGGGAAAATGAACTTATCCACTTTCACTAAGACATCCTCCACAACCCCTTTTGGCCGGGCAATGGATCTATCGGCCAGCTGGAGCGTCATATTGGTAGGCTTTGGTTCTCCCAAGCCGAGCTTCTTAAACACAGATAAAGGCATTAGATTGATGCTAGCACCCAAATCACATAAAGCTCTCCTAAACTCAACATTACCAATCGTGCAAGGATAGAAAAACTACCTAAATCCTTGAGTTTAGGTGGGAGTTTGTTCGTTATAATCGCGGAGCATTCCTCCGTGAGCGCTACCATCTCATTATAATCCAACTTCCTCTTTTTGGTGAGGATTTCTTTAAGAAACTTCGCATATGTAGGCATTTGTTCCAACGCTTCCGCAAGTGGAATGTTAATGTGAAGTTTCTTAAAAATTTCCAAAAACTTACCATATTGGTGGTCCAATTTTTCCTTTTTAAGTCGTTGTGGAAAAGGGAGCTTTGGTACGTAAGCTTCAATTGGATCACACACATTTTTATTCTTATCTAAGGAAGTCGCGGGTTTTGGATCCGAACCGGGGTTGCTTACCACTTCCGGTTCATCACTTACCTGTGGAGCGGGTGGAGTCGCCTTTGGAACCGGTGGTTCCAAACCCTTACCACTACGGAGAGTTATTGCTTGTGCGGTCTCCCAATCTTTTGGTCTCGGGTTTTGTTCGGTGTTAATCGGGGGGAAACCATGTTGTCTCCCTTGTCGTTGGCGACTTAATTGGGCCACTTGTTATCCCAAGTCCCTGCAAAATGCTTCATTGTTAGCAAGACGGGAAGATATTTCTTTAAGGAGATCAATTACCATTGCGTCTTATGCATTGCTAGGAGGTTGTGATTTTTGCCCTCCTTGGACATGAGGGAATTGGCCCGACCCTTGTTCCACAAATTGACCATGGGGTTCGGATGGGGGCTTCAACACATTCCGCTTGTTATCATAAGATGGAATCGGGTGTTGAGGCCTCCATCCGTTATTATTATTGTTATGGTGGTGATAAGTGTTGGGGTTTAGTGTCCTATAGTCAATTGTTGCGGGATACAAACTTATTGTAAATGAATTGTTCTTTATATCATTTGTTTTAATGAGATATATGTTTTATAACTATATAAAGGCAATCCCTTTTAAGCACTGAATAAAGTCTAATAAAAGGAAATCCGTAAGTTTGTTTAAAGTGATTATAAAGTGTTCATACAAGCATGAAGTGAGACAAAACTTTATAATAAACTAATAAACTTAAAACCACCCCAAGTCAAGTGATATGTTTAGGATTGATATATCACGGTTGAGACTTGTATGTAACAATGTCTTCTGTCCGACAGAAAGCTGATCTCACAAGCTTCATATATATAGATATCTGGACAGTTACATAGATCCGGTGAAACGTTGTTCATCAGGATTGGGGATCCGATTTGAGATAACAGGATGGGTAGATTCATCCTTGTCAACTGTTCATCTCATTGGTATTACTAGGTATAACTAATCCTCAGACTCAAAAGAATGTTAATTGGTCATCCTGAATTACTGAATGTGAGACTTTGATCCTGCGGTCCCACGATCCTTAACAGAGATGACTCTGGGGTGTGAACTGTAAAGGTTGGGTGTCACAGGAAGTAATGTCAGGGTAGTTATACATTGGATTGAGCATTTATCACTCCCGATTAATGGGAGATACATCCAAGGATCGCTTGTGGAAGACTCGACTCTAAACCCTTGCAAGGTGATAGCTTAAGAGTAGAAATACAGATTTCACTTAACCTATCTTTTTGAGTTGACTCGGCCAAGAACAAGTAAAACGAACGTCTCGCTATATGTGACTTGACATTACCCATAGTCATAAGATTCAGTTCAAGGATGTAGTTGATAAAGGATCGTATTATACCGTAACTAATACGGAAGGGTTAACGACAGAATCAACCTGTCTTCTTAACGGACTCTGAGGGAATGATTACAGACTTGCCAATAACTTACTCAGTACATCATTCCGTTATGCAAAGATTAAATATAATTCTTGAAGAAATTAATTTAATAGTTGCATACGACCAGAAGTAGTAAAAACCTAATGGATCACACATAAGACTTGGAACCAAAAGAGAGATGGATATGATTAATAGATGGAAGCCCAATTGAGCCCAGTAAGGCCCAAATATATGGAGGGGGGCGAAATTTGTATATAGAGATAAGGAATTGATTTTATTCCATTAATCCTAATTTGATTAGGATTATGAATTAAATTAATTAAGAGATAATTAAATTAGGAGTTTTAATTGGATTAATATACTCCTATTATTATCCAATTAGGTTATTTATTATTATCCTAAATATATTAGATATATAGTGAGATAATAATTAGGAATCCTTTTCCGAATTGGATTCTTATTAAGTAATCTATTCCTATCTAACTAGGGTTTAGATTCAAGCAACTATATATACCCCCTCCCATGTGAATTTCGACCAAGCCTAATCCCTCCTCTTTAGTGATTTTCGAAATTGCTATTCAGTGAGAGAAAAAGAATTCCCATCCCCTAGTTCGTGGACAAGAATTCATACGGCATTCCATCGATTGATTAATCTTATTCATCCCTCTTTCTCTTTGATCTTGTGTTGGTTAATTAGAGGCAATCTATTTTGGTTGCATCTCATAAGGGTTGATTTCATCTTAACCTCTCCGTGTTAAACTTTGTGGTTGGAATCTCGGAGAAGAATTGTGGGCGCTTCTTTAACAACGGTAGATTGTTCATCGAAAGGTATTCCTTCTTATCCCTCTTTATATGAAATAACGATTAACGGATCCTACGGTTAAAAGGAAATAGGCTAAAAATTTTATATTTCCGCTGCTATACCTTAGCCCTAATTTCCTTCAGTGGTATCAGAGCCATCGTTAAATCCGTTATTTCATATATGAAAATATAGAAGTTTTCAATAGGATTGAATAAATATTTATGGTTAGGATTAATTGACAAATAGTTTTGATTAATTAATTCTAAAGATAAATAGAGTTTTGATTAATTGTTAATTAAAACTGATTATGTTTATGTTCCTAATTATTTCGGTTGATAATCATTATAACAAAATCTATTAGTTTTATAGTTAGGTTGATAAAATTAGTTTTATTAATTCTAAATGATAAAACAGAAATCTATTGTAGTTTTTCCTATTTCTGAAAATCATTTTAAAATTGTTTTAGAACTGATATATATACATATATATATATATATATTTAATAAAAAAATATATAACGACAGCAGCCCAAGTCGTGCCTCACGGCGCGACTGGCCGCGTGCGGTACAGGGACGCCGCTGCCGCAAGGCAGCGGCGTCCCGCGTGCCCTAAGGGCTGCTGCCAATCGGCAGCAGCCCGCTCTCGGGCCCGGCCCGATACCCACTTGATTTTAAATGGTTTAAAATCATTTTGTATTAAATGTATATATATGTTTCAGAAATTAATAGTTTTCTGTTTTGATTATCGAATAAAAATTCGTTTAAATGTTTGTTTTTACCAATATGTAAATCAAAGTGTTAAATGAATTGAAATCAAAATAATTGGGACGTGCATAATCAACGTTTTATATGGTTATATTAATCTAAGGATTAATATAAAGATACAAAACGATTAGAAGTAAAATTGGATGAAAGTTAATTTGACGAGTTAATGTGATTAACCTAAATATTACATAAGCCGGTTATGTAATCAACCAATTAAATTTATTTAATTGAGTCTATGCATGTTTGGAGTTATGGACATATTTGGACCCTCTTTTAGTCTTTTGGTATTTTTGAAATAGGGCCTGCGCGTCCTGCCTTTCTACTATCTATTGTAATTTCTCCTCTCATCTGATTCCCTTTAATTCAATTGAAGTTTTCTTATAGTAGTATAGAAATTGATATGTAATTTCAAGGCGCCATGGAGAAGACGGAGGACCTAAAGAGAAATATGTAATAGTTAGTATTTCCTTAGGTTTGGCCTTTTATTCCGTCTCTGGCTCGACGGAATAATTTAGATGATATGTCCATAATGCCATTGTATGTGAATGTATGTATGTCTGATGTATCCTAGAGCAAATCAAGACTAAGTTAGATTATGAGACTTAAATAAAATCCCTCGTTTAAAAGTTAAGTAAATAAGCAAGTTATTAAAATCGGTTGCCCGTCCCTAATATTATAATTCAGCCGGCAGTACTGGGGGCCTTTGGGTTGTTGAGCAAACTCAAGCTCGGGGTCTTATGGTAACACCTGAATTATCGAAAGTCATTCTTTCATGAATATGGGGTAATACTTAAATTAGATTATGATAATTGGATGAGCAAACTCATGTTGTCATAAACTAATGGGCAATATGGTTGGGATTAATGTGAATAACATATTAGTTACTAATGTGGTTAGTAACCCAATAACCTAGGAATCACATTCAAGATGTGATTGATTACATGAATCTACCTAACAAATGGGACTAGCTTGTTGAGCAAACTCAAGGCGAAATCTCAGGAGTTAGGATCCTAGCTCACTAAAGGATTTGTGAAATTCTTCGAATTAATATGGAGGGCCATTAATTTGACAAAATAGTGGGAGCAATCTGAAATAAATTAAAAGGCCTATAATTTTAGATTGTTATACTTTAAGCAAATGAATGACATACGTTTACTCTTTCTCACTCTCAGGTTTTGTTTAAACACACACTCTTAAAATCATGACTAAAACCAATCTGCAAAACATTCTTACCGATAACAAATTGAATGGTTCAAACTTCACCGACTGGTTTCGTAACCTCAAAATTGTTTTGAAGTTCGAGAAAATTGGGTATGTACTTGATACATCGATACCCCCTGTCCCTGAAGATGATGCTCCCATCGAGGAAATTGATGCTTATCAGAAGCACAAGGCTGATGATGATCATGCCGCTTGCATCATACTTGCATCGATGACATCGGAATTACAAAGGCAACATGAGGAGATGAATGCCTATTCCATCATCATGCACCTAAAGGAATTGTTTGGGAAACAAACCAGGTGCGAACGCTATGAGATATCAAAATTATTATATCGTTGCAGGATGCAAGAGGGCACATCTGTCATGACACATTGTGTCAAGATGATAGGCTATATTACCAAACTTTCTAGTATTGGATTTGTGATGGACAACGAATTAAGTACCGACTTGGTTCTTCAGTCCCTCCCAGAGAGTTATTCATAGTTCATCATGAACTACCAAATGAATGACTTGCAAACCTCTCTTGAAGAGCTTGCAAACATGCTCAAATCAGTTGAGCCCAATATGAAGAAAGACAAGGCCATACCGGCTCTTGTAATCGAGGGATCGAAGAAAAGGAAAGGGAATTTTCCCAATCCTAAACATCCCAAGAAAGGTAAGAGAGATGTGTCCAAGGGAAAGGAAGTGAAGAAGCCCAAAGGAGAATGCCACTTCTGTGGTAAAGACGGGCATTGGAAGAGAAACTGCAAGGAGTATCTAGCCACCCTCAAGAAGGGAAAAGGCGGTGCTTCTACGTCTGGTATGTTCTATATTGAAATAAATACGGTTTCATTGTCTGAATCTTGGGTATTTGATACCGGATGTGGATCTCATATTTGTACAAATATGCAGGAGCTAAAACAGACTAAGGAACTAAAGAAAGGAAGCATAAACTTGCGAGTGGGAAATGGAGCAAGAGTTGCCGCCCTCGCAATTGGAGATTATGTTTTACTTTTGCCCTCTGGGCTTGTAATAGAATTAAGGAATTGTTTATACGTTCCTGAGATGTCTCGTAACATTATTTCTATTAGCCGTCTCGTTGACGACGGTTTTCATATTTCAATAAAGAACAATAGTTGCAATTTTTATAAAGATTCGATCTTTTATTTTTCAGGAATATCACAAAATGGGATTTATGTGTTAGATGATAAAACTCCTGTTTTTGCAATTGATACCAAAAGACATAAGCTAGATAATTCAACTTATTTGTGGCATTGTCGTTTAGGCCATATAAACAAGAGACGCATGCTAAAGCTACATTCAGATGGGCTTATAGATCCAATCGATTCTGAATCATTGGAAACATGCGAATCATGTTTAAAAGATAAAATGACAAAGACACCCTTTAGCAATAAAGGTGAGCGTATATCAGACACTCTAGGACTCATTCATTCAGATGTATGTGGTCCTATGTCAGTCCAAGCAAGAGGAGGATTCAGATACTTCATTAGCTTCATAGACGATCATACTCGCTATGGTTATATCTACTTGATGAGGCACAAATCAGAAGCCTTTGACAAGTTCAAATGCTTCAAGAATGAAGTGGAAAATCAATTAGGAAAGAAAATAAAAACACTTCGATCTGATCGAGGTGGCGAATATCTTTCTGATGATTTTCTGAATTATCTAACTGAATGTGGGATATGCTCACAATGGACACCTCCTTATACACCACAACACAATGGTGTATCCGAGAGGAGAAACCGTACCCTATTAGATATGGTACGATCTATGATGAGCATTGCCTTACTTCCAAAGACGTTCTAGGGCTATGCCTTAGAAACTGCCCTCTTCACCCTGAACCGAGTACCAACTAAATCCGCTGTTTCCACACCATATGAATTGTTCATTGGTAAGAAACTCGTGTTCTCGTTCATGAGAGTATGGGGTTGTTCAGCATATGTCAAACGCGTTGCGTCCGACAAATTAGATTCTAAATCTGATAAATGTTTCTTCATTGGATATCCCAGGGAAACCATTGGGTATTACTTCTATCATCCAGATGATCAGAAAGTAATAGTATCCAAACACGCAACCTTCTTAGAGAAAGAGTTTCTCGAAGAAACACAAAAGGGAAGCGTGATTGAACTCGACGAAGTTCAAGAGGAAGAAACAACGACTGAAACAACAGAAGCGGTTGAGGTACCCGAAGAAGTCCCATTAGATGAGACTCCAGTGGCACATATTCGTAGATCACGAAGAGTTCGTGAACTCCCAGTTAGATATGGTTTTCTAGTGGGAGATGATGACGAGGTTCCCGTGTTAGACGACGAACCCGAAAACAACGAAGAGGCTCTTACTAGTCCAGATTCTAAAGCATGGCTTGAGGCCATGGATTCTGAAATGGATTCCATGTATACTAACCAAGTTTGGACTTTGGTTGATCCACCCGAAGGGATAAAACCCATTGGGTGCAAGTGGATCTTCAAAAAGAAGACTGACATGGATGGAAAGGTTAGCACCTACAAGGCTAGGTTGGTAGCGAAGGGATATCGTCAGAAACAAGGTGTTGATTATGACGAAACCCTCTCTCCTGTTGCTATGTCTAAATCAATCAGAATCATGCTTGCAATTGCCGCTCATTTTGATTATGAGATTTGGCAAATGGATGTGAAAACAGCTTTCCTAAATGGAAATCTGCTTGAGGATGTATACATGATGCAGCCTGAAGGTTTCATATCAAAGGATGCAAATAAAGTTTGCAAACTTCAGAGATCCATTTATGGACTCAAGCAAGCATCTAGAAGCTGGAACAAGCGTTTTGATGAAACCATAAAACAATTTGGTTTCGAACAAAATTGCGAAGAAGCTTGCATTTACAAGAAAGCAAGTGGGAGCTCTATAGCATTTCTCATACTATATGTGGACGATATACTGTTAATGGGAAATGACATTGCTCTATTACAATCGGTGAAAGTTTGGTTATCTGGTAACTTCTCAATGAAAGACCTTGGTGAAGCAGCCTATATACTTGGTATAAAAATCTACAGAGATAGATCGCATAGACTGCTTGGTCTTTCACAGGCTACATACATTGAAAAGGTGCTAAATCGGTTTAGCATGCTTGAATCGAAACGAGGTAACTTACCCATGGTACATGGAGTAAAGTTAAACAATCATCAATGTCCTAAAACTGATGATGACAAACGACGCATGGCTGTAGTCCCGTACGCCAGCGCGATCGGTTCGATTATGTATGCTATGCTATGCACTAGACCTGACGTAGCGTTCGCGTTATCTGTAACGAGTCGTTACCAAGGGAATCCGGGAGACGAGCATTGGATTACCGTCAAGAACATTCTTAAGTACTTGAGAAGGACTAAAGATATGTTCCTAGTGTACGGAGAAGGAGATCTGAAAATACAAGGATTTTCAGACGCTAGTCATCTCATAGATGAGAATGATTTTAAATCTCAATCAGGATACCTGTTTATCCTAAATGGGGGCGCGGTCAGTTGGAAAAGTTCCAAGCAGGGAAGCGTAGCTTTCTCTACGACCGAGTCAGAGTACACCGCTGCTGCGGAAGCGGCAAAGGAAGCAGTTTGGATTAGAAAGTTCATTACAGAATTAGGTGTGGTGCCTGACATTGTCAATCCCATTACTCTGTACTAGACCTGTCCATGGGCCGGGTTGGGCCGGGCTCGGGCTCGGGCCAGTCGGGTTTTTAAGTAAAAATGCTTAGCCCAAGCCCAGCCCAGCCCACAATTAATTTAGGCGGGCTCAGGCCGGGCTGGGCTCGGGCTTAAAAATCAAATCCCGAGCCCAACCCATATAAGCCCACCTAAATATATATATAATTATTAATTATAAAAAAATAAATAGTATACTTAAAAATAAATATTTAATATATAAATAAATATTTATTAATTAATATTTAATATATAAATATATATTTATTAATTAATATTAATAAGCGGGCCGGGCTGGGCCGGCCCGTGTTATTTTTATTAATCCCAAGACCGCCCAAAAAATAGGCGGCTTTGGCGAGTCTGGGCTGATGAACAATTTTTATTGTCCAAGCCCGGTCCAAGGGACACGGGCCTGGGCGGGCCGGGCGGGTACCCGGGCCCGTGGACAGGTCTACTCTGTACTGTGATAATAATGGAGCCATTGCGCAGGCAAAGGAACCACGGTCTCATAATGCATCCAAGCACTACCTAAAGCGATACCACATCATAAGAGAGATTGTGGCTAGAGGAGATGTGAGAATAGAAAGAGTACCTACAGAGGACAATGTTGCAGATCCGTTGACAAAGCCTTTAACCCAGAAAGTACATGATCGTCATTTAACTTCTACTGGGATAAGTTTTAGAAACAATTGGCTTTAGTCCAAGTGGGAGTATGTTGGGGTTTAGTGTCCTATAGTCAATTGTTGCGGGATACAAACTTATTGTAAATGAATTGTTCTTTATATCATTTGTTTTAATGAGATATATGTTTTATAACTATATAAAGGCAATCCCTTTTAAGCACTGAATAAAGTCTAATAAAAGGAAATCCGTAAGTTTGTTTAAAGTGATTATAAAGTGTTCATACAAGCATGAAGTGAGATAAAACTTTATAATAAACTAATAAACTTAAAACCACCCCAAGTCAAGTGATATGTTTAGGATTGATATATCACGGTTGAGACTTGTATGTAACAATGTCTTCTGTCCGACAGAAAGCTGATCTCACAAGCTTCATATATATAGATATCTGGACAGTTACATAGATCCGGTGAAACGTTGTTCATCAGGATTGGGGATCCGATTTGAGATAACAGGATGGGTAGATTCATCCTTGTCAACTGTTCATCTCATTGGTATTACTAGGTATAACTAATCCTCAGACTCAAAAGAATGTTAATTGGTCATCCTGAATTACTGAATGTGAGACTTTGATCCTGCGGTCCCACGATCCTTAACAGAGATGACTCTGGGGTGTGAACTGCAAAGGTTGGGTGTCACAGGAAGTAATGTCAGGGTAGTTATACATTGGATTGAGCATTTATCACTCCCGATTAATGGGAGATACATCCAAGGATCGCTTGTGGAAGACTCGACTCTAAACCCTTGCAAGGTGATAGCTTAAGAGTAGAAATACAGATTTCACTTAACCTATCTTTTTGAGTTGACTCGGCCAAGAACAAGTAAAACGAACGTCTCGCTATATGTGACTTGACATTACCCATAGTCATAAGATTCAGTTCAAGGATGTAGTTGATAAAAGATCGTATTATACCGTAACTAATACGGAAGGGTTAACGACAGAATCAACCTGTCTTCTTAACGGACTCTGGGGGAATGATTACAGACTTGCCAATAACATACTCAGTACATCATTCCGTTATGCAAGGATTAAATATAATTCTTGAAGAAATTAATTTAAAAGTTGCATACGGCCAGCAGTAGTAAGAACCTAATGGATCACACATAAGACTTGGAACCAAAAGAGAGATGGATATGATTAATAGATGGATGCCAAATTGAGCCCAGTAAGGCCCAAATATATGGAGGGGGGCGAAATTTGTATATAGAGATAAGGAATTGATTTTATTCCATTAATCCTAATTTGATTAGGATTATGAATTAAATTAATTAAAAGATAATTAAATTAGGAGTTTTAATTGGATTAATATACTCCTATTATTATCCAATTAGGTTATTTATTATTATCCTAAATATATTAGATATATAGTGAGATAATAATTAGGAATCCTTTTCCGAATTGGATTCCTATTAAGTAATCTATTCCTATCTAACTAGGGTTTATATTCAAGCAACTATATATACCCCCTCCCATGTGAATTTCGACCAAGCCTAATCCCTCCCCTTTAGTGATTTTCGAAATTGCTATTCAGTGAGAGAAAAAGAATTCCCATCCCCTAGTTCGTGGACAAGAATTCATACGGCATTCCATCGATTGATTAATCTTATTCATCCCTCTTTCTCTTTGATCTTATGTTGGTTAATTAGAGGCAATCTATTTTGGTTGCATCTCATAAGGGTTGATTTCATCTTAACCTCTCCGTGTTAAACTTTGTGGTTGGAATCTCGGAGAAGAATTGTGGGCGCTTCTTTAACAACGGTAGATTGTTCATCGAAAGGTATTCCTTCTTATCCCTCTTTATATGAAATAACGATTAACGGATCCTATGGTTAAAAGGAAATAGGCTAAAATTTTTATATTTCCGCTGCTATACCTTAGCCCTAATTTCCTTCAATAAGCATGCGTGTTAGGATAGGAGTTATAATAAGAATTATACCTTTGTTGTCCCCCTACATAACTTACGCTTTCGGTGTCGCCGGCAAAAGGGCTTCTGGCTTGACAATCCTTACCTTGGTGGTCACCACCACAATAAGAGCATACTAGGACTTGTGCTGAATTCTGGAGGCTCATTTGCGCCATTAAAGCGTCCAGCTTCTTATTCATTTCGATCATGAAGATTGTGGGAGCCTCGTCTTCTACGGCAAAGGTTTGATGTTGCGAGGGTCCGGCAAGCCGATCTTCTTGCCATTGGATGCTTTTCCTAGCTAATTCGTGAATGAGCTCATACGCCTCGCTTGGCGATTTGCGAAACAAATCCCCACCTGTGGCAGAATCAACGGTTGCACGATTAGTAGGTGTTAAACCATGATAAAAGGTACTTACTAGATCATGCTTAGGGATATCGTGATGGGGACAGCTTCGGAGCAACTTTCAGAACCTAGCCCAAGATGAGTGGAGGGCCTCGTATCCAAGTTGCCGAAAGGAGGTGATATCTTTTCTCAACTTAACCGTTTTAGAGGGCGGGAAGTAGTAAGATAGGAACTCCTTCTTAAGTTCCTTCCAAGAGGTGATCGATCCCCGCCTCTAACGAGTGCAACCATTCCAATGCATGCCCTGTCAAAGAGAAAGGAAATAGTTTTAGTTGGACGGCCTCAACCGGAACACCATTTTGCCGCGAAGTTTCGGCACACATAAGAAATTTATCAAGGTGTTCGTTAGGGTTTTCATGGGGTTCCCCTCCGAATTGACCGAGTTGTTGGATTAATTGGATCATGCTAGTCTTTATTTCAAATGTGTTGGCCGGAATGGTGGGGGCAACGATTCCATGGCGGATTTGAGGGCGATATGGAGCAAGAATCTCCAACATCGAACGCGTGTCGTTGCCTTCACCATTACGGTCGTTATTCACGGGTTGTTCCGGCACCCTTTGGTTGAACTCGGGCTGGTTAGCTTCATTGTTGAGATTTGCCATTCTTTCTCTACGTAACCTACAAAGAGTACGTTCAATTTCGAGATCAATAGGTACGAGAGAATCACTTTTAGATCGGGTGTGCATAAAGTAAAACAAGTATAAAAGAATTATCAACAAGAAAGAATAATGTTAGTAAAAGTATATATAAACAATTTATACAAAAAGAATGCTTAAACTAACAATGAAGCGTTTTTGTCTAATATTGTAGGAGATTATAAATCCCCGGCAACGGCGCCAAAAACTTGATGTGCGTGGCGCTTAGTGTAGAGCTTTTCTAATCACGACTAAATGTGTATTGCGGTGAATGTGCTATGAATATGGGTGTGATCTTTTAAATGTTCTAACTCCACTAGACACTACGACTACTTAGGGGCAAGTGTACCCCATCGTATCAAGTAATAATCCGGTTAAGACCGGGTATCGAATCCACAGGATTTATAATTACAAGTATAAGACGACTCGGTTTCGTATGTTATTTAAGCGGTGATTACTTTGGGGTAAAGTAAGACACAACTACACACTATCCCTAACTATTGGCGACACAGATTTATGTAGCTAAAACTCTATGAAGTAGGATGAATAACGATAAGTTATAACCACGATAAATAATGACTCTAAATGTATACGGATAATAATTTACTCTTGTAAAGATGACTAAGTGTGGTAGGACCGACTCGTGAAGCACTTAGACTACGTGATTCCTAGTCAAGGCGTGTCTAATGTGGGGGAATGAGAAACTAGGGCCCGTAAGTTCCGTGGCTTGTCAATTCCTACGGTTTCCGGTTTGTCACTTCCGGTAGGGTAACACCTATATAACTCCCTAAGGATAGCCTGAATGGCGGCGGAAATCGCGTTCTCCTACACAATAATCAATTACAAATATCAAAACAAGTAATAAACATTAACACGTAAAGGGAAATAGAGATTATGAATCATAAATTATAAATATGGAAAGTGAATAGATGAAATACAACTAAGCCTAGTACATAGGAAGAGTACAAGCTAATTAGCGGGTAAAAAGGGAGAATCCGCCCTTGGAACTAGCTAACCGGACTCAAAGCCGTCTCCTAGGTCGTGGAGGTGGAACTCTCGAGCTTGGTGACGAGTGGTGGAACGGAACTTCGATGGAACGCCGGATCAACCGAACAAGCTCTCGAGGGGGAGAGTTTAACTACAAAATCTGAATCTAATAATCAAAAAGAGTATAGTTTTGCTCTCTAGTGTGTAATTGGTATCAAATGAAGTTCAAGAGCTTCCTATTTATAAACATCAAGCAAGGGTAATGTTGTAACTTCACAAAGCACAAGTATGGAGCAACATTATTTGGTGCAGAAATCCCATGATACGCCCCGCGTAAGGTGGTCTACGCCCCGCGTAAGTGCCCATTCCGTCAGAAATCTCCTGCATGTGGACCAATTCCATGTCTTGTTGTCTCAAGCACGCCCTGCGTAGCTGAAGTATGCCCCGCGTGTTTGAGTCTCTGAAGTTTTATTGCTTGAATTGGAGCTTTTACGCCGTGCGTAGCTGAAGCACGCCCCGCGTAAATGAGTCTCTAAGTTTTTATCATTGAGGAATTGCCTGGTACGCCCCGCGTACGAAGAGTTGACTCAAGGAGACAGTGCAATCTGACTTTCAGGATTAGGCCAATTATTTCCGACATGTGTCATACGCCCTGCGTAGGGTGGCATACGCCCCGCGTATGCTGAGTCAATTCCACATGGCGTCTGCGGATAAGGCAATAATTGCTGACACCATGTTTCACGCCCCGCGTAAAGGATGAGACGCCCCGCGTATTTGAGTAGATTTTTGCTCCTTGCTCGTACCTGAAATACAAATCTTGCGAGCCGAGTTAGCTTGACGTTTTTATTTCCTAAACTAATCAAAAACACGGAAAATTAACTAAAAGTACGAAATTTATTTTTATTTCTTTATTTTATCAAAACGCTTTATTTTTGTAATTAAACTTATTTATTTTATCCAAAATCAACCCGTAAATCACGCTAAAAGATAGGGGTAAAATACCCCTATCAAAAGCTCACTAAGGGATACATGTACCCCATCATTATTAAGTTATATAATATGGACAAGTCCAGGTATTGAATCCACATGATTTATACCGCAAGTACCACACTACTTGGGTTCTAATGTTATCTAGGCCAATGGGGGTTTAGATTGAGTTTTATTTAAGCTAAACCTACTCCTATCTAAGTTAAATCTACTCATAAGTGATCTTAATTAAGTAATTTAACCTGGAAGTGGGTGGAGTGATACGATAATACTGATTCTGACCTAATTTAACATTTAATTGCTAATCTAATATGAGTTGCTTAGGCCTAAGGCGATTAAACCTACTTATCCTTTTAGAGTTCCTAGTTCGTTATTCCCTTGTCAGGCCGAAACTAGCTATTTGGTTTAGCAATTTGGGTCTTACCAACTATAAGGTTGTCAATATTATAGGTTCTTCGATCAGGGTTAATCAAATTCGACTCGCAATATGAACCTAGATGATATTTGGAATATTAAATGATTTAAACCAATTAGGCAAAGCATAAACAGAAAAGAAATAACAATCAATTGGAGAAATCAATACTGGAAATTAGATTAAAGATGAAAAAAGTTATTATCACGAGGTTACAATTAGCCTAGGATTCATAGGAAAGATCTAAAGCAAACAGGAAATAAAAGAGAATAAAAATCCCTTTCAGGGAACCTATCGACCAAGCAGTCGTCTTCCTAGGACTGGAAGATGAACAACCTTGAGGAATCCCTAGAGCACGGAGATGCAATTCTTCAATGGAAGATGGAAGGAAGGAGGAAGGATTCTCAAGGAAGGGGGTAGGCTAATTTACACAAGGAAAAAATAAAAATTACATGATGAAAGAGTGTTATTTATAGATGTAGACACTATACCATAAAACCCCCTAATGCAACCAAATTTGAATTTGTTGCTTGAAAATTGATGCATTAAATGAGTTTATTTTGTTGTATTTCAATAATGTTGCATTTTTGTTGTAATAATCTTCAAATTAGCAAAATTATAAAAAATTATGCAACAAAAATATTAATTACTGCTTGTCATGTTGCTTTTAAGCAAGTTAATCCAACAATTTGTTTAAATTGTTACAAAAAATAAGGTAAAACCAAGAAAGCAACAGAATTATAATTGTTGCATTGACATTTAAGTGATCCAATGCAACAAAAATAAAGAAAAACTAACAAATATATAATGTTGCAATTTAAATAATTTATTATTTTATTAATTATATATATATAAATATTAATTTTTGAAAACAATTATATAATATTAATTTTTGAGAACAGTTATATGATATTAATTTTTGGAAACTATTATACAATATTAAATATTAATTTTTTATTAATATATAAATTTGTAAAAGAAATTTTCTAATTTTCATACAAAATTTTTCTTTTTACCTTTCTATGGTGCTTTGCACAAATTAATTTGAATTTATTTACCAAAATATTCTCATTATAAACATAATCTCAACAATTTTAACGAGGATGATTTATATATTTTAATATTAAAAACAAATTAATTAATTTATTAAATTTTATATTATTTTATTCTCATTAATAACTTATTTCTAAGAGTTTGTTAAATTTTATTTTCCATTATTCTCGTTATTTTTTTTACTATAATATTAGTAAGACATTTCATTCTCACTATTTTTTCAAAATAATTAACCAAAAAATTTTAAGGTTGCCTCTAACTCTTCCCTCCCAAAATATTTGAGTTACCGCTACTTACAAAATTTGGACCCCCAAAAGTTGAGTTACCTCAAACTCTACCCAAATTTGCCCCAAATTTCATTTTCCATTTCCCCAATTTCATTCCTAACCCTTATTCCCGCGACTCTGGGATTTTGACGAAGTCTCCGCACCTCAAACCACCTGAATTTCATAGACCTAAATCACTGCCTGTAAGCGACCTAAACTTCTCCCCTGTATAATGTCGTATTTTTCTTCTTCTTCCTATTTATCTCTCTCTGAAATCCCAATAATCAATTTTCATTACTCCTTCTTTAGCTCCACAAGAAGAACAAAAAATTTGGGGATTTTGTTCGAATTCGGAGAATTTTAGTGATTTTGATTGTTGTTCTACATTTGGGGATTTTTTAGGAATGGTGGTGAAGATGATGTGGTGGCGGTTGTGGCCGCTATTAGGTCCTCGGAAGTATGAGGTGAAATTGGTTATTCGGAGGATGGAAGGGTGGAATCTGGTGAAGGAATCTAGAGAAGAAAAGGAAATAGGGTCTGGTAGTAGATTAACAGTTGAGATTCGTTGGAAAGGACCAAAGTTTGCGTTGAGTTCATTTAGATGGACGGTGAAGAGGAATTTCACTAAAGAAGTTGAGGTTTCTGGTGAGGAAAACGACGCTGTTGAATGGGATGAGGAATTTCAAAATCTCTGCACTTTATCTCATCAGAAAGAGAATGGGTTTCATCCTTGGGAGATCGCTTTTACCGTCTTCAATGTATGTTTCTCAATTTTCCCCCTAATTTCAGTTTTCGTTTACCGATTGAAAAGTTTAATTAGTTAGATAATGTTTTCCGGTGTTAATTGTTTTTTGAAATCTTTCTGATTTTGATCGGATCATCCATTATTGTGGGAGCTGTTGAACTTGATTATTTGATTTCATTTTTTTTCTCTATTTGTTGATTAGATTTTCTTATCTGATCTCTTGATTGTATAATTATAGTGTTTTTGAATGTAATTGGATGATTTTGTTGTTTAATTCAGGGAGCGAATCGAGGGCCGATGAACAAGGTTCCTACCATTGGAACTGCATTTCTGAATCTTGCTGAATATGCTTCTACTGCTGAACCAAAAGAGTTGGAGCTACGGCTCCCTCTTTTGCTTCATTCGGGTTCTCTCGAGCCTCAAGTCTTCCTCTATGTATGTTTTCAGATTTCCTGTATTTTTCGTGTTTGTTTATCCGTATTGTCATTCCTATACTCTTCTTTCTCTACATTCTGGCTATTGCTTGTCTTTTCTTTCTTCCACTCTTTTCCAACCCTTATTTTCCTATATCCCTCTCTCAATTTTTTTTTGATGTTGGTGGATCAGAGAGGGGAGTCAAGATGAACTGCTTTCCTTGTTGTATGTCTGAGCAGAAACTTAGCAAAAAGTCTTTGAAGAAAAGCCTTAAGGACTATGAATAGGAAAATTCTTGTTGAGGTTTTGATGTTAAGTCTTCTTCAGGGGAACATGGAATTTCTTGTTGAGGTTTTGATGTTAAGTCTTCTTCACCATTCTAATCTTGTCAATCTAGCTGGATATTGTGCTGAAGGTGATCAAAGAATTTAGTCTATGAATATATGCCTAATGGCTCTCTTGAAGATCACCTTATTGGTATGTACAATCTAATTTAAATTTTCCATTTTCATTTCTTCTTTCTTAATGATATAGATTGCAAAATACATTGGAATTTTGTGTTCTTTTCTTTTTTGTTTTTAGATTTTCCACCAGAGAAAAAGGGCTTGGATTGGAAAACAAGGATAAAAATAGCTGAAGGTGCAGCAAGAGGGCTTGAATACTTGCACGAAACAGCTACTCCTCCTGTGATATATCGAGATTTCAAAGCATCAAACGTGTAATTGGATGAGAATTTCAATCCAAAACTATCAGATTTCGGGCTAGCGAAACTCGGTCCAACGGGGAATAAGACTCATGTTTCCACCAGGGTGATGGGGACATATGTGTATTGTGCTGCTGAATATGCTTTGACAGGCCAATTGACTGCTAAATCTGATGTCTACAGCTTTGGAGTTGTGTTCTTAGAGCTTATTACTGGAAGAAGAGTTATTGATAATAGAAGAGCAGTAGAAGAACAGAATCTAGTCATTTGGGTATGTAATGAACATTCAGAATATCCTCTATTCTTAGAACCTTAATTATCGGCTTAAACTTTTGGATTCGTAATTCGTAATGCAGGCAACTCCGTTGTTTAAAGATAGAAGGAAGTTCACACTACTCGCTCTCTACTCCACCGCCGCCTCCACCTCTTTGGTTCATCTCCGCCTCTTCTGCACAAAATCTAAAATCGGGTAAGTTTGTATTTGATTATAGATGATCTGTATTTGGTTATAGATGATTTGCGATGGTTATTGATTTATTTTATTCAATTTCTCTTGTTCTTCGGTAAGTCTGATCTGTCTTATTCTTCAATATCATGAAATAGCCATCTCGATTGATTTCATATGAGAAATCAAATCTAGTTGTGATTTGCTTGAAGTACTTCTGGGTTCTCGAGTTCGTTTTTTCATCTTCGAGTTCGTATAAGTATTTCTTGGTTCTCGGTTTCCTTTTACCTCCTTTAAGTCTCTTTTTTCTCTGTCCAGATCTCAAATGTTTAAAGGTGGAGGTATCTTAGAGTTTCTGGGTATTGCTGGGATTTCGAACCAGGTGCGTTTTTATTTGGTATCAGGGCATCTGAAAATAACTTGATATCACTGCCATCTATAATGTGGCAGAGTATTGTGAGGTCTAGAAGTGATTGAATTTTTTTAATCAGTTGGTATGATTGCTTTTTATACTAATGAGCTCTTTAACTTTAAAAGAGATTTAATTAATGTATATTTTATTAGTTTCGTAATTGCAAAGAGGAAGATTGTGAAGGGGAGGAGGAAGACTAAGCCTTCCCCTAACAGTGATTTGGAATTTATAGTGATCAAGCTTGCTTGTTTTGTTAAATATTCATTGGATATCATCCGTGTCTTCAATCAACTTTTCCTTGTTTTGACTATTTCCGTTCATTATCAGAGTCTCTTGAAGCTAGAGGGTTTCATTGATTCTCTCCCTGAGAAGGCATATGTAGGAGATATACAGTATCTCGTTTTAGAGATGAAAAACCAATCTCAATTTTCTATTAAGGTATGCTATTCAGAGCATGAAGGACTTAAGATACCATACCCTAAGGTAATAATAATAATTCTGACATTAATTTATACTAATTTTGATTATTTAATTAATTAATCAAATGAGAATTTATTTACAAACATTAAGGAGACTTGTTCAGAATAGAGAAGCAGCAAGGAAAAGTAGGCTAAGAAAAAAGGTCTGTTTGTGTGATTCTGTCTGTCCAATTTTATTTTATAAATAATTGGTTTTTGCTTATTATTTTGTAATTATAGGCTTATGTTCGGCAACTAGAGTCAAGTAGGATTAGGCTAACTCAACTTGAACAAGAGCTTCAAAGAGCCAGATCTCAAGTAAGTTTAATTTTGTTGTTAAATGAACCTAATTATCGTTGAAAACAAGTTTAAGAAACGTAACCTATTAATTAATGTAATTAGGGGATTTTCTTTGGAGGAGGAGGAGGTTTAATGGGTGGAGATCAAGGTCTTCCTGTAGGTATAGCAAACATAAATTCAGACATAAATTCAGGTACGATATGGGTGGTATATAAATGCTACTGTATTTGACATAAATTCAAGTACGATATTATTTATTGGGTTTGTAAAATAAAGGATCATTATTAAAATGGGGTGGTATATAGATGCTACTGTATTTGACATGGAGTATGCGAGATGCGTGGAAGAGCATCACTGAATAAGTTAATAGATAATTATGCATTTCAAATTATAATGTTTTAATTTTTGACACCATGTATTTATTTATATTTGCATATGTTACGCCTTAATTTATAATCTTTGTATTGTTCATATCTTGAACTTGTCAATTTTGGACCTATAGCCTAATAGAGCCATTAACTGCGCAACAAATATTAGGGATATGGGGCTTACAACAATCAATTAAGGAGGCGGAAGAAGCTTTATCACAAGGTCTTGAAGCTCTTAATCAATTTATCAAATCATTCTCGTTATAATATAATTTCGTAATGAGAATTTGCAATTGACATGAGTTATACGTCATTCTTGTACAAGATGATGATGGGGAAGATAACGAGTGATATCAATGAAAGATTGTCGTCTCTTAGAATTTGAAAACTATGTATTGGATATTATGATACTCTATTTTATTTTGTAAGAGATTGTGTATGTATGTTTTGGATCATTGTTTAGAAGTATATTTATTATATTTTAGATTACATTTTCCGAAATTAGTCAAAATTTGCATTTATTACACGTTTAAATTATTCAAAAGAATGCAACAAAAAGATGCAGATTGTAATTGTTGCAAAATTCAATTATAAATGTTGCAAAAAGCTATCAAATATGTTGCAGGTCCCAGTTAAAATTGTTGCAAAAGCTAATAAATATGTTGCAAATGCCAATTTTAAAATTGTTGCAATTCCAACCAATAATGTTGCAAATTCGAATTAAAATTGTTGCAAAATCATATAATTTGTTGCAAGAAGTAATATAAATGTTGCATTTGAAGCAATATTCGTGTTGCAGAAACTATTAAAATTGTTGCAAAAATTAAATAAATTGGTTGCATTAGATTTAATGCAACAATAATAACATGTTGGATTATTTTGTAAATTTGTTGCTTCAATAAAAAAATTTGTTGCAACTAATTAAAAAATATCCAACAATTGTAAATTGTTGCTATTATTTAGAAATTGTTGCATTTGCAAATAATGCTACAGGAGCGTCCGCAACAATTGGATTTTTGTTGCGTTAGGTCTATTTTTGGCCTATTGCAACTCAAAAAGGGGTCTAAGCCAACAATTTCACTTGGTTGCAGTAGGGGTTTTATGGTGTAGTGAGATGACCTAAAATTAATTCTAAAATGTTTCCTAGTGTAGGTAGGAAGGCCGAGGCGCAGCGAAGGAGTCGTGTGGCCGGGAATCAGCTAAAAAGTTGATTTTCGCAGGCCAGCTCGCCGATTAACTCTTGGGGGTCCCCGAGACATGATTTTCCACCGATTTTGATCCCGTTCAATCTGCACACACACACACATCAAACTCCAAAAATCATTAGTCCAGAGGCTAAATTGACCCACCAGTCTTTAGATTCGAGTAAAAACTCCTTTGGTGTGACCTTTGATGGATCAATTAGCCAAAATAAATGAGGTGAAGTTCTTAGCCTAGTGGTTGAGAGCTTACCTATGCCTTGGGAGGTCATGGGTTCGAATCACATCCGGGTCTGGTGGGGATTTTTTTTATTCTTTAATGTAAGCGCATTGCGCAAATTTTTTAAAAAATGAGGTGAAGTTCAAGTGTGTGCTATTTTGGCGTTATTTTGCCTGAAAACACTCAGAAAATGGCTAAAAACTACGAAAAGTAATGAAACGAGTGTGAAAACTAAACTTTAGGTACAAGTGCATAAAAGTGCGAGAAACACTCGTTTTTTTTGCAAAAAACTAATTAAAACTACCCTAAAAACCGTACCTAAAGACAAGGTTTTTTGACCCCTATCAATCGATGATGTTGTTATCCACCGAATAAGTTGGGTTGTTAGTGAAGAAGCTCTTATGTATAATATACAACATCGCCATGAAGATTGTATCACCGTCTTCTTCAACGTGCCCATTTGTGTTATCGAAATCTTCGTATATTTGTTTATGTGTTAAGCTCCGACTTCCTCCAAAGTACATATCTCTTAATCCGTTCTTTTTCTTTAACAAACTCATCCTCTGTAAAATTGGCTTCTGATCACCAAATCTCAACCTAGTGATCAGTTCGAACTCCTAATCACCAGATTTGAGTTCAACTCCTTTGATGTTGAACCACATCTCTCTATGTTTTGGTTTCGATGGAGTAATCTCTCTAGTTATTACCCTATGTTATATGAGAGTGGATAATGTGCACACATCCATATCCGCCAAATGCCCGAAAGAACTTTTCCTAAATAGTTCCATTTGGTGTTTTAACAACTTGTTTTTTACCTTCTTCATTACCTTAGTGTCAACCCCACTCTAATTGATGCCTTCGTATTCAAACTGAAGGGATACTTGAATTTGATACCTTTAACACTATCATGAAGAGATACTCCTCTCTTATTGGAATCCTTTTTAGAAGCATCAATCTTCACAAAGTTGAAAGTAAGTGTAAGGGAAACAATTAAAGGAAACTACTTCATAGTTAAAAACAACTACTTCGCATTGTGAAACTAAAGTATGTGTATTATAGGTCGCAGTTGACGTAATTGCGAAGTAAAAGTCAAACTACAACTTCGCAGTTTATTCAACCCCTTAGCAGTTTGTGCAACTACGAAGACACAAATCACCTTAGCAGTCATGCATCTCTTTCGCATAGACGCAACTGCTATGATTTTGCTTCGCAGTTTGCATCCACTACAGAAGAAATTTATGATTGCGAAGGTGTCTTTATGGTGAAATAAGGCCATTTCTAACATTCAATAAACAAAATACATGAAAAATAACATTCCATCCAGAAATAACACCAAAATCGCAACAAAACCCTAAGACCTAAATCAAAATCGCAATAAAACCCTAACCCTAACTCTATACCAAAACCGCAACAAATCTAAAATTGCAAAAAGTACATCAGAAATAACATTATCACTTACATTCTTCCCGACCTTTGCTATTGAAATTGTACAAAGAAATCGCACAGAGTGAAGTGAAAGTTTTGGTAAGTGTTTACTAAGAGTATTTTTGGAAAATTTAATTTGAAAGTGTCTAATTTGATAATAGGTAATCTAATGAATTTAAATATATAAATATAATTTACCAAATAAAAATTAATTGGACACTTCAATACGTATTTTTTATTTCCAATCAATACATAATTTATCTATAATTAATATTTATTATAATTAAAAAAAAAAATAAATAAACCCGTTTTCCCTAAAGGAAAACGGGTAGCCCACCCGTTTGTACCTAGGCAAAATAGGGTAGTTCATGCTACCGGTCCATGGACCGGACCGTATGGGCTACCCGTTTAGAGCAAATTCAACGAATTTTTTTTTTAAGTTCAATTCGTTAAATTTCAGATTATTGGTAAATACGAAACTTAGATGTTCAATTATTTTTCCTTGTTTTGGAGGCATGATTTTTCTTCGTTTTGTTCTTCGCGGTTGAGAGAATTTCACTTTTTTGAATGGAAAATGAAAAGGGCAAAAATGTCAAACAGGAGGTGAGGGTAAGTAAAATAGGGGCGACGAATAGCAATCCACTTATAATATTCCATGATTAAAATTCCATTCTTATTTGTTCAGCAATTTTAATTTTCAGCTATCAAACATCACCCTACTTATTTGATGCAAAATAGAAAAAGAGTTGATTGTTTTATAGCAGACGCAGTACTGTATAATATTTCAATTTAATACAGAAAAAAGAGAATAGCAGGGACTCGTCTCCTTCTCCTTCTCCTTCGCCTCTGCTGCTACACCGCCACCTTACTCGGTCCTAATTAAGCTCTACTCTTCTCTCAATAATGGCGGCGACGGCCACTGCCTCCTGGAACCCGCAGGAACAAGGCTTCAAGGAGATCTGTGGGCTGCTGGAGAATCAGATTTCTCCATCTTCTTCTGCTGACAAGTCCCAGATTTGGCAGCAACTCCAGCACTACTCTCAGTTTCCCGATTTCAACAACTACCTCGTTTTCATTCTCACGCGTTCCGAGGTGTCTTTATTTTTTATTTTTTATCTGCTTCTAGGGATAATCTTTGATCAATTCGTTTAATGGTATTTTTGTTTGTGGGTCTGATATGATTGCTTGATATGAATTTTTCTATTGGAAAATTAGGGGTTTCAAGCTAATTCTTTGTTAGAGTAGGGTTTATTGAGTTTTGGAGGGATATGTGATTGACTTGAGCAAATTATCAGCTTGATGAGTGAAACGTTTATAAGGAATCAGTTCTGAACGAAACAAAAAAAATTTATATCCACTTGCAGTGAGTTTAATTATTTTATAGCTAGCCATCTCTTGCGCCCCTATTGTTCTGCCTGGTATTATTTTTCATGAGCTTTTAACTCTGCAACTTTTTGTACTCTTAGTGTGCTTAAGCACATGGACCATGATTCTTGCCTTTGGACACACTTAATTAGAGCTGTATGAGCATTGAAGAAATTAACACTTCGCATGACAGGAATATGTTTTGCGAATTATTTGATTCTTATATAGGTGCACTCTATCGTTTTTTGTTTTCCATCACTTTGTTTTTGCAATTGGTACATTTTACCATTAAATAACATTTACTTTCTATCATCCAATAGTTAATGCAAATTAATAATTACTTCGTTAAAACAAAGTAACTGTAGAATTTACTATATATTACATAAGGGACTCAACAACATACATGTAATGCTGATAAATCTTGCTCAAAAGAATTGAAATCTTAGATCAAAACACTATGTATGGATAGTATGAACTGCCTAAACAAGGAAGCTGATACTGAGAAGTTTACTGAACACTAAGTAAAAGCTTAGTTCAGTTGCTTACTGAACATTCACCTTGTTTAATTGCGAAGTTCATGGACCACCATGTGTGATATAACACTTTAACTTCAATACTGGTGCGTTATATTGTCCATTCATACTCAAGAATATAAATTAGAAACAAATTTTACCTGGTCTTTGTTCATCATGTGAAGACACACCTGATCTTACCATCTTGAATTCAATCCAGGTATAAGATATTCCTCAGTACAGTATGTATCAAACACTTGCACAAAATGAACATGGGCAATGGGTCCGTTTTATTTTTGGATATTCAATGGACTTGTTTTACTATGCCATCTTACAGAATCATTATTAATTGCATATGCTTTTTGTTTCTTCTGTTGGCCGGTACTTCTAATAGGGTAAATCTGTGGAGATTCGACAAGCTGCTGGTCTGCTACTGAAGAACAACCTGAGAACTGCGTACAAAGCAATGGCTCCTGCATACCAGCAATATATCAAGTCTGAGTTGTTGCCTTGTTTAGGAGCAGCAGATAGGCATATAAGGTCAACAGTCGGAACAATTGTAAGTGTCGTTGTCCAAATAGGGGGAATTTCAGGCTGGCCTGAGCTGTTACAGGCTCTTGTAAACTGCTTGGACAGTAATGATCAAAATCACATGGAAGGTGCTATGGATGCTTTGTCTAAGGTATACATGACATCCTTATATTAGTAGTTAACGAGTTAAACCTCTTACAGTATAAGATTCCATTGACTTGATTGTGCTTACATGCTTTAAAAAATGAGTTTTGATTTGCTTACTGCCAATAATTTTGTAGCCATCTCTTGCCTAGTATTATGATTTTCTATAATTATGCATTTAGGAGAGAAAATGTGTTGTTGACCGCGTGGCAATGATGTTACTGTTGTGCATTATATCATTTATGCATTAACAAAGTTTTGGCTATTGTCATTGGTTAATGACTTCTGTTTTATTTTGACTTACCTTACTTCTGGCTTCCATTGATCTAGGTTACCCCAATAACTAATTTACTCAGTGGTCCTTTATATCTCTCCAGAAATTACAATGATGTAATGTATATACGGACCTTGAGATCTGTTGCTTATAGTTGTTTTCCCCGATGTTGTTCTTTTTATGTGTGTGACATGCCACAAATTATTTTCTTTTCTACTATTAGAACATTGCCTAGTCAATATGATTTTACGTGATGCAGGTTTGCGAGGATATCCCTCAAGTTTTGGATTCTGATGTGCCTGGGTTATCTGATCGTCCCATAAAGCTATTCCTTCCTCGATTTTACAATGTGAGATCAGTATAGCCTTGCTGTAGATTTAATAATAGAGGCTCTGCTTAATTCATGTCTTCTGCAAAACTAACCATTTTATGATAGGCTTATTATGACTAAAGAAAAGTTTAATGATTTTTTTTTTTCCTGGAAGTATTATAACTTGGTTTTCCTTTTAACAGTTTTTTCAGTCACCACACAGTTCACTAAGAAAACTAGCCTTGGGTTCTGTGAATCAATACATTATGTTAATGCCTGCTGTAAGTATATTTTGATACATCTATCTAGTTTCCACCACCTGCAATACTATTTCATTCTTTTGAGCCAAACAATATTATATGTTATATTTGCAGGCTTTATATGAATCTATGAATCAGTATCTTCAGGGTTTATTTGTTCTTGCTCATGATCCTGCTGCAGAAGTGCGGAAATTGGTGAGTGCTTTCACATTGTCTCAATGGATCAGATCCTTTGTAGCTATTCTCACCAATAAAATTTGTACTTGTTAGTTATTTTCTTTGGTATTAATTGCTGTCAGTAATTACTCCATAAGCATAGTTGTTAAAGGTGCGCCTGACCCTAGGCTCAGGGCTTAGAATAATAAAGAATGATTCAGAAAACGGAAAAACTTCAATGAGAATGAGAAAGATAAAAGAAAAAAAAAAGGAAAGAACATCAATTAGAATAAAAAAAAAGAAATAGAAAAACGAGAGAAGATCAGTTAGCATAAGAAATAAATAGCATACAAAGGAAAGAAGATCAAGATCTGAATAGATACAGATCATATAGTATTGAATATTCCACACTTCCACTGTGTTCTTTTTGTGTTTGTGAACTGTGAAGAACCTCTGCTGCAAAACAGGGTTTTGGATTTCAAATTTTATAATGAATTATAATTATGTAGAGTTAATAGTTAATTTGAATTTTAGTTCATGCATTTTATAAGATTGTTGTTATTTGACTATTTGTTGTATTTTAGAAATGTTAACTGTTGTCATTTATCATTTTTTAATATTTTTTTTAGCGTGCCTTGTGTTGCTCGGGCGCGCGCCTAGGCTCCAGGACCCCTTGCGCGTTAGCGCGCTTTGCCTTAAATAACTATGTCCATAAGTCTTGGTTTAATAATGATATTCCTCTTGGTTATTTCACTTATTTGTATATTGTATACATGACCTTCATATGATATTGGTTCTTAACTCTTTCTATCTAGCACCATAAAGATTTAAGATAAATCTTTGGTTTGTCTTGTTACTCCCTCCTTCTATGGTTCACAGAGAGACTATATATTCATTGATCTTATATTTGTTGGTTAATTGTGATTTTTTATTTGCTGAATTTAAGAGACAATATAAACGTTAAACTTGTATTGACAAGGCATCATTGGTAGGATTTTTTTTTTTAATTTTTCTTTTGCAGTTTGATCTTGAGATGGAAATTTATTGGAATTAGTGTATGGTGGTGTTGTGGACAATATCTATGTTCAACGGCTCTTATTTCTGTTTCTGATCCTTTACTTAACAAATTAACTTTCTTATATTCATTCTTATTTTAGCATCTGGTAGAAATTCTATATTACTATTACTACTCACAAGCTTGACTTACTCATTTTTGTCATTGCCTCATTCCCTTGACTTCTTAAATAGGTATGTGCGGCTTTTGTTCAATTAATTGAAGTCCGTCCATCTTTCCTAGAGGTGGGTATCTTAAATTCTAGTTTCATGCCACGTTCTTTCAGATTATATACACATAAAATTCCACTTTTTGCTTGGTCTTACACTATGATTCAATTTTAAGTCACGTTTACTGTACTTTGAATTCTTTTTTCATCCTGAAATTGCCCTAGCTGAGCACTATTGGAAGGCAGCTTTTCTACCAACCTCATTTAATTTTTTTTTTATAATTGATTAATATTGATATCATTGTTACATCAGCCACATTTGAAAGAAGTTATCGAATACATATTGCTAGTCAACAAGGATGGTGATGATGAAGTAGCACTTGAAGCCTGTGAATTCTGGTAATCCTCTACTTCCAAACAGTATATATTGAACAGTGCATTGCTGGCTTTCTGACATTGTGTTCCAGATTGTTTGCATAAGAATAGGAAACACAAGGCTTTGCCATTTGTTGTATTACCATGATGGTTATAAATATTTGACTTTTGCTGTCAAATTATTTATTTCTGACAATATAAAGCAGCATAGTCACTTTTAATCTGCTGATTACTTATTGCCTCAAAAAGAGAACCCAATGAATCTATAGTAAACAGCTACATACTAAACAGTTGTGTGCTAATAGAAAATTTGCAATTTGCATGCCTTACCTGCAAGATCATTGTGTGAAAGAAACTATTTTGTTGTTTCAATTGTAATCTTAAAGCATGTTATTGCTTCCTTCCACGTTAAATTGAAAACTCAGAATTTGTTATAATCGAGTCAGATTAAGAGCTGGTATATGATCAACTTCATATGGAGTAAATTGGTGGAATTGAATTGGTATGATGAATTAGTATTTAATCCAGAAAATGTTAATTGTTAAGATTCATTGTGGTAATAAGTGGAAGATGGTTCATGTCTAAGATTAGGGTTCTTGATTTTCTGTTCACATCTTGAAGGATGATTCTTACATTTGAAAAACAAGAATTCTAGGATTTGAAATATTTTACACCTTTTTTTTCAATTTTTTTTTTTGTCTACAATAACATAGATCATACTTGAGTTGAAATTTGTTACTATGCTTTGAATTAATCAAGTTGCATCAGATAGAAAACTGTTGCAATAGTGACATGTATATGAATTAAGCATAGCAACACTGTTAAACAGAAAAAGAATATAAATTTAATCTAGTAAGGATCTGGTCTTAATTTTTTTGTTGTTGTTGTATACTAAAAGTATGAACACCATATTATTATGTATTCTGCCAAATTTTCTTGGTGGGAGGTTTATGCCCTTTTGGTTACAATGTTTACAACATAATTTTCTTCTATATTTTATGTTATGTTCCTTCTTAGGCCTTGTTTGATAAACCACTTAATGGCTTAAATTAAAATATTAAGCACTTATTTATTTTAAGTGCGTTTGATAACAATTATTTTTCCACCACTTAAATTAATAAATTAAGTTAAAAAGCACTTATTTTGGTAAGTCAAAATATTTGACTTAACATTTTAAGTTAAACATTATCAACTAATATTTTTATAATAATTATATCACTCAATATTTTCAGCACTTAAAATATTCAGCACTTAAAATTCAGTACTTATTTTTTCAGCACTTAATTTTCAGTTTTATCAAACAGCACCTTAATCTTGGTTATGATTGGCAGGTCTGCATATTGTGATGCTCAGCTACCACCAGAGAACTTGACAGAATTCCTGCCCCGGCTAATTCCAGTAGAATTTGCTTCTTGACTTTCTCATTCAATAGTCAACTGTTTGTTATGTTTTGCAGTGATGTTCCCTTTTTTATGCATATATTTGCACTTATGCAGGTCTTGTTGTCAAACATGATTTATACTGATGATGACGAGTCACTTGTTGATGCTGAGGTTAATATTTTGGCTACTTTGTGATGTTAGATGGTTCTGGATAAATGTTGTTGCAATCATTATTTACTAGCATTAAATCATTGTTGCAGGAGGATGAGTCTCTCCCAGATCGAGATCAGGTTCCTATCTAGTTTGTTATTTTTTTTTAATTGCCGGGGTGTTTGAAAAATTCTTCCCATAATTTCGGTTGATGAACTGAATCTGCTATTCTTCTCCGTTTGAAATTTTCTGTAATGTAGGATCTGAAACCACGTTTTCATTCATCTCGACTACATGGATCAGATAGTGTGGAGGATGATGTAAGTTTCCCAATGACCTGTATGTTTTATTTTTCTTAGCGAGTTTATTGTTAGTATATATGGCTAAATATTACTGCATTATGATAGTAAAAAGACGAGGACCTTTGTTGGAATACGCTCAATTATTATTTTGGTATAATTGTAGGATGATGACATAGTGAATGTATGGAATTTGAGGAAATGCAGCGCTGCTGCTCTTGATATTCTATCAAATGTGTTTGGAGATGATATTCTATCGACATTTATGCCTGTTGTTGAGGTAATTAATTTTTTTGCTCTTGGAAGAACAAACCTTTTTCTCCCTCTTCTTTTTATTGCTCTCAGTGCAGTAGTAAGCTATCAAATGGTATTTGTGAACTAGGTCCTCGTGGCTTGTGTGATATCAATTGTTTCCTTGGTTTAATCAGTTATTTGTTCATGCAAATTGGATATCCTGTTAAAGTATAAAGCTACAACTCAATGTGCATATTTATTTATGTCTAAACCTGATTTTTAAGACCACATTAAGAGTTATGAGCAACTTCTTTTCAGAGTCATTGAAATTCGAGAATGAGTCAAATTTTGTCATTGTCTGTTTTACAAACAACATTTCAGAGAATTGATTATTGCTTTGATGCTCTTAATATTTGATCTAAAAAATCTTGTGTGTAATTGCAAGAACAAAAGGGGAAAATGAAATGAAAAAAAAAAAGTAACTACAAGCATGCATGGCCCTATGTGAGAGTTTGGAACAAGTGTTGAAGAATGAACACAAGTTTTTGGTGCATATATCAGAGTATGATAGTTACCTTTTTGTCAATCTTTCTGAGTAAGTGCTGTAAATTTACCTAAGTCAATTGTAGTCTGAAAGGTAGTTACTTGCCACCAGTTTTCATTATTCTCCTTTTTCAGCTCACGGAATCGAATTTGGTAGTTTGACTATACAATTGATCAATATTTTGTGATAGTTTTAAAGATGATGGGTAGACCATGTTGTGATAATGATGGTTTACTGATAAAAAAACAGTCTTGTGTTCCTATTGAACTTTAAAGGGTTGACTATAGTATTCTCCAAACTAATATGTTTCTTCAGTTAATGCACTGGATCTACTTTGGTCATGTGACTAACAATAGGTTATGATTGTGACCGGTCTATCAATATTTACAGTAGTTCTAGTGCTGATGGGTTGACTATGTTGCAACAATTATAGGCTACCAAAAGCAGGAGTCTCTTATATCTGGTTGACTTTGCAGGGGTTAATGGATGAGATTTTTTGTAGCAGTGTTGTCTTTATGGATCTGCTTGTGGAATTCCTTCCCTCTAAGCTATATGTTCCTCTGCTTAATTTTACTTTGGAAATATCTGCAGGCCAAGTTGTCTGCTAAGGGTGATGAGGCCTGGAAAGATAGGGAAGCTGCTGTCTTGGCTCTAGGTGCTGTGGCTGAGGGTTGTATTAATGGCCTTTATCCTCATTTGTCTCAGGTAAATTATTTATATTTTTCCAATTTAATTGGCCCTATTTAAAGTAGAATAGCCGACTATCCTGGTTTCTAGGTGTAAATGAGGGTTCTTTGTAATAAATGGAGGTTAGAGATGATGTTATGCACAACTAATATCCATGGAATAAGGAGCAAGGAAGAAGTGGGAGGAAGGGTGTGTAATTGTATCTGCGAAAGTCAAATGATAGCATGGGAGAGCCTATGTTTGAATCCTTGCAATTGATGTAGGGGGGCTTCTTCCCATGTTAAGTAATGAGCAGGGAAGATTCCTCCCCTCCTTGCTTTTGTGGTATGCTTAATGTATGTGTTAGTGACAACAGTGCCGGTCTTGACATTTTATGGGCCCTAGCCGAAATAAGAGATAATGGGCTCTTAAAAAAAATTTGGATAAGGGCCAAATTTAACCCCTAACGTCTCAAGCGAAGTACGGATTTAGCTCTAACGTATGAAATGGTGTTAAATTTAACTCTTTAACGTTTCCAAGGAAAATCAATTTTAGCCATGTGCTATTGAAAATTTGAAAAGAGTGGTTTGACTGTTATTTAATTGTCATATCAGTCCTTCCAAACAAGTTTGTCTATAAACTGAAGTAGTTCATACATTTTTTATTGGTTTTTTATAACTATATTAATAATACAGTAAATATTTTAGACAGTTTGGTAAAAGAATTTGTGATTAACTTATATGTAGCAGATTTAGTTTTTAACATTTTAATAATTTTTTTGTAATTTTGTTAATAATACACTAAATATCTGAAATATAATTGATATTTGAAAGATAAAGGTACACTTAAATACCAATCAAACACTTTTTTTCTAATTTTCTATCATGTAGGGCTTAAATTGATCTTGTTTGCAAACATTAGGGCTAAATTTTCACCATTTCATACGTTAAGGTTAAATCTGCACTTCACTTAAAAACGTTAGGGTTAAATTTGTTCTTTATCCCCAAAACAAATTGTACTTAAAAGTTTAAAATAGAAATTTGGACCCATTTTAGGTCTGAATAGGTATTATAACTATATTTATAATAAAAAATTAATATATATAATAAAAAAAAGTAAAATTGGGCTCCTTTTGACCTTGGGCCCTGGGCAGCCGCACTCCTGGCCTATGCCCAGGCCGGCCCTGAGTGACAATACCTGTCTTTTTCTTTCCTCGGGATGAGTATTTCCTTTTTATTGGTGAAAAGAAAAATATCTAATATGGAATGGGGGGAAAATAAAGGTATAATGTTGTTGAGCATCTCATATTGGAGATTGTGTCTGGAATTTTGACCACTCGAATGGACTATTGATGGTTCTATTCTGTTGTCTTGTGGAATTAGTAGGCAGCTTGGGTTTTAGGCTTTAAAATTCTGTTACATATCATCGTAAAGGGACGAAGTCTAAGGACTGATTAGGATATTTGGTCTTTCCTTATTTAATAGTTTAAAACAATTAATTAATGATTTCTGTTATAGTCGTGTTTCCCTAAAAGGTGTATCAACTAGCTTGTTAATTTTGCTATTTTGGCATCTAGTGAACTTTGTTACACAGCTGTATAGAATTACAGCTGCCCTTGTAACAGTACTGGCCTCCCTCCTATTTTATGTGGTCATGGTTGTACATTTGAGGTATCCTGAAATTTAATGAAATATTTCCTTCTTCCTAAATTCTCTCTCCTAATCCTATGTTCTTCTTCTATCCTATTTCTATTCTAATCCAGACGCCAAAACTTAAGTTCTGACATTGGTATCAGAGACAACATTCCTCTGGCTATTGCCATAATGAATGGTTAGCAACGCTGCGAAGAGAACCACAACAGCTCACAGGAAAGCCATGGAGAATCTAGAGCAACAAATCAAGGCGATAACTGTCCAGATGAAGGAACAAACAGAGGTCACAGCCACCTTCTGGTCCACGAAGCTGTGTGTGCTTCCACTATCAATGAGAATCATAATGACTCTCTTGTTAAGTACCCCTTTCAAGCATAAGGTGTTTTGACTCACTCCTCCATCAATGGCATTGATAGATAAGGATATTTGTTCAGTGCCCTCACTCATCATCTCCTCACATGTACCAGCTTCCATTGCCATCCTCATCTAGGTTAAGAGCATTAAGATTCTTAGTGTTGCATTGGTTTCCTGTGAAGCATCTTCCCCCACACTTCCAGCAAGCCCTATGGGTCTTTTTACAGGCCAGGCTTGCAAGGGTAGCTTGGAATCAGGTGGTTTAGGAGCTAGGGTAGAGCTTGTGTTTAGGTTAAGGTTTGATGTATTTGGTTTGTAGGTTGATAGAGGTGTAGGATTCCATACCTTATTTGGGACGGAAGGCTTGAAGGTGGATCTAGGCTTGACTGCCTCAATCATCTCCCTAACATGGCTCTCCTAAAACTTAGCCTTCTTGATAGCAGTATAAATATGTAGTGGTCCGAAAGACTTAACTGCTGAATTGATCCTGATATTCAACCACCGTGGAGATGAAGCTAGATATATAGTTATGGTGGGGTGGATCCTCTCCATTTTGAGTTTCAATGCCTCGAATTGATCCTGATATTCAACCACCGTGGAGGTCTGTTTGAGTTGAGTCAGTTGTTCTACTACATCTGTAGTTTCTGTCTCCTTAAATCTCTTAACGTTTTCCTCAATGAAATCCTCCCAAGTTGCTGCTGAGTTGGACTTAATCTAGTTCTTGAACCAATGCCCACTAGATCTAACTTTTTTTCTTCTGCAATTTCAAAAAGTTGGAAATAGTTGAGGTATTTCCTTAACTGGTTTTCCACCTCTATTCCTTCAAACACATGTAGCTCTTTGGAAGCGTCTTGTTGAAAAATGGAGCTCTAGTGTTAGTCCCCCCAGAGGTGTTTGGATTCCTAAGGATTCTTAGGGAGAAGCTTCTTGTGAAGAGCTTTGGTTATTACGTATGAGTTGGGCTGAGGAAGAAATGGAGTTGAGTTGGTCCTTCCTAAACTGGTTTTGTTCTAGGATGAAAGTATCAATACGCGAGTTCTGTGCAGTTTGCACATCTTGAAACATAGATTTCATGAATTCCATTTGCATGGCATTTTACCTCTCCTACAAGTCAAACCTGCAGCTGTAATAGTTGCTGATGGCAGGCAACTCATTGCAAGTCTTAAATGTGATGAGTTTGATTGGTCTATGCACAATTCTACTAGAGTGCTAGAACTAGGTGATTATGATCTTATACTTGGTTCAGATTGGATGAGAAGGCATACCTAGTCACATTTGACTTTGAGTTTAATAAATTGATAATTCATAAAGACAACAAGCCCTTAGCACTGCAGGGAATGACTGAAGAACCCAAACGTAAGAGTATGTCTCTTAAAAGTGTCAATCACTTAGTTTCTAATGGGTGGAAAGGAGTCACCTCTAGATTGTTTTCAATGTCTGCTATAGAAGTCTTAAACTCTCCTACTAAGACAACATACATTCCCCAAGTCTCACCTACATTTCAACCGTTGCTTAACAAGTACCACACCCTGTTTCTTCCACAAAAAACATTACCTACAGTAAGGTCTCATGACCATACCATAGCCCTAAAAAATACTATAGATCCTATAAATGTTAGGACCATACAAGTATTCCTACCATCAGAAAAATGAGATTGAGAGATTGGTAGCAGAAATGCTAACTAATGGGGTGATACAACCTAGCACTAGTCCTTATGCTTCCCCTGTGTTATTAGTTAAGAAAAAAGAGGGTACATGGAGATTCTGTGTAGATTATAGGGAATTAAACAAAGCCACTATGAAGAATAAGCTCCCCATTCCAGTGATCCAGGAACTTATTGATGAGTTAGGGGGGCGAATGTTTTTTCTAATATTGATCTTCTAGCAAGTTATCGTCAAATCAGATGAAGCCTGATGACATACCTAACCTAAACCAACCTTCAGAATCCACAGGACACTATGAGTTCCTAGTGATGGCCTTTGGCCTCACTAATGCCCCTGCAACCTTCTAGTCTTTGATGAATACAGTCTTTGAGCCATATTTGAGGATGTTCGTACTAGTTTTCTTTGATGATATTCTAATATATAGCCATTCTCAAGAACACCTAGTGCATCTTGAACTTGTCTTCCAATTGCTATCTGACAATCAATTGTTTGCCAAGGCCTCTAAGTGCGAATTTGGCATGCCTTATGTAGCCTACTTGAGCCACATTATTTCTGCAGCTGGAGTAGCAACTGATCCAGAAAAGCTTGAAACAATGCAAAATTGGCCAACTCCTAACAATTTGAAGGGCTTGAGAGGGTTTCTGGGTCTTACTGATCTATTAAAGAAAGACAACTTCAATTGGACCCCTAAGCTCAAGCAACTTTTGATAAACTCAAGCTCATGTTCTATGTGCTGCGGATTTTGAGCAACCATCACATTAGAATGTGATGCCATAGGGGAAGTTTTGATGCAGGGAGGGAGGCCAATTTGCTACCTATCAAAGACATTCAGTCCAAGAAATCAAAGACTATCTGCCTATGAGACATTACTTGAAAAACTCCATTTTTGTCATTAAAAACGACCATGAGAGCATCAAGCATCTCTTGGAACAGAAACTTCACACTTACCTACTACACATGGGGATTTCTAAGCTCATAGGATTACATCATTCAATACAAGGAGGGGAGTGAGAACAGAGCTGCAGATGCCCTCTCTAGACAACAAGAAGGTTTGGAGGTGCCTTCTGCTAATCTCCATGCTCTGACTATGGTAGTACCTAATTGGATGGAAGACATTCACCTTTCTTATGACCAAAATGAAATGGCTTCTAAGTGGATCCCTCACTTGATGGTGCAACCCTCATCTCAATCTCCTTACTCCTATTCTAGTGGATACTTAGGTACCATTCTAGGCTCTATATAGGCTCAACCGCTGATCTGAGGAGTAAACGTATTGAAACCTGTCATAGATTTAGACTAAAAAGCACAAAAAGAGTGGAAGGTGGGAGTCATGGAGGCGCCAGAATGTAAGACACGCGCCAGATCAGCGTGTCTGTCGCCTCAAAAAGCAGTAATGATTTCTGCTTTTTGCATCTGATAAATATCATGTTTAGTCCCTCCTAGTTAATTAAATTATTTTTTTACCCCATAAAATTTTAAAATAACAACCGATTCTAATGGGATGTTATTTTAGTTTGTTACTTATCCTATGTGTCACCTAAACAATTACAACCCTTGTAATTTACTACTAAGGATGCTCTAAGGTTGCAGTGTGGGACTGTCCTTGTAATAGTACGGGCATCCCTCCTATTTTATGAGGTCATGGTTGTAGGATTGAGATGCTCAGAACTTTACTTTCTGATTGTTATTTTTATTTTCTTCCTGATCATAGCATGCCTTTGGAGCTCTATTTTATTTCCACTTCTTAGCAGTAGGTTTTTATCTAACAGAAAAATCTTGACATTTTTTTCTGCTATTTCATAATTGTAATTATTTTGTGCCTACTTTCTCCAACTTTTCTGTTATTATTTTTGTCCTTGTGCTTTTTGTTATACCTTTATTATTATCTTAGCAGTTTTCCTTTTTTTTTTTTTATTTGGTGGGAAGGAGAGGGCTTTATGTTGATATGGTTTGTGTATTTGCATGTTAGCCGACCCCGAATCATTTCGGGACTAAGGCTTTGATGTTGTTGTTGTTGTTGTAGGGTGTTCAATTCTTTTGATTTGGAATGTTAAATTATTTAATGCATCAACTTTTGTACAAGTGCAGATTGTGGATTTTCTTATCCCTCTGTTAGATGATAAGTTCCCCCTCATACGGAGTATTTCTTGCTGGACACTCTCTAGATTCAGCAAATACATTGTGCAGGTATGATCAATTGCTTCATATATGATTATCTGCAACAATTGTATCTGCCTCCAGCTTGATGCAATACATAATGTTATTTTGGTTAGGCTAATTGGAAGTAGTAATTTTTTTTTTATAATTTCTGCATTACCTCTTCTTTATTCTAGTTCTGGATTTTGTAGTTGACTTGTCTCTCTTCTTATTTGTCTTAGGAAAGTGGCCATGAAAAGGGCTACAATCAATTTGACAAGGTTCTTATGGGTCTTCTACGAAGAATATTGGATCCTAACAAGCGGGTTCAAGAGGCTGCATGCTCAGCTTTTGCAACACTGGAAGAGGTCTTTACAATGAGAATGATGCTTTAGATTTTCCTACTTTTTGTTAGTAGATCTTGATGGTTTTGTTATTTCTGCAGGAGGCTGCTGAAGAATTAGCACCGCGTTTAGAGATTATTTTACAGCATCTCATGTGTGCTTTTGGGAAATATCAGGTTCCTTTTCTGCCTGTCTTACATTTAAGAAGCTTCTTTCAGTGTAAACTATTATATTTCAGGCCACTGATTCTGTTGACTTAATCTGTTGTTATATGTGCTTCCATTCTTCATTTACCAATATCTTTCTTTACAATTTAATATTGAATCCAGTACTTATATTTATATTTATATTTATATGGTTTGATTTAGAGACGGAATCTGAGAATAGTATATGATGCTATTGGAACCCTTGCAGACGCTGTTGGAGCAGAACTAAATCAGGTATCGACATTGTTTACTGCTCATTTCTTCTTTCTTCTGCTCTCTTGAGTGATGTACAGTTCGATATTTACTTGCATTAATTGCCTTGATTTGCAGCCCACTTATCTTGATATTCTGATGCCACCATTGATTGAAAAGTGGGGGCAGCTTGCAAATTCAGACAAAGATCTATTTCCGTTGCTTGAGTGTTTTACATCAATAGCACAGGTATTCTGCTCTTTATTTTCAACCTCAATCTGTATTCCCCCTTAGTTGTGTGACTGTCTTCTGATGTAAAGTGAGAGTCTGTACTTGCATTATACGGAGAAAGAGCTTAGTTGGCGTTGCAACTAGTTGTCATGATTGCTACTCTTTTTTTTTTTTTTTTTTTAAACGGTTGAACACTATTCTTTGCCTTGCCTATAGTGATGTGACAAGCTGGTGATCCTCCATTTGTTGATTTAATTTCAACACATGGTAAGATGGGCTTGTGTACTTCAAGTCCAATGGGCATTTACGTGCGTGGTGTGTCAGATATTAATATGGATTGGATTTTTAACTATTAGCCTAAGCTTTTAGTTCAATTGGTTCCATGAAAATGATCAACCTTAATGCTGGAAATGAATTTAAACAACACTAAATTTTTATTTGCCCTCCTTTTCTTGACCTCCACCACGTGAGATTCTGGCATACATTATGATGATTATAGTTTGATGACAAAATTTTGGTACAATACACTATTTTGTGTGTCTGTGTTTGAGAGTGAGTTGGTGAAGGCTAGTAATATTTGTTTTGCTTGTTAATTTTAATATCTTCTCTTTAATCTTCCTTTCCCAATCTTATATTCTTGTTTTTCCTTAAGGGGACAACCTAAACTTTTTTGATTGATTTTCTAACTCTAAGGAATGAACAAGACCACATTCTCTTACTATTTTCTATATCCGTTAGCAGAATTTGAATCTTATCTTTTTCCCTTTCCATTTCTGTCAGCTCTAACTGTTCATTACGTAGTTCTCTGTCATTAGATGAATATGTTGGAGGTCTCAGTGGTACTTGAAATGCAGTTTGAATTTGAATTTTGTCGTTAGTACAAATGTGATGCACATGCAATTTCTTTCAGCCTGCATGTAAGTAAAACAAATTTGACATCAAATGACTGGAATTGAACCTTCTAATGCAAATTGTAAATAAACTATTTTCAAATAGAAATAAACATCCAAACAACAAGTCTACCTAACTAGTCTCCATTCTCAAAACTAATCTATCAATCATAAAGAGAAAAAGAGAAGAGAAGAATAGAATGCCTTAAAATTATTCTTTCAGGTATTAGCCTAACGAGTTATATCCAAATCTTCTATATTATGTATACCTTTATGATCATTTGCTTTTGTGTGATTATTTGGCAATGGTTGGACTTTTACTATGTTAGTAGGATTTGCAATACCATAAAAAATAGGGCCTTGAAAATTCTTATGTGTCTTGTATGCGATTATACGTCCAAATTAGAGAGTGTTGATATAAGCTTAGATGTATATACACACACACACGCGCACACACACACACACACAATATATATATATATATATATATATATATATAGTCTTTTTGGCACAATTTCTTCTATTCTATGATTAATTGAATTCAATTTGGTAAAATGATGTTTACAGTTTATGTTCATTTTCTTGTGTTTATACTAATTGACCACATGCATTTTCAGTTCTGTTTGTGGATAACAGTTAAGACTTGTTATGATACACTACAATAATGTGCTTATTTTTTCAGGCATTGGGTCCAGGGTTCTCTCCCTATGCTGAGCCTGTATTCCAGAGGTGTATAAGTATCATCCAGAGCCAACAATTGGCAAAGGTCAGACCAAATTAATGTCTTCATAATTCAGCAGCAACCCTTGATTTTTGGAACTATTTTTTCTGCTTTCTGTATATAAATTTCAATTTTTTCCCCATTTCTTTTTTACTCATGTTTTGTGCTGACATATATTAGCATATTGTAATGTCTAGTGGATCCTTGTAAGTGAAATATTTTGTAGTAATTGTTTCTATTGAGATGTCCAGGCAGCGTTCATCATGTAACAAGATGGCATTTCTTGTATAGTGTTCTGCTATGTGCTACAGAGACCTGTTATTTTAATTGCTAGAATTGCAGTTTATTGCAAGAGAAACAAGAGTCATCTGTTTTTGCAGCTTCATGATTTTTTTTCTCAATATAGTTAACAGCCTTCTCCTGTTATGTTCTGCATTGTTGATAAATCAGCACTTTTAACCATATGTATTACATTGAACATGTTGCTCTTTTAGCTGTTGATTTGTCATTATGGCCTGAGTTTGCAATACTCTTAATGTAATTTTTGGAACTTGGATGCAGGTTGATCCTGTGTCAACAGGAGTTCCATATGATAAAGAGTTTATAGTCTGTTCTCTGGATCTCCTCTCTGGACTTGCTGAGGGTCTTGGTAGTGGGATTGAGAGTTTGGTAATATGATTTTTAATTTTTTTTTTTGTAGTTTTTATTTTACTTTGCTGCCTAAGTGGGTTTAAGTTTTTAGTGAAAATTACTCTTTGCTATCCTAAGTAGTGATTTTTGATTTTACTGTCGTTTATTTTCATGAAGTTGTCCAATATGGTTACATATATGTTTTTGGTTTGATTTTACCTTTTAGTTTGGGCTGAAATGATGAAATCTTTTATTTTACCTTGAGCATGTTTGGGAAGAAACCTTGAATTCTATAAGTTTTTGTGTATGTTCTTGGTGGAATGCATGACTTTTCTGAGTACCAGATCATAGATTGGAGTTAATCTACAGTTTCTATGGATGCTAGTAGCTTTTTACATTTATGCATTTGCTGAGTGACTCTCACCTTCAGGTTTCACAAAGCAGTTTGAGGGACCTGCTTCTGCAATGTTGTATGGATGAAGCTTCTGATATTCGACAGAGTGCATTTGCTCTCCTTGGAGACCTAGCACGAGTAAGATATAAATATGAAATGTGGATCTTGTGAGTAGTGATTTTTTTAGAGAAAACAACTAGCTAGTATTCGATGATAAGTGGTGGCTGGAAGCCTTATTTTCCTCTTGAAGTAGCTTTTTCTTTATATTGACATTTGTTGTATGTCAGTTCCTCATATTGATTTCTGTCAGGTGTGTGCTGTTCATTTGCATCCTCGATTGCCTGAATATCTTGATGTTGCAGCCAAACAACTAGTTAGTAAAACTTAGCTAATGATTCCAAGCGTTTTATTTGGTTGGTTATACATTTATGTATATATATGCTCCATGTAGAACACCCCTAAGCTCAAGGAAACTCTGTCTGTAGCAAACAATGCTTGTTGGGCTATTGGAGAGTTAGCAGTTAAGGCAAGTGTTCTTCAGCTTTCTATTGCTTTTCCTTTTGTAGGTATTCCTGTAATGATAAGATCATATCATGATAAATTAATTTTATTGATTGTGTGTAAATACTAACAATGTCAGGTTCGCCAAGAAATTTCTCCTATCATTATGACTGTCATATCCTGCTTAGTTCCAATACTTCAACATTCAGAGGTAATTGAGTCTGTCATTAGTCTTGTTGCATATGAGTGTGAGAGCATGCAACCGGGCATTTACATTGGCTATATGAATCTCTATTTGCCTTTTGGGATGCTTACAGGAATTGAACAAATCCCTAATAGAAAATAGTGCAATCACACTAGGGAGGCTTGCATGGGTTTGTCCTGAACTTGTATCGCCACACATGGAGCATTTCATGCAATCGTGGTGCATTGCCTTGTCTACGTGAGTATTTGTGCATCTAGATCACACTTCAAACGGTTTTTTGATGACAATTTTATGTTGTCACATGAGATGATGACAAGTTATATGAATTGATCTTTGACAGAATTCGTGATGATATTGAGAAAGAAGATGCTTTCCGAGGCCTATGTGCAATGGTATGGATGTGCTTTAAAGTTATTCTTCTTAAGGCTGAATACATATATGAATGTTTGGGCTGCTCTTTAATGTTATTAGGTTCGAGCAAATCCTTCAGGAGCTTTAAGTTCACTTGTTTTCATGTGCAAAGCTATTGCCAGTTGGCATGTAAGAATGACACCAAGTCTTTCAATATGTTAATTCTATGAAATTAAAAATGATTTTCCTAACACAGTTGATATCCATAGGAAATAAGGAGTGAAGAACTACACAATGAAGTGTGCCAAGTGTTACATGGTTATAAACAGGTTAGCAGAAAATCACTTGTTTGTTGTAATCTACCTAAGAGCAACCTAGCTCCATGTTTATGTTATGTAACTCAAATTTCTGGAAATTGATACCATTGATTAATTGTTAGTCAATTAAGTGTTTCTATCGAACATGAAGTTATGGATTATTTAAATGCTCTTCACAAAACTTTCTACTAAATAGTTATTCTCAGATTGTGTTCTCTGCCTACAATGACTCAACTTGCAAGTGGAGTTTGGCCCATAATATGAGAGTATAGCAACATAGAATGGTTCTGACTAATCTTCCTATGAACAATGTAGTGGCTTAGGGTTTCGTAGGAATTCGGAGCTGTTTTCAGCATAGTTGTTAAAGGCGCACCTCACTCAAGGCTCAAGGTCTTGAGCTTGATTGCAGAAAGCGAGGCACTGTACAAAAGGCTCTGGCCTTGTGCGCGTCAGCGCCTGGATCAAGGTGCGCCTGAGGGTTCGCTAGGGTTTTTTCTTAATTTTTTACTGTTTTCTGTAATATAAATGTTTGATTAATCTAAATAAGAATATTCCTTGATCTAAATAAGAATATCAAGAGTCGTAACTAAATATAGAAAATAAAGAACAGAGAATGATTAAGAGCAGTCACGTAAAGAAAGAAGAGTCTCCTCCACTGCACGTAAAAATAAACTGCGACAGACACACTGAAGAACAAACAGAGAATGGTTATTAGTTTAGTAGCATTAGTTGTAGTTAGGTACTTAGGTTAAGACTTTAAGTATATGTTAACGTCTCTATGAAGTATGAACTTAACTTGGTGTTTTTGACATTTATGATTTAGTATTATGTTATGTGGTTTTGTTTTGTTTGTGTGGTCATAAGTGTGTTTTTCTTTGGTTTATGCTTAACTAGTAAAAGAGTATTTTTTTTTTTGTTTGCTGCGCCTTGTGTTCCTAAGGCGCACGCCTTGCTTTGTGTCTTGAGCCTAGGCTCCAGGACCCCTTAGCTCCTTAGCGCGCCTTTAACGACTATGGGTTTCAGTGCTATTAACTGAATGAATGTTGGGTTATGGGTTTATTTAGAACTGAGAAAAAAGAGGATGCAATGCACATTGTGAGAAAGAAGAAGTATGTTGTACCAAACGTAGAATAAGATAATGTATTAATTTGGGTATTTATAGACATCATCTGAATAATAAATAACAGTAAATAGGACACACTAGTTTCTAGAACATTTTCCCTCTTGAAATGAAAAATCTCTGAACAGTTTTCTTTATTTCCTAAGTGGGAGGCTTCCCAAAATAAGATATTCATGTAACATCGTGTATGGAAAATGATCCCAAGACAAAACTTAAACTAATAAAATCAAGATTTTAAATAAAAAAGCTTTCTAATTTTTCTTTGGAAGCGTCAAGTCACAAGAACCTGCATGCTTTTTCCATTTTCTCCTCTGCATTTTGGCAGTAAGGGAGAACGAAAACCTGAGATAGAATGGAATGGAATTGCTACTCCTGAATAAATCTTCAATAATTTACTTAATAATATTCTTGTTCCAAATCATTTGATTAGGCTGGAAATGTACAAGTTAGGTGAGGATGTTATGCTCAGACAGGGTTGGCCTGGTCCCTACAAATGATTTTTTTTTTTTAATATCTGGAAAGTTTGTGCTAGGCCCATGAAGTAAAATCTCTAATATATCATCTATCAAGCTGGGTTATGTTGGAAGAGAACCCTTTTTCGCAAGCCTGGAATTTTGGCAGGCTTGATAATTGGGTCCTTGGATCAATCACCAATTACTGTAGTGATCCCTTTCGTGTACAAAGGTCTCAAGGTGCACCATTGCTGTGACCTTCAATGTATTTGGTTTCTGATTATGGCTCTCTGCTCATCTTGGGGCTTCTTTTGAAGTTGATTAGGCTGCAACTAAGATTATGACTTAATTAGAGATTGAAATGGGCTTTTAAGGGGATTCATTAATTGTTAATTGCATTCAGCATTAAAAGAACTTGGAATTGCGTGATTCTTCTTTATCTGAATTGACTGAACTTTGAGTTGTTTCATCTCTAATTATTCTTCTATACAATTGCAGTTAAATAAAATGAAAAGCTGAGTTGTTTAGGTGGAAAAGTCTCTTGATATTTGTCTGCATGATGTGCACAGATTTGTAAATTTTAAGTATATGTTTATTACTGCAGATGCTTAGAAACGGAGTGTGGGACCAGTATATGTCTGCTTTGGAAACCCCAGTGAAGGAGAAGCTTTCAAAATATCAAGTGTAATGGCTTTGTGCTGGAATATTTGCCTTGATATTGTGAGTCTACTGTGATGTGTATCTGCATCTGCATCAGCCTGCCATGATAATCATTTTGTGCATCTGTCGTACATGATTGGAGCCACACTTCAATTGGGCACAGACCAGTATTTGGTCAAGATTTTTTCAACAAGCTTGAAGTTGCTCTCCTTAAAACATTCACTGTATTGGTTGTCTGGATGTGTATATGGTTTTCGAAAATGGAGGTAATGGTTGCTGCTTCCAAGCTTTAGAGGGCATTCATTGTTCTTGATTGATATAATAATACTAGTCTTATTCAAGGTTTCCAAATTCTTTTTTCTTTTGGGTCTGGACTTTAATTGGTTTTCACTTTCAGGGGATAAGTTTTCTTGTCATTCTCCCTCAATTTTTTGTACAATGGTTTTTTTTTTTTTTTTTTTTTAAATAGTTATTTGATCGTTAGAAGCTTGTGATGATACACATGTTCTTTTTTTTTTTAAGGCTTGTAACTAGTAGACTAGGGAGGAATTGAGTGTCTTGTTTCAGATTTGATTTTGTGCGAGAAACATTGTAACATTTTAACCTTGTATTTTAATGTACTTATATCAATATCATCATCATGTTTGAACTTGTGTTTCTGGTTCAATGCCTTCCTTCAGATAGTATCCTTAGAAGACCATTAGCGTTTATGTTTCTGTCAATGTAATACCAAGAACTGTTATGTTTCAATTCAAACATTGCTTTTCAATCAATTTCATTAGTTTTTACATTGCCAATGGAACATATATTTTAGGGCATGAATGAGTAAATAAATATACGCAACATCAATTGAGTTTAATGAAAAGTTTAAACCATTAATGGCCTTCTGAGCTATTCTATTATTTGATAACGAATCCTTACAATCATCGGGAGATGAAAGAAATTGATTTTCAACTTCCCGAACAACGAATCCAGAGAAGAACTAGGGGTTGGCACTTGGCAGGCAACTCACCTCTCTAAATCGGGAAAGGAGATTTTGATAAAAAGATGTGGCTTAAGCAGTCCCAAACTATATTATGAGTTGTTTTGCAATCCAATTGACCTTTTGTGAAGAGCTTGAACAGGTAATGGCAAAGTTCTGGTCGGGTAACAGACCAAATGGGCCTCGTGGGAAGCTTTGTGTAGACAGAAGAAAGAAGGTGGCTTGGGCTTCAAACATATCCACTCCTTGCAAAACAGGCTTGGAGAATTATTCACCATAGGTGGCTAGAGCCATGAAGGCAAAATACCACCCAACAAAATCTTTCTGCATCAAAGCTAGTTATGGAGCATTAGAAATGGAGCATGTTGGAGAGAGTCTATAGACATCCTACAAGACAACTAGATTTCCGCCCATAAGCCCCTACTACTGCGGAACCCCTAAAGTCTCATGTCTTCTTCTGCTACCATTTTGGAAGCCACTCTAGCAGCTCCCCATTTCGCCAAAGATTATGCACTTCCTCTAGAAAGGATGACAAAGCTTCTGCCTACTAATGTCGCTTTACACTAGAAGAGAATCACCCAAAATTTGCAAGGCAGGCATAGAGTCCACCATGCACCTGTTTCACGACTGCCACAACATGAAGACCATTTCGAAATCAACTGGCTTACTAGTTAAAGTATACAAACTGGACGAGACAGTTTCAAGAGTGGTTGTCAAATGTCTTCAAATCTCCCCCGCTAAAGGAATCCTTCATATTCAGTGTTACCCTATGGCTAATGTGGTCTGCCCTTTAATTTTTGAGCTACATCCATGATCAAACTCGAGCTTAAGTTCTTCCACTATAAAATAATAGGTGTACAAAAAGAACGTTCTCTAGACAACTTTTCAGAGTTAGAACAATATGAAGTAAAACCAAGATAGTAGCATTCAGGTGTTTCCTCAAAATAATTATCCTACTATTTTGTCTCTCTCCAAAATAAATGGAATACCCTCTCTAAAATACAATTCTCCATAAAGAACCTCACTCAAGCTCTCATTCCCTGCAGATGTATTATATGCTAGTTTTCAATTGTGTCCCTAAAGCTCCACCTTTTCTCAATTTATATAGGCAAAGGAGAACTTCATTCCAGCAAGAGAATTTAATTCTTTTATTGGAAAAGCAATGCGTTGGCACTGAAAATTAGGTGCCACCCGTATTTATTAATAAACAATTACATAACACATGGCGGGATTCCTCATTAATTGGGACTTCCACACCTAACAATTCTCCCCCCTCCCGATTACAGGAGGGTCTTTGTTATCCCTATAGCCATTCGAAAAAACTCGAATTTTTCTCTTGGTAGAATCTTTGTTAACATGCCAGATCCATTTTCGTCTCTATGGAGCTTATCAAGTTGTAGTAGCTTCATTTCTAACACATTCGTAATCCATTGATATCTTACTCAATATGCTTCGATCTAGAATAGAGAGAGGAATTCTTTCGAAGATGAATAGCACTATGACCGTCACAAAATAGCTAGCACTTTTCTTGACGAAAGCCAAGTTCATTGAATAATTTCTTCATACATAACAACTCTTTGCATGCTTCCATTGCTACAATGAATTCTGCTTCAAGTGTGTAAAGTGCAACACATTTCTGTAGTCTTGATTTCCATGACATAGCTCCTCTGCAAATGTAATCATGTAACTTTATCTAGAATTTCTTGTGTCAACGTCACCGGCCGTATAGCCAACTAATACATGTTTGGTATCTTCAAAATATAAACACACTTTGAAAGTACCACAAAGATACCTGAATATCCATTTGACACCTTCCCAATGTTCCTTTACTAGATTTGAAAAGAATCTGCCCACAACACTAACTAGATGTGCAATATTTGGTCGCGTGCATACATGACGTATATTAGACTTCCAACTACAGAAGCATATGGAACTCATAGACGAGTAACCACATGACGTGTTAGATTGGCACACGTCATGTGGAATGGTTTGCTGGAGCTCCTGGAACTTTCAGCATAATTCACACGACATGTCATATCAGCCACACGCCGTGTGAATTAATATGAAGGGCAACCTAGGGAGATTGGCCGAAGGCTCGCGTAAATCGTCCAAAGAAATAACCACACGACGTGTGGATACGCCACACGTCGTGTAACCTACTTAATGGTCAAGAAAGACATTCGTACCACAGTTCTGCCACAATCCTGCTCCAACGTATTTATTGTTTTGCAACTGGGTATTTACTGTTATGCCATTTAGGCTTGCTATCCCGCCCTTAATTTATTTCCTCCTATTTTATCCTTATGTTGTAATTTAAGCTTGTAGCCCTAGTAAGGGCTTTGTGTCATTGGCCAGGTAGTTTTGGAAGGTATTTAAACTCCAATCTTTGTAAAGATGAACATAGTTTTTTAATCAAACATAAAATTTCCTCTTCGAAGCAAGGTTTTCTAACCTATTTGAGATTAACTCCTTCTACTTTAGCTAGTAAAGAAATTATTCTTTACTGGTTGAAAATTAAAACCATCATTATCATCACGAATCCGTATCATTTTCTATGAGTTTCACTTCCTTTTATTTCTACTTTTTGGTTTCTTCCTTTGTGAGGCATTAGTTAGGACTCATAGACATCCATCGTTTTGCCTTACCATTATGTCTGATATTGTCTAGGTTCCGTTGTGATACTTAATATCTCTATGTGTTTGAATTTACTATGGAACATATTTGATCCTTAAAGTTATAGTAGATTGACTATCATTGTTAATCACTATATAAGTATATGAAGGACTAATACTTGAATTGTTCATAAACTGATTTAATCATACTAAATAGGGAACTCATTCTCTAAGAAGACAAACATCTAATGATTCGAATTTCATCGCTGATCTCGTTTTCTCCCACTAGAGTTTAAATGAACTCGATTTGGAACTTCATCATTTTCTCGTGATTCGAATTTTTTCACCCGCCATTCATCGTTTTCTCCCACGTACCTTCCGCTGATATTGGAATTCATATTATTCTGAATAAAAAAGCACAAATCACAAAGAGTATGTTTCAGCGATTCTAGACATGTTTTTCAAGTTTTTCGAAGCAAAAAAGATCCCGAAACACCTTTTCATGCATAATCAAACAAATCTAACATAAAAATTAAATTCTATGCATACAAAAACACATTCTTGCACAAAATCATGGATCAACTCCAGCAGAACATGAGTTCTCTAGCTCTAATACCAATGAAGGAATTATAACAGATATAATATGAATCTAAAACACATTACTGCTTGTAGCTTAGATAATTCATTGAGTTGTTTGCAGTGAAGAACGACTATGATCTTGTATTATTGATCACATGACTCATATGCCGAAGTTGTTCGGGAGGAGAAACTGTTGGGCTTTTCTGACCCATGAGGAGCCCAATTAGGGTTAGGCCCATGCTTTAACCCTAGGAGTATATAAGGGTAAATTTAAGGGAGTTTTGGTAACCTAATTTTCGGCCACCACAAAGAAAGGAGAAAGAGAAAACCTATTCTTCTTCCATTCCGCCCAGCCAAACGAAATTGCCCATAGCCAGAGATTGAACCGTTGGATCGTCGTGAAATTTGGACAGGAGCTTCCTAACACCTGTGCTCTTGTTTTCACCTGAGCGATCGTCGTTCGGAGGCTTGGAAGACCAGTTCGTACCAGGGGAAGATTGAGACAGATTTGTGACTTCTTTGAGGTTCTTCTTTTCTTTTGTGTTGTGATTGATTCCATACTTCTTGAGGGAAAATTCCAAGATCGTATGTTGATTGTGTATGCTTCTAGTGTTATCTAGGGATGAACTTGTGTATTGCCCATTATTAATTGATATAGTGGAAGGTTTAAGCGGACTACGGTCCCCGTGGTTTTTACTCATTGCATTGAGGGGGTTTTCCACGTAAAAATCGTGCTTGTTCATTGTGTATGTGTGGCTACCATTTTGCTTCGTTGTGTTTGGTTGTTGCTCTACTAATTAGTTTCCTCATAGATTCATTCAAGTCGGGAAAGGATTAATAACAAAGGTTAATTCCGCATTATTGTTGTTACCGTTGTTGGTCCGTTTTCCCATCAGATTGGTATCAGAGCTTGGCTATTGTTGTTGTTGGATTTGTTTGAATGATGGAGGCTAATACAAGTAGAATGGTGAATTTAAATGGTTCAAATTACCATGTCTGGAAAGGGAAAATGGAGGACCTTCTTTATGTGAAGGATTATTATCTGCCAGTGTTCAGTAAAGATAGGCCTGAGGGTAAGTCAGAGTCTGAGTGGAGTATTTTGCATCGTCAGGTCTGTGGTTATATCAGACAATGGGTGGATGATAATGTTTTGAATCATATTAGTGGAGAAGCAAATGCACAGGAGTTGTGGAACAAGTTTGAGCAGTTGTATGCTCGAAAGACAGGGAATAACAAGTTGTTCTTGATAAAGCAGATGATGAATTTGAAGTACCGAGATGGGACTCCTTTGTCAAATCACTTGAATGCCTTTCAGGGAATCATAAATCAGCTTTCTGGAATGGGGATCAAGTTTGAAGAGGAAGTACAGGTTTTATGGCTCCTTGGTACATTACCGGACTCTTAGGAGACGTTTAGAACGTCATTGTCTAACTCTGCACCAGATGGGATTATTTCCATGGAATTGGCTAAGGGAAACATGTTGAATGAAGAGATTAGAAGAAAGTCACAAGGTTCCTCTTCACAGTCAGATGTCTTAGTCACAGAGAGGCAGGGGAGAAGTCAAAGTAGAGGTCCGAGTAACAGAGGGAAACAGCGCAGCAGTTCCAGGGGTAAGTTTGCCAATGTTGAGTGCTACCATTGTGGCAAGAAGGGGCATACCAAAAGATACTGTAGACAGCTAAAGAAAGACAATAAGAAGGGTGTTGAAAACAATTAGAAGAAAGATGACAGTGGTAATGAGAAAGCCGAGGTAAATGCTACTACTGATAATTTCCTAATTTGTGGTGATTGTGATGTTATTAATGTTGCCTATGATGATTCGAGTTGGGTTGTTGATAGTGGTGCTGCATGTCATGTTACATCACATAGAGATTTTTACTCATCCTACATACCAGGTGATCATGGTGATGTTCATATGGGTAATAATGGAAAATCAAAGGTTGTTGGTATTGGAGAAGTCTGTTTGAAGTTTGACACTAGAATGGAGGTGGTTTTACATAATGTGAAACATGTTCCAGATATGAGAATGAATTTGATTTCTACAGGCTTGCTTGATAATGATGGTTACCACAACAGCTTTGGTAATGGTCAATGGAAGCTCACTCGAGGTTCTTTAGTTGTGGCAAGAGGAAGTAAGCACTCTAAGTTGTACATGGCACTTCCAAAGATCTCCAAGAGCATTGTTAATGCAGTGGAGAATTATGACGTGGTTGACTTGTGGCATAAAAGACTTGTCCATATGAGTGAAAAGGGCATGTCTATTTTGTCAAAGAAGAAGAAGCTATCTGGGTTGGAGAATATACAATTGAAGAAATGTTTTGACTGCTTGGCTGGTAAACAGACCAGAGTTTCATTTAAGAGTCATCCTCCTCACAGGAAGGAGATGATACTTGATCTGGTTCATTCCGATGTGTGTGGTCCTATGTCAACTAGGACAATTGGTGGTTCTCTCTATTTTGTTACATTCATCGATGATTATTCAAGGAAGATGTGGGTGTACACCTTGAAGACAAAAGATCAAGTGTTAGATGCTTTCAAGCAGTTTCAAGCATTAGTTGAGAGACAGACTAGGAAGAAGCTCAAGTGTATCCGTTCAGATAATGGAGGTGAGTATATAGGCCCCTTTGATGCTTATTGTAGAGAGCAGGGTATTCGGCACCAAAAGACTCCTCCAAAGACTCCACAGTTGAATGGCTTAGCAGAACGGACCAACATGACTCTAGTTGACAGAGTCAGATGCATTTTGTCTCATGCTGGGTTGCCTAGATCATTTTGGGGTGAAGCTTTGAGTACTGTGGTACATGTACTAAATCTTACACTTAGTGTTCCTTTGCAATTTGATGTTCCTGACAGGGTATAGAGTGGCAAAGATGTTTCTTATGATCATTTACGTGTCTTTGGATGCAAGGCTTTTGTGCATATTCCCAAAGATGAGAGATCTAAGCTTGATGTGAAGACTAGGCAGTGTGTGTTCATTGGCTATGGACAAGATGAGTTGGGTTACAAGTTGTATGATCCAATTCAGAAGTAAATTGTGAGAAGCCGAGATGTTATCTTTGTGGAAGATCAGACTTTGAAAGATGTTGAGAAGGCAGAGTCAGTTCCTCAGCATATTGATGATCTTCTTGATAGGGTTGAGACAGCTCCTCAGCAGACAGATGGCCTTATTGACTTGGATCCAGTTCCTCCTCGACATGTTGATGTAGGAGATGATGTTCAGAATGATGACCAACAGGGTATTGATGATGTTGATGCTCCACAACAGGAAGAGATGGATGAGATTATCCATGAGGAGTTACCAGTACCAGATGTTCCACCATTTGTTCCACTTAGGCGGTCTATCAGAGATCGTCATCCTTCCACCAAGTATCCTGCAGATGAGTATGTGTTGTTGACTGATGGGGGAGAACCCGAGAGTTATGCAGAAGCTATGGAAGATGAGCACAAGAAAGAGTGGATTGATGCCATGCAAGATGAGATGAAGTCTTTGTATGAGAATAATACTTTTGAGTTGGTGAAGTTGCCTAAGGGCAAGAGAGCTTTGAAGAACAGGTGGGTGTTCAGAAAGAAGCAAGAAGAGAATTCTTCACAGCCACGATACAAAGCTAGATTGGTGGTCAAGGGATTCAGTCAAAATAAAGGTATTGACTTTGATGGGATATTTTCTCCAGTTGTGAAAATGGCATCTATCAGAGTTGTTCTCGGTTTAGCAGCTAGTCTTGATTTGGAGGTTGAGCAGATGGATGTCAAGATTGCATTTCTCCATGGTGACTTAGATAAGGAGATTTACATGGAGCAACCTGAAGGGTTTCAGGTGAAAGGAAAAGAGGGGTATGTGTGTAGACTTCAGAAAAGTCTATGGTTTGAAGCAAGCACCAAGGCAGTGGTACATGAAGTTTGAGTCAGTTATGGGGGAGCAAGGCTACCGAAAGACTACTTCAGATCACTGTGTTTTTGTTCAGAGTTTGGCCCTGATGACTTTGTTATTTTGTTGCTTTATGTTGATGACATGTTAATTGTTGGCAAGAATGTTGGAAGAATTTCCCAGTTGAAGAAAGAGTTGAGCAAGTCTTTTGCTATGAAAGACTTGGGGCCAGCAAAACAGATTCTTGGCATTAAGATTAGCAGGGATAGAGCTGCCAAGAAATTGCATATGTCACAGGAGAAGTACATTGAAAAGGTGCTTTGCAGATTCAACATGGATAAAGCTAAAGTGGTAAGTTCTCCTCTTACTACCAACTTTAAGCTCACTGGAAAAGATTGCCCTTCTATGGAGAAAGAGAAGGAAGAGATGGATAGAGTTCCATATGCCTCAGCAGTAGGAAGTTTGATGTATGCTATGGTGTGCACACGACCTGATATAGCTCATGCGGTAGGTGTTGTTAGCCGTTATATGTCAAATCCGGGTAGGAAGCATTGGGAAGCAGTTAAGTGGATATTCAGATATCTACGGGGTACTTCCAAATTGGGTCTTACATTTGGAAATGGGAAGCCAGTGCTTTTTGGGTACACGGATTCTGATATGGCAGGAGATAAGGATAACCTGAGGTCTACTTCTGGTTATTTGATGACTTTTGCAGGGGGAGCTGTGTCATGGCAATCAAGATTGCAGAAATGTGTTGCACTTTCTACAACAGAGGCAGAGTATATAGCAGCAACGGAAGCAGGTAAGGAGATTTTGTGGTTGAAAATGTTTGTGCAAGAGCTTAACTTTAAACAGCAGCGGTATGTGATTCTTTGTGATAGTCAAAGCGCGATTCATCTTGCTAGAAACTCTACTTACCATGCTCAAACAAAGCATATTGATGTGAGGTATCATTGGATTAGAGATGCTCTTGAAGAAGGGATGTTTGAACTTGACAAAGTTCATACCGATGATAATGGTTCCGATATGTTGACAAAGGCTTTAGCAAGGGAGAAGCTAAAGGTGTGTTGCTCTATCGCCGGGATGGCGGATTCCTCCTCATAGTCAGAAAGGGGGAGATTTGTTGGGATTTTCTGACCCATGAGGAGCCTAATTAGGGTTAGGCCCATGCTTTAACCCTAGGAGTATATAAGGGTAAATTTGAGGGAGTTTTGGTAACCTAATTTTCGGCCACCACAAAGAAAGGAGAAAGAGAAAACCTATTCTTCTTCCATTCCGCCCAGCCACACGAAATTGCCCATAACCAGAGATTAAACCGTTGGATCGTCGTGAAATTTGGACAGGAGCTTCCTAACACCTGTGTGCTTGTTTCCACCAGAGAGATCGTCGTTTAGAGGCTTGGAAGACCAGTTCGTACCAGGGGCAGATTGAGACAGATTTGTGACTTCTTTGAGGTTCTTCTTTTCTTTTGTGTTGTGATTGATTCCATACTTCTTGAGGGAAAATTCCAAGATCGTATGTTGATTGTGTATGCCTCTAGTGTTATCTAGGGATGAACTTGTGTATTGCCCATTATTAATTGATATAGTGGAAGGTTTAAGCGGACTACGGTCCCTGTGGTTTTTACTCCTTGCATTGAGGGGGTTTTCCACGTAAAAATCGTGCTTGTTCATTGTGTATGTGTGGCTGCCATTTTGCTTCGTTGTGTTTGGTTATTGCTCTACTAATTAGTTTCCTCATAGATTCATTCAAGTCGGGAAAGGATTAATAACGAAGGTTATTTCCGCATTATTGTTGTTACCGTTGTTGGTCCGTTTTTCCCATCAGAAACGATTAATCCACGAACTGCGAGCACATGAGAGAGAAAGAGAGAGAGATGAGGCGCATAAGGAAGAGGAAGAGAGTCTCCTTATGGCTTCTAATGTGTGTTATGAATTTGGGTTAGGTTAACTGGTTTAGCTATATATATATATATAGTAATTAGGTCAAACCTTGATTACCAACCTAACTGTAGATCCAGCTCTTTCAAGTTACGAGCAGATAAATATTCGACCTTAATATTTCCTACAAACCCATTTAAGAAAAATTTGCAAATTGCAGAGAACCAATTCTGAAAAATATAAAAGTGTTGATTGATATTTTACAAATAGATTAATTTTGTACAAGACCGTATGAAAAAGCTTATGTGATTATTTTCAACATATCTGTATTATTTTATAGGATTAAATTAAATGTAGTTGAAATCAATTTTATAAGGTTTTTTTTGAACAAATCAAGAGCTTCTTCAATAATAGGAGTCATCTTGCTTAAACTCTGAAAATAGCTTCACTAAAGTGCAACACATACACACACATATATATACACACACACACACATATATATGGAAAGATTGCCAATATATAAGAGATTATATGTAATCTAAAGGCAAGTTAAAATTAACTTCAAACTTATTTTGTCCTTATAGTTGAAATTAGTCCTAAAAGAAGTGGACTAAGGTTAGCTGTTTAGGCATTCGTGTGACGTTGATGAGAGACATGCATTTCTTTTAAAAGGAAATAAAGGAACGCCATAGCACATGATCTCATGCCATGTGTGCTTAGCGATGTTGAGATGGAATAGACACAAACTCAACTTTTTCTTGCTGAGACTTGCTTCATAAAACGATGGGTTTTTTGAAATTTATCCTCATTAGTGTGGCTATCTTGGAATGATGTCCATAAGGGGCATGACTTATTCAGCCTAGAATGGACCACCCAGACAAGTGAGTTAGATTATGATGGAAGGAATATAGTAAGATGGAAAGATTTCCATGTGTTCACATCTTAAGCTTCTATTCACTACCCGGGTATTATGCATAAACATATAATTACGACGAAAAAAAATGTTGAAATCAAAGGTATCCAGTGGGTGCGATATAGAATCTACGATAAAGCATGACTTTTTGATGCGTGTTCATTGAGAGGCTATATATCTCTAACAAGTGTATAACATTGAGATCTGGACAGTATGTAGGTCACACAAACTATTTGCAAGTATGAATGAAATGAGGTAAATAATGTGTTGGATTATCTGCGACTGTATGTTGGAATTTATAGTTGGGATTAGAATTTGTATCTATTGTAACTGAAACGAGCCACGTATGATTCTATGGTGCTTAGGTTAAGATCTAATTCCTTCTATAAATAGGACGCGTTACTAATCATAAATGCGGTGTCTAACCCCTAGCTGTCTAGCACTTAGTTTGTGGATACATCCCATCTCCTCCAAAGCGATTTGGCATATAGGATTGCGTGGTTTTTCCCTCTATAATACTTATGGATAACCTATGCTACAAAAGATAAACGGATTATCCATTTATTTATTTGATATATATCATTAATTATGTTAATTTCATGAAATAGAATGAAAAGGAGGTTATACACAAATTACTAAACTAAAATTATTAAGAGTTGGAGTTAGCCTTATATATTGCATGATGGTGTTGTTGCACAGAAATCAACTATGAAGCAAGCAATTGGTAATACATATACATTAACCTAGAGAATTCAACTCAACTATCTTAATGTCTTTTTGTTTGTCATCTATGGTCGATTATTCCAATCTCCTTTGTCTATAAATCATCGCTATCTTTTTTGTCCTTTACAACAAATAATCATAAACATCATTCTCTCTCTTTTTCTTGCTCATACAAACAGAGAGGAAGATGAGTAATGTTCATACTACCACTCTTGAACACCTATTTCATTTAGATTCAAATGTCAGCAAAACAGTCTCTGATTCCGAAAACGGAGGAGGACTCTTATCTACCATATGCTATTGCTGCATTATCTTTACTTTCACCGATTCAACTGAGTCTCCTTCCGAACAAGATGTCAAGAGATACAAGCTCATTCAGCTCCTATCAATTCTCAAATCCCCCAAAAAACACCTTCCTCATCATCTTCTTTCCCCTCTTTTTAACATGATATCTGTCAACATCTTCCGCCCTCTTCCTCCTTCTACCACTACTCCCAACACAACATCTGAACTTCCTGACGATGAAGAGCTCTCCTCCACTCTACTTCCTGCTTGGCAACATCTTCAGATTGTTTATGACATTCTTCTCAGACTAGTACTAAACTCAGATCCCAAGGTACTTGGCGATTACATCGACGAGTGCTTCGTTGCGAATCTTGTGTGTTTGTTTCAGTCGGAGGATCCGAGAGAACGGGAGAGTTTGAAGAATGTGTATCACAGGATATACTCGAGGTTGACATTCCATAGGACATTGATGAGGAAATCAATGACACAAGTGTTGTTGAGGTATGTTTTTGAGACAGAAAAGCATCCGGGAATAGCTGAGGTGCTTGAGATATGGGGAAGTATAATCAATGGTTTTACAGTACCAGTGAAAGAGGAACACAAACTGTTCTTGATGAGAGTACTGATTCCATTGCATAAGACGAAGGGGATGCAAATATATCATAGAGAGCTATCATACTGTGTAAATCAGTTTGTGCAGAAGGAAGCAATGTTAGGTGGGATTGTGGTTAGAGGGATATTGAGGTATTGGCCAATCACTAATAGTCAGAAAGAAATAGTGCTTATTGGTGAATTGGAGGAATTAGTGGAGAATATAGATCCAGATCATTATAGAAAGCTAGCTTTGCCTTTGTGTAATCAAATTACTAGATGCCTCAACAGTTGGAACTCACAGGTCACCTACTTACATTATTATTCATCATAACAATGAGCATTTCTAATGAAATTATATGCAGGTAGCAGAGAGAGCACTGTACGTGTGGAACAATGAGCAATTTGTGAAAATGGCAACATCAGCAATGGAGGAAGTGTTTCCAGTGGTGGTGGAAGGGATGGAGAAAAACCTCAAATGGCATTGGAGTAAAAGTGTGAAGCAATTAACTGAAAATGTTAAACTTCTACTTCAACAAATGGATCAAACTTTGTATAATAAATGTATACAAGATATTTCCCATAAACAAAACAAAGCTAGGCAACAAGAGGAAATCAGGAACAAAAGATGGGAAAGAATTGAAATGGAAGCAGCAGCCAAACTCCAACCAAACTTGTTATGTGTTTCTCATTGATCTATATCTTCTTTTTCCAAGGGAATGAAAAATGATTTGACTGATGTGCACTAGTTCCACTATTTATGGGAATGCAATTAAACAATCACAATTTCGATAAACAACACTTTAATATAATTTCAAAGGAAAAACTTAGTAGAAAACATTTAAGATATTTTTGAAAGTCAAGGATTTTATATGAATGTTACAAAGAATTGGTCTCACATATTTCAATTATGTAAACACTCTAAATATTGGGGAAAATTATATATCTCCATGTGTGGAATGTGATTACACACGTATTTATACAAGAGGGGTTCGGCCAAGCACAAGCTAGACCTATTATAATCTATTAACCCTCTCAAGTTGTACAAGTCGGACACGAACTATAAGCTTATCTTTAAGAAACTCAAAGCGCCCCATTGCCAATGATTTGGTAAAAACATCTGCAGTTTGATCTATAGTCGAAATATGTCGAACCACCAGTAATTTAGAACAGACACGATCTCTAACAAACTAAAAATCGATCTCCAAATGCTTGGTAGAATTATGAAACACATGATTCACTGATAAATAAACTGCACTTAAATTATCACATTATAAAATCGACGGTTGACTGATAGGGTAATGATAACAACCCAAATTATTCTTGAATAAGGAATAAGGAAAAATTAATAGAAATAATGGCAAACCATTATTCCTTCTAAAAGAGATATTTATGCATGGTTAATATGGAATTAATGACAATTATTGTAGGATTAATGCAGGGGTGAATATGCAAATAATGGAGAAAAGGAAGGAGTTTCTAGCATTATGCTACACCACGTGGACCATCGCGAGATACGCCATAACGAGATACGCCCGATGAGAGCGAGTAATGGGGACCCGCCATAGCTCTCAAGGAGAGCGTACATACGCCTTGACTGATCTAAGAATACCAAAAGACGCCTTTATTACCATCCATGAATGGGAATAAATACAATTAAATGGCAATTAATAGCCATTAAAGGGGAATAAAGACTTGACTGCTCGAATACCTCAACTCTGAGGGTTTCGATGCTAAATGCTGGGATTAATGGAGAATTGATAGCAATTAAAGATGAGTAATGACATGACTCTTCACTGCTTCCCCATTAATGCTGAAGGTTACAGAAACCTATATAAATACCCCAGCTTTCTAGGATCAAAGGTACACTTATTGATTCTCTACTTTTGTGCTTACAATTTATTCTCAGAAATATTACTTGACTTTGGCATCAGAGTGTCCCCGACCGATCCCAACGGCGCCTCACAGGGAAGTGCTCCGATCAAGGATTTTTCCACAAGTTATCAATTGGTGCGGTGAGCGTGGATCTCTAACAAACAGAACACAAAATCTTGATTGTATAGAGTTTCACAAAGAACAAAACAATGGAGTCAACGGAATAGAAATCACAATCTCAAACCTTGGCTCAATCAGTACAACAAATCTATCCAAAGATACAGTTCTCCATATATTGGTGGGAAAGAGTTTTCTACATTAAATCTGGAACTTTATGATGAAAAAGATAAGTTTCCTCCCCTTTCTTATTCCATTTTTAATTAAAGAAAATTGAGATCTCTCACTCTTATAAAGTGCTATCATTACATGTTATTATGATAAATCTAATAAATTGTGAAAGATAAAGTAATAGACACAAATCTTTCATTAAATCTTGCATGCTCAATATGCCTTATATTTTTATGCATGACGAGTATAATATGTCATTATCATTGAATTAGTACAAGATGCATGTATAAGATCTGTAATCTTGGAATTTTATAAAAAATTCATCCATTCAAGGTGATTTTATCACTTAACATTAAGATATCATAAAAGGCTCGTGTAATTACAGATAATTTAGGTCTGACCAGTCTTTTGGATGAACATGCATACAACTATTAGAAGAAATTACAAAAAATCATATTTGGTTTTTCTTGTACAATTCACCATCTATGTATGACTTTTCTCATATATAGTACTTTTAATATCAGAAATTCATATTTTTGAATATTGTTTTGTCAAACAGTTATTTCATTCCCTTTTTTACAAGGATGTGTTTATTCATAATAAAAACTGTTTATCTGACATTGTTAGAATTTCTTTTACCAACGTAAGAGACTTGAACATATTGAATCTATTTGTGATTATCATGTAATTGTCTCTAATTATTAAGGCCATTATGGACTGATGAATTACCAAATTGGATAAACGAAACTTTCATACCATGAGCTAACTACAAAATAGTGCAAGTGTCAGTTTTGGATCAGAACATTAATTTATGTAAAATTCTTAGGATATACATGATAATTCCTTAGAGATTGTTTGGATGATGGTATATGAAGGTATGTGAGGATGAATTTTGGATAATTTTCCATACACCCCGAATTGGAGGAGAATCATGGTACATGTATTTTTTCTTCCAAAATTACCCTTTGTATTTATTTTATTTATACAAATGAAATGATATAAGAGTAATTTCATATATAACTACATTATTAAACCATCACTTACCTTACTTTAATTATATTTCATCCAAATGAGGCATTAATGATCTCTGAATGTCATTAATGCATGGATGCACAATATTGATTGCAAGTAAATAGCAATTATGTAAGATATCTTTCCCAATATAGAATGTCATAACTTTTATGATGTTTAAAATAAATATGCTATCTTGGATATTAATGTGCATTGAAATACAAAAGGACACTGTTCTTAAACCATTTTCATTATGGTTATTTATTAAGAATTCATTATGATATTTATGTGCAGTAGTAATCTTTATGGTTATGACCGTTATATGTGGTATTATTAACACAATCATAAATAAAATTCTATTATGAATTTGTTTGACATATAATATTTACTCGGTTTTATCCTTTGACTAAGTTCATTCTAGAGTCAGAGACCAACGTAAAGGAATTACTAAATTGATTCCAAGATGAACTAAGAATTCCATAAAGAGACATTGCATCGTACATGATATTTGCCAACAAAGGTCAATGCAAATAGTCTTTCACTATGAAGTCAGTTCCATGGATCAAGCCATTGATCCCCAAGGTAAGTGAATATAGCTTTTATGCCTTACCACAATCTTTTAATAATGGACAGGATATGCCCCACTTCTGGAGTTCTTTCAGTACTAACCCACAAGTACAAGGGAATTGCTAATACTGCAACCAGTGCCAAACACTGGCATGAAAAATAAAGCTCAATCCAGAGAAGTGAATATTCGAAGTCACTTCAGAAAAATTCCTTGACTACGTCATTAGCCAAAAATGAGTTAGAGCAAATCCAGATAAAGTAAAAGCACTACGAGGCAAATTGCAAAAAGAGCGCCTAAATAAAAGCCCTACGAGGAGAAAGGTGAAAAGAGCGCCTAAATGAAAGCCCCACAAAGGGTGAGAAAGATCCAGAGGTTGAACTTGCGTATCATCGTACTAGGAAGATTGTCAACAAGCATTTCAAGGTACAAAACAATTCCTAGCAGAACCACCCTTGATGAGCAGACCAATTTGAAGGGGAGACCTACATTTGTATCTATCTGTCATGGATAAAGCTATGTGCACCGTGGTTATTCAAGAAGAAGAAGGTCAACAGTTCCCTATCTATTATGTTAGCAAAATGTTGAAGGATGCGGAGACAAGATATTCGAAGCTAGATAAAATGGCTCCAGCGGTTATGACAATATCCATCTGCGTCAAACCGTAGTTCCAAGCATAATCTCAACATGATCAAGATCAAGATCAAGAGCTGGCTTCACCACCACGATTCAACATTGAACACACAGATGATAAGATTGAAAGGCGAGTGTATGCTGCTATAGATAGACAAGAGAACAATGCGGAAAGATACGCCATCCAGTTAACAGGAATTCGCCATTCACAGTGCGGATCCTGGGGTACGAGGCGGACAGAATGTTTAAAGCTTCCAACTTGCCACAATACAAAGGAGAAGATTCAGTATAAACGGGACATTACATATCCTGAACCCAAAGGAGGGGAGCATGTAACCGTTGGAAGGAACGCCAAGACGTATTACAGGTTCCATAGAAGAAATGGCCACCAATTTTGAAGCTTGCTGGGAGCTGGAAAAGTAGATAGATTTGTCCAGAATAACAAATAACAAGACGACAAGCAGAATATAGATCCCATAAAGAAATTCAAAAGTGTCATTAATGTCATAGCAGATGGACCAGTGTATCAGCCACCCGTGAAAAAAGCAAAAATATCCACTCTGGATAAAACATCCATCAATTGCCCCTTTTGCAGAATCAAGTCCAATAATCTCTCCACATACAGATGCGTTGACGATTGAAGGATGGAAGATGAAATGAAGCGAGTCATGGTAGATACGGGCAGTTCTTGCAATGTCATCACCAGAGGTGCATTCGCCAAACTAAAGGTTGATCCGATCCAAATAGAAACAACCATTGTTGACATCATGGGAGTGACAGGTCACACTATCCAAACCAAGGGCCATGTAACTTTGGAATGCAAGCTGGCGGATGATGATCAAGCGTGGATTGGTGGTCTGGAGTTCTCTATTAAGGATGGACAATTAGCTTATAACATCATTCTTGGGCAGCCATTCATCTCAGAGGTTGCAGCCCTAATTTCCATCCGCCGTCTGGCAATGTACATTCCCACCAACAAAGGAGGAATAATGATTAGCGGGAACCTTGCTCAAGAGACCTACTCGGCATCGCTATCGATCCGCCCACAATTCAAAGATGACCAAGGTGAGGAAGATGAACTTGTCACTACAACTTTGGGCGACACGGAAATGTTCCTTATTGCTGATGGAAAGCGGGTGCGGATCGCCAAAGGATTAAAACCTGAGATCAAGGAGGATGTTACGAAAGTTCTCATTGAGTTTGAAAGCGTGTTTGCATGGAAGAATGAGATCCTCACAGGAGTAAGCCCATATGTGATTACTCATAAGTTAAACATCATGGAAGATGCAAATGCAGTTGCTCAGCAAAGACGGAACCATGGGTCTAAAAATCAGTATTTTTACGTATTCTTATATGTGCATTAAACTGTTATAGTATCCTATATTTTATAATTTATTCTTTCTTGCCATACTTCTTATATTCATTTGCCTAGTTTTGTTCTATATCTTTCCAAATTCTATAGAAGAAGAAATAGCAAAGCTGAAGAAGGCGGATGTAATCAAAGAGGTGATATACACCCAGTGGCTGGCGAATGAAAAGTTCCACAGGCGGATCAATTACCTCAAAGATAGGACAATTGATCCCCATCACGGGCGGATCCTCTTTCCACAAAGATAAGAAACACAGACCCTCAAGAGCTTTCAAATGAGCTCAACTCTCTCCTCAAAGACAGGAAAAATATTGGTCACCATCAAAAGCGGGTTAAAATTATCTCAAACATGAGAAAATTACACCCTAAACTTTCTCCTCAAAGATAGGAGAACAATAATCTCAGCGGCGGATCGATCTACCTCAAAGATAGGAAACGATTGATCGCCGTTAGGGACGGGTTAAAAATTTCTCAGACGTGAGATCTTTACACCCTCAAGTATTCTTCTCATAAGGAGAGTATTAAGACCCGATGGCGGATCGATTTACCTCAAAGATAGGAAACAATCGATCACCTGGGGCAGCTTAACTTCCTCACCAGGAATAAAAGCTTATAGCCTTCAAAAAAGCTCATACTCCGAGGTATGGCTGGCCACCTACCTTGAACAAACCAAACAAATCCTAAACCAGATTCTAGAAAATTACTTGCTAAAAGATATAATGCATAAGTACAAATAGTTCTGGAAAGAAAATGGTTCATCCAAATAATGAAGCCTCGTCTTCATCCAAATAATGAAGCCTCGTCTTCATCTCCAAATAATGAAGCCTCGTCTTCATCTCTAAATAATGAAGCCTCGTCTTCATCCAAGTAATGAAGCCTCGTCTTCATCTCTAAATAATGAAGCCTCGTCTTCATCCAAGTAATGAAGCCTCGTCTTCATCTCCAAATAATGAAGCCTCGTCTTCATCCAAGTAATGAAGCCTCGTCTTCATCCAAATAATGAAGCCTCGTCTTCATCTCCAAATAATGAAGCCTCGTCTTCATCTCCAAGTAATGAAGCATCCTCTTCATCCAAGTAATGAAGCCTCTTCTTCATCTCCAAATAATGAAGCCTTATCTTCATCCAAGTAATGAAGCCTCGTCTTCATCTCCAAATAATGAAGCCTCGTCTTCATCCAAGTATTGAAGCCTCATCTTCATACAAATAATGAAGCCTCGTCTTCATCTCCAAATAATGAAGCCTCGTCTTCATCCAAATAATGAAGCCTCGTCTTCATCCAAGAAATAACGAAGTCTCGCCTTCACAAATGCAAAGTAAAACACTTTGGAAAATGAGTAAAGACTAAAAAAGCAAATGCCTAGAGTGTCAAAACCCCCCACAAAATGCACAAAAGCCCCTAAATGGCTGATCATTCTTACTGATCCCTAAGGGCGGGTCATTCTCCTCAATATGGCAGAACTGAAGAAAAGAAGTCCCTAAGGCGAATCATAATCCTATGCGGTAGGAACAAATGGTCCCATAAAGGGCGGATTATTCCCTTTCTAAAAGAAATATAGCTCTCAAAAAGCCCCTAGAGGCTAACAATGGATACGGTTGGCCACCTATCCACGAAGAAGAAAAAATCCCTAAAAGTGCATCATATCTATATATGATTCCATCTAGGGCGGGTCCACTTTCCTCAAAGATAGTACAAAGTGATACCCCATCTAGGGCGGGTCCACTTTCCTCCAATATAGAAAAATAAAACACCATTTAGACAGCCCTAAAGAGCTTTTTATACCTTTAGGGGGGCTTCTGATAACAACCCAAATTATTCTTGAATAAGGAATAAGGAAAAATTAATAGAAATAATGGCAAACCATTATTCCTTCTAAAAGAGATATTTATGCATGGTTAATATGGAATTAATGACAATTATTGTAGGATTAATGCAGGGGTGAATATGCAAATAATGGAGAAAAGGAAGGAGTTTCTAGCATTATGCTACACCACGTGGACCATCGCGAGATACGCCATAACGAGATACGCCCGATGAGAGCGAGTAATGGGGACCCGCCATAGCTCTCAAGGAGAGCGTACATACGCCTTGACTGATCTAAGAATACCAAAAGGCGCCTTTATTACCATCCATGAATGAGAATAAATACAATTAAATGGCAATTAATAGCCATTAAAGGGGAATAAAGACTTGACTGTTCGAATACCTCAACTCTGAGGGTTTCGATGCTAAATGCTGGGATTAATGGAGAATTGATAGCAATTAAAGATGAGTAATGACATGACTCTTCACCTGCTTCCCCATTAATGCTGAAGGTAGGGGTGAGCATCGGTTCGGTTCGGTTACTAATCGAACCGAACTTTCGGTTAACCGAACCGAAGTTTGTGTTATTTTTATAACCGAACCGAATAAGATTGGTAACTGAATTTTATTTAACCGAAAAGTTTTGGTTCGGTTCGGTTACCGACCGAATAACCGAAAATTTATAATGTTTAATTTTTGTATATTTTTATTTAATTGGTTTTCAAATAATGCACTTGTATAAAAGTTACAATTGATGAAATTAAAGACTAATGAACCAAAATTTATATATATAAAGATAAAAGTATATTTTTTAGGGGTTAGATTTTATATTTTATAAGTTATTTATATATGTAAAAATAAAATTATATTTTTTATATTTATATACCAAGTTCGGTTCGGTTATCGATTATACCGATATATTTTTTTAGTAACCGAACCAATAACCGATTACCAAACTAAGCTAAAATTAAAACCGAACCGAACCAAAATGTTAAAATAACCGAATCAAATTAAAACTTCGGTTCGGTTATCGGTTTGGTAATCGGTTACCGGTTATTTTGCTCACCCCTAGCTGAAGGTTACAGAAACCTATATAAATACCCCAGCTTCCTAGGATCAAAGGTACACTTATTGATTCTCTACTTTTGTGTTTACAGTTTATTCTCAGAAATATTACTGACTTTGACATCGGAGTGTCCCCGGCCGATCCCAACGGCGCCTCACAGAGAAATGCTCCGATCAAGGATTTTTCCACAAGTTATCAGGTAATCAATTCATTTCAACAACATTTGTAACCAATTAAGCTCAGAAGTTGCTGTGACAATCGATCTATGACATTTTAATTAATATGTAAAAAAATTAATATATATATATATATATATATATATTAAATTAATTAATAAATAAATTATAAAAATAAAAAATATAATATACAAATTAATAAAAATAACTTAAAAAATTAAGTAAAAATTAATAATAATAAATTGAGAGTTATCCATAAAACAAAATACTGTATTATGGTTGGAGTGAGATTAGTAAGTTAATAAAATTAGAGATTTTAGTTGAATAAAATTATTTGAGTAATATTATAGTTGGAGTCTGATTAGCAGATTCTAGGAGGGAAGTGTTTGGTTTCTAATAATCTTCTTTCTCTTATCAGCTAGCTTTCATTTTAACACCAAACCAAACCAATTCATTATTTATGATTAGCTGTTTAACTGGCAACTCCCTCCACTGATGATGGAAACGCCGGCCGTCGAAAATCCAAAAGCAGTCACCGACCAATTAAACTCTACTAACGGAAACAGCAACCAGAATCCTATTAATCGTCAGATTTCCGATATGGAATCGATTCCGATGGAGTCAGTTAGCTACACAAGCTTGAAGGATCTATTGCCGGCGTCACCAACTGTAAATAACTCGAGCTGGAATGAGATTCCGATAAAGAATCATCTGGTAAAGCAGGCGGCTCTGGCTTACTTGCAGCCAGCGTGTAGCGTACCTGAGGTTGGGCGTAGGGACTTGTTTGGCAGATTGAAAGAAGAATGCGCGTGTCTTTTCTGGTTTAACGACGTCGTTGTCAGTTATTTTAGAGATTTGTTTTCTCTTGGAAGAAGAAGAAGCGATGAGACGGGCGACGGTTTTGACTGTGATTATTATGATTATCAATGTGATTATGAGAAGGTTGACCGAGATTAGTTACGCTTTGACTGGTAGATCATAATAGTGGCACAATTTGTAAATTCCCTTACTCCTTTTTTTTTTTTAATGAAAAAAATTTCTTTTTTCTTTTTGTGAGGGTGGAGAAATTTTATTCTTTCATCTTGGCTGGTGTCACTGTCAGATACATATTATGTACTATGTAACACTCAAGTCTTTTGCATCGACAAATCATGTATATACCGAATTTTGCCACCTCTTCAGAAGTCCTAATTTATTAAGTGTTATTTATCTTGTTGGATTTTTTTTTTTTTTTTATAATAGTTACAAAATCTTCTTTTAAGAAAAAACTTCAAATTTCAGTGGATAAAGATTAAGGGGAATTCTTTAGACTAGAATGCTTATCTTATCTACCTAAAATCAAGGAGTTTGTTGCCACGGAAAATTTTGTAATTTTGGTTGATGAATAATTGAATACATGAGCATGCACAGAAGATTCGGTGGCCACAAATTGTGAAATTATCATGGCTTGTATTATTTTCTAGACACATCGGCCCAATATTTTAAAACTTTATAGTTCTAAAATATATTGAATAGTTCACCATATAATCATTAATAATAAATTAATATTTCTATTTTTTTTTAAAAATATATGTTATTAAAACTCAGCACTTAAGATATTACAAAGAATCAATTAAGATTAATTTGAGTGGTTAAGAGTCTCAAGTTGTCACAGCTAGATTTCGAGATGTTCAAACTGAAAAATCGAATAAACTATCAACAAAAAAAAATATTATAGAGAAATAAACGACCATTATACTTAATAAGCTAGGGATGATTTGACTCACATTAGACATAACTATGAGTTATTGACATCACAATGATATAATCTTTCTATTACTGCGAGCTAAAATCAATCTCACATATAATCTTTAGCAACTAATCTACCTTTAAATGATCCATCACTTTTAAGTTCAACATTCCAAACCCACCTATATCCTGTAGGCATTGTACCAAGTGGCAAAGGTTGCAAAATCCAAGCTTTAGTTAATTCTGGGGCTTTAGTTTCTAAAGTATACTTCCAACAATCATGTTACATGGTTAATGGATTCGAAAAGTTTCTTTCAACCGATGCAACAGTCACTAACATAGTTAAGATAATTTGGAAACCAATTGAAATATTTGGATAACAATCTGTTGTTTTGACAAACTTAAAAATTTCAAATAATGACATTAATTTATTTGACAAAGTCATTTATAACACTTTCATTTGTGAAAAAGAATCATCTACACCAAGATCTGAAAATTTATTATAAGAAAATATAGTCATAAAATTTGTACACGATTTTCTTAATTCATCATTGAAGATGAAGGTTAAAAAATATATTACTCCATCATTTTCATTATATAAGTTATTCTAGAGTGTTTCACACAAATTAAAAAATAAAATTAATGTAGAATCCAATTAATGAATTTATATTGGTTAACTTAAAAAAAATCTTTCTTGAGGAATAAGCATTGGAATGTTAAAAACACATGAATACATTGAAAAGCAAGATAAAAAAAAGGGTTAGTTTCAAATATAACCCCTGTGGTTTCAAGTTTTGGCAAATAAATACATGTGGTTTCAAGTTTTGGCAAATAAATACATGTGGTTTAATTTCGAACAAATAAATACATGTGGTATGCTCCGTTTTTCAAAAACACGGAAACAGATGATGACGCCGTCTATATGCTGACGTGGCCGAGGGTAATTTAGTAAATAAGAGTTAATTTCAAATAAATTATTGTGGTATGCTCCGTTTTTCAAAAACACGGAAACAGATGATGACGCCGTCTATATGCTGACGTGGCCGAGGGTAATTTAGTCAATAAGAGTTAATTTCAAATAAATTATTGTGGTTTGCGTGTTTTAGCAAGTACGTACATGTGGTTTGGATATTTTTGCAAATAGATACCCGTGGTTTGGATGTTTTGTAAATAAGTACCCGTGGTATAACAAACCATAAACAAACGCTTAATTTAGGCAAATACTCGTGGTATAACAAACCATAAACAAACGCTTAATTTAGGCAAATAGGTACCCGTGGTATAACAAACCACAATATTACCTAAATTAAGCGTTTGTTTATGGCTTGTTATACCATGGGTACCTATTTGTAAAAACATCCAAACCACGAGTATCGATTTGTAAAAATATCCAAACCACAAGTACCTATTTGCAAAAACACGCAAACCACAACAATTTATTTGAAATTAACTCTTATTGACTAAATTACCCTCGGTCACGTCAGCATATAGATGATGTCTTCACCGTTTCCACGTTTTTGAAAAAAGGATCATACCACATGTATTTATTTACTCAAAATCAAACCACAGGTATTTATTTGCTAAAACTTAAAACCACAGGGGTTATATTTGAAATTAACCCTAAAAAATGCAATGTTTGGACCGAAAAACTAAACTAAAAATTCTTGGAAAACTAGAACGATTTATATTGTGAAAACAATACACTTTCTGAAACAATTTATATAATGGAACGAAGAGAGTATTGTTTAATCGTTGGGATGGGTGGATGTGTGATTGAAGAAGAGAAGAGTTTGAAACTTTGGAAAGATTCAAATTGCAATTTGCACACAATTTATACCTTAATAATTCTACATCTTATTATTATTTTTAATCAAGTAAAATCAAAAGCCTATTAATATGTTTGGATCCTCCCCCATCCTCGAGCTTTGGGTGGACGCCCCTCCTGCTGTCACGCTCAGGGACGGACCTGCTGACTAGCCTCTTTGTTTCAACCCTCAACCCCCATACGCGAAAGAGCTTCTACCAACAATGGGTCAAAAAGGGAAGGAGAGCACAGAGAGCATGCTGTTACGAATGAACCCATAGACTCATTGATAACAAAACCAAAACCTGTTACATTTGAATCTTGAAAAATCACAACATCGAAGTTTAAGCAACTGAAAGCATGGAAACAGGACATGAAGGACCTTGCATTAATGAAGAGGATATGGGCAACAATAGACTTATTATTAGGCTACAAAACAGGAGAGAAAAAGAGAGAATTTTTTTGGATAAAAATATTATTGTGTCACGTCAGATATTTAACAAAGTGAGAGTAAATTTCTCAATTCTATCAACGACAATAACCATTTATATTTTTTTCTTGTATTCAGAATGATTTTTTCCATTTTCTTCTTAATATATAAGTTCAATTTATATATATATAAAATTGTAGAGGTTTTTTTTTTCTTTTTAATTTACCTTTATTTTAAGTTTTCACTCCACCCAATACATAAGTATGTCGGTTAGGTTACTACAATAAAGGACACAATTTTTGGACTTATTTATATTATAGCTTTTTTTTTTTTTTTTCAATTTCAAGACTAATTTGGACCACATAATTTAATATTTATGAATAAGGCAATATTTATTGTTATTCAAAGATGGTGTTTGCATAGGTCACAAATATAATTGTGGACCTATTCTTTCGTTTCCTCTCCAAGAAGTAAGGACATACTTTATTTGGTTGACATATAACAAACATGAATCTAGCTAACTACCTAAACCATCCTTTAAGCGTTATATTTTTGAAGCATAGTTGTGATGAATATGAATATGAATATGAATATGAATTGGAGACTTTCTTAAAATGAGCATAGTATAATTTACATAATAATATGAAATACTATAAACATAAATGAGTAGGCTTTACAATTCTGTATTTTCTTACAGTAAATGTCCACTGAATTAACTTCCTATTCACCAATAATCGCAGCATGAGCAAAACCCATCTTTGAAGTGGTGAAATATTTTAGTGTCTCCTACTATGATTTCCCTTTTAGTAAGTAGTGAAATCTTCTTTGCAGCACTGTGACAATCTTCACATATTCTTATTCTTGTGTTCTTTCTAATCATTAAAGCCTTCCCAATTTCCGTACTGATCAACCCAAAGCAGATAGCCAATTTCACACTGTGATTCTTCGATGTATTCCTTCTTTTATTTATCAAATTCACCCGTCTCAACTTGCTAATCATATAGATATATGCATCTTCATCGATTTTTTTCAAGATAATATCCAACACATCATAAATCATGTTGCTTTGGCAGTGAGACTTATCTTGATCCACGAACCTGTAACTTCTACCATTCCTCTCCAAAATAGAGCAACTGATTGACTTCATTACTCCTTTTTTCTTCATAAGATATTTTATCTGTTTTACATCCTCCCACCTTCCGGCCTCAGCATACATGTTTGGAAGCAACACATAACAACCTGTATTATCATTATCATGTTCCAATGACAATATTTCTTTTGCTGCAACTTCAGCTAAAACCAAGTCTCTGTTCTTCCTACTCGCAGTTAGTACAGAACCCCATATTCTAGCTGTTGGAGCCAAAGGCATTGCTTCGATGAATTGCATGACTTCATCAAGCTTTCTGCTGCGTCCAAGAAGATCTACCATACATCCGAAATGCTCTACCCCATGATCAATTTTAAAGTCTATTTTCATAGAATTGAAGAACTTCCATCCTTCATCAACCAGGCCAGACATGCTGCAGGATGATAATAACGAAAAAAACGTGCTCCCATTCGGTTCAATGCCCTTTTCCCTCATTTCGGAAAACAACTGGACTGAAATCGTTCCCAACCCATGAATAGCATATGCCATGATCATTGTGTTCCAAGAAACTACATTCTTATGTAATGTACCATCAAAATATTGTCTGGCAGCCTGAATATGACCACATTTTGCATACATATGTACAATTGCATTTGAGATGACAATATTTAAACTTAGATCTAACTTTACAATATAAGCATGAACCTGTTTGCATTCATTCACAGAAGCTATATCAGCATATGCAGGTAGGACAGTTGCAATTGTCACAGGGTCTGGTTTAAAAGGCTCATTCCAAAGGCCACGGAACAACTCTAAAGCTTCTCTATTCAACCCATTATGTACATAAGCAGCAATCATGGTGTTCCATGACACCACATTCTTCTCTTTCAATTGATCATATACACATTTGGCTGATTTCAACTTTCCACATTTTCCATACATGTCAACTAAAGCAGTTTCCAACACTAAATAAGGAAAAATATTTCTCCGAATCGCGTAACCATGGATGCATTTACCTTCCAAGAGAGCTCCCAAATGTGAACAAGACGGAAGCAAGTTTATCATTGTAATAGCATCTGGAATTAAGTTATCATCCTCCTGCATCCTTTTCAAACAAGCAAATGATTCGAAGAATGGAGAGTTCATAGCATATCCGCTGATCATTGCATTCCAAGCCACAATGTTCTTAGAAGATATATTACTAAATACCCTTTCTGCGTGGTTGACCATACCACACTTACCATACATATGTAAAAGTGATGTCTGCACAATGATGTCTAATTCAAGCCCTCTTCTAATCACTTGGCAGTGAATTTCCTTCCCACTGCGCAGACAAAGTTCAGCCGAACAAGCTCCAAGAGAACTAATCATGCTGAACCTATCGGGCATGTTTCCAAAATCTATCATATTTCTGAAAAAGATTAAAGACTTTAATCCATTACCAACTAGTTGATACCCACTAATCATAGAATTCCAAGAAACCATGTCCCTCACAGGCATTTCGTCAAAAACCTTCTCTGCAAGCTCAATGAACCCAAGTTTGAAGTACATATCGATAAGAGAATTACAAACATAAAGATCAAAATCCAAGCCGACCTTGATGATTTTACCGTGAACCTTTTGGCCTTCAATCGAAGATAATATCCGACCACATGCTTTAATCACAAATGGAAATGTAAAATTATCAGTAAGAATCCCTTCAAATATCATCCTGTGGTAAAAGTCAATTACTTCCTGAAACGATTCATTATTGGAAAATCCTCTGATAATAACATTCCAAACATAGGTATCGGAGTGATTCATTTTCTCGAACAGATGGAGAGCATCGTTCATGGAACCGGAATGAACAAATGCAGAAAGCGCTCGCGTGAGATTGAGGTTGTTGGGTCTGATGAGAGGAGGTTTTTGAATCTTAGGTCGCTGTACATGGGCTGAGCTTGATTTATGGAATGTTGAGTTGAGTAAAGAATCAGGGGTCGGTGTGAGCTTGAGTGGTTCCATTTGCTTTCGAGATAAGTGTTCGGGCTGGTAAGAATTGAAGTTGAAGAAGCAACTATAAACAAGTGTTGAAGCCATTTTTGAAGGATTTCAGTATTGCGGCGGAGCTATAGAAATGGCGTTTCAGGAATCATTGTGTGTCGTGTATTTGGGTTTTGTATTTCCTTTTTGGCGGGGTGCAGTTGATATATACTTTGAGCTTTCTTCCTAATTTAGATTTTTTTAAAATATATATTTTTCAAGGCATTATTTGAATATGGAGTATAATTAAAAGGTAAAAAGCATCTGGAGGTCCTTATCTTTTATTTAGACATATTGAGCTTCTGATCTTTCATTATTTGGTGCATTAAGCCCTCAAAGTTTCATTTAGATACATTGAGCCATGAATCTTTCATATATGAGTGTTTTAGACCATTTCGTAAATTAATTCATATATATAGGTAAATTAAGGGCCTGTTTGGTTAGGTTTATATAACCGTCACGTTTAACATTTTCTCTTGACACTGGATTATTTTGGAGCTTTTCATGAAAAGCTCATTTTTTAGAGTTTTTCATGAACAGTTGTTTGTAGTTACTTGTTATTGACAAAATTATCATTCTTATTTTTAAAAAATATGTTTTCTTTTTAACAATAATTTTATTTTTAATTATCAAAAAATAAGATTTTGTTGCGTTTAATAAATTTTTTATTTTTTGTTTAAATTATTTTTATTAATTTGTATAATATATTTTTTATTTTATAATTTATTTGTTGATTAATTTAAAACATGTCCATATTAGACATTTTAAATACTAACAACAACAGTTTAGTATAATTTTACCAAACACTAATTAAACAGCTTACTACAACCGCAAACAGCTAACATCAACAACAACAACAACATGTATTAGCTAACAGTTGAAACAAACATGCCCTTAATACACCTATATATGAATTGTTTTACTGAAGGGCCTAATACACCCATATATGAAAGATCAAGGGCTCAATGTGTCTAAATGAAAGATCGCAGACTTAATGCACCAAATAATGAAAGATCAATGGCTCAATGTGTCTTAATGAAAGATCGAGGGCTTAATGCACCAAACAATAAAAGATCAAGAGCATCAGGATGCTTTTTGCCTAATTAAAATAGGGTAAATAATTTATTAGTCCCATAGTTTTTACTTAACACACTGTTTAGTCCCTCTATTTTGAAAAATACATTTTAAGGTCCTTAACTTTTGTCAATATTAACTCTTTGATCCTTTTGTCTAGTTTTTTTAGACTCGTAATCGTTATATTTTAGCATAAACATATATATATATATATAAGATAACAGAGTAACATGGTCAATTTTTGTATTGTACTGTGGTTGTCCTAAAAGCTAAGATATGTTCAGTTAAGAATATAAAAAGATAGGAACCTTAAAATGTGTTTTTTAAAATAGGAGGACTAAATAGTGTGTTAGATAGAAACTAGGGGACTAATAAATTATTTACCCATTAAAATAAGTGTAATTAGATTAAGGTAATTTAAAGTGAAGTAAGTGAGGTGTATAAAATAACTTGCTATGTTTTGGATGGAAGATAAGGTAAGTAGTGGTTTAATAATAATGTAACTATATATAAAATTACTTTTATATCATTTTATTTTATTTGTATAAATAAATGGGAAAAATGTAAAAATAAACCATGTGATTTTTTATTATTTTCAAACATAAACTATATGGTTTAAAAGTTTGTTAACTGGTAACTTGTGGTTCATTCCGTTACCATAGACAGTCTAAACTGACTAACGATGTTAAAAAAAAAAACTCAAATGTCTATTTTTATTTTTATTTTTATATTTATTTATTTTAGAAACTAACCTCGTTATTATCTAATTATCACAAACAAACTCCAAAACAAAATAAAATATCAAATTCACTATCTGCTCATTCTCTCATCTCTTTTTAATTTATTTTCATTCTTTCTAAATACACTAACTCTCTCTATTAACATAGAGATGAAATTCCTCAAATTATTAATGATTTCAAGATTGTGGAGAAAATTCCATAGAAGTTGGTAGTTCTTTTGTACTTTCAGTCTATCCAACTTACAAAATTAACAGATTTTTTATGAGATTATTCACTAATTTAAAATTTCATTCCTTGTAGGATTTGATGGAGTACAGATCCATGGGGTTCATGGCTACCTAATTGATCAATTTATGAAGGATTCAATGAATGATCGAACAGATAAATACGACGGATCTTTGGAGAACATATGCTATTTGCTTTACAAGTAGTTGAAGCTGTAGTTGACGAGATAAGAGTAAATAAAGTTGGAATTAGATTATCTCTATTTGCTGACTACGCTGAATTAGAAGACTCAAACCTTGAAGCTCAAACTGTAATGCTTTAGGACTTTACATGACAGAATCCTTGAACAAATATGGAATTCTTTACTGCCACATGGTTGAACCCAGAATGATAACGCCTTTTGGAACATCTGAAACTCCAGAGAGTCTTGTGCCTATGATAATAGAATTTCATTTGTTTATTTTCATTTTTATGTATCTGTTTTTACAAGTATTTTTAGAGAGAGAAAATAGAGAGGGAGAGTCAGCGTATTTAGAGAGAGAATGAAAATAAATTAAAGAGAGATGGGAGAATGATGAGATGGTGAATTTGATATTTTGTTTTGGGGTTTGTTTGTGATAATTAGATAATAAGAGGGTTAATTTATAAAATAAATATAAAGATAAAAATAGCTATTTACCATTTGATTTTTGACTTTTTTTAACACTGTTAGTCAGCTTGGACTGATTTTGCTAACAGAATGAACCACAAGGTACCAGTTTGCAAACTTTTAAACCACGTAGCTTATGTTTGAAAATGACTCAAACCACATTTTTTATTTTTGTTCTTTTCCCTAAATAAAATAAAAGACAAATGACAATTTTGGAAGAAAAAGATATGCACCATGATTCCCCTCCAATTTGGAGTGTAATGAAAATTATCCAAAATTCACCCTCACATACTCTCACTTACTATGCTCTTCAATTACACCTCAAAACAAACAAGGTTACCTAATTACACTTACCATCACCTACCTTCAAATACCATAATCCAAACAATCTCTAAAGAGAGGAACAACTTTATTTAAAATTGAAGAGTTGAATCTTTGCACAAACTAGCCTTAAACTATAGAGGAGCAATAAAAGAAACAAATAAACCAGCATTGAATAGCGCTTGACGAGCAATACATTGCGCCACCCACATTAACTAATCTAGGAATGAAGGATACTTTAAAGTCCGATCTTTGTTGCAGTATTCCTTTACAATCTTGGACAATTCCCCATACTACGTCAAGTCCACCTTAGACAAAAACAAGCTATCTACAACCAATTTTTCATCCATTTCGACCAAGACATTAGAGAGATTAAGAGATTGTAACAATACCAGGCTATGTCGCAAAGCCAAAGGCTCAATCACCTTAAGGTCAAAAGTACATGCTGATATCGCATTTCTTGCTAAATGCTTCTCCGTTAACTTCACGATTACCTGAGATCACAAAAGACATCAGAAAAAGGGACCGAAGTTTCGGTGAATCCTCTCCGATGCTAAAGTCAGAAGATATTAGAGATAATATCTAGCTAACGTATAACAGAGAAATGAAGTGATGATTAGTTGAAGTAAGAAATCTGAACTTCTGGAATGTCTCTGCTATTTATAGATAAAATAAAGTGTATCTGGACATGTGGCATCACCTGATAGGTCTTTGGACCCTATCTTTCCATGCCACCATACTTCTGAACATAAGGGAGCATGTATTTGGAATCCAGTGTGCTCATTGGTCCACGTGTTCTCATATACATCTCCGGAGATATCCTTTGACTAATCAAGGTGACTGAAGCCATGACTTCGTTCAGGCCTCGACCAAGATTAATGTTGTAGCAGGCTTTGGTGGACCTAGACCCATTTGAGGTCTTCAGATCATGATAAATCTTGTTGGCAAAAGTCCAAATGACTTAGTACCGTATCACCTGCTAACAACTCACTCTTAATGGCTAATATAAACTCGTCAGGTTTACACATAGTAGCTCTGTTAGACGAGGTGCCGCGGCCTAGTCTCCCGGGCGGATCGGGGGGTGGACACCTCATAGCGACGTAAGAGGTGATTGGCGCCGAAAGCAACCAATCGTGGAATCAAGCTGCTCGGCAGGACCGGAGCTCAGAGTATGGAAGAGTCGCCACCCACGAATGGGAAAATGAACACCGATCCCTTGCGGGAGACCGGTGAGGGTTCGGGAAACTTAGGTACGAGCCGAGAAGGCTAGCTCCTTTCCGGAGAAAGGCTACTAGGCACCCCGACATCATCCGGTTATGAACCACCGGCCTCCTACTCAGCGTGTTAGGCGATAACAGACTAATCACATATTTCTTTAAGTTTAAAATTCATTTGAAACCTTTTCTTTCTCGTTTTGAAAACCGTTTTGAGCATATATTATTGAAAGCCATTTTGGTAAAGAATCACCCATTTACATCAGTTCAAAATACATAGGAGAGAGAGGGGGGAGAAGAAAGAATCAATTTGTTTACAATGTGATTTATGCTTCGTATTACACACTAACTCTAAACTAAACTCACTTCCCAAAAACGAGTTTATTTACATGGTTCGTACCTTAATCGTCGTTGGAACGATTTAGGTACGTTTCAAAACCCCGTTTAATGACGTTCACTCGAATCGCCGTTGGAACGACTCGAGCGTTTTGAAAGCATTTGAGCAAACATTTTTAATCTAAAAGTGTGATTAGGCATACAAGTCAATTTATTTTGTACAAAAATTTAGTTAGGAAAACTATTCAAAACTCTATTATTTACAACGAAAACGATTTTAATTACAAAGTTCGCTTAATCCGTCGTTGGAACGAATTAAGGTTTTAAAACGTGATGTTTTAAGAAATGGTTTAAAAATGTCAAGAAAACGTTATTTACACTTTAGGAATATCTAGAAAACTTTAAGTTTAAATAAGCAAATTAAACTCTTTTTTGTGATTTTACTTTCCCCTTTTCACTCAATTAACCTTTAACATTATCATAATTGCAACCATAAACCAACTAAACCAAAATTCCTCAATTGAAAACCAATTTAAAACCATGTCCCCAAATGCCAAAAAGAATAAGGAAGAATATGTATGTATATACATATATACATTTTTAGATAAAAATAATGATATACATATAACTTTGAAAACCCAAGCAAAGAATACCCTATAGTATAGCTAAATATATGTATAATAATGAAAATAACACTAAGTATGATATATTATAATCAAAACATGTAAAAATGATGAGGCAAGTTCACAAATAAGAAAATAACTTTTGATTCAAAAACAATATTTACATCAACCTAAAAACCGATTAATCATCCCAAAAGTCACAAAAACTATACATATATATTTATATAATTTACAAAACCAAATCAATATAAATTAATTTTCTAACGTAACATAAATAGACATATAATATGTAGATAATAATTATATAAACCAAAAATATATTTATCAAGTATTTTACATAATTAAATAGAGATATACTTAAGAAGAAATGTCAAGAAGATAAGAAAAAGACTCAAAAAATGGGTATTTAAGGTTCCAGCAGCTTTACCGACGGAAAATCCGTCGGTAAACAGCTATTAGTGACAGAAAATGTAGAATTACAGAAACAGTCCACAACTTTCCAGATTTATTCAAAAGCTTTAGATTAGATCTATTCTATCGTTTTGGACTTCCGAACTACCAAAAATGGATCCTAGTCTATAACGGAAGTTCCTAAAACGACGTTTTTATTTTAAAACGTTATTTTGAAATATTTTTAAAACTTATAATTATAACGTTTTTAATACCCGAACTACCTTTGAATCGGATCACGGTTCGTATTGGGATATTAAAATGAGGTTTTTATTTTAAAACAAAACCGAACGTTTATCTAATACGAGACGAAAATTAAATAAATACGAAAAATTAAATAAAACGTGATAAATAAATAAATAACTAAATAAATAAAATTATAACATAAAAATAAATAAATAAAAGAAATAAATTAAATAAAATAAAACGAGTCTAGTCCTCGGATAATACCTCAAGATCGGTATCTGACAGTCGAAGTCGGTCGATTCCACGAGTTGTGATTTTCCGGTTTTTTGTGTTTTTCGTAAAAATTTTAACTTTTGGGAAATTCGGACTTTTTGAGAAAAAAAATATTTTTCTCAAAAAAATTCACTTTCTCTCTCTAAAAATGTCTAGAGTGAGAAAGCTCTCCAAAAATTCCTCATTTCTTGCATGGGGATCCGTGCCTTAAATAGGCAACGGGTCCCGAAAGTCTTTGGACGACGCCCAAATAAAATTGGGCATCGCCCAAAGCTGGTTGGGTGGACGCCCAACTTATGTTGGGCGAACGCCCAACTTTCGTTGGGCGAACGCCCAACATGGTTGGGCGAACGCCCAACTATCATTGGGCGTACGCCCAACCTCGGTTGGGCGCGCGCCCAACCAGCGTTGGGCGCGCGCGCCCAAATGACGTTGGGCGCGCGCGCCCAAATGACGTTGGGCGTTCGCCCAACGAGCGTTGGGCGTCCGCCCAACGTTGCTGGGCGCTCGCCCTACGGCTGCCGGGCGCACTCGCCCAGCGGTCGCCGGGCATGCGTCCCGCGCTGCCGGGCGTGTGCGCCCAGCGAACGTCGAGCGTGCGCCCCGCGCTGCTAGGCGTTCGCGCCCAGCGGACGTCTAGCGTGCATCCCGCGCTGCCGGGCGTGCGTCCAACTGTCGTCGGACACCGCGTCACTGAGCACTTGCGAGCCGTCCACTTGACGACCGCGACTCCCACTAATTTCTTCCCTTTTTATTATATATTTTTGCTTTAAAAACTTCCGGAACCAACCGTTTCAACCGTCTTGTTACAGGTTTTCGTCACAGGTCCTCCAACTTGGTGTCTACAGTTGCGCCTACTTTCCTATTTTGACAGTGATGTGTGTGTTTTGAAAACGTTTTTTTTGCTAACGCAACACATGTAATGTAAAACATATAAAAGTAAAAGACACGTAAAGAGTAGGAGGAAGAATACCTGACCTTTGCGCTACGCGTTCCGGCGTCGTTCTCGATTCTTTCCGTCCTTGCCTTTGAATCGGCTGCCGGCGGATATTCTTCTTACGGACCCTAGCCTAAGTTGACTACGGGTAAAAATGGCTCAAAAGCAACCCTGGTGCACGACCGCGAGTAAAATGGCTCAAAAGCGACCCCGGCTTACGACCGGGGGGTAAATGGCTCAAAAGCAACCGTGGTCTATGACCGTGGGTAAAATGGCTCAAAAGCAACCCCGGTCTACGACCGGGGGTAAAATGGCTCAAAAGCAACCCTAGTCCACAATCGTGGGTAAAATGGCTCAAAAGCGATCCCGGTCTACGACCGGGGGGTAAACGGCTCAAAAGCAACCCTGGTCTACGACCGTGGGTAAAATGGCTCAAAAGCAACCCCGGTCTACGACCGTGGGTAAAATGGCTCAAAAGCAACCCTGGTCCACGACCGCGGGTAAAATGGCTCAAAAGCGACCCCGGTCCACGACCGGGGGTGAAGTGGCTCAAAAGCAACCATGGTCTACGACCGTGGGTAAAATGGCTCAAAAGCAAACCTGGTCTACGACCGTGGGTAAAATGGCTCAATAGCGAAGGGTTTTTTCCTAACAGTTCTGAATTCTAAAACACTGACATCTGTGTTTTTACTGGAGTTACTGTCTCGGATGTTTGAGTGGTTCGATAGGAATGTCTTTTTTGTCCGGAGTGATTCAAACTAGCAATTATTTTTCTGTTGACTGTCGTCTGTATTTTGACTGGCGCCACTGTTCTGTAAAATTTGGCTGTCATCTGGAGTCCTATCTTGATATTATTGGTCACTGTCTGGCCGAAACGCAGGCTGAAACGGACTGCAAATCGGAGGTCTGTGCACCTGGTAAATAATTATTTACTTTTTACCTTTATGTCACATCGTACCTTTTTCACTATTTACGGGAATGCCATTCCATTTCCTTATATAAGGTGGTGGGGTTTCATTTCAACCCCACACCTTCTCTCTCTTCTCTCTCTCTCTAACTTCTGATTTGGATTATTCTCGGGATGGATTTGGATAAACATGATGGCACGAAGGGCATGGATGCGGGTTTTGTGAACCTCACGACAGTGGCCCCTTTCCAGGATCCTACCTCACATCTGAGCCGGACCCGCTCTAATCAGGTAAGTACTTTCTTACTTCCTCGTCTTTTGACTTGATTTGCATGCTAAACTCTAGGTTGCTTTAGAAGACTTTAACTAGAAAACATGAATTTCTTTGCCCGCAAGTAACACTTTATTTATCTTTTGAAAGAATGTGAATTATATGCATGTGAATAGTAAACATACGAACAATGCATGCCAACAGTAAAACGTGAATAGTAAAAACGTGAATAGTACACGTGAATAGTAAAAACATGAATAGTGCCCGTGAATAGTAAAAACATGACTAATGCACGTGAATAGTAAAAACATGAATAACGCATGAATTAAATGTTAAAATTGTATCGATCTCTTTGCCAATGTGGGCGAGAGTAGATCAAAGAATAATGAATTAATCAAACCATATACAAACAACCCTAAGAATGAGATTCCACAAAATGACGGTCCTAATTGACCGAGTGTCTCTAGGTTGGATTTGACCGAAAGAATAGCTAGATTAACGAGCTTTTATTAGACGCAAGCCTAGGAATAACACTTAAACTTACTTGTTCCGTCCTTTCTAGATTATCGGCATTTCTGGGACCACGGAGGACATTCATGTGTGGTATTCCATGCTTAGCGCAGCGGCGAAGGCCCGTGTGCGAGAGTTGGGCTTCGATCCCTTAATTTTAGCGTTGCCCCACGCCAACGGGGTGTGTGACCGCTTCGGCCTACGCGCCCTATGCGAGAGATGGGTTGACTCGACCCACACCTTCCACCTCTCGTTCGGGGAGATGACGATCTCGCCCCGCGACTTCTCCTTGCTGACCGGATTGCGGGGGAGTGGTACTCCGGTTCCCTTCTCCTTTGATATGGTGCGTCCATGGGTTGACCGTGCCAGGTTGGCTGCTCTGATCGGACCAGGAGTATACACGGGTGTCAAGTCCACCCCGGCGAAGTTCATCACCACTTCTGGGCTTTTGAGTCGTAGGGACTTTTGTGGGACAGACGACACTGATCTGGCGGTCCGCAGCTTCCTTTTATACGCTTTAGGCGAGACGATCTTCCGCACCAAGAGCGGGACGATACACGCGGGTCTTATTCAGGCCTTCATCGATTTGGAAGCCGTGTCGTCTTACGATTGGGCAGGAGCGGGCTTGGCTTACTTGTACAAATTTTTGGATCTGACTTGCCGGAAGCACAAGGACTTTGGCGGTTACACTTTTGCTCTCCTGGTACGTGGTTCGTCCTTAACTTGCTTTTTTTTATCCTTTTCGTGACTTCTGTCCGTAACCCTTGTTTCTACAAGCAGGTTTGGACCTATGAGAGGCGGATTCTTCCATGCGAGCGTCGGCGCAGACCGCGAGTAGTTAGGCCCCCACTCATGGCTCGGTGGAGCGAGTTTGGTCTAGGCACCGAGGAGAGGCGGACGGTGGCGCAATTCCTAGCTTGGATTGATTCATGGACTTTAGGGGAGGTGAACATCTTCTAACTACGCTAGATTTTTGTTTGATCAGACTTGACTTTTTTTTTTTTTTTTTGGTTTTCAGATGCGGTTTAGGTGGGATGACCTTGACTTTGGTCCTGATTACGCATACGTCACCCGCATCTAGGGGCAGCAGTGCGTTCTTACCGGCCTTTGCATGCGGGCGTGGTACTTGGGCGATCGGGGTATCACCGGGGTTAGCGCCTCGCACTGGACACCTGGCGAGATTCCCGTGTCCATGTTTGCCGTGCGGACCATGCCCTTATCGGACATTCGTCGTAATTTGACCTGCCGCTTTGCCCCTAGAGATGTATGGGACCATGTCGGGGGCCGTGCTCTCTATTTGTCGACACTATTGACCCCGATGGGCGCCCCTGCGGTTGCGATGGAGGTGGACCCTATGGCGGACGTGTTTTCGGCGGAGGCTGTCGCTGCAGTCTTTGGTCGGGAGGAGGTTCTGGTGAGTGGTTCGACCTATTTATTTTTATTTACGAGATAGTTAGTGGTATTTATTGTGCCTTTGCTTGCAGGAGGGTTCCTGGAGGAGTGCCCATATGTCAGATTTTTTCGATGGTGCCCGGGCTCAGACGTCTGCGAGCGAGCCGTCATATTGTGCCGGCGAGTCCTCTGGCGCTGCTCGACCAGAGTGGCCCTCTTTAGGCGTACCTATCCCCAACTTTGGGAGGGATTTCTCGACCGTTTGCTATGACGAGTCCGGAGTGGCCTATGCCGGTGTCGAGATGGCTCCTCTGGTTTTCACGTCGAGGATACCGTTTGATCCTTCAGACGCCCTCCAGACTTTGAGGGAGACATGCACCGACTATGTGGGGCTATCTGGTTACTTCAGAGATCGACTCAGCTTGCGTTGCGCCAGCCACCTGGTATGTATCTTTATTTCATTTTAGTGTAGTGGAATGTATGCACATATGTATGTATGACTTCTATTCTCGTTTGTATTTCTTTTTTTTTTATATCTGTGTTTTTTTTTACAGAGTGATCTTCATGCACATGAGCAGAGACGGAGCGAGTCGCTGCGGGAGGCCGATGCCAGGGTCGGCCAGGTCTATAGGGAGAGGAACGATCATTGGTCTATGGTGATGTGAGCTGAGATCGAGGGGCGTCTTGCTGTCGAGGAGAGGATGCGGGAGGAGACCACGGGACGCCTTGCCGCAGAGGAAAGAGTGCGAGAGGAGACCGCGGGGCGCCTTGCCGCCGAGGAGAGACTTCGAGTTGTCGAGGAGACCCTATCTGCGGAGCGGGCGTCACATCTGAGGGACTTTGAGGCTCACTGGAATTTCCCTCCTTATTAGGCTTATCGTGTACAGCTTCGTAGCTTTTATTAGAATTACCCCAATGTATAGCTTGTGTATAGGGAGAGGGGTGGATAGTATGTAGGCTTTTTATTATGAAAAGAAAGGTAAGAAATGTATAACTCATGATTCGTATTACCATGCATTCAGTAGATTATAACGATTCCGATCATTCTCTTCAAATATATTCATGCCTTTATTTATTTACAAACAACAGAAATACTTAGCCGCTTATACATTATTTTTGTAATTGCTCAAGATATAACTACCGTTACCAGGACCTGCTTTTTTTCGGTTTTCAGATCCCAACGATTTTTCATCTCTCCTTTTACTATCCCGGAATTTTCAAATGAGTGCCCTTTCGGGTTTTCACCCATTGGGATGTCCCTTATTGTTGCATAGGCCGCCCTTTCTGGGTTTTCAACCTATCGGGAATTTTTCTTTCTTTTTTTTTTTACGAAAAGTATTTCTTAAGCCTATCCAGATTGGTAGGTTCGGAGAACTCCATGCCGTCCATAGTAGTTAACTTCACCGCTCCTTTGCTTAGTATCTTCTTCACGAAGAACGGCCCTTCCCAGTTTGGCCTAAACTTGCCCCTCGGGTCGGTGTGCGTCACACGGATCTGTTTTAGCACCATATCCCCTTCTTTGATAGGGCTGGCCTTGACCTTTTTGTTGAAGGCTCGGGCCATCCTTCGCTGATATAACTGCACATGGTAAAGAGCCTCCATCCTTTTCTCGTCCACCAATGCTAACTGTTCATACCGCTTTTTCACCCATTCCGTCTCGGGAATCTCTGCTTCTACTGTGATTCTCAACGATCATTTTTCAATCTCAATTGGCAGGACTGCTTCTGCCCCATACACTAAGGAGAACGGCGTTGCCCCGGTTGATGTTCTAACCATCGTGCGATAAGCCCATAACGCGAGTGGAAGCTGCTCATGCCAATTCCGGTGTGATTCTACTGTCTTTACGAGAATCCTTTTAAGGTTCTTATTAGCCGCTTCTACTGCGCCATTAGCTTGAGGACGATACGGAGAAGACCTATGATGTTCAATACCGTATTCTTGGAATAGACTTCTCACTTCCCCTTGAAACTGGACCCCATTATCTGTGATTATATGATGAGGCACTCCGAATCTGGTGATTAGGTGTTTTTCAATGAACTTCCTCATCTGCTTAGACCCCAACTTGCCGAACGACTCTACCTCTACCCACTTGGTGAAGTAATCAATGGCAACTGCGATGAATTTGTGTCCATTTGACGCGTTAGGTCTCACCTCGCCGATGATGTCAATGCCCCAAGCCGCAAACGGCCAAATGGGCGCTAACACGTGCAATTCCATAGCTGGTAAGTGATTATAATCTCTGTGGATTTGACAATCATGACATTTCTTCGCATATTTGTTACAATCTCTTTCCATGGTGAGCCAATAGAAGCCTTGCCTTATGATTTTCTTTACCAATACCGCCCCTCCCATATGGGCCCCACAAATTCCCGAGTGTACCGACTCCATTGCCTCGCGGGCTTCTCCCGCATCCAAGCACCTCAGTTGTAACCCATCGGTGTGCCTTTTGTAAAGCAAGTCGTTGTGGATGACGAACTCCTGAGCTAACCTTCTAATCACAGCTTGATCCCTAAGTTCTGATTCTGCCGGGTATGTTCCACTCTTCATGAAGTTTACAATATCGAAATACCACGGCTTTTCATCTGCCCCTAACAGCATTACGTCTTCATAGCATGGTTTGTGGGATCTCCTCAGCACTAAAGGCTTCGAAGCAAGATTCCGAGGGTTATCCCATACTGACACCAAAGTGGCCAAAGCATCCGCTGCCTGGTTCTGTGCCCGAGGAATGTGATAAAAACGACACTCACTGAATCTCTGCGCCAATCCCTCCAACTGGTCTAGGTATGGACGCAACCTTTCCTCCCTTACTTCCCAGTTTCCCTGCGCTTGTTCGATAATCAGTTTTGAGTCGCCCCAGATTTCAACACATGATGCTCCCAGTGCTGCCAATGACTCTAACCCATAGATGCACGCTTCATATTCGGCCATATTATTGGTGAGAGGGAAGGATAGCTTCTTTGCCATCGGGAACCTTTCTCCCTCTAGTGAGATAAGTAGCACTCCTACTCCGGCTCCATTCGAATTAACTGCTCCATCGAAGAACATTTTCCATGGTATAACTTCTATTGCGTTCAAGTGCTCATCGGGGAAATCATAGTTTATCTTTTCCTCTTCTGCGTTCAGAGGTTGGTTGGCCAGAAATTCTGCTACGGCCCTCCCCTTGATAACCTTCTTCGTTACATATTCAATATCAAACTCGGACAAAAGCAACAACCATCGGGCTAGCTTCCCTGTTAGAGACGGTGTTCGGTACAGATACTTCACGGGATCCATCCGGGAAATAACGATCACTTTATAAGATTGGAAGTAGTGCCGTAGTTTCTTGGTTAGCCATACTACTGCCACGCACGTCTTTTCGATCATGTTATACTTAAGCTCGTATTCCAAGGACTTCTTACTCAGATAATACACCGCGTGCTCCACACCGGTGTCCCCTTCTTGGGCCAGCATTGCCCCAATAGATCGCTCCTCGATCGCTACATAGAGGAGAAGCGGTTTTCCAAGTTTAGGCGGTCTCAGCACTGGTGGATTAGACAAGTAGTTCCGGACGTTCTCTAAGGCTTGTTGACACTTATCATTCCAAATCATGGGTTGATCTTTCCGTAGCAACTTAAAGATTGGCTCGCAGATCGCGGTGAGTCTTGCTATGAACCGACTGATATACTGAACCTGCCCCAGAAACCCTCTCACTTCTTTCTCATTCTTTGGCGCTGGCATTTCTCGTATGGCCTTTACTTTGTCGGGATCTACCTCAATTCCCTTGTTTCCAATTACATAGCCTAAGATTTTCCCCGATGAAACGCCGAAGAAGCACTTTTTCGGGTTTAACCTTAGTTTGAATTCTGCAATTCGGGCCAAAAACTTCTCGAGTGCAGCGAAATGCCCATCTCTCGTCTCCAACTTGACCATCATGTCATCCACATAAACCTCTACTTCTTTGTGTATTATATCATGGAATAGTGTCGTAGCCATTCGCTGGTAAGTTGCCCCGGCATTTTTCAAACCAAACGGCATCACCCTATAGCAGTATGTTCCCCACTCAGTTGTGAACGAGGTTTTTGCTTTGTGTTTCTCGGCCATCTGAACTTGCATGTAGCCCATGAAACCGTCCACATTCATGTGTAAGACGCTCGACGCTGCAATGTCGATTAACACGTCAATATGAGGCAACGCAAATTCATCTTTGGGGCACGCCTTGTTAAGATCTCTATAATCGACGCACATTCTTACTTTGCCGTCCTTCTTTGCGATGGGCACTACATTTGCGACCCAAGGGGGATAGTCGATTACTTAGATGAACCCTGCTTCTAACTGCTTCTTCACTTCTTCTCTGATCTTATCTGCCCATTCCGGTCTCATGTGTCGGAGTTTCTGCTCACGGGCTTCGCGTCGGGGTATGTTGGAATACGGTGAGTTACGATTGATTGATCAATTCCTGGCATGTCTTCGTATGTCCAAGCAAACACTATTTCGTATTTTTTAATTATTCTCTCAAATTCTTTCCTCTCTTCAATAGTTAATTATTGAGCAATTTGTATAAGTTTAGGATTTTCATCCGTGCCAAGATTGAAAGTTGACATTTCTATTGTATTGATTTCAAATGTAGGCATGTTATATGAATGAGAATGCATGGAATGATCACGATCAACATCAAGCAAGTAAGCAAAATCAGAATTCATTTCATTGATAGTGTTGGCGAGTACATCATCGGATTCAAATAAAGCAGTAATACAATTTTCATCATCAGGGTTCTCGGGTTTCTCATAAGCTTTGGAGGTACCAGGTTTATCCACCACTCCCACAGTGGCCTCAATAGTGATGACTTGTTCCTCGGCATTCAAATCTAACATCATGATCTCCTCGACGAAGCAACTTGCCTTTCCTTTGCCCCAGTCGGTAACATCATTGAAGATCTCAAAACCTGGCAGAATCTTTCCTTCGGTGCTAGTCCATGACTCAGGAGCCCCGAATAAACCTTCCTGTGACCCTCATTCACAAAATACTTCTTTAGGCCCACTTTTCCTTCACCCCCTGTGTTGGACGGACCTCCTAGTTCATACCCCAAGCCCCTGCGGGTTTTCTGACTCTTGAAGTCCGGAAACTCTGGCAACCCTTGATGGTGTGCTCCCAAGCCCATGCCGGGGATGAAGCCTCCTTTCATCATCCTCACCACATCGGTGGTCATGCTAGACTCGTAGATCCCCGAAACTTGGAATCCGGAGAAAAGTTGAGGCTCAATTCCCAATGCCGCCACCGAGCTCAGTTTTTCCGCTCTGATCGTCACTATCTCCTCCCCGAAGGGGAATTTGATCATTTGGTGGAGCGTGGAGGGCACACCTCCCAACTTGTGGAACCATGGGCGTCCCAACAATACGGCAAAGGTTACCGGGATATCCAGCATCGTGAACTCTGTTTCTTCCTCGTGCGGCCCCACTTTCAGCTTGTCCTTAAAAACTCCTTCGATGTGCCTACGGCTATCATCATAGGCCCTGATCACAGTTTCCGAGGCCGTCAAGTCTCCTCTTTCTACTCCCAACTTAGACAAGAGCTTCAGCGGGCAAACATTAATGGCCGATCCATCATCGACCATCACACAACTAGTCTTTTTCCCGTTAATTTCAGCTCGGATGTACAAAGGCTTGTTGTGAGCCTTCCCCTCTTTTGGGAGATCTTCGTCAGTAAACGTGATTTCGGTCTTCTTTCGGGCCATAATTGCCCCTACTAACGCTGCCGGCTCAGTATCGGTAGAAATAACCAAATTCTGCAGCCCTTTCATCAGATTTTCACGGTGGTACTTGGAATGGCATAGAACTTCCCATACCGTAGACTTAGCTTGTGTTTTCTTCAACTGCTCGAGGACTTGGTCATCTGGCTTGGGAGCCGATCCTTCCCCTATCTCAGTCTCAACCATAGGTGCCTTTCCCTCAGCCACCCGACCTGATCTTGTCATGACGGCGATTTCCGGCTCATCATCAGATTCATCCCAAATATTCATAGGAATCCTCCGATCAATGTCCTTCTCGTCCGAAGAACTTTCCCAAATGTCCACAATCATTAGATCCATTACGTGAGGAACATTCGGATTCAAAAAAAAGGGATTCGCTGATCCATACAAAGCCCAGCCTATCAAATCATCATAATCCCTGAGGGATACTCTACTCATCCTTCTTGCCGCCAACGGAATTGCGCCTCTCTGTATGCACATGAGCTACACCTTATCACTCATTGTTTCACGACACTGCTCATAGCGGTGCCTCCACCTCCTAACATAATCCATGAATGGTTCCTCGGGGAATTGCCTGATCCTATCTAGATCTTCCAGGGATCCCGTCCATGGAACATACATCTCGTATCTCACCACAAAAGCATCCCTAAGCGGTGTCCAATGACCCATTTCCTCCTCTGATAGGCCTTGGTGCCACAACAATGCTTCTCCCATGAGGGTTTCCGGGAAATGTTCATGTAATTCACATTGAGGGAACCCGGCATCGTACATATGGTTGCGGAATATCCTCGCATGCTCAATAGGATCCCGGTATCCACCATACCTAGGCATTGCTGACACCGCTTCAGGTGTTTCATAAGAGGGTGAGTCAAGGGTTTGCTCTGCCAGCATCCATATCGTATACTCTTTGATAAACCTCTTCGTCATTGCCGCCCAATCGGTCTTGACATGCATCGGAAGTGACATATACCACATCAACGGCTCACCCATCAGCGAATTACAGAACAAGCTGGTGATCTCTTCTTCATTAAAACCCAAAGGCCCCATGGCAGACAAGTAGAAGTGAAGATGTTCCATCGGATCTTTGTTGCCATTATACTTACTGACCCTCGGTAGCGGGCGCTTGATAGGTCCAATCTGCATCGCAAAGCGCTCTGCGGTCCTGTCCTCAGCTCTCTGGTACCTTTCTAAGAATAAATCTGATAATCGATCCCAATCATGCTTGCAAGAGTCGGGTAATGAGCGGAACCACCCCAAAGGCTCGCCTATTAGCGAATGGTGGAACCACTGAGCAATCTCGTCCACCCCGAAGGATTCAACAAACATATCGCGCATATATTCACGCAAGTGCACATCGGGATTCTCCCCACCACTAAACAGCCCCAATTCTGGCGCAATAGTCCGAGATGACCCTTCCCCAGTCTCTTCGGTACTGTCTTCATCATACGGTGCTCCACCATCCGAACCTTCATCCATCGGTTCACCCTCCTGTTCATCGCCAAGGAGGGACACATATAGACCATTTCCTACATTGCTCTTTTCGTCGGAGTCCAACAACTCCTCTTCGTCTTCCTCGAAGGATTCCATTACTACACTTTCTTTCAGACCGACTCCGATCATGCTCACCCTATGATTAGGCAGCGGATTGCGTCTAGTGAAAGGGTTCGCTGACGAAGGATCAGCTATCTTCTTCTCCTTAATCAAATCTTGGATCTCGTGCTTCAACCTCTCACAATTCTCAATAGTATGCCCATAACTGCTGTGGAATTCGCAGTATCCCCTAGCTTGTATCTGCTAAGTGGGCGGAGCTTTGTTATAAGGAGTAAGAGCTTTCAACAACCCCTTTTTCTGCAATTGTTCGAAAACTTTTGCGTAGGTCTGATCAAATTTGGCGAACTGCCTCTTTTCGATAGCATTAAGATCAAGCACTTTCACTGCTGCAGATTCTGCACTTGCACTTGGCCCTCCGGCACTATATCCAGACTTCATCCACTTGGTATAAGCTTTCTTCGGTTCTCCGTCCCCCTCAACCGTCAAGGCGCAGCTATACATCTGGTTGAAATCGGTAAAAGGTATGTACCGCAGCTCATTCTTAATATACGGCAATGTGTTACCGACTACCATTCGGATCTGATACTGCTCAAGCGGCTTCTGCTTCATAACCACGGCCTTGGCCTTCCATCTTCTTACAAAGTCGGAAAAAGACTCCCCAGTCTGCTGCTTAGTGCTCTCAAGCTCCTTCAAAGTGACCTCAAGCATAGTGTTGAAGCTATACTGAGCGATGAATGACTTCGCTAACTCTTTCCAATCCCTCTTCATCACCATTGGCAATGCATGAAACCATGTGAGGGCAGCCCCCTCCAGATAAGTGTTAAACAGCCCCAGGACTTGATCCTCAGTCAGGATCGTGTGCTTCATCACGGCAACATACTGATTCATGTGAGCAGTAGGATCTCCAGTTCCATCGAACTTTTTCATGTCCGGGAGCCGGAATTTCAATGGCAAAGCAGTTGCCGATAAACAATTCTTCAAGTTATAAAAGTCTTGACTCCCGAAACTTCCCCCACGTAGATCCTGCACCTCCTGAGTGATGTGTTGCTTCCACTCCTCTTCCTTAGCCTTCTCTTTCTCAAGCTGTTTACGGATATAGTCTTGATAGTCATCCTCGTTCCCAAAGCGAGGACCATCGTTCACCTCATTCTCAGTGTGCTTACTGCCACTCTTGTCATCCTTCATGGCCAACTTAGCTATCTGGGCCACTATCGTGGCTAACTGCTCATTAATGTTGTTCACAGAGTTTTCCAATCCAGCCACTTTTTCGTCGGTCGCAGACATACTGACTGAAGACTGAGTATACTCGGACGAAGATGATTCGGAAGCCACAACTGCCGATTCAGAACTGTCAATCTGTAGCTGATCAAACTGCCTGACTAACCGGTTACTCTCGCGAAACCACAGCCGCTTAATGATGAAGTCTGCGCGAACGATCATCCATTAGTATGTATGCATGATTTTATATGCATGATTTGTGGTGTGTGCGTTTATTTATTTACGGATATATAAGATAAGAAGAACAAATGTCAGTCTAATTACACGTATCACAACATCTCTCTTCCACCCTTATTCCTCCACACACTCGATGGTCCAAGTCTCTTTCCTAGGATTTTAGTTCGGGGCTCACATTGCGGTCCGGGGGACGCGTGATGCCGTCGATTATTGCGGAAAAGTAAATCATTCATCAGACAATACAGTTCGTTTTGACGTATCAGCGTTCAGTGACTAAGATATCGACCAAGTTGGATTGTTCTTTTGGGATAACTCGTCTTTCGTCATTTTACGAGACGCATTAGTTCGGGTTTTGACTCCCTTTGAGCGTATCTCGTTTTTTTAGACGTGGTACGAGTTATTCTTTCAGTCCAATCGTTCGTTATCGACAATGACTCGTTCCCTTTTATTCGCGTGGGTTCGTGTCTCGATTTTTGGATTACAACGGGATCTTTTGGATCTATCGAGAGACGTAACCACGTGTTCATTCAGTGATGAAAGCACTTTTTATTTTAAGGAACGGACTCATCGCGTAACGCGTTTGTTTTTAGCGTTAAGAATCCGTTTGCTCGTTTTGGCTACGTGGAAAGACGATGAGTCTTATTCGAGCGCACGATAATCTTTCGGCTAATAACAACTTTTTATTTCTGCCAATTTACGGGATATATCACCTTAGCGTGGTTATAGAAAATCAACGTTTCGTTGAATCGCATGCTTATTCGAAGCAGGGATATTACCGTTCTTTTTCATTTAGGCACGAGTTTAAGCAAACATGCATATCGGGCCATATTTCTTGTAGTTTTGGTAACGATCGAAATGATCGAGTCGTTAGTCAAACCCACAGTCTCGTCCATATGGCGCAATTATGTGGTTTAGCTTAATTCGGCTTTGTGATTTTAAACGGCATACATACCGGCTCGAGACACGTATTCAACGGTATTGGTTCATTTTCTTTAACTACCCTTGGGATGGGTATACATCGTAGATACAGAATGACTTTGGTCGTTTGTTTATATTTGCTTTTATTTTATTTTCTTAGTCACTTTTGCGGACACGTCCATTTCTCTTAAGAACGACACAAGGCATAACGTAAGAGCTCGTCTTTTATTCGGAAGGGACGGGCCACGTTTGCGAAACTCTTTACGTTACAACAGGGTCGTTCAAAACAGAAATGTTCTTCGTTTTCGTTCTGTCATAATCTCGTTTTATCCCAACCTATTTAAAGAGTGTGAATAACGGCTACTGTTAATATAGTCTTTTGAATCGAGATATAACTATCCTTGATATCAAAGCGACTTGAACTAATACGTGCTTACGTCACAACGCATTTCCTGAACATGTGCCTTCTTCGGGACACGAAAAGGGACCAGACGGGTCGCACAAGTTCATTCATACGAGATGACTAAGTCATCTTTGGTTCGAATTGTTTCGATGTTTTGGGGTAGTTTGTTCATCGGTTTAAGAGTATATATTAACGTATCGTTTCATTTTCTTTATATATTTTAGGATTAGACACGTATCATGGCAATTTGAAAACACGGACTGATTCATTCATCACATCAAAAATGGTAACGGGTAATCCTATGGCAACTTCTAAGGCTACTATATGCTGACACGGCTGATCGCGGGACCTCACAGGACCGCACAAATTCGCCCCTAACGAATGGATGGGGACCCTTTGGCGCCTTACTGTAAGGGGGAACTTACGCTAGCCTCTTTCGAGCGACGAATGGACTCTCGATAGAGGTTTCGCGGAAATTACCCAAAAGGTTTGCAATAATGCACATGAATGCATACGAAAAGAAATAATACGATCCGTCCCCGTTAAGGGCTTAATACACGCCTTCCGAAATCAAATTTCTCGCTTCCCCAGCAGAGTCGCCACTTGTTAGACGAGGTGCCGCGGCCTAATCTCCCGGGCGGACCGGGGGGTGGACACCTCATGGCGACGTAAGCGGTGATTGGCGCCAAAAGCAACCAATCGTGGAATCAAGCTGCTCGGCAGGACCGGAGCTCAGAGTATGGAAGAGTCGCCACCCACGAATGGGAAAATGAACACCGATCCCTTGCGGGAGACCGGTGAGGGTTTGGGAAACTTAGGTACGAGCCGAGAAGGCTAGCTCCTTTCCGGAGAAAGGCTACTAGGTACCCCGACATCGCCCGGTTATGAACCACCGGCCTCCTACTCAGCGTGTTAGGCGATAACGGACTAATCGCATATTTCTTTAAGTTTAAAATTCATTTGAAACCTTTTCTTTCTCGTTTTGAAAACCGTTTTGAGCATATATTATTGAAAGCCATTTTGGTAAAGAATCACCCATTTACATCAGTTCAAAATACATAGGAGAGAGAGGGGGGAGAAGAAAGAATCAATTTGTTTACAATGTGATTTATGCTTCGTATTACACACTAACTCTAAACTAAACTCACTTCCCAAAAACGAGTTTATTTACATGGTTCGTACCTTAATCGCCGTTGGAACGATTTAGGTACGTTTCAAAACCCCGTTTAATGACGTTCACTCGAATCGCCATTGGAACGACTCGAGCGTTTTGAAAGCATTTGAGCAAACATTTTTAATCTAAAAGTGTGATTAGGCATACAAGTCAATTTATTTTTTACAAAAATTTAGTTAGGAAAACTATTCAAAACTCTATTATTTACAACGAAAACGATTTTAATTACAAAGTTCGCTTAATCCGTCGTTGGAACGAATTAAGGTTTTAAAACGTGATGTTTTAAGAAATGGTTTAAAAATGTCAAGAAAACGTTATTTACACTTTAGGAATATCTAGAAAACTTTAAGTTTAAATAAGCAAATTAAACTCTTTTTTGTGATTTTACTTTCCCCTTTTCACTCAATTAACCTTTAACATTATCATAATTGCAACCATAAACCAACTAAACCAAAATTCCTCAATTGAAAACCAATTTAAAACCATGTCCCCAAATGCCAAAAAGAATAAGGAAGAATATGTACGTATATACATATATACATTTTTAGATAAAAATAATGATATACATATAACTTTGAAAACCCAAGCAAAGAATACCCTATAGTATAGCTAAGTATATGTATAATAATGAAAATAACACTAAGTATGATATATTATAATCAAAACATGTAAAAATGATGAGGCAAGTTCACAAATAAGAAAATAACTTTTGATTCAAAAACAATATTTACATCAACCCAAAAACCGATTAATCATCCCAAAAGTCACAAAAACTATACATATATATTTATATAATTTACAAAACCAAATCAATATAAATTAATTTTCTAACGTAACATAAATAGACATATAATATGTAGATAATAATTATATAAACCAAAAATATATTTATCAAGTATTTTACATAATTAAATAGAGATATACTTAAGAAGAAATGTCAAGAAGATAAGAAAAAGACTCAAAAAATGGGTATTTAAGGTTGCAGCAGCTTTACCGACGGACGTCTGTAAACAGCTATTAGTGACAGAAAATATAGAATTACAGAAACAGTCCATAACTTTCCAGATTTATTCAAAAGCTTTAAATTACATCTATTCTATCGTTTTGGACTTCCGAACTACAAAAAATGGATCCTAGTCTATAACGGAAGTTCCTAAAACGACGTTTTTATTTTAAAACGTTATTTTGAAATATTTTTAAAACTTATAATTACAACGTTTTTAATACCCGAACTACCTTTGAATCGGATCACGGTTCGTATTGGGATATTAAAACGAGGTTTTTATTTTAAAACAAAACCGAACGTTTATCTAATACGAGACGAAAATTAAATAAATAAAATAAATACGAAAAATTAAATAAAACATGATAAATAAATAAATAACTAAATAAATAAAATTATAACATAAAAATAAATAAATAAAAGAAATAAATTAAATAAAATAAAACGAGTCTAGTCCTCGGATAATACCTCAAGATCGGTATCTGACAGTAGAAATCGGTCGATTCCACGAGTTGTGATTTTCCGGTTTTTTGTGTTTTTCGTAAAAATTTTAACTTTTGGGAAATTCGGACTTTTTGAGAAAAAAAATATTTTTCTCAAAAAAATTCACTTTCTCTCTCTAAAAATGTCTAGAGTGAGAAAGCTCTCCAAAAATTCCTCCTTTCTTGCATGGGGATCCGTGCCTTAAATAGGCAACGGGTCCCGGAAGTCTTTGGGCGACGCCCAAATAAAATTGGGCGTCGCCCAAAGCTGGTTGGGCGGACGCCCAACATGGTTGGGCGAACGCCGGGCGAATGCCCAACTATCATTGGGCGTACGCCCAACCTCGGTTGGACGTGCGCCCAACCAGCGTTGGGCACGCGCCCAACGGCTGCCGGGTGCACTCGCCCAGCGGCCGCCGGACATGCGTCCCGCGCTGTCGGGCGCGCGCGCCCATCGGTCGTCAAGCGCGCGCTCCGCGCTGCCGGGTGTGTGCGCTCAGCGGACGTCGAGCGTGCGCCCCGCGCTGCCAGGCGTTCGCGCCCGGCGGACGTCGAGCGTGCGCCCCGCGCTGCCAGGCGTTTGCGCCCAGCGGACGTCGAGCGTGCGCCCCGCGCTGCCGGGCGTGCGTCCAACTGTCGTCGGACATGCGTCGGCTGCCGCTAGGCGCTCGCACCGCGTCGCTGAGCACTTGCGAGCCGTCCACTTGACGACCGCGACTCCCACTAATTTCTTCCCTTTTTATTATATATTTTTGCTTTAAAAACTTCCGGAACCAACCGTTTCAACCGTCTTGTTACAGGTTTTCGTCACAGGTCCTCCGACTCGGTGTCTACAAGCTCTTAATCCACTGCAGTCGTCCCATTAAACCAAGCACCATCAATATTACACTTTAAAAATTCAGCTGGTGGCTTATCCCAATGAACTAAACCACGAGCAGTAATCGAAGACAATGAACTCTTATATGTACCCCGCATGTGTTACGCATTCCTCCACCCCTCAATGAATCGAATCGATCAGGAAATAGAAGCAGCTAGTAAAAAAGTAGTATTATGCCAAATTAAGTCATTTTGTTGTGTCCAAAAATCAACCACAAAATAACATAAATTGATCGAAGAAAATCGTCATTTCCTGCCTTGCAGCGTTGAAGCACCCAATTAAGTCAGCCAAAAAATTGATGTGTAAATTGGCAGCCAGAAAACAAATGGCAGTCGTGTACAACTTCACGGGCACAAAATGGACAATCTGTAAAAATACCTTCAAATTGGCTAATTAGAGTGGTGAAGGTTTGAGAAGGTTTAAAAATACCTTCAACGGACAATCTCTCATATTGATGAAGGTTCAATATAATTTTACCAAACACTAATGATTAAATAGTTAGTAGCAACCACAAACAGATTACTGCAAACGCAAATATCTAACAGCAACAACAGCAACTATTAGTTAACAGCTGAACCAAACATGCCCTTAATAGAATCACCTACAGATGAAGACATTATTCAATGAGTAATGAGTATGGAAGAATATGACAATCAAGCTTCAAATTAAAGTAACGCTATACCACATGTTTCTAAAAACAAGCTTTTTTTTTTGTTATAGAGACTTTGAAAAATTACTTGCTATAAAATGAGAAGAATGTGCCAAATTTATTTTTATCCCTCAAAAAAGTTAAAGATGAAATTGAGTTCAGTTCATATGAAAAAAAAAATTAATTGACTATAGAAACATATTTTGGGTAAATTACATACATGGTGTACAACCTTTACCCATAATCACACTTTGGTGTACAACCAAAATTTTGTCACACTAAACTGTACAACCTTGTAGTGACCTCCCACTAAAGTGTACAACAAGTAATTTTGACCGGTCAACGCGCCACCTCATCACTTTTAACCTCTTAACAAATAAAAGTGGATCCCACCTAATGCTAAATGACTAATTTACCCTTAATTATATTTACTTTTATTTTTTATTTTTCTTTTATATTAATTCTTTTCTCTCTCTTCCCTATCTCACTCTTCCGCCTCCGCCTCCGTCCCTTCCACTGGCTCCTCCTTCTTTTTCTTCTCTACTTTGTTGAGTCCAGAATTTAGGAGAAACATAAACAGAAATTAAGATTATAATCTCTACATACCACTTTTTATCCAATCAGAGCAAGAAAATGTTTCTGTTCTACCACAGAAAAAAAAAGTGGCCCATCTGACATTTTGGTTTTTCTATTCTTCCATTCTTCCAAGTTTCATAAAGAAAAAAAATGGATTTGGAGACGGTGAAGAGATATTTAGAGAAAGGAGATAATAAAGAAGATAACAAAAATGGATCTACAATTGAATGAATGCCTCTCAGATTCTTCAATTTTTACTCTTTTAATTTTTACCTAATTCACCAAAATGGCATTTCTCTCTGCAATTCTTCTCCTTCTTCTCTCTTCCTCCATGCAATCCTTGTCATCTGCAACCAATTTAACGGCCTAGAAATTGAAGTTCTGCAACAGTACGACTTTCCAATCGGTCTTCTTCCTAACAGAGTTACGACCTACGAATTGGACACTTCAACTGGTAAGTTCTCCGCTACTCTAAGTTTCACCATTGATTCTTATGAGCTTAAGTACAAATCTACAATTACTGGCGTTATAGCCAAGGACAAGTCTCTAGCTTGAGCGGTATTCGGGTTAAGATTTTATTTCTGTGGCTTAGCATTGTTGAAGTGATCCGCGATGACAACGAGCTTGAGTTTTCGGTAGGGATCCAGTGAGGTGGAGATGGGATTTCTGATATGAGGCGTTTTTCATTTGAGGCGATTTGACCGGCGGCGGATTCAACTGATTTTTTTTTCTGAATTCTACGAAGTAGAGAAGAAGAAGAAGGAAGAGCAAGTGGAAGAGGTGGAGGCGGAAGAGTGAGATAGGGAGGAGAGAGAAAAGAAATAATAAAAAATAAAAATAAAAAATAAAAGTAAATATAATTAAGGGTAAATTAGTCATTTAGTATTAGGTGAAATCCACTTTTATTTGTTAGGAGGTTAAAAGTGATGAGGTGGTGCGTTGACCAAACGTTGACCAGTCAAAATTACCTGCTGTACACTTTAGTGAGAGGTCACTAAAAGGTTGTACAGTTTAGTGTGACAAAATTTTGGTTGGACACCAAAGTGTGATTATGGATAAAGGTTGTACACCACGTATGTAATTTACCCTACATATTTTAAGAAAATAATTTTTTTGAAAGAATAATTGTTTATGAAGTACTTTATTTTATGAATTATATATGTAACTAGATTTTGGCCCGTGCAATGCACGGATTACATGATTTTCTTATATTCTATTTTGTTAATAAAATTGTAATAGTTTTTATAAATATTATAAGCTAATTCTAATTAGAAAATTATTTTTATCATTCGCATTAACAACAAAAATATACTGTAAACATATATTATAGATAAATAGATTTTTTATAATTTAAAATAAAAATGAATAACATCTTGTTAACTGAAATAGATGTACACAACAAACTAATTTCACAAGTAAATGTTTAATATGAAAACAAATAAATAACCATTGATGTGTGTAAATATAATAGCTAACTTAATAAATAAATAAAAATCGGAACTTCATAATGTTTCTTGTCAATTAATTTGTTAAAGAAAGACAAAATTATCTATTTTGAATTTTCAAAACTGAAAAAGAAATCATAACCAATATCAAATTAAAAGCTGAGTTATAGTTTGACAATAAAATCAAAGTTTGTGAAAAATATTTATTTTGTAAATATAATTTTTAAATGAGAACATTGTCTTGGAATCTTTAATTACACATTTTTACGAAAGATAAAGAATTTTCTTTTGTATGGCAATCCTGCTTTCATCAGAGTTAATGGAAGAATATACACATTGTTTAATGTAAAATTACAATTTTTTAATGTAAAATTCTTATCTTTAATAACCAATATGAGAGAGAGAGAGAGAGAATTGATTAATTTTGCAATTTGTAAAGAGTAACAATTATTGAATTATAAAAGAAGAAACAATATAAAGAATCAGAATGCTATAAATTAATCAGTTCAAAGAGTTTATGCCTCCAACCTTCCCTATTTCAGAGCATCAAAACATTTTCAGCAAATTATGAGGATCCCTAGAAACTTTAGAGCAGGTAAAATGAGAGCAACTATAGGGTTGTGTTTTCGTGGTTTTCTGCTGATTCATCTTTTTGAATGTTACTTCTCTGCAAGCAAATCTAAAAAATTACAGTAATAATTTGGAGAGTATAATAAATTGAAAATTAGAGATGAAGAGGATAAGAGATAAGTGCCAGGAAATTTACTCCTGAGTAGACATTAAAGAGATAGACAATATATAGCAACTCGAGTCGGGTGTTGATAACCCCGGGAGGCTGTTGTTGCTGCTGCAACTGTTCTCTAGCTTTGATCCATTATTTCACTTCTTCAGTTCATATGCTTTCAGGTTTTGAGAATCTGCATTATTTCACTCCGTTAATTGAAGAAGTCTAACCCAAATTTTATGTTTTTAGACTTCCACCGTCTATGCATAGAGTAATTCTTCTCTTTTTAACGGAGAGAGTGATGCATGATTCAGAGAGATTGTTTCATATAAGGATTGCAGTGGGAGTCAATTAGTGGAGGAAGATAAGGATGGATATGAGTTAGTTTTACGGTAAATGTTGGTCAGATGGGTAGAGATAGATATAGAGTTGGAAGAAACAACAAAGAGAGAGACTGAGTTTTGTTCGTATTTAAAAATGCTTTATTTAAGGAAATGACTGTTAAAAGAAATATAAACTTAATTTTGGTCAAAATAAAATAAAACAAAAAATTAATCAAAAATAAAATAAAATAAAGACATGAAAATAATAATTAACGGGGTAGTTCAAAGTCATTGTATGGGTGAATGATATTATTGGTGCAATTGTCAAAGTCATTGTATGGGTTATGTATGGGTTTTTTTTATTTGTCCAAAATATGGACATTAGAATTCTTATTTAAGTAGATGTTATTTTGAGATGTAAGGTGTGAGTGAAATAATAGAAGAGTTGAGTGCTAGTTTTTTGTGCATAATTATTATCATCCAAATTACAAAAATTACAATTTCATCATTCATAAATTATAATTTTAGTCCCTCTACTTCAACAAAGTGGTATCAGAGCCATATTACGAGAGTCAGTCTTCCGCCAAATAGACCCTGTAAAAAATGTCAGACGGTCTCAAACTTCCTTATCAATACCCTCAGCTCACCAAAACCAATTATTCAAGTTGGTGTATTCGAATGAAGGCGTTACTCGGATGTTAAGATGTCTGGGATATAGTCGAAAAAGGCTACGTAGTCCCAGGTAACGAGGCAGCGTTGACACATGCAGAAAAAGATACTCTGCAGAAAAATCGCAAAAGCGATCAAAAGGCGCTTACTCTCATCCATCAAGGTTTGGATGAATTAATGTTCGAGAAAGTAGCCGAAGCTACGACCGCCAAACAGCCTGGAAAATTTTACGAGTTTCTCTTCAAGGGGAGGAGAAAGTTAAAAAAGTTCGTTTGCAGATGCTGAGAGGAGAATTTGAGATGATGAGGATGAAAGAGACGGAGGCCATTAGTGATTACTCATCCCGAGTAAAATCTGTCGTAAATCAGATGCGGCAGTATGGAGAAAAAATTGAAGAGTCCAGAATTGTTGAAAAAATTCTGCGTTCACTACTACCAAAATTTGATTACGTAGTGGTGGCTATGGAGGAGTCTAGAGACATCAGTGAAATGTCCGTTGATGAAGTTGTAGGGTCACTACAAGCACGAGAGGAGTGATTTGAGAAACGAAGAGAAGATTCCGCAGAACAAGTCTTAGCAACAAAGGCTGTGTTTAAAAATGGCGAAAGTAGTCAGTCCGGCAGAGGACGCGGAAGAGGTCGAGGAGGAAATGGTAGAGGACGAGGACGTGGAAAAAGTCAAGGCAGAAATGAAAACGGCAATAACAACAATGACAGAAGCACTCAATTCACCAGAGGCAGAGGAAGAGGCCGAGGACACGGTCAAGGAAGAGGAAACTGGAGGCCGAATGAAGGACGCGACAAGTCCAATATTCAATGTTATAATTGCTCCAAGTATGGTCACTACGCGGTAAAATGTTGGAGTCCGCCTAAGGAGGTAGAGGAGACTGCCAATAATATTCAAGATGAGGAAGTAACTGGCACTGTGTTACTTACCTACGAAGGTGAAGAAAATCGCGAAAATAATATATGGTATCTTGACAATGCGGCAAGTAACCATATGTGTGGTGACAAGAAGATGTTCGTGGAGCTCTATGAATCCGTACGTGGTAATGTTGTATTTGGAGATTCCTCTAAGGTTCCTATTACAGGCAAAGGAACCATTCTTATTCGGCTCAAAAATGGCGCTCACCAGTTTATTGATAATGTTTATTATGTTCCCAACATGAAAAGCAATATTTTGAGTTTGGGACAGTTACTGGAGAAAAATTATGAAGTTCACATGGTGGACCGAAAATTACTCCTGTTGAATGAGAAAAAGGAGTTGATTGCACGAGTACCCATGGCGAGAAACAGAATGTTCACAATTAACATTCAGACGGACGTGGCCAAATGTTTGAAAGCTTGTGTGCAAAGTCCTCACTGGCTTTGGCATTTACGGTATGGACATCTCAATTTTGGAGGACTGAAGCAGTTGGGAAAGAAGTAGATGGTAAACGGATTGCCTCACATTGACCAGCCCCATCAATTGTGTCAAGGATGTCTTGTTGGAAAACAATTCAGAACTAGTTTTCCAAAGGAGTCCATGTCAAGAGCAAAGGTGCCACTTGAGCTAGTTCACACAGATGTGTGTGGACCGATCACTCCACAGTCCCTGGGTAAAAATAAATATTTTGTACTTTTCATTGATGATTACAGTAGAAAAACTTGGGTGTATTTTTTGAAGGAAAAAACAGAAGTTTTTGAGACATTTAAAAAATTCAAAGTCCAAGTGGAGAAAGAAAGTGGCCATTTTATTAAAGCACTCAGATCAGACAGAGGTGGTGAATACATATGTCCATCTCTTTCAAGCAATTTTGTGAAGATCATGGAATCCGTCATTTCCTTTCAGTCCCCAGATCACCTCAACAAAATGGCGTAGTCGAAAGAAAGAACAGAACAGTGCTCAACATGGTGAGGAGCATGTTAAAAAGCAAAAATTTACCGAAGGAGTTATGGGCCGAAGCAGTAGACTGTGCTGTCTACCTGTTGAACAGATCGCCAACTGTCAGTGTTTGGGATCAAACTCCACAAGAAGCATGGAGCGGAATAAAACCCAGTATTTCTCATTTGCGTGTTTTTGGCAGTGTTGCTCATGTTCATGTACCGGATGAAGAACGCAAGAAGCTAGATGATAAAAGCAAGAAATATTTGTTTGTGGGCTATTCAGAACATTCCAAAGGGTACAAAATGTTCGATCCTCAGACTCAGAAAATCGTCATCAGTAGAGATGTCACTATTGATGAAGAAGCAGTTTGGGACTGGACCGGTGAAAAAGAAAACAACTACAGTTTTTATCCTTTCATGGATGAAGACAATGATCAGGAAGAACCAGCCACAGTCGCAGCCACAACACCAACAACCAGTTCGACATCAGCAAGCTCATCTAGTTTGAGTTCATCCTCGAGTAATGAAGACAGTTCAGATGAACATCCGCCCGGAAAGCCTAAAAAATTCATACATATTAAAGATCTCTATGATGTAACAAGAAATCTTGATGATGAATTAACTCTTTATTGTCATTTTGTTAATGATGAACCAACAGATCCAGAAGAAGCAATGAAAGATGAAAAATGGAGAAAAGCCATGGAAGAGGAGATTCATTCGATCGAGAAAAATAATACATGGGAGCTGACATCACTTCCGGCCGGTCAAAAACCCATTGGAGTTAAATGGGTGTTCAAAGCAAAGAAAGATGCAAACGGTGAAATTGTCCGACATAAAGCAAGACTGGTGGCAAAAGGGTTCAGTCAACGACCCGGAATTGACTACAATGAAGTTTTTGCTCCTGTTGCCAGAATGGAGAGTATCAGACTGATAATTTCTGTAGCTGCTCAACACGGGTGGAGAATCCATCAAATGGACGTGAAATCCGCATTTCTCAACGGATATCTGGAAGAGAAAATTTATATCCAGCAACCACCTGGGTATATTGTGAAAGGTCAAGAAAATAAAGTGCTAAAATTGAAAAAGGCACTTTATGGTCTTAAGCAAGCACCACGAGCCTGGAACAGTCGCATTGACAAATATTTTCAAGAAAATGGTTTTGTCAAATGCCCACATGAATATGCCCTGTATGCAAAGATGAAAAATGGAGATATGTTACTTGTTTGTTTGTATGTGGATGATCTCATTTTTACAGGGAACAATCCTAAGATGTTTGAAGAGTTCAAGAAGACAATGGCTCGTGAGTTCGAGATGACTGACATTGGTCTAATGTCATATTATCTTGGCATTGAAGTGAAGCAGAATGACAACGGAATTTTTATTTCTCAAAGTGGTTTTGCAAAGGAGATATTAAAGAAGTTCAAGATGGAAAATTGTAATTCTGTCAGCACGCCAGTAGAATGTGGAATCAAGTTGACAAAAGATGAAGGTGGAGACAGAGTCAACCCGACATTATTCCGAAGCTTGGTCGGAAGTCTCAGATACTTGACGTGTACGAGACCGGATATTCTCTATGCAGTCGGCTTAGTAAGTCGATACATGGAAGCCCCAACGGTGTCACATTGGAATGCAGCAAAAAGAATTCTCCGTTACGTGAAAGGTACAACTAATTTGGGATTACTTTATTCAAAAACTGACGATTTCAAATTAGTTGGATACTGTGATAGTGATTGGGCCGGTGACAAGGATGACCGAAAAAGTACAACTGGTTTTGTATTTTTTCTGGGTGATACCGCATTTACATGGAGTTCGAAGAAGCAGGCAATTGTGACGATGTCAACCTGCGAAGCTGAATATGTTGCTGCAACCTCATGCGTCTGTCATGCAATTTGGCTCCGAAAATTGCTAAAAGAATTTCAGATGAGTCAAAATGATCCAACAGAGATTTTTATTGATAATAAATCTGCACTGGCATTAACGAAAAATCCAGTGTTTCATGATCGAAGTAAGCACATTGATACGAGGTATCATTTTATTCGAGAGTGCATTGAGCAAAAGGAGGTGAAGCTGAAGTACGTGAAAACTCAAAATCAAATTGCAGATATTTTCACGAAGCCGCTAAAGCACGACGTGTTCAGTCAGTTGAGAGCCTGGTTGAGAGTCACAAAAAATTAAGTTTAAGGGGGCATGTTAAAAAAAATATAAACTTAATTTTGGTCAAAATAAAATAAAACAAAAAATTAATCAAAAATAAAATAAAATAAAGACATGAAAATAATAATTAATTGGGTAGTTCAAAGTCATTGTATGGGTGAATGATATTATTGGTGCAATTGTCAAAGTCATTGTATGGGTTATGTATGAGTTTTTTTTATTTGTCCAAAATATGGACATTAGAATTCTTATTTAAGTAGATGTTATTTTGAGATGTAAGGTGTGAGTGAAATAATAGAAGAGTTGAGTGCTAGTTTTTTGTGCATAATTATTATCATCCAAATTACAAAAATTACAATTTCATCCTTCATAAATTATAATTTTAGTCCCTCTATTTCAACAATGACACCTAAGTAGAAACTCTCTCATTAAGCCACATCATACATGAAATACTCTAAAATTTTGCCAAGTTCTGCGTTTTATAAAGATAATAGATTATATTTTCAGTGGATCTCAATGAATTTTTTTAAAATTATTATCTGATGCATTTAGCGAGGTTATTACTTTATCTCATTGGCCTAAATTGCGACCGGAGAAAATTATTATTTAATCGAGGTTTTACTGTAAGACAAAAACCGAACCTAATAGATGGAAAAATAGAACTAAAAATTCTAAATTCATCGGTTTGATCAATTATTTTAGTCCGGTTCGGTTTTTGAACACTTTTAATTGGAGATAATGTAAATCGAAATTAATTGATCTCAAATTGTGAGTTTTCGACCATTCAAAATGTAAAGTATTAAATTAAGACGAACAGTTAAATTTGATTAACTTGAGAGAATCCAAATCGCAATAAATATTAAGCCCATTTAGATTTAGGAGAATACTTAGGTAGGAAGCAACGCAACTTTTGAGGTTTTATAGGAGCAATACGCTTCCATTGTATTACGTACGTAGGGTTTTCAGAGTTTGAGAAGAGAGAGAGAGTATTCAGAAGAAAATTTGGTATTCTGATGAATCGACATTATCAAAGGTACCGCTTGCTTTACTCATTTATTGATTGTTAATGCTTCCCTCCAGATAAACGTTTTGTACGTTTGTTTAATAAATGTTTTTCCATATTTAATTGGTACATCTTACTCTGGAACCGTGAGATTGCAGCTCCATAAATACATCTTTTCAATTATCAGTAATGTTCAGTTTGTGAATGGATGGACGGCGAACAAATTTATAACTTATTTAATTAGTTTTGTCTGTTATAAGCAGAAGAAATAAGTTAGTTAATTTCCCTAACCCTAAAATTCTAATCTAATGATTGAATATTACTAGGATTGGGACTACGGACTGATTTAGTTCATGAAGTTAAATTACAAAAGGCTCGATTAAAGTCAAATTTAGTGCTCTGAAATGCACGCTTGAATTAATTATTCCATAATGGATGATGATCTTTTTATGACTTTTATGGAATAATTGATCCATTGTTTCCACTTTTTGTGGAAGATTGATGTTTAATCTGTTTTATATGAATCGTCTTGGATTGGTTTGTGTTCTTTTATGCATTCTCCAATAATTTTCTGGTTATTGATTCTTATTATGTGTTAGAAAGCAAGAAGACAAGGTTTCCTGTTTAAGAACCAAATCTGAGGAGAGTGCTTTAAAAAGAATCAAAAGAATGAATAGTCAAAACAATCATGAATGTGAAGTTGCTGATTACATTCGTCTGGAGAGTGAGTCTTGTGAGCCATTGCTTGCACAGCCTACTCCTATTTCAGTTGTTGATACCGGTATGCATTATATGTTTACGAATTTCTTTTCACACTTTTATGACTTTGATTTAATCAATCTCTCTTTTTCCCCTTCATTGCCTTGGATTCAACCTTGTCAAAGGCATACTAGTCGACAGCCTAGGTGCCTCTAAGACAGGGCAATCGATTGGGAGAGACATTTGGCGGTAAAGAGCTTTTTGGATTAACATTAGAGGTTTAAAAAGCTTATTGGTCCAAAAAGCTAATTTTGAAAAAGCTGATTTCGAGAATTTTTTCAATTAGTTTATTAATCCATCTCTCTTGATGGACATTTTTACCCCTAATTATTAACATTTAATCCCAAATAAATGTTATACTATGTCCTTATTTGTCATTTTACACAAACAGCTATTAACAATCAGCTAAGTTTTTTCAAACAAATTTACCCAATCAGCTAATAGTTAATGTAATTATCTAACATCTATTTGATAGTTGATTTGTTTGTATTAAAAGATTAGTCAATCTAGGTTTTCTTTGTCTACTGATTTCTTTACATTAATAGACTTAGTTGAGATAGATTTTAGGAATTAATTTAAAGTTACTTTTAGAAATAATAAAAGCGAATAAGTTGCCTAAAGCCATGAACAAAGACAATGAAAAAAAGAAACAAGCATTCTACTAGACTTTTTATTTTATTCTGAAATTCTGATTCTTGCATATTGAAGTAATGAATTCTTATAATAATATAAAAAAATTAGAGTAATTTACTATAGGTCTTATTCTGACTGCTAATCTGATTTTGACATGGTTTATATAGGTCTTTCACCTGAACAAACTTTTTCAAATGGAAACAATTCTGATGACAAAACAGATGACTTCAAATATAAGGATTTCATACCTTTACTTGTGGATCATACATCTAATGGGTTTTCTACTTCGAAAGAATTTGATATAGCTGCATCTTCCAATAAAGAGGTGAAGATTTCTCTAAATTTCAGTTTTTCAAGAAACCTTTCTTTTCAAAGTCAAAATCTAATTGCAGTTATTGGAGAAGTGGAAGATGAATGCCTCAGTAAATACAAAATTCCTGATTTCTCTTTGATAAAACTGTTGGAAACGGTTTGTGAACGTTTCTTGGTTGTAAATGCAAATACTAATGCTATAAATGTACTCCAAAATGCCCAGAATTCATTAATCCCAAGCCATTTTAAGGAAATGGAAAAAATGAAGAAGGTAAAGCTGCCCAAAATTGTAAAGTCTTCAAAGTTACACAGCAAGGAGGCTGTGAAGCCAAAGAAATATCCCATTTATGTGGATGATATTAGTCGAGGAGAAGAAAGTGTAGAAATTCCAATAGTGAATGAATATGGTGATGTAGAGTTACCAAATTTTTTGTACATAAAAGAGAATATGGTTCACAAAGATGCTCACGTGGACTTTTCGCTTGCTCGAATATCGGATGATAATTATTGTGCAAATTGCTGTGGAGATTGTGTATCTGCAGCCTTGCCATGTGCATGTGCTGGTGAAACTAGAGGTGAGTTTGCTTATACAATGGATGGATTAGTGGAGGAGGAATTCTTGGAAGAATGCATTGGTTTGAGTAGGCAACCTCAAAGAAAATACTTCTACTACTGCGACATCTGTCCTCTACAAAATGATCCGCATCAAAGAAAGGGCAGAAGAATAAAACCATGCAAAGGCCACCTAAGCAGGAGATTTATAAAGGAGTGCTGGACTAAATGTGGATGCAGTAAATGGTGCAGAAATAGAGTTGTTCAAAATGGCATACAAGTGCCTTTGCAGGTAAACTATTTTACACTTTTTTACTCTTAATTTACTCCACTCAGCTATAGATTGAATCGGCCCTCACTTGTGTTAATTGGCCGAGTCAGCCGAGTCTTTGCATAACTTCAGAAAAATTAAAATCAATAAGCACAACCTCTAGTGATAGATGGGTAGGTTCAGCTTGGGAATTTAAAAAACTCACCCACGCTCCCCATACTTGCTATGGTGCTCGTCCACTAGAGTTTATCACGGCAAGGAAGTTATAGAAAGAGGAAAAATCCAAGGGGAAGGGGAAGAGTTAATGTTGGTAACACAATTAATTCCTTATTTTAAGATAATAGATTTGGAAAAACTAATTAATAACCCATTTAAGATAATTAATATCCCATTTAAGTTGAGAGATTAAAAAAAAAAAATTTAATACTCCATTTAAAATGAGATATGAGAAAAAAAAAATACTCTTGAATATGATATATATTTTTTACTTTTTTTATAAATTATGAATTTAAACTAACTTTTACAATTTGATTAACGAGTCATGATTCACGAAATTAGAATTTCGATTCACGTCGAAACTCCATTTGATAACTATGTCAAAATTTTAGAACCTTAAACATCTTTTCACTAAGCATAATTAGAGTGTAATTGAGTTCAACTATTCATATCTACTACTAGTTGTTGCTTGTATGTAGCTAATAGAAGTTAACTGATTTTTCTTCCAAAATAGCTTTAAATTGATTGGGATGATTCTTATACTCTTGTTTCAATCCTTCCATTTTGATGGATTTAGAAGAATTTCGTTCTATTCAATTTTCATCAAAAAAGAAGTGGAAAGAGTTGATAGTTGTAGAGATTTATTGTATTTCAATAACAAATGAAAGGTTTCTTAAATTATGTGATTAGGTGTTTGCAACACCTGAAGGGAAAGGATGGGGTGTTCGATGTGTGAACTCTTTGAAAAAAGGTAGTTTCGTTTGTGAATACATAGGGGAAATTGTGACAAATTTAGAACTTTATGACCGAAACAAGGAAAGAGCTATTAAGCAGGAGAAACATACATATCCTGTACTACTCGATGCAGATTGGGGCTCCGAAAGGATATTAAAAGATGAAGAAGCTCTTTGCTTGGATGCAACAGAATTTGGCAACGTTGGCAGATTTGTTAATCACAGGTAACTTCTATGATGCATGTATTCTTCTCTCATCTCTTTAATCTTTTAAGTACGGGACCAGTTGCAGTATTGGGCCAACTTGAGGTGTCTAAGAGGATATTAAGCCTTTTAAAAACTTGAGATTGCTTTAAAAATGTGAAAATCTAGTACTATGTGATTTCAATCTCTATTAAATGGAGAAAAGTTGATATACAATGCTTAAGCTCTATGATGTGGTAAATTGATTTGATGATGTGGCAAGTTAACTTGTTAACACAATAAATTGACTCGATGACGTGATAAATAAATTTATTTCTGTGAAGCACTGATACGGGTACGCCAAATGTCATTTTTTTTAAATATGAGACATGGATATGATAGGAAATGCTAAAGTATACCTATTATCCCCACTTTTTTATTCTCTTTTCCATTTTTTATTTTCCCCATTTTTTTCTTTTGTTTTTTCGTTTTCTAATCTCATCTCTACTCTTTTTTTTTCTTCAATTTTCTAATCATTTTTTTTTTTGTTTTTCCGTTTTCTAATCTCATCTCTACTCTTTTTTTTCTTCAATTTTCTAATCATTTTTTTCTTTTTCCGTCAACAATTTTTTCCCCGTTTTTCCAGTTTCTATCATTGTTCTTCGTTTTTTTAGTTTTCCTTTTTTTTTGTATTTGTTTTGTTTTTCCTTTTATTGTTTTCCATTTTCTTGATTATCAAATTTTCGGGTTCACTTATTTTTTTAGGTAAAATATAAAACTAAAATATGAAATTATGATTAAAAACAAAGAATTCAAATGTGGTAAATCACGAACATACTAAGAAAATGAAAACTTTATATGAGTTAAATAAGTTAAATGAGTTGTTAGATATAATCATCTAATATAAGCTTGTTAACCCATTCAACCCACAAGTCATCACATTGTTACCTATAAAAACTACTTCTCATGGGTTGGATGAGGTATAACTAGAGGTGTCAGTTATCGAGCATGAGTCAACTCTAACCCAACCTAAAAACTTTCGTGTCATAATCGTGTTAATCTTAACAGTTTAGTATTGATTTCGTGTTGTTTTTCGGGTCACATGTAGTTTTACTATGTACATATGTCAATGTGAAATTTAAAAATATAGGAGCATATGGTAATATTTTAAATATGTAATGTCATTTTTGGATTAATAGGTTAATCCTAACCATCCAAAAATCCGTTAATATGGATCATATTTTAAATAGTTAATGCCATTTTTGGATTAACATGTTTATTAGTCACATTTTATTTTACTATCTTTATAAAGGATGACTTGTAATAATATAGGTGTGAGTTGTGTTTCCAAATACTCCCTCCATTCCATTATATAGGTCATTCTAGCAAATTAGTTTTTTCCCTAAATATAAGTCATTCTAGGATTCCAATGCTTATTGCCCAATAGTGACATGAGAGAGAATTATTTTTTGTATTGGTACATATGTTTTTTAATATTCCAATGCTTGTTGCCCAATAGTGACATGAGAGAGAATTTTTTTTAGTTAACCAATATATTTCTTAATTTGTGTGAAATACCCTAGAATGACTTATATAATGGAATGGAGGGAGTAATATTTATAATTTTATTATATTTATTAATAAATGTGACATGTAACAATAGAAGAGAATATAATACTAGATTTTAATATTCATGTCATTTTCGAGTTAGCATGTCAATCCTATGCAAATCAAAGATCTAAGTGTCAACCCAAAAATATCACATTATATTTAGTTAAGTTAAAATACATTTTTGATGAAACTCTTAGCTTTGTTTGTTATGCATTTTCTAATATTTATGATACGATTGACTTAGTTTGTGGCTTACATATTTTGATCAGATGTTGTGATTCTAACTTGATTGAGATCCCTGTGGAAATAGAGACGCCTGATCATCACTATTATCATGTATGTGATTTAATTTTCTTTCTTATGCCCATCTTTTTTTATTAATTCAAAAAAGAAAATGGTTGAACTAACATGGATAAGTTATTTTCCATCTTATTCAGCTTGCTTTCTTCACATCTAAGGATATCAAACCAATGGAAGAACTAACATGGGTAATTTCTTCTCTCTACTTCATTGATGATTATATTACTTAAGTATGCAAGTTTAGTATAATATTAAAATTATATTATTTTGTAGGATTATGGTATTGAATTTGAAGATAAGAATCATCCAATTAAAGCATTCAATTGCAAATGTGGAAGCAAATCTTGTCGTGATCGTATATAAGTCGGACCAATTTAGCCTTTTAAATTGAAAGAAATATCACATTAAAGCGTGATGAATTTTGAATTCACCTACTAATTTTAGGTCGACAATAAATTTTGCAGTTGGGATAAAGATGTATTAGAATTCATTTCAATTTCTCTTCTAGTATAAAGTAAGTTACAAGAAAACAATTCATTTTATCTTTTATTGCTTTCAACTTCATCTTATTATAATAAAAAAATTCCATCTCTTTCACAATACACACTCAATTTATTTTCCATTAGCCACATCTCTCCTGGGTGGTAGCCTCTTGTAAGGTACTTTGGTTTACACTTTTGTTAGGTGTTGTTCCAATCCAATGTTATCAGAACCGGATTGGACATCAAACTGAATTGGTAACTGGGCCATGAGTCACTTGGTCGGGTCGGATGGCTCGGATTGGTCGAACCGGATGACGTAATAAATAAATAAATAATTTTTATATATATTATTTTTATAAATTATATATATCCAAAAAAATTATAAACAACTTTTGGTTTGTTATTTTTTTGTCAACTTGAGGCTTAAATATATAACGGATAAATAGAATTTAGAATAACTTGAAATATGTCAACATATTCTATGTCATGCGATCTTTTTAACGGTATATTATAAACTCAAAACAGACAAGTGATGAATGAGAAATTGACGCTTAAAGTGAACCACTTGAAATGGTCTAGAAGAAGATAAAAATAAACTAAGCATTCTTATCCCACATAGGAAAGAAATGAGAATCTTAACTAGTTTATAAGTAAATGGTCTTCACAAGCCTTTAACCATTGCAGGGGGTGCAGTCGAGCCACCATCGGGTTAGGGGCACACAACGTGGGCGACGTGAATGCCGCACTGAAATGAGCTCTTTTAGACCGATCTCGTTTTGCTAAATTTAATTTTTTTTTTTTGTAATTTTTTTAAATATCAGCTCGGTGTGAACCGAGTTTGCACCAGTTTCTAGTTTAATCACCAGTTCACGCCAGTTTTCTAAAGGTAGATTAACCCAGTCAAGCTCGAACTGGACTTCCTGCCGGTTCCCGGTCCGAGTTTGATAACATCGTCCCAATTAAGGAGTACACTTATTTATTTGGTTTGTCTTATGTAAATATAAGTCAGACCAAATTAGCCATTTAAATTGATAGAAATATCACCTTAAAACGTGATGAATTTTGAATATTCACCTATTAATATTAGGTTGATGATAAACTTTGCACTTGGGATAAAGACGTATTGGAATTCATGCAATTTCTCTTTTAGTATAAACTAAGCTAGAAGAAAACAATGCATTTTATCTTTTATTGCCTACAACTTCATCGCATTATAATAAAAAAAATTCATCTCTTTCGCAATACACACACAATTTATTTTCCATTTGCTATAGTCTAGGCTCCATCTATCTCTTGGGTGGTACCCTGTTGCATGGTGATTTTGGTTTACACCTTTGTTAGGTGTAGTCTTTATTAATGAGGGAGCACACATATTTATAGTAATCACAAAAATCTTAGTCAAATTTGGTGCCACAATTTGTGGCACCATTTATGACAATAAATGTCAACCACTTCTCAATTAATGTATGATTGGCATACATGGCTACAAGGCTTTGAAGTAAGGCCATTCAATACACATACATCTTTGCACATAATGCAATATAGCCGCAAAAATTACTGAATTTTATATATATTATATATATATTTTTTTATAGATTATGAATTTAAAATGAATCTTACGATTTGATTCACGAGTCATGATTCACAAAATGAAGAAACACAATTCTATTATACTGTTTGAAATGAAAAAACAAAAAGAAGGATCAAACAAACACTTAAAAGTTTTGTTGAGCCTCATGCTATGCTTATACTTTTATTTTTGAATATTTCCATTTTGATGGATTTAGAAGAATTTAGTTTTATTCTATTTTCATCAAAAGAAGTGGAAAGGGTTGATAATTCTAGAGATTTATAATATTTCGATAACAAATGAAAGGGTTCATAAAATATGTGGTTAGGTGTTTGCAACACCTAAAGGGAAATGATGGGGGTGTTGGATGTGTGAACTCTTAAAAAAAATATAGTTTTGTTTGTGAATACATAGGGGGAATTGTGATGAATTTAGAACTTTATAATCGAAACAAGGAAAAGTTGTTAAGCAGGAGAAACATATATATCCTATACTAGTCGATGTAGATTAGGTCTCCGAGATCATATTAAAATATGAAGGAGCTCTTTGCTTGGATGCAACAAAATTTTGTAGTGTTGGCAAATTTGTTAATCATAGGTAACTTCCATGGTGCATGTATTCTTCTCTCCTCTTTTTAATCTTTTATGTGATGATATCAATTAAAGAAAGACAATACTAACTCCGATAAACAATGGATTAAATTTCAAATTTATTTATGTTCAAGTTACTAGTTAGTTCATACAATGTCACACCCGTACCGAAAAGTTTCAATTTTATAGCTCGATATTCGATCATATTAATCTTTTGTCTTATTAATTAATTTAATGGATATTATAACTATATCCTTGAAATTTAAATTGAAGTATGTATACATATCTATATGTTTATATGTATAATATTAATTTAACATTATTAAAAAAAGCCACGTGAATGGTGGACTCCATCTTATTTTATGAGGTAGTAAATAATAAAATAAAGACTAATATAAGCTGATAGAGAATTTCAATCGCGCACGTTGAAGCGTGGACGCAGTGTAGGCAACTAACTGAGCTAGTTTTAGGGGTATGAATGAGTTCTCTAATTAAGTTGTTTCAAAAAAGACTATTATATTAAGTATTAGCATTTTTATCAAGATTTTGAACCAGGTTTTGTTTATAGCTTAAAAACTATATAATATTCCATATTACTTTATTTATAAAAAAGAAAAGAAAAAGAGACACGTGTGGAATATTTGGGACACATGTAAAACATTTATAAAAAATATAATAACACTTGTTAAATATTATTACAAAGTCATCCATATGATGACACATTTTAGATAGAATTTGACACATTTTAAAATGTAATGTATTTATCTTTGAAAAAAAGTTTATTATCTTTTAGAACATAAAAGGGAGAGGATACGAAAATAAAAAGGGGGGAATTTAAGTGTTGTTTTTATTTTAAAAACACAATTATATGAAAAAAGGAGCAAGAATAAGAAAGTTCTTATATAGAGCTAACGATCTCATATGGACAAATTAAAGGTTCGAGAGGTTCAATATTTGGTGCATTAATTGTCATTTTCAATACGATTATAAGAGGTAATATTCGTATCTTATTGCTAGGATCCTAATTAGATTGTTAGAAATTAGAATAAACTATTTTTTTTAGAGATTTGGTTCAAGAGTCCGATAATATCGTCGGTTCAAATTAATTATACTGGTTTAGAGTTGCAATTCTGGTAAATAAAATAGTCCGATAAAAGTATTTGTTTTAAAATTTATGTTTAAGTCTATTTATATAATATTTGAGTGATTTTAATTCTTGGAGTTTGGTGAAATTATCAAGCTATGATTATTTTATGGATTTTGAAGACTAGATATATATTATTTAAAATATTTGAATATTGTGATTTTAATTGTAAAATAAATAATTGAATGATTTATGATTTTGATACTTTGGAATTGAGGTCGAGGAAATGAATATGAGAATTTTATGTTAATTGTTTCTGGATTGTCAACAATTATTTGAGAACATTATGATAATGATTTTGATATCCAATTAGAGTTATCCAGATCGGTGATTTCGATATTTGAAGACCATGTTCAGTGAGGAACATGACATGTTATACAGTCTAAAGACCTAATCAGGTATTGGCAGCGAAGTGTTAGGTAAGACCAATACGAGATTGGGTAAGTTTAAAGAGACGTTTCGACTATATGTGTGGTTTATGAATTGAAACGTAAGGGGAGAAACTCTGGGATGGATATACTATTTTAAGTGTTTTTTTTATAAAATTTTTATCTGATTATGAGCTGGCTTGATAAAAAGTTTATTGAATTATGAGTCACTTTGATAAATAATTTAGACTTATTTTGATAAAAAAAAATGCTAATTTAAAGATATCGATATTTATTTGTGATTTGATTTGATATGAGAACATGCTTTTAAGCTTAAAATTTTATATTGTTGGTTTCGATAAAATATTCGTGTATATATTTTATAAAATATATTTTAATTAGATTATTTTATATGAATTATTAAATAAATTCGGGATACTAAATATTGATTTATAGTCAATAACAGTATTATGACTATTTTTCGTGATAAAATAAAATTATATAATAATAAAGTGAAAAATATAATTAAATCATCAACGTCTCAATCAGCGTGTCAACGAGTTAAGAGAAATATAGATATATTAACAAGGTAGAACTACGTGGCTTTCATTCCCGATTTAAAGATTAAAAGATGATTTGGGATACGTAGGAAGCTTGATAGAATTATCAAGTCGAAGCCAAAATAAATAAAATTTAAATAGTTTGAGTAAATATTTGGCTTAATACACAAATAACTGTTAAAATATTAAACTTAATTTTGATTTAAAAAAAAATGTTAAGCATGATCACGTGAAGATAAGGAAGAAATCTTCCTTCAAAATGCATAGTCAAAATGCATTTAATTTGGTTGAAAAAAAAATATAAAGATAATGGTAGGTATGGACTTATATGTGGTGTTCAAATTGATAAGTATGTGTTTTTTTTAAATTCATGTGACTTTATATATATGTAAGTGTATTCCTGGAATGTTATGTTGAATAAAAAAAAAAACTATTTGTGTGATAATGTGCTTCCATCTTTAAAGTATAGGTTCTTCAATATAATTTTTAGTTTTTAGTTCCTCAAGTTGCAACAAAGTGGTATCAGAGCCACGTTACGAAAGTCAGTCTTCCGCAAAACAAACCCTACAAAAATGTCAGATGGTCTCAAACTTCCTTATCAATACCCTCAGCTCACCAAAACCAATTATTCAAGTTGGTGTATTCGAATGAAGGCGTTACTTGGATGTCAAGATGTCTGGGATATAGTCGAAAAAGGCTACGTAGTCCCAGGTAACGAGGCAACGTTGACACAGGCAGAAAAAGATACTCTGCAGAAAAATCGCAAAAGCGATCAAAAGGCGCTTACTCTCATCCATCAAGGTTTGGATGAATTAATGTTCGAGAAAGTAGCCGAAGCTACGACCGCCAAACAAGCGTGGGAAATCCTACGAGTTTCTCTTCAAGGGGAGGAGAAAGTTAAAAAAGTTCGTTTGCAGATGCTGAGAGGAGAATTTGAGATGATGAGGATGAAAGAGACGGAAGCCATTAGTGATTACTCATCCTGAGTAAAATCTGTCGTAAATCAGATGCGGCAGTATGGAGAAAAAATTGAAGAGTCCAGAATTGTTGAAAAAATTATGTGATCACTACTACCAAAATTTGATTACGTAGTGGTGGCTATGGAGGAGTCCAGGGACATCAGCGAAATGTCCGTTGATGAAGTTGTAAGGTCACTACAAGCACGAGAGGAGCGGTTTGAGAAACGAAGAGAAGATTTCGCAGAACAAGTCTTAGCAACAAAGGCTGTGTTTAAAAATGGCGAAAGTAGTCAGTCCGGCAGAGGACGCGGAAGAGGTCGAGGAGGAAATGGTAGAGGACGAGGATGTGGAAGAAATCAAGGCAGAAATGAAAACGACAACAACAATAATGACAGAAGCACTCAAGTCACCAGAGGCAGAGGAAGAGGCCGAGGACGCGGTCAAGGAAGAGGAAACTGTAGGCCGAATGAAGGACGCGACAAGTCCAGCATTCAATGTTATAATTGCTCTAAGTACGGTCACTACGCGGTGGAATGTTGGAGTCCGCCTAAAGAGGTAGAGGAGACTGCCAATAATATTCTAGATGAGGAAGTAACTGGCACATTGTTACTTTCCTACGAAGGTGAAGAAAATCGCGAAAATAATATATGGTATCTTGACAATGCGGCAAGTAACCATATGTGTGGTGACAAGAAGATGTTCGTGGAGCTTTATGAATCCGTTCGTGGTAATGTTGTATTTGGAGATTCCTTTAAGGTTCCTATTACAGGCAAAGGAACCATTCTTATTCGGCTCAAAAATGGCGCTCACCAGTTTATTGATAATGTTTATTATGTTCCCAACATGAAAAGCAATATTTTGAGTTTGGGACAATTACTGGAGAAAAATTATGAAGTTCACATGGTGGACCGGAAACTACTCCTGTTGAATGAGAAAAAGGAGCTGATTGCACGAGTACCCATGGTGAGAAACAGAATGTTCACAATTAACATTCAGACGGACGTGGCCAAATGTTTGAAAGCTTGTGTGCAAAGTCCCCCCTGGCTTTGGCATTTACGGTACGGACATCTCAATTTTGGAGGACTGAAGCAGTTGGGACAGAAGCAGATGGTAAATGGATTGCCTCATATTGACCAGCCTCATCAACTGTGTCAAGGATGTCTTGTTGGAAAACAATTCAGAACCAGTTTTCCAAAGGAGTCCATGTCAAGAGCAAAGGCGCCACTTGAGCTAGTTCACACAGACGTGTGTGGACCGATCACTCCACAGTCCCTGGGAAAAAATAAATATTTTCTACTTTTCATTGATGATTATAGTAGAAAAACTTGGGTGTATTTTTTGAAGGAAAAAACAGAAGTATTTGAGACATTTAAAAAATTCAAAGTCCAAGTGGAGAAAGAAAGTGGTCATTTTATTAAGGCACTAAGATCAGACAGAGGCGGTGAATACATGTCCATCTCTTTCAAGCAATTTTGTGAAAAGCATGGAATCCATCATTTCCTTTCAGTCCCCAGATCACCTCAGCAAAATGGCGTAGTAGAAAGAAAGAACAGAACGGTGCTCAACATGGTGAGGAGCATGTTAAAAAGAAAAAATTTACCGAAGGAGTTATGGGCCGAAGCAGTAGACTGTGCTGTCTACCTGTTGAACAGATCGCCAACTGTTAGTGTTTGGGATCAAACTCCACAAGAAGCATGAAGCGGAATAAAACCCAGTATTTCTCATTTGCGTGTTTTTGGCAATGTTGCTCATGTCCATGTACCGGATGAAGAACGCAAGAAGCTAGATGATAAAATCAAGAAATATTTGTTTGTGGGATATTCAGAATATTCCAAAGGGTACAAAATGTTCGATCCTCAGACTCAAAAAATTATCATCAGTAGAGATGTCACCATTGATGAAGAAGCAGTTTGGGACTGGACCGGTGAAAAAGAAAACGACTACAGTTTTTATCCTTTCATGGATGAAGACAATGATCATGAAGAACCAGCCACAGTCGCAGCCACAACAACCAGTTCGACATCAGCAAGCTCATCCAGTTCGAGTTCGTCCTCGAGTAATGGAGACAGTTCAGATGAACATCCGCCCGGAAAGCCTAAAAAATTCATACCTATTAAAGATCTCTATGATGTAACAAGAAATCTCGATAATGAATTAACTCTTTATTGTCATTTTGTTAATGATGAACCAACAGATCCAGAAGAAGCAATGAAAGATGAAAAATGGAGAAAAGCCATGGAAGAGGAGATTCATTCGATCGAAAAAAATAAAACATGGGAGCTGACATCACTTCCGGCCGGTCAAAAACCCATTGGAGTTAAATGGGTGTTTAAAACAAAGAAAGATGCAAACGGTGAAATTGTCCAGCATAAAGCAAGACTGGTGGCGAAAGGGTTCAGTCAACGACCCGGAATTGACTACAATGAAGTTTTTGCTTCTGTTGCCAGAATGGAGAGTATCAGACTGGTAATTTCTGTAGCTGCTCAACACGGGTGGAGAATCCATCAAATGGACGTGAAATTCGTATTTCTCAACGGATATCTGGAAGAGGAAATTTATATCCAGCAACCACCTGGATATGTTGTGAAAGATCAAGAAAATAAAGTGCTAAAATTAAAAAAGGCACTTTACGGTCTCAAGCAAGCACCACGAGCCTGGAACAGTCGCATTGACAAATATTTTCAAGAAAATGGTTTTGTCAAATGCCCACATGAATATGCCCTGTATGCAAAGATGAAAAATGGAGATATGTTACTTGTTTGTTTGTATGTGGATGATCTCATTTTTACAGGGAACAATCCTAAGATGTTTGAAGAGTTCAAGAAGACAATGGCTCGTGAGTTCGAGATGACTGACATTGGTCTAATGTCATATTATCTTGGCATTGAAGTGAAGCAGAATGACGATGGAATTTTTATTTCTCAAAGTGGTTTTGCAAAGGAGATCTTAAAGAAGTTCAAGATGGAAAATTGTAATTCTGTCAGCACGCCAGTTGAATGTGGAATCAAATTGACAAAAGATGAAAGTGGAGACGGAGTCAACCCGACATTATTCCGAAGCTTGGTTGGAAGTCTCAGGTACTTGACATGTACGAGACCGGATATTCTCTATGCAGTTGGCTTAGTAAGTCGATACATGGAAGCCCCAACGGTGTCACATTGGAATGCAGCAAAAAGAATTCTCCGTTATGTGAAAGGTACAACTAATTTGGGATTATTTTATTCAAAAACTGACGATTTCAAATTAGTTGGATTCTGTGATAGTGATTGGGCCGGTGACAAGGATGACCGAAAAAGTACAACTGGTTTTGTATTTTTTCTGGGTGATACTGCATTTACGTGGAGTTCGAAGAAGCAGGCGATTGTGATGTTGTCAACCTGCGAAGCTGAATATGTTGATGCAACCTCATGTGTGTGTCATGCGATTTGGCTCCGAAAATTGCTAAAAGAATTTCAGATGACTCAAAATGATCCGACGGAGATTTTTATCGATAATAAATCTGCACTGGCATTAGCGAAAAATCCAGTGTTTCATGATCGAAGTAAGCACATTGATACGAGGTATCATTTTATTCGGGAGTGTATTGAGCAAAAAGAGGTGAAATTAAAGTACGTGAAGACTCAAGACCAAATTGCAGATATTTTCACGAAGCCGTTGAAGTACGATACGTTCAGCCATTTGAGAGCTCAACTAGGAGTCAAGAAAAATTAAGTTTAAAGGGGCATGTTAAAATATTAAACTTAATTTTGATTTAAAAAAAATGTTGAGCATGATCACGTGAAGATAAGGAAGAAATCTTCCTTGAAAATGCATAGTCAAAATGCATTTAATTTGGTTGAAAAAAAATATAAAGATAATGATAGGTATGGACTTATATGTGGTGTTCAAATTGATAAGTATGTGTTTTTTTTAATTCATGTGGCTTTATATATATGTAAGTGTATTCCTGGAATGTTATGTTGAATAAAAAAAAGAAACTATTTGTGTGATAATGTGCTTCCATCTTTAAAGTATAGGTTCTTCAATATAATTTTTAGTTTTTAGTTCCTCAAGTTGCAACAATAACCCCCTGAACTTGTTCAAATGTTGCAACTGCCCCCTCCAACTTTCAATTGTAACAACTTACCCCTCGAACTTGTCTAATTGTAACAATTTACCCCTTAAACTTGTCCAATTGTAAAATATAACTTCAAATTGCTGACATGGACTGCAATTGAAGAAACACGTGAAATGTTAAATCTGCAACGCTCGTGGAGTGTGATAATCAGATCTTTGGCGTGATATGAATCCGGAAAAACGCTTTTAATGTTGCTTCAAGTACGGGGTAAAAAATTTTCCAATTTGGGGTTATGTTTTACAATTGAACAAGTTTAAGGGGTAAGTTGTTACAATTGAAAGTTGAGGGGGGCAATTGCAATATTTTGACAAGTTCAGGGGGTTATTTGTATATTAGGCCTAAATATTTTTATGATCTATTAGAAAATTGGTCTAAGAACATAATAAATCATAAGGTAATATTGTTGAATTTATGGAATAAATGGATAACTTTTACATTTAAAATGCTATGGCTCAACTTCGTAGAAAATAGGTTCGTGTTTTTTACTTATAAACGTTTGTTATCTTATCTTCTCTTCTAACCACCAATATCGTTCAGGGTCGGGTGTGACATACAAGGTGAAACTTGATTGAGTTAAACTAGGTGGAGCCTTTAATAACATAGTAGATAGGAAAATTCAAATTAGCTTCATCATTTGAAAAGTCAGGGATTTCTTTTAAAATGTGAAAAATATCGTACTATATGATTTCAATCTCTATTAAAATGAGAAAAGTTGAAATACAATGTTTGAGCTCTATGATGTGCTAAATTGATTTGATGATATGATAAGTTAACTTGTTAACGCAATAAATTGACTCGATGACGTGATATGTAAATTCATTTCTATAAAGCATTGGTACGGGTATGCAGACTATCTTCACGGACTTCCCATTCTCTTTTGGCTTGTTAAATGACCCAAATAGTATTTTTTTTAAAATATGAGATACGAGTGCGCAATGGATATGTCAAATTATACATATATATATATATAAAACCATAAATAACATTCATAAGTCATTATTTCGGTTTTTTTCCATTTTGATCTGTGATTTTATTTTTGTTTTCCCTATTTTTTTATTCGCTTTTTCATTTTTTGTTTTCCCATTTTTTCCTTCCGTTTTCCCATTTTCTAAACGTATCTCTATTTTTTTTTGTTTTCTTCAAATTTCTGTCTTGACTTTCTTTTTTGTGTTTTCTTTTTTCGTCAACTATTTTTTCCAGTTTTTTCCGTTTTTTAGTTTTCCCCATTTTTTTTGTATTTGTTCAGTTTTTCCTTTTTTATTATTTTCCATTTTCTCAATTGTTCAATTTCCAGATTCACATATTTTTCAATAAAAATATAAAAATAAATATTAAATTATGATTAAAAACACAAAATCCAAATATAAGTTATAGATGAAATGTAACCATCTAATATAAGTTTGTTAATCCATTCAATCCACAACCCATCGCATTGTTACCTATAAAAACTACTTCTCATGGGTTTGATGTGTTATAACTAGAGGTGACAATTATCGGGTATAAGTCAACCCTACTCCAACCTAAAAAGTTTTTGTGTCATAATCATGTTAACCTAAACGGGTTAGTGTTGATTTCGTGTTTTTTTGTCACTTGTAATTTTACTATGTACATGTGTCAATGAGACTTTTAAAAATATAGGAGCATGTGGTAATATTTTAAATATGTATGTCATTTTTGGATTAATATATTTAATACTAACCATCCAAAAGTCCGGTAATATCATGATGTGGATCATATTTTAAATATTTAATGTCATTTTTCGATTAATATGTGCTTACATGTCAAATTTTATTTTACAATCTTTATAATGAGTGGCTTGTAATAATATAAGAAGTTTGAGTTGTGTTTCCAAATAATAATTATATTTTATTACATTTATTAATAATGTGACATGTAAGAATATAAGTGAATATAATAATAATGTTTAATATTTGTGTCATTTTCGAGTTAGCATGTCAACCCCAATGCAACTCAATGATCTAATTCAATTCCAAAATAACACATTACATTCTAAGGTAAACTCAAAACACTACAACTGCATATAAATTTCATGTCGTGTATAATTTTGCCACCTTTAGTTATAATAACCCATCGAATTTCAAAAATCCTTGAATATAACTATTTGTTTATTACCATTTGAGAAAGTACATTTTTGGTGAAACCCTTAACGTTGTTTGTTATACCTTTTCTAATATTTAAGATATGTTTACATATTTTAACTAGATGTTGTGATTCTAACTTGATTGAGATGTCTGAGGAAATAGAGACACCAGATCATCACTATTATCATGTTTGTGATTTCATTTTATTGCTAATGCCCATCTTTTTTAATTAATTCAAAAAAAGAAAATGGTTGCAATCATTTTAATAAGTTATTTTCCATCTTATTCAGCTTGCATTCTTCACATCTAAGGATATCAAACCAATGGAAGAACTAATATGGGTGGTTTTTTTCTCCCTATTTCATTGATAATTATATTACTAAAATATGCAAGTTTAGTATAATATTAAAATTATATTATTATGTAGGATTATGATATTGAATTTGAAGATAAGAATCATCCAATTAAAGCATTTAACAAATGTGAAAGCAAATCTTATCGTGATCGTATATAAGTCGAGCCAATTTAGCCTTTTAAATTGAAAGAAATATCACCTTAAAGTGTGATGAATTTTGAATATTCACCTACTAATGTTTGGTTGACAGTAAATTTTACAGTTGGGATAAAGACGTATTAGAATTCATTTCAATTTCTCTTTTAGTATAAAGTAAGCTAGAAGAAAACAATTGGGTAAATTTCATCAATGGTGTACAACCTTTGCCTCATTTCACACTTTAGTGTCCAGCCTTCAATTTGTCTCACTAATATGTACGAACTTATAAGTGACTTCCCACTTTGGTGTATGGCAAGTTAAAATGACCGGTCAAACCGGTAAATACTGACACATTACACTTTTTCAACTCCTCAATTAAAAAATGTGGGACCATCTTATATTGAATTACTATCATACCCTTTGTTATTGCCACCATAATATCTCTTTCACCCCTCTTCTCTTTCTTCCCTTCTCTACAACTCATCCATATCTTCAAAACATAATTATAACTTGAATTGGGGAAAGAAAAATTCAGACCTTGATCATAAGTAAAAAAACCCAAATTTATCTCATTTGGATCATACCAGATCTTTCTAATTTTCTCTTCCTCTTTTCAATTTAGACCTTTAGTAATTCTAAAGACGAACTGCAACTTTTTCTCCATTTTTTTTTTCTAAAACTACATTTTTTTCCAGAACTGCAACTTTAGAATTGAAAATGCACAAGACTTCATTTTCTTCCACAGTATCATCGTTTGCTTCATCTTCCTTTCACGAGCCAAACAGAACCTATCAACTTCTGTAATTAGGTTTATAGTTGTGTTTCGATAACGCGGTAGTGGTTTCAATTCAGCTACGACGAAGAAGACGATACACCCATCTTAATTCCGACGTTAGTGGTTTCAATTCAGATACAACGATGAAGGGGAGAGAGAGTACTGAAGCAGATAAGTAGTTAAGAATGTTGAAAGCTGGAGTAAATTAGGAAATTCGGCATCTAGTGTAATAGCTACAAAGTCGAGATCCTGGACGGATAAAGCTTATACAATTCCCATATATTGTTTGATTGCAAAATGAATGCTTCCCAAGAGCTCCATAAGAAATGATAGAGCTAGCGTCTAAAGAAGAGGGATCACACAGATCTTATTTAATTGCAAAACGGTTGCTTCCTCACAAGATGTTTCTTTAGTGTAGCATCGCAGGAGGAGTTTGTATCTTCATTGTTTAATTGTTTTCGTTCAAGATCTGAATTCTTTGGAGAGAGAGATTAGAGAGTTCAAAATGAGAAAGATTAGAGTGAGAAAGAAATGAGGGAGAAGATGGAGAGACAAGGGTAAAGAAGAAGGGCATTTTAGACATTTCAATTTTAGGGGTCCTACATTTTAAATGGGACAGATGAAAAAAGGATGACGTGGCATATTGACCGGCGTTGACCGGTCATTTTAACCGGCCATACACCATAGTGGGAGGTCACCTATAAGTTCGTATATATTAGTGAGACAAATTGAAGGTTGTACACCAAAGTGTGAAATAGGGCAAATGTTGTACACCATTGATGAAATTTACCTGAAAACAATTCATTTTTACCTTTTATTACTTACAACTTGATTGTGTTATAATAAGAAAATTCCATCTCTTTCACAATACACACACTAAATTTATTTTCCATTAGCCACCTCTCTCCTATGTGGTAGCCTCTGGCAAGGTATTTTGGTTTACATTTCTGTTAGGTGTTGTCCCAATCAATTAGAGACTATACCTATTTATTTGGTTTGTCTTATGTAAATAATTAAAAAAAATCTTAGTCAAATTCGATGCTACCATTTGTGGCACCATTTATGGCATACTTCTCAATAATATTAATGTATGATTGGCATAGATGGCTATAAAAGGCTATGAAGTAAGACTATTCAATATATATATATATATATATATATATATATATATATATATATATATATATATCTTTGCACGTAGTATAATAGAGATGTAAAAATTCACTACACCATAGATGATCTGTTGCAACATCGAACAAGTGTTGGCTAAAGCCGTTATTGGGTGTTGCTAAAGTCTTTTAGGCAACATTTTTTGCCAAAACAAAGTGTTGCTTTTTGCACGTTGCTAAAGATGTCTTTAGCAACTTTTTTTCACATTTTTAGCAACATCAGTAACCGTGTTGCTACCAGTGTTTGAGGCAGCACTTTCTTATCTATGGCAACTGAAATGAAAATGTTGCTAAACCATAGATCAGATAACGCTATTATAAAATAAAATCATAAGCAACACTTTTGAACTATCTTGCAACAGGTTTTTATGCAACATTGTTTTTTAGATGCAACTCTTTTTACATAGAATTGCAACACTTTTTAAATTAACATTTTATGTTTCAAGCAACTCTTTCGTATACAATTTGCAACATTTTTTATATACCATATTATATTCGTAGCAACATTATTTTCTTTGACAATTTAACAGATTTCTAACGTAATACCTTAATATATGTAACAGAATCTTTAACAAGTACAATGTTAAAAAAAATAAAAGCAACTTTTGAATTTAAATAATAGCATAAAAAAATTCCTAATAGAATTACAAATATATAGTAGGTCAATATGTTAACAAAGAAATTTAAAATTCTTATATGATCCAAACACATATAACAAAAACAATATATAATAAAGTCATAATATAACTTATGTTTCAAATTCCTTAGAAAAAACAGAAGCATTCCCATTTTCACTTGGAATGATATATATCCTCAATGTTAATGTTGAGATTGAGATTAACTTCTACCAATTTTTTTATGATTAATGTCAAACTCTTTCACACTTTTTGATCCACTTGTTGTTTCATTTTCTCCTCCATTACTCCTTCGTGTTTGATCAGTTTCTCCTCCATTTCTCCTTGCAATTAGTTTTTTTATCTTTGTTAATTCGTCTATATAGCCATCAGAAACATTTTCAGCTGAACGCTCCTTCAATTTCTTAGATATTGCACACCTACCAATAAGCCAAGAGGATCCACGTGATTTGTCATCATAAATAAGATGCTCAATACCTTCACTGTTTTACTCCAGACGAACAAATGTCTTCAATTGTAGACTATAAAAAATCACATGAGTTAGATGCATAATTTGACAAGTAACAATTTGTAAAAAAATGTTTTTATTTAAAATAAAATAGTTACAATTCTATATTTGAGGACCTCAGTTGGCGTCTTCGAGGGTAAACAATTATTTAGTCCTTATTGTTTTAACTAATACACTAATCAGTCCCTGTAATTTTGGAAATAGTTATATGGTCCCTTAGTTTTGGTTCAGTTAAACTGTATTACCCCATTCATATATATGTACTGAATTTCAAAAAAGCAACATTACTCCATTCATATATCTGTAACGAATTTCAAAAAGGCAAAAAACCACAAACTAGAAACAATGATCTGATATGATCTAAAGTAGTAAGTAGACTCAATTCAACTATTTCAACATTAAGCCACACACTACAACCAATGATTTAATCTGATCTAAAGTGGTAAAGAGACCCAATTCAACATATATCAATAATTTAAACAAAAGGACCGTCTTAGTTTGGACAACACAAAAGTTGAAGATGATAACCTATGATATAAATAGAAGGACTATCTCAGTTCAGTTCACATATCAATATAAAAAGCATTTAAGAATGAGGAATTTATAAGGCATACCAATTGATTACTAATTTGGGCAAAAGGTTTTGGCCCCGCAATATATGTATCTTTTATTTTTGCTCGGTTGTTTGCATTTCTCTTAGTCACTCCCTAAACTTTATCAGCAACACCTTTTTCTTGTTTAGTCTGTGCTTGAGCAATTTTTTGGCGTTCCCACAAAGCTAAAAATTCATCCATTAACCCAATTCCTTCATTCCTCGGTCGATGTAACTGTTTACTACGAGATGGTCCAGCATATGGGAATGTTTCCCCATCAACCTCCTTGAAATAACAAAATTAATTAGCATAATTGATGAGAACGGAAATACACTGAAAATTATAAATAGAAACATGTAATAAAATAAACTAAAAATCAGCATGGACATTATGAGTTCTTCGATATAGCATTGAAACCAATTGTGAATAAGAATGTCAAGATGAATAGGAAGTTCGAATTGAATCTAGCAAGCCACTTATCAAGCTACAAGTTTTTTTGGCCTAACAAACTCAACTAGAAAGAAAGCACAATAAGGTTTTATTTTTCACAAAGAATACATTAAAATAAACACAAGACTAGCAGTGATATAAAAAATTGCACCGAAAGGAGAATCTGATACAAAAATTTGCACTGAAGGGAGAATCTGATACAAAAGGTTGTGCTTAATTATTAGAAAATTTACTTGTATAGAATTTAAGACTACCACTTCATTTTCAGCAGTATCACTTACAACAATATTGGTCTACGACCGAGTTGTTGGTAGAGTATGAAAAACGGACAGCTTCTCCCGAATACTTAGTTTTCAAGAATTCTCCATTATTGTGGAATCTGATACAAACAAATTTCTCAGCCATCCTATAAAGACACAAACAATATAAATACTTAGATTATGAAAGGAAACCCAAAACACTTATGAAAAACATAGATAAGTGGATATGCAATAGGAAGACAGTTTGAATTTTGAGCAAGTAGCGAAATAACTCACATTCAAACTAAAACGGGTCATTTAACTACTTATACTAGTTGAGCCATAATAATTATGTAACTATGAAGATTCATTCAAAGGTTGTAGAAAAAACGATTTTATCATGTTAAATTGGAGTGTGATGTCCAAATTTACAAATTTATCATAACTTGAAATCATTTTGTAGCACTAATTAAGTTGAAGTACAAATGATGGATTAAGAACAATGTTAAGTGCATTGATTAGTTTGAATATATCAACATGACCTCATGGAAGTGTAAAACACCCATAGCTTATTTTATTTTATTTTACAACGTAATGCCAGTGCATAAAATAAACCCCGTTCATTTGTTTGCATCAAGCAAATCAAATTCAATTTGTTTGCAGTTATATGTTTCATATACATATAATTATAAACATGCTTACACCTTTAAGTACAATTAAAATATCATATTTTTATTCATTTCAAATTTTCAGGTTGGAGTTTCGGAACCATTAGCTACATTTGAAGCAAGCATAAAAAAAACTGAAGTAATCTTTAGTGTTCTAGACATGAAACTCATAGCCTTGTTGGACATAGTAAATAGGACCGTGGAAGTGAAACAAAGCAATGACCATAATAAAGACTGACATGATAAGAAATTTTGGAGGCACACATCATCGTCAAGAGAACAGAACAATCTAATTTTTCACACCACATGAGATTTTTTCAAAGAAATCTAAGTTTTTCAACCCTATATTTGATGGAACATGAAGCACAAAGAAATTGATTTTTAAACCTCATTTAGCTACTGACAAGCAACCCAAATACGACATTATAGAGATTTAGGTCTTAAATTTTATAATTAATCGCATATTAAAAGACAAAATCACAAAGGGGGCGTTAAAATAACAAAGGCTTACATAAGACTGGAGAATCGAAGGACAGAGTTAGGATGGATAGCCGGTTAATGAAGGAGGCAACATGTGCTGAGTGATCAGAACAATCTTATCAACACCAGATGGACTGATGACAAGAACGAGCTCGGCAAGATTGTTGGCTAACAGGAGCGATAATAGCAGCGTAAGAGAGGATATTGTTATTGAGATAGAAATTGTTTATTTTAGGCGGATAAAGTTAGAATGGGAAACCTAAAATTTTGGGGAAGTGTTGGAATTGGGGGAAATAAAATAGGGGTTCCATCCAAAATTTCACAGCCAAAAAGTCTTTTCCTCTTTAAAATATTTAGGGTAAATAATTGAATGCTCCTTACAATATTAGTTTGTATTCTATTTAGTCCTCCTAATTGAGAAAAATAAAAATGTAAAAATTTATTTTTAATATCTAAAATAATAATTTATAAATGGAAATTTAATTTTTAAGTACAAAAATGTAAACATGTTAAAGTTTAGGTGTAAAAAAGCAATTTACCTTTAATAAGTAAAAGGAAAATCAATCATTGGGGGCCTAAATTGTTCAAAATAACAAAAGTTAAGAACCTTCTAATATATTATTGAAAATATGATGACTAAACATTGTGTTAGATAACAATGTAGGGATTAATAAATTATTTACCCAAATATTTATGATTTTCTATTAAAACAAATATATTACATAAAAGGGATAAGATGCAAAAATACCTTTAATGTTTATAATTTGGAGCAATTTTACCCATAACGTTTAAAATGGTAAAATTTTATCGCAAATGTGGGGTAAAATTGCTCTTGGCTACCAACTTTAGGGATAAAATTGCATCATTTTAGATGTTAAGAATAAAATTGCTTCAGACTGTAAACGATAGGGGTATTTTTGCATCTTATCCCTACATAAAAAGTATTTCAATTTTCGCACATCTATTGCAACACTTCATAAATAGTGTTCCAAAATACAAGAGTTAAGTTAGTTTAACAGATCTATTGCAACACTTTGTAAACGATGTTGCAAGAGAACAAATTAATCATATATTTTTGCAACACATTTGAGGCAACATATTAACTTAGAGTTGCAAGAGACCATCTATGGTGTAGTGATTACTGAATATGATATGTATTTTATATTTTTTTAGATTATGAATTTAAACTGAATTTTACGATTAGATTCACGAGTCATGATTCACAAAATGAAAATACACATTTCTATTATACTGTTTGGAATGAAAAAACAAAAAGGATGTGCAAAAAGAAGCATCAAACAAACACTTAATAGTTTTGTTGGGCCTCATGTTATTCTTATACTCTTGTTTGAATACTTCCATTTTGATTAATTTAGAAGAATTTAGTTTTATTCTATTTTCATCAAAAGAACTAGAAAGAGTTGATACTTCTAGAGATTTATGGTATTTTGATAAAAACTGAAAGGGTTTATAAATTATATGATTAGGTGTTTGCAACATCTGAAGGAAAAGGATGGGGTGCTCGATTTTTGAAATCTTTGAAAAAAGGTAGTTTCATTTATGAATATATAAGGGAAATTGTGACGAATTTAGAACTTTATGATCAAAATAAGGAAATAGTTGTTAAGCAGGAGAAACATACATATCATGTACTACTCGATGCAGATTGGGGCTATAAGAGGATATTAAAAGATGAAAACGCACTTTGCTTGGATGCAATAGAATTTGGCAACGTTGGCAGATTTGTTAAACACATGTAACTTCTATGATGCATGTATTCTTCTCGCCTCTCTTTATTCTTTTATGTGATGATATCAATTAAAGAAAGACAATACTAACTCCCATAAACAACAGATTAAATTTCAAATTGATTTATGTTCAAGTTAGTTCATACTAGGTGAAACTTGATTAAGTTAAACTAAGTGAATCTTTTAGAAACATACATTATAGAAAAAAATTCAAAATAACTTTATCATTTGAAAAACTAGGGATTGCTTCAAAAATGTGAAAATCTCATACTATGTGATTTCAATCTCTATTAAAAGGAGAAAAATCTAAATACAATGTTTGAGCTCTATGATGTGGTAAATTGATTTGATGATGTGGCAAGTTAACTTGTTGACGCAGTAAATTGACTCGATGATATGATAGGTAAATTTATTTCTATAAAGCCCAATACGGGTACACCAGATGTTATTTTTAGAAATATGAGACACTGGTATGACAGGGATATGTAAAATTATATATATATATATATATATAGATAGATATATATATATATAGAAGAGATCATATGTGAATCTTATGGTGTGACGATGAGCAATTTTATAATTAAGTAGGGAAATGTGACAAATTTGTAAATAAAAGGAAAAGAACGATGCGCATAAGAGAATGGAGGAAGAGGATGATGTCATTGCAGGAGAGAGAAAATTGTTTTATTTCTTTTCTTTAAAATGCATTCTCCCAACTTTCCCAACCTCGTTTTTTGAAAATTTTTATACCGTTGGACTCGTCTTAATTAGACGGTCATTTGAAGATTCCAGAAGCTTAGGTAAAAAAAAATTCCGGTGAACGGAATCCGGCGATCCTGTGGCTGCTTTTTCTGTGAGAAAAAAAATTCCAGAAAATGTAAAACATCATTCTAAGAAACTTTAATTCTTAACTCAAAGTGTGATTTATTACGGTTTAGTCCCAATAAATTGTTGAAGTATGTAAAATGGATAAAATTAAGGAAAATGATTTATTGGGACTAAATTGTAAAGAATCTCGCTACGACCCAACAATATAAGTATTCTGTTGGAACAATATAACAATTCTGTTGGAACAATACAAGTATTCTGTTGGAAAAATATAACTATTATGTTGGAAAAATTGGTACATCGATTTGAAACAATTGGTACACAGATTTATTCTGTTGGAAGAATATAAGAATTAATTCTGTTGGAACAATTGGTATACTGAGTTGGAGCAATTGGTACATTGATATGGAACGATTGGTACACTGATTTATTCTAATGGAACAATATAAGTATTATGTTGGAACAAATGATACACTGATTTGGAATAATTTCGTACGCTGTTGGAACAATATAAGTATTCTGTTGGAATAATTTAAGAATTCTGTTGGACAATATAATTATTTTATTGGAACAATTGATATACTGATTTGAAACAATTGGTTCACTAGTCAGAACAATTTTTACACTGATTTAGAACAACGTGCTGGCGTCCAGCAGTATGTATTGGTTTTTCAAGCACATAGTGTTGAAAGGTAGGACAAAAAACATACCCAGAAAATTATCAAAAAATATAAAACATCATTTTAAGAAACTTTAATTCTTGGCTCAAAGTGAGATTCCTTACGGTTTTGACCCAATAAATTGTTGAAGCATGTAAAATGGATAAAATTAAGGAAACAGTTTTATTGGGACTAAACCGCAAGAAATCCCGCTTCGACCCAAGAATTAAAGTTTCTCAGAATAATGTTTTACATTTTCTGAAAATTTTGAGAATTTTCTGGGCACTTTTTTTCCTCGCCAGAAAACGCTCACCTAATCACCGGATTCCGTTCACCGAAATTTTTTTTACCTGAGCTTCAGGGATCTCAAAATGACCACCTAATTTAGACGAGTCTAACAGTATAAAAATTTTCGAAAAACGAGATTAAAAATGTCGAAAAAATGTATTTTAAAGAAAAGAAATAAAATGACTTTCTCTCTCCTTACCAAAACTATCTAGTTTTATTATGTCACACTATAAGAGCATCTCCAATCCAAATCCCTTAATTCCCTTCCCTATTTTTAATTCTCCATTTTTTCTTCCCCAATCCCTATTTTTTCTCCAACCCACTAATCAAATTTCTTCCCTAAATCTTCTTTATTTCATTTCTAATACAATATGTATTAATATTATAATACATTTTACATTTGAAAAATACATTTAATAAAAAAACTAATAAAAACACTAAATAATGGTTCCCCATTAAATGGGGAACCATTTTTCTTCTCTTCTTATGGGGAAGAAGCATAAGAATCAGCTTCTTCCCCATAAGAAGGGAAAGATATAGGGAGGGCTGGACTACAACCCTCCCTATATCAGCATCTCCAATGCTCCAAATGGAGAGCGTTGGAGATGCTCTAAGCTCCTTGCTACACCACAAGTTCTTGTCACACCAAATCTCACACCATAAATAACATTCACAAGTTAGTATAAAACAATAATAAAATTCATAAGTCACTATTCCGTTTATTTTCTTTCGCTTTCCTTCGTTTTTTCCCATTTTGATCTATGATTTTATTTTCATTTTCCCACTTTTTTATTCACTTTTCCATTTTTTGTTTTTCCCATTTTCCCTTCCATTTTCGCATTTTCTAAACTTATCCCTACTCATTTTTTTTTTGTTTTCTTCAATGTTCTATGTTTTAACTGTTTTTTCTTTTTTTCATCAACAATTTTTTTCACGTTTTTACAGTTTCTTTTGTTTTTCTCATTTTTTTAGTTTTCCCCGCTTTTTTGTATTGTTCTGTTTTTTATTTTCCATTTTCTCAATTATCCGATTTGCGGATTCACATTTTTTTTAGTAAAAACATAAAAATAAATATCAAATTATGATTAAAAACACAAAATTCAAATAGGGTAAATCATGAACATACTGAGAAAATGAAAACTTTACATTAGTTGAATAAGGTAGATGAGTTGTTAGATGATTTATAACCATCTAATATAAGTTTGTTAACCCATTCAACCCACGACCCATCGTATTGTTACCTATAAAAACTACTTCACGTGGGTTGGATGAGTTTTAACTAGAGGTGACAATTATCGAGTATGAGTCAACTCTAAACCAACCTAAAAACTTTCTTGTCATAATCATGTTAATCTAAACGGGTTGGTGTTGATTTTTGAATAAAGGTTCAAATTGGTTATGAAAGTTGATATGAATGGTCAATTTAGCCCAAATCAATCTTTTGGTATCAACTTAGTCCTTAACGTTGGTGGGAAGGGTAAGATTAACCCATGATCAAACCGACCCTGAAAATATAATATATATTTAATACTCAAACTTTATCATGTTTACATTTTGATACTTGAAATATATTTTTATACTTAAAAACTATTATATTTTATGTAGCCGCAGAATGCTTTGGCGTCGGTGCATTGCTTTATGCAACGGTGCAGAATATTAATACACTAATACGCTTTGTAGTCATGAATGTTGTACGGAGTTTATTCTTTTATTTCTTTTAAACATTTTTTTTCAAATATTTTGCTAATGAGATAATAATATGAAGTAATAACATATGACAAATATAAATTTTGGATATATTTTGTTTATAAAGAGAACATATCCAAGTTTGGATAAGAATTAATTGAATTTTGAATTTTAATTCTACTAATTTTTTTTAATTTTTTTTTACTAATGAAATAATTATATTAAGTGAGAGAAATTAATAAAGGAAAAAATCACACTAATTAATAAAGAAAATCTATAAACATCTATCGAAATAGGAGTATGGGTCACAGACAATTAATTTTGATAGAAACTCCTTGAAATAGAGACAAAAAATCTCACTGAACCCCTCATAGAGTAATGCGTCGATGCCAAAACGTTATGCGGCTGCGCATAATATAATAGTTCTTAAGATTTCAGGTATGAATATATAAACACGATAAAGTTCGGGTATAAAAATATATTATACTTTCAGGGCTGGTTTGATCATGGGTAAATTTGACCCTTCCCGCCAATTTTAAGGACTGAGTTGATACCTTAAGGACCGGGTTGATACCTGAAGATTGATTTGGACTAACTTGACCCTTCAAGCCAACTTTGAGGGCCAATTTGACCCTTTATTCGTTGATTTTGTATCGTGTTTTCGGGTCATATGTAATTTTACTATGTACATATGTCAACGTGACTTTTAAATATATGGGAGCATATGATAATATTTTAAACATGTAATGTAATTTTTGGATTAATATGTTAATAATAACCATTCAAAAGTCTGCTAATATCATAGTGGGGATCATATTTTAAATATTTAATATCATTTTTGGATTAATATGCGTTGACAAGTCAAATTTTATTTTACTATCTTTATAAAGGATGACTTGTAATAATATAGGAAGTTCGAGTTGTGTTTCCAAATAGTAATTATAATTTTATTACATTTATTTTTTGACGAATAAAGAATATGTATTAAAGAATCAATCAATTGTTTACATCAGATTCAGCAAGGGGTCTCAAGAAAAGAGGAGTTGAATCCCAATACGTTGGACTTTGCCAAGAAAACAAAGAGCTAGCTAGGAGATCAGCAACACGATTGGCTTGCCGGGGGATATAGACCACTGACAGGTCAATACAGTCACGTGCAACGGACTGACAGTGTCGGATTACATCCCTAAATTCTGTTATATCAACCATCTATCGAGCAAAAGCGTCAGTGACCATTTTCGCATCCGTTTCCACGGTTACCTTGTTCAGACCGCTGTTCTTGATCCAGCTGAGGGCTTCTTTCAGACCAAACGCCTCAGCCACCGGACTTGCCCAACACCCTGGTTTATGGAGACTAGAATAATAATTTTCAATATTCCTGTCATTTTCGAGTTAGCATGTCAACCCTAACGCAACTCAAAGATCTATTATCAATCCAAAAATAACATATTACATTCTAAGTTAAACTCAAACACTACAATTGCGTATCAATTTCATGTCGCTTGTAATTTTTCCACCTCTAGTTATAAAAAACCTTAGGGATGTAAATGGGGCGGGGATTCCCCGTCCCTGTTAGTGACCCGCCCTGACGGGGAATGCTCGATAAGAATCCCCATGAGATGGATTGGGGATATGTTTATCCTCCATGGTGGGGATGAGGCATATATGGGGAAAGGTATCCCCATCACATGGGGTCCTCGTCACTTTAATACCCGATGGGGGATCCCCGACTATTCTCCATGATAATTGATTTTTTTGGATGATTTATGTATACTTTAATTAGGTGATTGGTTGTTTTCAATTTTTAGTTCATTTTGGTTTGAAAATTTTGAGAATGATTATTGATGTTTGGTATTATTAGCTACTGATTCTTAAAAGTTTTAGGCATTACTATTTTTCTAAACATAAAAGGTGATTCCACGAGGGGAACGTGGAATGGGGAATTTTTTTTTGGAACGTATGTAAATGAGGAATGTGGATCCCCGTGAGGACGCGGATTCCCTACGGGACGAGGATGCGAACAAATCTATCCCCGTTTAACTCAGAGGGACGGGGATGGGGAATCCCCGACTAGTCGGGGAGCGGGGAAGGGAAATGCATTCCCTGCCCTGTTTACATCCATAAACAACCCATCCATTTCAAAAAATCCTGAACTGAACTATTTGTTTATTACCCTTTGAAAAATTACACTTTTGGTGAAACTCTTAACTTTGTTTGTTATGACTTTTCTAATATTTATGATACGATTAACTTAGTTTGTAGTTTATATATTTTGATCAGATGTTGTGATTCTAACTTGATTAAGATCCATATGAAAGTTGAGAAATCAAATCATCACTATCATCACATATGTGATTCCATTTTCTTGCTTATGTCGATCGTCTTTAATTAATTCAAAAAGAGAAAATGGTTGAAATCAATTTAATAAGTTATTTTCCATTTTATCAACTTGCCTTCTTCACATCTAAGCATATCAAACTAATGGAAGAACTAACCGTTGTTCCCTAATAAGGCAGATTAGTTCTAAAGGGGGTAGGAGTGAACATAACTATTGCATACTTTGAACCCTTAAATTCTTTTGTTACTCGAGTCAATATAACACAGAGGGAAACTTTCAGAATCAGAGGCAACTTCAGTCTAGTGATCTTTTTAGCACTCCAGTCTACTTAAATTGCTTAAGCTTCTGAGAATTTCTGCTCAGACGATAACTCTTCAAGATGGCCTTCATTTAATATTGTGCGATGTAGTATAAATGGATGTTTGCCACTTGCTTACAGGAAGACCATGACACTTTGACTGTGATGCCTTAAACGAGGGAAGAACAAACACATACACCATATTCAAAGATGAGATCAAATATATTTTTACACCCTTGAAGAGTTCTGTTGGGGTTTAGTGTCCTATAGACAATTGTTCCAGGATATAAACCTGATGTAAATGAATTGTTCTTTATGTCATTTGTTTTAATAAGATATGGTTTCATAACTGTATAAAGGCAACCTCTTTTAAAGAACTAAATAAGTCTAATAAAAGGAAATCCCTAAGTTTATTTAAAGTGATTATAAAGTGTTCATACAAGCATGAAGTGAGACGAAACATTATAATAAACTAATAAACTTAAAACCACCCCAAGTCAAGTTATATGTTTTTAATAGGGATTGACATAACACTGTTGAGACTTGCATGTAACAATGTTTTTTATCGAGACAGAGAGCTGATCTCACCAACTTCAGATATGAAGATATCTGGACAGTTACATGGATCTAATGAAAGGGGTTCATTAGGATTAGGGACCCGACTTGAGATAACAGGATGGGTAGATTTATCCTTGTCACCTGTTCATCTCATTGGTATTAATAGGTATAAGTAAACCTAAGACTCAAATGAATGTTAATTAGTGATTCTGGATTATGGAATGTGATGCTTTGATCCTGTTGTAACACGATCCATAACAGGGATGACTCTGGGGTGTGTACGACAGACGTTGGGTATCACAGGAAGTAATTACAGGATAGTTAACATTGGATTGAGCATTTGTCACTCCTGATAAATGGGAGATACGTCCAAGGATCGCTTGTGGAAGACTTAACTCTAAATCCTTGCAAGGTGATAGCTTAAGACTTAAAATGCAGATTTTACTTAACCTATCTAATTGGAGTTAACTCGGTCTGTACAAGTAAAACGAACGTCTCGCTATATATGACTTGACATTATCCATAGTCATAAGATTCTGTTCAAGGATGTAGTTGATGAAGGATCGAATTATACTGTAACTAAAAAGGAAAGGTCACGATAGAATTAACCTGTCCTCTTATAGCTCTGGGGGAATGTTTCGGATCTGCCAATCACAGTTCGCGTACTCATTCCATTATACAAAGATTGAATGTAATTTTGAGAAATTAATTTAATAGTTGTATACGGCTAGAAGCAATAAGAACATAATGGGTCACACATAAGACTTGGAACCCAAAAGAGAAACAGATGTTAATTAATTGACAGAAGCCCAACTGAGTCCACTAAGGCCCAGGAACAAGGAGGGCGATTTCTATGTGTTGTGACACATAATAAATTAATTTAATTTTTAACAATTATAATTAGATTATGATTATGGATTAAATTAATTATAGGATAAATAAGTTAGGAAGTTTAATGAGATTAAATTGCTTCTAATTATTATCATATTAATAAGTTATTATTATCTTTATATTTAGATATAATTATAGATAATAACAATAAGAGTTTTATTCTGAATTAAATTCTTATTCAGTAACCTAATTCTATCTGACTAGGGTTTAGATGGAAGAGGCTATATAAACAACCCTTAGCTGTAAATTTCGGCCACCTTTGCAATCCCGGAGAGAGAGAATGTCGACCCCCTACTGTAGTGGATCATCTTTCACCGCTTGCTTCCAAATCAATTGATTTCATCTCTTTCCTTTACTCATTGATCTTGTGTTGATTAATTAGAGGCAATCTACTTTGATTGCTATTATACGGTTGAGTTCTAACTTCGTTTGAATTGTGTTTTGTTTTGTGCTCGTGAACCCAGAGTAAGAGTTGCGGGCACTTCGCTTGCAACAGTAGATAGTTCATCAAAAAGGTATTTTCTTCTATCCCTCTTTATATGAAATAACGATTAACAGATCTTGGTTAAAGGAAATAGGTTAAAATTTTTATATTTCTGCTGCCAAACGTTTGCCTATTTTCCTTCAGTGGTATCAGAGCATGCGTTAAATCCATTATTTCATATATGAAAATTAAAAGGTTTTTCAATCAGATTTAATGAATATTTATTGTTAGGTTAATTAACAAAACTGTTTTGATTAATTAATTCTAAAGATAAATAAGTTTTAATTAATTGTTAATTAAAATTGATTATGCATATGTTCCTAATTATTTTGGTTGATAATCATTATAACAAAAATCTATTTGTTTTATAGTTAGATTAATAAAAGTTAGTTTTATTAATTCTAAAGATAAAACGGAAAATCTTTAAAAGCTCTTCTAATATTCTGAAAATCGTTTTAGAACTGATATATATATATATATATATATATATATATATTTAAAATATAAAAAAAATATCGAACAGTAGCTCGGGTTGCGCCGCGAGACAGCAACCCGGGGCGTCTGGCCGCCGCTGCCGCAAGGCAGCGACGGGCCAGACACAAAGCTGCTGCCAGACGGCAGCACCTATGTGGTCGGGCCCATTACGGGCCTGGCCCGAGGGTATATTTGTTTTAAAAATCGTTTTAAAATAAAATTAGTTTTAAATATATTTATATATATATATATGTAAGTTTCAGAAATAAATAGTTTTCTGTTTTGATTATCGAATAAAAGAATTTATTTAGAAGTTTGTTTTACTTATTTGTAAATCAAAGATGTTAAATGAATTAAAACAAAAATAACCGGGATATGTATAACAAAAAGTTTTGTATAGTTGTATTAATCTAATATGTAATTGTTACATTTTAATTAGATTGGATATAGAAGATACAAAACTAATAGAATTAAAATTGGATGAATGTTAATTTGACAAGTTAATGTGATTAACCTAAATATTACATAAATATTTTATGTAATCAACCAATTAAATTTATTTAATTGAGTCTATGCATGGTTGGACTTATGGATATATTTGGACCCTCTATTTAGTCTTTTGGCATTTTGGAAATAGGACATGTGTGTCCTGCCTATCTACTATCTATTGTAATTTTATCCTCTCATCTAATTCCCTTCAAATTAATTGAAGTTTTCTTTAGTAGTATAGAAATTTATATTGATGTAATTTCAAGGCGCCATGGAGAAGACGGATGACCTAAAAGAGAAATATGTAATAGTTAGTATTTCCACATGTTTGACCTTTTATTCCGTTTTTGGCTCAACGGAATAATTTAGATAATATGTCCATAACGCCAATGTATATTGTATGTGTCTGATGTATGCTAAAGCAAATCAAGACTAGGTTAGATTATGAGACTTAAAATAAAAATCCCTCACTAATTAAAAGTTAAGTAAATAAGCAAGTTATTAAAATCGGTTGCCCCTCCCTAATATTATAATTCAGCCGGCAGTACTGGTGGCCTTTGGGTTGTTGAGTAAACTCAAGCTCGAGGTCTTATGGTAACACTTGAATTATCGAAAATCGTTTTCATGAATATTGGGTAATACTTAAATTAGATTATGATAATTGAATGGGTAAACTCATGTTGTCATAAACTAATGGGCAATATGGTTGGGATTAATATGAATAACATATTAGTTACTAATGTGGTTAGTAACCCAATAACCTAGGAATCACATTGTTGATGTGATTGATTGTACGAATCTACCTAACAAATGGGACTAGCTTGTTGAGTAAACTCAAGGTGAAATTTTAGGACTTAGGATCCTAGCTCACTAAAGGATTTGTGAAATTCTTCGAATTAATATGGAGGGCTATTAATTTGGCAAAATAGTGGGAGCAATTTAAAATGAAATTAAAAGACCTATAATTTTAGATTGATATACTTTAAAGCAAATGAATAACATACGTTTACTCTTTCTCACTCTCAGGTTAAATTAAAACACTCCTAAAATCATGACTAAAACCAATCTGCAAAATATACTTACCGATAACAAGTTGAACGGTTCAAACTTCACCGACTGGTATCGCAACCTCAAAATTGTTTTGAAGTTCGATAAGATAGGGTATGTACATACCGCCTACCTCGGCTGATGATGCTCCCATCGAAGAGATCGATGCTTACCAGAAGCATAAGGCTGATGACGATCATGCGGGATGCATCATACTTGCATCGATGACACCAGAATTGCAAAGGCAACATGAGGAGATGGATGTCTATTCCATCATCGTGCACTTGAAAGAGTTGTTTGGGAAACAAACTCGGTGCGAACGCTACGAGATATCAAAACTATTATATCGTTGCAGGATGCAAAAGGGCACATCTGTGTTGACACATTGTGTCAAGATGATAGGCTATATTACCAAGCTTTCTAGTATTGGATTCGTGATGGATCACGAGCTAAGTGTGGACTTACTCCTTCAATCCCTCCCGGAGAGTTATTCATAGTTCATCATGAACTACTAGATGAATGACTTGCAAACCTCTCTTGAAGAGCTTGCAAACATGCTCAAGACAGTTGAGCCCAATATGAAGAAAGACAAGGCAATACCGACTCTTGTCATAGAGGGATCAAAGAAGAGTAATGGGAACTTTCCCAATCCTAAACATCCCAAGGAAGGCAAGAGGGCCATGCCCACTAAGGGGAAGCAAGTGAAGAAGCCCAAAGGAGAGTGCCACTTCTGTGGTAAAGACAGGCATTGGAGAAGGAATTGCAAGGAGTACCTAGCATCCCTCAACAAGGGAAAAGACGGTGCTTCAACATCTGATATGTTTTATATTGAAATAAATACAATTTCACAGTCTGAATCTTGGGTATTAGATACCGGATGTGGATCTCATATTTGTATGAATATGCATGGACTAAAACGGACTAAGGAATTGAAGAAGGGAAGCATAAACTTGCGAGTAGGAAATGGAGCAAGAGTTGCCGCGCTCGCTATTGGAGATTATGCTTTGATTTTGCCCTCTGGGCTTGTAATAGAATTAAGGAACTGTTTGTATGTTCCAGAGATGTCCAGAAACATTATTTCTATTAGCTGTCTTGTTGATGACGGCTTTCATATTTCAATAAAGAACAAACATTGTGAGTTTTATAGAGATGGGATTTTCTATTTTTCAGGAATATCATTAAATGGGATTTATGTGTTAGACGATAAAATTTCTGTATTCACACTTGATACCAAAAGATATAAACTAGATAATTCAACTTACTTGTGGCATTGTCGTTTAGGCCATATAAACAAAAGACGCATGCTTAAGCTACATCAAGATGGGCTTATAGATTCAATTGATTGTGAATCATTAGAAACATGCGAAGCCTGTTTAAAAGGAAAAATGACAAAGACACCCGTTAGCAATAAAGGTGAGCATGTATCAGACACTCTAGGATTAATACATTCAGATGTATGTGGTCCTATGTCAGTCCAAGCAAGAGGAGGATTCAGATACTTCATTAGCTTCATAGATGACCATACCAGATATGGTTATGTTTACTTGATGAAGCACAAGTCTGAAGCTTTTGAGAAATTCAAATGCTTCAAGAATGAAGTAGAAAATCAAATAGGAAAGAAAATAAAGATACTTCGATCCGATCGAGGTGGTGAATATCTTTCAGATGATTTTCTGAATTATCTAACTGAATGTGGGATATACTCATAATGGACACCTCCTTATACACCACAACACAATGGTGTATCCAAAAGGAGGAACCATACCTTACTAGATATGGTACGATCCATGATGAGCATAGCATTACTTCCAAAGACATTCTGGGGCTATTCCTTTGAAACTGCCCTCTTCACCCTAAATCGAGTACCAACTAAATCCGCCAGTTCCACACCATATGAATTGTTCATTGGTAGGAAACCTACTTTCTCATTCATAAGAATATGGGGTTGTTCAGCATTTGTTAAACGCATAGCATCAGATAAACTGGATTCTAAATCTGATAAATGTTTCTTTATAGGATACCCTAAGGAAACTATGGGGTATTACTTCTATCACCCAGATGATCAGAAAGTAATAGTATCCAAGCACGCAACCTTCTTAGAGAAAGAGTTTCTCGAAGAAACACAAAAGGGAAGCATGATTGAACTTGATGAAGTTCAAGAAGAAGAAACACCAGCTGAAACAACAGAGGCGATAGAGGAAACCGAAGCAGTCCTATTAGATGAGACTCAAATGCCACCACCTACTCGTAGATCACAAAGAGTTCGTGAACTCCCAGTTAGATATGGTTTTCTAGTGGGAGATGATGATGAGGTTCCCGTGTTAGACGACGAACCCGAAAACTACGAAGAGGCTCTCATCAGTCCAGATTCTAAAGCATGGCTTGAGGCCATGAATTCTGAAATGGATTCCATGTACACTAACCAAGTGTGGACTTTGGTTGATCCACCCGAAGGGATAAAACCCATTAGGTGTAGGTGGATCTTCAAGAAGAAGGCCGACATGGATGGAAAGGTTAGCACCTACAAAGCTAGGTTAGTAGTGAAAGGATATCATCAGAAACAAGGAATTGATTATGACGAAACTTTCTCTCCAGTAGCCATGTCCAAATCAATCAGAATAATGCTCGCTATTGCCGCTCACTACGATTACGAGATTTGGCAAATGGATGTGAAAACAGCTTTCCTAAACGGAAACCTGCTTGAGGATGTATATATGATGCAACCTGAAGGTTTCACATCAAAGGATGCAACCAAGGTTTGAAAACTTCAGAGATCCATTTATGGACTCAAGCAAGCATCAAAAAGCTGGAACAAGTGTTTTGACGAAACCATAAAACAGTTTATTACCGTTTGAGAAATTACACTTTTGGTGAAACTCTTAACTTTGTTTGTTATGACTTTTCTAATATTTATGATATGATTAACTTAGTTTGTAGTTTATATATTTTGATCAGATGTTGTGATTCTAACTTGATTAAGATCCATATGAAAGTTAAGAAATCAAATCATCACTATCATCACATATGTGATTCCATTTTCTTGCTTATGTCGATCTTCTTTAATTAATTCAAAAAGAGAAAATGGTTGAAATCAATTTAATAAGTTATTTTCCATTTTATCAACTTGCCTTCTTCACATCTAAGCATATCAAAAGAGGTTGCCTTTATACATTTATGAAACCATATCTTATTAAAACAAATAACATAAAGAACAATTCATTTACATCAGGTTTATATCCTGGAACAATTGTCTATAGGACACTAAACCCCAACAGAACTCTTCAAGGGTGTAAAAATATATTTGATCTCATCTTTGAATATGGTGTATGTGTTTGTTCTTCCCTCGTTTAAGGCATCACAGTCAAAGTGTCATTGTCTTCCTGTAAGCAAGTGGCAAACATCCATTTATACTACATCACACAATATTAAATGAAGGCCAGCTTGAAGAGTTATCGTCTGAGTAGAAATTCTCAGAAGCTTAAGCAATTTAAGTAGACTGGAGTGCTGAAAAGATCACTAGACCGAAGTTGCCTCTGATTCTGAAAGTTTCCCTCTGTGTTATATTGACTTGAGTAACAAAAGAATTTAAGGGTTCAAAGTATGCAATAGTTCTATTCACTCCCACCCCCTTTAGAACTAATCCGCCTTATTAGGGACCAACAGTTAGTTCTTCCAAATAAGTCTAATAAAAGGAAATCCTTAAGTTTATTTAAAATGATTATAAAGTGTTCATACAAGCATGAAGTGAGACAAAACATTATAATAAACTAATAAACTTAAAACCACCCCAAGTCAAGTTATATGTTTTGAATATGGATTGACATAACACTATTGAGACTTGAATGTAACAATATTTTTTGTCGAGACAGAGAGCTGATCTCACCAGCTTCAGATATGCAGATATCTGGACAGTTATATGGATCCAATGAAAGGGGTTCATTAGGATTAGGGACCCGACTTGAGATAACAGGATGGGTAGATTTATCCTTGTCACTTGTTCATCTCATTGGTATTAATAGGTATAAGTAATCCTAAGACTTAAATGATGTTAATTAGTGATTCTGGATTATGGAATGTGATGCTTTAATCCTGTTGTAACACGATCCATAACAGGGATGACTCTAGGGTGTGTACAGAAGACGTTGGGTATCATAAGAAGTAATTGCAGGATAGTTAACATTGGATTGAGCATTTGTCACTCCTGATAAATGGGAGATACGTCCAAGGATCGCTTGTGGAATACTTAACTCTAAATCCTTGCAAGGTGATAGCTTAAGACTGAAAATACAGATTTCACTTAACCTATCTAATTGGAGTTAACTCGGTCTGTACAAGTAAAACGATCGTCTCGCTATATATGAATTGACATTATCCATAGTCATAAGATTCTATTCAAGGATGTAGTTGATGAAGGATCGAATTATACTGTAACTAAAAAGGAAAGGTCACGATAGAATCAACCTGTCTTCTTATAGCTCTGGGGGAATGTTTCAGATCTGCCAATCACAGTTCGCGTACTCATTCCGTTATACAAAGATTGAATGTAATTTTGAGAAATTAATTTAATAGTTGTATACGGCTAGAAGCAATAAGAACTTAATGGGTCACACATAAGACTTGGAACCCAAAAGAGAAACAGATGTTAATTAATTGACGGAAGCCCAACTGAGTCCACTAAGGCCCAGTAACAAGGAGGACGATTTCTATGTGTTGTGACACATAAGAAATTAATTTAATTTTTAACAATTATAATTAGATTATGACTATGGATTAAATTAATTATAGGATAAATAAGTTAGGAAGTTTAATGAGATTAAATTGCTTCTAATTATTATCCTATTAATAAGTTATTATTATCTTTATATTTAGATATAATTATAGATAATAACAATAAGAGTTTTATTCCGAATTAAATTCTTATTCAGTAACCTAATTCTATCTGACTAGGGTTTAGATGGAAGAGGCTATATAAACAACCCTTAGCTGTAAATTTCGGCCACCTTTGCAATCCCGGAGAGAGAGAATTTCGACCCCCTACTGTAGTGGATCATCTTTCACCGCTTGCTTCCAAATCAATTGATTTCATCTCTTTCCTTTACTCCTTGATCTTGTGTTGATTAATTAGAGGCAATCTACTTTGATTGCTATTATACGGTTGAGTTCTAACTTCGTTTGAATTGTGTTTTGTTTTGTGCTCGTGAACACAGAGTAAGAGTTGAGGGCACTTCGCTTGCTACAGTAGATAGTTCATCAAAAGGTATTTCCTTCTATCCCTCTTTATATGAAATAACGATTAACAGATCTTGGTTAAAGGAAATAGGTTAAAATTTTTATATTTCCGCTGCCAAACGTTTGCCTATTTTCCTTCAAGTACCACTATTGAGAAAAAGAAGGCCACCTTGATTTCTTTATCCAACTCGGGAATCTATTTTGAATAGATAGATAGGGGGACTAATCCAATGGAAGTAGAGTAAATGCCCAAATATGAAGGATGTTACCTTAAAAGAGAAACCTCAAGAACTTCCACCTTTGGGGAAGATATCACATCAAATCGACTTGAATCCTAGAGATCATTTACATAGTGTTCCTCATGATAGAGTGAGCTCTAAAAAGAAGAATGACGTTGAGAAAGGGAAGAGTGTGTTTGATAGTGGAGTTCATGGTGTGGTGAAAATGGATGGGATCTAGAGAGATATAAAGAAGATGAGAAAATCCAAGAGTTAAGGAATAGTTTTCAGGTTAGTGAATAGAAGAATCGAGAAGTCCTGGGGTTGTTAACTCACAACAAGATAAGAGCTTATAGAAGTATTCATGAGATCACTATGAAGTGAGTTGACAAGTGTCACCAAAATATTCTATTTGATGTCGGCTATGAATGGAATAAGCTTATGGCTAATTTTCGGGTTAGTAAAGTGGAGAATAAGAAGGCCCTAGGCTGGTCTGCGCAACATGATTTAGGAGCTTGAAAGAGTGTTCAAACAATTGTTGAGGGGTGGTTCGACAAGCTTCACTGAGATATTCCATTTGATGTTGGTGAAGAGTAGAAGATGAATGTCAATGAGGATGATGTCACACCCGATCCTAAACGGCATCGGGTATGAACGGAAGACAAGATAACTAGTGTTATCAAGTCTAAAAGGCGAACCGATTTTCTAATAGATAAAAAATTATTTGAACTACCTAAAGTTTTATTTAATTATTTGGCTTGGACTTGATAATTCTATCAAGCTTCCTACGTATCCCGAACGTCTTTTAATATTTAAATCGGGAATCAAAGCCACGTAGTTCTACCTATTTTAAGTAGTTCTCTTAACTTATTGACACGTTGATTAACTCGCTAATAATTTAACCATATACTTCACTTTATTAGTAATATAATATTATATATATGTAAATCACTTTATCAAAATGAATCAAAATAAATAAACGTTTTATCAAATCAGCTTATGAACAAATAAACGTTTTATCAAACCAACTCGTAATCAAATAAATCGTTTTAACAAACTAACTCGTAATCAAATAAACCGCTTTAACGAACCAACTCGTAGTCAAATAAACATAAAACATTATATTTCAAATCATCAAACATTTTCAAAACGTAATACAAAATTTGTGTGTGTCCATCCTCGAATTCCACCCATGTAGTTTCTCATAACATCAACAATATCAACAATATCAATAATCGAGATATCTCATTCATATCTCGCTTTGCCTAACGTTAGGACTACCAGCCGTGCATTCTGGCCATACCGCCCTTAGGTATAGTCTTACAACTCTTACAACTCCTACCCCGGACAATCCTAGATGGACAAAACCATTTTATCTTTCTTTCAAAATATCGCAACATAAAAATCATATTTGGACTTCAATCCAATCACAGAAATAATAACAATAACAACCGCGACAGCTTTCTCAATCCAAAAACAATTCGCATAAAATAGTCAAATTCATTTTCCAACCCAATTTTCAAAATACCACGATAATAAATAATTATTCTTTAAATAATAAAAAAATATATATAAATATTTTAAACAATTTAATAAAACATATTTAAAGCTACTTAAATATTTTAAGACTGAATTTTTATCTGTTACCGAAATAGTTGCGTGTAACACTAAACCGGCATCGTTAGTTCCGACCGAAGGTTCAGTTAGACTAGTTACGAGTCATAAGTCTACTTGTACTAATTTGTATTCAAATTCTTGTAGAAATTTTATATTCTACCCTATACCGACTCTAATTGGCAAATACTGGTATTAATCCTTTTATTTTAACTCCACACATTTAGGGTTGCTCAAACTATTTTATTAATAAAATTTAAAATAATCAAAATATTCTTATTGGATTATTTTCGGTCGCTGAGATATAAATTTTAAACTAGTTGTTTGTGGACTCATTATACCTTTAAGCTCGTGACACTGCTAAAAGTCTATTAATACCGAATTTCACATTATTAAATCTAAAGGACGACTAGTCTAAAATTTATATTTTTATTAGTAATTGATAGACACTAACTCATTAATCATAAATCTATTAAAATTTGACGAAACTATCGAAACTAGACTTACTCAAAATTGTTATATTAAAATTTGACGAAGCTATCAAAACCAAACTTACTTAAAATCATACTTATATCATTTTAAAAATAATTTGAGTGAAATACAGTTACCGAAATGTCGTCGTCGGTTACCGAAAATCAATCCATATTATCCGTTGACAGTTGATCCGAAACAGAACAAAGACAGTTGATCCGAAACTGACCCGAAACAGAACAAAATCATTTTCCTTTATACGTTTTGGTTACTTCAAATCCAAAACAACTAAAACATTTAAAAGAAAACCCAAATCCCATTTAATAAATCCTTCCATCATAAGTGAGTACAAAAATATTTTTTAAATATATATATTTAAAAACTCATCCTAAAACGTTTTTCTTTTGTAGTTCTTTTGAAAAACCAAAACCTTTTTTCTTTTTTTCCAATTAATAGTGTTTCTTCCTTTTAAATAGTATGTATCTTTTTGATAAATATGGTTACTAACTCCTCATCATAAGACATATATTCATGTTGGGTCATTAGGTAGATAAGACATATGTTTTGGTTTTATAATAGTGACATGTGTTAAACACACGTTAACGCTAATATTTTCACATATAAATATGTAAGATTTATAAATTATTTAATTATTTTAAGTAATCATTCATTTTTTTTTTGTCACATATTGAATCAATATTTCATTTGTAAATTATTTATTTTGATCCTTTTAATTTATAATATTTTATAAAACTTACCCTGCACTTTTAATTTACCCCAAAAGATATTAAATTAACTCAATAGTATACTTAAATTCATAATTAATTAACACTATCTATTTTGAAAAATCGAAATTAAATTTTTTAGATATGGACGTGACAGATGAGAACCGGGCCAAGATACAATTTGAAATGGGGGATGAAGTTCTTGTATACTCCAACATCGAGAGGTTGTCAAGCACACCGAGTATCAAGCTTTGAACTCAAGAAAATGACCCATTCAAGATTGTGAAAAAGTGAACCCGTAAGCTTGTGGGGTGCACTTAATGAATTCATTGTGAATAACACTTTTGTTCGATATGAAAGCTTTAATTCTGTTCAAGATGGACGAGCTTCTTCCATACTCAACAAATAACTTGAGGTCAAGTTCTTTTCAAAAGAGAGTGTATGATGGGGGAACAAGTTGACCAAATATGTTAAAACGGATAGTCAAGAGAAGTCAGGTCAAATGGGTTCAACTCAAAGCAAAGAATTAGAGATCAATGTGTTCTTATCATCCCAAGAAATTGGTGCCAAAATGAGACAATTTGAGTTTTTGGACAAGACAGTGTCTAAAGGGGCGACACGTCAGGTGGAAGAGATGAAAAACCGTGTGGAAGAGAAGTAAAGTTCACACAACATATAGAGTTCTCAACACGTCGTGTGAAGATTCCACACGATGTATCAACAAACCACACAGCGTGTGGCTGAGAACAAAAACTTTCTACTTCTCCAAAATAGATTCACACGACGTGTGGAGTTCTTGACACGCCGTGTAGGAAAGATGAACCAACGAACCCCTATTTTTTTCTCAGCTGCCTCCTATTTATAGTTATGACACTAGTTATTTACAACTTCTGCCATCCACCTTTTTATAGTTCTGCCACTTAATATTTACTAGTTTTCCATCGATTTGTACTTTGTCCTTTTGCCCTTTTTAATTTATGTTAAATTAGTCTGTTCTTAACGGCTTTATTGTAGTTTCATATGTAGGGTTTAGTTGTTGTATAAAACCTAATTTTTATCTTGTAATGTATCTTTTTATCAATCAAAATTATAATTTTCCAGTGGAGGCTAGGGTTCATCCCTTATCAATTGGGGATTGCTAAATTCTTACAAATTTAGCTTGTAAATTGAGGGTTTTTTAAATCCTTCAAATTTAACTTAAGAATTTCTACTTTCAATCACGTTAATGTTTATAGTCCATCTCTCCTTTAGGTGGTAGTATCTCACACGAAGTTGGTGGCTCTTTTTCGAAAACTAAATTAGCACTATTGACTTAGGAAACTAGAATTTTCTAATGCTAGGGCTTTCACCTACATATTAGCTCTAGAATTTTCTAGTCTTATTTAAATAGGGATGCTAGTGTGTGAACAAAAAATTGAGCGAGTACTGCAAATCAAATTGAGAATGAGTGCATTATAAAATTAAGGGTAAATAATTATAAAGTCCTGTGTTTTTACCTAATACACTACTTAGTCCCTGTGTTTTTGGAAATAATTATATAGTCCCTCAGTTTTTGTTTTTGTTAACTCCTTAGTCCTTATGCTTAGGTCAATGGTCAAATTATACTAAATAAATTTTAAAATACCAAAATTACCCTTTACTTTATGTTTTAATAATAAAACATCTATTTTTCGTATTTTATATTTTTTCTCTTTTTTCCTACATAATCACAATATCTCCAATATAAAGTAATTGATTTATTAATTTTTTTATACAATTATAGAACTTTAATTTAATAACGTAAAATTGATTGACTAAAAAAGTGAATAAAAAATATTTCAAAAATTATTAAAATAGGAGTAAGACTATTATTATAAAAAAGTTGGATAGATAATTATAAGGTCTTATGTTTTACAATTCTAATAAATTTTACGAATGAAGAAAAAATATATTATTTTTAAAAAAGTATAAAAAATTTATAATAATATTTAATGTTAGCTTAAAGATATTATATTTAAAAAATAAAGAAAAAATAATTATAATTTAAGAAAATTAATAATATATTTTTTCAAATATATTAATTTCGGTGTATATGTAGTTCAAAAACTTCATTAAAACTAATTAGATTAAATTTGAACTAAAAGATAAAAAAGGTATATATATAACTAGGGACAATTTTGGACTTTCATTTACAAAAACAAAAGGAATGATTAAAGAATTGATTAAGATAAAACTTAAGGACCTTATAATAATATGATAGACTTACTAGCGTGTTAAGTAAAAACATAAGGACCTTATAATTATTTACCCTAAAATTAATAGTTTTTAATTTAACAAAATATATTTTTTTAATTAAGCCCTCATTTTCTCTACAATTGCAAGTAATTTTCTCGTCTAAACTAACCACTTGCATAGTTGTGAAAAAACAACGATGCACTATAAGAAAAGGAAATCTATTTTTGACGATAACAAAATTCTTTTTCTTTTTTTGCTAAAAAAATGGACATTGCTTCGTTACTATGCGAGAAATGAAATCATTTTAGAAATAAATATATGTTGTCGCTGTAAATAAAATCATTTATAGCTACCAATATATGTTGTGAGAAAAATAAAATTATTAGCTATAAAATAAGTTGTTCCCAAATAAAAATATTAGGCTACTTAAAAAGAACATATTAATATAATTTGATAGAGTTGTTCCTGTCCTTTAATTCCCACTTTCCCTCCACTATTATTTTGGGGTGGGGTTTGAGAAATAAAAGTGTCACTTGTGACAACAAAATTTGTCTTGATATAAATGAAATTATTTATAACTATCAATTTATATTCTCGTGTTTAAAATAAAAATAAAAAATAAAAGTTGGCAACAAAAAAAGTTGCAGCCAAAAGAAATTATTAGGCCACTTAAGAAAATAAAATACTTTTGACTAACTTTATGATTTATTACGAATATTAATGAATAAATATTAATTTTATACCATAAATTAAAATATATTTAATATTATCTTCGTATTTTATGTTTCAATAAATATATAAAAATATGCCATATTTTTTATTTTAATATTAATAAATTTATGTAGTATTCAAATTTTAAATCTACACCGAATAAATTTAAAAAAATTAAAAAATTATATAATTCAAAATGAATTATAAAATATAGAACATACTAATTTATTTTGTTTGTAGGTTATAAGTATTAATAATAATTGTTATTTAATTTAAAGGTTATATTTTAAGGGTGTTGCTACTTACCGCCTCCAAATTACCTTTTACCGCCTCCATTTGGATAATTTTGCCCTTTTTGAAAAAAAAAAGCCAATTTTGGTCTAGGTGGACGCCAGATCCGCCCAGCCAATGGGCTGAGCGGTCCCAGCACCCGTCCCACCACTAGGCTGGGCGGATCCAGAATCTGCCTAGCCAATCCGCCCAAGCCATTGGCTAGGCGGATTCTGGATCTGCTCAGCCCAGTGGTGGGACGGGTGCTGGATGGCTGGGCGCATCTGGCACCCACCTAGACCAAAATTGGGCCTAGGCACAATCGTAGACTTTTTAGCGACGGAAAATACAAAATTCTCCAATTTTTTGTGACGAAAAATGCTAATCGTCACAAAAAAAATATGCATTATGTTCATGATTTTTTTGAGAAAAAAAATATAAATTTTATTGTTTCCGACTCATAATCATCCATTTTCGGGATTCAGATTGTCGCATATCAATTATTTTCATAATTTCAATTATTATTGTTCGAGTTTGTGATTTTAGAGAAAGAATTTTTAGTTTTTTTATCAAAATTATGAGAAGGGCAAAAAAGTCCAAATGGAGCGGTAAGAGTTTGGGAGCGGTATTGAGCAATTCACTATTTTAACTAAATAGAATTATTAATACTTATAATATATAACTAAAATGAAATAGTATTAATATATTTTATAACTCAATTTAAATTATATAATTTATTAAATTTTTAAATTTTATTTTGAATTTGAAATTTTGGGGTAATTTTTTTTTTTTTAATTATGTGTTTCACATTTTCACAATTAGTATTTTGTTGTTGTAAATCAATGACTGTGGTCCTTGCTGTTAGAAAATCACATAAATTTCCATTGATTGTGAGTTTGATGACTTGGAAAGGATATTTTTTTCCAAATATTTTTTTTATCTTCTTTAACTTGTCAAGTTTTAGAAAAATCGTTTTCTATAATATATTTCATTTTTAATTACTTTTTCTTATTCTCTCTCTTAATTTTTTTCGTCTTTTTTTTTCTCCTTTCTTTTTTTAAAGGAAAATGAGGAAAACAATATCTCATACTCCATAATCAGACTCAGAACCGACAGCTCTCGCTAGAGTATCCGCTACACGATTTACTGATCTACTAACAAAACTAATACGACAGTTAATAATGATATCCGCACAAAAAGATTTGCAATCATAGATAATAAAATCAAACACATGATTTATCTCATCTATACTATGAAAAACATTAGAAATGTTTGAGAATCAAATTCTATGATAATATCTTCGTAACTATACTCTTTCAATCAACTCAATGCTTCTCGTACACTAAGACACCCAGTAATAAGGGGATATAAGGAACATGATAAAAGCACAGCTGATGTAGAAAACTAGCAGTTTCTTGAGTAGGGAAAATCACAGCATTGATATTATACTTCAACATACCAGGCGAAAGTGGACACCACTTAACAGCTGGACGAGTAGTCATAGAAGACGGAATGACAGGTGTCGAACATGACTGAGCTTGGAAATGGAAATTAGAATAATACCTTGCTTTATATACCCAAGTCACTAGGAAGTAGGATGATTCAAAAGCCTCCACCCTTGTTTCGAAAGTAGAGCCAAATTAAAATCCTTTATTTTCCTAAAACTCATTCCACCAATAGAATTTGGAAGGCATAATTTAATCCAGGAAGTTTATCAGATGCCTTTGCCATCTCAATTATTCGAGCCCCACTAAAATGGGTTCATCAGACGCTCAAGCTACGCACAAAATGACTCCATAATTAAAAACAAGCTCATAGCATAAGAAGGAACAGACTGAACCACTGATTTTAATCAACACTTCCTTACCAGCTCTCGAAAGGAATTTACATTCCCCCGCAGTTCCAACTCGTCAAAAGCGAGACATTCTTATTCAATTTTAAATACCAACTCGTTAAAAGTGAGACTTTCCTTTCTTCTTCTTATTATTATTATTCTTCCCTTTATTTTTTAATCTTTCTTTGATTTGGAATTCCTTTGGGAATTTTAGAATTACTAGAAGGAATTCCAAAAATGGGAATTCCAAATTTCTGGAATTTCAAAATCTGAAGAATAATAAAAAGAAAAAGAAGGATAGTGATATTTTCTCTCTGTAATTTTTTCTCTCTCTATACTCAAAAACAGAGAAGAAAAAAAAAAAGATTACTCAAAAATATATATTTTTTCTTAATTTCTCCATTGATCTACAAAAGAGAAGAGAGGAGAGAGAAAGAGTTGAAAAGGAGAGAGAAAGATATAAAAACAAACAGAGAGAAGAGATAAATAAGAGAGAGAAAAAATATTTTTCACAAAAACATTACTCACCACGCTAACCACCATCGACAGTGTTAGCAAAAGATCCAGCGACTTTATAAGGGAAAATTACATAGAAATTCAACTTTTAACAATTATCTATAACTATGTCAAGGGATGATTTTGAATTATATCAAACTAGTAAAATCAGTATTTTTAATATATTTTAAGAATTAGAATTTATAAATTAGGAGTTTAGAATATATTTTCTACCATTTATGATATATGAATTGGAGTCTATGATTTTTAAATTATAATGTAAAATCATAATAAATAGAAAATAATGACATATTAAGAATTAAGTTTGATGATATGATTTAGTTGTAATTTTGTACTTAATTATGATATTCATGTATTTCACCCATTTTATAACGGTGAATATCTAAGCCCTTAGTTTGTAACAAAAAATGCCACAATAACTTAATTGTGAAAACATGAAACCACATATATTTTTTTTTGAAATTTACTCAAAAATTTATTAATATTAAAAAATAAAAAATATATTTTTCTGAAATATAAATAAATAATAATAATCCCTACCAAAAAAAATAAATAATAATAATATTTATAAAAACAATGGATATTTATATTTAGGGTAATTAATTTATTAGTCTCTATTTGATAAAACACACTGTTTAGTCCCTGTATTTTCAAAAATACACGATAAGGTCCCTAATCTTTTTTTCGATGAAAACTGTTTAGTTCCTAACGTTTTTCTCGGTGAACTGTTTAATCCCTCCCGTTAGACTTTCATGAAGATTCTATTATTCAATTTGGATTTGAGTCAAAATCTATTTAAAGTAAAAATGTAATGCCTTCACTACCCTTTACCACAAAATCAAATATATAAGACCATTATCTTCATTGTTTCTCATCTCTACGTTCTTCTTTTCCTTTATTTGAGTAGGCGAGAGAGATTTGAGTCGATTTCTACCTTCAATTCAAACAGGAAGAGTGAGAATGAGTGATTCGATTATGGGTTTGAGATTCAATCTTTTCTCCATTTTTTTGTGAGCGCGAGTTGCAGGGGAGTAGATGAGGGTGTGCAAGGAGCGCTAACATACAGGGCCTCAAAATTACAAGGGTCCCAAAATTTAAGATGTGTTTAGTCAAATATAGATATTAGCTTAAATAAAAATAAAAATAATATAATGTAATAAGATTTATTTACATTTTTTTTCATTACATTGAGTGCATAGGTAATTTAGATATTCAATCATTCAAAATTTACAACTTTAATATAAAATTCTATTAAATATTAAGGGTTTAAAAAAAATTAGCATAAGGGCCCCAAAAAGTTTAAGACGACCCTAACGAGTTGTGAAAGAAAGACATAGAGATGTGAATTGCTTTTGACTGATAAATAGTGAAGGGTGATTTAGTCATTTCCGAATTCATAAACGGTAAAAAAATCTAACAAACAGACGGAATGACTAAACAGTTCACCGAGAAAAAGGTTAGGGACCTAACCGTGTGTTTTTGAAAACACATGAACTAAACAGTGTGTTTTATCAAAATATAGGGACTAATAAATTAATTACCCTTATATTTATAATATTTTATCCTTCTAATCCCTTTAATTTCTATTGAAGCTAAGGACACGTGGAAGCAAAGTCGTTAAATCTAGGTTAATTATACACATTTTTTTTGGTAGAAACAGGAAAGGAAAAAACAAACAAACAAAAGAAAACCTAACCTGGGATCAACCTAGGAAAGCTAACCCCGATCCTATCCTCTAAAAGAAGAGAAGAGAGAAAGATAGGAGGATCAGAAAGGGTAGTGACGCCCAACATCCCCGCATGACCAGCCGCCGCCAAGCGATCCGCCACTCGGTTTTGCTCTCTGAAAATGTGGCTGAACTTAATGAACTCAAAGGAAGAGCAAAGCCTTTTAATAGCTTTGATAAGGTTGCGGCTATTAAGACAAATAGCATGATTATCAGAAATCATATTGATGGCCTCCATGTTATCAGACTCAACATATAACATCTTCAAACCCAGACTCTTGGCAAGCTTTAAACCAGAGAGAATACCCCAAAGCTCTACTGAAAAGGAAGAGCCCATCCCCAGATTCTGGATGAACCCAGATAGCCAGGCGCCCCCCGCATCTCTAAGAACACCTCCGGCAGCAATCTTTCCATCATTGAGGCAGGAGCCATCCGTATTCAACTTCACCACCCCCTCTCTCGGCCTGCTCCAACCAAGGAGGTGGACATCTCTTTTCTGGGTAGAACTGGCAAGGGGGTCCCCTTTGAAACTCTCAGTAATAATAGAGAGTTTTTTCGAGAAGAATTCAACTAAGTTAGGAATAAAAATAGTTTTATTACCAAAAATCTCCTCATTCCTCCATTTCCAAATTTGGTGACAGATGATAGCAAAGAAAATATCACCATGCTCTATATTAGCCAGTAATTTCCCACTAACACCATCAGAGAACCAGTCATACTCAGAGTGGGCAAGGAAGGGAGAAAGAATATAGTGTGGGAGGATTTTCTTCCACACCTCTTTACTCTTAGAGCAGTCCCTAAGAGCATGGCATAAAGTTTCATCATGGCCTCTGCATCTACTGCAAGCCCCTGAATCCACCAAATGCCGTCTGTGCCTATCCGAATTAGTAAGCAACCTGTCCTTAACCCCCAGCCACAGGAAACTCCTAATACGGTAAGGGATTCTAAGGGCCCAAATGGATTTCCAAGTATCAGAGAGAGGATCAGACCTGTTGGGAGTAAAAGCTTCAAAGGCCGATTTGCAGGAATAAACACCATTGTTAGTGAGGGCCCAGCAATGCCTATCCTTGTCTTCCTCTTGATTACTTATCTTCACTCCCCTAATTCTAAGGAGAGTATCCAGGCTAAAGAAGGAATCAAACTTTGACCAAATCCAGTCCCCTTCAGAGTCCACCGCATCGGCAATCCTCAAATTACGGAAATTACTAGGCGGAGGGGAGCTACACACTTCTAATAACGGTTTGTCTCCTAACTAGGTATCATTCCAGAAACTGATTGATTTGCCATTACCCACCTCCAGGCCAACCCCCGAGCAGAATTCTGCAAACACAGCGCTAAGCCCTTTCCAGAGGAAAGAACAATTGACAACTCTCTCCTTAGGGCCCCCAAAGATTTTGTCTTTTCGATACTTACCACAGAGAAGACGAACCCAAAGAGAGGAAGGGCATTTCCACATTCTCTAGAGAAGCTTCATTAATAAGACTTTGTTATTATCCTTAGCTTGTCTTATTCCAAGACCCCCCAAATTTTTCGGTTGGCAGACTTCCTTCCAAGGGACAAGGTGAATCTTCTTCCCCTCTCCAGACTCTCCCCAAAGGAAACGCCGGTTAATTTTGTCAAGCTCATTAAGAACAGGCTCAGGCAGTTTGTAGGCTTGCATGATATGATTAGGAGCCGCGCAGTTGACAGACTGAATTAAAGTTAGACGGCCTTCCAGGGAAAGAGAATTGGCTTTCCAACTAGCACACAACCCATTAGTTTTATCCAGAGTCTCTTTAAAAGAGGCTTTGGAGACTCTGTCGCTATGGAGAGGGACCCCAAGGTACTTACCCAAAGAGTGGGTAAGAGGAATACCAGATAAATCACTTAGCTTTTTACAAACTCCTTTATCCATGTTTTTAGAGCAAAGCATCCGAGATTTTTGGATGTTGATCTTCTGGCCAGAAGCAGCGCAGAAGCAATTAAGGATATCCATAACCACACCAACTTGCTCCTCATTCCCTTCCACAAAGATCATCACATCGTCAGCGAAGAACAAATGGGTAATAGGAGGGAAAAACTTGTTGATGGACACAGGATGGAAACTCCCCTTGCTCACAGCCTCTTGGATCAGGTGAGACAACCTCTCCATAGCAATAAAAAAAAGGAAGGGGCTCATAGGATCCCCTTGACGGATCCCCCTGGAGGGAGAGAACTCATCAGACATATCTCCATTGATCAAGACTTGAAAAACAGGAGAAGAGATGCAGTCCTCAATCAATCTCCTCCAGCTATCCGGGATACCAGCTCTCTTTAAACTATCCAGAAGAAAACTCCAGTTTAAACGGTCATAAGCTTTCTCCAGATCCAGCTTGAGAGCCACAATCCCTTTCTTACCCTTCTTCATCTTCATGGAGTGAACCATCTCCTGTGCAATAACCACATTATCCATCATTTGCCTACCAGGAACAAAACTGCCTTGATTCTGGCTAATAATCTCAGGAAGAATACGCCGGAGTCTATTTGCCATAATTTTAGTGATAGCTTTATACAACACATTGCAAAGACTAATCGGCCTCATTTGTAAAAAGGAGGAAGGTTTTTTAACTTTAGGGATCAGAACCAGGAGGGTTTTATTAACCAGCCTAATATAGTTGGATCCGTCGAAAACACCTTTAACAAAACTGTAAATGCCTTCTTTCACAGTTTCCCAGTGTTTGTGGTAAAAACTAGCAGGAATACCATCGATCCCCGGAGCCTTAGTAGCTCCAATACTAGAAAAAGCCAGATCAATTTCTTTCTGGTCAATAGGGTGGAAAGCTTCCTTAATAGCATCCTCCTCCAACCTAGGAAAGGAAATACCAGAAAGGGCTTTATCCAGATCCACCTCATCTTCTTTAAATAGGTCTTTATAGAAGTCAAGGGCCAGGCGACGAATATCTTCATCCTCATAGACCCAATCACCATTGGAGTCTTTAATAGCGTCGATTCGATTCCTCTGCCTCCTAATAATAGTAGAAAGGTGGAAAAACATGGTATTCCGATCCCCATCCTTAATCCAAGCCTTTCTAGATTTCTGAAACCAAATAAGCTCTTCCTGTCTAAGCACAGCTTCTAACTCGTTCTGGAGATTTCTAAGATGACAGTTCAGACTGTGATCAAAACGGATCTCCAAACAGCGTTGAATGCCTTCAATTCTTCTTAAAAGTTTATTTTTCCTTCTGACAATATGGCCAAAGATGTTTTTATTCCATCCCACCACATTCCTTCTAAACCCCTCAACGGCAAGGAGAACATTAGAATGAGGCTGCCAATTGTCTTTAACAAAAATTTTAAACTCAGGATGGGACTCCCAGGCAACCAGATACCTAAAAGGTCTATTCCCTTTAAGTCGATGACATTTCACCAGCTTAACGAGGATAGGACAATGGTCAGAATGACGGAAAGGGAGATTCATCACGTTCACGTCGGGAAATCTATAAATCGCAGCAACGTTCGCGTAAACTTTGTCCAACTGAACAAACACGCTATTCCTTTTCCAAGTAAACTTGTGACCAGCGGCTCCCAGGTCAGACAGCCCGTATAAATCCATATTCTGCTTGTGATTGAGGCACCAGTTCACATAATGATTACCCCTCCCCCCCTTTCTGATCACTCATAAGGGCAATATCGTTAAAGTCCCCAGCCACCATCCAAGCATCCACCATGCTAGTACTTATAGAATACAGGATCTCCCACAGCTTTTTTCGGTTAGCCAAAACAGGATCGGCATAAACAATGGTGACAAAGACAGGTTTATTACCAGGGTAACAAACCTTACTATGAATGAATTGTTTATCCATACTGATAATATCAATTTTAACACGACCTGGCTTCCAAAAAAGCCAAATCCCCCCTGCCCGACCAGTAGCCTCAGATTTGACACAACTCCAATTCTTAAACTTTCTAACCACCTCATCTGCTTTAGCACCACTAACCTTGGTTTCAAGAAGGATTAAATTGTTTAATTAGATCATTAACATGGATGCGGGTAGCCTTGCTAGCCGCACCTCTAACATTACAAACAAAAAAGTCCATCAGAAAGGAAGACTACTGACCCCAGGCCCACACCCTAGACCAGGTATTTATTCGGGGCTCCTGAGAGCCTTGAAGAGGTGCCAGCAGGCCCCCTTTTATCCCAAGAATCCAAAGAATTATGGTTCTTTTTAGGGTTAGCCTTAGGTTTCTTCATATTCAACTTAATGACTCCCATAGTCTTACTAATTGGGACATCAATAAAAGTTTTCAAATTACTAACCTCATTAGTCATCACTTTTCCTGTTGAGCCAATGATCTGGGAGCTTGATAGGGGCGTTTCGTCCCTATCTTTTAGCGTGATTTACGGTTTAATTTTAGAAGAAATAAATAAGTTTAATTACAAAAATAAAGCATTTTGATAAAATAAAGAAATAAGAATAAATTTCGTACCTTCAGTTAATTTTCCGTGTTTTTGATTAGTTTAGGAAATAAAAACGTCAAGCTAACTCAGCTCTTAAGATTTGTATTTCAGGTACGAGCAAGGAGCAAAAATCTACTCAAATACGCGGGGCGTATTGTCCTTTACGCGGGGTGTATCATCCCTTACGCGGGGCGTAAAACATGGTGTCAGCAATAATTGCCTTATCCGCAGACGCCATGTGGAATTGACTCAGCATACGCGGGGCGTATGACACATGTCGGAAATAATTGGCCTAATCCTGAAAGTCAGACTGCACTGTCTCCCCGAGTCAACTCTCCATACGCGGGGCGTACCACCATATACGCGGGACGTACCAGGCAATTCCTCAATGATAAAATCTCAGAAACTCATTTACGCGGGGCGTACTTCAGCTACGCAGGGCGTGTTTGAGACAACAAAACATAGAATTGGTCCACATGCAGGAGATTTCTGACGGAATGGGCACTTACGCGAGGCGTAGACCACCTTACGCGGGGCGTATCATGGGTTTTCTGCACCAAATAATGTTGCTCCATACTTGTACCTTGTGAAGTTACAATCCTACCCTTAGCTTGATGTATAAATAAGAGTGACTAGCACTCATTTAGACATCTCTTGAAACCTTGTACATAGCTACATCTTATTTCTTTTGATAGAATTCTTGTTGTTTTAGATTCAGTTTTATGTAATAAAACTCTACCACCTCGAGAGCTTGTTCATTTGATCCGTCATTTCCTCGAAGTTCCGTTCCACCTTCGTCCACCAAGCTCGAGAGTTCCACCTCCAAGTCCTAAGAGACGGCCTTGAGTCCGGTTAGCTAGTCCCGAGGGCCGAATTCTCCCTCTTTACTTGCTAATTAGCTTGCATTCTTCCTATGTACTAGGCTTGGTTGTATTCCACATTTACGCTTTCCATATTTATAATATATGATTTGCAATTTCCGTTCTATATACGTGTTGATGTTTATTGCTTGTTTTGATACTCTTAATTGATTATTGTGTAGGGGAACGCGATTTCCGACGCCATTCGGGTTATCTTTAGGGAGTCATATAGGTGTTGCCTTACCGGAAGTGATGCTCCGGAAACCGTAGGAATTGACAAGCCACGGAACTTACGGGCCCTAGTTTCTGATCCCCAACATTAGACACGCCTTGACTAGGAACCACGTAGTCTAAGTACTTCACGGGTCGGTCGAACTACACGTAGTCGTCTTTGCAAGAGTAAATCGTCAACCGAATATATTCGGAGTTATTGCATATTATATTTATAACTTATCGTCACCCATGTCACTCCGTGGAGTTTTCCATTACATAAATCTGTGTCACCTATAGGTTAGGAGTAGTTTGTAGTTGTGTCTCACACCAACTCAAAGTATTCACCGCTTAGATAACGTATAAAACCGAGTCGTCTAATACTTGCAGTTATAAATCCCGTGGATTCGATACCCGGTCTTAACCGGATTATTACTTGATACGACGGGGTACACTTGCCCCTAAGTAGTCGTAGTGTCTAGTAGAGTTAAAGAGCAATTTATAAAGATCACATCCATAGATATAGAGTCCGCACTCATAATATATATATTTCGTCATAGAAACTCTACCAATAGACGTCGCGCTATCAGAGCTCCCTTTGGCAACAACTTTGGAGTCGAAAAGAGGATTAATAGAGTCACCTAGGATGGTAGCTGGCTCGGCTGATTCAAGGCCTGGCATACTTAACTCCATATGCTCATTAGATAAATCTGAATCCTGTCCATCCTTATTAGATAGGACTCCAAACCTTGACCCTGAACGGGATGCTGATTCAACACCAGCACCAATCTTGATGTCAGGGGGCCTGACCTTGATCTCAGGAGAAATTTGGAGAGAATTCATCTCCTTACTGATGTCGGGAGGTTGATTCCGAATAGCATTTGCTCGTGGCTTCCTTCTGACCGACCTTTTGGCTAGCATCCATGGGCCAAAATTCCTCCCTTCACCTTGACTCTCCTCAGCTCTACCTATGTTAGTCACCACCACCTCCTCACCCACCTTCCTTCTTTTAGGACAGCCATCATAAGTATGGCCAAACATGCCACACTCATATCAGATATTGTGAATACCTTCATATTCAATATAAAAGACCTTATTCTGAACGCAGAATTTAGACAAAAGAGGCTTAGCAAGATCAATGTCAATACAAACCCTAGCAAACTTGCCTCTCACTGCCCCAACGGTAGTTTTGTCTACATGGTGAACTTTCCCAACAAGGCCTCCAATCTTATTAAGAAATCTCTCGTTATAGTATTCAATAGGCAGTCCTGGGAATCTAACCCAAGTAAGGATCCTATTCACAGAGCAGTCATGAGGATTAAAATTTGGAACCCATGGCCTTAAAGCCAAAACATGATTGGAAATGATATAAGGACCACCATTAACAACTGCATTAAAATCCTCCGCCCTTGTGAATTTGATGACATAATAGTCATTCTCCAGGTCCGTAATGGTAACCTTTCCTTTCTTTGCCCATTGTGCCTGGATCCTCTGGGCAAAGTAATTAAAGCTAATCCTTTTCCCAAGAACAGTGACAATTAAGGCTAATTTCCACTTGGATCTTAGGACACGCTTGTCTTCAGAGGAAAGACGGATCACCAGACACAGAGGGTCCTCTTGTTCTCCATCCTCAACATAAGAGTCGGAAAAGATTTCCTCAGACTCATCCTCGATAATGTCTTCCTCCATCATGGGTTCCTCCTCGACCACCCCCATAACCTTGTCTCTCTAGGAAGATTTCCCCCAATCTTTCTTAAAAAAGAGATTATCAATTGTATCCACAATTTGTTGCGGATCCGGAATAGCACTAGAAACAGGGGACACAGCCTGGTCCCTCGCTCGACCATCCACCACCACTGCCGGCACACCCATGGCAGCAATGCCCATCTCCGCTGAATCACTGCCCTCTACTGCGCATGGCGCCCCCATTCCAGAGCCAGGGCGCCGCGCGCCCAACTCCCCTGCATCAGAGTCCCAAGCCGGCACTCCTGCGTCTAGCGTCGGCGCCCGCAAAAGATCCATGCGCCGCAGCCAGATCACCACGATCCCGGGCCTTTCCCGACCCCCAATCCCCTACGCCGTCGATGCTACCAGCCGGAACCAGCCCCTCGCCCCCCCGACGAGCCGCCCGACCCCGCTCCCGTGAGCGATCCCTCACCCGCTCGCCACTCACCCGCCTCTCCCTTGAAGCTCCTGCCGATCTCGCATCCCCCCCTGCCGACTCCCCTTCCGGCTCAAGATCCGAAACCCACACCTTCCCAGTCGCACGATCCGCCTCTCCCAGCTCAGATCGGCCGCCTGCACCGTCCCGCTCCATGGTCTTCCTCGCCCTAGGTTTTTCTCTCTCTTTCGCCATTCTCTATATTCTCTATTATACACATGGTTCTTCAAGTATGAGAAAGCAAATATTAATATTACAAAAAATTTTATCATTAAAATTATCTAATTATAGTTCTATTGTCTAGATTCTGGTAATAAAAGTCATCGAAAAAGATATATAAACTACATGTAAACCGGTTTTTGCATGTGCATTAAAAAATAAAAATATATTTAATTTAGCCTTGTTAGGTTTTATCAATGTTATCAGGCTCAGACCGGACCGGTCGGTCCGACCGGTCGAATCGGGAACCGGCAAGGAATCCGGTCTGAGCCTGTCTAGGTTTTTAAATATTCAAAAAACCAGAGAGACCCGGGGTTGGACCGGGACCCGGCGGTCCGGTCGGGAACCGGGGTGACCCCGGGTCTCTAACAATGAAAAGAAAAATCTTTGGGCGGGATTTTTTTTGTTTTTAGGCGGGTTGGAAAAAGTGTGGGCAGGATAATTGTTTTATAAAATGAAAAAAATCAGCCGGCAAGCACTGCTTGCAATCAATTCACTTCATCTACTGCTTTATTTATAGTACTTGGGCATGCTTTGTTCTGCTCATCTTTGCCGATGTGGGAAACACATTATTAGAAAATTACCAATATAATCCAGCCACTTTTTATTTTTTACAGAAACAACCACAATTCTTTATAAAAAGCAGTTTTTTCAAAAGGGACCAATTGTTTTATTTTTTTTTGGAAAGAGGGACCAAATAAATACACTTGCTTTCAATATATTATTATTATACCCCAAATTATATATAATTTATCTCATGTTGATGTATTGGATTATATATAATTTATAAAAAAAAATCAAATTATATATACATATATATTTAATATATATAAATATTATTTATTTATTTATTACGTTATTCGGTTCGACCAATCCGAACCATCCGGTCCGATCAAGTGACCCGTGACCCAGTTACCAATCCGGTTTAATGTCCGGTCCGGTTCTGATAACATTGGGTTTTATTGATGTGAAAAATAAGGGAGAAGATGAATGAAATTGACGAGACTGGATTAGGTGATATGCATTCTTTATTATTTTTTAATTCATGTATAAAATATCTAGCTTAGGTATCATTTAAATAATGCAACAGGTAACTCAAAACTTAGTTAAAACCCTTTCATATTAATTCTCTAGTTATTTCTTCAATTTCTTTTTCTTGGTCTCCAATTGCAGGGGTCACATGGAAGGATCAGTAGATTAGTAGGTTAAACAACTGATTGGGGAGGAAAAATTGCAAACCAACCTAATAGATATTCAATAGAGGTTTATGGTAATCAAAGGTTCTGGATAGCATTATTTTAGAGTAGCTTGGCTGTTAAATTTATGAAAAAGCCTATGTCTTAGGTGGAAAGTATCCCACATTGCTTTCAAAGCATTTGGTGGAGATACTTATTAAGGCGGTCCTCACACACTTGGGGTGTACCCCATGGGGTACTCACTTTTATGAAAGGGTGAGGACCTATCTCTTAGTTGACCACCACACGTGCGCGCGTGCCGCCGCCGTCCGGGCCGGTGTGGTGTAAAATATATAATTTTTTATTGGTAATCTTTTTTTATTTAATTATTTACATTCTGAATTAGTCATTTCTGAACGTTTTTTAACGTCTCTTTTTAGAACGTGTCTCTCTCACAAACCCAGTCTTTCCCCACCTTCCTGATTTTCCTCCCACATTCTTCTCCACTGAATCAGAGCTCAAACATCTCTTTTTCTTAGTATAAATAGGGGTGAGACAGACTGCTTTTCAATACATTAATTCTTATTCATTCTATTTTTCGAAACTGAGCAAACTGAGAGTGTAGGCAGAAACGATTTTTGTACGGTGCAATACAAAATCGTATTTACAGATGGCTGTTTTATCCTGGAGGCGACCGGAGTTCTTACTGTTTGCAATTTTCCGGAAGTTCCGCGAACGTCTTAAAGAAAGCGACATTGTCCGCGACTCTGCCCATTTATTTTTGTTCGGTCTGTTCCTGTTTTCTGAGTTCCAATTCCAACAAGAATACTAATTAATTTGCACGACAGTGAGATAACTGTTTTTAGGCAAGAGAACCGCAAATGTCAGCACACTATGGAGGGTTTTAAAAGAAATGCTTAATATATCATTTGTTCACTGAACTTATTCAAAAATCTTGATTGACCTCTGAACTTTCAAAATATCCCGATAGGTCCCTGAACTTGTGTAAAATGTAATCAATTGATCACTCAGTTGCAAAAAAAGTAAGTTAAATGTGGAAAATATATTGCATGCGTCTTAAAAAAAAAGTAAAACAATCGAGATCGTGGTATTGCGGTTGTAATATTAGAGAATACAAGGTTTATAGTTGAGTAAATAATAACTTCATTTTTACTCTATTTTTGAATTATATAATTACATTTTAAGACACATTGAATACATCTTCCGCATTTAACTTACTTTTTTGCAACTGAGTGACGAATTGATTACATTTTAAGTTCTAACTAAATATTTTATGCAAGTTCAGAGAATTATTGGAACACTTTAAAAGTTTAGGGACCAATCAAGTTTTTTTGATAAATTCAGGGAGCAAATAATGTATTAAACCTAAAAAAAAAGAAAAAAAAGAAAAAAAAAGTGAAGACAAGAGTAGATAAGGAGCATAAAAAAGAGGGAAGGGATAGTGGGGATGAAAGTTGCATAATTCGATATCGTGTTTGCCAAAAGAAGTTTGTTAGAGTATTCTCCGTAAGCGTAATTGTGAGGCATTTCCGGAATTAAGTCGACGGAGGCATTTAGGTCTATTGGCCTGCAAAAAAGAGAGAAAAAGAAAGACGAGCAGCCAAAAAGCAAGTGGCAGTGACCGGTGAAGAAAGGCAAAAGATAAAAATGTACAAAAATTAGAAGGACGTGAAAGTAGCTCAATTAAATGTTTTGAATATTTATGCTCAATTTTACTTGTGTTTCTCTCTACCTTTAAATTATAAACATAATGTTTTAAAAGTAAATCTTTATTTTCATTTTTTAGAATTTCTCCAAACAAAGTCAATTATAACTTCAATTCTTTTTTCTTTTTTTGTTATTATATAAAAAAGAAAGGCTTAATATATCATTTGTTCAAAAAGCTTACTTTCAAAACATCCTCGTAACCCCTTAATTTGCATAAAATGTTCAGTTAGCCTCATGAAACCTACGCAAAATGTAATCAATTGATCACTCGGTTGCAAAAAAGTAAGTTAAATACGGAAGATGTATTGCACGAGTTTAAAAAAAAAAAAAAGTAAAACGCCCAAGATAGGGGTATGCGGTTCTAATATCAGAGAAGATACGTTTTATAGTTGAGCAAGTAATAACTTCTTTTTAATCTATTTTTCAATTATGTAATAACATTCTAAGATGCGTGAAATACATCTTCCGCATTTAACATACTTTTTTGCAACTGAGTGATCAATTGATTATATTTTACGCAAGTTCAGGGGACTAACTGAACCTTTTATGCAAGTAGAATGAGATATCGGGACACTTTGAAAGTTTAAAGAGCCAATCAAACTTTTTGTACAAGTTCATAGGCCAAATGATGTATTAAGCCAAAAAAAAAAAATAAGGTAAGAATATATGATATGAAATGTTATATATGGCAAAAGAAAGATGAAATGTTACGTGAGAAGATGATATTAATCAAGGTATACAGAATGAGAAAAATAAATTGTCCAAGATGGACAATCAAACAGGCTTAAAACCTTTGATTAAAAAATGAATTGAGCCCCCAAAAAGAAAAGAAGTAGTTAATAGCAGATCTCTTCAGGAATGCTTTGAAGAGCAGGAGCCCAATGACATGGACTATCCTTTGTTCTGAAAAGATGCTTCCTTCTAAGAATCTTCAACCTTTGTTCAACGATCGAACATGAAGACGGGTGAGAAATGGTGTTCATGAGTTGCAGCATTTGCTTTAAATCTTCCTTTCTGACCAACACCTTCATCCTCACAACTCCATCTTCATTTGTCCCAGAAATCTTGGATTCCAACACGTTAATGTTTCTCAGATTTCGAATCCTTGTTGATCGACTCATTTCTCTCTTTGGAATTTGTGCAACTCTCAACGATTCCATCTTTTCTTTCGAGTATGCTTTATTCTTCCTTCTATATGTCTATATATATAGAGAGAGAGAGACAGGTATGTCTGTTATTTAAAATCATCAAGGATTCAATCATTGGACGTACATATCTCAATATATATTATAACAATTTTGACTTTTATTACATATATACATATAAAAAAAAGTTGGCAACTTAAGGAGGGGTCACTTCCACAAATGCATGTGAAGCAAAGTACATCAAAGATATAATAACTATATTTCTCTTCTTTAATCACCTTCGCTTCTTCTCATTTTCGAAAACAAAAACAAACAAATAAATTATGTCTATATCAACTTGCAATGGACCCAACCATTCTTCTTTTAGGAATCTTTTAACACTAGGAGGAGTTCTTTTTCTATTAAGACTCTTCTTTTAGGAGAAGTTTTTCATGATGTGGAGTTTTCGACTTAGCCGTATGTGAGTTTTCTTTAGAGAAAAACGTTCCTTGGAAACCTCTTCATAGATCTGAAGGTCCAAATTGAAATACATAGTTCTTAATCTGAAAGCTCCTAAAATGTCACGTGTGATTCGTTTTATACGATATCATAAATAAATAATAGGGCTAATTTAGAAAATGTAAATCTAAGCTATTTAATTTTTAAGAATGTAATTACCATCGTTAGCAAAAATAGATCTTTTAATTGACACCATTGAAATAAAATTGATGATGACATGTTTAATCTAAAACTTTATTTATTTTGTATAAAAAAATACCAACATATATATAACATTTCTTTTTATTTATATTCATTTACTATTGACGTATCCAAGATTCACAAATAGGAGGTACTCATTTGAAATTTTTTTAGTAGTTTTACGCTGAAAAAATTAAGGCTCCGTATGATTATGAGGGCATCGTCCTTAGCAAGCTGACAAAAGCCTGGCGCATGGCTCACATGGCGTGTCACTTATTCAACACATCGTGTGAGCAATTTGAAGGACGAAGGATCTAAGCAAAATGGGCCACATGGAGTATTGTGTGGACTTGCACCATACTTTGCCTGATTTTACTGAATTTACACGGTGTATCACTTACTCCACATGTCGTGTGAGTTATATCAATGACAACCCCAACTTCTTCCGAGACACATCCAAACTTAGAGGAGCATGTTGAACCATTTGAGGGTTGTGCTAAATTTGTTGATGAATCATCAATTGTACACCAACTCCAAGTAGTGTGATTTAGCTATAAAGAGTTTGATCTTCCTTATGTATGTCATGAGTGGAGACGGTATACGGGTCGATGAGGAGAAAGTTCAGGTAATCCGGGATTGACTGACATGGGCTAGCAACTTTCTACTGGAGGTTCATCTAGAACTTCAGCTTCATAGTGACACCCTTTACCGAATCTTTGAAGAAAGGGAAAGGTTGGGTATAGGCGATCCGATTTTGATGTCAAAATTAGCAGAGTTGAAGAAAGTAAATACTGAAAAATATAGGATTCTAATGTGGAGAGGTAACCTAAACTATACCATGTGATCTAAACCTATTGATTTGATAAAGGTGATAAATTTAGTTATGAATTTGCAATGAGAAATTTCACAGATTTTAATAAATTTAATTAAATAATTTGAGATGTTAACGTATTGAGAAGTTTTTAAACTAATTTTGTGTAAAATCTAATGGAATTTTTTGATACCCTCCTTTTGCTAATTTCTTAATCATAGAAAGTTTATATTCTTCTATATTAAAAATATTCCACTAATATTGTTTTTTAATCGTAACATAATAATGTTATTGATGTCTATCAACCTACTGAATGTAACGATCAGGTTGAACCAAAAGTAAGTGAACAGAATAAACAAACGGTTAGAGAGAGGTTGAATGTAACTATCAACCTTCTCTAATGTTTAACTCAATATGTTATTTAGAGAGAGTAAATATGTAAGAAATAGTTTGGGGTTACATAAAGCTCCTTATGGATCCACATGTGTAGACTGTAATTTGATGTAATAAGAAGGGAGAGTGAAATGAATGATTGGAAGGGAAGGGTCACATGCAAAGGCTAATATTGCGGTGGAAATGGGAAAGCGCAGCCAATTTTAATTTGAATAATAGAAAGAAAGAGAGTGAGTAGGGAGAAGATTCAATCCAAATGCAAAATGTCAATGAAGGGCTTGCTGTATATAGGCTGTCACTTTGAAGTTTGAACAATCATTGCATTATTACAACCAACTCAACTTCCTTATATCTTATCCTATGTTTATGTTTATGTTTATGTTATCTCAATAAAGTCCTCTAACTCTACCAAACTTAACTTGCAGGATCCTTGTCCTAAATTTGCATTTATACATGACACCCTTCAACTTTGGGATCCTAATTTAAAATTATCATTCACCAACAAAAAAAACTACTATTATTCACCACAAATTTACTAACTGACAAAAATATATTTTTGTCTTTTCAGTTTTTTTTTTTAACTCCCCTTTCCAACAAGTTCATCAAGTTACCAAAGTTAATTAGTCTAATAGTTTTTTCCCTTAGTGACCTTTTCTTGGTCAATAATTCATCTGGGTGTATGAAAATATAACCAATCCAACTCAATTCAATCAAATCCAATACTCATATTTCTAATCTAAATATTGGGTGTTGGATTGGATTGGATTGCATTATTGTAGATGGATTAATTGGATTGGTTTTGTTAGAATAATTTAACTTAATTATTGAGTTGCATTGACTTTTAATTTTAATTTTAATTTTTCTTACTAATTAACGGATATTTTGATTGTTTTCAGCATTTTATTTTTGTTTGGTGGTTAGCACCAAGGATTCAGAAACTGCAATAGCGTGCTAATAAAAAGGCGAAAAAATTGGAGCTGCAAGGCATGAAGTTTAGCTGGATATTCAACGAGGTCATGTTATAAAATAAATTACTGCATTTTTTTTTGTTTTGTTTTAATAAAGAGTTGGTGCACTAGCGGACCCAGCTCAGGGCTCAAGGGAGCTCTAGTCTCGTGGCCGCCTGCTCCACCCTTGAATAAAATACATTCAGTAATTAATAGTCTTCCCTAATTTTACTTTATTAAAGCGTGTTTGTAGTATTTTCAATATTTTAAGATGGTTGGATTGGTTAAGTAGTATGTTTTGTTATAAAAGATCATGAGATGAGATGAAACTCCTTAAACATCATTTTTATTTATCTATTTGATTTTATTTCCTATTATTATTAATTACTTCTTTATTTTCTAAACTTTTGAACTGTTTTTTTCCCAAAATTAATTTTTTAACTTTAGGAATTAAAAAAATTAAATTTTATTTTATGAAAATTATAAAAAAAACTCATAAATAAAAATAAAAATATGAAAGTGGTATAATTTTTAAGGAATTAATGTTTGGTTTATAAGCTATTAAATATATCTACTTCTTTTAGGCTTAACAATTTTAATTTTTAGCATTCAACACATCAAAACGACGAAAATTTAATCTTAATTTAGAAAATCAGCATTGAACATATAAAAAAAATTAAATATGTCTACGCTAGACTTTAATAAATTACCAAAAACTGTACAACTAAAATTAGCCTTTCGAAATATGAAATTCTGACTCCAAAGAAGAGTTAGTGCTTTTAGATTTTTTTTTCTCATAATAACTTCTTTTTCTTCCATTGTGGAATCTTTTGTTTATTTTGATGTTCTCCTTTTGGACCTTCTCTTACAGTAATAAAATGGAAACCAGAGAAGTTTTGTTACAATGGAAGGAAGAAGGTCGAACAAGAAGAAGAAGAAGAGAGACTTTTCGTTTCCTCTCAAAGTCCAAGAAGAAGAAAAAGGGGATCCGCATGATATCAAGTACAGAAGCCACATTAAGTACAACACGCCACTTCTAATTGATTGCTCCAAGGGCCTTTTAGTCTTTGTACAAAGTCTAGGGGCAATTCTGACTTTTCACACAAGCAGTAGATTCTAGAAGAAGCTTCATCAGCTTATCATGGAATCAACCACACTCAAGCTCACCGCAAATTCATCTCCACCATCCATTGCAATCAATTAGATCAATGGCCACAATTAGGACACTAGTTTTATTTTTCCTTACTCTTTAAGTTTGCTTGATAAGCACACCTAACATTTCAATATAAATGTAATAGTTAGCTATGGTTTTAGCCCTAATGAGAAATACAAGATATTGATTTCTTACCTCATTCAATTAATATGGTATCAGAGAAAATACTTTGCTAAAGGTTTCATTTGTTGAACCACTATGGCTGCTCCATTGATTACTTCCAGCAGTCTCTATCACTTGCCTCAAAATGAAACTCCGACACTATCCCTGGTGTCCCAAGTCCTCACCGGCCCAAACTTCCACCAATGGTCAAGGGCCGTGAAGGTTGCCCTGATGTCGAAAAACAAGTTTGCCTTTGTCGACGGCACCATCCAAGCCCCTGCGCCCAAAGATGCGATGTACAACCAATGGGAGAGGTACAACAACATGGTCATGTTGTGGATCCACCATGCTCTATCGCCATCCATCGCTCGGAGGATCATGTGGCTCGATAAGGCAGACCAAGTCTGGGCAGACCTGAAAGAACGTTTCGCACAGGCAGATTGACTTGGAATACTTGAGCTACGCAAGGAGATACATAGCCTCAAACAAGGGAATGGTAATGTTTCAGACTATTATACCTGTTTGAAAATCTTGTATGACGAGTTGATGAACCTCAGGGCAATGCCCAAATGCACCTGTAGACAGACCTGCAGTTGTGGTGCTTTCAAAATCCTTCGGGATCAACAGGATGCGAACCAAGTCATAACCTTTCTTCAAGGGTTAAATGACTCGTATTCTACTATCTGTTCACAAATCCTCTTGATGGACCCCTTGCCCTCACTAAACAAGGCCTTCGCACTGGCAACCCAACACGAACGGCAGATAGGTCTAGCACCTGTCAAAAACAATGAAGGGGATGAAAACAATGTGTTTGCAGGATTCATAAATGCACAGAACAAAGGATACAAACATGGCAACTCAAGGTATAATAATCGAAAAACCAACAATAAAAACTCATCCTTGTGTACATATTGTGGCAATACAGGGCACACGGAGGAGATTTATTTCAAGAAACACGGGTACCCACCAAACTATGGCAATAGATGTTGGTCTCGTGTAACGTAGTATGATTAGTTCCAAGGGGGGGTTAGGAACTAATGTAACTTTTTCGCTTAATAATGCTGACTTAATTAAGTGTTTGATAATTTAACTCAACTTTGGGTCAACAAGGTTGAGTGAGACGTGAGACATCTTTAATCAGATATTGACTAGAGCTGTTTCAATTGTGAGTTGGGAAGTAACACTTTAGGTCAGCTTCCAACTCAGCACTCTGATTACTCAGTGTCGGCTTATACAAATTATTTACTGAGCAGATTAAGCAAGCAACACACACACACACACACACACACACACATATATATATATATATATATATATATATATATATATATATATATCAAGAGAAAGGAGTAGAGATTACTCAGCAAACTTATACTGGTTCGGCCTCATCGCCTACGTCCAGTCCCCGGAATCCTTCCGAGCTTTTTCAATTCTCTACTGAGCTCTTTAAAGGTAGAGCATAAACTGTTTACAATAGCAACTGAGTATGCAAGAGTACCGTCCTCTATTCGTCTACTCAATCCTATCTACCACTGAATACTATAACCGAGTATTCAGATTTTCTCTACCATTGAGTACTATAACCGAGTACTCAGCTTCACTCTTCTAAACTTTACAATTGATACACAATTGTTCTCACAAAACGAAGAACACTTTAGATGAATAAAATTCACTCTAGACTTTTACACAATGATTGGAATTGGGTGTAAGAACTTACTTTTTCTATTCAGACAGCTTCTCTTTTGGATTTTTGACTTAGTGAAGATTTTGCTTGTCTGTTTCTCTCTTGTATTTTCTTGCTATCATCCAAGTGATGAACTTGTCCATTTATAGTGAATTCTAAAGCTTCAATGATTTGAATTCGGACATATCCGTTGAGGGTAAACAGTCTTCTTTCGTCATTGATTGGTCAGCTTCCAGAATTGCAGGCCAATCCTGTCTTCTGATTTGCGTAGGAGCCATGCTTTCCAGATTCGTCTTCTTACGCCAAGTTCATCTTCTAGCGCCAGGTTTGTCTTCTTGCCAAACGTCAGATGGTTTATGTGTCTCGAAAAAATCCTTGAAACGGATTATCGAGGCTTCTGAAATGTGTCAGACTTTGTCTCACAAGTTGACGGATAATTGGACACTGACTTCATTATCACTCAGCTTGACTTAGCGGCGTCTTGAATATTGCTCAGCTTGACTTCGCAGCTTCGCCTTCAAGCTTTCCTGAAGAAGACATTTCCTTTGCAAGGCTGAGTTGAGTTCCACTCAGCTTCCACTGTGTGACTTCTTATGCTGACTTTGTTCTGTCTTTCTTTTATGAACTTTTAGTTCATGTTCTCGTTAGTCAACTTACTCATCATTGAACAAACACATTATTACAATTAAATCAAAGAACTTAAATTTAATTGTTTTAATCATGGGATTAACTTAAATAATTTTGTCAAATCAAAATCATGTGGAAAGGTGTTTCAACAATAGAAACAAAGGTAGTCCTTTCAGAACTAATCAATCCAAGGCAAATGCAGCAGTGAATCAGAATATGGACAACAGAGAATCAGGAGAGGAGGATGATAGACAGCCAAACACAAAACCTTTCTCCCTCACCAAAGAGCAATACCACACACTAGTCGCCCTATTGCCACAGAAGCCTTTGGGAAAAGCTCCGGCCTCGGGGAGTCGTATTGTCACATCCGTGTCCCTAATTTTAGTTATTATACCCTAATATAAGGTTATATTATAGTTGTTTATTGATTGGAGAGTTAATTGAATATTATGGATATAGATTGGAGGTTAATTTCATACCTTAAGTGTAAAATTAAAAGTTTAGGGTAAGTTTTAAAAGAAGCTAAAGTTTAGAGTGATCAAAACGGAGATTTTCCCTTATTGGGAACACAAATCTCACAATTCAAGGTATATATTTCGTGCATAATCAGCTGCATATTTGATCAAAATTCATATTCATCTTCCCCATTTTCTCAATTCTCTCCATTCAAACACCTAAAATCACCAAGCTTTGATCAAACCATGATATCTAGAGTTTGAACCGTTGGATCGAGCTGATTTTTTTTATAGTAGGTTCTAGACATCCTAATACACATTGTGCTTGGTGTGATTTTGATTTGGAGATTTCTATCATGGATTCGTCCTAAGCATATTAGAGTGGAAGATTTGAGGCTTAATGTGTTTATTTTCTCAATTATTGCTAAGTAAGTAATTACCAACTACCCTTTTGAGTTTTTATGTATATATATATGTATAGATAACTCTATATTTTCCAGAAAATTAAATTTTTGTGGGAGTTTTTGACATGCATTTGATTAATTGGAGTTTTTATGATTTAGTTTTGAACATGAGTTTAAAGTTAAGTTCAAGTAATTATATATGTATTTGCATGTCAATTTTAACCTATAATATATATTTATACATGCATATTTTGGGTTTTGTTTTGATAAACTTAATATATTTGATTAATAGTTGTATAAGATTTGATATTTTGAGGAATAAAATTAAAGAAAAGTGTACTGAGAAACTTTATTGAAGTTGATTTGTGAAGAAATGTGTATACATGTATTAAGTGATTTTCTATAAATTTATTTCTCAAAGTAAATTTTAGTTTTAACTAAAGATTATTAAAATAGTAATTTTGATGAAATTATGATTTATTGAAAAAAAGTATATATATGATGATTTTATGTGTTTATTTTTAAGAAATTGAAGTTATTAGTGATAAATATATCAATAAATTATTTATTGGTGATTTTGGGTTCAATAATGATTTATGATTTAATATTTTTAGAAATTGATTGAGAAAGGTATTTGAGAAAATTCTATGATGTTGATTTATGAGTTATATATATATTTATATATATATATATATATATATATCTGATTTGAGTCATATTAAAGGAGTATTTGATTTTAGATGATTTTGTATTTTGAGCAATTTTTTAGTGAATATTTGAATAATTGTGGTTCTTTTGCGGAAGCTAAATGGTTTATGGTTTACAGTTTATGATTATGAAATAATTATGAAATTTGATTGTGAAAACAGATTTGAGCATGTTATAATTTTATGATATAATATTTTTAGTATCCATCAAGAGTAATCCGGATAGGTGGTTTTTATTAAAGTCCATATTTAGTGAGAAATACGACATGTGTACACAGTTGAAAGACCTATCGGGTATTGCAAAGAAGTGTTGAGTAGGACCATGCGGGATAGGAAAATTATGAGATATCTCAATTCTATTATATTGTGGGGATTGATACATATGGGGATTATCTCTCGGATGGATACGGTTTGTGAAATATTTATTGAGATACGATTTATGAAGTATTTATCGAATTACGGTTGATTTGATTAAATGGTTAATTGCAAATTTATTCATTTTGTATAATTGATATTTTAAACAACTAAATATATATAGCTATTTTGGACATGAGTTTTATATTAAGTGTTTTAATACAGTGATTTACGTTTTGACTATGTGTGGTATTTTAGGAAATGATAGCAAGCTTGATATTTTAAATTGCATATTTGGTTAAAGGTACTAGTTTGAGTATTTTATTATGGTTTTTTTTGAGTAAAAGCGGGTTTCACGGGAGCGTCGGAGGAAGAGTAATCCCAACTAGGTTGGCACTACCCGAACAACCAAGCCTCAACCGTGGAACCAGAAATTTATTAAAGAATAAAAAAGAATAAAGAATACAAAGAATTAGTCCGAACCCGGATTACAAAATCTAAAAAGTTCTGTTCTGTTAGCATCTAAGTAGACTGGTAAAGAGCAGAATCCGGGGTAGGAGTGCCACTAATGATCCGTATTGGCAGATACAGCATACTTGGATAGGCAATCCGCAACAGCGTTCGCCTCACGGTAAACATGAGTGACTCTCATTTCTCTAGTGTGAAAGATATGAAGGCAGAACATCCAATCTCCAATTAGCTCCCAATGCACCTGATGAGAGCCTTTTCTGATTAACTCCACTGCATACAGGGAGTCACTTTCCAGCCAAAGCGGGAACCAGTTGTATTCGACTGCTTTTTTAACGGCGATGGTAATAGCTTTGATTTCTGCAAAAAAAGGCCTCGCGGTTACCAAGTGGATAAGCGAAACTTCCGATAGGGAAATTCTGGCAATTGCGAAAGACCCCTCCTGCGCCTGCGCGGTCGTTTGTCGCTGCCCCGTCCGTATTCACCTTAATCCATCTAGGAGGCGGAGATATCCACCTAAAGGACAGAAGGCGTTGAATCGGTCTTGGCTGTCCTTTTAAACCAAAATTAGCCAAAATGGTTGTCTTCCATGGAGTTATTGGCGTGACCTCTCGTCATAACACTAGCTTCTCTGATAGAGTTCCACACCATTCTTAAAACCGAGCTTACAATAGGCCGAACCCCATTGAACACATAGTCATTCCTCACTTTCCAGATGGCCCAAAAAACAGAGATGAACGCCACTTGCCAAAGCTGAAAAATCTGGGAACTGAGCTTCACACACTTCGCTGCTCGAACTAACTGCGCAATTTGCATATTACAGTCCAATTTCACGCCAAAGGCATCGCCAACCCCTTTCCACATAGCCCTAGCAAAACTGCAGGAAGTGTTGATGTGTGTTGTAGACTCCGCGTCGGCCTCGCACAGTGGACACCAAGAGGGGCCGATGAATCCTCTTCTTCTTAGATTCTCCATGGTCGAGAGTTTACCATGTATCGCCTTCCAGCAGATCAACGACCGAGAGGGCGGGAGAAATTCTTTCCAGATGAATTTTGACCAATTTATAGAATCAAACGCCGACAGCAGATCCATAGCGCTCTTGACTGAAAATTTTCCGTTATTACTCGGCTTCCAGAAGCCAATATCCTCCTCAAACGTACCAATTCTGACCTCCCTAATCTTGTTCTCTATCAATGCAGGAACCGGAAGATCATCAGACCAGCTCCCATTCTCCCAAAAGGTAGAAACTTTATCAGTTAATCTGTCTCTATCAGAAACCAGCACATGAGCCTGAGTAGCAACATCGGGACAGATCTAGCTATCCGTCCAGAAGTAGAGCTTGGAGTTACTGCCGATTAACCAAAAGATATTAGCTCTAATTATATCAAGACTGAACCTGATCGAATTCAAAGAGGAGCCTCCAAATATGGTGTTCGGACAGTTGTTGTTTTTTACGAACCGAGTCTTGAGCAGATTAGGGATTAGCCCTTTTTCATTATAAACCCGCCATCCCAGCTTGAGAAGCATGGCCGAGTTCATCCGTTTAATGTCCTGGACCCCGAGACCGCCTGCAGAGCGAGGCGAGCAAACCATTCTCCAGGAAACAGTAACCATTTTCTTTTCATTAATGTTGCCAGTCCATAAAAAATTACGCATGGCTCGGTTCATGCGGACTAGAAGAGATTGAGGCCACCTATAAATGGCGAATGAGTGAAGAAGGGAGCTATTTATCACTGAGTTATTGAGAACCAATCGACCTGCCATGGATAAGGTTTTTCCTTTCCACTTGTCAAAACGACTGAGAATTTTATCCGCTAAGGGTTGAAGCCATGCCTTTTTGGGTGCCCCAATGAAGAGAGGAACTCCCAGATATAGGATTGGTAGGCTCCCATGGCTCATTCTCATCAAACTTTTTAGCTCTGCCACTCTTCTGTTTGTAACATGCCGCCCCACATAGAACATGGATTTGTTCAAGCAAATCTGCTGACCCGAGAGCTGCGAGTACTCTTGAAAAAGTTTTGTAAATTCTCTGATATTCTGTTTAGTAGCCCGGATGAACAGAATCAGGTCATCTGCATACATTAGATGACTGGGAAATTGCACATTCCGCCTGTATTCACACAGAAGAAGAGCACCATTTCTCACTTGCTGTGTTATCCGTCTACTAAGGAAATCCTCTGCGATATAGAATAAGAGCGGTGAGAGAGGGTCACCCTGTCGGACTCCTTGCGAACATGGAAAGTAGCCTTTGGCGATGCCGTTTATCAAAATGGAGACTCTGGCAGAGGTAAAAATGTTATGTACCCACTCAGTGAATATGTCTGAGAAACCGAAGCACCTTAGGACTTCAAGAAGAAATTTCCAATCCATCGTATCAAAGGCTTTCCTGATGTCCACCTTGACCACCATATTTCCTCCCCTTGCCTTTTTAGCCAATAGATTAACTCCCTCTGAAGCTCCTGCAATACAGTCTGTGATAAGACACCCTTTTATGAACCCAAATTGCTCCGGGGAAATAATTCGTTGTGCAATGTTGGCCAATCTCAGTGCCAGGATCTTAGTGACAATCTTGAAACAAAAATTACTCAGCACAATTGGGTGGTATTGGTCTATAGTGATTGCCTCCGAGACCTTTGGAATCAAAACCATCAGACTAGAATTCCACCCTGTCGTCATCACGCCCGTGAGAAAAAAGCTGCGCACAGCAAGACAAACCTCAGGGCTCACGATATTCCAGTAGGTTTTGTAAAAAGTGCCCGTGTATCCGTCTGGACCTAGGGCGCTCTGATCATCCATATCAAAAACAGTGGCACGGATCTCATCCGTTGAGGGGACAGCAGTTAGAGAATCATTTTCTTCTTCTAAAACCAGATTCGGGATCGTCACTCTCACTTCTTCCAGATTCCTGTTTCCCAAATTTTGACCAGCAAAGATATTTTCATAGAAGCTCAACACATGACTCTCAATCTGCGCTTCATTCGAGGTGATCTCCTCGTTAATTTTGAGGTGCTTTATCCCCAATTTCGTTTTTCTGCGAGCCACTTGTTGATGAAAAAACCCTGTGTTTCGATCCCCTTCTTTGAGCCAATTCGTTCTGCTTTGCTCCTTATAAAACATCTCCTGCTGCAGTAAGAATTTCTCAAGATCCTCATGGGCCTTTAGTTCCATTTGATGAAGCTCATTCGAGAATCCCTCAGTAGCAACCCGATTTTGAACTGATTGAAGCGCCATTTGGGCCTGCTCAATGTTTTGATTCAAATTTCCGAAAGTATTTTTATTCCAGTCCCGGAGCAGAAATCTCAGGCGTTTAAGCTTAAATCCAAGCCGCTGCATAGGGTGCAAATGGGGCGTGTCTGCGGTCCAATTTTGTTCAATAATCCCCCGAAGGGCCTGATCCGTGGTCCACATTGACAAAAATCTGAAGCGAGCCGGGATAGGACTGCCCGCAGAGCACATCAGGATAATCGGACAGTGGTCAGAACAATGCCTCGGAAGCGCCAAGCAAGTAATGTCCGTCCACGCCTGAAAAAAATTTAGATTTCCCATAGCTCTATCAATTCTGCATTCAACTCTATGGGATCCTCGTCTCCCATTTGACCATGTGTAAAAAGATCCTCTTGAGACAATGTCCGACATGTCACAATTGTCTGTACAATCATTAAATTCCTGACAGGATGACCTTTGAGGTGGCAGTCCCGTTTTTTCGTGCGACCCTCTAGTGACATTAAAGTCACCAATCATTGCCCAAGGGCCATTACAGTTATCAGAGATGGCCTCTAGACTATCCCATAATCTGCGACGCTCCGCCGGGGTGTTAGCCGCGTATATCACAGATAATATAAAACTGACTTCATCCAATTTTAGACTGAAAGTAATATGCTGTTCATTCCGCTCAACAAGAGTCACCGGGAGATCCCGTTTGACCAAGACCCAGAGAGAAACGGGGTTGTGGTTATTAACAAAGACCAAATCCATATCCAAACTGATCCAAAGAAATGGAGTAATAGAGGAGAAACTAACCATGGGTTCCGCAATGCAAAGAATGTCCGGTTTTCGATCCCTGCAGATATTTTTCAACCTTCTTTGTGTGTGGGCATTTGCAAGACCACGACAATTCCAGTATAGCATAATCATTGGAGACGCGACGGTATCCTGGTTTCCCTGGTCGACATCCTGATAGGGGGGAGCATCTTCTTCTTATTTTTAACTTTCTTCTTCTTTGAAGTTACGGGCGTCCATTCACTGTCATCTTTATCAGAAAGCGATTTATCGGCATCACTTTCGCATTCCTCTGCCCAGGACACTTTTTTTGGGGTAGCCGATATCATTTGTAGGTCGTCTGCGTCAATAGCTTGGTCCTGAGTGGTTCTAACTGGCTGAAACACCACCATTTGTCCCTCTTTATTGCTGTCATCCACACCAGCCCCATCAGGCCTTTCAACAGTGCTCGATTCCAAATTTTCCGTGCATTCCCCATTCGTTTTATCAGCATGTGATTCCCAGGCTTGATGAGAAGGATCATTACTGGTCTGCTGTGAAACCGCAGCTCCGTTTGTGCGCTGCCAGAATCTTTTCTGAGGGATTCATCGTTCAGTCTCAAGGCCTGTGCCTTTATCCTTCTCAGCATTTGGCTTATCGACTTTCTCATGATTCCTTTGATCTTTTTTCGGGTTGTTCCTTCGGCAGTTTGCTGTAACATGTCCAACTGAATGACATTCAGAGCAATATCCTGGTAAATTTTCATACCAAATCTGTGCCCAGATCATTAATTCATCTGTATCAACTCGGATCTCATGGTGCAGGGTTTTTGATAAGTCAATATCTATTAGAATTCTTGCATAGTGACCAAACTCTCCCTCAATTGTGTTTTTGTCTAGACGTAAAGGCACACCAATCACCCTAGCTATGTCTGCGATTATTTCTTTATCCCAGAATTCCCATGGAAGATTATACATTCTAACCCAAACCTGAGCTGTTGTAGTTCTATGATTCGCCGGGTCAAATCCTGGTTGCCAAGGCGATAGCCTTAGGATTCCCGGTTTTAATGACAGTGCTCCTTTACTCCAAACAGATGTTAGGTCTTTCTCCGCGGATAGGTTGATGTGGTAAAAACCTTTCCCCAACGAGATTAACTTCCATTGTCCTTGTAGACCCCACAGCGTATTCAATTTTGCTTTAAGTTCAGTATGTTTCCATGGAGATTCCCCTTTAGTTAAGGTGATCCGCCCAATTACGGAAAAACGGCAAGCTTCAACTCTGTTATTATACTTTTCTTGCGAGATCTTAATTGCCTTCAGTCCCCCAATATCTTGAATCCTCGGTGGATTGGAGCTCGGTTTCACTGTTTCATTTGATCTGTTGTTTTTTGTAATCATATCCGCGTAAGATAACGGATTCTGCGTCCTGATACCGAAAGTAGCCGGAGGCTTATTCATTGTGTGGCCGGTGTCACCGTTGATTCCTGGCGAGGAGATCTCCGGAAAGAGATCGGCGGCGAGAGACATGATTTCCTAGGGTTTTGTCATCGGCCGTTCCCAATCCAAAAATACAAATAAGCAAGTTTCAACAAATTAGATCTCAAAATATAACATATTGAGTATTTTATTATGGTTTGATCCATAAAATATTCATTTTGAAGAATATGAATTTTATATGATACATTTCGAAAATTAAACTATAAATATAGTTATTTTGAGTATAAGTACTTTTTGTAGTTGATAATTGCTTACTGAGATTTGTGTCTCACCTTTTTAAATGTTTTAATGCTTTTAGGTGAGAAAGTACTGGATAGAGAAAAGTTTACCGACCGATTATGCGAGGATTGGAAGTTATTGCTTATCGTTAGAATTATTATTAGAACCTTAGTATTTAAATTGTAATATGATGGAGAGTTGGTAAATATGTTGAGGTTCTTGAATGAATAATGTAGTAGGAATATTGATTTATTTAGAATATACATTTAAGAGGAATGCCTATAAAAGTGATATTTATGATATTTGGATAATTTGAAGACTACTAAGTGTTGATTGTGATCTTTCTATTTCACGCCCGATGCCGATTGAGGTCGTTTAAGGGTCGGGTGTGAGAGTTTGGTATCAGAGCCCAGGTTAAATTCTTCGGACCTAAGGTTGATAGTAATTGAGGAATATCGATATTTGGTAATAGCTAAGAAATAATTTGGAATTTTTCGAGGATTGAGGAACTAGCTAATGAGGTGTAAAAATGAGATTTGATGGTTATTAATACATTGGGTGTATGAAAATTAGTAAGTTATCGGATATTTGGTGATATCGAATTTTTAAAAAAAAAAAATTTACGCAATGCGCTTACATTAAAGAAGAAAGAAAAATCCCCACCAGAAACGGATGTGATTCGAACCCATGACATCCCAAGGTATAGGTAAGCTCTCAACCACTAGGCTAAGAGCTTCACCACGGTGATATCGAATTGAAATTTATATTCGGGAGTTTAATAGTTATCTTATAAATATATATATATATATATATATGTATATATATATATATTAGATGAGAAATAAGGGTAGAAGACTTTGAATAACATGACGAGTTTATATTCTTAAGAGTATAAGTGATCGAGGAAATACTAAATTAATGAATTGGAGATATTAGACATAAGCTTGAGGAAAATACAATGTGGAAATTTTACTAATTATCATGGAGTTTGATTGGTATTTTGGGGGTAAATTACATATGTGGTGTACAACCTTTACTCGTAATCACACTTTGGTGTACAACCAAAATTTTGTCACACTAAACTGTACAACGTTCTAGTGACCTCCCACTAGAGTGTACAGTCGGTAAAAATGATCGGTCAATGCAAGTCAACCATGACACGTCATCAATTTGACCACTTTAAAAAGTCAAAAATTTACACTCTATTATGAAATTACTAAAATATCCTCATCTCCTTCCTTGAATTCCTCTGTCACACTCTTTTCCTTTCTCTCACTAAATCCTCTCTGATTCTGATATTAGCAACGCCGCTTGCTTCGCCGGTTCCGTCTTCTCTCGCCTCACCATGGGTCCTATCTATGATCTTGAATCCTCTCCGTTTTTATTCATTTTCGTTGAAGATTGCAATATTTTTCACTATCTTCTTCTCTATTTTTGAAGATACTGATCTATTTTCACTATTCCTTGAATCCTGCTATCGGTGTTTCTAATGGTGTTAAGAATTGTATTACGGGAAAGTCTGATCAGAGATCTGTTAAAGAATGTTCTTCTTCAGATGCACTTCCTGTTGATTGTAGCAAGATTAAATGTGGTGGTGGGAGCTCCGGCGGCGACGGTGACGACGGAGGTGGTGGTTCGCCTAAAAGAAGACCTCCGCGTTCGAGAACGCCAGGTTTTAGGCCTTCATTATCTCCACCACGACCGACTTTCAAGACTTCACCGTCTACTAGATCATATCCTCCACCATCGACTCCGGCGAAATCTTTCCATCCTCCTCCTTCACTGCCACCGCCTTCCAAGAAAGTATCCCCTGTAACACATTTGCCACCTCCATAGTCACCACCGACGGCGGAGAAGTCACCGGCTCCTCCACCACATGAACATTCCCACTCCTATTCTCCATAGTGGCTTTGAATGGATTACAGTCTAGCAGCGCTGAAGGTGTTGTGCATACAACTGAAAGACGTCCGGCAAACCCCTTCACAAAACGCATTAAACCTCGGCGGCGTTCTCTTCCAGCGCGCCTGGATACAAGTTCTATCTATCTCATTAACCTTTCTCATCCCCTTTCTCTTCTACGATTTTCTCCCTTAATCCTGTAATTTCCGCAGGGCATTATAGTCTCCAACGACGGGCGATTTCATTCTCAATGACGGCACCGTTGTTATCCAGTGGAAAAGGTTTCACCAAGCACACATCAAGCTCCTCCGCTGCCGCGTGTTGAAAGTTTTAGAGAGATAATGGTTAGAGAGAGAAAAATATGGTGGGTTCTATTTTTTTCAATTTGGAAGGGATAAGGGTATTTTAGTAATTTCATATTAGGGGTGTGAATTTTTTTACTTTTAAAGTGGTCAAAATGTTAATGTGTCAACGTTGACTTGCATTGACCGGTCATTTTTACCGGCTGTACACTTTAGTGGGAGGTCACTGGAACATTGTACAGTTTAGTGTGACAAAATTTTGGTTGTACACCAAAGTGTGATTACGGGTAAAGGTTGTACACCACGTATGTAATTTACCCGGTATTTTGGAGATTACAATAGACATTAATTTGGAGTTAGCATAAATAGTTGAGGATATGTATATTGACAATTGAATTTGTATATAGTACCTTCATTGATAATAGTCAAATAATTTTTTTAGTTGAAGTTTGTGTGATTATAGTTTATGTTTATATATGGATCAAAACTAAGAGTTTATACGTCAAATAAGAAAATCGAATGACATTATAAATTTTATTGACTTCTATATGTGTAAAGGTATCATTTGGAGTTTGGAGGAAAAAAAACATTGATTATCGTAATTTAGGTACTATATATTCATTGACTATATGGTTTGGAGAAACGATTGAAGTTTATTTGGTTGGATTAATGGTATATATGATGGTGAAAAAAATGGCATAGTAGTTCAATTGAATTTAAGGAGATAAATGGAAAATTTTAAGAATGACATGGATATTAAAGTTTTATGAAATGTGTCTTATTGATAGGAAATGATATTATAATAATAAAGTTTATATTTGATTGATGATAATGATTGAGGATTATAATATAAATCATGGTTTGAGTGAAAAATTGTAGATATAAATATTATTATCATGATGAAGTAAATTATGTGTTGATGCAATTTATTGATTCAAATTATTTGAAGTTTAAGAAAAAAAATATAATATCGTACATATTAGTGGTTCAAAAGTGATTTTTTTTAGAAGTCTATAGAATTTGGAGATATGTGAAATATATTTGATATATATGCGATGGATGAAATCAATTGTGATTTAAATCTATTAAAGTGGGATTTGGTTTAATACTAGGAGGATATGAACATAAAGTATATCATATTATATAAAATTGAACAAATGATATTTGAAGTTTTATTGTGGATTTATTGGGTGATGGAATTAACTAAGTTTAAGTTTAGAGTTACTAAGAGTTATATATAAATGATTATTACACAGATGTCGATATTGATAAATATTGAAGTTAATGGAAAGAAACATTAAAATTCGTGGTCTCATGTTGATCATGAGGAATCTTTGTAATTTAAAATAATTTTGTGATCTTGGAGATTATTTGAGGAAGAAAATTAAGATAGAATAGAGAACATGAATTTCGAGGACGAAATTCTTTAAGGTGGGGAGAATTGTCACATCCGTGTCCTTAATTTTAGTTATTATACCCTAATATAATGTTATATTATAGTTGTTTATTGATTGGAGAGTTAATTGAATATTATGGATATAGATTGGAGGTTAATTTCATACCTTAAGTGTAAAATTAAAAGTTTATGGTAAGTTTTAAAAGAAGTTAAAGTTTAGAGGGATCAAAAGGGAGATTTTCCCTTATTGGGAACAAAAATCTCATAATTCAAGGTATATATTTTGTGCATAATCAGCTGCATATTTGATCAAAATTCATATTCATCTTCCCCATTTTCTTAATTCTCTCCATTCAAACACCTAAAATCACCAAGCTTTGATCAAACATTGATATCTAGAGTTTGAACCGTTGGATCGAGCTGATTTTTTTATAGTAGGTTCTAGACATCCTAATACACATTGTTCTTGGTGTGATTTTGATTTGGAGATTTCTATCATGGATTCGTCCTAAGCAGATTAGAGTGGAAGATTTGAGGCATAATGTATTTATTTTCTCAATTATTGCTAAGTAAGTAATTATCAACTACCCTTTTGAGTTTTTATGTATATATATATATATATAGATAACTCTATATTTTCCAGAAAATTAAATTTTTGTGGGAGTTTTTGACATGCATTTGATTAATTGGAGTTTTTATGATTTAGTTTTGAACCTGAGTTTAAAGTTAAGTTCAAGTAATTATATATGTATTTGCATGTCAATTTTAACCTATAATATATATATATATATATATATATATATATATATACATGCATATTTTGGGTTTTGTTTTGATAAACTTAGTATATTTGATTAATAGTTGTATAAGATTTGATATTTTGAGGAATAATATTAAAGAAAAGTGTATTGAGAAACTTTATTGAAGTTGATTTGTGAAGAAATGTGTATACATGTATTAAGTGATTTTCTATAAATTTATTTCTCAAAGTAAATTTTAGTTTTAACTAAAGATTATTAAAATAGTAATTTTGATGAAATTATGATTTATTGAAAAAAAAGTATATATATGATGATTTTATGTGTTTATTTTTAAGAAATTGAATTTATTAGTGATAAATATATCAATAAATTATTTATTGGTGATTTTGGGTTCAATAATGATTTATGATTTAATATTTTTGGAAATTGATTGAGAAAGGTATTTGAGAAAATTCTATGATGTTGATGTATGAGTTATATATATATTTTTACATCTGATTTTAGTCATATTAAAGGAGTATTTGATTTTAGATGATTTTGTATTTTGAGCAATTTTTTAGTGAATATTTGAATAATTGTGGTTCTTTTGCGGAAGCCAAATGGTTTATGGTTTACAGTTTATGATTATGAAATAATTATAAAATTTGATTGTGAAAACAGATTTGAGCATGTTATAATTTTATGATATAATATTTTTAGTATCCATCAAGAGTAATCCGGATAGGTGGTTTTTATTAAAGTCCGTATTTAGTGAGAAATACGGCCTGTGTACACAGTTGAAAGACCTATCGGGTATAGCAAAAAAGTGTTGAGTAGGACCATGCGGGATAGGCAAATTATGAGATATCTCGATTCTATTATATTGTGGGGATTGATACATATGGGGATTATCTCTTGGATGGATACGGTTTGTGAAATATTTATTGAGATACGATTTATGAAGTATTTATCGAATTATTGTTGATTTGATTAAATGGTTAATTGCAAATTTATTCATTTTGTATAGTTGATATTTTAAACAACTAAATATATATAGCTATTTTGGACATGAGTTTTATATTAAGTGTTTTACGTTTTGACTATGTGTGGTATTTTAGGAAATGATAGCAAGCTTGATATTTTAAATTGCATATTTGGTTAAAGGTACTAGTTTGAGTATTTTATTATGGTTTAATCCATAAAATATTCATTTTGAAGAATATGAATTTTATATGATACATTTCGAAAATTAAACTATAAATATAGTTATTTTGAGTATAAGTACTTTTTGTAGTTGATAATTGCTTACTGAGATTTGTGTCTCACCTTTTTAAATGTTTTAATGTTTTTAGGTGAGAAAGTACTGGATAGAGAAAAGTTTACCGACCGATTAGGCGAGGATTGGAAGTTATTGCTTATCGTTAGAATTATTATTAGAACCTTAGTATTTAAATTGTAATATGATGGAGAGTTGGTAAATATGTTGAGGTTCTTGAATGAATAATGTAGTAGGAATATTGATTTATTTAGAATATACATTTAAGAGGAATGCCTATAAAAGTGATATTTATGATATTTGGATAATTTAAAGACTACTAAGTGTTGATTGTGATCTTTCTATTTCACGCCCGATGCCGATTGAGGTCGTTTAAGGGTCGGGTGTGACAAGTGTTAACACCTTCGTCAAAGGAGAAGGTTCTGGTAACGCTTAATATCCTAACTCTTTTTCATCATTTTGGATAATAGACACAGGGGCCACTGATCACATCATTTGTGATACTGGACTATACAGTTTGTATGCCCGAATAGAAAAGTGTTGGGTCAATTTACCAAATGGAGAAAGGGTTAGAGCCCAGTATGTGGGCATAGTGATCCTTAGCACACAACTTATACTGCATAATGTCCTATGTATACCTGCCTTTGATTACAATCTTATCTCAACCAGCAAATTGTTGAAAACAGGAAAGTTGCGCATAGTAATAACGGGTTCAATATGTGAAATACAGGACACAGCAACTTGGAAGAAGATTGGCTTGGCTAGAGAGCATGCAGGCTATATTACTTGGAACACCCACTACCAAACACCTTTCATTCTGCTTTTTCAATTAAAGCCGATTTGTGGCATTTACGTTTCGGCCATCCCTCTTAGGAGCGGTTAAAGGGCCTTAACTTACCATGTAATGATTTCAATTCCTTCAAGGCAATACCATGTGATATTTGTCAAAGAGCCAAACAGAAAAAACAACCATTTTCTTTAAGCCACGGTATAGCAGTAGAATGTTTTGACATAATTCATGCTGGCATATGGGGACCAGTAAAGGAATCTCACTCTAGCAAGCATTATTTTTTAACCATAATTGATGACCACAGCAGGTATACATGGATAACACTAATGCAGACCAAAGGTGAGGCAAGCATAGCACTGCAACAATTTTGCAAATACATTGGCAATCAATTCAGCAAAACTGTAAAAGTTATAAGGACAGACAACGGCCCCGAGTTCATCATGAAGGACTTCTGATGAGTGTAAAATGTGTATAATATTTTGTAACAATTTTGGGAATAAATGAACAATAATGCAACATATCGTTCTCATAATACATTGTTTTCGCAGATTGTTTGTGATAAGCAGCTACCTGTTCGGTAGCAGAATCCACACGGTGAACAAGTAGGAAAGGAGTGCGGACAAGCGAAGAACAAGGAAGAGAACAAGAACTCGTGGGAACAATTTGTACCCGAAGAACTTGATCAATCATCCTTAAATCATTGGAGACCTTTCCAGAAGAAGAATTAATGCTGGAGGCAGAACAACCATCCCTCACAGAAGAAATCATCCGGTATGGGCGGACTGCTGTACTGCAGACTGTTCCTGACTGTCAGAACACTCTGCCAGACCATATCTTCTTTATTTTATTATATCTTGAATAATGATTTCTTAACAATTTCAGGCTATTTAAGGAGCCCTCATTTTGTATGTTAAAAGCATTCAGATTTTCGGATCTGAAGCCTTGTTGTGAAACTTTGTTTTATGTGTTTTAATATATTGTTGTTTTCTTCATTGTTGTTTTGTTTTATCTCATTCAATCATGAGTGAGTAATTTACTAAACAGGTATGCAGCGGAGCAGAAATAGGTAAACATGGCAGGTTAATTCCTCTCTAAACTCATTAAGTGCGTATGGCTTGGCTCTTCAATGAGTAATTAACGATAAATAGGAGTAGCTAACCTGTTTTTAAGCTGAGCAATCACGAGGAGACTCTCTTTGCAAAGCTGAACTTTCATTGAGCACATTCAATTATGACACAAAGACGTAATTAATTAAATGTTAAGAGTTTTAGTTGTTCTAACTAAATGCTTTCTTGTTCTTAAAGCTTAAGAATACATTAATCTCAAGGAGACTTATTTTAATTATTTTTAAAGAACGTTGGGAACAAGGGACACCTGATGTAGGAAAATAGACAAGCCTAGGCGCAGCGGAATTATAAAATTTTATCTATTTCCCTTTTCTAAGATCTGTTAATTGTTATTTCATATAAAGAGGGATAGAGTGAAATACCTTTTCTGAAGAACTATATACAGTTGCAAACGAAGTGCCCACAACTCTTAATCCGTGTATCACGAACAACAAAAGAAACAACACAGAAAAGAATAACTAATCAGTAATCAACCTTAATAATAGCAATCGCAATGATTGCCTCTAACAGAAATCGATACGAGATCAAAGAGAGAGTAAGAAAGATTGTAATTAGCCGAGACGGTTTTGAAACGGTTCCTCTTCCTCTTCTATTGTGTGTTGGTCGAACTTTAGGGATTAGGGTGTCTATTTATAGACTTTTCAAAACCCTAATCCCAGTTGTGTTAGGTAATTAATTAATTAGAATCTTATTCGGAATAGGATTACTAATTAGATAATTAAATAAATACTTTATTATTATCTAAATAATAACTAATTATATTTAGATAATTATTACTAATCAAATTAATAATTTAATTATTGTTAGGGATAATTAATTAGAGTTTCAATCACATTAAAAACCTCTAATTAATATTATCAGATAATCCTTTAATTTAATTTATAATCATAATCTAATTATAATTATTAAATCAAATTAATTATCCCTAATTAACTAATAAATTTCGGTCCATATTAGTGTCTCACTAATTACATTTTCGTCCTCTGGTTCCAAGTCCCATATGCGACCCAGATTAATTCATCATGATTAATTCCAACATATATATAACGGAATACCGTCGCGAGCTATTACTAGCAGAACCTATGATATTCCCCCAGAGCAATTAAGAAGCCAGGTTGATAACTGACGTTAACCTTTCTGCATTAGGTACAGTATAATACGATCCTTCATCAACTATATCATGTTGGTCAATTCCTTATAACCATGGAACGTGTCAAGGTTACATATAACGAAGAGTTTGTTTTACTTGTACAGGTTGAATTCACTCAGAAAGATAAGTTAAGTGAAATATTCATTTCTACTCTTAACTCTATCACCTTGCAAGGATTTCAGTTAATTCACCACAAACGGCCATTTGGATATATCTCCCACTTATCGGGAGTGACGAATGCTCAATCTGACATTAACTATTCCGCAATTACTTTGTGTGATACCCAACCATGCTCTCACACACCCCAGGCTCTCACCTGTTGGATCGTGCTCGCACAGAATCAAAGTATCAGACTCCATAAACCAGAATCACTAATTAACGAATGTTTGAGTCTGAGGATTAGTTATACCTACTAATACCAATGAGATGAACAGTTGACACTTTTAGATAAATTAATCCATGCTATTATCTCAAGTCGGGTCCCAATCCTAATGAACTCCTTCACCGGATCTATGTAACTGTCTAGATATCTAAATATCTAAAGCTTGTGAGATCAGCTTTCTGTCTCGACAGAAAACACTGTTACATGCAAGTCTCAACAGTAATATGCCAACCCCTATAACATATTACTTGACTTGGGTTGATTTTAAATCTATTGGTCTATTATAAAGTATAGTCTCACTTCATGCTTGTATGAACACTTTATAACTACTTAAATAAACTTAGGATTACTTTCTTTATGAAAGATTTATGCCTTTATATATAGTTACATTTTAATTCTATATATTTGATTAAACAAATGACTAAATAAACAATTTATTCATTAATATTTATATCCTAAAACAATTGTCTTTAGGAAACTAAACTCCAACATTCTCCCGCTTGGACTAAAGCCAATTGTTTCTGAAAACATTCCCATAAGCGTTCGCATGACGATCATGAACCTTTTGGGGTAAGGCATTCTTTAAAATGGATCTACAAGATTGTGCCTTAGTGGGCACTCTTTTAATTCTCACATCTGCTCTTGTTGTTATCTCTCGAAAGAGATGGTAACGACTAAGGTAGTGTTTGGACGTATTATGAGACTGCGGGCCCTTAGCAAGAGCAACAGCCCTATTGTTAATCTCATTAAAAATGTCAGGTATCACGCCTAGTTCATTAATGAACTTGCATTCCAAACTTCTTTTTAGCTGCTTCCAAAGCTGCTATATATATATATATATATATATATATATATATATATATATATATATATACTCTGATTTAATTTATTGGCTCGGTCGCGATTTCCTGCTCGGAACTATTCCAACTAATCGTACCTCTTTCAGAATAAACTTGTATTATGTAAGATCATCTTTATCTGTTTGATGACTTGTATATGAAAGTCTCCAACTTTCAAATTTCATCTCCATATACCCGGAACATATCTTCAGTCATTTTAAGTACTTAAGAATGTTCTTGACAACAATCCAGTGACCATCACTCGGATTGACCTATAATCGACTTTGTCATGCTTAAAGCAAAAGTGATGTTAGCTCTTAGTGAAAAACGCTTTGAGCACTTTTTCAACGTATTTAGACTAGGAGGGGTCAAGCAGTTTTCTCAATCTATCTCCATAGATCTTAATCCTTAAGATGTAAGTTGCTTCTCCTAAGTCTATTATGGAGAATTTTATCCGATAACCAAAATTTTCACCGATTGCAGTATAGCTTCGTCGTTCCCATTAGTAAAATATCATCGACATATAATACTAAGTAAACGAACAAGCTCCCACTAGTTTACATGTAAAGGCTCATACGAGCTCCCACTAGCTTACATGTATAGGTTTACAAGAGGCTTCTCATAAGTCGTAGGTTCATCGTCTAACACGTAAACCTCTTCGTCGGCTCCTACTAGAAATCCAAATCTCTTTGGGATTTCATCGGCTCCCACTAGAAATCCAAATCTCTTTGGGATTTGATGATCTCAACCAGACCTATGAGTTAGCAGTGTCACCAGTGTCTTATCCTATGAGACGGATTCGGGTTCCACCATCGCTTCCGCTATTTCAGCCAATCCTTATTCTTGAACTTCTTCAAGTTTAATCACGCTATCTACTTGTGTTTCTAGAAGAAACTATTTCTCTAGAAATACAGCGTGTTTGGATACTATTACTTTCGATCATCCAAATGATAGAAGTAATATCCTACTGTTTCCTTCGGAATTCCAATGAAGAAATATTTATCAGATTTAGGGTCTAACTTAATCTGATGCTATGTATTTAACATATGCTGAATACCCCTAAATTCTCATGAAAGAGAAACTGGGTTTCTTTTCCAATGAACAATTCAAATGGAATAGAACTTGGCGGTTTTGTGGATACTCGGTTCAAGGTAAATAAAGCGGTTTCCAAGGGCGTAGCCTTAGAACATCTTTGGAAGAGAGGTTGCGCTCATCATGGATCGTACTATATCTAATAGAGTACAGTTTTTCCTTTTAGATATATCGTGGTGTATACGGAGGAGTCTATTATGAGCGAATCCTATATTCAATTTAGATAATTCAGAAAATCATTAGAAAGATATTCTCCATGACGATCTAATCGAAGCACTATGATATTCTTTCTTGTTTGATTTACTACTTCATTCTTGAATCATTTGAACTTTCTCAAAAGATTCTAATTTATGCTTCATCAAGCAGATGAATCAATATCTGGTATGATCATCTTATGAAGCTAATGAAGTGACTGAACCTTTCTCTTGCTTGTGTTGACGTATGACTACATACATCTGAATGCACTAGTCTTAGAGTGTCTGATACACGTTCTCCTTTATTGCTAAAGGGTGTCTTTGTCATCTTTCCTTTAAACAAGACTTACATGTGCACATTGATTCAAAATCAACCGAGTCTATAAGCCCATCTTAATGTAGCTTAAACATGAGTTTCTTACTTATATGCCCTAGGTGACATTACCACAAGTAAGTTGAATTATCTATCTTTTAATTCCAAATGTAAAAGCACCATCCTGGCTCTTCTTTTGGAGAGAGTCTAAGTACTTCTTACAGTTCCTCTTTCAATTCCCTTCTTTACCATATTTGTGGCATTCCCATCTTGCTTTTATTGACTTTGGTTTAATGCATTTGTTCTTATTGGAATCTTTAGAATTGGGAAACTTCCCTTTCTCTCGTGAGATCCCTCAATAACAAGTGTTGACATCACTTTCTTAAGATTTGGGCTCAACCGACTTGAGCATATTCAAGAGCTCTTCTAGAGAGGTCTCTGAGTTTATTCATCTGACAGTTCGTGATGAACTTATGAATAAATCTCTAGGAGGGATTGCAGAACTAAGTCGACACTTAATTCATTATCCATTACAAATCCAATACTAGAAAGCTTTGGCGATGTAGTCAATCATCTTGACACAAAGTGCCATAACAGAAGAACCTTCTTGCATCTTGGGGCGAAACAATCATCACTATCTCATAGCTTTCGCATTTGAGTCTATTTCTCAAAACACCTCCTCCAAGTGCATAACCATGGAATACGCATCCATGTTCTCATGTTGCCTTTGTAGCTCTAGTGCCATAGCTGCAAGTATGATACATCCTGTACGTTCGTCATCTGATTGGTGCTTCCGGTAAACATCAATCTTCTTGTCAGGAGCATCATCAACTGGGACATTGGGTATCAGCGTATCTTAATACATACCCAATCCTTTCGAACTTCAAAACAATTTTGACGATGGGTATCAGTGTATCTTAATACATACCCAACCATTTCGAACTTCAAAACAATTTTGAGTTTGCCAGAATAGTTGGTGAATTTTGAACTATTCAATTTGTTATCAGTTAAAATATTATGTAGATCCATTTTAGATATGATGATTCAGAGTATTTACTTTGACTTGAGAGTGAGATAGAGTGACAGATGCTATTCATTTGCTTAATTCATTTACAATTTAAATACGTTGGACTTTATTTGTTTTTAAATTGCTCCCACTATTTTACCAAATTAATAACCCTCTATATTAATTCGAAGAATTTCACAAACTCTTTAGTGAGCTAAGATCCTACCTCGTGAAGCTTACCTTAAATGACTCAAACAAGTTCACTCCCCTTAATAGGTAGATTCATGCAATCAATCACATCAACCATGTGATTCCTAGGTTGTTGGGTTACTAACCACATTAGTAACTGATATGTTTTAATATTAATCCCAACCATATTTCCCAATGGCTTTCAATAATCCAGACGACTCGCCTAATTACTCTCAGCCACTTTAAGTCATTAACCTTATATATTTGTGAAAAAAAAATTCGATAATTCAGGTGTTACCCATAACACCCCAAGCCCTGAGACTCTCAGTCGCCCAAAGGCCCCCAGATACTGCCGTCTGAATTATAATATTAGGGGGGCAACCGATTTTATAACTTGCTTATTGACTTAACTTTTGTTTAGTGAGGGACTTTTATTTTAAGTCTTATAATCTAACCTAGTCTTGATTTGCTTTAGCATACATCAGACACATACAATTTACATTGGTAGTTATGGACATATTATCTAAATTATCCCGTTGAGCCAGAAACGGAATAAAAGATCAAACCTAGAGAAATGCTAACTATTACATATTTCTCTTTAGGTCATCCGTCTTCTCCATGACGCCTTGAAATTACATCAATATTAATTTCTATACTACTAAAGAATACTTCAACTAATTTGAAGGGAATTAGATGAGAAGAGAAATTACAATAGAGAGTAGATAAGGCAGAACATGCAAGTCCTATTTTCCAAAAAAATACCATAAGACTAAATAGAGGGTCCAAATATGTCCATAACTCCAAACATGCAAAGACTCAATTAAATAAATTTAATTGGTTGATTACATAAACTATTTATGTAATATTTTAGTTAATCAAATTAACCCTTTAAATTAATTTTACTATCAATTTAGTCCTCTAATTAACTTTATTATCAAATTAACCTTTAATTAATTTTGTATCATTTATATTTTATTCTAATTAAAATATATCAAATATAAACTTAATTAGACACTCAAAATATAACTATACAAAGTATTAATTATTTGTGTTAAATTATTTTACCAAAATTATTCAACATGTTTAATTCAACCGTATCAAATACAAATAACTAAACATCAAATAACTTTGCAAAATCAATTCCAAAACACAAAACTTTTAAGACGAGAGATTATAAATTATTGTGTTTAATCATTTTACCAAAACCGTTTAACGTGATTAACTAATACATCAAACATGATTATTAAGCACAAGAACCGGTTTGCAAAATCAAATTAAAACACATATAATTACCATATCCTTTTATTAATTATAACAATTATGTATTAATAAACTTATATGGGCTGATTCGTTGTTCCAAACTTTTAATTTTGTATCAATGAAATAGTTCGTCTAATTAACCGTATCAAATAACTTTAATTAGACAACTCAATTCAGTCTATACAATTTTAAAATAAACAACGATTAAATCATGTGGATTAATTAATTCTATATACAAATTTTAATTTTCTGAAAAACTAAAATATTTTGAAAATTCAGAAACTCAAAATAAACGTAACGGGGATGAAAACCGGATTTATCCCCATTGCGGATCACATCCGCGACGCTGGGCAATGTTGCTGCCAAAGGGCAGCAACATTCGCCCAGCACCTTCAACTTTGTGAAGGGCTGCGCAAAACAGGAGCTTGTTTTTGCGCAGCTCTTCCAAAGTTGATTTAATGTATAATTTTTTTATTATTATTATTAACTAGTCGAATACCCGTGCGTTGCGCGGGATATATATTATTTTATACTTGGTAATTTAAAATGGGTGAAATGCATTATTGGTCATTGAACTTACATGGTTGTTTTAAAATGGTCACTCAACTTCAATTTGTCTCATTAAAATCACTCAATTTTGAGTTTTGTCTCAATTAGGTCACTTTGACGATTTCATACGTGGATGCCATGTGTAGTTTCAGTCAGAGACCTAAGCTGACTCATGTTGACATATCACCTACGTCATCATTCAATGCTTTTGAATCACTGAAATTGTCAGAGTGACCTCATTGGGACAAAACTCAAAGTTGGGTGATTTTATTGAGACAAATTGAAGTTGAGTGACCATTTTGAGACAACCATGTAAGTTTGGTGACCAATGGTGCATTTAACCCAATTTAAAATATTATATTGTTATATTTGATGAATCACTTCTCAAGTTGAACCAACTTGTCAATGATAGGGATAAAATTGTTATTGACTACCAACGTGAAGGGTATACTTAAACCATTTTAAACGTTAGGGGGAAAATTGCTCTTAACTATAAATGTTAGGGGTATTTTTGCACTTTATCCTATTATAAAATAAAAAAATATATTACACAAATTAATAAAAACAAATCTATATAAAAAAATAAAATAAAAATTTATTGAACGCTACAAAATCTTGTTCTTCCTATAATTATGTTGTAGAAATAAAAATAATATTAAAAAAGAACATATTTTATGAAAATAAGAAGGATAATTTTGTAATTAACAAATAACTATAAACAAATGTTCATGAAAATTAGAGTTTTTCGTAAAATGCTCCAAAACGCTGTCGTTTTAGATAAAATGCTAAAAGTTGGGGTTATATAAACCTAACGAAACATTATATTTTCTCCGGTCTGGAGTGAAACGCTAAACGCTCTTCCGAAAAAGTTAAACAAATACCCCTAAATATGGAAAACACAGCAGTGGCTGTTCACCCTTTGTCCTTTGCACTGGATCGGAAATCTGCATCCGACTTCGTATTATTTCTTCTTTGTTGCATAGACAGATTGTAAGAACTGGGTTTGGGTGTGTTCTTATGCATCCAAATCTGAATTTTGAATGCTAAACAAAACGATCAACTGAAGGATAGAATGAAGTTGCAAATTTGCAATTGAAAACAAAATGCAGATTGATAAGGGATTGAAGATTAATAGCCTTATATAGAATGAGAGATTGAAGATGAAGAGATTATATTCAATAATTGGCTAATGAAACCGATATGTACAGTATGAGTTTATAATTATTTATTTCTCTTTTAAATATTTATCAAATGAAACTGAAAAATGTGATAATCGTTGCTTTTCCTTCATTTTCGATTTGGATTTTCAAAAATTTAAAAGAAAAAAAAATTCTACAAAAATGCCAACTCAGCTAAAATCCTTCCTAAACTACTCTCTTTATTTTCTCTTTACTTTCATAATTACTAGTATTGTGCCCGCGCGTTGCGCGGGTATCTAAATTTTTTTGTACAATTATATTTTGTATGTTATTTTATTACATCTATTAAATATAAATTATATTAGATATAATATTTTTTTTGCTACTATTTTTACTATTTTTTGGTTTATATAGTAGTTTGGATGTTTAAATATTGTGTTAATTATTACAATAAAAAATTAAATGTGTAATAATTTTATTTAAGTTATATTGGTTTTAAAGGTATTTATTAAAAGTAAATGAATGAAACTTAAGAAGTTACATATTTATTTGTTGAAATACGAAAAGGTGCAAAAATAACTTCAACGTTGATATTGAATGTTGATATTCAATGTTTATAGTTTAAAGTTAACATTATATTTTAATTATGATTCAACCACAATGAAACTCTTCAACTTGAAGGGGTGTTTGTTTATCTATTTTTCACCTCATATTTGCCTTTTCATTTTAAAAGGCAGAGTTTTAGGTGTTTGGTTAGACACCTCATATTTGCTTTTTACAGATGTAAAATATTTTTTTTACAAAAGCTGATAATCTCTGATTTTTGGAAAAACAGTTTTTTCCAAATGCAAAGATCAAATAGGGAACAGTAACAAGCAGACAGGAACAACAAACATCAAATAGCCAAACAGACCTTCGAGATTTTTAAAATTATTATTTGGAAACAACCGGAAACATTTGACATATTTTTAAACTCTTAATATAATGTTGGTTTTAAACGATCCACAATTTTTCAATTGTCTTGAGCTTTTGTTATATGAGTTATAAACTTATTTTTCATTATTATTGGTTTATACGAAGAATATTCAATAAATATCAATACGTTATTTTACTTAGGAATATTTTTTAAAAGTATCATTAAAATTGAGGAATATTTTTGTAAGTATCATTAGAATTGATGATAATAAAAAATTGAAAATGAAATTATAATTTTTCATTTCTTACTGTGCTTGAAAATTAAATCACGAATTCCCAAATATGAATTATATTAATGTAATTGTAAATAACCAAACCAAATAACTTAAATTGCAAAAACACACAAACTTCAAATTGTCTTATTAAAACTATAAAGTAATAATTCAATTGAAATCCTCTTAATTTGAGACGAAACTTAAAGCTTCTCACGAAAATAATTTCATTGAAAAGCTAAGTTTGCTTATTGACGACTTAAAATGTCATTCCTTCTTTCTTTTCTTCGCATTTAAATTGTTTTCATCTTCTGATACATCCTTCTCCTCATTTGAATCTTTTGGCCTTTTTCCTTCTCCATTTCGTAATTTAAAATAAAGAACAAAATATGTCATGTCTGAAAGTAACTTTAGTTACAATAAAATGTTTGATTATTAGTGTAATTTTACATTATAATATAATATTACCTTTGTATTTTGGTCATATTTTACCTCTTCAAATTCTTTTTTTAACAATATGTATTTTGCCTCCATTTCCTCATCATAAGCATAGATCTTCTTTGCAGTATAATTTTGATATCCTTCTTTCAGATTGTAATCACTTAATCGAATTTGAAATATATATTTTTTCTCTTCAATTCGATTGAATAAAACAGGTTTTTCAAATGCAGAATAATTTTGTTTTTCCAATCAAACAACTGCTGGTATCCCTAACAAATTCTATGCTTCCTTGTCAAAAAGTACAAATGTCGTATAATCACTTAAGTCTTCAACTTCTATCTCGAGCTTATATTTGCAATTGTGAAAAAATAATATATGTTTATAATGTTGTTCAATATGCAAAGAAAGATTATTGTAATTTTACTAATAAATTTTACCTTGGAATTGCAGTCCTTGATTTTCGTTCACATTCTTCACAACAAAATGTATCATCTTTCGGCTTTACTTTCTTTCGGCAAATTTCACATGTTAAATAGTACCATCCGAATTTATCGTTGATGCTCTTTAGGAAGTGTTTGGTTAGACAATTATATAGTAGGGAATGAGAATGACAATGGTTCATTCCCTTTCTTAATGTTTGGCTATGCAATTTTAATTCAAGAATGGGAATCACATTGCCCTTCTCTCTTCCCATCGATTAAATTGCATTCCCATTCCCTTTCAATTTTAACACAAAAAAAAAATCCCACGATTTTTATATTTTTTCAATTTTATTTTTATTTTTTGAGAAACCCACGATTTGTTAGTTTATATACTGCTAATCACTATATTTTGCTTCCAATAACTACCAATATACCCATAATAATCGGGTAAATTACACCTATGGCCACTGAACTTTACCTATTTTCACATTATGGCCATTGAACTTCATTTCTTCTCGGTATGGCTACTGAACTTTACACTTTTTAACACCAGTGGCCACTCAATTTTAACTAACTTCTCAAAATGACCGTTAACGATCTCAAAATGAAAATATTCAAGAATTAAAGTTGTTCAGAATGATATTTACCATGAAACCAAATTTTTTATTTTTGAAAATCACATTTTTTGGAGCTTTCTCTCTCTAAAAATTCACTTTCTCTCTCCTAACCAAACAACACCCAAATGACCTCAAAACGAAAATTTTCAAGAATTAAAGTTCCTTAGAATATCATTAAATCTTTGAATTTTTTATTTTTAGCCGTCAACGGTCATTTTGAGACGTTAAGTGGCCACCGGTGTTAAAAGGTGTAAAGTTCAGTGGCCATGAGCGTAGTTTACCCCATAATAATCCTATATATAGATTTTTTAAGGGTAAATTACACCCATGGTCACTGAACTTTACCCATTTTCACATTATGGCCACTGAACTTCATTTCTTCCCGGTATGGCCACTGAACTTTACACTTTTTAACATCGGTGACCATTCAATTTAACTAACTTCTCAAAATGACCGTTAACGACCTCAAAATGAAAATATTCAAGAATTAAAGTTGTTCAGAACGACATTTACCATGAAACCACATTTTTTATTTTTGAAAATCACATTTTTTGGAGCTTTCTCTCTCTAAAAATTCACTTTCTCTCCTAACCAAACAACACCAAATGACCTCAAAACGAAAATTTTCAAGAATTAAAGTTCCTTAAAATATCATTAACTCTTTGGATTTTTTATTTTTAACCGTCAACGGTCATTTTGAGACGTTAAGTGGCCACCGGTGTTAAAAAGTGTAAAGTTCAGTGGCCATACCGGGAAGAAATGAAGTTCAGTGGTCATAATGTGAAAATGGGTAAAGTTCAATGGCCATGGGTGTAATTTACCCGATTTTTTAACATATAGATTTCTTTTTCAAACATATGTTTATAAAATAGATGTATTAAATCATATATTAATATAATCATAAAAAAAATATATAATTATATTATCTAATAATTTTTTTATTAGTTTGAAAAAGAAAATTCAATTTTGTTCCATTTTGATTCTGATTCCAATTCCGAAATTTGAACCAAACAATCCCCAAAATAACCGAATTCCGATTCCGATTTAAACCAAACATATGAATTAAATAGTCATTCCGATTCTGATTCCGTAACATTCCGATTCCGAATCCAATTCCGATTTCGAGGTTTGAACCAAACGCCCTCTTATTGTTATGAAAGTCTTCTTTTGACCAATTATATAATTATTATAATATATTTTTTAATTTTTAATTAAAAAGCATAAATGTTACCTGCTCCTCTGATTCCCATTGAATTTTTTTAATATCATCTATATTCACTCTATTTCAGAACTTCTTATTCTTCAAATCCTCATTGTTGTCTTCATTGGGTATGATTCGAATGGATTCTTTGGTTCTGACATTCCTATAAATAATAAAAAAAGACTTAGATAATTGATTATTGACAAAATCATTAATATACAAAAGAATTTTAGTTGTTCATAATTTCTTCGACTTCGGGAATGTTGAAATTCAAATATATCTTGGTTGATGTAGTCGAAGATATTGTATATTGACCTACAATTAAAAAATATATTTTATTTATTACATACAAAAATATATTCGTACCTATTTAATAATTGTGCTTACCCAAAAACTTCTTCACAATCATTAATGTTAAAATAATAACCAATGGTTGATCTTTTGTGGAAATTGACCTTCCATCAAAATCTATGGCTACTTTCCTCCACAATGTGGCTCTAATCATTTTCCCTCTATAATTAAGCAACCAAGTTTAAATATATATTTATTTTGATAAAAATAAGGAAAATTAAATTAAATTGCGGAAAAATTAATTACAGATCGTACTCATAATTCATTAGCTCGAGATCTACTTTCTTTCGTTTCTTTTCACTAACATCAATTTCATTGATCGAGCTTATTGCTATGATTCTACCAACAACATCTGCAAAATTAATATCGTAAAATCAATTGAAATTAATATTTAATTTGAAACTGAATTAAATTTTATATATTTCAAATATCTCACCAGTTAGAAAAAAATTGTTTTCACATCTATCAATAAGCTTGTCAAAAGTAACAAACTCAAACTTTTGGAGAGCAATTTTGCAATCAATCTCATCCACTTGTGTTACTTTAGTTGTTAGAAGAAACACAATCTTATGCTCATTAGGAATAGGCCTATAGGTTTGTGAAGCTGGTATAATTTTGAAGTTCTCAATAACATGAATTTTGCCTTCATGTAATTTGCTTCGAAAGCTATCAATTTGAGCTTTACGGATAATTCCATGAATGGTGCTACCCTATTTTGCAACAAAAAATTATATCAATGAATTTTCAGTTTTAATGAATATATAATATATCAATGAATTTTCAGTTTTAATGAATATATAAAAATATTACAAAAATACCTCTTCATCTAGCAATATCATATCCAAACTCATTACAGAATTATTTTCTTTTGTGTTCAGTGCTTCCCATAACCTAATAACTCTGACTCTTATTCTCCACATGTCTTTTTCGGCAGAGAGGTAGCTAATTTGGTTGAAGCGAGCGTTAATTTGCAACATTGCCATACTGCATGAAAATATATTCATTAAAAAACAATTCATAAAAAAATCATATAACTCTAACAAAATTCATCATAGCCGTACTTGAAGATTTAAGTTTGTGGGATGTAAATTTGTGAAGAAAAAAATCACAAACTCCTTACATTATATAGTACAATAAATTGTAACGGTTGATGTAATAATAATACTTATTAAATACAATTAATTAATGTAATATCTCTTCATTTACCCTGAATTGTTATATGATTAAATTTTCAATTATTATTTAATAAATTAAATGAGTATGTAATTGGTACGAATTCTCCAATAACTCATATTACTCGAATTTCATATGTATTATTTAATTAATTAAATATGTAATTGGTACAAATTCACCAAGAACTCATATTACTCGAATTTCATATGTATTATTTAATTAATTAAATATGTAATTGGTACAAATTCTCCAATAACTATACCAATTCTCCAATAACTCATATTAAATGTAAATGGTAAAGGTTAATTATACAAATTCTCCAATTACTCGAATTTTATATTAAATATAAATTTTTAATTAATTAAAATCCTTTTTAATCTAGATTTTTAAATGTTTGACAACTAATGAAATAAGCCTCTAAAACACTTCTCTCATTTTCTCTCTGCTTCCGTAATTATATATAGTATAGATTTAAGAATTAAAAGAAAAACTTTAATCAAATTTTGTTTTTCCGATTAACCTTTTAAAATTAAAACTTTTATATATAAATATATAAACTAATTTACAATTACATCAAACCTTTTAAATATATATCAATAATTAATCGATTCTAACCGTTTCACTTAAATCGTTAACAAAATCGAATTTTCAAAGATTAATCTAATTAACTCTTTTAACGATTCAAACGGTTAAACCCTTAATCCACAAAACACGTATATCACATATACAAACATCGTTTTAATCAACCGTTTAATTCTACAAACTCCTTTGTTAATTAACCGTATCATAAAACATCTTAATCACATCTTAATCATTTATCTTTAGATTGATTAACTAATCAAATTTATCAATTAACCTAACAATAAATTTATTCAATCTGATTGAACACCCTTTTATTTACATATATGAAATAACAGATTAACATAGGCTCTGATACCAATGTAGGAAAATAGACAAGCCTAGGCGCAGCGGAATTATAAAATTTTATCTATTTTATCTATTTCCCTTTTCCAAGATCTGTTAATTGTTATTTCATATAAAGAGGGATAGAGTGAAATACCTTTTCTGAAGAACTATCTACAGTTGCAAACGAAGTGCCCACAACTCTTAATCCGTGTATCACGAACAACAAAAGAAACAACACAGAAAAGAATAACTAATCAGTAATCAACCTTAATAATAGCAATCACAATGATTGCCTCTAACAGAAATCGATACGAGATCAAAGAGAGAGTAAGAAAGATTGTAATTAGCCGAGACGGTTTCGGAACGGTTCCTCTTCCTCTTCTATTGTGTGTTGGTCGAAATTTAGGGATTAGGGTGTCTATTTATAAACTTCTCAAAACCCTAATCTCAGTTGTGTTAGGTAATTAATTAATTAGAATCTTATTCAGAATAGGATTACTAATTAGATAATTAAATAAACAATTTATTATTATCTAAATAATAACTAATTATATTTAGATAATTATTACTAATCAAATTAATAATTTAATTATTATTAGGGATAATTAATTAGAGTTTCAATCACATTAAAAACCTCTAATTAATATTATCAGATAATCCTTTAATTTAATTTATAATTATAATCTAATTATAATTATTAAATCAAATTAATTATCCCTAATTAACTAATAAATTTCAGCCCATATTAGTGTTTCACTAATTACATTTTCGTCCTCTGGTTCCAAGTCACATATGCGACCCATTATGTCCTTTATTGCCACTAGCCGTATATATCCTTTGAGATTAATTCATCATGATTAATTCCAACATATATATAATGGAATACCGTCGCGAGCTGTTACTAGCAGAACCTATGATATTCCCCCAGAGCAATTAAGAAGTCAGGTTGATAACTGACGTTAACCTTTCTGCATTAGGTACAATATAATACGATCCTTCATCAACTATATGCTGTTGGTCAATTCCTTATAACCATGGAACGTGTCAAGGTTACATATAATGAAGAGTCTGTTTTACTTGTACAGGTTGAATTCACTCTGAAAGATAAGTTAAGTGAAATATTTATTTCTACTCTTAACTCTATCACCTTGCAAGGATTTCAGTTAATTCACCACAAGCGGTCATTTGGATATATCTCCCACTTATCGGGAGTGACGAATGCTCAATCTGACATTAACTATTCCATAATTACTTTGTGTGATACCCAACCCTGCTCTCACACACCCCAGGCTCTCACCTATTGGATCGTGCTCGCACAGAATCAAAGTATCAGACTCCATAATCCAGAATCACTAATTAACGAATGTTTGAGTCTGAGGATTAGTTATACCTACTAATACCAATGAGATGAACAGTTGACACTTTTAGATAAATTAATCCATGTTGTTATCTCAAGTCGGGTCCCAATCCTAATGAACTCCTTCACCGGATCCATGTAACTATCTAGATATCTAAATATCTAAAGCTTGTGAGATCAGCTTTCTGTCTCGACAGAAAACACTGTTACATGCAAGTCTCAACAGTAATATGCCAACCCCTATAACATATTACTTGACTTGGGTTGATTTTAAGTCTATTGGTCTATTATAAAGTATAGTCTCACTTCATGCTTGTATGAACACTTTATAACTACTTAAATAAACTTAGGATTACTTTCTTTATGAAAGATTTGTGCCTTTATATATAGTTACATTTTAATGCTATATATCTGATTAAACAAATGACTAAATAAACAATTTATTCATTAATATTTATATCCTAAAACATTTCTCTCCAAAAGTGTTTATTAGTCGGTTTAACCTGTTTGTTCTAGTGTGCTGGGGTCTACTTGATCTATTCGCTTGTTCTTAGCGTATGCGAAGAACATGTTCCTTACTTATTCCTCTTGATCCTGAAATAGAAGCAACTCTTAGACAAAGAAACGCTATCAGGAGAATAAGAACAAGGCAAAGGCTGGCGGAACCAAATCAGCCCAGAATAGAGCAACACCCTGAAGCTGAAAGGCAACCGGAGGGACCTCAACCAGAACAACCGGAGAACAGGGAGGAACAACAAGGAGACAACATGGACGAAGAAGACCAACATATTGACCCCCCACTCAGGATGAAGGAATACTCAAAGCCTTCAACAGAGGGTCACTCATCCTGCATAGTAATTCCTAAGGAAGGCAACAATCTCTTCGAGGTGAAAGCCTTCATGATCTAGATGCTCCAAACAGCTGTTCAGTTTGGAGGACTACCAAATGAAGATCCAAATTCTCACATCCAGGACTTTGTCACAATGTGCACACCTTCAGAACCAACAGAGAAGTCTCAGATGATGTCATCCGACTCAAACTGTTTTTCTTTTCCTTAAGAGACAAAGCCAAAAGCTGGATGAAGAGCCTTCAGCCAGGTTCTATAAGTACTTGGGATGCAATGGTAAATGCGTTCCTCACCAAATATTTTCCACCATGACAAGCCATCAAGCTACGAAATACCGTGTCTCACTTCGTACAACAAGAAGATGAGTCATTGTCTGAAGCCTGGGAACGATACAAAGATCTGTTGCGGAAAGTTCCGAACCATAAAATCCCTATATGGATGCAAATCCAAACTTTCTATCACGGTCTTACCAATGTGCACAAAATACAACTCGAATTAGTGGCCAATGGGGATCCTGAGGAACTTGAGCCAGAAGCACTGTATGAATTGATCGAAAGATTGGTCAACACCAGTTACAAATGGCACTCTATCCGAGAAGATGGAAGAAGGGAAGCTAATTCATGTGTAGCAGACGAAGTGTCCAAAATCACCGCCCAGGTTGAACTCCTAAGCATACAACTCACAAGGCTGAGCGCAGCTCCAGTTAACAATGTGCAAGTTGTTCAATGTGATTTCTGCGAAGGAAATCATCGATCAGCTGATTGTTTGCGTAACCAACCTAGTCCAAATCCAAAACAATGTGATTTTGCAGGAACAAGTCATAGACCACTCAATCCTTATTCAAACACCTACAATCCTGCCTAGAGAAATCATCCAAACTTCGGTTGGAGCCAGTAACCGGACAAACAACCAAATCAATAGTACCAGACCAATAAGAACAATCATGGCGGATACCAAGCGAACAACCAACCAAGGGAGGATAAGAAATTGGAAGACATGCTAATGCAATTCATGCAGTAAACGCAAAACTCTTTCAAGAACATGGAGACACAGATCCATCAGCTCACCAACATAGTCATACCTAAGAACAAGGGAGTCCTTCCGAGCAAAACAGAGGTGAACCCCAAGGAGGAAGTCCAAGCTATTACACTAAGAAGTGGTACAGAACTACCAGATCGAGCCATGAAATCACTCCCTACCACCTCTAAGCCGCAACCAGACGCAGCAGAACAAGAAGAGGCCAAGGAACAAACTTCAATCCAGGAGAACAACCTTGGGAATCAGGATAAACCTGCGTATTTGCCACGCATCCCGTATCCAGAAAGGCATAAGCAGCAGCAAATGGACAAGCAATTCGGGAAATTCTTAGAAGTGTTCAAGAAACTACACATCAACATTCTGTTTGCTGAAGCATTAGCCCAAATGCCCATGTATGCAAATTTTTTGAAGGAACTACTTCAGAACAAGAAGAAGTTGTAGAACATGGCGCTGGTGCAGTTAAATCGAGATTGTTCGTCCATCTTGCAGAACAAGGAACCTCTACCGCAGAAATTAAAAGATCCAGGGAGTTTTTCTATTCCTTGTTCCATAGGAAATCTTAACATTGATAATGCATTATGTGACTTAGGTGCAAGCATAAACCTGATGCCATATTCAATATACAAACAGTTAGGATTAGGGGAGCCCCAACCTACCAGAATGTCCATTCAATTAGCTGATAGAACAATCAGGTACCCAATGGGGATCATGAAAGACGTCCTTGTTAAAGTTGATAAATTCATTTTACTTGTGGATTTTATCATCATGGACATAGACGAGGATGTACATGTACCAATCATTTTAGGAAGACCCTTCCTAGCCACTAACAGGGCCCTAATTGACGTCCAAAATGGAAAGTTAATTCTAAAAATACACGACCAAAAAGTGGTATTCAAAATGAATGAGGCCATGAAACACCCTCCATCTAGTGATGATGCCTGTTATTTTATGGATTCTATTGATGAGCAAATATTTTTGCAGGAACACCTACACTCTGAATAGGAGGAAGCAGAAGGATTTGAAGAAGACACGGCGACTCATTCCGTCATGTTTAGAAACCGACGACCACTATTTAAACCTCTGAACAATACATCGACAACAGTGATGAAACCATCCATAGAAGAACCACCCGTGCTCGAATTCAAACCACTCCCATCTCACCTTGAATACGCATTCCCGAATCCTCCAGATAAACTACCTATTATCATCTCCTCCGCACTGACACCCGAACAAAAAGAACAACTATTGACCATACTTCGCTAGAACAAGGAGGCCTTGGCATGAAAGATTTCTGATATCAAAGGAATGAGTCCAGCGGTATGCATTCACCGCATATTGATGGAAGAAGTTCACAGAGCTTCAGCACAACCACAGAGGCGTCTAAACCCAAACATGAAGGAAGTGGTGAAGGCAGAAGTAATTAAATTACTGGATGCAGGAATAATCCACCCTATATCAGACAGTGTGTGGATGAGCCCGGTACAAGTTGTTCCGAAGAAAGGAGGCATGACTGTCATCACGAACGATCAGAACGAACTAATCCCAACCAGAACAGTCATAGGCTGGAGAGTATGCATAGATTACAGGAAGCTAAATGAAGCAACTAGGAAAGATCACTTCCCCTTGCCCTTCATCGATCAAATGCTGGAATGATTATCGGGATACGCATTCTATTGCTTTCTTGATGGCTACTCAGGATACAACCAGATCGCAATACACCCACTTGATCAGGAAAAGACCACCTTCACCTGCCCGTTCGGAACTTATGCATATCGGAGAATGCCATTCGGATTGTGCAACGCCCCAGCTACATTTCAAAGGTGTATGATGGCTATCTTTCATGATATGATCGAGAGAACAGTCGAGATATTCATGGATGATTTTTTGGTGTACGGAGAAACATTCACAAGCTGTCTGAACAATCTTGAGGCTGTTCTAAAACGCTGCAAGAAGACCAATCTTATTCTCAACTGGGAAAAATGCCACTTTATGGTAAATGGAGGAATAGTCCTGGGACACAGAATCTCAGAACAAGGACTCGAAGTTGATCGTGCACAGTTTGAAGTCATCAAAAAGTTGCCTGTTCCCGCCTCAGTCAAGGATGTACGTAGTTTCTTGGGACATATCGGCTTCTATCGAAGGTTCATCAAAGACTTCTCCAATATCGCACTACTATTATCTGCCCTACTCCACAAAGATGCTCAGTTCAAGATCACGGAAAAATGCAAACAAGCATTCGAACAATTGAAGAAGAAGCTGACGGAGGCTCCTATCCTGGCTGCGCCCAACTGGGAGCTACCCTGTGAACTGATGTGTTTTTCAAGCGATACTTGCATTGGAGCTGTTCTGGGACAGCGGATTGACAAACACTTCAAACCTATATACTATGCAAGCAAGACTCTCACCGAAACTCAGCAGAATTATACCGTAACAGAGAAAGAACTGCTTGTCGTTGTATATGCTTTCGATAAATTTCGATCGTACCTTGTTCTTGCCAAAGTCATTGTTTTCACATATCATTCTGCACTGAAGTACCTCCTTTCAAAGCAAGATGCCAAGCCACGACTCATCAGATGGATTCTGCTGCTTCAATAATTCGATTTGGAGATTCGAGACAAAAAGGGAGCAGAGAACCTTGCTGCAGATCATTTGTCCAGATTAGAGCCGAACAAGAATGAAGAACAACATGACATCAAGGAAACGTTCCCGGACGAACAGTTGTGCAGCATTCATGTCAGGAGCACTCCATGGTTTGCAGACATAGCCAACTACTTAGTTCGAAAGATCATTCCGCACCAACTGACATACAATCAACGAAAGAAGTTTTTCTCGGATGTAAAATACTACCTATGGGAAGAACCATTCTTATTCAGAATTTGTGCAGACCAAATTGTCAGAAGATGTGTGTCACATAAAGAAGGCATACTAATCCTCAACCACTGCCACAACAGGGAAGCAGGAGGACATTTCGCTGTCAATCGAACAGCCTCAAAGGTATTAGAGGCAGGTTTTTACTGGCCAACTCTGTTCAAGGATGCTCACGGGTTTGTATTATGTTGTGATAAGTGCCAACGAACAGGTAACATCTCGTCACAAAATGTCATGCCTTTACAGAACATCATGGTATGTGAAATTTTTGATATTTGGGGAATCGATTTCATGGGGCCATTCCCAACGTCTTATAGGAACAAGTACATACTTGTGGCCATAGACTATGTGAGCAAATGGGTAGAAGCCATAGCCAGCCCGACAAATGATGCTCGAGTTATTATCAAATTTTTAAAACAACTGTTCTCACGCTTTGGAGTACCTAGAGCAGTCATAAGTGACCAAGGCACCCACTTTTGTAACTCACAATTTGAAAGGCTCTTAGGGAAATACGGTGTCACCCATAGGATAGCCACCCCATTCCATCCGCAAACAAGCGGACAGGTAGAAATCTCGAACAGGGAAATAAAATGTATCCTAGAGAAGACTGTAGGTTGTTCCCGTAGAGAATGGGCGAACAAGCTGGACAATGCCCTTTGGGCTTATCGAACAGCTTTTAAAACACCAATAGGAATGTCACCCTATAGGCTCCTCTTCGGTAAAGCATGCCATCTGCCCGTCGAATTAGAACACAAGGCCTTGTGGGCTTTGAAATTCCTGAATTTCGACGAATAGGCTATAGGAGACCATAGGAAGTTGTAGTTGAGTGAGATGGATGAATTCCGCTTGTTCTCATACGAAAATGCTGTTGAAACACCTTTCCACATAATTTTGATTTGACAAAATTGTTTAAGTATAATTAAAAACATATTCTAAACACACTAAGTTTAAATGCTTTGATTTATTCTACTAATGTGTTTGTTCAATGTTGAGTTAAATTGTTTATAAGACATAAGGATTAAAAGGCCCAAGCCTAATACAACAGTCAAAGCCCAAGTCAAACAGTTCAATACAACTCGGCCCGCGTTTATCAAAACGATGTCGCTGTGTACCAAAACGCAACTCAGCAAGAGAAGGATCTAGAAGACCTTCAGGGAACAACTTCGGAACGAAGCTGCTGAGTTGGTTCGACAAAGCGTACAAGACAGCAGCTAGCTAAGGAAAACTTCCAGACAAAGTATTTCTACTTTGGGTAAAGTTCAGATGACACAGTATGCTGTCCAGTTGACTTTACCATAAAAGGAGAGACATTCTACCGAGCTGACCAAAAGCTGACCGAGGACAGAAGATACACAAATCTGATTGGCCGAGAGCTCTGTTAAAACCTTTTCTCTTGAGAAAAGAAGTCTTCCCTAAATCTTTAAAAAGTTTAAATAGTTCCTAACCCCCCCTTGAAACTATACTTGTAACGTTATAAGGGACCAACAAGTGGTATCAGAGCCTAAAAGCTCACTGTAAGAGGTTTAACAACCTTGAGCTGATCCACACTATGGGCGAAAACAGTACTCGGTTTCTCCCAGGAAACCAAACAACTCAGATATTTCTTGAGGGGCTGTCCATTACTCGGCCTCCCCTATTCTTCGGGTCTAACTATACCTTCTGGAAGAATAGGATGAAAAATTTCATTCAGGCTACAAATATGAGTGCCTAGCTATCTATAGTGCAAGGCCCATTTGTACCTGTCGAAGTTGTGGCTGGCCAAACATTTGTAAAAGCTGAGGCCAAATTGACAGAGGATGATCTCAAGAAGCTTCAAAATCACGCTTCGGCTATTAATATGTTTCACTGTACGCTCGATGCTGCAGAATATAATAAAATCTCAGGTTGTGAGTCGGCGCAAGAGATCTGGAAGAAGCTGGAGGTCACCTACGAAGGAACCAATAAAGTAAAGGAGTCCAAGGTGAACCAGCAGATGAGACTGTACGAGCTTTTCGAGATGAACAATGATGAGGGGATATCTGACATGAATGCAAGATTTACCAACATCATAAATGAGCTCAAGAGACTTGGGAAGATCTTCACTGAGGAAGAACAAGTCAAAAAGATACTCAGGAGTCTTCCTAAAGACTGGCAAGCAAAGAAGACCGCTGTTGAAGAAGCTCAGGACTTAACCACCTACAAATATGACGAACTCATCGGCTCGTTGCTGACCCATGAGATATCAATGAAAAACTTCGAGGTGAAGGAAAAGTCTGAAGACAAGAAGCAGAAATCTCTTGTCATGAAAGCTGACTCCACTGAAGGGAGCTCAACAGATGATGAGGAGATGGCTATGTTCACAAGGAAGATGAAAAGGCTATTCAGGAAAAATGACATATATTCTAAGAAGCCCTATAGAAAGTTTGATAAGTATAAAGCTGACTCCAGCGACAGCAAATACAAGAAAGACAACTCAAAGCCTATTACATGCTTTGAATGTCATCAAACTGGCCACATAAAGTCAAGCTGCCCCACGCTGAGGAAAGATAAGAAGAACGACAAAAAGGCAATGGTGGCTACATGGAGCGACAGTGATGAGTCTTCATCAACAGAAGCTGAGGCCACTGAGTCAGCGAAGATATGCTTCATGCCTGACGAACTTGTTGAGTCGTGCGTTTCTGAGCATACTGACCCCTCCGTTGCATCTGAAGATGAGGAGCAATCAAATGAGGTAATACCACTTTCCCAGCTCAGAAACAAAATGGGTAATGCCCTGAGTGATCTCTATACACTTATCAAAAAGTGTAATAAGAAAATTAGAGCACTCAGCAGGCGATGTGATGAGGTTGAAGAGGTCAAGCTGAGTGACCTCAGATACCTTCTTCAGGACAACTCTATGTTGCATGATAACATGAAGATCATACATGAGTCTGTCTCTGAAGTCCAATCAGTTTTAAAGAAACTGAGAAAGGACGTCACAACTATCCAGAACCAGTTAAAGGTTCCAAATAAAAGAAACAGTCCTCTGAGAACTCAGTACCAAGGTACTCAGCAGAGATGGAATCCCCAGCAGAATGTCCAATGTGACTTCTGTGGGAAGAAAGGTCACACCACAAAGGTGTGCTGGCATGCTCAGCACTGGGGTGCTGACCAGTCAGTGAGACAACCTAAACATAAGGTCAGCTATGACTTCTGTGGAAAGAATGGCCATATTGTCCATGTATGTCGCCATAAAATAAAGTATGATGCTTTACCTGTTGCACCTAACAAGCAAGGACCCAAAAAGAATTAGGTACCTAAAAGTAACTAGTTACAATGCAGGTAAGCCTGAGATGTGCTGAGAAATCAAAGATGTGGTATATTGACAGTGCATGCTCAAGGCATATGACCGGTGATGAAACTCAGTTCATCACGTTTGAGCGTAAACGATGAGGAAGTGTAAGTTTTGGAGACAACAAAAAGGGTAAGATAGTAGGGTCAGGAACCATTGGAGGTAACCCCACTATTGAGTCAGTCTCCCTAGTCAGCGGACTCAAATATAACTTACTCAGTGTAGCTCAGCTATGTGACAATGGGAGAAAAGTTATATTTGATGCTACTGGATGTAAAATATACGAGGGTAAAACAAATGAGTTAATCTTAACTGCCCCTCGCATAGATAATGTCTTTATGCTAGACTTAAAGAAAAAGTTTTCAAAAACTGTATGCTTAGTATCAAAGGAAGAAAATTCCTGGCTATGGCACAGGAGACTTGGTCATGTAAGCATGAACCTCTTGGCCAAATTAGCAAGAAAGCAATTGGTTGAGGGAACTGCCTGAACTTAAATTTGAAAAAGATCAATTATGCCACGCTTGCCAAGCTGGAAAACAAACCAAACAATCTTTTCACAGCAAAAACATTGTCTCAACTAAGCGTCCGTTAGAGCTACTACACTTGGATCTCTTCGGTCCAGTCCAGCCGCTGAGTCTGGGTGGAAGAAGATTTTCCTTGGTCATTGTAGATGACTTCTCTCGGTACACTTGGGTCATCTTGCTGAGTAGCAAGGATGAGACCTTTGAGACATTTTCAAATTTGGTTAGAAAAATTGAAAATGATAAAGACCTAAAATTGGCTCACATCCGAAGTGATAATGGTGGAGAATTCAAAAACCAAAAGTTTGTTGAATTCTGTGAAGCCAGCGGCATTGACCATAATTTTTCTGCTCCTAGAACACCTCAACAAAATGGGGTTGTAGAAAGGAAGAACAGAACTCTGGTTGAAATAGCCAGGATAATGCTGGATGAGCATAGGCTTCCAAAGTATTTTTGGGGAGAGGCTGTTAACACAGCGTGCTATATTCTTAATAGGGCTCTAGTTAGACCTATACTCAAGAAAACCCCCTATGAACTTTGGAAAGGACGAAAGCCCAATATTGGATACTTTCATGCCTTTGGCTGTAAATGTTTTATTTTGAATACCAAAGATAGCTTAGCAAAGTTTGACTCAAAAGCTGATGAGGCTATTTTTTTAGGCTACTCAACAAACAGCAAAGCATACAGAGTTTTTAATAAACGAACTCAAGTTTTAGAAGAGTCAGTACATGTTGAGTTCGACGAGACTAACCCTGCAGGTAGATACCAGCCACTGACCGAGGATGATCCACACTCAGTAACCGCTGACCAAGAACCAGCTGCTGAGTCATTCAAAGAGTGCAAGACATAAATCTACCGAAAGAGATAAGGATTCCAAGAGGACACTCAAAGAGTGCAATCCTTGATTCTGCTGGGAATACCCTGATGACAAGGAATCAACTCAGGAGGTACCTCAGCAATGTAGCCTTCGTCTCAGTACAGGAACCTAAGAACTTCGCTGATGCTGAGGAAGATGAATTCTGGATGAGCGCAATGCAAGAGGAACTCGATCAATTTAGAAGAAACGATGTATGGGAGCTAGTGCCACATCCAAGGAGTAAGAAGACCATTGGAACAAGATGGGTCTTCCGCAACAAAATGGATGAGCAAGGAAACGTAGTCAGGAACAAAGCAAGGCTTGTAGCTCAGGGCTACAATCAGCAAGAAGGTATTGACTACGGTGAGACTTTTGCCCCAGTGGCAAGGCTAGAAGCTATTAGGATCTTATGTGCATATGCATCTTACATGAACTTTAAATTATTCCAAATGGATGTTAAGAGTGCATTTCTTAATGGAGTTATAAACGAGGAAGTTTATGTTAATCAACCTCCAGGGTTTGAGGATCCAAAATTCCCAAACCACGTTTATAAACTCAAAAAGGCTCTGTACGGCCTCAAGCAAGCTCCACGTGCTTGGTATGAGAGGCTGACCAGTTTCCTGCTGACTAGAAATTATGTCAGGGGCAAAGCTGATACAACCTTATTCATTAAGAGAGAGGGTAAAGATACCCTGCTGGCTCAAATTTATGTTGATGATATAATATTTGGTGCAACTAACGAATCAATGTGCAAGGAATTTAGCAAACAAATGCAGACTGAGTTTGAAATGTCGATGATGGGAGAACTCAACTTCTTCCTCAGACTTCAAATAAAACAAGGAAAGAATGGCATCTTCATCAGTCAAGCTAAATATGCCAATGAGATATTAAAGAAATATGACTCGGAAAATTGCAAGCCAATATCCACTCCTATGGGCACTGACACTGTCCTCTGCACTGACGAGAATGGTAAGTCAGTAGACAGCAAATTATATCGAGGTATGATAGGCTCTCTACTTTACTTAACAGCCAGTAGACCGGACATTCAGTTCTCAGTATCACTACAAAAAATATGGTCTGTTGTGGCGAAAAGTTTCGTCACAACATATACTTTTTTCGTCACAATATACATATTGTGACCAAATATTTTGTCATAACTTTCGTCGTAATAAGCTCGTCTCGATAAGTATTTTATGACGAAATTTTGATTTGTCTCTATTGTTAAATTATGTTGTGACGAAATTCGGTTAGTCACCTTTGCGTTACGTATTGTGACAAATAGTTTGTCATGATTTTTTCTAGTATTCGTTGCTTTTAGGTTATATTAGTCACAATATATAAGTTGCTTTGACAAAAATTTAATACTTATTATGACAAAATTACTTAACGTGACCAATCTTATTTGTTACAATTAGTTTATAATATATTGTGACTAATGTAATGTTTGTTACAATTAATTTATTTAATGTGACAAATAATATCTAAAAATTCACATTCAACATAATACATTTAATTTATTAAGATTAATGCTTTGGCATAAATCTAATTGAATGTCATTCTTATTGGTTCATATTAGTCACAACAAATAAATTATTTTCGTCATCATTTGTTACTTTATTGTGACAATAGTAATCGTTACACTATTATTATCGCAAATTCAAACTTAATTTTGAGAAGAAGAAAAAAACAATAATTTTTTTGACTAATTATGATAAAGCCATCACAAAAAAACTATAACTATAAAACATATATCAATAATGAGTAATTTGATTTGTCAGATCTGTACATGTAATACTAACTAATAATTGCAACAACAATAATCTGTTTTTACATCAATTAATGAGCTAATATCATATCTCCAACTAGTTTTTTTTTAAACAATCTCCAACTAGTTTAATCATATTGAAGAACACAACCTTTTTATAAACAACACTAATTTGTAAATAATCTCCAACTTTGATCCATGTTTTATCTTTACTAATCAAGCAACTCATCAAAAGTTCATTTGAGGGAACTCCTGCATGAAAAGGAAATATTTATTAAAAAACAAAACCAAAAACAAAAAAAGATATATGCATAACCTATTAAATAAAATCAAAGAGAAAAGTTAGCATTAAAAACAATCAAAGTCCAATTGTTAACGTAATATAGTCAAATTCCAATAGTTAATATTAATACAATCAAGAAATAAAGCAGTATCAAGAAAGTAAGCATTAACAATAGCTATCTTATTACAATTGTTAATAGTTATCTTATTAACAATTATATCCATTCTATGTTATTGCAACTGTGTGTCACTTAAACTTGACATGCATCAGATCCTAGGAAGAAAATGGTCCTCAAGTATGATTCACCAGGTACAAGGAAAAACATATGGAAAATATTAAACTTGACAAGGATAGAAATGTGTATACACCAAAATTTATGTTGCATAACATGTATTACGGTGAAGCATAGTACCATTACATTGAAATATATAGCCAACAACTTGAAGAATCTCAGAACTACTTACTGCTTCCACTATTCTAACAATCTAGGGATTATTTAGTCCAAAAATGCCCATTAGACCAGCATTATGTAGGAAGTATCACCAATGTGAAATTTTCATAACAACATCTCACTAGAAAAGCCTACTATATTAGTTTCATGTCACAATTGGATATCACGTTAAAAGTTAAAGGGATAAGGTATCAAAATAGGCCTATGGTTTTTTCGGGAAGTATCAGTTTAGGCTCCACATACAAAATATGACTAATATAGGCTTAACGTTTAAAAAATGTATCAATTTAGGCATCTGAGAACGGATTAGACACGTCATTCCTATTAGTCCGTTAAGTTCTATTAGATCAGTTCCATAAAACGAAGTAAGATAAATGGAGTGATTCCATGAAAGAGTTTAAACTCAACCATGAGAAAATTAAATAATTTCTTGAACATAGAAGTACAAATTCTTAAAAAATACCTGGTATCTCTGAACTTCGATTTTGAACTTTGATAAATTTGATTCTTGCATCATTTTGCTCTGCAGTTCCTATATATATATATTACTATCAATTTCACAATAGAAAACAACAAATGCAATCTAGAAAGTTAATTACCTTTTACATTTATGCCTTGAGAACAAAAGCCATAAAAAAATATCTGAAGAATATATCAACTACCTGATTAGCAGATTTCTGAATAAATCGATAGTGCTAGTCTTTTTTACCAAAGAAGTAATAAGATAAAAAAACTCACTTTCTCCCTTCTTAACAAGATGGGAGAAATAATTTACAAGGAATAAAAAAAATCCAACATAAAAAGTGGCAAAAAGTTATAAAGCTTTCAAAACAAACATATATTGAAGCTAATTAATCCCCTATTAGTTATTAAGGACCTAAGTAATTCAAGCTTGCAATCACAAACATTATGATACAATTATCAGGAACAAATTGAACTAATAGGTTAAGCTAATAGTTAAAGTTCAACAATAGCTTTTATATTAATCTCTCACACACCATGACACGAATGCCCATTGGGCTTGAACCGTGCACAAAACATGCTTATCTAACCATGTGATGAATTTAATCAACAAATGGAGTTGCCAAGGCACCAACCTTTAACCATTTGGTCTAAGAGACTGTCATACCATGTGAGGAAACCAATTGAACTAAAAGCTTATGGTCCAACAATAGCTTTTATATTAATATCTAACAACAAGTAACAGGGTTGAAAAGAATAAAATTAGAGCTCTAGATATATATAAAAAGCAATCATAATTAAAATACATGATTACCAATCATCATGTGAAACAACACACTAAATCTTCCATCTCTAAACCATCATGGCTTTCAATGCACCCACTGGGATAGTACTCAAGAAGGATACTATTGTTACTGAACAAAATAATGGTCCCTTAAATTATAAGAACTCAAGAATTTCCCTCTGCTTATTGACAACGTTGATACAATGAACCACGAACCTCTTCTTCTTCTCCATCTTTCACAGGTTCTCTTTATTTTCTCAGAAATATTGGGTTATTTGTTTTTTCATTCTCTCACAATAAATATCATGTATGCAGATAGACAAGTGTATAATCATCTATATTAATTAATATACCTATACTGGAAAGTCTGTAATTCATATACATTAGTTAACATACCTATACTCGGAAATCTGTAATTTCTTGACATACGTTTTCTCTCTTCATTAGATTAAACTTTTATTCCTCGGTAATCAACCATCCTCTTTGTCACCATCATTGTGATTATAAGCTTGCTTAAGTAAATTTTCATCAAGAATCCAACGAAGATGGAGTTTGTAATAGATCGTAGGGAACCCAAAGAGCATCCAAAAGGCAAGATAGACGATATCCTGGAAAAAGAATACATGAATTAAAAACAATAGACTTGACAATATCCAGAAAATACTATGAAATTAAAAAAAAATTAAACATTATCGAGCAGTAGGGCAAATATTTCTCAGGAATTAAATGAGTAGACCAAATTTATGCCTGAATCGTTTATGTAGAGAGAATCCCTAAAATTGAATTTACAGTGTCAGATTCCTCAGTTTTTAACATTATCCCAAAAAAAAATCAGAAAGAGCCCTATCTGCTGCCTTCCAGTAGCCAACATGTGCTGCTTAACATTCTCGGAGCTAATTTCTCCGTTAAAATCACTTGCTGGGCTTGAGAGAAACAAATCGAAGAAGATGAAGAAAGGAAAAGAAAACGAAGAAGAGGAACAGACATCGATGGAACAAAAAAAGGCAGAGAAATCGAGAGAAGAGAAGAGAGAGAGATAGGGTATGACGTTGGCATCTCTATTGTGTCAAAATGTAGTAAAAAAGTTAAGTTTTTTGATAGCATTATTAAAGTTAGAGGGCAAAATTTACCTCCAAATTTTCAAAAAAAAATTTAGCTTAAATTTTCTAATAGCGCCAAAAACAACCCTTCAAATTACAATGATGAGATATAAAGACAATAATATTTGTCACGAAAAGATTTTGTAATATCTAATAGTCATTAAAATAACTATTTACTTATAATTCTAATGCCTATTATGACCAAATACAATTTATTGCCACAATCATCAATATTATGACAAACTTAAAAATGGTTGAATTATGTTATTTTGACAAAACTATTGGTCACATTATAATTTACTTTGGTGAGACGAAATATTCGTCTCCATATGTTTTTAATTTTACATCAAAATTTCTAACCATATATATAGCTACGAATTATAGTGACAAACTGATTTTGTCTCAATTCAAACAAATCTAGTGACAAAATTTTGTCAAAATAAGTATTTCAACACAACATTTTGTATCCAGTATGTCTATTGAGACAAATATTTTATTTTGTCACAAAAACCACATTTATTATGACAAAGATATTTTTATCATAACAAAATTAGTCACAATATCAGATTTTTTTGTAGTGTATGCTACTGTGCTGGATATCAATCTAACCCTAAGGAATCTCATTACATAGCTGTAAAAAAGAATCCTTAGATACTTGCAAAGCTCAGTGAACGCATGTTTATGGTATCCCAACACACATAGCTTTACACTCGTTGGATACACTAACGCTGACTATGGTCGAGACAAGCTAGAACGGAAAAGCACCTCTGGAGGATGTCATTTCTTAGGAAGCTGTCTTGTATCTTGGTTCAGCAAGAAGCAGGCGTCAGTAGCCTTGTCTACCACTGAAGCTGAGTACATTGCTGCTGGTCACTGTGTTGCTCAAGTCCTATGGATTAAGCAACAGCTTGAAGACTATGGTGTTCAAACAAAGACAATCGAGGTCAAATGCGACAACAAAAGTGCAATTGATCTATCAAAGAACCCAATTCAACACAGCTGAATAAAGCATGTCAGCATAAGGCATCACTTCATTAGAGACCATGTACTCAAAGGTGAGATAAAGCTAACCTACGTCCCAACGGATGAGCAGCTTGCGGATATCTTCACAAAGCCACTGGCTCGTGAACAGTTCAGCATACTGAGAGAAACCATTGGTATGTTTAATCCTCTTCAGTAAATACTTGTTCTATAATGTGAATTTATGCTGAGTGAGTTACTATGCTGAATGATTTATGCAAATGCATGCTGAGTGATTGTTATGCTGAGCACTTAACACAAAATACACATCAATACTGAGTCAATATGCACACCGAGTAGTAATCTTAAACTGAGATATCATTCTTTCATACTACTGACCACTCAGAATTCTAAACGCTTAGTATTCTAAACACTGAGTGTTAGATCCGTTGCACTTAATGCTTAAGCACACGAATAGCCACCTAGGATGATGTATGCACCGAATGTGACATAAAAGCCAGGATTTTTGTCGGTTGACAATCCCAAGGCAAAACTGACACATGGATTCGTTAAGATCCACACTTCACCGCTATAAATAATGGGTAAATCCCCATTGTTATCTCCTTTACGTCTACCGAATTTTAAGGCAAAGAGCTTTCTCTCTAAAAAAAAAAAAGAATTCTCAAAGCTTCCTAAACGCATTCTTCAACTATGACTAAAGTTTCATTCAACGTTTCCGGTGCCGGCCACCCTAAGCCCAGCTCCGATGAAACCTCCAGGCAAACCTCTGTGCCGGAATCTACCAAGGTCACTACTCCGAGCAAAGGAAAAACTGGCCAAACCTCCTCTGGTAAGGGAAAGCCTGACAAAGTCAGGACCTATTCAAAGGTCTTCGAAAACGTCCGAGAATGGAAGGTTGAGCCCTCAAGATGGGTATCTGAAGCCTTCGTACAATCCGAACAACCCTTCTGTGAGTGGATTTCACAGAATGGATGGACTGAGCTGTTTTCAATTAGGGATCCCACCTATCCTGACCTTGTAAAGGAGTTTTACCACAACCTTCGTGTTGCCGATGATAACCAGGACTACTTGGTAACCGTGGTGAAAAAGAAAACCATCTTCATCAACCCTCTCTATCTAGGGAATCTGCTCAAGTTAAAAACTGAGGGAGCAAGGCTAAGGAGATCTGGAGATCAGGATGGTACTGGGTACGAGGTCAACTTCTGTAAACCTGAAGGCCACTCAGGAGAAGTATCTAGTTCCTCCATGGGTCAGCACCAGAAGATGGTTCATTATCTGCTGAGTTATTTTATCTATCCCAAGATTAACTGCACCACCTCAGCAACAAACTTCGAGCAATGCTTCATCTGGCATATGCTGACGTACAAGCCGATCAACATGCCAATATTCCTCATTGCTGGCTTCCTAAGGAGTACCGGAACTCTAAGGCTAGGATCACTCATCACCAGGATCCTCATTGATCATCAGATAGACCTGACTGATGAAGTAAAAGCTAAAGGATCTGAGATCACAACAGCTTCACTGGGAGCGTTGAAGTTCGGTCAGCCTCTGAAGAAAGGAAAAGTTGCTGCTGCTGCTGGACAAGTTGAGGAAACAGTTGTTCCGCATAAAGGGAAAAGAACTAAGGCCCCCGCTTCTCGTAAGAGGAAAGCTGTTGAGACTCCTTCACATGATACTGAGTCTCCAGCTAAGAGGCAAAAGTCAGCTGGTACTAAGGGACAGGAGAGACCTAAGTCAGCTGATAAACGAAGCAGGCAAGATGAGCCTAAAACTGAGGACAGAACTGATGCTGATGTGCAACCTCAGAAGAAGCACAAGTCTTCTACACTGACTCCCCTCGATGCTATCCCTACTGACATTGTTGTGCCTGGTGACTCTCACTACACACAGTGTTTAGGAACTGTGTCTGAGGAACAAGAAGAAGAGGTGCATCTGGACGAACAGTTTATTGCACAAGTTGAAGAAGAACTAGATGGTGATAGTTCAGAAGATGACGAAGAAGAAGAGGCCAGCGGTCAGGATGACGCTAAGGATAATGAGGAGACAACCAGTGAGGTTGAAGCTGAGCAAGCCAATACTGTGTTGGCTGCTGGAGAAGAACAAGAACTTGACCAACACAATGTTGATCAAGTCCAAGAGCAAGCTGACCAGCTAAATACTGAGCAAGAAGAAACTTCTCCATCTCACTCAGGCGAATCTATTCTGGCTGACAATCCTCCTCGCAAAAGAAGATTGGTTAAAGCAAGTGAAAAGACAGTCAGTGAGCCTCCTGTACAACCACCAACTCTTCCTGACTTCGTTATTCAAAAGCCAACCCAGGACCCTTCTGCAGTTAAGCTAAAAATTTTCAAATGACAACAACCTCCTACTGCATCGGCATCTATAGAAAAGCAAGCCTCTGTTTCTTCTCAACAGGTACATGCCGACTTAAGTGCTTCCGCCACCTCAACAAGTCAGGTGGAGGTGATTGCTGTCAATACTGTCCATCCAAGCATTATGCTGACTCCAAATGTATCTGCCCATGTCAGCACCGACAGTATTCGAATTTCTACTTCTCCACTCAACAATTCTGTAATATCCTGATTTTTTTATTTGAAAATGTATATTGGTTAAAAAAATATATATTTGAATTTATTATATATATATATATATATATATATCTTTTAAAAAATTAGTGATTCCCAATTGTTATATTTGGTGAATTTGTATATGTTATTCATATTTAAAGTTTTTTTAAAAGTTTCATTCCTGCACAAAAACTTAATATTTAAATTTGAATATATTTTCGAAAAAGTATATCATAGTGGTTTTTTATAATTATCCTTCTTTGTTTAAATATATATATATATATATATATATATATATATATATATATATATATGTTTTAGATATACTCTACACCTTATTCTTCTCCTATATTAAAGCTTTTTATTTTACTTAAACTACTTAACCTCTTTACAAATAAATAACAGTTTTTAAAAGATAAAATTCTCTGCAAAAATCGAGTTCTTCTCCTTTTCACCGAAACACTTTATTTTAACCGTATTCATCGATTTTGAACAAGTTGGGAAGCAATTGATCTAACTCTTCAAACAACAAAAGGTAATTTACTCATTAGTTCTTGTTCTTTTATAAAACCATATATTCATTATAAAAATTCACTTATTTCGATTCCCCAATAGTTTAGTTTGACTCAATTTTATTTGGGTTGTAGATTTTATTAAGTATGATAGAAAATTTTGGAGTAATTTTAGTTGGATTGATTGAATAGGAAATTTGACGGTATTCAGATGGATTGGAAAAATTGATAACTAAGCTTTGGATCTGGCTATTATTTGGAGTTCGAGGTGAGTGGTAATTATGGTTCATGACACTATTTGTTTGATTTTGAAATCTCTGGCATGAAATCTGTTTAATAAAAGTATTTCGTTTAAAACATATTTCTGTCCTTTAGTGATTAATATTAAAACGTTTGATAAATATAGTTCTATCCTATTTTTAAATTTATCTCCTATTTTCGTTCCTTTAATACAGTTGTGATGAATTTTCCTAAAAATGTTATTTGTTCAAAATAGTCATTGTTTAGTTAGATGATAAACATTTTCTTGAGCTTAAACTTATTTGTCAAATATTCTCTGCATTAGAGTGTAGGCTTCTAGGAACAGGCCTTTTATATATTAGTTTTTTTTATATCATTTATTTTATTGAGAAAGGTAAAACTATTTTGAGGTTATATTTAATTCTATTCATCGATTGATTTATCTGTTTCCGTTTGTATTGAAGATCTGAAATTTTATTTGAATTCTGTCATCTGGATATTTAAGTTATTTGAAAAATATTATGAGATATAATTTACACACTTTGAAACCGGTACATGTGCTCAGTATTATCTGTATCTGTTTTCATGTCTCACTGACCTTCATATTAGGCTTGCATTATTTGTTATTGTTTTATCTGTGTACGTGTTTGTCTTTGTGTCAGTTGTATTAGAATCATGCATAAGGTCAGTGAAGACATTCTGTATCTGAATCTGGTAGTGCTACCATCTATGTCTGTTATCTGGCCTCTAGTGATGTGGAATATCATCACTCTGATGTTACTGTACCGTGGTTTTGATAATTTCTGAAAATTGTTTGTTATTATTCGATTTACTTGAATTGAGTAAATATCACAAATTTTGTTGATTTCTCTGCACCATCATGTTTGATAAATTCTAAAAGCAAATTTGAAACTTATCTGCATATCTGCCTGTTCCCCGTCTGTTGTGCTATGATTATCACTCACTGAGATTTTCGCTCGCCTAGACCGAAATCTCATACCACGTTGATTTTATATTTTTCAGATTAAGATCTCTATAGCTGCGCAGACATTTGGGTTCGATATTGAAGAAGGATATTGTTAGCTAGATATTATTATTGTACGTATTTGGAGACTTTTGGATATTTTGTGGTATATATTTTTTGTACAGTTTAAGATGTTTAATCATGTTAGAAGGCTTTACTAGTCAGATAAAGTATTGTTTTTCGAGGCTAGCATAAGTTAAGGTAATCTTAATTTATGCGCCGGTCATGGCCAGGTTCGGGTCGTGACAAAGGTGGTATCAGAGCCAAGTTGTAGATTTTATGGGATACTTTTATGGATCAGGTTATCCTTTGGAATCAATGTGTCTTATTCAAATTTTTGGGTTATAACAATTGTAGGTTTTTTTTAGTGAATATGATTTTGGAGTTAGATATAAGTTTGTTGTATGTATTTTATAGGCCTTTAGTGGGAGCAAGGTTATTATGTTGAATTGATTTGAGTACCACTTTGGTAATGATGTGTTAATTGGTATATGGTTTTGGATAGGCGAATTGGAAGGGTGATTAGAGTGTTCATTGTTTTAACTTATTAGTATTGGTAGTGGGAATTTAAGTTTGTTTGGTTAGAACTTTAAATTGGCATATTATATAATTTGAAAGTATAAATGGTTTGGAGAACTATACCAAAGTCTATTTGGAGTTTTAGTGATTGATAGATTCAAGTTATATAAAATTTGAATGTTATAGATTTTATGAGCTGTTGTGAGTGTAGTCACTCTGGTACATAGAATTTGCTGATTGATTAAGTTGTGAGCATAGATTTTCTAGGCTCTAAATTAATGTGGATTAAGGTGATTGGAAGTTTTACAAATTAAAGTTTGAGTTATATCTAGAACATAAAATGTTGTAATCGTATTAGACAACGAAATTGAAATGTGTTTGAGGTTTAGTGTTTCGAGAGTATAAGAATAAAGAATTTGAACTTGTTATAGGTATGCAGTACTGACAGTTTTGGTATCAAGTTATTCATTGGAGGTTGTTTTACGAAATAAATGTTATGGCCATTATAAGAGTAAAGTTACAGATCCCTTTATGTTGCATAGGTCCAATTAAAGGATTTGAATGGTTATAGATTTTCTTTTTGGTCTTTAGTGTTGGTTTAGTCATTATTTGGAGTTGGTCTCATTAAAATTTTAGTTATCACTTATCATAATAAATGATCATTTTTGTGTATTGCTTTCATGGTCTGGAAAATTAAAGTGAATTGGTGTTTATATGGAGTTTTAATGCTTTATAGGGCCTTCATCACCAGATTATAAATTATTAAGATATTAGTAAGGTTTAAGTTACTTTTATTTGGAGATTGGTTGATCTAGTTCATATTTACTTAAGGCTTATAATGAAAGTGGCTCATAAATATTTGGAGGATCAAATTGAAAGTGTTTTAGATTTAGTTAATTTATTTTGAGACTTTAATGATTGAGAATATATATATATATATATATATATATATATATATATATATATATATATATATATATATACTATATAATTGATATATGATTTTAGATGGTGAAATTATGGTGAATATATGATTATATTGATATTTGCAACACTTGGAGTTAAGCAGGCAAAAAGAGTGAGTGGATGTAATTTGAGGAGTGCCTTGAAGGGCTAGATGCGATAATTAATTTGAATGCAATTTAAGAATGTAAATATTATTCATTCATTATATTGAAAATAAATAGTATGGGTAAAGTCTTATGGTAAATAGGAGTTATATCTAGAATTTGATATTAGCAAAAATGTGTTTAGCTCACTTTACCGGAAAAAAAAACATCTTGTTGGCTTTCTAGGTTGATTGGGATAATCAGGAGGATATATGGTTTAAGAACATGTGGAGTTAGTTTAGATGTAACTATTGAAAGATGGTAGGATATCAATGTTGACAGTTTATAGGATTAAGTTCAGTAGACGTGCAGTGCTGATTTAAAATAAGGTAGTGTCTAAACTTTTGGCAGACTTTCATGTTTGAAATTTCGAGGGCGAAATTTTATTAAGGGGGAGAGAATGTAATATCCTGATTTTTTTTATTTGAAAATGTATATTGGTTAAAAATATATATATTTGAATTTATTATATATATATATATATATATATATATATATATCTTTTAAAAAATTAGTGATTCCCAATTGTTATATTTGGTGAATTTGTATATGTTATTCATATTTAAAGTTTTTTTAAAAGTTTCATTCCTGCACAAAAACTTAGTATTTAAATTTGAATATATTTTCGAAAAAGTATATCATAGTAGTTTTTTATAATTATCCTTCTTTGTTTAAAATATATATATATATATATATATATATATATATATATATATATATATATGTTTTAGATATACTCTACACCTTATTCTTCTCCTATATTAAAGATTTTTATTTTACTTAAACTACTTAACCTCTTTACAAATAAATAATTGAATAAGATCAGTTTTTAAAAGATAAAATTCTCTGTAAAAATCGAGTTCTTCTCCTTTTCACTGAAACACTTTATTTTAACCGTATTCATCGATTTTGAACAAGTTGGGAAGCAATTGATCTAACTCTTCAAACAACAAAAGGTAATTTACTCATTAGTTCTTGTTCTTTTATAAAACCATATATTCATTATAAAAATTCACTTATTTCGATTCCCCAATAGTTTAGTTTGACTCAATTTTATTTGGGTTGTAGATTTTATTAAGTATGATAGAAAATTTTGGAGTAATTTTAGTTGGATTGATTGAATAGGAAATTTGACGGTATTCAGATGGATTGGAAAAATTGATAACTAAGCTTTGGATCTGGCTATTATTTGGAGTTCGAGGTGAGTGGTAATTATGGTTCATGATACTATTTGTTTGATTTTGAAATCTCTGGCATGAAATCTGTTTAATAAAAGTATTTCGTTTAAAACATATTTTTGTCCTTTAGTGATTAATATTAAAACGTTTGATAAATATAGTTCTATCCTATTTTTAAATTTATCTCCTATTTTCGTTCCTTTAAAACAGTTGTGATGAATTTTCCTAAAAATGTTATTTGTTCAAAATAGCCATTGTTTAGTTAGATGATAAACATTTTCTTGAGCTTAAACTTATTTGTCAAATATTCTCTGCATTAGAGTGTAGGCTTCTGGGAACAGGCCTTTTATATATTATTTTTTTTATATCATTTATTTTATTTGGAAAGGTAAAACTATTTTGAGGTTATATTTAATTCTATTCATCGATTGATTTATCTGTTTCCGTTTGTATTGAAGATCTAAAATTTTATTTGAATTCTGTCATCTGGATATTTAAGTTATTTGAAAAATATTATGAGATATAATTTACACACTTTGAAACCGGTACATGTACTCAGTATTATCTGTATCTGTTTTCATGTCTCACTGACCTTCATATTAGGCTTGCATTATTTGTTATTGTTTTATCTGTGTACGTGTTTGTCTTTGTGTCAGTTGTATTAGAATCATGCATAAGGTCAGTGAAGACATTCTGTATCTGAATCTGGTAGCGCTACCATCTATGTCTGTTATCTGGCCTCTAGTGATATGGAATATCATCACTCTGATGTTACTGTACCGTGGTTTTGATAATTTCTGAAAATTGTTTGTTATTATTCGATTTACTTGAATTGAGTAAATATCACAAATTTTGTTGATTTCTCTGCACCATCATGTTTGATAAATTCTAAAAGCAAATTTGAAACTTATCTGCATATCTGCCTGTTCCCCGTCTGTTGTGCTATGATTATCACTCACTGAGATTTTCGCTCGCCTAGACCGAAATCTCATACCACATTGATTTTATATTTTTCAGATTAAGATCTCTATAGCTGCGCAGACATTTGGGTTCGATATTGAAGAAGGATATTGTTAGCTAGATATTATTATTGTACGTATTTGGAGACTTTTGGATATTTTGTGGTATATATTTTTTGTACAGTTTAAGATGTTTAATCATGTTAGAAGGCTTTACTAGTCAGATAAAGTATTGTTTTTCGAGGCTAGCATAGGTTAAGGTAATCTTAATTTATGCGCCGGTCATGGCCAGGTTCGGGTCGTGACAAATTCTGCCGATCAATCAACCCTACCAGAATCTCAAGTGCAGATTGGAACAACACTACCAATCACTGACCACGTCATTCCTCTAACTCCTCTTCCCGCCGGTCATACTGATGCAACTGGACAACTGAATGAAGGTTCTTTAAGCTACATGAATGTCACTGAGTCTGGCAAAAGCATCATCGACTCAATACAATCAAAGACCTTCAACAATCGTCTACTCCTGCTGCTGAGTCTTATAATGTAGAGACTACTCAGCTTTCCCAAGTAACTCAGCTTCTGAACGAAGTTAAGGGATTTAAGGACTTGCTAAGTATCATCATCTCCTATCAAACACAGCAAGCTAAGCAGGATTCCATTGCAAAGCTGGCTGAGATCCAGCTGACAACTGTTCAACACTTACACGCTCTACAACAACAAGTTCAGACCTTGTCAGCTATGAACACACGCTACGCTACCTCTGATGAAGTTAAGATGCTCTTTGCTCAGCTTCACACCGAGCAAATCAAAACCAACGAGCAAATGGCTTCTTATTCTCAGTGCTCAGTGGAGCAAATTGGTGAAGCTGTTCGATTGCTGAATCTGAACAAGCAAGAGATGGATACTGACGCTATGAAACAGAATGAAATGATGTCCATCACCAGACAAACCTTCAATCACATTCGTCACAGCAATGTTCAGCGTCAATACTATGACACCTACTTACTCAAGACATTCCATCAAGTCATTGCAGGTCTGACTGATGCACTTACATGGATAGGCAAAGCTGAAGCCTTCACTGTTAGCATGATCAGCGCTGCTGAGCTTAAAATACCCACCGAAGTTTCAGACAGTGGTGTGGCTATTTTTGATGGTGTCAATGAAAGTGCCGAACGACTTAAAGCGCTGTCCACAGAACTGACCAGAGTCATCTTAACCGACGCCTTTAGGATTCCTCCTCCCGATGCTGACAAAACGGGGGAGAAAGCACAAGCGAGAACACAGCATGAGTCTAGTCAGTCCAAACAGAAGAAAAAGAAATAGACATAGGCTAGCTCAGTATAGGCTAAGTATGTATGTAGTCTCTATGCCTGTCTCAAATTTTTGTCTTGTTTGTAAACACTGACTACCTACATTAAATATCATACTTGCATCTTATGTTCAAACTCTGAGTTATGAATTATTTTTATACGATGCTGTGTATTATGTCATTATGTATCTTCAATTGAATCAGCCTTGTTTAAATGCTTATAAAATTCATTGATTGAAACAAATGCTGATAACATGTTTGACATTGACTTATATATAGTCTTATAAAACTCATTGAACAACAAATTACTCTGCGCCCTCTGAATGATAAAACCTTCCGCTTAAACACTGAGTAAAAGAGAATATGTTCCGTGAGCTGACCTATATCTGAAAACTGACCTTAGACTTACTCGATTAAACCTTTAAATGTTTAGAGTAAAACTAAGTCAGTAGCTCAACCCTTACGGGGGAGTTTTGTGTTTGTTCAATGTTGAGTTAAATTGTTTATAAGACATAAGGATTAAAAGGCCCAAGCCTAATACAACAGTCAAAGCCCAAGTCAAACAGTTCAATATAACTCGGCCCGCGTTTATCAAAACGATGTCGCTGTGTACCAAAACGCAACTCAGCAAGAGAAGGATCTAGAAGACCTTCAGGGAACAACTTCGGAACGAAGCTGCTGAGTTGGTTCGACAAAGCGTACAAGACAGCAGCTGGCTAAGGAAAACTTCCAGACAAAGTATTTCTACTTTGGGTAAAGTTCAGACGACACAGTATGCTGTCTAGTTGACTTTACCATAAAAGGAGAGACATTCTGCCGAGCTGACCAAAAGCTGACCGAGGACAGAAGATACACAAATCTGATTGGCCGAGAGCTCTGAGCAAGTCAGGATGACAACGACAGGAAGCCGTTTCCCTCCAACGGTTATTTTGAAATTCGAAATGACCGATGCCTCAAGACGTCTCTATAAATAGTGCCATCAGAAGCTTCATTCACACAGAACTTGATCAAGCCATTACGCTGACCAAATTTCTACGCAAGTTCTGCAAGCAAAAAGCAAAGCAAATCTTACACTACAGTTCATATATTTGTGTAAAAGTCTAGAGTGATTATTCAATCATCTAAGGTGTCTTAGCAATCATTGTTTAGGACAAACACTTATCATTTCTAGAAATTAGAAAGGAGAGGATGAGTACTCGGTTATAGTACTCAGCGAGAGATTAGGATTGAGTAGAGGTATAGAGGAAGGTACTCTTGTTATACTCAGTTGCTAAGATTGTAAAAGGTTTGAGGCTCTACCTTTAAAGAGCTCAGTAGAGGATTTGAAATCTCGGAACGTGTTCCGGGGACAGGACGTAGGCTTAGAAGAAGCCGAACCTGGATAAATCTGCTGAGTAACGTATTTCTTACCTTAAACTCCTTATATATATTGCTTGCTTAAATAACCAAAAACTGACCAAGTAAAGAGGTCAAACTGAGTTGTGTGCATCGAACATCTGAGCTCAGGAATAGACTTTAAGTGCTATCTCCTTACTCAAGTCAAGAAACTGACCTAGTCACCAGTTGACTAAGCCAGTATCTTACTGATTACTCAGCGCCGCTGTTAAAACCTTTTCTCTTGAGAAAATAAGTCTGCCCTAAATCTTTAAAAAGTTTAAATAGTTCCTAACCCCCCCTTGGAACTATACTTGTAACGTTATAAGGGACCAACAAATGCCCTCATATATAAGGAAAAACCAAACGTTGGCATGACCAACACATTCAAACAAAAACCTTTGTGCTGGGTCAAAGGGTATTGCTTTACAATTCCCGTCTCAAACTGTTCCCCGGAAAACTCAAGTCTAGGTGGTCCGGGCCTTTCACAGTCACTCAAGTGTTCCCTCATAGGGCGATTGAAATCTCCAACGCAGCACAGGAAAGGTTCAAAGTAAATGGGCAAAGGCTTAAGCCCTACCTTTCCCCGGAGAACAACCATACGGAGAATCTCCGTATCTTAGAAGCCTCTTGAACAAGCAGCCTCACTGGTGTCCTTTCCAAACACCAATTGGAGAACAACGTGTCCGTTTGTGTTTTGTTGTGTTAATGTGCTAGTATTTTTCTTTTATTTTTATTATGCTAACAATAAATGAAGATATCGCATGCAGAGCATCCAACTGACATGTAGGTGATACAAAGAACATTTTGCCGTCCAAAATCGGAAAAGAACCAATCAGTGCAAGGGGCAAGGAGGACAAAGAGAGCCGGAATAGTTATGACAGAAACTGCCCACTCCCCTTTTTCTTCGCGGAACCTTTCGACTTCCACTCCACCTACCCATTAAATACTCACATTTCCGGTGCTCCATCACCACATTTTCAAACACTTCCATTTTCTTATCTTCAGAAATTTCCCCCCATCACCACTCTGAAAATGCAAAGGAGCACAAGAACTGGTCCGGTGAAGAAGGAGAAGGGTACCCCCCCCCCGACACCAGCCTTTCCTCTAATCAAGGCGAACGCCTGTGAAATCGGTTGGCCAGCTTCATAAACCCTAAGGAGAAGGCGAGGTATGAACTGTTCAAAACCATGGAGTTTTAGGCCGTTAGAACAGTTTGCTGGAAGAGCCTCCGCACCTTGGGACTGGAGGAAGATGTTCGTGATTTGCTGGATGGAGCTGGGCTACTCGAGTTCAGTAGCATAAATGAGCCCGCCTATAAAGAACTGACACTTGAGTTCATGGCAACGTTCTCGGCGGACACTAAAATCACCGACCCCGATGACAAGATGAGGTACAAGTTTCATCTTATGGGTGTTGATATGTTCACCTCACTCAACACCTTTAACCTCTACCTGGGAGCAGTCACGGAAGAAGATTTGATGAGTGAGGACTACAAGAACAGCCTCATTGCAATGCCGCCGGAGTTCGTTGCAGAAGACTTCTAGCATGAACTCACAGGAAACACCTCCTACAATCCTAGTGATTCAAAATCCTCACAGCTGCCAACACACCCTATGCGCTACCTTCAAAAGTACCTTGCATCAACCTTATTCGGTAGGGCCAACCAGAGCAACATCCCTAGTAATGATTTGTTTGTTCTTTGGTGTATGGTCAATGCCAAGAGGATCAATGTGGGGCATTGGGTTGGAATGCACCTAGCTGGTATCGAAGGAACAACCAGTAAATGCCTGATATGCGGCCCTTTCATCACCAAGATCGCAAAAGCTGTGGGACAGTTTAATCCACTCCAGCATTCCCTCACTCTAGCTAAAACCATGGAGCCATTCGACTGCAAGGCTATGAACAAGCTCTCCATTTGTCACAAAGTGGGTCAAAACTGGGTCCTGGTAGCTGAGGAACCACCTGCAGAACAATCAGCAAAGAGAAAGGCCTCTGAGGAGCCGTACTATGTCAAACCCATCCAGATGGCATTCCCGGAGAACAAACGTAGAATGCTTGACAATGGAGAAGGGCCAGTTGATGCATGGGACATTTCTATGAGGCAGGTGATGAATTATATGGGACAGCTGTTCGAGCACAACAGGCACCTGTGTGAACGGGTTAAGGCTCACGATGGGGAGATAGCTGAGTTACAGCTGCGAGTTAAAGAACTGCAGAACAGGCCTGCACCTTCCAAAGAACAAGCAAGCAGCACTCCTGCAGCACCATCCCCATCCAAGAACCTGTTCCCCGATCCTACAGATGGTAAGAACAATGCTAGTGAGACCCCGATGCAAAAGGGAGAGGACAAAGTCTCCTCTCCTGTTACCGAAGCTTAATTCTTCTCTCGCCGTGTGGATTCTTTTATCTGGTAAGGTGTTCTTATTTCTGTTTTCTTTGCATATCACAGACGGCTGAGTATACTTTCTTCCCATATCTGTTCTTGCATTGAGGACAATACAACATTTTGTGTAGGGGGAAGGGAACTTAATAGGGAACTTATTATGTTGGTATTTTAATTGTTCTAATATTATGCACTACCACCATTCATGACTGTTTTGGGGGTAACCATTGCATGATTAAAAACACCCCCCAAGTTGTTTTTTTTAGAGAAGCTACCCCTTTGAACTATCACACGAAGCCATAATGAAGGATAGGTTAGCTTAAATAATTACATAAAGGAGTTAATAGAGGTCAAAAGAACTAAACTCATAAAGACTAACTGTTCGTAATCTACATTAAATCTGAAATTCAACATTTTTGAGGAAACAACCCTTAGATCTAAGAGTCCAACACACCAATCAAGTGAGGAATTGTGCCAACACAATCGGTTATTGTTTCTTTTTCTTTTTGAGAGGACCATCTTGAACAAGGAGTCCAGGACTTGTTTTGGATGCCTGTTCGGACCTTAGGAAAGGAACTCAATACCAGCATGATTTGGGCATTAGGATCCTCCCCAACAAACACATTGGACCACCCTTCTCTCCATACCATTAGAACAACCACTTAAGCCCAACACTTTCCTTCGCTAAACCATCTTAAACTCCGCCAAACCATCCTCAATCTCAAAAGAACCCCAAGAGGACCGTTGAATCCATAAAGAAAGCTTGAGCCAAGAAAATAATCATTTAAAAGTTTGTTCTGTTGAGAACTAAAATGAAATGACAAGCCAATAACGGTAGAAATCATTAGCTCTTGTCTAAGCATTCAACAGAACACAAGAACAATCATGGCAATCGCACATCTCTGTTCTGGCTCAAAAGCAAAAGAAAAAAAATAATAATAAGCTCGACAGTCCTTATTGGCCAAAAATTGTCGTCACTACACACCCAATCACCCTAACCCCATTACAACCCGTAAAAAGTCCCGATAAGGGTATAGGTTCCTTTTCGAAGTGTCAAAATGGACCGATTCTCAAGTTCAAGGGACACACATGTTCTTGTATTGGTTGCATGAGGGAAACAAGCAATACCCCAAACACATTACCCTAGATTTGGTGATCGGGCTGCAAGTCAAACATGTTGAAATTTAAAGATTCAACTATAGGAGTGAACATGGATAGTTGGAAACGATAAGGTTATTTCTGATTACATATTTTTTCCTGTTATTGCAAATATTCCTAGCTGTTCTGACCTCCGTGAAAGTTAGTGGTGATATGAAGAGAGGGAACAATCTCTATAAAGACAATTGCTTGAGGACAAGCAAAATATTGTTTTGGGGGTATTTTGATGAATGTAAAATGTGTATAATATTTTGTAACAATTTTGGGAATAAATGAACAATAATGCAACATATCGTTATCATAATACATTGTTTTCACATATTGTTTGTGATAATGCAGCTGCATGTTCGTTAGCAGAATCCACACAGTGAACAAGCAGGAAAGGAGTGCGGACAAGCGAAGAACAAGGAAGAGAACAAGAACTCATGGGAACAATTTGTACCCGTAGAACTTGATCAATCATCTTTAAATCATTGGAGACCTTTCCGGAAGAAGAATTAATGCTGGAGGCAGAACAACCATCCCTCACAGAAGAAATCATCAAGCATGGGCGGACTGCTGTGTTGCAGACTGTTCCTGACTTTCAGAACAGTCTGCCAGACCATATCTTCTTTATTTTATTATATCTTGAACAATGATTTCTAAAAAATTCCGGGCTATTTAAGGAGCCATCATTTTGTATGTTAAGCATTCAGATTTTCGGATCTGAAGCCTTGTTGTGAAACTTTGTTTTATGTGTTTTAATATGTTGTTGTTTTCTTCATTGTTGTTTTGTTTTACCTCATTCAATCATGAGTGAGTAATTTACTAAACAGGTATGCAGCGGAGCAGAAACAGGTAAACAAGGCAGGTTAATTCCTCTCTAAACTCATTAAGTGCATATGGCTTGGCTGTTCAATGAGTAATTAACGATAAATAGGAGTAGCTAACCTGTTTTTAAGCTGAGCAATCATGAGGAGACTCTCTTTGCAAAGTTGAACTTTCATTGAGCACATTTAATTATGACACTGAGATGTAATTAATTAAATGTTAAGGGTTTTAGTTGTTCTAACTAAATGCTTTCATGTTCTTAAAGCTTAAGAATACATTAATCTCAAGGAGACTTATTTTAATTATTTTTAAAGAACGTTGGGAACAAGGGACACCTGACTCAACCGATTTTCATGAAAGATACCTTAAGCCAAAGTTGTTCCCACCTAATGAACAAGGATAGGAATGCCTGTTCTAAAACCGTTTTGTGTATGTTGTATACCTGTTGTTTTCTCATATGAATTTCAATTAAACTCTTTGATTGTTTTACGTTTCATATTGTAACAAACCACCTTCAAATCAACTTAAACTTTTGGTTACTTTTTAAACTTGGCTATACATACTTTTATGGGAGTAAGAGTGTGGTTGTTCTATCCTCGTGGAGACGATATCTACTTATCACTTTATTACTTGGACCTAGTGCACTTGCTAGGGTAACAACTTATATGCCACAAATGGGATTATACATCAAACATCATGCCTAGAAACACCACAGCAAAACGGACGTGTAGAAAGAAAACACCTCGACATCATGAACACCACAAGGGCCGTCATGTTTCAGAGTTGTTTACCAATGGTTTTTTGGTCAGAAGCAGTCAGCCATGCCTTTTATCTTATAAACAGTCTACCCTCAGTGCATATTCAGGGACAGACTCCTTATGAACGTCTCTATGGGAAGCAGAGCAACTTGGAAAATCTCAAAGTATTTGGGTGCCTAGCTTACGCATCACCCTTAGACAGGCACAAGAACAAATACACAGACAGAGCAATCAAGTGTGCCTTCTTAAGCTACAGACATGGCACAAAAGGGTTCAAATTGCTGAACCTAGCAACTAACATTGTTTTTTTTTCAGGCATGTCAAATTCTTTGAGAATCAGTTTCCTTTCAGCAAACAAACGACAGGCACATCATACTGCAGTGAGGAGGAACTAGACACCCTACACATGGCATCTATGAGTGATGATGAAATTGATTTAGAGGAAGAACAGTTGCCACAAGAAGAGATACCGCAAGTGGATATCATGTAAGCAGAGAATGAAACAATGGATGAAACATATGAACAACCACAGCAGTTAACAAACAGACCAACAAGAACAAGGCAACCGCCCTCATATCTCAAAGATTACCACATGGCCTTAGTACAAGGCACCACTCTGCCTTGCCCTACGAATTCACCACATGCTCTTTCAAAGTATCTCTCCTATGACAAGCTGTCTCCCACCAAACGCACCTTCACCATCAACCTCACTTGCCACAAGGAACCTGCAACGTATAACGAGGCCAAGTCAAACATACAGTGGCAGCATGCAATGCAACAAGAGCTTGATGCTCTGGAAATGAACCACACATAGGACTTAACTTCATTACCGACTGGAAAAAGACCCATTGGCTACCGCTGGGTGTATAAGATCAAGCACAACGCAGATGGAAGTGTTGCATGATTCAAGGCCAGAGTAGTGGCCAAGGGCTACTCGCAACAAGAGGGGGTGGACTTCACAGCTACATTCGCCCCTGTAGCAAAATTTACAACCATCAGAACTCTTTTGGCTGTAGCAACATCAAAAAACTGGCACTTACATCAATTAGATATTGACAATGCATACTTACATGGGGATCTTGATGAGGAGGTCTACATGCAGTTGCCACCGGGAATGTCACCAAAGGGTCCTCACCAGGTTTGCAAGTTACGAAAGTCCCTTTACGGACTCCGGCAAGCCGGCAGGCAATGGAATGCTAAGCTTACAGCAACCATAAAAGCCATGGGTTTTGTGCAATCCGTTGTAGACCCCTCTTTATTCACAAAACAGGGTGAAGGGCACACAACAACTCTTTTAATACGTTAACGATGTTATATTAGCAGGGAGCGACATGCAGATGATTGATTTCGCCAAAAAACACCTCAACGAATCTTTTCACATCAAGGATCTAGGGACCTCCATTATTTCCTCGGTTTCGAGTTTGCACGAAATAGGCACGGACTCCACATGTCACAAAGAAAATATTTATTAGAGTTGCTACAAGAAACAGATTTTCTAAATAGCAAACCAACCTCTTCACCCGCATTACCAAACCACAAACCTAGCCCAAACACAAAAGCACTCCCAGACATCACACCTTACAGACAACTAATAGGCAAGCTATTATACCTCACACACACAAGGCCAGATATTTCATATATCATAAACCAACTTTCACAACGTCTTACCCAACCAAGTACAGACGATCAAAATAGGGTACACAGAGTACTACGTTACCTCAAAGGGACGATTGGTTTGGGCCTTTTCTTCTTTGCATGCAATGATTTACGCCTCCAGGCTTTCTCAGACTCTAATTGGGCAACTTTCCCTGAAACTCGTAAGTCCGTCACCGGCTACGCGGTTTTCCTTGGCTCCGCCATCATCTCCTGGCGTTCAAAGAAACAGAACATTGTTTCATCTTCCTTCTCCAAAGCCGAATACAGAGCCATGCCATCTACATCGTGCGAGCTCCACTGGCTCACTAATCTCCTCAGAGATCTACATCAACCACCGTCTACGGCGTCCCTTCTCTTTTGCGATAACACGTCGGCTATGCATATAGCCCAAAATCCAATCTTCCATGAACGCACAAAGCACATAGACATTGACTGTCATGTGATTCGATAGCATGTTCAGGCCGGCCTTATTCGTCTCATGTCGATCTCCTCCGCTCTCCAGCTCGCGGATTTATTCACAAAGCACAACATGCACCGCATCTCCGCTTTCTCATTGACAAACTAGGCTTGAAGAATCCCTATCAAGTCTAGTTTGAGGGAGGATCTTATAGTAATAAAATGGAAACCAGAGAGGGTTTTTTACAATGGAAGGAAGAAGGTCGAACAAGAAGAAGAAGAAGAGAGACTTTTCGTTTCCTCTCAAAGTCCAAAAAGAAGAAAAAGGGGATCCGCATGATATCAAGTACAGAAGCCACATTAAGTACAACACTCCACTTCTAATTGATTGCTCCAAGGGCCTTTTAGTCTTTGTACAAAGGCTAGGGGCAATTCCTACTTTTCACACAAGCAGTAGATTCTAGAAGAAGCTTCATCAGCTTATCATGGAATCAACCACACTCAAGCTCACCACAAATTCATCTCCACCATCCATTGCAATCAATTAGATCAATGGCCACAATTAGGACACTTGTTTTATTTTTCCTTGCTCTTTAAGTTTGCTTGATAAGCACACCTAACATTTCAATATAAATGTAATAGTTAGCTATGGTTTTAGCCCTAATGAGAAATACAAGATATTGATTTCTTACCTCATTCAATTAATACCTTCTTATATATATATATATATATATATATATATATATATATATATATATATATATATATAGAGGAGAGATCGGGTGTGACACATTCCTTATGGTGTGATAAGGCTTATTGTGTGACAACAGTGGCTTTTTAGTAATTGTGTAAAAAATGGAGGGGTATATTTGTAATTTTATGCGCTTAGTATAAATAGTTATTAAGTTAGGGGTATATTTGTAATCTCCTATATTTTTCTCGTTCTTTCTTCTCCGGTGATTCTCTGATATTTCTCTCGTTTTTTCCGATAGCGCCGTTTCATTTCCGATCGTGTTTTTGTTGATTTTTTGGTTCGATTTCTTTGTTTCGTCTTGCATTTTGTGTTTTTTGGAAGATATCGGTGAGTTCCTGTATGTTTTCGTGTTTGTTTTCATCGTATTTATGTTTATTTCCCTTCGTTTTTTTGTTGAATATTATGGCTCTGATTTCCTATATTTTTTTCTTTATCAGTAGGTTCGGCTCTCTGTTTGTGTATTTTTGAAGTTATCGGTGAGTTCCTCTGTGTTTTCTTTGTTCATTTTAGATATTGTGTTATGCATGTTCTTCGTTTTTTTTTGTTTATATGTTCTGTTTAGGTTTTGTATTTTGTATTTGTTTTGTTTGTTGTTTTTTAGGGTTTTAACGACATTTCATTGTGTTTTTTCATTCTTTTCGTCTATCATTTGTTAGTTTTCTGACTTGTATATGTGATTTTTTGTTGTTTTTCAGTATATATCAGAATGTCTAAAGCTACTTCTAGTAGGAAAGATTGTTTGCGTGAGAATGTTATTGATCCTGCGTTGCTTCATGCTATAAACTCTGATTATATGGGGGATGATGACGATAGGTACTATTTTGTTATGTTTTTATGGAACAATATATGCATTCTTTTGGAACAATATATGTATTCGTTTGGAACAATGTATGTTTTTGTATGGAACTATATATGTATTCGTTTCAAACAATTTATGTATTCGTTTGGAACAATATATGTATTCGTTTGGAACAATTTATAAGTTCGTTTGTAACTATATATGTATTTTGTTGATCTAGTATTGTTGTTAATTTTGTTATTTTTTATGTTTCAATGGTCTCTGAAAAGAATAGTGATGAAGGAAGTAAACAGAGATTTGTGAAGAAATCTCATGCTTTGAAGAAAAAGTCATCAAATATTGGTGTTCCTGTTGATGAAATTTCTTCTGATGCTTTGAAGGACGTAGAAAGTTGTTCTGATGTTGATGAAAGTTCTTCTGATGATCGTGATAATATGAATGATCCTGATTTTGTTATCAGTGCAAGTACACCATCTGAAGAACAAATAGATGATGAATATGTTGTTTCTGGTTGTGTTGGAAAGAAAAGAAAAGTTGGAGTTAATTTGAAGGGAGATGGTTCTTCTAGGTTGAAGATGAAGAAGGTTGAGGTTGTGAAAGTATCTGGTTGTTCTAGATTGAAGAGGAATAAAGTTGAGGTTGTGAAAGGAGTTGGTTCTTCTAGATCTGTGAACCGTGATTGTGGAAGAAGGATTGTGAAGAAGGATAGTTGATATTCTATTATGGAGCAAGATTTATCTGGTGTAGTATTGAATCAGAGGGTGCGTCCAACAGCATTTATTAAGTTTGTTAAAACTATACCAGAGACACACAAAGCTGCCATTAGGAAGATAGGGTTTGGTGGTTTTTTGTGTCTGGATATTGGGAAGCTTAATGGAATGTTTTGTGGCAAGGTTGTGGCTTATGTTGATCTTGACAGATGCTGTTTTATTCTTCCTGGTAATGACCGGATTGATTTGAGTGAAGAGGATTTCCATTGTGTTTATGGCTTGCCATGTGGAGGAAAGGAAATTAAGGAAGCGGATAGTAACAGTGGGGATAGTTGGTGTAATTTTTTAAAGACTTGGAGGAAGTCTTTTGGTCTAAGTAGTGGCAGCCCTAAGGATAAAGATGTGCTTTGTAGGCTGAAAAATCTGTTGGAAGTGGATGTTTGTGATGAGTTCATTTGGAACTTCATTGTTATTGTTGTTAATTCTTGCATTCGTTCAAACAAGAATAGGGCGTTGTATAATAAGTTTTTATTCAGTTGCATGAATGTGACTGAAATTTCGAAGTTAGATTGGTGCCGATTTAGTTTTAAGCATCTTATAGATTCTGTTCGTTCTTTCAAGAACGGTTCTAATCCATATTTTTTCACAGGCCCTCTTCCATTTATACTGGTAATTGTTTTAATATGTTGGAATTTATTTTGAATAATTTATGTATTTGCTTATAATTTGTTTTTCTCATTTTTTTATTGTAGATATGTTATTTTGATCGTTTGCAACGTGGGGTTGATTTGAGGCCACGTTCCTTTCCACTAACTTCTGTGTGGAATAATGTTCTAATCTCTGAAAGAATTAAGTTGGAAAAAGCCAGTGGTTTTGGCAAGGGAATTGTATTGAAGAGATTAGTGAAATCTGAAGCAGAGGTAGAATGTGAAGGCCCTAACGTTGAAGGTAAGAAGAAGAAGAATAGAGAAGAAGAGAAGAAGAAGAAGCATGTAGAAGAAGGAGAAGAAGAAGATACTCAAGAAGGAGTTTCTGGCTGTCCCAGTTACTTCATGGTATCCATCTGTGTTTTTCTTTTATATAGAAGATTGTGTTTCGTTTTGATAAATTAGTAAATAGTGTTTTTATAAATGCAGGAATTCACTGTCAGGTTTAAATCAGTGGCTAGAAAGTTAGCTAATGTTGTAACTGAGATGTTTATGTTGGTGGATGAAGCTGAAAATATGTTTGACGAGAATGACTTACCTGTACGGATGAATACATTTTTACTAAGTACAGAGTTAGTAAGGAAGAGAGGATGAGCCAGCGTTCTGAGCGAATGCCAGCAAGTGAGCATTCGGGAAGATTATCTAAAGAATATGATGAGGATAATGATTTTTTTAATCTTCCTGGCTTTTGGGAAGAATATAATGCTGTTAATGAAGAATATAACAAGCAGGTACAGAGAAAGATAGCTGAAGGTTTAGAAAAAGAGAGAGGAGGAGCAGAGAAGGAGAAGAATAAGAAGAAGAAGAAGAAGAAGAAGAAGAGAGGAGTAGTGAAGAAAGTTAGAGGGAAAGTAGGGTCATCTGAAGGTCTGAGGTTGAAAATAAAGATGAATTCTGCTCCTCAATTTGAGTTGTTAAGCCAGTCTTTAGCTGATCAATCTGTTTCATCTGAAATGTAATTTATTATGTTTGAATAATTCATGTTTTTTGTTTTGGAACATGTCAATTAATATTTGTGGATTAATTGATGTTTTATTTTGTTTGTAGGGCTGCTGATATAGTTTCTGGGGCTGGTCCTTTAGTTTGTGTAAATCAAGATGAAGGGGATGAGTTTGTTGATCGTACTGATGAAATTGTGTAAGTTATTATTTGTTGAACAAATGGTTCAGTTTTTTGGAACCTTTCTTGTATATGTGTGGAACAATTTTTTTTTTGTTATATATTTGAGTTGTTTTATATTTTCACCAGTGATATCGATGATGCAATTGCGTCAGAGATGTCTGATTCTGATGATGATGATGATATAGACTTGGTGTGTTTACCTGGAGATGTTCCAGATGAATTTTCCGATATGTGTAGATGGGCTAACAATTATTTATGTCACGGGAGGACAGTTTTTACCATGTTTGAAGATTACATTTTTGATCATCCAGTGAAAGCAGTTATATTGAGGAAGGATATTCGTGAATTGGCTGATCTAGCTCCAATAGGGTGTGGCCCAATTTTGTATTACATGAGGTATTTTTTTATCTATAATTGCATGTTTGTATTAGTGATTATATTGTTTTATTTTTTTGAATGACATGTTTACTGTATATGTTTCGTGTGTGTTTTGTACATGCACCTTTATGATGTGATTGTGAATAATGATAGATTGGATACCACCTTCTCCCTTATTGATCCAAACATAACTAATCATTTTGAAAGAGTTAATACGATTGGGGAGAAGATCAAGTTTTTGACAGAGAGATATGAACAGTCCGGCAACAAATGTTTGTATCTGATACCGCGAAACAAAGAGTATGCATTATTTGTCTATACTTATGATTTATTTTATTTGTTTAATAATGTATTATAGTTTTACTAATGTGTTTGTTTTCTTCAGGTATCATTGGACTTTGACTGTCGTTGATCTTGAGCGGAAACGTGTTTTTCTTTTGGATCCATTGAAATCTCGTTTGGGCTTGGAAAATGATCAATGAAGATATGTTGTTGATGAGTATGTTTAATAATCAAATGCTCTTTTATAATGTATTTTATTTTTTGAATGCAATAGTTTGACATATATATGAATTTGTTTTGCAGATCTATTATTTCTTTTTATCATGAGAAGGTTTTGGTAAAATGGATTTGCCTTATGGTACATGTTTAATTTGTATGTATATTTGTGTATTTTTTTATTGTTTTTAAGTTGTTTGTATTTTATTTTGCAGAATATTCCATCTCAGAAAAATACAAAAAGCTGTGGCTATTATGTAATGAAGTATATGGATGATATAGTGTCTGAGAAAGTGTTGAAAATTGACAATATTGTAAGTGTTTATTCTTTGAACAATTGGTGTTTCTTCTTTGAATAATTGGTGCTTATTCTTGGAACAATTAGTTTTAATATATGACATGTTGAAGTTATAGTTTTGATGCATGATTTTAATTATGATATGTTTTTTAGTGGGATAAGTATGCTAGGAGGTCATCTTACGATATAGATGTGATGAATGAATTACGTCGAGATTTGGGAGATATTATTTTGAGATATGGTATTGATAATGAAAATGGTGGAGGAGGTCGTGTAAGGAGGACTGTTAAAGAATCTAAGTACCTTCGTTCTCCATTTATTTCTCGGCATCCAAAGTTGATGGAGAACATGGATAGTCGTAAAAGGAGGATTGTTGAATTTGCACTGAGTCCTGGTTTAAGCAGGTAAGAAGTTGAAGTTATGTTTGTTATATGAATTTATATGTTATTTTGGCATATACTGATAGTTTTTTTCCTTGTTTTGAAGTGATGTATTTTTCAGTGATGGACAAACCTTTATTGATAAACATGAGATTTTATCACTGTCTGGTCATGATCATATTGTCAATAATATTGTGGATGCTTGGAGTTCAATTTTGAACACTAAAGAATTGAAGAAATATAATGGAAAACCGAAAAGATTTTTTTTCAGTACATATGCTTTTGTATGTTTCTTAACTTTGTAAGTTTGTTTTTTGTTTTCATTTTGTAAATAATTGTTGTGCTAAATGTTGTTTTGATTATTTTGTAGAATCTTCTGTTTTCTGGACCTAGTAGATCAAGAGAACATAATTTTAAGGAAAGGCTTGAGACTGAATTTTCTTTTTTCAATTTTAAAAACTTGGCTGATGTTGAATTGGTAAGTTTTATGGTGGAACAACAGCTGTTGAATACTGTAAAATGTATTGAGATACTAATGTTTTTTTGTGTTTATTAGGTGTTTTTCCCTGTTATTTCTCATGCACATTTTTATCTGATTATTGTCAACAATCTTTCAAAGACTGTTGAAATATTGGATAATATGACACTCCCTCGAAAAATCAGGTGTGCTGATAAATATGATGATTGTCCAGAACAATTGGTATGTTGTAACATGATTTACTTCATTCTTTGTTTTTTTTTTTGTATATGTGATAACATATTTTCTGATTTATTTGTTGTAGTTAAAATCCTATGCTCATTTTGTTTTCAAAAATGATGCTTCTTCATTAAAACAAATGTGTGCATACAAAGTGTAAATCCTGAGGATGAAGTGGAGAAGCAACAATAACCACAATGATTGTGGTATTTTTCTTTTGAAGCATATGGAAACATACATGGGTCAGAGTGTGAAGGAGTGGAATATTGGATTGACAAAGAATTCTAAGGTATATGTTGTAAATTCGGGTAAATTACATATATGGTGTACAACCTTTACCCGTAATCACACTTTGGTGTACAACCAAAATTTTGTCACACTAAACTGTACAACCTTTTAGTGACCTCCCACTAAAGTGTACAGTAGGTAAAAATGACCGGTTAATGCTCAGTCAACGCGCCACCTCAGCTTTGACCGGTCAAAAAGTCAAAAAAATTCAACCACTTAATATAAAATTACTTCTATACCCCTATCTCTTCATATCTTCATCTTCTTCCTTCTATTTCTTTCTCTCTCTTCAAATTTCTCTCTCTCTAACATCTCTCTTTGAATTTCTTTATCTCTCTAACCTCTCTCACTAAAATCAATACCATCAAATCTTTGTGGGAAACTTCAAATTTCTTTCTCTCTCTAACCTCTCTATTTAAATTTTTCTCTCTCTAACCTCTCTCTCTATAATGGCAGGTTCAGAACTGAACCAAAAACATAACTATCATTTGGCGGATATGTTCAGAGGGAATCAGGTTAATACACCGAGTCTTGACTCGAAAGTTGTCAATTAGCATAGAGAAGTTATTGTCGAGTTTAGAGAAGACGGTGGCTACGGTGGTCGGCGCTGGAGATTGGGGAGGAGTTTGCAGGCGAAAAGATGAGGTCCATGAAGCTGATAGGTAGCCGATGGTGTAGCCTAATAAAGCAAGGATGACATAGGTCGCCGGAGAAGGGGATAGTCTAAATGAGAATTTTGATTTCATGTTAGGTTTAGTTTGAAGAAGAAGAAGTTGTTTAAGCGGTGGGCTGGTATTTAATTTGGATTTCATGAAAAGTCCAAACATGGATTAACAATTAATAAATTGACATCCTTTTCTCATTTCCATTTTTTAAATGTTATGATATTTTTTATTTAATTGGATCAGGTGAATCTGCTCATTCCTTTGTAGTGTTTTTTATTTTATTTTTTGTCAAATCATTTTATTTGTAAGTGAAAGATCGAAATAATATTGTTAACTATGGTATAACCTTAAATTAAGGAATTTATTTATTTGACAAACGGAATATGAGAGTTTAGCAGATGAGATATATAATATAGTTTTGGGAAATAATTCAATATATAATTTAGGGATAGAAAAGTAGCAGTTTTTTGCGCAACAATTAATCAAGGCTGATCCAATTTAGGGAGAGGTTAGAGAGAGAAATTTGATAGTTTTTTGGATAACAATTAATGATAGTTATGTTTTTGGTTCAGTTCTGAACCTGTCATTATGGAGAGAGAGGTTAGAGAGAGAGAAATTTGAAGAAAGAGGTTAGAGAGAGAAAGAAATTTGAAGTTTCCTACAAAGATTTGATGGTATTGATTTTAGTGAGAGAGGTTAGAGAGATAAAGAAATTCAAAGAGAGAGGTTAGAGAGATAATGAAATTCAAAGAGAGAGGTTAGAGAGAGAAAGAAATTTGAAGAGAGAGAAAGAAATAGAAGGAAGAAGATGAAGATATGGAGAGATAGGGGTATAGAAGTAATTTTATATTAAGTAGTTGATTTTTTTTTACTTTTTGACCGGTCAAAGCTGAGGTGGCGCGTTGACTGAGCATTGACCGGTCATTTTTACCTGCTGTACACTTTAGTGGGAGGTCACTAAAAGGTTGTACAGTTTAGTGTGACAAAATTTTGGTTGTACACCAAAGTGTGATTACGGGTAAAGGTTGTACACCACGTATGTAATTTACCCTGTAAATTCTTTATGTAACAGTTTGTATTACTATTATTCTATTTTATTATATCATTTTTTTTTGCAGGGAAAAGATTTTAGAAAGCTTAGAATTCTTTATTGCTGGAGCATTCTTTTGAATCCAATAAATCAGCTTATTGAAGAAATTGATAAGAAGTCAAAAGAATGGGTTGTTGGAGTTGGACTAAATTTAGAATAGCATATTTTGTATCTTAAATTTGTAAATATATTTTAGAATTTGTAAATATACTTTAGAATTTGTATATAAAATTTTATATTTAAAAAGGTTTTTCAAATTATATTTGTTTATTCTTAACAGATGTCAATATATTCAATATTTAGCAGATATAATTCATTTGGAACAGACGTTACATTTAATTGGAACAAATGGTATATTCATTCGGAACAAACTATATAATTACATGGAACAAGTGGTACAATTTGGTAGAATTCATCCACAACCTTTTTCAATACTCACAACCACTTAATGGTACATTAAGTTGGAACAAATGATATAGTTATATTAAACAATTTGTACAATTTATGTATACCTTTGGATCAATATAAGAGCATATCCAATGGTTCATACTCACAACCACTTTATATACATCATCCATTTAATAAACATCATTTTATAAAACAAATTGTGTTGGAACATAATACTAATTATGTTGGAATGGGAAATGATTTTAGATCACATTAAAGTAAATAAAAAGAATGTAACTATTTTTGATTGAACAATGTAATATTTATTCCGGAACAATATATGTATTCTGATGGAACAATTCAGTTTATGGAATGGAACAAATGGTACATTAATTCGGAACAAATGATATAGTTACATGGAACAAGTGGTACAATTTGGTAGAGTTCAGTCTACAGCCTTTTTCAATACTCACAACCACTTAATGGTACATTAAGTTGGAACAAATGATATAGTTATATTAAACAATTTTTACAATTTATGTATACCTTTGGATCAATATAAGAGCATATCCAATGGTTCACACTCACAACCACCTTATATACATTATCCATTTAATAAACATCATTTTATTAAACAAATTGTGTTGGAACATAGTACTAATTATGTTAGAATGAGAAATGAGTTTAGATCACATTAAAGTAAATAAAAAGAATGTAACTATTTTTGATTGAACAATGTAATATTTATTCCGGAATAACATATGTATTCGGATGGAACAATACAGTTCATGGAATGGAACATATTATGTATACCGTTGGAAGAATATAAGAGTATATCCAATTGATCAGTAAGTTTGCTTTTGAGGATTCATCCTGTAAAATAGAAAATGAAATGATATAGTTACATTTGTTTCAGTAATAAGGGATCAATAAGTAATCACTGTTTGTTTGAATATAATTAATACATGGTATATGTTTCATTAAAGTTTTAATTGTTAATAGAAAAAAAATTCTAGTTTAAGAGACTGATTCACAGATTTATTTTAGTTTGCATTTAATAAAAAATTTCATATACGTAATAATCTTAATACTGTTGAGATTCCCAATATACATTTATTTTGAATGAAAAGCCGTGTTTCATTGTAGGAAAAGTAGAATTTGAAGAGTCTCAATAAATTAAAGCTGCTGAGTTTCCCAATAGATAATCATTTGAATGAAAGAAAGCGTGTTTGATAGTATGAAGTTGAAGAGACTAAATAAAATTCTATAAATAGTATTGCTCTCTTTATTGATCGTATTTTTTTAGTAGAAGTTGAATTGGAGCAAAGATGTCAGGAAGCAGTTCGAGTTCATCTAAGAGAATGAGGTCTTCTTCTCCTGTTGAACCTTTAGTACGTAAAGAACGGAGTGAAATTCCTGATGAGCTATTTAAAGTTATTGAAGATATGGAGGAAACTTTTATGGAAGGGGATATTGACGACATCATAAAGAAGCTGAAGGGCATGAAGGCTTTCATGTCTTTATTTTGTGACTCAATGATGTCTTTCATTGAGAAAGGAGTGGAGGAGAAAGTGGAGTTGAAGGAGGAACTGGAGGAAGTGAAGATAAATCTGAAGGACCAGATTAAGAAATATAACAATGATGTTATGGGTCCTGATAATGATTTTTTTTAATGTTTTTTTTTAATTGTGAACGATTGTTTTTATTTTTATGTTTTTATGTTTTTTATGTTTATGTTTGTATGTTTTTTTTATTTAATGATATATTTTTTTGTTATGTTTTTTATACTGCTATATATTATTGATGTTCATATATTGTTAGTGTAAACATATGTTGTTTGAAATTAACACACATGTTCAGTACGTAAAGCAGGTAGTGATATTCCTGATGAACTTTTTAAGGTCATTGTTGATATGGATGAAACGTTTATGGAAGGGGATGTTGATTGCATCATGGCGAAGCTGAAGGGCATAAACGCTTTTATGTCTTTATTTTGTGAGTCCGTGATGTGTTTCATTGTGAAACAAGAGGATGAGAAAGTGGATTTGAAGGAGAAGCTGAAGGAAGTGAAGAAGAATCTGAAACGCAAGACTGAACAATATAACAATGATGTTTTAGGTCGCGATAATGATCTTATTTGATCTTTGTAAGAAATGTATTATCAAGACATATAATAACAAGTTGTTCCAAAAAAAATCACAGGTTTCCAAGTGAAGTCAAATAACAAAATATACTGTTAGAGGAAAGAAAGTTTAGACATAGGGATTTTACCTTATCTCTTTGTTTTTTCTGGGCAGTTTCTAATGTCATGGTTGCACAATTGGTGACATCCTTTGCACATCCTTTGTTTTTTCTGTGATTGTTCAATTGCTTTCTCTTTTTCTCCCTTCAATCTTTTCTCACTGTTTGTAAGTTGAATGTCAGTTCCTTTGTCTTTAGAAATTTTAGGTTCTTTGATTAGAACTTCAGAGGGCCGACTTGTTCCAACCAACATCTCTATATCTTGAATTTTAGTAGAATTGTTGATGTTCTTTCTTTTCTTTGCTTCCAGCTCTGTCCTCAATGATTGAATGTTTCTTGTGAGATTATTTAGGTCCTCTTCACCCCCTTCAGCCAAACACACAGTCATGTGAATCTCACTCCATAAGTTATTCAACGTTATTTTCTTTCCCATTGTTCTAGCACATTCTTCTATAACATTATTTTGCAATGTTATCTCTGGTAATATTTTCCATCTGTTTAGCACATACTGGTCAGAAATTTTTTCCAGCATCCTATCCTTCCATACGAGCACCAAATGTCTACAGGGAATTCCTGCTCTATTGAACATCTTGCACAAACATGTTGTGTCACTGTTGTCTGTATTATAAACAACCTGATATGTTGTTTTTTTACCTTTTTCCCTTACAGTGATTCTGCATTTGTCAGTGTGTTTCTGTATATCATCAACGCCACATTTAAATGAAGCATCTATCACTTGTTTTTGAAATTCATAGAAGATTGTTCTTGAAAATACTTCTGATCCATGCTTTTCGATAGGAATTGGTGTTTGAGTCATAGGTATTGAGTGTTTAGAATCATTGTCATTTTTTCCTTGTGCATGTCTTTGTGCTTTCATTGCACCCTCAAACCGGAGGAGGAATTCAATGAGAGTTAAATGACTTTTTGTGAAAGAAGTGAAGAAGTGATTTTCACTTTCTGACCTTGAGGTTGTTCTCATTAAGCGCGCTAGGAATGAGTCTCTGAAATAAGCAGGAATCCATGTTGATCTTATATCATACATGTGTTTCAGCCATCCATGTTCTTGTAAATTGAATTCCAAAATAATTTCCATCCATTTTTGTTCAAACTCTTCTGGTTCCAATTCTACACTCCACACGCGAGAATTTATCTTCGTGATAAAATCTGTTTCTTGCATTATTTGTCTTCCTGTATTTGTAAGAAAAGAGTTTAGAATAAAATTAATGTATGCGTATTGAACAACACATATATCCTTTTGGAACATTTTATGTATTCGTATGGAACAACACATGTATTCTGTTGGAACATTGTATTTATTGAATGGGATAATAGAAAATAAATAGCATAGAATGATTTTTCATACCTATTTTGTCTGACATCTTCTTCATAATGTGCCACATGCAAAATCTGTGTTCTGTTTTTTTAAAAACATTTTTTATTGCAACTATCATTGCTGGATCTTGGTCTGTTATCAAGCAAGTCGGCTCATTGTTGTCCATTGCTTTCAGAAATGTTTTAAAAACCCACTCAAATGATGCAATATCTTCGTTAGCCACGAAACAAGATGCAAATGTAATACATTTTTTGTGGTTGTCAACCCCAGTAAATGGTCCAAATATCATATTATACATGTTCATTGTAACATAAAAATAAGTTTTCTGTTTGAAGAACATGACACAATTTTTTTGTTTCAAAATCAGTATATGAATGGCAGAAAGCAATAATTTTATGTCAAAGATTATTATGTAGTACCTGTTTGTGCTATATGTGGTGTCAAATAAGACCATATCACCACAAAGAGCGTAGTTTTTGATACATACAGGGTCTGCCCATAAAGCTCTACAGAGTCTGCCTTCTTGATCTACTTCAAATTCGAAAAATAATGCACTCCATAACTCCTTTTTTTCTGAAAATTATCTACAAACATTTGTGCATCTGAATCCTTAATATATGCTTTCAAGTCTCTCTGGAAGTTCTTAAAATCTATCTTCGATGCACCAATATTTTCATATCCTCCATAAAGTTCCTTTGCTTGTCTATAATTTCTTAGAGGACCAACATTCATCTGTTCAACCAAATCAGAATTTATTTTATTTTTAGATGAAATGAGCAAAATTCTATAAGTAAACAGTTTAATATTTATAATGCATAACTATTATGAAGAAGATGTTTTACCTTTGCATTATTAACTACCATCTTATTTAGTAGAAGGTTCATGTTCTTGCCCTCTTTTTGATATTGTACACATCCTGGAGTGTATAGAAGGTGATTATGTTCTTCTTTAAACTGTGTCACTTCATAGTTTTCATTGTCGGAAAGTTTGATAATCATTTTAGCACTGCATCCTACGCGACTGGGTGTCCTTTTTCTGGTTTTTATATCACTGGATGTTGCTTTTCTTTTGTGATATTTGTAACCTTCTTTATTGCATACAAAAAATTGTTCTTTTATAACACCTTGTTTCTTTCTTGAAGTTGATATCCTACTATTAAATCCAGCAGCACATGCATATGATTTGTAGAATTCTTGAGCTTTATTATAATTCTCAAATATCACTCCAAGAGTAGGTTTTAACTCATTTGAATAATTAGGAATCCATATTTTTGTTCCGTTAGGGCTGAGTCTTGTAATTACTTCTGGTGTGTAAGATACAATTGCAGTAGAAGAGTAACTAGGCGAAAGCAAATCTACAAAACATGTAAGAGAATTGAGATTAGGACAAATATGTACTTGGAACAAATGGTACATTAGTTCGGAACAATTAGTATATCTAGTTGGAACAAATAATATATTAATATGGAACAAATGATATATTCACATGGAACAAGAATTACAATTTGTTATAATTTACAGTACAGTTTTTGTTAATAATTAGTGTAAGAAAGTTATTATCAAGTCTGAGAATAAGTTTACAACAACTATTATCAAGAAATCAATATATATCAGATAAATTTCAGATAAATCTATTATCAACAAATTCATATATATCAGATAAATGTAAAGTTTCAGATATAAGCAAAATACCTAGAGATGATGTTGTGGTGTGTGTCATATTGCACTGATTGTTGTCTTCAGATTCCATATTTTGGTGTTCGTATTCCATATTCAGATTGAATTATATGAATACAGATGAGAAATCGATCGATAATGTTGATGTCAAGAGAATCGATCAGTAATATTGAGAGTAGAAAATCGATCGATAATTCAACGGAGAAGAAAATCAGAGTTTAATCTCAATACAGATTAGAAATCGATCGATGATTGTGAGAGAAGAAAATAGATCAAGAATGTTGAAGAATGATCATAAAATTCGCGCGTTTTTCCTGTGAGGAACAGAGGAGAATTGACGCGTGTTTTTTTGTTTGAATTTTATTGCCAAAACGACATAGTTTTGTTATATCACACAATAAGCTTATTGTCACAACTTAAGCCCTTGTCACGCTGGATCTCACCCATATATATATATATATATATATATATATATATATATAGTTTATGTGATTTTTTTTGAGAAAATGTGATTATTTTATTCATTTTATTTTCTAACATTTACCTTTTACTTTATGTCTCTCTTACATATCACTTTCTTTCACCTCTATCTCTTCATTTGACAAGATGGAAATAAAATGCAGTCTTCATATTAAAATACTCATCCTAAAAATCTCGGCTAATAGTTAGATACTTTATCTTATTTTAATGGATCTCATATGTCATAATATTTTTTTTACTTTAATATAATTTTGTTGTATTATTAATATTTATTAATAATAAATTATTCAATAAATATTATTTAATTAAAAAATAATTCACAACAAAATTATTTATTTAAACAAAACTTATTTCAAAATTACTTATTTTATTATATAATTAGCTTGGTTTATGAAAATTAAATTCAAATTTACCAAAATAAACAAAAAAATGTATGAAAAGTGAATTTAGACTTAAAATAAGAAAACATGCATCTCTCTCTTTTTTATTTAATTGTATGGGGCCATTCTGCTTTATAATAACAATGAAACACGTCCTTTCTATGGGCAGGAAGACCACGTCTGCTTTCAACTTTTGACACATGACGTGTGTGTATTATTTGATCAATAGTCTGCCTTTTTTCATTTGTTTTTACAATTCAGATACTATAACCAAATCTGGATACAGCAAATTTTGTGTAAAATAATGGTTAAATACTCATTAACATTTGCAGATCAGTCTCTCGAAAGCACCATTGGAGATGCTCTATGTGAAGAATACATACTTATGGTATAGCAAATAATTCCCATGGAGAAAAAATTTATCATCATAATTGAAAGCATGCTCTAAATTTTGAATGCTAAAAAAATTGTACTTTAATAACTTTAGAAACCTTTTAATTTAATAACTTTAGAAACCTTTTAATGTGAATATGAAAATAAGTGAACACTAAAATGAAATTGAGGTAAAGCAAACCAATGTTCTATATCTTCAAACGTCCAACATTATTAAGAGAAACATGCAATAAGATAATATATAAATGTTTATATAAATATTTATCTCTATAACATAAGTAATATCTAATACCAAGGAATGTTATCAGTTGAACTTCAGTGGGAGGTTTTGATCAGATGTCCTAAAATCGCTTGACAATGATTCAGATAAAAGTCATTAAATGAATATTCATGTATCGCTAGATCGTGCACAAAGGATACAAGCAGTAATCATCATATGACCATCTGAATTTCTCATGGTTGCATGTCTCATATTCAAATGATTGACTATATATGAAGGTCATATATCATGCGTCTAGGGGAATTCAATGTGAACACAACCACAGAAAGGTGATACACGTGGAAGCCCCCTATTGGGACAATGATCTTCCAATAGGAGATGACATCGTAAAATACTAATAACGACTATGAAGAGACTACAAATACAGGATTAATAGAATCCTCAAAGTATGCTCTAAACCTTACCCTCCGTTGTTTTCTCCCTTATTGAGTGAGATACCAACTCTAGCATCTTAGTGTCTATGTCAGGCAACCAACACCTTAAAGTATGCTCTAAACCTTACCCTCTGTTGTTTTATCCCTTGTAGAAAATCGTTTAGGTCGGATGGAGCTTTTATCACAGATTCACACAAATCATTGTTGCAATGAGCTTGGAGACATCATGACTTAATCGGCTCTAGCGAATAGACAATAGGTGATGGTGGTTCGAAGAAAGAGGGGGGAGGTGGTGGTCACTAAAAAACATTACAATCAATGATAACTCTGACATTCCTCCACATGCCACCCTATCCATAAAACCCATAAACAAATTCCTTCAAAGAGTCCAATCAGATATGACACTAGAAGATGCAAACACCATCTCTACGACTATGTTAAAGATAGCTATCCATCTGGGAAAGGTAACAAAAATCCCATGTTTTCCACCAGTTTCATGGATGGAGTATAGTCGAGCAACGTGCTCTAGACCCTAGTTAACGGTGGCACACTTTGATTAGGGTTACACCCTAGAACCTTATTCACTGACACCATTAATGATGTATTAGGAGGTTCAGGTGTAGAATGCATATTGGCCATGAGTCAATGGCTAGTGATTCATTTCCCTGTATCGATGATGGGAGGTTAGCTACACACATAAACCCACATACCATTTGAAATGACTATTGCGGTAATTGAACCAATGTTGTAATGTTTCATAGGAGATCTATCGCAAATAGTAAGTCAGTTTTAAGAATTTTGACCCATTAATCCATATGTGTACCATCCATTTGGTGGCTTCCATATGTAGGAAAATTCTCTGCGACCCATTAATCCATATGTGTACCATCCATTTGGTGACTTCCATATGTAGGAAAATTCTCTGCCACCCATTAATCCCCCTTTTTTTTGTTTATCCATATGTAGAATTTGGATCTAGGATGGTGCAAGGATCTACCACTTCCCAAGGGGTCAGTTCATCCTCCATTTTCTGAGATGTTTTGATTGCTTACACGTCGTGTTGCTGACTCCACACAATGTGTGAGCCTTGCTTCAAGCTTTCCATGGATCTTTTATATTGATGCACTCATTAAAGAGACGTAAAAGTGTTGTTTTTCTCCTTATGGTTATAACTTCTTATTTGAACTCATAGTAGAATTCTTCTATCATTGCTCGTGGTTTTTCCCTAATTTATTTGGAGTTTTCCACGAAAAATCTATGTCAATTTTATTCTCAAATTATTATATGCGGTATTTTTTGCTCTATTTGAAATTCAATCCGATTAGATCAAAAAAAATTCCTAACAAAAGAATTTGAAATAAAAGAGTGGTGTTTCAAACCTGCAATCATTGAGATATGAGGTTTAACTCTCACCCACAATTCAAACTAAATTGAAAACTCAAATGTACGAACTTTAGAGATTTAGACAACGTAACTAAATAAATAAAAAATGAGAGAGAAAGTAAGAAAATATATATTTATATAAAAATACCAAAGATATTGGCAAAACATATAGATGTTATAATGTGTTTTTCAAAATAGAGGGAGTAAACAGTGTGTTAGGTAAAAAGTGGGGGATTAAAGCAAAAATCACTTTAAGGACGATTCATTATCAAGTGAAGCTCGATTTGTCTCTTGTTTTGGTCTGACAATATTGTATGCAGTCGCACTTCACCGTTTCCTTTTCTCCGGCGACAACGGCGAAATTGTAGGCGCTGACGCTTTACCTTTTGCTTTTCTCCGGCGACTATCGTAGACGACGGTGACGAAATTGTAGGTGCTGACGCTTTACCTTTTGCTTTTCTCCGACGACTATCGTAGGCGGCAGCTGTGAAATTTTAGGAGGTGACGCTTTACTTTTTGCTTTTCTCCGGTGACACTCAGCGTAGACGGTGGCGGCAGCAACGTTCAAATATCCAGATAATTGCACACAAAAAGACGTTAATGAGGATAATTACTGATTTAAAAAATAAAATAACTTTATTTAATTAAGTAAATTCTCTACCCTAGGATTATAACAAGATAAGATCTGATGGTAATGGACCAAATAGAGTTTGGTCACTTACTTACTAGGTGAAAATTACTGATGATTTGGAATGGTTATTTGGACTTTAATTTTAGGGCAAATAATGTATTAATCCCCCACTTTTTACTTAACACACTGTTTAGTCCCTCTATTTTGAAAAACACATTATAACATCTATATGTTTTGCCAATATCTTTGGTATTTTATCTATTTTCTTAGATTTCTAACTGTTATATTTGGCATAAATATATAGACAGAAAATAACAGAGTAACGTAGTCATTTTGTATTGTACTATAGCTGTCCTAAAAGTTAAGATATGTTCGGTTAAAAAGTCTAAAAAAATAGATAAAAATACCAAAGGGTTAATATTAGACCTGGGCATGGGCCGGTGAGCCCGCCCGGCCCGCCCAGGCCCAGGCCCATTTAGCCGGGCTTGGACACATAAATATGCATTCAGGCCCGGCCCAGCCCAAGCCGTATAAGCCCGTCAAAAACTGGGCGGGCTTGGGCTTTACACATTTTGCATCGGGCCAGTCCGGCCCGGCCCGATATAACATATATATTTTTTATTAAATATATTATATACTTATATAAATATTAATTATAATTTATAATATAATTTTATAAATGAAAATGAAAATATTTAAGGTTTGCTGCTTCTAAAACCTTAAATATTTTATGCCGCACAGCAAAACACAAAGGGAAGATACATTGTTGAATGAAACCCTCCCCTCCTTCACCGCCGCAGGAAACCCATGTCTGCAAATCAAACACCATTTGATTCACTCAAGCTTCAGTTCACTTTTTCAAAAATCAGCAAACTTGAAGAGATTAACATGGTTATGGAGGAGTTCAATCATTATCCTTGTTCGAATAAATCCTTAGCAGAACATGCTGAGGAACTCAACCTTCTTCTTAGTGCTGCTATGACTAATCAACAAACTTGCATCGACGGTTTCTCTCGTAAAGAAGTAATACTGATAAAATACATAATGACAATTTAAATTTAATTATATTTTTTTTAAATATACAAATGGGCTTGGACGGGCGGGCTTGGGATTAATATCTCAGGCCCGAACCCAGCCGAGCCCGAGCCCGATTAAATTTTCTGCGGGCTGGGCTGGGCTTGGGCTCACCAGGCTTTATTAAAAGCCCGACAGGCCCGGCCCGGCCCATGCCCAGGTCTAGTTAATATTGGCCAAACATAGGAATCTTATTATATGTTTTTTTCGAAATGGAATGACTAAACAATGTGTTACGTAAAAATGTGAGTACTAATAAATTATTTACCCTTAATTTTAATAGATATGGAAGCAAAAATATTTATATTCGATTTTAGAAAACTCTACTGCTGGCAGGATATATGGACAACCAATTATCCAACTTATAAATTTTACTTTAAATTCTCATTGTCGTGAATAGAATAGAACTACCCTTCCCAAAACTTTTATGTTATAAAAAAGATTCAATACCTTGATGCACCTGGACATGTGAAAAGGGAACATAAGAACATGCTGTGAAATCAAAATGCAGTTAAAAAACGCATTCTTTCCTCTTCCAAATGAAAAATGTAGTGCTTAACCACCTAAAAGAATATCACCAGAAAGGAAGCATTAGAGTCTTAGTAATTTTATAATTTGTAGAGGTCAAAATAAAAATATAAATAAACTAAAAGGACTGAATTCATAATTGTTAAAGTAAAAGCACTATCATAAGTGCTGCAGTTTGAGGCATGAGGCGCCAGATGCATCTGGTACACTCCCACTTTGCTTTTTCTCTTTGGATTTTATGGGATAAATTCACGGATTGTCACTCCAGAAAGTAACTAACTATATTTAGACACGACCTATCTAATGGTTAGTTACAACTTTTTACTTCGAGGTAGCAAGTAAATGGCATCCATTGGGATGCTCTTACAAGCACTTCATTACATCTGCTAGTAAACTTAGCATGGCTGGCACAATTACAGACTACAAAATATAATGAGATGCATATATTAAATATTGATTTATGCAGTGTACCATCCACTGAGTTTGCATTGAGATCCACAAAGATTGTATAATTTGTTCTGAAACATAAAAAGCATGTCACATGTCACAAGGCCCCCATGTCCCTTCTGTTATAACAAGCTTATGCTCATTGCTGCTGCTTGCAGCTAGACAATTAGGGAGACCTAAACAATATTTTTTTATTTTTCTATTCAGAAAAAACTGTGCATTTGCTTTGGAATCTCCATGCCAAAATAGACCAACTAATGTCCCATGGAGTATGGAGACCACATGTTCTGATGATTACCTTTAAAAAATAAAGGGAGATGCAGTGCAATAGAATAGAATCTGAAATGACAAGATACTAAAGTAACTCATTTTGAGATTTAACTTTTTCAGCACTGATTGCAATAAAATAAAATAAATGTATGTGCTTGAACAATTTTCTAATGTTTGTCTGTTTTTCTGTGTAGCAAGTAGTTATTGGAAAGCTTAGTTACAGATTCACCTTCCTAGTACTTCATCATGTAATATCTGCAGATGTGAATAGAGCGATATGTTTTGTGGAAAATTAGCATCTAAGTCTACTTATTCCTGAAACTGATTTCACATTAGCTCATAAATTCTGTATTAAGACACTACTTTCAACCAAGATTGCAGTTTCTAAGTAAGGGAGAAATTGTCAATAGCTGATATGTTCTTTAAATTTGCAAGTATATGATTATTGACAATTAGATATGATCGTGATTAAGGCTTTTATCCATGGAGTAGATAATGTAGAATGTCCTTTGATGAAACCTAGACCTCAATAATGCTTTTTCTTTCTTTTAAACTAGAATGAATTCATTGATAATTGATAATTAGAACAAAGTACATCATAAATGAAAGGGGAGGACTAGAGCAAGAGCATAGCAAACAAGATGTGATGGCATCTAAAAGATTCTAACACATTTAAAAAAGAGAGGAGGAAAAAACAGAGAACTTTCCCTGCTAGTTGCGCCTTTGGCGATCCAAATCACATTGGACCACGAGAGGCTCTGACATAACACAACCAGAGGCAAATACATCAAACATTAATACTATTTTAGGAGGCAACTCAAGCAGATCAAGAGAAACTATCAAAACATATATTCTTGGAATAAATATTTCATAGCAGAGTTAAGATAAATTAAGCAAAATTACACAAACTTGGACAAAATTCAACATTTTCTTCACTATCCTTCCTCTACTACAAAGCAATGGAATTACCAAACTACTAAACCAATATTTCCAAGAAAAAAGCAAAGAGAGATAGAGAGAGCAGCACACAAAATTTCACTACCTACAAATCAGCAGAAGAGTCTGGTTTCTTGCACAAAATCATATGCATAGGAGTGAAAATTCCAGTTTCTCCTCCTTGAGTTAAATAATGGGCTGTATGATAAAGCATTTCATGAACATCCACAACCCCTTTGGGTGCAATTCCCAGAAAAGCAAGCACTGTAACCAAAATGTGATTCCTCCAATACGCAATTTTCCCCATCTTCAACCTCGACCACCATGGTCTCGCTGGAGGTTTTGCCAAATCCTTCTCATTCAACACCTCAAACCCAACTTTTTTTGCAATCTCAGCAATGTCATTATAACTCCTTAACCCAGGCAATGCATCTCCTCTTTCAATCCCTTGTATTATCTCCACATGATTTGGATCTTCCGATTTATACAATTCTGTAGTCACCCATTCATAAGATACATATAAAGAACCAGGCTTTAACACCCGATAAATCTCACCATACACATCTTGAAGCTTAGGGGCATGGCAAGTAGCTTCAATTGAGTAAGCCCCATCGAAACTATTGTCATCAAAAGGCATTTCTAAAAAATTGCCGCAAACAACCTCGCAGAGTTTGTCTAATCCAGCTTTCTTATTATGCGTACGGGCTCGACTCACCTGATATTCATTTATCGTTATTCCGACCACATTTGCCCCGGAATGGGCAGCGATTGCGCGCATTGGTCCTCCAACTCCGCATCCTGCATCCAGAATTCGATTCCCGGGTTTAATTTTGAGCTGATCGACGGCGAATTCCTCGTGAAGGCGAGTTGCATCACGGTGTGATTTTCCGGGAATTGAAGGAGAAAAATGGAAGGATTGACCCCAACCCCACTCGTAAATATCAGTGACGAGATTATAGAAGGTATCGACAAAACCGGGGACTTTGTCGATGGTTTCAATTTGTTTAGGGGAATGGAAAAAGGACCAGTACTGGTCGTACTTGTCCTGAACTTTTTCGGCGGAGATTGAACCGCCGGAAAGTTGAGAGGCGTGCTTGCCTTTCTGTTCGGCGGAGCCCAGGAGGCAGAAGAACCAGTAAAGGCCCAAGGAAAGGGAAGAGAGAGTGAAGACGAGAGTGAAGGAATCCATTGAGAGAGAGAAAGAGAGTGGTGCGGAGGTGGAACTGTGGCTTTGGGTATTTATTTGTAATTCTGGAGGCTAAATTACTCCTGTTTTGCATTTACTTTCATTATTACCTTCAAAATCCAACCGAGGTAACCTTTAAAAATACCCTTAGACAGGAACAATTTGTTTTTTGTTTTTTTTTCATGGAAATGTTCAGATTTCATTAAGTAATAAGATTACTAGTACATAATCACAACAGGCTAAGTCTAATACATGATTCATAAAAAAAAAAGACTATCAAAAACAACTTTCATCTTTTGAACCATTCTGAAACTTCGGATCTAAGTCCCTTCTTTTGCAATCACGTAGATCCAGTGATCTACAGATAAGATCTACCTTTTCTGCACTTACTACAACAGAAAATGTTACAAAAACAAAGATCTTAACCAACAGCTGCATTACAAACGGATCCAGAGATTGGATCAAATATAGATCCAACCAAAATAAACTAATACAAACCAAAAGAAAGAAAAAACACTAGTAGAAACAAAACCAATGGAGGATGAAGAAAGAAGACAATCTTCCCGCCTGCTCCTCAACTAGATAGACTCAACTGGGTCTTTGTTGTGAGTAGTAAGAAAGGTTAAAAGCCTAGAGAGAAGAGAGACTTTCTCTCACTAGGCGTTAGTATTACTTTTTAGACACGAACAATTTTAGCTACAACATAATATGCAATTTTACTTTTAATATTAACAATCTATAGCAATTTTACTTCTAATATTATTAAATTGAACAATGATATTATTAGTCATGAATCTTGTCATTTACATAAAATATAAATCATTTTTATTAAATAAATCATAAGCATATGATTAGATTAAACATGAAAAAAAATTAAATGTACTTTTTTATATGAGTTGGACAAAAAAATTCAAAATATTTTATTGAATTTGTGAATATTAATCTCCAAAATTTCTTCTTCTCACTATCGTCGCCTATATGATGAAGATTTTCCTCTCGCCACCGCCACCTGTGTCGGGTCTCTTGCCGATTTCATGCTCCTGTTGAGAGTCTACTCCTTTTGAGAGTGTTTTTTCGGCCTCTAATTGGGTTTCTTCCTCTCGTCGTCGCCGCCGCCGCCGTCTGCTTTGTGGTTGTTTTATTTCCGATTGATGTTGGGTATGTTTCGTGATTGTTTTATTTTAGATTGACGTTGGGTCTGTTTCGAGATCGTTTGGTCTGGTCGAGATTGTCGTCGCCAACTGGTCGAGATTGGCGTCGTCCCCTGTTCGTGACCGACCGCCGGATCTGTGAATATTCCGTTCTTAGGGATCTGTTCTTTGATCAACGTATTTTTTATGGTGATATGCTTTATTTCTTGTATTCTTTCGCTGCTTCCTTAGAATGTTGAGAGTATAATTTGGGTTAAAGATTTCCCTTCTAAACCTCTTTCGTGAATTCCCCTATAAGGACTGGTAAAAAGACATATAGTCACCGCTGGTCTCTCATCAATCAAGCTCTGAAGTTCCTTTCCTCTTGCTTTGTGGGAGTGGTTTCTTCTCTTGGGACTGGCTAGCGGTTTTTTCTTTTGTTGATCAGAAAAATTCCCAATTTAAGATAAGACAATGGAAGGCCAGATCCACCAATTAAAAATTGTTGACGATGGGTTCGAGTTTGAGGCAACAACCACCGAAGGAGAAGCGACTGATTATAAATGGTGCTTGGTTGGATCCCTTGTGACGGACAAACACTTTAATTTTGAAATTTTTAAACATCGAATGGCGAGTATATGGAGACCGGGGAAGGGTTTAACGATTTCTAAAATTGGGGGAAAATTGATTTTACTTAGGTTTTATCATCCGTATGATCTGAAATGGGTTAGTGAAAATGGCCCCTGGACTTTTGATAATCAATTGTTGATCTTGTACACTCTGAAGGAGGGGGAAGACCCATCTGCGGCTCAATTGACTCATACAAACTTCTGGGTACAGATTCATAGTCTTACACAGAATTTGTTTACTAAGACAGTGGCACGAGCACTGGGAAATTTCATTGGGTCTTATGTATCTGTGGACTCAAAAGCAAAATGGATAAATGAACAAAGTTATCTTCGTGTGCGAGTTAGCATGGATATCAAACAACCATTACAAAGGGGAAAGAAGGTAAGAAGGGCAGAAGGTGATTGGTTGAACTGTGTCTTTAAATATGAAAAATTGCCAATTATATGTTTTATATGTGGCCTAATTGGACATCTAGATAGACATTGTGAGATCTTTTTTCGTAGTAAGGAAGAAGACTTAGTGAGGCCTTGGGATGCTTCTTTAAAGGCTCCCTTATGTTGTGCTAGTGTTATGGGAGGAGAAAAATGGCTGAAGGAAGATGCTAGGCCTGAAGGAAATATGGTGTATGGTTTAAATAGAGAAGTTGGTAGTAGTGCGGTAGGACAACGGAAGGAATCAACTCCTAGACATAATCTATGGCATCTATCAAAGAACTTTGGTGTCAGCATTTATGATCAGGAGGTTGTGGAAACCTCTCTAGTTAATATCCTGCCAGCAGAAACCGGATTAGAAGTAGGAGAGGAAAGGAAAGGAAAAGACGAAGGGGAGAACTTGCCTCATTTCAACCAAAACCAATTGAGAATATATAGGAGGTAACTATTCAAACCATGGAAGTTGATGATCTATCCCCCAAACCAGGAAAATGACAATGATAATAGGGTTGGTGAGCAAGAACATAATGTTTAAAACAAGGCAAAACAGCAAACAGGAAAGGTAGACCAAAGGGTCTGCCCAGAGCAATGAAAATCTTTAGTTGGAACTGCCAAGGTCTGGGCAACACTAGGGAAGTTCCCATTCTGTGTGAGCTCATCAAAGCTCATAGGCATGATATTATTTTTTTGTATGAAACTCTGGTTTGTCAATCTCATATTGAAGCTATCAGGGTACACATTGGTTTCGAAGGTTGTTTTGTTGTTGATCGGATGTGGAGAAGTGGAGGAATATGTGCTTTTTGGAGGAAGGCTAGTATGTGTTCCTTAAGGCCATTTTCACCAAATTACATTGATTTGACTGTAAATGACCATAGGGATGGAGACTAGCGCCTTACTAGTTTTATGGGTATCTAGAGATAGCTAGATGAAGGACTTCTTGGAATTTACTAAGAAGCCTTGCTGCCGCCTCTTCCCTCCCATGGTCTATTTTAGGGGATTTTAATCATTTACTTGTTCATAGTGATAAAAAAAAAGATACATGAGCATCCAAAGTGGTGTTATAAGGGTTTTAGAGATACTCTGACTGATTGTGGCCTTACTAATATTCCGCTACAAGGTTATCTGTATACATGGGTCTGGCACAGAGGTAAACCAAATAAAGTTCGGGAGTAGCTAGATCGAAGCATATGTACAAATGCGTGGGGGAGATGTTTTCCTGGTAATTTTTGTGTTAATTCTATTGCTCCCATTTCAGATCACTCCCCAATAATTTTGCATACGTCAATCGACTCAGCAGTTCTGAGGCAAAAACAGTTCAGATTTGAGCAATGAGGCTAAGGGGTAAGGAGATTCGGGATATGATTAATGATGCATAGGGATCAGACAGGTGAATGATACTGAGTTCGTGTTTAACGCATGTGGCAGAAGCGCTTATGAGATAGGGCAAAAGTAGTGATGTCAATTTTTGTCAGAGAATTAAAGATTTTCAGGCGAAGCTAATACAATTACGTGATGTGGGGGATCCGAATAATAGTGATGAGTATGAGTTGACTCGAGTTGAGTATGTGAGAATTATGGTTCAAGAGGAAGATCACTGGAAACAGATAGCAAAAGTTTTATGGCTTTAGGAAGGAGATTTAAATACTTGTTTTTACCACTCTTTTGCCAATGGAAGGAGGAAGCAGAATAGTTTAACAGGGCTCAGGAATAATGTAGGAGAATGTATTGATGATAAAGAGGGGATGGGGCAGATTGCAATACAGTATTTTGAATCAGTTTTCTCTTACAGTAATAGTGAGTGGAGTGAAGTGGTAGATTTAATGCAGCCACACATCATTGTTCGAGACAATGAGCAATTACTACGACCACTTACAAAACAGGAATTCAAGAGAGCATTATTTGATATGCATCCTGATAAGGCTCTAGGACCTGATGGATTTAATCCAGGATTTTATCAAAAATTGTGGGATATAATTGGGGATGATATCTTCAATGTTGGGTCAACATGGTTTGATCAAGGTATGTTCCCTTCTGAGCTTAACAGTACTATCATCACTCTCATTCCAAAGTGTGAGAATCCGGTTATTATGACTGAACTTCGTCCAATAGCACTGTGTAATGTCATACTCAGAATTTTCTCAAAAGTCTTAGCAAATAGATTGAAAATGCTTTTTCCTGGGATTATCTCTAAAAATCAATCTGCTTTTATTAAAGGGAGGTCTAATCATGACAATGTTTTGATCGCATTTGAACTTATTCATAGCATTAACAGTAACGTTGCTAAGAAAGTAGGTAATGGGGAATTAAAAGTTGATATGAGTAAAGCATATGACAAGGTGGATTGGAATTATCTAAGAGAATTGATGCTGAAGTTGGGTTTTGTAGATAAATGGGTAAATTTGATAATGCATTGTGTATCTTCTGTACAATATATGGTTAGAATAAATGATTAGTTGGTTGGTCCTGTTTGCCCAAAAAGAAGACTTCGTCAAGGTGATCCACTATCACCGTACTTATTTCTGCTATGTGTTGAAGGGTTAACGTCATTATTGATTACAGCTAAAAATAGGGGGTTATTGCATGGTTGCCGAGTTAAGCGAGGGGCGCCTGTGATTTCACATTTGCTCTTTGCTGATGATGTATTTTTATTTTGCCAGGCTACAATTTCTGAAATTAGAATGTTAAAACAATTACTCAGATCATATGAATTAGCTTCAGGGCAAGCTATAAATTTTCAAAAATCTGGAATCATGTTCAGTAGAAATGTGCCAGAAGACCTGGCTATGGGAATTTCTAGCATTTGGGTATTACTATTCCGTGGAATACGGGAAGATATCTAGGTCTGCCATCATTGGTGGGCAGAACGAAACGAGCAATCTTTGCACACTTCAAGGACAGGTTATGACAGCGGCTACAACACTGGAGAGGGAAAGGAATATCAAAAGCTGGTAAAGCTACACTTATTCGAGCAGCTGGTCAAGCCAACCCAATTTATTTTATGAGTGTATTCATGCTTCCTATATCGACAGCTGAGGAATTACAATGAATGCTGAATTCGTTTTGGTGGGGGTAATAAAAAGTCAGGAGAGAGAGGACTGAATTGGATGGCATGGGATAGATTATGTGCACCAAAATTGATGGGAGGATTGAGTTTCCGAAATTTCACAGCCTTTAATCTTGCTATGTTGGGAAAACAGGGATGGCGGTCATTTACCAATCCATCTTCGCTTGTTAATAAAGTTTTCAAAGATAAATATTATCCAAGAGGGGATTTTATGTGGTCCTCATTGGGGCATTCACCAAGTTTTATATGGCGAAGTATTTGGAGTTCTCAACTAATTATTAAAGAAGCAGTCCGGTGGAAAATTGGAAACGGTCAATCTATAAATATGTGGAGTGAGAGATGGTTGCGTGATGAGGAGGATGGATATATACGAACCTCTATGGTGGAAGGGTTGGAGTATTTGAAAAAGTTAATGATTTGTTTATTCATAATTCCAGGGATTGGGATGAAGAGTTGTTGGAGGAAATTTTCAAGCATAGAGATATTACGAAAATTCATAAACTGTCTATTGGTACTTTGAGTAGTGAGGATCGGTTAATATGGTAATTCCATTCTTCAGGACGATACACGGTGAAAAGCGCTTATCGACTGGCTACAAAGTTGGAAGCAGGAGAGAGATTTCATGTTCAGGGAGCATGGAAAAAATTATGGTATGCTGAAATTCCAAACAAGGTCTGGTACTTTGGCTGGCAACTAGCACGCAATTGTCTCCCCACTCGTGTAAATCTTCAATTTCACGGATTACAAGTATGTAGTAATTGTGTGATATGTAATGAACTGTGGGAGGATGGATGGTATCTTTTTATTGAATGTGCAGGAGCTATAAGAGTGTGGCAAAAGGTGGGACTTCTGGATCGAATTAATGCCGAGACAGCGGTGGCTGAGAACTTGACAGCATGGTTTCATAATATAATTAGAGCAGCCCCGGAACAAATTGTTAAAACATTCTTGATGCACCTCTGGAGCTTATGGCAAGCTAGAAATACCCGTCTTTGGAAGTATGAGATTCACACAACAGATCAGATTATGGCTCAAGCTTGTACTGTACTTAATGATTGGGCAGAAGCTAATGCCTTGAGGAATCGGACTGGTACGGAGGAATAGCAGATCGAAAATACAGTAGTAGGAAATATTTCATCTGCTGGTTGCACGGTTTGGCACCCGCCATCGGAAGGACTTCTCTCATGTTGTGTTGATGCTGCATGTTTTAACGCTGATGGTCGTGTAGGGATGGGAGCAGTAGTACGGGATGCAAATGGGCAGTTTGTAATAGGGAGATGTGTGGGTTTGTTATGTTGTCCGACAACAAGAGAATGTGAGGCCGAAGCTCTATTACAGGAAGTTGGTGGAATAAGGAATGTGATCTTCGAATCTGATGCTAAACAAGTGATTGATGCTATAAATTCTACATCCGTTGATGATTCTGAATTTGGGGATAGAATTATTCAAATATGACCGATTCTCACATCAAATGACTCTTACTCAGTCAATACGACGGCAAGCGAATAGGATGGCACATGTGTTAGCACAGTCTTCTCATTTATCCACTTGCCCTTCTCTTTTTAATTTATTACCGAGTTTTGTTTCTGTTTCATTGTTACAATTTTGCCAAGATTTGGCTCATTAATTTATCGTTATCTTTGATTAAAAAAATATTTATATTTTATAATAATGCCTTAAATTGATCTAGCTTGCCAATGTCGACGATAAAATTGCTCTTGACTTCCAACGTTAAGGTAAAATTATATCATTCTAGACGTTAGAAATAAATTTACATATGACAGTAAACGTTAGAGGTATTTTTAAACCTTATCCCAATCAAATATATTGTCTCTATATTTTGCACTTTATTAATAAAATTACTTTTCTTGAAGGAATAAAATTACCTTTTTTTAGAGACGAATGAAAATTACTACAATAGCATTTATAAGAAGAGGGTATTCTAAAAAATTATCAAAACTTAATATTATATTAAAGAAAAAATTACAAAATTGGGCCAATTTGAAAGCTCGTTTACATATTAGGACTATTTTACTCCCATCTTACCATCTAGACACTTTGACAGTATTTGGACAAAAATACCCTGCCTTTTCCCTTCCCTCTCACTTCAAACGGTATCAGCGAGAACGAAACGGCGGGCGTTTCATGGCAGCAAGAACTTCTAGAGACTTCGAACAAGTAAATTCCAGTGCCAATATCATGTGTAGAATGAAGAAAGAAGACCGTAGCAAACGGAAGGTATGCCATAGTTAATTGTTTGATTTCATATAGTACATTGTTGTATAGTTACATGATTTTACTGCCAATTTAGACAATATGTTATGAAAACCTATTTTGAGATGATGATATGTGGAAATGGATGGATTTAATGCATTTACAGGCGTCGTTTTCCGTATAACGCGACAACAATGGCGTCTGTTGAAGAAACATGACAGATTGGTTGTCTCGTTATAGTATAACGTGACAAAAAGTGTTTATTATATTATGCCGTGTTATACTATAACACGACAACACGACAAACAGTGTTTGTATATTATGTCACGTTATACTATAACGCGACAATGCGACAAAGAGTAGTTGTATATTATGTCGTGTTATACTATAACGTGACAAAGAGTAGTTGTTATATGATGTTGCGTTATACTATAACGCGACAATGCGACAAATAGTAATTGTTATATTATGTCGCATTGTACTATAACGCGAAAGGGTAAAAGAGTAGTCTTTATTTTTTTATTGTTTATTTTTAACGCAACACTGTTGTATATCTGCAGCATGATCAGGTTGTAGAAGGAGTGAGCAAGAAGAAGAGAAAGATGAATATAAACTACATATACTCGTACGTCATTAATTCAGTAGTACAAGTATCTAATAGGATTAATCTGAACACGCGCACAGTCATCCTGAAAAAATTAAATGATGAACAAAAGGCGATGTTTAGAAAATCATGCTTCAGTGCTTATTTGGATAAACAATCGCCCTCTATTTCAGGTTTGTTTATCCACACGTTGTTAACTAGAGAGATAAGTCTGGTTGATGAAGGTGATAATGAGATGTGTTTCAATGTTCGGGGTGGTGAGTTGAGATACACCGAAAGGGAATTTGGGTTGATTACCAGGCTACCATTTGGAAGCAAAAAAGTAATTATGCAAGATATGAACAAAATGAACAAAAGAGAAGGATTTAGATGAATGTATTTTGGGACCAATCAATTGAAACACATAGACATTGAAAATACATTCAAAGAGATGGATTAGTCCAAGAAGGATGATGGGGATGATTTGATGATGGTCATGTTGTATTTTATTCATGGCAATGTCATGGAACATGAGACTAAAAGAAATGTGGAAAACTACATCATGGATCTAACTGAATATCCAGAGTTGTTCTATAAGTTTCCATGGGGTGTGGTAGCTTTGAAGAGAGCTTAAGGACTTTGAAGGGTGCAATCGGTAAGAGGGCTGGTATGTTAAAGCAGATGTTTGAGGGGAAGATGACTAGACGAATCACATATAACATGTATGGCTTTAGTCATGCATTCCAAGTATGAATTTGTTTAACTCTATTAGTGAAGTTTGTTGCGTTATACTATAACGCGACAAGTGTTTTTATTTCTGAAGTTGCCGTGTTATACTATAACGCAACAACGCGACAATAATTATAATTTTTGAAGTTTGTTGCATTATACTATAACGCGACAACGCGACAATCATTTTGACTAATGAAGTTTGTCGTGTTATAGTATAGCACGACAGAACTTTAAATTTGCCATATCTGATCATGATTAGTTGACAGGTTTGGATTTTGGAGATATGGAAGGCAACTAATGTCTTTTATGGAAGAATCAAAAGTGACACGCCTATCATTCCAGAGTGCTTGGATGGAGATAGTTAAAGCTGGCGCCATTGTCTCAAATTCAGTCAATATTTGAGGTAATTGTACACATTATATGAGTTGTATTATTTGAGAATCTTTTTCTTTTTTTACTTACTACATTTTGAAATTATTCGTAGGGAGCTAATCCTCCACAAATGACAAGTATTGAACCCAAAGAGGCTGAGAAGAAGTCTGATTGGTATCAATGTTTGATTGATTATCTAATAGAGGTATCATATGATGAGGATGGTGAAGAGGAAGAATAAGAGAATGAAGAGGAAGAGAATAAATATGATGATGAAGAGGAAGAAGTGAACGATTTCGTAATGCGACCAAAAGTGGTTGAAAGCTTTTGGCAATGTCTCTTCTTCTTGTAGTTTTCTCGTCTCCTTACCATATATGTCATTTCCTTCATTAGTTCTTCGTGGTATAAAGGTAGCATATAGAGGAATCAAATCATTCAGATTCATACGACAATAGTCTACAAAAACCATAACATCCTCATCATCTTCAATTGGTGCTACTATTCTAAGAACTTTGTATGGACCGTATGCCAACTGCATGGACAAGTGTAGATCCAATGAGGTTGCATCAACACTGAAGTGTAAATTTTTTCTTTTAACTTTTGCAAATCGGTGTTAGTTGCAAAACGGAACAACTTTGATTGACCGCTCACGTATGTCATAACATCTCGAATAATTTTCCAATGTCTGTGCCACAATAGCATACATGGAACATTTCCGGTCCACATACTTCCGCATTTGACAAAAAAAACACACACATTAACAAACATAACGCGACAACATAATAATATGTTAATCAGTAGAAGTTTATCGCGTTATGCTATAATGCGACAATATGTTATACAGTAGAATAACGCGACAACGTGACAATATGTTAAATAGTTACATTTGTCATGTTATTATGTAATGAGACAATGCTTTCTGCTCCTGACGTTTGTCGCGTTAAACGGGTTATAATGCGACAAACGCGACATAATAAAAACAACTCTCTCTTGTCGCGTTAGGTCGCAATATTGCAATGCGACAAAATCGGGAATTGCAGACATATACTGGATTACAACATTTTCAACGACAATGCAAGTTCTAATGTCTTATGGGTTCGGCATTAGTGGTAACTAATCTAATTTCATTTCAAATGGTTTTTCTGGATCGACATTACTGATATTTCTGGGGTTGACATTACTGATATTAGATGAAACTGAAATTGAAATGTAGGCAAGGATAAAGCAAAGACTTACTTGATTTTTGAATTTGAATGTTGGATGAACAAATTTGTAACTCTTGGACTGAGTTGTTCTCTTGGGTTGAGTTGTTCTCTTGATTATTATCTAGATTGTTGTAGAAAATGAGAAGAAAGAAAATAAGAGAAGATAAGAGAAGCTCGCATTTGTTTACAGGAAAGGAGGGAATGAGAAAGATGAGGGTATTTTTTTTTCAAATGATGTCAAAGTGTTTAAATTGGTAAGTGTTGTCCTCAAAACAGACTCTAGTAAGTGCACTAGATACAAGTAATAAAATGATAAGTAGAGTATCGTCTCCTCAGGGATTGATGACCAATTTTTATTAGAAAAACCTTGTAGAACAGGGTGTTCGTGGTATGTGACTTTTTCTTTAGTTGAGAAATGATTTGACCTGGTTACTGAAAATACTAAATGTAAAGATTCTATTTCAGAAAATGTGTTTTGGTTATGGTAAAAAGAGAGAACAGGCTAAACCAAAGCGAACAGGTTACATTCATCATCTAATATCCTATTTATTCATGAATGTCATAAAGTGATGTCAAGGTCTCTGTTTTAAAGCTCACTTAAGTCAACTTCCGTGTGTTCTTAAGATTCTAAGACTTACTACAACCTTAAGCTTCCTTAATGTTGGTTCTTTCTTGCATTACGAGTGAAACAACATTTCAATCGAGAAAACCCTTGATACAATCCCCTCATATTCCTATTTCGGATCTTGGAAGTTTGATAAAAAAAAAGATCCATGAATATGAAAGCAGTTCTTTATCATTCAACATTCACTAAGATAGATGCATATAATCATGCGAATAAGAGCTTTATCAAACACATCAACATGTATTAACATTCATTCATAAAAAGAAATAAATAACTTACATAACCAGCCCTGCTGGCCTAGCCCATTCAAAACGATTACTCACTCATAGTGCAGAGTGAACAGCCTGAGCTAAATCTACGAGACTCCATAGAAGGAGCCATTTCTTTCCTTGAGAGCTTCTTCTCTCCAAAAATGTTCAGTATCCAAAAAGAGGTGTCTTTCCTTTCCCTCCACTACCGATATAAATAGGAGGGAAAAATATAACAAGTACGTAAAATTAATCTAAAATATTACAACTGGAAAGATTGTTCAAAAAGATATGGGATATTGTTTTTGGTGCTTAAAGTGGTGGTATAATCTTTGACTCTTGAACATTCAAGAGTCGACTTGTCTTGTCATCATGCTTTTTCTAGCCGCCTATTCCTGCCCGCTTCCTCACGTCGCTGTCCTTCATCAGATCGCAGCGTTTATCCGCTGGTTCATAACAAGCTCCTCTCCTCTTGGCAGACGCAAAACAGGCTGCATAACAGCCTTTTTGACTTTATCAATACAAATCTGCATAAAACACCCATTAGTCCTTCATTTACACAAGATTAAACCTTTATTAACCCTATTTTATCACATATGGTATTCTTATGTATGGTCAATTTCGTGCCTATCAGTAAGAAGGAAGTAAAGTAGTCCTAATATATAAACGAACTTTCAAATTAGCCCATTTTTATAATTTTCTCTTATATTAAAATATAATATTTTATTTACCTTAGAAAAATCTCTAAAAGACTCTTAATGTACTCTCTAAAAATAATATAAATAATTGAATTTTGGTGGTGTAAGAGTTACTAAGACATCATCTCAACAATACTCTTTATATTCACTCCTTATTTATTACTTTATTATTAATTATTATTATATTTACTAGTAGTACAGTAAAGCATCTATATAGAAATACTCTATATAGGAATAACCTCTATTTTGTTATATAAAAACTCGGTCCCAACTTGGTAATAACCTCTATAAGTCAAACTTTATTTAGTAACAACCTCTCAATTGTTATACAAATAGCTTGGTCCGAAGTGTATTCCTATATAGAGGTTTTAATGTAAAAGGAAATAGATTCCTCAATAATAAATTATTAATAAAAATAAATTAATGAGCAACTAAAAGATGGGGCTGTGGCCGGCGAGGGGGGGTCGGATCTGGAGGGGATTTGCGGCAAGGAAGGGGGCGGTGGCCTGGTGGTTTGGGGCGAGAAGGGTGAGGCAAGTTTTGTTGGCGGCGAGCGTGCACCTAGTGTAGATCGGGGCGGGGCGCTTGGCGGGGTGGAGGCAGGGGAATCCAGGGGCGTCGGTAGGGATCTCGTGGGCATGGATGGTGCATCGGCAGGGTTCTCGCGGGCGCCGCCCGTGCGGCTGGGGACGGATCTTTGCGATCCACAGGCGGCAGATTCGACAAGGTTGTCGCGGCTGGGTGCGGATCAATGGGAGATACGGGCGGCTGGGTTTTCTGATGCCGGGGGTAAGGCTTCCCCAATCTCGAGGGGAGAAGTGGGGCCGGGGGTGCCTGGCGCAGGGCTATGCGCCGATAGTGCCGGGCACTGCCCAGGCGCTGCCGGCTCCTCGGTCGGGCAGTGGGCTGGGGCTGTCGGCGCAGTGCCTTGCGCGGGATCCTCTCCTCCGGGCTGTGAGGGGCAGGCAGGGGCTACGACGGGGAGGCAGGCTGCCTCGGGTCTGGATGTTTCTAATAATTCGGGAAGGGTGGGTGTTGTAGGAGTAGCTCATGGGAAGACGGTCTCCCCCAGACCTAGGGTTCAGATGAGCGAGATCGGTAAAAACTCTTGGAAGGACACGGTCATGGGGGTGGCTGAGGAAGAGCCGGTTTTAGAGGAAGTTTTAATGGTGGGAGATTCTGATGATATGTTCTCGGATTCTGATGAGGAAGATAATGGCCAGGAGGATCCTCTCTGTCCGGTCATTAGACTTTCCGCTGCAGAGAAGCGTGAGCTTAGAGAGAAGTGGAAGGTGTCTTTGATTGTTACTGTCCTGGGTAAGCGAATTAGTTTTAACTATTTTGCCCAAAGAATACAAGCGCAGTGGGCAAGGAAAGGTAAAGTCAGTATTACTGACCTGGAAAATGACTACTATGTCATTAAATTTACTAGGGTTGAGGATTATAATTCGGTTATCAAGGGAGGCCCATATATCATTTCCAATCATGTTTTGGCCTTAAGGCCTTGGGTTCCTAATTTTAATCCTCACGACTGTTCGGTTAACAGGATCTTGACTTGGGTAAGATTCCCGGGCCTTCCCATTGAGTACTACAGTGAAAACTTTCTGAGTAAAATAGGAGGTTTGGTTGGTAAGGTCCACCATGTGGACAAGACTACAATTGGGGCCATTAGGGGTAAGTTTGCTAGGGTATGTATAGATGTTGATCTGGCTAAACCTTTACTTTCTAAGTTCTGTGTTCAGGATAAAGTGTTCTTTATTGAGTATGAAGGTTTACATAACATCTGTTATGATTGTGGCATGTATGGTCATTCTCAGGAGGGTTGCCCTAAAAGGGAGAGGGTTGTTATAGAGAGGGTTGAGAGTAGTGTGCGGATTACTGGAGGGAACCAGGGGTATGAAGGGAACTTTGGTCCCTGGATGGTGGCAAAGAGGCCCGCTAGACGTAGGAATCAACCTGCAGTGGTTTACAATCGTCCTCCTGATATCAACACAAATTCTAAGTCCCTTTCTCCTAAAGCTACTGTTATTCCAAATGTCAAGGAGAAGCCTGTCCTCAAAGCTAGAAAGGAGGCTGGGGTTTCTTCAGTAGCCTTGCCTGGGTCCAGATTTGGGGCCCTGATGATTGAGGAAGTTCAAGAGTCAGACCAAGATGAGAATCATATGGATGAGAGTATTCCAGGATTAGAGTCTGTAGATCCAGTCGAGAAGGTGGTTGAATCTGTGAACCCGCTTTTTGTCTCTAAGGATGAAGCCCAGGGGGGGACCCTGACCCTTGTAGCTAGAAGGATGAAGAATTCAAATGAGGTTAGTATTCCTGTTCCTGGTATTGATCCTGGGATTGGGAAATCTATGGGAGTTAACAAAACTAATATGAAAAAGCTTAAAGGAAAACAAAAAAGTGGCCTTAACACTTTGGCGTTTCCAGATAAGAGGGGGCCCGGGGGTACCTCGGTAAGGCTCTCAGGAGCCCCTAGTAAATACCTAGCTTAGGGTAGGGGTGTGGTCAGTTGTCCTCCTTTCTATGGATTTGTTATTTTGGAATGTTAGGGGTGCGGCTAGCAAGGCTACCCGTATCCATATTAATGATCTTATTAAGCAGTTTAATCCATCTTGTTTTGCTCTTTTGGAAACTAAGATTAGTGGTGAGAAAGCAGATGAGGTGGTTAAGAAGTTTAAGAACTGGCACTGTGTTAGATCGGAGGCAACTGGCCGAGCTGGGGGGATTTGGCTTTTTTGGAGGCCAGATCGGATTCATTTTGATATTCTTAGCATGGATAAGCAGTTCATTCATTGTAAAGTGAGTATTTCCGGCAATACTCCCTTTTTTATTACCCTTGTGTATGCTGACCCTATCTTGTCTAATCGAAAACGGCTCTGGGAGGTTCTCTATTCTATGAGTGTCAGCATTTCGGAGCCCTGGTTTGTGGCGGGTGACTTCAATGATATCGCCTTTATGAGTGATCAGAGAGGGGGATCCAATCATTATGTTAATCGCTGTCTGCATCACAAGAATAGTATGGATTTATGTGGGCTTTCCGATCTGGGGGCTTCTGGTCATAAATTCACTTGGAAGCGTAATAATACTTTTGTTCGATTGGACAAATTCTACGCTAATGTTTTAGCTCTAACTTCCTTCCCCCGAGTGCTCTGTGTTGAACCTCCCATTCCGTCATTCGGATCATTGTCCTATTTTGTTTAGACTTTTGAGAGGTAAGCATCCTAGGGGTAAGAGACCGTTCCGGTATCAGTTGGCTTGGGAGTCCCATCCTAAGTTTAAAGAGTTCGTTCATGAGAGTTGGAGACCTCATTCGTATGTACTGCAAGCTGCTGAAGGGTTCAGGAATAAGGTGCAGGGGTGGAATAGGAATGTGTTTGGGCATATTATCAGAAGGAAGAACAAGTTATTAAAGAGGATGGAGGGCATTAAACTCAGGTTGGAGGGGAGGTTTGATCATAGCCTTGAGGGCCTCCTCAGAACCCTTCAGAAGGAGCTGGAGGCTGTGCTTAGGCAGGAGGAGTTCCTTTGGTTCCAGAAGTCTCGGAAGTCCTGGATTAGAGATGGCGATCGTAATACCAAATACTTCCATCTCTCTACCCTGATTAGAAGGCAGAGAAATAGAATTAAGGCCATTAAGGATTCTAATGGTGATTGGGTTTATGAAGATGAGGTTATTCGAAACTTAGCCCTGGATTTCTACAGAGAGCTGTTCAAAGAGGAACCTGTTCTTTTGGAGAGGGCTCACTCTATTGCTACATTTCCTTTAATCAGTGAGGATTGTAGTCAGGAGGCCTTTCAACCTATTTCCCGAAAAGAGATTGACCAAGCTATCTTCAGCATTGGGGCTTCTAAAGCTCCTGGGATTGATGGTCTTCCGGCGGGCTTTTACCATAAGCATTGGGATGTAGTGAAGGAAGGCATCTATAATTTTGTCTTGGGGGTGTTCAGTGGTTCGAAGGATATTGAGCTGGTTAATAGAACCCTCCTGGTTCTGATTCCTAAGATTGATAAGCCTTCTTCCTTTTTGCATATGAGACCTATCAGTCTTTGTAATGTTCTTTACAAAACTGTTACAAAGATTGTGGCTAATAGAATCCGTGGCATTCTTTCTGCGATCATTTGTCAGAATCAGGGTAGCTTTGTGCCTGGTAGACAAATGATGGATAATGTGGTGATCGCCCAAGAGATGGTCCACACGATGAAGATTAGGAAGGGGAGGAAAGGCATTGTGGCTCTGAAGCTGGATTTAGAGAAGGCCTATGATCGAATTAATTGGGATTTCTTGATGGAGAGCCTTGAGAGAGCTAGAATCCCGGACAGCTGGAGAAGTTTAATTAAGGTATGTATTTCTTCTCCTGTGTTTCAAGTTATGGTCAATGGGGATATGTCGGAGGAATTTTCCCCGGGCAGAGGAATCCGTCAGGGGGATCCTATGAGCCCTTTCCTTTTTGTTATTGCTATGGAGAGGCTCTCTCACCTGATTCAGGATGCGATTGATAATGGGAGTTTCCACCCTGTGGCGATCAACAGCTTCTGTCCCCAGGTGACTCACTTATTCTTTGCAGATGATGTCCTTATCTTTCTTGAGGGTAATGAGGAGCAGTTGAGAGTCATTATGGATATTCTGGATTGTTTTTGTTCGGCCTCTGGGCAGAAGCTTAATATCCAGAAATCTAGGATGATGTGCTCTAAGAATATGAATCAGAGAGTCTGTAAGAGATTAAGTGATCTCTCAGGTATTCCTCTTACTGATTCTCTTGGGAAGTATCTGGGCGTTCCCCTCCATAGTGAGCGTGTGTCTAAAGGCTCCTTCAAAGAGACTTTGGATAAAGCTAATTCGAAGTGTGCCACTTGGAAAGCCAAGACTCTGTCTCTCGCTGGCCGCCTCACGTTAGTTCAATCTGTTAATTGTGCTGCTCCCAATCACATCATGCAGGCTTGTAAGCTTCCGGATCCTGTGCTTAATGATCTTGACAAGATTAACCGTAGGTTCCTGTGGGGGGAAGCTGCGGAGGGCAGGAAGATCCATCTTGTGCCTTGGAGTGAGGTTTGCCAGCCTAAAGATTCTGGGGGTCTAGGTATTAGGAAAGCAAAGGACAATAATAAAGTTTTATTAATGAAACTCCTTTGGCGTATGTGGCAAAACCCCTCCTCTCTTTGGGTTCGCCTCCTTTGTGGTAAGTATCGGAAAGACAAAATCTTCGGGGGCCCGAAAGAGAGAGTTGCTAATTGTTCCTTCCTCTGGAAAGGACTTAGTGCTGTGTTTGATGAGTTCTGCTCGGGAGTTGGCCTGGAGGTGGGGAATGGTAAGTCCATTAGTTTCTGGTTTGATAACTGGATTGGGGATAAACCGTTAATTGAGGTGTGTTCTTCCCCCCCGCCTAGTGATATACGCAACTGGAGGATTGCCTATGTGGTTGACTCGGAAGGGGACTGGATCTGGTCAAAGTTTGATACTTTCTTTAGCCTTGAGACTCTCCTTTTAGAATGCGGGGAGTGAAGGTGAGTAATCAAGAGGAAGACTTGGATAGGCACTGTTGGGCGCTGACTAACAATGGAGTTTATTCTTGCAAATCGGCCTTTGAAGCTTTCTCTCTCTTTAGATCTGATCCTCCCTCGGATGTGTGGAAGTCGATTTGGACTCTTAAAGTTCCTTTCCGTATTAGGAGTTTCCTGTGGCTGGGCGTTAAGGACAGGCTTCTTACTAATTCGGATAGGCACAGAAGGCACTTGGCTGATTCTGGAGCTTGCAGTAGATGCAGAGGCCATGTTGAGACTTTGTGCCATGCTCTTAGAGATTGCTCTAATAGTAAAGAGGTTTGGAGGAAATTTCTCCCACACCATATTTTCTCTTCCTTCATGGCACATTCTGAGGTCGACTGGTTCTCTGATGGTGTTAGAGGAAAGTTGCTTCCATACATGGAGCATGGTGACATTTTCTTTGCTATTATCTGTCACCAAGTTTGGAAATGGAGAAACGAGGAGATTTTTGGAGATAAAACTATTTTTATGACAAACTTAGCTGATTTCTTCTCGAAAAAACTTTTCTCTATTATCGATAGTTTCAAAGGAGAGTCCCTTGCCAGAGCCTCTCAGTGTTGTGATGTCCATCTCGTGGGATGGAGCAGGCCAAGAGAGGGGGTTGTGAAGCTGAATACTGATGGTTCCTGCCTCAGTAACGGTAAGATTGCGGCTGGAGGTGTGCTTAGAGATGTAGGGGGCGTCTGGCTTTCTGGGTTCTCCCAGAATTTAGGGTTGGGTTCTTCCTTTTCTGCGGAGCTCTGGGCTATTCTTACTGGAATCAATCTTGCTAAAAGGCTGGGTGTTAAGAGGCTCTCTGTGGAGTCTGATAATTTGGAAGCAATCAAAATGATTTCTGAGAATCATTCTATGGGTCTTAACAGTCGCAACCTCATCAAAGCTATTATAAGGCTTTGCTCCTCCTTTGAGTTCGTAGAGTTCAGACACATTTTTAGAGAGCAGAATCGTGTTGCTGATCGCTTGGCGGCGGCGGGCCATGAAGGGACGTTAGGCGTTACTACCCTTCCTGTTTCCCCTAGTTTCATCTCTCATCTTCTCTTAGAAGATAGGATTGGGGTTAGCTTCCCTAGGCTAATTCCTGGGTAGTTTGTTGTTATTCATTTTTCTTTTCCTTTTCTACCAAAAAAAAAAAGATGGAGAGAGACTCTATTAATAGAGATTATTGAGAATTTTTTAGTGATTCGAGGAGCCACTAAGAATCTATTGGAGCTGATTTTTAACTTTTGATCCTCAAATTTTAACTTAAATAACGATTTTTTTAAAATGTGGTTTTAAATAATTTTAATCTTCAAATTTTTTAAGTTTGAAGTTTTCATGAATCATTTTAAATTTATCAATAGTAAAAGAGAGTTATTATATTAATAAAATATAAAATTCAAAGATTATAATATGCAGTTTTAAAGTATAGGGGCTTAATAAAAGTAAATTAAAAATGGAAAAGCCATAAATGTAATTTTGCACTAGTTTTGAAGAAATGGGATCTGAATGGAAATTTGATCTGTTGCACAGTGTGCTTGATGAGTTGTTTTTTGTCCTCTTTCCACGTCAGATGTTATGGGACCAATATTTCACTTAAGACATATTCAACTCCAAACTCCAGTGTGACAACCTTGCCTAAAGAATCTTTCTTCCTCCCTTTGCATATTTCGACTGTAAGAGATTCTGTCTATTTTGAAAAAAAAAATATAGTAGGTACTATGGGTCCGTTTGGTAAAAAATGTAATGGGCTTTGTAATGGAATGTCCATTACATTGAAAGAATGGTTATTACCATGTTTGGTTACACTTTAAAATTTTGTTGTAATGGAATGAGAAATATATAGATTAAATTTTGTTTAACAACTATTGTAATCCCCATTACATAAACAAATAGATTGAATTCTTATTACATCCAACAAACTACTTATTTATCAAATCCCACTTCTTATTGTTCTAAAAAACTAGAAAACCTAAAAACGAAAATAAAGCAAAAAAAAATATGAAAAATAAGAAAATGAGAAAATAGAAAAAAACGGTGAAAATGGAAAACGAAAAAATGAGAAAAATGTAAAAAAAAATACTATGAAAACACGGAAAATTATATACTAATTTCACGATTTTCATGTTTTTTTATTGATTTTAATTATGTAAATAAAATTTTGTGAATACATTTGACTAAGCAAACATAAGTATTGTAATGATAATTACATTTCATCATTTTTTTTACCAAACATGGTAATGGAATTACCATTCCATTCCATTACATTACAACTTTGATTACATTACTGTTGGCCCAAAATAAATAAATTTTATTTTCATGTACATAGAAAGCTTATATTTAATTTTAGGGTATAGTTTCTATTTGTCTAAATAAAAGAAATAAAAACGATGAAAAATAATAAAAAATACATTCGTAAACTCTCCTCAAGTACGCGGGGCGTGTATTTCCATACGCGGGGCGTATACCACACATCCGAAGGCGTATCGCTTCAGAGACTCCTTTACGCGGGGCGTGTTTTCCTATACGCCACGTGTAAAGCGCATCAACAAGGTGTTCCAAGTTCAGAAACACAAACACGCGGGGCGTTCCTCAAACACGCGGGACGTAACACCTATACGTCACGCGTAAACACCATCAACGAAACGCACAAGGCTCAAGACCTCCAATACGCAGGGCGTGCCCAGACATACGCGGGGCGTGTTATCTCTCTCGGCAGCAGTTGGAAGCAGTCAAACAGCAGTTAGTGGAAGTTGAAGAAGTTAAGTTAGTTGGTGATGTGGCAAGTTAGTGGGGAGTTAGTTGATAGATAATTACCAAAATACCACTAAATAATTACCAAAACGCCACTCCAAAAAACTATAAATAGACCCCCTCCCCTTCATAAAAAATCACTCAATCCAACACAACAAAACCCCTTCCTAAGGTCCCTTCCAATGCTCTCTAGTTCTTAGTTCTAGTTCTTAGTTCTTAAGTCCCTTTGTTCTTAGTTCTTCAAGTTCTTTCTTTCGTTCTTCGTTTTTTTCTTAGCTTCGATTCCTCTTTTAGCTCTTCTTTAGCTCCAATTAAAGTTCCAATAGCCTCTTTCCAAGTTTTTCTAATTCAATTTAGTATTCCAAGTCTTTAATTTGCTCAATTCCTAGCTAGAGCTCTGTTTTCAAATCGATTTTCCAGATTCGTCCAATTACTTTCAAATCCCGATTGCGTCTATTTAAATTCATTTTTTGCTTTCAATCCCTTCGATAAAGTTGTTCCTGACGTCTTGAAGTTCAATCTAGTATATTTATTTGCCCAATTCTGTACCCAGAAACTCTATTTACAAGCCGATCTGTCCAGCCCAAATCCTTTTAGACATTCTGTTTCCAGAATTTTCCAGATTCGTCCAGTTATTTTCAACTCCCAATTTCGTCTACTTAGCATCCGTTTTAGCCTTCGATCCCTTATAGAAGTTTGTTCCTGACCTCCTGAAGTTAAATTTAGCCTATTTACTCGTCCAATTCCGTATTTTTAAGCATCCAAACGAGCCTCCCGAAGTTGAGGGTTAAATCTGCCCCATTTGCCTACCAACGTTTTGCCATTGCCAAGATCACATACCGTACGGGCCCGACCGGTTGCAGCTCTCCAAGGACCTCGCACCGACACCAAAATTCAATATCAATCCGAGATAGCTATTGTGGCTCCGAGTTTGTTGTTGAATTCCAATTTATTTTAATTGCATTTCAATTCCTTGTATTTGATTTGTTCTTCCAGTTCAATTGAATTAGCTATATGTTTAGTATAGAAGTTCTTCAATTGTAATTCATTTTCAATTTCATGCTTACCTCAAACACATGTATTCAAACCTTGATTTACATCAATAAAATACCGATTTTTCACCAAATCTCGTGTTAATTTCGCACCTTCAATTTCTTTACTTCTCCCGTCTTCAATCTATACGCTTAGTTTAAATAAAAACAATTTATCTCGCAAAGTTTTTATAACGGCGCGAGAGACCCAAGAGGGACTTTTTCAATCCTTGCGTCCCTCGCCAATCGTTTCGTTTAGAATTCAAGTTTTGGCGCGTAAATTCCATAAACTTAACCATTTTAATTGAGAGGTAATCTTCTCTGGCACGCCCGCACCCTAACCACACGTGACAAGGTTGAAAATTAGCATATTCGCAAAATATCGCTAACAATTACATTGCATTACGTCATACCAAACACATCCTATATGCATCCATGTCTAAGGATATGTTTGGTATGACGTAATGCAATGTAATGTAATCAAACTTGTAATGTAATGGAATGGAATAGTGATTATATTACCATGTTTGGTTGACAAACTAAAAAAAATAATGAAATTTAATTACCGTTACAATACTTATATTTGCTTAGTTGAAATGTAATCATAAAATTTATTTATATAATTAAAATCATCGAAAAACATAAAAACGTGAAAAATGAGAAAAACAGAAAACACGAAAAACATGAAAAAAATGCAATAAAAAAGACGAAAAACAAAAAAAAAATCGTGACGGCAATATTTCGTCACGTTTTTCAAGTTTTTCGTACTTTCGAGTTTTAACGTTTTTTTCATTTTTTTTATGTTTTTCTAGTTTTTTTTTTGTTTTATCGTTTAATAAAAATTGTGTATAATAAGTATTAATAACAAAATGCAAGAGTTAGTTGTAATGGAGATTCATGTCTATTATTTATGTAATGCTCATTACATAAATTTATAAAGAAAACTTGAGTGATGTATTTGTGATTCCATTACGATAACAACAATATAACTCATCCAAATATAGTAATGAGCCTTCATCGTAATGAGCATTCCATTACGATGCTCATTACGGCGTACCAAACGAGAACCTAAATGTTTGTGTTTAATTATAAAAATATAAATAGAAATAGAAATGCTAAAGTAGATCTTAAATTCTTCAAAATTGTATATGTTTGTAGAATATTAGTTTGTGACAATGCTAATTTGTACTCATACAATAATATTTTCTTATAGGCTCATATAATAATAACATTTAAATGCATAAAAAAACATAAGTTGAATACAGTTATTAAAACATGTCTCCTCTTTTTCTCTTAAGTAAACAAAAAATCCTTGTGATATTACCGAGACATTTGGTTTTTTGTTTTCTTCAAAAGAACAATGACAAATACATGATTTGTCTGTAAGAGTCCAATTTTATATGTGCATTTTTTTTAAATCGAATTTTCTTAAAAAAATTTGTATTATCATTTGCATGGTTCAGAATCAATTTTCATGTATCAATATAAAACTTTTCAAAATTAAGCTAGATTTTAACTAAAAAATAACATTAAGTCATTTTGAACATACTTAGAGAAATTTATCGTCAATCATATATTAATCTAGTTTGAAGATTATCAACCACTAGCTTGAAGATTAGCCACAAATTTTTTCCGTTCATAGCTGACCTCAAATGGGATGTCCCGACGAAACATATCAATCCAATTCGGAACGATCCCTTGAGCACTCTTCATAATAATTGCCCAGAAAGTTTGTGAAGAGAAGAGATTAAAACTGTGTATCTTAAAGCTGAAAAACAAACGAATATGTAAATTGTGAAAATCTGAACGTTAGAACGTGCAGTTGAGGAGATAGAATAGGAGAAAAATCAGGATTCATTTTTTGACCAAATAATTTGTTGAAGAAAATTACAAAGGAGTAAAACGGATATTGTGAAGAAAATAAAAAATAAAATTCAGGCTCAGTCCAATCGGGCATCGCGCGAACCAACGAGCGAGCGCGCGTGTGATATATTTGCCAAAACCCACTAAAGACAATTTAAAGGCTTATAAAGTTCAAGCCTTTATATACCATTGGAAACTTTGATAAGTTTCTCATGTGGGATAAGAAAAGAGCTCCTATGAGCAAAGTGACAAATTACAAATATACTCACACCAAGACTTATACTTAAAGCCATTTCTCACAGATCCAACTCTTTGATTATGGTTTATAAGGTGAAGGGGTTTTGCTGGCATCGAGCGATGTTTTAGGCTTCATTGGGGTTTTTGGATCTTAGAAGAGGTTCTTCTTAAGGATGATGGAAACAAAGGGCTAGCTGCCATTTTTTGATGTGAGCCATGGATGTGAGGTTGAGTTCATGCTCACCAAACTAATTTAATGTAGAAAATCTTGAGCAATAACTCATGGGATGTAGTTTGAGACTACAATTTCCTATGATAAGATAAAAAAAGGAGTCAAATGAGGGTTGTTAAGTCCAAAATATACCTAAAATATCATTAATATTCACATCAGTTTTGTCATGAAAACGTGCTAATTATATCTATTTAGAGTACTTTTACGTCCAAATATATTTCTTTGATGCAAGGTATTTAATTATTTGGTAAAATCCAAATAGGAGCTAAAACGGATCAAAAACGAAGGAAACCCCCTAAGTTACGAGCCAAAAGTACGAGAATATCAGCGCACCGATACGAGGAGACGGGAACGGAGCAAGACCGGGAAGAATAACCCGTGTCGCGACTGAGATTCCCATATCTCGGTCGCGACACGCTGTTTTTAGACACGAAAGACAAGTCCGTTCTGAGGAAATTTTTACTCCCCATGTCGCCACTGAGATTCCTGAATCTCGGTACGACCAGCAGCCAATCCAGCACTAATTTCACATGTCTAAATTTCAAGAAACACGTCTGTTCGGATGGATAGAAACGACTCTTCGCAGCGGACACGGCCCTTCAAACACAACTCTTCATCATCTATAAATAGAAAGTTGATTTCAGAGTTCAATGTTGGTTAGATTAATTAAGTTTTAGAGAGCAGAATTTATGTAGAAATTCTAATTCAGAAGTGATTCAGAGTTAGATTTCGATTCTATAAAGCAAACTTGTTGTACACAAGATTGTTCTTAGATTATTACAAACACAGTAGCGATTAAGTTTAGATTAAGAATTGTTCGAAGACGAGTTCTCATTCTGGTAGTAGAACGAACCATCTCTATTCCGAAGATTTAACGAGAAGAACTAACGGCTGAAGTGACCCCGAGTCTGACAAACTCCACGAAGTTTGAGGAAATGATTGACAACCCGGAACTCAGATTAGTTAGAATGCTATCCATGTTTATTTTTCTCTGTTAACTTGTGAAGATTCACAATTCTATAATAAAACGTTTACGTAATTCAATAAATATTTTTGTTGTTACTTTGATGTTACCTTCGAAGTAAGGTTCTGGTGTTTTCATTAAAACGTATTTAATTTCATATCATTACAAGGAAACTTAGTTGAACACTTGAAAGAATTAGTGTTTACGGAAGATATGATCGTTAGGTCGGCTTATCGGAAATAAATACCAATTTGATTAAGGTAGAAATCTGCTCCGATCCACAGAGATTTCGACAATTCAAAATCTGTTAATTGAACGAATTTACGATTTATTACATGCCCATAATCTTTCCAAAGTTAAAGTTGTTTTCTTTACTTAATGTGAATAAGTTTTACACTTTTCTTATTTTAAACGCTAAAGTTTCTGTCTCGTAATCAAATCTCGAGACAGAATTGTTTTCTAAATTTCTAACATATATTTCTCATCTGATTCTGATTAATTCAATTCAATTCAATCCAATTCAATTAAACGATTTTCTATAATATAAACCTAAAGACGTAGTCTAAACTGTATTAAAATAAGTTTTTTGTAACGTTCCCCGTGGAATCGATATCTTTTTATTACTATAAGCGAAACCGTGCACTTGCGGAAATCGCTCAACAAGGGTTTAGGGAGCGGCGACTTTACTCTTATACATACGTTAAGTTTTAGAAGGGGAAGATGATGATTATGAGAATGCTAGGGTTTAATGCTGAGACACCTTAATTGCGCAATTATCTTGTTCTATTTATAAGATACTAAATAGCAATTTAGAGAGAAGTTGGTTTTTGTGACTTAGCTAACGTCACAAACGCGTGTAAAGACGTAAAAGAAAATATATCTTCTAGTGGTACCACTAAGATTTGGTATTAGCAACTACATCCCGTATATCTCAAGATAATAGTTTTGACGAATTGATGTGTATTTCTTACTGATCCACATGGCATAAGCGGTTATCTCCCATTATTATTTTTTACTTGGACATATTGATTGGTCCACGTGGCATATGCATTTATTAGTTATCAATAATGAAAACACACTAGAAATAAACAAAGAAATAGGTATATAAATACATATTATGAAGCCTAATTGAGATTTATTTGTTTTTATTATTGAAATAGAGGGAGATAGTTGATTAAAAATAGAGTTTTAGGTTCTGTGGACTTTCCAAATTTTGTCTATTTGGATTTAAATAATCTTATTTCCATTGAATTTAAGTCTACTTAGAAATTAAATTCTTAATATTTTGATATTTTTAAGGGTAATTAATTTATTAGTCCCTATATTTTGACAAAACACATTGTTTAGTCCCTGTATTTTCAAAAACACATGGTAAGGTCCCTAACTTTTTTTCTCAATGAACTGCTTAGTCCTTCCGTCTATTTGTTAGATTTTTTACCGTTTATGATTTCGAAAATGACTAAATTACCCTTTATTATTTACCTTCAAACTTTAGAAGAGGAAATCCAATTTAAAAGAAGAAGCTATTTGTATGGAGAACAAGAAAAAGAAAAGACCAATTACTTACGAATTTGAACGATTAAGAAGAAAATCAATAAGAAGAACACTTAAAGTTGATTTCAGATGCATTAGAGTTTAAAGGAAAGGAAAAGAAAAACGCAAATCCAAATTGACTAATAAAATATTCACGAGAGTCTAACGGCAGAAACTAAACAGTTCACCGAGAAAAACGTTAGGAACTAAACAGTTCATCGAGAAAAAGATTAGGGACTTTATTATGTGTTTTTAAAAATACAGGGACTAACAGTATGTTTTGTCAAAATATAAGGACTAATAAATTAATTACCCTATTTTTAATCATGAAGGATTTTATGAAATTAAATAAGAAACAAATGAAAGAAAGCAGCCAACAAGAGAATTTCTGGAGACATCTTAATTAGTACACTTGGCTTGTAAAGCATTCTTACTTCTTTATATGTCCATTTATAACTCTAAAAAGGGGAGATATAAAAAAAAGAATGACATGACTTTTATATAGCCCTATACTCAAATAAGGCAATTTTTCTGATAAGGATTGTGACATAACTAAAATCCCCACAATTATCAAACTCAATTAATTTTACAGAAAAAGGGAATAAAATTTAAACAAAATATCCTATAATATAAATTAACAATGATATAGCAATTCCATTAAAATAACTAATTAATCACCTATTTCAAAGAAAAAAACACAATTAACCCAATATATTTAAGCTGAAAATTTGTAGGCAATTGTTTTTAGAGAAAATTACAAAATTGTGTTAAATTTGAGGCTCATTTATATATTTAAAGTAATTACACAACATATTAAATATATAGACTATTTTGTTTGTGACTTTCTTAAAGTACCATATATATATATATTAATTTAGAAGTTTCTTACTTTTTTTTTTATTTCTCTTCGTTTGCGAACTCGAAGGCATCGCTAAAAATCATATTTGCGTATCTATCGTCTTTCTGCTATTTCTTTCGATTGGCTTTGAGGTTTGCGATTTCTTTAGTATGTTGTATGTTTTGCCCAAGATAATACTTTACGCATATGATTTTGCTTCGCATTTTTCGCAAACTGGGAAGGAAAATACTACTTCACAAAATGAGTTTGCTTCGTAGTTTAAAAACCGCGAAGCTAACTTATTTTGCGAAGTAGTATTTCCCTTTGTAGTTTGCGAAAATTCGAACTAGTATCTTTTATTATTTACCTAAAATATACACCATTAAACAACATGTATACCCAAAAGAATAGCAAACAAATGACATCAAAACAAAACATTATCAAAATTTACAATAAGATTTCAACAATAATTCAACATGTATACCCACGGCAGCAGCATTTTTTTTTTTAATTTTTAGACTCAAAACTACGTAGTTTTAGGTGGTTCTCACCTAAGCAAGTGTTCTCACCTAAGAAATGGTTCTCACAAGAGCCCTCCTATATATATATATATTAATTTAGAAGTTTCTTACTTTTTTTTTTATTTCTCTTCGTTTGCGAACTCGAAGGCATCGCTAAAAATCATATTTGCGTATCTATCGTCTTTCTGCTATTTCTTTCGATTGGCTTTGAGGTTTGCGATTTCTTTAGTATGTTGTATGTTTTGCCCAAGATAATACTTTACGCATATGATTTTGCTTCGCATTTTTCGCAAAATGCGAAGGAAAATACTACTTCACAAAATGAGTTTGCCTCGTAGTTTAAAAACCGCGAAGCTAACTTATTTTGCGAAGTAGTATTTCCCTTTGTAGTTTGCGAAAATTCGAACTAGTATCTTTTATTATTTACCTAAAATATACACCATTAAACAACATGTATACCCAAAAGAATAGCAAACAAATGACATCAAAACAAAACATTATCAAAATTTACAATAAGATTTCAACAATAATTCAACATGTATACCCACGGCAGCAGCATTTTTTTTTTTAATTTTTAGACTCAAAACTACGTAGTTTTAGGTGGTTCTCACCTAAGCAAGTGTTCTCACCTAAGAAAGGGCTCTCACAAGAGCCCTCTTTTATATATATATATATATATATATATATATATATATATATATATATATATATATATATATATTAATTTAGAAGTTTCTTACTTTTTTTTTTATTTCTCTTCGTTTGCGAACTCGAAGGCATCGCTAAAAATCATATTTGCGTATCTATCGTCTTTCTGCTATTTCTTTCGATTGGCTTTGAGGTTTGCGATTTCTTTAGTATGTTGTATGTTTTGCCCAAGATAATACTTTACGCATATGATTTTGCTTCGCATTTTTCGCAAACTGCGAAGGAAAATACTACTTCACAAAATGAGTTTGCTTCGTAGTTTAAAAACCGCGAAGCTAACTTATTTTGCGAAGTAGTATTTCCCTTTGTAGTTTGCGAAAATTCGAACTAGTATCTTTTATTATTTACCTAAAATATACACCATTAAACAACATGTATACCCAAAAGAATAGCAAACAAATGACATCAAAACAAAACATTATCAAAATTTACAATAAGATTTCAACAATAATTCAACATGTATACCCACGGCAGCAGCATTTTTTTTTTTAATTTTTAGACTCAAAACTACGTAGTTTTAGGTGGTTCTCACCTAAGCAAGTGTTCTCACCTAAGAAAGGGTTCTCACAAGAGCCCTCCTATATATATATATATTAATTTAGAAGTTTCTTACTTTTTTTTTTATTTCTCTTCGTTTGCGAACTCGAAGGCATCGCTAAAAATCATATTTGCGTATCTATCGTCTTTCTGCTATTTCTTTCGATTGGCTTTGAGGTTTGCGATTTCTTTAGTATGTTGTATGTTTTGCCCAAGATAATACTTTACGCATATGATTTTGCTTCGCATTTTTCGCAAAATGCGAAGGAAAATACTACTTCACAAAATGAGTTTGCCTCGTAGTTTAAAAACCGCGAAGCTAACTTATTTTGCGAAGTAGTATTTCCCTTTGTAGTTTGCGAAAATTCGAACTAGTATCTTTTATTATTTACCTAAAATATACACCATTAAACAACATGTATACCCAAAAGAATAGCAAACAAATGACATCAAAACAAAACATTATCAAAATTTACAATAAGATTTCAACAATAATTCAACATGTATACCCACGGCAGCAGCATTTTTTTTTTTAATTTTTAGACTCAAAACTACGTAGTTTTAGGTGGTTCTCACCTAAGCAAGTGTTCTCACCTAAGAAAGGGCTCTCACAAGAGCCCTCTTATATATATATATATATATTAATTTAGAAGTTTCTTACTTTTTTTTTTATTTCTCTTCGTTTGCGAACTCGAAGGCATCGCTAAAAATCATATTTGCGTATCTATCGTCTTTCTGCTATTTCTTTCGATTGGCTTTGAGGTTTGCGATTTCTTTAGTATGTTGTATGTTTTGCCCAAGATAATACTTTACGCATATGATTTTGCTTCGCATTTTTCGCAAACTGCGAAGGAAAATACTACTTCACAAAATGAGTTTGCTTCGTAGTTTAAAAACCGCGAAGCTAACTTATTTTGCGAAGTAGTATTTCCCTTTGTAGTTTGCGAAAATTCGAACTAGTATCTTTTATTATTTACCTAAAATATACACCATTAAACAACATGTATACCCAAAAGAATAGCAAACAAATGACATCAAAACAAAACATTATCAAAATTTACAATAAGATTGCAACAATAATTCAACAAGAGTTGTATCACTGTCGTTTGGAATACAACTGAACCCTAAACCCATATATAACCAAACCAAACCACATCAAAACAAAACACTATCAAATTTACAATAAGATTACAATAATAATTCAACAAGAGTCGCATATCTGTCGTTTGGAATACAACTAAACCCTAAACTAAATACTTCCCTAGTGATCGGTTCTTGGATCACTAAGTAAACGAGGCTCATTGAAGGAAGTTTGAAGATGATTAGTGAATGTACCAGGGGTATGCCTTCCAGCAATGGCATGAGCACCAGTGTACTACCCTAAACCCAAAAAGTTAACATTTGCTCTCTAGTTAATTTGGTCTTCACTTTCTTCATCATATTCCAATCAACCCTCACTTTGATTGATGCCTTTATATTCAATGTAAACAGATACTTGAATTTGATGCCTTTATATTCAATCTTCACAAAAATTTAGTCATTTTAGGAAAATAATGAAAGAAATGCTTTGCGGTAAGCAAAACTGCGAAGCAAACTCACTCTGTGAAATCGTTTTTTAGAAGAAAATACAACTTCAGTACATGAGTTTGCTTCGCAAACTGCGAAACAAACTCATTCTGCTAAGTTGTTTTTTTTGGAGAAAATACTACTTCAGTACATGAGTTTGTTTCGCAGTGAAGCAAACTCATTCTGCGAAGTTGTTTTCTGAAAAAAAAAATGCCTCCATACTATCATTTTGAACAATCTCTAAGTTCCATTTCGCATAATATAGCTCAAAAATGAAAAAACACAACTAAATCATAAACCAAAATTGCACAAACAAATTACACGAAAATATAAACCCTAAAAGTATTAAAATCACAGTAGATACTTATATTCTTTCCGCCTTTTTCCATTGAAATCGGCAATAAACAATATGATAGATGCGGAAAAATCGTTTCTGCAAAGAAAATGGTGCCTTCGAATTCGTACAAGAAGAAAGAAACCAAGAGAGGAAGAAGAAAAAGAAAGATGAAAAGATGCATTTAATTTGCACATGAAGAAAGAAACCAAGAGAGAAAGAAGAAAGATGAAGATAAAAGGATGCATTCAGTTCGCACAAGAAGAAAGAAATGAAAAGAGAAAGATGAAACAATTTGAATATTTTGAAAAAGTCACAAATAAATAGTCAAGATATAGTATATTGTATAATTGATTTAAATATGTAAATGACTTTCAAATTGATCCAACTTTATAGTTTCCCTTGTTTTTAAGGTCGGTAAGCAATTATGTCGATCAAGATATTTTTTTAAGAAAGCTTAGCATTAGTTATATTTTTTTGTACGTTTAATATTATCAGAAAAAAAAAATGTCGATTTGGTAAAAGGAAAAAACAAAATAATGTGCTCCACTTAATCAGAGAAAGGGGAAATGAAATTAAATTGAGTTTGGTATCTTGTGGCTGTGTCTCTATCAAAGAATAATAAGGATATAAGAAAGCATAGAAGAGATAGGTTTGGTTTGAAAAGGGGGGAAAAATATCAATATGAGAGAATTGAGGCACCTGTTTGTGACGGTTTTCATGGCGGAATTGGCTGTATTTATGGTTGCTCCGGCGATGACAGATGTGACTATGTCTGCAGTTTGCCCTGGTCAAGAAGAGTGCTCTCTTGCCATTTATCTTTCTGGATTCCAGCAAGCTGTATGTTTTCATTTCTTCTTCATCTTTCTGAAATTACTTCAACTTTCTATAATTTTAATCACTCCACTTTCTACTTTTATAATTAAACTCAAACATCAATAATTTTTATGATAGATAAATCACTTAAACAATATTCTGAATTTGCATTGCAGCAGGCTGATTGAAACTTGATGGTTTCCCACAAACACTTCTAACCTATCAACACTTTCCACTTAATTACACTTTTATCATCGCCTTTTTAATTATTCAAAATATAAAAGTAAATATTGTTTTAATTAGAAGTTAGAGGTTATATAAACCAAAAACTCGGAGGATTAGTGAAAAAATTATGGGTTAAGGTGCAAAAATACCCCCTAACGTTTTGGGTCAGGAGTAATTTTACATCTAACGTCTAAAATAGTGCAATTTTACCCCTAACATTGATAAATTGGGTCTATTTGAGAAATAATTCATCAAACTGTCTTCTCGGTCATGAATCTTATCATCTACACTTTCCACGTACGTCATTTTATCAGTAACAAATCACAAACATGTGTTGGGATGTGAAAATAAATAAAAATATAATGTCTTTTATACAAATTGAACAAAAAAATTCAAAAAAAAAAAATCACTGAATTTATAAATATTGATCTCCAATTCTATTATTAAATTATAAAAAACATGAAATCTTTTTTTAGAACGAATTAATATGCAATTGGCGCAGAAGAAGGAACAAAAATATTTGTGTTTTATAATAGGGGTAAAATTGATCTAAATTATCAACGTTAGGGGTAAAATTGCACAATTTTAGACGTTAAGAGTAAAATTGCTCCTGACCCAAAACATTAGGAGTATTTTTTGCAGGTTAACCAAAAAATTATTAATAGGGAAACATGCAAAAAGCTATTAATGGACACTATTTAATAATGAAATTAAAAGAATAAAATGATTTGTTATTTTATTTGACTTTATCTCTCTATCCTTATAAGAATTATTCATACGCCTATAATTTGATAGACTATAGTTTCTATATATTTGTGTTTTACAAGAAATATAGATGTGGAAAAATATCAAAATGATTTGAGTGACTAAAAGTATTATAAGTGAGGAAAGTTTTGGTATAGGGATTCCAATTATTCATTCAGTTTATAAGTTATGCAGAAGATGGATCTTGAATATAGAAAATAAAGGAAATATAGAGTTTTGTAATTAAAGTTGTGCGTGCGTGCAGATAACAGGATTTGGATCGGTTGTAATTACACCACTAATTGGGAGTTTGTCCGATCATTATGGGAGGAAATCTATGCTCACTATTCCTTTAACCATCTCCATCCTTCCTTTAGGTACCCTTTTTCTTTTTATTTATTTATTTATTTTACATTTAAGCAGTAAAAATAAAATAAAAGTTAATGGAAAATGAAAGTTAGGGGCAACATTGATGTTTCTGGCAAGAAATAAATAATTAAAGTTAATTGAATGTCTTAAATTGACCATGACAATATAGTGGGAGCTAAATGGTACCTTAACCCATAGCAATTTCAGAGTAATGGACGCATAAATGGGGTAAATTGGGAATGAAACCTCTATAAAATTGTTTTTCATAATTTCAGAGTAATTGTTTTACTAAATTAGGAGCATAATTATTTTTTCAAATAAAACATACTACTACTTTATTAAACATTAAAACCAATCCTACTAGATTTGGAAAAAATATCATTAAATGTTCTCTTAGTTAAAAAAAAAAAAAAAACTTTCCTAATTAAAATGGTTGGTACTATTACTGAGTTGAACTTAAATGGAAAGTAAAGTAGTTAAAATACATTGGAATATTCTGAAGCATGTATACAAGAAAAACCTGTCTTCTTTAGATATTTCTTTCCCAACTGAATCGCATAATTTTGATATAGTTTAAATAAAATAAAGAATAAAAAAAAGAAAAAAGGAAAAGTTGAGTTCAAGTTTGGGTTTTTAACTTATCCAATTCTGTCCATAAAAAAAAAAAAAAACCTTATCCAATTATGTTTCAACAACCTTTTGGATGGATCAGTTACCAAAATAAAATAAACAGTTCTAAAATAATCATCAAACATCTCAAAATAAGAAAATCTAAAGTTATTTAGAATCACTTTTTATTATTATCATTTTCGAAACTTTTTCCTTTATAAGCATTTTTTCAATCTTACAATTAAATAAATGATATCAAACAAAAATTTATAAGAACCGAAGTTGTTTAAACTATTATTTTTACTGGCTTTTGAGATAATGGCTAACTTGAGGGGATATAGGTGCAATTTACCATATCTTGTTAATGTATATGTTAACATTAGGCAAAACCTACTTTTTAAGCTAATGAGTCACTTTTAAAAGAGTCCCTTTAAAATATATAACAAGTCAGGTATTTATATTTAAAGAGCTAATGATATCAACCGGTAATATAGTTCTATTGTTATTGAAAAATAATGTTCAAATAAAAACTTTAGAAATTAAAATGAGATTGATGGGATATGAATTTATAACCTTTTGAAACTCAAGAGATGTGGTCTAGTGGTTGAGACTCTTCCACCTTTAACCAATAACAAGGGTTCAAACATACTTTCAGGTGTTGAACAATTTTAAATATAGATATAATTTAGAGGTGCTTCTACAGTGGTGCAGACCTACAGACTTACCTCATGGTTCGCCAAAGAAAATATATAACCTTTGAATGGAAGACCTGCATAAAAAGGTTGAATTAAATTAAAAATAAAATTTAAGGTTGAATTGAAGTATAGCATAAAAAAAATTCAATAAAATAAAAGAAATTGAAATGGAATGAGTTAATTGGAGAAAAATAAAAATACTCAAGTACCGACATACGAAAATTGAATTGCTCAAAAAGGTAGTAAGTTACTAGTATAATATTTGGCAAAGTTTAAGCCGCTACTCTTTTTTTTTTTTTTTTTTTTTTTTGGCAAAGTTTGAGCCTCTACTTTTGCTTTGCTCACTTTGTTTTCTTGTGCTCACTTTAACCCAGCCCTTACTTTTCACAATTTTTTCTTAAAATTAAAAATTAAAAATTTTCACAATTTTAAGAATTAATTCAGTAATCATGTGAAACGAATAAGCTTTTCAAATTTTACAATTTTAAAAATTAAACTCATTGATATTTAATGTGCATACACATTGAGTTTTTTTTAATAACATTTCTATTAACTAATGAGATCATGACCTTCAACAACTTGATCTAAAAAGTTCGATACTGTATCAATGAACCAGTTGAATTAAAAGTTTAAGCTGACTATTAAGGTTAAAAACTAATTTTTAGACTAAATTCTAAAAAAAACCAATGCAGACAGAAGTAGATGGACACCAAACGGACAGACACAACACGATTCGAACCTCAGCCACTGCTTTAGGAACCTGCTATTGAGTCTAGTCATGAACGAAGACGTTTCCAACGCATACCACTGAAGCTGGAGTAGCCAAACATCCATTCCAAAGGGCGCCGTTTCGCTGGTTCAGAGAACCCACAACACCACCGCCACTTTACACAACCAGCCCATTGACCGGGTTTGACACAACTGCAGGAAGAAACCACCAAAAGCCGCATCAGTAACATCTGTTATAAAAAAATACCATCCTCCTACTAGCACTCAGTAGTATAGGGACACTGCATAAAGAGTTGCCAGACATGCTCAACCTCACCAGTGCATAACAAACATGAGATAGGGATTGCAATTCGACGAGAAGACAGTGTCATACGAGTATGAAGGCAATTACTAAGCACTCGCCATAAGAAAAACTTTATCTTCGGAGGGAGATGAAGTTTCCAGAGTCTCTCCAGCCTACGTTTTTCCTACGAGAGATTATAAGCTTTGTAACCAGACTTGACAGTATAGATTTCGTCCCATGTATGGTGCCAGATTAACCGATCCTCAATATCTCGCTGAGGTAGATACATATTACGGACAACAATGCTATCATCAATAGTGAGGGTGCTTCTAACCTTACCTCTATCCCAACTCCTCTCCCCATCAAGCAATAATTCTGAAACCATCATCGAACCATTCGCCGAGTCACGAATAATAAGGGTAAAACCTCTCTCCTGTGCAATCCAAGGGTCACAACATACATAAACATTCTTACCATTACCGATCCTCCATCTTAAACCTAGGCTCTGCACTTCACGTGAACTGCAGATGCTTCTCCAAACATAACTAGGATTATTGCCCAGTTCGGAGTTGATAAAGTTTTCAGTTTGGAATTATTTGACTTTGAACATACGACTTACCAAAGCATTATGATTATTCACCAAGTTCCAACCTTGCTTCCCAAAAAGGGATAAATTAAAAGCATGGAGGTCTCTATATCCCAGTCCACCACTCTCTCAGGAGAGACAGAGACGACTCCAGCTACACCAATGGATACCTTTTTAACCATCCCCTTTCATACCCCACCAAAATGAGTTCATCGTCTGCTGAAGTTCTTCACAAATAGATCGTGGTAATAAGAATACACTCATGCAATAGGTAGGAAGAGCTTGATCCACAGATTTTAGCAACATATCCTTTCCAGTGGTCGATAAATTTTTTACACCCCAACTGTTAAACCTCATATGCAGCCTATCCTTTAAAAAGCTAAATACGGTTGTTCGAGACCTACCAATTAGTGACGGGAAACCAAGATAATTTCATGTATTCAGAGAATATGTCACATTTAAAACTGCACAGATACTAACTTGTAAACCATGACTCATATTTGGCATGAACTCGTGAGTGCTGCGGTTTGGTGAGTATAAACTTTCAAACCTTTCTTCGGCTTGCTCTGATCACTCTCCTCTATTGTTGGAGTTTATATGTCGACTAAGAGTCCGGCGTAAGAGAAATTTTAAGCTCGAAATTGCATGGCTTCGGGAGGCGGGTTTTGCTGACATGGTTCGAAAAGACTGGAGCACGGGTTTTGCTGACATGACTCATATTAGACTGAAGAAGATACCAGATTTTGTAGATTGATAGCTTAGCCCGATGCTTCCTCATACACTTTGAGGATATCAAGTATCACCTTGCTTTCAGTCACTGATGCTTTAAAAAAGAGGAAAGAGTCATCTGCAAATAGTAAGTGGGACACTGATAGGGCCCTATTGTGAATGCGGCAACCATGAATGTGACACTCAATTTCAGCTCTATAAAGCATTTTAGAAAAGACCTCTCATCATAAGATACAAAGATAGGGAGAAAGTGGGTCACCCTGCCTCAATCCTCTACCCAGATTAACTGGCCCAACCACTTCACCATTGACCGCAATAAAATAATGAGAAATTTACACAGAAATTCAGATTTGAAAAATTATTTACAACTATATCAACTAATGATTTTGAATTATATCAAACTAGTAAAATCAGCATTTTTAATATATTTTAAAGATTAGAATTTATAAATTGGGTGTCTATGATATATTTTTTAAGGTTTAGGATTTATAAATTGGGTCTAGAATTTTTAAATTAGGGTGTAAAATCACACTTTATTTGTAATATATAAAAAATAATGGCATATTAAGAATTAAGTTTGATAATATTATTTAGTTGTAATTTTGTAGTTATTTATGATATTCATGTATTTGACCCTAAAATAATAGACAATCGAGATACATAACATGATCCATGAAATCCAGTGAACATGAAACCCCATCCGAACCATTATAGCTTTCAAGAAACCCTAATCTACCATGTCGTATGCTTTGCTAATATCAATTTTTAGGGCCACATTACCCTCAGTCCCCCTATTACGATGCTTCATGAAGTGTAGAGATTCAAATGCAACAAACACATTATCAATTATAAACCTGACTGGAATAAAAGCTTATTGACTCTTTGAGATAACCATAGGCAAGATAGTCTTTAAATGATTGGCTAATACCTTAACAATGATTTTATACAAAACATTACATAACGCAATAGGCCAAAGATCTTTCATCCACTCAGGATTGTCACATTTAGGGGTAAGGGCTATAACAGTATTATTGAGATTAAACAGGAATTCATTTCGATGCAACCAACCCACACAAGCATTAAAGATATCATTGCCAATAAGATTCCAAAAGTATTGAAAAAAGCCCAGGTTGAGTCCGTCAGGACCTAGGGATTTATCAGGTTTCATTTGGAAGACCGCACATGTAAATTCAGCAAAAACAAAAAGGGCAACTAAAGTATTATTCATATCATCATTCACAACCACATTAAGGACAGAAACAATATCGTACTGTATCGGGGGATTAGCAGTAAAAACATATGAGAAATAAAGTTTTATAGCATTACTTAGTTCAGACTGACCTTGAGTAAAGGAGCCATCATCATTGCGGGCCCTCTGTAAATTATTCTTCTTTCTTCGATTCCGCATATAGGCATGAAAAAAATTTGAATTTCCATCACCACCTTTTAGCCAAAACACCTTAGCTCTTTGCTTCTAGAAGATTTTCTCCTGAGCTAACAGAAAACCCAATTGTTCTTTTGCTGCAATAAATTGAACTATGTCAGCGGCCTCTACACTGGAGCGTAATCTGTCCATGACTGACCTTCATTGCTCAATACGCCGAGTGAAACTATACCAAATATCCTAACCCCACTGCTCCATAGATGAAGAGCATCCTGCAAGCTGAGTCACCAAGTTTGAACCCCGACCCGTGCTCCAGTCTTTTCAAACCATGTCAGCAAAACCCGCCTCCCTAAGCCATGCAATTTCGAGCTTAAAATTTATCTTACGCCGGACTCTTAGTCAACATACAAACTCCAACAATAGAGGAGAGTGATCAGAGCAAGCCGAAGAAAGGTTTGAAAGTTTATACTCACCAAACCGCAGCACCCACGAGTTCATGCCAAATGCTCTATCCAATTTGTCTCTAACCCATCCACTGGTTCCCCTTCCTCTTTCCCACATGAAGGAATCACCCTGTAAAAAAAGTTCATGCAACTGACAATTGTCAAGAGCCATTGAAAAATTGTCCATTAAGTAAGAGGGATATGCTGACCCACCCTACTTCTCAGTCTGAGATAATAAACAGTTAAAATCACCGATGAAAACATTAGGAAGAATAGGAGCTGGCAAAGAGCTGATCAAGAAGAGCCCAAGAACTAGAATGAAAATTGCGGTTTGCATATCCATAAAAACCCACCATTCGTCACTTACCGTGAGAGGAGTCAGACGCATGGACTTCAATGTGGTGATTAGAGAACCCAGTGATAGTAAACTCTGAATCTTCCTTCCACAGAATCGCTAACCTCCACTGTGTCCCCTGCTGCTAACCCCAAAACACTCGGAGAAATTAATTTCATGCTTTACAAATTCCATATGACCCACATCACACAAAGTCTCAATCGGAAAGATAACCGTTGGGGAATGCTTTTTTAACAAAAGTAACAAGATTACGAACCGCACAAGTATTCCCCAAACCCTGACAGTTCCAGCTAGGGGTGCAACTGAGCCGAACCGAGCCAAACCCTAGGTAGGCTCGGTATTGGCTCGTTAATATCTCGAGCCGAGCTCTCTCGAATCGAGCTTTGACGAGCTTTGACTGAGCCGAGCTTTGACCGAATCTGGCCGAGCTTTGACCGAGCTTTTATCGAGCTTCTAACGTGCTTTAATCAAATTCATCATATATGCATATAAGTAGCATAAAAAAAATAGAAAAGCCTTATAACATACTCAATATGAGTTTAAAATATTTATAAAGAAAAATAATCATGTTATTATCGAGATTCTAGAACAGTATATGGTACTTGTGATCAGAAAACACAAGTTCAGAGAAAAATTTCAAACAATGACATATATATTAAACTTTGTAATGTATTTTATTCTTTTTTTTTATGAAATTGTATTTTATTCCTTATCAAAATCTAATTGTCTCGCTAAAGACTCAAATGTCTAAGCTTTTTTTTTGTGTTATTTTTTTGTATGGGTTAAATCTTATTTGAGTTGTGAATTGTGATGAAAATTAATAATAACCAATGAAATATATATGAAATATATATAGTAATTAAAAATAATCGAGCCTGCTCGTGAGCTTTCGAGCCGAACCTGAGGAAGCTCGGAGTCAGCTCGTTAGTGCTCGAGCCGATCCCGAACTCAAGTCGAGCCCTATCGAGCCGAGCTTTGATCGAGCTTTCACTGAGCCGAGCTCGAATAGTTTGCGAACTACCAAGGCTCGTTTGCACCCATAGTTTCAGCTGAGGTAACTCATTGTGATCAGCGGACCTGATCCTTAGGTCTCGCTGCTTCAGTGTTAAGAGAAGAAACTATATCATGATGAGAAGTAGTTCCTTCTTATTGTGTTGTATTATGATCCAACATTGTGCCATCTGCACTAAATGAGGGAATCGGTGTTTAGCCACTAATTTAAGTTGTATTGTTTAAATTCGGAAGCACCGAGTTTTTTTGATGTATCTTTTATTTTCTATTTTAAAATTTTCATTTATTGGATATACATGTACTCATTACTCCTTATATTATTAGTAAGAGTCAATTGTTTATATTATTATTATTTTTTTTTTTTTGAAGGAGTGGACCAAAAGTGTCATCAAATTTGAAGGATTTAATTATGTAATGATAGTAATATGGATTATAACAGATTTTGTAAAAATGAAATATTGTGTTGAGTGCGATGTGAAATTTGTTAGATTTAAATTGGTAAAAATGCAGGAATATTGGCATACAGCAGGGAAACAAACTTCTTTTACGCGTATTTTGTGGTGAAGAGTATAGTTAGCATGGTCTCTGATGCAACCATCGTCTGCCTTGCTCTTGCTTATGTGGTAATCACTAAACATTTCCACTTCCTAAATTCGTTTTTCACTTAATACTTTCCAAAACTTTATTCTCTTTTCTTTCTTTCTTTCTTTTTAAAAACATTATTAAAGATGGACGCTTAAAGGAAAGGAGTGAGGATAGAATCTCATTCCTCATCATCAGACATATAAACAACTGCTCTAGCTAATATTCGCTTAACAAAACTAATACTATAATTTCCTAAATCCTTAATGATATATTTGCAATAACTAAGAATGAAGTCTAACGTAGAACCAGACTAAGATGCTCTAGCCAAAGCTGCTTCTTGAAATAGCACCTGCCTGCCTAGTCATTTGTTTCAACCAATTCAAAGCATCCCGGCAACAGAGCAATTTCATACAAGTGAGTGGGTTAAATCTGAAAGAAATTGCAATTCGAAACCATAATCAGAGGAAAGTGTTTGAGGCTCTTAGTCCAATCTCTAAAAATAACATAAACAATTGACTCGTAGTGATTTGAGGAGTGATTATACATATCATTTCCAATAATACTATTCATATCAACTATTTATTTATTATTTTATCACTCCAATAGTAAGCACCTTTGAAAGTTGACAAATCAAATGTCACGTTATGTGACACTCTTTTAAGCACCATCTATTAGAGATGCTTTTAGTGATTTAAGGACAATCTTAATTGGATCATTAGGGATAAGGTATGTTATTTAAGAATATCTAACATTCAAAATTAAGTTTCCTTCAATAGTACAAGGATAAGGGATGAATGCAGTCTTTTGAATATTTGATTGTGTAGGCAGATAACATTTCAGAGGAGGAAAGAGCAGCAGGATTTGGAGTAGTATCAGGCATAATGATGGCCTCTTTTGTCTTTGCTACCTTTATTGCCCGTTTCCTCCCTACGTCTCTCACCTTTCAGGTTTCTTTTTCTTTTTCTTTTTTTCCTCATGATAATATGCCTTCAAATTTTCATAATATATATAATTGCCTGCAGGTTGCTACATTTATGTCAATGGCTAGTGTTGTGTATATGAGAATATTTCTCAAGGATAAAATAGATGATAATGAAATTGATTTAACTCGACCAATCTTCAAAATTGCACCAAATAAGATGCCAAAACCGTCAAAGAAGATTCCAAGCGTTGGGGATGTTATTTGCTTGCTAAGGAGTAGGTAATTATTTAAAATCAAGTTCTTCATATTAATTATATTCAATAATATTATTATATCTGTTACACCGGAATAATAAACACTCGGAGGCACCAAAATGAAAAAGAGAAAGAGAAAACAAAAGCTAACTAACCCAATACAAACTTAGGAAAGCATGTATCACATCTATCTTCAAAAAGAATATTTTGAAGGTTGAGGCACATCACTCGTGAAAGTCCAAAGAAAAATATCATATGTAACTTTTCATCCAATCAGCTACCCTATTTCCTTCACGGAACATATGGATTAGTCAAAATCCTAATTCCTACTCGTGTATTGATGGCATTAATACATCATCAAAGCATACAGATGATGAGCACTAATATCTCCTAACATATAATTGAGCACAATTTAGGATCCAATTCAATAACCACTTTTCTAACCCTTTCTCCCAAAAAAGATGGAGCCTAAAGAAAAGACCCAAAATATATGCGAGAACAGCAAAATAACACCCGAGATTAAGCAAAAAAAACCCACCAAACCATCCACATTAGAATCCCTGGTAACATCCCATCCATGGAAAGACCCAGGTTACCTTACTATCATCATCATATTTGACTTTCATCCATCTGATGTCAAGGGGTGTCATTTGATCAACATCTCCTTCCTAACCATACTACGATTTGAATTTGATAAAAGAAAAGCATTGATAAAGTCATGGCATTGAAAAAAAGCCCAACTTTATTATAACATTTAACACAACCAGCCCCCAAAGCCCTCTCATTTCATCACTAACACCACCATATCACTGTGAAAAAAAGGACTTGCCAATAGATACCTCTTTAAATCGTCGAACATTGCAACTTCAAATCTACCCAATCAGATGCTAGAGAACAAAAATTTGTCCTTTAAAAGACTTAAGAACCATAAAGTCCAAAATGGCCTGAGCCCCTGTATAATGTTAGACGATACGCAACAAAGTTTCTTCAACATGACAATCACACGCATAGAGCATTAGAATCAATGTGTTGTTTGAATCTATCCACATTAGAAAAAGAAAACACTAGCATGCATGAATAGCAAGATCAAGGCATGTATTCTCTAGCACCTCCACTTTCCAAATCAAAACCCACGGCAAGCCATTTAGTGTAGCATTATTCAGGCAAATCATATGGTAAGTAGAGGCTACTTTGCAATAATCGTCTAAGAAAACTAGTATTTAAGTGAGACCGTTTGTGGCTCCACCAGTGGCTTGCAAATTTTTCTATTGTAGTCCCTTAAGGCAAATTATTATTGGTGATTTTTCAATTTGAGTTGAGATAACGATTGACGAAACATCACAAGGTTCCACATCATTAAAGACATCTATTTTGTCAAGAATAGCGTGTCAAATAGCAGAAAAGCAGTGGAGATCTTTGATGGTATAGGTCATTTTGGCATTTGGCAAGGTGAAGTTCTGAATGTGTTGTTTCAACAAGGTTTAGATGTTGCCATTGAAAGAGACAAACCAAAAGACATTGATGAGAAGGATTGGAAAATAATAAACTGTTTGGCATGTGGTACAATTTGATCATGCCTTTCTAGAGAGCAGAAATATGCATTCAGTGAAGAAACGTCTACAAGTGTATTATGGAAGGCAAAGGAGGACAAGTTATTAAGGAAGAGTAGTCATAATCAGCTTCATATGAAGAAAAAATTATCCAGGTTCTCATATGTTCTTGGTACCACGATGAATAATCGCATCACAAGTTTCAATAAGCTTGTTGCTTATTTGATGAACTTGGACGCGACTTTTGGAGATGAAGATTTAGCATTGATGTTGTTGGGATCGCTTCCCGAGGAGTTTGAATTTCTTGAGACAACTCAAAATTTTCATTGGAAATCATGGCCTTATCAAGTGGTTCGCAAGCATGGATTCTAGACACGGGTTGTAGCCACCATATTCCTAATCAGGACTGGTTCTTTAACTTCAAAAAATTAACAGTGGAGTTGTTCACACAACAAATGGTAGTCCTTGTAAGACATATGGAACTAGTTCGATTCAGTTGAGGAATCATTATGGAGAAACTAAAACTTTGACAAATGTTAGATACGTGCCAAAGAATCTTATTTCTATGGGAGTCCTGAGCAAAAACGGCTTCACTATTATTATAAAAAACGATTCTATGAAGGTCATCTTTGGTGCACTTGTAGTAATGAAGGGAGTTCAAAGGAGCAACAACTTGTATTATTATAATGGTAGTACAATTATTGGAGTAGCAACATAGTTTCTAGTGATGATAACGAGCTAGAAGCAACTAGATTGTGACATATGCGCTTGGGGAATGCGAGTGAAAAGTCCTTAAAGGCTTTGGCGAGTTAAGGATTATTAAATGGAGTCCAGACCTACAAGTTATATCTTTATGAGCATTGTATCAAAATGAAGCAGACAAAAGTGAAGTTTGGCTGTGCAATCTATGATACCAAGGGTATTTTGGATTATGTTCACTCTGATATATGGGGACATTCCACAACAGTTTCATTGGAAGGTAAATCATATTATGTTACTTTTGTTGATGACTTCTCTAGAAGAGTGTAAGTGTACACTATTAAGTCCAAGCATGAAGTGTTGGGAGTTTTCATCTCAAACGTATACCGAATACCAAGCCCCCTATTATATTTTTTGAGTTGTAGGGACTTCCTAGTTAAGAAGTTGAATATTTTTCTCATCCCTATACAAACCCCAAATTAAGCTATGGTTCAAAATATGACCAGTCCGAGATAAGGTTTTCTTTTTCCAACCCGATATCTTGGCTTGTACACTTTCTATAATGTGCTTGTATATAGTTTGGGTTATGAATAACAAGTACCCTCAAATAAATCCCAGATCTGAGGTTAAAGAAACCCCAACAACATCGCTCAATCTTCTGCTAGCAACATCAGATATATTAGTACATACGAACATGTTAGTATTTTGGAAGTTAACCATCTAACCCAAGGAATCACAAAAGTAGTCAACACCTCTTTAATAACATCCACTTATTGCATATTAACCTCAAGTAACAAGATTATATCGTTAGCAAAGAAAATATGGGAAGTAAATGAACCTCTTTTACAGAACCTGAATGCTTTATCAATAATAGGATCAGAAATAAGATGATTGAACCACTCCAAGCATGAAAAAAGGTAAGAAGAATGATTATCACTTTGACGAAGACCTCTAGTCAGATGAACAGAATACACATATATAGAGGAAAAAGACACATAAGAACAAATCAATTGAACCCATTTATCATTTAAATCAAACGTGACTTTTAGAATATTCCAGGTCAAATTTAATAATCATAACACCCTTCCCATTCCTTCTATTGCAGTGAAACATTTTCACAATTAGCAGTGGTAGCATTCTTTCAAGGTCTTTGTGACGGAGGACTTCAATCTTCTGCTATGGTAATACATCTATATATATAATTCAAATTGAAATTGTAATAATTAATCATAATGTGGCAATGCATGCAGTTTTACTGGAAGGCTCGTTTTCATTTCACCAAAAATCAGTATGCTAATCTCTTTCTTCTTATTGGTGTAGCAGGAATGATATCACAGGTAAGTACATCAATTAAAGTAATTAATTTATTCTTTAAAATTTTCTCCTAAAACTACTTTCTATATAAATATTTTCTTTCTTCTTAATTATTCTGCGTATTAATATTAAACATCTCTTACCATATAAATAAAGGTAAATTTAAGAAAAATTTATCAAAGCACATTTGTAATATAACATGTATCATATGAAAAAAACAAATTGATAATTAGCATATTGTACCAATTTTTTCAAGAGATTAGGACCTAATACATCCCTAACTCATGTACTTGTCTATAAAAACCAATTGCCCCTTATATTTTGAAAAGGTTTCTGTTTTCCCCTAAAATCCACTTGGTAGAGCAATGAGAGCTTTTGAATAAGTTGAAATGCTTACAATTTAAGAAAGTTAAAGGTCAAGCAGTCGCGTCCAGAGAGTATCAATAGATTATTTTAAGTAGGTGTGACAATTATCATGTTTATGTCGTGTCAATTATTAGGTTAGTATTAAATGAATCAACCCTAACCCAATCCAATTATCAGGTTAGTGTTAAATGAAATGTGTTAAGCTAATAATTAACAATCCATCAATTGGATAAATTGAGATAGGATGTTGTAGAATGAATAATGGAGTTATTTTTGCAGTTGATTTTGATGCCTTTGTTAGCATCTCGTATACGAGAGCAAAAACTACTCTCCATAGGTCTTTTTATGAGCTTCATCAGTGTAAGCTATATTTCATTTTTGGTTTTCCTTTCCTTTTTCTTAATTATTACTACATTACAATTAATAAATTATATATACGGTTGGTGCAGATGTTTGTTAACAGCATAGCATGGTCAGATTGGGTAAATATTTAGTCCTAAGTCCAATTAATTAATTAATTAGTATCAAATCCTTAACTAATTATATGAAGACAATAATTACTTAATTAATTGTTTGGCAGGTTCCTTATGCTGCTACTGCTTTAGGTATTTTTATATATCTGGCTCATCCATCTGTAAGCCATACATACCCCTTAACTACTCTCTCAATTCCTCCATTAATAATGATGTGATTCTAAATCTTATCATTTCTTAATTTAAGTTACGTAGCATTGTATCCAAACAAATCGGTCCAAATGACCAGGTATTTTTTTATTTTATTTTATCTTATTTGATATGCCAAGTTACTATAGTAGATAGTTTTTGTGACAATTAATTTATACTTGTTTTTTAGGGAAAAGCTCAAGGATGCATATCAAGCATAAGTTCCGCTGCCACTATTATTTCCCCGTTAATTTTTAGTCCTTTGACAGGTAATTATAACTTTATATATACACATGCTATTATTGGAATAATTAATTAACAACTTGTTTTTTTAATTTCTGGAATGAATATATAGCTATGTTCCTGTCTGAAGAAGCACCGTTTAATTTCCCTGGGTTCAGTATGTTGTGCATTGGATCTGCATCGGTACGTACCTACCTATATTATCCATAAGGATATCACATGTTTTTAGTATATAATGCGGATTAAATGATATGCAGATGATTGCATTCATTCAAAGTGTAATGATAAAGCCTGCTCCAACACTCCAACACTGCACCAACAGCATGGAGAAGGAGGAGTTGGCCTAGTTCTTCATTTCATTTTACATACTTTATCAAATTTGAAAGGTGTTATAGCCCCAAAATTGACTGATTCAGAGTGCAAGTTACAAGTTAATGTGTATGATTAAAAGTTACAAGTTATTACCTGTAATTTATAGTTAAAAAATGCAACATTGAAAAGGTGTAATTATACGTATAAGTAACAATTTTTACCTGTAATGGATGAATGAATCTAGCAGGCAGCTCGTATCATAGATGATTCGTGATATTTTATTTCTACCGTTTTAGTGTAACAACAGTGAATTGGCTGGCACATTCAAGAAGATAGTTGTGCATATATTATATGGTAGAACCATCAACTAATAAATAAATAAACTAAAAATGAAGACATTACAAAAAAAAAAAAAAAAAAAAAAAGATTTATGCTTTAGAACTATTGAAATTTAGTCAAGTAAAGAACAACCATTATAAATAAAATAGGCAGGTAGGGATTAACATACTCGCTTGACTTAAACGAACCTAGATTATGTACACTTTTTTTATTGTATAGCCAATGTCATGGCATCATCATCTTCTTCTTCTTCTTGATCTGACTCACTGTTGGCATTGAATGTCATTATAAGGTCCAAAAGACCTCTAGCAGCTGAGCTCTCTTCACTTCGCTCCGGGCTACTTCTACTTCTCCGCCTCTGCAGCGAAAACAGTTGCAACATCAAGTCCTCTGGTGATGCTATTCTGTACATCCAGCCCCTAGCCTTCGGTTTCAGCTGAACACACAAACGGCAAATCAGTATCATCATTTCCATCAACTAAATTATCATCTTCAATCTCATCCTCGTCATCACCACTACCATCACTTTTATCATCATTCTCACTATCATCAACATCGCTGTCGTCATCCTCACTATCATCAACATCGTCGTCATCATCTTCGTCCTCGTCCTCATCCTCATCATTAGAGAAAAAATCGTCATAGTCATCCTCATCCTCATCACCAATGGAAAACCATTTAATGCGACCATGCATCAAAACCTTTTCCAAACAAGCAACAGCGGAGATGATAATGGTGAATAGACTGGTCAACTTAGCCAATCTGATCAGACTTTAAAGGATTCACAGCAAAGTCTTTCCTTCTAATCATTTGTTTTTTTAACATTGAATCAAGTAGGGAGATGGTCTCTTTCTACTTTTTTTTTTTTTTTTTTTGAATGAATAAATAAATTGATAGATACTAATTTTCTGGAATGGTTAATAACACATGATAATTAGAAATGGAGTAACTCAGAAAACTTATTATAATTACAGCCAAAACCCTGATTCAATTAACAATATATAAGTTTAACTACATATGCTAGGGGAGTGTTGTGGAACAAACTGATAGGGGATTTTACGACAAACTTTTACCGAAAAGAATAAAAAAAAGGAAATACCTCGGTGCATTAATTTGGTTATTTCAGCATGGTATATTGTCATCGAAGCTACAGCTTCTGCTGTTTTCTAGGTTTTGTGAGATGATTTACAGCTACACTAAATTCTTAAATTATCAGTTCCCTTCCCATTCTTTTTACTCCATTCTGTGTTCTAGATTATCAAGAGAAGCCAACAAAATAAGTTTCACAAGCGTCTAGAGGTGGATTTCGTGGATCATCTTTCAAAACGTTGGGCCATAATGTCATGGACACAGTATCTTTTAGTTATATTTTCTTATTGGAAGCTACTATATCCAACCAAGCATCAATTAAAATGACAAACGTCAAGATTATGACGAGCTCTCGATATAATAAACCATACCTGATCAATGTTTGAGGGTAAAGTAGCTCTCTCCACAGCCTTTGGAGTCCATATCTTTACATCATTCTCGATTCCACTACTAGCAAGTATAGTGCCATGAGGATGAGGTTCAATACAGTTTACCACCTGCTTATCTGCTTCCATCACACGAATGAGCTCACCACCCTTTTTCTTCCATATAAATATCCGACCACAGTCCGACCCACTTACCACATACTCACATCTTGGCCCGAAGAAGCTCACTCCTTTCACCGTCTCACAATTTCGGTGTCCTTTATAAACCTGGGGAGTATTATTTGGATAAGGATCCACAATTCCGTTCTCACTTCCATCACTAGAAACAAGAGAGGTTGGATCTGGATCAGGACCCAAGCCCATCTCTCGTGTAAAAAGATAGATGAACTCATCATTGTAAGAAACTAGAAGTTCGCTCTGGTCTGAGAATGATAAGCCTGTTATTCCAACTTGCTCATCACCGAGTAAATGTGGAGGACAAAAGTGGTTTGTTGGTTTACCAAACTCAGTTGACCCATCACACTTGTACATACGTATATCATAAACTCGAGTATACTCATCTGACCCTGCAACTGCAAAGAGATTTGGGTTCCTAGGGTCAATTGCAATTGCATTGAGATGAACAACTGGCATATGAATCCTCCTATCATCCATTGGTTGGCAAGTGAAAAGTTCTGTAGCATGCCTCGATCGCAAATCAAACTGAAATGACAATTACAAAGTTACATACTTCCCTAAAAATTCAGGTGACAACCAAATCAAAACAATCAATAAAATGAAAATAACAAACACGAGTAAAACCAACATAAAATCCCTTCTTTTATTTTATTTGAAAGGTTCCAAGATATAATATGGCAAGCCATTTAATTTATGATTTGTTGTATGTGGAAATGTAACAAAAAGAGAACCTTCTTATTTCACAGAGCTTCTTGCATGATAAACATAACCAAAACAAAAAGGTACTTGATTTTTCTAAACCTTAATCCTTCACCGTACTTTAACCATAAAGCAAAAATCCCTAAGTCCAGTTTTATGCATAGAAAAGAACTAACATGCAGAGACAATTGTTTACTTTCTCAGCAAACCGCTAATTCAGTATTCTAAAAAATCAAACAACATAACTAACAGTTAAAATCAGAAATGAAACAGATTACTCACATGTTGAACCAATCCATCCTCACCACACGTATAAAATATATGAGGGCTCCCAGGCTCAACAGCTAGCTTATGAGCTCGTCCTTGGTGTTTTCCTAGCAATTCAGTCTCCACTGCACCACGTTCCAGAATTTGAGCATGTCGAACCTATAATAGAGGTAAAAGTAATAATTGAGAATGCAATAATCTATGATATAATTAATATATGTAAGCCAATGCAATTGATGATTGATCTATGAACTTATTTAGAATAATATACAGAAAATCATTGCTTGAGGGAAAATTTTCTCTGATTTTCAGCTTTAATCTACACAAGGACCAAATTGCGAAAATAAAAGAGCACATCCTTTAGAACATTGGACTTGCCTGACCATCTGCAGCACAGGTAACAATGCACCGATCATCTGTGTAAGGCATGAATTTAGCTTGAAAAACATTGTTATTATGACCAGAGTGGAAAGAAAGCTTAGTGCGACCAGTTTCCCAGTCCCAGAGTATAATTCGTCTGTCATCAGAACCCGACACCAGAACATCACCATCAACATTGAAGCTTACAGTATTCACACAACCTCTGTGCTTGTCTAGCTTCTTGAATATATCAAGTCTCAATACAAGATCCTGCAGATAAGAGAATGAAATATATAACCACGACAACCCCTATTACTCGTTTGGTTTCCTGATTCACTTGTTTCACAGAAAACAAAGTACTGATTAATGAAATGCACTTGAAAATGATAGAAACCTCAGTTCTCTACAAAGGCCACATTGCAATATACTGATAGTTCTATCAAGTAACACCAACTTCAACGAACGCAAGATATAACTCATCAATTTCCATCAACAGAACAGCGAATTCAAATCGGAAACCATAATGAAAAATTATAAAACCAGAAGAATATATAGTGGCACATCTCTAACTCATATGTGTTGAACCAATCCATCCTCACCACACATGAAATATATGGGCCTCCCGGGCTCAATAGCTAGATTATGAGCTCATCCCTTCCTAGAAATTCAATCTACACTGCACCATGTTCAAGAATTTGAGCATTTCGAACCTATAATAGAGGTAAAGATAATAATTGAGAACACTATAAGCTTTGACTAATGAATATATCTAAGCCCATTCAATTGATGAATTGATCCATGGATTTCTTTGGGATAGTGTAAAGAAAGTCATTGCTTGACGTATTATTATCTCTGATTTTTAGCTTCAACCAGCAAAAGGGATAAGAGCCAGTTATGCCCTAAGGTAATTTGGAGATCAATTTTACCCTTATCGTATAAAATGGCCCAATGCTGCCTCCTTGGTAAAAACCCTAGTTCAACTTGATCTTTTCCAAGATATTTTGTCGGTAATTGTCAGATATTAATATGAAGTGGACCTTTAACTATAAGCTTGAGCTTTAAGTTCAATTGGTTCCATGACATGGTATCAGAGCCAGTTTGATCAAGTGGTCCAGCGTTCGATTCCTGACAGCCCCCATTTGTTGATTTAATTGCAGGACATGGTAATATGGGCCTGTGTGTTAAAAAGGAAAGAGTTGAGCTAGGGTTTCTACAATGCAGGCAACAAAGGACCTGTATGTATGATAAAGGTAAAATTGATCTTCCCCGACAACTTTAAGTGCAAATTTGACCCTTATCCCCTATAAAAGTACTAAGTTGAAGAAAGAAAAAAGACCACATCCTTTAGAACATTGGACTTACCTAACCATCTGCAACACGGGTAACAATGCTTCGATCATCTGTGTAAGGCATAATTTTAGCTTGAAAAACTTTGTTAGTATTACAAGAGTGGAAAGAAAGCTTAATATGACCAGTAGTTCTGTCCCAGAGTATAATTCGCCTGTCATCAGAATTTGACACCAGAATACCACTATCAACATTGAAGTTTACAGTATTCACACAACCTTCGTGCTTCTCTAACTTCTTGAAGATTTCAATTCTCATTTCATGCAATAAATAACTACAGCAACACCTATTACTTTACTGGTTTCATGATTCACTTTATTCACATAAAATAAAGTATTGATTAATGAAACATACTTGAAATGACACAAACAATATTTTGGTTTCTATCATTTTTAAGTACGATTCATTAATGACTATTTTTTGAGAAATAAGTGAATCACGAAACCAAAACAAATACAAGGTGCTATTGTGGTTATTCATTTCCATATCTTCCTATCTATTCAAGAAGCCGGGGAAGCACATACTGTAAGCTTCAATGGGTAAATTACACCCATGGCCACTGAACTTTACCCCTTTTAACATTGTGGTCATTGAACTTCAATTTTTAACGGTATCGCCACTGAACTTTACACACTTTTTTAACACTGGTGGCCACTCAACTTTAACTAACTCCTCAAAATGACCGTTAACAACCTCAAAATGAAAATATTCAAGAATTAAAGTTGTTTAGAATGACATTTACCATGAAACCACATTTTTTATTTTCCAAAACCACCTCTTTTGGAGCTTTCTCTCTCTAAAAATTCTATCTCTCTCCTAACCAAACAACACCTAAATGACCTCAAAATGAAAATTTTCAAGAATTAAAGTTCCTTAGAATATCATTAACTCTTCGAATTTATTATTTTGAGGCCGTCAACGGTTGTTTGGAGGCATTGAGTGGCCACCGGTGTTAAAAAGTGTAAAGTTCAGCAGCCATACTGTTAAGAATTGAAGTTCATTGGCCACAATGTTAAAATGGGTAAAGTTCAGTGGCCATGGGTGTAATTTACCCAAGCTTCAATGTTGATGGTGATAGTCCAATACCAGGCTTTGATGACAGGCAGATTATAATTTGGTACTGGGAAACTAATTGCATTAAGCTTTATTTGCATTATGCTCATAATAATAACGTTTTTCAAGTTTTTTTTATACGGATAATTGAAGCATTGTTACCTTGCAGGTAAATACGATGTTCTTAAGGATGTAATCTTTTTTTTTCACAAATTAGTACTTCTGTAGGGTAAACTGAAAACTATAATCACTTTCTTTATACTACTTCAAAGAAAATTATAGATCATTCATCAATTGAATGGGGTTAGATCAATGAAGCACCGATACTTCTAAAAGGTTGATGTATGCTTATTGAATACTCCGAGGATACGGATATGTTGGGATACGTGGGGATAAATACGTGATACGGCAAAACATGTATTGATGAGGGCATCAATATGAAGGATATGGGGAAAGCTTGAAGCAGGGCTCACACGGCATGTGGAGACCAACACGTCGTGTGAGCAATCAAAAGATCTCAAAAACAGGGGAAGGAAGGCCACACTGTGTGTGACCTCACCCACACGTTGTGTCCCTATTTCAACACGTCATGTGACCTGTTCTCAGCCAACTCCAATTCGGGATGAATTTCAGCCCACGCGGTGTGTTCCTTAAGTCACACGTCGTGTGAGGTTATTTCACTATCAGGTCGCGAAACCTGTCATCCCCTGCACAACTGATAATTACTGTTCTTGCCATTATGTATTTACTGTTTTGTCACTTAGCTTTAATTCTTACTTTGCCATTATATTATTGTAGGCCCATTTTACCCCTATTGTTTAGATGATATTAGGGGACGTTTTGTTAGGGGGTTTCACGAAAGGTTAATGGAATGGAAAGAGATAATTCCCTTTGTTAGTGTTTGTTTGAACAAATCAATGAAACCCCAAAGTCTCCTAAACTCATTACCCCAGCCCCCTTGGGTTTTGTATTCCCTATCTTTCCCTTTCCCTCTTATCAATTTTCTGTCTCCCACATAGCTCACTCGTGTCGCAATCCAATCTCCAGGGCCCTTCTCCCATCCGTCCGTCCATCCTTAAACATCGACCAGTTCTTGTTCATCCGTCTGTCCATCCTTAAACATCGACCAGTTCTTGTTCTCCGGCACCAGTTGTTCCTCACTCTGTCGTTATCTCTCGCTCTCCCTCTTCCTCCATTTCTTTCTCTCTCCTCTTCTCCCATTGTATTTCTGCAAAATCACATAATTCGATGGCTTTATTTTTGCCTCTGTTTATGTGTTACAATTATTTGATTTAGTTGGATAAATTTCTTAAATTATTCTAACCGCTACTCAGTTCTTCAAAAATTGAATTTGAACATCTTTCTAAAATTTAAATTTGAATTTCTGACAGAACATAAGCCATTTACGTCTTCTTTATAGAGCCATGTACCATGTACAAGCTAAAGCCATGTAAAGTAGATGTTAATTAGATGGGTTCTATATTAAAGTAGATGTTAACTGAACAAGGAAGGAGGAGATGAAGACTTAGAAAAAAACTGGAGCAAAGAAGGAAAGTGGTCCTGTATTCTCACATCAAATTGTAATAATCTCGATCCTAACTGATGTCTGCATGTGCAATAAAGCAATTTCATACGTAAAATTTCAATTATATAGGTTGAAAAAAAAATTGATCTCGTTTATTCCTTATTTGAACCAAACAGTCACAAAGGTAATCAGGGGCACTGCATTCCCTTTCCGAAACAGATTCAAACAGATAGGGTAATTCAAGGTTATTCCTTTCCTTTCTTCCAGTTTCCCTTTCCGGATTCCTTTCCGTTACCCTGCGCGAACCAAACGCCCCCTTAGCAATACAAAGGGTATTAGGTCTTTTCTCACTTAGGGTTGTCAAGGTATATAAGTCTATTGTTTTTGTAAGGAAGACAACTTTTTATCAATCACAAACTTATTTTCTCAATTGGAACTAAGTTTCATACCTAATGAGATTATTTCCTTCTAGTTAAGCTAGAAAAGAGTATTATCTTTGTGGGTTTACGATCAAAACCTTCACTATCGTCATGATACATATCAGTCGATATCAGAGTCGATCGTTTTCCTAACATGAGACTTCTTGGGCAATGGTTCAAACGAGGTTACCACAAGAAGCAATGGAAGCACAAGACAATAAGATAGATGACCTTAGAGTGGAGGTGAGAGAGAAACTCCGAGTCTGCGGCAAGGAAATGAGAACAAGCTTGGATAGGTTTCGGATAAATATCCAAAACACCGTCCAACAAACCTTGGAGGGTCACCATAGAAGAAATGAGGAAATCCCAATTCCACGACCCCAACGACCACCATCACAACCACCGTCACCTCCACCTAGGAGGAATCCGGTGCCGCCACATGGTTATTAAAGGTGCGCCTCAGGCGCACCTCGGCTAAGGCTCCAGCCTTAGAGCCTTGGTCAGTCAGGCACGCGCCTTGGCTACCTTTTTTAGGATTTTGATGGTGTTTTAGGGTTAGGGTTTTTTAAGTTCAGAAAGTAAAAGAAAAACAGAGACAGACAAAGATCGAAAGTTTTTACTACACATATCACAGCAGACATTATGCCTTAGTAGTTAACTAGAACTTAACTCATGCATTTTATGGTTTTATTGTTGGTATTTGACTATTGTGACTAGTAGTATGAATTTATGATTTTTTTTTGGGTGCGCCTCGAGTCGCCCGGGCGCGCGCCTTAAGTTGCACCTTGCGCCAAGGCTCCAGGACCCCCTTTGCGCCTTAGTGCGCCTTGCGCCTTTAATAACTATGCGCCAAACCCACACCAAAGAGGCCCAAGGCTACATGAGGTAAGAAGGCCAAACTTTGTGTTAGTACACAATGAAGGAAGTGATAGTGATGATGATGTTGGGCATGTAGAGCACGATGGTTATAATAATGATAGAAATATTGGGTTGGTGGGGAGAAATCTCTATGGTTATGTTGAATATGCTAGGAATGCACATGTATGTAACTTTGTTAGAGATGATGTTTTTAAGTGAAGGTAGGCTTGCCTTCGTTTGGGGTGAGTTAGACAAAAAGGGGTTTTGGATTGGCTATTAGAGGTTTGAATATGCAATTATTCCGGAATAGCAGAAAGTTCGGTTAGTTGCTTATCGGTTAAAGGGAGGTGCTTCAATTTGGTGGGATCAGTTGAGAGGAGCGAAGAAGGGGTGGAAGGGAGCCGTTTTCGGTCTTGGCTTTGGATGAAGGCGATGTTATGGGAGTGGTTCTTGCAGCTAGATTATGAGCAGTATATCCACAGTTCGTATTGAGGATGCTCTCAAGGGAATATGAGTGTGCATGAGTATACTTCGGAGTTCCCGAGGCTTTCAGCAAGGGCTAATTTGTCGGAAATCAAGAGGCAAACGACCTCAAGGTACTTAGAAGGCTTTAAGGTACAACATTCAGGATCGAATAAAGACTGAAATGGTTATCGGGTACAAGATGCTCGGAATTTGGCACCCAAGGCAGAGTCTCAGTTGAATGTGAGGAATTGAGATAGTTATCGTCGAACCGAGGGAGATAGCCGAATTTGCGTACAAGGCAATCCACTTGGGTACGAGAAAATCACCATTTGAAATGGTCTACACGAAAATCAATCATACCCTTAATATCGTGAGCATCCCAAAAGAGGATAAGGTTAGCATACCAGCTCAAAAGCTTGCTCTTAATTACCAACAAATGCATGAGGAGATCAAGGAGACGCTTGAAGAGCGGAACAAAAAGTTGAAGGCCAAGATTGATTTGCATCAAAGGGACATTAGGTCGTTTGAGGCTAGGGACGAAGTCATGGTATACTTGAGTAAAGAGCGCCTAGCAAGCTCCAACCTAGGAAGTAAAGTCCATACAAAGTTGCAAAACCTGCCATCCCTGCACACCTAATAATTACTGTTTTGTGGTTCTATATTTTGTGTCAGGAATCGAACCCTTAACCACTTGATCAAAGGGGCTCTGATAGCATGTTGTGGAACCAATTTAACTAAAAGCTCAAACTGATAGTTAAAAGTCCACTTTATATTAATATCTGACAATGAAAATCATGAAAATGTCTTAGAGTAGTTTTAGACTTGACAATTTAAATAGTTTGGAGTATTAAATGTTTCTGTTTTATGAATTAATAACTTATTAGTTATTATGAGTGTTATTTGTGCTTTTATCTCATATTTTTCGGATACCGTATCCATGCTTTGTAGGATTAGATATATTCATTAGTCAAAGATTATAGAATTCTCGATTCTTTACCTCCATACATACTGAAGTAGTGATTTGCCAGAATTTAAATAATTGCTTCAAATAATAAAATCTACTAAATAATATCTGCAGGGATTGTATAAAATCAGTTTTCTAAAACTGACGTTCCAAACAGCAATGAATGATATTCACATGTTCAAAGATAGCTGCTAACGTATATACATATAAGGGTAAATGCAGTGGCTGTCACTCAAGTTTGCCTATTGTTTCAATATGGTAACTAAAGTTCAATTTGCGTCAATAAAATAACTGGAAGTTTTATCTTCGTTTCAATAAATTTGGCATGTTATACCACAGACTATTTAAGTCAGCATTCCGGTACTGAAATTGCTGAAAAATTATAGAGTGATTTTATTGAAATAAAAATAAAACTTGAAACAAATTAAGCTTTAGCAGACAAAGTTGAGTGACCAAGTGTGCTTCTAACCCATATAAAATATCTACCTTGCATATCTTTCAATTGCCAATTAAGCATCACCTAGTCGAAGAGTTCCAAAGCTTAAAAATAATAATTAAAGCAAATGCAAGTACAGAATATGTAGATTCCAAACATCACTAAGGCACAAGAAAGGGAAAAGACTAGACCTGGGAACCGGCGAGACGGTGAGTGAAATTCCGGGTGGAGAGTTCACCAACCTCCCGCTGCCAAACATTCAGCACCGCCTTGTCGGCAAGTGTTCTGGCTCTCTTTTTCATCCTCACAGAATCAATCAAGAATCGTACAAACAAAATCGGAATCAAACGCAATTGGCGAGGTAAAATGATGATTGAGTCAGTGAAAAAGAACGAGTCAATCGAAGAGAAAAGGAAAGAGAGAGACAGAGAGGAAAATAGGGGATCGTAAGAGTGCAATACAGAATTTTCGAGGGGTTCCTCTCCATGTGGGTGAAAATCAATGTTGTAAGAGCACACCGATTTATATTTGGATTAGGAGTTTTTTTTTTTTTGTTAAAGAAACGAGTTATATATTAATGGCATTATTTTTTTTTTTGAACCCAAAGAATCAATTCATAAATAAATAGGTTGCATCCTCAACAATAACATTTGTTAGCCAAACTGGCATATTAGAAGACAAAAAATCGCTAGCATTGGAATAAGTCTGCCTAGCTACCAAATGGGCAGCCCTATTCGCTAAACGACTAACATATGATACTGAAAAAGTAGGATTAGACTCAAGGATAACTCGACAATCATTTATGAGCATTCCGAACTCCGAGATATCCTTTTTGTTTGAAAGAATTGCATCAATAACAAGTTTGGCTTCTGATTCAAACTCAACATGTGTGTAGCGCAATGAAGCGAGCCAAATCAAACTCGTGCGTAGAGCTAATGCCTCAATCACCTTAGGCTCTCTAGTACTGGCAATGCAGCTGCTACTACAGAACAAGAATGTACCTGAATCATCTCTGACCACTGCGCCCATTCCGCTACTTCCAACTTCCTTGAAGATGGCTCCGTCGACATTACATTTAACTGACCCTCTCTCCGGCGGCTTCCATGTCTTTGCTCCCCGATCCACATTGGAGAGATTATGCGATGAGGCTGGTGGCGCGGCTTCGGTGAACGGAACTCCTTGGTGTTGACGTTGAAAGCTGCCCGACAAAGATGGTGGAGACACATGCGGCCTGACTTGCTGGCTTTGTTGGTACGCCCTCCAGTCCCGCAATTCATCAATTCCATGTCGCCAACTAATGTCCGTCGGCCACCATGTCATATGCCACAAGACTCTGTTCCTGTGATCCCATATCGTCTTTAAAGCACAACAAAGTCTATCAATGAACACCAGGTTTGGATCGCCAATCGCCTGTAACAGCCAATCCGCAAAAGTCATCCCATTAGTTTGTGGTATTGGGAGTCCAGCTATTCGCCAAAGGTCACCTGCAAAGCAACATTCAACAAATAAATGGTTATCTGTTTCGTCCTATTAATGGCATTATTAATAAATAAATAAATAATATTTATATATTAATTATACAATTAATTTAAAAATATTTTTTTGAAAGGAAAATGCATCAATGAGCCTCGATTGGGATAAAAAAATGTTAATTCATTTATTAACAAATTAGGTAAATTCTCAAAAACCACCTTACCATTATCAAAATGAGACTCTCTAGCTGAAATATGAGCAATCTGAGTTGTCTGTATCGAGTAAAGGGAACGACACTTAGCAATCAAATCTCTGTACTATGACATCTTCGGAACATTAGAATGAATAACGTCTATCGTTACCTTGGCGTTGGATTCGAAGATAACTCTTTGGTATCTTTTTTCAGCGGCCCAAGAAACAGCTTCAAGTAATGCACTGGCTTCAAACTGTTCATAGGGGGATACCTTCCATACGGCAGATGTGAGCAGCAACAAACTTCCCCACATAATCACGTACTGCAGCGCTAACTTCGAATTGGTCTGTCATCGCAAAAGTGCATGATTGTCTTGAAGATTGATTCATGTGGTTAGTGTTACCGGCATTGTATCCGTTTTCCGGTCCTTCACCCTTGGCCCCACTTCCCATAAACACCACTCCCACTCTCTCAATTCCCTCACTGTCACCAAACTCAATTTGTCCCAACTCTCTCATTCCCACATTCTTCGACCCTCAAGTCTCTCATGTTCCCACTTCACCTCCTTCCATTTCTTGATTCCTTGTCCCTTAACCCGCCACTACCATCCCTTCATCTCCTATGACCACACACTCATTCCTTACACAACCTTTAGTAACTCTTTCACAACCAATGAACCTTTCACACTTCTACCAAAAATTCAAAAGGTTGATTTGCTGCCTTATTAGCTGGAAAAAATCACACTCATCTCCAAACCCTTCTATGTCTTAGGAAATAAAGGCCCTCTTTGGTAATAATACTTGCTACCTAGTACCACGTCCCTCTGATAGAAACATACTTGGTACCTAGTACCACGTCCCTCTGGTAGAAACATTGTGAGTTGTAGATAGTTGATAGGGTTAAAAACCTCTATCTTTTGGTACGGGTTTTAGGTTCATTTCACGTTAATTCCACTAAATAAGTAGCAATTTCCCCGTGCTTTATTTCACTTATGTCAATTATTTAGTTTCTAACTCTCTTTTAGCACTTTTATCACTTTTGTGTAGTTATTATGTCATTTTTAATAAAATAATGTCAAGTTAAGCACTCACCTAAATTTTCCTTTCATTTTTTGAGCTAATTGATTCACTAAATGTCACTATGAATCAATTTAGCCTTAGAACTAAAGTTTTTGGAGTTTTAGTGTGATGTTATAGATCAAATACGAAAGGGCGGGACCATCCAACATTTAAAGGAGAAGATATTCGCGTTTGGGGACCCTAGGAGCCGGCTCGGCGAGCTGACCCTTTATTGGGCTGGCAAAGCCAATCTGGGGTCTAGCTCGGCGAGCTGGACCTCCGAATCAGTCATAAGTGACTGATTCAAACCCATTTTTAAGTGGGATTGAGTCTGTTAAATCCTATACGAATCATGTAACGTAAACTTAGGTATTTTGAGGTTTTCTTTTGCCTATTTAAAGACCATGGGTGTTTATTCCCAAAGCACCATGTAAATTATCCATCATTAGTTCATAGTTCATAGTTTTTCATCTCTTGTAATTGCAATAATTTGTAACCCCTTGAGAATACTCAATCCTCCATCTATCATTAAAGTACCAAAGCTTCCTCCATCTTGAGCTTCAAGGATTCTCAAGTGTGGTCCTCCTGCCCGAGAAAGACGACTGCTTTAATCGACAGGTTCCTAAAGGGATTTCTATCCTCCTTAGTCTCTGTTTACTTTTAGATCCCTCCTATGAATTCTGGGTTGGTTGTATTTGTGACAATTATTGCTTCATCTTTAATATAAGTTTCAATATTGATTTTCCAATTGAATTTCTTACATGTTTATTTATGCTTTACCTAATTGAATTGAATCATTCAAAAGTCCAAAGATAGACTAGGTTCATATTGCGAGTCTGATCTGATTGTCTATGATCAAAGTCTATGAAAGTGACGAATTGATAGCAAATATGACCCAAATTCCTAAACCTTAGATCTAGCTATGCCATGTAACAAAGGAATTGCGTGCTAAGGATCCCATAAGGATAAGTCAGTTCAATTGCCTTAGGTCTATACAACTCAGATTAGGTAATTAATTGGATTTGTTAATTAGGTTGGAAATTCTATTTTCGTATCATCCCATTTCATCCTCAGAATATTTGTGTTACATTGGATCAACCTTAGGAGTAGAATAACTTAGCAAAAACCCCTAATTCAATTTCCACCGCCTAAATAATATTAGAAACCTCGTAGTTTGGTAGTTGCGATATAAATCATGTGGATTCGATACCTGGACTTTCTAGATTTTTTACTTGATAACAAAGGGGTACACTTATCCCTTAGTGAGCGTTTGAGTGTCAGCTCGGGACGCATCAAGTTTTTGGTGCCGTTGCAGGTGATTTATCTTCCAGCAATATCTAACCAAAAGTCTAAATTATTAGTTAGGTACTCTTTGTGAATATTATCTATATGTGAATATTTTACTTGTTTATGTATATCAATTGAAAGTATAATTGTGATTTGCTTTGGTTGTATTTAGTGAAGTTTATAGCTGCAATTTTGATTACTTTGGTTAAAATTATAGTTGTGAATCCCACTTACACTCATTGAACTTAATAGCTGTAGTTGTTCGTATATACTTGATAAACTCTTATAGCTGTAACCTATAGTTGTGATTTTTTCGATTATATTATAGCTGTAACTTTTGCCTTTATATACTTGTGAACTTAGATTTATACTCGTTGAATTTTATAACTGTGATTTTTACACTTGTTGAATTTTATAGTTGTGAAATTTTGATTATACTTGCTAAACTCTATAGATGTATACTTTGATTATACTTGTTGAGTTTTTGATTTATAGTTGTGAATTTTGATTATACGAATTGAAATTCATAGCTGTGAATTTTAGTTAACTGTTAAAATTATAGCTGTGAGTTCTATACTTGTTAAATTTTATTCATAACCGTGCGTTTAATGTTATATATACTTGGTAAATTTTGTGTTCATAGCTTTAAGTTTTAGTTTTTAATTTTGTGTTCATACCATGGAGAATGAGGCTCCCAATCCCTCCATGTCCGAGTTAAATAAGAAAATGGATATCTTGATTGCAAAACTGAGCCTCAACACTAATAAAAGTGTAAGTTTCATGGGTAGTCAGCAAAGGTACAATTCTAACCCCGATTCTTACAATTTTTATTCTAATGATTGTAGGAGACCTTAACACCCAATTATGTCCTACGGGAACCCTAACATGTTGAGGCCTCCAAGAACTCGACTTGCAAACAATGAGGCATTTTGCAAGGACTTGAGCAACCAATTCGCTCAAATGAACCATGAGATGCAAGAGCACTCCCAATGTACTCTCTCGAGCAAAAGAGGGAAAACTTAGAATTTCCACAAGGGGAAGCAGCTCAAGCCATCACCTTGAGAAACGGTAAAAAAAGGTAGAACCAAGTCCACTGTCGCAGGTACCACTCGAGGTAAGTGAGGAACCGAAAGTGGTAAGCAACCCCGGTTCAAAATCTAAAATCCCAAATCCTACGATAGGAAAAGATGATCAAGTCAAAACTTATGTACCTAAACTATCTTTTCCTCATAAGTTAGAAAAGTTCGGGTTTGCTCCATGCTCAGAATTTTTCATTCTCTTCGACCTACCAAGAGAATCCAAAAGGGAGCAAACCAAACTTTTTTTAAACAAGGAGCCTCATTAGAATTGATAGGAAGAACAATGGCTCTTTTATTGCTAAAGGTAAGGTTGTTAAACAATGGTTGTCTTGGAACAAGATTTTTCAATTTAAACCACCCGACATCAAGAATGGCTTAGGTTGTATTCGTATATAGAGGTGTTGTACATATGTAGCATCCTTGTCTAATATCATGTAGATATTATCCACTTTCGTCCATATCTTGGGTCTCGCGGCTTTAAGACGTGTCTGCATGTATTAGATTCCCACACTCTTGCTCCATTTCCGATGTGGGATTCAATTTATTCATATCCCTTTTATCATCCTTTAGAACTGCTCTTTGGTCAGGTCTTTTATCCCCACGCCACCCACTCAAGACCAGGTCGTTATAGACCCGCTAGCTTCTGCCTAGTTCTGTCATATTCATGTCCAAAATTTTTAGTCATTATATATGTTGCCCCATAAAATAAATTTTATATATTTAGCATGTTGTAAATTTTATTAATAAATATAAAAGTAAATAGAAAATAAATGAAAAAGTCGAAAAAATGTCCTTCAGTGCTACTGGTTTGCAGTTCGGCAAGCTGGAGAACGAGCAACCCCAAAAGGGCTACTGAGGTCCAGCTCAGCGAGCTGGCCTTCAGACAAGGGAGAAGAAGAGAGAAACGAAAAAGATCAATTATGTCCCTCTTTTCAACAGCACCAACATCACTTCTACAACCATTTGAGGCATCAAATGGATGAAATGTTTCACAAAGCCAAGTGTTCCAGAAACTAGACATCCTGAGGAATCCGTGATGTATTGATGGGCCTAATTCGGATCCATATGGAGAGAGAAACAAGCTTCGGAAGTTAGTGTACGTGTCTGTCATACCAACGTCACTTCAATAGACCATTTGAGATATCAAACAGATGAATTTTCATACGAGGTCAAGTGTTCCGGAAACTAGACATCCCGAGAAATTTGTGATGTGTTCATGGGCCTAATTCGGATCCATATGCAAGGAGAAATTGGGTTTGGAAGTCAGACCCATGCCAAAAAAGTTAGTTAAGTTGGTTATTATCCCTACCTTCACTCTAACCAACTTAACTATCCACTCAGTCTAACTAACTTAACCACCCATTATCAATTAAATAAACTAAAATTAAGGGTTAATGGGGAGAAATTAGATAGTTATTTATAATAAAACCAGCCCTCTTCAACTATAAATAGAGTCATTCCCCTCCTCATTTCAACATACAACAACACAAATACTCTTCTTTCTTTTCAATGCTTGAGTTTTTCTTTTAGTTCTTAGCCTTGTTCTTTGAGTTCTTCAGCTCTAAATGAGCAATTCTTAGTTATCTTTCTTTGTTATGTCTATTCCAAGTCCAGTTTTTAGCTTGTTCATCATTCGAAGTTCATAATTTCCGTTTTGTTCTTCCTTTTTTACATTCTGTCCAAATTTCTTTGTAGCCTCAATTCATTATTCTAGAGTTCGTTTCAGTCCAAATTCTCACCTTAGTGTTGTTCCTAACATCCCAAATTTAATTCTAGACTTTCGTTTCGCTCAATTCCGTGTCCAAAAACTCATTTTATACATGTTTTGGTGTCTCGATCTTCTGTTTCATCTTTCAAATTCTGTTTTTATTATTTTAGTTTTTGTGATAACAAGTTGATTTAATCTTGAGTCATCCTTTTTGCTTGACAATTGTTTACTTTCTCGTCCAAACCATTCGTTAATCCCCAATCTCAAACCTAAAACTCTCCAAGCATTCAATTCGCCCACAGTCATCATCAGATCATTATTGAAAGTTCATATTCAAGACGTTCATATATCCAATCGTTCGTTCAAGTCGCACTCACACTCGTAAAATCTCATCAAGACACGTCACGCTAGCCACTTGTTGGTTTTGAGTTTGTCATTTCAATTTAATTTCAATTCAATTTGTAGCATTTCAATTCCTTTATTTCATTATCGCACTCTAATTACGGTATCGTTCGTATTTACTTTATGATTAACATCTACAATTGATTTAGCTATTTTTGGATATATATCAATTAAATTGTAATCGCATTTCGTTTCATCATTTACTTGTAATCAAGGTATTCCTATCAATAAAATTGACTTTTCCTCAAAATCTGTGTCATTTTCGCATTTTATTGTTGGTAGCTATCATCGTTCTAGTATAGCTTCTATAGCGGCACTAGGAACCCAAGAGGGAAATTTTCTCAGTCCTTGTATCCCTCGCTAGTCGCATCGTTTAGAAATCAAGTTAGGCACATATTCATCACATAATAATCTAAATTAATTGGGAATTATCTCCCTGGCACGCCCGCACTCCAATCCACACGTAACAAGGTTGAGATTGGCAATGTTTCGAAAATACCGCTAACAATATCCTAATATTAGATTAGGTTATATCTTTTAGGTGAGTGGAGAAATTGTAGGATAACCAATTTTATCTTTATGTGTAAAAATAAAAGTTTATTTGATTACGAGTTGGTTTGATAAAAGTTTATTTGATTACGAGTTGGTTTGATAAAAAAAAATTTTATTTGATTACAGGCCGGTTTGATAAAAAAAAAGTTTATTTGATTACAGGCCGGTTTGATAAAAAAAAATTATTTGATTACGATTTGGTTTGATAAAAAGTTTATTTAATTATAGGTTGGTTTGGTAAAGTTTAATTATTTCAGGTTCGTAAAATTTCTAACAAAAATCTATATGTATATATATAATTAATTTGAGTAGATTATATTATATGAATTATAAAACTATTTTGTATTGATATTATATTCGAGAATAGTGACAAAGTTACATTAAATAAACTGTTGTCTGAATTAGTTAAGAGAAATTTAGATTACTAAGTAGAACTACATGCTTTTAATTCTCAATTGGAGTTGATGGGGAGACGTAAAAAGCTTGATAAAGATTATAAAGTCCAAGCCATTTAAGTAAATTAAATTAAACAGTTAGATTAAATATTTGTCAAGAGTTTACTAAACTATTAGATTCTCTAATATAGAAATTTCAAAATCATGGTTCATGTAGTGTAGAAATTTAGTGACAGAAATATAGATTTAATTTTATGGCTGCATGAATTTGGTTTCAAAAATAGATTGTTGACTATAGATCAAAGAGGTACATGTCTTACCGTAAAGAGTTATATGATAATTTGATTAAATTAATGGTGACAAAGTTTATAAACATTTACATTTAAGAAGTGAAAGTCGAATTTGTAGAAAATAAGTTCGCATTTTAACCTTATAGGTATTCGTTATCTTGTTTTACCGTCCTACCCGGTGCCGTAAGGGTCAGATGTGACAGGTTCATCCCCGAATCACATATTGTACGTGGAGAGTCGACTATGATACCAATTGTAGCATCCTAGCCCAATACTATGTAGATATCGTCCAGTTTGGACCAAATTCAACACATTGAACCTCACGGTTTTAAAACGCGTCTCCATGTATTGGATTCTCACCTTACTAATAAGCGTCAGCCACTCTCTCTCTCTCTATTCACGGCTTTAAAATGCGTCTGCATGTATTGGATTCAATTCATGCCCCCATCTCCATCATTTAGAGCCGCTCTTTACTCAGGTCTTCTATCCCAACGTCACCCTCTTCGAACCAGATAGTTAGAAAATATTAATTTATCCAACTCATTTAGTTAATAAATGACTCCAACCTGCAATGTTTCCCTTACAAAGTCTTCTATATGCTTTATTCTTTCATGGAAATGGATTTTTTTTTGCTATATATATATATTAATGAGCATGTAGAATTTGCTCATTCACCGTTACATCTAGGTTTATTAGAATCCTAAGGTGCATGAGCAAATTCCATGGAGGACTTGTTGTTAGTTAAACATTTGGAGGAATGACATTCGATTCAATTCTTCATTAAAAAAAATGCTATCAAACATCATTTGAAGTATGAAAAATTTCGTCATTGTCTTTAGATAAACTCTTATGAAAATCATAAGTATAAAAGAGTTTATCAGTCTACTGATTTGGAAACTTGGGATACAGAAAAACATTTCCAATGAAAATAACATTATATGACACTATGTAGTTTCTATTATGAAAATAAAACAATTTAACCCCTTTTGTATTTGTTTTGGATATCCCTAAAAAAATACACAACGAACTTATCTGGATTCAAACTTCAAAGATTTTAGACCTCATTTTGAAGCATATGTCAAATAACTAAAATCTTAAAATTGTGAATAGGTAGGAATGTAAAGGCAACTTGCAAACTATTTGAGTTTGGTTCAGTTTAACTTGGACTTAAGATAGCTCGGTTTGAGCTTAGAATCAGCTCAAAACGTTAATAAACCGAAATTGGGCTTCCCAAAGCTCAAATCCAAAGCTGGAGAATATGTTCGATTATTTTTATTATTATATATTTATTGATTTTTAATTCAAAATAAAAATAATTAATGACAATGAGTAAGAAAAAAAAATTAGTAATTAGTGTTTAACTCTAGCTCTCAATCAATTACTATTCATAAAGTTCATAAAAAAAAACACTTATTGGCAGCTTTAGATGTTGGGGTAGTCCGAAAATTCAAAATACAAACTTTAAAAGTTAATTTATTTTTCCCTCAAATTATTTTTCTCAATATAACCACACGATAACAAAGTTATCTAAAATCTGTGAGTTCGTATTCTCCAAGCAGTAGAAGCTACTATTCTTGAATTTTGATCAGGATATGATTGCTTTTTTTTTATTATTTTAAACTCATGTTAAGTATGTTATATGACTTTTATTTTATATTTTTTTTGTTTATTTTTTTTTTTTTGTCTTCTACACTACTTATTGTATGCATGTATTATGAATATGGTTAAAGATCGTTAAAAGTTCGGTTTGGTTAAAAATCGATCAAATTTGGTTAAAGCTCGACACGAGAGAGCTCGGCTCGAGACATTAATAATCCAATACCAAAACCTATCCAAGCTCCATCTTGGTTCAACTCGTTAACACCCACTCAGTCTTGGTAACACCCACTTAGTCTTGGTAACACGCCCTAGTTGTAACAACCTAATACAGTAAAACCTTTATAAATTAATACTCGATAAATTAATAAACTCTTTAAAATAATAATTTCTTCTGGTCCCAACTTGGGCCAGTTCAAAAAATGATCGATTTTAATAAATTAATAAGATAATAATTTTCTGGAACAACCCTTTACAAATACATTGTATTATTACCTCTATAAATTAATAACTTATCAAATACATATGCAAAATATATATAGATATACATACTTAGGATAATTTAGCAAAATATGATTTCTTAAAATTTAAATCTAGTTGAATTTCATCTCTATCTATTCTAATATCGTACCTTGACTAACTTTCAAATGATATGTTTCATTTAGCCAATCTTGTAAACCCTTTTGAGTGCTTTTGCAGAGTGATCTCTCTTGTATTCACACAATTTTTTCTGATTTGATTGGTCATGGTTGATTTATTAACACCTTTTAGATGAGAAGCCATTTTTAATATGATTTGAAACAACACTCCATATACATTGAATATTTCTAACATAAATACAATGAACTTCCAAGTTCAATTAACTTATATAATACATATTTAATTTTATTTGTTCATTGATTTTAGACAAAAAAAAATTATTTAAATTAGTAATTTAAAATTTATTTTTAAAAAATTTAAAATCACTCTATAAATTAATAATTATTAATTTATCGATTAATTAATAACTCTATAAATTAATAAAATTCTACGATCCCAATATTATTAATTTATAGAGGTTTTACTGTATGTTGATTTGTTTTGTAAAACTGGAGTGGCTGACTTGTTCATGAGATGAGCAGCATGTGTGATACTATGAATCCAAAAGGCTAAAGGTAATTGAGCTGAAATCTTCATGCATTTGCTACTACAATTAGGGGTAAACTACACCAATAGTACCTGAACTTTATCCATTTCACACTTTGGTACCTAGATTACATTTTGTCTCAAAAATATACCCGAATTAACAATGACCGGACAATTTAGTAAATTTTACCGGTAAATGACCAGTCAATGCAAGTTTTTCTGAGTAAATTACATCAATGGTACCTGAACTTTTCCTAATTCACACTTTGATACCTGAATTTTTTTGTCCCAAAAATATAACGCAAGTGAAGGTGGCTGGATAATTTAGTACATCTGATCGGTTAGTGACCAATCAACGAGAGTTTGACCATTTTGAATTAAAAATTAGAACCTACAATACACCCAATTAACATAAAATTATAATACTACCCTTTAATATATATGTAGAGCTAAAGGGTAGTATTGTATATGTTAATTGAGTCTATGATGGGTCTAAATTTCTAATTTAAAATGGTCAAACTCATGTTGACTAGTCAAATATACTAAATTATCGATTCATCTTTACTTGAAGTGTATTTTTTGGACAAAATGAAATTTAGATACCAAAGTGTGAATTAAGGTAAAGTTTAGGTACCATTAGTGTAATTTACTCATCAAACCCGTATTGACCGGTAAAATGTACTAAATTATCCGGTCATCGTTAGTTCAGGTATATTTTCAGGACAAATTGTAATCTAGGTACCAAAGTGTGAATTAGGATAAAGTTCGGGTCCTATTGATGTAATTTACTCCTGCAATTAGTATTATTAGGGTAAAGTCAACAAAAAAAAACTTTGCTCTTTCACGTTTTGTCAAAAATGTAGTTGTAATTTTTTTTTTTCCACTTTGAGATCGTTAATAGTTATTCGTATAGTATCCAAGATACTTGGTTTTAGCAATTTGACAACAAAAAAAAAATAGTTTACAACAACTTGTTTGATAAAAAAAAATGAAAGCACATAGTATTTTTTAGACTTTACCCTTATTAATATAAAGTCTATCCTGCCAAATCCTAATGCTAATCCTAGTATTAAAGAGAAACCTAGCCCCAATGTCAAGGAAGTCTCTAGGGTGCTTCAGGTATCACTTCAGGTTCCAGATTTGGAGCCCTGGCCAATGAGGAAGTCCAAGATTCTAACCAGGCTGACGAGCAGATTGAACAAAGCATGCCAGGTTTAGAATCTGCAGAACCTTCAGTGAAGGTGATTGAAACTGTTAACCCCCTCTTTATCTCTAAAGGTGAATCTCAGGTGGGGTCCCAGACTTTAGCTTATCAAAGGAAGAAGAAGCTAAATGAGGATAGTATCCCTAATCAGGGTGGTGATCCTGGTATTGGGAAGACTGTGGGTGTTATTAAAACTAGTATGAAAAAGCTAAAAGGGAAGCAAAAAGGTGGCCATAATTCTATGGCTTTACCATAGAAGAGAGGGCATGCGGGTACCTCGACAAGGCTCTCAGGAGCCCCTAATAAATACATGGCTTAGGTTTGGTGGGTTCGGTCATTTGTCCTCCTTTCTATGCATTTGTTGCTTTGGAATGTTAGAGGTGCGGCTAGAAAGGCTACCCGTGTCCATGTTAATGATTTAATTAAACAGTTTAATCCGTCCTGTTTTGCTTTATTGGAAACTAAGATCAGTGGTGATAAAGCAGACGAGGTGGTTAAGAAGTTTAGGAACTGAAATTGTGTTAGATCGGAGGCTACTGGCCGGGCTGGGGGGGATTTGGCTTTTCTGGAAACCAGACCGTGTTCATTTCGATATTATCAGTATAGATAAACAGTTTATTCATACTAAAGTTAATGTTTCTGGTAATGAAACCTTTTTTGTTACCCTGGTGTATGCGGATCATGTGATGGCTAATCGGAAACGGCTTTGGGAGGTGCTTTATTCTATGAGTATTAACATATCTGAGTCTTGGTTTGTTGCTGGTGACTTTAATGATATTGCTCTTATGAGTGATCAAAGAGGGGGTTCACATCATTATGTGAACCGTTGCCTCAACCATAAGAAGAGCATGGATTTATGTGGGCTTTATGATCTAGGGGCTTCTGGTCATAAGTTCACTTGGAAACGCAATAGTACATTTGTTCGGTTGGACAAAGTTTATGCTAATGTTTCTGCTCTTTCTGCTTTTCCTGAAGGTTCTGTGTTAAATCTTCTGTTCCGTCATTCGGATCACTGTCCTATCTTATTCAGGCTTATGAGAGGGTATTAGGCCAAGGGGGGGAGAGACCTTTCCGCTATCAGGTGGCCTGGGAATCTCATCCTCAGTTTAAGGATTTCGTTCAAGATAATTGGAAGCCTCACTCAAATGTCCTTCAAGCTGCTGATGGTTTCAGAAGGAATGTGCAGGGGTGGAATAAAAAGGTCTTTGGGCATATTATTAGGAGGAAGAAAAAGTTATTGAATAGAATTGAGGGCATTCAACGTAGGCTGGAGGTTAGGTTTGATCACAGCTTGGATGGCCTTCTCAGAACTCTTCAGAAGGAGTTGGAAGCTGTGCTTAAGCAGGAGGAGCTTCTTTGGTTTCAAAAGTCTAGGAAAGCCTGGATCAGAGATGGGGATCGCAATACCAGGTACTTTCATCTCTCTACCATCATTAGAAGGCAGAGGAATACGATTGATGCGATTAAAAACTCTAATGGTGACTGGGTTTATGAGGATGAAGATATTCGAAAATTGGCTCTGAACTTCTATAAGGACCTGTTTAAAGAGGAACCTGTTGATCTAGATAGGGCTCATTCTGTTGCCACTTTTCCCATGGTGGGAGAGGATAGAATTCTGGAGGCCTTCCATCCTATATCCCTGAAAGATATTGATCAAGCCATTTTTAGTATTGGGGCTACTAAAGCTCCTGGGATTGATGGTCTGCCTGCTGGCTTTTTCCATAAACACTGGGAGGTTGTGAAGGAAGGTATCTATAACTTCATCAAAGGTGTGTTTAATGGCTCTCAGGATATAGGGCTGGTGAACAGAACCCTTCTAGTTCTGATTCCCAAAGTTGAGAAGCCTTCTTCTTTCTTACACATGAGACCTATCAGTCTTTGTAATGTTCTTTATAAGACCATTACAAAGATGGTGGCAAACAGAATCCGTTGCATTCTTCCTGAGATCATTAGTCAGAATCAGGGAAGCTTTGTGCCGGGTAGACAAATGATGGATAATGTGGTGATCGCCTAAGAGATGGTCCACACTATGAAGATCAAGAAGGGGAAGAAAGGTATTGTCATTCTTAAGTTGGATCTGGAGAAAGCCTATGATCGCATTAGCTGGAGTTTTCTGATGGAGAGGCTGGAGAGAGCCAGGATCCCGAACAATTGGAGAAGATTAATAGAGGTTTGTATTTCTTCTCCTGTTTTTCAAGTTATGATTAATGGGGATATGTCGGAGGAATTTTCTCCGGGCCGGGGTATCCGTCAAGGGGACCCAATGAGCCCCTTCTTATTTGTTATAGCAATGGAAAGGTTGTCTCACCTTATCCAAGATGTTGTTGATGAGGGGAAACTCCACCCGGTGGCGATAAATAAGTTCTGTCCCCAGATTACTCACTTGTTCTTTGCGGATGATGTTATGATCTTTATAGAAGGTAAGGAAGAGCAGTTAAGTGTTATTATGGATATTCTTGATTGCTTCTGTTCTGCCTCTGGTCAGAAACTCAATGTTCAGAAATCCAGGCTGATGTGCTCTAAGAATATGAACCAAGGAGCCTGCAAAAGGTTGAGTGAGTTGTCAGGCATTCCTCTGACTCACTCGCCTGGGAAGTATCTGGGTGTTCCCCTCCATAGTGAAAGAGTGTCGAATGTGTCCTTTAAAGATACTTTGGATATAGCTAATATGAAATGTGCTGCCTGGAAAGCTAAGACTCTTTCTCTCGCTAGCCGTCTTACGTTGATTCAATTTGTCAATTGTACGACCCCTAATCACATTATGTAGGCTTGTCATCTTCCGGAGCCTGTGCTTAAGGATCTTGACAAAATTAACCGTAGGTTCCTGTGGGGTGAAGCTGAGGAGGGGAGGAAGATCCATCTTGTTCCTTGGAAGGAGGTGTGTCAACCTAAGGATAAGGGGGGTTTGGGCATTAGAAAAGTCAAAGATAATAATAAAATCTTATTAATGAAACTCCTGTGGAGAATGTGGCAGTCTCCTTCAGCTTTGTGGGTTAAGCTTTTATGCGGAAAATACCGGAAGGATAAGGTGTTTGGGGGCCCTAAGGATAGAGTGCTTAATTGTTCCTTTCTGTGGAAAGGCATTAGTGCAGTTTTTGCCGAGTTCTGTTCTGGGATTGGTTGGAATGTGGGTAATGGCAGGTCCATCAGCTTCTGGAAGGATCTCTGGATAGGGAAAAAGCCTTTACTAGAGGTTTGTACTTCTAGACCGCTGATGGGCATAAGATCTAGTGGTAGAGTTTCTACGACGAAATATATATATTATGAGTGTGCTATGGGACTATGGATGTGGTCTTTATAAATTGCTCTTAACTCTACTAGACGCTACGACTACTTAGGGGCAAGTGTACCCCGTCGTTATCAAGTAATAATCCGGTTAAGACCGGGTATCGAATCCACGGGATTTATAACTACAAGTATTAGAAGACTCGGTTTCGTATGTTATTTAAGCGGTAATTACTTTAGGATTAAGTAAGACACAACTACACACTATTCCTCACTATTGGCGACACAGATTTATGTAGCTAAAACTCTATGAAGTGGGGTGAATATGATAAGTTATAACAATGATAAATAATGACTCTAAATGTATACGGATAATAGTTTACTCTTGCAAAGACGACCAAGTGTAGTAGAACCGACCCGTGAAGCACTTAGACTACGTGATTCCTAGTCAAGGCGTGTCTAATGCGGGGGAATTAGAAACTAGGGCCCGTAAGTTCCGTGGCTTGTCAATTCCTACGGTTTCCGGTTTGTCACTTCCGGTAAGGCAACACCTATATAACTCCCAAAAGATAGCCCGAATGGCGGCGGTAATCGCGTTCTCCTACACAAGAATCAATTATCAATATCAAAACAAGCAATAAACATTAACACATAAAGGGAAATAGAGATTATAAATCATAAATTATAAATATGGAAAGTGATTAGATGAAATACAACCAAGCCTAGTACATAGGAAGAGTACAAGCTAATTAGCAAGTAAAAAGAGAGAATCCGCCCTTGGAACTAGCTAACCGGACTCAAAGCCGTCTCCTAGGTCGTGGAGGTGGAACTCTCGAGCTTGGTGACGAATGGTGGAACGGAGCGTCAATGGAACACCGGAACAACGAACAAGCTCTCGAATCTAAATTACAAGGAAAGGAAAGAGTATAGTGTAGCTCTCTAGTATGTAATTGGTGTCAAATGAAGTTCAAGAGCTTCTTATTTATAGACATCAAGCAAAGGCAGGTTTGTAATTTCACAAAGCACAAGTATGGAGCAACATTATTTGGTGCAGAAATCCCATGATACGCCCCGCGTAAATGCCCATTCCGTCAGAAATCTTCTGCATGTGGACCAATTCGTTGTCTTGTTGACTCAAGTACGCCCTGCGTAAAGGATTGTACGCCCCGCGTGTGTGAGTCTCTGGAGTTTTATTGCCTGAATTGGTGCTTTTACGCCGTGCGTAGCTGAAGTACGCCCCGCGTAAAAGAGTCTCTGATCTTTTTATGTTGAAGAACTGCCTTTTACGCCCCGCGTATATAGTGGTACGCCCGGCGTAAGTATAGTTGACTCTGGGAGACAATGCAGTCTGACTTTCAGGATTAGGCCAATTATTGCCGACATATGTCATACGCCCCGCGTAGTGTGTCATACGCCCCGCGTATGCTGAGTCAGTTCCACATGGTGCCTGCGGATAAGGCAATTATTTCTGGCACTATGTTTTACGCCCCGCGTACAGGATAATACGCCCCGCGTATTGAGTGGATTTTTGCTCCTTTCTCGTACCTGAAATACAAATCTTGAGAGCCAAGTTAGCTTGACGTTTTTATTTCCTAAACTAATCAAAAACGAGGAAAATAAACTAAAAGTACGAGATTTATTTTTATTTCTTTATTTATCAAAAACACTTTATTTTTGTAATTAAACTTATTTATTTTACCCGAAATCATCCCGTAAATCACGCTAAAAGATAGGGGTAAAATACCCTTATCAAACCTCCTCGGACTTTAAAGTTTTACTTGTCCTCAAGTAAAAGAAATCGAAAGACAAGGGATTGAGAAAATTAAGAAACAAACCAAAGGTTGGTTTTGCCAAGTGCGTGATTTCAAAGTTATGGTTTTGTGCAAAGGTTTCGGTAAGTACCTACGCAAACAATTGAGTACGAAACTTGTTTGAAACCTCCATGATCAAGATTTAATAGGCAATATTAACGGGGGTTGATTATCTTTTGAGATAGAGTGCTTAATTGTTCCTTTATGTGGAAAGGCATTAGTGCAGTTTTTGCCGAGTTCTGTTCTGGGGTTGGTTGGAATGTGGGTAATGGCAGGTCCATCAGCTTCTGGAAGGATCTCTGGATAGGGAAAAAGCCTTTATTAGAGGTTTGTACTTCTAGACCGCCGTCGGACATTCAGGACTGGAAGATTGCTGATGTAGTGGATTCAGAGGGTGAGTGGATCTGGGCAAAATTTGAGTCATATCTAAGTCTGGAATCGCTCATTTCTATTAGAGTGTTCAGATTAGTAGTCAAAGTGAAGACAATGATAGTTACTGTTGGTCTTTGACGAACAATGGGGCCTATTCGTGTAAATCTGCTTTTCAGGCTTTCTATCAGGATTCGGAGATCTCGACACCTGAGGTGTGGAGGACGATTTGGGCTTTAAAAGTGCCTTACCGTATTAGAAGTTTCTTCTGGCTCGGGGTAAGAAACAGACTGCTTACTAACTCGGATAGAAAAAGGAGGCATCTGGTGGAGTCTGGAGCTTGTGGCAGATGCAAAAATTATGAAGAAACTTTGTGCCATGCACTCAGGGACTGTGAGAAGAGTAAAGAGGTTTGGAGGAGAATTCTTCCTAGGGAGTTGCTTTCTTCTTTTTTAGCCCACTCTGAGAATGATTGGTTTGTGGATGGGATTAATGGGATTCTTCTGCCTGATTTGCATCAGAGTGTGCTGTTATTTGTGGTGGTTTGCCATCAGCTCTGGAAATGGAGGAATGAGGAGATCTTTGGAGGAAACTTGGTGTCTGTGCCAAATGTTTTAGATTTCTTTTCCAGGAAAATTAGCACCTTGGTGGAGAGCTTTGTTGAGGATCCCTTGGCTAGGACTACTAAGAGGAAGGAGGTCCATCTTCTAGGCTGGGGTAGGCCGAGCGAAGGTGTGGTGAAGCTTAATACGGATGGTTCTTGTCTGAGGGACGGGAGAATTGCCGCATGAGGAGTTCTTAGAGATGATGGTGGCAAGTGGGTTTCTAGTTTCTCTCAGAATTTGGGGGTTGGGTCGTCCTTTTCTGCAGAGCTTTGGGGGATCCTTTCTGGCCTGAGATTAGCAAAGAGTTTGGGGTGAATAAGCTTCTTGTGGAATCTGATAACCTTGAAGCAGTCAAGTTGATCTCTGAGAGCAGTGCCACTTGCCTTAATAGCCTTAACTTAATTAAAGGTATTAGAAGGATTAGTTCCTCCTTTGATTCTATTAGTTTTGCTCATGTTTATAGAGAGCAAAATCGTGTTGCTGACCGTCTTGCGGAGGAAGGGCATTCTAGAATGCTAGGTCTCTCTTTCTTCTCGTCTCCTCCGTCCTTCGTTTCTGCTCTGATCTTGGAGGATGTGGTGGGGTCAGTTTTCCTAGGCTGATCCCGGGCTGAGTGGCTTTTTGTTTGTTTTTTCCTTTCTTTTCCTACCAAAAAAAAAAATTATTATTTTAGCAGAGAAATGAGTTTCGACAAAATTGAAAAACAGAATAATGACCTTCAACGCATTTGTTTGTTTAAGTACACTCATGTGTACCTTTAAAATTCACCAACAAAAAATTGTTATAATATAATTTTTTCCAAATTAAGAGGTAGAAATTGGTGCCAAATGAATCAAATCAAAACATTTTAGTTAAGATGAATAAAATAACATGTAAGACTAATTGTTTGTGCTTTGCTAACAAAAAAAAAACATTGAAAATCCTCAATTTTATTGATATTGAATATTGCTTACACATAAATTGCAACTTGGAATGTAGAAGATATCCTAAACGGAAATACCAAAGAGAATGGTGAATTTGATACATCTGAAAAGGTAAAAATGGAATACACAGACTATCAATTGTTTAAACCAATGCTAAGCAAAAGAAAAGACAAACACATAAAATTGAAAATTGCTCAAGAAATGAAAAGCCTTCTAACCATAGTACGTAGCACATCTTGGAAGCTCAATGTTCCCTTCCAATAATTCTGCCATTTTGTCTTCAAAACTTTTAGCTGCTTTAGTTCCTGAACATACTAGAGCAACATAAATGGATAACCCCTGGTATTGGATAGAAAATCTTCATTTCATGGCGCAGAAAAATACTAGACAGGTTATTTAATGACAATAATACATTGCTTATTTGTTCGAAGAAATAAAGGCCCCGCATAAGAATTATAATCCCTAGGTGCATAAATACACTTCAGAATAGAGGAAACACTAACCTGTCCTTGGTTACGTATTTAACATGCCATGGGGAAGTAAGACTATTAGTCAACCATCCACAACCTGAAGAAGGATCACCTCTTCTGAAACAAATAAGAGAGCTACTGTGCCAGTAAATACTCACAGTTAAAGAAATAAGTAAATTTTCCTTGTCTACCCACATGAACAATAATAATTATTGAGAGCCAAAAGAAGTATGTTCAGAATATTTAGTTTGCAAGATTGCATGTATAACTTAAGAAAACTAAAGTTGAAGATAAAATTTGATATCTGTCATGGGACCAAGCAAAAGTAATATCATTGTCCTCACAAATTCAAAGGATAACTGGCTCACACAGAATTTGCAAGTTCTTTCAGGACTGACTTAACTTAGCCTTACAATTCATTCAAAGTACGTGTCACAAGATGCATCTAAACTGCAAGAGTTTTAATATCGAAACCGTTCAAGGCTACATTTTCGAAGAGCAGCTCATTTAACCATATTTTACCCAAGAAGCATCGATATGTATAGAAACTCACACGAAACTGTGCAAGTAAAATCACAACTACTATGTCAATTCTCAACTGTTTATTACTAAATGTCTTCATGACCTCACGAAAAAGGATAGACAGAACCAAATGCAACTAGAAGCAAGTCATAGAAAATGAAGCAAAAAGGTGGACCTTACCAACTTAATTCTTCCAGTATAAGAAACCAATTTCTAACAACTTCTAGAACCATGGCATCCACCATATATACATCTTCCCAAGATTCTTGTGTGATACTGCCTCGGCAATTAAACGACGTGCTTGACCTTCTACAGCTAGAGGCAAAGAGGGTGCTGCTCCAACACCAACAACAATGCCTTGCAATCTTGCTTCAATGTTATTAATCGCTCTCTGTAAAGCTCAAAAAGAAACCACAATGATAATTAGATCATAGTTACAAATCTAACCTCATCGCATGATTAAACATAACTAGAAACATGAACTCCACGATTTATTAAGGCATGACACCTTAATAAGGCTATCTGTCCCTGAACGTAGCTAAAACCAAGCAGGAGTTAACAAAACTGGTGTAGTCACTAATTCAACTAAGCCCATCCAAAATGTGAAACTCAATATATGGTTTATAACTGGGGGCTTAAATTAATGACTTGGGTTATAACAACCAAACAATAAGCTTACTAATATAACATCTTTCATCTATTATTCATATTTACTTACTAATCTAATTCTCTTAATTTCAATAAATTGGAAATTTTTACCTTTCTTTTATCATTTCGTATTTGTTATGGCTTTATTTTTATATTTTTATTAGCTTTTTTTCATTCATGTTTTTACTGATCTGTTTTTAATCAAATTCAACAAATAAAAACCTAACGCACATCTGAAAGAAGAAAAACCATGATACAGACTTGGTGACAATTGGAAGCAGTAAATATAAGCAGATAGACTTTTAACTGAACTCTAGAGATTGGGACATGTAGTTCTTTATTGGCCTTGACTGAACTCTAAAGACTAGGACATATAGTTCTTTATTGACCTTTCCATTTTTTTTAGAATAGGTTTGCAAATTTTGTTAAAGACTATAGACCAAATAATTAAATAAATTGATAAAATAAATTGATAAAACAAATTTCTTTTAAGTTTGCTTGGCTATTTAATCGAAAAATAAATTAAAAGCTAATTTTCTAGTAATAAATTTGAAGAATTAAAGATTTTAATTAGATGCAGAAATTTCAGCACTCATTTTGAACACATATATATACACAGTGATTCACCTAGTGAGTGACTGATCAAATATAAATTTGGTCAATCACCGTTAGATCCAGGTGAAAACCACCGTGTGTATATATATATACACACATATATATACATATATTAAGTTTATCTTGAATATTGGCAAATCATACTAGTAGGAGCATATACTTAACCCACATCTTGGAATAATAAATCATACTTCGTTGATTAAAAATTAGAAAGTACTCATATCAGTTACAACAATTTTTTTTATTATGTATTAAAATATTAATTATTACAAATTTGTGATGACCAAAGCTTATCAAAAACAATTTCTAATCCAAACAAAGGAAAATACTAATGTGATTTCTTTATATTCAATGTGTTAAAATGGGATAAATTAAAATAAGATTATGATAAAATAAAATAAAAACTTAAAAAATATAAATATACTTGAAGACAAAATTTAAAAAAAAAAAAACTTTGAATTCGATATTAGATTATATCACTTAAAAGTTAAATTTTCGTAAATATATTATCCAACTCACTCCAATACATGAGTTTTAATCCACTCGTGTCATACATAACCCATATAACCCACCCAATGCACCTACAATAACTTAACCATAACCCAAATGGTTTGAGCTATAACCATGGACTATAGATTTAAATAGGTTGGGTTGGAAACCTATTAAAACCCAAAATACTCGTTTTTCTGCAACCGGAAAAAAAAGGAAGTTTCATGGGTTATAAAAAAGAACATAAATATTGAAGTTTACCTGCGCATGAGGATTCTGAACTTCAATCCCACTGGATTTATGAGTTTTTGTCCACTCCACCAGAGGGTCATGAATGAAAGTTTCAAGAACACTCATCAAAGTCTCCCTGTGAGTTCTCAGAAGTGAAAGTGTGATTTCACACACTCGTAAGAAGATGCCCTCATACCCAGTAATGCCCAAACCATCGATCATGTTCTGCAGCAATGAATCCAACATGCCTCAAAAGAATAAACCCATGTTTGAAAAACCATGTGAAGATTGAAAATTAGAAAATCAATTCATCAGTATGTAGAGCATATACATTGAAAATATTTTATTTCAAAGAACACAATTTTCAAGAAACTTAGGCAGAAAGAATCACCAACGAAAACATGCAAAATAGACTTCGTCAAGGACAACTCCAAGATCTCTGCATACATAATTAACAGCAACTTTAAAATTCCAAACACATGTTACCTGGGTCAGCCTAAATGGCACCAGCTCAGGCTTGTCCAATTGCAAACCTTTGTCAAATAAGCAACTGAAATCTACATGAACACAATCGCCTGTAGTGGAGTCAAAGAGAATGTTCTCACCATGTCTGTCTCCTAGCCCCACTATATGCCCAACCATTGACCAAACTGAAGTAGTATGAGCATAAGCAACCCGAGCTCTAAACCAAGCAGCAGGCTCAGAAAAAGTGGTCAGAAACCATTTGTGGAAAACTGGAGGAAACATTGGTAGGATCTTGTTCTTTAACATCTCTTCTTCTGGCACTTTACCTTTGCATTGATCATAAATCCTTTTAAGTTGAGGATTAGTCTTCTGGCGGTCGAATTTTCCACAAGTTATATATATGTCTTGGAGAATATGCCGAAGTCCACGAGTGTGAGGCACCCATTCTACCATACCACAATCTTCTGTGAGAGGAATTACTGCAAATGTCCGAATGTAGAGTTTCCTTCGGCGGCTTTCAGGATATTTCGACAACAAGCGGTTTATCATTGCATTGAACTCCATCATACGGGCATCTTTTCTAAGATCGTCCTTGGGTTTGCAGAGAAATGGGCGCTCGATACCATCACTACCCAACAGAACAACCTAATGAACAAAGCAAGTTGGCAGTCATAACAAGGTGAATGTGTACATAACTTACTCAAGTTTAATAACCTGAACAGTGTCGCACTCAAGAAAAGTAGATGCCAAGAAAAGCCACATAATATGAGATATGCACCTATCTAATTTTCATAACTTAATATTACAAATACATACTTTCTTAGGCCGTTGAAGAGATGAAAGAATCTCAGCTTCGTCAGAAATTCCTGAAATTGTTGGAACATCTGAGGAAGAAAATATGTCAGAGGTAAGTGAGTCAGTGACGCTGACATTATAGGTTGGTAGACTAACAGTGAGAGATTGTTGGATTGGCATAATTATTCCCAGTGGCATCATCCGTTTCAAGGAGCTGAATTCAGTTGAGATATTGATTGTCCGCGACTTTGGCTGGCCTGGGTGGAAACACAACTTAATCAGATGATCAATCAGGCTTGCAAACTGAACAAACAAATTGTTGCCACTGTTTCCTTGGCTAAATCCCTTTTTAGCCTCTTGTAGTATCGCTGCAGCTGCCTCCCGTCTTGAACGGACTGTAGACTTTGAAACAGCTGCCATAATCCACAATGCTTGTTGAGGGTATTGCCTAAGCACGGAGGTGATAATGCATTTGACCAATTTAACAATCTCTTCATTTTGGTGGCACACTCTAGAGACCAACTGAGGCAACACAGTTAGCCACTGATATGTTGGCAAATCCTTCAAACAGCCCCTCATAATACTCATTACCTGTAAAAGCATAACAGTAGGAAAAGTAATATGAAGAACATAGAAAATCATTGTACATGCATTTAGAAGTAATAATGTGAAAATATGTTCAATTAAAAATAATACAACACCTTTCCATGGACCCTTTTCATGTCATCATTGGGTAATGAGCCAGATCTATGATAAATGCTTCCAAAGTCAAACCATAAGGTTAGCAGCCTTGGAAGAGCTTGGAAGAGATTCTTGTGACCCTTATGAAGCCCCTTAGCATAGTATAGTAGCACATCAGGTACATTATACCACCAATACTTCTCAGAACTGGAAAGGGAAACAGCTGAAGAAGCCAATGGCACTGTTCTAGAATTTAGTTCAGAATTGTCTTCCTGACGTTTCCTGGCATCAACAAGTACCTCGTCACAATACTTGGCTAAATAGAAAAATCCTTTGTCCCATTTTGGCTGCATTTCTCTCACCCTGGAATAGAGTGTTATAACATCTTCCTTTTGCTTTTGTCCAGTGTAATGAATCCATCTGGTATATAGCAGAAGACTCTTAGCAACATCTTGATTCTCATTCGAAGTTTGTGTATCGCATAGTGGAGGTTGAAGATTCTGTGGAACCAATGAAAGAGATGAAACTAATGACCTTACGGAAGAACCTACAACCTTCTCTGGCATGTGCAGGAGAGCTTGTTGCAATTCCGCAATAGCACCATCTGATCTCCTTGTACTCCACAGAAGCTTGGCCTTTTCCATGTGAACATTAGGTGCACCTGAAGCCTGAGCCTCTAAAATTGCTCGGTTTGCAGTTTCATAATGACCAGCCAAGCGACAGAGTTTTGCATATTGAAGCCAGCAATTCCCAACTTGTGCACCAAGGCCACTAGCACCAAATACCAATCTCCGGAAAGCTAGAAGTGGTTCTCTTGCCCAGAGTGATGGTTGTGTAAGTCTGAGCCGGTAATCCCAGTTATCCATCATTTTCATGAATTGAACATCATCCTGTTGAAACTTTTTCTCCAAGAAAGATTCTTCACCAAGACAATTGTTGAAGTCCTCCAACTCCCTTAGCAAGTGAAGTTTCAAAATAAATGGGTACGCCCGCATGTAAGAGTCCATCCCTGCAGCAGCAAGAGGAGCAATCAGAGCGTTTTTAGATAGTGTAATCCTCTCAGCAACTGAAATTTTATCCTTTTTATCCTTTTCCATCATAGCTTGGAGAATCTTTGCAACATTCATATCAAACCACGCATTACTCTCTGAGCCGTTACATACTAAATCTTCTTCATTAGCCCCCCTAAGGTACTCATCCATCATGTCCCAGTTGCCAAGTCTCCATGCTGCCTGCACACCTTGCATACACCATGTTTTCTTGTCCTGAGGAATCCTAGAAACTAAACCATCCACATGAGTGACCATGGTCTGAAGATGGCACATATTCAGCAAACAGTTAAGGACATCCGAATGCCTATGAAGTGAAGTAGGCTCCATCTGCAAAGCCTGCTCACAAAGTGTTAATACTTCAGCCCAGTTTCCTGCCTTTTTGTTTATTAAGAGTTGGTCCTGTAAGCTCAATGATTTACGTAAATATGCCAAGCCAAAAAGGCCATCAGGTTCATCAAGGCAGCTGTATATTTCCATCAGATAGGATACATCTTTATCCTCGAAAATGCCGCTTCTGTCAGCTGCAGGATTAAATGAGCCTGAATTTTCTCTCACATGAGACTCAAAGTACATCAAAGATCTTGCATAAGCCTGACAACTATAAGAGGCTCTAGCAAGGGTTGGCTTCGGAACTGCATTCAAAAGCTCTGAAACATATTTACATTGTCTAAGCAGTTGCTCCTGCTCAGTAGAAGAAATTAAACTTTGACCTTTTGACCCAGAAGCTTGCCTCTTAGAAACTGATGATTGGTAAGATTCGGACAGAGCTAATTCTTGCTCACAATCATCCACCCATTGGCCAAGATTATCAAGGAGAGTAAACACAGCTTGAGTGCAAACTTCACTTTGGCCACCATGAATACCATGACATGCAGCAGTACTATTATCTGAAGCTGCAAGAACAGTTAGGATTTCATCCGCTATGCCAAGACGAGCTTCCGTAGTACCATGACAAACAGCATTTAACACTAAATAAGGCAGTAGATAAACTGCTATTTGCATATCATAACGCACTATACCTTGACAAGCATTAAATATGCTTGCACGAGATCCAGTTGCATGAACAATCAGCTTTTTTATCCAATTATAGATCCATCTTCTGAATGACATAGAGGGGCAGTAAATTGGGCCAGTTGATGTAGAATCAGTCACTTGTAGTAGCTGAAATCTAGAGGTTAAGCAAGGGGCTATTATTTCTTTCACATAGTTTGAGAACCGGGCCCACAATCTTTGACCCCTACTATCCATCCCACTAGCATTTTCAGTATTTTTCTCCTTCCGTGTTTGTGATGCAGAAGCAAGAACATTCTCATGCAGTGATGCCTCACAGCCTGCAACCTTTAGAAGCTTTTGTATTGCCAATGCTGCTGAGTCTTGAACTTCAGTATCAAGCGCAGCTCTAAAAGCCCTAGCCAGATGTTTCTGGATCAACTCAAATATAAGATCATCATCTGAACATTCAATTTTAAAGCGCTGGCATGCAAAACCCTTCACCTTTGCTGGATCAACAGAACCTAATGCTCCAAGACAATCAGCACAAACCAGCTTCAACCAGTGTCCCACGCTTGTCCTTGATTCTTCTGCACATCCTCTCAGTAAAGATGTTATCAAAGAGCTCAAAACATCCATGTCCACAACAACTTCTCCTGTAATCAGAGCCGTAATATCTTCCCTTCTCGTATTCAGTAACTTACTCAACTCACATGCCACCATATATCTCACATTCAAATTCTCATGGTTCAAACCACTAACAATATCTCGCATTTGATCCTTAAAAGTCATTGAACCTCGTGCTTCCTCAATAGCTTCATTTACTTCTGCCAGTGCTGGTATACTAGGTAATGGAGGGAACTCACAGATATGCTGCTTCAAAATAATTTTGTTCTTTAACACAAGTTCTTCTAAAATTACCACAACTTTGTTTAAGTGCGTAAAAGGATTTTCTTTATATCTTTCCAAGATAGGAATAAGTGCAGCAAAAACTTGTGAAACTAAATATTTAGTGCTAGAAGGTGATTTGTTTCCCAATTGCATGAGGAAAAAATGCAACACAGACAGACCCTCACTCTGCAGTGATTCTTTATCAATAGCATGCATGAGAAGAACCATGAGTTTTGGGACATAGGTGCTAAGCTGAGAGCCCATCATTTCGATCAGCATCTTAATTCGCTGCAAAGCTTGTTCCTGTATCGAAGATTCTTCTGAGTGCAGCATCTTTCTATCAATACTGTTAAGGAGACCAAAAAAATGATCCCTCAAAAAGCATGGAAGATCTTCCGCACCTGTCAGAACTCTGGCAATTTCTTTTATCATCTCAGGAACTCTTAATAACCTGCTTAGACAGACCAAAAAAATGATAATAATGATAAATTGCATACTTGGCCACATTTTATGACTATAGGTGACTAGATAAAGAACGAGAAAATACAATCTTAGGCCCTGTTCTTTGACACTTAATTTCAGTTCAGTAGCATTCAGTTCAGTTCAGTAATTTATCATTATTTATTATAATTATAATTATTTATTATCATTATTATTATTAGAACCATTATTATTATTATAAGCTTATTTATTTTAATTATTGCTATTTTTAAAGTCTAATATTATCAGTTCAGTTCAGTAGCATTCAGTTCAGTTTACTTAATTTCAGTCAAAAAGAACAGGGCCTTAGTGTCATATCTCGGCTAAAGATGATTATAACGCACTTCCTAGCTCAAAGTTGAAATAAATACATATATATATATATATATATATAAGGGTGAAAGAAAATAAGAGACAGAATTTAGAAGTGTTCTATACACAGAGGTTCACCCCTTAAGCATTTTGTGCATGAAATAACTAATTCAAGGCCCTAAAGTGTTGAGCTGGAAATGCATTTGTTGGAGATCAAAAAAAAAAAAAAAAAAAAAAAGCATAATATGATAATTAACCTGCAGCCTACGGCCATATAAGATCTAAGGTGGACTCCAAATTAAAACCTTAGTCGTTTCTAAGATGATAAAATAGATTGCTCACTGTGCATTGAAGTTAAAATATAGAACAATAAGGACAAGCTCAGTTGTTTTGAGTCTTTTGACTGAATGCAATACAGAGCACAAAACACAGCCTTTTGCCCAGGAACAAATTTAAAAAATTAAAGAATTAAAGAAAAGAAAAAACAGAGTTCTGCAGTTTACTTGCATTCTCAAAACAATGAATGTGCAGATATCCATACCTTTGGCTTATCTCATTTAAATCACGACCATCCAGAAAGCATACAAGTTCATCTAAAAGCCCAGGCAGTGCTGCTGCAAAAATTTCTTGGTTGTTGGAACCAACCTGATCATGGTAAAATTGCAAAGTAGAGAGCAAATCCTTCCTATCTGCACGGTGGAGGGCAAAAGCTAGCACATTGGGTAGCAAATTAACTATCAAGTCTGTCCTATTACTTTTTACGCACTCGGCTAACTCAGATAGTATAGGAACTGCTTTGTCATTATATTGATGAGACACCACAAGCTTTGGAAGAACAACAGGGATCATTTTTTCAACAAGCTTATCCATTGAAATGTCAAATACAGCTTCTGCAAACTCTCTGACCATTTTTGGACGACTTGTGAGGCTCATAGTCAGATACTCAAAGAGTTCACTTCGGATATGAACAACTTTTGAAAGGATTAGCTCAAACCCTCCTTTAAGATGGAAAAAGCAAGACTTTTTAATTAGCCTCGATGCATTCATCCTTACAGTCATATGTGGACTATCAAGTTGGTCAACCAACAGCATGAGAGAATTGAAGAAAATATCACTGGAGATATCAACAGCAATCATTATCTGTGCTATAGATTCCAGAAGAGTCTCCAATACTTGTGGATCCTCAGCTACCACCACAGCACTTTTGACTATATCCAGAAAGTTAATTTTTTTACCTTTATTTGAAGAATCCCTCTCCAAAAATAAATAACCCAGTATCAGGTCATCAAGAAAGAAACTGATCTGAGTGCAAAATGCCTCTCTGACGGACTTCTTTGGATTGAGTAATAAAAACTCAATACATCTCGCCCATTCAAATCTCGTCCTAATCAAAATATCAGCAGTGCCATGTATGAGGATACGCCGAATAATTCTCACGCAATTAACTTGAACTTCTTCCAAAGAATTGTCATAAAGAAGTTCAAAAAGTAGGGACTGAAGATGAAAGGGGTCACAATTTGGAGAAACTTGTACACTTGACATATTAGGCATCTGTATTACTTTAGACCGTACCTCATGATTATGCACAATGCTTTTGTCACACTTTGAGCACCAGAATCCCTGCAGCAGGTAATCCACTGTCTGACTATGTTTCTCATAGCTGATATCTAAAAATAATTTGCATTCACCTTTATCTGGACCATGAAGACTGCTATAAAAGCCATATAAGCATGACAGAATGCCGATAGTAAAGGGAATTATTTTCTTAACCCTATCATGCTCCTCCTTCCTCAAGAACCTGGAAATTGAGAGAACATAATCAGAAAAATGTGTCAAAAGTCATCATATAAATTTAGCTGCAAATGCAAGTTGCATAGAATCAATCAATTTGGGAGTAGTCTCTTTGTGGACCTTGCAGCTCTTCTAACCCAAAGCCTATGGGCTGTTCAAACGTAAGCAGGCAATGTTAAGAACAACAAATAAAAAAAATTACATACTCAATCGAACAATCCCTTCTAAATAAGCAATATAGCTAAAAATTAACTCAGGATAAAACATTAATTTGATAATAGACCCTTTTTATTCACTTTCAGCTTCATGTTTCCTTCAATCGCATGATCAGGTAATCTGCTACTCTTGGCAGAGACTGTAAATCCAAATGGAATTTTAAACCTACATCAAATTTTAAAAGCCTAAAGTCCCTACCATGTGATTATATCGTGAATCATTTAACTAAGAACCCAGAACACTAACTTAGAATTTTCAAATTCTATATCGAATTGCTTATGCTTAATAGTTCTGACCACATTCAAACCATAAGTGGTTGACTTGTCCATTTTTAACTAAATGTCTGAATCCGAATATTTGTGCTTCGCCACTGCCATGACAAATCTCCCACTAAATTATGCAATTCAAATTCATAAAATATCACATAAATGACAGTAATGTCAATTAGAAACTTCCCAATTTAAAGAAAAGAATTGAATAGAGAATTCAATGGTATATGATGTCAAAAAATAAATGGCAAATTATTTTTGGAAAAATGAGTTATTAGGATCTTTCATTTGACTTTGAGAAATTATTGATCAGGTAATCACATTAAGTTGCATTTGACTAAAGATATTGAATTTGGAAATGAATAGTACTTTGTCATTGATTAGATTTGTTAACCTGAAAAGGAACCTTACTGGAAAGTAGATTTGAATCACCTATAAGAACAAGTAATCTTATTTCCACATCAAATAAACACTCTAAGCAATCTAAGCTGGACCAACCACTGGTTTGGCCAATCAATCAGTCAGGCCATTTGGTTTCCATTGGCTTTGACCATATCCTTACTCCTATCGAGGTCTTAAATCATTGCCAATTTAGGTATTAAATCAAGCCATATAATGAGAAAATGATAATCAATTATAAAGAACTAATTTTTAAAATGTATAAGAGAAGTTGAACGCTTCCACAAGTCACTTACTCTAGTCTTCTAAACATCTGTGCAAGAGCACCAAGACCGGACCACATAACAATGAATGGCATAGAAATCATAGTTTCAAGTCTAACTTCTTCAGCTTCATCATGAAGACCCAAATCCAGGACTTCCAGAACACTTTCAGGATTTAAACTAGAGCCCAGCTTGGACAGAACTTTGATAGAGGTACATTTTGCTTTCCACGGAGGATGTGGTCCACTGACCATTGAGGAATGAGTCCATGGAAGCTTTAGGACCATGTGCACAAGATCTGCATTATCCCCCTCCAGTTTGAAAAGCGTTCCTCCTGTGGAAATAGTGCCTGTTACAAAAGAAAAACACACAAAGAAAAGGCTGATTGAATCATAATCTAAAACATGAATGACTTAAAAATCAACAATTTTCTTTTTAGAAGCCAGGTGCAACTGGAGAAAAAAATTCTCTTCATAAGGTTTCCACAGTAAATGAACATACAAGAACTCAACTGCAACAACATATATCATACTATGAAACAAAAGATGAAATATAAAATCATCATCCATCTTTTTCTCTTAGTATGACATACTGCTTTTGCAACATAAAAAGTTGCTAATGAGAAGGACAATTGCAGTTTCTATAAAAGCACCTAATCCATATTCAAGTCAAAAGAAAAGACAGAAATAAATAAAAATGCAGAACCTTTCCTAATTTTGATGCTAAAAGTATATAGAGAGGAAGGTAGCCATTTGATGTTTCATGATGAATACTTCTCCAGGAATTAATCCCTAATGATTTAATGTTGAAATTTCTCTTAAGAATATGAATGAAAACTTATGACATGTCCATTTATCAGAAGCACCCTGAAACTTAAAGAAAGTCATTATCTTCATTTAGGAGAATATACAAATGTCTCGGGAAGACCGTTCATAGCACTTGGTAGAGTTTCATGAAAAGACCAGCTCATTAACATGAAACTTTAAATTAAATGAAACGTTAGATGCTAACGAAGTGTATGTTTATTGTCTTACTTTGCAAAAGCAAAATGCTGTGAATGCCTTCCAGGTAGATAGAAATATCAAATTTAAATGAACTTCCTTGTTTTGCCTACAAGATGAAATCTCAATCAACCACTGGGAATGTCAAAAGTGACATAATAATGAAAAATTTACAAGTCAACATACTTGTTCACAGAGCCATGGGATCCATGAATGCATCTGCTGGAAGATGCCGAGTGCCATATTGGTCAATGGGTATCTACAAAAAGAAATACTAAGCATGCTAAGAGCTGATAATGAAACATCTGGTCTTAAAGAATCAGGTTTAGGAGAAGGTTTTAGAAGTTCCAGAAATGAAAGAAGAGATGCATGCATATATTCTGCAAGTTGATCATCTTCTTTTTCAAAAGTAAGCACATCAGTATGTTTATTCTCCTCCAGAGCATTGGTATTAGAAGCCACACAATCAGCATTAACCCTTTGGCGTTTAACATTTGCAATATCCACACCCTGAATATGCCTCTTTTCTCCAACTCTCAAATCCTCAACTAATGCATCATAAGTTGTAGCTAAGTCAACACTACAACTATTCATCACCATCCCTCCAACTTTCTCAGGACCTAGGACTGAGAGAGTTACATTAAGGCAATGGATCAATGAAGAGCAGGGTTCTGGAGAACAAAGCAGATGCATCAAAGACTCGGGCCTCCAAATATGGGGGGGACAAATTCTAGCAATTCGCACATAGGCATTGCACAAAGCCACCTGAAGAAAAGACAACATCAATACAACCTAGTAAGCATTAATTTAACCAACCAATTTAGCATTTCAACATCCAAATCAAAAATCCAAGTATGAACCAAAAATAGTTGTCTCGCAAAAGTAACCATTCTTGCAACTTTATCAAACCTTAAGCTCTTCACTTTTGGTTCTCCACATTGACCGAGAGAAAACATTCATGAGGTCAGCAGCTGTTAGTTTAACGACATCATCAGGACAACTAGAGTACAGCACCGAGAGGCAACCAGCTATTGAGGAATCATACACCAAGTTTCTGTAATGCAAGCAAGATACTATTGAGGAAGTTGGATGAATTTAATAGAAGCTTCCATATAGGCAATGCACATACAAAATTCAGAATAGAATCCCTATCCTATGACCACTCATAAATGCATAAGAAGCTTCCATATAGGCAATGCAAATACAAAATTCAGAACAGAATCCCTATCCTATGCCCACTCATAAATGCATAAGAAGAGTTTGAGGATAAATTTATGGCAAACTGATAGAGAAAAAACAAAACAAAGCAAACAAACAACAAACAAAACAGAGAGTATAGGTAAAGATAGGAAGATCACACATAGAGGGGAGAAGAATACTTATTTATACTTCTCTCCCACAAGCCAGACGATTCTAGGCAAACAGTAATGTAGTAGAATGCAGAACATGAAGGAACTAGAGCATTCCCTTTCCACACAGTAGATGTCTGCTACTATAACTGTAGAAAAGACCAGACAAAACATACCTCTCCTGCCCAAATACTGTCCCATAGTATGCTCCATACACCCCCAGCTCACTCCTAGGTTTCCTGCGAGAATAACTAATTCTCCCTGCTACCACGTGAAATATTCCCTTGCTGCAATTTTCTGTTTCTCCTGGCATATACATTCCAGGCCCTTGGACCCTTGTTAATCTGGGCCAACACATTCTCTTCACATTCTAATTTCTATCAAATATTGTTACCAAATATCATTCAAAAGGAATAAACTAGACCAGTTGTAATTAGTTGTAATAAACCAGCTGTAATTGGCTGTTATTAGTACCAGCTGTAATTAGCTGTAATTGGTGTTACAATTAGGATTTAGGTCTTATCTCTTACCCTATATAGGACCCTTAAAGTATATATATATATATATGATATTTTTCATTGAACATAATATATACTATGGAACATAACCATACTTGGGATCTTGTTGCTCTTCCGGCTCAGAAGAAAGCTATTGGAAGCAGATGGGTATTCACTGTTAAGATAAATCCTGATGGTACCGTTGCTCGGTTGAAAGCTCGATTGGTTGCTAAAGGCTATGCCTAGACATATCGCATTGATTATTTTGATACCTTCTCTCCTGTTGCCAAACTAACTTTTGTTCGGTTGTTCATCCCTTAGCTGCTACTTATAATTGGCCACTTCATCAACTCGATGTCCAAAATGCTTTCTTAAATGGAGATTTAAGTGAAGTGTATATGACAACCACCTGGGTTTGTTGCTCAGGGGAGTCTGGGAAGGTATGCAAGCTGAGGAAGTCATTATATGCTTTGAAGCAATCTCCTCATGCCTGGTTTGGGCGATTTAGCAATGTAGCAATCTCCAATCTGTCTTCTATAAATATTCTGCTCCGGGTATCATTCTCCTTGTTGTCTACGTAGACGACATTTGAGGAATCTCATCTCTAAAATCGTTTCTCCATGGTCAGTTTCATACCAATGATCTAGGGGCTTTAAAGTACTTCTTGGGAATTGAGGTGCCAAGGAGTTAGAAAGGAATCTTCCTGTCTCAAAGAAAATATGTTCTTGATTTGTTGTCTGAAACACGAAAATCTGGAGCTAACCTATGACTCCGAATTCACATCTCATGTCAAAAGGAGAGCCCTTTGAAGAGCCTAGAAGATATAGCCGTTTGGTGGGAAAGCTGAATTATCTTATAGTAAATAGTCTATTCTATTAGTGTCATTAGCCAGTTTATGTCATCTCCCACCATTAATCACTTGACTGCGCTTGAACAGATCTTATGCTACTTAAAGGGAACTCCTGGACGAAGCTTATTTTACAAGAATTATGGTCACACCGAGAAGGAGTGTTTCTCTGATCAAGTCACTATGATTGAGTGTTTCTCTGATCAAGTCTGTGATTGAGTGTTTCTCCGATGCAGACTTAGTAGGAGATAAGGATGATAGGAGATCCACTACCGATTACTCTGTGTCTTTGTTGGAGGTAATTTAGTTTCTTGGAAGAGCGAGAAACACCAATGCAGAGTCTGAATATCGAGCGATGTCTCAATCAGTGTGAGATTATGTGGATTCGTCATTCTTGTCCGAACTTGATTTCAACGTCACCATTCCAGCAAAGTTAGGTTTGAATGCACCACTGGTCACTAAACTTTTATAGTTGTCTCAAAATGGTAACTCAATTTCAATTTGTCTACTTAAAATCATTAGACTTTAAATTTTTTCTCAATAGAATCACTTTGGTGACTTCAAAAGCAAAAATACATCGGAAAAGTGATGTGACTGCACATAAACAATAGCAACTTCCACTGATGACTGAAACGATACGTGACTACCACCTAGATGACACATGGCTGCCACCTAACTGATTGAAACGTATCAGCTAGGTGGCAGCCACATGCCGTTTCGGTCAGCGGTGAAAGTTGATTAATTTTGACGTGGAAGCCACCTCATATTTTCGATCACTTTTTGCTCTTAAAGTCAACGAAGTGACTTAATTGAGACAAAAATTCAAAGTTAAATAATTTTATTGGGACTAATTGAAGTTGAGTTGAACATTTTGAGACAACCATGAAAGTTCAGTGACCAATGGTGCATTTAACCCAAGAAAGCTATGGTATGATAATCAATACCATAATCAAGCAGCATTTCATATTGCTTCTAATCCTGTGTTCCATGAAAGTACCAAGCATATTGAAGCAGACTGTCACTTCGTTCATGAAAAGCTAGAAGAAAACATTATTGCAATAGCTTACATTGGCATCAATGAAACAACTTGGGGACATTTTTACCAAAGCTATATCATTGCCACAGCCTACATTGGCACCACTGAACAGCTTAGGGACATTTTCACCGAAGCCTTAAATGGAGTTCAGCTAAATTACATTTGTAACAAGTTGGGCATGACAAACATCTATACTCCAACTTGAGGGGAGCATAATGTATATATATTTATTAAGGTGTATAGTTGTAACCATTAATTAAATGAAAGATTGGGACGCGATTAAGAGGTTAGACATCCCAACTAGCTTGGCACCCCTAACGCATTTAACCAACCTTGAATATTATTAATAAAAAATAGAAAATTACAAAAGAGGGAGAAAATTAAAGGAAACAAATATGAGCAACGTTACAAAGGTCATCGAAAACATGAGATTGGCAAAAATAAGGCGCCAAATGCCACCAGTGGAGCGCTGACGCAAATTTGCCAAAACAGGCAAGACGATCCACAGCTTGATTACCTTCCCTGTAGATATGAGTGATTCTACAGTTCATAGACGAGCAACGTGATAAGCAACTTAACCATTCTTGCTTAATCCTCCATGGAACCGCAGCAGATTTTTCACTTAGCAACTTAGATTAGATAGTAGTTAGCATTTATTCTTAGTGTCTCTATGTATAAATACCTATTATTTTCTCATAGTCAGGTAGAATTTTCTCTTTCTCTCAATCTTGTGTATCTAATTACACATTTGATGTTTCTAGTTCATGGACATCAAAATTTGAACTCATATCCAATGTGACTAGGTGACGTTGCAACACTAGATCTATACTTCACTCAAAATTTATCGTCTTTGTTAGAGATAATAAGGTATTCTTGGGTCTTATTTACCAACTTAAGCTTTTGGGTCAATTGGTTCGTTAATATGGTACCAGATCCTCTTAGACTAAGTGATCGAGGGTTCAAATCATGGAAACTCCATTTGTTAATTGAATTTTAACACATGGTAAGATGGATCTGTGTTCTACACGCTTTAGGCCCAAGGGGCATTCGGATGCACGGTGTGTTAGAGATAATAAGCTATTTATAATAAGCTATTTTTAGCTATCAGCTTAAGTTTCAAGTCAATTAGTTCTTTGACAGTCTTCAATCAGAGTAAGGGCAGATGGGTGCATGTGTTTTTTTGTTGCAAAAGAAGGACTAAGGTCATCAATGTTCGCAAAACCAAAGACTTTTAGGTTGACACTGTTGATGAACGTAAAATAGAAAATTCTATGAATTAAAATTGTTTAGTACCACATATACCATGGAACCACGATTTCGAATTTCTAAAATCGCAATTTTTTAGAGTTTCTCTCTCTAAATATTCACTTTCTCTCTCCTAACCAAACAACCCAATGATCTTAAAACTAAAAAGTTGAAGAATTAAAGTTGCTTAGAATATCATCCATTCTTGGAATTTTCTATTTCGAGGTCATCAACGGTCAAATTGATAGTGTCAACCTAAAAGTCATTGTTTTTGCTAACAGCGAAGAACCACGGTCCTCTTTTTGCAACAAAAAAACCATAGACACTCATCTGCATAAGTTTGTTCGCCATGAATGACATAAGTAGAGAATGCAATACGGATGCAATAAGAAGGGAGGAAATAGCTGAAGAGTTAATGAAAAAGTGGAGTCGAAGTCATAAGACATGTCGTGCCTTATTTCCACGTCTTCATAAACTCTTCAGCTATTTACTCCACTCTTCCTGCATCACATAAACTAGAGAGAACATAGGTTAGCATAGGAAACACAATATGGGCATGAAAAAGCCACATCTAAGATGTTGCACTACTTGGTTAACTCTTAACCATAGTTCATTGGCTCTTCAAAGAAAAATCAAATAAGTCTTCAAATTGTCACTCACCACAATGGTGACATAAGTCTTCGAATTGTCACTCACCACAATGGTGATAGGCAACAGCCATTAGTAGATAACAAGAAAGGCTCCAAGCTTTTTATTTCTACAACATTAGGCAACGAAGATGGGCATTCCATCTTTTTTGCAATCCTAAAGATTGGGGCCTCGAAATCAAATTTCTCTTACTTCTTTCCCATTCATATGGGACAAGTTGAAAAAGGAAGTCCTACTTGGACAAACATCAAGTTTCAACTAGCTAGGGATCTAAGCATACTATTAAAAATGTCATGGCAGAAGCCACAACTAGTTGACCGGGAAAAAAAAAAAAAAAAATCTTTTTCTATAACTTTCTCTTATATGCAATCATAAATTAAAAAATAAAGCAAAGTATAAAAGATTTATTAGCCTTCTTTATTTGGAAAGAAAAAATTGAGTCTCTAATATCCTCCAAAGACGAGGTAATGATTCTGTAGTAACTTCTTAGACAAGTACCAAACAATTTCTTCTCAAAACATTTTCCAAAAAAGTATTTTCTTGTGAGATCAAAGTTGTCCGATGATATTTTTTATTCATAGAAGTAAAGAAACACGGTCGAATGTAAGGGAGTAGATTTTGAGCTACTTGATGATATTTGGAGAAAAAAAAACAGGAAATATATATGCTTTGCATTGTTGCAAAAATGCAAAATCATGGCACTTTCAGTTGTTACGTTTGTTGATCTTAAAGAGCTATCACCAAAAGGGTTTAACATTGCAACCATTTAAAGTCACATTATCAGGAACACAAAACTTCAAAAGGTGATTTGCTTATCAAATACGGGAATGCCAAAGAGATTTCATTTGCAGGATTCCTGACTGAATAGAGCATCAGCTATAAAAAAGTATAGTGCTAATATACACATTACTTTGGTTTTAGATCAACAATGAGAAATTTTCCACTTTAGGTGTAATTGTATACCTGAATAATGGAAGACCTTCTTTGTCCTCACTTAGTATTGCAGCTATTGACTGGATTATCTTCTCATGGGGAACAATGTCATTATCTACCACTGATCCAATTACGCGTGCCAAGTCAAAACATGCCTTCCACAAAAGTTTAACTGTCAGATAAACAACAAGTACCAGAATTGATATAAATATATCAATATAAACAATTTTACACAAAAATTGCATGCAAAAGCCATTTACTAGATTGATTAACATAACAACATATAGTTCAAGAAATTATTCTACCCACCATATGCAAGTCCGGATCTCCATAGCATAAGAGAGAAAAGGCAGCCGAAATATTTGAAATATTGATCAGTCCTTCTACATATAGAGTTCCTTCAGTTAAGCATTTACTAAGAAGCTTAATTATCCAAGTTGCAAAAGGTTGCCACCTATTTTGGCCAGTAATGTTGATCAAGATACCAGAACCATCCATGGGTTTACTGCTTGCCGGAAGATCACTAGGACAAGTAGGATCGCTGAAAATCGTGAAGGACTTACAGAAACACTTCAACATTACTCTAGCAGTAGCAGAACCCGAAAGGCCTGTATTTGGAGTAGAAAGTGAAGCTGCATATGCAAGATCTGTATGCAGAAGAGATGTTAACTATTACGTACAACTCAAAATAGAGTAAGAATAGCATGCATACGATACTGCAGAAGATCCTATTTTTTAGAAAGCAGTCTATATCCCCAAGTTGTAGACATGAAATATCTCAATAGTTGAAAGAATAAAACACAGAACACACAATCTACTCACACAGACACCTTCACATAAGTTGTTTCTTACCTTCAGCAGCCAACATGGCATCCATAAAAAATTGACAGTATGCATCTCTTGCTCCAGTGCGAAGCAAAGACAGCAGAGATCCAACCGTTTCAAAAATCATTCCATGCCGTGATCTACAACAAAGAGTTTATTTACTAGATAGTTAGATAGACGTATTCATGTAAATGTTTTTACAGGTATAGTTTCACAAGAAAAAATGACGTAGAGCACTAGCATTTGTACAGTGATGTGCCATAACAGAAAGCACCAAATACAGCTAATTTCCCCCATGTTATTCTGAAAGCCTACCACTTGAACCTGGAATTGTGGAATTCTTAAACAAAGAATGGGATAGTAAATTAAACAATAACTAGATATGCACATATGACAAATATGGTCTGCAGAGCTATTGAAAATTTAGATTTCATCTTTTTCTGCTAAGGGCATCTTCATGTACAAGGTAATAAACAAAATGTGGTCATCTAAGTACCATATTGAAAAGCAATAATAAATTATTTGTTTATAGGCTGGAACTACTTCATGGTGTTGGTAAGTTCAGAATGTTACAAAGAAAAACATCTCTTTAATATACAGTTCAAATATTGCAAGAGCCTCAGACAAATGTCTTCGTTCCAATTGATAACAGATTTCCACATATGAAATGAAACTGAGTCAAGAAAACTGATTTGAAACTATAAGCCAAGGTGCATTAACTGAATATCAATTGAAAGAGACAATATTGCTACACCTGCAAATCTTGTTAAATTAGTAAGTAAAGTACTACTCTCTTTTTTTTTTCAATTTTCCTCTGAAGAATAAACGTGGGTGTAATCGAAGCAAAGTCTGAACTCCAAAAGACATTCTTTAGCCAGAATGATAGTATCACTCACCGAAAAGCAGGTTCAGCAAAAAATGGCAATATCCTGCCGATCACAGGCAGTATATCACTGGCCTTCCCATGGTAAAAAACGCCTGGAAAATTCTTGGCAGTGTGAGAAACTAGCTTCAAAATCGCAATAACTTCTCTCTCATTTGCTGCAAGACATGCAAATTTCAAGCTCCATAAGCATTCTTAGCGGGAAAAAAATTTGCTGAATTTTAGCTGTAATTCAAAGTTAACTTTCAACATTCATTTTAAATTAAACATTCCATCGATCCGAAAGCAAAATAGCAAATAAATAAATAAGACAAAAACATATCCTACAGTATTTCCATCCACTTGAATATTGTTATAGGAATTAACGTAAAGTTTAGGGTTTACGAACCGGAAGAAGGGACGACGTAGGTGTGAAGAAGATTAGGAAGAACGGCGCGAAATCTGATCTCTAATGCATCATCGTCGACGTTGTTGGGAGGTTGAGAAGAGGATGCGACTATGCGTTCTCGGAGTTCGTGTACTAAGCTGGAGAGGTTAGTAGCCATTTTGGCTTCCTTCTCTCTCCCTCTACCTCACTATAGACTATACTGAACACTCTTTCTCTTCCCTCCAAATTCGAAATGTTCACTTAAGACCACTTGGATACATTCCCTCAATTGTCTTTTCTCAGAGTTTTGAAAACCAGTCCGGACGGTTCGACTGAAATTGGTCATTAACAATGACTAAAATACTCACTGATAATATTATAAATATAGGTGTTTTCCATGGTTACTGACAAAGTATCATTCCTTGGTGTGTTTTCACCATTGAATGATGAGTAAAATTTACTTTGTAAAAAACAAAGCAAGCATAGCCTTTACCTATAAATATATATTTAGAGAAAGGTACAAATAAATGCAGAATTTGCAAATAGAAATCCGTCGAGTTTGTAAATAGATGTATGTGGTGTATTTTATCAGTCTGACCCTAATGACTAAATTATATTTGGACCTAACCATTAGATCAATCAAAGTATAATGGATCGGGCGGTGTAAAATTTTGTTTTATTTAACTTATTCTTTTTCCTTTTTAATCCATTAAAATATTCCAAAAAATAAGCAACTGTTGAGACACCACTACTTTTTCGTTGGAGAGAGAGGAAGAACGCTTGAGAGAAACCATAGCGTATATGGAATTTCAATACATTTTTCTGTCAACAAATTGCAGGGGAATTCTTCAATTTGTTGAACAAAAACACCAGTCCTGGTAGAGCAAAAAAATTCAGAAAAAAAGTATTGAAAATTTTGGAAATAATGAAAAATCTGCTCTTACAGAGATTCGGATTACTGCATACAAGAAGCAGTTCACATGGCTGAACATGGGAGAAATTTTTCCCTGGAATTTTCTAGTCCTCTTTATGTGCAAATGGAAGTAAAATTTTCTATTGCTATATTGAGAAAGGGCACAAGCATTTTTCTGAGTTATTTTATGAAAGTAATGGAATTCCTCAATGTTAATTTCAACATTACTGCAATTCCGTTTTTTTTTCAGCAGAGATAAAAAGGTAAGAGAAAGAACTTGAGGGATATAAAATTTCAGGCCTTAATTACTCTATTTAATTATCCGGTGAAATTGATGAACATTCATCTGTTCTTTCTCCAGAAAATTCTAAGAAGAACGATGAACAAAATTGAGGAAGGCGTTGTTGTCATTATTTTCAAAAATTTCAATACCTTTTTTTTCTGAATTTTAGCTTGTGTTTTTGTTCAACAGCTTGAACTATTCCCCTGCAATTTGTCAACCTAGAAAAAATATGTTGAAATTCCAGAAAAGCTATGGTTTCGTTCTCGAGCGTCTCTCTCTCTTGAACGGAAAGTAGTGGTTTCTCACTCAATAAACAATTGCTTATTTGTAAGAATACTTTAATTGATTAAAAAATAAGAAATTAAATAAAACAAGTTTCTACACCGTAGGATTATATTTTGGTTAATCTAATGGTTAGGGTCCAAATACAATTTGGTCATTAGGGTCCAATTGAGCGGGACTGGTATTTTATTTATAAAATAAAGTATTACAATTTCATAATTAAGTTCTAATTACAATCAAAGACATTTTTATTTTTTAAAAAACCATTCTTACATATTAACAAAGCATAACTCCCCCAAAGAATAACTCTCTAAATCGAAACAATAAATCATATGGTGAACATTTTACGTTTTTTACTAATTTGACAGTTTATGAAGTAAATTGATATTTAAGTTAATTTTACACAATTTGATTTTCGGGTCTGTACTTTGTCAATATATAAATATAATTTATTTATTTATTTATTTAAAATACTCTTGATTGTAATCAGAACTTAAGAATGTAAGTTCAAATAATTTGTTTTGTAAAAAAAACATACAACATACCTTTATTTGCGAATTTTTAAACCACGTACCTTTATTTACAAATAGGGCAAACTACGAATATTTTATTTGTACTTTGCTCATATTGTTATTTCTCTTATATTTTGGACCTCATTACCCTCATATGATCATGGCTTGATCATTTTCTCATCTCGCATAATTCACAAATGGTCATAAATACCTATACTCGTGTAAATATATAAAATAAATATAAACAAATAAAATCATAAATGAAAAAAGTTAGCAAACGCGAAAACCTCTCTTCCAAATGCGAAAACCTCTCTTCCAAACAACAATGGTCGAAAACTTATCTCTTTCTTCAAGGGATGGCCACCTCCTGCAGTCTGTTCCACCGGACAAACCACTAGATCGGCCGACCTCGAAGACCTTTAAGGATACCCTCATGGGGGACTCGTCTTCTTCTGGTGCTATAACTAGGGCACCTGTCGATCTGCGTGAAGGAGGTTTGGCTTGTATTAATTTTGAGAATCCATTACGCCCAGAAATAACCATTGCACTAGAACTGGTAAATTCTTGGTCTCATAATTGGATTGATGCATTAATTGTCAAATTACTCGGGAAAAATGTTGGTTTTATTGCACTCCGGCGAAGAGCACTGGAATTATGGAATCCAAAAGGTAAATTTGACATCATGGACCTTGGTTTTGGCTTCTTTCTGGTACAATTTGAAAACATGTCTGATAAAGAAGATGTGATTCGGGATGGCTTCTGGCTAGTCTAGGGTCATTACCTCACCGTTCGAACCTAGTCACCAGATTTTGTCCCCTCTAGTGCAACTGTTTCAGCGACGATGGTCTGGGTAAGAATCCCACAACTGCGTTTGCAATTCTACGAAGGAGATTGCCTGCTTTTGATAGGGAATGCACTAGGAAAAGCTATCAAAGTAGACCGCAACATCTCCAAGGCAATTAGAGGCAAATTTTCTCGGGTTTGTGTCGAAGTGGATCTCCTTAAGCCACCGATTGCCTATTTTAGTCTGAATATGAAAGAATACATTATCGAATATGAAGTCTTATATATTTCCTGCACCAAATGTGGCAAATACAGGCACACTAAACCTCCGTGCATCTATCAAAATGTGATCCCTTCTTCCAATGCTCAAACTAGTAACCATGAGGAAAATATTCCAATGGCCATGGACACTGAAGTCAGTACAGGTACAGCAGCAACAGTGACTGGTACGAAGGGAATTCGAATTCAAAATAGTTTCTCATCCCTTTTGTATGCTGATTCAGATTGAACTCATAGTCTACATAGTGTTGCTATGGATAAGGAAGATGATCCATTTTTCATCTTTGCATTAGGAAGAGGAAGCGGATTAGAAGGGATACAAATAGACAATAGCCCCTTTCTAAGTACTTAAGAATGTTCTTGACGGCAATCCAATGCTCGTCTCCTGGATTTCCTTGGTAACGACTCGTTACAGATAACGCGAACGCTACATCAGGTCTAGTGCATAGCATAGCATACATAATCGAACCGATTGCGCTGGCGTACGGGACTACAGCCATGCGTCGTTTATCATCATCGGTTTTAGGACATTGATGATTGTTTAACTTTACTCCATGTAACATGGGTAAGTTACCTCGTTTCGATTCAAGCATGCTAAACCGATTTAGCACCTTTTCAATGTATGTAGCCTGTGAAAGACCAAGCAGTCTTCTCGATCTATCTCTATAGATCTTTATACCAAGTATATAAGCTGCTTCACCAAGGTCTTTCATTGAGAAGTTACCAGATAACCATACTTTTACCAACTGTAGTAGAGCATTGTCATTTCCCATTAATAATATATCGTCCACATATAGTATGAGAAATGATATAGAGCTCCCACTTGCTTTCTTGTAAATGCAAACTTCTTCGCAATTTTGTTCAAAACCAAATTGTTTTATGGTTTCGTCAAAACGCTTATTCCAGCTTCTAGATGCTTGCTTGAGTCCATAAATGGATCTCTGAAGTTTGCAAACTTTATTTGCATCCTTCGATATGAAACCTTCAGGCTGCATCATATATACATCCTCAAGCAGGTTTCTGTTTAGGAAAGCTGTTTTCACATCCATTTGCCAAATCTCATAATCGTAGTGAGCGGCAATTGCAAGCATGATTCTGATTGATTTGGACATAGCCACAGGAGAGAAAGTTTCGTCATAATCAATTCCTTGCTTCTGATGATATCCTTTCGCTACTAACCTAGCTTTGTAGGTGCTAACCTTTCCATCCATGTCTGTCTTCTTTTTGAAGATCCACCTGCACCCAATGGGTATTATCCCTTCGGGTGGATCAACCAAAGTCCACACTTGCTTAGTATACATGGAATCCATTTCAGAATCCATGGCCTCAAGCCATGCTTTAGAATCTGGACTAGTAAGAGCCTCTTCGTAGTTTTCGGGTTCGTCGTCTAACACGGGAACCTTATTATGATCTCCCACTAGAAAACCATATCTAACTGGGAGTTCACGAACTCTTTGTGATCTACGAATAGGTGGCACTGGAGTCTCATCTAATAGGACTCCTTCGGGTACCTCAACCGCCTTTGTTGTTTCAGTCGGTGTTTGTTCTTCTTGAACTTCGTCAAGTTCAATCATGCTTCCCTTTTAGGTTTCTTCGAGAAACTCTTTCTCTAAGAAGGTTGCGTGCTTGGATACGATTACTTTCTGATCATCTGGATGATAGAAGTAATATCCCATAGTTTCCTTAGGGTATCCAATGAAGAAACATTTATCAGATTTCGAATCTAGTTTGTCGGATGCAATGCGTTTGACAAAGGCTGAACAACCACATACTCTCATAAATGAAAACACGGGTTTCCTACCAACGAACAATTCATATGGTGTGGAACTAGCGGATTTAGTTGGTACTCGATTTAGGGTGAAGAGGGCAGTTTCTAAGGCATAGCCCCAGAACATCTTTGGAAGTAAGGCCATGCTCATCATGGATCGTACCATATCTAATAGGGTACGGTTTCTCCTCTCGGACACACCATTGTGTTGTGGTGTATAGGGAGGTGTCCATTGTGAGCATATCCCACATTCAGTTAGATAATTCAGAAAATCATCTGAAAGATATTCGCCACCTCGATCAGATCGAAGCGTCTTTATTTTCTTTCCTAATTGATTTTCTACTTCATTCTTGAAGCATTTGAATTTCTCAAAAGCTTCTGATTTGTACTTCATCAAGTAGATGTAACCATATCGGGTATGGTCATCTATGAAGCTTACGAAGAATCTGAATCCTCCTCTTGCTTGGACTGACATAGGACCGCATACATCTGAATGAATGAGTCCTAGAGTGTCTGATACACGCTCACCTTTATTGCTAAAGGGTGTCTTTGTCATTTTACCTTTTAAACATGATTCGCATGTTTCCAATGATTCGGGATCGATTGGATCTATAAGCCCATCTGAATGTAGCTTTAGCACGCGTCTCTTGTTTATATGGCCTAAACGACAATGCCACAAATAAGTTGAATTATCTAGCTTATGTCTTTTGGTATCAATTGCAAAAACATGAATTTTGTCATCTAACACATAAATCCCATTTTGTGATATTCTTGAAAAATAAAAGATCGAATCTTTATAAAAATTGCAACTCTTGTCTTTTATTGAAATATGAAAAGCCATCGTCAATAAGGCGGCTAATAGAAATAATATTTCTAGATATTCCTGGAATATCCTCAGGCTGCATCCGGTATCAAGTACCAAAAGTTTCAGACTGTGAAATTTCAATATAAAACATACCAGATGTTGAAGTCCCAGCTTCTTCCCCTTTTGAGGAAGGCTAGGTACACTAGACCTGGCAATTATCGTGTTCGAGTCGTGTCATTTCGGGTTCGTGTCACAAAAGAGTAAACCCAAACCCAACCCAAAAACTTTCGTGTCAAAGTCGTGTTAACCCGTTCGGGTTAGTGTCGATTTCGTGTCGTGTTTTTGGGTTACATGTAATTTTGTTATGCATATATATTAATAATAACTCTTAAAAATATAAAAAGATATGGTACTGTTTTTAAACGTTTTATATCATTTTTAGATTATTATGTTAACAATAATTATCGAAAAGTTCGATAATATCATGTTAGAGGGTTATGTAATGTGTTTATAACAATTTAGGAAATTCAAATCAATATTTGCAATTAATAATTATAATTTTATTATCTTTATTAATAAAGTGACATAAACACACAAGAGAATATAACAATAATTTTCAATATCCGTGTCAGTTTCGTGTTTTCGGGTTGACACGGAAATGACACGAAAATTAACGTGTCATTTCGTGTCGTGTCAACTTTCGTGTCGTGTCATAAAACCCTAAACACTAACACTAAAAAAGCATGTCATGTTCATGTCGTGTCATCGGGTCGTGTGTCGCTTTGCCGGGTCTAAGGTACACCAACAGTTTCTTTTCCAATGCCCGTCTTTACCACAGAAGTGGCACTCTCCTTTGGGCTTTTTCATTCCTTTCCCTTAGCTTTGTAGGGCACGACTTTCTTACCTTTCTTGGGATAATTAGGATTGGGATAATTCCCTTTCCTTTTCTTTGATCCCTCAATGACAAGAGCCGGTATGGCTTTGCCTTTCTTCATATTGGGCTCAATTGACTTGAGCATATTTGCAAGCTCTTCAAGAGAGGTTTGCAAGTCATTCATCTGATAGTTCATAATGAACTGTGAATAACTCTCTGGGAGGGATTGAAGAATTAAGTCTATGCTTAATTCGTTATCCATCGCAAATCCAATACTAGAAAGTTTGGTAATGTAGCCAATCATCTTGACACAATGTGTCATGACAGATGTGCCCTCTTGCATCCTACTACGATACAACAACTTGGATATCTCATAGCGTTCGCACCTGGTTTGTTTCCCAAACAATTCCTTTAGGTGCATGATGATGGAATAGGCATCCATTTCCTCATGTTGCCTTTGTAATTCCGGTGTCATCGATGCAAGTATGATGCATCCGGCATGATCATCATCAGCCTTGTGCTTCTGGTAATCATCAATTTCCTCAATGGGAGCATCATCAGCAGGGAGAGGGGGTATCGATGTATCAAGTACATACCCTATTTTATCGAACTTCAAAACAATTTTAAGGTTACAAAACCAGTCGGTGAAGTTTGAACCATTTAATTTGTTATCGGTAAGAATGTTTTGCAGATTGGTTTTAGTCATGATTATAAGAGTGGGTTTAATTAAAACTTGAGATGTGAGAAAGAGTAAACGTATGTTATTCATTTGCTTTAAAGTATATCAATCTAAAATTATAGGCATTTTGTTTATTTTAGATTGCTCCCACTATTTTGCCAAATTAATAGCCCTCCATATTAATTCGAAGAATTTCACAAATCCTTTAGTGAGCTAGGATCCTAACTCCTGAGATTTCGCCTTGAGTTTACTCAACAAGCTAGTCTCATTCATTAGGTAGATTCATGTAATCAATCACATCTTTAATGTGATTCCTAGGTTATTGGGTTACTAACCACATTAGTAACTAATATGCTATTCATATTAATCCCAACAGTCTTGCCCATTAGTTTATGACAACATGAATTTACTCATCCAATTATCATAATCTAATTTAAGTATTACCCCATATTCATGAAAAATGATTTTCGATAATTCAGGTGTTACCGAAAGGACCCCGAGCTTGAGTTTACTCAACAACCCAAAGGCCCTCAGCACTTCCGGCTGAATTATAATATTAGGGAGGGGCAACCGATTTTAATAACCTGTTTATTTACTTAACTTTTTAATGAGAGATTTTGTTTTAGGTCTCATAATCTAACTTATTCTTGATTTGCTTTAGCATACATCAGACACATACATTCACATACATTGGCGTTATGGACATATCATCTAAATTATTCCGTCGAGCCAGAGACGGAATAAAAGGGCAAACCTAAGGAAATACTAACTATTACATATTTCTCTTTAGGTCATCCTTCTCCTCCATGGCGCCTTGAAATTACATATTAATTTCTATACTACTAAAGAAAACTTCAATTGAATTGAAGGGAATCAGATGAGAGGAGAAATTACAATAGATAGTAGAAAGGCAGGACTCGCAGACCCTATTTCAAAAATACCAAAAGACTAAAGAGGGTCCAAATATGTCCATAACTCCAAACATGCATAGACTCAATTAAATAAATTTAATTAGTTGATTACATAACTATCTTATGTAATATTTATGTTAATCACATTAACTTATCAAATTAACTTTCATCCAATTTTACTTCTAATAGTTTCGTATCTTTTATATTAATCTTTAGATTAATATAACTATACAAAACTTTAATTATGCACGTCCCAATTATTTTGATTTTAATTCATTTAACATTTTGATTTACAAATTGGTAAAACAAACTTTTAAACAAATTTTCATTCGATAATCAAAACAGAAAACTATCAATTTCTGAAACATATATATTTAAATATAAAAACGATTTTAAATATATATATATCAGTTCTAAAACGGTTTTAAAACGATTTTCAGAAAATAGAAAAAACTACTATAGATTTCCGTTCTATCTTTAGAATTAATAAAACTGATTTTATCAATCTAACTATAAAACTAATAGATTTTGTTATGATGATTATCAACCAAAATAATTAGGAACATACGCACAATCTATTTTAATTAACAATTAATTAAAACTTATTTATCTTTAGAATTAATTAATCAAAACAACTTGTTAATTAATCCTAACTATAAATATTTATTCAATCCTATTGAAAACTTCTAAATTTTCATATATGAAATAACGGATTTAACGATGACTCTGATACCACTGTTGGAAATTAGGCTAACGTATAGCAGTGGAAATATAAAATTTTAACCTATTTCCATTTAACCACAAGATCCGTTAACCGTTATTTCATATAAAGAAGGATAAGAAGAAATACCTTTTAGAAGTTCTATCTACCATTGCAAACGAAGTGCCCACAACTTCAAAAGAGATAGAAACTATCTACCAATCTGCACCTATCCGAAACAGACCTTCCAGACCTCCGAACGACAATCCCTTCGGTGGAAACGTGGAAGAATATGTCTAGAAGCTCCTGTCCAAAAATCGCGACGATCCGACGGTTCAATCTCCGGAAATCCGCGAAATCGTGAACTGACCTGATGTAGGAGTAGTAAAACGAATTTCTCCCTTTTGTTTGTTTTTCTTCTTCGAGTTCCCAAACACGAAATAAAACACGGGAAGATTAATTTGGAATCAACCGTTGAATAGCAACCAAAGTAGATTGCCTCTAATTAATCAACACAAGATCAAGGATAAAAGAAATAGATGAAAAACAATTGATCAAACGAAGCCGTAGAGAAATCTCGTCCTCGAACTAGGGGTGTCGAATTTTCTCTCTCTTGGACTAGGTGATTTTCGAAAATCACAGTAGGGTATGGCTTTCTTAGATTTCAAAAATCTTAAGGGAAGGGGTATTTATAATCTCTTGTATCTAATCCCTGGTTAGATAGAATTAGGTTACTGAATAGGAATTCCATTCGGAATAGAATTCCTAATTATTATCTCACTATATATCTAATATATTAAGGATAATAATAATAACCTTATTGGATAATAATAGGAGTATATTAATCTAATTAAAACTTCTAACTTAATTATCTCTTAATTAATTTAATTCACATTCCTAATCTAATTAGGATTAACAAAATCAAATTAATTATTCATGTATATTACTACATGAATTTCGACCCCCTTATGTCCATGGGCCTTATTGGGCTCAATTGGGCTTCTATCAATTAATTAACATCTATCTCTCTTTTAGGTTCCAAGTCTTATATGTGATCTATTAGGTTCTTATTGCTTCTAGCCGTATGCAACGTTATTAAATTAATTTTCAGAGAATTATATTTAATCTTTGCATAACGGAATGATGTACAGAGTATGTGATTAGCAAGTCTGTAATCATTCCCCCAGAGCTACAAGAAGACAGGTTGATTCTGTCGTTAACCTTTCCGTATTAGTTACAGTATAATTCGATCCTTTATCAACTACATCCTTGAACTGAATCTTATGACTATGGGTGATGTGAAGTCACATATAGCGAGACGTTCGTTTTACTTGTACAGGCCGAGTCAACTCAAAAAGATAGGTTAAGTGAAATCTGTATTTCTTACTCTTAAGCTATCACCTTGCAAGGATTTAGAGTCGAGTCTTCCACAAGCGATCCATGGATGTATCTCCCATTTATCGGGAGTGATAAATGCTCAATCCAATATATAACGACTTCGCAATCACTTCCTGTGATACCTAACGTCTACTGTTCACACCTCAGAGTCATCTCTGTTAAGGATCGTGTTACACCAGAGTCAAAGCATCACATTCTGTAATCCAAAATACCAATTAATATTCCTTTGAGTCTGAGGATTAGTTATACCTATTAATACCAATGAGATGAACAGGTGACAAGGATGAATCTACCCATCCTGTTATCTCAAATCGGATCCCCAATCCTAATGAACAACGTTTCATCGGATCTATGTAACTGTCCAGATATCTGTATATATGAAGCTTGTGAGATCAGCTTTCTGTCGGACAGAAGACATTGTTATATACAAGTCTCAACAGTGATATGTCAATCCCAAACATATCACTTGACTTGGGGTGGTTTTAAGTTTATCAGTTTACTATAAAGTTTTGTCTCACTTCATGCTTGTATGAACACTTTATAATCACTTTAAATAAACTTACAGATTTCCTTTTATTAGACTTTATTTAGTGCTTAAAAGGGATTGCCTTTATATAGTTATAAAACATATATCTTATTAAACAAATGATATAAAGAACAATTCATTTACATTAAGTTTGTATCCTAGAACAATTGTCTATAGGACACTAAACCCCAACATGTGTTACAGGACTGTTCCATGATGAAGCATATTTGGCTTCGTTGCGTCCCGGCCCAATGGCAACCCATCTTTTTCTCGACCTCATTATCACAATGTCTGCAAGGGAATATCAGCTCTCATCTTCGGTTTTGTTGCTTCGCCTGGCCATTGTTTTTGCTATATGTATTTGGTGGATTTGGAAGTGGCGGTGCACCAGGGTCATTGAGGGTATGGAAGAAACTCGGGATAAGCTCGGCCTCCTTTTGCTCCGTGTGGCTGAAGTCCATAAGCTACAATAGTACACTATGACCGGGGGCCCCTCCTTGCAATCAGAGGCTTTCTGTCTTTTGGTAAGCTTCTGATTTCGGATGGGTTAAGCTCAACTCTAATGGGGCTTCAAAAGGGAATCCTGGGACTACATTGGCAGGTGGCGTTCTGAGGGATGCGTATGGTAATTAGATTAGTGGCTTTGGTCTTAATGTCAGGATTTGTAATGGTCTTCTAGCCGAGCTATGGGGGCTCTACTATGGTCTTGAACTAGCTTGGGTGAAAGTTTATCAGAATGTTATCTTTGAACTCAACTGCCTCAATGTTATTGGGTTCATACAGTAGGATTCCTCCATCTCCCATCCTTTTGTGTGGTTGATTAACTAGTGTCGTGTTGTAAAGGATCGAAATTGGGAAGTAGTCTTCACACATATTTTTCATGATAGTAATCGTACAGCTGACTGGATGGCGAAATTCGTAGGGACTCTCCCATTAGGACATCACGAGTGTGGTGCGCCTCCTGCAGGCCTTCTTGATATTTTGCACCATGATCGAGTTGGCTACAACCACACTCGAGCCTCTTAGCTTTGTCTTCCTTTTTTGTTTTTCTTGTCTGGGCCTGTTGATGTGTCCATATTTATGTACATCTTTATATCTTAATTCTCTTTACTTTAGTGTTAGCTTTACTTTATTAGTGCTTATTTACCTTGTTTGTGTTTTATAGGTGTTTTTGGAGATTCAATTCAAATTGAAGATTAAAATGCTAATCTTATGGATTAAAGTGAAATTGGAGAAATCTGTCAGGTCCTAACCCATGCCCATGACTTAGGCCATGCTAAAGAAGGAAATTATTCACTAAAAAGCTTATTTGTCCTAACCCATGCCTATGGGTAAGGACCGGTCCGAATTTAAGAGTTAAATTATGATTGGAAGACTTCTATTTTATGATTTTTACTAGTTATTTTCATTATTAAATTTAATTATGTTAAGACATTATTATATGCTTTAATTCTATTAAGATTTCAAAATACAGAATCCTAAGAGTTTAATTCTATATAGGATTGTATTATTAGATTTTTATAGGCAGTTATTTAGTTTTCTAAAACATGGAAAGTGACAAGGCGGGAAGAGTGGATTTTTATGTTTTTAAGAGACAAGCAAGGACATCGAAACATCGTCTTTTTTTCTTCTTCTAGGGACATCAATTCTTCTTCAAACTTCTTCATCTTTCTTGTGTATTCTTCTTCTATGGTGAACTAATATAAAGCTAGAGGTTTTTACATCTTTAATAATCAATTGTGAGATCATTCTGTATTTCAACTTGTTCATTTATTTCAAGTAATTGATTTCTATTCTGTTCTTATTCGTATTGCATAATTTAATTGAATCATTGATTTGATTATTTACTTATAATTGTTTGCTGATTAGGTGTTTAAATACATAATCATTTAAATCATCTGATACAAGTAGCAAATAACATACTTAATTGTGGACAAACTTTTAATTTATGTTATGAATTGATGATTGATATACTCTAAGTAATCTCGCTTGTGTGATTGTAATTAAATTAAATTCTAAAGCTTCTTTAGAATTGTTTGATTGATTAGAGGTAATTAGTGAGCTTTTCCTGATTATCTAAACGGTAAGAAGAGACTGGTTGTTAATACTTTTTAATAACTAGCTAATTTATTTGAATGGTTGAAACATATATTTTTCTATGATCGATGATCAATTAGTTAATTTCAAGACTTGAATTTAACCTCTAGATGGAATCACCTCATATTAATTTATCCACATCAATACTTGATGTTTAATTACCCTTCCTGCTTAGGTACTTCTAGTTAATTTTATTCACTAAAATCTACAAACTAAACCCTCCTCATTTACTTTTAATTGTTCATTCCATAAATTTTTAATTCAACCTGTCTCCGTGGATTCGACCCTATTCCACATTTACTACAGTTTTCTAGTTCCAAGAGTAGGTATTTATTTTTAGTGAATTCGACACTCATCAAATTTTAGGCCTTCTTTGTGCATAAAAAAATCATAAATAAATAAAAGAATACATAAACCAATATTACACCAATTTAACAAAATCAATCACAACTTTAATAAAATCACCCACAGAATTAACAAAAAAAAAATCAAATACTTAAGTTTTTAAAAAAATATAATATTCAATTCAATAATAAATACAATACAAAAAGTCAAGTATTCCCAAAAACTCTTTAAATATAAGGTTCAAGGTATAAATCTTTGTTAATCTAACCTTTATTGCATAAATTCATAGTTTATTTTGCAATTTGTGCTCTTAAGGTTGATTTTTGGCAAAACCTAACTTCATCTTCAACCTCAAGCTCTCTCTCCATCCATTAGCGAACCTTCAAATGGGTAGAAAGGCAAGTTCCACAAAAGGCAAGGGTATGTATACTTTAGTAGATGGAAGTGCTAACGACCATGAGGTAACATTCATCCCGACCTTAAAAACTCGTTTTCATACTTCTTTTGATTTAATTGATGAAATGGAATGGAAAATGTTTGAGTTTTTAGCTATTTTACAATCTAACCCTATATATGTTTTTTATTTCACCTATCTAGGAACTTTAGGGTTAGACAAGGTTGTTCGAGCCATCCTAAAATTTCAAAGATGGTTTATTGGTCACAAAGAATTGATGTATAGAATTCTTATGCACCTAGAAAAAGGAAAAAACGAAAAATGGTGAAACTTACTCTTTCCATATGAAGGGGCGATTTTTCAACAAAATGAAGGCTACTTGGATAGAAGCTATGATGGATGTGGAAATGGTGATAGTGCTACGGTAACTTGGTCAGAAGGTATGGATTGCAAAAAGGTGTGGCTTGAGCTCATGAATCGTGATGACTTTAATGCAAATAATGCGAGTTTCAGTTATTTGCTTGACCTATTTTTCAATCTAATTCACAAATTCATCGCATTCAACCTTCTGGGAAAGAAGGAAAGTAACAAGGTTAATGGAACTAAACTCTTCCTATTGTGGTCTGTGAAAAAAGATTAGAACGGATACAAAGGGTGGCATTTCTAAAAGCTTTAACAAAATGATTGCTATGAAGCGCAACAGAATATTAGGTTAGTAATATCTAGGGTAAAATATAAAAACAAATCATATTTACTTTGGTTTATTAATTTATAAATACTAGTATGAGAGTTCCTTATTTGTAAAGACATTCTTTTTCATTAAAACCATCCAAATCTATTAACTTGATCAAAACAAATTCAAGCAGTATTCAGTATCTTTGTATCCTCTTAACATATAATAAAACTTTATTAAATTAGAAATAAAAGTAATAAAATGATTCAAATTTCTACTGTTACCTAACATTTTAACAAAAAAGTCTATCATCGCAAATGTAGAAAACCTAAAACTCGTATTTGTAAACTTTTAAACTGCGAGAATATATTTATAAATATGTAAAACCATAAGGTTTATCTATGTAGTTATCCTAATATCTAATTATATATATATATATATATATATATAGGTTTTGTGATTGAGAGGAGAAGAAATGAAGACTTGGTCAATTGGGTTGGGAATGAAAAAGGGTAAGCCAATAATTGAAATGGTGTTAATCCTCTCATCCCGCAATTCCCTGCACCAAAATAAGCATCCTTTCCCCTACATTCATCTTCTTAGCTTTAACTTGCATCTTCTTAATTGTCAACACTTTTGCTATTCTCATCTCCTTTCTTCCTCCTCATTAGAAAAAATAACTCAATGAGGAGGAGAAACTGATTATACAATACAGGTTTGATTAATTCTATTCATTTTATTTATTTCTTTGATTTGCATAAGAATAAGAATAAGAATTAGAAGAAGAAATTAGGTACATGAACTTTGGTCCTTGTCAAGATGAATGATTTATTCTCAAATTCGTTCAAACAATACTCTGATGCCAAGCCAGAAGAACATGATGTGGAGGCCGGAAATGTGCCTATGAGTCTCGATAAATTCTTCGAAGATGTTGAAAGCGTGAAGGAGGATATAGGAACAGTTGAAAAGCTGTACAAGAGCTTACAAGAAGCAAATGAAGAGAGCAAGACTGTGCATAATGCTAAGACCGTTAAAAATCTCCGGTCCCGAATGGATACAGATGTATCACAAGTCCTGAAACGAGCCAAGATCATCAAAGGAAAGTTGGAAGCTCTCGAACGATCAAATGCAGCTGCACGAAACGTGCCAGGTTGTGGTCCAGGTTCGTCAGCAGACAGAACTAGGACCTCTGTGGTTAGCGGTTTAGGGAAGAAACTGAAAGATCGTATGGATGAGTTTCAAAGTCTAAGAGCGAAAATGACATCTGAATATAAAGAAACCGTAGAACGAAGGTACTTTACAATAACAGGAGAAAAGGCAAGCGAAGACACAATTGAGAATTTAATTGAAAGTGGAGAAAGTGAGAATTTTCTACAGAAAGCAATACAGGATACAGGGAGGGGACAGATAATGGACACAATATCGGAAATACAAGAAAGGCATGATGCAGTGAAGGAGATAGAGAAGAATTTGATAGAGCTGCATCAAGTGTTTTTGGATATGGCAGCGCTAGTGGAGAGTCAAGGACAACAACTGAATGATATAGAGAGTCATGTGGCGCATGCGAGTTCGTTTGTGAGGAGAGGGACAGAACACCTACAGGAAGCAAGGGAATACCAGAAAAGCTCAAGGAAATGGACATGCATTGCCATTTATGGTTTTATTCTTATTCTTTTATTGCTACTTCTCCCACTCTTACCTACAATTTTGACTCTCTTAAAGATATGATCTACCTATCTTATCTTGCTTCATTCTTCTTTTCTTTCATTTTTTCATTTTGTCTCTAAATTTATCTGATTTTTCCAATATATATATACATATTTCTTAGATTATATATTAACCAATTATTTTTTGGAGAGCTACCAAGCTCATTGCTTTAAATTTTCTATTGCCACCCCTAGAGGGATGTTGCCAATCTTAGAACCCTCCAATATTATGCCTTGTTTTGATCTAGTTCTAGATATATTATAGATTAAAAAAAAAAAAATTGGATTAATGATCTAAAGGGCATATTTTGGTGTCAAAGGTTATGATTTCAAATTTCATTGAATTCAACTTTTAAATCTTTTATTTGTTTGTTTTTTTTTTTGTAAATAGCTATATATATTATTATTTATTATTAATTATTTTTAAATGATTTTTTTCTTTAATTCTTTTGAATTCAATTTTCTTTTCCAAAATCATTTTTTTTTTACTTTTTGAGATTAAAAGGTTTAATTTTTAAATTAAATTTTAATTTATAAATATTGTAAAAAACTAATAACTAAAAAAAGATAAAAAAAAACGTTAGACTTTGAATTTAATAAAATTAAAGAGTACTCACCCTTTATAAGTTGGACCCCTTTAACTTTTTACCCTTAGAGCACCTCTAGTGGTGCTCTTTACGGACTGATCTTAAATATTTTAAGGTGTCTAACCACTATTCTATATAAAATTCATAGTATTCAGATTTGGTTTGTATCTAAATTTGAACACTGATATTTCAATTTGAGGAAGAAATGAAGAATACAACAAAGAAAGAGAGTGGAGAAGCACGCGTATCGACACAGCAAAGAAAGAGCGGTGGAGAAGCACGCACGCGTATGTTTGGAAAAGCAAAAGCTTGCTTTTGCTGTGGCCCACTCTAAAAAAACGAATCCCCCTATTGTTCCACTACCTTTATTTATCTTAATATTTTTTTTTCATAAATTGTATACAACATTGTAATATTTGTTTTTATAAATTGTTTTAATATTTGTTCCTCTACCTATTTGTTCTGCTACCTTTATTTATTTTTATAAATTCAGTTTTAAGTTTTGAAAAAAAAGTCCAACGGATACATTATATACATCGGTAATATTTTGTCCTATATATATAGTGGTAGTTTGGTTTAAAATGGACAACAACAATTCACAATCTTTAATTATTTTCATATAACAAATTTTTTTCAAATGGAGCATAATCGTGATGGATTCAATCAGTATTATTCTTTCATTCCCGATTCACAAAACACAGAACCTCCAAAATTCCAAAATTCGAGCTCAAATTCTCAAATATCTCCAATCCGATCCATTGCACGCAGTTATCAACATGAGTCAAATATATCACATTCTCTGAACCCACCAATGTACTACAATCCGGAATATCACTACCAGTCAGGTAACTACAACCATCTCTCGTATCTTCCACAACCTTATATCAATCACGAAAATTCGAACAGAGATCATTTTGGAGTAGCCACAATGCAACAAGATTCACCTAATACCGGATCTATTGCCGATTCAGAAGAGCTTCCAACTGATGTTACTGGTGACGATCAATCAGATATGGTGAGGACAGACAAAGGGAAAGCAACGAATATGAAGTGGACGGAGACCCGAGAAAAACTTTTATGCCAAAGTTGGTTGATAATAACTTTAGATGAAGTTATAGGCAATTATCAAAAAAAGAAAGATTATTGGAAAAGGATAACAAATTACTACAATACTCACAGAAATGCGGACGAACCTGAGGTGACTGAGGAGCAGGCTTCCAGCCAATGGTTCAGAATGAGTAGGGAAGTTTCAGCATTTAATGGAGGGTACATTTTGCTTACTTCATCATACCACAGCGGCCATGATGAAAAACAAATAATTCGCATGGCATGTGAATTATACACTAAGAGAAGTAAGCAGAATTCAAAATTTCGTTACCTTCACTGTTGGGAAATCCTAAAAACCCAACAGAAGTGGATTGATTTTGCAAAAAAAGACGATGATGTTGGTTCTTTAAAGAGAACAAAGAAGAATGCATCGGGAGCATACACTTCATCTAGCTCACCTCAATGTGAAAGTGAAGGTATATATGTCACTGAAGAACGTCCAATAGGACAAAAAGCGGCTAAAAAGGCCGCAAGAGGTAAAAAGAATGCATTTAGTGGAACTGATCTGATACAAGCAGCTGCAAGTCGAGTAGAGAGACAGGCATCGTTTGTCGAATACAACTGTTTATTGGAGATACGAGAAAAAAGGGCATCCGAACAAGTTCGCCTTAAAGATTTTGAAACTTTTCGAGCGGATACATCCACCATGGACGGAATCACTTTGAAAAATCACCTTATGGTTTGCGAATATACTAGGGTTCACTGTTAACTTAGGTATTTGCAGTGCTATGCTTGCGGAGCTATGGGGTCTGTACTTCGGGTTGAAGTATGCTTGGGATAGACATTTTCGTAGAGTTGTATTCGAAATGGACTCGCTTGTGGTTGTGGATTTGGTGAAGAATGGTAAGGATCATAGGCATAGGTTCTTTTGGCTGATTGATGAGTGTCAAAGATTGTTAAGACATGATTGGGAAGAGGTTAGGTTGATTCATGTTCTCCGTGAAGGTAACCATGCCGCGGACTGGATGGCGAATTACGCAGGAAGTTTACCCCTGGGTCTTCACGAGTGTGAGGTGCCCCCTGCAGGCATCCTGGATATCTTATTTTTTTATATTTGTGGTACTTGTCTTCCTAGGATAACTAGTATCACTTAGCTTGTTTTTTGTTGTGCTCCGGGGTTTCGTCCCCTCCATTAAGATCAAAAAAAAAAAAATTGTTGCAACATCATTACTTCCAAAGTATGGCCTTAGTTTTTTTTTTATCTAAATTATGTATTTTGTAATTTTTATCTAAATTTTGTATTTTGTATTATGTAATTTTTATCTAAATTTTGTAACAATTAGATTTTTGATATGTATTTATTTATTGCAATGTCATTACTTCCAAATTATTATTATTAAAAATTAAAAATTACATTACCACAGCATAAATTGAAAAGATTACATTAGTCAATATCTTCTTCGTACTCGTCAATGTTTCTTAAAGATGTCGCGGCTACACCTAACTGTATTTTAAGGTATATCTCTTTCTCCTCTGTAATATTCGTTGCATATTCCACGGGGAAATTTTCCATGGAGCGTCTCCTTTATTTCTTGGCCAAGCTCGTCCTAGAAGGTAATCGTTCTTTGAAGCACTGATACTCTGTAGTAATCCAAATTCTAATTTATAGTGATCCCAATTTTGCACAATCGAGTAAGGATAAGTGCGATGAACCTCATGAGACATTTCAGACTTCGTCCATCTTAAAAAGATGATGGAGTTGAAATTTTTTCTGGGGATAATTCCCCTCTAATTATCACGCAATAATCTGACGAACAAAGATTTCCATTCATCAATAGGCATAAACCATTTCAGAAATGTTTGAATATGTGTAGGAATATTTCCTTAATTCAAACTATTCAACCATTCCTCTAGAGTGAATTCGAATGGCATGTAATGCATATAGCATAAGAACCATACCATGTGTAGTGAGTATATTGGAAAATCGCCAGCAGACGGAAGCTTGAAGCAAAACATAAATGGAGTTTTTGGATGAAACATTGTTGGACTAACAAAGGTCTCTCCATATACACGGATTGCATTGTATTGGTAATCAAGCATCTACGTCGTGCAATCAGACTTACTCAAAGTTGACACTATGCTTTTCTCGGGAGGAAAATAAGGGAATTTGAAAAATAAAATAAAATTAAAAAAATGATTATGAAAAAATAAAGAGCAAAGAAGTATACAAAAGAAAAACAAAGAAAGAAAATGATCCTTTTAGTTATTTTTATTTTTTCATCAGTATCAATATCACTTCAACTGATCATTCGGGACATCAAACAGACGACATTTTTCACGAGGTTGAAAGTTTCAGAAACTAGACATCTTGAGGAATTTGGGGTATATTCGTGGGCCCAATTCGAATCTGTATGAATGGAGAAATAATTTTTGGAAGTTAAATCACATATTTAAAACATGTGTAGTTTTTAATTAAGTTAGTTGCTATTCCTACTCTAGTTGTAACTAAGTTAACTATCCATCTATTTAGCAACTATAAACCGAAATTAAGGAAAATAGTTAGTTGAGTGAAATTTAGGAGTAGTTGATAGGGACGTTTTGTCCCTATCTTTTCAACGTGATTTACGGTTTATTTTGAGCTAATAATTAAGTTTAATTACAAAAATAAGTGTGTTTCGAGTAAATAATAAAATAGTAATAATAATTGTGTTTTTAATAATTTTTCCTTTTCTTTGATTAATTTCAGAAAAAAATAAAGCATCAAGTAATCTCGGTGTTTGTAGTCGTATTTTGCATGTTCGGGATAAACACACGAGATGCAAAGAACAAAGGAAGAAATGGCCAAATTTCAGCCTTGTACCATGCGGAGCGAAAAATGCCTTACGTGGAGCGTGCCATGTCATTGCGCTATTCCCACTAATTCACGACAGTCAACCTGATCCTTATCCCAAGTTAATAGAGTCTATGCGGAGCGTGACCCAAAGTACGCGGAGCGTGCATTATATGAAACAGTTGACAAAGCTCCAGTACCTCAAACACGTGGAGCTTGCCCTGAAAGACGCGGAGCGTGAAGGAGTGATAGTTCAAAGATGAGTTCCAGTACCACAACCACACGGAGCTTGCCTTGGTCTACTCGGAGCATGGCTGAGTCAACGACCTTTGGGTCTAGTCTACGTGTATGTGAAATCTGCAACGAAGTGAGAAAAGGCAAAACACGTGGAGCATGGCCTCAAACACGCGGAGTGTGCCATGTGAAATCAACAAAGATTGTGTGAATTATTCCAAAACTTGCATATTTACGATTTTACCCCCGAGCTTGATATGTATAAATAAGTGTTTAACACTCATTTTTGGTATTCAGAATTTATGTAATAAAAACTCTATCACCTTGAGATCTTGTGCATTCCTTCTGTCACGCCGTGGAAATTCCGTTCCATCCGCATCCACCAAGCTCGAGAGTTCCACCTCCAAGTCCTAAGCGACGACTTTGAGTCCGGTTAGCTAGTTCTAAGGGCCGATTCTTCTTCCATTTCTACTTGTTAATTAGCTTGTACTCTTTCTATGTACCAGGCTTGGTTGTATTCCGTATTTACGCGTTCAACATTTATAATATATGATTTACAATTTCAGTTTCACTATACGTGTTATTATTTATTGCTTTATAATTGATTATTGTGTAGGTCGCTTACGAGCTCCAAAATCTACTAGGATTCATATAGGTGTCGCCTTACTAGAGTTGACAATCCGGAAACCGTAGGAATTGATGAGCCATGGAACTTACGGGGCCTAGTTTCTGATCCTAAGAATTAAAGTCGCCTTAAGTGGAAATCACGACCTAAGAACCTCATGGAGTTGTTTGGTCTATAGATAGTCGTCTTTGCAAGAGTAAATTATTAATCATATATATTTTGAATTGTTTGCCATATGTTATAACTTATCACTACCTGTAACACTTCATTAGAGTTTGAATTACATAAGTCTGTTTCACCATAGTTTATGAGTAGATTATAGTTGTCACCAAACTCAAGTCTAAAGTATTCACCGCTTAGATAACGTGTAAAAACCGAGTAGTTTAATACTTGTAGTTATAAATCCCGTGGATTCGATACCTGGTCTTTGTTGAAACACCTTTCCACATAATTTTGATTTGACAAAATTGTTTAAGTATAAGTGAAAAACATATTCTAAACACACTAAGTTTAAATGCTTTGATTTATTCTACTAATGTGTTTGTTCAATGTTGAGTTAAATTGATTATAAGACATAAGGATTAAAAGGCCCAAGCCCAATACAAGTGTCAAAGCCCAAGTCAAACAACTCAAGACAACTCGGCCGGCGTTTATCAAAACGATGTCGCTGTGTGCAAAACGCAACTCAGCATGAGAAGGATCTAGAAGACCTTCAGGGAACAACTTCGGAATGAAGCTGCTGAGTTGATTCGACAAAGCGTACAAGACAACAGCTGGCTAAGGAAAACTTCCAGACAAAGTATTTTTACTTTGGGTAAAGTTCAGACGACACAGTATGCTATCTAGTTGACTTTGCCATAAAAGGAGAGACATTCTGCTGAGCTGACCAAAAGCTGACCGAGGACAGAAGATACACAAATCTGATTAGTCGAGAGCTCTGAGCAAGTCAGGATGACAATGACAGGAAGCCGTTTCCCTCCAACGGTTATTTTGAAATTCGAAATGACCGATGCCTCAAGACGTCTCTATAAATAGTGCCATCAGAAGCTTCATTCAATACAGAACTTTATCAAGCTATTACGCTAACCAAATTTCTACACAAGTTCTGCAAGCAAGAAGCAAAGCAAATCTTACACTACATTTCATATATTTGTGTAAAAGTCTAGAGTGATTATTCAATCATCTAAGGTGTCTTAGCAATCATTGTTTAGGACAAACACTTATCATTTCTAGAGATTAGAAAGGAGAGGCTGAGTACTCGGTTATAGTACTCAGCGAGAGATTAGGATTGAGTAGAGGTATAGAGGAAGGTACTCTTGTTATACTCAGTTGCTAAGATTGTAAAAGGTTTGAGGCTCTACCTTTAAAGAGCTCAGTAGAGGATTCAAAATCTCGGAACGTGTTCCGGGGACAGGACGTAGGCTTAGAAGAAGCCGAACCTGGATAAATCTGCTGAGTAACGTATTTCTTACCTTAAACTCCTTATATATATTGTTTGCTTAAATAACCAAAAACTGACCAAGTAAAGAGGTCAAGCTGAGTTGTGCGCATCGAACATCTGAGCTCAGGAATAGACTTTAAGTGCTATCTCCTGACTCAAGTCAAGAAACTGACCTAGTCACCAGTTGATTAAGCCAGTATCTTACTGATCACTCAGCGCCGCTGTTAAAACCTTTTCTCTTAAGAAAAGAAGTTTTCCCAAACTTAAGAAAAAGTTTAAATAGTTCCTAACCCCCCCTTGGAACTATACTTGCAACGTTATAAGGGACCACCAAGTGGTATCAGAGCTTAAAAGCTCACTGTAAAAGGTCTAACAACCTTGAGCCGATCCCTACCATGGGCGAAAACAGTACTCGGTTTCTCCTAGGAAACCAAAGAACTCAGATACTGCCTGAGGGGCTGTCCATCACTCGGCCTCCCCTATTCTTCGGGTCTAACTATACCTTCTGGAAGAATAGGATGAAAAATTTCATTCAGGCTACAAATATGAGTGCCTGGCTATCTATAGTTCAAGGCCCATTTGTACCTGTCGAAGTTGTGGCTGGCCAAACAGTTGTAAAAGCTGAGGCCAAATGGACAGAGGATGATCTTAAGAAGCTTCAAAATCACGCTTCGTCTATCAATATGCTTCACTGTGCGCTCGATGCTGCAGCATATAATAAAATCTCAGGTTGTGAGTCGGCGCAAGAGATCTGGAAAAAGCTGGAAGAAACCTACGAGGGAACCAATAAAGTAAAGGAGTCCAAGGTGAATCAGCAAATGAGACTGTACGAGCTGTTCGAGATGAACAACGATGAGGGCATTTCAGACATGAATGCAAGGTTCACCAACATCATTAATGAGCTCAAGAGACTTGGGAAAATCTTCACTGAGGAAGAACAAGTCAAAAAGATACTCAGGAGTCTTCCTAAAGACTGGCAAGCAAAGAAGACCGCTGTTGAGGAAGCTCAGGATTTAACCACCTACAAATATGATGAACTCGTCGGCTCATTGCTGACCCATGAGATATCTATGAAAAACTTCGAGGTGAAGGAAAAATCTGAAGACAAGAAGCAGAAGTCTCTTGTCATGAAAGCTGACTCCACTGACGGGAGCTCAACTGATGACGAGGAAATGGCTATGTTCACAAGGAAGATGAAAAGGCTATTCAGGAAGAATGACAAATATTCTAAGAAGCCTTACAGAAAGTTTGATAAGTATAAAGCTGACTCAAGCGACAGCAAATACAAAAAGGACAGCTCAAAGCCCATTACATGCTTTGAGTGCCATCAAACTGGCCATATTAAGTCAAGCTGCCCCACACTGAGGAAAGACAAGAAGAGCGGCAAGAAGGCAATGGTGGCTACATGGAGCGACAGTGATGAGTCTTCATCTACAGAAGCTGAGGCCACCGAGTCAGCAAAGATATGCTTCATGACTGACGAACTTGCTGAGCCGTGCCTCTCTGAGCATGCTGACCCATCCGTCGCATCAGATGACGAGGAGTAATCAAATGAGGTAAGCCTGAGATGTGCCGAGAAGTTAAAGATGTGGTATATTGACAGCGCATGCTCGAGGCATATGACTGGTGATGAAACTCAGTTCATCACGTTTGAGCATAAACGAGGAGGAAGTGTAAGTTTTGGAGACAACAAGAAGGGTAAGATAGTAGGGTCAGGAACCATTGGAGGTAATCCTACTATTGAATCTGTCTCCCTAGTCAGCGGACTCAAATATAACTTACTCAGCGTAGCTCAGCTATGTGACAATGGGAGAAAAGTTATATTTGATGCTACTGGATGTAAAATATACGAGGGTGAATCAAATAAGTTAATTTTAACTGCCCCTCGCATAGATAATGTCTTTATGCTAGACTTAGAGAAAAAGTTTTCAAAAACTGTATGCTTAGTATCAAAGGAAGAAAATTCCTGGCTATGGCACAGGAGACTTGGTCATGTAAGCATGGACCTCCTGGCCAAATTAGCAAGAAAGCAATTGGTTGAGGGACTGCCTGAACTTAAATTTGAAAAAGATCAATTATGCCACGCTTGCCAAGCTGGAAAACAAACCAAACAATCTTTTCACAGCAAAAATATTGTCTCAACTAAGCGTCCGTTAGAGTTACTACACTTGGATCTTGGATCTCTTCGGTCCAGTCCAGCCGCTGAGTCTGGGTGGAAGAAGATTTTCCTTGGTCATTGTAGATGACTTCTCTCGGTACACGTGGGTCATCTTGCTGAGTAGCAAGGATGAGACCTTTGAGACATTTTCAAATTTGGTTAGAAAAATTGAAAATGATAAAGACCTAAAATTAGCTCACATCCGTAGCGATAATGGTGGAGAATTCAAAAACCAAAAGTTTGTTGAATTCTGTGAAGCCAGCGGCATTGACCACAACTTTTCTGCTCCTAGAACACCTCAACAAAATGGGGTTGTTGAAAGGAAGAATAGAACTCTGGTTGAAATAGCCAGGACAATGCTGGATGAGCATAGGCTTCCAAAGTATTTTTGGGGAGAGGCTGTCAACACAGCGTGCTATATTCTTAATATGGCTCTAGTTAGACCTATATTAAAGAAAACCCCCTATGAACTTTGGAAAGGACGAAAGCCCAATATTGGATACTTTCGTGCCTTTGGCTGTAAATGTTTTATTTTAAATACCAAAGATAGCTTAGCAAAGTTTGATTCAAAAGCTGATGAGGCTATCTTTCTAGGTTACTCAACAAACAGCAAAGCATACAGAGTTTTTAATAAACGAACTCAAGTTTTAGAAGAGTCAGTACATGTTGAGTTCGATGAAACTAACCCTGCAGGTAGATACCAGCCGCTGACCGAGGATGATCCACACTCAGTAACCGCTGACCAAGAACCAGCTACTGAGTCATTCACTAAAAGGCTGACCAAGAGTAAGAGTGAACCTAAGATTACTTTCACTGACCCATCTACTTCTGCAGAGATTGTTGAAACACACACAGCACAAGACATAAATCTACCTAAAGAGATAAGGATTCCAAGAGGGCACTCAGAGAGTGCAATCCTTGATTCTGCTGGGAATACCCTGATGACAAGGAATCAACTCAGGAAGTACCTCAGCAATGTAGCCTTCGTCTCCGTTCAAGAACTGAAGAATTTCGCCGAAGCTGAGTACGATGAATTCTGGATGATTGCAATGCAAGAGGAGCTCGATCAATTTAGAAGAAACGATGTATGGGAGCTAGTGCCTCATCCAAAGAGTCAGAAGACCATTGGAACAAGATGGGTCTTCAGAAACAAGATGGATGAACAAGGGAACGTGGTCAGAAACAAAGCAAGACTTGTAGCTCAGGGCTACAGTCAGCAAGAAGGTATTGACTACGGTGAGACCTTTGCCCCAGTGGCAAGGCTAGAGGCAATTAGAATTCTATGTGCATATGCATCTTACATGAACTTTAAATTATTCCAAATGGATGTCAAAAGTGCATTTCTTAATGGAGTTATAAACGAGGAGGTTTATGTTAATCAACCTCCAGGTTTTGAGGACCCTAAATTCCCAAACCACGTTTATAAACTCAAAAAGGCTCTGTACGGCCTCAAGCAAGCACCACGTGCTTGGTATGAGAGGCTGACCAGTTTCCTACTGACTAGAAATTACGTCAGGGGCAAAGCTGATACAACCTTATTCATTAAGAGAAAGGGTAAAGATACCCTGCTGGCCCAAATTTATGTTGATGATATAATATTTGGTGCAACTAACGAATCAATGTGCAAGGAGTTTAGCAAACAAATGCAGACTGAGTTTGAAATGTCCATGATGGGAGAACTCAACTTCTTCCTCGGTCTTCAAATTAAACAAGGAAAGAATGGCATCTTCATCAGTCAAGCCAAATATGCCAAGGAGATATTAAAGAAATATGACTTGGAAAATTGCAAGCCAATATCCACTCCTATGGGCACTGACACTGTCCTCTGCGCTGACGAGAATGGTAAGTCAGTAGACAGCAAATTATATCGAGGTATGATAGGCTCTCTACTTTACTTAACAGCCAGTAGACCGGACATTCAGTTTTCAGTATGCTACTGTGCTAGATATCAATCTAACCCTAAGGAATCTCATTACATTGCTGTAAAAAGAATCCTTAGATATTTGCAAAGCTCAGTGAATGCAGGTTTATGGTATCCCAATACTCATGATTTCACACTCATCGGATACACTGACGCTGACTATGGATGGGATAAGCTGGAACGTAAAAGCACCTCTGGAGGATGTCACTTCTTAGGAAGCTGTCTTGTATCCTGGTTCAGCAAAAAGCAGGCGTCAGTAGCCTTATCTACCACTGAAGCTGAGTACATTGCTGCTGGTCATTGTGTTGCTCAAGTCCTATGGATTAAGCAACAGCTTGAAGACTATGGTGTTCAAACAAAGACAATTGAAGTCAAATGTGACAACAAAAGTGCAATTGATCTTTCAAAGAACCCAATTCAACACAGCAGAATGAAGCATGTCAGCATCAGACATCACTTCATTAGAGATCATGTACTCAAGGGTGAGATCAAGCTGACCTTTGTCCCAACGGACGAGCAGCTTGCGGATATCTTCACGAAGCCACTGGCTCGTGAGCAGTTCAGCATACTGAGAGAAGCTATTGGTATGTTTAATCCTCTTCAGTAAATTCCTGAACTAAATGAATATGCATGCTGAGTGAATTACTATGCTGAATGATTGTTTTTGCTAAGTACTCATTGAAATTAATTGAACAACAAATACTGAGTAAATTTGCACACTGAGTAAGTTAGTTTAAACTTAGAAATAATCCCTTTATGCAATACTGACCACTCAGAATATGAAACGCTTAGTATTCTAAACGCTGAGTGTTAGATCCGTTAGAATAAATACAAGAGCACGCGTATAGCCACCTAGGATGACGTACGCGCCGAATGTGTCATAAATGCCAGGATCATTATCGGTTCACAATCCCGAGGCAAAACTGACACATGGATTCGTTAAGATCCACACTTCACCGCTATAAATAATGGGTAAATTCCTATTGTTTTCTCTTTACGACTACCGAATTCTAAGGCAAAGAAAGCTTTCTCTCTAAAAACTCTCAAAGCTTCCCAAACGCATCCTTCAACTATGACTAAAGTTTCCTTCAACATTTCCGGTGCCGGCCATCCTAAGCCCAGCTCCGATGAAACTTCCAGGCAAACCTCTGTGCCGGAATCTACCAAGGTCACCTCGCCGAGCAAAGGAAAAACTGGCCAAACCTCCTCTGGTAAGGGAAAGCCTAAAAAAGTCAGGACCTATTCAAAGGTCTTCGAAAACGTCCAAGAATGGAAGGTTGAGCCCTCAAGATGGGTATCTGAAGCCTTCGTACAATCCGAACAACCCTTCTGTGAGTGGATTTCGCAGAATGGATGGACTGAGCTGTTTTCGATTAGGGATCCCACCTATCCTGACCTTGTAAAGGAGTTTTACCACAACCTTCGCGTTGCCAATGATAACCAGGACTACTTGGTAACCGTGGTGAAAGAGAAAACCATCTTCATCAACCCTCTCTACCTAGGGAATCTGCTCAAGTTAAAAACTGAAGGAGCAAGGCTAAGGAGATTTGGAGATCAGGATGGTACTGGGTACGAGGTCAACTTCTGTAAGCCTGCAGGCCACTCAGGAGAAGTATCCAGTTCCTCCATGGGTCAGCACCAGAAGATGGCTCATTATCTGCTGAGTTATTTTATCTATCCCAAGATTAACTGCACCACCTCAGCAACAAACTTCGAGCAATGCTTCATCTGGCATATGCTGACGTACAAGCCGATCAACATGCCAGTATTCCTCGTTGCTGGCTTCCTAAGGAGTACCGGAACTCTAAGGCTAGGATCACTCATCACCAGGATCCTCACTGCTGCTGCTGCTGCTGGACAAGCTGAGGAAACAGTTGTTCCGCAGAAAGGGAAAAGATCTAAGGCCCCCGCTTCCCAAAAAAGAAAAGCTGTTGAGACTACCTCACATGATGCTGAGTCTCCAGCTAAGAGGCAGAAGTCAGCTGGTACTAAGGGTCAGGAGAGACCTAAGTCAGCTGAAAAACGGAGCAGGCAAGATGAGCCTAAAACTGAGGACACTAATGAGCAACCTCAGAAGAAGCAGAAGCCTTCTACACTGACTCCCCTCAATGCTATCCCTACTGACATTGTTGTGCCTGGTGACTCTCACTACACACAGTGTTTAGGAACCGTGTCTGAGGAACAAGAAGAAGAGGTGCATCTGGACGACCAGTTCATTGCACAAGTTGAGGAAGAATTGGATGGGGATTCTGATGACGATGATGAGAACAATGATGATGCTGACTCCGAGGAGACAGCTAGTGAAATCGAAGCTGAGCAAGCCAATACTGGGTTGGCTGCTGGAGAAGAGCAAGAACTTGACCAACACAATGTTGATCAAGTCCAAGAGCAAGCTGACCTCCCTCATCATGATCAGGAAGAAACTTCTCCTTCTCACTCCGGCAATTCTATTCAATATGTTACATGAGCTGACCTATATCTGAAAAAACTGACCTTAGACTTACTCGATTAAACCTTTAAATGTTTAGAGTAAAACTAGATCAGTAGCTCAACTCTTACGGGGGAGCTTGCTAAGTTATAATAGGTCAACTATCATGGGGGAGCTCAATACTGAGTTCCTCGCTGAATAGTTTTGCCAACATCAAAATGGGGGAGTTTGTTGAAACACCTTTCCACATAATTTTGATTTGACAAAATTGTTTAAGTATAATTGAAAAACATATTCTAAACACACTAAGTTTAAATGCTTTGATTTATTCTACTAATGTGTTTGTTCAATGTTGAGTTAAATTGATTATAAGACATAAGGATTAAAAGGCCCAAGCCCAATACAAGTGTCAAAGCCCAAGTCAAACAACTCAAGACAACTCGGCCCGCGTTTATCAAAACGATGTCGCTGTGTGCAAAACGCAACTCAGCATAAGAAGGATCTAGAAGACCTTCAGGGAACAACTTCGGAACGAAGCTGCTGAGTTGATTCGACAAAGCGTACAAGACAACAGCTGGCTAAGGAAAACTTCCAGACAAAGTATTTCTACTTTGGGTAAAGTTCAGATGACACAGTATGCTGTCTAGTTGACTTTGCCATAAAAGGAGAGACATTCTGCTGAGCTGACCAAAAGCTGACCGAGGACAGAAGATACACAAATCTGATTGGCCGAGAGCTCTGAGCAAGTCAGGATGACAACGACAGGAAGCCGTTTCCCTCCAACGGTTATTTCGAAATTCGAAATGACCGATGCCTCAAGACGTCTCTATAAATAGTGCCATCAGAAGCTTCATTCAATACAGAACTTTATCAAGCCATTACGCTGACCAAATTTCTACACAAGTTCTGCATGCAAGAAGCAAAGCAAATCTTACACTACATTTCATATATTTGTGTAAAAGTCTAGAGTGATTATTCAATCATCTAAGGTGTCTTAGCAATCATTGTTTAGGACAAACACTTATCATTTCTAGAGATTAGAAAGGAGAGGCTGAGTACTCAGTTATAGTACTCAGCGAGAGATTAGGATTGAGTAGAGGTATAGAGGAAGGTACTCTTGTTATACTCAGTTGCTAAGATTGTAAAAGGTTTGAGGCTCTACCTTTAAAGAGCTCAGTAGAGGATTCAAAATCTCGGAACGTGTTCCGGGGACAGGACGTAGGCTTAGAAGAAGCCGAACCTGGATAAATCTGCTGAGTAACGTATTTCTTACCTTAAACTCCTTATATATATTGCTTGCTTAAATAACCAAAAACTGACCAAGTAAAGAGGTCAAGCTGAGTTGTGCGCATCGAACATCTGAGCTCAGGAATAGACTTTAAGTGCTATCTCCTGACTCAAGTCAAGAAACTGACCTAGTCACCAGTTGACTAAGCCAGTATCTTACTGATCACTCAGTGCCGCTGTTAAAACCTTTTCTCTTAAGAAAAGAAGTTTGCCCAAACTTAAGAAAAAGTTTAAATAGTTCCTAACCCCCCTTGGAACTATACTTGCAACGTTATAAGGGACCAACAAGTATCAGAGCCGATGGTTCGGTTGGGAAGATATGCATGAGATCTAAGGAGATGTGGGAGGCTCTCAGTTTGACCTCACGATGGGAAATCTGTGCTTGGTGCCTTGTGTCGAAAGTCTTCCTGATATTGTAGTGGTCAGGCGGCGTGTTTCGCGGGTTGGCGACAGTACAAGATGATTAGACAGATTATCGCTAAAGGGGAGGCTTGTGGTCCTTGGTCTGAGGGGAGGATTGTTGGGTATACATCCCAAGTCCCACATCGCAAAGATACAAGGGAGATGCATAGTTTATAAAGAAGTTCACCAACTACATTAGTATGAGGCCTTTTGGGAAGGAGCCCAAAAACAAATCCGTGCGGGCTTGGCCCAAAGCGGACAATATCATACTAATGGTGGAGCTGTTGGTGAACTCGTGGGCCTACAGTCTTAACCGAATTTATTACTTGATACGACGGGATACACTTTCCCCTACGCAGCATCTAGTAGAATTAAAACACATAGAAAGATCTTAACCATAACACACACACAATAGTTTACCGATCTACTAGAGGCGCTTATCAAGTTTTTGGCGCCGTCGCCGGGGATTTATATTTTCTTGCAATATTAGACAAAAACATTTTATTGTTAGTCTAAGCATTCTTTTTGTATAAATTGTTTATATATACTTTCACTAACAACATTATTTTTGTTCATATTTTTCTATTTATTTTCTCTAGTTTATGCTCACCCGATCTCAGAGTGGTACTATTGTTCCTATTGATCTTGAAATTGAACATACTCTTTGTAGGATCCGGAGAGAAAAGATGGCCAATGTCAACAATGAAACCAACCAACCGGAGAACAACCAAAGGCAACCCAACCAACCCGTGAACAACATCTGAAAGGGAGGAGGCAACGACACAAGGACAATGATGGAGATTCTAGCTCCACATAGACCTTAAAATCGCAATGGAATTGTCGCCCCCACCATTCCGACCAACACGTTTGAGATCAAGACGAGCATGATCCAATTGATCCAACAACTCGGTCAATTCGGGGGAGAACTTCATGAGAACCCTAATGAACATCTCGATAAATTTCTTATGTGTGTCGATACTTCTCGGCAAAATGATGTTCCGGCTGAGGTCGTGCATCTAAAGCTTTTTCCTTTTTCTTTGACAGGCCAAGCTTTGGAGTGGTTGCGATCATTAGAAGCGGGATCAATCACGTCATGGGACGAGCTCGAGAAGGAGTTTCTTTGCTATTACTTCCTGCCATCCAAGACGATTAAGTTGAGAAATGACATTACATCTTTCCAACAACTCGAATATGAGGCCCTTCACTCAGCTTGGGCTAGATACTGAAAGTTGCTCCAAAATTTCCCCCACCATGACATCCCCAAGTATGACCTTGCAACTATGGATTTTGCCGCAGGAGGGGATTTGTTTAGGAAGTCGGCAAGCGAGGCTTATGATCTTATCAATGAGTTAGCTAGAAAAAGCATCCAATGGAAAGAAGATCGGCTTGTCGGACCCTCGCAACATCAAACATTTTCCGTGGAGGACGAGGCTCCGAAATTTTCCATGGCCGAGATGAACAAGAAGTTAGACGCTTTAATGGCACAAATGAGCCTAAAAAATTCAGCACATATCCTAATGTGCTCTCATTGCGGTGGCGACCATAACGGTCAAGATTGCCAAGCCGGTAGTCCTTTTGCCGGTGACGCTGAAAGTGTAAGTTATGTGGGAGGGCAGCCAAGGTATAATTCTAACTATAACTCCTATCATAATTCAAATGCTTATCACCACCGTAATAATAATAACAACGGATGGAAGCCTCAACACCAACACCCAAATTTGTCATATGGCAACAATCAAAACGTGTTGAAGCCCCCATCTGAATTTAACCATTAATACAAGGAGCACAGGTTGGGTCAATCCCCAAATCCCCAAGGAGGCCAAAACTCTCAACCTCCTAGCAACGCGAAAGACTCTACGGTAATCAATCTTCTTAAAGAAATATCTTCTCGTCTTGCTGATAATGAGGCGTTTTGCAGGGATTTGGGGCACCAAGTGGCCCAATTAAATCGCCAACAACAAGAGAGACAACAAGGGTCTCTCCCGACGAACACCGAACAAATCCCACAACTAAAGAATCGGGAGTCTGCACAAGCGATAGCACTCCGAAGTGGTAAGGGTTTGGAACCACCGGTTCCAAAGGCGATACAAACCGCTCCAAAGGTAAGTAACGAACCGGGAGAGGTAAGCAACCCCGGTTCGAAGCCAAATTTTTTAACTTCCTCGAATAATAATAAAAGTGGTAGTGATCCAATTGGAGCTTACGTGTCGAAGCTCCCATTCCCATAAAGATTATAGAAAGAAAAATTAGATCACCAATACGACAAGTTTTTAGAAATTTTTAAGAAACTCCACATAAATATTCCATTCGCGGAGGCATTAGAACAAATGCCCACTTATGCGAAGTTTCTTAAGGAAATCCTTGCCAAAAAGAGGAAGTTAGAACAAAATAAATTGTAGTGCTTACGGAGGAATTCTCATCTACAATCATGAACAAACTCCCACCCAAGCTTAAAGACTTAGGGAGCTTTTCCATCCCGTGCACAATCGGGAATGTCGAGTTTAGTAGAGCTTTATGTGATTTACGTGCTAGTATTAATCTAATGCCTTTATCTATTTTTAGGAAACTCGGATTGGGAGAGCCAAAGCCTACAAATATGACGCTTCAATTGGCTAATAGATCATTTGCCCAGCCAAAAGGAGTAGTGGAGGATGTCCTAGTAAACGTTGACAAATTCATCTTCCCCACCGACTTTGTAGTGATCGATATGGCGGAGGATGATTCGGTACCCATCCTCTTAGGTAGACCATTTCTTGCAATCGGACGAACTCTTATAGATGTCCATGAAGGTAAGCTTATACTTCGGTTGCAAGACGAAGAGGTAGTGTTCAATGTCTAGAACTCCATGAAATTTCCCTCTAATACCATGGAAGATTGTAACTTTTTAAACTCTCTAGACCCTATTGATGTTTTTGTTGAAGATTTATAGGTGTCCCATGGAGGCCTCTTTGGGTCCAATTGATAATGAGAACGTGGATGAGGAGCCGCTAAACAAGCCCTTTGAATACGCTTTCGAGATAGAGCAATGTTTATGGGCAAAGAACCGGTTCGAGGGTTTGGATCGGGATAGTAAAGCAAAACCAAAGTCCTCTTTAGAAGAGCCTCCGACTTTGGAACTTAAACCTTTTCCCCCTAATTTAAATTATGTCTTTTTGCAACTTCCTAACTTCTTACCAGTTGTTATATATTCTCTTTTGACAGAGGATATGGAGGAGGCATTGTGATATTTCCATATTTCATAGGTGTTTATTTACATTTTAGCCACTGTTTTTAGCCTTTTTCAACTATGTTTGTTTATTGTTTTCGTGTTTTAAGTCAATTTTGTGTTTCCCTTATCTTATGGCATGATTAGTGTTTTTCAGGACTTTTTGGACTTCCTCGGAGCTTTAGGAAGCAATCAAGCATCAACCGAGAGAACGAGGAGCTGAAACGGACCAGGCCGCATGCTGTCTCGCCGAGACAACTTCTGTCTCGCCGAGACAGCCTCTGTCTCGCCGAGACAACCTCTGTCTCGCCGAGACAGCCTCTGTCTCGTCGAGACAACTTCTGTCTCGCCGAGATAGAGCGCGAACCAGCAACGCAAATCCGGCTCTTTTTGTCTAAATTGCCCCTATGAAGACCTGGAAATATCAATTTTCACTCCTGTAATTTACCTTTTTGCCCTTGCAGCTCTTGTTGGGACTATAAAAGGGAACTAGGTTTTTATCTTTAGGGGTTCTTCTTTTTCTTTTTCTGCTGGAACATCTTTTTGAGCAGCCATTGTTATAGAAAATCATACTTTTGGAAGCTGGTTTTGTGGCTCATTTTATAACAATTGATAACTTTCAATCGAAGATTCGGCGACGATCACACGATCACTAGAGTGACAGTCTAGTTCTCTTCTCCTTTGTACTCTCCTATTGATTTTCAATATAATTATGGATTTCATTTTTATCATTGTGATTGTGTTAAATTGTATATCCATGAGCTAATCTCCATCCAATCTGGGATGGAGGTGAATTTGGTGTGAATGATTATATTTAGGTTTGGAGTTAAGGCCTGATTTGACTGTCAATTGTAAACTGATTGTCTGTACTTAATGTCTTTATCCGAGAGGAAATAGAATTCTAGATAGATTTGAGACCGAGAGGAGAGAATCTATTCCGAACCCGTACAGTCAGACCTCACTAGGACACTAGGAGTGCGGTTTTTACTCGGGCTACGGCTTAGGTTTCAACCAAATAGAACTTTATAATGCTTCACATGTTAGAGAACATATTGCCTAACCAAGCTATTGTTTGAACATATGTGAATAGAGGTCTTAGAATACTGATCACATTCATACCTTTTCTAGAATGGTTGCCGTTACAATTCGACATGATTTAATAACTCTTAACTCTCAACCTAAATATATGATTTAGCCAAAGGATCCGAAACCCCAGATTTCTCATCCATTTATCCCATCATTTGTTATCCTTAGTATTGATTTTCCATTCTTTATAATTAATTACGTATTCAGTTAATGCCAAATTCGTCCAATTTCTGTTTGTCTTGACACTTTGACATTTGATTAGACTTAGTGGCTCTGCATTCCTGTCTCTCTGTGGGTTCGACCTGTGCTTGCACACTTTATTACTTGTTGCGATAGGTTTATGCTTGACCTTAATTTTGCTATATATCCAAAAAGCATCACATTGCTCGCGGTGTTACAAAACACAAGGGAGCATTTGGATGGACTATTCACGACATCAAGGGAATTAGCCCCAGCATTTACACACACTGCATCTTTATGGAGGATGAGGTCAAACCCTCCGTGCAACCACAACGATGACTCAATCCGAATATGAAAGAGGTAGTGAAAGCCGAGTGATACCTCCCATTTATATAGGGTTTTTAGGATCATTTTAGTTCGTTTTCGCTTTATTTCTATTCAATTTCAGTACCATTTTGTTATCTTTTAGCTAAAATTAGTAAATTCCGTTATTTATGGCTTTTTCTGTATTTTCAGGCGTTCTTAGGACTATTTGAGCATTTCCGAACCAGACTCGTGCCTTTTGAAGCATGTCCGGACAGTTCGGGGACATTTAGAGCAAATTCCGAAAGTCCAGGGACCGAAACAGATAACTTCCGGAGGGAGCTGCCACTTTTCAGCGCCTGTCTCGCCGAGACAGTGTCTGTCTCGTCGAGGCAGGCCCTCGTCTCATCGAGACACAGCCTGTCTCGACGAGACGAGGCGGGCCGATGGTTCCCAAAAGGGAGCCATCGCGTGGTGTCTCGACGAGACGCCCAGTGTCTCATTGAGACACCTTTTTGTCTCGTCGAGACACCTACGGTCTCGACGAGACGAGACGCGACGCTGGGAAGCTTTCCCAGCGTCTTCTCACCTCTGGAAATGTCCAAAATACCCTCCGAAAACACCTACCACTATAAATAGAACATTATGCCTCCTTTGTTAGGGTTGGCTTTTCTTTTTCCAGTTATTTTCTTTTTCTACTTTCTCTTTTTCCTTGAGCAATTTCACCATTGTTGAGGGGGAATTGTTTTCTTGAAACTCATTGAAGATTGGTAGAGGAGAGAACTCTCTCCCTATTTTTGTAATCAGAATCAGACACATCCGGGTTTTAGATTTCTAATTCCTTTAATTGTCTTTTACTCTTTGCTTGTTTAAGTTAATGGAGATTCTTGTTGATGAATTGTGTTTAAATTGTTTGGTGAGTTTAATTATGAACTAATCCCCATCTTATCTGGGATGGGGATGAGATTGATTGCTTGACCATGTATGATTAGGGATTTAGTGTATGGATTACTCCCAATTGATTAGATTGTGCATGCTTAATGTCCTAGATTTATCAGAAATAGGATCGAGGCTAGAATGAGATTCGATGATGACCAACTAGCCTGAAACTACTAAACCTAATGCCTAGAATCTGACAAATATAGGATTGCAGATAGGTAGTTACCTGACCAAGGAACTACCTAATCCGAATCAGCATAATCTAACCTCGCTAGAGACCACTAGGAGTGCGGTTTAGTGGCTGGGCTACGACTTTAGCCTCAATCCCGTAAAAATGAAATGCTCCAACAAGGGATCTTAGTTTGCGAACTTTTTGATGTATGGGCAATAGACTGCATGGGACCTTTCCCTAAGTCGCATAACAACTCCTATATTTTGGTAGCCGTTGATTATGTCTCCAACTGGGTAGAAGTCATTACTCTACCCTCGAATGACTCAAATGTAGTAGGAAAATTCATTAAGAAACATATTTTTACTCGGTTCGGGACCCCTCGGGCTATAATTAGTGACGGGGGATCCCATTTTTGCAACAGGCAATTTGACCAATTATTACATAAATATGGGGTTGCACACCGAGTCTCTACACCCTACCACCCGCAAACTAGTGGACAAGTCGAAGTGTCTAATCGTGAGTTAAAACGCATTCTTAAAAAAATGGTTAGCACTTATAGGAAAGGTTGGAGCTTAAAACTCGACGATGCTCTTTGGGCCTGCCGAATGATGTTCAAAACGCCTATCGACATGTCACCCTACCGCTTGGTTTTCGGCAAATCATGTCATTTACCGATTGAACTTGAACATAAAGCATATTGGGCTTTGAAATTTTTAAATTTTGATATGCAGGCCACAGGGGAACAACGCCTCCTTCAACTCAACACCCTCGACGAGCTTCGTTTGGGGGCATATGAAAACGTAAAGCTATATAAGGAGCGCACAAAGAAATGGCACGACAAGCACGTGCTGTTGGGGTTTAGTGTCCTATAGTCAATTGTTTTAGGATATAAACCAGTTGTAAATGAATTGTTCTTTTATATCATTTGTTTCAATAAGATATGGTTTTCAACTATATAAAGGCAATTACTTTTAAGAACTAAATAAGTCCAATAAAAAGAAATCCCTAAGTTTATTTAAAGTGATTATAAAGTTTTCATATAAGCATGAAGTGAGACAAAACATTATAATAAACTAATAAACTTAAAACCACCCCAAGTCGTGTAATATGTTTTGAATAGGGATTGACATAATACTGTAGAGACTTGCATGTAACAATGTTTTCTGTCGAGACAGAGAGCTGATCTCACAAGCTTCAGATATGTGGATATCTGGACAGTTACATGAATCCAGTGAAGGAGTTCATTAGGATTGGGGACCCGACTTGAGATAACAGGATGGATGGATTTATCGTATGTCACCTGTTCATCACATTGGTATTAATAGGTATAGGTAATCCTCAGACTCAAAGGAATGTTAATTAGTGATTCTGGATTATGGAATGTGATACTTTGACTCTGTTCAAACACGATCCATAATAGAGATGACTCTAGGGTGTGTGCGGGTAGGCGATGGGTATCACAGGAAGTAATTGCAAAATAGTTAATATTGGATTGAGCATTTGTCACTCCTGATAAATGGGAGATATGTCCACGGATATCTTGTGGAAGACTTGACTCTAAATCCTTGCAAGGTGATAGCTTAAGAATTGAAATAGAGATTTCATTTAACCTATCTATTCGGAGTTAACTCGGCTTGTACAAGTAAAACGAACGTCTCGCTATATGTGACTTGACATAATCCGTAGTCATAAGATTCAGTTCAAAGATGTAGTTGATAAAGGATCGAATTATACTATAACTAATACGGAAAGGTCAACGATAGAATCAACATGTCTTCTTATAGCTCTGCGGGAATGTTTACGGTTCTGCTATTCACAATCCTCGCACTCATTCCGTTATACAAAGATTAAATGTAATTTTGGAAAATTAATTTAATGGTTGTATACGACTAGTAGCAATAAGAATCTAATGGGTCACACATAAGACTTAGAACCGAAAGAGGAATGGATAGTAATTAATAGATGGAAGCCCAATATAGTTCATTAAGGCCCAATAAATAAGGGGGTCGAAATACATGTATTAAATACATGTGGGAATTAATTTATTTTAGACAATTATGATTAGATTATAATTGTGGTTAAATTAATTATAGGATAATTAAGTTAGAAGGTTTAATGTGATTAAATTGCTTCTAATTGTTATTCTATCAAACAACTTAATATTATCTTTATGTTTAGATATAATTGTAGATAATATTTATAGAGTATTATTTAGAATAAAACTCTAAATAAGTAACCTAATTCTATCTAACTAGGGTTTAGATACAAGAGGCTATTTATATCCCCCTTACAGGAGAATTTCAGCCAACCCTAATCCACTAGAGAGGGAGAATTTTGACCCCCCTACCGTAGAGGAAGAAATTGCTCCGATTGCTTCCATTCGATTAATTCTATCTCTTCCTTTTTATCTTTGATCTTGTGTTGATTTGTTAGAGACAATCTTTAGTGATTGTTTTCTTTTGGTTGAGATTCTGACTGATTGGTTCTTGTGTTTTTCTTTGTGCTCGTGAACTCGGAACTAGAGTTGAGGGCACTTTGTTAGCAATGGTAGATAGTTCGTCAAATAAGGTATTTCATTCTATCCTTCTTTGTATGAAATAACGATTAACGGATCTTGGTTTAAGGAAATATGTAAAAAATTTTGTATTTCCGCTGCCCTACGATTGTCTATTTTCCATCACGTGCAAATCCGAGAATTCCACAATGGGGGATCAAGTCTTTGAGTACAATTCTCGCCTTTGGTTGTTCCCTAGCAAGCTCAAGATCCAGTGGTCGGGACCCTACACGGTCGTCAACATATATCCTTCCGGAGCGGTGGAGATCCAAGGACCCGACAATTCAATTCAACGAATAAATGGCCACCGAATGAAAATCTATCAAGGAGGATCTCTCCCGACACATTGCGAGTCCACGCCTCTACAGGCTCCATAAGCACGTACATTCTGAAGAGAAAGTCGAGCTACTCCGACTATAAACGTAGCACCTGTTTGCATTTTTCAAACCTTTGTTTATATGTATCATACAAGTTTTCCATTGTTTTCGGTTTTATTTTAACTTCTACTTATTCGCACTTATTTTCGTATCCCTTCGATTTTTAGTTTTCACCTTTCGTGTTCTATTTTCAGGCATCGTCTCTCGTTTATACTTGTTTTGTAATTTGAATTTAAGCGTTCATCCGTAAATAAAAAAATTAAAAATTCAGAAAAAACAAGAAAAATCAATTCCCTCCTTCATCCAAAATTCACGGGGATCGTGCCTTTGGCCAAGCTCCGCGTAACCCAGGCTCTGCCCAAGGGCCGAACTTAAAAGTCTATCACGCGGAGCGTGCCCCCAAATACGCTCCGGGTACAAAACAGACCTGTACATTTTCAAAAGAATAAATCACAATTAATTCGTACAGCATCGGTCACGCAGAGCGTGCCCCCAAATACACTCCGCGTGGCCTGGGAAAGTTGCGATGTGCAACTTCCCATGGCAGCCTTCGCTCTTTCTCTACTCCCACACTCTTCCCCATTTCTCTCTCCTTTCTCATCAACTAGGGGTGTCAAAATGGGTTAATAGATCGTAAACGGGTCGTGTCAACCTACTCAGATGACCCGTTTATTGAAACCCAGACACGACCCGTTTAACTTAACGGTTTGACACGACACGACTCGGTTAAAACACAGGTTGACATGGGTCAAACTGCATAACCCGTTTAACTAAATTAATAAATAAACAGGTCAATTTTTAACACAACCCGTTTAATAAAAAAAGTCTTATTTATTAAAGATAAGTCTTATTAAATTCATGACCACTTCACTTTATATATATATAAAAAGGAAATAAAAAACAGCAAGTCCAGAATCTAGAATCCCCCAAATCAAACACTGCTCCCTCTTACCTCCTCCTCTTATCTTCGCAAATCCAGAATCCCCAATATTTTCTAACCATGGTATCAAAAGGAAACAGCAAAACAATATTCTTTCAACACAACAAACCAACCAAAAAAAAGGAAACAGCAAAACAATGAATAAAAAAAACAATAATTAGATATAAATGCTTGAAATAATTTGAAGGAGAAAAAGGAAATGGGAGAAAAAGAGAGAAATCGGTGGTGGCTGTTATAAATTAGGGAATGAAAAACCTAACAATGTGTTAGGTATATATATGGAATCCTAAATTACTATTATACCCTCTCTAAAATCTGAAATTTCCAATAGATAAACGAGTTATACAGGTTACATGGGTCGGGTTTGGTGGGTTCGTGAAACAGGTTGACCCGACACATTAACTCGTCTAAAATTATATGGGTTGTAACGAGTTTGCGAGTCAACCCACGACCCGACCCGTTTATTAACCGAGTTTTGCAGGTCGACCCGTTTAACACTTTGACCCATTTAGCCTAAACCTTAACCCACTTAATTTGCAGGTTACGCGAATCGTGTTATCGTGTCATGATCCATTTTGACACCCCTGTCATCAACCCACCTCTTCCTCACCCAATCCCATCACTCTCTCTCTTCTCCATTAATCTTTCCCACTTCCACACTCCACCCCGTTTTCCTTTTCAACCCTTTGATTTCCACAAATAAACTCCCCAAAATCCAAACTAATTCACCCATTAATCATCATTCAATTTCCTATTAATTCACCTCTAATTTAAATTCATTAATCACTCCTCTTAATTAAACCACCATAAATAACATAAAAAAAACCTAAATTCAATTCACCCTTCCATACTCTCTGCAAACATGCGTGCATTTTCCTAAAACGCAGGCACATGGAGCGTGTCATCTGGCAAGCTGCACGTGCCTCTACTCTTTTGTTCCAATTTGTGGCAGAGACTCAGGTACACGGAGCGTGCCCCCTTCTCATTCGACCATTTCTGGTCAGAGAGTAAGTCACGCAGAGCGTGGACCCCGCCAAGCTCCGCGTGACTCCTGGGAATCCGAATTCTTTTTGGATTCCCCCTCTCTCTCCTATATAACCTCCCACTATTCCTTCCTCTTCCCTTCTACATTCCCTACCCCTTCCTCAAATCCACCATTGTTGATTTCTCCAACCTCCCTCAACCTCACTTTTCCACCATGACCCGAAGAGCCAAACGAACCGCAGATAACACCGTAATGGGCGACCTCATCAACCAACATCGTGCCCGTTCTTCCCGTACCTCACAAGCACCACCACCACCACCACCACCACCTCCATCAAAAACCGGAGAAGTCCCACCCCTCACCCTACACTATCGAGCTCCTTTCCACATTCTCAACGATGCGGAATGGCGCAATTACGAAAACATAGCCGCCTCCCCTATCATGGCCCTACCCATCTTCATTATCTCCTACCTCGGGCATCACAACATTGGTCGTGACTTTGAAGACCGCCTCTGGGCACTTGGGTGGCATGATCATTTTTGTGCCCGCCACCTTATTTATCCATCTTTGGTCCAAAAATTCTTCATCTCTCTCACCACCACCGGTATTGAAGGCAATCACGTTCTTGCCTTTCAACTTCTCAACCGCCCCTATTCCATTAACACTGCTTGGATCTGCAACAACTTCACCAAGCAAATGGAGGTCGGGCTCACCGCTTGGCCAATGGATGTTGCACCACGGGACTATTGAAAGTCCATCACAGGCTTCGATCATTTTGACGTATCCAACCTCCACATAGCTCGCATCTGCAACCCCCTCCTACAACTCATCCATAAATTCCTTAATTTTTACTTCTCGGGCAAGGCCGAGTCCAACAAAGTCAATAAACATGAACTTCTTGCCCTCTATTACTGCGAGAACGGGCTTGCTTTTGACTTATCCCTACTTATCGAGTCCACTCTTCGGCAAATGAACAAAAAGAAGCGAGCCGGTTTGGGTTTGGGTCACTTGGTCACCATTTTCACCTCCTCCACTCTCGGTAACGCCGTACTTGATAACCTCCCCAATTTAGCTCCCCGATCCATTGACAAATCCTCTTTTAAAAATCTCTAAAACCCTCCTTCCGGTCCGGGTGAAAGCTCGGGTGCCGACACACAAGCCGCGGCGAATTGGGATTCCGAGTTTGATTTTGATGACCTTGAGGATGTCCCAGCTGCCCCATCTTTCTCCACCAACCCCGACTTCCAATCCATCCATGCGCGGTTGGAAATTTTGGAGGGGAATCAATGGAAAGATCGGGCCACGATGAATGCCCGCTTCGACATACTTATGGCCTACCGCCTCATGGGTCAAGCCGCCCTCGCCACCCGCTTCGACACTCTTGAGGCCCAACGCCAAATAGACCGGGCCAACTTTGATTCCTTCACCGATGCGTTCTGCTCCCATTTTCACATCAATTGGCCTCCTCATCCGCCTCAACAATAAACTAGAGTGTTTTATGTTTTATGTTTTTTATTTTTTATGTTTTGTTGTTTTCCTTTTTTTAGTTTAAGGCGTTTTTGGAATTAACGCCTAATTTCGTGCTTTGAAACCTCGCACGTATCGTTTGTTTTTGCACTTTATTTTTATTTTTTTATTGTTCTTGTGCTTATTTAATATAATTCACTTATGTTTTCATTTTAAAATTCGTTTTCATATCACTTCCGTGTTTAATTTCGTGCTCCGATTAATAAAATTTCGGTTTACGCGGATCGTGCCTTTGGCCAAGCTCCGCGTAAACTAGACTATGATTCGATAATTTGCTCTAATCTTGGTTCACATGGAGTGTGCCTTTGGCCAAGCTCCGCATAAACCAGTCTTTGGAATTCAGTCCGTTTTTAAGCTGCGTCACGCGGAGCGCAGCTTAAACCAAGCTCCGTGTGGCACATCTTAAAAACGTACACAATTAAAACAAAAATAAAATAAAAAGAAAATAAATAAAAATCAATAAAGAAAAAAAGATAATAATAAATAAATTAAACTAGATAATTAGTTCAACAATTTATCCGACATGTCCCCCTCGGAAATAAATTAAAAGTTCTATTGTTTGTCCTTAAAATAAAAGACGTTCAATTACAAAGGATAGGTCTAGTTAAGAAATTTTAAGTCTTGATTCCGAAGCTAGGGAGTTTATGGATAGTCGAGATTTGCACTTAACAAAAGCAACGAGTCCAAACCCACGAGTTATCTCCATAGTGAAATTTAAAAAGGCAATAGAAATGGGATTTTTGAAAATTTTACGAGAACTTGAAAGTACACAAACTCGAAATCAATGTGAGGTATTTTGAGCCTAAAAGAGTTCATACAAGAACTCTACTTTCTTCACAAATTTTGAGGGCTTTTACTTCACTCAATTCATAGAGTTTGCACTACATACAGGGTTAAGTACATTCGTTTTGGTAAAAAGGACAATAGATGATAAAATGAGCTCACTTAGGCTAATTCTTTCTTAATTATTTTCTCGTTTTCATATACCTATAGGAAACCCCCTCGAGCCTACTAACCAACTTCCTTGTTTATGCACGTTTAACATTTAACCCTTTTTCCTCTTGTTCGAACACCAAACAAATTCAAATGCATCGAATTACCTAAAATAAGCAAGGATTCTAGCAAGAAAGTACAAATCATCTTTTGAAATCGTTTTTGTGCCGCTCTCGGAATAAAAGATACAACTAATAAAAGGAGAGCAGTAGGCATTTTCAAGCTCCACCGAGCAATTTCAAACTCATCTTTCGTACTTGTTAGAACAAGTCAAGAGAAAAACGATGCAACCACCAAATTCGGTGTTCGAACTCGAGTCCCGAAAAGATTAACCCCTAACCACTAAAAAGCCTCACCTACATTACAACCCCCCTTCGGGTTCTTTTTTAATATTGTTCGATCATAACATGGATGGAAAAACCCGGATGAACATGCAAACTCGGTGTGATTTTGAGTAAGTACAAAGAGGAGCGTATAAACACCAACCCACCAAAAATTGAGTGATAAGAGTGAAATACCTTGGTGAGGTACAATTAAGTTCTCCGAGAATAATTAATCCCCGTTAATATTGCCTATTAAGTTTGACCATAGAGATTTCAAATAAGTTATGGTTACTCGTCCGCTCACGTAGGTTCTCATTGATTTTTTTTTTTTGTAAAACCTTGGTTTTGGAATCATGCACTTGGTTAAACCAACCGGAGGTTTGTTTCTCAATTTTCTCAATCCCTTATCTTTTGACTTTCTTTACTTGAGGACAAGTAAAACTTTAAAGTTTGAGGAGGTTGATAGGAACGTTTTGTCCCTATTTTTCAGCGTGATTTACGGTTTATTTTGAGCTAATAATTAAGTTTAATTACAAAAATACGTATGTTTCGAGTAAATAATAAAATAATAATAATAATTGTGTTTTTAATAATTTTCCCTTTTTTTTATTAATTTCAGAAAAAAATAAAGCATCAAGTAATCTCGGTGTTTGTAGTTGTATTTTGCAGGTTCAGGATAAACACACGAGATGCAAAGAACAAAGGAAGAAATGGCCAAATTTCAGCCTTGCACCACGCGGAGCGTAAAATGCCTTACACAGAGCGTGCCATGTCATTGCGCTATTCCCACTAATTCACGGCAGTCAACCTGATCCTTATCCCAGGTCAATAGAGTCTACGCGGAGCGTGCATTGTATGAAACAGTTGACAAAGCTCCAGTACCTCAAACACGCGGAGCTTGCCCTAAAAGACGCAAAGCGTGAAGGAGTGATAGTTTAAAGATGAGTTCCAGTACCTCAACTTGCCTTGGTCTACGCGGAGCGTGGCTGAGTCAACGACCTTTGGGTCCAGTCTACACGTATGTGAAATCTGCAACAAAGTGAGAAAAGGCAAAACACACGGAGCGTGGTCTCAAACACGCGGAGCGTGCCATGTGAAATCAACAAAGATTGTGTGAATTCTTCCAAAGACTTGTGTATTTACGATTTTACCCCCGAGCTTGATGTGTATAAATAAGAGTGTTTAGCACTCATTTTTGGTATTTAGAATTTATGTAATAAAAACTCTATCACCTTGAGAGCTTATGTATTCCTTCTGTCATGCCATCGAAATTCCGTTCCATCCGCATCCACCAAGCTCGAGAGTTCCACCTCCAAGTCCTAAGAGACGACTTTGAGTCCGGTTAGCTAGTTCTAAGGGCTGATTCTTCTTCCATTTCCACTCGTTAACTAGTTTGTACTCTTTCTATGTACTAGGCTTGGTTGTATTCCGTATTTACACGTTCCACATTTATAATATATGATTTACAATTTCGGTTTCACTATACGTGTTATTATTTGTTGCTTTATAATTGATTATTGTGTAGGTCGCTTACGAGCTCCAAAATCTACTAGGATTCATATAGGTGTTGCCTTACCGGAGTTGACAATCCAGAAACCGTAGGAATTGACGAGCCACGGAACTTACGGGCCCTAGTTTCTGATCCTAAGAATTAGAGTCACTTTAAGTGGAAATCACGACCTAAGAACCTCACGGAGTTGTTCGATCTATAGATAGTCGTCTTTGTAAGAGTAAATTATTAATGTATATATTTCGAATTGTTTTCCATCTGTTATAACTTATTGTTGGTCCCGTATAACGTGACAAGGTTAGTTCCAATGGGGGGGGGGGTTAGGAACTATTTTAAAAATTTCACGTTAAGGCTGACTTCTTTTTCTTTAAGACTTTTACTAAGTATTTTAGCACAGTGATGCTGAGTAAGATCAGAGACAAGTTTAGTTAACTAGTAACTAAATCTGCTTCTGTCGTGAGTCAGGAGATAGCAATTAAGTCTATTCCTGAGCTCAGTGTTCAGATCACGCAACTCAGTAAATACGTTTTACGCGTTACTAGGCACAATACAAAGCAAGTATATAAGGAGTAAGGGTTAGAAAGATATTACTCAGCAGACTTATCCTAGTTCGGCCTCCTTGCCTACGTCTAGTCCCCGGAATTCTTCCGAGCTTTTGTAATCCACTACTGAGCTCTTTCAGGTAGAGCACAAACCTCTTACAATAGATTCTTGAGTATACAAAAGTACCTTCCTCTATTCTTCTACTCAACACTATCTCTACTATTGAGTGCTATAACCGAGCAACTCAGTGTGTCCTTCTATTCTCTAGAATTGATAAAGTTTTTGTTCTAATTACACGGAACACTTTAGATGCTAAACAATCTAGACTTTTAGACAAGATTAGAATGAGTGTAAGATTTCTCTTTTGCTTGCTTTGGAGACAGAAACTTCAAGTAGCTATTTGGTCAACGTTTCGACTTGGTTGAAGATCTGCATCAAATGAAGCATTTGAGAGACCTATTTATAGTGACATCTGAGGCACCGGTTATTTAAAATTTCGAAATAACCGTTGGAGGGAAACGGCGCACAGTCGCTTTCACTCGGTCAGTGCTCAGTGCCTTCGGCCAATAAGAACATTGCATCTTCTGCCTTCTTCTGTTGCCAGGTACGTCTAGTTGGTAGGCGTCAGATTGTCCCTCTTCTTTTGGTAAAGTCTTCCTGACAGCTTCCTGCGTCTTCTGAAACTTTCCCAAAGTGGAACGACTTTGTCTTGAAGTTACTCAGGTCAACTGTTGACCTGTCTTCTATCCATTTGATTCAGCAGCTTCAGCATGAAGCAATTGAGAGAGGCTTCTCGATCCTTCTCACTGTTGGGCTTTGTTTCTTCCTGCTGGGCCGTGTGGCTTTAATCAGTTGACTTGGGCTTTGACCTTCTCTTGTGGGCTTTTGGGCGTTGATCTTTTAATGTCTTAAGCTCTTATATTTAAATAACTCATCATTGAACAAACACATTAGTATTAACAAAATCAAAACATTTAAATTTAATGTGTTAGAATAATTTATCATGGGAATTTTAATCTAACTTAAATAATTTTGTCAAATCAAAATCATTGTGGAAATGTGTTTCAACAAACTCCCCTATTTTGATGTTGGCAAAAATATTAAAGTAAGAACTCAATGTTGAGCTCCCCCATGATTGTTGACCATTTCTTAACTTCTGAATTTCTCCCCATAAGGGTTGAATCACTGACTTAGCTTTACTTTAAACATTTCAAGTTTTAATCAAGTAAGTCTAAGATCAAGGTCAGAAGTAGGTCAACACTTAGAACATACTTACTTTACTCAGTTCTGATACTTATTGTATGGAGGGTAAGTTCAATTATCAGAGTTAAAGATTTACTGAGTAAGTTAATGGTTGCTGAGTAGTGTTACTCAGTGGCCAATACTTGTATAAATTTTATGTTCATAAGTTTAGTAGTTTGTTCATTTTATTTTAAAGTAAGAAGCATTATGAGATAGGTCAGTATAAGTTCAACACAACAGTTCAAAAACATAAGCAATTAAATATAGAAAAAGTATGAAGAAGATACGTTCTTATATAGTTATAGCAAACAAAGAACAAAGCAGCAGAAAGTATTAATACTAACACAAGAACCTAACAAAATAAACAGTCTATCTATTTTGTGTTGATTTGGACTTGGTTAGTTTTTCGTGGTGGCTGAGTTGGCTGTGAGGTTCCTTGTTGTTGTTGGGTTGCTTGGTCTTCTGTTTGCTTACCCTTGAGTTTCTCTTTGTTCTTCCCCTTTTTGCCAGCATCACTAGGTTGGGGAGTGGAAGCATAGAATTGACCAGCATTAACAGCACGAGTAAGTTTGGTTGAAAGTAGTTGAAGATTACTCGTACTTTCCTTAAGTCCATTAAAGAATTGTAGACCAACGTCCATAGTTGATGCAAGGATTTTGCTGGTGACACTCATGCTGCTGAGTATGAACTCAAGTGCCTTTTCGAGCCAAGAGACAGTGTTAGTGAGCTTGCCAAGGGTTTGGTGTTGCACTTTCAGCATTGATGTGTCATAAATATGGCGCTGCTGGGTCTGGTGTTTGACATGCTCATACGTATTCTTTGAGTAAGTGTAAATAGCAGAGGTTTTTTTTTGTGTTCAGTCTCCATCTCTTCATGATTGATGCCGAGTAATCGCAATGCTTTAGCAACTTGTTCAATCGTGCACTCAAATGAAGACGTGATAGAATTCTGAGCCTTGGACAGTTCAGTAGTCATTTGCTGGAAGTGTTGAGTTACCTCAGCAAATGTGGCGACATTTGAGTTGGCAGCTGCAATGGCATTGATTTTCCCTTCAAGAGAATCCATATGTTTGACCATGTGCAGTTGCAGGTCAGCCATTCTATCAGTAAATTCCTTTGACTTCTGTTGAGAGACCAAGGCAGTCAATACATTCATCAACTCCTTAAGACTTTTAATTTCAGAGAGCAGGTGCATGACATTGGTCAGTGAAGAGGGCTCAGCAGAGGGGGCATTATAAGTTTTGGCTTGAGACTTGTTCAAATCATTCACTAAGGTAAAAGCAGAGAAGAGGACCTTCTGCCCGGACTTAATGTCATTCAAGAATGCCAACGGGTCAGCTTCTTTGTGCCCAAAAGAAGTCTCAGCGGCCTATTCCTTGTCCTTGTCCGATATTGGGTTTTGAATTGGAGTATGCTGGACAAGAGTTTGAATATCAGTGTGTGCTTGCTCAGAGTTCAATATTGCATCATGTTCAGCAGCAGCAGCATTGGCAGGCTTATTTACTAATTGCTCAGATTGGGAAGTGGATGGAGCAGCAGTTTCGTTTGTCACTTTCTTAGTGTCAGGTAGGTGCTGAGCAGGTGTTTCATTTTCTTGCTCAGTGATTTGTTGAGCAAGGGTGGCATTGATCACTTGCTCAGTATGGACAGTGGGAGCAGCAGTGTCGGAAGGTGAATTGCCCAAGTTGGGTACAGAGTCGACATGTTCCTGAGTGCGAGAAACAGAGGCTTGCTTTTCAATAACTTGTTGCTCAGTGAGAGGTGGATCAGTGATGAAAGTGAAGTCAAGATTGTTGAGGTCAACTGTGTCCTGACGAGGAGGAGAGTCATCAACAATATTAAACAGAGCAGGCTTCCTTGACTTCCTCTTAAACCTCTTTTCCTTACTACTCCGATGGTGTTTGTGCTTCTTGGAGTGAGCAGTAGGGACTGATTCAGTAGCAGGAAGAGAAGGATCCAGCTGAGTATGTACTTGAATATTTTCAGTCTGCTCTTCAGCAACTGACTCAACGTCCTTCTCAAGAGTCTGAACTCCTTGATCTTCAGTCTACACTCCAGCAGCTGAGGCTTCCTGCTCAGGAGCTCATACTCCCTCACTTTTAATCTGCTCCTCAGCATTGATTGAATCGGTGGTTGGTTCAGCAGTAGAGGGAATAGAGGAGGCAACTAGTACTTGCTGTTCCGTAGTAGAGGCAGTAATTGGAGGTTCCTCAACAGTTATTCCTTGAGCTTGGAGGAAGAAAGAGTCCGTAGGGACAACAAAATCTAGAGGTGTGGGTTCCAGAATTTTTACTCTAAAGGTGGTCTTCTTCCTTAGAGGTTGCTCAATTTCATCCTCATCTATGCTTTCAATAGCAGCTCTCTTCTGCGATAGCTCGGTAGGGCTTGGCTTAGGTACAATTGATGAGAACCTGACCTTTTTAGCCACTGCCTAGGGAGACTTGGCTACTTTTGTTTGAGGCTCATCAGCCTTTCGCTTAGTACCCTTGCTGGGTTGTTCAGTCTCAGCATTTTGAGGGGTTTCACCCTTCTTGTTCTTGGGCACCATCGGCACACTGTGCTTTAGCCCGTTTAGTATCTTCATCATTATCTCAGTCCCCTTGTGACTGGGTTCCTTATCAAATCTGACTTGGTGGTCAGCGAGGATGGCGGTTATTAGGGAGCCCATCCTAAGTTGGTCAGTACTCCTTTGAAACGTGCCTATCAGGAAGACAGGCATGTTCAGTGGCTTCTTCTCTAGTATGTGCCAGATGAAGCACTGTTCGAAGTTAGATGCTGATGTAGTGGAGTTGAGCTTGGGGAAGAGGAAATTGGTTAGTACATAATGAGCCTGACGATGAGGCTGTGAAAAAGAGGTGGTTGAAACTTCACCAACGAAACCTTTCGGCCTACAGTAGTTGGTGTCATGCTTAATGTTCTTCTCATCCAACACTCTTCTCAGCTTAGAGCCCTTGGCCTTCAGATCCAGCAATCTGGCCAGGTATGATAAGGTGATGATGATCTTGGTGCCTTTCACTGAGGTCATCATGTAGTCGATATCGTCATCAGCAATCGTCAGTAACGAGCCTCAGATAGGTGATTCCGGGCAGCGAGAAGAGCTTTCCCCATCCGTTGTCAGTAATCCACTGACAGAAAGGCTCTTCTGACTCAACAAAGTCCTTTCAGAACCACCTCGAGATGTTAATCTTCGGGTTCTGAATTTTGTTAGGCATGAAATTGACTAAGTTTAACAAATAATTTATAAGGGAATTCGGGTATTTTTATATCATTTTGTAAGGAAAAAGAGCTAATTAATGTCCTTGCGCAGATAAGCAAAGAAAAATGCCAAACTCGCTGGAAACAGCTTGTTTCGCTAATGCCAATGAGGAGTGGAGCCTTACTTGTACCCAGCGGTCAAACGCCAGATTATCCAATGACTGACAGTGACAGATCGTTGGTGGCAGTGGCAGGAAAGTGGCAGAGCGGCAGGTGAAAGTGTGTGCGATGGGATAGCCTAAAGAAGCAAAATGATTTGAAGTCTCACCCCCTTGAGTGTTCAAGGGTTAATCTAAAGTTAATCATTTTAGTTTATTTTAATTGTAGTAGGTAGTTGACTTATTTTGTAGAAAAGGGTACGAAAGTTGTACCGATTTTGTGTGGTCTCTGTCTTTTCCCTTTAAATAGGAAAAGCAGAGAAAGATTAGGGATGGGAATTTTCTTAGTTTTGTTTTTTTAGACAAGTAGACAAGAAGGAAGAAGAGAGCTCCTATGGAGTCTCCAGCTGTATCAGGAATCCTCTTATGCTCACTGCTCGATATGAGTGAGTAGACATTTTGAACGGGCACGGCCTGGCCGGCCCGGTGATGTAAGCTTTACAACGTTTTTTATGAATATTTAGTGTTTTGCCAATGTCGTGGTCAATGAGGATTTAACTTTCTTGCTCAAGCATGTATGTATGTGTTAGATGAATGATAGGACACTGCTTTCATCTTCACCGATATCTCTATTGATCTCTCAACTTCGAAGCTGACAAGTTAGAAGGTTGTGTCAAGGGTTTTCTCATCTAGAAATGCAGTTTTGCTCTTAATGCTAGAAAGAACGCATCTTTAGGATGCTAAATATGTTAGTAAATCTTAGGAGTTTGAGAACACACGACAGTTGACTCATACTCACTTCAAAACTGATACTTTGGCTTCATTGGCATTGTCTTTTATTCATGAAATGTTGTAAGACGTAGCACACCGTGTTCAGTTATGTCGAGCCTGTTCTATTCCCTAAAATCTTTGCAAAGTAACCTCATTTCCTCGTTTTATCATTCTGTCTGAGTCATTAAACAACCAATATTAAACAATCAACCATAAAGGAAGACACTGTTGTAACACACACTGTTTAGCAACGATTTCCGAAATAGATTTGAATCACAATCCCTGTGGAGACGATACTCACTTATCACTTTATTACTTGTATCTAGTGCACTTTCTAGAGTCTCATTTGAGGACAACAAGTTTTTGGCGCCGTTGCCGGGGATTGAGAGCAACAAATTTATAGCTGAAATTTCTGTAAAACAGGGTGTTTTTAATCTGTGTGTTAAGGCGTGCAGGAACAAAGAAGTCATTTTCTGTTTATGCGTAGAGCTGCACCTCCTGTTTTTCCTATCGATCTCGAATTAGAGAGAACGTGTAGACGAAACAGAGCGGGAGCTTGACGTGCTAGACAGAGAGAAAGGCAAAGGGAGAGAAGAATGGCTGGAAGGGAAGGACCAGAACAACAAGTTCTACCAAACCAAGAAGAGGAAGGAGAAAATAATAACCCTCCTGTTATGAGAATCAGAGACTACTCTAGGCCAACTACCGAGGGACACTCATCGTGTATCGTATTGCCCAACGAGGGAAACAACATGTTCGAAGTAAAAGGGTCCATGATACAAATGATCCAAGCCTCGGTGCAATTTAATGGGTTTCAATCTGAAGATCCTAATGGGCATCTTCAAGAATTCATCACCTTGTGCAACACATTCAGGTCGAACACAGGTGTCTCTGATGACGTGATCAGATTGAAGCTGTTTCCTTTTTCACTAAGGGATAAAGCAAAAACATGGCTGCGAAATTTACAGCCTGGAATGATCACGAGTTGGGAAGAGATGGCAAGAGCTTTTCTGATGAAGTATTTTCCGCCTCGATAAGCCATCAAGCTACGAAATGAAGTGTCACGCTTCATACAGGACGAAGATGAGTCGCTGGCGGAAGCATGGGAAAGATACAAGGAGCTGATCAGAAGGGTGCCAAATCATGGTATCCCTATGTGGATGCAAATGCAAAATTTTTACAATGGCGCGACCACTGTTTACAAAATCCAGATCGAATCTATCGCGAATGGTAACCCAGAAGATCTAGAGCCACAAGCTTTATATGATCTAATAGAGAAAGTAGTCAGCACGAGTTACAACTGGCATTCGTCAAGAAGTGAAGGAAAAAGGACAGGAAATGAGGATGTCGTGTCAAAACTAACAAGCCAAGTAGAACAGCTTACTCGGCAGCTGGGAAAGATAAATATTTCGTCCATTCACAATGAACCGCCATTTAGTGAACCACCATTCAATGATAGTTGTGGTTTTTGCGGAGGAGCTCATTTCAATATCAACTGTCCTGGAGTTAAGCAAGGAAAAGGCACACGGGCCGAATGCGACTACGCAGGGTACAATCAGAGGAATCAGCCCAACCGTTATTCTAACACCTACAACTCTGAAACCAGGAACCATCCAAATTTTGGATGGACCGGTCAACCAGACCAGCAGGGACCACCACAGTATCAAGATCAGCCGAGGTATCAACAACAGCAAGGAGGATATTACCAAAGACAACCTCAGCAACATTATAAGCAACCTGTGCCACAAAAGGAAGAAGTCGAACCAGATATGAAAACAATGATGATGCAGTTCATGAAACAGACGCAAGCATCGATCAAGAATCTGGAAACACAAGTCCACCAGATCGCCGCGTCCACATCAAAAGGAAAGGGGATAATGCCAAGCAATACTGAGCCAAATCCTAAAGGCGACGTCATGGCAATCACCTTAAGGTCTGGTAAGGAAACTCAATGATAGGGGTCAAAAACCCCTATCTTTGGGTACGGTTTTAGAACGGTTTTTAGCATTATTTAGTTAATAAGCGAGCAATTCTCGCATTTAAATGCTTTTGTGTGAGTTAGTTAGAAACTGGAAATGTTTTATTTACTTTTCGTTGTTTAGGCTCGTTTTATGATCAATTTAGGCAAATACGGCCAAAATGGCATGCATATTATAATTCCGTTATCTTTTGAAGCTAATTGATCCGTCAAAAGTCGCACCAAACGAAGCGTTTGCTCAAAATAAGCGATTGGCGGGTCAATTTAGCCTTTGGACTAATGTTGTTTGGAGTTTATGTGCGTGTGCAGGTTAAAACATGATCAATTTCAGGCAAAAATCGTGTCTCGAGGACCCCCGGCAGTCGCTCGGCGAATTGAGCATCGGTGAGTAGCCCAGGCGCTGCCCAGGCACTGCTCGGGCACTGCTCCTGCTCGCCGAGCAGAACCTCAGAGGCCTGCTCGCGACGAACAGTGCCTACTCGCCGAGCAGCTTGCCCTGCTCGACGAGCAGACCTGCGGGAATTGGTCAAAAAGACCAATTCCGCCCCCACGACGCCACGATGGACCCCACGACTTCCTACCTGCATAAGGACACGAAAATAGGTCAAGAAAAGGGCCCGAGCCACGCCTATAAATAGGATTTTTCCAATGTAAATTAGATATCTTTCATTATTTGTAAATTACTTTAGCTTTCCCCTTGAATTTCCTCTCCATCTCCTCCATCTTCATCAACCTCCATTGAAGCTCCTTCAAAGCTGTTCTCGAGGAATATTCAAGGTCCGTCCTTAAGACCTAGGAAGCCGATTGCAGAGTAGACAGGTTCCTTAAAAGGGATTTTCGTATCTCCTTTTACTTTTCCTTGTTTTTACTCTTTGATACAGTCTATGAATCCTAGGCTAATTGTATCTTGTGACATTGTTCTTCATCTTTAATAATATTTTAGCTCTTGTTTTGTTCTATGATTATTTGTTTAATCTTTGTCTTACACTTTATTCAATTGGTTTAACTCATTCAAAAGCCCCAAAATCGAGTAGGCACATATTGTGAGCTGAATCTGACCTAGTCAGAGCCTAGGAGATTGACGACCTTTTAGTTGATTAAGCCCAAATTGCTGAGCCTTAGACCTAGTTCCGGCCTTACAAGGGAATCACGCACTAGGAACTTCAGGAGGGTAAGTAGTGTTAATCGCCTTGAATACAAGTGACTTAGATTAGGTTTTTAATCAATAGACCTAATAACCTAACTTCATTATTATCGTTCATACCATGTTCCTTCGGGTAATTGCATTAGTGAAAGATCAATTAGGAGTAGTTTAACTTAATTAGGAGTAGTTTAACTTAATTAGGAGTAGTTTAACTTAATTAGGCGTAGAATAACTTAGTTAGAACTAGTATAACTTAGCTAGGAATAGCGTAATTCAACCTAGGAGTAGATTAACTTAAGAAAACAAACTCAAACCCCCCTAAGCCTAGATAACACCTTAGACCAAGTAATTCGATACTTGCAGAAATAAATCCTGTGGACGATAACCTGGACTTAACCAGAAATTTATTACTTGATAACGACGGGGTACACTTATCCCTTAGTGAGTCTCGCGGTGCGAACGCCGTGAGGCACATCAAGTTTTTGGCGCCGTTGCCGGGGATTTATTTCTTCTGCAATATCGAACCAAAGGTGGATTTGTTAGTTTAGGCATTCATTGTAAATATCTTTGTTTATATCGTCTATACTTGTTGATATATAATTTCTTTATACTTTTCTATACTTGTTCATATCTGTATACTGTTACTTATCAACTTTTGTGCTAGAACTTCACTTTTTCTCATCATTCTCTGATCAATGAATTGGCAAGAAAAAGTCGAGTGGCAAGCTCAAAAGTTTACTATCCCATCAAGACAATACATTCATGCCCTGGAGAATGAGGCTCCCAATCCCTCCATGGCCGACTGAAATGAGAAAATGGATATCTTGATGGCGAAACTGAGCCTCAACACCAATGAAAGTGTAAGTTTTGTGGGTAATCACCAAAGGTATAATTCTAACCCCAATTCTTACAGCTTTTATGGTAGTGATTGGAGGAGACCTCAACACTCAAATCTGTCCTACGGGAACCCTAACATGTTGTGGCCTCCAAATAGGTTTGTTAATGAGCACAGGGAAAACGAATTGGGAATGTTCCCTTACGAACAAGCAAGCCAAGTTCCTCCACAACCCTCTAACTCACGAGATGAGGTGCTGTCCCTTTTGAAAGGAATATCAGCCCGACTTACAATCAATGAGGAGGTTTGCAAGGACTTAAGCAACCAATTGGCTCAAATAAACCATGAGATGCAAGAGCACTCCCAAGATGCCCTCCCAAGCATAAAGGAAAACATAGAAATCCCACAAAGGGAATCAGCTCAAGCCATCTCTTTGAGGAATGACGAAAATGTAGAACCAAGTCCACTGTCACATGCATCACTCAAGGTAAGTGAAGAACCGGAAGTGGTAAGCAACCCCGGTTCAAAATCTGAAATTCTAAATCATGTGATAGAAATAAATGATCAAATCGAAGCTTGTGTATATCAACTACCTTTTCCTCAAAAGTTCGAAAAGTTTGGATTTACTCCTTGTTCAGAAGTTTTCATTCTCTTCGACCTACCAAGAGAATCCAAAAGGGAGCAAACCAAACTTTTTCATAATATGTTTAAATTCGGCCTCCTACTTTCATTAAACTTATTTGAGGCTCTTAATCCGTTTTGTAGGTACGGGTTATTTATTAAGGAGTTCGAGTTCCTAACGCGAGTAGAAGCATACACCTAGGCGGGAATTCTATGTCGAGCTCACCGACTATAACGTAGCGCTTCTTGGGAGGCAACCCAAGTTTTAATAAAACTTTTCAGGTTTATTTTATTTATATTATACATTGATATTTTAGTTTAGTTGTTTAGTTTTATTTTATTTTTTTTTATTTTTTTTTTTTTAAGTGTTCAGGTTTAAAATAAAATTAAAAAAAAAAATTTGGCCCTAGGAGGCCCAGCTCGCCGAGCTGGGCACTCCAGCTCGGGCAAGCTGGGCACTGCCGCCCAGCTCGGCGAGCAGGGCCCAGCTCGCCGCGAGCTGGGCACTGCCGCCCAGCCCGCCGCTGGGCACTGCGCCCAGCTCGCCGCGAGCTGGGCACTGCCGCCCAGCCCGCCGCTGGGCACTGCGCCCAGCCCGCCGCTGGGCACTGCCGCCCAGCCCGCTGCTCGGCCGAGATAAGCAACGGTTCGGGATTTTTTCCCGAACGAAGCTGAAATAAATAAATAAATAATAAAAAAAACAAAACAAAACAAAAAAAAAATTAGCACCGCAAATCATCAAGTTTTTGGTGATTGCGATAAAATCAGTAAGTTGTCTTCTCCACCCTAACTTTTTGCACTTGTACTTTATGGTTTGTGATGCAATGTTGGAACTTATTGCATATTTTTAGTGTGAGGAGGAGGGGTAGACAAACTTACAAAAATTGTATAATTTTTTTAAATTTTTGTTGCGTCGTGTCTAGTTTAGTTTAGCGTTTTCGGGTTTTATTTATGTTTTCGCATTTTTAGGATCTAAAACCGTGAACCTCCTCTGAATCTAAACTTCGTTATTTGTCCTTGAGGGCTGAGAACCGAATCTAAGATTGCATGACAACTAGTTTAGGTGTAGGACACAATCCTTGTATCTGTAAAAGCATGAGCTAAAGTTTGCATTTAGACCCTACTTTTGAAGAAATGCTAAAATCATCACTTAGGTAGATAACTTAAGAATTGAAGGCATGTGATATTAAACTTGAGTTTGGGGAGAACTAGTAAACACAAAATTGAAACCCAAAGAATTGTGAGTTGAATTTGAGCCTAAGAGCGAACATCAAAAAGCTCTTTTTCTTGACATTTTTGTGTGAATGCTTTGACTTGTGGAAAGATTACAGATTTTGCACCTAATACTGTGTTGAACCTACATGCAATGATTTGAGATGATAAACGATGAATCAGCCTCATTAGAATTAACCCTTTTCTTTACCTTATTTTCTCTTTTTCATCCACTCTAGGAAGCCCCTTTGAGCCTATATTTTTGTAGTTTATAGATTTTTCTTTCGATCTAACCCAATCTTTGCAAACCATCATTTGGTTTGCTACTTAACCCTGAGTTTTTGCAAAGCTCACATCGAGCCTTTGTCGTTTCTAGCGCTTTATCTTTGTTTATGGCATCATAGTAGCAAGCCAAAAGGCTAAAAAGTGAATGAGCATCACTATCCCAAAAAGAAAAAGGGGAAAAAGAAAAAAGAAAAAAGAAAAACAGAAAAAGAAAAGAAAAGAAAAGAGACGAACAAAAAGGGGAGAACTTCATTCCCCAATTCTTAAAATCAAAACGTCTCAAGAAAACGTCCTAAAAAGAGAATAATGAATGAATAAAAAGCTCAGTCACTTCATATTTGCTAAAGCTATTTGAACTTTGTTTTTCTAGCGCTAGAACTATTAACCCTTGTTGTACCTTTAACCCTCTAACCACATTACAACCCCAATTCGAGGCTGTTTTTGATATCATCGGAGTCATATAGCATAGTAGAGGAACTCGGATGAACGTGCAAAATCAACGTAATCCTAAGCAAGAACATAAGCTGAGAGTAAACACTTTAGCCACCAAAATTGTGTGAAATGAGTGAACTACCTATGGTGAGGTGTTTTACTTAGCGATCCCCTCAAGCTCGTTTAATTGAACATGTGTCCTTTTTCTTAGAACATATGACCTATGATAATTGAAATGCAGCTTTTGGATATCGTGTCTCTACTTTGTATTTCCGAATGCATGTAATTACAGATGCTCGAAATTGTGTCAAACACCTAGTCAAACCGGGAGGTTTTCTAGCTTGCTTGTGATTGCGGGTTTAGTTTTTTTTTAGTTTACTTGGGGACAAGTAAAGTTTTAAGTGCGAGGAGGTTTGATAGGGGTCAAAAACCCCTATCTTTGGGTACGGTTTTAGAACGGTTTTTAGCGTTATTTAGTTAATAAGCGAGCAATTCTCGCATTTAAATGCTTTTGTGTGAGTTAGTTAGAAACTGGAAATGTTTTATTTACTTTTCGTTGTTTAGGCTCGTTTTATGATCAATTTAGGCAAATACGGCCAAAATGGCATGCATATTATAATTCTGTTATCTTTTGAAGCTAATTGATCCGTCAAAAGTCGCACCAAACGAAGCGTTTGCTCAAACTAAGCGATTGGCGGGTCAATTTAGCCTTTGGACTAATGTTGTTTGGAGTTTATGTGCGTGTGCAGGTTAAAACATGATCAATTTCAGGCAAAAATCGTGTCTCGAGGACCCTCGGCAGTCGCTCAGTGAATTGAGCATCGGTGAGCAGCCCAGGCGCTGCTCGGCACGCAGCCCGGGCACTGCCCAGGCGCTGCCCAGGCACTGCTCGGGCACTGCTCCTGCTCGCCGAGCAGGCCCTCTAGAGGCCTGCTCGCCGAGCAGGCAGTGCCTGCTCGCCGAGCAGGCCCTCAGAGGCCTGCTCGCGACGAGCAGTGCCTGCTCGGCGAGCAGCTCGCCCTGCTCGGCGAGCAGACCTGCGGGAATTGGTCAAAAAGACCAATTCCGCCCCCACGACACCACGATGGACCCCACGACTTCCTACCTGCATAAGGACACGAAAATAGGTCAAGAAAAGGGCCCGAGCCACGCCTATAAATAGGATTTTTCCAATGTAAATTAGATATCTTTCATTATTTGTAAATTACTTTAGCTTTCCCCTTGAATTTCCTCTCCATCTCCTCCATCTTCATCAACCTCCATTGAAGCTCCTTCAAAGCTGTTCTCGAGGAATATTCAAGGTCCGTCCTTAAGACCTAGGAAGCCGATTGTAGAGTAGACAGGTTCCTTGAAAGGGATTTTCGTATCTCCTTTTACTTTTCCTTGTTTTTACTCTTTGATACAGTCTATGAATCCTAGGCTAATTGTATCATGTGACATTGTTCTTCATCTTTAATAATATTTTAGCTCTTGTTTTGTTCTATGATTGTTTGTTTAATCTTTGTCTTACGCTTTATTCAATTGGTTTAACTCATTCAAAAGCCCCAAAATCGAGTAGGCACATATTGTGAGCTGAATCTGACCTAGTCAGAGCCTGGGAGATTGATGACCTCTTAGTTGATTAAGCCCAAATTGCTGAGCCTTAGACCTAGTTTCGGCCTTACAAGGGAATCACGCACTAGGAACTTCAGGAGGGTAAGTAGTGTTAATCTCCTTGAATACAAGTGACTTAGATTAGGTTTTTAATCAATAGACCTAATAACCTAACTTCATTATTATCGTTCATACCATGTTCCTTCGGGTAATTGCATTAGTGAAAGATCAATTAGAAGTAGTTTAACTTAATTAGGAGTAGTTTAACTTAATTAGGCGTAGAATAACTTAGTTAGAACTAGTATAACTTAGCTAGGAATAGCGTAATTCAACCTAGGAGTAGATTAACTTAAGAAAACAAACTCAAACCCCCCTAAGCCTAGATAACACCTGAGACCAAGTAATTCGATACTTGCAGAAATAAATCATGTGGACGATAACCTGGACTTAACCAGAAATTTATTACTTGATAACGACGGGGTACACTTATCCCTTAGTGAGTCTCGCGGTGCGAACACCGTGAGGCGCATCACTCAACCAGTAGTTTTATCTAACAAGGATGCTGAGCGTGCAGGAACATCCAAAGAAGCTGAAGGGGAACTGGAACAAGCTGTTCCTGGTAATGAAGAAACGAGGAAGGCTAACCAAGCAAGTAAGCCAGATCAAGACGAGGAAAGAGCATGTAAACCACCACAGCCGTATGTCCCACCTGTGCCATATCCGACGCGGCTAATCAACAAGAAGTTGGAGGAGCAGAATTCTAAAGTGTTGGACACTTTGAGGAAATTGCATATCAACATACCTTTTGTGGAAGCACTGGCGCAGATGCCAACATATGCAAAGTTCCTCAAAGATATCCTATCGAACAAGAAGAAACTGGAGAACATTTCCATGATACAACTCAACATAGACTGTTCGTCCATACTCCAAAACAAGCAGCAACTTCCCAAGAAGTTAAAAGATCCAGAGAGTTTTTCGATTCCTTGTTCAATTGGAAAGCTGACTATTGAAAATGCACTTTGCGACCTAGGAGCTAGCATAAACCTAATGACGTATTCTCTATATGCAAAACTCGGGTTAGGAGAACCACAACCCACTCATATGTCAATTCAATTAGCTGATCGTTCTGTATGCTATCCTAGGGGAGTAGTGGAGGACGTGTTAGTCCAAGTAGGAAAATTCATTTTGCCCGTTGATTTCATTATAATGGACATTGATGAAGATTTGCATGTCCCTATTATCCTAGGTAGACCATTTCTAGCGACAGGAAAAGCATTGATAGATGTAGGAGAGGGAAAGTTATTCTTAAGGATAAATGGTGAGGAAGTCATATTTAAAATGAATGAAGCAATGAGGCGTGCGAATAATAATGATGACACATGCTGTTTCTTAGATGATTTTCAGAGTCTTACTACTTTGCAGGAACAGGACACATTAGAAACTTTATTGGGGAGAGAGGTGAACATATGCGAGGGAACAGGCTGTTCCATTGAAAGCAACTTTCCGACACCTCCGTCAGACCCTGCTATTCCAACTCATCAAGAACCACCAGAGGTACCAACTGTGCCTGTGTCTAAGCCAGAATTGAAGCCGTTGCCTGAACATCTCGAGTACGCTTTCCTTGAACCACCCAGCGGAAGTCCTGTCATCATATCATCAAAATTAACTCCTGACCAAAAGGCGCAACTAATGGCGGTCTTGCGAAGAAACAAGAGTGCAATAGCATGGAAAATAGATGACATCAAAGGAATTAGCCCTGCAGTCTGTGTTCATAAAATCTTGATGGAAAAGGACCACAGACCAACTATTCAGCCGCAACGAAGGCTAAATCCCCACATGAAGGAGGTTGTGAGAAAGGAGGTGATCAAGCTTCTCGATGCTGGCATTATCTACCCAATATCTGATAGTGTGTGGACAAGCCCTGTTCACGTTGTGCCAAAGAAAGGAGGAACAACCGTAGTCCTAAATGAGAAGGACGAGCTAGTACCCACAAGAACAATAACAGGGTGGAGAGTTTGTGTCGACTGCAGAAAGCTTAATGAAGCCACAAGGAATGACCATTTCCCCTTACCCTTCATTGACCAGATGTTAGAAAGACTGGTGGGCTACGCATTCTATTGTTTTCTTGATGGGTATTCAGGATATAACCAAATCGCAATTCATTGCGAGGATCAGGAGAAAACCACGTTCATATGTCCGTATGGGACTTATGCTTACAGAAGGATGCCTTTCGGACTGTGGAACGCTCCTGCCACTTTTCTATTTTTCATGACATGGTGGAGCGGACTGTGGAAATATTTATGGATGACTTCTCGGTCTATGGAAGCTCATTTGATAGCTGTCTGAACAACCTTGAAGAGGTGCTCGCGCGATGCAAGGAGACTAACTTAGTCTTGAACTGGGAAAAATGCCATTTCATGGTTACTGGAGGAATTGTCCTAGGGCATAAAATTTCTGAGAAAGGAATGGAAGTGGACAAGGCGAAAGTGGAAGTAATCGAGAAGCTGGCTGTGCCTACAAACATCAAAGATGTGAGAAGTTTTTTGGGGCACGCAGGGTTTTATCGCCGGTTTATAAAAGATTGCACTCCCATTGTCAGCCCTACTCCATAAAGAAGCCGAGTTCTCTTTCAATGCAGACTGTTTGAAGGCCTTTGAGCTCTTGAAGACTAAGCTGATCAACTCACTTATACTGGCAGGACCAGATTGGGAGCAACCTTTTGAAATGATGTGCGATGCAAGCGACACTTGTGTGGGAGCTGTTCTTGGACAGAGGATTGAGAAGAAGTTTCGACCTATCTACTATGCCAGCAAGACATTGAACGAGGCCCAGCAAAACTATACAACTACCGAGAAGGAACTTCTAGCGGTTGTGTATGCTTTCGACAAATTCAGGCCCTACTTGGTCTTATCTAGGGTGATTGTTCACACAGATCACGCAGCGTTGCGATACTTGTTCGCGAAAAAGGATGCTAAGCCAAGGTTGATCCGATGGTTGCTATTACTTCAGGAGTTCGATTTGGAAATTAAGGATAAAAAGGGAACGGAGAATGTGGCAGCAGATCATTTGTCAAGGATAGATCACAAAGGCAGGTTTGAACAAGCAGAAATCGTTGAAAGGTTTCCTGACGAGCATCTATATGCGGCACAGTCTGCGCCATGGTTCGTCGATATAGCTACGTACCTTGCAACTTCGCTCAAACCACACAACCTATCCACGAATCAAAAAAGGAAGTTTTTCTCCGAAATCAAATATTACTTTTGGGATGACCCTTACCTTTTCAGGTTGTGCGCGGACCAAATCATTCGAAGATGCATATCGCAAGAAGAAGGACAGGATGTTCTAAGCCACTGTCATAACCGTGAAGCCGGAGGACACCATAGTGCAAGCCGTACCGCGGCAAAGGTTCTCCAATCAGGTTTCTTCTGGCCCACTCTTTTTAAGGATGCTAATGCATTCGTTGGAACTTGCAATGAGTGCCAACGAACTGGGAACATTTCGGCTCGAAATTCTATGCTCCTAAACAACATAGTTGTGTGCGAAATTTTTGACATCTGGGGCATAGATTTTATGGGACCATTCCCAACTTCCCAAGGGAATAAATACATCTTAGTGGCTGTGGATTATGTGAGCAAGTGGGTCGAAGCAATAGCTAGTCCCACTAATGACGCCCGTGTGGTAGTCAAATTTCTGAAAAGACTGTTTGCCAGATTCGGGGTCCCGCGAGCGATCATCAGTGATCAAGGGACCCACTTCTGTAATGAGAAATTTGAAAAATTAATGGGAAAACTTGGAGTCTCACACAGGGTTGTCACACCATACCATCCACAAACCAGTGGACAGGTGGAGATCTCCAATAGAGAAATAAAAAGAATCTTAGAGAAAACTGTTGGCAACTCTCGGAAGGATTGGGCAAACAAGCTCGATGATGCTCTATGGGCATATCGTACCGCTTATAAAACACCGATTGGAATGTCTCCGTTTCGGTTGTTATACGGGAAATCTTGTCACTTGCCGGTGGAAATGGAACACCGCGCATTTTGGGCGTTAACATTTTTAAATTTTGAGACGCAGGCTGTTGGTGAACAGAGAAGTTTACAACTGAGCGAAATGGAGGAATTCAGACTGTTCTCATACGAAAATGCGGTGAATTACAAAGCCAGGACCAAGCAGTGGCACGACAAAAAGCTCATGAATAAGGTGTTTCATGAGGGGCAAAACGTCCTTCTGTACAATTCACGATTGAGGCTATTTCCAGGAAAGCTCAAGTCAAGATGGTCCGGACCATTCATTGTAAACCGTGTATTTGCACATGGAGCTGTTGAAATTTTCAAATATGGGGGTGATCCTTTTAAGGTGAACGAGCAAAGATTAAAACCATATTTAGAGAATGATCACACAAGGAAGATCGATACTGTTCACTTCCAGGATCCCCCAAGTCAGTAAAAGTACATGAACAGGGTGTTCGCTACAAACACCAATTGTAGCACAACTAACTTTGCATGTGATTGATTGATTTTTTTTACTTTTACTTTTATTTATTTTAATTTTGTGTCAAAGTTGTTGAAATTTTTGTTAATTATCTTATGGTCAGGCACAATTGTAAAACCCAATAGCCATTTAAATGGGTGTGATAGTACAATTGTACCTGGTTAGTGGGGAAAGATTTTATCAAGGAAAGTAGGTCGGTAGGTGGAAACGTCCACTCCTATGCACATAGGCACTCATACCGCCTATTTTCTCCTCAATAAGATTGAACGGTTGGGGGGCAATAAATTCTCAATTCAAATCGGGACCGTTCATTGCCCCTCGTTCTAATTCGAAAATATGCGCCTTTCCGCCAATCTGTCCAGGTGGCATGATCAGATTCGACCTCTTAATGACGGATTGGCGAAAAGACGTCTCTTCTCCCCTACTTAAAGAAGGTTTATCTCATATCAGTTCGTCATTCACCATATTTCTTTTCTTTTCTTTAAGATTTCTTTTCGCACGGCCAGTTCATGATCTGTGCCCTATACCACTAGAAAACCCTACTTAAACTGGAAAGCGAAATGAGAACCCGAGGCTCGGGCAAAAACGTGAAAATAGAGGGATCTTCCAAGAAAGAAAAAGCAAAGGCAAAAATGACGGAACCAAGCACTGTGGCTTTTGTCCCTGATGAGAAGCTGGTCAAGAAGATCTCCCAGTTTAAAGACGCAACTGTACAAGCGTACTACGATGAGTTAACAAAGCTTCAGTTCGGACCCATCCAAACAGTTTGCTGGGAAACCCGAAAGCGGGTAAGGCTCGAAGATCGGGTTCGCACTCTCATGAAGGCATGACACTTTGAATGTTTCTTTGAGATGACGGAACCTGCCTATCGGGAACTAACCTTCGAGTTCTTGGCCACTTTTAAGCACAATGTGGAGATAACCGATCCTGATGAAGAGGGAAAGTTTAGCTTCAGACTCATGGGTCACTCCCAGAGGCCTTCGCTTAACCTGTTTAACCAGATGTTAGGTGCTGCCGATGATGACGACCTAGAATCCGAGAGCTATAAAGAGGCATTCACCACAACGCCTGATGTTTTCGACCCTGTGTCTTTCTGGGAATCACTTTCCGGACAGAAATATTACGACGGTAGTTCGTCCAAGGCGTCCAATATCGATGATTATGCTGTTCGGTATTTGCACAAATTGATCTCCGGTACAATCTTCGCCCGGGAAAACCAAGCCACCATGCCACATGCAGATCTCACCGCGTTGTGGAGTATGGCAGTTGGTCCAAGAATGAATTTGGGATTCTGGTTTGGAGAGTACATCAACGTTTTTTGCAAGAAAAACTCGTCGATCATCTGTTGTGGGAGCATAGTCACCAGGATTGCGGCGTCGATCGGGGTCTTTAAACTAGAAGACCGATCTCGTCTCACGATTGTGAATCACCCAGACCCAATTGATCTCAAGAGCCTCCAAAAGATGTTATTCGGAAAAATTGTGAATGGGAAGTGGGTCTGGATGTCTGACTTTGTTACGTCTCGGCAGACAGAGAGCCGAAAAAGGAAAAGCGAGCCTACTTTATCAGTATCGTCAGATTCCGAGCAAGTCGAGAAGCTGAAGGACTTGGAATTTTACAAGAAATGTGCAAAGCTGACCTGCGAAGATGTAATGGATCGATTCAACGCCCTGTTTGCCCAGAATATTGCAAACCGCGAAATGATATTCGCCATGGAGCAAAAGTATGCATCGCAACAAGGCGAGATCGATATGCTCAAGAGCCTTTACATTGAGGAACATGCCAAGGAAAGTCCCTCTGGTTTCTCTGTGAAAAGTCCGGTAAGACAAGTGCCCGAAACACCTGCCAGTGCTAATATTAAGGCTAACGCTGTTGCCTCCTCGAAAGAGGAGGGTATTCCTGCCCCTGTGGATAGAGAGGTTAACTCATCTCTTTCCCATCACCCCTGATCTGTCCCAATACTCGTTGTCCTAGCATCTGGTAACCTCTAACACCCTTACTCTATCATGTTTTGGTCCGCCTATTTTGTTGTCACCTTATCTACAATCTGCTGCCGTGATTAATAACATTGAGGACAATGTTTTGTTTTCTTTTGGGGGTGGGGATTGTGTGCATCACAATTTATGCGGAAATAACATGATAAATGCTGTTAATCGGTTTTTTTAAATTAGTGATTTGATGTAGAACAAATACCCCTTGAGAATTGTTATGCATATCCTTGGTAGTTATTGTTTGTTTCCATTGTTTTCTCTCCGCTTGTGTATGTTCCATCTAGGGAATTGTTTGGTGTTATGTAGGAATCAAAGAGCAGACTGTGCATGCTTTGGTATTATGTTGTGTTACTTGCTTGTTTTCACTTCGTGTTCCTTAATTCAGGAAGTTCCAAAATTTTTTAAATTTTTAATTCCTCTGTCAAAATTAGTAACCATGGCCTTACTGCATTTTTCCCCAAAAATAGTGAGAACTTGAGCCTTATAATGCATCTATAGTATGCATTGAATTTTTATGAGTGGGCCAGCACTCACTATCTTTAGGGAGAATTTGCCTTGGTGCCCTGTTGAAACGGTGATTGGTTCTGACTTTCATAGGAGGAAAAAGGCATTTAGTTATTCCCTCCGCTACACAAAAGGCACCTGTGCTATGCACCCCAATTATTAGGATAACCAAGTCGAGCCATGACCTGCTCTTTTTGAAAGACCACGAATGATAGCCCTCTCCCTTCACTTATAACTCTAAAATACCCTGAGTTCTGTCTTATGCTTCGAATAGCCAATTGTTTAAAATAAAAATCATGTGCTTAAGTTATGCGAATATAAGCAATTGAGCAAACATTGCTTAAGGAAAAGATTGAAAGAACTGGGGAATATAATGTGGGGAGGAAGGAACCTTTATTAATATTCAAAAGAGTAATGGGTTATGAGTGAATAGGTTGTGTAGATAAAGTGTGCGTAAATAGCAATCATTATAGGCTGCGTATGTTAAATAAAGTGCAAAAAGACAGAATTCATACACTGAAATAGCTTTTCACTGTCAAACCAGAGCCTAAGCCTAACATTACAACCTTTATAAAGTCCTTTGGACTATGTCTGGAGGAACTTTGACCCATAGATTCGGGACCAATAGGCAAACTCGCACCCTAAGGGTGTGGTGTCTGAGCTGAGGAGTGAAATCGAATTTGTTTTCCTATGGCAAGAAGATGCCATGCGAGAGTGAGTGAAATATTCCATTCCTTAGTGAGGCATGTCTGGCAGTTGGTAACTCTTTGTGAAAGAGGAAGTCTAAATTTTAAGATTTGAGGAATTTCTTGAGCATAAAGGACCCAATTTTTAAAACAAGCTTTTACTCTTCGATGAAACCTTAGCATGCATCTGTTCGTTTCCTAATTGTGCCAAGCGTTCTGTGTTTCTGTACTCATCGTTCTCATTCATTAAACTAATTTCATTCCTAACTCTTTTTCTGATTCCTTCTGACAATTTGTTGCTTGAGGACAAGCAAAGGTTCGATTTGGGGGTATTTGTTAGGCATGAAATTGACTAAGTTTAACAAATAATTTATAAGGGAATTTGGGTATTTTTATATCATTTTGTAAGGAAAAAGAGCTAATTAATGTCCTTGTGCAGATAAGCAAAGAAAAATGCCAAACTCGCTGGAAACAGCTTGTTTCGCTAATGCCAATGAGGAGTGGAGCCTTACTTGTACCCAGTGGTCAAACGCCGGATTATCCAATGACGGACAGCGACAGATCGTTGGTGGCAATGGCAGGAAAGTGGCAGAGCGGCAGGTGAAAGTGTGTGGCGATGGGATAGCCTAAAGAAGCAAGATGATTTGAAGTCTCACCCCCTTGAGTGTTCAAGGGTTAATCTAAAGTTAATCATTTTAGTTTATTTTAATTGTAGTAGGTAGTTGACTTATTTTGTAGAAAAGGGTACGAAAGTTGTACCGATTTTGTGTGGTCTCTGTCTTTTCCCTTTAAATAGGAAAAGCAGAGAAAGATTAGGGATGGGAATTTTCTTAGTTTTGTTTTTTTAGACAAGTAGACAAGAAGGAAGAAGAGAGCTCCTATGGAGTCTCCAGTTGTATCAGGAATCCTCTTCTGCTCACTGCTCGATATGAGTGAGTAGACATTTTGAACGGGCACGGCCTGGCTGGCCCGGTGATGTAAGCTTTACAACGTTTTTTTATGAATATTTAGTGTTTTGCCAATGTCGTGGTCAATGAGGATTTAACTTTCTTGCTCAAGCATGTATGTATGTGTTAGATGAATGATAGGACACTGCTTTCATCTTCACCGATATCTCTATTGATCTCTCAACTTCGAAGCTGACAAGTTAGAAGGTTGTGTCAAGGGTTTTCTCATCTAGAAATGCAGTTTTGCTCTTAATGCTAGAAAGAACGCATCTTTAGGACGCTAAATATGTTAGTAAATCTTAGGAGTTTGAGAACACATGACAGTTGACTCATACTCACTTCAAAACTGATACTTTGGCTTCATTGGCATTGTCTTTTATTCATGAAATGTTGTAAGACGTAGCACACCGTGTTCGGTTATGTCGAGCCTGTTCTATTCCCTAAAATCTTTGCAAAGTAACCTCATTTCCTTGTTTTATCATTCTGTCTGAGTCATTAAACAACCAATATTAAACAATCAACCATAAAGGAAGACACTGTTGTAACACACACTGTTTAGCAACGATTTCCGAAATAGATTTGAATCACAATCCCTGTGGAGACGATACTCACTTATCACTTTATTACTTGTATCTAGTGCACTTGCTAGAGTCTCATTTGAGGACAACAAATTTTGTTATATGCTGCGGTAAAAGTCTGTTCCTTATGAACCTCGTTCTTCTTCTTCTTCTTCTTCTTCTTCTTCTTCTTCTTCTTCTTCTTCGGCGTAGAAGACTCAGCGTGTGGGTTTTGTCCTAGAATGTTGGCCTCAGCCATGATCTGGTCATGCAGGCCATGAATGGGTTGCTGGGATTCGCTGGAGTTGTCACTAAACTCATGTTCTTGGTTTCCCTCAGGTGAAGAGGGATTAATGTCCCAATTCCTATCCTCGTAGGAGTTAGTATGACTAGAAGAGTTAGAGTAAAGTTCTCAAGACATGATGTTCTAGATGATTTTTAGGAAAGAAATGGGATTTGAGAGAGAGAGAGAGAGAGTGAATAGTGTGAAAAATTTCAAACGTAAGAGTAAAGAGTGAAAAACTTTCACTATTTATAGCCAGAGTGAGGTGATTTGATAGGTCAATGAAATGGTGGGAATACAAACCACTCAGCATCATTAATTCTGACATTAATGACTAATTACGGTGCATGGTTTTACGTCATCCTAGTCACTACTCTAGTACGCGTGCAAACCCTAGCTATGCAAGTAGCGTTACTCAGTAATTATAACTCAGCATGCAAGACAGTTATATCACTCAGCATGCAAGACAAATATATCACTCAATATAGTTTACACTTAGAATTTATTGAAGAGGATTAAACATAGTGATGGCTTCTCTCAGTATGCTGAACTGCTCACGAGCCAATGGCTTCGTGAAGATATTAGCAACCTGCTCATCCGTTGGGACATAGGTCAGCTTGATCTCACCCTTGAGTACATGATCTCTGATGAAGTGATGCCTTATACTGACATGCTTCATCCTGTTGTGCTGGATTGGATTCTTTGATAAGTCAATGGCACTTTTGTTGTCACATTTGACTTCGATTGTTTTCGTTTTAACTCCATAATCATCCAGCTGTTTCTTGATCCAAAGAACTTGGGCAACGCAGCTTCCAGCAGCAATGTACTCAGCTTTAGTGGTTGACAGGGCTACTGGTGACTGCTTCTTACTGAACCACGATACAATACTGTTACCGAGAAAGTGACACCCTCTTGAGATACTTTTTCGTTCCAGCTTGTCTCGTCCATAGTCAGCATCAGTGTATCCAAGGAGTGTGAACTCGGTAGTATTGGGATACCATAGACCTGCATTTACTGAGCCTTGCAAATATCTAAAGATTCTTTTTACAGCTATGTAATGATATTCCTTAGGGTTAGCTTGATATCTTGCATAATAACATATCGAGAACTGAATGTCCGGCCTACTTGCTGTAAGATAGAGTAAAGAGCCAATCATACCTTGGTATAATTTGCTGTCTACTGACTTACCATTTTCGTCGGCAGAGAGGACAGTGTCAGTGCCCATTAGGGTGGATATTGACTTACAATTGTCCATGTTGTACTTCTTCAATATTTCCTTCGCATACTTAGTTTGGCTGATGAAGATGCCATTCTTGCCTTGTTTGATTTGAAGTCCAAGGAAGAAGTTGAGTTCTCCCATCATAGACATCTCAAACTCAGTCTGCATCTGCTTACTAAATTCCTTGCATAAAGACTCATTAGTAGCACCAAATATGATGTCATCAACATATATTTGTGCCAGTAGGGTATCTTTACCCTTTTTCTTTATGAATAAGGTTGTATCAGCCTTTCCCCTGACGTAATTTCTAGTCAGCAAAAAGCTTGTTAGTCTTTCATACCAAGCACATGGTGCTTGCTTCAGACCATACAGAGCCTTCTTGAGCTTATAAATGTGGTTTGGGAACTTAGGATCCTCAAACCCTGGAGGCTGATTAACATATACCTCCTCATTTATAACTCCGTTTAAAAATGCACTTTTGACATCCATTTGAAACAATTTAAAGTTCATGTAACTAGCATACGCGCATAGAATTCTAATAGCTTCTAGCATTCCCACTGGGGCACAGGTCTCACCGTAGTCAATACCTTCCTGTTGACTATAGCCTTGAGCAACAAGTCTTGCTTTGTTTCTGACTACGTTCCATTGTTCATCAAGCTTGTTGTGGAAGACCCATCTTGTTCCTATTGTCTTCTAGATTTTTGGATTTGGCACTAAATCCCAAACATCATTCCTTTTGAATTGGTCAAGCTCCTCTTGCATTGCACCCATCTAGAATTCATCGTTCTCAGCTTCTGAAAAGTTCTTCGGTTCCAGAACTGAGATGAAAGCTACGTTGCTGAGGTACCTCTTGAGTTGATTCCTTGTCATGAGGTGATTCTCACCAGCATCGAGAATATTGCTTTCAGAATGCCCTCTTTGGATTCTGATCTCTCTCGGCAGTGTAATGTCTTCAGTAGTTAGTGTTTCAACAATCTCTGCATGTATAGATTGGTCAGTGAAAATGATTTGGGTTTCGTTTTTACCTTTAGTCAGCCCTTGAGGGAGTGACTTAGTAGTTGCGCTTTGGTCAGCAGGTGCTGAGCTGGGATCATCTTCAGTTGTCTGATTGACCTTCTCTGTAGGGTTAGTTTCATCGAACTCAATATGAACAGACTCTTCTAAAACCTGAGTCCGTTTATTGAAAATTCTATATGCTTTACTGTTTGTTGAGTAGCCTAAAAAGATGGCTTCATCAGCCTTTGAATCAAACTTTGCAAGATTGTCTTTAGTATTCAAAATGAAGCATTTACAACCAAAGGCACGAAAATAACTCATGTTAGGTTTCATCCTTTCCAAAGTTCATATGGGGTTTTCCTCAGTATAGGTCTGACTAGACCCCTATTGAGTATATAACATGCTGTGTTAACAGCTTCTCCCCAAAAGTACTTCGGAAGCCTATTCTCACTCAGCATTGTCCTAACCATTTCAACTAGAGTTATGTTTTTCCTTTCAACCCTATTCTGTTGAGGAGTGCTAGGAGCAGAAAGGTTGTGGTTAATGCCGCTGGCTTCACAGAATTCATCAAACAGTTGGTTTTTTAATTCTCCACCATTATCACTTCGGATGTGAGCAATCTTTAGGTCTTTATCATTTTCAAGCTTTTTACACAGTGTATAAAACATCTCAAATGTTTCATCCTTGCTACTGAGCAAGATGACCCAAGTGTACCGAGAAAAGTCATCTACAATGACCAAGGAAAATCTTCTACCCCCCAAGCTCAGTGGCTGGACTGGTCCGGAGATATCCAAGTGTAGCAACTCTAATGGACGCTTGGTTGAAACAATGTTTTTTCATTGAAAAGATTTTCTAGTTTGTTTTCCATACTGACAAGCATTGCATAATCGATCTTTTTCAAACTTAAGTTTGGGCAATCCCTCAACTAATTGCTTTCTTGCTAACTTGGCCAGGAGGTCCATGCTTACATGACCAAGTCTCTTGTGCCATAGCCATGAATTTTCTTCCTTTGACACTAAGCATATATCTTTTGAAAACTTCTTTTCCAAATTTAGCATAAAGACATTATCAACACGAGGAGTAGTTAAAATTAACTCATTAGTCTTGCCCTCGAGTATTTGAAATCTAGAGGCATCAAATATAACTTTTCTACCACTATCACACAGCTGAGCTACGCTCAGTACGTTATATTCAAGTCCTCTGACTAGGGAGACTGACTCAATAGTAGGGTTACCACCAACGGTTCCTGACCCGACTATCTTACCCTTTTTGTTGTCTTCGAAACTTATGTTTCCTCCACGTTTATTGTCACACCCGACCCTAAACGGCATCGGGTATGAATGGAAAATAGGATAACGAATCAACCATTTACTCAAATCAACCGTAAATCAATATACACTTCATAAACCGTATTTCGATAAATATTTCAGAAACTGTATTTCGATAAATACTTTATAAACTGTATCCCAATAAATACTTCATTGATAACTTGCTAGATTCGATTTGATGATCTTCGCCACGGTTACCTGCAAAACAGAACCGGAGACAGGATCTCCGGGAAAACTCTCCGACGATCAAGTCAGTTTTATGGGAAGGTTGGTAAATTGATACTGGTATTGTGGGGAAAAGATGTGAAAAAAATGTACCTTCCCATTTGCTTCTATGTCCTTTTTATAAGTGTTCCTAGGTAACCGCCGGGGGCGGATACTCTTTCCAGGCCACGTCCCTTACGTGGCTACAAACGTGGTCTCGTTTGTTTTGAGTGGGAGGTTTAATGCTCCGTTTAGGATTTCGGAGCGGTTACTCGTTTTACCCACTTCCTTTATTCGGAGCCCGTTTGATCTTGAACCATGGGCCTAAGTATAGGTTGGGCCCGTGTTTATGATTCGGCCCGGTTTGGTTTCACGGATCATCACATGCCTCCCCCTTAGTTTGGCAAGAGCCCTTTAGGGTCTTTTCATATGTTATAGGGGACTCTTTGTCTTCGTCTGGATATTCAAAATTCGAAAGTGGTTCTTCGTTCTCCGTCATTTCTTCTCCGGCGTCAACCCTTTAGCGTTCGTTCTTCTCTGTGTTCTCTTTCACATGTAAGTGTTCCTTTCCGTAACTTGTAACTCGTTCGACCCTTTTCTTATTTCTGCTCGTCTTTCTTCGTTAATATGTCGAACCCTGACCTCGATTTCGCACCGTTCGACGAAAATTACATCCGCGAGGTGTCTCATGAGGTTGATGAGATGGTTGATGAAGTTTCAACCAGCTCTCCTTGGTCTGATTCCCATCCCGCCGATTTTCTCCATCTGGCGAATACAACTGATGAGGGTCTAGGTTTTGACCCTAAGAAGTTGATTCCACCACCTGTCCCAACTCCCCGTTTATTACCAAAAAAGGACAGGTTGGGAAGCCTAGTTTGCCGCGAGACGATTGATGACTTGCGGGAGCAGTATCCTTGGCTCCAAGGTCTGGAAACCATCATTCCCGGGGAGAATAGAGGGCCGGGCGACTACCCAAAGGGGTATTTCACCATTTTTGTCGCCCAGATTATCTGCGGTTTCACGTATTCGCTGGCGGATGAGATTGCTTCCATCCTTGGTGGTTATGGAATCGCACCCGGACAACTGCATCCCAACGGATGGGCCAACTTAACCTTGGATAAATTTTTGGCGGATTTTCTGGAGGTTCCCCTCTCGCTCAAGATTTTCTCTAAGCTTCATCATTTCAAGAGTTCGGGGGAGTACTTTACTTTCATCCGACAGAGCGGTTACTACGGCTTTGATGAGAAGTCGAACAAAATCCGCGAGTGGGATAAGTCCTATTTCTTCATTAAGTTCCATGAAGGGAATCCAAACTTTCTTCGCTGCTGGGGCCGACCCAATGTAAAGAGTTTGAACTTTGGTTACCCCAGCAAGGACGAATCCGATATTATAAAGTTCTTGAAGAGCACTCCTCCTTTTGTATGGACATATGATCAGGCATTCCATATGCTAAGAAGCCGAGTAGCGATTGCCTACCGCGAGGGAGATCGTGTTGTCATATCCCTTATCGCGTTTTTGTACAAGGTACTATTAACTTATTTCCAAGTTGATGATTTCTTTTAACCCTTTGCAGGGGTGATCCTTTATCTCAACTCGCTGCAGATTGGGAAGCGAAAGCCCTGGCGAGAAGGAAGAAACGGATGGCGGGAATAACTTCTGTTGCAGGGGCGAATTCTCCTGTGGGGGCGACTCCTTCTGTTGAGGCGGCTTCCCCCCCAATTGCTTCTGTTTCACAGGGCCCCGCTTCTGTTTCTGAGGAGCTTCCCTTAAATAGGAAGCGGAAGAGTAATGTGGATGTGGAGTCTTCTCGCCCTAGGAAGAAGAATACCTCCGTATCCTTGACTGTCGGTGGTACATCTACGTCCACTCCATCCAAAACCAAGGGCGGTCCCCCATTTCATGAGGTATCATAATTTATTCGCTCTTCTTGCGTTATTTATTTTCTCTTGTCAGTTTTCGCTGTTCTCCTGACCCTTCTCCTTGTGTATCCATAGCCGATTCCTGATATCAGCGGATGGTGGACCAGAACCTTTGGTAAAGCCGTGAGCTTTTCCTGTAGGGACATTGTTTCTTCCATATGCAATGTCCTTAGGCGACTTCCCTCCGCTTCTCGTGTGCGCGAACAGGTGCCGCTTCCGACTACCATGGAGGGGATTGAGAAGCGAGCTATAGAGGTATATTGCTTTCCACTTATGTTCTATCCTTCAAACGCATGTCTTTATTCGCTCTTTTTATTCACGTATCGTCTTATATGCAGATTATCAATTTCGCGGAGGGTGCTCTCTGCAGGGATGCTGAACGAGCTAGAGAGTTGGAAAGCCTTGGTACTGAATTGGCGACTCAGAAGTCGCTTTTTGATGATGTCCAAGGCAAAGTAAAGGTCCTTGAAGGTGCTTGTCAGAAGGCTATGAGCGAGAAGGAGGAAGCTCTCAAATCCCTCCAGGCTAAGTCCGATGAGCTTCAGAAAGTCATTGATGATCTGAATTCGTCCAAGGAAGCCTTGGAGATGCAAAAGAGGAGGGCCGAGGAGATCACAGCTGAAGATGGTGCTCGCATCTATTGGTATGGAGAGCGGATTCATGCGGCTTATGAGCATGGACATCCAGATCATGTACTTAATCGCCCCAAGGTTCCCATTCCTGAAAAGGATTTAGCTGAGAAATGGGACAAGTTGGAGGCCGAGGATGCTGATATGGATGAGGTACTTCTCCTGGATTGGCAGAGTTTTCATGATTCTCCAATTAGCTGTGAGATCCCAAATCAGAACATAGAAGGAGGGGCACCACAAGATGTTTCCCACGTTGAACAAGATGTTTCTCGCTCTGATGCGGTTACTGATTTGATTGTTGGGGATTCGCTTGAAGCAGATCATCCCACAGGAGAAGATGAAGGAGCCGCTGAAGGCGAAGGGGGCAATAGAGGCGAAGGAGAAGAAACTGTAGTATAATTTTATTTATATCCGAACTGTTGTATGTAACAAACTGCCAGTATATATATCAACCGAGCGACCTTGCCGCCGCTTTTCATATATGTGCAATTGTTGTTTTATCCTTCGTCACTTTAATGCCGGTTATTTTCGTATGTGACCCTTGCCTCTTGCCGACTTCATACTTGTAATTTTTCGTAGTTAGTTTTGTTTTCATTAGGGTGGCCAGACCCTTTTCGCAATTTTTTTGAGTACTCGTTTATTCGCTTAATTTTATGCCTTATAATTTTTCTTTCAAAAATAATCATAAGGTTAATCATAAGGTTTTGTGAATGATGCGTAATCATGCATCCGCCTTTCTTTAATAGGCAACACATTTATGTGTGTTTAAGATTAAACATAAGGTTTTGCGAATGATGCAACAATTGAATATCTTTATTGATAAAGAAAAAAGACTTCTTGTTACATGGGTATACAAACTGTGCGGGATCAAAGCCTCATTAAAACTTTTTATCAGAAAACCCAGTGGGAAAAACTCATAAAAGGAAAAAGAGTACTCGTCATTTCCCTGAACTACTCGGCCTGTTTATATAGGCGTAGATTCTCTAGATTCCAGGTGCGCGGGAGCTTTTTTCCGCTCATTTCTTCTAGTTCAAAAGTCGATGGTCCCAGCTTCTTGGATACCCTGTAAGGCCCGAGCCAGTTGACGCCTAATTTGCCTTTGCCTTCTCTGGATTGTATTTTATCCGCTTTTTTCAAGACCAAGTCGCTCTCGTTGATTATCACCTTTCGCACCCTTCTGTCATGATACTTCTTGATTCTATTGCGGTATACTGCCATTTGCATGTAAGCTTTTTCTCTTCGTTCTTCTACAGAATCCAATGCATCTCTAATGTTGATAGGATTTTGGGTGTCACAATAATAAATTATCCGATCTGTAGGCGACTTGATTTCAACAGGCAGGACTGCTTCAGCTCCATAAACCAGCGAGAAAGGTGTTTCGCCTGTTGCTGCCTTTACAGAAGTTCTGTATGCCCATAGCATATGAGGTATCTCATCCGCCCAACACGTTTTTTTATCGCCTAGCCGCTTCTTGATTCCCTGAATCATGGCCCTGTTGGTAACCTCTGTCATACCATTCGATTGGGGATGATTTACAGAAGAAAAATGATTTCTGATCCCCATGCTTTCGCAATATGCTTTGAATTTTACACAGTTGAACTGGGTGCCATTATCAGTTATAAGCGTTTGTGGGATTCCAAACCGCATGATAATGTTCTCTCGTAAGAACTCGATCATTCGCTCAGGTGTTTGAGCGGTTACTGCCTCCGCTTCTACCCATTTGCTGAAGTGGTCGACTGCGACTATCAAGTACTTCCTTTTCTTTGTCGTTTCTAGGAACGGGCCTACTATATCGATCCCCCATGTTGCGAATGGCCACGCCGTCATTATAGTGATTTGTTCGGCTCCGGGAACATGCTTTTCATTCGCATGGATTTGACAGCTGTGACATTCCGCTACCATCTTTTGGGAATCCTCCACCACCTTTGGCCAATAATATCCCATCAACTTGACTTTTCTTGCCAACGCCGCGGATGCTTCATGTGCGCCACAAATTCCTTCATGGAGTTCTTGCAGTATATAGTCTCCTTCATTGCGGCTAATACATTTCAACCATGGACATGTATATGATTTCCGGTATAAAGTTCCATCTCGAATTGAGTATCTCGCTGACTGCCCAATTAGTTTTCTGGCTAAGCTTTTATCAACCGGCAAATCTCCATGTTCCAGATATTGGCGGATGGGCATCCGCCAATATTCATCATCTTCCAGCTCTTCGATGACCATAATCTGATCGACTTTGAATGCTGGTGCTGACCTTATTTCCAAATTGCATGCTTTTTGACTCTATGGTTCTCTACTCGCCGCTGCTTTTGCCAACTCATCAGCCTTTGTGTTCTGGCCTCTCGGAACATGCACCATTTCCCAGACGACTCCCTTGTTTGTTAACTCCTGCGTCAGTCTGCCGACCACCTGATGGTACTTGACCAGATCCTCCTGTTTCACCAGATAATTTTTTGTGATCTGATTTATCATGAGTTTAGAATCGCTGTAGATGACCACTCTTTCTGGCGTGAGTTCATTAAGCAACTTCAATCCGCATATCATTGCTTCATACTCCGTGGCATTATTGGTAGTTTCGAATGTTAACTTTGCCGCATAGTACAGGCGAATAACATCCGGTCCCTTAATGACGACTCCTAGTCCAGCTCCATCTGTGGACAATGCCCCATCTGTGAACATACTCCATTCTTCTTTTTGTGCTTTTGGACATTCATCTTCATCCCACGTGAACTCATTCATGAAATCGGCAAGTACTTGACTTTTTAGAGCTGGTCTTCCTTCGTAGCGAATATCGAACTCTCCCAACCGAATTGACCACTCCATTAATCGGCCGGATGCGTCAGGTTTCTGTAGTACCTTTCGCATTGGAATTCCAGTTCTCACAATGATAGTATGCGCCTGAAAGTATGGCTTTAACCTAGCCGTCGTGGTTATCACCGCGAGGGCCATTTTGTCTAACCTTGAATACCGAAGTTCTGCGTCTTTCAAGACTTTGCTCACATAGTACACTGGATATTGTTGCCCCTCTTCTTCCCGCACCATCACTGTGCATATCGCCATACTGGTGATGGATACGTAAAGAAATAAATCTTCTCCATCCTCTGGCCTGCTCATCAAGGGCGGATAGCATAGCAATCGCTTTATCCCCTCAAATGCTTCTTGACAATCCGGCGTCCATTCAAAGGATTTAGATTTTTTGATGGCATTGTAGAAAGGTAGACATCTCCTAGCTGAGCATGATATGAATCGCCCTAATGCCACCAACCGCCCGTTCAGTCTCTGTACTTCTCTTATGTTCCTCGGTGTCTTCATCTCCATCACTGCTTTAACCTTCTCAGGATTCGTCTCAACTCCTTTGCCGCTAACAATGAAACCCAGGAACTTTCCTGCTCTTGCTCCAAACGTGCATTTCTCTGGGTTCAATTTGAGGCCATATTTGATCAGTACTTCCAGGATTTCTTTAATATCCTGCGGGTGGTCCTGCATCTTCTTGCTTTTAATGATCATGTCATCTACATAAATCGAGAAGTTCTCGCCTGATTTGTCTGAAAATATCTTATTCATCATCCGTTGATATGTTGCTCCCGCATTTTTCAGTCCAAAGGGCATCACCTTGAAGCAATAAGTCGCCTGATGAGTTATGAACGACGTCTTGATCTCATCCGCCTTCTCCATTGGTATCTGGTGGTAACTGGATTTCACGTCGGTGAACGATAAAGCTTCAAATCCCGCAGTCCCATCTACCAATATATCAATGTTAGGTAGCGGATACATATCCTTCGGACAAGCTTTATTCAAATCTTTGAAGTCGACGCACATTCTGTACGTTCCATTTGGCTTTTTGACTAGCACCACATTGGCTAGCCACTCCGGATAGGTGACTTCTCGAATTGCATCTGATTCTAGCAAATCCGCCACTGCTTTTTCAATCGCCTTCTGCCGTTCTGGAGCATGTCCTCTCTTTTTCTGTCGCACTAGGGTTGCACTTTTGTCCACATTCAAACGATGGGTTGCTATATCTGGACTTATCCCCTTCAGCACTTCATTCGGAGCGGCGAATGCCGACTCGCATTGGATCAACACCTCGGTAATGGCTTTCTTCATTTCCTCTGGAAGTCCTGTCGCTATCCGTACGTTCTTATCATTTGAGATGGCGAATAGTTCTGTTTCTCCTAACGCTTCAGCCGGCAACTTCTCATCAACTTTATCCTCTCCATCTGGCTTCGGTTCAAGTGACAATGTATAAGCTTGTTGAGATATAAGTTGATCCCCTTCAATAATGACTCGCCCTTGGTGTGTTGGCAAATGCAATGTCAAATGCTTCATTGAGATGAGCGACTCCGTTTTCGACAGGAATGGACGCCCCAGAATTATGTTGTAGGCCAATGGGAGATCAACAATTGCGAATTCTAGATCACCTCGCCATTTTAGATTCTTGTCGCCCATTTCTGTCTCCAACACCACCTGTCCACTTGTTTGAGATGATTGATCTCCAAAACCAGTTACATCCATGAACGTATGTTCCACTCGCTCGTCGTTAATTCCCAACTTGTTGAATGCAGTTCGAGTAATGACATTGCAAGAACTGCCTGTATCAATAAGGACCCGCTTAACGTCCCATCCTTCAATGGCCATCGTAATCACCAAAGCATCCGCATGCGGCTCCGTGATTCGCGCAAATGAGTAATTGAGGGCATCCCCCCTACGCGTGTTGCTTTTTCGCTGTTCACGGTGAGCCCTTTTTGTTGGAGGCTCATAGATCCCGCCTGCTATCACGTTAATCACCCCTTTTTTCTGTTTTTTTTTCTGGCCTTGCTTCTACCTCATGCGGGAGCGTTGCTTTCGCATCAATCGTTTCTTTTCTAATGAATTGACTCAGTTTGCCCCTCTCAATCAGCTTTTCAATCTCCCTCTTCAATTCATAGCAATCGTTCGTGTCATGGCCGTTCAATCTGTGGAACCTGCAATATTTGTTAGGATATCGCCCCAAATTGGTTCGACCTTTCGCCTCAGGAAACTGCACATCCTTTTTCAGAGGGTTTTTCTCAATCCAAAGTAACACCTCATGACGAGTCGTGTTCAATGGTGTTTGATATCCCCCCCCCCTTAAAGGAACGATCGCTTTTTCGAACCAGATTACCCTTAGAATATGCTTGGCCTTGATGGCGGCGATTGTCCGAGGTGGATCTAGCCGCATCTCTTTCTCGCCGGGTTTGAGCTCTATGCTCCCTGTTAACATCGTCCACTTTCATGAATTCTTTTGCTATCTTCATGAGTTCAGCCACTATGCATGGTTTATTGCGGATGATTTCCTCCCGCATGCTCCAATCTGTGGTTCCATCTGCCATGATGTTGCGAATGCTCACGATATCTGGGTTCTGTAACCGCACCAGAATATCATTGAATGCGACTACAAATTCCCTTAGGGAATTATAGTTTCTCTGTTTGATCTCCTTCAGCTGCCTATCCGTCACATCCGCTGCTTTACAGCCCACGAACTTTGCACAGAAATCATGACTGTATTGATTCCAGTTGTGAATAGATTCAGTTGGTAGGGACCGAAACCAATCGGATGCTGCTCCTCCCAAAGTGGTCGAGAACAATCGACAAATTATGCTTTCGCTTGCTCCTGCAACATCCATCAACTCTCTATAGTTTCTGACATGCGCCTCAGGGTCAGAATTTGGATCCCCATAATATTTAGGTATCGCCGGTGCTTTTATTCTGTGATCTGGAATAAATTCTCGCAATGATGGGGCAAAAGGCGAATCACTCTGCACCGCTGCTCTTGCCCTAGGTGTGTATCCCATCCGCTCCATCATGCTTCGTAGTTGATCTTCCAATTCAGTATTGGGTTCCCGCCGAACCTCTTCCATCCATTGCTGATGAATTCTGGGTGACGTCCACCCGCCATACCGTGTCGTCACTTGTTCTCACCGTGGGGCTAACCGCTGTCCAGTTATAGGATCAAAGTTCCAAGTATGCTCCCGCCAGACATATTCCCTCCAGACGTCATCAACCCTGAATGTCCGTGGTCAAAGGGTTCCGTTTGTCGTAGCGGAAGAATTCCTTGCATTCCTGGCATTGGTTGGGATGACTGCCAGGTCGGATGGATCGTCATAATAGGATCTTGGTGTGAGTAGTGGTCTGGATGGCTATATGGTGTCATGCGACTACTCTGACTCATCCGATTTGGCTCTCGAGATGGCTGTGGAAGCGGAGATATGGCAGGAATAGTTGGTTGTTGTGTGGAGATGACAACAGGTTCTTGAGGGGCAGCCGTTACGGCGGTATTGTGTTCAGCGATTGCAGTTAACAAACTAATCATTCGATCCCCAGCCGCTTGGCTCATATTCGAAGCCAAGACCTGTCCTGCCATTTGTACAAAATCGCTATTAGACATCTCCATCTCAGTTTGCACTTGGACCTCCAATAAGGGACTCAACTGCCCTGAAGGATTCGACGAGCTGGATACCACAGGCTGTGTACTCGCAGGCTGCCGTGGAACTCTTGAGTTCATACTAGCTGATCTGGTTGTAACTCCGACCGTTCGTGATGGTTCTGACATGTTCTTAGGGTACCTTTAACCAAATGTTGGTAAAAAAGGTCCACCTTCACCGCACCAATGATAACTTGCTAGATTCGATTTGATGATCTTCGCCGCGGTTACCTGCAAAACAGAACCGGAGACAGGATCTCCGGGAAAAATCTCCGACGATCAAGTCAGTTTTATGGGAAGGTTGGTAAATTGATACTGGTATTGTGGGGAAAAGATGTGAAAAAAATGTACCTTCCCATTTGCTTCTATGTCCTTTTTATAAGTGTTCCTAGGTAACCTCCGGGGGCGGTTACTCTTTCCAGGCCACGTCCCTTACGTGGCTACAAACGTGGTCTCGTTTGTTTTGAGTGGGAGGTTTAATGCTCCGTTTAGGATTTCGGAGCGGTTACTCGTTTTACCCGCTTCCTTTATTCGGAGCCCGTTTGATCTTGAACCATGGACCTAAGTATAGGTTGGGCCCGTGTTTATGATTCGGCCCGGTTTGGTTTCACGGATCATCATTCATCAACTGTATCTTAATAAAATACTTCATAAATCGTATATCGATAAATACTTCATAAACTGTATATCAATAAATATTTCGCAAATCGTATCCATTCGAGAGATAATCCCCGTATGTATCAATCCCCACAATATAATATAATCGAGATATCTCATAATTTTGCCTAACCCGCATGGTCTTACTCAACACTTCTTTGCCATACCTGATAGGTCTTTCAACTGTGTACACATGTCGTATTTCTCACTAAATACGGACTTTAATTAAAGCCACCTATCTGGATTACTCTTGATGGATACTAAATTTTTTATAATTTCATAATATCACTTAAAAACAGAAATATATCATAAATCAACATCATAAAGTTTTCCAAGTACTTTTCTCAATCAATTTCCAAAATATTCAATCATAAATCATTATTGTATTAAAATCACCAATAAATAATTTAAAAATATACTTATCAATACTAACTTCAATTTCTTAAAAATAAGCACATAAATCATCATATATATAAACTTTATTTCATAAATCATAAGTTATCAAAAACACTATTTTAACCATCTTAAAATCAAGTATTAGCTTAAAATATAAAATTTATAAAGATCACTTAACATATATATATATATAGATAATCAAAATCATAAAAAAGGTAGTTGATAAATTACTTACTTTAGCCATAATTGAGAAAATAAACACAATAAGCCTCAAATCTTCCCCTCTAATCTGCTTAGGACGAATCCATGCTAAAACCTCCAAATCAAAATCACACCGACCACAATGTGTATTAGGATGTCTAGAAGCTACTATAAAAAAATCAGCTCGATCCAATAGTTCAATCTCTAGATATCAAGGTATGATCAAAGCTTAGTGATTTTGGGTGAATGGAGGAGAATATGGAAAAGATGGAGGATGCAAATGCCAAGTTTTTTTTTTTTTCTTATTTATTTTGGATATCCAAAATATGCAGGTCTTGAATGTTGGGATTTATATTCCCAACAAGGAAAATATCACTTTTGGCCCCTCTAAACTTTAGCCTCTTTTAAAACTTACCCTAAACTTTTAATTTTACACTTAATGCATGAGATTAATCTTCAAACTACATCCATAATACCTAATTAACTCTCCAATCAATAAATAAACATATATAGCTATTTTGAACACGAGTTTTATACTAAGTATTTTAATACAGTGATTACGTTTTGACTATGTGTGATATTTTGAGAAATAATGTTGATAACAAGCTTGATGTCTTAAGTTTCAAATTTGGTTAAAATATCATTGGAGTATTTTATTATGGTTTAATCCATAAAATGTTTATTCTTGAAGAATATGAATTTTATATGATGCATTTTGAAAATTAAAATATATATATTTATTTATTTTGAGTATGAGTACTTTATGTAGTTGATAATTGCTTACTGAGATTTTTGTCTCACCTTTTTAAATGTTTTAATGTTTTAGGTGAGAAAGTACAAGATATAGAGAAGATTACTAACCGATTAGGCGAGGATTGGAAACTATTGCTTATTGTTAGAATTATCATTAAAACCTTAGTATTTCAGATGTGATATGATGGAGTTGGTAAATATGTTGAGGTTCTTGAATAAATAATATAGTTGGAATATTAATTTATTTAGAATATACATTCAAGAAGAATGCCTATAAAAGTGATATTTATGATATTTGGATAATTTGGAGACTACTAAGTGTTGATTGTGATCTTTCTATTTCATGCCTGATGCCGATTGAGGTTGTTTAGGGTCGGGTGTGACATTTATGCACAAGTGTGATGGATTGAGTTTCATCACCCATAATATGCCTCGAGCATGCACTGTCAATGTACCACAACTGTAACTTCTCAGCACACCTCAGGCCCACCTGCAATATAACTAGTTACTTTTAGGTACCTAAATCTTTTTGGGTCCTCGTTTGTTAGGCTCAGCAAGTGATACATTATATTTCACTCGGTGGCGACACACTTTTGCAGTGTGGCCATTCTTCCCAAAAAAGTCACAGTTGACCTTTTGCTGGGGATTCCATCTTCGCTGACCAGTACGTTGGTACTGAGCGTTCTGATGCGAATTTCTATTATTCGGAACCGTAGTTGGTTCTGAATATATAGATGTGATGTCCTTTCTCGGCTTTTTAGAATCTGACTGGACCTTATTGACAAACCTATGCATGATTTTTAGATTTTCATCTTGCCCGGTATTGTCCTGGAGGAGATGTCTAAGGTCACTGAGTTTGACCTCTTCTATCTCATCACACCGCCTACTGAGTGCCTTTATCTTTTTGTTACACCGTTTGACCAGTGAGTAAAGATCACTCGGTGCATTTATCATTTCATTCCTAAGCAGAGGAAGAGATATTACCTCAGTAGTTTCTTCCTCATTGTCTGATGCATAGGAGGTTTCGCCCTTGTCAGAAGCGCGCGGCTCAGCAAACTCTGTTGGAGTTTGGTGTCCTAAAGACAATTATTTTAAAATATTAATATTAATGAATAAATTGTTTATTTAGTCATTTGTTTAATCAGATATATAGCATTAAAATGTAACTATATATATAAAGGCACAAATCTTTCATAAAGCAAGTAATCCTAAGTTTATTTAAGTAGTTATAAAGTGTTCATACAAGCATGAAGTGAGACTATACTTTATAATAGACCAATAGACTTAAAATCAACCCAAGTAAAGTAATATGTTATAGGGGTTGGCATATTACTGTTGAGACTTGCATGTAACAGTGTTTTTTGTCGAGACAGAAAGCTGATCTCACAAGCTTTAGATATTTTGATATCTATACAGTTACATAGATCCGGTGAAGGAGTTCATTAGGATTGGGACCAGACTTGAGATAACAGTATGGATTGATTTATCTAATGTGTCAACTGTTCATCTCATTGGTATTAGTAGGTATAACTAATCCTCAGACTCAAACATTCGTTAATTAGTGATTCTGAATTATGGAGTCTGGTACTTTGATTTTGTGCGAGCACGATCCAACAGGTGAAAGCCTGGGGTATGTGAGAGCAGGGTTGGGTATCATACAAAGTAATTGCAGAATAGTTAATGTCAGATTGAGCATTCGTCACTCCCGATAAGTAGGAGATATATCCAAATGGCCGCTTGTGGTGAATTAACTGAAATCCTTGCAAGGTGATAGAGTTAAGAGTAGAAATGGATATTTCACTTAACTTATCTTTCAGAGTGAATTTAACCTATACAAGTCAAACCAGACTCTTCGTTATATGTAACCTTGACACGTTCCATGGTTATAAGGAATTGACCAACATGATATAGTTGATGAAGGATCGTATTATACTGTACCTAATGCAGAAAGGTTAACGTCAGTTATCAACCTGACTTCTTAATTGCTTTGGGGGAATATCATAGGTTCTGTTAGTAACAGCTCGCGACCGTATTCCGTTATATATATGTTGGAATTAATCATGATGAATTAATCTCAAAGGATATATACGGCTAGTGGCAATAAAGAACCTAATGGGTTGCATATGGGATTTGGAACCAGAGGATGAAAATGTAATTAGTAAGACACTAACATAGTGGGCCAAAATTTGTAATTAAATTAGGGATAATTAATTTGATTTAATAATTGTAATTAGATTATGATTATAAATTAAATTAAAGGATTATCTGATAATATTAATTAGAGGTTTTAATGTGATTGAAACTCTAATTAATTATCCCTAACAATAATTAAATTATTAATTTGATTAATAATATTATCTAGATATAATTAGTTATTATTTAGATAATAATATTATTTAAAACTATCTTTAACGACCTGAAAATGAAAATTTTCAAGAATTAAAGTTGTTCAATGCCATATTTTCTATGGAACTACATTTTCGATTTTGGAAAATCATCTTTTTTGGAAATTTCTCTCTATAAACATTAACTTTCTCTCTTTACCAAATACCATCTAAATAATCACGAAATAAAAATGTTGAAGAATTAAAATTGCTTAGAATATTAGTAGTTTTTAAAATATGTCATTTTTGAAGTCGTCAATGGTGATTTTAATAGTATCAATCGAAAAAGTCCTTATTTTGCTAAATTTGAAAACCTCAGTCATCGTTTTGACAAAAAGTAAACCACAGTCCTTTATCTGAAAATTAGTGAAACCACAAGGGTTTTATTTAAACTTTACCCTATAATTAGTTATTATTTAGGTAATAAAAGGTGTTTATTTAATTATCTAATTAGTAATCATATTCCGAATAAGATTCTAATTAATTAATTACCTAACATAACTGGGATTAGGGTTTTGAGAAGTCTATAAATAGACTCCCTAACCCCAATATTTCGACATACACATACAAGGGGGCAAGAGGAACCGTTCCGAAACCGTCTCGGCTAATTAAAATCTTTCTTACTCTCTCTTTGATCTCGTATTGATTCTGTTAGAGGCAGTCATTGCGATTGCTATTTATTAAGGTTGATTACTAATTGTCTTTCTTTTCTGTGTTGTTTCTTTTGTTGTTCGTGATACACGGATTAAGAGTTGTGGGCACTTCGTTTGCAACTGTAGATAGTTCTTCAGAAAAGGTATTTCACTCTATCCCTCTTTATATGAAATAACAATTAACAGATCTTGGAAAAGGGAAATATATAAAATTTTATTATTCCGCTCTGCCTAGGCTTGTCTATTTTCCTTCATTGGTATCAGAGCCTATATTAATCTGTTATTTCATATATGTAAATAAAAGGATTTTTCAATCAGATTGAATAGATTTATTGTTAGGTAAATTAATAAATTTGATTTAGTTAATTAATCTAAAGATAAATGGAGATTTTAATTATTTGATAATGGTTAACATGAGATTAAGATGTTTTATGATTCGGTTAATCAACAAAGGTGTTTGTAGAATTAAACGGTTGATTAAAACGAGGTTTGTATATGTGATATACTATTTTGTGGATTAAGGGTTTTAACTGTTTGAATCATTGAAAGAGTTAATTAGATTAATCTTTGAAAATTTGATTTTGATAAACGATTTAAACGAAACGGTTAAAATCGATTAATTAGGGATATATTTGAAAAGGTTATATATATAAAATTATAAAATAAGTTTTATAATATATATATAAAAGTAAATCGAATGTTTTGTTTTAAAACAAAAGAAAAAAAAATGGTGTTTTGATAATTTCGAATATTTTGCTGTATTCGAATTACCTATTCCTTTGAAAGGAATAGGTGGGCGGCGGCAATTACTGCCTCTTTGGCAGCAATGCCGCTGTCGCGGATTAAATCCGCAACGGGGACGAATCCAGATTTCGTCCCGTCATGTTTATTTTCTGTTTTGATTTTTTTCAATTGTTTTGGTTTTTCAGAAAACGAAAAAAATAAAATAATTAATATATATAGAATTAATTAATCCACATGAATTTAATCGTTGTCTATTTTAAAATTGTATAGACTGAATTGAGTTGTCTAATTAAAGATATTTTGATACGGTTAATTAGACGAACTATTTCATTGATACAAAATTAAAATTTAGGAACAACGAATCAGCCCATATAAGTTTATTGATATATAATTGTTATAATTAATAAAAGATATGGTAATTATGTGTGTTTTAATTTGATTTTGCAAACCGGTTTTTGTGCTTAATAATCATGTTTGATGTATTAGTTAATCACGTTAAACGGCTTTGGTAAAATGATTAAACACAATAATTTATAATCTCTCATCTTAAAAGTTTTGTGTTTTGGAATTGATTTTGCAAAGTTATTTGATGTTTAATTATTTGTATGTGATACGGTTGAATTAAACACGTTAAATAATTTTATAAAATAATTGAACACAATAATTAATATTTTGTATAGTTATATTTTGAGTGTCTAATTAAGTTCATATTTGATATATTTTAATTAGAATAAAATATAAATGATACAAAATTAATTAAAGGTTAATTTGATGGTAAAGTCAATTAAAGGACTAAATTGAAAGTATAATTAATTCAAGGGTTAATTTGATTAACTAAAATATTACATAAATAGTTTATGTAATCAACCAATTAAATTTATTTAATTGAGTCTTTGCATGTTTGGTCTTATGGACATATTTAGACCCTCTATAATTGTTATTTAGTCTTTTGGTATTTTGGAAAATAGGGTATGCGTGCTCTGCCTTATCTACTCTCTATTGTATTTCTCTTCTCACCTAAATCCCTTCAAATTAGTTGAAGTATTCATAAGTAGTATAGAAATTAAATATTGTTGTAAATCAAGGCACCAAGGAAAAGACGGAGGACCTGAAGGATAAATATGTAATAGTTTGTATTTACCCTAGGGTGACCTTTTATTCCGTTTCTGGCTCGACGTAATAATTTAGATAATATGTCCATAACCGCCAATGTAAATTGTATGTGTCTGATGTATGCTAAAGCAAATCAAGACTACGTTAGATTATAACTTAAAATAAAATCCCTCACTTAATAAAAGTTAAGTCAATAAGCAAGTTATAAAATAGTTTCCTCCCTAATATTATAATTCAGCCGACAGTACTGGGGGCCTTTGGGTTGTTGAGTCACTCAAGCTCGGGGTCTTATGGTAACACCTGAATTATCGAAAATCGTCTTCATGAATATAAGGTTACGACTTAAACTAGCCGAGAATAATTGGATGAGTCACTCATGTTGTTCAAAGCTAGTAGGCAATATGATTGGGATTAATAATCAAAGATATATTAGTTACTAATGTGGTTAGTAACCCAATAACCTAGGAATCATATTGAGATATGATTGATTACACGAATCTACCTATCGAATGGGGCTAGCTTGTTGAGTCACTCAAAGTGAAACTTTGCTAGATACGGTCCTAGCCAATTAAAGAATTTGAGTAATTCTTCGGATTAATATTGAGGGTTATTAATTTAGTAAAATAGTGGGAGCAATTTAAAAACATAAAAGACCAACGTATTTAAATTTTAAATGAATTAAACAAATGAATAACATCCGTCACTCTATCTCACTCTCAAGTTAAAGTAAATACTCCGAGTCATCATATCTAAAATGGATCTACATAATATTTTAACTGATAACAAATTAAATAGTTCAAAATTCACCAATTGTTTTGGCAAACTCAAAATTGTTTTGAGAATTCAAAATTATTGGGTATGTATTAAGATACACGGATACCCATCGTCAAAATTGTTTTGATGTTCGAAAAGATTGGGTATGTATTAAGATACACCGATACCCAATGTCCTTGTTGATGATGCTCTTGTTAAGAAAATTGATGTTTACCGGAAGCACCAATTAGATGACGAACGTACAAGATGTATCATACTTGCAGTTATAGCACTAGAGCTACAAAAGCAACATGAGAACATGGATACGTATTCCATGGTTATGCACTTGGAGGAGGTGTTTTGAGACACATGTTGGTCCCTTATAACGTAACAAGTTAGTTCCAAGGGGGGGATATGAACTATTTAAAATTTTTGTCCGTTAAGGCTGACTTCTTTTCTATGAAAAGGTTTACACAGCGTCACTAAGTAGATTCAAGACACAAGCTTAGTCAACTTGTGACTAAGTCTGCTTCTTTACTTGAGTCACGAAATAGCACTTAGAGTCTATTCCTGAACTCAGCTTCTTAGTAAACTTAACTCAGCGTGAGTTCTATACTTAGTCAGTTTTATAGCAAGCAATGTATATTAAAGGAGTTTAAGGGTTAGAAAGATATTACTCAGCAGACTTATCCTGGTTCGGCATCTCCGCCTACGTCCAGTCCCTGGAACTCGTTCCGAGCTTTTTGAATTCTCTACTGAGCTCTTTAAAGGTAGAGCACGAAACCTTTTGCAAATAGAAGCTGAGTATAACAAGAGTACCTTCCTCTATACCTCTACTCACTCCTATATCTATGCTGAGTACTATAACCGAGTACTCAGCCTCTCCTTTCTATTCTTCTAGAAATGATAAAGTGTTTGTCCTAAACAACAATTGCTAAGACACTTTAGATGATTGAAAATCACTCTAGACTTTTACACAATAATATGGAAATTGGTGTAAGTATTTGCTTTGCTTTTCTCACAGAATCTTCGAGTATGAATTTGGTCAGCATTTCGACAACTTGAAGTTCTGTGTTGATTGAAGCAAATGGATGGCCTTTATATAGTGACACTTGAGGCACCTGGTCATTTCGAATTTCAAAATAACCGTTGGAGGGAAACGGCTTCCAGTTGTTTTCACTCTGGGCGTGCTCAGCGTCGTTGGCCAATAGGATTCTTGCATCTTCTGTCTTCATCAGTCTTCGGCAGAATGTTTCGCCATTTAAGGAAAAGTCCACGAGACAGCTTTCTGCGCCTTCTGAACTTTTCCCAAAGTAGAAATACTTTGTCAAGAAGTTGAACATTGCATGCCGCTATCTAGACTGCTTTGTCGTCCAACTCAGCAGCTTCTCATTGAAGCTTTTTCCACGAAGGCTTCTCAATCCTTCTCTTATTGGGTCGTCGTTTTAGTTGATACGGCTTCGTTTTGAACTCTTAAGCCGAATGGTGTTGATGTGTTGACTTGGGCTTGACTTCCACTTTATGGGCCTTTGGGCTTTTTAATCTCAATGTCTTATACACAATTAAACTCAACATTGAACAAACACATTAGTGTAAATAAATCAAAGCATTTTAAATTTAATGTGTTAGAATATTTTTATCATTACTTAAATAATTTTGTCAAATCAAAATCATGTGGAAAGGTGTTTCAACAAACTCCCCCATTTTGATGTTGGCAAAAATATTCAGTCGAAGAACTCAGTGTTGAGCTCCCCCATGATAGTTGACCTTATTTTATCAAATAACTCCCCCGTAAGGGTTGAGCTACTGACTTAGTTTTACTCTAAACATTTCAAGGTTTAATTGAGTAAGTCTAAGGTCAGTTTTCAGAGATAGGTCAGCTCATGGAACATATTCTTTTTAACTCAGTTTTATGCGGAAGATTTAAATATCAGAGAGCGCTGAGTATGTTTTGTTCAATGAGTTTTAGTTAAGTGGACATATAAGAAGTGGTCAACATGCATGATCAACACAACAGACGTATCATCAATTAATATAGACAGTGTAGCATAGTTGATTCAATGAAGATGCGTTTTAACAAATTATATCAATCACTTAAGTAAGCAGCGCACAAGAGTAGTCAATATAAACGAGATAAAGATGCATATAATTTGTTTTAAAGTCAGCACAACAAGGTTCACAAAAAGAACACAGATATCAGGGTTCAAAAACAAAAGCTATCCTAGACAATACAAGTTAAGCTACTTTTGTTTGCCCTTGCCCTTGTGTTGCTGCTGACTAACTGAGGCTTGCTGAGTTCTTGGGGCTTGTTCTTTCTACCCCGTTTTGCCATCATCAGGTTTTGGAATGAAGGTGGCTTCAATTGCAGCTTGAGTTAGGCGTTGAGAGAATGCCTTTAGCTTTTTCGTGCTTTCATTCATTCCATCGGAGATAGGAACACCATCATCCATAATGGATCGAGGAATTCCAATAGATGCAGCACTCAGCATACTCAAAACAGCGGCTTGAGACTTGCCAATCCAGTGCATGGTTTCAGTGAGCATGGCAAAGGCTTGATGAAACATCTTGAGCAATGAGGAGTCATAATACTCATGCTAATCGTTGATTTTGCGCACATTGCTGAAAGTTGCTCGAGAATACTTGAGAATCTTGTTAGTCTTAAGCTCGTCAGTTGCCATCTCTTGTCTGTTTAAGTTCAGCAGATGCACAGCTTCGCTGATTTGCTCGATGGAGCATTGAGAGGAGTTGGAAAGCTGGTGATTGGTTTTCTCTTGCTCGGTGTGAAGCTGGCTAAAGAGATTATGTACTTCGGCGGAAGTGGCATATGCTGAGTTCGCAGCTGACAGTTGATGAAACTCCCTTTGTAGTGAGTTTATATGGTTGACCATGGTCAGCTGGAGTTCGGCCAGCTTCAGTATAGAGTCCTGCCTAGGCTGTTGAGATTGTAGTGTAGTCATGACACTCAGAAGATCCTTCATACCTTTGATCTTGGTGAGAAACTGAGTGACAGACGAAAATGGAGTTGTCTCAACAGTGTTGGATTCAGCGGCATTGGTACTTGATTGATGGAGGTCCTGGATGAGAGCTTGAGCTGAGTCAACAATTCTTCGACCAGACTCAGAGGCAATAAGGTAGCTAAAGGATCCATCTTGTGTTGGTCCAGATGTCGGCGGTGGAGTAGAACCGGATAAGGGCAGTGTTTGGTTCTGCTCGTTATTGGAAGGCCCAACATTGTTAGCGGCTGGCCTGGTATTAGTATTGTCAGCGGAAACTGACTGATTTTGAGTCTGCTCATTTAGATAGGGAAGTGGAAGATCAGCAGAAAGAGTAGTTTGCTCAGTGTCAGGCTGAAGCTGACTAGGTGATGGAATGTTAGGAAGTTCAGTGTCCACCTGAGCAGGAAATTCCTTAGTTTGCTCAACAGTTTGAGGAGCGGAATCTTCGAGCACTTGCTCGGCATTGCTTTGGTCGGCATGTTCCTTCCGAGAAACAGAGGCTTGATTTTCTTCAGACTCTAGTTGAGACACAGGTGTGTTGGAGAAGTATTTGAGTTTGACATCTCTAAGATCGGGAATCTCATCCCTCAGTGGTGAGTCACCCATGATGTCAATGACGGGTGGTTTGAAGGCTTTCTTCTTTCTCAATCTCCTAAGCTTCGGAGGAGTAGGGTCACACGGAATGGACTCAATGGAGTCAGTGGGTGAAGCATCCCTTTGAACAGCAGGAGCATTTTCTTGGTGCTCAGTTTCTTCTTCATCATCAACCAGCTCAGTGTTGATTGGTTCAAGATGCTCATCATCTGCTGGTTCCTCAGTGTCATCCTGACCACTTTCTTCTTCTTCAGACTCATCATCCAGTTCTTCTTCTTCTAACTAGTCATCCAATTCTTCCTCATCAAACTGACCACCCAATTGGTCTTGGTCTTGTTCTTCCTCAGCATGTTGCTCAGCGTCAATCCCTTGACTCTGTGCATAGTGTGAGTTAGGAGGAACGACAATATCTGTTGGCATGGCCTCAATAGGTCTTAACTCAAAGTTGAGCTTATTCTTCTTCTTCAATGGTTGGTCATCAACCTCTCTTTCTTCTGTTTCAGGATCAGCTTGCCTAGGTCTTTTCGAAGCTGATCTAGATCCATCCAGACTTTGCTGAGTTTGCTTTGTTCCTTTACATACAACTTTGATCCTCTTTGGGGTAGAGGCAGCTCCTTTAGACGTGCTTTGCACATCTTTCCTCTTTCTTTGTGTTCTGCCCTTTTTAGGTACTGCCCCCTCAGCGTTCTGGACAGCTTCCTTGTTTCCTTCCTTCGGCACAATTGGTAGGTCATATGCCAAACCAAATAGGGCAGCAGCTGTAATTTCGGTTCCATGAACTTGGATTTCTGAAACCGTGTCCACTTTGTGATCCTGGAGGATTCGTGTGATGAAGGAGCCCAGTCTAAGGGTTCCTGTACTTCGTAGAAACCCGCCGATGATGAAGACAGGCATATTAATCGGTGTGTAGGTCAGCATGTGCCATATGAAGCACTGCTCGAAGTTGGTTGCTGAGTTGGTGCAGTTGATTTTGGGGTAGAGGAAATTTGTCAGTATGTAATGGGCCATCTTTTGATGCTGACCCATGGAAGTGCTTGAAATTTCACCTACGTGACCCTCAGGTTTGCAGAAGGTCTTAATGTAGTTGGTTTTGTCATGGTCACCTGACTTACGAAGTATAGCTCCTTCGTTTTTTAATTTGAACAGTGAGGCAAGGTACGCTGGGTTGATGGAGATGTTCTTTCCTCGAACATTATTTGCTAGGTAGTTCCTGTTGTCATTGGCGACTCTTAGGTTGGCGTAGAATTCTCGTACCAACTCAGGGTAAGTGGGATCCCAAACTGAGAACAGCTCGGTCCATCTATTATTCTTGATCCACTCACAGAAAGGTTGCTCGGCCTCCACAAATCCTTTTGAGAACCACCACGAGTGGTCAATCTTCCACCCCCTCACACTCTCGAAGACTTGAGTGTAGGTGCATTCAACTACTTTCTTACCCTTGTCCTTTTGCTGTTGTTTTCCCTTGGAGGAGACAGCTTGAGCTTTCTTGCTCGGCGTAGTAGCTCCAGCGAGATTGCGCTGAGTAGGAGAAGTGGGATTGTCATCGGAGCGGTTATGGGAAAGACCGGCACCGGAGATGTTTAGAGAAACTCTTATCATATTCTCAGAGAAGTTTTGGGAATTTTGAGAATTTTTGAGAGAGAGAGTATAAATGCCAAAGATTTCTAAACGTAAAGAAATAAAAGTGGGAATTCATCCACTATTTATAGCGATGTTGAGTTAATCCAAGGCGTTGAGTAGTCCGTTTTGTCTCGAGATTCTCAATCGACAAAGATTCTGGCATTTATGACACATACGGCGCGTGTGTTTTCTAATTATAGCCTATACGTCATCCTAGGTGGCTATTTAATTCACGTGCTTTGCATTTAAGGTTTGCAACGACTCTTTACTCAGTGTTAAGAATTTCAAGCGTTTAAAATTCTGAGTAGTCAGTGTTATGCAAGAGAATAGATATAATGCGTGGAAGCTCAGCTTGAGGTAAATACTCAGCACATATATTTATCTACTCAGCATGCAATGTCACAGATCATTCATCATGGAAATTCACTCAGCATGCATACTATACTTGGAATTTATTGAAGAGGATTAAACATACCAATGGCTTCTCTAAGTATGTTGAATTGCTCACGAGCCAGTGGCTTTGTGAAGATATCAGCAAGCTGCTCATCCATTGGGACATAGGTCAGCTTGATCTCACCTTTGAGTACATGGTCTCTAATGAAGTGATGTCTGATGCTGACATGCTTCATCCTGCTGTGCTAGATTAGGTTCTTTGATAGATCAATTGCACTTTTGTTATCACATTTGACTTCAATTGTTTTAGTCTGAACACCATAATCTTCAAGCTGTTGCTTAATCCATAGGACTTGAGCAACACAGCTTCCAGCAGCAATGTACTCAGCTTCAGTGGTTGACAGGGCTACTGACGCCTGCTTCTTGCTGAACTAGGACACAAGACATCTCCCAAGGAAGTGGCATCCACCTGAGGTGCTTTTTCTTTCAAGCTTGTCTCGTCCGTAGTCAGCGTCAGTGTATCCAAGAAGTGTGAAATCTGAAGTATTGGGATACCATAAACCTGCATTCACTGAGCCTTGCAAATATCTAAGGATTCCTTTTACAGCTATGTAATGAGATTCCTTAGGGTTAGATTGATATCTAGCACAATAACATACTGAGAACTGAATATCCGGTCTACTCGCTGTTAAGTAAAGTAGAGAGCCTATCATACCTCGATACAATCTGCTGTCTACTGACTTACCATTCTCATCAGCGCAGAGGACAGTGTCAGTGCCCATTGGAGTAGATATTGGCTTACAATTTTCAAGTTCGATATCTCCTTAGCGTACTTAGTTTGACTTATGAAGATGCCATTTTTCCCTTGTTTGATTTGAAGTCCAAGGAAGAAGTTGAGTTCTCCCATCATTGACATTTCAAACTCAGTTTGCATCTGCTTGCTAAATTCCTTGCACATTGACTCGTTAGTGGCACCAAAAATAATATCATCAACATATATCTGAGCCAGCAGGGTATCTTTACCCTTCCTCTTAATGAATAAGGTTGTATTAGCTTTACCTCTGACATAATTTCTAGTCAGCAGGAAACTGGTCAGCCTCTCATACCAAGCACGTGGTGTTTGCTTGAGGCCATACAGAGCCTTTTTGAGCTTATAAACGTGGTTTAGGAATTTAGGATCCTCAAACCCTAGAGGCTGATTAACATAAACTTCCTCGTTTATAACTCCATTAAGGAATGCACTCTTAACATCCATTTGAAACAATTTAAAGTTCATATAACTTGCATATGCACATAAAATTCTAATAGCCTCTAGCCTTGTCACTGGGGCAAAGGTCTCACCGTAGTCAATACCTTCTTGCTGACTGTAGCCCTAAGCTACAAGTCTTGCTTTGTTTTTGACCACGTTCCCTTGTTCATCCAGCTTGTTGCGGAAGACCCATCTTGTTCCTATGGTCTTCTGGCTTCTTGGTTTTGGCACTAGATCCCATACTTCATTTTGTCTGAACTGATCAAGTTCTTCTTGCATTGCATTCATCCAAAATTCGTCATACTCAGCTTCAGCGAAATTCTTTGGTTCCTGGATTGAGATGAATGCTATGTTGCTGAGGTATCTCCTGAGTTGATTTCTCATCATCAGGGTATTCTCAGCGGCATCAAGAATGGCACTCTCTGAGTGACCTCTTGGTATTCTAATCTCCTTTGGTAGATTGATGTCTTGCGCTGGTTGTGTTTCAACAATCTCTGCAGGTGTAGGTTGGTCAGTGAAAGTAGTTTGAGTTTCACTTTTACCTTTGGTCAGCCCTTGAGGAAATGACTCAGCGGCTGTTTCTTGGTCAGCGGGTGCTGAGTGTGGATCATCCTTGGTCAGTGGCTGGTATCTTCCTGCAGGGTTAGTTTCATCGAACTCAATATGTACTGACTCTTCTAAGACTTGAGTTCGTTTATTGAAAATTCTGTATGCTTTGCTGTTTGTTGAGTAGCCTAAAAAGATAGCTTCATCAGCTTTTGAGTCAAACTTAGCTAGGCTATCTTTGGTATTTAAGATAAAACATTTACAGCCAAAGGCACGAAAGTATCCAATGTTGGGCTTTCGTCCTTTCCAAAGTTCGTAGGGGGTTTTCTTTAGTATAGGTCTAACAAGAGCCCTATTAAGAATATAGCACGCTGTGTTGACAGCTTCTCCCCAAAAGTACTTTGGAAGCCTATGCTCACTCAGCATTGTCCTGGCTATTTCAACCAAGGTTCTATTTTTCCTTTCAACAACCCCATTTTGTTGAGGCGTTCTAGGAGCAGAGAAATTATGGTCAATGTCGTTGGTTTCACAGAATTCAACAAACTGTTGGTTCTTGAATTCTCCACCATTATCACTTCGGATGTGAGCTAACTTAAGGTCTTTATCATTTTTAAGTTTTCTTACCAAATTTGAAAATGTCTCAAAGCTTTCATCCTTGCTACTCAGCAAGATGATCCAAGTGTACCGAGAAAAGTCATCTACAATGACCAAGGAAAATCTTCTTCCACCCAAGCTCAGCGGCTGGACTGGACCGAATAGATCCAAGTGTAGTAACTCTAATGGACGCTTAGTTGAGACAATGTTTTTACTATAAAAAGATTGTTTGGTTTGTTTTCCAGCTTGGCAAGCGTGGCATAGTTGATCTTTTTCAAATTTAAGTTCTGGCAGACCCTCAACCAATTGCTTTCTTGCTAATTTGGCCAGGAGGTCCATGCTTACATGACCAAGTCTCCTGTGCCATAGCTAGGAATTTTCTTCCTTTGACACTAAGCATACAGTTTTTGAAAACTTATTTTCCAAGTTCAGCATAAAGACATTATCAATACGAGGGGCAGTTAAAATCAACTCATTTGTTTTACCCTCGAATATTTTACATCCAGTGTCATCAAATATAACTTTTCTCCCATTGTCACATAGCTGAGCTACACTGAGTAAGTTATATTTGAGTCCACTGACTAGGGAGAATGACTCAATAGTAGGATTGCCACTAATGGTTCCTGACCCTACTATCTTACCCTTCTTGTTGTCTCCAAAACTTACACTTCCTCCTCATTTACGCACAAACGTGATGAACTGAGTTTCATCACCAGTCATATGCCTCGAGCATGCGCTGTCAATGTACCACATCTTTGACTTCTCAGCACACCTCAGGCTCACCTGCAATATAGCTAGTTGCTTTTAGGTACCCAATTCTTTTTGGGTCCTTGCTTGTTAGGTTCAACAGGTAAAGCATCATATTTCATTTTATGACGACACACTTGGACAGTGTGTCCATTCTTTCCACATAAGTCACAGCTGACCTTCCGTTTAGGATATCTCACTGACTGGTCAGCACCCTAGTGCTGAGCATGCTAGCACACCTTTGTGGTGTGTCCTTTATTCCCACAGAAGTCACACTAGACATTCCGCTGAGGATTCCATCTCTGCTGACTAGTACTTCGGTACTCAGTGTTCAGAGGATTATTTCTTTTATTCGGAACCTTAAGTTGGTTCTGAATTGATGTGACGTCCTTCCTCAGTTTCTTAGAATCTGATTGGACCTCAGTGACAAACTTTTGCATGATTTCTACATTACTATGCAAAATCGAAGTGTCCTATAGAATATATCGAAGGTCACTCAGTTTGACCTCGTCACATCGCCTGCTGAGTGCTCTAACCTTTTTATTACACTTTTTGACAAGTGTATAAAGGTCACTCAGGGCATTAACCATTTCATTTCTGAGCAAGGGTAGTGATATTACCTCAGTTGAGTGTTCCTCATCGTCAGATGCAATGGAGGGGTCAGCATGCTCAGAAACACAAGGCTCAGCAAGCTCATCTGCCATGAAGCAGATCTTTGCTGACTCAGTGGCATCAGCTTCAGATGATGATGAATCATCACTATCACTCCAGGTTGCCACCATTGCCTTCTTGTCGTTCTTCCTTTCTTTCCTCAGTGAGGGACAACTTGACTTGATATGGCCAGTTTGATGACATTCAAAGCATGTAATAGGCTTTGAGTTGTCCTTCTTGTACTTGCTGTCACTGGAGTCAGCTTTGTACTTATCAAACTTCTTGTAAGGCTTCTTAGAATATTTGTCATTCTTTTTTAACAGCCTTTTCATCTTTCTAGTGAACATAGCCATTTCTTCATCGTCTGTTGAGCTCCCATCAGTGGAGTCAGCTTTCATGACAAGAGACTTTTGCTTCTTGTCTTCATACTTTTCCTTCACCTCGAAATTCTTCATTGAGATCTCATGGGTCAGCAGTGAGCCAATGAGTTCATCATACTTGTAGGTGGTTAAGTCTCGAGCTTCCTCAACAGCAGTTTTCTTTGCTTGCCAGCTTTTAGGAAGACTCCTAAGAATCTTCTTGACTTGCTCTTTCTCAGTGAAGATCTTTCCAAGTCTCTTGAGCTCGTTGATGATGTTTGTGAACCTTGCGTTCATGTCAGAGATTCCTTCATCATCATTCATTTCGAACAGCTCGTACAACCTCATGTGCTGGTTGACTTTGGATTCCTTCACCTTGTTGGTTCCTTCATAGGTAACCTCGAGCTTCTTCCAGATCTCCTACGCTGACTCACAACCTGAAATCGTGTTGTATTCTGCAGCATCTAACGCACAGTGAAGCATGTTTATAGCCGAAGCATGATTTTGTAGCTTCTTGAGATCATCCTCTGTCCATCTAGTCTCAGCTTTGATAACCGTTTGGCCATCAATAGTTTCAACAGGAACAAATGGGCCTTGGACTATAGATAGCCATGCGCTCATGTTTGTTGCCTGAATGAAATTTTTCATTCTATTCTTCCAAAAGGTATAGTTAGACCCGAAGAATAGAGGAGGCCGAGTTATGGACAGACCCTCAAGTAAAATCTGAGTTGTCAGATTTCCTGGGAGAAACCGAGTGCTGTTCTCAACCATAGTGGGGATCAGCTCAAGGTAGTTAAACCTTGCACGGTGAGCTTTTAAGCTCTGATACCACTTGTTGGTCCCTTATAACGTAACAAGTCTTGAATCTATTTAAAAAATTTATCCGTTAAGGCTGACTTCTTTTCTATGAAAAGGTTTACACAGCGTCACTAAGTAGATTCAAGACACAAGCTTAGTCAACTTGTGACTAAGTCTGCTTCTTTACTTGAGTCACGAAATAGCACTTAGAGTCTATTCCTGAACTCAGCTTCTTAGTAAACTTAACTCAGCGTGAGTTCTTTACTTAGTCAGTTTTATAGCAAGCAATGTATATTAAAGGAGTTTAAGGGTTAGAAAGATATTACTCAGCAGACTTATCCTGGTTCGGCCTCTCCGCCTACGTCCAGTCCCCGGAACTCATTCCGATCTTTTTGAATTCTCTACTGAGCTCTTTAAAGGTAGAGCACGAAACCTTTTACAAATAGAAGCTGAGTATAACAAGAGTACCTTCCTCTATACCTCTACTCACTCCTATATCTATGCTGAGTACTATAACCGAGTACTCAGCCTCTCCTTTCTATTCTTCTAGAAATGATAAAGTGTTTGTCCTAAACAACAATTGCTAAGACACTTTAGATGATTGAAAATCACTCTAGACTTTTACACAATAATATGGAAATTGGTATAAGATATTTGCTTTGCTTTTCTCACAGAATCTTCGAGTATGAATTTGGTCAGCGTTTCGACAACTTGAAGTTATGTGTTGATTGAAGCAAATGGATGGCCTTTATATAGTGACACTTGAGGCACCTGGTCATTTCGAATTTCGAAATAACCGTTGGAGGGAAACGGCTTCCAGTCATTGTCACTCTGGGCGTGCTCAGCGTCGTTGGCCAATAGGATTCTTGCATCTTCTGTCTTCGTCAGTCTTCGGTAGAATGTTTCGCCATTTAAGGAAAAGTCCACGAGACAACTTTCTGCGCCTTCTGAACTTTTCCCAAAGTAGAAATAATTTGTCAAGAAGTTGAACATTGCCTGCCGCTGTCCAGACTGCTTTGTCGTCCAACTCAGCAGCTTCTCCTTGAAGCTTTTTCCACGAAGGCTTCTCGATCCTTCTCTTGCCGAGTCGTCGTTTTAGTTGATACGGCTTCGTTTTAAACTCTTAAGCCGAATGGTGTTGATGTGTTGACTTGGGCTTGACTTCCACTTTATGGGCCTTTGGGCTTTTTAATCTCAATGTCTTATACACAATTAAACTCAACATTGAACAAACACATTAGTGTAAATAAATCAAAGCATTTTAAATTTAATGTGTTAGAATATTTTTATCATTACTTAAATAATTTTGTCAAATCAAAATCATGTGGAAAGGTGTTTCAACAACACATACTCAAACGTGAAAGCTATGAGATAGCGATGATTGTTTCGCTCCAAGCTGCAAGAAGGTTCTTCTGTTGTGGCACTTTATGTCAAAAGATTGACTACATCACCAAAGCTTTCTAGTATTGGATTTGTGATGGATAATGAATTAAGTGTCGACTTAGTTTTACAATTCCTCCCAGAGATTTATTCATAAGTTCATCGCAAACTGCCAGATGTATAAACTCATAGACCTCTCTAGAAGAGCTCTTGAATATGCTCAAGTCAGCTGAGTCCAAATCTTAAGAAAGTGATGCCAGCACTTGTTATTAAGGGATCTCACGAGAGAAAGGGAAGGTTCCCAATTCTAAAGATTCCAAGAAGAACAAATGCATTAAACCCAAGTCAATAAAAGCAAGAAGGGAATGCCACCAATATGGTAAAGAATGGAATTGGAAGAGGAACTGTAAGAAGTACTTAGACTCTCTCTAGAAGAAGGGTCATGATGGTGCTTTTACTTTTAGAACTAAAGGATAGATAATTTAACTTACTTGTGATAGTCACCTAGGCCATGTAAGCAAGAAACACATGTCTAAGTTGCATCAAGATGGGCTTATAGACTCGGTTGATTTTGAATCAATGGGCACATGTAAGTCTTGTTTAAAGGAAAGATGACAAAGACACCCTTTAGCAATAAAGGAGAACGTGTATCAGACACTCTAAGACTAGTGCATTCAGATGTATGTAGTCATACGTCAACACAAGCAAGAGAAAGGTTCAGTCACTTCATTAGCTTCATAAGATGATCATACCAGATATTGATTCATCTACTTGATGAAGCATGAGTCAGAAGCTTTTGAGAAAGTTCAAATGATTCAAGAATAAAGTAGTAAATCAAACAGGAAAGACTATTAAAGCACTTCGATTAGATCGAGGCAGAAAATATCTTTCAAATGATTTCCTGAATTATCTAAATGAATATGGATTCACTCATAATGGACTCCTCCGTATACACCACGATGTATCTGAAAGGAGAAACTTTACTCTATTATATATAGTACGATCCATGATGAGCACAACCTCTCTTCTAAAGATGCTCTAAGGATACGCCCTAGAAACCGCCTTATTTACCTTGAACCGAGTATCCACAAAACCGCCGAGTTCTATTCCATTTGAATTGTTCATTGGAAAAGAAACCCAGTTTCTCTTTTATGAGAATTTAGGGGTGTTCATCACATGTTAAAGATATAGCATCAGATTAAGTTAGACCCTAAATCTGATAAATATTTCTTCATTGGAATTCCGAAAGAAACAGTAGGATATTACTTCTATCATTCGGATGATCGAAAGTAATAGTATCCAAATACGATGTATTTCTAGAGAAAGAGTTTCTTCTAGAAACACAAGTAGAAAGCGTGATTGAACTTGAAGAAGATTAAGAAGAAGGATTGGCTGAAATAGCGGAAGCGATGGTGGAACCCGAATCTGTCTCACAAGATGAGACACTTGTGACATTACTAACTCATAGGTCTGGTCGAGTTCATCAAATCCCAAAGAGATTTGGATTTCTAGTGGGAGCCGATGAAATCCCAAAGAAATTTGGATTTCTAGTAGGAGACGACGAAGAGGTTCACGTGTTAGACGATGAACCTACGACTTATGAGAAGGCTCTTGTAAACCTATACATGTAAGCTAGTGGGAGCTCATATGAGCCTTTACATGTAAACTAGTGGGAGTTTGGTCGTTTACTTAGTATTATATGTCGACGATATTCTACTAATGGGAACGACGTAGCTATACTGCAATCGGTGAAAATTTTGGTTATCAGATAAAATTCTTCATAATAGACTTAAGAGAAGCAGCTTACATCTTAAGGATTAAGATCTATGAAGATAGATTGAGAAGACTGCTTGACTCCTCCTAATCTAAATACGTTGACAAAGTGCTCAAAGCGTTTTGCACTAGACCTAACATCACTTTTGCTTTAAGCATGACAAAGTCGATTATAGGTCAATCCGAGTGATGGTCATTAGATTGTTGTCAAGGACATTCTTAAGTACTTAAAATGAATGAATATATGTTCCGGATATATGGAGATGAAATTTGAAAGTTGGAGACTTTCAGATACAAGTCATCAAACAGATAAAAGATGATCTTACAGAATACAAGTTTATTCTGAAAGAGGTATGATTAGCTGGAATAGTTCCGAGTAGGAAATCGTGACCGAGCCAGTAAATTAAATCAAAATATATATACATATGTAGCAGCTTCGGAAGTAGCTAAAAGGAAGTTTGGAATGCAAGTTCATTAATGAACTAGGCGTGGTACCTGACATTGTTAATGAGATTAACAATAGGGCTGTTGCTCTTGCTAAGGGCCCGCAGTCTCATAATACGTCCAAACACTACCTCAGTAGTAACTATCTCTTTTGAGAGATAACAACTATAACATCTCAATTTTTTGCATTCATGAAATTTAGACACATCCATTACACGATATTAATTAGCGAATTTAGAAATAATTTTACATCTTACATGTCATTCACCCCATGATAGATTCAAATAGATAGTAAAATCGGGATAACGTGTAAATGTAGGAAATTGACTGGAGGATGTTTTTACTGTGGCTCTTTAGACCATTTGATACGTAATTGTCCAAAACAAAGAGAAGCTGAGAAAGAGGGTTCTGAGGCTACAGTGCAAAATACTAGAGCAAGTGGAATTGTTGCACCAGCAGGCAGAGGTAGGGGTAGAGGAACAAGTACTACTGGAGGCATTGGTAGATCTGAAACTCAGAGCTCTAAACATCCAACTCAAGTTCGAGCGTTTTCTTTAACTAGACAGGAAGCCATTGATGCACCATAAGTTGTTACAGGTAAACTTTTAATCTGCAATCTCGAAGCTTATGCATTAATTGATCCAGGATCCTCTCATTCATTTATATCATCAAATCTGGCATCACATTTGCATATAGATTGTGAATCCTTGGGGTTTGATTTAAATGTGGGGACTCCATTAGGAGAGTTTGTAATAGTAAATCAGGTGTGTCAGAATTGTTTGATTCAAATTGGCTCGGTAGAATTGAATGCAGACTTGATATTGCTGAATATTAGAGAATTTGATGTGATACTGGGTATGTATTGGTTGACAAAGCATCATGCAACTGTTAAATGTTTCACTAAAGAGGTTATTTTTGAGCCACCAGATCAGCCAAGAGTTGTTTTTCATAGAGACCGTCAGATTGTACCTAATTGTCTAATTTCAGCAGTTAGAGCTTTTCGTTTCATTAAGGGTGGATGCCAAGCATATTTAGCACATGTTATTGATACCAAAGCAACAGGTGCAACACTTGAAAGTATTCCGGTGGTGAATGACTTTCCAGATGTGTTTCCAGCAGACTTACCGGGTTTACCGCCTGATAGAGAGACAGAATTTACAATTGATTTAATTCCGGGAACTGCACCAATTTCTATTCCACCATATAGAATGGCTCGAGTTGAATTAAAAGAGTTGAAGACACAATTGTAGGAGCTACTTGATAAGGGGTTTATCAGACCTAGTGTGTCTCCTTAGGGTGCTCCAGTCTTGTTTGTCAAGAAGAAAGATGGCACAATGTGGTTATGTATTGATTATAGACAGTTAAATCGGGTCACTGTGAAAAACAAATATCCTTTACCTCGGATAGATGATTTATTTGATCAGCTACAGGGAGCATGTGTGTTTTCTAAAAATGATTTGAGATCGGGGTATCATCAACTTAAAATTGCAGAGCAAGATGTTTCAAAGACTGCTTTTCGAACTTGATATGGACATTATGAATTTCGTGTGATGCCGTTTGGGTTGACAAATGCACCAGCAGCGTTTATGGCACTAATGAATAAGGTATTTCAGAAGTACCTTGACAAGTTTGTAATTGTTTTCATTGATGACATCCTGGTGTATTCAAAGAGCAAAGAGGAACACGAACAACATTTGAAAAGCGTGTTACAGTATTGAGGAAGAAGCAGTTATATGCAAAATTCAGCAAATGCGAATTTTGGATAGATCGGGTTGTATTTTTGGGACATGTGGTTTCTGGTCAGGGTATACAAGTAGATCCTCAGAAGTAAGGAGTTTTCTAGGCTTAGCTGGATACTATAGACGATTTGTTGAAGGGTTTTCTCTCATTGCTGCTCCATTGACAAAGTTATTAAGGAAGAATGTGTCATTTCAATGGACAGAGGATTGTCAGAAAAGTTTTGAAGAGTTAAAAAGGCGGTTAACTTCTGCTCCAATTTTGACAATTCCTACTGGCACAGGCGGATTTGTGGTATATAGTGATGCATCTCATCAAGGTTTGGGGTGTGTTTTAATGCAACATGGTAAGGTAATTGCATATGCATCTAGACAATTAAAACCATATGAATTATCTTACCCTGTGCATGATCTTGAACTTGTTGCTGTGGTGTTTGCTTTGAAAATGTGGAGACATTATTTGTATGGAGAAACATTTCAAATCTTCACTGATCATAAGAGTTTGAAATATTTAGCAAGTCAAAAGGAGTTGAATATGAGACAGAGAAGGTGGTTGGAATTATTAAAAGATTATGATTGCACTATAGAATACCATCCTGGAAAAGCAAATGTGGTTGCAGATGCCTTAAGCAGAAAATCTAGTGGCATGTGGGCTAATGTTCAGGTATCCAAATTCCCTTATTTGGTACAACTACGAGCCATGAATGTTGAGTTGAATGTGATTGAGAATGGAGTTTTGTTGGCCAATTTTAAAGTGAGGCCAATGTTACATGACAAGATAAAAGAAGCTCAGACCCGAGATCCAAAGTTGAAGCAGATAATGGAGAGTGTTAAACAGGGAAAAAGTACTAATTTTACGATTGAAAATGGTGCTTTGATGTTAGAACAAAGAATTTGTGTGCCAGATGTTGATAATCTTCTTAAAGAGATTCTAGAAGAAGCTCATACTGCTCCATACGCCATGCATCCCGGTATGACAAAAATGTACAATACTTTGCGGACTCATTTTTGGTGGCCTAAGATGAAGAAAGATGTAGTAGAATATGTTTCTAAATGTTTGACTTGTCAACAAATAAAAGTTGAACATCAAGCTCCAGTGGGAAAATTGCATCCTTTGTCAATACCAGTTTGGAAGTGGGAAAGAATCACTATGGATTTTGTCTATGGGCTTCCAAGAACTCCAGGCAAGAATGATACTATTTGGGTGATTGTGGATCGATTGACAAAGTCAACTCACTTTTTACCTATACGATGGGGTTGTTCACTTGAGAATTTGGCTAAGAAGTATGTGAATGACATTGTTCGATTACATGGAGTACCATTGTCTATTGTATCTGATAGAGACCCACGATTTACATCGCGGTTTTGGATGAGTTTACAGCAAGCATTAGGCACAAAATTGAATTTTAGTACCGCATTTCATCCTCAAACAGATGGCCAGTCAGAGAGAACGATTCAAACATTAGAAGATATGCTTCGAGCTTGTGTTCTAGAGTTCAAAGGTGTGTGGGATGAATATATTTCTTTGATAGAATTTTCTTATAACAATCATTATCATAGTAGTATAGGCATGGCACCATATGAAGCATTGTATGGAAGGAAATGTAGAAGTCCAATCTACTGGGATGAAAAAGGCATGCGTGTTTTAGAAGGTCCTGAGATTGTGCAAAATACAATGGAGAAAGTGAAGGTAATCAGAAGCAAATTGAAAGCAGCACAGGATAGACAGAAAAGTTATGCTGATCAGCACATGAGAGAAATGGAATATACTGTGGGAGACAAAGTATTTATACAAGTATCACCTTGGAAAGGCGTACTGAGGTTTGGAAAGAAAGGTAAATTAAGTCCAAGGTATATTGGAACATATGAAATTCTTGAAAAAGTTGGTCCTCTTGCTTACAAGTTAGCATTACCACCAGAGTTAGCTCAGATCCATGATGTTTTTCATGTAAGTATGCTCAGAAGATACCGATCAGATCCTACACATATTCTAGGTAGTCAAGAAATTGAAGTTGCTGATAATCTTAGTTACGTGGAAGAGCCAGTGGCAATCATTGGGTATAAAAGCAAACAATTATGGAACAAAGAGATACCCTTAGTTAAGGTACTATGGAGAAGTCATTCAGTAGAGGAAGCTACATGGGAAACTGAAGAAAGGATGAGGAAGGAGTACCCATACTTATTTCACGAATCAGGTAATGAATTTCCGGAGGAAATTCTTTAAAAGAGGAGGATAAATGTAACATCTCAATTTTGTGCATTCATGACATTTAGACACATGCATTACACGATATTAATTAGCGAATTTAGAAATAATTTTACATCTTACATATCATTCACCCCATGATAGATTCAAATGTAGAAAATAAAGGTAAATGTGTATTCAAAGCACATAAACTAGATGAGTAGTTAATAAATACACAATTAGAATGATAAGTGATTAAATAGAATCTTAGTTAACACTAATAAGAAGTGTAACAATGAAATGGGATGTAGTTGCAAATACGAAAATTGGTTTGGGTAAATTTTTAACAATGGTAACCTAGATGGATAAACATAATGATTTAATAAATATAATAAAAAAAACAAAGGATATAGTTCAGATTTATCCTGAACCTTTTGGGTAAGAACTCCTTGAAGAAACAAAAAGAGAAAAGGGAAGAGAAGAAGAAGGATAAGAAGAAGAGTTAGAAGAAGAAGAAGGTATGTTGTTCACTTGTTTTGTAAAATCAAGTTCGTGTCTTTAGAGTCTGATTTTGAGAATCTTAAAGAAGAGAAAGTTGTAAGTTTATGTCTTAATTAAATTCCAAAATTTGTTTTATGCTATTTGGGTAAGTATACTAGGAGATATGATAGTATCAATCAGACTAGGTCTAATATACAATCTGTACTTGATTTGTTTTTTTTTTGTATAGTTTGGGACATCTTAGGGTCCGAATTTGAGGAAGGTATAAATTAAAATTGATCCTTTGTGTGTTGAGTAAGCTCCTGTAAAGTTTGGTTAGTATTGCATAAGTAAGTCGTGAGAAAATCATTAAGGAAGTGTAGGTATGTTGTGTTGCATAGGTGCTGAAACAGGGTCAGCTTGTAAATTTTACTGGCAATTATGTAAGCTCCTAAAATTCTAATATTTGGATATTTTATACCTATGTATGTCTAGTTTTCTTACCAAAAATAATCAGAGCAATAGAAGTTATACGTTTTAAGTTATGAGTAAATTAGCAAAACTGGTACAGACGAGTTGATGCTGAGATAGGGCTTTAAAAGAAATTGTTCCATAAATCGGGTGGTTCTGGAAAAATTATAAATTTTAATATGATCTTTATATATGAGTCAGGAGTACAACAAAATAAGAATTAGGTCAGTTGGTTTAGTATAGAGAGAGTTACAAGGTTTTTGGTATTGACGGGTTATTGAGAAATATTATGTGATCATGAAGTTTACGGAATAAAAGGAAAATAAGCAAATGAAAATTTGGTAAATAAAGAATGATGTCTCTTTAATCATATATTAAATTATACTTATAGGTACGCAAAACTTTGAAGATATTCCGGAGGAAGGTACAAGTCGCCGTCAAGGAAGCTAACGGCTTAGTTGTGAGTATAAACATGATATGAATATTTTGGCTTCTGAAGTTGTGATTGAAATGTTGATATGAATTGATACTTTGTGATATTGTGACTTGTTTTGGCATGTTTACTGGATTGAATTACTTGTGATGGAATGACTTAAAGTGCAAAGTATGTGTACATGTTGCATAAAACGTAAATGGCGTTGTGGCATACCAGTTTAGGCACTTATGACTACTTGATTATATGGATTACTTGGACCTATATGGTCAAATATATGGACTACTTAGACCTATATGGTCAAATATATGGACTACTTGAACTTATATGGTCACTTACATGGACTACTTGATTATATGGGCCGAAAGGTCGAATTATGAAATTACAAGGTTGTACAGCAATACGTGTTACCGTTTACCTGCCACTTGATCCCGAGAAGTGTCTAGCTGGTGGTGTCACAACAAAATTAATAAAAGGCTTATCATTTGCATATGCATAAATTTGTATATGAGTATGTGTATGTGTTTTATAATTCATTGATTGTTTATATTCACTGAGTGACGACTCATATAAATCACTAAATTTTTCAGTATGTTGATGAAGTAGATGAACAAGAGTTTCTAGAAGGTTTAGATATTGTAGATAGCATGGATGAAAGGTCGGTTGGCTATGTTCCATCTCACGCTCTCTCCTCTCATTCCTAGCATGTAGAATATTTGAAGTTTGGGTGAAATACAAACATAGTCTGTAACATATGTAATCATAAATAAAGTCTGTAATATAAATGGTTACATATATGTATGTGTTTTTGTATGTTTTGAATGAATATGAGATATAGAATCAATATTGTCTGATATGTGTTAAAACTAAGTGATATACGGCTAGGGTGTTACAACAACAAGAGTAGATGTGAGAATTAAAAGAGTGCCCACCAAGGCACATTCTTATAGATCCATTTAAAGAATGCCTTACCCCAAAAGGTTCATGATCGTCATGCGAACGCTTATAGGAATGTTTTAGGAACAATTGGCTTTAGTCCAAGTGGGAGAATGTTGGAGTTTGGTGTCCTAAAGACAATTGTTTTAGGATATTAATATTAATGAATAAATTGTTTATTTAGTCATTTGTTTAATCACATATATAGCATTAAAATGTAACTATATATATAAAGGCACAAATCTTTCATAAAGAAAGTAATCCTAAGTTTATTTAAGTAGTTATAAAGTGTTCATACAAGCATGAAGTGAGACTATACTTTATAATAGACCAATAGACTTAAAATCAACCCAAGTCAAGTAATATGTTATAGGGGTTGGCATATTACTGTTGAGACTTGCATGTAACAGTGTTTTCTTTCGAGACAGAAAGCTGATCTCACAAGCTTTAGATATTTAGATATCTAGATAGTTACATGGATCCGGTGAAGGAGTTCATTAGGATTGGGACCCGACTTGAGATAATAGTATGGATTGATTTATCTAATGTGTCAATTGTTCATCTCATTGGTATTAATAGGTATAACTAATCCTCAGACTCAAACATTCGTTAATTAGTGATTCTGGATTATGGAGTCTGGTACTTTGATTTTGTGTGAGCACGATCCAACAGGTGAGAGCCTGGGGTGTGTGAGAGTAGGGTTGGGTATCACACAAAGTAATTGCAGAATAGTTAATGCCAGATTGAGCATTCGTCACTCCCGATAAGTAGGAGATATATCCAAATGGCCGCTTGTGGTGAATTAACTGAAATCCTTGCAAGGTGATAGAGTTAAGAGTAGAAATGGATATTTCACTTAACTTATCTTTCAGAGTGAATTTAACATGTACAAGTAAAACCGGACTCTTCAGTATATGTAACCTTGACTCGTTCCATGGTTATAAGGAATTGACCGACATGATATAGTTGATGAAGGATCGTATTATACTGTACCTAATGCAGAAAGGTTAACGTCAGTTATCAACCTGACTTCTTAATTGCTCTGGGGGAATATCATAGGTTCTGCTAGTAACAGCTCGCGACGGTATTCCGTTATATATATGTTGGAATGAATCATGATGAATTAATCTCAAATGATATGTACGGCTAGTGGCGATAAAGAACCTAATGGGTCGCATATAGGACTTGGAACCAGAGGACGAAAATGTAATTAGTGAGACACTAACATAGTGGGCCGAAATTTGTAATTAAATTAGGGACAATTAATTTGATTTAATAATTGTAATTAGATTATGATTATAAATTAAATTAAAGGATTATCTGATAATATTAATTAGAGGTTTTAATGTGATTGAAACTCTAATTAATTATCCCTAACAATAATTAAATTATTAATTTGATTAATAATATTATCTAGATATAATTAGTTATTATTTAGATAATAAAAGGTGTTTATTTAATTATCTAATTAATAATTCTATGCCGAATAAGATTCTAATTAATTAATTACCTAACACAACTGGGATTAGGGTTTTGAGAAGTCTATAAATAGACTCCCTAACCCCAATATTTCGACATACACATACAAGGGGGCAAGAGGAACCGTTCTGAAACCGTCTCGGCTAATTACAATCTTTCTTACTCTCTCTTTGATCTCGTATTGATTCTGTTAGAGGCAGTCATTGCGATTGCTATTTATTAAGGTTGATTACTAATTGTCTTTCTTTTCTGTGTTGTTTCTTTTGTTGTTCGTGATACACGGACTAAGAGTTGTGGGCACTTCGTTTGCAACTGTAGATAGTTCTTCAGAAAAGGTATTTCACTCTATCCCTCTTTATATGAAATAACAATTAACAGATCTTGGAAAAGGGAAATAGATAAAATAGATAAAATTTTATTATTCCGCTGCGCCTAGGCTTGTCTATTTTCCTTCAAACTCATCAGCCATGAAGCAAATGTTTGCTGACTCAGTAGCACCAGCTTCGGAGGATGATGACTCGTCACTATCACTCCAAGTGGCCACTATTGCCTTCTTGTCGTTTCTTTTTTCTTTCTTGAGCGTAGGGCACTTTGACTTGATATGGCTAGGTTGATGACATTCGAAGCAGGTGATTGGCTTTGAGCTCTCCTTTCTGCTTTTGTTGTCATTGTGCTCAGCTTTGTACTTGTCATGCTTCCGGATTGGCTTCTTGCCATACTTCTCATTCTTCCGGAACAGCCTCTTCATCTTTCTTGTGAACATGGCCATTTCTTCATCATCTCACGTGCTGTCGTCAGTGGAGTCTGCTTTCATGACAAGAGACTTTTGTTTCTTGTCCTCAGACTTTTCCTTGACCTCAAAATTCTTCATTGAGATCTCATGAGTCAGCAGAGATCCAATGAGCTCATCATACTTGTAGGTGGTCAAATCCTGAGCTTCCTCAACGGCAGTTTCCTTTGCCTGCCAGCTCTTCGGGAGGCTTCTCAAAATTTTCTTGACTTGCTCCTCTTCAGAGAAGATTTTGCCAAGTCTGTTGAGCTCGTTGATTATGTTGGTGAATCTTGAGTTCATCTCCGAGATCCCTTCACCGTCATTCATCTCGAACAGCTCGTACATCCCCATCTGCTGGTTCACCTTGGATTCTTTAACCTTGTTGGTTCCCTCGTAGGTGACCTCTAGCTTCCTCCAGATTTCTTGTGCTGACTCACGACTTGAAATCTTATTGTACTCTGCAGCATCTAGAGCATAGTGAAGCATGTTTATAGCCGAGGCTTGGTTTTGCAGTTTCTTGAGGCCATCCTCAATCCACTTTGCCTCATCCTTGACAACTTTTATGTTGTCAACAGTTTCATAGGGAACAAATGGGCCTTGTATTATTGCTAGCCATGCACCCACGTTTGTTGCCTGGATGAAATTTTTCATCATATTCTTCCAGAAGGTATAGTTTGACCCGAAGAATAGGGGAGGCCTAGTGATAGGTAAACCCTCAGGTAGTTTCATTTCCAGGTAGGAAACGAGTGCTGTTAACAGCCATAGTAGGGATCAGGTCAAGATAGTTTTATCTTGCGCGTTGAGCTACTGAGCTCTGATACCACTTGTTGGTCCCGTGTAACGTGACAAGGTTAATTCCAAGGGGGGGTTAGGAACTATTTTAAAAATTTCACGTTAAGGCTGACTTCTTTTTCTTTAAGACTTTTACTAAGTCTTTTAGCACAGTGGTGCTGAGTAAGATCAGAGACAAGTTTAGTTAACTAGTAACTAAATCTGCTTCTGTCGTGAGTCAGGAGATAGTAGTTAAGTCTATTCCTGAGCTCAGTGTTCAGATCACGCAACTCAGTAAATACGTTTTACGCATTACTAGGCACAACACAAAGCAAGTATATAAGAAGTAAGGGTTAGAAAGATATTACTCAGCAGACTTATCCTGGTACGGCCTCCTTGCCTACATCCAGTCCCCGGAATCCTTCCGAGCTTTTGAAATCCACTATTGAGCTCTTTCAGGTAGAGCACAAACCTCTTACAATAGATGCTTGAGTATACAAGAGTACCTTCCTCTATTCTTATACTCAACACTATCTCTACTACTAAGTGCTATAAACGAGCAACTCAGTGTCTCCTTCTATTCTCTAAAATTGATAAAGTTTTTGTTCTAATTACATAGAACACTTTAGATGCTAAACAATTTAGACTTTTACACAAGATTAGAATGAGTGTAAGATTTCTCTTTTGCTTGCTTTGGAGACAGAAACTTCAAGTAGCTATTTGGTCAGTGTTTCGACTTAGTTGAAGATCTGCATCGAATGAACCATTTGAGAGGCCTATTTATAGTGACATCTGAGGCACCGGTTATTTCAAAATTCGAAATAACCGTTGGAGAGAAACGGCGCATAGTCGCTTTCACTCGGTCAGTGCTCAGTGCCTTCCGCCAATAAGAACGCTGCATCTTCTGCCTTCTTCTGTTGCCAGGTACGTCTGGTCGGTAGGCGTCAGATTGTCCATCTTCTTTGGTAAAGTCTTCCCGATAGCTTTCTGCATCTTCTGAAACTTTTCCGAAGTGGAATGACTTTGTCTCGAAGTTACTCAGGTCAACTGTTGACCTGTCTTCTATCCGTTTGACTCGGCAGCTTCGGCATGAAGCAATTGAGAAAGGCTTCTCGATCCTTCTCGCTGTTGGGCTTCGTTTCTTCCTGCTGGGCCGCGTGGCTTTAATCTATTGACTTGGCCTTTGACCTTCTCTTGTAGGCTTTTGGGCCTTGATCTTTTAATGTTTTAAGCTCTTATATTTAAATAACTCATCATTGAACAAACACATTAGTATTAACAAATCAAAGCATTTAAAATTAATGTGTTAGAATAATTTAGCATAGGAATTTAAATCTAACTTAAATAATTTTATCAAATCAAAATCATTGTGGAAATGTGTTTCAACACTTATCACTACCCGTAACACTTCATTAGAGTTTGAATTACATAAGTCTATTTCATCATAGTTTAGGAGTAGATTATAGTTGTCACCAAACTCAAGTCTAAAGTATTCACCGCTTAGATAACGTGTAAAAACCGAGTAGTTTAATACTTGTAGTTATAAATACCGTGGATTCGATACCCGGTCTCAACCGGATTTATTACTTGATATGACGGGGTACACTTGCCCCTACGTAGCGTCTAGTAGAATTAAAACACGTAGAAAGACCTTAACCGTAACACACACACAATAGTTTACCGATCTACTAGAGGCGCTCATCGGTAGTTGCAACTGATTATTTTTCCAACAAGCCCCTTCAATTATAAATAGAGGTCACTTCTCCTCAATTCAAGAAACAACCAACATCAAACATAATCTATACTTTACAACTCTTTGAGTCTTTTCCTTTGGTTCCTTGCCATGCATTTTCGAGTTCTATAGTTTAAGTGAGTAATTCTTATCTTTCTTTCGTTAGTTTGTCCAATTTTTAGAGTTTTCATTGCTCAAAGTTCATTATTTCTGCATTTTGTTCATCTTCAATACATTTTGCCCAGCCATCTTCGTGGCCTCATTTCGACCTTATATAGTTTGTTTTAGTCTAAAATTTTGCTTTATTATCATCCTTAACATCCTAAATTTAATTATAGGAGTTCATTTTGCTCAATTTCGTGTCCGAAAACTTATTTTATAGCCCTTTTTCTATTCGTTTTTCTCTGTTTTCAACAAACAGAAAATCTGATTGCTTTTGGATTTTTTTACCAAACTAATTCGATCTCGAGTCGTTTTTCTTGAATCCCTATAAAATGTTACTTTAAGCTTTAACTCGATATTAATCATTGTGAATCATTCCTAATTTCAAACTTTAATTCTCCAAACATCTAGTTTTCTCATGTTCATTTATCATCAAATTGCTATTGGAATTTTGCACTCAAGTCGTTCGTACTTTTGATCATCTGTTCAAGTCGCTCTCATGCTCATGGAACCCAAGCCGGTTTCATCCCAAGACCCGTCAAATCTAGCCATTTGTTGGCTTTAAGTTTGTTATTATTTCTTTCAATTCTATTATTAGCATTTCAATTTCGTTATTTCGATTCTGTATTCCAATTTCCATTTTGCTCACATTTTATTTTAGATTCAACATCCTTAATTGATTTAACTATTTTTGTGATAGATATAAATTTGATTGTAATTGCTCATATTTCATCAACACCTATGTAATTAACTCATTCCATATCAATAAAATAGATTTTTTTTTCTTAAATCATTGTTTCAATTTCGCATTTAATTTTCCTTTATTTAACTTGTGGTAGCCATTAATTATTTAAAAGCTTTTATAGTTGTACTAAGAACCACGAGAGAATTTTTCAATCCTTGCGTCCTCCGTCAATCATTTTGTTTAGAATTCGAGTTTTTCATTTTTCATCACTTTTACCATCCAAATTAATTGGAAATTGATATTTCTAGCACGCCCATACCCAATCCACATGTGACAAGATTGAAATTATTAATATTATGAAAATATCACTAAATGTTTTTTGGCACGCCCAGTTGGACCTTATCATTTTTTTTATCAAAGTTTGTGTCTATGCCTATTTTTACTATTTTGTGTTCTTTTGTCATGAAAATTATTTTTCATAAGTTTGTACTTATTTTATGCTTCACTTTGCGCAAGTTGTCAGCAAACTAGGGGTATTTACTTCTTTTATTTTGTCAATATATTTAGTCAGATCTAACAATTGTTTTCTCTTTTTTTCAACATTATCAATGGAGAACACCATTTCAATGTCAATACACACAAGGCAATGAAATCATGACGATGACAACACACCAAGATGCAAAAGAGGCTATAATACCTGTGTATTTTTGTGGTTTCAATCGAGATCACTATTTTACAACAAATATAAAAGTAGTGTGGGTTCATTGGTACACTGTTTTTAGATGTTACATTGATTGCTATATTCAATTATTCATAGTGATGGTCATGAGATTGACTGTGAGTGGTGTGCGTATGTTCATCCTACATCATTTTATGATGATGAATATGGTTGCTATGTGGAGCGAGTCTAGCTAGGAATGCCATGAAAATCCACATGGTCCCCATTATGTTGTAATATGAGAGAATCTACAAATAAGTAATTCTTATTGCTCAGACAATTAGTTTTATGACAATAGGGACCAAAAATTTCTATTTTCATCCCGTGTTGCGGAGAATAAGTCATTCTCTGTTAGGGTAGCAAAATTAGGCGGAAAACAAAAAAAAATCACTAAATCCCCAAATAAATGAAATCAGAATCAATGTATCATAGTGAATAGATTAAAATAAAATGATTAAAATATATCATTCTTCTTCGGATTGAGATCGGACCCTTGATGTTATCACGAACATAAATCCGAACGAACAAAGTGTTGCTACTGATGATATCTCCCTCTATAGTTTCACACATCAAAAGCTTACCGGTTCGATTGGGTGCTAGTACCGAATGAATCAATTCGAGAAACAGATTTTTTTTGTATTCAAGAACATTAAGAACTTTAGAGAAAGAAAACCACATTTTTCATGCTTTGTAACTTGTGTTTTTTTGTAAATGGTTAATTGTGTTAGTGGGAGAGATTCTTTTCCTTAAAAATCTCTAACTAGTTTTAGTTAGGATTCATAAAAAATTAATTTAATTAATTCCTAATTAATTGAAAAGTATTTTTTATTATATATAATCATACCTAATATAATTAAATATATCAATTATCCCTTTATATATATATATAATTACATCTAATATAATTATATACTAATTATCTTTTATATACTTATATCTAATATAATTATAAGTTAACTTTGCGATTTTATTTTAAGTACTAAAATAAATTTCTTACATGTATTAGCCGAAATCCCTCAATGCTCAGCTTGAATTTAATCGAATTAAATTCATCCGATTAGCCGAGCTTTAATGCACAAACTTTTTCCACTTAAAATTTATATATAACTATAATATATACATTTCAAACTTCCCTAAAGATTAGATAAAATGAGTAATAGATCTTAGTATCTCATTTGACACATTTCTCAGTATCACTAATCAAGTGTCTGGTGATATATGTTCTCCATTAAGGAAAATAGCAATTCACTCACTTCACTCATAGTCCTTAGCATGAGCATACCCAACTGTACCCATACTTGGCACCCTATTACGAGCCCGTTAGACATATATCAAAGTATATTGTGTCTCATCTAAGAGCCATAGTATTTTTGGGTCTAAGGATTCACATATATGCATTACATGAGATACACTTGTGACCCACGACTATGTATTGTTCTCATTAGCAGCGGATTTATCCAGTACTCCATAACCTTTATGAGTTACTTATGCCCTTGATTAACAGCATATATCCATGATCAATAAAACACCATCATCTTCCAAGACGCACACTAGTCTTTATTTCAGCATCGTTCCCACGACGGTAACAAATTAGGGATATTTAGAATTGTATATTTATACACTCAATGTTTACGCATCCGACAAACATGAGAAAACATATATTCTTGAATACTCTATTAAGTTGATTTACATAAGTAAATAACCAAATAGATTATTGCCTTTTATTAATTAATAAGATCTCAGAAACAATGTCCGGAGGCTAGGGCATACTTTAACATCCCCTCCATTCTCATGGACTCCATTAACCACTGATATAGAGGTTGTACGTTGGTATTTTCCTCAGTATTAACCACTGGTGCTGCCTGATCCAACCCCATAGGTTTGTTCTTGCTACCATCCACTGGTTTCTCAGCATTATCTTGGACCTCTATACTCAATCTAAGCAATCTTCTTATCCACTACCAATTTTATTAGTAATTTCCATTAAAACGTTTTCATCATAGTATTGCATGGGTAGGGTCGGGAATCACACTTAGACCACAATGGAATCATCCGAAGCGATGAAATCACAAGTATTCTGATATGGATTGACAAGTTTGACACGACTACTTAAATGAATTATATATACGTCAAAATATAGCACGACTCATTTAGAAATTTTATATACTGAAAAGTTATAAAACATTATCTACTATTGTTGTACAACAGATGAAAACTATATATACACTAAATGAAGTAATAGAGCAGAAGAAATAGAATAAGGTTAGGTTAAACAAATAAAAGAGTAATTAAGGAGGAGGTGTATTGTCATTTATATTAAAATCACGAGGAAATAACATGTAGTGAAGATCAAGTTCCTTCAAAACTCTAACAACTTCTTCTATTAATAGAGATCTTCTTATGTATCTTTCTCCCATATCTTGATGGTTGTTTCTATGTCTTATCCATACTGCTACTTTTATCTTTTTCAAACTTGCCAGCTCCATCAATACTACTGCTGGACCTGGATACCAGTGCTCTTTCTTCCCTTCGATGAAACTGCACCCCACATTTAATCAGTATCCTAAGAGATTATAATAAAAACTTATTATTGGTACTTAATTACCTTATTATTCTCTGTTTCATAGCAGAAATCTTTTCCGCTGGAGTAGAGATATGGATGTAGAAGTCAACTGCATCGCCCATATCAGGACTGCGATAGAAGTTGCCAATGGGTTTCATTGCAAGAACACTGTTAGGGAATACAACCTTTAGATTGTCTCCTCTTAGGAAAACGGTCGTTAGGATATTCATTTCTTCCACTATATACTGCAAATATTGCAATCAATCATATTTGTCAAGTTAACTATGTTTCATTTTTGAAAGGATAGGATGTCTGTGTAAGAATAAATTAATTGATACCTGTTCTCCGTCGACTTCGCAACGGTCACCGACATCAAATGGGTGGATTAAGAAGAGGAAGATAATTGATTCAAACAAAGTCTTGGCAGTGTTTCCAAAGATGAAGGAGACAACAAGAAATTGGGATCCTATGAAGAGAACAAATTTGCTTGTGGCAATTCCAAGTATGACCAACCATATCACCATTATAATTACACTAACTACTATCTTCACCACTTTATGAAGCCTGTTTACTGCTGTCTTTGTGTCATTCAATGTTAGAGCAAGTGCTCTCCTCTCTCTAAATGCATTCACCTAGACCAAGGAGCTAAATTAAACCTGAAGCTATATTGTGTGAGAAAAATGATTAATTATCGAGCTAGTTAAAGTCTTACCACCCAGTCTTTGAGAGATGATTTACTGATCCTTTTAGTTTCAGATGCTCCTTCAAAGCAACTCATTGTTTTCAAAGCTTCATCCTCACGCATAAACCGCAACAAATCCTCTAAGTAGATATACCTATATAAAATAAAATTACATAGTTAATAATCTTGTATGAAAACGACTTAGGATTTTTCAATTAAATGTGGAAATATCTAGACATTTACATGTATGTATGTATGTATGTGTATGAAGGGTTAGCATAGTAAAATTTATTGAAGTTGATAAGGTAAAAGGAAGACACTGACCTAGATCCATGGCGAGCAACGTTGTGATAAATCTTTCTTGCAGCAGCTTTGGCTTCTTGTTCACTTCTAATTTCGGTTCCATATTCATCATAATGGCCATGCCCTAGTATTTGCTCATCCAACGTAGATAAAGAACCATGTCTAACAATATTCATCAATCTCTTCATATTCCAAGCTGAAATATTCTTATGATTTAATTTATGCAAGTTTTCAATTGTGATCCCAGTATCTCCTTTTTTGTTATCTCCCTTTTTTGAAAGTTGCTTAGAAAACCTGAAGCTTTTCCCTGCTCTTAGACTTCTCTGCACATTCGTATTCCCCCCATTTAAAACTGCTTGCTTAAGTTCAGCAGGAATAGCAATACCAGCATTCTGTAATCTGCGAATCTCAGCTGAAGTTTTATCGAATTCGTCTTCATCATTTTTCTGTATCTCAACCAAAGGCGGACCCGAAAGAGTCTCAATAACATACTGATTAAAGATGGATTCTTGAATCCTATCAAAATAAGTACTAACATGGAAAGATGAAGCAAGTACTTTAACCATTAATGTTTTGATCAACCATATGAAATTAGCCACCAAAAAGCAGACTAAAACTCTTGTAACATACTTGAGAATGTGTGCTCTATCATCCTTCCTAACCTTTCCATCAAATAAGAAATGCCAAGCTAACAAAACAAGTCCTAACCACCAGCAATTTTGAACCCCAGATTTCAATCCATAAACAAAGTACAAAACCCTTTTTCTTAATAGAAAATTTCTTTCAATGAAAAACACTATTATCCGAATTCCCCAACCGGAAACGAGTCTCCCGGAGATGAGAACCAGCAATAAAACCTCCCATTTCCACAATTTAAGCTGTAAGAAGTCCTGTTCTCTTAATGAAGATATAACAAGAGTGCATATTAGTGCAGCTATAATTCCTATCAAACCTAACCATTGAAGCACAGTCCATGTATTTATATTAGATATCGTGTATTCTTGAGGCAAATCTTCGCCTTCTAATGGGTCCTCTTCTTCTTCATCTGTTGCTCTACTGAGTCCTACACCTCCAGTTGATTTTAAAGGGCTTGATTTTGGGGGTAATAATCTCTCTGACATTCTATCTAATTCTTCTGGTGATGGATCTAAAATCCTTGATTTCGTTTTTAATCTTGAAATATTGCTGTTAGGATCTGCTCGAAACGATGAATTTGATGTGCATTTTAAGACCTGATCTCGTTTTAGTTGCTGATCTGTGTTATGTACTGAATTTTCTTTCCCTTCTTGTAAATCCCTATATCGTCTTCTAATAGATTCGATGGAGCCATCCATGCCAGATGAATAAGGATCGAAGGAAACCCTAATTTCTTTAGAAGTATTGCTGCTTCTTAATGATGATTCGGGTAAGGGAGGTAATCCTAGATCATGGAAATCGCGTCTTAGCTCATCCATTTCCATGTCCATGTCTAGAGAAATCTCGCCGCCGACCATTTTCTGTTTCTTCAAGAATTGTCCGATTAATTTGGAGGGCGGATCCTCGGTGTCCTGATTCCTTGGGGTTCCGATATTAGAAGAAACTTCAGTAATGTTGTCGGAGCAGGGATTTGCGGGAGTAGCGGCGTCTACCTTTACAACGACCTCATTACGGTCGGTTTTAATGGCGGCCGGAGATGATCCTGATCCAGATCCTGAGTCTTGGGCGTTATCTAATCGGTGATGAGAAAGAATAGGCAGCTCTTCGTTGGAGTCGGATGCTGGACCTCCTGAACCGGAGATTCTTCTCATGTTGTATGATGCATTGTTTTTGAAGGATTTCTTTAGTTGTGAGTACTCCATAATGAGCCGGTTATTATTCAATTAAAATAAAAAAAAAAGGTTGTGTTTGGAATCTGGGAAACCATAATAGTTTAAATTGGGTTTCCCAGAAAAATTGAAAAAAAAGATTTATAGAAAGAGAAAAAGAAACATTAACTAAATCAAACAATCATAGATAGGTGTAGGTGGCAAAGAAGACACAGAAAACTTGCATGTCAATCTGGGAGAGATTCACGTGAATCTCACAAAATTCCCTACTCTTTCTGCCTATAATAATCTTACGTTGAAAAACCATATTAAAACGACATCGCATGAATCCGTATTACAAATTCATTTATATTCTTTAAGGCCTAATACTCTTCCAGTCCCCTTCACTTGTTTAAATTGGTCATTTTACCCCCTCAACTTATCGAATGTCCTATTTACCCCCTTAACTCCATAAAAGTGGTATTTCTCAACCCCTCAACTTATCCATTTATCCCACTAACTCATAGAATATCCTATTTACCCTCTTAATTTCATAAAAGTGGTATTTCTCACCCCCTCAACTTGTCCATTCCCCAAGTCATAAAATGTCCTATTTACCCCCTTAATTCCATAAAAGTGGTATTTCTCACCCCTTACAATTCGTATTGATACATTTTTTAAACGTTAAACATATATTGGTACTATTTTGTACGTGGAACCTAAATTGATACTTTCCCAAAATCATAGGCCTATTTTGATACATTTTTCCTATATATAATGTCTTTAACTTGTTTATATTAATGTTCTTGTTATTTGTATCTTTTAATCATTCTTTCTCTTTTCAACTTTTTTTTGCTAGTTAAATTTTGATTATCTAATTATTGTAATACAATATTATTATAATAAACACATGAAGGATCGATATAATTATCAAATTAAAACAAAATAAAAAGTTGATATTAAAAATATATATTTTCAAACTCATTTGAATAAGTACTATTAATTTTGCACTATAAATGGGTAAGAAATACCACTTTTATGAAGTTAAGAGGGTAAATATGATCATAAGGGGTGAGAAATACCACTTTTATGGAGTTAAGGTGGTAAATAGAACATTCGATGAGTTGATGGGGTGGGAAATACCATTTCTATGGAGTTAATGAGCTAAATAGGATATTCGATGAGTTGGAGGGGTAAAATAACCAAATTGAACAAGTTAAGGGGTTTGAGAAGCATTACACCTATTCTTTAATTTTCAATCGATGTTTTTCTTGTTCTCCATTAACTTTAGAATTCAGTATAACATCTCAACGTTGAGGCAACAATTATTGTTATTATCATATAATAACACCAAACCGTCAAGGAGAAAAAGCTTCCTCTTTTTTTTTTTTTTTTTTGACAACAGCTTTCTCTCTTTGTTGAAGCAAGCATGCGTACCAATAATGATTTCAAATTCAACATTAATCAAATTGTGTTAGAATTTTGAATACAAGCTGTATAATTTTGTCAAAATTTATATTAGTCATTTTTTTAACTTTTATTCACATGTAATTTTTTATTTTAACTTCCTCTATTCTTGGTATAGGTATGTGCATCCAAGCAATTGACACTAAATTGCTAATTTGAATGATATTCTATAAGAGAGAATTGTGAGATTTTTGGTATATTAATGGGATTAAGGGTTTTGAGTGTTACTTTCTCAATTCTTTTGTACCACTTTCGTTTCTGTAGTGGAATAATTTTCGGTCTCCTTCACTCGTGGAGTAGGCACATTGTCGAACCACGTAAATCCTTGTGTCATTTACTTTATTGTTCTCCTTTTATTTTGTTGTCAATTTATTTACCCCAATTAAATATTTCGGTCCGCTGTAGGATTTTCCTTGACAAATTGGTATCAGAGCCAGGTTAATATTTATTTTGGGATCTACCATGGCGACAACAAAATTTGATATCAAGAAGTATGATCATACTATCAGCTTTTGCCTTATGGCAAGTCAAGATGAAAGCTATTCTGACACAGAACAGATTGCACAAGGTGTTAGTAGACGAGTTACCTCCCACGGTAACAAAGAAGAAGAAACAAGAATTGGAGGAGAAAACTCTAGCTACTATTCAGTTATGCTTGTCGAACGAGGTCCTGCGTGAAGTCATCCATGAAAATACTTCTAAAGGCGTATGGGAGAAACTTGAGTCTCTCTACATGTCCAAAAACCTCACAAAAAACTTGTTGTGAAACATTATCTTCACATGCTCAATATGGCGGAAGGTACATCCCTAAAGTCACACCTTGATAATTTTAGTTTCATTCTGCTAGATCTAGAACATCTAGATATTAAATATGAAGAATAAGAAAAAGCTTGTCGTAATGCCTTGAATCAGTACATCATGTTTCCTATTCGGAGTAGTATTGGGTTTCGGATTCCTAGTTGGATTAGGATCATGGGTTCCCAGTTGGAGTGGGATTAGGATCATGGGTTCCTAGTGGGATTAGGATCATGTGTTCCTAGTAGGATTAGGTTAGATTGGGTATTATAAATACCGTATTATGTAACCTAATTATTGTAATCTGATTTTCGCCTCCTAATAATACTATTCTCCTTCTGCTCGTGGACTAGCCAACGCAACGTTGGTGAACCACGTAAATCTGTGTTTTTCGATTGTTTGTTTTTTTTATCTTTCATTAATTCCGCACAACAAACTGGTATCGAGCTTTCGGTTTCCGATCGGGGTTTTTTATTTTCTGGAGAGAAAGATGTCTGCGATGAACGTGAAAACCGAAAAGTTTACTGGGAGAAATAGTTTCAGTCTATGGCAGATCAAGATGCGGGCTTTGTTAAAACAACAAGGTCTGTGGACGCCATTGAAGAAGGCAACGGGAGAAGTAACTGCTGAGATGAGGATTCTGGAAGAAAAGGCACATTCAACAATTATGTTGTGCCTCGCAGATGATGTCATCACTGAGGTCTCAGACGAAGAGACTGCTGCCGGTCTGTGGATGAAGTTAGAGAGCTTATACATGACAAAATCTCTAACGAACAAACTTCTTCTAAAACAACGTCTGTTTGGCCTGCGAATGGAGGAAGGTACGCAGCTCAGGGATCATTTAGATCAATTGAACACATTATTATTAGAATTACGTAATATTGATGTGAAAATTGAAGATGAAGATGCTGTTTTGATTCTGTTGGTGTCTTTACCGCTTTCATATGAGAATTTTATGCAATCATTTATTGTTGGTAAAGATTCTGTGACTTTGGAAGAAGTTAGGTCATCTCTTCATAGCAGGGAGTTGCACCATAAGGCGAGCAATACAGGTGCAGATAATCAGGCCTCTGGACTGTTTGCCAGCGGCAGTAAGTGAAAGGGAAATGGTGGAAAGAAAAAGTCTAAGAAGCTGTTCTCAAAGGGTCCCAAGCCAGACGACACCTGTAATTACTGTAAGGAGAAAGGACATTGGAAAACTGATTGTCCAAAGAAGAAGAAAAATCAGAAAATCAACCAGGTTCTGCTGCTGTAGCAGATGGTGACACCAGCTCTGAAAACGATATTGCTCTAGTTGCTGATAGACACACTCATCACTCTGATGTGTGGGTTCTTGATTCAGGAGCATCTTATCATATTTGTCCAATGAGAGAGTGGTTTTCAACTTATAAGCAGGTATATGGAGGTAGCATTTCAATGGCTAATAGTCATGTCTGCAAAGCAGTTGGAATAGGCTCGATCAAGTTCAGGATACATGATGGTAAGTTCTGTACGTTGAACGAAGTCAGGCATGTTCCATTGATGACGAAGAATCTGATATCTCTGAGTCTGTTAGACAGCAGGGGTCTCAGCTGGTCAGGAAAAGATGGAGTTCTACATGTCTATAAAGGTTCTGATGTGATTCTGAAAGGTGTGAAGCATGGTACTTTGTATTTCTTACAAGGTTCCACTGTTACAGGTTCAACTAATGCTGCATCGTCAGAGATTAACCAGGAGGATATGACAAAAGATATGACATATGAGACTTGGTCATATGGGCGAAAGAGGGATGCAGATTCTATCAAAGGATGATCTTCTTGATGGTCATAAGGTCAATAGTCTCGAGCTTTGTTAACACTGTGTCTTTGGGAAACTACATCGCAGCAAGTTTCCAAAGCTATTCACATAACAAAAGACACACTTGATTATATCCACTCTGATTGTTGGGGTCCATCTCGAGTTGAGTCTTTGGGAGGTCACAGATATTTTATGTCTCTGATTGATGATTATTCAAGGATGACTTGGGTCATCATGATGAAGCATAAAAGTGAAGCTTTCAAGAATTTCAAGCAGTGGAAAGCATTGGTGGAAAACCAAACAGGAAAGAAGATAAAGAGGCTGCGAACTAATAATGGTCTGGAATTCTGTTCGTCTGAGTTTGATCAGTTCTGTAAGGATGAAGGGATTGCTCGGCATCACACAGTCAGGAATACACCGCAACAGAATGGTGTAGCTGAACGAATGAACCAGACATTACTGGAGAGGGTGAGGTGCATGCTCTTTAACGCTGGGTTAGAAAGAAGATTCTGGGCTGAAGCGGTGAACACAGCATGTTATCTGATTAACCGCGGACCACACACCGGCATACAACTCAAGACGCCTACAAAAATGTGGTCAGGAAAGGTTGCTGATTACTCAAAATTGAAAGCTTTTGGGTGCATAGTTTACTATCATGTTAATGATGGTAAGCAAAGAAGGGAGTGTTCGTAGGATATGGAGATGGGGTTAAAGGCTTCAGGATCTGGTCTTCATCAGAGAACAGGGTCATTTTGAGCAGAAATGTAGTCTTTGATGAAAAATATGTGCTTAGACCCATTATGAAGCCTACAACTGCAACAGAAACTGATAGCATTGATAAACAGGTGGAGTTTCAAGTCATACAAAGTGAGAATGGCTTGAAGGAACAAGAGTTAGAAGCATAAATAGAGCTACCAGAGCCTACACCATCAGTTTCTCAACCATTTGAAGCTACACATCGTAGCTTAGCTCAAGATCGACCAAGGATGGTTGGAGTTAGGCCACCTAAGAGGTATAAGGACATGGTGGGCTATGCACTACAGGTCGCTGAAGAGGTGGACACTCGTGAACCATCAACTTACCAAGAAGCTGTTTCAGGCACCGATTCTGAGAAATGGCTTACTACTATGGGAGATGAGATGGAATCCCTTCATAAGAATCAAACATGGGATGTAGTCATACCACCTCTAGGGAGAAAGATTATTACTTGCAAGTGGGTTCTCAAGATAAAGGAAGGGATATCACCTGCAGAGGGAGTCAAGTATAAGGCCAGAATTGTTGCTAGAGGTTTCAATCAAAGAGAGGGAGTGGATTATAATGAGATATTCTCACCAGTAGTCAGACACACCTCTATTAGAGTGTTGCTAGCTATAGTTACACATCAGGATTTGGAGCTTGAGCAATTTGATGTAAAGACAGCCTTTCTGCATGGAGATTTGGAGGAAGAGATCTACATGACCAAACCAGATGGTTTCCAGATTCCTGGAAAGGAGAATTATGTTTGCAAGTTGAAGAAGTCCTTGTATGGACTTAAGCAGCCTCCTAGACAGTGGTATAAGAGGTTTGACAGCTACATGATGCAGCTGGGCTACACCAGAAGCCCATATGATTGTTGTGTCTATTACAATAAACTAGAAGATGAGTCCTTTATCTATCTGGTGTTATATGTAGATGAAATGTTGATAGTTGCAAGGAAGAAGCACGACATTCAGAAGTTGAAGGGTCTTCTCAGCGCAGAGTTCGAGATGAAGGATTTGGGTGCAGCTCGAAAAATTCTGGGAATAGAGATTTACAGGGACAAAAGCAAAAGGAAACTTTTTCTATCACAGAAAGGCTATATTCAGAAGATCTTGTCAAGATTTGGCATGTCTACGCAAAGCCCATAGATACTCCTAGTGCTGCAAGTGCACATCTGTCTATTGCTTTTGCACCTAAGTCTGCTGAAGAGAAGGAGTACATGTCTCGAGTTCCCTATGCTATTGCAGTAGGAAGCTTGATGTATGCAATGGTCTGCACTAGACCTGATCTTGCACAGTCTGTTAGTGTTGTTAGCAGGTTTATGGGTGAACCTGGCAAGGAGCATTGGCAAGCAGTGAAGAGGATCTATCGGTACCTAAAAGGTACATCTTATGTTGGTCTCATTTATGGAGGTGATACAGAGTGTTTGGTGACAGATTTTTCAGACTCTGATTATGCTGGAGATGTTGACAGTAGAAGATCTATGACTGGTTATGTTTTCACTCTTGGCGGTTCAGTTGTCAGTTGGAAAACTACTTTGCAGCCTACAGTTACTTTGTCTACTACGGAAGTAGAGTATATGGCACTGACTGAAGCTGCTAAGGAGGGGATTTGGCTTAAAGGACTGGTTAGTGATCTTGGTCTACATCATGATCAGGCTACAATGTATTGTGACAGCTTGAGTGCAATCTGTTTAGCCAAGGATCAGGTTCATCATGAGAGGACCAAGCATATAGATGTGAGGTATCATTTTCTGAGAAGTGAGAAGATGGTCAAGGTGAAGAAGGTAGGCACTGCTGACAATCCGGCTGACATGTTTACCAAGCCTGTTCCACAGAGCAAGTTTCAACACTGTTTGGACTTGCTAAACGTCAGAGATTATTAGTTGCCCTGTGGGGGCGACTATGAGGCAGAGGGAGAAATCTGTTCATCTAGCACTGTCATGGGTGCATCTGTTATGTTTTCAGGAGGATTCAAGTCAAGGTGGAGATTTGTCGTAATGCCTTGAATCAGTATATCATGTTTCCTATTCGGAGTAGTATTGGGTTTCGGATTCCTAGTTGGATTAGGATCATAGGTTCCCAGTTGGATTGGGATCATGGGTTCCTAGTTGGATTGGGATTAGGATCAAGGGTTCCTAGTGGGATTAGGATCATGGGTTCCTAGTGGGATTAGGTTAGATTGGGTATTATAAATACCCCATTATATAACCTAATTATTGTAATCTGATTTTCGCCTCCTAATAATACTATTCTCCTTCTGCCCGTGGACTAGCCAACGCAACGTTGGTGAACCACGTAAATTTGTGTTTTTCGATTGTTTGTTTTTTTATCTTTCATTAATTCCGCACAACAAAGCTCTTATGTTATTACGATCTCTACCTCCGTCTTTCAAAAATTTACTGGAGATCATGATCTACCCTAAAAGCACTCTAACTATCGATGATGTTAAAGGGTGTTTGTTTTCAAATGATTTGATAGACGAAGACCTTTCTGGTGATAGAAATGGCCCTGCAAAAAGTATGGTCGTTAGAGGGAGATCTTCTATAACAGATCCCAGTAGCAGCAACAACAACAACAATCAATCCAGATCAAAATCAAAATCTAGACACAGTAATTTGACATGCAATTACTGTAAAAAGAAAGGGCACATCAAAGCTGAATGTTTCAAGCGACAAAGGAAAAATAAAGGAAAGGTTCATAAAAAAGACAACTCTGCTAGTGTCGTGGAAGATGAAGTAGATTGCAAAGTCTATGTCACGTCCGACGATGATGATAGATCTAAACAAGGATGGATCCTTGACTTTGCTTGCTCATTTCATATTTGTCTCCACATAGATTGGTTCTCCTCTTATGAATTAGTAAACATAGGAATTGTGTTGATGGGCAACGGTTCTCCTTGTAAAGTTATTGGTATTGGTACTATCAAAATCAAAATGCATGATGTTGTTGTCAGAACCTTGACACATGTGTGGCATGTTCCTAACATGAAGAAAAACCTTATCTCCTTATCTGCTTTAGATGACCCCGTCGTTATCAAGTAATAATCTAGACAAGTCTAGGCATCAAATCCATAGGATTTATATCGTAAGTACCAAACTAATAGGCTTCTAATGTTATCTAGGCTATGGAGGGGTTTGAGATTGAAGGTTTGTAAGTTAAACTACTCCTAATTATATTAAAGCTACTCCTAATTAAGTTAAACCTACTCCTAAGTGATCCTTAACAATGTAAATTAACCTGGAATGATATGGGGTAATACGATAATACCAGTTTCAATCCTATTTTATCATTCAATTGTAAAACTGATCCGAGTCACTTGTGTCTAAGGCGACTAACCCTACTTATCGTTCTATGGTTCCTAGCGCGTGATTCCCTTGTAAAGGGATATAAAGTTTAGCTTCTTGATCACAAGTCACCAAAATCTGTAATCAGTAGAAATGTTGTATTCAATGAATCTGTCATGCTTCATCCAAAGGCGTCTTCAGTCACTTCTGATACCAAGATACAGAATTCTGATAAGCAGGTGGAGGTTCAAGTTAAGATGGAGAATTCATTCTCTCCATTGAGTGACCAATTGATAGAGTCTACCAAAGTAAAAGAATCTACAGCTATCGAAGAGGAGCATTCAGTTGCTAGAAGTAGGTCAAAAAGAGAGAGAAAAAAGCAGCCTCTGAGGTTAGCAAATTATGTCACTTTTGCATGTGTTGCCATGTAAGAGACTGAAAGAGTTGGCGATCCTTCAACATATTCAAAACCCATTTCTAGTGATGATTTTGGAAAATGGTTAGTAGCCATGCAAGAGAAGGTGGAATCTCTTCACAAAAATAAAACGTGGGAATTGGTGAAACCCACCAAAGAACAAGAAGATTGTCGATTGTAAATGGGTCTTCAAACGAAAAGATGGCATTTCAGCCGTTGAGGATGCTCGATATACATGATTGGTAAATAAGGTCTATAATCAGGTACAATGAGTTATTTTAATGATGTTTTCTCTCTTGTTGTTAAACATAGCTCTATTCGTGTTTTGCTTTCGTTGCTTGATATAGATGGCTTGGAGTTGGAACAACTCGATGTCAAAACCGCTGCCCATCGTTTGTTTGAGGGTTCCTTCTGCGCGTCGTCCATCAAAGTTTCAGTGTCTGCTGCCTCCTTCAACTCGATCGAAGGATTCAAGAATCCCATCTTCTGCAATTGAACGGAAGGTTGAATTGTCTTCTTTATTATGAGTGTGATGCCCATGGAGGCTTAGAAAGAGTAGCAGCAATGGGCGAGGGTGAGGATAAAACATAGAGTCAGAGAGGAAAACGAGAGTTCTAGAGAGAGATGGAAATGGAGGTAGAGATAGGGATGGAGGATGAGATGGGTAAAATGAGTATTTTAGGACTTAGAATGAGAGAATGAGAGAGAGAACAGGTAAAAAGTGAGAGTCAAAAGTAAAAAATGTTGGTCAACAAACAAAGTGTAAAGTTCAATGGTTATACCGAGAAAAATTGAAATTTCAGTGGGCATAGGTGTAATTTATCTCCAAAATTTTCCAATATTAAATTGCTAATTTGAGTGATATTCTCTAAGAGAGAATTGTGAGGTTTTGGGTGTATTGGGGTTAAAAGATTTTGAGTGTTATTCTTCAATCTTTTGTACCACTTTCGTTTTTACACTGAAATAATTTTTGTTCCCATTCGCTTATGGAGTAGGCACACTGCCGAACCACGTAAATTTATGTGTCATTTACTTTATTGTTCTCCTTTTATTTTGTTGTTAATTTATTTATCTAAATTAAATATTTCGTTCCGCTGTGATATTTTTCGTAACCGAAACAATCAACTCTTAGTTAATAGAAACAATAAAATATTAAAAGAGAAAATTATAATTCTGTAATTAAATTAAGAAAAATCATATAAAATAAAAATAATAAAGTCAATGAATAACAGATGAGAAAAAAAAATCTTGAAAGTTGCGGTAAAATGATTAAACTAGGGAAAAATGATAAAATCGAAGGTGCTATTCGATATTTTAGGATTATTATAGGGAGCAAGAAATGATTTTGGTGAGTCTGATTTATGTTTCACGTGCATACAATGTCTACTAGTCTACTTGCATCACTTTAAATAAGTTTAGCAACTTAAGGAGAGGAGGCCACATAAGCATTGTTTTGTTTGCCATATCTCTTTATCGTTGGTTCCTAATCCTATTCATTTTAGTCCTCACAATCACAAGCCCTCATCAACAGGCAAAAGGGAAAAGCTTTCTTTGTTTGCTCTAAAATTCACAGTTTTTTCCTGAATCTTATAACCCACGTCACTAATTCACTTTCTTTCTTCTTCTTCTTTTTTTGTCAATAAGTCCTACTTGCTTTTCTTCTTTTTCTGTTTCTCATATTAATTCTTTTATTTACTTGTTTTGAAACTACACCTTAAAAAAGTTTCATTCAACAAATTTTCAAATTTGTATACGTTCAAAGAAGATAATTTAAATATTTACTTATTTACCAGATAGCTCCTGATTTGTGAATGTTAATATATTCTTATTCATAATTTGAGTAAAATGAAATGTTTTATATTATTTCCTTTAGAAAATACGTTATACTTAGTTAAATTTGATTATATATTTATTAGTTAAATTTAAATACTTAATGCTGCATTTGGAAAACAATTTTCCATTAATATAATAAAAGAAATTTTTCACTAATAAAATTTTTTCTACAAAGCTTTTAGATATAACATTCATGTCACTGTTCTTTCATTGATTTTTTCTATTGCAAATGTCGAAAATGAATTTACTGAAATAAAAATAAAAATTAAATGTATTAAAACAGTGATTTTTTAAACTAATTCCAAATTTGGATGAACTTCAAAATTCAAAATTCCATATGAGCACTTTAATTAATAAATGTCAATATATCCTGTCAACATAAATTTAGAATTAAAAAGTGTAAAACAATGTAAAAATAAATATTCAAGAATGACTATTTGGTATTTATAGGCCGCCAGATATCTTGTCAGTTACAGACCCACAAAGCTCAACTACACAACGACAACTCACTACAGAACATGTTGTGCTTAAACTATGCGAGGAAGAATATAATGGTAAGTTGAAAAAAAAAAAATCTTTTATGATTTCAAGGAAATACTTTACAGTTTGATGTAAACCCTAGATTAATCAGGTTATGGTTATGGATATTGTTCACATAACCTTGTTCTTCTTCAATGGTGATGTCCCCTTCTAAGAACGGATAGAAATCCTCCAGAAGATTTCTCCTTCCGCCCTTCAGCTTCATCCCCAACCTATTGCATAGTTATGTCCAAACAATTACTTACTTGACAAGAAAGATGAACTCCAATAAGAATAATTATCACATTACATTCAGACAAACAAATTAATTAAAGAAGGAAGAAAATGAGGTTATGCTTCTCCTTGAGACATGAAAAGATGATGATGATACCTCCTTGGCTATTTGTTGCAGGGTACTGATAATCTCGGAGAAGTCAGGTCGTTGTGATGGATCTTGCTGCCAACATTTTTCCAGTAGCTCCCCTAGCTTTGGATTAATGTTCTTAGGGATTGTAGGCCGTAGATTCTGAATACATGGTAAATCGTATCAGCATAATTACTGAAATGTGCAAAATCTATTTCATTTCATTATAAGATGCTGACATTCTGCAAAAAGGATGGATGTACCTTTTGAACCACGCCCACTGCTGCTTGTAATGGGGTCAAGTACTCGTATGGAAGCTGTCAAAACAATAATGACCTAACACATTAATATTAACAAGCAGGATATTACACTTTATGACAGACAAAACCAAATACCTTTCCCGTTAACAGCTCCCATAACACAACTCCAAAACTGAACACATCTGCCTTGTGATCGTATGGTTTGTGCTCTATCACCTTCAATTCAAAACAACTGTTGTAAGAAAATGCCAAAATCATTAACCAAACCAAATTAATAAAGATTTTTCTTAAACCAACAACGCAACCTTATGTACCATTAACACTAGTGAACATTTCTAAAATATGCAAATAGTCAAATACTAAAGTCTCGTTTGTTTGCCGGAAAATATCGTGCAAGAAAATATTTTCCTATTTCCCGGTATTTGTTTACTTATAAAAATAAGTCAAAAGGAAAATTTTAGGTTAGTCAATAAGAAAATTTACGAAGAAAGTGAGGAAAATGTTTTAACCTTTTGAAAAGAGTAAAACATTTTTCCAAGTTTTTAGAACCCTATTTCGTTCCTTCTTAACTTTTTGAATACAATAGTCACCCATCACTTCGTTTTTTATAGCCAAACAATAGAAAATATTTTATTTTCCAACACAAAATTTTCCCTTACCTAATATTTTCCAAAAAACAAACAGACCCTAAATCATATTCAATTAGCCATATTTTTAATCATAGATTCTAGCATGAAATAAATTTCAAATTAACTTACTAACTCTTCTATAATCACAAGTCATAATAACAGATTCTAAGGGGGCTTTTATTCAGAGAGTTTCAGGAAAGTGCAAGGGAAAGAGATTTTAATTCCTTTTATGGGTTTTTGCTTTATTAATAGTCATTTCCTTTACTTTTTTTTTTGTTTTGGATTTACCTCATACACTTTCTAATCTCATTACCCAACCCCCTACGGTTTTCTATTCACTTTCCCCTCTTTTACTATTTACACTTCTATCCTCCTCGTAAATTCTACCTTAATTTTTCTATTACTTTTTAATTTCCGTTTTTGGTCTTTAAACTATTTTTTTTAATCCTTAGACTAATTTCACTTTTGATCTTAGTACTTATTTATTTTTAAATAATTTTGATTAAAATTGTTATTTTCTCATATTATTTCAGTTTTAATATTTATTTTTAATTATTTTAAAATGATTATTTTCTTTTTAAAATATGATTTTTATACATTTTCTTTGACTATGTTTCATGCGTATTTTGATTTTAATTCATGTTGTTGCATGTGATCAATTTATTAATACAGAAAGTATAAAACTCTTGATTGATTCTCTCCTTTGAACCAAACTGGCACAAAGGGAATAAAATTAATCAAAGAAAATTAATCAAAACAGTTTCCTTTCTCCTTGTTTCCTTTCCATTGCTGTTGTGATCGTTGGTTTTATTTTCTATTACTTAGTGATTTTTATTACTTAAGAGTCTTTATTATTTAGGAGTCTTTTATTAATTAGGCAGATTTACTTGTTTTTATTATTATTTAAAAGTCTTTTGTTATTTAGGAGTTTTATTATTTAGGAATGTCTTTAGTATTTATCGGTTAGAATCCTACTTTGGGTAGAATCCTAGTTGGGATAGGATACCTTATTGATCAGGAATCATTGTACCTCTATAAAAAAGGGGGATTTTCATCAAATAAAGAGATGGAGAATTTTAAATCAGAAATTGATACAGGGAGTTTTAGCGATCTCTCACAAATCGCTATTGAGTTTTCAAAATAGGTTCTACGAAGAACAGGAGCAACAAGGGAATTCGAAGGAATTTTCCGGTGAACAGACCTGTGACGAGATCCTATTCGCGGGCACATAACAAATTGGTATCAGAGCATATCGTCATGGGTGATTTTGAGCAATGGACGGCCAAGGTTCAGGATCTGGATCGCCGGCTAACCGAATCTGATAAAAAATTTAGCCACGAGTTGAGGGAGTTAAAAGAAGGCATGAAAGGAATCCAACGTATGCTGGAGTTACACCTTTTGGGAAAAGGAAAGGAACCTGAGGGTGGAGCTGCAACTGGAAGCAAGGAATCAGAGACAACAGGTCACCGAAATTCAAACACAGTTCCAAAATATACCCGACTTCAGTTTCCCTCTTACAAAGGAAAGGAGGATCCTTTAGGCTGGTTGTACCGCTGTGAGCAATTTTTCAGCAATCAAAATACAGACGAAAGAGAGAAGGTAGGGTTAGCTGCTTTTCACATGACAGGAGAAGCACAATTATGGTACTACCGACTCGAACAAGAGGAGTCCGGACTCACTTGGGCCCAGTTCAAGTCCTATTGTTTGCTGCGTTTTGGGCCACCATTGAGCAGTAATCCATTGGGTGAATTAACTAACCTTCGACAAACCGGAACGGTGGAAGAGTACCAGGAACAATTTCAAACGCTTCTGGCGAGGGCTGTGTCTGTGAGGGCTGAACAACAAGTTGACTTCTTTACTGCTGGGTTATCTGAAACCTTAAGGATGGATGTGGAGATGCAAAATCCTCCAAATCTAGTTACTGCCATGAATTTCGCCAGGGCTTTTGAGAGGAAGTTGTTAATCAGCCAAGGATTAAGCATGGGGCAAGCCAATTCTTCATGGGTAGTCCCAAAGGGGCTCAAGTCACCCTCGATTCAAACCGACGTCAATGATCAAAAGACTTGTGCGAGTAACACCTCAACAACATCAAACATGAGTAACAACACTCTGCCTCCAATCAAAAGGCTGTCCCAAACTGAAATGGCAGACCGTAGGGCTCGAGGGCTGTGTTTTAATTGCGATGAACTTTACTCACCAAGACATAAGTGTAAGAAACTCTTCTGCCTTTTGATGGACGAACCAGAGGATGAAGGAGGATGACAAATATGAATTCCTTCCTAAATTCGAGCTTGCGGACAAGCTCTATTCGAAGAGGGAAGAAATGTTGTGATAGTTGGTTTTATTTTCTATTACTTAGTGATTTTTATTACTTAAGAGTCTTTATTATTTAGGAGTCTTTTATTAATTAGGCAGATTTACTTGTTTTTATTATTATTTAAAAGTCTTTTGTTATTTAGGAGTTTTATTATTTAGGAATGTCTTTAGTATTTATCGGTTAGAATCCTACTTTGGGTAGAATCCTAGTTGGGATAGGATACCTTATTGATCAGGAATCATTGTACCTCTATAAAAAAGGGGGATTTTCATCGAATAAAGAGATGGAGAATTTTAAATCAGAAATTGATACAGGGAGTTTTAGCGATCTCTCACAAATCGCTATTGAGTTTTCAAAATAGGTTCTACGAAGAACAGGAGCAACAAGGGAATTCGAAGGAATTTTCCGGTGAACAGACCTGTGACGAGATCCTATTCGCGGGCACATAACAATTGCCCATGCGCGAACCAAACACCCCTAAATCTAAAATTCAACCAAATCCTTAGTTAATTAACTAATAGTCTAATAGCTACTTTTATCAAGACTAAAGTCTCCATAGTCCAACATTCGTCACTGATCAAAGTCATCACCACCACACTATCAACATCTCCAACATCAAATTCATCCTCAAGGTTCTAAATCTCATCCTCCAGATTCTTCTTCCTTCTCATCTCTAAGAACTGTAATTCTTTCTCAAACACTAGAAGATGGAGTTTTATCCTTCTTCTTTGGCCTACGCCTAGAACTATATATCTTTTCCTACTCTAGTATGATAAGCATTTTTTCCAACCCTAGAGGATATAGATAGGAAAGGGTTGAGAATGTAACAGCCACTTTTTAACTTGGAACCCTAAAAAAAGTTGTTTCGCTTATAAAATTGTGCCTAGGTGCGCCGCCTCCAGCAAGGTGTTAGGGGCGCTCAAGCGTGTACCTCTTGAACATAGCTCGCCCTTTTGGCTTCCCAGGCGACATGCTTGGAGCCTAGCGCCTGAGGCACGCTTTTGATAACTATGCAATTATAATAACAAAGTCATAAGAATTATTGCAAAAATACCTCTCCCACTCTCTCTCAATGAGAGCAGCAAACCTAGGAAGCACCGAGGATACGACAAACAGCATTTTTAAAAAAATGAGACATGGGTACGACGGGGACACGGCATATATATATATATATACACATATATATATATATTAGGGATTTGTTTTATTTAAATATATACCAACCCCTCTTTTTTTGTAAAATTATTTAAAAAACCCTTATATTCTACCTAATTAACTCGAAAGCATGTCCACGAAGTGTCCCCGTATTTTTTTTTTTTAAAAAGGAAAAGAGGAGACACTTATTTCAGCATGTCAGTTGCGTGTCCAAAGTGTCCGACACTGTACGTTAACCTGTGCTTCCTAGGAGCAAACAGAATCTTTAACAAACAAATCCAATTTAGCAACAGATTATCAGATGTTAGTGATGGCATCATTTGAAGACATTTTAGAAAGACCTAACGATGACTTCCCATAAAACCAGGCTAAAACTCAATCAATATACACTAGTTCAATACAAATTGTTAACTGTTAACCTACGGAACAACTGGGCTAAAAGTGCAATAAATATACACTAGTGGTCATCAGAGCCAATCACTAGTTAACTGTTTACCTCACCATTAAATACAAATTTAGAAAGAACAAAAAAAAAAACATATTGACTTGACAAATAAATATTATCCTGGAAGAAGATAAACATGAACGACATATTTTAGTGAAAAAAAAATTAATAGCATTACACCTATGACACCAACAAATCTATTTGAATTTAAGCTCAGCCATGTGGATCCAAAACAGAAAAACCTACATTCTATTTGCGGCATGCTACTTTAGTAGAGCATCATGCTCAGTAGTAAAGGAGGCAACAAGGAGGATTGCAATGAAACAACAACGAGCTACAAGTTGTTGTAACTTGAGATGGATTTAACACTTAAAACTTCCCCCCACCACCAGGAAAATGAAATTGAATTATTATACTAATGATCACAGGAATATGAAACAAAAATTAGCGAGGAAAAATGTGCACCTCAGGAGCCATCCATCTATAGGTCCCAGTTTCAGCAGTCATAACTCCAGTTTGAGCCTTCACCCTTGCAACCCCAAAATCAGCGACCTTAACAACCTGAAATTTAAAACAGCAATATGAATTCTTCCTACACATGTATGACCCACCAGTACATTTTCAAGCACCAGTGATTAAGCAAGCACCTTCCAGCAACAATTAGTACATGACACAAGCTATTGTACAAAAAACAGAAGATAAAACAATCAATATTTGTAGGGGAAACTTGCAAACAACAAATATATTTCTAGTGTCTGAATGATTTGCAAAATCCTTGCCGTATCTCTATAACTGAAATAATTCCATTTAATGCAATGAACCATGTTGATTATATCAGGAAAGTATGACAACAACCATAATAATAAACTGTGAACAAACTACGTAAGTTTGATGTAACACGGTGGCCAAAATTGTCACCTTCCAACGTTTCATCATCCAATCCCATGTTGATATATCGAGCACAAATGGCTGGATCATATATCAAACCTTCAGGTTCAATGGGAAATGTCTGCCTGGAATTGTATAATTCCTCAACTATGGCCTACTCCGTCTCACAAGCATAATTTGCTTTATCACGTGCATAGCAAAACAACTGGCATGTATCTATTGGTCATACCAATTCTATTCCACTTTCTTTAATTGACATGTTATATGCTTGAAGACTATGTTCATGGACCAACTAACACCTGTAGGGGAAACAATGCCTCAGCTTCGACAATTCCATCAAGGGACAACTCTCCAATTTCAAATCCCTCTTTCTTTTTGTACAACTTCTCAGCACCCATTTCTTGTACCTTAACTTGCCTAGTGTCCTAATTTATGGAACAACCCTTAATTGGAAGAGGCTTAGATGGTCAATCGAACTTATGCAATGTTTCATTACAGTCAGAGAAGATCCCATGCCAGAAAAATAATAATTATTGTATTGCAATGCCCATACAACAACAACAACAACAACAAAGCCTTAGTCCCGAAATGATTCGGGATCGGCTAACATGAACCATCATATAAAACCGTGAAATCAAGTCATGTCAGCAACACAAATTCTCTCCCTCCACTCTATCCTATCCACTACCATATTTTCCTCAATCCCCAATAGACTCATATCACTCTCAATCACCCTCTTCCAAGTTTGCTTAGGTCTTCCTCTACCCCTCACCACTACATCCCTTTGCCACTCTTCAGTCCTCCTAATCGGCGCATCAAGCGCTCTTCGTCTTACATGGCCAAACCACCTTAGTCGGTTTTCCCTCATTTTATTCTTAATAGATGTAACCCCTACTTTTGTCCTAATTATTTCATTACTCACCCGATCCTTTCTCGTATGACCACACATCCATCTCAACATACGCATCTCCGCCACCGACATCTTATGAATGTGACAGTGTTTCACTACCCAACACTCTGTACCATCTTACGATTGTCGTGCGGTAGAATTTCCACTTCAATCTATTAGGCATGCCGGAGTCACAAAGGAAACCCGTAGCACTCTTCCACTTCGACCAACCAGATTTAATCCTATGAGCAACATCTCCATCTACTTCTCCATCCAACGAGAGGACAAATGACACCACATTAGAATTAGTCTATCTTGCCTTGAAGTTGTCGTTGAAAGAGATCAAACAATCAAAACTTGGAGAATAATTTTGAATTGGATTCAATTTTAAGGATTTTGTTCCCATAGATAGAGCCTATTTTCTGTCCCATAAAAATATTGTCCAGCATGGTTAATTTATGACTGACATGCAATTATTGTTAAATTGACCTACTTGGTGTGATAAATGAAGATTGAGCTTCGCTTTCCAGCCTCTTATCGACCAAAATGTGGAGTTTATGACAAAAAATCACATTGCAATAAAATTATTATGAGTTTTGAAGCACGCATTAATCTTTTGTGACCATAGTGAAACATTTCTATAATTTTGAGACTGTGTGTGCATTTAACCCAGCCTGAATGATGTATGCTCAACCTCAAATCCACCAAAAAAAAACTTTCTTTGTGTGCTTTGAGATATGGTCCCTGGGCTTCCAGCCAGAACATATCTATTTATGTTCACTCGAACTTTTGCTGATTGAACGGCTAATGATCCTTAATAGTTCAATGATGATAATGAAGAACCCAACGCACAATATAACTTAAGGACACGTAAAAGCATATGGTTGACTGTCCTAATATTTGCAATTTTAGCTATCCCCCTCTAATACAAGTTTGATTTGAACCCTACCATTCCTCTTAGGAACACAATAATATTTAACTGTGTATAATCGGTCTAATTTATATCCTACCTTCATCTCTCAATACAATAACATATATTTTATCACGGAGCTAATAATGAACGTTAGCAGCCACTAAAATAAATAGAAACTTAAAGTTTCTTTTCTAGCTAGAAATAGTGAAATATCAAATCAACCATTAATGTACCTTTGATATCAAACTCAATTTATTCGAAATAATTTGAACTAAGTGTATTGGTGGTTGAAACAAGTATGCAGGCATTATTTAGCATCTAGGATCCTGTGATAATATTAAATGAATTACAAAGAAAAATATATTTTTGCAAAATAATTATGACCAAAAAAAACCTCTTGTATAATGTTCAGAAAGTTCATATTGAATAAATGTTGGCCTTAATTTAGCTATCAGATTTAAGAAAGTTTCAATAATGGACAGGTGTGTTCACTCTAAAGTATGAAAAAAATAATGATCAAAACAAACTGTAAGTCAACTCAAATTATAATAAATTAATGATCATCTTACTTCGTTTTCATCCATGAGAAGATTTGCAGCCTTCAAATCCCTGTGAATTATATTATTTTGGTGTAAGTAGTTCATTCCTTTAGAAATATCTATCGCTACTTTAAGCAGGGATGGGAGCTTAAAAACGCCCTTCTGTTTGTGTAGGTAGTCATACACACTTCCACCAGACATAAATTCTGAAAGAACAAGAATAATGAGACAAAAAACTTAAATTGAAAATAAAAAACTGAGAGAAAGATGGAAACAAGTAAAAGGATAACATTTTCATGTAGTGATGAAATCATTTTATATTACCTGTCACAATACATAAACTAGGAGGCTTTGTACAAGCACCTATAAATTGTACAACATTCTTATGTCGAACCTTCCTGCAAATTTACAAAAGCTTGTGTTACAGAGGTAAAAAAAAAATGAAAGCAACAAGAATTATAATTGCAAGAACTTAGAAGATTCAACATTGAATTTCTAAATGATTCTAAGAGAATTTGAGAACTCTAGCTGTTCAAGAAAGGTGCAGAGAAGTTATTAGATTGATACCTCATTATGAAAACTTCCTGGGCGAATTCTTTCTGCAAATCTGTATTTATTCTCTCAGGCTTAAGGACCTTTATAGCTACTTCCTGACTACAGTATGCACCCTTGTACCTAGACCAATGGGATGGGTCAATTAGATTGAAATTTACAGAAAAGTCAAAATTTGTGTGGGAGACAGTGAGCTTACAAATCACCATACGATCCAGATGCAACTTTGTTCTCAAACTTCAAGTTCTGAGGATCAATTTCCCAGACATCAGTCCCATCACTAGGTATCGCTACATAATCAGGATCAGATTTTATCTGTATTTTCTCATGTTCACTGGTAGGTGATGATGAATTATTACTTGGCCAATTGTGCCTCTGCTACACGTTTAAAGTAATTGAAGATGTGCAATCAACAATGAGAACAAATCCAAAAGCTAAAGAAAAAGCTCAATTACATTTTACACTAGTAACATGATAAAGTACGTAAAGTACATCATTTTTAAATCCAAAAGGTCAAAAAAGCTCAATTACTTTTTATACTATTAACATGAGTACTTGAACTACATCATTTTTACCAAGGTCCTAGCTATGCAAAAAAATTACGAGATGTCAAGATAAAGTATATATCAAGACAGAAAACTTTAAGTTAAGCAAGTAGCGAGTTTCATTGAAGTACTTTTGTACACTAATAAACTATGAATTTTGGAGAACTTCTTTTCGAAACACTGGAATATTCATTGAAGTACTGTTGTACTTGGATAAACCCACAAGAGGAATTGAGGAAACTTTTAACTAAAGCACTCAGAACTTTGCTAGTGTTGTTCACATATTCATGTCAGGATGTAAGGCATGCAACTAAAACTGAAATTTGAAGGTGAACAACATCCAATTCAAAGAAATGACATACCTCAATCAGCAAAAAAATAATATCATTAGCTTGGACCCAACTAAAGAAGAAATTGCTAAATGTAAATGAATCATTTTAGTCTTTAGATCACTACAATTCACTTGCTTTGACATAACTAAAATCTGATGGCCAGAGAGTAACTTAATGATCGATTATAAGAGAGCCTTCTAAAAGCAAAGTTATTCAATTCTTACCAAGTTACTTGGATATCAAACAAAAACATCAAGTCCCATTAAACCATGCCTTACAAAGAAAATAAGCAACTTTGCGCGAATTACATTCCAGATTGACACTTGTAAAAACAATAATTTCCGCAATTAGCATCTCAAGGAATAACAACTAAATCCCCATAGATTGTATTTTCATGCATGCTTCACTCCAATACCCACATGCAACTATGAAACACTTGTAATTACAATGACTTAAAGACAACTAATTACCTCAATCCTAAAAGCTTCCTTTTCCAATGCTAATCTGAGCTGCTCCGTTTCCTGAAAACACACAACAGGTTGAGAATATTTTCCTGATGTACAACTGATTTATTAAGATGTTACACTGCAGACAGGATGAGAAGTATGAATACCTCATATGGCCAACCATCAACAACAAATACATCCAAGGAGTAGCCATCAACTGTGGAGAAAGCATGTGCTTCTTGGATGTTCAATCCAATCTCTGCAAGTAAGGCAGTCAACTGCAAAAATTGCAAACATTAAATAACCAAATGAATTTGGACAATAAAATAAAATTGTAGCTTGGAGGCGTGAACTTGTAAATTTAGAAAGAAAGTGAGTGTTTAAAGAGGTCAATTTTAATATATTCAACTTCTAATCAAAAAGTGGCAGCTCATGCACCAATGTGATGGTAATGTGTATATTGGACATGACCAATTTACTAAATTGAAGACAAGTCACGTATGCATTGATGCTCACAGGTAATTATAATACTCCTACATGCAATGCAATGAGCTTGAAGATTTATTTTATTAGATCAGGAGCTACACAAACCCCGAATATTTTGCAAAAACTGATATTCTTTAGTGTTAGCATCATAGTTGTTAGAATAGTACGAGTCGACTCCTACGATTCGATCCGATTCATGAAGATCTCGAGTCGTACCAACTCTTCATGAATCGGCCGAATCGGCCGAGTCCACCGATTCAGTCGATTCATGACACCATTTAAAAAAAATGTTTTCCATTTTTAAAAACTTAAAAACGTCTGGAGAAGAATAAGTTATTTAATAAGAACTAACAGAATTTAATAAAAGTTATGGAATAGAAACAGACGACTCTTGGCTTTATAAATTCCAAACCTTCCCTCTTCACATCTATTTATTTGTTATTTAACTGTACTCTCCTCTATTCTATTCTTGGATATTAAAATTGCACTTTTAGACTAATTTATAATATTTTGAATTTGATCCGAATCTTACAATTCAGTTCGATTCACGAGTCCGATTCACAAAATGAGATTTCGAGTCACGAGTCGAATCTCAATTTAACAACTATGGTTAGCATTGAACATCAAAGATGATTCTATCATCTAGGACTTGCCCTTGTTGATGAAATGAAGCTGGAAAATCATTAAAGATAATGCTGCATACTTTAGTAGAGCAAATATTTTACCTGACTAAGAAGCTTTGGCTTGTCATCTGTTGAAAAAGTAATTTCATGCATGGGCCTACATCAATGTATTACAAGAATAAAAAAATGGTAGTCTCACCATTATTCTATTGAAGGTGCAAAAAGTAGCACAAACGTAATTCGGAGAATAGCATAGAGCAATATAAGCTCAGTACATGTGCAACAAAGTAATATGCATGAATATTGAGCATAAAGACATTCAAATTACAACAAAAAGAACTGAAGATGACCTAATCAAGTTAATCTTAAATCCAAGTATTTTGTATCTTATATCCATAGAAATTGTAATTAAGAAAAAATTCACTCAACTACTATCAAGGAGCTTTTGTTAGGATTGAAAGATAAAAGATTTCAAGAATTAGAACCTAAACCTTCTGATCAACAACAACAACAACAACAAAGCCTGATTCGGGGTCGGCTAACATGAACCATCATATAAAACCGTGAAAATCAAGTCGTGTCAGCGACACAGATTCGCTCCCTCCACTCCGTCCTATCCACTACCATATTTTCCTCAATTCCCAATAAACTCATATCACTCTCGATCACCCTCCTCCAAGTTTGCTTAGGTCTTCCCCTACCCCTCACCACTACATCCCTTTGCCACTCTTCGGTTCTCCTAACCGGCGCATCAAGCGCTCTACGTCTCACATGGCCAAACCACCTTAGTCGGTTTTCTCTCATTTTATTCTCAATAGATGTAACCCCTACTTTTGTCCTAATTATTTCATTACGCACCCGGTCCTTTCTCGTGTGACCACACATCCATCTCAACATACGCATCTCCGCCACCGACATCTTATGGATGTGGCAGTGTTTCACTGCCCAACACTCCGTACCATATAACAATGCTGGTCTAATTGCCGTCCGGTAGAATTTTCCCTTCAATCTATTAGGCATGCCGGGATCACAAAGGAAACCCGTAGCACTCTTCCACTTCAACCTAAACCTTCTGATCATAATAATTAAATGATAAAGAATATCAGAATCTAAAATCAAGTAATCAAGATAAAAGGGAATTGCAGCAATTCGTAGCATGCATTAATTGAGTACATTGAATTTTTCAGATATGGAAAACTAAATGAACTAAATGACAAAGAATTCAAAATCAAAATCAAACAATCAAGATCAAAGGGAATTACAGCAATCCATAGCATATGAAAAACTTAAGAACAGCATAACAAAAATGAACTAAATTTCTGATGTGGACAACTAAATGACAAAGAATTCAAAATCACACGATCAAGATCAAAGGGAATTGCAGCAATTCATAGCGTGTGAAAAACTTAAGAACAAGCATAACAAAATACATAATGCTTAAGAACTAGCATGCATAATACTCTCTTATATTGTGTGGATATATTAAAGTTTCTCCAGTAAAACAAAGACATGAACTCTAAAATAACTACAGCACTCAAATTTAGTACAGCACTACAGCTTGTTTACTTGTTTCTATACAGGAAATCAAATTCTTGAGACAAACATGCTATCTTGAAACAGTTGAAGAATCCAGGAGCAAGACCACAAACTGCTTAGCTAGACAGTTGAAATAAAAGTAGTTAAGCCTGACTTGTTGAGAAAGATTAATTACCGAGAGAACTTTGAATTGGCATGCACAGAATTATCACCATCTTCATTTTCAGATTTATTTGCTTCAAGTGCAAGTGCTTCAAGATTTGGTGATGAGCCAAATGCAGGTGGGGGATGTATGCTGACCATTAAAACCAAATAATTGATATCAGCAACACGAGAGACAACCAATGGGAAAAAAGATATAATGAAAACATACAAAAACTTGAATCAACTTTATACACAGTTTTTACATAATCCAAATGGATGCTAGCAGTTGTACAGTCTAATGGGGAATAAACAACCTCTTTCTACTACTTTGAGAAGCTCTTTTAGAGGGAGAGTCTGAAAGATCAGAATTTGCCAAGTTTCCATCATAGATAGGATGAACCTGCAGATGTCATTAATTTATTGAATTTACATAGAATAACAACAGATCCAGTAAAGCTGTAAATGACACATTAAAAAAGTTAAATTTAGGGAGAGCGAGAGAGAGAGAGAAATAAAGCAAATTCAACAGAAATCTAGTCAACCTTTTAGATAAAACAGTTAGAAACACAAATTAAGAGATGAAAAATGTGTTATTTTGACCAAGATATATGCACTATTAGTCGTCTTAATCTATTGATCCTCTACTCAGAGATAACAGCCAAGATAAAGAGCACCCTTGTGAGAGCAATGTACGTATATTCACTTTTAAGACAGATAAAGAGCACCCTTGTGAGAGCAATGCGGGGAGGAAAATGGAGAAGGACAAAAACCCAGATCCGAAATGATATTATGACTGCTTTTTGTAGACTAGAGGATCGGCAATGACAGATAGGGGTGACTGATCACAATTTCTAAAAGTAATCAAGAAAGCAAAACATCACATCATCCATGAGAATTCCATTTAGCAGTCAAACATAATACAAGAAAATAAAAAAGAAAAAAGGCTCAAAGATAACTCTAATAATGTATTAATCTACTAACACCAGGTGCAAATTGATTTTCCAATAAAAGATAACTTTTGCGTAGAACCAAAAATCAAAAAATATAATGGCGAAAGAAAGTGGAATACGACCAAATCAATATTGAAATTTAAAACCCCTAGCTATAAGCTTGTGGAACCAACTCGCCTGTACAAGTTTTACTTCAATAGCAGGTCTATTATCAGGATCATGAGCTAATTGCAGTAATCTTTTGTGCATCAGTACATCTTCAGCCCTCTCGACATTCACATCTAATGCGTATCTGCGACACAACAAAATCAACAATTAAGCATTAAGCTATGACCAATTAACAGGAAAGAGAAATAGAGCCACAGAAGCGCTTCAAACGCCGATAATTCTCCAATATTGGAGTACATAAAATCAAACGGTTAAATCTAATTACTGAATAACATGAGCACTTTAATTATCAAAAATGAAAAAAAAAAGAAAAAAGAAAAAAAAAATCCAACAGTAGGGAGAAGGAGAGAAAGTGAGAGCGCTTGTCAACCATAACCAAGTAAAAAAAAAAACAATGTGGAAAAATGTACCGTAAATCTTCTCTCCTCTAGTCAGTTTAAGACTTCCAATCGAAAATCAAACAAAAGCATTGGCAACTCATTTAACCTCCAAAAACTTAATATAATAAAATTCTTTTTAAAACTAAAACTAAAAACAGCAATTTCCGTATGACAAATCCGTCGAAGAAAAACCAAAATTCGGCAGACACAGCAGCAGATGCATTGAAACGCATGTAGATGCAGATGCATATAAAGCAAAAGGTAAAGTTACCGAGTAGGAAGACGGAGGAAGTGAGCCCAGAGTTGATCATCAAAACCAGGGTGATTAGCCTCGTCATTGTTGGAGTCTTTAAGCCTACGAAGAACCTCAGTGTAAACCTCAAACTTCTGAGTCTGTTTCCTTCCGGAAAACGAAGGCGATGGAGAAGAAGAAGAAGAAGTGGTGGTGGTCGTATCCTGCAATCTGCTTCCGCAACTTTCATTATTATCCTCCACCATCATCACCACCATTTGGAAAAGCAAGAGAAGAGAAAAAGGAAAAAAGAAAAGGAGAAGTACGTTAGAGGCTATATGTATAAAAAGTAGAATACGGCGGCATATTGGATTGCGGATTTATATAGGAATTAGGAGGAGGAAGACGATTCGCTGGTGGAGCAGTTTTTGGTTGTAAAAAAATATTAGTATATGTATAGAGTTTCTCTCTCTAAACAGGTAGTGAAGTTGTTATATCTCAAAATTGAAGCCTGTAGAGAGAGAGAGAGAGAGAGAGAGAGAGAGAGGATATAGTATGTATTGTTGGCGGAATGTTTAACGGGCGTACTGCGCCCACCGGGTGATTCATGCCGATGTGTACTATCTAATTCTCACCGACTTCTTCGCCTTTTCTCTATTAGCTTAGCGTTTCATTCATCTTCTAATTCAGATACTATATTACTACTTAGTTTGTTAGAGTGAAGGATATACGAGGTGGGATATGGATAAAAAAAATTGAGATACATATTTGTCATAAAAATAAAAAATATGATAACTTATTTAGATGGAAAAGTATAATCTATTCCTCAGATTTTATTATTTATTTTATTTGTTGTGTTTTGAAAATTTAGTAGAGTGTTTTGAATAAGTTAATTTTAATTTTAAACCTTTAAAAACGTAAATTTATCTATATATTATTGTAGTATCGATGTGAAATGAAATTAATTAAATTTAATGGCAAAAAGCATCATGAGGTCCCTAATCTTTCATTGTTTGGTGTACTAAGCCCTCGATCTTTCATTTAAATACATTGAGCCCCTTATCTTTCATTGTATGGTGTATTAAGCTCTCGATCTTTCATTTAGACACATTGAGCCCTTGATTTTTCATATATGGGTATATTAGGTCCTTCCGTAAATCAATTCATATATGAGTGTATTAAGGATCTGTTTGGTTAGGTTTATATAACTGCAACGTTTAGCATTTTCTCTGGATGCTGCAACATTTTTGAGCTTTTCATAAAAAAACTCTTTTTAGAGCTTTTCATGAACAGTTGTTTGTAGTTACTTGTTATTGACAAAATTATTCTTCTTATTTGCACAAAATATGTTTCCTTTTTTACATTATTTTTATTTTTAAAACATAATCATCGAAAGACAAGATTTTGTTGCATTCAATAAATTTTCTATTTTTTATTTTTTATTTAAATTATTTTTATTAATTTGTATAATACATTTTTTATTTTATAATTTATTTGTTGATTAATTTAAAACATGTCCATATTAGACAGTTTAAATACTAACAGCAACAGTCAGTATAATTTTACCAAACACTAATAATTAAACAGCTATTAACAAACAGCCAACAACAACAAACAGTTAACTACAACCGCAAACAACAAACATCAACAACAACATCTATTAGCTAACAGCTGAATCAAGCAGACCCTTAGTACACATATATATGAATTGATTTATGGAATGGCCTAATACATCCAAATATGAAAGATCAGAGACTCAATGTGTCTAAATGAAAGATCAATGGTTTAATGCACCAAACAATGAAAGATCAAGGGCTCAATGTATCTAAATAAAAGATCGAGGGTTTAATGCACCAAATAATGAAAGATTAGGGGCCTCAGAATGCTTTTTGCCAAATTTAATTTATCTTAAATATATTAGTTATTTCATTTTTTTTTTTTTGAAAATTTAATACGACGTTCCAACTATTTCTCAAGTTAAGATGATAGATTAAATTTAATTAATTCCATTCCACATTGATACTATAATAATATATGAATCTATTTAAATTTGGATAGGGATAATAGAGAAAAATGAATTATTTTATCTCTATCATTATCTTACAAACTAAACATAGGATAATAAGTTATCATATCTTATTTTTATTTTTATCTCAATCTTTTATTTTTGTTCATATCCCAATCTTTATCTTTAAAAGTTGTGCGCAATACACTTACATTAAATAAAGAAAAATTACATTAAAGAGAAAGGAAAACCCTTAACCCACCCCACCCGAATGTGGTTCGAACCCATGACCTCAACGATCATAGGTAAGCTCCCAACCAACAGGCTAAGAGCTTCACCACCACAAAATAAACATTGATTTTTTATGACTATTCTTACCTGTTTTTTTAATAATTAATATTTAAATAATAAATTATTAATTAAAAAATAATAATTTTGTGCAAAATATAAACTTTTTATGTTTACAGTAACGATTATCTGGACCCTGAATGACCAAACTGTTAGATCTAGGCTCATTAAATTTACACTTTAGGATGTTTTGAATATCAATCATAGGATTATAATGAACCTAGATCTAACGGTGAATGACCAAAGTCATTCAGTGTTAAGATGAACGATACTATGTTTATCAATAAGATTACAAACAACTTTTCTCAACAAAAAAAAAGATTACAAACAATTTTCTTATAATAAATTAATGTTGTTTTGTCAGAAAAAAGATTACAAACAATTTTCAAAACAAATAATAATAATAAACACTTTATTTCTCAATGCCTCTGAGTCAGGCCGGCGAATCATCAACTCAGCCCATATGCTCCTCCAAGCAATAGATCAGTCTCACGCCGATGCTGCTGGGTCCACTCCTGCTGAGCCAACTCAACTGTCCTCCATCACGTAACTCTTGACCGAACTCAAAGGTCTTAAGGAGCTGATGAGTGTTATGACTTCTTTGGTCTCTCAGCAGCCCAAGCAAGAATTTATGGTCAAGCTGGCGGAACTTCAGCTAATGATGTTAAATCACATGGACTCCATCGAAGGGAAAATCAATGCCCTATCTGCTGTAAACTCATCATCTGCAACTTCTGCTGAAGTCACTCAGCATTTCACCCAGCTGACCGCTGAGCTAACTGGAGCTCGTGAACTTATCTCCTCCACTTCTCAATGCTCCATAGAACAAATTGGTGAGGCTATACGCCTACTCAACTTGAGCAAAGAAGAAATGGACACTGACCAGGTAAAGACCAATGACATACTACACTACATCCGATCAACCCTTGCGCATGTTTGGCACATCAATGCTCAGCGTCATTCGTACGATTCTTCGATGCTCAAGATGTACTATCAATCCTATGCACGGATGACCGACTCCCTTACTTGGATTGGGAAATCACTTGAGTACTTACTCAGTATGCTCAGTGCTCATATTAAGATCCCCGCATCTAGTATGGCAGATGGCATCCAAGTCTTTACCGGTCTTAAAGAAAGTACGAGTCAAATGCAACAGTATTCCACCATACTGACTCGTGCTGTTCAAAAGGGGCAATTCTATGCTCCTCCCCTTCAGCCTGGTGATGCTGGCAAAACGGGGGAGAAAGATAAGCAACCAGCTGACGGAACTCAACGTCAAACTCAGCAGAAGCCTCCTGGATCAACTTCTGCTATCCCAGGCAACCAAACTCAGCAACAAAGAACAGCCAAGCCGAGCCAAACCAAAACCAAGTCTAACCAAGTTCAAGCCAACATCAAGAAATAGAACTAGCAATAGTCTTAGCTGTAACTTATGTTTTTATATGGCATGTTTCTTGTTGAACTGAGTATATCTATATATAAGCATCTATTCTACAAATTGTCTTTATATATATGCGATGCTTATTTACTGTGTTTATGTGCTGACGTTTCTCATATGACTACTCATTGAACAACAAACAAATTAAAACTTGTGAACATAGAAATTAAACAAGTACAATATACTCAGTATACCTCAACTCTGATACCTGAACTTAACTAAGTATCAAAACTGAGTAATGACAAAATGTTCCAAGTATTGACCTTCTTCTGAAGCTGACCTTAGACTCACTTCGATTAAATCCTAGAAGGTTTAGAATTGAACTAAGTCAGTGGATTCAAGCCTTAGTTTCACTCGATTAGATCTTAGAAGGTTTAGAGTTGAACTAAGTCAGTAGACCCAACCCTTACGGGGGTGCAATTTCAGAAGAATAGAAAAGGTCAACTATCATGGAGAGCTCAACACTGAGTTCCTCACTAAATACTTTTGCCAACATCAAAATGGGGGAGTTTGTTGAAACACCTTTTTACATGATTTTGATTTAACAAAATTATTTAAGTTAATCTCATGATTAAACAATTAAATTTAAGTGCTTTGATTTAATTGTACTAATGTGTTTGTTCAATGTTGAGTAAGTTAACTAACGAGAACAGGAACTGAAAGTCTATAAAAGAAAGACAAAACAGAGTCAGCATAAGCAAGTCACACAGCAGAAGCGGAGTGGAATGCAACTCAGCTTTGCGAAAGAAATGTCTTCTTCAGAAAAGCTTGAAGGCGAAGCCGCTGAGTCAAGCTGAGTAATAATCAAGTCAGCGATAATGATCCGTCAACTTGGAAGACAAGGTCTGACACATTTTTGAAACAAATCAGAAGCCTCAGAAATCTGTTTTAAGGGCCTTTTCGAGGCGCATGGACCATCTGACTTTTGGCTAGAAGACAAACCTGGCACAAGAAGACAAACGTGGCGTAAGAAGACGAATCTGGCAAACCTGGCTCCTGCTCAAAATAGAAGACAGGATTGGCCTACAGCTCTGAAAGCTGACCGAGTGATGACGGAAGAAGACCGTTCCCCCCATAACGGCTATGTCGGAATTCAAATCATTGGAACCCCAAAGATCACTATATAAAGGCCAATTCATCACTTGGATTCACACAACAGACAGACAGAAAAAGAAAATCTTCAGAGTCAAAAGCCAAAATAGAAGCTGTCTGGAAAGAAAAAGCAAGCTCTTACACCAAACTCCAATCATTGTGTAAAAGTCTAGGTTGATTCTGTCATCTAAAGTGTTCTTTGTTGTATTAAGAACAATTTCTTATCATTTGTAAAAGGTTAGAAAGGAAAAGCTGAGTACTCAGGTTATAGTACTCAGTGGTAGAGAGAAGCTGAGTACTCGGTTATAGTATTCAGTGGTAGATAGGATTGAGTAGACGAATAGAGGACGGTACTCTTGCATACTCAGTTGCTATTGTAAAAGGTTTGTGCTCTACCTTTAAAGAGCTCAGTAGAGGATTGAAAAAGCTCAGAAAGATTCTGGGGACTGGACGTAGGCGGAGAGGCCAAACCAGGATAAGTATGCTGAGTAACTTTTAACCCTTTCTCTTGATATATATATATATATATATATATATATATATATATATATATATATATGTATGTATGTGTTGCTTGCTTAAAATTACTCAGTAAATAATTTGTACAAGCTAAAGCTGAGTAATCTGAGTGCTGAGTTGGAAACTGACTTAAGTGTTACTTCCCAACTCACAACTAAAATAGCTCTAGTCAGCATCTGATTAAAGCTGTCTCACACCACACTCAGTCTTGCTGACCTGAAACTAAGTTAAGTTATCAAACATTCAATTAAGTCAGCATTATTAAGTGAAAAAGTTATATTAGTTCCTACCCCCCCCCCTTGGAACTAATCCTATCACGGTACTGATAGGGGTCAAAAACCCCTATCTTTGGGTACGGTTTTAGGACGGGTTTTAGAGTTATTTGATTAATAAGCGAGCAATTCTCGCATTTAAATGCTTTTGTGTGAGTTAGTTAGGAATTGGAAACGTTCTATTTACTTTTCGTCGTTTAGGCTCGTTTTATGATCAATTTAGGCAAATACGGCCGAAATAGCATGCATAGTAGAATTCCGTTATCTTTTGAAGCTAATTGGTCCGTCAAAAGTCGCACCAAACGAAGCGTTTGCTCAAAATAGGCGATTGACGGATCAATTTGGCTTTTGGACTAATGTTTTCTGGAGTTTTTATGCGTGTGCAGGTGTAAGTTCGGACGAAAAAGGGCATAGAAGTCACTCGGCATGAATCGAGCACGCTTCAGGCGAAAATGCTCGGCGAGCAGGGCCCCACGGGCCATTTCTGCTCGCCGAGCAGGCTATGCCTGCTCGCCGAGCAGGCCGCCAGAGGCCTGCTCGGCGAGCAGGAGCCTGCTCGGCAAGCAGGGCGCCAGGCGCCTGCTCGACGAGCAGGGGGCTGCTCGGCGCGAGCAGCCCTGCTCGCCGAGCAGCCTTCCCTGCTCGGCGAGCAGCCCTGCGGGAATTGGTCAAAAAGACCAATTCCGCCCCCACGAAGCCACGTTCGGCCCCACGTCTTCCTACACCAACAAGGACACGAAAATAGGTCAAAACGAGGCCCGAGACGCGTCTATAAATAGGATTTTTCCATTGTAAATTAGATATCTTTTTCCTTTGTAATTTTCTTAGCTTTTCACCTTGAGAAATCCTCTCCACCTCCTCCATATCCTTCAAACCTCCATTGAAGACACCTCCGAAGCTCCATTCACCGAGGATTGCTCAAGCTTCATCCTTAAATCCTAGAAAGACGCCTGCATTGGTAGACAGGTTCCCTGAAAGGGATTTTTCTTCTTTTACATTCTGTCTAGCCTCTGATACATGCTATGAATTCTAGGTTTATTGTAACTTCGTGATAATGTTTCCATCTTTGATATATATTATAGTTATTATTTATTCAATTGTTTTGATGTTTTAATCTTTGTCTTACGCTTTGTCTGATTGGTTTAACTCATTCGATAATCCTAAAATTAGGTTGGCACATATTGCGAGCTGAATCTGACCTAGTCAGTGCCTATAGGATTGACGACCCTATAGAAGATTAAGCCCAAATTACTGAGCCTTAGAGCTAGTTTCGGCCTTACAAGGGAATCACGAACTAGGGACTTTAGGAGGATAGGTCGGGTTAATCGCCTTGGACACAAGTGACTTAGGTTTCAATTCAATTGTTTAAACATTCTATTTTCATTATCATCGTATCCCTTCATGTTCCTTCGGTTAATTGCATTGGTAAAAGATCACTTAGGAGTAGTTTAACTCAATTAGGGGTAGAGTAACTTACTTAGGCGTAGAATAACTTAGCTAGAATTAGATAACTTAGTTAGAATTAGATAACTTAGCTAGGATTAGTATAATTCAACCTAGGAGTAGATTGATTCAAACAAACCAACTCAAAACCCCCTAAGCCTAGATAACATCCGAGATCGAGTAGCTCGGTACTTGCAGAAATAAATCCTGTGGACGATAACCTGGACTTAAACCAGAAATTTATTACTTGATAACGACGGGGTACACTTATCCCTCAGTGAGTTCTCATCTCGAGTTAGGTGAGGGCGCATCAAGTTTTTGGCGCCGTTGCCGGGGATTTATTTCCTCTGCAATATCGAACCAAAGGTCGACTTGTTAGTTTAGGCATTCATTGTGAATATCCTTTGTTAATATCATATATACTTGTTTATAATCATGATTCTTTTTATTACGTATCTATACCGTTTATACTTGTTTATATACACATATTTATATATACTCATTTATGATAACCATCCTTGTTAATACTTACACTTGTTTATATTCGTTTATACGAACATATAGTTATTAATTTCATCTATACATGTCTGTATGTGTTTATTTATACTGTTCTTATACTTGTACAAAACTGTATGATTTGTATGATTTCCCTTCAACTTTCATTTATTTCTGTATTTATCTTTTCTCAGCGTATGCCTACGAGATCAGCGAAAATACCGGTTGTCCCTCTTAACCCTGAACTTGAACGTACTCTTCGCAGGAGCAAACAGATCGGAAAGCTGAAGCAAGACGAGATCATCGAGCCTATCAAGCCTATCAAGATGACTGACAATGAACGGAACAATGAGCGGAACCCTGAGAACACCGGACCAGAAAACGACACTCGTCTGATGAGTGAGATCCTGGCACCGCACCGACATCAGCATCTGTCAGGCATTGCTGCTCCAAACATTCCGGCAAACACATACGAAATCAAGTCTGGTATAATTCACTTGATCCAACAGACCGGACTGTTTGGAGGAGAAGCACATGAGAGCCCGAATGATCATCTGGATTGCTTCCTAATGTGCGCAGACACTGCAAGGACCAATGGGGTCCCCCAAGATGCTGCTAGACTGAAACTGTTCCCGTTCTCTCTGACGGGGCAAGCTTTGGAATGGCTGAGAACACTGGAGCCCGGTTCAATCACGACATGGGCAGGGTTGGAGAAGGAATTCTTGTCCTACTACTTCCCTCCCTCGAAGACAGCAATGCTCAGGGGTGAGATCACATCCTTCCACCAACCCGAGCATAAGGCGCTCCACACATCTTGGACTCGATTCAGGAAAATGCTGCGCATGTGCCCTCATCATGACATACCCAAGCATGAGTTAGTGAGCGTCTTCTATCACGGACTAACACCCACCAACAGAGCCATTGTGGACTCCGCAGCGGGTGGAGATTTGTTTAGAAAGACAGCAACAGAGGCATATGACATGATTAATGAGCTAGCCAGGAAGAGTGTGCAGTGGCAAGAACAGAAGCTCGCCGGCCCCACAAGACAGCGGGTATTTACTGTGGAAGAACAGGAACAGAATCCGGTTGTTGCGGATTTGAGTAGGAAAATGGACGTACTGTTGGCTACGCTCAGCCGACCTCCCACCTGCGTGCACTGTGGCGGCGACCACAATGGAAAGGATTGTCAAGCAGGTAGCCCTTTCGCTGGAGATGGGGTGGAGATGGTCAACTATGTTGGGGGGCAACCGAGATACAATCAGAACTATAACAACTCCAACCCCAACAACTACAACTCCTACAACAACAACAACAATGGCAACTACAGGAGGCCTCAGCACCCGAACATCTCTTACGGGAATTCAAATCAAAATGTGCTCCGACCTCCTAGCGGATTTGTTCAAGAGCATAGAGAGCAGGGGCTTGGCATGCCCCCATACCAATAGCAAAATCAAGGGCCAGTGCAACACCCTAAGGAATCTGACGAAGTGATCACTCTTTTGAAGGAGATCTCGGCTAGGCTTGCCAACAACGAAGCCTTCTGCAAGGATTTGAGCAATCAGGTAGCTCAGATTAATAGGGACAGGCAGGAAAGGCCACAGGGTTCTCTCCCGAGCACAACGGAGAAGAATCCAAAGATCCTGAGAAAGGATTGAGTACGGGGGAAAAATCGGGTTCTCCTCGGTTTTTAATTCAAAGTTTGAACAATTCCATTATGCATTCCCTTTTCTTTTTGTTTTTATTTTCCTTTATTGATTATTGAATTTTAATCTCATTGTTTATTTGCACTGTCAAACTTTGTTCCCCCGCACTTAAAAAAAAAATTCGCCCAACTCGAGCGAGTTAGGCACTGCCCAGCTCGTCGGGCTAGCCGGCCGAGTCAGCCGGCTCGGTCGACACGGGCTGTTCGGGATTTTGAAATCCCGAACCAAAAAAAAAGAGAAAAAGAAAGGAAGAAGAAATATAAAATAAAAGAAAAAAGGAAGAAAGAATAAGAAAAAGGGGGGTGACTCATCATCCCCTTCCCCACCTTCTTCTTCCCTTCTCTCTTCTTTCTTTTATTCTATTATTTTCTTCTTCCCTTCTTCTTCTCCTTTTGCTTCTCCAAAACCTAACCCCCCAAATCCACCATTCTAACCCAAATTCAAGATTTAAGGTATGAATCTTTACCTATTTTTGATTTCTAACATGTTTCTAGGCTTAGATTTTAGCTTAGGGTGATAATTTTTGAGTTTTAAGAAAAACCTAAGTTTTAGGTTTCTCTCTCTTTTCTCAAATTAATCTCTTGTTTGCTTTTAAATTCTTGATTTCCTTGCAATTTGTGTTGACATGATGATTAATTTATAGTTTGGGTGTGATTTCCATTCTCAAATTGTGGATATTTGGAGAAATTGCTCAATTTGGGTAAAATCCCCATTTTAGCTCAAAGTTCAACTATTCAAATTATAGTTAGAAACGTATCAATGGAGTTGTGAATTGCATTCTTTTTATGTTTTAGTCATTGGGTGTCTCCAATTTTGCATGAATTTGTGAATTTCGGGTGAAATACTTAGGGACCAAATACTTATGGTTTAGTCCCTAAGTTCCTAAAGCTATGATTTTTGCCTATGAATGGTTGTTTGGGGGTTTATGTTGAAACTTGTAAATATGTTCTAACTCTTCCATTTTTGGTCTATTCCTCAGGAACTATGGGACGGAAAGGCAAAGCTAAGGTCGTCGTCGAGAATGAAGCCGAATCTGAGGTCGAGTTCGACGAAAGCCTCCAAGCTAAGTATGATCCACCCTTTGGTCTTATTGATGAACGTGAGGGAATATTGTACGATAGGTTTTCCAAGCAAGACCTTGCCACACACATAGTTGTTGATCAAACTTATTTATCGAGTATAGGTTTAAAGAAGGATTTCAATGAAATCCTCAAATTCCACGGCTGGTATAGACTAGCCACCAAACAGACTCCAGTTTATCACAACTTTACCATGGAATTCTTGACCACTTGGAAAAAAGAGCTACCCTTGGGCGGTGGGAAACACTCTTTTAGACTAAACGGTAAACCCTACCGTCTCGATGGCACCACACTAGTAGCCCTAATGGGAGTTTATAACGACCCAGAGGCAATCTCAGACTTTGAGAAGCCTATAACAAAAGATATAGCTTGGGAACAACTCACAAGCATATCAGACTTTAACTCCCAGACTGCTAGCCCAGTCGCTCTCCTAGACCCACTTCTCAATCTTGTTCACAAATTTGTGGCCCACAACTTATTGGGCAAAAACGAGAGCAATAAAGTCTCAAAGACGGAATTGCTCATACTATGGTGCGTGGCCAACCACAAACACGTGGACAATATCAAGACCATATTTGAAGGCTTCTCAAGTCAAACAAGTAGAAAACGCGGTTCCCTAGGCCTTGGGCACTTAGTTACCAACCTACTTGAGAGCCAATTCAAAAATTTGGACAATCCCGAAATTGCTATTTACCCCACTTTGCTCAACTCCAAGTTTTTGGGGAAATCTACTTTTCAAGAAGTCTTAAACAGGAACCCAACCGGAGGAGCAAGCTCTAGCGCAGGGGGAAGAAAAAGAGCACGAGTTCCACAACAGCAAAGGGACGAAGAACCTGAGGAAGAAGAACCTGCGATAGCAGGAGAGCAAAGGGAACACCAAGCGTCGGGGACGGAGGCCCAGTTCCAAGCCATCAACACTATGATGGCAGAAATGCGAGATCTTAACCTACGGACCTTTAACATTGTTCAGCAGATGGACCAACGGTTCACCAACTTTGAGCAGAACATGGACCGAAGGCTTTCGGGTCTTGAATACGTAGCAGCAGACTACTGCGAGCGCTACAACATGCCTTGGCCATACCCTCCGGCCGATCAGTAAGTTGTCTTCTCCACCCTAACTCTTTACACTCGTACTTCATGATTTGTGATGCAATATTGGAACTTATTGAATGTTTTAGTGTGAGGAGGAGGGGTAGACAAACTTACAAAAATTGTATAAATTTTAAATTTTTGATGCGTCGTGTCTAGTGTAGTTTAGCGTTTTTTTTTAGGTTTTGTTTATGTTTTTGCATGTTTAGGACCTAAAACCGTGAACCTCCTTCGAATCTAAACTTCGTTATTTGTCTTTGAGGGCTGAGAACCGAATCTAAAATTGCATGACAACTAGTTTAGGCGTAGGACACAACTCTTGTATCTGTAAAAGCATGAGCTACAGTTTGCATTTAGACCCTACTTTTGAAGAAATGCTAAAATCATTACTTAGGTAGATAACTTAAGAATTGAAGGCATGTGATATTAAACTTGAGTTTGGGGAAAACTAGTAAACACAAAATTGAAACCCAAAGAATTGTGAGCTGAATTTGAGCCTAAGAGCGAACATCAAAAAGCTCTTTTTCTTGACATTTTTGTGTGAATGCTTTGACTTGTGGAAGATTACAGATTTTGCACCTAATACTGTGTTGAACCTACATGCAATGATTTGAGATGATAAACGATGAATCAGCCTCATTAGAATTAATCCTTTTCTTTACCTTATTTTTTCTTTTTCATCCACTCTAGGAAGCCCCTTTGAGCCGACATTTTTGTAGTTTGTAGATTTTTCTTTCGTTCTAACCCGTTTTTGCAAACCACAACTTGGTTCGCTATTTAACCTTTGTTTTTGCAAAGCTCGAAATTGAGCCTTTGCTTTCTTCTAGCGCTTTACCTTTGTTTATGGCATTTCAGTAGCAAGCCAAAAGGCTAAGAAGTGAATGAGCATCACTACCCCAAAAAGAAAAAGAGAAAAACAGAAACAGAAAAAGAAAAGAAAAGAGACGAACAAAAGGGGAAAAACTTCATTCCCCAGTTCCTAAAAATCAAAAACGTCTCAAGAAAACATCCCAAAAGAAAAAAAAAATAAGGGATGAATAAAAAGCTCAGTCACTTCGTATTTGCTAAAGCCATTTTAACTTTGTTTTTGTAGCGCTAGAACTTTTAACCCTTGTTGTACCTTTAACCCTCTAACCACATTACAACCCCAATTAGAGGCTGTTTTTGATATCATCGGAGTCATATAGCATAGTAGAGGAACTCGGATGAACGTGCAAAATCAACGTAATCCTAAGCAAGAACATAAGCCGAGAGTAAACACTTTAGCCACCAAAATTGTGTGAATGAGTGAACTACCTATGGTGAGGTGTTTTACTTAGCGATCCCCTTAAACTCGTTTAATTGAACATGTGTCCATTTGCTTAAAACTATGACCCATGATAATTGGAATGCGGCTTTTGGATATCGTGTCTCTACTTTGTATTTCCGAATGCATGTAATTACAGATGCTCGAAGTTGTGTCAAGCACCTAGTCAAACCGGGAGGTTTTCTAGCTTAATTGTGATGGCAGGTTTAGTTTTTAGTTTACTTGGGGACAAGTAAAGTTTTAAGTGCGAGGAGGTTTGATAGGGGTCAAAAACCCCTATCTTTGGGTACGGTTTTAGGACGGGTTTTAGAGTTATTTGGTTAATAAGCGAGCAATTCTCGCATTTAAATGCTTTTGTGTGAGTTAGTTAGGAATTGGAAACGTTCTATTTACTTTTCGTCGTTTAGGCTCGTTTTATGATCAATTTAGGCAAATACGGCCGAAATAGCATGCATAGTAGAATTCCGTTATCTTTTGAAGCTAATTGGTCCGTCAAAAGTCGCACCAAACGAAGCGTTTGCTCAAAATAGGCGATTGACGGATCAATTTGGCTTTTGGACTAATGTTTTCTGGAGTTTTTATGCGTGTGCAGGTGTAAGTTCGGACGAAAAAGGGCATAGAAGTCACTCGGCATGAATCGAGCACGCTTCGAGCAAAAACGCTCGGCGAGCAGGGCCCCACGGGCCATTTCTGCTCGCCGAGCAGGCCGCCAGAGGCCTGCTCGGCGAGCAGCCCTGCGGGAATTGGTCAAAAAGACCAATTCCGCCCCCACGAAGCCACGTTCGGCCCCACGTCTTCCTACACCAATAAGGACACGAAAATAGGTCAAAACGAGGCCCGAGACGCGTCTATAAATAGGATTTTTCCATTGTAAATTAGATATCTTTTTCCTTTGTAATTTTCTTATCTTTTCACCTTGAGAAATCCTCTCCACCTCCTCCATATCCTTCAAACCTCCATTGAAGACACCTCCGAAGCTCCATTCACCGAGGATTGCTCAAGCTTCATCCTTAAATCCTAGAAAGACGCCTGCATTGGTAGACAGGTTCCCTAAAAGGGATTTTTCTTCTTTTACATTCTGTCTAGCCTCTGATACATGCTATGAATTCTAGGTTTATTGTAACTTCGTGATAATGTTTCCATCTTTGATATATATTATAGTTCTTGTTTATTCAATTGTTTTGATGTTTTAATCTTTGTCTTACGCTTTGTCTGATTGGTTTAACTCATTCGATAATCCCAAAATTAGGTTGGCACATATTGCGAGCTGAATCTGACCTAGTCAGTGCCTATAGGATTGACGACCCTATAGAAGATTAAGCCCAAATTACTGAGCCTTAGAGCTAGTTTCGGCCTTACAAGGGAATCACGAACTAGGGACTTTAGGAGGATAGGTCGGGTTAATCGCCTTGGACACAAGTGACTTAGGTTTCAATTCAATTGTTTAAACATTCTATTTTCATTATCATCATATCCCTTCATGTTCCTTCGGTTAATTGCATTGGTAAAAGATCACCTAGGAGTAGTTTAACTCAATTAGGGGTAGAGTAACTTAGTTAGGCGTAGAATAACTTAGCTAGAATTAGATAACTTAGTTAGAATTAGATAACTTAGCTAGGATTAGTATAATTCAACCTAGGAGTAGATTAATTCAAACAAACCAACTCAAAACCCCCTAAGCCTAGATAACATCCGAGATCGAGTAGCTCGGTACTTGCAGAAATAAATCCTGTGGACGATAACCTGGACTTAAACCAGGAATTTATTACTTGATAACGACGGGGTACACTTATCCCTTAGTGAGTTCTCATCTCGAGTTAGGTGAGGGCGCATCAGGTACACGGGACCAGCATAACTGTCCAGATATCTACATATCTGAAGCTTGTGAGATCAGCTCTCTGTCTCGACAGAAAATATTGTTACATACAAATCTTAACAGTGTTATGTCAATCCCTATTCAAAACATATCACTTGACTTGGGGTGGTTTTAAGTTTATTAGTTTATTATAATGTTTTGTCTCACTTCATGCTTGTATGAACACTTTATAATCATTTTAAATAAACTTAGGGATTTCCTTTTATTTAGACTTATTTAGTTCTTTAAAAGTGGTTGTCTTTATACAGTTATGAAACCATATCTTATTAAAACAAATGACATAAAGAACAATTCTTTTACAGTAGGTTTATATCATGGAACAATTGTCTATAGGACACTAAACCCCAACATATTTGGAATGAAGTATTCTAATTGGTCAACGTGTCTTCCAATATACCTTTTAAGGAATTGCATTCGGCAACATGAAAATGACCGAATGATTGCTTCAGTCCATACCTACATCACACATACAAACCCTTTGTTCCTCCTTATGCTGGTCGATGTCCACATGAGCTTCATAAATCATAGTGGGCCCACTTGTCATAAGCCCATATGATTTAATACTATAACACCGATATTGAAGATAATTGAAACCTTTTTTTGGAGTGTTCATTTATGCGCTCTATGCGGCGGGAGGCATGTCTGCTGAATTTAATTTGGAATAAGGTTGAGTCGGTGGCTAACTTTAGCGAGCTGGTCTTTGCGATATTAAGGGTGGTATCGAAACTGGTTGCAGGGAAGTTTCTTGTGCTACTGTGGATGATCTGGCGCCAGCGTAACGAGAAGTTGTGGCAGAATGTGGTCGTGTCTGCATCCCATATGGTCTCAACTAGGGCTGCAAATGAGCCAGGGTGGTTCGCAAATTGTCCGAGCTTGGCTCGACCAAAGCTTGGTCAAATCTCGACTCGATAGAGCTCGGTTCGAGTTCGAGATTGGTTCGAGATATTCATGAGCCAAGCCGAGCTTCCTTAGGTTCGGCTCGAAAGCTCGTGAGCAGGCTCGATTGATTTTTTAAGTACTATATATATTAATATTTAATTTATAATGTAACAAATTTTACCCTAACGTTGATAGCTAAGAGCAATTTTACCTCTAACATAGAGCAATTTTATCCCTAATTGCACCATTTTAAACATTAAAGGTAAAATTGCTCCTGACCCAAAACGTTAGGGGTATTTTTGTACCTTCATCCAATCATATTTATATATATTAAACATATATAATTAATTTAAAACTATTTTCTATATAGATTGTATATATATAAAAAAAATTATATAAACAAAATATTACCTATGTTATTTGGTGAAATAGGAACAAGTTAGAGTATGAAGGGTTTTATAAAATAAAATAAAATAATAGAAGAGTGATACTCGTCCACCAAGTAGAGAAGGAATAGGAAAATGGGAGGCATCCCACATAGTTTACAAAGAATTGAAACGATGGCTTGTGTTATTATAAATTAGTAGCTGCCCTTAGTGTTGTTGGTAAGCATCTTTATGTATGGGAAAATTATACATCTTGTGAGTTTCTAGGCGGCTCCTTTTGCTGCTAAGAAACTTATATTTTTTTTAAATAGTAAAAAAAAAACTTTTGTACTGGTTTCCGATTTGAGTTATATAACATTGGATATTAAGTATATTCAAAAAAAAATAAATAAAAAAATCAAAACGAGCCGATGAGCTCTAAAAAAATCAAAACCAGTCTTTCGACGAGCTTCGAGCTCGAGCCGAATCTATATTGAGCTTGAGTCGAGCTCCAAAATTTCAAGCTCGACGAGCTTCGAGCTCGAGCCGAGCCCGATCTCAACACTTTTCGAGCTGAGCCGAGCCTACCCCTGTTCGGTATTGGTTCGGCTCGAGTGCACCCCTAGTCTCAACAGCCTTGGAAGTTTTATATGCTTGGATTCAGATTCATCAATTGCGATAGGTTTGTGTTGTTGATAGTCCGTTGACAGTAGTAGTCCCCTCGTGCGCGTTATGGCATGCCCCTCCGACTGGTTTGCTCAAGTGCAATGTAGACACGACATTGTTCGTATCTGTCGGACATGGCAGAATTAGTGTTATTGTTCGTAATGCTGAAGGCAGATTTGTAGCTGCTCGGATTCGTCATTTGGATGGAGTGCCTCCAATGCAGGAAAGTGAAGCAGTGGCCTTGTTGGAAGCTATGCTTTGGTGAATGGAGAGGGGATATTCAAATGTGATCTTTGAGTCTGATGCCAAAGTTGTAGTTGATGTTGTTAATTTGTCCGTGGCAGGTAATACATAGTTTGGGGATTTAATCTAGCAGTGTCGGAGTCTTCTTGTTTCTCATGATTGCTACTCGTCACCTTTGTGCGAGACAGACAAACGGGATAACTCATGCATTTTTGCTATTAATCCTATTACTTTTTATCATTTACCTAGTTATCTTGTGGGTGTTATTGACATTTTTTTACCCGATTATGAACTGCTCCTACCTTTTTCATTAAGGGTGTTTGTTTCAGCTTTTCGAATGAACGTTTAGCGTTTCACTCCAAACCACGTGAAATATAATGTTTGGTAATGTTTATATAACCGCGACGTTGGCTTTTTCTCTGGAAACTGCAGCGTTTTGGAGCTTTTTACGAAAAGCTCATTTTTGGAACTTTTTCATTGATAGTTGTTTGTAGTTATTTGTTATCGACAAAATTATCATTCTTATTTCTACAAAATATGTTTCTTCTTTGATATTATTTTTATTTTTATAACATAGTTACCGAAAGAATAAGATTTTGTTGCATTCAATAAACTTTTTATTTCATTTTTATTATATTTATTATTTTATTTTTATGTTTTTGGTAGGAAATGAAAGAAAAACAAACAAACAAAAGCCGCTAAGCCCGGGATCAGCCTGAGAAAACTGACCCCCACCAAATTATTATATTTATTAATTTGTGTAATACATTTTTTATTTTATAATTTATTTGTTGATTAATTTAAAACATATCCATATTAGACATTTTAAATACTAACATCAATAGTTTAATATAGTTTTACCAAACACTAATAATTAAACAACTAATAATAAACAGTTAACGACAATAATAAACAGCGTACTGCAACCGCAAATAGCTAACAACTGAACCAAACAGGCTCTCCTTTTCACGAACTGATGTCTCTCTCCAAAAAACCGTCGATGCATCCTGCTTCTTTCCTTCCCTTCCCTTCTTGTCACATTTTCTATCAAAGTCTCGTAAGAAGCTTCAAACCTTCCTCTTCTGTGGATCTACTTTGAGGAGGAAGAAGGAAATTCATTCTCTCTTCTCCCACCGAGTTAGGTTTTCTGTATTTTTTTGTTGTATTTTCTTTTTAGTTGGTGTTTATACATTTCATCGGATCTCTTTATCTATTTGAATTATATATGCTCTCTATTATTCTGTTATTTATACCTTTTTCGGATTTAGCAATTGCGAAAATGGTTTATTTTGTTCGTGGAACAATAAATCTGTGTGGTTGCAATAAAAGAAATGACTACAATCTGAATGTTCAGAATGACCTAAATGATGAAGATTCGACCACATGAAGTATATGTTTTATTGTTTTTTTTTATGTGTTTTATACTTTTTATGACTTTTTTTCTCTTTGTAGTCGTGTTCGTCCATTTGTGGACTTTATGAGGTTTTTTCTATACCTGTTTCTTGTTCGTCCATTTCTTGTGGAAGAGTAATAAAACTCATACAAGAAAAATTCATAACAAAATTAGAAACTATGAATCACATATTGAATGAATTCTAAATACTTCCGATAAATTAAAAACTGCATAAAGATTGTTGCTATCTAAATTTCAAGGTTTGAAATCCTTCCAAAAGAATAAATTTATTGATTCTATTAAAATCACATAGATCCAATAGTTTATATTGCACTGACCATGAGTAATTTGAATAAACCATTTCCACTTACTCTAAACTCGAAAGTGTATAAACGAAAAAAATATAGATAAAAAATGTAAATCAGATCGAAAAGAAATCCGCTAAGATATATAGATTCCAAATAAAATGAAAAAAAAAAAGAATAACATCAAAATACAATAAAATGTGAAAATAAAAAATTATAGATATTATTTGCACCATAATTTAATTTTTTGGCTTTTAATTATTTTTAATATATTAATTGGCTACGTTTAAGTATATTTTTCTAAAGTGGACATCAGGGGAAACTTGAAGTAAACTTAGGGGAACCAAGAGCCAATTAATATTTTACGTGCTTCGAGAGCCAATTAAAATACGGAAAAGTGAGAAAGCGTCATAAGCAATCCATCGTGAAAGTCAAAGTGGAGCAGTTATCAAGACGTGGATTGAATGTGGAGAACGTGACTTGTGGAAGCAAGGAGCAAGTTACCCAACGTCTAAAGGAAGAAATCATGATGAGAAGAGCCCAATCAATGAATTCAACAAATCAACCAACTCAACAACTCAACAACTCAACACAACTACCCAAAACTCTAGCAAATTATCTCTAGACTTCAGCATCTTTTACAATTCTCAATTGTTCCCTTAGATTTAATTTTCACATCCAAAGTTCATTCATTTCCAGTACAATTTATTTTTATTTGTTGTTCAATCATTTTCTGTAAGGTCGGTATCGTTTTGATAATCGAATCAACCAATCAACCAATCAACCAACTCAACAAACCCAAGCAAAAACTCTAGCAAATTATCCTTAGATTTCTCAGTTTGTTCCCTTAGTTTCAATTTTCAGATCTAAAGTTCATTCATTTCCCAGTGTATTTTTATTTTATTTGTTGTTCAATCGTTTCTGTAAGGTCGGTATCGTTTTGATAATCGAATCTTTGGAATTTTACGGTCTCTTTTATTCCATACAATCGTTTTGATAGTTAGAAGTTAGAAAGCGCACTCCATTTCATTCCATAGTTTGATAATACTATAATTATCTGGCACGCCCGCAATTTCCCACGAAAGAGCCAAACAAAAATTGGCACGCCCAGTGGGACTCAATCACAATGCCACCGAAGAAAAGTGATAAGAGCAACAAAGATCATGTAGTTGCAAGTTCTGAAGAAGATGAGGTCATGGTAACAGGCAATGTTCCACAGATGGTGGGACGAATCGAAGGGGAAAAGGTTACTAGCCCTAGAGGAGAATCATGGATCTCTACAGAGATCCAAAATTCACCATTCTTGGAGAGGCGTTTCAGTTCCATCGAGAAAAATATGGAAGCTCTGCGGAGTGACATGGATTCGAAGATGGATAAAATACTCCAGAAGCTGTCAGAACCAGGGGTAATCAAGAATGGAGAAAACCATGGTCCTCAAGGTTCCCCATATTCCAATGGCGGACGTGGGTCGTCCGGCGCTGAGAAGTATCAAATTCCACCATTGAGGGACGATGTTGTCTTGCAGAAGGCCGCTAGTTCAACAGGCCGAGAAAATAGTGGTAAGTCACCTGTTTCTCAATATTTTGGAAACACTAATCCTACCTCCCACACAGCTTCGTATCATGAGGAGGCAGGAGGCCACCATATCACTGGGGACATGGGGGGCAACTATAGAGGCAATGGAAGGAACACTGGATTTCTTCATATGCCTTACGGTCACCATCAGAATGGCATACCTCAACAAGTTCCAGCATTCAATATGGAGGCTGTGAGAGAAGTTGTCCAAGAGCTGTATGGGCCTGGCCTTCGTCAAGTTGGCCGCCCTGAGTTCCACAAGCCTTACCCTCATGCGATTGACATGGAGAATCCTTACCCAATGCGATACAGAGTACCTGACTTTTCCCTATTCTTTAGGGAAGATGGCTTGTCAACTTTGGAGCACGTAGCAAGGTTCACGATCCAATGTGGGGAACTTGCCAACTATCCTAACTTCAACCATCTCAAGTTGAGGCTCTTCCCAAATTCTCTAACGGGACCAGCCTTCACTTGGTATGCTACTCTCCCTAGGGACTCCATCCATGGTTGGCAAGATATGGAGAGGCAGTTCCACACTCAATTCTTCCGAGCAGAGCCAGAAGTATGTGTTGCAGAACTTTCTAGGCTTACTCAGAAGGGGGGTGAAAGAGCAGACCAATTCATTTCTCGTTTCAAGAAGATGAGGAACAGATGCAATGTCTATCTCCCAGAGGTGGAGTACGTGAAGATGGCCCAGAGGGGACTTGACATCGAGCTGAGGAAGAAGTTTCAAGGAATGGAGTTCAGAGACTTTTATGAGTTAGCTGCCAAGGTGACATAGTATGAAGATCTGTTGAGGGAAGAGAGTCATAGAAAGAAGAGTGCCATAGGAACTTATTGCCAAGAAATATACCACGAGGTTGCAGTGGCGGATCTTAAAAGTACAGGGACTCATGTTTGCCCCTTACTCCACTCCACCGGAGGACATGATGTAGCAAAGAAATCTTTCAATGATAAACCTCCGCAATTCAGCTTTGATGTGTCTAAGAGTGATGCTCTTTTTGACTTTCTCTTAAAGGAGAAGTTTATTACTTTGCCTGCAGGTCATAAAATGCCAACAAAAGAAGAAACCAAAGGGAAGACATATTGCAAGTATCATGATTCCTGGAATCATGCAACCAATAATTGTTGGGGTTTCAAGAATGCAGTTCAGGAAAGAATCAACAAGGGAATTCTTAAGTTCCCAGAGAAGAAAGAAGCAATGTTGGTTGATGAAGATCCTTTTCCACCGGTGGTGACTATGAACATGGTAGCAGTAGATATGCGAGATGTCCTCAATAGGAAGAAGGGAGACCTTCGTTTGAGACTTACAGAGTCCAAGAAGGAGAAAGGCAGAAGTTACCATACTTGGATCCCGAAGGAGTATCTCAGAGGTCCTGATGAACTTCAGGCTAACATCAAGGAGCAAGGGGGGCAGAAGTCAAAAATTCGAGTAGAAGTGAAGAGCATCGGAGGGAATCACTATGAAAGAAGGGTTCAGACTGAGAGGAATCAGAAACCTCTAAAAAGTGAATTTCACCGAGAGAAGTATTCCCCAACTGCCATTCAGAGGAGACCTCGTTTTGTGGTGCCTCAAGTAGAAACTTCTGGTAAGTGGCACGTGGTGCGCCATAAAAAGTTCCCCCAACCTCTTACAAGAACACAGAAGAGAAGGATGCAACGTAAGAGGGCAGCTGTTGAAAGACACCATGATGAGAAAGAGGAAGTAGGGGAACCGATAGAGAAAGAAGAAGTGAAAGCTGGTGAGCCAGAACCAATAGTTTCATAGGAGGAACCAGAGGAAATCATTCAAAATGTGCGAATAGGTGACATGGTGATACCTATCAGGTGTGCAACAACATCAGTGACATTGCCAGCTGATTTCCTAGGAAGTTCAAGGGATCATCATGCTGAAGAGGAGAATAGTTCACCTATTCCTGAGAAGAGAGATTCATTCACCAGTGGGGTCACAATTCAATCGAGTGGCCCAGGAGAACCAAAAAGAGTGGTTTTTGAGAAACCTGCAGATAGCATGACCAAACATATCAGGCCTCTTTACATTAAGGCACGTCTAAATGGCAAGCCAGTATCAAAAGTGTTGATCGATAATGGCTCTGCAGTGAATATCATGCCATTTAGGATGATGAAGACCTTGGGGAAGTCAATAGAAGATCTAATTGCCACAGAGGTTATGGTGTCAGCTTTCACAGGGGAAACCACTAAAACCTTAGGAGTTCTGCCAGTAGATATTACTGTGGGAAGCAACACATCTATGGCAGCATTCTTCGTTGTTGATTCAACAGCGAGCTATCAAATCTTGCTAGGGAGAGACTGGATTCATGCCAATTGGTGTGTACCGTCCTCACTCCATCAATTCTTGCTTTTTTAGAAAGGAAATGAAGTAGAAGTTGTCTGGGCAGATGGGAAACCATTTACAACTCAAGCTGATTCCGTGGAGGCAAGGTACTATGATGGAGCTGTGGGTCCAATAGAGTTCAGAGGTGAAAGCAAGAGAGGAGGACCCAAAAGTATCACCTGGAAGAAGCAATGTCAGAACAAAGGGAAATCTATCCTCCAACCATCAGCCATCGTTCCATCCAAAGCTTGGAGAGTGTTGGGAGAACCGATCATCGAAGAAATCGATGATTAGTAAGCATAATGAGAAAGAAATGGCAGTAGTTGCCGCTGCCATACAAAAAGCCCAAGTGCAGCAGGTGTTGGAGGAATTGCAGAAGGAAGAAGATCTGGAGGCTCTAGGTGCTGAAGTAATCTATAAAGAAGAGCCTCTGGAAAGTGAAAACGTTATTCAGATAGATGAATTGAAACCAGCTCCTTCACCACTAGAGGATGATAGATCATTGGCCAGAGATCCATTGGAGGAAGTAAACTTGGGAACTTCTGAGAACCCAAGATGTACATACATCAGTAGTCTTTTGGATCCGCACATCAAAAAGAGACTCATTGCGTTGTTGCAAGAGTACAAGGATTGCTTTGCATGGGAGTATCATGAGATGCTTGGGCTTAGTAGAAAGTTGGTGGAGCATCGTCTGCCAATGAAGCCAGAATTCAAACCTTATAAACAACCTCCCAGAAGAATGTCTAAAGAGGTAGAATTGAAGGTGAAGGAAGAAATTGAAAAGTTGCTGAAAGCTGGATTCATAAGACCCATCTGGTATGCTCAATGGTTATCTAATGTTGTACTGGTGGTAAAGAAGAATGGCAAGCTACGAGTTTGTGTGGACTTCAGAGACCTTAATACAGCAACTCCGAAGGATGTGTATGTGATGCCCATGGCAGACATGTTGGTGGATGCAGTAGCTAACAATGAGCTTTTATCTTTTTTAGATTGTGTGGCAGGATATAATCAAATTGCCATTGCTGAAGGAGATACTTCAAAGACCGCCTTTCGATGTCCAGGTGCTATTGGGACATTTGAGTGGCTGGTCATGCCTTTTGGCTTGAAGAATGCAGGTGCTACCTACCAAAGAGCCATGAATGCCATTTTCCATGATATGATTGGAAAAAATCTGGAGGTTTACATTGATGACATCGTCATAAAGTCCAAAAAAGAAATCGAGCACATAGATCACTTGAGATGTGGTTTTCAAAGGATGAGGGAGCATCAACTGAAACTTAATCCTCTCAAGTGTGCTTTTGGGGTGAAAGCTGGAAACTTCCTTGGGTTCCTGGTGCACCAAAGAGGTGTGGAGATAGATCAGAACAAAGCCAAGGCGATCATGGAGTCCAAATCCCCTCAAACAAAAAAGGAGCTTCAGCGGTTCTTGGGGCAAGTAAATTATCTCAGGAGGTTCATCTTCAACTTGGCTGGAAAGTCTAAGACATTTTCTGATTTGCTGCGGTTAAAAAAGGAAGATGAGTTTAAATGGGAGGAACACCATCAGCAAGCCTTCCAGAGTATCAAAGAGTATCTATGCCAACCTCCTGTACTTATGCCTCCTAGGCCAGGTGTACCTTTGAAACTTTATCTATCTGCCGCTCATGATTCCATTGGATGCTTGTTAGCACAAAACAATTCCAAAGGATATGAGCAGGAAATATATTATTTGAGTAGATTCTTGAATGCAACTGAGGTAAAATATTCACCAATTGAGAAACTCTGCCTTACATTGTATTTTGCTTGTACCAAACTGCGACATTATATGATTGGGGCAAGGGTGTTGGTGGTATCTCAGACTGACTTGATCAAGTACATGTTGAATAAGCCGCTCATAACTGGGAGGATTGGAAAGTGGTCACTGGCTTTGGCAGAGTTTACTCTGGTGTACTATCTTCAAAAATCAGTGAAGGGGCAAGCACTTGTAGATTTCCTTGCAGATCACCCTTGTCTTGATGTGAAGGATGAAATAGATCAAGATCTACCAATCTTCAGTGTTGAAAAATCCCGCTGGATTTTGAAATTTGATGGATCTAGCACCGAGACATCTGCAGGAGCAGGAGTAGTCATTATATCCCCCATGGGAACCAAAACAATAATGTCTTTCAACCTGGATTTCAAATGTACGAACAATCAGGCTGAATATGAAGCTGCGGTCATTGGCCTAGAGATCTTGAGGGAGTTAGGAGCAGATGAAGTCTTGATCCAAGGGGATTCCCAACTCGTGCTGAGGCAACTATCAGGAGAATACAAATGCACTAGTCTCAGCTTGGCTCCATATTATACAGCCGCTGTTCAACTACTACAGGAATTCAATGACTTTTCCTTTCTTCATGTTCCAAGAGAGATGAACTGGGAGGCTAATGAGCTAGCTCAAATAGCCTCTGGTTTGAAAATGTCGAAAGAACTCACCCATAAGTTGATAATGATCAAGAAGCTCAGACATCCTTCCATCATGGAGAGGGGAATTCAAGTGGAGACATTCAATACAGATGTCAATCTAGCTAGTGACTGGAGGAGTCCCATCAAGGAGTATTTGTCGAACCCAGGAAGACGAGTACCTTATTCCCTCAAGATTAGAGCATTGAACTTCTTGTTGATGGAAGGTGACTTGTACCGCAAAAATGTAGATGGACTTTTGCTGAAATGCTTAGGATTTCCAGACAGCATGGAAGTTATGAAACAAGTCCACGAAGGAGTATGTGGAGCTCATCAGGCAGGCATCAAGATGAAGTGGCTCATCAGGAGACATGGGTACTTCTGGCCATCTATGATGAAGGATTGTATGTCTTATGCAAAAGGATGCCGCCAATGCCAAAGATATGGGCAGATTCAAAGAGTTCCTACAGATGAGATGTACGCAGTCGTCAAGCCATGGCCCTTCAGAGGATGGGCAATTGATTTGATAGGGAAAATTTATCCTGCATCATCAAAAGGGCATAATTTTATGATCGTGGCAACAGACTACTTCACAAAATGGGTGGAAGCCTTACCAATGAAGAAAGTGGACTAGAGAGATGTTGTGAAGTTCATCAAGGAGAACATCATTCACAGGTATGGTATCCCTCAGTCAATTACCACAGACCAAGGAACCATGTTCATCGGAGATGACATGAAGGACTTCATGGAAGATTATGGAATCAAGTTGTTACACTCTACTCCTCATTATCCACAAGCTAATGGTCAAGCTGAGGCCTCCAACAAAGTTCTCATCAACATCCTTGAAAAGATGATCGAAGATAATCCCAGGGAATGGAACGTCTTACTTTCAGAAACTTTATGGGCATAGAGAACATCAAAAAGGAGTGCCGCGGGCGTCAGTCCTTTCTCATTAACATATGGACATGATGTTGTGCTTCCTATGGAGGTAGTAGTGCCGTCCCTCAAAGTAGCCAGACAAAATGAACTCACTCCAGCAGAATACACAGAGGCTATGAAGGATCTGATGAAGCTAGAATGCAAGCACTTGATCGAATGATCGCCCAGAAAAAGAAAGTAACCAAAGCATACAATAAGAGAGTGAAGAAAAAGACCTTTGAAGAAGGAGACATGGTTTGGAAACTCATCTTACCAGTTGGGACTAAAGATAGAGCATATGGAAAATGGTCTCCAAATTGGGAAGCACCATTCAAAGTCTTCCAAGTTCTAAAAGGAAACTCTTATTGGTTAGCCAGCTTACAAGGGGAGCCACATAAGAGGTTCATCAATGGAAAGTACCTCAAGAAATTCTATCCCACCCTTTGGGAACTGAGGGAGCATCAGCCATAGGATATAGGCAATATGTATTTGATGTAACGCAAAGCAATTTCACTTTGAAAATTGTAAAGCTGGCTTGTAGCCGCTATTCTGTTTGCAATAAAATAATAGCAGGCCGCAAGGCCGCAATTTATTCATCATTCAATGTCTATCAAATATGTTTAACAAAGAAATCTATCTAGAAGGGAATCAAATCAAACATCCTCTAAATCTATGGTCTTCAGATCTTCCCAACAAGCCCGAGAAGTAGATCGAAGTTTTTGACGTTCGGCAGCCCATACTTTAGCTTGGTCATAGTTTGATCTCAAAGAGTTTGCCATAAGTCTCTTGTTCTCCCACCTATCTTTCTGGAGGTGGCGCAACTTTTCACCTTGGACTATCGAGCTCATCAGTTCATCTTCAACTGTCTTCAATAGTTTCTTGACTTCTTCCATCTTTTTATACCTTTGGTCGATCAATTCAATGGAAGACTCAACTTCTTGGTCAGCAATAGAGTTACTTTCACACAACTTCTGGTAAAGGAGGTGATCAGATGCACATGAATCCAACTTGTCACTTAAAAAGGCCAACTGAGGTTTCACAGCAGAGTAATCAGAATGCCATGAGTGAACTTGAGTCTTGAAGTTAGTCAAGCGTTTCTTAAACTCAGCAGAAGAGGAGCGGTGAATAAGATCATCAATAGTCGAAAAGAGCATCGTCAAATGTTGAGTACAAATTGAGGATATATCAAGATCAAGTATCGATCGTATCATATTCTTAGAGGCAGAAGTGTGGTCTTTATCAGGCGCATCACTATGAGTGTCATCCTCAAGAAAGGAGAAGTCAATGTTAGAAGAAGGATCCTCAAGAGGAAAAGCTTTTACTCCAGCAATTCTATATAGGAGTGCCTGATCAAAAGTAAAGAAATCTATTTGAAAAAAAAATCCTAAAGTTGGAAGTTAGTTTCATTTACCTCAGATCTAAAAACAATGGGAGTGTCATTCTTTGATGGAAGTTCCCCTACATGGTCTATGATGGCTAGATCAGAAGAAGATGGAGGTTGAGGGATATTGACCACGCTTGAAGCAGGGATTTCACCTACTGATGGCGAAGTACAATCAACTTGTGCTACAGAAAGTACACCATCATGCTCTACCTGGTTGCCTTCATCACCTGGAAGCTTTGTAACGTTCTTCCAAAGGGAGCAAAGGAGGAGCAGGAATGACCTGAATAAGGCCAAACTGTCGAGCACACAATGCTGGCCAATACAACTCGAAACAAGCCGCCGTCCCTGTGATAGTTGGCTTGAAGGTGGCACCGACATGGAGGAAACGAGTTGATAAGAACGACTTCCACATTTCATATGTCTCATCCAGGTTGATTGTAGAAGCTTTCATTATTCTTCCAGATTCTGGCAGTCTAGAGAAACAATAAGTGAACCTCAACGGAGGCTTATCTTTCAAACAAGAGAAAAACTTGAAGAACTTCCTGGTCTGGGTCATTTTGGTTCTACAACTCATCAGAGGAAAGTAAGCAAGGAGCCACAATTGAACGATCCAGAGGTTTCCACCAAGGCGGGTGAAAGGTTCATTAGAGACCACGTGGGCAATGTGATGATAAGTTGCACCCAACAACATGGATCCTAAAGCCAATTTTTTCCCAGTTGCAAGCTCATATGCAATCTCCTTGTATTCTGCAGTTACTTTGCCAGATGCAGTGCAAAAAATATATCGGCAAACAAGAGTCCACAAAAAGAGAAAATGATCAACCCGCTTTCTCTTTGGAGGATGATTAGCCATATATTCGATCAGCCTCACCGAATCCATAGTTCTGTACTTCTTGAAGAATTCTGGAAGCTCATATCGAACTAAGGAAGGTATCTCAGGACCAACCACTGCTAGTCCTGTTAGCGCAAGCACATCCCTCAAGGTAACAGTCATCGGCACATGTGGAAATAGAAAAGCATTACAGTTACGTGACCAGAAACCCAAAGCTGCATATAAAAGATTCTTGTTTACTGGAAGCTCTATCTGGGACATTTTAATCTACTCATTGATTCCAAGATTGCACCATTGTCTCTCATACGTCGGCTTCAACCGATTCACCCAGGTAGACCATGCTTTTGTGGCAGTTTCACTAGCAAGACGGGGCCAACTTTTGCATTTAACATGGCGGCCGATGAGAAGATCAGGTTTCATCAAAAGAAGTTCTCCCTCTTGAGATATTGGAAAAGGCACTTGAGGAGGTTTGTCTCGACCAGTCGGCAAAAGAGCATACAATTCATCATCATTAAAATTGATCTTGATTATGTCAGGTTGATGTGCTTTTCCGAGTTCACCAGCACTTCTTCCAGAAGGATTTGGGTGCGACTTTCTTACAAGTGGAGCAGTTGGTTTCTTGATACAAGGGGTTTCTGCCAAATTAAAGGTACAAATTAAATTTTTTAAAATTTCGGCAGCATTTCCCCTTAAATTCTAAAGACCCAAAAATCATGTCAACACAAAATTGCTCTTTCAAGATTATCATCCATTCATCAAATATCAATCATCAAACACATTTGAAGTCCATTAACTTTTATTCACAAGTTCGGTGGTAAGTTTACCTTTGGAAGACATCTTGGCAGTGATTTTGAGTAAAGGTGTTGCACTTCAGCTAGACTCAACCTCAAGTTTGGTAACACCTTGATTAAAGGAAACCGATCAACAATTGATCCGGCCTTTAATCCTTGAGGCCTTCAAATCCTTCATCAAAAGAGGAATCGGTTGTGCACTTATTCTCAGAGACTTCAATCAAAGGTACAAGCGAGCAAAGAGTTGGTAATGCAATCACGAAGAACTTGTTATCACCGTGATTAAAGGAAATCGATCAATGATTGATCCGGCCTTTAATCCTTGCTATCGGTAAGCGTTTCGTCATAACAGGAATTGACTTGATTGAGAAGAGTCTGCGAGGGAAGAATCTGCAATTTAACCGAAGAAAAGAAATTATTATTCTCATGGAAATTCGAGATGGCTGTACAGAAAAGAAAAAAATAAATAAAAAAATAAAACCACTGTTTTGTCACGACTGAAATTGGATGAGCATGGACAGCAAACCAGCTTCTTGAACCTGAGAAAGTGCAATTGGTGGAGCAATAAACTTAATCTTGAAGATCTTGGATTCTATTTTTACTTTATCAATTCAATAATACAATTTTCTCAAAAAAAAAAAAAAGAAATCAACAATACAATACTTTTGTTTTAGTAAAATATTAATTTGATTCCAAGCAACAACAAAAAAAAAATATAGAAGTGTCGTAAATAATTGACCATCAAATTTGGTAAATATATATAAAACTTTTATTGTTGGGTAGTTTTTTTTTTTTTTGGTTTTGGTTTTAGTCTTTCTACTTATCAATTTTCACTTTTTAGACTCTAAATTTTGATTTGGTGAAATTTAGTATATACATTAGAATTTTTATTAGAATATAACTCATATTAATTTAATCCTCATTCTTATTCGTTGAAAACAAAATCATCATGCTTGACATTCGCAAAAACATAGAATGAAAAAAATCTGTTTTTTTTTTTCTCATTATTAACATGGAATATATTATGATACATGGTGTGGTAATTTCATCCATTAAAAATGAATTGTTATTTTGAAATATATTTTGTTGTCTTTCAATTCCAAATATCTACTACACCAAACAGCAATTAGTTATGCAATTCTAATCGATTAATTAAACAATGATGAAATTGTATATAAAATATAATTGAAATGAAAAGAAAAGAAAAGAGAGGTTTAAAAATAAAAAGTGAAAAGAAGAATCCAATAGAATCAATAGGTGAGATCTCAACTTCAGGCCTCCCACCTCGCCCTCACATACAGAAGGTACAAAGGGGCATATTCTTCAGACCCCACCCACTGCTTCGCTTTGGATAAGATCCCCACTTGAAACTACCAAAATATCCTTTTTTCTGAATCAGCTATATATATAATGGATATAATTGCCCTTAATTTGTTATATTTTAATTGGTCCCTCTCGACAATGGACTACAGGTGGAAAACAACTTACTGGATAAGATCCTTAACATTGCAACTCCCTAACCCTAGGAGAAATTGTTTTGAAAACCTTTTTTCTACAAATTTAATGGATTAATAATCTAATACAATTATAGTCTTGATCTCTTTACGGTGTGTTTGTTAAAAGGAATAAAGACACAAAAATAAAGATAAAAAAACTGAGATGAGTTATTTAATGTTTGTTTTAGAGATAGATTAGGAAGATAAGAACTTATACCACATGCCCTGTCGAGTGGATGATGGTTCAAGAGGAACTGCGGCGGGGCTTGGAATGACGAGATTCGTGCATATTTGGACAGAAACCAACCCACACACTGTGTGGCCTCACTCCCACGTCGTGTGGGGTGAATTCTGCACCTAAAATGAGTATTGTGATAAAGCTACCAGATTTTGTTCCATTCCGAAAACTATTGTGTTGTCACTCATGTGATTATCTTTTACCATTTAGGGTTAATAATCTAAATGTTATTTGTGTATTTCCTCCTCATTCCACCCTTATCACTCTCTATTATATGTAATCTTAGTTAGGCTTTTAGTTTTGTACATTTTATTTTGAAGAGCTATATAAGCTCATTTCTTTGTAAGGATTGGCAACTTTTAATCAATCAAATTTATATCTTCTTTTTGTGAAGTTTTTGTTAAGCTTTCAACCTTTAACAATGGGGGATTTATGATTTCCTACGATTTGGTCCGTAAAACTCGGGATTAACTCTTTCTAATTAGAGAATAACATTTTTTTATCGATTTAGGATTAAAATTACCTCGTTCGAAACCCATATGTATCAATAAGAGGTAACTCAATAAACTGAGTTGAACTGTAACAAATTATCTAGTACGATTCCTTTACAAACAAACAAACATATGGATGAAACTTTTTAAGGTAAGAATAAACTAATCTATGACATGCATTTGAAGGAAAAATAAGAAATATGAGTTATAGAAAAAGAAGAAAAGCAAGTAGGATTACTGACCAAAAAAAAAAAAAAGTCAATTATGACGTGTGTCATGAGATTCAGGAGAAAACTGTGAATTTTAGAGCAAACACAGAAAAGATTTAAAAAAGAAAAGCTTTTCCCTTTTTTTGAATTGATGAGGGCTTGTGAGGACTAAAATGAATAAAAGAGATATTCCAAACAAAACAACGTTTATTTGGCCTCTTCTCCTTAAAATTATTTGCCATATTATTGTTCAATAAAACTAAAATGCTGAATATATATCACTTGATTTAAATTGAATAGACGAGGCGGCGCGTGAAACTGAAATCAGGACCACCAAAATCATATTTTGCCCCTGTAATTATTCAAAAATATCAAATAGCACCTTCAACTTTATCATTTTTTCTTATTTTAATCATTTTAACTTAATTCAAGATTTTATTTTTTTTCACAATTTGTATTCATTGCCTATTATTATTATTTTTTATACAATTTTTCCTTTTTTTATTATAAATAAACAAATAAAACATCTAAATTTTGATATATTTATTTATTTGATAATTTTTGTTGTAAAATATGTCCATTATTTTCAAATTAAATATGTTAAAAAATCAATTATAGTATTTCTTAATTGCACAATGATTTAGAGGCTAAAACGATTATAGAGAGCAAAAAAAGCCATAAATGCATAAAAACTTAAAACAACAATGAAATTTATGTTTCTCGTAAATCGAAATCTGCAGAAAAGCAGATGCAATCTAATCTTCAACAGTTAGGCCATTTTGAATTGTCGGATTTGAGTAATTTTTATTGATGCAACCACGTAGATCTATTGATCCCACAAACAATATAAACTGTTTCCGTTCTTGCTAAATTCGAAAATGGTACAAATGAAAGAATAATAGAGAACGAGACGGATGAGAGATCTGATAAAATATATGAAAACCGGCTAAAAAAAATAAAACACATCAAATCTAATCTGGTGGGGTTCCTACTCAAAGTAGATCGTCAAAACAAAAAAATTTTAAAATTTGACGGATGATAAAATTTGAACAGAAAATGAGAAAAGAAGAGTGGAAAGAGTCGAGGAGTCCAATAGTTAGTTGTACCTTAAATGTTATAATGTTATGTTCTTAACTTAACCCTTAAAAGCCAACAAGCCAAAATAATTAGAATAAGAAAAATAATGTTAAATAATTTTTTTAATTAAAGTTAAATAAAAACTAGAAAATGTACAAACCCCAATACATTGTACAATTCAATTTTATTTCCACTTTAAAAACATCTTTAAATTATAAAATTCACTAAATTCAAAGGTCACCCAAAAAATATTTTTTTTTGAAAGGCGAAAAATATATATTATTTTTTTGAAACCACGAAAAATATTTTTTTAATAATGTGTTTTAGTTTTCTTTTTTATTTTTTAATTTGTGTAATGAAAAAACAAAGTATAATTCTAAAAAGGTTATATTATCATTAAAATATATTAAGTCATAAAAATGAAAAAAAAAAAATCATTCATAAATTAAAAAATAGTGAATTTGTTTTGGAAGAAAAAATAGCAAATTTTAATGGTATAATTGAATGAAATTAGGAAAACAGTCAAAATTTAATTTGTTGTATAAAATGTACAAGTAACGTATGACACATGACAACAGAAAAAGTTAAATTTCAATTAATTTTTACTGTCAATGTATGTAATTTATATAATACTAACAAATTGTATGTTCGTAGATCAACATTTAATTACTTTAAACAAGTTAAAAAAAAAAAAAAAAACTCTTAAATTTCAAAGAGTCAAGAGATCTATAATAATGCATTCAGGCAAACTAAATTTTGGTTAATATTAACCTTTTCAAAAATAAAAATAAATAAATTTGGTTGAAAGGCTTAAATAGTTATTGGAAGAATGAATTATTTGGGTTGATTTTCAATCTAATAACGTTAAACCAATATTTTGTCTTCCATAAATTTTAGACTAGCTAGCAAGAATCAAGGTCAATGTCATTTGATGTAACAAATTACCAATTCATATTTTATCTAGTTATTAAATAATTAAGAATTTTAGTTGAATTAATTATATCTAATTAAATAATTACCGAATAAAAGTCTAATACATCCTCAGTGTTTAAGTTGTTCAAAAACTGAAATTCGTTTCTAAACTTCAAATCATTACAACTAACCCCCTTAAATTGTTTATTTGGAACAAACAATTTCTAAAAAAAAAAACATTCAACATAATATTACATCGGAAATAAAATATATCCAAATTATTGGTTGCTGCATCTAACTAATCTATTGATACATTAACAAAAGGGGAAAAAACTCTCAAAATCACAAATATTAACATATTTGAAGGGTTATTTGTTTCAAATAAGCAACTTGAGGGGGTTAGTTGTAAAATTTTGAAATTCAGAGGTCAATTGTAGTTTTTGGACAACTTGAGGGGGCTAAGGATATATTAGGCCTTTAATAAAAAAAATATTAATGAAACAAAGAAGTTAGAATACTAGTTGACCTAAGATTAATATTATCTAATCCTTATGGAACAAGGAAGTCATAGTCTATGTAAAATGGCCTAGTTTAGATATAATCTCTCTCTCTCTCTCTCTCTCTTAGATCGTGCATTAATCGTTCTTCCTCTCGAATAACGTTGGCGTTGAATAACGTGACCAGTAATACAAGTTCATGATTCGAGTTCTTCCGCTACCTACTAAACATTAGTTTGCGCTTCAAGAAGTAATGTGATAGCCCGTGTTTGAACTCGTATGATTAATTAAGTAGAAATCCTTCATTGGTAGAGCTCCATGATTTGTATTTTGTCTAATTAATCCATGATTATTATTTAAAAGGATGTATATATTAATTGTATGTGTTAGGGTTAATTTAAATATGCCTATAACATGTTTAACATACTATTTATGCGTTAAAATTGACTAAAAATCGGAATTATACTGTTGATTTGTGAAATTGCACCTGTTTTTTATTTCATAAAACTATTTCAATCCCAATAGAAGTATGTTAAATCCAAACTTGATTTTCTGCTTATCGTTTCCAAAAACGAACCTTACCAACCTGACCGGAGACCCCAAAAAACCCTAGGGCAGAAAAATATTTGGAACCAAATAGAGCGGATCAAAATTTGTTTTAAAACGATGATAAACGTTAAGTAAACTTTAGTGTGTTCTCTTTTAGCCGTTATGGTTATTCTCTCGTTCAAGTTATAGTTATTGCTCGTTATCCTAATCAGATTATTAGGTTAAATAATTCGAGGAAGGAAATCAATCGTTGTAAAATGAGTCTGTTTGCTAGAAAAAATGATATACATGAAATATCATCTCATATTGCCAAGATACAAAATTTGATGCAATAAACTATTATGGCCATAGGTTTACCTTGTGGGTTAGACCAGCAATGAATCCCTTGTTTTTGGGACAAACGAGCCTCTGGCTGAGGACATCCTAGATGAAAGCGGGTAATCCTCGCCTAAATTTGGCATCTCCTGACCTCACATAAGGGGCCAGAAGAACGACTTCTCCGTATAGGAGGGGATATACACATGGACGAGGAGCCGGAACGGTGCGTAGAGTCGGCCCATGATGCCAGTCACGGACCTGGTCCCCTAGATAGATAACCTAGGTCAGAGGGCACTTCACCACATACCTCAGAAATCTAATCTTGAAGGCATGAACAAAAGCCCCAGACCAATGGCTCTGAAGGCCCCAAGGGAAAGCCTAAACCTGTTAAAGCAAAAAAAAAAAAAAACACTCACACACACACAAGTACTCTAACTATATAAATAAGGTTTTAAAAATTGATATGTTTGTTGCTTCTATGTTACCTTGTCCTACGTCAATTCCACCAACTGCTGGCGGAAGTAGTCAGTAAGAAGGGTATTGTCAATATTCTAGCTAGACCCGAGATACCCACCTAAGACATGAGGGGCAACAGACCGGAAACTCAGTCCAGGAGCTGGGAGGAGTCGATGCTCAAAGGCCCAAAATCTGCAAAACAAAGGAGTATTAGTATATGAAGAAACCAAATGCAAACAAAATCAAGGAAAGGAAATGATCAGAAGTGATACTTGCGCCAAGATTGCAAGACCTTTCAGCTCCTTGAGGCTCTACCGACAGCAGAGGTCGAGCTCGTGATAAAAGTAGGCTAAAGTTGGGGTGGCCCAGTCACAGCTCCCCAATGAGCTCAGATCAGCTAAAGTGGGGAGTAGGGCCATGCAAATGCCAGAATCACATGTACAGAAGATGGTGGTGGAGAGTAAGATCAAGATGAAACTGCGGGCATACTGCTCCACATCCTTCGAGCTCAGTTGCCCCTGACCCCTAGCCTACCAATACTCGTGCACCCACTTAGCTTGAACTCAGGCCGCATTAAGGTGGAATCCCAGAAGATCCTCAATCTCATCAAAGAAGACATCAGGATAAGTCAGTATGAGATCAAAATGCACCCGCTTCCCGAAAAAAGGTAAGTTGGTAATCACAATGAAGTACAATGGTGTAATGGTCATCTCCCCCACCAGGAGATGGAAAGTGTTGATGGAATCCATCCACCAGTTTATCAAAATTGTCAGGGCTTGCTTCGAAAAGTTTGGGGTCGTCTTATAAAACTGGTTGAGAAATGGCTCGAAGCCCGAAGCCCTTACCTGAAGCTTCACCACATCCAAAACAGTCTTCCACCATGCGGCACAGAAGGACAAATTTCCATCCCCTTTGCACTCATCTCGAGTTTGAAACATGGCGATGTATTGGGGTAGGCGAGGAGCCAGTGTGCATGGCTGATCGACCACGACCTATGGTGTACGGTGGTTGATCGGCCACCATCATAGGAGGTTATCTCGCAATTCATTTTTTACCCAAAAAATGCAAACGGGCTAATCCTGACTACCCGAGATACATGGAAAAGGACCATACAACCTTCCTATACACGTTTCTACCTTTAAAATCCACATGCATTCACCTAAAACCCGAGATTTGTCAAAAAAATCAAAACGGGAAAAAGGGGTAAAATCATTTAAACAAAAATGAAAAATATCCAAAATCAAACGGGATTAAAACGCTTACCGATAGTTTAGAATAATATTTCTCTTGCGATAGAACCATCGGGACTGGTTCACCTTTAGTGTGAAATTTAGCATACTTATTTGAAGCTTTAACCTCGTGGAAAATGATAGATGGTACATATGATAGAGTAGAAAGATCAGGGATAAGAGTAGGATCCTCGACATCCCTCAGCATCGTGATAGAAAAAACCCGAAAGGGCAGAAATTGAAAGGGCAAAAACTGAGCCTCGACACTCGTAAGAGGTAGAAGATTTAAAGACAAAACTCCTAACACTCTCTGTGGCACGCTTCGAAACCAATTTGATCCTCTTTCTAAGCTTATTCATCTGATTCATAGTGAGATTTTCATTTTTTCTAGAGAGAAAAGTAGGAGTTTGTTGTTTTGGAATATGAAAGAGTGAGGAGCGAGAAAGAACCCCAATGGGTTTTTATAAATCTGAAACCACAAGGATGGCAAATCGTCTATGCACCATGACCAATTGGCCATCACTTAAAGTTTTTCATCAACCCCCCGACCATGCCTGGTGGCCAATCACCCACACTCCATGGCCGGTCAGCCACCCCTTAAGTCATTTTTATTCTTTTCACAACATAGTTGACCTGTCACTTATGCGTATTTTATGTAGACGTGCTTATGAAGGCAAGTGCACCTTAATCGTGTATCAAGTAATAAAGTGAAAGTAGAGTATCGTTCCCACGAGGATGCTGGTTATAATTACTAATCTTTTTGCTTACTATCTATTATTTAACAATCGAAAGCTAGAGTTTGTTGGGTAATCAAATTAAAAATACGTTAATAAGTGAATATGAGTTACACAAATTGACAATAGAAATTACGTATAATGGAAGAAACTAAGGCTTTTAACTTCACTTAACCTCTTTGTTTGGTAATAACACTTAACATTTTTCAAGTTGCATTATCCTTTTTAAGATAGTGATTTTTCTTATTAACTAATAGATTCTCGAGTTATTGGTTCTAAATTCTTGATTAATTACTTTACCTTGGTCCGACTAAAATAATTAATCTAGAGAAGAATTAAGTTTTCTTAGTTCCAAAACTTCGATTTATTACTTCACTTTGGTTCGGCTAAAGTAATAAATCTAAGATCGTAATAAGATTCATGAAAAACCTTAGATAACAAGTAAGCCACACTAAATGGTCATTAGGTCCAACTTATGAGTTTCAATTAATCAATTTAATCACGGTCAACATAAACGATTAATTGTATTCGAGTTGGGATTTAGTCCATCTCCAACAAGCTTTAAGAATCATAAGTTAGTTCTTAAAAGGATAAACATGGCTTATAATTAGGTTAAACATGATTACTATATAATTAAGATTAAGATCTGCATTTAGCGTTAGTTAAGGTGGTTTTAGCCCATGATTAGATTAAACTCACCTTAGAAAGATAGATAATGGAGTTCATAGTAATAAAAGAGATTAAAGTTTAGAAGAAACAATAATGACGATTGCCGAACGGACTTCCTTGGTGACTTGAAACTTACTTTTATTGGATGAACTTTTGCACAAACAACAACAATGACAATTACAACAGAAAATAAAAGTGATTCTTGAAGAGAAGAATCAACAAACTAACATAAAATGGGGAAGAATTAAGTTTAAGCTTGGTGTGTCTTCAAATGGCTCAGAATATCTCCTTTTATAGTAGAAAGTTGTATATGCTCCCAAAACGAAGTCTTTTTATGTCCCCCAATACCCTAATATTTCAAATTAAGCTTTAAAGAGGTGGCACCAGACTTTGACAACTTATGAGTTGAAAATGTGGGAAAGTGGGAAAAGCAATCTTAGGCTTTAACAAATACATAAACTTGTGACAATATTTTGAGCCTATTTCAATTCAAATTTGGAAATTATTATTATTAATTTGTTCGTCTATATCTAAGCTTTTGATAGCATTTTGAATTGCCTCAATCCGAGTTCGTATGAGAGAGTTACGATTAAAATATGAAAATTTGTCAAATTAAGTGAATAAAACTCACTTAAGTTCCACCTCGATGAGGTTGGGATGTACCGATGAGGTGCATGGACCTGGGTGAAAAATCTTCATTAACTTTTCATCTCGACTAGGTTGTGACACCTCGATGAGATGAGTTGTTTCCTTTGCCATAATGGTTCCGTTTCACCGCAGAGTCCTCATATTAAGCCATGACTTTGGTTATTTATGACGAAACCTTGTGAAAATATCTGAAAACACATAAAAATGATTTAGATACATAAAATGATGAAAGTATACGAAAACTATCATTATAATTTGTTAAAATGGTATGAAACAAATAGTAATTAAGTACGAAAATGCTATAAATTACGACGATAAAAGCCACACTCCGTGATTGATCGCCATTAACCCCGAAAAAAAAAGACTTTTATTTTTCTTTATGCATTAATAATCCAATTTCAAATGTGATGGATGTTTCAAAAGTGGAACAACATTGGGCTTAAGCAAAAGTAGTTCGTAAAAGGCGGAACATTCAAATACAACCCAAACCCAAGTAAGGTGTTAGATTTTGGAGGTGAAGCTATGTCAGGATTAAATAATGTCACTGCCCAGTGGTTTTTCAATTTCAAACATGATCATAAATCAAACGTGATGGATGTTTTGAAAGTGGAACAACATCAGAGTTAAGCAATGACAGTTCGTAAATAGTGGCACGTTCAAATACGACCGAAACCCAAGTAAGATGGTAAATTTTAGAAGTGAAGCTATGTCAAGATCGAACAATGTCACTCTTCGATGGTTTCAAGTTCAAGCATGATCCAAAACCAAAGGCGATGGACGTTTTGGAAGAGGAACGACATCAGGGTTAAGTAACAACACTCTATAAAGAAGCGGAACATTCGAATACAGCCCAAACTCAAGTAAGAATTTAGATTTTTAAAGTGAAGCTACATCAAGATCCGACAGTGTCACTCCCCAACGGGTTGGCAGGTTCATACATGGTGACTTATTAGATGAAGCAAAACTTCACGAGATCGCACATCCTCTTCAGTATAGAATTTCCCCGACAGAGATGCTTGGACTAATTGTCCATAACACGGGGGTAAATAGTCCCAAGCGGATCTGGAGGCAAGTCATTGGAGGTGATATTTCCTCAACCTAAACCTTTTGGATAAGGTCAAAAATGTCCAAGTCAACTTAATTTGTTTTTTGCATCATTTAAAGTTTTTGTGATAAGATTAGTCCTTTCCCCGAGACAAGGATCTTGCTTGCAAGAAATATATATATATATATATATATATATATATATATATATATATATATATATATATATATATAGACTACCCCAACTATAGACAGATCAAGTTCACACTCTAAAGGACAGTCGGCCACTCAGGTTTCTTTCTCTGTTCCCTCTCACCGTGCTCTTTTCGATTAAGTGTATTAGTACCAAGATTAGAGGTCGGTATTTTGGGTTTAAAAAGCGCTTAATCGGGAGGCAGTTTGTGAGCACGGACTTTTCCAACCCTCATGATGAAAATATATTGCCTTTGCTCAGTATGTTGCAGGTGGACCTCACGCCACATCGTACATAGTTACATACTAAAACTCGTGTCCACTTTTAATAATTTTTAGGTCATGGCCAATCGACTATGCACCATGGCCAATTGGCCATTGATGAGTCAACATGACTCCTATTTAAATTAAAAGGAATTAGTTAAAAGGTCTGACCAGGTCACCGATATAGCCGACCAGCCATGTTGGCAGTTGTTGACTTTTTCCACAAATCCTTAAAATCAAAGCACGATCTAGTAAGTGTATGAATGCGTGATTTTAGGGGATTGGGTGGGGATATAGATGGCAATTTGTCCATAATGGAAGGGTGTTGGTCCCGTATAATGTAATAGGATTAGTTCCAAGGGGGGGGGGGGGTTAGGAACTAATGTAATTTTTTCGCTTAATTATGCTGACTAAATTTAATCCTTTAAATAACTTCACTTAGTTTCAGGTCAGCAAGGCTGAGCATGATGTACGACAGCTTTAGTCAGAAGCTGACTAGAACTGTTTCACTTGTGAGTTGGGAAATAACATTTAGGTCAGTTTCCAACTCAGCACTTTGATTACTCAGCGTCGGCTTTTACAGATTATATACTGAGTAGTTTAAGCAAGCAACACATACATACATACATACATACATATATATATATATATATATATATATATATATATATATCAAGAGAAGGGTTAGAGATTACTCAGCAGACTTATCCTGGTTCGGTCTCTCCGCCTACGTCTAGTCCCCAGAATCCTTCCGGGCTTTTTCAATCCACTACTGAGCTCTTTAAAGGTAGAGCACAAACCGTTTACAAAACAATTGAGTATGCAAAAGTACCATCCTCTATTCGTCTACTCAATCCTATTGAGCGCTATAACCAAACACTCAGATTTTCTCTACCACTGAGTACTAAAACCGAGTACTCAGCTCCACTTTTCTAACCTTTACAATTGATACAAGATTGTTCTCTCTAAATGAAGAACACTTTAGATGAATACAAATTCACTCTAGACTTTTACACAATGATTGGAATTGGGTGTAAGAACTTGCTTTTTCTAATCAGACAGCTTCTCTTTTGGATCTTTTAACTTAGTGAAGATCTTGCTTGTCTTTTTCTTTTTGTAATTCGTCAGAGGATCCAAGTGATGAACTTGTCCTTTTATAGCAAAATCTGAAGCTTCAATGATTTGCATTCGGACATATCCATTGAATTCAAACGGTCTTCTTTCGTCATTGATAGGTTAGCTTCCAAAATTGCAGGCTAATCCTGTCGTCTGAATTTAGCAGGCGTCAGGCTTGCCAATTTCGTCTTCTTGCGCCAGGTTTCATCTTCTTACGCCAGGTTTGTCTTCTTGCGCCAGGTTTGTCTTCTTGCCAAACGCCAGACGGTCCATGCATCTCGAAAAGGTCTCTAGGCGGTTTTCCGAGACTTCTAAATTGGTGCAGACCTGTGTCGGACTTTGTCTTTTAGTCAACGGATCATTGGCCCTGTCCTGACGAACACTCAGCTTGACTTGATTAACATTGCCTTTAAGACTGAGTTACATTCTACTCAGCTTCTTTGGTCAGCTTTGTCTTCAAGCGTTGTTCAGAAGAAGACTTTTCTTTTAACGAGGCTGAGTTACACTTAACTCAGCTTCTGATGTGTGTCTCTGCTTATGTTGTCTTCGTTCTGTCTTTGTTTTTGTGAATACTTAGTTCCTGTTCTCATTAGTTAATGTACTCAACATTGAACAAATACATTAGTACAATTAAATCAAACCACTTAAATTTAATTGTCTTAATCATGGGATTAACTTAAATAATTTTGTCAAATCAAAATCATGTGGAAAGGTGTTTCAACAAACTCCCCCATTTTGATGTTGGCAAAAATATTTAATTATGGAACTCAGCTTTGAGATTCCCCGTGATAGTTTACCTTTCTTATTCTTCTGAAATTACTCCCCCGTAAGGGTTGCATCTGTTGACTTAATTCAACTCTAAACCTTCTAAGACTTAATCGAGTGAAACTAAGGCATGCTTTTACTGACTTAGTTCAATTCTAGACCTTTCAAGATCTAATTCAGATGAGCCTAAGGTCAGTTTTTGAAGAAGGTCAATACTTGGAACATTTAGTCATTACTCAGTTTCAAATATAGGTATCAGAGTCTGTGTTGAGTATGATTTACTTGTATATTCTTTATGTTCACAAGTTTTAATTTGTTGTTCAATGAATAGTTAAGTACAGATCAGCATATAAGCACAAGTAAGCATCGCATAAACATAGTCAGTTTTGGATAAAGGATGCATATATATTAGATAGTCAGCTCAACAAAATAGAACACGCCAGATATAAAGTTACAGGCCATAAACTAAGACTGTTTCTAATCTATTTCTTTATGTTGACTTTAACTTGGTTAGATTTTCCCTTGTCCTTGGCGGTTCTTTGTTGCTAACTCTGATTGCCCGGGATAATAGAAGTTGAACCAGGCTTCTGCTGAGTTCTGGCAGCTGGCTGCTTGACTGTCTCCCTCATTTTCTGCTGAGTTCCAGCTTGCTTCGTTTGTTCTTTCTCCCCCGTTTTGCCAGCATCCCGAGATGGAGGAGGAGGAGCATAGAACGTCCCTTGTAGAACAGCACGAGTCAGTATCGATGAATACTGCTGCATTTGACTCGTACTTTCCCTTAGACCCTTAAAGACCTGCACGCTATCGGCCATACTTGAGGCGGGAATTTTTATGTTGGCACTGAGCATACTGAGTAAATACTCTAAAGATTTCCCGATCCAAGTTATTGATTTAGTGATCCATGCATAGGATTGATAGTACATCCTGAGCAGCGCAGTATCATATGACCGGCGTTGAACATTTGTGTGCCGGACATGCGCAAGTGTGGATTGAGTGCATTGCAGAATCTCATTGGTCTTGACCTGGTCAGTTTCCATCTCTTCTTTGCTTAAATTGAGTAGGCGAATGGCTTCACCAATCTGTTCTATGGAGCATTGAGAAGAAGAAGAGATAAGGTCACGAGCTCTGGTCAACTCAGAGGACAGCTGGGAGAAAAGATGATTGACCTCAGCAGAGGTTGCAGATGTTGAGTTTGCAGCTGATAAGGCATTAAGTTGACCTTGGATGGAGTTCATGTGATTCACCATCATCAGCTGGAGTTCAGCCAGCTTCACTATTGATTCTTGCTTGGGCTGTTGAGAGACGAAAGATGTCATGACACTCATCAGTTCTTTGAGACCCTTAAGTTCGGTCAGAAGTTGAGTGATAGAGGATATTTGGGTTGGCTCAGTAGGAATAGACCCAGCAACATCGGCGTGAGACTGATGAATATCTTGAACTAGAGCGTGAGCTGAGTGGCTTATTTTCCTTCCAAACTTAGAAGCATTCAGATAGGTATAGGATTCATCAGTGTTATGCTCAGGGGCCGGAATATTGTCAGCACCGGATGGAGGAGGTGTTTGGTGCTGCCCGGAAGTGGAGGTGCCAGCTTGGTCAGCAGTTGCACTTTTATTTAGTCTAGTAGCAGGAGCTGACTGGTGTTCTATCTCTTTGATAGGTGTAGGAAGAGGTTGATCAGCAGAGTTATTAACCTGCTCAGTGTTAGTCTGAGGCTGAGTAGAGTTCCGTGGTTGAGGCAACTCAGAGTTGTCTTGAGCAAGAGGAGTTTCCTTCGCTAACTCGTTGGGTTGAGCAGCATGGACTTCGAGCACTTCCTCAGTGGAAGGATAAGCAGAAGTGTCAGCAGAAATTAAACCCTTAGAAGCTTTCGGGTCGGCTTGTTCCTCAACTTGAGAAACAGAGGCTTGCTTTTCCTTCACTTGGTCGGGAGAGGGTTCAATGATTTCTGTGAAGAACTAGAATTGAAGCCCAGTGAGATCAGTGATAGGGTCCCTCAGCGGAGATTCATCTAATAAGTCTATGACTTTGGGTTTCAGAGCCTTGCGTTTGAACCACTTTTCTGTGCTGTCCTTGTTGGTTTAAGGTGAAGGATCAGTAGCAATAGAGTCAAGGGACTCAGAGGAAGAGTTGAGTCCAAGGTCAGCATCAAGGCCTTCCAAAACCTTGTCCTTCACTGGTGACTCAGTTTGGTTCTCAGCAGGTTGCTCAGCAGCACCTGTGTTACTTGGCTCAGCAGAACTATCTTGTCAGCTTGAGGCTGACCCTCAGTATCACCCTGTTCTTCCTCCTGATCACAAGGAGTCTTATCTAGATCAATTTCTTGACTTCGTATTGATTCCTTGGTAATCACAAAGTCAAGTGGGTTAGCATCGATCGGTTTCAACCCAGATGTTTTCTTCCTCTTCAAGGGCTGATCAGGTGTTTCCTCACTTTGTTCCTCAGGCTCAACTTGCCTTTTCTGTTTCTCAGGTGTTTCCTCACTTTGTTTTTCACATATACTTTTCACTAACAATATTCTTTCTTGTTTATAATTTATTTCATTTATTTATTTTATGCACACCCGAACTCGGAGTGATACTCTCGTTCCTATTGATCTCGAAATTGAACGTACTCTTTGTAGGATTCGGAGAGAGAAAATGGCAAACCCCAATGCCAAAGTCAACCAGCCCGAAGGGAACCAAAGGCCGCACGTGAACAACATCCGAGGGAGGTAGTGTGTCGGAAAAATTAAAGAATCAATAAATTAGTTTAATTATTTTGTTGTTTATTTAATTTTTATTTTTGTTTTTGTTAGTGCAAAACAAACGGTAAGTGCAGGGTTGCACGGCCCTCCGCGTTATTAAAATGACGCCTATTCCAAGGGCGTCGCAAAAGAAAAGAAAAACAAAAACAAAAATAAAGATGGAATTCAAAGTAAAAATAGGACCCTTGAAGATCAGGTCCTACGCGAGGCGTGCCTAGGGGGGCGTCCCGCGTAGGAGGTATGTTTGAGGTGCATTTTGACCAGAGACTCAAATACGCGGGGCGCACAACGAGGGGCGCCCCGCGTGTTTGAGTTTCTGGGCTGTTTATGCAAGAAAAATGACGCGCACGCGGGGCGTAAAAGGGAGTACGCCCTGCGTGCATGTTACTAATGGTGTTTAAATAGTGAAAAATTAACACGAAAAGAGGAAAGTAAACGAAACATAAAGGAAAGTCGTAAATATATTAAAAGAGAAAAAAGAAAGTACAATAGAAACCTAAAAAGAAAACAAAAACAACAAAGGACAAATGAACTAAAATAAACACAAAACAAAGGAAAACAAAGAAATGGAAACTAAGGTTGAGGCGGAGGAGGATTTCTGTGGATGTTGAAGTAGGAGGTGAAGGAGTTGGTGAGGGCATCGAAGCGAGCATCGAGATGGGCCCGATCCTCACGCCTTTGAACTTCGGAGGCATCGAGGTGAGCATCGATGGCATCGAAGCGGGCGTCGAAATGGGCCCGATCTCGGCGTTGGTTGTCCTCTAAAATATCCAACCGAGCATAGAGGGAGTTGAAGTCATGGAGGGGTGGTGGACTGAAATTGAGGCCCATGTACGAGTCCGAGCCCTCCTCCTCGTTTGAGTGGGCCACCCCCGAAGTTTCACCCGGGCCGAAGGTAGGGCGCTTGAGAGATTTGAAAGCATTTTTCTCCAAGGGCCGAGGCTCAAGACTTGGAAGGCGATCAAGGGCGGCTTCGCCAAGAGCGGAGGTGGCGAAGATGGGGATGAGATGGCCCAACCCGATTTTGCCACGTTTTCGGGTAGGCATGTGGTGGAGTTGGACGGCCACTAGGTAGGAGAGGTCGTAAGCGAGCCCGTTGGCACAGCAATAGAGGGCCAAAAGCTCATGCTTGTTGACCTTGGTGGACTCGGACTTCCCCGAGAAGTAGAAGGAGATGAAACGGTGGAGAAGTTGGAGGATCGGATCACAGATGCACGCCAGGCGAAGGTTGGAGATATCGTAATCGTCGGACCTGGTGATGGAGGTCCAAAAATCACGAGGGGAGACACCATTGGGCCAATGTGCAATGCCCGCCTCCGCTTGTTTGGTGAAGTGATTGCGGAGCCATTGGGTGTCAATGGTGAAAGGTTGGTTGTGAAGGCGGAAGTTGAAGAGGGCGGCTCCTGGAACGTTGTTGGATTCTAGGGAGGTGTAGAATTTCACGACCAACGAAGAGTAGACGTGGTGGCGTGCCCGATAGTGATCGAGCCAATTTAGAGCACGGAGGCGGTCCTTGAAGGCACCTTCAACGTTGTAGCGATCGAGAACGCTACGTTCAATGTATGGAAGCTCCATCACGTGGGCGGCAGATAGTGTTTGGTAGTTTTGGGCTTCCTCTTCGGTGAGAAGATGGAAGAGAGCCCGGTATTGGCGGGTGAGTTGTGGTGTTTCCTCCCGTTCGGGTGGTGGTGGTTGTTGATTTTGGGTGCGAGAGGTGTTGATCCCTTGTAGGGTTGCAAGTATAGTTCCAAGGGGGGGGTTAGGAACTATTTAAACTTTTTCGCAATTAGGGCAGACTTCTTTTTCTAAAGAAAAAGATTTGAACAGCGGCGCTGAGTAAACAGCAAGATACTGGCTTAGTCAACAGGTGACTAGGTCAGTTTCTTAGCATGAGTCAGGAGATAGCACTTAGAGTCTATTCCTGAGCTCAGACGTTCAACGCGCACAACTCAATTTGACCTCTTTACTTGGTCAGTGTTGATTATTTAAAGCAAGCAATATAAATAAGGAGTTAAAGGTAAGAAATACTTCACTCAGCAGATTTATCCAGGTTCGGCTTCTTCTAAGCCTACGTCCTGTCCCCGGAACATGTTCCGAGATTTCAAATCCTCTACTGAGCTCTTTAAAGGTAGAGCCTCAAACCCTTTACAATATCTGCAATTGAGTATGACAAGAGTACCTTCCTCTATACTTCTACTCAATCCTAATCTCACGCTGAGTACTTAAAACCGAGTACTCAGCCTCTCCTTTCTATCTCTAGAAATGATAAGTGTTTTGTCCTAATACAAAGATGTGCTAAGACACTTTAGACGATTTAACAATCACTCTAGACTTTTACACAAATATAAGAAATTGTAGTGTAAGATTTGCTTTGCTTCTTGCTTGCAGAACTTGTGTAGAAATTTGGTCAGCGTAACTGCTTGATCAAGTTCTGTATGGAATGAAGCTTGTGATGGCACTATTTATAGAGACGTCTGGGCATCGGTCATTTCGAATTTCGAAATAACCGTTGGAGGGAAACGGCTATATGTCGTTGTCATCCTGACTTGCTCAGAGCTCTCGGCCAATCACAATCGTGTATCTTCTGTCCTCGATCAGCTCAGCAGATGGTCTCTCCTTTTATGGTAAGGTCAACTGGACAACATACTGTGTCGTCTGAACTTTGCCAAAAGAGGAAACGCTTTGTCGGGAAGTTTTCCTTTTCCAGCTGCTGTCTTGTACGCTTTGTCGAGACTACTCAGCAGCTTCATCTTGAAGTTGTTCCCGAAGGTCTTCTAGATCCTTCCGTTTGTTGAGTTGCGTTTTGTTCAAAATGGCAACATCTTGACATATGCGGGCCGAGTGTACTGAGTTGTTTGACTTGGGCATTCGCTTCCGTATTGGGCTTGGGCCTTCCAATCCTTATGACTTATAACATTTATAACTCAACATTGAACAAACACATTAGTAGAATAAAACAAAGCATTTAAACTTAGTGTGTTTCGAATATGTATTTTGGATTATACTTAAATAATTTTGTCAAATCAAAATTATGTGGAAAGGTGTTTCAACAGGAGGTACGGGCCCGAGTGGACCGTGGGGGACACATGTCGGCAGTTTGTTTTCGCCTAACCATGGTGTGAGTGAGGGATTCAGAGAATGTGTATGAAGGTTGTGGGAAGTGAGAATGAGTTGTGAGGAAGAAGAAGGAAAAAGGGGAAGTATTTATAGGGGATGAGTGGGGAATCCAAGTAAAACTCGGATTCCCAAGGGGTACGCGAGGCGTGAAGGGGCCACGCCACGCGTATCCCACCTCCTGCCCGTTATTTGACACGCAAATGGTACGGTACGCGGGACGTGCGGGAGAGCACGCCTCACGTATTGCACCTCCTGACCCTATTTTGGTGAGAGAAGGGTGAGGACGCGGGGCGTACATAGGGGTACGCCCCGCGTAAAAGACAAAAGTTGAAACAATTTTTCTAATTTTTAATTTGGTGGTTTATGGTTTTATTAATGAGTATTTAATGATTTTATGATTTTTTAAGTTTAATTAAGGAGGTGGTTTAAATAAAATTAATGTGGAGGGAAGGTGGAAGGATTTGAATTTGAAAGGGTGAATGGTGATTTGAGGAGAGAGGAGGTGGAGTGGAGAAGTGGGACAGATTTTTGGAGAAGAGGAGAGAGTGATGGGAAAGGTGGGAGAGGGAAAGGCTACCATGGGGAGTTGTAATTCACAACTCCCCGAGGATACGCGAGGCGTGCCCTTCCACGTGGCGCTTATTTGAAAAGGGGCTAACCGCCGAAGGTTACGCGGGGCGTGGTAGGAGGGGCGCCCCGCGTAACGTGTCTTTTATTGCGAAAAATGAGTCAGACACGCAGATGCGCGGGGCGTACTGGGTTGTACGTCCCGTGTGATTAAGAATTTTTGGATTAAAAAAGGGATTTGTTTTTCTTTTGATTTATGAAAAATAAAAATAAAAATAAAAATAAAGGTAAAAATAAAAATAGAAAACAAATAACATAAAAGAGAGAAAACTAAAAGTAACATAAAAGAGATAACAAATAAAAGTTGAAAAACGGTTATGATACATATAAACACGGGGTTTGAGAAATTCAAACCGATGCTACGTTTAGAGTCGAAGTAGCTCGACTTTCTCATGCGGCGGCTTACTGCAAGTTGTCCGAGTTGGAACTCGACGGGTCCGAACTTCTACTATTTAGGAGCGTTATCGCCTGTCCGGACGCCCTATTTTTGCCCCGCGGGTTTTGTTCGGTGTTTGCCGGGAGGGTTCCTAATGGCCTCTCCTGTTGCTGACGATTCAAGTGGGCTACTTGGCGGCTAAGGTCCCTGCAAAACACCTCACTATCAGCCAAACGAGTTAAGATATCCTTTAACAAGGACGTTACGGACTGGCCATGCACATTATCGGGGGGTGGAGCGTTCCGATTACCGGGCATGGCTTGTGATTGCCCTAGCCCATTTTTCCGATATTCTTGATCAAAGTCGGATGGGGGCCTCAACACATTATTATTATTGCCATATGACAAGTTCAGGTGTTGGTACCGAGGCCTCCATCCGCCGTTATTATTATTGTGGTGGTGTGAATAGGAGTTCGGGTTAGGATTGTACCTTTGATTGCCTCCTATGTAACTTACATTTTCGGTATCGCCGGCGAACGATGTTGGGGTTTAGTGTCCTATAGACAATTATTCTAGGATACAAACTTAATGTAAATGAATTGTTCTTTATATCATTTGTTTTAATGAGATATATGTTTTATAACTATATAAAGGCAATCCCTTTTAAGCACTAAATAAAGTCTAATAAAAGGAAATCCGTAAGTTTATTTAAAGTGATTATAAAGTGTTCATACAAGCATGAAGTGAGACAAAACTTTATAATAAACTAATAAACTTAAAACCACCCCAAGTCAAGTGATATGTTTAGGATTGATATATCACTGTTGAGACTTGTATGTAACAATGTCTTATGTCCGACAGAAAGCTGATCTCACAAGCTTCATATATACAGATATCTGGACAGTTACATGGATCCGATGAAAAGTAGTTCATTAGGATTGGGGATCCGATTTGAGATAACAGGATGGGTAGATTCATCCTTGTCACCTGTTCATCTCATTGGTATTAATAGGTATAACTAATCATCTGACTCAAAGGAATATTAATTGGTATTCTGGATTACGGAATGTGACGCTTTGACTCTGGTGTAACACGATCCTTAATAGAGATGACTCTGGGGTGTGAACAGTAGACGTTGGGTATCACAGGAAGTGATTGCGGGATCGTTATATATTGGATTGAGCATTTATCACTCCCGATAAATGGGAGATACATCCAAGGATCGCTTGTGGAAGACTCGACTCTAAATCCTTGCAAGGTGATAGCTTAAGACTTGAAATACAGATTTCACTTAACCTATCTATTTGAGTTGACTCGGCCTGTACAAGTAAAACGAACGTCTCGCTATATGTGACTTGACATCATCCATAGTTATAAGATACAGTTCAAGGATGTAGTTGATAAAGGATCGAATTATACTGTAACTAATACGGAAAGGTTAACGACAGAATCAACCTGTCTTCTTATGGCTCTGGGGGAATGATTACGGACTTGCTAATCACATACTCTGTACATCATTCCGTTATGCAAAAATTAAATATAATTCTTTGAAAATTATTTAATCACGTTACATACGGCTAGAAGCAATAAGAACCTAATGGGTCACACATAAGACTTGGAACCTAAAAGAGAGATAGATGTTAATTAATTGATGGAAGCCCAATTGAGCCCAATAAGGCCCATGGACCAAAGGGGGGGGGGGTCGAAATTCATGTAGTAAAATACATGAATAATTAATTTGATTTTGTTAATTCTAATTGGATTAGGATTATGAATTAAATTAATTAAGAGATAAATAAGTTAGGAGTTTTAATTAGATTATAATACTCCTATTATTATCCAATAAGGTTATTATTATTATCCTTAATATATTAGATATATAATAAGATGATAATTAGGAATTCTATTCCGAATTGAATTCCTATTCAGTAACCTAATTCTATCTAACTAGGGATTAGATACAAGAGATTATAAATACCCCCTCCCTTAGGATTTTCGAAATCCAAGAGTGCAAACCCTAGAGAGATTTTCGAAATCCCCTATAGTGCAAGAGAGAGACAATTTCGACACCCCCAGTTCGAGGACGAGATTTTCTACGGCTTCCTTCCGATCAATTGATTTAATCTATTTCTTTTATCCTTGATCTTGTGTTGATTAATTAGAGGCAATCTACTTTGGTTTCTATTCAACGGTTGATTCTAAATTAATCTTCCCGTGTTTTATTTCGTGTTTGGGAATTTGGAGAAGAGATGTGGGCACTTCATTAACAATGGTAGATTGATCATCAAAAGGTAATTCTTCTTATCCTTCTTTATATGAAATAACGATTAACGGATCCTAGGGTTAATGGAAATAGGTTAAAAAATTTATATTTCCGCTGCTATACCTTAGCCTAATTTCCAACAAACGGACTACCGGCTTGGCAATTAAGTCCGTCATGGTCTCCACCACAATGATTGCACATCAGGACCTGTGCACTTTTGTTGAGGCTCAACTGGGCTATTAAAGCGTCAAGTTTTTAATTCATTTCCGCCATGGAACTTTTCGGAGCCTCTTTCTCCACGGCGAACGTTTGATGTCGCGAAGGTCCAGCAAGCCGATCTTCTTGCCACTGCATGCTTTTTCTCGCGAGCTCATGAATGAGCTCGTAGGCCTCACTTGCTGACTTCCGAAACAAATCCCCACCTGCAGCGGAATCAACGGTCGCATGATTAGTGGGTGTTAAACCGTGGTAAAAAGTACTTACCAAGTCGTGCTTTCGGATGTCATGGTGGGGGCAGTTTCAGAGCAACTTCCGGAACCTAGCCCAAGCTGCATGAAGGGCCTCGCATTCCAGCTGCATAAAGGACGTGATATCAGTCCTCAACTTGACCGTTTTGGATGGTGGGAAATAGTAGGAAAGGAACTCCTTCTCGAGCTCCTCCCATGACATGATTGATCCCGCCTCCAACGAGTGCAGCCACTCCAACGCTTGTCCTGTCAAAGAAAAGGGAAACAACTTTAGTCTTACAACCTCAACGGGAACACCATTTTGCCGAGAGGTGTCGGCACACAGAAGAAATTTATCGAGATGTTCGTTAGGGTTCTCATGGAGTTCCCCTCCGAATTGACCGCATTGTTGTATCAGCTGGATCATGTCGGTCTTTATCTCGTATGTGTTGGCCGGGATTATGAGGGCGACAATTCCGTTACGATTTTAGGGACGATGCGGAGCAAGAATCTCCATCATCGAACGCGTGTCGTTGCCCCCTCGGATGTTGTTCACGTGCGGCCTTTGGTTCCCTTCGGGCTGGTTGACTTCGGCGTTGGGGTTTGCCATTTTCTCTCTCCGAATCCTACAAAGAGTACGTTCAATTTCGAGATCAATAGGAACGAGAGTATCACTCCGAGATCGGGTGTGCATAAAATAAATAAATGAAATAAATTATAAACAAGAAAGAATATTGTTAGTGAAAAGTATATGTGAAAAGTATATATAAACAATTTATACAAAAAGAATGCTTAGACTAACAATAAAACATTTTTGTCTAATATTGCAAGATATTATAAATCCCCGGCAACGGCGCCAAAAACTTGATGCGTGCGGCGCCTAGGTTGAGTTTCTGCGACGAAATATATATTACGATAAGTGCGTTATGGCTATGGATGTGATCTTCCTAATTACTTTATCTCTACTAGACGCTACGACTTAGGGGCAAGTGTACCCCGTCGTATCAAGTAATAATCCGGTTAAGACCGGGTATCGAATCCGCGGGATTTATAACTGCAAGTATTAAACGACTCGGTTTTGTATGTTATCTAAGAGGTGAATACTTTGATTTGGTTCGGGGAACAACTACAAACTACTCCTAACTACGGGTGAGACAAATGTATATAGCAAAACTCCCCGAAATGATATGGAAAGCGATAAGTTATAAATATGATAAACAACGCCTCTCAGTATATAAACGGTTAATGATTTACTCTTGCAATGACGACTACGTGTAGTGTGACCGACCCGTGAAGTACTTAGACTACGTGGTTCCTAGTCAAGGCGTGTCTAATGCTTGGGACCAGAAATTAGGGCCCGTAAGTTCTATGGTTTGTCAATTCCTACGGTTTCTGGAGCGTCACTTCCGATAAGGCAACACCTATATAAATCCCTAAAGATAGCCCGAATGGCGTCGGAAATCGCGTTCTCCTACACAATAATCAATTACGAGTATCAAAACAAGTAGCAAACATCGAACACAAATATAGAGAAAGAAATCATGAATCATAAATTATAAATATAGAGAATGTAAATGTGAAATACAACCAAGCCTAGTACATAGGAAGAGTACAAGCTAATTAGCAAGTGAAAAGGGAAGAATCCACCCTCGGAACCAGCTAACCGGACTCAAAGCCGTCTCTTAGGACTTGGAGGTGGAGCTTTCGAGCTTGGTGAACGGAGATGGAATGGAACTTCGATGGAATGCCGGAATCAACGAACAAGCTCTCAAGGTGGAAGAGAATTGCTATGTAAACTAAAATCTCACACTATCTAAGAACTATATTAAGAATCTAAAAGTGTATACAAGGCCTAAGGTGTGCAAGATGTAAGATGCCCAAAATGAGTGCTAGTCACTCTTATTTATACAATCAAGCTAGGGCAAAGTTGTAATTTCATAAGATACAAGCATGGAGGAACATGATTTTCTGCAGAATTCCCATGATACGCCTCGCGTATGGTGTGGAACGCCCCGTGTGTTTGCCCATTCCGTCAGAAATCTTCTGCATGTGGACCAATTCCAGATCTCGTTGTCTCAAACACGCCCCGCGTAGACTGGGATGCGCCTTGCGTGTTTGAGTTTCTGAGATTTTATTGCTTGAATTGGGTCTTTCACGCCGCGCGTGGCTGAAGCACGCCCCGCGTAAATGAGTCTCTGAGCTTTTTGCATTGAAGAACTTCCTTACACGCCCCGCGTGTAAGGTGGTACGCCACGCATAGGGTAGTTGACTCAGGGAGACCATGCAGTCCGACTTTCAGGATTAGGCTTATCATTTCTGACACATGTTCCACGCCTCGCGTGGTTGTTGATACGCCTCGCGTATTGCTGAGTAGATCCCACGTGGTACCTGTGGATAAGGCAATTATTTCTGACCAAGTGTTCCACGCCCCGCGTATTTTAGTAGATTTTCACTTCTTGCTCGTACCTGAAATACAATTCTCGAGAGCCGAGTTAGCTTGACGTTTTATTTTCTAAATTAATCAAAAATAAGGAAAATTATCCGAAAGTACGGAATTTATTGTTATTTCGTTATTTTATTTAAAACACTCTATTTTTGCAATTAAACTTATTTATTTAATCTAAAATTAAACCGTAAATCACGCTAAAAGATAGGGACGAAATGCCCCTATCAGTTGTCATCATCGGCTACTCTGAGATTAGTGTAGAACTCCCTCACTAACTGTGGATAAGTGGTTCCAGGGAGAGAGAAGAGCTCGGTCTAGCCATTCTTGGAAATCCATTCGCAAAAGGGTTTCTCGGCTTCTACGAATCCTTTGGAGAACCAGCGGGAATGGAAGACTTTAAGATTTTTGACGTTTTTGAAGATAGGGGAGAACGTCCTTTCCTTAGGTTTTTCTTTCTTCTTTCTTGACGGATGATGCGCCTTCCGTTAAGAAGACTCACTAAGGGATAAGTGTACCCCGTCGTTATCAAGTAATAAATCTGGAAAGTCCAGGTATCGAATCCACATGACTTATTTACCACAAGTATCGAGCTACTTGGTCTCAGGTGTTATCTAGGCTTTGTGGGTTTTGAGTTTGTTTAAGTTAATCTACTCCTAGGTTGAATTACGCTACTCCTAGCTAAGTTATACTAATTCTAACTAAGTTATTCTACACCTAATTAAGTTAAACTACTCCTAATTAAGTTATACTACTCCTAGGTGATCTTTCACTAATGCAATTACCCGAAGGAACATGGTATGAACGATAATAATGAAGTTAGGTTATTAGGTCTATTGATTAAAAACCTAATCTAAGTCACTTGTATTCAAGGCGATTAACCCTACTTACCCTCCTGAAGTTCCTAGTGCGTGATTCCCTTGTAAGGCCGAAACTAGGTCTAAGGCTCAGCAATTTGGGCTTAATCAACTAAGAGGTCGTCAATCTCCTAGGCTCTGACTAGGTCAGATTCAGCTCATAATATGTGCCTACTCGATTTTGGGGCTTTTGAATGAGTTAAACCAATTAAATAAAGCGTAAGACAAAGATTAAACAAATAATCATAGAACAAAACAAGAGCTAAAATATTATTAAAGGCGAAGAACAATATCACAGGGTACAATTAGCCTAGGATTCATAGACTGTATCAAAGAGTACAAACAAGGAAAGATAAAAGGAGATACGAAAATCCCTTTCAGGGAACCTGTCTACTCTGCAGCCGGCTTCCTAGGTCTTAAGGACGAACCTTGAATATTCCTCGAAGAACAGTTTTGAAGGAGCTTCAATGGAGGTTTAAGTAGATGGAGGAGATGGAGAGGAATTTCAAGGGGAAAGCAGAGTAGACAGGTTCCCTGAAAGGGATTTTCGTATCTCCTTTTATCTTTCCTTGTTTGTACTCTTTGATACAGTCTATGAATCCTAGGCTAATTGTATCCTTTGACATTGTTCTTCGCCTTTAATAATATTTTAGCTCTTATTTTGTTCTATGATTATTTGTTTAATCTTTGTCTTACGCTTTATTCAATTGGTTTAACTCATTCAAAAGCCCCAAAATCTAGTAGGCACATATTGTGAGCTGAATCTGACTTAGTCAGAGCCTAGGAGATTGACGACCTCTTAGTTGATTAAGCCCAAATTGTTGAGCCTTAGACCTAGTTTCGGCCTTACAAGGGAATCATGCACTAGGAACTTCAGGAGGGTAAGTAGGGTTAATCGCCTTGAATACAATTGACTTAGATTAGGTTTTTAATCAATAGAACTAATAACCTAACTTCATTATTATCGTTCATACCATGTTCCTTCGGGTAATTGCATTAGTGAAAGATCACCTAGGAGTAGTATAACTTAATTAGGAGTAGTTTAACTTAATTAGGCGTAGAATAACTTAGTTAGAATTAGTATAACTTAGCTAGGAGTAGCGTAATTCAACCTAGGAGTAGATTAACTTAAACAAACAAACTCAAAACCCACAAAGCCTAGATAACACCTGAGACCAAGTAGCTCGATACTTGTGGTAAATAAGTCCTGTGGATTCGATACCTGGACTTTCCAGATTTATTACTTGATAACGACGGGGTACACTTATCCCTTAGTGAGTCTTCTTAACGGAAGGCGCATCAAGTTTTTGGCGCCGTTGCCGCTGATTTATTTCTTCTGCAATATCGAACCAAAGGTTGATTTGTTAGTTTAGGCATTCTTTTGTGAATATTCCTTGTTTATAATCGTTTTTTTATATAATCCTTTATACTTTTCTTTTTGTGAATATTTGTTTTTAATTTTTATTGTTATTTCTAATGATTCTTCTTTTTTGAGAAAATGGCTAGAAACAATGAAAATAAGGAGTCTGTTACGCATTTGCTTAACTTCCTATCTACCCACGAAGATCAAACTGACGATTTGTATTCCTCAATTAAAAATTTATGCATACAAAAAGGGATCCTAGTTGATTCAACCGCGGACGAATCAATTAAAGAACCCAATTTGGTAGGTCAGGTTGATCAGGTAATATCTTCTCCCATTAACAATGAAGAACTGATCGCTAATTATGAGAAACCAAAAGTTTCAATATTAATTGAAGAATCAGTTGAAATTGAGCCACTAGAGAAGAATCCAAAAATAGAAGAGTTCGGTTTTGCTCCATGTCCAGAAATTTTCATTCTCTTTGATCTACCTAGAGAATAAAAAAGGGAGCAAACTAAACTTTTTCATAATTTATTTAAATTTGATCATTTGTTTTCATTAAAATTCTTTGAAACTGATAATCCGTTTTTCAGGTACGGATTATTTATTCAGGAATTTGAATTCCTAACGCGAATGTCAGCATACACCTAGGCGGGAATTCTATGTCGAGCTCACCGACTATAACGTAGCGCTTCTTGGGAGGCAACCCAAGTTTTAATAAAACTTTTCAGGTTTATTTTATTTAGATTATACATTGATCTTTTAGTTTAGTTGTTTAGTTTTCTTTTACGTTTTTTTTAAGTGTTCGGGTTTAAAATTTAAAAAAAAAATTTCGGACCTTCTGCCTGCCAGCTCGCGACGGGCTGAAGAAAAAAAAAATTTCCCGAAAAAAAAAATCCCGACCTTCTGCCTGCCAGCTCGACGCGAGCTGGCAAAGAATAAAAAAAGCGTAATTTCGCCCCGGGAGGCCCAGCTCGCCGAGCTGGGCACTGCCACCCAGCTCGCCGAGCTGGGCATCCCAGCTCGGGCGAGCTAGGCACTGCTGCCCAGCTCGGCGAGCTGGGCACTGCCGCCCAGTCCGCTGCTGGGCACTACCGCCCAGCCCGCTGCTCGGCCGAAATAAGCAACAGTTCGGGATTTTTAAATCCCGAACGGAGTAAAAAAAAATAAATAAATAAATAAATCGTGTCGCGTTGTTTTATTTTAATTTGTTTTATTTTGTTATAATCCCAAGAATTGTACACTCTATCCGAAGTTAAAGTTTCGTTATTTGTTTTTGAGGGCTGAAAACCGAATCTAAGATTGCATGACAACTAGTTTAGGTGTAGGACACAATCCTTGTATCTGTAAAAGCATGAGCTAAAGTTTGCATTTAGACCCTACTTTTGAAGAAATGCTAAAATCATTACTTAGGTAGATAAGTTAAGAATTGAAGGCATGTGATATTAAACTTGAGCTTGGGGAGAACTAGTAAGCATAAAATTGAAACCCAAAGAATTGTGAGTTAAATTTGAGCATAAGAGCGAACATCAAAAAGCTCTTTTTCTTGACATTTTTGTGTGAATGCTTTGACTTGTGGAAAGATTACATATTTTGCACCTAATACTGAGTTGAACCTACATGCGATGATTTGAGATGTTAAACGATGAATCAGCCTCATTAGAATTAACCTTTTTCTTTACCTTATTTTATCTTTTTCATCTACTCTAGGAAGCCCCTTTGAGCCTGTATTTTGTATCTTGTAGATTTTTCTTTCGTTCTAACCCAATTTTTGCAAACCATCACTTGGTTTGTTACTTAACCCGAGTTTTTGCAAAGCTCACATTGAGCCTTTGTTTTCTTCTAGCGCTTTATCTTTGTTTATGGCATCATAGTAGCAAGCCAAAATGCTAAGAAGTGATTGAGCATTACTATCCAAAACGAAAAAAAAAGAAAAAAAAAGAGAAAGAGAAAAAGTTAAAACAGAAAAGAAAAAGAAAAGAGACGAACAAAAGAAGGAGAACCATATCTCCCAAGTCTTAAAACTAGAACGTCTCAGAAAAATATTTGTGAATAAAAAGCTCAATCACTTCCCAATTTGCTAAAGCCATTTTAAACTTTGTTTTTCTAGCGCTAGAACCCCTAACCCTTGTTGTACCTTTAACCCTCTTCTAACCACATTACAACCCCAATTCGAGACTGTTTTTGATATCATCGGAGTCATGTAGCATAGTTGTAACATCCCCAAAACCCTAACATATGAGTCTTCCCACATTCATATATGTTTTCATGATTGAATACATACATTTTAGATTCATCTCATTGTCAGTAGAAGTTTTGTATGCATAATGCGATTATCGTGCGATTAGTAGGCGATTAGTGTGTCGTTAAGATGTAACGATTGGTTAATTGAGTTAGGACTTAAATGAAAGAAAACGAACGCGCCGAACATGTCATAAATGCCAGGATCTTTGTCGATTGATCATCTCGAGGTAAAACAGATAGTTCAAACATTTAGGATCAATTCGAACCTCTATAAATAGTGGAATAATTCCCACTTATCACTCTTTACACTCAAAATCCTTGGCAAATAGGTCGGGTATGGGATGAAAAAAGATACCTGTTAGGATAATGGGACGGGTACGGATAATTAAAAAATAAAAGGGTAAGAGTTTGAGATTGACATTACCCACGGGTATCCTACCCGTTGCCATCCTTAGGTACATGTATGTTTTGAAGTCGTTTCTATTCCAAACTTTGACATTTTTCTTTTAATACCTAATTTCGTTTTCTATAAAATAATAACATTCTAAATATGAATTAAAATAAATACAGATTATCTTTTCGAAAAAATAAATAAATACAGATTATAGACCTCACCCAGATAATTTTGACAAGACTTTATTCACACATAAAACTTCCTATGCATCCATTATATAATTAGGTAAGCATGCACCTCTTTGAATTGATTTTTGATCTAATACCAACTTCTTCTCTTTTTTAGAGATAATACCAACTTCCCATACTAATCAATATATATAACAAAATTAATTAAGATCTCAATCAAGAGATTTTGATTTGTATATATAATTTTAAATTAACACGATAAAATAAAGGTTTAATAGGCTCTCATCCCTCTAAACTTGTAACCTTTTTTCACGTGGCCCCCTAAACAACTTAGGGGACAACCTCTCAACCCTCTCAACTCTAAAAAAACATCACATACAACCCCTTACACCCTTATGTTCGGTCAAAATATTGACCTGAACGCGCTTGACTATTGACCACACCAATGTCACATGTCATTTTTTTATTAAAATTTTCTATTGAGACCCCTGCTCGGCGAGCAAGCCCATTTGTGCTCGGCGAGCAACTACCAGAGATGGATTTCGATCAGAATTCTTATGCCAGAATCCCAACTCGAATCAACTCGTAATACTTCAATTCGACCAGAAGACCCAATCTGACTATGAGGCGACATTGAGCACTATAAATAGGACTTAAAACTATATTGAAGGGCAATTTTTAGACAAGCGTTGTTTTGAATATACAGGTTATGTCCAAGTGATTTTGTATATTCACTTGGAACAAAATCACTTGGATACATAATCACTTGGAACAGCGACAACACCTCGCATACAATAATCACTTGGAACAAAATCACTCGAAATCCATCTCTGGTAGTTGCTCGCCGAGTATAAATGGGCTTGCTCGCCCAGCATGGGTCTCAATAGAAAATTTTAATAAAAAAATGACACGTGACATTGGTGTGGTCAACAGTCAAGCGCGTTTTCTACACGGGTCAATATTTTGACCAAACATATGGGTGTAAAGAGTTATATGTGATGTTTTTGGAGAGTTGAGGGGGTTGAGAGGTTGTCCCCTAAATTGAGGAGGTCGGGTGAAAAAAAATTATAAGTTTAGGAGGGCTTGGTGTCTATTAAGCCTAAAATAAAATAAAATATAGTACTAGTATTGTATTAAGGCCAGATTATTTCCATTTTTTATTAAATAAACAGAAATCCGCAGACAATATGCGTTGTTTGGATAACATATAAAAATTGAAAACGTGGGTATTTTGGATTTCTAAAAAGATATATTAAACAAACAAAGGTTTACAAATTTCAATGTATTTCCTACTAATTAATGTGATCATTTCATTTAATACTACTTGTCAACTACTAACACAAGTTTATTATTTGAACTAAAAACTTTAGACCGTTTAGTTAAAAACTCTCTGATATCATTAAGATATCATTTGAACTAAAAATAATTAACTAATAGTGTTATTTTTTTTTTTTTATGACGTTACAAGTTGGTTTGTTAACTTTGTTAATGTAACATAATGGAATGTTAACTTTAACTAATATAACATGTTTACTACATGATATGTCAAATACGTGTTTGTCAATTTTATTTTTTACCACATGCATCTTAATGAGTAAGTGAATTTGTTCATTCACCGTTAGATATAGGCTTATTAAATCTAAGTCTATGGATGCTTTGAATCTCCACCTTAAGATTCTAATAAGTTAGATCTAACAGTGAATGAGCAAATTCTACATGCTCATTAAGGTGGATGTGATCAAGACTGTATTTTTTACTAATTGTGTAAGACACGTGCTCTCCTTTGCAAAATATAAAACCACATTTTTTTACTTACAAATTAATAAAATCGTATGAGTTTTTTTCCGTGCTTTTTCCTATATTTTATTATAAAATATTCGATATGACTAAAATACAATACATACAATTTTAGTCAATACATACAATTGTATTAGAAACAAGATTATAATATGAAACAAATTAAAAATTTGTTTAGAACTTATTTGAGATTAAATTGATGAACAAATTCGAGTAGAGATTTAATCAAATGAGAAAATTCGTGCCATAATTAATTGGATGAAAAAAATCATGTTGAAATTAACCGAACAAGCAAACTCGTGCTGATAACGTGTTATGAAATAAGAAACACAGTATGCAATGGAATAAGAACAATGAAGAGAAAATAAGTGTATTTCACATATATGTATTACATCAAAGAAATATATATTTATAGACTTATGAACATATAGAATACATAAAAATATCATTTGAGGAGTTACAAAGATTAGAAAAAATGGAGAGTTACCACATTAAGAGAATAAAGAGTTACAATGGTTACATTTATAGACATCCATCAATTCATTCATAATAAGTACTTTTTTTTATTATTTATAAAAAAAAATAGCATTTGATACTTTTAATATTTATAATATTCAACATTTAGATAATGTTGTTTCAAAAAAAACATTTAGATAATGTTTGATAAAACTGGAAATGAAGTGTTAAACTAAATATGTATTAAATTTTAAGTGTTGAATATTATATAAGTAATGAAAGTTTTTTTTTTTTTTTTTTTTGAAGAGGAAATGTCATATATTTAATAAGTGAGAGCATTTTCATATAATAAAGGCCAAACTACTCCCTCTCTGATTACGTTTCTGGCAGCCCAGACACTTCGCCAAAGGTAGCTCGGGTTGTGACACGTTGCAGCATTGAGGATATCCGAATGAGGGACATATTTTTCTTTCATTACTCGGGCACATAGTGTATTTGGGAATTGCATAAGTCGCCAGAACTGCTTAGCAAGTAGTGCAAGGTTAAAAAATTGTAACCATCTGAAACCAATTCCCCCGAAATCCTTAGACTAACACATAAAATCCCATGCTAACCGGTACACCGGTCTCTTTGATTCAGTACCTCCCCACCAGAAGTGGCTAATCAGACCATTAATTTCAGAACAGAAAGTTTCCGGAAGCTAAAAGCATGACATCACATACATGGGAATAGCCTGTATTACTGATTTGATAAGTATCTCCTTGCCCACTGCAGACAGATATCGTTCCTCCCACCATTTGAGGTGTCGTTTAATTCTATCCTTGATAGCCGAGAAAACTACTTTCTTGCTTCTTCCAATAATAGTAGGCAGACCTAAGTAATTAAAATATTAAATGGTGTAACTGTTTAATAAATATCAAAAATACATACTGAATATAAATTAGTTGATAATATTCAATTTAAAATTTTAAACTAAGTATTTTGACTTATTAAAATAAGTGTTATTTTTAAATAATAAAAAAGTGCTATTTAACTTAATTTTTTTTTAAAAGTTGTGCGCAATGCACTTACATTAAATAAAGAAAAATTACATTAAAGACAAAGGAAAACCTTCACCCCACCCCACCCACTCCATGTGATTCGAACACATGACCTCTAAGGTCATATATAAGCTCTCAATCAACAAACTATTTAACTTAATTAAATATGTAACTGGTTGAAAAATTACAGTCATGAATCGCACTTAAAGTAATTAAGTACTTAAACTATTTAATTAAGTGATTTTTAGGTTATCAAACGGGAATTTGAATTTAATTTTTAATTTTATAAAAGGATAAAATTGAAATTTACCCCTATCGCTTTTTTAGAAGTGCAAATTTATCTTTAACGTGATGAATGATATAATTTTTCTCCTAATATTTTCAAACAAAATCAAATTTACTCCTACTTAACATAAAATTTAAATAAATGGTACTACTATTTTTTGACTCGTCATTTAAGTGTGATTAGACTTTTTAAACATCAATAATGTTCATAATACAGTTACAAATAATTTTTTAATATTTTGAAAACAAATTAAATGATTTACTATATTATTAAAATATGCATACTGTTAAAATATACGAAAGTATGGTAACTTATTAATAAACTTATTTAAAATATCCTATATGATATTTGAATAATTATCAAATCAATTACTAGTTTAAAGTTGACGTTCATTGCTAACCTTATGTATCATTTAAAATATGCACTTTCCAAGTAATAGAGATTTAAGAGTGTAATTAATATAAAAAAAAAAAAAAAAAAAGAGGGAAAAAACAAGAAGTCCATAAAAATGCAGAGAGTTGGGATAAGATAAAATAATGGTGGGATAGCTATAAACGTGGGTATTTAGGACCTGACTGAAACATCTTCCTTTACCAAACAGTGACAGCGGCGACCACGCGCCGCTTGCTTGGCTGTCAGAACTCAGAACTGCCTTTTCGCTATTTCCAAAAGCCACTCTCACCGTTTATTCCTTTAAAGGATGCGAATCCTCTGCCTGCTTGTGCACGTCAACTTCTCCCCCTTTTCCCAATTACTGCTTGACACATGCAGTTCAACATGTAATCGTCATTAGTGATGATCATTACTTAAGATAATATTTTTTATTTATTGCTAATTAAATCCCAGGAATCTGGATCTTCTTTTATATCTATATATTCCCAATGCAACTATATTTAGGCCTAAGGTTTTTGGACCTTCAAATTTATACAGGGTAAATTACACACAGCTCACTTTATCCATTTAATATTATAGTCACTAAATTCAATTTTTTAACAGTACCGTATAACCACTGAATTTTGTAATTTTTAATATCAGTGATTATTCAACTTAAACTAGCTCCTCAAAATAATCGTTAACGACTTTAAAATTAAAATATTCAAAAATTAAAGTTATTCGGAGCAACATTTATCATGAAACCACATTTTTTATTTTTCAAAATCACATTTTTTTAAGTTCTCTCTCTGAAAATTCATTTTCTCTTTCCTAACCAAACAACACTTAAATCACCTCAACACGAAAACTTTCAAGAATTATTCCTTAGAATATCATTAACTCTTCGAATTTTTTATTTTGAGGTCGTCAACAGTCGTTTTGAGGCGTTGTGTGATTACCAATATTAAAAATTGTAAAATTCGATAATCATACCATTAAGAATTGAAATTCAAAAACCATAATATTAAAACGAGTAAAGTTCACTGACCATGGATGTAATTTACCCAATTTATATATGGTGGTCTGGTCAACCTTTACCTCATTTTTAACATATATTTATGTTTATTTTATTTAGCAACTACAGCTACAACTGCATACTACACCATTTTATGGCCAACCTTTACCTCATATTTAACATACTACATCTTACCATGCACTTAGTTGTGAACCTAGCTATATATTTTTCCTTTTGGTTTTATTTAAAAACAAGTCACTAAATACCGCCCTCTTATTATTTATTATTGCCCCTTTGGATATTTTCACCCTTTGCATAATTTTGAACAAAAACTGAAAATCCTCTCTCTCCCGAGCAAGAAACTAAAATTCTAAAAAAATTGAACCCGAAAAACTCCGGAAATGGACGATTTTGAACATGAAGTAACAAATCGACCCGAGAACTACTAAAATTAACAACGTTTGCGAAAGATTCATTTTTTCGATGAATTTTCCTGGACGGGAAAAAATCCCGCCTTCCTTAAGGGCAGACAGGATTTTCTCCCATCTACCCTTAGGACAGGCGAGTATTCCACCTGCCTGCCCTTGGGGCAGGCGTGTGTATGATTAGCCCCTTTTATGGGGGACTGAAACATACTTTTTTGGTCAACATTACACTTTAAACACATTTGAAGTGCATTTTTAACAGTTTTTATGAATTTCATTTATTTTCATGAGCCATTAGAAGATTGTGTTGCTGATGGGATCGATTACAGTAGCTGTTTCATTATGGGCACCCTTTTCTAGACAATTTCTGAAGGTATTATATGGGCTAAAAACGTTGCAATTTAAAATGTTTTCGAGCTTATAATTGTTTCGCACAAACACGGAGGAAAACATAAGCTTTTGAGATGTTCACGTGGTGAACGGTATAGAGGAGTTATGGAAAGTGTTGAAGGGGCTTTAAGAAGGAAAAGTAAGACTAAAGCATGTGGTTGTAAATTCAGCTTAAAGTCGTACAATTGCAAGACTTTCCGGTTGGGGGATCCTGGTTAAGGAAAGGATAAAGGGTATGCACAATCATGCATTGGCTGTTTATCCAGAGGGATATTGACAGATAAACGGAGTCACTCATGCATCGGAAAAAATTGGGCGTGATATGAGTTCGGCTTAAGCAAAGTCATGTGCTATTTTGGTGGCAATTCAAGAAAAAAAATACAGTAGACAACCCAACAATAAAACATGTGTACAATTATAGGGATCAATTGAGGAATGATGGGTTTGAGGGTAGAGATGTGGTTAGTCAATTCTTCCATCTAGCTATCGAGAACAAGTATGTTCATTCAACCCTTACTCATCCGGAGACTGGTGTGTTGACGCATGTGTTTATGGCATATCCAAATTCAGTGGAATTTTGGCGAACCTACCACTGGTATATTGGCATTGAGTCAACGTACAAAACTAACAAGTATAAAATGTCATTTGTCGAAATTATTGGGATGACTCCATATACAATTATATTTCAATTTCAATTCAATGATGTTTAAGTATATGATGTTTAAGTATAGTGATATTGCAGTTTAATCCATACAAATATAAAAAAAAAAACTCATATATAAAAGTTGAAATGTACAATATAATCCATACATATATAAAAAAAACTCAGAATACAGTCGCGAATCATTTGGCCAAATTCCAATCACTCATAATCTTTTCCAACTGCTCCGCCCACTCTGCTGACCGATCCTCATCTAACCGTTTCATCTCGTCTAACATATTATAGCACAAGTTAGCCATACAACTAATCCACTGCAAAAACAAAAACAAAAAATAGTTAAGTTCATATAATTAACATTTAGTATTTTTGAACTCATATATTTAAAATCAAAATCATTTACAATCTCACTGTTGGAACGAGTAAGAACATCCGGTGTAGGTGTATAAATCTCGTTAATGACATGTGGATGTGAATAATAGGTGTACCACAACATGTACGAATCATGACATGATGACGGGGGTCCGAGTGGGAGTGTACCGAGATGTGATGATTGATGACGACTCAGGGAATAATCGCCAACTATCGACTGCAATCATATCTGGAACCTCGACCCGATACCGAGAACTACTCTAGAGAGGAATGGCCTTCGAGGGCCTAATAATCATCATCGGAACTATCTGGACATACCTCAACTGGCGGAGGCATCGACTGGACATGTAAGACTCCATCATATCCTGGTATCGTATCCATCCCATGTATGTAGTCCTCATAGTGCGGGATACGAAATCACGACCATACGGTATCTAAATCATATGCACATGTATACAAGTAAATTAATATATTTTAAATACATTATTTCTATAATTAAATGGAAATTGTACCTCTCCCGCAGTAAATCTATCAAGGCAGAAACAGAATGACCTCAGCTAATCCTTTGACTTCTCCATCGAGCTCGATGGCCACATGTGAGCCCTAGGTATGTCTGGCTCCATTGGCACTCCCTCCCGTTGAAGTTTGAAGCATGGGAAGTACTTATATATCCATGCCTAAAGAAGAGTCGGACATCCCGTGATCTACCGATAATCTCCTCTACTAGCAATACCTAACTGACAGTATAAGTATGCTAGTGTAGTTGAGCCCCAAGCATATCTAGCCACATCATCTACCCCGTCATGCACCTCCAGCAAAACAGGCGGGTCGGATTCGGTTGCCACTCTTGTTTATAAATATGGTGGAACCGAACATCAGCCACATCCATCTGATCACCTTAGTATCGGCAATCTGGCCTACAAAACACATATCGATGATGGAAGTGGACACAAATCTGCCACCTCTATAGTGGCTAGTCAATAGCTCATCCCTGGTGACCCCGAACAGCTCCATGACTGAGGTTTGAATCTCAAACGACCCCTGGTCATCGGTCACTATCTCTCCTTTTATTGGGATATGCAGAATCTACCACACGTCATGCAGTAGAATGGTCATCTCACCGAAAGGCACGTGAAATGATGACGTGTCCAGTTGCCAATCCTATGTAAAAGCAGATATCAGAGGCATATCAATGTGTGTGTACATGATCTCTGGGAGGTGTGCCAACCAAGATGCCTGTATAAGCGCTTGGACCTCCTAGGTCGATCTACCGTACCATGCGAGCAGCTTCTTGCAAAGCTGTGATCTAGTATGGCACCTGAGGATACCCATTAGATGCCCTATCTAAATCCCAACAGAAATATGTCCCAAGAAGATAGAAATCACTGAACCATCAACAGGACCATCGGGGACCTGCTCTATTACGACCCAATCCTCATCTGCAGCATCCCTAGAGCGTTTGCTACTCCCTGAAATTATTACACATATAACATTTAAACGATTGAAATCTTATAATAATAACTAAAGTAAACTAATAACAAAATAAAATAAGAATGTAAATTATTTACCGGATGATGACTCAGCAGCAACAAATCGGCCGCCTCTACCCCTCATCACCTGAGGAGGTGGGATCCTCTCGTATGTAGGATGATCTGAGCCATCCACGTCTATGGCAATATCATCTTGCTCATCAGCTCTGATGTGTTGGCGTTGTGCTTAATTTAGAATCCAAAGCTCGTGTATTCTGAGGAGGTTGGATCATTTGACTATCACGAACGCAACGAACGGAATCCAAAAGCTGGAACCCGCAATCAGTGACAAATTCTCAGGAACTGAATTATAGAAACCAAGAAATTTATGACAATGATGATTTAGAAAGCCCATTTTTCCTGCTATAGAATGTTCTAACCCTTTGATTTGGGGGTTTTCACTCAAAAATCTCAAGAATTCTTCTTTCTCTCTCTAAAACTACATTTTTTTTCTTAAAGTCTATATCTTGCTTTCAAAATTCAGTACCTTTCCATTATGGACGAATTGTCATCTATATCCCACCTAATCCCCTGAAATCAGACATTCATGCACTTATTGGGTTGTTAAGATGACATAGACGCTCATATAATGTCATCTCTTTAGAGATCGATTCGTGAATTATCACACTGGTAAGGGTTTGATTACTAAACTTGTACATTTGACTTTTGTTAAAATATTAACTATAATCCAGTCTGTTTTCAATTTTAATATACGTTCATCACATAATTTACAGAAAGCGGTAAATAAATGCAGAATTATAAATTACATTTCAATTTCCATATAAAACTCCTATAAAACTGTTCTAGTCCTAAAAATAAATCTATTAAACCTGCAAAATAAATCAACATTAGCCGCAAGACATTGGGACCCGTCTTCGGATTTACACTACGATATTAGACTTGATAAAATAGGACTTAAACAGATTCTATAATTCATGCACATCAACATGGCATATGAAACTTGATCCACGTCTACCTATCTCTAGTTAATTAATTTTATACCTAAACTACCCTTTTTATCTCGTTTATCAATTAAATATGATGTATTAGGTAATAATGGTGAATATAATCTAATGGAATTAATAATTAATACAAATAACAATTAAAACCCAAACCCGAATTAAACAATGAAATAAAAACGGGATTTCTGGATTTCTAGAGACGTGGCCAATCGGTTATAGGGGGTGGCCGATCGGCCATATCGGCCGTCAATCAGATCTAATGATTAGGAATCCAGAAATCTTATTTGATTCTGGAAATAGCGTGCAATCAAGCTAAATTTAAACATATAAACACCTTAAGAAGGCTCTAAAACCCTTTAGAAAGTTACCTTACGAGCTTTGATCCAACATTTGAGTAGAGGTAGACTATCACGGATGCAATGAACAGAATCTGAAATCTGAAACCCGTAAACAGTGACAAATTCTCACGAACTGATTTATAGAAACCAAGGAAATGATGCCAATGATTATTTAGGAAACCCATTTTCCCTATTACAAAATGTTCTAACCCTTTGATTTGGTGCTTTTCACTTAAGAATCTCAAGAATTCTTCTATCTCTCTCAAAAACTCTCTCTTTTTGCTTAAAGTTTGTATCTTGCTTTCAAAATTCACTCCCTTTGTTGAAACACCTTTCCACATGATTTTGATTTGATAAAATTATTTAAGTTAATCCCATGATTAAGACAATTAAATTTAAGTGGTTTGATTTAATTGTACTAATGTGTTTGTTCAATGTTGAGTACATTCACTAATGAGAACATGAACTAAGTATTCACAAAAAGAAAGACAAAACGAAGTCACCATAAGCAGAGACACACAGCAGAAGCTGAGCTAAGGGTAACTCAGCCTCGTTAAAAGAAAAGTCTTCTTCTGAACAACGCTTGAAGACAAAGCTGACCAAAGAAGCTGAGTAGAATGTAACTCAATCTTAAAGGCAATGTCAATCAAGTCAAGCTGAGTGTTCGCCAGGACAGTGCCAATGATCCGTTGACTAAAAGACAAAGTCTGACACAGGTCTGCACCAATTCAGAAGTCTCAAAAAACCGCCTATAGACCTTTTCGAGATGCATGGACCGTCTGGCGTTTGGCAAGAAGACAAACCTGGCGCTAGAAGACGAAACCTGGCGTAAGAAGACGAAACTGGCAAGCCTGACGCCTGCTAAATTCAGACGACATGATTGGCCTGCAATTCTGGAAGCTAACCTATCAATGACGAAAGAAGACCGTTTGAATTCAACGGATATGTCTGAATTCAAATCATTGAAGCTTCAGATTTTTCTATAAAAGGACAAGTTCATCACTTGGATCCTCTGCCGAATTACAAAAAGAAAAAGACAAGCAAGATCTTCACTAAGTTAAAAGGTCCAAAAGAGAAGCTGTCTGATTAGAAAAAGCAAGTTCTTACACCCAATTCCAATCATTGTGTAAAAGTCTAGAGTGAATTTGTATTCATCTAAAGTGTTCTTCATTTATAGAGAACAATCTTGTATCAATTGTAAAGGTTAGAAGAGTGGATCTGAGTACTCGGTTTTAGTACTCAGTGGTAGAGAAAATCTGAGTGTTCGGTTATAGCGCTCAGTAGGATTGAGTAGACGAATAGAGGACGGTACTCTTGCATACTCAATTGCTTTGTAAACGGTTTGTGGTCTACCTTTAAAGAGCTCAGTAGTGGATTGAAAAAGCCCGGAAGGATTCTGGGGACTGGACGTAGGCGGAGAGGCCGAACCAGGATAAGTCTGCTGAGTAATCTCTAACCCTTCTCTTGATATATATATATATATATATATATATATGTGTGTGTGTGTGTGTGTGTGTTGCTTGCTTAAACTACTCAGTATATAATCTGTAAAAGCCGACGCTGAGTAATCAAAGTGCTGAGTTGGAAACTGACCTAAGTATTATTTCCCAACTCACAAGTGAAACAGTTCTAGTCAGCTTCTGACTAAAGCTGTCGTATATCACGCTCAGCCTTGCTGACCTGAAACTGAGTGAAGTTATTTAAAGGATTAAATTTAGTCAGCATAATTAAGCGAAAAAGTTACATTAGTTCCTACCCCCCTGGAACTAATCCTATTACATTATACGGGACCAACAAGTGGTATCAGAGCTCAAGAGCTCACTATTCCAGATAAAACTATCTTGAGCTAATCCCTGTAAATGGCTGAAAACAGCACTCGTTTCCTTCCAGGAAATCAAACAACACAGATACTCCCTGAGGGATTATCTATTAGTCGGCCTCCTCTGTTCTTCGGGTCAAATTATACATTTTGGAAGAATAGAATGAAAAACTTCATTCAGGCAACAAACATGAGTGCATGGCTGGCAATAGTCCAAGGCCCGTTTGTTCCCTATGAAATTATTGACGGAGTAAAATCTGTCAAGAGTGAGTCTAAGTGGTCAGAGGATGACCTTAAAAAATTACAAAATAATGCTTCAGCTATCAATATGCTTCACTATGCGTTAGATGCTGCAGAGTACAACAAAATTTCAGGTTGTGAGTGAGCACAGGAAATCTGGAAAAAGCTGGAGGTGACCTATGAAGGAACAAGCAAGGTCAATGAGTCCAAGGTGAATCAACACATGAGACTATACAAGCTGTTTGAGATGAACGAAAATAAAGACATCTCTGAGATGAACTCAAGGTTCACCAATATCATAAATGAGCTTAAGAGACTCAGCAAGAACTTCACAGAAGAAGAACAAGTGAAGAAAATCTTAAGAAGTCTCCCCAAGAGCTAGCAAGCTAAGAAGACAGCTGTGAAAGAAGCTCAAGACTTGACCACGTACAAATATGATGAGCTGATTGGATCTCTGCTGACCCACGAGATCTCCATGAAGAATTTTGAGGCTAAAGAAAAGTCTGAGGACAAGAAGCAAAAATCTCTTGTCATGAAAACTGACTCAACGGAAGCTGACTCATCAGATGATGAGGAGATGGCCATGTTCACCAGAAAGATGAAGAGGCTGTTTAGAAAGAATGACAAGAACAGCAAAAGGCCATTCAAAAGAAGCGATAAATACAAAGCTGAGTCCAATGACAGCAAATACAAGAAGGACAGCTCGAAGCCTGTCACTTGCTTTGAATGCCATCAAACTGGGCACATTAAATCAAGCTGTCCCACGCTGAAGAAAGAAAAGAAAGGTAGCAGAAAACCAATGGTGGCAACATGGAGTGATAGTGATGAGTCAACCTCATCAGAAGCTGATGCCACTGAGTCAGCAAATATATGTTTCATGGCTGACGAATCTACTGACTACTGCCTATCTGAGCAAGCTGACCTCTCAGATGGATCTGACCAAGAGGAACACTCCAATGAGGTAACATCTCTTCTTTTGCTCAGAAATGAAATGGTTAATGCCCTGAGTGATCTCTATACACTGACCAAAAAGTGTAATAAGAAAATACAAGCACTCAGCAGGCGATGTGATGAGATTGAAGAGGTCAAACTCAGTGACCTCCAACATCTGCTCCAGGATAATACCAGGCAAGATGAAAACTTGAAAATCATGCACGGGTTTGTCTCTGAAGTCCAATCAGACTCTAAGAAGCTGAGAAATGACATCACATCTATACAGAACCACCTGAGTACATCGGCTAAGAAAAGGTTCTATCCAAATGCTGAGTATCAAAGTACTGGTCAGCACAAACGATACACTCAGTAGAACAGTCAGTGTGACTGTTGTGGAAAGAGAGGACACACTATAAATGTGTGTTGGTATGCTCAGCACCATCGTGCTGACCAAAAGTGGAAATACCCTCAAAGGGTAGTTTTTTGTGACTATTGTGGTAAAGATGGCCTTAAGAGAGTCATAGTTTTTTGTGACTATGTGGTAAAGACTTGCATATGGTTTTCATTAACTTGGAGAAAGCATATGATAAGGTACCAAAGGAAGTACTTTGGTGGGCCTTGATAAGGAAAGGCATTTCGCGGAAATATATTGACATCATAAAGGACATGTATGAGGGAGTATGCACGAGTGTACGTACTAGTGTTGGGAAGACTGAAGAGTTTCCTATTACGATTGGAGTGCATCAAGGTTCCGCACTAAGCCCATTTCTTTTTGCCATCGTTATGGATGAACTAACAAGTTCATTTCAAGATGGTATACCATGGTGCATGCTGTTTGCAGATGATATCGTGTTGATTGATGAGACGAAAGAAGGAGTGGAGAGGAAGTTGGAACTATGGAGACAAACTCTAGAATCTAGAGGCTTTAAGTTGAGTCGAAGTAAGACAAAATATTTGGAGTGTAAGTTTAGCGGCCGTAGGAGTAGGGAGGCAGGGACAATCACCCTAGATGGGAGAGTTGTTCAGGCCTCGGATTGCTTCCGGTATTTAGGATCTATTATCCAAACGGATGGAGAAGTAGATGGAGATGTTGCTCATAGGATTAAAGCTGGTTGGTCGAAGTGGAAGAGTGCTACGGGTTTCCTTTGTGATCCCGGCATGCCTAATAGATTGAAGGGAAAATTCTACCGGATGGCAATTAGACCAGCATTGTTATATGGTACGGAGTGTTGGGCAGTGAAACACTGCCACATCCATAAGATGTCAGTGGCGGAGATGCGTATGTTGAGATGGATGTGTGGTCATACGAGAAAGGACCGGGTGCGTAATGAAATAATTAGGACAAAAGTAGGGGTCACATCTATTGAGAATAAAATGAGAGAAAACCGACTAAGGTGGTTTGGCCATGTGAGACGTAGAGCGCTTGATGCGCCGGTTAGGAGAACCGAAGAGTGGCAAAGGGATGTAGTGGTGAGGGGTAGGGGAAGACCTAAGCAAACTTGGAGGAGGGTGATCGAGAGTGATATGAGTTTACTGGGAATTGAGGAAAATATGGTAGTGGATAGGACGGATTGGAGAGAGCGAATCTGTGTCGCTGACACGACTTGACTTTCACGGTTTTATATGATGGTTCATGTTAGCCGACCCCGAATCATTTCAGGACTAAGGCTTTGTTGTTGTTGTTGTTGTTGTTGTTGTTGTGGTAAAGATGGCCACACCATAAATGTATGCCGTCACAAAATGAAATATGATGCTTCACCTGATCACGCTAACCAACGAGGACCCAAAAGAATTGGGTACCTAAAGATGACTAGTTTAAATTGCAGGTGAGCCTGAGGTGCGCGGAGAAGTCAAAGCTATGGTACATTGACAGCGCATGCTCGAGGCATATGACTGGCGATGAAACTCAGTTCATCACACTTGTGCATAAACGAGGTGGAAATGTAAGTTTCGGAGACAACAAAAAGGGTAAGATAGTGGGATTAGGTACTATTGGAGGAAATCCTACTATTGAGTCAGTCTCCCTAGTCAGGGGTCTCAAATATAATCTATTGGGCGTTGCTCAGCTGTGCGACAGCGGTAGAAAGGTTGTATTTGATGCCACTGAGTATCGGATACTCGAGGGTAAAACAAATGATTTAATTTTAACTGCCCCTCGTGTTGACAATGTTTTCATGCTGAGTTTAGAAAAGAAGTTTTCAAAAAATATATGCTTAGTGTCAAAGGAAGATAATTCATGGCTATGGCATAGGAGACTTGGTCATGTAAGCATGGACCTCCTTGCCAAATTAGCAAGAAAGCAATTAGTTGAGGGATTTACCCAAACTTAGATTTGAGAAGGATCAATTATGCAATGCTTGTCAGCAAGGTAAACAAACCAAAAAGTCTTTTCAAAGTAAAAATGTAGTCTCAACCAAGCGTCCATTGGAATTACTACACTTGGATCTTTTCGGACCAGTCCAGCCGTTGAGCTTGGGTGGTAAGAAATTTTCCTTGGTCATTGTAGATGATTTCTCTCGGTATACTTGGGTCATCTTGCTGAGTAGCAAGGATGAAGAATTTGAGATGTTTTCAACACTGATTAGAAAACTTGAAAATGACAAAGACCTAAAATTAGCTCACATCCGGAGTGATAACGGTGGAGAATTCAAAAACCAACAGTTTGATGAATTCTGTGAAGTCAGCGACATTGACCATAATTTTTCTGCTCCTAGAACTCCTCAACAAAATGGGGTCGTTGAAAGGAAGAACGGAACCTTAGTTGAAATAGCTAGGACAATGCTGAGTGAGAATAGACTTCCAAAGTATTTCTGGGGTGAAGATGTCAACACAGCTTGCTATATACTCAATAGGGCTTTAGTTAGACCTATACTTAAGGAAACCCCCCTATGAACTTTGGAAAGGACGAAAACCCAACATTGGATATTTTCGTGCCTTTGGTTGTAAATGTTTTATTCTTAATACGAAAGACAATCTTGCTAAGTTTGATTCTAAAGCTGATGAAGCTATCTTTCTAGGGTACTCAACAAATAGCAAAGCATATAGGGTGTTTAATAAACGAACTCATGTCGTAGAAGAGTCTGTACATATTGAGTTCGATGAAACTGACCCTACAGGGAAGATAAGTCAGCCGCTGAGTCATTACCATAAGGACTGACCAAAGGTAAAAACGAACCTGAAATTACCTTTGCTGACCAATCTAAAACTACAGAAATTATTGAAACACCTATTCCTGAAAACTCAACACTACCAAAAGAGATCAAGATTCCAAGAGGACACTCAGAAAAGTCCATTCTTGATGCTGCTGAGAACACCCTGATGACAAGAAATCAACTCAGGAGATATCTTAGCAATGTTGCCTTCGTCTCAGTTCATGAGCCAAAAAACATTTCAGAAGCTGAGCACGATGAATTCTGGATTAATGTTATGCAAGAGGAACTTGATCTGTTCAAGAAAACGAAGTATGGGATTTAGTGCCTAAACCGAAGAATCAAAAGACCATTGGAACGAAGTGGGTATTTCGCAACAAGCTAGACGAACAAGGTAACATAGTCAAAAACAAAGCCAGACTTGTAGCTCAAGGTTACAGTCAACAGGAAGGTATTGACTATGGTGAGACCTTTGCACCCGTAGCTAGATTAGAAGCAATTAGAATACTGTGTGCATATGCTAGCTTTATGAATTTTAAACTATTCCAAATGGATGTTAAGAGTGCATTTCTTAATAGAGTTATAAATGAAGAGGTTTATGTTAGTCGGCCTCTAGGGTTTGAGGATTCAAAATTCCCAAACCATGTTTATAAACTCAAAAAGGCTCTGTACGGCCTAAAGCAAGCACCACGTGCTTGGTATGAAAGGCTGACCAGGAACTATGTCAGAGGACAAGCTGACACAACCTTATTCATTAAGAAAAAGGGTAAAGATACCCTGTTGGCACAAATATATGTAGATGACATTATCTTTGGTGCTACTAATGAATCTATGTGCAATGAATTTAGCAAACAGATGCAAACTGAGTTTGAGATGTCAATGATGGGAGAACTCAACTTCTTCCTTGGACTTCAAATGAAACAAGGAAAGAATGGCACCTTCATTAGTCAAACCAAGTATGCCAAAGAAATATTGAAGAAATTTGATATGGAAGGATGTAAGCCCATATCTACCCCAATGGGTACTGACACTGTCCTTTGTGCTGACGAGAAAGGTGTTGGTCCCGTGTGATTAGCTCCAAGGGGGGTTAGGAACTAATATAACTTTTTCATTTTAATTAGGCTGACTTAATCTATTTTCTTGAGTTAGTTAACCCAGCTTTGATCAGCACGGCCGATTATAGTGTAAGACAGCTTTAGTCAGATGTTGACTAGAGCTATTTTACGTATGAGTTGGGAATTGACATTATTATGGTCAGCTTCCAACTCGACACTCTTATTTACTCAGTGTCAGTTTAAAAAATTTATATACTGAGTAAATATGACAAGCAACACATACAGATATATATATATAGAGAGAGAGTTAGAGATTACTCAGTACGACTTATCCTGGTTCGGCCTCTCCGCCTACGTCCAGTCCCCAAAATCCCTTCCGGCTTTTTAAATCCAATACTGAGCTCTTTAAAGGTAGAGCACAAACCGTTTACAAGGAATTTGAATATGCTCGTCTACTCAACTCCTACTAAGTGCTATAACCAAACACCTAGATTTCTCTACCACTAAGCACTCAACACCGAGTACTCAGAACAACACTCTCAATTTTACAATTGATACAAATTGTTCTTTTCGAATGAAGAACACTTTAGATGATTACAGAAAATCAATCTAGCTTTTACACAAGAATAGAAATTTGGTGTAAGATCTCTTTTGATTTTTGTGTGCTTTGTATGTATACTCTTTTTGTTCTTGTTGTAATTGGCTTCTGATCCAAGAATGATCATGTCCTTATATAGTTGAAGTCTGAAGCAAAAATGATTTGAATCTTTGGATTTTTCCATTGATCCAAACGGCTCCTTTTTGAGACAAGTTATGGTCAGCTTCAGTTTTGCAGGCAAATCCTGTCGTCTGAATTCCGAAGGCGTCAGGTTTGTCTTCTTCTTGCAGGTTTCGTCTTCTTGTGCCAGTTCGTCTTTTAGCTAACGAACAGTTGACCCATGCATCTCGAAATTGGCTTTTACGTAATTCCAAGGTTTCTATTATTGGTACAGACAGTTGTCGGAGCTTGTCTTTTAGCAAACGGATCATTCATGCTGTCCTGAAGATCACTCAGCTTCTCTTTGATAGCCGTTGTTTGAGATTGTTTGCTAATACATATACTGAGTTCTCTTTTACTCAGCTTGCATGGTCAGCTTCGTTCTGCAAGACATAGTTCTTAGGAAGACTTTTCTACTTTTGATACTGAGTTTCGTTCCACTCAGCTTCTTGATCTTTAAGCTTCTGTTCTGAAGATGACTTATCTTCTCTCACGTTGAGTTCCACTCTACTCAGCTTGTGTTGTGATCTTATGCTGACTTCGTCCTGTCTTACTTTTTATTTCTATTTGTATTTATATTTATACTCAACAATGAACAAACATATTAGTACAATTAAATCAAAGCACTTAAATTTAATTGTCCCTTAATCATGTGGAAAGGTGTTTCAACAAACTCCCCCATTTTGATGTTGGCAAAATATTTAATTGATGGAACTCAGCATTGAGATTCCCCATGATTGAAATTCTTTTTATGCTTATGAAATTACTCCCCCGTAAGGGTTGCATCTATTGACTTGACTTAACTCTAAACCTTCTAAGATTTAATTGAGTAAAGTTAAGGCACGCTTATGCTGACTTATTTTAGTTCTAGACCTTCCAAGATCTAATTCAGATGAGCCTAGGTCAGCTTTCAGAAGAGGTCAATATGTGGAATATGTTTTGACTCAGTTTTGATACATGGTTAGTTTGATATCAGAGTTATGGGAAAACGTTATCAGAGCAGATGTATCAAGTCTTAGTGTGTACTGAGTATATTCTTTTTTCTTTTATTTGTTTGTTCAATTAAGACAGATTAGCATAAAGCACAATACGTAAGTAAGCATCACACAAGATTAATCAATTTGGAATAAGAGATGCATAATTTTATAGATAGTCAGCAAGACAAAATACTCATAAAAATACAAGTCAAGAATAAATCCTAGCATATCTAGCTAGACTATTTCTTCCTATTGACTTGGGCAGAGTTGACTTTGCCTTTTCCCTTTTGCTGCTGACTACCAGAGGCTTCTAATGTGTACTGAGTTCTATCAACTTGTTCTTTCTCTCCCGTTTTGCCACCATCGGGCGGAGGAGGAACGAAGGTGTCGTTGAGAGCAGCACGAGTTAATCTCACGGAATAAGCCTTAAGCCTCTTCGTGCTTTCCCTTAGACCATCAAAAACTGGGATACCATCGTCCAAGGTATCACGGGGAATTCGGATAGAGGCACTGAGCATACTCAATATATATTCTTGAGATTTTCCTACCCATGTAATAGTGTCATTTAGCATGGCATAAGCTTGATGGTACATCTTAAGCAAAGCCGAATCATAAAACTGACGTTGATCATTCGTGTGGCCCACATGTTTGTAGGTGGCTCGAGAGTATTGCAATAGCTCGTTTGTCTTGAGTTGATCAGTTTCCATTTCCTCTTTACTCAAGTTGAGTAGACGGACAGCTTCGCTAATTTGTTCGACCGAACATTGAGAAATTGAGGAGATTAGCTCGCGAGTGCCGGTCATCTCAGAGTTTAACTTGGTAAAATGTTGATTCAACTCAGCAGAGGTAGCATAGCCCGTGTTGACTGCAGAAAGAGCATTAATTTGGCCTTGAAGAGAATCCATGTGATTCACCATCATTAACTGCAGTTCAGCCAGCTTGACGATGGATTCTTGCTTGGGTTGCTGTGTTTGGACCGTTGTCATGACACTTATTAAATCTTTGAGACCCTTGATCTCATTTAGGAGCTGAGTGACAGACGAGATTTGTGGTGACTCAATATTTGTAGACCCAGCAGCATCGGCATGAGAAGTGTTCAAGTCCTGAAGAATAGTTTGAGCGGAGTCAATAATGCGACGCCCGGACTCAGTAGCATGAAGATAAGTATATGTTGCCTCAGGAATGTTCTCAGTTGCCGGAATTTGAGTGGAACCAGAGGGGACAACTTGGTTAACAATTGGGCTTTTATTTAGGTCAGCTGCAGAAACTGACTTCTCAACATTCTGCGATATTAGAGTGGAAGGAGGTGGATCAGCAGAGATATTGACCTGCTCAATGTTGGTTTGAGTTGGTGCAGGAGGAGTCAACTCAGTTTGAGCAGGATTTTCCTTTACATGCTTTTCATTTTGAGCAGCTTGGACTTCGAGCTCTTGCTCGGCAGGGATTGGATTTTCCAGAGACTTGGCTTGTTCCTCGGGATGAGTAACAGAGGCTTGCTTTTTCTGAAGTTCCGTTGGAGAAGGCTCAGTGGGATTTGAGAAGAATTGGAACTGCATGTCCGAGAGATCGGTGATGGGATCCCGAAAAGGAGAATCACCCAGAAGGTCAATAACTGGGGATTTGTGAGCCTTTTTCTTGAGGCGCCTTAATTTCTTAGCCTTTGGAGGAGAAGGGTCAGCTTGACTAGAATCAAGAGATTCAGAAGGTGAATTTACCCCAAGGTCAGCATGTTCCTTTGCTGTGGGCTCAGCTTGTTCTTCAACCTGCTCAGTGCTGACTGCCTGTTCATGCTCAGCAGCCATTGTTGGCTCAACATCCACTGTCTCATGTTGCTCAACATTTGTTGTCTCATGTTGCTCAACATTTGCTGTCTCCTCAGCATCAAACTGACCTCCGAGATTGCCCAACTCTTCTTCCTCTTAGTCAACAGGGATTTTCTCAAGATCAATTTCTTGACTTTTGGCAAAATGCGAATCATCGGAGATCACGAAACTAAGAGGGGCAGCATCAATAGGACTTAACTCCGAAGATTTCTTTTTCTTTTTCTGCAATGGTTGCTCTGGAGTTTCCTCACTTTCTTCTTCAGGCTCATCTTGCCTTTTTCGCTTCTCTGCTGACTTAGGTGTGTCCTGAGTTTGCTCAGCATCAACTTTCTTCCCCTTTGATACAAACCGGATTTTCTTTGGGGCAGCATTAACATCTTTAGAAGAAGTTTGGATAGCTTTCCTCTTCTTTTCTTTCTTGGTTTGCACCTCCTGTGCAACATCAGCTTCTTCCTCATGTTCCTCAATGGCCTCTTTTCCTTTCTTAGACTTGAGGGGTTGGTTGTATACTAACCCAAACAGCAGAGCCATTGTGATCTCAGTTCCCAAAGTCTCAGTTTCATTAATCAGGTCTATTTGATGATCTTCAAGGATTTTGGTAATGAGGGACCCCATCCTGAGTTTCCCCATACTTCGTTGAAGTGCACCGACAAGAAACATTGGCATGTTGAGTGGTTGATAGGTCAGCATGTGCCAGATGAAGCACTGATCGAAGTTTGAAGCTGATGATGCTGAGTTGATTTTAGGAAAGATAAAGTTAGTTAGCAGGTAGTGAGCCATCTTTTGATTCTGACCCATGCATGTACTAGCTATTTCCCCTTTGTGATCCTCCGGTTTACAAAACGTCACGACGTGGTCAATCCTTTCCTTTGTAGTTCTGAATTCTTTCCCTTTGGCTGGCAGTTTTAGAAGGGTTGCTAGATAAGATGGGGTAATCGTTATTTCTGGCTTTTGACATGAGTTACCAGATGGTCAGCATCTTCTTCGTTAACACAGAGGTTGGAGTAGAATTCCCTTACCAACCTAGGGTAGGTTTTACCAGGAAGGGAGAAGAGTCCAGCCCATCCATTTTTCGAGATCCACTCACAGAACGGTTGCTCAGCCGTTACGAAGCTCGGAGAGAACCACCGACAGCGAAATACTTCATGGTTCTTAACGCTTTTATAGACTTTGAGGAAAATCTTCTCATTGGGCTGCTTGTCCTTCTTTTTCTTCTTCTTTTTCGAAGAGGTTGCGAGGTCAGCTTGAGGGATCTTGCTTGAAGTTTGGTCATATTGACCTTGTCCTTTGGTGGGAGTCTCGCTATATTCCTACTGAGGAGGAGACTTAGGGTTTTCATCGGAGTGATTTCTGTCGTAATCACCACCGGAGAGATTTTGTGAATCCGACATGATTAGGGATTCTTTGAGAGGTTTTGAGATTTGGAGAGTGAGAGAGATGAAAATCTATTTGCCAAGGATGCATAGGAAGTTTTATGTGTGAATAAAGTCTTGTCAAAATTATCTGGGTGAGGTCTATAATCTGTATTTATTTATTTTTTCGAAAAGATAATCTGTATTTATTTTAATTCATATTTAGAATGTTATTATTTTATAGAAAACGAAATTAGGTATTAAAAGAAAAATGTCAAAGTTTGGAATAGAAACGACTTCAAAACATACATGTACCTAAGGATGGCAACGGGTAGGATACCCGTGGGTAATGTCAATCTCAAACTCTTACCCTTTTATTTTTTAATTATCCGTACCCGTCCCATTATCCTAACAGGTATCTTTTTTCATCCCATACCCGTCCCATTTAATTCACGGGCACCCGCGCGTACCCTTACCCGTTAAGAATCAATAAATAAAACAAAAAAATATTTCAAATTTAACAAAGTATAAATTTAATAAACCATCTATCTAAAAATTAAACAAATTGAACCTTAATTAATAAGAATAAATTAGCTTAGTGGTATCACTTAATAGTTGAAAAACAAAAAGTTGGGGTTCACATCTCACGTCTTATATCTAAAAAAACAATGATATTTATTAATATATAAAAATTTATGACGGGTACCGGGTACCCTATTAGGGCTATGTATATTTCGGCCGAGCACAAAGTAAAGGAAAGAAAATTCTACCGACTTCCACTCATTTTAATTACTCTTTCGTTTACTCTCTCTTTGATCTCGTGTCGATTCCTTTAGAGGCAATCGATTTAGATTGATATTCATTGGTTGATTACTAACCGTTTTCTTTTCTTTTGATTTTATTGTTCATGAAATACAGTTGAGAAGTTAGTGGACACTTCGTTTGCAATGATAGATAGATCGACATAAAAGGTACACATGTTTAATCCATCTTTGTATGAAATAACGGTTAACGGATCTTGCAAAAAGGGAAATAGATAAAATAGATAAAATTATTTCCCCTGCGTCTAGGCTTATCTATTTTCCTTCATAATAGAACCCGACCATCATCCTCCACTCATTAGGATGAATCTGGCCGGGACACAAATTGAACTCATGCATCACTTCTACGAAGAACGACATCAAGTGCAACCACATCCCAGCCTCCAACTGCTCATCTTACATGATCATTTCATTCGGAGCCATAGCATCATTCGCATGAACATCCCTCTCGAAGTGACTAATCTCATAAGGAACCCCTCTGCAATATGTCGCGAGCAGCGCCACTAGGTTCTTCCGCACGATAATGGAGTAGGCTTCTCCAAACTCGGGGATTCTGGTTTCTTTGGTCTAGTTGACTGATCATATCAAAGTCCATCTGAACTAAGTGTGACAGGTCCATGAGGCCACATGTTTTTCCACATGCGTTTGTACAAAGTAAGAAGGTTTTCCCCATCGCTCACCAGATACGCATGTACTTTCATTATCACCTCCAACGTCTTAGGCTTGAAGACACCGACAGACCTAGCAATTGATGGAGGAAGTTGAATGATATGAGCGCTTCATGCACGGGGTTTGTTCGACTTCGAGGTACCCTCCCTACTCACCTTTTCACTCGAAAATTTTCGCTTCCTCTAACGACTTTGCCTAGAATCAGTCAAAGTGAAGTCACCAGGATCAACAAGAGTCAACTTCACTACTTCACTCTGGTTGGATTCACCAGACATATTAGAGCCAAGAAACAACCCCAAATAAACCACCCCCCCGAGAAAGAGCAAACATGCAAGGAATAGCAGCAAATAAACCTCAAAGGAAGAAAAGATTAACCTTAACGAACGATGAAAGCAGGCGCTAGTTAACAAAATTAGATGCTCCCAGCAAACCGACCGACCTTAGGGAACTTACATAAATAACAAGTGAGGGGCAAGACAAACTGATGCACCATTGTCGAAGCAATGAGCAAGGAAAAAATATATTTAGCTTCGGTGAGATCTAAAAGCAAAATAGAAGCAATGGCAAATAAAAGTGCAAATAGAAAGCAAGAAATGCTTTTATAAGATCAGCAAAATTCTAAGAGGCACCTTAGAATCCACCACCAGATGAGATTAGACACATGACACACCCATGCGCAGGGACGAATCTAAGATTTCTAGACCGTGGGGGCAAACTATATATGCGGTATAAAAAAAATTGTACAAAAAATCAATAACAACATAAAATAAAAAATTTGAATTACACATATAAGTTCATTAGCTTAAATTAGTTGAATTAGATTAGATAAATTCTAAATTAGATTAATTTAGTTGGATTAGATAGGTTCATTATACTAAAATGCTAATTCCTTTTTAAGTTGGATTAGTTCAGTGCTAATTCCTATTAAGTTGGATTAGATAAATTCATTATGCAAACCTCTTGTTAATAACAACAACAAAAAATACTTAAATTATAGCAAACTAACCATATTAATAACAACAAAAAAATACATAAAATACATAACAGTAAAAATACATAAAAAATACAGCAATCCCCACCTCCCTGTTAATAACAACAAAAAAAATACATAAAATACACAAAACAATACACGAAAGGACTAAAAAGGAATTAGCAACTCTACCATATTTCCTACAAAGTAATTAACATCACATAAAAAATAACAAACCAAACAAACAAACAGACCCGCTTGCTGCTATTTTGTTTGAATCCAACTATTGAGAGAGAAGAAGTCGTTCCAGAAAAGTAGAATTAGAGACCTAGAGGAGATAGACAATGAGTGAGAGAGAGATCGTGAAAAAGAGGGACGATCGATTAGGGTTTTCAATTTGAAATTGAGAGAAGAGAGGGACGGTTAGGGATTTTGTGAGAAGAGGGAGCGATTACTGAAAGAAAAGAAATAAGGAGGACAGAAAAAGGGCTTGGTTGTGGCCTACATTAGTTTATGTTTTAATTTGAAACTTGTTGCACAAAACGACATTGCTCCACTTAAGTGGAACGATGTCGTTTCACTTGGTGCAACAAGTTACAAATTAAAACCTAGACAAAAGATATGTATCTTCTTCCTTGTGTTGCGTGAAGTTCAGCATCAATGGCGTCTTTGGCCTGCAATTTATTGGTGCAAACTCAAAAAATTGAAAATTCATATCTGGGTTTTTATAGAGTTTTAAATCTCAGTGGGGGCAAGTGCCCCCATTGCCACCAGTGTAGATCCGTCACTGCCCATGCAGCATTTTTTTATCACGCCTCATTAAATGACTGACACATCACACATAATGAAAACCTTTTTTCTCTACCTACATCCTATAGGGAGATTGTTGCACCATTATAGCCTATAGTTGGCTCTCGCTCACTAATATTATTCCGACCATAAACAAGGCGTCCACACTTTGACATTTGTAGGAGCAACTAGTTTCTCAATCACTTCAACCTTAGCCTTGTCAACTTCCATTCCCTGTTGTTAGACGAGGTGCCGCGGACCGGGGGTGGACAACCTCATGGCGACGTAAGCGGTAATTGGCGCCGAAAGCAACCAATCGTGGAATCAAACTGCTCGGCAGGACCGGAGCTCGGAGATATGGAAGAGTCGCCACCCAAGAATGGGAAAATGAACACCGATCCCTTGCGGGAGACCGGTGTGGGTTCGGAAAACTTAGGTACGAGCCGAGAAGGCTAGCTCCTTTCCGGAGAAAGGCTACTAGGCACCCCGACATCGCCCGGTTATGAACCACCGGCCTCCTACTCAGCATGTTAGGCGATAACGGACTAATCGTATACTTCTTTAAGTTTAAAATTCATTTGAAACCCTTTTCTTTCTCTTTTTAGAAACCGTTTTGAGCATATGATATTGAAAAGCCACATCAGTAAAGAATCACCCATTTATGTTTATACATACACAGAGAGGGGGAAGAAAGAAGTGATTTATTTACAACCGTATTAAATATTATGTCGTGTGTTTATTCTACACTAACTTATTTCCCAAAAACGGATTTATTTACATGGTTCGCACCTTAATCGCCGTTGGAACGATTCAGGTGCGTTTTAAAACCCCGTTTGATGAAGTTTACCCGAATCGCCGTTGGAACGACTCGAGTATTTGAAAACGTTTGAGATAAAAAACCTTTTAATGAGAAAACATGGTTAAACATACAAGTCAATTTTATTTTGTACAAATTCTTTAAGAAAATGGTTCAAAACTCTATTATTCGCAAAGAAAACGATTTTAATTACAATGATCCATTAATCCGCTTTTGGAACGGATTAGGGTTTTAAAACTTGGTATTTTGAAGACGATTTGAAATATTAACAAGAATGACTCCACTTATTTACATTACAAATCTAAAAAAACATTAGTTTAAATAATTCAATTGAAAACTCTCTTTTTGGTGATTTATTTTCCCCACTTACTTAATGGACTCTTTAACTATTATAATTACAATAAACTAACATTTACACTCAAATGAAGCCCTTTTGGAACATGGACCCATGAATGGGCCAAAAGAATAAAGAAAATGGTTTTAGACCATATATATATATGTATACATTTAAATCAAAAAAGGAAGATAAGAAAATAAGATTTTAACCAAAAATCACTATATGTATATGAAGATAATAAACATAATATATCTTATACTTTGAAATGTGAAAATAATAAGTAAATCCTATAACTAAGAAAGTAATACTTATCTAAAAATAATTTAATTCAATAATCACTAAAATAACCCAGATATTCCAAAAAAAACTATGCATATATATACATAATTAATATAGTTTAAATATCAAAAATACCATATGCTAATGTCTATTCATTATTTCTCAAAATATCAAGTAACTAATATTTAAATATAACCTAAGTTAATAAAAAAGGAAATACATATATATATATTTATACTTATATTACAAAATAGAATAAAAATAGATATACAAATATTCTAAAATAAATATATATACTAAAGTTCTAAAATAAGTTGAAAAACATGTATTACATAATTATATGTATATATACTAAGGATTAAAAGTCTAAAAGTTAAGAAAAGGGGACCGAAATAGCATTTTTTATATTTTGGCAGATTTACCGACGGAAAATCCGTCGGTAAACAGCCTTTAGTGACAGAATTGGTAAATTACAGCAGCACTCCAATATTTTCCAGATTTATTCAAAAGATTTAAATTAAATCTAATTCAATCGTTTTGGACCTCCGAACTACCAAAAATGGATCATAGTTGAAAACGGAAGTTCCTAAAACGATGTTTTTATTTTAAAACGTTATTTGGAAATTTCTTTTAAGTTAAAAAAACTTATAATTACAACGTTTTCGACACCCGAACTACCTTTTTATTGGATCACGGTTCGTATTGGGATATCAAAACGAGGTTTTTTATTTTAAAACAAAAACCGAATTTTATTTAACACGAAACGAAAATTAAATAAATACACTAACTAAATAAAATGTGACAAAAATAAATAAATGACTAAAGGAATAAAAACTATAGCATAAAAAAAAAATAGAAGGAGAGAAATAAATTAAATAAAATAAAGAATCTAGTCCTCGGATAATACCTTTAATTCGGTATCTGACAGTCGAAGCCGATTGATTCCAGGAACCGCGAGCTTCCGTTTTTTTATGAAAATTTAGTAAAAATTGAACTTAGGAAATTTGGAATTTTTGAGAAAAAAAATATTTTTCTCAAAAAAAATCCACTCTCTCTCCCTAAAAATGTTTAGAGTGAGAAAGTTTTCCTAAAAAAATCCCTCCCAAAAGCCTCCTTCTTCACCTTAGGATCCGTGCCTTATATAGGCCCACGGATCCCGGAACAATGGGCGACGCCCAAAAAAATTTGGGCGTCGCCCATTGTGGTTGGGCGGCCGCCCAACGCGAGGTTGGGCGCCCCCGCCCAATCCTCGCCGCGGTGCGTCCGACGGACGCCGCGCGCACGTCTCGAGTCGTCGAGCGGGCGTTCGACCATCGTCGCCCGCGTGCGGGATGCCGTTGCGCGCCCACGTCGTGCCGTTAATTTTCCTCCGCTTATTATTCTTTATATATTTTTCAAAACTTCCGGAATCAATCGCTTCGACCGTCTCGTTTCAGGTTTTCGTCACAGGTCCTCCGACTCGGTGTCTACAGTTGCCCCTACTTTTCTATTTTGACAGTGATGTGTGTGGTTCGAAAACGTTTTTTGCTAACGTAACACATGCAATGTAAAACATATAAAAGTAAAGACACGTAAAGAGTAGGAGGGAACGTACCTGACCTTTGCGCTGCACGCTCCGACGTTGTTTTCTGGCTTCTTCAGACTCTGCTTTGGGGTTGCACCCTAGTTCATGACTGCGGGGATAATGGCTAAATAGCTACCCTAGTTTATGACTGCGGGGATGATGGCTAAACAGCTACCCTGGTGTACGACTGCGGGGATAATGGCTAAATGGCTACCCCTGTTCGTGATTGCGGGGATAATGGCTAAACAGCTACCCTATTTTGAGATTGCGGGGATAATGGCTAAATAGCTACCCTGATTTCAAGATTGCGGGGATAATGGCTAAACAGCTACCCTGATTTCAAGATTGCGGGGATAATGGCTAAATAGCTACCCTGACTTCAATATTGCGGGGATAATGGCTAAACAGCTACCCTATTTCAAGATTGCGGGGATAATGGCTAAACAGCTACCCTATTTCAAGATTGCGGGGATAATGGCTAAACAGCTACCCTGATTTCAAGATTGCGGGGATAATGGCTAAATAGCTACCCTGACTTCAAGATTGCGGGGATAATGGCTAAACAGCTACCCTATTTCAAGATTGCGGGGATAATGGCTAAACAGCTACCCTATTTCAAGATTGCGGGGATAATGGCTAAACAGCTACCCTATTTCAAGATTGCGGAGATAATGGCTAAATAGCTACCCTGACGTCAAGATTGCTGGGATAATGGCTAAACAGCTACCCTTGTTTGTGATTGCGGGGATAATGGCTAAACAGCTACCCTATTTCAAGATTGCGGAGATAATGGCTACATAGCTACCCTGACTTCAAGATTGCGGGGATAATGGCTAAACAGCTACCCTATTTCAAGATTGCGGGGATAATGGCTAAACAGCTACCCTTGTTTGTGATTGCGGGGATAATGGCTAAACAGCTACCCTATTTTAAGATTGCGGGGATAGTGGCTAAATAGCTACCCTATTTTGAGATTGTGGTGAATACGGCTAAAAAGCAACTCCGGTCAGCGACCACGAGTCAGATGGCTAAAAAGCAACTCCGGTCTGCGACCATGAGTCAAATGGCTCAAAAGCAACTCCGGTCTGCGACCAAGAGTCAAGTAGCTAAAAAGCAACTCCGGTCTGCGACCAGGAGTCAAATGGCTCAAAAGCAACTTCGGTCTGCGACCGAGAGTCAAATGGCTAAAAAGCAACTCTGGTCTGCGACCGTGAGTCAAATGGCTAAAAAGCAACTCCGGTCTGCGACCGTGAGTCAAATGGCTAAGAAGCAACTCCGGTCTGCGACCGTGAGTCAAATGGCTAAAAAGCGGGGGCTGTTTCTGGATTTTCTTACCACACTGTTGTCTGTATTTTCTCACTGGAGCTATCATCTTGAAGATTCGATGGGCACATGTCTTAGTCTGAAATGATATAGACTGATGATTGTTTTTCTGTTGACTGTCGTCTGTATTTTGGCTGGTGTCACTGTTCTATAAAATTTGACCGTTGTCTGGAGTTCATATCTTGACAATGTTGGTCACTGTCTGGTTACCTATGAGATCGCCTCAGCTTGCGCTGCACCGATCACCTGGTATGCATCATTGCTTTACTTTAGTGTAGTGGAATGTATGCATGTATGTATGATTTATGTTTTTGCCCATGCTGCTTTTTATCTGTCTTTTTTTCTTTTTCTGTAGAGTGATCTGCATGCCCACGAGCGGAGACAGAGCGAGCTAGTGCGGGAAGCTGATGCCCGAGTTGGTCATGTGTATCAAGAGAGGAACGACCACTGGTTGGGGATGATGCGACGGGAGACTGAGGGTCGCCTTGCCGTCGAGGAGAGGGCGCGTGATGAGTCGATCAGACGCCTTGCTGCAGAGGAGAGAGCACGAGCTGCTGATGAGAGAGCACGAGTTTCTGAGGAGAGAGCGCGAGTTTCTGATGAGAGAGCGCGTGCTGTCGAGGAGGCACTATCTGCGGAGCGGGCATCACACCTGAGAGATTTTGAGAACTATTGGGACTTTCCTCCGTATTAGACTCGTTATATATTGCTTTGTAGCTTTCATTGTTGCTTTGTAGCTTTTATTAGGGTTTCTCCGATGTATAGCTGATGTATAGGGAGTGGGGTGGATAGTAGGTAGGCTTTTTGTGAAGAGTAGGATAGGAAATGTATAACTCGTGATTCATATTACCATGCATTCAGTAGATTATGATGATTCCAATCATTCTCGTCAAATATATTCATGCCTTTATTTATTTACAAACAACAGAAATACTTAGTCTCTTATACATTGTTTTTGTAATTGCTCAAGTTATAACTATTGTTACCAGGACCCGCCTTTCGGTTTTCGGATCCCGGCGATTTTTCTCCTCCCCTTTTACTATCCCGGAATTTTTAAGTGGGTGCCCTTTCGGGTTTTCACCCATTGGGATTTCCCTTATTGTTGCATGGGTCGCCCTTTGCGGGTTTTCAACCCATCGGGAATTTTTCTTTATTTTTCTTTTTTTTTTTTTTTTTTTTTACGAAAAGTATTCCTTAAGCCTATCCAGGTTGGTAGGTTCGGAGAATTCCATGCCGTCCATCGTGGTTAACTTCACCGCTCCTTTGCTTAGTATCTTTTTTACGACGAATGGTCCTTCCCAGTTAGGCCTGAACTTCCCCCTCGGGTCGGTGTGCGTCACACGGATCTGTTTCAGCACCAAATCTCCTTCTTTGATAGGGCTGGTCTTAACTTTTTTATTGAAAGCCCGAGCCATCCTTCTTTGATATAACTGTACATGGTAAAGGGCTTCCATCCTTTTCTCATCAACTAAAGCTAACTGCTCATATCGCCTCTTCACCCATTCCGTTTCGGGAATTTCTGCTTCCACTGCGATTCTCAACGATCGCTTTCCGATCTCAATCGGCAGGACTGCTTCTGTTCCGTATACCAAGGAGAATGGCGTTGCCCCCGTTGAGGTTCTAATTGTCGTGCGATAAGCCCACAACGCGAGTGGGAGGTGCTCATGCCAATTCCGATTTGATTCCACCGTCTTCACGAGAATCCTCTTAAGGTTCTTATTAGCTGCTTCTACTGCCCCATTAGCCTGTGGACGGTACGGAGAAGACCTGTGATGTTCAATGCCATATTCTCGGAAAAGGTTCCTTACTTTCCCCTGAAATTGGACTCCGTTATCCGTGATCATGTGGTGAGGCACTCCGAACCTGGTGATCAAGTGTTTTTCAATGAACTTTCTCATCTGCTTGGATCCCAGTTTGCTAAACGACTCTGCTTCTACCCATTTGGTGAAATAATCGATGGCGACAGCAATAAACTTATGTCCATTTGAAGCGTTAGGCCTTACTTCGCCGATGATGTCAATGCCCCAAGCAGCGAATGGCCAAATAGGTGCTAGCACATGTAGTTCCATGGCCGGAAGATGACTGCAATCGCCGTGGATTTGACAATCGTGACATTTCTTTGCATACTTGTTACAATCTTTTTCCATGGTGAGCCAATAGAATCCTTGTCTGATAATTTTCTTAGCTAGTACTGCTCCTCCCATATAGGCTCCACAAATTCCCGAATGTACTGATTCCATTGCCTCGCGGGCTTCTCCCGCATCCAAGCATCTGAGTTGTAATCCATCAACGTGCCTTTTGTAAAGCAAGTCGTTGTGGATGACGAACTGACGAGCTAGCCTTCTAATCACAGCTTGATCCCTAGGTTCTGACTCTGCCGGATATGTCCCATCTTTCATGAAGTTCACGATATCGAAATACCATGGTTTTTCATCTGTCCCTAACAGCATTACGTCCTCGTAACATGGTTTGTGAGATCTTCTCAATACCAACGGCTTCGAAGCAAGGTTCCGGGGGTTGTCCCAAACTGACACGAAAGTAGCCAAGGCATCCGTCGCCTGGTTCTGTGCTCGAGGAATATGATAGAAACGACATTCCTTGAATCTTTGTGCCAACCCTTCTAGCTGATCTAGATATGGACGTAGCCTTTCTTCTCTCACTTCCCAGTTTCCTTGTGCCTGTTCGATGATCAACTTGGAGTCACCCCAAATTTCGACATATGATGCTCCCAGTGCCGCTAATGACTCTAAACCATAAATGCACGCTTCATATTCGGCCATATTATTAGTGAGAGGGAATGATAATTTCTTGGCCATCGGGATCCTTTCTCCTTCCGGTGAGGTAAGTAGTACTCCTACTCCGGCTCCATTCGAATTAACTGCTCCATCGAAGAACATTTTCCACGGTATAACTTCGATTGCGTTCAAGTGCTCATCGGGGAAATCATAGCTTACTTCTTCCTCTTCTGCATTCAGGGGTTGGTTAGCCAGAAACTCTGCCACGGCCCTTCCTTTGATAACCTTCTTCGTCACATATTCAATGTCAAACTCGGATAAAAGCAACAACCATCTGGCTAACTTCCCCGTCAAGGATGGAGTTCGGTATAGATACTTCACGGGGTCCATCCGAGAAATAATGATCACTTTATACGATTGGAAATAGTGCCGCAGTTTCTTTGTCAACCACACCACTGCCACACATGTCTTTTCGATCATGTTGTACTTGAGCTCGTACTCCAGGAACTTCTTACTCAAATAATACACCGCGTGCTCCACACCGGTGTCTCCCTCTTGAGCCAACATTGCCCCAATAGATCGCTCCTCAATCGCTACATAGAGGAGAAGCGGCTTTCCTAGTTTAGGCGGTCTCAGCACTGGCGGATTAGATAAATAGCTCCGGACGCTCTCCAAAGCTTGCTGACACTTATCATTCCAGATGGTGGGTTGGTCTTTCCTTAACAACTTAAAGATTGGCTCCCCAGATTGCGGTGAGTCTCGCTATGAACCGACTGATATATTGAACCTGCCCCAGAAACCCTCTCACTTCTTTCTCATTTTTCGGCGCCGGCATCTCCTGTATAGCCTTCACTTTATCAGGATCCACCTCGATTCCCTTATTTCCGATTACATAGCCTAAGATTTTCCCCGATGAAACGCCGAAAAAGCACTTCTTTGGGTTTAACCTTAGCTTGAATTCTACAATTCGGGCCAAAAACTTCTCGAGCGCGGCAAAATGCCCTTCTCTTGTCTCTGATTTGACCATCATATCGTCCACATAGACTTCTACCTCCTTGTGTATCATATCATGGAACAGTGCTGTGGCCATTCTCTGATAAGTTGCCCCGGCATTTTTCAACCCAAACGGCATTACTCTGTAACAGTATGTCCCCCACTCAGTTGTGAACGAGGTTTTTGCTTTGTGCTTTTCGGCCATCTGAACTTGCATGTAGCCCATGAAACCATCCACATTCGTGTGTAAGACGCTTGATGCTGCACTGTCGATCAATACGTCGATATGAGGCAATGCGAACTCATCCTTGGGGCATGCCTTGTTAAGATCTCTGTAATCAACGCACATCCTTACTTTGCCGTCCTTTTTTGCGATTGGCACCACATTTGCGACCCAAGGGGGATAGTCGATCACTTCGATGAATCCTGCTTCTAACTGCTTCTTCACCTCCTCTCTGATCTTATCTGCCCATTCTGGTCTCATACGTCGGAGCTTCTGCTTTACGGGCTTTGCTTCGGGATAAGTTGGAATGCGGTGAGTTACGATAGATTGATCAATTCCAGGCATGTCTTCGTATGTCCAAGCGAATACAATTTCGTATTTTTTAATTATTCTCTCAAATTCTTTTCTCTCTTCAATAGTTAATGCTTGAGCAATTTGTATAAGTTTAGGATTTTCATTCGTACCAAGATTGAAAGTTGACATTTCTATCGTATTGATTTCAAATGTAGGCATGTTATATGAATGAGAATGCATGGAATGATCATGATCGACATCAAGCAAGTAAGCAAAATCAGAATTCATTTCATTGATAGCATGGGTGATTACATCATCTGATTCAAACAAAGCAGTAATACAATTTTCGTCATCAGGGTTCTCGGGCTCCTCATGAACCTTGGAGGTACTGGGCTCGTCCACCGCTCCCGCAGTCGCTTCGATGGTGATGACCTGCTCCTCGGCATTTAAATCCAGCATCATGATCTCCTCGACAAAGCAGCTCGCCTTTCCTTTGCCCCAGTCGGCAACATCATTGAAGATTTTGAACCCTGGCAGAATCTTCCCTTCTGTGCTAGTCCATGCCTCGGGGGTCCCTGAATACGCCTTCCCATGCCCCTCGTTCACAAAATACTTCCTCAAGCCTACTTTTCCTTCAGCACTCGCATTGGACGGACTCCCCTGCTCATATCCCAAACCCTTCCGGGTTTTCTGACTCTTAAAGTCCGGAAATTCTGGCAACCCCTGATGGTGTGCTCCTAAACCCATTCCCGGGATGAAACTTCCCTTCATCATTTTCACCACATCGGTGGTCATGCTCGACTCGTAAATCCCGGAGACTTGGAATCCGGAGAAAAGTTGAGGCTCAATTCCCAGTGCTGCCACCGAGCTCAATTTCTCAGCTCTAATTGTTACTATCTCCTCCCCGAAGGGGAACTTAATCATTTGGTGGAGCGTGGAGGGCACACCTCCTAACTTATGGAACCAAGGGCGTCCCAACAGCACAGCAAAAGTTACCGGGATATCCAACACCGTGAACTCAGTTTCTTCCTCGTGCGGCCCCACTTTCAACTTGGCCTTGAAGACTCCTTCAATGTGCCTACGGCTGTCGTCATATGCTCTAATCACAGTTTAAGAGGCTGTCAGGTCTCCTCTCTCCACTCCCAACTTCGACAAGAGTTTCAACGGACAAACATTAATGGCCGATCCATCATCGACCATCACACGGCTAGTCTTCTTCCCGTTAATTTCCGCTCGGATATACAATGGCTTATTATGAGCCTTCCCCTCTTCTGGGAGATCTTCGTCAGTAAATGTGATCTCAGTCTTCTTTCGGGCCATAATTGCCCCTACTAGCGCTGCCGGCTCAGTATTGGTGGAAATAACCAAATTCTGCAACTCCTTCATCAGGTTCTCACGATGGTACTTAGAATGGCATAAAACTTCCCAGACCGTAGACTTAGCTTGCGTCTTCTTCAACTGCTCAAGAACTTGGTCATCGGGCTTAGGAGCCGACCCTTCTCCAATCTCAGTCTCTACCATTGGTGCCTTTCCCTCGGCCACACGACCTGATCTCGTCATTACCGCAATTTCCGGCTCATCATCCGATTCGTCCCAAATGTTAATAGGAACCCTTTGATTGGCGTCCTCCTCGTCCGAGGAACTCTCCCAAATGTCCACGACCATTAAATCCATGACGTGAGGAACACTCGGATTCAGGAAAAAGGGATCCGCTGATCCGTACAAAGCCCAACCTATCAACTCATCATAGTCACGGAGGGACACTCTACTCATTCTTCTTGCGGCCAACGGAATAGCACCTCGTTGTATGCACATAAGCTGCACCTTATCGCTCATTGTCTCATTACACTGCTCATAACGGTGCCTCCACCTTCTAGCATAATCCACAAAATGTTCCTCGGGGAATTGCCTAATCCTGTCCAAATCGTCCAGGGATCCCGTCCATGGAATGTACATTTCATATCTCGCCACAAAGGCATTTCGGAGTGGTATCCAATGACCCATCAAGGTTTCCGGAAAATGATCATGCAACTCACACTGCGGAAATCCGGCGTTATACATATGATTGCGAAATATCCTCGTATGCTCCACAGGATCCTGGTATCCACCATACCTAGGCATCTCTAACACCGCATCGGGTGTTTGGTAAGACGGGGAGTCAGGGGTTTGCTCTGCCAGCATCCATACTGTATACTCCTTGATAAATCTTTTCGTCATTGCTGCCCAATCGGTCTTAACATACATCGGCAGCAACATGTACCACATTAACGGTTCACCCATCAACGAATTACAAAACAAGCTAGTGATCTCTTCTTCTTTAAAGCCCAAGGGTGCCATGGCCGACAAGTAAAGATGAAGGTGTTCCATAGGATCCTTATTGCCATTATACTTGCTAACCCTCGGTAGCGAACGCTTGATAGGTCCAATCTGCATTGCGAAGCGCTCTGCGGCCCTGTCCTCGGCTCTTTGGTACTTTTCTAGAAATAGATCTGACAACCGATCCCAATCGTGCTTGCCAGAGTCAGGTAACGAATGGAACCATTCCAAAGGCTCGCCCACTAGTGAGTGGTGGAACCACTGAGCAATTTCATCTACTCCGAAGGATTCAATAAACATGTCGTGCATATATTCACGCAAGTGTACTTCGGGATCCCTTCCTCCACTAAACAAACCCAAATTTGGCACGATAGTCCGAGACGACCCCTCTCCGGTCTCTTCGGCACTATCCTCGTCATATGGTGCTCCACCATCTGATCCTTCCTCCATTGGTTCGTCCGCTTGTTCCTCACCCAAGAAGGACATATACAAACCATTTCCCACATTGCTTCTTTCGACGGAGTCCAACAACTCCTCTACATCTTCCTCAAAAGATTCCATCACCACAGTTTCCGTCAAACCAGCTCTGATCACGCTCACCCTATGATTAGGCAATGGATTGCGCCTAACGGAAGGGTTTGCTGACGAAGGATCAACTATCTTCTTCTCCTCAATCAAATCTTGGATTTCATGTTTCAGCCTCTCGCAATTCTCAATCGTATGTCCATAACTGCTGTGGAACTCACAATATCCTCTAGCCTGAATCTGCGGAGTAGGTTGAGCTTTGTTATACGGGGTAAGGGCTTTCAACAATCCCTTCTTCTACAGACGCTCGAAAACTTTAGCATAGGTTTGATCGAACTTGGCGAACCGCCTCTTTTCAATAGCATTAAGATCAACCACTTTCGCTGCTGCGGATTCTGTACTCGCGCTAGGCCCTCCGGCACTATATCCAGACTTTGTCCACTTGGTATAAGCTTTCTTCGGCTCCCCATCACCTTCAACAGTCAAGGCACAATTATACATCTGATTGAAATCCATGAACGGCATATACCGCAACTCATTCTTAATATACGGCAACGTATTGCCAATCACCATTCGGATCTGATCTTGCTCAAGCGGTTTCTGTTTCATGACCGCGGCCTTAGCCCTCCATCTTTTCACGAAATCTGAAAGGGATTCCCCAGCCTGCTGCTTAGTGCTCTCTAACTCTTTCAAAGTGACTTCCAACATGGTGTTAAAACTATACTGAGCGATGAATGACTTCGCTAACTCCTTCCAATCCTTCTTTGTTACCATCGGCAATGCATGAAACCATGTGAGGGCAGCCCCCTCTAGATAGGTGTTAAACAGCCCCAGGACTTGATCCTCAGTCAGGATCGTGTGCTTCATCACAGCAACATACTGATTCATGTGAGCGGTGGGATCTCCAGTTCCATCGAACTTTTTCATGTCGGGGAGCCAAAATTTCAAAGGCAAAGCTGTTGCCGATAAACAATTCTTCAAGTTATAAAAGTCCTGACTCCCGGAACTTCCCCCACGCAAGTCCTGCACTTCCTGTGTGATGTGTTGCTTCCACTCCTCTTCCTTAGCTTTCTCTTTCTCTAACTGTTTTCGGATATAATACTGATAATCCTCCTCATTCCCAAAGCGAGGGCCATCGTTCATCTCGTTCTCAGCATGCTTACTACCAATCTTATTGTCCTTCAATGCTAACTCAGCTAGCTGGGCCAAGATTGCGGCCAGCTGATCATTGATATTGTTCACAGAATTCTCTAATTCGGCCACCTTCTCGTCGGTTGCAGACATACTGACGGAAGACTGAGTATACTCGGATGAAGATGATTCAGAAGCCACAACTACTGATTCGGAACTGTCTACTCGCAACTGATCAAACTGTCTGACAAGCCGATTACTCTCGCGAAACCACAACCGCTTAATGATGACGTCTGCGCGAACGGTATCCATTAGTATGTATGCATGATTTTATATGCATGATTCGTGGTGTGTGCGTTTATTTATTTACGATTATAAGATAAGAAGAACAAACGTTAGTTCTATTTACACGTATCACAACATCTCTCTTCCACCCTTATTCCTCCACACACTCGTTGGTCCAGGTCTCTTTCCTAGGATTTTGGTTTGGGGCTCACATTGCGGTCCAGGGGACGCGTGATGCCGTCGATTATTGCGGGAAAGTAAATCATCCATCAGACAATACAATTCGTTTTGACGTATCAACGTTCAGTGACTAAGAAATCGACCAAGTTGGATTGTCCTTTCGGAATAACTCGTCTTTTGTCCTTTTGCGAGACGCATTAATTCGGGTTTTGACTCCCTTTGAGTGCATCTCAGTTTTTAGACGTGGTTCGAGTTATTCTTCTAGTTCAATCATTCGTTATTGTCGATGACTCGTTCCCTTTTGTTCGCGTGGGTTCATGTCTCGATTTTGGATTACAACGGGATCTTTTGGATCTATCGAGAGACGTAACCACATGTTTATTTAGTGATGGAATCACTTTTGGATTTTATTTTAGGGAACGGACTCATCGCGTAACGCGTTTGTTCTTAGCGTCGAGGATCCGTTTGCTCATTTTAGCTACGTGAAAAAGACGGCGAGTCTTATTTTGAGCGTACGGTAACCTTTCGGCTAGCAACAGTTCGTTGTTCTTCCCAATCCACGGGATATATCATCTTAGTGTGGTTATAGAAAATCAACGTTTCGTTGAATCGCATGCTTATTCAAAGCGAGGACATCACCGTTCTCTTTCCTTTAGGCACGATTTAAGCAAACACGTACATCGGGCCATATTTCTTGCAGTTTTGGTAACGGTCGAAATGATCGAGTCGTTAGTCAAAACCTACAGTCTCGTCCATATGGCGCAATTATATGGTTTGGTTTAATTCGGCTTCGAGATTTTAAACGGGGTATACACTCGTCCGAGGCACGTATTCAACGACATTGGTTTATTTTCTTTAACTAATCTCGGTATTGATATATATCGTAGATTCAGAATGATTTTGGTCGTTTAGTTCATTTTTCTCTTCTTTATTTTCTTAGTCATCTGTACGGACACATCCATTTCTCTTAAGAACGACACGGGGCATAACGTAAAAGCTCGTCTTTCATTCGGAAGGGACGGGCTACTTGTGCGAAACTTTTCGCGTTATGACAGGGTCGTTCAGGACATAAATGTTCTTTGTTTTCGTTTCGTCTTGATCTCGTTTTATCCCAATTTATTTAAAGAATGTGAATAACGGCTATTGTTAATATAGTCTTTTGTATCGAAATGTAATTATCCTTAACACCGAACCGATTCATACTAATACGTGCTTACGTCATAACGTATTTCCTAAACACGTGCCTTCGTCGGGACACCGAAAGGGACAAGGCGGGTCGCACATGTTCATTCATATGAGATGACTAAGTCGTCTTTAGTTCAAATCGTTTCGATGTTTTAGGGTAATTAGTATGTCGATTCATGAGTATATATTAACGCATCGTCTCATTTTCTTTACATAATTTAGGATTAGACACGTATCATGGCGGTTTGAAAACACGAACTGATTCATTTATCACATCAAAAATAGTAACGGGTAATCCTATGGAAACTTCTAAGGCTACTATATGCTGACACGGCTGACCGCGGGACCTCACAGGACCGCACAGATTCGCCCCTAACGAATGGATGGGGACCCTCTGGCGCCTTACTGTAAGGGGGAACTTACGCTAGCCTCTTTCGAGCGACGAATGGACTCTTGCTAGAGGTTTCGCGGAAATTACCCAAAGGGTTTGCAATAATGCATATGAGTGCATACGAAAAGAAGTAAAACGATCCGTCCCCGTTAAGGGCTTAATACACGCCTTCCGGAATCAAATTTCTCGCTTCCCCAGCAGAGTCGCCACTTGTTAGACGAGGTGCCGCGGCCTAATCTCCCGGGCGGATCGGGGGGTGGACAACCTCATGGCGACGTAAGCGGTGATTGGCGCCGAAAGCAACCAATCGTGGAATCAAGCTGCTCGGCAGGACCGGAGCTCGGAGATATGGAAGAGTCGCCACCCACGAATGGGAAAATGAACACCGATCCCTTGCGGGAGACCGGTGTGGGTTCGGAAAACTTAGGTACGAGCCGAGAAGGCTAGCTCCTTTCCGGAGAAAGGCTACTAGGCACCCCGACATCGCCCGGTTATGAACCACCGGCCTCCTACTCAGCATGTTAGGCGATAACGGACTAATCGTATACTTCTTTAAGTTTAAAATTCATTTGAAACCCTTTTCTTTCTCTTTTTAGAAACCGTTTTGAGCATATGATATTGAAAAGCCACATCAGTAAAGAATCACCCATTTATGTTTATACATACACAGAGAGGGGGAAGAAAGAAGTGATTTATTTACAACCGTATTAAATATTATGTCGTGTGTTTATTCTACACTAACTTATTTCCCAAAAACGGATTTATTTACATGGTTCGCACCTTAATCGCCGTTGGAACGATTCAGGTGCGTTTTAAAACCCCGTTTGATGAAGTTTACCCGAATCGCCGTTGGAACGACTCGAGTATTTGAAAACGTTTGAGATAAAAAAACCTTTTAATGAGAAAACATGGTTAAACATACAAGTCAATTTTATTTTGTACAAATTCTTTAAGAAAATGGTTCAAAACTCTATTATTCGCAAAGAAAACGATTTTAATTACAATGATCCATTAATCCGCCTTTGGAACGGATTAGAGTTTTAAAACTTGGTATTTTGAAGACGATTTGAAATATTAACAAGAATGACTCCACTTATTTACATTACAAATCTAAAAAAACATTAGTTTAAATAATTCAATTGAAAACTCTCTTTTTGGTGATTTATTTTCCCCACTTACTTAATGGACTCTTTAACTATTATAATTACAATAAACTAACATTTACACTCAAATGAAGCCCTTTTGGAACATGGACCCATGAATGGGCCAAAAGAATAAAGAAAATGGTTTTAGACCATATATATATATGTATACATTTAAATCAAAAAAGGAAGATAAGAAAATAAGATTTTAACCAAAAATCATTATATGTATATGAAGATAATAAACACAATATATCTTATACTTTGAAATGTGAAAATAATAAGTAAATCCTATAACTAAGAAAGTAATACTTATCTAAAAATAATTTAATTCAATAATCACTAAAATAACCCAGATATTCCAAAAGACTATACATATATATACATAATTAATATAGTTTAAATATCAAAAATACCATATGCTAATGTCTATTCATTATTTCTCAAAATATCAAGTAACTAATATTTAAATATAACCTAAGTTAATAAAAAAAAAGGAAATACATATATATATATTTATACTTATATTACAAAATAGAATAAAAAGAGATATACAAATATTCTAAAATAAATATATATACTAAAGTTCTAAAATAAGTTGAAAAACATGTATTACATAATTATATGTATATATACTAAGGATTAAAAGTCTAAAAGTTAAGAAAAGTGGACCGAAATGGCATTTTTTACATTTTGGCAGATTTACCGACGGAAAATCCGTCGGTAAACAGCCTTTAGTGACAGAATTGGCAAATCACAGCAGCACTCCAATATTTTCCAGATTTATTCAAAAGCTTTAAATTAAATCTAATTCAATCGTTTTGGACCTCCGAACTACCAAAAATGGATCATAGTTGAAAACGGAAGTTCCTAAAAACGATGTTTTTATTTTAAAACGTTATTTGGAAATTTCTTTTAAGTTAAAAAAACTTATAATTACAACGTTTTCGACACCCGAACTACCTTTTTATCGGATCACGGTTCGTATTGGGATATCAAAACGAGGTTTTTTATTTTAAAACAAAAACCGAATTTTATTTAACACGAAACGAAAATTAAATAAATACACTAACTAAATAAAATGTGACAAAAATAAATAAATGACTAAAGGAATAAAAACTATAGCATAAAAAAAATAAATAGAAGGAGAGAAATAAATTAAATAAAATAAAGAGTCTAGTCCTCGGATAATACCTTTAATTCGGTATCTGACAGTCGAAGCCGATTGATTCCACGAACCGCGAGCTTCCGTTTTTTTATGAAAATTTAGTAAAAATTGAACTTAGGAAATTTGGAATTTCTGAGAAAAAAAATATTTTTCTAAAAAAAAATCCACTCTCTCTCCCTAAAAATGTTTAGAGTGAGAAAGTTTTCCCAAAAAAATCCCTCCCAAAAGCCTCCTTCTTCACCTTGGGATCCGTGCCTTATATAGGCCCACGGATCCCGGAACAATGGGCGACGCCCAAAAAAATTTGGGCGTCGCCCATTGTGGTTGGGCGGCCGCCCAACGCGAGGTTGGGCGCTCGCGCCCAATCCTCGTCGGGCGTTCGCCCGACGCGTTGGACGTTCGCCCGATGTGATTGGGCGCCCGCCCGACGACCCTCGGGGCGTGCCTTGCACCGTCGGACGCGTGCACTCCGTGGCCGCCGAGCGCGCGTTCCGCGCTGCCAGACGTTCGCACGTCGCGACCGCTGAACGCGCGCCCCGCGCTGCCAGGTACGTGCGCCCAACGGCCCAAGAGGACGCGCACCGCCAGCGGTCCCAGGCATCACTCGGACGTCGAGAGCGTGCCACTCGCGGTGCGTCCGACGGACGCCGCGCGCACGTCTCGAGTCGTCGAGCGGGCGTTCGACCATCGTCACCCGCGTGCGGGATGCCGTTGCGCGCCCGCGCCGTGCCGTTAATTTTCCTCCGCTTATTATTCTTTATATATTTTTCAAAACTTCCGGAATCAATCGCTTCGACCGTCTCGTTTCAGGTTTTCGTCACAGGTCCTCCGACTCGGTGTCTACACCTATTCCGAGATCTGATGTCCGAGCACAATTCCTCCCGTGACCATAAAATGGCACTTTTCCCAGTTCAGAACCAAGTTTGTCTCTCTACATCGTACTAACACGGCCTCCAGGTTGTTTAGACAGCTTCCAAATGAATTTCCATATACAAAGAAATCATCCATGAAGATTTCCACAGTTCGTTCGACCATATCATGAAATATAGACATCATGCATCTTTGAAACGTCGCAGGTGCATTGTACAACCCAAAAGGCATGCGTCTGAAAGCATAAGTCCCGTAGGGGCAAGTAAAGGTTGTTTTCTCTTGATCGTCAGAATGGATGGCAATCTGATTGTACCCTGAGTACCCATCAAAGAAACAGTAAAATGCATAGCCCGCCAGACGTTCCAGCATCTGATCAATGAATGGCAAAGGAAAATGGTCTTTCCTTATTGCTTCGTTTAGCTTTCGGTAGTCTACACATACTCTCCGTCCAGTTATTGTTCTTGTGGGGACCTTTTCATTTTTCTCATTTAAAACAACTGTCGTTCCTCCTTTTTTTGGAACTACATGAACATGGCTTGTCCAAACGCTGCCAGAAATGGGGTAAATAATTCCTGCATCCAAAAGCTTGATCACTTCTTTTCTCACGACCTCCTTCATGTGTGGGTTCAATCTGTGATGTGGCTGGACGCATGGCTTCTGGTCTTTCTCCATCAGGATCCGATGAACACACACAGTTGGACTAATCCCCTTGATGTCATCTATCTTCCATGCAAGTGCATCCTTGTTTCTTCTTAACACCTCCATAAGTTGAGCTTTCTGATCAGGGGTTAATTTGGAAGATATAATCATCGGACTTCCGTTTGGTGGTTCCAGGAAAGCATATTCAAGGTGCGATGGCAAAGGTTTTAGTTCAGGTTTTGATAAAGGCACAAAGGGTATTTCAGGAGGTTCTTGATGAGTGGGGACAGTTTGATCAGGATGGATTGATGAAGCTTCTGTTTCGATGGAACAGCTTGTTCCTTCACAGAGATTAACCTTTTCTCCCAAGAGTGCTTCCAATGTGTCTTGTCCCTGTTCCTGCAAATCAGATAGGCTTTGGAAATCATCTAAGAAATAACATGTGTCATCGCTAGTGTTAGCTCGTCTCATGGCCTCATGCATCTTAAAAATAATTTCTTCCCCATTAATTCTCAAAAACAGTTGTCCCTCTCCCACATCTATCAATGCTTTACCTGTTGCTAGGAACGGTCTACCCAGAATAATAGGAACATGCAAATCTTCGTCAATATCCATTATTATGAAATCAACAGGCAGTATAAATTTTCCTACTTTGACTAACACATCCTCCACAACTCCCCTAGGGTAGCATACAGATCTATCGGCCAACTGGATGGACATTCTAGTTGGTTGTGGTTCTCCTAACCCTAGCTTATCATACACAGAATATGGCATAAGGTTTATACTCGATCCATGGTCACACAATGCATTTTTAATATTTAAATTACCAATAGAACATGGTATTGAAAAACTCCCTGGATCCTTTAGCTTTTTCGGAAGCTGCTGCTTGTTCTGTAGGATTGAAGAGCAGTCACTGTTCAGTTGGATCATCGAAATGTTCTCCAATTTCTTTTTATTGGACAGAATATCTTTCAAGAAATTTGCATATGTGGGCATCTGAGCTAGTGCTTCCACGAAGGGGATGTTGATATGCAACTTCCTCAAGGTGTCAAGCACTTCTGAATTTTGCTCTTCAAGCTTTTTGGTCACTAGCCTCGCCGGATAAGGTACATGTGGTACATAGGGAGGAGGTGGATAATACTTCTTCCCTGGTTCCTCCTGATCATGGTCAGATGTAAGACCTGTCTCGGCTGGCTTCTTTAGGTCAAGAGCAGTATGTTCCTATCCTTTTTCCTTAACTCTGGAACTACCTGCACACTCAACACTTTTATTAGAAATCAAAGGAGGATTTGTTTCCCTACCAGAGCGTAGAGTGATTGCCATGACATCTCCTTTAGGATTTGGTTCAGTATTACTCGGCATCACTCCCTTTCCTTTTGATGATGAAGCAGCCAGTTGATGAACTTGTGTCTCCAAGTTTTTGATTGAAGCCTGTGTCTACTTCATAAATTGCATCATCATGGTCTTCATATCTTGTTCAACATCCTCCTTGGGTGGAACAGGCTGTTTGTAGTGCTGTTGAGGTTGTCTCTAGTAATGTCCTCCTTGCTGCTGCTGATATCTAGGTTGCTCCTGCTGGTTTGGCTGTCCAGTCCATCCGAAGTTTGGATGATTTCTTGTGGCTGGGTTGTATGTATTGGAGTATGGTTTTGGTGGGTTCATTTGATTATATCCAGCATAATCACAATGTTCCTGGTCACCTTTCTATTGCTTGACTCCAAGACAGTTGATGTTGAAGTGAGGCCCTCCACAAAAATCACAAACATCATTGAATGGTGGTTCGCTGTGAATGGATGATACATTGATCTTGCTGAGCTGCCTTGCAAGCTGTTCCACCTGGGTGGTCAGCTTTGACACAACATCATTGTCCGCCGTTCTTTTTCCTTCACTCCTCGCTGAGTGCCAGTTATAACTTGTGCTTACGACCTTCTCAATAAGGTCGTACAAGGCTTGTGGTTCAAGATCTTCGGGGTTACCATTAGCAATGGATTCAATCTGGATTTTGTATGTGTTGGTGACTCCATTGTAAAAATTTTGTACTTGCATCCACATGGGGATGCCATGATTTGGTACCCTTCTTAACAGCTCTTTGTACCTTTCCCACGCCTCTACCAACGACTCATCCTCTTCTTGTACAAAACGAGATACTTCATTTATGAGCTTTATGGCCTGTCGAGGTGGAAAGTATTTCATCAGAAAAGCACTGGCCAGATCCTGCCAAGTTGCGATGGTTCCTGGCTGTATGTTTTTTAGCTAGTTCTTCGCTTTATCTTTGAGAGAAAAAGGAAACAGCTTCAGCCTTATCACATCATCGGACACTCCTCTGTTTGATCGAAAGATGTTGCACAATGTGATAAACTCCTGGATGTGTGCATTTGGATCTTCAGACTGGTAGCCATTGAATTGAATTGCACGGCTGCTTGCAACATCTGTATCATTGATGCCTTTACTTCGAACATGTTGTTCCCTTCGTTAGGCAACATAATGCACAACGAATGTCCTTTCATGGTCGGTCTGGAATAGTCTCTGATTCTCATAACTAGAGGATTGTTGTTATCTCATTCCTCTTCTTGATTTGGTTGAACTGGTTGTTCTGGTGGTACTCTTCCAGCCATCGTTCTTTCTCTTTGTCGCTCTCTTTGTCTTACTCATCGAGCTCCCGCTTGGTTTCGTCTACATGTTCTTTCTAACTCAAGATCGATAGGAAAAACTGGTGGTCCAGCTCTGCGCATAGACAGTTGGAGAACTACTTCTGGCTGCACTACTTAGCAAACAGATTAAAAACACCTTGTTTCACAGAAATTTTCAGATAAAATTTATTGCTTTCAACCCCCGGCAACGGCGCCAAAAACTTGGTGTCCTCTGAACAGACTCTAGCAAGTGCACTAGAAACAAGTAATAAAGTGATAAATAGAGTATCGTCTCCACAGGGATTGATGACCAAATTTTACTAGAAAAACCTTGCAGAACAGGGTGTTCGTAGTGTGTGAATTCTTAAACTTGAGATATGTTGTGAAAGGGTAACAAAGTCAATGATTTAACTTATGAAAAATAGTATTTGATAATGATAAGAGGTAGAACAGGCTAGGCACAATAGAACAAGTTATTTTCAGTCTCTAAACATCCTATTTATTCATGAATGAAGTAAAGTGAAGTCAAGGTTTCTGCTTTAATGCTCACTCAAGTCAACTCTCGTGTGTTCTTAAGATTCTAAGAATTACTACAACCGTAAGCATCCCTAAGGTTGGTTCTTTCTTGCATTACGATTGAAACAACATTTCAATAAAGAAAACCCTCGATACAACCTCCTAACATTCCTGCTTCGGGGTTGGACGTTTGATAAAAATTTCCGTGAAGATGAAAGCAGTTCCCTATCATTCATCTAACACTAACATACATGCATAAGCAATGGAGTAAAAAGCTTTATCAAACACATCATAATATATCAACATTCATTCATAAATAAGAAAATAGAGAGCTTACATAACAGGCCCTAACTGGCCGAACCAGTTCAAAATGACTACTCACTCATACTACTGAGTGAACAATCTGCATTCCATCTACAGGACTCCATCAATGGAGTCATCATCTTCTTAGAGAGCTCTTCTCTCTACCAAAACTTCTATTTTCAGTTCTCAAAAAGTCGTCTTTTCCTTTCCCTCCACTACGTCTATAAATAGGAGGAAAAAGCAATCAGAACCCAAAAGTATTCATAAAATATTACAAGATAATATAGATTGTTCAACTAATCCTAGATTACTCGAAGTGGTTAAGATATTTTTGACCCTTGAACATTCAAGGGTCGAACACTCTTGTCATCATGTTACTTTTAGCCTCTCTTTTCTGCCACTCCTTCCTGCCGCTCCTGTTGCTTGTCACGTCGCTATCCGTCATCAGACACGCAACGTTTGACCACTGGATCAAAGGTTGCTCAACTCCTCATGGTTTCTGCAAAACAGGCTGCTTACAGTCTGTTTGACTTAAACTTTTCCAATCTGCATAAAAACACTTATAAGACCTTCTTTGACGCAATATTACTACTAAAACACCCTTAATTCATCACAAATAGTATGTTTAATTATAGTCAAATTCATGCCTAACATCCATCCATCCCAGCAGGAAGAAGGATCCAGAAGAATGGTCAACTCCTTCACAATGAAGCTGCTGAGTTAGAGGACAAGCAGACAAGGCGAAAGTTGACTTGTTATCTTGCGGACAAAGGCTATCCAAATAAGGAAAGGTTCGAACGCAATAGAGAAGCTGCCACTGTGCTGTCTAGGAATCTTTGCCTAAAATAGAGAGAATCTGACGCTTACTGAACAAAGCAACTGAAGCACTGATCAATCGACAGAGAATACTACATTCCTATTGGCTATGACACTGAGCGATGAGGACGAAAGTGACATCAGAGCCATTTCCCTCCAACAGTTATTTCGAAATTTGAAATGACCGATGGCTTCAAGTGTCACTATAAAAGGCCTGTCATTTGCTTCAATCAAACTTGATCTTTAACAAGCCAAAACTCTGAGCAAATTCATTCTTGAAGTTCCTTGCAAAAGCAAAGCAAAGTCATTTTACACCAACTCTTATTTTTGTGTAAACAAATATATTAGATCTTTCAAAGTGTTCTTTATTATAGAACAAAAACATTATCAATTATCAAATTTTTAGGAGACTCTGAGTTGCTCAGTATTTAGCACTCAGAGGTAGATAGTATTGAGTATAGGTTTATAGAGGATGGTGTAGGAAAATAGACAAGTCTAGGCATAGCGGAATAATAAAATTTTATCTATTTCCCTTTTCCAAGATCTGTTAATTGTTATTTCATATAAAGAGGGATAGAAATTAATACCTTTGGTGAAGAACTATCTACCGTTGTAAACGAAGTGTCCACAACTTCTTATTATCAACTCGTGAGCAACAAACATTTTTATTCAACACAGAAAAACAAAACTAATCAGTAATCAACCTTTAAAGTATAGCAATCGCAATGATTGTCTCTAACGGAAATCGATACGAGATCAAAGAGGGAGTAAAAAATAAAGTAAATTAGCCAAGACGAAAGATGAAACGATTCCTCTCCCCCTGTTCTATATGTGTCGAAATTTATGGGGTTAGGGAGTCTATTTATAGACTTCTCTAAACCCTAATCCCAGTTGTGTTAGGTAATTAAATAATTGGAATCTTATTCGGAATAGGATTCCTAATTAGATAATTAAATAAACACTTTACTATTATCTAAATAATAACTAATTATAACTAGATAATTATTATTAATCAAATTAATAATTAATTAATGTTAGGGATAATTAATTAGAGTTTCAATCACATAAAAACTTCTAATTAATATTATCAGATAATCTTTTAATTTAATTGATAACCATAATCAAATTATAATTATTAATCAAATTAATTTATCTCTAAATTAATACAAATTTCGGCCCATATATGTATGTCCCACTAATTAAATTTTCGTCCTCCGATTCCAAATCCTATATGCGACCCATTAGGTTCTTTATTGCCACTAGCCGTATATATCCTTTGAAATTATTCATCATGATTAATTCCAATATATATATATATATATATATATATATATATATATATATATATATATATAACGGAATACCGTCGCGAGCTGTTACTAGCAGAACCTATGATATTCCCCTAGAGCAATTAAGAAGTCAGGTTGATAACTGACATTAACCTTTCTGCATTAGGTACAGTATAATACGATCCTTCATCAACTATATCCCGTCGGTCAATTCCTTATAACCATGGAACGTGTCAAGGTTACATATAACGAAGAGTCCGGTTTTACTTGTACAGGTTGAATTCACTCTGAAAAGATAAGTTAAGTGAAAAGTTCATTTCTACTCTTAACTGTATCACATTGCAAGGATTTCAGTTAATTCACCACAAGCGGCCATTTGGATATATCTCCCACTTATCGGAAGTGACGAATGCTCAATCTGACATTAACTATTCTGCAATTACTTTGTGTGATACCCAACCCTGCTCTCACACACCCCAGGCTCTCACCTGTTGGATCATGCTCGCACAGAATCAAAGTATCAGACTCCATAATCCAGAATCACTAATTAACGAATGTTTGAGTCTGAGGATTAGTTATACCTACTAATACCAATGAGATAAACAATTGACACATTAGATAAATCAATCCATTTTTTTTATCTTAAGTCGAGTCCCAATCCTAATGAACTCCTTCACCGGATCCATGTAACTGTCTAGATATCTGAATATCTAAAGCTTGTGAGATCAGCTTTCTGTCTCGACAGAAAACACTGTTACATGCAAGTCTCAACAGTAATATGCCAACCCCTATAACATATTACTTGACTTGGGTTTACTTTAAGTCTATTGGTTCTATTATAAAGTACAGTCTCACTTCATGCTTGTATGAACACTTTATAACTACTTAAATAAACTTAGGGTTACTTTCTTTATGAAAGATTTGTGCCTTTATATATAGTTTCATTTTAATGCTATATATCTGATTAAACAAATGATCAAATAAACAATTTATTCATTAATATTAATATCCTAAAACAATTGTCTTTAGGACACTAAACTCCAACAGACGGTACTCTGTAACTACTCACTGACTATTATAAGAGGTTTGTGCTCTACCCAAAAGAGCTCAGTAGTGGATTAAAGCTCGGAAAGGAATTCCGGGGACTGGATGTAGGCAGGAGTCCGAACCAGGATAAAGCTATTGAGTAACATTTTCTATCCCTTATCTCCTTTATCTGCTTGTTTTATTGTTGCCTAGTAAACGCTTAACTTGAGTATACTGAGTTGTGTGATCTGGTGCTGAGTTGAGGAATGGACTTCCAAGTGTTATTTTCTGACTCAACGTTAGAAACAACTTTAGTTGTTGATCAACCAAAGCTGCCTCTGACCACACACAATATCATTGTGCTATTAATCTAAGTGAAAAATTATAACTCACAACGGTAACAAGTCAGCCTAAATACTTAAAATTTAAATAGTTCCTTTAACCCCCCCCCCCCCCCCCCCCCCCCTCCTAGGAACTTATTCTCATATCACAAGGGACCAAAAGGGGGGCTACTTGATAAGGATTATGGGCCAGGATAGATAAGCCCAATAAGTCACTAGACCAACACCTCATGGGCCAGGGACCATTGTCCCATGGTGACCTATTTGAGCTTTATAAAGAGACCCCCAACACCCAATTACAAGGTCAACCACTTTCTCCCTCTGTCTTAATACTCTATCTTTCTCTCTCACTCTCCGATTACTAACTTCACCATTGGAGTGTTCCTGGGGACCGCTCTCTCAGCATAAGGACGTGAGAAGCTCCGGAGATCACCTGCTACCCCACATCTCCATTATATAGTATAGATTATGATTAAATATTAAACCAATTAATATGTAATCAAACCTTAATATATATTAATATATCAACCTCTATCCTATACCCAACTATAATCAATAGCTTCGAGATTTATATAACCATTATACTTATTCTAACTTTACTCTAACTTAACTTAGTCAAACTTTCTATGCACGCGATCTTGTATGTTCATTCGGACTTGGTAGTGAGCCTGAATCCATCCTTCATCTCAGAAATCATAAGTGAACTCTAGAAATCATAATGATAACCCACACTAAATGAATATCTTATATGGACAAAACAAAAACCTAATAGCAACCTTATGTGTTTCTTTGCTAACGAATATGAATGTTTAACATAAGGTATGGTCTTGTCATCCTCATCTATTGCTAAATCATTTCTTGATTCTTTAATGAACAAATGAGTAGCAACTATACTGCCTCATTTGGGTACATTCATACAATTCCCATCTTCACCAATCAAGTGGCATGTGATATCCTCTCCATATTGGAGAGTAACAATCCCATCACTTCACTCGCAGTTCCTCGGTATGATTTAAAACATACCTGACTAAACCATACTTGGCACTCAGTTACAAGCCCTTTAGGTTGTAATAAAAGTATGTTGTGTCTCATATAGTTCCTATAGTGACTTCGGATTTAAAGATTCCACTATAAGAGTTATATGAGATACACCTATGACACATGATCATGTGTTGTTCCCATAAGCGGGTCGATCCAGTGCTTACTATCTCATAAGCCTTATGCCCTTGGTTTGACATCCTATTTCTATGACTAGTGAAACACCATCACAACCAAGGCACACACTAGTCTTTAGTTCATTATCATTCCCATGATAAGAACACACTATAGATGCTTTAATATAGTTACTAATCGCACCATGGTTTCACTTGTCCGGGTCCTCAACCCTCCAAACATGTGCAAATCACTATACTAGAATACTTTATTCAATACATTTGCATAGGATAAAAATGAACTGAATGGATTATTACCTTTTATTAATAATAATCAGTTTTACAACATCTAGAGAGCAGAGACCGATCCATGATTTTTAGATAGTGGAGGCAAACTATATATGCAGTGTAAAAAAATCAAACCCTTACTAAAATGCTATATATGTGGGGCAAACTAGTTGGTTTAAATCAAACCATTACTAAATTGCTAGCTGGTTCAAATAAAATCATTCGCTTGTTAAATTGCTCAATTGGTACACTTTTGCTAATTGGTTCAAATCAACCCCTTGCTAAATTGTTAGTTGGTTCAAATCAAATCATTTGCTTGTTAAATATCAAAATCAGTTCAACATAAATTGCAAAATTACTGCAACAGCAACACGTCCCTGTAATTTGCAAAATTGCAATCAAACCAATAATAAACACAATACAATTTAACAATTGAAGATAAATAAAGAGACTAGCATCAAAAAAATTAAACTCTTGCTAAATTAGCAAATCATTTCAACATAAATTGCAAAATTAATGGAGCACTAACAAGATGTCCCTGCAATTTGCAAAATCACAACCAAACCAACAACAAACACTATGCAGATTACAATTCAAGATAACTTAAGAGAATAGCAGCAAAAAAATCAATTAATAGAAGATTAACATCATAATAAGATAAATCAATCAGGATAAAAGAATCAAATAGCAATTTGAAGGTTTAAAATTTGAGAGATCAAGTCAAGGCAGAGATGGAACTGATGGAGAGGGAGTTGATGGAGACGGACGCCGGACGCGAGACGGGAAAGAGAAGAGCAACATGTAGAATCAATAGGATTTGAAGTAAAGCAACACCTTTGAGGAGAGATTGGAAGAGAGGATTAGGGAATTGAAGAGCAACACGATTCTGGGGATTTATGGAGATGAGATCGACAGATTTGAGGAGATGCGATTTCAGGATTGAATTGAGGACTGAAAGGTGTTGAAACACATTTCCACACTGATTTTGATTTGACAAATCTATTTAAATTAGAATTAAATCCCTAAGATAAATTTCCAACACATTAAATTTAAATGCTTTGATTTATTTGTTACTAATGTGTTTGTTGAGTATTTTTGGATTATTTAAAAATACAAGTGAAAAAGACATTAAGATAAAGCCTAAAGCCCAATAAGCAAGGTCAAGGCCCAAACAAAGTCAAACAGATCAAAAGGCTTGTGATCCAACTCAGCCCAGCAAGTAGAAGGATCCAGAAGATTGGCCAACTCCTTCACAACAAAGCTGCTGAGTTCAACGGACAACACAAACAAAGCAAGAGTTGACTTGACAAATGTGGGGATAAAGGCTATCCAAATGAGGAAAGGTTCAGATGCACCAGAAAAGCTATCATTCCACTGTCTAGGAATCTTTGCCTAAAATGGAGAGACAATCTGACGCTTACTAACTAAAGCAACTGAAGCACTGATCAAGACACAGAGAAGACTACGTTCCTATTAGCCACGACATTGAGCACTGCGGATGAAAGGGACAGCTGAGCCGTTTCCCTCCAACGGTTATTTGAAATTCAAAATGACCGATGTCTTCAAGTGTCACTATAAATAGGCCTCTCATTTGCTTCAATCGATGCAGTTCTTCAACAAGTCGAAACGCTGACCAAATTCTCTCTTTAAGTTCTGTGCAAAAGCAAAGCAAAGCAATCTTACACCAACTCTCATTTTTGTGTAAAAGATTGGTTTAGATCTTTCAAAGTGTTCTTTGTTATAGAACAAACAAATTTATCAATTATCAAATTGTTAGGAGACTTTGAGTTGCTTGGTATTTAGCACTCAGAGGTAGATAATGTTGAGTATATGATATAAAGGACGGTACTCTGTATACTCGCTGACTATTGTAAGGGGTTTGTGCTCTACCCAAAAGAGCTCAGTAGTGGATTAAAGCTCAGAAGGATTCCGGGGACTAGATGTAGGCAACAGGCCGAACCAGGATAAAACTGCTGAGTAACCTTTTCTATCCTTTAAACTTTGTTAGGCGAATTTCGCAAGTGCACGGTTTCTCTTATAGTAATAAAATATCGACCCCATAGGGAACGTATGATAATTTGATTTATTGTCTTGATTACATTCGTTTTGTCTAGGTTTATAGGAAATCGTTAATGGTTTGAAATGGAATAAATGGTTGTGATTTAGAATCCAATTCTATCAATAGTTTGGATTACAAATGCAGAAATTATATTTAGGAACAAGTAGAATTCAAAACTTGTATACACAAAGCAAGAAAACAACTTATAACTTTGATCAGATTATTAATATGTAACAATTTATCGATTAATTCAATTACTGGGCTTCGAACTGCAGACAATCTTTCTACAGTCGGAACAGATTGCTACCTTAATCAAATTGGTGTTCTATATTTGATAAGTCAAGCTATCGATCATATCAACCATAAATCCTAATTCTTTTAAGTGTTCAACAAAGTTTTCATGGAAATATAATTTGTGTAAAAAGGTTTTTATTGAAAACACCGGTTTATTACTTTAGAGAATATATCGGACTCGAAAATAACAACAGTAGAAATAAATCGCATTGAAAATATATCTTATTAATTTATTATGAATCGAATCAAGTTAACAGAGAATAAGAAACTTGGATAGCATTTTAATTAATTTGAGTTCCGGGTTCTCAATCCTTTCCTCAAACTTCATAGGCTTGTCAGACCCTGGGGTGCTTCGGCCGCTAATTCTTCTCGTTGAATCCTCGAAATAGAGATCGCTGAATCCACTATCAGAGTGTAAACTCATCTTCAAACAATACTCGAACTCTAAACTATAAGAACTACATACTGTATCTCAAACTATTTACACAACTTCTAACTTTATAACAAGTTTGTGTAACAAAACTAACATAAATTAGAACAACTGAACAACTAAACAATTTCTACATCTATTTATAATGTTCCAAAAGGTATGTTTGAAGTGTCGTGTCCGTTGGTGAAGAGTCGTTTCTATCCGGACGAACAGACACGTTGTTTGGAATTAAAACATGTGAAATATGTGTTGTAACTTCGCTGTTTCTACTGAGATTTTAGAAATCTCAGTCGCGACATAGGGCTGAGAGAGATGCTGAACGAAAGTGTATTTTTGATGCTGAAGTGAGCGTGTCGCGATTGAGATATTGGGAATCTCGGTCGCGACATGGGTTTTTGTTCCCGGTCTCGGCTGCTTCCCAACTCCTCATATCGGTCTTCTAAATTTTGCACGTGCTTTTAGCTCGTAAATGTGATTTCTCTCTAGTTTTTGCTCCGTTTTTGCTCCCATTTGGATTTTACCAAATAATTAAGTACCTTTCACAATAGAAACAAATATAGACGTAAAAGTATTCTAAATAAATATAATTAACATATTTTAATACAAAACTAACGTAATTATTAATGATATTTTAGGTATATTTTGGGCTTATCACACTCCCACACTTAAGCTTTTGCTAGTCCCGAGCAAAATTATCATTAAATTTATCCTTCAAACGATCTTTGAAAATAGAATACATTTCCACATAACCCTTTTTAAATTAGTTAAACCAAAAGATAAATCTTGTAAGGTAAATTTATATGCAAAACATCAAACTAGCTAGGATAAAAAGTGATTGTCATCCGACTTGTATTGCAATTTTATAATGAAGCATCCGGGACGGGTGTTTGTACGCATGTTTTTTATCTTCGGTCTCAAGGCATTTATAAGCACAAAATTTCCTTTTCCCAAACTTATATGATCTAACAAATATATAAATATGAATTTAGGTTTTTGTTAACTTATTTGCTAGTCACACCCGTGATAAGGGTGGTCTCGTCTGTGACTTTATAAACATTTATTAATTTGTGTCCGTTTAAGAGGTCCCGACCATGCCATGGGTGGACGCAACCGTGACTTTAAACTTAGACACGTTATTTTGCTTTTAATTTTATTTTAACGTTCATTTCATACCTCGATCGTGATAAGGGTGGTCGCAACCGTGACCAAAAGTACCGTTTTAATTTATTTTTCTTCCTTTTCATACCTCGACTATGACATGGGTGGTCACAATCGTAGCCAAAAGTTAAGAATACGATTACTTAATTAAATTAATATGAGTTATAAATAAATAAAATTTTAATATGGGAAAAAAGAGAGTACATTCATCCTCTATTGACTTAAATCAACATGTATTATGATTATAGTTTCCCTAAAAACTTCAATTGATTTTAAAGTAAGACGAAATCAAACCGATCAAAAAGTGTTAGTTTGATTAATGCCTATAAACCTAATTGAAAAATAGAAATAAGAATTATATTTATCATGGATTAGCATAATATAAAAGAAAAATCGAAATAAAGAAATTATTACTTATATATACATTCACTCGAGACTTTTTCTTAAGAAAAATAGTTTCAGAGATTTTTAATAATATTCAATATTGTTGCCCTTATAGAAATATTTAACTATTTCTAGCATATGTAATATGTACTAATTTTTTTTACGTAGGCAAAAATATGTATGCAAAAATAATATGACAAACATTCATACTCAAAATAGGATAAGTGAACTATCGTCTCCCACACTTAAAGTAGACAATGTCCTCATTATGCAAAAAATTGATAATTAAAAGATGGAGTACGAAATTATAAAACGAAATAAAGGAGTATCAAACAAACAAGCATAAAATATGAAAATAGAAATAGAAATAGACTAAAAAGTAAGGAAAGATAAAACCTGAATGTGAAGGCGAATCCGTAAGTAAAAATATGGAGATCACGTCGACTCGACTCCTTGGCGGCGGAAATATGATAATGATCGACGACGAGTGGAGTTATGTTCCTTAAGTAAATGATTGATGTGTTCATTTACCTCATCGATGCTTAAGTTCGTTTGTCTATTGTTGGCATTTATTTGCACCAAAAATTTGTTGTTTGCTTGTTGCGGGAATGCGCTAATATCTTTATATATGATCCAAAACTCGTTGCCAACCCACAACTTCATCTACATTGACCCCGACATCTTCACGTGGTGCCTCATCTTCATGCCTTTCCTCTTCCTCACCAACATCCGCATCCTCATTCTCTTCCTCTTTGAAGACATTGCCCATGTGAGCTCGAAGTACCAACATCGAAAAATAATCACCATTAGGAAGTGATTGAAACTGCTCCAAACTATCCGTAGCATCCAAAATGATACCCGTAATCAAAGTACCCATAGAAACTTGCTTATTGGTTGAAACAGAGGCTCGGTTTAAATTTGTCAAAAATCATCCAAATACTATCCACCACAAAATCCTTAAAAATGTAATCTAAAACAAACGAACCCCGACTTCGAACCTTCTACCCTTCAACATGCCCAAAAAGAGAATAAGATAAAGATTTATGGAAATAGAATACAAAATTATCTTTAAGGGGCTTGCTAGAAGTGTTCGTGAGATTAAATTCATCTAAATTTATCAAATATTTCCAAACCGTATTGATTCGAAAATTCTTAGGCGTAGTAATAAAATTTTGTGTGGGAAAACCAAACCAATTACACATCTCCTCATACCCAACTTCATAAATTTGAACCTAAATTCCTAAATGTAAGTCTCTTAGCAAAATCCAAAAAGAGAATATCGCTCGTATACCGCTTCCCTTCCTCATCGGAAGCAAAATCGAATGTGCCCACATAGAGACAACACAACCGATTGGTGGAGAAAGTGGAAATCTTATGAGTAACAACCCTATGTCGTGGCATGGTGTATAAAATTGTGAATTTAGGAGAGAAAAATAGAAAAATTGTGAAAAAGAAAAATTGAGGTTTTGGTAATGGAGTTTGCGTTTGGGGAAAAAAATGAATAGTAAAAAGAAGTGTATGGAAAATCAAAAATATTATATGGAAAAAAGTATGTTGGATAGGTGAAAAATTTGATAAATATTAAATGTAATATGGTGTGGAAGAAGAAAAAGTGTTTGAATTAGAGAAGAATAAGGGAAAAAGTGAAATTTTAAGCAATTTTCGGCTGAAAAACAGAAAGTCGCGACATAGATTCTCAAAATCTCGGTCGCGACATGCACTTGGCAGGGGGAATTTTTTTTCTTCCTGGCTTGCCTGCTTGCTGGTCGTCCAGAGATTTTGGAAATCTCTACAGAAATTTTCGTGCTGTAAGCCAAAAACTTGTATTTTTTTACATATTCAACTTATTCAAAATTATTTCTTCTTGCACTAATGTTCCTGTAATGATATTCTAAACCTCTAAAAACTCAAAAACAAAACTAAAAATTAAATAAAAGTTTAGCCTTAAGAGCTTCCCTTAAACTAAAATGAATAAAATAGACGGGTTTATAAATATTGGAACATATATGTACAACCATAAAAACTTAAAGATGTGCAAACAAGAACTTTAAAATATAGAAATGTTACAGAGACAGATAAGACATGATAACATATTTTAGAAAAAAATAAACAAATTTAATCTTCATCTTTATAAATGTTAATTTCTCGTGCTTGAGCCCGGTTTAATTTTACTTGAATTGTTATTGTCTTTCTTTTGAAGAAAGAAACCAAGGACCAAGAAATCGAAATAATTAATATTCATGTTTGACAAATCCTTCGTTCTCCAAGAAGTCGAAATCAAGGACTGGAAACGGTTCATTCTCGTTCCAAGGAACGGAAATTGTGCTAAGATACAACAAATAAATTTCCATATCCAATTTTCTTGTCCTTTGAACGGGAAGTAGATATCAAGCCTTCCATTTAAAATAGGTGAAGAATCCACAAGATTAACTTAAAACAATTTTTGATGTTCAAAACCGATTAATAAAAATAGAGACTTCAGAAATTCTGAGAATTAAAATTAAAATAGGTCAAGCTTTTAATTTGGAAAGTTCAAACAAAAAATCATGACTATTGAAAAATGAAAAAGATGTCTTTTGGTGAAAGATTAAAATTAAAATTTGAAATTAATGCTTAAGAAAAAGGAAAGAAAAGGATTTTCGTCTCTGAAAACTACGCGTGTCGCGATCGAGCCAAAAACTTGTTAGGCGAATTCCGCAAGTGCACGATTTCGTTTGTAGTAATAAAATATCGATCCCACAGGGAACGTATGATAATTTGATTTATTGTCTTGATTACATTCATTTTCTCAAGGTTCATAGGAAATCATTAATGGTTTGAAATGGAATAAATGGTTGTGATTCAGAATCCAATTCTGTCAATAGTTTGGATTACAAATGCAGAAATTATGTTTAGGAACAAGTGGAAGTCAAAACTTGTACACAAAGCAAGAAAGCAACTTATAACTTTGATCAGATTATTAAGATGTAACAATTTATCGATTAATTCAATTATTGGGCTTCGAACTGCAGACAATCTTTCTACAGTCGGAACAAATTGCTACCTTAATCAAATTGGTGCTCTATGTTTGATAAGCCGAGATATTGATCATATCAACCATAATCCTAATTCTTTTAAGTGTTCAACAAAGTTTTCATGGAAATATAATTTGTGTAAAAAGGTTTTTATTGAAAACACCGGTTTATTACTTTAGAGAATATATCGGACTCGAAAATAACAACAGTAGAAATAAATCACATTGAAAAGATATCTTATTAATTTATTATGAATCGAATCAAGTTAAAGAGAATAAGAAACTTGGATAGCATTTTAACTAATTTGAGTTCCGGGTTGTCAATCCTTTCCTCAAACTTCGTAGGCTTGTCAGACCCTGGGGCGCTTCAGCCGCTAATTCTTCTCACTGAATCCTCGAAATAGAGATCGCTAAATCCACTATCAGAGTGTAAACTCATCTTCGAACAATACTCGAACTCTAAACTATAAGAACTACATACTGTATCTCAAACTATTTACACAACTTCTAACTTTATAACAAGTTTGTGTAACAAAACTAACATAAATTAGAACAACTGAACAACTTCAACAACATGAATTCTGAATTTCTACATCTATTTATAATGTTCCAAAAGGTATGTTTGAAGTGTCGTGTCCGGTGGTGAAGAGTCGTTTCTATCCGGATGAACATACGTGTTGTTTGGAATTAAAACATGTGAAATACGTGCTGTAACTTCGCTGTTTATACCGAGATTTTAGAAATCTCAGTCGCGACATGAGGTTGAGAGAGATGCTGAACGAAAGTGTATTTTCGATGTTGAAGTGAGCATGTCGCGACCGAGATATTAGGAATCTCGGTCGCCACACGAGTTTTTGTTCCCGTTCGCGACTGCTTCCCAACTCCTCGTATCGGTCTTCTAAATTTTGCACGTGCTTTTTGCTTGTAAATGTGATTTTTCTCTCGTTTTTGCTCCTATTTGGATTTTACCAAATAATTAAGTATCTTGCACAATAGAAACAAATATAGACGTAAAAATATTCTAAATAAATATAATTAACATGATTTTAATACAAAAACTAACGTAATTATTAATGATATTTTAGGTATATTTTGGGCTTATCAAACTCCTTTATCTGCTTGCTTTTATTTTGCCTAGTAAACGCACAACTTTTTTTGATTAAAGATTGGTTAGCGAGGAAGGGTAAGCGGCGGACATCCCAGCTATGCTGGCACCCCCACCACAGACCCAAAGTAAACGCACAACTTAAAGTATACTGAGTTGTGTTGAATTGGTGATGAGTTTAGGAATAGACTGCCAAGTGCTATTTCCTGACTCAACGTTAGAAGCGGCTTTAGTCGTTGATCAATTAAAGCTGCCTCTGACCTTATCCAATATCATTGTGCTAAGAATCAAGTGAAAAACTTTAACTCATAACAGAGACAAGTCAGCCTAATAAAGTAAAATTTTAAATAGTTCCTTTAACCCCCCCCCCCCCCTTTAGGAACTTATTCTTGTATCACAAGGGACCAACAAAAGGTCTTTTTGTTTGTCTTTCAATTAGACAAAACGACGTCGTTCCACTTAAGTAGATTGGACTGTTATGGTATGTTTAGGGGTTAACATAGATTGGAATACTTATGGTATGTTTTTACATCACTCTAAATTGCAAATCAATCTTGGATAAAGCGTATTTGACAGACAATACATCTGTTTCTAGTGCTAATAATCCAATTGAAAAGTTACAAGCTAAGGATGGTGACATTATTCTTGATCTAGGCTTATATCGGAGCATCATCGAAAGTCTACAATATTTAACTGTCACTCATCTAGACATATTTTTTGAAATTAATAAGGTTTCTTGGTATATGCATTCTCTTTATACCTCCCATTGGATGGATGTCATACGTATTCTGCATTACTTAAACAATTCACAATCTATGGCATTATGTTTTGCAAAAATGGCCTAGTGTCACAGTTACATTGTTTCTTGGACAGTGTCTGATTTTTTATATTCTCAGAAATAGAGAAATGTATCTCGGGCATCTACAGAAGTAGGATATCGCTCGGTTGGTACAACTGATGGAATTTAAGGCTAATGTATTGCAGCGGAAATATAAAAATTTTAACCTTTTTCCATTAACCTAAGATCCGTTAATCGTTATTTCATATAAAGAGGGATAGAAGGAAATACATTTTGATGAACTATCTACCGTTGCAAGCGAAGTTCCCTCAACTCTTACTCCGAGTTCACGAGCACAAAACAAACACAACCCAAAATCAAGTTAGATATCAACCGTATAAAAGCAATCAAGAATAGATTGCCTCTAATCAATCAACACAAGATCAAGGAATAAAAGAAAGAGATGAAAATCAATTGAACGGAAGGAAGCGGTAGACAATCTCGTCCTCAAACTTGTGGGTCAAAATTCTCTCTCTCTCTCTGGCCAGGGTTGGCCGAAATTTACATAGGAGGGGGGTATAAATACTCTCTTGTATCTAAACCCTAGTTAGATAGAATTAGGTTACTGAATAAGAATTTAATTCAGAATATAATTCTTATTTATTATCTATTAATATATCTAAATATAAAGATAATAATAATAACCTTATAGGATGATAATAGGAGTAATTTTAATCTCATTAAACCTCCTAACTTATTTATCCTTTTATTAATTTAATTCACAATCATAATCTAATTAGAATTGTTAAAATCAAATTAAATTATTTATGTATTTTCATACATAAAATCGCCCCCTCTCTCTACTGGGCCTTAGTGGACTCAGTTGGGCTTCCATCAATTAATTAACATCTGTTTCTCTTTTGGGCTCCAAGTCTTATGTGTGACCCATTAGGTTCTTATTGCTTCTAGCCGTATGCAACTATTAAATTAATTTTCACAGAATTATATTTAATCTTTGCATAACGGAATGAGTACGCGAAATGTGATTAGCAAATCCGAAACATTCCCCCAGAGCTATAAGAAGACAGGTTGATTTTGTCGTTGACCTTTCCGTATTAGTTACAGTATAATTCGATCCTTTATCAACTACATCCTTGAACTGAATCTTATGACTATGGATAATGTCAAGTCACATATAGCGAGACGTTCGTTTTACTTGTACAGGCCGAGTCAACTCCAATTAGATAGGTTAAGTGAAATCTGTATTTCAAGTCTTAAGCTATCACCTTGCAATGATTTAGAGTCGAGTCTTCCACAAGCGATCCTTAGATGTATCTCCCATTTATCGGGAGTGACAAATGATCAATCCAATGTATAATTATCCTGCAATTACTTCCTGTGATACCCAACGTCTGCCGTTCACACCCCAGAGTCATCTCTGTTATGGATCGTGTTACAACAGGATCAAAGCATCACATTCCGTAATCCAGAATCACTAATTAACATTACTTTGAGTCTGAGGATTACTTATACCTATTAATGCCAATGAGATGAACAGGTGACAAGGATGAATCTACCCATCCCGTTATGTCAAGTCGGGTCCCCAATCCTAATGAACTCCTTTTCATTGGATCCACGTAACTGTCCAGATATTTGTATATATGAAGCATGTGAGATCAGCTTTCTGTCTCGACAGAAGACATTGTTACATGCAAGTCTCAGCAGTGATATGTCAATCCTAAACATATTACTTGACTTGGGGTGGTTTTAAGTTTATTAGTTTATTATAAAGTTTCGTCTCACTTCATGCTTGTATGAACACTTTATAATCACTTTAAACAAACTTATGGATTTCCTTTTATTAAACTTTATTTAGTTCTTAAAAGGGATTGCCTTTATATAGTTATGAAACCATATCTCATTAAAACAAATGATATAAAGAACACTTCATTTACATTAAGTTTGTATCCTAGAACAATTGTCTATAGGACACTAAACCCCAACATACTCCCACTTGGACTAAAGCCAATTGTTTCTGCAACTTATCCCAGTAGAACTAAGATGACGATCATGTACTTTCTGGGTTAAGGGCTTTGTCAACGGATCTGCAATGTTTTCCTCAGTAGGTACTCTTTCTATTCTCACATCTCCTCTTGCCACAATTTCTCTTATAATGTGGTATCGCTTCAGGTAATGCTTGGATGCATTATGAGACCGTGGTTCCTTTTCTTGCGCAATGGCTCCATTGTTATCACAGTACAGTGTAATGGGATTTACAATGTCAGGCACCATACCAAGTTCAGTAATGAACTTCTTAATCCAAACCGCTTCCTTTGCTGCTTCCGCAGCAGCGATATACTCTGACTCGGTCATAGAGAAAGCTACGCTTCCTTGCTTGGAACTCTTCCAGCTGACCGCGCCCCCATTCAAGATAAACAGGTATCCTGATTGGGATTTAAAATCCTTCTCATCTGTGAGATAACTGGCATCTGAAAATCCTTCTATTTTCAGATCCCCTTCTCCGTACACTAGGAACATGTCTTTAGTCCTTCTCAAGTACTTAAGAATGTTCTTGACGGCATTCCAGTGCTCGTCTCCTAGATTACCTTGGTAACGACTCGTTATACTTAACGCGAACGCTACGTCAGGTCTAGTGCAAAGCATAGCATACATAATCGAACCGATTGCACTGGCGTACGGGATTACAACCATATGCTTCTTATCATCTTCAGTTTTAGGACATTGATGATTGTTTAACTTTACTCCATGTACCATGGGTAAGTTACCTTGTTTCGATTCAAGCATGCTAAACCGCTTTAGCACCTTTTCGATGTATGTAGCATGTGAAAGACCAAGCAGTCTTATTGATCTATCTCCGTAGATCTTTATACCAAGTATATAAGTTGCTTCACCAAGGTCTTTTATGGAGAAGTTACCTGATAACCATACTTTTACCGACTGTAGTAGATCTATGTCATTTCCCATTAATAATATATCGTCCACATATAATATCAGAAATGCAACTAAGCTCCCACTTGCTTTCTTGTAAATGCAAGCTTCTTCGCAATTTTGTTCGAAACCAAATTGTTTTATGGTTTCTTCAAAACGCTTGTTCCAGCTTCTTGATGCTTGCTTGAGTCCATAAATGGATCTCTGAAGTTTGCAAACCTTGTTTGCATCCTTTGATATGAAACCTTCAGGTTGCATCATATATACATCCTCAAGCAGGTTTCCGTTTAGGAAAGCTGTTTTCACATCCATTTGCCAAATCTTGTAATCGTAGTGAGCGGCAATAGCGAGCATTATTTTGATTGATTTGGACATAGCCACAGGAGAGAAAGTTTCGTCATAATCAATTCCTTGTTTCTGACGATGTCCTTTCACTACTAACCTAGCTTTGTAGGTGCTAACCTTTCCATCCATGTCAGTCTTCTTTTTGAAGATCCACCTGCACCCAATGGGGTTTATCCCTTCGGGTGGATCAACCAAAGTCCACACTTGGTTGGTGTATATGGAATCCATCTCAGAATCCATGGCTTCGAGCCATGCTTTAGAATCCGGACTGTTAAGAGCCTCTTCGTAGTTTTCGGGTTCGTCGTCTAACATGGGAACCTCATCATCATCTCCCACTAGAAAACCATATCTAATTAGGAGTTCACGAACTCTTTGTGATCTATGAATGGGTGGCACTTGAGTCTCATCTAATGTGACTGCTTCGGGTTCCTTAACCGCTTCTGTTGTTTCAGTCGGTGTTTCTTGTTCTTGAACTTCATCAAGCTCAATCATGCTTCCCTTTTATGTTTCTTCGAGAAACTCTTTCTCTAAGAAGGTTGCGTGCTTCGATACTATTACTTTCTGATCATCCGGATGATAGAAGTAATATCCCACAGTTTTCTTAGGGTATCCAATGAAGAAACATTTATCAGATTTAGAATCTAGTTTGTCTGACGCTATGCGTTTGACAAATGCTGAACAACCCCATACTCTCATGAATGAGAATGTGGGTTTCCTACCAACGAACAATTCATATGGTGTGGAACTAGCGGATTTAGTTGGTACTCGATTTAGGGTGAAGAGGGCAGTTTCTAAGGCATAGCCCCAGAATGTCTTTGGAAGTAATGCTATGCTCATCATGGATCGTACCATATCTAGTAAGGTACAGTTCCTCCTCTCGGATACACCATTGTGTTGTGGTGTATAGGGAGGTGTCCATTGTGAGCATATCCCACATTCAGTTAGATAATTCAGAAAATCATCTGAAAGATATTCGCCACCTCGATCGGATCGAAGTATCTTTATTTTCTTTCCTAATTGATTTTCTACTTCATTTTTGAAGCATTTGAATTTCTCAAAAGCTTCGGACTTGTGCTTCATCAAGTAGATATAACCATATCGGGTATGGTCGTCTATGAAGCTTATGAAGTATCTGAATCCTCCTCTTGCTTGGACTGACATAGGACCGCATACATCGGAATGTATTAATCCTAGAGTGTCTGATACACGCTCACCTTTATTGCTAAAGGGTGTCTTTGTCATTTTACCTTTTAAACATGCTTCGCATGTTTCCAATGATTCAGGATCAATTGAATTTATAAGCCCATCTTGATGTAGCTTAAGCATGCGTCTTTTGTTTATATGGCCTAAACGACAATGCCACAAGTAAGTTGAGTTATCTAGCTTATGTCTTTTGGTATCAATTGCGAAAATAGAAATTTTGTCATCTAGCACATAAATCCCATTTTGTGATATTCCTGAAAAATAGAAAATCCCATCTCTATAAAAATCGCAATGTTTGTCTTTTATTGAAATATGAAAACCTTCGTCAACAAGACGCCTAATAGAAATAATGTTACGAGACATTTCTGGAACATACAAACAGTTCCCTAATTCTATTACAAGCCCAGAGGGCAAACTCAAAGCATAATTTCCAATGGCGAGGGCGGCAGCTCTTGCTCCATTTCCTACTCGCAAGTTTATGCTTCCTTTCTTCAATTCCTTAGTCCGTCTGAGTCCCTGAATATTCATACAAATATGAGATCCACATCCGGTATCTAATACCCAAGATTCAGACTGTGAAATTGTATTTATTTCAATATAAAACATACCAGATGTTGAAGTCTCGGCTTTTCCCTTCTTGAGGGTAGCTAGGTACACCAAACAGTTTCTTTTCCAATGCCCTTCTTCACCATAAAAGTGGCACTCTCCTTTGGGCTTCTTCACATCCTTTCCCTTTGTTTCGGTGAGCATGGCCCCCTTGCCCTTCTTAGGATGGTTTGGATTGGGAGAGTTCCCTTTCCTCTTCTTTGATCCTTCAATAGCAAGGGCCGGTATCCCCTCATTTTCTTTCATATTGGGCTCGACTGTCTCGAGCATATTTGCAAGCTCTTCAAAAGAGGTTTGCAAGCCACTCACTTGGTAGTTCATGATGACGTGTGAGTAACTCTTGGGGAGGGACTGAAGAAGTAAGTTTACACTTAGTTTATGATCCATCGCATCTCCAATACTAGAAAATGTGGTGATAAGGCCAATCATCTTGACACAATGTGCCATTACAGATGTGCCCACCTGCATCTTGCATCTATATAACTACTTTGTTATCTCGTAGCATTCGCACCGAGTTTGATTCACAAACAACTCTTTCAAATGCGCGACCATGCAATAGGCATCCATTTCTACATATTGCCTTTTCAATTCCGATGTCATTGATGCAAGTATGATGTCTCCCGCATGATCGTCATCAGCCTTATGCTTCAAGTAAGCATAAAATTCTTGGTAGGGAGCACCATCCGCCGGATAAGGGGGTATCGGTGTATCAAGTACATACCCTTTCTTCTCGAACTTCAAAACGATTTTGAGGTTGCGATACCAGTCGGTGAAGTTTGAACCGTTCAACTTGTTATCGGTAAGTATATTTTGCAGATTGGTGTTAGTCATGATTTTAAGGGTATTTTAATTTAACCTGAGAGTGAGAAAGAGTAAACGTATGTTATTCATTTGCTTTAAAGTACATCAATCTAAAATTATAGGTCTTTTGATTCATTTTAAATTGCTCCCACTATTTTGCCAAATTAATAGCCCTCCATATTAATTCGAAGAATTTCAAAAATCCTTTAGTGAGCTAGGATCCTAACTCCTGAGATTTCGCCTTGAGTTTGCTCAACAAGCTAGTCTCATTTGTTAGGTAGATTCATGTAATCAATCACATCGTTAATGTGATTCCTAGGTTATTAGGTTACTAACCACATTAGTAACTAATATGCTATTCATATTAATCCCAACCATATTGCCCATTAGTCTATGTTAACATGAGTTTGCTCATCCAATTATCATAATCTAATTTAAGTATTACCCCATATTCATGAAAGAACGATTTAGGATAATTCAGATGTTACCATAAGACCCCGAGCTTGAGTTTGCTCAACAACCCAAAAGCCCCCAGTACTGCCGGATGAATCATAATATTAGGGAGGGGCAACCGATTTTAATAACTTGTTTATTTACTTAACTTTTAATTAGTGAGGGATTTTTATTTCAAGTCTCATAATCTAACTTAGTCTTGATTTGCTTTAGCATACATCAGACACATACATTGGTGTTATGGACATATTATCTAAATTATTCCGTCGAGCCAGAGACGGAATAAAAGGCCAAACCTAAGGAAATACTAACTATTACATATTTCTCTTTAAGTCCTCCGTCTTCTCCATGTCGCATCGAAATTACATATTAATTTCTATACTACTAAAGAAAACTTAAATTAACTTGAAGGGAATTAGATGAGAGGAGAAATTACAATAGATAGTAGAAAGGCCGGACTCGCATGCCCTATTTCAAAAATACCAAAAGACTAAAAGAGGGTCCAAATATGTCCATAACTCCAAACATGCATAGACTCAATTAAATAAATTTAATTGGTTGATTACATAAGTACTTTATGTAATATTTAGGTTAATCACATTAATACATCAAATTAACTTTCATCCAATTTTAATTCTAACAGTTTCGTATCTTCTATATTAACCTTTTAAATTAATACAACTATACAAAACTTTAATTATGCATGTCCCAATTATTTTGATTTCAATTCATTTAATACTTTTGATTTACAAATAGGTAAAACAAACTTTTAAATAAATTTTTCATTCGATAATCAAAACATAAAACTATTAATTTCTGAAACATATATATATATACAAATATATTTAAAACTCAGTTTTATTTAAAAACAATTTTAAAAATAAAATAGAGGTCCTCTCGTGTCGGGCCCGCAAAAAGGGGCCCGAGACTCACGGCGTCGCCGCTGTTTGGCAGCAGCGCCACGGCTGGCCGCGGCTGCCTTACGGAAGCGGCGCCCAACCGCCCACATTTGCTGCCTCGCGGCGCAACCCGGACTACTGTCCGTTTTTTTATTATAATTATAATTATATATATATATATATATCAGTTCTAAAACGGTTTTAAAACGATTTTCAGAAAATAAGAAAACCTATTATAGATTTTCCGTTTTATCTTTAGAATCAATAAAACTAACTTTTATCAATCTAACTATAAAACTAATAGATTTTGTTATAATGATTATCAATCAAAATTATTGGGAACATATGCATAAACTATTTTAATTAACAATTAATTAAAACTTATTTATCTTTAGAACTAATTAATCAAAACAGTTTTGTTAATTAACCTAACTATAAATATTTATTCAATCTGATTGAAAAACCTTTTAATTTTCATATATGAAATAACGGATTTAACGCAAGCTCTGATACCACTGATGGAATTTAAGGCTAATGTATTGCAGCGGAAATATAAAAATTTTAACCTTTTTCCACTAACCTAAGATCCGTTAATCGTTATTTCATATAAAGAGGGATAGAAGGAAATACCTTTTGATGAACTATCTACCGTTGCAAGCGAAGTTCCCTCAACTCTTACTCTGAGTTCACGAGCACAAAACAAACACAACCCAAAATCAAGTTAGATATCAACCGTATAAAAGCAATCAAGAATAGATTGCCTCTAATCAATCAACACAAGATCAAAGAATAAAAGAAAGAGATGAAAATCAATTGAACGGAAGGAAGCGGTAGACAATCTCGTCCTCAAACTTGTGGGTCGAAATTCTCTCTCTCTCTGGCTAGGGTTGGCCGAAATTTACATAGGAGGGGGGTATAAATACTCTCTTGTATCTAAACCTTAGTTAGATAGAATTAGGTTACTGAATAAGAATTTAATTCAGAATATAATTCTTATTTATTATCTATTAATATATCTAAATATAAAGATAATAATAATAACCTTATAGGATGATAATAGGAGTAATTTTAATCTCATTAAACCTCCTAACTTATTTATCCTTTTATTAATTTAATTCACAATCATAATCTAATTAGAATTGTTAAAATCAAATTAAATTATTTATGTATTTTCATACATAAAATCGCCCCCCTCTCTCTACTGGGCCTTAGTGGACTCAGTTGGGCTTCCATCAATTAATTAACATCTGTTTCTCTTTTGGGCTCCAAGTCTTATGTGTGACCCATTAGGTTCTTATTGCTTCTAGCCGTATGCAACTATTAAATTAATTTTCACAGAATTATATTTAATCTTTGCATAACGAAATGAGTACGCGAAATGTGATTAGCAAATCCGAAACATTCCCCCAGAGCTATAAGAAGACAGGTTGATTCTGTCGTTGACCTTTCCGTATTAGTTACAGTATAATTCGATCCTTTATCAACTACATCCTTGAACTGAATCTTATGACTACGGATAATGTCAAGTCACATATAGCGAGACGTTCGTTTTACTTGTACAGGCCGAGTCAACTCCAATTAGATAGGTTAAGTGAAATCTGTATTTCAAGTCTTAAGCTATCACCTTGCAAGGATTTAGAGTCGAGTCTTCCACAAGCGATCCTTGGACGTATCTCCCATTTATCGGGAGTGACAAATGATCAATCCAATGTATAATTATCCTGTAATTACTTCCTGTGATACCCAACGTCTGCCGTTCACACCCCAGAGTCATCTCTGTTATGGATCGTGTTACAACAGGATCAAAGCATCACATTCCGTAATCCAGAATCACTAATTAACATTCCTTTGAGTCTGAGGATTACTTATACCTAACAATACCAATGAGATGAATAGGTGACAAGGATGAATCTACCCATCCTGTTATCTCATGTCGGGTCCCCAATCCTAATGAACTCCTTTTCATTGGATCCACGTAACTGTCCAGATATCTGTATATATGAAGCTTGTGAGATCAGCTTTCTGTCTCGACAGAAGACATTGTTACATGCAAGTCTCAGCAGTGATATGTCAATCCTAAATATATTACTTGACTTGGGGTGGTTTTAAGTTTATTAGTTTATTATAAAGTTTCGTCTCACTTCATGCTTGTATGAACACTTTATAATCACTTTAAACAAACTTATGGATTTCCTTTTATTAGACTTTATTTAGTTCTTAAAAGGGATTGACTTTATATAGTTATGAAACCATATCTTATTAAAACAAATGATATAAAGAACACTTCATTTACATTAAGTTTGTATCCTAGAACAATTGTCTATAGGACACTAAACCCCAACAACAACAACCTCCAAAGTCGGTTGGATCCAAATGTTAATGAATGAAATAGGGTATCTAGCACAGTCTGTGCCAATTCTCTAGTGTGACAACATAAGTGCATGTATATTTATGTCTAATCCTGTTTTTCACAACTCTACCCAACATTTGGATATTGATTTTTTTTGTAAGGTATATCACAAGCTCTTGTTGTTCTCTACATCTCTACCAATGATCAGATAGCTAATGTCTTTACTAAACCTCTTAATCAGAGTCATTTTCAGTTATTACAAAACAATCTCACAGTTTTAGAATGCCTTGCACAACTTGGGTTGAAGGGGGGGGAATGGAAATAGAACTCGACTTGGACTAGTGATGTGCCCCGAGCTGACGCTCAAAGGCTCACTAAGGGATAAGTTTGCACCTCAACTCAGAGTTTGGGTCTCTTTTTTTTATATAAATAAAAACAATAAAAGCAAGGAAATTAAAAAAAAATCAAACAAATTAAATTAACTAAAACCAAAGAGTTTAACAATTTATTTAGAGTCAGGACAAACCGACTACCTTACCCCCTCTACCTACTCTTTCCTTGGGATCTTCGGGTTCTTTTCTGTGGTGCTTGGAAGAAGACCCTGGGGCCTTTCTTACCTTTCTCGGTTCATCTGAGCCACTTGATTGCTCAAATCCTTGTAGAAAGCTTCATTATTTGCAAGCCGGGCTGACATCTCCTTCAGAATAGTCAACACTTCATTTTAGGAGCCAGAAGGTTGTGTATGAGCTTGAGCTTGCTGCTGGTACAGGGGCATGCCAAGCCCATATTCCATGCGTTCATTAATGAATGCACTAAAAGGCCTCAACACATTCTGGTTAGAGTTGCCATATTTCAAGTTCAGGTGTTAAGGTCTCCTCTAGTTGTTATTGTAGGAGTTATAGTTATTATTACAGTTTTGATTATACCTTTGCTGTCCCCCAATGTAGTTGACATTCTCCACTCCATCTTCGGTGAAGGGGTTATCGGCTTGGCAATATTTACCGTGGTGGTCACCGCCACAGTGCACACAATAGGGATACGGTGTGGGCTGACTTAGCTTAGCCATCAGAACGTCCATTTTCTTGCTCAACTCCGCCACAAAATGATTCATTTCGTGGTTCTCTATGGAAAAAACATGTTGCCTAGATGGACCAGGAAGTTTCTCATCTTGCCACTGCACACTCTTCTTAGCTAGCTCATTTATCTCTCATATGCCGCATTAGCTGATTTTCTAAATAGATCTCCACCTGTAGTGGAGTCTACAGTAGCTCGCGGTTAGTAGGAGACAAACCACGATAAAAGATGCATACTAAGCTATGTTTAGGAATATCATGGTGTGGGCACACACAGATCATCTTCCTGAATCGGGTCCAAGATGTGTGGACTGCCCCGTGCTTGGGCTGGTGGAATGAGGTGATCTCACTCCTTAACATCATCGTCTTAGAATGTGGGAACTAGTAAGTTAAGAACTCACTACAACAAATCATCACTTGTGCCACGGTTAGAATCGTGGCCCAAGTGTAATATTTTCGTGGCTATGATATTTAGCCACGGAAATTCAAGGTGGGTACTCCCGTGGCACAAGTGAGCGTGGCTAGGTAGTTGCCACGGGAAAATAAAGGTCGTGGCATAAATTGGTTTTTATGCCACGGAAAAATATGTGGCTAATTATATCCCTTTGCCACGGATAAAATCGTGGCAAGAGTAAAATACTCGTAGCAACATATAGTGGCCCATGGCAACCAATCCCACTTAACCACGAGCATAACCATGGTAAAAAATTAAAACACTCGTGGCTAGATTCCTTATTTAGCTACGAGTATAATCGTGACAAATTTGATCAAATTTTAGTAATTTATTTTTAATTAGCTTTTACTTTTTTATTATTATTATTAATATTATTATTATACTATTATTATTATATGAACTTTTGATTGAAAGGAGCTACATTAAAAGAATAAAAAATAAACAATGTCTAAAATTTTAACCATTCTTAACGAAAAATAAATAATTATTAAATAAATATCAATCATTTTATCCTCCAATAAAAGAAACTATTGGAAACACAAAAAAAAATTGCCAATTACAATATATATATTAATAAAACTCCAAGTTTACAGCTAAGATACACCAAGATTATATTCCTTGTTAGTGTACCACTTATACAAATAATAGTGCCAAAAAAGGTAGAATTGAATATAATCCGCTTTTCAAAATTACACCTCATCTATCAGCTCCTTGATGATTTCTGCAAGCCTTAAACAATCATATATTAAGAGAAAAAAAGTTATAATCAGAAAAATTGCATGTGAAAATAGGAATATAGCACTAAATATATAGATATAGGAGTAGCATAAAGCATTTTAGAGTCTTAAAGCTATATAGAGTTAAAAGAATGACAATGCAACAAAATATTTTAATTCAACTAAAATCAATTTGTGCCCTGTTTTGTTGAATAATTAGTAGGAGTTTTGCAAAATCAGTGTCAACAATGTCAGTCATTTGCATTAGGGATAAGGTACCAAAATAGACCTATGGTTTTTGGGGAAGTATCAATTTAGGCTCCGCGTACAAAATAGCACCAATATAAGCTTAACGTTTAAAAAAGGTATCAATTTATGCCTCGACAACGGAACAAGACACGTCATTGATATTACCCCGTTAAGTTCTGTCAATTGTACGTGGAGGGAGAAATCAGAACTTAACGGAATAATAAGAATGACGTGTCCAATCTGTTATCGAGGCCTAAATTGATACATTTTTTAAACGTTAAGCCCTATATTTTGTACACGAAGCCTAAATAGAAACTTCCCCAAAAACCATAAACCTATTTTGGTACCTTATCCCTTTGCATTATAAAGATTGCAGTAAAACCTACTGAGCATTACCATACCTAAATACGACAACAATCGTGTTCATGATTAATAAACAACAACCATGATTTAACATAAGCAACACTGTTAGCAACGAAAATACAAGACAAGAGATGCTTGCAATCTGCAGAAAGCCGTACATAGTTTGATATGGAGTACTAAACACTCATTATTCTCTAAAACAGTTTCAAGTATGAATTTGAGTTCGGTACCATAAGAGAGAAGAATATTTATAGTGTTAGTTGGAAGAAACTCACCTCGATAGTTTTGCAGAAGTTTCTAGGATCTTCATGATCTTCAAAAGGGTATGCTCCCACCAACATTACATATAGTGTCACTGTCACCCTACGTCACCAAACATCTGCAATCTAAAACCGATGAACCATTACATAACCAAGCTAAGATAAGAGGATTTGATTTCTTGAAAGGAAATCATTAGTGTATTTTCCAATACTTGTTCATGTTGTCTTGTGATTTAAGTGCATTCTTCGTTCAAGCAAACAAAATGAAGCTCATATAAGTTGGAAGAAAAACCTCGCATGTAACGAAACAAAATGAAGCTTATATATAGAAATCATCAGTGCATAAAGAAATCCAGGCCTGAGAAAATATATACCTTTGAGTTGCATCTTCTTTCAATTTCTTGCAGTACTCCAATAGACAAGTGAGATGTTCAATTTCACAGCTTTAGTTTGAAGTTCTCTGCTATTGGATGAGACAAGATTCTGAGAAGTGCCAACCTCTACAAAATATTTCAATCGGCAATTAAACCATTTTCTACCCATAATTTGAAAGCACTAATAGCATGTACTTTATTTTCAATTAATGCCATCTGCAAAACTCTCCTCTCTGCAATGAATATAATAACACCACTAAATAAGAACAAATTAACACAACTAGCTCATATTTTCCTTATGACCAAATAATCAAAGACTTGAAATGAAGCAGCAAATAGTTATCTAGCTTGGAAGTTGAACCATCCTCAAATCATGCAGATAAATGTTAGGCTTCATACTTATGCATCAACAAATTGGTCATCGCTACAATGGCATTAGTCCCAAAAGCTTGTTTACAATTTGAATTCAATAGCCAAAAGCTTACTACATGCAAGCCCAAAGACTAAGACACCAATTTTATATCTTTTTGCCTCACTAGAGCAGCAGAGCCCTTAATATAGCAAAGGCAACTCTTATGTCAGGTCTTGAGGTTGTTTTCAGACCATCATCTACTGCCTCCCCCGCCAAATGGTCATGTGCTCTAAAATATATAGATTAGCAAGGTGCTCTAAAATATATGTAAAGTAATAAGTTCACAAAAAATTAATATTAAAGGACTTCACATAAGGATTAGCAAGGTGCTCTAAAATATATGTAAAGTAATAAGTTCACAAAGAATTAATATTAGAAATTCTAAGCATTATGCCCATATATCTATACTATAAATTCTCTTATCTATTGCATCATACAACCTTCTCTAAATCTATCATTCCCTTCAAAATTTAATTACCTTTGCCATTAATTTCCCCTTGTCATCTCTTTTTAATGTTCCTTGCTACTTCTGTTTATACTAACATTCCTCTGTTTCTTTTGTATTGCAAAATCAAAAATAGCATAACAGAGGTTAATTAAAAAAAATCAAACACACAACTTAAGAAAGAAAAAAAAGCTTAAGTAGGTGAATTTACAATGCATTTATGATTTAGGAAATGTAAAATATATCACTATAGCAATTGAATTACTCTATTACACATCAACAATTATCTTCATCTTTTGCATTACCTTTCAACCAAAGACTCTATTATGCATGTAAATTCCCCATTGCTCATCTTATCTTCAGGATATGTAAATTTCATCCATCCTTCAATATAGTCCTGTTTAAAGTATCAAACAACCCCAAAATTAGAAAATGGTCAATAGCACAATGAATTTAATTTAATTTAATCATATAATACATTAGCAGGTAGAGGGCAAGAAAGAGGGGTTTCCATCATTATAAATTTAATTAGTAGGTCCAGGGTGAGAAAGAGGGTTTTCCATCATTTCAAAATTTAATCATCACGTAATTGAAATTCATCCGCAGAAATTCAATTGAAATTCAATTCAACAGAAATTACAACCATCAGTAACACAATGCATCAGACGCATCTTCTAAAGGAACCCTAACCAATTAACCAAGAACGGAAAAAGAATAGCATAAATATGGACGAACAGAAATCGTAAACTCAGAAATCACAATAGAAGTTACAAAATCACAAACTCATAAATCACGAGAGAAGTTACAAAACTATAGATAAATTAGTGGAGAGAGAGACTAACACACGGACGATGGCTGGTGACCAGCCTCGGACAGACGGACGGAAGTTACTCGAACTCGCTGCTTCCGCCTTGACAGGGGGCTACCTTGACTGATTGAACAAGAATCCCAGGGAAGGAGCGGTAAATAAGTCAGGAGGTCGAACAGTTCTTCGCTTCATTCAACTCGATCGGCACAGCAAGTTAGGGTTCCTAAGAGAGAAATGTAATGGGTTTATGAGTAAGGGTATTTGAGTTTAATGAAACGATGAGATTAAGGGTTGTTATTCATTTTAGTTTAATTGATGGGATTGAGAATGTTTGTAATGTTAAAATTTTGGTCTGAATTTTTGGGGGCAAATTCAAATTTTTGGAGGGAACATATATTAGCTAATGTAAAAATAACTAACGAGCGAATTTTTCGAGGATTAAAATTAATGGGTGGAATTTTAATAAAATTTAAGAAAAAAATTACTTTAATAAATAATAATAGAATTTCATAGTGATTTTTCTCATGGTATAAATAGATTTAGCCACGGGGAAAAAAATTACTATGGCAAAATTCGTGGCATAAGTGTATGTTTGCCACGACATAAAATTATCTGTGGCATAAATATATAAGGAGATCCTAAGTTTGCAGTGGGATCTATTTTTCCCGTGGCTAAATGAAAATACGCCACGAATTTTGAATTCCTGTGGCATGATTCGTGGCACAAGTGATGATTTGTTGTAGTGACTCCTTCTCAAAACCTACCCATGTGGTGATAGAACCGGGCTCTAATGACCTTAGCCACTCCAGAGCTTGTCCTGTCAATAAGAAAAGGAACAACTTCAATCGAACAATGTCTTGAGGAACTCGGTTCATTTTTTTAGGTGTCAGCACACATCAAAAATCGGTCCAGATGGTCATTTGGGTTCTTTTTCACCTCACCTCTGAACAAGCCAAACTGTTGACAGACTCATCCTCGACTTGATTTCATAGGAGTTGGCTAGGATATTAGGAGCCACAATCCCCGCCAAGTTGTGGTGTCAGTGTGGTGCTAGAATCTCGCTCATCGAGTGGTTTTCCGGAGCTCCATTCTCGTTGTTATCGTGACCGTTCTTATTGTGATTCTCCATTACAATAGGTTGAATGTTTTTCATTCATTTGCTCTTGCGAATAGAACATTCAAGCTCAGCGTTAAGTGGGACACAAGATGCACCTTTAGATCGAGTATGCATAGGCTGAAAAGATAAATAAAACAAGGATTCAGAGTTCACAAAAATTAAGTTCTAACTATGAATCTTACAACAAATATAACAAGTATAATTTTCACAATTTCAGAAATTAGAGATATTACTCAATAAGTGTACAACTATGTTCAATGTTCACAATTATATATACCTAAACTATAAACACAATCAGAAATTTACAGCTATGAAGTTGTAAATTTCACAAATATGTATATTTCGACTATAGATACAATCAGAAATTTACAGCTATGAAGATTAACAAAAATAAGCTCATATTTATAAATGTGTAGTGTAAACCAAAGCTATACACACAATACAAAATTGCAGCTATAATCAACAAGTATATATATGAAACTTTATGGGTATAGTATTCAAGGTTATGTGCAGAATTCAGGGTAAATTACATACGTGGTGTACAACCTTTACCCCAAATCACACTTTGGTGTACAACCAAAATTTTATCACACTAAACCGTACGAACTCCAGGTGACCTCCCACTAAAGTGTACAGTCGGTTTTTATGACCGGTCAACGCTGGTCAACTATGCCACGCCAGCATTTTTAATTGTAGAATTAAAACAATAGGACCCACTCTTTTATGAAATGATTAAAATACCCTCATCTTCTTCCTTCAACCTCTCTCTTCCATTTCTCTCTCTAAGTCTTCTCTCACTCCTCCCTTCTGACTAAAATAACCAGACCCAAGAACCCACGGTCGCTTCTTAGAATCCGGTTGTCCTATGAAAGAAAAACGCTAACCGGTCCTCAATGCTCTCTTAAAGAACAACTTGAAAAAGACAAGGTTCTAATTTCTTTTCAATTTTTTCTGCATTTCTTAATCTTCAATCCAATCGTCTTTCACTTTAATTTTGTTCAATCAATCAATCCGTTTTCCCTTACAGGATGATGAGAGCTTGAGGAGATGGAAGGAACAGCTTCTCGGAAGTGTGGATATCGATTCTGTGGGAGGTAATTATATTACTTTGCTGTTTTTTAATGGCAAAAAACGTCATCATATTTAGCATCTACATTAAATTCGTTCATTGCCAAATTAGGTGCTTATGAACGTCTAATTCAGTCGAAAACATTAAACATATAAAAAAAAATTTCAAACTTTAAAAAGATAACAGAATTTTATGTTTCTCTCCCACTGTTTCTTTTTCAACAAGATTCACTTTCTCGGTTGATAATGTCAATCCGAGCTCCTACGGCGACGGGTTAGCGTTTTTCCTTTCACAGGACAGCCGGATTCTGGGAAGCGCCGGTGAGTTCTTGGGTTTGGTTATTTTAGTCAGGAGGGCGGAGTGAGAGAAGACTTAGGGAGAGAAATGGGAGGGAGGGATTGAAGGAAGAAGATGGGGGTATTTTAGTCATTTCATAAAGAGTGGATAATTCTACAATTAAAAATGCTGATGTGTCATAGTTGACCAGCGTTGACCGTTCATAAAAACCGACTGTACACTTTAGTGGGAGGTCACCTGAAGTTCGTACGGTTTAGTGTGACAAAATTTTGGTTGTACACCAAAGTGTGATTTGAGGTAAAGGTTGTACACCACGTATGTAATTTACCCGCAGAATTCACAGCTATAGTCCAACTAATATAAACAAAAAAAAGTGCAGCTACAGGACTTACATAAACATAACCAAAGTAAATCATAGTTGTAATTCAAACGAGTATAGTATAATATGAACAAGTATGATATAAACAGGTAAAGAATAAATGAGTATAATATCAACAAGTATAGCATAAACAAGTAAATGCCTAAACTAACAAATTCGACATTTGGTTTGATATTGCTGGAAGATAAATCCTCGGCAACGGCGCCAAAAACTTGATGCGTCCCGATCTGACGCTCAAAGGCTCACCAAAGGATAAGTGTACCCCATCGTTATCAAGTAATAAATCTGGAAAGTCCAGGTAGCGAATCCATAGGATTTATACCTTAACTACCAAACTACTCGGTTTCTAATGTTATTTAGGCGGTGAAAAGTTGATTTGGATTTTGTTCTTAAGTTATTCTACTTCTAAGGCGATCTTAAGCCAAACAATTAATCAAACAGTAAAACGGATTGATACAATAACATAAAAATCAACCTAATTAAACAATCTAATCAATTACCTAATCTGAGTTGCTTAAACCTAAGGCGATTAAACCGACTTATCCTTCTAAGGTCCCTAGCACACTATTCCTTTGTTACAGGTCGTAGCTAGCTCTGAGGTGCATGAATTTGGATCGTATTTACTACAAAGTTGTCAATTTCATATGCTTTGATTATAGACAAACAAATTAGACTCGCAATATGAACCTAGATAATCTTTGGACTTTTGAATGATTTAAACCAATTAGGCAAAGCATAAACAAATCAAATAAGAAATTCAATTGAGAAATCAATATTGAAACTTATATTAAAGATGAAGCAATAATTGTCACAGATACAACCATCCAGAATTCATAGGAAGGATCTAAAGTAAACAAAGACTAATGAGGATAGAAATCCTTTTTAGGAACATGTCGACTAAAGCAGTCGTCTTTCTAGGACTGGAGGATGGAACGTGAGAATCCTTGAAGCCGGAGATGGAGGAAACCTTGGTGCTTTAATGGTGGATGGAGGATTTTGGGATGAACTCTCAAGGTAGGGGAATATTAATTATAGAAGAAAAAGATGATAATTACAATTGAAAAGAAGTCTATTTATAAGCTGAAAATAGACTGACTTTCGAGCTGGGCCCTTCCGACGGCTAGCTCGCCGAGATGGCTATCAAGGGAAGCAAACTGTTGTCCTAAAAGGTGATTGTATCAAGTGCACAAGGTACAAGTAATAAAATGATAAGTAGAGTATCGTTCTCCACAGGGATGGATGAAGAATTCCAAATGAAAAACCTTATGAAACAGGGTGTTCAGAGTAACGGTAACTTCTTTCTTTTAAATGAGGATGAGTTTCATATAATTTGATTATAGTAATGTAAAAGCAGTTGATCTATAGAGAATCAATTCAAAGAACAATGATTTATCACAATAAAAGGAAGAGAACAAGCTAAGCCTAGCATAAACAGGGAGTTTGCAGTTTAACTTTTATCTATTTATTCATGAATGTAATATGATGTGGGTCAATGTCTCTGCTTTAGGCTCACTCAAGTCAACTCTCGTGTGTTCTTGAGATTCTAAGATTTACTAGACATTTAAGCGTCCCTAAATGTGTTTCTTTCTTGCATTAAACATTAGGCAACATTCCATATAATGAAAACCCTTGATATAAAACCATTATGTCTCCATTTCTGATTTTACATGTTTAATGATAGATAAGTGAGTATAAAAGCAGTCTCCCATCATTTATAAACACTAAGATAGGAGTTAATAAACTCACGCATGAAGAACATCATTAAACACACCATAGAATAATCTAAATTCATTCATAAATAAACTAAGAAAACTTACAACTCAAGTCCATAGCTGGCCCAGCTCATTCGGCTGACTACTCACTCATAGTAATGAGTATACAATCACAAAAGATGCAATAATTCCCCATCAATGGAGTTAGGTCAGGAAATTAAGAGAGCGCCCGAAGAAGATGAAGTTGTAGATCCGAAAATATCCAAAAATTAAGTCCCTTCTCTCCTCCTATCAGTTCACTATTTAATTAGGAGAGAAAAGATAACATAACATAAAAGGTATGCAAAAGCAGTTTGTTCAGAACATAAGTACAAATATTTTCATAAAATAATGTTGATTATGGACACTTGAACACTCAAGGCCCCAAGATCTCCTTTGTGCCGCTGACTATCCCTGATTCCGCCACCTTTCCATGCTGTCCTCCCACGCTTTACGCTGTTGCCTTTTGGTCCGCAAAACAGGATGCATGATAGCTATATCTACTTGGCTTCCAAAATCTACACAAAAAGCCTTTTAGTCCGCAATTTACAACAATTAATTAGCCCATTTGTGATGGAATATATTATGGTTATTAGGGTCAAGTATGAACCCATCACAAACGCTTCCCTTGACAGCCAACCCGTTGAGCCAGTTTGCCCAGCTTACCGAGTCGACCCCCGAGGGTCTCGAGACGCGATTTTATGCTATAACGACTTTGCCCTTCCCGCATTCGGGCTGCAAAAATGCATTAAAACTCAAAAAATACGAGTCCAATGGCTGAATGGATTCACCAAACTTTAAAATTGAGTGCCAAAATATTCCATATTGACATTTGGTGAACCAATTAACCAAAAATAATCAAGGAAAAGCTTAGGTACGCGTTAACTTGACGTTATTTTAACAAAAACGACATAAATGACATAAAAACTGACAAAAGTGCTAAAATGAAAGTATAAACTAAATAAATGACATAACTGAAATAAAGTATAAAAATTTACTATTTATTCACTGAAATTGCTACAAAACTATCCTAAAAATCATACCAAAAGATAAGGGTTTTGATCCTTATCAACCAGCAGTCTATATTGGACTAGGATTATGTCAAATAGCTCGCTTGGACTAATAGTTCGTCTTATGGTAGGATTGTCATCACGATACAGACTGTGCAACCCTATTTAACTAGGGTTGTGTCTTGGACTAAGAGTCCAGATTGGGTTTCTACAAGTTAGACAAAGTTTTGTCTTCTTGAAGGTTCGACATCTAATGTTATATATAGGAGATGTGTTAATGTTAATATGCATGTAAATATTCAATTATATTATTGCTATAATTTTAAGTATAAATTTATGGATTTCATTTTTAATTGTATGGTTTTAGTTGTTTTATTCTAAGCATTCTTTTTTTTCCAATAGAATTAATTTAGAGATGAATCTACTTTTTAGTAATTTGAAATCTCTTGAATTTTTTGATGAATGGATTTCAACATTCCTCCTCTCATTTAGTGAATTACGATAAAATAAGAGAGTGGCCAGTTATCCGATGTAAGTATTTTTATACTTAGTATCACTTTTAGAAAAGTGATAAAAATATGGAGGCAATGTTTTGATCGTACTGATTTTTTTTTTAAATCCTCTATTTATAGATTGTTACGATTTTTATTAGGATTTAAAGTGTCGTGCTTTCAATAGCGAATCACGCTATTCTAATAGGAATTCTCAGTTGGATATATAGTTTGATATACATAGATAATATGGAGATAGAGAGAGAGAAGTAATATACACAATAATGTTTGAATCACCTTGAATGTGATTAGCTCTAAGGTCTTGTATTTATAGTGAGACAATTGGAGTTTGTATAGGAATACAATATGTAAGTATATGAGTATTGAAACTCTACCTAGCTAGTAATATAGACAAATTGAGACTCTAACTAGATAAGAATCTATTTACAGGATAATAGGAATATTATCTCTAACACCCCCCCCCCCTCAAGCCGATGGCGTGCACGAACAAAGAGTCGAGAGTGGAGCATCGTGAAGCGAGCAGGAGCTAGCGGCTTGGTAAGGATATCTGCAACTTGATCATCAGTTGGAATGAATCGGACGCTGAGAAATCCATTTTGTACTTGTTCACGAACAAACTGATAATCAAGCTCTATATGCTTTGTACGAGCATGGAATACTGGATTTGAAGTAAGATAGATTGCCCTAACATTATCACACCACAATTGAACCGGGGTGGGTAGAGGGAAGCCCAGATTCGAGAGAAGCAATTTGAACCATAGAAGCTATGTCGTGGCATTGTCCACTGCCTTGTATTCACTCTCGGTGGAGGATCTAGCTATTGTTGGTTGTTTGCGAGTCTGCCATGATACAATGCTGGATCCAAGGTAGACACAAAAAACACGCATAGATCTTCTATCATCAGGATACCCTCCCCAATCGTTGTCTGAGTAACAATGAATGTGATCCAGTGGTTTGACGGACATGACTATCCCAAAATCAGATGTGCCTTGAATGTAACGCATGACCCTCTTGACTCCTTTCCAATGTTCATCAGTTGGACAGTGCAGAAACTGGCATAGTTTGTTAACCGCAAATGCAATGTCAGGACGAGTGAATGTTAAATATTGAAGTGCTCCCACAATGCTTCTGTATTCATCTCCGGAGGACAAGCTGATGCCAAGATCTTTGGAAAGTGTTGGTGTGGTAGCTATAGGAGTTAATGTAGGTTTGGAGTCAATCATCTTTACTCTGTCAAGGATGTCAACCACATACTTGGCCTGACATAAGTGAATGCCATCTTTCTTATATCTTATCTTGATTCCCAGAAAGTATTCCGCCTTACCAAGGTTACGAATGGGAAACTCCTATTCAATGGCTGTAATTGAGTTAGTGATGTGTGCAGGATTATTACATGTGATGAGGATGTCATTAACATAGCACAAAATGTAGGTCTTTTCAGTTTCAGTGCGTTTGATGAAAAGAGAGTTGTCAGCCTGTGACATCTTGTGATGGAATTAAAGGCTAACGTATAGCAGCGGAAATATAAAAATTTTAACCTTTTTCCATTAACCTAAGATCCGTTAATCATTATTTCATATAAAGAGGGATAGAAGGAAATACCTTAATGAAGAATTATCTACCGTTGCAATCGAAGTGCCCACAACTCTTACTCCGAGTTCCCAAGCACAAGACAAAACACAACCCAAATCAAGTTAGATATCAACCGTATGAAAAGCAATCAAGAATAGATTGCCTCTAACAAATCAACACAGATCAAGGAATAAAAGAAAGAGATGAAAATCAATTGAATCGGTAGGAAGCGGTGAATATCTCGTCCTCGGCTAGAGGGTCGAAAATTCTCTCTCCTGGATTGCTTGTGTATTTCGAAAATCACACTAGGAAGGGTATTTATAATCTCTTGTATCTAAACCCTAGTTAGATAGAATTAGGTTACTGAATAAGAATTTAATTTGGAATAGAATTCTTAATTATTATCTATTAATATATCTAAATATAAAGATAATAATAATAACCTTATTGGATAATAATAGGAGTAATTTTAATCTCATTAAAACTCCTAATTTAATTATCTTTTTATTAATTTAATTCATAATCCTAATCTAATTAGGATTGATAAAATCAAATTAATTATTTATGTATTTAATACATAAATTTTGCCCCCCCCCTTTAGTTACTGGGCCCTATTGGGCTCAGTTGGGCTTCCATCAATTAATTAACATCTGTTTCTCTTTTGGGCTCCAAGTCTTATGTGTGACCCATTAGGTTCTTATTGCTTCTAGCCGTATGTAACTATTAAATTAATTTTCACAGAATTATATTTAATCTTTACATAACAGAATGAGTACGCGAAATGTGATTAGCAAATCCGAAACATTCCCCCAGAGCTATAAGAAGACATGTTGATTCAGTCATTGACCTTTCTGTATTAGTTACGGTATAATTCAATCCTTTTTCAGCTACATCCTTGAACTGAATCTTATGACTATGGATAATGTCAAGTCACATATAGCGAGACGTTCGTTTTACTTGTACAGGCCGAGTCAACTCCAATTAGATAGGTTAAGTGAAATCTGTATTTCAAGTCTTAAGCTATCACCTTGCAAGGATTTAGAGTCGAGTCTTCCACAAGCGATCCATGGATGTATCTCCCATTTATCGGGAGTGATAAATGATGAATCCAATGTATAATTATCCTGCAATTACTTCCTGTGATACCCAACGTCTACCGTTCACACCCCAGAGTCATCTCTGTTAAGGATCGTGTTACAACAGGATCAAAGTATCACATTCCGTAATCCAGAATGACCAATTAACATTCCTTTGATTCTGAGGATTACTTATACCTATTAATACCAATGAGATGAACAGGTGACAAGGATGAATCTACCCATCCTATTATCTCAATTCGGGTCCCCAATCCTAATGAACTCCTTTTCATTGGATCCACGTAACTGTCCAGATATCTGTATATATGAAGCTTGTGAGATCAGCTTTCTGTCGGGACAGAAGACATTGTTACATGCAAGTCTCAACAGTGATATGTCAATCCTAAACATATTACTTGACTTGGGGTGGTTTTAAGTTTATTAGTTTATTACAAAGTTTCGTCTCACTTCATGCTTGTATGAACACTTTATAATCACTTTAAACAAACTTATGGATTTCCTTTTATTAGACTTTATTTAGTTCTTTAAAAGGGATTGCCTTTATACAGTTATGAAACCATATCTCATTAAAACAAATGATATAAAGAACACTTCATTTATATTGAGTTTATCCTAGAACAATTGTCTATAGGACACTAAACCCCAACATACTCCCACTTGGACTAAAGCCAATTGTTTCTACAACTTATCCCAGTAGAACTAAGATGACGATCATGTACTTTCTAGGTTAAGGGCTTTGTCAACGGATCTGCAATGTTGTCCTCTGTAGGTACTCTTTCTATTCTCACATCTCTTGCCACAATTTCTCTTATAATGTGGTATCGTTTCAGGTAATGCTTGGATGCATTATGAGACCGTGGTTCCTTTGCTTGCGCAATGGCTCCATTGTTATCACAGTACAGTGTAATGGGATTTACAATGTCAGGCACCACACCAAGTTCTGTAATGAACTTTCTAATCCAAACCGCTTCCTTTGCTGCTTCCGCAGCAGCGATATACTCTAACTCGGTCGTAGAGAAAGCTACGCTTCCCTACTTGGAACTCTTCCAACTGACCGTGCCCCCATTCAAGATAAACAGGTATCCTGATTGGGATTTAAAATCATTCTTTTCTGTGAGATGACTGGCATCTGAAAATCCTTCTTTTTTCAGATCCCCTTCTCCGTACACTAGAAACATGTCCTTAGTTCTTCTCAAGTACTTAAGGATGTTCTTGATGGCGTTCCAGGGCTCGTCTCCCGGATTACCTTGGTAACGACTCGTCAAACTTAACGCGAACGCTACGTCAGGTCTACTGCATAGCATAGTGATAAGTGTCCAATTCAACGTTCAAATGTCCACTTTAATGCTAGATTATTTAATTAATTTGGTGTTATTTTGGGTATTATTGCTTGTTTTGGTTTGATTTGCCTCCACAAGACTCAAATGATTAAAAGGAGCAGAATTGGACTTAATTGAAGCAAATTTGGACTAAAAGGGAATTTGGATCTGATTCAGAGGAGCTGAAACGAAAATGGAGTTAGTCTTGCCCAAGACTAAGGACCTCCGAATCTGCTGATGTTCAGATTGACCAGGACTCTCCCTTATTCTATCAAGAATGAACCTGGACAGTTGGGAATGAATAAGCATGCACGAAATTAGGAGATATGATATGACAGATTAGAAAAGATATTGATTGTATTTTTAAAACAAAATTATCTTTTTGTTAGCTAATTTTTAGGAGAGGTTTTTCTCTACAAAAGCCTGATTTACGTTCTTAGAAAGAGGTTCTTTTTAGGCTTTATTTTTTCAGTGTCATTTTTGTTCTCTTTTTGAAACAGAAACATGTGTTCTTCCATGGCTATTCGTAGCTAAACTTCTATATTCGGTTAAGGGTTAATTCAAAGGAGGTTTTTCTTCATTATCGTGAGATTGTTGTGCTTTAATTATTCTTATTAATCTACCGTTTATTTGTTCATTGTATTTAGGGATTTATTCTCAATTGATTAAACAATCTTTGAATGATAACTGCAGATCGTTCTTTCAATTGGATTGTCATACGGCTGAATTGGTAAAGTTAGAGTTTTACCTAAATGAACCAATCATAGTAGCAATCGATAATATAAATTGAGTTAGTTTTGTATTTGAAAGAATAGATTCAGATTTGACAACCTGAGATTGTCTTTCATGTGACATTAATACAAAATTAATTAGGTTTATTTGAGTCGAATGAACAAGTAATTTAGTTTCTGAATCGTCTACGCTGAGTGTCGGTTGGCTAAGGTCGGGTTTTTCTAATTCATCAGGCTGTCAATAGATTAAATCTTGACCGCTAAGGCAGGATTATTTATTGATTAGGAACTGGTTATACGCGCGTGCTTGACCAGTTTAATATTAAGGAAGAATACTCCAAACCGATCTGGTATGTGTATAAAAGTCTATTTTATCTGTATGTGATCGATACTGAGTGAATTACCTACCTGCGAACCCCCTTGATCGGATTTCTCCAAAATGTTGTTTACAAATCATATTTACTCTTGCTAATTTTATTTTATTTGAAATTCTCAATTGGTTAAATCTCACAAATCAAAACCCCCTGTTTATTTACTTTGTTTATTTATCAAGTCATTATTGTTTTGAGTCAGTAATATTCCCTTGGGTTCGACCTTTGCTTACCCTTGTTACAAATCCATATTTCGGTCAAGTAAAGTATTAATTATTTTTGGTGGATTCGACACCCATCAAATTTTGGCGCCGTTGCCGGGGAATATTCTAACTTGATTTAAAGTAATTTATGACCAGGTCTGAAAATTTGGAACAACTTCTTTTTGAAACTTCAAGTTCTAGTGCAGAAGCAGAAATCTCCAGTGAAGAAAGTGAACAATCTAAAGAGGAGACGATGGCAGCCAGAACTTTAAGACAACTTCATGCACATCAGGTTGATCAACAGCCCTTATGCGTCACATACCCAGTCCTAAATGCGGCTTTTGAACTTAAATCGGGACTGATTCATTATTTGCCTAAGTTTCATGGAATGGAAAGCGAAAATCCGCATAATCATCTCAAAGAATTTCATGCGGTCTGCTCAGGTATGAGTCCCCAAGGAATAACCGAGGAACAAGTGAAATTAAGAGCTTTTCCCTTTTCTTTGCAGGATGCAGCTAAAGACTGGTTTCTCAACCTACCCTCTGGATCCATCACAACATGGATTGGAATGACGCAAGCATTCTTAGAGAAGTATTTTTCAGCTTCTCGAGCAGCAATGATTCGAAGGGAGATTAGTGGAATAAGGCAAAAAGATATTGAGACACTCCATGACTATTGGGAGAGGTTCAAAAGGCTATGTGCATGCTGTCCCCAACATGGGATAACTGAACATTCTCTTATTCAATATTTTTATGAGGGAATGTTAGGCATGGAAAGAAAGATGATAGATGCTGCTAGTGGGGGAAGCCTTATTGATAAAACACCATCTGCTGCTAAAGAATTGATTCAAAGCATGGTAGCAACTTCCCAACAATTTGGCAAACAACAAGATGCTCCACGAAAAGCGTATGAGGTAGGTACTTCTTCCATTGAAGAAAAATTAAATACTTTGTCATATCTTGTACAAAATTTGGTTGTAGGGAAGGTAGCTCAAGTGAAAACATGCGGGATATGCTCAGTTATCGGACATGCCTCGGATGAATGTCCCACAGTGCACGAAGGTACACTGTAGCAGATCAATGCCGTCTTTGGATATCAAGGGCAGCCCCCACAGAAGTATGATCCATACCTCAGCTACAAGCAGCAAAATAATGTGCTTCAACCGAATGCAACCCAATAATATCAGCAAAGACCTCAACAATATAGACATGTTCAAACAGATCCAAATTCAGGTATGTTGTCAAATTCTAATGATCAGTTTGTAATGTCTAATCTGCTGAAATTTCAGGAAGAACAAGGCAAGGTCAATGCCAATTTTCAAGCCACCTTACAAAATTTAGAGAAGCAAATGAGTCAGATAGCGACCACTCTAAGTGCAATACAGTCCTAGGGGAAGTTACCTTCACAAACTGAGGTGAATCCGAGACAGAATGTGAGTGCAATCTCACTTTGCAGCGGAAAAGCATTAGTCTTGCCCAAGACTAAGTCTATTTCCGAATCAGAACAGCCTGTGTCAGAGAAATCTGCAATCAAAGAGGGGGTGACAGAAAAAGAGACAGAAGGTTCAGTTGGTGAGTCATCTGGAGAAAAAGCCACAAATCAAGACACACCTTTGGTAATTAGACCACCTTTCCCTAGTTGTTTGGCCAAATCAAAGAAAGAAAAAGAGGAGAAAGACATCTTTGAGACATTCCGCAAGGTGGAGGTAAATATTCCTTTGCTTAAAGCTATAAAACAAATACCCCGATATGCAAAATTTCTCAAAGAATTGTGTGCTAATAAAACCAAGAAAGTTGGATATGAAAAGATAACAATGTGTGAGAATGTATCTGCTGTCCTACAAGGAAAAATGCCCCAAAAGTGCAGGGACAGAGGTATGTTTGCTATTTCCTGCCAAATCGGAAATACTAGTATTAAAAGAGCAATGTGTGATTTAGGAGCGTCAATTAATGTCATGCCTAAATCAATTTATTCATCTTTAAATGCTGGTCCTTTAGAGGAAACAGGAGTAGTAATCCAACTCGCTAACCGATCTATAGTTTATCCTGAAGGTTTGTTGGAAGATGTTCTTGTGCAGGTTGATGGTTTAATTTTTCCAGCTGACTTCTTTGTTATCGACATGGAGGATGATAATCATTCCTCAAAGGCATCAAAAATCTTGTTAGGGAGACCATTCCTAACAACTGCTCAGACAAAGATAGATGTTCACAAAGGGACACTGACTATGGAATTTGATGGTAAAATGGTTCAATTTAATGTTTATGATGCCATGAAATTTCCTAACGAAGTGCATTCTGTTTGTGGTATAGATGTTGTCAAACTAATAACACAATATGATTTTGAGTTCCATAGGGAAGATGAATTACATGTGGTTGTTGAAAAGAGCATCGAAATTAAAAGTGTTAGGAAGCTGCAAGTACAGGAGCTTGAAGAGTTGAAGAATGAAGCTTGCGAAAGCCCGAGAATCAATAAGTTGCAAACCAAGAAATTTCATGATGATATGATTATCCAGAAACAATTTCGAATAGGACAGAAGGTATTTTTACACCATTATCGATTGAGATTGTTTTCCAGAAAATTAAAGTCCAGATGGATAGGACCTTTCATGGTCATGAAGATTTACCCTCAAGGTGCTGTGGAAATTAAGAGCCTGGAGAATGGGAAAGTGCAAAAAGTAAATGGCCACAGACTCAAGCCATTTTACAAGAATTTCCCAATTGGAGTCTCTGGAGAAGTTCAATATCTTGACCCAGGAGACTAGCTTTAGAGTTCAAGAGTGTCTAGCCAAAGACGTTAACTAGCGGCGCTATTGGGAGGCAGCCCAAGTTGGTCTTGCTCAAGACCCAAGTTATCCTTTATTTTTAGTTTGTTTTATTTTGTTTCATTTTGTTTTATTTTGTTCTCAGCCGTTTCAGACCTATCTCACCAAGGTAGTGCCACCGTTAACTTTGACGTCGACAGCCTCATTCTCCTTTGAAATCCTCCTCAAAACAGGGCAGTAAGCACACTTTTTTTTCATTCATTTTTCTCTTATCTGCTGCCCTTCTCCCCTGATTGTTTGAATTCCGCATTGAGGATAATGCAAGGAGAAAAGTGGGGGAGGGATCTTTGCTATAGAAGTGTTGGATTTCATGGTTCATTGGCTGATTAATTTGTTGAAGGGCTTCTGACTGTTTTGAAAATTTACTGCAGCTGAAATTTCCTTATTTTACTGCTGCAATTTTCTAGGTTTAATTTTATGGAATATGTGCTAAATTAATGTGAGGTGTCCACCTCAAGAAAAAAAAACCAGAAAATATGCTCGAGTCTAGTGTGGGGTGTCCACCCTTTGTTTTGTCTCTAGAAATAATAATGCTAGCTCTCAGTTTTGCACTTGGTTGAAAATAGGTTACCAACTCAGTATCGAAACCCATAAGTCTTGTTTTGAGTAAAGCTGTCAATTTCAAAAGGTCAGGGTTGCACAATTGTCTTGAGCATGCATATGAACCACTTGGTTAATTTCCCATTACATGATAGACGTTTTGAATGAAACAACACCAATTTACCCCAATTTTTGGAAAGTTTTTGAGCCTAAATGCAAGAACAAAAACATTACACTTTGTTCTATTCTTTCTGAGTGTTATCCAATTCTAGTTTGGATTCTAGAACTTGCCATGTTATGCATTTCGAGACCACACTGATGTATTCAAGCATTAAAAATGATAAGGGCAGTAGGTTTCTTTTCTTAGCCATTTCAAAGAAAATTCGAACCCTTAGTCTTGATCAAGACTAACAAAAATAACAGTACCCGCCCTTAGTTAGCCACATTTGAGCCTTTTCCCATTCTTGACACACCTTTGTTTGAATCCCTTGGCCGGGGACATGCTAGCCATCAGAGTCTGTACATTCTTTCATTTATCTTAGTGTTTAGTTGTTGCTTTGAGCAATTTCCATATTCAAATTAACCACAAGTTCATCAAAGTATGAGGATTCAACTGAATGATCCTTAAGATATATATATATATGGTTGTGCTTCAAAGGTGTCTAAATGGACATTAGCTTGAAGAGTAGTAGCTTTTTTATTCTAGTTTGAAGTATGTTCTTTAGTAAAAAAAAAGAAAAAAAAAGCCTCAAAGAAAAAAAAAAGAGAAAAAGAAAAAAATCAGAGGCAGAAAAAAAAGAAAAAAAAAACAAAAGCAAAAAGAACAAAACAAATTTTTGTTTAGTTTGTTCATTTCAGTTTGTTTATAGTTGATTAAGTCTGTCTCATTCATTCATTCATTCTGAAGTCTGAGAATTGTAAGTAATTTGTATATAATTGTGTTTTGGTTTTCATTTGGCCATTTGATCAATTACCCTTCTCCTTCATTTCCTTTCCAAACCTTACCCCCAGCCAACATTACACCCTGTTTTAAGTTCCTTTGATTTAGTGTCTTGAATTCATACTAAGTGGTGGAGATTTGATATATTGGCAAGCTTATGGTAATTTCATTCTAGGGGAGTGATTCCTTAAAAACTAATCATAGCCTAAACACTTGAGTGCAATGAGTGGCTTCCGTGAGGGTGTTGTTGATTTTAATTTATACCTTATGTACATGGTCAAAAGTTTGTTTCCTGAGATTTTTCAAGTGGTTACATTGTATGTTTAAACATGAATAATGTCTCAGCTTTGAGAGTTGATGGCTGATAATCTTTACATTATGAAGGGGGGTTGAGAAAAGTTGGTTAACACGAAATCATAAGAGTAAAAGAGCTATTGACATGATCTGATATGCTTAGGGACAAGCATTGGGTAAGTGTGGGGTATTTGATAAGTGTCCAATTCAACGTTCAAATGTCCACTTTAATGCTAGGTTATTTAATTAATTTGGTGTTATTTTGGGTATTATTGCTTATTTTGGTTTGATTTGCCTCCACAAGACTCAAATGATTAAAAGGAGCAGAATTGGACTTAATTGAAGCAAATTTGGACTAAAAGGGAATTTGGATCTGATTCAGAGGAGCTGAAACGAAAATGGAGTTAGTCTTGCCCAAGACTAAGGACCTCCGAATCTGCTGATGTTCAGATTGACCAGGACTCTCCCTTATTCTATCAAGAATGAACCTGGACAGTTGGGAATGACTAAGCATGCACGAAATTAGGAGATATGATATGACAGATTAGAAAAGATATTGATTGTATTTTTAAAACAAAATTATCTTTTTGTTAGCTAATTTTTAGGAGAGGTTTTTCTCTACAAAAGCCTGATTTACGTTCTTAGAAAGAGGTTCTTTTTAGGCTTTATTTTTTCAGTGTCATTTTTGTTCTCTTTTTGAAACAGAAACATGTGTTCTTCCATGGCTATTCGTAGCTAAACTTCTATATTCGGTTAAGGGTTAATTCAAAGGAGGTTTTTCTTCATTATCGTGAGATTGTTGTGCTTTAATTATTCTTATTAATCTACCGTTTATTTGTTCATTGTATTTAGGGATTTATTCTCAATTGATTAAACAATCTTCGAATGATAACTGCAGATCGTTCTTTCAATTGGATTGTCATACGGCTGAATTGGTAAAGTTAGAGTTTTACCTAAATGAACCAATCATAGTAGCAATCGATAATATAAATTGAGTTAGTTTTGTATTTGAAAGAATAGATTCAGATTTGACAACCTGAGATTGTCTTTCATGTGACATTAATACAAAATTAATTAGGTTTATTTGAGTCGAATGAATAAGTAATTTAGTTTCTGAATCGTCTACGCTGAGTGTCGGTTGGCTAAGGTCGGGTTTTTCTAATTCATCAGGCTGTCAATAGATTAAATCTTGACCGCTAAGGCAGGATTATTTATTGATTAGGAACTGGTTATACGCGCGTGCTTGACCAGTTTAATATTAAGGAAGAATACTCCAAACCGACCCGGTATGTGTATAAGAGTCTATTTTATCTGTCTGTGATCGATACTGAGTGAATTACCTACCTGCGAACCCCCTTGATCGGATTTCTCCAAAATGTTGTTTACAAATCATATTTACTCTTGCTAATTTTATTTTATTTGAAATTCTCAATTGGTTAAATCTCACAAATCAAAACCCCCTGTTTATTTACTTTGTTTATTTATCAAGTCATTATTGTTTTGAGTCAGTAATATTCCCTTGGGTTCGACCTTTGCTTACCCTTGTTACAAATCCATATTTCGGTCAAGTAAAGTATTAATTATTTTTGGTGGATTCGACACCCATCACATAGCATACATAATCGAACCGATTGCACTGGCGTACGGGATTACAGCCATATGCTTCTTATCATCTTCGGTTTTAGGACATTGATGATTGTTTAACTTTACTCCATGTACCATAGGTAAGTTACCTCGTTTCGATTCAAGCATGCTAAACTGCTTTAGCACCTTTTCAATGTATGTAGCTTGTGAAAGACCAAGCAGTCTTCTTGATCTATCTCTGTAGATCTTTATACCAAGTATATAAGCTGCTTCACCAAGGTCTTTTATGGAGAAGTTACCTGATAACCATACCTTAACCGACTGTAGTACAGCTATGTCATTTCCCATTAATAATATATCGTCCACATATAATATCAGAAATGCTAAAGAGCTCCCACTTGCTTTCTTGTAAATGCAAGCTTCTTCGCAATTTTGTTCGAAACCAAATTGTTTTATGGTTTCGTCAAAATGCTTGTTCCAGCTTCTAGATGCTTGCTTGAGTCCATAAATGGATCTCTGAAGTTTTCAAACTTTGTTTGCATCCTTTGATATGAAACCTTCAGGTTGCATCATGTATACATCCTCAAGCAGGTTTCCGTTTAGGAAAGCTGTTTTCACATCCATTTGCCAAATCTCGTAATCGTAGTGAGCGGCAATAGCAAGCATTATTCTGATTGATTTGGACATAGCCATAGGAGAGAAAGTTTCGTCATAATCAATTCCTTGCTTCTGACGATATCCTTTCGCTACTAACCTAGCTTTGTAGGTGCTAACCTTTCCATCCATGTCAGTCTTCTTTTTGAAGATCCACCTGCACCCAATGGGTTTTATCCCTTCGGGTGGATCAACCAAAGTCCACACTTGGTTGGTGTACATGGAATCCATCTCAGAATCCATGGCCTCAAGCCATGCTTTAGAATCTGGACTAGTAAGAGCCTCTTCATAGTTTTCGGGTTCGTCGTCTAACACAGGAACCTCGTCATCATCTCCCACTAGAAAACCATATCTAACTAGGAGTTCATGAACTCTTTGTGATCTACGAATAGGTGGCACTGGAGTCTCATCTAATGGGACTGTTTCGGGCACCTCAACCGCTTCTGTTGTTTCAGTCGGTGTTTCTTCTTCTTTAACTTCGTCAAGTTCAATCATGCTTCCCTTTTCGGTTTCTTCGAGAAACTCTTTCTCCAAGAAGGTTGCGTTCTTGGATACTATTACTTTCTGATCATCTAGATGATAGAAGTAATACCCTACGGTTTCCCTGGGATATCCAATGAAGAAACATTTATCAGATTTAGAATCTAGTTTGTCGGACGCAATACGTTTGACAAATGCTGAACAACCCCATACTCTCATGAATGAGAACACGGGTTTCCTACCAACGAACAATTCATATGGTGTGGAACTAGCGGATTTAGTTGGTACTCGATTTAGGGTGAAGAGGGTAGTTTCTAAGGCATAGCCCCAGAATGTCTTTGGAAGTAAGGCTATGCTCATCATGGATCGTACCATATCTAGTAAGGTACAGTTCCTCCTCTCGGATACACCATTGTGTTGTGGTGTATAGGGAGGTGTCCATTGTGAGCATATCCCATATTCAGTTAGATAATTCAGAAAATCATCTGAAAGATATTCGCCACCTCGATCGGATCGAAGTATCTTTATTTTCTTTCCTAATTGATTTTCTATTTCATTCTTGAAGCATTTGAATTTCTCAAAAGCTTCTGACTTGTGCTTCATCAAATAGATATAACCATATCGGGTATGGTCGTCTATGAAGCTTATGAAGTATCTGAATCCTCCTCTTGCTTGGACTGATATAGGACCGCATACATCTGAATGAATAAGTCCTAGAGTGTCTGATCACGCTCACCTTTATTGCTAAAGAGTGTCTTTGTCATTTTACCTTTTAAACATGCTTCGCATGTTTCCAATGATTCAGGATCAATTGGATCTATAAGCCCATCTTGATGTAGCTTTAGCATGCGTCTTTTGTTTATATGGCCTAAACGACAATGCCACAAGTAAGTTGAATTATCTAGCTTATGTCTTTTGGTATCAATTGCGAAAACAGAAATTTTGTCATCTAGCACATAAATCCCATTTTGTGATATTCCTGAAAAATAGAAAATCGAATCTCTATAAAAATCGCAATGTTTGTCTTTTATTGAAACATGAAAACCGTCGTCAACAAGACGGCTAATAGAAATAATGTTACGAGACATTTGTGGAACATACAAACAGTTCCTTAATTCTATTACAAGCCCAGAGGGCAAATTCAAAGCATAATCTCCAATTGCGAGGGCGGCAAATCTTGCTCCATTTCCTACTCGCAAGTTTATGCTTCCTTTCTTTAATTCCTTAGTCCGATTTAGTTCCTGCATATTTGTACAAATATGAGATCCGCATCCGGTATCAAGTACCCAAGATTTAGACTATGAAATTGTATTTATTTCAATATAAAACATACCAGATGTTGAGGTCCCGGCTTCTCCCTTCTTGAGGGTAGCTAGGTACAGCAAACAATTTCTCTTCCAATGCCCCACTTCACCATAATAATGGCACTTTCCTTTGGGCTTCTTCACTTCTTTTCCCTTTGTTTCGGTGAGCATGGCCTCCTTGCCTTTCTTAGGATGGTTTGGATCGGGAGAGATCCCTTTCCTCTTCTTTGATCCTTCAATAGCAAGGGCCGGTATCTCCTCGTTTTCTTTTATACTGGGCTCGACTGTCTCGAGCATATTTGCAAGCTCTTCAAGAGAGTTTTGCAAGCCACTCACTTGGTAGTTCATGATGAACTATGAGTAACTCTCAGGGAGGGACTGAAGAAGTAAGTTTACACTTAGTTCATGATCCATCGCATCTCTAATACTAGAAAACTTGGTGATAAGGCCGATCATCTTGACACAATGTGCCATTACAGATGTGCCCACCTGCATCTTGCATCTATATAACTGTTTTGTTATCTCGTAGCGTTCGCACCGAGTTTGATTCACAAATAACTCTTTTAGGTGCTTGACCATGGAATAGGCATCCATATCTACATGTTGCCTTTTCAATTCCGGTGTCATAGATGCAAGTATGATGTCTCCCGCTTGATCGTCATCAGCCTTATGCTTCAAGTAAGCATAAAATTCCTGGTAGGGAGCACCATTCGTTGGGTAAGGGGGTATCGGTGTATCAAGTACATACCCTTTCTTCTCGAACTTCAAAACGATTTTAAGGTTGCGATACCAGTCGGTGAAATTTGAACTGTTCAACTTGTTATCGGTAAGTATGTTTTGCAGATTGGTGTTAGTCATGATTTTAAGAGTGTTTAATTAAACCTGAGAGTGAGAAAGAGTAAATGTATGTTATTCATTTGCTTTAAAGTATATCAATCTAAAATTTATAGGCCTTTTAATTCATCTTAGATTGCTCCCACTATTTTGAAAAATTAATAGCCCTCCATATTAATTCGAAGAATTTCACAAACCCTTTAGTGAGCTAGGATCCTAACTCCTGAGATTTCGCCTTGAGTTTGCTCAACAATCTAGTCTCATTTGTTAGGTAGATTCATGTAATCAATCACATCTTTAATGTGATTCCTAGGTTATTGGGTTACTAACCACATTAGTAACTAATATGAGTTTGCTCATCCAATTATCATAATCTAATTTAAGTATTACCCAATATTCATGAAAAATGATTTTCGATAATTCAGGTGTTACCGTAAGACCCCGAGCTTGAGTTTGCTCAACAACCCAAAGGCCCCCAGTACTGCCGGCTGAATTATAATATTAGGGAGGGGCAACCGATTTTAATAACTTGCTTATTTACTTAACTTTTAATTAGTGAGGGATTTTTATTTTAAGTCTCATAATCTAACTTAGTCTTGATTTGCTTTAGCATACATCAGACACATACATTGGCGTTATGGACATATTATCTAAATTATTCCGTCGAGACAAAGACGGAATAAAAGGCCAAACCTAGGGAAATACTAACTATTATATATTTCTCTTTAGGTCCTCCGTCTTCTCCATGGAGCCTTGAAATTACATATTAATTTATATTCTACTAAAGAAAACTTCAATTAAATTGAAGGGAATCAGATGAGAAGAGAAATTACAATAGATAGTAGAAAGGCAGGACTCACAGATCCTATTTCAAGAATACCAAAAGACTAAAAGAGGGTCCAAATATGTCCATAACTCCAAACATGCATAGACTCAATTAAATAAATTTAATTGGTTGATTACATAAGTATTTTATGTAATATTTAGGTTAATCACATTAACTTATCAAATTAACTTTCATGCAATAATTACTTCTAATAGTTTTGGTATCTTCTATATTCACCTTTAGATTAATATAACTATACAAAACTTTAATTATGCATGTCCCAATTATTTTGATTTTAATTCATTTAATACTTTTGATTTACAAATAGGCAAAACAAACTTTTAAATAAATTTTCATTCGATAATCAAAACAGAAAACTATTAATTTCTGAAACATATATATTTAAGTATATTTAAAACTAATTTTAAATGATTTAAAATTAAGTGGGTCTCGGACCGGGCCCAGCAGCCCTAAGCGTCTGACCCGCCGCTGCCGTACGGCAGCGGCGGCCAGGCGCCGCGCGCGGTTGCTGCCGCGAGGGAGCAACCGCGCGATAGCAGCCGGGTTGCGCCGTGAGACGCGACCCGAGCTGCTGTCATTTTTTTTAATATTTTAAATATAATTATAATTATAAATATATATATATATATATATATATCAGTTTTAAAACGGTTTTAAAACGATTTTTAGAAAATAGGAAAAACTATTATAGATTTTCCGTTTTATCTTTAGAATAAATAAAACTGATTTTATCAATCTAACTATAAAACTAATAGATTTTGTTATAATGATTATCAACCAAAATTATTAGGAACATATGCATAATCTATTTTAATTAACAATTAATTAAAACTTATTTATCTTTAGAACTAATTAATCAAAACGGTTTTGTTAATTAGCCTGTGACATCTTGTGATGGAATTAAAGGCTAACGTATAGCAGCGGAAATATAAAAAATTTAACCTTTTTCCATTAACCTAAGATCTGTTAATCATTATTTCATATAAAGAGGGATAGAAGGAAATACTTTAATGAAGATCTATCTACCGTTACAATCGAAGTTCCCACAACTCTTACTCCGAGTTCCCAAGCACAAGACAAAACACAACCCAAATCAAGTTAGATATCAACCGTATGAAAAGCAATCAAGAATAGATTGCCTCTAACAAATCAACACAAGATCAAGGAATAAAAGAAAGAGATGAAAATCAATTGAATCGGTAAGAAGCGGTGAATATCTCATCCTCGGCTAGGGGGTCGAAATTTCTCTCTCCTGGATTGCTTGTGTATTTCAAAAATCACACTAGGGGGTATTTATAATCTCTTGTATCTAAACCCTAGTTAGATAGAATTAGGTTACTGAATAAGAATTTAATTCGGAATAGAATTCTTAATTATTATCTATTAATATATCTAAATATAAAGATAATAATAATAACCTTATTGGATAATAATAGGAGTAATTTTAATCTCATTAAAACTCCTACTTTAATTATCCTTTTATTAATTTAATTCATAATCTAATTAGGATTGATAAAATCAAATTAATTATTTATGTATTTAATACATAAATTTCCCCCCCCCCCTTTAGTTACTGGGCCCTATTGGGCTCAGTTGGGCTTCCATCAATTAATTAACATCTGTTTCTCTTTTGGGCTCCAAGTCTTATGTGTGACCCATTAGGTTCTTATTGCTTCTAGCCGTATGTAACTATTAAATTAATTTTCACAGAATTATATTTAATCTTTACATAACGGAATGAGTACGCGAAATGTGATTAGCAAATCTGAAACATTCCCTCAGAGCTATAAGAAGACAGGTTGATTCTGTCGTTGACCTTTATGTATTAGTTACGGTATAATTCAATCCTTTATCAGCTACATCCTTGAACTGAATCTTATGACTATGGATAATGTCAAGTCACATATAGCGAGACGTTCGTTTTACTTGTACAGGCCGAGTCAACTCCAATTAGATAGGTTAAATGAAATCTGTATTTCAAGTCTTAAGCTATCACCTTGCAAGGATTTAGAGTCGAGTCTTCCACAAGCGATCCATGGATGTATCTCCCATTTATCGGGAGTGATAAATGCCGAATCCAATGTATAATTATCCTGCAATTGCTTCCTGTGATACCCAACGTCTGACGTTCACACCCTAGAGTCATCTCTGTTAAGGATCGTGTTACAACAGGATCAAAGTATCATATTCCGTAATCCAGAATGACCAATTAACATTCCTTTGATTCTGAGGATTACTTATACCTATTAATACCAATGAGATGAACAGGTGACAAGGATGAATCTACCCATCCTGTTATCTCAATTCGGGTCCCCAATCCTAATGAACTCCTTTTCATTGGATCCACGCAACTGTCCAGATATCTGTATATATGAAGCTTGTGAGATCAGCTTTCTGTCGGGACAGAAGATATTGTTACATGCAAGTCTCAACAGTGATATGTCAATCCTAAACATATTACTTGACTTGAGGTGGTTTTAAGTTTATTAGTTTATTATAAAGTTTCGTCTCACTTCATGCTTGTATGAACACTTTATAATCACTTTAAACAAACTTATGGATTTCCTTTTATTAGACTTTATTTGGTTCTTTAAAAGGGATTGCCTTTATACAGTTATGAAACCATATCTCATTAAAACAAATGATATAAAGAACACTTCATTTATATTGAGTTTATCCTAGAACAATTGTCTATAGGACACTAAACCCCAACATCTTGTACCCAAGTGAGAGTAGGAATGTTTGAAGCTGTGTGAACCATTCTTGTGGTGCTTACTTTAACCCATAGAGACTCTTTTTGAGAAGACATATATGATCCGGTCTGTCACTGTCCCAGAACCCTTGTGGTTGTTCGATATAGATTGTCTCAGATAAGTTTCCATGGAGAAACGCATTAGAGACATCAAGTTGATTGATGAACCAGTTATTTGCTGCTGCAATGGCAAAGACAGAACGAATGGTCGTAGCTTTGATCACGAGACTGAATGTCTCTTTATAGTCAATACCAACTTTTTGAGTGAATCCTCGTGCTACTAGACAAGCTTTGTATCGATCAATGGTTCCATTTGACTTCTTCTTTGTGCGAAAGAGCCACCTAGAGGTGATGACATGTTGATCATGTGGTCGTGGAACAAGTTTCCAGGTGCCATTGTCAAGAAGAGCTTGAATCTCATCAGACATTGTCGTTATGTGGTGTCCACTGTGCCATTTGGATGTGTAGCTAGAAGTCCCTCAAAACGCTCTCTCGAATGAAGAGACGACTATCGAAGTTGCATATAATGTTGACGTGGACCAATCATGGATGCAGTGCGAGACCGGGGTCTAGCAGTGGGAACATAAGCAGGTGATGTAGCTTCATGAGGAGGAGACTGTGTTTGTGGCATAGTGCGTTGTTCATGAGGTGTTGCAGTTGCTGCATCTAGTATGTCAGGTGTGTCGTTGTCCAAGGAATCAATAGGTGTATTAGAATTATTTTGAGGAATTGGTCTTGATGCAGCTGTGATGACTGGTGACAGAATTTGATGTGGAACTAGTGGAGCAGTGTTTGTTACTTCAAAGTCAGAGGGAGAATTTGGGGCACCAGGATTAGGCCTAGAGTGGACAGGTGTGGTTGGTTGGGAACAAGGAACCAAATGTGAAGGAGATAATATAGGATTGGGAATAGAGAAATTACACGGATACAAGCCGAGTAGAGACGGGAGTTGACATGATGTGCTTACCCCCAAGTTGCTAGATGAAGACGGTGATGTAGTGGTTGTTGAAGCAGGAAACACATCTTCACTGTGCTGAATAAATTTACAGATGTATATGCGTCCGGTGGCATACTCAAAACAAATATCCCTAGAGTGATTCTCCTATGGACCAAGGTAGACACACAACTTAGAACAAAAATCAAATTTATGCTGATTGTATGGGCGAAGGAGAGGATAGATGCCACTTCGAAAGATACGCAATGCCTTATAGGCAAGTTGTTTCTTATAAAATAAGAAATATGGAGATTTGTTTCTGAGAACTTTGGTGGGTAGATAGTTGATTAGCCTAATGCTGTGAATCATGGCATAGTGCCAAAATTTTAGGGGCAAAGATGCATTGGCTAACAAAGTATGGCAACTATCAACAATATGTCTAATTTTTCTCTCACCTATACCATTTTATGCATGAGTGTGAGGGCACGCAATTTTGTGTATAATGCCATGTCTTTTGAAAAAAGGTTGTAATTTTTGAAATTCTCCCCCAAGATCTGAATAGATATTCTTAACCCTTGCACTATACTGATTAGAAATCACGGCATCAAAGTCACAAAAGGTTGAAAAAACATCACTCTTGTTCTTTAAACAAAACACCCATCCAGATCTACTAAATTCATCAATAATAATTAAGAAATAATGGTGACCAAGACAAGAAACGACTGAAGCTGGTCCCCAAACATCCAGATGTAAGTTTTCAAAAATAAATGTGCTAGAGCGACTAATAGAAGGTAAAGAGCTTCTAGCAAGCTTGCCTACAGGATAAAAAGAGCAATTGCTAACTGGACTTGAAGAGGATAGATTGTTGCCTTTGAGAACTGTACTAACTGTCTGATTCTGACAATGTCTAAGCCGTGCATGCCACCTTTCGAAAGACACCTTCTCTCCTACAAACGCCTCGTTCAGGGTGGGTGTAAGCACATATAGCCCATCTTTACTCAAGCCATGTAATAGGATTTCCCCAATTGTTTGGTCCTTCACAAGAAAATGGTTAGGCCAAAATTCAAAGAAACATGAGTTGTCAAGAGAAATTTTTTGAACAGACAGAAGGGATTTAGTGAGTTTAGGAATAAGCAAGGCATCATTAATTTTCAGATTATTTCTATGTGAGTTTCCAAAGTGAGAAATTTGCAGACCTTAACCATTGCCAAATTGAACTGTGTCATATCCTTGATATGGTTGCATCTGTTGAAGCTGAGCTGGATTGGCTATCATACGGTTTGTGGCTCCAGTGTCGGGATACCACGGCTGATGAGGACCCATGTACGGATTCTGCGATTGTTGCCATGCCATGTGTGCTTGCGGTGCAGGATTGTAGTTTGGATGTGAAAAGTTCTTCGGCCGTTTGCACTTGTCAGCCCAGTGACTTGGATCTCCACAGTTGTAGCACTTGCCACTCCTCTTCTTTGGATTCTGTTTCTTTGATTGTGTTGATGCAATTGTGGAGACATTGGCTTCATGGTGCGCAGGTATACCATCAGAGGGAAGCAGAATTGTCTTTCTTGTTGATTGAATCATGCCTTCAACAGTCTTCAAACTATTCAGAAGCTCCTGATAATTGATATTAGTGTCGCGCTGGGTGATAAGATTCTGAACAGTGGAGTGATACTCTTCTCCCAAGCCCTTGTAAAGCACTGACGGTAGTAAATGTCGAGGATAAGGATTCCCTGAGCAGCCAGATCATCAAGAATAGACTTTACTTTTTGCATGTAAGCAGTTGCCGACATCCCCCCTTGCTTAGGCTCATGTAATTCAATACATAACTGGAACTGTTTGGTTCCTGTGATAAGGCCATATGCATCTTCCAAAGCTACCCAAATGTCATGTGAATATTTGAGATATGCTATATCCGGAAAAATTTCTTCAATGATGGAATTTAGGAGCAAAGTCCTAACCATATTTTCTAAATCATCCCATTGGGAAAAAGATGGATTTATTATTAAATCCGTAGCAGATGTCATAAAACTTGTTCGGGAAAGAAATTGAGGTGGAGGAGGTGTTGTACTAATAATATGAGAAAAAAGATGGTAGGTTTTGAGGGTAGATTCCATAGACATTCTCTAGGCTTTGTAATTGTGAGGGGTTAATTTGATGTTACTGGTAATATTTGTGGGAGGTTGTCTTGGTAGGGTGACAGAGGAAGAAACAGGTCCTGTATAGACAGGATTGACTGGATGAGGGGGATTGGAAGAAGAAATAAAATTAGGTTGAAAATTATTTGAAGGTGCATCTAAAGTATTGTGAAAGGAGTTTGAGAAAAAAGATGGGGATGGATCACGAGCTGATTGAGAATGAGAATTGTAAACAAACGGCGAGGTGTTGGATTCAGAAATAACCTGATGCTGATTACTGGCTTCAGTTGCTTGATAAGCGGCTAGGGCAGCAAGAACAGATGGAGAGAACAGGGTTTGAGTTGTCGTGGTGACAGACGGTTGTTGCAATGGAATCTGCGGTTGCTGCGGAGGAGGCCGCTGATGTTGTGAGAAGGTCGGGGCGATGACCTGATATGCCGCAAGGGCGACCAGAACCGCTGCGTCTGAGGTGGAGGCCGGTGGCTATTGAGTAGAGGTGCCCAACGTTTGTCTCTCGAAAAGGGCAGGGGCGTGGTGAGTAGCAAGGGCGGCAAGAACCGCTGCGTTTGGAAAGGCGGTTGTCGAGCAGAGGCGTCCAGTGGCTGGTGATCAGAAGGAGCAGCAGCGTGATGAGCAGCACCATGGACGGCGGCCTGATGTGCTACGATCGCAGCTAGGACCGACTGAGGAAGAGAGTCGGCTGGCGTCTGAGTCGGCAAAGATGGCGGCTGTGCCGCTGGAGTGGATGTCGCGGCCGGTGCTAAGAAGACGGAGTCCATCGTGTGGAAAGGCGAGGTGAACTGACACCCCGAGCTAGGGTTTAGAGAGATGTCGGAGTCGGTTGTTGAATCCACGGTGGTGTGAATCGGTTCAGCGGTGGTGGAGTTGTCGATGGCGGCGGTGGAGGCCGGATTATAAGAGGTGGATTGAGGATTATCAGAGGATTCTGAGGAAGCGGAAGTTGAAACTACTGATACCATGTTGGATGTATAGTTTGATATACAGAGATAATATGGAGATAGAGAGAGAGAAGTAATATATACAATAATATTTGAATCACCTTGAATGTGATTAGCTCTAAGGCCTTGTATTTATGGTGAGACAATTGAAGTTTGTATAGAAATACAATATGTAAGTATAGGAGTATTGAAACTCTACCTAGCTAGTAATATAGACAAATTGAGACTCTAACTAGATAAGAATCTATTTACAGGATAATACGAATTATCTCAAACATTCTCCACACGTTTTGTCTTTCTTGAATTGTGTCACACCAGTATTCTTTTAACACTCTTTTGAATTACACATCCTTTAGGAATTGATTTGACTTTTTATTTGGATTATAATCCCTAATCCATATAGAGTCCAAACTATTCTTCTAAGGGCTTTTGTCCGAACTTTTGATGTCTGACTCTAAGGTATTCCTTTGGCTGCATCTCGGTCTACCTCTTATAGGTTTCCTCTCGAATACCCAGCTGAGGGTCTCAGTTAGATTCATCCTATGCATTTCACATGTCTTCTCCAAATCTTACCTGTATCTTGAATGAGTCTTTCAACTATACATATTTTGAGCCTATTATCTTGAAGGTTCATAGAAATTTGAGTATATTATCAACGAGCGTGCTAACGAACGTCCCGGGACGCTAGATAAGAAATATTTTTTTATTATTTTTTATATAACACACATTAAATGGTTTGTATTGGAAAGTGTTAATATTTTGTTATTTCTGATTACTTTAATTAATTTTGTCACAATTAGTTAAATTTTTACCTTTAACTAAATAGTAAATATATTTCTTATCAAGCGTCCCGGAGCGTCCGTTAGCTTTTTGACTATTATTACCAATAGTAAATGAAAATGCAGATTCAAGAGATAAAAATCAAGTTTTATTGGTTTATGTTGTTTTGAAAGTGCAAAAATTATAAACTAAACATGATTATACCATTAGTTTGTTTTGTTAAGCCCGGAGATATCACTCAAATTCAGTGAATCTGGACAACTTTCCAAGTTCATTGAATATGGACATTTTCATCATTGATTTTTTTTTTTTTTTTAATTATCTGAATTTCTTAAAAGAAATCTTATCCAAACATTGTCAATTTTTTAATACACATTTTTAAAGTTATCCATTTGCACAAAAGAAATATAATGAAATCAGTAGTTGATGTACAAAATAAAATAAAGAACAATTGGCTCAATGCATAAATTGAAGAAAGACAATTTTATACACATCTAAAATTAATAATCAAATTTGTTTATGCAATAACTTCTTCTCACTATTATTATTATTATTAATTTGATCAGAAGTTTGAATTAGCATGTACAACAACCCTTGCAGAGTTGATTAAGAGAAAGAAGATAATATTGACGAAATACAGGTAGATAGGCTTGTTATTTATAGATAATACCAGCCAATCACAAGTTGGTGTTCTGCCAGCTAAGCTAACAACCGAACTAACTTCTCTTTTTTGTTTCTAGTTGTCTTCCCTTCAATTCCCTTTGTTTTCTTGCTTCACTTCAACATGAACATGAACATGAAGATGGGATGCAAATATCTCATTTTCACTCAATGAACTTCTAGAATTCCTTTGAGTCGGTGTTCATGTTTTAATACTCATCCTCGTCATTAACTTTATACTTCGTGATTCCTTATCATCTCAAGTTGCTTTCTAAAGTCTCAGAACTTTGAACCATTAAGTTCTTTAGTAAATATACCTGTAATTTAAACTTTTGTCTTCACATATTGCATCTTAATATCTCTATGTAATACCTTTTTCGTACGAAGTGGTAATGAACCTCAAAATGTTTGGTTCTGGCGTGGAACATTGGATTTTCAGGCATGTGTATCGCTGACTTATTATCACAATATAACTATACCGAGTAATTGATTGACTGTTGAAGATCCTACATAACTTATATTAGCTAGGTATGTTCTTGAGCTACGGTGGTTGATGCTCTATACTCTGCTTCGGTACTTGATAAGAACGTTGTAGGTTGTCTTTTGCTGTACCAAGATATAGATCCCGATGCAAGACTAAACACGTAACCTATAGTTGAACGTCTTATGTCATGATCTCTAACATAATCAACATCACAATATCCATGTACCTCACTATTTCCTTATTTCTTATATATGATACCATAGTCCATGGTACCTCGAACATATTGGATAATTCTTCATATAGCTTCTAAATGAGGCTTCTTTAGATTTGAAATTGTATCAAGAAGGCCCGACATTACTTAAGGATCTCAGATAGGCCCTGACCCATTCAGGACAAGGAGGAGGGTTAGTCTTGACCGAAGCTTGGACTAAGGTCAAAGCTTCGGTCGTCCTAACATTGCCGAACATAGTCTTCAGATGAGTATTTTGGAGACACGTAGACCAATCGATACACTGGACTCCAAATATATGTTCATCACTTTCATAAACATGTTGGCACGCAAAGATATGGTCCATTGACCTATCATAAGATGTCACGTATCCAAAGATACAACTCTAATTATCTCTAATTAATAGAAGTATCACAAGAATCCAGGTATCTAATTTCTCAATCATTCTGGTATGTTTCGCTTAGTCTTTGATATTCTCTCTGTATTATCCCTGACTTTAGCATTAGAGAGGGTTCGCCGGTCTCCGGCCCCTTTTCTAACGGTTGTTGTGTTTTCAGACGATCAGAATTCTAATGAGAGATTCGTCACTCAGAAATACACGATAACATTATGTATCAATAAATCTTGATTTGTGACTGTGTTATACTATCACTGGATACCTCTTTTTTTCGTAAATTTGTCCATTTTTTCATTCATTTTTAATAAAATCTTCCCTGCCTATTTTTAATTATTTTTTTGAAAGAGAAATCTTTTATTCAGTGTCACATACATATTGTCATTCTCCACCAAAAATATGGGTGGGAAATAACAAAGCATTAAAGTAAATATGAAATTGATTGAACAAGGTATATGATGTACTTGCCTAATGCAACTAATATAATTTTCTAAATGTTTTGAGTGTGTAAAATGTAAATCATTTGTAAACTAACAATTCCCCAACTAAGTGCATGGTTTGGTTGATCTAATTCGGTCGGTCACCATTAGATCTAAGTTTATAAAATTTAAATTTTAAAGGTCACATCACAAATGTTGTATCAGTGCAGATTCAGAAACTCATACAACCGAAGCTCCTGAAATGCAGAAATAACCTAGGGCTTGGTTAAAACCGGGGTTCAAATGGGATAAAAAAAACTCGATAAATTCTTACACAATACTTAGTAATTAACAATATCAATTGATTCTATCGTGGACATCGATCAACGAATGGGGATTTTTAGAAGTATGTCACAAGTTACTACAACGAATGGAAGCCGAAAGGGATTTTAGATGAGTAAAGTGATACGGCTAAAACCCATTGGTACAAAGGGAGTCAAGAACAAAATTGAATATAGATAAACTGATATGTATAACACAAACCATTTGGATTTGAATTTTTTTGAAAATATAGAATTTTAAATAAGTTGTTGTAATAATAGTTGTGATAATAAGCGTTGTAATGGAGAGAGTGAGAGTGACTATGTAATGGGGCAAAGAGTGGGGAGTGTGCCAAGTCACTTGGGTCAGTGGTGTATGAAGCGTTGTAATGTCCACTAAAAAGGGACCCGAGTTGGCATAAGAAACACTATAGGGGGAGAGACTATCCTCCTCGGGACTTGACGCTAGGATTAGCCTAGGATATCCCCGTCTACTACCAGTGTTAGGATGTTGAGGGTGTAATATGGTTGTCTTATGATTAATAAAAGCTCACGTGCATTGTTCATATACTGTTTTCGTTTGTGTATGATGTTGCTTACTGTTATATATTACTGGTGTGGATTGTCTGTGTGATGTTACTGTGATGCTTGTCCCTTTTATCTAATTGATATATGGCTTGTCCCTAACCCGTACATGCGCCTATTACAGAGTATTATAAGGTGTGACTCTTGGCTGGTTTAGCTTTCGGGAAAGAAACAAACACCACACAGTGTCAAGTAATTGGCCCCGTGACACGTTTAATAAAATTCACTTTAACAAATTAAAAGTGGAATCTTAAATTAATTTGGCAAGACTGACTTGACCCCTAAAAAAAAGTAGTACTAGCATTGAGTTGATATTGAATTGAGGTATAAGACACGTAGTCCTCCGTTGATGGTGGCAATAATTTATTATTATAAGTAAATCCGAGGTGGACAGGACAGGACATCCTTATCCAGTTATCCACATGAAGATGAAATAAGGTGAGTTTGTTTTCATTTCAAATATTATGGATTTCATTGAATTGCTTTCAAAAATCAAACATACATTTACTTGCGACAGTAAAGGATTAGTTCAATTTACCGTCATTAAATTAGGGGAAAATGCTAGTACTAGTATGTATAATTAAAACTCAAAAGTCATATTCCAATGTGTAACTTTTGTTGATTTTACATGGTGATTATAAAGTTAGACGATGACATGTAAAGATTCTTGACTGAAGTTCAAGTTTTAAGAGAAAAGAAGTTGCATCACTGTCTTTGTCTAGGACATACATGATTACAAGTGGAAAATGTTGTCTCATCAGAATCTATAATATTATCTTCCTTACTCAAATGGCAGACAATATCCCTTTCTTAAATTATTCATATGGAATCCATTATTATCACTATTTATATAAAAGGATGGACTCCGTTCCAACCCATTTCATCAAACTTTGCAGGTATACTTTTCCGTTTCCCTCTAGCCCGCCCAACTCCATCCGTCCAAATCAATCTTTAATGGATTGAACTTGAATATATATATATATATATATATAATATAGGGTCAAATACATTAATATCATAATTTGATTTAATTTTTTAAATATAAATATATTAATTGGATCAAGTTTGGGAATTAACTCCCTTAGCTGGCCCAATCTGACTTTTAAATATAAATATATTAGTTCGATGGATTGGATCAAGTTTGAGAATTAACTCCCTTAATCTGACCCGAGCCTCACATCGGATGTAGGCTGAGCTTAGACAACGTACGTACATTTCAACTCCAGCCCAACCCATGAAGATCTATTTGTAGGTATACCATGATCAAGTTTTAGACTCAGATAACGTTACATGTTTGAACCCAGGTAATATATATAAGACCCAAACCAAAACGGGGAAAAGAAAAACCAAACCACATCAACTAGGTTTACTTTTTACAATTTCGGACCCTGTAAAAACAAATTCTAATATTGACTAAAGAACAATAATCTCAACCTTGATTTTAAATAAATTAGACATCAGCATGTTTCTCTCTTGCTTAACCATCAAAAGAAGAAACAAATTGTGCCTCCATCTCTTGCCTCATAATACACATCCTCACTCTAACAGAGTCTGCCTGATCCTATAAAATCTAGTTCTACCATACCAATGTACAGATGACAGCGATCCTTAACTTTATAAAACCAATTCAAATGAAAAGAATTTTATATTTTTGAGAAGCCTACAAGGTTAACTCCCAACACTTAGCCTAGACCTAGCCGCTCTTATTAGAGATTTCCCAGCACTGGATATACCTTTCCTCCCTACCAATTTTACCTCAAACTTTAAATATAAAGTTTCCATCCTCTTCCCATCATCATTCAATTCACTCAATTCAATCCCCTGCTTCCTTGATATCAAACCATACAGACAAACATGTCTACAATCCAACTTCTTCCCTTCGAATTTCACCCTTAACAATGAAATTGACTCATCATCATCTGATCTGGGATCAAACAGAATACAGAAGCTTCCAAATGCCATATCAGGCTTTTCATATAATAAACTCAATTCGTCTGTGTCCGTATCCATTTCCTCAATGTCGTTACTCTGTGAATCAGTAACATGTAAAGACCTCCTCTTAGCCTCCCTCAATATGTTGGCAGCTTCTCTCATTCCACTAAGAAAAGCTCCATGCATTGTTGCCGGATACTGCTTGTTTGTTGCCTCTCCTGCAAAGAAAACCCTGCCATCCCCAATACTCTCTGCAAGAATATCATAATCATCTCCAGAAGACCCTACTGCAACATATGAATAAGATCCATATGTGAAGCAATCTTTACCCCATCGAGTACATATTGCCTGGACTGGATCCGGAACAACAATCCCCTTAGGATGGAAAATTCCTCGCAGAATCTGTAGAACCCTTCTAACAGATTCTACTGGAGACACTGTCTCAAATTTAACTGCAGCTTCCCCAGCAACAAGAGCTATGAGAAGTGGACCCCCTGAAACAGATGAATAACTATAAAAGAGGAAGAACTCGCCTCGCATACTTGAATCTTCTGTCAAATGCCCAAATGTATCAAGCTCTCCACCCCAAAAATTATAGGGAAACAAAAGGGCCACCTTATTTAGAAGTCCATATCCTAACCTCTGAATTGCATCTTGCTTTCTTTGTGGAAGTTCAGGAACGAATTCGATAGAACCATGTTTTAACACACCCAATGGCACAGTACAGAGAACCATGTCCCCGCGAAACTCTTGCCCACTTGCATAAACAATAACCCCATCAGCTCCATACCGAATACTCTGCACAATTCTCTCATAGAATATTGGAAGGCCCTTAGCTAGCTCTCTAACAAAAGTATCATTACCTCCTGGAATAAAACAATGGTCACCACCCATTTCGTAAGGATCATCTTGATCCCAATACGCCATGGATAAATTAGACATTAATGAAGCATTTGCATATTCTAAGTTTGCTAGGTGCCAATTTAAAAGCATCCTTTCTTGTGGAACCTCGGCCACCTTATATGCATGCCTAAAAGCTTCAAGTGCAGTCCCTAAATTAACATCAACAGATTTAACTTCTTCAATCATAGTCTGCCTAAGTTTACACACTCTATCTAATAACTTATTAAAGGAAACCTCCACCCTAGAATCAATTTCTGAATCAATTGCCTTTCCATCTGGTAAATACAAGGGGCAAATATCTCTCACCTTATGAAGAGGCAAATCTAATTGCCTTGCAAGAACTCCAAGCGGGTTCCCATTTATTCCAGTAAGAACGCTGCCTCCTAAATCTGCCGCAGCCACCACTCCATCGCCCTTCATCTTCCTTGTTTTTACACGACCTCCTGGCCTAGCCCTACCTTCCAAGATGACAACTTTAAAACCCATACCCACTAATTGTCTCGCTGCAACTAGTCCTGCAAGACCAGCACCTACAATAATAACATTGGCTCTCTCAGCCTGCTGATGCAACGCCATTTGCGTCTCTTTAATTTCAGGGGTGACCCCAAAATTTATGTACCCGTGCTCTGAGAGAAAGCTATAAGCAGAATCCACCAAGTGTTTATGCTCAGTTCGGATTGACTGGAGTGCTTGATCGCGAGTTAGCCAAACCGATGCATTAGATCTCCACCGAGCTAGAATGTGGTTCCTAACAGCAATATAGTTGGCTTGCTGTGTGCCGCCGATTGTGGAAACCACGTTTGCCTCTATTTCTTCTTCGGTTAGCGATTCAACGGGGAAACCTACGGAGATTGCGATCAATGAATCGACATCGACTTCTTTTCCTATTCCTCCGCCTGCCTTTTGCCGTCGGAAAGATGGATTGCCGTTGATTTCGGTGAAAAACCGCTTCCTTCTACGCCGGCGTTTCATAGGGCGGCTGGGATCTATATTAGGATTTGGAGGTTGTTCTTCGAGGGTGTCTTCGGGGATTGGGTCGGATGAATCGTCTTGAGAATCAGAAACAGGGGCATCGAGTGTCGCATTGGGAGGTGGAGACTGGGTTTCTGATGAGTGTCGGAGGTGATTTTCAGAACAATTTTGGGCTCCATTGATGTGATTTTCCAAATTGTTGGGAGAGAGGGTGAGGTCGGTTCCCTGTGAGGAATTGTCCTCTCCGACATTGTTAGGGTTGTCGGAGGTGTCGGGAGGAAGATCTGCTGCCGTTTCCATTGGGGTATATGGAGGACGATGACTGCAACTTTGTTTTAACATTTATGCCCTTTTATTTTTTTTGTTAAACTAAATTAAATTAATTACAAATTAAAAATTACTAATATAAATGTATATATATTGGTAATAAAATTTATTTATTTTTATCATAAATGTATACGACGCAAGAAGAGTGTCTTTAATGGTGGTAAAAAATAAAGTAAGACTTACTTCGTTAAAAACAAAGTAAGCATCGTCTAACCAATTCGGCAATACATAAAAAATTCATTAAGTACATGTTATAATTTGTGATATTCTTCAGACTAAAATACTCTTATAATAAATTAGTGTTTAATATGAAAATTTTAATTTTAATTCCGTTCTCTTCAAGCGTTTTCTCTATCATAATATTTTTTTTTTCTTTCAACAATGCAACACATACTTCTTGATTTTGTAAACATTTACTCATTTGAGAATTGAATATATCAAAAGTCGCACTTATAAGCTTCAAAATCCATTGTATCGTCCCAACCTTTATTCAAAAAAAAAAAAAGCTTCAAAGTCCACAGATGACAGTTTTCATATTTCTTTTGAAGATAATACACTACGCCAAAACCCCTTCAGACGACGGTTAAAAACCGTCGTCCCGCGAGATATAAATCTGTCACATGGCTCGCTGCCGTCTGTTGCACATTCAGACGACGGTTAGGTTCTGTCATTTGAAGATACTATACATGACATCAGCCTAATTTAGTACTGTCATATGAATATTGTTACGATGCATCTTTTTATTTATTAACGCCACCTTTAATGTCATCACATGACATAATAATAATTAAAAATATGAAGTAGCTATATGGGAAATTGGCATATTGGTATTCGCGGTGACAGTTTTTATAAAAATTTCTGTTGTAGTAACTTGTATCAGATGGCATAGGTCTTAATCAATCATGTCAATATATTTATTTTAGATGACATATTCTTTTATTTTAATGTCTTTTTATTGTTGTTTAGATGATATTTTTTAAACGTAAATGTCACTCTTTGCCTTCTTCTTCGAATGAATCTGGTAATGAACAATAATCAAATAAACAAGAATTTCTGTATATCAATGATTTTAAATTTATTGGAGACTAATGCTCATAATCTGTTTACATTTGAACTAGACAAATTTCTGAATGTAATAAGGTAAAAACAATAAGCAATGCACATCTCCAAATTTGTCAATACGTCAATCTTTCAAGAGGCGTGGTGGTGTTGATTGGAAGCCAAATCCAACTTGATCTGCATGCATATCTAAGTCATCATTGCCTAGAATCCCCAAAGTCTTGATATCTGCAAAACCAATTGATGCTTATTAATTACGTACCGTATACAGTTAGACCTAATTAATCTCGTTTTACCCTTTCTCCATTTTGAGACCCTTCACTTACCCACCCACATTATAAATATGAAGCGTTTAACAATTCTCAAGAGTCCACAACCCAACACTATACTTACTCTATTTATATCGAGCATGGATAGATGTATAAGGAACCTCTATCGTTGTGTTGAGTCGTAGATTTCCCGATTCCAGTCTGAGGCACCCAGGTGGCTTGTCAATATATATGCAGGTCCTCACCGTCGGCAATGGACTGCCGTGATGAACGACCCTCCAAACATCCCTTATGAAGGAGGTGTATTCATAGTCCACATGGACTTCCCTGTCGATTTCCCCTCCACCCCTCCAATTGTAAGAACATGCATGAACTTATTAACACACAGAAATCAGTTCATATATATGCAAATGCACTCATGACATTACTATTGTTCGCAGATCATATTCAGCACCAAAATTTATCATCCTAATATCGGTCCCTTGGGGCATGTATATATGCCTCAGCTACTTGATCGCCCTTCCTATAGTATTGCCACGGTAAAATGATGCTATAAATCTATGCATTTGTCTATGTTTGGGGTCTAATTTATCTATTCATGTTTAGGGTCTAGTTTATCTACTCATGTTTGGGGTCTAATTTAATTTATCTATGCATTTTATAGCTGTTGTGGAATATTTATGGACTGCTGGTAGAGCCCTTCATTAAGGGGCCATTTTCTGGCCGAGAGCGAATTGCTGAACGATACATCAGCAACAGGGCAGGTTATGTAGCAACTGCCAGAAGATGGACTGAAGAGTATGCAGGGGATATATGATGTACAAATAGCAAGCAAAGGGGGCATTATGATGTGACGTGCGAATAGCGTACAAGGGGGGCGTGATGTGCGAATAGCAAGTACATTTGGATGCTGGACAACCATTGAGTTGGATGGTATGGACTACTGGATGGGCATAGAGCCAATCTTGCAGAACAGAATGATTACTGATTACAAATCTACTTGGTAATCAATTTGATCTTCAATGTTGGCTCCATGCCTCTCCAGTATTCGACGCCATTTAACTCTAATGGTTGTCCATCATCCAGATATCCTTGGTTACCATCTGCACATCATAAGCATGCAAGGGGGGCGTGATATGCGAATAGAAAGGATATTTGGATGCCAAAGAAACACTGAGCTGGATGGTGTGGACTACTAGATGGGCATAGAGCCAATCTTGAAGAACAGAATGATTACTGATTACAAATCTACTTGGTAATCAATCTGATCTTCAATGTTGGCTCCATGCCCCTCCAGTATTCCACTCCATGCATCCAGCTCCAGTGTTTCTTTAGCATCCAAATCTCCTTTTGTTGCTATTCGCGCATCATGCCCCCCTTGTACGCTATTCGCACGTCACATCATAATGCCCCCCTTGCACGCTATCCTTTTTTGATAGGCAATACAAAGTAGACAACTTATTCAAGTAGACATATGTATGTGTATTCAAGTCACGCATAACATGCTATAACAAGTAGTCAACTTATTCTTTTATGCCTATTCCTAAATTGATATGAAACATATGTATATTCAAGTGACACATAACATGCTACATTCCCAATGAACATTCATACATAAACTGAATCAGTTCTACTTCCTAAACAGAACATAAAACAAGCCAACATGCTTCATACATAGACACATACACATTCATATCTACATGCCAAAATGAACATTAATAACAATGCACATAAATAACCGTTTACATATTCATCAGCATAACTCATGTTAAAATAGAAAGGAATCAGGCAAGTTCATCATTTTCAGCTTTAAGAGTATGCCTAATCAGCTACCTTCCTAAACATAATATCAAGTAGACAACTTATTCATGCATGTCTATTCCTTACTTATTCATAACATTTTCAGCTTTAAGAGTATGCCTAACATGCTATAACAAGCTTAGTCATAAACTTGTGTTGTTAGAATCACTATGTACCTGCCTAAAGCCACCACTATGTACCTGCCACTTGGATTGTACAGTTCATGCTGAAGTTAGCATGGTGATGAAGTGTATGATACTGTCACCACATGCTTAGTCATAAACCTGTGTTGTTAGAATCATACAACTTCATCACCATGTTAAATACTTTTCCATAAGCATAACAAGCCAAGTGACATGATACATAGTAATGGAGATTTAGGTTGACCATATGACTATGCTTCACAAACCATATGATGTATGCATGAACATTATTTCACTCAATGAACATTCATAGCATAAGAGTATGACCAATCACAATAACATCATACATGTAACTAATCAGCTACATGCCCAAATGAACATTCATACACATACTCAATCAATCTAGCTTCCTAAACAGAACATCAAACAAGCCATGTTTCATAGACATACACATATCAAGCCATGTAAGAGTATTGTCAATCACAATGAACATTCAAAGCTTTAGAGTATGCCTAATCAGCCACATGCGTAATGATCATTCATACATAAACTCTATGAGTCCTAGCTTCCTAAACAGTTGATATCTAACCAATCAATTCATACCAATCATTTCATCATCACCCACAACATCATACATATATGTAATCGCTCAGTTCAAACCCACATAACAATATATATACTAAATCAGGCTAGTTTCCTAAATAAATGAGTTTTATGTTCCTAAATAGTACATCAAACATACTCAATCACTTCTAGCTTCCTAAGTAGAACATCAAGCATGAACAAGCCAACATGCTTCATATACATACACATACTCATTCAGATAACAAGCCAAGTGGAAGATATATTGCAAACCTATCTCAGCAGCACCACCCACAACAACATCATACATACCAATCAGTTCAAACCAACATAACAACAATATATACTCAATAAGTTAAAGAAATCTTCCCATATGCTAAACGCAAGAACTGATTTACAATCTCTTCAGTCAGCCTTCGCATGTAGCATTCTTACTATCCCTGCAAATATTATGTTCAAATAAAAAGAAATCAGAACATCTTCAGCAACCGACACTGTATTGACCTAGGCTAAAAAAGATAAAGACCCAAGCTTCTCAGCGGTGAATCTAACAATGAATACAATAATATCAGCGTATCTAAGCGAGAGATCTAACCCTTTCAAGGACTGAAAATCAATAGATCCTTATTCTAGCTGCTGAAATCGACATACACAAAAGTAAATCGGATGAGGAAAAGAGAGAGTAAGGAATAATGAAAATCAATAGATACTTACCAATACCGTGTTTCGAGCTCATTGATTGCATGAATCAACCATGGAGATAGAGAGATGAGAGGGGATCAAGATTGTGTAACCTAGAAAATGGGTTTTTGGGTGAGATACAAGGTTTATATACCAGCTGAAATTTCAGTCAAACCATCCAGCGCCTAAATTTGGTGTATGGCCGCATAAGTGAAATTTCGTTTGCCGCTTTTTTTGTTTTCCGTATACAATGACAGTCATTTATTGCAGGTATCATCTGATGAGTAAGTGAAATTTAACAAAAACACGCGTTTTCTTTGGATGACAGGATTCTGTAATTGTAACGTCATCTAAGAATCGAGCGTATTTTTTATTTCGCCTTCAGATGATATAGAGTTAAAATACTGTCACGAAAAATATTCAGACGACACGAAAACAAATGTATGTCATGTATCTTGTGTCATGTGAAAGAAAAAATGGCATAGTGATAGAAGGAAGAAGAACATGGAGAAAATGAACAAAAAGAAGCAGTCCAAGTTTTATACTGTCTTCAATGGAAAAAATACTTGGAATATATTCTTCGTGGGAAGAATGTGCAAGCTATGTTGCTGGAGTTAGATGTAGTATTTATTGATTGTTTAAAAGTATAGATAAAGTTGACGATACTTACCTCATATTCTACAATATAAGTTAGGATAATCAAGGAAAATCACACATTGTTTGTATTGAAAATAAAGAAACAGATATTATTCAGCTAAAGAAAAACCATTTCCAGATGAACTATTGTGCGATAATTTTTCTATATTGTCTGATTATTATGAGTTGTATCATCTTTCGTTATGCGGGAAAATTAATAAAGTTAATTTTGTTCGTTTGAAGTGTTCAATTTGCAGAATTAGTTTATTCATTGATGTACATTGAATCAAATAATATTGTTGCGTAATTAGTTGGTTTTGCTTTACTTTACTATGGAATCAAGAGGTGTTTGATCTTTCCCTATATTTGTATCGGTTTGTTATGAAGCCCACAAAACTTCAGCATTTCAATTAGTTGTAACGGGTCATCAATCAAACTGATACAAATAGCTCAGTCATATTAAGTTGAGTAATTGACTATTTGTAACGTGAGAGAATTACTACCATTGCAAATGACAATTTTAGTAATGAGCAAGTAATTGCTTGTTTCCAAGACCGTCCCTAGGTATGGATAGGAGGGACGCATGCCCAAAGCTCAAGGAATGAAGGGGTCAAAATAACTTTTTTTAAATGATACAAAAATTAAATCTTAAAAACGCAGCGGTTAGCCTAAACAATTTGCAGCATACAATGAATAGAGGGGCCAAAAATAAAAATTGATAACAAAATACAGAAATTAAAATATCAAAGGATGCAACATCGGTATTCATCAAATTAGCATGGTAGAGCTAGGGTTTTTGTAAATCTAGAATTGAATAATACGAAAAGAATACTACTATTTATAATTAAATTTTATATTTATACACTATCAAATTCATTTATTTAAAATAAATTTTCTAATTAAAAATAATAGTTATATAAAATTATGCATAACTTTTTTATTAGGTTCGATTAATCAATTCATTTAAAGTCTATTGTGTACATTATAATTCGAATCTGAAATCTCTAACTTAATGCAGCATCTTACCATTCAAACCGAACTTGATTAATACAACTTTGGGCTAAGGTGTAAAAATTCTCCTAATGGTGACAGTCAGGAGCAATTTTACCTTTAACATCTAAAATTGTTCAATTTTACCCCTAAAATTGTCAGTTAAGAGCAATTTTACTCCAACATTGACAAATTGAGTTAATTTGAAAAAACATTTATCAAACCGTCTTGTCAGTCGCATATCTTATCATCTATATTTCACATGTATGTCATTTTATCATTTATTAGTAAGATCACAAACATATGAATAGATATGAAAAAAATAAAGTAATATATATACCGTGTTTTGTAGGAGTTGGTAAAAAATTCAAATATTTCTTCGAATCTGAAAGTATTAATTTCCAATTCTATTATTAACTCACAAAAAGCGTCAAACTTTTTTATAAGAATTAATTGATATGTAACTAGTGCAGAATAAAAAAACAAAACATCTATATTTTTATGATGTTTGGAATTGACCCAATATGTCAACATTAGAGGTAAAATTGCTCTTAATTATTAATGTTAACATTAAAAATAAAATTGCACAATTTTAGATGTTAGAGGGCAAAATTGCTCCTAACCGTAAACATTATGAGTATTTTTGCACCATATCTTACAACTTTAATTTGTGAATCCTATAGCAAAAGAGATGCACATGGTCGATTAACCAATCCATTAATAAAAACCATTAATCAGTCCATTTAATTCGGTTAACTATATTTTGGTTGATCTATTACTTCGGTCCGTTAACTTATATTTCGGCCGGTTAACCATTAATGACTTTTCATATAAAAAATCACTTTAAATCTATAATTATTCACTTCAAAATAAATATATAATTATTTAACTATTAAATAAAAATATTAAACTTCAAATTCAATAGATCAATCAACCTTTTCTTCTCCTCTGTGCTTCATTTCGTCCCTGATTTTGGATGATTTGGTGGGGGTCAGCTTTCCCAGGCTGATCCCGGGTTAGGTGGCTTTGATTTGTTTTTTCTTTCCTTTCCTACAAAAAAAAAAAAAATAAATCAATCAAAATATAGTTAACCGAATTAAATGGATTGATAAGAAAATCACCTAAACAAATAAATTTTATATTATTTTAATACCTTATTATATATATATATTGATAATTAAAGCTTTATATATATTTACTAGTTTTAAATGTATTAATACATAATCGGTTTACTTTTCAATTTCGGTTAACCATTAGTTTTTGAAATAAAAAACCGTAACCTAATCCATTGATTTCAGTTAATCTATTTTTCGGTTCGATTTCGGTTTTAAAAATCAGGTTTTTCGGTTAGTTTTGTACAGTCTTCCAGCGGAAGGTGTAAAATTAACATATTCAATAAGTTAAATTAAAAAAAAAAAGCGTATTTAATTGTTTCCACTCATTAGTGAAGCTGATTTACTAATCCTGTTTTGTTTTTGTTTTTTAATTATTCTGTAGGCTGCAAAATAGCTGGTTTGATTCACCTCCCATTGACCTTATTGTCAAATTGAAGATATTACAGCCAATGTCTCCAACATCACTTAAATTGATGATGAATTCTAAAGTGTACCCAATGTAATATCTAATTATAAAACTACGAACTAAGTTATATTATAAAATTTAATTTTTAATATATCACTATTTTATATATATATATATATATATATATATATAATTTTTTACTCTAATTTATAAATTTTAAACATCAATTTACATAAGTATTTAACATAATTGTAAATAATTTTTCAAATCTAAATTTCTATTTATATTATTGGAAAATAGTAGGTAAAGGTAAAAAATATTTACATCTTATAAAAATATTTTTTTATTACTAAATTAAATTAAATAATGTTATAATTATTTATAATTTTTATTTTCAATAAAAATATTTTATTATAATACAAGAAAAAGGAAAAAACTGTGAAAACGAAAAACAAAAAAGGTAAAAAGGGAAAGAAAAAAAATGAACAAAATGTAAAAAAACAAAAAAAAAACATGAAAAATGAACAAATAATCCGCTTTTCGTTGTCTTTATTTGTTTTTCTCATTTTCATTTTCATATTTTTTTTCCAGTTTTTTCGTTTATCACCTTTTTTATTTTTTGTGTGTGTTTCATGTTTTCTCATTTTGTTCATTTTTCATGTTTTTGCATGGTGCTTTTACCCTTTTCCATTTTTCCAAAAAAAAAAAATACTAAACGAATCAACCTGACTAACCCGCTATCCACCCCGTTTATTATATAGATTTGTTGGATCAAATAGGAAAAAAATAAGTGGAAGAGAAAGTTGATACCAAAGAAAATGATTAAAAAATTATTTTGAAGAGGATAAAATATTTTCTTAATTTTATCAATCTGTTTTGATAAGCATAACATTTTCCTTCAACAAGTTATTAAGCCTGAGCACCAGCTATTTGCAAAGAATTATGTTATGTTTACTTGATGAAATTTAACATTGAAAACATCTCTTATTGTAGAGTTCCATTCAGGAACTATATGTTTAAAATGAAGTTGAGAATACAACAAGGGTTTCTTTCACAGCACACATTACGTATATATAGTACATACAATACAACCACAACACAAATATACTTACAAATGGATAATTTAATTTAAATGAAGCAATATACTCCTACTCCAACATTAATGGATTAATCTCAGCATCAAGCATCTCTGCATCATCATCATCCTCAAACTCCCCCTCTAGAAGCCCATTGTTCAAGCTCATCTACCTCTTCATAGTCATGCATGTACATGCTATCCAAGTTGTCCCATTGATCAATCCCCAGCTCTTCACCATGGCATGCCACATGCAAGAATGCTCTTGCTCTACCTAAACCATCTATAATATCCCTATTTACACTTCCTGTCACTCCCAGCCATCTCAACCTCGGAAAATACGGCTTCTTTAACCACCTGAATGACAGCTGTGTTATGCCTCCACAGTTGTATATATCCAACAACCGCAAGCTACTTCCATGCCTTCTGTCTTCCTCAACCTGCATCGAGGCTAATGCCATCACTGAAGTATCTCCTATCAGTGGACATTGTCGCATTCGAAGTGACGAAATTGGTATTCTGCATTTTACAAGGGAGAGAACTCCATTGTCAGATAAATTTGGGAGATTTGATATATCCAGTTCCTGCAATTGTAGTTTAGAACAACCTTCAAATAGATTAGAAATGCATTTATCTGTAAGCCTCTTGCAACCTCTCAGAGACAATGAAACTAATGAATTCATGAATCTCCCTTTCAAGTGAGACAATCCTGAATCACTTATATCAGATCCATCCATTAATAATATCTTCAGCTCAGAAAGAATGCTGATAGCTCTAAGGGCTGCATCCCCAAGGTTCTTGCAATCTCTTAAGTCCAGAACTTTAAGGCCTGTGTTTGAGACCAAATTTTTTATTGCATGGTTGGTTAAGAGATTACACCATCTCAAGCAAACATGAGTCAAACAAAGCGACGTTGCAGACATATCATGGAAAACCAGATCAGTTAAATGGATCCCACGAGACACCCTAAGCCTGTATAAGCTGGAGCATGAGTGCAAGATTGTTTTGAACCCTGTGTCTGTAACTTGACAAAAGCCACCAAGACATATACTTTCCATGTTTGCACACTTATCAGCCATCAAGAGGATTCCAAGATCATTAACTCTTCTGAAATATGTGATGATGAACTCCTGGCTCCGAAATAATGAAAGATGTTTCAGTTTTCCATACCGATTAATCTGTTGAAGGCCATAGTTAGTCAGGTCAAATGTAATTCTTGGTTCTATAAGGGGTGCATCTCGAAGATCCAAATGTGTTAAAGACACGAGACCTTTTGATATTGTGCTAACCATAGTGTCAGTAATATAGTCTACTGAAAGGCTTAGTTTCTGAATGTGAGGCAAAATGGGGGGTTGCATATTGTTTGGTGATTTATGGGGTCCCGTACTTGGCGTAAGCAGTTCAGTTACCATTACTGATGAAACATAACCAATCTCAAGGGAAGTGAGTTTTTCTGAAGCTAAAGCCCAAACTCGAGCGAAATTATGGCGTAGAAACAATGAGACATCAAACATTAACGTCAACCCCTGCAAAAGAAAAAAAAATGTCTGAAAGGAAGAAATATATAATACTAGAACAGAAAAAGTTATGTTAAATTTTAAGATGTGAACTGCAGATAAATTCTGTAGATGAACAAACTAACTGACGATGATAAACTCTAGCACATAAAATAGAAAGGGTTCCTTAGTACACTACACTATACTATCTCCATTTACAAAGCATGGCTGCTTTATCACTTGAACCATTCACTTTCTACTGACGACTGAAATATATGTTCAAGAAAGGGTTTCCCTTATGCAGACATTGCTCATCATCAGTTAGTTATTGCACCAAAAGTTCGTATTTTCAAAATGGCCTGACATAGATAAATGAAATCCTGCATACGGCTGCAATGATAAAATGTGTATAAATTTATATCATAACCTCTATGCACTATGCACCTGGTTGAAATTTATATTTATTTTGACAAAAGTTAGTTTATGTAACTGACATTTGCTCTTTGAGATTGAACTTACACATCTGCCTATAAAAAAAGATTTTCCACAATGCACTTCTTGTTTTGTAATGGTTGGTAGAGGATCATAAAGTACAGAACCTAGTTTTAGCTAAGAGGTTTCTAGTTTTCTACAAGCAAAAGAAACCTTACCAGCTGCACCAAGATCCACCCTCAAGATCCAGATGCATATAATGGATGAAAACCAAACGTAGTTCTTCTTCATTTGATCATTATGAATAACACAAGTAACAAATCAGAGATCGGATAGCATTTTCACAAAGAAGAAGAAATTATCTTTTAATATCCTTGAGGACAAGCCTTTAGTGAAACAGTTGGTTGCTCTTTTGTGAAGAAACGGTTGGGCTCGAGTTCAGCAAATATTCTCTTTGCAGAACAAGTAGGAATAAGGCTGCATACAATTGACGACTCTCTTCTAATCTCAAGAAAGTGAACAGGCTCAAGTATTTGAGATGCCTTTCGAAGATTCTAGTCTTCTGTTCTGATATTTTACGTAACTTCTGATTTCTGATGAGTCAGACTTAATTGACCACCATCTATGTTGCTTAGACTTGGTAAAAACTGGGTGCATGAGTATTTTAGGGTAGGCTCAATTGATTCATAATGTTTCTGTACTTGAATTTGGTTCATTATTAGCCAACTAAACAGAAAGCTAAATTTCCAAACAAGAGCAGCAGTTTGACTGCGCAACTGCAGTTAAGTAAAAAGAAAAGTAATACAGTTCAATAAACTTTGTATATTTCTGTTGTTCTTGTCCTCAAATTTACAAGAACAAACTGTCCCTAATGCCAAAAATATTCTATACAAAAACAAAACTATGCTTGTATTTGCAGCACAAGTGCATGTAGCCATGTAAAACTAACGAACATGTATTCGTGATAATAGAAAAGCCTTTAAGTACTCAGGAAACGATTCCAACAAATTAAGAACCCAAAGACAAACAAAAGTTATGCTTGTAATTGCAGCACAGGTGCATGTAGCCATGTATAACTAGCAAACACACATTCATGACAATAGGTACTTGGGAATTGTTTCCAATTTACAAAAACCTAAAGATAATTCTATTATGTGTAGGATAATAACAAAAAGCAGGGTAAATAAATAAAACTTTATAGAAAGAACATTGAAATTCTCTATCTGAAACCTCTTATTCAACCTTCTCTTATAGTTTATCAAATTATTGCCGAGTGCAAACATACCTAAACAGGGGGAGGAAAATCTAGACAAGGCCTGAACTAACAGCAACATGGGGTTGATATCATTGTCAGTTTACATGACAAAGCACAAACTACATGCATCAAAGATCTATAGCCTAAGGCAATTAGCTAAAACCTCAATAATCACTTCTTGTGGCGGCGGTAGTGTGATTTAGAGAATGATAAGGGAGAGAGAGAAGCCGATCCTGAGTAAGATACAAAAGTTTCACGATTTCCTAGGGTACATCAACCTGCTAATATCTGGTAGGATTTCAATACAACCTGGGTTCTACTTAACCTTGATCATGGCACGAATGGAGTTGCACAATTCGAGGAGACACCAATAGACTTAAACATTACAACTAAACAGGTTTCAAGTCTCCCGCTAAATATGGGTAGGCGCTACAAACAACTTCCTTTTTTATACAACAAAAGAATGTCACCAAGAACTTTGATGATACAAATGAGCTGAATTATATGAGATTGTGCCAAAAGAGGGGTATTGATGTCCCCTCCAGCATAAAAGAACCCGGCTTTCTTTTCTTATAGAAATTTAATCTATTGATTCTATTCGCGGGCTAAAAGTGGCCAAAGGCTACTTTCAATTGATATTTATTAACTATTTTTGCATCTAAACCTTACTTCTAATTGCATGCAACCAACGAGTAACTCCTCCAAATCAGATATATGAATAGCACGCCCTCTCTTTTCAGCAACGGAACCCAAGTAGAGACACCTGAAATCAAACCAGGCATATAAAGCTACCAGTAAAAGGATTACCCATCTTAAATATCATTTCAATTTTGTGATCCTAATCCTGATCCCAAACATATAAGATAATTGCAATATAGTACATGCAAAATTACCTTAGATTAGGACATCTTCTTCCAATCTCGGAAAGTAATTTTCCACTAAAATCCGTGCAGTTATGCAGGCAAAGCTCGTTCAATGAAGGGCGAAGTAAAATATTGCTGGCTGAATCATCGAGGCGCGCGCAATCGACCTTCAAGCTACTAAGATAAGGATTAAGCGGCAAAAGAGGACTCAAGAAATCTATTGGTAGTGCAATATCCTGCATAGAAAATCCAATGAAAATGAGATTAAATTTCGAATTGAAGAAAGAGTCTAATAAGGATTCAAAAGGAAACCTACAAAAAGGTGGAAATTTGGGATAAACGTGAGGATGTGAGAAGCACAGGTCCTGAAAGTCTTGCATGTGGAAGCGACGGAGCATATGGAAGCCACATCCAGCTTCGTCATCACGGTGGCCACCAAAGCCGCCGGCAACTGATCCAAACTCGCTTCATCTTGGCCATTGGCCATCCCTCACTTTCCTTTCTTTTACTTCACTTTTCTTACACCTGCCTTGAAGTGGGGGATAAGAGAGAAATATGTTTTGTTTTCTTTTTCTTTTCAATTTTTCTCTCTCCTTTTTTTTTCTTTTTTTTTTTTCTTTGAAAGATTATCAATTTTTCTCTTAAATAAACTACTACTCAAATTTGAACATGTAACGTTTTTGGGTGAATTAAAGATTTAACCTAACATATAAAATATAAATATAACTTTTAATGTTTCCACACATTTTCAAAAAGATTAAAAATCAAGTTCTATTGGTATTTAACTGTCACATTATACATACCGAATAAGTTTATCAATAAACTGAAGAAGTTTCATTTTTTTTTAGTTATTTGTAGCTATATTTTTTTTTTTGAATCAATATTTGTAGTTATATTGGTAACACAATTTAACAAAAAAAAATTGATTAACTTATATGTGACAAAAAAAAATATTTAGATTAACTTCTATATGGCAAACTTAGTTGTTAGTATTTTAATTAGGGTTTTTTTGTAACTATGTTATAATATATTAAATATTTTAGACATAATTGATGTTTGGAAGATTTGATGCGATAGTTTAATAACAGTCAAACCAAATTTTTAAATTTTTTAGTAATGTAGAACTAAAATTGATCTACAATACTATCTCTTGTTCTTGGTAACAAGTTTTTCGTTCCTCTTGTTCTTGGTGACAAGTTTCTTTTCTCTGTTGACAGTTTTCTTTTGATAGTTGTCTTTTCTGATCTGGTATGGCATCTTCCAGCGGTTTAGTTTTTTTATGTGGTAATTTGACTTTGGAGGAGGAGGAAGATGGAGGAGTATTAATTGGCGATGAGGATCTCAGTGCGGGCCAATTGGATGTTCGTTGGTGTCTTGTGGGGAGATTCTTAACTGATTTGACCTGTTGATTTTCATTCTATGAAGGATCTGATGGCCTCTCTTTGGAAGCCAGGAAAAAGGGTTTATACTAGATCTGTTAATTCGAATTTATTTCTGTTTCAGTTCTTTCATGAAATTGACATTCAAAGGGTAATTGGCAATGGTCCCTGGACTTTTGACAATAAGATTCTTATGGTACATAGGTTGAAAGATTCTGATCTGCCTACTGAAGTGCCACTTAACAATGTAGATTTATGGGTCCAGGCTTTTAATCTACCATCTGGTTTCATCTCAGAACGTGTGGCTATGGCAATTGGGAACTATTTGGGAACGTTTATTTCTTCTGATCCTAATAATTACCAAGGTTTTTGGAGGGCATATATGCGCATCAGAGTAAGTCTTAATGTTTCTTCACCACTAAAAAGGAGAATGAAACTTAAAAAGCGGTCTGGGAAGTGGTTCTGGGTAGAGTTCAAGTATGAGAAACTTAAACGGTTTTGCTTCATTTGTGGTCTATTGGATCATACTGAATATAACTGCCCAAAAGTTTATGAAGTTGGCGATAAACTTCTTGAGAGGCCTTATGGTTCGCAGATGCTCGTCCAATCGAATCGGAATATTCAATCCAAAGGAAGCAAGTGGTTGGTGAATGAATATGGGCAGCGTTCCGGCGATGGTGGTGGTCAGATGAATGCAGTTATGAATGATGTCAATCATGGGATGAATTCTATTGGCAGTTATAAAACTGCAGAGGTTATCCAAGACGACTCTAGAGTGACAGGGAGATGTGATATGGTTGTGGGAAGCGAGTGTGGGGTTGACAGTGTGACTGATGTGCAGAATTTTATTGAAAATCAAGTTGAGGGTGCTGTGGTTATGGATCCTAAAAGAAGAAGGAAGGAGGACAATGTGGGGAATGCAAAGGAATCAGAAGTTTCAGTCACTAAGGAGGAGAATTCAAAAAACGGATTATTGGCGGGTGCTGCAAGTCAGACCCGCCCAGCATTATGAGCATTTTGGCTTGGAACTGTTGTGGGTTGGACAATTCACGAGCGATTCGGCTCCTAACAAATCTTGCCCGAAATTGTAATCCGAATCTTATTTTTCTTTCAGAAACGCGTATTAATGAAGCTAAACTTGATGTTGTTCGGAGACACTTGGGCTTTGCTGGGTGTTTTTCGGTTAACAGTTTGGGTCGTAGTGGTGGATTGGGCCTATTGTGGAAAGCTAATGATGTGGTTAGTGTTTTTTCTTCTTCAAGGAATTTCATTGATATCTCAGTTAAGCTGTGTTCTGCGATAACTTGGAGACTTTCAGGTTTTTATGGGCTTCCGGAACGTGCAAAATGTCCAGAATCTTGGAATTTGCTTCGTAATTTGGCTGCAGCTTCGGATCTTCCCTGGGTTTGTGTGGGGGATTTTAACGATTTGTTAGCTAATGAGGAGAAAAGGGGGCAGGTTTCTCATCCCTAATGGTTGATTCGTGGTTTTCAATCAGCGGTTGAGGATGCTGGTTTGATTGATTTAGGTGTTGTGGGTTATCCTTTCACTTGGGAAAGGGGTCGTGGTATGGAAAATTGGATTGAAGAACGTTTGGATAGAGGTCTAGGTAACAGTGATTGGCTAAATCTTTTTCCTCAAATGCAAGTTAAAGTTATTAATTATTCTTCTTCTGGTCATTTACCTATTCTCTTAACGTTGTTGTGCAAAAGAAGCCGAGTCTGGGTTAAGCAGTCTCGTTTTGAAATTTTTTGGTTTTCCGATCCTAATTGTCGTAACATTGTGGAGGAAGTATGGAGGCGTCATCCTTCGGCAGATATTCAGGGTAAAATTCGACAGTGTGGAGAGGCCCTTATGAATTGGGGGAATAAGTATTTACTACACATTAAAAAAGAGATTGACTGTATTAAAAGTGATTTATGTAGATTGAGGGGTGGAAGGGATATTAGAGATTGTACTGAGTTTGCCTCAAAATCAAAGAGATACTTTGAATTGCTGGGAGATATCGAGATTTATTGGAAACAACGTTCTAAAGCTCACTGGCTTAAAGAGGGAGATAAAAAAATACAAAAAATTTTCATTCGGTTGCTAATGGCTGACGAGAAAAAAAATAGAATTGATAAAATTAGAGATGTGAATGGGGTATGGAAGGAATGGGATGGAGGTTTGGCTGATACTATGGTTGATTACTTTACTACTCTTTTTCAATCTTCCAATTCCTTCTCGGTTGAGGTTATTGATTGTATTAAGCCTGTTGTGACTGAAGCTCAAAATGCAGATCTATTCGAGGAAATTACTGATGCTGAGGTTAAGGAGGTTGTGTTCAGTATGCATGCTGATAAAGCTCCAGGTCCAGATGGGATGAATCCTGGTTTTTATCGTTCTTTCTGGTCGCTGGTAGGTACTGATGTTATTAAAATTTGTAAGGAATTTTTTAACAGTGGCAGGATGCCTGAAGGATTGAATGCAACTAATATTATTCTTATTCCTAAAAATAATAATCTCGAGGTTATGGGAGATCTGAGGCCAATTGGTCTTTGCAATGTTCTGTACAAAGTTATTGCTAAAATTCTTGCTAATCGTCTCAAACCGCTCCTGAATCTTCTTATTTCTGATTCTCAAAGTGCTTTTGTGCCTGGAAGATCTATTACAGATAATATCCTTATAGCATTTGAGACGTCTCATTTTCTTCATAGAAAAAGACAAGGTAAGGAAGGTTGTGCTGCTCTTAAGATAGATATGAGCAAAGCTTATGACAGACTGGAATGGCGTTTTATACGAGATGTTTTGACTCGTTTTGGATTCAATTATAAATGGGTTGATTTGATTATCACTTGTATTTCCACTGTTAATTATCATATTGCGATTGAAGATCGTCGATTAGGACCTATTCGTGCTAGCCAAGGAGTGAGGCAAGGAGATCCGTTATCTCCATATTTATTTATCTTATGTGCGGAAGGTCTAAGTGCTCTTATTCGTTTGAAGGAAAGGGAAGCAATTTGGCATGGTTGTCGTGTATCTCCTCGTGCTCCTACTGTTAGCCATTTATTCTTTGCGGATGATTGTTATCTATTTTTTAGAGCAAATGCTGATGAAGCGAAGGTAGTTCAACAGGTCATTAATGAGTATGAGCTTGCGTCTGGTCAAGTTGTAAATTTCCAAAAGTCTGTTGTTTTATTTGGAAGAAATGTGCATGAAAGGGACATGATTGATGTTTGTCAAATTTTGGGTGTCTCTGAAACTCGTGATCAGGGTCGTTATTTGGGTCTCCCGTCCCTAATTGGTCGAAGTTGTAAGGAGGTATTGAAGTTTATCAAGGATAAAATTTATTTGAGGCTACAGAATTGGCGTTCAAAGTTCCTATCACGTTCGGGTAAGGAAATTCTTTTGAAAACTGTTGTGCAAGTTATCCCTACATATGCTATAAATGTGTTTTTACTACCTTTGGGTTTATGTAATGAGATTGAGCGAATGTTTAATTCATTTTGGTGGTGTGCGAATGGTAAAGGGATTAGATGGCTCAATTGGGATAGGCTTTGTGTTCCTAAAGAAATGGGGGGTATGGGTTTTAAGAAGCTTCGAGATTTTAATCTTGCTATGTTGGGTAAGCAATGATGAAGGTTGATCATGGAACCAAACTCATTAATTGCTCGCATTTTTAAGGCCAAATATTTTCCCAATTGCGATTTTTTTTAATGCTAGTCGAGGTTCTAATCCTAGTTTTACTTGGTCAAGTATTGTTGCTGCTAAGGATTTGCTAAAATGGGGTTTCAGGAAACGAATTGGAAATGTTGATGATCTGCGAATTGGGGTGGATCCCTGGATTGAAGGGAATGAATATGGTCATCCTACTACTGAGTTACCTCAAACTCTACAAGATGCTCCATTGTCTTCATTGTTTGAAGTTGGGTACAGAAGATGGGATGTGGTTGTGATTCGTGATTTGTTTAATGAGTTTGATTATGCAAATATTCTAAGTATTCCAATTGCTAGTTCTGTGTCAACAAATAATTGGTTTTGGAAGGAGGAGCATAGTGGTATTTATACTGTCAAGTCTGCCTACAGGTCTATTCGGTTTTTGACTGATTCTGTTGATAATACTATGTGGAGGAATATTTGGAAAATGCGGGTTCCCCTCAGGTTTGCAATTTTATATTGCGAGCATGTTTAAACATTATTCCAACTACTGCTAATCTGATGTCAAGAAGAGTCCCTGTATCAAATGTTTGTCCTTTATGTGAGAGGGCAGAGGAAAATGATATTCATATTTTAAGGAATTGCTGTTATGTTTCTGGTGTTTGGAGATTGGCGGGGTTGAATTTGGCTTTAGTTGGTAGTTTTGATCAGTTCAAGGACTGGGTGGTTTTCTTACAGTCTAATTTTTCGATTGACAAATTCTGTTTTTGGGCCACTATTGTTTGCTGTTTGTGGAGAGCGAGAAATGACTTTGTTTGGAAAGGAGTTCGAATAAATTTGCAGTTGATTTTTCGTCAAACTTATTATAAACTGTCAGAATGGCGGGATCTGTTACCTGATTCTGATACAAATGCGATCGGTATTCCTCATGGTGATGCTGCTGCGAAATGGCTGAAGCCGACTGGTTTATTTATAAAAGTTAATGTGGATATTTCCATTACTCCAGGTGCTGGTTTAATGGGTGTGGGAGCGGTTATGCGGGATAGTTGTGGTAAATTTTGTGGAGCTTTTACCAGATTAGTCGCTGGGAATTTTCAGATTCGCGAGGGAGAAGCGTTTGGTATTAAGGAAGCTCTTGGTTGGATAAAAGATTTTGGAAAAGATTTCTGCATCATTGAATCTGATGTTGCTTCTGTTATGCATCTTGCTCAACCAAGTTTTCAGTCATCTTATGGTTTTATTATTGATGATTGTAAATTGCTTATCCGTGATTTTGTTGATGTTAGAGTTAGCTTTGTTAATCGTTCTGCGAATATTGTTGCTCATACTCTTGCTAGAGCGGCGTATTATTTGTCAGGACCGATGGTCTGGTCTTCTAGACCACCTGATTGTATTCTTCATGCTTTGTTTTCTGATTCTGTTTGAATGAAGTTTTACTTTGGTTTCAAAAAAAATTGATCTTATTTAAAAACATTAGAGTTAAATTTACATCATAGCTAAATCTCTACTTCTTCAAAAACGTTTGGATCAAGATCCTTATCCCATAAACTAAAAGATCATTATAAATATAGACTTAAAAACAATTAGATGTCTAACCTATAACATAAAAATCAATTAAATCTTTAACATTTTAAAATCATCAATTAGATCCTCAATTTATATATTGAAAGTTAATTATGTCTTTAAAATCACTAATCAAATCTCTAAAGTTTGTTGAGAGTGTCACTCATAAATGAAATAAAATTTGGTTTAGTTGTTTTATTTTTTCGTATCGGTTTTGATTAATATGTGTGGATATTTTAAGTATTAGTTGTCGGTTCAATTTTTGTAAAAAAATTTGAATAAAACCAAAATTAATATATTACATGAAATACTTTTTTTATATGGGTATATAATATTTGTTTGGTTAAGTTTAGTCAAAAAAAAAATTCTTCCAGAAGGCAAGGGTTAAGTGGCTCAATTTTGGGGATAGAAACACTAATTTTTTTCCACACTTTCACTTTAATCAGACGCAGACAGAACAAAATTGAGGGGCTTAAGGATGCTAATGGTTGCTGGGTCTGGGACAAGAGCAGCTTACAAGAAGTCGTTGGGAATTATTTCTCATGGCTTTATACCGAGGAGCAACCTCATCGACCATCCCTAGCAACAAGTGTTACTTTCCTATGGGTGATGGACTCCCTTGCCCCAAACATGTTTAAGGAGTTCGATCACATGGAGGTTTACCGGGCTATTTTTGAGATGTCTCCATGGAAAGCATCGGGTTCCAATGGCTTTCACCCGGGATTTTACCAAAGGATGTGGGCTAGATTGGGGATCACGTGAGCTCTACTGTTTGTTCAGCTCTGAATTCCGGTTGCATTCCTCTTAACTAGAATACTACTCTAATCATTGTTATTTCGAAGGTTCCATTCCTTGAAGAGATAAGTTAGTTCAGACCGATCAGTCTTTACAATGTACTCTATAAGGTCATAACCAAATGAATTGTCCACCATTTGAAGCCTCTTTTGAGAGCCATTGTCAGCCCCGCTCAATCCAGTTTAATGTTGGGCAGCATATTACTGATAATATTATTGTTTTGTAGGAAACTATTCACTCTATGCAGGCTAAGACTGGGCGGAAGGGATGGATGGTGATGAAACTTGATCTGGAAAAGGCGTATGATAGGATCAGTTGGCCTTTCCTGAGGGAAACTCTCACTCTAGTCGATCTACCTCAAGAATGGGTTGAATTTATTATGTAGTGGTTTCAAGCTTCAGCTATGAATGTGCTTTGGAATGGGGAAGTTTTGACTGAATTTAAACCGTCTAGAGGGCTTCGGCAATGAGACCCACTATCTCTTTATCTTTTTGTGCTTTGGTGTGAACGCCTAAGTCATCTAATCACCGAAGAGATTGACAGTCAACGTTGGAAGTCGATCCAAATATCTCGAGGCGGGCCTAAAATTTCTCATACCTTCTTTGCTGATGACATAGTATTGATGTCTGAGGCGGATATACACCACGCGATATTGATCCGAGATATCATTAATCGGTTTGGGGAATCTTCTGGACAGCGAGTTAACTTGAGTAAGTCTCGGGTCTTTTTCTTCGGGAATATATCTGAGATAGTAGGTTAAGGTGTTGTGGATTTGCTAGGCTTCGCCAAAACTACAAAACTGGGAAGGTATTTAGGCATTGATCTTATTCATCAAAAGGTAACCAAAGATTCTTTCTCGATAATTCTTGATAGAATTCAAGCTCGACTAACTGGCTGGAAGGCGAAGTGTCTTACTGCAACGGGAAGAGCCACCCTCATTAGGTCGGTCACGTCGATGATTCCAATTTACACAACGCAAACCATGAATCTCCCTTTTAGTGTGCATAACATAGTGGATCGCCTAAACATGGACTTCCTTTGGGGAAATACGGAGAAGGGCAAGAAAATGCACTTAGTTAATTGGCAAACTGTCTGTAAGAGGAAGCAGAAAGGAGGCTTGAGCATACGGAAGACTCGGAAGAACAATATTGCGCTGTTAGGGAGTTTGAGCTGTCATGTCTTGATAGAAAAGAATTCACTTTGGGTTAAGGTTGTTCTGGCCAAATATTATGGTAAACAAAAGGGTTTGGAGATCTTCCAAACCAAGAATCGTAGCTCAACAACTTGGAGAAGCATAGTGCTGGGAGGCTCTGCTTTTCGAGGTGGATTGGGACACATCCTCGGTAATGGACAGACGATATTGTTCTGGGCCGACATCTGGTGTGGAAAATCGCCACTAATCACTCATGTTTATGAAGATGTCAGCCCCTCGGAGGTGAACCAGCAGGTGGCCAAATATGTAGACAGTGAGTGTTTATGGCACTAGCAAAGGCTAATCCCGAAATTGCCTTATGATAAATTGCTCCAAGTAGCATCTCATGCTATTTTTCCGGATAGTGGCGAAGTAGATAATTGGTACTGGCTCATACACTGCATCTTCGAGTTATCAGCACCTTACACAATAGAACGACGAACCTGAATTGTAGACTTGGCGAGTTATTTGGAGTCTAAAGGTTTCGGAGAGGATCTGATTATTCCTATAGGAACTTGCACATAAGAAAATCATGACAAATAAGAACAGGTGCAGGCGAAGTTTCATAATGGATGACAAATGTATGTCCTGTGGCGAAATTGAAGACAAAATTCATGTTCTCCAGGACTGCAATGCCTTAGTTGTCTGGCAAGTTTTTGTTCTATGGACACAGTTACACCAGTTTGTCTCTAGCGAGAACTATGATGAATGGATCCTGTCCAATTTTTCTTATGCAGTACGGGTAGGTAATGTGTCCTGATCTATTTTATTTGCTTATACTATTTGGTGGTATGGAAATGACGGAACGAGGCTGTTTTCAAGGGTGAGCATGTCTGGTATTACAAGGCGAAGTTCATTACATCCAAAGCTAAAGAATGTATTTTTGCAACCTCTCTTTTGCTTCCTGAGACAAGACAGGTGAAGACGAAAATTTGGATCAAATGGCACCCATCGGACCAGGGATAGATCAAATTAAATACTGATGGCGCTTGTCAATGTAATCTACGGAAAATTGCAGCAGGGGGAGTGCTTCGCGATTCGAGTGGCGCGTGGGTCGGAGGTTTTGCCGCTAATGTGGGTATAGGGTCAGTTACTCCGGCTGAACTTTGGGATCTCTTATGGCATGAAACTGGCATGGGAGAAAGGTCACCGATGATTGATTATTGAACTGGATTCATAACTAGTCATTCGCTATATGACTCATGATGTGCCCCCGAGCTGTCGCTCGAAAGCTCACTAAGGGATAAGTGTACCCCGTCGTTATCAAGCAATAAAATCTGGACAAGTCCATGTATCGAATCCACAGGATTTATACCACAAGTACCAAACTACTAGGCTTCTAATATTATCTAGGCTATGGGGGGTTTAGATTGAGATTTATTTAAACTAAACCTACTCCTAAGTGATCTTAAGCAATGCAATTTAACCTGAAAGTGGATGGAATGATACAATAATACTATTTTCTACCTAATTTAACATCTAATTGCTAATCTAATCTGAGTTGCTTAGGCCTAAGGCGATTAAACCTACTTATCATTCTAGGGTTCCTAGTCTGTTATTCTCTTATCACGTTGAAACTAGCTCTTTAGTTCAGCAATTTGGGTCTCACCAACTATGAGGTTGTCAATCTCATAGGTTCTTCGATTAGGGTTAATCAAATTCGACTCGCAATATGAACATAGACGATATTTGGATTATTGAATGATTTAAACCAATTAGGTAAAGCATAAACAGAAGGAAAATAACAATCAATTGAGAAATTAATACTGAAAATTATATTAAAGATGGAAAGAGAATTGTTGTCACAAGTTTACAATCAACCTAGGATCCATAGGAAAGATCTAAAGCAAACATGAAATAAAAGAGAATAAAAATCTCTTTCAGGGAACCTGTCGACCAAGCATTCGTCTTCCTAGAACTGAAAGATGAACAATCTTGACGAATCCTTGGAGCTCGGAGGAGTTCTTCAATGGCAGACGGAGGAAGGAAGTAGGATTCTCAAAGTAGGGGGTATGTTATTTTACACGAGCGAAAGATTATTCTAAAATCTAAAAAACTAATTAATGGAAAACTAAATTAATCTCTAACTATTCTAAAAATAAAAACTAATTCTCATTACTGATTGATTAAAAACTAACTAATGAAATCTATTTATAATGAAAACTAAAAGTTATTCTAATGAAAGACTAATTAATGAAAATTATTCTAATTTGTGGGGGTTAGCTTTCCTAGACTAATCCCGGGTTAGGTTTTTTGTCTGTTTGTGTTTGTTTCTTCTTTCCCTTTCCTACCAAAAAAAATGAAAATTATTCTAATGAAAGACTAATTAATGAAAAACTAACTCTCTAATAAAGATTATCTAATCAAAACTAATTAATCTCTGGGGATAGAAAACTCAATTATTTAAATACAAAAAACTCAAAGATAATCCCTAAAAATCTACCAAAATATTATGTAGGATTTTTTATTTGAATTTGAACTGTTGAGTAGGTTCAATGAATCTGGTCAGAAATGTCGAGTCTAATGAATCTAATCAGAAAGGCTCGTGATTCTAAACCTTAAAAATCTCCACCTTTATCTTTAAAAATCTGTACGTAATCTCATAAAATATTATTTAGATAATTCACCAAAAATTAATTAATTATCCTACCAAAAATCCTTTTTAATTACCAAGTCCAATTTGATTTATTTTTGGTAGGTTAATTTCGGGTACAGATAAAACTCAAAATAACATATAGAAGATTAATTTATTAAAAGTGACAAAATACTTGACAAAAGTAGGGAATATTTAATAAAATGCTGAAAAGTAATTAACACCCTAAAATTGACAAAACAATGATAAATTACTATTAAAGCAAATAAAAAGAGGGTAAATTACAAAACTAGGCCAAATGGGACGCCCATTTACATATTTAACCCATTTACTCAACCTACTACATATCTAGACTGTTTTTGTGTGACTTTCCCATAATACCCTCAATATTTACGCCCGGTTATCTTCCTCCCGTCTGACTTCGCAGAGGTTAGCATATATGCGAAGTCTGCGAAGCTAATATGCGAAGCCTGCGAAGCGAATGTTTGGTTTAGTTGATGATTTTAGTTAGCATATGCGAAGTCTGCGAAGCTAATGTTTGGTTTAGTTGATGATTTTAATTAGCATATGCGAAGCGAATGTTTGGTTTAGTTGATGATTTTAGTTAGCATATACGAAGCCTGCGAAGTGAATGTTTGGTTTAGTTGATGATTTTAGTTAGAATATGCGAAGTCTGGATGTGTTTTTAACAAAATTCGCTAAGTGGTATATAACAAAAAATGGCAAACAACAACAGATTCTAACATTAAAATCATAACATTATCAAAATTTACAACAAGATTGTGGAGAATATCGGAGATGAAAACCAAAGAAAATGAAGAATATCGATCGCCGAACGGAGAAACTGAGAAAACTAATGGGAGATGAAAAACAGAGAACCAATATAACCAGAAAATTGAGAGAACAACCACAACTTGAAGAGGAAGACCAGAAAACCAGCAGTAAATCGCAATAGTAGAAAGAGAGCCGTAATACCAGAAAAAAAATTCAAGAACAGTCGAACCAGGAACCACTGAAGCAGATGAAGAATATATGGCAGTGATATAAAAGAAACGATCGATGTCTTAGTTGAGAATGGAGAGAGAGGTGAGGAAAACGTGTTGAAGATCTTGCAAGTTAGATCCCTGTGGAAGGAGGAGGAGGAGCCATTTTGGGTGAAACCACAAAAATCGTGCATTTGGAAGAGAAAGGGGAAGGAGAAGATGAAAGATTGGGGTATTATGGGAAAGTTACATAAAAACAGTCTAGATATGTAGTAAGTTGAGTAAATGGGTTAAATATGTAAATGAGCCTCCCATTTGACCTAGTTTTGTAATTTTCCCATAAAAAGATAATAAAAGGAGAAAATTACACAGAAATTCATCTTTTAAAAACTATTTACAATTATGTAAGTTATAATTTTGGATTATGTCAAACTAATAAAATCAGTACTTTTAATATATTTTAAGGATTAGAATTTATAAATTAGAAGTCTAGAATATATTTTCTAAGATTTATGATTTATGAATTGGAGTCTAGAATTTTTAAATTATGATGTAAAATCTTAATATATAGAGAATAATGACATATTAAAAATTAAGTTTGGTTATATGACTTAGTTGTAATTTTGTATTTAATTAAGATATTTATGTACTTGACCCAAATTTTTTTTTACTAAAACAGAAAACTTGTGAAAATCTTCACTTGTGAAAAACATAGTCGTAAAAATACAGCAGAAATTAGCATTTTCTACTTGCAAGTGGTGATGGAAATTGGAATGATTGTGGCAAAGCCAGTCTCCAGATATGTAAGAATACAGCTTGTCCTTTTCTTTAAATGAACTCAACAGAACAGTATAGTTTTAAAGAAAATTGTCAACACATAACCTTCATGAAATTGCCAAGTGCAGTCACCTAGTTTGTTCTTGTCATCCTGGGATTTCTATTTTTTATTTCCACCTATACACTACATCAATCATGAATCATGAATTCAACTCTTCAAGACTAAAACCTCTATCTGCAGCATAATCCGCAAAGCTATACAATGGCAGCACATTGTCACCATATTTCTCAAACCCATCCAATTCTTTCTTGGCCTTGCCTCTCAGCTCTTCTGCTACCTCTATTGCTTTCTCAACCCCATATAAACTCACATAAGACTTCCCTTGCTTTCTCTTCTTCCTCTCTTCTTCTTCTTTACTCGTTGTTTTTCCTTTTTCTGCCAAAACATCGTCAATCACTCGATACAACATCCCCACAGCTCTTCCATACCTTCTTAATCTCTCTATTTCATTGTCTTCAGCACCCGCTAACAATGCCCCGCACACTGCCGAGCACTCACCCATTTCCCCATATTTTTTCTCCTGAGCAAACTCCACAGTATTGGGGCCACCCTCCAGGTCAAGAAACTGCCCAGCAGCCATGCCAGTAGACCCTACAGTCCGAGCTATCTCAGCAATCACACGCAGAAGGGTTGTCTCCGGAACAAGATCAGAGGGTGTGTTGGAGACAATGTGCTGGAACCCAAGAGGGAAGAGTGCATCCCCAGCAAGGATTGCCGTGTCAACACCAAATACAATATGGTTTGTGGGCTGCCCTCGGCGCAATGGATCATCATCCATGCACGGAAGATCATCATGAATCAACGAAGCTTCATGAACCTGATCAAATCAGAGTTTGGTGGACACAATTACAGATTTACAGCCAGTGTATGAATGAGTGTTCGTTATCAAAGTGCTGTGTACATAGTTAAGGAATATGAAAACAGAATCAGAATCAGCACATTCCCATACCAATATGGGTGTTTTAGTGAAAGAAACTCATGTCAACAACCATGAAAATCTTAACAAAATCAAAAGATTCCTCCAATGGTCGATTAGTATCTTAACTATTAGGGCATTTCAAAACAATCTAGCAATTGGTGTTACAGAGGTAAAAAAAAAAGATATATCTGAATAAATTTAAATGTAGAATTTGTTTGAATATAGTCAGCTAATTCAACAATGTTTCATATGTGTAAACTCCAAAACGCAAGAAAATAGGGATAGGGGCTAACCATTTCAAGAGCACAGGCAGTAGGAAAGGCGGCGAGACGGTTTCCGCCAAAGAGTTCACAAGCGGCAATGCACATAACAGGAGGAGCTCGCTTGGCTCCCTTAGAAAGGGCGGAGTACCTCATAGCCTCATAGATCTTGTCAGGGAAGTGAACGGGAATAGCCTGGTCTAGCTTCTTGTTGATATCTTCTCTTAGCGTCAACCAGTAAGTCTTTAGATCGAAAAGGGCAGATTTTGATTGGAGTGAAACCGACGAAGAAGAAGAAGAGGAACAGCGAATTGAGGATCGGAATTTAGAGAGGGTTAGAAAAGGGAAAGTTGTTGGGACATAGAAGAAAGTAAGTGATGATGATGTTATGGGTGATGAGAAGAACATTGTTACAGAGAATTGAGAAAAATGAGATAAGCGGAAGAATTTGGGGAAATTATTTCAACCGATTTCTGGTTTGATAAGGCTATAGTAGAGTGAAGTATTCTTTTTGGTCCCATTTCTCTTTTTCTATTGCAATTTCCATTACGTATTCATTGAATGTAAAAATTCATTTTCATTTTTATTTTTTACTTTTTTAATCAATGTTGCTAATTTATTCTACACTATAAATGTCTAACAGTAATGTGGGATAATGCTTTAATTAATTGTAATTGTAAATGTAACAAAAAGAACAATAAATTTAAGAGGGTGTTTGGTTAGACAAATTTACATTAGGGAATGGGAATGAGAGTATTGTACCATTTTCATATTGGAATGGAATCACATTCACCCCATTATGGAATCAACCATTCCCTCTTCGTTCTCCTTTAATCAAATTTGATTCTCATTCCCTATAAATTTAAGGCAAATGATATATACAGTCCTTAGGGTTGTATATAAGTATTAATTATTCACATATAACAATAAAAAATAGAATTTTAATTCTAAAATAAGTAGTATTGGAAATATAACAATCTATTATGAATATATGTATTTAAATATTTAACCATTTAAGTATCAATAAATTTTATGTATTGAAAAACTAAATGAATACTAATAATATGAATTTTTTGGTTTTATTTACAGCCCTAAGGGCTGTAAATATCGGAACCCTAAATTTAATAACAAAAAGAAAATAGAAAATAAAAAATAGAAAAACCCACGATTTTTTTTAGTGAAAATATTATGAGTCCACGATTTTCTATAACTACCCACCCCATGCATTACAAAGATAAAATAAAAATAAGTAACTACCCTATATGTATAATACATAGGGATATACATACATATTTCATAGATTATAATATAGTATATTTATAATATAATACATTGTTGTTTAAGGCCATGTTTGGTAAAGAGCGTTTTGGGATAAAAAGAGCGGTTTTGACCAACTTTAGAGGTTTGACCACTGAACCCGCTAATTGGAGTGTTTGGTGGAGAGAGGTTTGGGAGAGAGGTTTGGGATGAAAACGCTAATTTAGAAAAAGCTCTTAAAAGGAGCTTTTTCAATTAGCGTTTTGCAATATTAAAATTAATGGACTTCTTTAACCCTAATAGATAGACTCCTTTTTCTCCTGCGCCAAAATTAATGCCCTTATTCGTCTTTTTGCACAAACCGCTATTATCAATCAGCTAATTTTTACCAAACAGGTCTACACAAACAGCTAATCAAATCAGCTAGTCAAATCAGCTAATGTAATCAGCTAACAGCTAACAGCTAATGTAATCAGCTATCAGCTAACAGCTAATTCCCAAACAGGGCCTAAATAATTTCTATACATTATAATATAGTACTTTATTTATATATTAATTTAATTTATAAATATTTATATAATTAATTGTTTTAGTTAGTTTATTATTAATGGTTTTTATATTTTATTTATTTATTAAAATTTAAAATTTTTGATTTTGTCCAATTTGGATTTTGATTCCAATTCCGAAATTTGAACCAAACACTCTTAAAAGTAATTAGATTCCGATTCCGGATTAAACCAAACAAAATAAATAAATAGCTATTCCGATTCTGATTCCGTAACATTCTGATTCCGATTCCAATTCCAATTCCGAAGTTTGAACCAAACGCCCCCTAAATATTTAACAACCACCTTTCCATAAATGTATGGATTTTTTTATTATTTATATAATATTTTATACTTTAAAATATAAATGGTAAACCTTAAAAAATAACTCCAGTAAAACCTCTATAAATAATTTTTTTTTTGGATTTGAAAAATTATTATCGTATTCAGAGTTATTAATTTATCGATAAATTAATATTTATTAATTTATAGAATAATTTTTATTTTGCACATTATATTTCTCAAATTAAACAATTATTTTTTTCGATAACTAGGAAACAAAATAATTAACTAATAATGGTGTATTATATCTAAGTTTATTAATTTTGTAAAAAAAGTTTATTAATCTTCGGTGGTGTGATTCAAAATATACTGCATGTACATGTACATTAGAATATAAAGTGTTTAGAATATGAAGTATTATGAATTATTTCAAGAATGCGCCGAATGTAGTTCATACCTTCCAAAAAGTTAAAGATGAAATTGAGTTCAATATACATGAAATGAAGAAACAATTGAATGTAGATACATATTTAAGAAAAATATAAAATTTGAAATAATTTTTTTAACAAGTACTTTATTTTATGAATTATATATGTAATTTTCATACGTTTGTAACCAATTATTATTGGTAAAACATACCATTTGAACCTTGATCTATCTAAAATTTATGTGTTTGGCCTCTGACCTATTATTTGGTCACATTTGGCCCCTCATCTATCCCAATTAGTAACATCATACCCAAAATGGATAGAAAGTTAACCGAGATTGATTCTATTACAAATAAACAATCAATTGTGGCATTAATAAAGATCTCAAAACCTTAATGAGTCTAAAACGATATTTTACGTCTCAATCCCTTCTTTTTCGATTCCCTAAACACATCTTTCCGGCTTCTGTGAATCCCATCCCGGCAATGATCTCGTCTGGGTTAAATGATTCGCTTGCAATAACTGCTCTATGCTCCGCTTGCAATAATTGCTCTGCTCACTCCTAAGATTCGCTTCATCGCTCGCCATTCCTCCACATTTTCCCCAATCCACTGCTTCGATTCAAAATGTTAACTCGCTCTACATCCTCGACCCAATCCCTGTAATCCCGGTAATTCAAGGCTTCTGTGGTTTTAATTGCAATATCATATCTCACTTTCCATGGTAGTGAAGATTTTTTGTTCTTTTTACCTGCATAATTTGATAGATGAGTACTCATTAATAGAGAAGATATTGAAGGTCTTCCATTGTAGATTTAACTCCAAACTTCCCTTATGAAGAAATCATAAACAGAAAAGAAATGACAACAAACTCCATTTAGACGAATAATGTTACTGTGGTTTAATGATGAAATGATTTCCACTTATTGAGAAAAATTATTCCATGTTTTTTTTTTTGATGAATTTTTGAACATTTAGTGCCACTAATTTGCCACGAGGAAGAATCCCTTCATACACACTACTGCATTCTCCTTCTCCAATCAAGTTTGCTGTCAAATAATCACTGATTTATTTACACTAATCCTCTTCAAATTGAGAAAATTATATCATTTCTCGATCCTATCTCTGTAATTACACTCGCTTGCACAACCCTTGCCGAAAGAAGGAATGGCATAAGCCTGTTGCTGAATCGAAGAAGAAGAAGAATGGGTTGGGATGTAAAATATCATTTTAGATTCCTTAAGGTTTTGGAATTTTTATTAATGCCACAATAGATTGTTTATTTGTAACAGAATCAACCACAATTAATTTTCCATCCATTTTGGGTGTGATGTTACTAATTGGGATAGATGAGAGGCCAAATGTGACCAAATAATAGGTCAGGGGCCAAACACACAAATTTTGGATAGGTCAATGACCAAATAGTGTGTTTTGCCATTATTTTTTTTATATTTTCAATGGCCCTAAAGAATTTTTTTAAACTTATTATCTTATGCATTTAGCGAGTTTATTATTGATCCCATTGGTCCAAGTTGGGACCGCAGAAAATTATTATTTAATCATGGTTAGTAATTTATCAACGTTTTACGTTATTTTTTTTATAGCAACATCATCTTGCACTAACTAGAAGGGAAAAAATCAATACATGATGAAAGAAAAGAAGAAAATCATTAAACAAGATTTGAGGGGAGGGATACCTCATTTAGCAAGTTTGTGACCAGCTGAGTTATGAGAACACCCTTCGAAAACGAAGCTCGAGATAAGAAAACAATTGGATGTCTCACGAATAGAAGAAGCCATAAGATCCGTGTAACTGACATCCTTGGCACCCATGATAGCGTCAGCAGCATCTGTGCAATCCGAAGAAACCACGATCCGCACAAAATCACAATTCTTTGCAAAAGCCACACTATTTAGAATTGCAAGTAATTCAGTATAAAGGACTGACCAACACCACCCTATTGGACAAGCATTGTTCATAAACACCTCTCTTTTGAAATTCCGAGCAATGAACCCCACTGCACCCATATTACTCTTGCTAGAGAGAGCCGCATGTACAGTTTAGTTTGACGGCATCAGGAGGAGGAGGAATCCATCTCTGTAACCCAACGTTTACCCCCACGGTTTGGAGCAAAATAGACCTTAGCTTGATCAATTGCAGTCTGAGCCCCACATCAAATCCCCTTATCACTAAGCATTTTCCCTCCATGTGTGATTCTATTGTTGATCAAAACTATATCATCCGCAGAGAATCACAAAATAGGGCAAAACCATCCATGGGTAAGAGCCTTTGAACACCTACAATCCATCCTAAATGATCAAGCCCATCTACTTTGTACACTTTCTTAGAGAGCCTGCATACCTTCCATCTATATTTTATGCTAGAACAAAATTTAAATAAGTGAATAAGGGACCCATCAAGTGCACCACAAAAGCGGCAAGAGTTTGTTGAAACACCTTTCCACATGATTTTGATTTGACAAAATTATTTAAGTTAATCCCATGATTAAACAATTAAATTTAAGTGCTTTGATTTAATTGTACTAATGAGTTTGTTCAATGTTGAGTGAGTTAACTAACGAGAACAGGAACTAAAAGTCTATAAGAAAAAGACAAAACAAAGTCAGCAAAAGCAAGTCACACAGCAGAAGCTGAGTAGAATGCAACTCAGCTTTGTGAAAGAAATGTCTTCTTCAGATTGAAGGCGAAGCTGCTGAGGCAAGCTGAGTAATCGTCAGGTCAGCGTCAATGATCAGTCAACTTGGAAGATAAGGTCTGACAAATTTCTGAAACAAATCAGAAGCCTCGGAAATCTGTCTTGAAGACTTTTTCGAGAAAGAGCATGGACCATCTGACTTTTGCTAGAAGACAAACCTGGCGTAAGAAGACAAATCTGCCATAAGAAGGCTCCAGTCTAAAACAGAAGATAGGATTGGCCTGCAGCTCTGAAAGCTGACCAAGTGATGATGAAAGGAGACCGTTTCCCCACAACGGCTATGTCGGAATTCAAATTATTGGCACCCCAAAGATCACTATATAAAGGACAATTCATCACTTGGATCATACACAAGATATACAGACAGACAAGCAAATCTTCACTAAGTCAAAATCCAAAATAGAAGCTGTCTGAAAAGAAAAAGCAAGCTCTTACACCAAACTCCAATCATTGTGTAAAAGTCTAGATTGATTCAGTCATCTAAAGTGTTCTTTGTTGTATTAAGAACATTTCTTATCATTTGTAAAAGGTTAGAAAGGTGAAGCTGAGTACTCGGTTATAGTCCTCAGTGGTAGAGAGAAGCTGAGTACTCGGTTATAGTATTCAGTGGTAGATAGGATTGAGTAGACGAATAGAGGATGGTACTCTTGCATACTCAATTGCTATTGTAAAAAGTTTGTGCTCTACCTTTAAAGAGCTCAGTAGAGGATTGAAAAAGCTCGGAAGGATTCCGGGGACTGGACATAGACGGAGAGGCCGAACCAGGATAAGTCTGCTGAGTAACTTCTAACCCTTTCTCCTGATATATATATATATATATATATATATATATATATGTTATGCTTGCTTAAAATTACTCAGTCAATAATCTGTACAAACTGAAGCTGAGTAATCTGAGTGCTGAGTTGGAAACTGACTTAAGTGTTACTTCCCAACTCACAATTGAAGCAGCTCTAGTCAGTATCTGGTTACAGCTGTCTTACACCACACTCAGCCGTGCTGACCTAAAACTGAGTTAAATTATCAAACATTCAATTAAGTCAGTATTATTAAGCGAAAAAGTTATATTAGTTCCTACCCCCCCTTGGAACTAATCCTATTACGTTACATGGGACCAACAAGTGGTATCAGAGCCTAAAAGCTCACTATTCGAGATAAAACTATCTTGAGCTGATCCCTGTAATGGCTGAGAACAGCACTCGTTTTCTTCCTGGAAACCAAACAACTCAGATACTTCCTGAGGGACTATCCATAACTAGGCCTCCTCTGTTCTTCGGTGCCAACTATACGTTTTGGAAAAACAGGATGAAAATTTCATTCAGGCAACAAATATGAGTGCATGGCTAGCTATAGTCCAAGGCCTTTTTGTTCCCTATGAAATCATCGACGGTGTAAAAACTGTCAAAAGCGAGGCTAAGTGGTCAGAAGATGACCTTAAGAAATTACAAAATAATGCTTCGGCTATCAATATGCTTCACTGTGCGTTAGATGCTGCAGAATACAATAAGATTTCAGGTTGTGAGTCAGCACAATAAATTGGAAGAAGCTGGAGGTTACCTATGAAGGAACCAATTGTTGGAGTTTAGTGTCCTAAAGACAATTGTTTTAGGATATAAATATTAATGAATAAATTGTTTATTTAGTCATTTGTTTAATCAGATATATAGCATTAAAATGTAACTATATATAAAGGCACAAATCTTTCACAAAGAAAGTAATCCTAAGTTTATTTAAGTAGTTATAAAGTGTTCACACAAGCATGAAGTGAGACTATACTTTATAATAGACCAATAGACTTAAAATCAACCAAAGTCAAGTAATATGTTATAAGGGTTGGCATATTACTCTTGAGACTTGCATGTAACAGTGTTTTCTGTCGAGACAGAAAGCTGATCTCACAAGCTTTAGATATTTAGATATCTAGACAATTACATGGATCCGGTGAAAGAGTTCATTAGGATTGGGACCCGACTTTAGATAACAGCATGGATTAATTTATCTAAAAGTGTCAACCGTTCATCTCATTGGTATTAGTAGGTATAACTAATCCTCAGACTCAAACATTCGTTAATTAGTGATTCTGGATTATGGAGTCTGATACTTTGATTCTGTGCGAGCATGATCCAACAGGTGAGAGCCTAGGGTGTGTGAGAGCAGGGTTGGGTATCACACAAAGTAATTTCAGAATAGTTAATGCCAGATTGAGCATTCGTCACTCCCGATAAGTGGGAGATATATCCAAATGACCACTTGTGGTGAATTGACTGAAATCCTTGCAAGGTGATAGAGTTAAGAGTAGAAATGAACTTTTCACTTAACTTATCTTTCAGAGTGAATTCAACCTGTACAAGTAAAACCAGACTCTTCGTTATATGTAACATTGACACGTTCCATGGTTATAAGGAATTGACCGACAGGATATAGTTGATGAAGGATCGTATTATACTGTACCTAATACAGAAAGGTTAACGTCAGTTATCAACTTGACTTCTTAATTGCTCTGGGGGAATATCAGAGGTTCTGCTAGTAACAGCTTGCGACGGTATTCTGTTATATATATGTTGGAATTAATCGTGATGAATAATTTCAAAGGATATATACGGCTAGTGGCAATAAAGAACCTAATGGGTCACATATGGGACTTGGAATCAGAGGACGAAAATGTAATTAGTGAGACACTATATATATGGGCCGAAATTTGTAGATTAATTAGGGATAAATTAATTTGATTAATAATTATAATTTGATTATGGTTATGAATTAAATTAAAGGATTATCTGATAATATTAATTAGAAGTTTTTATGTGATTGAAACTCTAATTAATTATCCCTAACATTAATTAATTATTAATTTGATTAATAATAATTATCTAGATATAATTAGTTATTATTTAGATAATAGTAAAGTGTTTATTTAATTATCTAATTAGGAATCCTATTCCGAATAAGATTCCAATGATTTAATTACCTAACACAACTGGGATTAGGGTTTTGAGAAGTCTATAAATAGACTCCCTAACCCCATAATTCGAAAAACACTAAATAGAAGGGCTAGAGGAATCGTTCTTCAACCGTCTCGGCTAATTACAATCTTTCTACTCTCTCTTTGATCTCGTATCGATTTCTGTTAGAGGCAATCATTGTGATTGCTATTATTAAGGTTGATTACTGATTAGTTATCTTTTTCTGTGTTGTTTCTTTTGTTGTTCGTGATACACGGATTAAGAGTTGTGGGCACTTCGTTTGCAACCGTAGATAGTTCTTCACCGAAGGTATTACTTTCTATCCCTCTTTATATGAAATAACATTAACAAATCTTGGAAAAGGGAAATAGATAAAATTTTATTATTCTACTGCGCCTAGGCTTGTCTATTTTCCTTCACCAGTAAGGTCAATGAGTCAAATGTGAATCAACACATGCGACTGTACGAGCTGTTCGAGATGAATGATAATGAAGGCATCTCTGAAATGAATGCAAGATTCACTAATATAATCAACGAGCTCAAGAGACTCGGCAAGAACTTCACTGAGGAAGAACATGTGAAGAAAATCCTGAGGAGTCTCCCCAAAAGCTGGCAAGCAAAGAAAACAGCTGTACAAATATGATGAGCTCATTGGATCTCTGCTAACCCATGAGATCTCCATGAAGAACTTTGAGGCCAAAGAAAAGACTGAGGATAATAAGCAAAAATCTCTTGTCATGAAAGCTGACTCAACCGAAGCTGACTCGTCAGATGATGAGGAGATGGCCATGTTTACTAGAAAAATGAAGAAGCTTTTTCGGAAAAGTGACAAATACAGCAAAAGGCCATTCAAAAGAGGTGACAAATATAAAGTTGAGTCAAGTGACAGCAGACACAAGAAAGACAGTTCAAAGCTCGTTACTTGCTTTGAATGCCATCAAGCTGGTCACATCAAGTCAAGCTGTCCTTCCCTGAAGAAAGACAAGAAGGGAAATAGAAAGGCAATGGTGGCAACATGGAGTGATAACGATGAGTCAACATCATCAGAAGCTGATGCCACTGAGTCAGCAAACATATGTTTTATGGCTGACGAATCTACTGACCTATGCCATTCTGAGCAAACTGACCTCTCTGGTGGATCTGACCATGAGGAACACACAACTGAGGTAATATCTCTACCTTTGCTCAGAAATGAAATGATAAATGCCCTAAGTGATCTCTATACACTTATCAAAAAGTGCAACAAGAAAATACGAGCACTCAGCAGGCGATGTGATGAGATTGAAGAGGTCAAACTCAGTGACCTCCGACATCTTTGTTGGGGTTTAGTGTCCTATAGACAATTGTTCTAGGATACAAACTTAATGTAAATGAAGTGTTTTTTATATCGTTTGTTTTAATGAGATATGGTTTCATAACTATATAAAGGCAATCCCTTTTTAAGAACTAAATAAAGTCTATAAGTTTGTTTAAAGTGATTATAAAGTGTTTATACAAGCATGAAGTGAGACGAAACTTTATGATAAACTAATAAACTTAAAACCACCCCAAGTCAAGTAATATGTTTAGGATTGACATATCACTGCTGAGACTTGCATGTAACAATGTCTTCTGTTGAGACAGAAAGCTGATCTCACAAGCTTCATATATACAGATATCTGGACAGTTACATAGATCCAATGAAAAGAAGTTCATTAGGATTGGGGACCCAACTTGAGATAACAGGATGGGTAGATTCATCCTTGTCACATGTTCATCTCATTGGTATTAATAGGTATAAGTAATCCTCAGACTCAAAGGAATGTTAATTGGTGATTCTGGATTACGGAATGTGATGCTTTGATCCTGTTGTAACACGATCCATAACAGAGATGACTCTGGGGTGTGAACGGCAGACGTTGGGTATCACAAAAAGTAATTGCATGATAATTATACATTGGATTGAGCATTTATCACTCCCGATAAATGGGAGATACGTCCATAGATCGCTTGTGGAAGACTCGACTCTAAATCATTGCAAGGTGATAGCTTAAGACTTGAAATACAGATTTCACTTAACCTATCTAATTGGAGTTAACTCGACCTGTACAAGTAAAACGAACGTCTCGCTATATGTGACTTGACATTATCCATAGTCATAAGATTCAGTTCAAGTATGTAGTTGATAAAGGATCGAATTATACTGTAACTAATACGGAAAGGTCAATGACATAATCAACCAGTCTTCTTATAGCTCTGGGGGAACGTTTCGGATTTGCTAATCACATTTCGCGTACTCATTCTGTTATGCAAAGATTAAATATAATTCTATAAAAATTAATTTAATAGTTGCATACGGCTAGAAGCAATAAGAACCTAATGGGTCACACATAAGACTTGGAGCCCAAAAGAGAAACAGATGTTAATTAATTAATGGAAGCCCAACTGAGTCCACTAAGGCCCAGTATATAGGGGGACGATTTTCATGTATGAAAATACATGAATAATTTAATTTGATTTTAACAATTCTAATTAGATTATGATTGTGAATTAAATTAATAAAAGGATAAATAAGTTAGGAGGTTTAATGAGATTAAAATTACTCCTATTATTATCCTATAAGGTTATTATTATTATCCTTATATTTAGATATATTAATAGATAATAAATAAGAATTATATTCTGAATTCAATTCTTATTCAGTAACCTAATTCTATCTAACTAGGTTTTAGATACAAGAGAATATAAATACCCCCTATATGTGTGATTTTTGAAACACACTAGAGCAACCAAGAGAGAGAATTTCGACCCCCTAGACGAGGACGAAATAATCCACCGTTTCCTACTGATTCAATTGATTTCATCTCTTTCTCTTTATCCTTGATCTTGTGTTGATTTATTAGAGACAATCTATACTTGATTGTTTTCACGGTTGATCACTAACTTGATTTGGGTTATGTTTTCTTTTGTGCTCGTGAAATCGGAGTAAGAGTTGAGGGCACTTCGCTTTCAACGGTAGATAGTTCGTCAAAATGTATTTCCTTCTATCCCTCTTTATATGAAATAACGATCAACGGATCTTGGGTTAATGGAAAAAGGTTAAATTTTTTATATTTCCGCTGCCATACGTTAGCCTATTTCCAACAATCTTCTCCAGGACAATACCAGACAAGATGAAAATTTAAAAATCATGCATAGGTTTGTCTTTGAAAGTCCAACCAGATTCCAAGAAACTGAGGAAGGACATCACATCAATACAGAACCAGCTGAATACATCGGCTAAGAAAATGTTCTATCCAAAAGCTGAGTACTCAGGTACTAGTCAGCGGAGATGGAATCCTCAGCAGAATGTCCAGTGTGACTTCTGTGGAAAAAGAGGACATACCACAAAGGTATGCTGGCATGCTCAGCACCCAGGTGCTGACCAGAATATAAAGTATCCCCAACGAAAAGTTCATTATAACTTTTGCGGGAAGAACGGCCACACTATCAATGTGTGTGGCCATAAAATTAAATATGATGTATCACCTGCTGACCCTAACAAACGAGGACCCAAAAAGACTTGGGTACCTAAAGATAACTAGTTGTATTGTAGGTAAGCCTGAGGTGTGCTGAGAAGTCAAAGTTGTGGTACATTGACAGCGCATGCTCAAGGCATATGACTGATGATGAAACTCAGTTCATCACACCTGTGCATAAACAAGGTGGAAATGTAAGTTTTGGAGACAATAAAAAGGGTAAGATAGTAGGGTAAGGTACGATTGGAGGTAATCCTACTATTGAGTCAGTCTCCCTAGTCAGAGGACTTGAATATAACCTACTAAGCGTAGCTCAACTGGGCGACAGCGGTAGAGAGGCTGTATTCGATGTCACTGAGTGTAGAATACTCGAGGGTAAAACAAATAAGTTGATTTTAACTGCACCTCGTGTTGACAACGTTTTCATGCTCAACCTAGAAAAGAAGTTTTCAAAGAATATATGCTTAGTGTCAAAGGAAGATAATTCCTGGCTATGGCATAGGAGACTTGGTCATGTAAGCATGAACCTCCTTGCCAAATTAGCAAGAAAGCAATTAGTTGAGGGACTGCCTAAACTCAGGTTTGAAAAGGATTAATTATGCAATGCTTGTCAGCAAGGAAAACAAACAAAAAAATATTTTCAAAGTAAAAATGTAGTCTCAACCAAGCGTCCATTAGAGTTACTACACTTGGATCTTTTCGGACCAGTCCAGCCGCTGAGCTTGGATGGTAAGAAATTTTTCTTGGTTATTGTAAATGACTTTTCTCGGTACACTTGGGTCATCCTGCTGAGTAGCAAGGATGAAGCTTTTGAGATGTTCTCAACTTTAGTGAGAAAACTTGAAAATGATAAAGACCTTAAATTAGCTCACATCCGAAGTAATAATGGCGGAGAATTAAAAAATCAACAATTTGATGAATTCTGTGAAGTCAGCGTCGTTGACCACAATTTTTCTGCTCCTATAACTCCTCAACAAAATGGGGTAGTTGAAAGGAAGAACAGAACCTTAGTCGAAATAGCTAGGACAATGCTGAGTGAGAATAGGCTTCCAAAGTATTTCTGGGGTGAAGTTGTCAACACAGCTTGCTATATACTTAATTGGGCTCTAGTCAGACCTATACTTAAGAAAACCCCCTATGAACTTTGGAAAGGACGAAAACCCAATATTGGATATTTTCGTGCCTTTGGTTGCAAATGTTTCATTCTAAATACTAAAGACAACCTTGCTAAGTTTGATTCAAAAGCTGACGAAGTTGTATTCTTAGGCTACTCAACACACAGTAAAGCATATAGGGTGTTCAATAAACGAACTCAGGTCTTAGAAGAGTCTGTACATGTCGAGTTCGATAAAATTGACCCTGCATGGAAGATAAGTCAGCCTCCCGAAGATGACCCATGCTCAGCTTCCGGTGACCAAAATGGAGTCGTTGAGTCACTACCTTAATGGCTGACCAAAGGTAAAAACGAACCTCAAATTATCTTTGGTGACCAATATAATCATGTAGAGATTGTTGAAACACCTACCCCTGAGGACACTACATTGCCAAAAGAGATCAAGGTTCCAAGAGGACACTCTAAAAGTAGCATTCTTGATGCCGATGAGAACACCCTGATGACCCGAAATCAACTCAGGAGATATCTCAGCAACGTTGCTTTTGTGTCAGTTCTTGAACCAAGAAACTTCTCAGAAGCTGAGGTCGACGAATTCTGGATAAATGCGATGCAAGAGGAGCTCGATCAATTCATAAGAAACGAAGTATGGGATTTAGTGCCTAAACCAAGGAATCATAAGACTATAGGAACAAAATGGGTATTTCGTAATAAGCTAGATGAACAAGGAAACGTAGTCAGGAACAAAGCAAGGCTTGTAGCTCAAGGTTACAGTCAGCAGGAGGTATTGACTATGGTGAGACCTTTGCCCCTGTAGCTAGATTAGAAGCTATAAGAATATTGTGTGCATATGCTAGCTTTATGAATTTTAAATTGTTCCAAATGGATGTCAAGAGTGCATTTCTTAATGGAGTTATAAATGAAGAGGTATATGTTAGTCAGCCTCCAGGGTTTGAGGATCCAAAGTTCCCAAACCATGTTTATAAACTCAAAAAGGCTCTGTACGGCCTGAAGCAAGCACCACGTGCTTGGTATGAAAGGCTGACCAGCTTCCTACTGACCAGAAACTATGTCAGAGGAAAAGCTGACACAACCTTATTCATTAAGAAAAAGGGTAAAGATACCCTACTAGCACAAATATACGTTGATGATATTATTTTTGGTGCTACAATTGAGTCAATGTGCAAGGAATTTAGCAAGCAGATGCAAACTGAGTTTGAGATGTCTATGATGGGAGAACTCAACTTCTTCCTTGGACTTCAAATTAAACAAGGTAAGAATGGCATCTTCATCAGCCAGACTAAGTATGCCAAGGAGATATTGAAGAAGTTTGATATGGAAAACTGTAAGCCAATATCTACTCCAATGGGTACTGATACTGTACTTTGTGCTGACAAAAAAGGTAAGTCAGTAGACATCAAATTGTACCGAGGTATGATAGGCTCTCTACTCTATCTAACGGTAAGTAGGCCAGATATACAATACTCAGTATGTTATAGTGCAAGATATCAAGCTGGCCCTAAGGAATCTCACTACATAGTTGTAAAAAGAATCCTTAGATATTTGCAAAGCTCGGTGAATGCAGGCTTATGGTATCCTATTACAAAAAATTTCACACTCATTGGATACACTGACGCTGACTATGGACGAGACAAGCTTGAACGGAAAAGCACTTCAGGAGGATGTCATTTCCTTCGAAGCTGTCTAGTATCTTGGTTCAGTAAAAAGCAGTCATCAGTCGCCCTGTCAACAACTGAAGCTGAGTACATTGCTGCTGAAAGCTGTGTTGCCCAAGTCCTATGGATCAAGCAATAGCTGGATGATTATGGAGTTCAAACTAAAACAATTAAAGTCAAATGTGATAGCAAAAGTGCCATTGACTTATCAAAAAATCCAATCCAACACAGCAGGATGAAGCATGTCAGCATTAGGCATCACTTCATCAGAGATCATGTACTCAAAGGTGAGATTAAGCTGACCTATATTCCAACAGATGAACAGCTTACAGATATCTTCATGAAGCCATTGGCTCGTGAGCAGTTTAGCATATTAAGGGAAGTTATCGGTATGTCTAATCCTCTTCAATAAATTTTGACTAAATATGCATCGAGCACTTATTACATATTGAGTAACTGTCATATGCTGAGTAAATATGCATGCTATGAAATCACTATATGCTGAATTGTTAAATACATTGAGTGAATGCTAAAAGCTGAGTTACTATGCATGCTCAGTACCCCTTCTACGCTAAACTATACGCACAGAACTTCAAACGTTTAGTAACTTATATGCTGAGTGAAATAACTTGCACAATTAATGCTTGCACGCGAATTCGAGTAGCCAACTAGGATGACGTAAGCATAATTATTAGAAAACCATGCGCCGAATGTGTCATTAATGTCAGAATTAAGTGTCGTGTGATTCAAGAACGAACCGCCATTCTGACCTATCAGATCAACACGCTCCGGCTATAAATAGTGGACGATTTCTCACTAATCCCCTCTTACACTTGAAACATTTCGCACTCGATCTCTCTCTCTCAAACTCCTAAATCTCTGCATTTCTCAAAACCTCCTCAAGAACACCATGTCAAACGATTCCCAGAACATCTCCGGTGAGGAATACGATGACAACCGCTCCGACATTAATCCTCCTTCTCCAGCTGAGCAGGAGTATCAAGAAACATCTTCCTCTGAACAACAAACTCAGGGTTAGCTTGACCAGCCTATGGACGAGGTCAGCATCCTCAGTGAGAACCCCCGAACTGACCGATCTACTCCATTGAAGAAAAGGAAAGAGAAGAAGAGCAGGAAACCCAAGGAAAGGAAATTCTTTCCAGTCTTCAGTAGTGTCAAAAATCTAAACGTCTATCATTCCCGATGGTTCTCTAAAAGCTTCGTCGAAGTTGATAAACCCTTCTGCGAGTGGATCTCAAAGAACGGATGGACTACCCTCTTCTCTCTCCCTGGAACAACCTACCCACAACTGGTAAAGGAATTCTACACAAACCTGAAAGTAGCTGACGATGACGATGACTATCTGGTAACTCAGGTCAGGAATAAGGAAATCACCATCACCCCTTCTTATCTCGCTATCCTACTAAAGGTTAAAGCAGAAGGTGCAGAACTACGATGCACCAATGATTACAAGCGGGTTGAGTACAAGGCTGAGTTCTGTAAACCCAAGAACCACGTTGGTGAAATCTCTAGTACCAATTTGGGTCAGCCTCAAAGACAGGCACACTACATCCTGACCAACTACCTGTTTCCCAAGGTCAACTCCTCCTTCTCAGCCTCAAACTTTGAGCAATGTTTCATCTGGCATATGCTCAACTACAAACCACTCAACATGCCCATTTTTCTCATTGGGGCTTTCCAACGCAGCACTGGGATCCTCAGGATGGGCTCTCTCATCACCAAAATTCTTCAGGATCACCAGGTGAGCTTAAAAGAGGAAATCGATGTAGAGGGCACTGAAATCACATCAGCAATCCTGTTCGGCTTAGCTCACAGCCTTCCTTTCAAACCTAAGAAAGGTAAGGAAACTATGGTTGAAGAAGCACGTGCTGAGTCACCTTAGAAAGGAAAGAAAACCATGGTTGAAGAAGCACCTGCTGAACGGCCCAAGAGGGACAAGAAGAGGAAAGTTGACCCCTCCTCAACACCGACAGCCAAAGACATTAATCAAACTGTGAAGAAGATTAGGCTGGCGGTAAGGGAGAAGAAAGCTGCTCCTACTGAGTCAGCTCCAAAGAAACCAGAGTCAGCTGAAAGAAAGAAGAAAAGAGCTGAGCCTGAGGAAGAAAGTGAGGGGACACCTGAGCAACCCCTAAAGAGGAAGAAAACCTCTGGGATGACATAGCTGAACGCAACTCCACTGGACTTCATCGTTTCCGAGGATTCCCACTTCCTGCGAGCTTAGGAGATCGACCTAGAAAAGACTCCTTGTGGTCAGGAGGAAGAACAAGGTTATACTGAGGAACAGGCTGAAGTTGACAAAACGAAATCTGCTGAGCCTAGTAACACAACTGCTGCTGAGCAAGCTGATGAGCAAGGAGCTAAGTCTCCAGTGAAGAATAAGGTTGAGGACCTTTATGCTGACTTTGGACTCAACTCTTCTCTTGAGTCCCCAGAACCTATCTCTGCTGTCCCTTCTCCTCCAACCAAAAATCATAAGGGAAGCACTGAAAAACGGTTCAAGCGGAAGGCACAAAAGCCTAACCTCATAGACATCCTAGATGATGCTCCACTATGGGACCCCATCACTGACCTGACTGGGCTTGAATTCAACTTTTTCACCAACATCTTTGAGCCCACTCCAAGTCAAGTGAAGGAAAAGCAAGCCTCTGTTTCTCAAACTATAAGGAACAAGCCGACCCAAAAGTTCCTAAGGGTCAAGTTTCTACCGACACCGCTGCTCCACCTTCAACTGAGCAAGTGTTCAAAGTTCCAACTGCTCAACACACCGAGTTAGCAAAGGAAAATCCTCCTGCTAAAGACAGTTCTGAGTTGCCTTAACCTCAAGTTTCAACTCAACTCCAGACTGACCCTGAGCAGGTAACTACTACTGCTAAGCAAACACATCCATCTTCTACTGAGCAGTTAGTAAGCCAGATAGCTCCTGCTGCTGGCATCAATAATGAGAGTGCAGCCACTGACCAAGCTGTAACTTCTACTTCTGGACAACGCCAAAATTCTCCAACACCTGCTGCTAACCAGAAAACGGCCCCTGAGCATAATACTGATGATCCCTACACTTATTTGGATGATTCTGAGTCAGGAAGAAGAATCATCCACTCAGCTCATGCTCTACTCCAAGAGATACATCAGTCTCAAGCTGATGCTGCTGGGTCCACTCCTGCTGAGCCAACTCAACTTTCATCCATCACGCAACTTTTGACCGAACTCAAAGGTCTTAAGGAGCTGATGAATGTTATGACTTATTTAGTCTTTCAGCAGCCCAAGCAGGAATTCATGGTCAAGATGGCGGAACTTCAGCTGATGATGGTAAATCACATGGACTCAATTGAAGGGAAAATCAATGCCCTATCTGCTGTGAACTCATCGTCCGCAACTTCTACTGAAGTCACTCAGCATTTTACCCAGCTGATCGCTGAGCTAACCGGAGCTCGTGAACTTATCTCCTCCACCTCTCAATGCTCCATCGAACAAATTGGTGAGGCTGTACGCCTACTCAACCTGAGCAAAGAAGAAATGGAAACTGACCAAGTGAAGACCAATGACATCCTATTCTGCACTAGAACGACTCTTGACCATGTCCGTCATCTGAACGCTCAGCGTCATATTTACGATGCTTCCATGCTCCGGATGTATCATCAGTCGTATGCACAGATGAACGACTCCATTACTTGGATTAGGAAGTCACTTGAGTTTTTACTTAGTATGCTCAGCACTCATATTAAGATCCTCGCATCCAGTATGGCCGACGACATGCAGGTCTTCAGTGGTCTCAAAGAAAGTATGAGTAACATGCAACAATATTCAACTATCTTAACTCGTGCTGTTCAGAGGGGTTGGTTCTATGCTTCTTCCTCTCAGCCTGGTGATGCTGGCAAAACGGGGGAGAAAGATAAGCAGCCAGCTCAAGGAACTCAAAATCTAACTCAGTAGAAGCCTCCTGGCTCAACTTCTGCTAATCTGGGCAACCAAACTCAGCAACAAAGAACAACCAAGCCTAGCCAGCAAACCAAAACTAATCAAGTTCAAGTCAATATCAAGAAGTAGAACTAGAACTAGACTTAGCTTGAAACTTGTATTTTGTATCTGGCATGTTTTTTGTTAAGCTGACTATCTATATACAAGCATCTATTCTACAAACTGTCTTTATATATGTGATGCTTATATGCTGTGTTTTCTATGTGCTGACCTTTCTCATATGACTACTCAATGAACAACAATTAATTAAAACTTGTAAAGTAAACAAGTAAAATATACTCAGCGTACCTCAACTCTGATACCTGAACTTAACTAAGTGTCAAAACTAAGTAATAACAAAATGTTCCAAGTATTAACTTTCTTCTGAAGCTGACCTTAGACTCATTTCGATTAAATCTTAGAAGGTTTAGAATTGAACTAAGTCGGTGGATTCAAGCCTTGGTTTCTCTCAATTAGATCTTAGAAGGTTTAGAGTTGAACTAAGTCAGTAGATCCAACCCTCACGGGGGAGTATTTTCAGAAGAATATAAAAGGTCAACTATCATGGGGGAGCTCAACACTGAGTTCCTTATTGAATATTTTTGCCAACATCAAAATGGGGGAGTTTGTTGAAACACCTTTCCACATGATTTTGATTTGACAAAATTATTTAAGTTAATCCCATGATTAAACAATTAAATTTAAGTGCTTTGATTTAATTGTACTAATGAGTTTGTTCAATGTTGAGTGAGTTAACTAACGAGAACAGGAACTAAAAGTCTATAAGAAAAAGACAAAACAAAGTCAGCAAAAGCAAGTCACACAGCAGAAGCTGAGTAGAATGCAACTCAGCTTTGCGAAAGAAATGTATTCTTCATAAAAGCTTGAAGGCGAAGCCGCTGAGGCAAGCTGAGTAATCGTCAGGTCAGTGTCAATGATCAGTCAACTTGGAAGACAAGGTCTGACAAATTTCTGAAACAAATCAGAGGCCTCGAAAATCTCTCTTGAAGACTTTTTCGAGAAAGAGCATGGACCATCTAACTTTTGCTAGAAGACAAACCTGGCGTAAGAAGACAAATCTGCCATAAGAAGACAAACCTGGCTCCTGTCTAAAACAGAAGACATGATTGGACTACAGCTCTGAAAGCTGACCAAGTGATGACGAAAGGAGATCGTTTCTCCACAATGGCTATGTCGGAATTCAAATCATTGGCGCCCCAAAGATCACTATATAAAGGACAATTCATCACTTGGATCATACACAAGATATACAGACAGACAAGCAAATCTTCACTAAGTCAAAATCCAAAATAGAAGCTGTCTGAAAAGAAAAAGCAAGCTCTTACACCAAACTCCAGTCATTGTGTAAAAGTCTAGATTGATTCGGTCATCTAAAGTGTTCTTTGTTATATTAAGAACAATTTCTTCTCATTTGTAAAAGGTTAGAAAGTTGAAGCTGAGTACTCGGTTATAGTACTCAGTGGTAGAGAGAAGCTGAGTACTCGGTTATATTATTCAGTGGTAGATAGGATTGAGTAGATGAATAGAGGACGGTACTCTTGCATACTCAATTGCTATTGTAAAAGGTTTGTGCTCTACCTTTAAAGAGCTCAGTAGAGGATTGAAAAAGCTCGGAAGGATTCCGGGGACTGGATGTAGGCGGAGAGGCCCAACCAGGATAAGTCTGCTGAGTAACTTCTAACCCTTTCTCCTGATATATATATATATATGCTTGCTTAAAATTACTCAGTAAATCATCTGTGCAAACTGAAGCTGAGTAATCTAAGTGCTGAGTTGGAAACTGGCTTAAGTGTTACTTCCCAACTCACAATTGAAGCAGCTCTAGTCAGTATCTGGTTACAACTGTCTTACACCACACTCAGCCGTGCTGACCTAAAACTGAGTTAAATTATCAAACATTCAATGCATTAAGTTAGACGGACATAGTAAGTGTTCAATTCTAACCCCCCCTTGGAACTAATCCTATTACGTTACACGGGACCAACAGAATTCTCCATCGTAATATTTCTATGCATTAAGTTAGATGGACATAGTAAGTAATTATGATAGCAAGCCCAAAGAAAATTAAGAACTTTAAGAGGAAATTTAAGATTCCATATGTTATTCTACAACTTGTTAGGAACCTGATGAACACCCTGCCAAATCACTGAGAACCTTATTTAGTTTAAAGGCAACTTAATAACATGTTTGTACTTCAAAGACTTCCCCCTCTTGGGAAAGGTCGGAGAATTTGATCACTTCTAACGAGACTAAGTGGGATACATATAACTTTCTCTGCATCCTCAGCAACAAAGACTTGATTGACACACCTTGCATCCCAACATCTCCATTCCTCAGTGATAAGAGAAGCAACAAACTCAGTAGGAGGAGCATTTTGCAGGACTAACGGACGACCATATTGGAGATCAGGGACCACCTATCTGCAAGATTCGAATATTGCTTCCATCTTTAACTCGCCACATACCCCCTTCCCTCAGAATAGGTCTCACACTAATGATGCTTCGCCAGACATAACTATCACCAAACCTACAATCAACTTCAAGAAGGGATTTATTCCTTAAATACTTGCTACGGAACACATACTAGCAAAGAGATTCTAGTCTGTCTAGAATCCTCCATAGCTACTTCATAAGGAGAGCTTGATTAAACGAAAACAAATAACGGAACCCCAAACCTCCTTCTTCTTTCGGTGCACAAAGCATATTCCAGCGAACCCAATGAATACTTATCTTTTCATACTTGTCACCCCACCCATATCCTGCAATAATTGTCTGTAGCTCCTTATAGAATGTCCTCGGTATTAAGAAGCAGCTCATTATATATTGGGGAATTGCATATGCTACAACCTTAATAAGGATCTCCTTCCCTGCTCTAGATAGTAATTTTTCATTCCAACCACTCACCTTTCTGCACAAACAATCCCATATGAAGCTAAACACAAACTTTTTTGATCTCCCTATTACATTGGGTAGCCCTAGATATTTAGGTAGAAATAGCTGCACTCCCATAAAATCCCTCAGACCCTCCTTAAAATTATCGTCAATATTCACATTAAAACTAATCTCTGACTTTTCTAAATTAATACATTGACTAGAAACTGATGTGCCCCGAGCTGACGTTCAAATGCTCACTAAGGGATAAGTGTACCCTGTCGTTATCAAGTAATAATCTGGATAAGTCCAGGTATCGAATCCACAAGATTTATACCTACAAAACTACTAGGTTTCAAATGTTATCTAGGCGGTGGAAAAGTTGATTTTGGGTTTTGTTTTAAGTTATTCTACTCCTAAGTTAATCCAAAGCAAAGCATACACTCCTAGAATGTTATAGAACGGTACGATAACACAAAATCCAATATGATGAACAATCTAATTAATACCCTAATCTGAATTTGCACAAACTTAAAGCAATTAAACCGACTTATCCTTATAGGGTCCCTAGCATGCAATTCCTTTATTACAGGCCGTAACTAGCTCTAAGGTTCATGAATTTTGGTCCTTTTACTATGGATGTTGTCAATATCTATAGGCTTCGGTATACATAGCCGAATTTAGACTCCCAATATGAACCAAGTATATATTTGGACTTTTGAATGATTTAATTCAATTTAAGCAGAAGCATAAAGAGATAGGTAAAAATGTAATTGGAATCAATACTGAAAATTATATTAAAGATGGAAATTAACATGTAACATATACAACCAACTCAGAATTCATAGCAAAGATCTCAAAGCTAACATAGACTAAGAGGGTAGAAATCCCTTTTTGGAACATGTCGACTCAAGCAGTCGTCTTTCTGAGATTGGAGGAGTGTTGAGCGATTTCCGCAAGTGCACAGCTTTTGCTTATAGTAATAAAACGATATCGATCCCACAGGGAACGTTTTGATAAATAAAAACTTATATTTTGATTAAATTCGTTTTCTCGAGGTTAATAGAAAAATCTTTAAAAAGTTTAAATGGTTATGGATTCTGAATCCAATTTTGTCAATAGTTTAGATTACAATATATAGAAATTATGTTTAAGTAAAAGTAGAATTTAAGGCTTGTTTACACAAAGCAAGAAAATAACTTATAACTTTGATCTGATTATTAAGATGTAACAATTCACCAATTAATTCAGTTTAAAAGGCTTTGAACTACAGACAGTCTTTCCAAGGTCGGGCCTAAGACTGGATACCTTAATCAAATTTGGTGTTTATATCTGATTAATCGAGTTCTCGCAAATAACCAAATATAAATCCAAATTTACCTAAGTGTTCAACAAAGTTTTCATGAAAATAAGATTCGTTTAAAAAGGTTTTTATGAAAACACTAAGTAAATCACTTTAAGAATATCGCTGATCAGACTTAAAATAACAACAGTAAAGAAAAGAATTGTATTGAAAAGATAATTCGTTAATTTGACATGAAACGTCACAAGTTAACAGAAAAGAAGAAGCTTGGATAAAATTTAACTAATTGAGTTCCGGGTTGTCAATCCTTTCCTCAACTTCGTAGGCTTGTCAGACCCTGGGCGCTTCCTGCATTGGTTCTTCTCGCTGAATCTCAAAATAGTACCGGGTCTTGGTCACTAACAGAGTATAAACTCGTCTTCGAACAAAACCTTTACTCAAACTAAACAACTGTATCTTGTATCTAACTATTTGAACAACTTGTACAACAAGTATGCTTCTAACAAACTGAATACTAAAAATCTCTAACCCTCTAACTCTTTTGAATGCTGAAATACATCCTCTATTTATAGTTGATGAAGAGTCTTGTTGAAGTGTCGTGTCCGCTGGTGAAGATTCATTCCTATCCGGATGAATGGACGTGTCGTTTTTGATTAAAAACATGTATAAAAACATGTAAAATGTGCTCTGCAAACTTGCTGTTTCTGTAAAGATTTAGGAAATCTCGATCGCGTCTTTGGATTGAGGGAGATACAACACGATTTCGCGTTTCTTTGCCAAGAAAACGCGTGTCGCGATTGAGATATTAGGAATCTTGGTCGCGACAGAGACTTTTGTCTCTTCCCTAAGTTGATTCCCAAGTCTTCTGGCGCAGCCTCTGAATCGTACACGTCTTTTAACTTGTAAACTTGATTTCTCTCTCGTTTTTGCTCCGTATTAGCTCATATTTGGATTTTTCCAAATAATTTAGTACCTTGCACAATAGAAACAAATACAGACGTAAAAATATTCTAAAAGAATATAATTAACATGATTTTAACACGAAACTAACGTAGTTATTGATGTTATTTTAGGTATATTTTGGGCTTATCAATGAGGAGACTTGAGAATCCTTGAGCGGAGATGGAAGAAGCTTCTTGAAGCTTTATTGGAAGATGGAGGATTGGAGGATGAATTCTCAAGGGTTACAGAGTTTTTGCAATTGACAATGGATCATTTACAAATTGAATTACAAGCGTATTTATAGGCCAAAATAGACCCTGAATACCTAAGTTAACGTTATAATTCAAAAATAGGAATACATAGGTAAAATCCCACTAAATATGGGGGAAGAATCAGTCTTAAAAGACTGATTTGCAGGTCCAGCTCGCCGAGCTGGCGAAAGTCAACGTCGGGTGCCAGCTCACCGAGCTGGCCCCCAAGAGGGCATTGCTAGCCCAAGGATGGGCCAGCTCACTGAGCTAACCCTCAGAGGTCCCCAAACATGAACTTTTCCTTTTTTATATGTTGGACGATCTTGCCCCTTCCATATTTGACCTCCAACATCACATTAAAACTCCAAGAACCTTAGTTCTAAGGCTAAATTGATTCCCCAAACTAAGTTTTTAAGTATCGAAGTAATTTACAGTGGTATTTGGGGGATCAATTAGCCCAAAAGATTAAAGGAAAATTTAGGTGAGTGCTTAACTTGCCATTATTTTATTCAAAATGACATAAAAACTACATAAAAGTGATAAAAGCGAACTAAAAACTAAATATTTGATAAAAGTGAAATAAAGTATGGAAAATTGACATTAATTTATTGGAATTAGCATAAAAACACCCCCACAAACCATACTAAAAGATAAGTCTTTTCCACCCCTATCAGAAGCTCGTTCATATTGATGCATAATGGTCTTAATCACCACCATTTTCTCATTTACCCAAAAGGAAAAATTGGATACAACAAGGGTGCAGGATAACACGTCTAGACACTCATAAGGCCTAATTTTTACTTTGGTTATTACCAACCTCGATCAATTTTCGATTCTTTAGCTTAGTACCCTGAACGAAGCTCTAAAGAACTTTTGAACATCTGATATTAGATAAATATAATGAGTTTCATAATGTCCTTATCATAAGAAGCAAGGACGCATCGCTAGGAGAGCCTCCAATCGGACTGAACTAGAATGTGTAAATCGGCTAAACACGTTGACGAGTGAAAACAAAGTTCTGAAATCACTCCAGAATATGTCACTAATTCCATGCCTGCAATCAAGGATTGTTGGGACACAAACTCTCATCACTACAGTATACAATCACCATTCAGAGGTTGAGATATGTCCATGAAAGATGTAGGGCACATACACCAACCGACTACCAGATTTACTCTTGACATGCTATAAATAGAAAGAGATGTCGCACAACTAAAATACATACACACATTCTCTGCAATTCATACTCAATGGTTTAGTGCTCATCTTTCTTATACTCTATTAACTTTAGGATCATAGTGTGGTCCTTTGCCCCTCATTGATCTCCTTTTATATCTTACCTCAGGTATCAGGAGAATCTTGACTAAAATGAGAGCATCATTCACATATTTACCTGTACACTAATTTTACAACTCAACTCGGAAAATAAAAACACAAGAAACAAGAAATTCAATAATTTGTTTAAAGCCAGGAGTAACAAACAAACTTAGCAAATAAAAAATTTGAAAAAAAGACCCATAAATTACATCTCATGTTGTTTGCTCAATTTTTTTTGTTTAGGCTAATGGCGTTTACTTTCAAAATACCATATAAACACACTGTCTTCCATAGATTAAGGTGGTTTGTCTAAGTCTAATGTCGGTTTAAAAGCATAGGGATGTCAGTGTTTCCGCGCGAAAGAGTGCTTACACCAATTTTAGATCTAAAATGAATAAATGACCAACTATTAATATAGAGCTAATTACTATTTAGCCCATTTGAAGATGTCCATTAATATATTTGACATGCTTTTCTTTCATTTTATCAAATTAGACACTTTCATCCATATTAGTGATTATATAAGATCTATGATTGGGTTTAACTATCAACTTCAATTTTTAATTTAATCGGTTCCATGATATAATATTAGAGTCACTTTAACCAAATGGTATTGGGTTCAATTCCCGACCGCTCCATTTATTGATTTTATGATATTGAGTATAAATTAGTCTTTATTTTTTTAATAATCTAATAGATATTTATTTAGTTTTGTTGATTTAAAATCTCAAACAACATTTGTTTTTTTTTTTTTGGATGAAAATACTTTTGTTAAAGATCGGATGGATGGAGTATATTTTTAGAAGCGCTCTAGTATATTTATATATATAAAATGCTCATCAACTTATAAGTCATGAAATTTAATTTAATTTAAATATAAACAGAAAAAATAATACTATTACTTATTTCAGAAAATATTCATATATCACTAGCTAATTTGTCGAATCTGAATTCTGAATTCTGAATTGAATTCATCACGATCGTATTCCGGCAGGGCAGATGGCGGAGTGGAGCCTCCTCCCAAAAGACCTCCTTGAACAAATCTCCAATTACTTTGACACCTCCATTGATCTCCTTCGATTCCGTTCCGTTTGTACTTCATGGCGCTCCTCTGTATCCCCAAAGCCTCGCTGTCCATCTGGTAGTTTCCGGATACTCCCCAACGATGGGATCTCCTGCGCCTCCTTCGGTTTCTACCTCACCAAACGCACTATATTCCTCATCAGGTTACCTGATTACCATCACCAAACAAGCTCCGATTGCTGGCTAGTCAAAATCGAAGAAGAATCACCCAATAGGAAGCACTTGTTGAATCCTCTCTCAAGGTATCGCTTTAATTCTTTGCCCAGAAGCTTTCCTCGTCCTTTGGATTTACTTAACTTTCGGGTATTTGAATTGGGTCAAGAATATGTTCTGCATCATGTTAATTATAAACCGAGTTCGCCATCCATTCCTGATGCCGGTAATTTGTACATGGAGAAAGTGGTCATAACGTGGCTAAATCATGGATCACAGTTTTTGTTGCTCACGATTCATGTTTCAGGAAAATTAGCTTTCTTTAAAAGTGGTGATAAGAAATGGACTATAATTCAAGAAATGCCTTCTCCTTACGATGATGTCATTGCTTATAATGAAAAGCTTTATGCAGTTGATCACACAGGGAGAACTGTTTGTGTTGGGTTAAATGCGGAATTGAATTTGATTGCAAATCCTGTTTTTGGGGGTGACAGGAAGTGTTTGGTTGAGTCTAGAGGTCAATTATTGTTAGTTGATACTTATTTGAGTATTGATACTGCTGATGAGAACCAGGATGTTGGAGAAGAATCTTTGGAGCACCTTGCTCAGTATATGAGTGAAAGAACAGTTAGGTTTAAGGTTTTTAAGTTGGAAGAAGCATTACAAAGCTGGATTGGGGTAAATAGCTTGGATGATCGTGTTTTGTTTTTAGGTGAATATTCTAGCTTTTCTGCATCAGCTGCTGATCTGTCTGGGTGCAGTGGGAATTGTATATTTTTTATGGATAGTTTCTTCTATCCAAGAGATGAAAATACAGATGAGGAAGAAGATAGTGTCTTGGTAGGTGGAGACATAGGTGTGTTTGACTTGGGGATTGCTTCTATAGGACCATTAAGTAATTACCCCGAATATTCCAAGATGTTTTGGCCACCTCCTGATTGGGTTTCTTCTACATCATTGGAGGTATGCCTTTTCCTTCATCTTTTCTCTTAACATAATTAGGAAGTATCACTTGTAGTTTTTTATGCTTTCATTTAATTTTGTTTGGTCCCGAGTTTTATATCAACTTGTTTCAATAGGCATTTTAGTTATGCTCTTACTGTTTATTCGTGGCATATGGTTTTGCTTTTAGTGAACTTGTTTCAGGCTCAAATTAATGACTAATGTGTCGTAAAAGTACAAAAAAAACTGCATTGACAATTGGTGTGTAATTCTGTTAGTTTTGATAATCGTTTGTTGACTTGAGTGTTCTACGTAGAGACAAATGACATGAATCTTTCTGCTTTTCTAGAGTTGGTTGTTTGTCGGTTTTAGGGTTTTAGAATAACAAATTTGCACATTTTTGTTTTGCTGGAGCCAGCAGTTTGTCACATTTATTGCTTTAAAATAACTACCATGAGTGCTTTTGCTTATCTGCAGCAAGTTATCTGCTGGGTTCATTGCTTTGAAATTTCTGAAATGTTGGAAAGGTTTTAAATGCTGTAAACAGTAAGAATTCAAAAGAATATCAATTCCAAAGTTGTCAACTTAACATTTGAAATCCTCATTTTGTGAAATAAGAATCCTCATTTGAAATCTGCTTTATCAAATAATATAAGTTACCTGCTATCAAATTATTTAATTTTAATCATACAATTGTACTTTAGAATTTACAAGTTCAAGTAATGATGTAACTGCACTAGTGCTAGATCTCGCTTTTATTTGATTAAACAATAAATAACGAAGAAAATTTACTACATTGTCTATAAAGGCTGCTGTAAGTCGGTGGTGGGTGGAAGCAAAATACCTCAAACAGGTTTTGCGATTCTTTTCTTTGCAAAATTGAAGGTAAATGTTAAATTTTGAGGTTTGGGGTCTTACAGCCAAATGACTGAAGAATTTATCGAATTGTTGGATTCATACGGATCTGTGATTTATTTGGTGATGATCAAGTACATTTGCAATCACTTTAGATTTGAATTGTTCAAGTGGGAATTGAACCACATGATTCTAACACTATTGTGAAATTGTGCTTTAAAATCTTGTAATTTATTATATCATCTATTATAGATTGTATATTGTTCTAATAGTCTATTAGCTGTTACAGATTGTCCTTGCTATTCATTTTGCTTAATTTGATGATGATTTAACTACATTTTCATAGACACTCCATAAATGACAATTTTCAATTCACTTTGTTTAGTGTATATTCTTGACACTTTTCCTGAAATGAAAAGTGCTTTTTCTTGTTGAGAGCTTGGAGTTCAAGGACTTTACAGTAGGGAGGTCATCTTGTTATATATCCTTCAGAGAATTAATTGTCTTTGGGTGAATCTGACTTCTATGTGCTTCCACTATGTTCCTTGGTTCATATCTCTATGTTCATCAATGAAACTGGGCCTTCTTTAGCAGTCCTTAAATTTTGATTCCCTAATATTCGTAAAATATAAAAGTTGAATTTGAGTTTTTGATGGTAGGTTTTCAAAGATCTATGGAAGGCCTATCTTAGGGAAAGCAAAATATTTTATGCTGCTTCCCCTTCTTTGCCTCTGAAAAGTGGACCTTTAAGCATTCAATTATCTAGTTAGGTGCGAAAGGACTCTGCCATGATTAGCGTCAAATGCATTTTGCAAATGAAGATTGTTAAACTATCTCTAATTTCATGTGGCATACGCATAACAGATGCAATTTGCATTTAATAAGTTTCTTCAAACATGATTAAGAGATAATGGGGCATCCTGGATTTTCTCTTTTCTAAATTTAATTCATTTTTCTTAAGGAGACGTTATTCCATAATGTTTGAATGTCTAGGACTTCTATTTATTTGTATCGTATGCTTTATTTTGTGTTGGGACTGTGTTATAGACCCAAAGCCTAAACCTCTTAACTTATACAGCTGTTTCACTCATGGCAGCTAAAAATTGAAAATTCATAGACGTATTGTTATTATGTGTATGTGGCATGTGGTTTAAGTGTGTTTTGGTTTTAATTTAAGTCCTGCAACTTTAGTTGGTTATTTGGCAATTTCTTAGGAAGGCACTTGTATTTTATTCCTTTTATCTAATGAAGTTTGAAGGGACAAAGTTTAAGTTCCATAAAAAAATACAGATATATGAGGTTCTCTCTAATGATCCTCAACTAGTAGCAATCATAGGTACAAAAAACAGAAAATTGAAGAAGAATATACCTGATTTAGATTGGAGTCTTCTTACCAGTCAGCCCATAACTTGATCACAGACTTTGGGCCATAACAGACTGTGTAGTGTATGTATTATAGATTCGTTATCTTAACTTTTGCATATAGAAGTGTCATATTTTTTTAATAAACACTTCAATATAATTGTGAACATTGCATTTAAATACTCACCGCCTTGGCTCTCATGTCTGCTAAATCTCTCCTTGTGTACAGAGCCTTGAATTTTTCCATGACAAACATAGAACATGTATTGTTTTGTCTGATCGTGATTCTGCATCGAATGTAGTAATAATATTAAAGCATCATTTGTGGCTAATATGTTACTCCTATCTCATTCTTCATGTATATTTTGTTATTCCAAATACTGATGCTATGAATATGACAGGTGCAAACTCAAAATCAGTTTGAAGATTTGTCCCTGAGAAATAATGATTAAATATTATGAATCAGGGCTGCACTGATAAAAACTCGTCATGGCCTGGTATTTAGATAACAAATCTTCTAATAATCTTGGATTTTCTCTTTGGGTATAGAAGAAAGTTAAAAATCAGAGTTGCCGATATATACAGGTAGTTTGTGGAAAATACCAACAGAAGTTGAGTCTTAATATCTTTGTAGGGAATAGGTTAAAGCTGTGAGACATTAGAGGTTTTGATCTCATAATGTGTGAAGTGGGTAATTGACATCGATTGAGTTCCATCCAAGCAAGAAATAAATCCTTTGATCAGTTAATGTTTTGTGGTAGAAACTGGTTGTTGTTGCTGGATCACATGAGTAGCTCATTCAGTAGGATAAATATTCCTTGTTTTCGTGCACTTGTCTTTTTGAGTTATGCTGTACTTTCTTTCCAACTCGGAATGGATCTTTACGTGCTTCGAATTTTGGTAGCACTGAATTATCTTATAATTGGTTGCAGTTTGTTAAACATCTTTTTTCAGTATGTTTTCCAAGTAGGGAAATCTTTTACCTGTAATTCAGCATAGTTGATGAAAACATTGTGTAGGAAGATTTTGGACCACAAGGTAATAATTGGCTAACTTGGTTGGTTTTCATAAACCGGAATTATATATGATTTGTTCTTATTTCCAGGTCTAAGAGTTGGAGTAATGGCCAAAACTTTTATTCTTTTTGCTTCATACACAAGTCTAAGTATTACTAATATTTGTGTATATATATGTTAATCTTATTGATTATTTTGTTTTTGACAAAGTAAATATTACTTTGTCAATTTTTACTATTGGATGATGGGTGTAAAATTAATCGAATGTGATGTTTAGTTTGTCAAAAAAATAAAGCAAACATAAAAAAAGTACCTAATATTCAAATGTATTTCGTGTGTAAACACCAATAGAGTTTTTTTAACTATGTGTATTCAGAAAATATTAAATAGGAGGTATTTTGGGGTGTTTAATGCTTCTTTCAGAGGAGGCATTAATTCTCTCTATATGTAAACTTTTCAAATTCACTTGTTTCTTACAAAGGATCTAGTAACTTTCTCGGGTCGGCAATCCAAGTGCTAGTTCTTTTTCGGACATGGCTGTGCCCAAACGTCATTAGAGATGTACAAAAATATAATCTATTCAATCCAATTCATATATTTTTATTTTAGAGGAAATTACATTAAAAAAATTAGTTTTGGGATTTTTATTATACTTTTATCAAATATGCAGTTATTTTTTTAGGCTTAAAAAAAAAAAACAGTTTCACCGCTTGATGCCAAAACCACCACTTTTTCTTCTTTTGAAATATGCTAAAACCACTTTTAATTTTCAAATACTTGACATTTTAAAAAAAAATTTATAAGTCTTATATAACTGTAAATAATTAGTCTAATCATGATTAATATGTAACTTGCCCTTTCTTTTAATGGGTTTATCTATAGGTTGGATTGAATTTGATCTATAGAATTGCTTGAGTTGGATTGAATTGAATTGAATATTAGATTGAATTAATTCAACACGAGAAAAATGAAAAAAACGGAAAAACCAAAAAATGGAAAAATAGAAAATACGAGAAAAACATGAAAAATCGGAATAACAAGTAAAACAGAAAATGAAAAAAAGAACTGGGGAAAAACGAGAACAACAAGAAAATGGGAATGAGATAAAAATTTAAAAAAAAAAAGGAGAAAAATTTGAAAAACATGAAAAAAGGAAAAAAAAAAGAGAGAAAAACAAGGAAAAAAACTGGAAATATAGAAAAAAAAACAGTCCCGCTCAATTGGACGGGACCAAATTGTATTTGTACCTTCACCATTAGATTAAGCTATAATATAATCCCACCGTGTTAAAATTAGACAATTAAATATTATTTAACTTTTTTCTTTTTAATAATTAATCTAACAATAGTATTCCTAAAAATAAGCATCTGTTTCCTTGAGTTAGAAAAGAAAAAACGCTGGAAAGAGAGGAAGAATGCTTTAGAGAGAAACCACCATTTTTCAATCTGTTCGAGCGATTGCAGGGGAATAATTGTTCAATCTGTTAGAAAGAAAATACCAGTCCTGCTGCAGAATTTTTTTTTCCAGAAAAACATCTGATTCCTCAATGGAATTTCTGTGAGCTCTTTTGGAATTTCTCAATATTAATTTATTTTGGGGCAAGTGTAACAATGAAAATTGATTTGAATATAAAAAATTTCAAGAAATAATCATGTCTTCCAGAGAAGAATACGCCTAAAATAATCATATCTGGGAAAAAACAAATGGTGGTTTCTCTCTCTGAAGCATTCTTCCTCTCACTCCAGCGTTTTTTCTTTTCTGTCTCAAGGCAACAAATGCTTATTTTTAGAAATACTTTATTATTACATTAATTATTAAAAAGAAAAAAGTTAAATAATATTTAATTGGCTAATTTTAACACCATTGAATTATGTTATAGCTTAATCTAACGATGAAGGTCCAAATACAATTTGGTTCTTAGAGTCCAATTGAGCGAAACTGAGAAAAAAAAAAGGAAAAGAATGAAAAAACGCAATAAAATCTGAAAAAAAGAAATATCTTATTTTTTTCGCTTTTTCGTATTTTTTTTCTCCTATTATCTATGTTCTTTCATTTCGTTTTTCTCTTTTCCTGTTTTTTTCAGTTTTTTCGTTCATATCTTTCTCATTTTCCTATTTTTTTTGTTTTTCTCGTCCTTCCAGTTTTTTTATCATTCTTCCGATTTTTCTCATATTTTTTCTTTTTTTCGTTGTTATTGTTTTTACGTTTTTTCTTCTTGATATCAATTAAAATAAATAAAGTATTTGTTTGTAACATTTTAAATTACAAGATTTTATTTATAAATACTTTAAATTACAATATTTTTAATTGTTCCTTTCATTTAATACATGAATTAAAATGTAATATTTTTTTTAAATTGAAAAGGAAATAAGAAACAAAAAAAAAAATGCAAATATTTGAAATAAAAACCAATAAAACTCATTTCAATTGAGTATTTTATGGGTTGGGTTAATTGTTAAGTGGTTACTTATTTTAATGGGTTGGATTATATTGTAATTGAAACACTGCACATTTATTCATGGATCAATTACATGAATATTAAGTACAAAATTACAACTAAATCATATTATCAAATTTAATTTTTAATAGGTCATTATTCTCTAAATATTATGAGTTTACATCATAATTTAAAAATTCTAGACTTCAATTCATAAATCCTAAACTCTATAAAATATATTTTAGACTTCTAATTTATAAATTCTAATCCTTAAATATATTAAAAGTATTGATTTTAACTAATTTGAGATAATACAAAATTATGAATTGACATAGTTATAAATAGACCTGTTCAAGAACCCGCTGGCCCGCCCAGCCCGCCCAAGCCCGCCTTTTATGGATTGGGCTTGGACATGTATATTTTATGTTTAGCCCGGCCCGGCCCAGGCCCGTTCAAGCCCGCGCATATAATGGGTTGGGCTTGGGATTTGCCTAAAATTCCCAAGCCCAACCCGGTCCGGCCCGCCCTTATATTATATACTATGTTTTTATCATTATTTTGTTGAAAAAGTAATTAATATTTCATATATTAAAATTTGTTAGAGAGTATAACCCAATAAAATATAATGTATATGATACACCATGTACAATACATACATTTTCTTTTGAAATACAAAATAGAATCTTGCATACTATTAATATTTCATGAAACATTATAAGAAATATATAAAAAAATCTATATTTAATTAAATTGCTGATTGTTATTTTATACTAATTATAATTTAATTTTTTAATTTTTTATTTTTTTAAATGTAAAATAAATTAGCTGGGCGGGCTGGGCTGGGCTTGGGAATCAGTTCCCTTAATCTGGCCCAGCCCGGCCCGAGCCCGATGCAAATTTAATATGGGTTGGGCTGGGCTTGGACAAACTAATTACATGTCAAACCCGGTTAGGCCTGGCCCAACCCATGAACAGGTCTAGTTATAAATAGCTTCTAAAACATGAATTTCTGTGTAATTTTCCCTTTATTCATTGTACAAACTTATGTGATGTAGACATCAACCAGAATCGTCCTTGAATGCTTGTTCATGAGGTGTTAGCCGATGTCTTTCTACATCACTCATGAGACCCAAGCTAATCATAAGCCATTAAAAAACGCTATATTTACATTCATCGCATCTCAACGAACTTTCAAAAGTATATTACGTATTGTGCGGATCTCAATTTAACTTTCTGAAATCCAAGAGTAATTTATTTCTTTAACTAAAATTATTGTCTTATTTCACTACACATCATTCAATGGAGAGATAGAATAAAACCTCAATAAATACATATCTTTGGGACCGAAAAAACATATTCATTTAACAAGATTATTGATTTATCGACAATTTTTATTGTCAAATTCATATTGTATGTTGTAAAACAAATTGAAAGACAGAAATTCAAGTATTACTTGATCTAGAGATTTTTTTTTTTAATAAAGGCTATTTATTTCGATAGCTTGACTTGGAAATTTAATGTGAAGGCAACAACAATTACAAATTGTTTTACGAATGTATTATCAAAAGAGACATTTCAAGCAATGATCACCTTGAGGATGTTTATTTTATCTTGGATGAAAACAACAATCAATTATATAGGGTTTTTTCTTTTTTTTTAGAAGAAAATAGTTCTTGTATGAGTATTGTTGATTGATTGAAAAGTTTATATATATATATATATATATATATATATATATATATATATATATATATATATATGTGTGAGAAATTTATAATTATTAGTTTATATTTTCGTTGAAAACTCACGAATTTAAATATTTTTATTACTTAATGCATTTTGCGAGGTTGTTATTTTAATTCATTGAACAAGTCTGGAACAAAGAAAATTATTATATAAATGAGATTATTACCATATGATTTTTGTTTTTATACAATAAAATCATCTATGGGTTGTTGTAGTAATGACTTATATTTTAAGGAGTGTCTTTGACTTTGTTACACGTAGGATAATTGTAAATATGTAAATAGTTTATATATATATTGATGAAATTTTGAAATTAGCTTTATTGGCAGTTAAATTGTGTTAAGAAAGATTTTGAAAAATAAACCATGCATGAGCTCGTGACGCTGGACCTGAATCGGTTTTGATCATATGGACCTTAATGACCATGTAATATTTGATCATTCACCATTAGATCTAGGCTTATTAGAATCCGAAGGTGGAGATTCAAAGCATCCCGCGGCTTATATTTAATAAACTTATATCTTATTGAAGCAACAGACATGAGCAAGCCATCAAGTTCTTGGGTGTTGAAGAAATACAGAGAAAATACAGAAATACGAAGAAGCAGAGGATAGAGAGCCTTTTGGGATTCTCTCGAAGATCAGGAGAAGAATGGAGAGTTTTGGAGTTCCAAATACTCAAGTACATAAGACACAAGTGTGATAAATATCCAAGCAAGCAACCTTTCACTTACCAAGGGCAGCTTGGTCATTTCGCAGCTCTTAGGGGCACTTTAGTCATTTCCTCAACAATGGAGCATTGCAGAAGATGTTCACTCTTTGAGTCATGCACCCTACCACACCATAGTATTTACTAAATAAATCAACACATCCATCATAAGGGAATATGATCAATGGCTGAGATCTTGACACTTGTAATTCTGAGATCTTGACACTTGTAATTCCTTAACCTAGACCTTGCTTGCTCATCACACCTAGTTAGCATTTATATAAAAATGTAATAGTTAGACTTTTATCCTTAATGAGAATTTAGTAAAGTTTTTGTGAATTTTACCTCATTCATCTTCTTATATCTAACGGTAAATGACCAAATTCATTTGTTCATTAAAGTTATTAAAGTCCATGACCAAATTCATTTGTTCATTAAAGTTATTAAAGTCCTTGTGAATATTCACGTGTTGCTCCATAGTTTCTAACTTGGAGTGTATAGATTCAGGACTCCCTATAATATAGGAGTTTCAGATTACAATTCGATCTAGCAAAAATCACATTTACAATCCGCAGCATAACCTATCATCTGATAAATTGTTCAATTTACTCTATTATTTCTTACAGATTCTCCTGGAAATTAATTCTAGAGCTACTTGTTGAGTATTGGAGGAATAAATTAAATTGATAAGAACAGTAATTTATATCGCCATAAACAAACAATTATCAGTTGTAACTAATTTTTCACAATATTTCGTAGTCTAGCCTAGTGGAGAAATCACAATTCCAAACTAGAATTCTAAGAAGCTTTTCTTTTACAAACTAGATAATAATCTTTCATCAATTACAACTTGGGAGTTGGAAAATGAACAAAACTTTAGGATATGATCTTTCTATAGCAAAAGAATATACATGGTTGGTTAGATACCAATTCTAACAACTGACCACCAAATTAACCACTATGGGAATCAGATAAAAGATTCTTCAAAACTCAATCTAATCTCTTTCAGGGGCATCTCCAGAGATTCTCCTTGAACTTAGGTTACCAGTGTAGGACCAAACCTTCTCAAATTCTGCTGGGGTGGGTTTCTCTAACTTCTCATCAGATGCTTCTTTACTGTTGTTTTTCTTTAGATACGATGGTGTCCTTCTGGGGCTTCCTGTCACTGGAGTGGATGAATTGAATGTTGGAGTTGCAAATGGAGAGGTGAAGGGGCTTTGTTGGACGGAGAAAGGGCTAGGCGACATTCGCTTTTGGACTGGAAGCCCACCCAAACCACTCCTATTGAAGAGAGACGCTGATTCTGCTGCTGCACATCGTTTCGTCGTATCATCTACATAAAGAACATCATCTATCCTTGCCATAATGTTGAAAGCCAGGCTCTCCATTACTCTTGAATAGCTTTCCAGAATCGATTGCCCAACATCCTGCATAAAAACAGGCTTCTTCACCCACATTTTCACACGGACACGACAATTGTGTTGATAATATTAAGGGTTTGAGCTGATACCTTGTTGTATTGAATCTTGTGCATATCCAGTGATGTCTGCGGAAGACCAGGGAAACGAAGCCTTAGGCTCTGTAAGAGAGTCTCCGCTCGTTCAGCAAGAGAATGATTCTTTTTGGAGTCAGCTACCAGTCCCTTGACCTTGCCACCCCATGATGTTTGCTTAACTTTTGTGTTGTTTATCTGTTTTTTGTGATTCTTCTGGTTCCAAACATGCACTGCTGCCTCAACTCTGTTAGCTATTTCAAGCGTGTGATGCTCTGTCGACAGGTCTAGGCAATCAAGAAGGCATTCTGGTGAGAACTGATCAGCAGTTATGTACCGATAGACGATATCTCCCAGACAAGCTTTTCCATTCTGATAGTGATGCCACCAAAAGAAATCTTAAAACACAGAAGAAACAGTAATAACAATTGTAAACTACAAGATGTTTCCTAACCTTCTTTATTAAATTATCTTCAATTTTTAAATGGACTATTTGGAGAACCCTTTCAATCATTAAAATTTTCATTTATGCATTTTTTAGATTATCATATGACATTTTTCTTTTTCCAGATCCACCATATGTTGTTCAAGTATTTCAGATGACTTGATGTCAACAAATCAAATTGATGAGTACCAAGAATAACTAGCATAAGAATGTGCCTTTACATGTCAATCGATTCAAGAATCAAGAGCAACACATGACATCTTTTACAAGAAAAGGTTTCCACTAATTGTTGTTTGGAAAGCTGTTAGCCACATTACAATGCTTATCAGTTAACTTGACTAGTGTCATCAATGAATATTTCCAATAAAAATATATGTTTTAGCAAGGTTCTACTATACATTGATGATATTTAAACCTTACAGGCTATAATTCGCAAGATTTCTCGTCCAAGTAATATGCACTTCTTTCTAATTGCACTTCTTTCTAATTATATTCTGACACCATACATCAGAGAAGAAGAGACTATAGTGCTAAGTGTTCCATCCATCCTAGCATCTTCACCACTTGTGTCTTTTTTTTTTATTTGTCAAAGAAGCACTTTCCCCTTTCAAGAGGATTAAGTTATTGAGGATTACTAGGATCCTCTGATCCTATGGTGGAGCCAAATTCTTTTCAAGTACTTGCTAGTATTTGCTAATTCTTTATATTGGAGAACATAAATTTGAAGGAACAAAAGAACAATAGCATACTTGTCAATTCAGGGACTAATGCTTCGACAGTCAAATAGGACCATTACCACAAACCTAAATATAAGATAAGATCTTCAAAACTCACATTATACATAAAAGGAGATATTTAGGAGTCATACAGGCATATATTAACAAGAGAAAGAAAACATACCTTAGGTAATGTCTCCAAATAAGCACTAGGTATTTCCATCTCAGCAAGCACACTACTGTTAATTGCCATTGCTGCCTTCAATATCTGGTTTGTACAATCCCTGCATTGCTGCAACCTTTTCCTAGAATCCTCAGACAACCCACTTGGCAGCACTTTAGGACAGGGCAACCACCATTTCTCTTCTTGCCTAATCGAAGGCCTCCCGCTAGAAACACCTGATGCATACACATCACAGTCGCCACCATCAGCCAAAATTATCCCCCGATCAATGTACCAAAACTCTGTCTCAGAAAACCCATCAAGCATACTAATTAACATAGCATCAAGCTTCTTCAGGGCAGGGAGATTCATGTATAAATCAGACCGAGGCCGAGTTGCCATGACTTCATATGTGCCCCCACCAGGGAATTGTTGTAATGAAGGAACAAGCTCAACAATTGAATCACTCACGCATAAGAGCCATTCCATTTCTCTATGCCACATTGATTTCTTTTGTGGTGCCAATGGCTCTAACCTCCACAGCTCACCAAATACAGTTGCTGTCATAAAATAAGAAGATCAGAAATTACAGGTTATAACAATCTTAACAGTATCCAAGTATACTTATAAAGCCTTTTTAAAGAATCGACATTCCTAGAGAGTGAAAATTTTCTACCAACCAGAGAGATTAGTGATGGCATTTGAAATGGCAAGCGCAGTACAGACTCCTTTACCACCTCCAGACATGTCTTCTCCCAAAAGTAGCTTAGCAAATCTCTCTTTCATCATTTCAACCTCTGCAAAAATTCCATAATAATAATATAAAAAATGGATATACTCCTCAAAGAAACACACAATAAGATCTCCAATTTGCAAAATACATTATAATTACCTGTTGACAACAAATATGAAGAACAAATTCACTGAGCACTCAAAAGAAAAATGATTAAAAAAAAAAAAGTTAATCTCTCCCATTTTCTCCACCTAGAAAAAGAAAATTCACAAAAGAAGAAGAAAACACCAAATTGCCTCCGTCATTGGCCTCAAATCTCATCTCACCCGATCCCCACAAAAAAACTAACACTAAAAAAGCAAACAACAAAAGAAAAATGAAATAATGATAAAAATAGGTACCGGATAAATCCGTCTCCCGTTTCTCAGGCTTGACATCCCAAATCAACAAGTCCTTTGCTCCAATTCCAGGAAGCACTACCGGCGTTTGAAAACAGAAAGCAGAGGGCAAAGGAGGACAAGGAGACGAAGTCATTGAGCTAGAAGCACCTTCGCCATCAAACCGCCGACACGAAAAACTACTGCAACTCTCGGACTCACTGACGTCAGCACTCAAACTGTAGCTTCCACACCTCTCACTCTGCTGATCCGATTCGTCATCGGAGGATACACTCCCCATATCTTGAGTGATTCAAGATCCAACTCACAAAGTTACTTTTTCTCCCCAAAAAAAAAACAAAAAGAAGTCTCAGTTTCACATTATTAGTTAAAACATTTCATCGAAATGAAAATTCCGACGATGTGGTGTGGTGGAAGTGGCGGTGTTGAGTTGGAAGAAGTGGAAGTGATGATGATTATCGTGAAAGGGAAAGTACTAATGAGAGGAGAAACAGTAGATAATAAAGGAAAAGCACGCTCACTCTCTCTGTGGTCAGGTTTCCTCACATTCTACTCTTTCTCTCTCTAAAAAATGGTGCTTTATCTAATCTCTTTTTCTCACTCTACAGTAGAGGGTAGAAAGAGAAGACGGCCGTTTGCAACAAGGTTGTCTTCTTTTTCCGTAGGTACAGGGATTAGCACCCGACACGCTCCTCTTTTTTGTGGGCCCCTTTCTGCTTACATAGAGTCTTCTCCTTTTACCCTTTGCCACGTCATGGTTTTACTACTTTGCCACGTGCATTTTGGTTTTAGCGTCATTTATTTGGATGCCGATGGAGGGAGTTGGCGTGTGGGTCTGACGAATTGGTAACGGCCGTTTCATTGGTTGGGATTTTTCGCGGGAGCGGGAGGCTTTATTTTATGTGAGGTGTGCTCCTATTTCCAAGCGTCCATTTTTGGATGCTTGAGCTTTGATGCCTTAAATTAGTCATCATTAATTCATGTTTTTCAGTGCGGACCTTAATTAATGGCTCTTGATTAATTTTTCTTTTTTATTATTATGAAAGATTGTATATTACTAGGGTGTTGTTAAACCCAGCTGTTAGACGAGGTGCCGCGGCCTAATCTCCCGGGCGGACCGGGGGTGGACACCTCATGGCGACGTAAGCGATGATTGGCGCCGAAAGCAACCAATCGTGGAATCAAGCTGCTCGGCAGGACCGGAGCTCGGAGTATGGAAGAGTCGCCACCCACGAATGGGAAAATGAACATCGATCCCTTGCGGGAGACCGGTGAGGGTTCGGGAAACTTAGGTACGAGCCGAGAAGGCTAGCTCCTTTCCGGAGAAAGGCTACTAGGCACCCCGACATCGCCCGGTTATGAACCACCGGCCTCCTACTCAGCGTGTTAGGCGATAACGGACTAATCGCATATTTCTTTAAGTTTAAAATTCATTTGAAACCTTTTCTTTCTCGCTTTGAAAACCGTTTTGAGCATGTCATTAAAAGCCACTTTAGTAAAGAATCACCCATTTTGCATGAATTTAAAGTATATAGGAGAGAGAGGGGGAGAAGAATTTGATTTATTCACAGTGCGATTTTATGCTTTAGACTATACACTAACTCTAAACTAATCTCATTCCCCAAAAACAAATTTATTTACATGGTTCGTACCTTAGTCGCCGTTGGAACGATTTGGGTACGTTTCAAAACCCCGTTTAATGGTGTTCGCTCGAGTCGCCGTTGGAATGACTCGAGCGTTTGAAAACGTTAAGCAAACAATTTTAATCTAAAAAAAACGTGATTAAGCATACAAGTCAATTTATTTTGTGCAAAGCCATTTAAGAAAACAATTCAAAACTCTATTATTTACAATGAAAACAATTTTAATTACAATGTTCGCTTAATTCGTAGTTGGAACGAATCAAGGTTTCAAACGTGATATTTTGAAAATGGTTTAAAAATGACAAGAAAACATTATTTACACTCTAGGACTATCTAGAAAAGCTTTAATTTAAACAAACGAATTAAACTCTCTTTTTTGTGATTTATTTTCCCCCCTTTTTACTCATTTATCCTCTAATTACAATAATTAACAATCTAATCTTAATTCACCCAACCAAATGCATTTGAAAGAATATACATATAAGTAGAAAAATAGAGTAAATATATATAGATATACATGTGTACAAAAATGAGTAATAATACCCATTAAAATAAAATAGAGAAAATAATATACATTGATAAGTAAAAAAAGTGATGAAAATACTAATAAGTATAATAAATTTTTATTCTAATCAAAAGCACAAAAAATGAATAAGATTCATGAATAAGAAATTAGTATTTAATCCCTCCCAAAATGGTTTATGATAAGTATGTATAAAAAATAATCCCAAACGCTCCCAAAATAACAAATGTGTATAATTTAAAATGAATTAAAGAGAAAATCTATAAATCTACATATAACATTATTAAGTCAAATTAATGAAAAACAATATATAAATATGTTGCTTAAATAGATACTATATAATTGAAAATGATTTGAATGTATATATTACATAACTATAAACATATATGTATAGAGGACCAAAAGTCTAAAAGTTGAGAAAGAAGGACCAAAACAGCATTTTTTACATTTCAGCAGCTTTACCGACGAAAACTCCGTCGGTAAACAGCCTTTAGTGACAGAAAATGAAGAATTACAGAAACAGTCCACAACTTTCCAGATTTATTCAAAACTTTAAATTAGATCTATTCCATCATTCCGGGTCCCCGAACTACCAAAATTGGATCATAGTTTATAACGGAGAACCCTAAAACGATGTTTTATTTTAAAACGTTACTTGGAAAATATTTTCAAATCTTATAATTACAACCTTTTTAATTCCCGAACTACCTTTTGAATCGGTCTCGGTTCGTATTGGGATATTAAAACGAGGTTTTTTATTTCAAAACAAAACCGAGCATTTATTTAAAACGAGGCGAAAAATTAAATAAATACGAAAAACGTGATAAATAAATAAATAACTAAATGAATAAAATTACTATATAAAATAAATAAAGGAAATAAAATAAAACGAGTCTAGTCCTCGGATAATACCTCAAGATCGGTATCTGACAGTCGAAGTCCGTTGATTCCGCGAATCGTGATTTTCCGGTGTTTTTTTGTGTTTTTGATGAAATATTCAACTTTAGAAAATTTGAATTTTTTTGGAAAAAAAAAATATTTTTCTCCAACAAATTGGCTTTCTCTCTCTAAAAATGTTTAGAGTAAGAAAGCTCCAAAAGTTTCCTCCGTCCCCAAAATGCATGGGGATCCGTGCCTTAAATAGGCAACGGATCCCGGAAGCTTTGGGCGACGCCCAAATAAAATTGGGCGTCGCCCAAAGCCGGTTGGGCGGACGCCCAACCTCAGTTGGGCGCGCGCCCAACTGATGTTGGGCCTTCACCCAACGAGCGTTGGGCGTCCGCCCAACGTCGCTGGGCGCTTGCCCAGCGGCTGCCGGGCGCGCTCGCCCAGCGGCCGTCGGGCGTGCGCCCCGCGCTGTCGGGCGCGCGCGCCCAACGGTCGTCGAGCGCGCGCTCCGCGCTGCCGGGCGTGCACGTCCAGCGGAAGTCGAGCGTGCGCCCCGCGCTGCCGGGCGTGCGTCCAACTGTCGTCGGACACGCGTCAGCTGCCGCTAGGCGCTCGCGCCACGTTGCTGAGCACTCGCGAGCCGTCCACTTGACGACCGCGACTCCCATCAACTTTTCCTTTCTTTTTTTTATTATATATTTTTTCTTCTCTTTTTTAAAATTTCCGGAACCAACCGCTTCGACCGTCTTGTTACAGGTTTTCGTCACAGGTCCTCCGACTCGGTGTCCACACCAGCCCCAATTTCCCACCCCTAACCCCGTGAAAGGACGAAATTACCCTTTCATGGGTTTTGGGGTGGAAAAAGCTATTTTTTTGCTCTCTCGATACACGGGCGTATGGACATCACGCCTCACCTCATGGTGGGGCATGTGAACATCACGCCTCACCGTGTGGTCGGGCGTGATAGCCCCACGCCACACTGTGTGGTCGGACGTGGGACTATCACGTCCGACCACACGGTGAGGCGTGGGGCTATCACGCCCGACCACACGGTGAGGCGTGATGTTCACACGCCCGTGTATCGAGAGAGCAAAAAAATAGCTTATGAATCTCGTAAATAGGCCGTTAAACCCGTAAATAGTCCGTTAAGCCCGTAACTACATAAATGTACTTAACAAAAAAAATTTAAAAACATAAAAATTAAAATAAACATTATTAAACATAAACATTTATAAACGTAATAGAGTAAATTTAATATCTACAACAAAAAGTGTTTAAATGTATGAATGTCTACAACAAAAAATCAGCTCGCCCGACACCACGCATCCATAAACTCATCCATCTCCCTCTTAATGCGTGGAACATCCTCGTCAGATCGGTGGGTAGCCGATAGTTGGGTGACACGCCACAACCAGCTAACCCACTGCAAAAAAAAAGTAATAAATAAATATTAAAAATTAAACACATATAAACTAATACTAAATAATAATATTAAATAATAATAAACTTACAAATTCGCTGTTGGCGCGAGCATGCTGTACCGGTCCAGCCTGTGGTGCATGAAGGAGATGAGGATGCGAATATCGCCTATACCAATCCATATAAGCAGGATCACAAGCAGTGGGATCGTATCCAACTGGTCGGCATCTCCTCCGATCAATGCCCCAAGCCGATGGAAATCTCTGTCAGGTGTCCTCAAATGTGACTAAGGAATGCGTGAGCCTGTACGATAACGACTTCCATGGTCGTACTGCTTTATCAGGTCTAATACGCTCAGCTGGGATAGGCTGAGTATATCCGACCTGTCGCAGCGCTCGATCGGGCATATACGGCTCGACGATGTCTCTACACCGTATCCAACCAGCGTAGGACACTCGAAGCCGATCATCATCGGCGACAGGACCATAAGGCAACCACGTCACCTGGAAAAAAGTAATACTCAATAAAAGTAATACGCAATCGGCCCCCTCCTCACCTGCTCCGTCGCAGCCCCTCTCCGCCTACGACCAGAAATATCTATACCACGCAATCTCGTATGCCGTGGTGTATCATCATCGTCGTCCATATCTAGACGACGAGCAGATGACGGGATGGATTTCCCACCCCTACTAGGCCGCTCCGTCTACAAAAAAAATTACACTAAATTAATAAAATTGTAAATAATGTAACTTATACTAAATTTATAAAATTATGCTAAAATACTACTAAATTAATAAAATTATAATAAAGTTATACTCAATTTATACTAAATTATACTAAAATTACACTAAATTATTAAAATGTTTACTAAAATTAAACTAAAATTACACTAAATTACTAAAATTTTAAAAAATATTAATTTTTATACTAAAATTTATACTAAATGTTTACTAAAATTAAACTAAAATTACACTAAATTACTAAAATTTTAAAAAATATTAATTTTTATACTAAAATTTATACTAAATGTTTACTAAAATTAAACTAAAATTACACTAAATTACTAAAATTTTAAAAAATGTTAATTTTTATTAAAAAAAACGAGGGCGTAAGGGAATCACGCCCGAACCATTGGTCGGGCGTATGCGCATCACGCCTTATCAGTGGTTAGGGCGTATGCGTATCACGCCCTACCATTGGTTTGGGCATGTGGCTATCACGCCCGCACCACTGGTCGGGCATGATACTCATACGCCCGAACCGCAGATCGGGCGTGATGTTCATACGTCCGACTGCGATTCCGGCCGAAATTTTTAAAAACCACAACAGATTCAATTCGATGCAAAAATCAACGAAATAAAGCGGTAAATCTTACCATTTTAGCTTTTCCTTTACGGTTTCTATCACCATCCATGATTCGGCTCACTAATTTGTCCGGATTTGAGCAAAAATCGTTTCGGCTTCTTGAGAGGTTTTGGGTTTTTTGAAATTTAGTGCAAAGGGTATTTCGGTCTATTCACAGGGCTAGAAGTGTAAATTTAGGGCTGGGTTTAGTAAATCACATATTATTAAGGGTAAATTTCAAATAAAACCCGTGTGGTTTCACTAATTTTCAGATAAAAGACTGTGGTTTACTTTTTGTCAAAATGAGGATTATGATTTTTAACTTTAGCAAAATAAGGACTTTTTCGATTGATACTATTAAAATCACCCTTAACGACTTCAAATATGACATATTTTAAGAACTACTAATACTCTAAGCAACTTTAATTCTTCAACTTTTTTATTTTGAGATTATTTAGATGAAGTTTGGTAAAGAAAGAGAAAGTTAATGTTTAGAGAGATGGTTCCAAAAAAGATGATTTTCGAAAATAAAAAATGTAGTTCCATAGAAAATATGACATTGAACAACTTTAATTCTTGAAATTTTTTAATTTCAGATCGTTAAAGATAGTTTTAATAGCATTAATTCAAGTGCGAAACCTCAATCCTCATTTTGACAAAAAGTAAACCACAGTCATTTATCTGAAAATTAGTGAAACCACATGGGTTTTATTTGAAATTTACCCTATTATTAATGGCAAGGCAGATCACATTGATCACGGAGACAAAACTGAGAGATGCCAACCGCGGTTTCCTCAATCAGATAATCGGTTCCTTTAAAGTTTGTCCTCATTTAGCTAGTTCATGTGCTACAATGTTATCCATTCGTCTAATATGCGAGATCCTGATCGATTGAAATTCGTTTGCTGAATTTTTATATCCATAAAGAGCATCGACCCAACTCCCATTAATGGTGATCTTCCTTATAATGTTGTCTCAATGTTGGCATTGTCTGTTTCAAGAACAATTTTGTGCCAGCCACCTTCCCAAGCCAAATCGAGTCCTTATCTAGCCGTCTGCATTTCTGCAATCTCCGCATTCAGTTACGTCCCTTCCTTCCTAGCAGCTGCAAGCAGTACTTCCTCGGTTGTGTCTCAGATCACAACACCAATCCCTCCTGGTAAATCTGCAATCCATGAGGCATCAATGTTCACTTTTGCTATATCTCTCTCTGGTGCTTTCCAACGAACCGAGTCAGTTACCGTCTGTTTTGCAGTTCCTAAACTTTGCACCTCTGGTCATTGCTCCGACCCATCTGCCAGTCTATTCGAATCTCCGCAGCTCTCGTGACAATATTAGTTTTATAGCCTTCCTCCCCATCATGCACAAGTTTATTCCTGTTGTACTATAACAACCATGTCATAGTGGATATCATCTCTAACCGATTGCAATTTTCAATCTCTTTGATCCGTGTAAACCAGTCCCCCATATCCTGTGTGCTCATTTTCCATCTTCGATCCTGTCTAAAGAACTCTTTCCATACGCTTTTCGATTTCTGGCAGTGGAGTAAGGTGTGCATTATTGTTTCACCCTCCTTACCGCATCACGGACATGTTTCAGGCACTGCAACACCTCTCCCGTGAAGTTTGTGAAACATTGGCAAAACATTTCTGCACGTCCTCCACACAAAGTGTCTAATTTATAGATAACCGACTAACCCACGGATAAAAGAAAAAACACAGTTATTTAATAAATATGAAATCAGTAATGTTTAAAATCATAATCACTTACAATGTCACTAATCTCCTACAGAAGACGAGGATGTGAATGACGGGTGTACCAATGCATGTACTAATCATGACAAACCGATGGAGTTCGAGCCAGAGTGAACCGAGATATTGTAAGCACGACCGCCTTGTGAAATGAGTCCTAACAATCCTACACCATCACTGCTGGCACGTCTACCCGATATCTCAAGCTAGACTACGGATGTACGGCCTTGGAAGGTCTCAATATCGGTCTAGGGATGGTCTGCACATAACCCAGCTGGCGAAGGCATCTCCCCGGTATGTAAGGCTCGATCACATGCGAGTATCGTATCCATTCGGCGTATGTCGTCCTCGGGGTACCCATAATGGCATCAGGACCATACAACATCCACATTACCTATACATGTATACAACTAAATTAACATACAAGTAAATCAAAATATTTTAATTGCACTATTTTTATAATTAAAAGGAAATTATACCTCATCCACTGTTAATCCAACAATCCGGGCTCGATATGATATCGGCTGATCATCGGTCTTCTCTAACGCGATAGATGGCCACATGGAAGCTCTAAGAACATCATGGTCCACTGTCACTCCCTCCCGATGAGGTCTGAAGCATGGAAAGTACTCGTAAATCCATGCCTAAAGAAGTGTTAGACAACCTGTGATATGCCACAGTCTCCTCTACTAGCAATACCTAAATGACGATATAGATATGCTAGTGCAGCCGAGCCCCATGAGAATCCAAACGCTCCAACTGCCGAGTCCTTCACCTCCAGCAGGCAGGAAGGTCAGATGCAGTCACTACTTTGTCTATGAACAAGGTGGAACCGAGCATCAGCCACGTCCAAGCTCTAGCCTGGGTATCAAGAATCTGATCTCCTCGACATAACTCCATGACGAAAGTCGCTCGTACTCCGCCAGATTCGTAGTGACCAACCTGCAGCTCAGTTCGAGTCAGCCCGAATAAGTCCATGATGCATGACTGCAGCTCATGTGGACCCTGCTCAGCGGTCACCATGGCCCCATCTATAGGGATACGCAAAATCTACCACACGTCATGTAACAAAATGCTCATCTCACCGAAAGGCATGTGAAATGATGACGTGTCTAGCTGCCACCGCTCCGCAAAAGTCGTAATCAGAGGCGCATTGATGTGGCCATACATGATAGCTGGAAGATGAGCCAACCCAGATGACTCTATACGCGACTAGAGCTCCTCAGAAGCACCATTGTACCATAACACCAGCCTCCCGCAATAAACTGATCTGGTATGGCACCTGAGGATGGCCCTATCCTGCCCGCTCCAAATAGCAGATGCAATATGTCCCAGGAAGCTCGGAATCACAGTACCATCAACTGGACCCCCGGGGATCGAGGCCTTCATGACCCAGTCGTCCTCTACAACACTCTTAGAGTGTTTGTTGCTACCTGAAATTACAGTACACGAATTACATTTGAATCAGAAGTAAATCACATAATAATGACTAAATTTAGCTAATAGTAGAATAAATATATAATGTAATTTTAAATTTCTTACTAGAAGACGACCCTGCAGCCGAAAAACGCCCATCTCGACCCCTCGTCACTACACCAGGGGGTACTAGGACAGTATCAGCACTTAGAGGAGGCATAAAGCCATCTACGTCCATCTCTACATCATTAGCCTCCTCTTGACGCCCAACACGCGCAGCGTGTGCCCTTTGGGCGTCCCCCATCAATCTCTCCGTCAGTAATGTCAGCCTGTAAATTAAGAAAGAAAGCAATTAACTACATATCCAATCTCTAATAAGTTATCTATCTGAAATTTACTTTTTACATTAATAATGACAAATTACCAACATATTATTTCCAAGCTTCAATTCAACGTTTTCGATTTTTTTTTACTATTTCGGATACGCCAACGGGCGTCCCGACATTAAATGTTTTTTAAAAAAATTAAAAACACCCGAAATTGGACGGGGAGGGTAACTCACACCACCTATCCCAGGTCCAAACGAGTGCAGCGCACCAGTCGGTCCTAGGGCCAACTGGTGCGCCGCAAACGTTTGGCCCTAGGGTGGAACGGGTGCGGCGCACTAGTTGGCCCTAAGGCCCCTCTGTTTCGCTACCTAGGGAGAACGGGCACCGCTCCTATTTTTCCTAAGGTGGAAACGGGTGCGCCATCCCATTTCTCCTAAGGAAGAAATGGGTGCACCGCACCATTCCACCCTAAGTCCGAACGGTGCGGCGATCCCGTTTCTGCCTTAGGGAAAACATGCAGTTCATCTGTTTTTCCTAGGTGTCGAACGGGTGGCGCACCCGTGAAGGAAAATAGACAAGCCTAGGCATAGCGGAATAATAAAATTTTATCTATTTTATCTATTTCCCTTTTCCAAGATCTGTTAATTGTTATTTCATATAAAGAGGGATAGAAAGTAATACCTTTATCTAAGAACTATCTACCGTTGCAAACGAAGTGCCCACAACTTGTTATTATCAACTCGTGAACCACGAACGTTTGATTCAACACAAAAACAAAACTAATCAGTAATCAACCTTTAATAAATAGCAATCACAATGATTGCCTCTAACAGAAATCGATACAAGATCAAAGAGGGAGTAAGAAATAAAGTAAATTAGCCGAGACGGCGGCGGAACAATTCCTTCTCCTCTTTTTCTTATGTTGGCATATGGGTCTATTTATAGACTTCCGAAACCCTAATCCTAGTTGTGTTAGTAATTTAATTAATCGGAATCTTATTCTGAATAGGATTCCTAATTAGATAATTAAATAAACACTTTAATATTATCTAAACAATAACTAATTATATTTAGATAATTATTATTAATCAAATTAATAATTAATTAATGTTATGGATAATTAATTAGAGTTTTAATTGCATAAAACATCCGATTAATATTATCAGATAATTCTTTAGTTTAATTCATAATCATAATCTAATTATAATTATTAAACTAAATTAATATGTAAATTTCGGCCCATGTGTCTGTGTCCCGCTAATTACGTTTTCGTCCTCCGATTCCAAGTCCCATATGCGACCCATTAGGTTCTTTATTGCCACTAGCCGTATATATCCTTTGAAATTATTCATCACGATTAATTCCAACATATATATAACGGAATACCGTCGCGAGCTGTTACTAGCATAACCTATGATATTCCCCCAGAGCAATTAAGAAGTCAGGTTGATAACTGACGTTAACCTTTCTGTATTAGGTACAGTATAATACGATCCTTCATCAACTATATCATGTCGGTCAATTCCTTATAACCATGGAATGTGTCAAGGTTACATATAACGAAGAGTCTGGTTTTACTTGTACAGGTTGAATTCACTCTGAAAAGATAAGTTAAGTGAAATGTTCATTTCTACTCTTAACTGTATCACCTTGCAAGGATTTCAGTCAATTCACCACAAGCGGCCATTTGGATATATCTCCCACTTACCGGGAGTGGCGAATGCTCAATCTAACATTAACTATTCTGCAATTACTTTGTGTGATACCCAACCCTGCTCTCACACACCCTAGGCGAACCTATTGGATCGTGCTCGCACAGAATCAAAGTATCAGACTCCATAATCCAGAATCACTAATTTACAAATGTTTGAGTATGAGGATTAGTTATACCTACTAATACCAATGAGATGAACAGTTGACACATTAGATAAATCAATCCATTCTGTTATCTCAAGTCGGGTCCCAATCCTAATGAACTCCTTCACCGGATCCATGTAACTGTCTAGATATCCGAATATCTAAAGCTTGTGAGATCAGCTTTCTGTCTCGACAGAAAACACTGTTACATGCAAGTCTCAATAGTAATATGCCAACCCCTATAACATATCACTTGACTTGGGTTTACTTAATTCTATTGGTCTATTGTAAAGTACAGTCTCACTTCATGCTTGTATGAACACTTAATAACTACTTAAATAAACTTAGGGTTACTTTCTTTATGAAAGATTATTGCCTTTATATATAGTTTCATTTTAATGCTATATATCTGATTAATCAAATGATCAAATAAACAATTTATTCATTAATATTAATATCCTAAAACAATTGTCTTTAGGACACTAAACTCCAACATTCTCCCACTTGGACTAAAGCCAATTGTTCCTGAAACTAATACCAGAAGAACTAAGATGTCTATCGTGAGCTCTTTGTGGTAATGGCTTGGTCAACGGATCTGCAACGTTGTCCTTAGTGGGCACCTTTTCTATTCTCACATCTCCCCTGGCTATGATCTCCCTAATGAGATGATATCGCTTGAGATAATGTTTGGATGCATTATGAGACCGTGGTTCCTTTGCTTGTGCAATGGCTCCATTGTTATCACAGTACAGAGTAATGGGATTCACAATGTCGGGTACCACTCCTAGTTCTGTTATGAATTTTCTAATCCAAACAGCCTCCTTTGCCACTTCCGCAGCTGCGATGTACTCTGATTCAGTTGACGAGAAAGCAACACTTCCTTGCTTGGAACTCTTCCAACTAACTGAACCTCCATTCAGGATAAACTGGTATCCTGATTGGGATCTATAATCATTTTCATCAGTCAGATGACTAGCATCTGAATATCCTTCAATTTTCAATTCTCCTTATCCATATACGAGGAACATGTCTTTAGTTCTTCTAAGATACTTAAGAATGTTCTTGACATCAATCCAATGATCAAATCCCGGATTCCCTTGATATCGGCTCGTCATACTCAATGCGAACACCACATCAGGTCTAGTGCAAAGCATAGCATACATTATCGAACCAACCGCGCTGGAGTAAGGAATTACAGCCATGCGATTCTTGTCACTGTCCGTTTTAGGACATTGACCATTTGATAACTTGACACCATGGACCATTGGTAAGTTACCTCTTTTCGATTCATGCATGTCAAAACGCTTTAGGACTTTGTCAATATATGTAGACTGGGATAGTCCGAGCAGTCTCTTTGATCTATCCCGATAGATCTTAATCCTTAAGATGTAGACTGCTTCTCCCAAGTTTTTCATGGAGAAATTACTCGATAACCAAACTTTTACTATTTGCAACATTGCAACATCGTTTCCCATAAGTAGTATATCATCAACATAAAGTACTAAGAAAACGACTGAGCTCCCACTTGTCTTCTTGTAAACACAAGCCTCTTCTGAGTTTTGTTCGAAACCAAATTGTTTTATGGTTTCATCAAAACGTTTGTTCCAGCTTCTAGATGCTTGCTTGAGTCCATAAATGGACCTTTGAAGTTTGCAAACCTTGGTTGCATTCTTCGACGTGAAACCTTCAGGTTGCATCATGTATACATCCTCAAGTAGGTTTCCATTTAGGAAAGCTGTTTTCACATCCATTTGCCATATCTCATAATCAAAATGAGCGGCAAATGCAAGCAATATTCTGATGGATTTGAACATTGCTACTGGAGAGAAAGTCATAGTCAACACCTTGCCTTTGACGATATCCTTTCGCTACTAACCTAGCTTTATAAGTACTAACCTTTCCATCCATGTCTGTCTTCTTCTTGAAGATCCACCTGCACCCAATGGGTTTTATCCCTTCGGGTGGATCAACCAAAGTCCACACTTGGTTAGTATACATGGAGTCCATTTCAGAATTCATGGCTTCAAGCCATGCTTTAGATTCTGGACTAGTAAGAGCTTCTTCGTAGGTTTCGGGTTCATCGTCTAACACGGGAACCAGTTCGTCATCTCCCACTAGAAAACCATATCTAATTGGGAGTTCACGAATTCTTTGAGACCTACGAGTGGGATATGACACTTGTGTTTCATCTAGTGAAACGGGTTCGGGTTCAATTTCTTCCACATTTTCAACATGTCTTGAAATTCCTCAAGTTAAATCACGCTTCCATTCTGTGTTTCTTCCAAAAACTCTTTCTCTAGAGAAACACCGCGTGTTTGGATACTATTACCTTTTGGTCATCTGGATGATAAAAGTAATATCCCATAGTTTCCTTTGGGTATCCAATGAAGAAACACTTGTCAGATTTGGGATCTAATTTATCTGACACAATACGTTTGACGTATGCTGAACATCCCCATATTCTCATGAAAGAGAAGATAGGTTTTCTACCAACGAATAGTTCGAATGGTGTGGAACTGGCGGATTTGGTTGGAACTCGGTTTAAGGTAAATATGGCAGTTTCTAAGGCATAGCCCCAGAATAATTTTGGAAGAGAAGTGGTGCTCATCATGGATCGTACCATATCTAGTAAGGTGCGATTTCTCCTTTCTGATACACCATTGTGTTGTGGTGTATAAGGAGGTGTCCATTGTGAGCATATTCCACATTCATTTAGATAACTCATAAATTCATCAAAAAGATATTCTCCACCTCGATCAGATCGAAGTATCTTGATAGTCTTTCCTGTTTGATTCTCAACTTCATTCTTAAAGAATTTGAATTTCTCAAAAGCTTCTGACTTGTGCTTCATCAAATAGATATAACCATATCTGGTATGACCATCTATGAAGCTAATGAAGTATCTGAATCCTCCTCTTGCTTGGACTGACATAGGACCACATACATCTGAATGTATTAATCCTAGAGTGTCTGATACACGCTGACCTTTATTGCTGAAGGGTGTCTTTGTCGTTTTTCCTTTTAAACATGACTCACATGTTCCCATTGATTCACAATCAATTGAGTCTATAAGCTCATCTTGATGTAGCTTAAGCATGCATCTCTGGTTTATATGGCCTAAACGACAATGCCACAAGTAAGTTGAATTATCTAATCTAAGTCTTTTGGTATCAATTGTGAAAGCAGAAACTTTATCATTCAAAATATAAATCCCATTTAATGATATTCCTGAAAAATAGAAAATATTATTTCTATAAAATTCACAACCATTGTTCTTAATTGAAACATGAAAGCCATCATCAACTAGACAACTAATAGAAATAATGTTACGAGACATCTCTAGAACATACAAACAGTTCATTAATTCTATTACAAGCCCAGGGGGCAAACTCAAAACATAATCTCCAATTGCGAGGGCGGCAACTCTTGCTCCATTTCCTACTCGCAAGTTTATGTCTCCTTTCTTTAATTCCCTAGTCTGCTTTAGTTCCTGCATATTCATACAAATATGAGATCCACACCCGGTATCTAATACCCAAGATTCAGACTGCGAAATTGAGTTAATTTCAATATAGAACATACCAGAAGTTGAAGCACCTGTTGAAACACCTTTCCATAAGATTTTGATTTGACAAAATCATTTAAGTTTAATCCATGATTAAGAAACAATTAAAGTTAAGTGCTTTGATTTAATTGTACTAATCAGTCTGTTCAACGTTGAGTTTAAATATATATTAAAAAGAAAGACAGGATAAAAGACAGCATGATACTGCACAAGCTGAAGTAAAACACAACTCAGCATCACAAAAGGAAAATAATCTTCAAGAGAAACGTACGAAGATAAAGCTGAGTGAAGATTGGAACTTAGCATCAAAGAAGAGAACTCTGCTTCAGAACAAAGTTTTATAGAACGAAGCTGACCTAGGAAGCTGAGTGAAAGAAGACTCAGCATGAACTTTGGCAAGCAAACAATGACAGCTTCCATCAGAGTAAAGCTGAGTGATAAAAAAGACAGCATGATAAAAGACAAATTCGACAATTGTATGGACCAATAATAGTGGCTTTGAATTACGCAAAAGCCAAATTCCAAGATGCATGGGTCAACTGTCCGTTGCTAAAAGACAACTGCCGTAAGAAAACAAAGTCTGCATGAAAAAGACAAATCTGACGTCTGAAGAATTCAGAAGACAGGATTGGCCTGCACGTCTGAAGCTGACCAGAAGCTTGTCTCCCCAAAAGAGCCGTTTTGGACTCAATGGATAAATCAAATTCAAATGATTTGTCCCTCACATTTCAACTATAAAAGGGACATGGATTTCATTTGGAACTTGGCCGATTTACAGAAAATTACAAGTGAGAAAGATACAAATTCAAAGCACTCAAAACAAAAGAGAAAGCTTACACCAAATCTTCCATTCTCTGTGTAAATGCTAGATTGATTGTTTGTAATCATCTAAAGTGTTCTTTGCTTTAAAAGGAACAAGTGTGTGATCAATTGTAATATTGAGAGCGTGTGTGCTGAGTACTTGGCATTTAGTACTTAGTAGTAGAGAAATCTAGGTGCTGGGTTGTAGCACTTAGTAGGAGTTGAGTAGACAAATAGAGGAAGGTACTCTTGCATATTCAACTGCCTGTAATCAGTTTGTGCTCTACCCTTAAAGAGCTCAGTATTGGATTCTAAAAGCCCAGAGGACTCTAGGGACTGGACGTAGGCAGAGAGGCCGAACCAGGATAAGTGATACTGAGTAATTTCTAGCTCTCTCAAATATATATATATATATGTGCTTGTGTTGATTTTTTATTTACTCAGCATATAAACTGTAAGAAGCTGACACTGAGTAAATTGGAGTGCTGAGTTGGAAACTGACCACACTAGTGTCAATTCCCAATTCTCAAGTAAAACAGTCTTAGTCAGCATTTGACTAAAGCTGTCTTACGCTAAGTTCGGCCAAGCTGACCAAAGCTAAGTTAATCAACTCATCAAAATAATTAAGTCAGCAAGATAAATTAGCGAAAAAGTTATATTAGTTCCTAACCCCCCCCCCCCTTAGAACTAATCACACGGGACCGACAAGTGGTATCAGAGCCTAAGCTCACTACTCTAAGATATAACTATATTGAGCGGATCCCCATAAAATGGCTGAGAACAGCACTCATTTCCTTCCAGGGAACCAAACAACACAGATACTCCATAAGGGATTATCTATTAGTCGGCCTCCCCTATTCTTTGGATCCAACTATACATTCTGGAAGAATAGGATGAAGAACTTTATTCAAGCCACAAACATGAGTGCATGGCTTGCAATAGTTCAAGGCCCATACGTGCCATATAAAACTGTTAACAATGAGAAAGTTGTTAAGAGCGAAACTGAGTGGTCAGAAGATGACCTTAGAAAACTTCAAAATAATGCTTCGGCTATCAATATGCTTCACTGTGCTTTAGATGCTGCAGAATACAATAAAATATCAGGTTGTGAGTCAGCACAGGAGATATGGAAAAAGCTCGAAGTGACCTATGACGGCACAAGCAAAGTCAAAGAGTCAAAGGTGAATCAACACATGAGATTGTATGAGCTGTTCGAAATGAACGACAATGAGGACATCTCCAGCATGAATGCTAGATTCACTAATATTATAAATGAGCTAAAAAGACTCGGCAAGAACTTCGCCGAAGAAGAACAAATGAAGAAAATCCTGAGAAGCTTACCAAAGAGCTGACAAGCAAAGAAAACTACAGTAGAAGAAGCTCAGGACCTGACTACATACAAGTATGATGAGCTAATCGGATCTCTACTGACTCATGAGATCTCAATACAAAAATCACTTGTCATGAAAGCTGTCTCGACAGAAGCTGACTCATCAGACGATGAGGAAATGACCATGTTCACACGAAAATGAAGAAGCTGTTTAGAAAGAATGAAAAGAACAGCAGAAGGCCATTCAGAAAAAATGACAGATACAAAGCTGAGTCCATTGACAAATACAAGAAGGACAGCTCCAAGTTTGTCACATGTTTTGAGTGCCACCAAACTGGGCACATCAAGTCAAGCTGCCCATACCCTAGGTTAGTACGTGAATTCTACTCCAACCTCTGTGTTGATGGAAGTGATGCTGACCATCTAGTCACTCATGTTAAAGGTAAAAAGCTAACCATTACTCCCTCCTATCTCGCAACCTTGCTCAATCTTCCAATCACCGGAAAGGAATTCAGGACCACCAAAGAAAAACTTGACCACACAGTTACCTTCTGTAAACCCGCGGGACACAAAGGGGAAATACCCAGCACGTGCATGGGGCAAAGCCAAAAGATGGCGCACTATATACTGACCAACTTCATCTTTCCGAAGTTCAACTTAGCATCATCCGCTTCAAACTTTGAGCAGTGCTTCATTTGGCACATGCTGACCTACAGCCCCCTCAACATGCCTGTATTTCTGGTAGGTGCACTCCAACGAAGCACTATCAAGCTCAGGCTGGGTTCCCTTATTTCACGAATTCTCGAAGACCACCAAATTGACGTGACAACTGAAGTAGAAACCATGGGAACTGAAATTACTGCTGCATTATTATTTGGGTTAGTGTACAACCAACCCATCAAACCCAAGAAGGGAAAAGGGGTAGTTGAGGGAGATCAGGGGGAAGCTGAGCAAGAAGGTCAGGAGAAAGGGGATGCTGAGCTACCTCAGGATGAGGATATAGCTGTAGTCGAAGCTGCTGTCCACACTAAGCAAGAAAAGAAACGCAAGGCAATCCAGACCAGCTCAAAGGATGTTAATGCTGTCCCTAAGAAAATTCGGGTTGTCACTAAAGGGAAGAAAATTGATGATGACCAAGGTAAGTCAGCAGAGAAAAGAAAAAGGGAATATGAGCCTGAGGAGCTAGAAAGTGAAGAAACTCCTCTGAAGAAGAAAAGGAAAAATGCTGAGCTGAGTCCAGTTGAAGTTGTTACTCTTGGATTTGATGTTCCTGATGATGCTCACTTCATCACAAGTCAAGAGATAGACCTTGAGCAAACTCCAGCTGATCAAGAAGAAGAAGAAGAGGAACAAAGTGACAATGAAGGTCAACATGATCATAATGAGGATGTTGAGCAACATCAAGAAACTTATGCTGAGCAAGAACAAACAGAGCATGCTGAGGAAGTTGAAAGTCTAGCTGAACAGAATGAGACAAGTGATGCTGAGCTCCCAGAGCAAGAAATAGTCAGGGAAGGGCTCAATGTTGATCCTGAAATTGAATCATCACTCGATTCCATTCCTGCTGACTCACCTCCTCCAAAGGCAAGAAAGTTAAGAAGGCTTAAGAAGAAGGTCTGCAAATCTCCAACTATAAACCTCCTAGATGACTCACCTCCAAGGGATGACATTACGGATCTCACAACCACTCATTTTCGGTTCTTCTCCTCACATCCTGAGCCTTCCATACAGGAAAACCAAGCCTATGTTACTCATACCGAGCAACACGCCAAGACTCCAGAAAATCCAAACCAAACCGAGCAAATACTCAAAGTCCTAGCTACTCAGGGAGAAAAGCAAGCTAAGGAAAACTCTACTCCGCCTGAGGTGCCTCTCCCTGCACCAACTCAAGACCATGTTGAGCAGGTAATTCTCTCTGCCGATCCACCTCCTTCCCATCATAGTGTGCAGAACATTGAGCAGTCAGCTCCTGCTGCTCATCCACATCAAAGTCCAGTTGCTGACTAAGCTGGAACTTCAACTCATGGCCAGCACCAAAACTCTCCATCAGGTGGTACCAAAACTCCGGCAGTTAAGCCAAGTTCTGAAACACATTATGCCTATCTTTCTGCCACTGAGTCTGGACGTCGCATTATAGACTCCACTCAACATCTTCTTCAGGACTTAAACAATTCCAATACTGATGCTGCTAGGACGGCCAATGCTGAGTCCCAAGAACTCCCATCTGTCACTCAGCTTCTCAATGAGATAAAAAATCTCAAAGACTTAGTTAGCGTCATGACCACCATGCAAGCCCAGCAGTCCAAACAAGAATCGATTGATAAGCTGGCCGAGCTGCACCTTTTGATGGTAAATCACATTGACTCTCTCCAAGGTCAGATCCATGCTCTCCAGAGTCAGCTCAATGCTCTCCCCACAATCAACACAGGCTATGCTACCTCTGCTGAGTTAGATCATTGCTTCACCAAACTGACTTCTGAGCTGATGGAGCTCGTGATCTTCTTTCTTCATCTTCCTAATGCACGATGGATGAAATAAGTGAAGCTGTCCGTCTTCTGAATCTCAACAAAGAGGAGATGGAAACTGACATGGTCAAGACCAATACCATTCTCCAAACCACTCAAAGCCTATTTCGCCATGTTCGTCATACAAACGCTCAGCGTGACATCTATGACAAGGCTAACCTTATAATGTACCATCAATCCTATGCCCAACTCGCGGAAGCAATGTCCTGGTTCGCTAAGTCATAAGAATACATGCTCAACATGATCAGCTCCTCCATCCGCATCCCAGGTTCAGTTCTAGATGATGGCGTTCCCGTGCTTGATGGATTGTTTGAAAGCACAAAACGTCTCAAGGCATACTCCGTCAAACTGGCTCATGCTTCTCTCAATGACACCTTCATTACTCCTCCGCCTGATGGTGGCAAAACGGGGGAGAAAAGCCAAGCTGCTGGAACTCAGCAAGACCCAATGGAAGCTTCAGGAAGTAAGCAGTGGAAAGACAAAGGCAAGGGAAAATTGTATCAGGCTGCTAGAAAACAATAGCTTAGTCAACTTAGGACTTAGCTTTTTTCTGTATGTATGCTTGATGATTTGAATACATGCTTAGTATCTTCTCTTTCAAATTGACTTACTCTAATACCAAAACTAATCATGTATCAAACTGAGTGAACATTTAAAACTCTTCTGAAAATTGAAAAAGATAAACATGTCTTCTCTAAAAGATTAAAGTCAATACATGCAACCCTTATGGGGGAGTAATTTCAGAAGAATAAAATGTAATTCAATCATTGGGAATTCCAATACTGAGTTCCATAAATTAAATATTTTGCCAACATCAAAATGGGGGAGTTTGTTGAAACACCTTTCCACAAGATTTTGATTTGACAAAATCATTTAAGTTTAATCCATGATTAAGAGACAATTAAAGTTAAGTGCTTTGATTTAATTGTACTAATCAGTCTGTTCAAAGTTGAGTTTAAATATATATCAAAAAGAAAGACAGGATAAAAGACAGCATGATACTACACAAGCTGAAGTAAAACACAACTCAGCATCACAAAAGGAAAATAATCTTCAAGAGAAACATACGAAGATAAAACTGAGTGAAGATTGGAACTCAGCATCAAAGAAGAGAACTCTGCTTCAGAATAAAGTTTTGTAGAACGAAGCTGACCTAGGAAGCTGAGTGAAAGAAGACTCAGCATGAACTTTGGCAAGCAAACAATGACAGCTTCCATCAGAGTAAAGCTGAGTGATAAAAAAGACAACATGAATGATCCGTTAGCTAAAAGACAAATTCGACAACTGTCTGGACCAATAATAGTGGTTTTGAATTACGCAAAAGCCAAATTCCAAGATGAATGGGTCAACTGTTCGTTGCTAAAAGACAACTGCCGCAAGAAAACAAAGTCTGCAGGAAAAAGACAAATCTGACGTCTGAAGAATTTAGAAGATAGGATTGGCCTGCACGTCTGAAGCTGACCAGAAGCTTGTCTCCCCAAAAGAGCCGTTTTGGACTCAACGGACAAATCAAATTCAAATGATTTGTCCCTCACATTTCAACTATAAAAGGGACAGGGATTTCATTTGGAACTTGGCCGATTTACAGAAAATTACAAGTGAGAAAGATACAAATTCAAAGCACTCAAAACAAAAGAGAAAGCTTACACCAAATCTTCCATTCTCTGTGTAAATGCTAGATTGATTATTTGTAATCATCTAAAGTGTTCTTTGCTTTAAAAGGAACAAGTGGGTGATCAATTGTAATATTGAGAGCGTGTGTGCTGAGTACTTGGCATTTAGTACTTAGTAGTAGAGAAATCTAGGTGCTGGGTTGTAGCACTTAGTAGGAGTTGAGTAGATGAATAGAGGAAGGTACTTTTGCATATTCAACTGTCTGTAATCGGTTTGTGTTCTACCCTTAAAGAGCTCGGTATTGGATTCTAAAAGCCCGGAGGACTCTAGGGACTGGACGTAGGCAGAGAGGCCGAACCAGGATAAGTGATACTGAGTAATTTCTAGCTCTCTCAAATATATATATATATATATATATATGCTTGTGTTGATTGTTTTATTTACTCAGCATATAAACTGTAAGAAGTTGACACTGAGTAAATTGGAGTGCTGAGTTGGAAACTGACCACACTAGTGTCAATTCCCAATTCTCAAGTAAAACAGTCTTAGTCAGCATTTGACTAAAGCTGTCTTACGCTAAGTTCGGCCAAGCTGACCAAAGCCGAGTTAATCAACTCATCAAAATAATTAAGTCAGCAAGATAAATTAGCGAAAAAGTTATATTAGTTCCTAACCCCCCCCCCCCCTTGGAACTAATCACATGGGACTGACAGCACCGTCCTTTCCCTTCTTAAGAGAAGCTAGGTACTCCTTGCAATTTCTCCTCCAATGCCCATCTTTACCACAGAAGTGGCATTCCCCTTTGGGCTTCTTGACTTGCTTTCCTTTGGCCTGGACTAACTTGCCTCCCTTGTTCTTCTTGGGATATTTAGGACTGGGAAAATTCCCTGTCCTCTTATTTGATCCCTCAATCACAAGAGCGGGTACCACCTTATCTTTCTTCAGGTTGGGCTCAACAGCCTTGAGCATATTGGCAAGCTCTTCAAGAGAGGTGTGTAAGTCATTCATTTGGTAGTTCATGGTGAACTATGAATAACTATCCGGGAGGGATTGAAGAAGCAAGTCTACACTTAGTTCATGATCCATCGCAAAGCAAATACTTGAAAGTTTAGTGATATAGCCAATCATCTTGACACAACGTGTCATAACAGATGTGCCTTCTTGCATCCTGTAGTGAAACAACAGTTTTGATATCTCAAAATGTTCGCACCGAGTCTGTTTTCCAAACAACTCCTTTAAGTGCATGACAATAGAATATGCATCCATCTCCTCATGTTGCCTTTGCAGATCTGGTGTCATCGATGCAAGTATGACGCACCCGGCGTGTTCATCATCAGATTTATGCTTCTGATAGGCATCAATCTCTTCAATGGGTGCATCATCAGCCGGAAGAACGGGTATCGATGTATCCAGTACATACCCTATCTTTTCGAACTTCAAAACAATTTTGAGGTTACGAAACCAGTCGGCGAAGTTTGAACCATTCAACTTGTTATCGGTAAGGATATTTCTTAGATCGGTTTTTGACATGATTGTTTTTAGAGTACGATTTGATAAAATTAACCTGAGAGTGAGAAAAGTGACGGATGTTATTCATTTGTTTAATTTACTTACAATTTAAATACGTTGGACTTTTATGTTTTTAAATTGCTCCCACTATTTTACCAAATTAATAACCCTCTACATTAATTCGAATGATATTCATAATTCCTTTAGTGAGCTAGAATCCTAACTCCTGAAATTTCACCTTGAGTTTACTCAACAAGCTAGTTTCATTCATTAGGTAGATTCATGTAATCAATCACATCAAAACATGTGATTTCTAGGTTGTTGGGTTACTAACCACATTAGTAACTGATATGTGTCGTCTATCAATCCCAACCATATTGCCCATTAGGTTAGAACAACATGAGTTTACTCATCCAATTATTTTATCCTAATTTAAGCATTACCCCATATTCGTGAAAAACAATTTTTTCAATAATTCAGGTGTTAGCATAAGACCCCGAGCTTGAGTTTACTCAATAACCCAAAGGCCCCCAGTACTGCCGGCTGAATTATAATATTAGGGAGGGGTAATCGATTTTAATAACTTGCTTATTTACTTAACTTTTGATTAGTGATGGATTTTATTTAAGTCACATAATCTAACCTAGTCTTAATTTGCCTTAGCACATATCAAACATTCATACATTCAACATTGATAATTATGGACATTTCTCTAAGTTTATTCCGTTGAGCCAGAAACGGAATAAAGGGTCACCCTAGGGAAATACTAACTATTACATATTTCTCTTTGGGTCCTCCGTCTTCTCCTTGGCGCCTTGAATTACAACAATATTCTATTTCTAAGAAACTTCAATTTAGTTGAAGGGATTTGGATGATAGGAGAAATACAATAGAGAGTAAGAGAAGGCAGGACACGCAGGTCCTATTTAAATACCAAAAGACTAAATAACGATTATAGAGGGTCTAATATGTCCATAACGCCAAACATGCATAGACTCAATTAAACTAAATTTAATTGGTTGATTACATAAACTATTTATATAATATTTGAGTTAATCAAATTAACAACTTAAATTAATTTTCATCCAATTTTAATTATGCATATCCTAATTAATTCGTATAATTCATTTAATGCTTTGAATTACTTATATCAAATATTTAGGTAAAACAAACTTTTAAATAAATTGATTTTGATAATCAAAACAAATTATTATATTCTGAAACATATGTATATATATATATATTTAAAACCGGTCTTTTAAAACACCTTTTAAAAAATGGTATCATCGATTGGGCTGGGCCGATTTAATCGGCCCGACCCTATGGTATAACTGCTGTCGTAGGGCAGCAGCTAGCGGCCAGGCGCTGCTGCCGCTGGTTGCTGCCGCAAGGCAGCAACCAGTCGCAATAGCGGTCGGGGTTGCCACCTCGCGGCAACGACCCCGAACAACTGTTGACATTTATTTTTTTATTATATATATATAATTGTTCTAAAACAGTTTCAAAACAATTTTCAGAATATTAAAACAGTTTTATCTTTTAGATTTAATAAAACAAAACGTTTTAATTATCTAACTATAAAACCTTTAGGTTTTGTTTAAACGATTATCAACCGAAATAATCAGGAACTATGCATAATCAGTTTTAATTAACAAGTAATCAAAATTTATTTATCGTTAGATTAATTGAACTAACCGATTAATTAATTTGTCCTAACAATAAATCTATTCAATCTGATTGAATAACCCTTTTATTTACATATATGAAATAACAGATTAACATAGGCTCTGATACCAATGAAGGAAAATAGACAAGCCTAGGCATAGCGGAATAATAAAATTTTATCTATTTTATCTATTTCCCTTTTCCAAGATCTGTTAATTGTTATTTCATATAAACAGGGATAGAAAGTAATACCTTTATCGAAGAACTATCTACCGTTGCAAACGAAGTATCCATAACTTGTTATTATCAACTCGTGAACCACGAACGTTTGATTCAACACAAAAACAAAACTAATCAGTAATCAACCTTTAATAAATAGCAATCGTAATGATTGCCTCTAACAGAAATCGATACGAGATCAAAGAGGGAGTAAGAAATAAAGTAAATTAGCCGAGACGAGGACAGAACAATTCCTTCTCCTCTTTTTCTTATGTTGGCCGAAATACTGAGGCTATGGGTCTATTTATAGACTTTCGAAACCCTAATCCCAGTTGTGTTAGGAATTTAATTAATTGGAATCTTATTCTGAATATGATTCCTAATTAGATAATTAAATAAACACTTTAATATTATCTAAACAATAACTAATTATATTTAGATAATTATTATTAATCAAATTAATAATTAATTAATGTTAGGAATAATTAATTAGAGTTTTAATTGCATAAAACATCCAATTAATATTATCAGATAATTCTTTAGTTTAATTCATAATCATAGTCTAATTATAATTATTAAACTAAATTAATATCCCTAACTAATATGTAAATTTCGGCCCATGTGTTTGTGTCCCGCTAATTACGTTTTTGTCCTCCGATTCCAAGTCCCATATGCGACCCATTAGGTTCTTTATTGCCACTAGTCGTATATATCCTTTGAAATTATTCATCACGATTAATTCCAACATATATATAACGGAATACCGTCGCGAGCTGTTACTAGCAGAACCTATGATATTCCCCCAGAGCAATTAAGAAGTCAGGTTGATAACTGACGTTAACCTTTCTGTATTAGGTACAGTATAATACGATCCTTCATCAACTATATCATGTCAGTCAATTCCTTATAACCATGGAATGTGTCAAGGTTACATATAACGAAGAGTCCGGTTTTACTTGTACAGGTTGAATTCACTCTGAAAAGATAAGTTAAGTGAAATGTTCATTTCTACTCTTAACTGTATCACATTGCAAGGATTTCAGTCAATTCACCACAAGCGGCCATTTGGATATATCTCCCACTTACCGGGAGTGGCGAATGCTCAATCTGACATTAACTATTCTGCAATTACTTTGTGTGATACCCAACCCTGCCCTCACACACCCTAGGCTCTCACCTATTGGATCGTGCTCGCACAGAATCAAAGTATCAGACTCCATAATCCAGAATCACTAATTAACAAATGTTTGAGTATGAGGATTAGTTATACCTACTAATACCAATGAGATGAACAGTTGACACATTAGATAAATCAATCCATTCTGTTATCTCAAGTCGGGTCCCAATCCTAATGAACTCCTTCACCGGATCCATGTAACTGTCTAGATATCCGAATATCTAAAGCTTGTGAGATTAGCTTTCTGTCTCGACAGAAAACACTGTTACATGCAAGTCTCAACAGTAATATGCCAACCCCTATAACATATCACTTGACTTGGGTTTACTTTAAGTCTATTGGTCTATTATAAAGTACAGTCTCACTTCATGCTTGTATGAACACTTTATAACTACTTAAATAAACTTAGGGTTACTTTCTTTATGAAAGATTCTTGCCTTTATATATAGTTTCATTTTAATGCTATATATCTGATTAATCAAATGATCAAATAAACAATTTATTCATTAATATTAATATCCTAAAACAATTGTCTTTAGGACACTAAACTCCAACAACTCGTTCAGGCAAAAATCAACGAGTTCTCTCTTCGATTTTGGAGACGGAACTCGTGTTTTCGAACAAATTTTCAAAAAAAAACTTACCGGAATACCCATGAAACCTTTTCCCATCCCGTGTTTTGGTGCCATGATGTTTTAGGTCGGGTTTTTTAAAATCCAAAAAAAGTTGATAGGATTTTAGGGGTTTGTGAATTTGGATGGAAATTATGAAAATGACATAAATATCTAAAGGGGACTGTGATGAGTAATTAAGGTGCGGTAAATAGTACTTCACTTTATAGAGAAATACATTGAATATATAATTAATGTACTATATATTACCCCGTGATTAGAAAGCTCTATTTTTCATATGAGGGAAATTAATATAATACTAATAATTGGGGGTGAAGAATGTACTTGTACAATTGGGTTATGCAATTAAAAATGTATTTTGCAGAAATGATAATGGAGGATAACGTAGACAATATGGCAACCACAAAACAGTTGGCGTGCGTAATTTATGGGAATTAAACAACGCAAGTACCATTTCTGTTTCATTATACATTGGACAATTTAGGGGGCTCAGGGATGTGTTATGCCTTTATTTTAATAAATTGATGTTTGATTTTTTTAGTTTTAATACAACTTCTACAAAAAGTTTCACTGAACTTACCTAGTAATTGTGATGATTTAAATCTCTAAATTTATTAAAACATAATCAATATATCAAAGATATAAAATTAATTTATTTTAAAAATTTAGAATTACGAATTGGATTTTTATTTTTTAAGTTTTAAATATTTTTAAAAATTTAAACGAATTAAAAAATATATATATTTTTTTTTGACAAGGAAGAGTCATCTTTATTAAATATCAGTAACAAGAGCAGTACATACACAATGAGGAGGTTCTGAAATCCAGACCATCCTCTCGAAAGCAGGTGTAGCTGGACGGGCTAAAGAGTGAGCAGCGGAATTCGCTGACTTACGAATAAATGAAATTGACACATTAACTATATCCTTAATAAGGATTTTGCAGTCTTCAATAACTAGATCCAGAGCCGAATTGCCACTAGTTTCTCGCTGAATAGCATACACTAGCAATTGTGAATCCGATTCCACCAACACGTTTTGCCTGCCAGACTCTTTCAACCAACTCAACGCTTCACGACATGAGATCGCCTCCATTAAAAAAGGGTATAGAGAGCAGTAAATAGTACCGTTACCTGCAGTCTGGAACCCACCACTGCTGTCCCGCAAGATGAATCTGTAACCGGCAGTACCCAAGGCAGAAAATATAGCCCCGTCAATATTGAGTTTAATCATACCTGGCGGGGGTTTGCACCATTTCTGAGTTACATCAGCAGTTGTCACAACCGCATCACGTCCCTGACTCTGAGCAGCTTTCCAGCTTGAAATGAACTGCATGGCAGCGGAGAAGAGTATGGTAGGCGGTATGACTTGTTTTGACCATACTTTATTGTTCCGATTGAGCCATAAGAACCAGTAGCAGACCGCCACCGTACCAGTTTCCGACGGGAACAATAATCCCAGCTTCTCCCAGAACTCCCTAAATAAAGAGCAAGAATCTCCCAGCCCTGCAATGCTAGTCAGACCCCAGAAAAGCCGAGCCTGACGACAGCCAACTAAAGCATGGAAGTCGTCCTCTTCCGATTGTAGGCATGTCGGACACATGTTATTGAAGGGAACCCTTCGAGCAGATAAAGCGCACAGTGATGGTAAATTGATGGGGCGTGCGTACGGGTAGAGCTCTACGATATATATATTATGATAAGTGCGTTACGACTATGGATGTGATCTTCTTAAATGCTCTATCTCTACTAGACGCTACTACTTAGGGGCAAGTGTACCCCGTCGTATCAAGTAATAATCCGATGAGATTTATAACTACAAGTATTAAACGACTCGGTTTTATACGTTATCTAAGCGGTGAATACTTTGAGTTGATTCGGGGAACAACTACAAACTACTCCTAACTACGGGTGAGATAAATTTATATAACAAAAACTCTACGGAATGATATGGATGGCGATAAGTTATAAATATGACAAACAAAGACTCCCAATATATATACGGTTAATGATTTACTCTTGCAATGACGACTACGTGTAGTGTGACCGACTCGTGAAGTACTTAGACTACGTGGTTCCTAGTCAAGGCGTGTCTAATGCCCGGGATCAGAAATTAGGGCCCGTAAGTTTCGTGGTTTGTCAATTCCTACGGTTTCCAGAGCGTCACTTCCGGTAAGGCAACACCTATATGAATCCCTAAAGATAGCCCGAATGGCGTCGGAAATCGCGTTTCCCTACACAATAATCAATTACGAGTATCAAAACAAGTAGCAAACATCAACACATATATAGAAAAAGAGATTATGAATCATAAATTATAAATATGGAATACAACCAAGCCTAGTACATAGGAAGAGTACAAGCTAATTAGCAAGTGAAAAGGGAAGAATCCACCCTCGGAACTAGCTAACCGGACTCAAGGCCGTCTCTTAGGACTTGGAGGTGGAGCTTTCGAGCTTGGTGAACGGAGATGGAACGGAACTTTGACGGAATGCCGGAATCAACGAACAAGCTCTCAAGGTAATAGAGTTTTGCTATGTAAAATAAAATCTAAAACTAAGAAATAAGAACTTAATCTATAGCAAGAAGTGTATATCAAGAGTTGTGTACTAAATGAGTGCTAGTCACTCCTATTTATACACATCAAGCTAGGGGTAGAATTGTAATTTCACAAGATACAAGTATGGAGCTACATTATTTCTGCAGTTTTCCCATGACACGTCCCGCGTATGGTGGTGGACGCCCCGTGTTTTTGCTCATTCCGTCAGAAATCTCCTGCATGTGGACCAAATCCAGATCTTGTTGTCTCAACCACGCCCCGCGTAGACTGGGGTACGCCTCGCGTGGTTGATCTTCTAAGATTTTATTGCTTGAATTAGGTCTTTTACGTCTCGCGTGGCCTGGGGGACGCCTCGCATATATGAGTTCCTGGAATTTTATCTTGAAGAACTTCCCATACACGCCCCGCGTATATGGGTGTACACCCCGCATATTGTTAGTTGACTTAGAAGATCCTGCAGTCTGACATTCATGATTGAGACATTATTGCTGATCATTGCTCATACGCCCCGCGTGGAAGGTGGGACGCCCCACGTGGCAGTGGGTGAGTTCCACGTGGTGTCTGCAGATTGAGCAATTATTTCTGACAGTGTGTTCCACGCCCCACGTGGAGGGTGATACGCCCCGCGTATGTCGGTGGATTTTTGCTCCTTACTCGTACCTGAAATACAATTCTCGAGAGCCGAGTTAGCTTGACGTTTTATTTTCTAAATTTACTCAAAATAAAGACAATTAACCGAAAGTGCGGAATTTATTTTTATTTTGTTATTTTATTAAAATCTACTTATTTTTGTAATTAAACTTATTTATTTAGTCCCAAATTAAACTGTAAATCACGCTAAAAGATAGGGACGAAACACCCCTATCATAAACAGCCAGCCAAAGTTCTCCAAATTAGATTTTTTATCTTGGGCAGAACCTGAAGTGCCCACACCGAATCCCAGTTTACACCGGCAATTGTCGATGAAGAATTATTACCATATTTTGCAGCCCACAGGTGTTTATACGCACTTTTCACGCAAAACTTGCCTCTTTTTCCCCAGTACCATTCCCACGCATCAAACACCAGACGAAGACTTAGAGGAATCCTTCGTATAAGTTCTATATCCCGATCCACAAAGATCCCATTGATTAATTCCAAGTTCCACTCCCCCGAAGGCTGTCGGATGTTATTCACAGTTTCCACTTCTAGGCCCGGTAGGCGCTCACTTTCGATAAAAGGATGGTCATGTTCAGGTAGCCAAGGGTCTTCCCAAGTGTTAATAGACTCCCTTGTCCCAACAACGCGTCTAGCACCAGAAATAACAAGTGACTGTGCAGCATGTATACTTCTCCATATAAAGCTGGGCTGATTGCCAAAATCAGCCTCAAGGAAGAAAGAAGAGGGAAAGTACTTAGCCTTATATACTCGTGCAAGTAATGAATCTGGGTTAGTTAGAATCCTCCAGCCTTGTTTAGCTAGGAGAGCAAGATTAAATAGGTGTAACTTTCGAAAACCCAATCCTCCTAAGCTCTTTGGGGCACACAGTTTCTCCCATGACTTCCAATGCAGGCCTCTCTCCTCAGAACCAGTTCCCCACCAAAATGAGTTCATCATTCTTTCCAGATCATCACACAGAAGTTGAGGTAAGAGGAATAGACTCATAGCATAGTAGGGGAGGGCTTGGATAATAGATTTTAACAGAATCTCCTTACCGGCTCGAGGTAACATTTTTGCCTTCCATGATGTGACCCTTGCTCTGACTCTGTCTACAATGTATTGGAACACTTGTGTTTTACTTCTTCCAACTAAAGCTGGGAGACCAAGATATGTTGCAGTGCCCAGCCCTATTGGTACTCCAAAAACTGAACTCAAGGTCAAACGGAGACTCGCGCTACAATTTTTGCTGAACGAGATTGAGGATTTGGAGAAGTTTACCTTCTGCCCAGAAGCTGCTTCATATTCGTGCAAACACTCCTGAACCGCTAAGCACTCTTCCTTTATCGCTTTGAAGAACAAGTAACTGTCATCTGCAAAGAAGAGATGAGAGATTGACGGGGCTGATTGAACTATCCGGCAACCATGGATCTGACCCTAAGCTTCTAAACTTTGCAAAGATGCTGATAAGACTTCTGCAGAAATTAAAAAAAGATAGGGAGAGATAGGATCACCCTGACGTAGACCACGTTGTGGCAGAATTGGTCCAATCACATGATTATTGTGAGTAACATTGTATTTGACCTTTGTAACACACTGCATTACCAGAGATATCCACCTGTCAGCAACGCCTAACCTCTGCATCATTTGTGCCAAAAACGCTCACTCAACCCGATCATAAGCCTTAGCCATATCAAGCTTAAGAGAAACATACCCTTGTTTACCTCGAGTTCTATGCTCCAAGAAATGGTTTACTTCAAATGCAAGCATAATATTGTCCGTAATAAGCCATTCGGGAATGAAAGCGCTCTGTGTAGGCGAGATAATAATATCCAGAACCTTCTTCAACCTATTAGCAACTGTTTTTGCCAGAATCTTATAGATAACATTGCATAAAGTTATAGGCCTGAGAAAACCGCCCTCTTTATCTCATCCGCAGTATACGGTTGGAGAAGTTTAGCATTTAGTTCCATTGAGTTTTTTGGCTGAATATTGTTCAAAATAGATTCAGAGCGACACCCTGAAGAAGTGAAGATTTCTGTAAAATAGTCTAAAATTAGAGAAGGTAACCCTGTCTCCCAGTCGACCCAGTTCCCATCCTCATCTTTCAGCCGTCGAATTTCATTCCTTTTGCGCCTACTGTTAGCAGTAGAGTGAAAAAAATTTGAGTTCTGATCACCAGCTTTGAGCCAAAGGGTCTTGCTTCTCTGCTTCCAATAGGCTTCTTGTTGGAGGAGAAGCTCATCTAGGCGATTCCTAGCAGCCAATAGTGCTTCGACCGCCAGCCTATCAGTACAAGATTTCAGTCTTCTAATTTCTGATCTGCAGTAATGAATTTCTTTCTTAAACCGACTGCGAATGTTGTTTCCCCAAGCTGCAAGTATTTTGCCACATTTTTTCTGTTTAACTAGAAGTCCTCTAGCATTTGAATGTTGCCAGGCCAAAGTTATCTGGTCTTTGCAATCAGTTTCTTTTATCCACGCATTATGATCACAATATCTGTAGTGTTAATTAGAGACAAGAAGAGTACATTATGATCACTGCATTGAGCATCTTCATTTAAGACCGATGCCGAACTAAACTGCGAAAACCAACTGTTATTAGCAAGGGCCCGATCAAGTTTCTCTTCTATAGCATTTATTGAACCACGGCTCTTTCCCACGTGAATGGATAACCCTTCATACTAACTTCTGACAATCCACAATCTGTAACAGCATCACTAAAGCCCCTTAGCAAGGAAGGGGGGTGTCTGTTACCTCCTCTCTTCTCAAATTGAGAGAGCATATCACTAAAGTCCCCAATAATAACCCAGGGATCAGAATTATTCAAGCTAAGACTCCTCAATAACTGCCAAGAATCAGCCCGACGCGACCGTTCGGGGAAGCCATAAAAACCGGTTAATCGATACTCCGATAAACCTAATAAAGTGACCCTGAAGTCAATGAAATTAGAAGAATAACCAAGCAACTGAACCGAATTAACAATTCTCCATAAGAGTGCTACGCCCCCTCCATTATTAATTGGATCAACAAAAAACAGACCTTCAAAAGAAAGCTTTCGTTTCAAAGCTTCCACCTTAAGTCAACTGCATTTAACCTCCATTAGAAAGATGAACTCGGGATGTAAATTGGCAGAGAAATCCACCAGTTGACGAACTGTCCGGGCGTTCCCAATCCCCCGGCAGTTCCAGGACAATATACTCATGCTATCTTGCGAGTCGGGCTACCACTACTCGCTTCTGGGATATTTTCAAAACCTGCCTCCAATCTCTCTATATTGTTTTCCTCACAGTCCATAAGATTTTTTGAGCTTCCTTGTGTATCTTCAGCTAATGATCCTGAGCGCTTGCATTTCGGGTCAGAAATTTCAACACCAATATCTTCTAGCGTCTGATTGATATACTCTTTGTCTTCAGAAGTTGCCTTACCCTTATATAGTGTCTTAAAACCCGGAAGAATGACTAGCAATTTTCGGAATACTAACCTCCCATTCACCTGGATCGGCCCCTGGGGCAAACCCTGAAGTGACACTGTTTGTCTGAGTGAGGTTCTGGAAAGGTCGGCCAAACAGAAACCTTGATTGCTTAGGGACTTAGGAACGACGGGTAGGGGTTCTAAGCCAGCGCCCATATACTCTCTCTACTTTCATCGGATCAGCCACTTGTAATAGAGCGTGACAGAATTTATCTGCGTGCCCTATATGTCCACAGACAAAGCAAAAGGTTGGAAGTCGTTCATATTTAAAGTTTACCCAAAAAATATTTCCTCCCTGAACACTTATTTGCATTTTCCTCTTAAGTGGAGCAAGTACATTAATTGAAACACGAATTCGTAGGTAGGTACGAGAGGCCCCAGTGAAGTTATTCGGGTCAGCTTCCACAAAAACACCCATATAGTTACCTATGCTGACAGCCACCTTTTCAGACATAAAACGGGCAGGGAGATCATAAACCTGCATCCAAAAATCAGTGTGAGACAAGTGAATATCCAAAGGATTTTGATCATCCTCTAGCCTTTTTAGCATCAACAATTATTGTTCAAAAGCCCAAGGTCCACCTGATTACCCTATCCCGTTCCCATGGATGGTAGAACTCAAAACGGAACAAATTGGGAACTAGTCCTGATTGAATTTCCTCGTCTAAGGTGATTAGAGCACTTCTGTCAATAATCTCTTCCATCAATCAATAAATGAAGATTGTAATGTAATTTTTAGGTTACAACCGCAAGTTCCCTCTTTTTTTAGGTTTTTCCTTTGAAAGAACTGTAGAATAGAATTTGTTTAGGGATTAAAATCTGCTAGGTTCTTTTTTGGAAATTAATAAACCTCCAAGTTCAGGTTCCAAGTTATGGCCAATTTTATCTTTTTGAAATTCAGTACAGGGAGGTTAACTGAACCAAAGACTAAGGGAGGCGGACGACGACGGAAGAACCAGGCGGATCGGAGTCGGAGGCGGACGACGATGGCAAAACCAGTCGAATCAGAGTCAGGCGGAACGGAGGGAGGCAGAACGGAGACGAAACTGAGCGGCAGGGAAGTTTTAGGTCACAACTATCGGAAGCCGACGACAGTGGAAACCATAGGATCAACGACAGCGACGGCGGGAGAGAGGTAGAGCAGAGACGAGGCGGAGCGGCAGTGAAGAATCCGGCAAAGCTGCAGATCCAGAAAACGTAGACGACGAGGGCGGCGGAACTGGCTCGACAAAAGCGAGATGATCAACAAATTATTTTAAAAAGGTAACGAAATACTTTATAAATTTAGAGAGTCGATTTAATTTTTGTAACAAGTTCAATGAGCTTTTAATGTATTAAACTTTTTTATATATATTTGGTCATAATAAACTTATGATAATTAAAAAAGATCTAACTTTAAGATAAAACTTAATTAGTAAAATGTTATCCATTTAATTTCTTTTTAAAATTTTATTTGTAACAGTAAAAAACAAACTTTATAAAGAAAAAGTAAAAAATAAAATTGTAACTTTAACAAATACAATTTCAAATATAGATTAAATGAACAACTTTTTTTAAACTTAATTAGATACTCAAATTCTGATGAAAATTTGATAAAAAAAATAGTTTTTTTTGAAACACATTACAAATAAAAAATATTAGAGCTCGGTATCACAAAATATAACGATTAGAGTATCTCTAATAGAGGATGTTTGGAAGAGTGTTTGGTTTGGTGATGTAACAATGACTTTAACAACTTTTAAAGATTGTTATTTAGAGCATCTTCAATTGGGTATAATAAACCACTCAATATACCCCATTGTATCATATTCTCCCATTGGAGAGAGTATGATAAAAAGTAGGGTTAATTTCATATAAGTGCCATGTGGTTTCACTTTTTTGCAGATAGGTTCTTGTGCTTTGTTTTTGAGCAAATAAAGGATTGTACTTTTCTCCGTTTGCGGAATTAAAGAAGAGACACAAACGGAGTCAGAATCGATGACGTGTCCAAAGGCAATTTTGCTATTTTAAAAAATCGGTATATGAATTTGAAAGGTTAATATATACCAATTTTTAAAAATAGCAAAACTGCCCTTGGACACATCATCGATTCTGACTCCGTTTGTGTCTCTTCCTCAATTCCGCAAACAGAGAAAAATACAATCCTTTATTTGCTCAAAAACAAAGCACGAGAACTTATCTGCAAAAAAAGTGAAACCACAAGGCACTTATATGAAATTAACCCTAAAAAGTAATAATTATCAATCACTCAATGTTTATTAAGCTTTTACTTATTTTTATATATAAATATTTTTATTTTTAAAATAATATGATTGGTTTAATTAATTGGTGGATCAATTATGATTGGTTTAATTAATTGGTGGATCTTTTGTGATTGGTGGGTCCATTATGATTGAGTGGTTATAGAGTTTAACCATTGGAGTTACATAGTTTAATAAAATGAAGTTTATTAAATGGATGATGTGGCATGTACATTGAGTGGTTGTGAGTATAAATCATTGAAGATGCTCTTCTTGGAGTAATGGTGAGTGTTTAAATTTTTTAAGCAAGTTGTCACCTTTTGATAATCTTTTAAGTGCTTAACTTTATTTTAATATAAAAAATGATTTAGTTATTTATCATTGGCCTAATACTCCTCCAGCCCTTAACTTGTCCAAATTGGTCATTTTATCCCCTCAATTTATCGAATGTCCTATTTACCCTCTTAACTCCATAAAAGTGGAATTTCTCACCCCCTCAACTTGTCCATTTATCCCCTCAACTCATAGAATATCCTATTTACCCCCTTAACTTCATAAAAGTGGTATTTTCCACCCCCTAAACTTGTCAATTTACCCTCCAACTCATAGAATGTCCTATTTATCCCCTTTAACTCCATAAAAGTGGTATTTTTCACTCCTTACAATCCGTCATCGATGCCTAAATTGATACATTTTTTAAACGTTAAACCTATATTGGTGCTATTTTATAGGTGGAACCTAAATTGATACTTCCCTAAAATCATAGGTCTATTTTGGTACATTTTTCCTACATATAATGTCTTTAACTTGTTTATATTAATGTTCTTGTTTTTTTATAAAAAAAAGTTCTTATTATTTGTATCTTTTATTCATTCTTTCTCTTTTCAACTTTTTTTTGCTAGTTAAATTTTGATTATCTAATTATTGTAATACAATACTATTATAATAAACACATGAAGGTACGATATAATTATCAAATTAAAACAAAATAAAAAATTGATATTAAAAATATATATTTTCAAACTCATTTGAATAAGTACTATTAATTTTGCACTATAAAGGGGTAAGAAATACCACTTTTATGGAGTTAATGGGGTAAATATGACCATAAGGGGTGAAAAATACAACTTTTATGAAGTTAAGGTGGTAAATAGAACATTCAATGAGTTGAGGAGGGGTAAAATGACTAATTTGGACAAGTTAAAGGGGTGGAAAATACCATTTATATAGAATTAAGGGGATAAATAGGACATTCGATGAGTTGAAGGGGTAAAATGACCAATTTAAACAAGTTAAGGAAGCTGGAGGAACATTACGCCTTTATTATTCATCTATTTTTTTTATAATATTTATTATTACAATAAATTATATATAAGTAATGGTTTGCGGATCATTGTGGATTTTTTAATAAAAATTGTCAAAAATTAATACTGATGAGTTAGAAAATAAAATATTATATTTAAATATCATTTGTTAATTTTAAGCCATCCTGGACGTTAGGTTGATGATTAAACAAATGAAGACTGTTAATGGGGACAAAGGTAATCATTTATGATGATGAATATAGTTTGGTTATGGATGTCATCATGACAAATATTAATATAATTGGAGCGAGAATTACGGATAAATATGGGGGATATTATGATCATTCACGTGTTTGCAATTTATTATAACCAACAGTTTCTATCACTAAATTCCTGATTTATATATATGGACTTTGAATTATTTCATGGAAACTTCCTTCCCTTTACAACTACTAAATCATATTCAACCACATTCTTTTATTACATTTTATCCTTATATATGTTCATATATGTCACATTATATATATTAAAAGATTTCATTGACCTATTACCTAAAATTTCAAATCAAAATCCATGTTGATTAGTTGTTTTGGTTTAGGGTTACAATTAGGGCTGTAAATGAGCCGAGCCGCTCATAAGCGGCTCGACAATCGGTTCGATAAAAGCTCGGCTCGACTCAGGTCGATTTATAAACGAGCCGCTCGTGAACACGATTTACTGGCTCGGTTTGTAAACGAGCCAAGCTTGAGCAGGCCAAAGCTCGGGAGCAAGCTCGATTAAAACATTTATGAACAAATTTTAGTTTTGTAGAAAACTATATAGTTTTGTGTTAGTTCACAAATATCTAAACTTAATATTATTTCATTTGCTATTAGATGAGTTCGTTCATAAACATAATAAATGAGTAATATACGAACTATTTGTAAGCATCTTGTTTATTTATTCACGAACTTTGCTTGTGAGATTGTTTATGTACACAATTAAAGAGTTATTTGCGAGCAAACTTTACAAATATAATTAAAAATTTACTCACAAACAATTTATGGTTAGATAATTTTCTTAATGAACCAAGTCCAAAAGAGGATTTTGGGCTCGAAGCTCGGCTCGACTCGGCTCGATTACAACCATAGTTACAATTGGGGTCGGAAAGGATTCACCTCAACGGAACCAATAAAATTTCATTTATTTTTTTATTAGATGGTGATTGAGGGAAAAATCTAGAAGAAAAAGATGAGGTGGAAATATAAACATCCTTTTCACCCTATAAACTTTTAAAAATATATTATATATATAAAGAAAATGTTATTTAAAATTTAAGTAACGAAGAAGGAGGATCTCCACAGAGATATGGATAATTTTTTCTCCATTTCATCAATAAGGACGGAAATGAGTGGAATAGTATCCATCCTCACTCCTTGCAACCAGTGGCGGAGCCAGAGCTCAAGGTCCGGAGGGGCTCAATTGCATGAAGATTTTTTTTTAATAACGACTTAAGGCTTTGATTCATATTAGTCAAATCGAAATTTTCAAATTTTTTATAATATAAGGGTAAATTTGATCATAATTGGAAAAATTAAGGTACAAAACAACTTGGATTCAATATGAAGTAAGTATAAGGTGCAAAAATACTCTAATGTTTACACCTAAGAATAATTTTACCTCTAACGTATAAAATGGTGCAATTTTACCCTTAATATTGGCAGCCAAGAGCAATTTTATCCCTAACGTTGACAAGTTTGGTCAATTGGAGAAATTATTCATCAAATTGTTTTCTCGGTCATGAATTTTGTAACTAAAAAATATAATTAAAAATAATAAAAGAGAATGAGGTTAATAATGATTAAAAATGATATTTAATATTGATATTTTTAAAGGAGAATGAGGTTTAAGGGAAAAAATTAAAATGAGATAAAAAGTGAAGAGAGGGAGATTTGAACACAAACCACTTGGATGTAGAGATGCCTTTGATTATCACTACAACCAACTATGCAAACTTAATTTCATGTTATATAATTACATTCTACATTATAAGTATTAATTTTAACTATTTTGGGAGGCTTCTCGAGACTGAACCACTATTCGTCAAGGGTGTTCCGGAGGGTCGGGAGACCCTCCCTTAACCCCCTAGATCCGCCCCTGCTTGCAACCCTGTTTCAATTTGATATCTCTTAGTTTTTTTTTTTATATATTTTATATAATTGATAAGAACTTTTTTATGGCCCTTGAGCCTTCTTTGTTCACCAAAAAAAACAGTGCATGTGTTGGGAGTAAAATGAGTTTTATAATTAAAAGTAATTTGATTATTGAGATTAAAAAATGAAAGATAAATAGTGGTAATAAGAGTAGAAATAGAAAGAGAGAAAATAATGAAAGCAAATAGTAATTCAGAAATGGTGATTATAGGATGTTATTGGTACAGAAGCATAAATAGAAAAAAGAATCATTGAGGTTGAGGAAGGTTAGTGCCGGAAAGAGTAGGAGCATCAGTTCCACCAGCACCTTGATTAGGCTTAACAGTTTGATGACCTTGTGTACCATATGCTTGGCTTTTGTAGTCTTCCAAATCTGTATATTTAACATATGGACTGCTTTCTAACGGCAATCCTTCCAAATCTTTATTCTTTTCCTCATTCTCCTCCTGCTGCTGCTTCTTCTCTCTCTCCTCGTTTTGCTTCTCCATTTTTTATTTATTTCTCCTTTTACTTTCACATATACTAATATATATACCCATTCACTCCACAAATCTTGTCCAAGCCTTTCCATTTTTTTTTGTTACAAATTCCCTTTTCTTTCGACTCCTTTATTTGACTTCTTCATTTATTTAAATCACACCTAATACTTATTTTCTTTTCCTTTCTATAGATTGGAATCCTTTCTAAGTTAAGCTTCTCTTCAATCATGTTAATTCACATTTTCTATATATTTTTTTATTAAATAATTCAAATTGCAATTTGCCTTTCATGTATGTTCAATTTTAACTTGACAGGATTCCAATCCATACTAATATCAAATTCCAATGTATTTTTAAATTAAAACAAAATTACACATCCTACTTAAAATAAATAACTCTTATGCTTTCATCCATCTTTTCCAAAATAATTTTGCCTACTACTTACAATGTTGTGAATCATAATACCGAATTTAACATTTCCAAGTAGGGATGCACGTAGTCGTTTAACCAGTTTATTAAGGTTAATTTGATCGATTAACCATTTGATCGAATTTTTAAAAACACTAACTACACATTAGTCCACTAACTTCGGTTAAACACGACACAAAATCAACACTAACCCGAATAAATAAACATGATTGTGACATAAAAAAAATTTGGTTGAATTTTGGTTTACTCTTTTTAACACAAATCTGAAAATGACACGACACAAATACGACTCAAACACAATAATTACAAGGTCTAAGACAATCACGAGTTGCAGAGATTAAGATGTGTGTGCATTGTGTCTATGTGGACTATGGATTGGAGAGTGAAAGGAGATGAAGAAGGGGACGACTGGAAACAATGAACTAAGTAAAAATAATAAGATTCAAAATAAATAAATGAAAAAATAATCCATGGATGGATTGTATAAATGAAAAGTATTTATTTTTATTTATCAAAACAATATTGGATATTAAACTTATATTTTAATTCATATAACAAATTTTAGCACAAACTAAATCTTGTTTCTATTTATTCAACGAATATCTTATCTTTCTACAGCCAATAGTGATAAGAAAAGCAAAAAAAAAATTATAATTTACAGTAAGATTTCATAATTTATTTTATATACAAAAGAAAAGATACCTGAGGAATTGTCTATATCAGAGACTGCGGATGAAGGATTATTCCAGACCATCTACTGAAGGCCACTCGTCGTGCATTGTACTACCCGATGAGGGGAACTACCTGTTTGAAATCAAAGCTTCAATGATTCAGATGCTGCAAACAGCCATGCAGTTCTGTGGGTATCCAAATGAAGATCCAAACGCTCACATTCAAGATTTCATCACGATGTGCAATACATTTCGGACGAATAAGAATGACAGCGATGACGTGATCAGACTCAAACTGTTCTCGTTCTCATTGAAGGACGAAGCCAAGAACTGACTGAAAAATCTTCATCCAGGTTCAATCACCACTTGGGAAGAAATGGCTACCTTGTTCCTGATGAAGTACTTTCCCCCACGACAGGCCATCAAGCTTAGAAATAAGGTATCCCATTTCTTTCAAGAAGAAGATGAATCTCTATCCGAAGCTTGGGAGAGGTACAAAGAGCTGCTTAGAAGAGTTCCAAATCATGGCATACCTATGTGGATGCAAGTGCATAACTTCTATAACTGAGTAACCAATGCATACAAGATTCAAATCGAATCAGTGGCAAATGGGAATTCGGAGGAGCTTGAACCTCAAGCCTTATACGAGTTGATAGAGAAAGTGGTTAACACGAGTTACAATTGGCATTCTATGAGAAGTGATGGCAAGAGATTTTCTAATGATTCAAACAATGAAGCCATCACTAGATTGTCAGTGCAAATGGAGCAGTTGGTTAAGATAGTAGGAAAAATGAATGTTTCAGCTATTCAAGCACAACCTCAACTACCGGGCCAGCACGAACAGCCGACACCTGAAGGATGTGATTTTTGTAGTGGACCACACATGCATATTGACTGCTCATGAATCAAACTGGGAGCATCAATGAAGGAACAACGTGATTTTATTGCAAGACAACCACCCAACCCATACTCAAATACATATATGTTGGAAATTAGGCTAAGGTATAGCAGCGGAAATATAAATTTTTTTAACCTATTTCCATAAACCACAAGATCCGTTAACCGTTATTTCATATAAAGAGGGATAAGAAGAATTACCTCTTGATGATCAATCTACCGTTGTTAATGAAGTGCCCACAACTCTTCTCCGAGTTCCCAAACACGAAATAAAACACGGGATGATTAATTTAGAATCAACCGTTGAATAGCAACCAAAGTAGATTGCCTCTAACTAATCAACACAAGATCAAGGATAAAAGAAATAGATGAAATCAATTGATCGGAAGGAAGCCATAGAGAAATCTCGTCCTCGAACTAGGGGTGTCGAATTTTCTCTCTCTCTCATTATAGGGATTTCGAAAATCTCAGTAGGGAATGCACTTCGAGATTTCGAAAATCACTAGGGGGGTATTTATAATCTCTTGTATCTAATCCCTAGTTAGATAGAATTAGGTTATTGAATAGGAATTCAATTCGGAATATAATTCCTAATTATTATCTCATTATATATCTAATATATTAAGGATAATAATAATAACCTTATTGGATAATAATAGGAATATTTTAATCTAATTAAAACTCCTAACTTATTTATCTCTTAATTAATTTAATTCATAATCCTAATCTAATTAGGAATAACAAAATCAAATTAATCATTCATATATTTAATCACATGAATTTTGACCCCCCTTGGTCCATGGGCCTTATTGGGCTCAATTGGGCTTCCATCAATTAATTAACATCTATCTCTCTTTTAGGTTCCAAGTCTTATGTGTGACCCATTAGGTTCTTATTGCTTCTAGCCGTATGCAACGTTATTAAATAATTTTTCAAAGAATTATTTAATCTTTGCATAACGGAATGATGTACAGAGTATGTGATTAGCAAGTCCGTAATCATTCCCCCAGAGCTATAAGAAGACAGGTTGATTCTGTCGTTAACCTTTCCGTATTAGTTACAGTATAATTCGATCATTTATCAACTACATCCTTTGAAATGAATCTTATGACTATGGGTGATATCAAGTCACATATAGCGAGACGTTCGTTTTACTTGTACAGGCCGAGTCAACTCAAATAGATAGGTTAAGTGAAATCTGTATTTCAAGTCTTAAGCTATCACCTTGCAAGGATTTAGAGTCGAGTCTTCCACAAGCGATCCATGGATGTATCTCCCATTTATCGGGAGTGATAAATGCTCAATCCAATATATAACGATCCCGTAATCACTTCCTGTGATACCCAACATCTACTGTTCATACCTCAGAGTCATCTCTGTTAAGGATCGTGTTACACCAGAGTCAAAGCGTCACATTCCGTAATCCAGAATACCAATTAATATTCCTTTGAGTCTGAGGATTAGTTATACCTATTAATAGCAATGAGATGAACAGGTGACAAGGATGAATCTACCCATCCTGTTATCTCAAATCGGATCCCCAATTCTAATGAACAACTTTTCATCGGATCTATGTAACTGTCCAGATATCTACATATATGAAGCTTGTGAGATCAGCTTTCTGTCGGACAGAAGACATTGTTACATACAAGTCTCAACAGTGATATATCAATCCTAAACATATCACTTGACTTGGGGTGGTTTTAAGTTTATTAGTTTATTATAAAGTTTTGTCTCACTTCATGCTTGTATGAACACTTTATAATCACTTTAAATAAACTTACGGATTTCCTTTTATTAGACTTTATTTAGTGCTTAAAAGGGATTGCCTTTATATAGTTATAAAATATATATCTCATTAAAACAAATGACATAAAGAACAATTCATTTACATTAAGTTTGTATCCTAGAACAATTGTCTATAGGACACTGATAGGGGTATTTTACCCCTATCTTTTAGCGTGATTTACGGGTTGATTTTGGATAAAATAAATAAGTTTAATTACAAAAATAAAGTGTTTTGAAAAAATAAAGAAATAAAAATAAATCTCGTACTTTCAGTTAATTTTCCTCGTTTTTGATTAGTTTAGGAAATAAAAACGTCAAGCTAACTCGGCTCTTAAGATTTGTATTTCAGGTACGAGAAAGGAGCAAAAATATACTCCATACGCGGGGCGTATAATCCTCTACGCGGGGCGTGAAACATGGCGTCGGTAATGATTGCCTTATCCGCAGAAGCCATGTGGAACTGACTCAGCATACGCGGGGCGTATGCCACTCTACGCGGGGCGTATGACACATGTCGGCAATAATTGGCCTAATCCTGAAAGTCAGACTGCATTGTCTCCCAGAGTCAACTCTCCATACGCGGGGCGTATCACCATATACGCGGGGTGTAAAAGGCAGTTCTTCAACGTAAAAAGATCAGAGACTCTTTTACGCGGGGCGTACTTCAGCTACGCACGGCGTAAAAGCACCAATTCAAGCAATAAAACTTCAGAGACTCAAACACGCGGGGCGTACAATCCTTTACGCAGGGCGTGCTTGAGACAACAAGACAACGAATTGGTCCACATGCAGGAGATTTCTGACGGAATGGGCATTTACGCGGGGCGTAGACCAATTTACGCGGGGCGTATCATGGGATTTCTGCACCAAATAATGTTGCTCCATACTTGTGCTTTGTGAAATTACAAACTTGCCCTTGCTTGATGTCTATAAATAGGAAGCTCTTGAACTTCTTTTGGGACGAAGAAATAATTTACACACTAGAGAGCAAATTATACTTGTTTTGTTACTTGTTGTAGTATAGATTCAGTTTTTGTAGCTAAACTCTCCACCTCGAGAGCTTGTTCGGTTGTTCCGGCATTCCATCGAAGTTCCGCTCCACCATTCGTCACCAAGCTCGAGAGTTCCACCTCCACGACCTAGGAGACGGCTTTGAGTCCGGTTAGCTAGTTTCAAGGGCGGATTCTCCCCTTTTACGTGCTAATTAGCTTGTACTCTTCTTATGTACTAGGCTTGGTTGTATCCCATTTATATACATTTCATATTTATAATTTCATGATTTATAATCTCTATTTCCCTTTACGTGTTAGTATTTGCTACTTGTTTTGATATTGATAATTGACTATTGTGTAGGAGAACGCGATTTCCGACGCCATTCGGGTTATCTTTAGGGAGTTATATAGGTGTTGCCCTACCGGAAGTGACAAACCGAAAACTGTAGGAATTGATAAGCCACGGAACTTACGGGCCCTAGTTTCTAATTCCCCCGTATTAGACACGCCTTGACTAGGAATTACGTAGTCTAAGTGCTTCACGGGTCGGTCCTACTATACTTAGTCGTCTTTGCAAGAGTAAATTATTATCCGTATACATTTAGAGTCATTATTTATCGCGGTTATAACTTATCAATATTCATCCCACTTCATAGGGTTTTAGCTACACAAATCTGAGTCGCCAATAGTTAGGATAGTGTGTAGTTGTATCTTGCTTCACCCCAAAGTAATCGCCGCTTAAATAACATACAAAACTGAGTCGTCTAATACTTGTAATTATAAATCCCGTGGATTCGATACCCGGTCTTAACCGGATTATTATTTTTTACGACGGGGTACACTTGCCCCTAAGTAGCCGTAGCATCTAGTAGAGTTAAGAACATTTAAAAGATCACATCCATATTCATAGCACATTCACCGCAATACACATTTAATCGTCATTAGAAAACTCTACCTAGGCGCGCACGCCATCAGACACTAAACCCCAACATACTCCCACTTGGGCTAAAGCCAATTGTTTCTAAAACTTATCCCAGTAGAAGTTAAATGACGATCATGTACTTTCTGGGTTAAAGGCTTTGTCAACGGATCTGCAACGTTGTCCTCTGTAGGTACTCTTTCTATTCTCACATTCTCCTCTAGCCACAATCTCTCTAATGATGTGGTATCGCTTAAGGTAATGCTTGGACGCATTATGAGACCGTGGTTCCTTTGCTTACGCAATGGCTCCATTGTTATCACAATATAGTGTAATGGGATTTACAATGTCAGGCACCACACCAAGTTCTGTAATGAACTTTCTTATCCAAACCGCTTCCTTTGCTGCTTCCGCAGCTGCGATATACTCTGACTCGGTCGTAGAGAAAGCTACGCTTCCCTGCTTGGAACTCTTCCAACTGACCGTGCCCCCATTCAAAATAAACAGGTATCCTGATTGGGATTTAAAATCATTCTCATCTGTGAGATGATTTGCGTCTGAAAATCCTTCTATTTTCAGATCACCTTCTCCGTACACTAGGAACATATCTTTAGTTCTTCTCAAGTGCTTAAGAATGTTCTTGATGGCAATCCAATGCTCGTCTCCCGGATTCCCTTGGTAACGACTCGTTATAGATAACGCGAACGCTACGTCAGGTCTAGTGCATAACATAGCATACATAATCGAACCGATTGCGCTGGCGTACGAGATTACAGCCATGCGTCTTTTGTCATCATCGGTTTTAGGACATTGATGATTGTTTAACTTTACTCCATATAGCATGGGTAAGTTACCTCGTTTCGATTCAAGTATGCTAAACCGATTTAGCACCTTTTCAATGTATGTAGCCTGTGAAATACCAAGCAGTCTTCTCGATCTATCTCTGTAGATCTTTATACCAAGTATATAAGCTGCTTCACCAAGGTCTTTCATTGAGAAGTTACCATATAACCATACTTTTACCGACTGTAGTAGAGCAATGTCATTTCCCATTAATAATATATCGTCCACATATAGTATGAGAAATGCTATAGAGCTCCCACTTGCTTTCTTGTAAATGCAAGCTTCTTCGCAATTTTGTTCGAAACCAAATTGTTTTATGGTTTCGTCAAAACGCTTATTCCAGCTTCTTGATGCTTGCTTGAGTCCATAAATGGATCTCTGAAGTTTGCAAACTTTATTTGTATCCTTCGATATGAAACATTCAGGTTGCATCATATATACATCCTCAAGCAGGTTTCCGTTTAGGAAAGCTGTTTTCACATCCATTTGCCAAATCTCATAATCGAAATGAGCGGCAATTTCAAGCATGATTCTGATTGATTTGCACATAGCCACAGGAGAGAAAGTTTCGTCATAATCAATTCCTTGCTTCTGACGATATCCTTTCGCTACTAACCTAGCTTTGTAGGTGCTAACCTTTCCATCCATGTCTATCTTCTTTTTGAAGATCCACCTGCACCCAATGGGTATTATCCCTTCGGGTGGATCAACCAAATTCCACACTTGGTTAGTATACATGGAATCCATTTCAGAATCCATGGCCTCAAGCCATGCTTTAGAATCTGGACTAGTAAGAGCCTCTTCATAGTTTTTGGGTTCGTCGTCTAACACGGGAACCTCATTATTATCTCCCACTAGAAAACCATATCTAACTAGGAGTTCACGAACTCTTTGTGATCTACGAATAGGTGGCACTGGAGTCTCATCTAATGGGACTCCTTCAGGTACCTCAACCGCCTCTGTTGTTTCAGTCGGTGTTTCTTCTTCTTGAACTTCGTCAAGTTCAATCATGCTTCCCTTTTGTGTTTCTTCGAGAAACTCTTTCTCTAAGAAGGTTGCATGTTTGGATACTATCACTTTATGATCATCTGGATGATAGAAGTAATATCCCACAGTTTCCTTAGGGTATCCAATGAAGAAACATTTATCAGATTTCGAATCTAGTTTGTCGGACGCAATGCGCTTGACAAATGCTGAACAACCCCATACTCTCATGAATGAGAACACGGGTTTCCTACCAACGAACAATTCATATGGTGTGGAACTAGCGGATTTAGTTGGTACTCGATTTAGGGTGAAGAGGGCAGTTTCTAAGGCATAGCCCCAGAACGTCTTTGGAAGTAAGGCCATGCTCATCATGGACCGTACCATATCTAGTAGGGTACGGTTTCTCCTCTCGGATACACCATTGTGTTGTGGTGTATAGGGAGGTGTCCATTTCTATTTCATTCTTGAAGCATTTGAATTTCTCAAAAGCTTCTGACTTGTGCTTCATCAAATAGATATAACCATATCGGGTATGGTCGTCTATGAAGCTTATGAAGAATCTGAATCCTCCTCTTGCTTGGACTGACATAGGACCGCATACATCTGAATGAATAAGTCCTAGAGTGTCTGATACACTCTCATCTTTATTGCTAAAGGGTGTCTTTATCATTTTACCTTTTAAACATGATTCACATGTTTCCAATGATTCAGGGTCAATTGAATTTATAAGCCCATCTTGATGTAGCTTAAGCATGCGTCTTTTGTTTATATGGCCTAAACGACAATGCCACAAGTAAGTTGAATTATCTAGCTTATGTCTTTTGGTATCAATTGCGAATACAGAAATTTTGTCATCTAACACATAAATCCCATTTTGTGATATTCCTGAAAAACAGAAGATCGAATCTCTATAAAAATCGCAACGTTTGTCTTTTATTGAAATATGAAAAGCCATCGTCTACAAGGCGGTTAATAGAAATAATATTTCTAGATATTCCTGGAATATCCTCAGGCTGCATCCGGTATCAAGTACCAAAAGATTCAGACTGTGAAATTTCAATATAAAACATACCAGATGTTGAAGTCACAGCTTCTTCCCCTTTTGAGGAAGGCTAGGTACACCAACAGTTTCTTTTCCAATGCCCGTCTTTACCACAGAAGTGGCACTCTCCTTTGGGCTTCTTCACTTCCTTTCCCTTAGTTTTGTTGGGCACGGCTTTCTTACCTTTCTTGGGATATTTAGGATTGGGAGAATTCCCTTTCCTTTTCTTTGATCCCTCAATGACAAGAGCCGGTATGGCTTTGTCTTTCTTCATATTGGGCTCAACTGACTTGAGCATATTTGCAAACTCTTCAAGAGAGGTTTGCAAGTCATTCATCTGATAGTTCATAATGAACTGTGAATAACTCTCTGGGAGGGATTGAAGAATTAAGTCTATGCTTAATTCGTTATCTATCGCAAATCCAATACTAGAAAGTTTGGTAATGTAGTCAATCATCTTGACACAATGTGTCATGACAGATGTGCCCTCTTGCATCCTGCAACGATATAGCAACTTGGATATCTCGTAGCGTTCGCACCTAGTCTGTTTCCCAAATAGCTCTTTAGGGTGCATGATGATGGAATAGGCATCCATTTCCTCATGTTGCCTTTGTAATTCCGGTGTCATCGATGCAAGTATGATGCATCCGGCATGATCATCATTAGCCTTGTGCTTCTGGTAAGCATCAATTTCCTCAATGGGAGCATCATCAGCAGGGATAGGGGGTATCTTTGTATCAAGTACATACCCTATTTTATCGAACTTCAAAACAATTTTGAGGTTACGAAACCAGTCGGTGAAGTTTGACCCATTCAATTTGTTATCGGTAAGAATGTTTTGCAGATTGGTTTTAGTCATGATTTTAAGAGTGTGTTTAATTAAACCTGAGAGTGAGAAAGAGTAAACGTATGTCATTCATTTGCTTAAAGTATATCAATCTAAAATTATAGGCCTTTTAGTTTATTTTAGATTGCTCCCACTATTTTGCCAAATTAATAGCCCTCCATATTAATTCGAAGAATTTCACAAATTCTTTAGTGAGCTAGGATCCTAACTCTTGAGATTTCGCCTTGAGTTTGCTCAACAAGCTAGTCTCATTCGTTAGGTAGATTCATGTAATCAACCACATCTTTAATGTGATTCCTAGGTTATTGGGTTACTAACCACATTAGTAACTAATATGCTATTCACATTAATCCCAACCATCTTGCTCATTAGTTTATGACAACATGAGTTTGCTCATCCAATTATCATAATCTAATTTAAGTATTACCCCATATTCATGAAAAGTAATTTTCGATAATTCAGGTGTTACCGAAAGGACCCCAAGCTTGAGTTTGCTCAACAACCCAAAGGCCCTCAGCACTGCCGGCTGAATTATAATATTAGGGAGGGGCAACCGATTTTAATAACTTGTTTATTTACTTAACTTTTTAGTGAGGGATTTTATTTTAGGTCTCATAATCTAATTTAGTCTTGATTTGCTTTAGCATACATCAGACACATATGTAGATACCCATTTTGTCCGGGGTAATTTCTCATTTTTTTGTAATTTTACATTTCTAAACCAATTTATTTCATAAATATTTTTATTGTAAATAGTTACTTAATAAACTGATATTTGCGAAAAGAAACTGAAATTATGTATATAATCCCTATAATCGGTTAAATGTTTATGTTATAAAAATTAAATCGATTGATTAGAATGTTCATTATTAATTAAAGGAATGTTATTTATTAAATATGAATGAAATAATATTTTATTTTATTGATAGAGTTATAGTAAAAATATAAACATATATAATCAAGTTATAAGATATAAGATAGTAATCAATTTTTAGTTGTAAACTCTTGGTTAAGTAATTAAAGACAAAATAAAACCCATATACTAAATGTTTATGTGATGAACACTTAATGAATAAACATAATGTCTTATTAAATAACTTAAGAAATTACAAGGATCCAAAAGCTCAAAACCATTTTATCAAGCCCATGAATTCTGAAATACAACAACCAAATAATACTAAAAAAAACAATACACACTCAAATACCACAAAAATACAAAAAATACAGTTACTACTTATCCAACAAGTTCTACTGTTTTCTCTATAAATAGAGACCCAAAACAGACAGGAAAAGAGAGGGCCCTCCATCCTCAACTCCCTTGGCGTCTTGATTCTTCAACTTCAGCCAGGTTTTCTTCTTTCTTATTCTTTCTGTTCTTCTCCTTCTTCAATTTTTCTGCGTAATATTTTGTTCTTCTTCATCTTTTATTCTTCTTCTTCTTTTATTCCTCACTCTTTCAAGCCAGGTTCTGGTTGGTAGGAGCTCTGTCTTCCTCTCAAGGCCAGGTTCTGGTTTTGAGGAGAAGACAGAGTAGTGAGTCTTTTTCTCTATTCCTAAATTCCCACCTTCCACCATTTTATTCTTTTTCTTGATCTGTTCAAGCCAGGTTCTCATCTGTTCTGATTCTGAGGGGAGAGCAGAGTCTTTTTCTCTATTCCTAAACCTCCATCGTTCACCATTTTTCTTTCTTCTTAAACTGTTTTCAAACCAGGATCTGGTTTTCAAGATGAGTTCTATCAAAAAAACAGGACAAAAATCTTTCTTTTTTTTCCTCATCAAACTCCACTACCTGTCAAAATAAACCAATACCAGCAAATACAATCAAACAAAAAAAGAACCTTTTATTGTTCCAGCATAAACAAAAGCGAAAGGAAGCTTGGTCCCTGTCAATGGCTACATTTCACACAAGAAAAACGCAATGAGTCTTTTAGTGAGATTACAGAAATTTCATTTTTTTTGTTCTAGAATGAACTGTAACCATACTGAAAATCAATGCAATCTTACCCCTGAGGGAGTCTTCACCGGAATAGACAACCATCTGCCGCCTCTAGACGGTCACCGGAGATCGTCTTCACCCGATCCGAGTTACTCGCGATTCAAATGGAGGAGGAACGAACCGCCGTCACACCAACTCTAGGATCGTTCATTCCGAGCAGATCTAAACGAAAGAGTATAGATCAGAGAAAAGGCAACCAATAAAACGAAAAGAAAATAAATAGGAAGAAATAAAAGTCATAGAGGAGATGAGAAGCGGGATCCTCACCGTATAACTAGCGATGTCACTGTGAAGAGGAGCGGACTGGAATGACGGACAGTCGGAGGCGGCGGAGGTCGAGAAGACGGCGATGGCTGCCACGGAGAGGGAGAAAAAGAGAAAGGAACAAGAAGAAGAGAGGTGGCTGGGCAAAGAATCACCGGAAGCCATGGGAGCTCTGGTTTCGATTTTGTGAGAGAAAGAGGAAGAAGTAGCAGATAGGCGGCTACCCAAATGAGTTGCAACCCTAAAAATCCAAATTTATAGTTTCTATTCTTTATTTGACCCCTCATGTTTTATTAGGTTTTTTTTTAAATCTAACCCATTTATTTTATTTTGCTCAATTAAATCCTCCACTTCTCTTTACACAATGGTGGGTTGTAGGCCAGCAGAGGCACGAAAACGGGTCTATTTCGGCCCAACCATTCTCGGCCTTCCTTCTTGATGGATCAGGTAAGACTCTTGGCCCATTTTCTTTTATTTCATGCACTGATAGTTAGTGTAATTAATTGTTTTCATTTTAATTTAAAAAATTAATGAGATTAATTTAATATTTTTCTATTAATTTAATTTTAATTTCCATGAACTAATTCATATCCCAATAGTTTGAAGTTATTTAGTTTGTTAGATCAACCTATTTATTTTCATGTATTCTCTAATTATGGCTATCTACTTAAATATTTATGTACATCATTTATTTTATTATAAATTTCAATTTTTTCGTATGCTAATTTATTTATCATAGGTATATTAATTAGTTAAATATCTCCTAAATTATTATTTTGTTGCCAAATACTACTATTTTATAAATTTATCTGCACATAATTCGTTTAATTTGTTAGATAAAAAAAATAGAATATAAATATATCGTGTATATGTGATATACCCGATTCCAAAACCAAAATAAATCGGTTCGAGATGTTATCTCGAATTTTAATAAATCCAACTAGGTTCAAATCGATGTAGAAACGTCATTTGAATTTATTCCTTATTAAAAGTGAAATTTTATTTATCGTATATGTGATATACGTAAAATAAAATTGAATTTTAATTCAATAAAATATGATTACGTATATGCTATATGCGTATTTAAAATAAAAATAAATCAATTCAAAATGGTATTTTGAATAAATAAAATTAACCAAATTAATTCGAATCGATATAAAAATGACATTTGTATTTAATAATGCATTTAAAATATTTTTTTATTAAAATCCATACTTTACTTATAGTATATGTGATATACTATGGTAAAATTAGATTTTAATTCAATAAATACGATTATGTGTATGTTATATACGTAATCTCAAATTAAAACAAACATAAACCCAATAATCCAAAAACCCACGAGTGTATGGTTTATATCGACAATTCAAAGTAAAACAAATAGTTAACAAATAAATCACCTCTTTTAGTACCAATATTTGGGCGGGGTAGGGTGATTAATCAAGTTTTTCTTCCCTACACGTAACCGACAAACGAACCAAAAATTTCTATTTCGCAGACCCCCTTATCCATTAAAATTCAATCATTTCCGGTGTCCAATCACGCCTTAATTCTGATTGGTGGCGACTCTAAAAAATAGTTTTAATTAGGAAAAACTATTGACCGATTTAGCTTCCGGTGTTTGTACCCTGAAAAATCCGGTAGCGACAGCTGGCGACTCTGCTGGGGACTGTCAAGCTAATCCAAGTTGTGGGTTGTGTTAATTTGTTTGTTTGTTTTATTTGATTTATTTCTTTAATATATGTGATGTATTTTTTATTATTATCTTATTTTTTTTATTTATCACATTGTCCAGTACATGTCATAATCCTCACTATCACACGAACACTAAAAGGCCAGGTTATGGTCTTACCTTTTTTAGGATTTTAGGTGAGAACAAAGTAGGGGTGCCGCCATGGGAAACCTGGTTAGGCCCGTGAAACGTTCTCAACTCAAACCGCTTTCTCCCCAAGTTTTGGTGGGAAAGATTTTACTAAACCCGGTTTGGGAGTTAGTATCAAAAAATGATTTGAGAACCCCCCTATAGAATTAGATTCAAAAGCTATCCCATAGAAGCTATCCGTTTTTTTAATAATACCCGTTAGGAATGCACCATTCTATGATGATATTACTTGGATCTCGAATCTGTATTATGATAGTAGTATTTGGAGTATATTTGACAAAATACATTTAATTGTCTATTTACTTATTTAACTATTAGTTTATTTAATTATTGTATAATTCTTTTCACAAAAAATTATGGTATGATTATTATTTTAGTATATATGTTATTTTCCTTTTTCTAAATTCTTCTTAGAAAAATGTATAATATAATAACTTTTCATTTGTATGTCAAATTTATTAGTTAATAAATTGATTCATTCTTCCGTGAAAATATGTAAGAAAAAATCTTTGATTTCATAATTTGGCTTATTATTTCAAGAGAAAGATTCGAAAAGAAAAGGAAAAAATCATTTTAATTTTGTGTTTATACTAATATACTTTTTAAGTCATGTTGTTTTAATTTCTCTTATGTACATTTGTTTTAAATTTCATATAAATTCATAATATGTATATATTTCGTTATCGGTCGGGTTCTGATTGATGAAAAATTATCTTCTACTAGTCTAGTCTAATCTAGATCTCTAATACAAGGCGGCTGAAACTTCAATTTTTTTTTTCTCCAACTATTATTCAAATAAAAACTCTTGAAGAATTCTTCAAAAAAAAAAAAACATTGACATCTCTTTTAATATTTGCATTTTTTATTATTATTCAACACTCAAATAAATTTTATTTAAAAAAAAAAAAGAAAAAATACATAACTATTTTATTTGGCTCGTTCATATAGTCCAAGGAAAAAAACAAAGATTATCAGTTAATAGTTACTGTAAGAAGTGAAAGCCGGCGTTGAGAAGATAATTCAGAGGTTGGGTTCACGAGAGAAACATGAAAAATAATGACGAATTTGGTTGAAGAACGGAGCGATGTACGCCAGCCTTTTCAAGCTTTGTTGATTGGCCAAATGAAAGGAAAGAACAAGACATTTGATAGAACGGAAAGAATTGATTTCTCCTTAGCGTACAAATTTTATTTATAATTTGTACATTTTTGTTCAGAAACAAGAAGAAATAATTGGCATTGACTTATTGGAAGTCTGCCTCAATTTAAAGAAAGAATTGTAAAAACGGGAGTTCGTGTCAAATGTTCTCAGGATTATCATTTTATAATGAATGCACTTTATCATTTCCATGTCATGCCTCACTATTTCATTCTCTTTTTTTATCATAATACTCGCTATATGTTTGTACATACCTTACAAAAATGGCCATAAATAATTTGAGAAATTATAGTGTTCATGAATAAAGGGAAAATTTTCATTGTTCTAGCACAGATGATAAGTGAAGACGTTTTCAGACTCTGACTGGTGTTGATACATGAATATGTCCATGTAAAAAAGGAATCTTCAGAGAACAAGTGCATATGACTATCGACTCGAATATTGAGGAAATCAAAGATGCTTGTGCAATATAAACTCAATTTCAGATATCTCGGTCTACTGTAGATAGTTATGTTAGTGATTTGTGCATGTCTTAGAAAAATTATCTTGGTTAATGTATTAAATTAATTTCAAAACTCTAGAACTTATTTGATTATTCCTCGAGGCGAAATATCTGACTAACTCATGATTAGGAAAATGACTAAGGCCTTCTTTGAATCACTTATTCAGCCTTTTACCTACCCTTTCATCATATTCCTTTGTTCGCCCTTTGAGCCGATGATAAACCTTTCTTTCATATCACGAAATTCTCACTTTTCCTACAAGAAAACCAGTTGACTGAAGGATGATCGAAAATCATATAATCAATATACCTTCAAAGTGACCAATACCAGGTCAATCAATAGATGTTCCAAGATGATGCAATACAATGTCAAATGCAGCTAAAACAAAAAGAAAAAAGCTCGCTAGATTGAAAACCCCACAAGGGCGGTCTAGGCAAAAATAGGGCAAGGAAAAAAGAAAAGAACCCGCTAGATCGAAAACCCCAAATGGCGGTCTAGGCAAAAGGAAGGGTAAGCCTGCTAGGCTGAAAACCTCAATCTAGGCAAAACTTAAGGCAGGTCAAGTACATACAGTCGTAAGACGATCAGGTCAAATCAGCCAAGTTAGAGCAAATAAATCTCCTCATGACATACGAAAATTGACCAATTCAACTGGTTTTCCAAGCCTTTTCCCTCATTATTACCTGAAGCCTAAAAAGTCCTTTCGATCCCTAATCATGATGTTAGTTACGGTTAGTGGAGAGGGGTATGAAAAATAAGCATATGGTAGTTTCAATACAAAATTAATTTGGTTCAATAACCTCGAAATTTTATTTGAGACTGCATGTTATCATAAACATTGATTGAGGAAGACGAAATTATGATCAAGATAAACACATGGACAAGAGCAAGAGTTATGGTGTTCCCTCGCTAAATGATAAAAGGAATCCTCTCATCATTCAAGGGACAACATTTACTCTAGAACTATTGAGAGTTTATCAAGATCAACATTATGGATGAGATTTCAATGACATATATTCATTAACGGCATGTGCAAGGAAGTCAAGCAATGCATCGGAAGAAGATAAATCAAGTCAGAGGATGGAGTGAGCTCATCTCAAAATAGGCATGCAAAAAATGATTAAAAAGAAAAAAAGAAAATTTAGCCTGTTAGGTCGAAAACCCGCAAGGGCGATCTAACTAGAAAATAAATGGCAATAAAATAAAGAGCATGCTGAGTGAGAAAATTACAAAGGATCACTCAAGCAAAAACCAAGGCATGTTAAGTCGAAAACCCGCAAATGGCGATTTATGCAAAAGTTGCAGCACACTCCACTTTGGGGGCATCAAAGTGAAATGACATTTGATTCTGGCGAAATTCATTATTCAACGACAAGATGGGAGCACTCAAAGTGCTGAAACCAACGAAGATTCAAGATTTTGAACAATGACAGCATGTAGGGATGTGTTGAACAGCGAAATCTTCCTTATTTCATGATCATTAAAAAATTTCAAATAACTTTATGGTCACAATCACTTTTGGATAAGCCTTTTTTAACCGAATCTCACAATAAAAATCCCACACCATTGAGGTATGACACTCATTTCCAACAAGATATAGCTTTCATACTTACACTTTACTCTATTCTTCGCCAAATCTTTTCCCTGAAAATGGTCTTGTGCATTTATTAAATAATTATGATTCTGGGAATATTTGAAATGAATATTTTCCAATTCTAGTGTCATGTTTGCTTTGAACAACGAGTTATCAAGATAGTACCCCAATTTTTGTGGTTCAACATTCATACACATCATGAAGATGACGTTTCTCCACAAACTTAAGCATGCACAACTGGCTAATATCGGGGGCAATGTGATGACCCTTCTAGCAAAAAGCTGCATTTCTACTTGAGTTAAAGAACCAATAGAAGAAAGAATTGGGGGCAAGATACCTTTCGACAAACATGAAGAATGAGAATGGTTTGGAAAAAATACACATTATAAAGAATCATAATCTTCAACAACACAAAGATTCATGGATTTCAAGATCAAACGAGCTGAGTACTCTTTGTGGAATGAGTTTGCATGCTTCATCACGAGTTACTATCAGACAAGATCACTAACCGTATACGACATTCTGGAAAAAAATCTTCTTAAACCATTTCAAAAAGAAATGTTGGATACCCTCAAGTATGTTTATCCAATCCGAAGAAACAGTTGTCTACTACAAGTGAAGGCACAGACACATGCATTTTGACGAGATTAAGCTGAGGTACCGGGAAAGCAATCTTGATCTTTCTTGGATTATATGTATATGAATGAGTCAAATCGATAATTATGTAAAATATATATATATATATATATCGGTTCTAAAACGGTTTTAAAACGATTTTTCAGAAAATAGGAAAAAGTACTATAGATTTCCGTTTTATCTTTAGAATTAATAAAACTGATTTTATCAATCTAACTATAAAACTAATAGATTTTGTTATGATGATTATCAACCAAAATAATTAGGAACATACGCACAATCTATTTTAATTAACAATTAATTAAAACTTATTTATCTTTAGAATTAATTAATCAAAACAATTTGTTAATTAATCCTAACTATAAATATTTATTCAATCCTATTGAAAACTTCTAAATTTTCATATATGAAATAACGGATTTAAAGATGGCTCTGATACCACTGTTGGAAATTAGGCTAAGGTATAGCAGCGGAAATATAAAAATTTTAACCTATTTCCATAAACCACAAGATCCGTTGACCGTTATTTCATATAAAGAGGGATAAGAAGAATTACCTCTTGATGATCAATCTACCGTTGTTAATGAAGTGCCTACAACTCTTCTCCGAGTTCCCAAACATGAAATAAAATACGGAAGATCAAGGATAAAAGAAATAGATGAAATCAATTGATCGGAAGGAAGCCATAGAGAAATCTCATCCTCGAACTAGGGGTGCCGAATTTTCTCTCTCTCTCACTATAAGGATTTCGAAAATCTCAGTAGGGAATGCACTTCGAGATTTCAAAAATCACTAGGGGGTATTTATAATCTCTTGTATCTAATCCCTAGTTAGATAGAATTAGGTTATTGAATAGGAATTCAATTCGGAATAGAATTCCTAATTATTATCTCATTATATATCTAATATATTAAGGATAATAATAATAACCTTATTGGATAATAATAGGAGTATTTTAATCTAATTAAAACTCCTAACTTATTTATCTCTTAATTAATTTAATTCATAATCCTAATCTAATTAGGAATAACAAAATCAAATTAATCATTCATGTATTTAATCACATGAATTTCGACCCCCCTTGGTCCATGGGCCTTATTAGGCTTAATTGGGCTTCCATCAATTAATTAACATCTATCTCTCTTTTAGGTTCCAAGTCTTATGTGTGACCCATTAGGTTCTTATTGCTTCTAGTCGTATGCAACGTTATTAAATAATTTTTCAAAGAATTATTTAATCTTTACATAACGGAATGATGTACAGAGTATGTGATTAGCAAGTCCGTAATCATTCCCCCAGAGCTATAAGAAGACAGGTTGATTCTGTCGTTAACCTTTCTGTATTAGTTACAGTATAATTCGATCCTTTATCAACTACATCCTTTGAACTGAATCTTATGACTATGGGTGATGTCAAGTCACATATAGCGAGACGTTCGTTTTACTTGTACAGGCCGAGTCAACTCAAATAGATAGGTTAAGTGAAATCTGTATTTCAAGTCTTAAGCTATTACCTTGCAAGGATTTAAAGTCGAGTCTTCCACAAGCGATCCATGGATGTATCTCCCATTTATCGGGAGTGATAAATGCTCAATCCAATATATAACGATCCCGCAATCACTTCCTGTGATACCCAACATCTACTGTTCACACCCTAGAGTCATCTCTGTTAAGGATAGTGTTACACCAGAGTCAAAGCATCACATTCCGTAATCCAGAATACCAATTAATATTCCTTTGAGTATGAGGATTAGTTATACCTATTAATACCAATGAGATGAACAGGTGACAAGGATGAATCTACCCATCCTGTTATCTCAAATCGGATCCCCAATCCTAATGAACAACTTTTCATCGGATCTATGTAACTGTCCAGATATCTGCATATATGAAGCTTGTGAGATCAGCTTTCTGTCGGACAGAAGACATTGTTACATACAAGTCTCAACAGTGATATATCAATCCTAAACATATCACTTGACTTGGGGTGGTTTTAAGTTTATTAGTTTATTATAAAGTTTTGTCTCACTTCATGCTTGTATGAACACTTTATAATCACTTTAAATAAACTTACGGATTTCCTTTTATTAGACTTTATTTAGTGCTTAAAAGGGATTGCCTTTATATAGTTATAAAACATATATCTCATTAAAACAAATGATATAAAGAACAATTCATTTACATTAAGTTTGTATCCTAGAACAATTGTCTATAGGACACTAAACCCCAACAATATAACCCAGGTTGGCGAAATCATCCTAACTTTTCATGGCAGGATAACCAAAGACAACTAGCTGCTCAGCAACCATACCGGCAAGATAATGCAAGACCATCCTACCAATCACAGCAGGCCACCTATTCTACTCAGAATTATCAGCGTCAACCAGCTGTTCAACAAGAAGGAAAGCCTGATCTAGAATCCATGATGATGCAATTTATGAAACAGACGTAATCTTCCATCAAGAGTCTTGAAACTCAGATGCATCAGATTGCCACCATCATTGCTTCTAAAGAGAAATGAGCCTTACCAAGCAATACGATGACCAATCCGAAGGAGGAAGTCAATGCCATCATTTTGAGAGGAGGTAAAAGAGTCTCTAATTCTCTTGAAGATAACAATTTAACCAATGATGTAGGAGGAGGAGATCAACCAGCCACCGAGCCAGCACAATCCCACCAAACAACTCAATCTGAGAAGAAAAGGGACAAATAGCCTGCCAACGAGAACTACCCATCCTACGAAGCAAGAGTGCCTTACCCAGATAGGCTAAAGCAGCAAAACTGTGAGAAGAGGCATAAAAGTTTCTTAGAGCAATTAACGAAGTTGCACATCAACATCCCCGTCATAGAGGCTTTATCGAAGATGCCAATGTATGTCAAGTTCCTCAAAGACCTTCTCATAAATAAGAAGCTCGAAAGTATAGCAATGGTGCAGCTGAACAGAGACAGTTCCTCAATCCTACAAGCCAAACAACAGCTTCCCAAAAAGCTAAAAGATCGAGGGAGTTTCTCTATACCCTGTTCAATAGGAACACTGACTATTTAGAATGTATTGTGTGACCTAGGAGCCAGCATTAACTTAATGCCATATTCAATCTATATGCAATTAGGATTAGGCGAACCTAGACCCACCAAAGTCACTGTTCAATTAGCTGACTGATCTATTCGGTATCCTAAGGGAATAGTGGAAGATGTATTAGTCAAAGTCGGGAACTTCATTCTGCCTGTGGATTTTGTGATTATGGACATAGCTGAAGATTTAGAGGTTCTAATAATTTTATGGAGACCCTTCTTAGCCACTGGTAGAGCAGTCATCGATGTACATAGCGGTCATCTGATTTTGAAAATAAATAATGAGGAAGTTGTATTCAAAATGCATGAGGCTGTGCGTTATACCTCTGCATCTGATGATGTTTGCTATTTTTTAGATGTAAAAGAAGAACAATTGGGCTTACCTGAGCAAGAAGAAGGGGAACACCCATTACAATATGAACCAGTGGTCACTACTGACCCATTCGAGGAAACATGTGAAGAATGTTCAGAAGAAGAAACTGAGGTGTTACCTGATCCGCTCCCCAGAGAAGTGTTGGTCCCATGTAACGTGACAGTATTAGTTCTAGGGGGGTTAGAAACTATTTAAACAATTTCTCATAAATGCTGACTTAATTATCTTTTAAGACTTTAACTTAGTCTTATTAGGTCAGCACGACTGAGTAAGATTTGAGACAGCTTCAGTCAACTACTGACTAGAGCTGTTTCAACTGTGAGTTAGGAAGCAACACTTGGGTTTACTTTCAAACTCAACTCTTCAGATTACTCAACTCAGCATATACTTGTACTGAGTGATATCAAGCAAGCAATATATATATATAAAGAGATAAAGGGTTAGAAGTTACTCAGCAGACTTATCCTGGTTCGGCCTCTCCGCCTACGTCCAATCCTCGGAAATCCTTCTGAGCTTTTGGAATCCTCTACTGAGCTTTTTAAAGGTAGAGCACAAACCGTTTACAATAGCAACTAAGTATGCAAGAGTACCTTCCTCTATTCCTCTACTCAATCATATCTCTACCACTGAGTACTATAACCGAGTAACTCAGTCTCACTTTTCTAACCTTTTACAAATGATACAATAATTGTTCTTAGTGAAACAAAGAACACTTTAGATGACTAAGTCACTCTAGACTTTTACACAAGAATAGGAGTTGGTGTAAGAGCTTGCTTTTTGCTTTTCAAGACAGAGCTTCTATTTTGTTTTTTTATCAATAAATTGACTTTATGAAGATCTGCATTGATTCAAGTATTGGAGAGGCCTATTTATAGTGATGTCCGAGGTATCAATCATTTGCATCCCGACATAGCCGTTGTGGGAAAACATTCTTCTTTCATCATCACTCAGTCAGCACTCAGTGCCGTAGGCCAATCATAATGTTGTATCTTCTGTCTTCGTCAGACGCCAGGTCTGCCTAGTTGTTGGCATCAGATAGTCCATGCTTCTTCTGGTAAAGTCTTCCCGACAGATTTCTGTGACTTCTGAATTTTTCTCAGAATTGGACAGACTTTGTCTTCAAAGATGATCAACAATGCTGCTGACCTAACGATCATGTTGCTTGACTCAGCGGCTTCGCCTTCAAGCTTTTATGAGGAGTCTTTTCTTTCCAAAGCTGAGTTGTATTTTGCTCAGCTTCGGCCGTGTGACTTTCATCTGCTGACTTCACCTTGGATTTCTCTTATGAGCTTTTAGTCCTTATTCTTTTAATGTCTTATAAAACAATTTACTCAACATTGAACAAACACATTAGTATAGATACATCAAAGCATTTAAATTTAATGTGAATATATTTTTGTCATGGAAACTTAATCTTACTTAAATAATTTTGTCAAATCAAAATCATGTGGAAAGGTGTTTCAACAAACTCCCCCATTTTGATGTTGGCAAAAATATTCAGTAAGGAACTCAGTGTTGAGCTCCCCCATGATAGTTGGCCTTTTCTTAACTTCTGAGAACACTCCCCCGTAAGGGTTGAGCTACTGACTTAGTTTTACTTTAAACCTTTTAAGATTTAATCAAGTAAGTATAAAGTCAGCTTCAGAAGTAGGTCAGTACTTGGAATATTTTGTCCTTACTCAATTTTTATACTTAGTTAAATGGAGAAATACGGTTCAGGTATCAGAGTCAAAATAAGTTGAGTAAGTGAACTGGTGTTGAGTAGTGTTACTCAGTGGCCAAGTACTTGTATAATGTTTTATGTTCACAATTTTTAATTTAATTTGTTCAATGATTTCTAAGTGAGTAGTCATATGAAAAAGGTCAGCATTTGGAACAACACAGCAGATAAAGCAGATATAAGACAGTATATGAAAAGATACGTTTATATATTAAGCTCAACAAGAAACATTCCAACTACAAAATTCAAGAAGACATCCAAGTTAGAAAAATAAAATTCTATTTCTTGATGTTGACTTGGACTTGGTTGGATTTGGGTTTGGGTTGCTGGCTAGGCTTTGATGTTTCTTGTTGCTGGGTTTACTTGCTAGGGGCAGCAGAAGTTGAGCCTGGATTTGTCTTCTATTGAGTTCCTTCTGGTGGTTCCTTATTTGTCTCCCCCGTTTTTCCAGCATCACCAGGCTGAGGGACGGAAGCATAGAATTGCCCCTTTTGAATAACACGAGTCAGTAGTGTTGAGTATTGTTGCATTTGACTCATACTTTCTTTGAGACCTTTAAAGACCTGTACACCACCTACCATGCTGGATGCTGGAATTTGCATATGAGCACTGATGACACTGAGTATGAACTCAAGGGACTTCCCCATCCATGTAATAGAGTCATTCATTCTTGTATAGGACTGATGATACATCTTGAGCATGGAGGCATCATAGATATGGCGCTGAGCGTTCTGATGTCGGACGTGCTCAAAGGTCGATCTGGCACAGTGCATGGTGTCATTGGTATTAACCTGGTCAGTTTCCATTTCTTCTCAGGTCAAGCTGAGTAGGCGCACAACCTCAACTACTTGTTCAATCATGCACTGAGAAGTGGAGGAAACAAGGTCTCGAGCTTCAATAAGCTCAGTGGTCAGCTGCTTGAAGTGCTGAGTTATTTCAGCGGAAGTGGCGGTTGTTGAGTTGACAGCAGATAAGGCATTGATTTTCCCTTCGATGGAGTCAATATAATGAATCATCATCACTTGAAGGCCAACCATCTTCACTAGGAGTTCCTGCTTAGGCTGCTGAGAGACCATGGAGGTCAGGACATTCATCAGCTCCTTAAGACCTTTGAGTTCGGTCAGAAGTTGCGTGATGGTTGAGAGTTGAGTTGGGTCAGCAGAAACAGATCCAGCAGCATTGGCGTGAGACTGATGGATTTCTTGTAACAGAGCATGGACTGAGTAGATGATTCTTCAACCCATTTTAGATGCATCGAGGAATAGGAAGGGTTCATCTTCAGCATGAGTCCGTGAAGTCTCAGGGGCCGTGTTTTTAGTAGCAGCAGGTGTTTGGATTGGAGGTGCCAGCTTGATCAAGTGAAGGTTGAGCAATGGGAGCTGCATCCTTAGAAGTGGTCCCATCAGCAAGAGCTGACTGGTTTGCTAACTGCTCGGTTAAAGTAGGAGGTGTTTGCTCAACAGTAGTATTTACCTGCTCAGTGTCAACCTGAAGCTGAGTTGAGATTTGAGGTTGAAGCAACTCAAGGTTGTCTTTAGCAGGCGTAGCTTCAGGTGCATGCTAATTGAGTTGAGCAGCAGGCGCTTCGATCACTTGCTCAATAGAAGATGGAGCAGCGGTGTCGGTAGATGTTGGACCCTTTAGAATTTCGGGGTCGACATGTTCCTGAGTCTTAGAAACAGAGACTTGATTTTCTTTATCCTGATCTTGAGTGGGTTCAGTTATATTGGTGAAGAAGTTGAACTCCAGGGCAGCCAAGTCAGCAATGGGGTCCCTAAGCGGAGAGTCATCCAAAAGGTCAAATACTTTAGGTTTGCGTGACTTTCGCTTGAACCGCTTGTCACTGTTGTCTTTGTGATGTTTGGATTTTGGAGATGGGTTAGCAGTGATGGGGTTAGTTGACTCAACATCTAGACAAGTGTCCTCAGTGGGCTTTTCGACAGACTTGTCTTTCTTAGGAGACTCAGCTCCTTACTCATCAGCCTGCTCTTTAGCAGCTGAGTTATCAGTTCTTGCCTTCTCAGCAGAGATAGGTTTCTCATGTTGATCACTGGGTGGTTCCTCAATATTGACTTCCTGAGCTCGCAGGAAGAAGGAGTCCTTTGGGACAGCAATATCTAGTGGAGTTGCGTCCAAAGGTGTAACTTCTGAAGATCTCTTCCTCTTTAGGGGTTGCTCAGTTTTGTCTTCAATTTCTGTTTCAGAAGCAGATCTTTTCTTAGATGACTCAGTAGGTGCAGGTTTCTTCTTTTCTGACTCAGTAGTGGAGGGTTTAGTTACCACCAACCTGACCTTTTTGACGGCCTGAGTAATGGATTTGGCCTCAGCTTTCCTCTTTTTCTCCTTTTTGGTCAGCTTATTAGGCTCTTCTTCGACCAGAGTTTCCTTGCCTTTCTTTGATTTTGACTTAAACGAGAGGCTGTGAGCTAAGCCGGTCAAGATGGCGGAGGTGATTTCTGTTCCCACTCACTTTCTTCCCCTTTGAAGCTGATCTTATGGTCTTGAAGGATTTTGGTGATGAGAGAGCCCATTCTGAGAACTCCAGTGCTTTGTTGAAATGCCCCAATCAGGAACACATGCATGTTCAAAGGTTTGTAGTTGAGCATATGCCAAATGAAGCATTGCTCGAAGTTTGATGCTGAGGAGGAGGAGGAGTTGACCTTTGGAAAAAGGCAGTTGGTCAGTATGTAATGGGCTTATCTTTGGTGCTGACCAAGTGACGTCGTTGAGACTTCACCCACATGTTTCTTTGGTTTACAGAACTCAACCACGAACTTGACGTGCTTATAGTCTTTGGTTTTCCTCAGCTCCGGTCCTTCCTCCTTTAAGTCCAGCAGTGTGGCCAGGTATGAAGGGTTAGTGACAATCTTTTTCTCATTCACATGGGTCACCATATAGTCAATATCGTCATCAGTGATTACTAAGTTTTGGTGAAACTCAGTTACCAACCTCGGATAAGTCAGTCTAGAAAGGGAGAAGAGTTTAGTCCACCCGTTTTTTGAGATCCATTCACAGAAGGGTTTCTCAGCTTCAACAAAGCTCTTGGAGAACCATCGTGAGGGGATGACGTTGAGGTCCTCAACATCTGCGAATGCAGCAGTGAACTTTCTTTCCTTAGGTCCCTTGTTCTGCTTCTTCTTATTTTTCTTAGAAGGAGTTGAGTGTTCTGTACGGGGATCCTGACCAAGGATGCTGACCTCGTCCATTGGCTGGTCATGCTGACCATGAGTAGGTTGTTGGGATTCTGAAGAAGAAGTGTCCTGGTACTCCTGTTCAGGTGGAGAAGAATGGTTGATGTCGGATCGATTGTCCTCATATTGGTCACTTGAATGGTTCTGGGAATCATCAGACATGGTGTTCTTGAGAAGTTCTTGAGAAATGTAGAAGGTTTTGGAATTTGAGAGAGAGATCGAGTGCGAATATCAAGCGTAGAAGGTAAATAGTGAAGAATCGCTCACTATTTATAGTCCAGTGAGTAATGATCTGATAGGTCAGGGTAACGGTGGGAATTTGAACCACTTAAGATCATTTAATTCTAACATTAATGATAGGTTCGGCACGTGGGTTTCCTAATGATAACCTTTACGTCACCCTAGTTGCTACCTAGTTTAGTGTGCAAATACTAATTTGTGCAAGTTGATTTACTCAGCAACGAAGATACTCAACATTTGAGTTTATAAAATAGATTCATAGCTTTTCATAGTAAAATCACTCAACATGCATAGCAACTCAGCATGTAATAATCACTCAGCATATATTGTACTAGCACTTTTATTGAAGAGGATTAAACATACCAATAGCTTCTCTCAATATGCTGAACTACTCACGAGCCAACGGCTTCGTGAAGATATCCGCAAGCTGTTCATCCATTGGAATGTAGGTCAGCTTGATCTCACCTTTGAGTACATGATCTCTGATGAAGTGATGCATAATGCTGACATGTTTCATCCTGCTGTGCTAGATTGGATTCTTTGATAGGTCAATTGCACTTTTGTTGTCACATTTGACTTCAATCATCTTAGTTTGGACTCCATAATCGTCCAGCTGTTGCTTGATCCATAGGACTTGGGCAACACAGCTTCCAGCAGCAATGTAATCAGCTTCAGTGGTTGACAGGGCTACTGATGACTGCTTCTTACTGAACCAAGACACAAGACAGCTTCCAAGAAATGGCATCCTCCTGAGGTGCTTTTCCTCTCAAGCTTGTCTCGTCCATAGTCAGCGTCAGTGTATCCAATGAGTGTGAAATCATTAGTGTTAGGATACCATAAACCTGCATTACTGAGCCTTGCAAATATCTAAGGATTCTTTTTACAGCTATGTAATGAGATTCCTTAGGGCTAGATTGATATCTTGCACAGTAACATACTGAGTACTGAATATCTGGCCTACTTGCCGTTAGATAGAGTAGAGAGCCAATCATACCTCGGTACAATTTGCTGTCTACTAACTTACCATTTTCGCCAGCACAGAGCACAGTGTCAGTACCCATTGGGGTAGATATTGACTTATAGTTTTCATTTCATATTTCTTCAATATCTCCTTTGAATACTTAGTCTGACTAATGAAGATGCCATTTTTGCCTTGTTTAATTTGAAGTCCAAGGAAGAAGTTGAGTTATCCCATCATTGACATTTCAAACTCAGTCTGCATCTGCTTACTAAATTCCTTGCACATAGACTCATTAGTAGCACCAAAAATAATGTCATCAACATATATTTGTGCCAGCAGGGTATCTTTACCCTTTCTCTTAATGAATAAGGTTGTGTCAGCTTTTCCTCTGACATAGTTTCTAGTCAGCAGGAAGCTGGTCAGCCTTTCATACCAAGCACACGGTGCTTGCTTCAGACCATACAGAGCCTTTTTGAGTTTATAAATATGGTTTGGGAACTTGGGATCCTCAAACCCTGGAGGCTGACTAACATAAACCTCTTCATTTATAACTCCATTAAGAAATGCACTATTGACATCCATTTGAAACAATTTCAAATTCATAAAACTAGCATATGCACATAATATTCTTATAGCTTCTAATCTAGCCACAAGGGCAAAGGTCTCACCATAGTCAATACCTTCCTGCTGAGTGTGACCTTGAGCTACAAGTCTGGCTTTGTTCTTGACTACGTTTCCTTGTTCATCTAGCTTATTGCGGAATACCCATATTGTTCCTATAGTCTTCCGATTTCTTGGATTGGGCACTAAATCCCATACTTCATTTCTTTTGAATTGATCAAGCTCCTCTTGCATTGCATTTTCCAAAATTCATCGTTCTCAGCTTCTGAGAAGTTTCTTGGTTCAAGAACTGACACGAAAGCCACAATACTGAGATAACTCCTGAGTTGATTTCTGTTCATCAGGGTGTTCTTAGCAGCATTAAGAATGCTACTTTCAGAGTGTCCTCTTGGAACATTGATTTCTTTTGGCAATGTAGTGTCTTCAGGGGTAGGGGTTTCAACAATCTCTGCAGGTTTGCATTGGTCAGTGAAAATGATTTGAGGTTCGTTTTTACCTTTGGTCAGCCCTTGAGGTAGTGACTCAGCGGCTGTACTTTGGTCAGCAGATGCTGAGCATGGATCATCTTCAGTTGACTGATTGACTTTTTCTGCAGGGTTAGTTTCATCGAACTCAATGTGTACAGACTCTTCTAAGACCTGAGTTCGTTTATTGAACACTCTATATGCTTTACTGTTTGTTGAGTAGCCTAAGAAGATAGCTTCATCAGCTTTCGAATCAAACTTAGCAAGGTTGTCTTTAGTATTTAGAATAAAACATTTGCAACCGAAGGCACAAAAATATCCAATGTTGGGTTTTCGTCCTTTCCAAAGTTCATAGGAGGTTTTCTTTAGTATAGGTCTGACTAGAGCCCTATTGAGTATGTAGCATGCTGTGTTGACAGCTTCACCCCAGAAGTACTTTGGAAGCATGCTTCACTCAGTATTGTCTTGGCTATTTCAACCAAGGTTCTGTTCTTCCTCTCAACTACCCCATTCTGTTGAGGAGTTCTAGGAGCAGAAAAATTGTGGTCAATGCCGTTGGCTTCACAGAATTCATCAAACAGTAGATTTTTGAACTCTCCACCATTATCACTTCGGATGTGAGCTAATTTTAGGTCTTTATCATTTTCAAGTTTTCTAACCAGTGTTGAAAACATCTCAAAAGCTTCATCCTTGCTACTCAGCAGGATGACCCAAGTGTACCGAGAAAATTCATCTACAATGACCAAGGAAAATCTCCTACCACCCAAACTCAACGGCTGGACTGGTCCGAAGAGATCCAGGTGTAGCAACTCTAATGGATGCTTGGTTGAGACAATATTTTTACTTTGAAAAGATTTTTTAGTTTGTTTTCCTTGTTGACAAGCATTGCATAATTGATCCTTCTCAAACTTGAGTTTGGACAATCCCTCAACTAATTGCGTTCTTGCTAATTTGGCAAGGAGGTCCATGCTTACATGACCAAGTCTCTGTTAGTCCCTTATAACGTGACAAGTTAGTTCCAAGGGGGGGATAGGAACTATTTAAAAATTTTGTCCGTTAAGGCTGACTTCTTTTCTTATGAAAAGGATTACACATCGTCACTAAGTGAATTCAAGACACAAGCTTAGTCAACTTGTGACTAAGTCTACTTCTTTACTTGAGTCAGGAGATAGCACTTAGAGTCTATTCCTGAACTCAGTTTCTTAGTAAACTTGACTCAGCGTGAGCTCGTCACTTAGTCAGTTTTCACAGCAAGCAAATTATATTAAAGGAGTTTAAGGGTTGGAAAAATATTACTCAGCAGACTTATCCTGGTTCGGCCTCTCCGCCTACGTCCAGTCCTCGGAACTCGTTCCGAGCTTTTTTAATTCTCTACTGAGCTCTTTAAAGGTAGAGCACGAAACCTTTTACAAATAGAAGCTGAGTATAACAAGAGTACCTTCCTCTATACCTCTACTCACTCCTATATCTACGCTGAGTACTATAACCGAGTACTCAGCCTCTCCTTTCTATTCTTCTAGAAATGATAAAGTGTTTGTCCCAAACAACCATTGCTAAGACACTTTAGATGATTGGAAATCACTCTAGACTTTTACACAATAATATGGAAATTGGTGTAAGGTATTTGCTTTGCTTTTCTCACAGAATCTTCGAGTATGAATTTGGTCAGCGTTTTGACAACTTGAAGTTCTGTATTGATTGAAGCAAATGGATGGCCTTTATATAGTGACACTTGAGGCACTTGGTCATTTCGAATTTCGAAATAACCGTTGGAGGGAAACGGCTTCCTGTCGTTGTCACTCTAGGCGTGCTCAGCGTCATTGGCCAATAGGATTCTTGCATCTTCTGTCTTCGTTAGTCTTCGGCAGAATGTTTCGCCATTTAAGGAAAAGTCCACGAGACAGCTTTCTGCGCCTTCTGAACTTTTCCCAAAGTAGAAATACTTTGTCAAGAAGTTGAACATTGTCTGCCGCTGTCCAGACTGCTTTGTCGTCAAACTCAGCAACATCTCTTTGAAGCTTTTGCCATGAAGGCTTCTCGATCCTTCTCTTGCTGAGTCGTCGTTTTAGTTGATACGACTTCGTTTTGAACTTTTAAGCCGAATGGTGTTGATGTGTTGACTTGGGCTTGACTTCCACTTTATGGGCCTTTGGGATTTTTAATCTCAATGTCTTATACACAATTAAACTCAACATTGATAATATGGAAATTGGTGTAAGGTATTTGCTTTGCTTTTCTCACAGAATCTTCGAGTATGAATTTGGTCAGCGTTTTGACAACTTGAAGTTCTGTATTGATTGAAGCAAATGGATGGCCTTTATATAGTGACACTTGAGGCACTTGGTCATTTCGAATTTCGAAATAACCGTTGGAGGGAAACGGCTTCCTGTCGTTGTCACTCTGGGCGTGCTAAGCGTCGTTGGCCAATAGGATTCTTGCATCTTCTGTCTTCGTTAGTCTTCGGCAAAATGTTTCGCCATTTAAGGAAAAGTCCACGAGACAGCTTTCTGCGCCTTCTGAACTTTTCCCAAAGTAGAAATACTTTGTCAAGAAGTTGAACATTGCCTGCCGCTGTCCAGACTGCTTTGTCGTCAAACTCAGCAGCTTCTCTTTGAAGCTTTTGCCATGAAGGCTTCTCGATCCTTCTCTTGCTGAGTCGTCGTTTTAGTTGATACGACTTCGTTTTGAACTTTTAAGCCGAATGGTGTTGATGTGTTGACTTGGGCTTGACTTCCACTTTATGGGCCTTTGGGATTTTTAATCTCAATGTCTTATACACAATTAAACTCAACATTGAACAAACACATTAGTGTAAATAAATCAAAGCATTATAAATTTAATGTGTTAGAATATTTTTAGCATTACTTAAATAATTTTGTCAAATCAAAATCATGTGGAAATGTGTTTCAACAGTCTCCTGTGCCATAGCCAGAAATTATCTTCCTTTGACACTAAGAATATATTCTTTGAAAACTTCTTTTCTAAGTTCAACATGAAAACATTGTCAACACGAGGTGCAGTTAAAATCAACTCATTTGTTTTGGTCCCGTGTAACGTGACAGTATTAGTTCCAAGGGGGGGGGTTAGGAACTATTTAAATTTTTTCTCGTAAATGCTGACTTAATTATTTATGTGAAACACCTTTCCACATGATTTTGATTTGACAAAATTATTTATGTGAATGATAAAAATATTCCAACACATTAAATTTAAATGCTTTGATTTATTGATACTAATGTGTTTGTTCAATGTTGAGTTATTTAATTTATAAGACATTAAGATAAATGGCCCCAAGGCCCAAAAGAGGAAGTCAAGCCCAAGTCAACAGATCAAAGCCTCACGGCCCAAGAAGACTCAAAACGCCGTCGTACTGAGTAAGGCGTTAGCCCAGCAACAAGAAGGATCGAGAAGCCTTCGACCAGATAGCTTCAAGACGAAGCTGCTGAGTTGAGCGACAAGGTTGTCAGGTCAGCGGCAGAACAGAATGAACTTGGAGACCAAGTATTTCTACTTTGGGTAAAGCTCAGAAGGCGCAGGAAGCTGTCTGGAAGACTTTGCCATAAATGTGGAAATATTATGTTTCATCTGACGAAAAGCTGCTGAGCACTGGCGAAGACAGAAGATACATGAATTTGATTGGCTGAGGACACTGAGCACGTACTGAATGAAAGCGACAGGAAGCCGTTTGACTCTAACGGTTATTTCGAAATTCGAAATCACCGGTGCCTCAAGTGTCACTATAAATAGGCCTCTCAATTGCTTCATTCGATGCAGATCTTCAATTAGTCGAAACGCTGACCAAATTCATACTTGAAGTTCTGTGAGAAAAGCAAAGCAAAATCTTACACAAATTTCCAATCATTGTGTAAAAGTCTAGAGTGATTTCATTCATCTAAAGTGTCGTAGCAATTGTTGTTTAGCACAAACACTTTATCATTTCTAGAAGAATAGAAAGGAGAAGCTGAGTACTCGGTTATAGTACTCTGTGGTAGTTATAGGAGTGAGTAGAGGTATAGAGGAAGGTACTCTTGTATACTCAGCTTCTATTGTAAAAGGTTTTGTGCTCTACCTTTAAAGAGCTCAGTAGAGAATTCAAAAATCTCGGAACGCGTTCCGGGGACTGGACGTAGGCGGAGAGGCCGAACCAGGATATGTCTGCTGAGTAACATATTTCTAACCCTTAAACTCCTTTATATATTGCTTGCTATAAAACTGACTAAGTAACGAACTCACGCTGAGTTGAGTGCACTAAGAAGCTGAGTTCAGGAATAGACTCAAAGTGCTATCTCATGACTCAAAGAAAGAAACAGTCTTAGTCACCAGTTGACTAAGCTTGTGTCTTAAAACTACTTAGCGCCGCTGTGTAAACCTTTTCTTAAGAAAAGAAGTCAGCCTTAACGGACAAAATTTTAATTAGTTCCTATCCCCCCCTTGGAACTAATCTTGTCACGTTATATGGGACCAACAAGTGGTATCATAGCTTAAAAGCTCACTCAGCAAGATATAACTATCTTGAGCTGATCCCCATAATGGCTGAGAACAGTACTCGTTTCCTCCTTGGAAATCAGACAACTCAGATTTTACCTGAGGGACTGTCTATTACTCGGCATCCTCTGTTCTTCGGGTCCAACTATATCTTTTGGAAGAACAGAATGAAAAATTTCATTCAGGCAACAAATATGAGTGCATGGCTTTCTATAGTCCAAGGCCCATTTGTTCCTGTTGAAACTATTGACGGCCAAACGGTTGTTAAAGCTGAGACTAAGTGGACAGAAGATGATCTCAAGAAGCTACAAAATCATGCTTCGACTATAAACATGCTTCACTGTGCGTTAGATGCTGCAGAGTACAACAAGATTTCAGGTTGTGAGTCAGCATAGGAGATCTGGAAGAAACTGGAGGTCACCTACGAAGGAACCAACAAAGTTAAGGAGTCTAAGGTGAACCAGCACATAACGTTGTACGAGCTTTTTGAAATGAATGATGATGAAGGAATCTCTGACATGAACTCAAGATTCACAAACATAATCAATGAGCTCAAGAGACTTGGAAAGATCTTTACTGAGGAAGAGCAAGTCAAGAAGATACTGAGGAGTCTTCCTAAAAGCTGGCAAGCCAAGAAAACTGCTATTGAGGAAGCTCAAGACTTAACCACCTACAAATATGATGAACTCATTGGCTTGCTGCTGACCCATGAGATCTCAATGAAGAACTTTGAGGTGAAGGAGAAGTCTGAAGACAAGAAGCAAAAGTCTTTTATCATGAAAGCTGACTCCACTGATGGGAGCTCAACAGACGATGAAGAAATGGCAATGTTCACTAGAAAGATGAAAAGACTGTTCAGAAAGAATGATAAATATTCCAAGAAGCCTTACAAGAAGTTTGACAAGTACAAAGCTGAGTCCAGCGACAGCAAGTACAAGAAGGACAGCTCAAAGCCCATCATATGCTTTGAATGTCATCAAACTGGCAATATCAAATCAAGCTGTCCTACCTTGAGGAAGGAAAAGAAGGCAATAGTGGCAACCTGGAGTGATAGTGATGAGTCATCATCATCAGAAGCTGATGCCACTGAGTCAGCAAAAATCTGCTTCATAGCTGATGAGCTTGCTGAGCCTTATATTTCTGAGCACGCTGACCCCTCCATTGCATCTGACGATGAGGTACACTCAATTAAGGTAAGCCTGAGGTGTTTTGAGAAGTCAAAGATGTGGTACATTGACAGCGCATGCTCGAGGCATATGACTGGTGATGAAACTCAGTTCATCACATTTGTGCGTAAACGAGGTGGAAGCATAAGTTTCGGAGACAACAAAAAGGGTAAGATAGTAGGGTCAGGAACCGTTGGTGGTAATCCTACTATTGAGTCAGTCTCCCTAGTTAACGGACTCAAATATAACTTACTCAGCGTAGCTCAGCTATGTGATAATGGGAGAACAGTTATATTTGATAACACTGGATGTAAAATATTCGAGGGTAAAACAAATGAGTTGATTTTAACTGCCCCTCGTATTGATAATGTCTTTATGCTGAATTTAGAAAAGAAATTTTCAAAAACTGTATGCTTAGTGTCAAAGGAAGAATATTCCTGGCTATGGCACATGAGACTTGGTCATGTAAGCATGAACCTCCTGGCCAAATTGGCAAGAAAGCAATTAGTTGAGGGACTGCCAGAACTTAAGTTCGAAAAAGATAAATTATGCAACGCTTGTCAGGCTGGAAAACAAACCAAACAATCTTTTCACAGTAAAAACATCGTCTCAACTAAACGTCCATTAGAGTTGCTACACTTGGAACTCTTCGGACCAGTCCAGCCGCTGAGCTTGGGTGGTAGGAGATTTTCCTTGGTCATTATAGATGACTTTTCTCGGTACACTTGGATCATCTTGCTGAGTAGCAAGGATGAAACCTTTGAGACGTTTTCAACTTTAGTAAGAAAACTTGAAAATGATAAAGACCTTAAGTTAGCTCACATCCGAAGTGATAATGGTGAAGAATTCAAAAACCAACAGTTTGTTGAATTCTGTGAAGCCAGCGGCATTGACCATAATTTTTCTGCTCCGAGAACGCCTCAACAGAATGGGGTTGTTGAAAGGAAAAACAGAACCTTGGTTGAAATAGCCAGGACAATGCTAAGTGAGCATAGGCTTCCAAAGTACTTTTGGGGAGAAGCTGTCAATATAGCGTGCTACATACTTAATAGGGCTCTAGTCAGACTCATATTAAAGAAGACTCCCTACGAACTTTGGAAAGGACGAAAGCCCAACATTGGATACTTTCGTGCCTTCGGCTGTAAATGTTTTATTCTAAATACCAAAGACAGCCTTGCTAAGTTTGATTCAAAAGCTGATGAAGCTATCTTTTTAGGCTACTCAACAAACAGCAAAGCATATAGAGTTTTCAATAAACGAACTCAAGTCCTAGAAGAGTCAGTACACGTTGAGTTCGATGAAACTAACCCTGCAGGAAAATATAAGTAGCTTACTGAGGATGATCCATACTCAGCACCCGCTGACCAAGAAACAGCCGCTGAGTCACTACCACAAGGGGTGACCAAAGGTAAAAGCGAAACTCAAATTGTTTTTACTGACCAATCTATACCTACATAGATTGTTGAAACACAACCAGCTCAAGACATCACTCTACCAAAAGAGATCAGAATACCAAGAGGTCACTCAGAAAGTGCCATTCTTGATGCTGCTGAAAACACCCTGATGACAAGAAATCAACTCAGGAGATACCTCAGCAACGTAGCATTCGTCTCAGTTCAGTAACCAAAGAACTTTTCCGAAGCTGAGCACGATGAGTTCTGGATGAGTGCAATGCAAGAAGAACTTGATCAGTTCAGAAGAAATGAAGTATGAGACTTAGTGCCAAATCCAAAAAGCCAGAAGACCATAGGAACAAGATGGGTCTTCCGCAACAAACTGGATGAACAAGGGAACGTGGTCAGAAACAAAGCAAGACTTGTAGCTCAAGGCTACAGTCAGCAAGAAGGTATTGACTATGGTGAGACCTTTGCCCCAGTGGCAAGGCTAGAGGCTATAAGAATTTTATGTGCATATGCAAGTTATATGAAATTTAAATTATTTCAAATGGATGTTAAGAGTGCATTCCTTAATGGAGTTATAAACGAGGAAGTTTATGTTAATCAGCCTCCAGGGTTTGAGGATCCCAAGTTCCTAAACCACGTTTATAAGCTCAAAAAGGCTCTGTATGGTCTCAAGCAAGCACCACGTGCTTGGTACGAGAGGCTGACTAGTTTCCTGCTGACTAGAAATTATGTCAGAGGTAAAGCTGATACAACCTTATTCATTAAGAGGAAGGGTAAAGATACCCTACTGGCTCAGATATATGTTGATGACATTATTTTTGGTGCCACTAACGAGTCAATGTGCAAGGAATTTAGTAAACAGATGCAGACTGAGTTTGAAATGTCAATGATGGGAGAACTCAACTTCTTCCTTGGACTTCAAATCAAACAAGGGAAAAATGGCATCTTCATCAGTCAAACTAAATATGCTAAGGAGATATTGAAGAAGTATGAACTTGATAATTGCAAGCCAATATCTACCCCTATGGGTAGGGCTGTAATCGAGCCGAGCCGAGCCGAGCTTTGGCCTATTCAAGCTCGGCTCGCTATAAAATTAACGAGCTCGAGCCCGAGCCGAGCTTGCTATAAAATTAACGACCCAAGCCCGAGCCGAGCTTTGGCTTGCTCAACGAGCTTGAGCCGAGCTTCGAGCTTGTTTCGAGCTCAAAATCCTCTTTTGGACTTGGTTCATTGAGAAAATTATCTAACCATGAATTGTTTGTGAGTAAATTGTTAATTATATTTGTGAAGTTTGCTCGCAAAATAACTCTTTAATTGTGTACATAAACAAGCTCACAAGCAAAGTTCGTGAATAAATAAACAAGATGCTTACAAATAGTTCGTCTATTACTCATTTATTATGTTTGTGAACGAACTCATTTAATAGCAAATGAAATAATATTAAGTTTAGATATTTGTGAACTAACACAAAACTATATAGTTTTCTACAAAACTAAAATTTGTTCATAAATGTTCTAATCGAGCCTGCTCACGAGCTTTGGCCTGCTCAAGCTTGGCTCGTTTACGAACCGAGCCAGTAAATCATGTTCACGAGCGGCTCGTTTACAAATCGAGCCGAGCTTTTATCGAGCCGATCACCGAGCCGCTCATGAGCGGCTCTGTTCATTTACAGCCCTACCTATGGGCACTGACACTGTCCTCTGCGCTGACAAAAATGGTAAGTCAGTAGACAGCAAATTGTACGGAGGTATGATTGGTTCTCTACTCTACTTAACTGCTAGTAGGCCGGACATTCAGTTCTCAGTATGTTATTGTGCTAGATATCAATCTAACCCTAAGGAATCTCATTACATAGCTGTAAAAAGAATCCTTAGATATTTGCAAGGCTCACCAAATGCAGGTTTGTGGTATCCCAATACTCATGATTTCACACTCATTGGATACACTGACGCTGACTACGGACGAGACAAGCTTGAACGAAAAAGCACCTTAGGAGGATGCCACTTCCTTGGAAGCTGTCTTGTGTCCTGGTTCAGTAAGAAGCAGGCGTCAGTAGCCCTGTCAACCACTGAAGCCGAGTACATTGCTGCTGGAAGCTGTGTTGCTCAAGTCCTATGGATTAAGCAACAGCTAGAAGATTATGGCGTTCAGACTAAAACAATTGAAGTCAAATGTGACAACAAGAGTGCCATTGACCTATCAAAGAACCCAATCCAGCACAGTAGGATGAAGCACGTCAGCATAAGACATCACTTCATCAGAGATCATGTACTCAAGGGAGAGATCAAGCTGACCTATGTCCCAACGGATGAGGAGCTTGCTGATATCTTCACAAAGCCACTGGCTCTTGAGCAATTCAACATACTTAGAGAAGCCATTGGTATGTTTAATCCTCTTCAGTAAAATTCCAAGTATAATATGTGATATATGTATACTGAGTGGATTGCCATGCTGAGTGATTTTTTAGTGGGTATCTTAAGCTGAGCTACTAAGCACACGAATTACTCCTTTGCGTAGAACTGACTACTCAGAACTTTAAACGTTTAGAATTCTTAAACACTGAGTAAAAGATCCGTTGTAGAATTAATACTCGCACGCGTATTAAGTAGCCTTTAGGATGATGTAAGCATCATCATTAGTAATGGCACACGCCGTTTCTCGAAATTAATGTCAGTAATAACTGACTTTCGACGGTTCAAATACCCACCGTTCCATCCAAACTATCAAGTTATCATCAATCGTCTATAAATAGTGAACATTTTCTCACTATTCACTCTTTACGCTTGAAATTTGCACTCGAACCTTCATTCTCTCTAAACTTCTGAAATTCAAACATTCTTAAAAATACTCTCAAGAACACCATGTCTGATTCCCAGAATCTCTCTAATGACCAATATGAGGATAATCGCTCAGACATCAATCCTACCTCCCCACCTGAGCAACAATATGTTGATACTCCAGAAGATGAGGCCAATACTGGACATGGTCAGCATGACCAACCTATGGATGAGGTCAGCATTCTGGGTGTTGATCCTCACACTGAGCACTCAACTCCTTCTAAGAAAAAGAAGAAGGACAAGGGTAAGAAAACTGAGGAAACTGAGGAGAGAACCTTTCAATCTGTATATTCCGATGTTGAAGGCTTAGAAGTCGTAGCTTCATGATGGTTCTAAAAAAGCTTCGTGGAAACGGTGAAACCTTACAGTGACTGGATATCCAAGAACAGATGGACCAAACTATTCTCCCTAAACGGGCTGACCTACCCAAGGCTTGTCACCGAGTTCTACTCGAATCTGTTGGTTGCCACGGACGATATTGATTTCATGGTCACTTATGTCAATAAGAAGCAGATCATTATCGACCGCTCATATATATCTATTCTTTTAGACTTAAAGGATGAGGGAGCTGAGTTGAGAAGAACAAATGACTATAAGAAGGTTAAGTATAACTCCATGTTTTGCAAACCTGAGGGGCATGTAGGGGAAGTCTCTTGCACCTCACTTACTTAGCATCAGAGGCACGCACACTACTTACTGACCAACTACATCTATCCAAAGGTCAACGCCACATCCTCAGCCTCCAACTTCGAGCAATGCTTTCTATGGCATATGCTCAACTACAAACCCCTAAACATGCCTGTATTCCTGATCGGGGCTATGCAATGAAGCACTGGAGCACTTCGAATGGGCTCACTTATCACCGAAATCCTTAGGGATTAGAGAATCAGCTTTAAGAATGAGGAAAACATTTTAGGTACGAAAATCACAATTGAGGACCTCACTAAACTTGCCTACGGTCTTCCTTTTAAATCAAAGAAAGGAAAGGACGTGGTAAATGAAGCTGAAGAGGAAGCTGAGCCGACCGATAAAGGAAAGAAGAGAAAGGCAGCACCCACACTCCAAACTGTCAAATGCCTCAAAGTTGTTATGGCTGACAAATCTCCTGCTGAGTCAATCCAAAAGAAACCTCAACCTAGCAAAGCTGCCCAAAAATGGCCTGCCATTGTTCAAGAAGCTGACAATGAACAAGAGAACACTGAGTCACCCCTAAAGAGGAAGAGGGTCTCTAGAGCTACACCATTGGATGCAATTCCTCTGGATGTATCCGTTCCGAAGGATTCCTTCTTTCTGCGAACTCAGGAATTTGTTGAAAGAACTCCACCTGTAAACAAGCAACAACAACAATCTGTCTCTACTGAGCAGACAAAGCACACTAAGTCAACCAAATCCACTTCAAAGAATCAGACGACTGAGCTCAAAGTTGAGTCCATTGTTGACACCACAACTGCAGAACCTGAACAAACTCAGCTTGAGTCGTCAGATCTACTTCCATCCTCCAACTCTTCTAAAGACGACAGTGATAAACGATACAAGAAGAAGGCGCACAAACCACCAGTGTTTGACATACTGGATGATTCACCTCTCCATGAACCCATCGTAAGCCTGACTGACTTGGACTTCAACTTTTTCTCCAAACCAATTTCCATGCCCTCACCAGTCAAGGAAAAACAAGCCTATGTTCCTCGTGGTCAGGAACATGCCGAATGTACCGACACCGCTGCTACTAGCTCCTCAAAGCAAGTGATCGATGAACCCGCTGTTCAAGAGAAGGAACATACACTAGAGAAATCTCCTGCTCAGGACAATCTCGAGCTGACTCCTCCTCAAGTCAATGTTCAGCTCCCGACTGACACTGAGCAGGTAGACAATGGTACGACACCACTCAACTCTCACCTTGAACAGCTAGAGAATGTTTCAAGTCCTGCAGCTGACCCAATCACTCCGTCTGCCAATCAGATTGTTCACCCCTCACCTAATCCAAAAGACAACTCTACTACTAGGGTACATTCAGATGAACAACCTCCTGCCACCAATCAAAACTCAGTTCCTGAAACCTCTCACACTGATCCTTTGCAGTTCTTGACTTCTTCCCAATCTGGGAAACGAATCTTCCAAGCTGCCCAAGAACTCATTGCAGAAATACAGAGTACTCATGGAACTGAAACTGAGCGCAGTTCAGCGGAGCCTACACAACTGAGCACCCTCACTCAACTCCTCACTGAACTAAAAGGCCTCAAAGAGCTCTTAGGTGTGTTGACTGACATGGTAGCTCAACATCCAAAGCAAGAGTTCGCTACCAAAATGGCAAACCTTCACTTGCACATGGTGCAACATATGGACACACTTGAAGGTAAACTCAACGCCCTAACTGCCGCCAACTCTGATGTAGCTAAGTCAGCTCAACTTACTCAAGTCCAAGCTGAGCTGACCACCACTCGAGAATTAGTTGGCTCCACCTCTCAATGCACAATCGAGCAAATTGTCGAATCCATTCGCCTGCTAAATTTATCAAGAGAAGAGATGCAAATTGAACAGGCCAAGACATCTGAGATTTTTCAACTTGCTAAGGCCACCTATGACCATGTCACACATCAGTCCAACCAACGCCACCACTATGATGCTGGCCTGTTGAAAATGTACCATCAATCTTACGCAATGATGACAGACACCATGAGCTGGATGGGTAAATCACTTCAATTTATACTCAGTGTCATCAGTTCCCACATGGATATTCCGGCGTTAAACATGGCAGGAGGGATCAAGGTTTTTGACGGGCTCAAGCACAGTACGGCTCAAATCCAGCAGTATTCCGCCCTACTGACTCGTGCTGTTGAGCAAGGGAAGTTTTATGCAGCTGTCCCTCAGCCCGTTGATGCTGGAAAAAAGGGGGAGAAAAGCAAAGATAAACATCCATCTGGAACTCAGCAAAAGAACCAACATCCTGGTTCCACTTCTTCAAGTGTTCCCCCTAGCACTCAACCAAAGCCTCCTAACACTCAACCTCAGCAACCTCAGCATCAAAAAAAATCCAAGCCTAACCAAGTCTCCTTCAATATTAGGCGATAGTTTTTTTTGTTTTGTTGTGTGATCTTGCTTATTTGCTTATGTTGTGTTGCGTGCTAAATATCAATATAAACGTATCTTCAATCAACCTTGTTATTTAATTCTCTTCGCTTTAATGCCTATCTACTGTGTTGATCTAAATTCACAACTTGTCTCATAATGTCTTAATTGAACAAAGGATCTAAGGATTGACAAATATTGAACTAATCATATATTTGGCCACTGAGTAAAATTATTCAGTCTCGATTAACTCACTCAGCTAACTCCAATATTCGAACTCAATCTTCCGCTTAACTTTATATCGAAACTGAGTGAAATAAGCCTGGTCTAAGAACTGACCTAACTCTGAACACTGACTTTAGACTTACTTGATTAAACCTTAAAATGTTTAAAGTAAAACTAAGTCAGCGGCTCAACCCTTACGGGGGAGAATCTTAAGAAGTTAAGAATAGGTCAATTATCATGGGGGAGCTCAACACTGAGTTCCTTATTGAATATTTTTGCCAACATCAAAATGGGGGAGTTTGTTGAAACACCTTTGCACATAATTTTGATTTGACAAAATTATTTATGTGAATGATAAAAATATTCCAACACATTAAATTTAAATGCTTTGATTTATTCATACTAATGTGTTTGTTCAATGTTGAGTTATTTAATTTATAGGACATTAAGATAAATGGCCCCAAGGCCCAAAAGAGGAAGTCAAGCCCAAGTCAACAGATCAAAGCCTCACGGCCCAAGAAGACTCAAAACGCCGTCGTACTGAGTAAGGCGTTAGCCCAGCAACAAGAAGGATCGAGAAGCCTTCGACCAGATAGCTTCAAGACGAAGCTGCTGAGTTGGGCGACAAGGTTGTCAGGTAGGCGCAGGAAGCTGTCTGGAAGACTTTTCCATAAATGTGGAAACATTCTGTTTCATCTGACGAAAAGCTGCTGAGCACTGGCGAAGACAGAAGATACATGAATTTGATTGGCCGAGGACGCTGAGCACGTACTGAGTGAAAGCGACAGGAAGTCGTTTGACTCTAACGGTTATTTCGAAATTCGAAATCACCGGTGCCTCAAGTGTCACTATAAATAGGCCTCTCAATTGCTTCATTCGATGCAGATCTTCAATTAGTCGAAACGCTGACCAAATTCATACTTGAAGTTCTGTGAGAAAAGCAAAGCAAAATCTTACACAAATTTCCAATCATTGTGTAAAAATCGAGAGTGATTTCATTCATCTAAAGTGTCGTATCAATTGTTGTTTAGGACAAACACTTTATCATTTCTAGAAGAATAGAAAGGAGAAGCTGAGTACTCGGTTATAGTACTCAGCGGTAGTTATAGGAGTGAGTAGAGGTATAGAGGAAGGTACTCTTGTATACTCAGCTTCTATTGTAAAAGGTTTCGTGCTCTACCTTTAAAGAGCTCAGTAGAGAATTCAAAAAGCTCGGAACGCGTTCTGGGGACTGGACGTAGGCGGAGAGGCCGAACCAGGATATGTCTGCTGAGTAACATATTTCTAACCCTTAAACTCCTTTATATATTGCTTGCTATAAAACTGACTAAGTAACGAACTCACGCTGAGTTGAGTGCACTAAGAAGCTGAGTTCAGGAATAGACTCAAAGTGCTATCTGCTGACTCAAAGAAAGAAACAGTCTTAGTCACCAGTTGACTAAGCTTGTGTCTTAAAACTACTTAGCGCCGCTGTGTAAACCTTTTCTTAAGAAAAGAAGTCAGCCTTAACAGACAAAATTTTAATTAGTTCCTATCCCCCTTTGGAACTAATCTTGTCACGTTATACGGGACCAACAAGTTGTACTTTGCTCAGCTTCGGCCGCGTGACTTTCATCTGCTAACTTCACCTTGGATTTCTCTTATGAGCTTTTAGTCTTTATTCTTTTAATTTTTTATAAAACAATTTACTCAACATTGAACAAACACATTAGTATAAATACATCAAAGCAATTAAATTTAATGTGAATATATTTTTATCATGGAAACTTAATCTTACTTAAATAATTTTGTCAAATCAAAATCATGTGAAAAAATGTTTCAACAAGAAGATGATCAGAGATGTCCGGAGTTGAAGCCTTTGCCAGCTCATTTGGAGTATGCCTTTCTAGACCCCCCAAACAGTCGGGCAGTAATCATTTCGGCCGATCTGACCAATGAGCAGAAAGAACAACTGCTTGTCATCTTGAGACGCAACAAGGAAGCTCTAGCATGGAAAATCGAAGACATTAAGGGAATCAGCCCTACGATCTGTATGCATAAAATTTTAATGGAAGAAGATCATAGACCATCCGTGCAGCCACAACGGAAGCTAAACCCACACATGAAGGAAGTTGTCAAAGCCGAAGTAATAAAACTGATTGATGCATGGATAATTTACTCTATCTCAGATAGCATCTGGACCAGCCCTGTTCAGGTTGTACCGAAGAAGGGAGGCACGACTGTGCGCTTGAAAAAGAAGAACGAGCTAATCCCAACTCGAATAATCACTGGGTGGCGTATGTGTACCGACTACCAAAAGTTGAACGAAGCAATCAGGAAAGATCACTTCCTGTTACCATTCACGTGTGAAAATATGACAAGTTACATGACGAAATCCAAACAATAAAATTTGGCATTTCACGTAAATTCCATAAAATAAAAAAGGAAAAACTTATTTTTGTCAATATTTATTAAAATTCATGTAATTTTATCTTTGAAATGTAACATCCGTTAATTTCGGATTCACATAAAAGAGAAGACAGCCCAAACAAAAAGCCCAAATGATGATCCAACTGTTTGTGTATACTTACATCGACAGAAATTACTACTGCCTGAACTCACAGAAAACACAAAATTGACACTCTTGAAATTTGAACTCCTTCCGACTCATCCTCAATCAATCCCAAATCCCCTTGCCTTCCATCAAATTCCCTAATTTCTTAATTCTGTCATCATGCCGAAGAAGATGGGTGTCAACACCAAGGCCGAGGCTGCCCGGGCTCGGAAGAGCGCCACGGAGTCCGAGCGCAAGGAACGCGAGACCCGTCAGAAGGAAGAAGATTACTGGCAAGAAGCTGAGGGCAGCAAATCCCGAGCTGCAAAGAAGCGCGAAGAGGAATCTGAGAAGCGAGCTGAAGCCGCCGCTCGCCGTGCTGAGGTCCGACGTTTGGCTGAGATTGAAGAGAAGGAGCTCGAGAAGGCCATGAAGAAGCCCGATAAGAAGGCCAATCGGGTCTCCATTCCAGTGCCCAAGGTGACGGAGGCTGAGCTAGTTAAGCGCCGGGAGGAAGAGCAGGCTGAACTCGCTAAGAAATCGGAGGAGATGAAGCGAAAACATAGCAGGACTGCTGCCGAGGAAGAGTATGAGAGAATGGTTTTGGTTTCTAATACGAATCGGGATGATTCCATTATCGAGGCCAGTACTGTGGAGGAGGCAATTGCTCGGATGGCGGTAACTGATAACTTGCCTGCTGATAAGCATCCTGAGAGGAGACTCAAGGCCTCGTTTAAGGTATTGTTGCTTACACTATTATTTGCTCCATAATTTTTTCACCATGTTTTTGTGTTCGTAGTATATTCACATGATGTGTTGAAGGTTTTGGAAAATTGATGTAACTTTTTATAAAGTTATGATCTTTAATTTAAAGTATAGCTATCTTCATACAGGCGCATTGTTGTATGCAAGTATTGGTAGATTTAGTTTCATATTGATAAAAGATTGTCAAGTTCAGTTTAACCCTTTGTTTGAAAACTTTCTTTTTGATGAAATGCAATTGAATTTTATTTGAAAGAGCCTAAAATGATTTTGTTTAGAAAGTAATTCAGAAATTTATAAATCATGCGGGGGGGATTCGATTGAATTCATTTCTTGCAAATGATATTTTCCATACAAAGAGACACTATTTGGACATATTTGATAGATTAGGTAAGGAAGATAGTATCAGTAGCTCAGTGGTTGAGTACATTCCTTGCATCATGAGGTTAATCATTGGCCTTTGCCTCCCTCTTGAGCTTTTTATGGTGAACTTTAGAATCATGCGAGTATTTAAGTTGAAGACCAACTAAATGTGGATAATCGAATGAGATACTTGACAAATGGGATTGGATGACTAATATGTGAAGTACACATTTCTGTTTTGAAGTGAGAATAGTGATATAAGTACATCAGTTATGTTCTTTGTAGGATTTCAAAGATCAATTTAATTTAATTTTGAAATGGATAGATTTACTATAATGAAGAGAAGGAATACTTAGTTTATGTGAGAAATTCTTATGAACATCAGTTGCCTTTGAGAAACCGGAATCTGCAAAACTTGTTTGTTTTGTCGATAGAAATAGAATAAGAAGGGAAAAGAAGTTACTTGGAAGCCCTTATTTTCTCTATTTCTATTTCTCTATTTCTTGTTTGTAACCTATTCAATTCAACTAAAGAATTCTGTAAAATGCGTGCTGATTTAGCACTAGATATATATATAGTACATTACAATCTTAGAACAATTGAATGACACTTAAAAGTAAATTTAAAAATTATTTTGAAGTTCTGGTATTCTTTCCTCAATCATTATGGTTTCATATTAGTTTTATGGGTTAATTACAACTAGATGCCCTGTGGTTACACGAATTTGAAGATGTGTACCTGTGATATTTTTCTTTACAAACGCAACCCTGTGGTTTCAAAATTCTGCATTTTTTTTTACTTTGCCAAATTTGGCAGATAACGACCTCAAAATGAAAATTTTCAAGAATTAAAGTTGTTTAGTATCGTATTTACTATGGAACCATATTTTTTATTTTGTCAAAATCATCATTTTTTGAGTTTTCTCTCTCTAAACATTAACTTTCTTTCTCGTAAAAACAATACTTAAATGACCTCAAACCTAAAAAGTTGAAGAATTGAAGTTGCTTAAAATATCATTTAACTCTTGAAAATTTTCATTTCGAGGTGGTTATCAGCCAAATTCTGACAAAGTAAACCCGAATGCAAAATTTTGCAAACCACAGGGTTGCGTTTGCAAAAAAAGAAAAAATACCACAAATACCCGCGAAACCGCAGGGCATCTATATGTAATTAACCCTAGTTTTATTTCAGGGCATTATAAATGCTTTCTATGGAAATTCTTGTATATATCTGATGTTTTTTGCTTTATGTTTAAGTCTTTGGATGCTCCATAAAGAAAGAGGAAAATAACTGTTTGGGAGGTTAAAACAAAATTTAAGTTGATGAAACAAGAATATGCAAATTACTAATTCTGCTCCTTTTTCTTTTTCTCTTGCATTGATTATCTCAACTTGTTGAATTTTACAGGCTTTTGAAGAAGCTGAGCTTCCCATACTCAAGGAAGAGAAACCAGGCCTTACTCATACTCAGTACAAGGACATGATATGGAAGTTATGGAAGAAATCTCCAGACAATCCACTTAATCAGGTATTTGGAACTTGCATTTAACTATGGGCTTAAAACAATATTTGGCGCCTGCCAAATTCAAAATGTTGGTTTTTGGCCTTGATCTTTTATTTGGTAACATTTGTCCCTTGATCTATCCAAAATACTTATTTTCGCCCCCTAACCTATTATTTGGTAACATTTGCCTCCCCACCTATCCAAAATTGGTGAAATAGTGAGATTTCACCAATTTTGGATAGGTCAAGGGGAAAATGTAACCAAATAATAGGTAAGGGGGTAAAGACTAACATTTTGGATAGGTCAGGGGGAACTTGTTACCAAATAATAGGTTAGGGGCCAAAAACCAACATTTTGGATAGACCAGGGGCCAAATATTGCTTTAACCCTTTAACTATGTGTATGACCTTTAATATTGCTTTCTAACTATTGGTTATCAGTCTGTCCTCGGAAAAATTCTAACTAGGTAGAAATTAACGGTTAACTTTGCCTGGAGAATACGTATATATGACCTTGGGTTGATATCTATGGTTAACATTGCCTGTGAAATGTTTGGGAAGCCTTAAAGTCAAAAGGAAAGAATTCTATCCAATCCCCCCACCCCCACCTTATAATGTCACTAGTGTGGCTCATACCTACCATTTCATATGGAATTCGTCTTAGCGTTTTGAATAATGCTGGATTCTTTAGTGTAGTGCTTTTTGGCCAAATCGTATGATCAGAAAATGTGTTCACCTATTTAGAACAAATCATATGCAATAAAAAGTCATTGCTATTGGTAGAATTTATCATATTCAATGCTAATAATCAAAGTCCTTTTTAAGTGATCAATAAATTCACATTACTTGATTTGCTTCCATTTCTCTTGTATATTCTTTTAAACTTTCTGATGTACTATTACTAAAACTCTTCAGTTGGTACTAAAGGGCGGCCCGGTGCACTACGCGTCCCCGCTAAGCGAGGGTCCGGGGAGGGGTCCCACCACAAGGGTGTACTGGGGGCAAGCCTTCCCCTACCATTTTTTTTGGCAAGAGGCCGCTCCTAAGACTCGAACCCGTGACCTCTCTGTCACACGACAACAACGTTTACCGTTGCACCTGCCTGTGTTTTTCTTTTCTTTCTAGATTGCATTCTTGTTGTTGCTGTTCATCTGCAAGACCCACCAGCAAATGAACTTAAGCTATTCAATAGTGAAATTTGAAAATATAAATAAAATAAAAGAAGGCATATAGGAATCTTAAAGCAAGAAGAATAGCTTTGCTTAATCTCTATATGCTGATTAGTGCTCTTGCAATTATGGTATCATAGAGGTTCTGTGGCAATTGAAACAGATAAATCATACCACTCTGTCAGAGTGAACATGGACTAAAGAGTTCCTACATATCTGTGAGGCTTGGCTTTTGCATTAAACTGAAATCTTGTTCATCCAAAATGTATTAAGTAGGGATATTCGTTTTTCATTTGCGATTGGTCCACACATTAGAATTCAAATGAATGTTATCACTTCTTCCAAGCAAAAAAGTCTCTCGCAAAATGATTAGAAAAAGATTGTTTTAGTAGAACGCACAAGAATTTTTCTAAACGAAATTGACTTATGTCTGGTAGTATTTGATTAATAAGGTTGAAGGAATGCTATAATGATATTGATAGATAATAATTGCTTTCTATCATTTATTATCTGTTAAATCTGTGGAAATTTTGGGTAGTTTTACTCACTCATTGGACTAGAATCTCTAAATATCAGTTTTGTTTTTGGTGCAGAATAAAGAGTGATGACTGCTGCTATTCCCAAATAGGTAGGAGTGAAGACTTCCTTGAGGAAGTGGGCATGCCAAGGAGATTGATTAGGCAAGTCCATGTGCATTTACAGCTTATAACTCATCTTCTTGTATATCTACGGGGTTGGAGTATCCATTCATGCTGTAAAATCCTGGTTTAATGAATAATAGTATCTTCTATCCGTTCGCCCAAGCGGACTTCTTTTTCTTCTTATATCTTTCTGCTGTAACATTAGACCTCTATTATGTTTATATGAGTTAATTTTCCTCACGTGACATATTTCCTAAAAGCAAGCAAGGATTGAATAGTGTATATGTGAATGAAGAAATAATTGTTAATTGCAATGCGGTACTGAATTGTTTGGTATGGCATTGAACTTGGTTGTTTTTTTACACTTTGGTATCTAAATTTTATCGGGAAAAGTTTTTATAAAAAATTCATGTGGTTTTACACTAATACTTTGAAGACTTAAATTTATTTGATGAAATCTTTTATCTCAAAATGACATCTGTTACAAACGCTTATGTGACAAATATTATTACCACTGTTTTATTTGAGTAGATATTGAGATGTTAACAATACTAGTAAGTGAGAGATGATAAATGTGAATGGACATAATTTATATGGATAATTGAATTTTAAGATTCCATGACATATTTATGAAGCCTGAGCCAATTGTCTGAAATTAATGGGGGCAACAAATTGTGGGGGTCCATCGTAAAGGGTTGAAGCTGCTAACTTAGAAGCAACCATTGTAGGGTGGAAAGCATCCCAGAACAAGTATTGATGCCGATTACTACAGTATGTTGCATTTGGTCCGCAGAATGTCTTTGAATCTCCACAGCATGGATTTGCCACTTCTCTCAGTCCTGAAATCATAAATTATATTTAACTAACCATACTTCAATTTCATTATGATATGAGATTGAAAACACTTACCGGCTAGAGATGGATTATTGATGACGTTTAGAGTCATGTCAACCGTATTTCCAATAGAATATTTCAAGTCTTTGTAATCCAAGCTGAGCTTCATTAAAAGTGCATTCATCATTGAATGAAAATCTCTGGCAATGTCATTCAAATTCTCTATACAACCTCCTGTGCTGTTTTGAAACCTTTCATATGGGCAACACCCAATTGGCGGAACACTTACTATCCCTACCTTTCTCCCACCTAACTTATATATTTTCTGCACATTCAATTACATTACATATAAGATGATGGGATTAAAAAAATATGATTCAAGCAAGTAAAGGAAGAAATGTTACGTACGTACCCTCAAGGATGCCTCGTATAACATTCCTAAAGCTCCCAAAAACTCTTGTTTGGGAAGGGTAGAGTTGGTTTGATAGCCAAAAATGTCATTGCTGCCTACACTAATGAAGAACAATGATTTGGAGACAAAAGCTTCAGCAGAAGCTTGACCCTTATTTGATACAACTTCACTGATCACTAATGAAAGTTGTTCCATCTGCTCTTCAAATGTGACAACATTCTTGGTGCCACTCGGATCCTGAAATTAAATAATATCATTAATTAGTACAGTGTTGTTGAATATTTTCTTTTTTAGGAAAATTAAGTTAATACCTGTCCAGTTAAATTAAGAAGGCCTGAGCCTGCTGAGGCAAAGTTTGCTCCTCTAAAGCTAGGCCTCCTGATGAGTTTTGTATTGTTTGCTAGAATGTAGAAAGGCAGAGGACTTCTCTTGAATCCAAGTTCCTTAGCTGGTTACAAAGCATAAAATTGATGAGAGTTTGATCCCTGTATGTTATTATTAGAATTTGAGTTAGAAAACTAACCAAGGAAATCAGCACTGTTAAGGCCATTACTAAACCTTCCAGTTGGTGTATGGTAAGGAAAATCAATGCCATAAGGAGGGAAATTAGCCTTATCTTTGATTCCAGGTAAGAAATTGTTAGTTCCAGTATCAGCAGTTGAATCTCCTAATATAAAAACAGCTGGTACTTGTTGTTGTGCATTTGCACTTTGGAATACTGCTATTGCCAAACTCAATATGACTACAACAACAAGTGTTTTCTGTTCCATTAGGAGAATATTTATTAGAAACAACACTAATTTGTGTTTTGGTCATTTTCCAAAGTTGTAGGTATTTATATGCATAATAATAATAAACAGGCCAGGTTGGGACACAACAAGAAAAGGTAGAATTGCATTGCAACAACAAAATGTTTGTAAGGAGAGGCGGATTGTCCTATTCTTTGCCGGTTTGACCATTTCAAACTTCATATTAGTGTTTTTATTCCCAAATTAACCACTACCTTCTCAACTAATTTATATAATATTTCCATTTCTTTTAACAAATTTTTTGAAATTTTTATTATAGGAAACAAGCAAACACAACTTGCAAATCCATAAAGGGTACAACAACCTATTAACAAAACAAAACAAAAAACTCTATATTTCAACAGATTTTAGCTAAAAATAAATAAAAATCATCTAAAAACTATGTAAAATATGTTTTAGAATAATTAACAACAAAACAATTTTAATAATCAAATAAATAAAAATATAAAAAATAAAATATGTTCGTATTAACCAATTTAACGCTCAAATCTAACTTATTCTTAAGTTCATCATTGCTTGCATTATACCACTTTTTTTTTTATTGCAATTCAAAAACATATAAAAATTAAATTAAAAATGAAAATACTAATGCTTTGAGTTATTTATTTCACACAATTTCATCGACTTTAATATAATTTCGATCAATTTCATATAATTTTATCCATTTTCAAACAATTTAAAAAAATGTTTTATTACAAATATCCATAACACAAACTTAATTTGAACCAAATGTACCGTAATATCATCCAATCACACAATTTAATTGACTTCAACATACCAATTTCTTAAGCGAGAGCGACGGAACTTCTTAATTAATAAATTAAGATTATAAATTTAATTTTATTCGTTGAATTTAAGTCTTTTTATCTTTTGTTTAGTTTCAATTGTTGTTTTCAATATATATGTATATATATATATATAAAGTTCGTATAGTTGTTTAATGCATGGTCTATGAAGATGCTAAAAAGTTGTATATTCTGCTTCTACTATTATCAAAATGAAGTAAGAGAATATGAATTAATTAAGAAATTATATATAAAAAGAGCTAACACATTTTAAATTTAATTATTTAATTAGGGATTTGAATGAAATTTTAGCTCCAAATGGAAATGGAAGTAGCTGCCGTCTTTGTACGATCATAGCCAAGGGTATGATAGAAACAAGAAGCAGGCTTTCCTTGTCCCTTCTAAATGTTTATATACTTCCCAAGAATCATATATACCTTTCTATAAAGAGTATTACTATTCGCTGTCCTCAATTCACTTGTTACCACCCCAATTTTGGCAATTTTGCCCTTTTCATATATTTTCTTAAAAAATTGTTACTTATTCTCTCTCTCGAACAAAATTGAAATTCTTATAAAAATGGACGATTTTGAAGATGAGATAATTTTTTTTTTTAAAAAAATTTCCCGTGTTTTCCCTTTTTTGCACTGGGCGGTTAAAAAACCGCTTGGCCGCCTAAACCTATGGATAGGCAAATTTGACCCGTTTTTTCGATTATCTGACTATAAAACGCGTTTGAAGTGCATTTTTAACAATTATTATGATTTTCATTTATTTTCAGATGCCATTAGAAGATTGGGGTGGTGACTGGATCGATTACAGTAGTTGTTTTATTATGGGCATGATTTTTCAGACAAGTTCAGAAGCTATTGAGTGCACAAAAAACGCAATTTAACATGGTTTCGAGCTGATTATTGCTTCGCATAAACACGGAGGAAAACAGAAGCTCTTGAGATGTTCTCGTGGTGAACGGTATAGAGGAGTTTTGAATACTTTGGATGGGGCTTTAAGAAGGAAAAGTAAGACTAAAGCGTGCAAGTGTAAATTCCAGCTTAAAGTCGTACAATTGCAAGGCTATACTGGTTGGGGGATCCTGGTTTCGAAAGGGATTAAGGGTATGCACAACCATGCATCGGTTGTTTATCCAGAGGAATATTGACAGATGAGAGGACTCATTCCCGCTTCCAAAAAAATTGTGTGTGACATGAGTTCGGCTCAAGCAGTGTGCTATTTTGGCGGCACTTCATGAAAAACATCCAATAGACAATCCAACTATAAAACATGTGTATAACTACAAAGGCCAGTTGAAGAATGTTGAGTTTGAGGGTGGAGACGTGGTGAGTCAATTTTTCCATACTATTGAGAACAAGTATGTGCATTGGACGCTTACCGAGCCGGATACTGGTGTGTTGGCGCATGTGTTTATGGCACATCCAGAGTCGGTAGAATTACTCCAAACCTACCACTGGTACATTGGTATGGATTCATGCTAAGTAACAAAATGCCTTTTTTTGAAATTATTGAGACTAGCATCCATAGAGAACTATTCAGAGATCCGAAAAGATCTAAAGTTCGAAGAGAATTTTGGTTGTTTGATCCAATCATAGGACAAAGACTACCCTAGAATATGGATCGACCAGCTCCTACTGTCATAATAAGATCACAACCAATGATAAACAGGACAAGAAGTAGAATGACAAATTATTCCACTCCCTAACCTACCACCATAGAGATAACAGATGATGAGATAGAAAGACGAGTGTTAGATACCTTGGCCAGATACGAATATTCAGCAAATAGGCAAGCTCCATCTCATAGGGATTCACCATTCTCATTATGGATCTTAAGCTATGAAAGCGATCAAAGGTTCAAACCTCCCACTCTGTCTTCAACGCTTTCCTTTGCTCTGCATAGACAGAAGCCGCATTAACTTATTCCCCGCCAAGGGATAAAAAAGACCATATTAGAAGATTGATATAAGGGTTAACTAGTTGCCGTCAAGACAAAAGCTATAAGTAAAATAGTGCACAACTCCTTCACGTATCTCCAATAACGGTACGCCAACCTTAATGAATTCCAAAACTTCCCCAAACAACCAGAAATCTTTTTCAATATACTGAAGCAGCTTCATAGCCTTCGCCTCTTCATGATTGGGTGTATAAGTCAAAGGTTGCTTAGAGTTTGAATTCCAGTTCCAAAATCTGGGGAATCCCAAAGATATGCCATCCAATTCTTTTATAGAAAATATGCGCTCACCTAGTCATGGATATTAGATGGCTTCGAGTGGAAGGGGTCGTACCCTTTTTTTTCGTTGAAAAGTGACGTGGTCCTCAACCTTCCGCTTGGTTACCGAGTGTAATGCGCAGAAGACTCGAGGCCCGAAAGGAATCTTCAAGTTACCCTCCAGGTATGAATCACAGAAGATATCCATCCATCCATTTGGGATGAAGCTGGCCCACTAGAAGATGTCCATCAATCCATTGGGATGAGACCTTTTGATGATGTGTTCACACGTAAGAGAGGAAGAAAACTGTGCATGATAGAAGGCTATTAAATGCCTTAAAACATGTGTTGTAGATGAACAGTCTTAAAGAGATTTTTGGTCCTTTAAAGGGGGACTTATGATAACATCCGAATTTATTTTTGGGGCAAATACGTAATAATATGGAAGGAAATAAGCCCCCAGCACTATGTTATGCCACATGGAGCATTACAGGATACACTTTGATTACGAGATATGAGGTAAAGAGCCAAAGGAGAAGGATCCGCCATCACAACTCGACTCTGTGAACATCCACCATCGTATCTCATCTAGACGGATTCAGAAGACTAAAGGGCGCCTTTAGAAATCCCTTAAATGGGATGAACGTACTTCAATGGTAATTAATAGATATTAAGGGGAGTAATGATATGACAGTTCGAATACAGCATCAATAAAGCCAAAAGGTTCCGAAATCCCATATAAGTACCCGAGCTCAGGTGTATTCAAGGTATATTGGCTAATTTCCATCTAGTCCTTATCATTACCCCTTTTATTCTCAAATACTATACTAACTTTGATATCAGAGTGCCTCTGACAGAACCAAATGACACCTCACGTGGAAGGAACTCCGATCAAGAATATTTTGTACATTTATTAAAAAGCAATATAGATCAAGTTGGGATTAGTTCCTCTATCATCACCTACCTGAATGCATGCTATTGGAACTAAGAATATTTTTAAACATTATCACCCATTATCAACTAGTTTCGTTTCACTTAGTTTCCTTGCATTTTTGTTTTAGTGAGAAAAATAGTTAGTTAACTAATTTTCCACCATAGCAGAGATGTACTTTTTATATTCAATTAGAAAAATTAAATGCAAATTTAAGTATTATGTTCTATGTGGTTAGGAGTAAATTTCATTGACCATCACTATAGTTGTCATTATTTTGATGTAATTATTGACATTAGAAAGATGTGATATCAATAAATCAGTACTATTTATATAGATCCTAAATAACCAGATGATTTTAATTATTTACCTTTAAATTTATGTTTATTAATGAGAAAAGATGTTATTAGAATGAATGAATAAAGTAATAAAGACGTGAACTATAATTATAAAATAAAGAAATAGAAATAGAAATGAGTGTAGCAAAGAATAGGAGAGCCTGAGATAGGATCTTAGAAATGAAGAAACAAACAATTGTAAGGTAATTAATTAATTAAAGCGGTCTGGTAGATTTTCGTGCTGCTCTGCCACAGAGAAGTGCATTCTTTGGAATGGGGTATTCATCTCTTATTGACTCCACATCTGAATATACACGCAGATATAATTGTTGGCCTAGATATTGTCTTGCCCAAAACTCACTCCTCAAGTTCCACATTCCCACATTATCTAGTGCTATGTATATTGCTGTCCATGACTTTGGATATACCTGCACCAACCATTCTCTCTTCAATTACTAATTCTAACATATAAAGCATGGTAATTTAGTAGTTATTGGTACCTGTGTGGTGCAACGTGAAACTGCATCTCTAAGATTGTATTGATCACGACTAGCCGGTGTCCATACTCCTCCATCCATTCTGCATAACATCACAAATAATTAAAAAAGATAAAAAAAAGTATTATTGAAGTTTGAAAAAAGTGAATTTCTTACGTACCCAACAACCCAGAAAGAGTAGCCGTCAAGATGCCAGCTCTGGACGATGTTCTCATGATTTTGAAAGACAATCTCAACAAAGTCCCTAAAATTAGCACCCATCACACAAGTATCTAAATACATCTTCTTCCCAGTTGGAGCATCTGAAATGCTTCCAACATGGAAAACCCCTCCAATCTTAAAATAGTCAGCGATCTTCAATGGAGTATCAGCTGCTACGAATGAAACACTATTTACTGCATATCTCTGCTTCCTATTAACTTGCGCTGCTGAGCTCTCTAGCTTAATTGTTCTGCTTGTGTTTATCTGTCCATAATGGTATGATCCTTGTGGATTTGGTCTTGGTCCGCTTGCTGTCAGGTTAGTCCTGAAAGAGCGAGCTTGATTAAGTGACCAGTCGATTTGGGTGGTGGGTCCGCCGGGGATGGGACCGGAGACGCCCTTGCCGGAGTTGGTGTAGTGAAGAATGGCAGTGGATGTGAGGGTTCTGGTTCTGGAGGTGAATCTTGTTGAAACAGCAATGTAATAGTCTTGAGCTGGCTGATCAGCAGTGACTAAAACAGAATATGATTGGCCCACGTGGATATCTAGTGATGAATAGGTTGTTTGCATAGTGTGGGTTCCTTCGATTTCAACTAGTTTCATCTTGTGTCCTTGAATACGGAAATTGAGTGAATTCTGAAGACCCACATTAGAGATCCTAAGCCTATATGTTTTACCAGCTTCAAATGTGAAATAAGTAGCATTGCCTCCACGCCCGTTTATCAATATACCATGTGGCGAAGGAAGCCTGTGTCCTCTATCTAAAACCGCCTTCAATTTCTTCAATTACAATTGCAAATATATTTTAATTTCTCTGTATAATTTTAGGAGAGAACTATTAAAGAAGTAAAGTAATCATACCGTGTGGTTGGCGATGTACCAATCTCCGATGAGAACCGTGAGATCATCAGCAGGATCAGGGAAAGGAACAGGAATCCTGGGTCTGCTAAGAATCCGAATGGCACCAAATCCACCAGCAGCCTTTTGGAAGCCAAGAGATGGGAAGTAGAAGAAACTTCCAATTTGATCTTTGACTTGTAATGTGTATGTGAAATTTTTACCAGGAGGAATTGGACATGTTGTTCCATATACCCCATCTTGGTATGAATTTCTTCTCTGTTGTACTCCATTCCTATTCATTCAAATATTATCATACCCCACAACAGAAGTACTTTTATTCTAATTAAATCTATAAATGTCATAATTAGGATGTTAATAACTTTTCATAAAATTCAAAAAGGTTAAAAAGAAATCAGTCAGGATTTGAAAACAATCACATTAGTGGAGAAAGAAAGAATTAAAAATATTGACTGGTGACCATAAGCCAACCAAAAGCATTAATAAAGTCAAAGTTAGGCTCTTTACTTTACAGTTGTTCTCTAAAATGCAAAGTCTGTACGTGCCCAACAAGGCACTGTGGCGATGTGTATTTTAATCTTGACATTGGGACCCCCTCTCCTCTCAAAGCAATTCAAATCCGTAATCATAATCTCTCAATGTTAGTTTTATACATACGCATTCAAATAAAATGTTTGTTTTATTTATCATGTCTTGTTACAAAAACAATACTATATATATTGTTAATCCTTTGAAGTTAACGCTTGATACTTGTAAGAAGCAAGTGCTTAATCGGTTAGCCTAACAGAAACATTTAACACTTAATTTGGTTGTGAGAAGTTTGAGTAGGAAATGAGAATAACAAATTCAGACGGAAGTGTTAGCAATTAAAAGGTAATGTAGTCCTAAATAAAAGAAAAGAAAAGAAAAGAAAAACTGACCATGAAATAAGAAAAGGGTCAGGCAAGCTATTGTGTACATTGATGATAAGATTGTCGTTGGTGACAGAATATATATCAGGACCTGGAAATTGTCCATTTATAAGAATTCCCTGAAATGCAATGCAATGAATCAGGTCAGATCATGTTACCACTATCTAACAAAAACAAGTGAATATGAAAGGATAATTAATAGGTAGAGTTAACCTGCTGTTTGACGCCAAGTGGATAAATATCACCATAAGTGACATTCCAGTCAAAGTATCTGTAGGGATCTTCTGCGTTTGATATAATCACCAAAAACACACTGCACACAACACCAACAGCAGCTTGCCAGTTACCCATTTCCCAGTCGAACAACAATTGGAGATTTATATGTAATGTAATCCGCAAAGAATAATATTAATAGAGTTTCTGTTTCTCCTTTTGCTTTGCTGCTCTTATAGACTTCTACAACTATATAACCTGGCTGGCGTCTCACCGCTGCTCAATTAATTAATTATTATATACTAGGAGTATAAAGAAATGGAAACTACGCATATGTACACACTGTCGGTTTAAACTCTAATATGCCACAAATTCGGATTTAATAATTCTTTACTTTTTAATTTCAACTTCTTTTTTAACTCTTTCCGGATATCTTTTTAACTTAATTTCAAAAAAAAAAAAAAAAATCACTTTTAATTTTCTCTTGCAATACTATTCTAAAATTGATTATAAATTATATTTTTTCATTGAGCAGGAGCGTTAAGAAAGAGAGCAGGAGCGTCCCTTGGCGAAAAAATAGGATCTTGCGATAAATCCTCTTGGCGATAAATCTTGCGATCGTCGTTCGGTCTCCCAATGGAGACCCTTCAGCCACCCGTCTTCGGCCGGCCGCCGGCTAATCCCCCGAATCCATTTTCTTCTGATCCACAGGGGCCTTCATGGTCGAGATTGAATCTTGGTGTGGAGCCACCACGCAGGAACTGGAGAGACCTATTGCTGCATAAAGAAGTGCTACGGGATTCCAAGGTTCGTGAAAACCTTCGTGAGAATGGGAAAGTGGTGATTACTGTTGATGAGGCGAATCCTTTATACCCAAAGGTATCGCTTGACTCATCCATAAAGCAATAATTAACAACTCAATGGAATAGTGCCCTAATCATTAAGCTGCTTGGGAGAAAGCTGGGCTATATTGCCTTGCACAAGAAGGTATCAGATTTGTGGAAGCCGATTGCCAACTTTAAGATGATGGAAGTTGGGAATGGTTTTTATGTTGTTAAATTTGATGACCCCCTAGACAGAGAGCATGTAATATTGGATGAACCTTGGATTGTTCAAGAAAATTATCTGACAGTTCATACCTGGTCCCCCACGTTTTCTCCTTCAGACTCCTTGATTGAATCTACCCTGGTGTGGCTTAGGTTCCTTCAAATACCATTGTTCTATTATAATCAAGATGTTCTTTTGGCTATTGCCGAAGCTATTGAAAAGCCTATTAAGGTCGACGATAACACAACCTTTGCTGATCGTGGTAAGTTTGCAAGGGTCTGCGTTGAGATTAACCTGCTAAAACCCCTTATTGCTTGTTTTGATCTTGATGGGATGGAGCAGAGAGTAGAATATGAAGGTTTACATACCGTGTGTACTGGCTGCAGTCATTATGGTCATCTTAGACAAGTTTGCTCCTGGCCTAGTGTCAATGAAGTTTTATGCACAAGAGTGACACGTGTTGAGAGTGATACAATGAAGCAGACTAAGAAGCCTATAATGGATCCTATGATTGAAGGTAGCAATAGTGAGTCAATTCCGATTCCCACTGCTACTATTTCTAGTCGGGAGGAGAATGAGTATGGTCCTTGGATGGCTGTGCCCCGAAGGAAGCAAGCTTCTCGTGTCAGAGTCCCTTTAAAGCCGCTTGCTGTTGACCCTGGGGATGTTGATGTGAATCCCTTTGAGGGAGTCCATTCGGATTGGGCAAGAGCAAGGAAATTGGTAGCAAGGTCTTTGCTAGCTCGGGGATAAATGAGGCTGATGCGAGTCGAAACAAGAAAGGGAAGAGGTTGAATGTGGTTACAAGTAGCAGCTCTTTTGTGAGCAAGAACTCTTTTGGGGACTTGGATGGTCCTGAGACGAATGAGGCTAACAAGGCTTTCAAGTTGGCTCCACCTGACTTTGATGCAAGGAAAAATAAAGGTAAACAGATTTGGTTTCAGTCAGATGCTGGGGGACAGACTAACGACCTCCATTCTAGTCAAAGTGAATGTTTGGCTACTGGTAGGATATCTGAGGAGTTAAAGAACATGGAAGGAGTTGTGGAAGAGAGGTTGCACCTCCCTAGATAAGCGTAGTTGGTGTCCTTTGCTTCTCTTTTTGTTTTTCCTTTAATGCGTTTTGTCTTTTGGAATTGCTTTGGCGCTGGAGGAAAGGTCTTCTAGAGGTTGCTGTTTCATCTTATTAGGACCCATCGTCCTTCTATTTTTGTTCTTCTTGAACCTAGGATTCCTGGCTCCCGTGCTGACCAAATTCGAAAAGGTATGGGGGTTTAGTTCTATGGAGATTATGGAAACTGATGGCTTCAGGGGAGGGATTTGGATGTTCTGGGACGCTGTTGATGTGCTAGTTGATGTTCAGTACAAAAATTACCAGTTTATTCATGCCTGTGTCACTATCCTGGTTGGTAGCTCAAAGAGAGTTAAGTTTGAGCTTACTACTGTTTACGTAAGACCCCAGGGCGCTACTAAGAGTCAGTTTATGGCTGATATGGTGAGTGTGAAGTCCTCTATTAGACTTCCCTGGGTTATTGCAAGAGACTTTGTTGGTCCCGTGTAACTTAATATGATTAGTTCCAAGGGGGGGGGGGGTTAGGAACTAATATAACTTTTTCGCTTAATAATGCTGACTTAATTAAATGTTTGATAATTTAACTCAGCTTTAGGTCAGCAAGGCTGAGTAAAGTATGAAACAGCTTTAATTAGACACTAACTAGAGCTGTTTCAATTGTGAGTTGGGAAATGACACTTTAGGTCAGCTTCCAACTCAGCACTCTGATTAATCAGTGTCAGCTTGTACAAATTATATACTGAGTAATTTAAGCAAGCAACACATACATATATATATATCAAGAGCAAGGGTTAGAGATTACTCAGCAGTCTTATCCTGGTTCGGCCTCACCGCCTACGTCCAGTCCCCAGAATCCCTCCGGGCTTTTTCAATCCACTACTGAGCTCTTTAAAGGTAGAGAAAAAACCGTTTACAATAGCAACTGAGTATGCAAGAGTACCGTCCTCTATTCGTCTACTCAATCCTATCTCACACTGAATACTATAACCGAGTATCCAGAATTTCTCTACCATTGAGTACTATAACCGAGTACTCAGCACCACTCTTCTAACCTTTACAGTTGATACAAAATTGTTCTCTCAAAATGAAGAACACTTTAGATGAATACAAATTCACTCTAGACTTTTACACAATGATTGGAATTGGGTGTAAGAATTTGCTTTTTCTATTCAGACAGATTCTCTTTTGGATTCTTTGACTTAGTGAAGATTTTGCTTGTATGTTTCTCTTGTATGTTTTCGGCAATAATCTAAGTGATGAACTTGTCTATATATACTGAATTCTGAAGCTTCAATGATTTGAAATCAGACATAACCGTTGAGAGAAAACGGTCTTCTTTCGTCATTCATGAGGTCAGCTTCCAGAATCGCAGGCCAATCCTGTCTTTTGATTTGCGCAGGAGGCAGGCTTGCCAGTTTCGTCTTCTTGCGCCAGGTTTCGTCTTCTAGCGCTAGGTACTTGAATCTAAAGTGGCTCAAACCTCCAATTTTACCCCAAAAAGCTCTTTATCAAATAGGGCCCTTATCCCGAAAAATGAGGGCCGGTGTCTTTAAAGGATTTTAGGCCTATAGCATTTTATAACGTGGTTTACAAGCTGATTGTTAAGGTACTTGCTAACCGTCTGGAAAATCTTCTCCTTGAAATTATTAGTGATACACAATCTGCTTTTGTCCCTGGACGGTCAATTATTGATAGTGTGTAGGTAGCATTTGAATCTATTCACTTCATGAAAAGGTTGAATAGGGAGGGACCTGGGATTGTGGCTTTGAAACTTGATATTAGCAAAGCCTATGATAAGGTTAATTGGGACTTCCTGGAGGATGTAATGAAGTGCATGGGATTTGACGGGAAATTTATTAGATGGATTATGATGTGTATCGTCACGCTTCGGAACCGGGTTGCAGTAAATGGGGAGTTGTCTGAACCAATTATGCCTGGTAGGGGGCTTCGGCAAGGGGATCTGTTGTCTCCTTATCTTTTTATTTTGTGCGCAGAGGTATTATCCTGATTGATTAAACAGGCGGAGGAAGGAAATCTGATTACTAGATGCAAGGTTTGCAGAAGGGCCCCAGCGGTTACCCACCTATTTTTTTGGCAGATGACATCTTCCTATTTTTCAGGGCATCGACAAGAGAGGCTAGGGAAATTGTCAATATCCTAACTTTGTATGAAAAGGCGTCGGGGCAGGCGGTTAATCTAAACAAGTCTGGGATCTTCTTTGTCAATAATGTCAATGTAGGTTCGAAAGCTGAAATTAAGGGGATTCTACATGTGAACACCCCTTTGGATACTGCCAGGTATCTTGGGCTACCCTCACTAATCGGTAAGTCAAAGAGACGTATTTTTTTTCCTTTTGGATCAGCTCCGGAAGAAATTTGGTAGCTGGGGCACTCGATTTCTGTCTCAAGCAGGGGGGAGGTATTATTGAAATCAGTAGCTCAAACTCTACTTACATTTTGCATGAGTAAATTTTTTTTTAACTAAATCCATTTGTGATGATCCATTTTGTATTCCACAATTGGTGGAATAAGAATTCCTTAATTTAACTTAAGAAAAACTATTTCATAAGTAATATTTTCTTTAATTCCAAAATTACTCATCTCATATATATAGATCATATGTTTTAGATTTCACGTGAAAAACGGAAAAACGGAAAAATAGTAAAAATATAAAATAGAAAAAATGATAAAAACGTGTTTTTTTTCGTAGTTTCACCTTTTTTCGTTCTTTACATTATTCCATTTTTATTGCGTTTTTTGCATTTTTTTCGGTTTTCGCAATTTTCATGTTTTTACTGTTTTTTTCCGCATATTTCACCTTTTTTCGTTCTTTACGTTATTCCATTTTTATTGCGGTTTTTGCATTTTTTCGGTTTTCGCATTTTTCATGTTTTTACCCCTTTTTCGCATATTTCACCCTTTTTTCGTTCTTTACGTTGTTCCATTTTTATTGCGTTTTTTACAATTTTTTCGATTTTTGCATGTTTTTACCATTTTTTCGCATATTTCATTTTTACCATTTTTTCATTTTTTTTCTTAAATAATATATTAAGTATTTGAATAATTGATGATAATAATTAAAATTTTAAAATAAATAAAATTACACTTACGGGTTATGTTTTACTTTAAACTACAAAACTAATTATTGCATCGTATCAAATTTCATCAACCAAATATAAAAATAATTATTTCCGAAGAATACATATTATATTCTTTCGTATTCTATTACTTAATAATAAATATTTCTATTTTATTATATTCAATTTTATAAACCTAACCGTATCTAAGAATATTTAGATTACTTGTGGAATTATGATTTGATTTTTGAAGGATGTTACAGGTAGTTAAAAGCTAACATCAATTATTGAGAGTAAAAAATATTAGACTATGTATTTAGTTATTACTTATCTGTATTTATTCTGTTACTTATCTCTAGCCTAGAATATAGGTTAGTTTGTTGACTATAGTTGTTTACCTAGAGTAAACTGTATTATGTATAAATACTAAACTTATCATCAATAACAATTACTGAGAATCATATTGTTACATGGTATCAGAGACCTAAACCTAACCCTAATCCTCTCCCTCTCTCCTACCTTCAATGAAAAACTATCTCTCCTCTTCAATATACGGCCGCCGCCGCCGCCGTCCCAGATTCCGGCCACCGTCTCCACCAATCCAGCCAAACCAACCACCATCCCTATCCTCCCATCGCCGATCATGAGTACCAACACGGTAAACTCCACCGCCGGAACACCACCAAACACAAACTCGAACCTCAACAACACAAACTCAAACCTTAGCACCACAGACACAAACCCTAATCACCATCCCTCCCTCACCGTATCCAACATATCTACCTTCATCAAAATAACCCTCAACATAGAAAAGGGACATTATCCTACTTGGGCGGCCCTATTCAAACTCCATGCCACGACATTTGAGGTCCTGGACCACATACTTCCTCCCTCACCCACAGACCCTTCCGCTAATACTCTCAAACAATCCAATCCTGCTCTCTGGACTCATATTGATGCTGTTGTTCTTCAATGGATCTATAGCACCATCTCCCTTGACCTTCTACATACTATTATTGTAGCCGACTCCACAGTCGCCAGGGCCTGGAGCCGTCTTCAGGAGATTTTCTCAGACAACAAAAATTCCCGGGCTCTATTTCTTCAACAAGAGTTCTCCAAAACCAAACTCAGTGACTATTCTGATATCTCCACATACTGCCAGCACCTCAAATCCCTATCTGATCAATTATCAAATGTGGATTGCCCGGTTACCAATGATCAGATGGTGTTACAGCTTATATCCGGTCTGACTGACGCATATGATACTGTCGGCACTCAAATTAGACATGGGGATCCCCTTCCCACTTTTCAGAGAGCTCGATCCATGCTGATTCTGGAGGAAACTGCTCGTGCCCGTAAGAATCTCCCTCCGTCCAAATCTGTTGCATTAACTGTGTCGTTTGGTGACACTACTGTTCCGCCGCCGCAACACCAATCTTCCCGACCTGCGCAATATTGCGGCTCTTCCTCGTACCGCGGCGGCAGACACGGTGGCCGTCCCTATCGCGGTAGAGGCGGCAGACATCACCACCGATCATCTCAGCCACCACACTATCGCCCTGCTGCTATTCCTCCTTGGGGATATACCTACCCTTGGGCACCACTGCAATCATGGGCATCTCCTCCTTGCCCCTATCCCACATCAGGCAGGCAACCGTCTCAGTCTGGTATTCTAGGACCACGTCCTCACATGCAACAAGCACACCTCCATATGGAATCACCATCATATGTGCCTACAGATATTGCTGAAGCTATGCACACCATGACACTAACTCCACCTTCTGATCAGTGGCACATGGACACAGGAGCTACATCACATATGACAGCCGACAAAGGTACACTCACTTCTTATTTTAATTCGAGTCTCAATGAAACCATAATTGTCGGTAATGGTCATTGTATGCCTGTTTGTGGATCTGGTAATGCAACTTTAGCTTCTAAACATCACCCTTTAAAGTTAATCAATGTCTTGCATGCACCTCATCTTATCAAAAATCTTATTTCTGTCCGTCAATTTACTAAAGATAACCAAGTTTCTGTGGAATTTGATCCTTTCGGAATTTGATCCCAATTCATCGTCGTCTCACTCTGCTTTTACTGCTTTATCTTCCACCATTTGGCATCATAGATTAGGTCATCCAGGGCCTCCTGTTTTGAACGCCCTGGTCAATAAGAATTTAATTTCTTGTAATAAAGTTAAGGATTCTTCTGTTTGTTCTTCATGTATTAATGAAAAAGAAGTAAAATTACCTTTTCAGTCCTCGAACAATTTTGCTTGTATGCCATTCGATTTAATTCATAGTGATATCTGGACATCACCCGTTCTTAGCTTGGGTGGTCATCATTTTTATGTTCTATTTCTCGATTCTTACACTAATTTTCAATGGACCTTTCCATTAGCTCACAAATCACAAGTATATTCCATTTTTCTTATCTTTCAGTCATATGTCAGAACTCAATTTGAATGAGAAATTAAAGTTTTTCAGTGTGACAATGGGGGTGAATTCAATAATAATTCTTTCAAACAATTTTGTCAAACTAACGGCATGCAATTCCGGTTCTCATGTCCATACACCTCACCTCAAAATGGAAAATCAGAACGCACCATTCGCACCATTAATAATCTGATTAGAACAGTCATGCATCATGCCTCCATTCCACTTAAATTCTGGCACCATGCCCTCGAATTAGCAACCTACCTTCTAAATATATATCCTCACAAGGTTCTAGGATATCAATCACCAACCAAAATTCTATATCACCAGGAACCTACATACTCCCACCTGCGCGTCTTCGGATGCCTTTGCTTCCCTCTAATTCCATCCCAAACACGAAATAAGCTTGAATCTCGTTCTCATCCATGTGTATTTTTAGGCTATCCATCTAATCATAGAGGCTATAAGTGTCTGGACTTGTCTAAAAACAAAATCATAATCTCCCGACATGTCGTATTTGACGAATCCACACTTCCATTTTCTACCGCGCCTCAAAATCGCGATCCCTCCCCTCCAATTCATTCCGTCTCGGACAATAATTTTCTACCTGCTGTTCATTTTCGAAATTCTGTCAGCCCCGAGTCAATCGTATCGTCCCCTGTCGTGTCAAACCAATCAGCGTCATCGTCCCCTATCATGTCGAATCAATCCGCGTCGTCTGTCTCTAAGTCCACTCCCATTAATCAGTCTGTATCCTCTGCTGTCCCGTCGAATTTAATCAGTCCGTCAATGTCATCTCCGGTCTCATCGCGCAATATCAGTCCAGCCGCACCATCGTCCGTGCGCACAGCGCAAACAGAATCCTTCGAGTCAGTCTCACCTTCCCCATCCTCCTCCACTGCACCACAAACATCTTCTGATAATCATGTCATCTCTCCTCAATTACAGGTTCCTAATACTCACAAAATGACAACAAGAGCCCAACATGGAATCCACAATCCCCGTCGCATGCTAAATCTCTCTGTCTTAACCCAATCTCCCATATCTCCTATTCCAAAATCACCCGCTCTTGCATTAAGTGATCCAAACTGGATACAAGCCATGACTGATGAATTTGAGGCTCTTATTCAAAATAAGACGTGGGTACTTGTACCCCGTCCAAAATGTGCTAACATTATTCGTAGTTGGTGGATTTTCAGGCACAAAACAAAGTCAGATGGCTCCTTTGAGAGATATAAAGCAAGATTGGTTGGAAATGGTTCAGGACAGCTGCCAGGGATTGATTGTGGTGAAACATTTAGCCCTGTGGTTAAACCAGCCACTATTCGTGCTGTCCTCAGCATAGCGCTGTCTAAAAATTGGAAAATTCGGCAATTAGACGTCAAAAATGCTTTCTTGCATGGGGATCTTCATGAAACAGTATACATGCATCAACCATTGGGTTTTCGGGATTCCAGGTATCCTGATCATGTCTGCCTGCTACAGAAATCATTATACGGCCTCAAACAGGCACCTCGGGCCTGGTATCAGCGTTTTGCTAACTTTGTTCTCAAAATTGGGTTCTCCAATAGCATATCTGACAGCTCACTTTTTGTTTACAAACAAGGCTCGGACACGGCTTATCTTCTTCTGTATGTTGATGACATAGTGTTAATAACCTCGTCTGACACACTTCAGGCTTCCATAATGTCCCAATTGAGTTCCGAATTTGCAATGAAAGACTTGGGTCCTCTGCATTATTTTTTGGGAATATCAGTAACTCACTCTCCAGGCTCTCTTTTCCTTTCTCAGCGAAAGTATGCTTCCGAAATCATTGCAAAAGCCGGACTCAGCTCGTGCAATCCGGCTACCACTCCAGTGGACACCAAGCAAAAGCTCAGTATCTCTTCTGGTTCTGCTTATCATGACCCAACTGAATACAGAAGATTGGCTGGTGCACTTCAGTACCTCACTCTTACCCGACCTGACATCTCATATGCGGTTCAGCAGGTATGCCTATTCATGCACAATCCCAAAACAACACACATGGCTGCCCTTAAACGCATCCTCAGGTATGTTAAAGGAATTATTGAGTTCGGCCTCACACTTCTAGCATCTCCTCTCAGTCAATTGATAACATATACGGATGCCGATTGGGCAGGCTGTCCCGACACTCGCCGATCAACATCAGGCTACTGTGTATTCCTAGGAGACAATCTCATATCATGGTCCGCAAAAAGACAGCCAACGCTGTCCCGTTCCAGCGCAGAAGCCGAATATCGCGGCGTTGCCAACGTCGTGTCTGAGACATGCTGGATCCGAAACCTGTTGTTGGAACTTGGCTGCCCAATTCAGAAATCTTCACTAGTGTACTGTGATAACATCAGCGCCGTATATTTGACAGGCAACCCGGTTCAGCACCACCGCACCAAACATGTGGAAATGGACATTCACTTTGTCCGAGAACGAGTTGCCAAAGGAGAAGTCCGTGTCATTCACGTGTCTTCTCGTTATCAAATTGATGACATCTTTACCAAGGGTCTACCATCGACACTATTTGAAGATTTTCGAAATAGCCTCAATGTTCGCCCTCCGAACCTTTCGACTACGGGGGTGTATTAGACTATGTATTTAGTTATTACTTATCTGTATTTATTCTGTTACTTATCTCTAGCCTAGAATATAGGTTAGTTTGTTGACTATAGTTGTTTACCTAGAGTAAACTGTATTCTGTATAAATACTAAACTTATCATTAATAACAATTACTGAGAATCATATTGTTACAAAAAAAACATTATTTTATTGATGTTACAAAACATTACTTCATTCCTTTCACTCTCAAAATAATAATCTGAAGTTGTTTTCTAATTCTAATCAAATACTAATATATCTCGTGTTAGGAGAAAAACAACAAACATAAACATAAGTTTGAAATAAAAGAAATAAACACCCTAAATTAGTGTGTAAAGTTTCAAAGTTATGTAAATTCATTTTTCGATTCAAATTTTGATTTCATAATCTTTAGGTAATCTTTTCTTTTAATTAAAGTAGTATGTTATATGCGTCTCCAGGTTTTACTTTTTTTGGTAATCAAAAGTTTAGGTAAGGGTAGGTCTACCCACTCCTAAGATCAGAGCAAATCACAGATCTCGATGAAGGTTTACAGTGAAATTTATAGATTATCTATTAATGAGAGCTAAATTTTAACGGAACGAGGAATCGAACCTGAATTTTACTTATATGTTATATAAAATCTTTTGGTATTTAATCCAATCTTAATTCTAGCTTTTTTCCGAAAGAAATCTTAGTTGGTAAATATATCTATTAATATTAAAATAAAATAAAAGACAAGGTATACTTTTGTAGAGTTGGGGGAACCGCGTGTTTCATTTGATTTTGGGATGAAAGCTCCCGCCTTCCGTGATTAATTACGCCAAACACGGACATTCCATGTGAGCAAATTGCCTGAAAATGAAGGCCAATCCAACGGCTGTGACTCATTGTCCCATCTTAGTTGACGGTGATGATACTTCCATTATTTTTTTCACGCGGAAACAAAACAACTATGATTGAAAACTGGGACATTCTAATCATAATAATAATAATAATAAAGAGATTAAACAGCTGTATTCTATTAATTTAAAAACTTTAATTCTCTTCTCTGTTTAAATTCTATATATACAGTAATTACAGTTGTTTTCTTTTTTCAGTTGCTTTCAAAGTCAATCATATAGTGCTACTATTTTATATTTTCAAGTTTGACCATATGAATGTCATTCGCAATAAACAACTTGTTTTTTTTTTTACTGAGTGTGAAGCATAAATAATAAAGCATCAAAAAATGTTATGCATGATAAATAAATAAATCTATATATTATAAACAAATAGAAAACCTGGATTTTATTTATTTATTTATTTGTAATTTTAAGTCTTAATTAAGGTTAAGGTGCAAAAATGCCCCTAACGTTTTGGATCAGGAGTAATTTTATCCATAACGTCTAAAATGATGCAATTTTACCCCTAACGTTTGTAGCCAAGAGCAATTTTACCCCTAATGTTGATAAATTGGGTCAATTTCAGAAATAATTCATCAAACTGTCTTTTCGGTCATGAATCTTATCATCTATACTTCACATGTACGTCATTTTATCAGTAACAAATCATAAACATATGTTGGGATGTGAAAAAAAATAAAAAAATATATTGTCTTTTGTACGAATTGGACAAAAAAATTCAAAAAATTCACCGAATTTATAAATATTAATCTCCAATTCTATTATTAAATTACAAAAAACATGAATTCTTTTTTTTAGAATGAATTGATATGCAAATGGTGCAAAATAATGAATAAAAATATATGTGTTTTATAACAGTATCTGAAATTGACCCAAATTACAAATGTTAGGGGTAAAATTGCTCTTGGCTACAAACGTTAGGAGTAAAATTGCACAATTTTAGACGTTAGGGGTAAAATTGCTCCTGACCCAAAACGTTAGGGGTATTTTTGCACCTTAACCCCTTAATTAATATATATTATTTTTTCTCACACAGGAAAAGTGTATTCATCTCCTCATATATTTGAATCATCCATTAGAGTTAGAGATATGAAGCGGCAACTTTACATATTATGAAGATTGATGTTGATGTTGAGATGGCGGTGCATGTCACCTTTAACTTTGCGAAACGCGTGTGAAGTTATTTTTGTTACCAAATTTCTAGTTTATTTTTTGTACACATAACCGTGTCATTTTATATTTTATCAACAATTACCAATAAAAATGGAGAAGTTAAAAAAAAAATATGACTTCAGAGTTTTGATAATTTGGACATTTTAGAATTTTTTTATGATAACATGTACATATATGTGGTGATGTCTGTTAATCAGCAGAATGTGTTGATACTACAATCACTTTAACGAAATGAATAAATTGTATGACATTCATTCTCCGATACTTAAGTTAGTATGTTATGAAGAAGAGAGTAAGTGGACTTGAAAGCAGAGCTAAGATAGATGTGATTACGTACCTTGTGATTTTTTAGGAATGACTATTTAAGTTACCTATTGTTCAGTAGTTTGACACGTGTTGATGGTTGATTGGCTTATATTCTGTGCGCTTTTGCGCTTGTCTCCCTTTACCATAAATCACGGCCGTAACTTAGAGATTAGGAGCATATCTTTGAAATTCGGCCTTGTGATTGGTTCAAATGTATTGGCAGTTATGTTTTATGTGTAAAACTCCTTATTGATTCACGTATCTACACCTTTATTTAATATGATATCAGATGTCCCCCTAACTTGTGCTTAACCTATTTAGGGTTTTGCTTTTGATTGCTCTTCGAATGGAGGATGATCCCAGTTTTAATATTTTTTTGGAAGCCCACTTCTTCTTTTTACAAACGTTTCCTTTCCATGTGAGCTTTCTAGCTTCCGTCGTTTCGATAGGCGCACTTATAATCTGACCCTCGTTTCTCGAAAAGACCTAAAGAATAGGTAATAATTATGAAGTGTTCTGCCCTTTAGGATCCCTCCAAATTACCATTATAACTTGCAAAGGCAGATATTCCTACTGGCATCCTTTTTGCTTCATCTTTTTCCATGTGATCTTTGTAAGTTCCTTTGCTTATTTTTTCTATTTTCCTGCATTCCTTACTAACTTTTGAAAACTTTTAGAAGATTTTGCTTTTATTTGAATCATCGCTCCCAACCCACAAAAAGTTACCTCTTCTAAATCTAAAAAAACTTCCACCTCTACAACTGCTCAAAACCCTAAAAAGGTCCCGATGAAAGCGAAACAAGTAAACTTAAATGTGTTTTTCCAGCATTCTAATCCGCAAATACTCTGGTGGATATCATAGCTCTCTATTCATGGCTAGAACAAATGTCTATTAGCCTTCCTACTGAGAATCAAAGGTCTTTTGATCCTCCTCTAGGTACCCTAGGAATATTCACATGATGTCTTTAATGGGATATGCATTTTTCGCTACCTCGAGGAGTCATTATTGCCCTAAATGAATTCAACTTGAGTCCCTGCAAAATTACTCCAAATGTCTGGTTAGCATTGCTTTCGTTTCAAAAGGTATGCTCAGATCTAGGCGTTAACATGATCAGACCTTTGTTTCACTTTTGTTGGTATCCCAACTAGAAGATGGCCGAAGACATGGTTTATTAGTCAATTAACACACAACGCCGACCCTTCCTATAAAAGAAAATTCAGATTGTGAAGAACTTCAAACCGGAGTGGTTTGGGTAAGACCGAAAGCTTCCAAAGCCGAAGGCCCATACTCTCAAGGATTTCCTTTTACAACCAAATGGAAAGAAGCGTCGTGTAGCCCTGAATCCTGGAAACCTGCTAGCACTATGAACTCTAGGGAGAATGAGGGAGTTACGATTCTACAATCATATAGCAAGCAATGGTCCTACCATAAAATGTTTGATATGACCCGCACTAACACTCCTTCAATCATTGTAACCAAAAAGGACAAAATTATTGTAGAGTACTTTATCCCTTTCTTATTTTGATCTTTGATTTTATTGGATGCATGTAATCTTGATAACATGTCTCTTCGTTCCCAACTCATAACTCAGATTAACCAAATGTCAGAGGCGAAGAAGACTTCGGTGCCTCAAGAAGGCACTGATGCTGCTTTGCCCACTGGAGGATCAATCTTAGAACCTCCAACTAATCAACCTGAAGATCCTGTTACTACTAAACCAGAAGCTACTCAAATAGAACTCGTTCCTTCAGTGCAAACTAAACCTAAAGTTGAAGCTTCCTTTGGTCCTATATAAAATGTATCCCTTCTAGACGCCCTTTTCCACGATAACCCAGCTTTATCTTAAGATAAAACAACTCTGAATTATCATTTTTACTGGAAACGTTCCATTTCCCAGGCTAAAACTACCTTCAAAAGATTATCCCATGATTTCATTACTTTCATCCCCTGAGCTTGACATTGTAGCAAAAACGTTGGCAGAAGATGCTCCACATGATTTGGCCACCAATTAAAGGTATAGTTAATCCAAAACCATCGTCTTCAACTTCGTCATCTATTAAAGGTATAGTTAATCTTGATCCTATTGCGATGTTATAAGCCCAATTTTCTGTGTTGTCGCATAAAATTGACAAGCTTATGACATCGTGTGATGTTAATGGAAACCCCATCCAAGTTGATATGGATTGTAGTGGTACGGATGAGGTAGAACAGGTAAATTTTGTCCAAGGATAGAATCAAATCAATAACCCGTATTCGAATACCTATAATCCCGGATGGAGAAATAACTCTAACTTTAGTTGGAAAGAGAATAACAATACCAGTGCCAATCAAGGTAGAACTAATAATTATCAAAATCAATCAAGAGACACTATTGGCACATTATATTCTAAAACTGATAAATTTATAGATGCTATTGGTTGTAAGATTAACAACCATGATGAAGGTTTTAAACGTATTGAGAACAAGTTTGATCAATTGTTTAAGAACCACTCGTCTAGCATCCATAATTTGGAAGTACAAATTGGACCAATTGCCAAGTCAATTCCATCTCGCAAGGAGGGTAGCCTTCCTAGCCATACAGAAGAAAATCCTAAAGAGCAAGTTAAGGTTATAACTCTTAGGTCGGGAAAACATTATTTAGGTCCGGAAATGCCCGAAAATACTACTAACATTTTGCAGGAAAATGATTTGACGACAAAATCCAAAGAAGTGAATGAAAATTCAAGGAGTTTGCCCAAAGATGCTAATGCAAGTGCATTTCAACTAGGGGTGCACACAAAAATCCGGAAAACCGAAAAACCAAACTGAAAATAAGATTAACCGAAACCGATGGACTAGTGTACGGTTTGTAATTCTAAAAATAATGGTTAATGGTTACGGTTACAGTTTCTTCATTCCAAAAACCGCGGTTAACCAAAACCGACCAAATCTCAATTAAATATTAAAAATATATATATAAATTTATTTATTTACATGGGTAAACAATTATTTAGTTCCTATAGTATTTCATAACTCATTAATCAACCAATAAGGCCTCTAAATTTTTTCACTTTTAATAGTTTAGTCCTTCTATTAAATATTAACATCAAATGAGATGAAAATATGTAAATAACTATGAGTTAATGGTTTAGTCCTTTTATATTTTTGGATGTAGAAATAAGGATAAAATTCTATTACTTGTTTTCCAAAACTTTATAGCCAAAAGTTTTATTAGGGACATTTTGTCTTTTTTTTTTTTTTTTATATATGTTTAATTGTTCTTTAACACATTTTTAGATGGAGATATAGGGACTAAACAATTTAACGGAATTAAAATTGAGGGATCATAATGTATGCACATCTCTCTCTCCCTCACAATAAAAATTAGAATTCTTTTATTATTTTTATTTTTATTTACTATGGTTAGAAACCGAAATAAAAGGTTAACCGACCGAAATAATTGGTTAACCGATTAGTGGTTAATCGAATTTGATGGAATGGTATATGGTTAGTGTTTTTAAAAAACCGATTAAATGGTTAACCGACCGAATTAACCTTAATGGACTGGTTAGCCGACCACGTGCACCCCAAATTTCAACCAAAAACACATTTTCCACATAATGTCTGAAACAAGGACTATGATAAACAACTTTTGACATTTTTAGATAAACTTAAAAATTTGCATATTAATTTAACGTTTATGGATTCAATAACCCAAATTCCTAACTATGGTAAATTTTTGAAAGATTTGATTTCTAAGAAAATAAGTTGGGAAGCCATTTCATCCATAGTTTTAACCGAAGATTGTAGTTCAATTGTGTCGAGTCATTTGCTGACTAAGTTGAAAGACCCTGGATGTTTTACCATCCTTTGTAAATTGGGAGATATTGAATTCCCAAGACGTCTTTGCGACTTAGGTGCGAGCATTAACTTAATGACATTGTCTATATTCAAAAAGTTAGGTGTAGAAGAAAACATTAAACGCACTAATATGGTTTTAGCGGATCAAACCACTAAGAAGCCATATGGTATAATTGAAGATGTTTTAGTTAAAGTCGATAAATTCATTTTTCCTGCCGACTTTGTTATACTCGACTTTGCATATGACGTTAATTGTCCATTAATTTTTGGTAGACCGTTTATGAATATGGGACGTGCATTAGTCGATGTATCGGAAGGAAAAGTAATTTTGAGAATAAGAGAAGATGAAATTGAGTTTGATATGAATAGAGCTATGAAATATCCTATGGAAAGTTTGTTTGTATGAAACTTGATTTGGTTGACGGATGTGTTAATGATATTGCTAAAGAGGAAAATATAATTGAACTAATAATTGAAGAATAAATGGAAGATAAGACTTCAGAGCTTTTGATTCATGATGATGGACCAATACCACCCTCGGTTTTAAGACCACGAAAATTGGAATTAAAAGAGTTACCCAGCCATTTGAGATACGCTTTTCTAGGTGAAGGCGATACTCTACCTATTATTATCTCTAACAAATTGACTAATGATCAAGAAATAAGCTTAAAAGAAGTTGTTAGAAATAGGATAGGAAGTATAGGTTGGCAAATTTCAGACCTTAAGGGAATTAATCCCAGCATTGTAATGCATAGGATTCATTTAGAAGAAGCAAAACCTCCTAAAGTGGATAGGCAAAGATGCATAAATCCGAATATGAAAGAAGTAGTTAAAAACGAAATCACAAAACTTTTGGATAATGGAATTATCTATCCAATTTCGGATAGTGAATGGGTTAGTCCGATCCATTGTGTACCAAAGAAAGGAGGTATGATTGTAGTAAGAAATGATGAAGGTGAGTTAATACCTACACGAACCACCACAGGTTGGAGGGTTTGTATAGATTATAGGAACCTAAACACGGCAACTAGGAAAGATCATTTTCCTATTCCTTTCATCGATCAAATGATCGAGAGGATCGTCGGTAATTCATTTATTGTTTCCTAGATGGTTATTCCGGATTCTTTTAAATTTACATTTACCCAGATGACCAAGATAAAACTACTTTCACATGTTCCTATGGAACTTTTGCTTATAGAAGAATGCACTTTGGTCTATGTAATGCACCCGCAAAGTTTCAACGTTGTATGACTGCTATTTTTAATGATTTTATTGAAGATATCATAGAGGTATTCATGGATGATTTTTCCGTTTATGGAGATTCTTTCGATGCATGTTTACAAAACTTAGATAAAGTATTGTCTAGATGTGAAGAAACGAACCTAGTACTTAATTGGGAAAAATGTAATTTCATGGTAGATGAAGGAATAGTTTTAGGACATAAAATTTCTGAAAAAGGATTGGAAGTGGATAGAGCGAAAACTTCAGTAATCGAAAATTTACCCCCACCAACTACGGTTAAGGGAGTAAGATCATTTTTAGGACACGCAGATTTTTACTGAAGGTTTATAAAGAACTTTTCTGTAATTGCCAAACCACTTACTAATTTACTTATAAAAGATGCTCCTTTTGATTTTAATAAGGATTGTTTGCAAGCCTTTAATACATTGAATACCGCTTTAGTCAGTGCACCCATAATTGCTAAGCCCGATTGGGATTTACCTTTCGAAATTATGTGCGATTCAAGTGACTTAGTCGTGGGATGTGTATTAGGTCAAAGGAAAGATAAGAAACTTCATGTCATATATTATGCGAGTCACACTTTATCCGGTGCATAATTAAATTATACAACAACCGAAAAAGAAATGCTAGCGGTAGTTTTTGCATGTGATAAGTTTAGATCATACTTGTTAGGGTCTAAAGTCATCATTTACACCGATCATGTTGCTTTGAGGTATTTGTTTGCTAAGAAAGATGCAAAACCGCGTCTTATTAGGTGGGTCTTATTATTACAAGAATTTGATATTGAAATTAAAGATACAAAGGGAGTCGAAAATCTTGTTGCCGATCATCTATCAAGATTTGAAGATGAAAATGGTCCCATTGGTGAGACCGTAGGCATACGAGATGATTTCCCCGATGAACATCTCATGCAAGTAAAAAGTTTAATAGCACCATGGTATGCAGATATAGCTATTTACCTGGCTGCTAATATTGTTCCTGATGGGTTGAGTTTCCAGAAAAAGAAGAAATTCTTTTCAGACGTTAAAAAATACTTTTGGGAAGATCCATTCTTGTTCAAAACATGTGGTGATGGAATGCTTAGGAGATGTGTTAGTGAGTCAGAGTATAATTCTATTATGTTTGAATGTCATGCAAGCCCTTATGGAGGTCATAATGGTGCAAGTAAAATAGTTGCAAAGGTATTAGAATGTGGATTGTTTTGGCCTACTCTGTTTAGAGACGTTCGTTCATTTATTAACCGTTGTGATAAGTGTCAAAGAACAGGAAATTTTGGTAAGAAAGATGAAATGCCCCTTACGAACATGTTGGAGGTTGAACTCTTCGATGTGTGGGGAATCGACTTTATGGGTCCTTTTCCTCCTTCTTTTGGCAAAACTTACATTTTAGTAGCCGTAGACCATGTTTCAAAGTGGGTTGAAGAAAATGCAACCCCGACTAATGATGCTAAGGTAGTTGTTAGGTTTTTAAACGAAATATTTTGTCAATTTGGAGTTCCTAGAGCAATGATAAGCGATGGAGGTACTCATTTCATTAATAGAAAATTTGAATCGCTTATGAAGAAATACGGAGTACATCACCGTGCATCTACTCCATACCATCCTCAAACGAATGGTCAAGTAGAAATTTCAAATAGAGAACTCAAATGGATATTAGAGAAAACAGTTTCATCTTCTAGAAGAGACTGGTCTCACAAACTTAACGATACGCTATGGGCATACCGTATCGCATTCAAGACACCTATAGGAATGACACCATATAGATTAGTCTATGGTAAAGCTTATCATTTACCGGTAGAATTAGAACATAAGGCGTTTTGGGCAATCAAAACCCTTAATTATGATTTACAAAGCGCAGGTAAAAAGCGTTTGTTCGACTTAAATGAATTGGATGAGTTGCGTTACTTATCTTATGAAAATGCTAAGGTGTACAAAAAGAAAGTGAAAAAATGGCATGATGCCAGAATTAAGGTCAAAACTTTCAATATTGGGGATATGGTTTTACTTTTCAATTCCCGATTGAGGTTATTTCCAGGTAAGCTTAAGTCTAGATGGACGGGACCACATTTAGTTACTAATACATTTGAATATGGAGCTTTAGAATTAGAAAATTCTAAAGGAGAACAATTTAAGGTTAACGGTAATCGTTGTAAAATTTATTATGACGGAGCTCCAGTTCAGGTAATTGAATTTGTGGAATTTCTGGAAACCCCTTAAGGTTTCTTAAGGGATTATTTTCATAGTTTCGTTCTTAGTTCGTAGTTTTTAGTTTTTAATTTTTAGCTTTTTAGCATTTCAATTTTATTTTAGTTTAAGTTTATTTCATTAGAAATTAATAGTTAGGTTAGAGAAAAAAATATATATAAATTTTTATCATTGAAAAAGATGATAAAGAATGTTTTGTATCTTATTTAAGAAAATAAATGTGTTTTTAAGTCTAAAATGGAATTTTATTAAAAATCTCTACATGGATTCTTACAATCTCAACTAAGATTTTCATTCTTCAACCTTTAAGAAATTTTATGCTCGCGTAGAGATTTTTAGAATCTCTACCACGACTTGGGAGAGGCTCGGCACGTGAGTCTTTTCTACAAAGCAAAGCATGTTGCAACCGAGATTCCAAGAATCTAGATCACGACACGGGCATTCTTAGTGTTGTAGACTTTATTTTCTTCTCCTTCAACTATTTCACATACACTAATTCGAATTTCTAAGGTAAATTTTAACCAAAAGGTACCAATTTGGCACCTTTTCAATTTTAAAAGTCATAATTTTTGATTTTGAAACCTATAAATTAAAAAATTTATTCAGAATTTTTATATCTTTTCATCTCTTTCAGCACGTTACGGTGCGTAGTTCCCCATTTTCAATGAAGACGAGGGAAGATGTTATCTGCACTTCCGCTACGTCATGTTTTGTGGCATGATGTACATGGACGAGTTCTTAAATGATGAACTCGGTATTAGCGAAGATACCTTAACAACTTAGGATGGGCAAAGTTTTCATCCATGCGATTCCCGATTATTGGAAATTGGGTAGTGGAATGCTTTTCAACCGTTCGTTTCGTTGACAAGCAGTGAGTTCGGATCAGTTTCCGTAATAATGGAAAAGAATTTACATTCGGTTCTCCCGAATTGCGTGAATAGTTTGGATTTCCATCATGGCATACATCCCAACACCATCCTGGTAGAGATATGACATCAAGAGACATTTGGAGGATGTTGACAGGATTCTGGACTTCAACAAATCATTTAATTCAAACTCCATACGGTATCTCCATAAATTTCTCTGCTACAGTTTGTTTGGTCATGTTTTTGGTAGTATAGTCCATGACACGGATTTGTATGTTTTAGGAGATATATTTCAGGGAAATACTGTGAATTCATCGAAGATATTGATGGAAGGTTTGATATCTGCCTCACGTTCAAAGAACAAGAAGGTTGAGTATGGGAATATTATATGTGGAATTATTGTTAGGCATGAATTTGACTACAATTTAACATGTTATTTATAATGAATTAAGGGTGTTTTTAGGGTTAAAATACAAGAAAGAAGGTCTTATAAGTGCTTTTGTGCAGATAAGGAAAGATTAAGTCGAACAGACTGGAAGCAGCCTGTTTCGCGCATACCATGAGGAGTTGAGCCTTCTTTGATCCAGCGGTCTAACGCTGCAAATTCTGATGACGAATAGCGACAGGGCAAAAAGCAGGAGCGACAGGCAGGAAAGGCGGATAAGAGCAGTTTAAAAGTAGCATGATGACATGAAAGTTCGACCCTTGAGTTTTCAAGGGTCAAAAGGATTTTAACCACTTCTAGCATTCTAGGATTTGTGAACAATTTGGTTGGTTTTTGTAATATTTTTTCTCGGATACTTTATGTACCGGGTTGACCTTTTATTTTTCCCTTAAATAGACGTAGTAGGGGAAAGGAAAAGGGATCATCTTTTGTTGAACTTAAATAGACGTTTTGGTAGAGAGAAGAGCTCTCAAGGAAGATGACTCCATTGATGGAGCTCTGTAGAATGGAAGCAGACTATTCACTCGACAGTATGAGTGAGTAGTCATTTTGAATAGGTTCGGCCAGTTAGGGCCGGTTATGTAAGTTCTCTAATTTCTATTTATGAATGAATGTTGTTAATTTATGAAGTGTTTGATGAAGCTTTCTATTCCATTACTTATGCATGTATGCTAGTGCTAGATGAATGATAGGGAACTGCTTTCATCTTCACCGAATTTTTTTTATCAAACATCCAACCCCGAAGCAGGAATGTTAGGAGGTTGTATCAAGGGTTTTCTTTATTGAAATGTTGTTTCAATCGTAATGCAAGAAAGAACCAACCTTAGGGACGCTTATGGTTGTAGTAAGTCTTAGAATCTTAAGAACACACGAGAGTTGACTTAAGTGAGCATTAAAGCAGAGACATTGACTTCACTTTGCATCATTCATGAATAAATAGGGTGTTTAGGGACTTAAGGTAACCTGTTCCACTGTGCCTAGCCTGTTCTACCTTTTTATCATTATCAAGTAATCGTTTTTATAAGTTAAATCTTTGACTTTGTTACTTATTCACAAAATCTCTCAATATAAAGAATTCACACACCACGAACACCCTGTTCTACAACGTTCTTATGGTAAAATTTGGTCATCAATCCCTGTGGAGACGATACTCAACTTATCACTTTATTACTTGTATCTAGTGCACTTGCTAGAGTCTGTTCAGAGGACAACAAGTTTTTGGCGCCGTTGCCGGGGATTGAAAGCAACAAAGTTTATCTGAAAATTTCTGTGAAATAAGGTGTTTTTAATCTGTTTGCTAAATAGTGTAGCCAGAAGGAGTTCTCCATTTGTTTATGCGCAAAGCTGGACCACCAGTTTTTCCTATCGATCTCGAATTAGAGAGAACGTGTAGACGAAACCGAGCGGGAGCTCGATGAGCAAGACAAAGATAGCGACAAAGAGAAAGAAGGATGGCTGGAAGAGTACCACCAGAACAACCAGTTCAACCTAATCAGGAAGAGGAAGGAGAAAACAACAACCCTCCAGTTATGAGGATCAGAGACTATTCCAGGCCAACCACGGAAGGACACTCATCGTGCATTGTGTTGCCAAACGAAGGAAACAACATGTTTGAAATAAAAGCATCTATGATCCAAATGTTGTAGGCCGCAGTGAAATTCAATGGATACCAGTCGGTAGATCCAAACGGGCATATCCAGGAGTTCATTACGCTGTGCAACACGTTCAGATCAAACCGAGGAGTTTTCGATGATGTGATCAGGCTAAAGCTGTTTCCTTTTTCTCTCAAGGACAAAGCAAAAAACTGGTTAAAGAACTTACAGCCAGGGACGATTACCACTTGGGAAGAAATGGCCAGTGATTTTCTGATGAAATATTTTCCACCTAGACAGCCCATTAAACTCAGAAATGAGGTATCCCATTTTGTGCAGGAGGAGGATGAATCCTTAGCCGAGGCATGGGAAAGGTACAAGGAATTATTAAGAAGGGTACCGAATCATGGCATCCCCATGTAGATGCTAGTGCAGAATTTTTACAATGAAGTCACCAACATTTATAAAATCCAGATTGAATCCATTGCAAATGGTAACCCCGAAGATCTTGAACCACAAGCCTTGTACAATCTTATTGAGAGAGTCGTAAGCACGAGCTATAACTGGCACTTAGCTAGGAGTGAAGGAAAAAGAGCGGGGAATGATGATGTTGTGTCAAAACTGACCACCCAGGTAGAACAGCTTACAAAGCAACTCAGTAAGATTAATGTATCATCCATTCACAGCGAACCACCGTTCAATGATGTTTGTGATTTTTGTGGAGGACCTCATTTCAAGATAAACTGTCCTGGAGCAATGTGATTATGCTAGATATAATCAAAGGAACCCACCAAACCCATACTCGAATACCTACAACCTAGCCATAAGAAATCATCCGAACTTCGGATGGACTGGGCAACCAAATCAGGAACAACCAAGGTACCAGCAGCAACAAGGAGGACAGTACCAGAGACAACCTCAACAACACTACAAACAACCTGTTCCACCAAAGGAAGATATAGAACCGGACATGAAGACCATGATGATGCAATTCATGAAGCAGACACAAGCGTCAATTAAAAATCTGGAGACACAGGTCCATCAACTTGCTGCATCTTCGTCAACAGAAAAAGGAATAATGCCAAGCAACACCGAACCAAACCCCAAAGGAGATGTCATGGCCATCACTCTGAGATCTGGAAGAAAACTCGACCCCCTTTTCCCACTGATGAAAATGCTGAGTGTGCAGGTACCCCTCGAACTATTGAAGAAGAAAAGAAACAAGCTGTTCTCAGTCAAGAAGAACCCGTCGGGGTAGAATTGACTGTTGATCATGTTGGAAATTAGGCTAAGGTATAGCAGCGGAAATATAAAAATTTTAGCCTACTTCCATATAACCATAGGATCCGTTAATCGTTATTTCATATAAAGAGGGTTAAGAAGAAATACCTTACGATGAACAATCTACCGTTGTTAATGAAGTGCCCACAACTCTAATCCGAGTTCCCTAGCACAAAGTAAAACACAAGAAGATTAAGTTAGAATCAACCGTATGAGATGCAACCAAAATAGATTGCCTCTAATTAATCAACACAAGATCAAAGAAAAAGGGAGATAGATGAAATTAATCGATCGATGGAAGCCGTATGAATTCTTGTCCACGAACTAGGGGAGTCGAATTCTTTTCTCTCTCTCTCTTGCAAAAATCAAAATTCACAAAGGGGAGTATATAGGCTTAGTCGAAATTCTATGTAGTAGGGGGGTATATATAATCACTTGTATCTAAACCCTAGTTAGATAGGAATAGGTTACTTAATAGGAATTCCATTCGGAATAGAATTCCTAATTATTATCTCACTATATATCTAATATATCTAGGATAATAATAAACAACCTTATTGGATAATAATAGGAGTATATTAATCTAATTAAAACTCCTAACTTAATTATCTCTTAATTAATTTAATTCATATTCCTAATCAAATTAGGATTAATAAAATCAAAATAATTAATTACTAATTATATATAAATTTCGGCCCCCTTAAATTAAATGGGTCTTACTGGGCTCAATTGGGCTTCCATCAATTAATAACATCCATCTCTCTTTTGGTTCCAAGTCTTATGTGTGATCCATTAGGTTCTTACTACTTCTGGCCGTATGCAACTATTAAATTAATTTCTTCAAGAATTATATTTAATCTTTGCATAACGGAATGATGTACTGAGTATGTTATTGGCAAGTCTGTAATCATTCCCCCAGAGTCCGTTAAGAAGACAGGTTGATTCCGTCGTTAACCTTTCCGTATTAGTTACAGTATAATTCGATCCTTTAACAACTACATCCTTGAACTGAATCTTATGACTATGGATGATGTCAAGTCACATATAGCGAGACGTTCGTTTTACTTGTACAGGCCGAGTCAACTCAAATAGATAGGTTAAGTGAAATCTGCATTTCAAGTCTTAAGCTATCACCTTGCAAGGATTTAGAGTCGAGTCTGCTCAATCCAATGTATAACTACCCTGACATTACCACCTGTGACACCCAACCTTTGCCGTTCACACCCCAGAGTCATCTCTGTTAAGGATCGTGGGACAGCAGAATCAAAGTCTCACATTCAGTAATTCAGGATGACCAATTAACATTCCTTTGAGTCTGAGGATTAGTTATACCTATTAATACCAATGAGATGAACAGGTGACAAGGATGAATCTACCCATCCTGTTATCTCAAATCGGATCCCCAATCCTAATGAACAACGTTTCTTCGGATCTATGTAACTGTCCAGATATCTGTATATATGAAGCTCGTGAGATCAGCTTTCTGTCGGACAGAAGACATTGTTACATACAAGTCTCAACAGTGATATGTCAATCCCAAACATATCACTTGACTTGGGGTGGTTTTAAGTTTATCAGTTTACTATAAAGTTTTGTCTCACTTCATGCTTGTATGAACACTTTATAATCACTTTAAACAAACTTACGGATTTCCTTTTATTAGACTTTATTTAGTGCTTAAAAAAGGGATTGCCTTTATATAGTTACAAAACATATATCTCATTAAACAAATGATATAAAGAACAATTCATTTACATTAAGTTTGTATCCTAGAACAATTGTCTATAGGACACTAAACCCCAACAGATCAGGACCAGGAGGAACAAGGAAAGAGGTACAAACCACCTCCGCCCTATATGCCACTTGTACCTTATCCGTCTAGGCTGATAAACAAGAAGCTTGAAGAGAAAAATTCGAAAGTGCTGGACACCTTGAGGAAGTTGCATATTAACATTCCCTTCGTGGAAGCACTTGCTCAGATGCCCACATATCGATGATCCAACTAAACATGGACTGTTCTTCAATACTCCAGAACAAGCAGCAGCTTCCGAAAAAGCTGAAGGATCCAGGGAGTTTTTCTATTCCCTGTTCAATTGGCAATTTAAATATTGAAAATGCATTGTGTGACCTAGGAGCTAGCATAAACCTTATGCTATATTCTGTGTATGCTAAACTAGGACTAGGAGAACCACAACCAACCAGAATGTCCATTCAGTTGGCTGACCGGTTGGTATGTTACCCTAGGGGAGTAGTGGAAGATGTGTTGGTCAAAGTAGGAAAATTCATACTGCCTGTTGATTTCATCATAATGGATATAGATGAGGACCTGCATGTTTCTATTATCTTGGGTAGACCATTCTTAGCAACGGGTAAGGCATTGATTGATGTAGGAGAGGGACGATTATTTTTGCAAGTTAATGGGGAAGAAATCATTTTCAAAATGAATGAGGCTATGAGACGAGCTAACACTAGTGATGACACATGCTGTTTCTTAAATGATTTCCAAAGTCTTTCTACTTTGCAGGAACAGGGACATGACACTCTAGAGGCTCTCTTGGGAGAAGAAGTGAACTTATGTGATGGAACAGGGTGTTCCATTGAAACCAACTTGCCCACACCTCCTCTAGATCCCACTGTTCCTACTCATCAAGAACCACCTGAAATACCCAATGTGCCATTGTCTAAACCTGAACTAAAACCTTTACCATCACACCTAGAGTATGCATTCCTTGAACCACCTAGTGGAAGCCCGGTGATTATATCTTCAAAGCTAACCCATGATCAGAGAGCTCAACTCATGGAGGTATTGAGAAGAAATAGGGATGCTATTGCGTGGAAAATTGATAATATCAAGGGTATTAGTCCGACAGTCTGTGTTCGTAGAATTCTGATGGAGAAAGATCATAAGCTGTCTGTCCAGCAACAGCGCAGACTGAACCCCCACATAAAGGAGGTTGTGCGAAAAGAGGTGATCAAGCTGTTGGATGCAGGAATCATTTATCCCATCTCTGATAGTATCTGGACGAGCCCTGTTCATGTTGTGCCAAAGAAAGGAGGAACCACAGTGGTTCTCAATGAGAAATATGAGTTGGTCCCCATAAGAACCATAATAGGATGGCGAGTTTGTGTGGACTACCGGAAGCTCAACGAGGCAACAAGGAAGGATCATTTCCCTTTGCCCTTCATTGATCAGATGCTAGAACGTTTAGCAGGGTATGCATTTTATTGTTTCTTTGAAGGATACTCGGGGTACAATCAGATTGCCATCCACAGTGAAGATCAAGAGAAGATAACTTTTACATGCCCCTATGGGACATATGCCTACAGACGCATGCCATTTGGATTATGCAATGCCCCAGCTACGTTTCAAAGGTGCATGATGTCTATATTTCATGATATGGTGGAACAGACTGTGGAAATCTTCATGGACGATTTCTCTGTCTATGGAAATTCATTTAGGAGCTATCTGAACAAACTTAAGGCTGTGTTAGTGTGATGTAGGGAGACCCATTTAGTCTTAAATTGGGAGAAATGCCACTTCATGGTTACCAGTGGGATTGTTCTCGGGCATCAAATCTCTGAAAAGGGGATGGAAGTGGACAAAGCCAAGGTGGAGGTGATAGAGATTGTTGGTCCCGTATAACGTGACAAGGGGGGATAGGAACTATTTAAAACTTTGTCCGTTAAGGCTGACTTCTTTTCTTTTAGAAAAGGTTTACACAGCGGCGCTAAGTAGATTTAAGACACAAGCTTAGTCAACTGGTGACTAAGTCTGCTTCTTTCCTTGAGTCAGGAGATAACACTTAAGTATATTCCTGAACTCAATTTCTTAGTGCACTCAACTCAGTGTCTATTCGTTACTTAGTCAGTTTTATAGCAAGCAATATATAAAGGAGTTTAAAGGTTAGAAATATGTTACTCAGCAGACATATCCTGGTTCGGCCTCTCCGCCTACGTCCAGTCCCCGGAACTCGTTCCGAGCTTTTTGAATCCTCTACTGAGCTCTTTAAAGGTAGAGCACGAAACCCTTTACAACAGAAGCTGAGTATACAAGAGTACCTTCCTCTATTCCTCTACTCACTCCTATAACTACCGCTGAGTACTATAACCGAGTACTCAGCTTCTCCTTTCTATTCTTCTAGAAATGATAAGTGTTTGTCCTAAACAACAATTGCTAAGACACTTTAGATGAATGAAATCACTCTAGACTTTTACACAAAGATTGGAATTGGTGTAAGGTTTGCTTTGCTTTTCTCACAGAACTTCAAGTATGAATTTGGTCAGCGTTTCGACTTGATTGAAGATCTGCATCGAATGAAGCAATTGAGAGGCCTATTTATAGTGACACTTGAGGCACCAGTGATTTCGAATTTCGAAAAAACCATTGGAGTCAAACGGCTTCCTGTCGCTTTCAATCAGTACGTGCTCAACGTCCTCGGCCAATCATATTCGTGTATCTTCTGTCTTCGTCGGTACTCAGCAGCTTTTCGTCAGATGAAACAGAATGTTTCCATATTTATGGCAAAGTCTTCCCGACGGCTTCCTGCGCCTTCTGAGCTTTACCCAAAGTAGAAATACTTTGTCTCCAAGTTCATTCTGTTCTGCCGCTGACCTGACAACCTTGTCGCTCAACTCAGCAGCTTCGTCTTGAAGCAATTTGGTCAAAGGCTTCTCGATCCTTCTTGTTGCTGGGCTAACGCCTTACTCAGTACGACGGCGTTTTGAGTCTTCTTGGGCCGTGAGGCTTTGATCTATTGATTTGGGCTTGACTTCCTCTTTTGGGCCATTTATCTTAATGTCTTATAAATCAAATAACTCAACATTGAACAAACACATTAGTATGAATAAATCAAAGCATTTAAATTTAATGTGTTAGAATATTTTTATCATTCACATAAATAATTTTGTCAAATCAAAATCATGTGGAAAGATGTTTCAACAAACTCCCCCATTTTGATGTTGGCAAAAATATTCAATAAGGAACTCAGTGTTGAGCTCCCCCATGATGATTGACCTATTCTTAACTTCTTAAGATTCTCCCCCGTAAGGGTTGAGCCACTGACTTAGTTTTACTTTAAACATTTTAAGGTTTAATCAAGTAAGTCTAAAGTCAGTGTTCATGGATAGGTCAGTTCTTGGACCAGGCTTACTTCACTCATTTTCGATACAGAGTTAAGCGGAAGCTTAAGTTGGAATATTGAAGTTAGCTGAGTGAGTTAATTGAGGCTGAGTAATTTTACTCAGTGGCCAAGTATATGATTAATTCAATGTTTTGTCAATCCTTAGATCCTTTCAATTAAGACATTATGAGACAAGTTGTGAATTTAGATCAACACAGCAGATAGGCATTAAAGTGAAGAAAATTAAATAACAAGGTTGATTTAAAGAAGATACGTTTATATAGTATTTAGCACACAACACATCAAGTCAACAAGTTTACAAAAAAAATCTATCGCCTAATATTGAAGGAGACTTGGTTAGGCTTGGTCTTGTTTTGTTGCTGGGGTTGAGTGCTAGGGGGAACACTTGAAGATGTGGAACCAGGATGTTGGTTCTTTTGCTGAGTTCCAGCTGGATGTTTATCTTTGCTTTTCTCCCCCTTTTTTCCAGCATCAACGGGCTGAGGGACAGCTGCATAAAACTTCCCTTGCTCAACAGCACGAGTCAATAGGGCGGAATACTGCTGGATTTGAGCCGTACTGTGCTTGAGCCCGTCAAAGACCTTGATCCCACTATTCATGTTGGACGCCAAAATGTCCATATGAGAGCTGATGACGCTGAGTATAAATTGAAGGGACTTGCCCATCCAGCTCATGGTATCGGTCATCATAGCGTAAGATTGATGGTACATCTTGAGCAGGCCAGCGTCATAGTGGTGTCGTTGGTTAGTCTGATGTGTGACATGGTCATAGGTGGCCTTTGTAAGTTGAAAAATCTTAGAGGTTTAAGCCTATTCAGTTTGCATCTCTTCTCTTAATAAATTTAGCATGCGAATGGATTCAGCAATTTGCTCGATTGTGCATTGAGAGGTAGATCCAACTAATTCTCGAGTCGTGGTCAGCTCAGTTTGGACTTGAGTAAGTTGAGCTGACTTAGCTACATCTGAGTTGGCGGCAATTAAGGCGTTGAGTTTCCCTTCAATTGTGTCCATATGTTGCACCATGTGCAAGTGAAGGTTTGCCATTTTGGTAGCAAACTCTTGCTTTGGCTGTTGAGCTACCATTTCAGTCAGCACACATAAGAGCTCTTTGAGGCCTTGGAGTTTAGTGAGGAGTTGAGTGAGGGTGCTCAGTTGTGTAGGCTCTGCTGAACTGCGCTCAATTTCAGTTCTGTGAGTACTCTGTATTTCTGCGATTAGCTCTTGGGCAGCTTGGAAGATTCGTTTCCTGGTCTCGGAAGAAGTCAAGAACTGCAGAGGGTCATTTTGAGAAGTTTCAAGAGCTGAGCTTTGGTTGGCTGCAGCTGGTTGTTCATTTGAGTGCACACCAGTAGTAGAGTTGTCCTTTGGATTAGGTGAGGGGTGAACAATCTGAGTGGCAAATGGGGTGATTGGGTCAGCTGCAGGAGTTGAAACATTCTCTGGCTGTTCAAGATGAGAGTTGAGTGATGCCATAGCATTGTCTACCTGCTCAGTGTCAGTCGGGAGCTGAACATTGACTTGAGGAGGAGTCAGCTCGAGATTGTCTTGAGCAGGAGATTTCTCCAGTGTATGTTCCTTCTCTTGAATAGCGGGTTCATCGATCACTTGCTTTGAGGAGCTAGTAGCAGCGGTGTCGGCAGACTCGGCATGTTCCTAACCATGAGGAATAAAGGCTTGTTTTTCCTTGACTGGTGAGGGCTTGGAAATGGGTTTAGAGAAAAAATTGAAGTCCAAGTCAGTCAAGCTTACGATGGGTTCATGGAGAGGTGAGTTATCCAGTATGTCAAACACTTGAGGTTTGTTTGCCTTCTTCTTGTATCGTTTATCACTGCCATCTTTAGAAGGGTTGGAGGATGGAATAGATCAGATGACTCAAGCTGAGTTTGTTCAGGTTCTATAGTTGTGGTGTCAACAGTGGACTCAACTCTGGGCTCAGTGGTCCAATTCTTTGAAGTGGATTTGGTTGACTCAGTGTGCTTTGTCTGCTCAGCGGAGATAGAATGTTGTTGTTGCTTGTTTGCAGGTGGAGTTCTTTCAGCAGATTCCTGAGTTCGCAGAAAGAAGGAATCCTTTGGAACGGATACATCCAGAGGAATTGCATCCAATGGTGTAGCTCCAGAAACCCTCTTCCTCTTTAGGGGTGACTCAGTGTTATCTTGCTCATTTTCAGCTTCTTGAACAATGGCAGGTCGTTTTTGGGCAGCTTTGCTAGGTTCAGGTTTCTTTTGGATTGACTCAGCAGGAGATTTGTCAACCATAACAACTTTGAGGCATTTGACAGTTTGGAGTGTGGGTGCTGCCTTTCGCTTCTTTCCTTTATCGGTCGGCTCAGCTTCCTCTTCAGCTTCAGTCACCGCATCCTTTCCTTTCTTTGATTTAAAAGGAAGACCGTAAGCACGTTTAGTGAGGTCCTCAATTGTGATTTCCGTACCTAAAATGCTTTCCTCATTCTTAAAGCTGATCTTGTAATCCCTAAGGATTTCGGTGATGAGTGAGCCCATTCGAAGTGCTCAAGTGCTTCATTGCATAGCCCCGATCAGGAATACAGGCATATTCAGGGGTTGGTAGTTGAGCATATGCCATAAGAAGTATTGCTCGAAGTTGGAGGCAGAGGATGTGGCGTTGACCTTTGGATAGATGTAGTTGGTCAGTAAGTAGTGGGAATGCCTCTGATGCTGAGTAAGCGAAGTACAAGAGACTTCCCCTACATGCACTTCAGGCTTACAGAAGGTAGCGGTGTACTTGACCTTCTTGTAGTCATTTGTTCTTCTCAACTCAGCTCCCTCGTCCTTTAAACCTAACAAAGTAGCTAGATATGATCAGTCGATGATGATTTGCTTCTTGTTGACATAAGTGACCATGAAATCAATATCGTCCGTGGAAACCAACAGATTTGAGTAGAACTCAGTGACAAGCCTTGGGTAGGTCAGCCCGTTTAGGGAGAATAGTTTGGTCCATCCGTTCTTGGATATCCAGTCACTGTAAGGTTTCACCGTTTCTACGAAGCTTTTCGAGAACCATCGTGAAGCTACAACGTCCAAGCCTTCAACGTCGGAGTATACGGATCGAAAGGTTCTCTCCTTAGTTTCCTCAGTTTTCTTACCCTTGTCCTTCTTCTTTTTCTTAGAAGGAGTTGAGTGCTCAGTGTGAGGATCAACACCCTGAATGCTGACCTCGTCCATGGGTTGGTCATGCTGACCATGTCTAGTATTGCCCTCATCTTGTGGAGTATCAATATACTGTTGCTCAGGTGGGGAGCCTGGGTTGATGTTTGAGCGATTGTCCTCATATTGGTCATCAGAAAGATTTTGGGAATCAGACATGGTGTTCTTGAGAGTTTCTTTAAGAGGATTTGAATTTCAGAAGTTTAGAGAGAGTGAAGGTTCGAGTGCAAATTTCAAGCGTAGAGAGTGAATAGTGAGAAAACGTTCACTATTTATAGGCGATGAATGATGACTTGATAGGTTGGATGGAATGGTGGGTATTTGAACCGTCGAAAGTCAGTTATTACTGACATTAATTTCGAAAAACGGCGCATGCTATTACTAATGATGACGCTTACATCATCCTAGAGGCTACTTAATGCGCGTGCTAGTATTAATTCCACAACGGATCTTTTACTCAGCGCAAAGAATGCTACTTAATGCGCGTGCTAGTATTAATTCCACAATAGAATTATTCGTGTGCTTAGTAACTCAGCTTAAGATAACCACTCAGCGTGTATGTCTACACAGCATGTAATAGACATTGATTTAGCATAAATCACTCAGCATGGTAATCAACTCAGCATGCATATATCACATATTATACTTGGAATTTATTGAAGAGGATTAAACATACTAATGGCTTCTCTAAGTATGTTGAATTGCTCACGATCCAGTGGCTTTGTGAAGATATCAGCAAGTTGCTCATCCATTGGGACATAGGTCAGCTTGATCTCTCCTTTGAGTACATGATCTCTGATGAAGTGATGTCTTATACTGACGTGCTTCATCCTGCTGTGCTGGATTGGGTTCTTTGATAGGTCAATGGCACTCTTGTTGTCACATTTGACTTCAATTGTCTTAGTCTGAACGCCATAATCTTCTAGCTGTTTCTTAATCCAGAGGACTTGAGCAACACAGCTTCCAGCAGCAATGTACTCAGCTTCAGTGGTTGACAGGGCTACTGATGCCTGCTTCTTACTGAACCAGGACACAAGTCAGCGTCAGTGTATCCAATGAGTGTGAAATCATGACTATTGGGATACCATAAACCTGCATTCACTGAGCCTTGTAAGTATCTAAGGATTCTTTTTACAGCTATGTAATGAGATTCCTTAGGGTTAGATTGATATCTAGCACAGTAACATACTGAGAACTGAATGTCCGGCCTACTAGCAGTCAAGTAGAGTAGAGAGCTAATCATACCTTGATACAATTTGCTGTCTACTGACTTACCATTTTCGTCAACACAGAGGACAGTGTCAGTGCCCATAGGGGTAGATATTGACTTGCAATTCTCAAGTTCATACTTCTTCAATATCTCCTTAGCATACTTAGTTTGACTTATGAAGATGCCATTTTTCCCTTGTTTGATTTGAAGTCCAAGGAAGAAGTTGAGTTCTCCCATCATTGACATTTCAAACTCAGTCTGCATCTGCTTGCTAAATTCCTTGCACACGGACTCATTAGTGGCACCAAAAATAATGTCATCAACATATATCTGAGCCAATAGGGTATCTTTACCCTTCCTCTTAATGAATAAGGTTGTATCTGAAGGAAAATAGGCAAACGTATAGCAGCGGAAATATAAAAATTTTAACCTATTTCCATCAACCCAAGATCCGTTAATCGTTATTTCATATAAAGAGGGATAAAAGAAATACCTTTCAGAAGTTCTATCTACCGTTGCAAACGAAGTGCCCACAACTCTTACTTCGAGTTCCCGAGCACAAAACAAAACAATGGAAGATCAAGTTAGAATCAACCGTTCATAACAACCAAAGTAGATTGTCTCTAATTAATCAACACAAGATTAAGGATAAAGAGAAAGAGATGAAAATCAATTGAACGGAAGGAAGCGGTAGAAAATCTCGTCCTCGAGCAAGGGGGGTCGAAATTCTCTCTCTTAGATTGCTTAGTGTGTTTCGAAAATCACTAGGTAGGGGGGTATTTATAATCTCTTGTATCTAATCCCTAGTTAGATAGAATTAGGTTACTGAATAAGAATTTAATTCGGAATAGAATTCTTAATTATTATATATTAATATATCTAAATATAAAGATAATAATAATAACCTTATTGGATAATAATAGGAGTAATATAATCTAATTAAAACTCCTAATTTATTTATCCTTTAATTAATTTAATTCATAATCCTAATCTAATTAGGATTGATAAAATCAAATTAATTATTTATGTATTAATACATAAATTTCGCCCCCCTACAGTTACTGGGCCCTATTGGGCTTAGTCGGTCTTCCATCAATTAATTAACATCTGTTTCTCTTTTGGTTTCCAAGTCTTATGTGTGACCCATTAGGTTCTTATTGCTTCTAGCCGTATGCAACTATTAAATTAATTTTCAAAGAATTATATTTAATCTTTGCATAACGGAATGATGTACAAAGTATGTGATTAACAAGTCCGTAATCATTCCCCCAGAGCTATAAGAAGACAGGTTGATTCTGTCGTTGACCTTTCCGTATTAGTTACAATATAATTCGATCCTTTATCAACTACGTCCTTGAACTGAATCTTATGACTATGGATAATGTCAAGTCACATATAGCGAGACGTTCGTTTTACTTGTACATGCCGAGTCAACTCCCATTAGATAGGTTAAGAGAAATCTGCATTTCAATCTTAATCTATCACCTTGCAAGGATTTAGAGTCAAGACTTCCACAAGCGATCCATGGACATATCTCCCATTTATCGGGAGTGATAAATGCTCAATCCAATGTATAACTATCCTGCAATTACTTCCTGTGATACCCAATGTCTGCTGTTCATACCCCAGAGTCATCTTTGTTAAGGATTGTGTTACAACAGGATCAAAGTATCACATTCCGTAATCCAGAATGACCAATTAACATTCCTTTGAGTATGAGGATTATTTATACCTATTAATACCAATGAGATGAACAGGTGACAAGGATGAATCTACCCATCCTGTTATCTCAAGTCGGGTCCCCAATCGTAATGAACTTCTTTTCATCGGATCCATGTAACTGTCCAGATATCTGTATATATGAAGCTTGTGAGATCAGCTTTCTGTCGGGACAAAAGACATTGTTACATGCAAGTCTCAACAGTGATATGTCAATCCTGAACATATTACTTGACTTGGGGTGGTTTTAAGTTTATTAGTTTATTATAAAGTTTCGTCTCACTTCATGCTTGTATGAACACTTTATAATCACTTTAAACAAACTTACGGATTTCCTTTTATTAGACTTTATTTAGTTCTTAAAAGGGATTGCCTTTATATAGTTATAAAACATATATCTCATTAAAACAAATGATATAAAAAACACTTCATTTACATTAAGTTTGTATCCTAGAATAATTGTCTATAGGACACTAAACCCCAACATACTCCCACTTGGACTAAAGCCAATTGTTTCTATAACGTATCCCAGTAGAAGTTAGATGACGATCATGCACTTTCTGGGTTAAGGGCTTTGTCAACGGATCTGCAACATTGTCCTCTGTAGGTAGTCTTTCTATTCTCACATCTCCTCTTGCCACAATTTCTCTTACAATGTGGTATCGCTTCAGGTAATGTTTGGATGCATTATGAGACCGTGGTTCCTTTGCTTGCGCAATGGCTCCATTGTTATCACAGTACAGTGTAATGGGATTTACAATGTCAGGCACCATACCAAGTTCGGTAATGAACTTACTAATCCAAACCGCTTCCTTTGCTGCTTCCGCAGCATCGATATACTCTGACTCGGTCGTAGAGAAAGCTACGCTTCCTTGCTTGGAACTCTTCCAGCTGACCGCGCCCCCATTCAAGATAAACATGTATCCTGATTGGGATTTAAAATCGTTCTCATCTATGAGATGACTTGCATCTAAAAATCCTTCTATTTTCAGATCCCCTTCTCCGTACACTAGGAACATATCTTTAGTTCTTCTCAAGTACTTAAGAATGTTTTTGACGACAATCTAGTGCTCGTCTCTCGGATTTCCTTGGTAACGACTCGTTATACTTAACGCGAACGCTACGTCAGGTCTAGTGCATAGCATAGCATACATAATCGAACCGATTGCGCTGGCATACGGGACTACAGCCATGCGCTTCTTATCATCATCGGTTTTAGGACATTGATGATTGTTTAACTTTACTCCATGTATCATGGGTAAGTTACCTCGTTTCGATTCAAGCATGCTAAACCGCTTTAACACCTTTTCGATGTATGTAGCCTGTGAAAGACCAAACAGTCTTCTTGATCTATCTCTGTAGATCTTTATATCAAGTATATAAGCTGCTTCACCAAGGTCTTTCATTGAGAAGTTACCATATAACCATACTTTTACCGACTGTAGCAGAGCTATGTCATTTCCCATTAATAATATATCGTCCACATATAATATCAGAAATGCTACAGAGCTCCCACTTGCTTTCTTGTAAATGCAAGCTTCTTCGCAATTTTGTTCGAAACCAAATTGTTTTATTGTTTCGTCAAAACGCTTGTTCCAGCTTCTTGATGCTTGCTTGAGTCCATAAATGGATCTCTGAAGTTTGCAAACCTTGTTTGCATCCTTTGATATGAAACCTTCAGGTTGCATCATATATACATCCTCAAGCAGGTTTCCGTTTAGGAAAGCTGTTTTCACATCCATTTGCCAAATCTCGTAATCGTAGTGAGCGGCAATAGCAAGCATTATTCTGATTGATTTGGACATAGCCACAGGAGAGAAGGTTTCGTCATAATCAATTCCTTACTTCTGACGATATCCTGTCGCTACTAACCTAGCTTTGTAGGTGCTAACCTTTCCATCCATGTCAGTCTTCTTTTTGAAGATCCACTTGCACCCAATGGGTTTTATCCCTTTGGGTGGATCAACCAAAGTCCACACTTGGTTGGTGTACATGGAATCCATCTCAGAATCCATGGCTTCAAGCCATGCTTTAGAATCTGGACTGTTAAGAGCCTCTTCGTAGTTTTCGGGTTCGTCATCTAACACGGGAACCTCATCATCATCTCCCACTAGAAAACCATATCTAATAGAGAGTTCATGAACTCTTTGTGATCTATGAAGGGGTGGAACTTGAGTCTCATCTAATGGGACTGCATCAGGTTTCCTCAACCGCTTCTGTTATTTCAGTCGGTGTTTCTTGTTCTTGAACTTCATCAAGTTCAATCATGCTTCCCTTTTCATTTTCTTCGAGAAACTCTTTCTCTAAGGAGGTTGCATGCTTGGATACTATTACTTTCTGATCATCTGGATGATAGAAGTAATATCCCATAGTTTCCTTAGGGTATCCAATGAAGAAACATTTATCAGATTTAGAATCTAGTTTGTCGGACGCAATGCGTTTGACAAATGTTGAACAACCCCATACTCTCATGAATGAGAACACGGGTTTCCTACCAACGAACAATTCATATGGTGTGGAATAAGCAGATTTAGTTGGTACTCGATTTAGGGTGAAGAGGGCGGTTTCTAAGGCATAGCCCCAGAATGTCGTACCATATCTAGTAAGGTACGGTTCCTCCTATCGGATACACCATTGTGTTATGGTGTATATGAAGGTGTCCATTGTGAGCATATCCCACATTCAGTTAGATAATTCAGAAAATCATCTGAAAGATATTCACCACCTCGATCGGATCGAAGTGTCTTTATTTTCTTTTCTAAAATATTTTCTACTTCATTCTTGAAGCATTTGAATTTCTCAAAAGCTTTGGACTTGTGCTTCATCAAGTAGATATAACCATATCGGGTATGGTCGTCTATGAAGCTTATGAAGTATCTGAATCCTCCTCTTGCTTGGACTGACATAGGACCGCATACATCTGAATGAATAAGTCCTAGAGTGTCTGATACATGCTCACCTTTATTGCTAAAGGGTGTCTTTATCATTTTACCTTTTAAACATGCTTCGCAGTTTCCAATGATTCAGGATCAATTGGATCTATAAGCCCATCTTGATGTAGCTTTAGCATGAATCTTTTGTTTATATGGCCTAAACGACAATGCCATAAGTAAATTGAATTATCTAGCTTATGTCTTTTGGTATCAATTGCGAAAACAGAAATTTTGTCATCTAACACATAAATCCCATTTTGTGATATTCCTGAAAAATAGAAAATCCCATCTCTATAGAAATCGCAATGTTTGTCTTTTATTGAAATATGAAAACCGCCGTCAACAAGACGACTAATAGAAATAATGTTACGAGACATTTGTGGAACATACAAACAGTTCCTTAATTCTATTACAAGCCCAGAGGGCAAATTCAAAGCATAATCTCCAATTGCGAGGGCGGCAACTCTTGCTCCATTTCCTACTCGCAAGTTTATGCTTCCTTTCTTCAATTCCTTAGTCTGATTTAGTTCCTGCATATTTGTACAAATATGAGATCCGCATTCGGTATCAAGTACCCAAGATTCAGACTGTGAAATTGTATTTATTTCAATATAAAACATACCAGATGTTGAAGCACTGCCTTTTCCCTTCTTGAGGGAGGCTAGGTACTCCTTGCAGTTCCTTCTCCAATGCCTGTCTTTACCATAGAAGTGGCACTCTCCTTTGGGCTTCTTCACTTCCTTTCCCTTAGCTCTAGTGGGCATGGCTCCCTTGCCTTTCTTGGGATATTTAGGATTGGGAAAATTCCCCTTCCTCTTCTTTGATCCCTCTATGACAAGAGCCGATTGTTAAGCCCAAAATATACCTAAATTATCATACATAAATACATTAAATTTACATTGAAATCATGCTAATTATATTCATTTCGAATACTTTTACGGCTTTATTTACTTCTTTGATGCAAGGTACTTAATTATTTGGTAAAATCCAAATAGGAGCCAAAACGGAGCTAAAATGGAGGAAAAACCTAAAAAACGTACCGAGAATGCATATCAGTCAGAAGAACGCTCAAGGAGGACGAAAAACAGTCGAGAGACAGGGAATAATCTCTCTGTCGCGACTGAGATTTTGAAAATCTCAGTCGCGACTTGCGAAGGCCGGCTCGGGGGAAAAACGAAGTTTCAAGCTCGCCCCTATACCCCCTGTCGCGACTGAGATTTTCAGAATCTCAGTCGCGACAGCGAACCTCCCTGCACACTAAACACATGTTTAAAACGGAAAAACGCGTCTGTTCGTTCGGATAAAAGCGACCCTTCACCAGCAGACACGACCCGTCATTTACAACCCTTCACCAACTATAAATAAGTGATCCATTTCAAGAAATCAAGGTTGGTTAGGTTGGAAAAGTTAGAGAAATTAGAGAAGAAAGTTGTTATGTTGAGTTTCTGATTCAGAAAAGAGTCAGAAAGTTAGATTACATTTCTGTAAACAATCGTGCTGTACACGAATTGTATTTAAATTAGTTATAAACACAGTATTAGTTTAGTTTTCATTCTGATAGTGGACGAGACCAGTCTCTATTCCGAAGATCCAGCGAGAAGAATTGACGGCTGAAGCGCATGAGGTTTGACGAACCTACGGAGTTTGAGAGAAAGATTGACGACCCGGATCTCAAAGTTTTCGTTGCAATGCTATCCAAGTTTCTACTTCTCTGTTAACTTGTGAAAATTCACATTTCATTAATGATATACTTATTTATTCAATACATTCTTACTGTTGTTATTTTGATATTGTTCTGACAAAATGATTTTCAAAATGATAAATTGGTGTTTTTATTAAAACGTTCTATTCCATCTTATTCATATAAGAACTTTGTTGAACACTTAACAAATTTAGTTTTTATGGATGACATGATCGCTGATCGCGGCTTATCAGAAATAAAACACTAGTTTGATTAAGGTAGGAATCATCTCAACACCAGGGGGATTTCTATGGTTCGAAGCCATTTAATTGAGTATATCCCTATATTGTTACGTGTCCATAATCTCACAAAGTTAAAGTTGCTTTCTTTGCTTTATGAAAATAAGTTCTATTTTATTCCGATTACGGAAGTATCTGCTTTATAATCAAAATTCCAAAACAGAATTGTTCTCTAAACTCAATATAATCCTTCTATCTAATCCTAATTTACCAAAACCAATTCCATCAATTAAAACGTATTTCTTTTATTAAACCTAAACACGTGATTAAACCGAATTAAATAAAGTTTTAATTAAAAAGCGTTCCCTGTGGGTTCGATATCTTTTATTACTACAAGCGTATACCGTGCACTTGCGGAAATCGCTCAACACAGGTATTGCCTTGTCTTTCTTCATATTAGGCTCAACTGACTTGAGCATATTTGCAAGCTCTTCAAGAGAGGTTTGCAAGTCATTCATCTGGTAGTTCATGATGAACTGTGAATAACTCTCTGGGAGGGATTGAAGAATTAAGTCTATGCTTAGTTCGTTATCCATCGCGAATCCAATACTAGAAAGTTTGGTAATATAGCCAATCATCTTGACACAATGTGTCATCACAGATGTGCCCTCTTGCATCCTGCAATGATATAGCAACTTGGATATCTCATAGCGTTCGCACCTAGTCTGTTTCCCAAACAGCTCTTTAAGGTGCATGATGATGGAATAGGCATCCATTTCCTCATGTTGCCTTTGTAATTCTGGTGTCATCGATGCAAGTATGATGCATCCCGCATGATCGTCATCAACTTTGTGCTTATGGTAAGCATCAATTTCTTCGATGGGAGCATCATCTGTTGGGATAGGCGGTATCGTTGTATCAAGTACATACCCTATCTTATCGAACTTCAAAATGATTTTGAGGTTACGAAACCAGTCGGTGAAGTTTGAATCGTTCAATTTGTTATCGGTAAGAATGTTTTGCAGATTGGTTTTAGTCATGATTTTAGGAGTGATTAATTAAACTTGAGAGTGAGAAAGAGTAAACGTATGTTATTCATTTGCTTTAAAGTATATCAATCTAAAATTATAGGCCTTTTAGTTTATTTTAGATTGCTCCCACTATTTTGCCAAATTAATAGCCCTCCATATTAATTCGAAGAATTTCACAAATCCTTTAGTGAGCTAGGATCCTAACTCCTGAGATTTTGCCTTGAGTTTACTCAACAAGCTAGTCTCATTCGTTAGGTAGATTTATATAATCAATCACATCTTTAATGTGATTCCTAGGTTATTGGGTTACTAACCACATTAGTAACTAATATGCTATGCATATTAATCCCAACCGTATTGCCCATTAGTTTATGAAAATATGAGTTTACTCATCCACATATTCATGAAAAATGATTTTCGATAATTCAGGTGTTACCATAAGACCCCGAGCTTGAGTTTACTCAACAACCCAAAGGCCCTCAGTACTGCCGGCTGAATTATAATATTAGGGAGGAGCAACCGATTTTAATAACTTGCTTATTTACTTAACTTTTAATGAGGGATTTTATTTTAAGTCTCATAATCTAACTTAGTCTTGATTTGCTTTAGCATACATCAGACACATACATTGGTGTTATGGACATATTATCTAAATTATTCCGTCGAGCCAGAGACGGAATAAAAGGCCAAACCTAGGGAAATACTAACTATTACATATTTCTCTTTAGGTCATCCGTCTTCTCCATGGCGCCTTGAAATTACATATTAATTTCTAGGGTAAATTCCAAAAAAAAAACCCTGTGGTTTCATGGATTTCGCAAAAAACCCCTGTGGTTTGTTTTTACCAAAAAAAAGGAGCGTGGTTTACGCCGTTACCCGAAAAACGGAAAATGACTTAACAGTGTTAAAATAGAGGGGTAAAATTGGAAATTCTGAATTTTTTTAATTTTTTTAATTTTCTTTAATTTTCTCTTTTTTCTTTCTTTCCTTCTTCCCTCCTCCTCCCCCTTCTTCTTCTTCTTCTCTCTCTTCTCTTCTCGTTCCCCTCTTTCTTCTTTTTTTTAATCGGAAATCTCAGATTTCCGATTTCGGAAATCTGGAATTTCTAGATTTCTGGAATTCCAGAAATCTGGAAATTCCAGATTTCCAAAATCGGAAATCTGGGAATTTCCAGATTTCTGAAATCTGGAAATTCCAGATTTCCAAAATCGAAAATCTGGGAATTTTCAGATTCCTGAAAATTTCCAGGAATCTGGAAATTTCCAGAAATCTGGAATTTTCAGATTTCCGATTTTGGAAATCTGAAATCGAAACAAAAAAAGAACAAAAAAAAGAAGAAGAGAAGAGAGAGAGGAAGAAAAAGAGAAGAGAGAGAGAGAGGGGAAGAAGAAAAAAAAGAAAAATAAAAAAATAAGAAAAAATAAAAAGAAAAAGAAAAAATAAAAAAAAATAGTTTTTCCAACTTTACCCTTTGTCACGTCAGCATTTTTAACGGTGTTAAGCCATTTTCCGTTTTTCAGGTAACGGCGTAAACCACGCTCCTTTTTTTGGTAAAAACAAACCACATGGGTTTTTACGAAATCCATGAAACCACAGGTGTTTTTTTTTGGAATTTACCCTAATTTCTATTCTACTAAAGAAAACTTCAATTGAATTGAAGGGAATTAGATGAGAGGAGAAATTACAATAGATAGTAGAAAGGCAGGACTCGCAGGCCCTATTTCAAAAATACCAAAAGACTAAAAGAGGGTCCAAATATGTCCATAACTCCAAACATGCATAGACTCAATTAAATAAATTTAATTGGTTGATTACATAAATATTTTATGTAATATTTAGGTTAATCACATTAACACATCAAATTAAATTTCATCCAATTTTACTTCTAACAGTTTCGTATCTTCTATATTAATCTTTTTGATTAATACAACTATACAAAACTTTAATTATGCACGTCCCAATTATTTTGATTTTAATTCATTTAATACTTTTGATTTACAAATAGGTAAAACAAACTTTTAAATAAATTTTCATTCGATAATCAAAACAGAAAACTATTAATTTCTGAAACATATATATATTTAAAACTAATTTTAAACGATTTAAAATTAAGTGGGTCTCGGGCCGGGCCCGAGGTTGGGCTGCTGCCGTTTGGCAGTAGCCCTAGGCGTCTGATCCGCCGCTGCGGCCAGGCGCCGGGCGCGGTTGCTGCCGCGCGGCAGCAACCGCACGACAAAAGTCGGGTCGCGCCGTGAGGCGCGACCCGAGCTGCTGTCATTTTTTCTTTAAAATATATAATTATAAATATATATACATATCAGTTTTAAAACGATTTTCAAAAAATATGAAAAACTATTATAGATTTTCCGTTTTATCTTTAGAATAAATAAAACTGATTTTATCAATCTAACTATAAAACTAATAGATTTTGTTATAATGATTATCAACCAAAATTATTAGGAACATATGCACAATCTATTTTAATTAACAATTAATTAAAACTTATTTATCTTTAGAACTAATTAATCAAAACAGTTTTGTTAATTAACCTAACTATAAATATTTATTCAACCTGATTGAAAAACTTCTAAATTTTCATATATGAAATAACGGATTTAACGCAGGCTCTGATACCAATGAAGGACAATAGGCAAACGTATAGCAACGGAAATATAAAAAATTTAACCTATTTCCATTAACCCAAGATCCGTTAATCGTTATTTCATATAAAGAGGGATAAAAGAAATGCCTTTCAGAAGTTCTATCTACCGTTGCAAACGAAGTGCCCACAACTCTTACTTCGAGTTCCCGAGCACAAAACAAAACAATGGAAGATCAAGTTAGAATCAACCATTTATAACAACCAAAGTAGATTGTCTCTAATTAATCAACACAAGATCAAGGATAAAGAGAAAGAGATGAAAATCAATTGAACGGAAGGAAGCGGTGGAAAATCTCGTCCTCGAGCAAGGGGGGTCGAAATTCTCTCTCTTAGATTGCTTAGTGTGTTTCGAAAATCACTAGGTAGGGGGTATTTATAATCTCTTGTATCTAATCCCTAGTTAGATAGAATTAGGTTACTGAATAAGAATTTAATTCGGAATAGAATTCTTAATTATTATCTATTAATATATCTAAATATAAAAGATAATAATAATAACCTTATTGGATAATAATAGGAGTAATATAATCTAATTAAAACTCCTGATTTATTTATCCTTTAATTAATTTAATTCATAATCCTAATCTAATTAGGATTGATAAAATCAAATTAATTATTTATGTATTAATACATAAATTTAGCCCCCCTACAGTTACTGGGCCCTATTGGGCTTAGTCGGGCTTCCATCAATTAATTAACATCTGTTTCTCTTTTGGGTTCCAAGTCTTATGTGTGACCCATTAGGTTCTTATTGCTTCCTGCCGTATGCAACTATTAAATTAATTTTCAAAGAATTATATTTAATCTTTGCATAACGGAATGATGTACAAAGTATGTGATTAGCAAGTATGTAATCATTCCCCTAGAGCTATAAGAAGACAGGTTGATTCTGTCGTTGACCTTTCCGTATTAGTTACAATATAATTCGATCCTTTATCAACTACGTCCTTGAACTGAATCTTATGACTATGGATAATGTCAAGTCACATATAGCAAGACGTTCGTTTTACTTGTATAGGACGAGTCAACTCCAATTAGATAGGTTAAGAGAAATCTGCATTTCAATCTTAAGCTATCACCTTGCAAGGATTTAGAGTCAAGACTTCCACAAGCGATCCATGGACATATCTCCCATTTATCGGGAGTGATAAATGCTCAATCCAATGTATAACTATCCCGCAATTACTTCATGTGATACCCAACGTCTGCTGTTCACACCCCAGAGTCATCTATGTTAAGGATCGTGTTACAACAGGATCAAAGTATCACATTCCGTAATCCAGAATGACCAATTAACATTCCTTTGAGTCTGAGGATTATTTATACCTATTAATACCAATGAGATGAACAGGTGACAAGGATGAATCTACCCATCCTGTTATCTCAAGTTGGGTCCCCAATCCTAATGAACTTCTTTTCATCGGATCCATGTAACTGTCTAGATATATGTATATATGAAGCTTGTGAGATCAGCTTTCTGTCGGGACAGAAGACATTGTTACATGCAAGTCTCAACAGTGATATGTCAATCCTGAACATATTACTTGACTTGGGGTGGTTTTAAGTTTATTAGTTTATTATAAAGTTTCGTCTCACTTCATGCTTGTATGAACACTTTATAATCACTTTAAACAAACTTACGGATTTCCTTTTATTAGACTTTATTTAGTTCTTAAAAGGGATTGCCTTTATATAGTTATAAAACATATATCTCATTAAAACAAATGATATAAAGAACACTTCATTTACATTAAGTTTGTATCCTAGAACAATTGTCTATAGGATACTAAACCCCAACAGTATCAGCTTTACCTCTCACATAATTTCTAGTCAGCAGGAAACTGGTCAGCCTCTCATACCAAGCACGTGGTGCTTGCTTGAGACCATACATCGCCTTTTTGAGCTTATAAACGTGGTTTGGGAACTTGGGATCCTCAAACCCTAGAGGCTGATTAACATAGACTTCCTCGTTTATAACTCCATTAAGGAATGCACTCTTAACATCCATTTGAAATAATTTAAAGTTCATATAACTTGCATATGCACATAAAATTTGTATAGCCTCTAGCCTTGCCACTGGGGCGAAGGTCTCATCGTAGTCAATACCTTCTTGCTGACTGTAGCCCTGAGCTACAAGTCTTGCTTTTTTCCTGACCACGTTCCCTTGTTCATCTAGCTTGTTGCGAAAGACCCATCTTGTTCCTATGGTCTTCTGGCTTCTTGGATTTGGCACTAAGTCCCATACTTCATTTCTTCTGAACTGATCAAGTTCTTCTTGCATTGCACTCATCCAGAACTCATCGTGCTCAGCTTCAGCGAAGTTCTTTGGTTCCTGAACTGAGACGAATGCTACGTTGCTGAGATATCTCCTGAGTTGATTTCTTATCATCAGCGTATTTTCAGCAGCATCAAGAATGGCACTCTCTTAGTTTCCTCTTGGTATTCTGATCTCTTTTGGTAGAGTGATGTCTTGAGCTAGTTGTGTTTCAACAATCTCTGCAGGTGTAGATTGGTCAGTGAAAACAATTTGAGTTTCGCTTTTACCTTTGGTCAGCCCTTGAGGTAGTGACTCAACGGCTGTTTCTTGGTCAGCAGGTGCTGAGTAAGGATCATCCTTAGTCAGCTGCTTGTCTTTTCCTGCAGGGTTAGTTTCATCGAACTCAATGTGGACTGACTCTTCTAAGACCTGAGTTCGTTTATTGAAAACTCTGTATGCTTTGCTGTTTGTTGAGTAGCCTAAAAAGATAGCTTCATCAGCTTTTGAATCAAACTTAGCAAGGCTGTCTTTAGTATTTAGAATAAAACATTTACAGCCGAAGGCACGAAAGTATCCAATGTTTGGCTTTCTTCCTTTCCAAAGTTCGTAGGGAGTCTTCTTTAATATGGGTTTGACTAGAGCCTGTTGGGGTTTAGTGTCCTATAAGACAATTGTTCTAGGATACAAACTTAATGTAAATGAAGTGTTCTTTATATCATTTGTTTTAATGAGATATATGTTTTATAACTATATAAAGGCAATTGATGCGCATTTTACGTATACGTGCATGTGAAGGCAAGTGTACCTTAGTCGTGTATCAAGTAATAAAGTGAAAGTAGAGTATCGTTCCCACGAGGATGGTGATTATAAGTACTAATCTCTTTGCTTACTATCTATCATTTAAACAACCGAAATGTAGAATTTGTTAGACAACCAAACTAAGACTTAAGCAAGAAATGAAATAAAAATTACACAAATTAAGTGAGAGATTACTTATAATAAAAGAAACTAAGGCTTCTAGCTTCACTTAACCTCTTTGCTTGGTAATAACACTTAACCCCTTTTAAGTTGTTTTATCCTTTTTAAGATGGCGATTTTTCTTGTTAACTAATAGTTCTCGAGATCGGTTCTAAACTCTCGACTAATTACTTTCCCTTGGTCCGGCTCGAGTAATTAATCAAGAGAAGCATTAAGTTTTCTTAGTTCCAAACCTTCGATTTATTACTTTCCTTTGGTCTGACTCAAGTAATAAATCTAAGATTTGTAATAAGATTAAATCTAAACCTTTTTAACCTACTTTACCTTGGTCCGGCTAAAGTGATTACTTAAGATTCAAGAAAAACCGCTCGAGTAATTAGTTCTAAACTTTCGATTAATTACTTTCCCTTGGTCCGGCTCAAGTAATTAATCCAAAGAAGCATTAAGTTTTCTTATTTCCAAAACTTTGATTTATTACTTTCCCTTGGTCCGGCTCGAGTAATAAATTAAAAATTTGTAATAAGATTCATGAAAAACCTTAGAAAACCAATAAGCCACACTAAATGGTCATTAGGTCCAACTTATGAATTTCGATTAATCAATTTAATCACGGTCAATATAAACGATTAATTATATCCAAGTAGAGAGTTGGCACATCTCCTACAAGCATTAAGAATCATAAATTAGTTCTCAAAAAGGATAAAGATAACTTAAATAGGTTAAACGTAATTACCACATAATTAAGGTTAAGATCCACTTTTAGCCTTAGTTAAGAGGGGTTTAGCCCATCATTAGATTAAAACACACTTTAGAAAGATAGATAATAGAGTTCATATTAATAAAAGAGATTAAAGTTTAGAAGAAACCGTAATGACGATTACCGAACGAACTTCTTCGGTAACTTGAAACTTACTTTTATTAGATGAACTTTTGCACAAACAACACTCTAACAACAATAATAACAACACAAATAACTGATTCTTAAGGAGAAGAATCAACAAAATAACATTATAGAGAGAGGAATTAAGCCTAAGCTTGGTGTGTCTTCAAATGGCACCCAAGGCCTCCTTTTATAGTAAAATGGCACACATAATTCCAAAGACCAAGTCATCCTTATGGCCTCCCACTCCTTATCATCTGAATTTAGCATTTAAGAGGGCATGGGGGAAGATTTTAATAATTTGGGAGTTGAGATGTGAAAGGAATCTTAGGCTTCAACATATTCATCAAATTTGGATAATTTTCTGGGCCTGATGCACTTCGAATTTGGAGATGATTATTATTAGACATTTGTTCATCTTTCTCTTAGCTTTCCAACGCATTTTGAATCGCCTCAATCCGAGTCCGTATGAGGGAGATAAGTTGAAAATACGAAAATGTGTCCAATCTGTCCTAGTGTGAACAATTGGGCTTTATTTTACAGCACCTATCCGCGACGAAGTGCACGCTGGGTGTCACTAAAACTCCTTTTTTCTGGTCCCTTTTACTCCCGAGTTGCCGCCTTAAGCCCCGACTTGGTTATTTGTGCCGAAAACCTTGCGAAAGTGCCCAAAAACACACAAATTGGCTTAGATACATAAAATAAAAAAAATATACAAAAACCATTATTAAAATTTATTAAAATGGTACAAAATAACTAGTAATTAAATACTAAAAATGCTATAAATTACGACGATAACAACACCCCCAAACTTAAGCTTTGCTTGTCCTCAAGCAAAGAAAAGCTGAAAACAAAATTTATCGTCGAATAAGTTAATGTAAAGACATGAATTATTTTAATAAAAAATGAGCAAAAATTCTATATTCAAATCTCGGACTATTTCTTTGGATAAAATGATTTGTTTTTACACTCTTATTTTCCAAACCGATATTTTTCATTATGTTGAATAAAATTGAACCAATTTAAACACCTCGCATGGAAGTCACTCTTACGCTCAAGTGTTTAGGGTATTAAATTTTCGCTCAAATCCGATAAAAACACTAACTATTAAAAATTTGCATGGTCATCCAAATCTTTACCAAACACGACTGACTATAAACACGATCAAAAGGTCTTTAACGAGTTGTAACGTTGGTTGAAGGTAAAGGTATGGAGAAGAGGGGATTTTGTGGGTAGGTAAATTCACGGGCAATTATTTGATAGATTCAGAAAAAAGATTGTCTTTCGAAAATTCAAAATTTTTGTAACGGAAATTCCTCTTTTATTTATATGATATATATATATATATATATAAAATTTTTATTTATTTATTTATTATTATTATTTTTTTTTTACTTTTGAATTTATATATATATAAATATCAATATGAATTGTATATATATATATATATATATAGGGGAGGGATCAAGTGAGAACCCTCCCATAGGTGAGAACCACCCAAAACTACGTAGTTTTGAGTAGAGAATTTTAAAAAAATGCTGCTGCATAGGGGATTCAAACCTGGCACCCCTCAATTGCACTTCACATTGCTTACCACTAAACCATTTGCATTCCTTGTGTATATTGTCACGCGCTGTTTAATATACCAGTGCCTTTTAGCTTCTATTGTTTAATATTTGACGCATGCACTTATTAATATCGATTAAATATGCAAAATAATGAAGGGAAAATTACAAAATTGGGTAAAATGGGAGACCCATTTACATATTTAGACCATTTTTCCAATCCATTACCTATCTAGACTATATTTTGTAACTTTCCTAAAATACCCCAATCTTTCATTTTCCCCTTCCCCTTCATCTTCCAAATCCACGATTTCTCTTCCCCTACCAGACCCGTTAACGATTCAATCTCGGTTTTGCCAGTATCGGCTCGATACCCATTTCGCTCCTATACGCAGCAGGTTGCACATCAGTATCAGCAAAAACAGCAGATAATTTTTCAGGCGGGATTAGTGGATCCGAAACAGAGAAAAGGAACAATACCAGGAACAACATACTTTCTTGGAGTCTATTCCGTAAGGCTCGAACTTGTAGAAAGCTTCTAGTTTGAAAATGAAAGAAAGTAGAAAGCGGAGCAGTTGCAGTAATGCTTTCACCATTGTTATGATCTGAATGTTACATCTCACTTCGCATATTGTGCAATATGCGAAGCATATTGCGAATTTGCGAAGTAAAATCATATCGCATATTGTGTAATATGTGAAGCATATTGCGAATTTGCGAAGTAAAATCACTTCGCATATTGTGCAATATGCGAAGCATATTGCGAATTTGTGAAGTAAAATCATTCTCCTAATTAGCATATTGCGAATTTGCGAAGTAAAATCGATTTTGCTAATTAGCATATTGCGAATTTGCGAAGTAAAACTCATATATGCGAAGTCAGACGGAATGGAAAATGAAAAAGACTAAAAATTTTCTAAGTGTCATATATACATGAAGGGTATTTTTGGAAAGTTACAAAATATAGTCTAGATAGGTAATGGATTGAAAAAATGGTCTAAATATGTAAATGGGTCTCCCATTTTACCCAATTTTGTAATTTTCCCAATAATGAATTATTAATAGAAAAAAATAAATTTGCATAATATGAATTATTAATAAAAAAATGCATATAATAATGAATTACTAATAGAAAAAAATCCAAGAATATGCTCTAATTTCTTATTTATTTTATTCCTTTATATTTTTGTAATTTATGTTATATAAGAAAATATATTTTTTAAAACATACGTTAGAACATATATTTTAACTTTTAAAACATGAACTATGAAGTTTAGAACGTACAACATATTTTTTAGAACATACGTTATGTTTTTTTAGAACATGCGTTATGTTTTTTCGAACATGAGTTATAAGTTATATTATAGAACAAATGAAAAAACGATCCAGAAATCTATTGCTTTTTTTAGAACATTATACTTAATTTTTGGAACACAAACTATATATTTTTCAAAACAAACGTTAGAACATATATTTTAACTTTTAAAACACGAACTATGAAGTTTAGAACGTACGACATATTTTTTAGAACATACGTTATGTTTTTTTAGAACATGCGTTATGTTTTTTCGAACATGAGTTATAAATTATATTATAGAACAAATGAAAAAACGATTCAGATATTTACCGATTTTTTTTTAGAACATTATACTTAATTTTTGGAACAGAAACTATATATTTTTTTAAAACAAACTTTAGAACATATATGTTAACTTTTAAAACACGAACTATGAAGTTTAGAACGTACGACATATTTTTTAGAACATACATTATGTTTTTTAGAACATGTGTTATGTTTTTTAAAACATGTGTTATGTTTTTTCGAACATGAGTTATAAATTATATTATAGAACAAAGAAAAAACGATCGAGATATCTACTAATTTTTTGGAACATTATACTTAATTTTTGGAACACAAAATATAAACTTTAGAACATACATTATGTTTTTTAGAACATACGGTATGTTATTTAGAATACGTGTTATAAATTATATTATAGAACAAATACAAAAATGGTACATATATTTATTATTTTTTTAAAACACTATATTTAATTTTTAGAACACAAATTATAAAGTTTAAAACATATGTAACAATATTTAGAACATCGTCCTTAACATTTTAAAATATAAATTACAAAAATATAGAGGAATTAAATAAATAAGAAATTAGAGTATGTTCTTGGATTTTTTTTCTATTAATAATTCATTATTATGCACATTTCTTTTTTTTTTCTATTAATAATTTATTATTATGCATATTTAATCGATATTAATAAGTGTATGCACCAAATATTAAACAATAGAAGCTAAAAGAAACTGGTATATTAAACAGCGCGTGACAATATACACAAGGAAGGCAATTGGCTCAGTGGTAAGCAGTGTGAAGTGTAGTTGAGGAGTGTCAGGTTTGAATCCCCCCTATGCAGCAACGTTTTTTTAAATTTTTTTACCCAAAACTACGTAGTTTTGGGTGGTTCTCACCTAGGAAAGGGTTCTCACAAGAGCCCTCTCCAATATATATATATATATATATATATATATATATATATATATAAAGTATGAAATATACGAAAATAGAGAGGTATAACCGTTATATATCGGTAGAAATGTTTGTCTGAATTTCGTATTTATTGTGAATCACCGTCTCAAGCATATTGGTTACTAATTGCCCGTAAATTTAGGGGATGCAAAAATGGTATTTATGAAGGGAATGCGGCTTGTAACGTGGTGAAACGAATGGAATGTCTAGGCTCAAAGGGGTGAACGACGGAGAATGTGTTTAAGGTGGGCTACTATTTCGAGTTTGAAATGTGGGGGTAAAACAAAGAAGGCCTTAATCATGTCGTGTTTTGAGCTAGACGCGTGAGGTTTTGACCGGTATTTGATGCAATTTTCAAGTTTCGTGTAATTATGGAACACTCGTGAGAAAAAATGAAGCATTAGTGAATGCTTTTTAAATTAGGCTCAAAAACTCACTTTGGAAATGCAATGTGTGCCAATTAACTCAATTTTATTCCTCAAAATGTAAATGTCGATTTGTTAAATACTGTATGAAATCAAAAACTTTACGTATTCAAAATAGTCCAAAATTCGTTTACAAAATTTAAGATTTTCAAATAAAATTTCATCCTATCAAAATTTAACATTTATTCTAAACAAAATTTTGTTTGATTTTCTTTTTTGATTAAAGCAAAACTTTAGAATGAGGCTTTATTCAAAATTATTTAACAAAAACATTTATTTAAAAGCTAAATAAAGATAGGAAAAATAAAGAGTAAAACAAAGGTTAAAAAAATGCTAAATAATACAAAAGTAAAAATAGAGTGCAAAATACCATAAAATTAAAATTAAACTTACGAAAATAACAATTACTGAAAAATAAAGATAACGTTCTATCCGTTACTCTCATCCCCCATTAATGGAGCATTTAGTCCCGAAATGCGAAAAATGATACTAAAGGAAAAGGTAAAGGATAGAAGGACTTCCTGTCTAAAGCAACGGTGAGGATTGGAGTGTTTGGGGTTGATTTGAGGTAGAAATTAGATGTTTTAATGGAGGTTTTCGTCGGAAAAGTCGTCGGAGACGGAGGGAGGGGTGGACTTGAGAGCTACAAAATAAAAAAAGAATATTTAGAATAAAAATAACATGGGAAAATAGAGAGAAGGAAAAACAAAAACAAATAAATGAAAAAGAAAAAGAAAATAAAGAAATGAAAAAGAAAAGAAAGAAAGAAAAATGAAAATGAAACAAATAAAATGAAAAAGAGAGGGACTTGTAAAGACAAAGAAAGAAACAGGAAAAGAATAGGAAGAAAAGACAAAGGAAAAAAATTAGGAGGGGGGGGAGAGCAGCCTAACCAAGTGTCCATGTCGTCGAGATGGGGGTCCATTTCGACGACATGGAACTCTCTGGAAAAGACCCATCTCGATGAGATGGAGTCCAATCTCGTCGAGATGGGAAGTTCCAGAGAGTTAAACTCTCTGGAACGACTCCGTCTCGTCGAGATGGAGCTGTTGGCTCTTTTTTTTTATTTTTTTTAATTAATTAATTTAATTTAATTAAGATACTAAAAGCTGGAAATTTATACATGATTTTTTTTATCTTATTATTAAATTTTTTGTTTATATATATAAATAAAATTGAAATATATACATATATTTTTTTTGTTTTTTTTTCTTTTTATAAATATATAAGAAAAATAAAAAAAATAAAAGTAAAAATTGAAATAAAGAGGTTAGAAATATCGGGTTGCCTCCCGACAAGCGCTAAGTTTAACGTCGATCAGCTCGACGTTATTGAGTGCTAATTGCTCGTGGTCGGGGCATTGAGGTATACGACGGAATCGTTCATGCTCGTGTCTCCGGCCTCATATAGTTTCACTCGTTGTCCGTTCACTTTGAATGGTGCCACACTTTCTCGTTGAACCGCGACCACTCCCGAAGGGAATGTTTCGGTTACTTCATACGGCCTGTGCCATCTCGATTTTAACTTACCGGGAAAAAGTCATAACCGAGAGTTGTATAGGAGAACTTTATCCCCTGGTTTGAATGTTCGTGGAATGATATGCTTGTCATGCCAACGTTTTGTTCGTTCTTTATATAATTTTGCGTTTTCGTATGACGAAAGGCAGAATTCATCGAGTTCGTTGAGCTGCATCAAACGTTTTTCTCCTGCAGAACACATATCAAAATTTAAAAACTTTAGAGCCCAAAACGACTTGTGTTCTAACTCTACGGGTAGATGGCATGCTTTTCCGAAAACTAGACGATACAGTGAGGCACCTATAGGGGTTTTAAAGCCGTCCTATAAGCCCACAAAGCATCGTCTAACTTAATCGACCAATCCTTTCGGGATGAATTTACCGTTTTTTCTAAAATGCTCTTTAATTCCCGGTTTGATATTTCAACTTGACCACTTGTTTGGGGATGATACGAGGTGGCTACCCGATGGGTGACTCCATATTTCGCCAACAATTGGTCAAATTGCTTGTTGCAAAAGTGCGTGCCACCATCACTAATGATTGCTCGAGGTGTTCCGAATCTAGTGAAGATGTTTTTCTTTAGGAACTTCGTAACCACCCGAGCATCATTAGTAGGTGAAGCAATCGCCTCTACCCATTTGGATACGTAATCAACTACAACAAGCACAAATTGGTTACCAAATGAATTCGGAAAAGGACCCATAAAATCAATGCCCCACACATCAAAAATTTCACAAACCAATATACTCGATAGGGGCATTTCGTGTCTACGTGATATGTTACCCGTTCGTTGGCACTTATTGCAAGATTTTACGAACTCATATGCATCTTTAAAGATCGTAGGCCAATAAAACTCACACTGTAAGACTTTGGCAGCCGTACCGTTTGGACCGTGGTGGCCACCGGGTTCACATGAGTGACAAAACGCAAGTATAGATCTTACCTCTTCTTCTGGGATACACCTACGAATTACATTATCTCCACAAACCTTAAAAAGGAAAGGTTCATCCCATAGATAGTGTTTTGCATCGGCGAAGAACTTACGTCTTTGTTGGTATGTGAGCCCGTGAGGAAGTATATTACCTACTTGAAAGTTTAGAAATCGGCAAACCATGGTAATGTGGATACGCTAAACAATGATTCATCTGGAAAGAACTCCTTGATCTCTCTTTCCATGTTGGTTTTATGTGGTTCAGACTCCAATCGTGAAAGGTGATCGGCAACCACATTAGCTACCCCTTTCGTGTCTCGTATCTCCAAATCAAATTCCTAGAGTAGGAGAATCCATCTGATCAATCTCAGTTTTGCATCCTGTTTAGATAAGAGATATTTTAGTGCGGAATGATTAGTGTAAACGATAACTTTAGAAAGCACAAGATAAGAACGGAATTTATCAAAAGCGAAAACAATTGCTAGTAGCTCCTTTTCAGTTGTTGTATAATTTTGTTGTGCTTCATTCAACGTCCTACTAGCAAAGTATATCGGTTGAAAATTCTTATCTTTCCGTTGTCCCAAACATGCTCCAACTGCCAAATCACTAGCGTCACACATTAGTTCAAAAGGTAAACTCCAATCAGGACTAATCATTATTGGTGCATTAATTAACTTTTCTTTCAATAGTTCAAAAGCGGATAAACATTCCTTAGAAAAGTTAAACTCAACATCTTTCATCAACAATTGGGTTAATGGCTTTGAAATTTTCGAGAAATCTTTTATAAAACGCCTATAGAATCCTACATGTCCTAGAAAGCTTCAGATAGCCTTAACAGAATTAGGCGGTGGCAATTTTGCAATCACCTCCACCTTTGCCGGATCTACTTCTATGGCTTGACATGATACTTTATGGCCTAGAACAATCGATTGATTAACCATAAACTGACACTTTTCCCAATTTAGAATCAAATTAGTATCTTCACATCTTTTAAGCACTAGTTCCAAATTATCCAAGCAACTCTCAAATGTTTTTCCAAACACGGAAAAATCGTCCATGAAAACCTCCATGAAGTTTTCAATCATGTCATCAAAAATTGCCATCATGCACCTTTGAAAGGTAGCCGGGGCATTACATAATCCGAAAGGCATTCTACGACAGGCAAAAGTTCCATATGGGCATGTAAAAGTTGTTTTCTCTTGGTCGCTTGGAGCAACCGGGATTTGCATGTATCCGGAATAGCCATCTAAATTACACATATAAGCATGTCCCGACAATCTTTCAAGCATTTGATCGATGAAAGGTAAAGGAAAATGGTCTTTCCGAGTGGCATCATTCAATTTTCGGTAATCAATACACATGCGTCACCCGGTTACCTTTCTTACCGGAATTAGTTCATTTTTTTTCATTAGCTTGGACAGTTATGCCTCCTTTTTAGGTACAACTTGTACCAGACTTACCCAACTACTATCCGAGATTGGATAGATGATACCTGCATCAAGGAGTTTTAGAATTTCAGTTTTCACCACTTCCTTCATGCTTGGGTTTAGGCATCTTTGAGGTTGGGCCGTCGGTTTAACTTGTTCTTCCATGAAAATTTTGTGTGTGCAAATAGAAGGACTTATTCCTTTGATGTCCGCCAATGTCCATCCGAAAGCTTTCTTGTGATCTTTGAGCACATTAATCAAATTTTCTTCCATTTCACCTGTCAAAGAAGAAGAAATTACAACAGGTAAGTTTGAGTTTTCACTTAAAAATGCATATTTCAAATGAGATGGTAAGGGTTTAAGGTCTAATTCGGGTGGTTCTTCCAATGATGATTTGGGCCTCGGTTTGTCCCCTCAAATGATTTTCTCATACTGGTCACGGATCCACATGCAATCCTCGGGGTCATAAGTCAAGTTGGCAATTTCTCGATCTATCACAACCTCCTCTTGATTTAACCCGAGACCATTTAACATTGCTTTTTCCAATGGGTCTTCACACATGTCATTCTGAAAAACATCTTTAACAACTTTGTCTGTTATATCAAGAAAGTTACAATGGTCAATATTGTCGGAAGGATACTTTAAAGAATTGAAAACATTAAAAATCACTTCCTCATCTTGTAACCGGAGAATTAATTTCCCTTATTGTACATCTATAAGTGTTCTCCCGGTTGCTAGAAAAGGACGACCCAAAATTATCGGGACTCGATCATCCTCCTCCATATTATGAACAATAAAATCAGCCGGAAAGATGAATTTATCCACTTTAACCAACACATCTTCTACAAACCCTTTGGGGTATGCAAGAGAACGGCCGGCTAATTGTAAGGAAACCTTAGTGGGTTTTGGCTCTCCTAAACCCAATTTTTGAAAGATACTTAATGGCATGAGATTTATGCTTGCTCCAAGATCACATAGAGCTCTTTCGAAATACATACCACCGATAGTACACGGGATAGAGAAACTTCCCGGGTCCTTCAATTTGGGTGGTAATTTATTGAGTAGGATAGCAGAACATCCTTCCGTTAATTTCACTGTTTCATTATCCTCCAATTTTTTCTTTTTGGAAAGTATATCTTTTAAAAATTTAGCATACATGGGCATATTTTCCAAGGCTTCCGCAAACGGAATATTTATATGTAATTTCTTGAAAATGTCGAGAAATTTGGAGAATTGTTTTTCTTGTTTCTCCTTGTTCAACCTTTGGGGAAATGAAATTTTTGTTTTGTAAGGTTGAACAAGTGGATCCGTAAAAAGCTTCGGGGGAGATGAATCTTGAGGTTTAGAAGTACTTACCTCATCCGTGGTATCTTTTACCTGTTTGCTCGGAGCCGATTGTAACTCTTTGTTGTTTCTCAATGTGATGGCTTTCACATGCTCCCTTGGGTTTGTTTCCGTGTTGCTTGGAAGGGATCCCATAGGACGTTCGGACATGGCTTTTGCTAATTGGCTTATGCTCGTTTCAAGCCCTTTTGTAAACGTCTCTTGATTTCTCTTCCATTCCTCCATACCTGCAAGACGAGATTCCATTTTTGCAAGAATTGTTACAATAGCCGAAGCTTCATCACCAACATTTCTCTTTTCATTAGGATTAAATCTGGGTGGAGGTCTTTGCGGATTTTGCACATTTTGATTATTAGTCCATGAAAAATTAGGGTGATTTCTCCAACCATTATTGTATGTGTTGGAATAAGGATTAGATTGCTTAAAATTTCCCACAAAGTTTGCACTAGCGGTATCCCCAAGAAATGGGTTTGCCGCTTGACAATCCTCACTCTTATGTCCACTTAAACCACATAAATCACACAAATTATTTTGGTTCAAATTAGCCATTAATAGATCCAATTTTTTATTTAACTCATCAATGCCGGATCTTGATGACGAATCAACCAAATATGTTCCTGCTCTTGTTTGTAGGTTTTTCTCCGCTTGCCAATGAGAGCACCTTTCCGCTAATTCTTGGATTAAATCATAAGCCTCCGTTTGGGTCTTCTTAAGGATGTTTCCACCTGCGGCGGAATCAATTGTGGCACAGTTAGCGGAAGATAAACCATTATAGAAAATACTAACCTGTTGCCACTTCTCAAACCCATGATGTGGGCATTTCTTCAATAGTCAACGGAATCGCTCACACGCATCATATAATGTCTCTCTCTCGGTTTGGCGAAAAGAACTTATCTTGTTTTTGTACATCGCCGTTTTAGATGGAGGGAAGTACTTAGCTAAGAATTTCTTAACTAACTCATCCCATGTCCCAATGGATCCGGCCTCGAGAGAATCCAACCAGTCAGCTGCATCATCCCTTAAAGAAAAAGAAAACAATTTTAGTTTAATAGCTTCTGGTGGTACCCCATTTTGCTTAAGCATAGAACAATGTTTAACAAATTTATTTAAATGGGAGTTTGGATCTTCTCTCGGATCTCCGCCAAATTGACCGGAGTTTTGTATAAGTTGGATCATTGCCGGCTTGATCTCGAAGTTGTTTGCTCCAATGGTAGGTTCCACGATACTTGAATTCATGTCCAAACGGTTTGGAGTGAGTAGATCCATGATGGAACGTTCCTCTTGCGCCATGTTTGCTCTTCGATTAGCCAAGTTCCTGTGGAAAGTACGCTCAATTTCAGGATCGGGCAATAATAAAGGGCAACTTAAACTTCTTGTGTTCATAAAACAACAAAAAAAGGAAAATAAAACGTCTAAATTAATAGAAGCTCGACTAGATTAATATTATAATTCTACTATCCCCGGCAACGGCGCCAAAAACTTGATGCGCGTTTTACGTATACGTGCATGTGAAGGCAAGTGTACCTTAGTCGTGTATCAAGTAATAAAGTGAAAGTAGAGTATCGTTCCCACGAGGATGGTGATTATAAGTACTAATCTCTTTGCTTACTATCTATTATTTAAACAACCGAAATGTAGAGTTTGTTGGACAACCAAACTAAGACTTAAGCAAGAAATGAAATAAAAATTACACAAATTAAGTGAGAGATTACTTATAATAAAAGAAACTAAGGCTTCTAGCTTCACTTAACCTCTTTGCTTGGTAATAACACTTAACCCCTTTTAAGTTGTTTTATCCTTTTTAAGATGGCGATTTTTCTTGTTAACTAATAGTTCTCGAGATCGGTTCTAAACTCTCGACTAATTACTTTCCCTTGGTCCGGCTCGAGTAATTAATCAAGAGAAGCATTAAGTTTTCTTAGTTCCAAACCTTCGATTTATTACTTTCCTTTGGTCCGGCTCAAGTAATAAATCTAAGATTTGTAATAAGATTAAATCTAAACTTTTTTAACCTACTTTACCTTGGTCCGGCTAAAGTGATTACTTAAGATTCAAGAAAAACTGCTCGAGTAATTAGTTCTAAACTTTCGATTAATTACTTTCTCTTGGTCCGGCTCAAGTAATTAATCCAAAAAAGCATTAAGTTTTCTTATTTCCAAACCTTTGATTTATTACTTTCCCTTGGTCCGGCTCGAGTAATAAATTAAAGATTTGTAATAAGATTCATGAAAAACCTTGGAAAACCAATAAGCCACACTAAATGGTCATTAGGTCCAACTTATGAATTTCGATTAATCAATTTAATCACGGTCAATATAAACGATTAATTATATCCAAGTAGAGAGTTGGCCCATCTCCTACAGGCATTAAGAATCATAAGTTAGTTCTCAAAAAGGATAAAGATAACTTAAATAGGTTAAACGTAATTACCATATAATTAAGGTTAAGATCCACTTTTAGCCTTAGTTAAGAGGGGTTTAGCCCATCATTAGATTAAAACACACTTTAGAAAGATAGATAATAGAGTTCGTATTAATAAAAGAGATTAAAGTTTAGAATAAACTGTAATGACGATTACCGAACGAACTTCTTCGGTAACTTGAAACTTACTTTTATTAGATGAACTTTTGCACAAACAACACTCTAACAACAATAATAACAACACAAATAACTGATTCTTAAGGAGAAGAGTCAACAAAATAACATTATAGAGGGAGGAATTAAGCCTAAGCTTGGTGTGTCTCAAATGGCACCCAATGCCTCCTTTTATAGTAAAATGGCACACATAATTCCAAAGACCAAGTCATCCTTATGGTCTCCCACACCTTATCATCTGAAATTAGAATTTAAGAGGGCATGGGGGAAGATTTTAATAATTTAGGAGTTGAGATGTGAAAGGAATCTTAGGCTTCAACATATTCATCAACTTTGGATAATTTTCTGGGCCTGATGCACTACGAATTTGGAGATGATTATTATTAGACATTTGTTTATCTTTCTCTTAGCTTTCCAACGCATTTTGAATCGCCTCAATCCGAGTCCGTATGAGGGAGATAAGTTGAAAATACGAAAATATGTCCAATCTGTCCTAGTGTGAACAATTGGGCTTTATTTTACAGCACCTATCCGCGACGAAGTGCACGCTGGGTGTCACTAAAACTCCTTTTTTCTGGTCCCTTTTACTCCCGAGTTGCCGCCTTAAGCTCCGACTTGGTTATTTGTGCCGAAAACCTTGCGAAAGTGCCTAAAAACACACAAATTGGCTTAGATACGTAAAATAAAGAAAATATACAAAAACCATTATTAAAATTTATTAAAATGGTACAAAATAACTAATAATTAAATACTAAAAATGCTATAAATTACGACGATAACAGCAATCCCTTTTAAGAACTAAATAAAGTCTAATAAAAGGAAATCCGTAAGTTTGTTTAAAGTGATTATAAAGTGTTCATACAAGCATGAAGTGAGACGAAACAAACTAATAAACTTAAAACCACCCCAAGTCAAGTAATATGTTCAAGATTGACATATCACTATTGAGACTTGCATGTAACAATGTCTTCTGTCCCGACAGAAAGCTGATCTCACAAGCTTCATATATACAGATATCTGGGCAGTTACATGGATCCGATGAAAAGAAGTTCATTAGGATTGGGGACCCGACTTGAGATAACAGGATGGGTAGATTCATCCTTGTCACCTGTTCATCTTATTGGTATTAATAGGTATAAATAATCCTCAGACTCAAAGGAATGTTAATTGGTCATTTTGGATTACGGAATGTGACGCTTTGATCCTGTTGTAACACGATCCTTAACAGAGATGACTCTGGGGTGTGAACAGCAGACGTTGGGTATCACAGGAAGTAATTGCGGGATCGTTATACATTGGATTGAGCATTTATCACTCCCGATAAATGGGAGATATGTCCATGGATCGCTTGTGGAAGACTTGACTCTAAATCCTTGCAAGGTGATAGCTTAAGATTGAAATACGCATTTCTCTTAACCTATCTAATTGGAGTTGACTCGGCCAGAACAAGTAAAACGAACGTCTCGCTATATATGACTTGACATTATCCATAGTCATAAGATTCAGTTCAAGGACGTAGTTGATAAAGGATCGAATTATACCGTAACTAATACGCAAAGGTCAACGACAGAATCAACCTGTCTTCTTATAGCTCTGGGAGAATGATTACGGACTTGCTAATCACATACTTTGTACATCATTCCGTTATGCAAAAGATTAAATATAATTCTTTGAAAATTAATTTAATAGTTGCATACGGCTAGAAGCAATAAGAACCTAATGGGTCACACATAAGACTTGGAACCCAACAGAGAGACAGATGTTAATTAATTGACGGAAGCCCAACTGAGCCTAATAAGGCCCAATTACTAAAGGGGGGCGATTTATGTATGTGTTAATACATAAATAATTAGTTTGATTTTATTAATCCTAATTAGATTAGGATTATGAATTCAATTAATTAAAGGATAAATAAATTAGGAGTTTTAATTAGATTAAATTACTCCTATTATTATCCAATAAGGTTATTATTATTATTATTATCTATTATATTTAGATATATTAATGGATAATAATTAAGAATTCTATTCCGAATTAAATTTTTATTTCAATAACCTAATTCTATCTAACTTAGGATTAGATACAATAGATTATAAATACCCCCCTTATAGGGATTTTCGAAATCCAACCCTAGCATTCAAGAGAGAGAATTTCGACCCCTAGCTCGAGGACGAGATTTTCCACCGCTTCCTTCCGTTCAATTGATTTTCATCTCTTTCTCTTTATCCTTGATCTTGTGTTGATTAATTAGAGACAATCTACTTTGGTTGTTTTAAACGGTTGATTCTAACTTGATCTTCCATTGTTTTGTTTTGTGCTCGGGAACTCGAAGTAAGAGTTGTGGGCACTTCGTTTGCAACGGTAGATAGAACTTCTGAAAGGTATTTCTTTTATCCCTCTTTATATGAAATAACGATTAACGGATCTTGGAGTTAATGGAAATAGGTTAAAATTTTTATATTTCCGTTGCTATACGTTAGCCTATTTTCCTTCAGTGCCCTATTAAGTATGTAGCAAGCTGTGTTGACAGCTTCTCCCCAAAAGTACTTTGGAAGCCTATGCTCACTCATCATTGTCCTGGCTATTTCAACCAAAGTTCTGTTTTTCCTTTCAACAACCCCATTCTGTTGAGGCGTTCTAGGAGCAGAGAAATTATGGTCAATGCTGCTGGCTTCACAGAATTCAACAAACTGTTGGTTTTTTAATTCTCCACCATTATCACTTCGGATGTGAGCTAACTTTAGGTCTTTATCATTTTCAAGTTTTCTTACTAATGTTGAACATGTCTCAAAGGTTTCATCCTTGCTACTCAGTAAGATGACCCAAGGAAAATCTCCTACCACCCAAGCTTAGTGGCTGGACTGGTCCGAAGAGATCCAAGTGTAGCAACTCAAGTGGACGCTTGGTTGAGACAATGTTTTTACTATGAAAAGATGTTTTGGTTTGTTTTCCAGCCTGACAAGCATAGCATAATTGATCCTTTTCGAACTTAAGTTCTGGCAGTCCCTCAACTAATTGCTTTCTTGCTAATTTGGCCAGGAGGTCCATGCTTACATGACCAAGTCTCATGTGCCATAGCCATAAATTTTCTTCCTTTGACACTAAGCATACATTTTTTGAAAATTCCTTTTCCAAATTCAGCATAAAGACATTATCAATACGAGGGCCAGTTAAAATCAATTCATTTGTTTTTCCTTCGAGTATTTTACATCCAGTGTTATCAAATATAACTTTTCTCCCGTTATCATATAGCTGAGCTACGCTGAGTAAGTTATATTTAAGTCAACTGACTAGGGAGACTGACTCAATAGTATGATTACCACCAATGGTTCCTGACCCTACTATCTTACCCTTTTTGTTGTCTCCGAAACTTACGCTTCCACCTCGTTTACGCACAAGTGTGATGAACTGAGTTTCATCACCCGTCATATGCCTCGAGCATGCGCTGTCAATGTACCACATTTTTTACTTCTCATCACACCTCAAGCTTACTTGCAATATAACTAGTTATCTTTAGGTACCCAAGTCTTTTTGGGTCCTTGTTTGTTAGGCTCAGCAGGTAAAGCATCATATTTAATCTTATGACGACACACTTGGACAGTGTGTCCATTTTTCCCACAAAAGTCACAGCTGACCTTCCGTTTGGGATATCTCATTGACTGGTCAGCACCCCGGTGCTGAGCATGCCAGCACACCTTTGTGGTGTGTCCCTTCTTCCCACAGAAGTCACACTGGATATTCCGCTGAGGATTCCATCTCTGCTGACTAGTACTTCGGTACTGAGTGTTCAGAGACGCATGCTAAGGTAGAGTGTTGGAAATTAGGCTAAGGTATAGCAGCGGAAATATAAAAATTTTAGCCTACTTCCTTTTAACCATAGGATCCGTTAATCGTTATTTCATTTAAAGAGGGATAAGAAGGAATACCTTTTGAAGAACAATCTACCGTTATTAAAGAAACGCCCACAATTCTTCTCCGAGATCCCAAGCACGAAGTATAACACGGTGAGGTTAAGATAGAATCAACCCTTATGAGATGCAACCAAAATAGATTGCCTCTAATTAACCAACACAAGATCAAAGAGAAAAAGGAGATGAATGTAATTAATCAATCGACGGAAGCCGTATGAATTCTTGTCCACGAAAACGGGAAGTCGAATTCTCTTTCTCTCACTAGCTAGGGATTTCGAAAATCACAAAGGGGGAGGGGATAGGCTTAGTCGAAATTCACACATTAAGAGGGTATATATAATAACTTGTATCTAAACCCTAGTTAGATAGGAATAGGTTACTTAATAGGAATTCAATTCGGAATAGGATTCCTAATTATTATCTTATAATATATCTAATATATTTAGGATAATAATAAATAACCTAATTGGATAATAATAGGAGTATATTAATTTAATTAAAACTCCTAATTTAATTATCTCTCTTAATTAATTTAATTCACAAACCTAATCAAATTAGGATTAAGGGAATTAAAATAATTCCTAACTTATTATATACAAATTTCGGCCTCCCCTAATTAAATGGGCCTTACTGGGCTCATTTGGGCTTCCATCTATTAATGACATCCATCTCTCTTTTGGTTCCAAGTCTTATGTGTGATCCATTAGGTTCTTACTACTTCTGGCCGTATGCAACTATTAAATTAATTTCTTCAAGAATTATATTTAATCCTTGCATAACGGAATAATGTACTGAGTATGTTATTGGCAAGTCTGTAATCATTCCCCCAGAGTCCGTTAAGAAGACATGTTGATTCTGTCGTTAACCCTTCCGTATTAGTTACAGTATAATTTGATCCTTTATCAACTATATCCTTGAACTGAATCTTATGACTATGGATGATGTCAAGTCACATATAGCGAGACGTTTGTTTTACTTGTACAGGCCGAGTCAACTCAAATAGATAGGTTAAGTGAAATCTGTATTTCAAGTCTTAAGCTATCACCTTGCAAGGATTTAGAGTCGAGTCTTCCACAAGCGATCCTTGGATATATCTCCCATTAATCGGGAGTGATAAATGCTCAATCCAATGTATAACTACCCTGACATTACTTCCTGTGACACCCAACCTTTGCAGTTCACACCCCAGAGTCATCTCTGTTAAGGATCGTGGGACCGCAGGATCAAAGTCTCGCATTCAGTAATTCAGGATGACCAATTAACATTCCTTTGAGTCTGAGGATTACTTATACCTATTAATACCAATGAGATGAACAGGTGACAAGGATGAATCTATCCATCATGTTATCTCAAATCGGATCCCCAATCCTAATGAACGACGTTTCATCGGATCTATGTAACTGTCCAGATATCTATATATATGAAGCTTGTGAGACCAGCTTTCTATCGGACAGAAGACATTGTTACATACAAGTCTCAACAGTGATATATCAATCCTAAACATATCACTTGACTTGGGGTGGTTTTAAGTTTATTAGTTTATTATAAAGTTTTGTCTCACTTCATGCTTGTATGAACACTTTATAATCACTTTAAACAAACTTACGGATTTCCTTTTATTAGACTTTATTTAGTGCTTAAAAGGGATTGCCTTTATATAGTTATAAAACATATATCTCATTAAAACAAATGATATAAAGAACAATTCATTTACATTAAGTTTGTATCCTGCAACAATTGTCTATAGGACACTAAACCCCAACATACTCCCACTTCGACTAAAGCCAATTGTTTCTAAAACTTATCCCAGTAGAAGTTAAATAATGATCATATACTTTCTGGGTTAAAGGCTTTGTCAACGGATCTGCAACGTTGTCCTCTGTAGGTACTCTTTCTATTCTCACATCTCCTCTAGCCACAATCTCTCTAATGATGTGGTATCGCTTTAGGTAGTGCTTGGATGCATTATGAGACCGTGGTTCCTTTGCTTGCGCAATGGCTCCATTGTTATCACAGTATAGAGTAATGGGATTGACAATGGTAGGCACCACACCTAGTTCTGTAATGAACTTTCTAATCCAAACTGCTTCCTTTGCTGCTTCCGTAGCAGCGATGTACTCTGACTCGGTCATAGAGAAAGCTACGCTTCCCTGCTTGGAACTTTTCCAACTGACCGCGCCCCCATTCAAGATAAACAGGTATCCTGATTGGGATTTAAAATCATTCTCATCTGTGAGATGACTAGCGTCTGAAAATCCTTCAATTTTCAGATCTCCTTCTCCGTACACTAGGAACATATCTTTAGTCCTTCTCAAGTACTTAAGAATGTTCTTGACGGCAATCCAATGCTCGTCTCCCGGATTCCCTTGGTAACGACTCGTTACAGATAACGCGAACGCTACGTCAGGTCTAGTGCATAGCATAGCATACATAATCGAACCGATCGCGCTGACGTACGGGACCACAGCCATGCGTCGTTTGTCATCATCAGTTTTAGGACATTGATGATTGTTTAACTTTACTCCATGTACCATGGGTAAGTTACATCGTTTCGATTCAAGCATGCTAAACCGATTTAGCACCTTTTCAATGTATGTAGCCTGTGAAAGACCAAGCAGTCTTCGCGATCTATCTCTATAGATCTTTATACCAAGTATATAAGCTGCTTCACCAAGGTCTTTCATTGAGAAGTTACCGGATAACCATACCTTCACCGACTGTAATAGAGCAATGTCATTTCCCATTAACAGTATATCGTCCACATATAGTATGAGAAATGCTATAGAGCTCCCACTTGCTTTCTTGTAAATGCAAGCTTCTTCGCAATTTTGTTCGAAACCAAATTGTTTTATGGTTTCGTCAAAACGCTTATTCCAGCTTCTCGATGCTTGCTTAAGTCCATAAATGGATCTCTGAAGTTTGCAAACTTTGTTTGCATCCTTCGATATGAAACCTTCAGGCTGCATCATGTATACATCCTCAAGTAGGTTTCCATTTAGGAAAGCTGTTTTCACATCCATTTGCCAAATCTCATAATCAAAATGAGCGGCAATTGCAAGCATGATTCTGATTGATTTGGACATAGCAACAGGAGAGAAGGTTTCATCATAATCAACACCTTGTTTCTGACGATATCCTTTCGCTACCAACCTAGCCTTGTAGGTGCTAACCTTTCCATCCATGTCAGTCTTCCTTTTAAAGATCCACCTGCACCCAATGGGAATTATCCCTTCGGGTGGATCAACCAAAGTCCACACTTGGTTAGTATACATGGAATCCATTTCAGAATCCATGGAGTCAAGCCATGCTTTAGAATCTTGACTAGTAGGAGCCTCTTCGTACTTTTCGGGTTCGTCGTCTAACACGGGAACCTCGTTATCATCTCCCACTAGAAAACCATATCTAACTGGGAGTTCACGAACTCTTCGTGGTCTACGAATAGGTGCCACTGTAGTCTCATCTAATAGGACTTCTTCGGGTACCTCAACCGCTTCTGTTGTTTCAGTCGGTGTTTCTTCCTCTTGAACTTCATCGAGTTCAATCATGCTTCCCTTTTGTGTTTCTTCGAGAAACTCTTTCTCTAAGAAGGTTGCGTATCTGGATACTATTACTTTCTGATCATCTGGATGATAGAAGTAATACCCCATGGTTTCTTTGGGATATCCAATGAAGAAACATTTATCAGATTTAGAATCTAATTTGTCGGACGCAATGCGTTTGACAAAAGCTGAACAACCCCATACTCTCATAAATGAGAACACGGGTTTCCTACCAACGAACAATTCATATGGTGTGGAACTAGCGGATTTAGTTAGTACTCGGTTCAGGGTGAAGAGGGCAGTTTCTAAGGCATAGCCCCAGAACGACTTTGGAAGTAAGGCCATGCTCATCATGGATCGTACTATATCTAATAGGGTACGGTTTCTCCTCTCGGATACACCATTGTGTTGTGGTGTATAGGGAGGTGTCCATTGTGAGCATATCCCACATTCAGTTAGATAATTCAGAAAATCATCTGAAAGATATTCGCCATCTCGATCGGATCGAAGCGTCTTTATTTTCCTTTCTAATTGATTTTCCACTTCATTCTTGAAGCATTTGAATTTCTCAAAAGCTTCTGATTTGTGCTTCATCAAGTAGACGTAACCATATCGGGTATGGTCATCTATGAAGCTTATGAAGTATCTGAATCCTCCTCTTGCTTGGACTGACATAGGATCGCATACATCTGTATGAATAAGTCCTAGAGTGTCTGATACACGCTCACCTTTATTGTTAAAGGGTGTCTTTGTCATTTTACCTTTTCAACATGATTCGCATGTTTCCAATGATTCATGATCGATTGGATCTATAAGCCCATCTGAATGTAGCTTTAGCATGCGTCTCTTGTTTATATGGCCTAAACGACAATGCCACAAGTAAGTTGAATTATCTAATTTATGTATTTTGGTATCAATTGCAAAAACATGAGTTTTATCATCTAACACATAAATCCCATTTTGTGATATTCCTGAAAAATAAAAGATCGAATCTTTATAAAAATTGCAACTATTGTTCTTTATTGAAATATGAAAACCGTCGTCAACAAGACGGCTAATAGAAATAATGTTACGAGACATCTCAGGAACGTATAAACAATTCCTTAATTCTATTACAAGCCCAGAGGGCAAAGGTAAAACATAATCTCCAATTGCGAGGGCGGCAACTCTTGCTCCATTTCCCACTCGCAAGTTTATGCTTCCTTTCTTTAGTTCCTTAGTCTGATTTAGCTCCTGCATATTCGTACAAATATGAGATCCACATCCGGTATCAAGTACCCAAGATTCAGACAGTGAAACTGTATTTATTTCAATATAAAACATACCAGATGTAGAAGCACCGCCTTTTCCCTTCTTGAGGGTGGCTAGATACTCCTTGCAGTTTCTCTTCCAATGCCCGTCTTTACCACAAAAGTGGCATTCTCCTTTGGGCTTCTTCACTTCCTTTCCCTTGGACACAGCTTTCTTACCTTTCTTGGGATGTTTAGGATTGGGAAAATTCCCTTTCCGTTTCTTCGATCCCTCAATTACAAGAGCCGGTATGGTCTTGTCTTTCTTCATATTGGGCTCAACTGACTTGAGCATGTTTGCAAGCTCTTCAAGAGAGGTTTGCAAGTCATTCATCTGATAGTTCATAATGAACTGTGAATAACTTTCTGGGAGGGATTGAAGAATTAAGTCAACACTTAATTCGTTATCCATCGCAAATCCAATACTAGAAAGTTTGGTAATGTAGCCAATCATCTTGACACAATGTGTCATGACTGATGTGCCCTCTTGCATCCTGCAACGATATAACAGCTTGGATATCTCGTAGCGTTCGCACATGGTTTGTTTCCCAAACAATTTCTTTAGGTGCATGATGATGGAATAGGCATTCATCTCCTCATGTTGCCTTTGTAATTCCGATGTCATCGATGCAAGTATGATGCATCCGGCATGATCGTCATCAGCCTTGTGCTTCTGATAAGCATCAATTTCCTCGATGGGAGCATCATCTTCAGGGACAGGGGGTATCGATGTATCAAGTACATACCCAATTTTCTCGAACTTCAAAACAATATTGAGGTTGCGAAACCAGTCGGTGAAGTTCGAACCATTCAGTTTGTTATCGGTAAGAATGTTTTGCAGATTGGTTTTAGTCATGATTTTAAGAGTGTGTGTTTAAACAAAACCTGAGAGTGAGAAAGAGTAAACGTATGTCATTCATTTGCTTTAAAGTATAACAATCTAAAATTATAGGCCTTTTAATTTATTTCAGATTGCTCCCACTATTTTGCCAAATTAATAACCCTCCATATTAATTCGAAGAATTTCACAAATCCTTTAGTGAGCTAGGATCCTAACTCCTGAGACTTCTCCTTGACTTTAGCCAACAAGCTAGTCCCATTTGTTAGGTAGATTCATGCAATCAATCACATCTCGAATGTGATTCCCAGGTTATTGGGTTACTAACCACATTAGTAACTAATATGTCATTCATATTAATCCCAACCATCTTGCCCATTAGTTTATGACAACATGAGTTTGCCCATCCAATTATCATACTCTAATTTAAGTATTACCCCATATTCATGAAAGAACGATTTTCGATAATCCAGGTGTTACCATAAGACCCCGAGCTTGAGTTTACCTAACAACCCAAAGGCCCCCAGTACTGCCGGCTGAATTATAATATTAGGGAGGGGCAACCGATTTTAATAACTTGCTTATTTACTTAACTTTTTAACGAGGGATTTTATTTAAGTCTCATAATCTAACTTAGTCTTGATTTGCTTTAGCATACATCAGACATACATACATTCACATACATTGGCGTTATGGACATATCATCTAAATTATTCCGTCGAGCCAGAGACGGAATAAAAGGGGCAAACCTAAGGAAATACTAACTATTACATATTTCTCTTTAAGTCCTCCGTCTTCTCCATGGCGCCTTGAAATTACATATTAATTTCTATACTACTATAAGAAAACTTCAATTGAATTGAAGGGAATCAGATGAGAGGAGAAATTACAATAGATAGTAGAAAGGCAGGACGCGCAGGCCCTATTTCAAAAATACCAAAAGACTAAAAGAGGGTCCAAATATGTCCATAACTCCAAACATGGATAGACTCAATTAAATAAATTTAATTGGTTGATTACATAACCGGCTTATGTAATATTTAGGTTAATCACATTAACTCGTCAAATTAACTTTCATCTAATTTTACTTCTAATCGTTTTGTATCTTTATATTAATCCTTAGATTAATATAACCATATAAAACGTCGATTATGCATGTCCCAATTATTTTGATTTCAATTCATTTAACACTTTGATTTACAACTTGGTAAAAACAAACTTTTAAACGAATTTTTCATTCGATAATCAAAACAGAAAACTATTGATTTCCGAAACATATATATATATATATATATAAATTATTTACAAGCCGATTTTAACAATTAAAATCAAGTGGGATTCGAGCCGGGGCTCGAAACTGGGCTGCTGCCGCGCGACAGCGGCTGGTCGCGCCGTGAGGCGCGACCCGAGCCGCTGTCGTATTTTTTTTATAGAATATATATATATATATATATATATATATATATATATATATCAGATTTTAAAACGGTTTTAAAAACGATTTTCAGAAATAGGAAAAACTACAATAGATTTCCGTTTTATCTTTTAGAATTAATAAAACTAATTTTATTAACCTAACTATAAACAAATAGATTTTGTTATAATGATTATCAACCGAAATAATTAGGAACATATGCATAATCTATTTTAATTAACAATTAACTAAAATTTATTTATCTTTAGAATTAATTAATCAAACTATTTGTTAATTAATCTTAACCATAAATATTAATTCAATCCTATTGAAAAACTTCTAAATTTTCATATATGAAATAACGGATTTAACGATGGCTCTGATACCACTGTTGGAAATTAGGCTAAGGTATAGCAGCGGAAATATAAAAATTTTAGTCTACTTCCTTTTAACCATAGGATCCGTTAATCGTTATTTCATATAAAGAGGGATAAGAAGGAATACCTTTTGAAGAACAATCTACCGTTGTTAAAGAAGCGCCCACAATTCTTCTCCGAGATCCCAAGCACGAAGTATAACACGGTGAGGTTAAGATAGAATCAACCCTTATGAGATGCAACTAAAATAGATTCCCTCTAATTAACCAATACAAGATCAAAGAGAAAAAGGAGATGAATGTAATTAATCAATCGACGGAAGCCGTATGAATTCTTGTCCACGAAAACGGGAAGTCGAATTCTCTTTCTCTCACTAGCTAGGGATTTCGAAAATCACAAAGGGGGAGGGGATAGACTTAGTCGAAATTCACACATTAGGGGGTATATATAATAACATGTATCTAAACCCTAGTTAGATAGGAATAGGTTACTTAATAGGAATTCAATTCGGAATAGGATTCCTAATTATTATCTTATAATATATCTAATATATTTAGGATAATAATAAATAACCTAATTGGATAATAATAGGAGTATATTAATCTAATTAAAACTCCTAATTTAATTATCTCTCTTAATTAATTTAATTCACAAACCTAATCAAATTAGGATTAAGGGAATTAAAATAATTCCTAACTTATTATATACAAATTTCGGCCTCCCCTAATTAAATGGGCCTTACTGGGCTCATTTGGGCTTCCATCTATTAATGACATCCATCTCTCTTTTGGTTCCAACTCTTATGTGTGATCCATTAGGTTCTTACTACTTCTGGCCATATGCAACTATTAAATTAATTTCTTCAAGAATTATATTTAATCCTTGCATAACGGAATGATGTACTGAGTATGTTATTGGCAAGTCTGTAATCATTCCCCCAGAGTCCGTTAAGAAGACAGGTTGATTCTGTCGTTAACCCTTCCGTATTAGTTACAGTATAATTCGATCCTTTATCAACTATATCCTTGAACTGAATCTTATGACTATGGATGATGTCAAGTCACATATAGCGAGACGTTTGTTTTACTTGTACAGGCCGAGTCAACTCAAATAGATAGGTTAAGTGAAATCTGTATTTCAAGTCTTAAGCTATCACCTTGCAAGGATTTAAAGTCAAGTCTTCCACAAGCGATCCTTGGATATATCTCCCATTAATCGGGAGTGATAAATGCTCAATCCAACGTATAACTACCCTGACATTACTTCCTGTGACACCCAACCTTTGCAGTTCACACCCCAGAGTCATCTCTGTTAAGGATTGTGGGACCGCATGATCAAAGTCTCGCATTCAGTAATTCAGGATGACCAATTAACATTCCTTTGAGTCTGAGGATTACTTATACCTATTAATACCAATGAGATGAACAGGTGACAAGGATGAATCTATCCATCCTGTTATCTCAAATCGGATCCCCAATCCTAATGAACGACGTTTCATCGGATCTATGTAACTGTCCAGATATCTATATATATGAAGCTTGTGAGATCAGCTTTCTGTCGGACAGAAGACATTGTTACATACAAGTCTCAACAGTGATATATCAATCCTAAACATATCACTTGACTTGGGGTGGTTTTAAGTTTATTAGTTTATTATAAAGTTTTGTCTCACTTCATGCTTGTATGAACACTTTATAATCACTTTAAACAAACTTACGGATTTCCTTTTATTAGACTTTATTTAGTGCTTAAAAGGGATTGCCTTTATATAGTTGTAAAACATATATCTCATTAAAACAAATGATATAAAGAACAATTGATTTACATTAAGTTTGTATCCTGCAACAATTGTCTATAGGACACTAAACCCCAACATAGAGTAACTTAATTAGGCGTAGAATAACTTAGTTAGGAATAGTATAATTCGACCTAGGAGTAGATTAACTTAGAAAAACCAACTCAAAACCCCCTAAGCCTAGATAACACCTGAAACTAAGTAACTCGATACTTGCAGAAATAAATCCTGTGGACGATAACCTGGACTTAACCAGAAATTTATTACTTGATAACGACGGGGTACACTTATCCCAAAGATCGACCTCGCTCCACAATCGCGCGAGGCCGCGTCAAGTTTTTGGCGCCGTTGTCGGGGATTTATTTCTTCTGCAATATCGAACCAAAGGTCGATTTGTTAGTTTAGGCATTCATTGTGAATATCTTTGTTTATATCATTCATACTTGCCTATAGCTTATACTTGTCTATATATATACTTGTTTATATCATACTTGCTTATATTCGACTATAACTTATGCTTGTATATACAAATACTTGTTGATATACTATTACTTAAATTCTGTAACATTACGTGTACTTATAAAATCGTTCTTCCAGCAACTATGGACAACAGAGCGTCAAATCCGTCCATGAACGATCTCAACATAAAAATGGATTTCCTTGTGGCTTCATACAACCGTAATAACCAACCAAGGACACCATTTTACGAGAGATGCGGCCAGAATCACCCCGGTAGGGTATGCCACATCAACTATTACGTACCTAGAGGTGAGAATGTAAGTTACTTGGGTAATCATCAAAGGTATAATTCTGAACCCCCAACTTACAACTATTACGATCAGGAGCATACACGATATCCACCAGCGCCCTACATGGCACCCGTGGATACCCTTCCATGTTCCCATTCTAACTCTGATTTTTATGGCAGGCAAACAGAGTGCTCAGAAGGAATAATGACCCTCTTAAGAGAGATATCCGTCCGACTGGCAGCCAACGAGGAGGCATGCAGGACCCTGAGCAACCAGCTTGCCGTAATCAGACAAGAAGAAAGGGAGTGCCAAGAGGCGTTCCTCTTACAAGAGGAGGCAATTCAAGCCATCGCCCTAAGGAGCGGCAAAGAAGTGGACACACTCGTGGCACCTCCATCGCAAACACATCTGTCACCTCAGGTAAGTAGGGAACCGGAAGTGGTAAGCAACCCCGGTCCCGCATCTGAAACTCCAGCTCCTGAAGTAGCTGTAGAAAAAGTAGTTAGGCCTTATGCACCAAAACTGCCATTTCCTTAGAAACAGAAAAAGGCCAACCTAGATAAGAAATTTGCTCAGTTTTCGGAAATCCTTAGTAGACTAGAAATCAATATTCCATTAATGGAAGCATTAGAGGAAATGTCGAACTATGCAAAATTTCTTAAAGACATGTTTTCGAAAAAGAAAAAGTTTGGGGAAAATGAGATAGTGGCTTTAACAGAACAATGCTCAGCCATAATCACCCATAAATTACCCCCCAAGCTTAAAGATCAAGGGAGCTTTACCATCCCGTGTAGGATAGGCAACATGCACATAGATAGGGCATTATGTGATTTAGGAGCAAGTATTAATCTTATGCCTTTATCAATTTTCAGGAAATTGGGACTCGGAGAGCCTAAACCAACAAACATGACACTGCAGCTAGCGGATAGGTCGATCACACGGCCTAGAGGCATAGTTGAAGATGTATTGGTGAAGGTGGACAAACTGATCTTCCCGGTCGATTTTGTGGTCCTCGACATGGAAGAAGATGACTCCGTCCCCATTCTTCTTGGGAGACCGTTCCTTACAACCGGTAGGACACTGATAGACGTCCATGGAGGTAAATTGGTCCTAAGGGTGCAGGACGAAGAGGTAACATTTAACGTTTATGAGTCTATGAAATTTCTTCAAGAACGCTCCAAAAGTTGTAACTTTGTAGATGCGCTAATAGATGAATGTATTGAGGAAGTTGACCTTAACATGAGAATTACCTCTTTAGAACTCGGTCTAGGTGGTGAGGGATGTGAAAACTCGAATGAACCATTTGAAGATCTCCCACCTGAAAAATGTTATTGGGTCAAGGGTAGAAAAGAGGATCTTGATCGCGAGATCAAACCTAAACCCAAAACCTCGTTAGAGGAACCTCCAGAATTGGAGCTTAAGCCCTTGCCCAACAATCTGAAATATGTTTTTCTTCAACCTCCCACAGATTTACCCGTTATTATTTCTTCTTTGTTGACAGTTGAACAGGAAGAAAAATTGGTGGAGGTGCTGATGCGATATAAAGGGGCCTTTGGATGGTCAATCCACGACATCAAAGGCATCGACCCCAAAATCTGCACGCATAGGATTTTCCTTGAGGAAGAGATCAAGCCATCTGCCCAACCTCAACGACGGCTCAACCCTAACATGAAAGAGGTGGTAAAAGCCGAGGTTATAAAACTCCTCGACGCAGGTATCATCTTTCCGATTTCTGATAGCCAATGGGTAAGCCCGGTTCAATGCGTGCCCAAAAAGGGGGGGACGACGGTAATGGAGAACGAAAAGGGGGAATTAATCCCAACTAGAAAGGTTATGGGTTGGCGTGTATGCATAGATTATAGGAAATTAAACGAGGCCACCCGTAAAGACCACTTCCCTTTACCATTTATTGATCAAATGTTGGAACGGTTGGCAGGGCACGAATTTTTCTGTACTTTGGATGGGCTATCCGGCTATATGCAAATTCCTGTGGACCCTTTGGACCAAGAGAAAACCACATTCACTTGTCCCTATGGGACTTTCGCATATAGGCGGATGCCTTTCGGATTATGTAATTCCCCTGCCACATTCCAACGTTGTATGATGGCTATGTTTTCTGACATGGTCGAGGAGTTCCTAGAAATTTTCATGGATGATTTTAATGTTGTAGGACCTACTTTCGACCAATGTCTTGAAAACTTGGACCGAGTCTTAGAACGTTGTGAAGACAAAAACTTGGCACTCAATTGGGAAAAGTGCCAGTTTATGGTCCAAAATTGTATAGTGTTAGGACACAAGGTGTCGGGAAAGGGGATCGAGGTCGATCCGGCAAAAATTGAGGTAATTGGAAAACTGCCACCCCCTACCAATGTAAAATTGGTTAGGAGCTTTTTAGGACATGCGGGGTTTTATAGACGGTTCATAAAAGACTTTTCAAAAATCACTAAACCCCTCACTCAATTATTACTGAAAGATGCTGATTTTAATTTCAATGAAGAATGTATGCTTGCATTTAAATTACTGAAAAAGAAATTAATCGAAGCACCTATTATGGTAAGCCCGGATTGGTCCCTTCCCTTTGAGTTAATGTGCGATGCCAGTGATCTGGCTGTAGGAGCTTGTCTTGGGCAGAGGGTAGATAAACTTTTTCGCCCAATCTTCTATGCTAGCAAAACCTTAAATGATGCACAGCAGAATTACTCAATAACTGAAAAGGAATTGCTAGCCGTAGTTTTTGCCTTTGACAAATTTAGATCTTATTTGGTGCTGTCTAAGGTAATTTTTTTTACTGACCATGCAGCCTTGAGATATCTGATGAGCAAGCAGGATGCAAAGCCTAGGCTGATCCGTTGGATCTTACTACTCCAAGAATTTGACATCGAGATCAGAGACAAGAAACGGGTGGAAAACGTGATAGCGGACCACCTATCCAGGTTAGAGTCAGATCAGCAATCCTTAGAGCATGAGGCAATCAAGGAGGTATTCCCGGATGAAACGTTATATTCGGTAAAAACTCTCCCCTGGTTTGCAGACATCGCGAACTACAAAGTCGGTAACATTCTTCCTCTTGATTTAGATGCAAACAAAAGACGTAAGTTTTTGTTTGAAAGCAAACAATATTTTTGGGAAGAACCTTATTTATTTCGATTCTGCACCGATGGCATGATTAGGAGATGTATACCTGAGGAGGAGGTAGAGTCAGTGATTAACATGTGCCACTCTAGGGAACCAGGCGGCCACTTTGGGCCAGATAGGACAGTGGCAAAAATCCTCCAAAGTGGGCTTTGGTGGCCACAAATGCATAGTGATGTCAATAGTTATATTAAATACTGTGATGCATGTCAGAGAGTAGGGAATATCTCTAGGAGGAATGAGATGCTTCAACAAGGCATACTCGTCTGTGAGCTATTTGATGTTTGGGGCATAGACTTTATGGGACCTTTCCCTATGTCGCACACCAACCAATACATTCTTGTCGCGGTTGATTATGTCTCTAAATGGATAGAGGCCGAAGCCTTACCCACAAACGATGCTCGAGTAGTGATAAAATTCCTAAGAAAGAATATATTTGCCAGATTTGGAACCCCCCGGACTATCATTAGTGATGGGGGATCCCATTTCTGCAATAAGCAGTTTGACACGTTGCTCCAAAAGTATGGCGTAGCCCATAGGGTCGCAACACCTTACCATCCTCAGACAAGTGGTCAGGTAGAAGTGTCAAACAGAGAGCTAAAACGTATTCTTGAGAAAACGGTGGGGAATGCTAGAAAAGATTGGAGTCTTAAACTGGACGATGCTTTGTGGGCATACCGGACAGCATTTAAGACTCCCATAGGAATGTCCCCCTACCGTTTAATTTTCGGGAAATCTTGTCATTTGCCTGTTGAATTAGAGCACAAAGCTTATTGGGCGCTGAAATTTCTAAACTTTGACCCTAAACTTTCAGGTGACCTACGGTTAACACAACTACATGAACTGGATGAGCTCCGATACAACTCTTACGAGAATGCCAAACTGTACAAAGAACGAACCAAGAGGGTGCACGATAAAAAAGTATAGCGGAAAACCTTCCAAAAAGGCGACCAAGTGCTACTTTATAACTCCCGATTGAGATTCTTCCCTGGCAAGCTCAAGAGTAGATGGTATGGACCATTCTCAGTTCTTGACGCACATCCCTCCGGTATGGTTGAGATTATGTTGAATGATGGAACCACCCAGAAAGTAAATGGACATCGACTCAAACTTTATCTCGGTAAAGACACTTCGGGTGTCCAAATCCTCCGTCTTCAAGATGATCAGTAAGTTGTCTTCTCCACCCTAACTCTTTACACCTGTTCTTTATGATTTGTGATGCAATGTTGGAACTTATTGCATATTTTTAGTGTGAGGAGGAGGGGTAGACAAACTTACAAAAATTGTATAATTTTTAAAATTTTTGTTGCGTCGTGTCTAGTTTAGTTTTGCGTTTTTCGGGTTTTATTTATGTTTTGCATGTTTAGGACCTAAAACCGTGAACCTCCTTCGAATCTAAACTTCGTTATTTGTCATTGAGGACTGAGAACCGAATCTAAAATTGCATGACATCTAGTTTAGGTGTAGGACACAATCCTTGTATCTGTAAAAGCATGAGCTAAAGTTTGCATTTAGACCCTACTTTTGAAGAAATGTCAAAATCATTACTTTGGTAGATAACTTAAGAATTGAAGGCATGTGATGTTGAACTTGAGTTTGGGGAAAACTAGTAAACACAAAATTGAAACCCAAAGAATTGTGAGTTGAATTTGAGCCTAAGAGCGAACATCAAAAAGCTCTTTTTCTTGACATTTTTGTGTGAATGCTTTGACTTGTGGAAAGATTACAGATTTTGCACCTAATACTGTGTTGAACCTACATGCAATGATTTGAGATGATAAATGATGAATCAGCCTCATTAGAATTAACCCTTTTCTTTACCTTATTTTCTCTTTTTCATCCACTCTAGAAAGCCCCTTTGAGCCTATATTTTTGTAGTTTATAGATTTTTCTTTCGTTCTAACCCAATTTTTGCAAGCCATCACTTGGTTTGTTACTTAACCCAAAGTTTTTGCAAAGCTCACATCGAGTCTTTGTCGTTTCTAGCGCTTTATCTTTGTTTATGACATCAAAGTAGCAAGCCAAAAGGCTAAGAAGTGAATGAGCATTACTATCAAAAAAGGAAAAGAAAAACAGAAAAAGAAAAGAAAAGAAAAGAGATGAACAAAAAGGGGAGAACTTCGTTCCCCAGTTCTTAAAATCAAAACGTCTCAAAGAAAAAGAAAAAAAAATTTATGAATAAAAAGCTCAGTCACTTCATATTTGCTAAAGCCATCTGAACTTTGTTTTTCTAGCGCTAGAACTATTAACCCTTGTTGTACCTTTAACCCTCTAACCACATTACAACCCAAATTCGAGGCTGTTTTTGATATCATCGGAGTCATATAGCATAGTAGAGGAACTCGGATGAACGTGCAAAATCAACGTAATCCTAAGCAAGAACATAAGCCGAGAGTAAACACTTTAGCCACCAAAACTGTGTGAATTGAGTGAACTACCTATGGTGAGGTGTTTTACTTAGCGATCCCCTCAAGCTCGTTTAATTGAACATGTGTCCTTTTGCTTAAAACTATGACCTATGATAATTGAAATGCGGCTTTTGGATATTGTGTCTCTACTTTGTATTTCTGAATGCATGTAATTACAGATGCTCGAAATTGTGTCAAGCACCTAGTCAAACCGGGAGGTTTTCTAGCTTGCTTGTGATTGCGGGTTTAGTTTTTTAGTTTACTTGGGGACAAGTAAAGTTTTAAGTGCGAGGAGGTTTGATAGGGGTCAAAAACCCCTATCTTTGGGTACGGTTTTAGGACGGGTTTTAGCATTATTTAGTTAATAAGCGAGCATTTCTCGCATTTAAATTCTTTTGTGTGAGTTAGTTAGGAATTGGAAACGTTTTATTTATTTTTCGTTGTTTAGGCTCGTTTTATGACCAATTTAGGCAATTACGGCCAAAATAGCATGCATAGTATAATACCGTTATCTTTTGAAGCTAATTGGTCCATCAAAAGTCGCACCAAACGAAGCGTTTACTCAAAATAAGCTATTGGCGGGTCAATTTAGCCTTTGGACTAATGTTATCTGGAGTTTCTGTACATGCGCAGGTATAAGTTCGGACGAAAAAGGCATCGACGGCAGTCGGTAAGCACGCGGGGGCATACCGGGCAAGAATGCTCGACGAGCGGGCCTCCGTAGGCCATGCCTGCTCGCCGAGCAGGCCACCAGAGGCCTGCTCGGGCGAGCAGGATGCCTGCGCCACCAGAGGCCTGCTCGGGCGAGCAGGATGCCTGCTCGCCGAGCAAGCCGCCAGAGGCCTGCTCGCCGAGCAGGGCGCTGCTCGCCGCGAGCAGCGCCTGCTCGCCGAGCAGCTCGCCCTGCTCGGCGAGAAGACCTGCGGGAATTGGTCAAAAAGACCAATTCCGCCCCCACGATGCCACGACGGACCCCACGACTTTCTACCTGCATAAGGACACGAAAATAGGTCAAAAAGAGGGCCGAGCCACGCCTATAAATAGATTTTTTCCAATGTAATTAGGCATCTTTTATCTTTGTAATTTTCTTAGCTTTTCATCTTGAGAAATCCTCTCCACCTCCTCCATATCCTTCAAACCTCCATTGAAGACACCTCCGAAGCTCCATTCATCGAGGATTGCTCAAGCTCCATCCTTAAGTCCTAGGAAGACGCCTGCATTGGTAGACAGGTTCCCTGAAAGGGATTTTTCTTCTTTTATATTCTGTCTAGCCTCTGATACATGTTATAAATCCTAGGCTCATTGTAACTTCGTGACAATACTTTCACCTTTGATATATATTATAGTTCTTGTTCATTCAATTGTTTTAATGCTTTAATCTTTGTCTTACGCTTTGTCTGATTGGTTTAACTCATTCGATAATCCCAAAATCAAGTTGGCACATATTGCAAGCTGAATCTGACCTAGTCAGTGCCTATAGGATTGACGACCCTATAGAAGATTAAGCCCAAATTGCTGAGCCTTAGAGCTAGTTTCGGCCTTACAAGGGAATCACGAACTAGGGACTTTAGGAGGATAGGTCGGGTTAATCGCCTCGGACACAAGTGACTTAGGTTTTAATTCAATTGCTTAAACAATCTATTTTCATTATCATCGTATCCCTTCATGTTCCTTCGGATAATTTCATTGGTAAAAGATAACTTATTGGTAGAGTAACTTAATTAGGCGTAGAATAACTTAGTTAGAATCAGATAACTTAGTTAGGAATAGTATAATTCGACCTATGAGTAGATTAACTTAGAAAAACCAGCTCAAAACCCCCTAAGCCTAGATAACACCTGAAACCAAGTAACTCGATACTTGCAGAAATAAATCCTGTGGACGATAACCTGGACTTAACCAGAAATTTATTACTTGATAACGACGGGGTACACTTATCCCAAAGATCGGCCTCACTCCACAACCGCGCGAGGCCGCGTCAGTCACTCAGGGCATTTATCATTTCATTTCTGAGTAGGGGTAGTGATATTACCTCAGTTGAGTGTGCCTCATCGTCAAATCCAATGGAGGGGTCAGCATGCTCAGAAACACAAGGCTCATCAAGCTCATCTGCCATGAAGCAGATCTTTGCTGACTCAGTGGCATCAGCTCCTGATGATGATGACTCATCACTATCACTCCAGGTTGCCACCATTGCCTTCTTGCTGTTCTTCCTTTCCTTCCTCAAGGTAGGACATCTTGATTTGATATGGCCAGTTTGATGACATTCAAAGCATGTGATTGGCTTTGAGCTGTCCTTCTTGTACTTGCTGTCACTGGACTCAGCTTTGTACTTGTCAAACTTCTTGTAAGGCTTCTTTGCATACTTATCATTCTTTCTGAACAGCCTTTTCATTTTTCTAGTGAACATGACCATCTCTTCATCGTCTGTTGAGCTCCCGTCAGTGGAGTCAGCTTTCATGACAGGAGACTTCTGCTTCTTGTCCTCAGACTTCTCCTTCACCTCAAAATTCTTCATTGAGATCTCATGGGTCAGTAGAGATCCAATGAGTTCATCATACTTGTAGGTGGTCAAGTTTTGAGCTTCCTCAACAGCAGTTTTCTTGGCTTGCCAGCTTTTGGGAAGGCTCCTCAGTATCTTCTTGACTTGCTCTTCCTCAGTAAAGATCGTGCCAAGTCTTTTGTGCTCGTTGATTATGTTTGTGAATCTTGAGTTCATTTTAGAGATTCCTTCATCATCATTCATTTCAAACAGTTCGTACAACCTCATGTGCTGGTTCACCTTGGACTCCTTAACTTTGTTGGTTCCTTCGTAGGTGACCTCTAGTTTCTTCCAGATCTCCTGTGCTGACTCACAACCTGAAATCTTGTTGTACTCTGCAGCATCTAACGCACAGTGAAGCATGTTTATAGCCGAAGCATGATTTTGTAGCTTCTTGAGGTCATCCTCTGTCCACTTAGTCTCAGCTTTAACAACCATTTGGCCGTCAATAGTTTCAACAGGAACAAATGGGCCTTGGACTATAAAAAGCCATGCACTCATATTTGTTGCCTGAATGAAATTTTTCATTCTGTTCTTCCAAAAGGTGTAGTTAGACCTGAAGAACAGAGGAGGCCGAGTAATGGACAGTCCCTCAGGAAGAATCTGAGTTGTCTAATTTCCTGGGAGGAAATGAGTGCTGTTCTCAGCCATTGTGGGGATCAGCTCAAGATAGTTAAATCTTGCTCAGTGAGCTTTTAGGCTCTGATACCACTTGTTGGTCCCGTATAACGTGACAAGGTTAGTTCCAAGGGGGGGGATAGGAACTATTTAAAATTTTGTCTGTTAAGGCTGACTTCTTTTCTTTTAGAAAAGGTTTACACAGCGGAGCTAAGTAGATTTAAGACACAAGCTTAGTCAACTGGTGACTAAGTCTGCTTCTTTCCTTGAGTCAGGAGATAGCACTTAAGTATATTCCTGAACTCAGCTTCTTAGTGCACTCAACTCAGTGTCTATTCGTTACTTAGTCAGTTTTATAGCAAGCAATATATAAAGGAGTTTAAAGGTTAGAAATATGTTACTCAGCAGACATATCCTGTTTCGGCCTCTCCGCCTACGTCCAGTCCTCGGAACTCGTTCCGAGCTTTTTGAATCCTCTACTGAGCTCTTTAAAGGTAGAGCACGAAACCCTTTACAACAGAAGCTGAGTATACATGAGTACCTTCCTCTATTCCTCTACTCACTCCTATAACTACCGTTGAGTACTATAACCGAGTACTCAGCTTCTCCTTTCTATTCTTCTAGAAATGATAATTGTTTGTCCTAAACAACAATTGCTAAGACACTTTAGATGAATAAAATCACTCTAGACTTTTACACAAAGATTGGAATTGGTGTAAGGTTTGCTTTGCTTTTCTCACAGAACTTCAAGTATGAATTTGGTCAGTGTTTCGACTTGAATGAAGCAATTAAGAGGCCTATTTATAGTGACACTTGAGGCACCGGTGATTTCAAATTTCAAAAAAACTATTGGAGTCAAACGGCTTCCTGTCGCTTTCACTCAGTACGTGCTCAGCGTCCTCGGCCAATCATATTCGTGTATCTTCTGCCTTCGTTAGTACTCAGCAGCTTTTCGTCAGATGAAACAGAATGTTTCCACATTTATGGCAAAGTCTTCTCGACGACTTCCTGTGCCTTCTGAGCTTTACCCAAAGTAGAAGTACTTTGTCTCCAAGTTCATTCTGTTCTGCCGCTGACCTGACAACCTTGTCACTCAACTCAGCAGCTTCGTCTTGAAGCAATTTGGTCGAAGGCTTCTCGATCCTTCTTGTTGCTGTGCTAACGCCTTACTCAGTACGACAGCGTTTTGAGTCTTCTTGGGCCGTGAGGCTTTGATCTATTGATTTGGGCTTGACTTCCTCTTTTGGGCCATTTATCTTAATGTCTTATAAATCAAATAACTCAACATTGAACAAACACATTAGTATGAATAAATCAAAGCATTTAAATTTAATGTGTTGGAATATTTTTATCATTCACATAAATAATTTTGTCAAATCAAAATCATGTGGAAAGGTGTTTCAACAAGAGAAACTTGCTGTTCCAACTAATGTCAAGGATGTGAGAAGTTTCCTTGGACACGCAGGGTTCTACCGAAGGTTTATAAAGGACTTCTCAAAGACCGCATTACCTTTGTCAGCCTTGCTACATAAAGATGCGGAATTCTCATTTGATACAAGCTGTCTAAAGGCATTTGAATTATTAAAGGGCAAGCTGATCAACTCACCCATACTGGCAGGACCCAACTGGGAACATCCATTTGTGATGATGTGTGACGCTAGCAATACATGTGTGGGAGCTGTTCTTGGGGAAAGGATTGAGAAGAAATTCCGGCCCATCTATTATGCAAGCAAAACATTGACCGAGGCTCAACAGAACTACACCACTACAAAGAAGGAGCTTCATGTGGTCGTATATGCCTTTGACAAATTCCGTCCCTACTTGGTTTTGTCAAAAGTCATTGTCTACACAGACCATGCTGCGTTACGCTACCTGTTCGCAAAGAAAGATGCAAAGCCAAGGCTGATACGGTGGTTACTCCTACTTCAAGAGTTTGATCTCGAAATCAAGGACAAGAAGGGAACCGAAAATGTAGCGGCTGATCATTTGTCCAGAATTTCTCATCCGAACAGCCAGGAACAACTAGAAATTGTAGAGATTTTTTTCAGACGAGCGTCTGTATACTATACAGCCCGCTCCATGGTTTGCTGACATTGCTAATTTCCTTGCTAGTTCACTTAAACCTCATAACCTATCCACTAACCAAAGGAAGAAGTTCTATGCAGAAATCAAATATTATTTTTGGGAGGAACCTTATCTTTTCAGGTTGTGCGCTGATCAGATCATTCGCAGGTGCATCTCTCATGAGGAAGGACATGCTGTTTTGAGCCATTATCACAATAGAGAAGCAGGAGGACATCATAGCGCGAGCAGAACTGCAGCCAAAGTGCTTCAATCAGGTTTTTTCTGGCACACCATTTTTAAGGATGCCAATGTGTTTGTGCGCACTTGTAATGAGTGCCAACGAACAGGCAATATTTCAGCTCAAAATGCCATGCCCCTCAATAACATTGTTGTTTGTGAAATATTTGATATATGGGGCATAGATTTCATGGGACCATTCCCTATATCTTAGTTGCAGTGGACTATGTGAGCAAGTGGGTTGAAGCAATTGCGAGTCCCACCAATGACGCCCGTGTGGTTGTAAAATTCCTAAAAAGGCTTTTTGCCCGATTTGGTGTCCCACGAGCGATCATTAGTGATCAAGGAACCCACTTTTGCAATGCTAAATTTGAAAAGATGATGGGCAAGCTTAGAGTCTCTCATAGAATTGCCACACCTTACCACCCACAAACTAGTGGACAGGTGGAGATTTCAAATCGTGAAATCAAAAGAATTTTGGAAAAAACCGTAGGCAATTCTAGGAAAGATTGGGCAAATAAGCTTGACGATGCTTTATGGGCATATAGAACTGCATATAAGACACCCATTAGAATGTCCCCATTTAGATTGTTGTATGGAAAGTCCTGTCATCTACCAGTAGAGATGGAGCATAGAGCCTTTTGGGCTTTAACTTTCTTGAATTTTGAGAAATAGGTTGTGGGCGAACAAAAAAGATTGCAACTCTGTGACATGGAAGAATTCAGACTGTTTTCCTATGAAAACGCGGTGAATTATAAGGAAAAAACCAAGAAATGGCATGACAGAAAAATCTAGGAGAAAGCCTTTCAAGAAGGACAGATGGTCCTGTTGTATAATTCAAGGCTCAGACTGTTCCCTGGAAAACTGAAATCAAGGTGGTCAGGGCCGTATACGGTGAACAAAGTGTTCGATCACGGAGCTGTAGAAATTGGCAAGGAGGGTCATGAACCTTTCAAGGTGAACGAGCAAAGGCTAAAACCTTATCTCGAGAATGATCACACAAGGAAGATTGACACTGTCCACTTATAGGACCCCCCAAGCCAATAGAATCAAGAACAGGGTGTCCGCTGCAAACACCAATTGTAGCACAAGTAACCTTGCACTTTCATACTTTATTTTACAGTTTTGCCAAATTCTAGTTAGCATTGTTAGTCTGGGTAAGATTAATTCTGTGTCATCTGATGGTCCGTAATTAAGTTAATTCCTTTGAACGAGCAAAGATGTAAAACTTTTAGCCTTCCATATGGGTAAAGTTTTACCTTTTTACTTGTTTTAAAAAGGAGAGTGAAATGATATTTTGGGGAGAAGTCCATTGGTAAGCTAACATAGGGCAAATAAAGTGAACATCAAATCATCTGTTCGTTTGGTACTTATTATACTCTACTTTTGCACCTCCCTCGGTAAAACCAAAGTAGGTAGGGTTTAGTAAATTCAAACTCAAAAAGTAACCGTTCGCTGCCCTAGGCGTCTCTTCAACTGGACGCGGCTGTTGCCACAACCACAACTACAGGTGGCGCTCATTGAAACGTCATCATAATGACGATTCTGGCAACAGGCCGTTTCACTCGTCTTTCTACTTAAATGATTGACTGTATTGCGGACCCTAGTTTAAAATTGTTCTACACTCTCTCTTTCACACCGTTCCCCATATTTTGTTTGATAATTATCTTTGGGTGTCCCTATTTAGTCGCTATAGCAGGATGAGGACTCGAGGATCAGGGAAACAAGTCAAAGTTGAAGGCACAAAGAAAGAAAAAGCAAAGGGCAAGATGGTGGGCATAAGCACCGTCGCGTTTGTACCGGATGAGAAACTGGTAAAGAAACTGTCTCAGTTTAAGGATGCTGCTGTGCAACAATACTATGATGATTTGGCTCAACTCGAATTTGGGCCGGTAAGAACTATATGCTGGGATACGCTGAAAAAGCTTAAGCTCGAGGAACGTGTGAAGCAACCCATGGAAGCGGGCCATTTTGGCTGCTTCTTTGAGATGAAGGAACCAGCGTACAAGGAACTCACTTTGGAGTTTCTAGCCACTTTTAAACACGATCCTAAGATCACCGACCCAGATGAAGAAGGAAAGTTCAGTTTCTGGCTGATGACCCATACCCAACGGCCATCCTTGAACACATTCAATAACCTCCTCGGTGCTGCGGATGACGATGACTTGGAGTCTGATGGGTACAAAGGGGCGTTCACCAAAACCTCGGACAAGTTTGACCCAATGACTTTCTGGCACTCAATCTCTGGCCAGCCAAGTTACGACGGTAGTGCATCCAAAGCATCTGGTATTGAGGACTACACTATCCGGTTGTAGACACCGAGTCGGAGGACCTGTGACAAAAACCTGAAAACAAGACGGTCGAAGCGATTGATTCCGGAAGTTTTGAAAAATATATAAAGAATAATAAGCGGAGGAAAATTAACGGCACGGCACGGGCACGCAACGGCATCCCGCACGCGGACGACGATGGTCGAACGCCCGCTTGACGGCTCGAGACGTGCGCGCGGCGTCCGTCGGACGCACCGCGAGTGGCACGCTCTCGACGTCCGAGCAATGCCTGGGACCGCTGGCGGTGCGCGCCCTCGTGGGCCGTTGAGCGCACGTGCCTGGCAGCGTAAGGCGCGCGTCCGGCGGCCGCGACGTGCGAGCGTCTGGCTGCGCGGAACGCGCGCTCGGCGGCCATGGAGTGCACACGTCCGACGGTGCGGGGCACGCCCCGAGGGTCGCCGGGCGGGCACCCAACCACGTCGGGCGAATGCCCAACGCGTCGGGCGGACGCCTGACGAGGATTGGGCGCTCGCCCAACGCCGTTGGGCGATCGCCCAACGAAAGTTGGGCGATCGCGGGCGGCCGCCCAACAAGGTTGGGCGGTAGCCCAACACTAGGTTGGGCGGCCGCCCAACCACAATGGGCGACGCCCAATTTTTTTTGGGCGTCGCCCATTGTTCCGGGATCCGTTTCCCTAGATAAGGGCACGGATCCCAAGGTGAAGGGGAGGCCTTTTTAGAAGAGGAAAACTTTCTCACTCTAAACATTTTTAGAGAGAGAGAGTGGATTTTTTTGAGAAAAATATTTTTTTTCTCAAAAATTCCAAATTTCCTAAGTTCAATTTTTACTAAATTTTCATTAAAAAACGGAAGCTCGCGGTTCGTGGAATCAATCGGCTTCGACTGTCACATACTGAATTAAAGGTATTATCCGAGGACTAGACTCTTTATTTAATTTATTTCTCTCCTTCTATTTTTTTTTTTTTTATGTTATAGTTTTTTATTCCTTTAGTCATTTATTTATTTTGTCACGTTTTATTTAGTTAGCATATTTATTTAATTTTCGTTTCGTGTTAAATAAAATTCGGTTTTGTTTTAAAATAAAAACCTCGTTTTGACATCCCAATACGAACCGTGATCCGATAAAAAGGTAGTTCGGGTGTCGAAAACGTTGTAATTATAAGTTTTTTAATTTAAAAGAAATTTCCAAATAATGTTTTAAAATAAAAACATCGTTTTAGGAACTTCCGTTTTCGACTATGATCCATTTTCGGTAGTTCGGAAGTCCAAAACGATTGAATTAGACTTTTAGACTTTTAATCCTTAGTATATATATATATGATTATGTAATACATGTTTTTCAACTTATTTTAGAACTTTAGTATATATATCTATTTTAGAATATTTGTATATCTCTTTTTCTTCTATTTTGTAATATAAGTATAAATATATATATATATGTATTTCCCTTTTTTATTAACTTAGGTTATATTTAAATATTAGTTACTTGATATTTTGAGAAATAATGAATAGACATTAGCATATGGTATTTTTGATATTTAAACTATATTAATTATGTATATATATGTATAGTTTTTTTTAGAATATTTGGGTTATTTTAGTGATTATTGAGTTAAATTATTTTTAGATAAGTATTACTTTCTTAGTTATAGGATTTACTTATTATTTTCACATTTCAAAGTATAAGATATATTGTGTTTATTATCTTCATATACATATAGTGATTTTTGGTTAAATCTTATTTTCTTATCTTCCTTTTTGATTTAAATGTATACATATATATATATGGTCTAAAACCATTTTCTTTATTCTTTTGGCCCATTCATGGGTCCATGTTTCAAAAGGGCTTCATTTGAGTGTAAATGTTAGTTTATTGTAATTATAATAGTTAAAGAGTCCATTAAAGTAAGTGGGGAAAATAAATCACCAAAAAGAGAGTTTTCAATTGAATTATTTAAACTAATGTTTTTTTTAGATTTGTAATGTAAATAAATGGAGTCATTCTTGTTAATATTTCAAATCGTCTTCAAAATACCAAGTTTTAAAACCCTAATCCGTTCCAAAGGCGGATTAAAGGATCATTGTAATTAAAATCGTTTTCTTTGCGAATAATAGAGTTTTGAACCATTTTCTTAAAGAATTTGTACAAAATAAAATTGACTTGTATGTTTAACCATGTTTTCTCATTAAAAGGTTTTTTTATCTCAAACGTTTTCAAATACTCGAGTCGTTCCAACGGCGATTCGGGTAAACTTCATCAAACGGGGTTTTAAAACGCACCTGAATCGTTCCAACGGCGATTAAGGTGCGAACCATGTAAATAAATCCGTTTTTGGGAAATAAGTTAGTGTAGAATAAACACACGATATAATATTTAATACGGTTGTAAATAAATCACTTCTTTCTTCCCCCTCTCTGTGTATGTATAAACATAAATGGGTGATTCTTTACTGATGTGGCTTTTCAATATCATATGCTCAAAACGGTTTCTAAAAAGAGAAAGAAAAGGGTTTCAAATGAATTTTAAACTTAAAGAAGTATACGATTAGTCCATTATCGCCTAACATGCTGAGTAGGAGGCCGGTGGTTCATAACCGGGCGATGTCGGGGTGCCTAGTAGCCTTTCTCCGGAAAGGAGCTAGCCTTCTCGGCTCGTAACTAAGTTTCCCGAACCCACACCGGTCTCCCGCAAGGGATCGGTGTTCATTTTCCCATTCGTGGGTGGCGACTCTTCCATATCTCCGAGCTCCGGTTCTGCCGAGCAGCTTGATTCCACGATTGGTTGCTTTCGGCGCCAATCACCGCTTACATCGCCATGAGGTTGTCCACCCCCCGGTCCGCCCGGGAGATTAGGCCGCGGCACCTCGTCTAACAAGTGGCGACTCCGCTGGGGAAGCGAGAAATTTGATTCCGGAAGGCATGCACTAAGCCCTTAACGGGGACGGATCGTTTTACTTCTTTTCGTATGCATTCACGAGCATTATTGCAAACCCTTTGGGTAATTTCCGCGAAACCTCTAGCGAGAGTCCATTCGTCGCTCGAAAGAGGCCAGCGTAAGTTCCCCCTTACAGTAGGGGCGAATCTGTGCGGTCCTGTGAGGTCCCGCGGTCAGCCGTGTCAGCATATAGTAGCCTTAGAAGTTTCCATAAGATTACCCGTTACTATTTTTGATGTGATAAATGAATCAGTTCGTGTTTTCAAACCGCCATGATACGTGTCTAATCCTAAATTATGTAAAGAAAATGAGACGATGCGTTAATATATACTCATGAATCGACATACTAATTACCCTAAAACATCGAAACGATTTGAACTAAACACGACTTAGTCATCTCATATGAATGAACATGTGCGACCCGCCTTGTCCCTTTCGGTGTCCCGACGAAGGCACGTGTTCAGGAAATACGTTATGACGTAAGCACGTATTAGTATGAATCGGTTCGGTGTTAAGGATAGTTACATCTCGATACAAAAGACTATATTAACAGTAGCCGTTATTCACATTCTTTAAATAAGTTAGGATAAAACGAGATCATGACGAAACGAAAACGAAGAACATTTCTGTTTCGAACGACCTTGTTGTAACGTGAAAAGTTTCGCACAAGTAGCCCGACCCTTCCGAATAAAAGACGAGCTTTTACGTTATGCCTTGTGTCATTCTTAAGAGAAATGGACGTGTCCGCAAAAGGTGACTAAGAAAATAAAAAGACAAAAATGAACTAAACGACCAAAATCATTCCAAATCTACGATATATGTTAATCCCGCGAGTAGTTAAAGAAAATAAACCAATATCGTTGAATACGTGCCTCGGACGAGAGTATACCCCGTTTAAAATCTCGAAGCCGAATTAAGCCAAACCATATAATTGCGCCATATGGACGAGACTGCGGGTTTTGACTAACGACTCGATCATTTCGACCGTTACCAAAACTGCAAGAAATATGGCCCGATGTACGTGTTTGCTTAAATCGTGCCTAAAGGAAAGAGAACGGTGATGTCCTCGCTTTGAATAAGCATGCGATTCAACGAAATGTTGATTTTCTATAACCACACTAAGATGATATATCCCGTGGATTGGGAAAAACAACGAATTGTTGCTAGCCGAAAGGTTACCGTGCGTTCAAAATAAGACTCACCGCCTTTCACGTAGCAAAATGAGCAAACGAATCCTCGACGCTAAGAACAAACGCGTTACGCGATGAGTCCGTTCCCTAAAATAAAATCCAAAAGTGATTCCATCACTAAATAAACACGTGGTTACGTCTCTCGATAGATCCAAAAGATCCCGTTGTAATCCAAAAATCGAGACATGAACCCACGCGAATAAAGGGGAACGAGTCATTGACAATAACGAACGATTGGACTAGAAGAATAACTCCTACCACGTCTAAAAACTGAGATGCGCTCAAAGGGAGTCAAAACCCGAACTAATGCGTCTCACGAAAGGACGAAAGACGAGTTATTTTGAAAGGACAATCCAACTTGGTCGATTTCTTAGTCACTGAATATGGATACGTCAAAACGAACTATATTGTCTGATGGTTGATTTACTTTCCCGCAATAATCGACGGCATCACGCGTCCCCTGGACCGCAATGTGAGCCAAAAAACCAAAATCCTAGGAAAGAGACCTGGACCAATGAGTGTGTGGAGGAATAAGGATGGAAGAGAGATGATGTGATAATTGTGATTGTTATCTAACATTTTCTTTCTCTTATTGCGATCTAATTATGCGTTATGTACGATTTTTCGTATGGATTTATATCTTGTTGTACATCAGTCGAGTCAGATTTAAGTTATAATGCGTTCTATGCTTAACGAATCATTGCGATCATACCATATAGAGCGTTGCATGCTAACCGCATTGCGTGCAGCCATTCTAGGTTTCGTAGACTTAGGACGTATTTATTAGGAATGTGAGAAAGAGTCGACCCCAACGTCGCATGTCATTCTGGAGGCATACTAGTTATGTCGTGACGTATCCTATACGTCTTTGCCTTGTCATACCTAGGTGTTGGGATGCATCCTATGCGTCCTTGGCACGTCTCGTGCATCTTCGCCGTGTCGTTTATATGTTAGCTAGGAGGCATGTCCATTATGTTGTGACGTATCCTATCCGTCTTCGCCTTAGCATACTGTATGTATGGTAGCTTACCTCGTACATTTCTCTCGTGTCCCAGGCACTAGCCAGAAGGTACAACCCTTATGTCATGGCGTATCCCATACGCCTTTGTTTTGGCATACCCCGTACGTCACGACACCTTCAATATGTCCTTACCCTGTCAAGAGGCGTACCATTCTCTGGTGGCGTGGCCGCTATATCCTTGCTGCGTCGTGTCATCACGTGTCTACCCGCCATGAGTCCCACCTGTCATGTAGTGATGTATTCCTGGCATCTTTACTTTGTCATACCCCTGAGGACGTAACGCACCCCCATGCATTTTCCATTAATCATTCAGACACCGATCAAGGGGCGTACCCGTTATGCTATGACATATACCACATGTCCTTTCCCTGTTGTGCCTCGTATATTATGATCCATTCCTTGTGTCTCTACCACGTCATTACACACCGGTCAGAAGGGGTACCATGTGTGTCATAACGCATCATGTACATCTTCGCCTCATTCCTTGCGCCAAGCAAGGGGCATGAGTTGCATGCCCCATATGTCAGGTCATATCAGGTGCTTGTTCACCATGTTATGTACGTTAGATGAAAGGCATACCATTTGGGCTGTGACGTAGCCCATACGTCCTTACCTCGTCCCATCTTCCATATCGTGGAGGTCCCATGCGTCTCCATCACGTCAGCTATAGACCAATCAAGACGTGTGCTCGATGCACAATTATGCATCATGTACGTTCGGGTATTGTCAAGGTCGTACATCACGATAGGTCGCATATGCACCTTCCATATCAGATACACTAGTCCAGAGCCATATCCCGTGTAACAGAAGACATACCCCGCATGTTGTGATGTGTCTCATATATTAGTCCGGAGGAGCACCTTTAAACCTTTAGGTATTCCCTACGTCTTCGCCATGTTATACTTTGTGGGGGATACACCGCACATGTCTTTATCATCCTGTTCATACCATTAGAGAGTGTACCTGGTGCATCGTGACATGTCACATGCGCCTTCACCGTGGTGTTTACATCATCCGGAGACATATCCCATATGTCGTAATGTATCATGTATCCCTCTATCGTGGTTAGGCTTGTTTGGTGGTCATACCCCGTTTATCCTGACATTCGCATCTTGGGGGCAAGTCCCGTACACTGTCTGCATGGTCAACTCAAGACGTACTAGGTGTGTCGCCATGTCACCGACAACATATCGGTTGTTCAAAAAAAAATGAAAAGAAAAAAAAATATCACGACGTTGGTTCCCTCAAGACTCGAATTAACCATTCATCACATGTCTCACACACGTCCTACTTACGCCTCAAGACATACCATGTATGTCGCTACGCCTTAGCCAACACATCTCAAGATTATGACTGGTACCTTGATCTCAAATAGAACCATAATCTCACGGGTCGTCGTCACCTCCCTTTCGTATCTCAAGACATACCCACGGATGTCGCCACGCTATACACCATGCCTAGGTGATTCCAAATTACGTTGTGGTATTATCCATGCCCCTCACCTCGTAGGTTGCCATCATGACCTTCGCACGCTAAGACACGCCACGTGTGTCGGCGCGCCGTGCACCTATACTCCAAAGTTACGTGGTTGTAAGATCGAAACCTTAGGTGCATATCCCACGCTAAGACATGCCACGTGTATCAGCTTTCGGTGCATATCCCGTATGTCACCGCTTGTGCCTTAGTCATACGTTGGGCCTTGTCAAAATGTGCCCCACATGTCGCCTTGTCATTGACAATATTTGTAGCCCACGAATATGTCATTAGGCTATCCAATTCTGGACCGACCTTTGACGCGTGTTCCGTATGTCATCCCTCGCACCTTACTCACATATCAAAGACTGAGTCGTTTATACCATCCAGTCAGGGTTAAGCTTGTGGCACACATCCACATACGCGGTTCGGTACGTCCTATTCGCATGACAAATGTCGAGTCACTCATGACATTGAGTTCCAGTCGAATCTGGGGCAAGTTCATATATGTCATCACGTGCATCTTGCTTACACCCCCAACGTCGAGTCATTTGTATCGACAAGTTCAAGTGGACTTTTGGCCCGTACCTGTCATATAGAGTGATTCATGTCATCGAGTCCAAGTCACACCCTTAGGCACGTACCCTATGGGGCCGTCTCGAGCATCCCGCTCATACCTCGACACACTGAGTCGTTCATGTCGTGAGGTTCCTATCAAACTCTTGACGTACGCCCTGTAAATTGTCACTCATATCTTGAGTACGCCTCAAACAGCGGTTTGTTTATGTTGTCAAATCCTCGACACGCTCCCCTTACACCCTTGGTATTATTGTCTATGCGCCCCAAACTCTGAATTGCCTTATTTACGAGTCTAAGACATATGCCCTATGTGTCGCTATTTGGGTCTCGCTCGTATCAGTAGTATCGAGTTGTTCATACCGCGGCTAAATCCAACATTTGGCACTTACCTTGAAGGTCTTGGTGTGCGTCCCCATTGCTCCTCGAGTTGTTCATAGTAATAGGTCCTAGTCATCTCAAATATCGGTGATGAACCCTATACGTCGTAAATATCCACATAAGATCTTTAGGGATTCTCATAAAACATGTCATCATCAGGTTTGCGCTATGAAACAAATTGACCTTCGACACGTACCGGGTAAGTCATCATTTCCGTCTCGTTGATACCTCGATCGAATTAGGACACTTCTCATTCTACCAGACGCACCGATGTCCGCAAATTCATCGAGGTATTTGGGGTCTCTAGCTTAAGTTAATCCTTAGACTGCACCATGCGTGTCGGTATCTTGTGTAGCTGACACTTCCAATGTTGTTAGAAGGTACCCCTCAAGTCATCTCTGTGCTTCATCTATACCCAGAGTTGGTCAGATAATACGTGTGTCGTATGCGTACCCTATTCGTGTCTCGTACCTAGCATGTTGGATTTCCCCCACGATGGTCGAAATCCCAAAATCAAGCCATCACATCGTTCGTCAGTTGCGTATAAGTCAATCGTGGGGGCACATTAAGTGGGACTCCCATCCGGCCGTTTGGCTACCTCTAAGGCATACAACGTATGTCACCGCATTTCCTAAATGCACCACGTTTCGAACCACTCTGCCCAAGCACTAGTGAGTCGAGTAGGAATTAATAATTGGCACATGCCTCGATGTTGACATATGCATCCTATTCGAACCTCGAGTATCAGGTATTCCATGTGCATTATCCCGTCAAATAATACCCGTCATTGCAATAGTTGCTTTCCAAGAGAAGCTGACAATTGGCGCACATCACGTATGTCACTCGCGTCCTCCTTATGCCTTAACCTGTTTGAGGCACGCCCCGTGTGTTACCACTTTCTGCATAGCCCGCCAAGGTTCCGTTGGTACGTCTACGCATTTGTGTCTTGGGTTTAAACTAACCATCGACCCACACCCCACATGCGTTGGTCTCATCCCGCTTGCTTCTAGTTTAGGACACGCCCTCTACGTCGATCTGTTTCAGGAAACTTGTGTTTCCCAGAAAGACGGTTCCCTGTTATCAGTATCGATACCAAGTAAACTATGGACAAATGCCCCGCATGCCTCCATCACGGTCTGTTTGAGTCTCGGACATACCATGAGCGCCACATCAGTCCGTGTAACACCGCCTATCTTCGAAGTACGTCATTGCCACCAAGGATGGCAATCCCTCACATACACCTCATGCATGGTCACTTAGGTTGTTCTTTTTAGATCGTGAGTCGTATCAATGTACCAAGTATGTCATTCCCACCACTCATGTCGCTACCCCTCCAATACCTAGCGTCCTAGGGAACTTTACTCATCATGAGGGTCGTCTCAATCTCACAAGTGTCAGTCGTGTCAAGCGTCATTCAACATTGTACATCTTGTAAAGCATTGAAAGGTGAACTTGTAGGGTTCGTACTAATGTGTGTATAACAGTTGAAATGGTTTTAGGCATCGGCACTTCCAAACAGGTAAGTTAGCACAAACGACCAAAGTACTGCCGACGGCTCTGGTAAAAAAAAAAAAAAAAAAAAGAAAAGAAAAAAGAAGAAGGGGTTTAGCTCCAGTCAAATCGTGTTTATGTTGTAAGAAATAAAGCGCAGACCACGAATCATGCATAATCATACATCCATCTATAGGAGGCACAAGTAGATAGCTTTAACATTCGCATCGCACGTGCATCATCAAAATTCATAATGCCTAAAAAGCTCCACTCACCGATCCTTTCTCTTTCCTTGTTAGAAACCCAACTCATGGCCCAGTCCAGCAATTCAAACCACAATCTTGAGAGCCGTGTGCAAGGGGCTTTAGCCAAATACATCTTTTCTGATGAGTTCAAACGTGCTCTTAATGATCCGGAGAATACTAAGCATGAGGGGGTTGAAAATTCCCAAGAGATGATAGGAGATTTCAATCTCAGAGCAGAAATCGAGCGAGTTCTTCCCGATATCCTTGCTTCAGATGAATTCAAGATAGAGCTGAAAAGGTTGGTCAGGGAGGTCCTGAGCGAGTCACTGGTCGCAGAGATCCCAAAAGCTATTGTGGAGAAACCTATGTTCCAGCTCGCGTCACAAGTTAATCCACAAATATTCACTCCACTAAGGGTAGTCTCACACCATATTTCACGAACACAACAAGATCCACACCATCGGGGACATGAGATTACCAGGGTTGTTCGCCCTCCGTCGCCCACTCAGTATAGAAGGGAGGGAAGGGAATTCTCCACTTTCACTCAACCCTTATTAGAAGTGTTGGAGGGTCTACAAATGCATGATATACTTCATCCCCTACCAGCCACGGGAGGTCCAACCACTGAATTAGTCAAACGCAGGGGGTACTGCCACTTCCACCAGAAATATGGTCACGAAACAAGCACTTGCATGAAGTTGAAGCATGAAATCCAAGATCTCATCGAAGCTGGGAAGATAAGTGACCCAGATCCTTCTCAGCGGATGAAGTCTTCGACTTGTTCCTTGAACGGTGAGGTCTACCACGGATCAGGATAAACGAAAGAAGAGGTTCTCTAGATTGAGGACGCTTATGAAGCAGGAGAACTTGAAGCTTCCTGAAGTAGTATGAGAGAGAGGATTGCACTTGTAGTCTTTATCCTTGTCTTTTATTTTATCTTCTATTCCACAAGATGTTATTAACCTCCTTTTGAATTCAATGAATTTCGTTTTCGCAAGTTTATCCTAAACATACGTACTTACATTTGATATCCACTTAATTGAGATATTCCCGCTTCTATCATGGCACGGACATAAGCTCTAGAATATACTTATTGCTCAGTACTTAACCACTGAAGAGAGAAAATTAAGAGAATAAAAAAAAAGAAAAATAAATCATGAGAAGCGATTCCCTGACTCTACAATGATAAGTCGGACGTAGATCCATAAAACGAAGGGTTCTCACCGGCTTTTGCCAAGAAGAAGATTGAGCGACAATCAACAAAGTCCAAAAGAGAGAAAAAGAAAAGAAAATATGGAGCAAGCAACAAGCCCTCAGAGCCATACTTACACTGAGGCACCGACAAAGATTTCTCCCCCCAAGGGGGGACACAAGTACAGGAGTGCGCCATTTAGAACGAGGCGGGGGAAACTAACCTATCAGCGATAAAGTATTTTGTTCCAGGATCAACGAAAGGGTTAGACCTATGATGACTCAAAGTTAAACAAAGGAAGAAGAAAAAAAATGATGCTAAAAAGGCCCTGGGGCAAAGTCAAGTCAATCGGAAGTAAAAGAAAATAAATCAAAAGCTGACGTGATCAGCCAAGAGGCGTCAAGGTGGCAAGAACGGTTGACATTGTCCAACAAATGTGTAATCAAATGTACGAGAAAAGCTCACTGTAACGAAGAAAGATCAAATGCGTAGTCAAGGGAAGCCGAAGGCGGCAACAAAGTTCAGAACTTTAATCAATCTCGAGGGAACCGAGGAATCCTTCTCATAAAAATAAAAAAAAAAAGAAAGAAAGAAAATCCCGATAGGTTGAAAATCCGCAAAGGACGGCCTATGCAACAATAAGGGACACCCCAATAAGTGAAAACCCCATGGGGCGCTTATTTGAAAATTCCGGGGATAGAAGGAGAGAGTTAAAATAACTGAAGTGTGAAAACCCGAAAGGGCATACTTCGGTGACAGTGGTTAATAAACTGAGCAGTAATCAACTCAATGTATGTTTGCCAAGTGCTTTACTTAAGCTAGACGGTTGCATTTGCCATAAAAACACCCGCATCAATAGGCACCCCATCTCAACTGAAATCACCCCAACACCCATAAACCGATCCAAAATCTATAAAAAAGAAAAACTAAAAAAAAAAGACTATTCCTCTCTCTCATGCTCCATGAAGTCTGGTTCCTCTGCTCCTATGTGGTCCTCTCAAGGGTCAAACTTCGACCGAAGCGTCTCTCCTCCATAGCTACTCCTAACGGCAGTATCCCTAGTTTGGCGCACACGAAATCTCACCTCGAGTTGGCAGGGGCATACGCCCGCATCAACTTCTAACCTACACCAAGACGGTAACTTTAATCGGGGGCACGGCCCTACAATCAGATCAACATCCATCTCACTCCGGAAGCTTCTCCATTAACGAAGGCATCGGGCATGAACTCATCATCAAGTGATTAGCATAGAAATGGCCCGTGAATATAAACCCCCTGTGCTATCCGGTATCATTCACAATCAAGAAAGAAAGAAAAAGAGAAGAAAAATCGAACAAAAAGGTTGGATTGAAAACCTCCAAAGAGGCGATCCAAGCAAAAGGAGAGATAGAGAAAATCAGTGAGATATAGAAAAGATGAATTGAAAACCCCTAGGGGAAGTTCATGCAAAAGGAGAGATAGAGAACATCGGAGAGATCCCGTTGAGTTGAAAACCCGAAAAGGGCAGCCCAGGCAAAAATTAGGGAGAAAATGAATACGTCAAACTCTGGTTAAAAGCGAGAGCCCTTTGACACGAGCTCATCAAGACCAAATCCTCATCCTTACAACCCTTAGTTTCAAACTTAACCTCGCCCTCATCCTCGCACTCCTGGGGGACGGCCCGAACCATCATTTCTCGATCTGAAGCTACGAAAATCCTCCAAGCCTATGAAAAGGGAATCCATCCGAGTATCTCATCCACATGTACATAGTTTGCATTCCCACATGTCCATACATCCATATAAAGCAAAGCACATAGGCCACACGTGCGCACATTCAAACACACGCACGGTCACCTGCATACGCACATATAAGTGTTTACATGCATCCATAGATTAGGCTACATCCACCCATCTCTATGCATCGCCACATACCTTTCCTTGACACAAGCTCATCGAAACCAAATTCCCGTCCTTATAACCCTTGGTTTCAAACTTATCCTCACCCTCGTCCTTGCACACCTTGGGGATGGCCCGAAGCATCATTTATCGATCTAAAGCTACCGAAATCCTCCAGCCTATGAAAAGGGAATCCATTCGACCATCTCATCCACACATACATAGTTTGCATACACACATGTCCATACATCCGCATAAAGCAAAACACATAAGCCACACTTATGCACATTCAAACACACGCACAATCACCTGCACACACACACATAGGTGTTTACATGCATCCATAGACTAGGCTACATTCACCCATCTATATGCATCACTACACGCCTGCGGTCGATTTAGAGACTAGGGTCGCTAGAAAGAGCTATTTTACCTGCGGTCGATTTAGAGACCAGGGTTGCTATTGAGCCATTTTGCATGCGGTCGATTTAGAGACCAGGGTTGCTTTTGAGCCATTTTACCCGCGGTCGTGGACCAGGGTTACTTTTGAGCCATCTGACCCACGGTCGTGGACCAGGGTTGCTTTTGAGCCATCTGACTCGCGGTCGCAGACCGGAGTTGCTTTTGAGCCATCTGACTCACGGTCGTAGACCGGAGTTGCTTTTGAGCCATCTGACTCTCGGTCGCAGACCGGAGTTGCTTTTGAGCCATCTGACTCACGGTCGCAGACCGAAGTTGCTTTTGAGCCATCTGACTCACGGTCGCAGACCGGAGTTGCTTTTGAGCCATCTGACTCACGATCGCAGACCGGAGTTGCTTTTAAGCCATTTGACTCACGGTCGCAGATCGGAGTTGCTTTTGAGCCATCTGACTCACGGTTGCAGACCGGAGTTGCTTTTGAGCCATCTGACTCACGGTCGCAGATCGGAGTTGCTTTTGAGCCATCTGACTCATGGTCACAGACCGGAGTTGCTTTTGAGCCATATTTACCTAAGATCGTAAATCGGGGTAGCTATTTAGCCATTATCCCCGCAGTCGCAAATCAGGGTAGCTATTTAGCCATTATCTCCACAATCTTAAAATAGGGTAGCTGTTTAGCCATTATCCCCGCAATCTTGAAATAGGATAGCTGTTTAGCCATTATCCCCGCAATATTGAAATAGGGTAGCTGTTTAGCCATTATCCCCGCAATCTTGAAATAGGGTAGCTGTTTAGCCATTATCCCCGCAATCTTGAAATGGGGTAGCTGTTTACCCATTATCCCCGCAATCTTGAAATAGGGTAGCTGTTTAGCCATTATCCCCGCAATATTGAAATAGGGTAGCTGTTTAGCCATTATCCCCGCAGTCACAAATAGGGTAGTTATTTAGCCATTATCCTCGCAATCTTGAAATAGGGTAGCTGTTTAGCCATTATCCCCGCAGTCGTGAATTAGGGTGCAGCCCGAAGCAGAGTCTGAAGAGGTCAGAGAACAACGCCGGAGCGCGCAGCGCCAAGGTCAGGTATGTTCCCTCCTACTCGTTACGTGTCTTTTACTTTTATATGTTTTACATTGCATGTGTACGTTAGCAAAAAACGTTTTCGAAACACACACATCACTGTCAAAATAGAAAAGTAGGGGCAACTGTAGACACTGAGTTGGAGGACCTGTGACGAAAACCTGAAAACAAGACGGTCGAAGCGATTGATTTCGGAAGTTTTGAAAAATATATAAAGAATAATAAGCGGAGGAAAATTAACGGCACGGCGTGGGCACGCAACGGCATCCCGCATGCGGACGACGATGGTCGAACGCCCGCTTGACGGATCGAGACGTGCGTGCGGCGTCCGTCGGACGCACCGCGAGTGGCACGCTCTCGACGTCCGAGCAATGCCTGGGACCGCTGGCGGTGCGCGCCCTCGTGGGCCGTTGGGCGCACGTGCCTGGCAGCGTAAGGCGCGCGTCCGGCGGCCGCGACGTGCGAGCGTCTGGCTGCGCGGAACGCGCGCTCGGCGGCCACGGAGTGCACGCGTCCGACGGCGCGGGGCACGCCCCGAGGGTCGCCGGGCGGGCACCCAACCACGTCGGGCGAACGCCCAACGCGTCGGGCGGACGCCCGACGAGGATTGGGCGCGGGCGCCGTACCTCGCGTTGGGCGCTCGCCCAACGCCGTTGGGCGATCGCCCAACGAAAGTTGGGCGATCGCGGGCGGCCGCCCAACCACAATGGGCGACGCCCAATTTTTTTTGGGCGTCGCCCATTGTTCCGGGATCCGTTTCCCTATATAAGGGCACGGATCCCAAGGTGAAGGGGAGGCCTTTTTAGAAGAGGAAAACTTTCTCACTCTAAACATTTTTAGAGAGAGAGTGGATTTTTTTGAGAAAAATATTTTTTTTCTCAAAAATTCCAAATTTCCTAAGTTCAATTTTTACTAAATTTTCATTAAAAAACGGAAGCTCGCGGTTCGTGGAATCAATCGGCTTCGACTGTCAGATACCGAATTAAAGGTATTATCCGAGGACTAGACTCTTTATTTAATTTATTTCTCTCCTTCTATTTATTTTTTTTATGTTATAGTTTTTTATTCCTTTAGTCATTTATTTATTTTGTCACGTTTTATTTAGTTAGCATATTTATTTAATTTTCGTTTCGTGTTAAATAAAATTCGGTTTTGTTTTAAAATAAAAACCTCGTTTTGACATCCCAATACGAACCGTGATCCGATAAAAAGGTAGTTCGGGTGTCGAAAAAGTTGTAATTATAAGTTTTTTAATTTAAAAGAAATTTCCAAATAATGTTTTAAAATAAAAACATCGTTTTAGGAACTTCCGTTTTCGACTATGATCCATTTTCGGTAGTTCGGAAGTCCAAAACGATTGAATTAGATTTAATTTAAGGCTTTTGAACAAATCTGGAAAATATTGGAGTGCTGCTGTAATTTACCAATTCTGTCACTAAAGGTTGTTTACCGACGGATTTTCCGTCGGTAAATCTGCCAAAATGTAAAAAATACCATTTCAGTCCCTTTTTCTTAACTTTTAGACTTTTAATCCTTAGTATATATATATATGATTATGTAATACATGTTTTTCAACTTATTTTAGAACTTTAGTATATATATCTATTTTAGAATATTTGTATATCTCTTTTTCTTCTATTTTGTAATATAAGTATAAATATATATATATATGTATTTCCTTTTTTTATTAACTTAGGTTATATTTAAATATTAGTTACTTGATATTTTGAGAAATAATGAATAGACATTAGCATATGGTATTTTTGATATTTAAACTATATTAATTATGTATATATATGTATAGTTTTTTTTAGAATATTTGGGTTATTTTAGTGATTATTGAGTTAAATTATTTTTAGATAAGTATTACTTTCTTAGTTATAGGATTTACTTATTATTTTCACATTTCAAAGTATAAGATATATTGTGTTTATTATCTTCATATACATATAGTGATTTTTGGTTAAATCTTATTTTCTTATCTTCCTTTTTGATTTAAATGTATACATATATATATATGGTCTAAAACCATTTTCTTTATTCTTTTGGCCCATTCATGGGTCCATGTTTCAAAAGGGCTTCATTTGAGTGTAAATGTTAGTTTATTGTAATTATAATAGTTAAAGAGTCCATTAAAGTAAGTGGGGAAAATAAATCACCAAAAAGAGAGTTTTCAATTGAATTATTTAAACTAATGTTTTTTTTAGATTTGTAATGTAAATAAATGGAGTCATTCTTGTTAATATTTCAAATCGTCTTCAAAATACCAAGTTTTAAAACCCTAATCCGTTCCAAAGGCGGATTAAAGGATCATTGTAATTAAAATCGTTTTCTTTGCGAATAATAGAGTTTTGAACCATTTTCTTAAAGAATTTGTACAAAATAAAATTGACTTGTATGTTTAACCATGTTTTCTCATTAAAAGGTTTTTTATCTCAAACGTTTTCAAATACTCGAGTCGTTCCAACGGCGATTCGGGTAAACTTCATCAAACGGGGTTTTAAAACGCACCTGAATCGTTCCAACGGCGATTAAGGTGCGAACCATGTAAATAAATCCGTTTTTGGGAAATAAGTTAGTGTAGAATAAACACACGATATAATATTTAATACGGTTGTAAATAAATCGCTTCTTTCTTCCCCCTCTCTGTGTATGTATAAACATAAATGGGTGATTCTTTACTGATGTGGCTTTTCAATATCATATGCTCAAAACGGTTTCTAAAAAGAGAAAGAAAAGGGTTTCAAATGAATTTTAAACTTAAAGAAGTATACGATTAGTCCGTTATCGCCTAACATGCTGAGTAGGAGGCCGATGGTTCATAACCGGGCGATATCGGGGTGCCTAGTAGCCTTTCTCCGGAAAGGAGCTAGCCTTCTCGGCTCGTACCTAAGTTTCCCGAACCCACACCGGTCTCCCGCAAGGGATCGGTGTTCATTTTCCCATTCGTGGGTGGCGACTCTTCCATATCTCCGAGCTCCGGTCCTGCCGAGAAGCTTGATTCCACGATTGGTTGCTTTCGGCGCCAATCACCGCTTACGTCGCCATGAGGTTGTCCACCCCCCGGTCCGCCCGGGAGATTAGGCCGCGGCACCTCGTCTAACACCGGTACTTGCATAAACTGGTCTCAGGCACCATCTTTACGTGCGAGAACCAGGCCACTATCCCTCACGCAGACCTTACGGCTCTTTGGAGTATGGTACAGGGACGCAGGATGAACCTTGGCTTTTGGTTCGGGGAGTACATTAGTGCATTTGGAAGGAAGAACTCGTCCGTCATATGCTGTGGTAGCATTGTGACTCGAATAGCGGAGGCCATTGGGGTATTCAAGCCAGAAGATAAGAACCGGCTCACAGTGGTCAACTACCCGGACCAAATCGATTTGAAAAGTCTTCAGAGTATGCTATTCAGAAGAATGGTGAATGGGAAGTGGGTCTGGATGTTAGATTTTGTGGAGGCCAAAAGGGTTGAAAGTAGGAAGAGGAAAAATGAGCCTACTGTATCGGTGTCATCCGAGTCTGAGCAAATCGAGCAAGCCAAGGATCTTGGCTTTTACCAAAAATGTGCCAAACTCTCCAATGAAGACATCCTGTCCAAGTTCAATGCCCTGTTTGCACAAACCCAAGCTTGTAGAGAACAGATCTTTGCATTGGAACATAAAAATGTCGTGCATCATAGCGAGATTGACATGCTCAAACACCTCTGTGTGGAAGAACATGGGAAGGAGAGTCCCTCTGGTGCCTCAATCAAGAGTCCGGTAAGAGCTAAAACTGAAACAACTGCCAACGCCGTTGCCTCCTCGAAAGGGGATGGCGCTACTCCTGCTGCGGATAGAGAGGTTGATTCCTCTCTTTCCCCACCTGTCTGATCATTCAATATGTCGCTATCCTAGCATCTGGTAACACTTATACCCTTTCTTTGCATTTGTTTACACTCGTCTTTTATCATGCTTATGTTGTTTTCCCTATGCTTTTGTTCGTAATAACATTGAGGACAATGTTCCATTCTAATTTGGGGGTGGGAAATTATAAATTACAATACCTGTGTACATAAACATGATAAAAGCTTGAACAAGTTGTTAGTGTAGTATAATTTTCTGAATAATAGGTTACCCCCCCCCCCCCCCTCTGTGATCTTTAGTTTGTACAAAAAGAAACCTTTAACTGTCCTTAGTAAATATTCTTCATTTGTGTTCATTTCCTTGTAAATATTCTAGTGTTTCGATTGTTTAGGTTCTGCAGTAATCACTAAACAGACTGCGCTTGTTATGATTGAAATGTGTGGTGATAGCCTTGTGTTGATCTTAACTACCCGAGTCTTGAAGTTCCAAAATTTTTGAAGTTCTAAATCAACTTTCACGGGAGGGACCTTTTGCCGTAAATGCATAAAACCCCCAAAATAGTGAGAACTTGAGCCTGCAATTGCATTTAAAAATGCATTGTTTCCTTAAAGAGTGGGCCAGTACTTACTATCTTTAGGGAGAATTTGCTTTGGTATGCCCTATAGAAATGGAATTTTTTTTGACAAACCTAGAATGATAAAGGCATTAGGCACCTAACTCAACCATGTAAAAGACTTAACTCGTGCATTGCACTCATATAATAGGATGAACCATTTGTGCCTTACCCATTTTTTTTTGTTAACATAGCTTGTGAATAACCATAATCCCTTCACTTTGAGCTTAAAAAGCCGAGAATCTGCCTCATGCAAGCAGTGCCAGTTGAAAATATAAATTGGCTAAGGAAACTCAAGCACATACAAAAATTAAAAGTCAATAAAAGAAAGTGAGAGAAAGGAAAAAGAAAAATCTATAAAGAACCTCTTCATTCATGGCACACTCTCACAATGTGTGCCCAAATCATTGGAATTGGTTGTTTAGTGGTAGGTGTTAAATAAAAGAGTGGGTAAGCAATTTGTTAAAACAAGCTATGCAAGTTGTATGTGAAAAATAGGATTGGTGTAAAGTGCATGAGGATAGAACTCTTACACACAAAAGCCATTCACTCCCACACCTGAACCTTAACCTTACTTTACAACCATTAAAAGACATTTGGACTCTGTTTAGAAAATTTTGATCCATAGAAATAGGACCAAGAAGCAAACTCACACCCTACTGGTGTATTTACTGAGCTGAGGAGTGAAGATGCTTTCCCTTCCTCATGGCGAAAAGAGCCATACGAAAGTGAGTGAAACATCCATTCCTTAGTGAGGCATGAAAGGCAAACTGGTTGTTCATTTTGAAAGTTGAGGTTTAACTTTAAGCTTTGAGGAATTTCTTGAGTAGGGTTACACGATCAAACACTGGCATAACTTCATTAAATATCGTGATTTGCGTTTGTCTGTTGATATTTTCCGAGAACAAAATGATCTGTTATAATCCCTTCCTCTCCTTGATCTCCTCAAAACCCTTCTTCCGTATTCTTTCATCCCTAACTCTTTCCCTATAGTTAACTTGTTTTCTATCTGTTGTTTACTTGAGGACAAGCAAAGATTCAATTTGGGGGTATTTGTCAGGCATGAATTTGACTACAATTTAACATGTTATTTATAATGAATTAAGGGTGTTTTTAGGGTTAAAATACAAGAAAGAAGGTCTTATAAGTGTTTTTGTGCAGATAAGGAAAGATTAAGTCGAACAGACTGGAAGCAGCCTGTTTCGCGCATACCATGAGGAGTTGAGCCTTCTTTGATCCAGCGGTCTAACGATGCAATTTCTGATGACGGATACCGACAGGACAAAAAGTAGGTGCGGCAGGAGCGGCAGATAGAAAAGGCGGATAAGAGCAGTTTAAAAGTAGCATGATGACATGAAAGTTCGACCCTTGAGTGTTCAAGGGTCAAAAGGATTTTAACCACTTCTAGCATTTTAGGATTTGTGAACAATTTGGTTGGTTTTTGTAATATTTTTTTCTCGGATACTTTATATACCGGGTTGACCTTTTCTTTTTCCCTTAAATAGACGTAGTAGGGGAAAGGAAAAGGGATAATCTTTTGTTGAACTTAAATAGACGTTTTGGTAGAGAGAAGAGATCTCGAGGAAGATGACTCCATTAATGGAGCTCTGTAGAATGGAAGCAGACCATTCACTCGACAATATGAGTGAGTAGTCATTTTGAATAGGTTCGGCCAGTTAGGGCCGGTTATGTAAGTTCTCTAATTTCTATTTATGAATGAATGTTGTTAATTTATGAAGTGTTTGATGAAGCTTTCTATTCCATTACTTATGCATGTATGCTAGTGCTAGATGAATGATAGGGAACTGCTTTCATCTTCACCGAATTTTTTATCAAACATCGAACCCCGAAGCAGGAATGTTAGGAGGTTGTATCAAGGGTTTTCTTTATTGAAATTTTGTTTCAATCGTAATGCAAGAAAGAACCAACCTTAGGGACGCTTATGGTTATAGTAAGTCTTAGGCCCTGTTCTTTTTGACTGAAATTAAATTAAATTAAATTAACTTAACTTAACTTAACTTAACTTAACTGAACTTAACTGAACTGAATGCTATTGAACTGAACTGAACTTAACTTAACTTAACTACACCAAATAAGGCTCTGTTCTTTATCACTGAAAAAAACTGAACTGAACTGAACTGAATTGAACTGAACTGAATTGAATTGAACTGAACTGAACTGAACTGAATACTGCTGAATACTGAACTGAATTTAACTGAATACTACTGAATACTGAACTTAACTGAATGCTACTGAACTTAACTGAATGCTACCGAACTTAACCGAATTTAACAATAATGATGATATTAGACTTTAAAATAATTTTCATGATAATATTGGACATTAATGAACTTATAATAATAATAATGGTTCTAATAAATTTAATAATATCAATAATAAATAAATATATTATTAAAGATAAAACTAAATTGAATATCAAATAAAAGCCCAGGATGATAAAATCTTGGCTCGATAAAAGCCTATGAAATTAAATAAAAATAAGTCTAATTTAAATTAAAAATACAAATTACATACAAACACAAATTTATATATAATTTAAAGCTTATGAAATTAAATACAAATCTTCATATGAATACAAACTCTTAACTTTTTATTTTAATTAAGGGTTAAAGTGCAAAAATAACGTTTTGGGTCAGAAGTAATTTTACCTCTAACGTCTAAAATGGTGGAATTTTATCCCTAACATTGATAAATTGGATAAATTTGAGAAATAATTCATAATATGGATGCAATTCCTAATTTTTAAATATGGATGCATACTTTAGTTTTATTTTTTTTATTAAGCCATATATACTTTAATAAACTATCATTTCTTACTTTTATCTAATTTATAGATAATGATAAACTATAAATAATAATAATAATAATAAATAATGATAAATTATAGATAAATAATAATAATAATAATAATAATAAAATTATATATAAATAATTATAATATAATAAATAATGATAAATTACTGAATACTGAAACTGAATGCTGAAACTGGATGCTGAAACTGAATGCTGAAACTGAATGCTGAACTGAACTGAACTGAACTGAACTGAACTGAACTGATTGTTACTGAAATTAAGTGATAAAGAACAAGGCCTAATTCATTGAACTTAACTTAACTTAACTGAACTGAACTGAATGGTGCTGAACTGAACTTAACTGAACTGAACTTACTTATGCTGAAATTAAGTCAAAAAGAATAGGGCCTTAGAATCTTAAGAACACACGAGAGTTGACTTAAGTGAGCATTAAAGCAGAGACCTTGACTTCACTTTGCGTCATTCATGAATAAATAGGGTGTTTAGGGACTTGAGGTAACCTGTTCCGCTGTGCCTAGCCTATTCTACCTTTTTATCATTATCAAGTAATCGTTTTTATAAGTTAAATCTTTGACTTTGTTACTTATTCATAAAATCTCTCAATATAAAGAATTCACACACCACGAACACCCTGTTCTGCAACATTCTTCTGGTAAAATTTGGTCATCAATCCCTATGGAGACGATACTTAACTTATCACTTTATTACTTGTATCTAGTGCACTTGCTAGAGTCTGTTCAGAGGACAACAATTATTCTTGGTACTAAGGGCACAATTTCAGTTCCTTGGAGCGAGAGTGAACCGTTCCCCGTCCTTGACTTCAAATTCTTAAAGAATGAAAGGCTTGTCAAACGCGAGTTTCGTCTTGGTCCGGGTTTCTTTCTCCAGAAGAAAGACAAATAAAAATTCAAGCAAAAATAAACTGGGCTCAAGCACGACGAATTCCTATCCATAAGGATGAACTTTAGATTAAATTATGTTTTGATTATATTGAGTATGTTTTTACATAATTCTATGTAAATATGTTTTGCTTTTATAAATAATGTATATATAAGTTTCAAATTTAATGCAATAATCAATTCCATTTATTTTTATGAATTTTTAGTTAAGGTAAAGCCTTTAGGCTAACCTTTCATTTAATTTTTCACTTTTAAGTTTTACAGGGATTAAATAGCATTAATGGAACATAAGTGTAAGAAGAAATCAATTTTTCAAAGTTGAAATTGTCAAAATATACAGATTTCAGTGTACAGGTCCAAAATCTCGGTAGGGATTTTGAAAATCTCCGAACGAGCAACATGCAGGCAAGTCAGGTAGAAAATTTCTTCCTGAGAATCTGTCTGTCTTGACCGAGATTCTAGGAATCTTGATCGCGACACGCGTTAATATGGCCGAAAATGGACTTAATTTCTACATCTTTTCATATTCCAACTCATAATTACAAACCTTTTCTTCTTCCACATTCATTACCCATCAATCATATTCATTAATCACCTCAACCTTTCACCAATCAACACACTTTTATTCTTCCCCAAGACAAGATTTTTTATCTTCCCCATATATCTTCTCCTATTCACCTTCTTCCCCAAACACAAACCCTAACTCAAACACACCATTTTTCAAATTTTCTTCAATCTCTCTCTATTTTCTCACACGAAAATTCAACAACCATGCCTAGACAAAAGAGAGTTGCAAATAAAACTCAAGCAACTTCAGCTAATAGATTACGGGTCCAGTATGGAGCAACTTTTGACATCGAGACGGATGCGGAGGGGCGACGATATAGACATTTTTTCGGGATCAAAATGGAGTTCACCGACATGCCTTTCATGGAATTTGATACGATGAGTGCTTTCTCATTTTCCGAACAGATTGATGAGTTTTTAAACTTTCTTGGTTGGAAATAATTTGCAAGCATGCGTTTTCCACATGTTGAGACGGATATTGTAGAGTTTTTAGTGACTTTGCAATATGATAAGAGGCATGGTAGAATTTCCTTTAGAAATTCGGGTAGGAGATTTGAGGTTGGGTATGAAGAAATGGGTGCATCGTTTGGTTTCCCTACACAAGATTTTTATCATACGCCAAATAATTTTGAAACCCACTCGGTTTGGCACTCTTTAACGGATTTGGATATTTTTCATCCAAAAAACACTTCGAGTAAATTAATCAAGGATAATTGTGTTTTTTATTTTCACAAGTTATTATCCTATTCGTTTTTTGGTAGAGTCGAAGGGTCAAAAGTCCAAAGTCGGGATTTATTTGTGCTTGATTGCATTTTTAAGGGTTTGAGGATTGATAACATTGGAATGATTTTTGATAATTTGCACTGAGCTTCCATTTCCCACAATAGGCAAGTTCCTATGGGTAATTTAATTACCAGAATTGTTTTGGGAGCAAAAGGTGAATTAATGGATTTTCAAAACCTTCCTCATAATTTTGGTTTACCTCTCTTGGATATTGCTGCACTTCAAATGGCAAATTTGGTGCTTAAGTTAGGACCACTCGCCTTTAAGTCTTATGAGGATAGAACTAGGAGTTTGTTTGCTAGTTCGGGTGGTGGTGCTTCGAGTTCACATGGTGTAGGTACGCAAGAGGAGGAAGAAGAAGAGAATGTTGGCGGGCAAAAGCAAGAGCAAGAAGAGAAAGAGCCACGAGTGAATGTCGGGGCTAATATTGATGAGAATGTAGGTTGGGAACGAGTTTTAAACTAAATGAATGCAAACAACTGTCAAATGAATTTGAGCTTGGATGAAGTTGTTGCCGATAATCGCCAAATGAGTTCAAGGATCAACGCGGTGGATGGAAACATCAATAGTTTGAGGAGGGAGCACAAGTCCACTAGACGTCGACTATTTTCATATTTCTGCCGTCAAGTAGTTGTGACTACACCATCTCCACCGGGTTCACCTACACATTGATAGGTTTTATCTTTTCTCATTTTAAGCTCATTTCAAGTTTATTTTCATTTTATGCTTAAATGTGTTCCGTACAATATTATCTATTTTATTTCGGTTTGTTTGAATTCGTACTCTATTATATTTTATGAAATTATCAAATTTTTGCACCTATGAGGATATGGTCCAATTTAAGTGTGAGAGGCGATGTTTCATTTATCTTTATTTTCAAGTACGAATGAATGTTTATTTTTAAGTACGAATGCATGTTTATATTATGCTTACATAAATAATTCATAAATAATTCACAAAACTTTAATTTTTATCATATGCTTAAATTTCATTTATTGTTCTTCATTATAATAAATACTAACATATGTTTATATTAGGTTATCAATATTGTTAGAAATAGTAAATATTTCTATACAGGTAATTGAAGTTTGAATATTTTTACAAATCTCCGAAACGATTTTTATAAAGAAAAATGTTTCGAGTGAATGTATATAAGTAAAATTTTTCTTTATTTCGATCTTTATTTTATATTATGCAAAGCATGATAAATACAATTCTTATTTTTATTTTTCAATTAGGTTTATAGGCATTAATTAAACTAACATTTTTAGCTTTTTGCTCGGTTTGAGTTCGTCTTACTTTAAAAATCAATTGAAGTTTTTAAGGAAACTATAGCCATAATATATGTTGAATTTTAAGTCAATAGAGGATGAATGTGCTATTTTTCTTTCCCATTTTAAAATTTTGATTTATAACTCATATTAATAATTAGATTAAGTAGTCGTATTCCTAACTTTTGGCCACGATTACGACCGTCCATGTCATAGTCGAGGTATGAAAGGGAAGAATAATAAGTAAAACGGTACTTTTGGACACGATTGCGGCCACCCTTATCACGATCGAGGTATGAAAAGAACGTTAAAATAAATTAAAAGCAAAGTAACGTGTTTAAAGTTTAAAGTCACGGTTGCGTCCACCAATGGCATGGTCGAGACCTCTTAAACGGACACAAATTAATAAATTTATATAAAGTCACGGACGAGGCCACCCTTATCACGGGCGTGACTAGCAAATAAGTTAACAAAATTCTAAGTTCATATTAATTCATGTTTATATATATTAGTTTAGGTTTGGGAAAGGAAATTTTGTGCTTTGAAATGCCTTGAAACGAAAGAATCAAAGACATGCGTGCTTACACCCGTCCCCAAATGCTTCAATATAAAAATTGCAATACAAGACGGATGATAAATCACTTTATCCTAGCTAGTTTGATGTTTTGCGTATAAATTTATCTTAGAAGATTTATTTTTGGTTTAACAAATTTAAAAAGGATATGTGGAAATTGATGGAATTTAAGGCTAACGTATGGCAGCGGAAATATAAAAATTTTAACATTTTTCCATTAACCCAAGATCCGTTAATCGTTATTTCATATAAAGAGGGATAGAAGGAAATACCTTTTGATGAACTATCTACCGTTGCAAGCGAAGTGCCCTCAACTCTTACTCGGAGTTCACGAGCACAAAACAAACACAACCCAAAATCAAGTTAGATATCAACCGTATAAAAGCAATCAAGAATAGATTGCCTCTAATCAATCAACACAAGATCAAGGAATAAAAGAAAGAGATGAAAATCAATTGATCGGAAGGAAGCGGTAGACAATTTCGTCCTCAACTTGTGGGTCGAAATTCTCTCTCTCTCTCTTTGGCTAGGGTTGGCCGAAATTTACATAGGAGGGGGGTATAAATACTCTCTTGTATCTAAACCCTAGTTAGATAGAATTAGGTTACTGAATAAGAATTTAATTCGGAATATAATTCTTATTTATTATCTATTAATATATCTAAATATAAAGATAATAATAATAACATTATAGGATAATAATAGGAGTAATTTTAAACTCATTAAACCTCCTAACTTATTTATCCTTTTATTAATTTAATTCACAATCATAATCTAATTAGAATTGTTAAAATCAAATTAAATTATTTATGTATTTTCATACATAAAATCGTCCCCCTCTCTCTACTGGGCCTTAGTGGACTCAGTTGGGCTTCCATCAATTAATTAACATCTGTTTCTCTTTTGGGCTCCAAGTCTTATGTGTGACCCATTAGGTTCTTATTGCTTCTAGCCATATGCAACTACATAACGGAATGAGTACGCGAAATGTGATTAGCAAATCCGAAACATTCCCACAGAGCTATAAGAAGACAGGTTGATTCTGTCGTTGACCTTTCCGTATTAGTTACAGTATAATTCGATCCTTTATCAACTACATCCTTGAACTGAATCTTATGACTATGGATAATGTCAAGTCACATATAGCGAGACGTTCTTTTTACTTGTACAGGCCGAGTCAACTCCAATTAGATAGGTTAAGTGAAATCTATATTTCAAGTCTTAAGCTATCACCTTGCAAGGATTTAGAGTCGAGTCTTCCACAAGCGATCCTTGGACGTATCTCCCATTTATCGGGAGTGACAAATGCTCAATTTAATGTATAATTATCCTGCAATTACTTCTTGTGATTCCCAACGTCTATCGTTCACATCCCAGAGTCATCTCTGTTATGGATCGTGTTACAACAGGATCAAAGCATCGCATTCCGTAATCCAGAATCACTAATTAACATTCCTTTAAGTCTGAGGATTACTTATAGCTATTAATACCAATGAGATGAACATGTGACAAGGATGAATCTACCCATCCTGTTATCTCAAGTCGGGTCCCCAATCCTAATGAACTCCTTTTCATTGGATCCACGTAACCGTTCAGATATCTGTATATATGAAGCTTGTGAGATCAGCTTTCTGTCTCGACAGAAGACATTGTTACATGCAAGTCTCAGCAGTGATATGTCAATCCTAAACATATTACTTGACTTGGGGTGGTTTTAAGTTTATTAGTTTATTATAAAGTTTCGTCTCACTTCATGCTTGTATGAACACTTTATAATCACTTTAAACAAACTTATGGATTTCCTTTTATTAGACTTTATTTAGTTCTTAAAAGGGATTGCCTTTATATAGTTATGAAACCATATCTCATTAAAACAAATGATATAAAGAACACTTCATTTACATTAAGTTTGTATCCTAGAACAATTGTCTATAGGACACTAAACCCCAACAGAAATATGTTCTGTTTTTAAAAGATTGTTTGAAGGATAAATTCAGTGAAATTTTGATCGGGACTAGCAAAAGCTTAAGTGTAGGAGATTTGATAAGCCCAAAATATACCTAAAATAACATCAATAATTACGTCAGTTTCGTGTTAAAACCATGTTAAGTATATTCTTTTAGAATACTTTTACGTCTCTATTTGTTTCTATTTTGCAAGGTACTAAATTATTTGGAAAAATCCAAATAGGAGCTAAAACAGAGTAAAAACGAGAGAGAAATCAAATCTACAAGTAAAAGACGCGTACGAGATTCGGAGGCCACGCCGGAGACTTGGGAATCAACTTAAGGAAGAGACAAAAGTCTCTGTCACGACCGAGATTCCAAATATCTCGGTCGTGACACGCGTTTTCTAGGCACAGTAACACGAGTTCGTGCACTTTCTCCCTCAATCCAAAGACGCGATCGAGATTTCCTAAATCTCTACAGAAACAGAAACTTTACAAGACACATTTTACATGTTTTTAATCCAAAACGGCACGTCTATTCATCCGGATAGAAACGACTCTTCACCAGCAGACACAGCCCTTCAACACAACTCATCAACAACTATAAATAGAGGATACATTTCAGCATTCAAGAGAGTTAGAGATTTTTAGTTTTGATTTTGTAAAAGCACACTTGTTGTACAAGTTGTTCAATTAGTTAGATACAAGACACAATTATTATCGTTTAAGTTCGAGTATTGTTCTAAGTCAAGTCTGCACTTTGGTAGAGACCAAGTAGGTTCTATTCCAAGGATTCAGTGAGAGGAACCAGTGTAGGAAGCGCCCCGAGTCTGACAAACCTACGAAGTTGAGGAAAGGATTGACAACCCGGAACTCAATTAGTTAAAATGCTATCTAAGCTTCTTCTTCTCTGTTAACTTGTGATGTTTCACGTCAAACTGATGAATTATCTTTTCAATACAATTCACTCTTTACTATTGTTATTTTAAGTCTGATCTAGACGATATTCTTAAGTAATTTATTTGGTGTTTTCATAGAAACCTTTATAAACAATTCTTACATTTTTCATGAAAACTTTGTTAAACAGTTAAGCAAATTTGGGTTTATGTTTGATCATTGCGGGAGTACCGAATAGTCGGTTTAGATTCTGAATTTGATTAAGGTTTTCAGTCTTAGGCCGAGTAGGAAAGATTGATTACGGTTCAAATCCTTTTAAATTGAATTAACTGATAAGTTATTACATCTTAATAATCAGAACAAAGTTATAAGTTGTTTTTCTTGCTTAGTGTAAACTAGCTTTGAATTCTACTTTAACCTAAACGTAATTTCCATATATTGTATTCTAAACTATTGACAAAATTGGAATCAGAATCCATAACCACTTAAACCATTTAAACCTTTTAATGGTTTTTATATTAACCTCGAGAAAACGAATTTAATAAAAAATATAAGTTTTTATTTATCAAAACTATCCCTGTGGGATCGATATCTTTTTATTACTACAAGCGAAAGTCGTGCACTTGCGAAAATTGCTCAACACTTCGCCAAAGAATCATCTTCTGTATTGCGGGATAAGGTAGAACTTTTGGAGACCGAGGAAAAATTACCAATATTACCTTTAGTTCTACCATCTCTAACTTTATAGAGAAATCCTCATTAGCAATGATGTCGGTTATGAAAGATGTTACCAACCTTGGTCTTACGCGATCTCTAAAATATAGAGTTATTCTTCTTGAGTACCCTAAAAGCGCACTTTCCTTAGTATGATTTTATCTTTTGGGGTCAATCTATACCCCTCAGAAGACGATGATGATGAGATGGCCGATCAAGTAACAAACAAATGGGAGTTTCCTGATCCCTCTTAGTATCCCTTTATTTTCAATGCTTTGAAAATTTTATCCATTTATATAATATGGACCTTTATTTTTAATGGATGTTTGATTGATAAATCACTTCGGTCTTTTTTTTTTTGCAATAATTGTGTTTGCATAAATATTATATAAGGCTCAGTATCTTTTTTAGAATATATCGACTTTATAATTGTGATTAGAATTCTTGTAGCATGCATATGATTGATCTTTAATCTAATAACAAATGATAAGTAAGATTTCGAATAAAGAAGATGTAATTTCTCCTTACTTTCAACTGTTCAAGTACAGGATTTACAAATTTTTTTCGACTACCGGAGAGTAGGATTACATAACTAACTACTGATAGAATTTTCATAGAGCTACTACATTCCAAGTCTGGGGAATGGATTTTCCTGAGAGCTCCTGAAGTATGTATGCATATGTGTTGACAAATTCAACAATCTGAAATGGTCTTTCCTAATTGCGTCCAAGCTTGCCCTTGTCTTCTCTAGAATGAGAGGCTTCAGTATTCTGAAGGACAAGATGTCCTTGGAAATATTGCCTTAGACATACCCTTTTATCATGAACTCCCTTTATTTTCTACTTGTAAGCAGCCATTCTTATTGACACTTGCTCCCTTTTTTCTTGGAGAAGATATCATTTCTGGCACATATAGCATTCATTATCTGCTTCTGAATAAAAGGTTGCTCTAGGACTGACTGCTCCAATTTTTACTCGAACACAAGCTCCGGCCCCATATATAAGAGTGAATGGTGTTTCTCCTGTGGCGGTCCTTGGATTTGTTCTATATGCCCATAGAACATTTTGAAGTTGGTCTATCCAAGAGCCTTTGAGCTTTTCCAGCCTTTTCTTCAAACCCTGCACAATCATTCTGTTGGTTACTTCTGTCATCCCGTTAGTTTGTGGACGAGCTATAGAGGTGACCCGGAGCTTGATATGTAGGTTCTCACAATATGTTTGAAAAGCTCTACAATCAAATTATTTACCATTGTCAATAATGAGAGTATGAGGAATACCGAATATGCACAAAATCATTTTTTCCATAAATGAGATAATTTGTGATGAAGTGATTACAGTAACAGCTTCGGCCTCCACCCACTTTATGAAATGATCAACAACCACAAACAGATACTTCTTTTGTCCTTTAGTTCTTAGGAAGGCTCCCACTATATCTATGCCCACATGTTACAAACAGCCATGTTGGCTGAATAACTCTAATAACTGATGTTGGAGATCACATTATGGGTGCATAATTCTAGCAAACTGAACACTTTTGCACAAATTTTGCCACATCATTAGCCATTTTGGGCCAGTAAAAGCATGTAACTAAGTTTTTTTCGCTAGTGCTTCTTTACCCTAATGAGATCCACATGTACCTTCATGAATTTCTTGCAAAATATACTTGGCTTCATCAAAGCCAACACATTTTAACTAAGATCAATCAAAAGACCTTCGATATAGTGTGATGTCTATGACCAAATATCTGTCGGACTTTCTAATCACATTGATTTGGTCATTTTATCTTCAGGTAAAGTTCTTACAGTGAGATAAAAGTAAATAGAATAATATCATTATTTAGTAAAATCAATCACCAGAACTTATTTTCTATCAATGCTTAAGCATATGATTATTTCAATCCGACATGACATATATGGGACCCACTAGGAGTTGATGCTAACTTTGTTAAATGATTCGTTTTATCATTTTCTTCTTTTCGAATTATCTGCATACCCATTCTCCAGCCTTCGATTTTACCCTCTTCCAATAGTTGTCTTACTAGAGTCTGATATTGCTTCATGATGATGTCCTTTGCTTTATAGTTTTCTATGAGTTGACACACTAATAGCTTGGAATCGCTCTTTAGAACATCTTTATCTGGCTATATTGTGTTCAAAATCTGAAGTCTTTGAAGTAAGGCTTCACATTCTTCCACATTATTTGGTGCCACAAATTCAAGGGCAGTTGCGTACCTGAGTTTATGACTGTAAGGACCTCACATAAAGACTCAAATTCTTGCTCCATCTCTGTTCGAACTTCTATGGGCTCTGAAGTTTCAGTGGAATCCGCAGGTATTTCTATCAGTATATCCACCAATGCTTATGCTTTAAAAGCCTTTCGAGGTTTAAATTGAATGTTGAATTTAGTCAGCTTCAACGCCCATTCTGTAAGTCTCCCAGATGTTTCCGGTCTCTACAAAATCTTCTGCAGCGACATATCAGTTCGAACCACTATTGAATGGCTTTAGAAATAATGCCTTAGTTTCTGCGCCACCACCACTACCATGAATTAAAGCTTTTCAAGCTTCGGGTACCTTGCTTCAGCATCTCTTAAGACTCTGCTCACATAGTAAACTAGAAATTGCTTCGTGCCTTCTTCTCGAATCAAGACCATACCCACATAATCCATGGAAATATTAACACAAAAACTATAGAGTCTTACCATGCAAGAGTCTGCTTAATAGTGGTGGAGAAGCGATAAAGATCTTTAGCTGCTCAAAGGATGTTTGGAATTTTGACATCCAGTTGAAATCCTTAGCACCTTTGAGGCTTTTGTAAAATGGCATGCACCACTTAGTCGAATATGAGATAAATGTCCCAATGGATTTATCATACCGTTTAATTTCTATACATAATTCAACTTTTTTGGTGGCTCTATATTGATGATGGCCTGTATCTTGTCTAGATTATCCTCAATACCCTTTTGCGAGATCATAAAGCTTAGGAACTTTCCAAAAGATACACTGAAATGTACATTTTTTTGGATTCAATTTGAAGTTGTTCTCTTACAGAGTAGCGAATACCGTATCCAGGTTTGAAGCATGATCTTTTACAGTCCGACTTTTCACAATCATATGAACAGCATATATTTCTACCTTATCACCAATTATATCCTTGAATATCTTGTTTACTAGTCTTTGGTATGTAGCTCTTGCATTTTTTGAACCAAAAGGCATTACATTATAACCATAAGTACCTTTGACGCGCCTCGAGATGACACACAAAGGGTCATTAAGGGATAAGTGTACCATGTCGTTATCAAGTAATAAATCTGGAAAGTCCATGTATCGAATTCACATGATTTATACCGCAACTACCAAACTACTCGGTTTCTAATGTTATTTAGGCAGTGGAAAGTTGAATTGGGTTTTGTTTCTAAATTATTCTATTCCTAAGGTGATCCTAAACCAAGCAATAAATCTGATAATAAAGCGGAATGATACAATAATACAAAACTCAACCTAATTAACCAATTGGATTAAAGACCTACTCTGATTTTTGCATATACTTAAGGAAATTAAACCTACTTATCATTCTAGGGTCCGTAGTACACGATTCCTTTGTCACGAGATGTAACGAGCTCTAAGGTTCACAGGCTTCAGTATAGACAACCGAATAGAGTGTAATATTGTCAATATCACAGGCTTCAGTATAGACAACTGAATAGACTCACAATATGAACCTAGTTTGTATTTGGACTTTTGAATGATTTAACCCTTAATTAAGCAAAGCATAAACAGATAAATAAAGAACTCAATTAGAATTAAGAATGAATTTTATATTAAAGATGAAGAATAGAGTATAATGAATACAACCAGCTAAAAATTCATAGGAAAAATCTAAAGTAAACATATATTAAAGAGGGTAGAAATCCCTTTTTGAAACTTATCGACTAAAGCAGTTGTCTTTCTGAGAATGGAAGATGGAGCTTGAGATCCTTGAAGTTGGAGATGGAAGGAACTTTGATGCTTCAATGGCAGATGAAGGAATTGGGGATGTATTCTCAAGATGGTGAAGAATGTTTCAAATAACAAAGGATGAAAACTACGATTGAAATATGGTCTATTTATAGGCTGAAATAAACCCTAGAACTCAAGTTAATGTTACATTTGAAATAGGAAAGAGGAATATATGAAATCCCAGTATCTCAGGAAAGACTAATTCTCAGGTCCAGCTCACCGAGCTGCCACCCAGTGGCCCTGAGACGTGCTTTGATCTTATTTGACGGTTCACAACGTTTCCCTTTCCGTATTCGACCTGCAAAAACACACTAAAATTCCAAAAACATTAGTCCAATGGCCGAATTGATTCACCAAACTTAGGATTTACCAAACCAATTTATAGTGACATTTGGTGAATCAATTAGCCAAAGTATTTAAGGAAGAACTTTAGGTGTGTGTTAACTTGATGTTATTTTACTAAAACCGACATAAATGACATAAAAAACGATGATAAAAATGCTAAAATGGAAGTAATAACTAAATAAATGACAGAAGTGAAATAAAGCACAAGAAATTGCTATTTATTTGCTGAAATTAGTGTAAAATTACCCTAAAAACCCTTACCAAAACATATGGATTTTTTACCCCTATCAAACTTCCTCGCACTTAAAACGTTACTTGTCCCCAAGTAAACTAAAAACCAAACCCCTAAATGACTAGCCAAACTAAAAAAACCTCCTGGTTTTTGCTAACTGCCTGACACAAACGCAAGCAGTTGTAATTGCATATATTCAGAAAAACAAATAGAGACACAATGTCCAAAAGTCGCAGTTCAATTAGTATAGGTTATACTTTTAAGAGAACGATACATGTTAATTGAACGGATAACCAGATAAACACCTCACCAATGGTTGTTCATTCAATTACACATGACATTTTAGGTGGCTCAAGTGTTCACTCTCAGCTTTTGTTCCTGCTTAAAGTTATTGTGAGTTTGCACGTTCATCCGAATACCTCAACTTTGCTACTTGACTCCAACAATATCAAAAAAAAAAATCTCAAAATTGGGTTGTAATGAGGTTAAGGTTAGAGGTAGGTTAAGAGTTTAAATATTGTGTTAAGAAACTAGCACTTAAAAATAAGATGATATTAGCAAGTAACAATTTGAAGGGAACGAGCATTTTATGCAAAAAAAAAAAAAAAATCATATGTATTTTTTTCTATTTTTTCTTTTTTGTATGATCATAAGTTTATCATAATTGCATTTGGGATGTCCAAATGATGATTTTTTTTTCTGAAGTGCAGACCAAGTAATTGGTCTTTTTCAAATAAAAGAAATGTATGCTCATTCACTTCCTAACGTTACAACTTGCTTTTCAAGAAGGGTGCCATAAATAAGGAAAAAAATGCTAAAACAAACTCAATTCAAGTTTGCAAACAATCGGGTGAGAAAGAAAAAATTGAAAATAGAAAAATTAGGCTCAACTGAGCTTCCTAGAGGAGATAAAAAAGAGAAAATAAGATGAAATAAAAATGGTTAATTCGGCACGTCTTGCAGTCGAAACCTTCGCACCACGGGTAGCGAGGCTACTGAAAATTCACTCCACACGACGTGTGGAATAAGCCGCACATCGTGTGGGTTATTTACATGTCTATTCTTTAGTTGTTTTGTGTTTTGGATAGAAACTTCCCAATTTTTCTATACATCGTGTGAGCTGCAATTGTTTTAACTTTATTATAAATTATATTACATATTTTATTACCAAAAATAAAAATAAAAATTATTGTGAGAGCCAACACTAACCAATTTTTCTGTTTCTAATTAATTTTTTTAATGAAAACTTATTTTTATCTTATGAAAATAGTTGAGTTTAATGTTTTAAAAAAAACAGTTAAATTTATTTGGTGAATAGGCTGGACTACTCTAGGAATTTATGTTTCGTCAAATACATGAATATCATAATTAAGTAGAAAATCACAATTAAATCATATCACCAAACTTAATTCTTAATATATCATTATTCTCTATATATTTTGATTTTATAATATAATTTAAAAATTCTAAACTCCAATTTATAAATCACAAACCCTAGAAAATATATTCTAGATTTCTAATTTATAAATTCTAATCCTTGAAATATATTAAAAGTACTGATTTTACTAATTTGATATAATCCAAAATTATGACTTAACATAATTGTAAATAGTTTTTAAAAGATGAATTTTTGTGTAATTTTCCCACAGAAATTCATCTTTTAAAAACTATTTACAACTATGTCAAGTCATAATTTTGGATAAATCAGTACTTTTAATATATTTTAAGGATTAGAATTTATAAATTAGAAGTCTAGAATATATTTTCTAGGATTTATGATTTATGAATTGAAGTCTAGAGTTTTTAAATAATGGTGTAAAATCATAATATATAGAGAATAATGACATATTAAGAATTAAGTTTGGTGATATGATTTAGTTGTAATTTTGTGCTTAATTATGATGTATTTGACCCTGTTTTGTTTTTTTATCCAGGCCCAAGTCTTAGTCTGAAGCCAATTTCTTATGGGCTGGGATTGGACCTCTCAAAGGAATTTTATTGCCAAATCTGCAAACGTCTGGCCCAATTTATGAACAATTGTACTTGTAGGTGAAATTCTTATCAAATATAAACTTTATAAGAAATTGATAAAATATTAGTTTGAATTTTATATGTATGTGAAATCCTTATAAAAGATAAAATTGATAAGAAATTGATAACATTATATTAGTTTTAAATTTATGTGGAATTATTAATCTTTAAATATATATAAAAATTTTGAAAATTGAAATATTGTAAGAAAATTTATAAATATAAAGTTTTGTGGTATGTACAATTTAATAAAATAAATTCATTAATGTAACAAAAACTTGGTACATTTCGTAAAAGTTTGTAATTTCGAAATATTATTTATAGGAATATGCATTTGAATTTTTTTTTTAAGGGAAGAATAAACTTATAATTGAGTACATTTATATTTTAAAAATAAATCTAAAACAACATTATTTTTTTTTTTGGTAGAAAAGGAAAAGAAAAATGAATAACAACAAACTACCCAGGAATTAGCCTAGGGAAGCTAACCCCAATCCTATCTTCTAAGAGAAGATGAGAGATGAAACTAGGGGAAACAGGAAGGGTAGTAACGCCTAACGTCCCTTCATGGCCCGCCGCCGCCAAGCGATCAGCAACACGATTCTGCTCTCTAAAAATGTGTCTGAACTCTACGAACTCAAAGGAGGAGCAAAGCCTTATAATAGCTTTGATGAGGTTGCGACTGTTAAGACCCATAGAATGATTCTCAGAAATCATTTTGATTGCTTCCAAATTATCAGACTCCACAGAGAGCCTCTTAACACCCAGCCTTTTAGCAAGATTGATTCCAGTAAGAATAGCCCAAAGCTCCGCAGAAAAGGAAGAACCCAACCCTAAATTCTGGGAGAACCCAGAAAGCCAGACGCCCCCTACATCTCTAAGCACACCTCCAGCCGCAATCTTACCGTTACTGAGGCAGGAACCATCAGTATTCAGCTTCACAACCCCCTCTCTTGGCCTGCTCCATCCCACGAGATGGACATCACAACACTGAGAGGCTCTGGCAAGGGACTCTCCTTTGAAACTATCGATAATAGAGAAAAGTTTTTTCGAGAAGAAATCAGCTAAGTTTGTCATAAAAACAGTTTTATCTCCAAAAATCTCCTCGTTTCTCCATTTCCAAACTTGGTGACAGATAATAGCAAAGAAAATGTCACCATGCTCCATGTATGGAAGCAACTTTCCTCTAACACCATCAGAGAACCAGTCGACCTCAGAATGTGCCATGAAGGAAGAGAAAATATGGTGTGGGAGAATTTTCCTCCAAACCTCTTTACTAATAGAGCAATCTCTAAGAGCATGGCACAAAGTCTCAACATGGCCTCTGCATCTACTGCATCTAAAACAACATTATAATTATTAAAGTTGAATGATATTTTTCTTCAATCAATTTTATCAGCCTAAATATTGTATTTCGCTGTTTCTCCATATAATTCAGGCCATTTGAAATCATCAATTTTACTAAAAATTCCTTGATTAACAAAAACATTGAATTTGATCTTGACTACTGTTTGAAAATTTCTCTATTTGTGGGCTCTTTTTTCTTTTTTTATATATAAAGGGAAACAAACTAGGTCAAATGGAGACCCATTTACATATTTAACCCATTTACTCAACCTACTACATATCTAGACTGTTTTAGGTGACTTTCCCATAATACCCTAATCTTTCATCTTCTCCTTCCCCTTTCTCTTCCAAATGCACGATTTTTGTGGCTTCACCCAAAATGGCTCCTCCTCCTTCCACAGGGATCTAACCTGCAAGATCTTCAACACGTTTTCCTCACCTCTCTCTCCATTCTCGACTAAGACAACGTTCGTTTCTTTTATATCATTGTCATATATTCTTCATATGCTTCAGTGGTTCCTGGTTCGACTGTTCTTGAATTTTTTTTCTGGTATTACGGCTCTCTTTCTACTATTGCGATTTACTGCTGGTTTTCTGGTCTTCATCTTCAAGTTGTGGTTGTTCTCTCAATTTTCTGGTTCTATTGGTTCTATGTTTTTCATCTCCCATCGGTTTTCTCAGTTTCTTCGTTCGACGATCGATATTCTTCATTTTCTTTGGCTTTCATCTCCGATATTCTCCACAATCTTGTTCTAAATTTTGATAATGTTATGATTTTAATGTTAGAATCCGTTGTTGTTTGCCATTTTTTGTTCAACTAAACCAAACATTCGCTTCGCAGGCTTCGCATATGCTAACTAAAATCATCAACTAAACCAAACATTAGCTTCGCAGACTTCGCATATGCTAACTAAAATCATCAACTAAACCAAACATTCACTTCGCAGGCTTTACATATTAGCTTCGCAGACTTCGCATATTAGCTTCGCAGACTTCGCATATATGCTAACCTCTGCGAAGTCAGACGGAAGGAAGACAACCGAGCGTAAATATTGAGGGTAGTATGGGAAAGTCACACAAAAACAGTCTAGATATGTAGTAGGTTGAGTAAATGGGTTAAATATGTAAATGGGCCTCCCATTTAGCCTAGTTTTGTAATTTACCCATAAATAAATTGCATTAGAGAATATTAATTGGAAATAATATCTTCTGCAACGTTATAAACTCAATACTAATATTAAAAGTTCTCTCTACCTTTAACAATATCATTAAAAAAAATTCCATTTTGTTAATATAGAAAACAAGATGATAACATCGAGATATTATTTACGGGATCAAAGAGGATATTTACCAAAACGACTGCGTACTCGGACGATCCGGAAAGCAGTGGCATATCAAGCAAGCCATCCGAGTGGCGGATCACATAGATTCCCCCACACGCTATCCGTAGTCAAACCTACGGGAGACTCGTCATCATGCCTCGATCCGCCCGTCTAGCGGTTGAGCCGATTCCCAATAAAGGCAATTAATAATCCATTAATGAGCTAACGGTCATACTTGAATAAGATCAGTAACCGCCATTAATGAGGCATTAATGGAGACTTTCTGATTACTGGGAGTTACGATTACATAACTATAAATAGCTTGCATCCCAAACTATTGAGGTACACACTTTACGCTCTCCTTAAACCCTACTCTGTCATTATAGTTTATTCTCTACACATATACTGACTTTAGCATCAGAGCTTCCCCCCGTCGAACCCAACGACGCCCCCCGCAGGGAAGGAATCTGGTCAAAATTTCATCACCAGTTATCAATTGGTGCGGTGAAGGTGGAGGTCCTAATCCAAAAAGGACTCAGTTCACAACCCAAACATGGCAAGTGCGGGATCAAACCCCTTAACCGGAACTACAACTCCAATCATACCACCATCAGTTAATCCTTCTACGAACGCTGGTCGCGGTGATCCTGATGCGCCAACCGTTCATAATGAAAGGGATATGTCGTCAGAATCCTTCTAGGATATTTGCGCGAGTGTTGCAGGGAGAGAGCACGAACCCATTATGGAGGGTCAATTAAGGGCCTAGCTCGACAACCACGATGTGGGAGGAGCCACGACAGGGACTATTCCCACGCTGAATCGGCATCGTCTGCCAACGCCAACCCTATCTCAATGGCAAAACGCCTATCTAAGGCCCGGTGCTTCCTGTGATTCGTCATTTTTTCTCTCCCAGCCTGTGGATTCAACAATCGTTAATCCGGAGCTCGCTAGTGATATACCAATAAACCGAAGTTTATTTTCCTATATACCAGAGGGAAGCAGGTTGAACGATCAGAGACCCCCGAGGAACACGACAAACCCAGGGATTACTATTGGCGGACCTCGAGCTCCTCCAGTACAAACTGGGACGCCGGAGGATCAAGGTCAAAATAACCCAACGACGGATCAGCCAAGGGGCGAACGTGATGGTCACAGACACAGGAAACGAACTAGATCACATAGGAAGGGACGATCCAAATCGCGTTCACATCACAGACGCCGAGCTGGATCCCCCCGATGTGGAAGATCGCCCCTACCTCCGGAGCGAAGAGAGGGTGAACGCCGAGCTGGGTCACCTCGCTAGGCCATGCAGCACCCGCCACCAAATCGAGGAGGAGGCGGGCGGTCTCCGCCAAGGGGATGGGATGGCGGCGGAGAGAGGTCACCATCAGAGCCTTCATCAGAATCTAGCTCTTCTTCCTCACAACGGAGCAGGTCTCCTAGTAGGAGACGTCCGAGGAGGAATCAAGGTTCTATAGCAGATCAGATCAGGGCACAGATACGCAGACAGAACGAGGAAAATGCTAGACACAATCCGTTCGCCAATCGTGAATCGCCTTTCACTGCGTGGATTCAAGCCGAGGAAACTGACAGGCATTTTAAGATCCCAAACATACCAGCCTACTCCGGCGAAGATAATCCTGAAGCTCATGCGAGGAAGTATCGCATGTTACTTGGACTTAACCGTGCAAGTGAAGCACTGTTGTGCCGGATGTTTATCACCACACTAAAAGGTCCAACATACGATTGGTTTCAATCTCTCCCCTCGGGATCGATAAACAGCTGGGATCAGTTGAGTAGGGAATTTTGTGCAAAGTTCGCAGGGAGCATTCCGCTAGTGGTTAAATCGCGAAAGCTCTTCGAGCTAAAGCAAAAAGAAAATGAATGTCTTCGGGAGTATGTCGACAACTTCAATAAGTTATGAATTTGCATTGTTGATATGGATCTCTCCATAGCAGTTGAAGCAGTGGTAAAAAATACTATTGAAACACCTTTCCACATGATTTTGATTTGACAAAATTATTTAAGTAAAATTAAATATATTCTAAACACACTAAGTTTAAATGCTTTGATTTATTACACTAATGTGTTTGTTCAATGTTGAGTTAAATTTTTTATAAGACATAAAGACTAAAAGGCTTAAAGCCCAATACGAAAGTCAAAGCCCAAGTTAAACAGATCAAGACTACTCGGCCCGCGTGTGCAAAACGCTGTCGTTATGTACAAAACGCAGCTCAGCGTAAGAAGGATTGAGAAGACCTTCGTTGAACAACTTCGGAACGAAGCTGCTGAGTTGAATCGACAAAGAGTACAAGACAGCAGCTGAGCAAGAACAACTTCCAGACAAAGTATTTCTACTTTGGGTAAAGTTCAGAAGACACAGAAAGCTGTCTAGTTGACCTTACCATAAATGGAGAGACATTCTGCCGCACTGACTAAAAGCTGCTCAGCACTGACCGAAGACAGAAGATACTTGACTCTGATTGGCCAAGAGCACTGAGCAGGACTGGGTGACAACGACAGGAAGCCGTTTCCCTCCAACGGTTATTTCGAAATTCGAAATGACTGATGTCTCAGACGTCTCTATAAATAGAGCCTTTCAGTTGCTTCACTAAAAAAAACACAGAACCTTATCAATCCATTACGCTGACCAAAATTCTACTCAAAGTTCTGTGAGAAAAAGCAAAGCAAATACTTACACCAAATTCTATATCTTTTGTGTAAAAGTCTAGAGTGATTATTCAATCATCTAAGGTGTCTTAGCAATTGTTGTTTAGGACAAATCTTTATCATTTCTAGAGATTAGAAAGGAGAGGCTGAGTACTCGGTTATAGTACTCAGCGAGAGATTAGGAGTGAGTAGAGGTATAGAGGAATGTACTCTTGTTATACTCAGCTTCTAAGTTGTAAAAGGTTTGATGCTCTACCATTAAAGAGCTCAGTAGAGAATTCGAAAGCTTGGAACGTGTTCCAGGGACAGGACGTAGGCTTAGAGGCCGAACCTGGATAAATCTGCTGAGTAACATCTTTCTAACCTTAAACTCCTTAATATATATATTGCTTGCTTAAACAAAACTGACCAAGTAAGAGGTCACGTTGAGTTGTGTGTATTGAGTATCTGAGTTCAGGAATAGACTCAAGTGCTATCTCCTGACTCAAAGAAAGAAGCTGACTTAGTCACCAGTTGACTAAGCTAGTGTCTTAATTTACTCAGCGCGCTGTGTAATCATTTAAAAAAACAAAAAAGAAGTCAGCCTTAACGTACTCAAATTTTAAATAGTTCCTATCCCCCCCCTTGGAACTAACTTGTTACGTTATAAGGGACCAACAAGTGGTATCAGAGCTTAAAAGCTCACTGTGAAAGGGTTAACTACCTTGAGCTGATCCCCACTATGGCTGAAAACAGCACTCGGTTTCTCCCAGGAAACTAGACAACTCAGATCTTACCTGAGGGGTTGTCTATTACTCGGCCTCCCCTATTTTTCGGGTCTAACTACACCTTCTGGAAGAATAGGATGAAAAACTTTATTCAGGCAACAAATATGAGTGCATGGCTTTCAATAGTCCAAGGCCCATTTGTTCCTGTTGAAGTTGTGGCTGGCCAAACAGTTGTCAAAGCTGAGGCCAAATGGACAGAGGATGATCTCAAGAAGCTACAAAATCACGCTTCGGCTATAAACATTCTTCACTGTGCGCTTGATGCTGCAGAATATAACAAGATATCAGGTTGTGAGTCAGCGCAAGAGATCTGGAAGAAGCTGGAGGTGACCTACGAAGGAACCAACAAAGTGAAGGAGTCCAAGGTGAACCAGCAGATGAGACTGTACGAGCTGTTCGAAATGAACGATGATGAAGGAATCTCTGACATGAATGCAAGGTTTACAAACATCATCAACGAGCTCAAGAGACTTGGGAAGATCTTCACTGAGGAAGAACAAGTCAAGAAGATTCTTAGGAGTCTTCCTAAAAACTGGCAAGCAAAGAAGAGCGCTGTTGAGGAAGCTCAAGACTTAACCACCTATAAGTATGATGAACTCATCGGCTCACTGCTGACCTATGAGATCTCGATGAAGAATTTCGAGGTGAAGGAAAAGTCTAAAGACAAGAAGCAAAAGTCTCTTGTCATGAAAGCTGACTCCACTGATGGAAGCTCAACAGACGATGAAGAGATGGCTATATTTACCAAAAAGATGAAAAGTCTGTTCAAAAAGAATGACAGATATTCTAAGAAGCCTTATAAAAAGTTTGATAAGTACAAAGCTGACTCCAGCGACAGCAAGTACAAGAAGGACAACTGAAAGCCCATTACTTGCTTTGAATGTCATCAAACTGGCCATATCAAGTCAAGCTGTCCCTCGCTGAGGAAAGAAAGAAAGAACGGCAAGAAGGCAATGGTGGCAACCTGGAGTGATAGTGATGATTCATCATCATCTGAAGCTGATGCCACTGAGTCAGCGAAGATTTGTTTCATGGCTGACGAACTTGCTGAGCCATGTGCTTCTGAGTATGCTGACCCCTCCATTGCATCTGATGATGAGGAACAGTCAACTGAGGTAATATCACTACCCTTGCTCAGAAATGAAATGGTTAATGCCCTGAGTGATCTTTACACACTTGTCAAAAAGTGTAATAAAAAGGTTAGAGCACTCAGCAGGCGATGTGACGAGGTTGAGGAGGTCAAACTGAGTGACCTTCGATATCTTCTTCAGGACAACTCAGATTTGCATAGTAACATTGGAATTATTCCAAAAGTTTGTCTTTGAGGTCCAATCAGATTCTAAGAAACTGAGAAAGGACGTCACATCCATTCAGAACCAACTAAAGGTTCCAAGCAAAAGAAATATTCCTCTGAATACTCAGTACCGAAGTACTAGTCAGCAGAGATGGAATCCTCAGCGGAATGTCTAGTGTGACTTCTATGGGAAGAAAGGACACACCACAAAGGTGTGCTGGCACGCTCAGCACTGGGGTGCTGACCAGTCAGTGAGAAATCCTAAACGGAAGGTCAGCTGTGACTTCTGTGGAAAGAATGGCCATACTGTCCAAGTATGCCGCCATAAAATAAAATATGATGCTTTACCTGTTGAACCTAACAAGCAAGGACCCAAAAAGAATTGGGTACCTAAAAGTAACTAGTTACATTGCAGGTAAGCCTGAGATGTGCTGAAAAGTCAAAAATGTGGTATATTGACAGCGCATGCTCGAGGCATATGACTGGTGATGAAACTCAGTTCATCACATTCGAGCATAAACGAGGAGGAAGCGTAAGTTTTGGAGACAACAAAAAGGGTAAGATAGTAGGGTCAGGAACCATTGGAGGTAATCCAACTATTGAGTCAGTCTCCCTAGTCAGCGGACTCAAATATAACTTACTCAGCGTAGCTCAGCTATGTGACAATGGGAGAAAAGTTATATTTGATGACACTGGATGTAAAATATTCGAGGGTAAAACTAATGAGTTAATTTTAACTGCCCCTCGCATTGATAATGTCTTCATGCTGAACTTAGAGAAAAAGTTTTCAAAAACTGTATGCTTTGTTTCAAAGGAAGAAAATTCCTGGCTATGGCACAGGAGACTTGGTCATGTAAGCATGGACCTCCTGGCCAAATTAGCAAGAAAGCAATTGGTTGAGGGACTGCCAGAACTTAAATTTGAAAAAGATCAACTATGTCACGCTTGCCAAGATGGAAAACAAACCAAACAATCTTTTCATAGTAAAAATATTGTCTCAACTAAGCGTCCGTTAGAGTTACTACACTTGGATCTCTTCGGTCCAGTCCAGCCGCTGAGTCTGGGTGGAAGAAGATTTTCCTTGGTCATTGTAGATGACTTTTCTCGGTACACTTGGATCATCTTGCTGAGTAGCAATGATGAGACCTTTGAGACATTTTCAAATTTGGTTAGAAAACTTGAAAATGATAAAGACCTAAAATTGGCTCACATCCGAAGTGATAATGGTGGAGAATTCAAAAACCAATAGTTTGTTGAATTCTGTGAAGCCAGCGGCATTGACCATAATTTTTCTGCTCCTAGGATGCCTCAATAAAATGGGGTTGTTGAAAGGAAGAACAGAACCTTGGTTGAAATAGCCAGGACAATGCTGAGTGAGCATAGGCTTCCAAAGTACTTTTGGGGAGAAGCTGTTAACACAGCATGCTATATTCTTAATAGGGCTCTTGTTAGACCTATACTAAAGAAAACCCCCTACGAACTTTGGAAAGGACGAAAGCCCAACATTGGATACTTTCGAGCCTTTGGCTGTAAATGTTTTATTTTAAACACCAAAGATAGCTTAGCTAAGTTTGACTCAAAAGCTGATGAGGCTATCTTTTTCGGCTACTCAACAAACAGCAAAGCATACAGAGTTTTAAATAAACGAACTCAAGTCTTAGAAGAGTCAGTACATGTTGAGTTCGATGAAACTAACCCTGCAGGAAGATATCTGCCGCTGACCGAGGATGATCCACACTCAGTACCCGCTGATCAAGATACAGCCGCTGAGTCATTCCCTCAAGGGCTGACCAAAGGTAAAAGTGAACCTCAAATTGTTTTCACTGACCAGTCTACACCTGCAGAGATTGTTGAAACACAGACAGCACAAGACATCAATCTACCAAAGGAGATAAGGATACCAAGAGGACACTCAGAGAGTGCTATTCTTTATGCCGCTGAGAATACCCTGATGATAAGAAACCAACTCAGGAGATACCTCAGCAACGTAGCCTTCGTCTCAGTTCAGGAACCAAAGAACTTCACTGATGCTGAGGACGACGAATTCTGGATGAGCTCAATGCAAGAGGAACTTGATCAATTCAGAAGAAACGATGTATGGGAGTTAGTGCCACATCCAAGAAGTCAGAAGACCATTGGAACAAGATGAGTCTTCCGCAACAAGCTGGATGAACAAGGAAATGTAGTCAGGAACAAAGCAAGGCTTGTAGCTCAGGGCTACAGTCAGCAAGAAGGTATTGACTACGGTGAGACCTTTGCCCCAGTGGCAAGGCTAGAGGCTATTAGAATTTTATACGCCTATGCAAGTTATATGAACTTTAAACTGTTCCAAATGGATGTTAAGAGTGCATTCCTTAATAGAGTTATAAACGAGGAAGTTTATGTTAATCAACCTCCAGGGTTTGAGAATCCTAAATTCCCAAACCACGTTTATAAACTCAAAAAGACTCTGTACGGCCTCAAGCAAGCACCACGTGCTTGGTATGAGAGGCTGACCAGTTTCCTGCTGACTAGAAACTATGTCAGAGGCAAAGCTGATACAACCTTATTCATTAAGAGAAAGGGTAAAGATACCCTGCTGGCTCAAATATATGTTGATGATATTATTTTCGGTGCTACTAATGAGTCAATGTGCAAGGAATTTAGCAAGCAAATGCAGACTGAGTTTGAAATGTCAATGATGGGAGAACTCAACTTCTTCCTTGGACTTCAAATCAAACAAGGGAAAAATGGCATCTTCATCAGTCAAGCTAAATATGCCAAGGAGATATTGAAGAAATATGATCTTGAAAATTGCAAGACAATATCCACTCCTATGGGCACTGACACTGTCCTCTGTGCTGACGAGAATGGTAAGTCGGTAGACAGCAAATTGTATCGAGGTATGATAGGCTCTCTACTTTACTTAACAGCAAGTAGACCGGACATTCAGTTCTCAGTATGCTACTGTGCTAGATATCAATCTAACCCTAAGGAATCTCATTACATAGCTGTAAAAAGAATCCTTAGATATTTGCAAAGCTCAGTGAACACAGGTTTATGGTATCCCAACACTCATGGTTTTACACTCATTGGATACACTGACGCTGACTATGGATGAGACAAGCTTGAACGAAAAAGCACCTCTGGAGGATGTCACTTCTTAGGAAGCTGTCTTGTATCCTGGTTCAGCAAGAAGCAGGGGTCAGTAGCCTTGTCTACCACTGAAGCTGAGTACATTGCTGCTGGACACTGTGTTGCTCAAGTCCTATGGATTAAGCAACAGCTTGAAGACTATGGTGTTCAAACAAAGACAATTGAGGTCAAATATGACAACAAAAGTGTTGATCTATCAAAGAACCCAATTCAGCACAGCAGGATGAAGCATGTCAGCATCAGACATCACTTCATTAGAGACCATGTACTCAAGGGTGAGATAAAGCTGACCTATGTCCCAACGGATGAGTAGCTTGCGGATATCTTCACAAAGCCATTGGTATGTTTAATCCTCTTTAGTAAATTCCAGCTCTTAATATATATTCATACTGAGTGAATTACCATGCTGAATGACTTATGCTATTACTTGCTAAGTGGATAGATGTATGCTGAGTGTTTAATGCTAAATGAATGAATATCACATACTGAGCAAATATGCGCACTGAGTAGTTATCTCAAACTGAGCAACCAACTACTTAAACCATCCGTTTGTATAAAACTGACTACTCAGAATATAGAACGTTTAGAATTCTAAACGCTGAGTGTAAGATCCGTTGCATTTAATGCTAAAGCACGCGAATAGCCACCTAGGATGACGTATGCGCCGAATGTGTCATAAAAGCCAGGATCCTTGTCGGTTGACAATCCCAAGGCAAAACTGACACATGGATTCGATAAGATCCATCTCTCACATCTATAAATAATGGGCGAATCCCCATTTTTATCTCTTTACACTTACCAAATTCTCTGGCATAAATACTTTCTCTCAAAACTTCAAAACCCCTCTCTGAAACTATGACAAAGATCTCCTTGAACATTTCCGGTGCCGGTCACTTTAAGACCAGTTCCGATGAACCTTCCAGGCATTCTACTCCACCTGGAACGACTAAGGCCACTACACCGAGCAAAGGCAAGGCTGGCCAAGCCACCTCCTCTAAAGGAAAGCCGACCAAAGTCAGAACCTATACTAAGGTCTACGAAGACGTTAGAGAGTGCAAGATAGACCACTCAAGATGGTTCTCTGAGGCTTTCGTAGAAACCGAACAACCATTCTGTGAATGGATATCAAAGAATGGCTGGACCGAGCTGTTCTCAATCAGAGATCCAACTTACCCTGACTTAGTAAGGGAATTCTACCATAATCTGCGGGTTGCTGACGATAACCAGGACTACCTAGTAACTGTGGTAAAAGAGAAAACAATTTTTATCAACCCTACCTGCCTTGCCAACTTGTTGAAACTGAAGAATGAAGGAACAAAACTGAGGAGGACTGGTGATCATGAAGGAACTGGGTACTCTGCCACCTTCTGCAAGCCCGCTGGCCATTCTGGAGAAATTTCCAGTTCCTCAATGGGCCAGCACCAAAAGATGGCACACTACCTGCTGACCAATTATATCTTCCCGGAGATAAATTGCACCAGTTCAGCAACAAACTTCGAGCAATGCTTCATATGGCATATGCTGACCTACAAGCCCATCAACATGCCAGTATTCTTAATTGCCGGCTTCCAAAGGAGCACTGGAACTCTTAGGCTGGGCTCACTCATAACCAGAATCCTCATGCCCATCAACATGCCAGTATTCTTAATTGCCGGCTTCCAAAGGAGCACTGGAACTCTTAGGCTGGGCTCACTCATAACCAGAATCCTCATAGACCATCAGATTGACCTATTGATAGGGGTCAAAAACCCCTATCTTTGGGTACGGTTTTAGGACGGGTTTTAGCATTATTTAGTTAATAAGCGAGCATTTCTCGCATTTAAATGCTTTTGTGTGAGTTAGTTAGGAATTGGAAATGTTTTATTTATTTTTCGTTGTTTAGGCTCGTTTTATGACCAATTTAGGCAATTACGGCCAAAATAGCATGCACAGTATAATTCCGTTATCTTTTGAAGCTAATTGGTCCGTCAAAAGTCGCACCAAACGAAGCGTTTGCTCAAAATAAGCGATTGGCGGGTCAATTTAGCCTTTGGACTAATGTTATCTGGAGTTTCTGTACATGCGCAGGTATAAATTCGGACGAAAAAGGCATCGACGGCAGTCGGCAAGCACGCGGGGGCATACCGGGCAAGAATGCTCGACGAGCGGGCCTCCGTAGGCCATGCCTGCTCGCCGAGCAGGCCCCTAGAGGCCTACTCGCCGAGCAGGCCGCCAGAGGCCTGCTCGCCGAGCAGCTCGCCCTGCTCGGCGAGCAGACCTGCGGGAATTGGTCAAAAAGACCAATTCCGCCCCCACGATGCCACGACGGACCCCACGACTTCCTACCTGCATAAGGACACGAAAATAGGTCAAAAAGAGGGCCGAGCCACGCCTATAAATAGATTTTTTCCAATGTAAATTAGTATCTTTCATTTATTTGTAAATTACTTTAGCTTTCCCCTTGTAATTCCTCTCCATCTCCTCTATATCCTTCAAACCTCCATTGAAGCTCCTTCAAAGCTTTTCTCGAGGAATTATCAAGGTTCGTCCTTAAGATTAGGTCACCGGATGCAGAGTAAACAGGTTCCCTGAAAGGGATTTTTGTATCTCCTTTTATCTTTCCTTGTTTGTACTCTTTGATACAGTTGCCGAACCTAGCTTATTGTATCTTGTGACATTGTTCTTCGCCTTTAATAATAATTTAGCTCTTATTTTGTTCTATGATTATTTGTCTAATCTCTGTCTTATGCTTTATTCAATTGGTTTAACTCATTCAAAAGCTCCAAAATCTAGTAGGCACATATTGCGAGCTGAATCTGACCTAGTCAGAGCCTAGGAGATTGACAACCTCTTAGTTGATTAAGCGCCAATTTACTGAGCCTTAGACCTAGTTTCGGCCTTAGGGAATCACGCGCTAGGAACCTCAGGAGGGTAAGTAGGGTTAATCGCCTTGAATACAAGTGACTCAGATTAGGTTTTATTCAATAGACCTAACAATCTATCTTCATTATTATCGTTCATACCATGTTCCTTCGGGTAATTGCATCTAGTGAAAGATCAATTAGGAGTAGTTTAACTTAATTAGGGGTAGAGTAGCTTAATTAGGCATAGAATAACTTAGTTAGAATCAGATAACTTAGTTAGGATTAGTATAATTCAACCTAGGAGTAGATTAACTTAATCAAACAAACTCAAAACCCCCTAAGCCTAGATAACTCCTGAAACCAAGTAGCTCGATACTTGCAGAAATAAATCCTGTGGACGATAACCTGGACTTAACCAGAAATTTATTACTTGATAACGACGGGGTACACTTATCCCTTAGTGAGTCCTCATCCCAACTTAGGTGAGGGCGCATCACCTATTCGAGGAAACTGAGGCCCAAGGCTCTGAGATCACAGCTGCTGCGCTGCGTGCCTTGAAGTTTGACCAACCGGTTAAGAAAGCCAAAGGTGGTGATCAGCCTGCTAAGGAGACTGTCCCAAAGAAGGGCAAAAGAACAAAGGCTCCAGCTGCCCGCAAAAGGAAAGCTGTTGGGACTCCTTCGAAAGATGCTGAGTCGCCGGCCAAGAAGCTGAAGTCACCTGCTCAAAAAGGTCAGGAGAGACCTAAGTCAGCTAAGAAGAGAAACAGGCAAGATGAGCCTGATACAGAAGAAAGAATGGATGCTGATGAACAACCTCTGAAAAAGAAAAAGTCTTCAGAGCTGACCCCTATTGATGCTATCCCCACTGACTTCATTAATCCTAGTGACTCTCACTTCACACAATGTCAGGGAACTGAAGCTGAGCATCAAGAAGACAATGTACAACTGGATGATCAGTTCATCACACAGGTTGAAGAAGAGCTAGAAGAAGATGAAGGGAATGATCAACAGGAGGAAGAAGAAAGTGATCAGGATAACACTGAGGAGACAACCAATGGAGAGGAAGCTGCTGACCCAACTAATACTGAGTTGGCTGCAGAAGAAGAACAAGAACAAACTGACCAGCTCAATGCTGATCAAGAAGAGACTTCTCCTCCTCACTCAGTAGAGTGTATCCCAGCTGACACTACACCTCCTCGAAGAAGAAGACTAGTAAAGGCAAGTTAGACAACTGTCATTGACCTTCCTGTTCAGAAGCCGACCAAAGATCCTTCTACACTTAAGCTAAAGTTTTTCAGTAAACAAACTCCTTCTTCTATACCAGCTTCTCTTAAAAAGCAAGCCTCTGTTTCTTCACTACAAGAACAAGCCGACTTGAATGCTTTTGCCAACCCTTCAAGCCAAACCGAGCAAGTTCTCGTAAATGCTGCTGCTCCAAGCACTGTGTTGACTCAGGACATTCCTGCCCCTGTCAGCACGGAACCCAATCAGCTTACTTCTGCACCAACAATCATTCCTGCCGATAAATCACCTCTACAAGAGAACCAAGTGCAGATTGAAAACCCCATTCCAGTCACTGACCATGTCGTCCCTGAGAAAAATCCGACTCCTCCATCAACTGGTCACACTGAGGAAACTAGGCAACCTGATGAAGGATCACTTAGCTATCTGTATGCCACCGAGTCTGGTAGATAACTCATCAACTCGATGCAGTCATTAATTAAGGATCTTCATCACAATGCTGAACCTACTGCTGGGTCTACCAACAATGAGTCAACTCAGCTGTCCCAAGTCACTCATCTTTTCAATGAAGTTAAAGGACTGAAGGATCTGCTAAGTGATATGATCTCAATTCAATCACAACAGCCCAAGCAAGACTCAATAACGAAGCTGGCTGAGCTCCAACTGACAACGGTTCAACATCTCAACACTCTTCAAGGTCAATTCCATACCTTGTCAGCTGCGAACACTCGATATGCCACTTCTGCTGAAGTTAAGATGCTCTTTGACCAGCTTCATACTGAGCAAACCAAGACCAACAATCAGCTGGCTTCCTACTCTCAATGCTCAGTGGAGCAAATTCGCGAAGCCGTTCGTTTTCTGAACTTGAATAAGCAAGAAATGGACACTGACCAAATGAAGCAGAATGAGATACTGGTCACTACCCAAAAGACTTTCACTCATGTGCGTCACTACAATATCCAGCGTCAATATTATGACTCAGCCCTGCTGAAGACATTTCATCAAATTTTTGCTGCACTGTCAGATACAATTACTTGGGTGGGTAAGTCTCAAGCCTACATACTGAGCATGCTCAGCGCAGCCGAACTCGGCATACCTAAAGAGGTCTTGGATGAAGGGGTTATTGTCTTCGACGGCATCAATGAAAGTGCCGACAAGCTCAAGGAGTTGTCCGCCTTACTAACCAACGCGGTCTTAACCGACTCCTTTAGAATTCCTCCTCCTCCCGATGCTGACAAAACGGGGGAGAAAGAACAAGCTAGAACTCAGCCCGAGGCTGCTAGAAGTAGTCAGTCTAAGCATAAGAAGAAGAACTAGAAATAGGCTAACTCAGTTCATTTGTAGTTTCTATGTTTCTTTTTGCTTATCTTTTTGCTGTATATGCTGACTACTTTATTTCAATACAATACTTGCATCTTTTATCCAAACTTGAGTTATCTTAATATGATGCTGAGTATTATGTTACTAGGTATCTTCAAATACATCAACTGTGTTTACTGCTTATAATACTTGTTGATTGTATGATATGCTGATAAAATGTTTGACATTATCTTGTATGTTTATTAAACACTGTCTCATAAGACCCATTGAACAATAAAATACTCAGCGCTCTCTGAATGTTAAATATTCCGCTTAACACTGAGTAAAATAGAATATATTCTTTAAGTTAACCTATATCTGTAAACTGACCTTAGACTTACTCAATTAAACCTTAAAATTTTTAGAGTAAAACTAAGTCAGTAGCTCAACCCTGACGGGGGAGTCTGCTAAGTAATATTAGGTCAACTATCATGGGGGAGCTCAACACTGAGTTCTTCGCTGAATAGTTTTGCCAACATCAAAATGGGGGAGTTTGTTGAAACACCTTTCCACATGATTTTCATTTGACAAAATTATTTAAGTAAAATTAAATATATTCTAAACACACTAAGTTTAAATGCTTCAATTTATTACACTAATGTGTTTGTTCAATGTTGAGTTAAATTGTTTATAAGACATAAAGACTAAAAGGCTTAAAGCCCAATACGGAAGTCAAAGCCCAAGTCAAACAGATCAAGACTACTCGGCCCGCGTGTGCAAAACGCTGTCGTTATGTACAAAACGCAGCTCAGCGTAAGAAGGATCGAGAAGACCTTCGTTGAACAACTTTGGAACGAAGCTGCTAAGTTGAATCGACAAAGAGTACAAGACAGCAGATGAGCAAGAACAACTTCCAGACAAAGTATTTTTACTTTGGGTAAAGTTCAGAAGACACAGAAAGCTGTCTAGTTGACCTTACCATAAATGGAGAGACATTCTGCCGCACTGACTAAAAGCTGCTCAGCACTGACCGAAGACAGAAGATACTTGAATCTGATTGGCCAAGAGCACTGAGCAGGACTGGGTGACAACGACAGGAAGCCGTTTCCCTCCAACGGTTATTTTGAAATTCGAAATGACTGAGGTCTCAGACGTCTCTATAAATAGAGCCTTTCAGTTGCTTCATTAAAAAAAACACAGAACCTTATCAAGCCATTACGCTGACCAAAATTCTACTCAAAGTTCTGTGAGAAAAAGTAAAGCAAATACTTACACCAAATTCTATATCTTTTGTGTAAAAGTCTAGAGTGATTATTCAATCATCTAAGGTATCTTAGCAATTGTTGTTTAGGACAAATCTTTATCATTTCTAGAGATTAGAAAGGAGAGGCTGATCACTCGGTTATAGTACTCAGCGAGAGATTAGGAGTGAGTAGAGGTATAGAGGAAGGTACTCTTATTATACTCAGCTTCTAAGTTGTAAAAGGTTTGATGCTCTACCGTTAAAGAGCTCAGTAGAGAATTCGAAAGCTCGGAACGTGTTCCCAGGACAGGACGTAGGCTTAGAGGCCGAACCTGGATAAATCTGCTGAGTAACATCTTTCTAACCTTAAACTCCTTAGTATATATATTGCTTGCTTAAACAAAACTGACCAAGTAAAGAGGTCACGCTGAGTTGTGTGTATTGAGTATCTGAGTTCAGGAATAGACTCAAGTGCTATCTCCTGACTCAAAGAAAGAAGCTGACTTAGTCACCCGTTGACTAAGCTAGTGTCTTAATTTACTCAGTGCGTTGTGTAATCCTTTAAAAAAAATAAGTCAGCCTTAACGTACTCAAATTTTAAATAGTTCCTATCCCCCCCCTTGGAACTAACTTGTTACGTTATAAGGGACCAACAAATACAACTTGCAAGAGCTTGCAGGTGGATCTAATCAGAAACAAACCAAAGAATATGGCGGAGCTGATGGAGAGGTGTAAGGATTTCATGAAAGTTGATGACATCCGAAGAGAGTCGGCGTCTCCTCCAAAAAGAAGGAAAGGCGAATCCCGAAGGCGGGATAAGGAAAAAGAAAAGCCCTCTGACTCATCCTCCCGAAATAGGCAAAGGGGCTCTAAGAACAAATTAGCATATACGCCATCGTTTACGATGTTAAACGCCTCCAAAGGCGAAGTGCTAATGTGGATAGAGAACAGCCAGCTCAAACGGAGCATTTCATACCCCGAACCAAAATGGGGAGAGTATACCAATACGGGGAGAAACCCCAAAAATTATTGCAAATACCACAGGAGGAACGGTCATGAAACAGATGCATGCTGGGAGCTGGCTAGGGAGATTGAAAGGCTTATCGAAAGAGGAAAACTGGACAGGTTCGTCCAGAACGACAAGAAAGGGGATGGCGATAAGCCAAGAGATGAGCCGAAGAAGAAGGCTAAAGGGGTCATTAATGTCATCGCTGGCGGACCGGGGTATCAGCCTACACTAAAGGAGGCAAAAACTATCGCTCTAGATAGAGCATCACTCAACCGCCCCTTTGCAGATGTTGGCCCGGCGATCCCCCCACATGCAGATGCTCTCGTCATCACTATGATGGTGGAATGATGGGAAATGAAGAGAGTGATGATAGACACTGGCAGTTCGTGCAATGTCATCACTAGGGGAGCATTCGCCAAGTTCAAAGTTGATCCTATTCAAATAGAGACCACCATCGTAGATATCCTGGGAGTAACAGGCCACACATTCTTGATAAAGGGACAAGTGACGCTGGAATGCGAATTAGCAGATGAAGATCAGGTATGGATGAGAGATCTGGAGTTCTCCATCATGGACGGTCAATTGGCATACAACATCATCTTAGGGTGGCCTTTTATCTCAGAGGTGGCGGCTCTCATATCGATACATCATTTGACGATGTACATCCCTACTGCCAAGGGAGGTGTGATGATTAAGGGGAACCAGAAGGTTGCTCAGGAGACATACTCTGCATCCTTATCGATTCGCCTTCAGTCCAAGGATCGATAAAGAAAGTACTCTGCATACTTTGAAGATGAGCTTGTTACGACGGCCCTTGGAGATACAGAAATGTTCCTCATTACAGATGGTAAGCAAGTACGGATCGCCAAAGGACTAAGAGTTGAGATTAAGGAGGATGTTACAAAAGTTCTCCGCGAATCGAAAGATGTATTCGCATGGAAGGATGAGATCCTCACAGGGGTCAGTCTAGATGTGATCACTCATAAGCTCAATATCGCTGAAGACGCGGTCCCAGTGGCTCAGAAGAGAAGGAATCATGGGCTAGAGAGACAGAAAGTGATAGAGGAAGAGATATCTAAGTTAAAAAAGGCGGACGCCATCGAGGAAGTTATTTACACGCAATGGCTGGCGAATGTGGTCCTAGTTAAAAAGGCAGGCGGATCATACCGCATGTGTATCGATTTCACGGACCTTAATAAGGCTTGTCCCAAAGACAACTACCCTTTAGCCTGCATTGATATCCTAGTTGACGGAACCGCAGGACATGCAGTATATTCCTTCACAGATGTGAAGTCGAGTTATCACCAGATCCTTATGGAGCCGTCAGACATGATCAAAACTTCCTTTGTAACTCACCAGACGACTTATTGCTTCAAAGTCATGCCTTTTGGGCTTAAGAACGCTGGAGCTACTTACCAGCGGATGATGAACAAAATATTCGAAGGAAAAAAAGGTGACAACTTCTCAGTTTATGTGGATGACATGATCATTAAGAGCACCACCATGGAGAGGCATGCAGAGGACATAAGAGAAGTCTTAGGAGTCCTTCGTCATTACAACATCAAGCTAAATCCTGAGAAGTGTAGTTTTGGAGCAACTTACGGAAAATTCATGGGGTACATGATCAGCCAGAAAGGAGTAGATCCCAATCTAGATAAAATCAAAGTTGTACTGGATATGAAGGCGCCACAAAATGTCAGAGAGGTACAACGCCTTAATGGGCGGATCATAGCGTTTGGTCGATTCATCTCATACTCTGCTCGTAGATGCCAACCTTTTTATGAAGTGATCAAAAAACAAAAAGCATTCGAGTGGAATGAAGATTGCAAGCAAGCCTTTGAAGGGATCAAACGCTTCCTCTCAGAACCACCTCTAATGAGCAGACCTTTGGAAGGTGAGAATCTGTACATGTATGTTTCTATTACTGATAAAGCAGTTTGCACAGTCATGATAAGGGAAGAAGATGGCCAACAATATCCAATCTACTATGTAAGCAAAGTCCTAAAAGATGCGGAAACTCGGTATTCAAGATTGGATAAGATGGCATTGGCTATAGTCACTACTTCGGTTCGCCTGAGACCTTATTTTCAAGCACACACAGTCATCGTTCGTACCAACATACCCATGAGGAAGGTACTACAAAAGCCAGAAACTTCAGGGAGGCTGATGGAGTTGGCGATCCGCCTAGGCGAGTTCGATGTTCGTTATGAAGGCAGATCCGCCTTGAAAAGCCAAGTCTTGACAGAATTTGTAAACGAATTCACCAAAGAGGGCATAAACCTTCCCAAACCAAAAGTGGAGGAATGGACGATGTACACGGATGGCGCTTCTTCAGTGGAAGGTGCAGGAATAGGCGTAGTAATCAAAGGACCTCATTATATCAAGTTACATTATGCTGCGAAGTTAGAGTTCCCTGCAACGAATAATGCTGCAGAATATGAAGCCTTAATATTAGGGCTACGCCTGCTAAAGGAGATTACGCCAGAGCGAGTTGTGATCTATAGCGACTCTAAGCTAATGGTCAATCGGGTGGTCAAAAACTTTGATGTAAAAGATGAAACTCTGGTCAAGTATGTAGAGGAGGTCAAGAAGCTATTAAACCACCTGGAAGTCAAAGAAACCAAGTGGGAGTTAGTTCACGTACTGCGAGGATCAAACACAGAAGCAGATCACTTGGCTAAGCTGGCTTCAAGCAGAGATCAGTGGGCGGACCTATAGTGCCCATTCGAGGTGAAAGTCAGACCGGCATTCGCCCCAGAAGTCATAGCTCTTCTTACACCCACCGAGGGAGATTGGAGATTGCCGATCCAGCAGTATCTCACAAATGGGACTTTGCCTTAAGACAAAGAGGAAGCCAGACGGACGGTAAGAAAAGCGGCATACTTCTCCGTAATAAATGACCAGCTGTACAGAAAATCTTTTGGACACCCCTGGTTGAAATGTGTTACGATGGAAGAAGGACAAGAGATCCTCAAAGAATTACATGAAGGTGCTTGCAGGGCCCATGAAGCATCCGCCTCCATCCTGAAATAGTCCAGGTTATCCGGATTTTATTGGCCTACGGCAGAAATCGACGCCCAGAAGCTGGTAGAGACGTGTCACAATTGCCAAGTCCATGCAAACGATTCCCACACGGATAAGCACCTACAAAAACCCATTATCAAAGGACGACCTTTTGCCATCTGGGGAATCGACATTGTTGGTCCTTTTCCTCCTACCAAGAGACAAAGGAAATATGTGATAGTAGTTGTGGATCACTTTACAAAGTGGGTAGAGGCCGAAGCTGTCTCCTCCATAAACGCAGAGCGAACGGTCGAGTTTGTCAGGGACAATATCGTCGGAAGATTCGGAGTCCCCCACACGATTATCACTGACAATGGGACGCAGTTCAATTGTGGAGAGTTCAGAGCATTCTGCGAAAGTCAAGGCATTCAGAACAGGTTCGCCTCTGTTTACTACCCCCAATCCAACGGGATGACTGAAGTCATAAATCGAACGATCGTTAAAGGCATAAAAAAGAGACCGGGGGAGCATAACAAAAAGTGGGCGGATCAGCTAATGAATGTCCTATGGGCATACAGAACCACTCCTCGGACAGCAACAGGTGAATCACCGTTCGCCCTCTCCTATGGCGTAGAAGCTGTGATCCCCATTGAGATCCAGGTCCCTAGCGACAGAGTCTTATTCTATTGTGAAGGCAAGAATGACCAAAGGTTGAGGGAAAGTCTCAACCAACTGGAAGCAAAAAAGGAGAAAGCGTATACACGAACGGCCGCCTACAAACAGAGGATCGCAGCCTATCATGACAGACACACCAAGCTTATTGATCTAAACCCAAGAGATCTAGTGCTCTGGAAGACGGACAAAATTCAATCCACGGAGGGCAAAGGAAAGTTGGGAATCACCTAGACGGGACCATACAAGATAGTCACCAATATTGGACCCGCCACTTTCAAGATTCAGGATATGGAGGGGAACACATTGCCACGGACGTGGAATATTCAGAACCTCCATAAATATTTCTCCAGAGAATAAAATGTAACCCAGGTCTTGAGTACTCTTTTTCCTTTAGTAAGGTTTTATCCCATGTGGTTTTTCTTATTAAAGATTTTAATGAGGCTCACACATAGGACCAATTTGCTGTAATAAGGCGAATCGCCATTCAATAAAGAGAAATTTTCATCTTGCAAATTCTTTCTTAAGTATTTCCTTGCAGTAATATAAATATTCCAGATTCAAAAAGGGGGAGGCAACAAACGCATTCCCATGGTAGAATAATGCCATCATGGCATAACTACCTTCTCCTCAAAGATAGGTGAACAATAATCTCAGCAGCGGATCAATTTACCTCAAAGATAGGAAATAATTGATCACCGTCAGAGACAGAGTTAAAACATTTCTCAGACGTGAGATCTTTACACTCTCAAATACTCTTCCCAAAGAAGAGTTTCAAGACCTGGCGGCGGATCGATTCACCTCAAAGATAGGAAGCAAATCGATCGCCTAAGGCAGCTTAACTTCCTCAAAAGGAATAAAAGCTTCAAAGCCTTAAAAAAGGCTCACATTCCAAGGTACGGCTAGCCACCTACCTTGAAACAGCGAAATAAGTCCTAAAACCTAGAAATTTACTTGCTGAAAGATATAAAGCATAAGGTAAAGTTAACGGTTGAAAAAGGATTAATCAAAAAATAACAATTGTACTTAGTTACATTCACAAATGAACTAAACATTTACAGTGGCATCCTCCTTAGTGTCTTTCTCTAAAGATGCACTCTCGGGAGGAACCTCATTCTCCGTAACAACAATTCCCGCCTGAGGAGCCGTATAATCAATCACAGAGTCATTGGCTTTGTCACCCGCCTCTTTGGATGCTTCACCGAGATCATCCGATTCAAGGTTGACAACAGGCTTGCTCTCCTCGCCCGACCCATTCAGCTCCTTCCGAATTTGATCACGGATGAAATCCTTAACGTTCGGTATCCTGTCATACCTAATGCAATCCTCAACCTCAGGGACCACGTATTCCGGATCCACAAAATCAATTTCAGGGTAGGTAAGCCTAACATAGGCCATGATCCGCTCGCTGTAGTAATAAGCATGGTTACCCGCCATAATCTCCGAGTTCGATAGGGCAGCTCTATGGTTCTTAGCATCTTCCGCCATCTTTTCCTTCAGGCTGCGAATCTCCACGTCCTTGCTTTCATTAAGGGCAATGGCGGCAGCAGCATTTGTGCTGACAACGGCAACTTCTTTCTCCAACCTTTTTATGGTGGCTTTATCCGCCACACCTTGAAGTAGATCCGCCTCCATAGCACGCATATGCGTATATGCCTGGCAAAGCAAAGGACAATTTAAAAATAAAATCTCCTCAAAGGAGATCACTCTTTCATCCAAAAATGTAAAATAAGGAAAATAAAGCTTACCGAAAGGAGATCCCTTTTCCCCATCTTGGCATGGACTGATCCGGAGTACTTGTTTTGACTCTCTTGCACTTCACTAAGTTGACCGAGGGCTTCATCAAGGTCATTGATAACCGACTCGTTCCCTAGGGACCCTTTATCACCATACTTGGCGAGCCAATATCCACCAAGTCGGGCTTAACCACCTATGCAAGAAGCAGAAGGCCTAAATCAGAATCCATAGTAGAAGGGAGCAAAACGGTAAAGTAAACATACCTGCTCCTGATCCATCCTAGGCTTCCCAGCTTTCAGGGCATCCGCCAGTAATTTCTCTCCACCAGCAGCGGCTGATCTCCTCTTCTTATTATGGGGATCCGCGACACCCTCCAAAGGGCGTTTCTTGAAGCTCTTACTGGGATCCACCACTTGCGCATCTTTCTAGGCCTCCAACTCCTTCTGTTTTTTACGTTTCGCTACAAGGGCGCGACTGGCCTCAGACAAACCCCTGACAAGGGAACAACAAAATAATCAAGGTTCAAGGAATAAACAAAGTTACCTTCATCAAGTTGGGTAAACTTCAAGTAAGTAATCACATCCCCCACACGGCGGACCAGAGGAATGTCATTCATCATGAATTCCAGAGCATCAGCGTACGTCCAAGCATCCGTCTTGATGCTCTTTATGAGATCCGCCACTTTCTCATCGCTGTCAATCAGTATACGCAGGTCCCCAGCCATATGTTGAGGATTAGCATTCCAATTCAACAGTAATCCCAGAGATTCGCCCTTTTTCACTTTAACAAAGAAATTTTTTTCGTCCCAGAGATGGACGTTTGACATCTTATCGCAAAAAGGCAAATAACCTTTGAATTTGGCAAAGGTGAAGAAAGATTCGATTTGACGCTTCGAAGGTTTATGAATAGATCGGAAGCTAAGTAACAATCTAGAGCTATGTCCAACCAGCCATTTGGATGCAGCTGGCAGACAGTGATCCCAAAGAACTCCAAAATATCCCCCATCATCTGGGGAAGAGGAAGGAGGAATCCTCTCTCCACATGACTACTATATACAGACAGGTATCCTATAGGGGACAGGTGGGTCGCTGATGGGCAGCCGCCAACTCGGTTTCGTAATTTTTGATCCACGGATAGTGATCCGCCAAATCAGCAAGATCTGCGACGCTCATGCGAGACGGAGTAATCTCTGCACGAGCCTTATTTTTTCTAATCGGAGTTGAAGGGGAAGCTTCCATCCCCGAAAGGGTCCTAGGATCTATCACCAGAACGGTATGAGCTACAATGACGGAAGGGTTCTAGATTTCAAAACGAGGGCGACGATTCCTACTCTCCCTCATCGTATTGCGTAACTCGGATAAATCACAACTAGGGGTACTTTCAGAGGAATTAGAGCTCTCGGAAGAGGTCCAACTAAACAAAGGCTCGGAGGAAGTGGTCAAATTAAAGAGTTCAATGGTAGAGCTAGAGGAAGAACTCATAAAAACCCAAATGACAACAAGAACAGGACAAGAAGGTTAACTTACATGGAAAATTGGAAGCTTTGACAATTCTCGACGTCGGAAAAGCTCTGAAAAAACGCAAGCAAAATCGAAAGGAAATTAGTAAATGAGGAAGAACGAGAAAGAAAGAAGTTGAAGAAGGTGCCATCACTTACCTCGAGTTGTGCGTCCAGGACACCTGTCGTGCAATAAATGGTCTGGAACAGAGCGGTAATTAATGCGACTCATCATGATGGCGCGCTAGGAAGTGCAAAAGCCCTAAAGGACTTTAACAGAACTTTGGGGGGCTTCTGATAACATCGAGATATTATTTACGGGATCAAAGAGGATATTTACCAAAACGACTGCGTACTCGGACGATCCGAAAAGCAGTGGCGTATCAAGCAAGCCATCCGAGTGGCGGATCACATAGATTCCCCCACACGCTATCCGTAGTCAAACCTACGGGAGACTCGCCATCATGCCTCGATCCGCCCGTCTAGCAGTTGAGCCGATTCCCAATAAAGGCAATTAATAATCCATTAATGAGCTAACGTCATACTTGAATAAGATCAGTAACCGCCATTAATGAGGCATTAATAGAGACTTTCTGATTACTGTGAGTTACGATTACATAACTATAAATAGCTTGCATCCCAAGCTATTGAGGTACACACTTTACGCTCTCCTTAAACCCTACTCTGTCATTATAGTTTATTCTCTACACATATACTGACTTTAGCATCGGAGCTTCCCCCCGTCGAACCCAACGATGCCCCCCGCATGGAAGGAATCCGGTCGAAAGTTCATCACCAGTTATCACAAGAGTTTTCTTACCCTTAAAGAATATTTGTTAAATTTATTACTTACTAGAATGTGATGGGTTCCCTTTCAAGAAAAAAAAAAAACGAATGTGAGGGTTCAGGTAGATATAGAATCCAATTTTGATGACGTGACAAATTTGGTAAAAAAGTTAGAAAATATATTAGTGTTTTATTTATGTATTTAGAAATAAAATTTTAAAAGGAAATTGAACTCTGAATTTTCTAAAGCATATAAAATTCTACTGTTATAATCCAATCGTTTATTGGATAAATAAATCATTGAATGATATATGATTCAAATTTATGCAATTTCATAGTTAAATCGGTTATAAATTATTTTGTAATTAAAACGTTTTGATTTGATACATGTTTAGATTGCTTGTAACTATGATTCACATGGATTTATTGTCTAGTAATAATCTTTGGATAGTAATTTTATAAATACGATATGGATGTCGTTTTATTTGTTTTCTTTGTAATTTTAGAATAAGTTCTTATTTTATGTAATTTAAAGAAGACAAGAAAGCCCAAAATCATATATCTTAGTATTTTATTTATGTATTTAGAAATAAAATTTTAAAAGAAAATTGAACATGAATTTTCTAAGGCACATAAAATTCTACTGTCATAATTGAATCATTTATTGGATAAATAAATCCTTGAATGATATATGATTCAAATTTATGCAATTTCATAGTTAAACCAGTCATGAATTATTTTGTGATTAAAACGTTTTTATTTGATACATTCTTAGATTGTTTGTAACTATGATTCACATGGGTTTATTGTCTAGTAATAATCTTTGGGTGATAATTTTATAAATATGATATGCGTGTCGTTTTCTTTGTTTTCTTTGTAATTTTAGAATAAGTTCTTATTTTACGTAATTTAAAGAAGACAAAAAAGCCCAGAATGAGACCCAAACTTGGAGTTGAAGCCCAAAAGACGATTACTCCTATTGCAATTTTAGAAATTTCAATAGGTTATGCTTTCTAATGCATGTCCATTTCACTCAATAGAAACTTTTTATATCTATGGGTCATGTATAAAGTCGTCTTAGGAGCCACTTTAATTAACTAAATTAATAATCCTTCAATAGTAAGTAATAAGTGTTTTCCACAAACAAACATTCTCAAGACATCGGATATTTTAACGTAGACCATGTCAAAGCGGAGTATGTTGGATCATCTTTTTGAGCCAAGACTTAAGGTATCGGATACGCTTAACATAGGGTTGGTGGTTTCGACTTAACATGGACCCCAGGTAGACCCTGGCCCTAAGCACTAGATGGAAAGTGTTAAAGTCCTAAAGACTATTTCCTCCAAACTGAGAGTTACACACAGATATAATTGGAATGAGATTGGGGTGACTTCAGTAGGATTGGGCCTTATAGGAATCTCGATCCATTAACGTAAAAAGCATACTACAACATGAATTAGTTTATAGATATATTAGTTCATATTAATGAGAAGAATTAAAAGACCTTATAACTTTCTTCGGAAAAAAAAAAGACCTTATAACTAACCATACTTTATTTACGGGAAAAGTACAAAAATAAACTTTGTGGTTACATCTGTTTTTGAACAATACCCATATGTTTTAAAAGTTTGCAAAATGGTACATTGAGGTTCATTCCGTTAGCAAACGCATGCCAAATTGACTAACGGTGTTAAAAGTCAAAGGAAAAAAGTTAATTTAGTTATTATATTTATTTATTTTATAAATCAACCCCATTATTATCTAATTATCACAAACAAATTTTAAAATAAAAAAATAAAAATTAAATACACAATCTTTTCTATATATTTTTAATTTTTAGTTTTTTTTATTTTTTTTCTCTACTCTTTGTTAATTTCTCGCTCTAAAATCTATGGAATTAAACAAAAAGAAGCAACAATCAGAACAAGAAAAGCATATCAAATTAAGGAATTACAAATCAGATCTTCACAAAGGTAAACTCGCCATGATTTTGCGGTTGTTGTAATCCCGATCTTAGAGGAGGAAACTATGTTATTATTGCCGATTCACGACCATGGTTCCGGCGACCATGGCTGGATCCTTCATTATCTGACAAATCGGAAGGTGAGAGATCGGTGTCGGATCCGTATGATATCGGAGATTGAAGCACACTTTCGGTATCGTTTTGGCTAGATCGGAACTTATGGCCTTGGAGCAAACGCAGCGGTGATGTTCCTCGACTTGGTGTAGTTTCGACGGTCATGAATCCTGGTTCCCTCATCACTTTGATTCTCGAGGAACATAAGTAGATATCCCAGAAGGCACCCAGTACCAACAAGGCTCAATGATTAATGTGAAAATTCTCTTTATCTTGGAGTGTGACAAACCATATAAGGTTGTGGAACCAAAACCCTCAAAATCTTTCAAGTCCAAGAAGAGAAGTAAGGGCTCTGAAAAGGCCTTAGAAGCTGCTAAGACCAAAAAGGTCAGAAGACCCTCTAAACCTAAAGTTCCCGAGCTTCCTAAGACCAAATCCACTGAGCAATGGCCACCCAAGGCCTCTAAAGTTGCTAAAAACAAAGCTTCTGTTAAACGAACCTCTAAACCCACATCTTCTGAACAAAAGGCTCTTAAAGCCTCTAAAAATACCAAACATATCCTACATGAGAAAAGAGCCTAATAAATCCTTTGGTGAACCTTCCACTAAGAAACCAAAGACTGCTTCTAGCATCACAACAAAGAAGCAAAAGTCTTCTTTAGAACCAAAGACCTCTTTTGATGTTATCACTAAGAGGCCCTGATCAAATAGTCATTTCTTCCTAACCATATGCGCTTATATAAAGCTCCCAACTGCTACCACCAATCTCTCTAAAGCTGATGAAAAGAAGAAGAATGATTTCTCTCCTCCAACATCTGATTATGACTACGATACATATCAGACATTCCTGGAAACCATAGATGCTGCCACCAAACATACTATTCTACTCAGCAAGACTAATAAGCCAACTCTTTCGTTGGGACTGGCTCAAACACCAAAAATGTCAATCCTCCATCCCCACTAAAATCAACAAAGTCTGCCATCCAGCCCCCTAAGACTCAAAAAACCAAGCCTTTCATCCCTTCCATCCAGTAAAAAGAAAGTCCCATTGACGACTTTTTGCTAAAATTTCCTCTAACCAATGATGTCCTCAATCTGGAAAGTGATGTCATCAAGGCCTAAGATAAATCCCCTCTAAAAATTCAATCTAAATAAGGCTCAAAAAAACCTCTTCCAACTCCTCCTTCTAAGACCTTCTGCATTGAGGATGATATCACTAAGTTGGCTGACTCTGCTCAACAAATTATCAATCAAGGCAAGATTCTCACTGCTAAAATTGAGGCCAAAATTGCTCAACCTTCTCCTATGGCTTCTCAATAAGAGATTGCCAAGAAACTCCAACAAGTTGTTGATTGTATACTTGAGGTCGTCAAGACTTCATCCATTCCTCAACCTCCGTATCCTTCTCAGATGATTGCTAATTCTGTTAGAGAGACGACCATTCTTCTGAATGAATTGGCCGGCATCAGAAGCCTCCTCCATACTATTGCTGCACTTGTTAGTCATCAGGGGATTCATACATATGCAGACAAGATGGAAACCATTCAACTCAGTATAATTTCCCATATGGCACAACTATAATACTCCATAAGATTCATACCTACTAGAGATCCCATCGTCAAAGATGTCCACCACAAGTTTACTTCTGAGCTTCGTAATATCAGCACCAACCTCAATGATCTTCGTGAAGCTATTGGCCAAGTTACTGATGCGCCTTCTGAAAAATTGGACACAATTCTTTAGAATTGCCAGGATAATCGCACTGCTGTTGAACTTTCGGATCATAAGCTCACTCTTATTTCCCAGCAGCATAAGGCATTAGACCATAGTCTAATTAATATTCTTGAGAAGTATTCCCATTCACTGACTGCAACTGCCTTCTGGAACTCAAAATCTCTTCAACTTCTTCTGGCAAAGATGAGCAGGCAAGACACTCTTTCTCCTGGCGGTGTCGAACAATTCAATGTTATCACAGTAGGACTCACTCAAAGTTCTGAAAAGCTTCAGAAGTTCACAGTTTAGCTGAACTCTCGTCAATCCACATCTACTTCAGTTGATATTTCTTCTCGGCCCATTGCTGATGATGAAAAGGGGGAGAATGAGAGCGAGAAAGAGAAAGAACCAGAACTAGCAAACCCAAAAGAAGACCAAAGACTTAACAAAGAACAAGAACAAACTCAGTAGAGTCTAGCTCATTAGTTATAGGTTTATAAGTTGTTTAACTTTATCTTCTACCTTAGCAATGTACTTCTTTTGTGTAATTATTTTAATATAATTCTGAAAAATATGGTTGACTTACTCTTATGCTTAAATTTTATACTTATGCTTAAATCTTATTCTCTGAATATTTTTTCAACTGATCAAACTTATGCAATGCTCTGATATGTTTTTTGAACCTTTCAAAACATCTTTAAACTCTGATATATTTTTTAAGCTATGATACTTTTCACTATTAAGCTCTCAAAATTTTTGCTATTGAAATATTTAACCTTGTGAGCGCTTTCTCTTTAGCAAAATTAAGTAGTTCAACCCTTATAGGGGAATATTCAGAAGCATTGTAAGTTCAACCGTTCTGGGGGAGTAAGTAAATCTATTCATTCCTCTAAATAGTTTTGTCATCATGAGGGAGATTGTTGAATCCTAATTTTGATGAAGTTTTGATTATGACACAAATTACAATCAAGGAATTAGATCCCTCAAGGTATTACAAATTCATAATTAATTTTGTGTTTATTTGCTAACAATTATATTCAAGTGTTTTAATTAATTAAAAGCAATATACACAAATAAGCAAAAGGCCTTAAAGAAAATAAAGCCCCAACCGAAATAAGCCCAGAACCCAGAAGCAGAAGCCCACGCTGAAAGTCAACAAAAGACTTTTCTAATCTGGCAAAATATCAGAAATCCATATCTCTCTATCATCATAGATAAGGAAATACACAGTCTCCAAGTTTGAAATTCAGAATTCAGAAGAAGCTCTAGAGAATAATATAGGTTGTATCTTCTCAACGGTCTCCTTCTGAATTCAAACGGCTAGTTTGAATCTCTTCCTCTATAAGCCAAGCTCAAGAATAAAGACAAACAACTAATTCATAAGTGCAAAAAGCTAATACGAGATATATTATAAAAAGCTAGAAACAGAGCAAAAGTTCAAAACACATTTCAAGTTCATATATATGTAATTGATTAGAAAGAGATTAGTTCAAACACATTTCTTATCTAAAGAAATTGTTATCTTTCCATGGTAAATCAGTAATCGTTCGTTGCTTCGATTATAAGCAACAAAAAGTGAATTAGTTGAGTGTTGAGTGAAGGAAGGTACTTTACTCAAACTTGGACTATTTTGTAAAAGGTGTGTTCTCTACCTCCAAAATATATCAGTAATGGATTAAAGCTCAGAAAAAGATATTCTAAGGACTGGATATAGACAGAAGGCTGAACCAGTATAAATCTACTGAGTAATTTCTTCCCTTACTGTTGCCTTTTACTTCTACTAAATACTGCATTCGCTGAACTTTATCTCATATGTTAACACTCTGAATATTCTATGCATATCTTAAATTTCATTTGCCTTAAGTTTTTCAGAGCCTCTAATAAAGAGTTATTCTTTGAGTGGGAATTGTCAGAAGCTGAAGCAATATCAATAGACTGAATCACTGAAAAGTTCAGTAAAATGAAATTACCTCTGATACTAAAGTTGCCTTCTGTGTTATATTGACTTGAGTAAGAAAAGTTATTTAAAGGCATAAATTACTCAATAATTCTATTCATCCCCTTTTAGAACTAATTCGCCTTATTAGGGACCAACACCTTGAAGTCTTCGATTTGGTCCTGATGCAGTTTGAGTCTAGGTTCTTCCTATTCAGGGAGGGTCGCTTTTCTTCTCTTACTCGGGTCAATCTCTCGGGATATTTCTCGTTGGCGTTCCTTGCATTTCGTATAGGCAAAGTTCTATATCTGTAGCACCTTATTTTTGAGTCTTCTCTTCCCATTGGCTTGGCACCATATCCCTTAGTTAATTTTTTAGTGATCCGTCTCGATGATGGAGGTTCCTTCGGACAGTGTGGTGTCTTATAGAGTTGGTTGTATTCTCAGATTTGTTCATGTATATGATAATTTCTTCTGCCATCTCCATTTTCTCTTTGACTTCTACAATTTGGATGACATGCTCTTGTTGCATTACGCTGACGATGTCATGGAAAAATCTGAGGTTTTCTACCTGTAGTCGAGAGATTGCGCTTAGGAGCCTTTTCTCTTGCAGCTCTAAGGCTTCAGTATCCTCCGCCATTTACAGAGCTAGGCCATGATCAACCTGAAACTGTCGGCACGGTTCTTCTTCTGGAGCTCTCTAGACACGAGGAGTGCATTGGAGGATATGAGTTGGATGGAACTGCTCAAGTGAGTCATTGCTATGTTTGTTCCAACCTCATAACACCAATTTGATGTGGTTGAATCATTTAAGTCCACTTGTAGACCTATAATTGGAAAAAAAAAGGTCAAAGGGAGTCTAAAATCCAGCTAACCCGTTGCAAGGCCTAAGTCAGTTCTGAGGGGACACTTGAGGATAAACACAATAGTAAATCAAAGCTAAGATGTAAAGTTAATGAATGAATGCAGTAGTGCACTTTGAGTTGTGCTTACTCTATTTATATTGTTATTGAGTTGTAGAATATGATTATAAGCTTAGGAGCGAGACATGCTACGTGTCACATGTTGATAGGTGAACTTGTGCCCGTATATCGCGACCTGATATCCCTTAAGCCCACTAGATCCTTGATTCATTGGATCAGACGTGGTTGATGTTATGGATGAATCCTTAATGAGATCTTTTGAGACTTTTCGAGCTAAGGCCTTTAAGACAGGGTTGTACTAAACAACCTTGTTGTGATGACTACACATGTTCTCTTTCCCTATTGATGGTATGGTCTCTATAAATATCACGTGTGTGAGTTTATATTCATCTAATATCAAATACTACTTGTACACATTTATTTTTTAGCACCAATTATCTCTCATTAATTTGTATTCGCCCCTTATTTAATTGGTCGGATGTATTACATACCGTGTATGGTAGAAATTTTCCTTCCATGAAAAGAGAAAGACTCTGTTTGGCAAATATCTGTCAGATGATTACATTAGCTGTTAGCTGATTACGTAAACTTGTTTGCCAAAACTTAGCTAATTGCTAATAGATGCTTGTATAAAATGACAAATAAGGATATAGTAAAACCTTTATTTGGGGTTACAGGGTAGTAATTAGGGGGTAAAAATATCATTCAAAAGAGGTGGAGAAATAAGCTAATTTGAAAAAAATTCATAAAACCAACATTTTCAAAATTTGTTTTTTTAGACCTAATAAGATTTTTTAAAGTTCTCTTCACAAACACCACTATTAGAGTCAAAACATCTAAAGTGGCTCAAATCTATAATTTTACAAAAAAAAAAAACAACTATTTACATTTGGTAAAAAGTTTTTTTGGAATAAAATTAAAGGTTTGAGCCATTTTGAAAAAGTCGTGTTTGATGAAAAAAGGTTTGAAAGAGATTATTGAGTTCAAAAAGCTAATTTTAAAAAAAGTTGGTTTTAGAAAAAATTTCAATTAGAATCTCTTTGTAAAAAAACATTTTTATGTTTTAATTATTATCCTTTAACTATAAATAAAGAATTTACCATATTATTGTTAATCATTTTACATACTCGAAAATGTGGTCTTTATCTAAAATTATTTGGCTTAATGCATATTTATGTCCTTAAATTTGACAAGTTTTGTTTATTGGCACTCTAAACTGTTTAAATAACATATCACACACTTATAGGTGGCTTTAAAAAGCTATCACATACCTATAGTTGACATTAAAAATATATCACACACTTAAAGTTGGTTCATTCGGACCTCCTGCACACAAAATTGTTGATCTGTCATCTTTAACAGATGAGGTCGCTGTGCGTGCTATAGAAAAAAGAAAAGCATATTAGTTCATTCTTTAAGCCACTTCATATGTCAAAGATGACAGATCAATAATTTTGTGTGCAAGAGGCTCGAATGAACCAACTTTAGATGTGTGATATGTTTTTAATGTCAATTGTAGGTACGTGATAGGTTTTTAAAACCAATTATAAATATATGATAAGTTATTTAAAAAGCATATGGTATTAATAGGTAAAACTTATTATGTTTAAAAATGTAAATATGAAAATTATTTTGAAATTGAAGGTGACGTTAAGTTACCATATTTATCCCCTATTTTGAAATATTATTGAGAGAGAGTTATTTGAGAAACAAAAGGGAAAGAAGCCAATTTAGTCTGTCTCGTGATTGAAAAAGAAAAAACTCTTATTCTGTAGTCTGTTCCCCACTCCTATTTCGTTATCTTTTCCATTTGTAAAGAATTGAATAATGCACGCCAAGACAGATTCCGATGGAACTAGTATCGACACGTCATGGCCGTTGCGATCGCCGCCAAGGAGGCCGGTGTACTACGTTCAAAGCCCTTCTAACCATGATGTTGAGAAGATGTCGTACGGTTCAAGCCCAAGTGGTTCTCCTCCCCACCATTTCTACCATTGTTCACCTATTCACCACTCTCGCGAGTCTTCTACTTCCCGATTCTCTGCTTCTCTTAAGAACCCCAAAAGCCTCTCTGTTTGGAAGCATATCCAGATTCACCATGATGATAATGACGATGATGATGACGACGACGACAATATGGGCGTCCCCGCCGCCTCTGCTCGTAATTTGAGATTGTATTTCTGTGGGTTTTTCATCTTTGTTTTGCTCTTTACCACCTTCTGCTTGATCCTGTGGGGAGCTAGCAAATCTTACAAGCCTCAAATTATTGTTAAGGTAACTTTAATTCAAACATTAATTTTAATGTCTTATACTAGTTGCAAGGAGATGAGTGGTTAAACTATTTAGAATTAGCAGAACATGGTGTTCCACAACTTGAATGTACAAGCCGGGAATGATGAGACAGGAGTGCCCACAGACATGCTTTCTATAAATTCAACGGTGAAGATTCATTACAGAAATCCGGGGACATTCTTCGCCGTCCATGTCACTTGTACTCCCGTTGAGCTTCACTATTATCAACTCAAAATCGCGTCGGGGCAGGTATTCTTCTCTCTTAATTAAATTAAATTAAGCAGAATGTCTTTTTCTATCATAACTAGGTTGAGAGAGAGAGAGATGGGCAAAGTGGTAATTGCAAAATGACGTTGGTAAGGTCAAAACTGTTTATGGGCACATCGAGAAGTGGGCCGTAGAGTTAGAAATTGGATTGGATTGGCTTGGCTCACCTTTACAGGAGTGCCTGTAAAAGACTGCAATATTAAACGATTGCATTGACTGCACTTCTGCACCACTCTCTTTCTTGACCCCACTGTTTTCAGTTTAATTATTTGTTTCTACTTTTCTCTTTTATTTGAATTTTTATTTTGATGTTCAACCAATATTATTTACTAGTACTAAATTAGCATAATAAGGATGATTAATTTGTCCAGCAGAAACTAATTTGGCGCTTTAATTATATTCCTAAAATTAGGATTTTTATTGTTTCCTCAAACCGTTGACCAACCTTCATTACTCTTCCGTTTTTTAATACACGTATTTCTGGAAAGTATTTTTATTTTAAAATATTTATCATTTTAAAAAGTTCAAAAATATTTGATATTATATATATTGTAAATCGCTATGAAGTTAATAAAACCCCTATGCTATTTTTGAAAGATGTCTTTTGAGATTTTGTCAAATAGATCAAGAAAGTTATTTAAATATCTTAATTATAATTTATAGTTATTTGATTATAATATTGTTTATAGTTATTTGATTATAATATTGTTGGATGATCAGGAATTTTCACATGCACCTTAACAGCATCCACAATAATTTATATTCACTACCACTCAATGTACATGCCACATCATCAATTTAATAAATTTCATTTTATTAAACTATGCAACTCCAATGGCTTAACTCTATAACCACTCAATCATAATGGACCCACCAATCATAAAGGCTCTACCAATTAATTAAACCAATCATGATTGATCCACCAATTAATTAAACCAATCATATTATTTTAAAAATAAAAAATATATATATATATAAATAAGCAAAAGCTCAATAAACATTGAGTGGTTGATAATGATTACTTTTTTATCATACTATCTCCAATGGGAGAGTGATACAATGGAGTATATTGAGTGGTTTATCATACCCCATTAGAGATACTCTAATGAGCAAGTGAATTTGCTCATTCACCGTTAGATATAGACTTATTAAATCTAAACCTCAGGATGCTTTGAATCTTCACCTTAGGATTCTAATAAGCTTAGATCTAACGGTGAATGAGTAAATTCTACTTGCTTATTAAAGTGCATGTGATCAAAACTGATTGGATGACGAATTGGTTTGTTAAATAGAGAAATTTTAATATATCTGTTGCACCATGTAATTCCTATATCTGATAAATAATTTGATAATAAATCCATAATTTATAATTAAAGTTATATATTTTAGATTTATAGTTTTTTATTTTAAAGTCTGCAATTTTATACAAGTAAGCTCAAAAATATTTAAAGAAATTTAGAACAATAATTTTTTTCAATTAATTAAGTACACGTATTAATATTTAATTAGTTAATGTTTCAGATGTAATTATGGTAGCGATTGCTTTGTGTAGGGTAATAGAATGGAATCTATAACTACAATTTTTATACATACACTTTCTGTATTAATAAATTAATTACACGTACATATAGGAACTAAAATCAATTACTTTATCAACTAAAAAGGTGGCTTGATTGATTAAAAGACCATAAGTTGTTTAAGGTAGATCTCAAGTTCGAATCCTAATGCAAAAAGCTTTAATTAGAAGACCCGTTTAAAGAATGCTTGATGAGACTCGAACTGAGAAATCGAACAAACTATTAAAAAAAATTAATTGCTTTAATCATTAAAATAAAAAACTGTTGAATAATGAGTTGAGATGAGTTAAAAAAATTTGTAAAGAGAATATTACTAATAAACAAAACACCAGCAGAAAAGGAAAACCTTCTCTTTCCTTAAACACTAAAACAAACTCTTAGCCGTTAAGACATTTTAATAAGTTTTTTAATTTATAAGTCCAAACTTTTAAGAAAATATCCTTTTAATAAAGAGGGTGTAAAATGTTAGTTTAATTTGTGTAATTTCTTTGTTTATAAATGAATGGATCAAAATGTTTATTTATTTATGTTTATAGGTAAGAATTCATTATGAAAGAAGAGTTATAGAATTTGGTGGGTGTGAAAGGTAGCATTGACAGTCACAGTCATATATACTAGTACTAGTATTTATGGATGTGGGCCCAATCTAATTTACCTTGTTCACGAAATTGTTTTACTTGGCAATGATAGCCAGCCACTATGCCAACATGCATACTTATTATGGTTTTATATTAAATGCTAAACAAATAATCACTTCAACTTTTAGAACTTTAAGAATTAATCATCCTTGTTTCAAAAAAAAAAAAAAGTTTTTGAACTTTTATTTTTTTACATATTGAGGAGTATTTCGTTAATAGTTTTTAAAATCTTAAAATTTCAGAAATTTATCATATTTAATCCCTAAAATAGAATTATTATACAGATTGTGAGTAGCAGTAGGTAATAAAAGTGTTGATGTGTGAATGAATAAATATAAAACAGATGAAGAAGTTTACAGAAGCGAGGAGGAGGCAGAGGACAGTGATAACGGTGGTTAAAGGTAAGCAGGTAGCGTTATACGGGGGGTTACCAGTTCTTTGGAATCCAAAGGTGGAGAAGCTATCAATTCCTCTAAACCTGACATTGGTGGTTAGATCAAGGGCTTACATTTTGGGAAGGTTGGTCAAGTCCACGTTTTACAATCGAATCAGATGCCATATTACTCTTCATGGTAATAAACTAGGCACGCCCCATAATTTGACTAATGCCTGTTTTTACATTTAATTTCTTTTTTTTTTTTTTAAATGTCTGAACTGATGAATCCACAGTAGATTTGCTCTCATTCTATTCTTAGTAATTATGGAATTGTTATGTAAAGAATCCTATTTCGATTCTCCTTTTTTCCAGTTTAAATATATCATGCCCCCTTCACTTGCACTTTTGTACATTTTATAATCCAATAGATTTTTCATCTCAAAGTCATTTCTTGCAAGTACTATGTCACCGATATATAAAATAAGGAAAATGTATTTACTCCTACTAAACTTGTACATGATCAATCATCCACTAAATTTTGTATAATTGCTCGAATTTATTTCAACGACTTGGTGAAATTAGTGATAGCATTAATGAAAAGTCTGTTTTAGACCATAAATATATATATATTTTTTAATTTGCATACTAGGAGTAAAGTTTTCTGGCTACACCATATAGATGGTTTCATTAATGTTACGATTTAGAAACACAATTTTTAACATTCATTTTATGAAGCGAATGAAGCTCAAGATCAAAATATATTATGATTCCATTATGATAATTAAAAGAGTATTTTGAAGGCAATGGAGAGAAAGAAACTTCCAACATTTGAATATAACATCCCCAAACAAAATGGACTGAGTAAGAGTCTGATAACTTGCTAGATTCGATTTGATGATCTTCGCCGCGGTTACCTGCAAAACAGAACCGGAGACAGGATCTCCGGAAAAACTCTCCGACGATCAAGTCAGTTTTATGGGAAGGTTGGTAAATTGATACTGGTATTGTGGGGAAAAGATGTGAATGTACCTGCCCATTTGCTTCTATGTCCTTTTTATAAGTGTTCCTAGGTAACCGCCGGGGGCGGTTACTTTTTCCAGGCCACGTCCCTTACGTGGCTACAAACGTGGTCTCGTTTGTTTTGAGTGGGAGGTTTAATGCTCCGTTTAGGATTTCGGAGCGGTTACTCGTTTTACCCGCTTCCTTTATTCGGAGCCCGTTTGATCTTGAACCATGGGCCTAAGTATAGGTTAGGCCCGTGTTTATGATTCGGCCCGGTTTGGTTTCACGGATCATCACATGCCTCCCCCCTAGTTTGGCAAGAGCCCTTTAGGGTCTTTTCATATGTTATAGGGGACTCCTCGTCTTCGTCTGGATATTCAAAATTCGAAAGTGGTTCTTTCGTTCTCCGTCATTTCTTCTCCGGCGTCAACCCTTTAGCGTTCGTTCTTCTCTGTGTTCTCTTTCACATGTAAGTGTTTCTTTCCGCAACTTGTAACTCGTTCGACCCTTTTCTTATTTCTGCTCGTCTTTCTTCGTTAATATGTCGAACCCTGACCTCGATTTCGCACCGTTCGACGAAAATTACGTTCGTGAGGTGTCTCATGAGGTTGATGAAGTTTCAACCAGCTCTCCTTGGTCTGATTCCCATCCCGCCGATTTTCTCCATCTGGCGAATACAACTGATGAGGGTCTAGGTTTTGACCCTAAGAAGTTGATTCCACCACCTGTTCCAACTCCCCGTTTATTACCAAAAAAGGACAGGTTGGGAAGCCTAGTTTGCCGCGAGACGATTGATGACTTGCGGGAGCAGTATCCTTGGCTCCAAGGTCTGGAAACCATCATTCCCGGGGAGAATAGAGGGCCGGGCGACTACCCAAAGGGGTATTTCACCATTTTTGTCGCCCAGATTATCTGCGGTTTCACGTATCCGCTGGCGGATGAGATTGCTTCCATCCTTGGTGGTTATGGAATCGCACCCGGACAACTGCATCCCAACGGATGGACCGACTTAACCTTGGATAAATTTTTGGCGGATTGTCTGGAGGTTCCCCTCTCGCTCAAGATTTTCTCTAAGCTTCATCATTTCAAGAGTTCGGGGGAGTACTTTACTTTCATCCGACAGAGCGGTTACTACGGTTTTGATGAGAAGTCGAACAAAATCCGCGAGTGGGATAAGTCCTATTTCTTCATTAAGTTCCATGAAGGGAATCCAAACTTTCTTCGCTGCTGAGGCCGACCCAATGTAAAGAGTTTGAACTTTGGTTACCCCAGCAAGGACGAATCTGATATTATAAAGTTCTTGAAGAGCACTCCTCCTTTTGTATGGACATATGATCAGGCATTCCATATGCTAAGAAGCCGAGTAGCGATTGCCTACCGCGAGGGAGATCGTGTTGTCTATATCCCTTATCGCGTTTTTGTACAAGGTACTGTTAACTTATTTCCAAGTTGATGATTTCTTTTAACCCTTTGCAGGGGTGATCCTTTATCTCAACTCGCTGCAGATCGGGAAGCGAAAGCCCTGGCGAGAAGGAAGAAGCGGATGGCGGGAATAACTTCTGCTGCATGGGCGAGTTCTCCTGTGGGGGCGACTCATTCTGTTGAGGCGGCTTCCCCCCCAATTGCTTCCGTTTCACAGGGCCCCGCTTCTGTTTCTGAGGAGCTTCCCTTAAATAGGAAGCGGAAGAGTAATGTGGATGTGGAGTCTTCTCGCCCTAGGAAGAAGAATACCTCCGCATCCTTGACTGTCGGTGGTACATCTACGTCCACTCCATCCAAAGCCAAGGGCGGTCCCCCATTTCATGAGGTATCATAATTTATTCGCTCTTCTTGCATTATTTATTTTCTCTTGTCAGTTTTCGCTGTTCTCCTGACCCTTCTCCTTGTGTATCCATAGTCGATTCCTGATATCAGCGGATGGTGGACCAGAACCTTTGGTAAAGTCGTGAGCTTTTCCTGTAGGGACATTGTTTCTTCCATATGCAATGTCCTTGGGCGACTTCCCTCCGCTTCTCGTGTGCGCGAACAGGTGCCGCTTCCGACTGCCATGGAGGGGATTGAGAAGCGAGCTATAGAGGTATATTGCTTTCCACTTATGTTCTATCCCTCAAGCGCATGTCTTTATTCGCTCTTTTTATTCGCGTATCGTCTTATATGCAGATTATCAATTTCGCGGAGGGTGCTCTCTGCAGGGATGCTGAACGAGCTAGAGAGTTGGAAAGCCTTGGTACTGAATTGGCGACTCAGAAGTCGCTTTTTGATGATGTCCAAGGCAAAGTAAAGGTCCTTGAAGGTGCTTGTCAGAAGGCTATGAGCGAGAAGGAGGAAGCTCTCAAATCCCTCCAGGCTAAGTCCGATGAGCTTCAGAAAGTCATTGATGATCTGAATTCGTCCAAGGAAGCCTTGGAGATGCAAAAGAGGAGGGTCGAGGAGATCACAGCTGAAGATGGTGCTCGCATCTATTGGTATGGAGAGCGGATTCATGCGGCTTATGAGCATGGACATCCAGATCATGTACTTAATCGCCCCAAGGTTCCCATTCCTGAAAAGGATTTAGCTGAGAAATGGGACAAGTTGGAGGCCGAGGATGCTGATATGGATGAGGTACTTCTCCTGGATTAGCAGAGTTTTCATGATTCTCCAATTAGCTGTGAGATCCCAAATCAGAACGTAGAAGGAGGGGCACCACAAGATGTTTCCCACGTTGAACAAGATGTTTCTCGCTCTGATGCGGTTACTGATTTGATTGTTGGGGATTCGCTTGAAGCAGATCATCCCACAGGAGAAGATGAAGGAGCCGCTGAAGGCGAAGGGGGCAATAGAGGCGAAGGAGAAGAAACTGTAGTATAATTTTATTTATATCCGAACTGTTGTATGTAACAAACTGCCAGTATATATATCAACTGTTTTATCCTTCGTCGCTTTAATGCCGGTTATTTTCGTATGTGACCCTTGCCTCTTGCCGACTTCATACTTGTAATTTTTCGTAGTTAGTTTTGTTTTCATTAGGGTGGCCAGACCCTTTTCGCAATTTTTTGAGTACTCGTTTATTCGCTTAATTTTATGCCTTATAATTTTTCTTTCAAAAATAATCATAAGGTTGATCATAAGGTTTTGCGAGTGATGCGTAATCATGCATCCGCCTTTCTTTAATAGGCAACACATTTATGTGTGTTTAAGATTAAACATAAGGTTTTGCGAATGATGCAATAATTGAATATCTTTATTGATAAAGAAAACAGACTTCTTGTTACATGGGTATACAAACTGTGCGGGATCAAAGCCTCATTAAAACCTTTTATCAGAAAACCCAGTGGGAAAAACTCATAAAAGGAAAAAGAGTACTCGTCATTTCCCTGAACTATTCGGCCTGTTTATATAGGCGTAGATTCTCTAGATTCCAGGTCCGCGGGAGCTTTTTTCCGCTCATTTCTTCTAGTTCAAAAGTCGATGGTCCCAGCTTCTTGGATACCCTGTAAGGCCCGAGCCAGTTGACGCCTAATTTGCCTTTGCCTTCTCTGGATTGTATTTTATCCGCTTTTTTCAAGACCAAGTCGCTCTCGTTGATTATCACCTTTCACACCCTTCTGTCATGATACTTCTTTATTCTATTGCGGTATACTGCCATTTGCATGTAAGCTTTTTCTCTTCGTTCTTCTACCGAATCCAATGCATCTCTAATGTTGATAGGATTTTGGGTGTCACAATAATAAATTATCCGATCTGTAGGCGACTTGATTTCAACAGGCAGGACTGCTTCAGCTCCATAAACCAGCGAGAAAGGTGTTTCGCCTGTTGCTGCCTTTACAGAAGTTCTGTATGCCCATAGCATATGAGGTATCTCATCCACCCAACATGTTTTTTTATCGCCTAGCCGCTTCTTGATTCCCTGAATCATGGCCCTGTTGGTAACCTCTGTCATACCATTCGATTGGGGATGATTTACAGAAGAAAAATGATTTCTGATCCCCATGCTTTCGCAATATGCTTTGAATTTTACACAGTTGAACTGGGTGCCATTATCAGTTATAAGCGTTTGTGGGATTCCAAACCGCATGATAATGTTCTCTCGTAAGAACTCGATCATTCGCTCAGGTGTTTGAGCGGTTACTGCCTCCGCTTCTACCCATTTGCTGAAGTGGTCGACTGCGACTATCAAGTACTTCCTTTTCTTTGTCGTTTCTGGGAACGGGCCCACTATATCGATCCCCCATGTTGCGAATGGCCACGCCGTCATTATAGTGACTTATTCGGCTCCGGGAACATGCTTTTCATTCGTATGGATTTGACAGCTGTGACATTCCGCTACCATCTTTTGGGAATCCTCCACCACCTTTGGCCAATAATATCCCATCAACTTGACTTTTCTTGCCAACGCCGCAGATGCTTCATGTGCGCCACAAATTCCTTCATGGAGTTCTCGCAGTACATAGTCTCCTTCGTTGCGGCTAATACATTTCAACCATGGACATGTATATGATTTCCGGTATAAAGTTCCATCTTGAATTGAGTATCTCGCTGACTGCCCAATTAGTTTTCTGGCTAAGCTTTTATCAACCGGCAAATCTCCATGTTCCAGATATTGGCGGATGGGCATCCGCCAATCTTCATCATCTTCCAGCTCTTCGATGACCATAATCTGATCGACTTTGAATGCTGGTGCTGACCTTATTTCCAAATTGCATGCTTTTTAACTCCATGGTTCTCTACTCGCCGCTGCTTTTGCCAACTCGTCAGCCTTTGTGTTATGGCCTCTCGGAACATGCACCATTTCCCAGACGACTCCTTTGTTTGTTAACTCCTGCGTCAGTCTGCCGACCACCTGATGGTACTTGACCAGATCCTCCTGTTTCACTAGATAATTTTTTGTGATCTGATTATCATGAGTTTAGAATCACTGTAGATGACCACTCTTTCTGGCATAAGTTCATTAAGCAACTTCAATCCGCATATCATTGCTTCATACTCCGCGGCATTATTGGTAGTTTCGAATGTTAACTTTGCCGCATAGTACAGGCGAATAACATCCGGTCCCTTAATGACGACTCCCAGTCCAGCTCCATCTGTGGACAATGCCCCATCTGTGAACATACTCCATTCTTCTTTTTGTGCTTTTGGACATTCGTCTTCATCCCACGTGAACTCATTCACGAAATCGGCAAGTACTTGACTTTTTAGAGCTGGTCTTCCTTTGTAGCGAATATCGAACTCTCCCAACCGAATTGACCACTCCATTAATCGGCCGGATGCGTTAGGTTTCTGTAGTACCTTTCGCATTGGAATTCCAGTTCTCACAATGATAGTATGCGCCTGAAAGTATGGCTTTAACCTAGCCGCCGTGGTTATCACCGCGAGGGCCATTTTGTCTAACCTTGAATACCGAAGTTCTGCGTCTTTCAAGACTTTGCTCACATAGTACACTGAATATTGTTGCCCCTCTTCTTCCCACACCATCACCGTGCATATCGCCATACTGGTGACGGATACGTAAAGAAATAAATCTTCTCCATCCTCTGGCCTGCTCATCAAGGACGGATAGCATATCAATCGCTTTATCCCCTCAAATGCTTCTTGACAATCCGGCGTCCATTCAAAGGACTTAGATTTTTTGATGGCATTGTAGAAAGGTAGACATCTCCTAGCTGAGCATGATATGAATCGCCCTAATGCCACCAACCGCCCGTTCAGTCTCTGTACTTCTCTTATGTTCCTCGGTGTCTTCATCTCCATCACTGCTTTAACCTTCTCAGGATTCGCCTCAACACCTTTGCCGCTAACAATGAAACCCAGGAACTTTCCTGCTCTTGCTCCAAACGTGCATTTCTCTGGGTTCAATTTGAGGCCATATTTGATCAGTACTTCCAAGATTTCTTTAATATCCTGCGGGTGGTCCTGCATCTTCTTGCTTTTAATGATCATGTCATCTACATAAATCGAGAAGTTCTCGCCTGATTTGTCTGAAAATATATTGTTCATCATCCGTTGATATGTTGCTCCCGCATTTTTCAGTCCAAAGGGCATCACCTTGAAGCAATAAGTTGCCTGATGAGTTATGAACGACGTCTTGATCTCATCCGCCTTCTCCATTGGTATCTAGTGGTAACTGGATTTCACGTCGGTGAACGATAAAGCTTCAAATCCCGCAGTCCCATCTACCAATATATCAATGTTAGGTAGCGGATACATATCCTTCGGACAAGCTTTATTCAGATCTTTGAAGTCGACGCACATTCTGTACGTTCCATTTGGCTTTTTGACTAGCACCACATTGGCTAGCCACTCCGGATAGGTGACTTCTCGAATTGCATCTGATTCTAGCAAATCCGCCACTGCTTTTTCAATCGCCTTCTTCCGTTCTGGAGCATGTCCTCTCTTTTTCTATCGCACTGGGGTTGCACCTTTGTCCACATTCAAACGATGGGTTGCTATATCTGGACTTATCCCCTTCAGCACTTCATTCGGAGTGGTGAATGCCGACTCGCATTGGATCAACACCTCGGTAATGGCTTTCTTCGTTTCCTCTGGAAGTCCTGTCGCTATCCGTACGTTCTTATCATTTGAGATGGCGAATAGTTCTGTTTCTCCTAACGCTTCAGCCGGCAACTTCTCATCAACTTTATCCTCTTCATCTGGCTTCGGTTCGAGTGACAATGTATAAGCTTATTGAGATATAAGTTGATCCCCTTCAACAATGACTCGCCCTTAGTGTGTTGGCAAATGCAATGTCAAATGCTTCATTGAGATGAGCGACTCCGTTTCCGACAGGAACGGACGCCCCAGAATTATGTTGTAGGCCAATGGGAGATCAACAATTGCGAATTCTAGATCACCTCGCCATTTTAGATTCTTGTCGCCCATTTCTGTCTCCAACACCACCTGTCCACTTGTTTGAGATGATTGACCTCCAAAACCAGTTACATCCATGAACGTATGTTCCACTCGCTCGTCGTTAATTCCCAACTTGTTGAATGCAGTTCGAGTAATGACATTGCAAGAACTGCCTGTATCAATAAGGACCCGCTTAACGTCCCATCCTTCAATGGCCATCGTAATCACCAAAGCATCCGCATGCGGCTCCGTGATTCGTGCAAATGAGTAATTGAGGGCATCCCCCCTACGCGTGTTGCTTTTTCGCTGTTCACGGCGAGCCCTTTTTGTTGGAGGCTCATAGATCCCTCCTGCTGTCACGTTAATCACCCCTTTTTTCTGCTTTTTTTCTGGCCTTGCTTCTACCTCATGCGGGAGCGTTGCTTTCTCATCAATCGTTTCTTTTCTAATGAATTGACTCAGTTTGCCCCTCTCAATCAGCTTTTCAATCTCCCTCTTCAATTCATAGCAATCGTTCGTGTCATGGCCGTTCAATCTGTGGAACCTGCAATATTTGTTAGGATATCGCCCCAAATTGGTTCGACCTTTCGCCTCAGGAAACTGCACATCCTTTTTCAGAGGGTTTTTCTCAATCCAAAGTAACACCTCATGACGAGTCATGTTCAATGGTGTTTGATATCCCCCCCTTTAAAGGAACGATCGCTTTTTCAAACCAGATTACCCTTAGAATATGCTTGGCCTTGATGGCGGCGATTGTCCGAGGTGGATCTAGCCGCATCTCTTTCTCATCGGGTTTGAGCTCTATGCTCCCTGTTAACATCGTCCACTTCCATGAATTCTTTTGCTATCTTCATGAGTTCAGCCACTGTGCGTGGTTTATTGCGGATGATTTCCTCCCGCATGCTCCAATCTGTGGTTCCATCCGCCATGATGTTGCGAATGCTCACGATATCTGGGTTCTGTAACCGCACCAGAATATCATTGGATGCGACTACAAATTCCCTTAGGGAATTATAGTTTCTCTGCTTGATCTCCTTCAGCTGCCTATCCGTCACATCCGCTGCTTTACAGCCCACGAACTTTGCATAGAAATCACGACTGTATTGATTCCAGTTGTGAATAGATTCAGTTGGTAGGGACCGAAACCAATCGGATGCTGCTCCTCCCAAAGTGGTCGAGAACAATCGACAAATTATGCTTTCGCTTGCTCTTGCAACATCCATCAACTCTCTATAGTTTCTGACATGCGCCTCAGGGTCAGAATTTGGATCCCCATAATATTTAGGTATCGCCGGTGCTTTTATTCTGTGATCTGGAATAAATTCTCGCAATGATGGGGCAAAAGGTGAATCACTCTGCACCGCTGCCCTTGCCCTAGGTGTGTATCCCATTCGCTCCATCATGCTTCGCAGTTGATCTTCCAATTCAGTATTGGGTTCCCGCCGAACTTCTTCCATCCGTTGCTGATGAATTCTGGGTGACGTCCACCCGCCATACCGTGTCGTCACTTGTTCTCACCGTGGGGCTAACCGCTATCCAGTTATAGGATCAAAGTTCCAAGTATGCTCCCACCCAGACATATTCCCTCCAGACGTCATCAACCCTGAATGTCCGTGGTCAAAGGGTTCCGTTTGTCGTAGCGAAAGGATTCCTTGCATTCCTGGCATTGGTTGGGATGACTGCCAGGTCGGATGGATCATCATAATAGGATCTTGGTGTGAGTAGTGGTCTGGATGGCTATGTGGTGTCATGTGACTACTCTGACTCATCCGATTTGGCTCTCGAGATGGCTGTGGAAGCGGAGATATGGTAGGAATAGTTGGTTGTTGTGTGGAGATGACAACAGGTTCTTGAGGGGTAGCCGTTACGGCGGTATTGTGTTCAGCGATTGCAGTTAACAAACTAATCATTCGATCCCCAGCCGCTTGGCTCATATTCGAAGCCAAGACCTGTCCTGCCATTTGTACAAAATCGCTATTAGACATCTCCATCTCAGTTTGCACTTGGACCTCCAATAAGGGACTCAACTGCCCTGAAGGATTCGACGAGCTGGGTACCACAGGCTGTGTACTCGCAGGCTGCCGTGGACCTCTTGAGTTCGTACTAGCTGATCTGGTTGTAACTCCGGCCGTTCGTGATGGTTCTGACATGTTCTTAGGGTACCTTTAACCAAATGTTGGTAAAAAAGGTCCACGCTCACCGCACCAATGATAACTTGCTAGATTCGATTTGATGATCTTCGCCGCGGTTACCTACAAAACAGAACCGGAGACAGGATCTCCGAGAAAACTCTCCGACGATCAAGTCAGTTTTATGGGAAGGTTGGTAAATTGATACTGGTATTGTGGGGAAAAGATGTGAATGTACCTGCCCATTTGCTTCTATGTCCTTTTTATAAGTGTTCCTAGGTAACCGCCGGGGGCGGTTACTCTTTCCAGGCCACGTCCCTTACGTGGCTACAAACGTGGTCTCGTTTGTTTTGAGTGGGAGGTTTAATGCTCCGTTTAGGATTTCGAAGCGGTTACTCGTTTTACCCTCTTCCTTTATTCGGAGCCCGTTTGATCTTGAACCATGGGCCTAAGTATAGGTTGGGCCCGTGTTTATGATTCGGCCCGGTTTGGTTTCACGGATCATCAGAGTCACTTTGATAAATGAGCTTCTAACATCTTGATATAGGGAGAGTGGATTGTATCAACCACTATCTTAGCATTAAATTAAAAAAAATAACTGGTCCCAACCCTTGTGAAAAGATCTAAGAAACAACTTCCAACACCACTAATGCTTCACTCTTCAGGACAAGAGACAGGCTTGCAACTAAGGTGGGTTTAACAACCAAGAAAACCTAATGGATCTCAAAGCACAACACTTAAGCTTGCTCAAGGTATAGAAGAAAACACCACTGCATCTTTATTATTACACATGAGAGTGCTAGGAGGGGGAAAATGTTAAAAAGAACACGTTAGTGAAGTGAAGGGGAAACCAAGAGCGCGTTTGAGCTCCTTGCACGAAGCCAGTCACAAAGAGATTCTGGTACTTGAAAAATAACCTATCGAGCATGGTGACATCAAGATCACAAAGAGAGATTTATAGTGATTTGGCAAAATTAGACCTACTCCACTCCTCAAGATCGCATCTTCAGATTTATATTGCAATCCCCTGATATGTACAGATCAAACATCTCTTAAGCTTATGGGTGCTTAAGAAACTCATGTTAAGCTTATGAGTACTTAACAAACCTGATAGTAATTTTTACAAGTACAATTACTAAACTTATCAAGATTTGCACGTGATTGACGAACCGTTACAATTTTTTTCTTCGGTAAGAATCAAACCATTGATCACTTTTATAAATTAAGTGATTAAACTACCCTACACATAACCTAATGCGTTTACAATCTTATTTTTAAAGATTAAGTAAGAAACTTTACAAAATGATTGAATATTTGAATATCAAATAAGAATGAATACTCAATCTTTGATCTCTTTGAAGAATGTTGAAAAAAGAATTTAGATTAACTCAATGTAGCAAATTGTTGTAAGTCCCCAAGTTGTAAGTGACTTTGATTTCTTTTTATAGCTGAAGAAAATATGTCCATTATAAAGTGTACGTTATTGTGTCTTTAATGATTAGAGCACTTTAGAAATGGACGCCTTGGATAAGTCTCTTGGTGGTAAGGATATTGTATGATACTTTTTATAATAAAGCTCTTTTCAACAAAATTCCCTATAGTAAAGACTTTATTGTATATGCTTTTTATTTATTTATTTTATATAAGAGACTTCATTAAAAAAAAAAAAAAGTCTTTTTGTGTAAGACTCTTATCTTATGTTTTTTTTTTTGAAGCTCTTCACGAGTATACTAATAATTCGTCTCTTATTTTTGCAGGTTAATTCTTTAATATAAACTGTAGGAGATCTCTTTGTTTTCATTCTTCATTACTTAAATTGAATATCACTTAAATTGAATATGACTGTTCATGTAATAATACTGTGTATGTTCAAAGTACTTTTGTATTTTGTTATTTAATTTCATAACAGTCGCAACGTTATTCGCTCGATATTTGATATTTGAATTTTTCTTGCCTAATTCGATTCTCACATGTACTTTCACGTAATATATGCACGTGTGCATGGTGAGAAAGTAGACCATTAGGAGAGAAAAAACAAGGCCTGCTCCCTCAGAATAATACTATATATTATTTTTACAATTGTTAATTTACCCAATATTTGTAAAATATTTATCACTCTAAATGACCAAGCGGAACTTGGACCTTCACCCTTAGATCTACCTCCACTGTAATCCTACGGTGATACAAATTGTAATTTAGCTTTTATTTAATTTAATATTTTTCTTTTATAACCATCATCGAGGTCTGTGGTTTTCCCTGACCTTGGGAGTGGGTAGACCTACCCTTACCTAAACTTTTTAATACCAAAACTAATACAATAAAAAGTTCCTAAAATTAATGAACTGCTTCATGGAACACGCCTGGTTTCTGGAGAGAGAGGAAGAACGTTGGAGCCATTTATGTCCTGAAATTTCAAGACAAGGACCAGGATGTGCAAAACTGTTGTTAATATCTTGTCCATAAACTATTATAGGAAGAGAGGGGAGTGTTAGATTGGATATAGAATATTGTTTGGGCAAATATGGTTTCCAATTTCCTCTTCTAAAATGATTATAAAATCTGGTAATTTACTAATCCTCAGAAAAATAGACTTGTTGGAAGTAAGTTTGTTTCTCAGATGGCTTGTTCTTCTTCCTTCCTCACTGTTAAAGTTTATAAACGTCATTTTTGCCAATTGGAATTTTTTGGGTTTTGTTGTTCAACAAATTGCAGCGAATTGGAATTTTTTGGGCGAAGAAATTGCTTGGACCAGTGTTCAATCTAGCAGAATGAAAATAACAAAAACAATTCAGAAAAAAATCTTAAGATTTCAGAATTTGTTTTTTGACATAAATGGCTTCAACGTTCTTCCTCTCTCTCTCTCTCTCTCTCCAGAAAAGAGGCGTGTTCCAAAAAACAGTTCCTTAATTTTAGGAACCTTGTATGGTATTAATTGATTATAAAAGAAAAAAAATTAAATTAAATAAAAGCTAAATTACAATTTGTATCACCTTAGGATTATAGTGGCGGTAGATCTAAGGGTGAAGGTCTAAGTTCCGCTTGGTCATTTAGGGTCCAATTGAACGGGATTGCATCAAAATATTTCATAAGTCATTTTTTTTAATAAAATCTTGTGAATGGTAGTAATTGTTTTGGCGATGTTCAGTTTGGATAAGCAGATATGATATATTTCTGATAGGAAACTACCCCTGAGGCAAATATCTATTTTGTAGAAAAACTCTTCCTAAGATAATGAGTCAGTTTATAAGAGATTTTTTTTTATCGTTAGAAGCTATACTTTTATTTCTTTTTTATCCATATATTTATGATAAATTAGTTTCGTAAAATTTATGTGTTTGCACAAAAAGATGGATCCGTATAGCTTTTTATGATAATAATGTATAATTTTGAAAGCATGTTGATAATTTAATTGATATAATGAAACGCTAATATTTAATTCTGGGAGCATGTTAATAATTTAATTGATATGATGAATATTTCATAATTAGATTATCAATTAAAGTTCCACAAAAAAGATGTATAATGTTCGCATATTATGTTGATAGTTTAATTGATAATTCAATTTATAATATCAATTAATTTATTTATTGGTAATTATCAATTAATTTATTGATAAATAGCACTTGCGACAATTCTTTAAATTTAACATTTAAAGCAATAATTTTTTTTTACCACTAATAACTAATCATCTATTCTCAAAACAGTGCTCCCGTCAAAGGAAACCGCCGTTCTCTGCGACCTCGACCTGCGCCGTCGCCGCCGATGACCTGCGTTTCCTTCCGGTGATTGCCGTCCTTCCGTCGCCGTGAAGGCTGTCTCAGGCAAGTCTCTGAGTTCTCTTGCTCTGTTGTTTGGTTAGTTTTGTGTGGCTTCTTCCGATCTTGTTTTGAGTTTCTATTTGGAATCGCGCTGCCGCCTGCGGTTGTCGGAATCGCACATCTCAGGCGGGTGGTTTGCTTTGGGTTTTTCCGTTTGATCTCCTATATACTAAGGTTTGAGTTTTGCTTCCTATTTGTTGCGCTGAAATTGGATTTATATTCTCAGATTAGGCTGCTGCTGTTTTGCCATTGTTTCGATTTCGCCCGGCTACTGTTCTTGGTCTGTGATTTAAGATTCAATTTAGGTTGCTGCTGTTCTGTTGGTATTGATTCGGCTCTGCCCCGGCTTCTGTTCTTGGTTTTTAGATTGTTTTTGCTCCATCTGGGTCCTTGGTTTTGGTAATTTGATAGTTTGTTTGCTCTTGGGATTGTGCTTAGTTATTGCTTGGTTATTAGATCATATTTGCAAAGTCTGGGCTCTTGAATTTGGTCTTTGAGATTTCTGGTTGTGTGGAAAGGAATGGAAAGGGGTATGGCAGGTTTGAGAATTGGGGGAGAAGAGGTTGGGCATCTTGAGCTAGAGGTTCAGCCCCCAGTGACGACAGTGGAGGACTCGGGCTTATGGTACGTGGGCAGGTTTGTGGCTGACAGGCCGTTGAACTTCATGATTTTGCGGAATCGGCTTGCAGTACTATGGAGACCGGGACGAGGAGTCGACATTCAGGAGGTAAGTCCTAATCTCTATTCCATTGAGTTCTTCCACCACATTGACAGAGATAGGGTTATTGCTGGAGGACCCTGGACTTTTGATAACTATATGCTTATTATGAACAATTGGGAGTTAGGTTCTAACCCGGAGGAGATTGCATTGTATATGATGCCAATTTGGGTCCAAATCTATGGGTTGCCTGCAGGAACTATGTCTGAGAGTGTGGGTAAACAAGTAGGGAATTTTTTGGGGGTTTTTCAGGAATACGACATAAACAACAATGTTGGTTTTCGTAGACAATTTATGCGAATTCGAGTCAGTATTGATTGCAGGCTTCCATTAAAGCGGTTCAAGAAGATTAAAAGCCAAGGAAATGTGTGGTCATTAGCTACCTTTAAATATGAGAGGCTTGGAGTTTTCTGCTATATTTGTGGTTTGTTGGGACACACAGACCGTTATTGTGATAGACTGTTTGATCTGCAAGGGGGGGAGGTCCTGAGGGAGTGGGGGGAGTGGTTAAAGGCTCCAATAAAGAGGGGTGGTGATCAGAGTGGGGCAAAGTGGCTGAGGGAAGGTTCTAGGGTTGAAATGTTAGGCCGGGGGTGGGGAGGGCATGGTAACTCAGGGGGAGGGAGTTCGGGAGTGTTTCGGGATATCACGAATGTGGGGGTGGGTAGGGGTGAAAGAGTTGCACCGGTAAGAGTGACGTCAGGGGAGGTGGAGGTGGGTATCTGTCCCATATTGGGTCCATTCTTTAGGATACCTGCAAGGGATGAGATTCAAGAGGAGGAGGGGGAGAGGGAAGTGACCGAGGAAGTTCAGGAGGACACTGAGATGGAGTTACAAGATGCAAGAAAGAGGAGAAGGGAGGGGAAAGAGAAGGTGGGGAGTCAGGTAGCTGCGAAGGAAAAAGGATCCCAAATTCCAGATAAGGATATGGAGAGCCCTATCGGTAACTTTTCGGCGAGCCCTAGTGCACAGGGCCGCCGCATGGAATGAGTTGTGTCAGCTGGAACTGTCGTGGCCTGGGAAACCATCGGGCAGTTCGTCAATTGAAGGAGATTGTTTCGTCCCAAAAGCCAGTTCTTTTATTTTTAATGGAAACACTTGTAGAAAATCATAGAATTGTTAGTCTTAAACAACAGTTACAGTTTGAGGGAGTTTTTCCTGTAAACAGAAGAGGGCGTAGTGGTGGCCTAGCTTTGTTTTGGAAAGGGGAATTGCAAGTAAGTGTGAAGAGTTTCTCTGAGCATCACATTGATGTGGTTATCACAGATAGTGTGCGTGGGGATTGGAGGTTTGTGGGTTTCTATGGATTTGCTGATCGTGGAAGACACAAGGAGTCTTGGGAGTTGTTGAAGAGATTATCAGGAGAGTCACAGCTGCCTTGGGTGATTATTGGGGACTTCAACTGCATTCTCAGCACTGAGGAAAAGTTGGGAGGGGCAATTTTCCCTACCTATTTGATGAATGATTTTCGTAATGCAATTGAAGAGTGTGGTTTGACAGAGTTGGAGCTCAAAGGCAATCAGTTTACTTGGGAGAGAGGCCGTGGCACTGAGGCGTGGGTGAGAGAGAAGCTGGACAGGGGTTTTGCTTTTGCAGACTGGATTAACATGTTTGCTAGTTATCAACTCAATTCTAGTATGTCGGGGTACTCAGATCACCTGCCCGTGGTACTTAGACTGACGCAACAGGACCCTCACCAAAGGCCCAAAAGATTTTATTTTGAGGAAAGTTGGCTGAAGGAGCAGGATTTCAAAGATCTGGTGGTTAGAAGTTGGAGTAGTCAGGGGCAAAGGCCTGTGCCTATGAAATTAAAGGAGTGTGTGAGGAAAATGTCAGAATGGGGGAAAAATTACAACTTGAGATTCAAGAGCCAGATCAGGAAGTGGAGGAATCAAATGCAGGCTTTACATGGTAAGGGGGATGGGGTTTCAATTGCTCAGTTCTTCTTTGCCAAACGTAGGCTAAATGAGGTGCTGGAAGCAGAGGGCTAAAGTTTTCTGGCTGACAGAAGGAGACAGAAATACTCAATTCTTTCATGCTACTGTCAAAGCAAGGAGACAGCAAAACTCAATTGTTTCTCTTTGCGATGATTCTGGAATGGAATTTACTAATCAGGGTGAGATAATGGGGTTGGCTCATCAATATTTTCAAGAAGTGTTTGCTGGTTCGGCTACTGTTCAGAATGAGACTGCTAATGTTATTGAAGCTGTGATTGACTCGTCCACAAATGAGCTTCTCACGGCACCATTTGAGATCGATGAATTCAAGAACGCACTGTTCTCAATGAGTCCAAACAAATCCCCAGGGCCTGATGGCCTAAATCCAGGTTTTTTTCCAATCTTTCTGGGACATTATTGGGAGGGAGATGGGATTGGCCTGTGCTGATTGGCTTAGGACCGGGGAGTTCCCTTCTGAACTTAATGATACTACAATTGTTCTTATCCCCAAGATTGACAACCCTAGATTGTTGAAAGATTTTCGCCCTATTTCTTTGTGTAATGTGATGTATAAAGTAATTGCAAAGGCCTTGGCTAATCGATTGAAGGAGGTCCTGCCTAGAATAATTGGGGATACTCAATCTGCTTTTGTCCCTGGAAGGTCTATAATTGATAATGTACAAGTGGCCTTTGAAACCATTCATTTCATGAAAAGGCAGACTAGAGGAAGGAAGAGGCAGGTGGCTCTCAAAATTGACATTAGCAAAGCCTACGATAGGGTTGATTGGGGGTTCTTGAAGCTGGTAATGTCTCGAATGGGCTTTAATGATGTTTGGATCAATGGGATGATGCTTTGTGTTACTACGGTTAGGTATAGGGTGGCAGTAAATGGAGAATGTACTGATCAAATTACCCCGGGCAGGGGCCTTAGGCAAGGAGACCCACTTTCACCTTACCTTTTCATCTTGTGTGCGGAAGTTCTATCCAAACTTATTAGACGAGCTGAGAATGAGAGTTTGATATATGGTTGTCGCATCTGCCATAGAGCTCCGTCGGTCACACACTTATTCTTCGCTGATGACAGTTTCTTGTTCTTTGGAGCTTCGGCAATGGAAGTAGGAAAGGTTTTGAGTATCTTGACTGAGTATGAGAGGGCATCAGGTCAGGCAGTGAATCGAACCAAGTCAGGGATCTTCTTCATTTCGAACGTGAGCTCGGAATTGGCAAATGAAATCAAAGGTATCTTGTATGTCCACACCCCTTTGGACATGGGGAGATATTTAGGCCTCCCGTCACTCATAGGGCGCTCTAAAAGGCGCATTTTCAAGTTTCTAGTGGATAGGCTGCGGCAAAAGTTTGGAGCCTGGGGTCTCAGATTCCTTTCACAAGCTGGCAAAGAGGTGTTACTTAAGTCTGTTGCTCAGGCTTTACCTACCTTTTGCATGAGTACGTTCCTTTTACCTTTGTCTATTTGTGATGAGCTTCAAAAGATGATGAATTCTTTCTGGTGGGGTTTGAAACCAGAGGGTAAAAGGAGCATCCATTGGTTTGATTGGGCTAAATTATGTCAGCCAAAGGATCTTGGAGGGATGAGTTTTAAAGACCTGCACATGTTTAACTTGGCATTATTAGGGAAGCAGGGTTGGAAGTTGGTAAATGAACCAAATACTCTAGTAAGTAGAATTTTCAAAGCAAAATATTTTCCAAGGGAGGACTTACTTTTCTCTAAATTAGGCAATAATCCTAGTATGGTTTGGAGAAGTATTTGGAATGGTTTGAGTTTATTGAGAAAAGGGCTTAGATGGAGGGTGGGTGATGGTAAATCTATTAGAGTCTGGAAGGACGCATGGGTACCCAATCTAGAAGCTTTCGGGATAAATTCAATTTTGGTCCATGGGATGCAGGATATGAAAGTAGCTGAGTTGTTACTCGAAAATGGGAGGGGCTGGGATCTGGATAGGCTGTATGGGTGTTTTAGCGAAGCAGAGGTTCATGCTATTTGTGATATTATTCTACATTTTGATGTTGGGGAGGACACTTGGGTGTGGCACTGGTCGAAGGATGGTTATTACACTGTGAGCTCAGGGTACATTGAAGGGATGAAGGGAAAGGAAGAGACATTGGGAAGTGAGGGTTGGAGAAGGCTCTGGAGGTTGGAGGTTCCCCCTAAGCTTAAAATGTTTATATTTGCTCAGATTGCTTACCCACACGAGCTAGACTGGCTCAAAGACATGTTCCCATCACAATTGAGTGCCCTGTATGCGTGGAGCAGGATGAAACGGCTAACCATTTATTTGTTGATTGCAGCTTTGCAGGTGATTTGTGGAGGATAGCTGGTTTACCGATCCCTCAAATTGGAGGGCTAACTCTTGCAAATTGGCTACTGCGTGTGTTGGGGTTTTGTGTCCTATAGTCAATTGTTGCAGGATACAAACTTATTGTAAATGAATTGTTCTTTATATCATTTGTTTTAATGAGATATATGTTTTATAACTATATAAAGGCAATCCCTTTTAAGCACTAAATAAAGTCTAATAAAAGGAAATCCGTAAGTTTGTTTAAAGTGATTATAAAGTGTTCATACAAGCATGAAGTGAGACAAAATTTTATAATAAACTAATAAACTTAAAACCACCCCAAGTCAAGTGATATATTTAGGATTGATATATCACAGTTGAGACTTGTATGTAACAATGTCTTCTGTCCGACAGAAAGCTGATCTCACAAGCTTCACATATATAGATATCTGGATAGTTACATAGATCCGGTGAAACGTTGTTCATTAGGATTGGGGATCCGACTTGAGATAACAGGATGGGTAGATTCATCATTGTCACCTGTTCATCTCATTGGTATTAATAGGTATAACTAATCCTCAGACTCAAAGGAATGTTAATTGGTCATCCTGAATTACTGAATGTGAGACTTTGATCGCGTGGTCCCACGATCCTTAACAGAGATGACTCTGGGGTGTGAACTGCAAAGGTTGGGTGTCACAGGAGGTAATGTCAGGGTAGTTATACATTGGATTGAGCATTTATCACTCCCGATGAATGGGAGATACATCCAAGGATCGCTTGTGGAAGACTCGACTCTAAACCCTTGCAAGGTGATAACTTAAGAGTAGAAATTCGGATTTCACTTAACCTATCTTTTGAGTTGACTCGGCCAATAACAAGTAAAATGAACGTCTCGCTATATGTGACTTGACATTACTCATAGTCATAAGATTCAGTTCAAGGATGTAGTTGATAAAAGAGAGATGGATCTGATTAATAGATGGAAGCCCAATTGAGCCCAGTAAGGCCCACATTGATAGGGGGGTCGAAATTTATATATATGATTAGGGAAGGAATTAATTTATTCCACTAATCCTAATTTGATTAGGATTATGAATTAAATTAATTAAGAGATAATTAAAGTAGGAGTTTTAATTAGATTAATATGCTCCTATTATTATCTAACTAGGTTACTTATTATTATCCTAATTATATTAGACATATAGTAAGATAATAATTAGAAATCCTATTCTGAATTGGATTCCTATTAAGTGACCTATTCCTATCTAACTAGGTTTAGATACAACCTAATATATATACCCCTACCCTAATGAATTTCGACACACTAATTCCTCCCCCCTTACAAGTGATTTTCGAAATTGCTTAGTTAGAGAGAGAAAAGAATTCTCATCCCCAAGTTCGTGGACAAGAATTCATTCGGCATTCCATCGATTGATTAATCTAATTCATCCCTCTTTCTCCTTGATCTTGTGTTGGTTAATTAGAGGTAATCTATTTTGGTTACATCTCATAAGGGTTGATTCTAATTTAACCTCACCGTGTTCACGAAAGAAGAAAAACAATCAAAAGGGAGAAATTCGTTTTTCTTCGCCTACATCAGGTCAGTTCACTATTTCGAGGATTCCCGGAGATTGAACCGTCGGATCGTCGCGATTTTTGGACAATAGCTTCTAGACATATTCGTCTACGTTTCCACCGAAGGGATTGTTGTTCGGAGGTCTGAAAGGTCTGTTTCGAATAGGGGCAGATTGGTAAACAGTTTACATCTCCTTTGAAGTTGTGGGCACTTCGTTTGCAACGGTAGATTGATCATCGAAAGGTATATCTTCTTATCCCTCTTTATATGAAATAACGATTAACGGATCCTATGGTTAAAAGGAAGTAGGCTAAAATTTTTATATTTCCGCTGCTATACATTAGCCCTATTTACAACAGTGGTATCAGAGACATCGTTAAATCCGTTATTTCATATATGAAAATATAGAAGTTTTCAATAGGATTGAATAAATATTTATGGTTAGGATTAATTGACAAATAGTATTGATTGATTAATTCTAAAGATAAATAAAGTTTTGATTAATTGTTAATTAAAACTGATTATGCTTATGTTCCTAATTATTTCGGTTGATAATCATTATAACAAAATCTATTAGTTTTATGGTTAGGTTAATAAAATTAGTTTTATTGATTCTAAAGATAAAACGGAAATCTATTGTAGTTTTTCCTATTTCTGAAAATCGCTTTTCAACCGTTTTGAAAATCTGATATATATGTGTTTAAAATTAGTTTTGAATATAAAATATATATACATGTTTCGGAAATTAATAGTTTTCTGTTTTGATTATCGAATGAAAATTCGTTTAAAAGTTTGTTTTTACCAAGTTGTAAATCAAAGCGTTAAATGAATTGAAATCAAAATAATTGGGACATGCATAATCAACGTTTTGTATGGTTATATCAATCTAAGAATTAATATAAAGATATAAAACGATTAGAAGTAAAATTGGATGAAAGTTAATTTGATAAGTTAATGTGATTAACCTAAATATTACATAAGACAGTTATGTAATCAACCAATTAAATTTATTTAATTGAGTCTTTGCATGTTTGGAGTTATGGACATATTTGGACCCTCTTTTAGTCTTTTGGTATTTTTGAAATAGGGCCTGCGCGTCCTGCCTTTCTACTATCTATTGTAATTTCTCCTCTCATCTGATTCCCTTCAATTCAATTGAAGTTTTCTTTTAATAGTATAGAAATTAATATGTAATTTCAAGGCGCCATGGAGAAGACGGAGGACCTAAAGAGAAATATGTAATAGTTAGTATTTCCTTAGGTTTGCCCTTTTTATTCCGTCTCTGGCTCGACGGAATAATTTAGATGATATGTCCATAACGCCAATGTATGTGTGAATGTATGTCTGATGTATGCTAAAGCAAATCAAGACTAAGTTAGATTATGAGACTTAAATAAAAATCCCTCATTAAAAAGTTAAGTAAATAAATAAGTTATTAAAATCGGTTGCCCCTCCCTAATATTATAATTCAGCCGACAGTACTGGGGGCCTTTGGGTTGTTGGAAAAAGTCAAGCTCGGGGTCTTATGGTAACACCTGGATTATCGAAAATAGTTCTTTCATGAATATGGGGTAATACTTAAATTAGAGTATGACAATTGGTTGGCAAAAGTCATGTTGTTCATACACTAATGGGCAAAATGGTTGGGATTAATATGAATGACATATTAGTTACTAATGTGGTTAGTAACCCAATAACCTAGGAGTCACATTCGAGATGTGATTGATTGAATGAATCTACCTAACGAATGAGACTAGTTTGTTGGCTAAAGTTAAGGCGAAATCTCAGGAGTTAGGATCCTAGCTCACTAAAGGATTTGTGAAATTCTTCGAATTAATATGGAGGGTTATTAATTTGGCAAAATAGTGGGAGCAATCTGAAATAAATTAAAAGGCCTATAATTTTAGATTGTTATACTTTAGAACAAATGAATAACATACGTTTACTCTTTCTCACACTCAGTTTAATAAAACACTCTTAAAATCATGACTAACACCAATCTGCAAAATACATTTACCGATAACAAGTTGAATAGTTCAAACTTCACCGACTGGTATCGCAACCTCAAAATTGTTTTGAAGTTCGATAGAATAGAGTATGTATTTGATACATCGATACCCCCTATCCCTGAGGATGATGCTCCTATCGAGGGAATCGATGCTTACAAGAAGCACAAGGCTGATGACGATCATGTCGGATGCATCATACTTGCATCGATGACATCGGAATTACAAAGGCAACTATGCCTGTTCCATCATCATGCGCCTAAAGAAATTATTTGGGAAACAAACCAGGTGCAAACGCTACGAGATATCCAAATGGTTATATCGTTGCAGGATGCAAGAGGGCACATCAATCATGACACATTGTGTCAAGATGATTGGCTATATTACCAAACTTTCTAGTATTGGATTCGTGATGGATAACGAAATAAGTGTAAACTTAATTCTTCAATCCCTCCCAAAAGAGTTATTCATAGTTCATCATGAACTATCAGATGAATGACTTGCAAACCTCTCTTGAAGAGCTTGCAAATATGCTCAAGTCAGTTGAGCCCAATATTCAGAAAGACAAGGCAATACCGGCTATTGTCATAGAGGGATCATAGAAAAGGAAAGGGAATTTTCCCAATCCTAAACATCCCAAGAAAGGTAAGAAAGATGTGTCCAAGGGAAAGTAAGTTAAGAAGCCCAAAGAAGAGTGCCACTTCTGTGGTGAAGAAAGGCATTGGAAAGGAAACTGTTTGGTGTACCTAGCTACCCTCAAGAAGGGAAAAGGTCGGTACTCCAACATCTGGTATGTTCTATATTTCGATAAAGAACAAACATTGCGATTTTTATAGAGATAGGATTTTCTATTTTCCAGGAATATCACAAAATGGGATTTATGTGTTAGATTTCTGTTTTCGCAATTAATACCAAAAGACATAAGCTAGATAATTCAACTTGCTTGTGGGATTGTCATATAAACAAGAGACGCATACTAAAAGCTACATTCAGATGGGCTTATAGATCCACTCGATTCTGAATCATTGGAAACATGCGAATCATGTTTAAAAGGTAAAATGACAAAGACACCCTTTAGCAATAAAGGTGAGCGTGTATCAGACACTCTAGGACTCATTCATTCGGATGTATGTGGTCCTATGTCAGTCCAAGCAAGAGGAGGATTCAGATACTTCATTAGCTTCATAGATGACCATACTCGCTATGATTATATCTACTTGATGAGGCACAAATCAGAAGCCTTTGACAAGTTCAAATGCTTCAAGAATGAAGTAGAAAATCAATTAGGAAAGAAAATAAAGACGCTTCGATCCGATCGAGGTGGCGAATATCTTTCTGATAATTTTCTGAATTATCTAACTGAATGTGGGATATGCTCGCAATGGACACCTCCCTATACACCACAACACAATGGTGTATCCGAGAGGAGAAACCGTACCCTATTAGATATGGTGCGGTCCATGATGAGCATGGCCTTACTTCCAAAGATGTTCTGGGGCTATGCCTTAGAAACTGCCCTCTTCACCCTAAATCGAGTACCAACTAAATCCGCTAGTTCCACACCGTATGAATTGTTCGTTGGTAGGAAACCTGTGTTCTCATTTATGAGAGTATAGGGTTGTTCGGCATATGTCAAACGCATTGCGTCCGACAAATTAGATTCTAAATCTGATAAATGTTTCTTCATTGGATATCCCAAAGAGACCGTAGGGTATTACTTCTATCATCCAGATGATCAGAAAGTAATAGTATCCAGATACGCAACCTTCTTAGAGAAAGAGTTTCTCGAAGAAACACAAAAGGGAAGCGTGATTGAACTCGACGAAGTTCAAGAGGAAGAGACGCCGGCTGAAACAACAGAAGCGGTTGAAGTACCCGAAGAAGTCCCATTAGATGAGACTCCAGTGGCACCTATTCGTAGATCACGAAGAGTTCGTGAACTCCCAGTTAGATGTGGTTTTCTAGTGGGAGATGATGACGAAGTTCCCGTGTTAGACGATGAACCCGAAAACTACGAAGAGGCTCTTACTAGTCCAGATTCTAAAGCATGGCTTGAGGCCATGGATTCTGAAATGGATTCCATGTATACTAACCAAGTGTGGACTTTGGTTGATCCACCCGAGGGGATAAAACCCATTGGGTGCAGGTGGATCTTCAAAAGGAAGACTAACATGGATGGAAAGGTTAGCACCTACAAAGCTAGGTTGGTAGCGAAAGGATATCGTCAAAAACAAGGCGTTGATTATGACGAAACCTTCTCTCCCGTTGCTATGTCCAAATCAATCAGAATCATGCTTGCAATTGCCGCTCATTTTGATTATGAGATTTGGCAAATGGATGTGAAAACAGCTTTCCTAAACGGAAACCTACTTGAGGATGTATACATGATGCAACCTGAAGGTTTCATATCAAATGATGCAAATAAAGTTTGCAAACTTCAGAGATCCATTTATGGACTCAAGCAAGCATCTAGAAGCTGGAATAAGCGTTTTGACGAAACCATAAAACAATTTGGTTTCGAACAAAATTGCGAGGAAGCTTGCATTTACAAGAAAGCAAGTGGGAGCTCTATAGCATTTCTCATACTATATGTGGACGATATACTATTAATGGAAAATGACATTGCTCTATTACAATCGGTAAAAGTTTGGTTATCTGGTAACTTCTCAATGAAAGACCTTGGTGAAGCAGCCTATATACTTGGTATAAAGATCTATAGAGATAGATCGCGTAGACTGCTTGGTCTTTCACAGGCTACATACATTGAAAAGGTGCTAAATCGGTTTAGCATGCTTGAATCGAAACGAGGTAACTTACCCATGGTGCATGGAGTGAAGTTAAACAATCATCAATGTCCTAAAACTGATGATGACAAACGACGCATGGCTGTAGTCCCGTATGCCAGCGCGATCGGTTCGATTATGTATGCTATGCTATGCACTAGACCTGACGTAGCGTTCGCGTTATCAGTAACGAGTCGTTACCAAGGGAATCCGGGAGACGAGCATTGGATTGCCGTCAAGAACATTCTTAAGTACTTGAGAAGGACTAAAGATATGTTCCTAGTGTACGGAGAAGGAGATCTGAAAATTGAAGGATTTTCAGACGCTAGTCATCTCACAGATGAGAATGATTTTAAATCCCAATCAGGATACCTGTTTATCTTGAATGGGGGCGCGGTCAGTTGGAAGAGTTCCAAGCAGGGAAGCGTGGCTTTCTCTACGACCGAGTGAGAGTACATCGCTGCTGCGGAAGCGGCAAAGGAAGCGGTTTGGATTAGAAAGTTCATTACAGAACTAGGAGTGGTGCCTGACATTGTCAATCCCATTACTCTGTACTGTGATAACAATGGAGCCATTGCGCAAGCAAAGGAACCACGGTCTCATAATGCATCCAAACACTACCTAAAGCGATACCACATCATTAGAGAGATTGTGGCTAGAGGAGATGTGAGAATAGAAAGAGTACCTACAGAGGACAACGTTGCAGATCCGTTAACAAAGCCTTTAACCCAGAAAGTACATGATCGTCATTTAACTTCTACTGGGATAAGTTTTAGAAACAATTGGCTTTAGTCCAAGTGGGAGTATGTTGGGGTTTTGTGTCCTATAGTCAATTGTTGCAGGATACAAACTTATTGTAAATGAATTGTTCTTTATATCATTTGTTTTAATGAGATATATGTTTTATAACTATATAAAGGCAATCCCTTTTAAGCACTAAATAAAGTCTAATAAAAGGAAATCCGTAAGTTTGTTTAAAGTGATTATAAAGTGTTCATACAAGCATGAAGTGAGACAAAACTTTATAATAAACTAATAAACTTAAAACCACCCCAAGTCAAGTGATATATTTAGGATTGATATATCACAGTTGAAACTTGTATGTAACAATGTCTTCTGTCCGACAGAAAGCTGATCTCACAAGCTTCACATATATAGATATCTGGACAGTTACATAGATCCGGTGAAACGTTGTTCATTAGGATTGGGGATCCGACTTGAGATAACAGGATGGGTAGATTCATCATTGTCACCTGTTCATCTCATTGGTATTAATAGGTATAACTAATCCTCAGACTCAAAGGAATGTTAATTGGTCATCCTGAATTACTGAACGTGAGACTTTGATCGCGTGGTCCCACGATTCTTAACAGAGATGACTCTGGGGTGTGAACTGCAAAGGTTGGGTGTCACAGGAGGTAATGTCAGGGTAGTTATACATTGGATTGAGCATTTATCACTCCCGATGAATGGGAGATACATCCAAGGATCGCTTGTGGAAGACTCGACTCTAAACCCTTGCAAGGTGATAGCTTAAGAGTAGAAATTCGGATTTCACTTAACCTATCTTTTGAGTTGACTCGGCCAATAACAAGTAAAATGAACGTCTCGCTATATGTGACTTGACATTACTCATAGTCATAAGATTCAGTTCAAGGATGTAGTTGATAAAGGATCGTATTATACCGTAACTAATACGGAAGGGTTAACGGCAGAATCAACCTGTCTTCTTAACGGACTCTGGGGGAATGATTACGGACATGCCGATAACATGCTCTGTTCATCATTCCGTTATGCAAGGATTAAATATAATTCTTGAAGAAATTAATTTAATAGTTGCATACGGCCAGAAGTAGTAAGGACCTAATGGATCACACATAAGACTTGAAAACAAAAGAGAGATGGATCTGATTAATAGATGGAAGCCCAATTGAGCCCAGTAAGGCCCACATTGATAGGGGGGTCGAAATTTATATATATGATTAGGGAAGGAATTAATTTATTCCACTAATCCTAATTTGATTAGGATTATGAATTAAATTAATTAAGAGATAATTAAAGTAGGAGTTTTAATTAGATTAATATGCTCCTATTATTATCTAACTAGGTTACTTATTATTATCCTAATTATATTAGACATATAGTAAGATAATAATTAGAAATCCTATTCTGAATTGGATTCCTATTAAGTGACCTATTCCTATCTAACTAGGTTTAGATACAACCTAATATATATACCCCTACCCTAATGAATTTCGACACACTAATTCCTCCCCCCTTATAAGTGATTTTCGAAATTGCTTAGTTAGAGAGAGAAAAGAATTCCCATCCCCAAGTTCGTGGACAAGAATTCATTCGGCATTCCATCGATTGATTAATCTAATTCATCCCTCTTTCTCCTTGATCTTGTGTTGGTTAATTAGAGGTAATCTATTTTGGTTACATCTCATAAGGGTTGATTCTAATTTAACCTCACCGTGTTCACGAAAGAAGAAAAACAATCAAAAGGGAGAAATTCGTTTTTCTTCGCCTATATCAGGTCAGTTCACTATTTCGAGGATTCCCGGAGATTGAACCGTCGGATCGTCGCGATTTTTGGGCAGTAGCTTCTAGACATATTCTTCTACGTTTCCACCGAAGGGATTGTTGTTCGGAGGTCTGGAAGGTCTGTTTCGAATAGGGGCAGATTGGTAAACAGTTTACATCTCCTTTGAAGTTGTGGGCACTTCGTTTGCAACGGTAGATTGATCATCGAAAGGTATATCTTCTTATCCCTCTTTATATGAAATAACGATTAACGGATCCTATGGTTAAAAGGAAGTAGGCTAAAATTTTTATATTTCCGCTGCTATACCTTAGCCCTATTTCCAACAGCGTGAACTGACTAGATCAAATCAAGACAACCTCATCCGGATGTGCTGTGCCTTGAAGACTATTTGGGATCATCGCAACCGGGTCTTATGGCATATGGAATGGTGGCCAGTGGACACAAGTTGGCGGCTAGGAATTGAAGAGTACCGAGATTGGAGGGCGTTCCAGCAAGGGGTTAGTGTTAGTACCACGGCTCCTTCTGTCCAGCCACCTGTAGATCAGCAGCGTCAGCAACATTTCGCAAGGGCGGTTAGTCCCGTGGAGCGGCAACGGAACCGGCAAATCAACGTCCCAACATACCCATGTCGACGTCTGCAGCAGGTTGAGGCGTCAGATTCAGTTCAGCCAGATGCAGCAGGCCCGTCATGTATACACCCGCAGGTATTATCCAGTTTCTCCCTTCCTCATCCTATTCCCCCTCCGAAATGGAAGCCCCCAGCGTTAGGTTCATTTAAATGTAATGTTGATGGGGCGTTGTTCATAGAGGAGGGGTGTTGTGGGTTGGGAGCGGTGGTCAGAGATGCAACAGGAGCTTTTTTATTTTGTAGCAGCAGCTGTGTTGCAAGTTCTAAAGAACCTCGAGTCGTCGAGGCCTTAGCACTTAGAACGAGCATGATTTGGTTGATGGCATTGCATTACACACATGTTGAATTTGAGTCTGATGCAAAAGCAGTTGTGGAAGCGATTCTATCGAGCAAAAAAGATATTTCGGAGTTTGGCTCTCTTATTCATGATTGTCGATTTATTTTAGGATCCAATCCCGATTTTAATTTGTCATTTATTCCTCGTTTAGCGAATAGGGCTGCACATCTGGTAGCTAGGCAGGCCTATTCCAATGCTAGCGATTTTGTATCTTCCGAAATTCCGGAATGGTTGTTAAACACTATTATTGAGGATGCGAATCCTCTTGTTTTATGAGATTGCCGTTTTTGGGTTAAAAAAAAACATTTAAAGCAATATATTATAGATTTTGTGATAATTAACTTTGGGGATGAATTGTTAATTGAAATCAACTAAGGAGGCGTTTGGTTTGAACATCGGAATCGGTGACGGAATCGGAATCGGAATGTACTGGAATCAGAATCGAAATGACTATTTATTTATTTATTATGTTTGGTTCAATTTGGAATCGGAATGAAATAATTTTTGAAGCTGTTTGGTTCTTTAATGATCGGAATCGGAATAAATACAATATTTGATTAAAATAATTTAGTAAAAAATTATTATTAAAAAATCAATTAAAAAATAAATATAAAAATAGTAAATTGTCGTAAAAATATATATATATATATATATATATATATATATATATATTCCCATATAAAGAAAAATTAGTGTAAAAAACTAGTATATAAAAATAAAATTAATGTTTTCTTATTGATAATTTATTTATTACTGTAAATAAAAAAATCGTATTATAATTTCAAAGAAAGACAATTGGAATATAATATATAGATAAATTAGTATATAAAATAAAATATAATATTGTTTAAAAAATAAATAAAATACAGTATAATGTAAGTATCATCTATTTATCAACAAAAAAAAAACTATTTGAAAAGCAAATAATACCATGACATGAATGGTTAAAATCGTGGGTGGTTTACAAGTAAAAAATCATGTGCATGCTGGTTGCTTTTTTTCATTTTTTAATAAATCAATTATAATGGGAATGGAATATGATTGATATGGAGAGAGGAGGGAATCAATAACTCTTATATTTGGGGAATGAGATTATCATTCCCAAGTTAATATTTGTTTAACCAAACACTTACAAAGAAAATAATTCACACTTACAAAGAAAATAATTCATTCTCATTCCCATTCCTTAGTGCTTTTTTTATCCAACCAAACACCTCCTAAGTGGATAACTTTCAAAGTACATATATTAGTCAAGATTTTGTACAAAAACATATGAGTACACTGATAGGAAAATATCATTTAGTGGATAATATCATACTTAGCGCCTGAAATTCAGATAGTGTGCAAGTCTATAGTTTGTGAGTTTTCATCAAGGCATACCAGGGAAGGCAGTTTTAGGCTTTGAAACATCATAAGTGGTGCATTATGATAGCAACTTAAGTATGATCAACAAATTTGGGCATTGAAGTGCATGTTTGAATCGTGATTGGATTGGCTAAACTTTTCATTATCCTTATGTTTGGAGACAAAATTTGAGATAGAGCATAATAACATACATATTTGACCATTATGTGATAGGGAAACACTTAGCAATATACAAGTTTAAGTAAAAAATATAGTTTCTCGAGATAGAAACAGAGAAGCATATTTTGTAAGCTGTATAGACATCTTTCCAGTTGGTCCTTGAACCCTATGAACATTTAGTGAGGAATTTTAATATGTCAAGGACATATATTTATGGTTTTCTAATTATACAGTTTGATTTTAGAAACAAAACACATGATTTAGACAGTTGTTTAAGATGGTAAAACTACGATTTATAGACATTTGGTAAAAAATACCACTCTATGTCCCTAAATTTTTTATCCATAGAATTACCGCAAAAACACCTTGATTTATGCATTAATAGTTCAATTTACATATGATTCATCCAGCGTACCCCCGCGCGCGCACACACACACATATAGGTAAGCTAGTGACAAGATTCTCAACTATTGATATGTATCTTCCAATCTACAACATCCTAGCTAAGATGTGTGAACCTTGTGGTGTGTGTGTGGGTTAATTAGATATGTCAAGGCTTAAAGAAATGGGCAGATAGGCCTTTTGTAACCAAAGTCCAGAGCGCAGCAGTTACTGAACAAATAGTGACAGCCACGCCTAAGCAGGCCAACAACAAATTAAGACACCACATGCTACTATTTCTGGGGGTTTTTTGAATTGAAATCCACATTAAACATGGATAAACGTAGGTTAAAGGTAATGCTAGTCCTCCTATAAAGCCTGGTAGATTTGGCAAAAATGGGAAAGCAACTGAAATGAAGAATGTCAGCCCTCCAAAAAATATGCGAATGCATGTCCGAACCAAGCAAGAGCAACGTTTATTCTTGATGCTCGTGTATTTCATCTCCAAATTGTCAAAAACTGGCATTGCATAGATTTGGAATGAACTGAAGCAATTTACTAATACCAGCATGTATGCTATGAATCTTATCACCTTTTTCGCATTTTGGAGGTAGAATTGCAAAAATACGCTTGTTGTTCCTACTTTTCTAGGTATCTGCCATAAAATTGAAGCACATATATAATTGTTAGAATATGGAATGCAGTTCTTAGTTAAAGTTGTTTATAAAGCAGATGAAATTTAATTTAAGTGACCTGGTTTCCGTAAGCCCAGAACTCTAGTATTGCCAAGGGATACATACACATATCTATGAGTAGGTATGCTAGTACCACTGCTTTCCACATTATCTTACTTGAATCTGAAGGTAATGTTCCCTGCATCAAACATAATACTCAGATCAAGGGTTTAAGCACTATTAAAAATGTGTGCATTTGCCATAATCTGTTGTTTTGTTATATTGACATCTCACCTATAAAAGACACGATTGTTATAGCAATCATTCATATTTTTGGTATAATTTACATGGAAGTTACCGAATTTATAATTTGTTAAATATTTACATGTGATGATTGTTAGATTGTAACACAGTTGTTATGCTATTTTGATAATATGTGTAGTTGTTTCAATTTTCATATAATGTTTTACACCCGAAAACCACTTGTTTCTCTTCTTTTATAAACTTGGACAAGTAAATTCTTCTCCACCTTATTAGCAATCATCTCACGCACGATTTAATGGCACATGCTAATTTCAATCTAAATTGAAAAATGTGATTGATCACTATATGCTAGGGCCAATATCGGAATATCAGAAAATAATAGGTTAAGGGGCAAACACATACATTTTTTTATAGGTTATGGGTTAAATAATATCTATATCCGAAGATTAAAGAATAAGGTCCAACTTTACTCCTGACGAAATGTAAATATCTGATAAGGTAAGAAATTTTAGAATTTTGTTTTTAAATTTTCTAATTTGGTGCAATTTCTGATTTAGATAACCCTATATGAAGTAATTTTGGACCTCTAGGTTCAAAGATGGAGGCAGAAATGTACGAGTTGTCGATGCGACTGCAGCCATCTAGAAGCACCCCTTAAAAGAGGTGGTTCTATCTCAATCCTCAACGGTGTGCTAATCAACAAATTGGAGATCTGTGTTTTATTTTTGTCTTTACCCAGACCAAAAAAAATATTGTTTTGGCTCAGGTAAGAGAATTTTTTTTTAAAAAATTTCCCAAACTATATATGGATGAGTTTATTTTTTATACTCTAAGAAGTAAAGCTGATTCCGACACTACTTGACCTTAAATTGCTTAATGTTGGAAACATTGATGATAAATTAGCATTTTTTATGTTAGGGTATGTGAATTTTTCCAAATATGTTGGGGACGAATTTGGACATTATCTCTAAATCCAATTAGTCACTACGAGATTGATTAAACATCTATTGGTACACTAGGAATTGAACTAGTGACTTTGATTAAGCGTCTAAAGACTGTTGTGATTTTTTTTGAACTCGTGGCTTTGCTTCAAAAAAAAAAAGACCGTTATGAATTAACCTAATTAAAAATTTGCAAATGGTGAATAAAAAACATAGTTAATTACCTGGATTTCAAGCACAAGATTGTGTCCCCTAAAGGAAAGCATGAGGATGGCAAGTGCATTAAAAATAAGAGCGGTTGTAGGCATATCGTGTTGTAATGGAGCATGAGAAACCTTAGAAGGTTTTGCATTAGGAGGGATGGTTGAAACCCAAATGAGAGTAAAATAGGCAATAGACGTGATTGAAGCAACAAAAGAGAAAGCCGTGATGGAATTTAAACTTGGTTGGTGAGCAAGAGTTATAGCCACGCAAGTGAATATAAAAAACCACCCAGTGCCACTCAAGGAATTGGGTTTATCAGATACAAGTCCAAATAGAAGCTCCATTATCCTACCGCCTGTTATTATTGTTATCACACATGACCCGCCAGATAGATACATTACTGGGAATATTGCAACTATTTTCCCTACCTTTGGACCTGTAAAAATATCCAAATAAAAGACTGAATCCAATTATATATATATGTATATGTGTGTGTGATTTAGATTTGATACTAACCAAAGGCAACAATAGCAAGATGAAGGTATCTGCTAATTCGGATACCAGGGACAGCTTCGTGAAGATGGACTAAAAGCCATGTAGTGTACAGCTGCCATCCAAATACCATTGATACACATATAATTCCCCATAACCTGTATGTATATATAACCTTAACTATTTTATGGATTACTCATTCACTCACCATATTTATGTTTCAACATATACATATACAAATATTATTATCATTTTTATCCTAATTATTTGGGTTCGAGGAATGATAATAATAGGAACTATTTAGTTTCAATTATTGGGCTAGTTAGTTGTGTGATAAGTTAAACCCAAATTTGATAAGAAATAAATTGAAGTTGCATGTTTTCGAAAAGTTAGACATTATAATAACATCGGGGTTACCAAACAAAAAAAAATCAAATTGAATCCAACAAAAAAAGGAGTGAAAACAATGACATTTGGGCATGCATCACTTTTCATTTCCATTTTTTCCCCCAAAAGTTAAACATTAATATAGAATATAACTTTAACCTCTTCAAGACCAATAATTTATCGTTAAAGGAAGACATTATTAAATTCACATTTAACAATATATATCAAATTCTTATAACTAACCAAGTTTTGGAATTATGTATTGCAATTAGTTTGGTGTAGTGAGACACATGCCTCACAAGTTGTGATTTAATATTTTAATATTTGGTTGCTGTCATTTTTTAGCTACTTGAATATATATCATAGTTTAGTTGGCTTTGGAGTAGTTCATTGTTTAGGACTTAAAGTTCCACCTACTTTAAAATTTTGTAAAGTGTCCAACACTTTAAGTCCCAAACGGCTTCCCTAAAAATCTGTTAATAACAACAAATATGTCCTTCAAACTTTTTCTTTGTCCTTTCCATTAAATGCGAAATATTTATGGGTTTACAGGTTGGAAATCCTAAGTTGTATTTAATATCTCATTTTCATTATCTCTATTAATAATACAATCATTTTTTTCTTCAACTGTTGGGATCTTTTTCTAGTAAAAAAATGATGAAACTGGAAGTAAAAAGGTTGAAGGTGTTAATTTATTTTTTGGTATGTCTTGGCTAAGAAAACCCGATGAGGCATGCTATAATTTAGCTTGCAGAGAGGTCTACAAAATATCTGATTGATATTCTCAGACTTTATAATAAAATTTAGGGATTTGTTGGCCTATATATTATAGAATTTTAATATTGTTTGTGGTAATTAAGTAAGAAAATATTGGGCTAAGTAAAGATAAAAGTACAAAAGAAACGTACCAGCCAAGAAGAGAAAAAACAAGAGGAAGAAGAAGAGCTTGAAATCCCAAGGAAGAAGAAAGCAAATGGAAAACACAAGAAAAGAAGTTTCCATTTCTGGATTCAGTAAGAGGAAGCCAATCATCAGTGAAAGGATTTGGAGGTTGAGGTTGAGGCTGTTCATGGATTTCTATGCTAACCAAGGACTGTGGACTTGGACTTAAGCAGTCATGGAGAGATAACTCTTGAATACTTCCTGCCATGTTTTCTGCTCTTTTTAAGAAAGCTTTGATTCATTACTCCTAATATATATATATATATATATATCATTTCTCTTATGTCATTTTTATGACATTATATATTTAAAAATTTAACCTAAAAAAGATCCTTTTTCCAAGGGGATACATCACTAAATGTCCATGTGTAAAAAAGTTGGCTTTAAACTTGTCCAATAAAACTTGATTATTTCAAGGTTTTGATGGCCTCTTGCTTAAAATGTTCTGATGGCTCTTTCAACTTATTTAAAATGGTTTAATATATTATTTACCTTCTGAACTCGAAAAAGCTCGATTGTCCTCTTAAAATTTCAAAGGGCCATCTCAACTTGTTTAAAAGGTCCTTATAGCTATTCAACTTGCTTAAATGTAATCAATTAATCACTTGTTGCAAAAAAAAAGTTGCATACTAAATATGTGTTGCACGCACCTTAAAATGTTATTACATAATAAATTAAAACATACTAAAAATAATTTTTTTCCATATTGGGATAACAAATTTTCTTCCACGTAAAAGCTGAATGATGGTTACTTGAGAATTAAATCTCATTAATAATGAGATTTAATTCTCAAGTAACCATCATTCAGACTTAAATCTCATTAATTGGAACAACAAATTTTCTTCTACGTAAAAGCTGAATGATGGTTACTTAAGAATTAAATCTTATTAATTAAATTAAATGAAATTAATGTTCATCATTAATTTTGTAATTTTTTTAATGTTTACAATGATATCAATTGTCATTAATTAACGTAAGATCAATTCTTCATTAAATGTATTAATTAAGGATTTTTTTTCAATAATCTTCCTAGAAAAGTGATTTTTGACTTATTCAAAACTCATGAACGATTCATCTAAATTTTTTTCTATGTGCTACATTTTTTTCAACTTCGAGAACATATGTTTCGATTGTTTCGTCTTATTTCTTAAATTTTTAGTGAAAATTCGACAAGCGAGGTTAAAATTTGACTCAACCGTTTGTTATATCTTAAGAAACGATTGTGGATTGCAGCGAAATCTGTCTTAAGGAAACTGATCTCATCAGGCTTTAAAATCTTATTTTTGTGTACATTTGAAAGTTTATTATATGTATTTTTATTATTTTTGCTCTTTGATTTAATAATTTTTTTTGAAAAAATAAAATTATTATTTTGTTCTTTAATTAACGGTTAATTTTTAAAGGTATTTTTTTTGAAATTAGATTATACAATTGTTATGAAAATTTTGCTCACATAATTAAGATATTAATATTTAATAATATTAATAATTATATTATATAAAAATGACTATGCAATAATGTTTGATTGAATAAATTATTCATATATGCTAAAAATAAAATAAAATAAGTACTTCATTTGCCCAATTAATTTTTTTAAAATTTTTTATTAACTAAAACTAAAATAAATGTGAAGTAATATTATATATAATGTGCAACACATTGACTTAATTAAACTATAAACTTATTTAATTATTTATTATTTTAAAAATAATAATAACATAACCAATTACGGTTGGCTTGAATGGTTAAGAACTTCAAGTCGCTTAAACTAGATTTTGAATTCGAGTCATAGCGTACGCAAAAAGCTTTAATTGAGAGAGGATCCACCTAAAGGTTTCGACCACTACAAGAATTACGCAGATCACCGACGGAAAGTTCCGTCAATGATGTGCAAAAATCCATCCAAGATTGGTCTCTCCAACGAATCACTATTCTGACCCAAATTGGATTTGAGAATTCTTCTGGTGAATTTCAAACATCGATCGGATATTTTCGACCGAAGTTTGGCCGGTGATTATTTCTAATGGATATATCATGCCAATATTCTCGTCGGTAATTAACTGTGAAAATAAAAAATATCAAAAAACATATATATAGTAAAGCACATTAAAGAAATGAGTGTTTATAACAAAAAAAAATAATTAACCAATCAGACCTAAGATCAGGAAAAATAAATAAATAATACAAAGAAATTCAACTGCAAAATATGAACAAACATATACTCAAAGCATGAAAACATTAGCAAGCATAAAAATCAAAGCAAGTTTACAATGGTTAAAAAAGATCTTTGCAACAAGTAATTACATCTCTTTTTCATTTGTATTATTGACCTGAAATATGATAATAAAACAAAATATTTGTAATATTATGTACATTAAATAGAAAAGGGTGTTGTTATATTCAGCCCCAATTTCCCATCCCCAGCCCCGTGAAAGAACGAAAATGCCCTTTCATGGGTTTTGGGGGTGAGAAGACTATTTTTTTGCCTTTCCGTCACACGGGCGTATGGTTATCACGCCTCACCATGTGGTCGAGCGTGACAGCCACACGTCCCACCACACGGTAGGGCGTGTGGCTATCACGCCCGACCACACGGTAGGGCGTGATAGCCATATGCCCGTCCGCATGGTGAGGCGATTAAACCCGTAAATACCTGTTACCTGCTCAAACTACACAATTGTACTTAAAACCTATAAATATCATACGTTTTTAACTAAAATCAGTAACAATAATATAAGTTCATGAATAAATATTATTAATTACAACATATAAAACTAATATAAAGCCGCTCTCCTTTCAGCGTATATATTGTCCAAGTGATGAACACTCGGATCACGAAATGTATGTCATTGGGTGGCAATGGGAGGCACTGAAAATCCAGGTCTTAAATAAAGATGTATGTAGTGTTGATAACTCCCCAAATGACAAATCACAATCTCTCGCTCCAGTGGTCTTCAATCGTCCGAACGCATCGGCAGTATAGTGCAACGTCCTAACTGTGATGTAGTAAAAAGGAATATTACTGCATTCAATACAGATGCAACATCATATAAGTCATCCGGACTCACCATCCAGTGGGACTCACCACACCCGCTCCTACCAATTTAATACACGTGAGGACAGCATCTAATCCGTTCCAGAACACTGGCACATACAGATCACGGTGTGCCCGCACCTCTATAAGCAATCTAATCAGCTTCCACTCCTCCTGATTATTTGTGATGGCATTGGCTAAAACACAAAATCCACAGTTACCATCTGCTACAACATCATTGTATCCAGTAATAAATGGTACGATGAGTCCTTGAACCCGATGTAAATGGTGGTAACCGCCGATATCTGCATCAAATCTGGTTGAAAATATGAATATATGAAGTTCGTGAGCGATAATATATTTACTTTAACATTAACATATATATTACTAGAATAAAATATACCCGACATCTCGTTGTTATGTACAGATGAGGATGAGGTTCAGCCTCGACTACGACTACTCCTCGAAGGAGAGGACTGTGCACGACCTCGTGGTCCCTGACTGTACTCCCATGCACTAAGATTCCGCTTCGTTGATGAATTCCCCTTTGGTCTACCCCCTACAGTGTCTTTGACCTCAGGTTCTTTGTAGCTACTTTGATCCAGGTTTATTTGATCATGAATGTACATCGATATGCTATGCACCATTGAAGGATCTAATTTTTCAACCGTTTCCATAAGAGAGTGAAAAAACCGATGATCCTCAGACCCGTCAGCATATGCGGGACCAGTAAATGGTATGTCACTCAAACCTTCAAACGCAAGAGATCTCCAAAAAGGATGGATGCGCTCCACACTAACCAATGTGGTTGTATCAATATAGTTTTTAAGTTCACATGCACAAGGAAGGCCATGAGTTATGGGCAACACACATCCGCATTCACTTACCATATCCATACTCAATCCGCGCATATGCCCTATTTCATCATTCAGTACACGCAAAGAGTAATGTGAAATGTGTAAGTCGAGCTACTTGAAAGGATCTTTATTGTGAGCCACCGCAGATCTTCTTCTCGAGTCCTCAAGTGAATATCTGGTTATATACAGTAAATGATTCTATAACTAATGTATTACAATTTAAAAGATTATATTAAATAATAGAATAATTGTCTTACTTGATAGCATCGATCTAAGCTTCAATGTCCTTGTGCATCTTCACCCACACTGTATCGAGTGCACCAGTAGATGAATTCAACCACTGCTTCAACTGTGCATGTGAACTCTCCACTCTACAGGTTGTGGTGTTTCCTAAGTGCAACACCTTGTTCGTCCACGCTCGACAGAACTTCTCTTTATGCACTAGCCATGTGGTCTCCACGTACTCTATCACACGAGGCCATTTGGCAGAAGTATTCTTCATGCTTATCACTGCCTCCTCATATTCGGCTACTGTCGGGGCTTCAATTATACTTTTCCATTTGGAATTCTTAAAAATTTCACCAAAAACCTTCAATCCACACAACTTGCCTACTCTATCCACCACATCTTTATTACTATGCCATGTGCACAACAAATGATGAGTATTAGGAAATACCTCACGAACCGGCCTCATCTGTTGGGGTTTAGTGTCCTATAGACAATTATTCCAGGATATAAACCTAATGTAAATGAATTGTTCTTTATGTCATTTGTTTTAATAAGATATTGTTCCATAACTGTATAAAGGCAACCTCTTTTAAAGAACTAAATAAGTCTAATAAAAGGAAATCCTTGAGTTTATTTAAAGTGATTATAAAGTGTTCATACAAGCATGAAGTGAGACGAAACATTATAATAAACTAATAAACTTAAATCCACCCCAAGTCAAGTGATATGTTTTGAATAAGGATTGACATAACACTGTTGAGACTTGCATGTAACAATGTTTTCTGTCGAGACAGAGAGCTAATCTCACAAGCTTCAGATATGCAGATATCTGGACAGTTACATGGATCCAATGAAAGGAGTTCATTAGGATTGGGGACCCGACTTGAGATAACAGGATGGGTAGATTTATCCTTGTCACCTGTTCATCTCATTGGTATTAATAGATATAAGTAATCCTAAGACTCAAAGGAATGTTAATTAGTGATTCTGGATTATGGAATGTGATGCTTTGATCCTGTTGTAACACGATCCATAACAGGGATGACTCTGGGGTGTGTACGGCAGACGTTGGGTGTCACAGGAAGTAATTGCAGGATAGTTATACATTGGATTGAGCATTTGTCACTCCTGATAAATAGGAGATATGTCCAAGGATCGCCTGTGGAAGATATAACTCTAAATCCTTGCAAGGTGATAGCTTAAGACTTGAAATGCAGATTTCACTTAACCTATCTAATTGGAGTTAACTCGGCCTATACAAGTAAAATGAACGTCTCGCTATATATGACTTGACATTATCCATAGTCATAAGATTCTGTTCAAGGATGTAGTTGATGAAGGATCGAATTATATTGTAACTAATACGGAAAGGTCAACGATAGAATCAACCTGTCTTTTTATAGCTCTGAGGGAATGTTTCAGATCTGCCAATCACAGTTCGCGTACTCATTCCGTTATACAAAGATTAAATATAATTCTGAGAAAATTAATTTAATAGTTGTGTACAGCTAGAAGCGATAAGAACCTAATGGGTCACACATAAGACTTGGAACCCAAAAGAGAAACATATGTTAATTAATTGACGGAAGCCCAACTCAGTCCACTAAGGCCCAGTAGCATAGGGGGGAGGGGCGATTTATGTGTTATAAACACATAAAGGAATTAATTTAATTTAAACAATTATAATTAGATTATGATTATGAATTAAATTAATTATAGGATAAATAAGTTAGGAGGTTTAATGAGATTAAATTTCTTCTAATATTATCCTATCAATAAGTTATTATTATCTTTATATTTAAATATAATTATAGATAATAACAATAAGAGTTTTATTCCGAATTAAATTCGTATTCAGTAACCTAATTCTATCTGACTACGGTTTAGATGGAAGAGGCTATATACCCCCCTTATTGTAAATTTTGGCCAGCCCTAGCAATCCCAGAGAGAGTGAATTCGACCCTCTACTGTAGTGGATCATCGTTCACCGCTTGCTTCCGATCAATTGATTTTCATCTCTTTCTTTTACTCCTTGATCTTGTGTTGATTAATTAGAGGCAATCTACTTTGGTTGCTATTATACGGTTGAGTTCTAACTTTGTTTGAATTGTGTTTTTGTTTGGTGCTCGTGAACTCGGAGTAAGAGTTGAGGACACTTCGATTGCAACAGTAGATAGAACATCAAAAGGTATTTCCTTCTATCCCTCTTTATATGAAATAACGATTAACGGATCTTGGTTAAAGGAAATATGTTAAAATTTTTATATTTCCGCTGCCAAACATTTGCCTATTTTCTTCAGTGGTATCAGAGCCTACGTTAAATCCGTTATTTCATATATGAAAATTAAAAGGTTTTTCAATCAGATTGAATAAATATTTATTGTTAGGTTAATTAACAAAACTATTTTGATTAATTAATTCTAAAGATAAATAAGTTTTAATTAATTGTTAATTAAAATTGATTATGCATATGTTCCTAATTATTTTGGTTGATAATCATTATAACGAAATCTATTAGTTTTATAGTTAGATTGAAAAAGTTAGTTTTATTAATTCTAAAGATAAAACAGAAAATCTTTAAAAGGTTTTCTTATTTTCTGAAAATTGTTTTAAAACCGTTTTAAAACTGATATATATATATATATATATATATATATATATATATGAATAGTAGCTCGGGTTGCGCCGTGAGGCGCAACCCGAGCTGCTGTTCCGCGGCTGCTGCCTCGCGACAGCAACCGGGTTGCGGCTGGCCGCCGCTGCCGCAAGGCAGCTACGTGCCAGATGCGTGGCTGCTGCCAAACGACAGCAGCCATGAGTTCGGGCCCGTCACGGGCCTGGACCGAGGGCGTATTTGTTTTAAAATTGTTTTAAAATAAAATAAGTTTTAAATATATCTATATATATATATAAGTTTCAGAAATAAATAGTTTTCTGTTTTGATTATCGAATAAAAGAATTTATTTAAAAGTTTGTTTTACTTATTTGTAAATCAAAGATGTTAAATGAATTAAACAAAATAACCGGGATATGCATAACAAAAGTTTTTGTATAGTTGTATTAATGGAATATGTAATTGTTACATTTTAATTAGATTAAATATAGAAGATACGAAACTGATAGAATTAAAATTGGATGAAAGTTAATTTGACAAGTTAATGTGATTAACCTAAATATTACATAAATATTTTATGTAATCAACCAATTAAATTTATTTAATTGAGTCTATGTATGTTTGGAGTTATGGACATATTTGGACCCTCTATTTAGTCTTTTGGTATTTTTGAAATAGGACATGCGTGTCCTGCCTATCTACTATCTATTGTAATTTCTCCTCTCATCTAATTCCCTTCAAGTTAATTGAAGTTTTCTTGAGTAGTATAGAAATTAATATTGATGTAATTTCGAGGCGCCATGGAGAAGACGGAGGACCTAAAGAGAAATATGTAATAGTTAGTATTTCCCTAGGTTTGGCCTTTTATTCCGTTTCTAGCTCAACGGAATAATTTAGATAATATGTCCATAACGCCAATGTATTTGTCTGATTTATGCTAAAGCAAATCAAGAGTAGGTTAGATTATGCGACTTAAAATAAAAATCTCTCACTAATTAAAAGTGAAGTAAATAAGCAAGTTATTAAAATCGATTGCCCCTCCCTAATATTATAATTCAACCGGCAGTACTAGGGGCCTTTGGGTTGTTGAGTAAACTCAAGCTCGTGGTCTTATGGTAACACCTGAATTATCGCAAATCGCTTTTCATGAATATGGGGTAATACTTAAATTAGATTATGATAATTGGATGGGTAAACTCATGTTGTCATAAACTAATGGGCAATATAGTTGTGATTAATATAAATAACATATTAGTTACTAATGTGCTTAGTAACCCAATAACCTAGGAATCAACAATTGCTTAGTCACCCAATAACCTAGGAATCACATTGTTGATGTGATTGATTGTATGAATCTACCTAACAAATGAGACTAGCTTGTTGAGTAAACTCAAGGTGAAATTTCATGAGTTAGGATCCTAGCTCACTAAAGGATTTGTGAAATTCTTCGAATTAATATGGAGGGCTATTAATTTGGTAAAATAGTGGGAGCAATTTAAAATGAATTAAAAGACCTATAATTTTAGATTGATGTACTTTAAAGCAAATGAATAACATATGTTTACTCTTTCTCACTCTCAGGTTAAATTAAAACACTCCTAAAATCATGACTAAAACCAATCTACAAAATATACTTACCGATAACAAGTTGACGGTTCAAACTTCACCGAATGGTATCGCAACCTCAAAATTGTTTTGAAGTTCGATAAGATAGGGTATGTACTTGATACATCGATACCCCCTACCCCGGCTGATGATGCTCCCATCGAAGAGATCGATGCTTACCAGAAGCATAAGGCTGATGACGATCACGTGGGATGCATCATACTTGCATCGATGACATCAGAATTGCAAAGGCAACATGAGGAGATGGATGCCTATTCCATCATCGTGCACCTGAAAGAGTTGTTTAGGAAACAAAATCGGCGAGAACGCTACGAGATATCAAAACTGTTATATCGTTGCAGGATGCAAGAGGGCACATCTGTGATGACACATTGTGTCAAGATGATAGGCTATATTACCAAGATTTCTAGTATTGGATTCGTGATGGATCATGAGCTAAGTGTGGACTTACTCCTTCAATCACTCCTAGAGAGTTATTAACAGTTCATAATGAACTACCAGATGAATGACTTGCAAACCTCTTTTGAAGAGCTTGCAAACATGCTCAAGACAGTTGAGCCTAATATGAAAAAAGACAAGGCAATACAGGCCCTTGTCATAGAGGGATCAAAGAAGAGGAATGGGAATTTTCCCAATCCTAAATATCCCAAGAAAGGAAAGAGGGCCATGCCCACTAAGGGGAAGCAAGTAAAGAAGCACAAAGGAGAGTGCCACTTCTATGGTAAAGACGGGCATTGGAGAAGGAATTGCAAGGAGTACCTAGCATCCCTCAAGAATGGAAAAGACGGTGCTTCAACATCTGGTATGTTTTATATTGAAATAAATACAATTTCACAGTCTGAATCTTGGGTATTAGATACCAGATGTGGATCTCATATTTGTATGAATATGCAGGGACTAAAACAGACTAAGGAATTGAAGAAGGGAAGCATAAACTTGCGAGTAGGAAATGGAGCAAGAGTTGCTGCGCTTGCTATTGGAGATTATGCTTTGAGTTTGCCCTCTGGGCTTGTAATAGACTTAAGGAACTGTTTGTATGTTCCAGAAATGTCCAGAAACATTATTTCTATTAGCTGTCTTGTTGATGACGGCTTTCATATTTCAATAAAGAACAAACATTGCGAGTTTTATAGAGATGGGATTTTCTATTTTTCAGGAATATCACTAAATGGGATTTATGTGTTAGATGATAAAATTTCTGTATTCGCAATTGATACCAAAAGACATAAGCTAGATAATTCGACTTACTTGTGGCATTGTCGTTTAGGCCATATAAACAAAAGATGCATGCTTAAGCTACATCAAGATGGGCTTATAGATTCAATTGATTGTGAATCATTGGAAACATGCGAAGCCTGTTTAAAAGGTAAAATGATAAAGACACCCTTTAGCAATAAAAGCAAGCGTGTATCAGACACTCTAGGATTAATACATTCAGATGTATGCGGTCCTATGTCAGTCCAAGCAAGAGGAGGATTCAGATACTTCATAAGCTTCATAGACAACCATACTAGATATGGTCATGTTTACTTGATGAAGCACAAGTCCGAAGCTTTTGAGAAATTCAAATGCTTCAAGAATGAAGTAGAAAATCAAATAGGAAAGAAAATAAAGATACTTCGATCCGATCGAGGTGGTGAATATCTTTCGGATGATTTTCTGAATTATCTAACTGAATGTGGGATATGCTCACAATGGACACCTCCTTATACACCACAGCACAATGGTGTATCCGAAAGGAGGAACCGTACCCTACTAGATATGGTACGATCTATGATGAGCATAACATTACTTCCAAAGATATTCTGGGGCTATGCCTTAGAAACTGCCCTCTTCACCCTAAATCGAGTACCAACTAAATCCGCCAGTTCCACACCATATGAATTGTTCATTGGTAGGAAACCTACTTTCTCATTTATGAGAATATAGGGTTGTTCAACATTTGTAAAACACATAGCATCAGATAAACTAGATTCTAAATCTGATAAATGTTTCTTCATAGGATACCCTAAGGAAACTATGGAGTATTACTTCTATCATCCAGATGATCAGAAATTAATAGTATCCAAGCACACAACCTTCTTAGAGAAAGAGTTTCTCGAAGAAACAGAAAAGGGAAGCATGATTGAACTTGATGAAGTTCAAGAAGAAGAAACACCAGCTGAAACAACAAAGGCGGTTGAGGAACCCGAAGCAGTCCCATTAAATGAGACTCAAGTGCCACCACCTACTGGTAGATCATAAAGAGTTCATGAACTCCCAGTTAGATACGATTTTCTAGTGGGAGATGATGATGAGGTTCCCGTGTTAGACGACGAACCCGAAAACTAGGAAGAGGCTCTCACCAGTCCAGATTCTAAAGCATGGCTTGAGGCCATGAATTCTAAAATGGATTCCATATACACTAACCAAGTGTGGACTTTGGTTGATCCACCCGAAGGGATAAAACCCATTGGGTGTAGGTGGATCTTCAAGAAGAAGACCGATATGGATGGAAAGGTTAGCACCTACAAAGCTAGGTTAGTAGCGAAAGGATATCGTCAGAAGCAAGGAATTGATTATGACGAAACTTTCTCTCCAGTAGCCATGTCCAAATCAATCAGAATAATGCTCGCTATTGCTGCTCAGTACGATTACGAGATTTGGCAAATGGATGTGAAAACAACTTTCCTAAATGGAAACCTGCTTGAGGATGTATATATGATGCAACCTGAAGGTTTCACATCAAAGGATGCAACCAAGGTTTGCAAATTTCAGAGATCCATTTATGGACTCAAGCAAGCATCTAGAAGCTAGAACAAGCATTTTGACGAAACCATAAAACAGTTTGGTTTCGAATAGAATTGCGAAGAAGCTTGCATTTACAAGAAAGTAAGTGGGAGCTCAGTTGCATTTCTCATATTATATGTGGATGATATATTACTAATGGGAAATGACATAGCTCTACTATAGTCGGTGAAAGTATGGTTATCAGGTAACTTCTCCATGAAAGACCTTGGTGAAGCAGCTTATATACTAGGTATAAAGATCTATAGAGATAGATCAAGAAGACTGCTTGGTCTTTCACAGGCTGCATACATTGAAAAGGTGCTAAAGCAGTTTAACATGCTTGAATCGAAACGAGGTAACTTACCTATGGTACATGGGGTAAAGTTAAGCAATCATCAATGTCCTAAAACCGAAGATGATAAGAAACGCATGGTTGTAATTCCGTACGCCAGCGCAATCGGTTCGATTATGTATGATATGCTTTGCACTAGACCTGACGTAGCGTTCGCGTTAAGCATAACGAGTCGTTATCAAGGTAATCCGGGTGACGAGCATTGGAATGCCATCAAGAACATTCTTAATTACTTGAGAAGGACTAAAGATATGTTCCTAGTGTACGGAGAAGGGGATCTGAAAATAGAAGGATTTTCAGATGCCAGTCATCTCACAGATGAGAACGATTTTAGATCCCAATCAGGTTACCTGTTTATCTTGAATGGGGGCACGGTCAGTTGGAAGAGTTCCAAACATGGAAGCGTGGCTTTCTCTACGACTGAGTCAGAGTACATCGCTGCTGCGGAGGCAGCAAAGGAAGCAGTTTGGATTAAAAAGTTCATTACAGAAACTGGTGTGGTGCCTGACATTGTGAATCCCATTACTCTGTACTGTGATAAAAATGGAGCCATTGCATAAGCAAAGGAACCACGGTCTCATAAAGCATTCAAACATTACTTTAAGCGATACCACCTTGTAAGAGAGATTGTTGCAAGAGGAGATGTGAGAATAGAATGAGTACCTACAGAGGACAACGTTGCAGATCCGTTGACAAAGCCCTTAACCCAGAAAGTACATGATCATCATTTAAGTTCTACTGGGATAAGTTGTAGAAACAATTGGCTTTAGTCCAAGTGGGAGTATGTTGGGGTTTAGTGTCCTATAGACAATTGTTCCAGGATATAAACCTAATGTAAATGAATTGTTCTTTATGTCATTTGTTTTAATAAGATATGGTTTCATAACTGTATAAAGACAACCTCTTTTAAAGAACTAAATAAGTCTAATAAAAGGAAATCCCTGAGTTTATTTAAAGTGATTATAAAGTGTTCATACAAGAATGAAGTGAGACGAAACATTATAATAAACTAATAAACTTAAATCCACCCCAAGTCAAGTGATATGTTTTGAATAGGGATTGACATAACACTGTTGAGACTTGCATGTAACAATATTTTCTGTCGAGACAGAGAACTGATCTCACAAGTTTCAGATATGCAGATATCTGGACAATTACATGGATCTAATGAAAGGAGTTCATTAGGATTGGGGACCCGAGGATCGGTAGATTTATCCTTGTAACCTGTTCATCTCATTGGTATTAATAGGTATAAGTAATCCTAAGACTCAAAGGAATGTTAATTAGTGATTCTGGATTATGGAATGTGATGCTTTGATCCTGTTGTAACACGATCCATAACAGGCTACGACAGACGTTGGGTGTCACATGAAGTAATTGCAGGATAGTTATACATTGGATTGAGCATTTGTCACTCCTGATAAATGGGAGATACGTCCAAGGATCGCTTGTGGAAGATATAACTCTAAATCCATGCAAGGTGATAGCTTAAGACTTAAAATGCAGATTTCACTTAACCTATCTAATTGGAGTTAACTCGGCCTGTAAAAGTAAAACGAACATCTCGCTATATATGACTTGACATTATCCATAGTCATAAGATTCTATCAAGGATGTAGTTGATGAAGGATCGAATTATACTGTAACTAATACGGAAAGGTCAACAATAGAATCAACCTGTCTTCTTATAGCTCCGAGGGAATGTTTCGGATCTGCCAATCACAGTTCGCGTACTCATTCCGTTATACAAAGATTAAATATAATTCTGAGAAAATTAATTTAATAGTTGTATACGGCTAGAAGCGATAAGAACCTAATGGGTCACACATAAGACTTGGAACCTAAAAGAGAAACATATGTTAATTAATTGATGGAAGCCCAACTGTGATTGCTTCCGTCAATTAATTTAATCTCACTAAGGCCCAGTAGCATAGGGGGGTGGGCGATTTATGTGTTATAAACACATAAAGGAATTAATTTAATTTAAACAATTATAGTTAGATTATGATTATGAATTAAATTAATTATAGGATAAATAAGTTAGGAGGTTTAATGAGATTAAATTGCTTCTATTATTATCCTATCAATAAGTTATTATTATCTTTATATTTAAATATAATTATAAATAATAACAATAAGAGTTTTATTCCGAATTAAATTCTTATTCAGTAACCTAATTCTACCTGACTAGGGTTTAGATGGAAGAGGCTATATATACCCCCCTTATTGTAAATTTCGGCCAGCCCTAGCAATCCCGGTGAGAGTGAATTTTGACCCCCCTACTATAGTGGATCATCGTTCACCGCTTGCTTCCGATCAATTGATTTTCATCTCTTTCTTTACTCCTTGATCTTGTGTTGATTAATTAGAGGCAATCTACTTTGGTTGCTATTATGCGGCTGAGTTCTAACTTTGTTTGAATTGTGTTTTTGTTTGGTGCTCGTGAACTCGGAGTAAGAGTTGAGGGCACTTCGATTGCAACAGTAGATAGAACATCAAAAGGTATTTCCTTCTATACCTCTTTATATGAAATAACGATTAACGGAACTTGGTTAAAGGAAATAGGTTAAAATTTTTATATTTTCGCTGCCAAATGTTTGCCTATTTTCCTTCATCATCAGCCCTAACTCCATGTCCGTAGTAATGGCTGTCGGATGCACATCATCTTGGAGGAAAAGAATCAATTTTTGTCACACCCACATATAACTTCCCTCAGTTTTATCCTTCATGATTGCATAGGCAATCAAGAAGTTCTTGTTTCAAGGCGTCATTCCAATGATCTCAAAGAATGACATTTTATACTTGTTTGTTTTATATGTTGAATCCATACCAACAAACAAGTAATATGATTGGAATAGTGTGATCGATGTAGGATGTGCCATAAATAGGTGAGTCATAACATTGCTGCCCGGTGCCGCTTGTTGGGGTTTAGTGTCCTATAGTCAATTGTTGCAGGATACAAACTTAATGTAAATGAATTGTTGTTTATATCATTTGTTTTAATGAGATATATGTTTTATAACTATATAAAGGCAATCCCTTTTAAGCACTAAATAAAGTCTAATAAAAGGAAATCCGTAAGTTTGTTTAAAGTGATTATAAAGTGTTCATACAAGCATGAAGTGAGACAAAACTTTATAATAAACTAATAAACTTAAAACCACCCCAAGTCAAATGATATGTTTAGGATTGATATATTACTGTTGAGACTTGTATGTAACAATGTCTTCTGTCCGACAGAAAGCTGATCTCACAAGCTTCATATATATAGATATCTGGACAGTTACATAGATCCGATTGGTATTAATAGGTATAAGTAATCCTCAGACTCAAAGGAATGTTAATTGGTCATCCTGAATTACTGAATGTGAGACTTTGATCCTGTGGTCCCACGATCCTTAACAGAGATGACTCTGGGGTGTGAACTGCAAAGGTTGGGTGTCACATGAGGTAATGTCAGGGTAGTTATATATTGGATTAAGCATTTATCACTCCCGATTAATGGGAGATATATCCAAGGATCGCTTGTGGAAGACTCGACTCTAAATCCTTGCAAGGTGATAGCTTAAGAGTAGAAATACAGATTTCACTTAACCTATCTATTTGAGTTGACTCGGCCTGTACAAGTAAAACGAACGTCTCGCTATATGTGACTTGACATCACCCATAGTCATAAGATTCAGTTCAAGGATATAGTTGATAAAGGATCGAATTATACTGTAACTAATACGGAAGGGTTAACGACAGAATCAACCTGTCTTCTTAACGGACTCTGGGGGAATGATTACAGACTTGCCTATAACATACTCAGTACATCATTCCGTTATGCAAGGATTAAATATAATTCTTGAAGAAATTAATTTAATAGTTGCATACGGCCAGAAGTAGTAAGAACCTAATGGATCACACATACGACTTGGAACCAAAAGAGAGATGGATATGATTAATAGATGGAAGCCCAATTGAGCCCAGTAAGGCCCATTTATATAGAGGGGCCCGAAATTTATATATAGTAAATAAGGAATTATTTTAATTCCATTAATCCTAATTTGATTAGGTTTGTGAATTAAATTAATTAAGAGATAATTAACTTAGGAGTTTTAATTAGATTAATATACTCCTATTATTATCCAATTAGGTTATTTATTATTATCCTAAATGTATTTGATATATTATAAGATAATAATTAGGAATCCTATTCCGAATGGAATTCCTATTAAGTAACCTATTCCTATCTAACTAGGGTTTAGATACAAGCGACTATATATACCCCCTCCCTATGAGAATTTCGACTAAGCTAATCCCCTCCCCTTATTGTGATTTTTGAAACCTACATTAAGTGTGAGAGAGTGAATTCGCATCCCCTAGTTCGTGGACAAGAATTCATACGGCTTCCGTCAATTGATTAATCTCATCCATCTCTTTTTCTCTTTGATCTTGTGTTGGTTAATTAGAGGCAATCTAATTTGGTTGCATCTCATAAGGGTTGATTCCATCTTAACCTCACCGTGTTATACTTTGTGGTTGGAATCTTGGAGAAGATTTGTGGGCGCTTCTTTAACAACGGTAGATTGTTCATCGAAAGGTATTCCTTCTTATCCCTCTTTATATGAAATAACGATTAACGGATCCTATGGTTAAAAGGAAGTAGGCTAAAATTTTTATATTTCCGCTGCTATACCTTAGCCTTAATTTCCTTCAGTGGTATCAGAGCCATCGTTAAATCCGTTATTTCATATATGAAAATTTAGAAGTTTTCAATAGGATTGAATAAATATTTTTGGTTAGGATTAATTAACAAATTGTTTGATTAATTAATTCTAAAGATAAATAAATTTTAGTTAATTGTTAATTAAAATTGATTATGCGTATGTTCCTAATTATTTCGGTTGATAATCATTGTAACAAAATCTATTAGTTTTATAGTTAGGTTAATAAAATTAGTTTTATTAATTCTAAATGATAAAACGGAAATCTATTGTAGTTTTTCCTATTTCTGAAAATCGTTTTTAAAATCGTTTTAAAATCTGATATATATATATATATATATATATATATTTTATATACAAAAAATAAATAAATATGACAGCGGCTCGGGTCGCGCCTCACGGCGCCACCAGCCGCTGTCGCGCGGCTGCTGCCTCGCGGCAGCAGCCGCGTGCGCAGCCGCGGGGCTGCTGCCAAACGGCAGCAGCCCAGTTTCGGGCCCCGACCCGAATCTCACTTGATTTTAATTGTTAAAATCGGCTTGAATATAATATATATATATATATGTTTCGGAAATTAATAGTTTTCTGTTTTGATTATCGAATGAAAATTCGTTTAAAAGTTTGTTTTACCAAGTTGTAAATCAAAGTGTTAAATGAATTGAAATCAAAATAATTAGGACATGCATAATCGACGTTTTATATGGTTATATTAATCTAAGGATTAATATAAAGATACAAAACGATTAGAAGTAAAATTGGATGAAAGTTAATTTGACGAGTTAATGTGATTAACCTAAATATTACATAAGCCGGTTATGTAATCAACCAATTAAATTTATTTAATTGAGTCTATGCATGTTTGGAGTTATGGACATATTTGGACCCTCTTTTTAGTCTTTTGGTATTTTTGAAATAGGGCCTGCGCGTCCTGCCTTTCTAATATCTATTGTAATTTCTCCTCTCATCTGATTCCCTTCAATTCAATTGAAGTTTTCTTATAGTAGTATAGAAATTAATATGTAATTTCAAGGCGCCATGGAGAAGACGGAGGACCTAAAGAGAAATATGTAATAGTTAGTATTTCCTTAGGTCTGGCCTTTTATTTCGTCTCTGGCTCGACGGAATAATTTAGATGATATGTCCATAATGCCAATGTATGTGAATGTATGTATGTCTGATGTATGCTAAAGCAAATCAAGACTAAGTTAGATTATGAGACTTAAATAAAATCCCTCGTTAAAAAGTTAAGTAAATAAGCAAGTTATTAAAATCGGTTGCCCCTCCCTAATATTATAATTCAGCCGGCAGTACTGGGGGCCTTTGGGTTGTTGAGCAAACTGAAGCTCGGGGTCTTATGGTAACACCTGAATTATCGAAAGTTATTCTTTCATTAATATGGGGTAATACTTAAATTAGATTATGATAATTGGATGAGCAAACTCATGTTGTCATAAACTAATGGGCAATATGGTTGGGATTAATGTGAATAACATGTTAGTTACTAATGTGGTTAGTAACCCAATAACCTAGGAGTCACATTCGAGATGTGATTGATTACATGAATCTACCTAACAAATGAGACTAGCTTGTTGAGCAAACTCAAGGCGAAATCTCAAGAGTTAGGATCCTAGCTCACTAAAGGATTTGTGAAATTCTTCGAATTAATATGGAGGGCTATTAATTTGGCAAAATAGTGGGAGCAATCTGAAATAAATTAAAAGGCCTATAATTTTAGATTGTTATACTTTAAAGCAAATGAATGACATACGTCTACTCTTTCTCACTCTCAGGTTTTGTTTAAACACACACTCTTAAAATCATGACTAACACCGATCTGCGTTACATCCTTACCGATAACAAATTGAATGGTTCAAACTTCACCGACTGGTTTCGTAACCTCAAAATTGTTTTGAAGTTCGAAAGGAAAGGGTATGTACTTGATACACCGATACCCCCTTACCCAATGGATGATGCTCCCTACCAAGAGGTTTATCCTTACTTGAAGCATAAAGCTGATGACGATCAAGTAGGGGACATCATACTTGCATCATTGACACCGGAGGTTAAAAGGCAACTACATTCAGATATGGATGCCTCTTCCATGGTCAAGCACCTTAAAGAGCTATTTGTGATAGAAACTCGGTGCGAGCGCTTCGAAATAACCAAAGAGTTATATAAAAGCAAGATGCAGGAGGGCACATCTGTGATGGTACATTGTGCCAAGATGATCAGCCTCATAACCAAGTTTTCTAGTATTGGAGATGCGATGGACCATGAACTAAGTGAAAACTTACTTCTACAGTCCCTCCCTGAGAGCTACTCACAGTTCGTCATGAACTATCAGATGAGTGGCTTGCAAACCTCTCTCGTAGAGCTTGCACATATGCTCGAGTCAGTCGAGCCCATTATAAAAGAAAACAAGGAAATGTTGGCCCTTGCTATTGAAGGATCGAGAAAAAGGAAAGGGGTCGGTCCCGATCCAAACCATCTTGATAAATGCAAGGGGGCTGTGCTCACCGAAACAAAGGGAAAGGAACAAAAGAAGCCCAAAGGAAAGTGCTACTACTGTGGTGACTTAGGGCATTGGAAGAGGGATTGCATGGAGTACCTAACCTTCCACGAGAAGGAATATAACGGTGCTTCAGCATCTGGTATGTTTTATATTGAAATAAATACAGTTTCATTGTCTGAATCTTGGGTACTTGATACCGGATGTGGATCTCATATTTGTACAAATATGCAGGAGCTAAAACAGACTAAGGAACTTAAGAAAGGAAGCATAAACTTGCGAGTGGGAAATGGAGCAAGAGTTGCCGCCCTCGCAATTGGAGATTATGTTTTACTTTTGCCCTCTGGGCTTGTAATAGAATTAAGGAATTGTTTATACGTTCCTGAGATGTCTCGTAACATTATTTCTATTAGCCGTCTTGTTGACGACGGTTTTCATATTTCAATAAAGAACAATAGTTGCAATTTTTATAAAGATTCGATCTTTTATTTCTCAGGAATATCACAAAATGGGATTTATGTGTTAGATGATAAAACTCCTGTTTTTGCAATTGATACCAAAAGACATAAGATAGATAATTCAACTTACTTGTGGCATTGTCGTTTAGGCCATATAAACAAGAGACGCATGCTAAAACTACATTCAGATGGGCTTATAGATCCAATCGATTCCGAATCATTGGAAACATGCGAATCATGTTTAAAAGGTAAAATGACAAAGACACCCTTTAGCAATAAAGGTGAGCGTGTATCAGACACTCTAGGACTCATTCATTCAGATGTATGTGGTCCTATGTCAGTCCAAGCAAGAGGAGGATTCAGATACTTCATTAGCTTCATAGATGACCATACTCGATATGGCTATATCTACTTGATGAGGCACAAATCAGAAGCCTTTGACAAGTTCAAATGCTTCAAGAATGAAGTGGAAAATCAATTAGGAAAGAAAATAAAGACGCTTTGATCTGATCGAGGTGGCGAATATCTTTCTGATGATTTTCTGAATTATCTAACTGAATGTGGGATATGCTCACAATGGACACCTCCCTATACACCACAACACAATGGTGTATCCGAGAGGAGAAACCGTACCCTATTAGATATGGTACGATCGATGATGAGCATGGCCTTACTTCCAAAGACGTTCTGGGGCTATGCCTTAGAAACTGCCCTCTTCACCCTAAACCGAGTACCAACTAAATCCGCTAGTTCCACACCATATGAATTGTTCGTTGGTAGGAAACCCGTGTTCTCGTTTATGCGAGTATGGGGTTGTTCAGCGTATGTCAAACGCATTGCGTTCGACAAACTAGATTCTAAATCTGATAAATGTTTCTTCATTGGATATCCCTGGGAAACCATAGGGTATTACTTCTATCATCCAGATGATCAGAAAGTAATAGTATCCAAGCACGCAACCTTCTTAGAGAAAGAGTTTCTCGAAGAAACACAAAAGGGAAGCATGATTGAACTCGACGAAGTTCAAGAGGAAGAAACACCGACTGAAACAACAGAGGCGGTTGAGGTACCCAAAGAAGTCCCATTAGATGAGACTCCAGTGGCACCTATTCGTAGATCACGAAGAGTTCGTGAACTCCCAGTTAGATATGGTTTTCTAGTGGGAGATGATAACGAGGTTCCCGTATTAGACGACGAACCCGAAAACTACGAAGAGGCTCTTACTAGTCCAGATTCTAAAGCATGGCTTGAGGCCATGGATTCTGAAATGGATTCCATGTATACTAACCAAGTGTGGACTTTGGTTGATCCACCCGAAGGGATAATTCCCATTGGGTGCAGGTGGATCTTCAAAAAGAAGACTGACATGGATGGAAAGGTTAGCACCTACAAGGCTAGGTTGGTAGCGAAAGGATATCGTCAGAAACAAGGTGTTGATTATGACGAAACCTTCTCTCCTGTTGCTATGTCCAAATCAATCAGAATCATGCTTGCAATTGCCGCTCATTTTGAATATGAGATCTGGCAAATGGATGTGAAAATAACTTTCCTAAATGGAAATCTGCTTGAGGATGTATACATGATGCAGCCTCAAGGTTTCATATCAAAGGATGCAAATAAAGTTTGCAAACTTCAGAGATCCATTTATGGACTCAAGCAAGCATCTAGAAGCTGGAACAAGCGTTTTGACGAAACCAATAAAACAATTTGGTTTCGAACAAAATTGCGAAGAAGCTTGCATTTACAAAAAAGCAAGTGGGAGCTCTATAGCATTTCTCATACTATATGTGGACGATATACTGTTAATGGGAAATGACATTGCTCTATTACAATCGGTGAAAGTATGGTTATCCGGTAGCTTCTCAATGAAAGACCTTGGTGAAGCAGCCTATATACTTGGTATAAAGATCTACAGGGATAGATCGCGTAGACTGCTTGGTCTTTCACAGGCTACATACATTGAAAAGGTGCTAAATCGGTTTAGCATGCTTGAATCGAAATGAGGTAACTTACCCATGGTACATGGAGTAAAGTTAAACAATCATCAATGTCCTAAAACTGATGATGACAAACGACGTATGGCTGTAGTCCCGTATGCCAGCGCGATCGGTTCGATTATGTATGCTATGCTATGCACTAGACCTGACGTAGCGTTCGCGTTATCTGTAACGAGTCGTTACCAAGGGAATCCGGGAGACGAGCATTGGATTTCCGTCAAGAACATTCTTAAGTACTTGAGAAGGACTAAAGATATGTTCCTAGTGTACGGAGAAGGAGATCTGAAAATTGAAGGATTTTTAGACGCTAGTCATCTCACAGATGAGAATGATTTTAAATCCCAATCAGGATACCTGTTTATCTTGAATGGGGGCGCGGTCAGTTGGAAAAGTTCCAAGCAGGGAAGTGTAGCTTTCTCTACGACCGAGTCAGAGTACATCGCTGCTGCGGAAGCAGCAAAGGAAGCAGTTTGGATTAGAAAGTTCATTACAGAACTAGGTGTGGTGCCTGACATTGTCAATCCCATTACTCTGTACTGTGATAACAATGGAGCCATTGCGCAAGCAAAGGAACCACGGTCTCATAATGTATCCAAGCACTACCTAAAGCGATACCACATCATTAGAGAGATTGTGGCTAGAGGAGATGTGAGAATAGAAAGAGTACCTACAGAGGAAAACGTTGCAGATCCGTTGACAAAGCCTTTAACCCAGAAAGTACATGATCGTCATTTAACTTCTACTGGGATAAGTTTTAGAAACAATTGGCTTTAGTCCAAGTGGGAGTATGTTGGGGTTTAGTGTCCTATAGTCAATTGTTGCAGGATACAAACTTAATGTAAATGAATTGTTCTTTATACCATTTGTTTTAATGAGATATATGTTTTATAACTATATAAAGGCAATCCCTTTTAAGCACTAAATAAAGTCTAATAAAAGGAAATCCGTAAGTTTGTTTAAAGTGATTATAAAGTGTTCATACAAGCATGAAGTGAGACAAAACTTTATAATAAACTAATAAACTTAAAACCACCCCAAGTCAAGTGACATGTTTAGGATTGATATATCACTGTTGAGACTTGTATGTAACAATGTCTTCTGTCCGACAGAAAGCTGATCTCACAAGCTTCATATATATAGATATCTAGACAGTTACATAGATCCGATGAAACGTCGTTCATTAGGATTGGGGATCCGATTTGAGATAACAGGATGTGTAGATTCATCCTTGTCACCTGTTCATCTCATTGGTATTAATAGGTATAAGTAATCCTCAGACTCAAAGGAATGTTAATTGGTCATCCTGAATTACTGAATGTGAGACTTTGATCATGTGGTCCCACGATCCTTAACAGAGATGACTCTGGGGTGTGAACTGTAAAGGTTGGGTGTCACAGGAGGTAATGTCAGGGTAGTTATACATTGGATTGAGCATTTATCACTCCCGATTAATGGGAGATATATCCAAGGATCGCTTGTGGAAGACTCGACTCTAAATCCTTGCAAGGTGATAGCTTAAGAGTAGAAATACAGATTTCACTTAACCTATCTATTTGAGTTGACTCGGCTGTACAAGTAAAACGAACGTCTCGCTATATGTGACTTGACATCACCCATAGTCATAAGATTCAGTTCAAGGATATAGTTGATAAATGATCGAATTATACTGTAACTAATACGGAAGGGTTAACGACAGAATCAACCTGTCTTCTTAACAGACTCTGGGGGAATGATTACAGACTTGCCTATAACATACTCAGTACATCATTCCGTTATGCAAGGATTAAATATAATTCTTGAAGAAATTAATTTAATAGTTGCATACGGCCAGAAGTAGTAAGAACCTAATGGATCACACATAAGACTTGGAACCAAAAGAGAGATGGATATGATTAATAGATGGAAGCCCAATTGAGCCCAGTAAGGTCCATTTATATAGAGGGGCCCGAAATTTATATATAGTAAATAAGGAATTATTTTAATTCCATTAATCCTAATTTGATTAGGTTTGTGAATTAAATTAATTAAGAGATAATTAACTTAGGAGTTTTAATTAGATTAATATACTCCTATTATTATCCAATTAGGTTATTTATTATTATCCTAAATGTATTTGATATATTATAAGATAATAATTAGGAATCCTATTCCGAATGGAATTCCTATTAAGTAACCTATTCCTATCTAACTAGGGTTTGGGTACAAGCGACTATATATACCCCCTCCCTATGAGAATTTCGACTAAGCTAATCCCCTCCCCTTACTGTGATTTTCGAAACCTACATTAAGTGTGAGAGAGTGAATTCGCATCCCCTAGTTCGTGGACAAGAATTCATACGGCTTCCGTCAATTGATTAATCTCATCCATCTCCTTTTCTCTTTGATCTTGTGTTGGTTAATTAGAGGGAATCTAATTTGGTTGCATCTCATAAGGGTTGATTCCATCTTAACCTCACCGTGTTATACTTTGTGGTTGGAATCTCGGAGAAGATTTGTGGGCGCTTCTTTAACAACGGTAGATTGTTCATCGAAAGGTATTCCTTCTTATCCCTCTTTATATGAAATAACGATTAACGGATCCTATGGTTAAAAGGAAGTAGGCTAAAATTTTTATATTTCCGCTGCTATACCTTAGCCTTAATTTCCTTCACCGCTTGCGTCCAATGTATGTATTCCTTATCTATAGTAAGCCGATAAAACTGACTGATTACATCCCGACCCTCAAAGCTCTCAGTCCTGATTTTTTTCCTGTAGTTATAAACATGTCTTTGTGTCAGGCAATCCTCCGGATGTTTTTCTTTAATTACAGTAAAAATAGCACAAGGCTTAGCTTGAGCTGCACTCATTTGACGAACATTTTTTTTGGAACCGGGAATTAGTCCGCTCATCTGTCTGTAGCCCTAACGATATACAACCAACTGATGATTGTGCTGTCCTCTATCTCCAACAATCCCATTCACCACCCAACCCCCTAATTCAGCAATTTCCAAAACCTTTATCTGGAATATGCAACCACAGTACTTTGCTTTTGTATTCCTTCGTAGTATGTCATCGGTATCCGTATCCTTTTTCCTTCGTGTATTTTTAATACCACGGGCACATTTAACCAATATCCATCTTGACTTGCCCTCTGTCTTGTGCAACACTGTGGTTAACTCGAAGCCGATCTCAATTGTCGTCTGCTTTCCCCAGTTAACAGCTTCATGATATGTTTGAAACGTTTGTTCCGAAAAAAAACTGCACACTGTAATCAATGCCGTTCCCACCAAAATCTTCTAACGGAACCTCTTGCAAATGATAAATAACGAACACTAGATTCCAATACAGGCACATTTCTACAATTTTTCAGTGCCTAAACCCGAAAAATCGCCAAAATTAGGCTCAGGCGTGTGAACATCACGCCCCACCTTATAGTGGGGCATATGAACATCATGCCCCACCGTATGGTGGGGCGTACGAATATCACGCCCCACCATACGGTGGGGCGTGATGTTCACACGCCCGCGGGTACGTTTTGCGATTTTTTTGAAAAAAATTAACAGAAATCATTAAATGTTCAATCGGAAAAATATCTTGACTTCAGGGAATGCGTCATTCTTGTCTCTTCCCGGTGATAACAGATTGCTCGGCATGAAACGTGTAATCTTTGATTTCGGAAACAAATGTGTTTGGGAGAGTTTGAGAGAGTTTGAGAGGGTTGAGAAATTTCAATTTTTGGCTAAAGGGCGGGTAACGTCTTTTTTGGGGGCTGGAAGTGGGAATTTGGGGCTAGGTATAGTAATTCACATAGAAAATCAGGAACATAAATATAAAACATAGTATATATAAAGCAATTTGGCAGATTAAGAGTATCATATCAGAGTATGTAACACAAAAAGTTTAGAAACAAAATTGAACTTGGTGATATAAGTATTCCTAAAGTGTAAGGAGGCAGAATCAGAAGAGAATAAAAATGAAATGGCATCATGGCGATTATGAGGCAAACAAATACCGATCCACAAAGATCTACCATATGCGATTTCAATTAAGGTTAGGAAAAACTAATACCTTTCACCATGAATTGAGCAATAAGCCCATTTGAACGAGATTGAGGAGTTGATAGGCGAACTCCCTTTACGTCGTCAATTACGGAATAGGAACAAGTGTTTGCTAATCACAAGCATCATTCCTCATACCAAATCAACCTCATAGGCCAAAAAGTACAGGTAGATGAAGCATTTTTCTTTTTGACAGATGAAGCACAGAGTTGAGAGCTTTTTCTTCTCAATCTTTCACTTGTATGAAAACTGAATGCATTATACAAGAGGTGCTTACCTCTTCCAAGTCACTAACATTTAGAGGTGTTGTCTTTTTCACTTATGCTAGAATTTGTTGTTCCACCTTCTTACTGCCCATTTAAATGCTTGTTTGAGTCGTATTCCTATACGTGATCTTTGGGTTCTTCTCCCTAGTACTTGGAGAGAACCTTGGTTAAGGAAAATAGACAAGCCTAGGCGCATCGGAATAATAAAATTTTATATATTTCCCTTTTCCAAGATCTGTTAATTGTTATCTCATATAAAGAGAGATAGAATGAAATACCTTTTCTGAAGAACTATCTACAGTTGCAAACGAAGTGCCCACAACTCTTAATCCGTGTATCACGAACAACAAAAGAAACAACACAAAAAAGAATAATTAATTAGTAATCAACCTTACTAATAGCAATCGCAATGATTGCCTCTACAAAATCGATATAAGATCAAAGAGAGAGTAAGAAATAATGTAAATTAGCCGAGACGAAGACGGAACGGTTCCTCCTCCTTTTTTATTGAGTTGGTCGAAATATGGGATTAGGGAGTCTATTTATAGACTTCTCAAAACCCTAATCCTAGTTGTGTTAGTTAATTAATTAATTAGAATCTTATTCAGAATATGATTACTAATTAGATAATCAAATAAACACTTTATTATTATCTAAATAATAAATAATTATATCTAGATAATATTATTAATCAAATTAATAATTTAATTATTGTTAGGGATAATTAATTAGAGTTTCAATCACATTAAAATCTCTAATTAATATTATCAGATAATCCTTTAACTTAATTTATAATCATAATCTAATTATAATTATTAAGTCAAATTAATTATCCATATTTACTTAATAAATTTCGGCCCATTATTAGTGTCTCACTAATAACATTTTCGTCCTCTGGTTCCAAGTCCCATATGCGACCCATTAGGTCCTTTATTACCACTAGCCGTATATATCCTTTAAGATTAATTCATCACGATTAATTCCAACATATATATAACGGAATACCGTCGCGAGCTGTTACTAGCAGAACCTATGATATTCCCCCAGAGCAATTAAGAAGTCAGGTTGATAACTGACGTTAACCTTTCTGCATTAGGTACAGTATAATACGATCATTCATCAACTATATCATGTCGGTCAATTCCTTATAACCATGGAACGTGTCAAGGTTACATATAACGAAGAGTCTGGTTTTACTTGTACAGGTTGAATTCACTCTGAAAGATAAGTTAAGTGAAATATCTATTTCTACTCTTAACTCTATCACCTTGCAAGGATTTCAGTTAATTCACCACAAGCGGCCATTTGGATATATCTCCCACTTATCGGGAGTGACGAATGCTCAATCTGACATTAACTATTCTGCAATTACTTTGTGTGATACCCAACCCTGCTCTCACACATCCCAGGCTCTCACCTGTTGGATCGTGCTCGCACAGAATCAAAGTATCAGACTCCATAATCCAGAATCACTAATTAACGAATGTTTGAGTCTGATGATTAGTTATACCTACTAATACCAATGAGATGAACAGTTGACACATTAGATAAATCAATCCATACTGTTATCTCAAGTCGGGTCCCAATCCTAATGAACTCATTCACCAGATCCATGTAACTGTCTAAAGATCCGAATATCTAAAGCTTGTGAGATCAGCTTTCTATCCCGATAGAAAACACTGTTACATGCAAGTCTCAACAGTAATATGCCAACCCTTATAACATATTACTTGACTTGGGTTAACTTTAAGTTTATTGATCTTGTTATAAAGTATAGTCTCACTTCATGCCTATATGAACACTCTATAACTGCTTAAACAAACTTAGGATTACTTTCTTTATGAAAGATTTGTGCCTTTATATATAGTTACATTTTAATGCTATATATCTGATTAAACAAATGATTACATAGACAATTTATTCATTAATATTCATATCCTAAAACAATTGTCTTTAGGACACTAAACTCCAACATCCTCCCTCTTGGACTAAAGCCAATTGTTACTAAAAACATTCCAATAATCGTTCGCATGACGATCATGAACCTTTTGGGGTAAGGCATTCTTTTAAATGGATCTATAAGATTGTGCCTTGGTGGGCACTCTTTAATTCTCACATCTACTCTTGTTGTTATCTTTCGAAAAAGATAGTAACAACTGAGGTAGTGTTTGGACGTATTATGAGACTACGGGCCCTTAGCAAGAGCAACAACCCTTTTGTTAATCTCATTAACAATGTTAGGTACCACGCCTAGTTCATTAATGAACTTGCATTCCAAACTTCCTTTTAGCTTCTTCTGAAGCTGCTATATATATATATATGAGAGATCAGGTGTGACATATTTCTTATGTTGGACAAGCCTTATAGTGTGACAATAACCAATTTTGTAATTAATCAGGGGAAGGTGGCAAATTTATAAATAAAAGGAAAGAGAAAATTGTTTTATTTCTTTTCTTTAAAATGCATTTTTCTAACTTTTCCAACCTCGTTTTTCAAAAACTTTTATACCGTTAGACTCGTCTTAATTAGACGGTCATTTTAAGATCCCAGAAGCTCAGGTAAAAATAATTCCGGTGAATAGAATCCGGTGATTTGTTTTTCTGTGAGAAAACAAATGTCCAGAAAATTTTCAAAAATTTCAGAAAATGTAAAACATCATTCTGAGAAACTTTAATTCTTGATTCAAAGTGATATTTCTTACGGTTTAGTCCCAAATCAACGGAATCCGGCGATTATGTGGACGTTTTCCGGCGAGAAAACAGAAAGTACCCAAAAAATTCTCAAAAAATGTAAAACATATTTTGAGAAACTTTAATTCTTGGGTCGAAGCAGAGTCCCAATAAAATAATTTATTTAATTTTATCCATTTTACATGCTTCAACAATTTATTGGGTCAAAACCGTAAGAAATCTCGTTTTGAGCCAAGAATTAAAGTTTCTTAAAATGATGTTTTACATATTTTAGAATTTTTTGATAATTTTCTGGGCACTTTTGGATCTTATCTTTCAACACTATATGTTGCAATATTTTGTTGGAATAATATAAGTATTCTGTTGGAACAATATAAATATTCTGTTGGAACAATATAATTATTCTATTGGAAAAATATAAGAATTAGAATTATTTTCTAAATAATATAACTAATATAAATTTGAAGATACTATATTAAATACTAAGAAACAAAAATGAAATTGAAGACATAGATAATAAAATTGATTTGGAACAATTGGTAAACTGATTTATTATGTTGGAACAATATAAGTGTTATGCTGGAATAATAGAACTATTTTGTTGGAAAAATTGGTACACTGATTTATTCTGTTGGAACAATATAAGTATTATGTTGGAACAAATGGTACACTGATTTGGAACAATTTCGTACACTGTCGGAACAATGTAAGTAGGATAAAAAACGTGCCCAGAAAATTATCAAAAAATTCCAAAACATATAAAACATCATTTTAAGAAACTTTAATTCTTGGCTCAAAATGAGATTCCTTACGGTTTTGACCCAACAAATTGTTGAAGCATGTAAAATGGATAAAATTAAGGAGCAAGTTTTATTGGGACTAAACCGTAAGAAATCTCACTTTGTCCTAAGAATTAAAGTTTCTCAGAATAATGTTTTACATTTTCTGAAATTTTTTGAGAATTTTCTGGGTACTTTTGGTTTCGCCAGAAAACGCCCACCCGGATTCCGTTCACCGAAATTTTGTCACTTGAGCTTCAGGGATGTTAAAATGACCGTCTAATTTAGACGAGTCTAATAGTATAAAATTTTTCAAAAAACGAGGTTAGAAATATCGGAAAAATATATTTTAAAGAAAAGAAATAAAACAATTTTCTCTATCCTCTATTTCTTTTTATTTACAAATTTGTCACCTTACCCTTTTCAATTATCATCAAAATTACGTAATTTTGTTATGTCACACAATAAGCTTATTAGCTCATTGTCACATCCTAACCCCTTGTTACATTGGATCTCACCCATATATATATATATGGTGCCCGATATGGTTACTTTGTTTTTTACAAAGTACCGTTACTTGGTGCTCATATTCACCATTGGATTGTAAAAAACAAAGTAACTATAGCGGACACTATATATATATATATATATATATATATATATATATATATATATATATATTATAAAACTATTTTATATTTATATATATAATCCTTTCAAATATATATCAATAATTAATCGATTCTAACCGTTTCGTTTAGATCGTTTAACAAAATCAAAATTTTTCAAAAATTAATCTAATTAATTTTTTTAATTATTCAAACAGTTAAAACCCTTAATCCACAAAACACGTATATCACATATACAAACATCGTTTTAATCAACCGTTTAATTCTACAAACCCCTTTGTTAATTAACCGAATCATAAAACATCTTAATCTCATCTTAATCATTTATCTTTAGATTAATTAACCAAATCAAATTTATTAATTAACCTAACAATAAATCTATTCAATATTTTCAATCAAATTAAATCTCCATTTATCTTTAGACTAATTAACCAAATCAAATTGATTAACTAACCTAACAATAAATATATATTCAATCTGATTGAAAACCCCCTTTATTTACATATATGAAATAACAGATTAACATAGGCTCTGATACCAATGAAGGAAAATAGACAAGCCTAGGCGCCGCAGATTAATAAAATTTTATCTATTTCTCTTTTTCAAGATCTGTTAATTGTTATTTCATATAAAGAGAGATAGAATGAAATACCTTTTCTGAAGAACTATCTACAGTTGCAAACGAAGTGACCACAACTCTTAATCCGTGTATCACGAACAACAAAAGAAACAACACAGAAAAGAATAACTAATCAGTAATCAACCTTAATAATAGCAATCGCAATGATTGCCTCTAACAGAAATCGATACAAGATCAAAGAGAGAGTAAGAAATAATGTAAATTAGCCAAGACGAAGACGGAACGGTTCCTCCTCCTTTCTTATTGAGTTGGTCGAAATATGGGATTAGGGAGTCTATTTATAGACTTCTCAAAACCAATGTTTTAAAAACCGGACCGGACATCGAATCGATGGGACAAAGGGTTCAAGGGTCAATGAGTTCAATCGGTTGATCCAGACTGGTTGAACCGGATTAATTTATAAATAATATATATATATATATATATATATAAATTAATAAATATATATTATTTGTACCAATAACTATGAATATAAAAAATACAAATTCAATATATAATGATGTTTCAGGAGGAGATTAGATTAGCCCAAGTTCCAACATTTCTTCTCCTCACATTTTAATATTATTTAAAATCTGAAAAAGCAAAAGTAAAATAGTTGAACTAATAATTAAAACACAGAAACTCTATGAACCTTCTATCTTCTTCCCTAATAACCTAAACACCTTCAAACTTAATTATCCAGCCGCCTCCATGGATAGTGGGTTCAGATCGGTCCTTGGGCGGTGTTTCTTTAATATCACGATCTCTTCCTCTATCTCAGTACAACCCACAGTACCTCAAATGAAGCCGGATTTATCAGAGAAATAGAGGACTTTTCCGTCCTTCCTTCGCCGGAGAGCAATCAACTGTCTATCTTTTTAATCTGTCAACTAACCAGAGTCATTCCGGTTCGCCAGTTTGATACCGGTTCACCGGTTGACTCCGATTCTTGACGGGTTAACCTCTTTGACCCTAATTACATATAACCAGATTGGTCATCTGGCCATTTCACGGTCGAACCGGTTCAACCGGTCGGTCCGGTCCGGTTTTTAAAACCATGCTCAAAACTCTAATCCCAATTATGTTAGTTAATTAATTAATTAGAATCTTATTCGAAATATGATTACTAATTAAATAATGAAATAAACACTTTATTATTATCTAAATAATAACTAATTATATCTAGATAATATTATTAATCAAATTATTAATTTAATTATTTTTAGGGATAATTAATTAGAGTTTCAATCACATTAAAACCTCTAATTAATATTATCAGATAATCCTTTAATTTAATTTATAATCATAATCTAATTATAATTATTAAGTCAAATTAATTATCCATATTTACTTAATAAATTTCGGTCCATTATTAGTGTCTCACTAGTTACATTTTCGTCTTCTGGTTCCAAGTCCCATATGCGACCCATTAGGTCTTTTATTGCCACTAGCCGTATATATCCTTTCAGATTAATTCATCATGGTTAATTCCAACATATATATAACGGAATACCGTCGCGAGCTGTTACTAGCAGAACCTATGATATTCCCTCAGAGCAATTAAGAAGTCAGGTTGATAACCGACGTTAACCTTTCTGCATTAGGTACAGTATAATACGATCCTTCATCAACTATACCCTGTCGGTCAATTCCTTATAACCATGGAACGTGTTAAGGTTACATATAACGAAGAGTCCTATTTTACTTGTACATGTTGAATTCACTCTGAAAGATAAGTTAAGTGAAATATCTATTTCTACTCTTAACTCTATCACCTTGCAAGGATTTCAGTTAATTCACCACAAGCGGCCATTTGGATATATCTCCCACTTATCGGGAGTGACGAATGCTCAATCTGACATTAACTATTCTGCAATTACTTTGTGTGATACCCAACCCTGCTCTCACACACCCCAGGCTCTCACCTGTTGGATCGTGCTCGCACAGATTCAAAGTATCAGACTCCATAATCCAGAATCACTAATTAACGAATGTTTGAGTCTAAGGATTAGTTATACCTACTAATACCAATGAGATGAATAGTTGACACATTAGATAAATCAATCCATACTGTTATCTCAAGTCGGATCCCAATCCTAATGAACTCATTCACCGGATCCATGTAACTGTCTAGATATCCGAATATCTAAAGCTTGTGAGATCAACTTTTTGTCTCGACTGAAAACACTGTTACATGCAAGTCTCAACAGTAATATGCCAACCCCTATAACATATTACTTGACTTGGGTTAACTTTAAGTTTATTGATCTTGTTATAAAGTATAGTCTCACTTCATGCTTGTATGAACACTCTATAACTGCTTAAACAAACTTAGGATTACTTTCTTTATGAAAGATTTGTGCCTTTATATATAGTTACATTTTAATGCTATATATCTGATTAAACAAATGATTAAATAAACAATTTATTCATTAATATTCATATCCTAAAATAATTGTCTTTAGGACACTAAACTCCAACACTTGGGGCCGCTCTCGTTTCTCTCGGTTCAGTTGAGATACTTGATTGCTTAAATCCTTACAAAAGTTTCACCTCAGTAAGTCTAAACGAAATATTTAAGAAGAGAAATTACTGAATCGTCTTGCAAATTTTAAGAGGTTTGGCCTTCTTGAGGATACAAGAGCATACCAATTGATCTTTCTACTCATTATTGAAACTGAGTGAATGTTTGAGCACATTTTGAGTATTGCCATATGACAAGTTAGAATATTGTGCTCTTGGCCTTCTATTATTATTATTATGGTTATTATAAGCATTCAAGCAAGAGTTGTTGTTAGAATTATGCATTTGGTTACCTTTTACATAGCTTATATTTTTTAGAATCACCAGCAAAAGGACTTCTAGTTTCGAACTCACTTTCATTATGCTCTCCACCATAATGCACGCATATCAAGACTCATGCATGCTTATTGCGAGTCAATTATTCCATCAACACTTCCAACTTGCAGTTTACCTCAACCATAGAGATATTTAGACTCTCTCCTTCCATGATAAACAATTGATGCCTCAAATGTCCGGTTAGTTTATCTTTTTATCTTTGGACACTCATCCTAGCTAGCTCATTAATCAAATCATACACATCATTGGCTAATTTGTGGAAAAGATGACCACTTGCAGCCAGATCAACTGTAGAACGATTAGTTAGTGTTATACCATGATAAAAGTGCTTACTAAAGAGTGCTTCGTGATATCATGATGCGAGCAGCTTCAGAGTAAGCGACAAAAATGAGCTTAAGTTGTATAAAGGGCCTCACTTTCTAGATGCTAGAATGAAGTAATCTCGTTCCTCACCATGAATGTTTTGGATGGTGGAAAATAATAAGCAAGAAACTCCTGCTCCAAGCTCTCCCAAGTAGTGACAACTCCCGGTTTAATCGAATGGAACCATTCAAGACCTTGGCTTATCAAGGAGAATGGAAAGAGTTTGAGGAAGTCATCATCTTGGGGAACACCATTAAGTGTCGGCACACATTAAGAACTTATCAAGGTGCTTGTTGGGGTTCTCATGAGACTCGCCCCCAAATTGACTGCTTTGCTGTATCAACTAAATCATTCATATCTTAATCTCATAAGTATTAGTTGGGATATTTGGATGAATTATCCCGACTTGATTCTGAGGCTGGTGAGGAGCTACGATCTCCATCATGGCCTGAGTGTCTTTGCCATATATGTTATTCTCTCCTTCATGGTACCCATTCTTATTCTAGTTCCGGTTCCGTTTTGGTTCTCTCGATTGCTATTATGTCCATGAACGGGTTACCCTCATTGTCAAGTCAGGCGTTCATTTTTTTCTAAATGAGATTGCTTAGACTTCCTTAATCTAGGAAGAGAATGTTCAATCTCAAAATCAATGGGGACTATACAGTTACTATTTGATCTAGCATAAACTAAGAAAAATAACACAATGTTGACATAAATTTACAAAAATAAATATTCACACAAAAATATGTTATGTAGAAATGCTTAAACTAACAGTTAAAACTTTAGTTTGATATTCTTGGAAAATAAATCCCCCGCAATGACGCCAAAAACTTGATACACTTGAACGTAATGCTACAGATTCACTAAGGTATAAGTGAACCCTATCGTTATCAAGTAATAATATGTGTGTAAGTCCAGGTACCGAATCCACGAGATTTATACCAAAAATCTCAAACTACTCGGTTTCGGAGTGTTATCTCAGTGATGATTATTTTGTGTTTTGATGTTACATATAAACTACTCTTAATACTAATGTGTGAGAGAGAATTTCTAATTTATCCTTTATGGAAGGAGACAGTGATGGTAAGACTACTAAATAAAATGTAGTAATTCAACCAATTAAGTAAGAAATGATTAAACATGTAAGGACGATCAAAATTAACCTATTAGGTACTCTATCTAGTATTGATATAATTTTGTGTGTTTTAAAGTGTGCTACGTGTTTCTCCCATGATATCAGCACATTTAATAATATCCTACAGTTTACTTGTATAAATTTTTGTATTTATAGTTGATTGAATTAGTTTGATATAAGTTTCAATAGATTTGATATTGTTTCATTAGATTTCCTTACTTTCAGTCAATTTCAGAAGATAGGATTTTTTTTGAAATTGCATTGTGGCTTTTTTACACTAATACAAAACTTGTTAGAAAATTATTTGTAATGTTTCTTTATTGTTTGGTTCGGTTTGGTATGAGTTTTAGTTCATTTTATCATGTTTTAATCAATTTCATTCAATTCCATTTGATTTTAAAGATGCGAAAATATGTGGGATGAATGTGAAACTTTATTAAACATTGATTTGTATGTTTTAGTAATTGTTTTAATCTGTTTCAAATGACTATAGCCAATTTCATCGACTTTTGCTTGATTTCGTCCATTTTTATTGATTTTTTAATAGTTGAAATTTTGTGAAATTGTGTTTTTAGTTGTTCGAACAGTTGAAATTTGTGAAGTTGTATTTTTAATTGTTTGAACTCATTTAAAAATCGAAGCAATCTTGTTATTAATGGGTTGAAAATATTTATTCATGAGTACTAGAGGGTTTTTGTTCATTTTTGAGATTAGATATTCTGAAATAAAGAGTTCATTTATTTATTTTGGAATTGTTACATGTTTCATTGTTAAAGTGTTCCTCAACTGTATTTTTATGAACATAAGTGATGCAGAGAGGATACTTTATTAGTATATTATTTCTTGCCTTTAGGTGGAGATAAAATCGAACTTCAATTGATTACATTGGTTGTTGTTGTTCATGTAGCTTGAATCAGATTTCAATTTCAATTTCATTTGTTTGACAGATTCACAAGTTATCTTTAATTACTTCAGCGGAATTTTTGAATTTGCATTTCTGTTAAATTAGATTTTTGATGATGTTGTAGTAGATGAATCTATTTTCTTCGGTCCATGCACCTATGTGATGTATGAGAGTTGCAATTTCTTCCATTTTTGTTGTCTTTTTGTTTTTTTGAGCTTTGTGACTGTCTTTTTAAATTGTTTTGAATCTATTCAAAGTCGAATCAGGTTGATGAATGTAGAATGTGTTCAAAATATAGAGAACATAGTTTGAATGGAGAGACCGAACTTGAAAATACGTTTTCTGCGCGATTTGTATAGAGTTTATAGAGCCTGAATTCTATTGTGGAATGAATATGAGATTGTGTTGTTTAATAAAGGGTTAAGGTGCAAAAATACCCCTAACGTTTTGGATCAGGAGCAATTTTACCCCTAACGTCTAAAATGGTGCAATTTTGCCCCTAACGTTTGTAGCCAAGAGCAATTTTACCCCTAACGTTGGTAATTTGGGTCAATTTCAGACACTATTATAAAACACAGATATTTTTGTTCATTATTTTGTACCAATTGCATATCAATTCATTCTAAAAAAAATGATTTCATGTTTTTTATAATTTAATAATAGAATTGGAGATTAATATTTATAAATTCGGTAAATTTTTTGATTTTTTTTGTCTAATTCGTACAAAAGACAACATATTTTTTTATTTTTTTATTATTTTTTTTCACATCCCAACAATGTTTATGATTTGTTACTGATAAAATGACGCACATGTGAAGTGTAGATGATAGGATTCATGACCGAGAAGACAATTTGATGAATTATTTCTGAAATTGACCCAATTTATGAACGTTGGGGTAAAATTGCTCTTGGCTACAAACGTTAAGGGTAAAATTGGACCATTTTAGACGTTAGGGGTAAAATTGCTCCTGACCCAAAACGTTAGGAGTATTTTTTGCACCTTAACCCTTTAATAAATAGATATACAGTGTTTAGTATTTTAGAAAATGTTGGAAAAACATTTTCTGAATATATATTTATTTTGTTTTATGGTATTTAGCATAAAATCCAAATGTTTGGTATTATTAGTATAAAAATGTTGTTTTGTTATGTTTAGATGAATTCTTCTATTCAAATTGAGCAAAGTTTGTAAATGAACATAAAGAATATACATAGTTTATTAGTTTATAATTTCCTTCGGAAAAAACAAATCTCACAACACAAAAAAAGAAGAAGCTAGAATTATACATGAGAGAGAGAGAGAGAGAGAGAGTCCCTAGTAAGAAACTAACTACTGAGGGTTAAAGAAGCTGAGTTTAGTGCCAGTGTTAATAACAACATAAATACCAGCAGCAATCTGAGCAAAACTAAGAGCCACACCAAAGAGACCAAGTCCCCAATTAAGGAACCACATTGGACTATATACCTTTGGTTTTTTCATCTTAAGCCACATAAAACATGGATATGCTAATGTTGCTGGCAATGCTAATCCTCCAATAAGACCAGCTACACTTCCTAAAGATGGAGCTGCCACTGCTACAAAGAAGCACAAAAATCCAAATACTGCTCTTATAATTGCCCTCAACCACCATGGGCATGCCTCCTTCTTTCTCCTTGTATACATCGATTCTAAATCATCATACATTGGCATTCCGTAGATTTGGAATGAACTTAGAGCATTAATTATCACAAATATGCTTGTTAATCCTAGTATGAATCTTGACGTGTCTCTCCCATGGTACGCAAATAAGGCTTGTAGCATTCCACCTTGAGGTATCTGCAATTATTTAACTTCAAAATTAAGGTTTTGAAATACTAGTTTTTTTTTGTAATAGATAAACATAAGTGAAAATGAAGAAAGAAAAAGAAATTAGTACCTTTTCACCGTATGCCCAATATCCGCCAATTGCGAGGGGAAACAGACACATGGCAATAAGTGCATATGCAACCTTGGCACCCTTCCACATGGGCACTCGTGATGGATGCTTCTCACTCGACGGCATTGTAGCCTGTCATCATCATTTTCCATATAAATTACTTATCTTGTATACTCCAAAACAAACACAGTATTTTAATTGTTTATTTTAAGCCAGTCAATCAACAATTTAATTCCTATTAAGTCAATTTTCCACGCAAAGAATGAAGAATATATTAGTATATCAACACAAATTTTGAACAAGCATACCATGATGTCATCCAATTAAAAATATTTACTTAATATACTCAGATCATATAAAAAGTATTTCCAATTGATAAATTTTTTAACTGTTTAATTATATAAATAAGAAGTATATCACAAAAATAAATGAGGGGGTTAGACTTAGTCCTAAATATGAAGCCAAACCCCAATATCAGAAATTAATTATGTGATAATTAAACTTGTATATATATAGTATGGCAGTAGGTAACATGTGAGAAGAACGTGGATTTTGGGTAACATGTGTAAATGATTGTTTTGCAAGTTTTAGCATGAGATTCAGAATCAAATTTTGCCAGAAAGGAGACAGCAAATTAAGACAGTAAAAAAAGAAACAATGAATTAAACAAATGAGGTTTGAGATTAGAGTTAATTAAAACTAAGTCAAATATTGGTAAAAAGGGATAAAATGGAATGAGTTGTACCTGTATCTCAAGAATGAGATTGTGACCTCGGAAGGCAAAAGCAATGATGCCAAGGGCATTAAGGACATCAAAAAGTCTCTCAATGTCTGAAGAAGCAGGAATAGGGTTGTATGAAACACCTGGTAATTTACCCTCAGCAACTGAAACTCCCCATAAGATTGTGACATATCCGACTGCTGTAATTGCTCCAATTAATGATACTCCAGCTATGGAGTTCAAATTTGGTAGCTGAGACAGAAGAACCGCTGCACAAGTAAATACTAGGTACCACTCCACTGTTGTCAATGTTTTCATATTGCATGTCTCTCCACATACTGTCTGGAAAAATAACTTTGAAGTTGATCCTCCTATTATTATCAACGCCAAACATGTCCCTGCTGACAGATACAAGATCGGAAACATGGCTAACCACTTTGACCACTTTTCACCTGCGCATTTATTCAAATTCAAATTGAGATTCAATTCGTCTTTAACAAATAACAATCATTTAACCAAACACTTACCAAAAGTGGCATTTGCGAGCTGCATATATCTGCTAAATCTTATGCCATGTTCGGTAGATTCATGGAGCTGTACTAGTATGAAAAGAGTGTATAGTTGCCATAGGAATGTTAATGTCAAATCAATGATTCCCCATGCCCTGTAATTCAAAACAAATTAAGGGGATTAAATCATATATATGATGTTACAAATTGAAGTTGTACAATAATATATTTCATATAACTAAATTAAATAAATTTATACGAGAACATACCAACCAAGAGTGGTGAAAGCCACGGGGAGGATAAGTGCTTGAACACCAATCCCAGAGCAAAGACAGTGAAAAGCTGCGTAGTATGCGTTTCCATTTCTGGACTCAGTAATTGGAAGCCACGCATCTTGAGGGTCAAGCTTAGTAAGATGAAGAGCCCTTCTAATAGGACTACCTAGAGGGGTAATAAACCGAGGCGTTCTGAGCCTTGGTGTTGAGAATTTAGGGGTTCCAGTTCTGGGAGTTCTGTTTGCGCTTGCTGGTCCTATATGATCACCTGCACCCGCGGAGAGCAATGATGTCCGCGACAAAGACGGAGAATGAAACTGAGAAGGAGGAGCTGATATTGGTGGTGTGTAAACTTGTCTTGATGGGGAGGCTGGGCGTGGTGTTGTGGCCGCTGAGGCTGTTGTTGGTGTTGCAGCCCTGGAGGCTGGCCTTGGTGTTGCCGCAGCAGAGACTGCTTTTGGTGTTGTAGCCGCCGGGGAGGCTGGTCTTGGTGTTGTACAAGTGCTTGAAAATTCAAAGCCGTCAGCCATTTCTGTTTTTCTCAGATAGCAGCTTCTTATTTTCAGCTTTGTACCAAGATAAAACTACTAAGCACTTAAGTATATAATACGGAGAGTGTTGCTACTTTAATACTAGTATTGAGAAATTGGTGTAGTAATTTAATTAGGGTCTTATTCTTATAAAGAGTGTACAAAGAAGGAATTTTTTATTTGCATACAATGCACGTTGAATAATTTATAGAAAAAATAATATTAAATGTGTAGCTAGTTGCATTTACAAACATAGAAAGAGATAAAAGCAGCCAACCAAATCCAAATATAAGGCATCTTTTACTTATTTAATGTCATATTACGGTCCTAATAAACTAATTGACAAAAAATTTGTCAAAATTTGACACCCATATGAATGCAGCCCTTTTAAGACCAGACTTGGAATTAGTCTCAATGCTAATGAAAACGTAGGCTGCTTAGCTGGGGATTTTTTTCAATGTCTTTCCTGGTTAATACTTTGCTGAAGATAAATTCTAACCAAAGACTTTTTGATAAAACTTAAACTTTTATCAAAAAATTAAAATTAAGTGTTAAAGTTTTAAATACTGAATATTAAATAATATAAAATGTTTGATAAATATTAAAAAAATAAATATTGAATTAAAAATATTAGTTAATAACGTTCGATTAAACTAAAATATTTAAATTGTGAATTATCAAATAATGTTAAATCTAATAAACATTAATTTTAACTGTTGAAACTGGTTATCAAACAAGGTCTTAATCTGCGATCGAAAAGCAAACCTGATAAATAGAAAAGTATCAACTTTTTACCCGTTATGTCCAGGAAATTTGAAAGCCTAATCAACACAACAATAAAATAAGACCTAATGGTCCAAAACTTCAAGTTTAAATAGTTAAAATACAATCAAATTTATGTTTCAAAAATCAAAATTTCTTAGCATGTCAGCTGTCTATTAGCATATCTTTACTTCAACTCTAGCAATCTTTACTGCACTTTAGCTCTCTGCAAATCTTGTAAATTTAGTTTTTCAATTATAGTTAGAAATCAAAATATTTTAGCTATTGATTTACTTCTTCTGCATTAAATTCATTTTTTTTTCTTTTCAATAAGAGAAATTACAGATTTGAAGTATTAACATAATCATCTGATAAGAAGTCAAAGTGCACTTTAGATCAAATAATCAAACTTACAGAATTACATTCATTTCATACTCGATTACTCACGCATAAAGAAAAATCTCCAAAGAGATAACAATGCAAAGAAGCAACAAAAGGCAGCACATATGAACAAGGAAAGAAAAAAGGCTCACCTAACCCCCTTCTCCTTTTATACTACCTTAGAAGTAAGGGAAGCCGTGAGCGCCATCATTACTAACAAGTAATGATCAAGAATCATTAATTTCTCCTGACACACCCCCTTAAAATACGAAGAATCGTGACATGTGGCAAACAAAGACGAACCCTCATCAACTTGAAAGGTGCCCAAACACACAAAAAATAAAATGTGATTTGACAGTTGCATCACGAGCAGACTAAGCGACGAGTAAATAAACTGTCAGGAGCCTACACAACCTTCTTATCATTCATTCGTTTCTTAAAAAATCTAAAAATTACCAAAGATCAATCTCCTCCTTCAACTTATCAAGAATCAGCAAGTACAATGTTGTCCCAAGTCAATACTTTCTCATCCTAAAGAATGATAATTTAGACCTGGGAGGACATATGATATAAGGTGAATATAAACTCACAACGTGGCAATTAAGAAACCCAGACCAGTGTCCGGAGAAAGGGAACATGTGTCGTCTCCATAACCAAACTTGACAATATACAACTCCATATTAGAGACTTCGACTTAGAAACTCTCAAAAGACCCAGTCAAGGATCCATCTGCTACAACAATCACGTCTGATCCCGTGAATCTCGATCCTAGTGTGCTTGAGGAATATCAGATCCCGATACATGAACATACGCTTACCTATCAACAGGTGACACGTATCACACCCCGCTCTTTAACTCTTACCCATCTTCTCTAATCTGATGGGCAATCTAAATAGAGTAAGCTTAAAAAAAAGTAAGCTCAACTTAAAATACATTGCTTTATTCATTCATTAATTTCGCAGTACAATTATGATTTACTGTTATGTTTACATTTCAGTCCTACTTCAAATTGACTTGGCATCAGTGCGGGTTAGCTGGACCACTTTTTTTTTTTTTTTTTTTTTTTTTCCAATTGCAAGTCTTCAAGCAGATTTTAAAAATCCAACCACATTTTATTATATATATATATATCACAGCCGTCCAGGTGGTTAAGAGGTCAATTTTAGGGTTTTTAGCAAGTACATATATATATCTTAAACTAATTATATATTTGTGAAGAATGGAATCATATAGAATTTTATTGGTACAAATGAAAGAGATCTTCGAAATTCCAAAATGTAATGTGCTAAATTACCGTCAAGCTTTGGACCAATTATCTTTAAGTTGACTTGTCACGAGAAACTATTGCATTCATTGTATATGTATGTACCAGTTCTAGTGCATAAATAATTAATAATGTTTTACCATACGACTGGAATAAACTCATAGAAGTTTCAACAGCCTTATACTGTGCATATCATCTTGTTACAGTTGCGTTCACATGGACCCTGATGACAATGTAAATTTGATCATTCACCGTTAGATCTAGGCGGATTAAATAGAAGCCTTAGAATGTTTTGAATCTCCACTTTAGGATTTTAATCCGTTTAGATCTAACGGTGAATGACCAAATTTACGTGATCATCAGGGTCTTTGTGAAGACTTGCAATATGTTATTCCACATGAAGTGTTGGAGAAAATGTTTAATCCTAATTTAGGATCTATTTGATTCAATGGTTAAATAACTATTGTCCTGCTTAATTATTTAGTTGTTTGCTGTTAACTGGTTGATAATTAGTATTTGATAAAAATGTAATAAATTATTATTATGAATGTGTTAATATGAAAATGTTTTAAATTAATTAGTAAATAAATTATAAAAGTAAGACATAAAACATATTTTATGAACTTATTAAGAATAATTTTTCCTTTTAATTTTTTTTATCAGAATCATATAAGCAAATAAAAATTTATGAACATCTTTAAAAAGAAAATTATGTTTACATTAAAAAAAATTAACAACTATTATTTTATAAATTTAACCAAACATATCATAGGTTTTTCAATTTGAAACAATAATAAAAGAAAAGACCTTTTGATCAAGAAACAAACATCCCTAATATATCATTTTCACATTATTTGAGAAAATATATGTTATAATCATTTATAATTCTAATTAATTGATAACATATATCTAACATGGATGAAGGATGATTATTTGCTTGACTTTTTACATGTATAAATGTTTAAAAATAATTTAGAAATCAAATCGGATTGTTTCTTTTGTCAATTTAATTGTAACCTTTATAATGCAATTTGTCATGAGACAAATAGTCGGCTCATGATAAAGATGGATGGAGCAAGAATAGAGTAAATAGGTTAAATTAACTCATTTGCTTAAACATGCATGAGAAAGTTTAACACCTAAACTTAACCAAATATGATATAATATAATACATTTAAGGGAAAAATATAAAAATAAACTTTGTGGTTACAATTTGATATACTCATCTGTGAGAGAAGAGAGAGAAAGAAAAAAAAATAAATTATAGAGAGATGAGTAGAACTCAGACATGAAAGATAAGGTAGTCACGAACAGTCAACTGCCATAAATTCCTCTCCAGAAGTGGACTTCGTTCCAATTCCTATCCCACCTTGTAGTCGATCAGGTTTTCCGGTTAGCGAATCCCTCGCAAGTTGAGAAGATAGGTCAAGCTTAAGACTAGGAGTTTCCACTGGAGTTGGAGGTGGGATAGATCTCGTTCACTCTTGAGTTGAAATCTGAGGAGTGGATTAAGATTCCGACGCTTGAGGGACTGATTTAGGAGTCATTTCTTTCCGGATAGGCGAGAGTTTCGCGTTATGAAAATCCACGCGAAGCAACTGGCCGTATTGTATGTCCCAATTGTCATTTAGCCAATAAACCGGTAGATATTGAAGTTCCAGTATCTTCTTTCTGTCCGTCGGTCGGTAAGGGCATCAGCAGAATCTTCTGTTGGTTCGCCTAGGTCTAGATTGTTAAAGGGGGTTAGGAAAATTTTCATTTTTTATTTTAGGATTTATTTATGATAATTAGATAATAAGGGGGTTAATTTATAAAATAAATAAATATAAGGACCAACTTAACTCTTTTCCCTTTCACTTTTAACACATGTAGTCAATTTGGTATGTGTTTGCTAACGGAATGAAGTACATTGTACCATTTTGCAAACTTTTAAACCACATGGGTATTGTTCGAAAACAGATGTAACCACAAGATTTAATTTTATACTTTTCCCTAAATTTAAGTATCGTGAATTAGAAAAGTTATCTCCTTCTCCTCTTGTTGTATCGTCGTCGCCTCCACTCTCCCCCCACCCTCTTTGTTCTGCTCGCTCGTTCTTAATTAGTGGATCATCGTACCTCCTTTTACTGTGTCAGTGTAGTTGACTTGTGACTAGTGATAGACAATCAAGGTTCGTTCTTACGATGCTAAGGTGCACGTGGCCGGTTAACCAGTCCATTAAGGTTAATTTGGTTAGTTAACCGATCCGTTAAGCTTAATTTGATCGGTTAACCGATCCATTAAGCTTAATTTGGTCGGTTAACCATTCGATCGGTTTTTTAAAAAAACACTAAACATACACTAGTCTACTAAATTTGATTTACCACTGACCAGTTAACCAATTATTTCGGTCGATTAACCTTTTCTTTCGGTTTCTAACCATTGTTAAATAAAAATAAAAATAATAAAAGAATTCTAATTTTATTGTAACTGGGACGGCGGGTGTAGACACTGAGTCGGATGACCTATGACGAAAACCCACGATAAATAGTTGAGACGGTTGATTCCATTAAAGGAGTAAAAAGGAAAAATCGCGGAGAATGACGTTTGCGAGTCCCACGAGCGAACTTAATTTCTCCCGAAAAATATTCCGCCAGGCACCCTCGTTGTGTTTATAGGTGGGAGAAACCCGGGAGGGGGGGAACCTCACCCGAGTGGACGCCAGCGTGACGCCCCGCGGAGGGGGCATTGCCTAGGTGACGCTCGCCGCGACGCCCCGCAGCTCGGGCGTTGCCGCAGACGCCGAGCGCGGCCCTAGGGCAGGACGCCCAGCGGGGCTGGGCCTGCCCCCGGCGGAGACTGGGTACACGCCCAGCAACCGCTGGGCGTACATCCAACGTCTGTTGGGCATAAGCCCAACAAACATTCGACGTTCTCCCAACCGTTGGGCGTACGCCCAACATTGGGACGCGCGCCTATAAAAGGTGCGGATCCCAAGGCATAGAGGGGGGAATTTTTGCAAAAAATTTTTTTTTCTAAAAATTAAAACTTTGGATAAAAATTAAAATTTAAATATTGGACCAAAATACTAAAAAACCATAACTCGTGGAATCAACCGACTTTGAACTGTCAATACCGATTCAAGATGTATTATTCGAGGACTAGACTCGTTTAATTTATTTATTTCATTTTTATTTATTTATTGCATTTATTTATTTATTCTTATTTATTTATTTAAATTTCTGTTTCGCATTAAATAAATATTTGACTTCGATTTTAAACTAGAAAACCCCGTTTTAAGTTCCAATACGAACCGTGACCCGATTTAAGAGTAGTTCGGGACTAAAATGTTGTAGATCCATATCTTATAAAACCTAAACTTCATCGTTTGGGTCCCTAAAAACGAGCTATGACCCGATTTGGGTAGCTTAGGGACTAAAATGAAGCTTTTGAATAGATATAACTTCTTTTAAAGTTTTGAAATATTTAAAGGACTGTTTTGGATATTTTCTACTTTTTCACCTACATTATTATCTATTCTTTTATTCCATTATTAATAAGTGTATATATGTATATTATAGTTTATAACCTATATCTTGTGCATAATATCACATTTATATTATTTGGGAAGTTATATTATATTTTCATATATTTCCATTTCTGGTTTATATTTCATTATTTACACTATATATTATATTATCGTATTTTAACAACTTGTTTTGGTTTTGACAAATGTATATTGTATATATATTAAGGTTAAGATAAGATCGGGTGTGATACATTTCTTATGGTGTGACAAACCTTATTGTGTGACAATGACTAATTTTGTAATTAACCAAAAGGAGGTGGAAAATTTGTAAATAAAAGGAAAGTGAAAATTATTTTATTTTTTTTCTTTAAAATGCATTTTCCCAACTTTTACAACCTTGTTTTTCAAAAAATTTTATACCATTGGACTCGTCTTAATTAGACGGTCATTTTAAGATCCCAGAAGCTTGGGTAAAAAAAATTCCGGTGAATGGAATCCGGCGATCTGTTTTTCTGTGAGAAAAAAATGTCCAGAAAATTCTCAAAAAATTTCAGAAAATGTAAAACATTATTCTGAGAAATTTTAATTCTTGAATCAAAAAGATATTCCTTACGGTTTAGTCCCAAATCAACGGAATCCGGCGGTTAGATGAGCGTTTTCCGATAAAAAAACCCGAAAGTGCCCAAAAAATTCTCAAACAATTCCAAAAAATGTAAAACATTATTTGTAGAAACTTTAATTCTTGAGTCGAAGTAGGATTTCTTACGGTTTAGTCCCAATAAAACTGTTTCCTTAATTTTATCCATTTTACATCCTTCAACAATTTATTGGGTCAAAACCGTAAGAAATCCCGCTTCGGCCCAAGAATTAAAGTTCTTAGAATAATGTTTTACATTTTTTGAAATTTTTTAAGAATTTTCTGGACATCTTTTTTTTCACCAGAAAACGCACATCCGGATTCCGTTCACCGGAATTTTTTTTACTTGAGCTTCAGGGATCTTAAAATGACCGTCTAATTTAGACGAGTCTAATAGTATAAAATTTTTCGAAAAACGAGGTTAGAAATGTCGGGAAAATATATTTTAAAGAAAAGAAATAAAACATTTTTCTGTTGAAACAATATAAGTATTATGTTGGAACAAATGGTACACTGATTTGGAACAAATGGTACACTGATTTAGAACAATGTAAGTAGGACAAAAAACGTGCCCAGAAAATTATCAAAAAATTCCAAAACATGTAAAACATCATTTTAAGAAACTTTAATTCTTGGCTCAAAGCGAGATTCCTTATAGTTTTGACCCAATAAATTGTTGAACCATGTAAAATGGATAAAATTAAGGAACAAGTTTTATTGGAATTAAACCGTAAGAAATCCCGCTTCGACCCAAGAATTAAAATTTCTTAGAATAATGTTTTATATTTTATGAAATGTTTTGAGAATTTTTTGGGTACTTTTTTTCTCGCCAGAAAATGGCCACCCGGATTCTGTGCACCGGAATTTTTTTTACTTGAACTTCAGGGATCTTAAAATGACCGTCTAATTTAGACGAGTCTAATCGTATAAAATTTTTCGAAAAACGATGTTAGAAATGTTGTAAAAATATATTTTAAAGAAAAGAAATAAAACAATTTTCTGTTGGAACAATATAAGTATTATGTTGGAACAAATGGTACACTGATTTGGAACAATGTAAGTAGGACAAAAAACGTTTCCAGAAAATTATCAAAAAATTCCAAAACATTTAAAACATCATTTTAAGAAACTTTAATTCTTGGCTCAAAGCAAGATTCCTTACAGTTTTGACCCAACAAATTGTTGAAGCATGTAAAATGGATAAAATTAAGAAAAAAAATTTATTGGGACTAAACCGTAAGAAATCCCGCTTCGACCCAAGAATTAAAGTTTCTTAGAATAATGTTTTACATTTTCTGGATTTTTTGAGAATTTTCTGGGCACTTTTTTTCTCGCCGGAAAACGTCCACCGGAAATTTTTTAATTGAGCTTCAGGAATCTTAAAATGACCGTCTAATTTAGACGAGTCTAATAGTATAAAAATTTTCGAAAAACGATGTTAGAGATGTCGGAAAAATGTATTTTAAAGAAAAGAAATAAAACAATTTTCTATATACTCTCTTTCATTTTATTTATAAATTTGTCACCTTGTCATTTTTAATTATCATCAAAACTACGTAGTTTTGTTATGTCACACAATAAGCTCATTGTCACACCCTAACCCCTTGTCACACTGGATCTCACCCTATTAAGGTTTTTATCTATATGTATATTATATATTTGGGACATGTATATTCCATCTATTTACTTTTTATTTTCATTTGACTATTTATATGTATATATACTATTAATTTCTTATTAAACTTATATTCACATATTATATATCCTATTTTCTTGATTTCTCATTTAAAACCTGTATGCTTATGTATATGATATCAATGTAGAAAATTAAGGCTAAGGTATAGCAGCGGAAATATAAAATTTTAGCCTACTTCCTTTTAACCATAGGATCCGTTAATCGTTATTTCATATAAAGAGGGATAAGAAGAAATACCTTTTGAAGAACAATCTACCGTTGTTAAAGAAGCGCCCACAATTCTTCTCCGAGTTCCCAAGCACGAAGTATAACATGGTGAGGTTAAGTTAGAATCAACCGTATGAGATGCAACCAAAATAGATTGCCTCTAATTAACCAACACAAGATCAAAGAGAAAGAAAGATAGATGAAATTAATCGATCGATGGAAGCAGTATGAATTCTTGTCCACGAACTAGGGGATGCGAATTCACTTTCTCTCTCTAATTGTATGTTTCGAAAATCACAATGAGGGGAGGGGTTAGGCTTATTCGAAATTCATGTAGTAGGGGGTATATATAATAACTTGTATCTAAACCCTAGTTAGATAGGAATAGGTTACTTAATAGGAATTCAATTCGGAATAGGATTCCCAATTATTATCTTATAATACATCTAATATATCTAGGATAATAATAAATAACCTAATTGGATAATAATAGGAGTATATTAATCTAATTAAAACTCCTAACTTAATTATCTCTTAATTAATTTAATTCATAAACCTAATCAAATTAGGATTAATGGAATTAAAATAATTCCTTATTTATTATATATAAATTTCGCCCCCCCCCCCCCTCTATTTAAATGGGCCTTACTGGGCTCAATTGGGCTTCCATTTATTAATGACATCCATCTCTCTTTTGGTTCCAAGTCTTATGTGTGATCCATTAGGTTCTTACTACTTCTGGCCGTATGCAACTATTAAATTAATTTCTTCAAAAATTATATTTAATCCTTGCATAACGGAATGATGTACTGAGTATGTTATTGGCAAGTCTGTAATCATTCCCCCAGAGTCCGTTAAGAAGACAGGTTGATTCTGTCGTTAACCCTTCCATATTAGTTACAGTATAATTCGATCCTTTATCAACTACATCCTTGAACTGAATCTTATGACTATGGGTGATGTCAAGTCACATATAGCGAGACGTTCATTTTACTTGTATAGGCCGAGTCAACTCAAATAGATAGGTTAAGTGAAATCTGTATTTCTTACTCTTAAGCTATCACCTTGCAAGGATTTAGAGTCGAGTCTTCCACAAGCGATCCTTGGATGTATCTCCCATTAATCGGGAGTGATAAATGCTCAATCCAATGTATAACTACCCTGACATTACCTCCTGTGACACCCAACCTTTGCAGTTCACACCCCAAAGTCATCTCTGTTAAGGATCGTGGGACCGCAGGATCAAAGTCTCACATTCAGTAATTCATGATGACCAATTAACATTCCTTTGAGTCTGAGGATTAGTTATACCTATTAATACCAATGAGATGAACAGGTGACAAGGATGAATCTACCCATCCTGTTATCTCAAATCGGATCCCCAATCCTAATGAACGACGTTTCATCGGATCTATGTAACTGTCCAGATATCTATATATATGAAGCTTGTGAGATCAGCTTTCTGTCGGACAGAAGACATTGTTACATACAAGTCTCAACAGTGATATATCAATCCTAAACATATCACTTGACTTGGAGTGGTTTTAAGTTTATTAGTTTATTATAAAGTTTTGTCTTACTTCATGCTTGTATGAACACTTTATAATCACTTTAAACAAACTTACGGATTTCCTTTTATTAGACTTTATTTAGTGCTTAAAAGGGATTGCCTTTATATATAGTTATAAAACATATATCTCATTAAAACAAATGATATAAAGAACAATTCATTTACATTAAGTTTGTATCTTGCAACAATTGTCTATAGGATACTAAACCCCAACAATCAATTCCTCCTTATTTTTCTATATAATAAAAGTTAGGATAGTTATTTTTATTATTCATACTTAGCAATTATTTTATCATCTAAGTTTATGTATATATTTTAGATATATTAGGTTGGGTTGTTTTTTTTGGGCTTAATGGGTTAATTGTGATGACAATTTTTGAGTGAGGATTAAGTTGAGTGGAAACGGGGGAAAAGGTATCAAAAGAGTTATTTTGATTTGGTTATTTAAGTTAAAAGGCACTCAAATGCCTTCAAAATGTAATTAAAAGTTTTTTAATTCTTATTATTTTAAAACGTCTTCCTAAAATGTCACATTTTGAAACCTTAATCCGTTCCAACGACGGGTTAGGCGAACATTGTAACTAAAAGCGTTTTCGATAAATAACAGAGTTTTTAAGTCCACTTTCTATTAAAAACGATTTTGCACACAATAATTGACTTGTATGTCTAACCACATTTTTTACTCAAGGAATTTTTATTTCACGTTGTAAAACGCTTAAGTCGTTCCAACGACGTACTTAAGCAAAAACATGTAAGTCAACGGGGTTTTGAAACATGCCTAAATCGTTCCAACAACGATTGAGGCACGAACCATGTAAATAAATGGATTTGGGGAGAGAAATTAGCTTAGACTTGATGTATATAGCTTAGGAAAATATTCACTTATTGTAATCTTCAGATTTATTCATCTTCTTCTCTTCTCCCTCTAACGTATATTAATTCATGAAATGGGTGATTCTTTAATAAAATGGCTTTCAATAATATATGTTCAAAATGGTTTTCAAAACGAGAAAGAAAATGTTTCAAATGAATTTTAAACTTAAAGAAATATGTGATTAGTCTGTTAGTGCCTAAGGTGTTAAGTAGGAGGTCAGTGGTTTAGAACCGAGCGATTTCGAGGTGCCTAGTAGCCTTTCTTCGAAAAGGAGCTAGCCTTTTCGGCTCGTACCCAATTTCTCGAACCCACACCGGTCTCCCGCAAGGAATCAGTGTTCATTTCACATTCGTGGCTGACGACTCTTCCATACTCCGAGCTCCGGTCCTATCGAGTAGCTTGATTCCTAGATTGGTTGCTTTTGGTGCTAATCACATCATTCTCGTCAATGGTGTCTACCCCCCAGGCTCACCGGGTGAGGCCTGGCACCTACAGCGGGTTAATGACGATAGATTCTATGTTTGGTTTTATTATCTCTGATTGCAAATCCCTTAGTGTGGATATCATTAATTATCGTATCAGTTTTGTTAATCGATAAGCGAATCATATAGCACATACTCTAGCGAGAGATGCTAGTTCAAATGAATTTTAAACTTAAAGAAATATGTGATTAGTCCGTTAGCGCCTAAGGTGTTAAGTAGGAGGTCAGTGGTTCAGAACCGAGTGATTTCGAGGTGCCTAGTAGCCTTTCTCCGGAAATGAGCTAGTCTTTTCGGCTCGTACCTAATTTCTCGAACCCACACCGGTCTCCCGCAAGGAATCGGTGTTCATTTCCCATTCGTGGCTGACAAATCTTCCATACTCTGAGCTCTGGTCCTATCAAGTAGCTTGATTCCTAGATTGGTTGCTTTCGGTGCTAATCACATCATTCTCGTCAACGGTGTCTACCCCCTGGGCTCACCGGGTGAGGCCTGGCACCTACAGTGGGTTAATGACGATAGATTCTGTGTTTGGTTTTATTATCTCTGATTGCAAATCCCTTAGTGTGGATATCATTAATTATCGTATTAGTTTTGTTAATCGATAAGCGAATCATATAGCGCATACTCTAGCGAGAGCTGCTGGTTCTGAGTCTGGTTATGGAGTTTTGGCTCATGTTCCTCTTCTTTTCTTTGCAACGTTTTGCTTGAGGATTCTTAATAAAGTTTATCTTTTTCCTTTCAAAACAAAAAACAAGCAACTAAAGCCAAGTAGCAAAACTATTAAATACAGAACGACAAAACAACAAATATCATTTAGCAAGCATGTGGCAGGATTGAAGAACATGGCGAGGAAGTAAGGTCACACGACATGTGGGCTGAGTGACACGTCGTGTGACTGAAATGGGAGAGATCCACATGATGAGTGGTGTGAAGGGCTCACCGTAGTGACAAACTTTCTAAAGAACCCACACGCATGCAGTATGACATTTTCTTCTTAAATTCCAGACTCATTTGATTGTTGACATGACGTATTACATTCTCCATATGCCTTGTGAGCTTTGTTTAAGACTTTCCTGGATCAATCAAGTTGATGTCCTCATCACTATTGCATTAGATTTAATAAACATCGAATGTGACTAACAAAAGTTTACTGGTTATCTGATATGCAAAATGCATCATCTAGTCTTTAATCATCTTCTGGCTCTCTAACTTTTTCTTTTGCTCTTTCTTTATCTTTATATCTTCTGCAGAAAATCAATATCAAAATAGGGCAACTACCAGCAGAACGAGAAATCAAATTTCAGTGGCAATATATTCATAGAACGATTACAACAAAAACCAAATTTTAATCAAATACAGAAACCAGTTCTGTAAATTGACAAACCCATCGCAACAAGTAAGAAAAATGTATGTGTACATGTAATTCTACGTTTATATACAGCAAAATATATGTGTATAGGTAATTTAAATATAGTAAAAACTAGCAATGTAACCCAAGTCAGTCACCTGGAGATTATTGGTCCATTGTGAGATTAGATTAGTTCCAAAAGGGGTGAATGGAACTATTGGTTAATTTTAACCTTTTATAAATTTCTCACTTAGCGTTTAATGGCTAGCACAGAGGCTAGCTTCAAAGTCAGATGCAAGTTCCGTTTACTAAGTGAATCAGTTTACTGAACTTTATCCCTCTTCAGATTAATGCGCTCAGAAGGCAGCTTGTTTTAATTAGACCTTCTCATTTCTCAAGATTAGTAGTTCAATTGATACACAATGGTCAAAGCTTATGTATAAGATAAAAAAGTTAGAGCACACAATATAATTAGAGGTGATAAAGGAAGAGTTAAAAAATACTTTACTTAGTTGATTTATACTGGTCAGGCCTCCTTACGTCCAGTCCTCAAAATATCTTCTTCTGAACTTTAATCCAATAAAGCACTCTTTAACGGGTAGAACACAATGAAAGAAAATAGGTAAACGTTTGGCAGCGGAAATATAAAAATTTTAACCTTTTTCCATTAACCCAAGATCCGTTAATCGTTATTTCATATAAAGAGGGATAGAAGGAAATACATTTTAGAAGTTCTATCTACCGTTGCAATCGAAGTGCCCACAACTCTTACTTCGAGTTCCCGAGCACAAGACAAAAACACAATTCAAAACAAGTTAGAACTCAACCGTGTAAAAGCAATCAAGAATAGATTGCCTCTAATTAATCAATACAAGATCAAGGAATAAAAGAAAGAGATGAAAATCAATCGAATCGGAAGGAAGCGGTGAATGATCTCGTCCTCAACTAGGGGTCGAAATTCTCTCTCTTCGGTAGACTAGGGGTTGTCCGAAATTCTCATGTAAGGGGGGTATATATACTCTCTTGTATCTAAACCCTAGTTACAGGGCCGATCTTGAGATTTTAGAGGCCCGGGGGCGAATTATCAAATGGGGCCCTAATAAATAAGTGAAAATAAAAAAAAAATAAGTAGAAAAATAAATTGTATAAAAGAAGATTACTTAAAAATGACACTTTTCTTGTTACATTTAACAAAATATCTAATAAAAACATTTTATATTGCTTTAAGTATCTAATTTCTTATACAAAATGATATCGATGAGCATTTCTAGAAGTAAATTTCTTAAATTTAATGAATTATAAAATAGTTCTAATAGATTTTATACTCTTTACAATACAAAGCATGATAACACAAAAATGAAAAACCAAATTTGAAAATCACATCATTTAACGAGGTTTAGCGCCTAAGTTCTTGAAATTGGAAGATTTTGATACGTTTTTCCCAAATTTCTTTTGAAGACCGAGTAAATTAGAATTGATAGAGTTTCTCAAAGACAACAAAAAAGGCTATTAGTAATTGAAAGTTTCACAATAAGGTGATTAGAAAACAAAATTGATTATATAGCTGATGAATTGAGAAGATGAACTGAGGATGTAGGATAATATTACTATTTAATATTCTTTGGAATTGGAGTATGATTAAAAAAGGGAGAGATAATTTATAAATTTTTATTGGGATTGATAGGTGGGAAAGATAATTATAGAAATACTTTGAGATAAATTAGGGAATTGATGCCCAAATTTTTTATTAGAAAATTTGGAAAGAATCCGAGATAAATTAGGGAATTTAGAAAGACTATTTAATAACTGATGCCAACGTTTTTTATTTAGAAAAACTAATTTGAAAAGAATCTAATGTCAACTTTTTTAATCAACTATATTTTTTTTTTGAATTTAATCAAGTATAATTTAATAGGTACTAATACATTACTATAATTGGGGTCCTTCTCATACTTGGGCCCTGGGCATGCGCCCCTCCTGCCCATGCTCAGGGACGGGCCTGCCTAGTTAGATAGAATTAGGTTACTGAATAAGAATTTAATTCGGAATAAAATTCTTATTAGTTATTATCTATAATTATATCTAAATATAAAGATAATAATAATAACCTGACAGGATAATAATAGAAGCAATTTAATCTCATTAAACCTCCTAACTTATTTATCCTTTAATTAATTTAATTCACAATCATAATCTAATTAGAATTGTTAAAAATCAAATTAATTATTTATGTATTTTATATATATAAAATCGCCCCCTCACTTACTGGGCCTTAGTGGACTCAGTTGGGCTTCCATCAATTAATTAACATCTGTTTCTCTTTTGGGCTCCAAGTCTTATGTGTGACCCATTAGGTTCTTATTGCTTCTAGCCGTATGCAACTATTAAATTAATTTTCTCAGAATTATATTTAATCTTTGCATAATGAAATGAGTGCGCGAAATGTGATTAGCAAATCTGAAACATTCCCCTAGAGCTATAAGAAGACAGGTTGATTCTGTCGTTGACCTTTCCGTATTAGTTACAGTATAATTCGATCCTTTATCAACTACATCCTTGAACTGAATCTTATGACCATGGATAATGTCAAGTCACATATAGCGAGACGTTTGTTTTACTTGTACAGGCCGAGTCAACTCCAATTAGATAGGTTAAGTGAAATCTGTATTTCAAGTCTTAAGCTATCACCTTGCAAGGATTTAGAGTCAAGTCTTCCATAAGCGATCCTTGGACGTATCTCCCATTTATCGGGAGTGACAAATGCTCAATCCAATGTATAACTATCCTGCAATTACTTCCTGTGATACCCAACGTCTGCCGTTCACACCCCAGAGTCATCTCCGTTATGGATCGTGTTACAACAGGATCAAAGCATCACATTCCGTAATCCAGAATCACTAATTAACATTCCTTTGAGTCTTAGGATTACTTGTACCTATTAATACCAATGAGATGAACAGGTGACAATGATAAATCTACCCATCCTGTTATCTCAAGTCGGGTCCCTAATCCTAATGAACTCCCTTTCATTGGATCCATACAACTGTCCAAATTATCTGTATATCTGAAGCTTGTGAGATCAGCTCTCTGCCTTGACAGAAGACATTGTTACATGCAAGTCTCAACCGTGATATGTCAATCCTTTTCTAAACATATTACTTGACTTGGGGTGGTTTTAAGTTTATTAGTTTATTATAAAGTTTCGTCTCACTTCATGCTTGTATGAACACTTTATAATCACTTTAAACAAACTTAGAGATTTCCTTTTATTAGACTTATTTAGTTCTTAAAAGAGGTTGCCTTTATATAGTTATGAAACCATATCTTATTAAAACAAAAGACATAAAGAACACTTCATTTATATTTAGTTCATATCCTAGAACAATTGTCTATAGGACACTAAACCCCAACATACTCCCACTTGGACTAAAGCCAATTGTTTCTACAACTTATCCCAGTAGAACTTAGATGATGATCATGTACTTTCTGGGCTAAGGGTTTTGTCAATGGATCTGCAACGTTGTCCTCAGTAGGTACTCTTTCTATTCTCACATCTCCTCTTGCCACAATCTCTCTTACAATGTGGTATCGCTTTAGGTAATGCTTGGATGCATTATGAGACCGTGGTTCCTTTGCTTGTGCAATGGCTCCATTGTTATCACAGTACAATGTAATAGGATTTACAATGTCAGGCACCACACCAAGTTCAGTAACGAACTTCTTCATCCAAACTGCTTCCTTTGCTGCTTCCGCAGCAGCGATGTACTCTGACTCGGTCATAGAGAAAGCTACGCTTCCCTGCTTGGAACTCTTCCAACTGACCGCGCCCCCATTCAAGATAAACAGGTATCCTGATTGGGATCTAAAATCGTTCTCATCTGTGAGATGACTGGCGTCTGAAAATCCTTCTATTTTCAGATCCACTTCTCCGTACACTAGGAACATGTCTTTAGTCCTTCTCAAGTACTTAAGAATGTTCTTGACGGCATTCCAATGCTCGTCTCCTGGATTACCTTGATAACGGCTCGTTATACTTAACGTGAATGCTATGTTAGGTCTAGTGCATAGCATAGCATACATAATCGAACCGATTGCGCTGGCGTACGGGAGTACAGCCATGCATTTTTTATCATCTTCGGTTTTAGGACATTGATGATTGCTTAACTTTACTCCATGTACCATGGGTAAGTTACCTCGTTTCGATTCAAGCATGCTAAACCGCTTTAGCACCTTTTCAATGTATGTAGCCTGTGAAAGACCAAGCAGTCTTCTTGATTTATCTCTGTAGATCTTTATACCAAATATATAAGCTGCTTCACCAAGGTCTTTCATGGAGAAGTTACCTGATAACCATACTTTCACCGACTGTAGCAGAGCTATATCATTTCCCATTAATAATATATCGTCCACATATAATATTAGAAATGCAACTGAGCTCCCACTTGCTTTCTTATAAATGCAAGCTTCTTCGCAATTTTGTTCGAAACCAAATTGTTTTATAGTTTCGTCAAAACGCTTGTTCCAGCTTCTAGATTCTTGCTTGAGTCCATAAATGGATCTCTCTAGTTTGCAAACGTTGTTTGCATCCTTTGATATGAAACTTTCAGGCTGCATCATATATACATCCTCAAGCAGGTTTCCATTTAGGAAAGCTGTTTTCACATCCATTTGCCAAATCTCGTAATCATAGTGAGCGGCAATAGCGAGCATTATTTTGATTGATTTGGACATAGCCACAGGAGAGAAAGTTTCGTCATAATCAATTCCTTGTTTCTAACGATATTCTTTCGCTACTAACCTAGCTTTGTAGGTGCTAACCTTTCCATCCATGTCAGTCTTCTTTTTGAAGATCCACCTGCACCCAATGGGTTTTATCCCTTCGGGTGGATCAACCAAAGTCCACACTTGGTTGGTGTACATGGAATCCATTTCAGAATCCATGGCCTCAAGCCATGCTTTAGAATCTGGACTGGTAAGAGCCTCTTCATAGTTTTTGGGTTCGTCGTCTAATATGGGAACCTCATCATCATCTCCCACTAGAAAACCATATCTAATTGGGAGTTCACAAACTCTTTGTGATCTACGAATGAGTGCCATTTGAGTCTCATCCAATGGGACTACTTCGGGTTCCTCAACCGCCTATGTTGTTTCAGTCGGTGTTTCTTCTTCTTGAACTTCATCAAGTTCAATCATGCTTCCCTTTTCTGTTTCTTCGAGAAACTCTTTCTCCAAGAAGGTTGCGTGCTTGGATACTATTACTTTCTGATCATCTGGATGATAGAAGTAATACCCTACAGTTTCCTTAGGGTATCCAATGAAGAAACACTTATCAGATTTAGAATCTAGTTTGTCTGACGCTATGCGTTTGACAAATGCTGAACAACCCCATACTCTCATGAATGAGAATGTGGGTTTCCTACCAACGAACAATTCATATGGTGTGGAACTAGCAGATTTAGTTGGTACTCGATTTAGGGTGAAGAGGGCAGTTTCTAAGGCATAGCCCTAGAATGTCTTTGGAAGTAATGCTATGCTCATCATAGATCATACCATATCTAGTAAGGTACGGTTCCTCCTTTTGGATACACTATTGTGGTGTGGTGTATAGGGAGGTGTCCATTGCGAGCATATCCCACATCCAGTTAGATAATTCAGAAAATCATCTGAAAGATATTCGCCACCTCGATCGGATCGAAGTATCTTTATTTTCTTTCCCAATTGATTTTCTACTTCATTCTTGAAGCATTTGAATTTCTCAAAAGCTTCGGACTTGTGCTTCATTAAGTAGATATAACCATATCTGGTATGGTCATCTATGAAGCTTATGAAGTATCTGAATCCTCCTCTTGCTTGGACTGACATAGGATCGCATACATCTGAATGTATTAATCCTAGAGTGTCTGATACACGCTAACCTTTATTGCTAAAGGGTGTCTTTGTCATTTGACCTTTTAAACATGCTTCGCATGTTTCCAATGATTCAGAATCAATTGAATCTATAAGCCCATCTTGATGTAGCTTAAGCATGCGTCTTTTGTTTATATGGACTAAACGACAATGCCATAAGTAAATTGAATTATCTAGCTTATGTCTTTTGGTATCAATTGCGAATACAGAAATTTTGTCATCTAGCACATAAATCCCATTTTGTGATATTCCTGAAAAATAGAAAATCCCATCTCTATAAAACTCGCAACGTTTGTCTTTTATTGAAATATGAAAACCCTCGTCAACAAGACGGCTAATAGAAATAATGTTTCTGGACATTTCTGGAACATACAAACAGTTCCCTAATTCTATTACGAGCCCAGAGGGCAAACTTAAAGCATAATCTCCAACAGCGAGGGCGGCAACTCTTGCTCCATTTCCTACTCGCAAGTTTATGCTTCCTTTCTTCAATTCCTTAGTCCGTTTGAGTCCCTGAATGTTCATACAAATATGAGATCCACATCCGGTATCTAATACCCAAGATTCAGACTGTGAAATTGTATTTATTTCAATATAAAACATACCAGATGTTGAAGTCCCGGCTTTTCCCTTCTTGAGGGTAGCTAGGTACACCAAATAGTTTCTTTTCCAATGCCCGTCTTCATCACAAAGGTGGCACTCTCCTTTGGGCTTCTTCACTTCATTTCCCTTTGTTTCGGTGAGTATGGCCCCCTTGCCCTTCTTAGGATTGTTTGGATTGGGGAAGTTCCCTTTCCTCTTCTTTGATCCTTGAATAGCAAGGGCCGGTATTCCCTCGTTTTCTTTCATATTAGGCTTGATAGCGCGACGCCTAGTGGTAGAGTTTCTATGACGAAATATATACTATGAGTGTGGACTCTATATCTATGGATGTGATCTTTTAAATGTTCTTAACTCTACTAGACGCTACGACTACTTAGGGGCAAGTGCCCCGTCGTATCAAGTAATAATCCGGTTAAGACCGGGTATCGAATCCACGGGATTTATAATTACAAGTATTAGACGACTCGGTTTTATACGTTATCTAAGCGGTGCTTACTTTGAGGTTGATGTGGGAACCAACTACAAACTACTCCTAAACTATTAGTGAGACATATTTATGTAGCAAAAACTCTGCGAAGTGCAATGGCGACGATAAGTTATAAATATGACAAACAAAGACTCCGAATATATACGATTAATGGTCTACTCTTGCAAAGACGACTACGTGTAGTTCGACCGATCCGTGAGGTACTTAGACTACGTGATTCCTAGTCAAGGCGTGTCTAATGCTGGGAATTAGAAACTAGGGCCCGTAAGTTCCGTGGCTTGTCAATTCCTACGGTTTCCGGTGCGTCACTTCCGGTAAGGCAACACCTATATAATTCCTAAAGATAGCCCGAATGGCGTCGGAAATCGCATACCCCTACACAATAATCAATTATAAGTATCAAAGCAAGTAATAAACATCAAAACGTATAGAGAAACGGAAATTGTAAAGCATATATTATAAATATGAAAAGCGTGAATAAGGAATACAACCAAGCCTAGTACATAGGAAGAGTGCAAGCTAATTAGCAAGTAGAGAGGGAAGAATCGGCCCTCGGAACTAGCTAACCGGACTCAAGGTCGTCTCTTAGGTCTTGGAGGTGGAACTCTCGAGCTTGGTGGCCGAGGGTGGAACGGATCTTTAACGGGATGACGGATTAAGTGAACAAGCTCTCAAGGTGGTAGAGTTTTATTACATAAAAACTGAATCTAAAACTAAAATAACAAGAATCAAAAGAAGCAAAATATAGCTATGTACAAGGTGTCAAGAGATGTCTAATTGAGTGCTAGTCACTCTTATTTATACATCAAGCTAGGGGCAAAAATGTAACTTCACAAGGTGCAAGTATGGAGCAACATTATTGAGTGCAGAAATCCTATAATACGCCCCGCGTATGGTGAGGCACGCCCGCGTATATGCCCATTCCGTCAGAAATCTCCTGCATGTGGACCAATTCTATGTCTTGTTGTCTCAAACACGCCCTGCGTAGCTGAAGTACGCCCCGCGTAAAGGATGATACGCCCCGCGTAAAAGATGATACGCCCCGCGTATGGAGAGTTGACTCCGGGAGACAATGCAGTCTGACTTTCAAGATTAGGCCAATTATTTCTGACATGTGTCATACGCCCCGCGTATGCTGAGTCAATTCCACATGGTGTCTGCGGATAAGGCAATTATTGCCGACACCATGTTTTACGCCCCGCGTAAGGGATGATACGCCTCGCGTAAAGGATGATACGCCCCGCATAAAGGATGATACGCCCTGCGTATTTGAGTAGATTTTTGCTCCTTGCTCGTACCTGAAATACAAATCTTAAGAGCCGAGTTAGCTTGACGTTTTTATTTCCTAAACTAATCAAAAACACGGAAAATTAACTGAAAGTACGAAATTTATTCTTATTTCTTTATTTTATCAAAACGCTTTATTTTTGTAATTAAACTTATTTATTTCTTCTAAAATTAAACCGTAAATCACGCTAAAAGATAGGGACGAAATGCCCCTATCAGGGCTCGACTGTCTCGAGCATATTTGCAAGCTCTTCAAGAGAGGTTTGCAAGCCATTCACTTGGTAGTTCATAATGAACTGTGAATAACTCTCGGGGAGGGATTGAAGAAGTAAGTTTACACTTAGTTCATGATCCATCGCATCTCCAATACTAGAAAACTTGGTAATAAGGCCAATCATCTTGACACAATGTGTCATTACAGATGTGCCCTCCAGCATCTTGCATCTATATAACTGTTTCGTTATCTCATAGCGTTCGCACCGAGTTTGATTCGCAAACAACTCTTTCAGGTGCGTAACCATGGAATATGCATCCAGATCCTCATGTTGCCTTTTCAATTCCGGTGTCATTGATGCAAGTATGATGCATCCCACGTGATCGTCATCAGCCTTATGCTTCAGGTAAGCATAAAATTCTTGGTACGGAGCATCATCCGTAGGGTAAGGGGGTATCGGTGTATCAAGTACATACCCTTTCTTATCGAACTTCAAAACGATTTTGAGGTTGCGATACCAGTCGGTGAAGTTTGAACCGTTCAACTTGTTATCGGTAAGTATATTTTGCAGATTGGTGTTAGTCATGATTTTAAGAGTGTTATAATTTAACCTGAGAATGAGAAAGAGTAAACGTATGTTATTCATTTGCTTTAAAGTACATCAATCTAGAATTATAGGTATTTTAGTTCATTTTAGATTGCTCCCACTATTTTGCCAAATTAATAGCCCTCCATATTAATTCGAAGAATTTCACAAATCCTTTAGTGAGGTAGGATCCTAACTCCTGAGATTTCACCTTGAGTTTGCTTAACAAGCTAGTCTCATTTGTTAGGTAGATTCATGTAATCAATCACATCTTTAATGTAATTCCTAGGTTATTGGATTACTAACCACATTAGTAACTAATATGCTATTCATATTAATCCCAACCATATTGCCCATTAGTTTATGATAACATGAGTTTGCTCATCCAATTATCATAATCTAATTTAAGTATTACCCCATATTCATGAAAGAACGATTTTTGATAATTCAGGTGTTACCATAAGACCCCGAGCTTGAGTTTGCTCAACAACCCAAAGGCCCCCAGTACTGCCGGCTGAATTACAATATTAGGGAGGGGCAACCGATTTTAATAACTTGCTTATTTACTTAACTTTTAATTAGTGAGGGATTTTTATTTTAAGTCTCATAATCTAACTTAGTCTTGATTTGCTTTAGCATACATCAGACACATACATTGGTGTTATGGACATATTATCTAAATTATTCCGTCGAGCCAGAGACGGAATAAAAGGCCAAACCTAGGGAAATACTAACTATTACATATTTCTCTTTAGGTCTTCCGTCTTCTCCATGGCGCCTTGAAATTACATATTAATTTCTATACTACTAAAGAAAACTTCAATTAACTTGAAGGAAATTAGATGAGAGGAGTGTTGGGGTTTTAGTGTCCTATAGACAATTGTTCTAGGATACAAAACTTAATGTAAATGAAGTGTTCTTTATATCATTTGTTTTAATGAGATATGGTTTCATAACTATATAAAGGCAATCCCTTTTAAGAACTAAATAAAGTCTAATAAAAGGAAATCTGTAAGTTTGTTTAAAGTGATTATAAAGTGTTCATACAAGCATGAAGTGAGACGAAACTTTATAATAAACTAATAAACTTAAAACCACCCCAAGTCAAGTAATATGTTTATGATTGACATATCACTACTGAGACTTGCATGTAACAATGTCTTCTGTCGCGACAGAAAGCTGATCTCACAAGCTTCATATATACAGATATCTGGACAGTTACGTGGATCCAATGAAAAGAAGTTCATTAGGATTGGGGACCTGACTTGAGATAACAGGATGGGTAGATTCATCCTTGTCACATGTTTATCTCATTGGTATTAATAGGTATAAGTAATCCTCAGACTCAAAAGAATGTTAATTAGTAATTCTGGATTACGGAATGTGACGCTTTGATCCTGTTATAACACGATCCTTAACAGAGATGACTCTAGGGTGTGAACGGCAGACGTTGGGTATCACAGGAAGTAATTGCAGGATAGTTATACATTGGATTGAGGATTTATCACTCCCGATAAATGGGAGATATGTCCATGGATCGCTTGTGGAAGACTTGACTCTAAATCCTTGCAAGGTGATATCTTAAGATTGAAATACAGATTTCTCTTAACCTATCTAATTGGAGTTGACTCGGCCTGTACAAGTAAAACGAACGTCTCGCTATATGTGACTTGACATTATCCATAGTCATAAGATTCAGTTCAAGGATGTAGTTGATAAAGGATCGAATTATACTGTAACTAATACGGAAAGGTCAACGACAGAATCAACCTGTCTTCTTATAGCTCTGGGGCACTACACCATAGATGGCCTATTGCAACATTGAAAATGAGTTGCAATAGACTCTAAAAATGTAACAATTGGTCAAAAAATGGGATAAGGCAACACATTAGGTCATATTTAAAGTGTTGGTATATTCACCATTGCCTTTGATGTCAAATGCAACATTATATTCTGTAATGCAACATAAAGAAACGTGTTGCCTTATTTTACAAGAAAAGCAACACTATATGACAATAATTGAAGGCAACATCTTTTCATCGTTAAAGCAACACTTCTAATATTTATAATATGTTGCCATTGTTAAGTAATGATGACATTTTGTAGTTTAATGCAACACTCTTTTCGAGTAATTGTAACATGTTCTGAGCAAAAAGCAACACAATTTTTTATACAAAAGCAACGGTTGTTTGTAAATAAGGCAACACTTTATTTGAGGAATGCAGTGATATTTTTAAGATAAGGCAACAATTGTTTTCAAATGCAACACTCATATGCTAATAAAAGCAACAATATTTTATAGTAAAGGCAATTTTTTAATCAGAAGCAACACTTTCTATTAACAAATGCAACATTTTGTATCGTAAAGGCAACATTTAATAATCCAAAAGGCAACTTTTGAATAAAACGCAACATACCATCTGTTTACATAAAAAGGAATTGTTTATCCAAAAATACCTAATATTATAATTCAAGAGTACAATAAGTATCCTTAAGATTGAATCCGATGGATTTAAGCACCTTTACAGCAATTTCAGTTCCTTCACCAATAAGAGCCAACAGAATCTGCTCTGTGCCAACAAAATTATGACCAAGCCACCTTGCTTCCCTTTGGGCAGGCATAATTACTTGCCTTTTTTTGTGAAGTGTTCAAACATAGTCCTAGGTACAAATAGCTTAGCCTTTTGTTGCCTATGTGACATGGAGAATGCAACCCTGAAATGGAAATCTTCCCTGACCTTAGCAGTGAATCTAAGCCGTTTGCACTTCGCAGACCTGAGAACCCTCTCATAGTCAACGTGGTTGGATGCAAACTACACATCAATTTGATAGTCTTTCTTGAAGTTTCCAATTCTTGAGATTGGCCATTCTTTAGACCGTGAAAGCCTCGCCATCTAATGCCAAATTAACCTACATTTATGATTCTATATATCAGCAAAAGTACTAAACGTAAAGAGAGAGAAGAAAAGAAAAGCCATATAATTTACATGGAAATTCACAGTTGAATTGATAGCCAAATTATAAACTCCAAACAACCAATTGAATTTCAGGAAAAGAATATTGGAATGTGAAGCAAAATAGAAAATGAACCTTTTTCAGCAATGACATTACAAAAAGAAAGGAAATCGTCTTTGACTAATTTTTATTTTAAAGTGAAGATCACAACTCTTCAATAATGAGAAGCAGAACAAAGACATGTTATTTTATCATGTATCAGCTTCTGTCAATGCATTATCTTCTCTAATTGATAGGAAAAAAATCCACCTACTCTATAAATATTGTCAATGCATGAAATGAAGCTTCTCCATAAACATAAAAAGGCTAAACATGCTTTCATTTATTTTCAGGCACTCGGATATCATAGCCCCTGGCTAAATTAATTTCAGAAACTCCAAATTCACTAATAAAACAGACTTAATCCAAGTTCAACAACATAATAGACCAACTACTCCATTCCTATGAATTAATGGCCTAATGACAGAATCTACCAATAAACATACAGTTAAACTCACATAGAGAATGAAATAGATGTCCCAATTATAAAACAGATAGCAGCCAAGATTGAAAGCAGAATCAATCAATCACTAAAACCCCAAAATTTTCAATTAACATATCAACCAACAGTAGGTCAAAAACGCTAAATGAGAATCAGACAAACTCACCTAAATTTGAAGAAACAAAGTAGAAATCCCAAGAGAAAAAATGCAGACAAAGATATAGATAGAGTTAAAGGGTCTCCCTTTTTTCCTTTACCCTAAGCTTAAAGGCGCATTTTAAAGCCGGGGGGCTTGATAAATTGGAGCCAAATTGGATAATATAATATTGGACCAGACTATTAGTATTACAATTGGTATTAGAGCTCGAATGTTTCCACCATTTTCTTCTCTAATGAGTTATAAGCATTGAGCATGTAAAGTGAACCCAAAATGTGATTTTAGATTTACTAGACCAAAAGAATATATATATATATATAACTCAAAAACCAGAAAATTATAAGTCTGCTCCAAATCTTATATAGATTTGTAAAGAACACTAATGGGTCATCTTCAAATGCTTACATTGTTCAATGCAAGTTTGAAAATTTCTTGTGTATGTATAGTTATCAAAGAAAGATACTTCCTCCTTAACAAAGCACTACCAATCTATTAATTCAATCTCACTTCAATGTGACAAATGAAGAGTACAAATGGAAAGGCTTAGGACACAAACCTTTCTAATTACAACTCACCTAGCATGCTATAAATCCGCAAGAGAGATTCAACTGAATTTCGATTTGGTATGGGATTATTTCTAATTTCAGAGTCCCATCACAAGCGAGTGAATAGTTGAATTGCTATAAGACCTTGATGATTTGCCAAAACTCGGGCCTCTTATCAGGATACAGTGACCAACATTGCTCAATTGAAGTTCTCATAGCAGGAGGGCAGTCCCGAGAGATAACTGGTCTCAAATTCTGCAAAGATAGAGCAAATGATCTCATGTTAGAACTAAGTTCTCAATGAAAGTCTCAGTACCTAATGAAAAAAGAAGTAAGCAGTAGCGACATAACTTATGATAATATAATACTCCTGATGAATACATCAGCATTAAACGATCGTCTCATTTATATTTTACCAGCCCGATGCTATAGAGATTTTAATTCTCCGAGTGAAATCTATCTAACAACATCATCAAATATAAAGGAGAATATGCAGAATGCAGTTGCAAAAACAACATCAAATAGAAACTTGAGAACTATAATTTGGACTTTCCACAAGCTAGTTAAGAAGATGGTTAGGAGTATATAACATTTACAAAACAATAAAAGGGGCACATTTGAACTTTTTGAAATCATATAGATGAGAAAAACGGGTAAAATCTATGACTATAAAAGGAGGTAAAATTTAAGACTATAAAGGGGTATAATTAACAATAAGATACTACTTCTCTTCTAACTTTTTTCTTTTTATCCTATTTACTTATTAAATTTGTTTGTGTTGTTTTGTGTCGGTGGATCTGATTACTAAACATAAACTAGTTAGATAATTGGTTCTATAACATCGTATCACAACCTCCTAGACCAAGCGGTCAAGGGTTTAAAGCCTAACAACTCTATTTACCAGTGGTAGGATGAGTCTATGTTGTACATGCTTCAAACCAAATGGAAATACACATGCGGGGATGTCAGACATTATAATAAAAGCTATTACTACAAGCTTAAGCTTTTACTTCTAATGATTCCTTGATATCTTTATATACCAAACTTCTATAATTTCATATTACAAATAACTTGTCAAGTTTTTCATTTCTGTAGTAACATTCAGGACCAGGTATTCTTTCAGCGTAGCATATACATCGATAATTATATATCATGGATATTAGGTACCAATCAGTAGTAGAACAATGAAGAAGAGAGAAGCCTGACTGACTATTATAATTTTATACTAAAATGGTTGAACTATGTTATTTACAGAGGGAACCATAACATAATATTAAGTCCAAATCCAATAAATATTAGAACCTTGCCTGCTTAGAGATGGCAATGGGGCATGGCGGGGATCCTTTCCCCTTTCCGCCCCAACACTTACGGGGGGACAGTTTCTGGGAATTTCCAAAATAGATTCCGAGTGACGGGGAATCCACATCAGTTTTAGCAAATTGTATAAAATGAAAAACCATTACATAATGTAGGCAACTAATATAGTTTATTGTTTTCCTTATTACCCATCAGTTTTAGCAAATTGTATAAAATGAAAAACAAATGCACTTTTTATTAATTTCAAAAAATGTAAAAAGTGATAATAATGGTTTCAAGTGTCAGTATCATATTAGTAAAAAGTAACTTCTAATGTGGGGAAAATAGAAGGAAAATTAGTATAGCTTTCAAGTGTCTGTACCTCACAATTGTTTTTCTACAGAAGTATCTCACAAAATCAATATAACCTAGCTCATACACTTAGCACAAAATATACAAATAAGAGAATGATAATAAAGTGTAAAACATTTTGATAATGAAAATTCAAATAATTGATATTCCATGATTTTAATACCTTGCAAATTAATATATTTGCATTTTGATAGGTGTGTATATATATGTATATATATATTGGGTATTTTTGCGGGGATTTTTTCAGGGATCCCCGCGGTTCGGGGGTAGTCACCTCTGCCCCACCCACGTTTAGGATTCAGGGTAAAAAATGTCCCCCACCCCACTCCCACCCCAAATATTCGGTGATTCCCTACCCCCATTGGTTTAAATCCCCGCGGGTTTCCAAGAATCCTCACCCGGTTGCCACCCCTATGCCTGTTCTATGTAAAGGCACGCGATTTACCGAGTAAAAGCAAAACAATTTCAATAGCCGTAAATTTCTTGCTTTCCCAGTCATTTAGTTTCCATGTAACCTAGTCACACAAACAGTTGTAACTCCCTCACTTCATAACTCAAACACTACTTTGATAATTTCTATTAAGAGAGCACAAAATTTCTTGCCATTGAGATTCCCTATAACAGAAATAAAACCTTGCTTTCCCAGATGCCCATCTCTATTTTCCACCATCCCAGCAAATAAATGCTTACCAAAAGAAGCTCTATGCAATACATGGACTCTCCCGGCTTCATTCTCTACCACTACATCCACACAGGTATGCATATCCTTCACCATATACTCAGCAAACCCACCATATCTAACCTTGCCTTCTCTCCAAACAGCACCCCTTCACTTAATTAGGTCCCACTATAATATGATTAGCAATTTGTAAGGAATTTTATTATGCACTGTTCCATACTAAGAATTATCTATATATCAAAAAATGATAACACAGTCATCACATAAATATCAGCAAGTTGGAAAAAAAATCATCACATCCATTCAGCAATCACCAAACCTCATGCTTTACAACTTCATTGTCACTCTCAAAATTCAACCTCCCCCCCCCCCAATTAATGTCATGATGAAAGCAGATAAACAACTGCCATGAACAATTTCAAATATAAATTAACAAGAGGCATAAGCCAAACATCCATTAGCAAGAATCCCTAAACATGTATAGATGAATTGCAATTTAAAGATAAGAAATAAGGAAATGTAAACAAAAAACTAAAGAACCCTGACATTTCAACGATGATAGTTGCAACACCATAAAATACAGGCACTAACAAACACCTTTGAAACAATCAAACACAAGAATAATCAAATAAGAGAGACGAAATAAAAAAATACAATGTTGGAATTTAAACTAAACTAATAGACCAACCTGAACTGATTTACCGATGAGGAAAGACCGAAATGGTGAATCGCAATCTCGAATCGACCACTTGAGGGTGAAGGGGCAGTCGTCCATCATATTGTTATTTTAATCAAATCTGAGCAAGAAAAATCAAAAGCCTCAACAGTTAGTGGAGGTCGAAATTCAGACAAGGGGTGAGTGGGGAGGTGGAGGCTGAGGCGGTGACTGGGGCGCCATGATGCTTAGAAAACCTAAGAGAGCGTCTCTGAATGTTTGAGAAAAACGTGTGGAGGAAAGAGAGTTTTTCAACAAGTGCTTTTTGGAAAGAAAGAAATAAGTGGAGGGAAATTTTAGAGCAAAAAAGTTACTGAAATTTTAGAGTTAAGAAATTGGTGGAAATCCAAATTTTTGGGTGTGAAATTTTGGAGCCAAAATTAATTGGCGAGAAACACTTTCGTGAATTTTTTTTTTCTTTTTTTTTGAAACAATTAGTGAAATTTTAATGTTTTACAAAAACAATGCATAGAGCATAGTGACATTTATTTTAGTTAGAATTTTGAATCCAAAACTTTGAAAAACTTTAATAACAATATTATTATTTTTAGTTTTTTTATTTTTATTTTGGTGGAAATCATTGAAGCCAAAATTTCAAGGAAAGTATTAATAAATATATATATATATATATATAAAAGTTTCAAAAAAAAAATATAGTTGTTGTTTTTTGGAAATATTTGGAATATCGATAGTTAGTTGTTCAATTTTGTTTAACTTTTTTATTACTAACATTATATTTTTTTCACTAACATTATACTTAGTTGTTAAATATATTTAGTCTTCAACATATAATTTTTATTATTTATAAACAATTTTGGAAAACTCTTATTTGAACAATTTTGGAAAACTCTTATTTGAATAATAAATATTCATAAGTATCTAATAGATTTTTAGCTATAGTTTTTATTTACTTTCATTATAACTATAGTTTTGTTATTCTTTCATTAATATTTGTTTTTCTAGTACTATGGAGGATAATTCGATTTATAAAATTAGGTATATTTATTCTATTTTTATTAAATGCAACACTTGAATTGTTTTTTTACATGGTAAAATATTGCTTTATCCAATTATCAAGTTAAAAAACACAACATTTATTGTAAATGTTACCTTAGGTCAAATAAAACAACTCAAAAAATATTAAAAGCAACAGTTTATAAAGAACTATTGCATTAGATACACATGAACAGTACCAGTCGAATAAATTTTGCAATGGCAACATTTTATGTCAACACTTTTTGATAAATAGTTGCAATAGGCAATCTATGGTGAGTGGGGGAATGTTTCGGATTTGCCAATCAAATTTTGCATACTCATTCCGTTATGCAACGATTAAATATAATTCTGAGAAAATTAATTTAATAGTTGCATACGGCTAGAAGCAATAAGAACCTAATGGGTCACACATAAGACTTGGAACCCAAAAGAGAAACAGATGTTAATTAATTGATGGAAGTCCAACTGAGCCCAATAAGGCCCAGTTAATGGGGGGGGGGGGGCGATTTTATGTATATAAAATACATAAATAATTGATTTGATTTTATCAATTCTAATTAGATTAGGATTATGAATTAAATTAATTAAAGGATAAATAAGTTAGGAGTTTTAATTAGATTTATATTACTCCTATTATTATCCTATAAGGTTACTAATATTATCTTTATATTTAAGATATAATTATAGATAATAAATAAGAATTATATTCCGAATTAAATTCTTATTCAGTAACCTAATTCTATCTAACTAGGGTTTAGATAAAAGAGGATATAAATACCCCCCTTATATGCAATTTTCGACACACACTAAGCAAGCCAGGAGAGAGAATTTCGACCCACACCATAAGGACGAGATTATCTACCGCTTCCTTCCGTTCAATTGATTTTCATCTCTTTCTCTTTATCTTTGATCTTGTGTTGATTAATTAAAGACAATCTATTTTGGTTGTTATAAACGGTTGAATTCCTAACTTGATCTTCGATTGTTTTGTTTTGTTTGCAACGGTAAATAGAACTTCTAAAAGGTATTTCTTTCTATCCCTCTTTATATGAAATAACGATTAACGGATCTTGGGTTTATGGAAATAGGTTAAAATTTTTATATTTCCGCTGCCATACGTTAGCCTATTTTCCTTCAGTGATATCAGAGCCTGCGTTAAATCCGTTATTTCATATATGAAAATTTATAAGTTTTTCAATCAGATTGAATAAATATTTATAGTTAGGTTAATTAACAAAACTGTTTTGATTAATTAGTTCTAAAGATAAATAAGTTTTAATTAATTGTTAATTAAAATAAATTGTGCATATGTTCCCTAATAATTTAGGTTGATAATCATTATAATAAAATCTATTAGTTTTATGGTTAAATTGATAAAAGTTAGTTTTATTGATTCTAAAGATAAAACCGGAAATCTATAATAGGTTATCTTACTTTCTGAAAATCGTTTTAAAACGGTTTTGAAACTGATATATATATATATATATATATAATTCTTTTAAAAAAAATTGGATAGCAGCTCGGGTCGCGCCTCACGGCGCGACCCGGCTGCTGTCGCACGATTGCTGCCTCACGGCAGCAACCGCGCGGCGTCTGGCTGCCGCTGCCGCAAGGTAGCGGCTGGCCAGATGCGCTAGGGCTGCTGCCATATGGCAGCAGCCGCGTCCTCGGGCCCCGCCCGAGATCCACTTAATTTTAAATCGTTTTAAAATTAGTTTTAAATATATTTATGTATGTATATGTTTCAGAAATTAATAATTTTCTGTTTTGATTATCGAATGAAAATTTATTTAAAAGTTTGTTTTACCTATTTGTAAATCAAAAGTATTAAATGAATTGAAATCAAAATAATTGGGACATGCATAATTAAGTTTTGTATAGTTGTATTAATCTAAAAGGTTAATATAGAAGATACGAAACTGTTAGAATTAAAATTGGATGAAAGTTAATTTGATGTGTTAATGTGATTAACCTAAATATTACATAAAGTACTTATATAATCAACCAATTAAATTTATTTAATTGAGTCTATGCATGTTTGGAGTTATGTACATATTTGGACCCTCTTTTAGTCTTTTGGTATTTTTGAAATAGGGCCTGCGTGTCCTGCCTTTCTACTATCTATTGTAATTTCTCCTCTCATCTAATTCCCTTCAAGTTAATTGAAGTTTTCTTTAGTAGTATAGAAATTAATATGTAATTTCAAGGCGTCATGGAGAAGACGGAGGACCTAAAGAGAAATATGTAATAGTTAGTATTTCCCTAGGTTTGGCCCTTTTATTCCATCTCTGGCTCGACGGAATAATTTAGATAATATGTCCATAACACCAATGTATGTGTCCGATGTATGCTAAAGCAAATCAAGACTAAGTTAGATTATGAGACTTAAAATAAAAATCCCTCACTAATTAAAAGTTAAGTAAATAAGTAAGTTATTAAAATCGGTTGCCCCTCCCTAATATTATAATTCAGCCGGCAGTACTGGGGGCCTTTGGGTTGTTGATCAAACTGAAGCTCGGGGTCTTATGGTAACACCTGAATTATCGAAAATCGTTCTTTCATGAATATGGGGTAATACTTAAATTAGATTATGATAATTGGATAAGCAAACTCATGTTATCATAGACTAATGGGCAATATGGTTGGGATTAATATGAATAGCATATTAGTTACTAATGTGGTTAGTAACCCAATAACCTAGGAATCACATTAAAGATGTGATTGATTACATGAATCTACCTAACAAATGAGACTAGCTTGTTGAGTAAACTCAAGGCGAAATCTCAGGAGTTAGGATCCTAGCTCACTAAAGGATTTGTGAAATTCTTCGAATTAATATGGAGGGCTATTAATTTGGCAAAATAGTGGGAGCAATCTAGAATAAACTAAAAGACCTATAATTTTAGATTGATGTATTTTAAAGCAAATGAATAACGTACGTTTACTCTTTCTCACTCTCAAGTTTAAATTAAAACACTCTTAAAATCATGACTAAAACCAATCTGCAAAACATTCTTACCGATAACAAGTTGAACGGTTCAAACTTCACCGACTGGTTTCGTAACCTCAAAATTGTTTTGAAGTTCGATAAGATAGGGTATGTACTTGATACATCGATACCCCCTATGCCTGCTGATGATGCTCCCATCGAAGAAATTGATGCTTACCAGAAGCAAAAAGCTGATGACGATCATGCGGGATGCATCATACTTGCATCGATGACACCAGAATTGCAAAGGCAACATGAGGAAATGGATGCCTATTCCATCATCATGCACCTAAAGGAACTGTTTGGAAAACAGACTAGGTGTGAATGCTACGAGATATCCAAGTTGCTATATCGTTGCAGGATGCAAGAGGGCACATCTGTGATGACACATTGTATCAAGATGATTGGCTATATTACCAAGCTTTCTAGTATTGGATTCGCGATGGATAACGAACTAAGCATAGACTTAATTCTTCAATCCCTCACAGAGAGTTATTCACAGTTCATCATGAACTACCAGATGAATGACTTGCAAACCTCTCTTGAAGAGCTTGCAAATATGCTCAAGTCAGTTGAGCCCAATATGAAGAAAGACAAGGCAATACCGGCTCTTGTCATTGAGGGATCAAAGAAGAGGAAGGGGAATTTTCCCAATCCTAAATATCCCAAGAAAGGCAAGGGAGCCATGCCCACTAGAGCTAAAGGAAAGGAAGTGAAGAAGCCCAAAAGAGAGTGCCACTTCTGTGGCAAAGACGGGCATTGCAGAAGGAACTGCAAGGAGTACCTAGCCTCCCTCAAGAAGGGAAAAGGCGGTGCTTCAACATCTGGTATGTTTTATATTGAAATAAATACAGTTTCACAGTCTGAATCTTGGGTACTTGATACCGGATGTGGATCTCATATTTGTACAAATATGTAGGAACTAACTCGGACTAAGGAACTGAAGAAAGGAAGCATAAACTTGCGAGTAGGAAATTGAGCAAGAGTTGCCGCCCTCGCCATTGGAGATTATGCTTTAAGTTTGCCCTCTGGGCTTGTAATAGAATTAGGGAACTGTTTGTATGTTCCAGAAATGTCTCGTAACATTATTTCTATTAGCCGTCTTGTTGACGACGGTTTTCATATTTCAATAAAAGACAAACATTGCGATTTTTATAGAGATGGGATTTTCTATTTTTCAGGAATATCACAAAATGGGATTTATGTGCTAGATGACAAAATTTCTGTTTTCGCAATTGATACCACAAGACATAAGCTAGATAATTCAACTTACTTGTGGCATTGTCGTTTAGGCCATATAAACAAAAGACGCATGCTTAAGCTACATCAAGATGGGCTTATAAATTCAATTAATCTTGAATCATTGGAAACATGCGAAGCATGTTTAAAAGGTAAAATGACAAAGACACCCTTTAGCAATAAAGGTGAGCGTGTATCAGACACTCTAGGATTAATACATTCCGATGTATGCGGTCCTATGTCAGTCCAAGCAAGAGGAGGATTCAGATACTTCATAAGCTTCATAGACAACCATACCCGATATGGTTATATCTACTTGATGAAGCATAAGTCTGAAGCTTTTGAGAAATTCAAATACTTCAAAAATGAAGTAGAAAATCAATTAGGAAAGAAAATAAAGATACTTCGATCCGATCGAGGTGGCGAATATCTTTCAGATGATTTTCTGAATTATCTAACTGAATGTGGGATATGCTCATAATGGACACCTCCCTATACACCACAACACAATGGTGTATCCGAGAGGAGGAACCGTACCTTACTAGATATGGTACGATCCATGATGAGCATAGCATTACTTCCAAAGACATTCTAGGGCTATGCCTTAGAAACTGCACTCTTCACCCTAAATCGAGTACCAACTAAATCCGCTAGTTCCACACCATATGAATTGTTCGTTGGTAGGAAACCCGTGTTCTCATTCATGAGAGTATAGGGTTGTTCAGCATTTGTCAAACGCATTGCGTCCGACAAACTAGATTCTAAATCTGATAAATGTTTCTTCATTGGATACCCTAAGGAAACTATGAGATATTACTTCTATCACCCAGATGATCAGAAAGTAATAGTATCCAAGCACGCAACCTTCTTAGAGAAAGAGTTTCTCGAAGAAACAGAAAAGGGAAGCATGCTTGAACGTGATGAAGTTCAAGAACAAGAAACACCGACTGAAACAACAGAGGCGGTTGAGGAACCCAAAGCAGTCCCATTAGATGAGATTCAAGTGCCACCCATTCGTAGATCACAAAGAGTTCGTGAACTCCCAATTAGATATGGTTTTCTAATGGGAGATGATGATGAGGTTCCCGTGTTAGACGATGAACCTGAAAACTACGAAGAGGCTCTTACCGGTCCAGATTCTAAAGCATGGCTCGAGGCCATGGATTCTGAGATGGATTCCATGTACACCAACCAAGTGTGGACTTTGGTTGATCCACCCGAAGGGATAAAACCCATTGGGTGCAGGTGGATCTTCAAAAAGAAGACTGACATGGATGGAACGGTTAGCACCTACAAAGCTAGGTTAGTAGCGAAAGGATATCGTCAGAAACAAGGAATTGATTATGACGAAACTTTCTCTCCTGTGGCTATGTCCAAATCAATTAGAAAAATGCTCGCTATTGCCGCTCACTACGATTACGAGATTTGGCAAATGGATGTGAAAACAGCTTTCCTAAATGGAAACCTGCTTGAGGATGTATATATGATGCAACCTGAAGGTTTCATATCAAAGGATGCAAATAAGGTTTGCAAACTTCAGAGATCCATTTATGGACTCAAGCAAGCATCAAGAAGCTGGAACAAGCGTTTTGACGAAACCATAAAAAAATTTGGTTTCGAACAAAATTGCGAAGAAGCTTGCATTTACAAGAAAGCACGTGGGAGCTCAGTTGCATTTCTGATATTATATGTGGACGATATATTATTAATGGGAAATGACATAGCTCTACTACAGTCGGTAAAAGTATGGTTATCAGGTAACTTCTCCATGAAAGACCTTGGTGAAGCAGCTTATATACTTGGTATAAAGATCTACAGAGATAGATCAAGAAGACTGCTTGGTCTTTCACAGGCTACATACATCGAAAAGGTGCTAAAGCGGTTTAGCATGCTTAAATCGAAACGAGGTAACTTACCCATGATACATGGAGTAAAGTTAAACAATCATCAATGTCCTAAAACCGTTGACGATAAGAAGCGCATGGCTATAGTCCCGTACGCCAGCGCAATCGGTTTGATTATATATGCTATGCTATGCACTAGACCTGACGTAGCATTCGCGTTAAGTATAACGATTCGTTACCAAGGTAATCTGGGAGACGAGCACTGGAATGCCGTCAAGAACATTCTTAAGTACTTGAGAAGGACTAAAGACATGTTCCTAGTGTACGGAGAAGTGGATCTGAAAATAGAAGGATTTTCAGATGCAAGTCATCTCATAGATGAGAACGATTTTAAATCCCAATCAGGATACCTGTTTATCTTGAATGGGGGCGCGGTCAGCTGGAAGAGTTCCAAGCAAGGAAGCGTGGCTTTTTCTACGACCGAGTCAGAGTATATCGCTGCTGCGGAAGCAGCAAAGGAAGTGGTTTGGATTAGGAAGTTCATTATTGAACTTGGTGTGGTGCCTGACATTGTAAATCCCATTACACTGTACTGTGATAACAATGGAGCCATTGTGCAAGCAAAGGAACCACGGTCTCATAATGCATTCAAGCATTACCTAAAGCGATACAACATTGTAAGAGAAATTATGGCAAGAGGAGATGTGAGAATAGAAAGAGTACCTACTGAGGACAACGTTGCAGATCCGTTGACAAAGCCCTTAACCCAGAAAGTACATGATCGTCATCTAACTTCTACTGGGATAAGTTGTAGAAACAATTGGCTTTAGTCCAAGTGGAAGTATGGTGGGGTTTTAGTGTCCTATAGACAATTGTTCTAGGATACAAAACTTAATGTAAATGAAGTGTTCTTTATACCATTTGTTTTAATGAGATATGGTTTCATAACTATATAAAGGCAATCCCTTTTAAGAACTAAATAAAGTCTAATAAAAGGAAATCCGTAAGTTTGTTTAAAGTGATTATAAAGTGTTCATACAAGCATGAAGTGAGACGAAACTTTATAATAAACTAATAAACTTAAAACCACCCCAAGTCAAGTAATATGTTTAGGATTGACATATCACTACTGAGACTTGCATGTAACAATGTCTTCTGTCGCGACAAAAAGCTGATCTCACAAGCTTCAGATATACAGATAATCTGGACAGTTGCATGGATCCAATGAAAGGGATTTCATTAGGATTGGGGACCCGACTTGAGATAACAGGATGGGTAGATTTATCCTTGTCACCTGCTCATCTCATTGGTATTAATAGGTATAAGTAATCCTAAGACTCAAAGGAATCTTAATTAGTGATTCTGGATTACGGAATGTGATGCTTTGATCCTGTTGTAACACGATCCATAACAGAGATGACTCCGGGGTGTGAACGACAGATGTTGGACGTATCTCCCATTTATCGGGAGTGACAAATGCTCAATCCAATGTATAACTATCCTGCAATTACTTCCTGTGATACCCAACGTCTGCCGTTCACACCCTAGAGTCATCTCTGTTATGGATCGTGTTACAACAGGATCAAAGCATCACATTCCGTAATCCAGAATCACTAATTAAGATTCATTTGAGTCTTAGGATTACTTATACCTATTAATACCAATGAGATGAGCAGGTGACAAGGATAAATCTACCCATCCTGTTATCTCAAGTCGGGTCCCCAATCCTAATGAAATCCCTTTCATTGGATCCATGCAACTGTCCAGATTATCTGTATATCTGAAGCTTGTGAGATCAGCTCTCTGTCTTGACAGAAGACATTGTTACATGCAAGTCTCAACAGTGATATGTCAATCCTTTTCTAAACATATTACTTGACTTGGGGTGGTTTTAAGTTTATTAGTTTATTATAAAGTTTCGTCTCACTTCATGCTTGTATGAACACTTTATAATCACTTTAAACAAACTTAGGGATTTCCTTTTATTAGACTTATTTAGTTCTTAAAAGAGGTTGCCTTTATATAGTTATGAAACCATATCTTATTAAAACAAAAGACATAAAGAACACTTCATTTATATTTAGTTCATATCCTAGAACAATTGTCTATAGGACACTAAACCCCAACACACAAACCTTTATATAATGGACAGAGCTTCTGTTAAGTGCCTTCCTTTACACTCACATTGAGCTACCTATCTCTCTAGTTATTTGCCTATAACCGAAGCAAACAACAGAGCTTCTGATTTACAAATGGAAAATGGGTTCTAATATAGAACACAATTGAAGTACTATCTCTCTATTGTATTTAGACAAATATTGAAATGAATGTGTATTACAAATATTGCTCTAGTTTTCACTTGAAAGCTTTTATATTTTTTCAGCATTTCATAATTCATCAGTTGTGAAATAAGCATAGCCTTAGCTTTTATAATAGAAGATTTGGGGAAGATCCATTTGAATTTTAACCTATTCGTTTGGAGGGAAACAGACTCTTTCGCTGTTTGCTTTTGACTTCTGTGCCAGTTATCCAAAAGGTTACTATTGGTGCAGTCTGGCTTCTGTCTCTTGAGCCGCACATTCTTCTCACTTTGGTGTTGTAGGCTTGTAGTCTGCAATCTTTCCATTTTTGGATAATAAAGAGAGACGTTGGGGGATACGGCTTTTGTAACTTGTCCTTTTTGCCAATTTGGGAATGACGCGATTTGACTCAATATCAATGCCTTAGTTGTTCTGCTTCTGGCTTTTGGGCTTCTAGATTTTGGGTCAGAATCAAGGCTTGGGCCTTTAATCATTCTAAGGCATTTTTATTTTATCTTTGAATTAATGCTTTAAGGTATAACAAATATTCAACAAACTTATTAGCATAAATCAAACTTAATTTAATTTTGAAATTAAATATTTTGAGGATCTAATTTCTTTAGTAATTATTTTTATCATAATAAAAAAAACTCATATAAATTGTGTTTCAAAAGAGATATCCATGTTTTCTTCCATACTTATCTAGATTATTTTTATCCAAGATTGTTGCAAAATGAATTTGCAATCACAAGAATAAAATAAGATACTTAGGCGCTGAATGTGAACAACGCAATATGAAATCAAAATTCTCACTTAGTCAATTAAAAAACTCTGCTTACACAGTCTATTGATATGGAATGTGCAATATTGGATGCATACAAATTTCACATACCAACTTAATTTCTCAATGGTTACTTGGTTAGGTACTTGATCAAAGAAAAACAAATTCACAGTGACATGATTACTATGATATATGTTTTTTATGTCGCATGCTCGTAGAACTAACAAGCAACGAGGAGCATCATATACATATAAATGTTAAAGATGTGTTTTGTCTTTATTCCTCAAAGTGCAAAAAAGCAATGTGGAATCGGCAAGTGCTATAATGCATCTTGTGCACCCGAGCAATTAACGGGTCTAAGATACAAACAAAATGTAAGCACATCCATTAAAGCCAAGCAAAATTTAGGTACCTTAAAACATTCTTACTTGGGAAAATAAATTTAAAATATATATGATTTGAGTCAATAAGGTTGAACATGGAAGTGTTGGGGCCAAACAAACAAACACACCCACACAAAGAAATAATAGAGAAAAACAATAAAGGCATACAAAAATTTTAGCGTGGAAACATCTTCAACAAGAGATAAAAACCACGGGACCCGTAGGCCTTTTAAATCTCCACTATCAAAGGATTACAATTTTTTGATGGACAAAACTATAACAAAAACCATCGCTCTCTCACACAAACTCAAAGCCTAAGTTACACCTCGTAGTTAACTAGCATTGAGAACGTGGAATACATCAACTAAAGGCTTAAAATCTATTTATAAGGGAACTCCCCCTTGACTTCCTTATTTCTAAACAATGTGGGATTCTCACATCCCTTTACAACACTTTTAGCCAATGTGGGATTTGGGGAGATATCCCAACAGGAAGCTACCTTCAATGTTTTTTCTATTTCAAATCTAAACAATAACCTGAAAACTATGAAAATTAAATAAACAAGAAACCAAACTTGATAAATGGATTACTCAATTTTGGGTTCTTGTAATCCAAGAAACAAGAAATCAGGAGAAATCATGTCATTATATAGATAGCAATGCCAAATAAATTAAAAAAAAATGGTACAGAACTGAGCTTGGATAAAAAGTTAACTGAAGCATCTCAATAAATAACACAAAGAAAAAAGTGAAACTTATATGCCAGCAGTAGGAGAGAGAAATAACTGCTGAGGCCATTATCTGCTAGTTACCATATAATACCATCATTATGCAAAACGAGTTACCATGTAAGTATCAAAACTCTTGATATAGAGAATAAAATAATTTGAGAAAAATGGAGTGTTTTTTTCTTTTTGGCACAATTTTGTTAAGCATGTAACAGGGTATTGAAAAGCAATAAAATGAGTGAAATCAAATTATTCAGTGCCCGAAATTCGAAGTGAATTTTTTTTATTTGCCCGTATTTGGAGCTTGAAATTAAATTGGAGCTTGAGATGAAAAAACAATGACTTCTATCAAAGCCAACGCAAGACCTGGAGATTAGATCTTTCCCACTACTTAGATGGAGCGTAGATAGGTAGGAAATCCACTCTCAAATGGAAAAGCAAGAGCAAAATCATAATACCAAAATTTGGTCATATCATAGATACCTTGGGAACAATCTTGAATTCGAAGCTATGTATATGGGCAGGAAGCAATCTTTGGAAACCACCTTTTGCTGCAAATTCTTGAACAACTGGAGATAATCTTTTAGAATCAAAAGAGCAAGAAAATATAACATTAGTTCCAGAAAATATGACAAAGCTCCATTTATACCTCCAATTCCAATATAGGAAGATAAATTAGATATACATAGTTAACCGATGAGAGGAAGAACTATTATAATCTGATGAGAATTACCTGGAAACCCTATCTCCCAATGAAGCTCTAAAAAAATCCCATCCATAACTATTATAATATGCCACGTGGGTTAATTTGTGGTTAAAATTTTAATCGACAATCCTTATTTACTTGGGTTAATTTGTGGTTTACTATTTTTTTTTATGTCACATGACGTTGAGATATGTGAATAAATGTCATGTAATTAACTCCAGTGAAAAAATGACCAGAAAACGTCAAAAGTTATTTTATTAGGACAAAACATACTTAAGTGATTTTATTAAGACAAATTAAACTTTTGTGACATTTTGAAGACATTGTCCAAATTTTTATGACCACCGGTGCTAATTACCCCTAACTTAGTGGGTGTTTGGTTGCTCATTTTCCTCATCCTGTTTTTCAAAGCTTAATATCAAACAGAAAGCGACAGGTAAACCAAATTGACTTTAACTTTCTTTGTTTTAATTTTTCCTTTTGGTGAGAAGGATGTCGCCTGAATATTTCGACTAACAATGAAAAGAAAAGAGAGGCAACTTTTAGTAAATTTACTTTTTATTTTATGACAAGGAGTTCTCGTTATAAGAGCATCTCAAATAGTTCATACCACTCAATGTAAATAACACATCATCTTTATAAGACTTTTTTAATAAATTTCATTTTATTAAACTATTAACTTCAATCACCAATTAATTAAAACTCTATTCTATTATTTTAAAAATAAAAAATATATTATAAAAATAGTCAAAAGCATCTACTCAATATCTATTGAGTGCTTGATGGTTAAATTCTATAAGCACTCAACATAAGAGATCCATCCATTAAAAAACTTGACTACAAACGACGAATGTAAGTTTAACAAACAGCCAACGGAAGTCTAATGAACAACGAACATACAAGTCGGAGACTCTGCGAGATATACGAAGTTAAGAATGAGGTAAGGATTAGAGATTTATTTTCAATTCAGTGATAAAATTGAGATTTCAGAATCTATGTAATATGTGGATATAAGTGTGGGCCAATTAATATTTTTGGTTTTTTTATATCAAAAATAATATTTTTGGTTTTTTTAGTTGAGCCTATTAGATATTTTACAAAATTGTAACTATTTTTTTTTTGTAGTGCAACTTCAATCACAATATTCAAAACATTAAAATTGATGGATCTTGCTTATGTTTTTTTTTCTCCATGGACCAAAATTATAATAATGAACAAATGTGAAAGTTGTGAGGATATTACGCTTTCCAATAGTTTTCTATTCTTAATGTATGAGGAACATGGGCGTAGAAGAAGGAAATACAAATAGGTATAATTTTTTTTATTATATAATATGTAACTAATTTTTATTATTATTTATTATATAAAAAATTAAGTGAATGTTAATTTATCAAGAAAATATCTCGATTTATTATTATTATTATTATTATTATTATATAATATTTAGTTATATTATTTTTATTATAACTCTTCATTTATATATCTTGGGTCTTTGCCTTTTCGGGGGTGCCAACCTGATTGGGATTTCCGTTAGGCTAGGTCCGTATTTCAATTAAAAAAATATTAAAAATCAAGTTAAATTATTTTTTTGTTTATTGATTTTTAATAAATATGATCTAATTTGTTCATTTAGTAAATGGTCTAAAAAATGTTTAAACCGGCCCCGAAAAGGAAGGTACTTGCAAATTGAATTTAAAAAATAAATTAATATTTTTTTAAAAAAATAAAACTCATCATATTTTTCATATCGCCGACGCATAAAATAGATATTACAAGTAATTGTTCTTTTTTCTTTTGTGTTTTCTTCATTGAGCACCAATCCGACAAAATTGCGGACTTCATCCTCATTAGTGAAAGCCATGAATTGCGGACTGTTGGTCCCTAGTGATTAGTTCCAAGGGGGGTTAGGAACTAATGTAACTTTTTCAGCTTTTAATTATACTGACTTAATGTTATTTTAAGAGTTTGATAACTCAGCGTGTTGGTCAGCACGGCCGATTAATTAGTCAGACTGCTTGACCTGAGAGTTGGGAATTGACACTTGAAAGGTCAGCTTCCAACTCAGCACTCAGATTCACTCAGTTTCAGTTTTAACAATTTATAAGCTGAGTAAATTTCACAACCAACACATGCACATATATATATATATATATATATATATATATATATATATATATATATTGAGAGAAAGAGTTTAGAAGTTACTCAGCACGACTTATCCTGGTTCGGCCTCTCTGCCTACGTCCAGTCCCCAGTTCCTCCTGGGATTTTCAATCCAATACTGAGCTCTTTCAAGGTAGAGCACAAACCCTTTACAAGGCAGTGAGTATGCAAGAGTACGTCCTCTATTCGTCTACTTAGCTCCTACTAAGTACTACAACCCAGCACTTAGATTTTTCTACCACTGAATACTTACAACCAAGTACCCAGCTCAACACTCTCAATATTCCTATTGATTACACACTTGTTCCTTTTCAACTAAAGAACACCTTAGATGATTACAAAACAATCAATCTAGCATTTACACAGAGAATAGAAAAGTTGGTGTAAGATCTTTTTGTATTTGAGTGCTTTGAAGATTTTCTCTCTTGTATTTTTCTTTTGATACTTCGGCAAATGATCCAAGAACTATCATTGTCCTTTTATAGATGAATTTCTGAAGATTGGATCATTTGAGATGATTTAGCCGTTAAGTCCAAAACGGCTCTTTTAGCAGACAGCTTTTGGTCAGCTTCAGTCTGTTCCGCCATTCCCTTTCTCTGTTTTCTTCAGGCGTCAGGTTTTGTCTTCTTGCATCAGACTTGTCTTTTTGTGCCAGTTGTCTTTTACCAATAATCCATAGACCCATGTTTCTTGGAATTAGTCTTCTGTTTATTTTCGAGGCTTCAATTATTGGTGCAGAAGTTTGGCAGACTTTGTCCTTTAGTTGAACGGATCTTTCATGCTGTCCTGACTGTCACTCAACTTCATTCGTTATCTTTGAATGTTCAATTTTCATGCTGAGTTCCTTCTTAGTCAGTTCCGTTCTGTTTATTCAATTCTGAAAGTCTTCTAATTTGGTCAGCTTCGTTCTGGCAACTTTGAAGGAAGCTTCTGATGCCGAGTTCTCCTTCACTCAGCTTCTATTCTTTCATGCTGAGTTCCGTTCCACTCAGCTTGGCTTATGCTGACTTTTGTCCTGTTTAACTTTATATATATTTTTGCACTCAATATTGAACAAACACATTAGTACAATTAAATCAAAGCATTTAAATTTAATTGCCTCTTAATCATGGATGATTTTGTCAAATCAAAATCTTGTGGAAAGGTGTTTCAACAAACTCCCCCATTTTGATGTTGGCAAAATACATAATTATGGAACTCAGTTATAAGTTACCCCATGATTGATATATTTTTGAAATGACTCCCCCGTAAGGGTTGCACATATTGTCTTAACTTAATTCTAAACCTTCTAAGATTTAATTGAATTATCCTTAAGACATTTGTGTATACTGACTTAATTTAATGTTAGATTTTTTCAAGATCTGAGCTAATTTGATTTAAGTCAGTTTTCAAAAATATTAGAAGTATGTTGCTACTCAGTTTATTGCATAAGTATTTTAGTGTTAATGTATACTGAGTATGTTTTACTTCTTAATTTGTTTGTTCAATTTTATCGACCAGATTGAGGAAATAGTACTTGACATAGATTAAACAAAAAGATAAAGCAAAAAACATATATGAAAGTTTCTATGCTAAGTTCTAAACATTTACTAGACTATATCTAGTTCTTCTTCTTCTGAGCTTGGTGGTCAGCTTGAGCTATTCCTTTGCCTTTGTCTTTACTTCCTGAGGCATTACTTGCAAGCTGAGTTCCTTTTTGACTTGTCTCCCCCGTTTTGCCATCATCGGGTTTATAAATGAATGTGTCGGTGCGAGCATGAGAGGAGAGGTGAGTTGAGTAACGCTGGAGCCTCTTAGTACTTTCTCGCAAGCCATCAATTATAGGAACACTGTCATCTTGGACATGGCGAGGAACCCGAAGAGAGCTGCTAATCATGCTGAGCAGGCATTCATGAGATTTGCTAAGCCAGGTGAGCGAGCTGGTGGGCTGACCAAAAGATTGGTGGTACATCTTGAGCAAGGCAGAGTCATAAAATATGCGCTGGGCATTGTTGATGCGCATTGCCTTCATAATCGCCTGGGAAAAGCTCAAGAGTTCACTGTTGGAGACTGGATCAACATCCATCTGTGCTTTGTTGATGTTGAGTAGGCTGACTGCTTCACTCAGTTGGTCAATTGTACACTGAGAGGAGGAAGATACTAAGTCACGCGTACTGGTCAGCTCAGCATTAAGCTTGGTAAAGCATTCTTGAAGTTCAGCAGAGGTGGCAAACTCAGCATTGCCAGGTGCACTTGATTTGGTCAGTTCTGCAGTTAACTTAGCAAAATATCCTTGAAGTTCAGCAGAAGTGGCATACCCTAGATTAACGTCTGATGGTTGTTGGATTTTGCCTTCAAGCGAGTTCAGATGGTTCACCATTGTGAGAACCAATTCAGTCAACTTTGTTATTTGGTCTTGCCTTGGTTGCTGAGTTTGAATGGTGGTCATAACACTTACTAGATCCTTGAGTCCTCTTAGTTCATTGAGAAGCTGAGTGATTCCAGGCAGTTGAGAGGACTCAGTATCAGAAGATCTAGCAGCATCAGCTTGAGGAGGGTTCAATTCTTGAAGCAAGGACTGAGCAGAGGCAATGATGCGTCGGTCTGACTCAGTGGCATTCAAGTAGGTGAATTGAGCCGCATTTGTCTCAGAGGCTGGAATTGAGCTTGAGGGTGGAGGAGTTGGCTGTTTGCCAGATTGATTACCCTGATTAGTGACTGGACTTTGATGCAGATTATCTTCAGGAGCTGAGTTGTCAACATGCTGAGTTGGAGGTGGAGTTTGGTTAATCATGTTGACCTGCTCATCCTGAGTGGGTGAAGTTGAGGCAGAATTTGTTCCATCTTGAGCAGTTTTTGGATTTTCCGGAGTCTTGGCGTGTTCCTCAATATGAGTAACAGAGGCTTGGTTTTGCACAAGATCCGTTGGAGAAGATTCAAACTCAGTATCATGAGAGAAATATTTGAACTGAATTTTGGACATTTCAGCATCAATATCTTGAGGAGGAGAGTCTGCAAGGAGATCAATAACTTGAGTTTTATGGGCTTTCTTCTTAAGCCGCTTGAACTTTTGTTCCTTGGGAGGAGAAGGGTCAGCATCAATGTTCTCCTCATCAGTATCAACTGTCTCTTCTCCCATAGTTGGATGCTCATGTTGCTCAGCATGATCCTCAACAGCAACATTTTCTTCTTCCTCAACTCTTTGCTCAACATCACCCTGAGGTTGCTCAACATCAGCATGTTCTTCTTGCTCAGTATGGACGTTTTCCTCAACATGAGTTTCTTTCTCAGCTTCCCTTTCTTTTTCAACATTTGCTTTCTCAGCTCTTTGCTCAGTTTCTTCCTCAGTTTCCTTTTCTAGGTCAGTTCCATGACCTTTGGAGGATACAACCCAATCTAGGGGATCAGCTTCAACTGTCTTTAAGGTATTAGCCTTCTTCCTTTTCATCAAAGAGGATTCTGGAGTTCCCTTTTCTTCATCCTCAGGCTCTTCTGGCCTCTTTCTCTTCTCTGCCGACTCAGCTTTCTCCTTAGCCTTGTCAGCTCTAACTTTTTCTTGAGACACTAGTCTCACTTTCTTTGGGACAGCATTGATGTCTTTGGAGCATGTGTCAATGGCCTTTCTCTTCTTCCTCTTCTTTTCCTTAGTTGACTCAGCAGGAGCCTCCACTTCTTTTTCAGGCTCATTTTCAGGCTCAATTTCTAGCTCAGCTTCATCATTTTCCTCAGCATCTACAACTTCTTCATATCATTTCAATGGTTGATTGTATAATAACCCAACCAGTAGAGCTGCTGTGATCTCATTTCCTAAGGTATCAGTTTCATTGATTGTCTCAATCTGTTTGTCCTCAATGATCTTAGTGATCAGAGAACCTAGCCTGAGCTTCTTTCCACTGCGTTGAAGAGCCCCAACCAGAAAGACGGGCATGTTAAGTGGAGTGTAGGTCAACATGTGCCATATGAAGCACTGTTCAAAATTGGAGGCAGATGAGGCTGAGTTGAGTTTGGGGAAGATGAAGTTGGTCAGCATGTAGTGAGCCATCTTCTGTTCTTGCCCCATACAGGTGCTGGGTATTTCACCTTTATGATCTTTGGGTTTGTAGAACCCCTTGATCTTGTCAAGCTTCTCCTTTGGTACCTTCTCTTTTATTGTCCTAAATTCTATTCCTTCGTCTGGTAAATCAAGCAAAGTAGCTAGATAGGCAGCGGTTATGGTGATTTTCTGACCTTTGACTGTAGTCTCCAAATAGTCAACATCTTCTTCATCAACAAACATGTTGGAATAGAACTCTCTGACCAGTCTAGGGTATGTTTTTCCGACGAGTGAGAAGAGACCGGTCCATTTGTTCTTCTCGTTCCAGTCACAGAATGGCTTCTCAGAAGTGACGAATCCTGGAGAAAACCATCTGCACTTCAGAACCTCCAAGTTGTTGACCTTTTTATGGACCTTGATCATATTCCTTTTGATTTGCCTCGAAGAACCAGCGGGGTCAGCTTGAGTAGGTTTGCCAGAGGTTTGGCCAGGCTGAGTGGTGAGGTTAGGGATTTCATTCTTGCCGGAAGCCATTGTTATAGAGGAAGGTTTTTAAGGTTTAGGGAGAAAGGAGAATTCGATTTCAGAAGATCGTAAGCGTAAAGATGATAGCTCCCATTTGTATAGGGTTTTTAGGCCCCTTTTAGCTTCCTTTTGCTTTATTTCCTTTTAATTTCAGTGGCGTTTTATTATCTTTTAGTTTAAATTAGCAATTTCCCTTATTTTTGGCATTTTCGGTGTTTTCAAGGATTTTGAGGGACCTTTCGTGCATTTCCGAACCAGACCCAACCCTATTGGAGCATTTTCGGATCATTTAGGGACCATCAGAGCACTTTTGGGATTCGGCATGGACCATTAGAGCACTTTTCAGAAGCCCAGGGACCTAATCAGATAAAAGCCGGAGCCACAGTTCCTCAAATAGGACCTGTCTCGGCGAGACATCACAGGCCCTCGTCTCGTCGAGACATGCCTTGTCTCGACGAGACGAGGCGGGGAAGGTGCAGGCCTTTGCTGAAATTCACGGACCAGGGTCCTAAAAGCCCATTTAACACTTTGTAAATGCCATTTTTACCCCTGAGGCATTAGGGTTTCCTTCCTAACTCTATAAATAGGGAGCTAATCCTAATCTTTCAGGGGGGATTAGCCAACGAATAAATCGGAGAGCCGCTAGGGCTTTCTCTCCTCCATAATGTAGTTTTATTTCTTTTTAGATTAGATTTTCCTGCTTTCTAGGTTAGATTTATTTCCTGTTTTTATTTCTTTCAAGAACAATTGATGGGAGAAGTTCCTCATCTTCTATTTCTGTAATTGGAATCGGCAAAATGGGTTTTGGATTTCTATCTCTTTCCCTTTTATCTTTTGCGATTATATTTAATTGAAGCTTTTTCCATTATTCTTATATGCCTATTGCTATGATTAATTTGTCTATGAATTAATCCCCATCCAATTTGGGATGGGGATGAAATTGATTATATGAATATGTATGATTAGGGATCTAGGACCTTTGATTGATCAGTTTATGCATGCTTAATGCCTAGATATTGTTAGGAACAGGATTTATGCTAGAATGAACATTGATAATGATCAACTAGCCTGTTTATGTATATAATGTGCTTAATGCCTATGACCCTGACATTAAATAGGATTATAGATAGATGAGAACCTGACCACAGAATCGTCTATACCGAACTTGTGTAAATCTGACTTCGCTAGAGACCACTAGGAATGAGGCTTTGTGGTTGGGCTACGGCTTTAGCCTTAGTTGTCAATAAACCTAATGCTTTGCATGACCTAGGGTATATGCCTAATCAAGCCGTCACCCGAATGCATGTGAATAGGTTAGACAAATCCCGTACAAATTTGTCTTTCACTTAGGACAATTACCTTCAATCATTGGTAAAACACAAATCTGAACTCCCTAAACCCATACCTAGGATTTAATCAAAGGAATCCTCAACCTATATTGTGCCATCCGTCAATTCACCTTCTACCCTGTCAATTGTTCACTTTATTTTGTTATGTTTATTTCATTTAATTCAATTAGTTAGTTATTAAAAACCCAAATCTTTATCCAACCCTCTAAACAATTAGATCATTGTAGGTAGATTTACTAGTTGTAACGAATAGTCTTTGTGGTTCGATCTCGTGCTTAGCACAATATTACTTGTTGTGATAGGATACACTTGTCCTATTAAATGCTATATACTTTACGAGCATCAAAAGAGTAATGAGTGGGGATCCTTCCACTACTTATAGAGTTTTGAGTCATTAATGAACTAGCCGTTTTCATCTTGGGACTTTAATCGACAAAGATTCTGCCATTTATGACAGGTTCGGCGCATGGGTATTCATTATTACTTGCGTTTTCCTAGGTATGATTTGTTACACGTGTCATTGTTTATCGGTGCAAGTGGGCATTTACTCAGTTTGCCAGAATATGAATCGTTTATGATACTGAGTATTTAATTCTTCGTAGATGGATTTCCTATCTCTTAGTAACTCAACATACATTCATCACATAACATGTACATTCACTCAGCATAAGGTGATTACTCAATATGTCTATTTACTCAGCACAGAATATTTACTCAGCATTTGTATCTACTTAGCATAGACTATTAAGCTTAATGTGCAGTAGTTACTAGATTGATATCAGTCAGCATGACAATCACTCAACATTTATTCAAATACTTAGAATTATTGAAGAGGATTAGACATACCGATAGCTTCCCTTAGTATGTTAAATTGTTCACGAGCCAATGGCTTGGTGAAGATATCTACAAGATGTTCATTTGTTGGCACATAGGTCAGCTTGATCTCACCCTTTAGTACGTGATCTCTGATGAAGTGATGCCTTATGCTAACATGCTTCATCCTGTTGTGTTGAATAGGATTCTTGGATAGATCAATGGCACTTTTGTTGTCACATTTGATCTCTATTGTCTCAGTTCTTACTCCATAATCCTCAACCTGTTGCTTTATCCACAGGACTTGAGCTACACAGCCTCCAGCAGCAACGTACTCAGCTTCAGTTGTAGACAGAGCAACTGATGACTGCTTCTTGCTGAACCAAGATACTAGACAGCTTCCAAGGAAATGGCATCCTCCTGAAGTACTCTTACATTCTAGCTTATCCCGTCCATAGTCAGCATCAGTGTATCCTACGAGTGTGAAGTCATTTGAGGCTGGATACCACAAACCTGCATCAACTGAGCTCTGCAAATATCTAAAAATTCTTTTTACAGCAATTAAGTGAGATTCCCTTGGGTCAGCTTGATATCTTGCACAATCACATACTGAGTACTGTATATTAGGTCTACTAGCAGTGAGATAAAGTAAGGAACCTATCATACCTCGATAAAGTTTACTATCTATTGACTTACTTTTCTCATCTTTGCATAGGACAGTATCAGTACCCATAGGGGTTGATATGGACTTACAGTCTTCCATATCAAATTTCTTTAACATCTCCTTGGTGTACTTGGACTGACTAATAAAGATGTCGTTCTTACCTTGCTTGATCTGAAGTCCAAGGAAGAAGCTGAGTTCTCCCATCATAGACATTTCGAACTCAGTCTGCATCTGTTTGCTAAACTCTTGACACAAGGATTCATCAGTAGCACCAAATATTATGTCATCTACATAAATGTGTGCAAGTAGGGTATGTTTACCCTTTTTCTTAATGAACAAGGTTGTGTCAGCTTTTCCTCTGACATAATTCCTGGTTAGCAGGAAGTTGGTCAACCTTTCATACCAAGCTCTTGGAGCTTGCTTCAGGCCATATAAGGCCTTCTTGAGTTTATAAACGTGGTTTGGAAATTTTGGGTCTTCAAAACCGGGAGGTTGATTAACATATACCTCTTCGTTTATAAAACCATTAAGAAATGCACTTTTAACATCCATCTGATACAATTTAAAATTCATGAAACTAGCATATGCACACAATATACGTATAGCTTCTAACCTAGCAACTGGTGCAAAGGTTTCACCATAATCAATGCCCTCTTGCTGACTATAGCCTTGGGCTACAAGTCGAGCTTTGTTCCTGATTACATTTCCATGCTCACCTAGTTTGTTTCTAAAACCCCACTTAGTTCCTATGGATTTTTGATTCCTAGGTTTAGGTACTAAATCCCATACCTCATTTCTCGTGAATTGGTCAAGCTCTTCTTGCATAGCATTGATCCAATACTCATCATGCTCAGCATCAGCAAAGTTCTTTGGTTCATGAACTAATACGAAAGCAACGTTGCTAAGGAACTTCCTAAGCTGATCTCTAGTCATTACTTTGTTGTTTGCATCATCAAGGATGGACTTTTTTGAATGTCCTCTTGGAATTTTTTATCTCCTTGGGTAATGTTGAGTTGTTTGGAACAGGTGTTTCTACAATCTCTGCAGGGACAGATTGGTCAGCAAAGGTAATTTCAGTTTCGATTTTACCTTTGGTCAATTCTTGTGCTGATGAATCAGCATGTCCATTCTGGTCAGCAAAAGCTGAGTTCAGCTCGTCCTCCATGGGTTGAGTTGTCTTACCTGCAGGGTCAGTTTCATCGAAATCTACATGGACTGACTCTTCTACAACTTGGGTTCTTTTATTATAAATTCTATATGCTTTGCTGTTTGTTGAGTACCCTAAAAAGATTGCTTCGTCAGCTTTGGCATCAAACTTTGCCAAATTATCCTTAGTGTTGAGTATAAAACATTTACACCCAAAGGCACGAAAGTATCCAATATTGGGCTTTCGTCCTTTCCAAAGTTCATAAGGAGTTTTCTTTAATATAGGTCTTACCAAGGCCCTATTCAATATGTAACATGCTGTATTGACAGCTTCTCCCCAAAAATACTTTGGAAGCCTATTTTCACTCAGCATTATCCTAGCAATTTCTACTATTGTCATATTCTTCCTTTCAACAACTCCATTCTGTTGAGGAGTTCTAGGGGTAGAGAAATTGTGGTCAATACCATTAGTTTCACAGAATTCATCAAACAATTGGTTTTTGAATTCTCCACCATTATCACTTCTAATGTGAGCTACTCTTAGGTCTTTGTCATTTTCAAGCTTTTTGACTAATGTGGTAAACATCTCAAATGTCTCATCTTTGCTACTCAGCAAGATGACCCAAGTATACCTACAGAAATCATCCACAATAACTAAGGAAAATTTCTTACCTCCCATACTGAGTGGCTGGATAGGTCCGAAGAGATCCAAATGTAGTAATTCCAATGGTCTTTTGGTTGAGACAACCTTTTTACTGTGAAAAGACTTTTTGGTTTGTTTACCTTGCTGACAAGCATTACAAAGTTGATCTTTTTCATACTTTAATTTGGGTAATCCCTTAACTAATTGCTTTCTAGCTAGTTTGGCAAGGAGGTCCATGCTGACATGCCCAAGTCTCCTATGCCATAGCCAGGAGTTGTCCTCTTTAGACACTAAGCATATACTTTTTGAAAATTGTTTTTCCAAACTCAACATGTAAACATTTTCTACACGAGGGGCTGTTAAAATCAAATCATTTGTTTTTCCGTCGAGTATCTGACACTTAGTATCATCAAATATAACCTTCCTTCCACTCTTGCAAAGCTGAGCTACGCTTAGAAGATTATATTTGAGACCTTTAACTAAGGAGACTGACTCAATTTTAGGGTTACCTTCGATAGTTCCTGAGCCAACTATCTTGCCCTTCTTATTGTCTCCAAAGCTTACACTACCTCCTCGTTTGAGCTCTAGTGTGATGAACTGAGTTTCATCACTTGTCATGTGTCTTGAGCATGCGCTGTCTATATACTAGAGTTTTTATTTCTCCACGCATGTCAAGCTGACCTGCATTTTAAACTATTCGTTTTTAGGTACCCAATTCTTTTTGGGTCCTTTCTTGTTAGTGTAAACAGGTGCAAAGTCATATTTTAACTTGTGACGACATACATTTGTAGTATGGCCACTTTTACCACAAAAGCCACACATAGTTACCCTTTGAGGGTGATGATGAGTGTGGTCAGCATTGTTGTGCTGAGCATGCCAGCATACCTTGGTAGTATGACCTTTCTTACCACAGAAGTCACATTGGACAGTCTGTTTGTTATGCCAGCACACAGCTTTGTGTGTCCTTTCTTCCCACAACAGCTACATTGAGTAAACTGTTTATGCTGACCAGTACCTGAGTACTCAGCATGGGGTTTATTCTTTGTTGAACCTTTTATTTGGTTCTGTAAAGTTGTGATATCCTTTCTAAGTTTCTTTGACTCAGTTTGAACCTCCGTGAAAAACTTATGTAAGATTTGCATGTTGGTATGTAAATCTGAGTTGTCCTGGAGGAGATATCGGAGGTCACTCAGCTTGACCTCCTCAATCTCGTCACAGCGCCTGTTGAGTGCCTTAATCTTTTTGTTACACTTCTTAGTTAGTGTATATAAGTCACTCAGGGCATTTACCATTTCGTTTCTAAGCAAAAGTAAGGATGTTACCTCATTGTTGGTTTCCTCCTGTTCAGAATCTCCAGAGAGGTCAGCTTGCTCAGATTGGGATTGGTCAGCTCCATCATCTGCCATGAAACATATGTTGGATGTTTCATTTTGCTCAGCTTCAGATGATGTCGACTCATCACTGTCACTCCACGTGGCCACCATTGCCTTCTTGCTTCCATTCTTATCTTTCTTCAGATTAGGACAGCTTGACTTAATATGCCCAGTTTGATGGCACTCATAACATGTGACGGGCTTGGAGCTGTCCTTTTTGTATCTGGTGTCACTGGACTCAGCTTTATATCTGTCTCCTCTCTTGTATGGCCGCTTACTATTTTTTTCATTTCTTCTAAACATCTTTTTCATTTTTCTAGTAAACATGGCCATTTCCTCATCATCAGTCGACTCAGCTTCTGTGGAATCAGCTTTCATCACTAGTGATTTCTGTTTCTTGTCCTCAGATTTTTCTTTAGCTTCAAAGTTTTTCATGGAGATTTCATGGGTCAGCAAGGAACCGATCAGCTCATCATATTTGTATGTGGTCAGGTCCTGAGCTTCCTCTACAGCTGTCTTCTTGGCTTGCCAGCTTTTGGGAAGACTTCATAAGATCTTCTTCACTTGTTCTTCTTCAGTGAAATTCTTACCGAGTCTTTTAAGCTCATTTATTATGTTGGTGAACCTGGCATTCATTACTGAGATGTCCTCATTGTCAGTCATCTCGAACAGCTCATACAATCGCATGTGTTGGTTCACTTTGGATTCCTTGACCTTACTGGTGCCTTCATAAGTTACTTCCAGCTTTTTCCAGATCTCTTGTGCTGACTCACAACCTGAAATCTTATTGTATTCTGGAGCATCTAGAGCACAGTGAAGCATATTGATAGCCGAAGCATTATTTTGTAATTTTCTGAGGTCATCCTCTGTCCACTCAGCTTCACTTTTAACAACTTTCTCATTGTTAACAGTTTTGTATGGCACATGTGGACTTTGAACAATTGCAAGCCATGCACTCATGTTTGTGGCTTGTATAAAGTTCTTCATCCTATTTTTCCAGAATGTGTAATTTGACCCAAAGAATAGGGGAGGTCTAGTGATTGATAATCCTTCAGGGAGTATCTGTGTTGTTTGGTTTCCTGGGAGGAAACGAGTGCTATTCTCACCCATTTTTAGGGATCAGCTCAAGATTGTTAGATCTTTGAGTAGTGAGCTTAGGCTCTGATACCACTTGTTGGTCCCTAGTGATTAGTTCCAATGGGGGGTTAGGAACTAATGTAACTTTTTTGGCTTTTAACTATACTGACTTAATGTTATTTTAAGAGTTTGATAACTCAGCGTGTTGGTCAGCACGGCCGATTAATTAGTCAGACAGTTTTAGTTCTATGCTGACTAAGACTGCTTGACCTGAGAGTTGGGAATTGACACTTGAAAGGTCAGCTTCCAACTCAGCACTCAGATTTACTCAGTTTCAGTTTTAACAATTTATAAGCTGAGTAAATTTCACAAGCAACACATGCATATATATATATATATATATATATATATATATATTGAAAGAAAGAGTTTAGAAGTTACTCAGCACGACTTATCCTGGTTCGGCCTCTCTGCCTACGTCCAGTCCCCAGTTCCTCCTGGGATTTTCAATCCAATACTGAGCTCTTTCAAGGTAGAGCACAAACCCTTTACAAGGCAGTGAGTATGCAAGAGTACGTCCTCTATTCGTCTACTCAGCTCCTACTAAGTACTACAACCCAGCACTTAGATTTTTCTACCACTGAATACTTATAACCAAGTACCGAGTTCAACACTCTCAATATTCCTATTGATTACACACTTGTTCCTTTTCAACTAAAGAACACCTTAGATGATTACAAAACAATCAATTTAGCATTTACATAGAGAATAGAAAAGTTGGTGTAAGATCTTTTTGTATTTGAGTGCTTTGAAGATTTTCTCTCTTGTATTTTTCTTTTGATACTTTGGCAAATGATCCAAGAACTATCATTGTCCTTTTGTAGATGAATTTCTGAAGATTGAATCATTTAAGATGATTTAGCCGTTAAGTCCAAAACGGCTCTTTTAGCAGACAACTTCTGGTCAGCTTCAGTCTGTTCCGCCATTCCCTTTCTCTGTTTTCTTCAGGCGTCAGGTTTTGTCTTCTTGCATCAGACTTGTCTTTTTGTGCCAGTTGTCTTTTACCAATAATCCATAGACCCATGTTTCTTGGAATTAGTCTTCTGTGTATTTTCGAGGCTTCAATTATTGGTGCAGAAGTTTGGCAAACTTTGTCCTTTAGTTGAACGAATCTTTCATGCTGTCCTGACTGTCACTCAGCTTCATTCGTTATCTTTGAATGTTCAATTTTCATGCTGAGTTCCTTCTTAGTCAGTTCCGTTCTGTTTATTCAATTCTAAAAGTCTTCTAATTTGGTCAGCTTCGTTCTGGCAACTTTGAAGGAAGCTTCTGATGCTGAGTTCTCCTTCACTCAGCTTCTATTCTTTCATGCTGAGTTCCGTTCCACTCAACTTGGCTTATGCTGACTTTTGTCCTGTTTAACTTTATATATATTTTTGCACTCAATATTGAACAAACACGTTAGTACAATTAAATCAAAGCATTTAAATTTAATTGCCTCTTAATCATGGATGATTTTGTCAAATCAAAATCTTGTGGAAAGGTGTTTCAACACGGACTTCATCTTGAATCGACCTGTTGCAGATTCATCTTCTTCTTTCTCTATTATTGTATATTGAGAGCTTGAGGAGAGAGAATTTGAAGAGATAGAAAATTTGAGGAGATATAAATGATTATTGGGTAGAGAAATGACGAGGTGTAACCCAGTGTAAGATGTTCTGATGGGGTATATATACTCCTTTTTGTAACGTGTTCACCTTAATTGAACTTAATTAGATATCAGACTGAACAGTAACTCGGGGACGCCTCTAAAGTGATTCTGAGGTGCTCTTGCCGGGGTCGACGTCTCTGTGAGGGGATCGGTCCCTAGGAACACTCCGACGATCAAGTCAGTACTAGTTTGTGCGAGGTGCTAAGTAGTATAAGAGAGAGAGAGAGAGAGAGAGAGAGAGAGAGAGTACCATTGTATTAAGAGGTGTTTATAAGCATTGTTAGTGGGCATGTTATGTTGGCCCGCTGGGCCTTAACATGGGCATGACTCGTATTCCTAATCAAGTAGTCCCTCTTTCCCCCTCCCCCGAAGCAGAGTATTCCAACCATTGCATGTGAGGCATTTTCATTGGACGTGTTGAAAGATTAATGGTTTGTCATATTCCTCGTTCTAGAAGGAATAACAGTTTTATCATTAGTCATAATTTCTCATCTTAAAAGGAATAACAGTTGATTATGTTATTTATAAATCCGGATGTTATCAACGACATTGTCCCGTTTAATCAATTTGAATCAATCCATTAAACTTATTGATCCATAATCTAGTTATCAACTTGCTTGGACTTTTTGTTCAATTTTTAAAATATTACTTTTTCTTCCAAACTTGGTTTTGGCAGTATCGTTTTGTCTCAGTGAGAAATTAAAATTAACGTAAAGGAAATTTATAAAGACTTAAGATTTCATGTGTTGATTTCTTCACTTTTTATACTGCTGAATTTGTTGTATTGGTAACTGCTCTCAAACAATTGTTCTCCAACTTCCCCACGTTCAAGAATTCTTCACACCTCCTGCTTTCTTATAACAAATTATCTACACCCAAATCAACTCAACTTTCATTACCTTAATTGATCAACTCAAATAAACTAACTAAGAGCCCGTTCAGTAACAACAGACTCGGATTCGGTTTCGTGTTACGGCACTCTATGAATGTCTTCTTAGGAGCAAAAAATGGAATTGTTACAGGTTCCCCGGCTCCCCTAATAGCTGAAGCCCTTAGCTTTCGTGAAGCTCTTAGCTGGCTCAAATCCAAGCGATACACAAATGTAGTTATGGAATCCGACTCTCAACTGCTGGTTTTTTCTTTTCATAGTGTTAGTTTGGTAGTGTCCCCGTTTGGTTTGATCATTGAAGATTGTAAATCTCTTGCTCGAGATATATCTCTTCTTTCGTTAGTGTTCATTAAAAAACATCAGGTAGCTCATAGTTTAGCTAGAGCGTTTGTTTGTGTGTCTGAATGTGGTGAGTGGAGGTCTGTTCCACCACCCTTTATTCTTTGTGTTCTCCCATTGGAACCTTAATAAATCATTGTTTCATTTTTTGAAAAAAAAAACTAAGAGCCGTTTGTTTTTTGGGTTTCAGAAAAGGGTAAAGGAAAGAGGAGGTTTCATTCCTTCTATTGTTGTTTGTTTTACCAATTCAATCAATCTTTTTACCCTGTTTTAGTTTTGAGTTTACCATTAACTTCTCTAATCTCATTCCTCCAACCCCCCTAAGGTTTTCATTCCCTTTCCCCTCGTATCCCACTAATTTGAACATATACCCTCCTTATCAAATTTCATTTTAGTCTCTATTTTGTTTTTAATTTTTATTTTGTTCCATATATTTATTTATTTTTACTTTTTTAATCTTTGGATTAATTTTACTTTTGATCTTTATACTTATATATTATTTATTTATTTATGCTCAAAAAATATTTTTAACTAATTTTTGTTACAAATAATGTAATGGATGACCATTATACCCCTGTTACATCTATATATATATGTTACACCCATAAGTAATAAGAGATACACATTTACAACACGTTATCAGCACGAAACCCTAGCCGTCTTAGCACGCCTCCCATCAATCGTAGATGAAACCCTAGCCGTCTGAGCACGCCTCCCATCAATCGTAGACGATCCTAGCCACTATCGTTTTTATTCCATTTGTTGCACTATTGGTTCAGGTACGCTTCCGATTTTTATCTCGATGAATTAACATGAGAATTGTTTATGATTATTTTGCGACAATATTTGATTTGATTGTATTTAATATATTCTTGATTTTGTTGTATGAGATTCTGGTTTTCGCCATCGTTCGTCCTATATATTTTTTTTTTGCTTTCCGATTTCTCATCCATGCTTCAATTTCAACCATATTGTTCATATCGGCGAAATCAATCTAGGTTGGGGTTTCTGTTTGGGGGAGTTCTATCAGATTCCACCCAAGAAATTCCTCAATGGGTTTTGCGTCTTTGTTGGTATCTGATGTGTTCCATTTACTGTCACTTTGAGACTGTCTCTTAGATCTGTTTGCTGCTGTGCTCGATCCACTGGATTTTAATGCTCAGAGCATGAGAAATTGATGATGTATAGTTTTGGTTTATGACTTTGCGAAACTTTTGACCTTTTATCTGTTTCATCTTAACGATAGGTGTAAAGTGATTGTGAACTAGGAAAACATATACAATTATAGTTAATAGATGCAGTAATATAAGGGCGTGAGCAAGTGCATGTTGGATATGATATTCAAACATGTGATAGTCAATAAAGTTAAATTTTTATCTGTTAAATTGTGGAAACATTAGTCTTTCACTATTTCTGTGCTCATATGTTTACCAAATTATCATTCCACCCACCTCAGGAATATGTATCTTTACATACATTTCTCTGCAAGTTTAATGAAAAAAGAATACTATATATTAGAAATATTATTCTATTTATTATTTAGTTTATATTTATTTATTTATATGTATATATTCTGTTTTTATAATTATATAAATTATATATTTCGATGCTTAGATTGATCTCGTTTTGCTAAATTGATTAGTCTCTGCTCCGGTTGGACGTTTTTGTTCTCCATTTTTCTTTTAATGTCTCAATACTGTTGATGTTGCTTCTAATCTTATAGGGAAGCCACTGTGATATTCGGTGGCGGTGGTTGCATCTAATTCTCAATCCATACTTGATTGTATAATATAGAAGTATGAGCCTTAGTTTGTGCTTAATGCATTGATGGAAAACGTGAATATGCTTTAAGCTTGTTCCATTCTGTTTGTTTTTTCTTGTTCAAATGCCATAATCTCAAGCTAGCTTTAGTGTTCTTATTCTGATTGGTAACCTATTTTCATTTTTGTGCGCCTTGTGAAAAGTGAAACCTCTCTATTAGTCCCTTGTTGGAATTTTTACAACTGTTTCAAGTTATATGTTCAAACTTGGATATTTGATACTGCTCATATTATCCTATCTTCCAGTGCATATTCCTGACTTAGGAACTTTACTTTTTGATATTATTTATACCTTTTCAGCCTTTAGTAGCCTAGAAACTAGCCCTGAAATGAATTTGCAGGCTGTGCTGCATCAGGTGTGTTAATTATTCCTATGTGAAGCTAAAAGTTAGTATGGGAAAAACTCAAAGTGAAAAAAAAAAAAAAAAATAAATAAATAGAGGCAGAGACTCCCAGATTTATTTCTTCATTGTAAATTGGTAATTTTATCATTTCTTTTTAGTCTAGATGTTTATAATTTTTGTGAAGTCTTGTTCATCTAAACTTGTTACCTGATTTGCTTTTGGCTTGATGTTCTGCAATACTGTTATTAGCTGCTAATTGATCTTTATATTTATGGTTGAATGCATTGGTTTCATTTTCTAATTTAAATCTATTTTTTTTTGGTTTTGCAATAAATGGGACTCTCTGTGTTTGGACAAAGGGAACTATGTGATTAGTATGTTCTAATTGATAATTTGTTTTTCTTATATATATATATAGTGAACTATGTCGAACCTTACGAAACTTGAATTTGATGCCCTTGATATTACTGGAGACAACTATTTATCTTGGGTGTTAGATGCTGAAATTCACCTAGATGCAAAAGAATTTGGTGATACAATCAAAGCAGGAAATGAAGCAACCAGTCAAAACAAGGCAAAAGCTATGATATTTCTTCGTCATCACCTCCATGCAGATCTTAAAATTGAGTACTTGACTGTGAAAGATCCACAAGTCCTTTGGAATAATCTAAAGGATAGGTATGACCACCAGAAAAATGTGATATTACCTAAAGCTCGTCATGAATGGTCTAATTTAAGACTACAAGACTTTAAGTCAGTAAGTGAATATAACTCAGCCATGTTCAGAATTACTTCACAATTGCTATTATGTGGAGACAAAATCACTGATGCAGAAATGTTAGAGAGAACATACTCTACTTTTCATGCAAATAATGTTGTCCTGCAGACACAATATCGTGAAAAGGGGTTTAAGAAATATTCGGAGCTTATATCTTGTCTCCTTGTGGCTGAGCAAAATAATGAATTATTGATGAAAAATCATGCGTTGCGTCCAACTGGTTCTGCTCCATTCCCTGAAGCGAATGTGACATCATATAATATGAAAGAAAAGGATCATAATAGTAGTGGTCGAGGACGTGGCCGTGGACGTGGTCACGGACATGGACGTGGACGTGGATATGGTCGAGGTCGAGGTGGTTATTTTAAGAACTCACAATCCCACCAGAAGTGGGACAATAAAGATGGTCACAGACACGAAAAAGATAACAATGCAGGAGTGACCACTACATGTTACCGCTGTGGAGGAAAAGGCCATTGGTCTCACACATGTCGTACACCAAAGCGTTTTGTTGATCTTTATCAGCAATTGTTGAAGCAAAACAACAAGAAAGAAACAAATCTTGTGTATGAAGATGGCGAAGATGACTTTGATTGTAGAAATACAACCCTGAAGGTTGATGATTTCATTCCCCCCTCTGGCAATGATATAAATTAGACATAGAAATAGTAGACATTATTTTCATTATTTTTGGATGTTACTAGGATTTCTTTATTATTATGTTTTTATGGATTTGTGTTAAACTATGAGTTTATGATTTTATGGATTTTATTTTGAATTTTATATACATGAGATATTATTGAACTTGAGTTATTAAAGTTATTTATGTGACTATTAATTTATTTATTTTGAAGAACATGGATAGTGAAGAATTATGTCTAGCAGACAGTGCAACTACTCATACCATATTGAGAAGTAGAAAATATTTCTCTCATTTGACAATGAAAGAAACTTATGTTAATACTATATCGGGTAGCTCAAAGATTATTTAAGGCTCCGGAAGAGCAAATATATTATTATCTATGGGAACGAAATTTGACATTATGGATGCATTATACTCTCCCAAGTCTCAAAGAAATTTATTGAGTTTTAAAGATATCCGTCAGAATGGATATCATATTGAGACAATAAGTGAAGGAAATGTAGAATACCTTCAAATCACGAGTATTACCCAAGGCACTAAACATGTTGTTGAGAAATTACCTGCATTCTCCACTGGATTGTACTACACTAATATTAGTACAATTGAATCATATGCTATAGTAAACCAGAAGTTTACTGATAATGTTACTGTTTGGCATGACCGATTAGGCCATCCGGGTTCAATAATGATGCGAAAAATAATCAAAAATTCATGTGGACATTCATTGAAGAACCAGCAGATTCTTCCTAATGATTTTACATGCGCTGCTTGCTCACAAGGAAAATTAATAATTAGGCCTTCATCAGCCAAAGTTATACATGAATCAATCAATTTTCTGGAACGCTTACAAGGAGATATTTGTGGGCCAATTCACCCACCGTGTGGATCATTTAGATATTTTATGGTTTTAATCGATGCCTCGACTAGATGGTCACACGTCTCCCTATTATCAACTCGCAACCTGGCGTTTGCGAGATTACTTGCTCAATTAATTAGATTAAGAGCACATTTTCCAGATTTTCCTTTGAAGGCAATTCACCTCGATAATGCTGGTGAATTCACTTCACAAGCTTTTAATGATTATTGTATGTCCATTGGGATAAATGTTGAACATCCTGTAGCTCATGTTCATACACAAAATGGTCTAGCTGAATCGTTAATCAAACGTTTGCAGTTGATTGCTAGACCATTACTTATGAAGTCCAAACTTCCAATATCAGCTTGGGGACATGCTATATTACATGCAGCAGCATTAATTCGCATCAGGCCAACGAGTAATCAACAATTCTCCCCATCACAATTGGTTCTTGGTCAGGAACCAAATATTTCTCATTTGAAAGTTTTTGGATGTGCGGTATATGTTCCAATTGCTCCACCACAACGCACTAAGATGGGTCCTCAAAGGAGGATGGGAATATATGTTGGTTTTGAATCCCCATCAATCATTAAGTATCTAGAGCCAGCTACTGGAAATCTATTTAAGGCTCGATTTGCTGACTGTCATTTTAATGAGTCAGTTTTTCCAACATTAGGGGGAGAAAAGAAACAGTTGGAAAAAGAAATTAGTTGGAATGAATTATCTCTGTCTCATTTTGATCCTCGTACTAAAGAATGTGAAATAGAAGTTCAAAAGATAATTCATTTACAAAACTTAGCGAATCAATTGCCAGACGCATTTTCTGACCCAAAGAGAGTGACCAAATCACATATTCCAGCTGTAAATGCTCCATATATAATTGAAGTCCCTGAAGGACAACATCCAACTGCTAATGAGTCTCACACACGCATGAAGCGTGGTAGACCTATCGGTTCCAAAGATAAGAATCCTCGAAAAAGAAAAGGAGCAGAAATTGACAATGGCCTTTCCGAGGAACCAAAGAACAATGAAGGATCTCCTGAAGAGACTATAAACATGACAAAGAAAGAAATTCAGGTACATGAGAATGAAGAGATCTCTATTAATTATGTCATGTCTGGAATAAAATGGAATCGAAATAAAATCGACGTCGATGAAATTTTTACATGCAATGTAGCAGTTGATGTTATGGATAAAAATGAGGATCATGAACCAAAATCCATTGAGGAGTGTACACAAAGTAATGATTGGCCAAAATGGAAAGAAGCAATTGAGACAGAATTGAAATCTCTTGCAAAGAGAGAAGTATTTGGACCTGTAGTCCGTACACCTAAAGGTGTAAAACCAGTGGGACATAAATGGGTCTTTGTGAGAAAAAGGAATGAAAATGGAGAAATTGTGAGATATAAAGCACGCTTGGTTGCACAAGGATTCTCACAAAGGCCTGGAATTGATTATGAAGAAACATATTCCCCTGTGGTGGATGCAACTACTCTTAGGTTTCTCATAAGTCTGGCAATGAGAGAAGGACTTGATTTACGTTTAATGGACGTAGTCACAGCCTACTTATATGGTCCACTGGATAATGAAATTTATATGAAAGTCCCAGAAGGATTTAAACTGCCAGAAGCAGCAAGATCTAGTTCTCGAGAACATTACTGCATAAAGTTAAATAGATCTCTTTATGGATTGAAACAATCAGGGCGTATGTGGTATAATCGCCTTAGTGAATATTTGATAAGAGAAGGCTATAAGAATGACCCTATCAGCCCGTGCATTTTTATTAAGAGATTTGGGTCTGGATTTGTCATAATTGCAGTGTATGTTGATGATTTAAATATCATCGGAACTCCTGAAGAGATTTCACATACAGTGGAATATTTGAAAAAAGAATTTGAGATGAAAGATCTTGGAAAGACAAAATTTTGCTTGGGATTGCAAATTGAACATCTGAAAGATGGAATACTTCTGCATCAAACAACATACACAGAAAAGGTGCTTAAGAGATTCTATTTTGATCAAGCACACCCGTTGAGTAGCCCAATGGTTGTAAGATCACTTGATGTGGATAAGGACCCATTTCGTCCTCGGGAAAGCAATGAAGAAGTTCTTGGTCCAGAAGTACCATACTTAAGTGCAATTGGGGCATTGATGTACCTTGCTAGTCATACAAGACCCGACATATCATTTTCTGTGAATTTGTTAGCAAGGTTTAGCTCATGTCCAACCCGAAGGCATTGGAATGGGATTAAACATGTATTCCGTTACCTTCAAGGTACGAAAGATATGGGCTTATTCTTTTCTAACCAGTCCAAAGAAGACTTGATTGGTTTTGCTGATGCAGGATATTTGTCTGATCCTCATACTGCTCGATCACAAACGGGATATGTGTTTACATGTGGTGATACTGCAATTTCTTGGCGTTCTATGAAGCAAACCATAGCAGCTACTTCTTCTAATCATTTAGAAATTTTAGCTATTCATGAAGCTAGTCGTGAATGTGTATGGTTACGGTCTGTAACTCAACATATTCGAGAAGATTGTGGTCTATCTACCGGAAAAGAAGCTCCAACAGTTTTGTATGAAGATAATGCTGCATGTATTGCCCAACTGAAGGAAGGGTACATTAAAGGAGATAGAACGAAGCATATCTTACCAAAATTCTTCTTCACCCATGATCTACAAAAGAATGGTAATGTGAAAGTTCAACAGATTCGTTCAAGTGACAATTTGGCAGATTTATTCACCAAGGCGCTTCCAACTGCTACTTTCAAGAAGTTAGTTTATCGCATTGGATTGCGTCGTTGTAAAGATTTTTAGCTATGTATTCATGAGGGGGAGTAAATGCGTGTTGCACTCTTTTCCTTGACCATGGTTTTTTTCCCACTGGGTTTTCCTGGTAAGGTTTTTAATGAGACAGCATCCCCAAGCGTATTTACTTATTTTGTATAATGGACATCCAAGGGGGAGTGTTACAAATAATGTAATGGATGACCATTATACCCCTGTTACATCTATATATATGTTACACCCATAAGTAATAAGAGATACACATTTACAACAATTTTTACTTTTTGATTTTTATTTTGATCCTTATATTTTTTTATCCCTAGATTAATCTCACTTTTGATCTTTATAATTATTTGTTTTTACTTTTTTATCCTGAAAAATAATTTTGACAAATATTTTTCTTTTATCATATTATTCGGTTTGGGTATTTATTTTTAATTAGTTTAAAATAATTATTTTCTTTTTAAAATAGAATATTTATGTTTTTATTTATTTATTTTATTTCAATTTCATCGTCTTTTGATTTTAATGGTTGAATAAATTGATTTTCATTCTACATGTGATTGATTTATTAATATAGATACATGTATGTATAGAAATTATTGTTAGAAACACAACTCTGGTTTATTATCTCATTTCAACCAAATAGTTATAAAGGGAATCGTGGTTATCTCATTCCATTTGTGGAGCCGAAACAAACAGAGAATGGAATTCTGGGTCATTCTATTCATTTCTTTTTGTTTCCCTTTCTTGATTCCATTCCGTTACCCTGTGAGAATCAAACACTCATTATTAATTACTTTAAAAACCAAAATTTTATTAATTAATTCTATATTAATTTAATTAATTGGGTGAGAAAAAAAATTTAGTTACAAATTTAAGTCGTAATGAATCATGGATGAAACAACAATATTATAAGGACATGTTAATTTGGTTTTGTAATCTAGTATAGTGAGACTGTTGGTGGAGTTCAACTCTTCAAGTACCCTACAAAATCTTATAATTCCGCATAAATATATAATTACAGAGTCAGTCATATTGATGATCCGATGCACACCAAGGACGGTTGATATTTGTTCAAGATTGCATATCATATCAACTTCAGGCAGTATTCCATGAAATTGACAACTTAAACTCGTGTCTTCTTATCATCATTTTGCAAATCCATTTTCCTTTTTCAATTTTTATTTAAAAGAAAACTAAAACCATCTTTATCTTCTTCCTACCTATGTTATCCATTTTAAATGTGATTTATCAACCAAAATAATAATCTTAACACCGTAACTATGAGATCACTGCTATCTAAATCAATTTTATTTAGGATAAGTATAAACAAATGTAAATTTAAAATTAATTCTCGCTAAATACATCTCAATCAAAGACTAAATAATATTAACGGTGACTGATTTTCTTATCAGTTATATATATATATATATAGATTATTTCACAATGTGTATTGTCCATCTATAGATACTTTTGAAAAATGTATAATTTATTAGGGTGGATTGTAATATCAAATTACAAAACATATTACTATAAATACAATATTGGAAATATGTGTATTATACACACGAGAGTAGGGAAGGATGTACAATGAATTTTCCCGCACATGATTCCAAATTTAAGGACCTAATTTTTATTATTATACAAATTTAAATAAATTATTGTTATTAATTATTATGTAAAAAATTAAGTGAATGTTAAATTATCCAGAAAATTAACGCTCTAAGGCCCCGTTTGGTACGCTGTAATGGACGTCGTAATAGAATGCCCATTACAATGGAGATTCATTATCATGTTTGATTAATCATATAATTTTTGTCGTAATGGAATCACCATTATATCATTCAATTTTTCTTCACAGATTTATGTAATGGGCATTACAAACAAAATAGATATGAATCCCCATTACGATTAGCCCTTGTATTTTTATTACTAACGGCGAAATACGAAAAAAACATGAAAACATAAAAACCGAAAAAATGCGAAAATGTGAAAAAACCGAAAACGAGCAAAAAATGAAAAAACATGAAAACGAGAAAAAATATAAAAAACACGAAATGGTAAAATGAGAAAAAACATGAAAAAATGTGAAAAAACCGAAAACGAGAAAAAATACAAAAAATGAAAAACATGAAAACGAGAAAAATTATGAACAACACGAAAATGGTAAAATAAGAAAAAACACGAAAAAAATGTGAAATGGAAAAAACTGAAAAAACAAAAATGAGAAAAACAACGAAAAATGAAAAAGAAATTGAAGAAAACATGAAAATCCGAAAAATGCAAAAAAAAAAAAAAGGGTTTTGCTATTAACCGATCCAATCGAATAACTACCGTTCCTATTTACACTAATTGAAATTCGTCTCCAAAAACTAACCGATCCAATCAATATATATAAAAAATTCATCCAAAATGTACTAAACGGGTGATTCACACCATTCCGCCTAGGCAGAAACGCATGAACTATCCGTTTCTGCCCTGGCAGAAACGGGTGATCCACCCGTTTTTGCCTAGGCGGAATGGTGTGAATCACCTGTTTAGTACATTTTGGATGAATTTTTTTTCCGAATCCGGAAATGGAACTCGTGTTTTCGATTCGATTTTCAAATAAAAATATTTATCCGGAGAATTATTAGTCTTTTTCCTTTACCGTGTTTAAATTCCATGAATGTTGTTCGGGTTTTTGAATTTCGAAGAAATTTGAGAGAATTTCAGTTTTTGAGTTTAAAAAATGAAAAGGGCAAAAGTGTCCAAAAGGGCCGGTGATAAGTAATTTGAGGGTGGTATATAGCAATCCGCAAAAAAACATGAAACTTGTATTTAACTAATATAAACCTACGTATTATGGATTTTATTAAAATTTGCCAACTAAACATGGTAATGTAATCATGATTCCATTCTATTACATTACACATTTGATTACATTACAACTTTAATTACATTACATTGCATTACAACGTAGCAAACGGATCCTCAAAGTCATAAAGAGTCCAAGTTTTAATACAATTAAGACCATTACTTTCTATTGATTGAACTTTAATTGTTTTCAATTTTTTTTTTTTTTTTTGAAAATGATTACTTGTTTTTTCATGGTGAAAATTGCTTGTTTTCAATTTTAATACAATTCAATATATAGATAATTTAAGGCTTATATATCATTTTTCACGTTTCATGAATTTTTAAAGCGTTCTGATAGCTCCATCAACTTGCTTAAATGTCTCATTAGCTTCCTTAATTTGCTTAAAATATAATCAATTAATCATTCGGTTGTAAAAAAAATAAGCTAAGCTCCATGCGAAATCTGTGTTGCACGTACCTTGAAAAAGTAAAACGACCAAGATCGTGATATGAGGTTCTAATATAAAAGATGATAAGTCTTACAGTTGAGGAAATAAAAACTTCCTTTTTAATATGTTTTAATCTATCATGTGAAGGCGTGTGAAACACATCTTTCGCATGTAGCTTACTTCTTTGCAATCAAGTGATTAATTGATTATATATTTTAAGCAAGTTGATGGGCTATCGTGACACTTTGAAAGTTCAGGACTAATCGAGCTTTTTGAACAAATCCAGAGGGAAATTGATATATTAAGCCTAATTTAATATTATATAAACTATAAGGACTAGATGAGGGGTTTGGTGTTCAATTCGATAAAAGTTACGGTCGTGTTCAGTTCAATTTATAAACAAGTCGAGCTTGAGTATGATTTTTTAGGTTCGATTCGTAAAGGAGCTGGCCTTGAGCATGATAAAACTCGGATCGAAAGCTCATGAACAAGCTCGGTTATAGGTTTTTGAACAAGTTAATGAACAAACTCGATTATAATGTTCATGAACAGGCTCATGAACAAGCTTGGTTTGACTATTTTTTAATAATAGTATTTTTATAAAGGGTGAAATATAAAATTACGTAGTTTTGTACTATGTAGCGTGTGAACACAATTAATGAATTTTTTAGGGACAAAGTCCATGAACATAATTAACGAGGTGCTTGCAAGCAAAACTCGTGAATAAATAAACAAGATACTGCGAGCAGCTCACGGTTAGATAACTTTCTTAATGATCAAGCTCGAATAGGATGTTCAGGTCAAACTGAGCTCGAGCTCGGCCTTGTACATATTATGTCGAGCCGAGCATGAGTAGGCCAAAGCTCGACTTAGCTCGGCCATGGATCTTGGATTCGCCTGGTCCACTTCTCAGTGATGAAGATAAGGCAGATGAGCTTCATCTCGCCCGGTTCTCCCTATATATCTAGAGTATCTAGACTAATTCGCCTTCTCCTCGTGCATGGGAGGCTCCAAGGGGAGGCCGTATAGCTGGCCGCCAAGGGCCTCTTAGTTAGAAAGGCCTCCGATCAAAACTTCATATTTTTTTAGAAAAATATAGTACATGAATTTTTTTTGAAACAAAACTTTATTAATAAGCCAAAACCTAGCAAAAGTTTAATACAGATAGTAGAATAAAATTTGGAATAACATTAAAGTAACTCAGACTAGAATAATGAGAAGCCGCTCGAGCCAATGCATGAGCTAAGCTATTTGCTTGACTTCTAATAAATCGGATAGTAGACCCGTTGTTAAGTAACATGAGAGAACGACCTTGGGCAATAATATCGCCAAACTCGGACCGATCCATCTGACACGACTGGATGGCCTTCGTCGTCACCTGCGAATCCGTCTCAAACAACACGTTTTCTAGCCATGTTTCTTTAGCCTAGGTAATTGCATGCAGTAGAGCCCAAACTTCCCTTTCTTTGACATCCATAAGACCATCTATCGTAGCTGTTCGAGCATTCAAGGAAGTACCATCGACGTTCTTCAGCACAGATCCACATCCCATTTTCCCTAGTATAGTGAATAGACTAACATTAATATAGCAAGAAAACGAACCTAGCGGTGGCCGATGCTATAACTTCTCACATCCACTCGCATTAGTAGCAGGTCTAGGGGTTTTCCATCTCTCGTGAGCTTGCTTCCAGTCTGCTAGATATCTCATGTTGCCCGCTATTACCTCCGCTGTAGAATTTGTCATCTGGCGCCAAAGTCGCCCATTACGTGATTCCCACCAACTCTAAAGCAGCATAAATCGTTCGACCCAAAAAGTACCGCCAGTCCTGCAAATATGAAAGAAAAAAGCTGCAAAATTATCTGCACCAATCCCTAGTTTGGTTAATAAGATCAATCAATCCCCCATCTCTCCATACTTCCTGGACTTTGGGGCACAACACAAACAAATGCCACACATCCTCAATATCCAATGAGCACATCACGCAACCATCATCCACCCACTCATCGGCATCGCAATCGATAACATGTCGGGACGCAGTCTCTAGCAAGCCTCCAACAGAAATACCACACTTTGAATGGAACCGCTGCCTCTCAAATGGACTGTCAGAGACCCTTGACCCAAAGATTCTCATTGTCAAAAATACCCTCAGTTGTCAGCCTATATGTGCTTCCCACAGAATAACATCCGTTGTTAGACCCATGCCAAATAAATTGATCATGTCTCCCCTCTAACCATGGTGTTGAACATCTTATAGTCGTAATGTCTTACTCAAAAAAGATTTTCTACAGGAGCTCGAAGTCCCAATCAATAGAATTCGGGATAAATAGATCACATACCCGACGATTCTCCAACCCCACCACCATCAGAGTAGTAATTATCTGAAAATGCGAGTCCCAAAGCCACAGATCCTTCTAGACATCAATGGATTGACCATTCCGAATCTTCCACCTACCATTCTTTTGAAGCAATAACTGAGAACCTCAAATGCTCTGCCAAATATAGCTGGGTGAATAGCCAAACCTAGCATTCAAAAAATCCCCTTATGGATAATATTTTGCTTTATATACTTTACTCACAAGAGAATTAAGGGATGATTGTAATCACCACCATTATTTTCCCATCATTACTAAATTAAAGGCAGTGAAATCCCTAAAACCCAAACCTCTTTCATCTTTTGAGATACACAATTTATCCCAAGACATCCAGTTAATCCCACGGGAGCCATCCTTTTTATTGCCCCACCAGAACGAATTCAACATTCTCTATAATTCCTCAGCAGTCAAAATTGGGAGCATAAAGACACTCATAAAATAAATAGGAAGGGCCTGACCAGCAGCCCTGTTCAGCGTTGCTCTCCCTGCCTTTGATAATGGTTTAGCTCTCCAAGCTTGGAGTTTTTTTCCACAACATATCCTTTAGGTGAGAAAATCCTGGATTAAATCTGTTAGGGCCCGAGGATTTTTCAGGGTGCATCTCGAACAATGCAGCCCTAAATTCCTCCAGCGTGAAAGGCTCCAACACTCTGTCATTATCATGTGTAGTAACTTTAGGGCTGATCAAATCAGTAACAAACTCCACAAACCCTTCACTGATTCTTTCTTATTATCCAGGAAATTCTTCCACTTATGTGGTTCAACCCATTAACAATAGAAATCATCATAACCCTTTTTGTGGGCCACTAGAGTAAAAAACAAAACTCACCTTAGTCAATGATATTTCCAGATCTTCACATATCTTCATTCAAGCTAACATCTCCAGCCAAGCATTAGTAGAAAATTAACTTGGGAAAATATTGAACTCATTGCATATGTCAACAATAGATTGGGGCAAAGGAAACCTCATCCCTACTCCAAGTGAATCTCAAACACACCTAGGCACTCCCGATTGTCGGTCTGAGCGTGGTGTTTCTCTAGTATCATAACAAAATTTTGGAAGAATGGGTACTTTTCCTATGGACCCAACACTTCCTCATCGCTAAGAAGTAAGGGTTGATCCTAATATTAGGATTCACATTTTGGACACTACCATGCCCACACGAACTCACATTGAGATCAGATGACCTTGCTCGGCTAGTAGCTGGCCTTCCTAGCATATTGATACAATGTGTCTGAATGCCAGATGTTGACTCTGTTGGTCCCTGATAATTAGTTCCAAGGGGGGGTTAGGAACTAATATAACTTTTTCGCGTTTTAATTAAGCTGACTGGAAGTAATTTTGAGAGTTTATTAACTCTGCTTTTGGTCAGCTTGGTGAGATATGTTTGAAAACAGCTTTAGTCAGATGTTGACTAAAATTGTTTTCTTGTGAGTTGAGAATGGACACTCTTGGAGGTCAGCTTCTAACTCAGCACCACTTATTTACTCAAGGTCAGCTTAGCCAATTTATATGCTGAGTAAATTTAGCAAACAACACATACAATATAAGAGAGAGTTCAGAGATTACTCAGTATCACTTATCCTGGTTCGGCCTTTCTGCCTACGTCCAGTCCCCAGAGTCCTCCGGGCTTTTTGAATCCAATACTGAGCTCTTTAATGGTAGAGCACAAACCAATTACAAGGCAGTTGAATATGCAAGAGTACCTTCCTCTATTCGTCTACTCAACTCCTACTAAGTGCTACAACCCAGCACCTAGATTTCTCTACCACTGAATGCTTACAACCAAGCACTCAGCTTAACACTCTCAATATTCCTATTGATCACAAACTTGTTCTTTTTATGCTAAAGAACACTTTAGATGATTACACAACAATCAAACTAGCATTTACACAGAGAATAGAAAAGTGGGTGTAAGATCCTTTTGTATTTAAGTGCTTTCAAGATTTTCTCTCTTTTTATTTTTCTCTTTATGCTTCGGTGATAATCCAAGGTTCTTCATTGTCCTTTTATAGAAGGAAATTGCAGATTTGGATCCTTGAATTGTTGTTACCGTTAACACCAAAACGGCTCTTTTGGGGAACAATTTTTGGTTAGTCTTCAGACTGCTCCGCCATTCCCTTTCACTGTTTTCTTCAGGCGTCAGGTTTGTCTTCTTGCGTCTGGCTTGTCTTTTTGTGCCAGTTGTCTTTTACCAATAATCCAACGTCCCATGACTCTTGGAATTAGTCTTTTAGGTGTCTTCGAGGTTCCAATTATTGGTGCAGAAGATTGACAGACTTTGTCCTTTAGTGAACGGATCCTTCATGCTGTCCTGACTGACATTCAGTTTTCTTCGTAATCTTCGGATGTTCGACTTCTAAGCTGAGTGCATACTTGATCAGCTCCGTTCTGTGTAACCGCTTCTGAAGAAATCCTCAACTTTAGTCAGCTTCGTTTTGCTTCTGAGTTTTACTCCACTCAGCTTCCATTCTGTCATGCTGAGTTGCTTTCCACTCAGCTTTGCTTATGTTGACTTTTGTCCTGTCTTTACTTTATATATTTTTGTACTCAATATTGAACAAACATATTAGTACAATTAAATCAAAGCATCTAAATTTAATTGCCTCTTAATCATGGATGATTTTGTCAAATCAAAATCTTGTGGAAAAGGTGTTTCAACAGACTCGAGGAAATGACATCCTCCTGAAGTACTCTTCCGTTCTAGCTTATCTCGTCCATAGTCAGCATCAGTATATCCAATGAGTGTGAAGTCATTTGAGGTTGGATACCATAGACCTGCATTAACTGAGCTTTGCAATTATCTAAAAATTCTTTTTACAACAGTTAGATGAGATTCCCCGGGGTCAGCTTGATATCTAGCACAATAGCATATTGAGTATTGAATATCCGGTCTACTGGCTGTGAGATAGAGTAAAGAACCTATCATACCTCGATGGAGTTTACTATCAACTGACTTACTCTTCTCATCCTTGCATAGGACAGTATCAGTACCCATAGGGGTTGATATTGGTTTGCAATCTACCATGCTGAATTTCTTTAACATTTCATTGGTGTACTTAGACTGACTTATAAAGATGCCATTCTTACCTTGCTTGATTTGAAGTCCAAGGAAGAAGTTGAGTTCACCCATCATGGACATTTCGAACTCAGTTTGCATCTGTTGGCTAAATTCTTTGCACAAAGATTCGTCAGTAGCACCAAAAATTATATCATCTACATATATCTGTGCAAGTAGGGTATGTTTACCCTTTTTCTTAATAAACAAGGTTGTGTCAACTTTTCCCCTGACATAGTTCCTGGTCAGCAGGAAGTTGGTCAACCTCTCATACCAAGCTCTTGGAGCTTACTTTAGGCCGTACAGGGCCTTTTTGAGTTTATAAACGTGGTTTGGAAATTTTGGATCTTCAAACCCAAGAGGTTGATTAACATATACCTCTTCGTTTATAAAGCCATTAAGAAATGCACTTTTCACATCCATTTGATATAGTTTAAAATTCATGTAACTGGCATAGGCACACAATATACGTATAGCTTCTAATCTAGCAACAGGAGCAAATGTTTCTCCATAGTCTATACCCTCTTGCTGACTGTAGCCTTGGGCTACAAGTCGAGCTTTGTTTCTAATCACATTTCCATGCTCATCTAGCTTATTTCTAAAGACCCACTTGGTCCCTATGGGCTTTTGATTCCTAGGTTTAGGTACTAAATCCCATACCTCATTTCTGGTGAATTGGTCAAGCTCTTCTTGCATAGCATTGATCCAATATTCATCTTGCTCAGCATCAGCAAAGTTCTTTGGCTCATGTATTGAGACGAATGCAACATTGCTGAGGTATTTTCTAAGCTGATCTCTAATCATTAATTTGTTGTTGGCGGCATCAAGAATGGCTTGTTCTGTATGTCCCCTTGGGATCTTTATTTCCTTGGGCAGTGTTGAGTCGTTTGGAAGAGGTGTTTCTACAATCTCTACAGGAATAGATTGGTCAGCAAATGATATTTCAATTTCTTGCTTACCTTGGGTCAGCTTCTGTATAGTTGACACAGAGGCTTCTGGTTGATCAGCGGAAGCTGAGCCTGGTTCATCTTCTTCAGGCTGAGCTGACTTACCTGTAGGGTCAGTTTCATCGAACTCAACATGTACAGACTCTTCTACAACCTGAGTTCTTTTATTAAATACTTTATATGCTTTACTGTTTGTTGAGTACCCTAAAAAGATCGCCTCGTCAGTTTTAGCATCAAATTTAGCAAGGTTGTCCTTTGTATTGAGTATAAAGCATTTACACCCAAAGGTACGAAAGTATCCAATGTTGGGCTTTCGTCCTTTCCAAAGCTCATATGAGGTTTTCTTAAGTATAGGTCTAACTAGAGCCCTATTCAGTATGTAACATGCCGTGTGAACATCTTCACCCCAGAAGTACTTTGGAAGCCTATTTTCACTCAGCATTGTCCTAGCTATTTCGACAATGGTTCTATTTTTCCTTTCAACGACCCCATTTTGTTGTGGTGTTCTAGGAGCAGAGAAGTTGTGGTCAATACCACTGGTTTCACAGAATTCATTAAACTGTTGGTTTTTGAATTCTCCACCATTGTCGCTTCTAATGTGAGCTACTCTTAGGTCTTTGTCATTTTCAAGCTTTTTGATCATTGTGATAAACATCTCAAAGGTTTCATCCTTGCTACTCAACAAGATGATCCAAGTGTACTGAGAGAAATCATCTACAATAACCAAGGAAAATTTCTTACCTCCCAAGCTGAGTGGCTGGATAGGTCCGAAAAGATCCAAGTGTAGTAATTCCAATGGTCTTTTGGTTGAGACAATATTTTTGCTATGAAATGACTTTTTAGTTTGTTTGCCTTGCTGACAGGCTTTACACAGTTGATCTTTTTCAAACTTTAACTTGGGTAATCCCTCAACTAATTGCTTTCTAGCTAATTTGGCAAGAAGGTCCATGCTGACATGCCCAAGTCTTCTATGCCGTAGCCAGGAGTTGTCCTCTTTAGACACTAAGCATATGTTTTTAGAAAACTGTTTTTCTAAGTTTAACATGTATACATTTTCTACACGAGGGGCAGTTAAAATTAATTCATTTGTATTTTCCTCGAGTATTTGACACTTAGTATCATCAAATACAACTCTTCTGCTGCTCTTGCAAAGCTGAGCTACACTCAGCAGATTGTATTTGAGACCTTTAACTAAGGAGACAGACTCAATAGTTGGGTTACCTCCGATAGTACCTGAGCCGACTATCTTACCCTTCTTGTTGTCTCCAAAGCTTACACTTCCACCTCGTTTAAGCTCTAATGTGATGAACTGAGTTTCATCACCTGTCATATGCCTTGAGCATGCGCTGTCTATATACCATAGTTTTGACTTCTCCACGCATGTCAAGCTGACCTGCAGTTTAAACTATTCATTTTTAGGTACCCAATTTCCTTTGGGTCCTTTCTTGTTAGTATAAACAGGTGCAAAATCATATTTTAACTTGTGACGGAATACTTTTATGGTGTGGCCTAGCTTACCACAGAAATCACAAAAAGGTACCCTTTGTGCGTTGAACTGAGTATAGTCAGCATTATTGTGTTGGGCATGCCTACATACTTTTATGGTATGCCCTTTTCTTCCGCAGAAGTCACATTGGATAGTCCGCTTGTTATGCCAACACACATCCTTTGTGTGTCCCCTTTTTCCACAACACTCACATTGAGTAAATTGCTTATGCTGACTAGTATTTGCGTACTCAGCATGGGGTTTATTTCTATTTGAGCCCTTCCCTTGACTCTGTAACATTGTGATATCCTTTCTAAGTTTCTTTGACTCAGATTGAACCTCCGTGACAAACTTATGTAGGATTTGCATGTTGGTATGCAAGTCAGAGTTGTCCTGGAGAAGATATCGGAAGTCACTCAGTTTGACCTCTTCAATCTCATCACAGCGCCTGCTGAGTGCCTTAATCTTTTTGTTACACTTCTTAGTTAGTGTATATAAGTCACTCAGGGCATTTACCATTTCATTTCTAAGCAAAAGTAAGGATGTTACCTCATTGTTGTTTTCCTCCTGCTCGGAATCTTCAGAGAGGTCAGCTTGCTCAGATTGGGATTGGTCAGCTCCATCATCTGCCATGAAACATATGTTGGCTGTTTCATTTTGCTCAGCTTCGGATGATGTTGACACATCACTGTCACTCCATGTGGCTACCATAGCCTTTTTGCTTCCCTTCTTCTCCTTTTTGAGGTTGGGACAGCTTGACTTGATGTGCCCAGTTTGATGACACTCAAAGCATGTGACAGACTTCGAGCTGTCCTTCTTGTACTTGTCACTTGACTCGGCTTTATACTTGTCATTTCTTCTAAATGACCTTTTGCCGTTCCTATCATTCCTTCTGAACAGCTTCTTTATTTTTCTGGTGAACATGGCTATTTCCTCATCATCAGTTGACTCAGCTTCAGTCGAGTCAGCTTTCATGACAAGTGACTTTTGTTTCTTATCTTCTGATTTTTCTTTCTCTTTGGCTTCAAAGTTTTTTATAGAGATTTCATGGGTCAACAGGGATCCGATCAGCTCATCATATTTATAGGTAGTCAAGTCTTGAGCTTCTTCTACGGCTGTTTTCTTTGCTTGCCAACTCTTAGGCAGACTTCTCAGAATTTTCTTCACCTGTTCCTCTTCAGTGAAGTTCTTTCCAAGCCTTTTTAGCTCATTTATAATATTTGTGAACCTTGCGTTCATTTATGAGATGTCTTCATTCTCATTCATCTCAAACAGCTCATAGAGTCTCATATGTTGATTGACTTTAGACTCTTTAACTTTGCTTGTGCCTTCATAGGTTACTTCAAGCTTTTTCCAAATCTCCTGTGCTGACTCGCAACCTGAAATCTTATTGTATTCTACAGCATCTAACGCACAGTGAAGCATGTTTATAGCCGAAGCATTATTTTGTAATTTTCTGAGGTCATCCTCTGTCCACTCAGCCTCACTTTTAACAATTTTCTCATCGTTAACAGTTTTGTATGGCACATGTGGACCTTGAACAATTGCAAGCCATGCACTCATGTTTGTGGCTTGAATAAAGTTTTTCATCCTATTCTTCCAGAATGTATAATTTGACCCAAAGAATAGGGGAGGTCTAGTGATTGATAGTCCCTTAGGGAGTATCTGTGTTGTTTGGTTTCCTGGAAGGAACCGAGTGCTATTCTCACCCATTTTTAGGGATCAGCTCAAGATTGTTAAATCTTAGAGTAGTGAGCTTAGGCTCTGATACCACTTGTTGGTCCCTGATAATTAGTTCCAAGGGGGGGGGGGGGTTAGGAACTGATATAACTTTTTCGCGTTTTAATTAAGCTGACTGGAAGTACTTTTGAGAGTTTATTAACTCTGCTTTTGGTCAGCTTGGTGAGATATGTTTGAAGACAGCTTTAGTCAGATGTTGACTAAAATTGTTTTCTTGTGAGTTGAGAATTGACACTCTTGGAGGTCAGCTTCTAACTCAGCACCACTTATTTACTCAAGGTCAGCTTAGCCAATTTATATGCTGAGTAAATTTAGCAAACAACACATACAATATAAGAGAGAGTTCAGAGATTACTCAGTATCACTTATCCTGGTTCGGCCTTTCTGCCTACGTCCAGTCCCCAGAGTCCTCCGGGCTTTTTGAATCCAATACTGAGCTCTTTAACGGTAGAGCACAAACCAATTACAAGGCAGTTGAATATGCAAGAGTACCTTCCTCTATTCGTCTACTCAACTCCTACTAAGTGCTACAACCCAGCACCTAGATTTCTCTACCACTGAATGCTTACAACCAAGCACTCAGCTTAACACTCTCAATATTCCTATTGATCACAAACTTGTTCTTTTTATGCTAAAGAACACTTTGGATGATTACACAACAATCAAACTAGCATTTACACAGAGAATAGAAAAGTGGGTGTAAGATCCTTTTGTATTTAAGTGCTTTCAAGATTTTCTCTCTTTTTATTTTTCTCTTTATGCTTCGGTGATAATCCAAGGTTCTTCATTGTCCTTTTATAGAAGGAAATTGCAGATTTGGATCCTTGAATTGTTGTTACCATTAACACCAAAACGGCTCTTTTGGGGAACAATTTTTGGTTAGTCTTCAGACTGCTCCGCCATTCCCTTTCACTGTTTTCTTCAGGCGTCAGGTTTGTCTTCTTGCGTCTGGCTTGTCTTTTTGTGCCAGTTGTCTTTTACCAATAATCCAACGTCCCATGACTCTTGGAATTAGTCTTTTAGGTGTCTTCGAGGTTCCAATTATTGGTGCAGAAGATTGGCAGACTTTGTCCTTTAGTGAACGGATCCTTCATGCTGTCCTGACTGACATTCAGCTTTCTTCGTAATCTTCAGATGTTCGACTTCGTTTTGCTTCTGAGTTTTACTCCACTCAGCTTCCATTCTGTCATGCTGAGTTGCTTTCCACTCAGCTTTGCTTATGCTGACTTTTGTCATGTCTTTACTTTATATATTTTTGTACTCAATATTGAACAAACATATTAGTACCATTAAATCAAAGAATCTAAATTTAATTGCCTCTTAATCATGGATGATTTTGTTAAATCAAAATCTTGTGGAAAAGGTGTTTTAACAGACTCGAGGAACAAATTAGAAAACCGAAAAAACTAGTTATAGTAGGCATCTAAATAAACTTGTTTTATACATATGCTTATGAAGCAAAGGCACTTTTTTAAGTTCAATTCTTAAGGTTCTGGCCATGACTTCTACCTCAACAAAGGTTCGTTGTTCAATCTTTTCTTAGGGTTGGGGTTTGCGAGATTTGTTTCAGAGCAAGGGTTTCATAAAAGAAAAAAAAAGAAAAAAAAGAAAGGAATGGGAGATTACTAATGACAAAGGGAAAAAGTCGAAAATGTAGAAATCTTAGAAAATCTGGGAAACAAAAGGAAGACTTGCGCATATGAAAAAGCAAAAGGAAAAATACAAATGATCCCCTTTATATAGATTATTGGGCTCTGAGAAATGGATTGGCGACAAGTGACATCATTATACAAACCTGAGGCTCAAAAACCCCATCAAAATCCCTCATAAAGATCCAAGAATAAACCCTTCACTGGTCTATAGCCTTGAAATGATGGAAAGGTCAAGGACACATAGCATCCATCTATAGAAATCTCGGGATGAGTTAACTGCACCTATCATCTCAGCACGTGCCACTTCAAACCTTTTCCATTTTTCCACACGTTCTCTTTAATTACGCGTGTGACTCGAAACGGTGAAAATAACAAATGCAACAACGTTTCATCATGTCAACCTTTAAAATTGAAACTTTCATTACAGCGTAGAGCCAAAACCTTTAGTCGCTCAAAAAGTCAAGATCTTCAAAAAAAAAGTCATCGAAACTCCGGATCATAACAAGGACGAGTTAACCAAAGCCCTAAAGAACTTCAATGAACCAAAAGGGGGTGACACATGATAATAGGAGAAATACCTAATATGCCACATGAATTAATAATACGTCCTAGAATACAACCATAATGGAAAGGTACTACCTTGAACGTGTGACCTATTAAATAGACACGCTAATCCCCAAAAGCAACCATCGTGATATGTGTGGCTTGCAATTAGTATATGTCAAATCTGCATGGTCCTATTGAGGGATGCACTTTCAACCTATCCCTACACATATCCTGATGTTAGCCAGAGCACAAATATCGATACTTTTTAAAAAGTTTTTCTAGAATTTTACAAATGCAAGATGAAGTTGTGTATAAGGTATCTCATTTCTCTCAATCCTAGAGAATCGCTATCTTCTTCATAACATCTGGTAATGTAAGTATAAGAGTGAGGGCATGAGATCGTGTCCCTATTTGATCATTTTCTATCTTATCGCACAACTCGTTTAATTTAAAAAACAAACAGTGAGGGAATGACCTTCATTTTTTCTAGTATCTCGGTTAATATTAAAACTCGGAAAAGGAATTCTGGGAACTGGATGTAGGCAAGAGGCCGAACCAGGATAAACTGCTGAGTAGTGTTTCTATCTCTTATCTCCTTTACTTGCTTGCTTTTATATTTGCTAAGAAAACGTTTAACTTAAGCTGCTGAGTTGCTTGTTCTAGTGTTGTGTTTAGGAATAGACTACCAAGTGTTATTTTCTGAACCAACTTCAGAAACAACTTTAGTTGCTGACCAAAACTAAAGTTGTCTCTGACTGCACTCAGTATCATTGTGCTACTTAAATATGTGAAGATAAAAACAGCCTAAATATTTAAAATTTTAAATAGTTCCTTTAAACACCCCCCCCCCCTCTCTCAGGAACTTATTCTCATAATACAAGGGACCAAAAGCAACCATCGTGATATGTGTGGCTTGCAATTAGCATACGCCATGGTCCTATTAAGGGATGTACTTTCAACCTATCCCTACACATGTCCTGATGTTAGCTAGGACATAAAAATCGATACTTTTTTAAAAGTTTCTTTAGAACCTTACAAATGCAAGATGAAGTTGCGCATAAGATATCTCATTCTCTCAATCCTAAAGATTCGTTATCTTCTTCATAACCTATGGTAATATAAGTATACGAATGAGGGCGTGAGATTTCGTCCCTCTTTTATCATTTTCTATATCTTATTGCACAACTCGTTTAATTTGAAAAACAAAGAGTGAGGGAATGACCTTGATTTATTTTATTTTTTTGCTCCGTATCTAAATAGAAAATGATATTATGTTTTAGTTAATTAGTTTAGAAATAGTGGAGGAAAATAGAATCCCGTTGTTGGGAAAACCAAGTAGAATAGATGGAAGCGTGAGGAAGTGAAAAATGATTGATTAAATGGTGTGGGCACTTTGTGAAGTGTGGGAGTATGCTTGCATCAGAGATGACCAAATGCTTGAATAAGCAGCCACATTTTTATAATTCTTTTCTTTTGGATTCCATGAATACACTTACACATAACAATAAAAATAAAATAAAAAAAAGGCATTAATTAATTATGAATGATGAGTCAATATGCTTGCTTATGGTTTGTTTCATATCTCTTCTCTTACAGTGCTTCCTGGGCTCCACTCTAACTCCCACCAATCATCCTTCCACGTGAGAATCTCCTTCTCCATTTTTCTTTTTTTCTTTTTTTATTCTTTCTAACTTATGATATCTGTCGATTAATAGAAGCTGACTAATTACCCTTTATGAATGCTGAAGTTGCAATCCTACATTGTATTTTATATATTGGTTTGGCAATGAAAGTTGAAGTTACATGATTTGAAAACGACAATTACATTACAGTGGAGTTTTAGATAAAACTAATTAACAGAAAGTATATGTATGTATCTAATTAGGCAAACTTATTTCATCAAGATCATCTAATGACAAGAAAACTTCATCCAAGCATGATAGTTCAGTCCCATCATCACCATCTTCTTCTTCATCAGAATTTCTCTCGTACACTTTGCAAATGACCCACTTACTATGATCCTGCAGTGCAGCACCAAATTAAGACTCATTATATAATGATATAAACTTTAATATTAATGAACATAAAAATAAGAGTTTAAAAGAGTTACTATTTTAGAACGTCCTCTCGATTTGGATGGCCTACTAGAAGAGGAGGAAGCAGAATCTGAAGAAGAAGAAGATAAACGAAACTCTTCCATTATCCAATTAGTTTTGATACCAGATGAAGAGTAAAAAACCAAGTATTTCTTAATGCCAACTCTCTTGTTTGAATTGGAAAGAACAGGTTCATCATTAATGCCAATTGCCTTCCAATATCCATTTTCTGTCATTCTATTTTGGGTCCTCCTGCTGTAATAGTACCATTGCCTACCTTCTGCTAATGCTTTGCCTATAGTAATTTCATTTGATTAGTAATCAAATATTATGTAAAACTTAAAAGAAAGAAAAACGTAGGTGTAGGTAGGTACCATCGAGTTCCCAAGGATCATAAGGATAAAGATCAAGATCAGGAATGACGTCTGGATGACATGGTAGAAGAGAGGCCTTACGCTGGAGGAAATGAACAACAAGTTCTTCCTCAGTCGGATAAAATCGAAAACCAGGCGGAAGATTAACACTCATATTCTCCACTCCACTCCAGATGAATATGAATATGAATCAATGAATGTGAATGAAGAGAGGGTTTTAGGTGATGGCTGATATATATATAAAGGGATATATATTTAAATAAAAGTAACGTGAAAAATAAGTTAGTGTTTTGTATATTGAGATAGAGGATGAGTTTATGATAAGTTTGATGTGTGTTGGGTTACTTACCACTGTACTCATGTCACTCTATCTCTATCATTCATTACAATTTACATCATCTGAACTACAAGGCGGCTGGTCTTATACTTTCATACTTCTAAGTAACGGTATCTCTTCCAATTCTAGGCATACTCCCATTAATTAAGATTCTTTTTCACCTCAATCTATCATTCGCTCCCTCTATTTTTCTATATTATCTTATTAACCCCTCTATTTTGGAGCTGTCTTGTTAACTTAAGTAATAATTTTTATATTAATCTCTGCACGTGGTTAAGATTTGAACCCTCAACCACTTGGTTTAAGAGGTTATGATAGTCTTATCAAATATTAATATTAATATGAATTCGACCCTTAACTTGAAATATAATCAATAAATGGAAGTTACAGGACTCAAACTCCCGGTCACTTGATTCAAGAAGTTCTGATATCATGTTATGGAACCCCTTCAACTAAAAACTTAAGTTAATAATTAAGACCCAACATCTTTTCTATTAATCTCCGGTCTACCCCTCGCACAAATACCCCTAAGCTTCAAGTGTGCACAACACATACCCATCTAACTATGTGTTGAATTTAATCAACAAATAATGTTGTCAGGATTCGAACCCACTTAATCTAAGAGGCTCTGATATCATGTCAAGGAATCAATTGAACTAAATGTTTAAGCTAATAGTTAAGACCCAATAATAGTTTTTATATTAATCTCTGACACACACCCTCACGCAAAGGTCCGAATTCGATCGACCTCATTTGTTGATTAAATAGCAAGACATGATAATATGGACATGTGTCGTGCACGCTTCAAGCCAAGTAGCATTCACGCATGGGAGTGTATCAGTGATACGCCTTAGGTGGTATCGAGATGAATCCTTTTGGGTGGAAGAAAACGAAACACCAACTTTTTTCAACTTCTAGAGAATAGAAAATTAGATTGATAATTTCATGCCTAAAGTTTAACAAAGCAAGGGTTTAAATAGGGCAAGGATAATTGTAATCTAATTAGATAAAGGAATTGAAAATCTAATCCTAAACAAATAATAAAAGTCTAATCCTAAATAGATAAGCAAACATAATTAACCTAAACAAACAAGGAAAACTAATTAACCCTAACTAGTGTCTCCTGTTAATCGTAGCTTCGTCCATATCATTCATCGTCTTCAGAAAACACCTTGTCCTCAACGTGGTAAATAGGGAAAGCAATATGGAAATGGTCCAAATCCTCCCATTTGGCATCATCGACTATTTGTCCAGCCCATTGAATCAATACTTGCTGTACGGGTACTCCTTCTCGAGAAACGCTTCGCATTCCGCAAATGGCCACATAGGTAGAAACCGGTACTTTAGAGTCAAAGGAAACGAGAGACGGAATGGTATCCGGAGGGGTGCCTTTGAATTCTTTTAATAAGGTACATGGAAAATGTTATGAATCTGCGACTCATCTAGCAATTTAAGCTTGTAAGCCACTACACCCGTCCGTTTTTATATTTGATAAGGACCAAAATAACGTGGTGAGAGTTTAAAACATTGTCGACGGGTGACTGATTGTTGTCAATAGTGGTGTAATTTGACCCATACCCAATCTCCCATGATAAACTCAACCTCACAACATTTTCGATCGGACTTTGGTTTCACGCGGTTCTGAGATGTGCACAGATTTTGCTTAAGTGTTCGTAATAAGTTATCACGCTCGCGTAATACCTCATCAAGGGTGGGAATTTTGGAAGAGTCGGGAACGTATACGGGGATGGCGGGCTGTATAGAGCTTTGAAGGGATTCATTTGAATGTTGTCATTGAAGTGTGTGTTATAATCGTACTCTGCCCAGCTTAAACTTGAAACCCATCCCGAAGGTGCGTAAATATTGCTCTAACCACCAGTTAACTACTTCGGTTTGACCGTCAGTTTGAGGATAGTAAGCAGAACCGTGCTTCAACTGTGTTCCGCTAAGTTCGTGTAACATTTTCCAGAAAGCACTCATAAATACCAGGTCATGATCGAAAACAATGGATCTTGGGATCCAATGGAGTTTAACAATGGAATCTATAAACAAGTGTGCTACTGATGTTGCGGTGAACTGCTTGGGTAAAGGTCTGAGCATATTTAGTAAGTCGATCGACTACTACCATAATAACAATATGGCCTTTAGAACTGGGTAACCCGACTATGAAATCCATGGTAAGCTCCTCCCAAACATGTGATGGTATAGGTAATGGTTGTAGCAGTTCGGCTGTGGCTTGGGTGGAGTATTTCATTTGTTGGCAAATAGTGCAATTTTCCACGTAAGTCTTGACGTTAGTGGCCATACCAGACCAATAGAAAAGTTGTGATAAATGCATAAGCGTGCGTTTAATTCCCTTGTGACCTGCTGTCAGTGTGTCGTGAAACATAATCAATAATGGAGTTTTAAGTGCTGAAGCGGATACTAAATAAAAGCATTGTTTATGGAATATAATGTCACTCCGGAGCTCAAGATGCGCGATCAATTCCAGCCTGGCTATTGTTGATGAAGAGCCACTAAGTCTGGTAATGTCTAGTTTTTGGCTCGTATCTGTACGAGGATATCCAAAATTGGTTGGCTAATTTACAGGAGTCATGTGTTTGTCCATCGTACGAGTTTCTTTAATGTCTCCCTTTATCCGGGATAGGGATCCGTAGCCAGATTGCTAACCCCTAGCTTATATTCGATAGTGAAATTAAAGCCTAAAAGTTTTGGTACGAAGAACTGTTGCTTGTGTGTTTGTATCACTTGGTGAAATAGATCTTTTAGGCTCCTCTCATCTGTTCAGATTATAAATTCGTGTTTCTTGTATGATGGTGTGTTTTTTGCATGAAGACAGCGCCAATGTCTATCTGCGATATGTTGGTTTCCATAATAAATGGAAGGTTGAAGTCTGGCAAATAGAGTACAGGTGTGGAAGTCATGGCGGTTTTGAGTTGCTGAAAAACTAGCTTGGTTGTTTCTATCCAACTAAAAGAGTCTTTTTTAAGTAAGTCTGTCAGCGGAGCGGCGATAGTGGCATAGTTTCCAATGAATCATCGGTATTAGCTTGTTATGCCCAAAAATCCTTGTAACTGTTTAACTGTAGCTGGACGCGGCCAATTGACCATGGCTGCTACAGCCGAAACTTCTTGTTGCGATACTAAATGGCCAAGGTAATCAATAGCTGTTCTTCCAAACAAACATTTGGACAGCTTAAGGCAAAAAGAGTGAGCCTCCAGACATTGAAATACCTATTTAAGGTGAGCAGTATATACCTGAATGTCGGTACTATAAACAAGTATGTCATCAAAAAATACTATCACAAATTTGCGTAAATACTTCGCAAACAGCCAGTGTATAATAACTTGGAATGTGGAAGAGGCATTTGTTAAACCAAACAGCATGACCAAAAACTCATAGTGTCCTTCGTGAGTGCGGAAGGCCGTTTTATAGACATCCTTCTTGTGAATCCTGATCTGATGGAATCCGACGTGTAAATCGAGTTTTGTGAATATAGTTGCGTGACCCAATTTGTCAAATAACTCATCAATGGTAGGTATTGGAAAATGTTCCCTTATAGTAATTGCGTTCAAGGCTAGATAATCAACATAGAAGCGATAAGAGCCATCCTTCTTTTTAACTAATAAGACGGGCGATAAGAAAGGGCTTTGAGAGGGTCGTATTAACCTTTGGCGAAGCATGTCAGTCACGAGTCGTTCCATTTCATTCTTTTGGAAGTGAGGGTAATGGTAGGGTCGGACATTAACCAGTTTAGTGTTGGGTAGAAGATGGATGTGGTGATCATACGACGTTTTGGTGGAAGTGTGACCGGTGGTGCAATTCCAGGTGTCTGTGCATTGCTGCTGGGATGGTTGGTAGGAGTATAAGAACATCTTTGTCAATGAATGTATCCCGGGTGGGTCTAGGTGGTATAGCTCGTAAATGTGGAACACCTCATAAGAACCCATAAGTGCTTGAAGATGAGTAAAGCTGATGTGTTGTGGCTCCTCTGGACTGTCCTCTTGTAATTAAAATATTTTCCCCTCCCAAGTGAATCGCATCAACACACGGCTATAGTCATGTGTTACCTCTCCTAATTGTTGAAGCCATTGGACACCAAAAATGATATATGGTCATTTGATTGGTAGCATGTGTAGATCAACCGTAAATTTGACTCCTTGAATTTTTAAGGGAACATGGGGATATAATTTTGAGCATGTGAGTATGTCGCCATTCCCTAGATAGACGTAAAAAGGTGTGATGGATGTTCCTTGAAGATGTAGTTGAGTGACGATCTGGGGTTGAATGAAATTGTGCATAGAGCCGCTATCGGTGAGAATAGAGACCTCCATGCCATTGTACTTGCCTCGGATTTTAAGTGACCTTAGATTTTTCTGACCTATCAATGAATGAAGACTTGAAATATCCCCCGAAAGAAGTAGGTCATGGGTGCCTTCAGCCAAGTTGTGTGGAATTTTGTTTAAGTCGAGTGCGGGTTCCTCATCATCGTCATCGCTAATTAACATCAAGAATCGTCCTTTGCACTTATGGGTTGGTGAAAAACATTCATCGCAGTTAAAACAGAGTCTTTGGGAGCAACGTTCCTACTGTTGTTTCCAGGTCAGCTTTGGAAAGCGTAAAGATGGCTTTTCAGTGTTCGTATGGACTGGCTTAATGTCTTTGTCGTTGCTCAAATTGGACTTAGGGGAATTGGTGTTGGCGGCCCATGGTTTATTGTTAAGATGAGGCTTCTATTTGGTTCGATTGATACTGAGGTATTCTTGACAGAGTTCCTCCATGTGATCAATATATTCTTTAGCGAGATCAATGGCCTCGAGTAAATTGGCAGGTCTGGCCATGCGGACTTCCTTGCTAAGTGTAGGTTTCAAGCCGATGATAAAACACAAAAGAAGTTGTGCTTCGATAATACCGGTAATTTGGTTCATTAATTTCTCAAATTGTGATATAAAGTCGTCTAAGGAGGTGCCGGTTTACATGAGTTTGAATAGACGTCCTTGGGGGTCTTCGAATTGCGAAGGTCCAAATTGGCGTCATATTTTATCACATAAATCTTTCCAACCGGTGAGGAGGGAATTCGCTTTCATCCACCGAAATCATTCTAGGGCGATTCCGTCCATGTGGAGTGCGATGATATTAACACGGTTATCGGGGGAAGTTTCGTAGAAGTTGAAGTATTCATCGATCTTAAAAGGCCAGCTAGTGGGGTCGATACCGGAGAACCGTGGGGCTTCAAGTGTCATACAAGATGTGAGCGAATGTTGGAAGGAGGAGGAGTCGGGTGGTTTCTCGGAATGTTGAATTTCGGTTTTGAGATCCTTAAGGCTTTGCTGTAACGTGTTTTGGATGGATAGTTTGAGGGCGAGGCGTGGTTCATTAAATTCAGATTCGGTAGTACGTGGAGTAGACATAATGAAAGCACCAGTTGATACGCCTTAGGGAGTATCGGGATGAATCCTTTTTGGTGGAAGAAAAAGAAAGACCAACTTTTCTCAATTTTTAGAGAATAGCAAATTAGATTGATAATTTCATGTTTAAATTTTAACAAAGTAAGGGTTTAAATAGGGCAATGATAATTGTAATCTAACTAGGTAAAGGAATTGAAATCCTAAACAGATAATAAAAGCCTAATCCTAAACAGATAAGTAAACATAATTAATCCCAAACAAACAAGGAAAACTAATTAACCCTAACTAGTATCTCCTATTTGATATAATCAGGTCCCAGATAGCGAGATGGTTTCAGTCAGATATTAATATGAATTGGGTCATTAATGATCATCTTAAGATTTTAGTTCATTTAGTTCCATGACATAATATTAGAGCCTCTTTGATCAAGTGGTGAAGTAATCAAAGATTTGAATCCTAGCAATCTCATTTATTGATTAAATAGTATGACATGGTAATATGGGTGTTGTGCACGCTTCAAGTCAAGTGACATTTGCATACGCTGAGTGTGTCAAATATTAATATAAATTGGACCTTTAATTATCAGTTTAAACTTTTAGTTCAATTTCTTCTATAACAATCATACCAAGGAACCACTTAAATTAAAAGTTTAAACTGATAGTTAAGGTCCAATAATAATTTTTATATTAATCTTCGACAAAGTTAAGGATGGCAACGGGTAGTGTACCCGCGGGTACCCGGCACTATCCGACCCTAATGGGACTACCCTTACCCTGTATAAAAGGGTATGGGAAGGGTACGGGATCAAAATAATTACATGTTAGGGTAATGGAACGGGTATGGAATACCCTCAGGGTACCCGGTACCTGTTACCCGTCATAATTCTTTTATATATTAAAAAAATTATTGTTTTTTAGATGTAATATTTGAAATTTTAAACCCCAATATTTTGTTTCTCAACCATTGAACGATACCACTAAGCTACTTATTCTTATTGATTAAGGTTCAATTTGTTCAATTTTTAGATAAATGGTTTATTAAATTTATACTTTGTTAAATTTGTAATATTTTTTATTTTATTTATTGATTTTTAACGGGTAAGGGTACCCGCGAATTAAATGAGAAGGGTATGGGATGCAAAAATATACCCGTTAGGGTAATGGGACGGGTACGGGTAATTAAAAAATAAACGGTTAAGGGTTTGGGATTGGCACTACCCGCGGGTACCCTATCCGTTGCCATCCCTCGACAAAGCTCGCATGACTTTAGTCCACATCAACAAGTTAAAACATATCTCACTTTACAAACTTTCACAGAGCTAATACATCATTATAACCATTTTAGACTTTGATTTGATTGAGGGTTTAAAATGAACCAGAAGAGAACGTCAATAAATTTTGCAAATTTTGTTCTTGATCTTTGTAAATATTTCTCTTCCAAACTCCTTCAAATCTTTCATCCAATCAAAGTTGTGCATGTCAATATGTAATTTTAAACAAGTTTATAAGTTTAATAACATCTTTCTAGTTCAAATGATCAATCAGATAAATATAAATAAATTCAAAGAACCACGATATATTAAACTTTTATTTTTTTTTATCCTTAATGTATCATGATTTTGATACGTAGAGAATCACAAAAACATGTTACTAATAGTTGATTTGTGCTTGAATACCTATTAATAACCTTCAAAATTCTCTTCGAATTTGTCCATAGATTACCCAAAACTAACTATTAAAGCTCAAATTGGTCTTTAAATAGTAAAAGCAAAACTCTAAATTTGAATCCTAAACAGAAAAGGAAAAGACGAAAAAGGAAAATCACAAAATAAATCGAGAAACCGTAAAAATGCATTTTTGAAGATCCAAAGCAATGGAATTTGGCCGAAAAACCATGGAATAAATTTTGCAAATTTTGTTCCTGAGCTTTGCAAAATTTCCCTGCAAAATTTCCCTTCCAAACTCTTCTAAATCTTTCATTCAAACAAATTATTAAAGTTCAATATAAGAATTTTAATGAGGTGAGAAAATATTACTATAATCTTGTATTTCTCATTAAAATTAAAAACAACTAACTATTACATTTTATATTTGTGGCTAGGTGTATTGAGCAAGTAATCTTGGGGACTAAGTAAAAAAAGGACAAACAAGTGGATGAATCGCCACCATAGATCAAATCTGGAGATGATGGATGGTTGTGATTATTTTGGGTGATAATTTGGTAAGGTGGTACTCATCACAAGGGGATGAGCTTCTTCTAGAATGCTCCAATAATAGTAAAAGTCCATATTATCCTCCAAGCTTGCGGAATGACCAGATTACCCTTGGTTAAGTGAAAAGTCACTAACCCTTTTTATTTATTATCTTTACTGTATTTGAGTCAGATGATATCTTCTCTCAATACGTAAACAAGACTTTGAGAATCCAAAAGCCTCTTCTTCTTCTCTTTCCATTTCGAACCTGAACTCCATCTTCAACCCTTGTGCTTTCGTTTTCTTCACTGTAATAGCCTCCCTCAAACTAGGCTTGATAGGGATTCTTCAAACCGAGTTTGTCAATAAGAAAACGGAGGTGTGGTGAGTGTTGGGCTTTCGTAAAGAGGTCCGCGAGTTGTAGTGAGGAGGAGATCGGCATGAGGCGGATGATCCCGGCTTGTACCCGTTCACGAATCACATGGCAGTCAATGTCAATGTGCTTTGTGCGTTCGTGGAAGACGGGATTTTATGCGATATGCATGGCGGATGTGTTGTCACAGAAGAGCAAGGAGGCCGTGGTCGGAGAGAGGCGGAGATCCTTGAGAAGACTTCGAATCTAGTGAATCTCGCAAGAGGTGGATGCCATGGCCCTGTATTCAGCTTCGGAAGATGAACGGGAAACAGTGTTCTGTTTCTTAGATCTCCAGGAGATTAGAGAGGTTCCGAGAAAGACGGCGTAGCCGGTAATGGATTTTCTGGTCTCTGTGCAAGTGGCCCAGTCGGAGTCGGTGAAGGCTTGAAGTTGCAAGTCGTTGCATGCGGGGAAAAAGATACCCAGACCCACCGTCCCCTTAAGGTACCGTAATATCCTATGAACTCTGTTTTGATGGTCGGTGTTTGGCTGGTTTAGATGATGTGAGAGTTGATTGATGATATAGGAGATGTCGGGCCTTGTATGCGTGAGATATAATAGTTTGCCTATTATTTTTCTGTAAGATGTGATATTTGTGATGGGATTTGTGTTTAGGGGTGGTTTATGGTTTGGTAGTGCTGGGGATGAGGTTGGTTTGCATGCTAGAAAATCCATCTCTTGTAATAGTTCTAATACATATTTTCTTTGTGACATGTGGAGTCCCTGCTTGTTCCGAATGAATTCGAAGCCAAGGAAATAATGGAGGTTTCCAAGGTCTTTGATGCTGAAGGAGTTGTCGAGATGTTGTTTTGCCAAAGTGATCATGTGCATGTCGTTCCCTGCCAAAATAACATCGTCGACGTAAATGAGTAAAATTGTAATTTGATCACCTTCATGCTTGGTGAAGAGGGATGGATCCGCAACAGATTGAACAAAACCCATGTGTTTGACGGTGGCCGTAAGTTTGGCATTCCATTGACGGCCTGCCTGCCGGAGACCATAGAGGGATTTGTTGAGCTTGCAGACCTGCTTTGGGTTCGCAGGAGTCATCCCCGGGGGCAATTGCATGTATATGTCTTCATTGAGATCTCCATGTAAGTATGCGTTGTCTATGTCAAGTTGATGGATATACCAGTTCTTTGATGTTGCTATTGCAAGTATGGCTCTAATAGTTGTGAATTTTGCTACAGGTGCAAAAGTAGCAGTAAAATCCACTCCCTCTTGCTGCGAGTAACCCTTGGCTACGAGGCGGGCTTTGAACCGGGCAATGCTGCCGTCGGCCTTATGCTTGATTTTGTAGACCCACCGGCATCCGATAGGTCTCTTCCCCGGAGGTAAAACTGTCAGATCCCATGTGTTGTTTTCTTCGAGAGCGTCAAGTTCTCTTCTCATGGCTTGTTGCCAATTTGTGTCTGACTTGGCTTCTGTGTAACTCGCAGGTTCTCTGTGGCAGGCAAGGTTGATGGAGAAAACATGTTTAGTGGGAGATAATTTATCGTATGAGAGGAACTTGGATATGTTGTGTGGTGAATTCGTGGGACAAGGCACGGCGGAGCCTTTTATCAAGGCCAAGTGATAATCTTTGAGATAAAACGGGGGTTGTCTCTCTCGTCGGGGTCTGCCTGTTATATTCTGTGGTTGCTCCTCTGTTATTGTGCCTGTTGTAATCTCTGTGGTGCCTTGGTTTTCCTGTGCTTGTGTGATATCAACATGATGGATTGTATCTTAAAATGCATGATCCTCTTCTGTGTCAACCTCATCATTTTGTATTGATGCCAAATGTAGTGTGTCTAGTTCTGCCTCACTGCAGGATGATGTGATTGCTGTTTGATTTGCGAAAGGAAAGTGTTGCTCAAAAAACTTGACATTCCTGGAAAAGAAAACATCATTAGTCGTTAAGTTTAGCAATTTGAAGCCTTTGGTGCCATATCTGTAGCCTAGGAAGACGCATTTAATTGCCCTGTCGGTGAATTTGGTCTTGTGCCGGTCAAGTGACGAGGCGTAAGCCAAACAACCAAAGACCTTGAGATTTTCTAGGCTACTCTTTTCACCATATAGGCGTTCATAAGGTGTCTGTCCCTGAATTGGTGTTGAAGGTAATCTGTTAATAAGGTAAACAGCATGACTGACTGCTTCTGACTAGTATTCTTTGGGTAGGCAACTTTGAAACATGAGTGCTCTAGTAGTGTTCATGATGTCCAAGTGTTTTCTTTCTACCCTGCCATTTTGTTGAGGTGTTTCTGGACAGGATGTTTGATGAATGATACCGTTTGTGGCATAGAACTCCTTCATGATGAACTCGGGCCCATTATCTGTTCTGATTGCTTTTACATTCTTGCCAAACTGATTGCTGATATATTTGCAAAAACACTGTAGTGCGTTGCTTGCCTCACCCTTGTTTTGCATTAACGTGATCCATGTATACCTGCTATGATCGTCAAGTATGGTTAAGAAGTAATGTTTGTTAGAATGTGATTCTCTTACGGGACCCCAAATGTCGGCATGAATCAAATCAAAACATTGCTTTGCTATGCTGTGACTTAAAGAAAATGGTTGCTTTTTCTGCTTGGATCTTTGACAAATATCACATGGTATTGCCTTTAGGGAATCAAAATCATTACAGGATAAGTTTAGGCCTTTTAATCGCTCGTAAGAGGGATGGCCAAAACGTAAGTGCCATACATCGGTTTTGATTGAATAAACAGAATGGAAACTAGGTACTGGATATTCCAGGTAATATAGACCTTCATGTTCTCTAGCCAAGCCAATCCTCTTCCAGCTGGTTGAGTCCTGTATTGCACATACTGAACCCGTTATTACTACACATAGTTTCCCTGTATTCAATAGCTTGCTTATTGAGATCAAGTTATAGTCAAAAGCAGGTATGCACAATACGTTATGCAAGATGAGTTGTGAGCTAAGGACCACTGTGCCTATGTACTGAGCCTTGACCCTTTCCCCATTTGGCAAATTTACCCAACAGTTATCTATCCTTGTAAATGAACTGTATGATTTGGTGTCACAAATGATGTGATCTGTGGCCCCGGTGTCTATTATCCAACATGATGAAATAGAGTGAGGTTTTAAGGCTTTACCAGAACTTTCTCCTTTAACAGAAGTGTTAACGCTGCTACCCGAGGCCAGAGCTTTCCCTGAAGGCTTCTGTGGCAATAGGGCAAGCAGCGTGTTGTACTGCTCCTTGGTGAGGGAGAAAGGTTCCATGTTAGATTGTATGTCATCCTCTTCTCCTGAGTCTCCGCAATCCCTGTTCTGAGTTACTGTTGCATTGGCCTTTGATTGATTTGTTCTGAAAGGAGCTCCTTTGTTTCTATTGCCATAGTTCGGTGGGTATCCATGTTTTTTGAAGCATATTTCTTCTGTGTGACCTGTATTGCCACAATATGTACACAATGGTGAAGTTTTGCCATTCGTTTTGCGAGTGTTATACCTTGAGTTGTTTGGCCTGTTGTTTTGTCTGTTTTGTGTGTTGGTGATTCCTGCGAATACATTGCTTTCATTTCCATCGTTGCCTTTGACAGGTGCAAGACCTATTTGCCGTTCGTGCTGAGTGGCCAATGCGAAAGCTTTGTTGAGGGAAGGCAATGGCTCGATCAACAGAATCTGTGAGCAAACTGTAGAGTAAGAGTCATTCAGCCCTTGGAGAAAGGTGATGACTTGGTCCGCGTCTTGCTGGTCACGGAGGATTTTGAAGGCATCACAACTGCACGTCTGCCTGCAGGTACATTTCGGCATTGGTCTCAGATTCATAATCTCGTCGTTGAGGATCTTCAAGCAGGTATAATAATCTGAAACACTGCCATTTCCTTGTTTTAGATTATGTATTTCTCTGCGTAGCTCCAGTATTCTGATCGAATCTGTTTGTGCAAATCGCTCCTTCAGGTCTGCCCAAACTTGATCTGCCTTGTCAAGCCACATGATGCTACGGGCTATTGAAGGTGACAGTGCGTGGTGGATCCACGACATAACCATGTTGTTGCACCTCTCCCATTGGGTGTACATGACATCGTCGGGTGCCGGAGCTTTGATGGTGCCGTCGACAAAAGGGAATTTGTTCTTTGACATAAGAGCTACCTTGACTGCTCGTGACCACTGATGGTAATTAGGCCCGGTGAGGACTTGCGACACCAATGCAAGGGCCGGGGTTTCATTCTGGGTCAGATGATAGGGACTATTAGATGTTATCACCAGAGTAGCCATATTGCTTCAATGGTGGAAACTTTTAAGCAGAGTTTTGCGCTGATACCATAAGAATTTTAATGAGGTGAGAAAATATTACTATAATCTTGTATTTCTCATTAAAATTAAAAACAACTAACTATTACATTTTATATTTGTGGCTAGGTGTATTGAGCAAGTAATCTTGGGGACTAAGTAAAAAAAGGACAAACAAGTGGATGAATCACCACCATAGATCAAATCTGGAGATGATGGATGGTTGTGATTATTTTGGGTGATAATTTGGTAAGGTGGTACTCATCACAAGGGGATGGGCTTCTTCTAGAATGCTCCAATAATGGTAAAAGTCCATATTATCCTCTAAGCTTGCGGAATGACCAGATTACCCTTGGTTAAGTGAAAAGTCACTAACCCTTTTCATTTATTATCTTTACTGTATTTGAGTCAGATGATATCTTCTCTCAATACGTAAACAAGACTTTGAGAATCCAAAAGCCTCTTCTTCTTCTCTTTCCATTTCGAACCTGAACTCCATCTTCAACCCTTGTGCTTTCGTTTTCTTCACTGTAATACAATATATAACCTTAAGTAAGTTTAAAGGGTAATTGACTATTATAAACAAATTTAAGTGCCCAATAAGATTTCTTTTAAAATTCACAGTTTCAAATATGGATACATTTCAAAGAACCCGATATATTAAACTTTCGTTTTTTACCCTTCATGATTTATAAAGAGAGAAGATACGATAAACCATATAGTTATTGGCAGAAACGCCTCTTCGTGCAAAAAAATCAATCTTAAGCTTATCGTTTATTAGACGGTGCAATTTTAAACCTAATTAACGGAAGACGGTTTTTTAATGTGTGATTTCATAATTGACCACTTTCCAACCTCAAGTGTTTTGTTAACAAAATAAGTTTTGAAGTTGCACATCTTTTATTAATGCAAAAAACACTGAACTTCTATTAATGAGGTTTAAATTACATTGTTTGATAAATGTTAGGTTTAAAATTATAGTGTTTTTATATAAAAGACTAAACGTATTTCCTTAATAATCACATTATTAAATTTATACCTTATCCATTTTATAAATATATATGTTAGAAAAAAAAATCAAGCATAATATATTATAGCTTTTATAACTTAGTTGAAAAACTTATTAACATCTTAGATTTATAAAGTGTGTTTGGTTAGTAAAAAAAAATGATATTCTAACGGCCTCAAAGTAAAAAAAAATTCGAAGACTTAATGATATTCTAAGAAACTGTAGTTTTTGAAATTTTTCGTTTTCAGATCATTTAGATGTTATTTGGTTAGGAGATAGAGGAAAAGTTTTGAGAGGAAAAGCTTAAAAAAATGTGATTTTGAAAAATAAAAAATGTTATTTCATAGTAAATGTTGTTCTGAACAACTTTAATTCTTAAACATTTTTATTTTGAAGTTATTAACGGTTATTTTGAGGAGTTGGTTAAAGTTGAATGGCTATAGGTATAAAAAAATGTAAAGTTATGTGAGTATACTATTAAGAATTGAAGTTTAGTAGTGGTAATATTAAAATTATTAAAGTTCAGTGGACATGAGTGTAATTTACCCAAATTTAGAAACAAGTTTAAGGACAGTTGATATGTTTAGTCCAAAAATAATAAAGAGGATAAACTATGACAATCTCACTTCATGCTTATATCATCCATCTGCTGTCATCCACGCGCCAAACAAAAACATGCGTTTGGTCATACACCATTTGTAAAGTTTAGGTACCCCACCTAGCTAGCTATTACCATACCAGGAGTGTACCTATTACCAACATTCATACTTAATCTTTTCTTTTTCTATTTTTATATTCATCTCTTTCATTCATTCATTATATATAATCACTTTAACCATTTCTTACTTGTTAGTACTACCTACCTATTACTTCTTGGTGCTATTTAGGTTTCGTTTGTTTTAGCCGGTTTGTTATTGTTGTTTGCTATTTGAAAAAACTGTTTTTTTAAAAAGCGGAAATTCTTTTCTTTTAAAAAACGCTATTTTTTAGATGTAAAAAGCAAACAAAATATCACTAATCAAACACCTAAAATTCTCTCTTTTGTAGTGAAAAGACAAACATGGGCATGAAAATGAGCAATCAATCACCTTTTTAGTTAAAAAGCAACAAACATAAATAATACTAGTTGTTAAATTCGATTCAATCGAAAAACCAAACGAACACATAAAATATATGAACAATAAAAACAGAAAATTAAAAAACAAAATTTAGATAAATCTAAGATCTGTATTAGCAGTCTTTTTAAGACAAATGTCGTCGCTATTGACAATCGTCTCTCAGTATATAACAAATTATGCAAACAACTCTTACCGAGTGTAAATTCGGTGAGCAGAAAAACAACAACGTACAGATAGCATAAATATTCCAGAGAAAACTTTTTCAAAAGTTTGTAAATTTGACCGCTCCATTCTATATATAACTTAAATGGACATGTCTGTTTTTGAATAAACACGACTGTTCACGAACTGAAACGAATATTCATGAACGAACATAACTATTCATGGATTAAGACAACTATTCATCAAGAGATTGGAATTTATATTAATTTCATTTATATATATAAATTTTCCAACACTAATACCATATTATAATTCTTTACTACTTTCATATTTTATAGGGTTATTTATCATAAAATACTACATATTCACTCAATTAATATACCATTACTAATTTTTATCCAAGAAAATAATTAATGACAATAATCATAAAAAATATAAAACAAAATAGTATAAAAAAATATTGAAATGAAAAAAAAAGACAATTAAGGGACTAAAATTAAAAATTAATATGAAAAAATATTTAAACTAAAAAAATATTTTGAGGGACTAAAATAAAGTTTTGAGACATTAAAACACACTTTTGAGATACTAAAAAAAAGACTTTCCCAGAAGTGGGAGAGAGAATGGTTTGTTATCAATTTTGATAAGGCCTAATACATTACAAGCTCCTAGAACTTGTCCATAATAATAGATTGGCTTCCTGAATTTTGCAAGTGTCTCGTCAGCTCTCTAAACTTGCTTATTTCGTATTATCAGCTCCCTAAACTTGTTCATAAAAATTTATTTTCTTCCTGAACTTTGCAAATGTCTCACCAGCTCCCTAAACTTGCTTATTCTGTAACAACTAAATACAAAAACTTATTAAACTTAAATTCTAAAAATAAATCTTCATCTATTTGTGAGATAGTTTTTTCTCTTCCCCTACCTTTCAACCTATTATAAGAGTTAGTGTTGCCGGATTGAGAGATAGAAATGATGAGAATTGAGACTTAATATTATAGTTTTTGTATTTAGTTGTTATAGAATAAGCAAGTTTAGGGAGCTAATAAATTTTTATGGATAAGTTTAAGGACTTAGTAATACGAAATAAGCAAGTTTAGGGAGTTGGTAAGAAACTTGCAAAGTTCAGGAAGCAAATCTACTATTATGGACAAGTTCAGGGATCTGGTGATGTATTAGACCTTTTGATAACAAACCAAATTTAGTAACACTATATCATGGTACTTCATCTGGCCATGGTAATTTAAAAAAATGACTAACACCTCATCTTTCGAAAGCTCCCTCACATCCCTCTATGAAGTGAAGCTACCAACACTGGAGTTCCAACTACTTGTAAAAGGAAACCCTTCCAGATAGGGGTATCCTGGGTTGTATTTGTATTTAATAAGTCCTTCCTATTATGTGCACCGACCCCTTACTAACAAAAGTCATTAAAGGTCATTTATTGTAGGACTCGAAAAGGACCGAAATATCTTCCTAGTTAATAAAATTTCCAAATTCTTATACATGTTAATGCAAGCCATCATCTCAAGCCATGCATTATGAGAAGTTTAACTTGGACACAAATTGAACTCACAGAAAATGTAAACAATGGCTCCAGGCAAAGGAAACCTAATCCCTCACTCCATGTCAATTTCAAACACACACAAATGCTCACGACTGTTGGCACGAGCATGGTGCTTTTCTAATAGGGGGACAAACTCTAAATTCTGAAGCCCATGGTATTTTTTCAATAAACCTAAGACTTCCTTTTCGCAGCGTAATGAGGGTTGATCCCAAGTTTTTTTGTTTTACTTACCGATTTGAGGTATGCCTCACTAGTTGAGTCATGATTTTAGTATTAGAGATTTCTTCTCATGGCTCAGAGGAGGAAGTAGCTCATAAATTCTTTCGGTGCATTGGTTCCAAAATAAAAGTAAAAAAATAAACGAAAATTAGGGGACTAATTTCTCATAGGCAAAAAGCTAGAAGATGCAGTAAAAGGTAGAAACTTCAAAACTTTTTAAAGCTAAAGAAAGGTTTGAATAGATGAGAAAGCAATTAATGAGTATGATCCCTACCCCTTTATATAGATCACTGGGCTTGAGAAAGTGAATCGCTCCTCAACACCATCATAAAACACGATGCTCGAAAAAACCCTCTTTTAAGGCTTTTTAATTCAAAAAAATAAAACTTTTCCCCCATAGCTGTGTGACAATGGTGGGTCAAGGGATATGTGGAGACCGTTAACAAAGACCTTTGATCAATTTAAGTTACATGTTATCTTAACACTTGACACACCAAACCACTCTACCTCCCCTAACTTTCCCATAATCAAATGTATCCTTCTAGCAGTGTAGCCCATGCGCATAGCAAACAAAACATTTCATTACACTAATGTTAAAACCATGACACTCCTGACAACACAAAACATACACACTCTAGTCTAAAGGTAATCATCTCAATTTGTTTGGCTTACAATTAGCACACGCTAAATTCATATCCAATCACATCCTTGCACGTGTTCGTAACGTCAAGTAGGGGTAGGGAACTAGTATTTTTTCAAAATGACCTCGGAACCTTATGAATAGAAAATTGGTGCAGGTAATGACCATCCTCTCAACCCTAGAAGTTCATTCTCCTATTCATCTTCTTCTCCATAAACCTATTCTTACTTTATAGTATCAGTATGGTGGCACCAACTCCCGATCTTCCCTTGATTCTTTTTCCTATCTTATTATATGCTTCACCTATCTTGAAACCAAAGATCTTCGAGAGATTCTCTTCATTGACATAAAATATTATTGAGTATTGACTATTAGCTTAAACTATTAACTAAAATAGTTATTGATATGGTATCAGAGCTTTTTAGACTAAGTGTGGTTCAGGCTGGCAAACTTATTAATTGATAAAATTTCAACATATGGTAAGATAGACTTGTCTTGTACACACTTCACATATAGTGAGCATTCGTGTACTATGATATGTAAGAAATTGTAAAACAAAGGAATATGCTATAAATTTAGCTCTGTCATAATGGGGAAAGACGGTGCAATTTCATTTCTTATTAATAATGAAAGATGAATATTTTCAATAATAAAAGATTTGTAATTTCAAACTTTATCGGGTAGCAAAACGTTGTAAATTATAAAGTGGGCGGAATATGAAATTATACATACGTTAATAAAGCTTGAAATAGCATCATTTAATAAACGGTAAGTTTGAGAAATTAAATCCAGTCTTGTTGAATAAGTATAAAATTCTGAATAATGAAAAGATAAAATTGATAAATATATGGGTTAATTACAAAAATGGGTCAAATGGGAGGTCCATTTACATATTTAACCCATTTACTCAACCTACTACATATCTAGACTAATTTTGTGTGAATTTTCCATAATACCCTCAATATTTACGCGTGTCTCGTCCCCTCTCGTCTGACTTCGCAGATTCGATATTATGCGAAGCTAATGTTTGGGTTTACTTGATGAATTTAATTAGCATATGCGAAGCATGCGAAGCCTGCGAAGCTAATGTTTGGTTTACTTGATGAATTTCATTAGCATATGCGAAGCCTGCGAAGCTAATGTTTGGTTTACTTGATAAATTTAATTAGCATATGCGAAGCGTGGATGTGTTTTGAAGCTAATTCGCGAAGTGGTATATAACAAAAAATGCCAAACAACAACGAATTCTAACATTAAAATCATAACATTATCAAAATTTACAACAAGATTGCCACATAATAAACTCCTAACAAAGTGAACCTAACTAATATGGTACCAATTTTGAAGCGGATGAGTAATTTCTCTCTCTACAGGAAGTCCAGACCTTTTGGGATGAGAAATGGAAGTCCAGACCTTTTGGGATGGACGTGTCCCATGGTGCACACCAAGATTGGCACAATCTCTACTAACCAACCATTTTAGAAGTGAATGTGCCAATCTTGAGGAAAATTTCTCCCTTTACAGGAAGGAAATTTATCTCCCCTGCATCCGAGGACGCCGCCTTCTAGAAAGGGATGTTATGCAATCAACCACCTTCAGAAAAAAATAATCATGTTAGGCAGGGAAAAAGATGATTTTGGCTTCGAGAAATGAGAATTAGTGTCGAGCAATTTCCGCAAGTGCACGGTTTCGCTTGTAGTAATAAAAAGATATCGATCCCACAGGGAACGTTTGTTAACGAAAACTTATTTTAATTCAGTTTGATGCACGTTTTAGGTTTATTATATGGAAAATCGTTTAATGGAATTGGGTTTTGAGATTGAATTAATAAGAATCAGATTAGAACATATGTAGAATGTTAGAAATCAATTTTGTTTTGAATATGAATTACAGAACAGAAACATTTAGTGTTTAAAATAAGAGATTAAATGTATTCATTTGCATTAAGAAAAGAAATAAAACTTTAAACTTTGTATAAACTATAAAAATGTAATAACGTAAACTCCTTCAATTAAAGGGCTTTGAACCGCAGACAATCTTCCTACGGTCGGGATAGATCGCTATCTTAACCAAATTAATTCTCAAGGAATGAATTTGCCTAAGTGTTCAATAAAGTTTCCTTGTAAAGATATTGAATTTAACTACGTTTTAATGAAAACACCAGAACTCATTTCGGATCAGTTACAGAAGTGCTACATAAAAATATATTGAATTACATGAACTTTATTAGATGAAGTATGAATTTGATACAAGTTTACAGAGAATAAAAAGCATGGAAGCATTCAAAGGACATGAGAGTTCCGGGTCGTCAATCCTTTCCTCAAACCTCGTTTAGAGTTTGTCAGGCTCGTGCGTCGAATCCGGTACTTAATCTTCTCGCTGAATCTTCAGAATAGAGACGGGTACTTCTACTACCAAAATGTAAATTAATAAAAACAAATCTTAATCTAAATCTAAATGCTACTGTGTTTGTAATTAATTGGTAAACAATGTGTGTACATCATATCGCTTCTTACAAAATCGAAATCTAATCTCTGACTCATTTCTGAGTTAGAGTTTCTGCATAACTTCTGCACTAATCTTACAAATCTCACTCTCCCTTAACTCTGAAATCAATACTTTATTTATAGAAGTTGAAGAGTCGTGTTTGAAAGGTCGTGTCCGTTGTGAAGAGTCGTATCTGCTGCGAAGAGACGTTTTTATCTACCCGAACGAATGCGTTTCTTGGAATTTAAACATGTGAATTTAGTGCTGCAAAGGCTGCTGATCTTGCCGAGATTAATTAAATCTCTACCGAGATTAGGGAGCAATTTTTATCCTTCGGAATGCAAGAAGAAGATGCCAGGAAAAGGCGTGTCGCGACCGAGATTAGGGAATCTCGGTCGCGACTCGGAATCTCTACCGAGATTCCGAAATCTCTGTCGAGATTCAGGATTTTTCTCCCGTTTCTGACTTCGTTCTCATCTCCTTGTATCGGTGTGCTGAATTCTTCGTCGTTTGGCTCATAAATTAGGGTTTTTTCTTCGTTTTTTACCTGTTTTCGTTCCTATTTGGATTTTACCAAATATTTAGGTACCTTGCATGAAAGAAACATATTCAGACGTAAAAGTACTCTAAATAGATATAAACAGCACAAATTCGTAACAAACTGATGTAAATATTAATGATATTTTAGGTATATTTTGGGATTAACAATTAGCGAAGCATGCGAATGCAAATGTGCAGGGAAAGAGGCGATTTTACTTCGCTAATCGATGTTTTCACGAGGTATGCGAGGTCTGAAACGTGACGATCTACGTCGCATATCGATGCTTTCACGAAGTCTGCGAGTCAAATCATGAACTTTTCTACTCGCAGACTTTGCGAACTAATCGATTCACGAAGTAGATCGTCACGTTTCAGGCTCTTTCTCTTCGCAGATCTTCACGAAATCATCGATTACGCGAAGTGTATTCATGAAAAAACGCAGAAAAACAGCAGATACTTACATTTTTCACGCCTTTCACCCTTAAAAGCGACAATAACAATATGATAAATTGAAAAAAACGATGGAAATAACGTAGAATAACCATTTCTTTGTAACAAGAAGAAAGAAACCAAGTAATGAGCAGAAACAGGAAGATGAAGAACCATGGCTTCGTTTTCTAGGATTAGGAAGTTGCAGAATCAAGAGATGAAGAGAGGAAAAAGAGAAATTCATTATGATTTGGTGAAATGATTCAGATTTCGTGCAATTTAAAGGAAGATATGAAGATCAAAAGTCTTCAAATCATTAATGGATGAGCAACTTTTTGTGTAACCAATGAGAATGGGGGGAGCGACGTTCGCGTTGTGGGAAGGGGAAAGGTTAGGGATATTATGAGAAAGTCACACAAAATCAGTCTAGGTTGAGTAAATGGGTTAAATATGTAAATAAGTCTCCCATTTGACCTAGTTTTGTAATTTTCCCTAAATATATATCAGCTATTGGATATGCATGAGGGAGGGAGGAAGGGGGTGTAATGAATAGCTAGCACGAGAGAGATCGAAAGGAGAAAATGTAAAAAGCAATCAAACAGAGTTATCTTTAAGTTGGGGAGTTGAACTGCTACTGCACCTTAACAGATGTCCTTCCCTTGTGATATAAATAATTAATCAAATAATTAATTCTTAGGGAAGAGACCAAAATGAAAGCTAGCTACACTCACTAACTAAATAAACGTAACAGTCAAGTCTTTTGTTCTGTTACCTATTTTTATATACTATATCTAACCTTAACCTGGTACCTTTCCTTACCATTTTTGTCACATTAACCTTTTCTTCTATATTAAATAAAACACACATGACATCTCCCACTTTCTTCATCCATCTACATTATACTTTATCTGGTTATTCTGTCTAATTCAAATCAAACTATCATTTCCACTAATTAAATACACACAACTAATGCACAATCATCATTATTAATTGCAACATATATATGTGTTTCAGATTTCACCCTAATAATTACGACTCACTAGTATATTACAACTCTGTTTTTGCTAAATATACCTCTTAGTTAACTACAAGCAAAAGTTTGTCATGACAAAAATTATGTTACCAACCTCGGAAGAAAATCTCTATTCCTACTATTTTTTGTCATGAAATTACATGAATATGCAAAGTTTGTCATGAATTTAATTTTTGTGATAATTATAAAATTAGTATAACTAGCTAAATTTTTTTTTGTTACTACTGTTTGTGTGACAATTAGATTATTATAACATATAGTGTGATTTCTTATTGTGGTTAACAAGTAGAAGGAGAAATTTGTCAAAATAATGAAAACTATTTTTCGCCTTATCTGTTAGATAATTATCAACCAAGAATAATAGATAAGATCCAACCATGAAGCTGAACGTCAGCCGCATTTGGAACCTCAATACCAACTGTTGGTGGATGAAGTTTTCCGATGGTTCAAGCAAAATTTATTGGTGATGAAAAAATAGATGTATGATGATTGCACACGAGGTAGAAATGGCAGATCTCAAACGACAATTAAAGAACACCGAAGATGATTTATGGAACAACCTCAACCACATGGCAGAATCCAGCCGTTGGTCTACGAAAATGCATAAAAAGCATTTCTGAAGCCTCTCCCCTATAAGAATATATTCCTAATCAAGAACTCCTCCCAGGCATATAGAAAAAGCAAAAAGTCTTAAGAACGGGCAGAAAAACCATTAGAAAGAGCGAAGCAGAAGCAGACAACGATCTCCTCAGAAGCCTCCAGTTGATCATAAGAGAAAGGCAGACAAGAATAAGCCAAAGTAAGAGGATGAAGAGAAACTGCTCAGTAAGAATGAGATATACCAAATCCTTAGAAGGGAGGCATTAGACAGACCTAACGCATAAAACAGATACTCATACTTATCAAACATATGCACACCCTTATCTGAAAAAAATCAAATGTTAGTCAATGCCCATGGGGTTCCATATCCCCACTTTCAGCTAATACGAAGGTAGTGGAGATCTGATAAATCATGTCAAAAACTTCAGACGAATCAGGAAAACTGTTGAAACACCTTTCCACATGATTTTGATTTGACAAAATTATTTAAACTAATCCCATGATTAAAACAATTAAATTTAAGTGCTTTGGTTTAATTGTACTAATGTATTTGTTCAATATTGAGTATATTAACTAACGAGAATAGGAACTTAAAGTCTCTAAAAGAAAGACAGAACAAAGTCAGCATGAGCAAGTCACACATCAGAGCTGAGTAGAATGCAACTCAGCTTTACGAAAGAAATGTCTTCTTCATGAAAGTTTGAAGGCGAAGCTACGAAGTCAAGCTGAGCAATATTCAAGACGTCGCTAAGTCAAGCTGAGTGATAATCAAGTCAGTGTCCAATTATCCGTCAACTTGCGAGACAAAGTCTGACACATTTCAGAAGCCTCAAAAATCCGTTTTAAGGACCTTTTCGAGACGCATGGACCATCTGACGTTTGGCAAGAAGACAAAGCTGGCGCTAAAAGAGGAACCTGGCGCAAGAAGACGAAACTGGCAAACCTAGCTCCTGCTAAAAACAGACGACAGGCTTGGCCTGCAATTTTGGAAGCTGGCCAATTAATGACGAAAGAAGACCGTTTGCTCTCAACGGATATGTTTGAATTCAAATCATTGAAGCTTCAGAATTCACTATAAATGGACAAGTTCATCACTTGGATCACAACCGAACACATAAAAAAAAGATACAGACAAGCAAAATCTTCACTAAGTCAAAAAATCCAAAAGAGAAGCTGTCTGAATAGAAAAAGCAAGTTCTTACACCCAATTCCAATCATTGTGTAAAAGTCTAGAGTGAATTTTATTCATCTAAAGTGTTCTTCATTTTGTGAGAACAATCTTGTATCATTTGTAAAGGTTAGAAGAGTGAAGCTGAGTACTCGGTTATAGTACTCAGTGGTAGAGAAAATCTGAATACTCGGTCATGGTATTCAGTGGTAGATAGGATTGAGTAGATGAATAGAGGACGGTACTTTTGCATACTCATTTGCTATTGTAAACGGTTTGTGCTCTACCTTTAAAGAGCTCAGTAGAGGATTGAAAAAGCTCGGAAGGATTCCGAGGACTGGACGTAGGCGGTGAGGCCGAACCAGGATAAGTCTGCTGAGTAATCTCTAACCCTTTCTCTTGATATATATATATATATGTGTGTGTGTGTGTGTGTGTGTGTGTGTGTGTGTGTGTGTGTGTGTGTGTGTTGCTTGCTTAATTTTCTCAGTAAATAATTTGTATAAGCCGACACTGAGTAATTAGAGTGCTGAGTTGGAAGCTGACCTAAAGTGTTACTTCCCAACTCACAATTGAAACAGCTCTAGTCAGTATCTGATTAAAGCTGTCTCACATCTCACTCAGCCTTGCTGACCTAAAGTTGAGTTAAATTGTTAAATATTTAATTAAGTCAGCATTATTTAAGCGAAAAAATTACATTAGTTCCTAACCCCTCCCCCCTTTAGAACTAATCATACTACGTTACACGGGACCAACAAGTGGTATCAGAGCACAGTAGCTCACTATTCAAGATAAAACTATCTTGAGCTGATCCCTGTAAATGGCTGAGAACAGCACTCGTTTCCTTCTAGGAAATCAAACAACACAGATACTTCCTGAGGGATTATCTATTAGTCGGCCTCCTCTGTTCTTTGGATCTAATTATACATTTTGGAAGAACAGAATGAAAAACTTCATTCGGGCAACAAACATGAGTGCATGGCTAGCTATAGTCCAAAGCCTGTTTGTTCCCTATGAAACCATTGACGGAGTAAAAACTGTCAAAAGTGAGTCTAAATGGTCAGAGGATGACCTTAAAAAGTTACAAAATAATGCTTTGGCTATAAATATGCTTCACTGTGCGTTAGATGCTGCAGAGTACAATAATATTTCAGGTTGTGAGCCAGCACAAGAAATCTGGAAGAAGCTAGAGGTGACCTATGAAGGAACTAGCAAGGTCAATGAGTCCAAAGTGAATCAGCATATGCGGCTATACGAGCTGTTCGAGATGAATGATAATAAAGACATCTCCGAGATGAATGCAAGATTCACTAACATCATAAATGAGCTTAAGAGGCTCGGCAAGAACTTCACAGAAGAAGAACAGGTGAAGAAAATCTTGAGAAGTCTTCCCAAGAGCTGGCAAGCTAAAAAGACAGCTGTTGAAGAAGCTCAGGACCTGACCACATACAAGTGTGATGAGCTCATCGGATCTCTGCTGACCCATGAGATCTCCATGAAAAACTTCGAGGCTAAAGAAAAAACTGAGGACAAGAAGCAAAAATCTCTTGTCATGAAAGTCGACTCAACAGAAGCTGACTCATCAGACGATGCGGAGATGGCCATGTTTACAAGAAAGATGAAAAAGCTGTTTAAGAAAAATGATAAATACAGCAAAAGGCCATTCAAAAGAAGTGACAAATACAAAGCTGAGTCTAGCGACAGCAGACACAAAAAGGACAACTCAAAGCCAGTCACCTACTTTGAATGACATCAAGCTAGGCACATCAAATCAAGTTGTCCCACCTTAAAGAAAGATAAGAAGGCAAGCAGAAAGGCAATGGTGGCCACATGGAGTGATAGTGATGAGTCAACCTCATCAGAAGCTGATGGCACCGAGTCAGCTAACATCTGTTTCATGGCTGACGAAACTGCTGACCACTGTCTATCTGAGTAAGCTGACCTCTCTAATGAATCTGATCATGAGGAACATACAACTGAGGTAATGTCTCTACCCTTGCTTAGAAATGAAATGATTAATGCCCTGAGTGATCTCTATACACTGATCAAAAAGTGTAATAAGAAAGCAAGAGCACTCAGCAGGCGATGTGATGAGATTGAGGAGGTCAAACTCCTTCGACATCTCCTTCAGGACAACACTAGGCAAGATGAAAATCTAAAAATCATGCATAGGTTTGTCTCTGAAGTCCAATCAGATTCTACAAAACTGAGGAAGGATATCACATCAATACAGACCCAACTGAATACATCGGCTAAGAAGAGGTTCCATCTAAAGGCTGAGTACTCAGGTACCAGTCAGCAAAGGTGGAATACTCAACGGAATGTCCAATGTGACTTATGCGGAAAGAAAGGACATATCACAAAGGTATGCTGGCATGCTCAGCATAATCGTGCTGACCAAAAATGGAAATACCCTCAAAGGGTAGTTTATTGTGACTTTTGTGGGAAAGATGGACACACTATAAATGTATGTCATCACAAAATTAAATATGATGTGTCACCTGTTGACTCTAACAAACGAGGACCCAAAAAGAATTGGGTACCTAAAGATAACTAGTTCAATTGCAGGTGAGCTTGAGGTGCGCGGAGAAGTCAAAGTTATGGTACATTGATAGCGCATGCTCGAGGCATATGACTGGTGATGAAACTCAGTTCATCACACTTGTGCATAAACGAGGAGGAAATGTAAGTTTTGGAGACAACAAAAAGGGTAAGATAGTAGGGTCAGGTACCGTTGGTGGTAATCCTACTATTGAGTCAGTCTCCCTAGTCAGGGGTCTTAAATATAACCTATTGAGTGTAGCTCAGCTGTGTGATAGCGGCAGAAAGGTTATATTTGATGCCACTGAGTGTAGGATACTCGAGGGAAAAACAAATGAATTGATTTTAACTGCCCCTCGTGTTGAAAATGTCTTCATGCTAAACCTAGAAAAGAAGTTTTCAAAAAATATATGCTTAGTGTCAAATGAAGATAATTCCTGGCTATGGTATATGAGACTTGGTCATGTAAGCATGGACCTCCTAGCCAAACTAGCAAGAAAGCAATTAGTTGAGGGATTACCCAAACTCAGGTTTGAGAAGGATCAATTGTGTAATGCTTGTCAGCAAGGTAAACAAACCAAAAAGTCTTTTCAAAGTAAAAATGTAGTCTCAACCAAGCGCCCATTATAGTTACTACACTTGGATCTTTTCAGACCAGTCCAGCCGATGAGCTTGGGTGGTAAGAGATTTTCCTTGGTCATTGTAAATGACTTTTCTCGGTATACTTGGGTTATCCTGCTGAGTAGCAAGGATGAATCCTTTGAGATGTTCGCAACACTGATTAGAAAACTTGAAAATGACAAAGACCTAAAATTAGCTCACATCCGAAGTGATAATGGCGGAGAATTAAAAAATCAACAGTTTGATGAATTATGTGAAGTCAGCGGCATTGACCATAATTTTTCTGCTCCTAGAACTCCTCAACAAAATGGGGTAGTTGAGAGGAAGAACAGAACCTTAGTTGAGATAGCTAGGACAATGCTGAGTGAGAATAGGCTTCCAAAGTATTTCTGGGGTGAAGCTGTCAACACAGCTTGCTATATACTCAATAGGGCTCTAGTTAGACCTATACTCAAGAAAACCCCTTATGAACTTTGGAAAAGACGAAAACCCAACATTGGATATTTTCGTGCCTTTGGTTGCAAATGCTTTATTTTAAATACTAAAGACAACCTTGCTAAGTTTGATTCAAAAGCTGATGAAGCTATCTTCTTAGGGTACTCAACAAACAGCAAAGCATATAGGGTGTTTAATAAACGAACTTATGTGGTAGAAGAGTCTGTACATATTGAGTTCGATGAAATTGACCCTGCAGGGAAGATAAGTCAGCCTACCCAAGATGATCCATTCTCAGCTTCCACTGACCAAAATGGAGCCACTGAGTCACACCCTCAAGGGCTGACCAAAGGTAAGAACGAACCTGAAATTATCTTTGCTGACCAATATAATCCTGTAGAGATTGTTGAAACACCGACTCCTGAAAACTCAACACTGTCAAAAGAGATCAAGATTCCAAGAGGACACTCAGAGAAGTCCATTCTTGATGCTGCTGAGAACACCCTGATGACCAGAAATCAACTCAGGAGATATCTTAGTAATGTTGCATTCGTCTCAGTTCTTGAACCGAAAAACTTCTCAAAAGCTGAGCACGATGAATTCTGGATAAACGCTATGCAAAAGGAACTTGATCGATTCAAGAGAAACAGAGTATGGGATTTAGTGCCTAAACCGAAGAATCAAAAGACCATAGGAACAAAATGGGTATTCCGCAATAAGCTAGATGAATAGGGAAACGTAGTTAGGAACAAAGCCAGACTTGTAGCTCAAGGTTACAGTCAGCAGGAAGGTATTGACTATGGTGAGACCTTTGCACCCGTAGCTAGATTAGAGGCTATAAAAATATTGTGTGCATATGCTAGCTTTATGAACTTTAAATTGTTCCAAATGGATGTTAAAAGTACATTTCTTAATGGTGTTATAAACGAAGAGGTTTATGTTAGTCAGCCTCCAGGGTTTGAGGATCCAAAATTCCCAAACCATGTTTATAAACTCAAAAAGGCTCTGTACGGTCTGAAGCAAGCACCACGTGCTTGGTACGAAAGGCTGACCAGCTTTCTGCTGACTAGGAACTATGTCAGAGGAAAAGCTGACACAACCTTATTCATTAAGAAAAAGGGTAAAGATACCATATTGGCACAAATATATGTAGATGATATTATCTTTGGTGCTACTAATGAGTCTATGTGCAAGGAATTTAGCAAACAGATACAAACCGAGTTTGAGATGTCAATGATGGGGGAACTCAACTTATTCCTTGGACTTCAAATCAAACAAGGCAAGAATGGCATCTTCATTAGTCAGACTAAGTATGCTAAGGAGATATTGAAGAAATTTGATATGGAAAAGTGTAAACCAATATCTACCCCAATGGGTACTGACACTGTGCTTTGCGCTGATGAAAAAGGTAAGTCAGTAGACAGCAAGTTATATCGAGGTATGATTGGCTCTCTACTCTATCTAACGGCAAGTACGCCAGATATTCAGTACTCAGTATGTTACTGCGCAAGATATCAAGCTAACCCTAAGGAATCTCACTACATAGCTGTAAAAAGAATCCTTAGATATTTGCAAAGCTTAGTGAATGCAGGTTTATGGTATCCAAACACAAACGATTTCACACTCATTGGATACACTGACGCTGACTATGGATGAGACAAGCTTGAGCGGAAAAGCACTTCAGGAGGATGTCATTTCCTTGGAAGCTGTCTAGTGTCTTGGTTCAGTAAGAAGCAGTCGTCAGTTGCCCTGTCAACAACTGAAGCTGAGTACATTGCTGCTGGAAGCTGTGTTGCACAAGTCCTATGGATCAAGCAACAGCTGGATGATTATGGAGTTCAAACCAAAACAATTGAAGTCAAATGTGACAACAAAAGTGCCATTGACTTATCTAAAAATCCAATTCAACACAGCAGGATGAAGCATGTCAGCATAAGGCATCACTTCATCAGAGATCATGTACTCAAGGGTGGGATCAAGCTGACCTATGTTCCAACAGATGAACAGCTTGCAGATATCTTCACGAAGCCGTTGGCTCGTGAGCAGTTCAACATATTAAGGGAAGTGTTGAGCGATTTCCGCAAGTGCACGGTATACGCTTGTAGTAATAAAAGATATCGAACCCACATAGAACGCTTTTTAACTAAAAACTTATTCAATTTAGTTTTATTCACATCTTTAGGTTTAACTAAAGAAAATCGTTTAATTGATTGTATTGGTTTGGATTAATTAGGATTAGATGAGAATATTATATTGAACTTAGAGAACAACTCTGTCTTGAGATTTTGATTATAAGACAGACGCTTTCGTATTTGGAATAAATCAAAGGTATAAAACTAATTCACATTAAGCAAAGAAAGCAACTATAACTTTGGTAAGATTATGAACATGTAATAATACAAGAATTTATGCAATTAAATGGCTTTGAACCGTAGAAATCTCTCTGGGTCGGAGCAGATTTCTACCTTAATCAAATTAGTATTTTATATCCGATAAGTCGCGGTCACGGTCATATCTTCCGTAAAAACTAATTCTTTCAAGTGTTCAACAAAGTTTCTTTATAAATATGATTGTATAAAACGTTTTAATAAAAACACCAATTTATCATTTTGAAAATCATTTTGTCAGAACAATATCAAAATAACAACAGGAAGAATGTATTGAATAAAATAAATATATTATTAGTGAATTGTGAATCTTCACAAGTTAACAGAGAGGAAGAAACATGGATAGCATTTTGACGAAATCTTTGAGATCCGGGTTGTCAATCTGTCCCTCAAACTCCGTAGGTTTGTCAGACCCTTTTGCGCTTCAGCCATTAGTTCTTCTCGCTGAATCTTCGGAATAGAGACCGGTTTGCCCACTACCAGAATGAAAACTTGTCTCTGATCAACCTTTGAAACTAAACTAATACTATTGTGTTTATAACTAATATAATAACAACTTGTGTACATCAAGTTTGTTTATACATAAATGAAATCTAACTTTCTGACTCTTTCTGAATCAGAAACTCAACATAATAACCTTCTGATTTCTCTAACTTTTCTAACTTAGCCAACAACATTGATTTCTGAAATGGATCACTTATTTATAGTTGGTGAAGGGTTGTAATTGAAGGGTCGTGTCCGCTGGTGAAGGGTCGCTTTTATCCAAACGAACAGACGCGTTTTTTGGAATTAAACATGTGAAATCTATGCAGAATTCTTCGCTGTCTCATATGAGATTCGGAGAATCTCAGTCGCGACAGGGGGTGAAGGGGCGAGCTGAAAACTTCGATTTTTCAGTGACTGGCATTCGTGTGTCGCGACTGAGATTCTAAAAATCTCAGTCGTGACAGGGGCATTCTTCCCCATCTTTCGGTTGCTTCTCGTCTCCTTGAGTCGGTCCTCTGATTAATACGTATTTTTGGCACGTAACTTAGATTTTTCCCTCGTTTTTGCTCCGTTTTAGCTCCTATTTGGATTTAACCAAATAATTAGGTACCTTGCATCAAAGAAGTAAATAAAGACGTAAAAGTACTCTAAATGAATATAATTAGCACGATTTCAATGTAAATTTAACGTATTTATATATGATATTTTAGGTATATTTTGGGCTTAACAAACTCCCACACTTAAGCTTTTGCTAGTCCCGAGCAAAATTTCACTGAATTTATTCTTTACTCAATCTCTTTATAAATAGAACATAAATCCATATATTCCTCTTTGAATCAGTTAAACCGAAAGATAAACTTTTCATGGTAAATTTACACGCAAAGTATCAAACTAGCTAGTGTAAAAGTGATATAGCACTCGTCTTGTATCTCAATTTTTATATTGAAGTATTCGAGACGGTGTAAGCACGCATGTTTTCGAATCTTTCGTCTCAAGGCATATAAAGCACAAAATTTCCTTTCCCAAACCTAAACTATTACAAATATAGATTTATTAAGGACTTAGGTTTAATATATTTACTTAGTCACGCCCGTGATAATGGTGGTCTCGTTCGTGACTTTATATGAATTAATTTGCTTTTGTGTTCGTTTAAGAGGTACCGACCATGCCATGGGTGGACGCAATCGTTACTTAAAACTTTAAACACGTTTAATTTTGCTTTAATTTCTAACGTTCCTTTCATACCTCGATTGTGATAAGGGTGGTCGCAATCGTGGCCAAAAGTAAATGGTACTTAATGTTCTTCCCTTTCATACCTTGATTGGGATAAGGGTGGTCTCAATCATGGCCAAAAGTTAAGAATACGACTACTTGATTTAATTAACATGTAAAAATAAAATTGGGAAAGAAAAATAGCACATTCATCCTATATTGACTTGAAATTCAACATGTATTATGGCTAAAGTTTCCTTAAAAACTTCAATTGGTTTTTAATGTAAGACGAAAATCATACCGAGCTAAAAAGCTAAAGTTGTTAGTTTGATTTATGCCTATAAACCTAATTGAAAATTGAAAATAGAGATTTGAAACTAAAGAAATTTTACTAATATACATTTACTCTAGACGTTTTTGATAAAATCGTATCGGAGATTTGTAAAAATATTTGTAAAAATATTGCCCGTATAGAAATATTATTTCTACCAATAATGATAACCTTAAAATATGCTTAACATTATTTTTTAAAGTTAAATTGTTTGAAACATATGAAATATATAGTTAACAAAAATTTTAAGTTTATGAAAAATTGCTATTATTTTTGAAAAATGTTGCACTTTATAAAAAAATGTTGCATTGCATTTCTGTTTTGAAAATGTTGCATTATATATTTTACTTAAACAACATGCATTTATACTTAAATAAATAACATTCATTCTCATTCGTTGCATTCATTCGTACTTAAAATTAAAACGAATATGAAATATCTCCTCCCACACTTAATTTGGACCATGTCCTCATTGGTGCAAAAAGCGATAAAACACGAAAAATAGTACGAAATTAAACCATACGAATGGGAATTAAAAATATGGTACGAGAACATTCAAACATAAAAATAAAGATAATTGTACCAAACATAATTAGAAATATTGTACCAAACTTAACATAACATAATAACGAAAATGAGTGAAAGATAGAAAGGATAAAACCTATCAAGGTGAACTCGGTGGTGATGGCGTAGTCTCAACTCCTTGGCGTCGGAAGAAAGATAGCAACCGGCGACGAGTAGATTTATGCTCACGTCTCAAAGTAGTGATATTGGCATCCACCGTGTTTATCCTCGAACTCATTTCGATATTGTTGGCAACGACTTCATCTAACCGCAAATTCATGTGACGGTTATGCTCGTTCATTTGTGTCAAAACACGTTGCCAACCAACTTGTTCTTCAACATTTGGTTCTTCATTTGCTTGCTCTTGATCATTAACATCAACATTCTCCTCCTCCTCCTCTTCATCAAATTCCTCATTATCTTCTTCATCATCATCTTGGGCACCTAAACCTTGAGAACTTGAAGCTTCACCACCCAAGGTAGCAAAAACACGTCTTGTAAGATCTTCATAGGAGATAAATGCGGGTGGTCCCAATTTCTTCAATAAATTGGCTCTTTGAAGTGCCGTGATATCCAAGGAAGGTAAACCAACATGAGGCATATTTTGATAATCCGCTAATTCACCCCGAGCACCCAAAACAATGCCGGTAATTAAATTACCCATTGGCACTTGCTTATTGCGTGAGGCGGAAGCTCGGACCAAATTAGTAAATATCATTACAATACTATCAATGGTCAAATTCTTAAAAATGCAATCTAGCACAAACAAGTCACGGATTTGCACCTTTGAACTCTCAACCCGGCCAAATAAAGAGAAGGATAAAAATTTGTGAAAGAAAAAGATACAATTATCCTTAATTAATTTGCTAGATGTGTTCTTTGGACGAAAAACATCTAGGTCGGTCAAAGATTGCCAAACCGTGTGTGCATCAAACTTCTTTGGTTTAGAATAAAAATCTTTAGTAGGAAAACCAAACCAACCGCCCATTGCCGCATACCCGACTTCAAAACGAACTCCATTATTTCGAAAAGAAATAATACCTCTCTTCTTATCATAAGTTAGAGTGACCAAAAATTCCCTAATATGCGATTTATTACCAGGAAAACGCATACTAGCAAATCTTGTCCAACCAAGAACGGATAAATATTCATCAATACGTTCGGTAAAATAAAAGACGTTTACCGTGTCAGTACCGAGAAAAGGCATGTCGACGAACTCTATTTGGGTATGTGAAAAGTGGCGAAATTTACGTCCTTCGGCCTCCGTTGCAATATCGAACGGTGCTCCATATTGAACCCGTAATCTATTGACTTCAGTGGCTTTGGTTTTGTTAGCAACGGTCTTTTGTCTAGGCATTTTTTGTGTGTGTGAAAGTGGTGAAAGAGATGAAGAAATTTGAAAGAGATAAATTGTGGAGTAAAGATAATGGTGGTGATTTAGGGAAGAAGGAGATGAATAGGGTAAAGATTTATGGGAAAGGTGAGTGAATCTTTGTGTTGGGAAGAGTAAAAGATGATTGATTGGTGTAAATAGAGGTGATATAAATAGGTGTAAGAAGTAGGTATTGATTAGGATATATGAATAGGTAAGTAATTAGAGTAGAAATAGGAAAGAGTGCAAAAAACCATCCAAATCCCGCCATACCAGTCGCGACAGCAAGCACTCCAGGGGGGATAAATTCTGCTAAAAATTTGTTTCGTGCTATCTCAACCGAGATTTCAGAATCTCAACCGAGATTCTGGAATTTCTGGGTAAAAATTGGACTTATTTGACAATATCAACATGATTAATTCAACTCCTCTTGTAATTAAGTGACATTAATGCTAATTTTAATTCCGAAAACTGAAATAAACAAAACTGAAACATTAAATTGAAGGAAAACCAAAGGTTGTTCCTTAAATAAAAGAAATTAACGAAAGAATTAATGCACTTTTATTAATCATAATGAAAAGAAATACAATAAAATATCGTATGCCATATATACATAAAAACATCTATGCATAAAAACAACAAACATATATACACTATTTACAAACAAACAACATAAACTCAAATAGTATCCCTATGAATTGGAATACGACGAATAGTGGCCCGGTCAATCTTTGCTTGAATGAAGATTTCTCTTTCTGTAAGAGAAAGAAATTTTGGACCAGAACGAAACTCTCTCTTTACAAGTCCCTCATTTTCCAGAAACTCGTAATTCATTATGGGAAATGGTTCCTTATCAGTCCAAGGAACAGAAACTGATCCTTTGGTTCCTAGGATTATTCCACATATAATATTCCCAAACCCTATTGTCCGATTCTTCGAATGGGAAGCGGCAACTAATCCCTCCATCAAAATCTTTGAGGAATTAACTATGTTACCTTGGAAAATATCACCTAGCACATATAAATCGGTATCCTGGATGACACTGCTTCGGACTCGACCAAATAGGCTATGACAGAGAAATTTGTGCAAAAACAGCATGGAGTTAGAAGTTATTGATTTGTTGTAGGCAAGACGTGGATTGAATCTCCAAAATCCCGTCAACATTCTCCAGATATCTGTAGAAGTCATATCTCTGCCAGGATGATGCGGAGTGGTGTCCCGTGGTGGAAAACCAAACCAAGAATGAAGTTCAGGATATCCAAAAGTGAATATCTTACCCTCACATCGAAAACTGAGACGAACACGCCTCTTATTGACGAATCGAACAGTAGATAGAAACTCTAGTACCCAGTTTCCAATAATAGGAAACTTCATGGAAGCAAACTTGATCCATCCCAAATTTGTCAGATAGCGATTCATGTCATCGCTTATCCCGAGTTCTTCGTTCAGGAACTCGTCCAGATACAACATGCCACAAAATTGTGCATATCTAAACTGCAAATATCGTTTCCCCTCATCATGATTGTAGATTGGAAACCATGCTCCATAGCGTGAAGAGATATCCACTCTATTGCTTCGAGCAGAAGTGTTCTTCCTAGCATTTTTTAGAGATTTGGTCATGTTTGTGAAATAAGATGGTGTCTGTAGGATTTTAGAATTGAAGAAAGAAATTCAGAAATCTGAAAGAGATGAAATGAAATGAAAGAATTCAGAACCTACAGGAATATATAAGATACATAAGTGAAAGGTTGTGTCTGTTAAAAATAAAAGATGTCAAAGTGATACCTCTTGGATTTAACTGACTGAATTTTTGAAATGTGATGTCTGTAATCTCTTACAGTTACATCAAAATGTTTAAAATACTAAAAATCTCAACTGAGATTTTTGGAATCTCAACTGAGAATTCCCAAATCCTGAAACATGGAGAATCTCAACTGAGATTTCTGGATATATATTGTTCTCAAAAACACTCAACACTTAATGAAAATTTTAAAAACATGACTAGATTTGATTTTTATTTTACAAAACCTTATTTGTACACAAATTCAAAAATAAAAGTAAATAAAAATAAAAACAAAAATAAATTAACCTAAAAATTAAAATTAAAATAAATTAAATTAAAAAGAAAGAAAAATAAAAATTATGAACATATAATAAGAAAAACTAAAAATTTAAAAATATGAAAACTAAATAAATTAATTTTCATAGAATTCGTTCACGAATTCAATTGCTTGAATTGGAGCTCATTCGTAATAAATTTTACACCGATTACCATTAACCTTAAATCGATCGTCATTAGAATGTTCTATCTCTAAAGCTCCATAATCAAATGTTTTAACAACCACAAATGGTCCATTCCATCTAGACTTGAGCTTACCTGGAAATAACTTTAATCTGGAATTAAAAAGTAAAACTTTATCCCCAACATTAAAGCTTTTAATTTTGATTCTGGCATCATGCCACTTTTTAACTTTTTCCTTATAAACCCTTGCATTTTCGTAGGATAAGTAGCGTAATTCATCCAACTCGTTTAGGTCGAACAAACGCTTTTTTTCCTGCGCTTTGCAAATCATAATTAAGGGTTTTTATAGCCCAAAATGCTTTATGTTCTAACTCTACTGGTAAATGACAAGCTTTACCATAGACCAATCTATAAGGTGTCATTCCTATAGGTGTTTTAAATGCAGTACGGTATGCCCATAACGCATCGTTAAGTTTATGTGCTCAGTCTCTTCTAGAAGACGAAACTGTTTTCTCAAGTATCCATTTGAGTTCTCTATTTGATATTTCCGCTTGACCATTCGTTTGAGGATGGTATGGGTAGATACACGATGGTGTACTCCGTATTTTCTCATAAGTGACTCAAAGCTTCTATTTATGAAATGAGTACCTCCATCGCTTACCACAACTACCTTAGAATCATTTGTCGGGGTAGCAATTGCTTCAACCCACTTCGAAACATAGTCTACGGCTACTAATATATAATTTTTGCCAAAAGAAGGAGGAAAAGGACCCATGAAATCGATGTTGAAACACATTTCCACAAGATTTTGATTTGACAAAATCATCCATGATTAAGAGACAATTAAATTTAAGTGCTTTATTTTAATTGTACTAATCCGTTTGTTCAATGTTGAGTTTAAATATAAATATAAATAGATATAAAAGTAAAACAGGACAAAGTCAGCATGAGATGACAGAACAAGCTAAGCGGAATAATACTCAGTATAGAAGTCTCATGATCAAGCTGAGTGGAAACGAACCCAGCATCAAAAGATTGAGGCTTAAAATCAAACAAAGCTAAGTGAGATTGAACTCAGCATGAGAAGCCGTCTTAACAACTGTCTTATGAAGAAGAGCTAACTAAAACATAACTCAGCATAGAAGTTGCCAAAGACAATGAACAAAGCTGAGTGAATTCTCAGGACAGCATGAAAGAGTTGCTTGCAAGACGACAAAGATTGCCGACCCTCTGCACCAATAATTGAAACCTTTGAATTACGTAAAAGACACATTCCGAGATGTATGGGTCGATGGATTATTGGTAAAGGACAACTGGCACAAAAAGACAAGTCTGCAAGATAAAGACAAACATGGCATCTGAAGAAATCAGAGGAAAAGGATTGGCCTGAGAATTCTGAAGCTGACCAGAGGCTGTCTCCTAAAAGAGCCGTTTTAACATTAACGGCTACATCATTTCAAAATGATTCGATTCCAGATTTTCTCCTATATAAGGACAATCAAAATCCCTGGATCATTGCCGATTGACAAAAACAAAAAAAAAAGTACAAGAGAGAAAAGATACAAAAGCACTTAGATACAAAAAGAGATCTTACACCCATCTTCCATTCTTTGTGTAAATGCTAGAGTGATTACTTGTAATCTTCTAAAGTGTTCTTTATTTGAAAAGGAACAAGTGTTTATCAATTGTAACATTGAGAGCGTTGTGCTGAGTGTTTGGTTGTAAACATTCAGTGGTAGAGAAATCTAGGTGCTGGGTTGTAGCACTTAGTAGGGGTTGAGTAGACGGATAGAGGAAGGTACTCTTTCATATTCAACTGCCTTGTAATCGGATTGTGCTCTACCTTTAAAGAGCTCAGTATTGAATTCTAAAAGCCCGGAGGTCTCTAGGGACTGGACGTAGGCGGAGAGGCCAAACCAGGATAAGTGATACTGAGTAATCTCTAACCCTCTCTCAATCTATATATGTGCATGTGTTGTGTGAGAAGTTTACTCAGCATATAAAATTGTTTAAAGTTGACTCTGAGTAATTTCAAGTGCTGAGTTAGAAGATGACCTCCAAGAGTGTCAATATCTAACTTACAAGTAAAACAGCATTAGTCAATATCCGGCCAAAACTGTCTTGTAACATATCTGGCCAAGCTGACCAAAAGCTGAGTTGACAAACTCACCAAATAACTAAGTCAGCACATTAATTAAAACAAAAAAAAAAGTTATATTAGTTCCTAACCCCCCTTGGAACTAATCACATGGGACCAACAAGTGGTATCAGAGCATAAGCTCACTACTCAAAGATATAACTATCTTGAGCGGATCCCCATAAATGGCTGAGAACAGCACTCGTTTCCTTCCAGGGAACCAAACAACACAGATACTCCCTGAGGGATTATCAATCACTAGACCTCCCCTATTCTTTGGATCTAATTATACATTCTGGAAGAATAGGATGAAAAACTTTATTCAAGCCACAAACATGAGCGCATGGCTTGCAATTGTCCAAGGTCCACATGTGCCATATAAAACTGTTAACAATGAGAAAATTGTTAAAAGCGAAGCTAAGTGGATAGAGGATGACCTCAGAAAATTACAAAATAATGCTTCGGCTATAAATATGCTTCACTGTGCTTTAGATGCTGCAGAATACAATAAGATTTCAGGATGTGAGTCAGCACAGGAGATTTGGAAGAAGTTGGAAGTTACTTATGAAGGCACAAGTAAGGTTAAGGAGTCCAAAGTCAATCAACATATGAGACTCTACGAGCTGTTCGAGATGAATGAGAACGAAGACATCTCAGAAATGAACTCAAGATTCACCAACATCATAAATGAGCTCAAAAGACTTGGAAAGAACTTCACTGAAGAGGAACAGGTGAAGAAAATCCTGAGAAGTCTACCTAAGAGCTGACAAGCAAAGAAAACAGTTGTAGAAGAACCTCAGGACTTGACTACCTACAAATATGATGAGCTGATCGGATCCTTGCTGACCCATGAAATCTCTATGAAAAACTTTGAAGCTAAAGAAAAGTCCGAAGATAAGAAACAGAAATCACTAGTGATGAAAGCTGACTCCACAGAAGCTGAGTCAACTGATGATGAGGAAATGGCTATGTTTACTAGAAAGATGAAGAAGCTGTTCAGAAGAAATGACAGAAACAGCAAACGGCCATACAAGAGAGGTGACAGGTACAAAGCCGAGTCTAGTGACAAATATAAGAAGGACAGCTCCAAGTCTGTCACATGTTTTGAGTGCCACCAAACTGGGCACATCAAGTCAAGCTGCCCAAACCTAAAAAGGGATAAGAAGGGAAACAAGAAGGCAATGGTAGCAACATGGAGTGACAGTGATGAGTCAACATCATCCGAAGCTGATGCAAATGAAACGGCAAACATATGCTTCATGGCCGATGATGCTGATCACTCTCAATCTGAGCAAGCTGACCTCTCTGATGAAACTGACCAGGAGGAACACAACAATGAGGTAACATCCCTACTTTTGCTTAGAAACGAAATGGTAAATGCCTTGAGTGATTTATATACACTAACTAAAAAGTGTAACAAGAAAATCAAATCACTCAGCAGGCGGTGTGACAAGATTGAAGAGGTCAAGTTGAGTTACCTCAGATATCTCCTCCAAGACAATGCAGACTTACATAGCAACATTCAAATAATGCATAAGTTTGTCACGGAGGTTCAATCTGAGTCAAAGAAACTTAAAAAGGACGTTACAACCCTACAGAGTCAAGTAAAAGGCTCAAATAAACATAAATCCCATACTGAGTACTCAAGTACTAGTCAACATAAACAGTTCACCCAGTGTGACTGTTGCGGGAAAAGGGGACACACAAAAGATGTGTGTTGGTTCAACAAGCGGATTATCCAATGTGACTTCTGTGGAAGAAAAGGACATACCACTAAGGTATATTGGCATGCTCAACATAACAATGCTGACCACACTCAGCATCACCCTCAAAGAGTAAGTTATTGTGACTTCTGTGGTAAAAATGGCCACACTATAAAAGTATGTCGTCACAAACTGAAATATGACTTTGCACCTGTTTACACTAACAAAAGATGTGTGTTGGTTCAACAAGCGGATTATCCAATGTGACTTCTGTGGAAGAAAAGGACATACCACTAAGGTATATTGGCATGCTCAACATAACAATGCTGACCACACTCAGCATCACCCTCAAAGAGTAAGTTATTGTGACTTCTGTGGTAAAAATGGCCACACTATAAAAGTATGTCGTCACAAACTGAAATATGACTTTGCACCTGTTTACACTAACAAGAAAGGACCCAAAAAGAATTGGGTACCTAAAGATGAATAGTTTAAAATGCAGGTAAGCTTGACATGCGTGGAGAAATCAAAACTTTGGTACATAGACAGTGCATGCTCAAGACACATGACAGGTGATGAAACACAATTCATCACACTAGAGCTTAAACGAGGTGGAAGTGTAAGCTTCAGAGACAATAAGAAGGGTAAGATAGTCGGCTCAGGTACTATCGGAGGTAACCCAACTATTGAGTCTGTCTCCTTAGTCAAAGGTCTCAAATACAATCTACTGAGTGTAGCTCAGCTTTGCAAAAGTGGTAGAAAGGTTGTATTTGATAATACCAAGTGTCAAATACTCGAGGGAAATAAAAATGAATTAATTTTAACTGCCCCTCGTGTAGAAAATGTGTACATGCTAAATTTAGAAAAACAGTTTTCCAAAAACATATGCTTGGTGTCTAAAGAGGATAACTCCTGGCTATGGCATAGAAGACTTTGGCATGTCAGCATGGACCTTCTTGCCAAATTAGCTAGAAAGCAATTAGTTGAGGGATTACCCAAATTAAAATTTGAAAAAGATCAACTATGTAAAGCTTGTCAGCAAGGCAAACAAACTAAAAAGTCATTTCATAGTAAAAATATTGTCTCAGCCAAGAGACCACTGGAATTACTACACTTGGATCTTTTCGGACCTATCCAGCCACTCAGCTTGGGAGGTAAGAAATTTTCCTTAGTCATTGTAGACGATTTATCTCGGTACACTTGGATCATCTTGCTGAGTAGCAAGGATGAAACATTTGAGATGTTCACCACATTGATTAAAAAGCTTGAAATTGACAAAGACCTAAAAGTAGCTCATATTAAAAGTGACAATGGTGGAGAATTCAAAAACCAACAGTTTGACGAATTCTGTGAAACCAGTGGTATTGACCACAATTTCTCTGCTCCTAGAACACCTCAACAGAATGGGGTTGTTGAAAGGAAGAATAGAACTATTGTCGAAATTACTAGAACCATGCTGAGTGAAAACAGGCTCCCAAAGTACTTCTGGGGTGAAGCTGTCCACACAGCATGCTACATACTTAATAGGGCTCCAGTTAGACCTATAATTAAGAAAACCCCATATGAACTTTGGAAAGGACGAAAGCCCAACATTGGGTACTTTCGTGCCTTTGGGTGTAAATGCTTTATACTCAATACAAAGGACAATCTTGCAAAATTTGATGCTAAAGCTGACGAAGCAATCTTCTTAGGGTACTCAACAAACAGTAAAGCATATAGAGTCTATAATAAACGAACTCAGGTTGTAGAAGAGTCTGTCCATGTTGAGTTCGATGAAGCTGACCCTGCAGGAAAGTCAACTCAGCTCATTGAAGATGAACCAAGCTCAGCTTCCGCTGATCAAAATGGAGCCTCTGAATCATCAATACAAGGGCTGACCAAAGGTAAGCAAGAAGTTGAAATTACATTTGCTGACCAGTCTATTCCTATAGAGATTGTAGAAACACATGTTCCAAACGACTCAACACTACCTAAGGAAATAAAAATCCCAAGAGGACACTCAGAAAAGTCTATTCTTGATGCTGCTGACAACAAGTTGATAACTAGAGATCAACTTAGGAAGTTCCTCAGCAACGTAGCATTCGTCTCAATGCATGAGACAAAGAACTTTGCTGATGCTGAGCACGATGAATATTGGATCAATGCTATGCAAGAAGAACTTGATCAATTCACCAGGAATGAGGTATGGGATTTAGTACCTAAACCTAGGAATCAAAAGCCTATAGGAACCAAGTGGGTCTTTAGAAATAAACTAGATGAGAACGGAAACGTAATAAGAAACAAGGCTCGACTTATAGCCCAAGGCTATAGTCAGCAAGAGGGTATTGCCTATGGAGAAACTTTTGCACCAGTTGCTAGGTTAGAAGCAATACGTATATTGTGTGCTTATGCTAGTTTCATGAACTTTAAGTTATACCAAATGGATGTTAAAAGTGCATTTCTTAATGGTTTCATAAATGAAGAGGTATATGTAAATCAACCTCCTGGGTTTGAAGATCCAAAGTTTCCAAACCATGTTTATAAACTCAAAAAGGCCTTGTACGGCCTAAAACAAGCTCCAAGAGCTTGGTATGAGAGGTTGACCAACTTCCTACTGACCAGGAACTATGTCAGAGGAAAAGCTGACACAACCTTATTTATTAAGAAAAAGGGTAAACATACCCTACTTGCACAAATATATGTAGATGATATAATATTCGGTGCTACTGACGAATCTTTGTGTAAAGAATTTAGCAAACAGATGCAAACTGAGTTCGAGATGTCCATGATGGGTGAACTCAACTTCTTCCTTAGACTTCAAATTAAGCAAGGTAAGAATGGCATCTTCATAAGTCAGTCCAAGTACACCAAAGAAATGTTAAAGAAGTTCGATATGGAAGACTGCAAACCCATATCAACCCCAATAAGTACTGATATTGTCCTATGCAAAGATGAAGAAGAGTAAGTCAATAGATAGTAAACTTTATCGAGGTATGATAGGCTCCTTACTTTATCTCACGGCTAGTAGACCTGATATACAGTACTCAGTATGTTATTGTGCAAGATATCAAGCTGACCCCAGGGAATCTCACCTAGTTGCGGTAAAAAGAATTTTTAGATATCTGCAAAGCTCAGTTGATGCAGGTTTATGGTATCCAACCTCAAATGACTTCTGACTCATTGGATATACTGATGCTGACTATGGACGAGATAAGCTAGAACGTAAAAGTACTTCAGGAGGATGCCATTTCCTTGGAAGCTGTCTAGTATCTTGGTTCAGCAAGAAGCAGTCATCAGTAGCCTTGTCTACAACTGAAGCTGAGTACGTTGCTGCTGGAAGCTGTGTTGCACAAGTTTTATGGATTAAGCAGCAGCTTGAGGATTATAGAGTAAAAACCGAAACAATAGAGATCAAATGCGACAACAAAAGTGCCATTGATCTGTCCAAGAATCCAATCCAACACAGCAGGATGAAGCATGTCAGCATAAGGCATCACTTCATCAGAGATCACGTACTAAAAGGTGAGATCAAGCTGACCTATGTGCCAACAGATGAACAGCTTGCAGATATCTTCACCAAGCCATTGGCTCGTGAACAATTCAACATACTAAGGGAAGCTATCGGTATGTCTAATCCTCTTCTGTAATTCTATGTGAAAATTTGAACGTTGAGTGATTGCCATGCTAAGTTAATTCAAAATTAGTAACTACTACGTACTGAGTTAATATACACGTTAAGTGATTATCCTGAGTAAATACACATACTGAGTAATCACCCTATGCTGAGAAGATACACATGTTGAAGTGATTATCCCATGCTAAGTTACTAAGAGAAGAACTTCATTCACATAGAACTAGGTACTCAGTATCACAAATGCTTCGAATTCTAGCAAAGCTGAGTTAAAACCCACTTGCACCATTAAATGCTAACACGTGTAATAAATAGCTCCTAGGATAACTCAAGCAATAATGAAAAACCCATGCACCGAATGTGTCATAAATGACAGAATCTCTGTCGATTGAACGTCCCTAGGTGAAACGGCTAGTTCAACGAATAGGATCAATTTCAATCTCTTTAAATAGTGGAAGATTTCCCACTTAATCCTCTTTACGCTTGAATCTTTTGGCATTCGAACCCCTCTCTCTCCAAAAAATCAAAATTCCTAAAAATCTCTGAGAAAGAAAATGTCGAACCCTCAAAATGTCTCCGGTGGTGATTCCGGCAAACATCACACCGATGAAAATCCCAAATCCCATGTTCTTAACAAAAACCCTCAAGCTGACCCAGCAAGCTCCTCGAAACAACAGAAACCCATGGCTAGAATCATGGTAAAGGTTCACAAGAAAGTCAACAATCTCGAAGTCCTAAAATGTCGGTGGTTTTCTTCCAGCTTCATCACCGCCGAGAAACCATTCTGTGAGTGGATCGAGAAAAACAGTTGGGCAGGCCTTTTCTCTCTCCCCGGAACTACCTATCCTCGCCTGGTTAGGGAATTTTACTCCCGTCTGGTTGTGGATGAAGACGATGCGGACTACTTGGAAACCCATGTCAAGGGCCACAAGATAACAATCTCACCATCCTACTTGGCAACTCTGCTAAATCTGCCAGAAGAAGGGACTGAGTTTAGAACAACAAAGGAAAAGCTTGATCATGTTAAGGGATTCTGCAAACCCAAAAACCACAAAGGAGAGATACCCAGTACCTGTATGGGACAAAACCAGAAGATGGCACACTACATACTGACCAACTTCATCTTCCCTAAACTCAGCTCAGCCTCGTCAGCCTCCAATTTCGAGCAGTGCTTTATATGGCACATGCTGACCTACAGCCCACTCAATATGTCTGTGTTTCTGGTTCGTGCACTTCAACGTGGAGGTAAGAAACTTAGACTAGGTTCTCTAATCACCAAAATCCTTGAAGATCACAAAATAGAGACAATCACTGAGACTAAGAGTTTGGGTAAAGAAATAACCGCGGCTCTGCTGTTTGGTTTGTTATTCAACCAACCTTTGAAGGGAATTGAAGGTGCTGAGGAAGATGAGGAAGAAAACGATGCTGAATAAGAAATCAAAGCTGAGCAAGAAGCAGATGATGCTGAGCCAGAAGTTGAACCTAAGAAAGGGAAGGAAGTCCCTGCTGAGTCACCAAAGGCAAAGAAGAAGAGGAAAGCACTTGAAACGTGCACAAAGGACATCTCTGCCATCCCAAAGAAGAAGCGGACCATGGCTAAGGGCAAGAACGTTGATACTGACCAACCTCAGGTTACACCTAGGTCAGTAGAGAAAAGAAAAGGGCAAGCTGAGCCCGAAGAAGAAAGTGATGACACCTGATGCTCCTTGGATATATAGCAAAATTAAGGTCAAGTATAAACCTATCACAACAAGTAATAAAGTGTGCAAGCACAGGTCGAACCCACAGGGAGACAGGATTGCAGAGCCACTAAGTCTAATCAAATGTCCAAATGTCAAGACAAATAGAATTGGGATGTAATTGGCATTAACTAAGTATGCAATTGATTATAAAGAACTGAAAATTAAACAAGGGATAACAATTGGTGAGATTAATGGATGAGAAATCTGGGATTTCAGATCCTTTGGTTGAATCATATATCTAGGTCGAGAGTTAAGAGTGGTTAAATCATGTCGGAATGTAACGGCAACCATTCTAGAGAAGGTATGAATGTGATCAGTATTCTAAAACCCATATTCACATGTGTTCAAACAATAGCTTGGTTAGGCAATATGCTCTAAGACATGTAAAGCATTACTGAGTCCTGTGTGGTTGAACTCTAAGCCGTAGCCCGAGTAAGAACCGACTCCTAGTGTCCTAGTGAGGTCTGACTGTATGGATTCAGTATAGATTCTCTCCTCTCGGTCTCGAATCTATCTAAAATTCTATTTCCTTTCGGATCAAGACATTAAGTACAGACAATCAGATTACAGTTGACAATCAAATCATACCCTAACTCTAAACCCAAATATAATCATTCACACCAAATTCACCTCCATCCCAGATCGGATGGAGATTAGCTCATAGATATGCAAATCAACACAATCATAATGATAAAGATGAAATCCATAAATATGTATTGAAATTCAATAGAAGAGTACAAAGGAGGAGAAAACTAGACTGTCACTCTAGTGATCGTCGATGAATCCTCGATTGAAAGTTGCCAAAGACGGAATGAGAGTAATTGAAAATCCCAAATGCAAAGATTGAGCAAAAGCCTAGCTTCTAAAATTAGGTTCTGATCCATAAAATGGCTGCTCCCAAAAAAATGTTCTAGAAAAAGAAGATGATGTTGAAATAAAACCTAGTTCCCTTTTATAGTCACACAAGAGTTTAAAGGGCAAAAAGGGGAATTACAGGAATAAAATAGATATTTCCAGATCTTCATAGGGCCAACTCAACGGAAAGGGCCGAATTTGTTCTGCTGAATCGCGTTCTGTCTCGCCGAGACAGTGGTTGTCTCGGTGAGACAGTGGCTGTCTCGGCGAGACAGGAGTTGTCTCGGCGAGACAGCGTGTGGCCGGCTCCGCATCGACTCCTTTTCCTCTTGGTTGATGCCTGATTGCTTCCTAGACCTCCGAGGAGGTCCAGAAGGTTCCTGAAAAACACTAATCATGCCATAAGGTAAAGGAAGCACAAAACTGTCCAAAAACACGAAAACAATAAACAAACACAGTTGAAAATAGCTAAGAATAGTGACTGAAATGTAAATAAACACCTATGAAATATGGAAATATCAACCTCCCCACACTTAGATCTTGATTGTCCTCAAGCAAGAAAGACGGACATTTTAGAAGGAGTTAAATCACATAGCCCTCGGACTCTCGACATTTCCGGAATATTTCCAAACAAAACACTTTATTACTACCCTTGAACCGAAGATGATAGAGGGGTCGCCTAGTGAAAACTCATTCTCAAAGGTAATTTCAGTAGCCTAAACTCTAAGAAGATAGATAGAAACTTAATTTGTTTAGCCAAAAATGAACAACCAAATCATTCACCGTGAACCTTCAGATTAAATCCCTAAAGTTGTCAAACAAAATTAATTAAATTAATTGGTAATGTGAGGGGCCTTTTGTACCGGTTGAAACGCATGGGTAACGTACCCCCGGTCATACAACCCGATCACAAAACCAAGGCTCTTGAGGAATTGGATCCCCTCTTCCCGTTTTCTTTCCAATGTGAGGGGCCTTTTGTACCGGTTGAACGCATGGGTGACGTACCCCCAGCCATACAACCCGATCACAAAACCAAGATGCTATGCATACTCATACCAAGAATTTGTTTGTGCAATTGCACTTATTGATTGTAGGCATTGGAGTAGGGTGGGAAGAGGTATTTGGAGATTTAGATTTTCAGTGCATTGGCAAACAAATTTGGTTTAATATTTTATGCATTTAACGTTAAGCGTAACTTGAGTACTTCCGGTAACATGACTTCAACTTAGGTTGACATTCGGATTTCACAATTTTTGGCTTCTATCAACTTCTTAAAGGTGGACTACCTAAATTGCACTAGGTATCAAAATTAAGTACTGGGGACACGACCTCTTCATCAATTATTCAAGGGTAAAATTAAGGTGGCCTGTTTGTGTAATTTTTTTCTTTCGATGAAGTTCACCGGGGAGATATGTAATATAACAACTCTAAAGTGTTTCATCCATTTCAAGCGAAGAACCAAGACTTACGGTTTGAAGGGAGGCTTTGATTGACTCTACAAAACAGACACGACAGACACGGTGACAGCAGACGCACAAATGCAACACACAAAACAGTTTAAACAAGACAAGACGACACGAAAACGACAGACATGTAATCTTCTATCCTAATTTTCCCCTCCCCACACTTAAAGCAAGCATTTACTCCCAAAAATGCAGAAAAGTAAAGCTACAAAATATATAAAAGGGAAAAGAAAATAGGATAGGGACTCCCTCAAGGGTGGCGATCCATCCAGCCGCGCATATCGGACATGAATCCGTTGACGTCCATGCGGAAATCGCGGAATTCATGTGTCAACTGCTCCAAGTTGGCCTCCATGTTGGTCATTCGTTCCTCAAAGCCGCTTTCCGGCTCTGCTTGATATTCATCATCCTCCTCTTCTGAGCCGAGGTCCATTGGCTCGGAGGAACCTGTACCTGCAAATTGAAAATCTCTCCACCACATTCCCGACTTGTGGAGAAGCTCAGCACGCAACAGATAATTCGAATCTAACAGTTTAAAATTCTTAGAATCTTTTAACTTGAAGGTTGCCATGGTTCCCTCACATACCGCTAGGCGGGAGATAATATGGCCAAAAGGGAGGGAAGTTCGCTTTGAAAAGCGAACCCCGGCCATTAAAGTCCAAATAAAGTGGGCCATTCGAGGAGGTTTGTTTTGTGTCATACACCAGAGAAGTAAAAGATCAGCCTCACTAACCTTATTGGCCTCGGGGAGGCCAACGAGGTTAAATGTTATCCATTTATGCATTAAGCGGGTTTGAGGATCGGTGATGTTCTTATTCAACGTTTTGTTTTTCTTAAAATCAAAAATCCCTGAAAGCTCAAACCAGACATCTTTATTGGTCAGATCTTTGTCCCACTCGGTGTAATCACCCTCCTTAAAACCCATGACCTTATTAAACTCTTCCTCACTCCATTTTGACTCGGTATTATCAATTCTATAGTGTAGAGTTTTTACGCCCTCATCGTCAGTGTCGATTCGTAGGGTGGTAAAGAACTCTACAATATAGAACTTGTACAATTTATACCGCCTATCATCTAATTTCTTCCATCCCATCCGGGTAAGGATCTCTTTAATCCCCTCATCCTTACCCGCACTCTCAAGTAGAGGCCAATCAAAATAGTGGGGGTGAGCAAGCTTGTAGTCTTTAAACTTTAAGTAGAGCTCCCCCTCATCAACAGATTTAATGGAAAAAGGGCAAAGATACTTACGGGATAACTCCGACGGATACGGAGTATCTACTTGCTGGGATGAAGCTCGGGGCCTAGGAGGGCGTGGAGGTATCCATCGGGGTCGTCCAGAATCTGCAATCGGCGTTTGCTCCTCGACCATTCGGTTCTTGCCTTTTGACCGCGTGTTACGGGATGATTCTGCCATGACCTAATTACATAAAAGGAATAGGAAAAGCAAGAAAACACAAAAAGAAATAAAAATGGGTAAGAAATCTAAGAAAAGTGCACAAAGATAAAGAAGTATCAAGATTGAATCAAAAATAACTTAAGCAAAAATAATTGAAAATGAATGAAGGCAAGAAAGCTTACAAGAATGGAAGAAATACAAAAAGATTGAAATGAAGAATGTGTGGTAATGGTGGGGAGAGATGAGAGTTGGTGGTTTGGGTGAAAGAGAAGAGGAAGAGAGAAGTAGGAGATGAAGATAGAGGGATGGAATGGAAGTGTAGAGAGAGAAAGTAGGGTTTTGGTGAAGAAATTGGGGGTGAAGGAGATGGGGATTCGGCTAGGGTTGAAGAAGGTGGGTTTAGGGGGGTATTTTTAAGGGTGGATTCGGACTTATGGGTCCTGAATCCGCGATGTGTCTCGGCGAGACACAAGATGTCTCGGCGAGACACAATGCTACGCTGGCGTGCCTTGCTATTAGCAGGGCCGCCTTGTCTCGGCGAGACAATAGTTGTCTCGGCGAGACACAGCGGGAGAAAACAAAAAACAACCATAAAAATTTAAGAAAATGAAGCTAAGAAGGAATAAAATGACCAAAAGTGCTTGAAAGGGAACATAAAACGTAAAATAAAGAGGTTCTAATCTGGGGTGCCTCCCAGGAGCGCTCAATTTTATAGTCTATGGAGCTTATAGACTATCCTTCTCCCTCAGGACGGGTCATCCAGACGGAGATGCTCAATTACTCGAGGTCCGTCATCATAGCACTTCAACCTCTGACCGTTAACCTAAAACGTCTGATCCTTATCGTCTTTGATTTCAACCATACCAGACGGGAAAACCTGTACTACAGAGAATGGTCCGCTCCACCTGGACTTCAGCTTACCAGGCCACAGTTTTATCCGGGAGTTAAATAACAGAACTTTGTCCATTGGCTCGAAGTTGCGCTTAATGATCCGCTTGTCATGCCACTTCTTCATTCACTTTTTGTAGATCTTGGCATTCTCATATGCTCCTAGTCGAAATTCCTCCAATTGATCCAACTGCAACAACCGCTGTTCACCTGCAATCTTATTATCAAAGTTTAGAAACCTAGTGGCCCAAAAGGCCTTGTGTTCTAGCTCTACAGGCAAATGGCATGCCTTTCCATACACTAATCTGTAGGGAGACATACCGATTGGCGTTTTAAACGCGGTTCTGTATGCCCACAAGGCGTCGTCGATTTTTAAAGACCAGTCTTTCCTAGATAGGTTCACTGTTTTTTCTAAGATGCTTTTCAACTCTCTGTTAGTTACTTCTACCTGGCCACTAGTCTGAGGGTGGTAAGGTGTGGCCACCTTATGTGTGACTCCATATTTCTACAAAAGCTGTGAGAAAAGCTTGTTGCAGAAGTGTGAGCCGCCATCACTAATAATGGTGCGAGGGGTGCCGAAACATGTAAAAATGTTCTTTTGCAAGAACTTAGTCACAACCGTCGCATCATTACTAGGTAAAGCAGCATCTTCCACCCATTTTGACACGTAATCGACTGCCACCAAAATGTACTCATTGTTAAAAGATTTGGGGAAAGGACCCATGAAGTCTATCCCCCAGACATCAAATATCTCACAGACCAAAATAGGACTAAGAGGCATTTCATGTCTTTTTGATATACTTCCAGTTCTCTGGCAATTATCACATGATTTCACAAATCTAGCAGCATCGGCGAAAAGAGTGGGCCAAAAGAGGCCAGATTGTAATACCTTAGCTGCGGTTTTGGTCGGGCCATGATGCCCACCTACCTCTTTGGAATGGCAAAAGACTAGAACTGATTCTACCTCACTTTTGGGGATACAACGCTGAATGATGTTGTCGCCACATACCTTCCATAGGAAAGGATCCTCCCAGTAGTACTGTTTACCTCATGTAGAAATTTCTTCCTCTGCTGATAGCTCAAATCTGGGGGTATGACCTTTCCTGCAATGAAATTAGCATAGTCAGCGAACCAAGGTACTGATAAAATTGCCATTAACTTCTCATCAGGGAAGGATTCCTTGATGTCCTCAGAGAGGATCATCTTGTCCTCTTTGTTCTCCAAGCGGGAGATGTGGTCAGCTACCACATTCTCGACTCCCTTCTTGTCTCTTATTTCTAAATCGAATTCCTGGAGCAGCAATATCCAACGAATGAGTATAGGCTTTGCGTCCTGTTTAGAGAACAAGTACCTCAAGGCAGAATGGTCAGTATACACAATAATCTTAGAAAGCACAAGATAAGACCTAAACTTGTCTAGGGCAAAAATGATAGCTAGCAATTCTTTCTCTGTGGTAGTGTAATTCACCTGAGCTTCATTTAAAGTCTTACTAGCGTAACAAATAGGTTGACAAATTTTATCTTTCTTTTGACCCAAGCATGCACCTACAGCTGTGTCACTTGCATCACACATTAGCTCAAATGGTCGGTCCCAGTCTGGACTAACCATAATAGGGGCTTTCACCAATTTACTCTTAAGTTCATTGAAAGCGTTTAAGCATTCATCGGTGAAAACAAAATCAGCGTCTTTCAAAAGCAGTTGAGTTAAAGGCCTAGCAATTTTCGAAAAATCTTTAACAAATCGCCTATAGAATCCTGCATGCCCCAGGAAACTCCTAACTGCTTTGACATTACAAGGGGGAGGTAATTTATCTATTACTTCGATTTTAGCAGGGTCAACCTCTATCCCCCTTACAGACACTCTATGCCCTAGAACTATGCACTCTTTTACCATAAATTGACACTTCTCCCAGTTAAGAACCAGGCTAGTGTCCTCACAGCGTTGCAACATTAATTTTAGACTATGCAGACAACTCTCAAAAGTGGATCCAAATATGGAGAAGTCGTCCATGAATTGCTCAACCATATCGCTAAAAATTACTGTCATGCATCTTTGGAAGGTGGCTGGTGCGTTGCACAGGCCAAATGGCATTCGTCTATATGCGAAAGTCCCGTAAGGGCATGTAAAAGTGGTCTTTTCCTGATCCTTCAGATCGACCGGTATTTGCATATAGCCCGAATAACCGTCTACAGTGCAATAGAAACACTTACCTGACATTCTCTCTAGCATCTGATCGATGAATGGGACTGGGAAGTGGTCTTTCCGTGTGGCGTCATTCAGCTTCCTGTAGTCTATGCACATACGCCAACCAGTCACCTTCCTCACAGGGATCAGTTCATTTTTTTCATTTAGCATCACTGTAGTTCCGCCTTTCTTAGGAACCACCTGCACATGACTAACCCAAGGACTGTCAGAAATAGGAAAAATTATACCTGCATCCAAGAGCTTGATCACCTCAGCCTTCACTACTTCCTTCATTTTGGGGTTTAGTCGTCGCTGCGGTTGAACAGTTGGTTTAATCTCATCTTCCATGTAAATCCTATGGGTGCATACGGAGGTGTTAATTCCATGTATGTCTGCCATCTGCCAACCAAAAGCGCCTTTATGCGTGCGCAGAACTTCAATCAACTATTCTTCCATATCCCTGGTCAGCTCAGAAGAAACAATTACAGGCAAAGACGTAGGTGGTTGCAAAAATGCATACTTGAGGTGAACAGGTAATGGTTTAAGGTCAAGGGTCGGCGGTTCCTCAATGGAGGGTTTTAGGAGGGAACTGGAATTACTTACTAACTCCTCAACGTGTCGAATCCAATAACACCTTTCTGCTTCCAACTCACTTAATTCAATAAGTTCATTTTCGGGAACTGTGATCTCCGCAGGTGCTAGACTTTGTTCCTGATCTTCCTGGAAGACATCTTCAACAATAACATCGTTAGTACAAATGAAATTACAAGAAGAAGTGTCTACCGGATACTTCATTGATTTCACAACGTTGAATTCCACTTTCTCATCGTGTAGTCGAAGGAACAACTTCCCTTCTTCCACGTCGATCAGTGTCCTCCCTGTTGCTAGGAACGGTCTTCCCAAAATAATGGGCACCTGATCATCCTCCTCAATGTCTAGAATTACAAAGTCTGCAAGGAAGATGAACTTGCCAACTTTCACGAGTAAGTCCTCGACAATTCCGGTTGGCCTCCGTACTGAGCGATCTGCCAGTTGAATGGTCACTGAAGTTGGACTCGGATCTCCCATTCCCAATTTCCTGTATACAGAGAGTGGCATCAAATTAATACTGGCACCCAGATCACAAAGTGCATATTTGAAATGTGTACTACCTATGGTGCAAGGAATGCTGAAACTACCAGGATCCTTAGATTTTTTTGGCAGATTCGTGCTCAACATAGCAGAGCATTCCTGGCTCAACATTACAGTCTCATGGTCCCCTAACTTCCGTTTTTTTGTGATTAGCTCCTTAAGGAATTTCCCATAAATAGGCATGTTTTCAAGTAGTTCAAGAAAAGGAAGATTAATTTCAATTTTCTTAAACACATTTAAAATTTTTGCATATTCCTTATCTAATTTAGTCTTGCGACTTGGATATGGTAGGGGTACCTTAGTAGGCTGAACATTTGGGTCTGCAAAAAGTTTAGGGTTAGGGTCACTTACCTGAGCTGGATCGAGGGCGGCTGAGGAGATTTTATCGGCTAGGTGCGACCCAGAGGGGGTGTCTCGCCGAGACACTATAGTGTCTCGCCGAGACGCCTCCAACGGCGGGTTGTCTCGCCGAGACACTATAGTGTCTCGCCGAGACAACTCGGACGAGGTCGCATTTTTATCGACTGAGTCTCCTAAGCCGCTTCTTACCTGATTGCCTCTTCTAAGTTGGATGGCATGGACCCTTTCCTTCGGATTTTGCTCACTGTTTGGGGGTAGTTGTCCAACAGGACGTTCAGAGTTATTCCTTGCCATTTGTCCCAACTGCGTCTCTAACTGCTTTGTGTGAGCTTCATTCTGGACCATGCGAGTTTCCATTCCTGAGACTCTCCCATCTATCGCTCCCAACACTTTTATCATGGCATCCACCTTATCTTCCAGGGTGTCTTTCTTATTTTGGTATTGGTTCTGATTTTGCTGAGGTGGTGCTGCAGAGGTTCCCTGATTGGAATTCTGAAATCCAGGTGGTCCCAAAGCTGCTTGATTGTTGGACCAACTGAACCCCGGGTGATTTTGTCTCGAGGCGGGGTTGTAATTGTTCTGGTAAGGTCCATTATGCTTCATATAATTGACTTGCTCTAGCACTATGGGGCATTCTGTGCTTCTGTGCTCTCCCACGCAGATTTCGCATTTGAAGACTGGTGCGGGCGCTGGTTTGGACTTTTTCATCTCAGCCAAGACAAGATCAAGCTTTTCTGCCAGAGCTGCTACCTGAGATTCTGACTCTGATGTCCCTATCGACTTTGATGACGGGGCCTCCATAGCAAATACACCACGTCTGGGGTCGGCTTCTCTATCTGCCAGTGCGCACTACGCTCTGCTAGCTCCTTCACAAGGCTATAAGCAACTGCCGCTGTCTTACTGAATAAATTACCACCTGCAGCTGCATCCAAAGAAGCTCTGTTAGCAGAAGAAATACCAGAGTAAAAGAGTTGTACCAAATAGTGCTTTTCAAACCCATGATGTGGGCACTTTCGCAGGAGCTTTTGGAATCGTTCCCAAGCCAAGTGTAGATTTTCACTCTCAAACTGTTTGAAACAGTTAATATCGCTCTTGAACTGTGCCATCTTGGACGGCGGGAAATACTTGGCCAGAAATTCACTGACTGTGCTATCCCAATCCGCTAGGGATCCTGGTTCCAATGAGGCCAGCCAATCTGCTGCTTCATCCTTCAAAGAAAAAAGAAATAATGTCATGTATACATCTTCAGTAGTAACATTATTATATTTGAAAGTGCTGCAATAAAGGGTGAATTTATTCAAGTGGGCGTTGGGATCCTCATGGTATTCTCCACCGAATTGTCCCGAATTTTGGATCATTTGGATCATCGCTGGTTTGATCTCAAAAGAAGCTGCTGCAATGGCAGGCTGCACTAAACTAGAGGTAGCTGTAGGCCTCGTGGCCTTGAGAAGCTCCATGATAGAAGGTGGATTGGCCATCTCTTCCGGTTGAGGGATTTCCTCTTCAGGGGGGATGTCGATTTCTTCCACCCTAACCTGCTGTCTTCGTTCTTTCCTTAACCTGCGCGTAGTTTTATCAATGTCAGGGTCAAAACGCAAAGGTGAATAACTTCGAGAACGTCGGTGCATAAACTAAAAACAAAACAAAACAAAATGACGTCAAGATCAAATTTCGATTTTTTTGACTTAATGTGCACTCGCGTGCCTCCTCGGCAACGGCGCTAAAAACTTGATGCTCCTTGGATATATAGCAAAATTAAGGTCAAGTATAAACCTATCGCAACAAGTAATAAAGTGTGCAAGCATAGGTCGAACCCACAGGGAGACAGGATTGCAGAGCCACTAAGTCTAATCAAATGTCCAAATGTCAAGACAAATAGAATTGGGATGTAATTGGCATTAACTAAGTATGCAATTGATTATAAAGAACTGAAAATTAAACAAGGGATAACAATTGGTGAGATTAATGGATGAGAAATCTGGGATTTCGGATCCTTTGGTTGAATCATATATCTAGGTCGAGAGTTAAGAGTGGTTAAATCATGTCGGAATGTAACGGCAACCATTCTAGAGAAGGTATGAATGTGATCAGTATTCTAAAACCCCTATTCACATGTGTTCAAACAATAGCTTGGTTAGGCAATATGCTCTAAAACATGTAAAGCATTACTGAGTCCTGTTTGGTTGAACTCTAAGCCGTAGCCCGAGTAAGAACCGCACTCCTAGTGTCCTAGTGAGGTCTGACTGTATGGATTCAGTATAGATTCTCTCCTCTCGGTCTCGAATCTATCTAAAATTCTATTTCCTTTCGGATCAAGACATTAAGTACAGACAATCAGATTACAGTTGACAATCAAATCATACCCTAACTCTAAACCCAAATATAATCATTCACACCAAATTCACCTCCATCCCAGATCAGATGGAGATTAGCTCATAGATATGCAAATCAACACAATCATAATGATAAAGATGAAATCCATAAATATGTATTGAAATTCAATAGAAGAGTACAAAGGAGGAGAAAACTAGACTGTCACTCTAGTGATCGTCGATGAATCCTCGATTGAAAGTTTCCAAAGATGGAATGAGAGTAATTGAAAATCCCAAATGCAAAGATTGAGCAAAAGCCTAGCTTCTAAAATTAGGTTCTGATCCAGAAAATGGCTGCTCCCAAAAAAATGTTCTAGAAAAAGAAGATGATGTTGAAATAAAACCTAGTTCCCTTTTATAGTCACACAAGAGTTTAAAGGGCAAAAAGGGGAATTACAGGAATAAAATAGATATTTCCAGATCTTCATAGGGCCAACTCAGCGGAAAGGGCCGAATTTGTTCTGCTGAATCGCGTTTTGTCTCGCCGAGACAGTGGTTGTCTCGGCGAGACAGTGGCTGTCTCGGCGAGACAGGAGTTGTCTCGGCGAGACAGCGTGTGGTCGGCTCCGCATCGGCTCCTTTTCCTCTTGGTTGATGCCTGATTGCTTCCTAGAGCTCCGAGGAGGTCCAGAAGGTTCCTGAAAAACACTAATCATCCCATAAGGTAAAGGAAGCACAAAACTGTCCAAAAACACGAAAACAATAAACAAACACAGTTGAAAATAGCTAAGAATAGTGACTGAAATGTAAATAAACACCTATGAAATATGGAAATATCAACCCCCCAGAACAACCTCTAAAGAAGAAGCGTCGAAGTTCTGGCTTGAATATTGTTGAAGCTGATCCCATTGATTGGGTTGTGCCACCCAAGTCACACTACGCTCAAGGTCTTGGAATTGACTTGGAGAAAACTCCAGTTGAGCAAACAGAAGAAGAGGAAGACCAGCGACAGGATGTCAATCAGCCTGATGTTGTGGAAGAAGTTCATACTGAGTCAGATGATGTTGAGCAACATCAAGCGAAAGATATTGAACAAGAAGGAGATGATCAGCAAGAGGAGAGGCTCACACAACATGAAAGTCCAGATGATATTCAAGCTGACCCGTCTCCTCCCAAAGCTAAGTCATTCAAAAGGCTTAAGAAGAAGCCCTTCAAGGGACCATTTATTGATCTACTCATAGATTCTCTGCCTTTAGACCAATCACCGATCTGTTTGATATTCAGTTTGAATACTTCTCCCACACCGTAGAGTCTCCTCCTAAAGAATCGGCCAAAAATCAAGCCTCTGTTACTCATATTGAGGAACAAGCCAAGACTCCAGAGGATCCAAAATATGCCGAGAAAGAACTCAAAGTCACAACTACTCAAAAAGGAGATCAAACCATGAATCCACCTGCTCAAGTTCCACCTCATAAAGAACACTCAGCTCCTGGTACTGAATTACCTCAAGGACCAACTGTTGATCACTCAACTCAAGCTGATAAGCAGCCAACTCCACCACCATCTAGCTCAACTTCCATACCTGCTTTTGAGTCAAATCCAGCTGGTCAATTTGCCTATCTAAGTGCAACTCAATCTGGCCGTCGCATCGTAGAAACTGCTCAATCCCTTCTCCAGGAGTTCAACACTTCTGATGCTGCTGGGTCTGTTCATCCTGAGTCATCTAACATCTCATCCATCGCTCAACTTCTTAATGAAATCAAGGGGCTCAAGGATCTTATAAGTGTTATGACATCAGTTCAAACACAGTAACCCAAGCAAGACCAAATTGCGAAGCTGACCGAACTGCTACTTCTCATGGTAAATCACATGGATTCACTTGAAGGAAAAAGCAACACTCTCTCTGTGGTCAATCCAGGATATGTCACTTCAGCTGAGTTAGCCCAACACTTTGCTAAGCTGACTGCAGAGCTGACCCATCTACGGTCTACGAGAAAACCTGAATCTGCCACATCTGCTGAGTTATAAGAATGCTTTGCCAAGCTGACTGCTGATCTTACTTGTACACGTGAGTTAGTTTCTTCTTCTTCTCAGTGTACAATTGACCAACTGAGTGAAGTAGTAAGTCTACTCAACGTCAACAAAGCACATATGGATGTTGACCCCATCACTCATGAAACCCTTCTGAGCTTCTCACAAACCATCCTTCGCTCAGTACGCTACACGAATGCTCAACGACAATTCTACGACTCAGCTCTGCTCAAGATGTACCATCAATCCTTTGCTCAGCTCACTGCGTCCATCTCTTAGATCAGCAAATCTCATGAATGCCTCATCAGCATGCTGAGCAGCTCCTTACGAGTTCCTCGAACTGTTTAGGATGACTGTGTTCCAATTATTGATGGCTTAAGTGAGAGTACAAGAAGGTTGAAGCGTTATTCAAACGCTCTATCTGGAGCTGCTAGAAATGATACGTTCATTCCTCCTCCCTCTGATGATGGCAAAACGGGGGAGAAAAGCCAAGATGGAACTCAACACGCCGGTGGTGCATCGGGAAGTAAAGACAAAGGAAAAGGCAAGTATGATGAAGCCAGTCTGAAGAAGAAGAAGAAGTAGTCTAGTTTAAAATTTGTGCTTAGTCTAGTTTAAAATTTGTGCTTAAATATTTGTGTCTCATATCAAGTACATTTATGGTAAATTTATGGTAAGCATCACTTTATCCAACCTGTCTTAAATACCATGCTTAGTAGATATACTGATCTGTCCAAATTGAACAAACAAATCATAATGAAACATACTCAGTATAAATCTTCACACATAAGTAAACCGAAGTAATAAAATGTTTCTAAAAATGATCATTTCTGAAAAACTGACCTAGTAGATCTCAGAAGGTCTAGGATTGAACCTAGTCAGTACAAGCATCTTTTCTTGGAAGATTTAGAGTTAAGTTAATAGATGCAACCCTTACGGGGGAGCAATTTCAGAAATATAAAAAATAAATCAATTATGGGGAATTTCAAAACTGAGTTCCATAATTATGCATTTTGCCAACATCAAAATGGGGGAGTTTGTTGAAACACCTTTCCACAAGATTTTGATTTGACAAAATCATCCATGATTAAGAGACAATTAAATTTAAGTGCTTTATTTTAATTGTACTAATCCGTTTGTTCAATGTTGAGTTTAAATATAAATATAAATAGATATAAAAGTAAAACAAGACAAAGTCAGCATGAGATGACAGAACAAAGCGGAATAATACTCAGTATAGAAGTCTTATGATCAAGCTGAGTGGAAACGAACCCAGCATCAAAAGATTGAGGCTTAAAATCAAACAGAGCTAAGTGAGATTGAACTCAGCATGAGAAGCCGTCTTAACAACTGTCTTACGAAGAAGAGCTAACTAAAACATAACTCAGCATAGAAGTTGCCAAAGACAATGAACAAAGCTGAGTGAATTCTCAAGACAGCATGAAAGAGTTGCTTGCAAGACGACAAAGATTGCCGACCCTCTACACCAATAATTGAAACCTTTGAATTACGTAAAAGACACATTCCGAGATGTATGGGTCAATGGATTATTGGTAAAGGACAACTGGCACAAAAAGACAAGTCTGCAAGATAAAGACAAACCTGGCATCTGAAGAAATCAGAGGAAAAGGATTGGCCTGAGAATTCTGAAGCTGACCAGAGGCTGTCTCCTAAAAGAGCCGTTTTAACATTAACGGCTACATCATTTCAAAATGATTCGAATCCAGATTTTCTCCTATATAAGACAATCAAAATCCCTGGATCATTGCCGATTGACAAAAACAAAAAAAAAAGTACAAGAGAGAAAAGATACAAAAGCACTTAGATACAAAAAGAGATCTTACACCCATCTTCCATTCTTTGTGTAAATGCTAGAGTGATTACTTGTAATCTTCTAAAGTGTTCTTTATTTGAAAAGGAACAAGTGTTTATCAATTGTAACATTGAGAGCGTTGTGCTGAGTGTTTGGTTGTAAACATTCAGTGGTAGAGAAATCTAGGTGCTGGGTTGTAGCACTTAGTAGGGGTTGAGTAGACGGATAGAGGAATGTACTCTTTCATATTCAACTGCCTTGTAATTGGTTTGTGCTCTACCTTTAAAGAGCTCAGTATTGAATTCTAAAAGCCCAGAGGTCTCTGGGGACTGGACGTAGGCGGAGAGGCCAAACCAGGATAAGTGATACTGAGTAATCTCTAACCCTCTCTCAATCTATATATGTGCATGTGTTGTGTGAGAAGTTTACTCAGCATATAAAATTGTTTAAAGTTGACTCTGAGTAATTTTAAGTGCTGAGTTAGAAGCTGACCTCCAAGAGTGTCAATATCTAACTTACAAGTAAAACAACATTAGTCAATATCCGGCCAAAACTGTCTTGTAACATATCTAGCCAAGCTGACCAAAAGCTGAGTTGACAAACTCACCAAATAACTAAGTCAGCACATTAATTAAAACAAAAAAAGTTATATTAGTTCCTAACCCCCCCCCCCCCCCCCCTTAGAAGTAATCACACGGGACCAACAATCGATTCCCCACACGTCGAAGATTTCAACTTCCAACATGTTTGTAAGAGGAATCTCATCTTTCCTTCCTAAATTCCCGGTTCTTTTCTTTGACACTTATCACAACGGATAATAAATGAACGGACGTCTTTAAACAGGGTAGGCCAAAAGAATCCACATTCTAATATTCTAGCTACTGTTTTGCTTACGCTGTTATGACCTCCATAAGCGCTTGCATGACATTCCAACATTATAGAGTCATATTCAAACTCACTAACACATCTCCTAAGCATTGCATCGCCGCATGTTTTGAACAAAAATTGATCTTCCCAAAAATATCTCTTAACTTCCGAAAAGAATTTCTTCTGTTGCTAAGAATTTAATCCATCTGGTACATGAGCAGCTAAGTAATTGGCTATATCCGCATACCATGGTGCTATGAAACTTTTTACTTGCATGAGATATTCATCGGGGAAATCATCTTGAATGCCTAATGTTTCACCGATGGGACAGTTTTCATCTTCAAGTCTTGATAGGTGATCGGCGACAAGGTTTTCAATTCCCTTTTTATCTTTAATTTCTATGTCAAATTCTTGTAATAATAAGACCCATCTAATAAGACTCCGTTTTGCATCTTTCTTAGCAAATAAATATCTTAAAGTTGTATGATCTGTATAAATGATGACTTTAGATCCTAGCAAGTACGACCTAAACTTATCACATGCAAACACTACCGCTAGCATTTCTTTTTCAGTTGTGGTGTAATTTAACTGTGCATCGGATAATGTGTGACTCGCATAATATATAACATGAAGTTTCTTATCCTTCCTTTGACCTAATACACATCCTACATCTAAATCACTTGCATCGCACATAATTTCGAAAGGTAAATTCCAATCGGGTTTCGATATTATAGGTGTACTGACTAAAGCTGTTTTCAATGTATTGAAAGCTTGTAAACAATCATCATTAAAATCAAAAGTCGAATCTTTCATAAGCAAATTAGTAAGTGGTTTGGGGATTAAGAAAATTTCTTTATAAACCTTCTGTAAAAACCTGCATGACCTAAAAATGACCTTACTCCCTTAACAGTAGTTGGTGGGGGTAGTTTTTCTATAACTGAATTCTTTGCTCTATCCACTTCTAAACCTTTTTCAGATATCTTATGACCTAAAACAATTCCTTCGTCTACCATGAAATGACATTTTTCCCAATTTAATACTAAATTCGTTTCTTCACATCTAGACAATACTTTATCTAAGTTCTGTAAACATGCATCAAAAGAATCTCCATAAACTGAAAAGTCATCCATAAAAACTTCCATTATATCTTCAATGAAATCATTAAATATTGCTGTCATACAACGTTGAAACGTTGCTGGTGCATTACATAGAACAAAGGGCATTCTCCTATATGCAAATGTTCCATAAGGACACGTGAAGGTTGTTTTGTCTTGGTCATCTGGGTAAATGTAAATTTGAAAGAATCCGGAATAACCGTCTAGGAAACAATAAAATGCATGACCTGTTATCCTTTCGATCATTTGATCGATGAAAGGTAGAGGAAAATGATCTTTCCTAGTTGCTTTGTTTAAGTTCCTATAGTCTATACAAACCCTCCAACCGGTGGTGGTTCGCGTAGGTATCAATTCACCTTCATCATTCCTTACAACAGTTATGCCTCCATTTTTAGGTACACAATGGATTGGACTAACCCATTCACTATCCGAGATCGGATATATGATTCCATTGTCTAAAAGTTTAGTAATCTCATTTTTTACTACTTCTTTCATGTTCGGATTTAAGCGTCTTTGCCTATCCGCTTTAGGTGGCTTATCTTCTTCTAAGTGAATTCTGTGCATTACGATGCTAGGATTAATTCCTTTTAAGTCTGAAATTTGCCATCCCATACTTCCTATCCTATTTCTAACAACTTCTTTCAATTTTTCTTCTTGATCATTTGTTAATTTGTTAGAGATAATTATAGGTAGAGAATCGCATTTGCCTAAGAAAGCGTACCTCAAATGACTGGGTAATTCTTTAAGTTCTAATTTAGGGGGTATTACAATCGAAGGCGGAACTGGTCCATCTTCTCAAATCAAAAGCTCTAGGTCCTTATCTTCTAATTCTTCACCCATTATAGGTCCTATTATCTCGTCATTTTGAATAACGTCATTGACACATTCTTCAACTAAATCAAGTTTCATACAAGCGAATTCCTCCATAGGATATTTCATCGCTTTGTTCATATTAAACTCGATCTTATCTTCTCCTATCCTCAAAACTACTTTTCCTTCTGACACATCTACTAGAGCACGGCATGTGTTCATAAACGGTCTACCAAAAATTAGTGGACAATTAACGTCATATGCAAAATCTAATATAACAAAATCGGTAGGAAAAATAAATTTATCGACTTTGACTAAAACATCTTCAATTATACCATATGGGTCTCTTAGTGGTTTGATCCGCTAATTGCAAAACCATATTGGTACGTTTGATATCTTCTTCTAAACCTAACTTGTTAAAAATAGACACGGCATTAAATTTATACTTGCTCCTAAATCACAAAGACAACTTGGAAATTCAATATCTCCCCACTTACACGAAATAGTAAAACATCCGGGATCTTTGAGTTTAGTGGGCAAATTACTTGACACAATTGAACTACAATGTTCAGTTAACGAAATGGATGAAATTCCTTCCCAACTGATTTTCTTTGAAATTAAATCCTTTAAAAACTTACCATAGTTAGGAATTTGCGTGATTGCATCCATGAACGTCAAATTAATGTGCAAATTTTTAAGTTTATCTAAAAATGTTAAGAGTTGTTTGTCATAGTCCTTATTTCGGACTTTGTGCGGAAAAGGTGGTTTGGGTACAAAAGTTTTTGTACTTGAGTCAATTGGTGAACTTTTTGTGTTTAAGATATCTTCTTTGGGCTTTGGTAAATCAGTTCCTGGTAATGTTGCATCTCCGGGCATTTCCGGACCTAGATAATTTTTCCCTGAACAAAGAGTGATAGCCTTTACCTGCTCTTTCGGATTTTCTTCCGTATGACTGGGAAGACTTCCCTCTTTTCGGGATGGAATTGATTTAGCAAGTTGACCAATTTGAACCTCCAAATTATGGATGCTAGATGAGTGGTTTTTAATAAGCTGATCGAATTTATTTTCGATCCGTTTAAAACCATCGTCGTGATTACTTATTTTTCCACTGATAGCATCTATAAATTTGTCGATTTTAGAAGATAAAGTGCTAATCGTATCTCTTGACTGATTTTGATAATTACTGGTACGATTTTGATTAGCATTTGCATTATTATTATCTTTCCAGTTAAAGTTAGGATGATTCCTCCATCCAGAATTATAAGTATTAGAATAAGGATTATTAGTTTGGTTTTGCCCTTGGACAAAATTTACCTGTTTGATCTCACTCATATTTTCATAATCCACATCCGTTTGGATTGGATTACTATTGGTATCGCATGGTGCCATAAACCTATCAATTTTGTGCGATAAGGCAGAAAATTGGGCTTGTAACATTGCGACTGGATCAAGTTCTACTATACCTTTAACTGATGATGAGGCTGAGGATGATGGTTTCGCCACCGGTATATGTCCACGTTCCGCGGGCCACATACTGATGTTGATTGCCATTTCCTCCAAAAGTTCTCTTGCTTGGGCTGATGTCTTCTTCATAAATAGCCCTCCCAACATAGCATCTAATGAACCTCTAGTTGTAGGATTTAGTCCATTATAAAATGTTTGCATTAAAAGTTCAGCGGGTAATTGGTGGTGTGGGCATAAACGTTAAAGTTCTTTAAAACGTTCCCAAGTCTCATAAAGAGTCTCATTATCATTTTGAGAAAAAGATGTTAACTCTTTTATTACTCTTGCGGTTTTTGCTAAAGGAAAATATTTTGATAAAAATGCTTGGGCTAATTGTTCCCAAGTTGCAAACGTTGCGCCTGGCATGGAAGTTAACCACTCTTTGGCTCTATCCTTCAAAGTGAAAGGAAAAAGGCGAAGTTTGATTGCTTCGACAGTCACATCTGGGATTTTAAAAGTGTCACAAATTTTAAGGAAATTTGTCAAATAGGTGTTAGGATTTTCGTTAGGTAACCCGTAAAATGTTACATTACTTTGCAACATATTAAGCAATGCTGGCCTAATTTCAAATTGGTTTGTGGTGATTCTGGGTCTAACGATACTATTGGTTACACCGGCCACACCTGGCCTAGCGTAATCCATAAGTGTTGGTGGGTCTGCCATTTTTTTTGGCTCGGTGTTTGTTTTTACTGGAGTCTTATTTTTGTTTTTCTTGTTTTTCTTGTTCTTTCTAATGGTTTTTTCAATTTCTGGGTCTATAGGGTCTGGTACAATGCCTGAACTTCGAGAACTGTGCATGAACCTGAAATCGTACACGAACCGAAACTACCTACAAAACAGAATTTTGAAAAAAAATAAATATGTTAGTAAATTAAAATTAATAAATTACACATATTAAAATAAGTATGTATAAACCTAGATTCGAAATAAAACACGAAAAATATAAATTTTTGTTAAAAAAATTGGCGTTCCCCGGCAACGGCGCCAAAAACTTGTTGAGCGATTTCCGCAAGTGCACGATATACGCTTGTAGTAATAAAAGATATCGAACCCACAGGGAATGCTTTTTAACTAAAAACTTATTCAATTCAGTTTTATTCACGTCTTTAGGTTTAACTAAAGAAAATCGTTTAATTGATTGTATTGGTTTGGATTAATTAGGATTAGATGAGAATATTATATTGAACTTAGAGAACAACTCTTTCTTGAGATTTTGATTATTGTTAAGCCCAAAATATACCTAAAATATCATATATAAATACATTAAATTTACATTGAAATCGTGCTAATTATATTCATTTAGAGTACTTTTACGTCTTTATTTACTTCTTTGATGCAAGGTACTTAATTATTTGGTTAAATCCTAATAGGAGCTAAAACGAGGGAAAAACCTAAGTTTCGTGCCGAAAATACGTGTTAATCAGAAGATCGACTCAAGGAGATAAGAAGCATCCGAAAGACGTGGAAGAATACCCCTGTCGCGACTGAGATTTTCAGAATCTCAGTCGCGACACGCTGATGCCAGTCACCGAAAATCTGAAGTTTTCAGCCTTCTTCCTATGCCCCCTGTCTCAGTTGAGATTCTCAGAATCTCATGTGAGACAGCGAAGAACTCTGCACAGCTTTCTCCTAAGCCCACTGTCTCAGTTGAGATTCTCGGAATCTCATATGAGACAGCGAAGAATTCTGCACAGTTTTCACATGTTTAAATCCAAGAAACGCGTCTGTTCATTTGGATAAATGTGACCCTTCACCAGCGGACATGACCCTTCAATTACAACCCTTCACCAACTCTAAATAAGTGATCCATTTGAGAAATCAATGTTGGATTAAGTGGGGAAATAGTTAGAGAAATTAGAGAGTTGTTATTATGTTGAAGAAACTCTGACTCAGAAATGAGTCAGATTAGTTTACATTTCTGTATAAACAAACTTGATGTACACAAGTTGTTATTAGATTAGTTATAAACACAGTAGTATTAGTTTAGTTTCAAAGGTTGATCAGAGACAAGTTTTCATTCTGGTAGTGGACTGACCGGTCTCTATTCCGAAGATTCAGCGAGAAGAACTAACGGCTGAAGCGCAAAGAGGTCTGACAAACCTACGGAGTTTGAGGGAAAGATTGACAACCCGGATCTCAAAGTTTTCATCAAAATGCTATCCATGTTTCTTCCTCTCTGTTAACTTGTGAAGATTCACAATTCACTAATAATATATTTATTTTATTCAATACATTCTTCATGTTGTTATTTTGATATTGTTCTGACAAAATGATTTTCAAAATGATAAATTGGTGTTTTTATTAAAATGTTTTATACAATCATATTTATAAAGAAACTTTGTTGAACACTTGAAAGAATTAGTTTTTATGGAAGATATGATCGTGACCGCGGCTTATCGGATATAAAATACTAATTTGATTAAGGTAGGAATCTGCTCCGACCCAGAGAGATTTCTACGGTTCAAAGCCATTTCAAAACTTGTTGAGCGATTTCTGCAAGTGCACGGTATACGCTTGTAGTAATAAAAGATATCGAACCCACAGGGAACGCTTTTTAACTAAAACTTATTTTAATTCAGTTTTATTCACGACTTTAGGTTTAACTTAAAAAAATCGTTTAATTGATTGTATTGGTTTGGATTAATTAGGATTAGATAAGAATATTATATTGAACTTAGAGTACAGGTCTGTCTTGAGAATTAATTACAAGACAGAAGCTTTCGTATTTGGAATGAATCAAAGGTATAAAACTTATTCACATTAAGCAAAGAAAGCAACTATAACTTTGGTAAGATTATGAACATGTAATAATACAAGAATTTATGCAATTAAATGGCTTTGAACTGTAGAAATCTCTCTGGGTCGGAGCAGATTCCTACCTTAATCAAATTAGTATTTTATATCCGATAAGCCGCGGTCACGATCATATCTTCCGTAAAAACTAATTCTTTCAAGTGTTCAACAAAGTTTCTTTATAAATATGATTGTATAAAACGTTTTAATAAAAACACCAATTTATCATTTTGAAAATCATTTTGTCAGAACAATATCAAAATAACAACAGGAAGAATGTATTGAATAAAATAAATATATTATTAGTGAATTGTGAATCTTCACAAGTTAACAGAGAGGAAGAAACATGGATAGCATTTTGACGAAAACTTTGAGATCCGGGTTGTCAATCTTTCCCTCAAACTCCGTAGGTTTGTCAGACCTCTTTGCGCTTCAGTCGTTAGTTCTTCTCGCTGAATCTTCGGAATAGAGACCGGTCAGTCCACTACCAGAATGAAAACTTATCTCCGATCAACCTTTGAAACTAAACTAATACTACTGTGTTTATAACTAATCTAATAACAACTTGTGTACATCAAGTTTGTTTATACAGAAATGTAAACTAATCTCACTCATTTTTGAGTCAGAGTTTCTTCAACATAATAACAACTCTCTAATTTATCTAACTATTTCCCCACTTAACCAACATTAATTTCTTGAAATGGATCACTTATTTATAGTTGGTGAAGGGTTGGAATTGAAGGGTCATGTCCGCTGGTGAAGGGTCGCTTTTATCCAAACGAAAAGACGCGTTTTTTGGATTTAAACATGTGAAATCTGTGCAGAATTCTTCGCTGTCTCATATGAGATTCTGAAAATCTCAGTCGCGATAGGGGGGTGCAGAAAAAGGCTGAAAACTTCGAATTTCCGGTGACTGGTGTTCGTATGTCGCGACTGAGATTCTGAAAATCTCAGTCGCGATAGGGGTATTCTTCCCCGTCTTTCGGCTGCTTCTTGTCTCCTTGAGTCGGTCTTCTGATTAACACGTATTTTCGGCACGAAACTTAGGTTTTTCCCTCGTATTTGCTCCGTTTTAGCTCCTATTTGGATTTAACCAAATAATTAAGTACCTTGCATCAAAGAAGTAAATAAAGACGTAAAAGTACTCTAAATGAATATCATTAGCACGATTTCAATGTAAATTTAACGTATTTATATATGATATTTTGGGTATATTTTGGGCTTAACAAACTCCCACACTTAAGCTTTTGCTAGTCCCGAGCAAAATTACACTGAATTTATTCTTTACTCAATCTCTTTATAAATAGAACATATATCCATATATTCCTTTTCAAATTAGTTAAACCGAAAGAAAAACTTACATGGTAAATTTATACGCAAAGTATCAAACTAGCTAGTGTAAAAGAGATATATCATTCGTCTTGTGTCTCAATTTTTATATTGAAGTATTCGAGACGGTGTAAGCACGCATGTTTTTGAATCTTTCGTCTCAAGGCATTTCAAAGCACAAAATTTCCTTTCCCAAACCTAAATTATTACAAATGTAGATTTATTAAGGACTTAGGTTAATATATATACTTAGTCACGCCCGTGATAAGGGTGGTCTCGTCCGTGACTTTATATGAATTAATTTGCTTTTGTGTTCGTTTAAGAGGTACCGACCATGTCATGGGTGGACGCAATCGTTACTTAAAACTTTAAACACGTTTAATTTTGCTTTAATTTCTAACGTTCCTTTCATACCTCGACCGTGATAAGGGTGGTCGCAATCGTGGCCAAAAGTAAACGGTACTTAATGTTCTTCCCTTTCATACCTCGATTGTGATAAGGTTGGTCTCAATCGTGGCCAAAAGTTAAGAATACGACTACTTGATTGAATTAACACGAGTTATAAAAAATGAAAAATTAAAAATTGGGAAAAGAGAAATAGCACATTCATCCTATATTGACTTGAAATTCAACATGTATTATGGCTAAATTTTCCTTAAAAACTTCAATTGGTTTTTAATGTAAGACGAAAATCATACTGAGCTAAAAAGCCAAAGTTGTTAGTTTGATTTATGCCTATAAACCTAATTGAAAATTGAAAATAAGATTTATATTTATCATGAATTCATGATATAAAATAGAGATTTGAAACTAAAGAAATTTACTTATATACATTTACTCGAGACGTTTTTGATAAAATCGTTTCGGAGATTTGTAAAAATATTTGTTTAAAAATATTGCCCGTATAGAAATATTATTTCTAACGATAATGATAACCTTAAAATATGTTAAACATTATTTTGAGAATAGAATTGTTTGAAACATATGAAATATAGACTAAACAAAAATTCACGTTTATGAAAAATTGTCATTATTTTTTATAAATGTTGTACTTTATATAAAAATGTTGCATTTCTGTTTTGAAAATGTTGCATTATATATTTTATACTTAAACAACATGCATTTATACTTAAATAAATAACATTCATTCTCATTCGTTGCATTCATTCTTACTTAAAATTAAAACGAATATGAAATATCTCCTCCCACACTTAATTTGGACCATGTCCTCATTGGTGCAAAAAGCGATAAAACACGAAAAATAGTACGAAATTAAATCATACGAATGGGAATTAAAAAAATATGGTACGATAACATTCAAATTTAAAAATAAAGATAATTGTACCAAATATAATTAGAAATATTGTACCAAACCTAACAAAACATAATAACGAAAACGAGTGAAAGATAGAAAGGATAAAACCTATCAAGGTGAACTCGGTGGGGAAGGCATAGTCTCAACTCCTTGGTGGCGGAAGAAAGATAGCAACCGGCGGCGAGTAGATTTGTGCTCACGTCTCGGATATTGGCATCCACCGTGTTTATCCTCGAACTCATTTCGGTATTGTTGGCAATGACTTCATCTAACCGCAAATTCATGTGACGGTTATGCTCGTTCATTTGTGTCAAAACATGTTGCCATCCAACTTGTTCTTCAACATTGGGTTCTTCATTTGCTTGCTCTTGGGCATTAACATCAACATTCTCCTGCTCCTCCTCCTCTTCATATTCCTCATCATGCTCCTCATCATCATCTTGGGCACCTAAACCTTGAGAACTTGAAGCTTCACCACCCAAAGTAGCAAAAACACGTCTTGTACGATCTTTATAGGAGATAAATGCGGGTGGTCCCAATTTCTTCAATAAATTGGCTCTTTGAAGTGCCGTGATATCCAAGGAAGGCAACCCAACATGAGGCATATTTTGATAATCCGCTAATTCACCCCGAGCACCCAAAATAATGCCGGTAATTAAATTACCCATTGGCACTTGCTTATTGCGTGAAGCGGAAGTTCGAACCAACTTAGTAAATATCATTCCAATACTATCAATGGTCAAATTCTTAAAAATGCAATCTAGCACAAACAAGTCACGGATTTGCACTTTTGAACTCTCAACCCGACCAAATAAAGAGAAGGATAAAAATTTGTGAAAGAAAAAGATACAATTATCCTTAATTAATTTGCTAGATGTGTTCTTCAGACGAAAAACATCTAGGTCGGTCAAAGATTGCCAAACCGTGTGTGCATCAAACTTCTTCGGTTTAGAGTAAAAATCTTTAGTAGGAAAACCAAACCAACGGCCCATTTCCGCATACCCGACTTCAAAACGAACTCCATTATTTCGAAAAGAAATAATACCTCTCTTCTTATCGTAAGTTAGAGTTGTTGGTCCCTTATAACGTGACAAGTTAGTTCCAAGGGGCGTGATAGGAACTATTTAAAATTTTGTCCATTAAGGCTGACTTCTTTTCTTATGAAAAGGTTTACACAGCGTGACTAAGCAGTTTGAAGACACAAGCTTAGTCAACTTGTGACTAAGTTTGTTTCTTTCCTTGAGTCAGGAAATAGCACTTAGAGTCTATTCCTGAACTCAGCTTCTTAGTATACTTAACTCAGCGTGAGTTCGTTACTTAGTCAGTTTTATAGCAAGCAATATGTAAAGGAGTTCAAGGGTTAGAAAGATATTACTCAGCAAACTTATCCTGGTTCGGCCTCTCCGCCTACGTCCAGTCCCCGGAACTCGTTCCGAGCTTTTTGAATTCTCTACTGAGCTCTTTAAAGGTAGAGCATGAAACCTTTTACAATAGAAGCTGAGTATATAAGAGTACCTTCCTCTATACCTCTACTTACTCCTATATCTACCGCTGAGTACTATAACCGAGTACTCAGCCTCTCCTTTCTATTCTTCTAGAAATGATAAAGTGTTTGTCCTAAACAACAATTGCTGAGACACTTTAGATAATTGAAATCACTCTAGACTTTTACACAATAATATGGAAATTGGTGTAAGGTTTTTGCTTTGCTTTTCTCACAGAACTTCATTTAGAAATTTGGTCAGTGTTTTAACTAGTTGAAGATCTGCATGGAATGAAGCAAATGAGAGGCCTTTATATAGTGACACTTGAGGCATCGGTCATTTCGAATTTCGAAATAACCGTTGGAGGGAAACGACTTCCTGTCGTTGTCACTCAGTACGCGCTCAGTGTCGTTGGCCAATGAGATTCTTGCATCTTCTGTCCGCGGCAGTGCTCGGCAGCTTTTTGTCCGGTAAACAGAATGTTTCGACATTTTTGGCAAAGTCTTCCAGACAGCTTCCTGCGCCTTTTGAACTTTACCCAAAGTAGAAATACTTTGTCTAGAAGTTGATTCTTGTCTGCCGCTGTCCTGACTGCTTGTCGCTTAACTCAGCAGCTTCCTCTTGAAGCTTTTGCTAGAAGGCTTCTCGATCCTTCTTCATGCTGAGTCTTCGTTTTGCTTGAAATGGCTATGTTTCAACTTCTTGGGCCGTGAGGTCTTGATGATGTTGACTTGGGCTTGACTTCCACTCATGGGCTTTTTCGACTTTATATCTTAATGTCTTATAGATAAATAAACTCAACATTGAACAAACACATTAGTATAAATAAATCAAAGCATTTAAATTTAATGTGTTAGAATATTTTTTATCAATTACTTAAATAATTTTGTCAAATCAAAATCATGTGGAAAGGTTTTTCAACAAGAGTGACCAAAAATTCCCTAATATGCGATTTATTACCAGGAAAACGCATACTAGCAAATCTTGTCCAACCAAGAACAGATAAATATTCATCAATACGTTCGGTAAAAGAAAAGACGTTTACCGTGACAGTATCGAGAAAAGGCATGTCGATGAATTCTATTTGGGTATGTGAAAAGTGGCGAAATTTACGTCATTCGGCCTCCGTTGCAATATCAAACGGTGCTCCATATTGAACCCGTAATCTATTGACTTCAGTGGCTTTGGTTTTGTTAGCAACGGTCTTTTGTCTAGGCATTTTTGTTGTGAAATTTGGTGAAAGAGATGAAGAAATTTGAAAGAGATAAATTGTGGAGTAAAGATAATGGGGGTGATTTAGGGAAGAAGAAGATGAATAGGGTAAAGATTTATGGGAAAGGTGAGTGAATCTTTGTGTTGGGAAGAGTAAAAGATGATTGATTGGTGTAAATAGATGTGATGTATATAGGTGTAAGTTATAGGCATTAAATAGGTGAGATTAATAGGTATGTAATTAGAGTAGAAATAGGAATTAGTGCAAAAATCTGTCCCATTCCCGTCATTCAAGTCGTGTGTCGCGATTGAGATTTTCAAAATCTCAGTCGCGACAGCAAGCTTGTCAGGGGAATAAAAGCTGCTGAAAAATTGTTTCTTTGCTGTCTCAACCGAGATTTCAGAATCTCAACTGAGATTCTGGAATTTCTGGGTAAAAATTGGATATTTTTTACAATTTCTACATGATTAATTCAACTCCTCTTGTAATTAAGTGACATTAATGCTAAGTTTTAATTCGTGAAACTACAAAAACAAAACTGAAACATTAAATAGAAGGAAAACCAAAGGTTGTTCCTTAATTAAAAGAAATAAATGAAAGAATTAATGCACTTAATTAATCATAATGACATATGTATATGAATTACTTATTAAACATATATACATGAACATCAATCATATGTACAGAATTTACAATCAAACATTATAAATTTAAACAGTATCCCTATGAATTGGAATACGTCGTGCATTGGCCCTGTTGATATTCGCTTGTATAAAGATTTGTCTTTCTTCAGGAGAAAGAAATTGTGGACCAGAACGAAAAACTCTTTTTACAAGTCCCTCATTTTCCAAAAACTCGTAATTAAGAATAGGAAATGGTTCCTTATCAGTCCAAGGAACAGAAACCGATCCCGTGGTACTTAGAATAATTCCACATATGATATTCCCAAACCCTATGGTCTGATTCTTCGAACGGGAAGCGGCAACCAATCCCTCCATCAAAATATTTGAGGAATTAACTGTGTTACCTTGGAAAATATCACCTAGCACATATAAATCGGTATCCTGGACGACACTGCTTCTGACTCGACCAAATAGACTATGATAGAGAAATTTGTGCAAAAACAACATGGAGTTAGAATTTATTGATTTGTTGTAGGAAAGATGTGGATTGAATCTCCAAAATTCCGTCAACATTCTCCAGATATCTGTAGAAGTCATAACTCTGCCAGGATGATGCGGAGTGGTGTCCCGTGGCGAAAAACCAAACCAAGAATGAAGTTCAGGGTATCCAAAAGTGAACATCTTACCCTCACAACGAAAACTGAGATGAACACGCCTCTTGTTGACGAAACGAACAGTAGACATAAACTCTAATACCCAGTTTCCAATAATAGGAAACATCATTGATGCAAACTTGATCCATCTTAAGTTTGTCAGATAGCGATTCATATCATTGCTGATCCGGAGTTCTTTATTCAGGAACTCGTCCATATACAACATGCCACAAAATTGTGCATATCTAAACTGCAAATATCGTTTGCCTTCATCATGATTGTAGATTGGAAACCATGCTCCATAGTGTGAAGAGATATCAACTATCTTGCTTCGAGCAGAAGTGTTCTTCCTAGCATTTTTTAGAGATTTGGTCATGTTTGTGAAATAAGATGGTGTCTGTAGGATTTAGAATTGAAGAAAGAAATTCAGAAATCTGAAAGAGATGAAATAAAATGAAAGAATTCTGAACCTACAGGAATATATAGGTTACATAAGTGAAAGGTTGTGCCTGTTAAAAATAAAAGATGTCAAACAGATACCTTTTGGATTTAACTGACTGAATTTTTTGAAATGAGATGTCTGTAATCTCTTACAGTTATTTCAAAATGTTTTAAAATACTGAAAATCTCACCTGAGATTTCTGGAATCTCAACTGAGAATTCCCAAATCCTGAAACATGAAAAATATCAACTAAGATTTCTGGATATATAGTTTTCTCAAAAACACTTAACACTTAATGAAAATTTTCAAAACATGACTAGATTAGAATTTTAATTTTACAAAAACTTATTTGTACACAAATTCAAAAATAAATAAAAATAAATAAAAATAAACAAAAATAAAAACAAAAATAAATTAACCTAAAAATTAAAATAAAAATAGATTAATTTAAAAAGAAATAAAAATAAAAATGATGAACAAAAAATAAGAAAAACTAAAAATTAAAAATATGAAAACTAAATAAATTAATCTTCATAGAATTCGTCCATGAATTCAATTGCTTGAATTGGAGCTCATTCGTAATAAATTTTGCATCGATTACTGTTAACCTTAAATCGATCGCCTTTGGAATTTTCTAATTCTAAAGCTCCAGAATCAAACGTTTTATTAACCACAAACGGTCCATTCCATCTAGACCTGAGTTTTCCTGGGAATAATTTCAAGCAAGAATAAAAGTAAGTAGAACTGTATCCCAAACTTTGAAATTATTATTATATTTTTTTTCTTCTTTTTTTAGCATTTTTTTAAGCGCTTTCTTTTTTTAGCGTTTTCTCAATTTAAGGATCTAATGATTTCGGTTGAATGTTCGAACTTTTGGTTCTGGCCTCGAACAAAAAACTACGCACATGAACCGAAACTTTCAAAACTATATTAAAAGTATACAATTCCTTCCTGGTGAATAAGATAATTTCATCCTACTTCTGATATATCTGTCTGAGAAGATTTTCCATGGTGATTTCTTAGAGAGATAGATGTAGGTGTTTAAGGATAAGATAAATAGGGAAATTATTTGGGTTTAGTATAGGAACTGAATAAATTTCTTAACAAAGAGATATGATGTTTTTGTGAAGGATTAAGTGTATAGAAAAGAGGTAAAGGTTTCTGGAAAGATTTTTTTTTCCTGGGAAAAATTATCTGTCTTGTTCCTGATACTGCAGTTGCGGAACCTGATATACAATTTTCTTATAAAAAAAAATTCCATTCCCTTCTGATGTATCTGCATGCTGGATTTCTTTCCTGTAGACTTCTTCTGTGAATTTATATTGATGATCAAATCTCCAGTTTATCTTTGAAAAAACTTGGATTTTTTTTTATCTGCAAACATCTAAATGCAAACGTTAAATAACAACGAGGATTTAGTCCTAATGACCATCCTCAAATAAAAAAAAACTAAAAAAAATAAATAAATACATATACTATAAACCAAGGTTCGAAATAAAACACGAACAACATAAATTTTTGTTAAAAATTGGCGTTCCCCGGCAACGGCGCCAAAAACTTGTTGAGGCGTTGTTGCGGGAATGGCACCATATACCGTATACTTAATCATTGTATCCCCGGCAACGGCGCCAAAAACTTGTTGAGCGATTTCCGCAAGTGCACGGTATACGCTTGTAGTAATAAAAGATATCAAACCCACAGGGAACACTTTTTAACTAAAACTTATTTTAATTCAGTTTTATTCACGACTTTAGGTTTAACTTAAAGAAAATCGTTTAATTGATTGTATTGGTTCGGATTAATTAGGATTAGATAAGAATATTATATTGAACTTAGAGTACAGGTCTGTCTTGAGAATTAATTACAAGACAGAAGCTTTCGTATTTGGAATGAATCAAAGGTATAAAACTTATTCACATTAAGCAAAGAAAGTAACTATAACTTTGGTAAGATTATGAACATGTAATAATACAAGAATTTATGCAATTAAATGGCTTTGAACTGTAGAAATCTCTCTGGGTCGGAGCAGATTCCTACCTTAATCAAATTAGTATTTTATATCTGATAAGCCGCGGTCACGATCATATCTTCCGTAAAAACTAATTCTTTCATGTGTTCAACAAAGTTTCTTTATAAATATGATTGTATAAAATGTTTTAATAAAAACACCAATTTATCATTTTGAAAATCATTTAGTCAGAATAATATCAAAATAACAACAAGAAGAATGTATTGAATAAAATAAATATATTATTAGTGAATTGTGAATCTTCACAAGTTAACAGAGAGGAAGAAACATTGATAGGATATTGACGAAAACTTTGAGATCCGGGTTGTCAATCTTTCCCTCAAACTCCGTAGGTTTGTCAGACCTCTTTGCGCTTCAGCCGTTAGTTCTTCTCGCTGAATCTTCGGAACAGAGACCGGTCAGTCCACTACCAGAATGAAAACTTGTCTCTGATCAACCTTTGAAACTAAACTAATACTACTGTGTTTATAACTAATCTAATAACAACTTGTGTACATCAAGTTTGTTTATACAGAAATGTAAACTAATCTGACTCATTTCTGAGTCAGAGTTTCTTCAACATAATAACAACTCTCTAATTTCTCTAACTATTTCCCCACTTAACCAACATTGATTTCTTAAAATGGATCACTTATTTATAGTTGGTGAAGGGTTGTAATTGAAGGGACGTGTCCGCTGGTGAAGGGTCGCTTTTATCCAAACGAAAAGACGCGTTTTTTGGATTTAAACATGTGAAATCTGTGCAGAATTCTTCGCTGTCTCATATGAGATTCTGAAAATCTCAGTCGCGACAGGGGGCGCAGAAAAAGGCTGAAAACTTCGAATTTCCGATGACTGGTGTTCGTATGTCGCGACTGAGATTATGAAAATCTCAGTCGCGATAGGGGTATTCTTCCCCGTCTTTCGGCTGCTTCTTGTCTCCTTGAGTCGGTCTTCTGATTAACACGTAATTTCGGCACGAAACTTAGGTTTTTCCCTCGTATTTGCTCCGTTTTAGCTCCTATTTGGATTTAACCAAATAATTAAGTACCTTGCATCAAAGAAGTAAATAAAGACGTAAAAGTACTCTAAATGAATATAATTAGCACGATTTCAATGTAAATTTAACGTATTTATATATGATATTTTAGGTATATTTTGGGCTTAACAATTATAAGATAGACGCTTTCGTATTTGGAATAAATCAAAGGAATAAAACTAATTCACATTAAGCAAAGAAAGCAACTATAACTTTGGTAAGATTATGAACATGTAATAATACAAGAATTTATGCAATTAAATGGTTTTGAACCGTAGAAATCTCTCTGGGTCGGAGCAGATTTCTACCTTAATCAAATTAGTATTTTATATCCGATAAGCCACGGTCACGGTCATATCTTCCATAAAAACTAATTCTTTCAAGTGTTAAACAAAGTTTCTTTATAAATATGATTGTATAAAACGTTTTAATAAAAACACCAATTTATCATTTTGAAAATCATTTTGTCAGAACAATATCAAAATAACAACAGAAAGAATGTATTGAATAAAATAAATATATTATTAGTGAATTGTGAATCTTCACAAGTTAACAGAGAGGAAGAAGCATGGATAACATTTTGACGAAATCTTTGAGATCCGGGTTGTCAATCTTTCCCTCAAACTCCGTAGGTTTGTCAGACACTTTTGCGCTTCAGCCGTTAGTTCTTCTCGCTAAATCTTCGGAATAGAGACCGGTCGGTCCACTACCAGAATGAAAACTTGTCTCTGATCAACCTTTGAAACTAAACTAATACTACTGTGTTTATAACTAATCTAATAACAACTTGTGTACATCAAGTTTGTTTATACAGAAATGAAATCTAACTTTCTGACTCTTTCTGAATCAGAAACTCAACATAATAACTCTCTGATTTCTCTAACTTTTCTAACTTAGCCAACAACATTGATTTCTAAAATGGATCACTTATTTATAGTTGGTGAAGGGTTGTAATTGAAGGGACAAGTCCGCTGGTGAAGGGTCGCTTTTATCCAAACGAACAAACGCGTTTTTTGGAATTAAACATGTGAAATCTGTGCAGAATTCTTCGCTGTCTCATATGAGATTCCGAGAATCTCAATCGCGACAGGGGGTGAAGGGGCAAGCTGAAAACTTCGATTTTTTGGTGACTGGCATTCGCGTGTCGCGACTGAGATTCTGAAAATCTCAGTCGCGACAGGGGCATTCTTCCCCGTCTTTCGGCTGCTTCTCGTCTCCTTGAGTCGGTCCTCTGATTAATACGTATTTTTGGCACGTAACTTAGGTTTTTCCCTCGTTTTTGCTCCGTTTTAGCTCCTATTTGGATTTAACCAAATAATTAGGTACCTTGCATCAAAGAAGTAAATAAAGACGTAAAAGTACTCTAAATGAATATAATTAGCACAATTTCAATGTAAATTTAACGTATTTATATATGATATTTTAGGTATATTTTGGGCTTAACAGGAAGCTATCGGTATGTCTAATCCTCTTCAATAAAATTCTGAGTATGTTGAGTGATTATATCATGCCGAGTAATTATAATATATTGAGTAACTATCATATGCTGAGTAGATATGAATGCTATAAAATCACTACTTGCTGAATTGCTATATATATTGAGTGATTGCTAAATGCTGAGTTACTCCACATACTATGAATCCCTTCTACGCTAAACTGAGCACTCAGAACACCAAACGTTTAGGATCCTAGATGCTGAGTAAGACAACTTGCGAAATTTAATGCTTGCACACGTATTTAAGTAGCTACCTAGGATGACGTAAGCGTAATGGTTAGAAAACCATGAGCTGAATGTGTCATTAATGCCAGAGATAACAGTCGTTGATCTATTCGAGAACGAACCGCCATTCCGACCTATCAAATCAACACTCACCTGCTATAAATAGTGGATGATTTCCCATTAACTCTTCTTTACGCTTGAAACAATTCGCACTCGATCTCTCTTTCTCTCAAAACACAAAATCTTCTGCATCTCTCAAATCCTCAAGAAAACAATATCGAGCGATTCCTAGAACAACTCCAGTGAGAACTACGACGATAACCACTCAGACATTAATCTTGCCTCTCCTGCTGAGAAGGAATATCAGGAGACTTCCTCAGAGTCTCAGGGACAAACTCATGGTCAACTTGACCAATCTATTCCCAATGTCAGCATCCCTCGCAAAAACCCTCAAGCTGACCAACCAAATTCATCAAAGAAGAAGGAGAAAAAGAACCAGAAACCTAAGGAAAGGACGTTCTCTCCGGTCCTCAAAAACGTTAAAAATCTCAAAGTTTTCCATTCTCGCTGGTTCTCCAAGAGCTTCGTACAAGCTGAGCAACCCTTCTGTGAATGGATATCAAAGAATGGCTGGACCGACCTCTTCTCTCTTCCTAGAACCACTTATCCGCAGTTAGTAAAGGAATTCTACACAAACCTAAGGGTAGCTATGATGATTGCGACTATATGATCACGAAAGTCAAGAACAAGGAGTTCACCATCACCCATTCTTATCTTGCTAAACTGCTAAAGCTGAACGAAGAAGGATCGGAACTTAGGTGCACAAACGACTACATGCACGTTGATTACGAAGCTGAGTTCTGCAAACCCAAGAATCATAAAGGTGAAATCTCCAGTACAAGTATGGGTCAGCCTCAAAAACAAGCCCACTATATCCTGACCAACTTCTTGTTTCCCAAGGTCAACTCCTCCTCTTCAGCCTCAAACTTTGAGTAGTGCTTTATTTGGCACATGCTGACCTACCAGCCGCTCAATATGTCCGTCTTTCTAATTGGGGCTTTTCAACGGAGCACGGGGATACTCAGGATGGGCTCCCTAATCACCAAAATCCTTCAGGATCAAAAGGAGGAAATTGACATAGAGGGCACTGAGATCACCTCAGCGATTCTATTTGGCTTAGCTCACAGCCTTCCCATCAAACCTAAGAAGGGTAAAGGACTCTTGGTCGAAGAAGCTCCTACTGAGGAAGATGTGGTTGAAGAGACAACTGTTGAGCTGTCAAAGAAAGGAAAGAAAGTTACGGTTGAAGCAGAACCTGCTGAGCGCACTAGGCAGGAAAGAAAGAGAAAAGCTGACCAAACCCCACTGGCCAGGGATATTAACAAAACTGCCAAGAAAATCAGGGTGGTAGTTGGTGGAAAGAAAGATGCTCCTGCTGAGCCAGTGAAAGAAAAGCCAGAGTCAGCTGAGAAAAAACAGAAGAGAACTGACCCTGAGGAAAGTGAGGAGACACTTGAACATCCACTTAAGAGGAAGAAAACCTTTAGGTTGAAGCCGTTAGACGCTAACCCACTTGACTTTGTGATTTCAGCGGACTCACATTTTGTACGAAGTCAAGAAATTGACTTGGAAAAGACACCTTGTGATCAGGAGGAAGATCAAGGTTGTACTGAAGAACTGGCTCGAGCTGACAAAGTACATTCTACTGAGCCGAGTAAAACAGCTGTTGCTGAGCAGACTGATGAGCAAAGAGTTAAGTCTCCAGTCAAGGACAAGGTTGAAGAGACTCTCTACTTTGACCTAGGACTCAATTTCTCTCCTGAGTCACCAGAATGTCCTGCCGCTGATCCTTCTCCTCCAACCAAAACTCAAAAGGGCAGTGCGGACAAGCGTTTCAAACGCAAAGCCCAAAAGCCTAGCGTGATAGATCTGCTGGATGAATCACCACTAAGGGACCCAATCACAGACTTAACCGGGCTCCAGTTCCAATTCTTCACCACCATCATTGAGCCCACTCCGGACCAAGTAAAGGAAAAACAAGCCTCTGTTTCTCAAGCTGAGGAACAAGCCACTAAGGGTCCAATTTCTGCCGACACCTCTGCTCATCCTTCCACTGAGCAAGTGCTCGAAGTTCCTGCTGCTCAATAAAAAGAGTTAGCAAAGGAAACTCCACCTGCTAAAGACAGTGTTGAGTTGCCTCCACCTTAAAGTTCTACTCAACTCCAGACTGACCCTGAGCAGGTAAATAAGACTGCCGAACAACCACTTCCATCCTCCACTGAGCAGCTCATCAACCAGTCAACTCTTACTGCTGGTCTCAATAAAAATGCAGCTGCTGACCAGGCTGGTACTTCTACTTCTGGACAGCATCAAACTTCTCCACCTGCTGCTAACCAGAAAACGGCCGCTGAGCACAACACTAATGATCCTTATACCTATTTGGATGCCTCTGAGTCAGAGAGAAGAATCATCCACTCTGCTTAAACTCTACTTCAAGAGATTCATCAGTCTCAAGCCGATGCTGCTGGGTCCATTCCTGCTGAGCCAACTCAATTTTCCTCCGTCACACAACTTTTGATCGAACTTAAAGGTCTCAAGGATCTGATGAGTGTCATGACTTCTCTAGTCTCTCAGCAGCCCAAGCAAGAACTCATGGTCAAGCTGACCGAACTTCAGCTGATGATGGTTAATCATATGAACTCAATCGAAGGGAAAATCAATGCCCTAACTGCTGCGAACTCATCATCCGCAACTTTTGCTGAGGTCACTCAGCATTTCTCCCAGCTGACCACCGAGCTAATCGGGGCTCGTGAACTTATCTCCTCCTCTTCTCAATGCTCCATAGAACAAATCGGTGAGGCTATGCGCCTACTCAACTTGAGCAAAGAAGAAATGGACACTGACCAGGTCAAGACCAATGACATTTTACACTGCACCAGGTCAACACTTGCGCATGTTCGGTACATTAATACTCAGCGTCATTCGTATGATTCTGCACTACTCAGGATGTATTATCAATCCTATGCATGAATGACGGACTCAATTACTTGGATAGGGAAATCTCTTAAGTTTTTACTCAGTATGCTTAGCGCAAACATTAAGATTCCCACTTCAAGTATGGCCGATGGCATGCAGGTCTTCAAGGGTCTTAGGCAAAGTACGGGTCACATGCAACACTATTCATCCATACTGACTCGTGTTGTTCAGCAAGGGCAGTTCTATGCTCCTCCCATTCAATCTAATGATGTTGGCAAAACGGGGGAAAAAGATCAAGCTAAGCAAGCTGCCGGAACTCAGTAGAAAACGGGGGAGAAATAGAAAAATAAGCAGCCGGCTGCCGGAACTCAGCAGAAGCCTCCTGGCTCAACTTCTGCTGTCCCAAGCACCCATACTCAGCAACAATGAACAGCCAAGCCGAGCCAAACCAAACCCAAGTCAAATCAAGTTTAAGCCAATATCAAGAAATAGAACTAGCAATAGTCTATAGTCTTAGCCTGTAACTTATGTTTTTATGGCATGTTCTTGTTGAGTTGGGTATTTCTATATATAAGCATCTTTTATCCACACTGTCTTTATATATGCGATGCTTACTTGCTGTGTTTATATGCTGATCTGTCTCATACAAAATCATTGAACAACAACTTAAAACTTGTGAACATAAAAATTTATCAAGTAAAATACACTCAGTATACCCCAACTCTGATATTTGAATCTAACTCTGATACCAGAACCCAACTCTAATACCTGAATTAAACTGAGTATCAAAACTGAGTAAATGTGTAAATGTTCCAAATAGTGACCTTCTTCAGAAACTGATCTTAGGCTCTTTTCGATTAAATCTTAGAAGGTTTAGAATTGAACTAAGTCAGTGGACTCAAGTCTTAGATTCACTCAATTAGATCTTAGAAGGTTTAGAGTCGAACTAAGTCAACAGATGCAACCCTTACGGGGGAGTAATCTCAGAAGAATAAAAAGGTCAAAAATCATGAGGGATGCTAACATTGAGTTCCTTGATTAAATACTTTTGCCAACATCAAAATGGGGGAGTTTGTTGAAACACCTTTCCACATGATTTTGATTTGACAAAATTATTTAAGTTAATCCCATGATTAAAATAATTAAATTTAAGTGCTTTGATTTAATTGTACTAATGTGTTTGTTCAATGTTGGGTATATTAACTAACGAGAACAGGAACTTAAAGTCTCTAAAAGAAAGACAGAACAAAGTCAGCATGAGCAAGTCACACAGCAGAGCTAAGTAGAATGCAACTCAGCTTTACGAAAGAAATGTCTTCCTCAGGAAATCTTGAAGGCGAAGCTACGAATTCAAGCTGAGCAATATTCAAGATGCCACTAAGTCAAGCTGAGTGATAATCAAGTCAGTGTCCAATTATCCATCAACTTACGAGACAAAGTCTGACACATTTCAGAAGCCTCGAAAATCCGTTTCAATGACCTTTTCGAGACGCATGGACCATCTGACGTTTGGCAAGAAGACAAACCTGGCGCTAAAAGACGAACCTAGCACAAGAAGACGAAACTGGCAAACCTGGCTCCTGCTAAAAACAGACGATAGGATTGGCCAAAAATTCTGGAAGCTAACCAATCAATGACGAAAGAAGACTGTTTGCTCTCAACGGATATGTCTGAATTCAAATCATTGAAGCTTCAGAATTCACTATAAATGGACAAGTTCATCACTTGGATCACAACCGAACACATAAAAAAAGATACAGACAAGCAAAATCTTCACTAAGTCAAAAATCCAAAAGAGAAACTGTCTGAATAGAAAAAGCAAGTTCTTACACCCAATTCCAATCATTGTGTAAAAGTCTAGAGTGAATTTTATTCATCTAAAGTGTTCTTCGTTTTGTGAGAACAATCTTGTATCATTTGTAAAGGTTAGAAGAGTGAAGCTGAGTACTCGGTTATAGTACTCAGTTGTAGAGAAAATCTAAATACTCGGTCATAGTATTCAGTGGTAGATAGGATTGAGTAGACGAATAGAGGACGGTACTCTTGCATACTCAGTTGCTATTGTAAACGGTTTGTGCTCTACCTTTAAAGAGCTCAGTAGAGGATTGAAAAAGCTCGGAAGGATTCCGGGGACTGGACGTAGGCGGTGAGGCCAAACCAGGATAAGTCTGCTGAGTAATCTCTAACCCTTTCTCTTGATATATATATATATATATATATATATATATATATATATATATATATATATGTTGCTTGCTTAATTTGCTCAGTAAATAATTTGTATAAGCTAACACTGAGTAATTAGAGTGCTGAGTTGGAAGCTGACCTAAAGTGTTACTTCCCAACTCACAATTGAAACAGCTCTAGTCAGTATCTGATTAAAGCTGTCTCACATCTCACTCAGCCTTGCTGACCTAAAGTTGAGTTAAATTGTTAAACATTTAATTAAGTCGGCATTATTTAAGCGAAAAAGTTACATTAGTTCCTAACCCCCCCCCCCTTTGGAACTAATCATACTACGTTACATGGGACCAACAAAAGCCACTACGGCCACGAACGTAATGCTTTATCGCCTTTCCCCATAACTCTAATGGAGTTAGTAGCTTTTTGGTATAAACAACTTCTCCCCGAATCCATCTACAACGTTAATCAAATGGTTAAATCATTCATAGACCATTTTATAACTTCCATACTGAAAGGAAAGACCATGCAAGACCTCAACCAATTGGTCCAGGGTAAAGGCGGAAATCTGGCTCAATTCATCGAGAGGTTACAGGCCTTAGCCATCTGAATCAATGAGTTCAGTGTAGGTGGGCCATCGATGCTATGGCAATTAATTGCACAAGTCGAGCACTCTAATAAAGTATCATTACATCCAGACCAAGAGACTTCCAGGAGCTAATGAAGCGTGCAAGAAGCTACACCAGGTGGGATGAGCACAAGATGAACCCATTACTTAAAAAAGAATCAGGCCCCATCAGTGATAAGCCTTCCATAGATAAAGATTGAAGGGACAAAAACCCTTAGAAGCCTCGGGAAAAAAAGGGACAAACCTCATGTCACTGTTAACACTTTCTAGGTAGAAGACAATAAGATGTGAATTGAGTATCCACCTAAGCTTAAAAAGGTCGAAGCAATGGGAAGTACTATCACTTCCATAAAAGCGAGGGCCATGAGACTAAAGACTGTAGGCAACTGATCACATAACTAGAAAAAATGGTTGAAAGTGGTAACTTGAATGGTTTCTCAAAAAATATAGGGAAGAGTCAAAGAGAGAAAAGGAGAAAAAGCCTAAAGGCCGCAATTCTAAGGTCAATTATATGCATGCTAAAAGGATTTCGATCAAAAGTATTAAGTTGAAAAGATTCTTTAATGCATATACTCCCTTCTAAAAATAAAGTAAAGGTGATGTAGATAAAATTGAAATGAAGGTTTTAATCTTAAACTAACAAAGAGTGCAACCTTTTCTAGCTAAACTAGAAGCATGAGTAATCCCAAATTTGGATACACCAAAGCTCTCAATGAGGCTAATTGTTTGAATATGATAAAGTTGAGTTTCCTTATAAATTAAGGAGTATATATACACCTCCCTAATTTAAGTTAAAAGACTAAAATACCTCATTAGGGCTACAAACATATGCAATAGTAATAGGGATAAGATATGCAAGAAGCATGTTGAGGGTAGTGGTGTAAATATATATAAGGAATGGCACAATGGTAATAAGTAAAAGGGAAAATAATAAATAGTGGATGGCAGGCCTTGTCTCCTCTTTGATGAAATTAGCAGAGAAGGTAGTTAAAATGGACTCACACATCGTGCCATATGACTCGCACGACGTGCGATTCAAGTTCCGGTTCTTCCTCATTTCTTTGCCATTTCACCCGCACGTCGTGCCAGACTGCTCTTGGACTTTACTCGTCTTAGTTCTTAGTGTGGCACGTCGTGTGGTATATGGCTCGGTGTGCCACATGATTTCTGCCCCCTTCTCCTCTTCAGCTCTCTTAGTGTCGATGGTGGTAGAGATGTCCTCATCATTCTCCCCTTTTTCAAATGAGTTGGACCCCGACTCGCCCTTAGTGATAGGAAGTGACCCCTTCGATTTCCATAATCTCAATCCTGCATATTAAAAGAAGGTGACATTTTTCCAAGCCAATTAAGGAGAACGATATGATATGCATTGGCACTAATCTTCTTGACCACCTTATATGGCCCATACTTCCTCGGTCTTAGCTTGCTACTTGGGGCATGCACGAGCCTCTCCTTCCCCAAAGAAACCATCACCTCGTCCCTAGCCTCAAATTATACATCCCTTTGGTGCTCATCCACTTTAGCATTGACTTTACTATTTTTCTCCTCAATACTTTGTCGTACCTCTTAGTGCATTTGGTAATAGTCATTGACTAAGTGTTGTGCAGCTACACTATTTATCTCCCATTTCGGAATATTCCCCAAGTCGAGTGGGAGATTGGGAACCTTAGTATATATGATCTCGAAAGGTGACTTTCCCATAGTGGAGCTCATGGTTGAGTCGTATGCAAATTCGACTTGAGTGATCACATAGTCCCACAGTTTAGGCTTCTCACTAGACTTACTTCTCAACATGTTCCCCAGAGTTTGGTTGGTGCTCTCGATTTGCCCATCCGTTTGGGGGTGGATGGTAGTACTAAACTTCAATGTAGCACCTAGGATAGCCCACAAAGTACGCCAAAAATGGCTTATGAACTTGGTGTCCCTATCCAACATAATGCTCTTTGGAATTCCATGTAGCCTCACCACCTCATGAAAGAAAAACTTAGCAATGGTCGTAGCATCATAGGTCTTGCGGTGAGGGATGAAGTGAGCCATTTTGTACAACCGATCCACCACTACGAAGATAGAATCCATACCATATTGTGTCCTCGGTAGCCCCAATAAAAACTCCATGGAAAGGTCTTCCCAAATAGCTTTTGGTACCGGTAATAGCATAGTCAATCCCAGATTAGTGGCATATTCTTTCGACTCTTGACAATTCCCATATCTCTCCACAATGCAGGACACATCCTGCCTCATCCTTGGCCAATAGTAGCGGGAACTCATGGCTTCAAATGTTTTATCCCGACCAAAGTATGCCCCCATGACTCCTCTATGTAATTCCCAGATTACTCTCTCTCGAATTCATATTCCTGGGAGGCATAACTAACTACCCCTAATAAGATATTTATCAACCACTTGGTACTCATCGCTCCAGATTTGGTCGTGACAATCTCTCCAAATACTCCCAAAGTCTGGATCCTCCCGATAGTCCCTTTTGATATGTTCGAAGTCTCCTAACTCAAGAGCTAGCATTTTAAGGAGCATAACTCTCATACTCAAGGCATCTGACACTTTATTTTGTTGACCTGACTTGTGGAGAAGTTTGTAGGAGAACTTGTCCACAAAGGCGGACCATCGAGCGTGCATAGAGCTCCGGAGTTGCTTTTGGAATCCCAAATATTTGAGAGTTTGGTGGTCGGTATACAACACAAATTCTTTGCCTATGAGATAGTGCTCCCATATCTTCACTGCTGAGACCACCGCATAGAATTCTTGGTCATACGTGGCCCATTTCTGTCTTGAGTCGCACAACTTCTCAGTAAAGTAGGGGATGTGACTCTTTTCTTGTATAAGTACTCCCCCAACTCCTTCACCATTTGCATCACGCTTAACCTCAAAGAGTTTGTCAAAATCTAGAAAACTCAACACCGAAGCTATACTTAGCTTCTCCTTAATCAAAGCAAAACTCCACTCTTGCTCGTCTTCCCATTTAAAGCCTCTTCCCTTCTTCAAACACTCGGTTAATGGTGCCATAATTGCTATAAAATTCCGGATGAACCGTCTATAGAATGTAGCCAACCCGTGGAAGCTCCTAATATCCCCAACATTCTTTAGAGTCGACCACTCCCAGACAGCCCTCACCTTCTCTTCATCAACCCGGATCCCATCTCCTCTCACTACATACCCGAGAAATACAAGGCACTCCATCACAAAATCACATTTTTTGTGTTGGCAAATAGTTGGTTCTCCCGTAGCAAATTCAATATGGTATGTAGTGAGCGCATTGAATGACAATATCATCAAAGTAGACAATAATTTACTTCCTAATCACCGGCCGAAGGACTTTATTCTTCAATCTCATAAAAGTGCTCAGCGCATTGGTCATCCCAAAAGGCATCACTAGCCACTCATATAATCCATCCCGCGTCTTAAACGATGTTTTCCACTCATCTCCCGCTCTAATATGGATTTGGTGGTACCCGCTCCTCAAGTCAATCTTGGAAAACACTTTGAACCATTCAATTGATCTAACATATCATCAAGTCGAGGGATGGGGAACTTATATTAGATGGTGATCTTTTTTATGGCTCGGCTATCTACACACATCCTTAACGAGTAGTCTTTTTTTTGTGTTAGTAAAGTCGGAACCACACATGGGCTCATACTCTCTCTTACGTATCCCATCCTCACTAACTCCAACCTTCTCCTTCATAACCTCAATTTCCTTTGGGCTTATTTAGTAGTGGGGAAGACTAGGCAAGCTAGCTCCTGGCACTAGATCAATGTGGTGTTGAATGTCCCTTAGGGGTGGTAATCCGTGGGGTAACGCATCTAGGAAGACATCACGAAATTCATTAAAAAACCTCCCCGTGTTTTCCAAAATTTCTCCTTCTTCACTTCCTACATCACTTGATGGTCCACTATCCTTCACCATCACTACATAAACCATTTGGCTCTCCTCACACTCGTTGATGAATGACTTATGAGTTGGACAATTGATTATTGTAGCCTTCCCTTTAGCCTTAGGCTATCCTACAATCGGGGTAAGTACATACCGAATCCCGTCCTTCATAACCTGATAGGTGTTTCTCCACCCCGCATGAGTTGTATTTTGGTCAAATTGCCAATGGCTTCCTAAAAGTAGGTGGCAAGCATCCATCTCCACTACATCACAATAGACCTTATCCCAATACTCCCTAATTTCAATAGGCATCCGACACCTTTGGGTTACTTTTATCTCCCAAACGTTCTTAATCCATCTCATACTATAGGGACTAGGGTGTGCCTCAATAATCAACCCAAACTTCTTACAGCGTCACTAATGATGTTCTCTTGGCTACCACTGTCGATGATAACATTACACTTCATTCCTTGTACAAGGCAACGAGTGTAGAATAGTTGGTGTCTTTGGCCTTCGTCCGCCCTACTAGAAACCAACAACCTCCTCACTACATGTATAGCACGACCACCATCATAATCTCCATCCTTCTTATCATCAATCGGACCACAACATACATCATAGTCATCTTTGCAATCATCATCATCACACTATTCTACCATATTAGCACTCCTCCTTTTAGGACATTCATTTGAGCAATGACCCGGATCATTACATTGGAAGCTCTTAAAAGGGGTCGGCTTGGCATACGGGTTATTTCCCCTAGGGGGTGGTGCCGCCCTAAAGGGCATTAGATTCCCATGAGGTGACTTTCCTCCACTCATGGTTTTAGTGCCACTTGAACTAGCAATTTTTTGCCATTGTCAACTCCTTTGGAAGCTTCTCTTCCCCCCATTTACACTCTCATTTCTTGACCTCCGGTATCTTTCAAGTGATCTCACACTTAATTGTGACTCGACTTTCAAAGCGAGGTTTCTAGCATCCTAAACCCAAATCACCATCTGTGTTCTGGTCATATCTTGGATGTTGTATTGTAGGCCTTCAAGATACATTGAAGTCTTTTGACTCTTGGTTTCCAACAAGTTTGCCCTAGTAGAGAGTCATAAAAACTCTGAAGTATACTCATGTACACTCATTGCCCCTTGCAAACAATTCTGATATGAGTTGTAGATGTATTGCTCATAATCGGGTGGCAAGAATCGCTCCTTCAACATCAATTTCATCCTTAACCAAGACCTAATCGGCTCTCTTCCTCCTCTCCTCTTATCCTTATTCATATGATCCCACCAAAGTGAAGCTCATCCTTTCAATTTGTAGGGTACCAATCAGACCTTTCTACCCTCTTGTATTCCCGCGTAGTCAAAGAACTACTCTACCTCTAAGAGCCAATTAAGGAACCCTTCAATGTCTAGATCAACCCCAAAGGATGGTAGATCAATTTTTAGCTTGAAGGCATCTTCTCTATCATAATTCCCTCCATATCCGCCTTTCACATTCTCATCCTCCACATACGAATCCCTCCCACCATAACTTCTTCTTCCGTACCCACCTACATCAATATCATTTACAATATCCACATTCTTAGCATTCAAATGCATAGGACCAACAACATCCACACCATTCATATTCCTAGCATTCATACGTCTAGGATTGATAACATCAATATCATTATGAATGCTCATGTTTCTAGCAATTCTATGGGGTTCAAAATCATCAAATGCATCCCTGTCACTATCGGTATCAGCATTCTGAATAATAACAAGGGTCATTGGTTGTTTTATTGCATTCCTCATAGGTGGTGGTTAGTGTGGTTGGGGTTGAGGTCGAGTAACCTCATCTTGCCTCCGGTGAGGATCTCCGACAGGTGGTGTTTGGGTAGTTGGAATCTCTAGAGTAAGTCTCTCAATGGCGAGAGCCAACCCTCACATACCTGTTTCATGCTTTTTTTCAATGCCTTGAATCCTTTCATTTATCATCTTACTTGCTTCTAGTGCTTCAAATCTTTTCTTATTAGTTCCTATAGCTTCGTTTTGAGGACGTGATTACGACTCGACTTTATTACCAACTGATGTAGATAAAATCGAAATGGATGTTTTAATCTTAAACCAACAAAGAGTGCAGTCTTTTCTAGCTAAACTAGAAGGATGAGTAATCCCAAATTTGGATAAACCAAAGCTCTCAAGGAGGCTAATTGTTTGAATATGATAAAGTTGAGTTTCCTTACAAATTAAGGAGTATATATATATACCCCTCCCTAATTTAAGTTAAAAGACTAAAATACCTTATTAGGGCTACAAACATATGCAATACTGATAGAGATAAGATAGGTAAGAAGAATGTTGAGGGTATTGGTGTAAATATAAGGAATGGCACAATGGTAATAAGTAAAAAGGTAAAATAGTAAATAGTGGATGGCAGGCCTTGTTTGTATCCCATTTGATGAACTTGATGGAGAAGGCAACTAAAATGGACTCACACGTCGTACCATATGACTCGCACGATGTGTGAGTTAAGTTCTGGATCTTCCTCGTTTCTTCACCATTTCACCCGTACGATGAGCTCCCTAGCATGTCTGGTGGCATGCCGTGCGAGATGTGACAGGCTGTGTCAGACTGATCCTGCTCCTAGTGTGGCATGCCACGTGGTATATGGCTCGTCGTGCCACATGATTTCTGCCCCCCTTCTCCTCTTCAGCCCTCTTGGTGCCAATGGTGGTGGAGATGTCCTCATCAAAAGGGGTACTTTCCCAAACAACCAAACACGGAAAAATTCAGAACCGTACGGTTAAAAATGATACTTTCTACATATTTGTTAAAAAAGAATATATATATATATATATATATATATATATATCAAAAACCATCCAAAACTTCATGTATTTCCAAAATAATTCTTTTACAAGATAAAAGAAATATACAATAATCAAACAACAAGAGAAGATTCGTCAGGCAAAGTAAATGAAAGAGGAATAGTTTGTGGTAAAGAAGGCTCGGGCATACAACTATCAGCTGAAGAAGGGACTCAGAATCAGATTCACTGGGAAGATCCGCATCATCTGCGTGTTCATGCAAAGGGAATGAGAGGTCCACTTTAGGATAAGGCTCTTTATCATCTAAAGCTCCACATTCATCCAAAACTAAAGGTCAGCTTCAGGATATTGATCTCTTATGGTCCTTAACAGTTTAACTCAGTAATGGTTCAACCTCATCAAGCCTATCTCCTGAGCCTTTCTTACATCCCCCTTCTTTCCGCCTTAGCCTCCAATAACGCTTTCTGAAGTTCGGCCAAATCCTCATCATGCTTCTCAGAAGAAGAAAAAAACTTTTAACCTTTTGGCATAAACTTTCGCCTCCTTCAGATCCCCCTAGCATAAACTTAACTCTCCCTGAATGCCAGCAAGCTGAGCAGAGGGCTTAATATTAACATCTTGAGTGGAATAAACATCCTTCGCCAGATCTTTCTCCTGAGCCTCTGATTGATCACGTTCATCTCTGAAAGTCGCATCCATCTCCATAATCTTACAATGTTCAGTACGAGCATCAGCCACTGCTCTCTTTAGGCCTTCAATAGTCGCTTGAGCCTTATATAGGCCAGCTTTAGCAGCCTTCGCCTCATCCTCGGCCTTAATTTGGCCGCCTATAATTCTAACAATTTTCTCTCAAAACGATTCATGGTAGCATGTTGAGATTCAGCTTTGTCCACAACCGTCTTAAGTGACTCTTCCTTCAACAACAACTCTTGACGAAGGGCACCAACTTTGTCTCATGCTGAGAGAGAAGCTCATAAGTCTTTTTTAAGTCTATTTTATCTTAAAAACTAATTGATATTTCATGCCTAGCCTCCATATGATCAATCTAACAAAGGGCAGACTGAAGCCGATCGTTTACTTCGAAACTCGAAGAAATAGCATGCCAACAAAATGAAAGAGTCAATTAAAACAAAATCACAAGGAAAAACATCAAAACAAGGGATGGGGGGAAATAAGCTTGAGCCTGATGAATATTGTTCAACTCTATAATCTCCTGATTACTCGCCTTAGAAAAAAGGGATGCCTCCGAAGGCACCCGAACTAGCTGGGCTACTGATTTGGCTACCCTAGGGTACTCTAGGTGAGGACCTGAAGGATAACGAGCCCTCTAGAGCTGCAAAGTAAAACTCACATCAGAACATAAATATGAGCGGCTGTGGAACCCGATTATCCTTTACTCCTGCGATGGAGGATGGATTTTCAGCAAATGGGATTCCGTTTTTACATAACACCGTCACTTACCATTTTAAAGACACCGCTTAGCGTGTCCCTTCCGGTGTATGCATTCTTTATGTTTTATACTCTAACATCTTATCATGTTTTAGGTTAAAGTATTTATATCAGAGTCGCCACCCGAATGTAATGCTCAGAAACATATTAAAATATTAGATAGCACACGAGCTCACAACATGCTATTTCTTCAGAGTTGGGTTTGTGACTTAATCGGTTATAAATGTCTGATTAATAAAAGTTTAGACTTATCTTTTATTAAAATACCAAATATTTTTATTCCATTTTTAGTTAAATATCGTTTGATCATTCGAAAGCGATAAATAAATACTGAAATATAAAATTATTACATCAATTCACAAATGGCACAAATAGTCTTAATACATCATATCTAACCCTAGGAATTAAATCTATTAAACCTACAAGACAATAAACGTTAGTTGTGGGTACTTTGGGACCCGTCTTTCGGATTTAACTACGACACCAGACTCGATCAAATAGGTTCCTGCATGAAAAGTTCCCTATCACCGATCTGGGATGATCCTCGATCGAGGAAGACCTTTTGGGAAGACCCTCTATTTTAGTGTCAGAACCAGAAAACAAGGGGAGAAACATATGAATTTAAATAAACAACGTGCAATCATTAGGGAACGAGCATTTAAAACCTTTCAGATGTTACCTTTGAGATGCTTTTCCACTTTTCATGTTTAGTAGGCCGACGAACACGTGATTGAGGCCTTGAGCAGCAATCCGGACCCATGTAGCAAGAGATATGAAGTGATCAGAATGTGGTATTCCACTAGACTAGACCAAAAACCACCGATTTGGAGGAGATTTGACCCAAAAGCTCAATTCTAGAAGTGTAATGACTTCAGAATTGACGGATTAGCAAAGAACAGTTGTAGGAAACGTGTTTCTTCAACTAATATCTTTGCAAATGTTTGTGTTTGGGTGTTTGAACAGCTCAAAATGATGTATTTTGGTAAGATTTGTATAGAAAACCTCACTTTCACTCAATTTCACTTACTTTCAAGTGGATTTCACTTTATTTCAATCTATTTCACTCTTTTTTTTTCTCTTTTTCTGTTTAATTTCACTCTAAAATGTGATTCTGAACTTATGTCCCTCGTCCTGGCAATTTACTCTCTTTAGTAGTGGAGAGTGAACTAAAGCAGGCTAAAAACTGCCCAAAAACCGTCAAGGATCGCCAGTCAAAGACCCTCATCCTCGATTGAGGAACATGTCTTCGATTGAAGGTCCTTTTGGACTTCAACTATTTTAATTTCAAAAATTATAGATCAAAATAGAATTTGATAGAATAAAGTAAAACGAACTAAAATGACTCAGAAATAGGGTACGGGTCCTTAGCTAGTATCTCGCACAACGAGTCGTGTGGAGCCCACCTACACCAATTGTTAGCTAGAGTGTAATGTAAACTCGTCACTAGGGCCGGAAAAGTCTATGCTTACAACAAACAAAATCAAGCTTCAAAAATAGTGTCTAATAAGAAGAAGCTACTCATATTGTAAGTGCTAAACCTGGTGTAATTAGTCAGTTCTTCAGGCGGAATAACCATTTCTCCAGAGATCCAATATAGCCAATTAGGAATAATGTCGGGTGCTCTCCCTTCACCCTAGGGAACAGAGGCTACAAAAAAGGAGCAAATTAAGCTTTGGGGCCTACATCAGACTCCCCTAGTAGCGGATCCTTCCTATAAGGTACTACCTTAAGTCTTTTAGAAAGGGGAGCATCAGGCTTGGCTGCAAGTTGCTTCGGGATGATGCTTATCCGAACTGTTGGTCCCGTGTGATTAGTTCCAAGGGGGGGGGGTTAGGAACTAATATAACTTTTTTCGTTTAATTAATATGCTGACTTAGTTATTTGGTGAGTTTGTCAACTCAGCTTTTGGTCAGCTTGGCCAGATATGTTACAAGAAAGCTTTGGCCGGATATTAACTAAGGCTGTTTTATTTGTAAGTTAGATATTGACACTCTTGGAGGTCAGCTTCTAACTCAGCACTTGATATTACTCAGAGTCAACTTTAAACAATTTTATATGCTGAGTAAACTTCACACACAACACATGCAAATATATATATTGAGAGAGGCTTAGAGATTACTCAGTATCACTTATCCTGGTTCGGCCTCTCCGCCTACGTCCAGTCCCCAGAGTCCTCCGGGCTTTTAGAATCCAATACTGAGCTCTTTAACGGTAGAGCACAAACCGATTACAAGGCAGTTGAATATGCAAGAGTACCTTCCTCTATTCGTCTACTCAACTCCTACTAAGTGCTACAACCCAGTACCTAGATTTCTCTACCACTGAATGTTTACAACCAAACACTCAGCACAACGCTCTCAATGTTACAATTGATAAACACTTGTTCCTTTTCAAATAAAGAACACTTTAGAAGATTACAAGTAATCACTCTAGCATTTACACAGAGAATGGAAGATGGGTGTAAGATCTTTTTATATCTAAGTGCTTTTGTATCTTTTCTCTCTTGTACTTTTTGCTTTTTTCAATCGGCAATGATCCAAGGAGTTTGATTGTCCTTATATAGGGGAAAATCTGTGTTGGATCATTTTGAAATGATTTAACCGTTGATGTCAAAACGGCTCTTTTAGGGGACAGCTTCTGGTCAGCTTCAGACTGTTCCGGCCATTCCCTTCCTCTGTTTTCCTTCAGATGTCAAGCTTGTCTTCTTGCGTCAGGCTTGTCTTCTTGCGTCAGGCTTGTCTTTTTGTGCCAGTTGTCTTTTACCAATAATCCATTGACCCATACATCTCGGAATGTGTCTTTTGTGTAATTCCAAGGTTTCAATTATTGGTGCAGAGGTGTGGCAATCTTTGTCTTATAGCAAACGACTCTTTCATGCTATCTTGAGGAATCACTCAGCTTCTACTGCGTAAGTCTTTGCCTTCGGCAATTTCTAAGCTGAGTATATTTTTAGTCAGCTCAGCTTCGTAAGACAATTGTTGTTGCGGCTTCTTATGCTGAGCTTTATTTCGCTTCTCTTTGTTGGGCGTTTATGTCTTAGTCTTTTGATGCTAAGTTTTATTCCACTCAGCTTGATACTTTAGACTTCTATGCTGACCTTCATTCCACTTAGCTTGTTTTGTTCATCTCATGCTGACTTCGTCCTGTCTTGCTTTTTATATTTATCTTTATTTATATTTATACTCAACATTGAACAAACGGATTAGTACAATTAAAATAAAGCACTTAAATTTAATTGTCTCTTAATCATGGATGATTTTGTCAAATCAAAATCTTGTGGAAAGGTGTTTCAACACGAACAACCTTGGTAGATTTGTCCCCAACCTTGGTAGATTTTCCCTTCAAAGGCTCTTTGTGTTGGTCCCTTGTAAGGTTGCAAATATAGTTCCAAGGGGGGGTTAGGAACTATTTTACCTTTTTTTTAAACAATTTGGGCAGATTTCTTTTCTTTAAGAAAAGTTTATAAAACAGCGGCACTTAACACTCAGCAAGACACTGGCTTAGTCAACTAGTGACTAGGACAGCTTCGTTGCTTAGGTCAGGAAATAGCACTTAGAGTCTATTCCTAAACCTGCTCGTTTGTAGCGCACAACTCAGCTTGACCTCTTTTACTTGGTCAGTTTTAGTTTGTTTTAAGCAAGCAATATGAATAAGGAGTTAAGGTTTAGAAATACTTCACTCAGCAGATTTATCCAGGTTCGGCTTCTTCTAAGCCTACGTCCTGTCCCCGGAACACCTCCGAGATTTCAAATCCTCTACTGAGCTCTTTAAAGGTAGAGCCTCAAACCTTTTACAATATCAGCAATTGAGTATGACAAGAGTACCTTCCTCTATACTTCTACTCAATCCTAATCTCTCCGCTGAGTACTTAAAACCGAGTACCCAGCCTCTTCTTTCTACTTCTAGAAATGATAAAGATTTTGTCCTAAACAACAATTGCTAGAACACCTTAGATGATTGAAAAACAACCACTCTAGACTTTTACACATATATGAAAATGTAGTGTAAGAATTTTGCTTTGCTTCTTGATGGAGAACTTTTGTATACGTTTGGTCAGCGTAGCGGCTCTTGCTCAAAGTTCTCTTGAGAATGTGGATTCTGAATGCTCTATTTATAGAGAGCTATGAGAGCTTCTGGTTATTTCGAATTTCGAAATAACCGTTGGAGACAAACGGCTACAGGTCGCTTTCACTGAGTCTGCCAGCAGTTCTCGTTAGCCAATCAGATTCCAGCGTCTTCTGTTCTTCGGTCAGTGAGTCAGTATGTTCCACCATTTTGGGTAATGTCAACCAGACAGCTTGTTGTGTCTTCTGACCTTTACCTAATGAGGAAATACTTTGTCTGGAAGCTGTCTTATGGTCAGTAGCTGTCCTGCACGTTTTGTCGAGACAGCTCAGCAGCTTCATACCGAAGTTGTCTACGTGGATCTTCTCGATCCTTCTTTACTCAGCATGCGTTTCATCACTTTAACGGCGACGTTTTGGAGATACGCGGGCTGAGTGGTCTTTGGCTCGTTTGACTTGGGCCTTGATTTCCATATAGGGCTTGAGCCTTATGATCTTTATGTCTTATGATAAATTATAAACTCAACATTGAACAAACACATTAGTAACACTAAATCAAAGCATTTAAACTTAGTGTGTTGTAGAATATTTACTTTGACTTAATTAATTTTGTCAAATCAAAATCTTGTGGAAAGGTGTTTCAACAAACTCCCCCATTTTGATGTTGGCAAAACTATTCAGCGAGGAACTCAGTATGAGCTCCCCCATGATAGTTGACCTAGTATAATTTAGCAAACTCCCCCGTAAGGGTTGAGCTACTGACTTAGTTTTACTCAAAACATTTAAAGGTTTAAATGAGTAAGTCTAAGGTCAGTTTTCAGATATAGGTCAGCTATATCAACATATTCTATTTACTCAGTATTAAGCGGAAGGTTTAGTCATATAGAGCGCGCTGAGTAATTTGTTGTTCAATGAGTTCTTATCAGAATGTTTTATAAACACATAGGTCAATGTCAAACATGTTATCAGCATATCATTTAGTCAATAAATGTTACAAGTATTAAACATAGCTGATTTAATTGAAGATACATAATGACTCAGTACTTAATAACATATATCATAACTCAGGATTTGAATAAGAGATGCAAATATGATATATAAATAGAAGTCAATAATTACACAGCAAAATTTTTATAGATAAGGCAAATAGAATTAGATTACAAGTGACTCAGTCTAAAACTGGGCTAGCCTATCTATTTCTTTTTCTTGTGTTGCGATGACTGACTTCGCTCATGCTGAGCTCTAGCTGCATGTTCTTTCTCCCCCGTTTTGTCAACTTCAGGGAGTCTGAAAGCATCAGTTAATACAGCGCGAGTCAGTTCTTGGGATAGCTCCTTAAGCTTCTCAGCGCTTTCATTTACGCCATCAAAAATGGCAACTCCATCAACTGATACCTCATCGGGTACTTTGAGATCAGCAGCACTGAGCATATTTACACTGAACGCTTGAGCTTTGCCTTGCCAGATAAGAGCTTCAGTAAGGCCAACAAAGATTTGGTGGAAGGTTTTTAAGAGAGCTGTGTCGTAATACTGACGTTGAATGTTGTTATGACGAATGTGGTTGAAAGTTTGTTGTGCGAGAGTTATCATCTCGTTCTGCTTTATTGCGTCAGTATCCATCTCTTGCTTATTCAGATTAAGCAACCTTATAGCCTCACCAATTTGCTCTACTGAGCACTGACTGTACGACACCATTTGCTCGTTGGTCTTAAGTTGCTCAGTATGAAGCTGAGCAAAGAGCATTTTGATTTCAGATGAAGTGGCATAGTCAGTGTTCACAGCTGAAAATTTCTGGACTTGTTGATGGAGAGAGTTCAGGTGTTGCACGGTTGTCAGCTGGATCTCAGCCAACTTGGCAATTGAATCCTGCTTAGCTTGCTGTGCTTGGAAGGATATGACGACATTCAGCAGATCCTTGAGTCCCTTAACTTCAGTGAGAAGCTGAGTGACTTGGGAGAGCTGGGTGGTCTCAAGAATTGAAGATCCAGCAGTATGAGAAGTGGAATGTTGAAGGTCTCTGATTAATGCTTGCACTGAGTCAATGATCTTTTTGCCGGACTCAGTGGCATTCAGATGGCTTTGTGAACCTTCAGGGGCATCAGTATGACCGGAAGGAGGAGGAGTGAAAGGAGTAACCTGGTCAGTGACTGGAATAGTATGCTTAATCTGCACTTGAGTTGTAGGAATAGTTGATTGATCGGCAGAGAGTTGAGTTGGAGAAGTTGTAATGCGAATACTGTCTGTGCTGACGGCAGAGGTGTGTGGAGTCAGCACCATGCTTGAGGAAATAGCATGAACAGTAGATGGCTCAACCTGACTGGTTGATGTTGCAGAAGCATTGGGGTCGGCATGTTCCTGTTGAGAAGAAACAGAGGCTTGTTTTTCTAATGGCGCCGATGTAGTGGAAGTGGATTGGCGTTTGAAAAACTTAAGTTTGACGGTAGAAGGGTCCTTGGTTGTCTTTGAGACGACAAAGTCAGGAAGAGTTGGTAGGTGCACAGGAGGTTCACTGACTAGCTTCTCACTGGCCTTGACCAACTTTCGCCTTCTACGAGGTGGAGTGACAGTATGATCAGGTTCTCCTGAGTGAGAAGGGGAAGATTCTTGTTGCTCAGTATGAGGCTGGTCGGCTTGCTCTTCAGCTGGATCAACAGTGTGTTGGTCGAGTACTTGCTCAACTCCAGCGGCCAACTCAGTATCGGCATGCTCAACCTCAATCTCACTGGTCGTTTCCTCAGAGTCCTCAGCGTCATCCTGACCGCTGGCTTCTTCTTCTTCTTCTTCGGTACTGTCACCGTCAAGTTCTTCCTCAACTTGAGAGATGAAGTGATCATCTAGTTGTACCTCATATTCATCATGCTCAGCTTCTGTACTTTGACACTGGGTGAAGTGAGAGTCATCCGGTACAACGAAGTCTGTAGGTATGGCGTTCAGTGGAGTCAGTGTTGCAGACTTCTGCTTCTTCTGAGGTTGCTCCATAGCTTCCTCAGTTCCAGGCTCACCTTGCCTGCTTCTTTTCTTAGCTAACTTACCAGCTGACTTCTGCCTCTTTGCTGGAGACTCAACGTTTTTGGAAGGAGTCTCAGCAGTTTTCCTCTTGCGGGAAGCTGGGGCCTTAGTCCTTCGCCCTTTCTTTGGCTCAGCAGTTTCCTCAGCTTGGCCAGCAGCAGCAGCTTTACCTTTCTTCAAGGGTTGTCCAAACTTTAAGGCTCTCAGCGAGGAAGCTGTGATCTCAGTTCCTCGAGTCTTCTCCTCACCTTCGAGATCAACCTTATGGTCAATGAGGATTCTAGTGATGAGTGATCCAAGCCGCATCGTGCCAGTGCTTCGAAGGAAACCAGCAACAAGAAAGACTGGCATGTTGATGGGGGTGTATGTCAGCATATGCCAGATAAAGCATTGCTCGAAATTGGTTGCTGATGTAGTGCAGTTGATCTTCGGGTAGATGAAATAGGTCAGCAAGTAATGAGCCATCTTCTGGTGCTGACCCATTGATGAAGCTGAGACTTCTCCTGAGTGACCCTCAGGTTTGCAAAAGTTGTGTTTATAGTCAGTTTTATCCTGATCTCCCGATCTTCTCAGCCTTGCTCCTTCAGTTTTTAGCTTGAGAAGATTTCCTATGTAGAGAGGGTTGATGAAGATGGTTTTGTTTTTCACCTCAGTGCACAGGTAGTCAGTGTTGTCATTTGCAACTTTGAGGTTGTGGTAAAACTCGCTCACCAGGTCAGGATAGGTTTCATCCCTAACCGAAAACAGCCCAGTCCATCCATTCTGTGAAATCCACTCGCAGAACGGTTGTTCATTTTGCACGAAGTTTTCAGAGACCCATCTTGAGGGCTCAACTTTCCATTCGCGGACATTGTCAAAAACCTTGGAGTAGGTCCTGACCTTTACGGGTTTTCCCTGACCAGAGGTTTGGCCAGCTTGTCCTTTGCTCGGCGTAGGAGGATTTCCAGTAGGTTCATCGGAGCTAGTCTTTTGGTGGCCGGCACCGGAGACGTTGTAGGAAATCTTAGTCATTTTCAAGGATGGGGAAGGTTTAGAAGGATTTTGAGAGAGAAAGAGTTTCTTTGCCTTAGAATTTGATTAAGCGTAAAGAATAAAAAATGGGGAATTACCCATTATTTATAGAAGAAATGAGCGGTGTGGATTTAATCAAATCCATGTGTCAGTTTTACCTCGGGATTATGTACCGACAAATAGGGGTGAGCAAAACCGAACCAAAAACCGAAAAAACCGAATTGAAAAAACCGAACCAAACCGAACCAAATTGCAATTTGGTTTGGTTCGGTTCTCATTTTTGTGCAACTTCGGTTTTTGGTTCGGTTCGGTTTGGTTCGGGTATAAACCGAAAAAACCTAAAAAACCGAATTAGAGTATTATTTGGATATTAAAATAACGTAACAAATACAAAAGTCGAGAAAGAGGAATTAGAGTATTATTAGAATTGGAGTGATATTATATTATTTGGTTATTAAAAAAATATATTAAATTAATTTAGAATTATTATTTGAGATGTATAATTTATAACACAACAAACAAAAAGTTCCAGAACACTATAAAAAGAAAGAAAGAAAGGAACATCAATGTTTGATATAAGTTTATAAATTCCATTATTTAATTCCATTCCAGAGAACATCAATGTTTGATATAAGTTTTATAATTTATACAACATTATTTAATTCCATTCCAGAGAACATTATAAGTTTATATTGGAATTAGACAAAGGCAGGACAAACGCATAATAGGCAGGCAAAGCTTCTTACCGTTCCGGAGAAAGATCCTATTCTTTTCTTTGAGTTGAAATAACTTCTGTTTGATCAGATATTAAATGTAAAACATTATTAAAATTAAGAAAAAAAAATTCAGAGAACATTCTTTAATTATCTTTAATTTGGTTTGGAATAGAACCAAACCAAAATAGTTTGGTTCAGTTTGAACCGAACCGAATTACAATTTGATTTGGTTCGGTTTATAAAAATTGCTCCTATTTGGTTCGGTTTTATTTGGTTCGGTTCGGTTTTTGAACCGAACCGGACCATGCTCACCCCTACCGACAAAGATCCTGGCATTTATGACACATATGGCGAATACGTCATCCTAGGGCTATACGCGTGCTATTGCATTCATTCTAACGGATCTAACACTCAGCGTGTAGAATATTAAGCGTTTGATATTCTGAGTGGTCAGCATTGCATAAAGGGATGATTTTTAAGTTTAAGTTTAAACTAATTTACTCACTGTGCAAGTTTACTCAGTATTTGATGTTCAGTCAGTTTCGATGAGTTACTCAGCAAACAATCAATCATTCAGCATAGTAATTCACTCAGCATTCATATTCATTTAGCACAGGAATTTACTGAAGAGGATTAAACATACCAATTGCTTCTCTCAGTATGCTGGACTGCTCACGGGCCAGTGGCTTCGTGAAGATATCCGCAAGCTGCTCGTCTGTTGGTACATACGTCAGCTTGATTTCTTTCTTGAGTACATGATCTCTGATGAAGTGATGTCGTATGCTGACATGTTTCATCCTGCTGTGTTGAATTGGGTTCTTTGAGAGGTCAATTGCACTTTTGTTGTCGCATTTGACTTCAATTGTCTTTGTTTGAACACCATAATCTTCAAGCTGTTGCTTAATCCAAAGGACCTGAGCAACACAGCTTCCAGCAGCAATGTACTCAGCTTCAGTTGTGGACAGGGCTACTGACGCCTGCTTCTTGCTGAACCAAGATACAAGACAGCTTCCTAGGAATTGGCATCCTCCAGAGGTGCTTTTTCTTTCCAGCTTGTCTCGTCCATAGTCAGCGTCAGTGTATCCGATGAGTGTAAAGTCATGAGTGTTTGGATACCACAGACCTGCATTTACTGAGCTTTGCAAATATCTAAGGATCCTTTTTACGGCTATGTAATGGGATTCCTTAGGGTTAGCTTGATATCTAGCACAATAGCATACTGAGAACTGAATGTCCGGTCTACTTGCTGTTAAGTAAAGTAAAGAGCCAATCATACCTCGGTATAACTTGCTGTCTACTGACTTACCATTCTCATCAGCACAAAGGACAGTGTCAGTGCCCATAGGAGTGGATATTGGCTTACAATGTTCTAGTTCATATTTCTTCAATATCTCCTTGGCATATTTAGCTTGACTTATGAATATGCCATTCTTTCCTTGCTTGATTTGAAGTCCGAGGAAGAAGTTTTCTCTCATCATTGACATTTCGAATTCAGTCTGCATTTGTTTGCTAAATTCCTTGCACATAGATTCATTAGTAGCACCGAATATAATATCATCTACATATATTTGTGCCAGCAGGGTATCCTTACCCTTTCTCTTAATGAATAAGGTTGTATCAGCTTGACCCCTGACGTAACCTCTAGTCAGTAAAAAGTTGGTCAGCCTCTCATACCAAGCACGTGGTGCTTGCTTGAGTCCATACAGAGCCTTTTTGAGTTTGTAAACGTGGTTTGGGAACTTAGAATCCTCAAACCCTAGAGGCTGATTTACATAGACCTCCTCGTCTATTACTCCATTAAGAAAGGCACTTTTGACATCCATTTGAAACAGTTTAAAGTTCATGTAAGATGCATATGCACATAAAATCCTAATAGCTTCTAGCCTTGCCACTGGGGCAAAGGTCTCACCGTAGTCAATACCTTCTTGCTGACTGTAGCCCTGAGCTACAAGTCTTGCCTTGTTTCTGACTACGTTTCCTTGCTCATCTAGCTTGTTCCTGAAGACCCATCTCGTTCCAATGGTCTTTTGGCTCTTAGGATGTGGCACTAGCTCCCATACATTATTCCTCCTGAACTGATTGAGTTCCTCTTGCATGGCATTCATCCAGAATTCGTCATCCTCAGCTTCGGCTCAAGTACTGAGACAAAAGCTACATTGCCGAGATACTTCCTTAGTTGATTTCTTGTCATCAGCGTATTTCCAGCTGAGTCAAGAATTGCATTTTCTGAATGCCCTCTTGGGACTCTTATCTCCTTTGGTAGACTTGTGTCTTGTTCTATCTGTGTTTCAACATTCTCTGCAGAAGTAGATAGGTCAGTGAAAGTAATTTTAGGTTCACTCTTACTCTTGGTCAGCCGTTTTATGAAGGACTCAGTAGCTGGTTCTTGATCAGCAGGTGCTGAGTTTGGTTCATCTTCTGTCAGCGGCTGGTATCTTCCTGCAGGGTTAGTTTCATCGAATTGCACATGTATAGATTCTTCTAATACTTGAGTTCTCTTATTAAAAACTCTGTATGCTTTACTGTTTGTTGAGTAGCCTAGAAAGATAGCCTCATCAGCTTTTGAATCAAATTTGGCTAAGCTATCTTTGGTATTTAAAATAAAACACCTACAGCCAAAGGCACGAAAGTATCCAATGTTGGGATTTCGTCCTTTCCAAAGTTCATATCGGGTTTTCTTAAGTATAGGTCTAACTAAAGCCCTATTCAGAATATAGCATGCTGTGTTGACAGCTTCTCCCCAAAAATACTTTGGAAGCCTATGCTCATCCAGCATTGTCCTGGCAATCTCAACCAGAGTTCTGTTCTTCCTTTCAACAACCCCATTTTGCTGAGGCGTTCTAGGAGCAGAGAAATTATGGTCAATGCCGCTGGCTTCACAGAATTCAACAAACTTCTGGTTCTTGAATTCTCCACCATTATCACTACGGATATGAGCTAATTTTAGGTCTTTCTCATTTTCAATTTTTCTAACCAAGTTTGAAAATGTCTCAAAAGTCTCATCCTTACTGGTCAGCAGGATAACCCATGTGTACCGAGAGAAATCATCTACAATAACTAAGGAAAACCTTCTTCCACCCAGACTCAGCGGCTGGACTGGACCAAAGAGATCCAAGTGTAGCATTTCTAACGGACGCTTAGTTGAGACAATGTTTTTACTTTGAAAAGATTGCTTGGTTTGTTTTCCAGCTTGGCAGGCATGGCATAATTGATCTTTTTGAAATTTAAGTTCAGGCAGTCCCTCAACCAATTGCTTTCTTGCTAATTTGGCCAGGAGGTCCATGCTTACATGACCAAGTCTCCTGTGCCATAGCCAGGAATTTTCTTCCTTTGTGACTAAGCATACAGTTTTTGAAAACTTCATTTCGAGGTTTAGCATAAAGACATTGTCTATCCGAGGGGCAGTTAAGATTAACTCATTAGTTTTACCCTCGTATATTTTACATCCAGTAGCATCAAATATAACTTTTCTCCCATTGTCACATAGCTGAGCTACGCTGAGTAAGTTATATTTGAGTCCGCTGACTAGGGAGACAGATTCAATAGTAGGGTTACCTCCGACGGTTCCTGAGCCTACTATCTTACCCTTCTTGTTGTCTCCAAAACTTACACTCCCTCCTCGTTTACGTTCAAACGTGATGAATTGAGTTTCATCACCCGTCATATGCCTTGAGCATGCGCTGTCAATATACCACATTTTTTACTTCTCGGCACATCTCAGGCTTACCTGCATTGTAATCAGTTTCCTTTAGGTACCTAATTCTTTTTGGGTCCTGACTTGTTAGGTTCAACAGGTAAAGCATCATATTTTATTTTGTGGCGACATACATTAATAGTGTGGCCACTTTTTCCACAGAAGTCACAACTGACTTTCTGTTTAGGACTCTTTACTGACTTGTCAGCACCCCAGTGCTGAGCGTGCCAGCACACCTTAGTGGTGTGTCCTAACTTTCCACAAAAGTCACACTGGACTCTTCGCTGAGTACCTTGATACTTAGTTCTCAGAGGAAAATTATTTTTGTTTGGAACCTTTAGTTGGTTCTGAATGGTTGTGACATCCTTCCTCAGTTTCTTGGAAACTGACTGGACTTCAACTACAGACTCATGAATGGTTTTCATATTTTCATGCAAAACTGAGTTGTCTTGAAGAAGGTATCTGAGGTCACTCAGTTTGACCTCTTCCACCTCATTACAGCGCCGGCTGAGTGTTTTAATCTTTTTGTTACACTTTTTGACAAGTGTGTAAAGATCACTCAGGGCATTACCCATTTCATTTCTGAGTTGAGAGAGTGAGATTACCTCATTGGATTGCTCTTCATTGTCTGACTTATCAGATTGGTCAGCATGCTCAGAAATGCATGGCTCAGCAAGTTCGTCAGCCATGAAGCATATCTTCACTGACTCGGTGGCCTCAGTTTCTGTTGATGAAGATTCATCACTGTTACTCCAAGTAGCCACCATTGCCTTCTTCCCACTTTTCTTGTCTTTCCTCAGCGTGGGGCAGTTTGACTTAATATGGCCATCTTGGTGGCACTCAAAGCACGTAATGGGCTTTGAGCTGTCCTTTCTGTATTTGCTGTCGCTTGAGTCAGCCTTATACTTATCAAACTTTTTGTAAGGCTTTTTGGAATATTTGTCGTTCTTCCTGAACAGCCTCTTCATCTTTCTTGTGAACATAGCCATCTCCTCATCATCAGTTGAACTCCCGTAAGTGGAGTCAGCCTTCATGACAAGTGACTTCTTGTCATCAGATTTTTCCTTCACCTCAAAGTTCTTCATTGATATCTCATGGGTCAGCAATGAACCGATGAGTTCGTCATATTTGTAGGTGGTTAAATCCTGAGCTTCCTCAACTGCTGTCTTCTTTGCTTGCTAGTCTTTTGGAAGACTCCTGAGTATCTTTTTGACTTGTTCTTCCTTAGTGAAGATTTTCCCAAGTCTCTTGAGCTCATTAATGATGTTGGTGAACCTTGCGTTCATGTCTGAAATGCCATCATCATTGTTCATCTCGAACAGCTCGTACAGTCTCATCTGCTGATTCACCTTGGATTCTTTTACTTTGTTTGTTCCCTCGTAGGTGACTTCCAGCTTTTTCCAGATCTCTTGTGCCGACTCACAACCTGAGATCTTGTTATATTCTGTACCATCGAGCGCACAGTGAAGCATATTGATAGCCGAAGCATGGTTTTGAAGCTTCTTAAGATCATCCTCTGTCCATTCAACCTCAGCTTGAACAACTGACTGGCCATCAACAACTTTCACAGGTACAAACGGGCCTTGGACTATAGATAGCCAGGCACTCATGTTTGTAGCTTGAATGAAGTTTTTCATCCTATTCTTCCAAAAGGTATAGTTTGACCCGAAGAATAGGGGAGGCCTGGTAATGGACAGCCCCTCAGGTAATATCTGAGTTGTCTGGTTTCCAGGGAGAAACCGAGTGCTGTTTTCGCCCATGGTATGGATCAACTCAAGGTTGTTAGACCTTTAGTAATGAGCTTTTAGGCTCTGATACCACTTGTTGGTCCCTTGTAAGGTTGCAAATATAGTTCCAAGGGGGGGTTAGGAACTATTTTACCTTTTTTTTAAACAATTTGGGCAGATTTCTTTTCTTTAAGAAAAGTTTATAAAACAGCGGCACTTAACACTCAGCAAGACACTGGCTTAGTCAACTAGTGACTAGGACAGCTTCGTTGCTTAGGTCAGGAAATAGCACTTAGAGTCTATTCCTGAACCTGCTCGTTTGTAGCGCACAACTCAGCTTGACCTCTTTTACTTGGTCAGTTTTAGTTTGTTTTAAGCAAGCAATATGAATAAGGAGTTAAGGTTTAGAAATACTTCACTCAGCAGATTTATCCAGGTTCGGCTTCTTCTAAGCCTACGTCCTGTCCCCGGAACACCTCTGAGATTTCAAATCCTCTACTGAGCTCTTTAAAGGTAGAGCATCAAACCTCTTACAATATCAGCAATTGAGTATGACAAGAGTACCTTCCTCTATACTTCTACTCAATCCTAATCTCTCCGCTAAGTACTTAAAACCGAGTACCCAGCCTCTCCTTTCTACTTCTAGAAATGATAAAGATTTTGTCCTAAACAACAATTGCTAGAACACCTTAGATGATTGAAAAACAACCACTCTAGACTTTTACACAGATATGAAAATGTAGTGTAAGAATTTTGCTTTGCTTCTTGATGGAGAACTTTTGTATACGTTTGGTCAGCGTAGCGGCTCTTGCTCAAAGTTCTCTTGAGAATGTGGATTCTGAATGCTCTATTTATAGAGAGCTATGAGAGCTTCTGGTTATTTCGAATTTCGAAATAACCGTTGGAGACAAACGGCTACAGGTCGCTTTCACTGAGTCTGCCAGCAGTTCTCGTTAGCCAATCAGATTCCAGCGTCTTCTGTTCTTCGGTCAGTGAGTCAGTATGTTCCACCATTTTGGGTAATGTCAACTAGACAGCTTGTTGTGTCTTCTGACCTTTACCTAATGAGGAAATACTTTGTCTGGAAGCTGTCTTATGGTCAGTAGCTGTCCTGCACGTTTTGTCGAGACAGCTCAGCAGCTTTATACCGAAGTTGTCTACGTGGATCTTCTCGATCCTTCTTTACTCAGCATGCGTTTCATCACTTTAACGGCGACGTTTTGGAGATACGCGGGCTGAGTGGTCTTTGGCTCGTTTGACTTGGGCCTTGATTTCCATATAGGGCTTGAGCCTTATGATCTTTATGTCTTATGATAAATTATAAACTCAACATTGAACAAACACATTAGTAACACTAAATCAAAGCATTTAAACTTAGTGTGTTGTAGAATATTTACTTTGACTTAATTAATTTTGTCAAATCAAAATCTTGTGGAAAGGTGTTTCAACACTTTGTCCTTTTGATTAGCCATCTCCTCAATTGCCTTTCAAGAAGCCTTATTTTCCAAAGGCTCCTTATCCTTCAAGCTCTTCACTAATGGCCACTTCCTCATCAGGAATAGAATGCTTTGTCAAAAATAAAACAAGCCCACATGCAAAATCAACTCCATGAGAATCAGAAGGTGTAAAATAAGACACAAGGATAGCAGCGATGGGTTCATTTTGGGACACAACAGGCTCAATTGGATGAATAGAGGTAGAGGCAGATACTCTATCTACATAAAGAAAAGTAAAAAAAGAACTTAAGAAAGGAAACAAATCAAATTATCAGTAAAAAGCTCACCAGGATTAGGAACCCCAGTTCCAGCCATAAAAACTCCAATAGTGCTAGAAGAGCCTGATGCAACCGAAGAAGAAGTCAGGCCTATAGGAAGAAAAGCAGATGACTCATTAGTAGCCTTCGCCTCCTCCTCAATAGCTTTAAATTCGGCTAGCTGGCAAGTTAGTGATGTTGCCATAGAGTATGCATATTAGAGCCTGCAAACATAGGAATCAATGAATCAAAATAAGAAAGAAGGCACCAATACACATCTACGAACAACTCATCATATTCAGCAGTCTCATCTCTGTCCTCAGCCATATAGGTCAATAACATCTCCCTGATGAAGGTAAACTTCAGCTTGGTCAGAAAAGTGTGCATACGCTTCTCCGGAGGTGAGACCGAAACCAACACATGCCAATTATCCTTATTCATATCACATAGTTCCAAGATGAGCGTAAGAGGAACCCTTCGTGGTACAAAGCCCCATCCAAAGGCTTACCTCCTTCGTTGTTTAGAAGGAAGATCTAGAACCAAGAAGGTTTGAAATTTTTATTGTTGAAAGGCTTGTCAGGAACAAAATAAGGCTAGTTAGAGGGAGCTTTCGATATCCACATGGAATCGTCATTCTTCCACATTGAATGAGTCTAAATATGGCAGAATAAGGGTATGGTCAGCTTGAAATTCATGTCCTTACATAGTTTGACCAACTCAAGCAAATCTTGCCCGCCATTAGGAGATGGCTGGGCATGATTTCAAGCTCGTTCAAGACAATTACTATGCTAAGAGGGAAGGGGAGACAAACCCCATTTTCTAAGAAAATTTCATAAAATCCTAGAAAACCTTCAGGCGCTTGAGTTATCACTTTGTCTGGAGTAGGAGTCGAGAATCCTAAATGTGCAAACTCATGATAGGTTAAACTAGTTTTCTCATTGCAAGATCATCTAAGGAAGATGATTGTTTAAAATTTTGAAGGTGAGGAATAATAGGTTTCTTTGGTTCCCTAGAAGCAACACCTCCTTCAACTCGTGTCTTCTTACGACCCATTGTAAAAGATAACAAAACAAACGCAAAACAAATAGGCAAAAGTAAGAAGAACTTACTAGCGAAAATAAGATCAAAAGAATCTGGGAAGCAAGGAGCAAGGAAGTTTTAAAAAATCAGAAATGGCGAAAAGAAAAAAGGTAGGTGAAAATGGCGCTTTATAAGAGAAAAGGTGGAAACACAATGATGGAAAATGGCAGAAATAAAATGCTCATCATCATTAATATTAGTCATCATTTCAGTAAATATTGCATGCACGGATACCTAGATTAGTTAACATGAGACACACATATAAGGCGTGTTGATACTATAAATAATTCCCAAGGGAAAACATAAGACAACACATGTCAAAAGAAAAGTATGACCAAAGACAAAGGCAACTAAGAGCAAACCGAAGGTCGAATGGATTGTTTTTCGCCTCTTATACGTGTACTGAATCCTGTAAGAATTCAAAATCGAAAGGGGGGGGACATATGATATCGTATAAAATGATACATACACATGGAAAAATCGTAGCCCTCAGATTAAAACACCACGTGTAATGAATAGGACCTTCAGATCAATAAGAAACTTCCATGGCACATTTTCCCTATAGGGAAAACCCCCATGCTGCTAGGTTAAGAGTTCCACATTACAAAGGACTTCTTCTAGGACTGGACTCATAACAGGAGAATAAATCCTAACACTTAAAGGACTCCTAGTAGATAAAAGATTTGGTCTAACCTTATATATGGACATGTATAGTCTCATCTTACGGTATGTTAACTATTATCTCACAACTAGTCCATATTATTCAAGCCTTCCAAAGCACTTGACTGACTTAGGTATCGGAGCGGGTTATGTTTTACAAGTTGATACATAGAAAGGCTTATCGAAACGTCTGGACAATTGGTCAATATTCAGATACGCGGTTATCAATTAGATAGTTTTTTTTGTTACTATTATTTATGTGACAATTAGAGTATTATCACATGTAGTGTGATTTCTTGTCGTGAACAAGAAGAAGGAGAAATTTGTTATAAATAATGAAAACTATTTTTGGCCTGATCTCTTAGATAATTATCAATCAAAAGAAAATATATTAATTCCATTTCCTTCTCTTTTGTATCCTCCTAATAAAAAAAATAATCTTTATTTAATTAAAATAATATATTAGGTACAGGGTCGGTCCTGGGCTATGAAATGAGGGGCACCCGGCCCATAATATTAAGCGACTCAAAAAAATATTTTATATTGTAGATATATAAAATCGAGATGCATAACCAACAAATAAAGTAATTGGTTCAGTTGGTATAAGCAATAGTTTTGTATTTTTAATTAAGTTGTGGTTGGAGGTTCGAACCTCCTCCTCCTCATTTTTATTATTATCAAATATTTTTTTCCCTTCCCACCCCATTTTATCACTATCATTTTTTTTGTTAAATCAAAATTATCAATTTATTTATGTATCCAATAAGAAAAACAACCATTTAATCTTTTCTGAAAAAAAATTTTATTATCTCATTTCAATTTTTTTTTCTTAACTTTATTTGTCAATATATTGAATATATTCAATATGAAAAATAATATATTTACAGCAAAAACATAATTAAACTCTGAACTTTGGTTGTTTTAAGGATTAAGCCCCTAATCATTTATTTTTCCACATTGAATTCTTGATCATTGATTCTATTATGGATTAGGCTCTTATTTAACTTTAGAATCGCCAAATCGATCTTCTCATCTACTAAACTCGATAAAAATGTTAAATAATGACCAAATCCATAACAAAGTCAATGATAAAGGATTCAATGTAAAAAAATAATCGATCAGCAGTTTGATCCTTAAAACAGGTAAAGTTCAGGGGCTTAATTATGCTTTCTGCCAATATTTATTTACTTCTTTCAACATGACATAGATACTTGTTATTTTAGTACATAAATAATTCTAGTTAGTATACTCACTACTACTGCACTACCAATTTAGCTTTTATGTAGAAAATATTACAATTTTAAATAACCTTTACGAGTTGGTGCAATTTCAAGTCTAGTTGATTAAATATGAGTTCTTTTCATTAACATGAAAATGTGCAAATTCAAACCATATTGAGTGACTAGAACAGTGGAGGTTGGAGCGAGGATAGAACAAGAAATTACATATAAAAAACCTCATTTTTGTCAATTAAGTTCGAAACTGTACCAATTGATAAACTTTAGGTTTAAAATTGCACTATTTTATGCATAAATGATGATTGCTCTCTCCTAATAACAATAGGACTAAATTTGTACTTTATCTTTGTAATAATAATAAAAAATCATCTAGCCTACAAATTAAAAAAAGAAAAGTAGAATGTACATATGGGGCTCAAATTATCATCTCGCCCCGGGCCTCTAAAAGGTCAGGAACGGCCCTGATTAGGTAGATTGTACAAGAAAAAAAATGGTTTTTTTTTTTTTTTTTTTTGTGTGAAAGTGATAGGAAAGAACATAATATATCATATTTTCTTCCATCAAAATCTTCTACATGAATAAGTTTTTGTTATGAAGCCTTCCATTCAATAATACAATTTTGACCCGAGGCAAATGGAAATTTTTTGGCATATTTCTATAATAATACATTCAACCAATTAAAGTAGTGTGATATATTATGAGAGATAATTCGTGTTAAGAAAAGAAAATATATATATGACATTAGTCTGTATTAGGTGTAATATTTTCTAAGTATATTCTAATTTCTTTCGGAAAAATGGGGTTATTTTATATAGGATAAATTTTAAATAAAACCTCTGTGTGGTTTCACTAATTTTTAGAAAAATGATTGTGGTTTACTTTTTGTCAAAACGATGATTGAGGTTTTCAACTTTAGCAAAACAAGGACTTTTTCGATTGATACTATTAAAATCACCATTGACGACTTCAAAAACGACATATTTTAAGAACTACTAATATTCTAAGCAACTTTAATTCTTCAACTTTGTTATTTTAAGGTTATTTAGATGATGTTTGGTAAAGAGAGAGAAAGTTAATGTTTAGAGAGAGAAAGTTCCAAAACACATGATTTTCGAAAATCGAAAATGTAGTTCCATAAAAATATGACATTGAACAACTTTAATTCTTGAAAATTTTCATTTTCAGGACGTTAAAGATGGTTTTAATAGCATTAATCCAAATGTGAAACCTCAATCCTCGTTTTGACAAAAAGTAAACCACGGTCATTTATCTGAAAATTAGTGAAACCACATGGGTTTTATTTGAAATTTACCCTTTTATATATGTTCTTTATTATAAAAGAAAAAATGTGTTTTTGGATATAGAGATGTATTATACAATAGATAATAATATGGTTTTGATATATGCAACCGTAAGGACTGCATATAAGCATTAAATGTGTAGAATATTTTCACCATTTTTCAATGTTTAACTATTTTTAGTCCTATTTAACATACATTGAAACGTCGAATATGTATTGAAATTTGGTGAAAATATATTAATTCTCCCTTGATAAAGAGTATAATTAAATAATATACACTAAAATACTAAATATAAATTGAAAAATGGTGAGAATATTCCATGGCCCTGTTTGGGAATTAGCTGTTAGCTGATTACATTAGCTGTTAGCTGTTAGCTGATTACATTAGCTGATTTGACTAGCTGATTTGATTAGCTGTTTGTGTAGACCTGTTTGATAAAAATTAGCTGATTGATAATAGCGGTTTGTGCAAAAAGACGAATAAGGGCATTAATTTTGGCGCAAGAGAAGAATGAGTCTATCTATTAGGGTTAAAGAAGTCCATTAATTTTAATATTGCAAAACGCTAATTGAAAAGGCTCCTTTTAAGAGCTTTTTCTAAATTAGCGTTTTCATCCCAAAACTCTATCCCAAACCTCTCTCCACCAAACATTCCAATTAGTGGTTTCAATGGTCAAACTTCTAAAGTTGGTCAAAACTGCTCTTTTTATCCCAAAACGCTCTTTACCAAACAGGATCCATATATTTTATATTTATATACAGTTGTTAGGAGTGTATATATCAAAACCCATAATGAGATATTATTTCTCTATGTAAAATAAGAAGGATAAGGCAAAGTATGTAGTAATTAAGACAACACAAAATTAGATGGAAAGGAAATGCGGGAATTAATAAAGGTTGACCCTGGTTGTTTGGTTTGGTTAAGGCATATATCAGGTCAATATCCATCCACCGAGTTGTAATATAATTACTGCTACTTTGACATCATTATCAACCCCTCAATCTCCACTGCTTTTCCCATTATTAATTAGAGATAAATACCCTCATTTTTCCTTGTCCTTTTCCAGAAATTTACACACTCAACTGAACTACCTTTTCATTGGATTAGTATGATATTTATTTCCTCATTTTAATTCAATTCCTTTACGTAACAATGATAAATTGCTTTCTTTCACTACTAATTACAACTCTAGTGCCTTGCCGATTGACATTTCAGATAGTACCAAGATTGGAATGTTTAAGTTTGGTCCACACCTCTTCATGGCCCGGCTTCAGATTGGATCTAATCGGATTTTACATTAAACTATCTTATTCAAACTCAAGTTTGTATTATATTTATATTGGGCTCGAGTTGCATTGGACCAAAGTAAAAAAAAACTAAGGATCAAATACATGAATATCATAATTAAATACAAAATTACAACTAAGTCATGTCATCAAATTTAATTCTTAATATGTCATTATTCTCTATATATTATGATTTTAAATCATAATTTAAAAATTCTAGACTTCAATTCATATATCATAAATCTTAACAAATATATTCTAGACTTCTAATTTATAAATTTTAATCTTTAAAATATATTAAAAGTACTGATTTTACTATTTTTATATAATCTAAAATTATAACTTGACATGATTATAAATCGTTTTTAAAAGATGAATTTCTGTATAATTTTTCCAAAAACTAATTCCCAAATTCAACTCAACCCATCCAATTAATATATATTTATATTAATTTTTTAATTTAAATTAAAATTAAACACATAATTAGATGAGCTATTGATATATGTCTAGTTGACAACTATAAAAACTATACTTATATCTTTAATAGTGCTATTAGTGTATTCTTTATTTAACTGTGTCTTTGCCTGTCCCTTCAACCAATTAATTACAGGTGTCAAATTTATCTCAATCAGTACTAATATTTATTAAATTCATTAACCATACTTAACTCTGGTTAACCATATTTGGAAGCACGTTTTTCTCTCTCTATCGAGTCTTGTTCTTTTTCTTCTCTTCTTTGAATTCTGGAACACCATTTTTTAATTTCATGTCAAAATTGGTTTTGTACAGCATGGCTTCAACTCTCCTAAGGAGGGCTTAACAGTCCAAATCAAAAATTAGACATTCTGATTTATGAAGGACCTAATATTATGTGCCAATTTTGAGGGTGCTACCCCATCAATATTTCTTGGAGATAGAGGGCCGAAACCACCCACGGTTACGGTGGTTCCGGTGGCTGGAGGGACCTGACCCCCTTAGCTTGTATACGCCCCTGATGGCTTTGAATTTTTGCCATTTATCATCAATGTAGATAGCCTTGATGAGATAATAGAAACGCTCAAATAATAAATAGCCAAATTCCCCTCTTTAAAGTAAATTAGAATGATATCCATTTTCTCTATAGCAGACACTTTACTCTTCATAGCACTTATCTTAAGCCCGGACAAATATGGCATTCCAAAATTCAAACATGAGAAGAAGAAGACAACTCGACTAGGAGAGAGATTTGAAAAGTATGGTTAACTAGAGGTAAGTATGGTTAAAATATTTAATAAATATTAATGCTGATGAGGATAAATTTTGACACATGTAAATAATTAGTTGGGGGTACAAGAAAGAGGACACAATTAAAGGGACATAAGATTTTTTTTACTATAGATACTATTGTTGCCACAAATATCAAAAGGAACATTATGAATAAATATCTCATATATATATGAATAACAAAAATGCAACAAAATTATAAATAAAAATTAATAAAAATAATTTTAAAATAACCAAAAAATATTTAACAGAGTAATAAAAACTAAATAAAGGTAATAAAAAATATATAAAACATATAAATATAAAGACAGGATGGGCTAGGTTGGCCTCGGGCTTTTGGGATAAATTTCAAATCCAACTCATTCTATGTGTGGTCTTAACGAGTCTGGACTAGGTGAGACAATTCTCAAATATATATGTCTAAATCCAACCCGTGAGAGACGGCCTTGGGCGGACTGGACGGGTCGACGGGCTGATAAATATGTCTAGTTTATATACTCATATCATGAAGGTAATTCAATTGTTCATTGGGTAACGAATTTTATAGAATTTTTCCATTTAGGTCTTACAACTATTGTCAATGTCTTATTCTTCTATCGAGATGGGTAATAGTTTGAGCTTTCAAAATAATCATTCATATCTTAATTTACTCTTAATTTTATATTATTTCTATTAAGTTGGCTTCTACTAGTGTCTTATAGTGGCGCATATAATTGACATTAGTCCTTAAAGGTTGTTGCCATTTTTATCATGTATCGCGGACAAGAGGCTGGAGATATAAGTATCCCTCATGATATGATAAATCTTGAATGCATACAGAGAATTCAAAAGGGTGAAGTCAAAATGGCATTAAATAAGATGAGATTGAAGAAAGCAGTAGGACCTGATGGCATCCCTATTGAGATTTGGAGATGTTTGGGAGAGAGAGGAATCGAATGGTTGACGACGTTCTTCAATAAAATTTGGAGAAACAATAAGATGTCATCCGAATGGATGAAAAGTATTCTAATCCCGTTGTATAAGAACAAAGGCGATGTCCAAGATTGTGCCAACTATCGAGGAATAAAATAATGAGTCACACTATGAAACTGTGGGAGCGAGTGATCGAACAAAGGCTAAGGAGGACGGTAAAGATCTCGGAAAACCAGTTTGGCTTTATGCCGGTAAGATCAACTATAGAAGCCATCCACCTAATGAGACAATTAATGGAGCACTATCGAAATAAGAAGAAAGACTTGCATATGGTTTTTATTGACTTGGAGAAGGCATATGATAAGGTACCAAGGGAAGTAAGTACTTTGGTGGGCCCTAATAAGGAAAGGCATTTCGCGGAAATATGTTGACATCATAAAGGACATGTATGAGGGAGCATGCACGAGTGTACGCACCAGTGTTGGGAAAACTGAAGAGTTCCCTATTACGATTGGAGTGCATCAAGGTTCTGCACTAAGCCATTTTCTTTTTGCTATCGTTATGGATGAACTAACGAGTTCACTTCAAGATGGTATACGATGGTGCATATTGTTTGCAGATGATATTGTGTTGGTTGATGAGACGAAAGAAGGCATGGAGAGGAAGTTGGAACTATGGAGACAAACTTTAGAATCTAGAGGCTTTAAGCTAAGCCGAAGTAAGACAGAATATTTGGAGTGTAAGTTTAGTGGCGATAGGAGTAGGGAGGCAGGGACAATCACACTAGATGGGAGAGTTGTTCAGTCATCTGATTGCTTTCGGTATTTAGGATCTATTATCCAAACGGATGTAGAAGTAGATGGAGATGTTGCTCATAGGATTAAATCTGGTTGGGCGAAGTGGAAGAGTGCTACGGGTTTCCTTTGTGACCCCGGAATGCCAAATAGATTGAAGGGAAAATTTTACCGCATGACAATCAGACGAGCACTATTATATGGTACGGAGTGTTGGGCAGTGAAACATTGTCACACTCATAAGATGTCGGTAGCGGAGATGCGTATGTTGAGATGGATGTGTGGTCATACGAGAAAGGATCGGGTGAGTAATGAAATAATTAGGACAAAAGTAGGGGTTACATCTATTGAGAATAAAATGAGGGAAAATCGACTATTGTGGTTTTGGCCATGTAAGACGAAGAGCGTTTGATGCACCGGTTAGGAGGACTGAAGAGTGGCAAAGGGATGTAGTGGTGAGGGGTACGGGAAGACCTAAGCAAACTTTGAGGAGGGTGATCGAGAGTGATATGAGTTTACTGGGGATTGAGGAAAATATGGTAGTGGATAGGAAAAAGTGGAGGGAGAGAATTTGTGTAGCTGACACGACTTGATTTCACGGTTTTATATGATGGTTCATGTTAGCCGACCCCGAATCATTTCGGGACTAAGGCTTTGTTGTTGTTGTTGTTGTTGTTGGATGATTCTACTCCTCCCTCGACAGACAGTAATTATTTATGCATCTTGGAACAACAAGATCATCATATTCTCTCCTAGACCTTTTTGTCTATTTCTTAAGCTATTACCTCGCTTATTGGCTCTACCACTAGCAAACAAGTGTGGTTGAAATTACATGCATTCGTTTCGCAAGAATCACGACCCCATGTGTGTAATCTTTCCCAACAATTAATTAATCTCAAACGGGATGTTGACTTTGTTTCTGTCTATATCAAAAAGCTAAGTCTTTGTATGACTAGTTGGCTACTCTTCAACACCCGGTGATTGATGATGATTTCATTGATTGTATTCTGTCTGGTCTAGGACCATCCTATAGACCTATTTTGGGCTTTGGAAGCTCAGTTGGAACCTATTACATATAATAACATGTTTGTTTTTTTTCTTAATGAAGAAATTCAGTTAGCGTGAAATGCTAGCTTTTATGGAATCATTCCGCCCGCAACACTACGTATCTCGGGGAACAAATTCCTTTTATAGTCGTGGACGGGGGAGGGCATCCACGTGTGAATGGTCCACTTTTGGGAAGCCACACAACATGTTATCTTCCCTACAACAAGAGTGGAACTGTGGATCTCAGACTTCTCCATTTGACTTGACTTTAGTAATATTCTTTAATTGCAAATGATGAGTTCACTTTGCGCATAATTTCTCCTCACAAAGGTTTCTAAAAGAACAACGCCCTATACTTAGGTCGTCGAACAATATTGGCTCAGCTTCTCAACTTGGATACTAGTTCAACATATCATTTAAACATAGATTTAGAAAAACCTTAATCTTCATTTTGATTATTAAAGGCCACAACAAGTCATAATCGGTAATGGGTTTATACTTTCTATTTATTCTGTTGGGTCTTTTGATTCCCATCTCAATGGTAAAACTTTAAAATTCAATGATGTCTTATTTGTCTCTTTTGCTTCTAAAAATCGTATTACCCTTCGATCTCTAACAATTTCTAACCACAACCAAGGTAGCTTGTTAAGCCTTGTCCGGTGGATGAAATTCGACATCTAACTCCAAATCATCAAAGTCATTGTTGACCTTCTCGCTTGATAGAAACACACATATAAGAATAACATTGGTACAAGTTCGGATAACTACGTGAATATGAAAACATTAACTCTCAAACACACAACAACTCAAACCCCCCACACAACTTCACCATGCACGGCCACCTCAACAGTAATCGACTCTAATTTTTCCATATCTCTAGCTGAGAAAGAATGGGCACCTATTCAACATGACAATGTTTTCGGTGTCCACCGAGACAAGTGCGCCAGATACCACTAGTTCCAGATATGCCACCCGGATACCACACAGTGCTTAATCAAGCACTACACATTATGCTTTGGTTTGGACAGCTTACACTTTAGATTCCCCACTAATGTTAAGCCCAAAATATACCTAAAATATCATACATAAATACGTTAAATTTACATTGAAATCGTGCTAATTATATTCATTTGGAATACTTTTACGTCTTTATTTACTTCTTTGATGCAAGGTACTTAATTATTTGGTTAAATCCAAATAGGAGCTAAAACGGAGCTAAAATGGAGGAAAAACCTAAAAAACGTACCGAGAATACGTATCAGTCAGAAGAACGCTCAAGAAGGACGAGAAGCAGTCGAGAGACGGGGAGATAACTCTCTGTCGCGACTGAGATTTTCATAATCTCAGTCGCGACTTACGAAAGGCGTCACGAAAGAAGAACGAAATCTTCAACTCGCCCCTGTACCCCCTGTCGCGACTGAGATTTTCAGAATCTCAGTCGCGACAGCGAAGTATTCTGCACATAAATCACATGTTTTAATCCGAGAAACGCGTCTGTTCGTTTGGATAAAAGCGACCCTTCACCAACGGACACGACCCATCATTTACAACCCTTCAACAACTATAAATAAGTGATCCATTTCAGAAATTGAGAGGTTGGAAAAGTTAGAGAAATTAGAGAAGAAAGTTATTATGTTGAGTTTCTGATTCAGAAAAGAATTAGAAAGTTAGATTTCATTTCTGTGTAAACAAACTTGCTATACACAAGTTGTTATTAGATTAGTTATAAACACAGTAGTATTAGTTTAGTTTCAAAGGTTGATCAGAGATGAGTTTTCATTCTGGTAGTGGACTAACCAGTCTCTATTCCGAAGATCCAGCGAGAAGAATTGACGGCTGAAGCGAATCAGGTTTGACGCACTTACGGAGTTTGAGGGAAAGATTGACAACCCGGATCTCAAAGTTTTCGTTGCAATGCTCTCCAAGTTTCTACTTCTCTGTTAACTTGTGAAGATTCACATTTCATTAATGATATACTTATTTATTCAATACATTCTCTCTGTTGTTATTTTGATTTTGTTCTGACAAAATGATCTTCAAAATGATAAATTGGTGTTTTTATTAAAACGTTCTATTCCATCTTATTCATATAAGAACTTTGTTGAACACTTGACAGATTTAGTTTTTATGGATGATATGATCACTGATCGCGGCTTATCAGACATAAAATACTAGTTTGATTAAGGTAGCAATCTGCTCCGATCCAGAGAGATTTCTACGGTTCAAAGCCATTTAATTGAATAAATCCCTATATTGTTACATGTCCATAATCTTTCCAAAGTTAAAGTTGTTTTCTTTGCTTTATGAAAATAAATTTTATACCTTCTATTTATTCCAATTACAGAAGTATCTGTCTTGTAATCAAAATCTCAAGACGGAACTGTTCTCTAAACTCAATATAATATTTCTGTCTAATCCTAATTTACCCAAACCAATTCTATCAATTAAACGAATTTCTTTTGTTAAACCTAAACACGTGATTAAAACTGAATTAAATAAAGTTTTAGTTAAAAAGTGTTCCCTGTGGGTTCGATATCTTTTATTACTACAAGCGTATACCGTGCACTTGCGGAAATCGCTCAACAAGTTTTTGGCGCCGTTGCCGGGGAACGCCAAAATTTTTGACAAAATTTTAAATTTTTCGTGTTTTATTTCGAATCTAGGTTTAAACATACTTATTTTAACTTTTATAATTTAATAATTTTCATTTACTAACTTATTTATTTTTCAATTTCTGTTTTGTAGGTAGTTTCGGTTCGTACAAGATTTCAGGTTCATGCGCAGTTCTCGAAGTTCAGGCATTGTACCAGACCCTATAGACCCAGAAATTGAGAAAACCATTAGGAAGAACAAGAAAAACAAGAAAAACAAAAATAAGCCAGAAAAAATGGCAGACCCACCAACACTTATGGATTACGCTAGGCCAGGTGTGGCCGGTGTGACCAACAGTATCGTTAGACCCAGAATCACCGCAAACCAATTTGAAATTAAGCCAGCTTTGCTTAATATGTTGCAAAATAATGTAACATTTTACGGGTTACCTAACGAAAATCCTAACACCCATTTAACAAATTTCCTTGAAATTTGTGACACTTTTAAAATCCCAGATGTGACTGCAGAAGCAATCAAACTTCGCCTTTTTCCTTTCACTTTGAAGGATAGAGCCAAAGAATGGTTAACTTCTATGCCAGCCGCAACTTTTGCCACTTGGGAACAATTAGCCCAAGCATTTTTATCAAAATATTTTCCTTTAGCAAAAACCGCAAGAGTCATAAAAGAGTTAACATCTTTTTCTCAAAATGATAATGAGACTCTTTATGAAACTTGGGAACGTTTTAAAGAACTTCAACGTTTATGCCCACACCACCAATTACCCGCTGAACTTTTAATGCAAACATTTTACAATGGACTAAATCCTACAACTAGGGGTTCATTAGATGCTATGTCGGGAGGGCTATTTATGAAGAAAACATCAGCCCAAGCGAGAGAACTTTTGGAGGAAATGGCAATAAACAGCAGTATGTGGCCCGCGGAACGTGGACATATGCCGGCAGCAAAACCATCATCCTCAACCACACCATCAGTTAAAGGTATAGTTGAACTTGATCCAGTCGTGATGCTACAAGCCCAATTTTCTGCTTTATCGCACAAAATTGACAAATTTATGGCACCACGCGATACCAATGGTAATCCAATCCAAACGGATTTGGATTACGAAAATATGAGTGAGATCGAACAGGTAAATTTTGTCCAATGGCAAAACCAAACTAATAATCCTTATTCTAATACTTATAATTCTGGATGGAGGAATCATCCTAACTTTAACTGGAAAGATAACAATAACAATAATGCAAGTGCTAATCAAAATCGTACCACTAATTATCAAAATCAGTCAAGAGATACGATTAGCACTTTATCTTCTAAAACCGACAAGTTCATAGATGCTATCAGTGGAAAAATAAGTAATCACGACGATGGTTTTAAACGGATCGAAAATAAATTCGATCAACTTATTAAAAACCACTCATCTAGCATCCATAATTTGGAGGTTCAAATTGGTCAACTTGCTAAATCAATTCCATCCCGAAGAGAGGGAAGTCTTCCCAGCCATACGGAAGAAAATCCGAAAGAGCATGTGAAATCTATCACTCTTCGTTCAGGAAAAAATTATCAAGGGCCGGAAATGCCCAAAGATGCAACATTATCAGGAACTGATTTACCAAAGTCCAAAGAAGATATCTTAAACACAAATAGTTCACCATTTGACACAAGTACCAAAACTTGTGTACCCAAGCCACCTTTTCCGCACAAAGTTCGAAATAAGGACTATGACAAACAACTTCTAACGTTTTTGGATAAACTTAAAAATTTGCACATCAATTTGACATTTATGGATGCAATCACACAAATTCCTAACTATGGTAAGTTTTTAAAAGATTTAATTTCAAAGAAAATCAGCTGGGAAGGAATTTCATCCATTTCGTTAACTGAAGACTGTAGTTCAATAGTATCAAGTAATTTGCCCACTAAACTCAAAGATCCCGGATGTTTTACTATTCCGTGTAAGTTGGGAGATATTGAATTCCCAAGTTGTCTTTGTGATTTAGGAGCAAGTATAAACTTAATGCGATTGTCTATTTTTAACAAGTTAGGTTTAGAAGAAGATATCAAACGTACCAATATGGTTTTGCAATTAGCGGATCAAACCACTAAGAGGCCATATGGTATAATTGAAGATGTTTTAGTCTAAGTCGATAAATTTATTTTTCCTACCGATTTTGTTATATTGGACTTTGCATATGATGTAAATTGCCCTTTAATTTTCGGTAGACCGTTTATGAACACGGGACGCGCTCTAGTAGATGTGTCGGAAGGGAAGGTAGTTTTAAGGATAGGAGAAGATAAGATCGAGTTTAATATGAACAAAGCGATGAAATACCCTATGGAGGAATTCGCTTGTATGAAACTTGATTTAGTCGAGGAATGTGTCAATGACGTTATTCAGAGTGAAGAAATAATTGAACCTATAATAGGTGAGGAATTGGATGATAAGGACCCAGAGCCTTTGATTCGTGAAGATGGACCAGTTCCGCCTTCAATTGTAACACCCCCTAAATTAGAACTTAAAGAGTTACCCAGTCATTTGAGGTACGCTTTCTTAGGAGAAGGCGATTCTCTACCTATAATTATTTCTAACAAATTAACAAATGATCAAGAAGAAAAATTGAAAGATGTTGTTAGAAATAGGATAGGAAGTATGGGATGGCAAATGTCAGACTTAAAAGGAATAAATCCAAGTATCGTAATGCATAGAATTCACTTAGAAGAGGATAAGCCACCTAAAGCGGATAGGCAAAGACGCTTAAATCCGAACATGAAAGAAGTAGTCAAAAATGAGATTACTAAACTTTTAGACAATGGAATCATTTATCCGATCTCGGATAGTGAATGGGTTAGTCCAATCCATTGTGTACCTAAAAAGGGAGGCATAACTGTTGTAAGAAATGATGAAGGTGAACTGATACCTACACGAACCACCACCGGTTGGAGGGTTTGTATAGACTATAGGAACCTAAACAAAGCAACTAGGAAAGATCATTTTCCTCTACCTTTCATTGATCAAATGATCGAAAGGATAGCCGGTCATGCATTTTACTGTTTCCTAGACGGTTATTCCGGATTCTTTCAAATTTACATTTACCCGGATGACCAAGATAAAACAACCTTCACGTGTCCTTACGGAACATTTGCATATAGGAGAATGCCTTTTGTTCTATGTAATGCACCAGCAACATTTCAACGATGTATGACAGCAATATTTAATGACTTCATTGAAGATATAATGGAAGTTTTCATGGATGATTTTTCAGTTTATGGAGATTCTTTCGATGCATGTTTAGAGAACTTAGATAAAGTATTGTCTAGATGTGAGGAAACGAATTTAGTATTAAATTGGGAAAAATTTCATTTCATGGTAGACGAAGGAATTGTTTTAGGTCATAAGATATCTGAAAAAGGTTTAGAAGTGGACAGAGCAAAGACTTCAGTTATAGAAAAATTACCCCCACCAACCACTGTTAAGGGAGTAAGATCATTTTTAGGTCATGCAGGTTTTTACAGAAGGTTTATAAAGAACTTTTCTATAATCTTCAAACCACTTACTAATTTGCTTATGAAGGATTCCACTTTTGATTTTAATAAGGATTGTTTACAAGCTTTCAATACTTTGAAAACAGCTTTAGTCAGTACACCTATAATATCGAAACCCGATTGGAATCTACCTTTCGAAATTATGTGTGATGCAAGTGACTTAGCTGTAGGATGTGTATTAGGTCAAAGGAAGGATAAGAAACTTCATGTTATATATTATGCGAGTCACACATTGTCCGGTGCACAGTTAAATTACACCACAACTGAAAAGGAAATGTTGGCAGTAGTTTTTGCATGTGATAAGTTCCGATCTTATTTGTTAGGATCTAAAGTCATCATCTATACAGATCATGCAGCTTTACGATATTTATTTGCTAAGAAAGAAGCAAAACCGCGTCTTATTAGATGGGTTTTATTATTGCAAGAATTTGACATTGAGATTAAAGACAAAAAGGGAGTTGAAAACCTGGTCGTCGATCATCTATCAAGACTTGAGGATGAAAACGGTCCCATCGGTGAAACATCAGGCATTCGAGATGATTTCCCCGATGAACATCTCATGCAAGTACAAAGTGTCATAGCTCCATGGTATGTGGATATAGCCAATTACTTAGCTGCACATGTTGTGCCAGATGGATTGAATTCTCAATAAAAGAAGAAATTCTTTTCAGAAGTTAAGAAATATTTTTGGGAAGATCCATTTCTGTTCAAAACATGCGGCGATGGAATACTTAGGAGATGTGTTAGTGAGTTTGAATATGACTCCATAATGTTGGAATGTCATGCTAGCGCTTACGGAGGTCATAATAGCGTAAGCAAAACAGCAGCTAGAATACTTGAATGCGGATTCTTTTGGCCTACTCTGTTTAAAGATGTCCGTTCATTTATTATCCGCTGTGATAAATGTCAAAGAACAGGGAATATAGGAAGGAAAGATGAGATGCCTCTTACGAACATATTGGAAGTTGAAATCTTCGACGTGTGGGGGATCGATTTCATGGGTCCTTTTCCTACTTCTTTTGGCAAAAATTACATATTAGTAACCGTAGATTATGTTTCAAAGTGGGTTGAAGCAATTGCAACCCCGACAAATGATTCTAAAGTAGTTGTTAAGTTTTTAAATTCCATATTCTGTCGATTTGGAGTTCCTAGAGTTATGGTAAGCGACGGTGGTACTCATTTCGTAAATAGAAGTTTTGAGTCACTTATGAAAAAATACGGAGTACACCACCGTATCTCTACGCCATACCATCCTCAAACGAATGGTCAAGCAGAAATTTCAAATAGAGAACTCAAATGGATACTTGAGAAAACAGTTTCGTCTTCTAGAAGAGACTGGGCACATAAACTTAACGATGCATTATGGGCATACCGTACTGCGTTTAAAACACCTATCGGAATGACACCTTATAGATTAGTCTATGGTAAAGCTTGTCATTTGCCGGTTAAATTAGAACATAAAGCATATTGGGCTATAAGAACCCTTAATTATGATTTGCAAAGCGCAGGGAAAAAGTGTTTGTTCGACTTAAACGAGTTGGATGAATTACGCTATTTGTCCTACGAAAATGCAAGAATTTATAAGGAAAAAGTTAAAAAGTGGCATGATGCCAAAATCAAAATTAAAAACTTTAATGTTGGGGATAAAGTCTTACTTTTTAATTCGAGATTAAAGTTATTTCCAGGTAAGCTAAAATCTAGATGGACTGTACCATTTTTGGTTGTTAAAACATTTGATTACGGAACTTTGGAGCTAGAAAAATCCAATGGCGATCGATTTAAGGTTAATGGTAACCGTTGCAAGATTTATTTCGACGGAGCTCCAATTCAAGCAATTGAATCCGTGGTTAAATTCTATGAAAATTAATTTATTTAGTTTTCATGTTTTTAATTTATAGTTTTTCTTCTTTTATGTTCATAATTTTTATTCTTATTCTTTTTAATTTATTTATTTTTTTTATTATTATTTTTTTCATTTTTTTTTTATTTTTTTTATTTTATTTATTTATTTATTTATTTATTTTTATTTTTGTGTACAAATAAGTTTTGTCAACATTAACATTTTAATTTAGTCATGTTTTGAAAATGATTTCATTAAGTGTTAAGTGTTATTGAGAAATTAAATATGAAGAAATCTCATTTGAGATTTTCCATGTTTCAGGATTTGGAAATCTCAGTTGAGATTCCGAAAATCTCAGTTGAGATTTTCTGTCTATTTTGCAATTGAAATAACTGCAAGGGATTACAGTCTTCTTTCTTTACAATTTCTGTCAGTTGAATCAAAGAGGTATCACTTTGGCACCTTTTTCTTTTTAACAGACACAACCTTTCACTTATAGGTCTTATATATTCCTGTAGGATCAGACTTCTTCCATTTCATTTTATCTTTCTCAAATTCTTTCTCAAATTCTCAAATCCTACAGACTTCATTTTCTTCTCTCTCACAGACATGACTAAGTCTTTGAAAGATGTTCAAAAACACACTTCTGCTCAAAGCGGGAAAGTTGATATCTCTGATCGTTATGGTGCATGGTTTCCAATTTATAACCATGACGAAGGGAAACACTTTCTGCAATTCAGATATGCTCAATTCTTTGGCATGATGTATATGGACGAGTTTCTGAACGAGGAACTCGGGATAAGCGAAGACATTGATCGATATCTTACTAATTTGGGTTGGACCAAATTTGCTTCTATGAAATTTCCTATAATTGGAAATTGGGTTCTGGAATTTTTATCCACTGTTTGATTCGTCAATAAGAGACGTGTTCGTCTCAGTTTTCGTTGTGAGGGGCAGGTCTTCACTTTTGGATATCCAGAACTACATAATTGGTTTGGTTTTCCACCCCGAGACACAACCCAACACCATCCTGGACGGGATATGACTTCTAGAGATATATGGAGGATGTTAACCGGATTTTGGCGATTCAATCCACGTCTTGCCTTCAACAAATCCATCAATTCTAATTCCATGCTGTATCTACATAAATTCCTCTGTCACAGCCTTTTTGGTCGAGTCAGTAGCAATGTTGTGAAAGATACTGATCTCTATGTGTTGGGCGACATTTTCCAAAGCAACTCAGTGAACTCCTCGAAGATTCTAATGGAGGGGTTAGTTGCCGCTTCCCGTTCGAAGAACCGGAAGATTGGGTTCGCCAACATCATTTGTGGAATCATATTAGGAGCCAAGGGAACCATTTCTGTCCCTTGGACTGATACAGAACCGTTTCCTATTCTAGACTATGAGTTCTTAGAGAACGAGGGGCTTGTCAAACGAGTTTTTCGTTCTGGTCCAACATTCCTTTCTGCACCAGAGAGGCAAGTCTTCATTCAAACGAAGATTAATAGGGGCAATGCACGTCGTCTGTCATCTACTTAGGGATATAATATGAGTTTCTGTTTGGTTTTATTATATATATGAGTGTTTATATTTTGTATTTTTAGGAGTAAGATGTTTTTATGTAATATATATAATAAGGTATTGTTTATATTTCTGCTAATAATAAATAAAAGTGCCTTAATTCCTTAGTTTAATTCTTTTATTTCAGGAATAACCCTTGGTTTTCCTTTAATTTAATGTTTCAGTTTTGTTTATCTCAGTTTCAGGGATTAATATTCACATTAATGTCACTTAATTATAAGAGGAATTGGTTTAGAAGTGTTAAAATCATCAAAAACAATCCCAATTTTACCCAGAATTTCCAAAATCTCAGTTGAGATTCCGAATTCTCAGTTGAGACAGCAAGAGGACCACTTTCAGCAAAATTTTAGACCCCCTACGTACTTGCTGTCGTGACTGAGATTTTGAAAATCTCAATCGCGACTTGCGACTTCCAGTCACGGGATTTGGGCGAAATTTTGCCTCTTTTCCTATTCCTACTCTAAATACTTACCTATTCATCTATCCTAATCAATACCTATTACGTACACCTATTTAAATCACCTCTTTTTACACCAATCAATCATCTTTTCTCTTCCCAATACCAAGATTCACTCATCTTCCCCATAAATCTTTACCCTATTCATCTTCTTCTTCCCTAAACCACCACCATTATCTTTTACTCTTCCTTTCATCCTTTCATATTTTCTTCTTTTCTTTCACCAAATTTCACAAACAAAATGCCTAGACAAAAGACCGTTGCTAACAAAGCTAAGGCCACTGAAGTCAATAGATTACGGGTTCAATATGGAGCACCGTTCGACATTGCGACGGAAGCCGAAGGACGCAAATATCGCCGATTTTCTAATTGCCAAATAGAGTTCGTCGATATGCTTTTTCTTGACACCGACACGGTAAACACACTTTCTTTTACCGAGCGTATTGATGAATTTCTTTCCGTTCTTGGTTGGAAACGATTTTCTAGTATGCGTTTTCCTAGTCTTAAATCGCATATTATTGAGTTTTTGGTTACTCTAACCTATGACAAGAAGAAAGGAGTTATCTCTTTTCGGAATAATGGAGTTCGTTATAACGTTGGGTATGCGGCCATGAACCGTTGGTTTGGCTTTCCTACTCGGAATTTTTATTCCAAACAAAAGCCTTTTAATTCACACACGGTTTGGCAATCTTTAACCGGTTTAGATGTTTTTAATCCAAAGAATACATCTAGTAAGCTACTTAAGGATGATTGTATCTTCTTCTTTCACAAGTTTTTATCATTTTCCTTATTTGGTCGGGTTGAAAGTTCAAAAGTGCAAGTTCGTGATTTGTTTGTGTTGGATAGTATTTTTAAGGGTTTGACCATTGATAGTATTGAGATGATATTTACTAATTTAGTTCGAGCTTCCAAGTCCCGTAATAAGCAAGTGCCTATGGGTAATTTAATTACCGGCATTGTTTTGGGTGCTCGGGGTGAATTAGTAGATTATCAAAATATGCCCATGTTGGTTTACCTTCATTGGACCTCACGGCACTTCAAAGGGCCAATTTATTGAAGAAAATGGGACCGCCCGCCTTTATCTCTTATGAAGCTCGTACAAGACGTTGTTGAAACACCTTTCCACATAATTTTGATTTGACAAAATTGTTAGTATAATTAAAAACATATTCTAAAAACACTAAGTTTAAATGCTTTGATTTATTCTACTAATGTGTTTGTTCAATGTTGAGTTAAATTGTTTATAAGACACAAGGATTAAAAGGCCCAAGCCCAATACAAGAGTCAAAGCCCAAGTCAAACGGTTCAATTCAACTCGGCCCGCGTTTATCAAAACGTTGTCGTTATGGACAAAACGCAACTCAGCGAAAGAAGGATCTAGAAGACCTTCAAGGAACAACTTCGGAACGAAGCTGCTGAGTTGATTCGACAAAGCGTACAAGACAGCAGCTGGCTAAGGAAAACTTCCAGACAAAGTGTTTCCACTTTGGGTAAAGTTCAGACGACACAGTATGCTGTCCAGTTGACTTTACCATAAAAGGAGAGACATTCTGCTGAGCTGACCAAAAGCTGGCCGAAGACAGAAGATACTCAAATCTAATTGGCCGAGAGCTCTGAGCAAGTCAGGATGACAACGACAGGAAGCCGTTTCCCTCCAACGGTTATTTCGAAATTCGAAATGACCTTTGCCTCAAGACGTCTCTATAAATAGTGCCATCAGAAGCTTCATTCAACACAGAACTTGATCAAGCCATTACGCTGACCAAATTTCTACGCAAGTTCTGCAAGCAAAAAGCAAAGCAAACCTTACACTACATTTCATATCTTTGTGTAAAAGTCTAGAGTGATTATTCAATCATCTAAGGTGTCTTAGCAATCATTGTTTAGGACAAACACTTATCATTTCTAGAGATTAGAAAGGAGAGGCTGAGTACTCCGTTATAGTACTCAGCAAGAGATTAGGATTGAGTAGAGGTATAGAGGAAGGTACTCTTGTTATACTCAGTTGCTAAGATTTTTAAAAGGTTTGAGGCTCTACCTTTAAAAAGCTCAGTAGAGGATTCGAAATCTCGGAACGTGTTCCGGGGACAGGACGTAGGCTTAGAAGAAGCCGAACCTGGATAAATCTGCTGAGTAACGTATTTCTTACCTTAAACTCCTTATATATATTGCCTGCTTAAATAACCAAAAACTGACCAAGTAAAGAGGTCAAGCTGAGTTGTGCGCATTGAACATCTGAGCTCAGGAATAGACTTTAAGTGCTATCTCCTGACTCAAGTCAAGAAACTGACCTAGTCACCAGTTGACTAAGCCAGTATCTTGCTGTTTACTCAGCGCCGCTGTTTAAAACCTTTTCTCTTAAGAAAAGAAGTCTGCCCTAAATTCAAAAAGTTTAAATAGTTCCTAACCCCCCCTTGGAACTATACTTGCAACGTTATAAGGGACCAACAAGTGGTATCAGAGCTTAAAAGCTCACTATAAAAGCTTTAACAACCTTGAGCTGATCCCTACTATGGGCGAAAACAGTACTCGGTTTCTCTCAGGAAACCAAACAACTCAGATATTGCCTGAGGGGCTGTCCATCACTCGGCCTCCCCTATTCTTCGGGTCTAACTATACCTTCTGGAAGAATAGGATGAAAAATTTTATTCAGGCTACAAATATGAGTGCCTGGCTACCTATAGTGCAAGGCCCATTTGTACCTGTCGAAGTTGTGGCTGGCCAAACAGTTGTAAAAGCTGAGGCCAAATGGACAGAGGATGATCTCAAGAAGCTTCAAAATCACGCTTCGGCTATTAATATGCTTCACTGTGCGCTTGATGCTGCAGAATATAATAAAATTTCAGGTTGTGAGTTTGCCCAAGAGATCTTGAAGAAGCTGGAGGTCACCTACGAAGGAACCAATAAAGTAAAGAAGTCCAAGGTGAACCAGCAGATGAGACTGTACGAGCTGTTCGAGATGAACAATGATGAGGGCATATCTGACATGAATGCAAGGTTTACCAACATCATAAATGAGCTCAAGAGACTTGGGAAGATCTTCACTGAGGAAGAACAAGTCAAAAAGATACTCAGGAGTCTTCCTAAAGACTGGCAAGCAAAGAAAACCGATGTTGAGGAAGCTCAGGATTTAACCACCTACAAATATGACGAATTCATCGGCTCGCTGCTGACCCATGAGATATCTATGAAAAACTTCGAGGTGAAGGAAAAATCTGAAGACAAGAAGCAGAAGTCTCTTGTCATGAAAGCTGACTCCACTGACGGGAGCTCAACAGATGATGAGGAGATGGCTATGTTCACAAGGAAGATGAAAAGGCTCTTCAGGAAGAATGACAAATATTCTAAGAAGCCTTACAGAAAGTTTGATAAGTATAAAGCTGACTCCAGCGACAGCAAATACAAGAAAGACAACTCAAAGCCCATTACATGCTTTGAATGTCATCAAACTGGCCATATAAATTCAAGCTTCCCCACGCTGAGGAAAGATAAGAAGAACGGCAAAAAGGCAATGGTGGCTACATGGAGCGACAGTGATGAGTCTTCATCAACAGAAGCTGAGGCCACCGAGTCAGCAAAGATATGCTTCATGGCTGACGAACTTGCTGAGCCATGCGTCTCTGAGCATGCTGACCCCTCCGTTGAATCTGACGATGAGGAGCAATCAAATGAGGTAATATCACTTTCCCAGCTCAGAAACGAAATGGGTAATGCCCTGAGTGATCTCTATACACTTGTCAAAAAGTGTAATAAGAAAATTAGAGCACTCAGCAGGCGCTGTGATGAGGTTGAAGAGGTCAAGCTGAGTGACCTCAGATACCTTCTTCAGGACAACTCAACTCTGCATGATAATATGAAGATCATACATGAGTCTGTCTCTAAAGTCCAGTCAGTTTCAAAGAAACTGAGAAAGGACGTCACAACTATCCAGAACCAATTAAAGGTTCCAAATAAAACAAACATTCCTCTGAGAACTCAGTACCAAGGTACTCAGCAGAGATGGAATCCCCAGTGGAATGTCCAGTGTGACTTTTGTGGGAAGAAAGGTCACACCACAAAGGTGTGATGGCATGCTCAGCACTGGAGTGCTGACCAGTTAGTGAGACAACCTAAACAGAAGGTCAGCTGTGACTTCTGTGGAAAGAATGGCCATACTGTCCATGTATGTCGCCATAAAATAAAATATGATGCTTTACCTGTTGCACCTAACAAGCAAGGACCCAAAAAGAATTGGGTACCTAAAAGTAACTAGTTACAATGCAGGTAAGCCTGAGATGTGCTGAGAAGTCAAAGATGTGGTATATTGACAGCGCATGCTCGAGGCATATGACTGGTGATGAAACTCAATTCATCACGTTTGAGCGTAAACGAGGAGGAAGCGTAAGTTTTGGAGACAACAAGAAGGGTAAGATAGTAGGGTCAGGAACCATTGGAGGTAATCCTACTATTGAATCTGTCTCCCTAGTCAGCGGACTCAAATATAACTTACTCAGCGTAGCTCAGCTATGTGACAATGGGAGAAAAGTTATATTTGATGCTACTGGATGTAAAATATACGAGGGTGAATCAAATGAGTTAATTTTAACTGCCCCTCGCATAGATAATGTCTTTATGCTAGACTTAGAGAAAAAGTTTTCAAAAACTGTATGCTTAGTATCAAAGGAAGAAAATTCCTGGCTATGGTACAGGAGACTTGGTCATGTAAGCATGGACCTCCTGGCCAAATTAGCAAGAAAGCAATTGGTTGAGGGACTGCCTGAACTTAAATTTGAAAAAGATCAATTATGCCACGCTTGCCAAGCTGGAAAACAAACCAAACAATCTTTTCATAGCAAAAATATTGTCTCAAATAAGCGTCCGTTAGAATTACTACACTTGGATCTCTTCGGTCCAGTCCAGCCGCTGAGTCTGGGTGGAAGAAGATTTTCATTGGTCATTGTAGATGACTTCTCTCGGTACACTTGGGTCATCTTGCTGAGTAGCAAGGATGAGACCTTTGAGACATTTTCAAATTTGGTTAGAAAAATTGAAAATGATAAAGACCTAAAATTGGCTCACATCCGAAATGATAATGGTGGAGAATTCAAAAACCAAAAGTTTGTTGAATTCTGTGAAGCCAGCGGCATTGACCACAATTTTTCTGCTCCTAGAACACCTCAACAAAATGGGATTGTTGAAAGGAAGAACAGAACTCTGGTTGAAATAGCCAGGACAATGCTGGATGACCATAGGCTTCCAAAGTATTTTTGGGGAGAGGCTGTTAACACAGCGTGCTATATTCTTAATAGGGCTCTAGTTAGACCTATATTAAAGAAAACCCCCTATGAACTTTGGAAAGGACGAAAGCCCAACATTGGATACTTTCGTGCCTTTGGCTGTAAATGTTTTATTTTGAATACCAAAGATAGCTTAGGAAAGTTTGACTCAAAAGCTGATGAGGCTATCTTTTTAGGCTACTCAACAAACAGCAAAGCATACAGAGTTTTCAATAAACGAACTCAAATTTTAGAAGAGTCAGTCCATGTTGAGTTCGACGAGACTAACCCTGCAGGTAGATACCAGCCACTGACCGAGGATGATCCACACTCAGTAACCGCTGACCAAGAACCAGCAACTGAGTCATTTACTAAAAGGCTGACCAAGAGTAAGAGTGAACCTAAGATTACTTTCACTGACCAATCTACTTCTGCAGAGATTCTTGAAACACAGACAGCACAAGACATAAATCTACCTAAAGAGATAAGGATTCCAAGAGGGCACTCAGAGAGTGCAATCCTTGATTCTGCTGGGAATACCCTGATGACGAGGAATCAACTCAGGAAGTACCTCAGCAATGTAGCCTTCATCTCAGTACATGAACCTAAGAACTTCGATGATGCTGAGGAAGATGAATTCTGGATGAGCGCAATGCAAGAGGAACTCGACCAATTCAGAAGAAACGATGTATGGGAGCTAGTGCCACATCCAAGGAGTCAGAAGACCATTGGAACAAGATGGGTCTTCCGCAACAAAATGGATGAGCAAGGAAATATAGTCAGGAACAAAGCAAGGCTTGTAGCTCAGGGCTACAGTCAGCAAGAAGGTATTGACTACGGTGAGACCTTTGCCCCAGTGGCAAGGCTAGAAGCTATTAGGATCTTATGTGCATATGCATCTTACATGAACTTCAAATTATTCCAAATGGATGTTAAGAGTGCATTTCTTAATGGAGTTATAAACGAGGAAGTTTATGTTAATCAACCTCCAGGGTTTGAGGATCCAAAATTCCCAAACCACGTTTATAAACTCAAAAAGGCTCTGTACGGCCTCAAGCAAGCACCACGTGCTTGGTATGAGAGGCTGACCAGTTTCCTGCTGACTGGAAATTATGTCAGAGGCAAAGCTGATACAACCTTATTCATTAAGAGAAAGGGTAAAGATACCCTGCTGGCTCAAATTTATGTTGATGATATAATATTTGGTGCAACTAACGAATCAATGTGCAAGGAATTTAGCAAACAAATGCAGACTGAGTTTGAAATGTCGATGATGGGAGAACTCAACTTCTTCCTCGGACTTCAAATAAAACAAGGAAAAAATGGCATCTTCATCAGTCAAGCTAAATATGCCAAGGAGATATTAAAGAAATATGACTTGGAAAATTGCAAGCCAATATCCACTCCTATGGGCACTGACACTGTCCTCTGCGCTGATGAGAATGGTAAGTCAGTAGACAGCAAATTGTATCGAGGTATGATAGGCTCTCTACTTTACTTAACAGCCAGTAGACCGGACATTCAGTTCTCAGTATGCTACTGTGCTAGATATCAATCTAACCCTAAGGAATCTCATTACATAGCTGTAAAAAGAATCCTTAGATACTTGCAAAGCTCAGTGAACGCAGGTTTATGGTATCCCAACACACATGGCTTTACACTCGTTGGATACACTGACGCTGACTATGGTCGAGACAAGCTAGAACGAAAAAGCACCTCTGGAGGATGTCATTTCTTAGGAAGCTGTCTTGTATCTTGGTTCAGCAAGAAGCAGGCGTCAGTAGCCTTGTCTACCACTGAAGTTGAGTACATTGCTGCTGGTCATTGTGTTGCTCAAGTCCTATGGATTAAGCAACAGCTTGAAGACTATGGTGTTCAAACAAAGACAATTAAGGTCAAATGCGACAACAAAAGTGCAATTGATCTATCAAAGAACCCAATTCAACACAGCAGAATGAAGCATGTCAGCATAAGACATCACTTCATTAGAGACCATGTACTCAAAGGTGAGATAAAGCTGACCTACGTCCCAACGGATGAGCAACTTGCGGATATCTTCACAAAGCCACTGGCTCGTGAACAGTTCAGCATACTGAGAGAAGCCATTGGTATGTTTAATCCTCTTCAGTAATTTCCTGTTCTAAAATGAAAATTTATCCTGAGTGAATTACTATGCTGAATGATTTACACAAATGCATGCTGAGTGATTGTTATGCTGAGCACTTAACATAAAATACACATCCATACTAAGTCAATATGCACACCGAGTAGTAAATCTTAAACTGAGAAATCATCCTTTCATATACTACTGACCACTCAGAATCCAAAACGCTTAGTATTCTAAACGCTGAGTGTTAGATCCGTTGCACTTAATGCTTAAGCACGCGAATAGCCACCTAGGATGACGTATGCGCCGAATGTGTCATAAAAGCCAGGATTTTTGTCGGTTGACAATCCCAAGGCAGAACTGACACATGGATTCCATAAGATCCACACTTCACCGCTATAAATAATGGGCAAATCCCTATTCTTTATTTTCTTTACATCTACCGAATTCTAAGGCAAAGAGCTTTCTCTCTAAAAACTCTCAAAGCTTCCCAAACCCTTTCTGACACTATGACTCAAGATTCCGTCAACATCTCCGGTGCCGGTCACCCTAAAACTACCAAGGTCACTACGCCGAGTAAAGGAAAAACTGGGCAAGCTACCTCCTCCAAAGAAAAATCGACCAAAGTCAGAACCTATACCAAGGTTTTTGATAATATTACCGAATGGAAGGTAGACTTCTCACGATGGGTCTCGGAGAACTTCGTGACTTCTGAGCAACCCTTCTGCGAATGGATATCGCAAAATGGATGGACCGAGCTGTTCTCCATTAGAGATCACACCTATCCTGACCTAGTAAGGGAATTCTACAAGAACCTCCAAGTCGATGATGATAACCAGGACTGTCTGGCAACAGTAGTAAAGGGGAAAACGATTTTCATCAATCCCACCTATCTGGCAAACTTGCTGAAGTTAAAAAATGAAGGAGCAAAACTGAGAAGATCTGGAGATCAGGACAATACTGGGTACGTAGTCACCTTCTGTAAACCTGAAGGTCACTCAAGAGAAGTCTCCAGTTCCTCTATGGGTCAACATCAAAAGATGGCTCACTATCTGCTGTCCTACTTCATTTATCCGAAGATCAACTGCACAACCTCAGCAACGAACTTCGAGCAATGCTTCATATGGCATATGCTGACATATAAGCCGATCAACATGCCAGTATTCCTCATTGCTGGCTTCCTAAGGAGTACCGGAACTCTAAGGCTGGGATCGCTCATCACCAGGATCCTCATTGATCATCAGATAGACCTAACTGATGAAGTTAAAGCTAGAGGATCTGAAATCACAGCAGCTTCACTGAGAGCTTTAAAGTTCAATCAGCCTCTGAAGAAAGGAAAAACTGCTGCTGCTGATGAACAACAAGCTGAGGAAACAGTTGTCCCGAAGAAAGGGAGAAGAACTAAGGTTCCAGCTGCCCGAAAGAGGAAAGCTATTGAGACCACTTCAAAGAAGGCTGAGCCTAAGGCAAAGAAGCCTAAGTCAATTGTTGAACCAGGTCAGGAGAGACCTAAGTCAGCTGATAAAATAAGCAGGCAACATGAGCCTGAAACTGAGGACAGAACTGATGCTGACGTACAGCCTCAAAAGAAGCAGAAGTCTTCCACACTGACTCCCATTGATGCTATTCCTACTGACATTGTTGTGCCTGGTGACTCCCACTACACACAATGTCTAGGAACTGTAGCTGAGGAACAAGAAGAAGAGGTGCATCTGGACGATCAGTTCATTGCACAAGTTGAGGAAGAACTAGATGGTGACAGTTCAGAAGATGACGAAGAAGAAGAGGCTAGTGGTCAGGATGACGCTGAGGAAAATGAGGAGACAACCAGTGAGATTGAAGCTGAGCAAGCCAATACTGAGTTGGCTGCTGGAGAAGAACAAGAACATGACCAACACAATGTTGATCAAGTATATGAGCAAGCTGACCAGCTTGATGCTGAACAAGAAGAAACTTCTCCATCTCACTCAGGAGAATCTATTCAAGCTGACATTCCTCCTCGCAGAAGAATATTGGTTAAGGCAAGTCAGAAGACAGTCAGCGACATTCCTATTCCACAACCAACTCTTCCTGACTTCGTTATTCAGAAGCCAACCCAGGACCCTTCTGCAGTTAAGCTGAAATTTTTCAAAAGACAACCAACCTCTACTACATCGGCATCTATCGAAAAGCAAGCCTCTGTTTCTTCACCAAAGGAACATGCCGACTTGAATGCTTCTGCCAACTCAACAAGTCAAGTTGAACCGATTACTATAAATGCTGTTACTCCAAGCATTGTGCTGACTCCAAACATATCTGCTCCCGTCAGCACTGACAGTATTCGAATTTCCTCTTCTCCACTCAACATATCTGCCGATCAATCAGTTCTACCAGAACCTCAAGTGCAGATTGGAACCACACTACCAGTCACTGACCACGTCATTTCCTTGACTCCTCTTCCCACCGGTCATACTGATGTCACTAAAGGCTCTCAAAGTTACCTAAATGCCACTGAGTCTGGCAAAAGAATAATCGACTCAGTGCAAGCTTTGATCAAAGACCTTCAACAAGTTACTCCTCCTGCTGCTGGGTCTTCCACTACTGAGACTACTCAGCTTTCCCAAGTCACTCAGCTTCTCAACGAAGTTAAGGGATTCAAGGATTTGCTGAACGTCATCATTACTTTTCAAGCACAGCAAGCTAAGCAGGATTCCATTGCAAAGCTGGCTGAGATCCAGCTGACAACTGTTCAACACTTAAACGCTCTACAACAACAAGTTCAGACCTTGTCAGCTGCGAACACACGCTATGCCACTTCTGATGAAGTAAAGATGCTCTTTGCTCAGCTTCACACCGAGCAACTCAAAACCAATGAGCAAATGGTTTCTTATTCTCAGTGCTCAGTAGAGCAAATTGGTGAGGCTGTTCGATTGCTGAATCTGAACAAGCAAGAGATGGATACTGACGCTATGAAACAAAATGAAATGCTGTCCATAACCAGACAAACCTTTAATCACATACGTCACAGTAATGTTCAGCGTCAATACTATGACACCTACTTACTCAAAACATTCCATCAAGTCATTGCTGGACTGACCGATGCACTTACATGGATAGGCAAAGTTGAAGCCTTCACTGTCAGCATGATCAGCGCTGCTGAGCTTAATATACCCGTCGAGGTCTCAGATAATGGAGTGGCTATTTTTGATGGTGTCAATGAAAGCGCCGAGAGACTTAAAGCGCTGTCCACAGAACTGACCAGAGCCGTCTTAACCGACTCCTTTAGGATTCCTCCTCCCGATGCTGACAAAATGGGGGAGAAAGCACCAGCGAGAACACAGCATGAGTCTAGTCAGAAGAAAAAGAAATAGATATAGGCTAGCTCAGTATAGGCTAAGTATTTAGTCTCTATGCCTGTCTTTAATTTTTGTTTGTAAATACTGATTACCTACATTAAATATCAATACTTGCATCTTATGTTCAAACTCTGAGTTGTGAATTATTTTTATACGATGCTGTGTATTATGTCATTATGTATCTTCAATTGAATCAGCCTTGTTTAAATGCTTATAAAATTTATTGATTGAACCAAATGCTGATAACATGTTTGACATTGACTTATATAAAGTCTTATAAAACTCATTGAACAATAAATTACTCAGCGCCCTCTGAATGTTAAAACCTTCCGCTTAACACTGAGTAAAATAGAATATGTTCCATGAACTGGCCTATATCTGAAAACTGACCTTAGACTTACTCAATTAAACCTTTAAATGTTTAGAGTAAAGCTAAGTCAGTAGCTCAACCCTTACGGGGGAGTTTGCTAAGTTATATTAGGTCAACTATCATGGGGGAGCTCAACACTGAGTTCCTCGCTGAATAGTTTTGCCAACATCAAAATGGGGGAGTTTGTTGAAACACCTTTCCACATAATTTTGATTTGACAAAATTGTTTAAGTATAATTAAAAACATATTCTAAAAACACTAAGTTTAAATGCTTTGATTTATTCTACTAATGTGTTTGTTCAATGTTGAGTTAAATTGTTTATAAGACACAAGGATTAAAAGGCCCAAGCCCAATACAAGAGTCAAAGCCCAAGTCAAACGGTTCAATTCAACTCGGCCCGCGTTTATCAAAACGTTGTCGTTATGGACAAAACGCAACTCAGCGAAAGAAGGATCTAGAAGACCTTCAAGGAACAACTTCGGAACGAAGCTGCTGAGTTGATTCGACAAAGCGTACAAGACAGCAGCTGGCTAAGGAAAACTTCCAGACAAAGTGTTTCCACTTTGGGTAAAGTTCAGACGACACAGTATGCTGTCCAGTTGACTTTACCATAAAAGGAGAGACATTCTGCTGAGCTGACCTAAAGCTGACCGAGGACAGAAGATACTCAAATCTAATTGGCCGAGAGCTCTAAGCAAGTCAGGATGACAACGACAGGAAGCCGTTTCCCTCCAACGGTTATTTCGAAATTCGAAATGACCTTTGCCTCAAGACGTCTCTATAAATAGTGCCATCAGAAGCTTCATTCAACACAGAACTTGATCAAGCCATTACGCTGACCAAATTTCTACGCAAGTTCTGCAAGCAAAAAGCAAAGCAAACCTTACACTACATTTCATATCTTTGTGTAAAAGTCTAGAGTGATTATTCAATCATCTAAGGTGTCTTAGCAATCATTGTTTAGGACAAACACTTATCATTTCTAGAGATTAGAAAGGAGAGGCTGAGTACTCCGTTATAGTACTCAGCAAGAGATTAGGATTGAGTAGAGGTATAGAGGAAGGTACTCTTGTTATGCTCAGTTGCTAAGATTGTAAAAGGTTTGAGGCTCTACCTTTAAAGAGCTCAGTAGAGGATTCGAAATCTCGGAACGTGTTCCGGGGACAGGACGTAGGCTTAGAAGAAGCAGAACCTGGATAAATCTGCTGAGTAATGTATTTCTTACCTTAAACTCCTTATATATATTGCCTGCTTAAATAACCAAAAATTGACCAAGTAAAGAGGTCAAACTGAGTTGTGCGCATCGAACATCTGAGCTCAGGAATAGACTTTAAGTGCTATCTCCTGACTCAAGTCAAGAAACTGACCTAGTCACCAGTTGACTAAGCCAGTATCTTGCTGTTTACTCAGCGCCGCTGTTTAAAACCTTTTCTCTTAAGAACAGAAGTCTGCCCTAAATTCAAAAAGTTTAAATAGTTCCTAACCCCCCCCCTTGGAACTATACTTGCAACGTTATAAGGGACCAACAGACGTGTTTTTGCTACCATGGGTAGTGAAGCCTCGAGTTCTCAAGGTTTGGGTGCCTAAGATGATGAAGAGGATGATGAAGAGGAATTTGATGAAGAAGAGGAGGAAAAGGAGCATGTTGATGTTAATGCCAACGAGCAAGCAAATGTGGAACCGAATGAAGACGAACAAGTTGAATGGCAACGTGTTTTGCAACAAATGAACGAGCATAACCGTCACATGAATTTACGGTTAGATGAAGTCGTTGCCAACAATACCGAAATGAGTTCGAGGATAAATACGGTGGATGCCAATATCACTACATTGAGACGTGAGCACAAATCTACTCGTCGCCGGTTGCTATCTTTCTTCCGATGCCAAGGAGTTGAGACTACGCCTTCTCCACCACCTTCACATTGATAGGTTTTATCCTTTCCATCTTTAACTCATTTTCTTTATTATTATTATGTCTTGTTCAATTTGGTACAATATTTTTATTTATGTTTGGTACAATTCTCTTTCTTATTATGTTTGAATGTTATCATCCTATTATTTTCAATTCTAACTTGTATGGTTTATTTCGTACTATTTTTCGTGTTTTATCGCTTTTTGCACCAATGAGGACATGGTCCACATTAAGTGTGGGAGGAGATATTTCATATTCATTTTTAGTTTTAAGTACGAATGAATGCCACGAATGAGAATGAATGCTATTTATTTAAAGTATAAATGCATATTGTTATTCAAGTTTAAGTAAAATATAATGCAACATTTTTTTCAAAAACCAAATGCAACATTTTTTGCTTATAAAGTGCAACACTTTTCAAATTTTTGTTAAGTATATATATTTCATATGTTTTAAACAAGTCAACTTTCAAAAATAATGTTAAGCATATTTTAAGGTTATCTTTATTGATAGAAATAATATTTCTATACGGACAATGTTTTTACAAATATTTTTACAAATCTCCGATACGATTTTATCAAAAACGTCTCGAGTAAATGTATATAAGTAAGATTTCTTTAGTTTCAAATCTCTACTTTATATCATGAATTCATGATAAATATAAATCTTATTTTCAATTTTCAATTAGGTTTATAGGCATAAATCAAACTAACAACTTTAGCTTTTTAGCTCAATAATATTTTTCGTCTTACATTAAAAACCAATTGAAGTTTTTAAGGAAACTTTAGCCATAATACATGTTGAATTTCAAGTCAATATAGGATGAATGTGCTATTTTTCTTTTCCCAATCTATAATTTTCATTTTTATAACTCGTGTTAATTTAATCAAGTAATCGTATTCTTAACTTTTGGCCACGATTGAGACCAACCTTATCACAATCGAGGTATGAAAGGGAAGAACATTAAGTACCGTTTACTTTTGGCCACGATTGCGACCACCCTTATCACGGTCGAGGTATGAAAGGAACGTTAAAAAATTAAAGCAAAATTAAACGTGTTTAAAGTTTTAAGTAACGATTGCGTCCACCCATGGCATGGTCGGTACCTCTTAAACGAACACGAAAGCAAATTAATTCATATAAAGTCACGGACGAGACCACCCTTATCACGAGCGTGACTAAGCAAATATATTAAACCTAAGTCCTTAATAAATCTATATTTGTAATAGTTTAGGTTTGGGAAAGGAAATTTTATGCTTAGAAATGCCTTGAGACGAAAGATTCGAAAACATGCGTGCTTACACCGTCCTGAATACTTCAATATAAAAATTGAAATACAAGACGAATAATATATCTCTTTTACACTAGCTAGTTTGATACTTTGCGTATAAATTTACCATGAAAAGTTTATCTTTCGGTTTAACTAATTTAAAAAGGAATATATGGATATATGTTCTATTTATAAAAAGATTGATTAAAGAATAAATTCAGTGAAATTTTGCTCGGGACTAGCAAAAGCTTAAGTGTGGGAGTTTGTTAAGCCCAAAATATACCTAAAATATCATACATAAATACGTTAAATTTACATTGAAATCGTGCTAATTATATTCATTTGGAATACTTTTACGTTTTTATTTACTTCTTTGATGCAAGGTACTTAATTATTTGGTTAAATCCAAAACGGAGCTCAAATGGAGGAAAAACCTAAAAAACGTACCGAGAATACGTATCAGTCAGAAGAACGCTCAAGAAGGACGAGAAGTAGTCGAGAGACGGGGAGATAACTCTCTGTCGCGACTTACGAAAGGCGTCACGAAAGAAGAACTAAATCTTCAACTTGCCCCTGTACCCCCTGTCGCGACTGAGATTTTCAGAATCTCAGTCGCGACAGCGAAGTATTCTGCACATAAATCACATGTTTTAATCCGAGAAACGCGTCTGTTCGTTTGGATAAAAGCGACCCTTCACCAACGGACACGACCCATCATTTACAACCCTTCAACAACTATAAATAAGTGATCCATTTCAGAAATTGAGAGGTTGGAAAAGTTAGAGAAATTAGAGAAGAAAGTTATTATGTTGAGTTTCTGATTCAGAAAAGAATCAGAAAGTTAGATTTCATTTCTGTGTAAACAAACTTGCTATACACAAGTTGTTATTAGATTAGTTATAAACACAGTAGTATTAGTTTAGTTTCAAAGGTTGATCAGAGACGAGTTTTCATTCTGATAGTGGACTGACCAGTCTCTATTCCGAAGATCCAGCGAGAAGAATTGACGGCTGAAGCGAATGAGGTTTGACGCACCTACGGAGTTTGAGGGAAAGATTGACAACCCGGATCTCAAAGTTTTCGTTGCAATGCTCTCCAAGTTTCTACTTCTCTGTTAACTTGTGAAGATTCACATTTCATTAATGATATACTTATTTATTCAATACATTCTTTCTGTTATTATTTTGATTTTGTTCTGACAAAATGATCTTCAAAATGATAAATTGGTGTTTTTATTAAAACGTTCTATTCCATCTTATTCATATAAGAACTTTGTTGAACACTTGACAGATTTAGTTTTTATGGATGATATGATCGCTGATCGCGGCTTATCAGACATAAAATACTAGTTTGATTAAGGTAGCAATCTGCTCCGATCCAGAGAGATTTCTACGGTTCAAAGCCATTTAATTGAATAAATCCCTATATTGTTACATGTCCATAATCTTTCCAAAGTTAAAGTTGTTTTCTTTGCTTTATGAAAATAAGTTTTATACCTTCTATTTATTCCAATTACAGAAGTATCTGTCTTGTAATCAAAATCTCAAGACGGAATTGGTCTCTAAACTCAATATAATATTTCTGTCTAATCCTAATTTACCCAAACCAATTCTATCAATTAAACGAATTTCTTTTGTTAAACCTAAACACGTGATTAAAACTGAATTAAATAAAGTTTTAGTTAAAAAGCGTTCCCTGTGGGTTCGATATCTTTTATTACTACAAGCGTATACCGTGCACTTGCGGAAATCGCTCAACAACTAACTTCATCACTTTTCTTGCCAACTCCCTGTCCATCAACCATCTCCCCCAATCCATTGGATCTGCATTTCAAGTCACTCGATATGGGAACGTCCGATCTCACAAAGACACCTTCAAAAATAAGTGTCTACACTCCGAAAATTTATCAGACAGTCCATCAGACACATTAAACTTCTCATGCGAGAAGCTCATATGTTGTGACCTCGACCCCTTCATCGGCTTGAACAATTTTTGGAAGACTAATTCCGTAGCCTAGTAACCGGTAGATCGGCACAAGGAATAGATCCCACCGTCATTCACCATTCGTTGGGTTGTATCTGTCTCGAGCAAAAGTCAAATTTGTGCATCAACTCCACAAAGAATGGGAGCAAAGGCAAACGTATCCCCGCCTCTTGTTGCTCCTCGTCTATAATCATCTCGTTTGAATAGACTCACCAGACATACTCACAGAAAGAAACATTCAACCCACCCATGCAACAATAACACTTTCCAAAATTCAAAAAAGAAACAGAAAATAAAGAACTTCCAGTAAGAAGAAAAGATATAACTGACCTCTTCACTAACAATGACTCCAACTAAATGTCTCCAACTAAATATCCTCTAGAACCCTCTCCACTGACGAAAGCCTATAGGTCTGACGCACGAAAATGGCAGTAGTCCGCAGATGGAAATAGTCAGTCCTCAACTATAAAGCTCAAAAGAGTGAAGAGCGTCCCAGTATTCAAAAAATCGGCCAAGGCGGCCGCCTAGGCAGCGTCTAGGCGGTGATTTTTAGAACACCGTCCCAATTTCCACTAATCGGGCGGCATAAATCGGTTTACCAATTTTTTGCCTCCTAAACGGTCTCAGACGGTCCTAGGCGGGTGTAGGCGGTCCCAGACGGCTCCCAGGCGGCCTTTTTGAAAAAATTGGCCCTTAAATTTTATGTCAATTTTTTTTAATTTTAAAAAAATATTAAATAACAAAAAAAACTAAAAAAACCTTAAATTATCAAATGTATTTTTAATAATATTAATTTTATTTTACTTCAACACATTTTGTTATAAATATTATTTTATTGATCTATTTGTTTTTTTAAGCCGCTATTTTCGCAATTTAACTTGCTTGGGAGAAAAATTGGCTTCAGCTTTGGGTTGAGTCAGACTCAATGTACATAGTTAATCTGCTTAGATATCGTTCCATGGATGTTCCTTAGAGTATTCGACAAGAGTGATTGCATTGTCTCATTGCTTTAGGATGAACATTCTCTTTTCACACATCTTTAGGGAATGAAATAGAGTTGCTGATGCATTGGCAAAGTTTTGAGTCTCTTCCTCAGTGATCAATTGGTGGCCTTCAGCTCCTGCTTTTTGCCACAGGTTTATTAATGATGACATTTGTAGTATTTCACACTTGCGTTTTTCTTGACTTTTCCTATATTTTCTCTTTCTTCCTTCTTTTTGTTTGTTCTCCTTCCTCTTCTCTTTTTCAAACACTCATTTTTTTCTATTAATATATTACGGGTTTGACAGTTCTTAGGCCATGGGTGCTCACCCCGTCCAAGTTCTATCTCGTCCCATTTTCTATCAAAAAAATGACATTAATGTAGATAATATTAAAATAGGCATATTTTTCTATTTTAAATATTTTATATTGTTATTTTCACATAGTATAATTCATATATTAATTGTATTTATATAATACTTTATTTAATAAAAAATAAATTAAAAAAAAATATAAATCCGATTAATCCTGATTAATCCCCGTTTAGTCAATAAGGGCCATGTCCGCCCGACTAGCGCCTAACTTCTTTACAATCTTGATTGCAAGAAGAAAGGGGAAAGATCTTTTTGGCAAAAGAATTCTTATAAATTTAGAATGAATCCTTTTATATAAGAAAAATGCTAGCCTAAGGGCCTTGACACATTTGTTAACAATAAAATCAACACTTGTCAAGTATAGTCGCTATATCGTCCACGCCTAATTAATGCATGTCAAACTATCATTACGGCTTATCGACCTCTACAGGCAGCTGTCTCCCACCTACAAAAGGAGCTATTCCATGTCATTGTGTGAACGCCACCTTCAATACATTTTCGCATCGTTTTTCGAATGACCCTTCAGTGATTGCATCATTTCACAAAGGACGCCTTCAATACATTTTCGCATCGTTTCTCGAACAACTCTTCAAGGAATGCATCATTCTGTGAATGACACCTTCAACGTATTTCTGGATCGTTAAGCAAACAATCATTCAATACTTTTCCGCATCATTCCTCAAAGCGACTCCCTAAAGTACATTTTCACCTCGCGACGTGGAGATCTCTACAAGGTATCCATGCATACTTTCTCGAGCATTCACCATCACTCCAACAGCATTCCCACTTCTAGCAAGTCCTAACGCTCGATCCAATTATCCTCACTTCGAAGGAACTACGTGCAGAACTCATATCAAATGGTTCGTCAAAAGTGCTCCGCAATAAGGGGAGAGTACTTGATAAGGAATATGGTCCAAGACCACTAAACCCAACTTACAAGCCCTCCAAGCAGCTAGCCTGGTGGATTGACCCGGATCCACATATATGGATTTGACCCAACTAAAACCCATGTATAAACAACCCCAAACTCCATTCACAAGGTCTGGTCTCTCACTAAGCTTTTACTAACTTGGATGTCTGAGTGTTCTCAGTGGTCGTTCCCTGTACAAGTGACGTCCGCAATCGAATGCCACAACAGAAGTTTCCACATCTCCATTATAATTTATTATTATTATGTTGTTATATTTGTAATATTTATAAATATGCCCATATATTTGTAATATTTACACGTTTCCTCTATATTTTTGTTTCTTATATTTTTTAGAAATTTTGTTCCGTGTTTCCGCGCATCATAACTGTTGGGGTGTATTTGAATTGTTTTGATTAGAAGTATATATTTAAATATACATATTAAATAGCATGAACAGTTCCAATTAAAATAAAAATGATAATCTTGTGGTTATATGAAAATTTGAGCTACCATTCTTATTTCACCAAACATTCAAAAAGCTTACGCGTTGTCTTTTGAAAGGAAAATAGAAAAGACGAAAGGAAAGAGAAGGAAAGGCAATTGCAGCATTTTGGAAATATCCTATACTATATCCAACAGAGAAGAGAATGAGGACAATGGTAGGAGTGATTGCAGTTGCAGTTGCAGTTGCAGTGGTGATTTGGGTAAATGGATATTCGGTTGGAGCAGAAGAAGAAGAAGATGATGTTTACCACTTAGTAGGCGGAGATCGTGGTTGGGACCCTTCTACTGACTTAGCTGCTTGGTCTTCTTCCACTGTTTTCAGGATTCGCGACTATGTTTGTATGCCTTCTCTTTGCTTGCCTTGCCCATAATATTAAATTGTGTAGAAGTATCTTTATGTGACTGGCAGCATTTACTTGTATTGTTTTTAGGTATTTCATGAAATAAGCATGTTTTTTTTTTACTATATTATTAATTTCTATTTAGAAGAGTAGTATATATAAAAAAGAAGAAATTCAAAGGTTTACTGCAAAAATACCCTAACATTTCGGGTCAGGAGCAATTTTACCCCTAACGTCTAAAATAGTGTAACTTTACCCCTAAAATAGTGTAACTTTACTCCTAACATTGATAATTTGAATCAATTATTATAAAACACATATATTTTGTTTCTTATTTAATAATAATAGAATTGGAGATTAATATTTATAAATTCTGTAAAAATTTTGAATTTTTTTTGTCCTATTCGTACAAAAAAACATGATATTTTTTTACTTTTTTATTTTTTTCACATCTCAACATATGTTTGTGATTTGTTACTGATAAAATGACGCACATATGAAGTCTGGATGACAAGATTCATGACTGGGAAAATAGTTTGATGAATTATTTATCAAATCGACTCAATTTATTAGGGGTATAATTGCTCTTGGCTTCCAACATTAGGGGTAAAATTGTACCATTATAAATATTAGGGTTAAAATTGCTCCTGACCCAAAACGTTAGCGATATTTTTGCACATTAACCGAAATTTAAAATATTATTGGAATTAAATATGTCTTCTTAAGTCACGTGATTGGTATAACCATGTTGCTTTGGGTTGGGGGGTAGGGTTCACATACTCGAGGGCAGAGGGAAAAATAGGTGAGGTGAAAACCAAAGAGGAATACGAGTCGTGCGATGTGAGCAACCCAATCAAAATGTATACAGACGGCTTAAATAGAATCAAGCTTCATCAGAAAGGGATTCGCTACTTCGTTAGTACCAACTCCAACCATTGCAAGAACGGCTTGAAGCTACACATGGAGGTTTTCTCCGATGATTCCCCTAAAGTCATGACTGCTGCTGGACCCACACCCACTCCATCCGGATCAGCCTCCCTTCCTGCCAGTGCCAATTGTATTTTCTCAGTCGCTGCTCTTTGCCTTTTTTACTCCCTATTTGTTTAGGATTTAATTCCAACTTCCCTCCCTTTTATATATTAAACTATGTCAATTCCTCATTAAACATTTAGCCCTACTTAATTAAGGGTTTCCTCGCACTCAACTATTTATTAATCATGAATCAACCAACACACTCAATGCTATTTTCTGTTTCCCGCACTTTTCAAAGCTGTATTTTATGGACAACCATATTTCTATATTGAGATCAACTTTCACATTTTCCAACTAGCATTATTTTCCGGATTGTACATGTACCCCCAACGCAATAAATAAATATATATATAATTTTATTCCTAAAGTTATCTCCAATAGTTTATACTCACAATGTATATGTTATATCACTCATTTAATAAATTTTATTTTATTAAACTATCTAATTAAAATGGTAAACTCTATAACCACTCAATCATAAGGAATCCACCAATTAATTAAATCCTATCATATTATTGTAGAATTTAAAAATATATTATAAAAATAATCAGAAGGCTAATAAACTACTCAATATCTATTGAGTAGTTGATAAATGTTTAATATATCACTACAATAGGAAAGAGTTTAATAAGGAAGTATAATGAGTGATCCATTATACGGCCTCCCTCCATTTTCATAAACGTAGTACTAATTATACTCCAAAACATTTGAAAAATAAATTAAATCAAATCAAACCAAACTCATATGGACTGAATTTATTTTTTACACTCCAAACTATCAAAGAATAATGGCTTATTTAGTTCACATTTTAGCTAATAGTTATTTAATTATTAGTCTTTATACTCAGTATTTTTTTTTTTTTTGGTTACAAGGAAAGCATAAAAGAACAAAGAAAACGGCTACACTAAGTAGCGATCAAACGGGGGAGAGAGACTCCCATGTAATCATCCTGAAGTAGGAGATGCAAGGTTGCAGGTGCCTGTTCCATAATATTCAAGCCAATTGGGAACTCAAAAGCCGACGTGGCTAGTTGGTCAGCACACCGATTACGCTCCCTGTGGATGTGGACCATTTTTGCAGATTCAAACTTGTCAAGCAGAACCTGAATTCCTCTGATTAAGGCACGCGCTGTGTGGTGGATTGGGCACGAATTGTTTATGAACTGGACAACCTCATAGCTATCTGACTCGACAATAATTCTCCTCGCCTGGTTCTCCAATGCCATATTTAACCCCGAGAACACCCTCCACAGCTCAGCCTCAAACGAATTACCTTTCCCAATATTGTGTGCGAAACCACAAATCCATCGCCCATTGTTGTCCCTCAGGAGTCCCCCTGCTGCAATACGGTCATCATGTGGCCTCCAGGATCCATCTGTATTAAGCTTCCAGGTCCCCTGCGGCGGTTTGTCCCAGCTTAACCAGACTTCTTGTTTATTTGGGCGTTGAGTGTGTGCGGTAATAAGGCCCCAACAACTTTCGTTCTCCCTAACCCGCTGTTTGACAGTTCGGCCTTTATCCCGTGGAAGAGTGAAGTTCTGTTCGAACGGAGATTTATTTCTCCATTCCCACAGCAGCGCCGTCACCGTTACGAAGAAAACTTTCCAGTTTACAACTCCAAACGCACCGTCGGGTTCCGAAAGGCACCGGCTGAACCAGTTCGGTTCGGGCAAGGATGCAAAAGCATCCCAATAATGAGGAGGGATAAGGGACTTCCAAGTTTCCAAGCTAACCTAGCAATCACGCAAGGCATGACAAACGGTTTCGTCATTAGATCCGCACCTTGGGCAGGTGGCCGTGTCCACAATGTGGCGCCTTTTCCTTTCGAGGTTTGTCAAGATTCTCCCATGTAAACAAAGCCAAGCAAAGGATTTAGATCTTTGTGGGAGCTTCATTTTCCAAACCTGTGTAAAACAAGGACTCGATTGTTCCTCGTTGGTTCCCGCCATAAGGTGCTTATAGGCGGCGCTGCACTTAAACTCTCCGGAGGTCGAGTTGCTCCATCTAGGCATATCACAGATATCTGATGTTGCTTTAATCAACACGCAACGAATTCGCAGCAGGATGTCCTCCGCAAGGTACTTTTCCAGAATATCCCATTTCCAAATGCTGTTGTCATTCACAAAGTCCGCCACCTTCCAGTCTGACACTTCACTAGCCACGGGAATGAGAGTTACATCTCTCAGCTTCATGTTGTCTAACCATCTATCATCCCAGAAGGATATCAACTTCCCATTTCCTACGCTCCAAGATAAGCCCGTGACAAATTCATCGAAAACACCGTGAAGGCTTTTCCATAAATGAGAGCGGTTCCCAGCAACTCTCTGCGCACCCCCAAAGATAACATCTTTCTGGTATTTTGCTACTAGCACCGAGACCCAGAGGGCGGATGGTTCCTTCCAAAGGCACCACAAGAGCTTCATAAGGAGGACCTTATTATTATCCTCGGCTTTCCTAATACCTGCACCACCTTTACCTTTGGATTGGCACATCGTGTCCCATGGAAGGAGGTGTAGTTTCTTCCCCTGCTGGTTGCTTCCCCAGATGAAACCCCTGTTTAGTTTATCCATCGTGTCGAGCATGCCCTTCGCTAGCCTATTTGTTTGCATGACGTGCGTCGGAGCTGCTGACGTCACAGACTGAACTAGAGTAATGCGACCTGCTAATGAGAGGGAGTTTGCTTTCCAAGTGCTCAATTTAGATTGCATTTGGCTGATAGTCTCCGCAAAGGTGTTCTGAGTAGTACGACCATGAAGGAGCGGAACTCCTAGGTACTTCCTGAGGCACTTGGTGAGGGGTATATGGCAGGCATTGCTGAGCTGTCTGGCTGTACTGTCAGAGACATTCTTAGAAACACAGAGTTTGGATTTAGACAGATTAATTTTCTGACCTGAGAAGTTGCAGAAGGCCTCCATGAGTTCCATGAATTGCACCACTTGTTGTATGTCTGCTTCTAGGAAAATGAAAATGTCATCTGCGAAGAAGAGGTGACTAATAGGCGGTCCATTTCTGGATAGTTTGATAGGCTTTATTTGATTAGAGGCCACTGCATCTTTGAGCATATGGTCTAACCGAGCCATGCATAGAACGAAGAGGTAAGGGGAAACCGGATCCCCTTGTCTGATACCCCGTGATGGGAAGAACGCGTCTGTCATTTCTCCATTAACTAGAACCCGCATTGAGCTAGTTGAAAGACACCTGTTCACCACCTCCCGCCATTGTCGAGGAATGTCGGCTCTCTCCATAGTATCATCAATGAAATCCCACCTCAATCTGTCATACGCTTTTTCCATGTCGATTTTAATTGCAACCATGCCTTTTCTGCCCTTTTTAATGCGCATTGAGTGGACTACCTCTTGTGCAATCACTATGTTGTCTACTATCTGTCTGCCTGGTACAAAGCTGCTTTGACTTTCGGCAATAATATTTGGTAGCAGAAGACGGAGTCTGTTGGCGATGACTTTGGTGATCAGTTTATACACTACAGTGCACAAGCTAATGGGTCTGAATTGAAGAAGCGAGACCGGGTTTGGGACTTTCGGGATGAGAACAATCAGGGTTTGGTTCACCGCCTCTACATTATCAGCTCCATCGAACACATTAAGAATATAGTGGTAGATTGACTCTTTCACTTTATTCCAATGTTTTTGAAAAAAGAAAGCTGGTAAACCATCCGTACCTGGCGCTTTTGTCGGGTTCATTTCAGAGAGTGAGGCTTGGATATCCTCCTGAGTTACCGGTCTGAATATATTCCTCATCCGTGATTCTTCAACCCGAGGAAAGGACTCTGTTGTATAGAGTGAGTCACCTTGCGGGTCGACCTCTTTTTCATAGAGCTGCTTATAGAACGTCAGAGCATGCTTTCGAATATCCTCTAGGCTGTACATCCAGTTACCATCCCCATCCTTGAGGGCCTCAATTTTGTTCTGTTTCTGCCTAATCAGAGTGGACAGATGGTAAAATTTTGTATTTCGGTCCCCTTGAGAGATCCACTTGCACCGAGATTTTTGAAACCACAGGGCTTCTTCTTGCCTTAAGAGCGCTGTGAGTTCATTCAGTAGAGACCTTTCAAGTTGAAGTAGGCTTCTATCATTGCTGGATGTTAATGCTTTCTGAACACCAGCTAATCTACCCAAAATTCTTCTCTTCCGAGCAAAAAGGTTGCCAAACACATGTTTATTCCAGCTAATCGCCTTGCTTCTGAATTCCGTAGCTGCTATCGTCGGATGAGGTCTACCAGCCCATACTTCGCTAATCATTCTTCCAAAATCTGCGTGCTCCTCCCAGGCCATGAAATATCTAAACGGGCGAAGCACCTTGCTTCCCACTAATCCTTTAGCTTTAAAGAGGGTCGGTGCATGGTCGGAGTGTCGGAATGGGAGGTTAATCACCGATGCCTCCTGGAATTTTGTTCTGCCAGCCAGGTTACCATAAACTTTATCAAGTCGGACCGAGAGGAAGCGTCTTCGCCACGTATAACGAAGGCCAGAGAACCCGAAATCAATGACCCCGCATTCATCCACCATTGCTTTATGGTTGATGGCTCTGGTTGCATATTGAGCACTACCCCCCCCCCCCCCCACCCCCCGTTGGTCCTGGAGGGAGCCAATGTCGTTGAAATCACCCAAGAGTAACCACGGGTCCGCGATAGTCCCGCTGATAGAGATCAACTCATTCCAAAGGCTTTTCCGTTGAGACTGACACGGGGAGGCATGAATCACTGTGATTAAGCTTACCGGTTTACCATGCTGAATAACTTCACAGTGCACATACTGATGGTGGATCTGAAGAACATTAACTTGTACCTGAGTATCCCGCCAGAACACCCAAATACCTCCCGATTTACCCTGGGCCTCTGATCTCACGCAATTCCACCCTTTGAATTTTCTCACGATACGGTCAGCTGCATTTCCGCTAACTTTGGTTTCTAACAATGCAAAAATTGTAGGCTTGTATAATTGGAGCATATCCTTCAGGTGTAGGCGAGTATTCATGTTCGCCGCACCTCGCACGTTCCAAATTAAACAATCCATAAAGAGAAGGAGAAGTATGGAGTTACCTTGTCAGGCTTGGATGGAGCTTTTTGCTCCGGCGCCTCTCTTGCTCGTGGCTAAGTTGTTGTTTTTGGATTTTTTGTCAGCTATCGTTGGCCTGTCAGCTTTATCCATCGACATCCCGCTTCTTCCTTCATTAGCCACTTCTTCCATCTTCCGGTCTGAGGGTCGTCCGTCAGTCCCCTCAGAGTCCCGAGTCTTGGTCCCTATTCTTGGATCTTTCATGCGTCCAATTGTTATTTCCCTTGTCTGCTTAGTTGCTGTTGGGATGGCCTGTTCACTGCTATTGGCTTGCACCTCATCTTCCATGTCGTATAAGACATTAAACCGGGACCCTTCCCCATTCACATCCGCTAAATCTTTCCCGTTGTTATCCTCCCTGCGGGGATCTACCTGGTGTTATGGGGACCTGGTTTTAGTAGCTTCATTATTGCTCTCAATGGGTGCCTGTTGGGGGGCTTTCCTCCCAAATGTGGCTTGGGGTTTTGCTCTTCGTCTAGCTGGTTTCTTGGCTGTCATCCAGGGGCCATAGTCATTGGCAATGACTTCATTTGTAATTATATTCAAGTCTGAGTGATTTCCTGCTGCATTCCGTCTCAAATCCTCCGCCTACTTGGCTGCAAGAGATTCAGGGCAGTGTTCCTGTGAGTGGCCATACCTCCCACACCCATAGCAGATAGTATGCAACCCTTCGTATTCGATTCTGTATACTGTATTCCTTAGTTTGAACTTAGAAAGCAAGGGGTTATTTAGATCCACTTCTACGCAAACTCTTGCGAATTTGCCTCTTTCAGCTGTCCCTGACTTCTTATCAACTGAATGAACCTCACCCACCTTTGCTGCAAGTTTTGTAAGAAAGATATGGTTATAATACTCAATTGGTAGTCCCGGAAATCGAACCCACGTGAGGATACGGTTCACCTTGGCACTGAAAGGGTCAAAATCGGGCTTCCACCTTTGGATTGCAAGGACATGATCAGCCACCAGGTAAGGCCCTCCTCTGATAGCCAGTTCAAAGTCACTAGAGTTTGAGAACTTAGCAATGTAAAAATCATTCTCTAGATCAATTAAGGCTACTGTACCTTCTTTAACCCAAAATTGTGTAACTTTCTGTTGTAGATACCTGAACCCAATTCTTTTCCCCAACACCTTAATAATTAGAGAGTGACGCCATGGCTTCCAAAGTTTTTGTTTATCTTCAGCTGACAGCTTGATGGATGGACAAAGGGGATCCTCATCTTCCTCAAATTCCTCTACTGCGTTGGCCTGGAACAAGTCTATATTAAAGAAAGGATCAGTTTCTGGGACAACTTCCATATCTGAGTCGGACTCCTCCGAGCGACCCAGGACTGCGCTCTTCCATGTGATTTTTCTCCTAGCTGGCGATTGGAGCGAATGGGGAACCCCGGAGTTCTCCGAAACACCGTCTGGTCCTTTGGCCTTTTTCTTGCTCCGGTTCCGTTGATCGGGAGAAGCCAGACAGTTCACCGGCAGCTGCTCCCCAGGGGTGCTACTCATGGTGGCAGTAACAGTAACCTTATCTTATCTATTTACGTTTTCTAGAGAGAAAGCTACAGTAGCTTTTTTTTTAATATATACATGTTTTAAATTAATCAATAAATAAATTATAAAATAAAAAATAAATAAATTATAAAATAAAAAATAAATAAATTATTGAACATAGCAAAACTTTATTCTTTCGATAATTATGTTACAAAAATATATTTTATGAAAATAAAAAAAAATTTGGTTAATAACAAATAACTACAATTATTTATGAAAAACTCCAAAAATGAGCTTTTCATAAAAAGCTCAAAACGCTACAATTTCCAGAGAAAATGCTAAACATTGCGGTTATATAAACCTAACCGAACTCATATTTCCTACGATTTGGTATGAAACGATAAACACTACTTGAAAAGCTAAAACAAACACCCCTAACTCCACCTACATTTGGATTGAATATCGTTCTATGTTAGAAAACCTTGTGGACATCAAGTGTGCCTTTTACAAGATCAAGAACTTTTTTTATTTTTTTATTTTCTCAAATTCCTTGTTGCACCACCCATTTGTAGAAAGAAAGAAAAAAACTCGGGTAAAAGGGTTACGTCCTGAAATAGGTGGAGACTGTTGGGGGTCTCAATTTGAACAAAATTACAAAATAGTTAGAGCAGTTGTCGCTATATTATGTAAAGTAAAAGGATCACTTGTGGTCTCTCAACACAACATAGCTGGATCCGCTGGTCTTCTGAATCTTTGAAATTCTCCTCAGAATATCTGCAAAAGCCTTCTTATCCTGCATCCCATTCAGAAGACACATCAACCACTACTAGATTATGAAATATTAGCTGCGTTCTAAATGAACCACCCACAATCATGTATTGTATTTTATTTTGTAATCCAGGATACAGTTTCAGACTACAATTTTTTGCATTGTATCTATACATGAACTGATAAAGTAGGGTACCGTACCTCTTGAGTTTTCAGTCGAGATTTAAATCTAGCAACAAGATCCTGTGTAGTTACAGGTCCATTTTGCAACAAAACAGCTCTAATCTCCTCTTCCGTCACAGGGGAAGTTGACCCAGCTGGTGCTGTTTTAGATGATGAGGACAACGGTTGCCCTTTAGGAGTTGTACTACTCCTAGCAGTAGCCGCATTTTCTTCTTTCACGGTAGGTTTTAATTCCTGACCCAGAAAACATTTCAAAGATTAGATTATTCAGAGTAAGTTTGCTGCACAACCAACTAAGAATTCTTACAAAAGTCTATTAAAAAGCAATATCATACATTTTCTGCCTTCACCTTCTTCTGAGGTGCACCATTAGATGTTTTTGAGTCATCGCCATTTAATTTTCTTTTTCCCTTTGCTGACTTGGAAGGAGGAGTCCCCTTAGAAGAACCAGAAGGCATTGGCTTTGCAGGGCTGCTCTCAGCAGGTTCCTCCTTCACTGCATCCTTCTGTTTAGGGGCCAGAACAGGAGATAGATCTTCTTCCTGGTCAAGGCAAGAAAAACACAAATGAATGCAAGAAAACAATAGGCATGCCCCACAAATGGCTAAGAAAGTAAATCAGATATCAGATTGAAGAATAAGTCAATGCAGGCATTAAATACGGCAATAAATTAATAAATAAAGCAAACTTTACATCGCCTTAAAAACTGCAGTTTACAGTACTACAGGAAATTTTATAAAAATAATAATGAAATAGAAATAGCACTACAAAATATGAATAGAAAATCACAAAGCCAACCCAAACTAAGTTTTTCAACACAGCAGGGTAACTGAAAATCCATTAGAATAACTTGCCTCGTCGTCGTCATCATCTTCTTCAGCATCTGAATCATTCAATCCACCAGTTCTACCAAGTAGCTTCTGCAACTCTTTACCAGATTTGCTTAATCCACCCTCCTCATTCTCTTCATCTTCATCCTCTTCATCCTGAAACATGCAAACCATGCTGATAAGACAAAATGCACATTTTACAGCTGAGGACAGTTTTTGCAATCCTTTTGAATAAAAAGCCACAATTTTGGTAATCCATTCAAAACGCCTCTCAACACTAACTTCTGATTTCCAATCCGCACAATCCCTTAACTTATGATTGCAACTTTATATTTACCACAGAAGCACATTAATCCAGATTCAATGTTTACAGGCAGTGATATTATAGTCTGTATGCAAGTACTATGTCTCTGACTGACTATCTCCTTTCATCATAAGCTCTATATCTCACATGCATATCCATCACCTTAGTTCTACATAAATGCTCAGTACCGCCCCAAATCAGACGCATCAAATAAGGCCATAAATAAGATACAAACAAGAATACTACATCGAGAACCACAAACAAGATGTCAACCCTAACAGAACAGCATAGGTAACATGCCAATCAAATTGGCAACAGTGAATTAAGCTAACAGCCAACTAACAAACAAATATTTGTCTTCTAACTCAATTTGTTTGGCTTCATCCAATCTCATATGTCATCGTGATATCCCATTCATACCTTATATCATTTATTGAACAGAGCTGGCTCAACATATTAAAAACTTGCAGGGGCACGAGATGTGGCAACTGACACTGTTTTTTAGAAATGTCAAAGTCTTTCCACTAATTCCCAAAAAGAAACGCTTCATGAATATGCAACACGGGAAAGGAAAGGGCTTGTTCAAAACTAACCACTACAGCACATCATCGTAATTCTGATTTTTGACACTTTTGAAGCAAATTAGTGATCAATTTCTTGCAGACGAAATAATACCCAAGAAACTGATGCAGTTAACGCTAAAAATAACAAAACTGAAAATTTGCATCACCAAATACGAACCTGCTTAATTTCAGGGGGAGCAGGAACCTCAGGGGCCAAATCTTCCCGTTCTTCAGGATCATTGCCTACTGCTTCATCATCATCGGTGAAAATTTCTTCATGCTCCCAGTCATCACCTAAAATCAACAAATATGCAGAAAAAGTTGTAAAAGTCACTTGACAACAATTCATCACCAGAATCAATATCTATAACGTGATATTGGAGAGAACTAGTCACCTTTCTCTATATCATCATCATCCATATCATGATCTCCTCCTCTTGGACCTTCCTCGTCATCGTCACCACTACGTTTGTTCATTCCAAGTCTATTCTTCCGAGCAGCCTCGTCTTCCTCATCTTCGTCTCCCCTGTCTGACACATTGCCACCTTCATCATCCCCAGTTGCTTTTTTACGTCCCCTTCCACCACCTGTTCCGCTCTCCTTCTCATCAAACTTCTCGACTTCACCAAATGCAGCAGGCCCATTATTTGCAGCTTTCATCATCCACCTCTGATATCCATCAGCAGTCTTCCTCCTGTTCTTCATCTTCTCTTCTGCTTCCTCCAAGGTTAGTTGTTTATATTGAGCAACCTTGTTAAAGTTATACCTGTCAAACATGTCAAGGAGCCATTAGACCCTATCTAATAAAAGAAAAGAGTATTATATTCATCGTCAATTCTTAAGCACAATGACTAAAGAAATAACAACACGAAAAAGGCTGATATCCTCAAAGAACAATCATCTCCAACATGATTTTATCCAATATAAATAATATTATACGTTCACAATAAAATTCGAAAATCATAATGCATACCAAGAACCTGCAGGAATAGCATTGAACTCCTTCCCTTGCAATATCAAAAGGTAGTAAGTTGCTGATTGTGAACCTTCCAGATGACCTTGGTACTGAAACTGCCCCGTTTCATCCTCCAATAACCAAGGTCTGTTCTTGTATTTCTCCTGTGTAGAGCAACGTCACACACTAAATAAGACTGGTGTGATTAACACACTTAGTTAGGGTGTGCATTAGCACATGCACATAAAATAACAGTCTCTTTTAAACAAATACAAAATTGTAAGACCAAACAATTAGAAATGGAAACTCATCTCCAGACAATATCAAAATAACCATACAGGAGGATTTAGTACTCAATTTCAGATTGAGTCAAGTTCTGTTTTTTATTCCATTTCAGATTCCATTCTCCAAAACAAACATTCGACTACTTGAAACTTAATTAGATCATCATTACCACATTTCATTAATTTGGTAAAACCACGCAAAGCCCTAAACATGCTTAAAATTATGAAGTAGTGAGAATAAGTAAATGGTATACTGGACACTGAAAACCATTACCCGCAAGGCATCAGTAACTTGTCTTCCATGGAGCCCCTCTTTATGAAGAGACCATTTATTCTCAGCATTTTTCTTCTTTGAAAAACTTGGTAGCCCTGTAACAAATCTACCAATAAAGTAATTCTTGTCACCGCTAGGACTAGCTCGAACATTGTATTCCTAATAGAAACAACACAAAGTATGTCAATTTTCCCTTGCAAAATGAGTAAATATATAATTAAGCAATCAACAATATACCATTCCAAACATAACAATATATGTTCAACATCAACATCAACATAGATTTCTACATGATATTAATTTAAAAAAAAAAAATTGTTTACAATGAACAGCTGTTCGAAAATATTGAGACAGCAAAGGCGCTCAGAAATCATGCTTCAAACAAAGTTCGAAGCAACAACATATAATTTATTTCTTTTTAGTTCGTAAGCACTGCAAAAGGAGCTTGATTATAAGAAGTTCAAAACCATCAAAAGTTTTGAATGGAATAAGAAAAAAAGGTAATTCAAAGGATACAAAAGAGTAAAATGCAGTTAGCTTATGGAAATTGCGATTGTTAAATTCGAAGTGTCGTATCGCATACAACAGAAAAATCATGGAAGAAAAGGGAAAATGAAGACAATTCTACATAATACAATTACTTGGTGAAAAATAAAACATAACAAAATCAAACCCCTGTAGAATGGAAACAGAAAACAAAAATCCAAACAAATTGAGAGTGAGGAAACAAACTCGAATCAAGCGAGTAACTGTAGCGCCACAGTCATAACATTTGCCAAGATTCTCAGCCATGGTTTTCCCACAGGTTAAGCACAGAGTCATGTGCTTACAATTACTTCCATACAGGTCAGTGGTCGATCCACATCCGCTACAAGATGGCTTCAACATAAGATCAAACGACATGTTTCGCTCGACCTAAGGAAAAGAAACAGAGAAAGAAAAGCTTCAGAAAACCTAAGGGATCAATCAATTTGAATAAAATTATAAAGAAAGTGGTCAAATTAGGTACTTAGGTTGCTTGAATTCTAGGTCAAATTTGTGTTTTCAGTTTTCAGTTTTCACTTCGTAAGCCAGTTTTACATAAAATCACGAAAGCAGAACGACAATGTTAACTGAAGCTGAAAAAAGAAAGAGGGAGAGTGAGGGAGGGAGGGCTTTGGACGATGGACGACCGAGAGAACTGAGTAATTCTCTCAATACAGTATGGATTGAAATCGTTTCTAGGAGTTTGGAGGTTAACACATGTGAGACTTAAAACGAGATAATGGAAAGCAAGAATGAAGGTTAAAAATTAATCGGAGAGTTTATATAAATGAGAGTTTTGGGGAAACAAAGTTAAATTTCATGTGGAGACGTAAAAAAAAATTAATGCATTTTCCGTTACTTCTATTACTTTTAATTGGGAGGTTAAAGTTTGGAGTAACGCACACATTATCTTGGGACAGCAAAGACACAAGGAACGCAGGGGGAGAAGAAAAAATAGAGACGCCCAAAGCTCTCTCATGACCTTCAGCAGCAAGTCGATCTGTCATTCGATTCTGCTCTCTGTAAACATGACAAAAGATGATAGATTCGAAAGAGGAGCAAATCCTTTGAATGGCTTTAATTAAATTCAGGCTCCCTAAACACAGAGCTCTTTTATCAGAAATCATATTTACTGCTTTCAGATTGTCTGCCTCCACGAGCAACTTCCTAATCCCCAGATCCTTTGCCATCCTAAGCCCTGAAAGGATACCCCAGAGCTCAACAATAAACGAAGAGCCCAAGCCAAGGTTCTGAGCAAAACCTGACAACCGAGAACCTCCAGCATCTCTCAGAACACCACCAGCAGCAATTCTTTCGTTGTCTTTGCACGACCCATCGGTATTCAATTTCACCACCCCTTTCCCAGGTCTTTCCCAACCTAACAGAACAGCCGACCTTTGGATAGAACCAGCAACACTATCAACCTTAAAACCCTCAACAATTGATTTAACTTTTTTGAAGAAGAAATCCAGTAAATTAGGAATGGCAATACCTCCTTCTCCAAACACCTCTAAATTCCTCAATGCCAAATTTGGTGGCTGATAGGGGTCAAAAACCCCTATCTTTGGGTACGGTTTTAGGACGGTTTTTAGAGTTATTCGGTTAATAAGCGAGCAATTCTCGCATTTAAATGCTTTTGTGTGAGTTAGTTAGGAATTGAAAACATTCTATTTACTTTTCGCCGTTTAGGCTCGTTTTGTAATCAATTTAGGCAAATACGGCCGAAATAGCATGCGTATTAGAATTCCGTTCTCTTTTGAAGCTAATTGGTCCGTCAAAAGTCGCACCAAACGAAGCGTTTGCTCAAAATAAGCGATTGACGGATCAATTTGGCTTTTTGGACTAATGTTTTCCGGAGTTTTTATGCGTATGCAGGTGTGAAGTCGGGCGAAAAAGGTCGCGGAACTCATCGAGCTTGGATCGAGCACGCTTCGGGCGAAAACGCTCGGCGAGCAGGGCCCCACGGGCCATTTCTGCTCGCCGAGCAGGCCACCAGGCGCCTGCTCGGCGAGCAGGGGCTGCTCGGCGCGAGCAGCCCTGCTCGCTGAGCAGCCTTCCCTGCTCGGCGAGCAGCCCTGCGGGAATTGGTCAAAAAGACCAATTCCGCCCCCACGAAGCCACGTTCGGCCCCACGTCTTCCTACACCAACTAGGACACGAAAATAGGTCAAAACGAGGCCCGAGACGCGTCTATAAATAGGATTTTTCAATTGTAATTAGATATCTTTCGTTTTTGTAAATTATTTTAGCTTTCCCCTTGTAATTCCTCTCCATCTTCTCCATCTTCCTCAACCTCCATTGAAGCTCCTTCAAAGCTTTCTCCCGAGGAATTACCAAGGTCCGTCCTTAAGATTAACTCGCCGGCTGCAGAGTAAACAGGTTCCCTGAAAGGGATTTTTGTATCTCCTTTTATCTTTCCATGTTTGTACTCTTTGATACAGTTGCCGAACTTGACTTATTGTATCTTGTGACAATTATATTCGCCTTTAATAATAATTTAGCTCTTGTTTTGTTCTATGATTATTTGTCTAATCTCTGTCTTACGCTTTATTCAATTGGTTTAACTCATTCAAAAGCCCCGAAATCTAGTAGGCACATATTGCGAGCTGAATCTGACCTAGTCAGAGCCTAGGAGATTGACGACCTCTTAGTTGATTAAGCGCCAATTTACTGAGCCTTAGACCTAGTTTCGGCCTTAGGGAATCACGCGCTAGGAACCTCAGGAGGGTAAGTAGGGTTAATCGCCTTGAATACAAGTGACTCATATTAGGTTTTTATTCAATAGACTTGATAATCTATCTTTATTATTATCGTTCATACCATGTTCCTTCGAATAGTTTCATTAATGAAAGATCAATTAGGGGTAGAGTAACTTAGTTAGGCGTAGAATAACTTAGATAATTTAGTTAAAATTAGATAACTTAGCTAGGATTAGTATAATTCAACCTAGGAGTAGATTAATTAAACAAACCAAACTCAAAACCCCCTAAGCCTAGATAACATCCGAGACCAAGTAGCTTGATACTTGCAGAAATAAATCCTGTGGACGATAACCTGGACTTAAACCAGAAATTTATTACTTGATAACGACGGGGTACACTTATCCCTTAGTGAGTTCTCATCTCGAGTTAGGTGAGGGCGCATCAAGTTTTTGGCGCCGTTGCCGGGGATTTATTTCTTCTGCAATATCGAACCAAAGGTCGACTTGTTAGTTTAGGCATTCTTTGTAAATACTTTCTTTGTTAATATCATATATACTTGTTTATAATCATGATTCTTTTTATTACGTATCTATACCGTTTATACTTGTTTATATACACATATTTATATATACTCATTTATGATAACCATCCTTGTTTATACTTACGCTTGTTTATATTCATTTGTACGAACATGTAGCTATCAACTTCATCTATACGTGTCTGTATATGTTTATCTATACCATTCTTATACTTGTATAAAACTGTATGATTTGTATGATTTCCCTTCAGCTTTCATTTATTTCTGTATTTATCTTTTCTCAGTGTATGCCTACGAGATCAGCGAAAATACCGGTTGTCCCTCTTAACCCTGAACTTGAACGTACTCTTCGCAGGAGCAAACAGATCGGAAAGCTGAAGCAAGACGATATCATCGAGCCTATCAAGCCTCTCAAGATGACTGACAATGAACGGAACAATGAGTGGAACGCTGAGAACACCGGACCAGAAATCGACACTCGTCTGATGAGTGAGATCCTGGCACCGCACCGACATCAGCATCTGTCAGGCATTGCTGCTCCAAACATTCAGGCAAATACATACGAAATCAAGTCTGGCATAATTCACTTGATCCAACAGACCGGACTGTTTGGAGGAGAAGCATATGAAAGCCCGAATGATCATCTGGATCGCTTCCTAATGTGCGCAGACACTGCAAGGACCAATGGGGTCCCCCAAGATGCTGCTAGACTGAAACTGTTCCCATTCTCTCTGACGGGGCAAGCTTTGGAATGGCTGAGAACACTGGAGCCTGGTTCAATCACAACATGGGCAGGGTTGGAGAAGGAATTCTTGTCCTACTACTTCCCTCCCTCGAAGACAGCAATGCTCAGGGGTGAGATCACATCCTTCCACCAACCCGAGCATGAGGCGCTCCACACATCTTGGACTCGATTCAGGAAAATGCTGTGCATGTGCCCTCATCATGATATACCTAAGCATCAGTTAGTGAGCGTCTTCTATCACGGACTGACACCCACCAACAGAGCCATTGTCGACTCCGCAGCGGGTGGAGATTTGTTTAGAAAGACAGCAACAGAGGCATATGACATGATTAACGAGCTAGCCAGAAAGAGTGTGCAGTGGCAAGAACAGAAGCTCGCCGGCCCCACAAGGCAGCGGGTATTTGCTGTGGAAGAGCAGGAACAAAATCCAGTTGTTGCGGATTTGAGTAGGAAGATGGATGTACTGTTGGCTACGCTTAGCCGACCTCCCACCTGCGTGCACTGTGGCGGCGACCACAATGGAAAGGATTGTCAAGCAGGTAGCCCTTTCGCTGGAGATGGGGTGGAGATGGTCAATTACGTTGGGGGCAGCCGAGATACAATCAAAACTATAACAGTGGCAACCCCAACAACTACAACTCCTACAACAACAACAACAACAATGGCAACTACAGGAGGCCTCAGCACCCGAACCTCTCTTACGGGAATTCAAATCAGAATGTGCTTCGACCTCCTAGCGGATTTGTTCAAGAGCATAGAAAGCAGGGGCTTGGCATGCCTCCATACCAACAGCAAAATCAAGGGCCAGTGCAACACCCTAAGGAATCCGATGAAGTGATCACTCTTTTAAAGGAGATCTCGGCTAGGCTTGCCAACAACGAAGCCTTCTGCAAGGATTTGAGCAATCAGGTGGCTCAGATTAATAGGGACAGGCAGGAAAGGCCACAGGGTTCTCTCCCGAGCACAACGGAGAAGAACCCAAAGATCCTGAGAAAGGATTGAGTAAGGGGGAGAAATCGGGTTCTCCTCGGTTTTTAATTCAAAGTTTGAACAATTTGATTCTGCATTTTCTTTTCTTTTTTATTTTGCTTTTATTTTCTTTTATTATTTTGGTTAATTAAATTTTGATCTCGTTTGTTTATTTACACTGTCAAACTTTGTTCCCCGCACTCTAAAAAAAAAAAAAAAACAAATTTCGCCCAACCCGGGCGAGTTAGGCAATGCCCAGCTCGCCGGGCTGGTCGGCCGAGTCAGCCGGCTAGGCCGACACGGGCTGTTTGGGATTTTAAAAAAATCCCGAACCAAAAAAAAAAAGAGAAAGAAAGAAGAAGAAAATAAATAAAAGAAAAAGAAAAGAGTAAGAAAAGAAAAAAAAGGGGGGTGACTCATCATCCCCTTCCCCACCTTCTTCTTCCCTTCTCTCTTCTTTCTTTTTATTCTATTTTTCCATTCTTCCCTTCTCCTTCCCCTTTTGCTTCTTCCAAACCTAACCCCCCAAATCCACCATTCTAACCCGAATTCAAGATTTAAGGTATGAATCTTTACCTATTTTTGATTTCTAACATATTTCTAGGCTTAGATTTTAGCTTAGGGTGATAATTTTTTAGTTTTAAGAAAAACCTAGTTTTAGGTTTCTCTCTCTTTTCTCAAATTAATCTCTTGTTTGCTTTTAAATTCTTGATTTCCTTGCAATTTGTGTTGACATGATGATTAATTTATAGCTTGGGTGTGATTTCCATTCTCAATTTGTGGATATTTGGAGAAATTGCTCAATTTGGCTAAAATCCCCATTTTAGTTCAAAGTTCAACTATTCAAATTATAGTTAGAAACGTATCAATAGAGTTGTGAATTGCATTCTTTTTATGTTTTAGTCATTGGGTATCTCCAATTTTGCATGAATTTGTGAATTTCGGGTGAAACACTTAGGGACCAAATACTTATGATTTAGTCCCTAAGTTCCTAAAGCTATGATTTTTGCCTATGAATGGTTGTTTGGGGGTTTATGTTGGAACTTGTAAATATGTTCTAACTCTTCCATTTTTGGTCTATTCCTCAGGAACTATGGGTCGGAAAGGCAAAGCTAAGGTCGTCGTCGAGAATGAAGCCGAATCTGAGGTCGAGTTCGACGAAAGCCTCCAAGCTAAGTATGATCCACCCTTTGGTCTTATTGATGAACGTGAGGGAATATTGTACGATAGGTTTTCCAAGCAAGACCTTGCCACACACATAGTTGTTGATCAAACTTATTTATCGAGTATAGGTTTAAAGAAGGATTTCAATGAAATCCTCAAATTCCACGGTTGGTATAGACTAGCCACCAAACAGACTCCAGTTTATCACAACTTTCCATGGAATTCTTGACCACTTGGAAAAAAGAGCTACCCTTGGGCTGTGGGAAACACTCTTTTAGACTAAACGGTAAACCCTACCGTCTCGATGGCACCACACTAGCAGCCCTAATGGGAGTTTATAACGACCCAGAGGCAATCTCAGACTTTGAGAAGCCTATAACAAAAGATATAGCTTGGGAACAACTCACAAGCATATCAGACTTTAACTCCCAGACTGCTAGCCCAGTCGCTCTCCTAGACCCACTTCTCAATCTTGTTCACAAATTTGTGGCCCACAACTTATTGGGCAAAAACGAGAGCAATAAAGTCTCAAAGACGGAATTGCTCATACTATGGTGCGTGGCCAACCACAAACACGTGGACAATGTCAAGACCATATTTGAAGGCTTCTCAAGCCAAACAAGTAGAAAACGCGGTTCCCTAGGCCTTGGGCACTTAGTTACCAACCTACTCGAGAGCCAATTCAAAAATTTGGACAATCCCGAAATTGCTATTTACCCCACTTTGCTTAACTCCAAGTTTTTAAGGAAATCTACTTTTCAAGAAGTCTTAAACAGGAACCCAACCGGAGGAGCAAGCTCTAGCGCAGGGGGAAGAAAAAGAGCACGAGTTCCACAGCAGCAAAGGGACGAAGAACCTGAGGAAGAAGAACCTGCGACAGCAGGAGACCAAAGGGAACACCAAGCGTCGGGGACGGAGGCCCAATTCCAAGCCATCAACACTATGATGGCAGAAATGCGAGATCTTAACCTACAGACCTTTAACACTGTTCAGCAGATGGACCAACGGTTCACCAACTTTGAGCAGAACATGGACTGAAGGCTTTCGGGTCTTGAATACGTAGCAGCAGACTACTGCGAGCGCTACAACATGCCTTGGCCATACCCCCCGGCCGATTAGTAAGTTGTCTTCTCCACCCTAACTCTTTACACTCGTACTTCATGATTTGTGATGCAATGTTGGAACTTATTGCATGTTTTAGTGTGAGGAGGAGGGGTAGACAAACTTACAAAAATTGTATAAATTTTTAATTTTTGTTGCGTCGTGTCTAGTTTAGGTTTGCGTTTTGGTGTTTTATTTTTGATTTACTTATGTTTTTGCATGTTTAGGACCTAAAACCGTGAACCTCCTTCGAATCTAAACTTCGTTATTTGTCTTTGAGGGCTGAGAACCGAATCTAAAATTGCATGACAACTAGTTTAGGCGTAGGACACAACTCTTGTATCTGTAAAAGCATGAGCTACAGTTTGCATTTAGACCCTACTTTTGAAGAAATGCTAAAATCATTACTTAGGTAGATAACTTAAGAATTGAAGGCATGTGATATTAAACTTGAGTTTGGGGAAAACTAGTAAACACAAAATTGAAACCCAAAGAATTGTGAGCTGAATTTGAGCCTAAGAGCGAACATCAAAAAAGCTCTTTTTCTTGACATTTTTATGTGAATGCTTTGACTTGTGGAAGATTACAGATTTTGCACCTAATACTGTGTTGAACCTACATGCAATGATTTGAGATGATAAACGATGAATCAGCCTCATTAGAATTAATCTTTTTCTTTACCTTATTTTTTTCTTTTTCATCAACTCTAGGAAGCCCCTTTGAGCCGACATTTTTGTAGTTTGTAGATTTTTCTTTCGTTCTAACCCGTTTTTGCAAACCACAACTTGGTTCGCTATTTAACCTTTGTTTTTGCAAAGCTCGAAATTGAGCCTTTGCTTTCCTCTAGCGCTTTACCTTTGTTTATGGCATTTCAGTATCAAGCCAAAAGGCTAAGAAGTGAATGAGCATCACTACCCCAAAAAGAAAAAGAGAAAAACAGAAACAGAAAAAGAAAAGAAAAGAGATGAACAAAAGGGGAAAAACTTCATTCCCCAGTTCCTAAAAATCAAAAACGTCTCAAGAAAACATCCCAAAAGAAAAAAAAATATAAATATAAGGGATGAATAAAAAGCTCAGTCACTTCGTATTTGCTAAAGCCATTTTAACTTTGTTTTTGTAGCGCTAGAACTTTTAACCCTTGTTGTACCTTTAACCCTCTAACCACATTACAACCCCAATTAGAGGCTGTTTTTGATATCATCGGAGTCATATAGCATAGTAGAGGAACTCGGATGAACGTGCAAAATCAACGTAATCCTAAGCAAGAACATAAGCCGAGAGTAAACACTTTAGCCACCAAAATTGTGTGAATGAGTGAACTACCTATGGTGAGGTGTTTTACCTAGCGATCCCCTTAAACTCGTTTAATTGAACATGTGTCCATTTGCTTAAAACTATGACCCATGATAATTGAAATGCAGCTTTTGGATATCGTGTCTCTACTTTGTATTTCCGAATGCATGTAATTACAGATGCTCGAAATTGTGTCAAGCACCTAGTCAAACTGGGAAGTTTTCTAGCTTGCTTGTGATGGCGGGTTTAGTTTTTTAGTTTACTTGGGGACAAGTAAAGTTTTAAGTGCGAGGAGGTTTGATAGGGGTCAAAAACCCCTATCTTTGGGTACGGTTTTAGGACGGTTTTTAGAGTTATTCGGTTAATAAGCGAGCAATTCTCGCATTTAAATGCTTTTGTGTGAGTTAGTTAGGAATTGAAAACATTCTATTTAGCAATTCTCGCATTTAAATGCTTTTGTGTAAATTATTTTAGCTTTCCCCTTGTAATTCCTCTCCATCTTCTCCATCTTCCTCAACCTCCATTGAAGCTCCTTCAAAGCTTTCTCCCGAGGAATTACCAAGGTCCGTCCTGAAGATTAAGTCGCCGGCTGCAGAGTAAACAGGTTCCCTGAAAGGGATTTTTGTATCTCCTTTTATCTTTCCATGTTTGTACTCTTTGATACAGTTGCCGAACTTGACTTATTGTATCTTGTGACAATTATATTCGCCTTTAATAATAATTTAGCTCTTGTTTTGTTCTATGATTATTTGTCTAATCTCTGTCTTACGCTTTATTCAATTGGTTTAACTCATTCAAAAGCCCCAAAATCTAGTAGGCACATATTGCGAGCTGAATCTGACCTAGTCAGAGCCTAGGAGATTGACGACCTCTTAGTTGATTAAGCGCCAATTTACTGAGCCTTAGACCTAGTTTCGGCCTTAGGGAATCACGCGCTAGGAACCTCAGGAGGGTAAGTAGGGTTAATCGCCTTGAATACAAGTGACTCAGATTAGGTTTTTATTCAATAGACTTGATAATCTATCTTTATTATTATCGTTCATACCATGTTCCTTCGAATAGTTTCATTAATGAAAGATCAATTAGGGGTAGAGTAACTTAGTTAGGCGTAGAATAACTTAGATAATTTAGTTAAAATTAGATAACTTAGCTAGGATTAGTATAATTCAACCTAGGAGTAGATTAATTAAACAAACCAAACTCAAAACCCCCTAAGCCTAGATAACATCCGAGACCAAGTAGCTTGATACTTGCAGAAATAAATCCTGTGGACGATAACCTGGACTTAAACCAGAAATTTATTACTTGATAACGACGGGGTACACTTATCCCTTAGTGAGTTCTCATCTCGAGTTAGGTGAGGGCGCATCAAGTTTTTGGCGCCGTTGCCGGGGATTTATTTCTTCTGCAATATCGAACCAAAGGTCGACTTGTTAGTTTAGGCATTCTTTGTGAATACTTTCTTTGTTAATATCATATATACTTGTTTATAATCATGATTCTTTTTATTACGTATCTATACCGTTTATACTTGTTTATATACACATATTTATATATACTCATTTATGATAACCATCCTTGTTTATACTTACGCTTGTTTATATTCATTTGTACGAACATGTAGCTATCAACTTCATCTATACGTGTCTGTATATGTTTATCTATACCATTCTTATACTTGTATAAAACTGTATGATTTGTATGATTTCCCTTCAGCTTTCATTTATTTCTGTATTTATCTTTTCTCAGCCTATGCCTACGAGATCATCGAAAATACCGGTTGTCCCTCTTAACCCTGAACTTGAACGTACTCTTCGCAGGAGCAAACAGATCGGAAAGCTGAAGCAAGACGAGATCATCGAGCCTATCAAGCCTCTCAAGATGACTAACAATGAATGGAACAATGAGTGGAACCCTGAGAACACCGGACCAGAAACCGACACTCGTCTGATGAGTGAGATCCTGGCACCGCACCGACATCAGCATCTGTCAGGCATTGCTGCTCCAAACATTCAGGCAAATACATACGAAATCAAGTCTGGCATAATTCACTTGATCCAACAGACCGGACTGTTTGGAGGAGAAGCACATGAAAGCCCGAATGATCATCTGGATCGCTTCCTAATGTGCGTAGACACTGCAAGGACCAATGGGGTCCCCCAAGATGCTGCTAGACTGAAACTGTTCCCATTCTCTCTGACGGGGCAAGCTTTGGAATGGCTGATTAGGTTTTTATTCAATAGACTTGATAATCTATCTTTATTATTATCGTTCATACCATGTTCCTTCGAATAGTTTCATTAATGAAAGATCAATTAGGGGTAGAGTAACTTAGTTAGGCGTAGAATAACTTAGATAATTTAGTTAGAATTAGATAACTTAGCTAGGATTAGTATAATTCAACCTAGGAGTAGATTAATTAAACAAACCAAACTCAAAACCCCCTAAGCCTAGATAACATCCGAGACCAAGTAGCTTGATACTTGCAGAAATAAATCATGTGGACGATAACCTGGACTTAAACCAGAAATTTATTACTTGATAACGACGGGGTACACTTATCCCTTAGTGAGTTCTCATCTCGAGTTAGATGAGGGCGCATCAGTGGCATACCACAGCAAAAAAAATTACACCATGCTCGAGACCATCCAATATCTTCCCTTCAATACCCTCCTTAAACCAATCTTGTTCAGAATAGGAAAAGAAGGCAGAAAGGCACTGTTCAGGAAGAACTTTTCTCCACACAGCCTTACTCCCAACACAATCTCTAAGAACATGGCACATGGTTTCTACATGAGCTTTATATCTACTACAGGCATCAGAGTGCACCAAATGGCGTCTTTTTCTTTCAACATTCGTCAGGAGTCTATCCTTAGCACAAAGCCAAAGAAAACTCCTAATACGATAAGGAACCTTCAAGGACCAGATAACCTTTCAAAGGTTCGAAGGAGGAATATCCACAGCGTGATTAAAGGCCTCAAAAGAAGATTTACAAGAGTAAGCACTGTTATTCCAGAACGTCCAACAGCGGGCATCGCCATCTTCCTCCATGCTGCTAATTTTAACTCCCCGAATTCTCAGGAGCGTTTCAAGACTGAAGAAAATGTCAAATTTAGACCAATCCCACTCTCCCTCTTCAGTCACAACATCCGCAACTTTCCAATTTCGGACCTCCAGAGGCGGGGGAATACTGCAAATTTCCACCAAAGGACGCTTCCCAAGTCAGACATTATTCCAAAAACTAATCGATCTTCCATTTCCAACCGACCAGCTAATACCAGTGCAAAATTCAGCAAAAACCGTATTAACCACTTTCCAAAGGTAGGAACAAACCTGAACTTTATCTTTATGTCCCCCAAAAATCCTATCATTCCTATACTTTCCATAAAGGATACGGACCCAAAGAGCCGTTGGAGATTGCCACATTCTCCAAAGGAGCTTCATTAACAAAACTTTGTTATTATCCCCAGCCTGTCTAATCCCAAGGCCACCCATACTTTTAGGTTGGCAAACCTCCTTCCAAGGAACAAGATGGATTTTCCTACCCTCCACCGAGTCCCCCCACAGGAAACGGCGATTAATTTTATCTAAGTCGTTAAGAACAGGTTCAGGAAGACGACAAGCTTGCATAATATGATTAGGCACTGCACAGTTCACAGACTGAATCAAAGTAAGACGACCCGCAAGAGAAAGCGATTTTGCTTTCCAATTAGCACACTTGGTATTAATTTTATCAAAAATATCCTTGAAAGAGGCTTTAGACACTCTGTCCCTATGGAGCGGGACCCCTAGATAATTGCCCAAAGATTTGGTGAGAGGAATGTCAGACAATTCACTAAGCTTTTTACAGAAATCATGTTCCATATTATTAGAACACAGCATCTGAGATTTTTGGATGTTAAGTTTTTGCCCAGAAGCAGAGCAAAAGCAATTGAGGATATCCATAATCACACCGATTTGCTCCTCATTCCCTTCGACAAAAATAATCACATCATCCGCAAAAAAACAAATGTGTCACCGGGGGACAAAATTTGTTAATGGACATAGGATGAAATCTCCCAGAGACCACAGCCTCCTGTATAAAGTGAGTTAGCCTCTCAATGGCAATAATGAATAAGAAAGGGCTTATAGGGTCACCATGACGAATGCCTCGGGACGGAGTAAAATCATCGGACATATCCCCATTTATCATAACTTTAAAAATAGGAGAAGTAATACAGACCTCAATTATCCTCCTCCAACTCTCCAGGATCCCAGCTTTCTTAAGACTCTCAAGAAGAAAACTCCAGTTAAGGGGATCATAGGCTTTCTCGAGATCAAGTTTTAAAGCCACAAAACCACGCTTACCCTTCTTAACTTTCATCGAATGAACCATTTCATGAGCAATAACGACATTATCCATCATCTGTCTACCAGGGACAAAACTACATTGATTCTGGCTGATAATATCAGGGAGGATACAACAAAGTCTATTAGCCACAATTTTGGTGACAACCTTATATAGAACATTGCACAAACTAATCGGCCTCATTTTTAAGAAAGAAGAGGGATTCTCCACTTTAGGAATTAGAACATATCCTCAGAGCCTCTAAAAACCCCCCTCGACAAAACTGTAGACCCCATCCTTAACCGTTTCCCAATGTTTATGATAAAAACCAGCCGAGAGCCCATTAATACCCGGAGCTTTGTTTGCTCCGATACTAAAGATAGCCTAGCCAATCTCTTTATAATTAATCGGATGAAAAGCTTCAAGAATCTTTTCATCACTAACCAAAGGAAAAGTAGTTCTAGTCTGAGCTCTATCCAAATCCATTTGATCTTCCTGAAATAAATCTTTATAGAAATTCAAAGCCAAATGACGAATCTCCTCATCCTCATAAACCCACTCTCCTCATCCTCATAAATCCACTTGATCTTCCTGAAATAAGATTGTTTGGTTTAAAAATAACCTTCCAAATAAAGACTTAAGAATACAGTGTATGAATAACAGAATGAAATTAAGAAAGTGAAACAATAAGAAAAAAATGGAATGGCCCTAAATTCTTTTATCTATTTGTTTAAATAGCACAAAGGCATATATCTCTGATTCTCTTTATGGCTGTTTGGTTCAAATAAAGTAATAAATCAGAATTGTATTTTTAACAACAATTTCTATATTACATATGTCTCTATTAATAAAATATAAAAATTAAAATCAATTAATATAACCATTAAAAATAGGCGATGGCGAAAGGCAAGGAGCGTGAGAGGGTGCGTGATCGTGACCGGTCGCTTGAACGGACGGTGCATGGTGGTCCGAGCGGCCGCTTTTGGTTGGACGAGGCAGATCCGAAAAGTGGCAAGGGGTTCAGCGGGTTTGTAAAGCCGGATGGAGAGGAAGAGGGAGGTGGAAGAAAAGGCGCGGGATCGGTGTGGAGAAGGGCAGGCGGATCCGGCGAGGCGGCTGCCAATTCCATGGATCTGGGAGGGGGAGCGCCGCGGGTCGGTTTTGGGGGAGGTAGAATAGGCGATGAGCACGGCATCCTTGAGGCAGGAGATTTGGACGCGCGTTGTGTGTCTGTTGTCCGAACAGGAGGTGATGCGCAGGATATTGGGGGAGCGACGGTTGTGCATGGAAACGGGGTTGCGCCTGCTGTGCAAGGAGATGTGGTTGCGCCTGCTGTGTAGGGAGAGGGGGTATTCGTTGATGTGGCCTCGGTCGATGGGGGGATCCAAACGAAAGGATTGGAGGTGAATGAGGTTTCCATATCCACCTTGAATTTGGGTTCGAAGGCATTTGAGGTTGAGGGAATCAATAAGGCTAATGGGCAAGGCGTGGGGAAAGTCTCTTGGAGAGATACTGTGATGGGGGTGGTCGAGGAGGAACCTGTTTTAGAAGAGGAGATAATTGAGGATGATTGTGAGGAGTACTATTCTGACTCCGATAAGGAGGATGAAGGACAGGAGGATCCATTCTATCCTGTAATTCGGCTATCCTCAGCGGATAAACATGCCCTCAGGTCTAAATGGAAGCTTGCGTTGATAGTGACTGTGCTTGGTAAAAGAATTAGTTTCAATTATTTTGCTCAGAGGATCCAGGCACAGTGGGCAAAAGAAGGGAAAGTCACCATTACTGACTTAGAGAATCACTATTATGTTATCAAATTTACTAGGGCAGAGGACTTTAACGCTGTTATCAATGGTGGTCCTTATATTATTTCTAATCATGTGCTGGCATTAAGGCCATGGGTCCCTAACTTTAATCCTCATGACTGTTCAATAAATCGGATTCTTACTTGGGTAAGATTCCCGGGATTACCTATTGAATACTATAATGAGAGCTTTCTTAATAAGGTTGGTGGTCTTGTTGGTAAAGTTCACCACGTGGATAAAACCACTATTGGGGCTGTTAGAGCCAAGTTTGCCAGAGTTTGTATTGATATTGATCTAGCTAAGCCTCTCTTGTCTAAATTTTGTGTTCAGAATATGGTTTACTTTATTGAATATGAAGGTATCCATAATATTTGTTATGAATGTGGTATGTTTGGTCATACTTTTGAAGGGTGTCCCAGAAGGGAGAAGCTGGTGGAAGAGGTTGTGATGGTTGAGAAGGAGAGAGATGAGGAGCTTAAAGGTGAAGGGAGGCATTTTGGTCCCTGGATGATGGCTAAAAGGTCGGGGAGACGAAGAACTCGTGCAACTATGGTCCAGAATCATCCTCCTGACATCAGTACGGGGATGAATCTCCTCCAGATAGCCCCTGAGATCAAGGAGAGATCCCCTAAGAAGATTGTTGGTTCGGGCAATGAATTTTTCCCCGCCTCTGGATCTAGATTTGGGGTTTTGTCCTTGGAGGATTCTCATGAATCAGATAATTCAAATGAGCAATTGGATCTTAGCATGCCTGGGTTAGAATCTGCTGAGCCGGCAGTTAACAAGGTGGAGGCGGTTAACCCTCTGTTTGAATCTAAAGCTGATGACTTGGGGAGATCCTATAATAATGCCCCAAAGGGGAAAAAGCAGCATAATGAGGTTAGTAAATCTAATACCTATGTTGCAAGTTTAAATGGAAAAACTATAGGGGTTAATAAAATGAGTATGAAAAAACCTAAGGGTATTCAGAAAATTAACCATAGTTCTTTGGATTCATGGGATAAAAGGGGACCTGCGGGTACCTCTTCAAGGCTCTCAGGAGCCCCAAATAAATACCTGGTTTAGGGTATTGGGCCTGTGGTCAGTAGCTTGTCTTTTGATGGATTTTTTTGTCTAGAATGTTAGAGGTGCGGCTAGTAAGGCTACTCGTATCCATGTTAAAGATTTAGTTAAACAATTTAACCCTTCTTGTTTTGCTTTGCTGGAAACCAAGATCAGTGGAAGTAAAGCAGATGAGGTGGTTAGAAAGTTTAGGAATTGGAATTGTATCAGATCGGAGGCTACTGGTCGGGCTGGGGGGATTTGGCTCTTCTGGAAGCCAAATCGTGTTCAGATTGACATTGTCAGAATGGATAAACAATTTATTCATAGTAAGGTTTGTTACCCTAGGAATAAACCTTTCTTTATCACCCTCCTTTATACTGATCCGATCTTGGCCAATCGGAATAAGCTGTGGGAGGTTCTGTACACTATGAGTTCGAGTATTTCGGATGCTTGGTTTGTGGCTGGGGATTTTAATGATATTGCCCTTATGAGTGACTAAAGAGGGGGTGGGAACCACTATATAAACAGGTGTCTAAACCATAAACATAATATGGATTTATGTGGGCTTTCGGATCTGGGAGCTGCTGGTCACAAATTTACTTGGAAGCGCATTAATGTTTTTGTTCGTTTAGACAAAGTCTATGCAAATATTGCGGCTATCTGTAGATTTCCCGATGTTCAAGTATTAAATCTTCCTTTTCGTCACTCTGATCACTGTCGTATTCTTGTTAAGCTGGTTAAGAGCCATCGACCTAAAGGGAATAGACCTTTTAGGTACCAGGTTGCCTGGGAATCTCACCCAGAGTTTAGAAACTTTGTTCAGGATAATTGGAAACCCCATTCCAATGTTCTCTTTGCTGCTGAGGGTTTAGAAGGAATGTGGTGGATTGGAATAGGAATATCTTTGGCCATATTATCAGAAGGAAGAATAAACTTCTTAGCAGAATCGAAGGCATTCAACGTAATTTGGAGGTGAGATTTGATCATAGCTTGAATTGTCTTCTTAGATTTCTCCAGAAGGAATTAGAAGATGTGTTGAGGCAGGAAGAGTTCCTTTGGTTTCAAAAATCAAGGAAGGCTTGGATTAAAGATGGAGATCGAAATACCAGATTTTTTCACCTTTCTACTATTATTAGAAGGCAGAAGAATCGGATTGATGCTATCAAAGACTCAAATGGAGACTGGGTCTATGAGGATGAGGACATTCGTCGCTTGGCCCTTAATTTTTATAAAGACTTATTCAATGAGGAGAGTGTGGATCTGAATAAAGCTCTTTCTAGGAATTCTTTTCCTAGTTTGGATGAGGAAGCTATTCAGGAAGCCTTTCATCCTATTGACCAGAAAGAGATTGATCTGGCCTTCTCTAGTGTAGGAGCCACCAAAGCTCCTGGAATTGATGGGATTCCTGCCTGTTTCTACCACAAGCATTGTGATACTGTGAAGGAAGGTATTTATAGTTTTATTAAAGAAGTTTTCAATAGTACTGAAGATATTAGGCTTGTTAATAAAACTCTTCTGGTCTTGATTCCGAAAGTTGAGAAACCTTCCTCCTTTTTACAAATGAGGCCTATTAGTCTGTGTAATGTATTATACAAAGCTATTACAAAAATTGTGGCTAATAGGCTCAGGTGTATTCTTCCTGATATTATTAGCCAAAACCAAGGCAGTTTCGTTCCTGGCAGACAGATGATGGATAATGTTGTTATAGCCCAGGAGATGGTTCATTCCATGAAAATCAAGAAGGGTAGGAAAGGTTTTGTGGCTCTTAAGCTGGATCTGGAGAAAGCTTATGACCGCTTAAATTGGAATTTTCTTCTGGATAGTCTGAAGAGAGCTGGCATCCCGGATAGCTGGAGGAGATTGATCGAGGCCTGCATTTCTTCTCCTTGTTTTCAGGTTCTGATCAATGGTGATATGTCTGAGGAGTTTACTCCTTCACGGGGTATCCGTCAAGGGGATCCTATGAGCCCTTTCTTATTTGTTATTGCTATGGAAAGGTTGTCTCATCTTATCCAAGAAGCTGTGGATAATGGAAACTTCCACCCGGTTGCCATTAATAGATTCTGTCCTTCGATTACCCATTTGTTTTTCGCAGATGATGTTATGATTTTTGTGGAGGGGAATGAGGAGCAAATTGGTGTGGTTATGGACATCCTTAACTGCTTCTGTGCTGCTTCTGGCCAAAAGCTCAATATCCAAAAATCCAGGATGTTGTGTTCTAAAAACATGAGTAAGAGTGTCTGCAAAAGACTAAGTGAAATCTCTGGTATTCCTTTGACTAATTCTTTGGGTAAGTATCTGGGGGTTCCTTTTCATAGTGATAGAGTCTCCAAAGCATCCTTTAAAGAGACTATCGACAAAACTAGTGCGAATTGTGCCAGTTGGAAAGCTAGATCTCTCTCTCTGGCGGGCCGTCTTACTTTGATTCAGTTTGTCAATAGTGCGGTCCTGAATCATATTATGCAAGCGTGTAGGCTACCTGAGCCTGTTCTTAATGATATTGATAAAATTAATCATCGCTTCCTTTGGGGGGACTCCACGGAGGGGAAAAAGATCCACCTAGTTCCTTGGAAGGAGGTTTGTCAACCTAAAAACATGGGTGGCCTGGGGATTAGACAAGCCAAGGACAATAACAAAGTGTTATTAATGAAGCTGCTGTGGAGAATGTGGCAATTTCCCTCTTCTCTTTGGGTTCGTTTTCTTTGTGGGAAATATAGGAAAGATAGGATTTTTGGGGGTCCTAAGGAGAGAGTTGTTAACTGTTCTTTTCTTTGGAAATGCCTCATTTCTGTTTTTCTAGAATTTTTCTCTAGGATTGGTTGGGAGGTGGGAAATGGGAAGTCTATCAGTTTCTGGAATTATGTCTGGATTGGTGGAAAATCCTTATTAAAAGTGTGTAATTCCCTGCCGCCTGAGAACATCTGTAGTTAGAGGATTGCTGATGTGGTGGACTCTGAGGGGGATTGGATTTGGTCTAAATTTGATTCTTTTCTCAAACTGGATACTCTCCTGAGGATTAGAGGGGTTAAGATAAGTAATAAGGAGGAAGATAAGGATAGTCATTGTTGGGCATTGTCTAAAAACGAGGCTTATACATGTAAGTCTGCCTTTGAGGCTTTCAATCAAAATGAGGCAGGTTCCCTTTCTGAAGTCTGGAAGCTTATTTGGGCTTTAAAAATCCCCTGCCGTATCAGGAGCTTTCTCTGGCTCGGTGTCAATGATAGGCTACTGACTAATTCTGATAGAAATAGACGGCATCTGGTGGATTATGGTGCTTGTAGCAGATGCAGAGGGCATGTGGAAACAATTTGCCATGCTCTTAGGGATTGCACTAAGAGTAAAGAGGTGTGGATGAAAGTTCTCCCCCATCATTTGATTTCAACTTTCTTGACCTACTCTGATATTGACTGGTTTGTAGATGGAGTTAGGGGGAAGTTGTTGGCTAACCTTGAGCATGGTGATATTTTCTTTGCTATTGTCTGTCATCAGCTTTGGAATTGGAGGAACAAGGAGATTTTTGATAAGAAGACTGTTTTTCTTCCCAATTTGAGAGAGTTCTTCTCGGAAAAAAAGTATCTAATATTGTTGAGAGTTTCAAAGGAGATGCTCTCACTAGATCTATCCAAAAGAAGAGTATTCACCTCCTTGGTTGGTGTAGGCCGAGGGAAGGTATGGTTAAATTAAACACGGATGGCTCTTGCCTTCAAGATGGTAGAATTTCTGCATGAGGTGCTCTAAGGGACGATGGGGGTGCTTGGCTGTCTGGGTTTGTTCATAATCTGGGCTTGGGCTCGTCTTTTTCAGCTGAGCTTTGGGGGATTTTTTCTGGCCTTAGACTGGCCAAGAGTCTGGGGTTGAAAAATTTGATTGTTGAATCGGATAACCTCGAAGCGATTAAAATGATCTCTGAGGAAAATGCTATTTGTTTAAATAGCCAAAATTTAATCAAATGTATTAGAAGACTTTGCTCTTCCTTTGACATCATCAGTTTTAGCTATGTCTTCAGAGAACAAAACCGGGTTGCAGATCGTTTGGCGGCTGCTGGACATGAGAGGATGTTGGGCATTACAACCTTATCTTCTCCTCTTGATTATTTATCTCATCTTCTTTTGGAAGATGTAGTGGGGGTTAGCTTCCCTAGGCTAATCCCGGGTTAGTCTTTGTCTTTGTTTTTTTTCCTGTTCCTACCAAAATATATATATATATATATAACCATTAAAATAAAAAAAATGATGAAACTCAGAAAACTGAAATAAAATTAATCAAAAAAATGTATAAATATTATATTTTAAAAAAGAAATAATTATTTTAAAATAATTAAAAATATATATTAAAACTGAATAATTTAATAAAAGAAAAAAAACTGGTCAATATTATTTTTGAGGATAAAAAAGTAAAAGAAAATAAGTATAAGGGTCAAAAGTGAAATTAATTATGGATAAAAAAAATATAAATAAGTACATGGATCAAAATAAAAATTAAAAAGTAATTAAAAATATTTTTTGAGGAAAAAATTAATAATATATAAGTACAAAGATCAAAAGTGAAATTAATCCAAGGATAAAAAAAAGTAAAAATAAAAAAAATATATGGACCAAAATAAAAATTAAAATTAAAAATTAAGTAGAAAGTAAAATAGAATTTGATAAGAAGGTAGAAGTTTAAGTTGGTCTATGGATGCGAGGAGAAAATTGGGGTGATTATGGATATCCTCAATTGCTTTTGCTCTACCTCTGGACAAAAACTTAATATCCGCGGATGCTGTGTTCTAATAATATGGATCAGGGTGTCTGTAAACGGCTGAGTGAGTTATCAGGCATTCCTCTTACCAAATCTTTGGGCAACTACCTGGGGATTCCTCTCCATAGTGATAGAGTATCTAAGGCATCTTTCAAGGATGTTTTTGACAAAATTTATTGTAAGAGTGCTAATTGGAAGGCAAAATCACTTTCGCTTGCGGGCCGTCTAACTTTGATTCAGTCAGTGAACTGTGCGGCGCCCAATCATATTATGTAAGCTTGTCGTCTTCCTGAACCATTTCTCAACGGTTTAGATAAAATCAATCGGCGCTTCCTATGGGGGGACTCGGTGGAGGGAAGGAAAATTCATCTTGTTCCTTGCAAGGAGGTTTGCCAACCTAAAGGTATGGGTGGCCTTGGCATTAGACAAGCTAGGGATAATAACAAAGTGTTGTTAATGAAACTCCTTTGGAGGATGTGGCAATCTTCGTTTGCTTTGTGGGTTCGGCTCTTGTGCGGGAAATATAGGAATGATAGGATTTTTGGGGGGCAAAACGAAAAAGTTCAGGTCTGTTCCTTTTTATGGAAAGAGGTTAATGCAGTTTTTTCTGAATTTTGTACTAGTATTGGTTGGTCGGTTGGCAATGGTAGATCGATTAGTTTTTGGAATGATGCCTGGCTTGGGAACCGGCCTTTATTAGAGATTTGTACTTTTTCTTCGCCTCTTGAGGTCCAAAATTGGAGAATTGCGGATGTTGTGACTGAGGAGGGAGAGTGGGATTGGTCTAAATTTGATCATTTTTTCAGTCTCGAAACGCTCCTGAGAATCCGGGGAGTTAAAGTTAGCAGTATGGAGGAAGATGGTGATACTCGTTGTTGGTCGTTTACTAATAATGGTGCTTATTCTTGTAAATCTGCTTTTGAGGCCTTTAATCACAATTTGGATGTTCCTCCTTCAAACCTTTGGAAAGGTATTTGGTCCTTGAAGGTTCCTTATCGTATTATGAGTTTTCTTTGGCTTTGTGCTAAGAATAGGCTTCTAACGAATGTTGAAAGGAAAAGATGACATTTGGTGGACTCTGATGCTTGTAGTAGATGTAAAGCTCATGCGAAAACCAGTTGCCATGTTCTTAGAGATTCTGCTGGAAGTAAGGCCGTGTGGAGGAAAGTTCTGCCTGAGCAGTGTCTTTCTGCCTTCTTTTCCTATTCAGAACAAGACTGGTTTAGGGAGGGTGTTGAAGGGAAGTTGTTGGCTGAGCTCGAACATGGAGTAATTATGTTTGCTGTGGTCTGCCACCAAATTTGGCATTGGAGGAATGTTGAGGTATTTGGAGAAGGAACGGTTGTCATTCCTAATTTGCTGGCTTTATTCTTCAAAAAAGTTAATTCAATAATTGAGAGTTTCAAGGTTGATAGTTTAGCAGGTTCTATCCAAAAGATGACTGTTCATCTGATAGGATGGGATAGACCAGGTGAAGGGATGGTAAAGTTGAACACTGATGGGTCGCGTAAAGAGGACGGAAGAATTGCTGCTGGCGGTGTATTGAGAGATGCAGGAGGTGCTTGGTTGTCAGGTTTTGCTTAGAATCTCGGTTTGGGCTCCTCTTTTATTGCTGAGCTCTAGCTATCTTTTCTAGGCTTAGGGTGGCAGATGATCTAGGGATTAGGAGGCTTCTAGCGGAGTCAGACAATCTCGAAGCAATCAAGATGATTTCTGATAAAAGGGCTCTATGTTTAGGGAGCCAGAATTTAGTTAAAGCAATTAGAAGGATTTGCGCCTCTTTCGATTCTATCAACTTTTGCCATGTTTTCAGGGAGCAGAATCGGGTGGAAGATCGGCTTGTTGCTGAGGGCCATGAAAGGGCTTTGGGCGTCTCTATTTTGTCTTCTCCTCCTGATTTCCTATTATCTTTACTTTCTGAAGATATTATGGGGTTAGCTTTCCTAGGCTAATCCCGGGTTAATTTGTTGTGGTGTTTGTTTTGTCTTTACTTTCTTTTCCCTACAAAAAAAAAGAAGTTTGAGTTAGTAAGAGATGTGAAAGAGAATAGAAAACCTTGTGGGGGTTAGGAAATGGGATTATAGGAATTAGGGGTAAACCTCTCATTTCGCTTATCATTTCCTAAACCCCCAAAACAAACACCCTCTGCTAATATACGGGTTTTTACTCTTTTCTTATTTACATCCATTTCATTTACTTCTATTTTTAATTATTTTTATCCCACAACACTTAAAAGGGTATCAGCAGGGGGCTTTGGCAGATGTTACAAATACAAGAGGGGTGAATGACAAGACCAGTTTCTAGGGGTGTCATGAGGTAGATGGCGCTCAAGCTATGGAGGTGGCTTCAAACTTGGAACATGAAAATATCATATTGGATTTTATGGAAGATCAAAAACAACGGAGGGCAGAGTTGAGTAATGGTGGGGCCGCAGGTACAGCAATCAGTGGTTTTGGTAGGGAGGAGATTGGGGCTGATGAGTTAATGGTAACAAATGAGACTTCTATTTTTATTGATACCAAGGATGCGGAAGTTTCTTTTATTCATGATATGGTGAGGCTTGAAGATTAGGCCCGCCGACTCAAATGAGTTGTATAAGCTGGAACTATCGGGGGTTAGGCAATCCTCGCGTAGTTCAGTCCTTAGGAGAGGTGCTGAGGGCTTCTAAGCCGGATATAGTCTTTCTCATGGAGACACATGTGGATTCTCAGAAGATTGAGTTGGTTCACCGTAAATTTTGTTTTGCAGGAAGTTTCAGTGTTGGTTGTAGGGGCAGAAGTGGAGGACTTGCTGTCTTATGGAAGGATTCTATTGAAGCTTCTGTGAACTCGTATATCAGATCATCATATTGAGATTCAAATAAGGGATTCACTAAAGGGGGATTAGAGGCTGGTTGGATTCTATGAGTACGCGGATAGGCGTCGTTGTTAGACAAGGTGCCAAACGGCCTCGCCCGGGCGGACCGGGGGGTGGACACCTCATGGCGACGTAAGCGGTGATTGGCGCCGAAAGCAACCAATCGTGGAATCAAGCTGCTCGGCAGGACCGGAGCTCGGAGTATGGAAGAGTCGCCACCCACGAATGGGAAAATGAACACCGATCCCTTGCGGGAGACCGGTGAGGGTTCGAAAAACTTAGGTACGAGCCGAGAAGGCTAGCTCCTTTCCGGAGAAAGGCTACTAGGCACCCCGACATCGCCCGGTTATGAACCACCGGCCTCCTACTCAGCGTGTTAGGCGATAACGGACTAATCGCATATTTCTTTAAGTTTAAAATTCATTTGAAACCTTTTCTTTCTCGCTTTGAAAACCGTTTTGAGCATGTTATTTGAAAGCCATTTTAGTAAAGAATCACCCATTTTGCATAAATTTAAAGTATATAGGAGAGAGAGGGGGAGAAGAAAGAATTGATTTATTCACAGTGTGATTTTATGCTTTAGATTATACACTAACTCTAAGCTAATCTCATTCCCCAAAAACGAGTTTATTTACATGGTTCGTACCTTAATCGTCGTTGGAACGATTTAAGTACGTTTCAAAACCCCGTTAATGATGTTCACTCGAATCGTCGTTGGAACGACTCGAACGTTTGAAAACGTTGAGCAAACAGTTTCTATCTAAAAGCGTGATTAAGCATACAAGTCAATTTGTTTTGTACAAAACCGTTTAGTTAGGAAAACAATTCAAAACCTCATTATTCACAAAAACAATTTTAATTACAAGGTTCTCTTAATCCGTCGTTGGAACGAATTAAGGTTTTAAAACGTGATGTTTAGAAAGTAGTTTAAAATGATAAAAAAGCCTTTTATTTACACTTTAGGGATGTCTAAAAAACCTTAGCTTAAATAAACAAATCAAACTTTCTTTTTTGTGGTTTATTTTCTCTTTTTCACTCAATTATCCTTTATTTGAACATAATTACAACACTTACAAATTAAACCCAAATTCACCCAACCCAAATACTTTTAAAACACACACACACACACACACACACATATATATATATATATATATATATATATATATATATATATATAGGAACCAAAAGAAAAATAAACATATAAATATATATATATATGTTTTGGGTAAAGATGGTATATTTTAATAAAACAAATGTAAAAAAAAAAGAATGAACAAGGTTCATAAATAAGAAAATAACATTTAACCCCAAAATAGTTTTTTACATAATAACTATATGGAAATTAACTCACCTAAATGTACATCCCAATATCAATACTTAAAATAATATCTAATAACCCCAAAAGTATTTATTAATTATCCCAAATGGGCCAAGCAAATAATCCACAAAAATAATAACTAGATATAGCTTAAATGAGCTTAAAGAAAACCCTATATATACATATATATATATATATATATATTTACAAAGTTAGAATAATATAAATAATACCCAAACACAAAATGAGTAAATATATAATAAATAAGTATTAGTTATATACCCCAAAATAATTTTAATAAAATAATTACATAATCACATATACATATACAAGGGACCAAATATCCAAAACTTAAGAAAATGGGCTTAAAAGAGTATTTTTAAAATTTCAGCCTGTCGGTAAACTCCTTTAGTGACAGAAAACGAATAATTACAGAACATCTCCTATATTTTCCAGATTTATCAAAAACATTAGATCTACTCTATTTTATCATTTTAGCCTCCAAACTACCCCAAATCGGGTCATGGTTTGTAACGGAGGATTCTAAAACGACGTTTTATTGAAAATAACGGTTCAAAACATTTATAAAACAACGGATCTACGACGTTTGGATCTCGAACTACCCTTGAATCGGGTCACGGTTCGTATTCGGATCCAAACGAAGTTTTTATTTCAAAACTAAAACCAAATACTTGTTCAAATGCAAAACCAAAAATTAACTTAACAAATCTAAACAATAAAAGTGTAAAAAACAAATAAATAAATAGATTCAAACAATAAAAAGAGATGAATAAATAAATGGGTCTAGTTCCTCGGATTATTACCTCTCAATCGGTAATAGGGATGCCAAATCAAGTCGATTGATAGTGTTTTGAGTCGGATTTTTTTTGTGTTTTTGCTTCGTTCGGGTCTCGGGGAATTTTTCCAGGGGTTCGGGTTTTTTTTCTCCTCCTTTTTGTGCATTGAGCTCCATTCTATTTATAGGCATGGAGCTCCCCAAATTTCTTTATCCTTGGCTCCAAGCAAACTTGGAGCCAAAGATTAGCCAAATTAACCAAATTAGCCTAATTAACCTAGAAAACTCTCTCCTCATTTCCTCTTTATTTATTTTTATATTTTTTCTTTTTAATAAAATAATAAAACAACAAAAAAAAATAAAATAAGAAAATAAACTAAAAAAACAAATAAAAGAAAAGAGTAAAGCACTTGGCTTTTGGCCAAGTGCAGCGAAATTGCACTTGGCCAAAGCCAAGTGCAATTGGGCTGGGCCTAGGCGGCCCAGCCCCTATCACGGGCCGTCTAACGGCCCGTGACGAACCTAGCGGCCCCCGACGGGATCGCGTTTGTATATAAAAATATTTTTAAAAAAAACCCCTAAAATTAACCAAAATACAAAGAAATGATTTTTATTAAAAATGATTTTTGTCAAAACTGATTTTATAAAATTAGCTTTTATAAAATCGATCTTTTTACAAAACTATTTTTTTTTATTGTTCGAATTCTAAAACAAAACCCCTATCGACACGAGATTTTATTAATAATGAAATACTCCGAATTTGGCAAAATGATTTAAGATTTCATTCGCGGAACCGATTCGCCTGTCATCTCGATTCGATTTCCGAATTCGATCAAACCGGTCTGCACGGTTCCTTTGACCAACGTTTTTTATTTATTATTTTTATTGACTCATCATTTATTTTAATCGACTGATTTGGATCCATTTTTTATCATTTTTCTTCATCGGTTCTCCGACCCCGGTGTCTACAGCCGTCAGAATGAGTTGTAGGCGTTGTTGCATTCTATTGGCACTGTGTCAGTTCTACCTTGGGTGGTTCTCAGGGATTTTAACTGCATCTTAAAATAGGAAGAAAAGAAAGGAGGGCCGTTGTATCCAAATTATTTGATGCAAGCATTTAAGGATGCTATTTTCTCAAACGTCTTGGAAGAGCTACAGATGGGAGGAGAGGCTTTTACCTACTAGACACGATGCAACAAAAATTAAAAATTTATACAATTTTTTTACAATTGTCTACCCCTCCTCTTCACACTTAAATCATGCAATAAGTTCCGACGTTGCATATGAAAACAAGAAAACACATGTAAAATGAGTTAGGGTGGAGAAGACAACTTACTGATCGGCCAAGGGATATGGCCATTCCATGTCGTAGCATTCGCAGTAATCCGCCGCCACATGCTCAAGTCCAGATAGTCTTCGGTGGTCTGCTCGAAGGCAGTGGAACGCTGATCCATATGCTAAACAGCAACATAAGTTTGGAGATTGAGATTTCGCATCTCAGTCATCATTGTGTTCATGGCTTGGAGTTGAGCCTGAACTCCGGGCTCTTGGTATTCCGCTTGGTACCCTCTTGCTGCAGCTGCAACTCCTTCTTCTCCATCTCCCTCTCGCTCCTCCTCTATTACCCTCTAGTGTGGTGGTCTCCGTGCTCGCTTTCGTGGTTGGCTACTTGAGCTTGCTCCGTGAGTTGGGTCCCGAGTCATCACCTCTTGAAAAGTGGATCTTCCAAGAAAATACGAGTTAAGCACAAGCGGTAGGTGACTAGCCTCATCAAAGACAATGTCTTTCCAACGGTCCTTAACGAAGTTAGTCATCAAATAACCTAGCCCGAGTGACCCACGTTTATTGCTAAGTTGGCTACGGAAACAAGAAAAAATAACTTTTACATTATCGACCGGTTTCCCTTTGGAAACGCACCAAAGCATAAAGACTTCGCCAGTAGCGACTTTATTGCTCTCTTGCTTGCCCAACAAATTATGTGCTATAAATTTGTGGGCAAGGTTGAGGAGCGGATCCCGTAAAGATCTCGGGGTAGCAGTACTAGAATTAAATTCTGACTGCCCGGTCATTTCTTCCCAGGATTTTTCGGTATCCATGGGTTTTTCAAAACCCGAAAGAGCCCCATTTATGTTCCTGACTCCCATACATGCCGCTATGGCCGCTTCTCGGAGGCGAAAGGGGTGTCTTCTCAATCGGAAGGTATATATGTCGCTATTCGCTGGACTCTCCTTTTTCAGTGTACTTAAGAACTCTAGGGTATAGCTATCATAAGCGACAATTTTCTTTGTGGCTAGATTATACCAGCCTTGGGCCTGTAGGATTTTCTTGATATCATTGTCCAATCCTAGAGATGCCAAGAGAGATTGGTCAAAAAGGACTCGGGGGGAGTGGCCTTGTTCCACAAAGCAGACATACCTAATCCCCTCTTCCTTACATGTTAAACCAAAGGGAGAGTTATACTGAACCTATAGTGAGTCGACAAATTCGACATCGGAATCGTTGTTCTCTTCCTCCACAACGACTTTGTCTTTCCCTTTTCGTCCCATATCTTCCTGAGAATAAGAAGGGTAACCAAAACAGACAAGTTAGAAATCGTATATATATACATGTAATCAGTTAGTGGTGTTAAACTACCCAAACAATGAATTCACAAAGCATGATTAAGCCTAAAGTTAGGCATTTAGGGACCGAATTGCAAGGTTTGGTCCCTAAATGTTTACTAATTAACTCCTAGATCCTAATTAGTGCAAAATTAACAATCCCCATCGACCAAAATATGTTATATATGGGAGTAAAATGAAATCCTATTGACAAGTTTTCAGGTATAAATAACATAGTCGAACTTTTGAAACTAAAATGGAGAAAATACCCAAATTGAAGAATTCTTTCCAAATATCTCAAATTAGAAGCTCAAATTATACCCAAAGCATATAGAAATCACTAACAAGTCATTAAATTGCAAAGGAATCAAGAAAAATAAAAGAAAAGATCAAAAATTAGAAAATCCTAAAACCTAGGTTTAGCTAAAAACCAAAATTAAAGCTCCTAAACTAAAAACTAAGGTTAGAATCATGTTTGAAATAAAAAATAGGTAAGAATTCATACCTTATTCGTTGAATTCGGGTGAGAAACAAAGATTTGGGGGTTAGGGTTGGTTAGAGGGAGAAAGAGAGAAGAAGGAAGAAGAAAAGAAAAAAAGAAGAAGAAGGAAATGAAGAAGAAGAAGAAGGGGGATGTTCATCCCCCATTCTTTTTATTTTTATTTTTATTTTAGACAAAGAAATAAGAAAAACTAACGGGAAATTTGATTCAACAAAAAACAGAAATTGAAAATAGAGCAATCAAAACATTCATGAAAAAGTAAAAACTGAAAGCATAAAAGAATTGTTCAAAATTGAATCAAAAATCGGGAAAACCCGATTTTTCCCGCTACTTATTCCTTCCTCTGGATCTTTGGATTCTTATCCGTTATGCTTGGGAGAGAACCCTGAGGCCTTTCTTGCCTGTCTTTGTTAATCTAAGCCACCTGATTGCTCAGATCCTTGCAGAAGCAGGGAGTTGACTATGACGAAACTTTCTCTCCTGTAGCCATGTTCAAATCCATCAAAATATTGCTTGCAATTGCCGCTCATTTTGATTATGAGATTTGGCAAATGGATGTGAAAACAACTTTCCTAAATGGAAACCTGCTTGAGGATGTATACATGATGCAACCTGAAGGTTTCAGGTCGAAAGATGCAACCAAGGTTTGCAAACTTCAAAGGTCCATTTATGGACTTAAGCAAGCATCTAGAAGCTGGAACAAGCGTTTTGATGAAACCATAAAACAATTTGGTTTCGAACAAAACTCTGAAGAGGCCTGTGTTTACAAGAAGATCAGTGGGAGCTCAGTCGTTTTCTTGGTATTATATGTTAATGATATACTACTTATGGGAAACAATGTTGCAATGTTGCAAACGGTAAAAGTTTGGTTATCCGGTAATTTCTCCATGAAAGACTTGGGAGAAGTAGCTTACATCTTAAGGATTAAGATCTATAGGGATAGATCGAGAAGATTGTTTAGACTTTCCCAATCTACTTATATTGATAAAGTCCTAAAGCGTTTTGACGTGCATGAATCGAAAAGGGGTAACTTGCCAATGGTCCATAGAATCAAGTTATCAAATTATCAATGTCCTAAAATAGACAATGATAAGTAACGCATGGCAGTAATTCCTTACTCCAGTACGGTTGGTTCGATCATGTATGCCATGCTTTGCACTAGACCTAATGTGGCATTCGCATTGAGTATGATGAGCCGATATCAAGGAAATCCAGGATTTGATCACTGGATTGTTGTCAAGAACATTCTTAAGTACATGAGAAGGACTAAAGACATGTTCCTTGTATATGGAAACAGAGAATTGAAAATTGAAGGATTTTCAGATGCTAGCCATTTGATTGATGAAATATTATAGATCCCAGTCAGGATACCAGTTTATCCTGAATGGAGGTTCAAACAGTTGGAAGAGTTCCAAGCAAGGAAGTGTTGCTTTCTCGTCGACTGAATCAGAGTACATTGCAGCTGTAGAAGTGGCAAAGGAGGCAGTTTGGATTATGAAGTTCATAACAGAACTAGGAGTGGTGCCTGACATTGTGAATCCCATTACTTTGTACTGTGATAACAATGGAGCCATTTCACAAGCAAAGAAACCACGGTCTCATAATGCATCCAAGCATTACCTTAAGCGATACTGATAGGGCTCAAAACCCCCTATATTTGGGTACGGTTTTAGGACGGTTTTTAGCGTTATTTCATGAATAAGCGAGAAATTCTCGCATTTATATGCTTTTGTGTGAGTTAGTTATAAATTGGAAATGTTTTAATTAATTTTCGTTGTTTAGGCTCGTTTTCTGGTTATTTTAGGCAAAAATGGCAAAAATGGCATGTATGTTAAATTTCCATTATCTTTTTTAGCTAATTGATCCGCCAAAAGTCGCACCAAACGGAGTGTTTGCTCAAAATGAGCGATTGGCGGGTCAATTTAGCCCTGGGACTAATGCTATTTAGAGTTTTCGTGCATGTGCAGGAATGGGTTCGGGCAAAAATTACATTTTGGGACATCCAGCGATCGCGCAAAGGTGTGCTGGGCAAAACCGCTCGTCAAACTGGCCTTCGTAGGACAGCTCGCCGAGCTGGCTATGCCAGCTCACCCAGCAGGCCCTCAGGGGCCTGCTCGGGCGAGATGGCATAGCCAGCTCGCGACGAGCTGACCTTCGTAGGCCAGCTCGCCGAGTAGGCCCTCAAGGGCCTACTCGGCCGAGCTGGAGGCCAGCTCGCGACGAGCTGGCCTGCAAGAGCCAGCTCGGCGAGCTGACCTACGGGAATCAGTCAAAAGACTGATTCCCGGCCCCACGAAGTCACGATCATCCCCACGTCTTCCCACCTGCAAAAGGACACGAATTAAGTCAGAAAGAGGACCCGAGCCGCGTCTATAAATAGGAATTTCCAATTGTAAATTAGATATCTTTCATTATTGTAAATTACCTTAGCTTTTCACCCTTGAAGAATTCTCTCCACCTTCTCCATCTCCTTCAACATCCATTGAAGAAGCTCTGAAGCTCCATCCACCGAGAATTATTCAAGGTCCGTCCTTAAGACCTAGGAAGCCGACTGCAGGGTAGACAGGTTCCTTGAAAGGGATTTTCGTATCACCTTTTATCTTACTATGTTTGTACCTTTTGATACAGTCTATGAATCCTAGGCTAATTGTATCCCGTGACAATATTCTTCGCCTTTAATGATATTTTAGCTCTTGTTTTGTTCTATGATTATTTGTTTAATCTTTGTCTTACGCTTTATTCAATTGGTTTAACTCATTCAAAAGCCCCAAAATCTAGTAGGCACATATTACGAGCTAAATCTGACCTAGTCAGAGCCTAGGAGATTGACGACCTCTTAGTTGATTAAGCCCAAATTGCTGAGCCTTAGACCTAGTTTCGGCCTTACAAGGGAATCATGCACTAGGGACTTCAGGAGGGTAAGTAGGCTTAATCGCCTTGAATACAAGTGACTTAGATTAGGTTTTTAATCTATTGACCTAATAATCTATCTTCATCGTTATTGTTCATACCATGTTCCTTCGGGTAATTGCATTAGTGAAAGATCACCTAGGAGTAGTTTAACTTAATTAGGAGTAGAATAACTTAGTTCGAATTAGTATAACTTAGCTAGGAGTAGCATAATTCAACTAGGAGTAGATTAACTTAAACAAAACCAACTCAAAACCCACACAGCCTAGATAACACCTGAGACCAAGTAGCTCGATACTTGTGGTAAATAAGTCATGTGGATTCGATACCTGGACTTTCCAGATTTTATTACTTGATAACGACGGGATACACTTATCCCTTAGTCGGCCTCAGCGGTGAACGACGCCGCTGAGGCGCGTCAAGTTTTTGGTGCCGTTGCTGGGGATTTATTTCTTCTACAATATCGAACCAAAGGTTGATTTGTTAGTTTAGGCATTCCTTGTGAATATCCTTTGTCTATATCGTTTATACACGTATACTTGTTTATAGTTGTTTACATTCATACTTGTTTATAATTACACTCATTTATATCTATACTTGCTTATACAAACACTTATTGATATACTGTCATACAATCGTTTCATACGATTCGTAGTATTATACTTCTTATATACTTGTAAAATCTTTCTTTCAGCAATTATGTACAACAGAACTCCAAAACCGTCCATGACTGACCTCAACAAGAAAATGGACTTCCTTGTGGCCTCCTTTGGCCGCAACAACCAAACAGGAACACCATTTTATGCAAGATGTGGCCAGAATCACCCCGATGAGGTATGCCATATCAACCACCATATACATAGAGGTGAGAATGTAAGTTATTAGGGTAATCGTCAAAGGTATAACTCTGAACCCCCAACTTACGACTTCTATGATCGGGAGCACACATGATATCCGCCAGGGCCATACGTGGCACCCACGGATAACCTTCCATATCCCCCTTCTAATTCTGATTTTTATGGCAGGCAAACGGAGCGCTCAGAAGGAATAATGGCTCTCTTAAGAGAGATATCCGTCCGACTTACAGCCAACGAGGAGGCGTGTAGAACCCTGAACAACCAACTCACTGTGATCAGACAAGAGGAAAGGGAATGCCAAAAGGCGTTCCTCTCACAAGAGGAAATGGTTCAAGCCATCGCTTTGAGGAGTGGCAAGGAAGTGGACACGCTCGTACCATCCCAATCACAAACACAACCATCACCTCAGGTAAGTAGGGAACCGGAAGTGGTAAGCAACCCCGGTCCCGTGTCTGAAACTTCAGCTCCTGGAGTAGCTGTAGAAAAAATAGTTAGGCCTTATGCACCAAAACTACCATTCCCCCAAAAATAGAAAAAGGCCAACTTAGATAAGAAATTTGCTAGGTTTTCGGAAATCCTTAGTAGATTAGAAATCAATATTCCATTAATGGAGGCACTAGAGGAAATGCCAAACTATGCAAAATTTCTTAAAGACATATTGTCGAAAAAGAAAAAGTTTGGGGAGAATGAGATAGTGACTTTAACAGAACAATGTTCGGCCATAATCACTCGTAAATTGCCCCCCAAACTTAAAGATCAAGGGAGCTTTACCATCCCATGTAGGATTGGCAACATGTATATAGATAGGGCACTATGCGATTTAGGAGCGAGTATTAACCTAATGCCTTTATCTATTTTCAGGAAATTGGGACTCGGAGAACCCAAACCAACAAATATGACAATACAGCTAGCGGACAGGTCAATCGCATGACCTCGGGGCATAGTTGAAGATGTATTGGTGAAGGTGGATAAACTGATCTTCCCGGTCGATTTCGTAGTCCTCGACATGGAAGAAGATGACTTCGTCCCCATCCTCCTCGGGAGACCGTTCCTTGCAACCGGTAGGACACTGATAGATGTTCATGGAGGTAAATTGGTCCTAAGGGTGCAAGACGAAGAGGTAACATTTAATGTTTATGAATCTATGAAATTTCCTCAGGAGCGTTCCAAAAGCTGTAATTTTGTAGATGCATTAATAGACGAATGTGTTGAGGAAGTTAACCATAGCATTAGAGAGACCTCTTTGGGACTTAATTTAGGTAGTGAGGAATGTGAGAACTTAAATGAACCATTCGAAGACCTCCCACTTGAAAAATGTTATTGGGTAAAGGGTAGAAAATAGGACCTTGATCGTGAGATCAAGCCTAAACCTAAAATCTCACTGGAGGAACCTCCAAAACTGGAGCTCAAGCCCTTACCCAGCAATTTAAAATATGTTTTTCTTCAACCTCCCACAGATTTACCCGTTATTATTTCTTCTTTATTGACAGTTGAACATGAAGAAATATTGGTAGAGGTGCTGAAAAAAAATAAAGGAGCCTTTGGGTGGTCAATCCATGACATCAAAGGTATCGACCCCAAAATCTGCACACATAGGATTTTTCTTGAGGAAGAAATTAAGCCATCTGCTCAACCTCAACGCCGGCTCAATCCCAATATGAAAGAGGTGGTAAAAGCTGAGGTTATAAAACTCCTCGATGCAGGTATCATCTTTCCAATTTCTGACAGCCAATGGGTAAGTCCGGTGCAGTGTGTGCCCAAAAAGGGGGGGACAACGGTAATGGAAAATGAGAAGGGGGAATTAATCCCAACTAGAAAGGTTACGGGTTGGCGTGTATGTATTGACTATAGGAAACTGAACGAAGCCACCCATAAAGACCACTTTCCTTTACCATTTATCGATCAAATGTTGGAACGTTTGGCAGGGCACGAATTTTTCTGCACCTTAGACGGGTTGTCCGGTTATATGCAAATTCCTGTGGACCCTTTGGACCAAGAGAAAACCATATTCACTTGTCCCTATGGAACTTTTGCATATAGGCGGATGCCTTTCGGATTATGTAATGCTCCTGCCACATTCCAACGATGCATGATGGCTATGTTTTCTGACATGGTTGAAGAGTTCCTAGAAATTTTTATGGATGATTTTAATGTTGTAGGACCTACTTTCGATCAATGTCTTGAAAACCTGGACCAAGTCTTAGAACGTTGTGAAGACAAGAACTTGGCACTCAATTGGGAAAAATGACAGTTCATGGTCCAAAATTGTATACTGTTAGGACAAAGGTGTCGGGAAAGGGGATTGAGGTCGATTCGGCAAAAATTGAGGTGATTGAAAAACTGCCTCCTCCTACCAATGTAAAATTGGTTAGGAGCTTTTTAGGACATGCGGGGTTTTATAGACGATTCATAAAGGATTTCTCAAAAATCACTAAACCCCTCACTCAATTATTGTTGAAAGATGTTGATTTTAATTTTAATGAAGAATGTATGTCTGCATTTAAATTATTGAAAAAGAAATTAATTGAAGCACCTGTTATGGTAAGCCCGGATTGGTCCCTTCCCTTTGAATTAATGTGTGATGCCAGCGATCTAGTTGTAGGAGCCTGTCTTGGGCAGAGGGTAGATAAACTTTTTCGCCCAATCTTCTATGCTAGCAAAACCTTAAATGATGCACAACAGAATTATTCAATAACTGAAAAGGAATTGCTAGCTATGGTTTTTGCCTTTGACAAATTTAGATCTTATTTGGTGCTATCTAAGGTAATTGTTTTTACTGACCATGCATCTTTAAGATATTTGATGAGTAAGGAAGATGCAAAATCTAGCCTAATCCGCTGGATTTTACTACTCCAAGAATTTGACATCGAGATCAAAGACAAGAAATGAGTGGAGAACGTGATAGCGGATCACCTATCCAGGTTAGAGTCAGATCATCAATCCTTAGAACATAAGATAATCAAGGAGGTATTTCCGGACGAAACATTATATTCGGTAAAAACTCTCCCCTGGTTTGCAGATATCACGAACTACAAAGTCGGTAACATTCTTCCTCCTAATTTAGATACAAGCAAAAAACGTAAGTTTATGTTTGAGAACAAACAATATTTTTGGGAAGAACCGTATTTATTTCGATTCTGCACTGATGGCATGATTAGGAGATGTATACCTGAAGAGGAAGTAGATTCAGTGATTAATATGTGTCATTCTAAAGAACCAGGTGGCCACTTCGGGCCAGATAGGACAGTGGCAAAAATCCTCCAAAGTGGGTTTTGGTGGCCACAAATGCATAATGATGTTAGTAGCTATATTAAATACTGTGATGCATGTCAGAGAGTAGGGAATATCTCTAGGAGAAATGAGATGCTTCAACAAGGCATACTCGTATGTGAGCTATTTGATGTTTGGGGCATAGATTTTATGGGACCCTTCCCCATGTCACACAACAACCAATACATTCTTGTGGCGGTTGACTATGTTTCCAAATGGGTAGAAGTGGAAGATCTACCCACAAATGATGCTCAAGTGGTGATGAAATTTCTGAAAAAGAATATTTTTACCAGATTCGGCACCCTCCGGACCATCATCAGTGATGGGGGGGTCCCATTTCTGCAATAGGCAATTTGACATGTTGCTCCAAAAGTATGGCGTAGCTCATAGGGTTGCAACACCCTACCACCCTCAGACTAGTGGTCAGGTAGAAGTGTCAAATAGAAAGCTGAAACGTATTCTTGAGAAAACAGTAGGGAATGCTAGAAAAGACTGGAGCCTTAAGCTGGATGATGCTCTTTGGGCATACCGGACAGCTTTCAAGACTCCCATAGGAATGTCCCCCTATCGTTTAGTTTTCGGAAAATTTTGTCATTTACCTGTTGAACTAGAACATAAGGCCTATTGGGCACTGAAATATTTAAATTTTGAACCTAAACTCTCAGGTGAACTACGGTTAACTCAGCTGCACGAACTGGATGAGCTCCGGTACAATTCCTACGAGAATGCCAAACTATACAAAGAACGAACCAAAAGGGTGCATAATAGGAAAGTACAAAAGAAAACCTTTCAGATAGGTGATCAAGTACTACTATACAACTCCCGATTGAGATTTTTCCCTGGCAAACTCAAAAGTAGATGGCATGGGCCATTCTCAGTTATCAACGCACACCCCTCCGGAATGGTTGAAATCGAGGGGAAGGATGGGATCACCCAAAAAGTAAACGGGCACCGCCTCAAGCTTTATCTTGGCAAGGATAATTCGGACGTGCAAGTTCTGCGCCTGCAGACAACCACATAATGGGGGACCAATCAGTAAGTTGTCTTCTCCACCCTAACTCTTTACACTCGTGTTTTATAGTTTTAGATGCAATGTTGGAACTTATTGCATATTTTAAGTGTGAGGAGGAGGGGTAGACAAACTTACAAAAATTTATATAAATTTTAAATTTTTGTTGCGTCGTGTCTAGTTTAGTTTAACATTTTCGGGTTTAATTTATGTTTTTGCATGTTTAGGACGTAAAACCGTGAACCTCCTTCGAATCTAAACTTCGTTATTTGTCCTTGAGGGCTGAGCACCGAATCTAAAATTGCATGACAACTAGTTTAGGTGTAGGACACAACCCTTGTATCTGTAAAAGCATGAGCTAAAGTTTGCATTTAGACCCTACTTTTGAAGAAATGCTAAAATCATTACTTAGGTAGATAACTTAAGAATTGAAGGCATGTGATATTAAACTTGAGTTTGGGGAGAACTAGTAAGCACAAAATTAAAACCCAAGAACTGTGAGTTGAATTTGAGCCCAAGAGAGAACATCAAAAAGCTCTTTTTCTTGACATTTTTGTGTGAATGCTTTGACTTGTGGAAAGATTACAAATTTTGCATCTAATACTGAGTTGAACCTACATGCAATGGTTTGAGATGATAAACGATGAATCAGCCTCATTAGAATTAACCTTTTCTTTACCTTATTTCTTCTTTTTCATCTACTCTAGGAAGCCCCTTTGAGCCTGTATTTTTTGTAGTTTGTAGATTTTTTTTCTTTCGTTCTAACCCAAATTTTTGCAAACCATCACTTGGTTTGTTGCTTAACCCGAGTTTTTGCAAAACTCACATTGAGCCTTTGTTTTCTTCTAGCGCTTTATCCTTGTTTATGGCACCATAGTAGCAAGCCAAAAGGCTAAGAAGTGAATGAGCGTTACTATCCAAAAAGAAAAAAAAAACAGAAAAAGAAAAAAACAGAAAAGAAAAAGAAAAGAGACGAACAAAAGAAGGAGAACCATATCTCCCAAGTCTTAAAATTAGAACGTCTCAGGAAAAAATATGTGAATAAAAAGCTCAATCACTTCACAATTTGCTAAAGCTATTTTAAACTTTGTTTTTCTAGCGTTAGAACTCTTAACCGTTGTTGTACCTTTAACCCTCTAACCACATTACAACCCCAATTCGAGGCTGTTTTTGATATCATCAGAGTCATATAGCATAGTAGAGGAACTCGGATGAACGTGCAAAATCAACGTAATCCTAAGCAAGAACATAAGCCGAGAGTAAACACTTTAGCCACCAAAATTGTGTGAATTGAGTGAACTACCTATGGTGAGGTATTTTACTTAGCTATCCCCTTAAGCTCGTTTAATTGAACATGTGTCCTTTTTCTTAAACATATGACCTGTGATAATTGAAATGCGGCTTTTGGATATCGTGTCTCTACTTTGTATTTCCGAATGCATGTAATTACAGATGCTCGAAATTGTGTCAAGCACCTAGTCAAACCAGGAGGTTTTCTAGCTTGTTTGTGATTGCGGGTTAAGTTTTTTAGTTTACTTGGGGACAAGTAAAGGTTTAAGTGCGATGAGGTTTGATAGGGGTCAAAAACCCCTATCTTTGGGTATGGTTTTAGGACGGGTTTTTTAGCGTTATTTCATGAATAAGCGAGCAATTCTCGCATTTATATGCTTTTGTGTGAGTTAGTTAGAAATTGGAAATGTTTTATTTACTTTTCGTTGTTTAGGCTCGTTTTCTGGTTATTTTAGGCAAATATGGCCAAAATAGCATGTATGTTAAATTTCCATTATCTTTTTTAGCTAATTGATCCGCCAAAAGTCGCACCAAACGGAGTGTTTGCTCAAAATGAGCGATTGGCGGGTCAATTTAGCCCTGGGACTAATGCTATTTGGAGTTTTCGTGCATGTGCAGGAATGAGTTCGGGCGAAAATTACATTTTGGGACATCCAGCGATCGCGCAAAGGCGTGTTGGGCAAAACCGCTCGTCGAACTTGCCTTCGTAGGCCAGCTCGCCGAGCAGGCCCTCAGGGGCCTACTCGACCGAGCTAGAGGCCAGCTCGCGGTGAGCTGGCCTGCAAGAGCCAGCTCACCGAGCTGGCTGGCCCAGCTCGGCGAGCTGACCTGCGGAAATCAGTCAAAAGACTGATTCCCGGCCCCATGAAGTCACGATCGGCCCCATGTCTTCCCACCTGCAAAAGGACACGAATTAGGTCAGAAAGAGGGCCCGAGCCGCGTCTATAAATAGGAATTTCCAATTGTAAATTAGACATCTTTCATTATTGTAAATTACCTTAGCTTTTCACCCTTGAAGAATTCTCTCCACCTTCTCCATCTCCTTCAACCTCCATTGAAGAAGCTCCGAAGCTCCATCCACCGAGAATTATTCAAGGTCCGTCCTTAAGACCTAGAAAGCCGGCTGCAGGGTAGACAGGTTCCCTGAAAGGGATTTTCGTATCACCTTTTATCTTACTATGTTTCTACCCCTTGATACAGTCTATGAATCCTAGGCTAATTGTATCCCGTGACAATATTCTTCGCCTTTAATGATATTTTAGCTCTTGTTTTGTAACATCTCAATCTTGTGCATTCATGACATTTATACACGTGCATTACACGATATTAATTAGAGAAAATTTTACATATTACATGTCAGTCACCCCATGATAGATTCAAATAGAGTGTAAAATTGGGATAACGTGTAAATGTAGAAAATAAAGGTAAATGTGTCTTCAAAGCACATAAACTAGATGAGTAGTTAACAAATACATAATTAGCATGATAATTGATTAATTATAGTATTAGTTAACACTAATCATAAGTGTAACAATGAAAGGGGATGTAGTTGGAAATACACAAATTGGTTTGGACAAATTTGTAACAATGCTAACCTAGATGGATAAACATAATGATTTAATAAATATAATAAAAAAAACAAAGGATATAGTTCAGATTTACCCTGAACCTTTTGGGTAAGAATTCCTTAAAGAACAAAAAGAGAAAAAGGAAGAGAAGAAGAAGGATAAGAAGAAGAAGGCCAGGTTCTGGTCTTACCTTTTTTAGGATTTTAGGTGAGAACAAAGTAGGGGTGCCGCCATGGGAAACCTGGTTAGGCCCGTGAAACGTTCTGAACTCAAACCGCTTTCTCTCCAAGTTTTGGTGTGTAGAAGAAGGTATGCTGTTCACTTGTTTTGTACACTCAATTTCATGTCTTTAGAGTCCGATTTTGAGAATCTTAAAGAAGAGAAAGTTGTAAGGTTATGTCTTAGTTAAATTCCAGAATTCGTTTCATGCTATTTGGGTAAGTATACTAGGAGATATGATAGTATCAATCAGACTAGGTCTAATCTGTACTTGACTTGTTTCTTTTTGTATAGTTTGGGACATCTTAGGGTCCGAATTTGAGGAAGGTATAAAAATGAAAGTTAATCCTTTATGTGTTGAGTAAACCCCTGTAAAGTGTGGTTAGGATTGGATAAGTAAGTAGTGAGAAAATCACTAAGGAAGTGTAGGTGTACTGTGTTGCATAGATGCTGAAACAGGGTCAAATTGTAAATTTTACTGGCAATTATGTAGAGCTCCTAAAATTCTGATATTTGGATATTTTATACCTCTATATGTCTAGTTTTCTTACCAAAAAGAATCATAGCAGTAGGAGTTATACGTTTTAAGTTATGATTAAATTAGCAAAACTGGTACAGGTGCATTGATGCTGAGATAGGATGCCAAAGAAAATTTTTCCATAAATCGGGTGGTTCTGGAAAAATTATAAAATTTTCATATGATCTTTATATATGAGTCAGGAGTATAACAAAACAAGAATTAGGTAAGTTGGTTTAGTATAGAGAGAGTTACAAGGTTTTTGGTATGGACGGGTTATTGAGAACTATTATGTGATCTTGAAGTTTACGGAATAAAAGAAGAATAAGAAAATGAAATTTGGTAAATAAAAAATGAATTCTCTTTAATCATATGTGAACCTATACGTATAGGTACTCAAAACTTTGAAGACATTCCGGAGGAAGGTACAAGTCGCCGTCAAGGAAGCTAACGGCTTCGTTGTGAGTATACACATGATATGAATATTTTGGCTTCTGAAGTTGTGATTGAAATGTTGATATGACTTGCTACTTGGTGATATAGTGCATTGTTTTGCTATGTTTGATGTGAATTGATAAATGATTGAAGTACTTGTGATAGAATGACTTAAATGCAAAGTATGTGTACATGTTGCATAAAACGTAAATGGCGTTGTGGCATACCGGTTTAGGCACTTATGACTACTTGATTATATGGACTACTTGGACCTATATGGTCAGATATATGGACCACTTGGATCTATATGGTCATTTATATGGACTACTTGATTATGTGGGCCGAAAGGTCGAATTATGAAATTACGAGGCTGTACAGCAATACCTGTGTTACCATTTACCTGCTACTTGATCCCGGGAAGTGTCTAGCTGGTGGTGTCACAACAAAATTAAGAAAAGGCTTATCATTTGCATATGCATGAATTTGTACATGTGTATGTGTATGTGCTTTATAATTCATTGATTGTTTATATTCACTGAGTGACGACTCATATAAATCGCTAAATTTTTCAGTTGGTTGATGAAGTAGATGACCAAGAGTTTCTAGAAGGTTCAGATATTATAGATAGCATGGATGAAAGGTCGGTTGGCTGTGTTCCATCTCGCGCTCTCTCCTCTCATTCCTAGCATGTAGAATATTTGAAGTTTGGGTGAACTACAAACATAGTCTGTAACATATGTAATCATAAATAAAGTCTGTAATCTAAATGGTTACATATATGTATGTGTTTTTGTATGTTTTGAATGACTATGAGATATAGAATCAATATTGTCTGATATGTGTTAAAACTAAATGATATACGGCTAGGGTGTTACATTTGTTGGTATCAGAGCAGGGATATGACCATAGGGACATACATATGCATACATGACATCATATTTATATGCATTGTCTATAACATGAGATTGTAATCATATAGGTTTGTGGAAGTTGGTGAAGAGAATAGGAACAGAATGGAAATGAGGAGAGAGGAACCAGCCAGACCAATTGTTATAAGAGCACCACAAAATCAACCACATGACAATGCACAAGCATCACCTGCACATTCTCATACATCAAATTTGCATCGTCAAGCTCCTCCTTTTGAGCAGAGACAGAATCATATGGTTCAAAGGGAAAGGAGGTTCGATAAACTGAAAAGGCAAGGTGCTGAAGAATTTACTGGTACCACTGATCCTACACAAGCAGAAAGATGGTTGAAGAGGATAGAGAGGGTTTTCAACTTGATGAAGTGCACACCTGAAGAAAAATTTGACTATGCTGTGTTCTTACTTCAGGGAGATGCATATGATTGGTGGGAAACTATTCCTAACAGTACGGTTCAGCCTCCTGTTTTAACATGGGATGATTTTGTTGTTGAGTTTCGCAATAACTATATGCCAGAAGTGTATTTAGATGATAAAAGGAGAGAATTCTTGAATTTGAAGAAGGGAAAAATGAGTGTCGCTGAATATGAAGTGAAATTTAATCAGTTGTCAACTTATGTATCTTCTTTGGTGGCAACAGAAAAAGATAAATGCAGACAATTTGAAGAAGGGTTGATGTTTGAGATTCGAAATAGAATTACAGCTTCTGATCTTGAAACATATGTGAAACTTAAAGCTGCAGCAATTAGAGGTGAAAGGTTAGAAAGGGAGAGAGTTGATTTCAAATCAAAACGGGGGTACAGTGATTTTAGGGCTGAACAAAGTAAAAAGTTTACCAAGCGCCGGGCTAATTCGTCTCCTTCCCAATTATCCAATAGAGGAGCGTATTCTGCAAATAGAGGAGGGAGAATGAGTGCTCCATCTTATTCAAGGCAGAGTCAGAGACAAAACTCAGGGGTGAGATCTACATGCAATGAATGTGGAAGATATCATGAGGGAGAATGTAGGAAATTGACTGGAGGATGTTTTTACTGTGGCTCTTTAGACCATTTGATACGTAATTGTCCAAAACAAAGAGAAGTTGAGAAAGAGGGTTCTGAGGCTACAGTGCAAAATACTAGAGCAAGTGGAATTGTTGCACCAGCAGGCAGAGGTAGGGGTAGAGGAACAAGTACTACAGGAGGCATTGGTAGATCTGAAACTCAGAGTTCTAAACATCCAACTCAAGTTCGAGCGTTTGCTTTAACTAGACAAGAAGCCATTGATGCACCACAAGTTGTTACAGGTAAACTTTTAATCTGCAATCTCGAAGCTTATGCATTAATTGATCCAGGATCCTCTCATTCATTTATATCATCAAATCTGGCATCACATTTGCATATAGATTGTGAATCCTTGAATATCCTTTACCTCGGATAGATGATTTATTTGATCAGCTACAGGGAGCATGTGTGTTTTCTAAAATTGATTTGAGATCGGGGTATCATCAACTTAAAATTTCAGAGCAAGATGTTTCAAAGACTGCTTTTCGAACTCGATATGGACATTATGAATTTCTTGTGATGCCGTTTGGGTTGACAAATGCACCAGCAGCGTTTATGGCACTAATGAATAAGGTATTTCAGAAGTACCTTGACAAATTTGTAATTGTGTTCATTGATGACATCCTGGTGTATTCAAAGAGTAAGGAGGAACACGAACAACATTTGAAAATAGTGTTACAGATATTGAGGAAGAAGCAGTTATATGCAAAATTCAGCAAATGCGAATTTTAGATAGATCGGGCTGTATTTTTGGGACATGTGGTTTCTGTTCAGGGTATACAAGTAGATCCTCAGAAGATTGAAGCAATAGTTAACTGGGAAACACCGAAAAATGTAGCAGAAGTAAGGAGTTTTCTAGGTTTAGCTGGATACTATAGACGATTTGTTGAAGGGTTTTCTCTCATTGCTGCTCCATTGACAAAGTTATTAAGGAAGAATGTGTCATTTCAATGGACAGAGGCTTGTCAGAAAAGTTTTGAAGAGTTACAAAGGCGGTTAACTTCTGCTCCAATTTTGACAATTCCTACTAGCACAGGCGGATTTGTGGTATATAGTGATGCATCTCATCAAGGTTTGGGGTGTGTTTTAATGCAACATGGTAAGGTAATTGCATATGCATCTAGACAATTAAAACCATATGAATTATCTTACCCTGTGCATGATCTTGAACTTGCTGCTGTGGTGTTTGCTTTGAAAATTTGGAGACATTATTTGTATGGAGAAACATTTCAAATTTTCACTGATCATAAGAGTTTGAAATATTTACTGAGTCAAAAGGAGTTGAATATGAGACAGAGAAGGTGGTTGGAATTATTAAAAGATTATGATTGCACTATAGAATACCATCCTGGAAAAGCAAATGTGGTTGCAGATGCTTTAAGTAGAAAATCTAGTGGCATGTTGGCTAATGTTCAGGTATCCAAATTCCCTTATTTGGTGCAACTCCGCGCTATGAATGTTGAGTTAAATTTGAATGAGGATGGAGTTTTGTTGGCCAATTTGAAAGTGAGGCCAATGTTACAGGATAAGATAAAAGAAACTCAGACCCGAGATCCAAAGTTGAAGCAGATAATGGAGAGTGTTGAAAATGGAAAAAGTACTAATTTTACGATTGAAAATGGTGCTTTGATGTTAGAACAAAGAATTTGTGTGCCAGATGTTGATAATCTTCGGAAAGAGATTCTAGAAGAAGCTCATACTGCTCCATACGCCATGCATCCCGGTATGACAAAAATGTACAATACTTTACGGACTCATTTTTGGTGGCCTAAGATGAAGAAAGATGTAACAGAATATGTTTCTAAATGTTTGACTTGTCAACAAATAAAAGTTGAACATCAAGCTCCAGTGGGAAAATTGCATCCTTTGTCAATACCAGTTTGGAAGTGGGAAAGAATCACTATGAATTTTGTCTATGGGCTTCCAAGAACTCCAGGCAAGAATGATGCTATTTGGGTGATTGTGGATCGATTGACAAAGTCAGCTCACTTTTTACCTATACGATGGGGTTGTTCACTTGAGAATTTGGCGAAGAAGTATGTGAATGAAATTGTTCGATTACATGGAGTACCATTGTCTATTGTATCTGATAGAGACCCCCGATTTACATCACGGTTTTGGATGAGTTTACAGCAAGCATTGGGCATAAAATTGAATTTTAGTACCGCATTTCATCCTCAAACTGATGGCCAGTCAGAGAGAACGATTCAAACATAAGAAGATATGCTTCGGGCTTGTGTTCTAGAGTTCAAAGGTGCGTGGGATGAATATATTGCTTTGATAGAATTTGCTTATAACAATCATTATCATAGCAGTATAGGTATGGCACCATATGAAACATTGTATGGAAGGAAATGTAGAAGTCCAATCTACTGGGATGAAGAAGGCATGCGTGTTTTAGAAGGTCCTGAGATTGTGCAAAATACAATGGAGAAAGTGAAGGTAATCAGAAGCAAATTGAAAGCAGCACAGGATAGACAGAAAAGTTATGCTGATCAGCACAGGAGAGAAATAGAATATGCTGTGGGAGACAAAGTATTTCTGCGAGTATCACCTTGGAAAGGCGTACTGAGATTTGGAAAGAAAGGTAAATTAAGTCCAAGGTATATTGGACCGTATGAAATTCTTGAAAAAGTTGGTCCTCTTGCTTATAAGTTAGCATTACCACCAGAGTTAGCTCAGATCCATGATGTTTTTCATGTAAGTATGCTCATAAGATACCGATCAGATCCTACGCATATTCTAAGTAGTCAAGAAATTGAAGTTGTTGATAATCTTAGTTATGTGGAAGAGCCAGTAGCAATCATTGGGTATAAAAGCAAACAATTACAGAACAAAGAGATACCCTTAGTTAAGGTACTATGGAGAAGTCATTCAGTAGAGGAAGCTACATGGGAAACTGAAGAAAGGATGAGGAAGGAGTACCCATACTTATTTCACGAATCAGGTAATGAATTTTCGGAGGAAATTCTTTAAAAGAGGAGGAGAAATGTAACATCTCAATCTTTTGCATTCATGACATTTAGACACGTGCATTACACGATATTAATTAGAGAAAATTTTACATCTTACATGTCAGTCACCCCATGATAGATTCAAATAGAGTGTAAAATCGGGATAACGTGTAAATGTAGAAAATAAAGGTAAATGTGTCTTCAAAGCACATAAACTAGAGTAGTTAACAAATACATAATTAGCATGATAATTGATTAATTATAGTATTAGTTAACACTAATCATAAGTGTAACAATGAAAGGGGATGTAGTTGGAAATACACAAATTGGTTTGGATAAATTTGTAATAATGCTAACCTAGATGGATAAACATAATGATTTAATAAATATAATAAAAAAACAAAGGATATAGTTCAGATTTATCCTGAACTTTTTGGGTAAGAATTCCTTAAAGAACAAAAAGAGAAAAAGGAAGAGAAGAAGAAGAGGTAGAAGAAGAGGTAGAAGAAGGTATGCTGTTCACTTGTTTTGTACACTCAATTTCATGTCTTTAGAGTCCGATTTTGAGAATCTTAAAGAAGAGAAAGTTTCAAGGTTATGTCTTAGTTAAATTCCAGAATTCGTTTCATGCTATTTGGGTAAGTATACTAGGAGATATGATAGTATCAATCAGACTAGGTCTAATCTGCAATCAGTACTTGAGTTGTTTCTTTTTGTATAGTTTGGGACATCTTAGTGTCCGAATTTGAGGAAGGTATAAAAGTGAAAGTTGATCCTTTATGTGTTGAGTAAACCTCTGTAAAGTGTGGTTAGGATTGGATAAGTAAGTAGTGAGAAAATCACTAAGGAAGTGTAGGTGTGCTGTGTTGCATAGATGCTGAAACAGGATCAACTTGTAAATTTTACTGGCAATTATGTAGAGCTCTTAAAATTTTGATATTTGGATATGTTATATCTCTATATGTCTAGTTTTCTTACCAAAAATAATCAGAGCAATAGGAGTTATACGTTTTAAGTTATGATTAAATTAGCAAAACTGGTACATGTGCATTGATGCTGAGATAGGATGCCAAAGAAAATTTTGCCATAAATCGGGTGGTTCTGGAAAAATTATAAATTTTTTATATGATCTTCATATATGAGTCAGGAGTATAACAAAACAAGAATTAGGTAAGTTGGTTTAGTATAGAGAGAGTTACAAGGTTTTTGGTATGGACGGGTTATTGAGAACTATTATGTGATCTTGAAGTTTACGGAATAAAAGAAGAATAAGAAAATGAAATTTGGTAAATAAAAAATGAAGTCTCTTTAATCATATGTGAACCTATACGTATAGGTACTCAAAACTTTGAAGGAGGAAGGTACAAGTCACCGTCAAGGAAGCTAGCGGCTTCGTTGTGAGTATAAACATGATATGAATATTTTGGCTTCTGAAGTTGTGATTGAAATGTTGATATGACTTGCTACTTGGTGATATAGTGCATTGTTTTGCTATGTTTGATGTGAATTGATAAATGATTGAAGTACTTGTGATGGAATGACTTAAATGCAAAGTATGTGTACATGTTGCATAAAACGTAAATGGCGCTGTGGCATACCGGTTTAGGCACTTATGACTACTTGATTATATGGACTACTTGGACCTATATGGTCAGATATATGGACTACTTGGACCTATATGGTCAAATATATGGACTACTTGGACCTATATGGTCATTTATATGGACTACTTGATTATGTGGGCCGAAAGATCGAATTATGAAATTACGAGGCTATACAGCAATACCTGTGTTACCGTTTACCTGCTACTTGATCCCGGGAAGTTTCTAGCTGGTGGTGTCACAACAAAATTAAGAAAAGGCTTATCATTTGCATATGCATGAATTTGTACATGTGTATGTGCTTTATAATTCATTGATTGTTTATATTCATTGAGTGGCGACTCATATATATCGCTAAATTTTTCAGTTGGTTGATGAAGTAGATGACCAAGAGTTTCTAGAAAGTTCAGATATTGTAGACAGCATGGATGAAAGGTCGGTTGGCTGTGTTCCATCTCGCGCTCTCTCCTCTCATTCCTAGCATGTAGAATATTTAAAGTTTGGGTGAACTACAAACATAGTCTGTAACATATGTAATCATAAATAAAGTCTGTAATCTAAATGGTTACATATATGTATGTGTTTTTGTATGTTTTGAATGACTATGAGATATAGAATCAATATTGTCTGATATGTGTTAAAACTAAGTGATATACGGCTAGGGTGTTACATGTTTTGTTCTATGGTTATTTGTTTAATCTTTGTCTTATGCTTTATTCAATTGGTTTAACTCATTCAAAAGCCCCAAAATCTAGTAGGCACATATTGCGAGCTGAATCTGACCTAGTCAGAGCCTAGGAGATTGACGACCTCTTAGTTGATTAAGCCAAAATTATTGAGCCTTAGACCTAGTTTCGGCCTTACAAGGGAATCACGCACTAGGGACTTTAGGAGGGTAAGTAGGGTTAATCGCCTTAAATACAAGTGACTTAGATTAGGTTTTTAATCTATTGACCTAATAATCTATCTTCATCGTTATTGTTCATACCATGTTCCTTCGGGTAATTGCATTAGTGAAAGATCACCTAGGAGTAGTTTAACTTAATTAGGAGTAGAATAACTTAGTTCGAATTAGTACAACTTAGCTAGGAGTAGCATAATTCAACTAGGAGTAGATTAACTTAAACAAAACCAACTCAAAACCCACACAGCCTAAATAACACCTGAGACCAAGTAGCTCGATACTTGTGGTAAATAAGTCCTATGGATTCGATACCTGGACTTTCCAGATTTTATTACTTGATAACGATGGGGTACACTTATCCCTTAGTCGGCCTCAGCGGTGAACGACGCCGCTGAGGCGCGTCAGATACCATCTCATTAGGGAGATAATAGCCAAGGGAGATGTGAGAATAGAAAGAGTACCTACTAAGGACAACGTTGCAGATCCGTTGACCAAGCCATTACCACAAAGAGCTCATGATCGACATCTTAGTTCTTCTGGTATTAGTTTCAGAAACAATTTGCTTTAGTCCAAGTGGGAGAATGTTGGAGTTTAGTGTCCTAAAGATAATTGTTTTAGGATATGAATATTTATGAATAAATTGTTTATTTAATCATTTGTTTAATCAGATATATAGCATAACTGAAACTATATATAAAAGGCATTAATCTTTCATAAAGAAAGTAATCCTAAGTTTATTTAAGTAGTTATAAAGTGTTCATACAAGCATGAAGTGAGACTATACTTTATAATAGACCAATAGACTTAAAATCAACCCAAGTCAAGTAATGTGTTATAGGGGTTGGCATATTACTGTTGAGACTTGCATGTAATAGTGTTTTCTGTCGAGACAGAGAGCTGATCTCACAAGCTTTAGATATAAAGATATCTAGACAGTTACATGGATCCGGTGAAGGAGTTCATTAGGATTGGGACTCGACTTGAGATAGCAGCATGGATTGATTTATCTAAGTGTCAACTGTTCATCTCATTAGTATTAGTAGTTATAACTAATCCTTAGTAGTTATAACTAATCCTCAGACTCAAACATTCATTAATTAGTGATTCTGGATTATGGAGTGTGATGCTTTGATTCTGTGCGAGCACGATCCACTACAGGGGAGGCCCTAGGGTGTGTGAGAGCAGGGTTGGGTATCACATAAAGTAATTGCAAAATAGTTAATGTTAGATTGAGCATTCGTCACTCCTGATAAATGGAAGATATATCCAAATGGCCGCTTGTGGTGAATTGACTGAAATCCTTGCAATATGATACAGTTAAGAGTAGAAATAGAAATTTCACTTAACTTATCTTTCAGGGTAAATTCAACATGTACAAGTAAAAACGGACTCTTCGTTATATGTAACCTTGACACGTTCCATGGTTATAAGGAATTGACCACATGATATAGTTGATGAAGGATCGTATTATACTGCACCTAATGCGGAAAGGTTAACGTTAGTATTCAACCTGACTTCTTATTTGCACTAGGAGAATGTCTTAGGTTCTGCCAGTAATAGCTTGCGAAGACATTCCGTTATATACATGTTGAAATTAATGAGGATGAATTAAATTTCAAAGGCTATATATGGCTAGTAGCAATAAGAACCTAATGGGTCGCACATGGGACTTGGAACTAGAGGACGAAATGGTAATTAATGGGACATAGTAGCATGGGCCGAAATTTAGTTTATATTAGGGATAAATTAATTTGATTGATAATTATAATTAGAATATAATTGTAAATGAAATTATAGGATTATCTGATAATACTAATTAGAGGTTTTAATGTGATTATAACTCTAATTATTTATCCCTAATATAAATTAAATAAGTAATTAGATTAGTGATATTATCTAAATATAATTAGTTATTATTTAGATAATAATAAATATTTATTTAATTATCTAATTAGTAATTCTATTCCGAATTGAATTCTGTTTGATTAATCAAATAATACAACTAGGGTTAGGATTTGAGAAGTCTATAAATAGACCCTCTCCCTATAGAATTTCGGCCAACACATAACAGGAGGCTAAGGAATTGTTCCAAAATCATCCCGGCTTAATTACTATCTTTCTTACTCTCTCTTTGATCTTGTGTCGATTCCTTTAGAGGCAATCCTTGCGATTGCTATTCATTAAGGTTGATTACTAACAGTTCTCTTTTTCGGTGTTAATCATTGTTCGTGGCTCACGGATTAAATATAAGAGTTGTGGGCACTTCGTTTGCAACTGTAGATAGTTCGTCAGATAAGGTATTTCACTCTATCCTTCTTTATATGAAATAACAATTAACAGATCTTGGAAAAGTGAAATAGATAAAATTTTATTATTCCGATGTGCCTAGTCTTGTCTATTTTCCTTCAAGTTATAGATTTAAACACAAAAAGAGAGCAATATAAATAAGTTAGAATGAAAGGATTAGAGAAATAGTTACACATCGATTTATACTGGTTTGACCTCTTGCCTCCATCCACTCCCCAGAATACCTTCTTCTGGGTTTTAATCCACTAATGAACTATTTCCAATAGGTAGAGCACAAACCCTTATAATAGATACAGAGGCTCTGTAAAGTACCATCCTTTACACTCAACACTCAGTTATCTATCTACTTCTCTTGCTATTCACCTATAACCGAAGTGGATAGAAGAGCTTCTGAACTTTCTTAAGCTATTGATAAGTTTGTTCTTACTCATAACATAATAAAAAAATATAAGCTATATTACAAGAATGAAAACAGTAAATGTGTATGAGCTTTTGCTTTGCTTTTGGAACTTCAAAGATGATTCTTTCTAGATTTTAGCGTTGATCATTAAGTCCAAAATGAGCAAATGATGGGGTTTTTACAGTGACACTTTGAGGCGGGTGATTTCAAAATTCAAAATAATCGTCGCTTTCATCCTCAGTACTTAGTGCACTCAGCCAATCGTTGAGCTTCTCTTTTTCATTTCATCCAGGACACAACACGCTTCTGGGTCTTGACAGAGGCAACACAAATGAGGTAATTGTTGAAACACCTTTCCACATAATTTTGATTTGACAACATTGTTTAAGTATAATTGAAATACATATTCTAAACACACTAAGTTTAAATGCTTTGATTTATTCTACTAATGTGTTTGTTCAATGTTGAGTTAAATTGTTTATAAGACACAAGAATTAAAAGGCCCAAGCCCAATACAAGTGTTAAAGCCCAAGTCAAACAACTCAGTACAACTCGGCTCGCGTCTGTTAAAACGTTATCGCTTTGGACAAAACGCAACTCAGCAAGAGAAGGATCTAGAAGACCTTCGGGAACAACTCAAGATGAAGCTGCTGAATAGTCTCGACAAAGCGTACAAGACAGCAGCTGGCAAATGAAAACTTCCAGACAAAGTATTTTTACTTTGGGTAAAGTTCAAACGACACAGTATGCTATCCAGTTGACTTTACCATAAAAGGAGAGACAGTCCGCTGAGCTGATCGAGGACAGAAGATACACAATTCTGATTGGCCGAGAGCTCTGAGCAAGTCAGGATGACAACGACAGGTAGCCGTTTCCTTCCAACGGTTATTTCGAAATTCGAAATGACCGATGCCCAGACGTCTCTATAAATAGTGCCATCAGAAGCTTCACTCAATAACAGAACTTGATCAAGCCATTACGCTGACCAAATTTCTACACAAGTTCTGCAAGCAAAGAAGCAAAGCAAATCTTACACTACAATTCTTATATCTGTGTAAAAGTCTAGAGTGATTATTTCAATCGTCTAAAGTGTCTTAGCAAATCTTTGTATAGGACAAAACACTTATCATTTCTAGAAGATAGAAATGAGAGGCTGAGTACTCGGTTATAGTACTCAGCGAGAGATTAGGATTGAGTAGAGGTATAGAGGAAGGTACTCTTGTTATACTCAGTTGCTAAGATTGTAAAAGGTTTGAGGCTTTACCTTTAAAGAGCTCAGTAGAGGATTCGAAATCTCGGAACGTGTTCCGGGGATAAGACGTAGGCTTAGAAGAAGCCGAACCTGGATAAATCTGCTGAGTAAAGTATTTCTTACCTTTAACTCCTTATTTACATTGCTTGCTTAAAATAACCAAAAACTGACCAAGTAAAGAGGTCAAGTTGAGTTGTGCGCGTTAAACGTTTGAGCTCAGGAATAGACTCTAAGTGCTATCTCCTGACTCAAGCTAAGAAACTGACCTAGTCACCAGTTGACTAAGCCAGTATCTTGCTGTTTACTCAGCGCCGCTGTTAAAACCTTTTTCCTTAGAAAAAGAAGTCTGCCCTAATTGCGAAAAAGTTTAAATAGTTCCTAACCTCCCCTTGGAACTATACTTGCAACCTTACAAGGTACCAACAAGTGGTATCAGAGCTTAAAAGCTCACTGTAAAAGGTCTAACAACCTTGAGCTGATCCCTACCATGGGCGAAAACAGCACTCGGTTTCTCCCTGGAAACCAAACAACTTAGATATTGCCTGAGGGGCTGTCTATTACTAGGCCTCCCCTATTCTTCGGGTCAAACTATACCTTCTGGAAGAATAGGATGAAAAATTTCATTCAGGCTACAAACATGAGTGCCTGGCTATCTATAGTCCAAGGCCCATTTGTACCTGTCGAAGTTGTGGCTGGCCAAACAGTTGTAAAAGCTGAGGCCAAATGGACATAGGATGATCTTAAGAAGCTTCAAAATCACGCTTCGGCTATCAATATGCTTCACTGTGCGCTCGATGCTGCAGAATATAATAAAATCTCAGGTTGTGAGTCGGCACAAGAGATCTGGAAAAAGCTGGAAGTCACCTACGAGGGAACAAACAAAGTAAAGGAGTCCAAGGTGAATCAACAGATGAGACTGTTCGAGATGAACAATGATGAGGGCATTTCAGACATGAATGCAAGGTTCACCAACATCATTAATGAGCTCAAGAGACTTGGAAAAATCTTCACTGAGGAAGAACAAGTCAAAAAGATACTCAGGAGTCTTCCTAAAGATTGGCAAGCAAAGAAGACAGCAGTTGAGGAAGCTCAGGATTTAACCACCTACAAATATGACGAACTCATCGGTTCATTGCTGACCCATGAGATATCCATGAAAAACTTTGAGGTGAAGGAAAAATCTGAAGACAAGAAGCAGAAATCCCTTGTCATGAAAGCTGACTCTACTGACGGGAGCTCAACTGATGATGAGGAGATGGCTATGTTCACAAGGAAGATGAAAAGGCTATTCAGGAAAAATGACAAATACTCTAAGAAGCCTTACAGAAAGTTTGATAAGTATAAAGCTGACTCAAGCGACAACAAATACAAAAAGGACAGCTCAAAGCCCATTACATGCTTTGAGTGCCATCAAACCGGCCATATTAAGTCAAGCTGCCCCACACTGAGGAAAGACAAGAAAAGTGGCAAAAAGGCAATGGTGGCTACATGGAGTGACAGTGATGAGTCTTCATCCACAGAAACTGAGGCCACCGAGTCAGCGAAGATATGCTTCATGGCTGACGAACTTGCTGAGCCATGCGTCTCTGAGCATGCTGACCTATCCGTCGCATCAGATGACGATGAGCAATCAAATGAGGTAATTTCTCTTCCCCAGCTCAGAAACGATATGGTTAATGCCCTGAGTGATCTCTACACACTTGTCAAGAAGTGTAATAAGAAAGTTAGAGCACTCAGCAGGCGCTGTGACGAAGTGGAAGAGGTCAAACTGAGTGACCTCAGATTCCTTCTTCAGGACAATACAACTCTGCATGATAACATGAAGATCATACATGAGTCTGTCTCTGAAGTCCAGTCAGTTTCAAAGAAACTGAGAAAGGACGTCACAACTATCCAGAACCAACTAAAGGTTCCAAATAAAAGAAACATTCCTCTAAGAACTCAGTACCAAGGTACTCAGCAGAGATGGAATCCCCAGCGAAAAGTCCAGTGTGACTTTTGTGGGAAGAAAGGACACACCACTAAGGTGTGCTGGCACGCTCAGCACTGGGGTGCTGACAAGTCAGTCAAATATCCTAAACAGAAGGTCAGTTGTGACTTCTGTGGAAAGAATGGCCATACTGTCCATGTATGCCGCCATAAAATAAAATATGATACTTTACTTATTGCACCTAACAAGCAAGAACCCAAAAAGAATTGGGTACCTAAAAGTAACTAGTTACAATGCAGGTAAGCCTGAGATGTGCCGAGAAGTCAAAGATATGGTATATTGACAGCGCATGCTCAAGGCATATGACGGGTGATGAAACTCAGTTCATCATGTTTGAGCGTAAACGAGGAGGGAGCGTAAGTTTTGGAGACAACAAGAAGGGTAAGATAGTAGGGTCAGGAACCATCGGAGGTAATCCTACTATTGAATCTGTCTCCCTAGTCAGCAGACTCAAATATAACTTACTCAGCGTAGCTCAGCTATGTGACAATGGGAGAAAAGTTATATTTGATGCTACTGGATGTAAAATATACGAGGGTAAAACAAATGAGTTAATCTTAACTGCCCCTCGCATAGATAATGTCTTTATGCTAGACTGAGAGAAAAAGTTTTCAAAAACTGTGTGCTTAGTATCAAAGGAAGAGAATTCCTGGCTATGGCACAGGAGACTTGGTCATGTAAGCATGGACCTCCTGGCCAAACTAGCAAGAAAGCAATTGGTTGAGGGACTGCCCGAACTTAAATTTGAAAAAGATCAATTATGCCACAATTGCCAAGCTGGAAAACAAACCAAACAATCTTTTCATAGCAAAAATATTGTCTCAACTAAGCGTCCGTTAGAGTTACTACACTTGGATCTCTTCGGTCCAGTCCAGCCGCTGAGTCTGGGTGGAAGAAGATTTTCCTTGGTCATTGTAAATGACTTCTCTCGGTATACGTGGGTCATCTTGCTGACCAGCAAGGATGAAACCTTTGAGACATTTTCAAATTTGGTTAAAAAAATTGAAAATGAAAAAGACCTAAAATTAGCTCACATCCGTAGTGATAATGGTGGAGAATTCAAAAACCAAAAGTTTGTTGAATTCTGTGAAGCCAGCGGCATTGACCATAATTTTTCTGCTCCTAGAACACCTCAGCAAAATGGGGTTGTAGAAAGGAAGAACAGAACTCTGGTTGAAATAGCCAGGACAATGCTGGATGAGCATAGGCTTCCAAAGTATTTTTGGGGAGAGGCTGTTAACACAGCGTGCTATATTCTTAATAGGGCTCTAGTTAGACCTATACTCAAGAAAACCCCCTATGAACTTTGGAAAGGACGAAAGCCCAATATTGGATACTTTCGTGCCTTTGGTTGTAGATGTTTTATTTTAAATACCAAAGATAGCTTAGCAAAGTTTGACTCAAAAGCTGATGAGGCTATCTTTTTGGGCTACTCAACAAACAGCAAAGCATACAGAGTTTTTAATAAGCGAACTCAAGTTTTAGAAGAGTCAGTACATGTAGAGTTCGACGAAACTAACCCTGCAGGTAGATACCAGCCGCTGACCAAAGATGATCCACACTTAGTAACCACCGCTGACCAAGAACCAGCTACTGAGTCATTCACGAAAAGGCTGACCAAGAGTAAGAGTGAACCTAAGATTACTTTTACTGACCCATCTACTTCTGCAGAGATTGTTGAAACACAGACAGCACAAGACATGAATCTACCTAAAGAGATAAGGATCCCAAGAGGGCACTCAGAGAGTGCGATCCTTGATTCTGCTGGGAATACCCTGATGACGAGGAATCAACTCAGGAAGTACCTCAGCAATGTAGCCTTTGTCTCAGTACAGGAACCTAAGAACTTCGATGATGCTGAGGAAGATGAATTCTGGATGAACGCAATGCAAGAGGAGCTCGATCAATTCAGAAGAAACGATGTATGGGAGCTAGTGCCTCATCCAAAGAGTCAAAAGACCATTGGAACAAGATGGGTCTTCAGGAACAAGATGGATGAACAAGGAAATGTAGTCAGGAACAAAGCAAGGCTTGTAGCTCAGGGCTACAGTCAGCAAGAAGGTATTGACTACGGTGAGACCTTTGCCCCAGTGGCAAGGCTAGAGGCAATTAGAATTCTATGTGCATATGCATCTTACATGAACTTTAAATTATTCCAAATGGATGTCAAAAGTGCATTTCTTAATGGAGTTATAAACGAGGAGGTTTATGTTAATCAACCTCCAGGTTTTGAGGACCCTAAATTCCCTAACCACGTTTATAAACTCAAAAAGGCTCTGTACGGCCTCAAGCAAGCACCACGTGCTTGGTATGAGAGGCTGACCAGTTTCCTGTTGACTAGAAATTACGTCAGGGGTAAAGCTGATACAACCTTATTCATTAAGAGAAAGGGTAAAGATACCCTGCTGGCCCAAATTTATGTTGATGATATAATATTTGGTGCAACTAACGAATCAATGTGCAAGGAGTTTAGCAAACAAATGCAGACTGAGTTTGAAATGTCCATGATGGGAGAACTCAACTTCTTCCTCGGTCTTCAAATTAAACAAGGAAAGAATGGCATCTTCATCAGTCAAGCTAAATATGCCAATGAGATATTAAAGAAATATGACTTGGAGAATTGCAAGCCAATATCCACTCCTATGGGCACTGACACTGTCTTCTGCGCTGACGAGAATGGTAAGTCAGTAGACAGCAAATTATATCGAGGTATGATAGGCTCTCTACTTTACTTAACAGCCAGTACACCGGACATTCAGTTTTCAGTATGCTACTGTGCTAGATATCAATCTAACCCTAAGGAATCTCATTACATTGCTGTAAAAAGAATCCTTAGATATTTGCAAAGCTCAGTGAACGCAGGTTTATGGTATCCCAATACTCATGATTTTACACTCATCGGATACACTGACGCTGACTATGGACGGGATAAGCTAGAACGTAAAAGCACCTCTGGAGGATGTCACTTCTTAGGAAGCTGTCTTGTATCCTGGTTCAGCAAAAAGCAGGCGTCAGTAGCCTTGTCTACCACTGAAGCTGAGTACATTGCTGCTGGTCATTGTGTTGCTCAAGTCCTATGGATTAAGCAACAGCTTGAAGACTATGGTGTTCAAACGAAGACAATTGAAGTCAAATGTGACAACAAAAGTGCAATTGATCTTTCAAAGAACCCAATTCAACACAGTAGAATGAAGCATGTCAGCATCAGACATCACTTCATTAGAGACCATGTACTCAAGGGTGAGATCAAGCTGACCTTTGTCCCAACGGACGAACAGCTTGCGGATATCTTCACGAAGCCACTGGCTCGTGAGCAGTTCAGCATACTGAGAGAAGCTATTGGTATGTTTAATCCTCTTCAGTAAATTCCTGAACTAAATGAATATGCATGCTGAGTGAATTATTATGCTGAATGATTTTTTTTGCTGTGTACTCATTGAAATTAATTAAACAGCAAATACTGAGTAAACTTGCACACTGAGTAAGTTAGTATAAACTTAAACTTAGAAATCATCCCATTAATGCAATACTGACCACTCAGAATACCAAACGCTTGGCATTCTAAAAGCTGAGTGTTAGATCTGTTAGAATCATTGCAAAAGCACGCGTATAGCCACCTAGGATGACGTACGCACCGAATGTGTCATAAATGCCAGGATTATTGTCGGTTCACAATCCCGAGGCAAAACTGACACATGGATTCGATAAGATCCATTTCTCACCTCTATAAATAATGGGTAATTCCCCATTTTTATTCTTTACGCTTATCGAATACTCTGGCAAAGAAATTCTTTCTCTCTAAAAATTTCTCTAAGCTTTCCCATCCTCAACAATGACTAAGGTTACCTACAACATCTCCGGTGCTGGCCACTCTAAGCCCAGCTCCGATGACACTTCCAGGCAAACCTCTGTGCCGGAACCTACCAAAGTAACCTCACCCAGCAAAGGAAAAGCTGGTCAAGAAAAGCCTGTAAAGGTCAGGACCTACTCAAAGGTCTTTGAAAACGTCCGTGAATGGAAAGTTGAGCCCTCAAGATGGGTATCTGAAGACTTCGTGCAAAATGAACAACCCTTCTGTGAGTGGATTTCACAGAACGGATGGACTGCGCTATTTTCTGTTAGGTATCATACTTACCCTGACCTTGTGAGGGAATTTTACCACAACCTTCGCATTGCAAATGATAATACTGACTATCTTTGCACTGTGGTGAAAGAGAAAACGATCTTCATCAACCCTCTCTACTTAGGAAATTTGCTCCAATTGAAAACTGAGGGAGCGAGGCTGAGAAGATCTGGAGATCAGGATGGCACTGGGTATGCACACAACTTTTGCAAACCTGAGGGCCACTCAGGAGAAGTCTCAGCTTCCTCTATGGGTCAGCACCAGAAGATGGCTCATTACCTGCTGACCTACTTCATCTACCCAAAGATCAACTGCACCACATCAGCAACAAATTTCGAGCAGTGCTTTATATGGCATATGCTGACGTACACTCCAATCAACATGCCAGTTTTTCTCGTCGTTGGCTTCCTACGCAGCACTGGTACGCTGAGGCTAGGATCACTCATCACCAGAATCCTACTTGACCACAAGATTGATCTCGAAGGTGAGGAGAAGACTCGAGGATCTGAGATCACAGCGGCCTCGCTGAGAGCACTAAAATTTGGACAACCCTTGAAGAAAGGTAAAGCTGATGCTGCTGCTGTTGGACAAGCTGAGGGAACTGCTGAGCCAAAGAAAGGGCGAAGGACTAAGGCCCCAGCTTCCCGCAAAAGAAAAACTGATGAGACTCCTTCCAAAGATGTTGAGTCTCCAGCAAAAAGACAGAAGTCAGCTGGTAAGTCAGCTGAGAAACGAAGCAGGCAAGGTGAGCCTGGAACTGAGGAAACTGCTGAGCAACCTCAGAAAAAGCAGAAGCCTTCTACACTGACTCCCCTCAATGCCATACCTACTGACTTCGTTGTACCGGGTGACTCTCACTTCACCCAGTGTCAAGGTACAGAAGCTGAGCATGACGAACATGAGGTACAACTGGATGATCACTTCATCTCCCAAGTTGAGGAAGAACTTGATGGTGACAGTACAGAGGCAGAAGAAGAAGAAGCCAGCGGTCAGGATGACGCTGAGGACTCTGAGGAGACAGCCAGTGAGCATGAAACTGAGCAGGCCAATACTGGGTTGGATGCTAAAGAAGAGCAAGCACTTGACCAACACAATGTTGATCAAGTCCAAGTGCAAACTGACCAACCTGCTGATGAGCAACACGAATCTTCTCCTTCTCACTCAGGAGATCCTACTCAGACTATCACTCCACCTCCTAGAAGAAGAAAGTTGGTTAAGGCCAGTGAAAAGCAAGTCAGTGAACCTCTTGTGCCACCACCAACTCTTCCTGACTTTGTCATCTCAAAGACAACTAAGGACCCCTCTACAGTCAAGCTGACATTTTTCAAATGCCAACAACCCCCTACTGCTTCAGCGTCCTTAGAAAAGCAAGCCTCTGTTTCTTCTCAACAGGAACATGCCGACCAAAATGCTTCCGCCACCTCAACCAGTCAGGTTGAGCCGATTACTGTGAATGCTATTTCTTCAAGCATGGTGCTGACTACACACACTTCTACCGTCAGCACAGACAGTATTCGGATTACCACTTCTCCAACTCAACTCTCTGCCGATCAATCAACTATACCTAAAACTCAAGTGCAGATTGGTACAACTATTCCAATCACTGACCAGGTCACTCCTTTCACTCCTCTTCCTTCCGGTCACACTGATGTCCCTGAAGGCTCACAAAGCTATCTGAATGCCACTGAGTCCGGCAAAAAGATCATTGACTCAGTGCAAGCATTGATCAGAGACCTTCAACAGTCCACTCCTGCTGCTGCTGGGTCTTCAACTTTTGAGAATACTCAGCTTTCCCAGGTCACTCAACTTCTCAACGAAGTTAAGGGACTCAAGGACTTGCTGAATGTAATCATTACCTTCCAAGCACAGCAAGCTAAGCAAGATTCAATCGCCAAACTGGCTGAGATCCAGCTGACAACCGTGCAGTACTTGACCTCCTTACAACAACAAATCCAGAACTTGTCAGTTGTGAACCCCAACCATGCCACTTCCTCTGAAGTCAAGATGCTCTTTGCTCAGCTTCACACTGAGCAACTCAAGACCAACGAGCAAATGGTTTCTTACAATCAGTGCTCAGTAGAGCAAATTGGTGAGGCTATTCACTTGCTTAATCTGAATAAGCAAGAGATGGATACTGACGCAATGAAGCAGAATGAGATGCAGTCTATCATACAACAAACCTTCAACCACATTCGTCATAACAATATTCAACGTCAGTATTACGACACAGCCCTTTTAAAGACCTTTCACCAAATCTTTGCTGGTCTTACTGAAGCTCTCATCTGGCAAGGCAAAGCTCAAACGTTTAGCGTCAATATGCTCAGTGCTGCTGACCTCAACATACCCGCAGAGGTATCAACTGATGGAGTTGCAATTTTTGACGGCGTCAATGAAAGCGCTGACAAACTTAAGGAGCTGTCTAAAGAACTGACTCGAGCTGTCTTAACTGATGCTTTCAAACTTCCTCCTCCTGATGCTGACAAAACGGGGGAGAAAGATAAAGCAGCTAGAGCTCAGCATGAGCGAAGTCAGACTTAAAACAAGAAAAAGAAATAGATAGGCTAGCTCAATATAGACTAAGTCAGATGTAATCTATATGCCTTATCTATAAGTTTTTCTTGTGTAACCACTGACCACTATCAATATATCATATCTGCATCTTTTATTCCTATTCCTGAGTTATGATATATGTTAATATATGTTACTGTGTACTGAGTCATTACGTATCTTCAATTAAATCACCTATGTTTTCTACTTATAAATCTTATTGACTGAATCAAATGCTGATAACATGTTTGACACTGACTTATGTGCTTATAAAACATTGTCTGTTAAGAACTCATTGAACAAATTACTCAGCGCACTCTATATGATTATACCTTCCGCTTAATATTGAGTAAATAGAATATGTTTAATAAGTTGGCCTATATCTGAAAAACTGACCTTAGACTTACTCGAATTAAACCTTTAAATGTTTAGAGTAAAACTAAGTCAGTAGCTCAACCCTTACGGGGGAGTTTGCTAAGTTGAAATAGGTCAACTATCATGGGGGAGCTCAATACTGAGTTCTTCGCTGAATAGTTTTGCCAACATCAAAATGGGGGAGTTTGTTGAAACACCTTTCCACATAATTTTGATTTGACAAAATTGTTTAAGTATAATTGAAATACATATTCTAAACACACTAAGTTTAAATGCTTTGATTTATTCTACTAATGTGTTTGTTCAATGTTGAGTTAAATTGTTTATAAGACACAAGAATTAAAAGGCCCAAGCCCAATACAAGTGTTAAAGCCCAAGTCAAACAACTCAGTACAACTCGGCCCGCGTCTGTTAAAACGTTGTCGCTTTGGACAAAATGCAACTCAGCAAGAGAAGGATCTAGAAGACCTTCGGGAACAACTTCAAGATGAAGCTGCTGAGTAGTCTCGACAAAGCGTATAAGACAGCAGCTGGCAAATGAAAACTTCCAGACAAAGTATTTCTACTTTGGGTAAAGTTCAGACGACACAGTATGCTGTCCAGTTGACTTTACCATAAAAGGAGAGACAGTCTGCTGAGCTGATCGAGGACAGAAGATACACAATTCTGATTGGCCGAGAGCTCTGAGCAAGTCAGGATGACAACGACAGGTAGCCGTTTCCCTCCAATGGTTATTTCGAAATTCGAAATGACCGATGCCCAGACGTCTCTATAAATAGTGCCATTAGAAGCTTCACTCAATAACAGAACTTGATCAAGCCATTACGCTGACCAAATTTCTACACAAGTTCTGCAAGCAAAGAAGCAAAGAAAATCTTACACTACAATTCTTATATCTATGTAAAAGTCTAGAGTGATTATTTCAATCGTCTAAAGTGTCTTAGCAAATCTTTGTATAGGACAAAACACTTATCATTTCTAGAAGATAGAAATGAGAGGCTGAGTACTCAGCGAGAGATTAGGATTGAGTAGAGGTATAGAGGAAGGTACTCTTGTTATACTCCGTTGCTAAGATTGTAAAAGGTTTGAGGCTCTACCTTTAAAGAGCTCAGTAGAAGATTCGAAATCTCGGAACGTGTTCCGGGGACAGGACGTAGGCTTAGAAGAAGCCGAACCTGGATAAATCTAATGAGTAAAGTATGTCTTACCTTTAACTCCTTATTTATATTGCTTGCTTAAAATAACCAAAAACTGACCAAGTAAAGAGGTCAAGTTGAGTTGTGCGCGTTAAACGTCTGAGCTCAGGAATAGACTCTAAGTGCTATCTCCTGACTCAAGCTAAGAAACTGACCTAGTCACCAGTTGACTAAGCCAGTATCTTGCTGTTTACTCAGCGCCGCTGTTAAAACCTTTTTCCTTAGAAAAAGAAGTCTGCCCTAATTGCGAAAAAGTTTAAATAGTTCCTAACCCCCCTTTGGAACTATACTTGCAACCTTACAAGGGACCAACAGTAATGATTCCAAGTTGACTAGGGTACAAGTCGTCTGTTCCTTATACTTCTTTCCTTATATAGAGACACAATGTCAGTGGTCCAGAGTCAATGTTGATCTTGTCTTCTATGCCTTGATCTCTATCTTTCGGAATAAGTCTTCCTTGTGGCATGGACTTTGCTTCTGGATCCTTCCAGCTACTGGGCTGAATTTGATCCTTGGGCCTTTGATCCAATTTCAAGGCCTTTGTGTATATTCCTTTCTTAATCTCATTTAATCAAACATACACTTAACAAACACATTAGTCCAAATAAATCAACATAATGTTTTACTAATTATAGGAATATTAATTTCTTTTAATATTTTTGTCATAATCAAAATTAGTGTCGAAATTGTGTTTCAACAAACAGAAATAACACTTGTTGAGATCAGTTGTCTAACGGAGTAATGTCGATGACGCATGTGTCGATGTTTACCATTATATATCCCATTTTGTGGTCTCTCAATCGTTGCTTGATTATCACAATGTATACATAAGTGTTAAGCCCAAAATATACCTAAAATATCATCAATAATTACATTAATATTGCTACGAATTTATGATATTTATAACCATTTAGAAAGCTTTTACTCTCGAATATGTTTCTTTCATGCAAGGTACATAAATATTTGGTAAAATCCAAATAGGAGTAAAAAGAACTCAAAAATAGAAGAAAAGCCCTACAAAAGGAGTCGAAGACGACGAAAATTAATAACGCCAAGTCGAGGACACGAACGAGAGCGAAAAAGTGAAAAATGCTCCGTACCGCGACCGCGGCCCCCACTATTCACGGTCTCGACACGCGTCCCTCAGCCTCTCCTTCCCTTCGTCTGAAGTACAATTGATGCTCCCCCATTCTCGGTAGAGAATTTAATATTCTCGGTACGAGCAGGAGATTTTAGAGGCCTAGTTACACACTTTCGTTTTCGACGAAACGCGATCGTTCGGGTGGATAAAGACGTCCTTTCGCAGCGGACATGATCCTTCACAACGGACACGGCACTTCAATCAAGACTCTTCAACATCTATAAATAAAGAGTTGATGGAGAGTTGAAAGATAATGTTATACGTGTAGAAGAAAGAGATTAGTGTAGAATTTATGCAGAAATTCCGAATCAAGTGATTCAGAAGTTAGATTTCGATTCTGTTCAAAAGCAATATGATGTACACACATTGTTTACTAAATAATAACAAATTCAGTAGCGTTTAGACATTGTTCCAGTTTAGTTTACATTTTGGTAGTGGACCGACCCAGTCTCTATTACGAAGATTCAACGAGAAGATTGAGTAGAGGATTCGCCCCTGAGTCTAACAAACTCTAACGAAACCCAAGGAAAGGATTGACAACCCGTTCACTTGCACGCTGTCGAAGAATTCAATGCTCCATGTTCTCAGTAAACTTGTATCAATTTATATTTCATCTAATAAAGTCCGTTCTATTCGATAGATTTTTATGCAACACTTATGGTAACCAATCCACTAAAGTGACTGCTGGTGTTTTCATTAAAACGTAGTTTAATTCAACATCTTTACAAGGAAACTTTGTTGAACACTTAGGCAAATTATTATCTCGGTAGAGTTTTAATTTGGTTAAGGGCAATTATCCCGGATAAGGGTTTTGTCGCGTTCAAAGCCTATTAATTAGAGGTTCCGTCATTTATTTCATCTTTATAATTCGTACAAAGTTTAAAGTTGTTTTCTTTGCTTAATGCAAACAAATATACTTGTTTACTTTTTTTAAAGTACTAAAACGTTCCTGTTTTGCAAATTCATTCTTAAATCAGATATCTTCTAACATCTTCATACTCTAATCTAATTCTTACTCTAGCAATTTCAAAACCAAAACCGATTAAACGATTTTTCTATATTATAAACCTTAAAGTAAATTTAACCGATTGAAAATAAGTTTTGTTAAAAAACGTTCCCTGTAGGATCGATATCTTTTATTACTACAAGCGAATACCGTGCACTTGCGGAAATCGCTCAACAAGTTTTTGGCGCCGTTGCCGGGGAATGCCAAAATTTTTGACAAAATTTTAAATTTTTTGTGTTTTATTACGAATCTAGGTTTATTCATACTTATTCAAACTTTTACATTTTATTTATTTTTAATTATTAACATATTTATTTTTCAAATTCTGTTTTGTAGGTAGTTTCGGTTCGTGCGAAATTTCAAGTTCATGCGCAGTTCTCGAAGTTCGGGCACGTCACCAGATCCTATTGACCCAGAAATTGAAAGAACCCTTAAAAAGAATAAGAAAGAAAAGAAAAAGAAAAACAAAACCCCAATAAAAACTAAAATTACCGAGCCAGAAGTTATGACCACACTTATGGATTACGCTAGGCCAGGAGTGGCCGGTGTAACAAACAGTATAGTTAGACCCCAAATTAATGCAAACCAATTTGAAATTAAGTCTGCATTGCTTAATATGTTGCAAAATAATGTAACGTTTTACGGGTTACCTAACGAAAATCCTAATACCCATTTGACAAATTTCTTAGAAATTTGTGACACTTTTAAAATTACTGATGTAACTGCAGAAGCAATCAAACTTCGCCTTTTTCCTTTTACTTTGAAGGATCGAGCCAAAGAATGGTTAACTTCTATGCCAGCCGCATCAATTGAGACTTGGGAGCAATTAGCCCAAGCATTTTTATCAAAAAAATTTCCTTTAGCAAAAACCGCAAGAGTCATTAAAGAGTTAACATCTTTTTCTCAAAATGATAGTGAAACTCTTTATGAGGCTTGGGAACGTTTTAAAGAACTTCAACGTTTATGCCCACACCACCAATTGCCCGCTGAACTTTTAATGCAAAAATTTTATAATGGACTAAATCCTACAACTAGAGGTTCATTGGACGCTATGTCTAGAGGGTTATTCATGAAGAAAACATCTGGCCAAGCAAGAGAACTTTTGGAGGAAATGGCAATCAACAGCTGTATGTGGCCCGCGGAACGTGGACACGTACCATCAACAAAACCATCAGCCTCAACTACTTCATCAGTTAAAGGTATAATGAATCTTGATCCAGTAGCGATGTTGCAAGCCCAATTTTCTTATCGCACAAAATTGATAGGTTTATGGCACCGTGTGATCCTAATGGTAAACCAATCCAAACAGATGTGGATTACGAAGGTATGAGTGAAATTGAACAGGTAAATTTTATCCAAGGGCAAAACCAAACTTATTCCAATACATATAATCCTGGATGGAGAAATCATCCTAACTTTAACTGGAGGGATAATAATAATGCTAATGCTAATCAAAATAGTACTACCAATTATCAAAATCAATCCAGAGACACGATTAGCACTTTATCTTCTAAAATCGACAAATTCATTGATGCTATGAGCGGAAAAATAAGTAATCACGACGATGGTTTTAAACGGATCGAGAATAAATTCGATCAGCTTATTAAAAACCAATCATCTAGCATCCATAATTTGGAGATTCAAATTGGACAACTCGCTAAATCAATTCCATCCCGCAAAGAGGGAAGTCTTCCAAGCCATACGGAAGAAAATCCGAAAGAGCATGTTAAGGCTATCACTCTTCGTTCAGGGAAAAACTACTTAGGCCCGGAAATGCCCGGAAATTCGACTTTACTTGGAACTGATTTATCGAAGCCCAAAGAGGATACATTAAAACAAAAAGATGCACCAATTGACTCTAGTACAAAAACTTTTGTACCCAAACCACCTTTTCCACACAAAGTCCGCAATAAGGACTATGATAAACAACTTTTAACGTTTTTAGACAAACTTAAAAATTTGCATATTAATTTGACGTTTATGGATGCAATTACGCAAATTCCCAATTATGGTAAATTCCTCAAAGATTTAATTTCAAAGAAAATCAGTTGGGAAGGAATTTCATCCATTTCGCTAACTGAAGATTGCAGTTCGATTGTGTCAAGCAATTTGCCCACAAAACTCAAAGATCCCGGATGTTTTACCATTCCATGTAAATTGGGCGATATAGAATTCCCAAGTTGTCTTTGTGATTTAGGAGCAAGCATTAACTTGATGCCATTATCTATTTTTAATAAGTTAGGCTTAGAAGAAGACATCAAACGTACCAATATGGTTTTACAATTAGCGGATCAAACCACTAAAAGACCATACGGTATAATTGAGGATGTTTTAGTTAAAGTTGACAAATTTATTTTTCCTACCGATTTCGTTATTTTAGATTTTGCTTATGATGTAAATTGTCCGCTAATCTTTGGTAGACCGTTCATGAACACGGGACGTGCTCTAGTTGATGTGTCGGAAGGGAAAGTAGTTTTACGAATAGGAGATGATAAGATTGAGTTTGATATGAACCAAGCGATGAAATATCCTATGGAAGATTTCGCTTGTATGAAACTTGATTTAATTGAAGAATGTGTAAATGACATTGTTCAAAAAGCAGAAATAATAGAACCTATAATGAGTGAGGAACTAGAAGATAAGGACCCAGAACCTTTGATTCGAGAAGATGGATCAGTTCCGCCTTCAATTGTAGTTCCACCTAAATTAGAACTTAAAGAATTACCAAGTCATTTGAGGTACGCTTTCTTAGGCGAAGGCGATTCTCTACCTATTATTATCTCTAACAAATTAACACAAGTCCAAGAAGAGAAATTGAAAGAAGTTGTTAGAAATAGGATAGGAAGTATGGGTTGGCAAATTTCGGACTTAAAAGGTATTAATCCAAGTATTGTAATGCATAGAATTCATTTAGAAGAAGATAAGCCACCTAAAGCGGATAGGCAAAGACGCCTAAATCCGAACATGAAAGAAGTAGTAAAAAATGAAATTACTAAACTTCTGGATAATGGAATCATCTACCCTATCTCGGATAGTGAATGGGTTAGTCCAATCCATTGTGTACCTAAAAAGGGAGGCATAACAGTTGTAAGGAATGAAGAAGGTGAATTAATACCTACGCGAACCACCACTGGTTGGAGGGTTTGTATAGATTATAGAAATTTAAATAAAACAACTAGGAAAGATCATTTTCCTCTTCCTTTCATTGATCAAATGATCGAAAGGATAGCTGGTTATGCTTTCTACTGTTTTCTTGATGGTTATTCCGGATTCTTTCAAATATACATTTACCCGGATGACCAAGATAAAACAACCTTCACATGTCCTTACGGAACATTTGCATATAGAAGAATGCCCTTTGGTCTATGTAACGCACCTGCAACATTTCAACGTTGTATGACTGCAATTTTTAATGATTTCATTGAAGATATCATGGAAGTTTTTATGGACGATTTTTCAGTTTATGGAGATTCTTTTGATTCATGCCTAGAAAATTTGGATAAAGTTTTGTCTAGGTGTGAAGAAACAAATTTGGTATTAAACTGGGAAAAATGTCATTTCATGGTTGACGAATGAATTGTTTTAGGTCACAAAATATCTGAAAAAGGATTAGAAGTAGATAGAGCAAAAACTTCAGTAATATAGAAATTACCCCCTCCAACTACTGTTAAGGGAGTAAGATCATTCTTAGGACATGCTGGTTTTTACAGAAGATTTATTAAAAAAAATTCTGTAATTTCCAAACCACTTACTAATTTACTCATGAAAGATTCAACCTTTGATTTTAATGAAGAATGCGTTAGAGCGTTCGAAACATTGAAAACAGTTCTAGTCAGTGCACCTGTTATTGCTAAACCCGATTGGGATCTACCATTTGAAATTATGTGTGATGCAAGTGATTTAGCTGTCGGATGTGTTTTAGGTCAAAGGAAAGATAAGAAACTTCATGTCATTTATTATGCAAGTCACACACTGTCTGGTGTACAATTAAACTACACCACAACTGAGAAAGAAATGTTAGCCGTAGTTTTTGCATGTGACAAGTTTAGGTCATATTTATTAGGTTCAAAAGTTATTATTTATACTGATCATGCAGCATTAAGATATTTATTTGCTAAGAAGGATGCAAAACCACGTCTAATTAGATGGGTTTTATTGTTGCAAGAATTTGATATAGAAATAAAAGACAAAAAGGGAGTTGAAAACCTTGTCGCCGATCATCTATCGAGACTTGAAGATGAAAACGGTCCTATAGGTAAAACTACCGGTATACGAGATGATTTCCCTGATGAACACCTCTATCAAATAAAAAGTGCCATGTCACCATGGTATGCAGATATTGCTAATTATCTTGCAGCCAATATTGTTCCGGAAGGATTAGATTTCCAACAAAAGAAGAAATTTTTCTTCGATATTAAACAATATTTTTGGGAAGATCCCTTTTTGTTCAAGACTTGTGGTGACGGGATAATTAGGAGATGCGTTGGTGAAAATGAATATAAATCCATAATGTCGGAATGCCATTCTAGTTCTTATGGAGGACATAATGGAGTTAACAAGACAGCTGCTAGAATATTTGAAAGCGGTTTCTTTTGGCCTATGATGTTTGAGGACGTCCGTTCATTTATTACTCGTTGTGATAAGTGCCAAAGAACAGGAAATCTAGGAAGGAAAGATGAGATGCCCCTCACAACCATATTAGAAGTTGAAGTCTTCGATATGTGGGGAATAGATTTCATGGGACCTTTTCCCCCTTCCAATGGTAAAACTTACATATTAGTTGCCGTCGATTATGTTTCGAAGTGGGTTGAAGCAATTGCAACCCTGACGAACGATTCTAAAGTTGTCGTTAATTTTCTTGACGATATATTCTGTAGATTTGGTTGTCCAAGAGTTATCGTTAGTGATGGCGGTACTCATTTTATAAACAAGAGTTTTGAAACGCTTATGAAAAAATATGGAGTACGCCACCGCGTATCAACGCCGTACCATCCTCAGTCAAATGGTCAGGTGGAGATATCAAACAGAGAACTCAAATGGATTCTCGAAAAAACAGTTTCATCTTCTAGAAAAGATTGGTCTTCTAAACTCAATAATGCGCTATGGGCATACCGTACTGCATTTAAAACACCAATAGGAATGACTCCGTACCGCTTAGTGTATGGGAAGGCATGTCATTTGCCAGTCGAATTAGAACACAAAGCCTATTGGGCTATTAGAGAACTAAACTTTGATTTACGACAAGCAGGTAAGAAACGTTTGCTCAATTTGAATGAGTTAGATGAGTTACGTCATCTATCTTACGAAAATGCAAAGATTTATAAAGAAAAAGTGAAAAAATGGCACGATGCCAAAATTAAAGTTAAACACTTTAATGTTGGGGATAAAGTGCTGTTATTTAATTCACGACTTCGTTTATTTCCAGGAAAACTTAAGTCCAGATGGATAGGACCATATTTAGTCGTCAAAACATTCGATTATGGTTCTTTAGAACTGGAAGGTCCTACCGGAGTTCGATTCAAAGTTAATGGTAATCGATGTAAAATCTATTACGAAAATATTTCCCAACTAGGAATTGAGTTCGTAACAAGATTGTCTGACGTATAAATTACTCAGTTTTTCTTACACAGTTTATTTTGTTTTATTGTTTTTATATTTTTGTTCATTTATTTCATTTTATTTTGTTATATTTTATTTTATTTTATTTTATTTTTTCCAAAATGCCATTTTTATGATTAGATGACTTTATGTTATGATTTAAATGCATAAAATATTTCTATTTCATGATTTTAGATTTAATTTTTAGGAAATTAAGATGAATTTGAAGTTTCAGGCAATTCTCTGCCGCGAATTTAGAATTCCCTGCCGAGAATCCTCTTTTTTAGAACAGTCCAAATAGGTTAGGATTTCTCTGTTCATACCGAGAATTTTAAATTCTCTACCGTGAATCGGGAGGTAGCTTAGATGCTTGATTTCCGCAAGGAAATCAGCGTGTCGCGACCGCGGCTTTGCCATTCGCGGTCGCGACACGCGTGTTTCCTGCACTATCAGGTCTGCAACACTCTAACCCTTTCGACGAACCTCTTGGCAAACGAAACATTAAGTTTCTTCATTTCCGAAAGGTGCAATTTATACCTTTTCATAATAAAACGATACCTCTTTTCATTTAAACTCTTATAAATTAATCCTAGAGGATTCAAGTTCTGTTACAATTCTTTTTCATCTTTGTCAGAACTCTGATTTTCTTCGCAAACACCGTTCTTTAATAAAGTAACACAAACTTTGCACCATGCCTACCAAGAACAAACCATCTAGGCACAATACTGCCTCAATCAACAAACGCCCAGACTTATCGAAGCGATATGGGGCGCCTTTTCCTATCTTCAGTCACGATGAAGGTAGGCGTTATTGGAATCACCGTTACAAATTCTTCACCGGAATGTTGTATATGGATGAATTTCTTAATAGCCAATTAGGCATTTCTGATGACATGAGCCGCTATATGGAGCGCCTAGGGTGGACAAAATTCGCCCAAATGCGATTTCCAATAATAGGCGACTGGATACTCGAATTCTTCTGTACCGTGCGTTTTACTAATAAACGACGAATACGTCTCAGTTTTCGTCGAGAAGGCGAAATCTTCACTTTCGGCTATCCTGAGTTGCATGCTTGGTTTGGTTTTCCCCCGAGGGATACAATCAAACGTCATCCTGGACGAGACATGACATCCTCGGACATTTGGAGAATGCTCACTGGATTCTGGCGATTCAATTCAAAACTCGCCTATAATCACTCTTTTCGCCCCAACTCCATGCTGTATTTACATAAATTTCTGTGTCACAGTTTATTCGGGCGCACATTCAGTAGTGTGGTCCGTGACACAGATTTGTATGTTTTTGGAGATATATTCCAGGGAAATGCAGTGGATTCTTCCAAAATTCTGATGGAAGGTCTTGTCGCCGCTTCTCGATCCAAAGATAAGAAGATTGGGTTCGGCAATATAATCTGTGGAATAATTCTCGGTTCAAAGGGTACTATTGATATCCCCTGGAGTGATGATGAATTCTTTCCGACAATTGACTATGAATTTCTCGAGCACGAAGGACTTGTGAAATGTGTCTTTCGAGCAGGGCCTCAATTTTTGTCTGCACCGGAACGTGAAACTTTCGTGCAGTTTCAAATTGATCGTATTAAGGCTAGAAATATCCCGTTAGATAGGGATGAATATGTAGAATAGTTTATGTTTTTCATTTTATTTTTTGTATATATTTTGTTTTGTGTTAATTATTAGTTTGTTTTCATTACTTGTACATATGTTAAAATAATAAAGATCTTATTTCATTCAATTCTTAATTTTTATCCATTTGATCCATTATCTATACTTAGCATATTTCATATGAGTAATTTCTAATTTTTCTTACTCAAATTAAGATAAAAAGGATTCACTTGAACTAATATGGTTTTCTATTTTTCCACACGTATATCTACATTTTATTTATAACTCAATTTCTTTTCAATGCATTAGGTTTTCATTTAATCAATTCAATTCATGTATTAAATATGTTTTACCATGCACTTATTATGCATTTAATATGGTTCTCTTAACTTATATGCATAAATGAACATTTAAGTTTCATTAATTCTTCATAATCAATTTATTATACTTTAATTCAATTTATTAAGTTTCAACCTTTGGTTTTCCTTGGAATTAATGACATTTATTTAAGTTTTAAGTGCAGGTACACTAAATATTAAGTTTAGGAACCATTTCCTCAACAAAATTGCACAAACCATGTCAAAAGGCACCAAAATAGGCCATTTTTACCAATTCTCTACCGAGAATTTATTAATTCTCGGTATGAGCAGCAACTTTGGCAGAATTTCAGGGCGAAAATTGCCTGAACATCGCGTGCCGCGGCCGCGGCTTTGCCATTCGCGGTCGCGACACGCGTATAAATTGCCCTTTTCAATCCGATTTTGCCACCAAATTTTGCCTATTCCTATTCCTATTCTACCTATTCACCTACCAATACAACCCTATATAAACCTACCTCTTACACAAACCTCACATCACCTCTATTTTTACCCAATCCCTTACTCTAAACTCTTCCCCAAAAATCTACTTTTACTCTTCCCAATTTATTCACTCCAATTTCTATCCTTTTTTCTCTTTTAATCACTTCCAATTCAAAACCCCAACCTCATCTTCAAGCTTTACTTTTTCTCTCAAATTCTTCTTCTTCTTCTTCTTCTCACACCCTAAAAACACAAAACACCATCACCATGGTTAGAACTAAGCGTGTTGGTAACAAGCCCGCTGTTACGGAAGCTAATCGCCTTCGGGTTCAATGCGGAGCTTATTTTGACATCTATTCGGAGGAAGAAGCCGCTCGTTTCAAACATTTTTCTCAAGCCGACCGCCAATTTGTGGATATGCACTTCTTAGACTTCCGTTCGGTAAGAGCATTAAATTTCTCTACTCGAATTGATGCCTTTATTGAAGCTTTGGGTTGGCAAGAATTCGTTAATATGCGTTTCCCTCGTATTAATGAATATGTAGTGGAATTTTTGGTCACTTTGATCATGAACAAGAAGAAAACTTCAATTTCTTTTAGGAATAATGGTATCCCTTACACCATTGACTATGAAGCAATGGGAAATATGTTTGGTTTCCCTACTTCTGATTTTTATGATAAGCCTAAGGATTTTGATAATGATGCGGTTTGGCAAACTCTTTCGGACCAAGACTATTTTAATTCGAAAAACACTTCAAGCAAGTTGATTAAGGACAATTGTGTATTCTTCTTTCATAAGTATTTGAGTTTCTCCTTGTTTGGTCGTGTTGAGAGTTCTAAGGTTCAGGTTCGGGATTTGTATGTTTTGGATAGTTTGCTTAAAGGCTTGCGGATTGATAGCATTGGTATTTTATTTGATAATTTGTTCCGTGCTTCGAGGGCTACTACCATTCAAATCCCTCTTTGTAATTTTATCACCGCTATTGTGTTGGGAGCACGGGGTGAGTTGGCCGATTATGACATGTCCACCTACCGTGGGTATGTTCCGCTTTTGGACATCTCGGCTCTTGAGCGAGCTCATTTATTGCTTCCACAAGGACCTCCCGTCTTTATTTCATATGCTACCCGAATTGCCCATCTTCGTGGCACTATGGGTGGTGGCGCTTCAAGTTCTCAATTTGTAGGTACCGAAGGCGGCGGAGAGGCGGAAGGCGAGGAGGATGAACCACCGGCTCAAGCACAACCCCAAGCACCTCAAGCGGCGGATGATCCGGTAGATTTGCGGAGGATTTTGAACCAAATCAATTCCAACAATCGTCAAATGAATTTAAGAATTGATGATTTGGTTGAAAACAATATGGTGATGAATGACAACCTCAACCTTTTGAGGCGTGAACATCGATCGACTCGGCATCGGATGCTTTTCTTTTTCCGACGCCGCAATGTGGAGACGTCACCTACACCTCCCGATTCCCCACCTCAAGCTTAGGTTGTTTTCTTTAATTTTATTATCTTGTTATAATTTGGTACAATTTTCATTTTCATATGTTTGGTACAATTTTCAATTTTTAATTTTATGTTGAATGTTTCATTTGCACCATTCCTATCTTTATTTCGTATGCTTAAATTTTTGTGCTTTTATTCTTGATATCTCGCTTTTGCACCAATGAGGACATGGTCCAATTTAAGTGTGGGAGGAGATGTACATCATTTTCATTTTTCTAGCACAAATAACAAATGCAACGAATCATTTATACCTAATGCAACGTATTTTGCAACATAAACTTGTTTAAAACGCTATTTTTATTAACTTCACATTTTCATATATTTTTAAAAAATTAATCATAAGTTAATATGATTATTTTTACGTTATCATTATCGTTAGAAATTATATTTCTATACGGGTAATATTTTTCAAAAATTTTCACGAATCTCCGATACGATTTTAAGTAAAAATTGTCTCGAGTGAATGTATTTTAAATAAAAAATTATTTATTCAATCTCTATTTTTATATCATGAAATCATGATACAATAAATCTTATTTTAATTTTCAATTAGGTTTATAGGTATTAAATTGAACTAACAATTTTAGCTCGGTTTGATTTCGTCTTACATTAACACCAATTGAAGTTTTTAAGGAAACTTTAGCCATAATACATGTTGAATTTTAAGTCAATATAGGATGAATGTGCTATTTTTCTTTTTCCCAAGTTACAATTTTATAATTCATATTAATCAATCAATTAGTTGAATTCTTAACTTTTGGCCACGATTGAGACCAACCTTATCACAATCGAGGTATGAAAGGGAAGAAAATTAAGTACCGTTTACTTTTGGCCACGGTTGCGACCACCCTTATCACAATCGAGGTATGGAAGGAACGTTAAAAGCAAAAAAATTATAAGCGTGTATAAGTTTAAAGTAACGATTGCGTCCACCCATGGCATGGTCGGTACCTCTTAAGCAAACACAAAGCAATAAAATACGTATAAAGTTACGATCAAGACCACCCTTATCTCGGGCGTAACTAAGCAATAATTAACCCAAGTACTTATTTAAAATAATATATCTCATATATTAGTTTAGGTTTGGGAAAGGAAATTTTGTGCTTTGAAATGCCTTGAGACGAAAGACTCAATAACATGCGTGCTTACATTGTCCCAAATGCTTCAATTCCAAATTGGAAATACAAGACGAGTGATATATCGTATATTGTACTAAGTTAGTTTGATATTTTGCATATAAATTTGCCATGCGAAGTTAGTCTTTTCGGCTTAACTAATTTAAAAGGTAATACAGAGATATATGTTTTATTTTCATAAAGAGATTAGTTAGAAAATAAATTCAGTGAAATTTTGCTCGGGACTAGCAAAAGATTAAGTGTGGAGATTTGTTAAGCCCAAAATATACCTAAAATATCATCAATAATTACATCAATATTGCTACGAATTTATGATATTTATAACCATTTAGAAAGCTTTTACTCTCGAATATGTTTCTTTCATGCAAGGTACATAAATATTTGGTAAAATCCAAATAGGAGTAAAAAGAACTCAAAAATAGAAGAAAAGCCCTACAAAAGGAGTCGAAGACGACGAAAATTAATAACGCCAAGTCGAGGACACGAACGAGAGCGAAGAAGTGAAAAATGCTCCGTGCCGCGACCGCGGCCCCCACTATTCACGGTCGCGACACGCGTCCCTCAGCCTCTCCTTCCCTTCGTCTGAAGTACAATTGATGCTCCCCCATTCTCGGTAGAGAATTTAATATTCTCGGTACGAGCAGGAGATTTTAGAGGCCTAGTTACACACTTTCGTTTTCGACGAAACGCGATCGTTCGGGTGGATAAAGACGTCCTTTCACAGCAGACACGATCCTTCACAACGGACACGACACTTCAATCAAGACTCTTCAACATCTATAAATAAAGAGTTGATGGAGAGTTGAAAGATAATGTTATACGTGTAGAAGAAAGAGATTAGTGTAGAATTTATGCAGAAATTCCGAATCAAGTGATTCAGAAGTTAGATTTCGATTCTGTTCAAAAGCAATATGATGTACACACATTGTTTACTAAATAATAACAAATTCAGTAGCGTTTAGACATTGTTCCAGTTTAGTTTACATTTTGGTAGTGGACCGACCCAGTCTCTATTACGAAGATTCAACGAGAAGATTGAGTAGAGGATTCGCCCCTGAGCCTGACAAACTCTAACGAAACCCAAGGAAAGGATTGACAACCCGTTCACTTGCACGCCGTCGAAGAATTCAATGCTCCATGTTCTCTGTAAACTTGTATCAATTTATATTTCATCTAATAAAGTCCGTTCTATTCGATAGATTTATATGCAGCACTTATGGTAACCAATCCACTAAAGTGACTGCTGGTGTTTTCATTAAAACGTAGTTTAATTCAAAATCTTTACAAGGAAACTTTGTTGAACACTTATGCAAATTATTATCTCGGTAGAGTTTTAATTTGGTTAAGGGCAATTATCCCGGATAAGGGTTTTGTCGCCTTCAAAACCTATTAATTAGAGGTTCCATCATTTATTTCATCTTTATAATTCGTACAAAGTTTAAAGTTGTTTTCTTTGCTTAATGCAAATAAATATACTTGTTTACTTATTTTAAAGTACTAAAACGTTCCTGTTTTGCAAATTCATTCTTAAATCAGATATCTTCTAACATCTTCACACTCTAATCTAATTCTTACTCTAGCAATTTCAAAACCAAAACCGATTAAACGATTTTTCCATATTATAAACCTTAAAGTAAATTTAACCGATTGAAAATAAGTTTTGTTAAAAAAACGTTCCCTGTGGGATCGATATCTTTTATTACTACAAGCGTATACCGTGCACTTGCGGAAATCGCTCAACAATAAGTAATAAAAATTACAAGTACATCAGATGAGCTTGAATCTGCATCTTCAATGTCATAGATCATAATAGAGCAATAATAAACAATGCTTGAAACTATTTTTAACACAACGACGGGAAATAAACTTCATATAGAATCGACTTCATAGTCTTTTTTTCCAGGAATAACTTTATAATCTTTTAATGAGATCTATTTGATGGTATACCAAACTCTTCTATTTTCTCATGAATGAAAACATAATAACCGTCATATAGGGAGACAAATCACAATCATCCATATATGAAGAGAGACAACGACCACTTATATATAGAGAAATAATTTGGATGAAGAACTTGAGAATTTTCTTAACGTTAGGTTTTATTCTTAGAATACTAAACAAGAACTTCACTCATACTAATGTCTTATCTTTGTCCCCACACCACTTTAAATTACCTTGGGTATAAAATAAAAGTAAAAATAAAATGAAGTTTTGAATAAGATGCAAAGTGTTATGTATTCTATACAATGGGTTTTTTCCTTCTCTAGGTAAAAAAAATGATTCCGCATTAATTTATAAATTTATTCATTCATGTTAGACTTGCATAACATTATAAATTGTCTGACATTAAAAATAGAAACCATAATAAATAAATGGAACTCGTCACATGGGGACAGAAACCAAATGAGATATTTTATAGACTTTGTTTATGATAAAGAAATATCTTAGACATTGTTGAGATTATATTCCCAAATCAAAGTACAGAAAACAAACATCATAAAAAAAAAAAAAATTATATTGTTACAAGAAAGAAAAATCCGAGTATTATTAGTATATTTTTGTTTTGCATTAAAACTTAAAAAATGTTGGAAACCGGCTACTTTAAGTTTTTTTAGTAACATCAATTTAACCAAAATTTAAATTTAAATTTAGATAGTATCAATTTTATCTTTGATTTTAACACTTTGAGATTAAATTAATCTAAAATAACATAGTTATTGAACACGTGTTGTTTTTTCATACTGAGATGTGTTATTTTGAACAAATTCAATTCAAATGCCAAGTTAAACAGTCGTATTGATATCCAAATTTAATTAATTTTAGCTAGAAAGCTGATTGATCCTTAATTGTGGAAACCTGTGAGTATAAACTCTAATTTCTATTTCCTACTTTTGTAAGAAGAAGTGAAAAATAATTAGAGTAATTTCCAAGTCCCATCATCACATGGAGAGCAACCCTCTTGAGCAATATCAGAAATTTGAATACCAGAGTCATAAAGTTGTCCAGGCTTCCAATTTTCAGGAAGAACTTTCTGGGCCCAAATCCATTTGCCATCATATCCAGCTGTTACCACAAATCTGAACTGCAATGCCCCTTCTGGAACTCTGCTTGTATCCCAAACGGCGCCGTAGTTCCTGTTCATGTATCCCCAATTTGAAGAACCAACTCTGGCTACATCTATTGCTACTATCTCTGTTTGACCACCTTGATACAATACTTTTATGGCCAAGTAATTTGGCTTTTGGCTTGATTCTTCTACTCTCACTGCCAAATTCTTCCCCTTGTATTCACATGCTACCCTGCAACATAACATAATGTTATCGTGTTGTATTTCCTACGTTGCACGGAAACGCAAGTGTAAACCGATACCGGAAAACGTAATTTCTAAGAACATAGGAAATGGAGAATAAGATGATGAAAGTCCAAGCACACTCGGGATTCAAGAGATAAAAGTTATAGGAGAAAAAAATATAATTAAGTTCTTTATATCGAAGGATACAAGGAAATTCAAATAGTAACTTTCAATTTTTCTAATATTAATATTAGGCTAAAATTGCAAAATAACAAGTTTGAATTTCCAAAGTTTTAGTTTGGATAGGCAGAAGAAACCGTTTAAAAATTGAAAAACATATTTCATATTTTGAGTAATTACGGAAACATTGAGTATCAGTTTCTGAGAGTTTCCATTTCTAACATTTGTGAGAAAAGGTGAAACGCATGAAAGGATGAGTTTTTGTTCATCATAATATATTTCACATGATATATTTCATGTGGTAATATAAATGACGTTTAGGTAAATTGTAAAAACATCAAATAAGTATTTCATTATACAATACATATAGTTGTTTTGTTGTTTTTTTTTTTTTTTTTTTACATTTATGGGACAAGTATTAATATAATGGAACAGAACAGTTGTGTTCTTAAAAAATAAATAAATAAATAAATGTTTGGCTTTGGTATTATAGTACATATGACCGTTAATAGCAATTAATGTGGCTACTCGTTTATCCTCAGCGATTCTGGCAACAACTTGGTATTAAATTTTGGCCCACCTTACAATCATTTGTTTATGTAGTTGGTCAACATTTTTTTTTTTTAATATGTCATACCACATTGATTAATTATTTAAGGCTATTGATCCATGCTAATTTACACTTGTATGATCTAAAATTGAGCCCTCAAGTGGATCATTTTCAAAATCTAACTAATACAAAAATAAAATATGAGAAGTTGAATTTAAAACTAAAATTGAAACAATCCATTTGATTTGAGTAAGTGATTACCTTTTATATTGTACATCGACAATCCCAAGTTTCAAAATGTCTTTGCCCATATTCTTGTTAGCCATAGCCATGAATGCTCTGCTACTAAGCACAAAGTCAGTCTGATTATTGCGATTAAGATCAGTCATCATCACAGTTGCGCCTTTACTAGAACAGAGATTTTTGTTTTTGCATCTTATCTGCAAATTAAAATCCCAAAATTGTAATTAACCAAATTAAATGATAATCCATGAATTCCATTTTAGATAGATACCTGAAAACAGGCACCGCAACCAGCACCATCTTTGTAAAGAGAGGGAATAGCAGCTGCAAGGTATCCAGTATTGAATCCAATTGCCATAGAGCCATACCCACAAGAGCCAGCTACACCAATTCAACAAAACAAAAATTTACCCATTAAAATTGACACAAAAATATCATATGGGTAGCGGTCAATTTAGAATTTTGATGATATAATCAAATGGATTGGAAAAAGAGAGTAAAGGATGAGAAAAGACGCTTACAAGAAAGTGGTGAAGCAGTAGAGAAATAAGCAGCCTTGCTTTGGTGGACACAGCGATCACAGGCAGAAGCGAATGAGAATAGAAAGAAAAGAAAGGAAAGAAAGATAGCCATATTCATGTATAGATGAAAAATGAGGAATTTGATACAAATAATAAAACAGAGAATAGGTGATAGTTGAGGGGAAGAAGAAGGAATATATATAATAGAAGGAGAATGGAGGACAGGTGCGCAAAAGAAAGAAAGAAAGTGTGCTTAAATGGGAAGGGAAGGGAGGAAGAAAAGGACAGCCAAAAACGCACACTGAGGCAGACAGGGTAGTGATGTAATTACAGAACACCGACTCATTGCCTATGCAATTACAGCTGTGTTGAACTACTATTAACACTTCCTTTTCTTTATCTGCGTTTTCATGTTTCTATTTTTTTTACTTTCTAATTTATGTCGACTTAAACTATTCTCATGGATACAAACCAAAAATTATCCGGAAGCCCCGTCATCCTTAATTTTTTTAAGGGTTAAGATGCAAAAATATCTCTATGAGCAATTTTACCTTTAACATTTAAAATGGTGCAATTTTACTCCTAATGTTGGAAGTCAATAGCAATTTTACCCCAACATTGAGAAATAATTCGTCAAATTGTCTTCTCGGTCATAAATTTTGTCATCTACACTTCACATGTGCGTCATTTTATTAGTAACAAATCACAAACATATGTTGGAATGTAAAAAAAATATTATTTTTTGTACGAATTAGATAAAAAAATTCAAAAAATTCACCGAATTTATAAATGTTAATCTCCAATTCTATTATTAAATTACAAAAAAACATGAAATATCTTTTTTTTAGAACAAATTGATATGCAATTGATGCAAAATAAAGAAAAAAATGTATATGTTTTATAATAGTGTCTGTAATTGACCCAAATTATCAATGTTATGGGTAAAATTGTTCTTGGCTATAAATGTTAGGAGTAAAATTGCATCATTTTAGACATTATGGATAAAATTGCTCCTAACCCAAAATATTAGAGGTATTTTTACACATTAACCCATTTTTTAATGCATTAAGGTATCAATCATATATTAAATCTTTCATTTTTTTTCCAATCACATTAAATCTCTGATGACTATAAAGTTATTTCTGTCACGCTATTTTTATGTGTTAGAAATTTTTATTTTTAACAAGTCAAAACAGTTTTTAATATATGTAATGTGACTATAGGAAAACTGTAAGAACTTTATTTTGAGGTGTAAAAATATAATTTTAAAAGATGAAATTAATAACACTTTTTTAAGTGTATTAGATATTTACAACTAGCTAATTTAATAAAAAAAATAGTTTAATATGGTAAAAAATAAAATATAATTTTTTTTTAATATGTCTAAATAAAAGACCATAAGCTTAACGCATCAAAAATAGAAAATGGGAGGGCTCAAAATGCTTTTTACCTGGGCAGAAACTTAATATCCAGAAATCCAAAATGATGTGCTCTAAGAATATGAAACCGAGAGTCTGTAAAAGGTCAAGTGATCTTTCAGGTATTCCTCTTACTGATTCTCTTGGGAAGTATCTGGGCATTCCCCTCCACAGTGAGAGAGTGTCTAAAGTTTCCTTTAAAGATACTTTGGACAAAGCCAATATGAAGTGTGCCACATGGAAAGCCAAGACTCTTTCTCTCGCTGGCCGCCTCACGTTAATTCAATCAGTTAATTGTGCAGCCCCCAATCACATTATGCAGGCTTGTCAGCTTCCGGGTCCTATTCTTAATGATCTTGATAAGATCAACCGTAGGTTCCTGTGGGGGGAAGCTGCGGAGGGAAGAAAGATCCATCTAGTGCCTTGGAGTGAGGTTTGTCAGCCGAAAGATTCTGGTGGTCTGGGCATTAGGAAAGCGAAGGATAATAATAAAGTTTTATTAATGAAACTCCTTTGGCGTATGTGGCAATGCCCCTCATCTCTTTGGGTTCGCCTTCTCTGTGGTAAGTATAGGAAAGACAAAATCTTCGGGGGCCCTAAGGAGAGAGTTGTCAATTGTTCCTTCCTCTGGAAAGGGCTTAGCGCCGTGTTTGCAGAGTTCTGCTTGGGGGTTGGTCTGGAGGTGGGTAATGGTAAGACCATCAGCTTCTGGTTTGACACCTGGATTGGGGATCAACCGTTAATTGATGTTTGTAGCCCCCCCCCCCCCCCCCCCCCCCCCACCCAGTGACATCCGTAACTGGAGGATTGCAGATGTAGTGGACTCTGAGGGGGACTGGATCTGGTCAAAGTTTGATACCTTCTTTAGCCTGGAGACTCTCCTTAGAATTCAGGGAGTGAAGGTTAGTAATCAAGAGGAGGACATGGATAGGCATTGCTGGGCGCTGACTAATAATGGAGTTTATTCTTGCAAGTCTGCCTTTAAAGCTTCTACCCTCAACAGATCCGATCCTCCCTCGGATATTTGGAAATCCATTTGGGCCCTCAAAGTCCCTTACCGTATTAGAAGTTTCCTGTGGCTGGGAGTTAAGGACATGTTGCTTACTAATTCGGATAGGCACAGACGGCATTTGGCGGACTCAGGAGCGTGCAGTAGATGCAGAGGCCATGTTGAATCTTTGTGCCATGCTCTTAGGGATTGCTCTAAGAGTAAAGAGGTTTGGAAGAAAATTCTCCCACACCATATTCTCTCATCCTTCCTGGCCCACTCTGAGTATGACTGGTTCTCTGATGGTATTAGTGGAAAATTACTGACTTACATGGAGCATGGGGACATTTTCTTTGCTATCATCTGTCACCAAATCTGGAAGTGGAGAAACGAGGAGATTTTTGGTAATAAAACTGTTTTTATTCCAAACTTAGTTGAGTTCTTCTCGAAAAAAACTCTCTACTATTATTGAGAGTCTCAAAGGGGATTCCCTTGCCAGGTCTACCCAGGAAAGTGATGTCCATCTCGTGGGATGGAGCAGGCCGAGATAGGGGGTTGTAAAATTGAATACGGATGGCTCCTGCCTTATCAATGGTAAGATTGATGCCGGAGGTGTTCTTAAAGATGCGGGGGGCGCCTGGCTCTCTGGGTTCACCCAGAATCTGGGGTTGGGCTCTTCCTTCTCTGCGAAGCTCTGGGGTATTCTCTCTGGTATCAAGCTTGCTAAAAGCCTGGGCGTTAAGAGGCTATGTATGGAGTCTGATAATATGGAGGCCATCAAAATGATTTCTGAGAATCATGTTATTGGTCTTAATAGCCGCAACCTTATTAAAGCTATTAAAAGGCTTTGCTCTTCCTTTGAGATCTTAAAGTTCAGTCACATTTTCAGAGAGCTGAACCGTGTTGCGGATCGCTTGGCTGCGGCTGGCCATGAGGGGATGTTAGGTGTTACTGCCCTTTCTGATCCCCCTACCTTTCTCTCTTCTCTTCTTTTAGAAGATAGGATTGGGGTTAGCTTTCCTAGGCTAATCCCAGGTTAATTGTTCTTTGTTTTGTTTTTTCCTTTCCTGTTCCTACCAAAAAAAAATGTGAATTATACTATGTAAAAATAACAATATAAAATATTTAGGATAGAAAAATATACATATGTTAATATTATTTACATTAATATCCTTAAAAAATAAAAAATATATCAATAAAATAAAATTTATAACAAAATGTATCAAAGTAAAATAAAATTAATATTCCTAAAAATACATTTGATGGTTTAACGTTTTTTTTAGTTTTTTTTTGTTATTTAATATATATTTTTATAAAATTAAAAAAATTGACATAAAATTTAAGGGCCAATTTTTTCAAAAAGGCCGCTTGGAGCCGCCTAGGACCGCATGAGACCGGCTAGAAGGACAAAAATCGTTCAACCGATTTATACCGCCCTATTTGTGGAAATCGGGACGGTGTTCTAAAAATCACCATCTAGGCGGTCGCCTTGGCCGATTTTTAGAACACTAGCAGAAGCTCTTGAGATATTCACGTGGTGAACGCTATAAAGGAGTTATGAAAATTGTTGAAGAGTCTTTAAGAAGAAAAGTAAATCTAAAGTGTGTGGTTGTAAATTCCAGCTTAAAGTCATTCAATATTAAGACTTTTTCGGTTGGGGGATACTGGTTAAGGAAGGAATAAATGGTATGCATGATCATGCATTGGCTGTTTATCCAGAGGAATATCGACAGACAAGCGGACTCAGTCCCGCATCTAAAACAATTGTGTGTGACATGAGTTCGGCTCAAGCAAAGCCATGTGTTATATTGGCATCAATTCAAGAAAAGAATCCAGCAGACAATCCAACAATAAAACAAGTGTACAATTACATGGATAAGTTGAGGAAGGACGTGTTTGAGGGTAGAGACGTGGCCAGTCAATTCTTCTATCTAGCTACCGAGAACATGTATGTTCATTCGACCCTTGCTGATCCGGAGTCTAGTGTGTTGAAGCATGTGTTTATGGCACATCCAGAGTCAGTGGAATTATTGCAAACCTACTACTGGTACATTGGTATTGATTCAACGTACAAAACTAACAAGTACAAAATGTCATTTGTCGAAATTGCTGGGATGACTCTATGTAACAACTTCAAGATAGCTTATGTAATTATTAAAGATGAGACTAATTGGAGCTATTGTTGGGTCATGGAGATGCTGAGAAACTTGAACGGGTTTGATGTGAACCCGACGGCTATTGTGACTGATCGAGAGTTGGGATTGGTGAGGCCGATCAGAGACGTTTTTCCATATACAGCACACTTGCTATGTACTTGGCATATAAACAATGATGTAGAAGATAAAGTCTACAGACTAATGGGTAAAGATAAGGAATATGTCAGTACATTCAAGAATGGAAAATGGAGAAGGATAATAAAAGCCCAAACCGTAACTGAATATGACAAAAATGTGAGCAAAATGAATGATACGATAAGGAGGCAACATCATGTTGTCTCTTACATTGAAGAGACATAGTTAGTCCACAAGGAGAAGTTCGTTGATGCATGGATGAAGAATGTCCTACATTTTGACAACAGAACTACTTATAGAGTGGAGAGCGAACATGCGCAATTAAAACAATAACTTAATTCCTCCACTAGAGCCCTCGATATGGTCTGGATGAAACAAGCTTGAGATAGAACTATTATCCTTTTATAAATTATTTCGATTAAATCGCTTCGATTTCTTTCCAATTAATAAAAAAACATTATGGATATAAAGAAAAAAAAAACTTCTTTGTGTGTCATTTTTATTCTCAATCCATGCAGGTTACACTTACCTTTAGTGTAAATAGGAATCTAAGGGAAATTATTTTCTCAATCCTTACATTTTCATCCAATTGTCGTGATTCTTTAGAAATGAAGCTATTAGACGCATATTCTATTCGTTTTCATGAACATATTTTGAGAATTCATTTATGTGGCACGCCCACACACATCTCACGCGAACTTAGGTTACCAACAACAACAACAATAATAATAATTCATCAGGAGTCTCTTGAACTTGGCCAAAGAAAAATATTGCCCTCGTGACAGTGACATAGTGTATCGTTACCTCTGAACTTGTTTAAAATGATCTATTAATCACCTGATTTTATTTAAAGTTACCAATTGCACTCTAATATCTATTGATCACTCAACTTGATTAAAGTGGTCATTTTAATTTGTTCAAATTCTTTCTTGCTCTATCATATGGATTTAAGAAGTTAACCATATCACTTTAAAAAGCAGAGGGCTCCTAGTGTATTAAACCTAATAATAATAACAATGATAATAATAAGCATATAGGATGAGAACCTATAGATATGAAGAAGCGTGCATAGACGCAATCCCAATGATAACATTGTCTACAATAAATAACTTTTTAAGTCCCTTTCTTCACTTGCAATGCAAGTTGCAACTCAACCCACAATGCTTAACCATATCAAACAATACTACTACAAGCCCTACGACAACATTTTTCTTCTCTAACCTGCCCTATACCTTTCCTCCAAAGCCATAATATAGGATATGCAGCAAACTAAGGCTAAATTGTAGCGGTCCTCGCTAAAGTTTAGGATAGTGTCACGATTATTAGAGTAATTAAGGGGAGTACTTTAGGTATTATTTAGGTGGTTAATTATCTTGTTAATTAGTGTTTGATTGCTCAAATAGTTGTTATCTTAGGATGGTTTTACAGCTGTAAAAGCTGTACTATTCCAGCTGTAGGGATTTGTAACTGCTGCCACATCAGCACTGGTTATTCCTATATAGAGTCATCCTTTTGTTATGTACGGGATTATCAGAAAATTATCAATGAAGTTTATCTTCCTTCCTTCTTTCTCTCTTCTTCTTCCCTAATTCTCTGTTCTACCTTATTTTCTATTCTTCTGCTTTCTTAAACCCTATTTCTTCTCTAATCTCTACAGTCAGAAATTCTAATCCTGACATTGGTATCAGAGAAAGCTTTCCTCCGCCCATGGAAGACTTTGAACATCAAATAGAACGTTACCGCATGGAGTTTCACGAGCGGCAACAACGGTTTGATGAACAATGGGAACTGCTTCGCAAGAAGCAACAAGAGAAAGATGAACAAGTCCGCAAATCATTATCAAACTTGGTTCAATCTATTCGAGAGTTTCCAAGAGTTACAGATCCTTCTTCAGTTGCACCCCAACTGTTTGATGAAATTCCTGAGAGGAAATTGGAGCTGGCAGATTCCTATTTGCAAGATAAAACAGATGCACCCCAACTGTTTGATGAAATTCCTGAGAGGAATTTGGAGTTGGCAGGTTCCTATTTGCAAGATAAAACAAAGAAAATGGTGGAGCACACTACTATAGATGCAAATCAAGGTCAGTTTGACAATCTTACTGACTCTTATTTCATTAACCAGTGGAAACCTAAGAACCGTGAATCAAGATTATATCAAACCATAGATTTCTATAAGCCTGCTACGTTTCAGAACATTCATCTCAAGGATGTGATTGAGGCTCCTAAGCCCAATCCTACATTCATATCTCCCCTGGTTCCAAAGCAATGGCCCCAAACTAACCATTCCTACCACAAAACCTCAACCGAAAAGACCCCAAACAACCTAGAACCTCACCCCAGTTTCATATCACCAATCATCACTTCACCTTGGACCCAAAACACCCCAAACAGTCTGAAACCTAACCAAATCCTTAGAAATCCAATGACTACATATTCCTCAACTGTTTCTGGCATGAATTCAGCAATAAATGGTGTTATTCATGAAAAAAATCGACGTCTTCCAACAGAGAAGTATCGCAAAAGAAATCAAGCTATTCCATCCCATGTAAAGGGTGCTATTGTGATTGGGAGGTATGAGTTTCAGCCCCAACAAATTAAGACAAGAGAGCCGCAACAACAGCTACAAATGCAGCAGTTGCAACGAAGGGACCCTAACCATCCACCTCTTACTGGGTCTATCAATACAAGGGATCCTAAGGACATCAAAAGGAAGACCAACTTGGACCCATCTCTGAAGAGTTCACATATGGATTCTTCATGCATCTATGCACAATCAATTTTACATTCCAAGTCTGGATTATGTGACATCCCAGTTAACTGTTACATTCTTGGGGACAAGAATGGCTTAAAGGGGGGAGCAATTCCATTGGTGAAGCTAATGGATGAGGTCTCAGGAGCCGTTAGCATCTTAGTGATTCCATGGTTCATACTTCAACACTATATCTTTACTGAAGTTCACAGGGAAATACATCAAGCACTAATGGAGATAGGGGATAAAGACCCTTATTTTGTTGGTTTGACTTCCAAGATCATAAATGCAAGCTTAGGAGCTGAGCTTTCTAAAAAATGTAGAGAGTTGGCCATGCACTTTGAGAATCAAGTGATTAGTGGTGGTGTGCTTGCATATACCCTTTTGGGCGTTGATTATGATGAAGGTAGTGGAGGTTGTGCAGTCCTAAAAGTTGAGCTGCGTAGACGATGGAATGGTGCAATGCTTCCTTGTTGGGTTTTTGACATGACAATGAGGAGTGTTGGAAATGCTCTTCGGGAACCTTTTGCTGATCCGCTGTATCTCCAATACATATGGAGTCTTGATTATGTCGTTGCCTTGCTCGTTGCACTTAATGGTTCTTCAATGGATACGACTTACTTAGGTATCACCATTGGGAAGCTTGTTTGTTTAACTCACTGTGCTGGAGCATTCCCAACAGATCAGAGCACTATTGATGAATTCTGTCAACAAGTCCTTAAATGTTCTACATCTGATGACTGTCATTTGTTGTCATTTTATCACGGAGGGACATTAAAACAAACAGGATTAAGTCATTTTTCACCTATTAGTGGTTACCATGCTGGAAGAGACGTGACATTGACTTTGAATGTTGCATGGTTCAAGTACCCTCCACATTGGGTTCTTGTACAACTTTTTTGGCAAGCTATGCATAAAGTTGATGAGGCAACTATGCAACACAGAGGATTTATGCTTATATCAAGACCACACGTTGAGCCGGGGCTGCTTAATACCATGAGCTGCGGACATGAGAGTTGGGCTAGTGTTGCAAAATATTTAGTGGATGAGGGTACTCTTCTCTTAAAGTTAGAAGACGTGAAAGACATCTCCAACTTGTTCTATGTTGTTTTTACATCTCTCCCATCAGATTTTGGAGAATTTATTACGTGGGTTGCAGAAGTTCGGAGACAAGAAGATAGTGGTATAAGTGTAAGCCAAGAGGAAAGGGGAAAGCTTGCTATCAAGGAACAAATGTTAAAACAGGTGCAAGAAGCTAGACTTTTTAAACATGCAGCTGGATTTCTATCTTCAGCAAATTCATGTTGCAGTGACATGCCAATTCTGAGTCAAGAAGATGATCTTCCTCGTATTGCTGCTAGCGTCTGTTGTCAAGGGGCAAAGATTTTGGCAGGGAAGTCTGGCTCTTCAAGTCACTGCTGTAGTAAAACGTGCAAGAGATGCATAACGACCAATGGAGACAAACACGTTCCTTTGCTTGGGTTTCATACTACTTGTTTTGGGCTCTTTCTCATCTCAGAGATCATTATATGGCTTTCCTATGGGAAGAAGATTTAGTGGTTCAAATCATCATGGTTGTTATGGAAATCCTGCCTTTGTTGGTGTGTCAAATCCTCGACGTCACTTGGAAGGACTGGTCTCCAAACTTTCTACATTCTTGGGGACAAGAATGTTCTTAAGGAGGGGGTATTGTCACGATTATTAGAGTAATTAAGGGGAGTACTTTAGGTATTATTTAGGTGGTTAATTATCTTGTTAATTAGTGTTTGATTGCTCAAATAGTTGTTATCTTAGGATGGTTTTACAGCTGTAAAAGCTGTACTATTCCAGCTGTAGGGATTTGTAACTGCTGCCACATCAGCACTGGTTATTCCTATATAGAGTCATCCTTTTGTTATGTACGGGATTATCAGAAAATTATCAATGAAGTTTATCTTCCTTCCTTCTTTCTCTCTTCTTCCCTAATTCTCTGTTCTACCTTATTTTCTATTCTTCTGCTTCCTTAAACCCTATTTCTTCTCTAATCTCTACAGTCAGAAATTCTAATCCTGACAGATAGTTTGCTGGGTAAATTGCGCTGATGGTTACTCAAATTTAGAACTAATTCAAATAGAAAAAATACCCCGAACAGTCACGTACAAGCCATGTCACACGTAAAAATCGGTCATTTCCAATGTGGACTGTTCCGGGTTTTTTATGTCTGAAATGGTCATAGTGAGTTTATTGAAATAAAAGATGAAAGTTTAATAACTTTATTGAAAAGTTTAGAATAAAGTTCAGCAAACCGCGAAAGCTGAAATAATTCCCAAGCTATGAGATGTACTCAATAGAGGCTTGCTTAAGCTTCAACAAATTGGTTTTCAAATGTTATGCTATGGCAGTGTATGTTGTATTGAAAATATGTGTGAAAAACAAATTATATCTACTTTCTTCAAAACGTTTGGTTCTGATGAAAAACAAGACACTAAATAATGTGATTTGTTTGAACTAAGAATTGATATGCTCAAACTATATTCAATTACTATATAGATTTTTTTTTATATATTCGTATCAAAACAACGGAAGCATGCCAATCCACGAGTATCACTTTTAGAAGCAAAGATATGTATAATTCAACCTCACCAGGCATTGATGAGAGAACTTTTCAGCTTGCCTTTTCAGTTAAAACTGATAGAAGATCTACTTGAGCTTTTTCCAGGGCAATTGATAAATTCTCGGGTTTCCTCCCACCTGCTTGCGCAAAATTAGGTCTGCCACCACCTCCTCCACCACACAACTTTGCTATAGGCCCTATAAACTTTCCTGCCTGAACACCTAAATTGACAACCCCCGGACTGAACGCAGCAACTAAACTCACCTTCCCTTCATCGGGACAGGAACCCAACACTACAGCTGCTGGATCTTCCAGTGCATCAATCAGATATTCAGCTGCATTCTTAAGTGAATCACCATCAACATCATCCATGCATTCAACTAGCACCCTGCCATTGAAGTTTCAGTAATATGTCAAAATAATTCTGATCATTTACTTTTTTCCACTTGATGGCAAAAGTAATTCTGAAACTATAATATGGTGTTGAAACTTTCAGAAGAAATTAAGCAGGCAAAAAGTAGTATAATCTTTAAATCTTTATTCTCAGGCCTGCACAGCTAACAGACTACAGCGTATATATGATGCAAGTTTTACTCACTATGAAATCTCATTTCTTGGGAACTCGTACTCTACTTATTTATTTCTATAAACAATATTTCAGTTTAAATGCTTCATTTCAATTGAACCCCTTTTACCCATAGATATCTGTTTACTTCTAGTAGTACGACTCTTCACACACATAGTAAAATTGTTAAGAATACTCTACTTAACTCATCAAATAGAGATGGAATGCAGTTATATGGAAACTTAGCAAACAATTATTTGAAGAGTTTAGCCAGAGAAAAGTTGCATATGTACTCTAGAAGTCGACCAGTTACCTAATTGATTTTGAAGTTCCCACTGACAATGCCTTGCTCGCAATAATTGATGCTTTATATATTGCTGCTTTTGCACGTAAAGCTGAAGCTTCATTTCTCGCAAAGCGTAACTCCTCCATGAGATTTTTGACCCTGGTTGTCACTTCTTCAGCTTTCACCTTTACAGGAAGAATTAATAGGACACAAAAACTCATTTTAGCTGGGGTGGGCATAGTAAGAGTATGTTTAAGCACAAGTTGGTCTTTGTGATTCAAAGCGTGAAAGAACCACCATATTATTCTTATCGAAAGAAGTAAAATAGGTATGAATTCTGTTTTCCTTAGTTTGAGAAAGTCCTTGTTACTTGTTTTGGATATGTAATGTCTCTTGGTTGAACAACTGAAATTGTTAACTTAACAGTAAGTGAAACAAATATGAAGGATTATTGTCTTAGTTTGAGAAAAGTACTTTTACATATATTGCCTTTTGGTTGAACACCTGAAGTTGGCTTGAACAAAATATTTCAAAATAAAGCATGCATATTCATGTTTGACCTTATAGTGGAAAAAGTGTCAGGAAGAGGGAATTTTTTTTTTATGGAAAAACTACATGAGAACAATGTTTTTGAAAACTTGGATTCCTAACCAATTTCAAGTTCATATTTTCCTTTGTAATGGAGTTTCTAAAGATGGAGACTTTTAATCAAGGGAACAAAAACAGCTGTATCATGCCAACATATGGAAATAGCAAAACTAAATTAAGCAAGGAGAAAAAGCTAGAGAGTAGAAGCATCTCGGTGGTCACAATAATACTCATGCATGTACAACAAGGCATAAACCCCCTTGCTCATTGCTCCTACACATGCAAAATGCTCCTAGGTGGACACTTATTCATTCAAAAACAGTTTTTTTTTTATTATTATTAATTAGAATCAAAAACTTGTCCAACAGTGAAATTTTTCAGATCTAGTAAGAGATGTGAAAGGCACCATACCTTGAGAGTGGAGCACAAATGTTTCATTTGGGAATCTCTTGCATTCATGTATTCAATAAAAGCTTCACCAGCAACGGCTTCTATACGCCTGATTCCTGATGCAATTCCTTGCTCAGAGATTATTTTGAAAGCACGTATTTCAGAAGTGTTGCTGACATGGGTTCCACCACAAAGTTCCATTGATACACCTGGAACCTCTACAACTCGTACCTACAACACATTGTAACATACAAAATAAGAAAGCTATTCAATTTGTTTTCTATTGCACATAGGAATTTAAGAACTTCTAAATTGCTATAACGCTCATTAAATGCACATAGATATTAGTGGATTGCATGGCTACGATATATATATATATATATATATATATTGTCCTGGCACCATTAAATCATGATTGACATGTGGATCTTAATTGCTTGGTACTATATTATGAAGTGTGATATTACTAACAATCGTGAGTGGCTGTGTGGGTACTAATATGATGTGCATCTATAGAAAATATTTTTGATCTAATGACTTCTATCTTTTGCATATGAAAATAGCTTATTATTGGATAGAGTCAGCTACAAAGGTTCTATGCGTTTCATTATTCTGAAATAAAAGAAACTAGTACCTGCTCTCCATACTTTTCTCCAAACATGGCAATAGCCCCAGCATTTTTGGCATCAGCAAGAGGCAATACTTTAGTTTGAAGAACAGTTGCATCCCCAATCCATGCATTGATTAATCCTTCAATTTCCTCGAGCTCAGTATCAAGAAGTGGTCGATGAAAGTTGAAATCAAACCTGAGACGATCAAAAGCTACTAGAGAGCCGGCTTGTGATGTTTCTTGGCCAATAACTTTCTTGAGGGCAGATTGCAGCAAATGAGTCGCAGTATGGTGAACCTTCACAACATTAAAAAAACAAATAAACAACTCAGTAGTCCGGTTGAATAAAAGACAAAATGTTTGTAATTGATTTGTCCAAATTGGATCAATTTGAATCATGGACAATTTTTGCTAAGATACTTTACTCAAAAGGATATCAAGCGTCCTCCTCTAAAATTAATCATAGGCTAGAGAAAAAAATGACTCCAATTTAGTTAAGTCCATACCTTAGCCTGCTGTCTGAGTTTTGGATCTACAGCAGCTTCTACTTCTTGACCAACCTCTAGAGCTCCCTCCTTGATTATGCCCTTGTGAATAAATATGCTGCCAAGAGATTTTTGAACGTCTTTTATTTCCACAACAGCTCTAGGTTTGTGCTCACCTCCAGTAATGTATAGAAGACCATGATCCCCAATTTGCCCACCAGATTCAGCATAAAATGGTGTCTTGTTCAGCAAAACTTCTACTTCACTTCCTTCATCAACCTGTATCACTGGCTTTCCATTAACCAAAAGACTTTCAATGACTGATCTCGATGAAAGGGTGTCATATCCCAGAAATTCAGTGTCAGAAATGTTTTTAGAAAGATCTCCATCTTCAACTGCTAATTTAATAACATTATGAGCGGCCTGCGATTGGCGCCTTTGCTTTTCCATCTCAATATTAAAACCAACCATGTCCAGGTTGACTCCACGCTCTTCAGCAACTTCTGCAGTTATCTCAACTGGAAATCCATATGTATCATACAAAAGGAATACATCTTTCCCAGATAAACAAGGTAAACTATCACTTTTGTGACCACTTGATAATGCATCTGCAAGCATTTCATCAAGCAACTTTTCTCCTCTCTCCAGCGTCTGCACAAAGCGCAGTTCTTCCCTCTGCAACTCCTCAAGAATGCGGGATGATCTAGCCTTTAAATCTGAATCAATATGGGTGCTCAATTCTATTGCTTTCTCTGCAATGGTTGGTAAGAATGCTCCATCGAGATTACCTTTACCATCCCCCTTTATACCGAGCAACCTGCCAGTACGAACAGCCCGTCTAATAAGACGACGGACCACATAGCCTCTGCCAATATTTGATGGCATTACTCCATCTGATATGAGAAATACAACTGCACGCATATGATCTCCTATAATCTAAAAAGGTACAAAACTTCAGGTTCACAAAAGCTACAATGGAAGAAAAGCAAATCTTATCAGATCAGTTACACCCAGGGCTACTGAACTTGTCACCATTCACTTTAGCCACTAGATTTCAAATTTTATCTCCAAATTTTCCAAATCATATTTTTGTTCCAATTAAATGCAATACTATCAGATTTGGAGAATCGAAAAGATTTTTCAAATGACAACCAACTATAGATCTTTCTAAAATAACCCATTTTCTCACTTATAAATAAAACAAATACAAATTTGGTTAAATGTCCACAAAAATATTGGAATTATTGACATTACAGACACAAGATCGAAGTCAAGTGACTGATCAAAACTGACTTCACTAGACATCCTGAAATTCAACCGTTCTCTAAATAAGGGTATAGTGCTTCTAAATAGATTGCAGGTAATTTGAGTAACAGCATACCTTAAGATGCATTTTTATATGATCATCAGCAAGAGCATATGATACATTTGCCAATTCTGAAGCCTTCTCAATAATGGGATAAATCAAGTCAGTCTCGTAATTGTTTGGAACCTGCAAGGAAAAGCATGACTCAGAGACAAATAAGTTTAAAGCAAATGGGTGAAGCAAATAAGTAAATTCTCCACCTGAAAATATACCTCCATTGTGAATTTCGTGCCCACTTTGACATAAAAATTAAAATAATATTCACCAAATTCTTACAAGGAAGGCATATAGACCTTTTGAAGGATGCGAGCCAATCGTTCTAGACCAAGACCAGTATCTATGTTTTTTTGTTTTAAGGGCTCAAGTGACCCATCATCCAATTTGTTGTACTGCATGAACACCAGATTGTAGAACTCTATAAACCTAGTATCATCTCCAAGATCCTGTAAATTAACAATTTAGAAAGTGCAAGTAAAATAAAAAAATATCAGCAGAAGAAATTATGGGCAACACTTGTGCAACCCAAGCTAAAAGCATCCAAACTTAAGGAACGCATACCACATCTAAATATCCCCTTTCAGGATGAAAATCATAGTAGAGTTCCGAGCATGGACCACAAGGACCAGTAATCCCACTGGTCCAAAAGTTGTCTTCTTCACCCATCCTCTTTATATGCTCAGCAGGAACACCCACCTGATACATGTATTACTAAAACCATTTACAAAAGCTGGATGCAATAACTAATATGGTACACAAAGGAAGAAGCAAGTTTCAAATGGTGATTCTACACTAGAGTTAAAGATAAGTAGAAATGCACCAAAAGAAATAGGGATGCCTCTATAACTAAAGAATAGGAAAACAACATCCTGAAAATTATGCCAACAATTAAGGTTCCTTAAAACCTTAAAAAAAAAGACTAAAAAGAAAAACTAAGCTAAGCAGACCTCATTAGCTAGAAAACAGATGTTGCTTATAATACGAATATGAAATAAAGTTTAAAAGAAGAGGTAAAACTGACATAGATGAGCCAACTAGGAATTAAACAAACAATAAACTTAAATCTACGGCAATTTATGAAATCTTTTCTAGCTTGCCTCGTCATGCCATATTTGAAAAGCTTCATCATCATCTTCAAATACACTAACCCATAATCTGTCAGCTGGTAGCCCAAATCTGTAGGGAGAGTTAAATTAGAGGTAAATAAATTCTCTGTTGATTTTGAAAGAGAATAACAAGAATCCATGACCATACATAATGTTATATACGAGCATACTCTTTGGTTGAAAGCTCCCAAGCCCATTTAATTGCTTCTTTCTTGAAGTAATCTCCAAAACTGAAGTTCCCAAGCATCTCAAAAAATGTTTGATGACGAGATGTTCGGCCAACATTCTCTACATCATTTGTACGAATACATCTTTGAGCGGTTGCAGCTCGAGGTACTTGTTTGGGAGCCTAAATGAGAAGCATTACTACCATAAGAAAACTCAAAATTCTCATTCATTAGAGCATTAAGAGATCAATTGAAATTTGTCCAATTTAATTTGCACATGGTAATTAGAGAAGTAAATGAAAAGAAGGTCTACAGAAAAAAAGTACAGATATTTTAACGACCTGCAGCTATGACCAAAAGGACTATGCTTCTAAAAGAAGAAGATGGCTTCCTTCTTCCCTTGGGCTACTTCCACTTTAGCATACTATTCTTCAATAATAAAATACTATGTACTAGTAGTTGGGTAAACGAAAAGAAGTCTTGAACATGCTCTTCTAGCAGTTAAAGGATGCTATATGCAATGGACATAAGCCATCTTCGATCAAATGGAAACAGGATGGCTCAAGTTTCCTTTTCCCAAGCTAATAAAAGCAGAAATGGGAAAAACTGATATAGTTGCTTCAGTGCACCAAAAAATATTGCAACATCTTCTAACAATCATGTGGAAACCATCTTTGAATTTAGCTAAGGGGGCTTACCTAATTCTTAAAGGAAGCTGCAAAAGGAAGACGATACTTTACCTTGCCTGCAACTCAAACCAAAACTACCTAAAATCTAAAGGAAAAAGACATACTATAAAACTGAAATTAAGTTTCAAATCAACTGAAAAGAACATATATTTGCAACGTTACAAAAGATATAGTAGAAAAAACTAAAAATTCTAACATTACAAAACAAGCCCCAAATTAGTAACCGAAATTTCCTGTACAACCCAAATGATCCAAATTGGATTAGTAAAGCCAATGTATAATCTGAATCCAATCAAAGACAACCCATCCCCTGCCAGATCCAACTTGATTGCCACAACTAGGAGACTGCATTACTGAGTCCACTAGTAGTGCATAAAAATGGAAGAGAAACAGGAAAAATATAAATTTATTGGTGATTTTAACTTGAATATCAAGCTATATTAGGAAATATAAGGTGGGTTTCGTATAAAAAAAAGTGCCCAGAGCTGATGGTTCATTTTTAATTCCACATTGTTAATTCTTTTCTTTCCAGTTTAGCAAAAGCAACCGGTGAGATTTATATATCATGCATAATCAAGACCACAATAGTAAGGAAATAGGCAGAAAATCTACAAGCTACAAGGTTAGAGAGGAACTAATGCTAATATGGTGATAGAGAACGGGTTACAAAAGGAGTGGATTGTCATGAAAATGGTAATGGGCCTAAGGAGTTGAGGGTGTATACCCGTAGAAAGAAGCAGCGGCAGGTGATACCTAGCACCTAGCTGACAAGTTAGTTACTCTAGGGGTATTTAGAGGAAAGGTTGTTACACCTAGGGGTATGAGCTGTCATGAGAATTCTGTTATATTGAGTAGTTTGTTTGGGATGAAGGGGAGATAATTTTGTATATGAAAATCTGCTTGTCGCAGTCTTTTGACAGAGGGAAGGATTCCTTCCTGGCTTGTTCTTTCTACTGTTTCATTCTCGGATCAACAATACCATTCCTCATTCTCTCAATTAATCTCTTAGTTATTCCTTGTTATTTACTTTTCTGAATTCATTTCCTATCATATGGCATAATATATTTCAACTTTGCAGGGAACAAAATTCCAGGAAAGAGCTGCATATGCATTATAATCATAAATGCATCAGATCAAGTATATTGATAATAGGGCTACCAGTCTTGATCACATGCACCTTAATGAGCATGTAGAATTTGCTCATTCACCATTAGATCCGGGCTTATTAGAATCCTAAGGTGGAGATTCAAAGCATCCTGAGGCTTAGATTTAATAAGCCTAGATCTAACAGTGAATGAGCAAATCCACTTGCTCATTAAGGTGCATGTGAAAATTCCTGATAGGGCTACAACTAGTTGATTGGGTGGGGTCCTGTACAGACTTAGCAATCTTCACTTTGTAAACATTCATTGCATAATAGTATGATTCCAATGCAGCATTGCTAAAAAAAAAAGGTGGCCCGGTCGCACTACGCGTTCCCGCTGAGCGAGGGTCCAGGGAGGGGTCCCACCACAAGGGTGTACTGGGGCAAGCCTTCCCCTGCCAATTATTTGGCAAGAGGCCGCTCCTAAGACTCGAACCCTTGACCTCTTGGTCACACGACAACAACGTTTACCGTTGCGCCAAGGCTCGCACTCCCAATGCAGCATTGCTACTTCAATAAAATTGCTTAGGCAACTTTTCATTCATGATCATGTGAATTTTGATTTTGGGAAAAAATAAATGACAGGATCCCATGTGACATTCCTGAAATGTTTGTCATTTACCTTTCCAAGGAAGACCGGCTTGAATTGAAGCATTCCAGCAATTGTCAAAAGAACAGTGGGATCATCTGGCACAAGAGAAGCACTTGGGATAACCTTATGGCCTCGAGAAGCATAGAATTCAAGAAATCGGCGGCGCAAGGAGTCCCCACTTACAGGAGTTTCCTCAGACTTATCTTCCATTGAATTTTCAGTCACAGACTCTACTGACGCTGAAAAGAAATATAATATATTATATTCTTTGAAGAAGGTATCTTGAGAAGAATTTACAAGTTCTCATCTCAAGTTAACTAGTGCAACCTGGTGAACTTCTTGCACTGAACTGCATGCCTGGAGCTCCTTTGACAAGATAAAGTCTACTGGAGAAGATATCGGGATTAAAAAAAGCTAAAGACCTTGTAATAGAACCTGCAAAATCCCCCACATCAAAAATTAAAAACTACAACCCTTAGAACATAGCATTTATTGATGACACCATAAGATGTTCTGTAACAAAGTGAAATTAGTAACACAGGTTATAATTTCAAAGTAATAGACGTTTTCATATTTATTATCCTACAAAACCAATATATTTTGAATTTCCTATTGTTCATGTATGTTCATCTTCACTCATTTCTGAGCTCTCTCCCTGTGACCCAATTTACGATGATACTAATAAAGATAAATCAACAAACACCTCTGCTAAATAATGTAAAACCTTATAACTGATACTTGAGCAAGAAACAACCAATATTATTGTAGTAATTAACATTTAGGAGTTTGGAACCAACCCTAAAGAGTTTGGAACAAACACAAAACTTCTATTGAACTTCAGAACATAGCATTTATTGATGACACCATAAGATGTTCTGTAACAAAGTGAAATTAGTAACACAGGTTATAATTTCAAAGTAATAGACGTTTTCATATTTATTATCCTACAAAACCAATATATTTTGAATTTCCTATTGTTCATGTATGTTCATCTTCACTCACTTCTGAGCTCTCTCCCTGTGACCCAATTTACGATGATACTAATAAAGATAAATCAACAAACACCTTCTCTGCTAAATAATGTAAAACCTTATAAATGATACTTGAGCAAGAAACAACCAATATTATTGTAGTAATTAATATTTAGGAGTTTGGAACCAACCCTAAAGAGTTTGGAACAAACACAAAACTTCTATTGAACTTCAGAAAATTTATACAGAATTACAAACATCAGTTACAACTGACTTCCAGAACTTCTCCTGAACATAAGCAAGCAATAACTGAATAACTTCTCCTAAATTCAAATAATTAAATGAAACATTATCTGCTAATAAATTAACTAAGGTATATTTCCAACAAACTCCTCCTTGCCTTAGTATTTACAAAGGCTCAACTTGTTTCAAAGTTGGTTTTGATGATGTACTTTCCCATCACCATTCTATAATTGGAGCACTTCTCTTCAAATGCTTCATATTTTTGTTTTGATGATGTACTTTCCCATCACCATTCTAGAATTGAAGCACTTCTCTCCAAATGCTTCATATTTTTGTTTTGATGATGTACTTTCCCATCACCATTCTAGAATTGAAGCACTTCTCTCCAAATGCTTCATATTGGTGCACTTCTCACCAATGTGCTTCATATTGGTGCACATCTCACCAATTTCAAAACAATGTTTCTTCTTCTTCGGCAACATGTGTCAACTTGACACTTTCTTCCGACTTGATTCTACAATTCTTTTGAATATGCCCAAACCTTTTATTTAACACCGTTGTAGAATCTCCTTTTCTTCTTGTTCTATCATTGCCATGATAGAGACCCTTCAAAGTATCTAAGCTTGCTACTTCTGGCCATCAAAAAAACTGGTGCAACAACCTGATTAAAAGATTCCACTTCCATTCTCACAGATCCCTCAAGATAATTTGCTCTGATACCAATTTTGTAGTAATTAACATTTAGGAGTTTGGAACCAACCCTAAAGAGTTTGGAACAAACACAAAACTTCTATTGAACTTCAGAAAATTTATACAGAATTACAAACATCAGTTACAACTGACTTCCAGAACTTCTCCTGAACATAAGCAAGCAATAACCGAATAAATTCTCCTAAATTCAAATAATTAAATGAAACATTATCTGCTAATAAATTAACTAATGTATATTTCCAACAATTATATTAGAATGAAGAGCCAATTACTTCGTCTAAAAACGCAAATTTAGAATTACTTGAGCAAAAAAAGAAGAATTCATGAAAAGGAAATAAAGATGATAATAATAATAATAAAAAGGAGGAGAGAAACAGAAGTATACCAGTGGAGGCGGGAGAGGCGGTATTTGGTTTAAGGGAGAAAAATGGTCTGGGAGAAAATGTAGAAGAAAGGAGAAACGGGTCGAGGGATTTCCCGCCATGGATGCTGTATAGAGTGTGTGGACTTAGTTGCAGGACGCCCATTTAATCTTTGAAAAGAATGGTAGCTTTTGAGAATGTTTTGAAATGGGGGCATTTATATGACATGGAAAGATAAGCTTCTACTTCTTCACTCTTGAGGCGCCCATACATTTACCTGTCACCTCCCCCTACATCTAATCTACCAAAATCCGCTTATTTCTAGAGCGAGTTTAAAGTTGGGAAATTTACACGGATCAATTGATTATTTAAAAATAATATCCAATCAAAACAATTATTAAAAATGAATAGAATGGGTGACTCAGCCCCGCACGTTATATGAATATTAATTATTAAATTTATATTTTTTTAAGTGATTAAATTTATATTTTTATACGAAGTAAATTTTATTTTGTTTTTTTTACAATAGAGTGTAAAATTGATCCAATGATGAAAACATACAAAATCAGGCTTATTTTATTAAAAATAAAGTAAGTATAGTCAAATCCATAAATTTATAGTTTTTTAAATATAAATTTATATTTCTATTATTTATTATATATATATAAAAGATGGATTTATTTGGATTGGATTTGGAATTTAACTTTTAAGTTCGAACGGATCTAGTTCAATCTATAAACATACATATTTATTTATTTAATTGCAGTCTTTACAAAAAAAAATATGAATAATATAATACTGTAAGAAATTTTTATCGTATTTTTTTTAAGAAAATATTTTCATATTTTATTGGGTAAACAATTTATACCTAATATTTTTGGAGAAAATTCATTTCGCTGGATTGATTCCTTAACGGTCAAAATTGGGTGTCTAAAGTTGGTAAGAGACTCTCTAATGTCTAAGTCAATAGTCGTTATAGAAAGAAAGTATATAAAATGAAAGTAGAACAGTGACTGAAAGTAAAGGGGATGCAAACCTTGGAGTCTAAATAACCCTATTTATAATGGACGATCATCCCTTATGCAGCCAAAATAGGGTTTTCATTCCACCTCTCTGAAGGGACCCTGCCATATCAACTTAGAAATTCCGCAAACAAGGGTCCGACTAATCCTTAATTTGGAAATTCACATCTAGGCCCAAACACAAAGAGTCAATCCCTTAACATTTAAAACAACCATGTCGACTAAAAAGGTAACAATCTAATATTATTAGAAGCCCCCCTATAGATTAAAAGTCTTTTAGCCTTGACAAGCCTTCACATGCACATAGCATCATAAGAACAATTACCATAAAGACTCATACTTATCTCAAATATACGATACTTGCACGATAAAAAACGATATGGAAGTCTAATCATTTTTTTTATAAACTCATTTAAAAATCTTTGAGAATCGATGTAGATCTCACTTTAACTTCTCTTGTGAAGGTAATTCTTGACTTTTACGAGATAAGAACTTCCAAGCTTTTATATACTTTCGTCGAGATTTCTGCTCAAATTCAATCTCTCCCTAGTAAAGACATCACCACAACTCTCGTTTTATGGGTTTAAAGTTTTCTTCTACTGCATAATGTTGAATAAAAATACTCAATTTTCTTCCTTCTTCCTAGAAAAATCCATTAAGAACTATCAATGGAAAATAAGAATGCTTCCTAAGGAACAAGCACTCACTTTGACGAGAAGACTTAAGTTCTAGGACTCTCTCAATCTAGGAAATTAAAAACTTTCCCAAGGCCTAGAACTAATATATTTAGCAAACAATCCATCTATTGACAATTTCGCGAGTGTATACTCAAATAGCAGAACCATCTCATCTAAAAACCTCAAAAAGATGGTACATACGGTCTGGGACAGGATCTCTGAAACCCATCCATTTTAGATCGGGAATTAAGGAAACATTATAGTTGGATCAATTTAGAATATTAGAAACCTGACCAGGAGCTATAACCAATATATTTAGCAAACAATCCCTTTATTGACAATGACGCGTGTGAAGATTCAAATAGCAGAACCGGCTCATCTAAAAACCTAAAAAAGATGACCCTTAGGGTCTAGGACATGATCTTTAAAACCCATACATTTTAGATAGTGGAATTATATTGTGGATGCCTCCTCCCAACCAAATTTCAATGAGCCGACAAACCTCCAACCAATTAATTCATTGTATACGTCCACCAAATTTGCAACGAATTCTCCTTTTTATTACCAAAATTTGTAGTTAGTGCCCTAACCAAATATAACCTTTACCTAACACAAGATCACCCCAACACATGGTGTGAACTAATAGCCCTTCAGTGGCTCTACAAAAACCTAAGAACCCCCCCCCCCCCCCCCATAAATTTCTACAGCATTCGTAAAATGCTCTCCCTTCGGGTCCGCCAATCAGAGGACCATTACACATTCACAAGGCATAAGGCTTCAAATTATTTTCTGATAGTGTTTCATCCGTCAAGATTTGGAAGAAAAAATATTGTTATATCAAAACAAACAACAGATCCAACTTCCCTAGTCTGTAGAACTACAACATTAGGAAGAACCTGTTAGTATATGTGTCCTAAAGACAACCTGTTTTAGGATTCTTGGTTAATGAAGTTGTTCATTAATTATATTCAGCTGGATTTTTTATATAATAATGAATTATTAAACGAATTTATTCTTTTATCTTCAAACTAATATATAAAAGGTTTATACAATATAATCAATATGTAAAGAGTTCATACAAGATGATGTGACACAAACCTCATATATACTAAATGATCATACACTACTAGAAAATACTCATTTACTGACGGAATTTTTTGACAGAAGATATTCCGTCGTTGACGAAATTTCCGTCAATGATGTAACCGTCAAACGGATTGACGGAAATGGTTGACGGAATTTATTTATCCGTCAAAATGTTGGGCGGGAGATTTCCCGCCTTTCATGCTTGACGTTTTGGTTGACGGAATTTATTCCGTCAAACGTAGATTGACGCTTTTTTTTTACCAATTTTATTATTTCCGTTGAAAATGTTATTTTAAAAAAATAAAATAAACTGAATTTATATATATTAATATTAAATAATGAAATATATAAATAGAATTTTTAAAAGATATTTTCAAGACTCTCTCACTCACCAAACGCAGGATGAGTCTTTTTTCTCTCTCCCTCATGTTGCGATTTCCCCTTCTTCTCCTTTTTCTCTTCTTCTGCAAACCCTAAATCAGTAAATCGAACACACAAAACCTCTCTCCTTACAATAACCAGATGTACTTGCAGTTTGTTTCTCCAAAAGCCACAACTATTGAAGACGATCAGATTTAGGTCTTTACGGCTGAGTTCTGTTGAAACACCTTTCCACATGATTTTGATTTGACAAAATTATTTAAGTTAATCCATGATTAAGGGGAAATTAAATTTAAGTGCTTTGATTTAATTGTACTAATGTGTTTGTTCAATGTTGAGTATAATTATAAGTAAGAACAGAAATAAAAAGTACGACAGAATAAAGTCAGCATGAGCCACAGAAGCTGAGTAGAACTCGACTCAGCATAATAGAAGAAAAGTCTTCTTCATAACAAATGATTGAAGACGAAGCTGGCCAAGGAAGCTGAGTAGAACACAACTCAGTATCAAAGAAGAGAAGTCTTCCTCTAAACTAAAGCTTGCAGACGAAGCTGACCATGGAAGCTGAGTAGAATGCAAGTCAGTGTCGTCAGAAACTAAGTTCAAAGACAACGGCTATTAAAGTGAAGCTGAGTGTTCTTCAGGACAGCGCGAATGATCCGTTTGAAAGAAGACAAGATCCGACAACTGTCTGCACCAATACAGAAGCTTTGGAATTATGCACGGAGACAGTTTCGAGACGCATGGGTCAACTAGCCGTTAGCTAAAAGACGAAACTGGCGCTAGAAGATGAACCTGGCAGAAGAAGACAAGCCTGACGCCTGCTAATTTCAGACGACATGATTGGCCTGCAAAATCTGTATGCTGACCAGTGAATGACGCAAGGAGTCGTTTGAATTCAACGGATACTTCCAGATTCAAATGATTGAGGCTTCATGGATTCACTATAAAAGGACAAGTGCTTCACTTGGATCCTTTGCCGAAGTACAAAAAGAAAAGAGCATATATACAAAGCACATTCAAACAAGAAAATAAGATCTTACACCAAATTTCCATTTCTGTGTAAAAGCTAGATTGAATTTGTATTCATCTAAAGTGTTCTTCATCTAGAAAGAACAAGTTTGTATCAATTGTAAAAATTGAGAGAGTGGTTCTGAGTACTCGGTTTTAAGTACTCAGTGGTAGAGAGAAATCTAAATGTTCGGTTATAGCACTTAGTGGGGTTGAGTAGACGAATAGAGGATGGTACTCTTGCATATTCAACTGCCTTGTAAACGGTTTGTGCTCTACCTTTAAAGAGCTCGGTATTGGATTGAAAAAGCCCGGAAGGACTCTGGGGACTGGACGTAGGCGGTGAGGCCGAACCAGGATAAATCTTGCTGAGTAATTTCTAACCCTTTCTCTCAATATATATGTATGTGCTGTTTGCTTAAATTACTCAGGATATAAATTGTATAAGCTGACACTGAGTAATCAGAGTGCTGAGTTGGAAGCTGACCTTAAGTGTTACTTCCTAACTCACAAGTAAAACGGTTCTAGTCAGCCTCTAACTAAAGCTGTCTTACATCTCTCGGCCGTGCTGACCAAAACTGAGTTAAGTAATTCAAAGAATTGATTAAGTCAGCGTAATTAAACGAAAAAGTTATATTAGTTCCTAACCCCCCCCCCCTTGGAACTAATCACACGGGACCAACAAGTGGTATCAAAGCTTAGTAGCTCACTACTCAAAGATATAACTATCTTGAGCTGATCCCTATAAATGGCTGAGAACATCACTCTTTTCCTTCCAAGAAATCAAACAACACAGATTCTCCCTGGGGATTATCAATTAGTCGGTCTCCCTTGTTTTTCGGATCAAACTATACATTTTGGAAAAACAGGATGAAAAACTTTATTCAAGCTACAAACATGAGTGCGTGGCTTGCAATAGTTCAAGGCCCATTTGTGCCTTACAAAATGGTTAACAACGAGAAGGTTGTTAAGAGTGAAACTGAGTGGTCAGAAGATGACCTTAGAAAACTACAAAATAATGCTTCGGCTATTAATATGCTTCACTGTGCTTTAGATGCTGCAGAGTACAATAAGATTTCAGGTTGCGAGTCAGCACAGGAAATATGGAAAAAGCTGGAAGTGACCTATGAAGGTACAAGCAAGGTCAAGGAATCAAAGGTGATGTGATATTGGTTATGAAAGAGAGATAATAACCAAATCAACAAGTTTTCCCGATCTATCTTAAGAAATTAATAGAATCAAATAACAAACATAAATTGGTGATAACAAACCAATCCCAAAGAATTAAAGGCAATGAAAGGAGATCTAACATTACACCTTCGAATAATTAAATTGGAACCTGAGTGTTTGGCGATTCACAAGTACCTTACCAAAATACTTGTTCACGATCAAGATAATATTGCAAGAATGATGACTCGGTCTCTCAAGCTCACAATAAAGAATTCAATCCCGGATTGAAAATAATTCCCAAAGAAAAAGAAGAACTTTTGTTCATAAAAATATTAATGTTCGATTTCTCAAAATAATGAAGAATACAAGCCTTTATATAGGCTACAAAAGAAACCTAAACCTAAACCTAAACTAAAAAGGAAGTCGAATCCTAGTGCACCAAGGTAAAAGAAATCCTAATTAGACAAGGAAAAACATTAAATTCGTTTTTGTCCTTTAGAGCCCAATTTCAGCCCACTAATTAACATTATTTGAGCCTTTTAGTTAGTTAGAAATAAGCTCAATCAAACCTATAAGGTTATAGCATTAATTTTAATGAGTCCCAATGGGTTTTGCACATGCCAAACACATGCAAGTCCAAAGCTTCTCTTAAAACATGATCAACCTTTTTACATATCACTATTATAGGCTTGGGCTTGGATACAACACAAAAACACACCATCTTTAATGGGAAAATTACACAGAAATTCATCTTTCAGAAACTATTTACAACTATGTCAAGTCATAATTTTGGATTATGTCAAACTAGTAAAATCAGTACTTTTAATATAGGATATGAATTTATAAATTAGGAGTCTAGAATATATTTTCTAGGGTTTATGATTCATGAATTGAAGTCTAGAATTTTTAAATTAGGGTGTGAAATCATATTACATAAAAAATAATGACATATTAAGAATTAAGTTTAGTGATATAATTTAATTGTAATTTTGTACTTAAATATGATATTCATGTAATTGACCCATCTTTAATGACTTCGCTAGAATCCATTCCTTGCTTAAAGAAGCTCAAGATGAGTCCATTAAGCATTTGTTGGTCTTTCTTTGCACGATTCTTTATCATAGGTCCAATTGACAGCTCCAATGGATCCCTCGTGCTTCTACTGGGCTCCTTAACTCCAAGATCCTTTGTTCCATGCTCTTGTGCTTTTGATATCACATCAAAAGGTGAACCAACATATGAGATTATACGAGCTGTTCGAGATGAGTGACAACGAAGACATCTCTGAAATGAACACAAGATTCACCAATATCATAAATGAGCTGAAAAGACTCGGCAAGAACTTCACAGAAGAAGAGCGGGTGAAGAAAATCTTGAGAAGTCTACCCAAGAGCTGGCAAGCTAAGAAAACAGCTGTGGAGGAAGCTCAGGACCTGACCACATACAAATATGACGAGCTGATCGGATCTCTGCTGACCCATGAGATCTTAATGAAGAACTTTGAAGCTAAAGAAAAGTCAGAGGACAAGAAACAAAAATCACTTGTCATGAAAGCTGACTCAACCGAAGCTGACTCATCAGATGATGAGGAAATGGCCATGTTCATAAGAAAAATGAAGAAGCTGTTCAGAAAGAATGACAAGAACAGGAAAAGGACATTCAGAAGAAGCGATAAGTACAAAGCTGAGTCCAGCGACAAATACAAAAAGGATAGCTCCAAGCCTGTCACGTGCTTTGAATGCCACCAAACTCGGCACATTAAATCAAGCTGTCCAAATCTGAAGAAAGAAAAGAAAGGTAGCAGAAAAGCTATGGTGGCCACATGGAGTGACAGTGATGAGTCAACCTCATCAGAAGCTGATGCAAATAAGACAGCAAATATATGCTTCATGGCCGACGACGCTGCTGACCACTACCGATCTGAGCAAGCTGACCTCTCAGGTGGATCTGACCAAGAGGAAGACTCCAATAAGGTAACATCTCTTCTTTTGCTCAGAAATGAAACGGTAAATGCCCTGAGTGATCTCTATACACTGACCAAGAAGTGTAATAAGAAAATTTGAGCACTCAGCAGGCGGTGTGATGAGATTGAAGAGGTCAAACTAAGTGACCTCCGATATCTTCTCCAAGACAACACCAGGCAAGATGAAAATCTAAAAGTCATGCATGGTTTTGTCTCGGAAGTCCAAACTGAGCCAAAGAAACTGAGAAAGGACATCACAACTATACAGAACCAGCTGAGTACATCGGCCAAGAAAAGGTTCTATCCCAATGCTGAGTATCAAGGTACTGGTCAGCATAGATAGTACACTCAGCAGAACAGTCAATGTGACTGTTGTGGGAAAAGAGGGCACACCATTGATGTGTGTTGGTATACTCGGCGGAATGTCCAATGCGACTTCTGCGGAAAGAAAGGCCATACCACTAAGGTATGCTGGCATGCTCAGCACAATCGTGCTGACCAAAAACAAAGGGTAACCTATTGTGACTTCTGTGGTAAAGCTGGCCACACCATAAGTGTATGCCGTCATAAAACTAAAAATAATGCTTCACCTGTTCATACTAACAAACGAGGACCCAAAAAGAATGGGGTACCTAAAGATGAATAGTTTAAAATACAGGTGAGCCTGAGGTGCGCGGAGAAGTCAAAGCTTTGGTATATTGACAGCGCATGCTCGAGGTATATGACCGATGATGAAACTCAATTCATCACACTTGAGCATAAACGAGGTGGAAGTGTAAGCTTTGGAGACAACAAGAAAGGTAAGATAGTAGGTTCAGGTACTATCGGAGGTAACCCTACTATTGAGTCTGTCTCCTTAGTCAGGGGTCTCAAATATAACCTATTGAGCGTGGCTCAGCTGTGTGACAGCGGAAGAAAGGTTGTATTTGATGCCACTGTGTGTCGAATACTCGAGGGAAAAACAAACGATTTGATTTTAACTGCCCCTCGTGTTGACAATGTGTACATGTTGAGTTTAGAAAAGAATTTTTCGAAAAACATATGCTTAGTGTCAAAGGAGGATAACTCCTGGCTATGGCATAGGAGACTTGGTCATGTAAGCATGGACCTCCTTGCCAAATTAGCAAGAAAGCAATTAGTTGAAGGTTTGCCCAAACTTAGATTTGAGAACGATCAATTATGTAATGCTTGTCAGCAAGGTAAACAAACCAAAAAGTCTTTTCAAAGTAAAAATATTGTCTCAACCAAACGACCATTGGAAGTGCTACACTTGGATCTTTTTAGACCGGTCCAACCACTCAGCTTGGGCGGTAAGAAATTTTCCTTAGTCATTGTAGATGATTTCTCTCGGTATACATGGGTACTCTTGCTGAGTAGCAAGGATGAAGCCTTTGAGATGTTTTCAACATTGATAAGAAAACTTGAAAATGACAGAGATTTAAAACTAGCTCACATCCGTAGTGATAATGATGGAGAATTCAAAAACCAACAGTTTGATGAATTCTGTGAAGTCAGCGGCATTGACCACAATTTTTCTGCTCCTAGAACTCCTCAACAAAATGGGGTTGTTGAAAGGAAGAACATAACTCTAGTTGAAATAGCTAGGACAATGCTGAGTGAGAATAGGCTTCCAAAGTATTTCTGGGGAGAAGCTGTCAACACAGCATGTTATATACTCAATAGGGCTTTAGTTAGACCTATTCTTAAGAAAACCCCCTATGAACTTTGGAAAGGACGAAAGCCCAATATTGGATACTTTCGTGCTTTTGGTTGTAAATGCTTTATACTCAATACAAAAGACAACCTTGCCAAATTTGATTCTAAAGCTGACGAAGCAATCTTTCTAGGGTACTCAACTAACAGTAAAGCATATAGGGTGTTCAATAAATGAACTCAAGTTGTAGAAGAGTCTGTCCATATAGAGTTCGATGAAACTGACCATGCAGGAAAGTCAAGTCAGTCTACCGAAGATGACCCTGGCTCAGCTTCCGCTGACAAAAATGGAGCCGCTGAGTCATTACCACACGGGCTGACCAAAGGTAAAAGCGAACCTGAAATTACCTTTGCTGACCAATCTAAAACTGCAGAGATTGTTGAAACACCTACTGCTGACAACTCAACATTACCCAAAGAGATCAAAATTCCAAGAGGACACTCGGAGAAGTCCATTCTTGATGCTGCTGAGAACAACCTGATGACAAGAAATCAACTCAGAAGATATCTTAGCAATGTTGCGTTCGTCTCAATCTATGAACCAACGAACTTCACCGATGCTGAGCACGACGAATTCTGGATCAATGCTATGCAAGAAGAGCTTGATCAATTCAAGAGAAATGAGGTATGGGATTTAGTACCAAATCCTAGGAATCAAAAGACCATATGAACTAAATGGGTCTTTAGAAATAAACTAGATGAGCAAGGCAATGTAGTCAGGAACAAAGCCCGACTTGTAGCCCAAGGATATAGTCAGCAAGAGGGCATTGACTATGGTGAGACCTTTGCTCCCGCTGCTAGGTTAGAGGCTATACGAATTCTATGTGCATATGCTAGTTTCATGAACTTCAAACTATATCAAATGGATGTCAAAAGTGCTTTTCTTAATGGATTTATAAACGGAGAGGTATATGTTAGTCAGCCTCCAGGGTTTGAAGATCCAAAATTTCCAAACCACGTTTATAAACTCAAGAAGGCCCTATACGGCCTGAAACAAGCACCACATGCTTGGTACGAGAGGTTGACTAGTTTCCTGCTGACCATGAACTATGTCAGAGGCAAAGCTGACACAACTTTATTCATTAAGAAAAAGGGTAAAAATACCCTGGTGGCACAAATTTATGTAGATGATATAATCTTTGGTGCTACTGACGAATCTATGTGCAAAGAATTTAGTAAACAGATGCAAACTAAGTTCGAGATGTTAATGATGGGGGAACTCAATTTCTTCCTTGGATTACAAATTAAGCAAGGAAAGAACGACATCTTCATCAGTTAGTCTAAGTATGCCAAAGAAATGTTAAAAAAAATCGATATGGAAGAATGTAAGCCCATATCTACCCCAATGGGTACTGACACTGTCCTTTGTGTTGACGAGAAAGGTAAGTCAGTAGACAGTAAGTTATATCGAGGTATGATTAGCTCTCTACTTTATCTTACCGCTAGTAGGCCTGACATTCAGTACTCAGTATGTTATTGTGCAAGATACCAATCTGACCCCAGGGAATCTCACCTTATAGCTGTAAAAAGAATTTTCAGATATTTGTAGAGCTCAGTTAATGCAGGTTTATGGTATCCAAATACAAATGACTTCACACTCATTGGATACACCGACGCTGATTATGGACGAGATAAGCTAGAACGTAAGAGTACTTCAGGAGGGTGTCACTTCCTTAGAAGCTGTCTAGTATCTTGGTTCAGCAAGAAGCAATCGTTAGTGGCCCTGTCAACAACTGAAGCTGAGTACATTGCTGCTGGAAGCTGTGTGGCCCAAGTCCTATGGATTAAGCAACAGCTGGAGGATTATGGAGTGCAAACTGACACAATTGAAGTCAAATGCGACAACAAGAGTGCCATTGTCTTATCCAAAAATCCAATCCAACACAGCAGGATGAAGCATGTCAGCATTCGACATCACTTTATTAGAGATCATGTACTCAAAGGGGAGATCAAGCTGACCTACGTACCAATAGATGAACAACTTGCGGATATCTTTACGAAGCCTTTGGCTCATGAGCAATTTAACACACTAAGGGAAGCTATCGGTATGTCTAATCCTCTTCAATAAAATTCTATGCTTAATTGAATGCTGAGTGATTTGTGATAAATTGGTAACTATTGCATGCTGAGTTAAATATAACATAAAATCACCATATGCTAAGTAGACATACATACTGAGTGATTATCTTAAGCTGAGTTACTAAGCACACGAATATTTCTTCTACGAAAAACTGAGCACTCAGAAAGACAAAAACGCTTGAGATTCTAGACACTGAGTAAAACCAGTAAAACAATAAATGCTAGCACGCGCATTGAATAGCCACCTAGGATGACGTAAGCGCAATAATTAGAAAACACATGCGCCGAATGTGTCATAAATGCCAGGATACCTGTCGATTGATCATCTCGATGCCAACCCGCCATTCCGACCTATCAGATCAACTTGGCACTCCTATAAATAGTGGACGAATTCCCACTCATCTCTCTTTACATTCGAAATTTCTGGCATTCAATCTCTCTCTCTCTTAAATCCCAAAACCTCTCAAAATCTCATCAAGAATCATGTCTGACGATTCTCAAAACATCTCCGGTGCCGATTACGACCAAAATCGCTCCGATGAAAATCCTCCTTCCCCTGCTCAGCAGGACTATGAAGAGACTTCAACTGATTTTCAAGAACATGGTCAGCATGACCAAACTAAGGTCAGCACCTCCGGCAAGAACCCTCAAGCTTATCAAGAAACTCCGTCAAAGAAATAGAAGAAAGAGAAGCAGCCTAAGGAGAAGGTATTCCTCCCCGTCTACAACAGCGTAAAAGGTTGTGAGGTACTCCGCTGTCATTGGTTCTCTAAAGGGTTCGTAGAGGCTGAGCAACCCTTCTATGAATGGATCTCTAAAAATGGCTGGTCTGAACTCTTCTCTCTCCCCGGTAACACCTATCCACACCTGGTAAGGGAATTTTACACAAACCTCAGAGTTAACGAGGACAATGTTGACCACTTAGTGACCAGTGTCAAAGGCAAGAACATAACGATTACTCCATCCTATCTAGAAACTTTGCTAAAGCTGCCGGCCAAAGGTACAGAATTCAGGACCACAAACGACCACACCAAACTTGACTATCCTGTTGAGTTCTGTAAGCCAAAGGACCATAAAGGAGAAATAGCAAGCACGTGCATGGGTCAGCCTCAGAAAATGGATCATTACATCCTAACCAACTTCCTATTCCCAAAGGTCAACTCCTCCTCATCAGCCTCAAACTTTGAGCAATTCTTCATTTGGCATATGCTGACCTACCAACCATTCAATACGCCCGTCTTTCTTATCGGCGCATTTCAACGAAGTACTGGGAAACTCAGGTTGGGCTCCCTTATAACGAAAATTCTCCAGGACCATCAAGTAAGCACAGTCGAAGAAGTTGAGACTTGGGGAATAGAAATCACAGCGGCACTGTTATTTGGGTTAGCTTATAACCAGCCGATTAAGTCCAAGAAAGGAAAGGGGGCTGTGGTTGAAGAGGAACCCGAAGAAGGGGATAATATTATTGAAACTGCACAGGATGTGCCAACCAAGAAAGGAAAGAAGGTAATGGTTGAACCCGCTGACCGAACAAGGCAAGATAAGAAGCAGAAAGCTGACCAATCTGCAAGGGATGTTAACACAGCTCCGAGAAAGCTGAGGATATTCTCTAGCAAAGCTGCTACTAAGCAAGGTCAAGGTGAACCTAAGTCAGCAGAGAAACTAAAAAGGCAAGTTGAGCCTGAGGAAGAAAGTGAGGAAACCCCTGAGCAACCTTTGAAAAAGAAGAAGAAGACTTCTGGATTAAAGCCGATTGATGCACCTCCTCTTGAATTTATAGTCTCTAAAGACTCACACTTTGTGAGAAGTCAAGAAATTGATCTCGAGAAACCTCCCACTGACCAAGAAGAAGATCTGGGTGATCTTGGAGGTCAGTTTCATGCTGAGCAGACAGGCTCTGCTGAGCTAAGTGAGGAAGTTGCTGCTGAGCAAAATAACTCTGTCGATGCTGAGCAGAGTAAGAATCAAACTGAGCAACCAGCACAGGACAAGGTTGTGGAAGGCCTTGATGCTGACCTTGGTCTTATCTCTGCCTCTGAGTCACTCGACTCTATTGCTGCTGACCCCCCCTTCTCAAACCAACAACGACAGCACAGGCAAACGACTCAAACGAAAAGCTCAGAAATCCCCAGTCATCGACCTTCTGGACGATTCTCCACTAAGGGAACCAATCACTGCCCTTACCAAACTCCAGTTTCAATTCTTCTCCACTGTCATTGAGCCAACCCCAGACCAACTTAAGGAAAAGCAAGCCTCAGTTTCTCAAGCTGAGGAACAAGCCGATCCCAAAGCTCCTCAAGGTCCAATTTGTGACGAGCAAGTGCTCGAAGTTTCTGCTGCTCAAGACAAAGAGTTAGCAAAGGAAAATCCTGCTCAAGTCAGCTCTGAACTTCCTCAACCTTCTGGAAATACTCAGCTTCAGACTGACCCTGAGCAAGTCAACATCTCTGCTGATCCACCTCTTCCAAATCCTTCAATGCAGAATGATAACCAGTCAGCTCCTCATGCTGAGCTGAATAAAAGTCCAGCCACTGACCACGCTGGCACATCTAATTCTAGACAGCACCAAACACCTCCTCCATCCGGTGCTACTCATATTCCGGCCTCTGAACCACAACATGATGAATCATATGCTTACTTGCATGCTACTGAGTCTGAACAAAGAATCATTGACTCAGCTCAAGCCTTACTTCAGGATATTCATCAAACTAATGTCGATGCTGCTGGGTCCGTTAATGTTGAGCCAACACAACTCTCTTCTGTCACTCAACTTTTAACTGAAATAAAGGGTCTCAAGGACTTACTGAGTGTCATGACATCCTTTCAATTTTAATAACCCAGGCAAGACTCAATAGTGAAGCTGGCTGAACTCCAGCTGATGATGGTGAACCATATGAATGCCATCCAAGGTCAACTCAATACCTTATCAGCGGCGAACTCAACATATGCAACCTCTGCTGAGGTAAATCAACACTTCGCCCAGCTGACCTCTGAGCTGACCGGAGCATGTGAGCTTATCTCCTCCTCCTCCCAGTGTTCCATCGAACAGATTAGTGAAGCTGTTCGCCTACTCAATCTGAATAAACAGGAAATGGACACTGACCTCGTGAAGACTAATGAGATTCTGCAGTGTACTCAATCTATCCTTAAGCAGGTTCGACATACTAATGTTCAACGTCAAAATTATGACACTGCCCTGCTCAGGATGTTTCATCAATCATATGCCAAACTATCAGAATCTATCACTTGGATCAGGAAATCTCAAGAGTATCTTTTAAGCATGCTCAGTACCAACATTAAGATCCCCACTTCCACTATGGCCGATGGTATGGCAGTCTTCGACGGTCTCCGGGAAAGTACGAGTCAACTTCATCTGTACTCATCCAAATTATCTCGTGCTGCTCAGCAGGGAATCTTCTTTCCTCCTCCTTCCAATTCCGATGCTGGCAAAACAGGGGAGAAAGAACGCGCTGATGGAACTCAGCAGAAGCCTGGTCCATCTTCTGCTGACCCAAGAAATCCAAGTCAGCAACAAAGAACTGCCAAAGGCAAAGGCAAACTTCAAGTCAACATGAAAATATGGATTAGGAATTGTCCTAGACTTGTAACTTTCGGCATGTTCTATTTTTTGTGCTGACTATCTATTATAAGCATCTTTTCTTTTCAAACTGAGTTATCTTTATGTGATGCTTACCTATTATGATTCTATGCTGATCTGTCATACTTAAACTAAACATTGAACAAGATAAAAATCTTGTGAACATAAGGAAAATACAAGTAAAATATACTCAGCACACATAACTCTGATATCTATACAATAACTCTGATACATATGTGAAATACTGAGTAATATTGATATGTTCCATATTGACCATCTTTTGAAAGCTGACCTAGGCTCATCTGAATTAGATCTTGGAAGGTCTAGAATTAAACTAAGTCAGTATAGGCATGTCTTATTTTCACTCGATTAAATCTTAGAAGGTTTAGAGTTAAATCAAGTCAACAGATGCAACCCTTACGGGGGAGTAATTTCAGAAGTATGAAAAGTAATTCAATCATGGGGAACTTTAATGCTGAGTTTCACAATTAAATATTTTTGCCAACATCAAAATGGGGGAGTTTGTTGAAACACCTTTCCACATGATTTTGATTTGACAAAATTATTTAAGTTAATCCATGATTAAGGGGCAATTAAATTTAAGTGCTTTGATTTAATTGTACTAATGTGTTTTTTCAATGTTGAGTATAATTATAAGTAAGAACAGAAATAAAAAGTACGACAAAATAAAGTAAGCATGAGCCACAGAAGCTGAGTAGAACTCGACTCAACATAATAGAAGAAAAGTCTTCTTCAGAACAAATGATTGAAGACGAAGCTGGCCAAGGAAGCTGAGTAGAACCCAACTCAGTATCAAAGAAGAGAAGTCTTCCTCTAAACTAAAGCTTGGAGACGAAGCTGACCATGGAAGCTGAGTAGAATGCAAGTCAGTGTCGTCAGAAACTAAGTTCAAAGACAACGACTATTAAAGTGAAGCTGAGTGTTCTTCAGGACAGTGCGAATGATCCGTTTGAAAGAAGACAAGATCCGACAACTGTCTGCACCAATACAGAAGCTTTGGAATTACGCACGAAGACAGTTTCGAGATGCATGGGTCAACTGGCCGTTAGCTAAAAGATAAAATTGGAACTGGAAGACAAACCTGACGGAAGAAGACAAGCCTGACGCCTGCTAATTTCAGACGATGGGATTGGCCTGCAAAATCTGTATGCTGACCAGTGAATGACGCAATGAGTCATTTGAATTCAACAGATACTTCTAGATTCTAATGATTGAGGCTTCAGGGATTCACTATAAAAGGACAAGTGCTTCACTTGGATCCTTTGCCGAAGTACAAAAAGAAAAGAGCATATATACAAAGCACATTCAAACAAGAAAAGAAGATCTTACACCAAATTTCCATTTCTGTGTAAAAGCTAGATTGAATTTGTATTCATCTAAAGTGTTCTTCATCTAGAAAGAACAAGTTTGTATCAATTGTAAAAATTGAGAGAGTGGTGCTGAGTACTCGGTTTTAAGTACTCAGTGATAGAGAGAAATCTAAGTGTTCAGTTATAGCACTTAGTGGGGTTGAGTAGACGAATAGAGGACGGTACTTTTGCATATTCAACTGCCTTGTAAACGGTTTGTGCTCTACCTTTAAAGAGCTCAGTATTGGATTGAAAAAGCCTTGAAGGACTCTGGGGACTGGACGTAGGCGGTGAGGCCGAACCAGGATAAATCTTGCTGAGTAATTTCTAACCCTTTCTCTTAATATATATGTATGTGCTGTTTGCTTAAATTACTCAGGATATAAATTGTATAAGCTGACACTGAGTAATCAGAGTGCTGAGTTGGAAGCTGACCTTAAGTGTTACTTCCTAACTCACAAGTAAAATGATTCTAGTCAGCCTCTGACTAAAGGTGTCTTACATCTCTCGGCTGTGCTGACCAAAACTGAGTTAAGTAATTCAAAGAATTGATTAAGTCAGCGTAATTAAACAAAAAAGTTATATTAGTTCCTAACCCCCCCCCCTTGGAACTAATCACACGGGACCAACAAGTTCCAGATTGCGTTTACCGTTTCTTTTTCTCTAGGTTTCTCTTCAGTTGAGGTAAGTTGCCTTGCTAGTGTATTTATGAGATTTAATTTCGATTGGGTCTTTTGGATTTAGGGTTAATGTTTAGTGTATTAATCTTTTGGATTTATGCTCCTATTATTGTTGTTATGTTGGAGACTAAAAGGTTTAGGCTTTAGAAATGGTAAAAAAAAAGTCATCAGACAGAGCGAGGCGAAGAAAAATAGGAAGAAAATTAGATGAGTCTGTAAATCTGCTTACTAACTTCTCGAACCCAAACATCCATAGCCCACTAACCTCTGAAACCCAAACATCTTCTAGTTCTATTTCTGTTGTTGATTAGAGTTTGTTTTGATTTTTCAGGACATAAAATCTCTTAGGTCAAAAGCTTCCTGGAATTGCTACTTCAACCATTAAAAGCCTAACTAAAACTGAAAATGTAAGTGCTTTTCTTGCTGTGTATATTTGCATTTTTTCCTGAAGCTAATTGTTTATAAATTTGTGTTTTAAAGCTTTGAACGGTTGAAGAGAAGAGTGTGTGGGTTGTCTTATTGGCTGGAGGGAAGGGCAAAAGAAAGGTAACCTAATCTTTTACCTTTTTTGTTCTTGTTTGTCTTAATTTCTTCTTGTCTTACCTGCATATCATATAATCGATGTAAATTGCCATTCTTGGGCACATCTAGAGAAAAATGTTGAATAATCAATTTGAATAACTAGCTATCCACAATCAAAGTCATGTCCATCTTGATAAAATAAATTGGAGAGAATTTAAGGTAACATTTCATAATATACTTTCTTATGGCTTTGTTAGTTTAAGGTTTTATTTTATATTGATTGTATATATAATTGTGCATTTGCAGAAAAGATGCATGTGGGATGAAGCTATAGAGCAATTAGTGAAGAGAGCTTACCCAAGCATAATGGGGAAGGCGTATAGGCAATTTGTATATGGAGTGAAACATAGGCGTAAAGAATTCTGTTTATATTAGTTAATTAATTACTAATATTAGAACTCAACATCTTTTTAACTTTAACATGTTAATTCTATTTTTTTTATGAAGCATGCCAACAATTCATGTCTACGGATGTTTATAACTCGTGGGTTACATATTGGGAGTCACCTGAAGGAAAGAAGAAATTAGAGCTTGGTAAACTTTGTCGACGTGGTGGAACTGAAGATGGAGAAATGTCATGTCATACCGGTGGATCCTTATCTATGCTCGAGCATCGTGACCGACTAGTAAGTAGTTAATTAATAAAATGGATATCTATGTTGTTCCTTCATTTGGTTGAATATGTAGAGCCTATAAGTTGTAAATTCAATTATGATGCTCTCAATAAAGTTATGGACTAGGCAAAGGAAAAATCTTATAATGAAACGTGTCATGCTCTGCAAAAAATTTGCTGCAAATATAGATATAACTTGTGGCATGAGTAAATTCCCTAAATTGGTTTTTCCTTCTTCCCTTAAAATTGCAGATTCTACTTTTTGGGCTTCTTCCACAAAATTTCACTTTTCTTTTATGAACATGTGACCTGTTGAAATCTAAGGGTCCACTTTTTAATTTCTAATCAATCAATAATAGGACTAGATAGTTAATTCTCATTTTTCTTTATCTTAATTGTTTGTCAGCTAATTTCATTATATATTTAGAGCATTATATGGCTGGGAATCAGATTTAATAAACACCCAGTCGGTACTTACTGAATGGACAAGAACTGGATTTTTTTGGCTTATTTGAGATTCCCTTTTGCTTCTACAATTTAATGGATTTGGAGAGCTTAAAATAGCTAAAATATATACATAGATAGATTATAACTAATTTTTCTGTTAGTATTATAACTTATTTTTCATGTCTAATGGAACCACTTCCATTCTTGTATAATTTAATCATCAATCATCACACCCTACCATACCATAATAAAACTTCATTTATTAATTTTGATAATTGTTTCAATGGCTGATATTTGACAATTGTGTTTGGCAGACGCGTGAATTAGGTCGGCTTGTAGATCCATATACTTTATTTGTCTATACTCACACGCGGAACCATGATGACGTCACATTTGTTGATGATAGGTCTCGTGCAATAAACGTAAGTGATATTATAATTATTCAATATACATATGGTTATACTACATATAATTTAGATGTTAAATAATTATTGGTGTAAATAATATTTGTAGGAGAGGGTTATCGCCGCACGAGATAGGATGCAGGAAGTGGATACTCAAGTTGACGAGTATAGAGTTTATTTTGATGCGGTTGGAGGATTCAACAATCGATCTAGAGTCTACGGGTTGCGAGATGGATGTGGTTTTTACACCTCTCAGTCTAGGTCTACAGCTGTCGTATCATCTTCATTTGGACCATCCATACTTCAAATTCCACAGATGACTGACCAAATCCAGCAAATGCAGCGTGACATCCAAACTCTTATGGTTGGACGTCAATCAGATCAGTCACGTATGGATGACATTGATTCTAGTCTTGAAAAAGTGTTAGGAGCACTTGCAGAGATGAGAGCTGAGATGGATCGGTTGCGTATATACATTGTATCAGCCACTGAATCACATCGTCAAGCGCCATTTCAATAGGGCAAGGTATGTTATTTATCCATATGATAGTAACTTTGTTTTAACAGTAACTAACTATATCATCAAGATGCATAGAATAATGTTAAGTTTGTTAGCTATAGATAAGTTAACCAATATCAGATTATATACTCAATTGTTATGAGTTGTAGCTAGTTATCATTCCATCAGGGTTCTAAACAAACATAAACAAGATGTATTAATTAGTTAATTATCATTGAGATCCTTGGTGCATCTTTTTTTAACTGATTTGATATTGAAATTGTTTTGGAAATTATAATTGTGTTATCTTATAACTTAATAATCTTTTTTATATAATCTAATTTTATATATGAAAATGTGTTATATATTTTTTTACCAGGTATATTTTCTACAGTTATGAAGGGGTGCCATCAATATCAACGTATTTTGGTAGTTGAAGCGTGGCGCATTTTTGGACATTTCTTTTGGGTTAAAGATTTTTTAGATTTCTAGGGACACCAAATTATATCAACTTATTTTGGTACTTGATGTTTGGTGTCTTTTTGTATATGATCTAAAGAATCAAGTTACTTTAATTAGGTTATTTTTGTAAGTATGGATATATTTCGGATTGATAATTATTAATCTGTAAGTTTAGTAATTATAATTATGTTTTTATGGATATATTAATTGCATTTTTTAGTAATTATATTTATGAAATTGGATTGAATTATAAATTGTAATTATAAAATAAAATAGGGCTACTACGGAATTAGTGTCACAATTCCGTCGTAATATATTTCCTGAAATAAAACATATCTACCAACGAAATGTGGTTGTCGGCATTCTGTCGTAAACGAAGAATTTTAAAAATTTATTTAAATAATTACTGACGGATTCATCCGTCAATATTATACTTTCTGACGGATAACTATTCTGACGGAAGAGAGTTTCGTCAAAGCTTCCGTCGGAAACATTGACGAATCAGAACGTCAGATACAACGTCAGAATCTATTGACGGAATAACCGTCAAACAACCGTCAACACATTCCGTCAACAAACTGTCAAGAGAAATAATTGACGTGAGATTTTTCCACAGATTTATTCCCGTCAGCACTCCGTCAGTAATCCAATTTACTGATGGAATTTAGACGTTTACTGACGGAATTTTCCATCAGTAAACTGGTATTTTCTAGTAGTGATAGTCTTAAATATGCTAAGTGAAAGTATTATATGATAGGATTCTTATGATACTATTGACACTTGCATGCAATATGTTTCCTGAATCTAAGTGCCTTATCATGGGTGTAATTGTCTTTTTTTTTCAATAATTACCTAAATCATGTAATTGTAGATCTAAATCAAAGATTTGAATTACCAATATAATAATAATATTGAATTTTCTGAATTGTAATGAATTTGAGGTGCCTTATTTGAATCTTTCATTGCTAATTTAGTCGTATTTTCTCCGACTCGCTTTTGATGCAGATTTGATCCGGCTTGATTCTTCAACACCAAACGCCAATCCTTCGACATTCGGGGTAAATTACATACGTGGTGTACAACCTTTACCTTATGTTGGAAATTAGGCTAAGGTATAGCAGCGGAAATATAAAAATTTTAACCTATTTCCATTAACCCTAGGATCCGTTAATCGTTATTTCATATAAAGAGGGATAAGAAGAATTACCTTTTGATGATCAATCTACCGTTGTTAATGAAGTGCCCACAACTCTTCTCCGAGTTCCCAAACACGAAATAAAATACGGGAAGATTAATTTAGAATCAACCGTTGAATAGCAACCAAAGTAGATTGCCTCTAATTAATCAACACAAAATCAAGGATAAAAGAAATAGATGAAATCAATTGATTGGAAGGAAGCCGTAGAAAATCTCGTCCTCGAACTAGGGGTGTCGAAATTTTCTCTCTCTTGCACTATAGGGGATTTCGAAAATCTCTCTAGGGTTTGCACTCTTGGATTTCGAAAATCCTAAGGGAGGGGTTATTTATAATCTCTTGTATCTAATCCCTAGTTAGATAGAATTAGGTTACTGAATAGGAATTCAATTCGAAATAGAATTCCTAATTATTATCTCATTATATATCTAATATATTAAGGATAATAATAATAACCTTATTGGATAATAATAGGAGTATTATAATCTAATTAAAACTCCTAACTTATTTATCTCTTAATTAATTTAATTCATAATCCTAATCCAATTAGAATCAATAAAATCAAATTAATCATTCATGTATTTTACTACATGAATTTCGACCCCCCCTTGGTCCATGGGCCTTATTGGGCTCAATTGGGCTTCCATCAATTAATTAACATCTATCTCTCTTTTAGGTTCCAAGTCTTATGTGTGACCCATTAGGTTCTTATTGCTTCTAGCCGTATGCAACGTTATTAAATAATTTTCAAAGAATTATATTTAAACTGTGCATAACGGAATGATGTACAGAGTATGTGATTAGCAAGTCCGTAATCATTCCCCCAGAGCCATAAGAAGACAGGTTGATTCTGTCGTTAACCTTTTCGTATTAGTTACAGTATAATTCGATCCTTTATCAACTACATCCTTGAACTGAATCTTATGACTATGGATGATGTCAAGTCACATATAGCGAGACGTTCGTTTTACTTGTACAGGCCGAGTCAACTCAAATAGATAGGTTAAGTGAAATCTGTATTTCAAGTCTTAAGCTATCACCTTGCAAGGATTTATAGTCGAGTCTTCCACAAGCAATCCTTGGATGTATCTCCCATTTATCGGGAGTGATAACTGCTCAATCCAATATATAACGATCCCGCAATCACTTCCTGTGATACCCAACGTCTACTGTTCACACCCCAGAGTCATCTCTGTTAAGGATCATGTTACACCAGAGTCAAAGCGTCACATTCCGTAATCCAGAATACCAATTAATATTCCTTTGAGTCTGAGGATTAGTTATACCTATTAATACCAATGAGATGAACAAGTGACAAGGATGAATCTACCCATCCTGTTATCTCAAATCGGATCCCCAATCCTAATGAACTACTTTTCATCGGATCCATGTAACTGTCCAGATATCTGTATATATGAAGCTTGTGAGATCAGCTGTTTGTCAGACAGAAGACATTGTTACATGCAAGTCTCAACAGTGATATATCAATCCTAAACATATCACTTGACTTGGGGTGGTTTTAAGTTTATCAGTTTATTATAAAGTTTTGTCTCACTTCATGCTTGTATGAACACTTTATAATCACTTTAAATAAACTTACGGATTTCCTTTTATTAGACTTTATTTAGTGCTTAAAAGGGGTTGCCTTTATATAGTTATAAAACATATATCTCATTAAAACAAATGATATAAAGAACAATTCATTTACTTTAAGTTTTGTATCCTAGAACAATTGTCTATAGGACACTAAACCCCAACATACTCCCACTTGGACTAAAGCCAATTGTTTCTAAAACTTATCCCAATAGAAGTTAAATGACGATCATGTACTTTCTGGGTTAAGGGCTTTGTCAACGGATCTGCAACGTTGTCCTCTGTAGGTACTCTTTCTATTCTCACATCTCCTCTAGCCACAATCTCTCTTATGATATGGTATTGCTTAAGGTAATGCTTGGATGCATTATGAGACCGTGGTTCCTTTGCTTGCGCAATGGCTCCATTGTTATCACAATACAGTATAATGGGATTTACAATGTCAGGCACCACACCAAGTTCTGTAATGAACTTTCTTATCCAAACCGCTTCCTTTGCTGTTTCCGCAGCTGCGATATACTCTGACTCGGTCGTAGAGAAAGCTACACTTCCCTACTTGGAACTCTTCCAACTGACCGCGCCCCCATTCAAGATAAACAGATATCCTGATTGGGATTTAAAATCATTCTCATCTGTGAGATGACTTGCGTCTGAAAATCCTTCTATTTTCAGATCACCTTCTCCGTACACTAGGAACATATCTTTAGTTCTTCTCAAGTACTTAAGAATCTTCTTGACGGCAATCCAATGCTCGTCTCCCGGATTTCCTTAGTAACGACTCATTACAGATAACGCGAATGCTACGTCAGGTCTAGTGCATAGCATAGCATACATAATCGAACCGATTGCGCTGGCGTACGGGACTACAGCCAGGTGTTTTTTGTCATCATCGGTTTTAGGACATTGATGATTGTTTAACTTTACTCCATGTAGCATGGGTAAGTTACCTCGTTTCGATTCAAGCATGCTAAACCGATTTAGCACCTTTTCAATGTATGTAGCCTGTGAAAGACCAAGCAGTCTTCTTGATCTATCTCTGTAGATCTTTATACCAAGTATATAAGCTGCTTCACCAAGGTCTTTCATTGAGAAGTTACCAGATAACCATACTTTTACCGACTGTAGTAGAGCAATGTCATTTCCCATTAATAATATATCGTCCACATATAGTATGAGAAATGCTATAGAGCTCCCACTTGTTTTTTTTGTAAATGCAAGCTTCTTCGCAATTTTGCTCGAAACCAAATTGTTTTATGGTTTCGTCAAAATGCTTATTCCAGCTTCTTGATGCTTGTTTGAGTCCATAAATCGATCTCTGAAGTTTGCAAACTTTATTTGCATCCTTCGATATGAAACCTTCAGGCTGCATCATATATACATCCTCAAGCAGGTTTCCGTTTAGGAAAGCTGTTTTCACATCCATTTGCCAAATCTCATAATCGTAGTGAGCGGCAATTGCAAGCATGATTCTGATTGATTTGGACATAGCCACAAGAGAGAAAGTTTCGTCATAATCAATTCCTTGCTTCTGACGATATCCTTTCGCTACTAACCTAGCTTTGTAGGTGCTAACCTTTCCATCCATGTCTGTCTTCTTTTTGAAGATCCATCTGCACCCAATGGGTTTTATCCCTTCAGAATCCATTTCAGAATCCATGGCCTCAAGCCATGCTTTAGAATCTGGACTAGTAAGAGCCTCTTCGTAGTTTTCGGGTTCGTCGTCTAACACGGGAACCTCATTATCATCTCCCACTAGAAAACCATATCTAACTGGGAGTTCACGAACTCTTTGTGATCTACGAATAGGTGGCACTGGAGTCTCATCTAATGGGACTTCTTCGGGCACCTCAACCGCCTCTGTTGTTTCAGTCGGTGTTTCTTCTTCTTGAACTTCTTCAAGTTTAATCATGCTTCCTTTTTGTGTTTCTTTGAGAAACTCTTTCTCTAAGAAGGTTGCGTGCTTGGATACTATTACTTTCTGATCATCTGGATGATAGAAGTAATATCCCATAGTTTCCTTAGGGTATCCAATGAAGAAACATTTATCAGATTTCGAATCTAGTTTATCGGACGCAATGCATTTGACAAATGCTGAACAACCCCATACTCTTATAAATGAAAACATGGGTTTCCTACAAACGAACAATTCATATAGTGTGGAACTAGCGGATTTAGTTGCTACTCGATTTAGGCTGAAGAGGGCAGTTTCTAAGGCATAGCCCCAGAACGTCTTTGGAAGTAAGGCCATGCTCATCATGGATCGTACCATATCTAGTAGGGTACGGTTTCTCCTTTCGGATACACCATTGTGTTGTGGTGTATAGGGAGGTGTCCATTGTGAGCATATCCCACATTCAGTTAGATAATTCAGAAAATCATCTGAAAGATATTCGCCACCTCGATCAGATCGAAGCGTCTTTATTTTCTTTCTTAATTGATTTTCTACTTCATTCTTGAAGCATTTGAATTTCTCAAAAGCTTCTGATTTGTGCTTTATCAAGTAGATGTAACCATATCGGGTATGGTCATCTATGAAGCTTATGAAGAATCTGAATCCTCCTCTTGCTTGGACTGACATCGGACCGCATACATCTGAATGAATGAGTCCTAGAGTGTCTGATACACGCTCACCTTTATTGCTAAAGGGTGTCTTTGTCATTTTACCTTTTAAACATGATTCGCATGTTTCCAATGATTCAGGATCAATTGAATTTATAAGCCCATCTTGATGTAGCTTAAGCATGCGTCTTTTGTTTATATGGCCTAAACGACAATGCCACAAGTAAGTTGAATTATCTAGCTTATGTCTTTTGGTATCAATTGCGAAAACAGAAATTTTGTCATCAAACACATAAATCCCATTTTGTGATATTCCTGAAAAATAAAAGATCGAATCTCTATAAAAATCGCAACGTTTGTCTTTTATTGAAATATGAAAAGCCGTCGTCAACAAGGCGGATAATAGAAATAATATTTCTAGATATTCCTGGAATATCCTCAGGCTGCATCCGGTATCAAGTACCAAAAGATTCAGACTGTGAAATTTCAATATAAAACATACCCGATGTTGAAGTCCCAGCTTCTTCCCCATTTGAGGAAGGCTAGGTACACCAACAGTTTCTTTTCCAATGCCCGTCTTTACCACAGAAGTGGCACTCTCCTTTGGGCTTCTTCACTTCCTTTCCCTTAGTTTTGTTGGGCACGGCTTTCTTACCTTTCTTGGGATATTTAGGATTGGGAGAATTCCCTTTCCTCTTCTTTGATCCCTCTATGACAAGAGCCGGTATGGCTTTGTCTTTCTTCATATTGGGCTCAACTGACTTGAGCATATTTGCAAGCTCTTCAAGAGAGGTTTGCAAGTCATTCATCTGATAGTTCATGATGAACTGTGAATAACTCTCTGGGAGGGATTGAAGAATTAAGTCTATGCTTAATTCGTTATCCATCACAAATCCAATACTAGAAAGTTTGGTAATGTAGCCAATCATCTTGACACAATGTGTCATGACAGATGTGCCCTCTTGCATCCTGCAATGATATAGCAACTTGGATATCTCGTAGCGTTCGCACCTGGTCTGTTTCCCAAACAATTCCTTTAGGTGCATGATGATGGAATAGGCATCCATTTCCTCATGTTGCCTTTGTAATTCCGGTGCCATCGATGCAAGTATGATGCATTCGGCATGATCATCACCAGCCTTGTGCTTCTGGTAAGCATCAATTTCCTTAATAGGAGCATCATCAGCAGGGACAGAGGGTATCGATGTATCAAGTACATACCCTATTTTATCGAACTTCAAAAACGATTTTGAGGTTGCGATACCAGTCGGTGAAGTTTGAACCATTCAATTTGTTATCGGTAAGAATGTTTTGCGGATTGGTGTTAGTCATGATTTTAGGAGTGTTTTAATTTAAAACTTGAGATGTGAGAAAGAGTAAACGTATGTTATTCATTTGCTTTAAAGCATATCAATATAAAATTATAGGCCTTTTGTTTATTTTAGATTGCTCCCACTATTTTGCCAAATTAATAGCCCTCCATATTAATTCGAAGAATTTCACAAATCCTTTAGTGAGCTAGGATCCTAACTCCTGAGATTTCGCCTTGAGTTTGCTCAAAAAGCTAGTCTGATTCGTTAGGTAGATTCATGTAATCAATCACATCTTTAATGTGATTCCTAGGTTATTGGGTTACTAACCACATTAGTAACTAATATGCTATTCACATTAATCCCAACCATATTGCCCATTAGTTTATGACAACATGAGTTTGCTCATCCAATTATCATAATCTAATTTAAGTATTACCCCATATTCATGAAAAGTAATTTTCGATAATTCAGGTGTTACCGTAAGACCCCGAGCTTGAGTTTGCTCAACAACCCAAAGGCCCCTAGTACTGCCGGCTGAATTATAATATTAGGGAGGGGCAACCGATTTTAATAACTTGTTTATTTACTTAACTTTTTAATGAGGGATTTTATTTTAGGTCTCATAATCTAACTTAGTCTTGATTTGCTTTAGCATACATCAGACACATACATTCACATACATTAGCGTTATGGACATATCATCTAAATTATTCCGTCGAGCCAGAGACGGAATAAAAGGGCAAACCTAAGGAAATACTAACTATTACATATTTCTCTTTAGGTCCTCCGTCTTCTCCATGACGCCTTGAAATTACATATTAATTTATATACTACTAAAGAAAACTTCAATTGAATTGAAGGGAATTAGATGAGAGGAGAAATTACAATAGATAGTAGAAAGGCAGGACTCGTATGCCCTATTTCAAAAATACCAAAAGACTAAAAGAGGGTCCAAATATGTCCATAACTCCAAACATGCATAGACTCAATTAAATAAATTTAATTGGTTGATTACATAACTATTTTATGTAATATTTATGTTAATCACATTAACTTATCAAATTAACTTTCATCCAATTTTACTTCTAATAGTTTCGTATCTTTTATATTAATTTTTAGATTAATATAACTATACAAAATTTTAATTATGCACGTCCCAATTATTTTGATTTTAATTCATTTAACATTTTGATTTACAAATTGGTAAAACAAACTTTTAAACAAATTTTCATTCGATAATCAAAACAGAAAACTATCAATTTCTGAAACATATATATTTAAATATATATAAAACCCGATTTTAAACAATTTAAAATTCAAGTGGTTCTCGGGCCAGGCCCGAGAGTGGACTGCTGCCGATTGGCAGCAGCCCTAGGGCGGCTGAACCGCCGCTGCCTTGCGGCAGCGGCGGCCAGGCGCCGCACGCGGCTGTTGCCGCGAGGCAGCAGCCGCGTGACAGCGGCCAGTCGCGCCGCGAGGCGCGACTCGGGCTGCTGTCGTATATTTTTTTTATAATAACAATTTTAAATATATATATATATCAGTTCTAAAACGGTTTTAAAACGATTTTCAGAAAATAGGAAAAACTACTATAGATTTCCGTTTTATCTTTAGAATTAATAAAACTGATTTTATCAATCTAACTATAAAACTAATAGATTTTGTTATGATGATTATCAACCAAAATAATTAGGAACATACGCATAATCTATTTTAATTAACAATTAATTAAAACTTATTTATCTTTAGAATTAATTAATCAAAACAATTTGTTAATTAATCCCAACTATAAATATTTATTCAATCCTATTGAAAAACTTCTAAATTTTCATATATGAAATAACGGATTTAACGATGGCTCTAGTACCACTGTTGGAAATTAGGCTAAGGTATAGCAGCGGAAATATAAAATTTTTAACCTACTTCCATTAACCCTAGGATCTGTTAATCGTTATTTCATATAAAGAGAGATAAGAAGAATTACCTTTTGATGATCAATCTATCGTTGTTAATGAAGTGCCCACAACTCTTCTCCGAGTTCCCAAACACGAAATAAAACACGGGAAGATTAATTTAGAATCAACCGTTGAATAGCAACCAAAGTAGATTGCCTCTAATTAATCAACACAAGATCAAGGATAAAAGAAATAGATAAAATCAATTGATCGGAAGGAAGCCGTAGAAAATCTCGTCCTCGAACTGGGGGTGTCGAAATTTTCTCTCTCTTGCACTATAGGGAATTTCGAAAATCTCTCTAGGGTTTGCACTCTTGGATTTCGAAAATCTTAAGGGAGGGGTTATTTATAATCTCTTGTATCTAATCCCTAGTTAGATAGAATTAGGTTACTGAATAGGAATTCAATTCGGAATAGAATTCCTAATTATTATCTCATTATATATCTAATATATTAAGGATAATAATAATAACCTTATTGGATAATAATAGGAGTATTATAATCTAATTAAAACTCCTAACTTATTTATCTCTTAATTAATTTAATTCATAATCCTAATCCAATTAGAATTAATAAAATCAAATTAATCATTCATGTATTTTACTACATGAATTTCGACCCCCCGCCTTGGTACATGGGCCTTATTGGGCTCAATTGGGCTTCCATCAATTAATTAACATCTATCTCTCTTTTAGGTTTCAAGTCTTATGTGTGACCCATTAGGTTCTTATTGCTTCTAGCCGTATGCAACGTTATTAAATAATTTTCAAAGAATTATATTTAATCTTTGCATAACGGAATGATGTACAGAGTATGTGATTAGCAAGTCCGTAATCATTCCCCCAGAGCCATAAGAAGACATGTTGATTCTGTCGTTAACCTTTCCGTATTAGTTACAGTATAATTCGATCCTTTATCAACTACATCCTTGAACTGAATCTTATGACTATGGATGATGTCAAGTCACATATAGCGAGACGTTCGTTTTACTTGTACAGGCCGAGTCAACTCAAATAGATAGGTTAAGTGAAATCTGTATTTCAAGTCTTAAGCTATCACCTTGCAAGGATTTAGAGTCGAGTCTTCCACAAGCGATCCTTGGATGTATCTCCCATTTATCTGGAGTGATAAATGCTCAATCCAATATATAACGATCCCACAATCACTTCCTGTGATACCCAACGTCTACTGTTCACACCCCAGAGTCATCTCTGTTAAGGATCGTGTTACACCAGAGTCAAAGCGTCACATTCCGTAATCCAGAATACCAATTAATATTCCTTTGAGTCTGAGGATTAGTTATACCTATTAATACCAATGAGATGAACAGGTGACAAGGATGAATCTACCCATCCTGTTATCTCAAATCGGATCCCCAATCCTAATGAACTACTTTTCATCGGATCCATGTAACTATCCAGATATCTGTATATATGAAGCTTGTGAGATCAGCTTTCTGTCGGACAAAAGACATTGTTACATGCAAGTCTCAATAGTGATATATCAATCCTAAACATATCACTTGACTTGGGGTGGTTTTAAGTTTATCAGTTTATTATAAAGTTTTGTCTCACTTCATGCATGTATGAACACTTTATAATCACTTTAAATAAACTTACGAATTTCCTTTTATTAGACTTTATTTAGTGCTTAAAAGGGGTTGCCTTTATATAGTTATAAAACATATATCTCATTAAAACAAATGATATAAAAAACAATTCATTTACATTAAGTTTTGTATCCTAGAACAATTGTCTATAGGACACTAAACCCCAACACCTTAAATCATACTTTGGTGTACAACCAAAATTTTGTCACACTAAACCGTACGAGCTTCAGGTGACCTCCCACTAAAATGTACAACCGGTTTTTGTGACCAATCAACGCTGCCACGTCATCAATTTGACTATTCTAAAAGTCAAAAATTGACATACCTATTGTGAAATTACTAAAATTTCCCCATCCCCATCCCCTTCCTCTCTCACTCTTTTCCTTTCTCTTCCTCACTCCTCTCTCCTTCCCTGTAACCATTGTCATCAGCTCACCTCTCACTCTTTTCCTTTCTCTCCCTCACTCCTCACTCCTCTCTCCTTCAACTCCTCTCTCTCTCTACCATTTCTCTCTCACTCATCTCTCTACCATTAATGAGCAATAACAATAGACCATAACACATAATTAATGGCTGGGTTTCAATCTCAAAAACAAACTAACTTAAGATTCAAAAAATGCAAATTATGAACCATCTAAGCTTTTTCTTGTTCTACGTCTCTTTATAAGATCTTCACCTTCCTCTCTCTTCCTCATAAAAACTTTTCCCTCTCTCTTTAATGCCTCTCTGTTATTTTTCACTTCCTTAATTTCTTCTTATTTTCAACTACAATCCTCAAATTCAGATGTTATATGGTGTCTACAGCTATGATCAACACCTCCAATTCTAATCAGAAACCTTTTTTGATCCAGAAAAGACCATTAATGATGCTCAAGGATTATCTCCTCGATGATCTTAGCTTTTGTTCTTCTAGCGGCTTTAAATCTTCCCCTCACCGACAATGCTGCACCATCGTCCGATTGCTCCTGGATATCGATCTCAACAATAAGAATTCCAAACAACCGCCGCATCAACCATATTTCAAAAGGAGCACTTCGTCGCCAGCAGCTACAATCTCAGCTCTGCAAAAGGCGTCCAAAGCTGTTATTAACGCAGTTAAGCTACTTCTGTTTCCTTCCTCCTCTTCCTGTTGGGGTTTAGTGTCCTATAAGACAATTGTTCTAGGATACAAACTTAATGTAAATGAAGTGTTCTTTATATCATTTGTTTTAATGAGATATATGTTTTATAACTATATAAAGGCAATCCCTTTTAAGAACTAAATAAAGTCTAATAAAAAGAAATCCGTAAGTTTGTTTAAAGTGATTATAAAGTGTTCATACAAGCATGAAGTGAGACGAAACTTTATAATAAACTAATAAACTTAAAACCACCCCAAGTCAAGTAATATGTTCAGGATTGACATATCAATGTTGAGACTTGCATGTAACAATGTCTTCTGTCCCGACAGAAAGCTGATCTCACAAGCTTCATATATACAGATATCTGGACAGTTACATAGATCCGATGAAAAGAAGTTCATTAGGATTGGGGACCCGACTTGAGATAACAGGATGGGTAGATTCATCCTTGTCACCTGTTCATCTCATTAGTATTAATAGGTATAAATAATCCTTAGACTCAAAGGAATGTTAATTGGTAATTCTGGATTACGGAATGTGACGCTTTGATCCTGTTGTAACACGATCCTTAACAGAGATGACTCTGGGGTGTGAACAGCAGATGTTGGGTATCAAAGGAAGTAATTGCGGGATCATTATACATTGGATTGAGCATTTATCACTCCCGATAAATGGGAGATATGTCCATGGATCGCTTGTGGAAGACTTGACTCTAAATCCTTGCAAGGTGATAGCTTAAGATTGAAATGCGGATTTCTCTTAACCTATCTAATTGGAGTTGACTCGGCCAGAACAAGTAAAACGAACGTCTCGCTATATGTGACTTGACATTATCCATAGTCATAAGATTCAATTCAAGGACGTAGTTAATAAAGGATCGAATTATACCGTAACTAATACGGAAAGGTCAACGACAGAATCAACCTGTCTTCTTATAGCTCTGGGGGAATGATTACAGACTTGCTAATCACATACTTTGTACATCATTCCGTTATGCAAAAGATTAAATATAATTCTTTGAAAATTAATTTAATAGTTGCATACGGCTAGAAGCAATAAGAACCTAATGGGTCACACATAAGACTTGGAACCCAAAAGAGAGACAGATGTTAATTAATTGACGGAAGCCCAATTGGGCCCAATAAGGTCCAATTACTAAGGGGGGGGGGGGGGCGATTTATGTATATTAATACATAAATAATTAGTTTGATTTTATCAATCCTAATTAGATTAGGATTATGAATTAAATTAATTAAAGGATAAATAAATTAGGAGTTTTAATTAGATTAAATTACTCCTATTATTATCCAATAAGGTTATTATTATTATCTTTATATTTAGATATATTAATGGATAATAATTAAGAATTCTATTCCGAATTAAATTCTTATTTCAATAACCTAATTCTATCTAACTTGGGATTAGATACAAGAGATTATAAATACCCCCTATAGGTATTTTCGAAACCCAACCCTAGCCATCAAGAGAGAGAATTTTGACCCCTAGCTCGAGGACGAGATTTTCTACCGCTTCATTCCGTTCAATTGATTTTCATCTCTTTCTCTTTATCCTTGATCTTGTGTTGATTAATTAGAGACAATCTACTTTGGTTGTTATAAACGGTTGATTCTAACTTGATCTTCCATTATTTTGTTTTGTGCTCGGGAACTCGAAGTAAGAGTTGTGGGCACTTCGTTTGCAACGGTAGATAGAACTTCTGAAATGTATTTCTTTTATCCCTCTTTATATGAAATAACGATTAACGGATTTTGGGGTTAATGGAAATAGGTTAAAAATTTTATATTTCTGCTGCTATACGTTAGCCTATTTTCCTTCAGTGGTATCAGAGACTGCGTTAAATCCGTTATTTCATATATGAAAATTTAGAAGTTTTTCAATCAGGTTGAATAAATATTTATAGTTAGGTTAATTAACAAAACTGTTTTGATTAATTAGTTCTAAAAGATAAATAAGTTTTAATTAATTCTTAATTAAAATAAATTATGCACATGTTCCTAATAATTTTGGTTGATAATCATTATAACAAAATCTATTAGTTTTATGGTTAGATTGATAAAATTAGTTTTATTTATTCTAAAAGATAAAACGGAAAATCTATAATAGTTTTTCCTAGTTTCTGAAAATCGTTTTAAAACCGTTTTAAAATTGATATATATATATATATATATATATATATATATATATATATATATATATATATTCATAATTGTAAAAAAAAATTACAGCAGCTCGGGTCGCGCCTTACGGCGCGACCCGACTGCTGTCACGCGGTTGCTGCCGCGCGCGGCGCCTGGCCGCCGCTGCCGCAAGGCAGCGGCGGATCAGACGCCTAGGGCTGCTGCCAAACGGCAGCAGCCCAACCTCGGGCTCGGGCCCGGCCCGAGACCCACTTGATTTTAAATCATTTAAAATCAGTTTTATATATATATATATATATATATGTTTCAGAAATTAATAGTTTTCTGTTTTGATTATCGAATGAAAATTTATTTAAAAGTTTGTTTTACCTATTTGTAAATCAAAATATTAAATGAATTGAAATCAAAATAATTGGGACGTGCATTATTAAAGTTTTGTATAGAAGATATGAAACTGTTAGAAGTAAAATTGGATGAAAGTTAATTTGATGAGTTAATGTGATTAACCTAAATATTACGTAAAATGCTTATGTAATCAACCAATTAAATTTTATTTAATTGAGTCTATGCATGTTTGGAGTTATGGACATATTTGGACCCTCTTTTAGTCTTTTGGTATTTTTGAAATAGGGTCTGCGAGTCCTGCCTTTCTACTATCTATTGTAATTTCTCCTCTCATCTAAATCCCTTCAATTTAATTGAAGTTTTCTTTAGTAGTATAAAAATTAATATGTAATTTCAAGGCGTCATGGAGAAGACGGAGGACTTAAAGAGAAATATGTAATAGTTAGTATTTCCCTAGGTTTGGCCTTTTAGATGATATGTCCATAACGCCAATGTATGTGAATGTATGTGTCTGATGTATGCTAAAGAAAATCAAGACTAGGTTAGATTATGAGACCTAAAATAAAATCCCTCATTAAAAGTTAAGTAAATAAGCAAGTTATTAAAATCGGTTGTCCCTCCCTAATATTATAATTCAGCCGGCAGTACTGAGGGCCTTTGGGTTGTTGAGTAAACTCAAGCTCGGGGTCTTATGGTAACACCTGAATTATCGAAAATCATTTTTCATGAATATGGGGTAATACTTAAATTAGATTATGATAATTGGATGAGTAAACTCATGTTTTCATAAACTAATGGACAATACGGTTGGGATTAATATGCATAGCGTATTAGTTACTAATGTGGTTAGTAACCCAATAACCTAGGAATCACATTAAAGATGTGATTGATTACATGAATCTACCTAACGAATGAGACTAGCTTGTTGAGTAAACTCAAGGCGAAATCTCAGGAGTTAGGATCCTAGCTCACTAAAGGATTTGTGAAATTCTTCGAATTAATATGGAGGGCTATTAATTTGGCAAAATAGTGGGAGCAATCTAAAATAAACTAAAAGGCCTATAATTTGAGATTGATATACTTTAAAGCAAATGAATAACATATGTTTACTCTTTCTCACTCTCAGGTTTAAGTAATCACTCTTAAAATCATGACTAACACCAATTTGCAAAACATACTTACCGATAACAAGTTGAACAGTTCAAACTTCACCGACTGGTTTCGTAACCTCAAAATTGTTTTGAAGTTCGAGAAGAAAGGGTATGTACTTGATACACGGATACCCCCTTAACCAACGGATGGTGCTCCCTACTAAGAATTTTATGCTTACTTGAAGCATAAGGCTGATGACGATCAAGCGGGAGACATCATACTTGCATCTATGACACCAGAATTGAAAAGGCAACATGCAGATATGGATGCCTATTCCATGGTCAAGCACCTAAAAGAGTTATTTGTGAATCAAACTCGGTGCGAATGCTTCGAAATAACAAAGAAGTTATATAGATGCAAGATGCAGGTGGGCATATCTGTAATGGCTCATTGTGCCAAGATGATTAGCCTTATCACCAAGTTTTCTAGTATTGGAGATGCGATGGACCGTGAACTAAGTGAGAACTTACTTCTTCAGTCCCTCCCCGAGAGTTACTCGCAGTTCATCATGAACTACCAAGCGAGTGGCTTGCAAACCTCTCTTGAAGAGCTTGCAAATATGCTCGAGACAGTCGAGCCCAATATAAAAGAAAACGAGAAGATACCAGGCCTTGCTATTGAAGGATCAAAGAAGAGGAAAGGGATCTCTCCCGATCCAAACCATCCTAAGAAAGGCAAGGAGGCCATGCTCACCGAAACAAAGGGAAAGGAGGTAAAGAAGCCCAAAGGCAAGTGCCACTATTGTGGTGAAGTGGGGCATTGGAGGAGAAATTGTTTGCCGTACCTAGCTGCCCTCAAGAAGGGAGAAGCCGGGACCTCAACATCCGGTATGTTTTATATTGAAATAAATACAATTTCACAGTCTGAATCTTGGGTACTTGATACCGGATGCGGATCTCATATTTGTACAAATATGCAGGAACTAAATTAGACTAGGGAATTGAAAAAAGGAAGCATAAACTTGCGAGTAGGAAATGGAGCAAGAGTTGCCGCCCTCACAATTGGAGATTATGTTTTAAATTTGCCCTCTGGGCTTGTAATAGAATTAAGGAACTGCTTGTACGTTCCTCAAATGTCTCGTAACATTATTTCTAATAGTCGTCTTGTTGACGACGGTTTTCATATTTCAATAAAAGACAAACATTGCGATTTTTATAAAGATTCGATTTTCTATTTTTCAGGAATATCACAAAATGGGATTTATGTGTTAGATGACAAAATTTCTGTTTTCGCAATTGATACCAAAAGACATAAGCTAGATAATTCAACTTACTTGTGGCATTGTCGTTTAGGCCATATAAACAAAAGACGCATGCTTAAGCTACATCAAGATGGGCTTATAAATTCAATTGGTGGAAACATGCGAAGCATGTTTAAAAGGTAAAATGACAAAGACACCCTTTAGCAATAAAGGTGAGCGTGTATCAGACACTCCAGGACTCATTCATTCAGATGTATGCGGTCCTATGTCAGTCCAAGCAAGAGGAGGATTCAGATACTTCATAAGCTTCATAGACGACCATACCTGATATGGTTATATCTACTTGATGAAGCACAAGTCCGAAGCTTTTGAGAAATTCAAATGCTTTAAGAATGAAGTAGAAAATCAATTAGGAAAGAAAATAAAGACACTTCGATCCGATCGAGGTGGCGAATATCTTTCAGATGATTTTCTGAATTATTTGACTGAATGTGGGATATGCTCACAATGGACACCTCCCTATACACCACAACACCATGGTGTATCCGAGAGGAGGAACCGTACCTTACTAGATATGGTACGATCCATGATTAGCATAACATTACTTTCAAAGACATTCTGGGGCTATGCCTTAGAAACTGCCCTCTTCACCCTAAATCGAGTACCAACTAAATCCGCTAATTCCACACCATATGAATTGTTCGTTGGTAGGAAACCCGTGTTCTCATTCATGAGAGTATGGGGTTGTTCAGTATTTGTCAAACGCATTGCGTCCGACAAACTAGATTCTAAATCTGATAAATGTTTCTTCATTGGATACCCTAAGGAAACTATGGGATATTACTTCTATCATCCAGATGATCAGAAAGTAATAGTATCCAAGCACGCAACCTTCTTAGAGAAAGAGTTTCTCGAAGAAAAAGAAAAGGGAAGCATGATTGAACTTGATGAAGTTCAAGAACAAGAAACACCGACTGAAACAACAGAAGCGGTTGAGGAACCCGATGCAGTCCCATTAGATGAGACTCAAGTGCCACCCCTTCGTAGATCATAAAGAGTTCGTGAACTCCCTATTAGATATGGTTTTCTAGTGGGAGATGATGATGAGGTTCCCGTGTTAGACGACGAACCCGAAAACTACGAAGAGGCTCTTAACAGTCTAGATTCTAAAGCATGGCTCGAAGCCATGGATTCTGAGATGGATTCCATGTACACCAACCAAGTGTGGACTTTGGTTGATCCACCCGAAGAGATAAAACCTATTGGGTGCAGGTGGATCTTCAAAAAGAAGACTGACATGGATGGAAAGGTTAGCACCTACAAAGCTAGGTTAGTAGCGAAAGGATATCGTCAGAAGCAAGGAATTGATTATGACGAAACTTTCTCTCATGTGGCTATGTCCAAATCAATCAGAATAATGCTTGCTATTGCCTCTCACTATGATTACGAGATTTGGCAAATGGATGTGAAAACAACTTTCCTAAACGGAAACCTGCTTGAGGATGTATATATGATGCAACCTGAAGGTTTCATATCAAAGGATGCAAACAAGGTTTGCAAACTTCAGAGATCCATTTATGGACTCAAGCAAGCATCAAGAAGCTGGAACAAGCGTTTTGACGAAACCATAAAACAATTTGGTTTCGAACAAAATTGTGAAGAAACTTGCATTTACAAGAAAGTAAGTGGGAGCTCTGTAGCATTTCTGATATTATATATGGACGATATATTATTAATGGGAAATGACGTAGCTCTACTACAGTCGGTAAAAGTATGGTTATCTGGTAACTTCTCAATGAAAGACCTTGGTGAAGCAGCTTATATACTTGGTATAAAGATCTACAGAGATAGATCAAAAAGACTGCTTGGTCTTTCACAGGCTACATACATCGAAAAGGTGCTAAAGCGGTTTAGCATGCTTGAATCGAAACGAGGTAACTTACCCATGATACATGGAGTACAGTTAAACAATCATCAATGTCCTAAAACCGATGATGATAAGAAGCGCATGGCTGTAGTTCCGTACGCCAGCGCAATCAGTTCGATTATGTATGCTATGCTATGCACTAGACCTGACGTAGCGTTCGCATTAAGTATAACGAGTCGTTACCAAGGAAATCCGGGAGACGAGCACTGGATTGCCATCAAAAAACATTCTTAAGTACTTGAGAAGAACTAAAGATATGTTCCTAGTGTACGGAGAGGGGGATCTGAAAATAGAAGGATTTTCAGATGCGAGTCATCTCACAGATGAGAACGATTTTAAATCCCAATCAGGATACCTGTTTATCTTGAATGGGGGCGCGGTCAGCTGGAAGAGTTCCAAGCAAGGAAGCGTATCTTTCTCTACGACCGAGTCAGAGTATATCGCTGCTGCGGAAGCAGCAAAGGAAGCGGTTTGGATTAGGAAGTTCATTACTGAACTTGGTGTGGTGCCTGACATTGTAAATCTCATTACACTGTACTGTGATAACAATGGAGCCATTGTGCAAGCAAAGGAACCACGGTCTCATAATGCATCCAAGCATTACCTAAAGCGATACCACATTGTAAGAGAAATTGTGGCAAGAGGAGATGTGAGAATAGAAAGAGTACCTACAGAGGACAACGTTGCAGATCCGTTGACAAAGCCCTTAACCCAGAGAGTACATGATCGTCATCTAACTTCTACTGGGATAAGTTATAGAAACAATTGGCTTTAGTCCAAGTGGGAGTATGCTGGGGTTTAGTGTCCTATAAGACAATTGTTCTAGGATACAAACTTAATGTAAATGAAGTGTTCTTTATATCATTTGTTTTAATGAGATATATGTTTTATAACTATATAAAGGCAATCCCTTTTAAGAACTAAATAAAGTCTAATAAAAGGAAATCCGTAAGTTTGTTTAAAGTGATTATAAAGTGTTCATACAAGCATGAAGTGAGACGAAACTTTATAATAAACTAATAAACTTAAAACCACCCCAAGTCAAGTAATATGTTCAAGATTGACATATCACTGTTGAGACTTGCATGTAACAATGTCTTCTGTCCCGATAGAAAGCTGATCTCACAAGCTTCATATATACAGATATCTGGACAGTTACATGGATCCGATGAAAAGAAGTTCATTAGGATTGGGGACCCGACTTGAGATAACAGGATGGGTAGATTCATCCTTGTCACCTGTTCATCTCATTGGTATTAATAGGTATAAATAATCCTCAGACTCAAAGGAATGTTAATTGGTAATTCTGGATTACGGAATGTGACGCTTTGATCCTATTGTAACACGATCCTTAACAGAGATGACTCTGGGGTGTGAACAGCAGACGTTGGGTATCACAAGAAGTAATTACGGGATCGTTATATACTGGATTGAGCATTTGTCACTCCCGATAAATGGGAGATATGTCCATGGATCGCTTGTGGAAGACTTGACTCTAAATCCTTGCAAGGTGATAGCTTAAGATTGAAATGCAGATTTCTCTTAACCTATCTAATTGGAGTTGAATCGGCCAGAACAAGTAAAACGAATGTCTCGCTATATGTGACTTGACATTATCCATAGTCATAAGATTCAGTTCAAGGACGTAGTTGATAAAGGATCGAATTATACCGTAACTAATACGGAAAGGTCAACTACAAAATCAACCTGTCTTCTTATAGCTCTGGGGGAATGATTACGGACTTGCAAATCACATACTTTGTACATCATTCCGTTATGCAAAAGATTAAATATAATTCTTTGTAAATTAATTTAATAGTTGCATACGGCTAGAAGCAATAAGAACCTAATGGGTCACACATAAGACTTGGAACCCAAAAGAGAGACAGATGTTAATTAATTGATGGAAGCCCAATTGGGCCCAATAAGGTCCAATTACTAAGGGGGGGGGGGCGATTTATGTATATTAATACATAAATAATTAGTTTGATTTTATCAATCCTAATTAGATTAGGATTATGAATTAAATTAATTAAAGGATAAATAAATTAGGAGTTTTAATTAGATTAAATTACTCCTATTATTATCCAATAAGGTTATTATTATTATCTTTATATTTAGATATATTAATGGATAATAATTAAGAATTCTATTCCGAATTAAATTCTTATTTCAATAACCTAATTCTATCTAACTTGAGATTAGATACAAGAGATTATAAATACCCCCTATAGGTATTTTCGAAACCCAACCCTAGCCATCAAGAGAGAGAATTTCGACCCCTAGCTCGAGGACGAGATTTTCTACCGCTTCCTTCCGTTCAATTGATTTTCATCTCTTTCTCTTTATCCTTGATCTTGTGTTGATTAACTAGAGACAATCTACTTTGGTTGTTATAAACGGTTGATTCTAACTTGATCTTCCATTGTTTTGTTTTGTGCTCGGGAACTCGAAGTAAGAGTTGTGGGCACTTCGTTTGCAACGGTAGATAGAACTTCTGAAAGGTATTTCTTTTATCCGTCTTTATATGAAATAACGATTAACGGATTTTGGGGTTAATGGAAATAGGTTAAAATTTTTATATTTCCGCTGCTATACGTTAGCCTATTTTCCTTCACTTCCATCAAGTCATCATCTATGTCTTCTCGGAACAGAAACAGAAAAGGAGTAATTCGATCGTGAATGTGTGACATCGACCAAAGCGTAAGCCACGAATAACTCTTTTACTCTTGATTTTCTCCGTGATTTCAAAGAATTAACTTGCAATTTTATTTTATTTTTATCTAAATTCACGAATAACTTCCTTCACTACCTGAAATCAATCTCAAAAATTTTCATCATCTCTTCTTCTCGGATTGACCGGAAAGATTGAACTCTTTTAACACTCAGAAGCTCCAAAATGCAAATCTTCCTCAGTTGTCTCCAGTAATCTCCATAAGGTGCATAAACAAGATCAGTTGATCTATAAGAAATGATGTCCGCAGCGAGACTAAAAGGTCGATTAGTGAAGATGAGATCGTGAGTTTTGAGAACTTGTTTAACAGTTTCAGGAGAAGATATGACAATGGTGTTAACTTGTCCAAGCTGAAGATGCATAAGAGGTCCATGTTTAAGGGAAAGTTTATGCAGGCTTCGGTGTGGTAAACAACCAATGATGTTGTGAATGTTTCCGAGAATGGGTATCTTCCATGGCTCTGGAGGAAGGTTTCTTGATTTTCTAGTGGTGATGATAGTGATGATCAGAGCCAGGAACACAAGGAAGGAAGATTGAAGAAAGAAGTGGGAAAGAAGGGAATTGGGAATCCATTTCTGTGGTTAATTTATGGGTTTCATTTTGCAGATTTATATAGTGGTGGAATCAAGATTATATTCAAGATAGGTAGAATTTTAAATAAGGCAAGTCATTATCTTGTAGGGCAAGAGATGAAGTAGACATGGCCGGACACATTTTTTGAGATTAAAACCCAACGATTAATTATGTGTTTTGGTCTATTGTTATTGCTCATTAATGGTAGAGAGAGGAGTGAGAGAGAAATGGTAGAGAGAGAGGAGTTGAAGGAGAGAGGAGTGAGGAGTGAGGGAGAGAAAGGAAAAGAGTGAGAGGTAAGCTGATGACAATGGTTACAGGGAAGGAGAGAGGAGTGAGGGAGAGAAAAGAAAATAGTGAGAGAGGAAGGGGATGGGGACATTTTAGTAATTTCACAATAGGTATGTCAATTTTTTACTTTTAGAATAGTCAAATTGATGATGTGGCAATGTTGACCAGCGTTGACCGGTCACAAAAATTGGTTGTACACTTTAGTGGGAGGTCACTTGAAGCTCGTACGGTTTAGTATGACAAAATTTTGGTTATATACTAAAATGTGATTTAATTTACCCTCGAAATTCGGCAAACCCATATTTTTTATCTGTTAAAATGAAATTGATATTTGTTTTGTAAATATTGTTATTATTAATAAAAGATTTTATTTGTTTCATTTTCTAATTGTTATTGAATAGCTTGATTTATATTCTAAAGGTAAAAAAATATTATTAGGCCCCTGATCTTTCATTTTTTGGTTCATTAAGCCTTTGATTTTTTATTTGGATACATTAAGCCACTGAACATTTATTTTTGGTCTCATTAAGCCTTTTATGACCAAATTAGTAAGTTATGAACATTGTTAAAAATACTTTATTAACTTCATCTGTATTTGAAATTATTAAAAAAATATATTTTTTACTGTTTTAATTAAGGTTTTTAAAGTTTTCCTATAGCTATATTATACATCCAAAACTACTTTCGAACAATGAAAAAATACAAATTTTGAATGCAAGTGCACTGAATAATAGTATGTTAACCAAATTTTATGTTCAAAATTACTTTTTTGGTCATCAATGGCTTAATGAGACTAAAAATAAATGATCAATGGCTTAATGTATCCAAATAAAAAATTAAGGGCTTAATAAATCGAAAAATAAAAGATCAGGGCCTAATAATGCTTTTTGCCTATTCTAAATATGGGTAGTAAATGGAGAATCTTGATTTGTTAACATGTGTTAATTTATGGCAACTCTGTATCTTTCTAAAGTACTAACAATGGCTTTACCCCATCCATTGTGCTGATTATTAGGATATGGCTTCCATATTACTATGAAATATAGTTCCCTAGGACACGACAAGCTTTGAGGATGCATTAGTGGCTAGGGATGAAATGGCTTCATAAGAAGTCGTAGATCCCTACGACATTCATGGTCTATATCATGCATATGAAAAAATGGCAAAAAAATGAAGACGATATCCAGGTGGGAAGTTACCTATATGTAGACCCATCAAATATCCACGAAATGGAGGATACATGTAAGGGCTCGTGGGCAGAAACCTTGGAAACTGGTTCATCTTCTATTATATGCTCCATGGGTGTGGACTACTGGACTGTAGGTCTTGTACTTGTGATACTGGCCTGAAACTCCATCATAATTGAAGCATTCAATTGTCCACCCATTTCTAAGCCGGAAGGAGGATTCACAAGTCCTCTATTCATAGTTGTGGCATGCTTTGCACTCAAACCCTCTGATACTCCCCTTGTTGTGTTAAGGAATAGAATTCAAGGGTTCATCCCAATTCTTAGCAAACCGCATCTAGATGGGATTTTGAATCACTTGAACTTCGACCATCATGCTTCTAGATACATAGATGATTTCGTTCACCTTTCCTACCTGATAAGTTATTTTGGTGAGAACTGTACAAAATGTATTTGCATCCTTTTCTCTCATATTAGAAGCAACTCTCTATAGGAATTTATCGATGGAATTCCACCGAAGGGTGACCTGTTAGGGAATATCAAAATTTTCATTGTTCGTGATGTCTTCGATAATCACCTCCTCGTTATACTTACCAAACCTGCTAAAGATATTTGTCATCTCTAGAGATGATGAAGTCATGATGATATCTTAGCCCATGCTCACTGTACTAATGCTATCTTGAGTAGATTTCCCGTGGTCAGATCTTTAAATCTATCATCTCGTTTGGTCGATTTCCAGAAAACAAGAGAGGCACCAGTTGTTTAGGAGGGGGATGGTGTCGATACCTAAGTTAGTAACTTTCTTTAGAGAAGAGAAAGCAAGATAGAATAGGGTTTGTAAATGTACCTGAAATATATCTAAGCCTTACATTTTATACTCTTCTTATAGTCACAAGCATGGTAGAATTTTTACATCCTATTAGGAACTAATATTCTAATACGAAGCTATCATATACACCATCTCTTTAGAAATCTATACACACTGAACTTTTAAAACATACTTGTTAGAATTTCTATTTTCAATGCAGATCCAAATCTCAAAACTTCTAGATCTAAAGCATACGGTTGAAACACTTTGTACACGACCAACAGATGAAACAATTGTTATAATGAGTAAATTACATACGTGGTGTACAACCTAACTCATGTCACAATTTGGTGTACAAACTTCAATTTTGTACACTAATATATACCATTTTACGAGTGACCTCCCATTAATGTATACAACCGGAAAACGTCACCAATTTTCAGCCTCTCCCTTAAAAACCGCAGGGCCCACACAATGTGAAAATACCTTTATACCTCTCTAGATTTCTCTCCAACAAAACATCTCAACTTTCCATTATAGGTCATTTCTCTCTCATCTATTCCTAATTTTTTTTCTCTTTTCCATTTTTTTCATCCATATTTGTATACATTCTTTAATTTACTATAATTTTTCTTTAATCATGAAAAGACTTAATAAAACACGTAAATCTATGAACCCATAACAATAACAATTTCCCTTTCACTTTATTTCTTCTTATTTTTCTTCCTCGAATCGAAGATCTGATTTTTTTAAACACGGATATAGGTCTATTTAGATTTTTGGTTTTTGAGTAGCCTATAAAGAACATTATATCAACGGAGAAGAGTGAAGAAAATTAGAGAGAGAAGGGAGAAATCGTAGAACTAAAGAGAAAATTAGAGAGAATGAAGGAATTACATAGAAAAAATTGAGAAAGGATGAGGGAGAGAGAAAGCGTTTGACAAAAAAAAAAAAGGAAGTAATTCAACAATAATTCGAATCTATTTTTTTATTTTAAAGGATCTAAAAAATGTATATTTTATCGAGTTGCTATACACTTTAACAAGAGGTTAAGTGATACCCAAATTATAATACAGTATCCAAATATATAATTTACATACTGTTATAATAAAGCAAGTAAGATTTATATGCATAGCTTTGAGACAAAAAAAAAAAAAAAAAAAAAAAACTTGTAATAAGATAAATAGGGATCATTTGATTTGTTTAGTCTGTGTCATGTAAAAAAGCTTACTTGTGACGAAGAATTGCTTGTGTGTGTGTGGACAAAAAGCTATTATTAATGTGCAGTCAGCAACTCAAATAACACATGATTACTCTATACACAAATAACACAATTCATCATTTTCAGATTTCCTTGCCTTGCCTCTATCTCTATGTATAGTCACTCTACAATAAAATGCTTTTCTTTTTTTTCCTAGTGACATTTACCAATATTATTACTCCTTGCGTTTTTTTTTTTTTTATTATGACTGACTTTTTAAGAATATTAAATTTTTATTTTTATTATTTATTGTTTTTGAAATGAGGGAAGTATTTAATATTAGTGTAAATAAATCTATAATTAAAAAAAGATGGAAAGTACAAATTTTAATATAAAAAAACAAAACTTTAGGAGAAAAATATTAGTATAAATAAAATTAGCAAATATTTTTGTTAGCTAGAAAACAATATAAAAAAAAATTGAGAGCGAGTAGAATTAATGATGATTTGATGCAGAGGTGTTGTAGCCAGCAAGTTATGATTGCCTTGGCAGAGAGAGAGAGAGAGAGAGAGAGAGAGAGAGAAGTGGATACAATCAAGCACATGAAACCTTCATTGTTCTTACATCATACGTTGCCACGTGTTTTCCATGGGGTGATCTTCTCTGTTTCGCCCTTTTGTCTTACTCTGAAACCTGAATTTCTTATTGTTTAGGTTGATTATTTTATATAAATGAATTGTACGGTGATTGAAAAGGAGAAGACATACATTCTTTGAGGAGGCAGAAAGAATGAGTATGGAGGGGAGGAAAAAGAGTGTATCGGAATCCAGATTCACAAGGGTTTGTGTTTTCTGCGGAAGCAGTACTGGAAACAGAGATTGTTACAGAGATGCTGCCATTGAACTTGCACAAGAGCTGGTATTTTAACTTAAATTTTTGTAAATCCTTTTTCATTTGTGTAACCTGTATATGGTGTGTGTGAAGGTGGAAAGAAGATTGGACCTTGTTTATGGAGGAGGAAGCATTGGGCTTATGGGTTTGGTTTCTCAAGCTGTTCATAGGGGTGGAGGCAATGTTCTTGGGTATGCCTGCCAATGTCTATCCCATTTCATCACCCACTTTCTTCACTTGTTCTAACTTTTGTCTGTCTGCAGGATCATACCCCGGACTCTGATGAGCAAAGAGGTGCAAAATCTGAGTTAGTCTCGAATTGAGTAAATTTTGTTGGTTTGAACTAGTATAGTATTGATATGTGTATGTGTGGGAAACCCAGATAACAGGTGAGACAGTTGGAGAGGTAAAGGCAGTATCGGACATGCACCAAAGAAAAGCCGAAATGGCCCACCATTCTGATTGTTTTATAGCCCTACCAGGTCAGGTCTGCTCCCAATTCATCATTATCATTGCTTTCTTTTTTTCTAAATATATAAATTATACTTGGTTGGTTCAGGCGGATATGGAACCTTGGAGGAATTACTAGAAGTCATTACTTGGGCTCAGCTTGGTATACATCACAAGCCTGTAAGCATTTTCAGATTTTATGTGTACATTCAAATTAAACAAGTAAAGGTAATTTGGAGAGTATTATAATGCAATGCAGGTGGGTTTGCTGAATGTTGATGGCTACTACAACTATCTTCTGACTTTCATAGACAAAGCCGTAGATGATGGCTTTATTAGACCATCACAGCGCAATATCTTTGTCTCTGCCCCAAATGCCAAAGAACTCGTTCAGAAGCTTGAGGTATGGGGATTGCCATGCTCAAATATGGAAAAAAGACAACCTGGTTTTTCTTTCTTTTATGTTAATAATAATGTTAATTTTAGGAGTACGTGCCTCTACCTGTAAGTGATGGAGTGGTAAGATGGGAACAACAACCACCGGAGCCGGTGGTCCTGGGTTTCAACACCAGTACAACTTTGAAAACTGAGGTTGCTCTGTGAAAGAAAGAAAGAAAGAAAGAAAGGAACAAATCAAATCGGTTATATAATAGGTAGGTAGGTAGGTAGTACTAATATTATACTCTCTGCATTTTTAGTAGTGGTTTTGGGGCTCCGTACCAGCCACCATTCCACAATGGTATGGTATGGTGAATGACTTTAATTATAGCTTCTTTCCTCTTGATATTATCATCAAAGCTAGCTGCTAGTTTATTATCAAAGTGTAAGTGTAGTGTAGAATGGAATTGCAATTGGAATTATGTACAGATAGAAGAATAGCATCTTGTAGGTTTATTCTGTAATTAATATTCATTTAGGGGTTGAGTGTGAAACCAAGGTGATTTATTTGCAGGGAGGGAGGGACAAAATGATATTTTCATCTGTACGAGTGACTCTGGATAACGCCTAAAATCATTATATTTATACACTCAACTCTACTGTATCTCTATCCCATTTTATTTCTTTTCTTTTTCCTTTTATTTTTTTAATATGACCGGGAGATCGACAACTTCTATGGATTTTTCCTTAAAAAAATGTTTATTTTCATAATAATTTTCAAAAGAAAACAGGGTTAAAATAAAATCTCACTGTAAAGCAAGTTAACTCGTGGAATACATCTTTCACATTTTACTTATTTTTTTACTTAACTTATTTTTTTACAATCGAGTAATTAATTGATTACATTTTATGCAAGGTCAGTGAGCTAATTGAACATTTTATGCAAGTTCAGGAAGCTATCGGAACATTTTGAAAGTTTAGAGGACCAATTAACCTTTTTGGACAAGTTCAGGAGGCAAATGATGTATTAAGTCTATTTTTTATGATTTAACAATAGAATTGGAAATTAAAATTCTTAAATTCGGACCAAATTTTTGAATTTTTTTTGTTCATCTCAGACAAAATACAGTATATTTATTTTATTTTTTTTTCCTCGTTTTAATCATATGTTTGTGACCTACTACTACTTAGTGATAAAATAATGCACATGTGAACTGTAGATAACAAAATTCACGACCGAAAAAGATAATTTGATAAATTATTTCTCAAATTTACCTAACTTGTCAACTTTAAGAATAAAATTGTTTTTAGCTGCCAGCGTTAGGGGTACAATTGAGTCCCTATTATCAATTGAGTCTCTATCCTATCCTAAAATCAGAAACTGTGACTATTTGATATAGATTGTAATCATTTGGGTTGGTTCAAAATGAGTTTGAGGAATAGGGTCTGAAATTGTTTAACCGAATGATTTCTGATAAGGCCTCAATTGATGATTTTTGTTTAGAATTGTGACTCAATTGGTGATTTTTGTTTAGTTCAGAGACCTGATTGATGATTTTGATAAATTGGAATTCTAATTGACTTTGAAACCTTAGTTTAGGGAGTCAAATAGATATTATGTCAATAATTTATTATTTATATTAGATAGTGTATGTGTGTAATTTATTTTTTTAAAGTAGGAGTGTCTTACATATATAAACCTTTTTTTTAATATAAATATATATTAAAAAAAAGTATTTTTGCTGCAGCAGCATAGCACCATGAACCCGGTGTTTGAAACACCGGGTTCCTCACAACAATGATACCGGTAAATAATATACCGGTATCAGTTAACTATTGTAATTAAAAATAGCATTACAGTGAGATTTTATTTTAACCCGGCTTTCTTTTGAAAATTATTATCAAAATAAGTATTTTTTTAAGGAAAAATCCCAACTTCTATTGTACACCAACGATAATACACTCGATCAATTAAAAAAGAAATGATTCACCCGATCAATAAAAAAAGATATAGAATAAATTATAAAACTAAGCCAATTTGGATATCCATTTACATATTTAAACTCATTACACAACACACTGCATATTTAGAATATTTCATTTAAAAATTGCCTCATTACCCTTCATATATATATATATATATATATATATATATATAGGAGATTCGGTGTGGCCATTTTTTTATGGTGAGACAAATCTTATAGTGTGACAATGACCAATTTTATAATTAAGTAGGGAATGTGGCAAATTTGTAAATAAAAGGAAAGAGAAAATTGTTTTTTTTTTCTTTAAAATGCATTTTCTCGACTTTTCGAACCTCGTTTTCCAAAAAAAATTATACCGTTGGACTCGTCTTAATTACATTTTAAGATCCCAGAAGCTCGGGTAAAAAAATTTCCGGTGAACGGAATCCGGCGATCTGTTTTTCTGTGAGAAACAAATACCCAGAAAATTTTCAAAAAATGTAAAACATCATTCTGAGAAACTTGAATTCTTGACTCAAAGTGAGATTCCTTACGATTTAGTCCCAAATCAACGGAATCCGCCGATTAGGTAGGCGTTTTCCGGTGAGAAACCCGAAAGTGCCCAAACAATTCTCAAAAAATTCGAGAAAATGTAAAACATTATTTGGAAAAACTTTAATTCTTGAGTCGAAATGGGATTTCTTACGGTTTAGTCCCAATAAAACGTTTTCCTTAATTTAATGGGTCAAAACCGTAAGGAATATCGTTTTGAGACAATAATTAAAGTTTCTTAAAATGATTTTTTATATATTTTGAAATTTTTTGATAATTTTCTGAGCACTTTTTGGTCCTACCTTTCAACACTATGTGTTGGAATATTTTGTTGGAATAATATAACAATTCTGTTGGAACAACATAACTATTCTGTTGGAACAATTGGTACATAGATTTATTCTGTTGGAATAATATAAGAATTAGAATTATTTTCTAAATAATATAACTAATATAAATTTGAAGATACTATATTAAATACTAAAAAACAAAAATGAAAGTGAAGACGATAGATAATAAAATTGATTTGGAACAATTGGTAAACTGATTTATTACGTTGAAACAATATAAATATTATAATGGAATAATATAACTATTTATTGGAAAAATTGGTACATTGATTTATTCTGTTGGAACAATATAAGTATTATGTTGGAACAAATGGTACACTGTTTTGGAACAATTTCGTAAACTGTCAGAACAATGTAAGTAAGATAAAAAATGTGTTTAGAAAATTATTAAAAAATAAATTTAAAACATATAAAACATCATTTTAAGAAACTTTAATTCTTGGCTCAAAGCGAGATTCCTTACGGTTTTGACCCAAAAAATTATTGAAGCATGTAAAATAGATAAAATTAAGGAAAACATTTTATTGGGACTAAACTGTAAGAAATCCCGTTTCGACCGAAGAATTAAAATTTCTCAGAATAATATTTTACATTTTCTGGAATGTTTTGAGAATTTTCTGGTCACTTTTTGTCTCGCTGGAAAACGCCCACCTGGATTCTGCTTACCGGAATTTTTGGTAAACTGATTTGAAACAATTGGTAAACTGATTTATTATGTTGGAACAATATAAGTATTATACTGGAATAATATAACTATTTTATTGAAAAAATTGGTACGCTGATTTATTCTGTTGGAACAATATAAATATTATGTTGGAACACATGGTACACTGATTTGGAACAATTTCGTAAACTATCGAAACAATGTAAGTCGGATAAAAAATGTGTTCAGAAAATTATCAAAAAATTTCAAAACATGTAAAATATCATTTTAAGAAACTTTAATTATTGGCTCAAAGCGAGATTCCTTACGGTTTTGACCCAACAAATTGTTGAAGCATGTAAAATAGATAAAATTAAAGAAAAAGTTTTATTGGGACTAAACTGTAAGAAATCTCACTTTGACCCAAGAATTAAAGTTTCTCAAAACAATATTTTGAGAATTTTCTGGAGACTTTTTTTTCTCGCTAGAAAACACCCACCCGGATTCCACTCACCGGATTTTTTTTTACCCGACCTTCAAGGATCTCAAAATGACCGTCTAATTTAGACGAGTCTAATAGTATAAAAATTTTCGAAAAACGAGTTTAGAAAGGTCGGAAAAATGTATTTTAAAGAAAAAAATAAAACAATTTTCTCTATCCTCTCTTTTCTTTTATTCACAAATTTGCCACCTTGCCATTTTCAATTATCATCAAAACTACGTAGTTTTGTTATGTCACACAATAAGCTCATTACCACACATAGACCCCTTGTCGCACTGGATCTCACCCCTATATATATATATATAGATAATAAATTAGCATCTTCTTCCTCTTTCTTCTTTCTATCTTCATTTCTTTCTTATTCTATTAATTGAGAATTCTTCATTTTCATACATCCAAGCTCCAAGCTCCAAGCTCTTGATGTAAGTGTTATGTTCATTTTACATACATAAATCTATTTTAGGCTGGTTAGTTTTGTATATTTGAAATTAGTTTGGACATGTAGCTTATTACGTTTGGAGTTTTAAATTTTACCCGATAACCTTGCGGTTAGCGATTTCGCTTCGCAAAATCGCAAACAACGAAGCTTAAAGGCTTCACAAATAAGTTAAAACTGTGAAGCCAAAACATACATATACTTCGCTAAGTACATTGCTTCACGGTTCAAGTAACCGTGAAAACACATAATTTGGCATTATTTTTGTTTTCCTTGTTTTTTAACAGTAGCAGTATCTCAACGGATCATTAGCTTTATGTGACCATGTGGAATGGAAAATGGAAAACCATAGGAAAATCCATGACATATGAGGGAGGTGAATCGAAGTTGCTTCGACTTTCAACAATAATCAACTTCGAAATGCTTCAAGAGAGAGTCTACACTTCTGCATGTGTTGATTCAACACCATTTGACGTAGGTATGACTATAAATTACATATGGTCCAAACAAAGTTCCTAGGATAGTAGTTCCGATTGTTGATTCAACTGATATTGAGTGCTTAATAAAGTATTGCCAGATGAATCCAAGGATTTTATCCCACTATATGTTAATTTTGAATTACGAACAATCGAAGCATAACTACCGCGAGCTATGAAGATAGAGAATATTAATCAATCAAGTTATGATCCCATCATTGAAGTGGACACAACTATTGAAGTTGAAACTCACCGGTATCAGGCAAAGAAAAGATCACTGATTTCAACCTCGCCTCCAACCCTGGTTTAGATGACATTAGGTTGAATCCATTTTTTATCCGAAAGAAACGATATATGAAGAAGATATTTGGGGTCATTTTGACCCCGAAGAAACGGTAAACGAAGAAAAAGTATATGATGAACTACATATCCCTCAGAAACAATCTCATCATGAAGGTGTTCCTGAAAGCAATGTATGAGATTACCATGTATCAGTAAGTATCTAAGGCAGATGATGAAGAAAGTAGAAGAAAGAGGATTAATCCATTTCGATGGCTGCTAGAGGTCCATGATGCACATGTGCTTCCTATTGAATCTAGTGCATCAAAAGGGGTTGTCAGTTTAAAGGTACATGATATATTCTCAAACAAACGGGAATTGCAAGATGCACTTGGAAAATACACAGTCAAGAACATGTTTGAATGGAAAGTGTACAAGTCTAACAAGTCCATGTTTGAAGTTAGATGTAAGCATGATGAGATATGTAAATGGCGTGCTAGAGGTATTATGGCACCCAATTCTGATATGTTCAGGCTCCGAAGAATTGATGAAAAGAAGAAACACACATGTATCAAAGATCAAACGTTACAACATCATAGGAAAGCAGAGAAACGAGTTGTCGATATATTACTTGCGGATAAATTTGATCTCTAGGATAAAGTGTATACACCAAAGGATAAAGTGTATAAAATCAACATGTCTTACATGCAAGCTTGGAAAGCAAGATGTTGGCCGTTAGAAGATATGTCGGGTTCACCGTAGGAGTCATTTATGCTGTTACCGGACTATTGTGAGACCTTGAAAAAAATGCAATCTAGGTATGGTGACACATTCAAACAGACGATGATGATCACTTCAAGTACTTCTTTATGGCGATGGGTCCTTCACTTAAAGCGTTTAAAGGACATGTTCGACCTGTTCTTTATGTTGACGGGGCGTTTTTAAAGGGTAAATATCCCGACCAATGTACATTGCAGTTGGCAAAGATGGTAATAACCAGATTTATCCTATTGCTTTTGGGGTTGGACCAAATGAGAGCAATGAGGCATGTACTTTGTTTATCACCAAGCTTAAAAAATGAATTGGGGATGTAGAGAATTTTGCCATAATCTCGGATAGGCACAAATGAATTGATTATGCCATGAATTTAGTATTTACAAATACGATACATGAATGTTGTTGTCAACATCTAAGAATGAATGTGAAAGCTAAATTTCGGAAAATTAGAAAGATAAATGAGGTTTACTAGCAAGATGCTAAAGCTTATAGGGTTTCTGATTTTAACAAGTCATTTTCTCGACTTCGACAACTACATGGCCTCGCACCAGAATATCTAGAGCAAGCCGGTATCCAGAAATGGTCACGTGCATACTTTTATACCCATTGTTGAGCGATTTTCGCAAGTGCATGGTTTCGCTTGTAGTAATAAAAAGATATCGATCCCACATGGAACATTTTGATAAATAAAAATTGTACTTCTGATTAAATTCGTTTTCTCGAGGTTAATAGAAAAATTGTTAAATGGTTTAAAAGGTATGGATTCTGATTCTAATTTTGCCTATAGTTTAGATTACAACTTATAGAAATTATGTTTAGATTAAAGTTAATATCCAAGGCTTATTTATACTAAGCAAAAACACAACTTATAACTTTGATTTGTTTAGAAAGATGTAACAAATTATCAATTAATTCAATTTAAAGGAATTGAACTATAATCAATCTTTCCTATTCGGCCTAAGACTGAAAACATTAGTCAAATTCGGAGTCTAAACCCAATTATTCGGTCTTACCACAATGACCAAGTATAAATCCGAATTTACTTAAGTGTTCAACAAAGTTTGCATGGAAAATATTAAATTTGTTTATAAATATTTTTGCATGAAAAAACCAATTAGATTACTTAAGAATACCACTTAGATCAAACTTAAAATAAACAACAGTAAAGATGGAATTGTATTGAAAAGATATTTCATTAGTTTGAATGGAAATGTCACAAGTTAACAGGGAAGAAGAAGCTTAGATAGCATTTTAACTAATTGAGTTCCGGATTGTCAATCCTCTCCTCAACTTCGTAGATTCGTCAGACCCCAGGGCACCTCCTACAGTGGTTCCTCTCACTGAATCCTTGAAATAGCACCTATTCAGTCACTACAGAGCATAAACTCGTCTTCGAAGAAAACTCTAACGTAAACTATAAAATATGTATCTTGTATCTAACTATTTGTACAACTTGTATAACAAGTATGTTTCTTACAAAATTACGAAATAGAATATCCAACAACATTGAATTCTGAATTTTCTCCTCTATTTATAATTGTTCAAGAGGTGTGTTGAAGGAACGTATCCGTTGGTGAAAAGTCGTCTCTATCCGGATGAAAGGATGCGTCACTTAGAAATTGGAACATGTAAAATATGCTGAATGCAGTGGCTGTTCATGTAGAGATTCCTGAAATCTCTATCACGGCTTTAGGGAGTAAGGAGGAGTGGGTGATTCACGCGTTTCTGGTGCTGCCAGACGTGTGTCGCGATCGAGATTTACAGAATCTCGGTCGCGACAGAGAGTTATCCTGTCTTATTTTGTTTGCTGAATCTCTGACGCGACTTCTGAATCTCGTACGCGCCTTTCACTGAAAACTTGATTGCTTACTCATTTTTGCTCCATTTTAGCTCCTATTTGGATTTTTCCAAATAATTTAACACCTTGCATAATAGTAACAAATACCAACGTAAAATCCTTCCAAAAGAATATAATTAACATATTTTTCACACGAAATTGACATAATTATGCATGTCATTTTAGGTATATTTTGGGCTTATCACCCATCCATATAACATGATTACCCCAAACATAACAGAATCATGAAACGCGGTTAAAGCATGAATGCTCTATGTCTTTTGACTATCAATAGGACTGCAATGGAGACATTGGATAAGAAAGTTATAAATTTTTACAGTCAGCATAAGACTATGAATTAGAACCTTCATGCCATTGCCAATCAGCATCAGACCCTCGATGTTGCTTTTCTAAACATTCACTAGAAGTACACTCACGCACTAGCTGACACTTCCATCTGTAATGCCAAAGCTCTTCAACTAATCCTGAGTGAAATAAGCTGAAATGGATCTTTCTCTCTTGAAGCTATCAACACTAGCATAGAAATTTTCATAGGGTTAAAGAAGAGCAATGAAAGTCTTTGGAAATACACTGATCAAATTTCTTCCAGACCTGTTACTGGTCCTTCTAAAGCTGACAAAAAGGGGACAAAGTCTCATAGAAGACTCACACAGAAACATCATTCCAATCTCTTATGACCAAATCTTCAAACCCTTAGAATATTATAGTTAACATTAAGAAATAGGTATTTGGTCAATAGGTCTATGTATTTGATAAACTGTTAAGCTTTATATCCTTTCGTAATATCTTTATTAATACAACACATGTTCATCCTTACACTTCTGATTCTTAATTATTATATGTTTATTTAATTATGTCAAACTCTGAACCACTTGTATCGACTACTCGTTTAAGTATCATCACTTCTGAAATGGTTAATTTAACGATGTCATGATCTTATAAATCATAAATCTTTAGAATAATATTTAAACACTAACTTGCATGATGCCATGCCTGTATCTTCTGATATACTTAATGCTTCCGATGTATAGTTTTCCTCCAATACTGAACCATTAATTTATTAAGATCTGAATATATTTTTGCTATTGAATGTTTTAACCCTTTGGGTATTTTCAAGTTAGCAAAATTCAGTAGCGCAACCCTTATGGGGGAGTATCCAGAAGCAATAGTAAGTTCAACGATTTTAGGGGATTAAGTGTATCTATTCCTTCTCTGAAAATTTTTATCACCTTAAAAAAGGGGAGATTGTTGAAACACAATTTCTATGAGTTTTTTATTCTGAAAAAAAAAATATAAGGAAATTAGATCCCTAAAATATTTAATTTGAGAATTAAATTAAGTTTAATTTATGTTAATGAGTTTGTTAAATAATGATTATGAATTTAGCATTAAATTAAACTCAAGGAAAAAATACCTTAGAAAGACAAAGGCCCAAGCCTTAATTTTGGCCTAGAAATCAGAAGCCCAAATCTGGAAGCCCAGAAGTAATTGTAGGAACAAAGTGGGCGTTGACATTGAGTCACATCACGCCATTCCCAAAATGGCAAAAAGCAGAAGCTACAAAAGCCATATCCCCTCAATGACTCTCTTTTGTTACCAGAAGTACAAAGATTACGTACTACAAGTCTATCACATCAAAAGACAGAAGAATGTGGCTCAGGATAGAAAGCCCATCATTCGGCAATGGTAACCTTTTGGGCTGTAGGCACAGAAGTCAGAAGCTGATGTTGATCGAAGTTGTTTGCCTCCAAATGACTAGTTTGAAATTCAAACAAATTTTCTGCCAAAGCTTCCACTATAAATACCAGTGCAAAGCTCATTTCAAAATTGATGAATTTTACACCTTGAAAAGAGATAGAAAAGCTTTCAAGTGAAGTTAGATCAATATTATGTGATACACATTCAAGTCGATATTTATATAAGTCAATAGAGAGATAGTACTTCAACTGTGTTCTATATTAGAACTTATTATCTATTGTAAAAAGACCACAAGCTCTTCTGTTTGCTTCAGTTATAAGTAAACATCTAGAGAGATAGATAACTGAGTGTGGATTATAAAAGAATGTACTTTACAGAACCTATGTATATATTGTAAAGGTTTGTACCCTACTAGTAAAGACTTTAGTAGTGGATTAAAAATCAGAAGAATGTAGTCTGAGGAATGGATGTAGGCAGGAGGCCGAACCCGTAGAAATCGTTGAGTAACTCTCTTCCAACTCTCTCGTTACTTACTTCTGATATTTCATGCTCTAAATTGGTAATCTCATATATAAGCTCCATCTATTGTGCATCAATAGATCGTTAACTTTAAGTCTATACAGAAGCTCCTTTGAGAGAGATGTATTCCGTGAGAAAAAGTCAGAAACAGAATCAAGCTCTGGTGACTGATTAACTCAGTAAACGGAACTTGCCTCTGATTCCGAAATATTGCTTCTATGTTGTGCTATTGAACTTTAAGTAAGAAAAATTTATAAAATGTTAAAATTAGCCAATAGTTCCATCCACCTCATTTGGAACTAATCTAACCTCACAAAGACCAACAAACATAATAATAATTAATAATTTTAATGATAAAAAAATAAATAAGGAGTAAATATAAGGAGTATTGTTGGAGATGATATGTATTAGTCATTCTTAAGCTAAGAGTGACTAATACATATCATCTCCAACAACACTCCGCATATTCACTCTTTATTTATTATTTACCATTAAAATTATTAATTATTATTATATTGACCAATAGTGAGAGGAGAAAGACCCTTCAATAATAAATTATGAATAAAAAAATGAATTAAGTAGGCAGTAAGAGATGGAGAGAGATTCTCTGTTAATAGAGATGATGGAGATAAGAGATTGTTGGAGCTTATTTTTAACTCTCACTCCTCAAATTTTAACTTAAGAACCAAATCAAGAGGTTGTTGGAGATACTCTAAGTACTCATTTATTTTTGGCTTAATATATCATTTGTCCTTAAATTTATCCAAAAGTTTGATTAAATCCTTGAACTTTCAAAATGTTCTGATAGCCTTCTTAACTTACTTAAAATGTTGTAATAATTTCCTCAATATACTTAAAATGTAATTAATTAATAGTCGGTTAAAAAAAACTTGCATGCAACAGATTTGTTCCATGTGTCATGAAACCGTTTTAATTAAAAGCTCAAGCTGATAGTTAAGGATCAATCATATATTTTATATTAATCTCTGACACATCCCCACATGCAAATGCCCATTAGGCTTGCAGCGTGCATAATACATGTTCATCCCGTCATGTGTTTTTAATTCTACACATTAATGATATTGCCAGGACTCGAACCCTCGATCATTTGGTCCTAAATGATTTGATACCATGTCATGGAATCACTTTAACTAAAAGGTCAAGCTGATAGTTAAAGGTACACTTCATATTAATAGCTGACACTGATACCATATCATGGAACCAACTAAATTAAAAACTTAAACTGATAGTTAAGGTTGAATCCCATATCTTATATTTATATTAGTCTGTGGTGGCTTTGGATTATTTTGATGCATGTAGGCAAGAGATGATTACAAAATTATGAAAGAGAAAGAAATTGAGGAATTTGGGTTGTCCAATAAACGAAGGTTAGAAAAGTTTGTGAGTTAACCATAAAAGAATGTAGTAGTGATGTAGGAGGGCAAAGTAAAGTGAGTGGAAGCTGGGCGATGGGGACCCACTTTAAAGAGTGCCTTTTTCCTTGAAGAAGCAAAAGGCAATGAATGATGAAAAAAAACACACACTTCGATAACTATATGTTAACTCTTTGCAGAAGCAAACACCGAGCAAATGGAAGTTATCAAAGACTGTCTAGATTCCTTTTGTAGCTTATCAGGTCAAAAGGCCAGTTTAGCAAAGTCAAAAATTTGCTTCTCCAAAAATATTGGCAACAATATTGCTCGGGCCTGTTGGGGTTTAGTGTCCTATAGACAATTGTTGCAGGATACAAACTTAATGTAAATGAATTGTTCTTTATATCATTTGTTTTAATGAGATATATGTTTTATAACTATATAAAGGCAATCCCTTTTAAGCACTAAATAAAGTCTAATAAAAGGAAATCCGTAAGTTTGTTTAAAGTGATTATAAAGTGTTCATACAAGCATGAAGTGAGACAAAACTTTATAATAAACTAATAAACTTAAAACCACCCCAAGTCAAGTGATATGTTTAGGATTGATATATCACTGTTGAGACTTGTATGTAACAATGTCTTCTGTCCGACAGAAAGCTGATCTCACAAGCTTCATATATATAGATATCTGGACAGTTACATAGATCCGATGAAACGTCGTTCATTAGGATTGGAGATCCGATTTGAGATAACAGGATGGGTAGATTCTTCCTTGTCACCTGTTCATCTCATTGGTATTAATAGGTATAACTAATCCTCAGACTCAAAGGAATGTTAATTGGTCATCCTGAATTACTGAATGTGAGACTTTGATCCTGTGGTCCCACGATCCTTAACAGAGATGACTCTGGGGTGTGAACTGCAAAGGTTGGGTGTCACAGGAGGTAATGTCAGGGTAGTTATACATTGGATTGAGCATTTATCACTCCCGATTAATGGGAGATACATCCAAGGATCGCTTGTGGAAGACTCGACTCTAAATCCTTGCAAGGTGATAGCTTAAGAGTAGAAATACAGATTTCACTTAACCTATCTATTTGAGTTGACTCGGCCTGTACAAGTAAAATGAACGTCTCGCTATATGTGACTTGACATCACCCATAGTCATAAGATTCAGTTCAAGGATGTAGTTGATAAAGGATCGAATTATACTGTAACTAATACGGAAGGGTTAACGACAGAATCAACCTGTCTTCTTAACGGACTCTGGGGGAATGATTACAGACTTGCCAATAACATACTCAGTACATCATTCCGTTATGCAAGGATTAAATATAATTCTTGAAGAAATTAATTTAATAGTTGCATACGGCCAGAAGTAGTAAGAACCTAATGGATCACACATAAGACTTGGAACCAAAAGAGAGATGGATGTCATTAATAGATGGAAGCCCAAATGAGCCCAGTAAGGCCCATTTATATAGAGGGGGGGCCGAAATTTATATATAGTAAATAAGGAATTATTTTAATTCCATTAATCCTAATTTGATTAGGTTTGTGAATTAAATTAATTAAGAGATAATTAAGTTAGGAGTTTTAATTAGATTAATATACTCCTATTATTATTATCCAATTAGGTTATTTATTATTATCCTAAATGTATTTGATATATTATAAGATAATAATTAGGAATCCTATTCCGAATGGAATTCCTATTAAGTAACCTATTCCTATCTAACTAGGGTTTAGATACAAGTGATTATATATACCCCCTTGCTATTAGAATTTCGGCTAATGCTCCCTAACCAACCCTAGTGGATTTTCGAAATACACTATAGAGAGAGAAAGAGAATTCGACTCCCCTAGTTCGTGGACAAGAATTCATACGGCTTTCGTCGATCGATTAATTTCATCCATCTTCTTTTTCTTTGATCTTGTGTTGATTAATTAGAGGCAATCTATTTTAGTTGCATCTCATACGGTTGATTCTAACTTAATCTCACTGTGTTCATAAAAGAAGGAAAAACAAACAAAAAGGAGAAATTCGTTTTTCTTCACCTACATCAGGTCAGTTCACTATTTCGCGGATTCCCAGATATTGAACCGTCGGATCGTCGCGAGATTTGGACAGTAGCCTCTAGACATATTCTTCCACGTTTCCACCGAAGGGATTGTCATTCGGAGGTCTGGAAGGTCTGTTTCGGATAGGGGCAGATTGGTAAACAGTTTCCATCTCTTTTGAAGTTGTGGGCACTTCGTTTGCAACGGTAGATTGATCATCGAAAGGTATTTCTTCTTATCCCTCTTTATATGAAATAACGATTAACGGATCCTATGGTTAAAAGAAAGTAGGCTAAAATTTTATATTTCCGCTGCTATACCTTAGCCTAATTTCCAACAGTGGTATCAGAGCCATCGTTAAATCCGTTATTTCATATATGAAAATTTAGAAGTTTTTCAATAGGATTGAATAAATATTTATGGTTAGGATTAATTAACAAATTGTTTGATTAATTAATTCTAAAGATAAATAAATTTTAGTTAATTGTTAATTAAAATTGATTATGCGTATGTTCCTAATTATTTCGGTTGATAATCATTATAACAAAATCTCTTTGTTTTATAGTTAGGTTAATAAAATTAGTTTTATTAATTCTAAAAGATAAAACGGAAATCTATTGTAGTTTTTCCTATTTCTGAAAATCGTTTTTGAAATCGTTTTAAAAACTGATATATATATTTATATTTAAAAAAAAAATTATATACGACAGCGGCTCGGGTCACGCCTCACGGCGCGACCAGCCGCTGTCGCGCGGCAGCAGCCCAGTTTCGGGCCCTAGCCCGAATCCCACTTGATTTTAATTGTTAAAATCGGCTTGTAAATAATTTATATATATATATATATATGTTTCGGAAATCAATAGTTTTCTGTTTTGATTATCGAATGAAAAATTCGTTTAAAAGTTTGTTTTTACCAAGTTGTAAATCAAAGCGTTAAATGAATTGAAATCAAAATAATTGGGACATGCATAATCGACGTTTTATATGGTTATATTAATCTAAGGGTTAATATAAAGATACAAAACGATAAGATGTAAAATTGGATGAAAGTTAATTTGACGAGTTAATGTGATTAACCTAAATATTACATAAGACGGTTATGTAATCAACCAATTAAATTTATTTAATTGAGTCTTTGCATGTTTGGAGTTATGGACATATTTGGACCCTCTTTTAGTCTTTTGGTATTTTTGAAATAGGCCTGCGCGTCCTGCCTTTCTACTATCTATTGTAATTTCTCCTCTCATCTGATTCCCTTCAATTCAATTGAAGTTTTCTTATAGTAGTATAGAAATTAATGTGTAATTTCAAGGCGCCATGGAGAAGACGGAGGACATAAAGAGAAATATGTAATAGTTAGTATTTCCTTAGGTTTGGCCTTTTATTCCGTCTCTGGCTCGACGGAATAATTTAGATGATATGTCCATAACGCCAATGTATGTATGTATGTGTGTCTGATGTATGCTAAAGCAAATCAAGACTAAGTTAGATTATGAGACTTAAATAAAAATCCCTCATTGAAAAGTTAAGTGAATAAGCAAGTTATTAAAATCGGTTGCCCCTCCCTAATATTATAATTCAGCCGGCAGTACTGGGGGCCTTTGGGTTGTTGGCTAAAGTCAAGCTCGGGGTCTTATGGTAACACCTGGATTATCGAAAATCATTCTTTCATGAATATGGGGTAGTACTTAAATTAGATTATGATAATTGGATGGGCAAACTCATGTTGTCATAAACTAATGGGCAAAATGGTTGGGATTAATATGAATGACATATTAGTTACTAATGTGGTTAGTAACCCAATAACCTAGGAATCACATTCGAGATGTGATTGATTGCATGAATCTACCTAACAAATGGGACTAGCTTGTTGGCTAAAGTCAAGGCGAAATCTCAGGAGTTAGGATCCTAGCTCACTAAAGGATTTGTGAAATTCTTCGAATTAATATGGAGAGTTATTAATTTGGCAAAATAGTGGGAGCAATCTGAAATAAATTAAAAGGCCTATAATTTTAGATTGTTATACTTTAAAGCAAATGAATGACATACGTTTACTCTTTCTCACTCTCAGGTTTTGTTTAAACATACGCTCTTAAAATCATGACTAACACCAATCTGCGTTACATCCTTACCGATAACAAATTGAATGGTTCAAACTTCACCGATTGGTTTCGTAACCTCAAAATTGTTTTGAAGTTCGAAAGGAAAGGGTATGTACTTGATACACCGATACCCCCTTACCCAATGGATGATGCTCCCTACCAAGAGGTTTATGCTTACTTGAAGCATAAAGCTGATGACGATCAAGTGGGGGACATCATACTTGCATCATTGACACCGGAGGTTAAAAGGCAACTACATTCAGATATGGATGCCTCTTCCATGGTCAAGCACCTTAAAGAGCTATTTGTGATAGAAACTCGGTGCGAGCGCTTCGAAATAACCAAGGAGTTATATAAAAGCAAGATGCAGGAGGGCACATCTGTGATGGTACATTGTGCCAAGATGATCAACCTCATAACCAAGTTTTCTAGTATTGGAGATGCGATGGACCATGAACTAAGTGAAAACTTACTTCTATAGTCCCTCCCTGAGAGCTACTCACAGTTCATCATGAACTATCAGATGAGTGGCTTGCAAACCTCTCTTGTAGAGCTTGCACATATGCTCGAGTCAGTCGAGCCCATTATAAAAGAAAACGAGGAAATGTTGGCCCTTGCTATTGAAGGATCGAGAAAAAGGAAAGGGGTCGCTCCCGATCCAAACCATCTTGATAAATGCAAGGGGGCTGTGCTCACCGAAACAAAGGGAAAGGAACCAAAGAAGCCCAAAGGAAAGTGCTACTATTGTGGTGACTTAGGGCATTGGAAGAGGGATTGCATGGAGTACCTAACCTTCCACGAGAAGGAAAATAACGGTGCTTCAGCATCTGGTATGTTTTATATTGAAATAAATACAGTTTCATTGTCTGAATCTTGGGTACTTGATACCGGATGTGGATCTCATATTTATACAAATATGCAGGAGCTAAAACAAACTAAGGAACTTAAGAAAGGAAGCATAAACTTGCGAGTGGGAAATGGAGCAAGAGTTGCCGCCCTCGCAATTGGAGATTATGTTTTACTTTTGCCCTCTGGGCTTGTAATAGAATTAAGGAATTGTTTATACGTTCCTGAGATGTCTCGTAATATTATTTCTATTAGCCGTCTTGTTGACGACTGTAGACACCGGGGTCGGAGGACCGATGAAGAAAAATTATAAAAAGGGGATCCGAATCAGTCGATTAAAATAAATGATGAGTTGATAAAAATAATAAATAAAAAAAAAACATTGTTCGAAGGAACCGTAAAGGCCGGCTTGATTAAATTTTGAAATTAAACCGAGCGACGGGTGAGTCGGTTCCGCGAACGAAATCTTAAATCATCTCGCCGAGTTCGGGGGTATTTCATGCCCTTTTCTCATTAATTATTAATAAAATCTCGAGTCGATAAGGGTTTTGTTTTAGTATTCGAGCAATCCAAAACAATTTATGGTTTTGTAAAAAGATCGATTTTATAAAATCTAATTTTATAAAATCGGTTTTGATAAAAATCATTTTTGATGAAAATCGTTATTGATTTTGGTTGATTTTTAGGTGTATTTTATTTATTTAAATACTTATTTTTTTATATGTATATATCTTTATATATAAACGCGGCCCCGTCGGGGGCCGCTATTTGCGTCACGGGCCGTTGGACGGCCCGTGACGGGGGCTGGGCCGCCCAGGCCCAGCCCCATTGCACTTGGCATTCGGCCAAGTGCATTTTACTTTTAATTTAAGAAAAAAAATAAAATAAAAATAAAATAACCAAAATGAAATAAAATAATAATAATAATAATAATAATAGCTAATGATGAATTTTTCTAAGTTCATCTAGCTTACCTTTGGCTCTAAGTTGGCTTGGAGCCAAAATTAAATTAAGTTTGGGGCTCCATATGCCTATAAATAGGATGAAGTCCCAAGACAAAAGAGGAGGAAGAAATTGGACCCGAACCTCTGGAAAAATTCGGCGAGACCCGAACAAAGCAAAAAAAACACCAAAAATCCGACTCTAAACACTAATCAATCGACTTGATTTGAACTCCGTTATCGATGAAAAGGTAAAATCCGAGGAACTAGACCCATTTATTGTGTTTTTATTGTTCTTCATTGTTCAATAATATTTACTTAATTCTTGTTTACTATTTGAATAAGTATTTGGTTTTGATTTTAAAATAAAACTTCGTTTTGGATCCCAATACGAACCGTGACCCGATTCAAGGGTAGTTCGGGATCCAAACGTCGTAGATCCGTGTGTTTATAAACGTTTTGAACCATTATTTTCAATAAAACGTTGTTTTAGAATCCTCCGTTACAAACCATGACCCGATTTGGGGTAGTTTGGGGGCTAAAATGATGAAATAGAGTAGATCTGCCATTTTTATTAAATCTGGAAATTGAGGGATTGATTGTGATATTTTGAGAATTTCTGTCGCAAACTACAGTTTAGTGACGGAGTTTCTGTCACTAAAACTGCTGTAATTTTTAAATAATTTTCTAAAGTGGGTTGCATTTATTTCGACGGTATATACTATATTTCATTGATTGTGTTTTATATTACTTACTAATTTTCACTATTAACCTATTCCTTTTACTCTCCCTTTTATTTTATTATAATGATATAAATATACATATATTATTTCCATTTTCATTTTAACTTTTAATTCTTTCATTTTGCTATACATATAATTCACTTATTTTGTTATTAATAGGTTCTTACTTTATATGGGTATAAGGGTAGCATATATCTATTTTATGTATAGGTTTATTTAGGTTGGGTATTTTGGGTCCTTTTCGGATTTGATGTGAGAGCAGGGACTGTTTTGGATATTTTACACTTTATTGGTTATTGAGTTTTTTTATTAATTTGTAGGATATGTTTTAAGGATAAATCCATAGATAAGGGTATATTAGAGTATTATTTTATGTTTTAATCTTTTTTGGGGTTATACACACATATATTTAATAGTGTGAATAATATTGTCTTTTGGGCATTTTTCATTCTAACTACTTTTGGGGTTTATTAATATTTAAGAAGTATTTAGTTTATTAGTTTAGCATATTTAATAGGAAAAACTATTTTGGGGGGTTATTTTCTATGAATCCATTATGTAAAAACTGTTTGGAGTTAAAAGTTATTTTCTTATTTATGAACATTGTTCATTGTTTTTACATGTTTTTAATTAAAATAAAATGGTATTATATCTAGTATTATTTTCATTACTATTTTTACCTATTAATAATCTTAATATATATATATTCTCTTTACCTCATTTTTAATCTATAGGTATAATTACCATTTCTACTAAAAATGTATATATATGTATATATTTCTTCTTTTCCCTTTGACATCTATATGTATATATTTGAAAGGTATTTGGTTGGGTGAATTTTGGATTAAAATAGTTAATTGTTGTAAATATGTTCAAGTGAGGATTAATTTGAGGGAAAAGGGGAAAATGAACTACAAAAAGATTCCAATTTGGTTACTTAAACTAAAGATTTCTAGAGGTTCCTAATGTAAATAAAAGGTTTTTAGTTCTTTATCATTCTCAAACGTCTTCCTAAAATATCACGTTTTGAAACCTTAATCCGTTCCAATGGCGGATTAAGCGAGCCTTGTAATTAAAAGCGTTTTCCGGAAAATAATAGAGTTTTGAATCGTTTTCCTATCTAAACGGTTTTGTACAAAAGCAAATGGACTTGTATGCTTAATCACGTTTTTAGTTAAAACTTCTTGTTCAAAGTTTTCAAAACGCTCGCGTCGTTCCAACGGCGATTCGAGTGAACATCATGTAAATTAACGGGGTTTTGAAACGTACCTAAATCGTTCCAACGACGATTAAGGCACGAACCATTTAAATAAACTCGTTTTTGGGAGTGAGCTTAGTTTAGAGTTAATATGTAAATTAAAGCACAAAACACACTATGAATAAATCAATTCTTCCCTCTCCCCCTCTCTCTCCTATGTATTTTAAATTTATGCAAAATGGGTGATTCTTTACTAAACTGGCTTTCAATAACATGCTCAAAACGGTTTTCAAAGCGAGAAAGAAAAGGTTTCAAATGAATTTTAAACTTAAAGAAATATGCGATTAGTCCGTTATCGCCTAACACGCTGAGTAGGAGGCCGGTGGTTCATAACCGGGCGATGTCGGGGTGCCTAGTAGCCTTTCTCCGGAAAGGAGCTAGCCTTCTCGGCTCGTACCTAAGTTTTCCGAACCCTCACCGGTCTCCCGCAAGGGATCGGTGTTCATTTTCCCATTCGTGGGTGGCGACTCTTCCATACTCCGAGCTCCGGTCCTGCCGAGCAGCTTGATTCCACGATTGGTTGCTTTCGGCGCCAATCACAGCTTACGTCGCCATGAGGTGTCCACCCGGGAGATTAGGCCGCGGCACCTCGTCTAACAACGACGGTTTTCATATTTCAATAAAGAACAATAGTTGCAATTTTTATAAAGATTCGATCTTTTATTTTTCAGGAATATCACAAAATGGGATTTATGTGTTAGATGATAAAACTCCTGTTTTTGCAATTGATACCAAAAGACATAAGATAGATAATTCAACTTACTTGTGGCATTGTCGTTTAGGCCATATAAACAAGAGACGCATGCTAAAGCTACATTCAGATGGGCTTATAGATCCAATCGATTCCGAATTATTGGAAACATGCGAATCATGTTTAAAAGGTAAAATGACAAAGACACCCTTTAGCAATAAAGGTGAGCGTGTATCAGACACTCTAGGACTCATTCATTCAGATGTATGCGGTCCTATGTCCGTCCAAGCAAGAGGAGGATTCAGATACTTCATAAGCTTTATAGATGACCATACTCGATATGGTTACATCTACTTGATGAGGCACAAATCAGAAGCTTTTGACAAGTTCAAATGCTTCAAGAATGAAGTGGAAAATCAATTAGGAAAGAAAATAAAGACGCTTCGATCCGATCGAGGTGGCGAATATCTTTCAGATGATTTTTTGAATTATCTAACTGAATGTGGGATATGCTCACAATGGACACCTCCCTATACACCACAACACAATGGTGTATCCGAGAGGAGAAACCGTACCCTATTAGATATGGTATGATCCATGATGAGCATGGCCTTACTTCCAAAATCGTTCTGGGGCTATGCTTTAGAAACTGCCCTCTTCACCCTGAACCGAGTACTAACTAAATCCGCTAGTTCCACACCATATGAATTGTTCGTTGGTAGGAAACCTGTGTTCTCATTTATGAGAGTATGGGGTTGTTCAGCATATGTCAAACGCATAGCGTCCGACAAATTAGATTCTAAATCTCATAAATGTTTCTTCATTGGATATCCCAAAGAAACCATGGGGTATTACTTCTATCATCCAGATGATCAGAAAGTAATAGTATCCAGATACGCAACCTTCTTAGAGAAAGAGTTTCTCGAAGAAACACAAAAGGGAAGCGTGATTGAACTCGACGAAGTTCAAGAGGAAGAAACACCGACAGAAATAACAGAAGCGGTTGAGGTACCCGAAGAAGTCCCATTAGATGAGACTCCAGTGGCACCTATTCGTAGATCATGAAGAGTTCGTGAACTCCCAGTTAGATATGGTTTTCTAGTGGGAGATGATAACGAGGTTCCCGTGTTAGACGACGAACCCAAAAACTACGAAGAGGCTCTTACTAGTCCAGATTCTAAAGCATGGCTTGAGGCCATGGATTCTGAAATGGATTCCATGTATACTAACCAAGTGTGGACTTTGGTTGATCCACCCGAAGGGATAATTCCCATTGGGTGCAGGTGGATCTTCAAAAGGAAGACTGACATGGATGGAAAGGTTAGCACCTACAAGGCTAGGTTGGTAGCGAAAGGATATCGTCAGAAACAAGGTGTTGATTATGACGAAACCTTCTCTCCTGTTGCTATGTCCAAATCAATCAGAATCATGCTTGCAATTGCCGCTCATTTTGATTATGAGATTTGGCAAATGGATGTGAAAACAGCTTTCCTAAATGGAAATCTGCTTGAGGATGTATACATGATGCAGCCTGAAGGTTTCATATCAAAGGATGCAAATAAAGTTTGCAAACTTCAGAGATCCATTTATGGACTCAAGCAAGCATCTAGAAGCTGGAATAAGCGTTTTGACGAAACCATAAAACAATTTGGTTTCGAACAAAATTGCGAAGAAGTTTGCATTTACAAGAAAGCAAGTGGGAGCTCTATAGCATTTCTCATACTATATGTGGACGATATACTGTTAATGGGAAATGACATTGCTCTATTACAATCGGTGAAAGTATGGTTATCCGATAACTTCTCAATGAAAGACCTTGGTGAAGCAGCCTATATACTTGGTATAAAGATCTACAGGGATAGATCGCGTAGACTGCTTGGTCTTTCACATGCTACATACATTGAAAAGGTGCTAAATCGGTTTAGCATGCTTGAATCGAAACGAGGTAACTTACCCATGGTACATGGAGTAAAGTTAAACAATCACCAATGTCCTAAAACTGATGATGACAAACGACGCATGGCTGTAGTCCCGTACGCCAGCGCGATCGGTTCGATTATGTATGCTATGCTATGCACTAGACCTGACGTAGCGTTCGCGTTATTTGTAATGAGTCATTACCAAGGGAATCCGGGAGACGAGCATTGGATTGCCGTCAAGAACATTCTTAAGTACTTGAGAAGGACTAAAGACATGTTCCTAGTGTACAGAGAAGGAGATCTGAAAATTGAAGGATTTTCAGACGCTAGTCATCTCACAGATGAGAATGATTTTAAATCCCAATCAGGATACCTGTTTATCTTGAATGGGGGCGCGGTCAGTTGGAAAAGTTCCAAGCAGGGAAGCGTAGCTTTCTCTACGACCGAGTCAGAGTACATCGCTGCTGTGGAAGCAGCAAAGGAAGCAGTTTGGATTAGAAAGTTCATTACAGAACTAGGAGTGGTGCCTGACATTGTCAATCCCATTACTCTGTACTATGATAACAATGGAGCCATTGTGCAAGCAAAGGAACCACGGTCTCATAATGCATCCAAGCACTACCTAAAGCGATACCACATCATTAGAGAGATTGTGGCTAGAGGAGATGTGAGAATAGAAAGAGTACCTACAGAGGACAACGTTGCAGATCCGTTGACAAAGCCTTTAACCCAGAAAGTACATGATCGTCATTTAACTTCTACTGGGATAAGTTTTAGAAACAATTGGCTTTAGTCCAAGTGGGAGTATGTTGGGGTTTAGTGTCCTATAGACAATTGTTGCAGGATACAAACTTAATGTAAATGAATTGTTCTTTATGTCATTTGTTTTAATGAGATATATGTTTTATAACTATATAAAGGCAATCCCTTTTAAGCACTAAATAAAGTCTAATAAAAGGAAATCCGTAAGTTTGTTTAAAGTGATTATAAAGTGTTCATACAAGCATGAAGTGAGACAAAACTTTATAATAAACTAATAAACTTAAAACCACCCCAAGTCAAGTGATATGTTTAGGATTGATATATCACTGTTGAGACTTGTATGTAACAATGTCTTCTGTCCGACAGAAAGCTGATCTCACAAGCTTCATATATATAGATATCTGGACAGTTACATAGATCCGATGAAACGTCGTTCATTAGGATTGGGGATCCGATTTGAGATAACAGGATGGGTAGATTCTTCCTTGTCACCTGTTCATCTCATTGGTATTAATAGGTATAACTAATCCTCAGACTCAAAGGAATGTTAATTGGTCATCCTGAATTATTGAATGTGAGACTTTGATCCTGTGGTCCCACGATCCTTAACAGAGATGACTCTGGGGTGTGAACTGCAAAGGTTGGGTGTCACAGGAGGTAATGTCAGGGTAGTTATACATTGGATTGAGCATTTATCACTCCCGATTAATGGGAGATACATCCAAGGATCGCTTGTGGAAGACTCGACTCTAAATCCTTGCAAGGTGATAGCTTAAGAGTAGAAATACAGATTTCACTTAACCTATCTATTTGAGTTGACTCGGCCTGTACAAGTAAAATGAACGTCTCGCTATATGTGACTTGACATCACCCATAGTCATAAGATTCAGTTCAAGGATGTAGTTGATAAAGGATCGAATTATACTGTAACTAATACGGAAGGGTTAACGACAGAATCAACCTGTCTTCTTAACGGACTCTGGGGGAATGATTACAGACTTGCCAATAACATACTCAGTACATCATTCCGTTATGCAAGGATTAAATATAATTCTTGAAGAAATTAATTTAATAGTTGCATACGGCCAGAAGTAGTAAGAATCTAATGGATCACACATAAGACTTGGAACCAAAAGAGAGATGGATGTCATTAATAGATGGAAGCCCAAATGAGCCCAGTAAGGCCCATTTATATAGAGGGGGGGCCGAAATTTATATATAGTAAATAAGGAATTATTTTAATTCCATTAATCCTAATTTGATTAGGTTTGTGAATTAAATTAATTAAGAGATAATTAAGTTAGGAGTTTTAATTAGATTAATATACTCCTATTATTATCCAATTAGGTTATTTATTATTATCCTAAATGTATTTGATATATTATAAGATAATAATTAGGAATCCTATTCCGAATGGAATTCCTATCTAACTAGGGTTTAGATACAAGTGATTATATATACCCCTTGCTATTAGAATTTCGGCTAATGCTCCCTAACAAACCCTAGTGGATTTTCGAAATACACTATAGAGAGAGAAAGAGAATTCGACTCCCCTAGTTCGTGGACAAGAATTCATACGGCTTTCGTCGATCGATTAATTTCATCCATCTTCTTTTTCTTTGATCTTGTGTTGATTAATTAGAGGAAATCTATTTTGGTTGCATCTCATACGGTTGATTCTAACTTAATCTCACTGTGTTCATAAAAGAAGGAAAAACAAACAAAAGGGAGAAATTCGTTTTTCTTCACCTACATCAGGTCAGTTCACTATTTCGCGGATTCCCGGAGATTGAACCGTCGGATCGTCGCGAATTTTGGACAGTAGCTTCTAGACATATGCTTCCACGTTTCCACCGAAGGGATTGTCATTCGGAGGTCTGGAATGTCTGTTTCGGATAGGGGCAGATTGGTAAACAGTTTTCATCTCTTTTGAAGTTGTGGGCACTTCATTTGCAACAGTAGATTGATCATCGAAAGGTATTTCTTCTTATCCCTCTTTATATGAAATAACGATTAACGGATCCTATGGTTAAAAGGAAGTAGGCTAAAATTTATATTTCCGCTGCTATACCTTAGCCTAATTTCCAACAGGGCCCTTAGCTCTCAAAGTGGAATTTCACTCACAAGTTGCCTGGGGAGATATCTTGGGGTGAACATCCTTCATAAGAGGGCAGGGAAAGTGGATTTTAAAGAGAATGTCGAGAAAGTTAGTCAAAGACTATCAGGGTGGAAGTGCTCAATATTATCTTTGGCAGGGAGAGCTACTTTAGTACAATCAGTAACATCTGCTATGCCCTCCCATCCCATGAATACTAACTTGCTTCCCAAATCCATTAATAGGAAGTTGGATAGTATGAACCGCGTCTTCCTCTGGGGAGGAAGATCTAATGCAAGGAAACTACACATGGTCCCTTGGAGCCAAGTCTGCCAACCAAAATCAATAGGGGGCTAGGAATTAGACAAGCAGAGGACCAAAATAAGGCACTTCTTGTGAAATTAATCTGGCGAATTATTCGGGAGCCAGAATCTCTTTGGGTTAAGGTGCTAAAAGGCAAATACTTCCCTGACTCAGATCTCTTCAAGGCTGCAACATCAAAGAAAAGATGCTCTTATGTTTGGCGAAGCATCCGTGAAGTGATGGCGACATTTCAGCAGGGTACCAGCTGGAGCGTAGGAGATGGGAAAAATATTTCTTTCTAGCATGACAAATGGCTTGGTAATGAAATTTTGAAGAACCACTGCAGTTCGATTCCGGCCGATCAGCTGAACCTCAGGGTGGCAGACTATGTCAACAATACAGGCAATTGGATTTAGGAAAAACTTGAAAATCACATCCCTGTTGATATTTGTTTACACATTGCAGCAATCAAGGTTGATGTTTCAGGTAATATTCGAGATGAGCTAATTTGGGAACACACTTCCAATGGAACGTTTTCTACGAAGACGGCTTACTCGATAGTGGCTCAAACGAATGGGAGCACTGGAAATTGTGAATGGTTATTCATCTGGAAAATCAATGTCCCTTATAGAGTCAAATGTTTTTTTATGGCTCTTGGTCCAGGACCGTCTTCTAACACAAGTGGAAAGGTGCCGGAGACATCTCAGCGACTCTGCAACATGTAGTCAGTGCAAAAAATTCGATGAATCCTCTTGCCATTTATTTAGAGACTGCCCAATGACAAATACCTTCTGGCGATCTCTGTTCAGCTCCAATAGAACCCAGATCTCTTTCAGTCAGAACTGGACAGAATGGCTACAATCAAATTTGCGCAACTCAGATTCAACTGTATGGGGTGCGAATTGGAACACTATCTTCGCTGTTAGCTTATGGAATATCTGGAAATGGAGAAACACAATAATCTTTGGCAAGGAAAGCGATATCCCGAGGAATAAAGTTCAGTTTGTCAGAAATTATATGTCAACTCTTCTTCAGGTGGAGATGGAGAATTACTTTTTGCAGAAGCCACAGAATCAGGAAATTTGGATTACTTGGAAAAAAACCCCAACAACACTGGATTAAGCTGAACACAGACGGATCCTGCAACCAAGATTCAAATACTATTTGAGCAGGGGGATTAATAAGAGATATGAATGGCTACTGGCTGCTGGGATTTGAACACAACATAGGAAAAGGAGATAGCTTCATAGCAGAGCTCTGGGGAATATACAGTGGCCTCAACATTGCAATTGATCAGGGCTACACGTTCATAAATGTGGAATCTGACTGCAAGGAGGTTGTACAACTAATCAATGGGCGTTTTGAAAGCCAACAGCTCCACCTACATCGAGTCCTCATCCAAGGGATCGTTTCCCTTAAGAACAAGTGTACTATGACTTTCTCCCATATCTATCGGGAAGCTAACAAGTGTGCAGACTGGCTAGCCAAATCAGCCATCAGTGCAAGCAGAGGGCTCACAATCTTGATAGACCCTCCGAACGGTCTACATCACCTCCTTCGAGAGGATTATAGAGGTGCCGGGGAATCTAGATTCATCCTGGAGACTTCTGTGTAATTTCTTTTTTTTCGTGTTTTCTTGTAACTTTCATTTTGAACAAAAAAAAAAAAAACTCTATCCATGTATATATCTGTATGGGTAGGGTGTTTCTTTTTTTTTATTATCTTTTTTGTTAAAACAACTATGCTGCGAATTAACCCAATGTTCTGTGGGATTAGCGGATTGATTTTTCACTAATATTAATCTTAATGTTTATGCAATTTCAAGTTAATTTGATAAAAAGGTGTTTATTTGTTTTAATAGTTTATCCGACAATGTCATCAGATACCCTCTAGATGGATCATCTCCCAGTTAAAGTTTTCTGCGTATCTTAGAACTCAATCTCGACATCTAGATTAAGTGACTTGAAGTTTTTTACTACCCAACCGAACCTTAATTGGTAAAAATGAGTTTTTTTTTCATATTTAGTTTTATGTTTTAGTCGTCCTCTAATCTCTAACGTTCTAACCATCCAATAAGTCTTAAAACTTACAGTACAACTGTTGTTCATTTAGGCTTAACACTTTTAATTTTTTAGCATATAAAACACCGAAATGACGAAAATTTAGAGGTCTTAATTTATAAAACAAGCATTGAACATATATAAAATTAAATATGCCTACGTTTTCCACTTTTAATTTTTTAGTCACCACATCAAAAACCGTTTTATCATATTGGAGACTAAAACAAATTTATCCAATCTTAACAGCTGAACTTTAAAAAGTTACCACACAAACTACATAAGTAAATGTAACCCCCAAATATCAAATACGGGCTCCACCACTGCATCCTACACCAAGTTTCTATTATAGATTAAGATTTTAACAAAACAATTAACTCACTACTTATATATCAAAATCGGTAAATGCATAAAATAATAAGTGAGTGAATAAATATCAATATTTTTGTATAGACCAATGGCAAATATTATTAAGATATTATCAAATAATAAGTCTAAAGATTTATATTTTGGATAGCTAAAAAAAACAAGTAGTGATTTAAATAAATAAATAATAATAGTAAGAGGGCGATGAAAGCGAGAGACAAAGAGGGCGACAAACGAAGGCGAGACGGTGAACTGAGGGAGCGCGCAAGATCGGGTGGAGGTCCGATGTGGACAGCAGCGGTGCGATCTGGATTAGCGGAGGGTGAGACGCGCGGAGCGTTGGCTGGGGAGATGAGATCAGTGTCGATCTGTAATTCAAAAACAGAGGCGCGCGGCGCCTTGGTAGGGAAGACGAGCGAGGCGCGGCCTATGGAGACTGGATCCAGCGGCGATCTGCGGTTGGAGGAGCCTGCTAGGTCGGATCGGGTGGGAGGAATAAAGGGCAAGGCGGCAGGCGGGGTTGGTCCACCAAGGGAAGGGTCTGCCGCGTTTATGAGCGGCGGATCTGGTGGATCTGGCGGATCGGGTGTAGGGGACGGCGTCGGGTTGTCCGGCCAGTCGGGAAAGAATTTTGGTAATGATCAGTTGGCTTCCATGGGGATCCTTGCGAAGGCAATCAATTCTCCTTTGGATCCCCAGGTTGTTTCCGAGATAGGGGGTAGGGGAGAGATGGTTGATGGGGGTGCAAGGGTGTGTGTTATCGGGTAATATGAAAATGTCTTGAAAAGACATGGTCATGGGTGTAGTAGAGGAGGATACATCCATGAACGGAGGGTTGGAGGATGATGACTTGGAGGGAATTTTGTCTGATTCGGATATGGAGGATGAGGAACAAGACGATCCTTTCTGTCATGTGATTCGTTTGTCCTCGACTGACAAACGGTCCTTTCGTTCTAAATGGAAACTATCCTTAATAGTGACAGTCCTAGGGAAAAGAATTGGATTTAGCTATTTTGCCCAGAGAATACATGCTCAGTGGGCTAAGAAAGGTAAAATCAACATCACTGACTTGGAGAATGACTATTATGTGATTAAGTTCACACAGGCTGAAGCTTATGAAGCGGTCATTAATGGGGGCCCTTACATCATTTCTAATCATGTTTTTTCCATAAGACCTTGGGTCCCTAACTTTAATCCAAGGGATTGCTCGGTTAATAGGATTTTGACTTGGGTGAGATTCCCAGGTCTCCCGATTGAGTACTATAATGAAATATTTCAAAAGAAAATTGCTGGGCTTGTTGGAAAAGTCCACCATGTGGATAAAACCACTATTGGAGCTGAAAGAGGCAAATTTGCTAGAGTTTGTATTGATATTGACCTAGCAAAACCCCTTTTGTCTAAATTATGTGTACAACATACAATCTACTATATTGAGTATGAAGGGATCCACAATATCTGTTATGAATGTGGAATGTTTGGTCATACTTATGAGGGTTGCACTAAAAAGAAGAAGGTAACCGAGGATTTAGTTGAAACTGTTAAGGGAGACGAAGGACGCGCGCTCCTGTTGCCCATAATCCTCCTCTTGACATTAATAAAGATCAACTCCTGCTCCGAAATGATGTTGGGAGGAAGGAGATGCCTAGTACAAAGGATTGTGCTGATTCCGACGGCCCTTTGGAGTTATGTTCTGGATCTAGGTTTGGGGTTCTTCCCGTAGAGGAAGACCAAGACCCTGATCCTACTAATGATCTAGTTGAGTTGAGCATGCCAGACTTAGAACCTGTAGATCCTGGAGGAAATAATATGGAGGCAGTTAACCCTCTGTTTGATTCGAAAGATATCTCCCAGGATGTTTCTCAGATTAAAGCTCCTCAAGTATCTGAGATGAATAAAGAGGTTAGTTTTTCTAAAGTTTGTATTGAGGCTAGAAATGAGAAAGCCATGGGGGTCAATAAAATGAGTATGAAGAAACTCAAAGGAAGTCATAAGAATAACCAAAATTCTTTTGGTTTCCTGGAGAAAAGGGGGTCTGCAGGTACCTCGACTAGGCTCTTAGGAGCCCCTAATAAATATTTGGTTTAGTTGGATGGGCCTGTGTTTGTTGTCCTCTAGTTGATGGATATGTTTGTATGGAATGTTAGAGGAGCGGCAAGCAAGGCGACCCGGATCCATGTAAAGGATTTAATTAAGCAGTTCAACCCGTCTTGTTTTCTTTTACTGGAAACTAAGGTCAGTGGAGCTAAAGCTGATGAGGTGGTTAAATTATTTAGAAGTTGGAAGTGTATTAGATCGGAGGCTACGGGCCGAGCGGGTGGTATTTGGCTGTTTTGGAAGCTTGATCTTGTTCATTTTGACATCGTGAAGATGGATAAGCAATCTATTCATAGTAAAGTTACTTACCCTGGTAATAAACCCCTTTTTATCACGTTTGTGTATGCTGATCCTATTCTTGCTAATCGTAAACGTCTTTGGGAGGTTCTGTTTACGTTAAATACGAGTATGGTGGATGCCTGGTTTGTTGCTGGAGATTTTAATGGTATTTCTATTATGAGTGATCAGAGAGGGGGAGTGAGTCACTATATTAATCGTTGTCTTAATCATAAGTAGAATATGGATTTGTGTGGACTCTCGGATCTTGGTGCTGCTGGGCATAAGTTTACTTGGAAACAGAATAGTACCTTTGTTGAGTTGGACAAAGTTTATGCTAATATTGTTGCTCAGAGTAGGTTTCCTGAGGCGGCTGTGTTGAATCTCCCCTTCCGTCAATCTGACCATTGTCCTATCTTAGTCGGGAAATGCCTTTTAGATATCTGGTGGCTTAGGAATCTCATCCTGAGTTTAAGAATTTTGTTCATGATAATTGGAAACCCCATTAATGTTTTAATGGTTGCGGAGGGTTTTAGAAGTAATGTGGTGGGCTGGAATAGAAATGTTTTTGGCCATATTATCAGAAGGAAACAGAAAATTCTGAGTAGGATTGAAGGCATCCAATGTATCTTGGAGATCAGGTTTGACCATAGTTCGAGTTGTCTTCTAAGATCCCTCCAGAATGAGTTGGAAGCGGTGCTAAGACAAGAGGAGTTGCTTTGGTTTCAGAAATCAAGGAAAACTTGGATTAAAGATGGAGATCGTAATACAAAGTATTTCCATCTCTTTACTGTCATCAGAAGGCAGAAAAATCGTATTGATTCTGTCAAAGATCCTAATGGGAATTGGGTTTATGAAGATGAAGAAATCCATCTCCTGGCCCTTAATTTCTATAAGGAGTTATTTAAAGAGGATCCGATGGATTTGGATGGTGCTGTGTCTAGGTCTACTTTTCCTACAGTTTGTGAAGATAAGATTATTGAAGCCTTTCACCCTATTGATCAGAAAGAGATTTGTCAAGCAGTGTTTAACATTGGTGCTACTAAAGCTCCTGGGATTGATGGGCTTCCGACCGGTTTTTATCATACACGCTGGGAAACTGTGAAGGAAGGTATTTACAGTTTTGTCAAAAGGGTTTTTAATGGGTCTGAGGATATTAGGATTGTAAATAAAACTCTTCTGGTCCTGATTCCTAAAGTGGAGAAACCTTCCTCTTTCTTACAAATGAGACCTATTAGTCTGTGTAATGTGATTTATAAGGTGGTTACCAAAATTATGGCTAATAGGCTTCGGTGTATCCTACCTGATATTATTAGCCAGAATAAAGGCAATTTTGTCCCAGGAAGATAGATGATGGATAATATTGTTATCGCTCAGGAGATGGTTCATTTGATGAAGATCAAAAAGGGAAAGCGTGGTATTGTGGCTCTTAAGCTGGATCTGGAGAAAGCTTATGATCGGATTAACTGGAGTTTTCTTCTTGATAGTCTAGAGAGAGATGGGATTCCGGAGAATTGGAGGAAATTGATTGAGGTTTGTATTTCTTCTCCTGTCTTTCAAGTTTTGATTAATAGAGATATGTCTGAGGAATTTATTCCATCCCGGGGTATCCGTCAAGGGGACCCTATGAGCCCGTTCTTATTTGTTATTGCTATAGAGAGGTTAACTCATCTTATCCAAGATATTGTTAACACTGGGAGTTTTCATCCGGTTTCTATTAATAAATTCTGTCCCCCGGTCACTCATCTGTTCTTTGCTGATGATGTTATGATCTTTGTTGAGGGAAGTGAGGAGCAAATTGGTGTGATTATGGATATCCTCGGTAAATTTTGCACTGCTTCAGGTCAAAAACTTAATGTCCATAAATCTAGAATGTTGTGCTCTAAAAATATGGACCAAAAGGTCTGTAAAAGGATGAGTGAGATTTCTAGTATTCCTCTTACCAAGGCTTTTGGTAACTATCTGGGGGTTCCTCTCCATAGTGATAGAGTTTCTAAAACTTCTTTTAAAGAGATCTTCGATAGATCTAATAGTAAATATGCTAATTGGAAAGCTAAGTCCCTTTCGCTTGCGGGCCGTCTAACCTTGGTCCAATCGGTGAACTGTGCGGTTCCTAATCACATTATACAAGCTTGTAAATTGCCGGAGCCTATTTTTAATGGTCTCGATAATCAATCGTCATTTCCTATGGGGGGGACTCGGAAGAGGGGAAAAAGATCCATCTTGTTCCTTGGAAGGAGGTTTGCCAACCTAAGAATATGGGAGGTTTGGGGATAAGACAAACCAGGGACAACAATAAAGTGTTGTTTAATGAAGCTTCTTTGGAGGATGTGGCAATCCCCGTCTGCTCTTTGGGTGCGGTTATTATGTGGGAAATATAGAAAGGATAGGATTTTTGGGGGACCAAAAGAGAGGGTTCTTAATTGTTCTTTCTTATGGAAAGGGGTTAATGTTGTGTTTTCTGAGTTTTGCTCTGGGATTGGTTGGTCTGTGGGAAATGGCAGATCTATTAGTTTTTGGAATGACATCTGTCTTGGGAAGAAGCCTTTATTAGAGATTTGTACTTCTCTGCCGCCTCTGGAGATTTGTAATTGGAATATTGCAGATGTTGTGGATTCAGAGGGTGATTGGGTTTGGTCAAGGTTTGAGGCTTACCTTAGTTTGGAAAAGCTCTTGAAAATTCGGGGAGTTAAAGTTAGTAGTAAGGAGGAAGATGGGGATAATCACTGTTGGTCCCTTACTAACAACGGTGCTTATTCTTGCAAATCTGCTTTTGAGGCTTTTAATCTGAATTTGAATTCTCCCCCTTCAGTCGCCTGGAAGAATATTTGGACCTTAAAAGTTCATTTTCGCATTAGAAGTTTCCTGTGGCTTGGTGTTAAGAATAGGCTGCTGACAAATGTTGAAAGGAAAAGACGCCATTTAGTGGATTCTGATACTTGTGGTAGATGCAGAGCTCAGGCGAAAACCACTTGTCATGTTCTAAGAGATTGTGCTAAAAGTAAAAATGTGTGGAGGCAAGTTCTTCCGGTTCATTTGCTTTCAGATTTCTTTGCCCATTCTGACCGAGATTGGTTTGTTGATGGTGTTAGTGGATTGTTATTGCCTGAGCTGGAGCATGGTGCTATCCTCTTTGCCGTCGTCTGTCACCAGCTTTGGCAGTGGAAGAATGCTTATATCTTTGGAGATGGAGCTATTGTTATTCATAATTTACTTGTCTTCTTCTCTAAAAAATCAATACTATTATTGACAGTTTCAAGGAGGATATTTTATCCAATACTATCCAGAGAACTATTGTTCATCTATTTGGATGGAGTAGACCTGGGGAAGGGATAGTTAAATTAAATACTGATGACTCTTGTCTTAGTGATGGAAGAATTGCGGCTGGAGGTGCTTTGAGAGATTCCGGTGGTGCTTGGATGTCTAGCTTTGCTCAGAACCTAGGGTTGGGATCTTCCTTCACTGCCGAGCTCTAGGGGATCTTCTCTGGACTTAGGATCGCCAAAAATCTGGGCTTGAAAAGACTATTCGTGGAATCAGACAACCTCGAAGCGGTCAAAATGATCTCTGATAACAATGCTATGAGTCTAGGTTGCCAAAACTTAGTTAAAGAGATCAAAAGATTGGGCACCTCTTTCGATTCCATCAGCTTTGGCCATGTTTTCAGGGAGCAAAATCGGGTGGCAGACCGCCTTGCTGCTGAAGACCATATGAGCAGGGGGGGAATCCAGCATGGGGGCAGTTGCCTCCACTAACATTTGTATTTTTTTAAAACCTAGGTATTAATTTTGAAGTTTTAGAGCTTGACCCCCTTCATCAATGGACGTTTAGGGTTTACTCGTTCTATAACTGAGGATGAAGAATGGTTTTAAATTTAATATTTTATTTTTATTTTTTTAGTTCTATTTTAAAGCAAAACAATGTCGTTTTATTTAATTAGAACTATGTCATTTTATTTACAACAAAAAAAGTAAATATTTAAATGTAAAACTAAATAGGTCCTAAAACAAACCATCGATCTCTCTTACTCTCTTTAATCTCTTTAGTTCTTCTTCCTCAATTCCTCATTCTTCTTAAGCCTAAATTGAAATCCCTAATCCTAAGTAAGATTAATCAAAATCGACAGCCAATCCCTCCGTAATTGGATCGTTGGTCCAGCACTCCATCTCCTATCTTTGCCTCTCTTCTTTGGTATTTTTTTGCTCCTACTTGAATTTTGATTTGATATTTCTGCTACTATTTTACTTGAATTTGAACTTTGATCTCTGGTTTTCTATAATTATTATTTTTTGAATAAAAATTATTTTAGTCGTATTGTTTGCCCCATGGGGGAAAAATCCTGGATTCGCCCCTGCATATGAGGACCTTGGGAGTAACAACTTTCTCTTCTCCTCCGGACTTCCTTTCTTCTTTACTTTCGGATGATCAAGTGGGGGTTAGCTTTCCTAGGCTAATCGCAGTTTGTGAGGCTTTTTTTATTTTATTTTTTCTTTCCTCTTCTAAAAAAACAATGAAAAAGAGAAACGATAATTATAAAGGTGAATAGAATAGGGTCCCTAAGTGAGCATTCTAGAATAGAAGTAATTAGAATTGAATAAGTGTCATTCATTCTTCTCTTCATTTAGTTATGAAGACTTCCAAGTTTTCTTCAAACAAAAAAAAAAAAAAAAAAAGACTTCCAAGTCAATATTCTTTTTAATATATATCTCATTTTATTATGATATAAATCGGCCGAAAAATGTAAATAACCCGGATTTTGCTCTTGAATTAGCGAGGTACACTGTAATATATCTCCATCAAAACCCTACAATTTATTATTTTTTTTTATGAAAAAACCCTTACAATTAATATAAGGTTTTGTTTTGTTAAATACCGTTTCTAATTTATTTATTACTGCTACCTCTTGGACATTTTTATCCTTTTCATAATTTCTTAAATAGTTCTATTCACTTTTTAGAACTATTCAACTTTATTAGGAAATTATATATCTTGATTTTGTTTGGTTCAAACGAGAGAATCAATCAATTTATTTATTTATTTTTTTACTATATTTTTTTTACTTGTTCTACATTAATAAATTAATCACATGCAACTATAGGAATTAACTCATTTATTTCAACAATTAAAATTACAAGACGGTGCGAAAGTAAAACAAAATTAATTAAAGAAAATACATAAAAATCATATTTTAAAAAAGTATTTTAAAGTATTTAGAAAATCAATATTAAAAAATAAATAATATGATAAAATAATTAAAATTGGTCAAAACTATGTTTAGGGTAAAAACTTAAAAGTAAATTAGTATAAGGATGAAAAGTGAAATTAATCAATGAATTGAAGTAAAAATGAATAAATATAAGAATCAAATAAATATTAAAAAGGAAAATAGGGACTAAAATAATTTTTTTTAGGATAATAGAATTTCATGCTAGTAAACGATGAGAAATGAAATAAAATGAGATTAGAATAGTTTGAAATAAGTTCAAAACTAAAAATAAATAAATAAAATGATTGGGAGCATCTTGAGAGACTCTTAAGTGAACTCTCTAATATTAATATAAACAATTGACTCTTAGTGATTTAAAAACGAGTAAGATATATCATCTCTAACAATATCCATCATATAGAGTTTACAATAATAAATTATTAATAAAAAATGAATTAAATAGACACTAAGGTGGAGAAAAAATCTTTATTAACAGAGAGGATGAATAGACTTAAAGAGTTACTTAGAAAAATTGAGTTACTTAAAAAAATCAAATCTCCTACTATTTCCTTAGTCTAAACTCCCAAAACAAATACCTAGATATATATGTAATTTAGACATTATCCAAAATTCACACCATTCAACTTTATTTATTTCTCTTTATATTTCTTTAATATAAAACTTTATTAAAGGCCTCATTAAAAAAAAAAATTAGCACATAGTTTCCAAAAAAGTTTAAAAATGATTTAGTGCTAATCAGAAATGGAACTGACGGCCGGAGTCTTGGGAGGCTTGAATTTGGAGAAAAGGGAAGTAGGCACAAATTTTGAATATTGGTGAAACCGAAATAAAGGGGTAAATAATAAAAGGAGGAAATAAAGGGGTAAATTACATCAATGACCACTGAATTTTACCTATTTAATATTATGATCACTGAACTTTAATTCTTAACAGTATGACTATTGAACTTTACAGTTTTTAATATATGTGGCCATTCAACACCTCAAAACGACCGTTGATGGGCTAAAAATAAAAAATCTAAATCGTAATGATATTATAAGTAAATTCTTGAAAATTTTTGTTTTGAAGTTATTTAGGTGAAAGCTCCAAAAAATGTGATTTTGGAAAATAAAAAATGTGGTTTCATGGTAAATGGCGTTCTGAACAATTTTAATTCTTAAATATTTTCATTTTGAGGTCGTTAACGGTTGAGTGATGACCGGTGTTAAAAAGTATAAAGTTCAGTGGTTATACTGTTAAGAATTGAAGTTCAATGGCCACAATGTTAAAATTGGTAAAGTTGAGTGGCCATGGCTGTAATTATTTACCCGGAAATAAAGAGAAGAAAGTGAGTTAAGTAACATTATGACCAATTCAATTCAATGGGTGATTAAAGATGCAGAAAAGTCGAGTAGTGACCTGAAACTGAAAAACAGAGAAAAATCAGACATAAGTTTTTTCCAAGTAAAAGTCCAAAATCAATAGAAAAACAAGTCAAGCAAAAAGACCACCTCACAATATTTTATACTTTTGTGACTTTATGATAAACCGCGTGGGTTCCACTCATCTCTTTCTTTTTCTCATTTTATTTTTTTCCTCAAGACCAGGTCTTCTCTCAAAAAAAACATTTGATCAACCAACCATATATATATTATAAATACTTATGTGATTTAAAGAGTGTTGTGTGCTTATGTTAACAACCTCTAAGCATAAAAGAATAAAGTTCACACTTGTTACTTAGCAGTAGAGAGTACTGTAATATATATAAAATGCAAGAAATGGTTGATCTTCCCGGATTCCGGTTCCATCCAACCGAGGAGGAATTGCTTGATTTCTACCTCAAAAACATGGTTTATGGGAAGAAATTACGTTTTGATATTATTGGATATCTCAATATATATCACCATGATCCATCTGAATTACCTGGTACGTACATTTCATATTATTTACTAGTTTTGTTTGTAGTTCCGGCAGGCAGTGATTAATGTAATTAATGTTGATGGGTGTATAGGATTGGCTAGAAATGGTGAAAGAGAATGGTATTTTTTCGTACCTCGAGATAGAAGGCATGGAAGCGGAGGGAGGCCAAATAGGACAACTGGAAATGGATTCTGGAAAGCAACTGGTTCTGATAGGAAAATATTAGGTTTAAAGGATTCTAAAAAGATAATTGGATTAAGAAAAACACTTGTTTTCTACAAAGGAAGAGCCCCTAGAGGTATCAAGACTGATTGGGTCATGAATGAATATCGTCTTCCTGATTCTTCCCCTTTACCTAGGCCTAAGGTACGTATGTATCTAACAACTTCTTCCGTTTTCTTCTTCAAACATGCTCTTATGATTCTCCCAAATTGGCACCCTAAGATGACCAGTTAATCAAATTATTACCACATAAATCTCATCTATCAAAAATATTTGTCTCTTAATTAAATATATTAAATAAATTTTTAGTAGTTGCGTTGAGTTAAATGGTTATTAGAATCCACCTAACACCAAAATTTTGACACTTTGTACTTTGCATAATATTATGGGAGAAATTTTATTATATACTCAATGTGTATCATTCATATGTTCTTACGGGATTTATTTATTTTTTATAATTTAAAAGAGTCTAGAATTATATATAAATAATTAAATAAAAGAATTATAATTAAATAGTTATATAGTGTTAATGTTTTATTAGTTGAAATATTACATGTCAGTAATTCTCGGTGCACCAGATCATCCATGCGTCGGACATATAGTAAAATCTCTATTACAATAGTAGTCAATAAGTTTTAAACATTAAAATTTCATACAGAAAGGGGCAAAGTAATTTTAATAAAACAAAAATCTATTCTTTAAATTATTTTACAATTACAAATTGAAGTTTAGTATGACATTTATGTGGTAGATATTTGTATTCCAAGTCAATTGTTTGTTGTTATTAGGAGAATAATAAAAAAAAAATGAATGAATGGATGCAGGACATAGTGTTATGCAAGATATATAGAAAGGCAACTTCGTTGAAAGTGTTAGAGCAAAGGGCAGCCATGGAAGAAGAGACGAAGGCAATTCAAAACTCATCATCAACATCACCAATTTCTTCAATGGACAATATGTCCTTTTCCAGCCAACAAGATGAACCAATTTCTCCAACTTCTCTGGTCAATGTCCTTAATTTCAAGCAAGAAGATACAATGTTGGAATACCCAAACCCAAAGGACTTCATTACTGCTTCTTCTATTCAATTACCCACGGGAAATAAGGACATGTTAGAGCTGGAAGTACCCAAGTTTAATATGGATTGGAATCAAGACAACTTTTTGCTCAATAGCCCTTGGATTCAAAATTTATTAACCCAAAACCTCACCCCTACTTGTGCAAACATTTTAAATTTTTAGCTAATTTCTCTTTTTGTAGATATCTATCAATGTTTAATTTCATTTTAATAACATCTTATTATGTATCATCCTTCCCCCTTAAGTTTACTGCTTATCTATCATGTCATTATGATAATTTCTTACTTAATTATGTTTTTAATTTTAGTTTTGGATCATAAGTATCTTATCCCTACTTCAATTAAATTATGTCACTAAATTATGTGTGGTCAAAGCATAAACTTATTTCGAGGGCATTTTACAGGGCGTTTGGTTCAAACTTTCAATTCAAGCAGAAGCGTCCAGAGCACTGGGAGCCGTCAAATCTGACTAAATAGAAATATCGTTGTTCTTATAATATATGGACCAATAGGAGAGTCTCCAAGTCTGGCTCAGACTATAACCTGCCAGATTCACTTAGAATCAAGGTAGTCCAAAACGAGTAGGATACGACTTACCTAAATTACGTCTAGCTGTCTTCCGGGGAATCTAAGGACAACAATATGCTATAAATGCACCTGGAAATCTCACAACCAAAGTACATACAAACATTCTCAGCAATTACTCTCAATTGTTTCATACTCCATCATATATGTCGCTAACTTAGACATCGAAGTGGGGTCGTTTGTCAACGGTCTAGCCATTATCATCTTTCTATGTTATCTAAGACACTAGAAATATCCCTTCAGTAATGAGAGTATTACCTCACAGAATCTCTAGTATAAAATTGGTGCAGTGAGTGTGGATAAAAACAAAAACGACTCATGGCTCAACAATAAGAAAACAATTCGATCCCTTATTCATCACAGCAACCTAGCATCTCCCTTTACGACAGTAACCCATACCTTTTATTTAGAATACACTTGATATCGACTAATGCATCAGTGAGGCCATAGGCTCCCCAAAACCTTGTAACAAGGAATTTATTGATTAACTACACAATTCTTGTACACCATTAGCATTCTTCACCAAGTCACTAACGAGGAAGCATCAACAGTTGCTGAACTGAAACATAAGTTGGTCACAGCCGAAGAGGCCATTGGATTGGCAAAAGTTACACTATTTACTCTATAAGGGAAAAACATTAAACTCAACCATCTGTTGAGAAAAGAATATATCCCAGGAATATTTTAAGGAGAGCGTGCGACCATCACCTAGCAGCACTCTGCCTCGCAAAAACCAGAGTAACCAATGTCTATCGCTATTACTTAAGAAGGGGAGACTCCTGATGTGGCAAATGGATCTCACACAAGACAGATTCACTGGTCAAGCCCGAAAGGTCAAACCCCATAAACGGTAAAATGGGCCAAATCACGACCTTTAGTGACAAAATGGGCCAAACCGGATCTGAACTCACCATATCTGACCCAACATACCCTAGGGGCATCACAGTCGTATCACTTCGACACAAAACCTATAAAAGAGAAGGTTTGCCACCCCAAGAAGGGGTTTGGACTGTTTGAAATATTAAAAAATATAGGAGAAAGATTATTGCTGAATGTACTCTCAAAACTTTCTATACATTAATTAATATATCTAATGTTTCATTGATGTTCATTTACAATTGATCATATTACAACTCTATATCGTGTACCTTTGAAATACTATACTATACTACTGATTCAAAATATTGAGAAAAGAACCTCTAGTTTTGATCATTCTTCTAAAGAGGGTTTGAGATCCATCTTCAAGATGATGAATGCACAATTCCAAATCCTTAAGAAGAGTTCGTTCATTCTCCATTACTGACTTCTTGTTGGATCCTACCATTGATTCCAAGGCTGCATCTACCTTTGCAAATTCATTTGTGTTATCACTTTCTTCATCGCACCCTATAAGGGAAAAACATTAAACTCAACCATCTGTTGAGAAAAGAATATATCCCAGGAATATTTTAAGGAGAGCGTGCGACCATCACCTAGCAGCACTCTGCCTCGCAAAAACCAGAGTAACCAATGTCTATCACTATTACTTAAGAAGGGGAGACTCCTGATGTGGCAAATGGATCTCACACAAGACAGATTCACTGGTCAAGCCCGAAAGGTCAAACCCCATAAACGGTAAAATGGGCCAAATCACGACCTTTAGTGACAAAATGGGCCAAACCGGATCTGAACTCACCATATCCGACCCAACATACCCTAGGGGCATCACGGTCGTATCACTTCGACACAAAACCTATAAAAAAGAAGGTTTGCCACCCCAAGAAGGGGTTTGGACTGTTTGAAATATTAAAAAATATAGGAGAAAGATTATTGCTGAATGTACTCTCAAAACTTTCTATACATTAATTAATATATCTAATGTTTCATTGATGTTCATTTACAATTGATCATATTACAACTCTATATCGTGTACCTTTGAAATACTATACTATACTACTGATTCAAAATATTGAGAAAAGAAACTCTAGTTTTGATCATTCTTCTAAAGAGGGTTTGAGATCCATCTTCAAGATGATGAATGCACAATTCCAAATCCTTAAGAAGAGTTTGTTCATTCTCCATTACTGACTTGTTGTTGGATCCCACCATTGATTCCAAGGCTGCGTCTACCTTTGCAAATTCATTTGTGCTATCACTTTCTTCGTCGCACCCTATTCTTTTCTGGATCATAACTTTTGAAATTAATGACCATTTATTTCCACTTGACAGTAATCTTCTTCCATTGACAAAAGACATAAAAGATTTCAAGACAGATAGAGTGATAGCTTGAACCTCTCTCAAAATCCCAATAATGCTTGAGATCTCATTGCTGTTGTTATTGGGGATGGAAGAGAATACATGTAGAGATTTGAGATTGTTGAATGATTTGTGGATTGCCTTCTTTGCCATCTTTCTAGAGGGTAACCTCATTATGAAAGGAAGATTGTCTTCTTCAGAGAGTAGACTCAAGTTGAAGTGCGTATTCTTTAGACTGTAACAAAGCATCCTTGGAAGTGTTGCAAATATCAAGAAGACGTAGAGATCCATCTAACAATTCCTCAACCAATTTCTGCTATAATAGGGTGTGGTCTAGTGGGAAGACTCTCTGATCGAACATGGAATAATGTTGAAGAAGATGCCATTATCTTTTATATTTTGGAGGGAATGAGTCAAGAAATAGAATTGCCTTATTTGATTGGTATCTGCTGAATATATATGAAATTATGAAGAGAGAAGGGGAGACAATAGGAATAAGAGCCACATCAGTTTTCATGGTCGAATCATTTTAAATAATTGCAATAAGTCAGCAGTGTCTACGCAATGTTTATTGGCTAACTAACTACCATGAGATATATAATGTTATTGTTGAAGTTGTAGCCAAGCCAACTAAACAAAATTATTTGAAACTATACTTGTCTTTTGCATATCTCAAAATGCGTGAATACACATGGTTGCTAATTCAAATTCTAGATTTCTATAATTGTTTTCTATATAGTAATTAAGAAGCAACCAAAGAAAAAACAAGGCACTCGTGTGCATTTATTAATAACTTTTTAACTAAGCCATATCAAAATCTGTTAGGAGTATCCCTCAGCTTGACAAAAAGAAAAGAAAGAAAAAACTTATTATATATCACTTGAGGAAACTAATACAATAAGATAAGCAAGTTTATATAGTTAATAGCTAATTTTAAATAGTTTTATAAAGTTAATAGATTATTTTAAATAATTTTTGAAAGCCAACAACTTTTATAAATTTTAAGAGGTGAATCCGTGGGTATAAAAGATGTGATATATCAAGTCAAATCTTTTTGTTTTACATATATAAAAAAGGGTTAATTATAAAAACTGGTCCAATTGAGAGGTTTCGATACACTTTTAGATTCATTGGGGAGTTTGAATTTTATCCGCAGTTGCTTCCACTGCCAAATGTTTTTATGACTGCGAAATTATGGAGCTGCTAAAATAAAATGATTTATAACACATTCAATCACACCAATACATCCTAAATAAGTTTCCAATCTATTAACATACTACTAATTAACATAACTATGACTCTAATAAGGTCTTAAATCATATGAAAAACTAAACCCTAAATCTTAAACCGATAAACCCTAACAAACCCTAAACATGTTGTGATTTTGTGTTATTAGATGCAAGGATATAAAACTTGCATTACGACATTTTCTATTGAATTTGATGCAAAATTCATCGAAAATGGCAACAAAAATGTACAAAGTCGCACAAATTATGGCTATGCAGTATATAACGAGTTGGTGGTTTGAACAAAATATGAGTATTTTGAGCAATGACAGTACCTAATTTAATAAGATGGATTATAATGCGTTTAAAAATGTAAATCCAACCTTGATCAATTTTGCAATTAACCTGATAAAAAATGAGGTCGCATGTGGTCATTCACCTGATACAGCATGGTACACCAGTTTTGATAAGAATATTAGTGTTGTCTGCTGCCGGTATATCATTTTCTAATCTCTTTAATTGGTTAGAATATATATGCAGTGTTAGGGAAACTAAATATAATATCCACACTAAGAAAAAAGGTTAATGACCTTTGTCTAATAAGCTACTTGACTTTTGAAAGTTTAAAAATTTTAGTTGGTTTAGACAACTTTAATGCCATATAATTCATTTCCGCTACTACTACTGACACTGTCACTTTTCAGGTTCATTTAGAGGAGGAAGATGGAAGCTCCTCCCATTTATATTTTAGTTTCCGTTTTTAGCTTTAGATCTACATTTTCTTGTTAGTTTGAAGTCTATATTCCTTCTTGAACTTCTTTTTCCGTCAGATCTACACTTGTGAGTTATACTTCTTTCTTTTATTCTTTTCTCGGTCTTAGCAAGAACGTAAAAGGTTTATCTTTTCCGTAGATCTATAGATCTGCGTGGATGCACAAATAGAAAGGATTCAGATCCGAACGTCCGGAAAAGCCTAAATGATGAAGAATGGTTTACAATGGTTTTTCAACGGGATTCGACTTATAAGAAAAATATGACTTATATGTTTGTCGTACTTGTATCTTTTCTAGTTTTATTACTCTTTGTAGTTTTTTTTATTGCTCTTTGTAGTCTATGTATTGCTCCTTGTAGTCTATTTCTTCCCTTTGTGGGTCTTTGCATGTATGGGATGTAGGTTTTATTCCTCTTTGTTTCGTGTTGTACCTTGATTTTTAAGTTAATGGAATGATATATGGTATTTTATATTAAAAAAAAAAACAAACAAATCTTCATACATTACAAGCCCATGCAAAAAACTGTAGAGAGCTTATAGATAAAAAAAATATTCTTCTACACTTAATACTTTTCTTTTTAATAGTAATTTATTTTGTAAAAAGGAATGAGATAAGAAATCGAGTTATTAAAAAAAATTAGGCTTAATACATCATTTGTTTCCCGAACTTGTCCAAAAAGGTTGATTGGTCCCCTAAACTTTCAAAGTGTTCCAATAGCCTCCTGAACTTACATAAAATATTCAATTAGCCTCATGAACTTGCATAAAATGTAAGCAATTAATCACTCGGTTGTAAAAAAAATAAGTTAAATGCAGAAGATATGTTGCACGCATCTTAAAAAAGTAAAATATACGGAAGATATGTTGCACGCATCTTAAAAAAGTAAAATGACAAATGTTAGAATATGCGATTCTAATATTAGAGAAGAAAAAGTTTTATAGTTGAACAAGTAAGAACTTTTTTTTTAATATGTTTTAATCTATTGTGAATTATGTAATAACATTCTTAGGCACGTGCAACACATCTTTCTTATTTAACTTACGTTTTTACAACCGAGTGATTAATTGATTACATTTTACGCAAGTTCAGAGGCTAACTAAACATTTTATGCAAGTTCAAACGGCTATCGGGATACTTTGAAAATTCACGGGGCCAATCAAGCTTTTTGAAAAAAATTCAAGAGGCAAACGATCTATTAAGCCAAAAATTTATGTTAAATTTTTATAGATTCATACTCTTTCTACCAATTATTCTTTTTCTTTGTTATAATTCTCATCACACGATAGAGATTGATCAAGTCCGTCACTATTGTAAACTCTAAGATATTAATTGAATGAATATTTTTTATTGTATTAATTAGGTTTTATAGGAGATATATATTTATACATTGAAGATGTTTAACCCTATACTAATTCTAATAGAAGTAAACCTTAGTTATGAGATCATGATACAGATAAATATGGAGAGTCATAATTACATTATAACTCTAGAAGGAGTCATGGAGATATGTACTAACAGCCCTTCTCAAGCTGATATCAGAGGACCTAAACGCAGATGATCCCATAGAAGGAGAGAACGTGTGCTCGCTAGAGGCTTGGTTAGAAGATCTCCAACTTGATCATTGGTTGAAATAAAACGAACAGATAGGAACCCATTAACAACTTGTTCCCGCACAAAATGGTAGTCCAACTCAATGTGTATAGTGCATGAAAAACATGATAGAGTGTAAGGTAAATCACTTCAACACTGTGACACCAAAGCTGAATAGGTCGAGGTATTAAAAACCAGAGTTCCTTCAACAATGATTAGATCCAAAGAAGTTTTGTTGTAGCATTGGCAACTGCCTTATATTCACTTTGAGTTGAGGAACGTGCAACCATTGGCTGCTTCTTGATGTGCCAAGAGATAAGGCTAGTGCCAAGAAAAACACAGAATGCACATGTGGAGCGACGATCATCAAGATAGCCGCCCAATCATTATCAGAATAGCAATGAATAGCCCGAATCGGTTTGGAGGAGAAAAAAATGTCATGAATTCATGTCCCATTGATGACAAGCGGAGAAATTCTGATCAACTTCCGTCCCTGTGGGGGCGTCATTGGGTTCGACGGGGGGAAGCTCCGATGCCAAAGTCAGTAAGGAAGAACAAGAGGGCAAACTGAATTGATAAAGGGTAAGTGAATGTGTACCTGGATAGCATGAGACGTAGGCTATATATAGCTAGAAAGTTGTAACCTTCTGTAACTAGAAAGTCTCCATTAATGTTCCGTTAATGGCGGTTACAAGTTATCTTTAAACTGGCGGTTAGCCAATTGATAGCTCATTAATGGTCTTTATGGCCAGGTCGGCCCAGCCGTTCTAACGGCGAATGAGTGTTCAAGGAGATTCGCCTCATAGGTTCGCTGGCGGGTCTCTTTTGATGGGACCTTGGTGATCCGGTGATCCGCCAGTCGGATCTCGTCAATACGCAACGTTTCTTTAGGTGAATATCCCTCTTAGTCCTCGGGATAATATCTCAATGTTATCAGAAGCACCCCCTAAGTTCCCTTAAAGTCCTTTAGGGCTTTTGAGCTTCTGCGCGCCGTCATGATTACTTACATTAATGAGCACTCTGTTCGATGCCAATCACAGAGTGACATGTGTAACGGGTGCCCTGTCCAAGGAAAGAGAAGACGCCTTCTTCTTCCTTCTCTTTCTCTTTCTTCCCGATTTCGTTTCCATTTGCCTTTTCACTGCTCGAAGCTTTTCCTGGGAGTTTCAGAGTTCCTTCAAAGCTTTCTTACATGTAAGTTCATCTTTTCTCATTCTATTTTTTCTGAATGTTTAGGAGTTCTTCGTCCTCCTCTAGATCAACCTTTGAGCTTTTTAATTTGACCCCTCCTCCCGAAATTTAGGTTAGTTTTAGTTGGACTACGTCGTCATCGGAAAATTCATCTTCCTCCGAGGACACAACTTGCTCCGATTTAGCTGAGTTGCGTAACTCGGCGTGTAATCGCTATCAAACTCGTTCCACTAGGAGTCAAATTCTTTCTACTTTGGCCACCGGTATTGCTCCGGCCGTAGACTTTAGGCGTTTTTCGGGGACAATGGCCTCTTCTTCTGCCCAACCTAGGAAAAAGAATCCCCGAGCGGAGTCCACTTCGTCTCGCATGAGTGCCGCGGATCTGGCGGATCTATTGATTCGCTTCCCATGGATCAATAACTATGAGACTCAATTAGCGGCGGCTCATCAACGCCCCTTCTGTCCGCCAAGTGGCTTTTTAACTGTGTATTGTAGTCACGTGGAGAGAGGGTTCCGACTTCCTCTTCCCAAGATGATGGCGGACATCCTTTCCTACTTCGATATCACAGCCAGCAAATTACACCCTAACGGATGGTTAGATATTTCTCTAGATTGCTATCTAGCCTCGAATTTAGGGGTAGTGTTCACGCCACGAATCTTTAGAGCTTTTTATAAACCGTCAAAGCGAAAGTCGGAGTCGTTTCTCACTTTTGCAAAATTTGGAGTGTATTCGCCATTCAGTGGCAAAATGTCCAACGTCCACTATTGGGACGAGAAATTCTTCTACGTGAAGATAAACGAGGGCGAATCACTGGGTTTTCCAACATTCTGGAATCCCAAACCTTTGCATATGTCGGGTGATATGTGAATATTGACGGCGAGTGATGAGGTAGTGGCGGAGCTCATGAAGAGTGTCAAGGCGGATGCTTGGACATATGCGGATGCTTTAGCCTTCATGATGAGCGATATTCCCTTGATTCGCAAAGATGGGGACAAGTTCATTTACTCAAAGATTACACAATTTGACCAAGGTAACTTTGTTTTCTACTTGAACCTTGATTACTTTATTGTTTTCTATGGCAGGGGTTTATCTAAGGCCAATCACGCTCTTGCAGAGAAGCGTAGGAAGTTGTTGGAGGATGAGGCCCATAAGAAAGCTCAGGTGGCGAATCCTCAAAAGGACACTGGGAAACGTCTGGCGGAGGGGATGGTCGATCCGCCTCTGAAAAGGAGGAAGTCTGCAGCCTCTGGTGGTCCCAAGTTTATGGCGGATGCCATGAGATCCACTATGCCTGCGGGGGAGATGGAACAAGTAGGTTGCCTTTACCTTTCGCCTGTTCGTTACGTTTAGATTTTAAGTTTTGATCCTTACTTCTTTGTGCAGACGGCGAAGCCTGACCTAGGCAAATACTGGTCCGCTAAGTATGGGGCCGAAGGATCCTTAGAGAATGAGTCTGTTATCAACGCCTTGGATGAGGCTCTGGGCCAGTTGGGTGTGGTGCAGAGGAATCAGAATCAGATTTCTGGATCAATTCATGCTCAAAGGGGGAAGACTGAGCTTCTCACGGTAGGTCCCCTTGCTAGAAAGGAACTTTTTCAGAAGAAGTTATAGGTTTGTTCTTTCATTCTTGACAAAAAGGTTTGCCTTTGACAGATGTACACTCGCATACGTGCTATGGAGGCGGAGCTCCTTCAAGGTGTGGCGGATAAGGCTACCATAGATAGGTTGGAGAAGGAAATAGCCGACGCCAGGGCGAATATAGCATCCGCCACGTCTGCCATGGCCCTTAAGGATGCCGAAATAAAGAAGCTGAAGGAGAAGATCGAGGCTGATGCCAAGGAGTTTGAGAATGATGTAGGAGAAGCTGAGTACATGGCTGGTGAGCAGGCTTTCTTTTACGGCAAACTGATCATGGCGTATGTCTCACTGGCGCATCCTGAGATCGGTTTCACAGATCCGCAGTTCGCCGTTCTAGAGCCAGAAGATGTTCTGAAATTTAACAAAATCCCTGACATCAAGGAATACCTCCGAGACTATGTTCGGAAATGGATGAAGGGACCCGTTGAAGAAAGCAAACCTGCCACCAACGTCCAGCTAGTGGATCTCGAGGAAGTGCCCCCGAAGTCTGGCGAGGAACTGATAACCGATGGCACCGTTCTTCCTGGGGAAACACTTTCCGTGGAAAAGGAAGTCTCCTTGGCGAGCGTATCCGAGGCTGTCGAGAAGGAAGCCTCTCAAACAGGTGCTTCTCAAGCGGGTGCTTCTGGCGAGAAGAATTTTAAGGAGGATGCTCTTATGATTACTTGATGTCTTTTTTGTTTTGTAAAACTTGTTAAGTACAATTTGTTTAATCCTTATGGTAGCTATTTATTTTACCTTTACACTTGCGTAAGTAAATATATAAGCGTCTAGGATTTATTTTGGAGTAGGTGGCCAGCCATACTTCATTGTGCGAACCTTTGTGAAGGTTTGAAGCTGTTTTATTCCTTTAGAGGAAGTAAAGCTGCCTTCAGGGATCATCTTGCGACCTATCTTTGAGGTGAAGTGATTCGCCTAGAGGACTTTGTAGACCCTTCTTTGGAAAGGGAGTAAGAGAGTGTAAAGACCTTGCGTCCAAGGATCGTTTTAACTCTATCTCGAATGGGGATCCTCTAGAGATGGATCCGCCTATGAGACTTGTCCTTTTATTTTTGAGGAGAAAAAGTAGCTATGAGATAGCAGTACTTTCTCAATGTGGAGAACGTTGGATGCCCCCCTCTTTTTAAGACTGGAATATTTATATTGCTGTAATAAAATTTTTAAAAAGAACATAGACAATAGAACAATTGATGTTTATTGATAGGAGAAATACCTTATTACAGCAAGCAGGTCTTACATGTGAGCCTCGTTAAAACCTTTAATAAGAAAAACCACATGGGAAAAAAGCTTACTAAAGGAAAAAGAGTACTCAAGACCGTATGTACATCTTATTTTCTGACAAAGTATTTGCGGAGATTTTGGAGGTTCCACGTGCGTGGTAATGTGTTCCCCTCCATGTCTTGAATCTTAAATGTGGCGAACCCAATCTTGTCCACTATTTGATATGGTCCCGTCTAGGTGAGCCCTAACTTGCCCTTCCCTTCTCGAGACTGGATTTTGTCCGCTTTGCGGAGCATGAGGTCTCCCACATTCAGGTCTACAGGTTTGGCATTTTTGTCATGGTAAGCGGCGATCCGCTGCTTGTATGCCGCCATACGTACATAAGCCTTGTCTCTTCGCTCCTCCACTTGATCAAGACTCTCTGTTAATCTGTGGTTGTTGTCCTCCTCGCAATAGAATGCAACTCTATCACTTGGGACCAGTATTTCAACTGGGATTACAGCTTCTACACCATGAGAGAGGGCAAATGGTGTTTCTCCTGTGGCCGTTCTAGGAGTGGTGCGATACGCTCAGAAGACGCTCGTCAACTGATCCGCCCACTTCTTATCATGTTCCCCCAATCTTTTCTTTATTCCTTTTATGATCGTCCGATTCGTAACTTCAGTCATACCGTTGGATTGAGGATAATAAACGGAGGCGAATCTGTTCAAAATGCCCAATTTCTCACAGAAAGTTTTGAACTCGTCACAGTTGAACTGTGTTCCATTATCAGTGATGATGGTGTGGGGTACGCCATATCTTCCCACGATATTGTCCTTAACAAATTCCACTATTCGTTCGGCCGTGATGGAGGAGACAGCTTCGGCTTCTACCCACTTGGTGAAGAAATCTACTGCAACTACTACATATTTCCTCTGCCTACGAGTAGGAGGAAACGGTCCAACGATGTCAATTCCCCAGATGGCAAAGGGTCTCCCTTCAATGATAGGCCTCTGAAGATGTTTGGCAGTGTGTGATTCATTCGCATGAATCTGACAACTATGGCATGATTCCACCAATTTTTGTGCATCAAGCTCGGCAGTGGGCCAATAAAATCCTGCTAACCTGGATTTCTTTAAGATAGTGGCAGATGCCTCATGGGTCCCACATGATCCCTCGTGCAGTTCCCTGAGGACCTGTTGTCCTTCTTCTGACAGAATACATTTTAACCAAGGATGGCTAAATGACTTTCTATAGAGGCAGCCGTTGATTATGGAGAAATAGGCCGCTTTTCTGACGATCCGTCGAGCCTCCTCTTTATCGATGGGTAAAGCTCCATTTGACAAATACTGGCGAAGGACTGTCCGCCAATCATCCTCTACTGTTGTGAGTAGGGATACCTCTTCGGAGGCGAATGCCGGAGCAGCTTTAACCTCGAAGGGACATTGCGGATCTGTCCAGCTCTCTTCACTGGAAGCCATTTTTGCTAAGTGATCAGCTTCAGTGTTTGATTCTCGGGGCACATGGACCAATTCCCATTTGGTTTCTTTAGCTTCGAGGTGATCCAGCAACTTTTTGACCTCAACTACGTATTTGGCCAGAACGTCATCCTTTACCTCGTAATTTTTGATCACTTGATTGACCATCAACTTGGAGTCACTATAGATCACGATCCGCTCGGGAGTGATTTCTTTAAGCAGGCGTAACCCTAATATTAGAGCCTCATATTCGGCAGCATTGTTGGTGGCATGGAAATCCAACTTTGCGGCGTATCGTAATTTTATGTACTGGGGGCCTTTGATCACGATACCTATACCAGCTCCATCTGCAGAGGAAGCCCCATCCGTGTACATCGTCCACTCCTCTACTTGAGATTTAGGAAGATTCACCCCTTCTTCTGTGAATTCATTCACAAAGTCTGCCAAGACCTGACTTTTCAAGGCGGTCCTGCTCTCATACCGCACATCAAATTCTCCAAGGCGAATTGCCCATTCCATCAATCTCCCTGAAGTGTCCGACTTTTGCAATACCTTTCTCATGGGTATATTCGTAGAACTATGACAGTGTGGGCCTGGAAGTATGGCCTAAGGCGGATTGCCATGGTGACGACGGCCATAGCCATTTTATCAAGTTTAGAATACCTGGTTTCAGCATCCTTCAATACTTTGCTCACATAATAGATAGGATACTGCTGGCCATCCTCTTCTCTTATCATGACTGTGCACACAGCTTTTTCTGTAACTGAGACATACATGTAAAGATTTTCACCTTTTAGGGTCGGCATGAATCCCAAAGAACTTTCCATATGTCGCACCAAAAGTACATTTTTCCGGGTTTAGCTTAATATTGTGGCGTCGGAGTACGACCAGTACCTCCCTTACATCATCTGCATGCTTCTCCACAGTGGTGCTTTTTATGATCATGTCATCTACATAGACAGAGTAGTTATCACCTTTGCTTTCTGCGAATATTTTGTTCATCATCCGCTGATAGGTGGCACCTGTGTTCTTAAGCCCAAAGGGCATGACCTTGAAGCAATAAGTGGCTTGGTGAGTCACGAACGAGGTCTTGATTCTATCCGAAGGCTCCATGGGGATTTGATGATAACTCGACTTTACGTCTGTGAAGGAGTACATAGCATGTCCAGCGGTTCCATCTATGAGTATGTCAATACATGGCAAAGGATAATTGTCCTTGGGACAAGCTTTGTTGAGATCCGTAAAATCAATGCACATGCGGTAGGACCCTCCTGCCTTCTTCACCAAAACGACGTTCGCCAACCATTGTGTATAAAGGACCTCTTCAATGGCGTCTGCCCGTTGGAGCTTGGTGATCTCTTCCTCTATCACCTTCTGCCTTTCAAAGCCATGGTTTCTCCGTTTCTGAGCTACGAGAACTGCATCTTTGTCGATGTTAAGTTTGTGAGTGATCACGTCTGGACTGATCCCTGGGAGGATCTCATCTTTCCATGCAAAGACGTCCTCCGCTTCATGGAGAACTTTGGTGATCGCTTCTTTAACTTCACCTTTGAGCCCTTTAGCCATTCGTACCTGTTTTTCATCCGCCATGAGGTACATTTCTGTCTCGCCCAAGGTCATTGTGACGAGTTCCTCTTCATCTTCGTCCTTAGATTGGGGGCGGATCATTAGTGATGCCGAATATGTCTCCTGAGCCACCTTTTGGCTCCCTCTGATCATTACACCTCCCTTGGTCGTAGGGATGTAAAGAGTTAAGTGGCGTATGGAGATGAGGGCAGCTGCCTCGGAGATAAAGGGCCGTCCGAGGATAATATTATAGGCTAACTGACCATCCAAGATAGAAAATTCCAGATCACCCCTCCAGACTTGATCCTCATCTGCTAACTCACAATCCAACGTTACTTGGCCTTTTGTCTGAATGGTATGTCCTGTTACTCCTAGGATATCCACTACAGTTGGTTCTACTTGGACTGGATCGACCATGAGTTTGGCAAAAGCTCCTCTTGTGATGACATTGCACGAGCTCCCAGTATCGATCATCACCCTTTTCATCTCCCAGCCTTCCATCATCATAGTAATGACCAAGGCATCTGCATGAGGAGAGATCTCTGGTCCTACGTCTGCAAATGGGCGATTCAGCGATGTCCTGTCAAGAGCAGTGGTTTTTGCCTTTTTCAGTACTGGTTGATATCCAGGTCCGCCTGCTATGACATTGATGGTCCCCTTTCCTTTCTTCTTTGGATCATCCCTAGATCTATCACCATCTCCCTTTTTTCCATCATTTTGGATGAACCGATCCAACTTGCCCCTCTTAATGAGACGCTCTATTTCTCGAGCTAACTCCCAGCATGCATCTGTGTCATGGCTATTTTTCCTGTGATACCTACAATAATTTTTAGGATTTTTACCAGTATTGGTGTACTCCCCCCCTTTTGGTTCGGGGTATGAAATGCTCCGCTTGTGTTGACTGTTCTCAATCCACATAAGCACTTCACTTTTGGAAGCATTGAGAGGTGTGAAGGAGGTGACAAATGCCGATTTGTTCTTAGAACCCCTTCGCCTACTTCTAGAGGAGGAATCTTGATGCTTGTCCTTTTCCCTATCTCGATGGCGAGATTCGCTTTTGTCCCTCCTAGACGGAGATGCTGATTCACGGTGAATGTCATCCACCTCCATAAAGTCCTTGCAGCGCTCTATTAATTCTGCCATGCTGGTGGGCTTCTTGCGAATTAGATCCTCCTGTAAACTCTTACAAGTGGTATTTTTTACCATAGATTCCACTACCATGGAGATATCTACATCAACAATTTGTATACACAATTTGTTGAAGGAGTTTATATAATCTTGAAGGGATTCATTCGCCTTCTGCTTTAGTTCAAAGAGCTTCCTGGATTTGACCACTGGAGGGATACAGCCGGCGAATTTAGCACAAAACTCCCTGCTTAGTTGGTCCCAACTATCTATCGAGCCATGTGGTAGTGATTGGAACCAGCCATAAGTAGGATCTCCTAACGTGGTGACAAACATTTTGCACAACACTGGTTCAGTTGCACGGTTGAGGCGAAGCAATATTCAGTATTTTCTGACATGGGCCTCTGGGTTGTCAACACTTGTGTATATGGCGAGATTTGGTATTTTAAAATGCCTATCCGTTTCCTCTGCTTCAATCCAAGCCGTGAAGGGCGAATCTCGATTGGCGAACGGATTATGCCTGGCATTCTCCTCATTCATGCGAAGCACCGCAGCTCGAACTCTATCGTCAAAATTCTCCGGATCCGCCCTTGGGCGACCCCTCCGTGGAGATCTGCTTGGTGAAGATGATGAACTAGATCCCGAAGATGGATCTGAGGGTGATCGTCCGCCACGCTCGCCTCCGTTTCCACGTCCGCCACCTCCTCCGCCCGGGGGAGCCTGATAGTTACCCCCTCCAGAGCCTCCTGAAGGAATATGACCATCATTCCCGTGGTGTGGTGGTGGTGGTGGTGGCCCGCTTGGATGTGGCATGTCTACTGGCCTTTTGCTCTGTCTACGTCCAGTAGGTGGGGGTGATCTGCCTTTACGGGAGGACCTCGGTCTTCGGGGCGAAGGCGATTCGGACCGCCTACTTTTCTCTTTTCTACGCTTTTTGTGGTTTCCCCTTTCGATCCACCTAAGGAGAGATTTGACCATGGTTGCCTTGGGATATCTGATCTGCCCAGATTGATCCCATGGCTAGTAGATCCGCCAGCAAGAGTTTGATTATTCCTTTGACTTCCTCCTACGCCAGCAGGGAATAACTCTCGATTGATTGGTCGTTCTCCCAACGCCGCCGTGGTAGTTACCATGGATTCCGTATTGTGGGCGTTTGGTCCTAGAGTCATATGGGGCCAAGAAGATATCGTAGATGAAGGCGCCAAGCTCCAAAACGGGGGAATGGTCATGAACGACCGCAGGCGATCACCTGTTTCAGGGCCAAACTTTTCCCCTATAGCTTCTGCACACATGTTGATGAATGCGTCCGGGGGCATACTACTTTCAGCTTGTGTTGTGGGAGCATTTGAATCAGTGCGGCCAGCACTAGTTATTGGTGGTGTTTCAACCCCTGAGGAGGGGTTATGATCTCCATTTGTCATATTTCTTCTAATCGTGAATGAAAACCCTTTATTTGTTTAAGGATTCCACGTTCACCACACCAATTGATGACAAGCGGAGAAATTCTGATCAACTTCCGTCCCTGTGGGGGCGTCGTTGGGTTCGACGGGGGGAAGCTCCGATGCCAAAGTCAGTAAGGAAGAACAAGAGGGCAAACTGAATTAACAAAGGGTAAGTGAATGTGTACCTGGATAGCCTGAGACGTAGGCTATATATAGCTAGAAAGTTGTAACCTTCTGTAACTAGAAAGTCTCCATTAATGTTCCGTTAATGGTGGTTACAAGTTATCTTTAAACTGGCGGTTAGCCAATTGATAGCTCATTAATGGTCTTTATGGCCAGGTCGGCCCAGCCGTTCTAACGGCGAATGAGTGTTCAAGGAGATTCGCCTCATAGGTTCGCTGGCGGGTCTCTTTTGATGGGACCTTGGTGATCCGGTGATCCGCCAGTCGGATCTCGTCAATACGCGGCGTTTCTTTAGGTGAATATCCCTCTTAGTCCTCGGGATAATATCTCAATGTTATCACCCATGAATGTATCAAATGACCTATTTCACCCCTTTCCAATGCTCATTTGTCAGGTTATGAAGAAACTGACACAGTTTGTTGACAAAGAAGGCTATGCCGGGTGTGGTTAGTGTGAGATACTGCAAAGCACCCATAATGATGTGATATTCATCACCAGATGACAATGATGTACCATGTCCCCAAGGTAAATTTGGTGTCCTGACCATATGAGTAGAGCATGGTTTGCAAACACCCATCTGCATTCTGGCAATCATGGCACCCATATACTTAGCCTCAGGCATATGCATACCCTCAGCACTATATGCAATCTCAAGACCAAGAAAATAGGATGCATGCCCAAGATTACGAATGGGAACTTCAGATTCAATGAACTAGATGGTTTGAGAAATAAGGTCTGCGCTGGTACCCGTGACAAGTATACCATTAACATAACATAGAATATATAGTTTGTCCATAGTAGTGCAACAAATGAACAAAGAGTTATCAGCCTGAGACATGGAGAAGCCCAAGGTGCAGAGGAATTGTTTGAGATGAAGAAACAACTCACCAAGAGCTTGCTTGAGTCCATGTAGATTGTTTTAGTGAGATTACCATGGAGAAAAGAATTGGAGTCATCCAACTGATTAATTGTCAAATGGTGAGCAGCCGCAAGGGAGAATATGATACGAATGGTTGTTGCCTTAATAATAGGACTGAATGTTTCCTTGTAATCCAGGCCAGACTGTTGTATAAAACAATGGGCAACCAATCTAGCCTTGTACCTTTCAATTGTACCATCAGTCCGCTTTTTAATGCGAAACAGCCAATGACAGGTGATAATATTGCAATGAGACGGGTGAGGAACCAATGTCTAGGTATGATTATCCAAAAGTGTTTTAAGTTCAATAGACATGGCATCCCTCCATTCCTTTACCTTCACAGCCTTAGAAGAACAACTAGGGGGACAGAAGACAAGTCTACTTTGGAGGCCTAGAGGGCCAAAACATTCCCGTGGGAATGAAAAGGAGATGGCCAAAGTTGCATCTGGTGAGTTCGGGTCAAATGACCATCTGAGATAGGTGATGCAGTGGTCAACTCAGTGAGAGAAGGTCGAATGAAGCATGGTGAGTTGGATTTATGGTCGAATGTGGCAGCAAATGGGATGGAATGGATGGGCTTGTGAGGCTGGTACGACAAGGAGAAGAAAAAAAGATAGAAGGCAGAGAATTAGATGAATGTGGAGTGGAAGTTGAAATAAATGTAGAGTTGGTGGCTACTAACGGTTGGAGAGGAGAGATAGACAAAGTGTTTGAATTGGAAGGCATGGGTGATATAGGATAAGAAATGTGCCCCAAAGAGGAGTGCATAGATATTGGAGGAGAGAAAGAAGAAACAACTGGGTGAATAGAGTGATGAGGGGAAAGGGGCATGATATGTTAGTGGGCAGCTGATGTAGGAGTGATAGAAGAAATAGGAGAGGTGCCCATATGATGAAGGGACATGTCTACTGGCACAAAGGACACGTGATTAGGAGGCTATTGGCTGGCTGGGTGCGATGAGTCAGCAGCTGCGGGTTTCAAGGTGAGATGTTTGTCGAGGAGATGTGATCGAAAAAATTTAAAGGATATAAAGATGAATGAGGTAAAATTCTCAAGAACTTTACTGAAATTCTCATTGAAAAAATAAAGGTCTAACTATTACATTTTTATATAAATGCTAGGTGTGATGAGCAAGTAAATATCTATTACAAGTGTCAAGATCTCAACCATTGATCATGTTCCCTTATGATGGATGGTATTGATTGATTTGGTAAATACTATAGTGTGGTAGGGTGTATGATTCAATGAGTGGGTATCTTCTGGAATGCTCCATTGTTGCGAAAAAGACTGAAATGCCCTTGGGGGCTATGAAAAGACCAAGTTGTCCTTGGTAAATGAAAGGTTGCTTGATGTGATATTTATCACACTTAAGTCTTCATACTTGGGACTTGTAACTTCAAAGGCTCTCCATTTTCTTCTTCTGATCTTCGACAGAATCCCAAAAGGCTCCTTTGCTTCTTCTTCTTCTTCTTCGTTTATTTTCCCTGTATTTCTTCAACAGCCAAGAACTTTATGGCTTGTTCATGTCTGTTTCTTTAATACCCTCCCTCAAACTAGGCTTGGTATAAGTTACGCAAGCCGAGTTTGCTCAAAAGGAAACAAAGCTGCGATGAGTGTTGTGCCTTTGTAAAGAGGTCTGCTAACTGTAAGGCAGACAAAATCGGCATAAGTCTTATGAGTCCTCTTTGGACATGTTCGCGGATGACATGACAGTCAATATCTATGTGCTTCGTTCTTTCGTGAAAGATGAGGTTCTGTGCAATGTGCATGGCCAATTGGTTGTCACAAAAGAGGAGAGAGGCCGCCGATGGTGGTAGATCGAGATCATGGAGAAGGTTGGTGAGCCAGTGGAGTTCACAAGAGGTAGAAGCCATGGCGCGATATTCTGCCTCGGAGGAAGATCGAGAAACGGTGTTTTGTTTCTTGGATCGCCATGAGATGAGGGCAGATCTGAGGAAAATAGCGTAACCGGTGACCGATTTCCTAGTTTCGGGGCAAGTGGCCCAGTCGGAATCTGTAAAGGCCTGAAGCTGTAAACTGTTGCATGAGAGAAAGAAAAGGCCCAGCCCGATCGTCCTCTTGAGGTAACGCAAAACTCGTTGAGCTCTATTTTGATCATCTGTAGTTGGTTGTGTAAGGCGTTGTGACAATTGATTCACATTGTAGGAGATGTCGGGTCTGGTATGTGTTAAATAGAGTAACTTGCCTATGAGTTATCTGTAAGGCGTGATTTCTGGGAGTAGGGTTTCTTGCATGCTTGGTTTATAATTTGGTAAGGTTGGGGAGGAGGCTGGTTTACAGTCGATGAGTCCCGTTGTTTGTAATAGTTCTAATGCATATTTCCTTTGTGACATGTGGAGCCCCTGATTGCTGTGGGAAAATTCGAATCCGAGGAAGTAGTGCACCAGTCCGAGGTCCTTGATGCTGAATTTATCATCCAAGTGCTTTTTGGCTACTGAAATGGCTTACATGTCGTTTCCCGCAAGGATAACGTCATCAACATAAATCAACAAACTTGTTGTGTGACCTGTTGTCCGTTTAGTGAATAAGGAAGGGTCTGCCTTGGACTGAATGAACCCCATCTCCCTTACGGTGGCTGTTAGCTTTGCATTCCACTGCCTGCCAGCTTGATGGAGTCCATACAAGGATTTGTTGAGTTTGCATACTTGGTTTGTGTGGCTTGCAACTAGTCCCGATGGTAGCGTCATGTAGACATCCTCGTTCAAATCCCCGTGTAAGTATGCATTATCTATATCCAATTGATGAATATGCCAGTTCTTTGATATTGCAATTGCCAGAAGGACTCTAACTGTGGTGAATTTTACTACAAGAGCGAAGGTAGCAATGAAGTCCACCCCTTCATGTTGTGTGTAGCCCTTGGCCACTAACCTGGCTTTGAACCTTGCGATACTGTCGTCTGCCCTGTGTTTTATCTTGTATACCCATCTGCATCCGATTGGCTTCTTTCCGGCAGGTAATGTAACCAAATCCCATGTTTGGTTTGCGTCTAGTGCAGCTAACTCACTTGTCATGGCTTGTCTCCATCTTTCATCTAACGATGCCGCTTTGTATGTTGCAGGTTCAGAGTGACAAGTAATGTTGAGGGAAAAGGCCTTCTTTGCGGACGAAAGCCTGTCATAAGACAAATGTTTGGAGAGGGCATGAGGAGAATTTGAAAAACAAGGCAGGGGCGAACCTTGCACGAGCGCCAGGTGATAATCCCTGAGATAAGTAGGGATATTTCTGGTTCTCTATGGTCTTTCTGTGATTTGTTGAGGTGGTATATTTGTTGTGTTTCCGTCTGTCTCATCATCTGTGGTTTGAATGTCGTCAATTTGTTGTGCATCGTTTGTTTCTGTGTCTGAATGTGTGTCATCATCATCACTTGCCGATGCCATATATAGTGTGTCAAGTTCTTCCTCACTGCAGAATGGTTTTTGTATCTCTTGGCTATTTTCTGAGAAAGGAAAATAATCTTCAAAAAATCTGACATGCCTGGAAAAGAAAAAGACATTAGTGCTAAGATTTAGGAGTCGAAACCCCTTTGTGCCATGTTTGTAGCCTAGAAAAACACATTTGACAGCTCTTTCTGTAAACTTGGTTTTGTGTCTATCCAGAGTTGATGCATATGCCAGACACCCAAAAACCTTTAACTGTTCATGACTGCTCTTTTCCCCATATATGCGTTCATACGGTGTCTCCCCTTGTATAGGCGTTGATGGTAATCTGTTTATGAGGTAGACATCATGACTGACTGCCTCTGGCCAGTATATTTTGGGTAAAGAGCTCTGGAACATGAGTGCCCTCGTGGTGTTCATGATATCTTGATGATTTCTTTCAACTCTTCCATTCTGTTGCGGTGTTTCTGGGCAAGATGTTTGATGTGTGATGCCATTGGTCATGTAGAAATCCTTCATGATGAACTCGGGGCCATTATCTGTCCTTATAGTCTTTACGTCTTTGTTGAACTGTTTATTGACGTATGTGCAGAACTGTTGCACCACTGTGCTCGTTTTCCCTTTATTTTGCATTAATGTCACCCATGTGTATCTTCTGTGATCATCCACTATAGTTAGAAAGTATCTTTGGTTAGAATGTGACTCGATTGTTGGACCCCATATGTCAATGTGTATCATATCGAAATTTCCTTTTGCTATGTTTTGGCTTAGTGGAAAAGAAATTCCTTTCTGCTTGGCTCTTTGGCAAACATCACATGGTATTGCTTTAAAGGAATTGAAATCATTACAAGACAAGTTGAGGCCTTTCATTCTCTCGTAAGAAGGATGACCAAAACGTAGATGCCACACATTGGCTTTAATTGAAAAAACAAAATGAAATCCACTAGGCAATGGATATTCTAGATAGTATAATCCTTCGTGTTCTCTAGCCAAGCCAATCCTCCTCCAACTTTTGGTGTCCTGTATCATACATGTCGAGCCTGTTATCATGATGCATAATCGATTGGTGTCCAACAACTTGCTGGTTGATATTAAATTGTAATTAAAAGTGCGTATGCATAAGACATTGTGTAAAATAAGTTGGGGGCTTAGAGTTACAGTGCCCGTAAACTCCGCCTTGACTCTGTCCCCATTTGGTAAATTTACCCAGCACTCATTAATCCTTGTGTATGAACTGTATAACTTGATATCACAAATAATATGATCGGTGGCACCCGTGTCTATTATCCAACAAGATGAAACATAGTTAGAGTTTAGGCTGTTACCAGAGCTGTCTCCCTTGACAAAGGTATTGACGCTGCTGCCCGAGGCCGGGGCTTTTCTTGATTGGTTCAGTGGCAATAGGGCAACCAGCATTTGATACTGGTCCTTGGTTAGAGTGAATGGCTCTGTGTTTACCTGTCTGTTGTCTTCTTCCCCAGAGTCCCCGATGTCTCTACTTTGATTCATTACTGAATTTGCCTTGGGTTGATTCGTTCTGAAAGGATTTCCTTTGTTTCTGTTTCCGCAATTTGGTGGATAACCGTGCTTTTTGAAACAAATGTCTTCAGTGTGGCCTATATTTCCACAAAAAGTACACAAAGATGAACTTTTGTTGTTGTTTTTGCGATTTGCATACCTTGGGTTCCCACGATTATTGTTTTGCTTGCCCTGCGTATTTGTGTAGCCTGCGAATGGATTGCTTTCATTTCCTTCTCCATTTTTGATAGGCGCAAGGCCTATCTGGCGCTCATGCTGAGTGGATAAGGCGAAAACCTTATTGATGGAGGGCAAAGGCTCCATGAGGAGGATCTGTGAGCATATGGTAGAGTATGACTCATTTAGTCCTTGCAAGAAGGTGATGACTTGATCCGCATCTTGTTGATCACGCAAGATCTTAAAGGCACCACATCTACACGTCTGCCGGCAGGTACATTTGGGCATAGGTCGCAGGTTCAACAGTTCATCATACAATATCTTCAAGTTTGTGTAGTAATCACTGACATTACCGTTTCCCTGTTTCAGGCTATGGATCTCTCTACGGAGTTCCAGTATTCTCAAGGAGTCAGTTTGGGCGAAACGTTCCTTCAGATCTGCCCATATCTGGTCCGCCTTATCCAGCCACATAATACTTCGAGCTATGGAAGGCGAGATGGCATGGTTGATCCAGGAGATGACCATGTTATTGCATCGCTCCCACTGGTTATACATTGCATCGTCTAAAGCCGGAGCCTTGATGGTGTCGTTGATGAAGGAGAACTTGTTCTTAGACATGAGGGCTACCTTGACGGCACAGGACCATTGGTGATAGTTCGGTCCTGTAAGGATTTGGGAGACGAGCGACAACGCCGGGGTCTCATCTGGTGGGAGGTGATAGGGGCTGCTAGCACTAATGGTAGGGACAGCCATTTTAGTTTACTGAGGCAAGAAAAATCAGAGTTTCTCTGATACCATATAAAGATGAATGAGGTAAAATTCTCAAGAACTTCACTGAAATTCTCATTGAAAAAATAAAGGTCTAACTATTACATTTTTATATAAATGCTAGGTGTGATGAGCAAGTAAATATCTATTACAAGTGTCAAAATCTCAACCATTGATCATGTTCCCTTATGATGGATGGTGTTGATTGATTTGGTAAATACTATAGTGTGGTAGGGTGTATGATTCAATGAGTGGGTATCTTCTGGAATGCTCCATTGTTGCGGAAAAGACTGAAATGCCCTTGGGGGCTGTGAAAAGACCAAGTTGTCCTTGGTAAATGAAAGGTTGCTTGTTGTGATATTTATCACACTTAAGTCTTCGTACTTGGGACTTGTAACTTCAAAGGCTCTCCATTTTCTTCTTCTAATCTTCGACAGAATCCCAAAAGGCTCATTTGCTTCTTCTTCTTCTTCGTTTATTTTCCCTGTATTTCTTCAACAGCCAAGAACTTTATGGCTTGTTCATGTCTGTTGCTTCAATAAAGGATGAGGGAAGATGATGAGTGGGAGATGGCCCTAAAATGCTGGAAATTAATTGTGTCGTTTTTGTCTTATTAGGAGCATATGGGGATTGGTCAAAACTATTGTTGGGGAGAGGTAATAAATTTGAATTAGTTGTAGGCATGTGTGTAGTAGCCGAAGTAATATGGGTTTTATTTTTGAGAACCAGAAAAAGAAGGAAAATAAGTGGAAATGGTACATGTGTAAGGGCCAAGTAATGATGGTACTTGAGCATTGGTAGAAGGAGCAGACTTTCATGGCATAAAGGTTGATGCTTGCTTAAATGGAAATAAGTTTTCATGAAACGTGATAAGTGTCTAATTCAACGTTCAAATATCCACTTTAATGCTAGGTTATTTAATTAATTTAGTGTTATTTCAGATATTATTGCTTGTTTTGGTATGATTTGCCTCCACAGGACTCAAATGATTAAAAGGAGCAGAAGTGGACTTAATTGAAGCAAATTTGGACTAAACGGGAATTTGGAGCTGATTCAGAGGAGCTGAAACGAAAATGGAGTTAGTCTTGCCCAAGACTAAGGATTTCGGGAATCGCAGACTCCAGAATTGATCAGGACTCTCCCTTATTCTATCAAGAATGAACCTAGACAGTTGGGAATGACTAAGCATGCACGAAAATAGGAGATATGATAGATTAGAAAAGATTTGTGATTAGGAAAAACTATCTTTTTGTTAGCTAATTTTTAGGAGAGGCTTTTCTCTACAAAAGGCTTGATTTTACGTTCTTAAAATAGGTTCTTTTTAGGTTTTATTTTTCGGTATCATTTTGTTCTTTTTTTTGAAACAGAAACATGTGTTTTTCCATGGCTATTCGTAGCTAAACTTCTTTATTTCGGTTAAGGGATAATTCAAAGGCAGGAATCTTCAAGTATTGTGAGATCGTTTCTCTTCTAGTATTTTCTCTTTATTCATATCATTTGTTTATTCACTGTGTTTAGGGATTTTATCTCAATTGTTAGTTTGCTTTTGAATGATACGGCAGATTGTTCATTTGATTAAACTGGCATACAACTATCTGATTAAACTAGATAATCAACGAGTCATTATTTAGTTGAATCTGAATAAGTAGCAATTGATGTTATAAAGTTGAAATCTAGATTGTATTTGGGGATAATCAGATTGACAACTGAGAACTCTCCATGTGACATTAATACATCTATTTTCGACTTTATCACATCAAGTGAATGAGTAATTAAGTTTCTGAATCGATATCGCTGAGAATCGGTTGGCTTAGATTAGGTTCTTCTAATTCCTAACGCTGTTAACGGGTTGAATCTTAGCCGCTGAGGTAAGGTTATTCGTTAATTAGGAGTTAACTACAGTCTTACTTGGTTAATTCATTATTTAATAAGAATATACCAAACTAGTCTGATATGCAATTTAGAAGAAACATCATTTCTATCAATGATCAAGACTAACTGAATTCCTTGCCTGAGAATCCCTTAGCTGAAATTCTAATTAATCATTTTATTCAATTTCAACTCAACTCTATTACTTTTGTTAATTTAGCAATCAACTATTCTAATCCCCCTTTTTTACTTTTTATTTATTTGCTTGGTTATATTTACAATTAGATCACTATTAGTCCTTTGGGTACGACCTTTGCTTACCCTTGTGCAAGCCTAAGGGTTGTGAAGTTATATTTATTTTTGGTGGATTCGACAACCGTCAAATTTTGGCATCGTTGCCGGCGACTAATCTAACTTGATTTAAAGCCTTTTATGACCAGGTCTGAAACTTCAAAGCAACTGCTTTTTGAATCAGAAATAGAATTGTTAGCAAGAAGACTTCATAAAGAAGTGAGGTTGCAGAAATTACAAGGTGCTCAAACTTCCAATTCTAGTGAAGAAGAGGAAATTTCCAGCGAGGAAAGTGAACCATCTGAAGTAGAAACGATGGCGGAACAAACTTTGAGGCAACTTCATGCACCTCAAGCTGATCAGCAACCCTTGTGCGTCACATATCCAAACCTGGACGCGACATTCGAGCTTAAGTCAGGGCTGATCCATTACTTGCATAAATTCCATGGGATGGAAAGTGAAAACCCGCACAATCATCTAAAAGAGTTTCATGCTGTCTGTTCAGGTATGAGCCCACAAGGAATCACGGAGGAACAAGTAAAATTGAGAGCTTTTCCTTTTTCTTTGCAGGATGCAGCTAAAGATTGGTTTCTCAACCTGCCCTTCGGATCCATCACAACATGGATCGGCATGACTCAAGTATTCATGGAGAAATATTTTCCAGCCTCACGTGCAGCGATGATCCGTAGAGAGATTAGCGGCATCAAGCAGAAGGATGTTGAAACACTCCATGATTATTGGGAAATGTTTAAAAGACTATGTGCGAGCTATCCCCAACATGGGATATCTGAACATTCTCATATTCAATATTTTTATGAGGGAATGTTAGGCATGGAAAGAAAGATGATAGATGCTGCTAGTGGGGGAAGCCTCTTTGATAAAACACCAACTGCAGCTAAAGAGCTGATCAAAAGTATGGCAGCAACTTCCCAACAATTTGGGAAGCAACAAGATGCTCCAAGGAAAACTTATGAGGTAAGTACTTCTTCCATTGAGGAAAAATTAAATGCTTTGACGTCTCTTGATCAAAATTTGGTTGTAGGGACAACGGTTCAAGCTAAGGCATGCAGGATCTGTACAGTTACTGGACATGCCACAGATGAATCTCTACACCGGAACAAATCAATGCCGTCCTCGGATATCAGGGACATCCCCCAAGGAAGTATGATCCATACTCGAATACATATAATCCTGGACTGCGGGATCATCCATACCTAAGCTACAAGCAGCAAAATAATGTGCTTCAACCGAATATTCCCCAACAGTACCAAAGACCTCAACAATATAGTCCCGTTCAAACGGATCGAAATTCAGGTATGGCGTCTAGTTTTATTGATCAGTCTGTTATGTCTAACTTGCTGAAATTCCAGGAAGAACAAGGCAAGGTCAATGCCAATGTTCAAGCAAACTTCCAAAACTTGGAAAAACAAATGAGTCAGATAGCAACCACTCTGAGTGCAATACAGTCCCAGGGGAAGTTACCTTCGCAAACTGAGGCGAATCCGAGGCAAAATGTGAGTGCAATATTACTTCGCAGCGGAAAAGATTTAGTCTTGCCCAGCACTAAATCTGCTTCCGAACCAGAACAGCCCGTGTCAGAGAAATCTATAAGCAAAGAGGAGGTATTCGAAAATGAGACAAAAGGTTCAGCTGGTAAGTCATCTGGAGAAAAAGCCACAAATCAACACACACCTTTGGTAATTCGACCACCTTTCCCTGATCGTTTAGCCAAGTCAAAGAAAGAAACGGAGGAGAAAAACATCTTTGAGATGTTCCGCAAGGTTGAGGTAAATATTCCATTGCTTGATGTTATTAGACAAATCCCTCGATATGCTAAATTTCTCAAAGAATTGTGTGCTAACAAGATAAAACAAATTGGGTATGAAAAGATTACTATGGCTAAGAATGTGTCTGTTGTACTCCAAGGGAAAATGCCCCAAAAGTGTAAGGATAAAGGTATGTTTGCTATTTCTTGTCAAATTGGGAACACTAGTATTAAGAGGGCAATGTGTGATTTAGGAGCTTCTATAAAAATCATGCCTATGTCTATTTATTTGTCTTTAAATGTTGGACCTCTTGAGGAAACGGGAGTAGTACTTCAACTTGCTAATCGATTTATTATTTACCCCAAAGGGCTGTTGGAAGATGTTTTAGTGCAGGTTGATGGATTAATTTTTCCAGCTGACTTCTTTGTTATCGACATGGAAGATGAAGATCACCCTTCAGATTCGTCAGAAATCCTGTTAGGTAGACCATTCCTAACAACAGCTCGGACAAAAATTGATGTTCACAAAGGAACACTGACTATGGAGTTTGATGGTAAAATTGTTCAATTTGATGTTTATGATACTATGAAATTTTTTAATGAAGTGCATTCTGTTTGTGGCATAGATGTTGTCGAACCAATAACTCAGAAAGTTTTTGAGATTTTTAGGGAAGATAAGTTGCAGGTGGTTGTTGAGGGAAGTCTGAATGTGTACGATGAAATAGAGGAGAAAGATATGGAGCTTAGAGAAGGTGCGCAGGAAGTCATGCAAGAAATGGTAGCGCTGAAATCAAAACCGGAAAATTCTAATGTTAAAACAATTTCACGCACCACTCAATGCCTTTCACCTTCTATTTTGCAGGCACCAAAACCAGAACACAAAGCCTTATGGGCGATTAAGCAGTGTGACATGAATATTGATGGTGCAGTGGAAACTCAGAGATTGGAGAATGGGAATGTGCAAAAAGTAAACGGCCACCGACTTAAGCCGTTTTATGAGAATATCCCAATTGGAGTCCTCGAAGAAGTGCAATATCTTGATCCAGGAGACTAGTCTTAGAGCTCGAGAGCGTCTAGCCAAAGACGTTAACTAGAGGCGCTATAGGGAGGCAGCCCAGTTTTAGTCTTGCCCAAGACTAATGTTCATAATTTCATTTTTATTTGATTTTATTTTTTTTATTTGCAACAACTAACTTAAGTAACATCATCTTCTCCAAAGGCTTCACTTTTTGAGTTTTGATTTCCAGGTGTGAAGGAAAGAAAAGAATGGAGGAATAAAGGCCCAACATAATGAGTTATGGACTTAATGAAAGCCCAAAAGTGTTTAGCATGAAAATTAGAGATGTGAGGGGTAAAAAAGGAAAAAAAACCACAATTAAATCCTTCATAACCTATGCTACCCCACCATCCCACTATCTCTCTTCCATTCCTTGCCTTCCCCAATTCCAAATTGCAATTCCGAAACCCTCACTCCCTCACTCCTATGCTCACCACCGCCACTTCCTTTTGATTCCAGCATCGCCACCCAACCCTCTCCCTCACTCCCACTTTCTAATTTCAATTACCACTCACCCTCACACCATCGCCATTCCTTTCCTTCTTTTCTTCCTTTACTAATTTCTTTTAATCCACTCACAACATCACCAACCCACCAAATTCCACTTCCTTCAATCTTTAATTTTTGGTTTATTTATTTATTTATTTCTTTTTTCTTCTTTTACTTTCCTTCAATTTCTCACTTCACTATTGCGATGAGCAGCGGAACCTCTCCTTTAACTTCAGTCTCGCCAGTTTTATCTCCGACGCATGAACCGTCGCAATCAGGAGGAAGTCGTCCCTCCAGCCTCCTTGCTAAGAAGAAATAGCGGACCTTACCACTGTCGATCATGGCTCTGACAGGTTCATACAGTGCCACCGTTTACAGCACCACAGTCACAAGCACTGTTGAACTCCTTCGATGTTACATCGGTAAAAACTTCAGCCGTACCAGAAAGCCGAACAATACTTCCTCCAAATAGGGCAGTAAGTGAATTTTTCTTTTTCAATTTATTACTTTCCTCTTGTTTGCTGTCCCTCTCCCCTGATTGTTTGAATTCCGCATTGAGGACAATGCGAGGAGAAAAGTGGGGGAGGGATCTTTGTTATAGAAGTGTTTGATTTCATGGTTAATTAGCTGATTGTGATGGTTAATTTGTTGAAAGGCTTCTGACTGTTTTGAAAATCTATCTGCTGCTGAAATTTCCTTATTTTACAGCTGCAATTTTTTTTTTAATTTTGTGAAATATGTGCTGAAATGGTGTGGGGTGTCCACCCTTTGTTTTGTCCCTAGAAATAACAATGCTAGCTCTCAGTTTTGCACTCGGTTGAAACTAGGTTGCCAACTTAGTACTGAAACCCATAAGTCTTGTTTTGAGTAAAGCTTTCGATTTCAAAAGGCCAGGGTTGCACAATTGTCTTGAGCATGCATATGAACCACTTGACTAATTTCCCATTATATAACAGACGTTTTGAATGAAACAACACTGATTTACCCCAATTTTTGGAAAGATTTTGAGCTTAAATGCAAGAACAAAACATTACACTTTGTTCTATATTTTTTTGAGTGTTGTCCAACTCTAGTTTGAAATTCTAAAACTTGCCATGTTATGCATTTCGAGACCACATTGATGTATTCGAGTATTAAAAATGATAAGGGCAGTAGTTTTTTTTTCTGTTAGCCATTTCAAAATAAACTTTGAACCCTTAGTCTTGCCCAAGACTAACAAAAAATAATAACAGTACCAGCCCTTAGTTAGCCACATTTGAGCCTTTTCCCCGTTCTTGACATACCCCTGTTCAAGTCCCTTGGCCAGGGATGTTCTAGCCGTCAGAGTCTGTACATTCTCTCACTTATTTCTGTGTCTAGCTGTTGCTTTAAGCAATCTCCATATTCGAATTAACCACAAGCTCATCAAAGTATGAGGATTTAGCACAAGCCTTTTGCTTATATGTGGTTGTGCTTCAAAAGGTGTCTAAATGGACATTAGCTTGAAAAGTGGTAGCTTTCTTATTCTAGTTTGAAGTATTATCTTTAGAAAAAAAAAGAAAAAAAGAAGCCTTAAAGAAAAAAAATAGAAAAAGAAAAATATCAGAGGCACAAAAAAAAAGAAAAAAAAAACCAGAAGCAAAAAGAAAAAATGTTTCGTTAACTTATTCATTTCAGTATGTCTATAGTTGTTTAAGTTTGTCTTAAACATTCATTCTGAAGTTTAAGAATTGTGAGTCGTTTGTAAATAATCGTGTATTGATTTCCTTTTTGGCCATTTTCAGAGTAAATGTACATTTTTATTACTCTCGATTTCCCTTTCTTCTTCATTTCCTTTCCAAACCTTAACCCCAGCCAACGTTACACCCTGTTTTAAGTCCCTTTGATTTAGTGTCTTGAATTCATACTAAGTGGTGGAGATTTGATATATTGGCAAGCTTATGGTAATTTCATTCTAGGTTGTGACTTGAGTGATTTCTTGAAATTAATTATAGCCTAAACACTTGAGTGCAATGAGTGATTTCCGTGAGGGTGTTGTTGATTTTAACTCATACCTTATATACATGGTCAAAAGCTTGTTTGCTGAGATTTTTCAAGTGGTTACATTGTATGTTTAAACATGAATAATGTCTTGGTTTTGAGAGTTGATGGCTGATAATCTTTACATTATGGGGGGATCGGGAAAGGTTGGTAAACACGAAATTATAAGAGTAAAGAGCTGTTGACATGATCTGATATGCTTAGGGACAAGCATTGGGTAAGTGTGGGGTGTTTTGATAAGTGTCCAATTCAACGTTCAAATATCCACTTTAGTGCTAGGTTATTTAATTAATTTAGTGTTATTTCGGATATTATTGCTTGTTTTGGTATGATTTGCCTCCACGGGACTCAAATGATTAAAAGGAGCAGAAGTGGACTTAATTGAAGCAAATTTGGACTAAAAGGGAATTTGGAGCTGATTCAGAGGAGCTGAAACGAAAATGGAGTTAGTCTTGCCCAAGACTAAGGATTTCGGGAATCGCAGACTCCAGAATTGATCAGGACTCTCCCTTATTCTATCAAGAATGAACCTGGACAGTTGGAAATGACTAAGCATGCACGAAAATAGGAGATATGATAGATTAGAAAAGATTTGTGATTAGGAAAAACTATCTTTTTGTTAGCTAATTTTTAGGAGAGGTTTTTCTCTATAAAAGGCATGATTTTACGTTCTTAAAATTGGTTCTTTTTAGGTTTTATTTTTCGGTATAATTTTGTTCTTTTTTTTGAAACAGAAACATGTGTTCTTCCATGGCTATTTGTAGCTAAACTTCTTTATTTCGGTTAAGGGATAATTCAAAGGCAGGAATCTTCAAGTATTGTGAGATCGTTTCTCTTCTAGTATTTTCTCTTTATTCATATCATTTGTTTATTCACTGTGTTTAGGGATTTTATCTCAATTGTTAGTTTGCTTTTGAATGATACGGCTGATTGTTCATTTGATTAAATTGGCATACAACTATCTGATTAAACTAGATAATCAACGAGTCATTATATAGTTGAATCTGTAGCAATTGATGCTATAAAGTTGAAATCTAGATTGTATTTGGGGATAATCAGATTGACAACTGAGAACTCTCCATGTGACATTAATACATCTATTTTCGACTTTATCACATCAAGTGAATGAGTAATTAAGTTTCTGAATCGATATCGCTGAGAATCGGTTGGCTTAGATTAGGTTCTTCTAATTCCTAATGCTGTTAACGGGTTAAATCTTAGCCGTTGAGGTAAGGTTATTCGTTAATTAGGAGTTAACTACAGTCTTACTTGGTTAATTCATTATTTAGGAAGAATATACCAAACTAGTCTGATATGCAATTTAGAAGAAACATCATTTCTGTCAATGATCAAGACTAACTGAATTCCTTGCCTGAGAATCCCTTAGCTGAAATTCTAATTAATCATTTTATTCAATTTCAACTCAACTCTATTACTTTTGTTAATTTAGCAATCAACTATTCCAATCCCCCCTTTTTACTTTTTATTTATTTGCTTGGTTATATTTACAATTAGATCAGTATTAGTCCTTTGGGTACGACCTTTGCTTACCCTTGTGCAAGCCTAAGGGTTGTGAAGTTATATTTATTTTTGGTGGATTCGACAACCGTCAAAACGTGACATGCTTACAAATATAAATTCGAGCAGAAAAAATATCCAAACAAAGAAAACCAGTATAATTCAGAGAGTCACCTAAATAGACACAAAGACAGGAGCGATAGTCAAATTTGTGTCAATTGTAAGAACGAATGAGTGGAAGCACACCATAACCAAAAACACAAAGTTGAATAAAATCTGGTTCTTTCTGAAATGCTTTAAAATAATGTGAGACTGATTGAAGCACACGTGTAGGAAGATAGTTGATTAACTGAATACTATAACTCATAGCATAATTCGAGTATTAAAAAGGGATAGATGCATGAGCTAGAAGTGTGAAGCTAATGTCTACAACATGTTGTATCTTTCATTCAGAAATACCCTTTTGTTCATAAGTATAAAGACAATCTAGTTTGTGAAGAATGCCATGTTGACCAAGAAAAGGTCTCAATTTCTGAAATTCACCCCCAAAATCATAATAAAAAAATTTAACCTTAGCAGAATGTTGAGAAACAGGCACAGCATGGAATTGATAAAAATATATAAGCAACATCACTCTTATTCTTGATTAAAACAAATATCCAACTGAACCTAGTGAATTCATCTATAAAGATAATAACATATCTATGTCCCAAAACTGAATTAACTGGGGTAGGGCCCCAAACATCAGAATGTAATGATTCAAACATATAAGTACTTTTGTGAATGACAGAAGGTAAATTAAATTTAGAGAGCTTGTTATGGGGACAAAAACATCACACAGAAGGAGTCTTAGAAGTAGGATAGTTATTTTGAGTGATGACTTAGTTACCAATGTAAGATTGACAATGACCAAGACGAGCATGCCACTGTGAATGTGGAGTCTTCTCTCCTACCAATTCCTGCTTCAATGTACCAAGAAAGGTGTACAATCCATCTTTACTCGAGCCTTGCAAGAGGATTTCCTTGCTGACCTGATCCTTAATCAAAAAATGATATGGCCAAAATTCAAAGAAACATGAGTTATCATAGGTAAATTTTTCCACTAAAAGTAACGACTTAGTGAGTTTAGGAACTAATAGGACATCTTTAAGTTTATATCTATGAACTCTAGAAGTGCTTAAATGAGAAATTGGCAAACCATGACCATTACCAAACTGAATGTTGTCAAAACCCTGATATGGAGCAATTTGATTGAGAATTTTTTCTATATTCGTCATATGGTGAGTGGCTTCAGTATTAGGATACCAAGGTTGATCAGTTCCATCAAAATCATCAAAGGAAGGATAGTCATGAGGTCTCTGAGTCCAAGTCATATAAAGTTGTGGGCGACTAGGTTGGTACGGGCATCTCTATCTGGAATGGGGATGGGGAAAACACGGGACTGCAAGTTTGAACCTTGAAATTGAAATTTCGATGTACATCGATATGCCCAATGATGAGTGTCACCACACAAAAAGCAGCTGCTACATTTTTGGTTACCTTTCGGATTTGCTGCATCAGTTTTGGTGGCTAGGTTGGCCATAGGAATGGGATCAGTACTTCTTAGCAGCAGCTCATCTCGAACTAGTTCATCATAAAGCTCAAACCACTCAACTAGAGAACCTCATCATACATTCAGGGTTGTGATCACATCATGATATTTAGACCCAAGTGTAGGTGTCGCGGTCTCGCCCGGAAGACCCGGGGGGTGGACACCGTTAACGACAGATGCTGTGATTGGCGCCGAAAGCAACCAATCGTGGAATCAAGCTGCTTGGCAGGACCGAAGCTCGGAGTATGGAAGAGTCGCCACCCACGAATGGGAAATGAACACCGATCCCTTGCGGGAGACCGGTGAGGGTTCGGGAAATTTGGGTACGAGCCGAGAAGGCTAGCTCCTTTCTGGAGAAAGGCTACTAGGCACCCCGACATCGTCCGGTTCTGAACCACCGGCCTCCTACTTAGCATGTTAGGTGCTAACGGACTAATCGCATATTTCTTTAAGTTTAAAATTCATTTGAAACCTTTTCTTTCTCGTTTTGAAAACCGTTTTAAGCATATATTATGGAAAGCCATTTTAGTAAAGAATCACCCATTTACATGAATTTAGAGTATGGAGAAGAAGGAGGGAGGTAGAAGAATTGATTAATTACAACATGAAATGTACTTCAAACTACACATTAAGTCTAAACTAATATTCACACCCCAAAAACGTGTTTATTTACATGGTTCGTGCCTCAATCGTCGTTGAAACGATTTAGGCACGTTTCAAAACCCCGTTGATTTATTTGCTTGTCACTCGAATCGTCGTTGGAATGACTCGAGTGCTTGAAAACATGAAATAAGAAGATTCAACCAAAAAACGTGATTAAGCATACAAGTCCATTTATTTTTGTACAAAATCGTTTAAATAGAAAATCGATTCAAAACTCTATTATTTGCCGAAAAACGCTTTTAATTACAAGGTTCGCTTAATCCGCCTTTGGAACGGATCAAGGTTTTAAAACGTGATACTTTAAGAAACTGTTTGAAATAGAAAATGAAATTAAAATATTTTATTTATCTTTTTGAAAACATTAAAAACCTTGAGTTAAGAAATCAAATTAAACCCTCTCTTTTACAATCTAACCCCCTCCTTGAAATTTATTAACTAAAAACATGATTACTTCTTCCAATATACAACACCTCAAAAGGACCACTCCTAATATAGTTAGGTATATATACATATATTCAAATAATTAGAAAACATATACTTTTATAGGAAAATAACTATTATACTATACATAATAATTAGATTATTATTAAAAATAGTTAGGAAGACACAAAGTATAAAGACTATATTTAATGTCCTAATATACTCCTATATACATATATGATCTCTAATTTAACCCAAATATATCTATAAACACAAATAATGTACTAAGGGCCCATAAACTCTCCAAAATGGCCCATAAAGTCACCAAATATCAAAACAGTCCCTACTCTTACCGAAAATCAAAAGAGAATCCCAAAACAAATAGCCAAAATAATACTCTATATAATACCCCAAAATAATTACCTAGGTTATCTAAATAAACCAAAATGATACCATATTATATACCCTCAAACAATTAACCCAAAATAATACCCCATAAATACATATATATATATATATATATATATATATATATATATATATACAGTAAAACCTCTATATAGGAATACACTTGGGACCGAACTATTTCTATAACAATTGGGAGGTTATTACTAAATAGAGTTTGGTATAATAAAAAATTTCAACACATATAATTTTAGATTTTAAATAATACCACTTGAAATTGGTTAAGATTATCATAGACATACATGGTTTATATATAATGTATAACAATAGACATTAATGAAATAAATTAAATATTTAGAATTTCAATTTAGAGTTTAGGTTTTTAATATATAGATAATTGAAAGAGTTTTAAGGAAAAAATATAAACATCAATGAGAATACTAAATATTTATAATTTCAAGTTGTAGTTTGGGTTTCCAACTCGTAAATAATTTCAATAGTTTTTTTTAATATTTTATGATTTAGTTTGAACTCTTAATATATACATATGAATATATAATTATTACTATATGGAGGCATAATTTCTAAAGGTAGGACTTGAAAAGTGTATAACAAATAACGTTTTGGAGGTTATTCCTATTTATAACTGGCCCAAGTTGGGACCGAGTTTTTTTATAACAAAATAGAGGTTATTACTATATAGAGTATTCCTATATAGAGGTTTTACTATATATATATATATATATATATATATATATATATATATATAGGTTAATATATAATTAAGCACCTAATCCCACCTAATCGAATGTAAATAATTTAACACCTTTAAATGTCTATAGATATAAATATAATAAGTGTAAAATAATTAGCATTTAAAATACATAATATTCATATGTATAAAACTAAGAATTAACCATTAAGTAAATTAATTACAAGACCACCAAAAGTCCCATAAATGTATTAATTATATTAAGATCCATGACCCTAACATATTTAATTCTGAAAAAATGGAACAGCAGCGCCTCAAACGGGCTTTTGGAAATGCTGGCAGATTTAGTGACTGAAAATCCGTCTGATCTGCTTTTAGTGACAAAAAACGGAAAATCCCAGAAACAATCCCTCAACATTCCAGATTTGATGAAAAACATTAGATCTGCGCTATTTAATCATTTTAGCCTCCAAACTACCCAAATCGGAGCATAGTTCATAACGGAGGATTCTAAAACGACATTTTATTGAAAAGAATGGTTCAAAACGTTTATAAACACACGGATCTACGACGTTTGGATTCCGAACTACCCTTAAATCGGGTCATGGTTCGTGTAACGGGACTACGAAACGAAGTTTTTATTTCAAATCCAAAACCAAAAAGTTATTAAGCAAGAACAAAAATTAATTTAACAAATCTAAACAATAAAAGTGCAATAAAAGAGTAAATGAAGAGATCTAAATAACAAAGATACAATGAAAGAGTAAACGGGTCTAGTTCCTCGGATTATTACCTCTCAATCGGTAATGGGAATGCCAAATCAAGTCGATTTATTGTGTTTTGAGTCGGTTTTTTGTGTTTTTGGACGAATTCGGGTCTCGTCGAATTTCTACAGGGGTTCGGGTTTTTCTTCACCTCCCAAATGCCTTGGGCTCCATCCTATTTATAGGCAAATGGAGCCCTAAACTTAGTTTATTTTTGGCTCCAAACCAACTTGGAGCCAAAGATAAGCTAAGTAACCCTAGAAAATTTCATGAAAATTTCCATGAAATCATTGTTATCATTACCATTATTATTATTATTATTATTATTATTATTATTATTATCATTATTATTTATTTGTTATTATATATATATATATATTTTTTTTTTTTTTTAATAAATCCTATAACTAAAGAATGCACTTGGTCATTCGGCCAAGTGCAGCAAAATGCACTTGCCCGAATGCCAAGTGCAGGGGGTTGGGCCTAGGTGGCCCAGCCCCCGTCACGGGCCGTCCAACGGCCCGTGACGTAAATACCGGCCCCCGGCAGAGCTACGTTTATATGTATATTAGAAAAGGGTTAAGGTGCAAAAATACCCCTAATATTTTGAGCCAGGAGCAATTTTACCCCTAACGTCTCAAATGGTGCAATTTTACCCCTAACGTTGGAAGCCAAGAGCAATTTTACCCCTAACGTTAATAAATTGGGTCAATTTGAGAAATAATTCATCAAACTGTCTTCTCGGTCATGAATCTTGTCATCTACATTTCATACGTGTGTCATTTTATCAGTAACAAATCATAAACATACGTTGGGATGATGTGAAAAAAAATAAAAAAATAAAAAATATACTGTCTTTTTGTACGAATTAGACAAAATAAATTCAAAAAATTCACCAAATTTATAAATATTAATCTCAAATTCTATTATTAAATTATAAAAACCATGAAATCCTTTTTTCAGAACGAATTGTTATGCAATTGGTGCTGAATAAGGAACAAAAATATCTGTGTTTTATAATAGTGTCTGAAATTGACCCAATTTGTTAACGTTAGGGGTAAAATTGCTCTTGACTTCCAACGTTAGGGGCAAAATTGCACCATTTTAGACGTTAGGGGTAAAATTGCTCCTGACCCAAAACGTTAGGGGTATTTTTGCACCTTAACCCATTAGAAAATAAAAATAAAAATAAATTTTTAACTAAATAAAATACATCCAAAATTAACCAAAATTGATAACGATTTTCATCGAAAATGATTTTAGTCAAAACCGATTTTATAAAATTAGCTTTTATAAAACCGATCTATATATATTTTGGATTGCTCGAATACCAAAACAAAACCCCTATCGACCCGGGATTTTATTAATAAGAAAAGAGCATGAAATACCCCGAACTCGACGAGACGATTTAAGATTTTATTTGCAGAACCGATTCGCCCGTCGCTCGACTTAATTTCCGAATTCAATCAAGCCGGCCTCCACGGTTCCTTCGAACAATGTTTTTTTTATTTATTATTTTTATCGACTCATCATTTATTTTAATCGACTGATTTGGATCCCTTTTTATAATTTTTCTTTATTGGTCCTCCGACCCCGGTGTCTACACCAAGATTTTTGAACATGGTAGCAATAATATGAGTAATACTGGCCGGTGTGCCTGCAGTTGCTAATTCATTTGCAATGATTTTGATTTTTTGAAGGTAAGCAGCCATAGATAAATCATTCCTCTTCAAATTATTGAGTTCAATGGTGAGTTGAATTCTCTGATTTTCAGAGATAGTCCCATACATACGTTCTAGGGAAAACCACACAGACTGAGTTGTTTCCATACTTGTAACAATAGGAACGACCTCTTCAGATAAGGACATAAGTATGGTGGCTCGAGTGAAATGATTCTGTTGTTACCGTTGATAGCAAGACGGATTAAAAACAAAGTTGTCAGGATTATCATAATCAATTCCAACTGCCCGAGGAATGAATTTAACGGGCGGTGGAGTGGTGCCCAAATAATGACTAGAAAAAACTCCCATAGCTTGAAGAGTTGCAATCACATAAGTTTTCCAAAGACGATAGTTTGTAGAACTATAAGTTTGATAGAGAATTGAGGGATATATGTCGAGGCTTCTGAATGGGGTACATGTTGGTTAAGGTATCAGTGTATTGAGCCATGGGAGATATGAATAAATTTGCTCAATGATTAGTATTTGGATAACCAATTGAATGATGTGAATCAACCGAGGAAGCAGGAACAGGTTCGGCAGAATAACCAATGGGTGGTCGGATATTAGAGGGAGGTGACGGTGATGAAGCCCAACCAGCCGAGAAAGGATTATGAATGGAATTCGAATTCCACGGGGAGAAAAGGTACGAAGCAGTGATGGAATTGAGGAAGTTTGGGATAGGAGCAGTTGAAGTGGGATTAGAGGATATGGCAGATGAGTTATGAATAGAGGGATTTGTGCCTAGATAATATAGGTCGAATCTCGAACCAAATTTTCTAACATATATAATAGAGATCCAACCTCATACCTACAAAGAAGTTGTAAGCTTAACGGGAAGCCTTTTATGGCAAAAAGCTATAAGAAGTGAAATTGACTCCATTTTGCCTAATTTGCCTAACAATGTGTGGGAATTAGTGGACCTTCCTCCTGGAACGAAACAACTAAGTTCTAAATAAATTTTCATATATAAAATGAAAGCAGATGGAACAATTTGATAAGTATAAGGCCACATTAGTTATAAAAGATTATAGACAAAATGAAGGTCTTTATTACTTTGACACGTACGCTTGTGTTTCTAGACCAACCTCCATTAGGATGCTACTCAAAATCTCCAGTTTGCGAAATCTTGAAGTACATCAAATGGATGTTAAGATAGTTTTCCTGAATGGAGATTTGGATGAAGAGATCTACATGAACCACTTGAAGATTGTATAACTCCAAGTCAGGGAAAAAAGTTTATAAATTGGTAAAGTGTTATATGGATTAAAGCAAACATCAAAACAATGATATCATGATGGCTAGCAACTATTAAAAGTGTGACATATCTATTCATGTCAAAATTGCGAATGAAGGATATATCATTCTATGTTTGTTTGTGGATGACATTCTTATTGTGGGTAGTAATGACAAAATAGCAAAAAGAACCAAGGACATGCTAAACTCTCGGTTTGGTAAGAAAGATATGAGACTTACATATGTGATTTTGGGCATCCAAATTAAACATTTAGGTAACAGTCTTATTCTGACACAGTCACACTACGTGGACAAGATACTTGATAAATTTAGTAAGAATAGTTCCGGTTTAACGAGAACTCTGATAGATACCAAATGGAAAACACAAGGATTATAGGCAATTTGATGTATTTCATGAGTTGTACGAGACCAGATAATGCTTTTATTGTTCTTTTAGCAGTTAAGTAGATACCAGAGTAATATTTTGACTTAAATTGATTTTAATGGTTTTAACTGAAATACTGCAATATAATTAAGCATTTGTTAAACAATATTGTGTATAATCTATGAAGCACGGACACGGGTGCGGACACGGTAAACGGTATTTTTTAGAAAATATGAGACACGAGTTCGGCGGGACATGGAAAATTTTATATAATTAATTATATATTAGATATAAAAATATATAAAAAAAACTTGCTAAATCATAAATAACTCATTCTCTAATCCATAAAAAAACATCCATAATAAGATAAGCCATTAAATCAAATCAAACCAAACCAAAGTACTTAATCTTCAAGCATTTCATTTTCATCATTTTCTTCATCTACAAACACCATCGACTCCAATTCCGGTTCATCAAGAGATAGATCGATAATCTCAGGGATTCCCGCATTATCTGGTGACTCAAATGCATCTCCACCAATATCCCACATTCTTGTCTCTCCTTTCTCATATTGTGGTGTCTTCCTAGAAAGAAGACGCAAGTTAGTGTGGACAAACACTAGATCCTCCGCACGTTTAGGAGTGATTTTGTTTCTTCTCATTGAATTGATAAAAGAGTAGGTACTCCAATTTCTTTCACAACCAGAAGAGGATGTCCATTAACCAAGATGCTCGATTGCTATATATCTAAGCATAGGAGTACCGACTCCATAGGAGAGCCACCAATAAGATGGATCCATTTCACTCCTATCATTAATGGAATCAAATCACCAAACTCGTCATGCAAAGATGAAAGTTAGCATATTCAATTAAAAAATTTCTACGATCATCCCCATTTAGAAAATAGCGCCTAAAACACTTATTTCTTTCAGTAGAAATCTCCACATTATTATGGGGAGCTACACGTCCAACACCATTTTTAAGCCAATCGTCAGTATAGTACCTACAAATGTTAACGATTAAATTAAATTTCTAAATGGATGAACTACAAATAAAATTATTTATATCGAAGAAAAGACTAAAAATTTACTTAGGATTCAAGGAGTGTGCCAAGCAATGAAGTGGGGTGTTGCTTTTGTTCCAACAAGACACTAAAATTTCGTGAATCACATTGTAAAATGTAGAATCCTATGAAGAAACGTCTTTGTGCTCATGTCTAAAGATAACAAACTTTATCTTGTCAATCATTGTGTCCCATATATCATAGATCAAGAGAAGACATGGTTTGTCTGTGTCTGCAATATTTAACATTTCATAAATATGCTCAGTGAAATCAACAATGTATCTAATTTTGTCCCACCAAACATCATCAACTACCCTTGACTTGAAAAAAGCAGTTTTCTCCTTATCTTCATCCTTAAAACTATCTCATTTATCACTAATAACTACAAGTGCCATCGTTTGATAGACAACATTCTTCTAAGCATCACAACTACAGAAGCAAAACGTATACGTGCAATTGACAACATCTTTAAATTGGAAGATTAATTGTAAATAGCATTACTCAAGCTATGATTAGTAATGAAATTCTTCATTCCAAATGCATCATTAGCAACTTCTGTAATCCCCTTGCATTCACTGTAAGTTTCAACATTAGTATCCTTTGGTGCATAAATTTCTTTTAATGCCAAATTAAGAGTGTGGACTATACAAGGTGTCCAATAAATATATGGAAATTCATTTTCCACCAACAACCCTGTAGCTCTACATACCGGTGCATTATTTGTTATCAATTGAACAACATTTGATTCACCTACTACCCTAATTTGCTCTTTAATCAAATTAGCAATGAAATGTTTATCTTTAAACTCACATTCGCTATTCACAGCTTTCAAAAACATTGGTCCACTCTCTGATGTAGCCATGAAGTTGATAATTGGCCTTCTTTGAGGATCCATCCATCCATCACTAACCAAGCTCAAACCATTCTCCACCCATTTACTTTTAGTTGGCATCAACTGTCTTTCAATAGTTGCTCTTTCTTTTTGCAATAACGTAGTCCTCAACATATTGTATCCCGACGGCAAATATCCAATTATATTTTTGATTGGTAGCCAATGTATACGAACTCACAAAGTATGGGTTCCTAGCAAGATGAAAAGGCGGCCCGACAGAATAAAACATTCTTGCAATTTCACTATGTAGTTGCTCAACTCGTTCGTTATTTGCTAACTTCTCCAAAGGATTTGTAATTGATGCCTTCCTTTTCCGTTGATCAAATGGTTTCACTCCTTCCACCCTAAAAGAGCTTGTTCTTGCAATACCACCCATGGTGCTTGTAAATGAACCACTACTTCGTGTTTGAGAAACAGGAAGTGAGAACGGATGTGGTTTTGCTTTGGCCTTTGTTGCTGCTTCTTCTTCCACATCTCTTTGCACTTGAAGATAAGAGTCTTTGCTTATTGCGGTACAAGCTTGAATCCCTGGCCTTTTAACCTTCAATAAATGAGCCTTGATTCGGAAAATAGAACCAGTAAATTGGTTGATACAAAACTTGCATTCAAACTTCACGTTACCTCCCCTTTTTTTTCTAGAAGTTTATCAATCACTATAACATGATTCCATAATAGGAGTTAACTTCACCAGATTTTGAAGTAATTTCCCCCATATTAGCAGAAGAAGCAACACTTATTGAATTTGTGGCGCTTGCAGAAGAAGAAGTCATGACTAAACAAAGTATGAAATTAGAAGGGAGATGAAGACTGAACAAGAGATGAAGAATCGGAATACCCAAAAAAGAAATCGAAAGAGAAGAAATCAGAATCAAGATAAGGAATCAGAATCCCAAAAGAAATAGGAAGAGAAGAAATCGCAATTGCAGATTGAAGAAATCTCAAATCTCAATTGCAGGAGATGAAAGCCCTAAATGTGCGATACGTACAGGTAAGAAAGAAATTAGTTATATTTTAGGATTTTTTGGCAAATGTTGTAATCGGCCCATATATTTTAAAAGATTTAAAAAAAAACCCTAAAAACTTTTACCTATTTTTACAATTCGCCGTATCCCATCCGTGTCCCGCTGAGTCACATCCGAGTCCGATGCTCCGGCCGTGTCCCCGAGTCCGACGAGTCCGACACGGCCACAGCGACCCCGGGAAAGAGTCTGTGCTTCATAGTTTATAACTCATTAACCTCCTTAAGTCCTTGTAATGTTTTGCAGATTCCACTCTGTTTCGTTCCAATCAAGATCCTAATTAATGAACTGCTGATTGTTGTGTAAGCAGAAGGCAAGATCCTAATCCCTTGGATTTGTCGTTAGGATTATTCCATTGGTCACCTAACCAACTCTTACTTCGTTGCTTCAAAATGTGTGATCTCTAATTTAGCATCTTCTATCATGCATGTGCTTTACAACTCATTAAACTTTATTCAATCCAAGTTGTTCCATCATGTTCCACGTATGCAATCAATAATAATTATTCTGAAAACTTTGAACCCCATTGTTTAAGGAATGTATATCATTTACCTAAAAAGTAAAATGTTTTTTTGGTTACTACTACTGAAATGTTAATTTCTTCTCTATCTCCATAATATTTTACACATGTTTAGAAACTCATTCACCAAAATAATGCATGGAGGAGCGGATTAAGTTTTAAAACTGAGATTAAAGAATTAATTTAACTTTTGAATAATGCTTACGACTGACGTTCCAAAAATATATGAGAAAAAAAAATTTGATATATGTAGTATCAAAATGTTGTATACAATTACAACTCATTCATTCATTCATTAATGTACAATTGATTACAAAGTCTCCTTGTCTATTTAATTGAAACTATTGAGAAGTGAAACTCTAGTTTTGATCATTCTTCTGAAAAGGGTTTGAGTTCCATCTTCAAGATGATGAATGCACAATTCCAAATCCTTAAGAAGAGTTTGTTCATTCTCCATTACTGACTTGTTGTTGGATCCCACCATTGATTCCAAGGCTGCATCTACCTTTGCAAATTCATTTGTGTTATCACTTTCTTCATCGCACCCTATTCTTTTTTGGATCATAATTTTTGTAACTAATGACCATTTATTCCCACTTGATAGTAATCTTCTTCCATTGACAAAAGACATAAAAGATTTCAAGATAGAGAGAGTGATTGCTTGAACCTCTCTCAAAATCCCAATAATGCTTGAGATCTCATTGCTGCTGTTATTGGGGATGGAAGAGAATACATGTAGAGATTTGAGATTGTTGAATGATTTGTGGATTGCCTTCTTTGCCATCTTTCTAGAGGTTAAGTATTTGGTAACCTCATTATGAAAGGAAGATTGTCTTCTTCGGAGAGTAGACTCAAGTTGAAGTGCGTATTCTTTAGACTGTAACAAAGCATCTTTGGAAGTGTTGCAAATATCAAGAAGACGTAGAGATCCATCTAACAATTCCTCAACCAATTTCTTGTTATTCTGTTGTGAAAATAAGTGCTGAGTTAGAGGAAGAAGAAGAAGCTTATCCACGGAATCATGCAAATCTTGGAGTCCATTCAACTGATGGACTAATGATGTTGATGATGATGAGCAATTATTAGTTGCCTCTGAAAGTGATCTTAGTCTGGAAATTTGATCATCGATATCTGCTATAATAGGGTGTGGTCTAGTGGGAAGACTCTCTGATCGAACATGGAATAGGGTTGAAGAAGAAGACATTATCTTTTATATTTTGGAGGGAATGAGAGTAGGAATTTATTTGCCTTGTTCTTCAATTGGCAATATATAGATGAATAGAAAAGAGGAGAGGAGACAAGAGGAATATGAGGCAGATCAGATGGGTGAATGATATTAAAAAAAATGAGTTTAGGATCTCTAGCAAAGCAATAAATTAAGCATTGTCTACGCAATGTCTCTTGCATAACATATTTCCAACTCATACGTTTATGATGATATCTTACTAAATATAAAACTATTCAAATATTTTTTGTGGTGATAATTAATTTTAGCACACGTGGATGCATGTTGATGCATATGCTGCAATTATAATTTATATTCTTCAGCAAAAATAAAATGATATATTGAATCTTACAAGTCTATCAAGAATAAAGAAGGAGCATTATAGTTGGATATTTGTTCATTAAATCACTCATATTTCAATTTGATTCTTAATTAAGCTCCGGATTAGTGGTGAACATCAAATAGATAACAATCTTTAAAAATGTATTTTTTTACATAATATTATAAATTTGTTTTCAAAATGTTAAAATACAAAATTTAACAAAAAAATCAAATAAATAGCAATCTTTTAACTACATTTTTATATCACAAGCTAACTTCTCTAAGTAAATAACAGAGACTCAATCACAAGCTAACTACATTTTTATATCACAAGCTAACTTCTCTTATGTCACAAGCTAACTATATTTATTTTTCTCCTCTTCATAACATCTAGGGATGGCAACGGGTACTATAGCCGTGGGTGCCCAGCACTACCCGACCCTAATGGGACTACGCGTACCCTGTATAAAAGGGTATGGGACGAGTATGAGATCAAAACCATTACCCGTTAGGGTAATGGGACGGGTATGGGAATACCCCCTAGGGTACCCGGTACCCGTTACCCGCCATAATTTTTTATATATTGATAAATATCATTGTTTTTTAGATGTAACACGTGAGATTTGAACTGCAGTCTTTTGTTTTTCAACCATTGAGTGATGCCACTAAGATGCTTTATTCTTATTAATTAAGGTTCAATTTGTTCAATTTTTAGACAAATGATTTATTAAATTTATGCTCTGTTAAATTTGTAATATTTTCGTTTTATTTATTGATTCTTAACGGGTAAGGGTACCCGCGGGTACCCGCGAATTAAATGGGACGGTTATGGGATGCAAAAACTATACCCGTTAGGGTAATGGGACGGGTATGGGATGCAAAAACTATACCCGTTAGGGTAATGGGACGGGTATGGGATGCAAAAACTATACTCGTAAGGGTAATGGGATGGGTATGGGATGCAAAAACTATACCCGTTAGGGTAATGGTACGGGTACGGGTAATTAAAAAATAAAAGGGTAAGGGTTTGGGATTGGCATTGGCATTACCCGCGGGTACCCTACCCATTGCCATCCCTAATAACATCTACAATTTCAACTAATCTTCTTGTCAAAGAGCCTATGTTCCATGTCCCAAAGCGTAACCTATTACCCCTACCCCTACCATTACCGCTACCGTGGACTAGCTGTTGTCCTAAAAACGTGAACACTAGCAAGTGCACTAGGTACAAGTAATAAAGTGATAAGTAGATATCGTCTCCACGATGATAGAACAAGCACACCCACACTCTTATAAAGGTAAGTATAGCCAAGTTTTAAAAGTAACTAATCGCTTAAGTTGATTTGAGGTGTGGTTTGACACGATGAAATATTAAAGCAAGCAAGGAAAATGAATTTAACTTCAGTTGTGAAAAGAACAAGTACACAGCATACGCAGAAATGACACAGAACAGGCACTCCACTCCTTGTTCATTAAGTAAAAACATCTTTGACTTAAAATATCTTTCACGAAAACCAGTTGAGTCAGGTGTCCCTTGTTCCTAACATTCTTTAAAAACAATCAAAACAAGTCTCCTTGAAATCGATATATCCTTAAGCTTTAAGAACAGGAAAGCATTTAATTGGAACAACTAAAACCTTTAACATTTAATTAATTACGTCTCCGTTTCATAATTAAATGTGCTCAATGAAAGTTCAGCTTTGCAAAGAGAGTCTCCTCGTAGTTACTCATTGAACAGCCAAGCCTAATATACTTAATGAGTTTAGAGGGAAGTTAACCTGCCCTTTTTACATGTTTCTGCTCCGTTGTATACCTGTTTAGTGAATTACTCACTCATGGTTGAATGACGTAAGACAAAAGTATAATGAGGAAAACAACAATTCATTAAACACACAAAACAAAATTACAAACTAAGGTTCAGATCCGGAAATCTGAATGATCATCATACAAAATGAGGGCTCCTTAAATAGCCCGAAATTGTCCAGAAATGATTGTTCAAGATAAAATAAAATAAGGAAGATATGGTCTAGCAGACTGTTCTGACAGTCAGGAACAGTCTGTAGCATAGAAGTCCGTCCATGCTTGATGATTTCTTCTATGAGGGATAGTTGTTTTGCCTCCAGCATTAACTCTTCTTCCGGAAAGGTCTTCAATGATTTAAGGATGATTGATCAAAGTTCTTGGGTACAAACTGCACCCATGAGTTCTTGTTCTCTTCCTTGTTCTTCGCTTTTCCGCGCTCCTTTCCTGCTTGTTCACCGTGTGGATTCTGCTACCGAACAGGCAGCTGCTTTATCACAAACAATCTGAGAAAAACGTGTATTATGAGAACGATATGTTGTATTATTGTTCCGTTTATACTCAAAATTTCTATGAATATTATACACATTTTGCACTTATCACTAGCTTATTTACCCGCAACCCTTGCATATTTGACACCACTCCCGGGTGACGACCTAGCAACCCTTGCACATTTTTCACTACACCCGGGTCTAAGAAATGCAGCGCGTCGCTGAGTAGGGAACGCCCCCACGATATTCATATAAATTAATTGATTTATTAATTTTTATATAATTATAGAACTTTAATTTAATAATGTAAAATTTATTGACTAAAAAATGAATGAAAAATATTTCAAAAATTATTAAAATAGGAGTAAGACTATCATTATAAAAAGTTTTTAAAATTCTAATAAATTTTACTAATGAAGAAAAAAATATATGATTTTTAAAAAATTATAATATTTTTTAATGTTAATTTAAAGATATTATATTAAAAAAATTACAATTTAAGAAAATTAATAATATATTTTTTCAAGTATATTAATTTCAGTGTATTTGTAGTTCAAAAACTTCATTAAAATTAATTAGATTAAATTTGAACTTAAAAGATACAAAAAATTTATGTATATAACTAGGGGTAATTTTGGATTTTCATTTACAAAAACAAATGTAAGGACTAAAGAATTGATTAAGATAAAACTTAAGGACCTTATAATAATATGATGGATTTACTAGGGCGTTAAGTAAAAACATAAAGACCTTATAATTATTTACCCTATATATAACTAAGTCCTTAATAATACAGAAGGCTTTGTAAATTTAAGATTTTGACAAAAGTTACATGATTAGTTTCTTAAGTTCACGTGTCAAAAACTCTTACATATAAAGCTTCTTCTTAGGTTATTAGAACTTGTTTAAACTGACATGATTAGTTTTTTAAATTCATATGACAAAACGTAAATTGAAATTTATCGCTTTAATCAAGTTTAAAGGGCCAGCAGATCACTGTGAATGGGGATGGGAATGAGGATTGCTATATCCACTCCATGGGATCCCCGCCCCGTTACCGTGTAAATTCACGTGGGGATCCCCAAATAAAATTGTTAATTTTAATTTCTAACCATTATTTTTATATCAATGTATCATAATAAATTAGTAACTTTTATAGAAAAAATATGTACATGGGCAATATAACCAGCAATTGCTGCTAGTTACATATTTCTGTAACCAGTTTGCTGGTTACAAATTAAAGAGTAACCAGCAAACTGGTTACAAATTAACCTATAACCAATTTGATGGTTACTCTGTAATGTAACGAGTACAATATTAAATGTTTTTGGTTATTTTTTTTAAATATTATAATTAAAGTTTTGTATATATAAAATTTAATATTATTAATTTATTAGGTATTGGGATTCCCCAAAATCGTGTATGTGGAGGGGATGGGGATGAAAAAATCCCTGAATCATTTAATGTGGATTTTCTGAAACCGTACCGTAAACATTTGGGACGGAGTGGTAAATGCATATCCGTCCCCGCCCTACACCGTGCCACCTCTAGGTTTAACTTTATAAATTAACTAAACCACCTCTAGGTTTAACTTTATAAATTAACTAAACCACAAGTATGGATTAGTTAGCCAAAAAAATTGATTTACATATCTTTTAGCTTCAAAAGTCATAAAGTATTGACCCTGCTTCCAAACTTTTTTATCTTTCTCCTAATTTTTTTTTTAATTAAGCAACTAAATGTAATATATGCATCAAAATATTATTAGGAGATTCAAGTGGATTTCTATTTAATTTTCTAATAAAAAAATGGGAGTGTTTGAACAAATACAAAAATACTATTAAAGAACTAGGGTATTCGAATTTTTGTTTTTCAATTGTAATTCTATTAAAGACATCAGCATGTCATATGAATCAGGATCGGAATTTAAAATTACCAAGGTACCTCGGGTTTTCCTTTTATATCTTTCACTTAAAAAAAATGTAGTCTCCACTTAAGTGGAACGATATCGTTTTTATTTGAGTAAAATTAAGACCTAAAACATAACCCTTCTCCAACCTTGGACATCCGCTCATTAGCAAAATAGATCACATCAGTAGAAGAGTTCACGACCAGTAATGGAAGGCACACCTTCAAAGTTTCACACTATATTATTTGGGAGTAAAAAAAAATCTAAAATTCAGTGGGAACAAGTTCTCCCATTGCCCGAACTGTAGCCTATATATATATATATATATAAACTTATGCATATATAGTTACAGAAGAAATATAAATGTTTGGATTATAACATTAAAGAAGCGAGGATTTACAACATTAAAGAAATGAGAGTAGCCATAGTTACAGTTATGACTTAAATCAATTTATTCATAATAGTCTCATTTAAACGTTCATTAAAAACCTTACAAAGTAAAATAATGTGGGACAAAACCATTTCATTATAAACTATTATGAACTATTTATACTGTGGGTGGGTAAGTGAAAGGTTTGGGAGGGGGAAGGGTAAATGGGTTTATGGTTATTGAAGATGATCTGTATGTAATTAATGAAAGGCTTTTAGTTTTGCAGATATCAAGACTTGAGGATTATAGCCCTAATAATGACTTTAAGATATGCAGATACATCAGAAATCGGATATGTATTGCTTATTTTTTTTTATATTACATTCAGAAAAATATTTGTAAAAATATAAACAGATTATGAGCATTGATGTCCAATTAATTTAAAATCATTGATATATAGAATTTCATGTTCATTTGAGTATGTTTTCATTATTCAGGTAAAAACCAGAAATTCATTCGAAGAAAAAAGCAAAGAGCCACATTTAATTAAAACAATATCATCTAAACAACAATAGGAAGACACTAAAATAAACAAATATGTCATCTGAAAATAAATTCATTGACATAATTGATTAAGACCTATATCATCTGAGACAAGCTACAACGACAGAAATTATTATACAAATCGCAAATATCAATATGCCAATTTCGCATATATCTCCTTGACCTTTTTAATTATTAGGATGTCATGCAATGACACTATAGGTGACGGTAATAATAAATAAGCTGTCATTATAACACGCATAATATGACAGCCTACAAAAAAGGCTTATGTCATGTGACGTGCCTCCACATGACAGAACCCAACCGTCGTCTGAAGGTCCATCAGACGGCAGCGAATCCCGTGACAGTTTTATTTCTTGTGGGATGACGGTTTTGAACCGTCATCTGAAGGGCTTTTGGGCATAGTTAAACTACTCAATTTTACAACGTTATCTAGGCGATGAATACTTTGGTTTGGTGTGTGTAACAATTTTGAACTACTCCTAAGCTATATGTGAGACAGTTTTTAGCGTACAAGCCCTTATAGGATGATACAGATTGCATTAAGTTACAATACGTAATAAACAATATTTCAGATTATACACAAGTGACAATTACTCTTGCAAAGACAATTATATGTAAACTGACCAACTTTGTTAAGTACTTGGATCGTGATTCCCTCTTAAGGCGATGCTAATTCTAATAGATTTAGAAATTAGGGCATGTAAGTGTCGTGGCTTGTCAATTCCTACGGTTTCCGAGTTGTCAATACGGGTGAGAAAACACCTATATGAATCCTAATGTATTTCGGAGCTTGTAATCAACCTACACAATAATCAATTATGAGAATCAAAGAAATGAATAAATATCAACAAGTATAATGAAACTAAAAATCGTAAATCATATATTGAAACTGTGAAAAGCGTTAAAGTAGAATACAACCAAATCTAGCACATGGAAAGAGAACAAACTAGCTAACGAGATAAAAGGGAAGAAGAATCAGCTCTTAGAACTAGCTAACTGGACTCAAAATCATCGTTTCGCATTCGGAGGTGGAACTTTCGAGCTTGGGGAAAGAGGATGGAGCCGTAACTTCGTCAGGATTATGGAGGAATTTTGTTACATCAAGCTCTCAAGGTGTAATGTGTTTTTATTGCATAAAACCTCAATGTCTAATTTGGTGCCAAGCACCCCTATTTCTATAAAAATCAGGCTCGGGGTATAATCAGAAATTACATTTTTCTTACATTCCTTCATAAAAGGAAACACTGAAATTGTGGATCACACGGCGTGTTAACTAATGACACACCGTGTGTTGAATGCTTTTGGGTGGTTGACGAGGGTGAATCTTAAACTAATTAGTCTTGTAAGGATGTAACCCATACGCCGTGTGGCTTAGCTGACACGCCGTGTGGACCTTTAATATGTTTCTGTATGAGATTAGATGTTTCATTATCAGATTAGATGATTTACATGGCATGTTGATCAGGTGACACAGCATGTTGAATAGTGTCGTTAAAATTTGGTAACACTCAATACCGCAAAGTCGGTACATGTTGCTATCCTTAGTGGGGTATCTTCTAACCAAAGAGTTTAAAATCGTAGGAAAAGCTGTGGAGCATGTTGTATCAAGTGTTTAACCATGTGCAACTTAGACTCTTGAGATTGATGAAACTAAAAACAAAAGGTATTCAGTAATGTTGAGATTCGACATTATTAATAAATGCACACGAGTGCCTTGTTTGCTTTTATATAGAAAAGATAAAAAGAGTTATAAAACTTCCATTTGAATCTATAATTTAAATTAGCACCCATGCATGTGTGTCCATGTGTTTATGAACTCAATTTGAGATATACAGATAAAATAAATAGATATTGTAATTTTAAAAGACAAGTATAGTTTGAAATAATTTTGTTTAATTGCATAAGATGATACACTGATGAGTTGGAGATATGGTAGTTAGGCACTGGACATTGCATAGACATTGCTGAGTTATTTCTTCCATCCATTCATTGACATTATTTTAATATCATTTTGCCATGAAAAGTGGTGTGCCTCATATTCCTCTTGTCTCCTCTTTTCTATTCATATATTCTTAGACTCATTTCAATCAAAGGCAACGCCTTTTATTCTTCTCCAGAATATAAAACAAAATGACTTCTTCTTCTTCTACTACTTTATTCCATGTTCGATCAGAGAGTCTTCCCACTAGATCACACCCTATTATAGCAGAGATTGATGATCAAATTTTCAAATTAAGATCACTTTCAGAGGCAACTAATAATTGCTCATCATCATCATCGCCATCGTTAGTCCATCAGCTGAATGGACTCCAAGATTTGCATGATTCCGTGGATAAGCTTCTTCTTCTTCCTCTAACTCAACACTTATTTGCTCAACATAATAACAAGAAATTGGTTGAGGAATTGTTAGATGGATCTCTACGTCTTCTTGATATTTGCAACACTTCCAAGGATGCTCTGTTACAGTCTAAAGAATACGCACTTCAACTTGAGTCTACTCTCCGAAGAAGACAATCTTCCTTTCATAATGAGGTTACCCTCCAGGAAGATGGCAAAGAAGGCAATCCACAAATCATTCAACAATCTCAAATCTCTACATGTATTCTCTTCCATCCCCAATAACAGCAGCAATGAGATCTCAAGCATTATTGGGATTTTGAGAGAGGTTCAAGCTATCACTCTATCCGTCTTGAAATCCTTTATGTCTTTTGTCAATGGAAGAAGATTACTGTCAAGTGGAAATAAATGGTCATTAATTTCAAAAGTTATGATCCAGAAAAGAATAGGGTGCGACGAAGAAAGTGATAGCACAAATGAATTTGCAAAGGTAGACGCAGCCTTGGAATCAATGGTGGGATAAAACAACAAGTCAGTAATGGAGAATGAACAAACTCTTCTTAAGGATTTGGAATTGTGCATTCATCATCTTGAAGATGGATCTCAAACCCTCTTTAGAAGAATGATCAAAACTAGAGTTTCTTTTCTCAATATTTTGAATCAGTAGTATAGTATAGTATTTCAAAGGTACACGATATAGAGTTGTAATATGATCAATTGTAAATGAACATCAATGAAACATTAGATATATTAATTAATGTATAGAAAGTTTTGAGAGTACATTCAGCAATAATCTTTCTCCTATATTTTTTAATATTTCAAACAGTCCAAACCCCTTCTTGGGGTGGCAAACCTTCTCTTTTATAGGTTTTGTGTCGAAGTGATACGACCGTGATGCCCCTAGGGTATGTTGGGTCGGATATGGCGAGTTCAGATCCGGTTTGGCCCATTTTGTCACTAAAGGTCGTGATTTGGCCCATTTTACCGTTTATGGGGTTTGACCTTTCGGGCTTGACCAGTGAATCTGTCTTGTGTGAGATCCATTTGCCACATCAGGAGTCTCCCCTTCTTAAGTAATAGCGATAGACATTGGTTACTCTGGTTTTTGCGAGGCAGAGGGCTTTGAAGGAACTCTGAAACTCCCAGGAAAAGCTTCGAGCAGTGAAAAGGCAAATGGAAACGAAATCGGGAAGAAAGAGAAAGAGAAGGAAGAAGAAGGCGTCTTCTCTTTCCTTGGACAGGGCACCCGTTACACGTGTCACTCTGTGATTGGCATCGAACAGAGTGCTCATTAATGTAAGTAATCATGACGGCGCGCAGAAGCTCAAAAGCCCTAAAGGACTTTAAGGGAACTTAGGGGGTGCTTCTGATAACATTGAGATATTATCCCGAGGACTAAGAGGGATATTCACCTAAAGAAACATCGCGTATTGACGAGATCCGACTGGCGGATCACCGGATCACCAAGGTCCCATCAAAAGAGACCCGCCAGCGAACCTATGAGGCGAATCTCCTTGAACACTCATTCGCCGTTAGAACGGTTGGGCCGACCTGGCCATAAAGACCATTAATGAGCTATCAATTGGCTAACCGCCAGTTTAAAGATAACTTGTAACCGCCATTAACGGAACATTAATGGAGACTTTCTAGTTACAGAAGGTTACAACTTTCTAGCTATATATAGCCTACGTCTCAGGCTATCCAGGTACACATTCACTTACCCTTTGTCAATTCAGTTTGCCCTCTTGTTCTTCCTTACTGACTTTGGCATCGGAGCTTCCCCCCGTCGAACCCAATGACGCCCCCACAGGGACGGAAGTTGATCAGAATTTCTCCGCTTGTCATCAATGGGACATGAATTCATGACATTTTTTTCTCCTCCAAACCGATTCGGGCTATTCATTGCTATTCTGATAATGATTGGGCGGCTATCTTGATGATCGTCGCTCCACAGGTGCATTCTGTGTTTTTCTTGGCACTAGCCTTATCTCTTGGCACATCAGGAAGCAGCCAATGGTTACACGTTCCTCAACTCAAAGTGAATATAAGGCAGTTGCCAATGCTACAACAAAACTTCTTTGGATCTAATCACTGTTGAAGGAACTCTGGTTTTTAATACCTCGACCTATTCAGCTTTGGTGTCACAGTGTTGAAGTGATTTACCTTACACTTTATCATGTTTTTCATGCACTATACACATTGAGTTGGACTACCATTTTGTGCGGGAACAAGTTGTTAATGGGTTCCTATCTGTTCGTTTTATTTCAACCAATGATCAAGTTGGAGATCTTCTAACCAAGCCTCTAGTGAGCACACGTTCTCTCCTTCTATGGGATCATCTGCGTTTAGGTCCTCTGATATCAGCTTGAGAAGGGTTGTTAGTACATATCTCCATGACTCCTTCTAGAGTTATAATGTAATTATGACTCTCCATATTTATCTGTATCATGATCTCATAACTAAGGTTTACTTCTATTAGAATTAGTATAGGGTTAAACATCTTCAATGTATAAATATATATCTCCTATAAAACCTAATTAATACAATAAAAAATATTCATTCAATTAATATCTTAGAGTTTACAATAGTGACGGACTTGATCAATCTCTATCGTGTGATGAGAATTATAACAAAGAAAAAGAATAATTGGTAGAAAGAGTATGAATCTATAAAAATTTAACATAAATTTTTGGCTTAATAGATCGTTTGCCTCCTGAATTTTTTTCAAAAAACTTGATTGGCCCCGTGAATTTTCAAAGTATCCCGATAGCCGTTTGAACTTGCATAAAATGTTTAGTTAGCCTCTGAACTTGCGTAAAATGTAATCAATTAATCACTCGGTTGTAAAAACGTAAGTTAAATAAGAAAGATGTGTTGCACGTGCCTAAGAATGTTATTACATAATTCACAATAGATTAAAACATATTAAAAAAAAAGTTCTTACTTGTTCAACTATAAAACTTTTTCTTCTCTAATATTAGAATCGCATATTCTAACCTTTGTCATTTTACTTTTTTAAGATGCGTGCAACATATCTTCCGTATATTTTACTTTTTTAAGATGCGTGCAACATATCTTCTGCATTTAACTTATTTTTTTTACAACCGAGTGGTTAATTGCTTACATTTTATGCAAGTTCATGAGGCTAATTGAATATTTTATGTAAGTTCAGGAGGCTATTGGAACACTTTGAAAGTTTAGGGGACCAATCAACCTTTTTGGATAAGTTCAGGAAACAAATGATGTATTAAGCTTAATTTTTTTTAATAATTCGATTTCTTATCTCATTCCTTTTTACAAAATAAATTACTATTAAAAAGAAAAGTATTAAGTGTAGAAGAATTTTTTTTTATCTATAATCTCTCTAAAGTTTTTTGCATGGGTTTGTAATGTATGAAGATTTGTTTGTTTTTTTTTAATATAAAATACCATATATCATTCCATTAACTTAAAAATCAAGGTACAACACGAAACAAAGAGGAATAAAACCTACATCCCATACATGCAAAGACCCACAAAGGGAAGAAATAGACTACAAGGAGCAATACATAGACTACAAAGAGCAATAAAAAAAACTACAAAGAGTAATAAAACTAGAAAAGATACAAGTACAACAAACATAGAAGTCATATTTTTCTTATAAGTCGAATCCCGTTGAAAAACCATTGTAAACCATTCTTCATCATTTAGGCTTTTCCGGACGTTCGGATCTGAATCCTTTCTATTTGTGCATCCACGCAGATCTATAGATCTACGGACAAGATAAACCTTTTACGTTCTTGCTAAGACCGAGAAAAGAATAAAAGAAAGAAGTATAACTCACAAGTGTAGATCTGACGGAAAAAGAAGTTCAAGAAGGAATATAGACTTCAAACTAACAAGAAAATGTAGATCTAAAGCTAAAAACGGAAACTAAAATATAAATGGGAGGAGCTTCCATCTTCCTCCTCTAAATGAACCTGAAAAGTGACGGTGTCGGTAGTAGTAGCGGAAATGAATTATATGGCATTAAAGTTGTCTAAACCAACTAAAATTTTTAAACTTTCAAAAGTCAAGTAGCTTATTAGACAAAGGTCATTAACCTTTTTTCTTAGTGTGGATATTATATTTAGTTTCCCTAACACTGCATATATATTCTAACCAATTAAAGAGATTAGAAAATGATATACCGGCAGCAGACAACACTAGTATTCTTACCAAAACTGGTGTACCATGCTGTATCAGGTGAATGACCACATGCGACCTCATTTTTTATCAGGTTAATTGCAAAATTGATCAAGGTTGGATTTACATTTTTAAACGCATTATAATCCATCTTATTAAATTAGGTACTGTCATTGCTCAAAATACTCATATTTTGTTCAAACCACCAACTCGTTATATACTGCATAGCCATAATTTGTGCGACTTTGTACATTTTTGTTGCCATTTTCGATGAATTTTGCATCAAATTCAATAGAAAATGTCGTAATGCAAGTTTTATATCCTTGCATCTAATAACACAAAATCACAACATGTTTAGGGTTTGTTAGGGTTTATCGGTTTAAGATTTAGGGTTTAGTTTTTCATATGATTTAAGACCTTATTAGAGTCATAGTTATGTTAATTAGTAGCATGTTAATAGATTGGAAACTTATTTAGGATGTATTGGTGTGATTGAATGTGTTATAAATCATTTTATTTTAGCAGCTCCATAATTTCGCAGTCATAAAAACATTTGGCAGTGGAAGCAACTGCGGATAAAATTCAAACTCCCCAATGAATCTAAAAGTGTATCGAAACCTCTCAATTGGACTAGTTTTTATAATTAACCCTTTTTTATATATGTAAAACAAAAAGATTTGACTTGATATATCACATCTTTTATACCCACGGATTCACCTCTTAAAATTTATAAAAGTTGTTGGCTTTCAAAAATTATTTAAAATAATCTATTAACTTTATAAAACTATTTAAAATTAGCTATTAACTATATAAACTTGCTTATCTTATTGTATTAGTTTTCTCAAGTGATATATAATAAGTTTTTTCTTTCTTTTCTTTTTGTCAAGCTGAGGGATACTCCTAACAGATTTTGATATGGCTTAGTTAAAAAGTTATTAATAAATGCACACGAGTGCCTTGTTTTTTCTTTGGTTGCTTCTTAATTACTATATAGAAAACAATTATAGAAATCTAGAATTTGAATTAGCAACCATGTGTATTCACGCATTTTGAGATATGCAAAAGACAAGTATAGTTTCAAATAATTTTGTTTAGTTGGCTTGGCTACAACTTCAACAATAACATTATATATCTCATGGTAGTTAGTTAGCCAATAAACATTGCGTAGACACTGCTGACTTATTGCAATTATTTAAAATGATTCGGCCATGAAAACTGATGTGGCTCTTATTCCTATTGTCTCCCCTTCTCTCTTCATAATTTCATATATATTCAGCAGATACCAATCAAAGGAGGCAATTCTATTTCTTGACTCATTCCCTCCAAAATATAAAAGATAATGGCATCTTCTTCAACATTATTCCATGTTCGATCAGAGAGTCTTCCCACTAGACCACACCCTATTATAGCAGAAATTGGTTGAGGAATTGTTAGATGGATCTCTACGTCTTCTTGATATTTGCAACACTTCCAAGGATGCTTTGTTACAGTCTAAAGAATACGCACTTCAACTTGAGTCTACTCTCCGAAGAAGACAATCTTCCTTTCATAATGAGGTTACCCTCTAGAAAGATGGCAAAGAAGGCAATCCACAAATCATTCAACAATCTCAAATCTCTACATGTATTCTCTTCCATCCCCAATAACAACAGCAATGAGATCTCAAGCATTATTGGGATTTTGAGAGAGGTTCAAGCTATCACTCTATCTGTCTTGAAATCTTTTATGTCTTTTGTCAATGGAAGAAGATTACTGTCAAGTGGAAATAAATGGTCATTAATTTCAAAAGTTATGATCCAGAAAAGAATAGGGTGCGACGAAGAAAGTGATAGCACAAATGAATTTGCAAAGGTAGACGCAGCCTTGGAATCAATGGTGGGATCCAACAACAAGTCAGTAATGGAGAATGAACAAACTCTTCTTAAGGATTTGGAATTGTGCATTCATCATCTTGAAGATGGATCTCAAACCCTCTTTAGAAGAATGATCAAAACTAGAGTTTCTTTTCTCAATATTTTGAATCAGTAGTATAGTATAGTATTTCAAAGGTACACGATATAGAGTTGTAATATGATCAATTGTAAATGAACATCAATGAAACATTAGATATATTAATTAATGTATAGAAAGTTTTGAGAGTACATTCAACAATAATCTTTCTCCTATATTTTTTAATATTTCAAACAGTCCAAACCCCTTCTTGGGGTGGCAAACCTTCTCTTTTATAGGTTTTGTGTCGAAGTGATACGACCGTGATGCCCCTAGGGTATGTTGGGTCGGATATGGTGAGTTCAGATCCGGTTTGGCCCATTTTGTCACTAAAGGTCGTGATTTGGCCCATTTTACCGTTTATGGGGTTTGACCTTTCGGGCTTGACCAGTGAATCTGTCTTGTGTGAGATCCATTTGCCACATCAGGAGTCTCCCCTTCTTAAGTAATAGCGATAGACATTGGTTACTCTGGTTTTTGCGAGGCAGAGTGCTGCTAGGTGATGGTCGCACGCTCTCCTTAAAATATTCCTGGGATATATTCTTTTCTCAACAGATGGTTGAGTTTAATGTTTTCCCTTATAGGGTGCGATGAAGAAAGTGATAACACAAATGAATTTGCAAAGGTAGATGCAGCCTTGGAATCAATGGTAGGATCCAACAAGAAGTCAGTAATGGAGAATGAACGAACTCTTCTTAAGGATTTGGAATTGTGCATTCATCATCTTGAAGATGGATCTCAAACCCTCTTTAGAAGAATGATCAAAACTAGAGTTTCTTTTCTCAATATTTTGAATCAGTAGTATAGTATTTCAAAGGAACAAAATATATTGATCAATTGTACATGAATCTATTAAGTAAAAATATTAAAAATGATAATCAATGAAACAATTTTCATAGTATTTCCAAACAGTTTTACTTATACTCTAAGTCAATTTCAACCACATTCATGCATAAATTCGACCAATTTTATTAAGTTCATCAAACATTTTAAAAACTCTATCAAATGACGCATCCATTATTCAATCACTTAAAGCATCAATCAGCTTCATTACAGCATTGTCTTCACTCTTATCCGTTGAAAACTTTTAACATCAAAACCACTACAAATATTAGTTTTAATAGAATTAGCAGAAGTAACATTCTCTTTCAAATCAAACTTATCAAAACCTAAAATTTCTTCTATTCCTTCTCCTTTTTGAACGGAGAAATAACATTCAACTTCATCTAATGTAAAAAGAAATAAAGCTAAGAGCTTTAGGCACCATAGTTTTTAAGGCCTCAAAATTTGTAATTATAATACATTTTTAATCTATAAAAAAGTTCAACATATAAATAACTCAAAATACTAATTAACTTACTGATATTGGACTAAATGATATCACGTGTGTGACGTCATCTCTATCCTCGTCATGACTCAGGCCCAAAGCATGATAAAGGCCCAAACGCATCCAAGACGGTACCAACAGAGGGGAAACAGTCGATGCGGCCCATCACCAAACGTCCAAACCTCCAAACCTCAACACATCAAAGGATCTTCTAGAATCCTACGAGATAAACGATTCCTCCCATGATTCAGAATCCTAAATTTGTAAGGATTCCTAAGGAGGTGACAACCTTAAACCTAATCATACACTATAAATACACAGGTATAGGCACAATGTTCGGTACGTTAACTACTATCACTAAACTAGTCCATACCTTTCCATTTGGTCCTAAATCACAAGCTGACTTAGGCATCAGAGTGGGTTTGTCGGACTCCGACCCCATGTGACCTGCATATTGTTTTATAGGCTCGAGTATGACGTCGGATCATCATCACGGTTGAGACACGTGACCAAATTCTGGTAACAAGTTATCATTGGTGTGGTGAACCTGGATTTCGATTATCCACCTTCTGTCAGAATATTCAATAATGGCTCATTTCGGTGGAGTTCATTCAGAGATCCACCGGAGTGACGATAAAGAAGTTGACCAGCGTGCAGTGCCCCCATCCCCAGTTAGATCCTCAATAACAACTCTTGGTCGAGTAAGTCTCCCAAAGGTTCTCCTAGAACTCAACGGCCATGCAAAAATAGATGGACGACGTAAAAGCTATGCATGAGTTAAAGATGGCCAATCTGCGGTGACAATTATGGAAAGCAAAAGAAGGTGAGCGAGAGAAAAACCCGCCCGGGAGGTAGAATCAAGTGGGGAATCCTCCAGAACCCCTAGAGACTTTTACCGAAGCCCATCACTTAGGCAAAATTATTCCAGATCAAGGAGCCCCCGCAGGCACCATACAGGGCGAAGGAAGCCAAAGGGCGAAGAAAAACCCTGTGGGTGAAGCAAACACCATTCCCCATCGAAACACCAGAGCAGTTGCCACCGAAGGTCCGAACTGTAGCATATAAGGGTTAAATAAAGCGTGCCCCTAAGCAAAAAAGACATCTTAGAGCTGCTCGAGAAGAACTCTTCTCGAAAATCTAGTTCTTGAGAGGAATATTCGAACTTAGCATAGACTAATACACCACTATCGAAGGAGATTCAAAGGCAGCCCATGCATCAAGGATTCCGGGTTCCAACCTTTGTATAATATGGAGGAATGGGCGACCCTTTTACCCATGTCAAAAACTTTCGACGAATCATGGAAGCAACTACGGCTACTGACGATGTCTTATGCCGTATTTTCCCCATTACTTTGAAAGAGTCAGCAGCCTTTTGGTACGAGCAACTCCCGCCTTAGTTTATTCGTAACTTCAATCAGAAGGTAGAGTCCTTCGTAGACCATTTTATCACCCCCAATACTTGATGGAAAGACCATGTTAGATCTCAATCGAGCGATTCAGAGCAAGGGGGAATCTTTGACCCAGTTCATTGAGCAGTTCCAAGCCATGGCCATTCAGGTAAAGGAATTCAATGTGGGCGGAGCTATTGATGCCCTGGCAAGCAATTACTGAACCTGAGCGCTGCAACAACGCATCATCACCGTTCGACCAAAATATTTCCATGAGTTAATAAAGAGCCCTAGAGATTACACTCGTTGGGATGAACATAAGTCGAACCCATTACTTCAAAAACAGCAGACCCCAACAATGATAAGCGTCCTAGGAAAGAAGAGAGCAGCGATCGAAGCATATACAAGCCTCGGGAGTAGAGGGATGGACCATGAAACCCCTTTAATGCTCCCCAAAAAGAAATGATCTTTTGGGTGGAGGATAATAAGATGTGAATCGAATACCCACCTAAACTCAAAAATGGCTGAAGCAACGGAAAATACTGCCACTTTCAAAAAAGCGAGGGCCATGAAACGAAAGACTGCCAGTAGCTAGCTGTAGAGCTAGAGAAAATGGTGGAAAGTGGTAAGTCGGACCGGTTCCTCAAGAAATACGATGAGGAAAGCAAGAAAGAAAATGATAAGAAGCAATGATCGAGCCCCTAGGGGCGTAATCAATATGATCATCGGAGGTTCCCAAACCAAAAGGAAGAGGGAGGAGATAGCCGCTATTGAGAGAGTAAAGGAGCAACGATCGGACTTTTATTTCAGCAATCTCAAAAATAAACCTAAGGGGTGTCATAATGATCCCTTGGTGATTGAAATGTTTATCATCGACTACAAGGTTCACCGAGTCTTTGTGGACACCTGGAGTTTCGTCAATGTTACCTGAAAAGTCTTCGAAAGCCTCGATATTGGTAAAGATAAGCTAAATAGAAGCACGACCCCCTTGTGGGAATCAGCGGTCATACGGTTCCTATACTCGAGAGCATCAGCCTAGAGGTAAAGGTCGGAGATTCAGACCCGAAGTGACAAAGCAAAGAGAACTTCTGGTAGTCGACACAGCGCTTCCATACAACGCCATTGTAGGGCATTTGCTCTTATCCAGCTCTGTAGGAGCCTTGTCTATTAAGCACCTAGTTTGGCAAATTCCCATGGATGAGGGAATGGCTATTAGCCAAGGAAATAAATTGGTAGCCCATCAGACGTACATGACCTCTTTAAGCATGAAGTCTAGGATCAAAGATAAGCAGGAAAAAGAAAAAGAGCACACCGAGTCTGTGGGGTCATTGGAGACTGTCTAGTTGGCTGTGTTGGGGTTTAGTGTCCTATAGACAATTGTTCCAGGATATAAACCTAATGAAAATGAATCGTTCTTTATATCATTTGTTTTAATAAGATATGGTTTCATAACTGTATAAAGGCAACCTCTTTTAAAGAACTAAATAAGTCTAGTAAAAGGAAATCCCTAAGTTTATTTAAAGTGATTATAAAGTGTTCATACAAGCATGAAGTGAGACGAAACATTATAATAAACTAATAAACTTAAAACCACCCCAAGTCAAGTGATATGTTTTGAATAGGGATTTACATAACACTGTTGAGACTTGCATGTAACAATGTTTTCTGTCGAGACAGAGAGCTGATCTCACCAGCTTCAGATATGCAGATATCTGGACAGTTACGTGGATCCAATGAAAGGGGTTCATTAGGATTGGGGGCCCGACTTGAGATAACAGGATGGGTAGATTTATCCTTGTCACCTGTTCATCTCATTGGTATTAATAGGTATAAGTAATCCTAAGACTCAAAGGAATGTTAATTGGTGATTCTGGATTATGGAATGTGATGCTTTGATCCTGTTGTAACACGATCCATAACATGGATGACTCTGGGGTGTGTACGGCAGACGTTGGGTATCACAAGCAGTAATTGCAGGATAGTTAAACATTGGATTGAGCATTTGTCACTCCTGATAAATGGGAGATACGTCCAAGGATCGCTTGTGGAAGACTTAACTCCAAATCCTTGCAAGGTGATAGCTTAAGACTTGAAATGCAGATTTCACTTAACCTATCTAATTGGAGTTAACTCGGCCTGTACAAGTAAAACGAACGTTTCGCTATATATGACTTGACATTATCCATAGTCATAAGATTCTGTTCAAGGATGTAGTTGATGAATGATCGAATTAAGGTCAACGACATAATCAACCTGTCTTCTTATAGCTCTGGGGGAATGTTTCGAATCTTCCAATCACAGTTCGCGTACTCATTCCGTTATACAAAGATTGAATATAATTTTAAGAAATTAATTTAATAGTTGTATACGGCTAGAAGCAATAAGAACCTAATGGGTCACACATAAGACTTGGAACCCAAAAGAGAAACAGATGTTAATTAATTGACGGAAGCCCAACTGAGTCCGCTAAGGCCCAGTAACAAAGGGGGGGCGATTTCTATGTGTTGTGACACATAAGAAATTAATTTAATTTTAACAATTATAATTAGATTATGATTATGGATTAAATTAATTATAGGATAAATAAGTCAGGAAGTTTAATGAGATTAAATTGCTTCTAATTATTATCCTATTAATAAGTTATTATTGTCTTTATATTTAGATATAATTATAGATAATAACAATAAGAGTTTTATTCTGAATTAAATTCTTATTCAGTAACCTAATTCTATCTGGCTATGGTTTAGATGGAAGAGGATATATAAACCCCCCTTAGCTGTAAATTTCGGCTACCCCAGGCAATCTCGGAGAGAGAGGATTTCGACCCCCTACTCTAGTGGATCATCTTTCACCGCTTGCTTCTGAATCAATTGATTTCATCTCTTTCCTTTACTCCTTGATCTTGTGTTGATTAATTAGAGGCAATCTACTTTGATTGCTATTATACGGTTGAGTTCTAACTTCGTTTGAATTGTGTTTTTGTTTTGTAACTCGGAATAAGAGTTGAGGGCACTACGCTTGCAACAGTGGATAGTTCATCAAAAGGTATTTCCTTCTATCCCTCTTTATATGAAATAACGATTAACGGATCTTGGTTAAAGTTAGGGGTGAGCATGGTCCGGTTTGGTCCAAAAACCGAACCAAACCGAATTGGACCGAACCAAATTACCTCTATTTTTTAAGACCAAACCAAACCAAATTATAATTCGGTTTGGTCTGGACCGAACCGAATTATTTTGGTCTGGTTCGGTTTGGTTCATGTTAGGACCAAAGAAAGCACTAGAAACCTACAACTACTTGTGTCTTGACTAACTAAATAATTATATAAAGACAATAATCATATAATTAGTTTTTCTTTTGTATATATAATTAGTTGAGAGAAAAAAAACATATTTAATTGTTTTTTCTTTTCTATATATAATTAGTTAATTAATTTAAAACCTTAAAACTAAAAGTAGTATACATTGTATTTTGGTTTGGTTTGTTTGGTTTTGTTCGGTTTTGGACCAGACCAAACCAAATCGGACCGAAAACCAAACTAGCTTAAAAATTAGGACTGAACCAAACCAAATTATAATTCGGTCCGGTTTGGTTCGGTTTTTTCGGTCCGGTTTTTTCGGTCTTTGGGTTTTCGGTTCGGTTATGCTCACCCCCAGTTAAAGTAAATAGGTTAAAAAATTTATATTTTCGCTGCCAAACGTTTGCCTATGTTCCTTCAGTGGTATCAGAGCATGCATTAAATCCGTTATTTCATATATGAAAATTAAAAGGTTTTTCAATCAGAATGAATAAATATTTATTGTTATGTTAATTAACAAAACTGTTTTGATTCATTAATTCTAAAGATAAATAAGTTTTAATTAATTATTAATTAAAATTGATTATGCATATGTTCCTAATTATTTTAGTTGATAATCATTATAACAAAAATCTATTTGTTTTATAGTTAGATTAATAAAAGTTAGTCACTGTAAACCCTCATCGAGGTCTGTGGTTTGCCCTGACCTTGGGAGTGGGTAGACCTACCCTTACCTAAACTTTGTTTCTACCAAAAAAAAAAGATTAATAAAAGTTAGTTTTATTGATTCTAAAGATAAAACAGAAAATCTTTAAAAGCTTTTCTAATATTCTGAAAATCGTTTTAAAACTGATATATATATATATATATATATATATATATATATATATATATTTAAAATAAAAAAATATCAAACAGTAGCTCGGGTTGCGCCGCGAGGCAGCAACCCGAACTACTGTTCTGTGGTTGCTGCCTCACGGTAGCAACCCGGGGCGTCTGGCTGTCGCTGCCGCAAGGCAGCGACGGGCCAGACGCAAAGCTGCTGAGAGACGGCAGCAGCTATATGGTCGGGCCCGTTACGGGCCCGGCCCTAGGATATATTTGTTTTAAAAAATAGTTTTAAAATAAAATTAGTTTTAAATATATTTATATATATATATATAAGTTTCAGAAATAAATAGTTTTCTGTTTTGATTATCGAATAAAAGAATTTATTTAAAAGTTTGTTTTACTTATTTGTAAATCAAAGATGTTAAATGAATTAAAAAAAATAACCGGGATATGCATAACAAAAGGGTTTGTATAGTTGTATTAATCTAATGTGTAATTGTTACATTTTAATTAGATTAGATATAGAAGATACAAAACTGATAGAATTAAAATTGGATGAAAGTTAATTTGACACGTTAATGTGATTAACCTAAATATTACATAAATATTTTATGTAATCAACCAATTAAATTTATTTAATTGAGTCTATGTATGGTTGGAGTTATGGACATGTTTGGACCCTTTATTTAGTCTTTTGGTATTTTGGAAATAGGACCTGTGTGTCCTGCCTATCTACTATCTATTATAATTTCTCCTCTCATCTAATTCCCTTCAAATTAATTGAAGTTTTCTTTAGTAGTATAGAAATTAATATTGATGTAATTTCAAGGCGCCATGAAGAAGACGGAGGACCTAAAAGAGAAATATGTAATAGTTAGTATTTTCCTAGGTTTGACATTTTATTCTGTTTCTGGCTCAACGGAATATTTTAGATAATATATCCATAACGCCAATGTATATTGTACGTGTCCGATGTATGCTAAAGCAAATCAAGACTAGGTTAGATTATGAGACTTAAAATAAAAATCTCTCACTAATTAAAAGTTAAGTAAATAAGCAAGTTATTAAAATTGGTTGCCCCTCCCTAATATTATAATTCAGCCGGCAGTACTGGGGGCCTTTGGGTTGTTGAGTAAACTCAAGCTCGGGGTCTTATGGTAACACCTGAATTATCGGAAATCGTTTTCATGAATATGGGGTAATACTTAAATTAGATTATGATAATTGGATGGGTAAACTCATGTTGTCATGAACTAATGGGCAATATGGTTGGGATTAATATGAACACGTATTAGTTACTAATGTGCTTAGTAACCCAATACCCTAGGAATCATATTATTGATGTGATTGATTGTATGAATCTACCTAACAAATGAGACTAGCTTGTTGAGTAAACTCAAGGTGAAATTTCAGGAGTTAGGATCCTAGCTCACTAAAGGATTTGTGAAATTCTTCGAATTAATATGGAGGGCTATTAATTTGGCAAAATAGTGGGAGCAATTTAAAATGAAATTAAAAGACTTATAATTTTAGATTGATATACTTTAAAGCAAATGAATAACATACGTTTACTCTGTCTCACTCTCAGATTAAATTAAAACACTCGTAAAATCATGACTAAAACCAATCTGCAAAATATACTCACCGATAATAAGTTGAACGATTCAAACTTCACCGACTGGTATCGCAACCTCAAAATTGTTTTGAAGTTTGATAAGATAGGGTATGTACTTGATACATCGATACCCCCTACCCCGACTGATGATGCTCCCATCGAAGAGATCGATGCTTACCAGAAGCATAAGGCTGATGACGATCACGCGGGATGCATCATACTTGCATCTGAAAGAGTTGTTTGGGAAACAAACTCGGTGCGAACGCTACGAGATATCAAAACTGTTATATCATTGCAGAATGCAAGAGGGCACATCTGTGATGACATATTGTGTCAAGATGATAGGCTATATTACCAAGCTTTCTAGTATTGGATTCACGATGGATCACGAGCTAAGTATGGACTTACTCCTTCAATCCCTCCCAGAGAGTTATTCACAATTCATCATGAACTACCAGATGAATGACTTGCAAACCTCTCTTGAAGAGCTTGCAAACATGCTCAAGACAGTTGAGCCCAATATGAAGAAAGACAAGGCAATACCGGCTCTTGTCATAGAGGGATCAAAGAAGAGGAAGCGGAACTTTCCCAATCCTAAACATCCCAAGAAAGGCAAGAGGGCCATGCCCACTAAGGGGAAGCAAGTGAAGAAGCCCAAAGGTGAGTGCCACTTCTGTGGTAAAGACGGGCATTGGAGAAGGAATTGCAAGGAGTACCTAGCATCCCTCAAGAAGGGAAAAGACGGTGCTTCAACATCTGGTATGTTTTATATTGAAATAAATACAATTTCACAGTTCGAATCTTGGGTATTAGATATCGGATGTGGATCTCATATTTGTATGAATATGCAGGGACTAAGACGGACTAGGGAATTGAAGAAGGGAAGCATAAACTTGCGAGTAGGAAATGGAGCAAGAGTTGTCGTGCTCGCTATTGGAGATTATGCTTTGAGTTTGCCCTCTGGGCTTGTAATAGAATTAAGGAACTGTTTGTATGTTTCAGAAATGTCCAGAAACATTATTTCTATTAGTTGTCTTGTTGATGATGGCTTTCATATTTCAATAAAGGACAAACATTGCGAGTTTTATAGAGATGGGATTTTCTATTTTTTAGGAATATCATTAAATGGGATTTATGTGTTAGACGATAAAATTTCTGTATTCGCAATTGATACCAAAAGACATAAGCTAGATGATTCAACTTACTTGTGGCATTGTCATTTAGGCCATATAAACAAAAGACGTATGCTTAAGCTACATCAAGATGGGCTTATAGATTCAATTGATTGTGAATCATTGGAAACATGTGAAGCCTGTTTAAAAGGTAAAATGATAAAGACACCTTTTAGTAATAAAGGTGAGCGTGTATCAGACACTCTAGGATTAATACATTCAGATGTATGTGGTCCTATATCAGTCCAAGCAAGAGGGGGATTCAGATACTTCATTAGCTTCATAGATGACCATACCAGATATGGTTATGTTTACTTGATAAAGCACAAGTCCGAAGCTTTTGAGAAATTCAAATGTTTCAAGAATGAAGTAGAAAATCAAACAGGAAAGAAAATAAAGATACTTCGATCCGATCGAGGTGGTGAATATCTTTCGGATGATTTTTTGAATTATCTAACTGAATGTGGGATATGCTCACAATGGACACCTCCTTATACACCACAACACAATGATGTATCCGAAAGGAGGAACCGTACCTTACTAGATATGGTACCCCTAAGGAAACTATGGGGTATTACTTCTATCATCCAGATGATCAGAAATTAATAGTATCCAAGCACGCAACCTTCTTAGAGAAAGAGTTTCTCGAAGAAACAGAAAAGGGAAGCATGATTGAACTTGATGAAGTTCAAGAAGAAGAAACACCAGATGAAACAACAAAGGCGGTTGAGGAACCCGAAGCAGTCCCATTAGATGAGACTCAAGTGCCACCACCTACTGGTAGATCATAAAGAGTTCGTGAACTCCCAGTTAGATACGGTTTTCTTGTGGGAGATGATGATGAGGTTCCCGTGTTAGACGACGAACCCGAAAACTAGGAAGAGGCTCTCACCAGTCGAGATTCTAAAGCATGGCTTGAGGCCATGAATTCTGAAATGGATTCCATGTACACTAACCAAGTGTGGACTTTGGTTGATCAACCCAAAGGGATAAAACCCATTGGGTGCAGGCGGATCTTAAAGAAGAAGACCGACATGGATGGAAAGGTTAGCACCTACAAAGCTAGGTTAGTAGCGAAAGGATACCGTCAGAAACAAGGAATTGATTATGACGAATCTTTCTCTCTAGTAGCCATGTCCAAATCAATCAGAATAATGATCGCTATTGCCACTCACTACGATTACGAGATTTGGCAAATGGATGTGAAAACAGCTTTCCTAAACGGAAACCTGCTTGAGGATGTATATATGATGCAACCTAAAGGTTTCACATCAAAGGATGCAACCAAGGTTTGCAAACTTCAGAGATCCATTTATGGACTCAAGCAAGCATCAAGAAGCTGGAATAAGCGTTTTGACGAAACCATAAAACAGTTTGGTTTCGAACAAAATTGCGAAGAAGCTTGTATTTACAAGAAAGTAAGTGGGAGCTCAGTTGCATTTCTCATATTATATGTGGACGATATATTACTAATGGGAAATGACATAGCTCTACTACAGTCGGTGAAAGTATGGTTATCAGGTAACTTCTCCATGAAAGACCTTGGTGAAGCAGCTTATATACTAGGGATAAAGATCTATAGAGATAGATCAAGAAGACTGTTTGGTCTTTCACAAGCTACATACATTGAAAAGGTGCTAAAGGGGTTTAGCATGCTTGAATCGAAACGAGGTAACTTACCCACGGTCCATGGGGTAAAGTTAAGCAATCATCAATGTCCTAAAACCGAAGATGATAAGAAACGCATGGCTGTAATTCCGTACGCCAGCGCAATCGGTTCGATTATGTATGCTATGCTTTGCACTAGACCTGACGTAGCGTTTGAGTTAAGCACAACGAGTCGTTATCAAGGTAATCCGGGTGACGAGCATTGGAATGCCGTCAAGAACATTCTTAAGTACTTGAGAAGGACTAAAGATATGTTCCTAGTGTACGGAGAAGGGGATCTGAAAATAGAAGGATTTTCAGATGCCAGTCATCTCACAGATGAGAACAATTTTAGATCCCAATCAGGATACCTGTTTATCTTGAATGGGGGCGCGGTCAGTTGGAAGAGTTCCAAGCAGGGAAGCGTGGCTTTCTCTACGACCGAGTCAGAGTACATCGCTGCTGCAGAGGCAGCAAAGGAAGCAGTTTGGATTAAGAAGTTCATTACCGAACTTGGTGTGGTGCCTGACATTGTAAATCCCATTACTCTGTACTGTGATAACAATGGAGCCATTGCACAAGCAAAGGAACCACGGTCTCATAATGCATCCAAGCATTACCTTAAGTGATACCACCTTGTAAGAGAGATTGTTGCAAGAGGAGATGTGAGAACAGAAAGAGTACCTACAGAGGACAACATTGTAGATCCATTGACAAAGCCCTTAACCCATAAAGTACATGATCGTCATTTAAGTTCTACTAGGATAAGTTGTAGAAACAATTGGCTTTAGTCCAAGTGGGAGTATATTGGGGTTCAGTGTCCTATAGACAATTGTTCCAGGATATAAACCTAATGTAAATGAATTGTTCTTTATGTCATTTGTTTTAATAAGATATGGTTTCATAACTGTATAAAGGCAACCTCTTTTAAACAACTAAATAAGTCTAATAAAAGGAAATCACTAAGTTTATTTAAAGTGATTATAAAGTGTTCATACAAGCATGAAGTGAAACGAAACATTATAATAAACTAATAAACTTAAAACCACCTCAAGTCAAGTGATATGTTTTGAATAGGGATTGACATAACATTGTTGAGACTTGCATGTAACAATGTTTTCTATCGAGACAGAGAGCTGATCTCACCAGCTTCAGATATGCAGATATCTGGACAGTTACGTGGATCCAATGAAAGGGGTTCATTAGGATTGGGGCCCGACTTGAGATAACAGGATGGGTAGATTTATCCTTGTCACCTGTTCATCTCATTTGTATTAATAGGTATAAGTAATACTAAAACTCAAAGGAATGTTAATTAGTGATTCTGGATTATGGAATGTGATGCTTTGATCCTGTTGTAACATGATCCATAACAGGGATGACTCTGGGGTGTGTACGGCAGATGTTGGGTATCACAGGAAGTAATTGCAAGATAGTTAAACATTGGATTGAGCATTTGTCACTCCTGATAAATGGGAGATACGTCCAAGGATCGCTTATGTAAGACTTAACTCTAAATCCTTGCAAGGTGATAGCTTAAGACTTGAAATGCAGATTTCACTTAACCTATCTAATTGGAGTTAACTCGGCCTGTACAAGTAAAACGAACGTCTCGCTATATATGACTTGACATTATCCATAGTCATAAGATTATTTTCAAGGATGTAGTTGATGAATGATCGAATTATACTGCAACTAATACGGAAAGGTCAATGACAGAATCAACCTGTCTTCTTATAGCTCTGGGGGAATGTTTCGGATCTGTCAATCACAGTTCGCGTACTCATTTCGTTATACAAAGATTGAATATAATTTTAAGAAATTAATTTAATAGTTGTATACGGCTAGAAGCAATAAGAACCTAATGGGTCACACATAAGACTTGGAACCCAAAAGAGAAACAGATGTTAATTAATTGACGGAAGCCCAACTGAGTCCGCTAAGGCCCAGTAACAAAGGGGGGACGATTTCTATGTGTTGTGACACATAAGAAATTAATTTAATTTTAACAATTATAATTAGATTATGATTATGGATTAAATTAATTATAGGATAAATAAGTCAGGAAGTTTAATGAGATTAAATTGCTTCTAATTATTATCCTATTAATAAGTTATTATTATCTTTATATTTGGATATAATTATAGATAATAACAATAAGAGTTTTATTCTGAATTAAATTCTTATTTAGTAACCTAATTCTGTCGGACTAGGGTTTAGATGGAAGAGGCTATATAAACCCCCCTTAGCTGTAAATTTCGGCTACCCCAGGCAATCCCAGAGAGAGAGAATTTCGACCCCCTACTGTAATGGATCATCTTTCACCGCTTGCTTCCGAATCAATTGATTTCATCTCTTTCCTTTACTCTTTGATCTTGTGTTGATTAGTTAGAGGCAATCTACTTTGATTGCTATTATACGGTTGAGTTCTAACTTCGTTTGAATTGTGTTTTTGTTTTGTGTTCGTGAACTCGGAATAAGATTTGAGGGCACTATGCTTGCAACAGTAGATAGTTCATCAAAAGGTATTTCCTTCTATCCCTCTTTATATGAAATAACGATTAATAGATCTTGGTTAAAGGAAATAGGTTAAAAAATTTATATTTCCTCTGCCAAACGATTGCCTATTTTCCTTCAGGCTGAAGGGAAGCCCATATAGATGGTCGAAGGACTGGCAGAGCCTATTAAGGAGGATATCATTAAGTGCCTTTGAGACAACATCGACGCATTCTCCTGGTGTCCATCGGATGTTATGGGCATCTCGCCAAACCTGATGATGCACATTGATAAAACTGTGGAAGGGGTTTGTCAATAGAGAAGGAACCATGGCCCCGAGCGACGGAAGGTATTAGCACGAAGATCAAGAAGCTCCTAAAATATGGACACGTTGAGAAAATTCAATACCTGAAGTGGAGACCGAATGTAGTACTTGTTAAGAAGGTGAATGGGAAGTGGCAACTTTGCGTAGATTTTACGAACCTCAACAAAGCCACCCCAAAGGATTCACAACCTCTACGTACCTTGTATTAATACCCCTATTGACTCTATAGTTGGGTATGCGATTTATTCCTTCGGGGATGCGGTGCAAGGGTACTACCAAATCCCCCATGGACCCTGTAGAGAAAGAAAAGACAAGTTTCATAACACACGAAGGTATGTACTATTATAATGTCATGCCCTTTAGCCTAAATAATGTAAGAGCAATGCACCAGTGTCTGGTGGATGAAATCTTCAAAGATCTGATCAAAGACAAGGTGGAGGTGTATGTAGATGACATGATCATAAAGAGCAAACCATGGAGGAACATGCTAAAGATCTTCAACTTGTCTTTGACACCCTCAAGACACATAACTTGAAGCTGAACCCAGAAACGTTCACATTCGGGGTCAAGTCGGGTAAATTCCTAGGGTTCATGATCTCTCAAAGAGGAATAGAAGATAATCTTGATATGATCAGGGCAATCATTGAAATGGAGCCCCCGAAAAAGCTTAATAACATCGAAAAGTTGAATGGAATAATTAAAGCTTTGCCTACCTTTTTATAAAAGCCTCAAAGGGGTAAAAAACATTGAATGGATTAAAGAATGTCAAGAATCACTTGAAGAGTTAAAGCAATTCTTATCTAGCCTACCACTTCTGAACCGACCGGTCATGGGTGAAACTCTCTACCTTTATATCAGTGTTGCCAATGAATCCATTAGAACCATGCTAGTCAGAGAGGAAGGAGGCGAGCAATTCCCCGTTTAATACATCAGCAGAGTTTTAAGGGACACGGAAACCCGCTACCCCTATTTGGAAAATTGGCCTTCGTTGTAGTAATCTGATAGGGGTTAAAACCCCCTATCTTTGGGTACAGTTTTAGGACGATTTTTAGCGTTATTTTATGAATAAGAGAGCAATTCTCGCATTTATATGCTTTTGTGTGAGTTAGTTAGAAATTGTATATGTTTTATTTACTTTTCGTTGTTTAGGCTCGTTTTCTAGTTATTTTAGGCAAATATGGCCAAATTGGCATGTACGTTAAATTTCCATTATCTTTTATAGTTAATTGATCCGTCAAAAGTCGCACCAAACGGAGTGTTTACCCAAAATGGGCGATTGGCTGGTCAATTTAGCCTCAGAACTAATGTTATTTGGAGTTTTCGTGCATGTGCAGGCTAAAACAGGAACGAGTTCGGGTGAAAGTTGCGTTTCGGGACATCTAGCAGTCGCGCAAGGCGTTCTGGGCATTCCCGCTCGTCGAAATGGCCTTTTTGGGGCCGGATCGGCGAGCTGGCACTGCCAGCCCGTCGAGCGGGCCTTTAAGGGGCCAGCTCGCGTCGAGCTATCCTGTGAAGACTGATTCCCGGTCCCACGAAGCCACGATTGACCCCACGACTTCCCACCTGCAAAAGGATACGAATTAGGTCAGAAAGAGGGCCCGAGCCGCGTCTATAAATAGGATTTCGCAATTGTAAATTAAACATCTTTCATTCTTGTAATTATTTTAGTTTTCACCCTTGAAGAATCCTCCCCACCTCCTCCATCTCCTTCAAACTCCATTGAAGAACTTCTGAAGCTCCATCCACCGAGGATTATTCAAGGTCCGTCCTTAAGTCCTAGGAAGCCGGCTGCAGGGTAGACAGGTTCCCTGAAAGGGATTTTCTTATCTCCTTTCATCTAATTATCTTTTTATCCCTTGATACAGTCTATGAATCCTAGGCTAATTGTATCCCGTGACAATGTTCTTCATCTTTAATAATATTTTAGCTCTTGTTTTGTTCAATGATTTATTTATTTAATCTTTGTCTTACGCTTTATTCAATTGGTTTAACTCATTCAAAAGCCCCAAAATCTAGTTGGCACATATTGTGAGCTGAATCTGACCTAGTCAGAGCCTAGAGGATTGATGACCTCTTAGTTGATTAAGCCCAAATTGTTGAGCCTTAGACCTAGTTTCGGCCTTACAAGGGAATCACGCACTAGGGACTTCAGGAGGGTAAGTAGGGTTAATCGCCTTGAATACAAGTGACTTAGATTAGGTTTTTAATCGATTGACCTAATAACCTATCTTCATTATTATCGTTCATACCATGTTCCTTCGGGTAATTGTATTAGTGAAAGATCACCTAGGAGTAGAGTAATTCAACTAGGAGTAGTTTAACTTAATTAGGAGTAGTTTAACCTAATTAGGAGTAAAATAACTTAATTAAGCGTAGAATAACTTAGCTAGCAGTAGAGTAATTCAACTAGGAGTAGATTAACTTAATCAAAACAAACTCAAAACCCCCCAAAGCCTAGATAACACCTGAGACCAAGTAGTTCAATACTTGCAGGAATAAATCCTGTGGATTCGATACCTGGACTTGTCCAGATTTTATTACTTGATAACGACAGGGTACACTTATCCCTTAGTGAGCCTTGCGGTGCGATTGCCGTGAGGCGCATCAAGTTTTTGGCGCTGTTGCTGGGGATTTATTTCTTCTGCAATATCGAACCAAAGGTCGATTTGTTAGTTTAGGCATTCCTTTTGTGAATATCCTTTGTTTATATCGTTTATACATGTTTATATATAATTCTTTATACCTTCTATACTTGTTCATATCCTTTGTATTTGTTCATAACTGTAAACTTTTACTTATCAACTTTTGTGCTAGAACTTCACTTTTTCTCAACATTCTCTGATCAATGAATTAGCGAGAAAGAGTCGAGTGGCAAGCTCAAAAGTTTACTATCCCATCAAGACAATACATTCATGCCCTGGAGAATGAGGCTCCCAATCCCTCCATGGCCGAGTTAAATAAGAAAATGGATATCTTGATGGCGAAACTGAGCCTCAACACAAATGAAAGTGTAAGTTTTATGGGTAATCACCAAAGGTATAATTCTAACCCCAATTCTTATAGCTTTTATGATAATGACTGGAGGAGACCTCAACACTCAAATCTGTCCTACGGGAACCTTAACATGTTGAGGCCTCCAAATAGGTTTGTTAATGAGCACAGGGAAAACGAAATGGGACTATTCCCTTACAAACAAGCAAGCCAAGTTCCTCTGCAACCCTCTAGCTCACAAGATGAAGTGTTGTCCCTTTTGAAAGAGATATCAGCCCGACTTACAATCAACGAGGAGGTTTGCTAGGACTTGATCAACCAATTGGCTCAAATAAGCCATGAGATGCAAGAGCAATCCCGAGATGCTCTCCCAAGTATAAAGGAAAACATAAAAATCCCACAAAAGGGATCAGCTCAAGCCATCGCTTTGAGGAATGACAAAAAGGTAGAACCAAGTCCACCGTCACATGCATCACTCAAGGTAAGTAAGGAACCGGAAGCGATAAGCAACCCCGATTCAAAATCTGAAACTCTAAATCATGTGATAGAGATAAAAGAGCAAATCAAAACTTGTGTATCTCAACTACTTTTTCCTCAAAAGTTAGAAAAGTTTAGGTTCGCTTCATGCTCAGAAGTTTTCATTCTCTTCGAGCTACCAAGAGAATCCAAAAGGGAGCAAACTAAACTTTTTCATAATATGTTTAAATTCGGCCTCCTACTTTCATTAAACTTATTTGAGGCTCTTAATTCGTTTTGTATGCACGGGTTATTTGTTAAGGAGTTCGAGTTCCTAACGCGGATAGAAGCTTATACTTAGAAAGGAACTCTATATCGAGCTAATCGACTATAAAAGTAGCGCTTCTAAGGAGGCAACCCAAGTTTGGATTAAACTTTTTCTAGTTTTGTTTTTCTTTTTAATTCAATTATAGATTTCTGTTTTTAACTTTGGTTAGTAAGTTGTCTTCTCCACCCTAACTTCTTTCACATGTGTTTTATTGTTTTATATGCAATGTTGGAGCTTATTGTATGATTTAAGTGTGAGGAGGAGGGGTAGACAAACTTACAAAAATTGTACAAATTTTTAAATTTTTGTTGCGTCGTGTCTAGTTTAGTTTAGCGTTTTTGGGTTTTATTTATGTTTTGTTTATGTTTTTGCATGTTTAGGGCCTAAAACCGTAAACTTCCTTCGAATCTAAACTTCGTTATTTGTTTTTGAGGACTGAAAACCGAGTCTAAAATTGCATGACAACTAGTTTAGGTGTAGGACACAATCCTTGTATCTGTAAAAGCATGAGCTAAAGATTGCATTTAGACCCTACTTTTGAAGAAATGCTAAAATCAGTACTTAGGTAGATAACTTAAGAATTGAAGGCATATGATATTGAATTTGAGCTTAGGGAGAACTAATAAGCACAAAATTGAAACCCAAGAATTGTGAGTTGAATTTGAGCCCAAGAGCGAACATCAAAAAGCTCTTTTTCTTGACATTTTTGTGTGAATGCTTTGACTTGTGGAAAGGTTACAGATTTTGCACCTAATACTAAGTTGAACCTACATGCAATGATTTGAGATAATAAACGATGAATCAACCTCATTAGAACTAACCTTTTTCTTTACCTTATTTTTTTCTTTTTCATCCACTCTAGGAAGCCCCTTTGAGCCTGTATTTTGTAACTTGTAGTTTTTCTTTCGTTCTAACCCTATTTTTGCAAACTATCACTTAGTTTGTTACCTAACCCGAGTTTTTAAAAAGCTCACATTGAGTCTTTGTTTTCTTCTAGCGCTTTCTCTTTGTGTATGGCATTATAGTAGCAAGCCAAAAGGCTAAGAAGTGAATGAGCATCACTATCCAAAAGAAAAAGAAAAACAGAAGAAAAAAAAGACGAACAAAAAGGGGAGAACTTCATTCCCCAGTTCTTAAATTCAGAACATCTCAGAAAAAAATATATAAAGAAATAAAAAGCTCAATCACTTCATATTTGCTAAAGCCACTTTAAACTTTATTTTTTTAGCGCTGGAACTCCTAACCGTTGTTGTACCTTTAACCCTCTACCACATTACAACCCCAATTCGAGGAACTCGGATGAACGTGCAGAATCAACGTAATCCTAAGCAAGAACATAAGCCGAGAGTAAACACTTTAGCCACCAAAATTGTGTGAATTGAGTGAAATACCTATGGTGAGGTGTTTTACTTAGCTATCCCCTTAAGCTCGTTTAATTAAACATGTGTCCCTTTCTTAAACATATGACTTGTGATAATTGAAATGCGGCTTTTGGATATCGTGTCTCTACTTTGTAATTCCGAATGCATGTAATTACAGATGCTCGAAATTTTGTCAAGCACCTAGTCAAACCAGGAGGTTTTCTAGCTTGCTTGTGATTGCGGGTTTAGTTTTTTAGTTTACTTGGGGACAAGTAAAGTTTTAAGTGCGAGGAGGTTTGATAGGGGTAAAAAACCCCTATCTTTGGGTACGGTTTTAGGACGGTTTTTAGCGTTATTTTATGAATAAGCGAGCAATTCTCGCATTTATATGCTTTTGTGTGAGTTAGTTAGAAATTGTATATGTTCTATATAATTTTCATTGTTTACGCTCGTTTTCTGGTTATTTTAGGCAAATATGGCCAAATTGGCATGTATGTTAAATTTCCATTATCTTTTATAGCTAATTGATCCGCCAAAAGTCGCACCAAACGGAGTGTTTACTCAAAATAAGCGATTGGCGGGACAATTTAGCCTCGGAACTAATGTTATTTGGAGTTTTCGTGCATGTGCAGGCTAAAACAGGAACGCGTTTGGGTGAAAGTTGCGTTTCAGGACATCCAGCAGTCGCGCAAGGCGTTCTAGGCATTCCCGCTCGTCGAAATGGCCTTTTTGGGGCCGGATCAGCGAGCTGGCACGGCCAGCCCGTCGAGCAGGCTTTTAAGGGGCCAGCTCGGTGAGCTGGCCCTTAGGGGCCTGCTCGGGCGAGCTGGCATGGCCAGCTTGCGTCGAGATGGCCTTCATAGGCCAGCTCGCCGAGTTGGCCCTCAGGGGCCAGCTTGGGCTAGCTGGAGGCCAGCTCACGTCGAGTTGGCCTGCAAAGGCCAGCTCGGTGAGCTGCCCTGCGGGAATCAGTCAAAAGACTGATTCCCGGTCCCACGAAGCCACGATTGACCCCACGACTTCCCACCTGCAAAAGGATACGAATTAGGTCAGAAAGAGGGCCTGAGCCACGTCTATAAATAGGATTTCGCAATTGTAAATTAAACATCTTTCATTCTTGTAATTATTTTAGCTTTCACCCTTGAAGAATCCTCTCCACCTCCTCCATCTCCTTCAAACTCCATTGAAGAACTTCCGAAGCTCCATCCACCGAGGATTATTCAAGGTCCATCCTTAAGTCCTAGGAAGCCGGCTGCAGGGTAGACAGGTTCCCTGAAAGGGATTTTCTTATCTCCTTTCATCTAATTATGTTTTTATCCCTTGATATAGTCTATGAATCCTAGGCTAATTGTATCCCGTGACAATGTTCTTCATCTTTAATAATATTTTAGCTCTTGTTTTGTTCAATGATTTATTTATTTAATCTTTGTCTTACGCTTTATTCAATTGGTTTAACTCATTCAAAAGCCCCAAAATCTAGTTGGCACATATTGTGAGCTGAATCTGACCTAGTCAGAGCCTAGGAGATTGACGACCTCTTAATTGATTAAGCCCAAATTGCTGAGTCTTAGACCTAGTTTCGGCCTTACAAGGGAATCACGCACTAGGGACTTCAGGAGGGTAAGTAGGGTTAATCGCCTTGAATACAAGTGACTTAGATTAGGTTTTTAATCGATTGACCTAATAACCTATCTTCATTATTATCGTTCATACCATGTTCCTTCGGGTAATTGCATTAGGGAAAGATCACCTAGGAGTAGAGTAATTCAACTAGGAGTAGTTTAACTTATTATGGTCCAGATTTTATTACTTGATAACGACGGAGTACACTTACCCCTTAGTGAGCCTTGCGGTGCGATTACCGTGAGGCGCATCATAATCACAGCACAAAAGCTTCGGCACTACTTCTAGAGTCAACCTATCATTATCAGTATGGACTTTTTTTGCGCAAGATCCTCCAATGACCGGAAACATCTGGCAGGCTAGCAGAATGGGCCTTAAAGCTAGTAGAGTTTGAGATCACATTCGGACCAAGAAAACCTTCAAAATGCAAGCCCTAGTGGACTTCTTAATTGAGATACCAAGCCAAATGGGCCAAACGACTATCTCCCAAGAAATTTAGGAAGTCTTCATGGACGACAACTTGGGCAGCAAGGGCACAGGGATTGGCATCTTCATAAAGGGACCCAACGGGATTATTCTGAAGTATGTAGCAGCACTCACCTTCCTGGCCACAAATAACGCTGCAGAATATGAAGCCTTAATCCAAGCTCTCAACATTCTTAAAGTTATTCGCCTGGACCAAGCCATTATCAAAGGTGACTGAAAGTTAGTGGTCAACCAATCCACAAATAAATATGTGGCCTCCAAGGAGTCCATGAAAGCATATTTTTTTTATGGTAAAAGAGCTGCTAGGTGAGGCTAAGAAGGAAGGAAGAAATCTGGAGCTCCAACGAATACCTAGAGAACAAAATGACAAGGTTGATTCTCTGGCCAAAATGGCAGCCTCTCAGGACGGGCCCCGAATGTATCTCTGTTTGGTGGAGCTCAAAACCAGACCATGCACCGAGGCTAGGGAAATATTATTCATCGAAAAGTCGAATGAATAGTTTTTTCCAATCTGGCAATACCTTACTATGGGGGAGTTGCCCGAGGAAAAGAAAAAAAGAATAAAGGTGATGAGAAAGGCAGGAAGATATATGGCCATCGGAGATAATTTATACCGAAGCTCTTTTTCTCATCCCTGGTAGAAATGTATCAGGTTTGAAGAGTCAAACATGTACTTCAGGAGCTCCATTAAGGAGATTATGGAGCCCACGAAGGAGGAAAGGCGTTAGCTTGGCGAATCCAGTTGCAAGGATTCTACTAGCCTTTGCTAACGCGAGATGATATGGAATATGTTCAAAAATGTAACGCATGTCAAAAAAAATTTACTTATATTAAGATCCCCTACTTCGTTCATGAAGATAATCAACCCAGCTTTGTCGTTTGTGACGTGGGGAATCGACACTGTCGGAGCCTTCCCAAAGGTCAAAAAGCAAAACCAATACATGCTAGTCGTGGTTTACCATTTCACCAAATGGATCGAGACCGAGCCTATGTCCTCCATTACCACTGCATCAGTGCTCGATTTTATAGACAGGCTCATTCTTACCAGATATGGGATCCCTCACACTATCATAACAGACAACGGCACCCAAGTCAACTCCACAGCCTTTAAAACCTACTGCTCCAAGCTACAAATCAATCTTTGGTTCACTTCTGTGTCCTACCCTCAAATCAATGGTATGACAAAAGTTACGAACCGAACCTTAGTACTTGGCTTGCAAAAGAGGCTAGAGCTTAAGGACACATATTGGGTAGACGAGTTACCACAAGTTCTTTGGGCTTATCGTACTACACCCCGAACGGCCATAGGATAAACTCCATTTTCTCTATGTTACGGAACAAAGGAATTTATACTTGTGAACATCGGAGGAGAAAGGCCAAGAATGCTTTTCTACTCGGAAGCCGACAACGATGCTAACATGAGAAGAAGCCTCGATGCAGTGGAAGAAAAATGGGAGGTAACGGCCATCAAAATGGAAGCTTATCGCCAAAGAATGAAGGCCATTTACGATTTAAAAAAAATGTAAGGCCCAAACAATTTCAGGTAGGAGAGCTTTTTAAAAAAATGTATGTAAAAATTTAAAATATATTCTAATAATAAATGTAAACAAAAAAAAACATTTCGTTAATAATTATACGGTACTTATTATTACATATATAAAATACTTTTGTTTACACAAATCCAAAAAGATGTTTCACAATTTCTTTAAATTAACCCTTAATCTATTTTCAAAAAATCAATTGAGTCTCTTTTAAGTCTAAAATTATTTAAGTCTTATAAAACATACATGGTATTAATATATTAATATATGTATAAAAAAATTACTTCATGTATAATATAAATTTACTAGATACTTTTGGGGCCCTCCAGCCGTAGGTCCTAGGTCGACAAACTCCTGGTTTAGGCCTAAGCCCAGAGACGGCTCTAGATGCGTTTTTTTAAGATATGGTCTATGACGAGGGATGTAGTTGAACAACGAGACCAACAAAATGACTTGAGAATATCTATTGGACACATACTTCGTAGTATTGTAAAAAGTCTCTACTTTGGATGTTATTTTTATTTTAATTGGAATTATTATATAATTCTGATTATATTTAGGGGCTAAACTAAGATGGGGCTAGTTGCGGCTCTCTAGCCTTTTGGAATTTGATTCAAAATAATTTTTTGATTCCCTCTTATCGGAGAGTGAATGAGAGGAAGAGGGGTTGTTGTAGGGGTGGTAATTATTTGGGTTACTGTCGTGTTCATGTCATATCAATTATCGGGTAAGTCTCAAATGAGTCAACCCTAACTCAACTCCAAAAAAAATGTTATAATTGTGTCAACCTAGTTGGGTTAGTGATTCTATTGTGTTTTCGAGTCACATATAACTTTACTATGTACCTATGTTAATGGTGACATTTAAAAATATAGTAGGATATAGTAATACTTCTAAAAAAATTATGTCGCTTTTTGGATTAGCAGACTAACCATGATCATTCAAAAGTCCACTAGTATATCATGTTTGGTTTATTTATGTAATGTGTTTACAAGTCACGTGCAAAAATATGGAAGGTTCGAGTCACGTTTGAAAGTAATTCCTAATTTTATTATCTTTATTAAGGCTTAATACATCATTTGCCCCCTAAACTTGTCCAAAATAGTTGATTGGCCCCCTGAACTTTCAAAGTGTCTCGATAGCCCCTTGAACTTGCATGAAATATTCAGTTAGCCCATGAACTTGCATAAAATGTAATCAATTAATCATTCGATTGTAAAAAAGTAAGTTAAATGTGGAAGATATGTTGCACGCATCTTAAAAAGGTAAAACAACCAAGATTGGGATATGCGATTATAATATTAGAGAAGAAAATATTTTATAGTTGAATAAGTAAGAAATTCTTTTTTAACATGTTTTAATCTATTTTGTGAAGTATGTAATAACATTCTAAGGCACGTGTAACATATTTTCTGCATTTGACTTACTTTTTTACAACCGAATGATTAATTGATTACATTTTACGCAAGTTCAGGGGGCTAATTGAACATTTTATGCAAGTTCAGGGTGCTATAGACACACTTTGAAAGTTCAGATGGCCAATCAACCATTTTGGACAAGTTCAGGGAGCAAATGATGTATTAAGCCCTTTATTAATTAAGGTGGCATATAAACATATGAGAGAATATGATAATAATTTTAAATATTTATATCATTTCGTGTCATTTTCGAGTTAGCCGATTTCGTGCCATATAATCAATCGAGTAAATTTTCCAACCTCATACTATTGTTCGTAAAATGTAGAGGAATAATAGGTAGAATTTTCCTCAAAAAAAAAATAATAATAGGTAGAATTAGAGTTAAACATGAAGTTTTGATATTATTATTTTTAAAGAACGATTGTTACATTAATGACTAATTATATATAAATATATATAAAAGCATCTCCAACCGCCTCTTAAATTGGTTCTTAAGTTAAAATTTAAGGAGGGAGCAGCTCCAACAGCCTCTTAGTGGCTCCTCAAATCATTAAGAGCTTCTCCATCCTCTCTATGAATAGAAGTGAATATAAGGAGCATTGTTGGAGATGATATATCTTAGTAACTTTTAAATCACTAAATGTCAATTATTTATATTACTTTTAGAGAATTCACTAAGAGTCTCTTGAAAATGCTCTAACTAGATAGTATTCTAAGTATCCTCTCTAGTTCAGGCAGAACTTTCACGTTCTTATTTTGATACGGTTAAGAAATCTCATCTGCTTAGTAGAATAGTCTGGCTATAATTTTAAAGAATTAGATAATACAATTTGGCTATGGATATGGATAATGCAGATGTACCATTACTGCTAAGGTCGTACGTAGAAGAGTTGTCAAAAGTGGTGAAGCCTTTGATTTGAGGGAGGATTTCACCTAATCCTATTAATGGATAACCAGATTAAATGGATAGAGAGGAACAAAAAGTGAAATGAAGAACGATAAGAAGAGCTCATTGCTCAAATTATTTCCCATGAAACAGGGAAAAATCACACATATGCATTAATGCAATAAGTGTCTGTATATATTACAATTTATCTTACAGATGCAACAAATTAAATTCAGCAGTCAATGAGAGTCGCAAATTTGTAGTGATGATTAAGAGTCTCATGATCCTTTACCGCCCCGCTGTTTCTTTTCTTCCAATGCAGTTGCTTCATTCAACATATCAGCAGCATCATTATGCATATCCAGCTTGGCAAGGGCTACAGACTGCATATAGAATGCAGTAGGCCATTCCGGATACACGCATTGTGCTTGCATTGCATCTCTAAGTGCAGCATCTGGTTGATCATTTAACAGATAACAAAGACTGCGTCGTGCAAACACCGTCGGCGAAACCATTGTTCCCACATCTATGAACTGCATATTAAACAAAAATGCATCTACTCAACCCATGAAATACTTTGTAAGCCACAAAAGAAATAAATAGCCATACCTGGGAATAACAATCAATGGCAGTTTTAAAATCTTTATCTCGGAAAGCAAAGTCCCCTCTCTTCCTCGACTCAAGCATATCTCTCATCTGCTGAGTCCACTCTTGAAAAGATAACTGGAAAGAACCACACCAACTCAACCTTTCAAATTTTGAACTCAGGAACCCAATTATGAGAACATCTTATCAGAAGAAATTACCTCATTTGTCCCCTCATCATCTTTGTAATGGGTCATAACCAAGATCTGGTGAATAGCAGTCAGATCCATCCGTGAACAAGCTTCACCCATTGGTGACAGAGGACGCTGAGGTGTTGGAGGAGCTTCTTCATGTTTAGAAATTCCAAGCATTACGTATGACGGGACCTGCAAACCCAATATAATAGTAATTAGCTTCATCAAACCACAAGCATCAATAAAGCTGGACTATGAAAAGTTCATTTTTATCCCTTCCTTATGAAGCAATTTCAACATGGACCACATAGATGTGGACTTGATCCCTCACAATGCATGAAATTAACTAGAAGCAGGAAGTTGCAGACTTCATCCTTTATGCAGTTCAAAAAGAGACTGGATAGTACTGGTAAGATGCATGACCCCATCTAAAGCATGAGAGGATTGAACATCACTAAGCTATATTAAGATTGAAGAAATTAACTTGGTACCATTCAAGGTATGATAAAGGAATGGATTTATTTAATTTATTCCTCTATACAACAATAAAGTTTTCCTGGTATCACAATAATAATGTAGTCAATTCCATATAAAGCACCAAAAAAGGTGTTACATGAATTTAGTCTTCAGTCTGAACAAATCCTAAAATTCATAATACATTTTTCTTCATTCTTTTTGCTACTCGTTTTTTCTCTCTATAGGGGTAAATTGCACTAATAGTCACTGAAGTTTGGAGTCGGTTTCAAAAAGGTCACTAAATTTCATTTTGTTTCAATAAAGTCATTGAACTTTGCTTTTTATTTCAATAAATGTTATTCCAACCAATTCAAATAGGAAAAATCACTGGAATAGTGACGTCACAACCATGTTGAAAAGAACTATGTTACATATAACATGACAATCTCGCGACAACCACCAGGTCATGTTCCTGTAGTTCCTGATCATCAAGTCTAGCCTGGAAGGTCAGGCAAGATTTATTGATCAAGCATCTGGCCTGTCATAAAAAGCTTTATTGGAATTTATGAAAATGAGCACAATGTTTTGTTCAGCCAGGTGCAAAATAAAGTGTCCCAAGCCAGCCTAATTTGAAGGCAAATCAACCAGCCTATGAAACAGTCTAGTCATTACTATCTATATTTGAGATGGGCTTTTAAGTTCAAAACATACAATTGCATTTGCTTGATTGAAATAACTAATAATGAGCAAATAATCTGATTGATAATCAGATCAAGTATTGTGACAGCACACTCAGATTGTGTTTGCAGACATTACGAATAAGTGTAGCTAATTAATAACCAACAACTTTTTAGTAAACATGAACCCTGCTGTCCATGGGGTGGTGGGCCTGTGTTTTCTTATTATGCAGCTAAAATAAAGGGTGACTTGTCTCTTGTACAGGGTTGGTGCAGTCTTGAATTAATTTGAAAAAATGATACTAATTTCAGCATTTCTACACAGCATCTAGCAAGTCTTGCAAATGCTTTTAATATAAAGAGAAATAGTAAGAAATGATAATAGAAATGAACGAAAAAGTTTAAGTTCCCTTACATCAGGTTTCATCCGCAGGGGAGCAATTGTCGCAACAAGATCTTTCGTACTAGGCCGTTCTCTGGGTTCATACTGCAAACATTTAGAGGCAAGATCCACAACAACAGTTGCTTCTTCTGTGGAAAAGTTTCCCTCCAAATGCGACTCCATTAACAGAATGATGTTTTTGCCGCGTATCATATCAAGAGCCTGTATGCACGCAGAGTCATCAAATGAAGACCCGAATTATTTTGTGAATTGGACGATAACTGAAGAAAAAACTCCATGTAATGATGTCTCTTATGTTATATGTACAAAAATTGTGAACAGAAAATTACCTTGAGTTCTATATATATATATACACACACATACATATTACTACATATTACCAGTGTTCAATGGCACATTTACCTTTTGTCATTTATGCTGAAAACAATACAAGACTCATTTAGAACAACTGAGAGAGAATGGTATAAAGGCATCAAGGGCAGTAAGGGAATCAAGAGACATGTGGTGTTAATGATAGCTGGAGTCCGTTGTGTCAGAGATTGGTGTTAGTGTTGGGTTAGTAGTATATATAGCTTTTGGAAGATCATTCTTTGGGTTTCTGCTTATATCTAGGGAAGGGGCGGGTTTCAGCTTATAACTAGGTAAAAGGCTCTGTCCTGTGGAAGCAGGAGTTGTTCTCCTGCTCATTTCATTATCTTATCTGATTGCTTGTTTCTTTCATCTCTCTTCCATTAGTCTTCTTGTTTTCCAATCCTGATCATAGGGGTCGGAAAGTTCATCAAGAAGTCTATTTTCCTATTTCTCTGTGTTTGCTTGAGCTATTCTTTATCACTACCCTAGTTCTTTCACTTAAAACTACAAATATGTTCTAATCAAATTTAACTAACACTTAAGAACAATATTATAGAATATATACCTCTGATAGCATCAACATTTGAAGTAAATCTTTGCTCTAAAAAACCAAGACGAAATCGAAATATTTTCACTTGTAGGAATTTTTGTTAAAAGAATTGGTTTGAAGTGTCATATAATTTGACAAAGTCAAACAAGTTAAACAACAGTATGATGCCTAATGATGAACTACTAAAAGAATATTTTGGTCTCTTCAAAATACTTAAATTAGAGAGTTATAGTTCCATTGTATTCTTACTGTTGCACGCCAATTGGGTTTTCAATGAGTCAAACCAGCCACTTAGAGCTCGATTGTAATAAAAATTTGAATACTCAAGGAGCATTATAATGTAAATTCAAGTAGACAATGTATATCATAATATAAATATGAGTGATTAACAGAGCAAAATAAAAATCTGAGATCATAAAAGAACCCAAAAAAAAATCAAGGGCTTCATAGTGATTTTTTATCATTTATAAACAAGGCAATTTTGAGCTCCATCTTAAAGCTATCATCATTAGCTAAACCTAAAAATGTCAAATGTGGCTTCTTCACTTATTTAATTACAAGGAAATCTTTACAAAACAAAATCCTGCCATATTGTGGTTTTACACTTCAGGACTTGCTTTATTGCTCATGATACTTTAGTTTTGTGATAAGGTTTATTTTTAATAGCACCTGGTACCTAACGCCTTAGCTTTTTGTGTAACACGGTATTGAATTGGCATAAAATATCAATGCAAAATGATATTTTAGCTATCCGGCATCTAACTGGGTTAAATTCTAATACATGACATGCCCAACAATATGTGTGAGTGTGTGCCCCTACGGGTGCACTTGTTGCATTATGCAAAGATCAACGTATTGCTTCATGCCAATGTGAGTTAAATTCTAATACATGACACGCCCAACAATATGTGTTGTTCCCCTACACGTGCACATGTGTTGCATTATGGCGAAGATCAAAGTATTCCTTCATGCCAATGTGCACTCTGGAAAAAGGATTGAAGGTTTGGTTTTACTCGTATAGTGAGCCTAACTCAGTCATCAAGTGGGAAAAAGACCTATCATCTCGGTCCACTAAATCATCCATTATGGGTTATATTGGCCACATACAGGGGGTGAAAAGAAAAGGAACATGTGGACTAGGCTGGGACATTATTTTAAGAGCCCAGTTGAAACATAAAAGGACCAGTCAGTTAACAAAGTTAATATCTTTGTCACTGTATGGAACAAGACAGTTTAATCCATTGTAAAACCTAACACTACTAGTTGCTTAGGTACCAAATTGTTTTTTAAGAGAACACAGGATCTAAAGTCTTATTCGAGAAATAACCACAGGACCTAAAGTGTAGGAAGTATGATGTAATGTAACACGATGTATTTTGTGCTTGTGCCAAAATAAAATTGCAAATCATCAACCTAATTTATTGAACATTATAATTTAGTTGAAATCTAAACACAATATTATGCAGGCGTTCTTAAGTATATGCCACTTACATGGCTTGGAGGGATATGCTTTCCACTCAGCAAATCCAAAAGAATGGTTCCAAAACTGTAAATAACACTTTCGGGGGTGACCCTCCCTGCGTAAGAAAGAAGTATCAGTAACAACAAGAAGAATTGGATGAAACACAAACAAGAAGATGACCATATAATTTGAAGAGCAAAATATTTCCTAGAAATATTATTACATATAATCAGTTATTCATGCCATATGAAATGGTTATTGCTTTTCTTGAAACTGAATATAAAAACATGGTCATTTCTCTTCAAACACAAATTTCTACTATTGCAATTCTTATGCAGTACAATTATCTAGAACCGAAATTATTTTCAAATTTATTAGTATAAAAAGAAGAAAAAAACAGTCCTTACCGTTTCTTAAATACTCGGGTGGAGTGTAAGCTAGATTTGTGCTATAACTTTTCCCATCCCTACTATTCTTCATCATGCCAAAACATGATAATCTTGGATCTCCATCCTACAAAATCCATTTAAAATTGATAATTAAAGCCAATAAAATTATGATAGATGTGTAAGTCAAATATAAGAGAGAAATACCTCATCAAACAGAACCCTATATGCATTTAAATCATGGTACAATGGACGACCTTGAGAACTGCAACAGTCTAAGGCTTCAGCAATATAGAAGGCTACTCTTAATCGCATTGCCCATTCAATAGTTTGATTTTCCCCTGCAAAGAACAAATACATAGAGACCAAAAGTTAGAATAGGTACCTTCAATTCAAGAAATAAGAGCTTTTAGATCCTCTATGGAAGAAGGATATGGAGAAAGCTAGTTCTTTTTCCCTTAGGAATTTCCTTAGTTCTTTATCATCAGTTCAGTACATGTTTGTCCTTGGAAATCCGTCAAGTTATTTTCATATGCACTTCATGTAAGCATAAGCCAAGTTTAAAATTACTGGATATTAACTTATGTAACATAACATTTCAAAAGAAAAAGACTAATAGTACATTATTATATCTACAATGTTACCTTCTAAATCAGAAAAATAGTGAAAAACAAAAACCAAAGAAACAGAGGACAAGCTCAACAGTTTGGGTGGTAGTTGGATCGGATTATTCAGTTCGAGCTTTATTAGGTAGCTCCTCTTCCAATCAAGGTATGTCGCGTACACTACTAGTCTAACTCGATAGTTGATACCTAGCATAAGTGACTAGGGACACTTTCCACTCAAGTCAACCTTAATTGATAGATTAAACTCAAGGCTATTTTCATTAAATGGAAAATGTGAAGGTATATGCGATTTGAAAAGCCAATTATATGTGATTTGAAAAGATAATGGCCCACCATATCAAAATAAAACAGATGATCCTTCAGATTTGTTCATCTCCAAAAACTGAAGGAAAAAGAAAAAGAAATGATTTTGTAATGCTGACTTCAATATGAGTTATCAGACTGTCTAGAAAAGAATAGCTAAACAATTGTATAATAGAAACAGAAATCCAAATCCAATAGCGGAGATTAACTCAGAAATTAGACCAAACTGAAAGAGGAAGCATTATTTTAAATTTCAGAGAGTGGAATATCCATAAAAGATTAATTGAGAATAAAGGATTCAAAAGAACAAACTTGACATATATGGAAGTAGTAGAAATTAAGGTCAAGCATCATGAATCAATGTCAGACTTAATATGCTTCAATAATGAAGGCAATAAGACAATAACATGACCAACTCTATTAAATTAGGCAAATCAAAGAAAAAAAACATACAGTGAAATAAATGCTTAGCTAGAGTGTCATTAGGCATGAACTCAGCAACAAGCAATCTCTCATCTCCATCGCAGCAATACCCAATCAAATTAGCCAGTCTTTTATGCCGCAGTTTCCCCACACCCCAAGCCTCTTCCTGCAAATAAAATGCTATCATGAAAACCCACAATAGATATCTAAACAATTAATATCCGGCAAAGGCAGCAGAGGGAAGATACCGCGAACTGCTTAGGATCGGGCCAAGCAGACTTAGTGAATTTTTTGACAGCGATCCAGCGGCGGTTCTGAAGGCGACCCTTGTAGACAAGATTGGGGGCCTTTTCACCGCCCTCAGAGACGATGTTATCGGAGCTGAAGTTATTGGTGGCTGCTTTGAGGTCGGAGACAGAAAATTCAGAAAAAGAAGGAACACCAGTAGCCGGGTCAAGAACAGAAGAAGGTGAAGGGTGATTTTGGGGATGAGATTGTTTGTTTTGATGGTCTTTTTCTGGGTGGGTTTCAGCAAGAAATGAAGACGCACAGCAACCCATCACTAAACTAGGAGTTCAATTATTTCAATTCTCTGTACAATGAAAAGAGGGGTAAAAGCTTTAAGCTTTAAGTTTTAAGCGTGTGAAGGTTCAAGGAATAATATTTACGCATGTACAAGGAGAAGAAGAAGAAGAAGACTGTTGTGGACATTAATGGGTTCCTCTTTCTTTCCTTTCCTTTCGTTTCTTGCTGTAATAAACTGATAAACTTTTCTTGCGGTAAGTAATTAAGCCTTTCAAACCCTTTTATATGTTCATACCATACTTTAATTTTGACATATTTTATTCTACTAATTTGACTCATTTAATAATATACCATATATGGGATGCAAAAGACTCAATTGAGTTCAAACATACAATGAAAGTAAGAAATACAATATTATTTCCCAATTGATAATTTCACCTCTCATTTTTCATTGTTATATATTATTATGTATTTTCCTTGTAGAAAAATATTTAGGCAATATCATTAAAATTTTGGGTGAGTTTCAAAAATTAAAAAAAAAATTATTAAAATTCATTTTGTTTTAACAAAAGTATTTGAACTCTACTTTTTATTTGGTTAATATACATATTTGCCCTTGTATTATCACGAAAAAACAGATATGTCTTTATATCAAATAAATCCACAAATATACCCTGAAACTTTTCAAAAACTTGCAAATATACCCTAATCTAACAGACTTGTGATATGGCATAAACGGCGTGCACGACTAGAGATAAAACAAAAACACCATATCCATCGTTCTCCATATCCCACTTCATCTTTCTCTTCTTCATATCTCAACTCTCCATTGTCAAAATTGGTTACAATCCTACTTATTCTTTCTTTTCTTCATATCCAACTCTCCATTGTCAAAATTGGTTTTTGATTTACAATCCCACTTCTTCTTTCTCTTCATCATATCCCAAATGTTATACTCTTCTACACTAAATGCTAATTTCTAATTTCCAATTTAAATTCGATACCTGAAAATTGAGCCTCAAGAATACGACCGGCTCGATGAATTCAATATGACGCTTCTCCATAGCTCTCTACCTCTCATCAGCGATCTCTTACATCCAGATGGATCCACATGTTCGGTTCGCTTATGAGGATTGTCTCGAGCTGCTAGACGATTCAGTCGACACGCTTTCGTGTTCGCTTTCCTCTGTATCTCCTTCCTCTGATGGCGCCATCGGACGTTCGCTTGACTAATCGTTATACTTGTTTTGAGGGATTTGCGGAGTTGAGCGGAGATGTGAAGGATCAAAGGGATTTCGCTGGTGTGCCAATTCAGAACAAATGGAGATTGCTGGAGACGGAGGAATTGGAGGAAAATGCCCATGAATTTCCGAGATGGTTAGGGATGAAGGAGAGAAAACTGTTGAGCTTGGTCAAAATTATGTCAAAATTGGTCTTATAATGATGTGTAGTCTCTTAATTGGTCGTATGTCAATATTGTATTGAGTAGACTAATAGTGTTACGTCAAATAATCTTAGTCTGTTAGATTAGGGTATATTTGTAGGTTTTTTAAAAGTTTCAGGGTATATTTATGGATTTATTTGATATAAGGGTATATCTGTTTTTCCGTGATAATACAAGGGCAAATATGTATATTAACCCCTTTTATTTCAATAAACGCATTCCAACTAATTCAGACAAAAAATGTCGGTTGAAATAGAGAAGTGATGACCACATTATCAATAACTTTTTTACTTATAATATAATGTGACAACCATGTCTATGCCACATGATAGCAAAAAAAAATATCGTTATCACGTGATAATTTAAAGTAGATGAATTAAGTAAATAATAAATATAATTTTTTTATTTTATTGTCATATGGTTGTAATGTCATACATAAACGTTAATCACTTTCAACGCGGTTATCATGTAATTATTCCATTGATTTTTTTTTAATTGTCAAAATGGCTTTATTGAAACAAACCGAAGTTAAGTGAATTTTTTGAAACTAACTACAAATTTCAGTGGGCATCGCTCTCGTTAATCCATTTAGGAATATGAAAGAATATTTTTCAGTTTAGGGTAACATAATTCCTCAAAATTATATAAAGATTTAAGAGGTATACTGCATTTTATCCATCAATGGAACTGTAATAAAAATTCATATCCTCAGAGAAAAGTGTCATAAGTGTATCTTCATCATCTTGCATATTGAATAGCAAGGGAATTAATAATACTTATGTAGCATTAAAGTGTATACTTTATTGGTGGTAATTTTAACAAGCTTGAGTAAAAGAAAATGCATAAATAAAATATTAGTTGTGATCCATTGTTTTATTTTTAAATTTGTCAACAATAAATAATTTTTATTAAAATATTATTTGGTCTCCAAATTGAAAGTGATGTACAGAAGTAAAATGTATTTGAAAGTAAGATATGAATTGGATTGATGCGTTAATATGGACTTGCACCTTGAAATTGCAAAGCAAATGGAGAATGGGGAGTGGCAAATCTAAGAATATTTTAGAGGATAAAAAAGGCGGTCCGGTCGTACTACGCGTCCCCGCTGAGAGAGGGTTCGGGGAGGGGTCCCACCACAAGAGTGTACTGGGGCAAGCCTTCCCTTACCAATTTATTTGACAAGAGACCGCTCCTAAGACTCGAACCCGTGACTTCTTGGTCACACGAGAAGAGAGAATGAGAGGAGTGATTGTTTTTATAATAGAGTTTTTCTAAATTTTGTAGAAGATGTTTAAGATTTTATTTCTTTTTTTTAAATCCAATAATAACGAGGATGATTTTGGGATAAAATAATTAAGTGGATTAAATGATGAAAATATAAACATATTCTACTACGTAGATATTTGAGTTTACGTATTAAACATCAATTGAAAATAAATCCCATAATTTATAAGGGATTAATGGATAAATAAGATAATTAAAATATTGTTTATAATAGATATTTAGAATATATATTATTAAAGAACCAAATGCATTTTGGATCAGCCCTAGTGGACCTCTTTCGTTGCTTCCCCCTAGCTGGAAGTTAGAGTCGTCGCCGCCAATTTTGGCCGATCAGCAGCCGATTCCGATCATGACTGTTTGTTTTATTAGGCTTTTCACTAAGTCTGGGCAATTTTGATCAGCATGGAAGATAATATTGAGGAACTTCTCAACAAGGTTACGTTGAATTAAAGTGAAGAGGATATAGTGGAGAATGCGGAGGAAACAGAGCAACCGGACCGATGGTGCGTCACTGGGCGTATTCTTACTCAGAAACCCCTGAACATTCGTATACTGTCGTCGGCTCTCAAGGGACAATGGCAAATGAACCGCTTTCTGATAGAGGAAGGGGAGGATGGACACTTTGTATGTGAATTTAAGTCAAAGCGTGATAGAGACAGAATCCTTCGTGACGGTCCTTGGATTTTCGAACGCAATATGATCATATTGGCAGGAGTACACGGACATGAAAAACTATCTAAGATACCTCTCAATCACTGTCCTATGTGGGTGAGAATCTACGACTTACCTTTAAACCAATGGAACCAGGCGATGTTACAAGCAATTGGTTCAAAAATCGGCAATGTCATTCAACTATCAGATAATGAAACCAAGACTATAGGGAAATATGTAAGAGTCCGAATCAATCTTGACGTCCAGAAACCACTGCTCAGAAAGATACGAGTGCGAAAGAGCAAGGGTGATCCGGGATGGGTCTATTTCAGGTATGAGCGACTATCCAATTATTGCTATTGGTGTGGAATTCTAGGACACACCCATGATGACTGTGAGTCAATGCCGGAAGAGGAGATTGAAGTGGAAGAATGGCCACACGGCCCGTCCCTCAGGGCGTCTCTAATGAGAATGCAAAGCTCGAACAGTACAGGGGCGAGAGACAACATCAGAGAGACAAAAACTGGAGCTGGAAGTGAATCTAGATACAAGCCACATATGGAATCCAGTTCAGTGGGTGAAACACAGATACAGAGGAGACTAGTGCTGGAACCTCAAGGTCCTAAAGGGGCTGAAAGTAGAGGAGCTGTTGTACAAAATATATGTACAGAATCACAGGCAGGGTACCCGCCCCCGAGTATAGAAGGACCACCGAAAGATGAAGAGATTAAAAAGCAGAGGCTACGCATAGTGAAAATCAGAAGGGACAAAAAAAGAATCAAATCAAATGAAAGCCTCCAAAATACAAGGAACACAAGTAAAAGGAGAATGGGTGAAGATATCATCATGGTTGAGGCACAGGATCAAAAAAAGAAGTGTATGGACAACTCAGATATGCAAAGGCTGGGAGCCTCCGACGGGCCCCATCCTTAGACATGAAAATCATCAGCTGGAACGTCCAAGGTATGGGCAATCCTTGGACGCTCCGAACCCTCAAAAGAATTATGAGGGACCATTACCCAGACGTGCTTTTCCTCATGGAGACTCGGATAAGGAAAAGTTCGACAAGCAATCTGAGTCAGTGTTTTAAAGACTTTAATTTCTTTGTGATTGATTCTATTGGAAAGAGTGGGGGGCTTATTGATGCTCGTAAAGTATATAGCATTTAATAGGACAAGTGTATCCTATCGCAGCAAGTAATATTATGCTAAGCACGAGATCGAACCACAAAGACTATTTGTTATAATTAGTAAATCTACCTGGAGTGATCTAATTGTTTAGAGGGTTGGATAAATGTTTGGGTTTTTTAATAACTAATTAACTAATTGAAAGCAATAAAGATAACAAAATAAAGTGAACAATTAACAGGTTAGAAGGTGAATCAATTGATGACATAATCTATGCTGAGGAATCCTTTGATTAAATCCTATGTATGGGTTTAGGGAGTTTGGATTTATGTTTTACCAGTGATTGAAGGTAATTGTCCTAAGTGAAAGACTAATGTGATCAGTATTCGTCCTTCCTATTCACATGCATTCGGGTGACGGCTTGATTAGGCATATACCCTAGGTCATGCAAAGCATTAGGTTTATTGACAACTAAGGCTAAAGTCGTAGCCCAGCCACAAAGCCTCATTCCTAGTGGTCTATAGCGAAGTCAGGTTAATACAAATTCGGTATAGACGATTCCGTGGTCAGGTTCTCGTCTATCTACAATCTTATTTAATGTCAGGGTCACAGGCATTAAGCACATTATATACATAAACAGGCTAGTTGATCACTATCAATGTTCATTCTAGCATAAATCATATTCCTGACAATTTCTAGGCATTAAGCATGCATAAACTGATCAATCAAAGGTCCTAGATCCCTAATCATACATATTCATATAATCAATTTCATCCTCATCCCAAATTGTATGGGGATCAGTTCATAGACAAACCAATCATAGCAATAGGCATATATGAAAAATGGAAAAAACTTCAATTAAATATAAAAGGAAAAGATAAGAGGGAGAGATAGAAATCCAAAACCCGTTTTCCCGATTCCAATTACAGAAATAGAAGATGAGGAACTTCTCCCATCAATTATTCTTGAAAGAAATAACAAAACAGAAATAAACCTAAGCTAGAAAGCATGAAAATCTAATCTAAAAGCTAAAAACTACATTGTGGAGAAGAGGAAGCCGTAGCGGCTCTCTGATTTATTGTAAATGTTTTATACTCAATACGAAAGACAACCTTGCCAAGTTTGACTCTAAAGCTGACGAAGCGATCTTTCTAGGGTACTCAACTAACAGTAAAGCATATAGGGTGTTCAATAAATGAACTCAGGTCATAGAAGAGTCTGTACATATTGAGTTTGATGAAACTGACCCTGCAGGGAAGATAAGTCAGCCTACCGAAGATGACCCATGCTCAGCTTCCGCTGACCAAAATGGAGCTACTGAGTCATTACCATACGGGCTGACCAAAGGTAAACACGAACCTGAAATTACCTTTGCTGACCAATCTAAAACTGCAGAAATTGTTGAAACACCTGCTCCTGAAAACTCAACATTACCTATAGAGATCAAGATTCCAAGAGGACACTCGGAGAAGTCCATTCTTGATGCTGCTGAGAACAACCTGATGACAAGAAATCAGCTCAGGAGATATCTCAGTAATGTTGCATTCGTCTCAGTTCATGAACCAAAGAACTTCACCGAAGCTGAGCACGATGAATTCTGGATCAATGCGATGCAAGAAAAGCTTGATCAATTCAAGAGAAATGAGGTATGGGATTTAGTGCCAAAACCTAGGAATCAAAAGACCATAGGAACTAAATGGGTCTTTCGAAATAAGCTAGATGAACAAGGTAATGTAGTCAGGAACAAAGCCAGACTCGTAGCTCAGGGCTACAGTCAGCAAGAAGGCATTGACTATGGTGAGACCTTTGCACCCGTAGCTAGCTTAGATGCTATAAGAATATTGTGTGCATATGCTAGCTTCATGAACTTTAAACTATTCCAAATGGATGTCAAGAGTGCATTTCTTAATGGAGTTATAAACGAAGAGGTATATGTTAGTCAGCCTCCAGGGTTTGAAGATCCAAAATTTCCAAACCACGTTTATAAACTCAAAAAGGCACTGTACGGCCTGAAACAAGCACCACGTGCTTGGTACGAAAGGTTGACTAGTTTCCTGCTGACCAGGAACTATGTCAGAGGTAAAGCTGACACAACCTTATTCATTAAGAAAAAGGGTAAAGATACCCTGCTGGCACAAATATACGTAGATGATATTATCTTTGGTGCTACTAATGAATCTATGTGCAAGGAATTTAGTAAACAGATTCAAACTGAGTTCGAGATGTCAATGATGGGCGAACTCAACTTCTTTCTTGGACTTCAAATTAAACAAAGGAAGAATGGCATCTTCATTAGTCAGTCTAAGTATGCCAAAGAAATATTGAAAAAATTCGATATGGAAGAATGTAAGCCCATATCTACCCCAATAGGTACTGACACTGTGCTTTATGCTGACGAGAAAGGTAAGTCAGTAGATAACAAGTTATATCGAGGTATGATTGGCTCTCTACTTTATCTAACTGCTAGTAGGCCAGACATTCAGTACTCAATATGTTACTGTGCGAGATATCAAGCTGACCCCAGGGAATCTCACTATATAGCTGTAAAAAGAATTTTTAGATATTTGCAGAGCTCAGTTAATGCAGGTTTATGGTATCCAAACACAAATGACTTCACATTCATTGGATACACTGACGCTGACTATGGACGAGACAAGCTGGAGCGTAAAAGCACCTCAGGAGGATGTCACTTCCTTGGAAGTTGTCTAGTGTCTTGGTTCAATAAGAAGCAATCGTTAGTGGCCCTGTCAACAATTGAAGCTGAGTACATTGCTGCTGGAAGCTGTGTGGCACAAGTCCTATGGATTAAGCAACAACTGGAGGATTATGGAGTACAAACAAAAACAATCGAAGTCAAATGCGACAACAAGAGTGCCATTAACTTATCCAAAAATCCAATCCAACATAGCAGGATGAAGCATGTCAGTATTAGGCATCACTTCATCAGAGACCATATACTCAAGGGTGAGATCAAGCTGACCTATGTTCCAACAGATGAACAGCTTGCGATTATCTTTACGAAGCCCCTGGCTCGTGAGCAATTTAACATACTAAGGGAAGCTATCGGTATGTCTAATCCTCTTCAATAGATTTATGTGCTTAAATGAATGTTGAGTGATTATTACATGCTGAGTGACTATTAAATGCTAAGTGATTATTGCATGATATGCTGAACTGACATGAATAAAATCACCTTATGCTAAGTAGACATACATACTGAGTGATTACTATGAGCTGAGTTACTAAGCATGCTAAAATCCCTTCTACGTAAAACTGAGCACTCAGAACTTCAAAACGTTTAGTATTCTAGATACTGAGTGAATCCACTTGCACAACTAATGCTAGCCCGCGCATTTAAGTAGCCACCTAGGATGGCGTAAGCTCAATAATTAGAGAACCATATGCCGAATGTGTCATTAATGCCAGAGATAACGGTCGATTTATCATCTCGAGGTGAAACCGCCATTCCGACCTATCAGATCAACTCAAAACGACTATAAATAGTGGACGATTTCCCACTAATTTATCTTTACACTTGAAATATTTGGCATTTGATTTCTCTCTCTCAAATCTCAAATCCTCTAAACTCTCTCGAGAATTCTTAAGAACACCATGTCTAGCGATTCTCAAAACAACTCCGGTGCCGATTACGACGACAATCACTCTGATCTGAACCCTCTATCTCCTGCTGAGCAGGACTATGAAGAGACTTCCACTAAGTCTCAAGAACAAGGTCAGTATGACCAATCTATTCCTAAGGCCAGCATGGCTCATAAAAACTCTCAAGCTGACCAAGCAACTCCGTCAAGAAAGAAGAAGGAGAAAAAGGACAAGCAGCCTAAGGAAAAGGTGTTCCTTCTAGTCTATAAAAGCGTGAAAAATCTTAAAGTCTTCCATTCCTGTTGGTTCTCCAAAGGATTCATAGAAGCTGAGAAACCTTTCTGCGAATGGATCTCCAAAAACGGCTGGACCGAACTCTTCAAACTCCCCGGTACCACATACCCGCAGTTGGTAAGAGAAGTTTACGCAAATCTAAGGGTTACTGAAGATGATGTTGACCACTTAATGACTAAGGTCAAAAACAAGGACATCACCATCACTCCATCCTATCTCGCTAAACTGTTAAAGCTGTCGGTCAAAGGATCAGAACTCAGGTGCACGAACGACTACACGCGCATTGATTACCCTGTTGAGTTCTGTAAACCAAAGAACCATAAAGGCGAAATCGCCAGTACTTGCATGGGTCAGCCTCAGAAAATGGCCCATTATATACTAACCAACTTCATGTTCCCCAAGATCAATGCATCCTCACCAGCTTCGAACTTTGAGCAGTGCTTCATCTGGCACATGTTGAACTATAAGCCGCTCAACATACCCGTATTTCTCATCAGTGCCTTTCAATGCAGTACCGGTACACTCAGGATGGGGTCTCTCATCACAAAGATATTATAGGATCACAAGGTCAGCATGGTCGAGGAAATTGAGATTTCGGGTACGAAAATCACCACCGCAGTGCTGTTCGGCTTAGCCTACAACCAACCCATTAAGCCCAAGAAAGGAAAGGGGACTATGGTTGAAGAAGATCCCACTGATGAAAATGAAGAAGGGGATAATATGGTTGAAGGGGATAATATGGTTGAAGCAGCACAGGCTGAGCTGACCAAGAAAGGGAAGAAAGTGATGGCTGACAAAGAACCCATTGACCGCACTAGGCAGGACAAAAAGCGGAAAGGTGACCAATCCGCAAAAGATATTAACACAGCTCCGAGGAAGCTTCGGATAATCTCTAGTGCAAAGAAAGCTACTGCTAAGCAAGTTCAAGGGGAACCTAAGTCAGCGGAGAAACAGAAAAGGCAAGTTGAGCCTGAGGAAGAAAGTGAGGAGACACCTGATCAACCCCTGAAGAGGAAGAAAACCTCTGGGTTGAAGCCAATTGAAGCTGACCCACTTGACTTCGTTATTACAAAGGAATCACACTTCGTGCGGAGTCAAGAAATTGATCTGGAAAAGACTCCTTCTGGTCAGAAGGAAGAACAAGGCTACACTGAGGATTAGCCTCAAGCTGATGTGATGGGTCCTGTTGAGCAAAGTAAGACAGTTGCTGCTGAGCAAGCTAATAACCAAGCTGAGTCACCAGTGAAAGATAAGGTTGTGGAAGGCCTTGATGCTGACCTTGGACTCAATTCTTCCTCTGAGTCCCTTGACTCCACTTCTGCTGACCCGAGCACCCACACTCAGCAACAACGAACTGCCCAAACCAAACCCAAGTCAAATCAAGTTCAAGCCAATATTAGGAAATAGTGCTAGCAATAGTCTATAGTGCTTGTAACTTATATTTTATGACATGTTATTGTTATTCTGGGTAATATGATTTATAAGCATCTTTTATTCAAACTGATTTTATATATGCGATGCTTACTTATTGTGCTTATATGCTGATCTATCATACTTAACTATTCATCGAACAACAAATTAAATCTTGTGAACATAAGGAATATACAAGTAAAATATACTCAGCACACAACTCTGATACCTATATGCAACACTGAGTAATAACTAAATGTTCCAAGCATTAACCAACTTCTGAAAACTGGCCTAGGCTCATCTGAATTAGATCTTGGAAGGTCTAGAATTGAACTAAGTCAGTAAAGGCATGTCTTAATTTCACTCGAATCTTAGAAGGTTTAGAGTTAATTTAAGTCAATAGATGCAACCCTTACGGGGGAGTAACTTCAGAAGTATAAAAAAGGTAAAACAATCATGGGGAACTTCAATGCTGAGTTCCACAATTAAATACTTTTGCCAATATCAAAATGGGGGAGTTTGTTGAAACACCTTTCCACATGATTTTGATTTGATAAAATTATTTAAGTTAATCTCATGATTAAGACAATTAAATTTAAGTGCTTTGATTTAATTGTACTAATATGTTTGTTCAATGTTGAGTATATTAATAAATGAGAACATGAATAAAAAGTAAGACAGAACGAAGTCAGCATGAGCCACAAAAGCTGAGTAGAACACAACTCAGCATCAAAAAATAAAAGTCTTCTTCAGAACAAACGCTTGAAGATGAAGCTGGCCGAAGAAGCTGAGTAGAACATAACTCAGCCCCGTCAAAAGAGATCTTAAAGGCAACGTCAATTAAGTCAAGCTGAGTCTTCATCAGGACAGCATCAATGATCCATTAACTAGAAGACAAAGCCCGACAAATGTCTGCACCAATTCAGAAGCCTCGGAATTACGCCAAGAGACCTTTTCGAGATGCATGGATCACTTAGCGTTTGGCAAGAAGACAAACCTGGCGCTAGAAGACGTAACCTAGCGCAAGAAGATGAAACTGGCAAGCCTGGCGCCTGCTAAATTCAGACGAGAGGATTGGCCTGCAATTACTGAACGCTGACCTATCAATGATGAAAGAAGACCATTTCAATTCAACGGATATGCTCGAATTCAAATCATTGGAGCTTCAGAAATTGCTATAAAAGGACAAGTTCATCATTTAGATCCTTTGTCGATATACAGAAAAGCAAATCTTCACAACAGTGAAAATCCAAAATAGAAGCTGTCTAAATAGAAAAAACAAGTTCTTACACCCAATCCAATCTTTGTGTAAAAGTCTAGAGTGAATTTGTATTCATCTAAAGTGTTCTTCGTTTAGAAAGAGCAAATCTTGTATCAATTGTAAAGGTTGAGAGAGTGAAGCTGAGTACTCGGTTTTAGTGCTCAGCGGTAGAGAAAATCTGAGTGTTCGGTTATAGCGCTCAGTAGGATTGAGTAGACGAATAGAGGACGGTACTCTTGCATACTCAATTGCTTTGTGAACGGTTTGTGCGCTACCTTTAAAGAGCTCAGTAGTGGATTGAAAAAGCCCGTAAGGATTCTGGGGACTGGACGTAGACGGTGAGGCCGAACCAGGATAAGACTGCTGAGTAATCTCTAACCCTTCTCCTGTTATATATATATATGTATGTGTTGCTTGCTTAAAATTACTCAGTATATAATTTGTATAAGCCGACGCTGAGTAATCAGAGTGCTGAGTTGGAAGCTGACCTTAAGTGTTATTTTCCAATTCACAAGTGAAACAGTTCCAGTTAGCCTCTGACTAAAGCTGTCTTACATCACGCTCAGCCTTGCTGACCAAAACTGAGTGAAGTTGTTTAAAGAATTAAATTAAGTCAGCATAATTAAGAGAAAAAGTTATATTAGTTCATAACCCCCCTCTTGGAACTAATCCTATCACATTACACGGGACCAACAGATGTTCTAATGAAGCGTTTATCTGAGGTGTTGCTTTGGGAAGAACAGAAGTGGAAACAAAGAGCCCGTATTGACTGGCTGAAAGCGGGAGATAGGAACACAACCTACTTCCATGCTAAATGCAACGGGCGACGGTGGAACAATAGGCTGATTAAGTTCTTTAATAAATCAGAGCAAGAAGTAGAAGGAACGGATCGGATATCAGAAGTGGCGCTGAGGTATTTCCAGGATCTGTTTAAATCGTCTGAACCTATTGGGGGTGAGGATTTTGCAAGCGTGGTGGACTCAAAATTAACTACAGACCAAGTGACGTCACTGTCCGAACCTGATGCAAATTAATCCATCGAAATCCCTGGGCCCTGATGATTTCTAAATATATGGGACTGCCTACTGTTATAGGGAGATCAAAAAAGATGATTTTTCCAGTATTAAGGAACGAATTGAGAAATGGCTGAAAGGATGGGAAGAAAGGTATTTGTCAGCTCGTGGGAAAGAAGTCCTAATTAAGGCGGTTATTCAGGCCATCCCATAATATGTAATGTCCTATTTTATGCTTCCTGACTCTCTATGTAGCGAAATACAGGGAATAATCAGTCGATATTGGTGGGGAGGAAATGAAGGCAAACAGCCTATCTACTGGTTATCGTGGGAGGCCGTATGCTAATCAAAGGAGATAGGAGGATTGGATTCCGCTGGCTGCGATCATTCAATCTCGCACTAATTGCCAAACAATTCTGGCGCATACTTAACAGACCCGATTCATTGTGTGCACATGTGCTAAAGGCAAAATACTTTCCTAATTCTGAACTATTGTATGCTACATTTGGATCTAGCCCGAGCTATTTTTGGCGGGGACTATAGGAAGCTAAGGAAATAGTGCAGCGCGAGACCATGTGGAGGGTCGGAAACGGTAAAGATATTAACATCTGGCATGACAACTGGGTTCTTGGGCTAAACTGTAAGAAATCACTGCTTGCAAAGAACAACCTGAGACCTGAAAGAGTATGTGAATTGATAAACCATGAGAATGGGGAGTGGGATTTGGAGAGGTTGGAGTAAACATTAACACAGGTGGACATTGAGGAAATAAAACGCATTCGCCTTAGCTTCCGCAGACCCATGGACGAGTCCTATTAGGGTCCTGAAAAGAGCGGGGCTTTTTCGGTTCGAAGCGCATATTACATAGCTGAAGCGAAACGAAAAATAGTGGCAGATATCCCGGAGCACTCAACTGGTCTTTGCCCGAGCTTTCAGGATTTATGACGTCTAAAACTTCCATTAAAAATCCTCCATTTCATGTGGAAAGTTCTCCAATGAATACTATCGTGTGCGATCGAGCTAGCAACGAGAGGCGTATCAACCACAACACATTGTCAGGTATGTCGATACTGTGATGAGAGTTTTATCCATGTTTTTGTTAAATGTCAGGAGGTGAAGGCAATATGGAAAACAGTGGATTTACCAATCCGTGTGGATAAACTAAGAGCTGATGACATAGGGAGCTGGTTACGTTTACGCATGGATGCCCTCTCAAAATCTGAATCATAAAAGCAATAACCTTCACGTGGTGGATATGGTACCGAAGGAACATATTCATACACGAGAAAAAGTGGATCGATGCAACAATGATCAGTAATAAGGTTGTAGCGTACCTGCAAGAGCTAGACGAAACCGCAGCAATGCCTAAACCAAACCAGCAGCGAGGACAATGTACAGGTTGACTACATCATGGCTCCACGAGAGTATGGTCCCCTCCCTCGAGCGGTGTTGTAAAAATTAACTGCGATGCCAAATTCGGGGCAAACGGCCATGCGTGTAGGGCGGGTCTGATCATTCGGAACTCGCTAGAAGAGCTTATGACTACTGCAGGGATCCCGACAGGTCATTGCACGATGCTGGAAGAGGCGGAACTACTGGCTGTAGAGGAGGGAATCAAGCTAGCAAGAGACTGATGTTTCAATGACATCATACTCGAAACTGACGCCCAAACGGTAGCAAAAATACTACAATCGGAGAGCTCCCCCGATGCGTCGATGCGCTTCCAATATGACGATGTCAAAGCTTGGTTTTCTATTTTCCGTAATTGTTCCGTTCAATTTGTACACCATGAAAGTAACTAGGTAGCACACTACACTACTAAATGGGCAATAGACTCAGTTATCTTAATTGAGGACTGCCCTGCTATTGTCTGGGAATTTGTTTGTAATGACATGGCCACAATTATTCATTAATATATTCTTTATTCATTCAAAAAAAATATTGTTTATAATAGACTTAGGAGGTGTTTGTTTACCCTTTTTTCTTCTCATGTTTGTCTTTTCATATTAAAAATGAGAGTTTTGGGTGTTTGGTTAGGTACATCTTTGTCTTTTATAGATGAAAAGTAGTTTTTTTTACAAAAGTAAGGAATCTCTGTTTTTCGAAAAATCGGTTTTTTTCCAACAGCAAACCGTAGGTAAACCAAATAGACTCTTAATATATTAGGATCCCCCTAAACTTGGTCCAAAATTTGATAGCTCCCTAAATTTATATATAAAAAAAAACTAACCTTCTGACTTGCTTAAAGTTGCATGATGAACCCTCTAAATTCGGATGGCGTAACAAGAGAGAATGTGGGCAAATCAAAAACTATATCATTTTAAGTTCTAGGGATAATAAATTACCAAAATCAAGTTTACGAGATTAATATGTCACTTTAAACAAATTCATGTAACTAGTATATCACTTTAATCAAATTTGGGAGCTAAAGAAACACACAATAAGGTAAGCAAATGACTTTTTAATAGTAGGGCAACCACGTGATAGAGCGGTTGTCCATGCCCAGACCCGCTACTGGATGGAAATATTCCCTAAGAAAGTGTTGGTTGAGCTTTAGTGTCAGATCCATCTTAGTGCTCAAAGAGGCTCCAGCCCCCCTCAGCCACTGGCTCCACTCTTGAGTTTGATGGTTATGCCCCTTTATAACCCCTAATATTGGTTTATATTAATGTTTTGTAGTGTTATTTTAATATTTTAAAGTAGTTAAATTGGGTTATGTATGCTTTAATGTAGGAAGTTATGGGTTCTAATCCAATAAAGCTCTTTCTTTTTTTTAATAAAATTTTTAGTGGTTTGAATTTTAAATAACTATTCACCATTATTAGTTATTTTCAATAAAATTGGTATTTGTTTGAATTTTAAATAACTATTCTCCATTAAAAAGTATGGATGTGACACAGGGAAACCAGATGATTGCGAAGGAGACTTACACGACTTCCTTAAATATGAAACCCTCAATAATAGATCCAGTAGAAGAAGCGAGGGAGAGAGTTGAGTCACGAGTGACCTAGACACGATGTGGCTCACTAAAGGAAATTCAGTTCAATTATCAGTTGAAGTATTGGAGAAAGCAAAAGAGGTGATGATACATGCACTAATAAAAAAACATCACGGTTTTTACCTGATGTCCGACACAAATCATAAGCATCTCTCTGGAAGTCATGGTACAATCATTAAATGTGGATTTGGATTCTACTCCAGTGAAGAAAAAGAAGATAAGCCTTTAAATAAAGTGACAAAATGGGATTAAGGCTGAAGTAAAGAAATTGAAAGACTGCAACCATATTCAAGAGGTACACTACCCAAAATGGATGGCTAATATGGTCTTAATAAAGAAGGCAAATGAAAAATGAAGGTTATGTACTGATTTCACGAGCCTAAACAAGGGTTGCCTGAAGGCTTCTTATCCACTACCATGCATTGATATGTTAATCGAGTCCATTGTTGGGTATGCGATTTATTCATTCCTAGACGATTCAGCCGGATATCATTAAATCACAATGGACACAGGTGATAGAGAAAAAACAAGCTTCACCATGCAAGAAGGGACTTACTGTTACAAGGTTGTGCCCTTGGGTCTCAAAAAGGTCAAAGCAACGTACCAAAGGTTGGTGAACAAAATATTTGAAGGTGTCATTGGTGACAAAATTGAGATACACATGGATGACATGATTGTTAATAGTAGAACATTGGACGAACGTGCAACAGATCTACAAACGATCTTCACCATTTTAAAAGAGTGCCGACTTAACCTGAATCCAAAAAAGTTCACTTTTGGTGTGGGATTCTACTGGTGCATACCCTAGTTGTTGAAACACAATTTCCATACAATTTTTTACTATGATAAAAATAAAAATTAAGGAATTAGATCCCTAAGATATTTATTTTCAAAATTGAATTAAGTTGTTTTTATGCTAATATGTTTGTTAAGTGTTTAATTTTATCTTAAGCATAAATTGAAGACAACTTAAAACGCCTTAAAATAATTAAAGGCCTAAGGCTTAAGTCTGGCCCATAACCCAGAAGCCAGAACCGGAACCAAAAGCTCGTTGACAGCCAGTCAACTCAAGGCGTTCCAAAAGAAGCAAAAACACATAAGACATAAGACCATATCATACAAACGTCTCTCTTTATCAACCAATTAAGAAAAGATTCAGACCAAAAGTCTGCAATTCTAGAAGTCAGAAGACAATCATTGACGCGCGGTTCAACAATCGACAGAAGCCTTATTTCGTCAATAACACTTTCCCCTTATGGATAAATTAGCATAGTGGTCAAAAGCACACCAGAAGACAGAAGTTGTTTTCCCTCTAACATCTCTTTTGAATTTCAAATGGTCTTCTCCAAATGCTCTATAAAAGCCAACTCAATAGCTCATTTTCACAACTGATCTTCACGCGAAAAAGAGATAAAATCGTGAAGTGAAAACCTAGAGCAAATTTCTATACACATTTCATTTTCATATTTGTGTAAATTCAATAGAGAGAGAACAGTTCAACTGATTTCTATATGAGAACCAATTTTTATTGTAAATCAGAAGCTCTTTTATTGCTTCGGTTATAAACAAGTAACAAGAGAGGTAGATAGTTGAGTGTTATTATAAAGGAATGTACTTTACTTAAGCTCTGTCAATTGTAAAGGTTTGTGCTCTGTTGGTCCCTTATAACGTGACAAGTTAGTTCCAAGGGGGGGATAAGAACTATTTAAAAAATTTGTCCGTTGAGGCTGACTTCTTTTCTATGAAAAGGTTTACACAGCGTCACTAAGTAGATTCAAGACACAAGCTTAGTCAACTTGTGACTAAGTCTGCTTCTTTACTTGAGTCAGGAAATAGCACTTAGAGTCTATTCCTGAACTCAGCTTCTTAGTAGACTTAACTCAGCGTGAGTTCTTTACTTAGTTAGTTTTATAGCAAGCAATGTATATTAAAGGAGTTTAAGGGTTAGAAAGATATTACTTAGCAAACTTATCCTGGTTCGGCCTCTCCGCCTACGTCCAGTCCCCGGAACTCGTTCCGAGCTTTTTGAATTCTCTACTGAGCTCTTTAAAGGTAGAGCACGAAACCTTTTACAAATAGAAGCTGAGTATAACAAGAGTACCTTCCTCTATACCTCTACTCACTCCTATGTCTATTCTGAGTACTATAACCGAGTACTCAGCCTCTCCTTTCTATTCTTCTAGAAATGATAAAGTGTTTGTCCTAAACAACGATTGCTAAGACACTTTAGATGATTGGAAATCACTCTAGACTTTTACACAAAAATATGGAAATTGGTGTAAGGTATTTGCTTTGCTTTTCTCACAGAATCTTCGAGTATGAATTTGGTCAGCGTTTCGACAACTTGAAGTTCTGTGTAGATTGAAGCAAATGGATGGCCTTTATATAGTGACACTTGAGGCACCTGGTCATTTCGAATTTTGAAATAACCGTTGGAGGGAAACGGCTTCCTGTCGTTGTCACTCTGGGCGTGCTCAGCGTCGTTGGCCAATAGGATTCTTGCATCTTCTGTCTTCGTCAGTCTTCGACAGAATGTTTTGCCATTTAAGGTAAAGTCCACGAGACAGCTTTCTACGCTTTCTGAACTTTTCCCAAAGTAGAAATACTTTGTCAAGAAGTTGAACATTGCCTGCCGCTGTCCAGACTGCTTTGTCGTCCAGCTCAGCAGCTTCTCCTTGAAGCTTTTGCCACGAAGGCTTCTCGATCCTTCTCTTGCTGAGTCGTCGTTTTAGTTGATACGGCTTCGTTTTGAACTCTTAAGCCGAATGGTGTTGATGTGTTGACTTGGGCTTGACTTCCACTTTATGGGCCTTTGGGCTTTTTAATCTCAATGTCTTATACACAAATTAAACTCAACATTGAACAAACATATTAGTGTAAATAAATCAAAGGATTTTAAATTTAATGTGTTAGAATATTTTTATCATTACTTAAATAATTTTGTCAAATCAAAATCATGTGGAAAGGTGTTTCAACATGCTCTACCTGTGAAAGAGTTCAATAGTGGATTAAAGCTCAAAAGATGGAATTTTGAGGACTGGATGTAGGTAGGAGGCCGAACAAGTATAAATCTACCGAGAAACTTATTTCCTGCCTTTATTTACTTCTGAATATTACTTGCTCTAATTATATATCTCACACATAAGCTTTTAATATTGTGCGCATACTTAATCATCATCTATCTTAAGAATCTTCAGAAGCTTTACTAAACGGGTTGTCCTCTGAGCGCATAAGTTAGAAGCAGAATCAAGCTTGGTAGACTGAAATTGCCTCTGATTGTGAAGTTTGCATTTGTGCTTGCTATTGAACTAAAAGAAAATAAAATATAAAAGGTTAAAATTAACCAGTAGTTCCATTCACCCTCCCCCTTTGAATCCAACCTCACAAGGGACCAACACTAGTCCTGATATATTATAGTCTAGACAATCCCCTAATCATAAGGCAAAAATCTATAATGATTATTTACTTGTTCAAATTAATCATACAAAGTATCTAGAATTAGTGATTTGTTAATGTATGACGGGATAAGGACATGGGATAGTGAAATTGTGAAGCGATAAGATACTAATTCGAAATGTCCTTGATCTATTGTTACCGTGGGAAATGAACAAAAGATTAGTATAAATCTTGGTTGTGATGGTGTTTCATCGGTCACGGACATAGGATGTTAGACTAGGGCATATAGGCTTATGAAATAGTAAGCACTGGATCGATCAACTATAAGAGCACCACATGGTATATTGTGTCATAGGTGTAACTTATGTGATACTCCCTATGAGTCCTTAGACCCAAAACCCCTATAGTGCCTAGATAAGACACATTATGCTTAGAAACCATGAGTAGTAGTAAGCGTATTACTACTCTTCAATAGATGGTAAATTTCATCAATGGTATACCACATTTACCATATTTCACACTTTGGTGTACAACCTTCAATTTATCTCACTAATATGTACGAACTTATAGGTGACCTCCCACTTTGGTGTATGGCCGATTAAAATGACCGGTCAATGCATAGTCAACACTCCACGTCAGTAGTTTGACCGGTCAAAAAGTCAAAATTTGACCACCTAATGTAAAATTACTTTTATACCCTCTTCTTCAACCTTCCTTATTTCCCTTTCCTTCCCTAACTCCTCTCTCTCTACCTTATTTCTTTTTATTTAATCTTTCTTCCTCTTTCCCCTTATATGCCAATGCTTAAACAGCAAAAGATTAGGTGACCATGGCCAAGAAATCTCGGATAAAATAAACTAAGAAGAATTCGAAAATTTGAACAACAAATTGGAGTGTTGACGCATGGAAATGAGACAGAATATTTTATACGTTTCGAAAAGACTGAGATGTAATGTTTACTCAGAATTTACACAAGATGATAGCTTCGGTGGTTTCAGAAATGATAGAGCTAATGTTGTATGCATTTTCTTCCAATTGCATCAATATGACATTGTCCTCTTCAGAAGGGGATTGCATTGTAACCCCCACATGTGGAACCAACACACTAAACTCTCTCTCTACAAAATTCGTATAACTAAGAAGAATTTTGAGCCTTTAGAAATGTGGGCATTAAAACAAATTATTAGGACACATGTTAGCGTTCAAATCAATTACTGCATTATTGAGATTTAAAAAAATAACAAAACATGTGGCATCAATAAGACTTGAATTATTATTATTATTCTAAACGTTCAAACTTAGCAGGGAATTTCCAAGTTTCATATTCTCCACAAATCAATCTTTCACTAACATTATCTTAGCATAGACATTTAAGTCTTGCAAATGTCAAGTAACCAGTATGACCTCTAGCTTCACGCATCTTGGCCATGATCATAGGAGAGTTGGACGAGGCAGAGACAGACGACAGCGGCCGGACGGACGGGAAAGAGAAGAGGGAGGACGAAACGACGGCCGGACTTGAAGAGCAACAACAAGTTTACGTTTTGGGGAGAGATCGAGAGAAAATTAGGGATTGTTGTTTGGGAATCAGTATTTTGGGGATTTTTTCTATTAGCTCGAAAGAATGGAAAGGTTAGACCAGGGACGATGGAATGGAAAGGTTAGATCTAGTTATTCTAAATCCATTTTTGGCATAAATTTTATATTAAAAAGGAAGATGGAATTCCCCTCAAATTATGATTCAATTTCTGAACCTATTGGGCTACTTCCAACATCAAAATTTCTGAAGCAAAGATTTCATATGCAAAGAAAGTTAGAGACAAAAATATACAGTAGAGAGAGAGAGTAGAGAGAGAAAGAAAATGTTCAGTAAAAAATATAAAAAAAAGTGAAAGGTTTGGAGATGGAAAAGAAATGAGTATAAAAGTAAGTTTTAATTGGTAGGTCCTACCATTCATTTTGTAGGAGTTAAAAATGGTGATGTGACGCGTTGATTTTGGTTTGACCAGTCATTTTCACCGGCTGTACACCACAGTGGGAGATCACCCCTAAGTACGTATATATTAGTGAGACAAAATGAAGGGGTACACCAAAGTGTGATTTAGGGTAAAGGTTGTATACCATGGGTGTAATTTACCCCTTCAATAGAAGAGAAAGTATCATCGACAACTTGATTAGTAAAGTTGAGAAGCGTGTGGCCATGCCTGAATGGAGCTTATTCAAACTTATGAGTTTACTAAGGAATTAAGAAATGTCCGAGCAATGGATGAGGGTGACACTCACTTGCCTCATGTAAAGGCATGGATGTCCAAAGAGCAAATGATTTACTGAGTACACTATTAGGTTCTTTGATATCATTATAAGATTATTATTTGATTTGGTCGGTTATAAAATACTTGCAAGAGTCTATTTATAATTCATAGGCTGAAAGTAAGTTTCATGCCCACAACCAGAATCAAGTAGGCCTATAGGACGTTGGGACTCGAACTTGAAATCTAGCTTAAATGGCTTGAGGTCCTTAATCACTTAAGCCAACTTTAATTGGTTATAATATATATATATATATATATATTAGAAAATATTAGATATTATCTAATTAGATTATATATAAATATCTATAAGGAATTATTTGGAGATAATGCAAATTAGATATTTATAAGGAGAGAACCAAGTATAATAGTTTTGGAAAAACTATCTCATACTCAATCTTACTCAGCCCCCAAGGTGCAGTAAAACCTCTATATAGGAATAACCTCTATTTGGTTATAAAAAAACCTGATCCCAACTTAGTAATAACCTCTATTACCAAACTCTATTTAGTAATAACCTCCTAATTGTTATACAAATAGTCTGGTCCCAAATGTATTCCTATATAGAGGTTTTACTGTAATTAGAAAATATTTTGTTTATTTTAATTAAATTTTAATTGGATTTAAAACTAATTAAAATGAAATTAAAACCTAGGGTTTTATTATCTTAAAACAAAATATATAAAGAAGATAATAAGATTATTTTTCCTCACCTAACACATTCTAATCTAAGAAAAAAAAACAGCTAAGAAAAAAAAACAATTATCCTCCTCCTAAGACATCCAAGCAGCCACCCTTAGAAGTAAGGTTGGAGTTTTTGGTTCTTCATCAAAGAACCCGTAGCGTGTTGATTCAATTTGATGTAAGTGTGAAGGTAGAGGGAGTTTGTTATTCAGCCCTTCATTTCAGAAACAAAAACTGAAACTCAATTCCAAGCTCGAAGAACGATATACCTTTTAAACTTGCTTTAATTACATGCTAGATCATGGTGTTTTCTATGTTAAAATGTTTTCCTCACGTTTTAATCGGTTATAAAATTCGTAACAAGTTTTTGGAATTCATGATCTCCCAAAGGGGAATTGAAGCTAACCTAGACAAGATTCAGGCAATCATGCACATGGCACCATCGAATAAGCTCAACAATGTCTAAAAATTAAACGGGAAGATCAATGCTTTGGGACGGTTCATATCTTGTTCGGCAAAAAGATGCATACCCTTTTACAAAGGCCTAAAGGGAGCTAAAGATTTCAACTTGGACGAACAAGTGCCAAGTGCAACTGCCTCGCGGTAGTAACGACCTTATAAAGGTGAAAAACCTCTATCTTTTAGCATGGTTTTAGAGATTATTTTGTGTCTTTTATTATTTGTTATTGTCTTTTATTTACTTTAATATTAATTTATCTTTGTTTTGTCAATTTTAAGTTTTTAATTACTTTTTTAGCATTTTGTCAATATTCCTAACTTTTGTCTAAGTGTCAATTTTAATAAATTAATTTTTCATATGCTATTTTGAGCTTAATCTGTACCCAAAATTAAGAAATTAACTTACTAAAAATAAATAACTTTTGACTTGTAATTAAAAAGGGTTTTTGGTAAAATATTAATTAATTTTGAGCAATTAACTAATGATATTTTGAGATTATGTACAGATTTTTAGGGATTCAAAATGGAGATTTTTAAGGTTCGGAATCAGAGGAGTTTCTGACTAGATTCATAGGAATTAGTCTCACTTTCAAATTTGAACTTGAAAAATCATGCACAAATATTTTGATAGATTTTTTGGATATTTTTCAGTTTTTATTTTTATTTAAAGACGTGGGTTTCAATCCCCAAAATTAATTAGTTTTGGAAGAATCAATTAGTTCAGAGTTTTTTTTTATCAGTTTTTAGTTAGAGTTTTAGAGAAGAATTGGTTCATAGTTTTTAATTAGTTCATGGTCTTTTTTATCAGTCTTTATCAGAATTAAGAATTAATTTTCGGCCATTGTTAACTAATTTAAGCTTTTGAATTAATTTTCAGATTTCATTATTGAGCATTCATAATTATTTGTAAACTCTAATCCCCTTGAGAATTAATTCATCTTCTTCCATCATGCCATTAACACCAGAGAAAGCTTCATCGACCATTATTCCACAAACTCTTAAGTTCTCATCTCCTCTAAGTTTAGAAAGACGATTATTTGAGTCGATAGGTTTCAAAAGGGATTTTTACCCTCTCCTCCCTGTTTACTTTTATAGATCCTTTTCTGAATTGGTTGTATCATGTGACAAATTTCTTCCATCTTTAAATACAAATATCAATTGAGTTTAGTTTACATCGTTTATGAGTTCTTTAATATCTGCGTAGCATATTGATTGAATCATTCAAAAGTCCCAGTATTTTCTAGGTTCATATTGTGAGTCTAATCTGCGGTCTATACTGGAGACTGTAGGTATTGACGATACCATAATAATGGACCCGAACTTCTAAGCCCTTAGAGTTAGATTCGGTCTGTAACAAACGAATTGTGTGCTAAGTACCTTGGGAGGATAAGTCGGTTCAATCTTTAAGTATGTTTATGCCATATTGAATTCCTTATTATAATCATAAATCGAATGTTGTTTGAATATTTGTTTTATCGTATCACACCATCTACATTCTTGGGAATTTATGAATTGTTATGGATCACCTTAGGAGTAGATTAAAATATAGAAAACCAACCCAATTCAAATTTCCATCGCATAAATAACAATCCAAAACCGAGTAGTCTGATAGTTGCGGCATAAATCTCGTGGATTCGATACCTGGACTTTCCAGATTTTATTACTTGATAACGATAGGGTAAACTTATCCCTTAGTGAGTCTTTGAGCGATCACGAATAGAAACTCTTAGAGTTAGCTTCAGCCTTGTTTAGCGATCACGAATAGAACGCCTCTAATCGTGACACATCATGGATCCATCCTAATCCTAATGAACTCATTCATTGGATCTACGTAACTATCTAGATGTCCTTATATCTAAAGCTTGTGAGATCAATTTTCTATTCAGGAATAGAAGACATTGTTACATGCAAGTCTTTACAGTATTATGTTAAACCTATAAGATAATACTTGACTTGGGTTCATTTAAGTTTATCAATTAATTAGATTCATAAAGTGTGGTGTCACTTCATCTTATATGAACACTTTATTATTACTATTATAAGCGAGGGATTACTATTGGTTCTTCGTGAGATAGAATCTAGTTACAAAGGGGGGTGAATGTAACTATTGGATAAATTTAATCCTTTAATAATTTTCTCACAAAATTTAGTTCAATAGTACAAGGCAAGCTCGAAATCAGAGGCAAACTTTATTTGTTGCATTAGGCAGGAACAAAGCTTGATTATGCTTCTAAATGTTTTAAGCACTAGGCCACTTAACTGGAAGGGCCTCTGTATGACTTAGTTAAACATGCTACTGAGTACAATAGTCAGAAGCACAAGTTATAGATTTAAACATAAAAGCAAACAGTAAATATGTCAGAAGGAAAGGGTTAGAGAAATAGTTACGCAGTGATTTATACTAGTTCAGCCTCCTGCCTACATCCAGTCCCCAGAATACCTTCTTCTGGGTTTTAATCCACTAGTGGACTCTTTCCAATAGGCAGAGCAAAAACCCTTACAATAGATATAGAGGCTCTGTAAAGTAATGTCCTTTACACTCAACACTTAGCTATCTATCTACCTCTCTTGCTATTCACTTATAACTGAAGTGAACAAAAGAGCTTCTGATCTTTCTTAAGACTATAAGTTATTACACAATGACTGTCTACACAAAGGAGGTAAAGATTCCAAGTTGACTAGGGGACAAGCCGTCTGTTTCTTGTACATATTTCCTTATATAGAGGCACAATGTCAGTGGTCTAGAGCCAACATTGATCTTGTCTTCTATGTCTTGATCTCTTTCTTCCGGAATAAGTCTTCCTTGTGGCATGGACTTTGCTTCTGGATCCTTCCAGGTACTGAGCTAAATTTGATCCATGGGTCTTTGATCCAATTTCAAGGCCTTTGTTTATATTCCTTTCTTAATTCCATTTAATCAAACATACACTTAACAAACAAATTAGTCCAAATAAATCAACATTTAATTATAGTGTTTTACTAACTATGGGAATATTAATTTTGTTTAATATTTTTATCATAATCAAAATCAGTGTGGAAATTGTGTTTCAACAATTACTTCTACCTAACTATTTAGTTGTGCTAAAAGACAAAATGCCTTTTATATAGTTGAACTACTATATCAAATAACTCAGTAATGAAAAATTCATTTATCAATGAGTTTTGTCCTAAAACAATTGTCTATAGAACACTACACTAACATTCTCCCACTTGGTTTAAAGTCAATTATTCCTAAAAACAATCCTATAAAAGTTTATACTAACATTCCCCCACTTAGACTAAAGCCAGTTATTCCTAAAAACCATCCCATAAGAGTTCGCATGACTATCATGAACCTTCTGGGATAAGACCTTCGTTAATGGATCTACAATGTTCTCCTCGATGGGCACTCTTTCAATTTTTACATTTACTTTAGTTGTTATCACTCGGAAAAGTTGATAGCATTATAAGATAGTGTTAAACGTATTATGAGGCTGCGAGTCCTTCGCTTGTGCAATATCACGAAGCGCTAAAGCACTTCGATCTAGAGACTTCAGGTGGAGGACATCTGATATCACAATTTATCATTATCATAATACACGTGGACCAATCAGGTGCTCCCTCATCAACAGTAACCATCGGAGCCCCATGGACTAGTCAAATGATGCCTTAACTGTTTGCAGAATCATATGTGCTACCGCTACAACTGTTTCCGGTTGACAACAGTCCTTCACCGTTGATCGACTGCCATGTGGAATCATGCTCGCATATAGGGCGTACTACTTGATTACCATATAAATATAACGTACACGATACACCGAAAAGGTGCTATATTCACCCTTATTACTAACATAAGCTTTTACAATACTTAAGTAGCTATTTTCATCACTGACTTAAGTATCAGAGCGGGATCGTTAATTCTCGGTCCATTTTTGGCCCATTTCTATCATGTTTCATGCATCCAAATGACTACTCAAGTGCAACTCAGATTTTCTCAAACCAATAATAAAATTATAATTTTGTTTTAGTTTATTTTTTAGGATAAATGTCCAAAGTCACCCTATTATTTTTTGAAAGTGCAAATTTAACGTTGACATATAAATATATAATTTTATCTTTAACACCTCTAAAAAAAATCAATTTTACTCATAATTAATAGAAAGTAATCTGGGAATGCGGAATAGTGATCCGGGGCTCCGTCGGGAGGTCTTGCCTTTTCATGGATCGGCCCTGCGCGGGGATCAGTCCCTGCGGATACTCCAAAGATTAAGACAGTTAGTTATTCTTAGAGAGCTTCTTAATCTAGTGTGAGTGAAGTAGTGAGGTTATGAGTTACCCGATCCGTGCTTCTTCCTTTAATGGCCTATTTATATCGGACAGACTTGGGCCTGGGGGGCCCTCTGCTTCTCGGACCTTGGTGGGCCTCTTAGGCCTTAAGGTGATAATCCGAATCAAGTAGTCCCCCCCGGCCAAATCAGCCGAGTATTTCATGCGAGTAGATATTATCTTGAAAGTGTTTTTGTCCTCTTTTAACAAGTGGTGGACAACTGGACGTAAAGGTGCCCGATTTCTCCGCTTGAGACCGTTCAGAAATTTCGCATGCGTTGTGGATATCAGTGCATCATTTATTGCCCCTTCATTAAATGCCTCTGCATGCGTCGTAAAAGACACCTTGGACACCGTGCTCTGCCGGCGCTGTCGTTTTTTGCTGGCTATAAAATGCAAGGGTAATCCCTCTTTTTCGGTTTACTTTGCCAGAATCTTTTCCCTCTTTGTCTTTGTTTCGTCCCGTGCTACCTTTGAAGTCGCTGTTTCCTGCCGATTACTTCGTCGGTGCTGCCGTTCTAGTCGCGCTTGCTGGGTAGCGGACATATTAGTTTGACGGAGTTTTGCTGAACCTTCCTTACGACACTAGTCGTAACCGTTTGCGAGGTCAGTCGTGCCTCTAATTTCTCCTTTCTTTCGCTCTTTTTCTTTAGTTATTTTATTCTAGGGAGGGGGAGTATGTCAGAGGGTTCTTCACAGGGAGCCCTAAGAAGATTGCCGCCAGTCACACCGGGTGATTTTACGCTGCACGACGCTTCACGAACTCGGGTCGTAAAATGGAAAAGGCGAGCGAACGCGAGAGAGGAGAGTGCTTCTATAGCGATAAAGAGGAAGAAAATCCTAGAGCGTGCGCCGCCTAGTGTCGAGCGGCCGCTAGGGGGAGTTACCGCCGGAGTTCTTGAGGTAGTGGTGGTGGTACCAGAGGGCTTGATTACCCAACAGCGTCCCCTAGCTTTGATTTACGAGGAAATGCGCCAGAGGGTATGAACTCGTGCCGCGGGGGTCACTAATATTGATGGTCGGCGATTTGAGGGAGTGGAGCGGCCAAAAAGGCCGGAATCTTTTTCGATCGAGGACGCACATAGTATTATTGTTGCCGGGGATTTGGCCGCTATTTCTGCGGTGTATCGATTGGGGAAGACCTACGAGTTGGTCGCGCTTGGGGAAGATATCCGTGCTCATCATGCGGGTGGCGCGAACGAGCTTATCGTTTATGAGGAGCAGCTTGAATCGGGGATGCGTTTGCCCCTACTTCCCTTTTTTGTGGAGGTTCTGAAGGAATATGACTTGTGCTCTGGTCAGATCCATCCAAACGGGTGGAGGATGATGGTGGCCTTCTACTCGCTATGTCGGTCGGCTGGATATCGGGCAACTGGATTGGTATTCTGCGAGTTCTTTCGGCCGAATAAGGGCCCCCGATCTCAAACGTTACCTTCTCGCACCAAAAGTTCAAGGTGATTGGCGGGTTGAAGGATAAAGTTCATGAGTACATGCACCATTACTTTTTGGTGCGAAAGCTGGACGGCGACTTTCCTTTCCGAGTAGTGTGGAACGAGGAGCCCATGGATCCCAGCCGTTGGCTAAAGACCCGAGAAAAGTTGCCTTTTGAGGAGCAGCTTGTGTCATACTTAAAGGGGCTTCCGACAGATAAAGATCGTAAGCAAGACGTCGACGAGCTTGTGCGTCACTTTCTAACCGTCGGGTACTATATTTGGAACCAATGGCGAATGGTTCAGATATCCGGATGGACAGCAGCGGATTTTGAGAAGTGGAAACGTGGGTACAATTTCAAAGTCGGAGAGTTAGCGGAACTAGAAGCGATTTCTGTGAACGTCGCTGTTGTAGGTGAGGGGTCGGGGTTGTAGGTTTTGTTCATTTCTTTCAATGTGTTGTTACCATGTGATCTATGTCGTCTAAATTTTCCGTTCTTTCTTGTCGTGCAGGTCCCCGAGATCCCCGTGTTAGCATGGACTTTGATCCAAACGAATTTGGTGTTGGCCTCGACACTACGGAGGAAGCTTTTGCTGTTGCTTCCGGATCCCTGGCATCGTTTTCTTCGCTCGAAGATGCGAACCAGGTGGTTCAGAGCATGGGGGCATGCTCTCGGTGCACGAGGACCTCGAGGTTGCTGGGGACATTCCGTAAGGGATGCCCGTGGAGGAGCAGGAGGCCGAGCAAACTGCTGGGGTGATGGCTGTGGAAGAGGAGCAGGTTGAGAAACAACTTCAAAGGCCCCTTACCCGGAAACGTAAGAACGACAAGGGTAAGGCCGTTGCTGGGATGGAGAGCGACCAAGTTCGTGCTGGAGATGATATTGGTGGAGAAACTGACAGCTCTAAGCGAGCGTGCACCGAGGGTGGTTCCGATCTCGGAACAGGGATGATGGATCGCGTAGGTGATCATCCGGAAATGATGAAGAGAATGGACGTGAAGATTGCCAAGTTCCGTGAGTATGTTATGGGCTTATCGGTCCATTCGAATATGGCGACATCTGAACTAGCTCGGATGATGGCTCGTGTAGCTAAGGTGCCCGGGGAAGTTGTCCGAATGGACGGCATGTCCAAGATGAACCTTGGCGTGGAGACCCTATCGGCGCTTGGTGTGGTAAGCTCTCTTGATTTGTTCACCTAAATTTGTTTCCAACCACTGTGCACTGAGTTGTGCTGTTCCGACATAGGCCATTCAAAATACGAACACTATCTTCGACATGTGCGTTAACGACGAGAACCTGTTCCGGGATATAGATCAAGGCCTGCGGAACGCGGAGAAAGATCTGGAAACTGCAAATGGGAAAGTCATCGCCGTCGGGGAACTATTGGAGCACCGAGAGGGCGAGATTGCTGTGCTGGCCGAGAAGCTAAAGGTGGAGACAGGAGGCAGGGTAGAGCTGGCAAAAAAATTGAAACTTGATGCCGAGAAAATTCGCTCTTATAGAGTGATGCTCAAGTTCGCCACCCTATGGACTCGTCGAATGAATGAGAAAATCGATGAGAGAGCCAGGCAAGCCGACGCACTGTCCGAGGAGAACGAGAAACTGAGGCGAGAGCTTGAAGCTGCTCGGAAGGAGGCCAGCGAGCTACGCGCTTTTGCAGGTCAGCGCGAGGAGAAGCTGAGCAAAATGGATAGGATGATGCTGATCGTGGCTGCTCACTCCGCCGGGTATGACGTGCCTCCGAAGGTTATATTTTCTCCAAACGTGTACGATAAGGCGGCCCAAGCGAAAGCCGTAGAGTTCTGTGCTCGTTTCAAGAAGAAGTGATTTTAGACTGTTATCTATTATTTTTGTTTTTCAAGGGTGTAATGATTTCTGTACGGTTGGTATCTTTGTGGATCTTGTGGCAGTAATGTGATCATCACTTTGCATTCTGATTTGATTTGAGCTTGCATGATGTGTTTTTCAAGTCTTGTCTTTCTTTGCTATAAATAGGAGTCGATTTTTGCTTGCGGTATTCGTTCATGTGGTGCTGCTATTTTAAGCACTCAAATTTCTACTTGCTCCTTTTTCTTTACTTCTAGCTTCGTTGTGATGTCACTCCGGGATGTCGTAGATTCTGCTAAGGTGCTCGAAGTTCAGAAAGCTATATCGGCAATGCCTCATCCCTACGTGTATTGTCCCCCGAGGGATGATCACGAGCTGGATAAGAAGATGCGATATGCTTCTCCTGTATGGATGAATCAGAGTTTTTCGCGGAGAAGTCGAAACGGGGAGAGTGAGAGTTCCGCACCCTATACTGGATCCGCGACTGACTCATGCGAAGTTGTTATTAGCGCCTTTTCTTCCACTGAGAAGAAAGTCTGATCGCAAGATGGGATCAGGTTCCTGAACCCTAATGAGTCGGTGGTGCCCGTGACAAATCCTCATCCTTCCTGGGTTAGGCGGCTGCTAGCCGATGAACTAGACCGGGTTATGAACCTTCCTCTTGTGCTGGAAAACCATCGTCTAGGGCGCCATACTTCACCGAGCCGTCCCCATGGGGCGACGTTTGTCGATCCGGTGAAACCTCACAACGTAGTTTTTCTTGAATTCTCGAGATAGGGATTCCTAGGGCCTATACCGGCCGATCCGGCACACCGAGTGACTCATGTGGGGAAAGCATGCTTGTACCATAGGCAGAACGGGCACAACACCGACGAATGCATCGATTGGCGAGCAGTGCATCAAGCCCTTATGGACGCAAATGCCATCCCGAACCCTGACGGTATCCGTGCTAACCTCGAGTGATGGCGATGTGTTTGATCTGTAGTTTTTCGTGTTTTGGCCATTGTTGAGGCCTTTCTTCTGTTATGGACTTGTGTAATGTTTGGCTGGGTATGAAATATAAGTCTATGTGGTTTTGCTTCTTCGTGTATACCCTGAAATTTTCTTCCTTAGTGAGCGTTTAATATGTTTGTCTAGTGCTGGCTAACGGGGCATGATAATGTAGTTATAACACGAGATTGTTTTGGCGGTCAGGCGACCACCAAAGGTGCGTGACTAGCCTATTGGATAGCATTTTGATGCTTTTGCAGCGGGGGACGCAATGCAGTGTCGGCCCATAAATTATGGACAACAATAAGTGGTTGCTAGGCTTGTTCGAAGGCGATCTAGATGCCCGATAGGCTATTGGGTAGCATATAGATGCTCTTGCGGCGGGAAACGCATCGTTGTGCCCGCTTTAGAGCAATCGATAACAATATGGGATTATTTGTCGATTACGTAGGTGACCGAGATGCTCGATAGGCCCTTTGGATAGCATATAGATGCTCTTGCAGCGGAAAACGGGACGTTGTGCCCGCTTTGGAGCAATCGGTAACAATATGGGACTGTTGGTCGATTACGTAGGCGACCGAGATACTCGATAAGCCCTTTGGATAGCATATAGATGCTCTTGCAGTGGAAAACGCGTTGTTGTGCCCGCTTTATAGCAATCGATAACAATATGGGATTGTTGGTCGATTACGTAGGCGACCGAGATGCTCGATAAGCCCTTTGGATAGCATATAGATGATCTTGCAGCGGAAAACGCGTTGTTGTTCCCGCTTTATAGCAATCGACAACATTATGGGATTGTTGGTCGATTACATAGGCGACCAAGATGCTCGATAAGCCCTTTGGATAGCATATAGATGCTCTTGCAGCGGAAAACGCGTTGTTGTGCCCGCTTTATAGCAATCGATAACAATATGGGATTGTTGGTCGATTACGTAGGCGACTGAGATGCTCGATAAGCCCTTTGGATAGCATATAGATGCTCTTGCAGCGGAAAACGTGTTGTTGTGCCCGCTTTATAGCAATTGATAACAATATGGGATTGTTGGTCGATTATGTAGGCGACCGAGATGCTCGATAAGCCCTTTGGATAGTATATAGATGCTCTTGCAGTGCGAGGGCCGAAAATAGGGAGTTCGCTTTCGATTCTCGTCAAGGTGAGGTTTTTCAACAAAACATAAAGAAAAGAACGAGAAACTTTTATTGATGATTTTCCTTATAAGCTATTGATAATACTTCTTCAATGTCTGGATATTCCAGCTATTGTCGTAGACCAAACCGTCTAAAGAGGCGATCTTGTAAGCTCCATTGTGGAGAACGGTGTCTATCTTGTATGGTCCTTCCCATGATTGGCCGAGCTTGCGCTGAGCCAATGGGGACTGTACAGCTGCGGCATCTCTGAGCACAAGGTCCCCGACTTGAAAAGTGCGAGGGCGAACTCTCCTATCGTGATAACGCGCTATGTTCTGTTTATGGGTCGTGATGTGCAATAGAGCATTGAGGCGCTCTTCCCTTAGTCGGTCACTAGCTTCCGCGAGCTCCGCGTTATTGTCGACCTCTTCGAAACTGGTCTGTCGGGGGGAGTGAAGGATGATTTCAGATGGTGCCATTGCTTCTGCTCCGTAGGCGAGGAAAAAAGGAGTGCGTCCTGTTCCCGAGTGAGGGGTAGTGCGGTATGACCACAATATTGCCGCAATATGGTCGGGCCACGCCCTGCCTTTGTCGGAGAGGCGCGTTTTGATTCCTCACAGGAGCGTCCGGTTGCTTACCTCAGTGAGGCCGTTGCTCTGAGGGTGTGCGACCGAGGTGTATCGTCCTTTGATACCCCATTCCGCGCAGAAATCGTGGAACTGATCGCAGTCGAACTGTCTCCCATTATCCGTGATGAAGGAGTGAGGGACCCCGAATCGGTATATGATTGTTCGTTTGAGAAAACCAATCACGTTTTCTGCTGTTATCTTGGCAATTGCTTCAGCCTCGATCCACTGGGTAAAATGATCAACCGCCACTACGACGAAGCGCTTTTGAGCTCGGGCCATCGGGAAAGGGCCGAGCAGGTCAATGCCCCACACCGCGAATGGCCAAGGTGTGATAATGCCCTTGAATGGAGCCATCGGGGCGTGATGAGTGTTGGCGTGCAGCTGACATGCCTGACAACTGCGAACTAGTCGTGTTGCATCGGAATCTATGGTCTGCCAGTAGAGCCCTTGGAGCCGGGCCTTCTTCACAATTGTTCGGGCACCCAGATGTGAGCTACAGATGCCCTGGTGAATTTCTTTTAGACAGTGATCGCCCTCCTCCTCAGATATACAGCGCAACCAGGGACGCGTGGTAGATTTCCGATAAAGTAAGTCTTCATGCAGTGCATAACACCAAGAACATCGGACAACGAGGGACGCCTGCGTCCGATCTGCGGGGAATGTTCCGTCCTGAAGATATCTGATAATTGGACTTCTCCATCCCCCTGCCGCGACATCTGCCGGATCGATCCATAGCGAGCTTTCTACGTGAATGGTCGGGGCCCCGGTGACCTCGATGAGAGTGTTTGGGTCATTATTCTATTCGCCCGCTGCCAGAGTGGCGATAGCATCCGCTTCCTCATTCTCCTCTCGTGGTACCATTATGAGGTCAAGGGCTATTCCTTTCGTTTTGAGGTCGTTGATCAAGGATGTGGCGAGGGCTAAGTATTGGCACATCGTCGGATCTTTCGCCTTGTAGGTGCCGCTGACGTGGCTGATGATGAGCTTTGAGTCCGAGTATATCGTCAGCTGTCCGTTCACTATGGTTTTTGACAATCTAAGAGCTGCGATCAAGGCCTCATACTCTGCCTGATTGTTTGTGGTTGGGAAATTGAGCCGGATGGTGTACCGCATGTGGAGATTGTTGGGTCCTTGAATGGCTATGCCAGCACCTGCCCGTCCTGGAGCGCAGGACCCATCTATGCTCATAGTCCAAACGTCGTTGGTGCGAGCTGTTGTTGTCTTGGGGTTGGTGGTAGATGAGCCGGTGAATTCGACGATGAAGTCGGATAGTACCTGAGCTTTAATCGTCGTGTGGGGCTCAAACCGTACGTCAAACTGGGATAGCCGAACGGACCAGTTGGTGATTCGTCCGGAGACCTTTTTCAGCGGGTAATTGGTTCTGACCACAACCGTGTGTGCTTGGAAGTACGGCCTCAAACTCTCTGACGCTTGAGTTATAGCGAATAGAGCCTTTTCGACTTCGGAGTATCGGACCTCGGCTCCCTTTAACACTTTGCTCAGAAATGAGATTGGGTAAAGCTCCGTCCCCTCTTCCTGAGTTAAAACGACTCCTACTGTTTCATCGGCGATGGTGAAGTATAGGTGAATATCCCGCTCTGGTACTGGCACCAACAGCAGCGGGGGAGTGGCAAGGAAACTTTTAATGGCGTTGAACGCAGCCTGGCAGTCCGCAGATCACTTAAAGGGATGCTCCTTTTTTATTGCTTTGTAAAAGGGCAAACACCGCTGTGCCGAGCAAGAGATGAAACGCCCCAAAGCGATGATCCTTCCGTTGAGTCTTTGAACCCCTTGCAGGTCACGCGGTGGCTCCATTGCCAAAACTACCTCGATCTTCGTGTGGTTAGGCTCGATGCCCTTTTCTGACACCACGCAACCCAGGAACTTGCCGCTGCGAATTCCGAAGAAACATTTCTCCGGGTTTAGTTTAAGGTTATAGGCTCTGAAAATCTTAAACACCTCCGCCAAATCTCATGGATGGTCGCCTTCCTCGGTGCTGAGGACCACCATATCATCGATATACACTTGTACTAAATTGCCAATGAGATGTGTGAACATCTTATCTACCAATCGCTGGTACGTGGCTCCCGCATTCTTTAACCCAAAAGGCATGACATTGTAGCAATACGTGCCTTCATGCGTAATGAAGGAGGTTTTTTCGGCGTCGGCTGGGTCCAGAGGGATCTGCTGGAACCCTGCGATAGCATCGAACTGAGACAAAATCTTGCGACCAGCAGTTTGATCAAGGAGCTGATCTATATTAGGCAGCGGGTAAGAATCCTTGGGGCAAGCTTTATTAACATTCGTAAAATCTACACACATGCGGTACTTCCCGCTAGCTTTCTTTACAAGTACAACGTTAGAAAGCCAGTCCGGATAGTTAACCTCGCGAATAAACTTTACAGCTAGGAGTTTGTCAATCTCTGCTTTTACTACGACCTGCTTGTCCTTTGTATGTACTCGCATCTTCTGTTTTAAGGGTTCGATGGAGGGGTCGATGCTTAGCTTGTGTACTGCTTGATCAGGTGAGACGCCCATGATGTCCTCGGTGCACCAAGCAAACACATCCGAGTGCTCTGACAGGACAGCTTTGATTTTGTTAGCCAAAAGGGACACGAGCCTGGTCCCGATCTTTACAGTCTGGTTATCCCCGAGGACACAGTCGTCGACCGGCTCGATAGGCACGGGATTGTACCCTCTCACGTCCATCAGAACGTCCTCCAGGTAGAGCGCTGTCCGGGGCTGAGTTGCCTCCCACTGCAATCTTTTGGCCAACATGCGATCTCCCTGGATGGCGATCCTTCCGTGCTGAATTGGCAAGGTCAAGCACAAATCGAAAATATCAATCGTGGCTCTCAGGGCTGCCAGCAGGGGCCTTCCGATGATGGCATTGTAGGCCAGTGAGATAGCGAACACCACCCACTCTGTAGTCTCCTCGGTTTCCTCAACTCCTTCGGCGAAAATAATAGGCAATGTGATAACTCCCTTGACCGAGACTTCGATCTCCGACAGGCCGACCTGAGGGAAAGTTCCGGCTCTGAGGGCAGTGTGAGTATTCTTCATCGCGCGGAGTGCCGTCCATGTGAGCAGGTTCACCGAACTTCCCGTGTCTACCAGCACCCGGTGCGTTTTGAAGCAGGCAATGTTGATAGTCACAACAAGAGCCTCCGAATGGCTGGTCCGGAGGGGTGGCTGTACCGTCAGGGTCTGTCCGACTGCCTTCCTCTTACGGGAGCTCTCCAGTGGTGCGGAGAACGCTGGTACCCCCTCCCTTATAACGTGTATCTCCCCATGGTACCTTGGCCGTTTTGGATCCTCTAGTCGACCTGCTTCCCGCTGTTTCGGGCTCTGCTCCCTTTGCCTGGTCGCCTTTAGTGGCGCGCCTTGCTCCGTGATCCGCTCGATCTCTCTTTGCAGCTGATAGCAGTTCTCCGTGGAATGTCCGGAGGATTTGTGATATTTGCAGTACTCTTTTTCTGCACGGGTCTTGTTCTTGTCGGCGGCCGGAATTTGCTGTGTGAATCGGCGAGGTTGGCTCTGAGTAGCGTAATGTACCTCCTTGGCACGGGATCGATCTCCCTTATGCTCCGAATTTGCCCGCTCGGTCTGAAACAGAAAAGGCATTGGGGCCTCCTTGCGGGCTCGAGCTTCCTCACGTACCTCCGGGATCGGCCGGCCTTTCTCCTGCTTGTGCGTGTCTCCTCTGGCCTTGTCCCTTTCTGACTCCTCGTAACCGGCGGGCCGGTCACAGTCATCGTATCTGACAAAGGTTTGCGCCATGGTCATGAGCTCTTCGAAAGATCTTGGCATTTTCCGGAAACATTTCTGCTTAAGAGGCTCGCATGAGGTCCCTTTTGCCAGAGCGTCATGAGCCACCTCCAGGTTGAGGCCCTTAACTTGTGAGGCCATATGGTGAAACCTTGAGAGGAAGTTGCGCAGGGGCTCAGTTGCTCGCTGCTTAAGCCCATTGAGGTCTGAATTGATCTTCCTAACCTTCGCTGCTGCGGCAAACTGGGAGAGGAAAATATCTTTTAGGAGATCAAAAGAGTCAATTGATTCTGGAGCAAGTCCTCGATACCACTCCTGCGCACTAGACGAGAGGGTGGTCGGAAAGACCTTGCACATGATGTCCTCGTCCTTCGAGTATAAATTGATGGTGCTCATGAATGATGCCACATGGTCGTTCGGGTCCTCGGTCCCTGAATACTGGGACAATCGAGGAGCTTTCCAGTCCCGTGGGAACCTACTGGAGGTGATGCTTCCTCACATGACGCCTCCGAGGGCCCTTTTGTCTAGAAAACGCTGGATTTTTAGTTCCAACAAGTCTTCGCTATTCGCAGCCGCGGTCTCCTCATGCCGCGCTTCGCCTTCACTGGCCGTGACGGCCCCAGCTCCTCTTCCTGCGATGACCACTGGCCCCGCGGGCTCCCCTGGCAACGTCCCTTCTCTTTGCATTTCTACTGCCTCTTTCAGGTATTTCCAGATTTTGGCGTTCTCCTCCTGCAAGCTCCTTTGTTGGTCTATGATCTTCATCTGAGCTGTCGTATGAATCTTCTGGGTTGTCTGAAAACCTTGGATTGCACTAAGGAGTTGAGTGGTGTTGTATGTCTCTTCTTCTTCAGGGCTCACTTCCTCCATCAGTGGCCCTAGGTTTCTGGGGGAAATTCGAACGTTCGGAGTGGAACGCTCGGCGTGCGTCATGGAGCTAGTTGCTCCCATTTCGGGTACTATACTCGGGGCAGATTCAGTAGGGGTCTGCATTTTGTTTGAAGCTCCGAAGTCACTTGTATTCCACGTTCACCGCACCAAATAATCTGAGAATGTGGAATAGTGATCCGGGGCTCCGTTGGGGAGGTCTTGCCTTTTCGTGGATCGGCCCTGCGCGGGGATCGGTCCCTGCGGATACTCCGAAGATTAAGACAGTTAGTTATTCTTAGAGAGCTTTTTAATCTAGTGTGAGTGAAGTAGTGAGGTTATGAGTTACCCGATCTGTGCTTCTTCCTTTAATGGCCTATTTATATCAGACAGACTTGGGCCTGGGGGGCCCTCTGTTTCTCGGACCTTGGTGGGCCTCTTGGGCCTTAAGGTGATAATTCGAATTAGAAAGTTTAAACATATTGGTTTATTATTATTTGATTCATTATTTAAATGTCACATTTGACCTTCCAAACATCATTATGTCTAAAATATTTATTCTGTTACTAACACAATAATAAACGACATGCTAAAATATGAATATTTAAGTCTTTCAGATACACGTTGATCACAAAAAAATGTCCAAAATGGATATAAACAGCTTCTAAAAATAGATGAAATTGTTTTACTTTATCGACAAACGTATTTAAAACTTCCAATGTAGGAGTTGAATAACTGTAACTATCAAATTAGTCTGTTAAAATATTAGGAAAATTATAAAACTATGTCAAATAGGAGGCTCATTTACATATTTAAACCAAATACCCAACCCATTACCTATCTAGACTATTTATTTGGGACATTCCTAAAATGCCCCAAACCTTTCATCTTCCCCCTTTTTTTCTATCGATGCCACCGCGCCATCTCCCCCTTCTTGTGTATCGTTTCATCTTCCCCATTCCTTTATATTTTGCGAACCACCTCCATTGTTTCATCATCTGTCTCTTCTTTCTCAATTTGTCTCTCTGTTTTTGTGAAGACATGGTTCTTCATCTTCATGTTTCTTTCTTCTTGTGCGAATCGAAGGCATCGTTATTCGGCGTTCTTATGCATTTATCATATGTTTATTGTCGATTTCAATGGCAAAATGCGAAAATAAGGTAAGTATGTATTGTTTCATCTTTCTCTTTTTCCAGAAAATGGCTTTGCAAAATGAGTTTGCGTCACATTTTGTGAAGTCTGTGATGATAAATTTGTTGGTCCCGTGTGATTAGTTCCAAGGGGGGGTTGGGAACTAATATAACTTTTTCGCTAATTAATCTTGCTGACTTAATAATTTTGGTGAGTTTATTAACTCAGCTTTGGTCAGCTTGGCCGATCTTAATGTAAGACAGCTTTAGTCAGATGCTGACTAAGACTGTTTCACTTGAGAGTTGGGAATTGACACTTTTGTGGTCAGCTTTCAACTCAGCACTCCAATTTACTCAGTGTCAGCTTCAAACAGTTTATATGCTGAGTAAATATAACAAGCAAAAAATTCACATATATATTTGAGAGAGTTAGAAATTACTCAGTATCACTTATCCTGGTTCGGCCTCTCCGCCTACGTCTAAATTCCCAGAATCCTCCGGGCTTTTAGAATCCAATACTGAGCTCTTTAAAGGTAGAGCACAAACCGATTACAGGCAGTTGAATATGCAAGAGTACCTTCCTCTATTCGTCTACTCAACTCCTACCAAGCGCTACAACCCAGCACTTAGATTTCTCTACCACTAAGTACTTAATACCAAGTACTCAGCATACACACTCTCAATATTACAATTGATCACAAACTTGTTCCTTTTAAGATAAAGAACACTTTAGATGATTACAGACAATCAATCTAGCATTTACACAAAGAATAGAAGGTTGGTGTAAGCTTTCTTTCTTGTTTTTGAGTGCTTTGAATTTGTATCTTTCTCACTTGTAATTTTCTGTAAATCGGCAATCTTCCAAAAGATATCTTTGTCCCTTTTATAGTTGAAATGTGAGGAACAAATCATTTGAAATTGATTTGTCCGTTGAGTCCAAAACGGCTCTTTTGGGGGGACAAACTTCTGGTCAGCTTCGGATGTGCAGGCCAATCCTGTCTTCTGAATTCTTCAGACGTCAGACTTGTCTTCTTCCTACAGACTTTGTCTTCTTACGGCAGTTTGTCTTATAGCATCGAGCAGTTGACCCATGCATCTTGGAATTTGGCTTTTGCGTAATTCAAGGCTTCTATTATTGGTGCAGACAGTTGTCGAATTTGTCTTTTAGCTAACGGATCATTCATGTTGTCCTGAAGATCACTCAGCTTCACTTCGATAATCATTGTCTTTGATTTTTACCAATACTCATACTGAGTTCTTTTTCCACTCAGCTTCCATGGTCAGCTTCGTTCTGTAGAATCTATTTCTTGGAGCAGACTTCTTCTGTGCTGAGCTTCGTTTCACTCAGCTTCTTTGATCAGCTTCATTCTGAAGCTGTTATTCTGAAGATGACTTATCTTCTCTTATGGTGAGTTGCTCTTCACTTCAACTTGTGTTGTGTTTTCATGCTGACTTTGTCCTGTCTTAATCTTTATTTCTTTTTGCATTTGTATTTATACTCAATATTGAACAAACGAATTAGTACAATTAAATCAAAGCACTTTTAATTGTCTCTTAATCATGGATTAAACTTAAATGATTTTGTCAAATTAAAATCTTATGGAAAGGTGTTTCAACAAACTCCCCCATTTTGATGTTGGCAAAATATTTAATTTATGGAACTCGGTATTGAACTTTCCATGATTGAATTACATTTTATTCTTCTGAAATTACTCCCCCGTAAGGGTTGCATATATTTTCTTAACTCTAAACCTTCTGAGTAATTAGAGAAGACATGTTTATACTGACTTAGTTTAATCCTAGACTTTCTAAGATCCACTTCAGATGAACCTAGGTCAATTTTCAGAAGAGTTCAATGTTTACTCAGTTTGATATATGAATAGTTATGGTATCAGAGTTAGTGTGTACTGAGTATTTTGAATTTGAAGTTATTTGTTTGTTCAATTTTTAGACAGGTCAGCATATATCATAAATTAATAAGCATCGCATATAGTTAAGTCAATTTGAATGAAAGGATACTTAACATATATTCGAGTCATCAAGCATAAATACAGAGTAAGCTAAGTCCTAAGTTGACTAAGCTATTGCTTCCTATTAACTTGTGCTTGATGAGCAACTTGATACAATTTTCCTTTGCCTTTTTCTTTCCGCTGCTTACTACTTGAAGCTTCACCCGTGTCTTGCTGAGTTCCATCAACTTGTGCTTTCTCCCCCGTTTTGCCACCATCAGACGGAGGAGGGATGAAGGTATCATTGAGAGCAGCACGAGTCAGCTTGACTGAATATGCCTTGAGGCGTTTTGTGCTTTCAAATAACCCATCAAGCACAGGAACTCCATCATCCAGAACTGTACCAGGGATGCGAATAGATGCGCTAATCATGCTGAGCATGTATTCCTGTGACTTAGCTAACCATGATAGTGCTTCCGCTAGCTGAGCATAAGATTGATGGTACATTTTAAGTACAGCCTTGTCGTAAATGTCACGTTGAGCGTTTTTGTGACGCACATGGCGAAATAGGCTTTGAGTGGTTTGGAGGATAGTGTTGGTTTTGACCACATCAGTTTCCATCTCCTCTTTACTCAGATTCAGAAGACGGACAACTTCACTTATTTCGTCCATCGTACATTGGGAAGATGAAGAGAGAAGATCACGAGTACCAGTCAGCTCAAAAGACAGCTTGGTAAAGCAATGATCTAACTCAGCAGAGGTAGCATAGCCCGTGTTGATGGTAGTTAAGGCATTGATCTGTCCTTGAAGTGAATTCATGTGATTCACCATCATCAATATCAGCTCAGTTAGCTTGACAAAGGATTCTTTCTTGGGTTGTTGGGTTTGGACTGAGGTCATAACACTTACTAAATCTTTGAGATTCTTGATCTCATTAAGAAGCTGAGTGACAGACGAAAACTCTTGTGATTCAGCATTAGCAGACCCAGCAGCATCGGCATGAGAAGTGTTTAAATCCTGGAGAAGATGTTGAGCCGAGTCAATGATGCCACATTCGGACTCAGTTGCATGAAGATAGGCAAATTGGGCCTCAGGATTTAACTCGGTGGCCGGAATTCTAGTAGCACCTGAGTGAGGAGGTGTTTGGTGTTGTCCATGAGTAGAAGTGCCAGTATGGTCATCAACTGAACTTTGATGTGGATGAGCAGCAGGAGCTGACTGCTCAATGTTCTGCAAAATAGGATGCGAAGGAGGTGGATCGGCAGAGATAGTTACCTGCTCAACATAGTTGGTGCAGGAAGACGCACCTCAGGTTGAGCAGGATTTTCCTTAGCATGCTTGTCTCATTGAGCAGCTAGGACTTCGAGTTCTTGCTCGGCTTGGTTTAGATTTTCTGGAGTCTTAGCGTGTTGCTCGGTATGAGTAACAGAGGCTTGTTTTTCCTATGTAATGTGATGAGAAGAACTTAAAGTGAGTAGTTGTAAGGTCCGTGATTTCATCCCTCAGAGGCGAATCATCCAGGAGGTCAATAGCTGGAGATTTGTAGGCCTTCTTCTTAAGCCTTCTTAACTTTCTGGTCTTTGGAGGAGACGGATCAGCAGGAATGGAATCAAGAGATGATTCTATTTCGAGATCAGTGTTGAGCCCTTCCATGACTACTTCTTGCTCTGGGAGCTCAGCATCACCTATCTCATCCTGTACGGCTGGACTTTCAACTTGCTCAATATTCCCTGTTTGTTCTTGCTCGGTATGAGCTTCTTGATATTGCTCAATATCCTCATCAGTATCATGCTGATCTTCATCACTGCTTAGTTCATCTGCTTCTTGATCATCAGGAATTTGCTCAAGGTCAATCTCTTGGCTTCTGATAAAGTGAGAATCATCAGGAACTGCAAAGCCAAGAGGAACAGCTTCAACTGGACTCAGGTCAGAAGTTTTCTTCTTCTTCTTCAGAGGGGTTTCCTCACGTTCTAGCTCCTCAGGCTCATCTTGCCTTTTTCTTTTCTCTGCTGACTTACCCTGATCAGCATCAATTTTCTTCCCTTTTGAAACAACCCGAATTTTCTTGGGGACATCATCAACATCCTTTGAGCTGGTTTGGATTGCCTTGCGTTTCTTTTCTCGCTTGGTTTGGACAGCAGCTTCGATTACATCGATATTTTCTTCCTGAGGTAGCTCAACATCATCTTCCTCCTGAGCTTCCCCCTGAGCTTCCCCTTGAGCCTCCTCGATGACCCTTTTTCCCTTCTTGGGCTTGATAGGTTGGTTGTATACTAACCCAAACAACAACACAGCCGTAATTTCAGTTCCCACGATTTCTGTTTCATTTATCAAGTCGATTTGGTGATCTTCAAGGATTCTGGTAATAAGAGAACCCAGCCTGAGCTTGATGGTACTCCGTTAGAGTGCTCCTACTAGAAATACGGGCATGTTGAGAGGGCTGTAGGTCAGCATGTGCCAAATGAAGCACTGCTCAAAGTTTGAAGCGGATGATGTTGCGTTGAATTTTGGGAAGATAAAGTTGGTTAGCATATAGTGCGCCATCTCTTGGTTTTGCCCCATGCACGTGCTGGGTATTTCCCCTTTGTGACTTTCTGGTTTACAGAACGATACAGTGTGGTCAAGCTTTTCCTTAGTGGTCCTGAATTCTGTTCCGGTGTTTGGAAGGTTCAGCAAGGTTGCGAGATAGGAAGGGGTAATGGTGAGCTTCTTACCTTTAACGTGAGTGACTAGATGGTCAGCATCACTTCCATCAACACAGAGGTTGGAGTAAAATTCACATACTAACCTAGGGTAGGTTCTTCCAGCAAGCGAAAAGAGTCCAGCCCATTCGTTTTTCGCAATCCATTCACAAAATGGTTGCTCATGTGTTATGAAGCTTGGAGAGAACCATCTACATCTGAGAACCTCATGATTCTTGACACTTGGGTACACCTTAACGAAGAATTTCTCATTCGGCTGCTTGTCCTTCTTCTTCTTCTTTGAGGAGGTTGCTAGGTCAGTTTTGGGGTTTTTGTTTGGAGTTAGGTTATGCTGACTTTGTTGAGGAGGAGACTTAGGATTTTCATCGATGTGGTCGTCGTTGTTTCCGCCACTGGAAGGATTTTGGGATTTTTCCATGATTATGAATTTTTGAGAGGATTTTGGGATTCAGAGAGAGAGATTTGAATGCCAAGGGTTTCGAGTGTAAAGAGTGATAAGTGGGGATACTTCCACTATTTATAGAGGTGCTAATTGATCATATTCATTAAACTAGCTGTTTAACCTCGAGATTATCAACCGACAGATATTCTGGCATTTATGACATGTTCGGTGCATGGGTTTTCTCATAATTGCTTACGTTATCCTAGGTGGCCATTAATGCGTGTGCTAGCATTTAATGTTTTAAATGGGTTTTACTCAGCATTAAGAATACCAAACGTTTGTGATTCTGAGTAGTCAGTTTTATGTAGGATAGTTGTTTGTGGACTTAGTAACTCAGCTTAGGAAAATCACTCAGCATGTATGTCTACTCAGCTTAGGGTGATTTCATGTCATTCTTAACTCAACATGAAACAGTTACTAAATTATCACAAATCACTCAGCATGGTAATCACTCAACATTCAATTTAGCACATAGAATTATTGAAGAGGATTAGACATACCGATAGCTTCCCTTAGTATGTTAAATTGCTCACGAGCCAAAGGATTCGTAAAGATATCCGCAAGCTGTTCATTTGTTGATACGTAGGTCAGCTTGATCTCACCCTTGAGTACATGATCTCTGATGAAGTGGTGTCTTATGCTGACGTGCTTCACCCTGCTGTGTTGGATTGGATTCTTAGATAAGTCAATGGCACTCTTGTTGCCACATTTGACTTCTATTGTTTCTGTTTTGACACCATAATCCTCAAGTTGTTGCTTAATCCATAGGACTTGGGCCACACAGCTTCCAGCAGCAACGTACTCAGCTTCAGTTGTAGACAAGGCCACTGATGACTGCTTTTTACTAAACCATGAAACCAGACAGCTTCCTAGGAATTGACATCATCCTGAAGTGCTTTTTCGTTCTAGCTTATCTCATCCATAGTCAGCATCAATATATCCAATCAGTGTGAAGTCACTTGTATTTGGATACCATAAACCTGCATTAACCGAGCTCTGCAAATATCTGAAAATTCTTTTTACAGCTATTAAGTGAGATTCCCTGGGGTCAGCTTGATATCTTGCGCAATAACATACTGAGTACTGAATGTCAGGTCTACTGGCAGTAAGATAAAGTAGAGAGCCTATCATACCTCGATATAACCTGCTGTCTACAGACTTACCTTTTTCGTCAGCACAAAGGACAGTGTCAGTACCCATTGGGGTTGATATGGGTTTACATTCCTCCATATCAAACTTCTTTAGCATTTCTTTGGCGTACTTAGACTGACTTATGAAGATGCCATTCTTACCTTGCTTGATTTGAAGTCCAAGGAAGAAGTTGAGTTCGCCCATCATAGACATTTCGAATTCAGTTTGCATCTGTTTGCTAAACTCTTTGAACATAGAATCGTCAGTAGCACCAAAAATTATGTCATCTACGTAAATTTGTGCAAGTAGGGTATTTTTACCCTTTTTCTTAATAAACAAGGTTGTGTCAGCTTTGCCTCTAACATAATTCATGGTCAGCAGGAAGTTGGTCAACCTCTCATACCAAGCTCTTGGAGCTTGCTTTAGGCCGTATAGGGCCTTTTTGAGTTTATAAACGTGGTTTGGAAATTTTGGATCTTCAAACCCTGGAGGCTGACTAACATACACCTCTTCGTTTATAAAGCCATTAAGAAATGCACTCTTAACATCCATTTGATATAATTTAAAGTTCATAAAACTTGCATAGGCACAAAGTATATGTATAGCTTCTAACCTAGCAACAGGTGCAAAGGTTTCACCGTAATCAATGCCCTCTTGCTGACTATAGCCTTGGGCTACAAGTCGGGCTTTATTTCTGACTACGTTGCGTTGCTCATCTAATTTATTTCTAAAGACCCACTTAGTTCCTATGGTCTTTTGATTCCTAGGTTTAGGTACTAAATCCCATACCTCATTTCTTGTGAATTGATCAAGCTCTTCTTGTATAGCATTGATCCAATATTCATCGTGCTCAGCATTAGCAAAATTCCTTGGCTCATGCACTGAGACGAAGGCAACATTGTTGAGATACTTCCTAAGCTGATCTCTTATCATCAGCTTGTTGTCAGCAGCATCAAGAATGGACTTCTCCGAATGTCCTCTTGGAATTTTTATTTCTTTGGGCAATGTTGAGTTGTTTGGAACAGGTGTTTCTACAATCTCTGCAGGAATAGATTGGTCAGCAAAGGTTATTTCAATCTCTTGCTTACTTTTGGTCAGCCCTTGTATTGATGACTCAGAGGCTCCATTTTGATCAGCGGAAGCTGAGCTTGGTTCATCTTCATTGAGCTGAGTTGACTTTCCTCCAGGGTCAGCTTCATCGAACTCAATATGGACGGACTCTTCTACGACCTGAGTTCGTTTATTATATACCCTATATGCTTTGCTGTTAGTTGAGTACCCTAAAAAGATCACTTCGTCAGCTTTGGCATCAAATTTTGCAAGATTGTCTTTTATGTTGAGTATAAAACATTTACACCCAAAGGCACGAAAGTAGCCAATGTTGGGCTTTCGTCCTTTCCAAAGTTCATATGGGGTTTTCTTAAGAATAGGTCTAACTAAAGCTCTATTGAGAATGTAGCATGTTGTGTGAACAGCTTCACCCCAGAAATACTTTGGAAGCCTATTTTCACTCAGCATTGTCCTAGCTATTTCGACAATTGTTCTGTTCTTCCTTTCAACAACACCATTTTTTTGAGGTATTCTAGGAGCAGAGAAATTGTGGTCAATACCACTGGTTTCACAGAATTCATTAAACTGTTGATTTTTGAATTCTCCACCATTGTCACTTCTAATATGAGCTACTCTTAGGTCTTTGTCATTTTCAAGCTTTTTAATCAATGTGGTGAACATTTCAAATGTTTCATCCTTGCTACTCAGCAAGATGATCCAAGTGTACCGAGAGAAATCGTCTATAATGACTAAGGAAAATTTCTTACCTCCCAAGCTGAGTGGTTGGACAGGTCCGAAAAGATCCAGGTGTAGTAATTCCAATGGTCTCTTGGTTGAGACAATATTTTTACTTTGAAATGACTTCTTAGTTTGTTTACCTTGCTGACAAGCATTACACAATTGATCGTTTTCAAATTTAAGTTTGGGTAATCCCTCAACTAGTTGCTTTCTAGCTAATTTGGCAAGAAGGTCCATGCTTACATGACCAAGTCTCCTATGCCATAGCCAGAAGTTATCCTCTTTAGACACTAAGCATATATTTTTAGAAAACTGTTTTTCCAAACTCAGCATGTATACATTGTCTACACGAGGGGCAGTTAAAATCAATTCGTTTGTTTTTCCCTCAAGTATTTGACACTGAGTATCATCAAATACAACCTTTCTGCCGCTATTGCAAAGCTGAGCTACACTCAGCAGATTGTATTTGAGACCTTTAACTAAGGAGACTGACTCAATAGTTGGGTTACCTCCGATAGTACCTAAGCCGACTATCTTACCCTTCTTATTGTCTCTAAAGCTTACACTTCTACCTCGTTTAAGCTCTAGTGTGATGAACTGAGTTTCATCACCAGTCATGTGCCTCGAGCATGCGCTGTCTATATACCACAGTTTTGATTTCTCCATGCATCTCAGGCTCACCTGCATTTTAGACTATTCATCTTTAGGTACCCAATTCTTTTTGGGTCCTCGTTTGTTAGCATAAACAGGTGCAAAGTCGTATTTTAATTTATGACGACATACTTTGATAGTGTGGCCACTTTTACCACAGAAGTCACAATGAATTACCCTTTGAGGGTGATGTTGAGTGTGGTCAGCATTATTGTGCTGAGCATGCCAACATACCTTAGTGGTAAGTCCTTTCTTTCCGCAGAAGTCACATTGGACAATCCGCTTATTGTACCAACACACTTCTCTTGTGTGCCCTTTTTTCCCGCAACAGTCACACTATGTGAACTGTTTATGCTGACTAGTACTAGAGTACTCAGCATGGGGTTTATTTTTATTTGAGCCTCTTATTTGGCTATGTAAGGTAGTGAAATCCTTTTTCAGTTTCTTTGAATCTGATTGGGCCTCCGAGACAAACTTGTGCATAATTTCCATGTTGATATGCAAAGTTGAGTTGTCTTGGAGAAGATATCGGAGGTCACTCAGCTTGACCTCTTCAATCTCATCACACCGCCTGTTGAGTGCCTTTACTTTCTTATTGCACTTTTTAGTTAGCGCATATAAATCACTCAGGGCGTTTATCATCTCATCTCTAAGCAAAAGTAAGGGTGTTACCTCATTATTGTTTTCCTCCTGGTCAGTTTCATCAGAAAGGTCAGCTTGCTCAGAATAAGGGCGTTCAGCATCATCGGCCATGAAGCATATATTTGCTGTTTCATTTGCATCAGCTTCTGATGAGGTTCACTCATCACTATCACTCCATGTGGCTACCATAGCCTTTCTGCTGCCCTTCTTGTCTTTCTTCAGCATGGGACAGCTTGACTTGATGTGCCCAGTTTGGTGGCACTCAAAACATGTGATAGGCTTTGAGCTGTCCTTTTTATATTTGTTGTCGCTGGGCTCAACTTTGTATTTGTCATTTCTTCTGAATGTCCTTTTGATGTTCCTGTCATTCTTCCTGAACAGCTTCTTCATTTTCCTGGTGAACATTGCCATTTCCTCATCATCTGATGAGTCAGCTTCGGTGGAGTCAGCTTTCATGACAAGTGATTTCTGTTTCTTGTCTTCTGACTTCTCTTTTTCTTCAATGTTTTTCATTGACATCTCATGAGTTAGCAACGATCCGATCAGCTCATCGTACTTATACGTAGTCAGGTCCTGAGCTTCCTCCACTGCAGTCTTTTTGGCCTGCCAGCTTTTGGGAAGACTTCTTAAGATCTTCTTCACCTGTTCTTCTTCAGTGAAGTTCTTTCCAAGTCTTTTCAGCTCATTTATAATGTTGGTAAATCTAGCATTCATTCCCGAGATTTCTTCATTATCATTCATCTCGAACAGCTCGTATAGTCTCATATGCTGATTTACTTTTGACTCCTTGACCTTGCTTGTGCCTTCGTAGGTCACTTCAAGCTTTTTCCAAATTTCCTGTGCTGACTCACAACCTGAAATCTTATTGTATTCTGCAGCATCTAAAGCACAGTGAAGCATATTGATAGCCGAAGCATTGTTTTGAAGTTTTCTAAGGTCATCTTCTGACCACTCAGTTTCACTGTTAACAACTTTCTCATTGTTAACAGTTTTATATGGCACGTATGGGCCTTGAACTATTGCAAGCCATGCACTCATGTTTGTGGCTTGGATAAAGTTCTTCATCCTATTCTTCCAGAATGTATAGTTAGATCCAAAAAATAGGGGAGGCCGACTAATTGATAATCTCTCAGGGAGTATCTGTGTTGTTTGGTTCCCTGGAAGGAAACAAGTGCTGTTCTCAGCCATTTATCGGGATCAGCTCAAGATAGTTATATCTTAGAGTAGTGAGCTTAGGCTCTGATACCACTTGTTGGTCCCGTGTGATTAGTTCCAGGGGGGTTGGGAACTAATATAACTTTTTCACTAATTAATCTTGCTGACTTAATAATTTTGGTGAGTTTATTAACTCAGCTTTGGTCAGCTTGGCCGATCTTAATGTAAGACAGCTTTAGTCAGATGCTGACTAAGACTGTTTCACTTGAGAGTTGGGAATTGACACTTTTGTGGTCAGCTTTCAACTCAGCACTCCAATTTACTCAGTGTCAGCTTCAAACAGTTTATATGCTGAGTAAATATAACAAGCAAAAAATTCACATATATATTTGAGAGAGTTAGAAATTACTCAGTATCACTTATCCTGGTTCGGCCTCTCCGCCTACGTCTAAATTCCCAGAATCCTCCGGGCTTTTAGAATCCAATACTGAGCTCTTTAAAGGTAGAGCACAAACCGATTACAGGCAGTTGAATATGCAAGAGTACCTTCCTCTATTCGTCTACTCAACTCCTACCAAGCGCTACAACCCAGCACTTAGATTTCTCTACCACTAAGTACTTAATACCAAGTACTCAGCATACACACTCTCAATATTACAATTGATCACAAACTTGTTCCTTTTAAGATAAAGAACACTTTAGATGATTACAGACAATCAATCTAGCATTTACACAAAGAATAGAAGGTTGGTGTAAGCTTTCTTTCTTGTTTTTGAGTGCTTTGAATTTGTATCTTTCTCACTTGTAATTTTCTGTAAATCGGCAATCTTCCAAAAGATATCTTTGTCCCTTTTATAGTTGAAATGTGAGGAACAAATCATTTGAAATTGATTTGTCCGTTGAGTCCAAAACGGCTCTTTTGGGGGGACAAACTTCTGGTCAGCTTCAGATGTGCAGGCCAATCCTGTCTTCTGAATTCTTCAGACGTCAGACTTGTCTTCTTCCTACAGACTTTATCTTCTTGCGGCAGTTTGTCTTATAGCATCGAGCAGTTGACCAATGCATCTTGGAATTTGGCTTTTGCGTAATTCAAGGCTTCTATTATTGGTGCAGACAGTTGTTGAATTTGTCTTTTAGCTAACGGATCATTCATGCTGTCCCGAAGATCACTCAGCTTGGTAGATGTCTCTTGTATGAATCATGTACTGAAAGTATTATTCTGGGAAAAACGTACAAAATAATAAAAAACCAAGTGTCAAGTTTGCAAGAAGAAAGATTTTACGTATATATGAGTCTATATTAAAAACGGAGTGCCAAATTCGCAAACAAATAAAGAATCAAAGAGAAACAGAAAGAAGAAAAAAGAAAAAGTAAGAAATTTCTATGTGGTTATATATATATAATGTATTTTGAGAAAATCATAAATATATAGTCTAGATATGTAATGGGTTAGGTAATTGATTTAAATATGTAAATTGGTCTTCCATTTAACTCAATTTTATAATTTTCCTAAAATATTTTGTTAGATATAGATAAAATTGATTTTAATTGATAAAATTAGAAGTAAAATGGTACAATTTTAAACATTAAGATTAAATTTATATTTTTTTTTTCCAAAGAATCTATGTAAATTAGGAGCTTATCATTATTTTTACTCATTATTAGTTGTTTGTTTTTTTTATTTATAGTGCACCGGCCACCCTTTTATTAGTTGTTTTTTTTATATAGCTGAACTTAACCTTGTCAAGTAGATGCAGAGAAAATATTAAATAAAAAAAAGAATAATGTATATATCTGGTTTTGATTAGTGTTTTGTTTTGAGGTTTGAAAGAGAGGAGAGGATAGGAACTCAAAATCAGCAACTTAATTATTACTTTGAGTTTGGCAAGTTATCAAGGACGGACAGACAGCAGTATCAACTTCTTATTATTTCAGAATCCTTTACGTACAATTTTCAGAATCTAACCCTATTATTATTATTATTTCTCCATTTCTCCAATTTATATTTATGTTTCTTATTAAAATAATTGTATACTTTTTATTTTGATTTCTTAACTCTACTTGTCTTTCTTTTAAAATAGGCTTCATACATTTCATCAAAAAAAAAAAAAAAAAAAGGCTTGATACATAAAGAAAAGTTAATTGACTTTTTAAACTTTCCATCTTCAACCGGAAATATTTGGAAAACTGTTTCCTAATTCAAAGAGTGTGTGTCAATGCATTAGAGAGATAATGATTACTTTTTTTTTTTTACTTTAATATTATCACTTTTTATCATCCATTTTGATATCTTAACCGTCTCAATTTGTTAAAAAACATACAATAAAACATTAAAATATTCTATTAGTTAATCTAATACTCCATCCGTTTTATATTACATGTCTTTTTAGATAGTTGTATAGAAATTAAGAATATTAAAAAAAAAACATTGTTGCCTCTTATTTATTGATTCTAATATTTATTTATTTTATAATAAATCTATTATTATAATTAATTTCCGTAAATCCACGTTTTATAACAGAAAAAAAATGATTTAACGTGTACTGATCATATAAAATGACATGTAATATGAAACAAAAAAGAATCTCTAGAAAGACATGTAATATAAAACGGAGGTAGTAATATTTATAATTAAATAAATTATACATAAATAATGATTTATGGGATTATATCCACAACTTTTCAAATTGCTTAGCATTATAACATTTTTTTAAAGTATACAAAAGTTATGTGATAAAAAAGAAAATAAAATATTATATTTTAAGATTATATGGCCATTTGTTTCCAATTTTCGAAACTTCATTTTGCCTTTTAAGGGGGTGTTTATTTCATCTTTTCAGATGAGCTTTTAACGTTTCACTCCAAATCGCAAGAAATACAGTGTTTGGTTAGGTTTATATAACTGCAACGTTTAAGATTTTCTCTAAAAACTATAACATTTTTTAGTTTTTCACGAAAAGCTCCTACTTGGAGCTTTTCATAAACAGATATTTGTAGTTATTTATTATTAATAAAATTATCCTTCTTATTTCATAAAATATGTTTCTTCTTTAACATTATTTAGATTTATACGACATAATTACCGGAAGAACAACGTTTTGTTGCGTTCAATAATTTTTATTTTATTTATATAGATTATTTTTCTTAATCTGTGTAACACATTTTTTATTTTATAATAGGATAAGGTGTAAAAGTACTTGCAACATTTATTGCTAGAAGCAATTTTACCCTTAACGTCTAAAATGGTGAAATTATACCTCTAATGTTGGCAACCAAGAGCAATTTTACCGCTAATTGACAAGTTTAATCAATTTGAGAAATAATTCACCAATCTGTCTTTTTAGTCATGAACATTGTCATCTACACTTCGCATGCACATCATTTTATCATCATTAGTAACAAATCACAAACATATGATTAGCCGTGAAATTTTAAAAATAAAATAAAACATATATGTTGTCTTTTGTACGAGTTGGATAAAAAAATTAAATATTTTACCGAATTTATAAATATTAATTTTAAATTTTATTATTAAATAACAAAAAAATATGAAATCTCTCTTTTTAGAATTAACTGATATGTGCAATTGGTGTAGAATAAGAAATAAAATATCCGTGTTTTATAATAATGTCTGAAATTGACTCAACTTGCCAATATTAGGGGTAAAATTGCTCTTAGCTGTCAACGTTATGAATAAAATTGCACCATTTTAGACATTAAGAGTAAAATTGCTCCTAGTTGTAAACATTATGGACATTTTTTCACCTTATCCCTTTTATAATTTTGTTGTTGCAAAGGCATGGCTTGGATATGGTGGATGATTTTTTGAACAATAATGTTTGGGTTGGTTTGCCGAATTTGCCAACAGAGGTGGAAGAAGGTATCAAGCGGGTTTGTAGAAGTTCTGAAATGGAGGATTTTTGTATTTGGGAGCCTGCGACTGGTGGGATTTTGACAGTTAAATTGTTTTATGATTGGTTGCGGCCTCCTAGGTTGAAATTGGATTGGTGTTGTTTTCTTTGGCGCCGTTTTATTCCCCGTGCGCATTCATTTATTTGTTGGAGGGCTTTTTTGGGTTATCTTCCTACCCATGAGAATTTGAGGCGACGGGGTTGCTTGATTGTTTCTAGATGCCCGTTGTGTATTTCTCATGAGGAGACGACTGATCAGATTTTGCTAACATGTGTTTTTTCGCAGGAGGTTTGACTAGGTATTTCTGCTTTGTTTGGGAGGCGTCTGCCTTTGGATTGTGATTTCCAAACTCTGATTTTGGAGGCTAGTAAACAAAGGTTTAGTTCACAAATTGCTGAACTTTGGTCTGCAGAAATTGTTAGCACTGCGTGGGCTCTTTGGTTAGCAAGGAACAATCAAAATTTCAATGATGAGAAACTGGTAATTTCTTTGGTTCTTCGGCGTATTTGGAACGCAATTCGTGAAGCGGCAAATCAGGGTCGTGGTTTTACTTGGAATTCTTCTGTGGAATTACAAATTCTTAGAGAATTGAAAATTGATAGAAGATTTTTCAAGGGACCTCGTATTATTCATGTGGTTTGGCAGCGTCCTCCGTTCGGTTGGACTAAGGTTAATACTGATGCTTCTGTTTTGGAAGTAGAGGTGCTGCGGGTTGTGGCGGTATTTATCGTTCCTCAAATGGTATGTTCTTTGGTGCTTTTGCGTTCCCGTTTGAAGTTTCTTTTGCTTTTTTTAGCTGAGTTGAAGGCTGCCATTTATGCGATTCATACGGCTTTTAATAAAGGTTGGTGTCACCTTTGGTTAAAGAGTGACTCGACTTATGTTGTTCAGTTGTTGCGTAGTAAGTCGACTACTGTTCCTTGGTTGGTTCATCAGAGTTGGATTGATTGTTTATCAAAATTAGATTCCATGCAATTTGTCATTTCTCACATTTATCATGAAGGAAATGCGCTTGCTGATTCTCTTGCCTCTTTTAGTCGTATGGCTGATAGTTTGCATTGGTGGGATTTAATTCCTGATTTTTGTTGCCTGACTTTTTTGCATGATCTTGTGGGGCATGGTTCTTATCACTTCGCTTGACATGGTTTTGTTTTGAACTTTTGTATTTGGTTCTTTGTAACTTTTATTTTCTTCTTTAATAATATTGGTTTGGGTTTGCTGTGATTTTTAGAGGTGCCAGCATAGCTGGTTGTCTGTTTTTTACACTCTCTCGCTAACCGCCTTCAATAAATTTTTTTATAAAAAATATGCCCATATTAGACATTTTAAATCCGAACAACAACAATTCAATATAATTTTACCAAACACTAATAATTAAACAGCTAACAGAAACAACTAACAGCTTACTGTAACTACAAACAGGTAACAGCAACCGCAACAGCTATTAGTTAACAGTTGAACCAAACAGATCCTAAGTCTAAACATGAAACAAAAAGTGTTTGGTAAAAATTCAAAACAACTGCTTTTAATAGAAAAATAAACTAATATCTACCATCTATCAATAATAGCAAACAGTTAACGACAATATCAAATAGGAACATGTGAAATAAACGGGCCCTATACATTAAGTTTTAACAATTTTTGAGATTGTTTACATTTGAGATATTCTTAGCTCTCCAAACTTGTTTAAAATCAACTATTGATTACCTTAATTTATTTAAAGTACATTATTCCTCCTAAATATGATTATGGTCGTCTATTCACTCCCTAAATTTTGTTAAAGTGGTATCAATTTCAATTTATTCAAATTCAACATAGTTGATATGGTACGCAATAATGTAATGGGCTTAAGTAAATAAGCTCAGACCCATTATTTCATATATCTAGCCAACTCATCCAGCTAAGAAGGGTCTTTCTGGAATTAATGTAGGGAAGGAGCTTCAGACTCCAAAAAGCACGCTCAAGTCACTTCATTCCGGAAATATAGATTCAGAACCAATAATAAGCTGACACGTGTGCAATGACTCAAATACTAATGTAAATAAATATCTATAAATAGCACAAAAATCAGGAATCTGGTACACAATTCCATATTAACTACTTTCACTAAATAGCTTTCAAGTTACGTATTTCTTATACTAACTTACGCATCAGAGAGGGTTCATCAGTCTCCAGCCCCTGTCTGACTTTCTTCTTCCTTCTCAGGCGATGTATGACTCATTATCAGAAAGTAATTGATATCCCGATATCAATTTGTGCAGTGAGCATGGACATTATCTCGTGGTAGAATGGTTTATGTTCATTCATCTATTGTTCGTCCCTCAATCGAACATGTTCTCCAACAAGCTACTCCACAGATTGTTCAGCCAGTCATTCATTCTCCGGCTCCATTCAATCAGAGAATGGAGGACTTCTTCGGCCCCATTCAATCAGAGAATGGAGGACTTGCCCAGTTCTTCAGCTACTCATAATCGTGGCTTATTGGATTCCAGCAACCATCTAATTCCGCCTCTTTTGGTTACACCAGCTCTTGACTAGCAAATTGAGGCTTGTTTGGGGTTATTAGATCCAGAACATCGTTGTTTCATGGACAATCTTACGAGGCAATTAATATATAACATGGGCTCTATGCAGGAATCAATGAATATGCTATGAGCTGAGCATGCTTCAAAAATGGAGGCTATGTGCTTGGAGTTGGTGGAAGCAAAGAAAGCTGGTAGATGCGAAGAAGGAGGAAGTTCCATTGCGTGTCCTATTGGACATCACACCATGAAGACATGTCCTAAGAAGAGAGATCTTTCTGAGGAATCCCAGCTGAAAAGGATGAGGGGCAGGTCCAGAGAAATATCTGGTTGTCCTCAGTATCAAAGGAATCATTATTCACCTTCTCCGATGAGGCCGAAGCCAGCGTCTAAAGGAAGAGATTCAAGATCTCCGAAGAGACGAAGGCATGATCGTCATGATTCTACGGAATCTTTGTTTCAGCGTTATGAGTCACACAAAAAGGGCTCTGGAGTATCTAAATCTCCTAATCATCGTGACTTAGAGCGACCGAAGCAAAAAGCAAAAGAGCTTTCATTAAAGGAGGAAATGTTGAATCTCATCAAGGGAGAGCTTTGGCAGGCTCTGAAAGATGAAGGATTCTAGGCCAAAGGTTTGGCAGCAATAAAAACCGAAACTCCTTTAAGTGTAGACATCATAGGCCAGTCAATGCCCAGGGGGTTTAAGTATCCATTGTTGGAAGATTATAATGGAATGACTGATCCCACTCTTCATGTCAAGAATTTCCAAAGGGCTCTCCAAACCGCTACAGCTACTGATGCATGCATGTGTAGACTCTTTTCAACAACCTTAAGAGATTCGGCTGCCTATTGATATGACCAACTCTTACCTTGATCCATTCGGTCCTTCAAGCAAATGCCTCAAGAATTTTGTGACCATTTTATTACTTCCATTCCTGAAAGCAAAACCATACAGGATCTGAATTATTTGGTTCAAGAACCAAGTGAGTCATTGAAGAATGGGTGGAACGATTCCAGAGGATAGCAATTTAGATCAAAAATCTGAACATCGATGGCGCAGTTGAAGCTATGGCAGGTAACTGCCGAAGCAAGGATTTATCCAAAGAGCTAACCACGAGGAGACCTCGACGTTTCCTGATTTGATGAGAAGAGCTAGATATTTTGTTAAATGGGATGGCCATTGTTTGAATCCTTTGTTAAAGGAGAGGTTGAGTTTGGTACATCAATCAAATGAGGGGAAGAACGAAAGGGGCAATGAGGAACATAAGCGGTCCAAAGAGCACGTTAACCGCAATTATGTACCTCTAAATGCTCATAGGAAAGAAGTTTTATATTGGGTAGAGTCTAACAGACAACACATTCAGTATTCGTTGAAACTCAAGCCGAAGACACAATAGCCTACACTGTGAATTCCACAAGAGTGAGGGACATGATACTGAAGATTGCAGGCAAATGGCAGCCGAATTGAACAAGATGGCTGGAGTTGGTAAACTGGATAAATTCTTGAAAAATTCCATTAAGACCAAAGAGCCCAAGGATAAACAGCACGTAGAGCATGCTCCGAGAGTAGTCATCAATGTTATAGCAGGAGGACCTAGAGAGGATCGTTCGGTTAAGAGACAAAGAATGGAGGAAGGCAAGGAAAAAATTTGCAGTTATAGAGCTAAGTTTTCTTTCGGAAGCTTTAATCGACAAGCACATAACGATACTTTGGTGCTTGAGATTAATGTTGAGGGGTATAAAGTTCGTATAGTGTTTGTTTATACGGGCAGTTCTGCAAACATTATTACCAGAAAGGCATATGAAGCATTGAAACTTGACCATGACCGATTGATTCCTACTTTATCACCATTGGTGGGAATTTCTGGTCATACTGTACCTTTTCTGGGCAGCGTTTGTAAGTATTTAATTGGTGATGGTGCAATAAAATGGAATTCCAAGGCTGAATTCTTAGTAATTGATTCGGTGCTACCATACAATGTCATCATAGGGATGCCACTCTTATCAGAATCCGCTGAGGCTTTATCTATTCATCATCTCGCTTGGCAAATTCCAACTAACGAAGGTATGGCAGTGGCGCAAGGTAATTAGGTGGTGGTCCAGAAAACTTATTTGGCCTCGTTAAAAATGAAGCCAACAGAAGATCTTGCGGAAGAGGGAAAACGGGTGGTCCATACTGCCCGATCCATGGGCACACAGTATGGGCTACCCGTTCGACCGAACGGGTAGCCCATACTGCCTGCCCATGGACCGGGAAGTATGGGCCACCGTTTAGGCAAAATTCATAGGAAAAAAATTAATTTTCGGGTTCAATTCGTCAAATTTCAGTAGTGGTAGGATCGATTCATTACCTCGTCTTCGAAATCGTCCCTTTCCGGAGTTCTCGGGTCTATTTTTGAGAAATCCAAATCTTACCTCGGGAGAGAGAATATTAAGATTTTGAATGAAAAATGAAAAGGACGAAAATGTGCAAGAAGGAGCGGTAATAAATAAATAGGAGACGATGAATTGCAAAACCCTAAATTTAAGAAGGTTGTTTTAATTGTAGTAGTATTTAAAATATATATATATATATATATATATATATTTATGGTATTTAGGTAAAATGAGCTCCATTGAATATCTAGCTTCGTGGAGATGTGATGTAACCGATTTCAAAATTAAGCACCCAAGCCAAGTGAAAGGATGTGATTTGCCTAATTCATTTGATTGAATATATTCCCAACCTCTTAATTTCATTGCATAAATCATGACTTGCCACCTCATCCACCTAACTATTGAAATTCCCCTTCGTTTTCAGAATAATTTCTTACTATTTCTTTCTAGTGCTATTGTGGAATTTAGTACGAGGCACAATAAAGTATTTTCCATTAACAGATACATTTATCTTATTTATTTTTATGTAGAAAAAATAATCCCACATTGAAGGAATTAAGAAAACCAACCCAACCGAACCAAGAAATGTAAGCTGAGGCTACTCACTACACTGCATTCATTTATTGATATTAGCTAACACATGACTGGACTGGACCACCAAACATATCCTCCTGTGTATTCAAAGTGACACTTGGGTTGGTTGGGCAGGCAACAACTCAATATCTGATTATTGTTGTATGATCACTAGAGTAAAATACTCAAGATAAATTAGAATTAGAATTAGAATTTCATTTAACATAGAATTACAGACCCAGTAAAGTGAAAAATAAAACAAAAATGTTCCCATCCCACGCCTACAATTACCACAGACATTTCTGACTCACGGAACTCAGATTAGGCGGCTGCTAGATAAAGCAAGCAACCAATCTCATCTCATCCCAACTGTCTTAATCACATATATACACCTACCTACCTACCTACCTATACATCTATTCGGTCATTTCACGGTTCTCCCATATTTTTCAACTTCACCACATACAAACATTTCGACATCTCCATTCAACCATTTTATATATTTCTGCTACACAAATTTTGGTTGGGACAAGAGGTGTTGGACTCATCAATCTCCGCATTATCTCATCTCGGGCTGCTTTTACTCTGCAATTCTACAACCATACTCCACCCCCACGTCAAATTAAAATACAGACTATAAGCCTAATCTTTCACACATTTTCAGTAATATTTTTTATTGAAATCTTTTCAGTGTGAAAAGGCCTGTACAAAAATTAATATAAATAATAAATGTATGAAAGAAGAAAGGAAAACTGATTTTACCATACTAAACTACTACTAATATACTATCTGCCCATTTTCCTGACTTGCGTCATTCTAAATAGCCCTAACACCTCGCTCAAAATTTCAGCTGATGGAGATCATCTCTTGTTCATTACTGTCCCACCTCAATCTGCTCTTTTGCAACTAGCAATTAGGTCATTTCATTACAAAGCATTGCCAGCATCCAAATGCATAATGTTGTCTGCAAAGCTTTCCCGCATCCATGTTGCCTAGTGTGAATAGGGGCATGACCTTATGGCCGATCAGCCAGTTTAATCATATTTGGAGAAGTCATCAGATCGCAGTGATTCGTTAAATACAATCCAGCCCACAAGGATGGAGACGCAGCATGCGCACAGTTCAATCAATCAGAAACTAGAAAGATACATCACATAGCCAAGATCCACCACATGAATTCCCCCTCTCAAATTACCCGACGGACTCCACTGCAGTGCCACATGAGTTCCACAGGAACACTGGGACTCTCACAGATCCAATACTGCATATAACTAACTCTCATGGGACCATCACAGCTGCAGATATCAAACCAGCAGAAAATTTCAATTGTCCCATACAACCCTATGAAACTCTTTCACGCTCTTGAGCAAGACTTTGTTCTTCACTGCGCTGAATGAGCTCCTCATAAGCTTTCATTGACTCAGCTGTGAACTTCTCCATGGCCTCAAAAATTCGTTGCAGGCTTCCATGTAGGCTGCTATTGCTAGTATCACTCTGATATACAATGTTTCCAGTTGCTGAAAGACTATAACCATCTCCACCAGCCAGCACAATATTCTTGTCTAATGCCTGAATCTTTTTATGTATTTTCTGGTCCTCTCTATCTAAAGTCCTAGCTTTTCTCTCTAAATCCTTGTTCATCATCATCCTCTGGTGCATATCTAGTTTATTTTGTTCCCAAACCTTAAGTACACTCGAGGCAAATATGCGCATTGCATCAATCACTTCCCTTTCAGATATAGTTTCCATAGCTTGTGCCCACTGATTGCATATTACAAACACTGGAGGTGCACCCATCCTACCAGGCGAGTAGGGAGGTATGCCATCTGGTGTTTCTTCCGGTTCATACAAGAGACATCTACCAAGCCAGTTATTCAAGGCCTTCACATAACCCTTTTGGGCACCTACCCAACAAGAGAAACTGGAAATCCAACTAAGAAGGTCATGCTCAAGCTGCAAGGTAGCTCGAAGATGATCATCACCAAGCTTTTTACTGGATACTGAAGAACCGAAACCTTTAGCTTCTTTAATTGCTTGACATTGATTCTGATGGCACTCGAGCATACTTTTCCACATCCTGGTTAACCTGAGGGGAGGGGTAAAAAAGACAAGATAAACTACCTCTGAACCAAGAATTAACTTTAACTGAAAGATAGACAAAGACACCTCATATGCATGAAATTTCTCTCCCCTAAAGTTACCTGAAATTCATGATTAATCATCATTTTTCCATGAAGCAGTTATCAGATATTGAGCATTCTACATAGCCACTAGAAAATAAGGTAAATAATTCATGTTTTTACTAAGGTCAAATGCATGAACTGAGCAGTTTGGTACACCAAATCTCATCCAAGATACAATTATACGCACAAGAACCTTTCTTGATTGCTCTTTCTAGAAATTATTTTTAACCAGTTCATACACCACATATCTTACATTAAAGATGAGTAATAAAAAAGAAGAGTAATTGAAAAGCATGCAACATGACTATATCCTTCAACTGCAGGAGTGTGGTTTGGCATAATATAAACTGCCTGCTACAACCAGGGAAAGAATGCACTTCCAACCATTAACAAACATAAATACAAGTTCTTGAAATTCTACATCGATCTCATGTCATGCATATATTCAAGTTCCATGACATAAATTCCACAGTTAACAATGAAAACTTCAGCTAATGTTAACCTCAATTATTATATTGTGCGTATGAGTGGAGTGAGAAAGAGAATAACAATAATATCCTGGGTCAAAGTATTGATTTGCATATTGCTCCATGGATATACTACAGAATTGTTAAGATGAATTACTAGTATCATAGATCCAATAGAAACCTCAAAAACTTCCTAGCTGTAGCAAACTCAGCTTGGACCTTCCTACCCTATAAGCTGAGAGCTGGAACTAGAACCTTCTCTTTTCTTTTTTAGTACTTGGTAAAGAACTTTGAGAACGCCCTGGCAACTGCATTTAGCTATCCCCAAAATCCCCCACTAACCAAAGCCTAACATATTTCCACATGCCTATGAGATTTCCATTGTAGATCACTTACATGCTTTTGATACAAGCATTCATCTTAAAACCCACTTCACCAAACAATTTTGGTGGCTATTGAAGTACATACTAAGCAAAATATGCCATATAGCAAACCAGTAACTATTTATCACCAAAAAGGAGATGTCTACCCTCAAAGGAGCTTAAAGAAGAATATTGAATCAGTGAAGGCCTCCCTCGCACTAAAACTGCAACAATGATACAGTTTGACACCAAGCAATTCAAAAACAACTCTTGTAGCTCGGAGCAACTCATTCACACTCAAAAAAAAGTCATTCCCATCAAGTATATATAACCAGAAACTGCAACAAAAAAACTCTAAAAAGAAAAGTTAACTAACCCATGAATTAATTGGTTTAACTGTGGCCATAGCTCTTCATCTCTAATCTTATTTATTGTAACAGATATCTTGTCTACCACCTGAATTGCGATTCTTATTTTTGTAGAAAGATCCCTAATTATTTTTCGAGTTGCTTCAATTTTATGAGCTTCAGCACCCCTCTCATCCAAATGCTTCAGTTTTCTGCACTTCCTGTCATGTACTACCCGCATTTTCTCCTCAGCCTGCAAGAAACAGATTTATGATCGACACTGCTGAACAAACATCAGATGTTGGGCCTGACTCAGTTAGGGCTCCCCTATTGTGTTATGAAACACAAGTAACAACTTAAACAGGAGAATGGAGAATTCTACAGTGCCACAATGTTCCAAAACCAGATGACAGCACACCAAGAACAACACCAAAACTCAAGTAGCAAATATCACCAGATAAATCTTTTTGATATGCAAGAACAAAGTTTTCACTCATGTTATTTTATCAAAGCATTGGTACAAGAATAGTGAGACTTGTAGGTAAATCATAATCATTGTCTAACAAAGAGGTTATCCATACAGCTTCAGGTGTGTAGAATAAAGCATTGATGACATGTTAGATTTCTAGAGACTGGATTTGAAAATAATTTGATGACAGTTGGCAGAGAAGATCTATTTAAAAGTGAAGATATACATAGATTAAGAAACTCGTATTTGGTAGAGCAAAACAAGAAACAAAAACGCATGGAAAGCTTAATAATAAGACGTAAATAACACACAGCATACCTTAACTTCGTTGTAGAGTTTCTTCTCCCACAGATGCAGCTTATGTAAGGTAGAAGAAAGGTTTTTAGATCTTATCTTCAAATCGTCATCAATCTCCAAGTAGGCTAGATCAGCCTTGTCAGCAGAGGAAGATGCTTCGGTACTTTTAGATGTAGATGGCTGTGAGGATACCACAGATAATGAAGGAGTGACTCCATGCAACATCTTAGAAACTGCTAAAGAAAAGATTGTAAGATTGCAATTTCAAACTAAAGATACATCAAACGGGAAAAACCAATCATGAAAATTATCGTAAATTCAAATGAAGTTTTTGTCTATGCTTGAGCGCCTAGGCTACTAAATCAGGCAAAAGCACAAGATAAATGGCAATTAGAAGTAATTTATTTATAATACCCACCGTATTTACGATGATAAGGAAGCCTCCCGACTTCCAGCAAAGTTGCAATTTCTTTCCCAGATTCAGAAGCTCTCTCGAATAGAATCTTGATTTCGAAGGCTAACTGAGAAACATCCCTTATCCCACCTCCTCGCTTAAATCCTGCATTTTTGTGCTCCTCTGACCTCTCATCATCAACAACTTTCTTCTCCACCACGTGCACGTCATACTCCAGGCCATCATTTTCCATTGATACACTGGGTCTCGTCTGATAAAGGGATGCCTCAGTATCACCACCAGCCTTGGCATCTCCATCATCCATCATCACTGATTTCGAATAATTAGGATCAGTACCACCGCTATCGACATACTTTTCATGTCCATGGACTTCTTTGACAACTTCTTTTTGATAATCTTCATATTCCAAATCAGGAATTCCCTCCTCTTCCCTCAACTCCTTGGAGTCTCTACTTGGCGTGTAGGGCGGATAAAAATTGTCAGGATTCTCAAACAGATTCAAATAATCCCAAGAAGATGCAGCAGGCGGAGGTGGAGGCGGTGGGGGCTTTGAAGAAGAAGCCACCGCCGGCGGTGAAGCAGAAGAAGATCCATAGTGAGGCGGAGGGCCATAATGGCCACTCATTGCAGCGGGAGCACCATAATTTGTGTAATCATAATAATTGGTTGGGTAGGGATTATTGGGATAAAAATAAGAAGAAAAAGAAGATTCACCATAATGAATTGGCTCAGGAGGCACAGGCTTTTGTTCATAAACAACAGACGGCATCGCAGTTTTCTTCATATAATTCATGTGATGAAAGCCACCACCAGGATACGAATCTTGTTGCGCAGCCATGTATTCAGAAGGCATATACTGGAGGTGACCACCAGCAACGCCGTGCAAAGGGGAAGAGTGATCAGAATGGTGGAGATGCGAATCATCGTCGTCGTCGTCATCGTCGTCTTCGGAATCAGAATTAAAATTAAGATGGCCGGAACCAGAGTTAGAGTGGGAGTGATGAGAGACGGAAGGCTTTTTAGGCGAACTAGGACCTTGATCAGAAATAGGCACCGGATCGCCTTTTCTGAGAGGCGGCAAATTAAGCTCAGGAGAGGAAGGAACAAAAGCAGAAACACCGTAATCTTGCTGAATAAAAAGATGCAAAGAATTACCAACAGTAGCCAAGGAGTGAATATAAGCATTATGAGCTTGGGCCAAAGCAAAACGCTGATTAATAGCATCGTCGAGGAAAGCGCAACGGTCACGGCACAAGGCGACCGCCGGAAGATCGTCGAGCTTAGAAGTGGCGCAGCCCATCTAGAATAAGGTAATTGTGGGGGTAGGGGTAGGTTAGGGTAAACGGAAGGAGGAGCCGGGGAGGAGGAGATAGATAAGAAGAAAGGGAAAAAGAAAACAAGGACAGAGAAGGAATCTTGCCAGCGCGGAGTTTGTCGTCGTTTGTAGCAGAAAGAAAGAAAGAGAAAGAGAAAGACAAGTTACAGTAAGCGAGTGAGAGTGGTGTTGGTGTGGGCTGGGGCATTCTACTCTACTCTACTATACTATGTATACGTCGGTGTTCACTTCCTCCCTCTCTATATATATATATATCATTTTTATTTTAAATTATATTAAGGTTGAATTCTTTTCTTGCGGTCAAATCACCAAACACATTATATTCTCATCTCATTTTCTTTCCGTTTTGTTTTCTTCATTCTTTCATATTTTATAACTAAACCTTTTTTTTTTTATAGATTTTTTCTTTTCGCTATGAATTTAATATTTGTCTAATGCATCCTTAGTGTTTTTTATACCTACCCACAAGAATCAACAAAACTTCTTATTTTTTTAAAAGTAAAAAACCGTCTTAATTAACGTCTTATAAATTGAAAAAACATACATCAAATGTAAAAAATAATAATAATAATTATAAATAGATGGTTGGTGATTATACGGATTTACAGATTGATATATCTGATCTTTTTCTTTACAAATGCACCATATGTTTACAAAATTTTATATTTTTTTATTTTGCCAAATTTAACCGGTAACGATTTTTAAATAAAAAATTTCAAAAATTAAAATATTTAGTATCACATTTCCTATAGAGCATCATCTTTTGAATTTTCTTTCTAAATATTAATTTTTTTTCTCATAAAAAACAACACATAAATGATATCAAACTTAAAAAGTTGAAAAATTAAAGTTGTTTAAAATATCATTTAACTCTTGAAAAACTTTATTTCGAAGTTGTTATCAATCAAACCATGACAAAGTTAATCCAAATATGAAATTTTACAAATCATAAATTTGTGTTTGCAAAAAAAAAAATATCACAAGTATTTATTTGCAAATCGATGAAACCAAACATTTATGCTTGTAAAAGAAAAACCACACAAATACCTCAAATTCAAAATATTAATAATTCAGTTCAGCAACTAATAAATAATTTTGTAAAGAATTAATAAATCACTTTAAGTAATTTTTTTTTGGTAGGAAAAAGAAAGAAAAGAAAAAACAAACAAAAAACCCCCCACAAACTAATCTGGGATTAGCCTAGGAAAGCTAACCCCCATCAGATCATCTGTAAGCAAAGAAAAAAAGAAATTCTAAGGAGAAGAGAAAGTTGAGACACCCAAAATCCTCTCATGACCCTCAGCAGCAAGGCGGTCTGCCACCTAATTCTGCTCCCTAAAAACATGACCAAAGTTGATTAATTATTCGTAATATATATGAAAACAAGTAATTATTTTAATGTTACAATACAGTATTTTTAATATATATGAAAACAATTAATTATTTTAGACAAATATAAAGAGTTTAAAAATGTATTAAGCTTTAACATTATATTATCAAAATTCATAAATATAGAATAATCATTCAAACAATGTTATGCTAAAAGCATTTTAAGTTGTTCATTATAGAGATCACGAAAGGTACTGTATCCTCAGATACCCGGTACTATTCGTACCTTGTATAAAAAAGGTATAAGATGGGTATATGATCAAAATCATTACCCCTTAAGATAATGGAACAGGTATGGTAATACTCCAAGGATATCTGGTATCCATTACCCGTCATAACTTTTTTATATATTAATAAATATCATTATTTTTTAGATGTAAAACGTGAGATTTGAACTCCAACATTTTCTTTTTCAACCATTGCATAATACTACCAATCTACTTTATTCTTATTAATTAAGGTTGAATTTGTTTAATTTTTAGATAGATGATTTACTAAATTTATATTTTGTGAAATTTGTAATATTTTTTGTTTTATTTATTGATTCATAATGGATAATGGTATCCGCGGATACATACAAATTAAATGGAACGGGTTTTGGAATGCAAAAAGTATACCCGTTAGAGTAATAAGACGGATATAGATAATTAAAAAATAAAAAAATAAAAGTTTGGGATTGGTATACGTGCAGGTACTCTACCCATTGCCATTCCTAGTAATTATTTTACTTTTTGGAAAAAAATGAATGCTCTAATATATTATTACTAGTGGTTTAATTTATTAAAATTGGAATGGTAATGAGGGTCTGTGTGCATACTTTTATTAGTGGGAAATTAAGAAAAAGGAGAAAAGGATATTGAGAAAGGTCGTGATAAGGAGTGGGTGTTTATTTAGGTTTGACGCTTCTTCTTCCTTCTTTTTGTTTGCTTCACTCTTATATTTTCTTAATTTCAAATTTGCCCCTCTCCACCTCTATTATTACTTATATGTCTCCTCCTCCACTTTTATTATATAGTTTAAATGTATAAAGAGAAATAAATTCTCTCTTTTTTGGTATCTTAAATGCAAGGGATTTCCACACCTTCTTTCCTACTTTTTATTTTTTTGTCTTCATCTTCATGGGCTGCAGTTTCTCTTTTTCTTTACAACAAATTTATACTATTAATTAATTGTTTCTAAAAAAAATCTCTTTTTATTTATTTATTTATCTTTTGTTTTACCAAATTTCATCATCAATTGGATTTTTCTTCTATTCTGTAATATTCTACCAAAACTTTATCATTTCACAAATTAATGAAACTTATCGTTATAAAATTTCATAAAAGTAGTGTACTTTCAAATTCATTTTTAAATATAGAATGTATTTGCTTCAGTTATGGTTTCACAAAAGTATTGTACTTTCATATTCATTTTAAATATAGAATGTGTTTTAGTTGAGTTATTCATAAACAATTGGTGGTATGCTTATTTTTGTTCCTAACAAATAGGGTTGTAAATGTGACGAGATAGGGATAGGAAATTATCCTTTATCCCCGAATCCGAATGTTTTAGAAAATTTCTATCCAGTTGTGGGGAACATTAATTTCTTGTAACACTTTCACGACGCGGGTGGACCAACAACAATATAATAGTGTTAAATTTGTCGATTCACATACTTACAAAATAACCAACTAGAACTATATTACCTGTTAAAAAATTCTACTAATAATATGAAAATTTAATTATTTTAAAAAATAAAGATATGACCATCACTTAGACCATTAAGACATTATCAACAAAAGTTATAACAATGGCACATGGGATTTTGTATAATAAAGACCTTCCACTAAAATTTTGACATTCAATTGAAAAACTGATTTAATTCATTTGACACTATTAGTAACTAATGACTTAAAAAAGTCTCTCCTGAAAAGCCCAAATCCATAACGTTCTAGGGTTCGGCCAATGAGCGTGTCTCTCCAAATTTGTGAGGGGGTCTCAAGTTCTTTGAGGGTTAGGTGAGTAGTGAGTGTGTTGTCCATAGTGGTGGTTGGAAACATGGAAGAAAATCTAGCTAATTTGTCAATTGATTAAGAGGAGAACGAAATATTGGAGCTCGAGTTGAATGCGATGAGGCCCGACGGTGGTCAATGAAGGTGTGGTCTTGGTCCATCGTTTTATCACAAATAAAGCCATTAATTTTATGGTGATGAAGAGCAGATTGGCGATGTTGTGGTGACCATATTGAGGGATCAACATCTAGGAGATTAGCAGTAATTTATACTCATTTGAATTCATCCATCATGTGGATCATGACAGGTTGTTAGCGGATGGACATTGGACGTTTGAAAAAATTACGCCTTGGTGATGAATCGATGGAAGTTGGGTTCGAGTCCAGAATCAATGGATTTAAGGCTATGTCGATCTAGATTCAGATTCACATCTTACCGGTAGGGGCAATGTCACGGAAGGGATAGGCAAGCAGATTGGGAATTTCATTGGTTCTTTTCAAGAGTATGATACAAACAACAATTCAGGTATAAGGAAGCAGTATATGTGAATCTATGTGGCATTTGATGTTCACAAACCTCTAAAAAGGTTAAAAAAATCTTAATGAATGGTCTATCATTGTGCTTAAATATGAGCGTCTGGGTACCTTTTATTATATTTGTGGTATTTTGGGACATTCTGATAAATACTACGAGAAGCTGTTCGAGTGTCATGGCTCAAAAGTTCCAAGGGAATAGGGAGAATGGTTGAAGGCACCGATACGTAAGGACAGGGAACCGAGTGGGGCAAGATGGCTCAGGGAAGCTAGAGTGGAAGGAGGTGGTTCACATCAGGTGGAAAATTCAGTCATCAGGAGCAATTATCGGGCAGTTGCTCTAGCAAACATTACCAATGTTCACGTTAAAGGTGTGAGAAAGGTAAAGGAATCTGTTGATAAAACACCAGGGGTGGTCATATCTCAGACGAAAGGGTCGAGAGTGCAAGCACAATTGAGAAGATGGGAATGGAGTTTCGAGGAGACATCTCAAGTAGGAGAAAAAGACACATAATGGAAAACATGGAGGAGATTGAAATGGATTTGCAGGATGATCACAAACCTAGAAGGGATATAAAAGGTAGAAGTATGAGTAAGAATAAGTAGCAGATAGCGGAAAGCTCTATTTCCCTAGAGGATAAGGAGAGTTTCGATGATCTATTATTGGCGAGACGTGCTATGCAGGTCCACTTGGAGTTATAATTGCATAACTTAGAATAGTTGTGGGTTGGGAAACCATTGGCCAGATCGATCATTGGAGGAAGTTAATAATTCCCAGAAATTTGATTTAATTTTTCTAATTGAAACACTTGTAGAAGATAGTAGGATGATGACTATTCCACAAAAATTACAGTATGGAGGCAATTTTAAGGTGAATAAGCAGGGTAGGAGTGGTGGTGGTCTTGCATTGCTTTGGAAGACGATGCATTGGTTGGTCTTACATCATGGTGAATAAGGTAATTAACTTGTTCTTCTGTGATAGTGATTCCCAAAATACAGTCATTATCACGGTGTCTATGTTGGCCACACAATGTGCAAGATAGCGGTGGACATTTCACCATATGCATATTCTCAATCTTCTTAGTTAAAGTAAAAATTTGTGCTTGTAAAGCAGTAACAGAATCTATATTATAGATTCCTTTCATAGATTGAGAAGGTGTCATCGTTACTCTTTCGGTTGGCCACATGCAATTGTTTGTAGCAATCTCTTTAAGTAACTCATATGCAAAATTTGTAGTTTTTCGCATAAGTGATCCTCCGGATCTGGCATCAATTGTTCCCCTATTTGTGGCATTGCCTCCATTATAAAATGTTTGCATAAGCAACTTGTTGAAACACAATTTCCACGAGTTCTTTTATTATGATAAAAATAATTACTAAGGACATTAGATCCCCAAAATATCTAATTTCAGAATTAAATTAAGTTTTATTTATGCTAATGAGTTTGTTAAATGTTGATTTTGAGCATTGAATCAAAGAAAAATTAAAAATGCCTTAGAAAGATTAAAGACCCAAGCCTTAATTTTGGCATAGAACCCGAAAGCTTATAAGCCAGAACCGGAACAAAGAAGGCGTTGACATTCCGTCAAATCACGCCGTTTCCAAATTGGAAAAAAGGACATATGACAGAAGCCATGTCCCCCAACCTCTCTCTTTATTGTCAAAAAATGGAAAGAACGTAGAATGCAAGCCTGCAACATCAAAGTTAGAAGAACACGCAGCTAAAGTGACAAAAGCCTGACTTTGACAACGGTAACCTTTTGGATAATAGGCACAGAAGTTAGAAGCAAACAGTGACAAAAGTCGTTTCCCTCCAAATGACTAGTTTGAATTCCAAACGGATATTTCCCAAAGCTTGTACTATAAAAGCCAAGACTAAGCTCATTTCACAACTAATCATCAACGTGAAACGAGATAAAACCCTTCAAATGAAAAGCTAAAGCAATATTGTAATACACATTCATTTTCATAGTTGTGTAAATCAAATAGAGAGATAGTACTTCAATTGTGTTCTACATTAGAACCAATTTCTATTTGTAATCAGAAGCTCTGTTGTTTTCTTTGGTTATAGGCAAATAACTAGAGAGATAGATAGTTGAGTGTGAGTGTAAAGGAAAGTACTTTATAGAAGTTGTCTATTATATAAAAGTTTGTGCTCTACCCATTAAAGAGTGCTTTAGTGGATTAAAGCTCAGAAGAAGGTATTTTAAGGACTGGATGTAGGCGAGAGGCTGAACCAGTATAACTGTTGAGCAACGTATTTCTTAACTCTGCCTTTATCACCTCTTATTATATTGTTTGCTCTAACTTATTTATCTCAGTCATAAGCTCTAAACATTGTGTGCTATTTAAACTATTAATCTTGAAAAGTCAAAATCCCTACTAAAATGAGTTGTTCTTTGAGCGCATTCATTAGAATTGGAATCAAACTCAGTAGAATGATTTAACTCAGTAAACTGAACTTGCTTCTGACTCCAAAGCTTTCCTCTGTGCTAAGCCAATGAACGTTAAGTGAGAAAATTATAAAAGGTTAAAATTAACCAACAGTTCCATTCACCCCCCCCCCCCCCGCCCTTGGAACTAATTTAACCTCACAAGGGACCAACACAACTCACGTGGGAGATTATGGTTCTCTACGATTATTTAAAATGTTCCCATATCTCATACAAGGATTCAGAATCATATTTGCTAAACGTAGTATATTCCTTAATAATTTTTGCTGTTTTGCCAAAAGAAAGTACTTAGATAAAAAAAAACATGTGCCAATTTATCCCAAGTTGTGATGGATCGTAGTGGGAGAGGTCAGCTAAGCTTTGGCCTTATCCTTCAAAGTAAAAGGAAAAAGTCGAAGTTTGATTGCTCTACTGGAACTGCATAAATTTTAAAAGTGTCACAAATTTCTAGAAAATTTGACAAATGAGAATTTGGGTTTTCATTTGGCAAACCATGGAATTGGATGCTATTTTGAACCATTTGAAGCAAGGTTGGTTTGATCTCAAACTGGTTTGCATTTACCGCTCGACGAACTACCCCTTGTTGAGAACCATTAACTGCTGGAATGGAATAATCCCTAAGTCTTTGTGGTGGAGGGCCATCCATCATAACTAGTAGTTTTGTGGCTTTATTAACAGTGGATGATCTGAAACGTGCGTTGCTAATCTTTTATTCTTGAAAAGTGGTGGTGGTAAGGTATGAGCTGCTGACTCAATAAGATAGTTAACTAAATACATGGTCACATAGTACTAGTCACATGCACATACAATAAGTTTTGTGCAATTAACTTAAAGGTTGTCGAGCAAGAAGTTTATTAATTAGTAATTATTAAGTATGATATAAAAAAGGGCACTATTTATCCTAGTCTATTAATACTCAATGGTTGAATGACCATAATATCTATATTATGGGTGTAACCTATCGTAACAAATGTCCAATACCCCAATAATATACCTCTAGGAACCCCATCGTAACAAGTACTCGGTACCGGATACCCTATCGTAACCAATACCCGGTGTCAATGTTTCACCTGATCACAATATTCATTTTTCTCATTTTAAGCCTTTATTCTCATATCATTGACATTTTCTATAATCCAAATGTACCATATATATTTTCATTCTCATGTCATCATCATATATATTATTCTCAAATATTTTCATACCAATATGATCATCATCAATGTATAATATACACATGTCAAACATAAAGATCAAACAAATAAATAACTAATATCAACAAGTCAACATAGCAACAAGCATACAAACAAACATACCATATATTTAATTAACTACTTACCTTTAACAACAAAATGTAAGTTTAACTAATCAGCTAACCTCTCTAGTATACCCTCTGAATGTTCTTCGCGTCCTATATAATAATTATAATATCACCTATTAATTCTATATTAAGAACACTTAAAAAACATATGATACTTTGATTATTTTCATTATTTGTCAAGACTTAATATATATAACTATGTTAAATGTGTATACATATATGATAAAACTAAAACTTAAAATTTAATTTGTTAACTAATAACATATAAAACATATAGGGTATATAGTGTGTATCTTTGGTTTTAGACACATGATGTAGATCTCATATTTGTTCAAATGTGCAAGGACTAAGAAATATGAGGTTTGTAAGATCTAGTGAGGTAGATCTTCGAGTTGGAAATGTCGCTCATATAGAGGCATTGGAGATCGGGGACTACACTTTGGAGATGCCTAATGGGCTTATTTTAGAGCTTAGAAATTTACTACTTTGTCCCTACAATGTGTAGGAATATTATTGGGTAAATTACACCAATAGTACCTGAACTTTACCTATTTTATACTTTGGTACCTAGATTATATTTTGTCCCAAAAATATATTTGAAGTAACGATGACCGGACAATTTAGTAAATTTTACCGGTAAATGACCGGTCAATGCAAGTTTGTCTGAGTAAATTATATCAATGGTACCTGAACTTTTCCTAATTCACACTTTGGTACCTGGATTTTTTTTGTCCTATAAATATAACTCAAGTGAAGGTGACCGGATAATTTACTACATCTGATCGGTTAGTGACCAATCAATGAGAGTTTGACCATTTTGAATTAAAAATTAGGACATACAATACACTCAATTAACATAAAATTATAATACTACCCTTTAATATATATGTAGAGCTAAAGGGTAGTATATGTATATGTTAATTGAGTGTATGGTGGGTCTAAATTTCTAATTTAAAATGGTCAAACTCACGTTGACTGATCAAATATACTAAATTATCGATTCGTCTTTACTTGAAGCGTATTTTTTGGACAAAATGAAATTTAGGTACCAAAGTGTGAATTAGGGTAAAGTTTAGGTACCATTAGTGTAATTTACTCATCAAACCCGCATTGACCGGTTATTGACCGGTAAAATGTACTAAATTGTCCGGTCATTGTTAGTTGAGGTATATTTTCGAGACAAAATGTAATTTAGGTACCAAAGTGTGAATTAGGGTAAAGTTCAGGTATTATTGGTGTAATTTACTCGAATATTATTTCAATTTCTACGTTGGATAATTCTGATTTTTCATTTCATATCGGACATTGAATTCTTTCTATTAAATGTGGCAATGTTGTATATGGAAATGGTGTTCTTGAGAACGAGCTTTATATCCTTGATCTAAAACGTGAAACCCAAATCTATAATACAACTGCTAAAAGGATCAAACAAAATGATTTGAATCCTACCTATGTTTGGGACTCCATGTTGGGCACATAAACAAGAAATGCATAACTAGGATTCACTCTAGTGGAGTGCTAAGGTCATTCGACTTACAATACTATGACACATGCGAGTCTTGTTTACGTGGCAAGATGATAAAGGCACCATTCAGACTGATGAAAGGACCATTGGGCTATTAGGGTTAATTCATTCAGACGTATATGGATGATGGCGATAAAACGTATCTACTCCTAAGAGCAAGTGAACTCTATCGTTATAAAGTAGTAAACGTTCCTAAGAATGGTATCGATCCCACAGAGACTAGTTTCCTATTTCTTACTTGACTAAAATCCTATATTAACTAATGAATTAATTAAAAGGTTTGTTGTTTTAATTAATCTAATAAAATAGAAAAGTAATGATTTAATAGTTGGTAGTTCTATGAATGAGTGAGAGGTTTGTTGGTCCCGTGTAATTAGTTCCAAGGGGGGGTTAGGAACTAATGTAACTTTTTTGCTTAATTATGCTGACTTAAGCAATTCTTTAAATTACTTAACTCAGTTCTGGTCAGCACGGCCGAGAGAGATGTAAGACAGCTTTAGTCAGAGGCTGACTAGAACCGTTTTATTTGTGAGTTGTGAATTAACACTTAGGTCAGCTTCCAACTCAGCACTCTGATTACTCAGTGTCAGCTTATACAATTTATATCCTGAGTAATTTAAGCAAGCAACACATACATATATATATTGAGAGGAAGAGTTAGAAATTACTTAGCAGACTTATCCTGGTTTGGCCTCACCGCCTACGTCTAGTCCCCAGAATCCTTCCGGGCTTTTTCAATCCAATACTGAGCCCTTTAAAGGTAGAGCACAAACTGTTTACAAAGCAGTTGAGTATGCAAGAGTACCTTCCTCTATTCGTCTACTCAACCCTACTAAGTGCTATAACCAAACACTCAGATTTTCTCTACCGCTGAGTACTAAAACCGAGTACTCAGCACCACTCTCTCAATCTTTACAATTGATACAGATTTGTTCTTTCTAGATGAAGAACACTTTAGATGAATACCAATTCAATATAGACTTTTACATAGAAATGGGAATTGGGTGTAAGTATTTGCTTTTTCTTGTTTGTATGTGCTTGTATGTATGCTTTTCTCTTTTGTATTTTGGCAAAGGATCCAAGTGAAGAACTTGTCATTTTATAGTGAATTCTGAGGCTGCAATCATTTGAATTCAGATGTATCCGTTGAATTCAAACGGTCTTCTTGCGTCATTCACTGGTCAGCATACAGTTTTGTAGGCCAATCCTGTCGTTTGAATTTAGCAGGCGTCAGGCTTGTCTTCTTCCACCAGGTTCATCTTCTAGCGCCAGTTTCGTCTTTTAGCCAAAGGCCAGTTGATCCATGAGTCTCGAAACTGTCTCCTTGCGTAATTCCAAAGCTTCTGAATTGGCGCAGATCTCTGTCGGATCTTGTCTTTTAGTTAACGGATCATTGGCACTGTCCTGATGAACACTCAGCTTGACTCTAATAGACGTTGCCTTCGACCTTTGTCTCTGGTGATGCTGAGTCATGTTCTACTCAGCTTCTTCGGTCAGCTTCGTCTTCAAGCGTTTGTTCTGAAGAAGACTTTTCTTCTATTATGCTGAGTCGTGTCCTACGCAGCTTCTGTGCCTCATGCTGACTTCATTCTGTCGTACTTTTTATTTCTGTTCACTTATAATTATACTCAACATTGAACAAACACATTAGTACAATGAAATCAAAGCACTTAAATTTAATTGCCTTAATCATAGATTAACTTAAATAATTTTGTCAAATCAAAATCATGTGGAAAGGTGTTTCAATAAGGTTGAGATATCAGGATCCCTATGTTTATCTCCTATGGTGTCAAGTCGTGTAGTGATGTGACAAAGATCTAAACCTAAAAGACGGTAACTTTCCTTAAAGAGTAAATAACCTCGGCCTAAGATTATCAACTCTATTCCTAATTCCTTAGACTGATGCTTGATTAGGCAAAATCTCTAAGTTATTAGGAAGCATGAATATTAATGAAAGCTAAAGCTAAGTCGTGACCTAGACTACGAAGCCGCACTATCCGGTTAGGGGGATAGGTAAAGTTAGGGTTTGCTTGGTTGGATTGATCGCTTAGTTAGGCTACACAATCCAACACCTATACTAATCCCTTGGTTAGATTATTTAGTATAGACAATAATTCCTAACTGAATCTTTTGGTTTATTTCTTTTCACAACACAATTTAAACATTAACTTGACTTTAAACCATATTTGCTAAACATAGTTCACCCTTAATCTCAGCCAAAGGGTGGTTTAGTTCATGGTGGAACTAAAACACAGATTGGGGATAAGATAAAGGAAAAGTGAGCTCATGTTTATCAATTACTATTAAGATTCAATGTGAGAGAAAGTACAAAATGAAGACAATTGAACTGTAATAAGTAAATTGATAGAATTAATATGAATAACAAACCAATATTGAAATCTTACAACTAAAGGACGAATGTGTTGGGGTTTAGTGTCCTATAGACAATTGTTATAGGATACAAACTATTTGCAAATGAATTGTTCATTATCATTTGTTTTATAAGATATAGTAAATTAAACTATATAAAGGCATTAATCTTTTATCAGAACTAATTAAGTCAAATAAAAGAAACCCCAAGTTTATTTAAGTGATCATAAAGTGTTCATGTAAGTATGAAGTGAGACTATACTTTATAATAAGTCAATAAACTTGAAATCAACCCAAGTCAAGTAATATGTTAAAGGGCTTGACATATTACTGTTGAGACTTGCATGTAACAGTGTTTTCTATCGAAATAGAGAGTTGATCTCACAAGCTTTAGATATGAAGATATCTAGACAGTTACATGGATCAGGTGAATGAGTTCATTAGGATTGGGACCCGACTTGAGATAACAGTATGGATAGATTTACCTAAGTGTCAACTGTTCATCTCATTGGTGTTAGTAGGTATAAGTAATCCTCAGACTCAAACAATCATTAATTAGTGATTCTGGATTATGGAGTGTGATGCTTTGATTTTGTGCGAGCACGATCCACTATAGGGGAGGCCCTAGGGTGTGTGAGAGCAGGGTTAGGTATCACTTAAAGTAATTACAGAATAGTTAATGATAGATTGAGCATTCGTCACTTTTGATAAGTAGAAGATATATCCAAAGGGCCTCTTGTGGTGAATTGACTGAAATCCTTGCAAGGTGATAGAGTTAAGAGTAGAAATGGAGATTTCACTTAACTTATCTTTCAGAGTTAATTCCATCTAGACAAGTATAACAGACTCTTCGTTATATGTAACATGACATGTTCCATAGTTATAATAATTGTTTGAAGGATATAATTGATGAAGGATCGAATTATACTGGACCTAATATGGAAAGGTAAACGTCAGTATCCAACCTGGCTTCTTATCGCACTGGGGGAATGTCTAAGGTTCTGCTAGTAACAGCTCTCGAAGTCATTCCGTTATATATAATTTGAAATTAATCAGGTTGAATTAATTCCAATAAATATATACGGCTAGCAGCGATAAGAACCTAATGGGTCGCACATGGGACTTGGAATCGGAGGACGAAATGGTAATTAAGAGAGAGGAAGTATATGGGTCGGATTTTGTAAATTAGGGATGAAATAATTTAATTGATAATTATAATTAGATTATGGTTATAATTAAATTATCTGATTATGGGATAATAATGATTAGAAGGTTTAATGTGATTATATATCTAATTAATTAAATCTCTAATATAAATAAATATCTTATTAGGATTAGAATTATTATTTAGTTATATTAAGATATAAATAAAGATAATGATTATATTTATTTATTTATCTAATTAGAAATCTTATTCGGATAGGGATTCTAATTAATTAAATCTCTAACATAAATAAATATCTAATTAAATTAGGATTATCATTTATTTATTTATATTAAGATATAGATAAAAATAAAAATAAAATGTATTTATTTATCTATTAATAAACCTATTTGGAATAGGATTCTAATTAAGTGATTAAAACCTAATGTGATTAGGGTTAATATTTGGAAGACTATAAACAAGTCCTTATACCTATGAATTTCGGCTAGTGCATATTCAAGAGGCTAAGAATTTCTTCCGACTTCATCCCGTCTTAATTACTATTTCATTTAGTCTCTCTTTGATCTCGTGTCGATTCCTTTAGAGGCAATCAATTTAAATTGCTATTCATTGGTTGATTACTAACCGTTTTCTTTTTTGTTGATTTCATTGTTCGTGAAACACGGTTGAGAAGTTGTGGGCACTTCGTTTGCAACGATGGATAGATCTTCATAAAAGGTACACTTTTTTTAATCCTTCTTTATATGAAAAAATGATTAACACATCTTGGGAAAAGGGAAATAGATAAAATAGATAAAATTTTATATTTTCGCTGTGCCTAGGCCTATCTATTTTCCTTCAGAATGTACCTTGGTTGCTTGAATACAAAAGAAATCTGAGCTTACTTGAATGTAAAACGAACAACTAAGAACTAATTTAAAACTTAAACTAAGAATAACTAAAGATAAATACCTAATACAATGGTTCTAGCCTCTATTTATAGTATTATCATCACTATTCTAGTCTATTTAGGTCTTCTCTCTATCTCTGAATCGGATTGAAGTGTTTCTTTTTTATTTGAAGTTGGATAATTGAAGTTGAGTTGGAGCAGGATTCGTAAGTATACTTACCGAGTAAGGGGCTTACTCGCCGAGTAGATTACCAATTTCGAGCTTTCATGGTTGACTTTTATATCTAATTCATTGACTAGGCTTGATGATTGTCTGGTATGGACGAGTAAATTAGCTCATCGAGAAGCTGATGTTACTCGTCGAGTATCGGGACATACTCGCCGAGTAGAGAATCTTTTCAACCTTCGTTTTGCTCTTTTCTTCCTCAATTGTACCTGAAACACCTCAAAGTGCACATCAAGCGTATAATAGAGAAAACACCACATAAACTATGGTAAATCTTGTCCTCAAAATAGACTCTAGCAAGTGCACTAGATACAAGTAATAAAGTGATAAGTTAAGTATCGTCTCCACAGGGATTGAGGACCAAATTTCACTAGAAAACATTGCTGAACAAGGTGTTCGTGGTGTGTGACTCTTTTATATTGATAGATGTTGAAAGATGTGAAAACTTGTGACTAAACAAATGATTTTACGAATAAAAATAATTACTTGATAATGATAAACGAGTAGAACAGGCTAAGCACAGCGGAACAGGTTACCGTAAGCTCCTAAACAACCTAATCAGTCATGAATGATGCAACTGAAGTCAAGGTTTCTGCTTTAATGCTCACTTAAGTCAACTCTCGTGTGTTCTTAAGATTCTAAGACTTACTAAAACCAACAACGTCCTAAAGGTTTGTTCTTTCTTGCATTAAGATTGAAGCAACATTTCAAATAAGAAAACCCTTGATAAAACCACCTAACATTTCTGCTTCGGGGTTGGATGCTTGATAGAGAGTTCGGTGAAGATGAAAGCAGTGTCCTATCATTCATCTAACACAGGCATATATGCATAAGCACTGAAATATAAAGCCTCATCAAACACTTCATACATTAACACCATTCATTCATTAATAGACTTAGGAAGCTTACATCACCGGCCCCAACTGGCCGCGCCTATTCAAAAGGATTACTCACTCATACTGGCGAGTGAGCAATCTGCTGGTTCAAAGCTCTGAAACTCCATCTCTGGAGCTTTCTTTCTTCCGGACTAAGTCTATATTTTCTTTCTCAAAAGATCTGATCCCTTTCATATCCTTACTACATCTATTTAAAGGAAAGGTCAGGGCCAAAACGGTACTAGAAAAGTATCCGATCAAAATATTACAATAAAAAGTCAATTGTTCAGAAATCTAAAAATGCTAAAAGTAGTGAAGATCCTTTTGACCTTTGAACACTCAAGGGTCGAGCTTTCCTTTCATCTTGTTGCTTTATGACTGCACTTATCCGCCTTTCTGCCTGCAGCTACTGCCATACCTACTTCCCGTCCTGTCGCTGTCCATCATCAGAAGTTCCGGCGTTTGACCACTGGATCAAAGAATGGCTCGATCTCCTCTTGGTATGTGCGAAACAGGCTGCTTCCAGTCTGTTCGGCTTAAACTTTCCTTATCTGCATAAAAGCACCTATAAGACCTTCATTCTTGCAATAAAACACAACAAACACCCTTAATTTATTATAATTAATACGTTAAAATGTAGTCAATTTCATGCCTAACAGTAAACAAACGATAATTACACATAAATAGGCCTAAAACCATGCCTAAAAGCCTATATAAAATGACCCTAACTATAGACCAATAAGATCAAGTGCTAGAACAAGTTTTCTTTATTTTGTTACCTTCACATATGACTATATCTGGTACGGTTTTGTGTATCTGACGAAGCACAAGTCTGAAACCCTCCAAAGGTTTAAGGACTTTAAAAATGAATTGAGAACCAACTTGGCAAGAAGATAAAGATACTCCGGTCTGATAGAGTGGGTGAATATCTAAGTCAAGAGTTTGACACATTCATGAGAGAGTGTGGGATAGTATCCCAACTCACTCCTCCTGGAACTCCTCAATAGAATGGAGTATCCGAAAGGATAAATAGAACCCTTTTTGACATGGTTCGCCCAATGATAAGTCAAGCTTCTCTCCATATACCTTTTAGGGATATGCTTAGGAAACTGCAGCTTTCATTATAAATAATACACCAAGCAAGGCAGTTGAAGGTATGCCATATGAATTATGGGCTGGGCGAAAGCCCAATGTATCCTTCATAAAGATTTGGGGTTGCGAGGCACACATCAAGAAACCGGTAGGTGTCAAGTGTTGAAACACAATTTCCACACTGATTTTGATTATGACAAAAATATTAAAAGAAATTAATAATCCCATACTTAGTAAAACATTAAAATTAAATGTTGATTTATTTGGACTAATGTGCTTGTTAAGTGTATGTTTGATTAAATGAGAATAAGAAAGGAATATACACAAAGGCCTTGAACATGGATCAAAGGCCCAAGGATCAATTACAACCCAATAGCTGGAAGGATCCAGAAGCAGAAGCCATGCCACAAGAAGACTTGTTCCAGAAGAATGAGATCAAGGCATAGAAGACAAGATCAACATTGACTCTGGACCACTGACATTGTGCCTCTATATAAGGAAAGAAGTATAAGGAACAAACGACTTGTCCCTTGGTTAACTTGGATTCTTTACCTCATTTGGTTAGACAGTCAAACTGCCTCTATCAATACCCAGAATCTGGCTATCTCCTGGACACAACAAAAAAGAGAAGAAAAACCATTGATTGTGTACACTGGCTACTAAGGATGAAAACGATAAAAGAGAGTCGTTTCCTTCCGACAGGTATTTTGAATTTCGAAATGACCTGCCTCAAAGTGTCACTATAAAAGCCCCATCATTTGCTTATTTTGGACTTGATCATCAATACTGAAACCTAGAGAGAATCATCTTTAAAGTCTCAAGAAGCAAAACAAAAAAAGCTTATACACATTTATTGTATTCATTTGTGTAACAGCTTAATAGTTCTTTCATTGTGTTTTGAGTAAGAACAAACTTATCAATAGCTTAAGAAAAGTTCAAAATCTCTTCTGTTCACTTCGGTTATAAGTGAATAGCAAGAAAGGTAGATAGATTGTTGATGCACGCAGAGAACTAGCGGTATCTCTTCGCGGCAACTATGGGATAAGTGTACCATGTCATATCAAGTAATAAATCTGGTTAAGTCCAGGTATCGAATCCACGAGATTTATACCAACAAATATTAAACTACTAATCTAGGCGGTGAATACTTTAGCTTTGGGTTTGGGTGACAACTATAACTACTCATAAAATATGGGTGAAACAGACTTGTGTAGTTCAAACTCTAGTGAAGTGAAACGGGTAATGATAAGTTACAACACACAATAAATACTATTTCAGAACATATATGAGTAATTGTTTACTCTTGCAAAGACGACTATGTATAAACTGACCAACCCCATGAAGTGCTTAGATCGTGGCTCCCTCTTAAGGTGATTCTAGTTAACATAGTCAAAAACTAGGGCCCGTAAGTTCTATGGCTTGTCAATTTCTACGGTTTTCGGTTTGTCGATTCCGGTAAGGCAACACCTATATGAATCCTAATGGATTTTGGAGTTCGTAATCAACCTACACAATAATCAATTATCAATATCAAAGCAAGTAATAAATAATAACACGTTTAAAGAAACTGAAATTGCAAATCATATATTATAACTGTGGAATGCGTAAATGCGGAATACAACCAAGCCTAGTACATAGGAAGAGTGCAAGCTAATTAACAAGTAAGAAGGGAAGAAGAATCAGCCCTTAGATCTAGCTAACCGGACTCAAAGCCGTCTCGTAGGACTTGGAGGTGGAACTCTCGAGCTTGGGGAATGAGGATGGAATGGAACTTTGACGGAGTAACAGAATGATTACACAAGCTCTCAAGGTGATAGAGTTTTATTACACAAAATCTGAATGCCTAAATGAATGCCAAACACTCCTATTTATACACAAATCAAGCTCGGGGCATAATCGTAATTACAGAGGTCTTCGGGATGATTCACATTTGCTGTTGAATTTTCAGGTCAGGCTCCGAAATGGAAGTGAGCACGCTTCGCAAAAATAGGTCTTCTTCATCTGTTGCAGAGTTCACACATTCGAAGACTAGATCCCCAAATGTTGACCAGTCCATGCTCCACGTAGATGAGCTCCTGTAGTTTTTCAATAGTTTCTCACCGGACCAAGCTCCACTTAGAAGAGGTCACGCTCCGTGTGAATGGGCTCATGGAGTTTATTAATTGTTTCTCACTGTTCCAAGCTCCACGTGGTACCTGTCATGCTCTGCGTCGACTGAAGTTGACTTGGGGCAAGGATAAGGTTGATTGTCGTAATTCAGTTGGCACCGCGTGATGACCTGGCACGCTACGTGTGGAAGTGGGGATTTTGGCCATTTTTTCCTAACGTCCTTTGCATCTCGTATTTTATCCCGGACATGCAAAACACGACTTCGAACACCGAGGTTACTTTATTTTTTTATTCCTCTAAAATATTAAAAAGGGAAGGAAAAATTATCAAAAGTACAAATTTTATTATTTACTCAGAACACACCTATTTTTGTAATTAAACATAATTATTAGCTCAAAGTAAACCGTAAATCACGCTAAAAAGATAGTGATAAAACGTCTCTATCAACCTTCTCGGACTTTAAAGTTTTACTTGTCCTCAAGTAAATAAAATCAAAAGACGAGGGATTGAGACAATTGAGAAACAAACCTTCGTTTGGTTTAACCAAGTGCGTGATTCCAAAACCAAGATTTTGTGAGGAGTTTTCAATGAGCACTTACATGGGCGAAGGAGTTACCATAACCTGTTTGAAATTCCCATGATCAAACTTAATAGGCAATATTAATGGAGATTGATTATTCCCGGAGAACTCAATTGTACCTCACCAAGGTATTTCACTCTATCGCAGGAATTTATGGGGGTCGGTGTTTGTACTCTCTTCTTTATACTTACTCAAAATCATACCAAGTTTGTATGTTCATCCGAGTTTTTCCATCTTTGTTATTATCGAACAATATTAAAAATGATCTCAGTTTGGGGTTGTAATGAAGGTGAGGCTTTTTAGTGGTTAGAGGTTAATTTTTCTTTTGGAAACTCGAGTTCGAATACCGAATTTGGTGGTTGCATCGTGTCTTTATTGATTTGCCTAGCAAGTGAAAATAAGCTTGAAATTGCTCGGTGGAGCTTGAGAATGCCTAAAACTCTCTATTCTTTGCTTTATTTTATTTTTATTTTGAGAGTGGCATAAAAACGATTTCAAAGATGATTTGTACTTTCTTGCTAGAGGTTTTGCTTTTTTTCCGGGTTTTCAATGCATTTGATTTTATTTGGTATTCGAATGGGAGAAAAAAATGGGTTTAGATGTTAAATGGATGTTTAGCAAGGAAATTGGTTAGTAGGCTCGAGTGGGCTCATTTTATTATCTATTATTATTTTACCAAAACGAATGTACTTAACTCGATATTTAGCGTAAACTCTATGAATTGAGTGAAGCAAAAGCCCTCAAAAATAGTGAAGAAAGTAGAGTTCTCGTGCGAACTCTTTTAGGCTCAAAATACCTTATGATGATTTTGGGTTTAATTGTGTACTTTTAAGCTCTCTTAAAATTCTCAAAATCTCATTTTTATTGCCTTTTTAAGGTTGATTATGCTCATGAGTTTGGAATCATTGCTTTTGTTGGGTGCAAATTTCGACTACTCACAAATTTCCTAGCTTCGGAATCAAGACTTAGAATTTCTTAATTAAACTGATCCTTCGCATTGAGCGTCTTTTATTTTAAGGACTAATAATGGAACTTTTAATTTTTCCGAGGATGGTGACATGTTGGATTCCTTTTTGAGCTAATTATTTAGTTTAATTCATTTTTGTTTTTATTTTATTGGTTTATTATTTTTATTTTTATTTTTATGTGTGTGTCTTTTTAAGTTGTATCACGTGGAGCTTGGTTTAGATTAAGCTTCACGTGATTTAACTTAAAATCACGAAGTGTGACCAGAGCCTGGTTCATGCGGAGCTTGGCTTAAGGCACGCTGACCAGGATTAAATCATCAAATTACTCAAGAACCTAATTCACGCGAAGCTTAGCTCAAGGCACGCTCCGCGTGGACCATGGTTTATCAATGTCGAAGTTCTCGAGGGTGGAGAGGTTGAAGATGGAGAGAGGTGAGATGTTGGAGGTGGAGATAAACTCGTAATGTTTCCCCTCCCCATCATTTAAAATATGGAAAGGGGCTCGGTAATGGAGGGGAAAAGGTGGTAGTTCGTTGGGGAAGGGTTATGGAGGTGGTGGTGGTTGACGTTGATTTCGGGAATGGCCTAAACAGGAGTTTTGAAGGTCTCCCATGTATGTGTTATCCGAGGTGCATTTTGTTCGTTTGCTCATGGTGAGGGAGTGATATGGCTTGAACAAAGAAGAATGGTGGATAGGGAGTGAGAGGGTGGATGGAGGAAGAAGAAGGTGAATAGTGATGTTTAAATAGGGGGGAGAGGTGGAGAAGATGAAAGAAACTGCTTTTTCGAGGAGTCATGTGGAGCTTGGCGTGGGCCACGCTCCGCGTGACTCTATCTCTGTCACGTCCGTGTCTAAATTTCTAAAATTTATACCTTGATAGTAATATATATTATAATTATTAGGTGTGTGGTTTTTATTTGGTGTTTTAGGAAAAGTTTGGAGTTAATTTGATGGTTTTATATGTAAATTAAAAGTTTAGAGTAATTTTTAAAAGATTCTATAAAGATGAAGGATCAAATGTGACATTTGCCGAATTTGGGATATAAATCCCAAATTCCGGCGGCTTCCACCATCTTCTTTCTTTTTCTTTTCTGATTCTTTGCCTCTTCATCGTTCCTGAACCTTTTCTCCACCATTTCTTTGATTTACGGAGATTCGACCGTCCGAATCACTTGAAATTGGAACCATATTTCTAATTTGGAGACTCCTAAGTATTGATTGTGATCTTTCTATTTCACGTCCGATGCCGATTGAGGTCGTCTAGGGTCGGGTGTGACAGTCTTTGTATAGGAATCATGAGTTGGGCATGTGCACGTGGAGTTTGACATAAGTCACACTCCGCGTGCTTGAATTCCTGCCCAACAATGGCGTTTTTTATAGGCGGCACAAGGAGCTTGGCATCATTCACGCTCCGCGTGCCTTGGGATAGGAACGAAAAATTGGAATTTTTTTATGGTTTTTTGAATGTTTGTTATTTATTAAATATTTTTATGTTTTATTAAATATGGGGAAATTAATAAAATGGTGAGTTATTGATTATATATGTAATTAAGAGTGAGTTAATGGAAATTAATGAGGAGTTAAGGGTGGATTAATTTGAATTAAAGTGGATTGATTGACTGGCGAAGAGTGGGGAAGTGGAAAAGGTGGAATGAGGAAGAGAGGAGTTGACTGATTGATGGGATGTGATAAGGGAGTTAGGGAGGTGGAAGAAGAAAGAAAAAGGAATAGGGAAGAGGGAAGGCTGCCAGGGGGAGTTGCACTTCGCAACTCCCACAAGTCACGCGTAGCTTGGAATGGGCCATGCTCCGCGTGACTAACGTGACAGCCACTTCTTGGTTCTATTTTTTGTTTTTTTAACTTTTTATTTTTTTCTGTTTAGAGCAATTCACGCGGAGCGTGGCTTTGGGCAAGCTCTGCGTGAAATGCTTAGAAGCACGGCTCGAGGAGATCCCCACTACAGCAGCTCTGCAACTAAGGGATAAGTGTACCTCATCGTATCAAGTAATAAATTTGGTTAAGTCCAGGTATTGAATCCATAGGATTTATACCCAAAAGTATTAAACTACTCGGTTCTATATGTTATCTAGGCGGTGAATACTTTAGATTTGGTTTGGTGACAACTATAAACTACTCATAAACTATGAGTGAGACAATTTTGTATAGTTCAAACTCTTATGAAGTGATACGGGTGGTGATAAGTCACAACATACGACAAATAATATTTAAGAATGTATACGAGTAACAATTTACTCTTGCAAAGATGCTTATCTATAAACCGAACAACTCCGTGAGGTTTTTAGATCGTAATTCCCTCTTAAGGCGACTCTAATTCTGAGGTTCAGAAAATAGGGCTCGTAAGTTCTGTGGCTTGTCAATTCCTACGGTTTCCGATTTGTCACTTCTGGTAAGGCAACACCTATGTGAATCCTAATGGATTCCGGAGTTTGTAAGCGACCTACACAATAATCAATTATAAGTATCAAAGCAAGTAATAAATATCAACACGTATAGTGAAACTGAAAACTGTAAATCATATATTATTACCGTGGAAAACGTAAATATGGAATACAACCGAATCTAGTATATAGGAAGAGTGCAAACTAGTTAACAAGATAGAAAGGGAGAAGAATCAGCCCTTAGAACTAGCTAACCGGACTCAAGGCCGTCACTTCGGATTCGGAGGTGGAGCTCTTGAGCTTGGTGAACGCGGATGGAACGTAACTTCGACGGAGTGATGGAAGGATTACACAAGCTCTCAAGGTGGTAGGGTTTTATTACACAAAAACGGAATGCCTAATTGAGTGCCAAAACACTCCTATTTATACACAAATCAAGCTCATGGGTATAATCGTAATTACATTTATTTCTGTTTGTTCACACACTAAAATGCTAAATTTTGGGCCCACTTAGCGAGTGAGCTTGCTTCTGGCCCAATTCGGGTGAAATTCGGCATCCGAAAGGCTATTTCAGCCTCCCCACACGTCATGTGGGATATCCATACATCGTGCGGGGCTTCCCCCACGCTGTGTGGGATAGTCACACGGCTTGTGGGTTGCCTGTTTGACCGAAAAATGCTGAAAATCTCTGTTTTGACTGCCGTTTTTATCTGTTTCACACCCCACTCGCCGAGTTGACTTCCCACATGCCGAGTGTGACTCTAGAATGGTATTTTCTTGTTTTCATATGGCATATGATGTGTCGCTTCTGTGCTTTTTATTTGTCTCTTGCATCTTGTGTGCGTTTCTTAATCCTGTAAAATAGAATCATTGAACTTGAGATTACTTGATTTATTTATTTACTTTATTTATATCAAAATGAGATTCAAAATGATTTAAATTAACTAAAAGTACACATTTTATTACATTTTGTTGATTTATTGAAATATACAAAGAACTAATCACTAAATGTTGTTATTAGCTCAAGAATCAATCGTAATTCACTCTAAAAGATAGGGATAAAACGTCCCTATCATAGTCTTGTAGAGATCGTCCACCATCTTGGTATCCAACAAAGTTGTGGTAGGACCATACGCCTTAGTCTAGTACTGCCCTAGTTGTGGCTTCACTTTCTACCAAACGCAAAAAGGATACTCAAAAGGTATGTAGAAAAGAAAAATAAAGGATGCAAGGACAAATCTTACGGGCTGCAGAATAGGAGGCATGGTTGATCTGCCTGGAGGATTAGAAGATCTAGAAGTTGATCCACCAGTCTCCTCATCCACGATAACCAAAGAAGTGGATCTACAGTTTTTGGAGAGAGGTGTTTCCTCATCCACCTAATTAGTCGGGCATTTCTTTGATGTTAGGACTGCCTTCATAGCCTTTTTCCGCTCTACATAGATAGAGTCTGTATTAGATTTCCCCCTGGCACGGAATAAATAAAACGTCCTTTAGGAAGAATGAAATCAAATTATATTACCTCTAATCAGAGCACTATAAGTGTTGGAATGATTGTCATCTTCCTGCATCACGGCTAAGGGAATATCCGCCCAGATAAACTCTAGAACTTCTTCGTAGGCTCAAAATCTGACCAATTGAAGCAATGCCACGACTTCCACCTCCTCAGGACTCAGCCTGTAATCTAACCCACGTCCTTTTGGCTTGGGATTGTAGTTCCAAGAATTGACGAACCCAAGAGGTACGCCTTCCACCTCTTTGATGAAAAAGAAAGTGTTTCCCCACCTGTGGATGTTCGAAATCTTTGAATTGAAAGGACTGTATCCTTTCTTTAACATGAAGGTCACATGATCTTTAGTTTGCCGGTGAGACATCGAGTGTAGCATACGGAAAATCCGCATAGTAAAGGGTGCACCTAACCCATTCGCTAAGTAAGCATCACAAAGAAAGTTCAGCTAACCATTAGGGTGAAGTTGTCCCAAGAAGATATTAAATGATTGTAAAATATCCCTGATCACCTCTGGAAGTGGGTATTCAAAACTCATATCTATATGGATAACGTACACGTATATGGTAAAATAGTCCCGTGGCGGAGGCGCAACACGGTGCTCAATCCTAGGAACTAGGCATTCCAAATCTTTCAACCATGGATGTAAGTTTTTTAGCATTTTAACGATGGTCTAGGTAACAAAAGAGGTAGCCTCCATCCAATTTTAAATAAATGCTAATTTTTTTAGGGAAAAGTAAAAAAATAAATCTTGTGGTTACACATATTTTCGATCGGTACCCTTGTGGTTTAAAAATTTACAAAACGGTACCTTCAGGTTCATTCCGTTAGTAAACACAGGTCAAATTGACTAACGGTTTTTAAAAAAAGTCAAAAGTCAAAGGGAAAAGAGTTAATTTTATCCTTATATTTAATTATTTTATAAATCAATCCCCTTATTATCTAATTATCACAAACAAACCCCTAAAATAAAAAATAAAATTCAATTACAATATCTTCTCTACTTCTATTTAATTTCTTATTTTTCTTCTAATTTCGCTCTCTTCTCTTTATTAAATTTTCTCTCTCTAGAATCAATTCAACATAAAAGCAATGAATATAAATGTTCGGGTATACCGAAAACTCAACTTCCTCTTACTCCAAGGCAGTATACTACGTTTCGAGCACCATTTTAAAGGATTGGAGTACAATCAGCCCCTGCTCCACAAGCATAATCTAATCTAGTGCCTTTTGAAGCTGTGCGTCACCCACTCCATCTTTACATACGCAGTAAGTACCACCTACAACAAAAACACACAAAATCAAGCTCAGAAGAGAAGAGGCAAAATAACCAGAAAGAGATACAGTGAAAAAGCCAACACCAAATTGCTTTCCTGCTTCTGACAATTCAAACTGAAAATAAGTTTTTTATTATTAGAAAGATCCACTTTCCCGGAATTAAAATCAGTTCAAGGAATCTAGCCAATCCAGATAAAAGGATGTATATCTTGTTAACACAAAATCTGATTTACCAAGTTCAAATATATCCATTTCCTACCAACACAATCCTTGAATTTCAAACGATTGAAAACTGAATTCAAACAACCTTTTATTTAATGAATTAATTAGTATTAAAGATGTAATTAATTAATTAAATAATTACAAAGATCAAACCAATCCCTCCCTACAAAAATTAACAGCAGATATGAGGAAAGAGTTACAACTGCAAAAGCTAAGAACAAACACAAACAATTAAATCGATTGATTGATATCGTATTAAATAAACATGCATATTACATGATTGAACTGAAAAAGCCATGAAAATATTAAATAACTCTTCTGATCCATGTGTATAGACCGTGTTTATTTATCTGATTGATTTTACGAAATGAAAATGAGAAAAAGAAAGGAAGAATTTGGTGTTGGTATCAAAGAACAGAATAAGAAACGCAAATTTTGAAACAAAAAGGATTGTTGATTTCTTCGTTTCTTAGTTTGTTGTTAAAGGCAAAACGTAGAATACTGCTTTGGACAAAGATGAAGTTGAGTTTTCGGTATACTCAACACATACATCTATTACTTTTATGTTAAATTGATTCTAGAAAGATAAATTAATAAAAGAAGAGAGAGGAAGTAGAAAAAAATAAGAAATTAAATAGAAATAGAGAAGATTGTGTAATTGATTTTTATTTTTTATTTTGGGGTTTATTTATGATAATTAGATAATAAGGGGGTTAATTTATAAAATAAATAAATATAAAGATAAAATTAATTCTTTTCTTTTTGACTTTTTTTTTACACCGTTAATCAATTTTGTCTGTGTTTGCTAATAGAATGAACCTCAAAAATATCATTTTGTAAATTTTTAAACCACAAGAATACTGATCGAAAATAAACAGGCGTAATCACAAAATTTATTTTTGTTATGTAAAAAAAAAAGTATGAATGGGAATAGAAATCAAATTCCGAATGCTCATATACGATGTATTAAGAAAGAAGACAATATTTCATAAAAAAAAAAAGAAAAAGAAAAAGACAATAGTATAATAGTATAAGGAGATGGAGAGGGATGAAGCATAAAACCCATAATTACAATTCAGTGATGAAAGTTCAAATATTATAGTACTAAAGGTATATATTTTTCGCTCTATTTTGTTTTTCTTTTGGACTAAAGAATTAAAAGTTGCAACAAGAAAAGAGAAAAATCCAAATTGGCAATCCAATAATTTATATCCTTTTGGACATGTGGGTCATATAAGTTGGCTGCCTAACTATTATGAACCATTTATTACTATAAGAATTATTTATTACTATTATTTAAATTTCACGGCTTGTTCTTTTCATTGCGATGTAAATTCAGATAAGTTTAGTATTAACTTATTAATATTTCAAGTCGAGTTTTATCGAATCGAGGTTTGATCGAATCTAACTGTTTTGATTAAGAGTTTTGATCAAGTTTTTAATGAGCTTTAACTAAATTTAATATGCATATATAAAATAAGTAGTGCAAAAGATAAAAGAATCTTATAACATACTCTATATGAGTTTAAAATATTTTAAAAAAGATAAAAATCATTTTGAAGCTCTTGATCTTTCAATTTTTTGTGTATTAAGCCTTCAATCTTTTATTTGAACACGTTAAGCCCTTAAGCTTTCATTTTTAGAGTTCGTTTGGTTCAGCTGTTAGCTAATAGCTGTTGCGGTTACTGTTAGCTGTTTGCAGTTGCAGTTGCAGTAAGCTGTTAACTGTTTATTATTAGCTGTTTAATTACTAATGTTTGGTAAAATTATATTGAAATGTTGCTGTTCGGATTTAAAATGTATGAAATGGACATGTTTTAAATTAATCAACGGTAAAATTATAAAAGGAAAAATGTGAAAAAATGCTCATAACGTTTACAACTAGGAATAATTTTACTCTTAACGTCTAAAATGGTGCAATGGTTAAAGGTAAAATTGTTTTTGGCTGCCAACATTAGGGGTATAATTGCACAATTTTATACGTTAAGGGTAAAATTGCTCTTGACTATAAATATTATGGGTATTTTGCACCTTATCCTATTATGAAATAAAAAATTTGTTACACAAATTAATAAAAATAATCTATATAAAAAATAAAAAAATTATTGACGCAACAAAACCTTATTTTTCCGGTAATTATGTTGTAGAAATATAAATAATGTTAAAGAATAAACATATTTTGTGGAAATAAGAAGGATAATTTTGTCAATAACAAATAACTACAAACAACTGTTTATGAAAAGCTCCAAATAGGAGCTTTCCGTGAAACGCTCCAGAACGCTGCAATTTCTAGAGAAAATGCTAAACGCTTCGGTTATATAAACCTAACCAAACGCTATATTTCCTACGGTCTGGCATGAAACGCTAAACGCTCATGCAAAAAGCTAAAACAAACACCCTCTTAATTGTATCCTCTGAGAGTGAAAGCGATAGAAGAGCGTTGCCCTCCAACGGTTATTTCGAAATTCAAAATGATCTCTGCCTTGAAGTGTCAACTATAAAAGCTCCATCATTTGCAACTTTAGAACTTGATCTTCAACATTGAAGTTCTTAGGGCTCGTTTGGTTCGCGGAATAGAGGGGGAATATAATAGACTTTTCCTAAAGAATAGCTATTCCCACATTTGGTTGATTTTTTTTATGGAATAGCTATTCCATGGAATCCCTATTCCTTGATTTCATGAAATAGCTATTCTTCAATTTAGGTTAGGAATAGCATATTCCTAATATTATATTTTTGTAATTTACAAAATTATCCTCCATTAAATCCTCAATCTTCTCTCTAATCACTTTCCCAAATCTTATAAATTTTGGTCAATCCATAATTTATATCATATAAAACATGAAAAATGGAAAAATGACGAAAACGTTAAAAAATGTAAAAATACGAAAAATATGAAACACGAAAAATGTGAAAATGTTACAAACACGAGAATATGCAAAAAATAAAATAAGCGAAAAACATGAAAACGTGAACAAATGTGAAAAACACGAAGACGCAAAAAAAAGCAAACACGCGAAAAACACAAAATAGGAATAGCGCGAAAAAGTGACAAAACACGAAATATTAAAAAACGTGAAAAATAAAAACACGAAAATGCGAAAAAATACGAAAAATGCTAAAACACAAAAACGTGACAATATGTGAAAAACATGAAAATGCGAAAAACGCAAACAAAACACGAAAACGTTAAAAACAAACAAATATGAAAAAATACGAAAAACATGGAAAAAGGTGAATAACACGAAAAAGTAACAAAATACGAAAAATACAAAAACGCGAAAAAAAAACAAAAAGGGGAAAAACCGAAAAACTAAAACGTGAAAAATCGAAAAAATGCAAAATAAAACACAATAACATGACAAAACGTAAAAAATACGAAAACGTGAACAAACGGAAAAAACAAGAAAACTTGGGAAACACGGAAAAACATAAAAAAACGCTACAAACGCATTTTTCGTGTTTTTAACACTTTTTCATGTTTTCGTGTTTTTCGATTTTTTCACGTTTTTCATTTTTTTTTCACATTTTCGTGTTTTCCACTTTTTTCATGTTTTTGTGTTTTTTACGGTTTGCACATTTTTTTTTGTGTTTTTTCGTATTTTGCGTGTGTGTGTTTTTTGTGTTAACACGTTTATATGTTTTCGCGTTTTCACCCTTTTCCACTTTTATCTCATTTTTTTCTTTTGTTTTTGTGTTTTTAATTTTTTTTTTGCGCTTTTACATTTTGTTTTTTTACGTCTCTTTTGTCATGTTTTTACAATTTTTCCGTTTTCATGTTCTTATTGTTTTTTCGTTTTTAATGTATTTTTCGTGTTTTTTTTGTCTTTCGTCTTTCGTGTTTCCCATTTTTCTATTTTTTATATATTTTTTAAAATAATATATATTAAATATTTGAACAATTTATAGTAAAAAATTAAAATTTTAAAATAAATAAGAAATTACATTTGAGGATAATATTGTCTTTTTAATAAAAAAATTATCTATTCCATTTTACCTTATTCCACCAACCAAACATAGGAATAGTAATTCCTAAGAATTTCTATTCCATTCTTTGTTATTCTATTCCTTTGGAATAACTATTCTATTCCATTCCATTCTATTCCGCGAACCAAACGACATCTAAATGTAATACACTACCATCGTGTTGCCTTAGGAATTAAAAACATCATTGTGCAACTAGAATAATAATATAATTGATAATGTTGTATCTCAAGCATTCTCAGAATCTTTCTTTAGACCACTTGCAAAAAAAGAACAAACAATCAGACGAGGCCAACATCCGGCGAACCCACTCCAATGTCTAAGTAAGAGTTTAGAAGGGGTGGAGATGATTGTTATCTCTGTTTCCGAAATTCCTTCCAAATCCTTCCTTGAGTTACTTGCAAGACAGTATAGACAATTAGAAAGGGACCGGAGTACGACGAATCCGCTCTGATACCTAAATAAGCAAGGGTTGGAAGAGTTGTAGGTAATGAGATAATGATGTTAACATACCCTTTAGGTCTTGTCATATCTCATATGTGTCTATTGATAGTGATTCTACCGAATCTCTTTATTTCTACTGCTCCCTCTTTTATTGGGAATCCTTCTCCTACTAGGAGAAGTCTTCCTTTATGAAGAGTCTTCTTTTAGAAGATGTCTTCTGGTTGACTTCTGCTAGCTGACATGAGGGTTTTCTAGAGGGAAAACAATTCATGGAAGTCTGTCGGATCCGAAAGCTCTTTTCTTTCGCATGTTATTATTGGATTTGAAGGCTGTCACTGCTCCACGTGTTTAATATTTATTTTATATGGTATTATATGGCCCTTCCCTTTTTTCTGAATCTTTCAAGGTTCATTCTTCAAGGGAAGGCTTGTGCTCATGTGTTTTGGCTTCGATAATTTTTCCTTAACTTTTTCTAATGTGTGTGTAAACTTCTCCTTTTGTGCGTGGGATAGAATATTTTTCTTGGAACTTGTAACGCTTTTCTATTTCTGCACGTCTGCCCAGGTGGTTTGCGATCATTTCCCTATCCTCTCTTGGTTGGTTAAAAGCTTGTAATGATGACTATTCTCTCATTACGAGCATTGAATGAATCTGTCGAACTATTTTCCTAACGTTTGCTCTTTCTTCTCTTCCTATAAATTTTACCAAATTTGCTCTGAACTATTTCTTCTCGTTTTTCATCTACTGAAATGCCATATTGCATTCACGTCATCTTCCCCGTCTAGTTTCCTTTTTTCTATCAAGTTCATTTTCATCCCCATTTTCCTATAATTTTCTTTTTGTTGCTTGTCATGTGTTGAAATTGATGTGGCTTCTATTCATTAGTCTAAGAAACCCAAAATCCATAAACCTAGAAATGATGAACATCCTTCGTCTCTGGATGAAGTTTCTTTAGCTGAATTGGTTTCCTAATATCCCGAATTTGAACACTTAGGACTTGTTGTGCCCACCCAAGAACAAGCGATAACTAAAGCTCCAGTAGGCTATCTAGGGGGTAAATTACATACTTGGTGTACAACCTTTATCCATTTTCACACTTTTGTATACAACCTTCAATTTTGCACACTAAAGTGTACAACCTTTTGGTGACCTCCCGCTAAAGTGTAAAGCAAGTAAAAATGATCGGCCAACCCTGTTAACCACTTGATCAATGTGACACCTCATCAATTTTCACTCCTTAAATATTTAAAGTGGTCCCCATATATTAATAAATTACTTTTATGTCCTTAATAAAAAGAAATTTTCAATTCTCTCTCCTAAAATTTATTTTGTCCAACATTATCTCTCTCATTTTTCTCTCTTACCATAAGGATGATTTTGATTGGGAAGAATAATGTCTTAAAGTTACCGTTCCTTCGGATGCTCCTCCCAGTGATACCCCTTTGGTTCAGTCAAGGTATTTCGGATATTTTTTTTTATTCCTTATTTATTTTTTCTTTTATATTTCAATTTCATTTCTTATTTTGTGTGTATAAATAAAAAATTTAGAACCAACCCAACAGAAACACTCAAGGTGTTTCGGATATTATATATATTAAAATAAGTTAACTGACCTGCTATGTTTTTTAATGCCTATTTTGGCAAATTTCAGCTTCATTGAAACTTGGAATTCCTAGAAAGATAGTTTTATCAAATAGCTCCCCAGATAAGATAATAGAGATCAAAGTACCAATTTTATTTAATTCAAAAGTGTTTTGTGAAAGAAAAGAAAGTTTGTAATAGAAGTTAGAAAGAACTCTGAAAAGGGAATTCCATTAACAAGAGATAATAGTGATTTATTATGGGTAGTTTATCAACTTTCACCACTTTTATTTACCATCTAAATATGTTTCCAAAGACTTTTAACTAATTAATTTTGAATAATTTAGTCAATGCGTGTGTGCATCCACTTGAAATTATGATTTTCTATTCAAGAGAAATAATCAATCTTACCGTCTTTTTGTGTGTGTGCTAGTGCTAATGCTAGTGCTAGCTAGTCATATTTTTATTTCTATTGTTTTTTTGCTATTTGGGAAATTGCATGCAAATAAGTCAAGTAATCAGTTCAAGCAACAACCCTCAAAACATAAATTATATCTCTAACATCCTAAATTACAATTTTACATTATTATTTTCGCTCTACTAATGATCAGGACTGGCTCGTGAAAATTTGAAATTCTAGCCTTTTATATGTAAATAAAATTTGGAATAAGAGCCAAATTTGATCCTAGCATTTTCGGAGAAATGTAGACTTGTATATAACATATAAAATAGTACAAATCTATAACGTATAAAATAGTACAAATTTACTTCTAACGTTTCCAATCAAGAACAATTTTATTCATATGTTACCAAAACTTTGAAAAGGCTAGTTAACTCTCAAATTGAACCTTTCAAACATCAATTATATCTAATGATACGGTTTACTAATGAACAAGTTGATTTTAATCTTAAATCAACAAATAAATTTCTTCTCAAGCTAAACTTTAAGGAGTTAATTCTAATAGATATGTAAACCTTGTTGTAATGGAGTTTTGATAAAATGATTCATAAAGTTAACAATCTTTGCAACCAATAGGTTTAAATACCTCCCCTAAAATAAATGTAAAAGACTTAAACACCCTAACAAGGGTTACAAAATATGAAGGAAAGTATAGGGGTAAGTTGAGATAAGGTGGTTAAATGATATTTAGGTTAATAGACCTAGATGGCAAGACAGTAATTAATACAATGGCAAAATAATAAATAAGAGAGAGAGCAACAATTCAGACAGCCTTGTACCCTTGTCCTCCTTGCTGGTTAAGTCATCCCACATGGCGTGTGGATGTTGTGAACGTCGTTCGACTTTTGTTCTCCAACCGCGAGGTTCGTCGAAGCCTTGATCCACGCCCCCTCCACTAGGTCACCCAACGTGTGAGAACAAGCACATGCCGTGTGAATTAAGATTTTGAATTCCAGGGCTCAACAACCATCTCATACGCATTGTGCCCCTGGTGACACGCCGTGTGAGTTAAATGTCCAGACTTCTTTCGTACGGCTCTTTTCTCACACACCGTGTGAGACACAGTTTCAGCTTGCCTCGAATTTTCATGTAAGATGTCTACATCATTCTCGTCTTTTTTAAAGGAGTTGGACTCTGACTCGACATTGGTAAATTCGAGAGGACCATCCGGCTTCCATGGACTTAATTCCCGCACATTGAAAAAAGTTGACATCTTGCCAACCAATTCGGGAGGGCTATATGATGAGCGTTTACATTCACCTTTTTAGTTACCTTATAGGGGCCATAGTTTTATGGCTTGAGTTTGCTACTCGGGGCGCTAGCAAGTCTCTCCCTGCTTATGTCCACCATTACTTCATTCCCGACTTCGAATTGGAGATCTCTCTGATGCTCATCCACCTTAGCTTTTAGCTTGCTATTCCGTTCTTTGATGCTTTATTTCACCTTTTGGTGCATTTGATGGTAGTCATTGGCAAGGTTGTGGGTTGCTATGCTATTCTTATCTCCCTTCGGAACATCCCCAATATCAAGAATATGGTTTGGGATCTTGGTACGCACACCTTCGAAAGGCGATCTCCCCGTGGTTGAGTTCACGGCCCCATTATAAGGAAACTCCGCTTGAGCCAACACAAAGTCCCACATTCCCGGCTTGTCCATACACTCGCTTCTCAAGGTATTGCCTAATGTCCAGTTGACAACCTCCATTTTCCCATCGGTTTGTGGATGTGTGATAAGTCTGAAATTTACTTATTATTGCATGCATTTTCACGTTTATATTCATCCATTTAGCTTACTTTATTAAATGTTTTGGAAAGATTTCACATGGTTGCTTGTGATTTGAGCAAAGATACGTTAAATATGAGTGACAGCTCACATTTAAGGAATATTAATAGGAAACGAGCAAATGACAGATAAAAATGAGCAAAAGAAGAGAAAAACACATGTCACGTTCGTGACAATTGAATTTCCCTCCCCGAGGACAAAAGTCCTTGTCATGTTCGTGAGCATACTGTCACGTTTGTGACATTCAATTTTGCTACACAAGACTGATTTCCTCATGTCACGAACGTGACTTTGCTATCTCGTTCGTGATAGCCACTTTTTCAGCTAAAGACATGATTTTTCATCCTTGAAGCACATCCTTTCGCCCGAATCAATATTTCTCTTCGCCATCAGCCACGTCTATTCATCACATCTCTAGGGACACGACTTTCCTTCATCTATAAAAAGGACATTCTACATCAATCACAAGATATAAAAAAAAGATATACAAAGTTATACAAAGTTGTATACAAAGATATCAAGATACATATATTTCAAGATCAGGGTTGTAAATATTGAAATAACTTAGAGATTTAAATCCAAGCATCGAAGGAAGTAAGGTCGAGAGATAAACTTCCTCGAGATACAAAGAAGAAGATAAAAAGAGAAAACGGCCTCGAGGCTTGACAGTAAAAGGATTCACAACCCCTATACTCTCATATGTTACAGTTTTTTCCCTGTATTCTTTACTCTTTATAAATGTTCAACAATGTCAATAATTGTTCTTCAGAAACAAATCAATCAAATGCAAATTATTCTATATTCATTATTGCTTTATGTCTATTTTAAGGAAATTCATATAAGCAAGATATATGAATAATGATCATTTTATAAATCTAGAAGAGATTCAGTTTATAAAGAATATAATTGTATTACATCCGTAACTTATTCCGTTTTTAATTCATACTTCTAATTCATTGCGATAGGTCAAGGAATTGGAATTGTTTACTCTGAAAACACTTAAGTCGCTTAATCCTGGATCGAGAGATTGGATTAAGTCTATTTCATAGGAATTAGTTTAGATTTAATATAAGTTAAAACAAAACCATTTACCAAATTAATGATTTTCTATAAAGCAAAAAAAAAAATTAGTAAACAATATTCATTAACATTAGCATTAGCATTCAAAGTCGTGTCTCTAAGAACATGTCTTCTTCTCTTTGTAACACTCTTAGTTCCATCACTGGTATCCCTGTGACTAGCTCTCTTGGGAATTATCTTGGTGTCCCTCTCTTCAGTGGTCGAGTTTCTAAAGCTACCTTTCATAAAACTATCGATTCAGTGAGCAATAAGTTATCTGCGTGGAAGGTTTCTACTCTTTCTCTTGCGGGTCGTATGACTCTTGTCCAATCGGTCATTAGTTCTGCTTCCAATCATGTTATGCAGTCCTCTTTTCTTCCTAAGCCCATCCTAAAGGAGCTTGACAAACTTAATCGTCGGTTTTTATGGGGTGGTACTAATAATAATCGAAAGGTTCATCCTATTTCTTGGAGTGATGTCTGTCGGCCTAAAGATGAAGGCGGAGCTGGTATCACAAAAGCTAAAGATAATAATAAGGCTCTTCTTATGAAGCTTGTTTGGCGTATGTGGAAAGAGCCTGATGCTTTATGGGTACGAGTCCTTCTTGGTAAGTATAGGAAAGATGAGGTGTTTGGAGGGACTGCTCGTGTTAAAAATTGTTCCTTCCTCTGGAAGAGCTTCCACTCTGTTTTCCAGGAATTTTGTAGTGGTGTTAAATGGAATGTTGGAAATGAGACTGATGTGGGGTTCTGGAGTGATGTTTGGGTGAACAATGTTAAACTGATTGATGTAGCTAATCCAAAACTGCATGCTTCTGCTCTTGGTTTAAGGGTGGCGGACTATGTCAATAGTAATGGAGATTAGGATTGGGATAGGATTGAACCGTTTCTTAATATGGATTGGCTTTTGAGGATTCGTAGTGTTAAACTTAGCCTGGATGGGGCCGATTCTGATGTTTGCATCTGGGGTGGTTCTAATTCTGGGCAATTTTCTTGCAAATCGGTATATGACCTTGTTCATGAACCTATGGTAGGTGTTGTTTCGGGTCATTGGAAAAAAATCTGGGCCTTAAGAATTCTACAAAGATTGCGCAGTTTCGCTTGGCTGACTGCTCACCATAAGCTTTTAACAAACCAAGAAAGATTTCGTAGACACCTGGTTTCTACGGAACTTTGCTCTCGGCGTGTGCTTGGTTGTGAGAATATAACTCACACGCTCCGTGACTGTCAGCATAATAGGGATGTATGGCGATACCTTGTTCCGACTCGCCTGATGTCTGTCTTCGTTGCAAATCCGGATCTAGATTGGTTTTCTTGGTGTCTCTGGGATAAGGAGCTAAACTCGATTAATAATTGGCAAATTACTTTTATCACTTGCTGCTGGCTTTTGTGGCGGTGGTGTAATTATTTTGTGTTTGGTAGAAAAGAGGAAATCCCCTCTGATTTTTTATTGGTAATCCATTCGACTGCTAATGATTTTCAGGCAGCTTGAAATAACTCGGGGGAAGGCAGTTGTGGGTCTTCTCGTGTTGAGGCTAATGTTCACTGGGTGAGACCCCCTGTGGAGTGGCTCAAAATTAATACCGATGGCTCGAGGATGAGTGACGGATCCATTTCGACTGGTGGGGTCATTCGTGAGTGTCATGGGGATTGGGTGGCTGGTTTTTGTCAGAAGATTGGTAAAGGGTCCTCCTATGATGCGGAGCTTTAGGGCCTCTTCTCTGGTATCTCTCTTGCTTCAAATAAGGGCTACCGTTTGATTGAGATTGAATCTGATAATTCTAAAATTGTGGATGCTCTTAAGGGAGATGGTGTTACTAGTTGCATTGGTCGAAATCTGTTTAAAGGTATTAAGCATCTTATCAGAAATTTTGAGGGTGTTCGGGTTTGTCATGTTTTCCGGGAGCAGAATCGGGTTGCTGATTTTTTGGCTGGTCTGGCTCATGATTTTGACTTCGGAGTCTGTCCTTTCGTTCCCGCCACATGAGGTTCGAAAGCTGCTCTTAGATGACCTTTTGGGTGTTAGCTTTCCGATGATGATTATGCCTTAGTTTTTTTGTGTTTTTTCTTTTCATGTTTACCAAAAAAAAAAAATAGCATTCTCTGTGGCATTGATATCTTTTATTACTATAAGTGAAACCGTGCATTTGTAGAATTCGCCTAACAATATCCTGTGGTACTAAACTTCAAAGTAGTGCCAAAAAGAGCTCATAGAGTACGTCAAAAAATGGCTTATGAACTTCGTATCTCAATCTGACACCATGCTTTTAGAAACCTCGTGCAACCTTACCAAAAGCAAACTACGAATATAAGGTTAACTTGATTTAATGAATAATTCATTAAACTCGACAAGAAATGGAATTACCTTTGGAATTCCATGTCATAAGGATAAGGAGGACATTTTGTACTCATTATCATAACTTCAAGAACATGATTACACAACCAATTTAATACACACTTGTAAAACATACTTTGCCTCCAAGGATGACTATTCCACTTCTGGAATTAAAAAATCTCACATACAGTTGAAAAATCTTTCAATTTAACAAAATTAAATCTATTATGTTTAGGTTCAATGGATAAGAAATTAAACAATAGGTGTAAACAACAAGTTAGCATGAGCAATATGCATATTCGAACGTAAAACATCGTAACATAAGATGAATTTAAATAGACTACTAATCTGTTTCGATTTGAAGCATGTAACTAGACTCCAACAAGGTTACATATGCAAACTAATGGTTACATGGGTGATAAATCATGTTGTACAGACGACAGACATCTTAAAATAGAAAAAGATACTAAATATAGTTATCTACATTTAGCAAAGCATGAGAATCACGACGAATTAATGTAGGGAACATACACGACCAATTCTTTCAAACCGCAATAACCTTTGCAATCCCTTCCTCGATCGATTTTTTTTTATGTAAAATAACGTTGAATTCCTTCTGGGAATCATCACGAGAACAACACCAAACGAATGTCACAGTGGAGACTCCACCATGGACACAGGGGCGGAGCCAGCCCAGGGCTCGGGGGGCCGGAGCCCCCCCGGCCACCGGCTCCGCCCTTGAGTATTTATCGTTTAGTCCCGGTAGCCTCCCCTAAAATTAGTATAGATTAATTCTATGTAGTATTATTTCAAAGTTTAAAGGTGAATGAGATGGTTAAGGATGTATTCTCATATTCAAGAGGTCTTAGGTTCAAATCCCCCTAATCTTATTTTATTTTAGAAATTTTTTATTTATTTTAACTTTATTTTTTCAATAATTATAAAAACATATTACTATTATTAATTAATTTAAATAAACTCTTTATTTTGATAACACTTTTGAATTCATTTTTATTATGTCTTTATCATTAAAAACATTAATTTCTTACTTTTGAGATTCAAATAACTTAGTTTTTAAATGAAATCTTAAATTATGAAAAATATAAAAATTTTTAATGATAAAGACTGTAAAAATGTTATTTTATTTTAGAAATTTTTTATTTATTTTAACTTTATTTTTTCAATAATTATAAAAACATATTACTATTATTAATTAATTTAAATAAACTCTTTATTTTGATAACACTTTTGAATTCATTTTTATTATGTCTTTATCATTAAAAACATTAATTTCTTACTTTTGAGATTCAAATAACTTAGTTTTTAAATGAAATCTTAAATTATGAAAAATATAAAAAATTTTAATGATAAAGACTGTAAAAATGTTATAATTTTTTAGAAACTAGCATTGAACTCATAGAAAATTAAATATATTTACTATTTTTACGCTGGACACTTTTAGCAATCACACTGTCACACACTTTTAATGTTTTAGCGAACACACCGAAACGATGGTGTGTTCGCTAAAACATTAAAAGTGTGTGACAGTGTGAAGAGTAAACATATTTAATTTTCTATGAGTTCAATGCTAGTTTCTAAAAAATTATAACATTTGTACAGTTTTAACGCGTTGACGGTGTGTTCGTTAAAATATTAAAAATGTACAACGTGAAAAGAATAAACATATTTAATTTTCTATTAGTTAAATGTTAGTTTCTAAAAAATTATAACATTTTTACAGTTTTAACACGTTGGAGTTTAAAAAAATTTTGCCCAGCTTTGACGGGCTGGACTTTAAAAATTTACCCTTAACTCCACGGCTAAAATTAGTCCCTCAAATTTAAATTTCTGGCCCCGCCACTGCATGGAAACTATGATAGTTATTGTCCATGGAAAAGCAATGAACTCAATTCCTAATTCCCTAAGTAAAATTGATGTTTATGTGCAAAAATGAAGAGAAATTTCAGAGTGTTATAGAAAAAGTCCCTGATTTGTTCATCCATCAATAGAATTTGAGAAAGAGAGAGAGCGAGAGAGGAGAATAAGAAGAGGGGTGAGTGAGGGTGATGTGGGTGTTTTTTTGAGTGATTTTTTACTAAGAGCTGCTAGTTTTTTTAACTTTTAAGATAATGACCAGTTAATTATGATGAGATGAAAGTAAATAGTATAAAACCGACCTATTAAGCCTAAACCATTCTTGGAAAAAGGGAGAATTACAAAATTGGGTCAAATGGGAGGCTCATTTACATATTTAACTCATTTACTACTTCTACTACATTTCTAGACTGATTTTGTGTGACTTTCCCATAGTACCCTCAATATTTACGCGCGGCTCGCTCTATCCCGTCTGACTTCGCATATTCGACCATATGCGTATCCAGCATTCACGAAGTGGTATATAACAAAAAATGGCAAACAACAACGGATTCTAACATTAAAATCATAACATTATCAAAATTTACAACAAGATTGCCACAATGAACTCTCCTAACGAATCATTTCAAAGTGAACCTAACTAATCCGGTACCAATCTTGAAACGGATGAGTAATCTTGGTGGGCACCGTGAGACACATCCATCCCAAAAGGTCTGGACTTCCAGACTTTTTGGGATGGACATGTCCCACGGTGCACACCAAGATTACTCATCCGATTCAAGATTGGTACCGGATTAAGTTAGGTCCACTTTGAAGATTGGCACCATGGGATGGACGTGTCCCATGGTGCACCCCAAGATTGACAAAACCTCTTCTAACCAACCACTTTAGGAGTGAATGTGTCAGTCTTGGGGAAGTTCATCCCTATACAGGAAGGAAAATCATCTCCCCTGCAGCCCAGCACGCCGCCTTCCAGAAAGGGATATTACGTATTCAACCATCTACAGAAAAAATTAATCGTGTTAGGCAGGGAAAAAGACGATTTTGGCTTCGTGAAATGAAGATTAGCGAAGCATGCGAATGTAAATGTGCAGGGTTTTACTTCGCATATCGATGCTTTCGCGAAGTCTGCGAGGTCAGAAACGTGACTATCTACGTCGCATATCATTGCTTTCACGAAGTCTGTGAGGTCTGAAACGTGAGGATCTATTCGCAGACTTCGCGAACTAATCGATTCGCGAGGTAGATCCATACGTTTCAGACGCTTTCTCTTCGCATAGCTTCACGAAATCAACGATTAACGAAGTAGATCGTCACTTTCTAGGCTCATTCTCTTCGTAAAGCTTCGTGAAACCATCGATTGCGAAGTGAATTCATTTAAAAAACGCAGAAAAAAAACCAGATACTTACATTTTTCGTCCCTTTCACCCCGAAAAGCGACAATAACAATATGATAACATGGGAAGAACGAAGGAAATAACGTAGAAAAACCATTTCTTTGATGGTAACAAGAAGAAAGAAACCAAGCAACGAACAGGAAGATGAAAAACCATGGCTTCGTTTTCTAGGGTTGGGAAGTTGCAGAATCAAGAGATGAAGAGATGAAAAAGAGAAATTCATTGTGATTTTGACTAAATGGTGCAGATTTCGTGCAATTTAAAGGAAGATCAAAAGTCTTGAAATCATTAATGCAGGAGCAACTTTTCGCATAACCAAGGAGATATGGGGAGCGACGATTCGCATAACCAAGGAGTGGTGGAAGTAGGAAGGTTAGGGGTATTATGGAAAAGTCACACAAAATCAGTCTAGATATGTAGTAAGATTAGTAAATGGGTTAAATATGTAAATGGGTCTCCCATTTGATCCAGTTTTGTAATTTTCCCATGGAAAAATGGATCCCACTAATAGAAAGGTTGTTAACGATGGAATTGTAAACAAGGATCTAACAAAAAAAGTATTCACCGGTGAATAGTTGGAGTTTGTGAGCCGATTTGTGGTAAACACATCGGAGTAAAATGTAGCAATGCGTTAAAAGCGGCAACCAATCGAGAGTGAAAATCAAATTCATGTGTGGTTCAATGGCATTTTCCTAGAAGTTATGAATACAATAGGCCATTTCTAATAAGCTCGTTGAACGGCCTCATAAAAATCAATGGATCGACGGAACAATTTTAGGTATGTTAGGGTTTGCAATGTATTAGAAAGACATGATTGCGTTATGGTGGTGCGTAAGTGGAAGTACCATATTTGAGCTAGGATGTTAGAGACTAACCTCGTAATTATCACCTTTTTGTGACAAAGGAGTTGAACTCAAGCTGAATAAAAGACAAAGTAGAGATATAGGAGGCGATTTGCAATTCAATGTCGTGTTTACCAAAGTGATGTCGTACGTTATCTGTGGTAACTGTAATCGCGAGGCGTTTACAGAATTACACTTATAGAGAAAATTGGATTAGGCATGCAAAATGATAGCAAATAGTGGGCGAGCAAGCAAAAAACATGAGCATGATCGGGTGAAGAAAGTAAAAAAGACAAAAATACTCATAAAATAAAAGGTCAAATATAAATCAGAGGTTAATTTGGAAATTTTGGTTAATTATACTCAGTATGTTTAATCTTTCAACCTTTAACATATAAACATAATTTAGTAGCTAATAGAATTTGGACAATGTGCAAAAATACTCCTAATGCTTTCAGCCAGGAGTAATTTTACTCCTAACGTTTAAAATGGTACAATTTTACCTCTAACATTGGCAGTGAAAAGCAATTTTACTCCTAACATTGACAAATTAGATCAATTTCAGACATTATTATAAAATACAGATATTTTATTTCTTATTCTACACCAACTGCACATGTGTTGATTCTAAAAAAAGATTTCATATTTTTTATGATTTAATAATAGAATTGAAAATTAAAAAAATTCGGTGAAATATTTGAATTTTTTTGTCTATCTCGTACAAAATGCAATATATTTTTTTAAAAAAAAATTATCGTTTAATCATATGTTTGTGACTTGTTACTAATTAATGATAAAATGATCTACATGTGAATTGTAGATGACAAGATTCATAGCTAAGAAAATAATTTAATGAATTATTTCTCAAACAGACTTAACTTATGATAAAATTACTCATAACTACCAATGTCATGGATAAAATTACACCATTTTAGATGTTAGGTTAAAATTGCACGTTAGGGTACTTTTATCCCATTGGCATTTAAATCAAGTTTTTGTTTTTGTTTTTTTAAGTCACCCTTTTTATATTTTAATAATTTAATTATTAGTATTTGTTTTAGATTCCGCAGCACCACCACAAGGGAAAAAAAAGAAAAAATATTAATTTTGTTTGAAAATAGACGAATTATTAATTATTACATGTATCGAAATATGAATTGGGGATGGTGGAAGACCCGTAACTCCGAAAATGGCAAAGAAAAGGCAATGGAAGAAGATGTGGAGAGAAACAAACAAGTGGCCAAAATCGTAATCCAAATGAGAGAGGGACGTGGCAACTTTCTCATCCAATACTCTCTTCTCTTCTGCTTCTTCTGACTTTAACTGCTCTTTTCCCTCTCTTTCTTCACTTCCAAACATCAACAATGGCTTTGAGGCTTCCTACCCAACTAGCCACAACCGCTAAACTTCATCAAAATTGTACCGATAATCACCACCATATTAGCTCTTCCTTGTCTTGGCGCCATAATTTAGCCCCTCACCCTCTCATTTCTCTCTCCAATTCATTCCCTTCTAGAGGTACTCCAACTCTTGCTTTTCGATTGCCATTATTTACTAAGTATTTTGATTTTTCTTGTTTCATTTTGAAAGGGAAATGTACGGCGCGGCCAGCGGTTATATGCAATGCAAGTGCCTCGGAGGCTACAGTGCCATCCGGTGCACTGAATATGGCACCGGGAACTCCAGTAAGGCCTACGAGTATTTTGGTGGTAGGAGCGACCGGAACTCTTGGTAGACAAATTGTTCGGAGAGCTCTTGACGAAGGCTACGATGTGCGATGCCTTGTTAGGCCTCGTCCTGCTCCAGCGGATTTCCTTCGCGATTGGGGTGCCACCGTTGTCAATGTCCGTCTCCTCTCTTTTCCTTCTTCTCTCTCATCGATTCTTTAACTCAGGCTTAGATTTAATTTCGCAGGCGGATCTTAGTAAACCGGAGACAATTCCGGCAACATTGGTTGGAATTCATACGATTATTGATTGTGCCACTGGGCGTCCTGAAGAGCCTATTAAAACGGTTAGTCGATTGGTTCTAGAGATTTTTGAATTAAGTCGCTTCCGGATTATTTGTTGTTTGTGTAATATGTCTCTTCTGTTTAGGTAGATTGGGAAGGAAAAGTTGCTCTAATACAATGTGCAAAAGCAATGGGAATCCAGAAATATGTGTTCTATTCAATCCACAACTGTGACAAGCATCCTGAGGTTCCCTTAATGGAGATAAAATATTGTACCGAGAAGTTTCTTCAGGACTCTGGCCTTCCTCACATGGTAATACGATTATGCGGTTTCATGCAGGTAAATCTCCCAGGCTAAATTCTGTTTCTCTTAGCTATTATTATCACTATTAATTACTCTATCATTCTGTTATATAAGTCATTCTACAGTTGCACGGAAATAAGTCTTGTAATCTTAAATTAAAAAAACATATTGATATATTGAAAACCAAGATAAAAATTCAATATTGGAACAAAAAACTAAATTAAAATTTTTGGGAAAACATGAAAGTTTTATATTTTGGAAAAAAAATTCACAACTTATGTAATGGAACAAGGGAGTATAACTTATTGTTAATTCCTAATTTTCATTGAAGCTGATAATTGTTTGAAATAATACTTGAAGTTCTCTACCAAATGTATAATAGATGAATTTCTTGGTAGGATGAAATGTGCCAAAATCCATATTTTTTCTAGTTTAAAACACCTATATACGAACAATCAAGTAAGAATTTATTGTTCTTTGATAATGGATCTATTCCAGAAATATGTTTCATGCCTTGTTAGTTCTATGGGCTAAATTGTTCTTTCTATTTCCTTAGACTTGTATTTGTGCTAATGTCATCTCTTTTGAACTTCTTGATCCGATTGTTGAGTTCCCATGCTTGTTGCTAATTTATCAGGGCCTTATTGGGCAATATGCAGTTCCAATTCTAGAAGAGAAATCTGTTTGGGGAACAGATGCCCCTACGAGAATTGCTTACATGGACACTCAGGTTATATTTTGTAATTAGTTCTTCTTGAGGCAGCTATATATCTTTTAATTAGTTTCTTCTACTTGCTTTCTAATTAGGTATAATTTTGGCGTTTCTTATTTAGGATATAGCTAGGTTGACAATGATAGCATTGCGGAATGAGAACATTAATGGGAAGCTTCTCACTTTTGCTGGTCCTCGAGCATGGACAACCCAAGAGGTAAGCTACAAAACAAATTTATTTATTTTATTTATTTTTAATACACCGATGTCTGCTACTACGTTCTCAAGTTTTACCGCCACCAGAGCTGAGAATATTGCTTAGTTTTGGCTCTCTAACTAATAATCATTTGAGTTCTTTTTGCCCACTTACCAATAATATGCTAGCATTCAAAATTGTTATTCGATGACTGCTATGACTTCATGTTTCTTTCTTTGCCCGCATTCAAAAGTAATTGATTCATCATGATTCTTCTGTTGAACATCCTACTCTTGGTTTTAGGTCATCACATTGTGTGAAAGGCTAGCAGGGCAGGATGCAAATGTTACTACAGTTCCAGTTTCAATCTTGAGATTCACCCGTCAATTGACACGGTTTTTCGAGTGGACAAACGATGTTGCTGATAGACTGGCATTTTCAGAGGTTATAAATTCTTGTGCTTTATAGCCATGTCCAGTAGCTATCTTTCTCTTGTTTCATTTTACTCTAAATTAAACTAAGAGCCTTCAAATTATAAAACGTGTACTAGGCCTTTAAATGAGAGTTGAATTGTACCTGGAATTGAGAATAAAATTAAAAATGACAGTTGAATGATCTGCCTCTCTTCTGCTTTGACACTTTTCATCCACCTGAACAATCAGGTACTGTAGATCAGATTCTGTTAATTAAGAAGCATAAACCAATAGTAATTATTAAGCAGTTAATGATGAATTAGTTAGACAAAGGTTTGTATTATAGTAGCCTTAATTTGAAGTGAAGTATATTATGGCCTGTCCCTGAATCTCGTCTACAGCAAGAAGAATACTTGAATTGTTATTACTTGCTGTGGTAAAGTATTTGGGTTGGCAGTTGCAGTATGAAATATACGACTGACATATGGCACTATATGTACTTTTTTGGGCTGGAAGCTAGTGGTTTTTGGTATTGTTAATGACTAGAAATCCTAGTTTAAGATTTATAATTTTTTTTTTTGAGGGAAGATTTATAATTTTAGTTTGTGAGATTTGTACCTCCGTTCCTTTAGTCTTTTCAAGGGTACTTAAGTCTTAAGTCACTTTAGTTCATCTATATTCTCAAATTTATGTCCAAATGCTATTTTTATTAAACACCTGTTCACAAACTCATAACAATAATATAAGTATTGAAACATCTGCTGACTTCAGTTGTTAAGTATATTTGCTTGTAGAAAAATGCATAATTTGAAAGAGTTTAGAGTTAAAGAAACAGAGGTGCAGAGCATACAAGAAAAAATAAATTAAAATTAAGGTCAGGGGGATCTAGGTATGTTAAACCATAGTATAGATGCTACACAACATAAAATTTAGAGCTACCATCTGAAAGAAAGGATATTGAGTTTCAATAAATATTTTTGGGTTCACTTACCGAGTTTTGAATTACCTTTCAGGGTTGAACCTACGCTCTGAATTTCCATGTAAGAACTAAGATGTTGTGATCTTGTTCTTGGACAATACCATTGTAAACCTGAGTTGGCATAGATTTATTTTATGCACTCATAAAAGTTCTAATTACATTTCCTCCTTGAAAACCTTGTGCATGGCTTATTTCATAGGTTACTGCAGTACGCAGCTTAAATTCACATGACCATGAGACTAGTATAGTTGTTAGAATCATTCAAGAACGGTTTGCAGATGCCAGCAGAAAAACATCTGCCAGAATACCTTTAAATTAATCAACAATATTTGTCTTATTTCTACTGCTTCAAGCTTCAATAACAAGATCTGTAGACCTTAAAAGAAAGGCATTGAAATCGGTGTCAGCAAGGCTGGCAGATTGACCTTTCTTGGTCAGAAAATATAACATAGAAGATGACAACTAGGCTTGAAAGAATATCCTGCTAGAGAGATAGGTCCACTTTTCTTGTTGTGTGTATGTGTTTTTTTCTTCTTATTATAATTATTATTGTTATAGGAGGGGCAGTTTGCTATGGGTTTCTCCTTGGTCGTCTCTAATGTTCGTCTCTAATGTGGGTTTTCATAATGTGCATATCATTATTGTTCGTTGTGGCACTATTGATGCAATTATACAAATGCATCAATACAAATACTAACTTAAGTGCATGGAAAATGCAGGTTCTAACAAGTGATATTGTTTTTTCTGCTCCAATGGCGGAAACATATAACCTCCTTGGCGTGGAGCAAAAAGATATAGTCACACTGGAGAAATATTTGCAGGATTACTTCACAAACATATTGAAGAAATTGAAAGACCTCAAAGCACAATCGAAGCAAACAGATATTTTCTTCTGAATGAAATCTATCTTCTTATTCCAAGTGATGCTATGTCTAGTTTCACGGGTAAGATAACACTGACAGTCCCTAAACCCTTTTTCTTTTTCTTTTTTTTTTTTTTTTTTTTTTTTTTTTTTGGTGAAAATGCCATAGAGGTTTTTTTTTGTATCATAAAATTCTTCCAGCTTTGATTTCATTATTAGAACGGTTATTTGAACCAGAATCAGTAATCAACTTACTTAAAACTCACATGACATGCATATATGCTAATTTAATGTAGATGACATGTCATTACAAACAAGACAAGTACCAAAAAAGAAAGTGGGATTTACTATTTATTTTTCCATATTACTTTCTATTGTACTTTTGGTAATTTGATAGTTGCATTCTTGGTAAAAAGGACTTTTCAAAAAATGAAATCAAAGATGAGAGTTGTGGCATTTTCTGAAATTTATTGAAAGGTTGAGGTATGATGAGTGCATTTTACCTTTAGAGTGCGGACTCGGTATGATCCTTTTCCTTCTAATTTCTTTACTCGTATGAGAAAATTCAAAATTATGAAGTTCAAAAATATAGAAATGATATGCATGCTTGACATTAAATGCAATTTTGTCAATGGAAATGGCTTCTTTTTAGAATAGACAACAAAAGTAGCATTTTTACCCTGTGGTTTCATCATTACATTCTTCCGAATTTTTGATCTGATCAAAGAAAACAGGGATAAGGAGCAAAAAAATATTCATACGGTTGTATCTAGAAGCAATTTTACCTCTAACATTCAAAATGGTGTAACTTTACTTTAACATTGACAGCCAAGAACAATTTTACTCCTAATGTGACAAGTTGGGTCCATTGAAGAAATTATTTATCAAATTGTCTTATTGGTCATGAATTTTGTCATCTACCCATGTACGTCATTTGATCACTCATTAGTGACATATCACAAACATATGACAAACATATGATTAAACGTGAAAAATTTAAAAGAAAAAATTAAAAAATATATTGTATTACGTACGAGTTGGACAAACAAAATTTAAATATTTCGTCGAATTTTAAAATATGAATCTTCAATTTTATTATTAAATTGCAAAAATATGAAATCTTTTTTTAAGAACCACTTTATATACAATTGGCGCATAATAAAGAGTAATAATCTCTGAAATTGACTCAGCTTGCTAACGTTAGGGGTAAAATTGCTTTTAGCTGCCAACATTAAGGGTAAAATGACATCATTTTAGACGTTAATGCATATAAACATTAAAGGTATTTTACATCTTATCCCAATAAAATATAGAAAAAAATTTTTTTGATTCTAATTCGAGATTTCAATTTTCTACAATTATATCTAATTAGAGTTAACGGTATAATTTCATTTGAATTTTTTTACTGAGTTATTTGGTCAGTTCAAAAACCTTCAACATATACGCTAAGCAATACTTTGAATTTTTTTGAAAGTAATTCTTTGAATTTGAAAATCCTTATAAGTGTGTCGTGATAACCTAAAAAATCACTTAATTAAATACTTTAAACACTTAATTATTTTAAGCGCGTTTGGTAGCTGTAATTTTTCAATTACTTTAAATATTCAATTAAGTTACAAATCAGTATTTTGATAAATAAAAAAAAATTAACTTAAAAAATTTAGATTTAACATTTTCAATTAAATATTTTTATATACAGTTTTTATAGAGCATCTCCAATTTAAGAGCATAATAGCATGCAAAACAAAATTCCACCTCCAGAAATGGTGGATATGGTAGATTTTCCTATAAAATAACCATCAATTACAAGTATTTTAATTATAAGAGCGGTCCTTATATTTAAGGCCAAACAAATTTAACCAATCGTTTAAATTATTTTTTTTTTTTTAGGAAACCAATCGCTTAAATTATTAAAGGTAAACTTACTTAATATTTTGGTATTTGAATTTTATTTTATTATATAATTTTAGAGAAAATTACAAGTTAAATGGAAGGTCCATTTACATATTTAACTCATTTACTCAACATATTGCATATCCAGACTGATTTTGTGTGACTTTCCCGTAATACCCCTAACCTTTCCACTTCCCCAAACACAAATGGTCTCTCCCCTCTTCTCCTTGGTTGCGCGAAACGGTTGGCAGCTCTTCCATTAATAATTCCAAGACTTTTGATCTTCCTATCTTCCTTTAAATTGTACGAAATCTGCACCATTTCTCCAAATCACAATGTATTTCTCTTCTTCCTCTCTTCATCTCTTGATTCTGCAACTTCCTAATCCTAGAAAACGAAGTCATGGTTCTTCATCTTCCATTTCCTGCTCGTTTCTTGGTTTCTTTCTTCTTGTGACCATCGAAGAAATGGTGATTCTACGTTATTTTCATCGTTTTTCCCAGTTTATCATTTTGGTTCCGTCGAAAAATGTAAGTATATACTGTTTTTTCTGCGTTTTTTTCCATAAATTCACTTAGCATATGCGGTTTTCGCGAGGTCTGTGGGGAGAAATTTATCGATTTCTCTTCGCGAAACAATGATTACGCGAAGTTTGCGAGGTAATTCGATAAATTTCTCTCGCAGACTCCACGAAATCATCGTTTCGCGAAGTCAGGGCGTCACATTTCTCATTGCAGACTCCGCAAAATCATCGTTTCGCGAAGTCACAGCGTCACATTCCTCCTCGCAGACGTCGCGAAAACATCGTTTCGCGAAGCCAAATCTTCCTTTTTTCTGAATGTGGTTGAATACATAATATTCATTCTTGGAAGTCGGCGTGTTAGGGTGTCATGAGAGACATCCATTCCAAAAGGTCTGGACTTCCAACCATCAGTGGTGAATAGGAGTCTACACCATGGGACACGTCCATCCCTCAGTGGTTAATAAGAGCCTATATATCGTGAGACATCCATCTATCGCTGGTGAATAATAGCCTATGTATAATGAAGTGATTTGTTAGGAGTTTATTGTGGCAATCTTGTTCTGTGCCGTGAGACACATCCATCCATCGGTAGTGAATAGGAGCATATGTATTATGAAGTGATTTGTTAGGAGTTTATTGTGGCAATTTGTTGTAAATTTTGATAATGTTATGATTTTAATGTTAGAATCTGTTGTTGTTTGACATTTTTTGTTATATACCACTTCGCGAATTAGCTTCAAAACATATACAGGCTTCGCATATGCTAATTAAATTCATAACCAAACATTAGCTTCGCAGGCTTCGCAGGCTTCGCATATGCTAATTAAATTCATCAAGTAAACCCAAACATTAGCTTCGCAGCCTTTGCATAAGATCGAATCTGCGAAGTCGGATGGGAGGGAGACAGACGCGCGTAAATATTTAAGGTATTATAAGAAAGTCACACAAAATCAATCTAGATATGTAGTAGGTTAAGTAAATGAGTTAAATATGTAAATAGCCTCCTATTTGATCCATTTTTGTAATTTACCCTTAATTTTATTTTAAAAATATGAATAGACAATTAAGTATCTTTGTCCCGGTACTTGACCGGTTGACTAAATACCATTCCAAAACCCAAACATCTTTCTCTTTTCTATTTACATGACATACACCCTCTCCAATTTTGTTTCTCTCTCTTTAAACTTGTTTTCTTTCTCTCTTTCTCCCTCTTCAGTATTTATCATGTCAAACTAATACCTATTAACCATTAACACAAATTCATCGATCCAAAATACAAAAATCTCTTACCCGTGGGATATACTAATACAAGCAGGGGTCCAACTAGGGGTGGGGTGGGGTGGGCTCGAACCCCAACAGACCACCGGAGAATTGAAAAAAAAAAAATTAGTAATGGTATCTAATAATATTTTGGAGAGAATTATATTAACTCTATATAGTATTATTTCAATGTTTAAAGGTAGATGTGATGGTTAATGATGTTTACTTTTATTTGAGAAGTTTTGTGTTCAACTCCTTCCATCTTCATTTTGTTTTAAAAAGTTTATATTTATTTTATTATTATTTTTCGATAATTATATTTTGATAACACTTTTGAATTTATTTTTAATATGTCTTTACCATTAAAAAAAAAATAAACATATTTAATATTCATTTTTATTATGTTTTTACCATTAAAAAAGTAAACATGTTTAATTATCTATTAGTTCAATGCTAGTTTCTAAAAAATAATAATATTTTTACAGTTTTAGCACGTTGGAGGCTAAATTTTTTTTATCCAGCCCGACTTTGAAAATTTACCAGTCAACCGCACGGTTAAAATTAGCCCCCAAATTATTGTGTTAAGAATTATTGAATTTTACGTGATATAATATTTTTAACATTATAAAAAATTATTATTAAATATTTAAGCCGGCTTATTTTGGGTTCTAGTTCGCCACTGAATACAAATAAGCAACTTAAAAGGATACACAAATCCGTTACATTCCAAGCTCTCTACCTCATAAACAACCATCAGATAAGAGCAGCTACAATTAAGTAATACTAATAATTCAAAACAACTTCAATGTCCAGAGCCAAATTTCAAACTCTAAATCCGTAAAAAAAACAAAAAAACAAAAAAAAAAAACAAAAAAAAAAAAAAAAACCAAAACAAAAGCTATTCTGTCATCATATAAAAAATGTAAATTAACAAAAGGCTTAGTACATCATTTACTCCTAAACTCGTCCAGAAAGTAAAATTGCCCTCCTAAACTTTTAAAATATTCCGATAGTCTTTTGAACTTGCATAAAATGTTCAGTTAGCCATTTAAACTTACTTAAAATGTAATCAATTGATCACTCGATTGTAAAAAAGTAAGTTAAATGCAGAAGATATATTCTACGTGTCTTATAATGTTATTACATAATTCAATAATAGGGTAAAAATGCAGTTATTACTTGCTCAACTATAAACTTTGTATTCTCTAATATTACAACCGCAATACCTCGATCTTGATTGTTTTACTTTTTTTTTAAGATGCGTGCAATACATTTTTCGCATTGAACTTACTTTTTTTTACAACCGAGTGATCAATTGATTATATTTTACGCAAGTTTAATGAACTAACTGAACATTTTATGCAAGTTCAATGGACTATCGGGATACTTTACAAGTTCAGGCGACCAATCAAATTTTTTGGACAAACGATGAATTTAGCCTTAAGAAAAAAAAAACTCAAATAAATATATTAAAATGAAAAGGGATAAGGTGCAAAAATGTCTCTAACGTTAACACTGATGAGCAATAATAACCCTAACCTACATAATAGCACAATTAAGGATCTAAGGTTAACAGCTTGGACCAATTTTAGACCTTTCTAACAGATTTATTTTGTACAGTTATGTTTTCCGTTTCTTTTTCTATCTATCACGTGATTGAGAAAGTAATCGCAATAATCTGTCTTCTTTTGAAATAGATAACGCAGGAACCTCCTCACTCTCAATCAAAAATTCATCTGAAATTTGACCCCCAAAAGAAGAATGCAAGCATCTTAATAACAATTCACTAAAACTCTAGCCCAAATCTCCTCATTTTTCATATATTTGGAACCCCAAAATCGTTGATTCCACTTCAATCTCACTTTGATTTCATCTTCAACCTCAATCCCACAAACTTTGAAACAGAACTTACTAAGTCTGTAAAAATCCCAAAAGTAAGTTTCTTTTTCCTATGCTCCAATCCCTTTTAAGTTTTCAATTAGCGCTGTTTAAAAAATCGTTCCTTCTGCTTCAGTTGATGTGTTGGGCTACTTGAAGTTGGAGAGCTTTGTCGAGGAGAGTTAGACGGAAGCACCTTCCAGCGAATTGCAGAATTGCTGTGGAAATTTCTGGAAACTAAGATTACGTGTGCCATTGTATCCATATATGAGGGGATTTAGGTTAGGGTTGTTTTTATTTGAGATTTTTGTGTTTTTCTTTTCGGCGATTCAAACTTTCATATGAATTTCTTATGAAGGTGAGATTCCTTTTTATCAAGAAAAAAAAAGAAATTCCTTTTTTTCTCAATCACGTGATAGATGGAATGAGAAAGCAGAAAACATAACAGTGTAAACAAATCTGTTAAGATGTCCATAATTGGTCTAATTGATTAACGTTGAGTCTTTAATTGTACTATTTTTAATGTTAAAGGTAATACTGCTTATCACTGTCAGCGTTAAAATCAGCCAAGGGAAGAAAGACCAGACTCTCAAACGCATATTGCTACGCCTCTCTTGGGCATTGCTCATGCTAAAAGCACGAGCTCGCTTAGTCTTTCGAGCTTCTTAACAGTGTTAACGAATCCATAAGTGCGAGACCTTTTCCTCGCCAAAATTCTGCTTTCTGGGAAAGAAAGAGAAAAAGAAACTATGAGAGAGAATAGAAGTGAGAGATAAAAATTTAATTAAAGATGGTGATTCTCCAGCTCGTGAGGAATTAATTTTTTTTCGACGACTCAATGTTGGGAATGGGCGAAGAGCAAGTCTTGAAGCTGGAACTAATGTCCTTGGGTCGGTGGATGAACTTTGAGACTATACTGAATTTTCATTTTTAGAGGGAGAAAGGAAATGGAACAATATTGAATTTTCATATTTTTAGAGAGAGAAATGAAATGGAACAATATTGAATTTTTATTTTTAAAGAGAGAAAGGAAGTGAGAAGGAGAAACAAAGAAAAAGAAAAAGAAAAAGGAAGAATAAGAAAGAAACTAAGCGAGAGGCTGAAAATAGAAGAGATAGAAAGAAATTGAGAGAAAATATTCAAAATTTTAATTAAAAATAGTTAAAAATCGTATTTACCGGTTAATGATTGGCTAAACGTACTAAATTATCTGGTTACTATTACTTAAGGTATATTTTTGCGATAAAATATAATTCAGGTACCAAAATATAAATTGATGTATAGTTCAGGTACTATCAATATAATTTACTCATATTATTAGGTAGAAGTCAATTAGATACCATATTTTTCAAAATGAGCAATTAACCTTTAAAGGTCTATGATTTTCTTCAATGCGCTCTAAGAAGATTAACAATCAAAGTTTTCTAGAAGAAAAAGTTACAGGTTACAGAAAAGCAAGAGGAAGAAGAAGAGTAAAGCAAGAGGAGAAGTACAAACTGAAGTCTTCAAGATGAAGTCTTCCCCTTTTCTTTTGATCGAATCTGACCTTTGAGTTGCCAAGGGCACTTCGGTTATTTACATCAGATAGGGGAATTTATGTCCAAACACATTAATGGTACATTCTAGCATATAGTGCATTGGATACATTGCACCCCACCACACACAATCAACTTTTTCCTCAATCACATCCATCCAATGTAAGCCCTAAGATGAAGGGAGTAGATTGTGCCAAGTGTCCTTGTCCTTTTAGTCCTTTATTCCTTAAGGTTGTTGCATTTCTTGGAAAGCACACCTAAGAGAAATATTTATATGTAAATTGTTAGACTTTGTTTTTAATGAGAATCAAAAGTAATGAAAGGGCAATAGCCTAATTGCCTTATTCATCTTCTTACACTCCCTCAGTGGTAGGTAGTTTAACTCACTCTCTATTAACATCGATGGAGATTAGAATTCTTAACTTTTTTTAATAAAATGCTTATAAAAACACTATGAAGAGCAAAAATAAGTCATAAAAGATGCAATTAAAACAAAACAATGGCAAATCTTGTACTTGAGTCCAAATCTACATGAAAGCAGCTGCAAACCAATTATTATCATTTAGTTTCTTCTGACCAATCGGATCTGAATCCTTTCTACCGATGCAACTCATAAGATAATACGATTCCGCTCTTACTAAACTCCTAAAGAATGTAAACGAAAAAGTTATAGCTGATAAATGCAAATTCGACGAAAAAAAATCTGATGTGGTATATGGATTTCAACTGAAAAGAAAACAATGACAACACTAAAAATATGGGGGATATTGTGGGGAATAGAAATATAGATGGAAGGAGAATGAATGAAGAAAAAAAATAGACAGATGCACAACTGCCAAAGAAAAAAAGAAAAAAAGGAAACAATTGGAGATTGTGATTAAAGCTAGAGTTGTTGAAAGAAGGCTTCTTAGAGAGGTTAGATATACGTGGAAGACCTCTCTTTTTTTATTAAATTCTATTTAAAAAATAGTTTTATCTATAAATTAAACATTAAAATGGTCTCTAAGATAGACCTTCAGCTTATTCAATTTAGATAAACTTTATGTAGAAAAATTGGCTCTCTTTTAGGAATCTCATATTGAAAGCCAAAATGGAAGAAGATGAAAATGAGATGTATATATGTTATTATCCCACATTGGAAAACCATAACTTAATAAAGTTTTTCTAATGTTATATATTGGGCTTTGGGCTTGAATCTTCTCCTTCATTTTCTGAAGATAAAGATCTTGAGCTTGCAATTCCATAACCCTATCTTCCAACATTGGCCTTATCTGTAGCGTAGCCATCAACCCATTCACCTCATCCACACCTAATATCACGTTTATAACCCTTAAATCCACTAAAGATGTTATATTATGACCCCTCATATTCGCTAACACTTCTGAAGTCTTTCCTACTCAATGCATCTGCTACAACATTCGCTTTGCCCGGGTGATAATCAATGGTGCAGTCATAATCCTTTAATAACTCGATCCATCTCCTCTGCCTCAAATTCAACTCCTTTTGTGTAAGGATATATTTCAGACTCTTATGATCAGTAAGAATCTGAAATGTTTCTCCATACAAGTAATGTCTCCAAATCTTCAAAGCATGAACAATTGCTGCTAACTCTAAATCATGTGTGGGGTAGTTCACCTCATGTGTTCTCAACTGACGAGAGGCATAAGCAATCACCTTCCCATTCTGCATCATCACACATCCCAATCCATGCTTTGAAGCATCAGTATACACCACAAATCCACCTCTACCAGATGGTAGTACTAACACTGGTGATGATGTCAATCTTTTCTTCAATTCATCAAAACTCTTCTGACACTGCTCAGTCCATTGATAGGCTACACCCTTCCTTAGCAACTTCGTCAATGGCCCAGCAATAATTGAAAATCCCTCCACAAACCTTCTATAGTAACTTGCTAAACCTAGAAAACTCCTTACTCCAGTCACGCTTTTTGGTGGATTCCAGTCCATAATAGCCTTCACTTTAGTCGGATCACGCATAACCCCATCCTTAGACACCACATGACCCAAAAAGACTACATGTTCCATCCAAAGTTCACACTTACTCAATTTTGCATATAATTCATTCTCCTTTAAAATTTGCAACACTATTCCTAGATGTAACTCATGCTCCTCTTTCGTTTTTTAGTACACCAAAATATCATCAATAAAGACGATCACAAACCGATCCAGGTACAGTTGAAATGTGCGGTTCATTAGAGCCATTAATGCAGCTGGTGCATTCGTCAAAACAAATGGCATCACTAGAAACTCATAGTGCCCATAACGCGTACGAAAAGCCGTCTTAGAAATGTCTTTATCTGCTACCCTCAATTGCCAATATCCAGACCTTAAATCAATCTTTGAAAAGCTTTTTGCTCCCTTCAACTGATCCAACAAATCATCAATCCTCGGAAAAGGTTACTTATTCTTCACAGTCACCCTATTCAGTTGTCGATAATCGATACAAATTCGCATACTCCCATCCTTCTTCTTCACAAATAAGACCGGTGCACCCCAAGGTGAAGTGCTTGGTCTAACAAAGCCTTTATCTAACAATTCTTCTAATTGTTTCTTCAACTCCTCAAGCTCAATAGGCGCCATTCTGTATGGTGCAATAGATATAGGAGCCACCCCTGGTAGGGTATCAATGGTAAAGTCTACTTCTCTATATGGGGCCAAACCAGGTAACTCATTAAGAAACACTTCAGGAAACTCCCTCACCACTGGTATCTCATCCAACTCTGGAACTTCTACCTTAGTGTCCATAATATGAGCTAGAAATGCATCACAACCTTCTCTAATCCAACGAAAAGCTTGGATAGCTGATACTAAGCACGATGGAACAACTGCTCGTTTCCCTACAAATACTACTTTCTCCCCTTCAGTAGACTTTATCACTACTTCCTTTGCACAACAGTCTACAACTGCCTTATGTTGAGACAACCAATCCATCCCTAGGATGATATCAAATTCCTTGAAATCCATTATGATTAAATCTGCATGAAACTCCATTCCTCCTATTTTAATTAGACAAGCTCTCCTAACATTATTCACCACTACACTACTACCTATAGGCATACAAACACGTAATTCATAACCAAGTGATTCTATATTACCAGGTATTTTCAAAGCTAAAGCAAATGTTATGTATGAATGTGTGGATCCTGGTTCTATCAAAACAAAAGCTGGAATATCAGAAATAGAAATAGTACCGGTGATGACTTCAGGAGAAGCAAGTGCCTCATCTCCGGTCATTGCATACACTTTTGTTTGATATTGTGCCTGAGTTGCTTGAACTCCGCTCACACTAGGACCTCCACAATGGCCTCCTCGGCCTCTACCACGACCCCTGCCAGCACTAGCACCACTATCGCCCATACTACTTTGTCCCACTGTAACAGAATGAGTGCTACCACTGGTACCTTTGATTGTAGGACAGTCATGTTGAATGTGACCGGGCTCACCACAACCATAGCAAACAATCCTCCCAGCTCTCCAACATGGTCCCAAATGATTCCTGCCACAAGTGATACAAGTCGGTGGTGGTGCATACCTCCTCTCAAATGAACCTCCAGCTCCAGCACTGAATGCTCGACCTGTACCCACAGATGGAGCACTATAAGAACTATGCTCACTAGTACCTCGGCCATACCCAGAAGATCTCCTAAATCCAGACCTGCCTCCACTTCTAAAGCTAGAAGCTCCATGTTGAAACCCTGATCTACCGATCGAGTGCTCATAAGACCCCCCTCTTTTAAAAGAAGTATTTTGTTCTCCCCGAGACTCTGAATATCTCCTCTTAGCACCCTCTACACGCCTCTCCTCCTGATGAGTGCACTCCACTCTGGTGGCTATTTCTAGTAAGATTTTAAAATTAGTAATCTTCACTGCTAGAAACTTTTGAATCTCCAATCTAAGACCCTGCTTAAAACGGTAACACTTATCCTCCTCAGTTGCCACTGCATCTAGAGCATACTTGGAAAGTTCAGCAAATCGAAGCTCATATTCAGCTATTGTCATATTACCCTGCTTCAGATTATAAAATTCCACTTTCTTCTCATCTCGGTACACTCGAGGCATATACTTATCAGCAAACTCCTTCTTGAAATCTTCGTATGTCAGCACCCTAGGAGCAATAACAACTCTCTCGATAGACTCCCACCAAGTAATAGCATGCTTCTTCAGTAAAGAGACAATGTAGTCCAATCGTTGCTCAAGAGTGCACTTCAATCTGGCTAGCACTCGTTTAGTGTCCTTTAGCCATTCCTCGGCTTTGGTAGGGTCAGTGGTACCCTCAAAGTTTTCTGCCCCCATCTTCCTTAATCTCTCGTAGTTAAGGTCAATTAAAGGACCCGTCTGAACCGGAGCTTGAGCCTGAACCTGAGCTTGAGCTTGACCCACCATTGTAGTCATACCAGCTCCTGGTAGGTTTGAAGACCTAGATCCGCCACTAGCATTTGGAGGTGCAAATGATGCATGTTGGGACCCAACAGAATCCTCACTAGACGCTCGGTCAATATGTGTTCTACCTCTGGATGACATGGTCCTATGATGTATCATAAATAAGATTAATGCACAGTTCAACAAATAATTGCACATAATCGTCCCTAATAACATAAATAAACAATTTCACGTAACCGTCCCTAAATGTCGACCCGCTCTGATACCACTAAATGTAACCTCCTTTTTTCGCAAAACCAAACTCATAGGATAATAATAATCATCTATTTGAATATATATTAATACACATTTCCATACCCTTAAAATAATAATATTAATAATAAGGATAAATAAATAAATAAAAATAAAAGTTTAGACACCTAAACTTTTACACACTAATATATATACATATATAATCACATGGGTGCCATGTATAAAAAGAAGGATAAATTCAAAAAAAAAAACCTCTGTGGTTTCATGTTATTCCAAAAAAACCCTTGTGGTTTGTTAATACAAAAAAAAACCATGTGGTTTGCACCGTTACCCGAAAAACGGAAAATAGCTTAACACCGTTAAAAGTGCTGACGTGGCAAAGGGTAAAACGGGAAAATCGAATTTTTTTTATTTTTTTTTATTATTCTTCTTCTTCTTCCTTCTTCCTTCTTCCTCCTCCTTCTTCTTCCTTCTTCCTCTTCTTATTCCTTCTTCCTTCTTCTTCCTCTTCTTCTTCTTCTTCCTCCTCCTTCTCTTCCTCTTCTTCTTCTTCTTCTTCTTCTTCTTCTTCCTCCTCCTCCTCCTCCTTCTCCTTCTCCTTCTTCTTCTTCCTCCTCTCTTCTCTCCTTCTTCTTTTTTTTCTTCTTTTTTTTTAATTTCCGAAACTTCAGAAATCTGGAAAGAAGAAGAAGAAGAAGAAGAAGAAGACGCTGAAGAAGAAGAAGAAGAAGGAGGAAGAGGAGAGAAGAAGAAGAAGGAAGAAAAAGAAGGAGGAGAGAGAGGGAAAAAATAAATAAATAAATCGATTTTCCCGTTTTACCCTTGTGTCACGTCAGCTTTTTAACGGTGTTAAGCCATTTTCAGTTTTTTGGGTAACGGCGCAACCCACAGGGGTTTTTTTGTATTAACAAACCACAAGGGTTTTTTTGGAATAACATGAAACCACATGGGTTTTTCTTGGAATTTAGCCTAAAAAGAAAGGGAATATTTTCTCAAACTTATGTATATACACACATTCAGAATTCCAACATGATACAAAAAAAAGTGTTTGCATATATATAAATATATATATATGAATCTAAGGACCTGTAATGTGAAGCTGAGCATTTAAATCCAAGGCAACATAATGATTTCTCAAAAACCACCAATTTTAATCCAAACAGAAATACGATGTCTTCAACTAATTCAACAACTCAGTTTTCCATCCTAAAAATTAATTAATCAAAACTTCAACTTCAAGTACTATTTCATTATGAGCTTAAAATGTACCGCAAACTGATTCCGCACAAAAAAAATATAGTTTCGATGTCGATTGAACTATTAATATTAAATTGACAGACAAGGTCTCAGTAATTAATCAGGGTAGAAAATAAATAAATAGAATTCTAATACTGACGACTTTGCATATTGACCGATCGGAACCAGCGTCCCTAATCTTTTATTCCTGAAAAGTGGTGGTGGCAAGGGGATGAGTTGCCGACTCAATAAGATAGTTAATTAAATACACAGAGCAACCACATACGCATACAATAATTTCGTGCATTTAAATTATAGTTTATCAAGCAACATGTTTATCAATTTAAAATTTAACAGTCCTTTTTATTTAAGGGCCCTGCTTATCATAGTCTAGTAATACTCAATGGTTGCATGGTCAATAAAATCATATCATGGGATACCCTGTCGTAACAAATACCCGGCATCCCGTCTCCTATCTCTAGGTACCCTGTCGTAACAAATACCCGGTACCTTAACACCATGTCTTAACAAATACCCAGTGTCTATATTTCACGTGATCACAATATTCATTTTTCTCATTTCAGTTGCAACCATTGAGTCTACTATCCTAGATAAGCTCTTATTCTTATAATCTTCCAAACTTTCATATTTCCAAAGTTTATCAACTGTATAATAATCGATTTCCATTCTATCCCCAATAAGTCTCGGTCTAACAACCATTCATGTCCTCACAACCATCAATATCAAAATTCGATTCATTCACGTCACCGTAGTCATCATAAATATATCAAGTATACATGTCAAGCATATAAATCAATCAATAAGCAATTATTACACCAAATCAAATATAACACCCAAACAAACAAGAACACAAACTATATATTTAATTAACCACTTACATCTGACACCCACAAAATCTAATTAAGCGTTTTCTCCGGATCTATCTTCCGCTTGATCATCGCATCCTAAAATAATATTTAATATATAAACTCATTAACTAATTATTCATAAACGCTAAAAGTGTACATGTGTGCTAATCTACTAAAGTTTGTTATATAACATTAAATATAGTCCTAAATTATGGTAATATTTAATATATATATATATATATATGAAACAAAGAAACCTTTTTAATAGTTTGCAAATATATATATATATATACTAGTTTCAAAATAAGAAAAAACAAAAGTCATGTGTCTGTAACCTATTCTGACAAAAATCAAATCATAAACCATGTGTTCTATATATATATATATATATATAACCATTAAATCAATTGCAATGTGCCCTTGTTCGGAAGTTTACTTTGAACTCAAAATCACTAAAATAAATAATTAATAAAAAAAATGAAACCACTCAAGTTCATGATTCATAAAGATAAAAATTAATATTTTAAGATATGTCTAAAAGAATAAAAGAAACCCATGGGATAATAATGGAGTTTCTGACACAATAGTTAACCACTATTCAAAGAATGGAGTTTTAGCATAGGATTAAACAATTTAAATTTATAATGGAGACAACAACAGTGCTAAAAGAAAGAAGGAAATAGTTAAAAGTAAATCTTTGTAAAACCATCACATACCTGTGAAAGAGAGTCGCAACCCTAAACAATTAAAATCCCAATATGTGTTCCTTAGCTTTTGACGGTGGAGACAGAGAAAGAAAATAGGTTTTCCTTTTTGTTCAGATACTTTAACATAGAAGAAAGCTATACCCACGCAAAACTGCTCTCTCAAATTAAATAATATATATATATAATTAAATTAGAATATATTTAATATATCTATTCCAATTATTTATAGTTATCCTAAATGTTATTTTGCTACAGTATAATTAATATGCAAACTTAACCTATTTTATAACCTATATTTTTTTTTTTTACGGACGTTACATACAGAGCCCAAGACATTACGAGTTTATGTACGTAGGAAGTTTCAGGGACCTAATGGGAATTATCAAGGAGTTAGTTATTGACAAGGGCAGAAAGGAAAAAATAAAAGTGGTTATTTGTTTTGATGAGTTGGTTATGTGTTTTATTTTTATTATTTAGGGTCTCTGTTTTGGAAAAGGATACGCTATTTTTTGTGCTTTATTTTTAAGGTATTGCTATTTACCACCCCCAAATTCCTTATCACTGCCCACATTGGACAATTTTGCCCTTGACATAAAAAAAATTTTGAAATTGGGAAAAAAAATTTGAGAGAAAATTCAAAATTTAGCCTAAACGGATGCGGCATACCGCTCGACCCATGGTGGGAACGGATGCGGCACCCGTTCCCGCCATTGGTCGGGCGGTACGCCGCATCCATTCCTCCCATGGGTCGGACGGTACGCCGCATCCGTTCCCACCATGGGTCGGGTGGTATGCTGCATCCATTTAGGCCAAATTTTGAAATATGCAAAATCGTAAAAAATTTAGTGACGAAAAATACTAAATCATTCAATTTTTTGTGACGAAAAATGTAAAATCGTCATGAAACATATATATTATTTTCATGAGTTCTTTGATAAAAAGATGTAAATCTTAATGTTTCCGACTCGTAATCATCCATTTTCGGGGTTCGGATTGTCACACATCAATTATTTTCATAATTTCAATTATTGTTGTTCAGGTTTATGATTTTGGAGAGAGAATTTTCAGTTTTTTGATCAAAATTATGAGAATGGCAAAAAAGTCCAAAAGAGGCGGTAATAAGAAATTTGGGAGCGGTATTTAACAGTTGACTATTTTTATTATTTAAGGTGGCTGTTTTGGGGACAAGGCAGACTATTTTTTCGATTAGTTTTCTTCTGCATCCTTGCAGGGCTTTATCGTTAGATAGAGAGGGAGGGTTCGTAACTTTCCTGTGGGGATTGTTCTATAATCCAATTTTGTATTCCGTATCTTTTAATATTAATCTACTGTTCTTTCTCTTCTATTTTCTATTGTTTTCTTTGCTGAATTATTCCTTGTAAGAAAATCTTCCTATCAATTGGCACCGTCTGTGGGAAACCCCTTATATGCAAACCAGAAATCAAAGGAAGATGGATTTACAATCTAGGGTTGAAGATCACACACAATAGTTGGGTGGCCTCCAGGTTACACTGGGTGCAATTCAGTCCTTGTTACAAAAACATATGGAAAAGATAGAGGATAAGTTGGGAAATATGGAGCAACGGATTGAGCATCTAGATCACAAGTTTGCCAAAAGCCTTAGTAAAAAATCCATGGGAGAAGAAACAGAGCCACCAGATTCAGAGTACACACCACAGAAAGCAGACTCACTTGAGAAAACTCAGGAACATAGACTCGACAGTTCGACAATGAAGTTTGGGCAGTCCAGTAATCCCAATTTGAATTCCTTTATGAGGAGTAACCACTTTGGAGGGGGAGTAATTTCTTTGCCTAAGGTGAAGTTGCCAGAATACATGGGAGTAGATCCGAGAGCTTGGGTCACAAAAGCATAGACATATTTTCGTGTACATCAAATTCAGGTCCATATGAAGGTGCCTCTAGCTCAAATGTGCATGTCTGGTGCCGCCGTTAATTGGTATGCCAACATATTGCATGATTTCCCTCAGATTACATGGGAGGATTTTGTAGAAAAAATGTTGTGCCGTTTTTGTGAGAGTCGGGGCAAGAATATGCATGAAGCTCTCCAATCAGTTTTTCAGACGGGAACTATGGATGAATACATCGAGGAGTTTGAATCCGTTACCGCCTTTATACCCAAATACTCTGAAGCTTTGTTTACAGGATTATTCATTGGCGGATTGAAAGAAACAATCGCGGGTTGGGTGACAAAGGAGAATGGTGTGTTGTTGAAGGGTAGCACAGCGCACGTGACTTCTTTTACCTAGAACAAGCCACAATTAAAAGATACAAGTCAACCCATCCAATTAAAAGACACTGTTCCAGGTATAAAATCCCTAGAACCTACTCCCATACGTTCTATACCACCATTATCAAACTAGAATCGCAATTTTCAACAAAACAGAGGAACTCGACACTTGTCCATGAAGGAGATGGATGAACGGCGCCGGAAAGGGCTATGTTTCCGCTGTTCTCAACCCTATAGTCCCCAACACAAGTGCAATCTGGGCGAATTTCGCTTGTCTATTGTCGATAATGAAATTCTCTTGGAATCCGATGAACTACTTGTTGAACTAGAGGATAATACCACTCTTGAAGAAGGACCAGTTGATGAAGAGTGCAACTCGTCAGATTTTTCTTATACTGCATCACCTACTGCTCCACAAACTATGAAATTACAGGCAGAAATGCATGGGATTCCAATAGTGTTATTAGTTGACTTGGGAGTGACGTATAATTTCATTTCCAGCCAGTTTGTTCGCTCACTTGGGCTTGATACAATCTCCATAGAGCCAATGCGCATCAAATTGGGAGATGGATTTCGCGTTTATGCATGAGAAAAATGTACCGGCCTTCTAGTCCAATTGGGGACAAATTTGTTTCACATTGAAGCTTTGGTGTTTGAGTTGGGCTCCTTAGACATGGTGTTTGCCATGACTTGGCTAGATACCTTGGGTACGGTTTCACATAATTGGCAGCAAAAATGGATGTGTTTTTCATACTGTGGCCACCAAGTGGAGTTACAAGGAATTGGGGGAACCTGGAAAGATATCTCCTCCCTCCAAGTGTGGTTGGGTGGTGGAAGTTTGAAGCTATTCAGTAGGGAGAAGCCGCGACACCAACTGATAAAAGGATGTGATCCTGGTTTAGAAGAAGTTTAACTTTAAGAAATTCAGATAGTGCTGCAACGATTCCCTGTGGTCTTCAAACCATTCACAAGGCTTCCCCGACGCCGCAGTCACGGTCATTCTATTAACCTCGTGCCCAACCATGGAGCAGTGAGTGTCATACCATACTGGTACCCACATATACAAAAGGAAGAAATTCAAAGGCAAATAGTAAAATTATCAAATGGGAGTTATTAGGTCGAGCCAGAGTGCTTTTTCTAGCCCAGTGCTGTTGGTCAAGAAGAAAGATGAGACATGGAGATTATGTATTGATGATCGGGCCCTCAACAAAGTGATTATAGCAGATAAATACCCAATTCCGTCAATAGAGGAACTTTTGGATGAGCTACACGGGGCTGAATATTTCTCCAAGATTGACCTCAAATCAGGGTTCTATCAGATACGAATGCGAGAGGGAGATGAAGCTAAGATGGCTTTTCATACTCACGACGGCCATTATGAGTTCTTAGTGATGCCGTTTGGGCTCACAAACGTCCCCTCCACTTTCCAAAGCCTGATGAATGACGTTTTCCGGCCATGGTTACGTAGATTCGTCCTAGTTTTCTTTGATAACATTCTCGTTTATAGTAGCACTTGGCCAGCTCATCTTCACCACTTGGAGCTTGTTATGCAACAATTGACTGAACATCAATTTAAAATCAACCCTAAGAAGTGTTTTTTCAGGCAGACAACAATAGATTACTTGGGCCATTCTATTTCAAAGGATGGCGTGACTGTTGATCCGACTAAAATTAAAGTTGTCATTGATTGGCCAGTACCACACAATGTCAAAGGGGTTAGAGGTTTTCTCGGCTTGACGGGTTATTACAAAAAGTTTATCCGCAATTATGGTAAAATTTCTCAACCCTTGACTTCCCTCACCAAGAAGAACAATTTCGTGTGGCATGATACTGCCCAAAAAGCTTTCATGGAGCTTAAACAGCAACTCAGTTCAACCCATTTGCTTGCCTTGCCTGATTTCTCTAGGCCTTTCTATATTGAAAGTGATGCCTTTAGTTGCGGATTGGGAGTAGTGTTAATGCAAGATGGTTGCCCCATTGCATACTACAGTAAAGCCTTGTCTGATAAAAATATTTCCAAATCATCCTACGAGAAAGAGCTTATGGCTTTGGCATTATCTATTCAATATTGGCGACCTTACCTATTAGGCCGAAAATTTACCGTTTACTTTGATCAGAAAAGCCTCCGCCACCTGCTTCAACAGAGAATCACAACCATGGATTAATAAAATTGGCTTGATAAGCTAATGGGGTACAACTTCGAAGTAATTTACAAACCGGGAAAACAGAACCGTGCTGCTGATTCTCTTTCCAGACAATTAGACCCTGAACTGGACTCCCTTTTATCCACTCCCACATGGCTCGATGGAGATCAGTTGGTAGAAGAGACTAGTCGAGATCCTGGTTTATCCTCGATTGCAGAATCTTTGCAAACGGATCCTTCCTCTAAACCCGGCTACGTCTTGAAGCAGGGCATTTTATATCGGAAAGGTAGCTTGGTTCTTTCTCCTCAGTCATAGTGGATTCCACAAATCATCACCGAGTTCCATACAACGGTTGTAGGGGGCACTCTGGTTATTATCGGACTTATAGGCGCATTGCTGCTGTGTTTTACTGGAAAGGAATGGTACAAGGAATTAAAGATTTTGTGAAACAATGTTCCACTTGTCAGCGTTACAAAGCCTCCACCGTGGCCCCGGGGGGTTTACTTCAACCGTTGCCTATTCCACAGGCTATATGGGACGATGTCTCCATGGACTTCATTGTGGGTTTGCCTCGGTCTCAGGGTTACACGGCAGCAATGGTAATTGTTGATCATTTGTTTAAATATTGTCACTTTGTCCCTCTTAAACATCCGTATGCAGCTCGGATTGTTGCTGAATTGTTTGTAAAAGAGGTGGTTCGACTTCATGGTTTCCCCAAATCCATTATCAGTGATCGGGACCCGGTGTTTATGAGTAAGTTTTGGCAGGAGTTTTTCCGTTTACAGGGCACACAACTGAGATTTAGTTCCTCCTACCATCCTGAAACAGACGGCCAAACGGAGGTTGTCAATCGTTGCTTAGAATCATATCTTCGTTGTTTTGCTACTGACCAACCCCGCTTCTGGCTCCATTGGCTCCCTTGGGCAGAGTATTGGTTCAATACTTCTCATCACATAACCACTGGTACAACTCCTTTCGAAGCTGTCTATGGCAGACCACCACCCTCTGTTCTTCGCTATGTTTCTGGTGAAATCCAAGTTGAAGCTGTGGCACGAGATTTAATAAACCATGATGAAGCTTTGAAGCAGCTTAAACAACACCTCTTACGCAGTCAAAACCAAATGAAAATGCAGGTTGATCGTCATCATCGCGAAATCAATTTCGATGTGGGAGATTGGGTCTATTTAAAGCTGAAGCCTCACCGACAATAATCAGTAGCTCGATGGATTTATCTTAAGTTGTCTGCTCGTTATTTTGGTCCTTATCAGATTCTTGACTGAAATTCACCCAGTTTTTCATGTTTCCTTGCTGAAAAAGTCTATTGGATCTCATCCTCATTCAACCGAATTGCCCTATGACTTCCAAGTTGATCCATCAGACTCTCTAGTTCCCGCCAAAGTGCTCGCTACGCGAACCATCCAGAAACACGGCGACCAATTTTCTCAATGGCTGATCCAATGGAAATCAAAAGGGGTCGAGGATGCCACATGGGAGGACGAGTTTGTGCTTAGACATGAGTATCCCGATTTCTGTCTTAAGGACAAGACAGTTTCTCAAGGGGGTGGCAATGATAGAGATCATGCTAATTCCATTAATCCTAATGTTACAATTGATCACAACCCTACAGAGCCTAAGACATTACGGGTTTATACATGTAGGAACTTTCAGGGACCTAATGGGAATTATCAAAGAGTTAGTTATTGACAAGGACATAAAGGAAAAAATAAAAGTGGTCATTTGTTTTGATGAGTTGGTTAAGTGTTTTATTTTTATTATTTAGGGTCTCTGTTTTGGAAAAGGATACGCTACTTTTTTGTGCTTTATTTTTATTATTTAAGGTGGCTATTTTGGGGACAAGGCAGGCTATTTTTTCGATTAGTTTTCTTCTGCATCCTTGCAGGGCTTTATTGTTAGATAGATAGGGAGGGTTCGTAACTTTCCTGTGGGGATTGTTCTACAATCCAATTTTGTATTCCGTATCTTTTAATATTAATCTACTGTTCTTTATCTTTTATTTTCTATTGTTTTCTTTGCTGAATTATTCCTTGTAAGAAAATCTTCCTATCAGTTTGTGACTCCACCAGTGGTCTGAGAATTTTTCTAGTGAAGTTAAGAAAATTATTATTGGTGATTTTTCAAGTTGAGCTAAGATGATGACTAATGAAACACCATAGGGTTCCACACGATAAAAATGTCTATTTTGTCAAGAATAGGTGTGTCTAATAGGAGAAACTGCAGTGGAGATCTTTGATGGTACTGGTCATTTTGGCATTTGGCAAGGCGGAGTTTTGGATGTGTTGTTTCAACAACGTCTAGATGTTGCCGTTGAATGAGAGAAAACAGAAGACGTTGATGAGAAGGATTGGAAAACAATAAACTGTTTAGCGTGTGGTACAATTCGATCATACCAATCTAGAGAGCAAAAGTATGCATTCAGCGAAGAAACTTCTGCAAATGTATTATGGAAGGCATTGGGGGAAAAATTCTTAAGGAAGAGCAGTTATAATAAGATTCGTATGAAGAAAAGATTGTTTAGGTTCTCATATGTTTTTGGTATCACGATGAATGATCACATCACGAGTTTCAATAAGCTTGTTACTGATTTGATGAACTTGGATGTGACTTTTGAAGATGAAGATTTGGCATTGATGTTGTTGGGATCCCTTCCTGAGGAGTTTGACTTTCTTGAAACTAATTTACTCCATGGAAAGGCTGGGGTGTCTCTTAGTAAAGTTTGTGATGCATTGTATAGCTACGAATTGAGAAAGAAAGATAAAAAAAGAAAGTAGCAGTGGTGCAACAGAATCACAAGCCATGAGAGGTCGTTCCTAGAAGAAGAGTAAAGGTAAGAAGGAGAGATCAAAATCTATTGGCAAAGATGAATGTGCCTTTTACTGAGAGAAAGGGCACTAGGAGAAAGATTGTCCGAAGCTGAAAAACAAGAAGGTTGTTGCAGTTTTGAATGTTGTTAAGTATGATGATAACTCGGCCTTTTCATTGGCAACCATGACATCATCAAGTGAGTTGAAAGCATAGATTATAGACACTGGTTGTAGCCACCATATGTGTCCTAATCGGGAGTGGTTCTTTGACTTCAAAGAAATAGACGGTGGAGTTGTTCACACATCAAATGACAGTCCTTGTAAGATAGCTGGAATTGATTAAATCCAGTTGAGGAATCATGATTAAGCAACTAGAACTTTGACAGATGTTAGATATGTGCCGAGCTTGACGAAGAATCTCATTTCTATTGGAGTCCTGAGCAAAAATGGCTTCACTATTGTTATCAAATAAGATTCTATAAAGGTCACCTCTAGTGCACTTGTGGCAATGAATGGAGTTCAAAAGAATAACAACTTGTACTATTATTATGGCAATACAATTACTAAAGAAACATCAGTGGTTTCTAATGATGATAAATAGCTAGAAGCAACCAGATTGTGGCATATGTGGCTGGGGCATGCAGGTGAAAAGTCCTTGAAAGCTTTGGTGAGTCAAGGGTTATTGAATGGAGTTCGGACCTGCAAGTTAGATCTTTTTCAGCATTGTATTAAGGGAAAGCAGACAGGAGTGAAGTTTGGCACTGCAATCCATAATACCAAGGGAATTTTGGATTATGTTCACTCAGATGTATGGGGATCTTCCAAAATAGATTCGTTAGGAGGAAAATCCTATTATGTTACCTTTGTTGATGACTTCTCTAGAAGAGTGTGGGTATACACTATGAAGTCGAAGGATGAAGTGTTGGGAGTTTTTCTCATGTGGAAAAAGATGATGGCAACTCATACACGAAGAAAGATCAAATGTCTCCGATCATATAATGGTGGAGAGTACAAAAGTGCTCCTTTCATAAAAGTTTGTCAAGATGAAGGAATTTTCCGACACAATTAGAAATACACCACATCAGAATGGGGTGGCAGAACAGATGAATCAAACTTTACTGGAGAAAGTTCGATGTATGTTGTCCAATGTTGGTTTGGGCAGACAGTTCTGGGCTGAGGCTCTAACATACGCTAGCCATCTCATTAATCGGTTACCATCATCTATTATCAATGGCAAGACACCTTTAGAGGTGTGGCATGGAAAACCATCTAAGATTATAACTCCTTAGTGTGTTTGGTTCCACTACATACTACCAAGTTAAGGAATCGAAGTTGGATCCAAGAGCAAAAAAAGCAGTATTTATGGGCATTTCCTCTAGAGTCAAAGGATATCGATTATGGTGCTCTGAGTCCAAGAAGATAATATTTAGCAGGGATGTTCCCTTTGATGAATCCACTATATTGAAGAAGGTAGCAGATAAGCAGACGGATGATACTCTATATCAGGTGGAGGATACTTCCAAACAGGTAGAACTTGAGGGAAGTAGAAAAATTGATCCAACAATGGAATCTGATACTCTTACAGTAGAAGGGTCATATGAACAATGTGAGGTTCCAACACAAGAATCTCCACAGTAACATATGTCAATTGCATTAAGAAAGCCACATAGAAACAGAAAAAAGACTGCTCGCTAAGAAGATATGGTGGCTTGTGCATCTAAAGGTGTATAGAGTTCAGAAGAAGAAAGAATGAGGAATGATATGGATGAGGAGATGCAGCCCCTTGAAAAGAATTAGACATGGAAGCTAACAAGTCTACCAAAGGGAAATAATGCAATTGGATGGAAATGGGTGTTTGCAAAGAAAGAGGGATTTCCTAACAAGTTTGATGTTCGCTACAAGGCAAGATTAATGGCTAAATGCTATGCTCAGAAGGAGGGAATTGATTACAATGAAGTGTTTTCTCCAGTTGTAACACACACCTCCATTAAAAGATTGTTGGCCTTAGTAGCGCAATTTGATTTGGAACTAGTTCGATTGGATGTAAAACCGCGTTTTTACATAGGGACCTGAAGGAGGAAAATGTCTCAGCTAGAGGGATACAAGGTTGCTGCTAAGGAAAATTTGGTGTGCAAGTTGAACAAATCATTGTATGGATTGAAGCAATCTCCAAGGCAGTGGTACAAGCAATTTGATAAGTTCATGATGGGACAGAAGTACTCCAGAAGCAAATATGATCAATGTGTATATTTGCGCAAGCTACAAGATGGATCATTTGTGTACCTTCTCCTTTATGTTGATGATATGTAGAGAAAATGAAAACTCAACTGAATCAGGAGTTTGAAATGAAAGATTTGGATGAGGCTAAGAAGATTCTCGGTATGGAGATAAGTAGAGATAGGAAATTGGGGAGACTTTGTTTGACTCAGAAAGAATATTTGAAGAAAGTACTGAGACATTTTGGCATGGATAAAAAGGGCGGCCCGGTCGCACTACGCATTGAAGGAAAATAGGCTAACGTATAGCAGTGGAAATATAAAAATTTTAACCTATTTCCATTAACCCCAAGATCCGTTAATCGTTATTTCATATAAAGAGGGATAAAAGAAATACCTTTCAGAAGTTCTATCTACCGTTGCAAACGAAGTGCCCACAACTCTTAATTCGAGTTTCCGAGCACAAAACAAAACAATAGAAGATCAAGTTAGAATCAACCGTTTTAAAACAACCAAAGTAGATTGTCTCTAATTAATCAATACAAGATCAAGGATAAAGAGAAAGAGATGAAAATCAATTGAACGGAAGGAAGCGGTGGAAAATCTCGTCCTCGAGCTAGGGGTCGAAATTCTCTCTCTTGCTTTAGGGTTAGGAATTCGAAATTCTCTAGGGGTCAGGATTTCGAAAATCCCATAGGGGGTATTTATAATGTTTCTTGTATCCAATCCTTAGTTAGATAGAATTAGGTTATTGAAATACGAATTTAATTCGGAATAGAATTCTTAATTATTATCTATTAATATATCTAAATATAAAAGATAATAATAATAATCTTATTGGATAATAATAGGAGTAATATAATCTAATTAAAACTCCTAACTTATTTATCCTTTAATTAATTTAATTCATAATCCTAATCTAATTAGGATTTGATAAAATCAAATTAATTATTTATGTATTTAACATACATAAAATCGCCCCCCCTTAGTAATGGGCCTGATTGGGCTCAGTTGGGCTTCCGTCAATTAATTAGCATCTGTCTCTCTTTTGGGTTCCAAGTCTTATGTGTGACCCATTAGGTTCTTATTGCTTCTAGCCGTATGCAACTTATTAAATTAATTTTCAAAGAATTATATTTAATCTTTGCATAACGGAATGATGTACAAAGTATGTGATTAGCAAGTCCGTAATCATTCCCCTAGAGCTATAAGAAGACATGTTGATTCTGTCGTTGACCTTTCCATATTAGTTACGGTATAATTCAATCCTTTATCAACTACGTCCTTGAACTGAATATTATGACTATGGATAATGTCAAGTCACATATAGCGAGACGTTCGTTTTACTTGTCTAGGCCAAGTCAACTCCAATTAGATAGGTTAAGAGAAATCTGTATTTCAATCTTAAGCTATCACCTTGCAAGGATTTAGAGTCAAGACTTCCACAAGCGATCCATGGACATATCTCCCATTTATCGGGAGTGATAAATGCTCAATCCAATGTATAACGATCCCGCAATCACTTCCTGTGATACCCAACCTCTGCTGTTCACACCCCAGAGTCATCTCTGTTAAGGATCGTGTTACAACAGGATCAAAGTGTCACATTCAGTAATCCAGAATGACCAATTAACATTCCTTTGAGTCTGAGGATTATTTATACCTATTAATACCAATGAGATGAACAGGTGACAAAGATGAATCTACCCATCCTGTTACCTCAAGTCGGGTCCCCAATCCTAATGAACTACTTTTCATCGGATCCATGTAACTGTCCAGATATCTATATATGTGAAGCTTGTGAGATCAGCTTTCTGTCGGACAGAAGACATTGTTACATGCAAGTCTCAATAGTGATATGTCAATCCTAAACATATTACTTGACTTGGGGTGGTTTTAAGTTTATTAGTTTATTACAAAGTTTCGTCTCACTTCATGCTTGTATGAACACTTTATAATCACTTTAAACAAACTTACGGATTTCCTTTTATTAGACTTTATTTAGTGCTTAAAAGGGATTGCCTTTATATAGTCATAAAACATATATCTCATTAAAACAAATGATATAAAGAACACTTCATTCACATTAAGTTTGTATCCTAGAACAATTGTCTATAGGACACTAAACCCCAACATACTCCCACTTAGACTAAAGCCAATTGTTTCTATAACTTATCCCAGTAGAAGTTAGATGACGATCATGTATTTTCTGGGTTAAGCGCTTTGTCAACGGATCTGCTACGTTGTCCTCTATATGTACTCTTTCTATTCTCACATCTCCTCTTGCCACAATTTCTCTTATAATGTGGTATCGATTTAGGTAATGCTTGGATGCATTATGAGACCGTGGTTCCTTTGCTTGCATAATGGCTCCATTGTTATCACAGTACAGTGTAATGGGATTTACAATGTCAGGCACCACACCAAGTTCAGTAATGAACTTCCTAATCCAAACCGCTTCCTTTGCTGCTTCCGCAGCAGCGATATACTCTGACTCAGTCGTAGAGAAAGCTACGCTTCCTTGCTTGGAACTCTTCCAGCTGACCGCGCCCCCATTCAAGATAAACAGGTATCCTGATTGGGATTTAAAATCGTTCTCATCTGTGAGATGACTTGCATCTGAAAATCCTTCTATTTTCAGATCCCCTTCTCCGTACACTAGAAACATATCTTTAGTTCTTCTCAAGTACTTAAGAATGTTTTTTACGGCAATCCAGTGCTCGTCTCCCGGATTTCCTTGGTAACGACTCGTTATACTTAACGTGAACACTACGTCAGGTCTAGTGCATAGCATAGCATACATAATCGAACCGATTGCACTGGCGTACGGGACTACAACCATACGCTTCTTATCATCATCGGTTTTAAGACATTGATGATTGTTTAACTTTACTCCATGTAGCATGGGTAAGTTACCTCGTTTCGATTCAAGCATGCTAAACCGCTTTATCACCTTTTCGATGTATGTAGCCTATGAAAGACCAAGCAGTCTTCTTGATCTATCTCTGTAGATCTTTATACCAAGTATATAAGCTGCTTCACCGAGGTATTTCATTGAGAAGTTACCAGATAACCAAACTTTTACCGACTGTAGTAGAGCTACGTCATTTCCCATTAATAATATATCGTCCACATATAATATCAGAAATGCTACAGAGCTCCCACTTGCTTTCTTGTAAATGCAAGCTTCTTCGCAATTTTGTTCGAAACCAAATTGTTTTATGGTTTCGTCAAAACACTTGTTCCAGCTTCTAGATGCTTGCTTGAGTCCGTAAATGGATCTCTGAAGTTTGCAAACCTTGTTTGCATCCTTTGATATGAAACCTTCAGGCTGCATCATATATACATCCTCAAGCAGGTTTCCGTTTAGGAAAGCTGTTTTCACATCCATTTGCCAAATCTCATAATCATAGTGAGCGGCAATAGCAAGCATTATTCTGATTGATTTGGACATAGCCACAGGAGAGAAAGTTTCGTCATAATCAATTCCTTACTTCTGACGATATCCTTTCGCTACTAACCTAGCTTTGTAGGTGCTAACCTTTCCATCCATGTCAGTCTTCTTTTTGAAGATCCACCTTCACCCAATGGGTTTTATCCCTTCGGGTGGATCAACCAAAGTCCACACTTGGTTGGTGTACATGGAATCCATCTCAGAATCCATAGCTTTAAGCCATGCTTTAGAATCTGGACTGTTAAGAGCCTCATCGTAGTTTTCGGGTTCGTCGTCTAACACGGGAACCTCATCATCATCGCCCACTAGAAAACCATATCTAATAGGGAGTTCATGAACTCTTTGTGATCTACGAAGGGGTGGCACTTGAGTCTCATCTAATGGGACTGCATCGGGTTCCTCAACCGCTTCTGTTGTTTCAGTTGGTGTTTCTTGTTCATGAACTTCATCAAGTTCAATCATGCTTCCCTTTTCTGTGTTTTCGAGAAACTCTTTCTCTAAGAAGGTTGCGTGCTTGGATACTATTACTTTCTGATCATCTGGATGATAGAAGTAATATCCCACAGTTTCCTTAGGGTATCCAACGAAGAAACATTTATCAGATTTAGAATCTAGTTTGTCGGACGCAATGCGTTTGACATATGCTGAACAACCCCATGCTCTTATGAATGAGAACACGGGTTTCCTACCAACGAACAATTCATATGGTGTGGAATTAGCGGATTTAGTTGGTACTCGATTTAGGGTGAAGAGGGCGGTTTCTAAGGCATAGCCCCAGAATGTCTTTGGAAGTAATGCTATGCTCATCATGGATCGTACCATATCTAGTGGGGTACGGTTCCTCCTCTCGGATACACCATTGTGTTATGGTGTATAGGGAGGTGTCCATTGTGAGCATATCCCACATTCAGTTAGATAATTCAGAAAATCATCTGAAAGATATTCGCCACCTCGATCGGATCGAAGTGTCTTTATTTTCTTTCCTAATTGATTTTCTACTTCATTCTTGAAGCATTTGAATTTCTCAAAAGCTTCTGACTTGTGCGTCATCAAGTAGATATAACCATATCGGGTATGGTCGTCTATGAAGCTTATGAAGTATCTGAATCCTCCTCTTGCTTGGACTGACATAGGACCGCATACATCTGAATGAATGAGTCCTAGAGTGTCTGATACACGTTCACCTTTATTGCTAAAGGGTGTCTTTGTCATTTTACCTTTTAAACATGCTTCGCATGTTTCCAATGATTTAGGATCAATTGAATTTATAAGCCCATCTTGATATAGCTTAAGCATGCGTCTTTTGTTTATATGGCCTAAACGACAATGCCACAAGTAAGTTGAATTATCTAGCTTATGTCTTTTGGTATCAATTGCGAAAACAGAAATTTTGTCATCTAACACATAAATCCCATTTTGTGATATTCCTGAAAAATAGAAAATCGAATCTCTATAAAAATCGCAATATTTGTCTTTTATTGAAATATGAAAACCGTCGTCAACAAGACGGCTAATAGAAATAATGTTACGAGACATTTGTGGAACGTATAAACAGTTCCTTAATTCTATTACAAGCCCAGAGGGCAAATTTAAAACATAATCTACAATTGCGAGGGCGGCAACTCTTGCTCCATTTCCTACTCGCAAGTTTATGCTTCCTTTCTTTAATTCCTTAGTCCGATTTAGTTCCTGCATATTTGTACAAATATGAGATCCGCATCCGGTATCAAGTACCCAAGATTCAGACTGTGAAATTGTATTTATTTCAATATAGAACATACCAGATGTTGAAGTCCCGACTTCTCCCTTCTTGAGGGTAGCTAGGTACAACAAACAATTTCTCCTCCAATGCCCCACTTCACCATAATAGTGGCACTTGCCTTTGGGCTTCTTTATTTCCTTTCCCTTTGTTTCGGTGAGCATGGCCTCCTTGCCTTTCTTAGGATGGTTTGGATTGGGAAAGATCCCTTTCCTCTTCTTTGATCCTTCAATAGCAAGGCCTGGTATCTCCTCGTTTTCTTTTATATTGGGCTCGACTGTCTCGAGCATATTTGCAAGCTCTTCAAGAGAGGTTTGCAAGCCACTCGCTTGGTAGTTCATGATGAACTGTGAGTAACTCTCGGGGAGGGACTGAAGAAGTAAGTTCTCACTTAGTTCACGGTCATCGCATCTCCAATACTAGAAAACTTGGTGATAAGGCTAATCATCTTGGCACAATGCGCCATTACAGATGTGCCCACCTGCATCTTGCATCTATATAACTGCTTTGTTATTTCGAAGCGTTCGCACCGAGTTTGATTCACAAATAACTCTTTTAGGTGCTTGACCATGGAATAGGCATCCATATCCGCATGTTGCCTTTGTAATTCCGGTGTCATAGATGCAAGTATGATGTCTCCCGTTTGATCGTCATCAGCCTTATGTTTCAAGTAAGCATAAAATTCTTGGTAGGGAGCACCATCCATTGGGTAAGGGGGTATCGGTGTATCAAGTACATACCCTTTCTTCTCGAACTTCAAAACAATTTTGAGGTTACGAAACCGGTCGGTGAAGTTTGAACCGTTCAACTTGTTATCGGTAAGAATGTTTTGCAGATTGGTGTTAGTCATGATTTTAAGAGTGTTTAATCAAACCTGAGAGTGAGAAAGAGTAAACGTATGTTATTCATTTACTTTAAAGTACATCAATCTAAAATTATAGGCCTTTTAGTTTATTTTAGACTGCTCCCACTATTTTGCCAAATTAATAGCCCTCCATATTAATTCGAAGAATTTCACAAATCCTTTAGTGAGCTAGGATCCTAACTCCTGAGATTTCGCCTTGAGTTTGCTCAACAAGCTAGTCTCATTCGTTAGTTAGATTCATGTAATCAATCACATCTTTAATGTGATTCCTAGGTTATTGGGTTACTAACCACATTAGTAACTAATATGCTATTCACATTAATCCCAACCATATTGCCCATTAGTTTATGACAACATGAGTTTGCTCATCCAATTATCATAATCTAATTTAAGTATTACCCCATATTCATGAAAAGTGATTTTCGATAATTCAGGTGTTACCGTAAGACCCCGAGCTTGAGTTTGCTCAACAACCCAAAGGCCCCCAGTACTGCCGGTTGAATTATAATATTAGGGAGGGGCAACCGATTTTAATAACTTGTTTATTTAGTAAACTTTTTAATGAGGGATTTTATTTTAGGTCTCATAATCTAACTTAGTCTTGATTTGCTTTAGCATACATCAGACATATACATTGGCGTTATGGACATATTATCTAACTTATTCCGTCAAGCCAGAGACGGAATAAAAAGGTCAAACCTAGGGAAATACTAACTATTACATATTTCTCTTTAGGTCCTCCGTCTTCTCCATGGCGCCTTGAAATTACATATTAATTTCTATTCTACTAAAGAAAACTTCAATTGAATTGAATGGAATTAGATAAGAGGAGAAATTACAATAGATAGTAGAAAGGCAGGACTCGCAGACCCTATTTCAAAAATACCAAAAGACTAAAGAGGGTCCAAATATGTCCATAACTCCAAACATGCATAGACTCAATTAAATAAATTTAATTGGTTGATTACATAAGTATTTTATGTAGTATTTAGGATAATCACATTAACTCATCAAATTAACTTTCATCCAATTTTACTTCTAACAGTTTCGTATCCTTTTATATTAAACTTTTAGATTAATATAATTATACAAAACTTTAATTATGCACGTCCCAATTATTTTGATTTTAATTCATTTAAAACTTTTTCATTTACAAATAGGTAAAACAAACTTTTAAATAAATTTTCATTCGATAATCAAAACAGAAAACTATTAATTTCTGAAACATATATATATATTTAAAACTAATTTTAAACGATTTAAAATCAAGTGGGTCTCGGGTCGGACCCGAGGTCGGGCTGCTGCCGTTTGGCAGCAGCCCTAGGCGTCTGATCCGTCGCTGCATTGCGGCAGCGGCGGCCAGGCGCCGCACGCGGTTGCTGCTGCGCGGCAGCAACCGCGCGACAGCAGTCGGGTCGCGCCATAAGGCGTGACCCGAGCTGTTGTAATAAATTTTTATTTTTTTAATATATATATATATATATATATATATATATATATATAAGTTATAAAACGGTTTTAAAACGATTTTCAGAAAATAAGAAAAAACTATTATAGATTTTTCGTTTTATCTTTTAGAATAAATAAAACTGATTTTATCAATCTAACCATAAACCTAATAGATTTTGTTATAATGATTATCAACCAAAATTATTAGGAACATATGGACAATTTATTTTAATTAACAATTAATTAAAACTTATTTATCTTTTAGAACTAATTAATCCAAACGGTTTTGTTAATTAACCTAACTATAAATATTTATTCAACCTGATTGAAAAACTTCTAAATTTTCATATATGAAATAACGGATTTAACGCAGGCTCTGATACCACTGAAGGAAAATAGGCTAACGTATAGCAGCGGAAATATAAAAAATTTAACTTATTTCCATTAACCCCAAGATCCGTTAATCGTTATTTCATATAAAGAGGGATAAAAGAAATACCTTTCAGAAGTTCTATCTACCGTTGCAAACGAAGTGCCCACAACTCTTACTTCGAGTTCCCGAGCACAAAACAAAACAATAGAAGATCAAGTTAGAATCAACCGTTTTAAAACAACCAAAGTAGATTGTCTCTAATTAATCAACACAAGATCAAGGATAAAGAGAAAGAGATGAAAATCAATTGAACGGAAGGAAGCGGTGGAAAATCTCGTCCTCGAGCTAGGGGTCGAAATTCTCTCTCTTGCTTTAGGGTTAGGAATTCGAAATTCTCTAGGGGTTGGGATTTCGAAAATCCCATAGGGGGTATTTATAATCTTTCTTGTATCCAATCCTTAGTTAGATAGAATTAGGTTATTGAAATAAGAATTTAATTCGGAATAGAATTCTTAATTATTATCTATTAATATATCTAAATATAAAAGATAATAATAATAACCTTATTGGATAATAATAGGAGTAATATAATCTAATTAAAACTCCTAACTTATTTATCCTTTAATTAATTTAATTCATAATCCTAATCTAATTAGGATTTGATAAAATCAAATTAATTATTTATGTATTTAACATACATAAAATCGCCCCCCCTAGTAATGGGTCTTATTGGGCTCAGTTGGGCTTCCGTCAATTAATTAGCATCTGTCTCTCTTTTGGGTTCCAAGTCTTATGTGTGACCTATTAGGTTCTTATTGTTTCTAGCCGTATGCAACTTATTAAATTAATTTTCAAAGAATTATATTTAATCTTTGCATAACGGAAAGATGTACAAAGTATGTGATTAGCAAGTCCGTAATCATTCCCCTAGAGCTATAAGAAGACAGGTTGATTCTGTCGTTGACCTTTCCGTATTAGTTACGGTATAATTCGATCCTTTATCAACTACATCCCTGAACTGAATCTTATGACTATGGATAATGTCAAGTCACATATAGCGAGACGTTCGTTTTACTTGTCTAGGCCGAGTCAACTCCAATTAGATAGGTTAAGAGAAATCCGTATTTCAATCTTAAGCTATCACCTTGCAAGGATTTAGAATCAAGACTTCCACAAGCGATCCATGGAGATATCTCCCATTTATCGGGAGTGATAAATGCTCAATCTAATGTATAATGATCCCGCAATCACTTCCTGTGATACCCAACCTCTGCTGTTCACACCCCAGAGTCATCTCTGTTAAGGATCGTGTTACAACAGGATCAAAGTGTCACATTCAGTAATCCAGAATGACCAATTAACATTCCTTTGAGTCTGAGGATTATTTATACCTATTAATACCAATGAGATGAACATGTGACAAGGATGAATCTACCCATCCTGTTATCTCAAGTCGGGTGCCCAATCCTAATGAACTACTTTTCATCGGATCCATGTAACTGTCCAGATATCTATATATATGAAGCTTGTGAGATCAGCTTTCTATCGGACAGAAGACATTGTTACATGCAAGTCTCAATAGTGATATGTCAATCCTAAACATATTACTTGACTTGGGGTGGTTTTAAGTTTATTAGTTTATTACAAAGTTTCGTCTCACTTCATGCTTGTATGAACACTTTATAATCACTTTAAACAAACTTACGGATTTTCTTTTATTAGACTTTATTTAGTGCTTAAAAGGGATTGCCTTTATATAGTCATAAAACATATATCTCATTAAAACAAATGATATAAAGAACATTTCATTCACATTAAGTTTGTATCCTAAAACAATTGTCTATAGGACATTAAACCCCAACACGCGTCCCCGCTGAGCGAGGGTCCGGGGAGGGGTCCCACCACAAAGGTGTACTGGGGGCAAGCCTTCCACTTGCTCCTCATTTCAAGCTCAGTGCAAATCTATCTCCAGAAAATAATGAAGAACGATAATACGTGTCAAACGTTCTATATGCGAATACAGTTGGCAGCTTGATATATGTGATGGTGCGAGGTCCGACATTTCACAAGCAGTTGGAGTTGTGAGCAGATATATACATAATCCTGGTAAAGGATAATGGCAAGCTGTGAAATGGATTCTATGGTAAATCCAACACACTGTGGATGTTGGTTTGATGTTTGAGTGGGATGAGAAAGTCGGTCAATATGTAGTAGGATATTGTGATTCTGACTATGCTGGTGATTCGGATACCCGACAGTCAACTACTGGTTATTTTTTCACCATGGCAAAGGCACCAATTAGTTGGAGGTCTACCTTACAGTCGACAGTTGCTTTGTCTATGACGGAGCAGAGTACATGGTAGTTACAGAGGCTGTTAAGGAGGCAATTTGGCTTCAGGGGTTGCTAAAAAAATTAGGATTTGGTCAGAAGCATGTCAAAGTGCATTGTGACGGCCAGAGTGCTATTTATTTAGCAAAGAACCAAGTCTATCATGCAAGGGTGAAGCATATCGATGTTCGTTATCATTTTGTAAGGAAAATTCTTGAAGCCGGACAAATACAGCTTCAGAAGATTCTGACCGCTGAGAATCCTGTAGATATGGCAACGAAGGTGGTAACGTTAATCAAGTTTCAACATTGTTTAGACTTGATTAATGTCATCTCTACTTGAAATTGCATTTGGGAGACACTACTGAGTATGGGAAAGGATAGAGAGATAGTTTGGTTAGGTTTCCTGGAAGATCGCCAAGATGGAGATTGTAGAAAAGTTGGCTCTCTTTTAGGAATCCCATATTGGAAGCCAAGAGAGAAGAAGGGGAAATGAGATGTGCATATGTTGTTATTCCACATTGGAAAAACATAACTTAGTAAAGTTTTTCTAATGTTGTATATTGGGTTTTGGGCTTTAGGCTTAAAACATCACACAACAAACCTCTTCTAATTTTAAGGTTAGTTAATTTTTCTTTCTTTCTCTATTATAATATTTACTCATTTGAAATATTATTTTGTATCCGGGGATGTAGATAATATTGATCGTCTCGTTAAATTCTGGTATTTTCTTGATGACCCGCGAGGCTAAACCGGGTCATATTCATTTCGCAGGCCCAGCCCATACTTAGACCTATGGTCTAAGATCGGATGGGACCCGAATAAAGGAAGCGGGCGCAGCGAGTAACCGCCCCGAATGGGACCCGAATAAGCGAAAACGGGTGAAGCGAGTAACCGCCCCGAATTCCTAAACGGAGCATCAAGACTCCCACTCAGAACCACGTTCGTTGCCATGAAAGCCACGAAAGGGACATGGCCTAAAAAGGGGGAACCGCCCTCAGAACGTGGCCCACTAAGGAGTAACCGCCCTCGGCGGTTACCTAAAAAACACCTATAAAAGGCCTTAAGAACGAGGGAAAAAGGTACGCTCACAATTTTCCCCGCAATACTATTGTCAAATTACCAACCTTCTTACAAAAACTGACTTGATCGTCGGAGAGTTTTCCCGGAGATCCTGTCTCCGGTTCTGTTTTGCAGGTAACTCTGGCAGAGAATATCAAATCGGATCCGGCAAGTTATCATTGGTGCGGTGAGCGTGGACCTTTTTTTACCAACATTTGGTTAAAGGTACGCGAAGAACATATCAGAACCATCACGAACGACCGGCGTTACCACTAGATCAACCAGTATGAACTCCAGGGGACCACGGATTGCGAATTCGCAACCTGCAAGTACACAGCCTGTGGTGCCTAGCTCATCGGGTCCTTCGGGACAATTGAGTCCCTTATTGGAAGTCCAAGTGCAAACTGAGATGGAAATGTCCAATAGTGATTTCGTGCAGATGGCAGGACAAGTCTTGGCTTCGAACATGAGCCAGGCGGCTGGAGATCGAATGATTAATTTACTAACTGCCCTCGCCGAACACAATACCGCCGTGGCGGCTGCTCCTCAAGAACCTGTGGTTATCTCAACACAATCACCGACTATCCCTGTCATATCGGCCCTCCCGCAGCCATCTCAGGCGCCAAATCAAGTGGGCCAGAGTAGTCGCACAAACCCACACAGCCACCCGAGCAACTACTCGCACCCAGATCTCATTACGACGATACATCCGACCTGGCAGCCATCCCAACCGTTGCCAGGAGTGCAAGGCACTCTTCCGCTACAGCAAGTGGAACCTTTTCCTCACAGACATTTGGAGTTGATGACTCCTGGGCGAGAGCACACATGGAACTTTGATCCTATAACGGGACAGCGGTTAGTCCCCCAACAGGCACACGTCTCAACACCGATGGGCGGGTGGGTGCCACCCAGAATTCACCAGCAGCGGATGGAAGAAGTCCGGCGAATACCCGATATTGACTTAGAAGATCAATTACGAAGCATGATGGAGTGAATGGGGTACTCGCCTAGGCCGAGAGCAGAGGTCCAGAGCGATTCACCTTTTGCCCATTCGTTGCGGGAATTCATTCCAGATCACAGAATCAAACCACCCGCGATACCTAAATACTATGGGGATCCAAATTCTGATCCTGAGGCTCATGTCAGGAACTACAGAGAACTAATGGATGTTGCAGGAGCGAGTGAAAGCATCATTTGCAGGTTATTCTCGACAACTTTGGGCGGAGCCGCATCTGATTGGTTTCGATCTTTACCCGCAGAATCTATTCACAATTGGCATCAATATAGTCGGGATTTCTGTGCGAAATTTGTGGGCTGTAAAGCAGCGGATGTGACGGATAGGCAGCTGAAGGAGATCAAACAGAGGAACTATAATTCCCTAAGGGAATTTGTTGTCGCATTCAACGATATTCTGGTGCGATTGCAAAACCCGGATATCGTGAGCATCCGCAACATCATGGCAGATGGAACCACAGATTGGAGTATGCGGGAGGAAATCATCCGCAACAAGCCGCGCACAGTGGCCGAACTCATGAAAATAGCAAAGGAATTCATGGAAGTGGATGATGTCAACAGGGAACATAGGGCTCAAACCCGGCGAGAAAGAGATGCCGCTAGATCCACTTCGGACAATCGACGCCAGACCCAGTCCAAAAGTAATTTTGTTCGAAGAGGCGATCGCCCCTTTCAAAGTGGTGGATATCAGACACCATTAAACACGACTCGCCAGGAGGTGTTACTTTGGATCGAAAAGAGCCCCCTGAAGAAGGATGTGCGGTTCCCCGAGGTAAAAGGTCGAACCAGTTTGGGGCGACATCCTAACAAATATTGCAGGTTCCACAGATTGAACGGCCACGACACGAACGATTGCTATGAATTGAAGAAGGAGATTGAAAGGCTGATCGAAAGGGACAAGCTGAATCAATTTGTACGAAAGGAGACTAGTGACGAGAAAGCAACGTTACCACATGAAGAAGAGGCAAGGCCCGAAAAGAAGCAGAAAAAAGGAGTGATAAATGTGATAGCCGGCGGGATCTATGAGCCTCCAACAAAAAGAGCTCGCCGTGAACAGCGAAAAAACAACACTCATAGGGGGGATGCCCTCAATTACTCATTCGCGCGAATCACGGAGCCGCATGCGGATGCTTTGGTGATTACAATGGCTGTAGAAGGATGGGACGTCAAGCGGGTCCTTATTGATACTGGTAGTTCTTGTAATGTTATTACTCGGGCTGTATTCAACAAGTTGGGAATTAATGACGAGCGAGTGGAACATACATTCATGGATGTAACAGGTTTTGGGGGTCAATCCTCTCAAACAAGTGGACAGGTGGTGTTGGAGGCAGAAATGGGCGATAAAAAGCTAAAATGGCGAGGTGATTTAGAATTCGCAATTGTTGATCTCCCATTGGCCTACAACATAATTCTGGGACGCCCATTCCTGTCAGAAACGGAGTCGCTCATCTCAATGAAGCATTTAACATTACATTTACCAACACACCAAGGGCGAGTCATAGTTGAAGGTGATCAACTTGTATCTCAACAGGCCTCTACATTGTCACTTGAACCAAAGCCAGACGAGGAAGATAGGGTAGAGGAGAAGTTGCCAGCGGAAGCATTGGGAGAAACGGAACTATTCGCCATCTCAAACGACAAAAATGTGCGAATAGCGACGGGCCTCCCCGAAGAAACGAAGAAAGCCATTGCCGAGGTGTTGGTCCAATGTGAGTCGGCATTTGCCGCCCCAAATGAAATACTGAAAGGAATAAGTCCAGACGTAGCAACCCATCGTTTGAATGTAGACAAAGGTGCAACCCCAGTGCGACAGAAAAAGAGAGGACATGCTCCTGAGCGGCAAAAGGCGATTGAAAAAGCAGTGGCGGATTTGCTAAAGTCAGATGCAATTCGAGAAGTCACCTATCCGGAGTGGTTAGCCAATGTGGTGCTAGTCAAAAAGCCAAATGGAACGTACAGAATGTGCGTCGACTTCAAAGATCTAAACAAGGCATGTCCGAAGGATATGTATCCGCTTCCTAACATTGATATATTGGTAGATGGAACTGCAGGATATGAAGCTTTATCATTCACCGACGTGAAATCCAGTTACCATCAGATACCCATGGAGAAGGCGGATGAAATCAAAACATCGTTCATAACTCACCAGGCGACTTATTGCTTCAAGGTGATGCCCTTTGGATTGAAAAACGCGGGAGCAACATACCAGAGGATGATGAACAAGATATTTTCAGACAAATCCGGCGAGAACTTCTCGATCTACGTTGATGACATGATCATCAAAAGCAAGAAAATGCAAGACTACCCGCAGGATATCAAAGAAATCCTGGAAGTGCTAATCAAATATGGCCTCAAATTGAACCCAGAGAAATGCACATTCGGAGCAAGAGCGGGAAAGTTCCTGGGTTTCATTGTTAGCGGCAAGGGAGTTGAGGCGAATCCCGAGAAGGTTAAAGCAGTAATGGAGATGAAAACGCCGAGGAGCATAAAAGAAGTACAGAGACTAAATGGGCGGTTGGTGGCATTAAGGCGATTCATATCATGCTCAGCTAGGAGATGTCTACCTTTCTACAATGCCATCAAAAAATCCAAGTCCTTTGAATGGACGCCGGATTGTCAAGAAGCATTCGAGGGGATAAAGCGATTACTGTGTTATCCGCCCTTAATGAGTAGGCCGGAGGATGGAGAAGATTTATTTCTCTACGTATCTGTCACCAATATGGCGATATGCACTATGATGGTGCGAGAAGAAGAAGGGCAACAATATCCAGTGTACTACGTGAGCAAAGTCCTGAAGGATGCAGAACTCCGGTATTCGAAGTTGGACAAAATGGCCCTCGCAGTGATAACCACGACGGCTAGATTGAAACCATACTTTCAGGCGCATACTATCATTGTGAGAACTGGCATCCCAATGCGAAAGGTATTACAGAAACCTGACGCATCCGGCCGGTTGATGGAATGGTCAATTCGCCTGGGAGAATTCGATATTCGCTATGAAGGGAGACCAGCGCTAAAGAGCCAAGTACTCGCCGATTTCGTGAACGAATTCACCTGGGATGACGATGAATGTCCGAAGGCACAAAAAGAAGAGTGGAGCATGTACACAGATGGGGCATTATCTATAGATGGAGCTGGGCTGGGAGTCGTCATCAAGGGCCCGGAGGTTATTCGCCTGTGCTATGCAGCAAAATTAACTTTCAAAACTACCAATAATGCCGCAGAGTATGAAGCAATGATATGCGGATTGAAGTTGCTCAATGAACTCACCCCAGAAAGAGTGGTAATCTACAGTGATTCCAAACTCATGATAAACCAGATCACAAAAAATTATCTGGTGAAACAGGAGGAGCTAGTAAAATACCATCAGGTAGTCGGCAGATTGACACAAGAGTTAACGCACAAGGGAGTCGTTTGGGAGATGGTGCATGTTCCGCGAGGCCAAAATGCAAAGGCTGACGAATTGGCAAAAGCAGCGGCAAATAGAGAACTATGGAGTCAAAAGGCATGCAATTTGGAAATAAAATCGGCACCAGCATTCGAGGTCGATCAGATTATGGTCATCGAAGAACTGGAAGACGATGAAGATTGGCGGATGCCCATTCGCCAATATCTGGAGCAGGGAGATTTACCGGTTGATAAGAGCTTAGCCAGAAAGCTAATTGGGCAGTCAGCTCGATACTCAATTCGGGATGGAACTTTGTATCGGAAATCGTACACATGTCCATGGTTGAAATGCATTAGTCGCAACGAAGGAGACTACGTGCTGCGAGAATTACATGAAGGAATTTGTGGCGCGCACGAAGCTTCGGCGGCGTTGGCAAGAAAGGTCAAACTGATGGGATACTACTGGCCCAAGGTGGTGGAAGATTCCCAGAAGATGGTTGCGGAATGTCACAATTGTCAAATACATGCGAATGAAAAGCATGTTCCCGGAGCCGAACAAATCGCTATAATGACGGCGTGGCCATTCGCAACATGGGGAATCGATATAGTGGGTCCATTCCCAGAAACGACAAAGAAAAGGAAGTACTTGATAGTCGCAGTTGACCACTTCAGCAAATGGGTAGAAGCGGAGGCAGTAACCGCACAAACACCTGAGCGAATAATCGAGTTCTTACGAGAGAACATTATCATGCGATTTGGAATCCCGCAAAAGCTTATAACCGACAATGGCACCCAGTTCAACTGTGCCAAGTTCAAAGCATACTGCGAAAGCATGGGGATCAAAAATCATTTTTCTTCCGTAAACCATCCCCAATCGAATGGTATGACGGAGGTTACCAACAGGGCCATGATTCAAGGCATCAAGAAGCGGCTAGGAGACAAAAAAACAGGTTGGGCGGATGAGATACCCCATATGTTGTGGGCATACAGAACCTCTGTAAAGGCAGCAACAGGCGAAACACCTTTCTCGCTAGTTTATGGAGCCGAAGCAGTCCTACCTGTTGAAATCAAGTCGCCCACAGATCGGATAATTTATTATTGCGACACACAAAATCCTATCAACATTAGAGATGCTTTGGATTCTGTGGAGGAACGAAGAGAAAAAGCTTACATGCGAATGGCAGTATACCGCAATAGAATCAAGAAATATCATGACAGAAGAGTGCGAAAAGTAATAATCAACGAGAACGACTTGGTCTTGAAAAAAGCGGATAAAATACAATCCAGAGATGGCAAAGGCAAGCTGGGCGTCAACTGGATCGGACCATACAAAGTATCCAAGAAGCTGGGACCAGCCACTTTTGAAATAGAAGAAATGAGCGGAAAGAAGCTCCCGCGCACCTGGAATCTAGAGAATCTACGCCTATATAAAAAGGCCGAGTAGTTCGAGGAAATGACGAGTACTCTTTTTCCTTTTATGAGTTTTTCCCATTGGGTTTTCTGATAAAAGGTTTTAATGAGGCTTTGATCCCACACAGTTGGTGTACCTATGTAATAAACCTTTTCTCTTTATCAATAAAGGTATTCAATTATTACATTTATTCAATATGTTACGCCCGAATGCGGATTGTCCTTAAAAACACATAAATGTGTTGCCTATTAAAGAAAGGCGGATGCATGATTACGCATCACTCGCAAAACCCTTAGGGTTAAACTCAAAAAACACATAAATGTGTTGCCTATTAAAGAAAGGCGGATGCATGATTACGCATCACTCGCAAAACCCTTAGGGTTAAACTCAAAAAACACATAAATGTGTTGCCTATTAAAGAAAGGTGGATGCATGATTACGCATCACTCGCAAAACCCTTAGGGTTAAACTCAAAAAACACATAAATGTGTTGCCTATTAAAGAAAGGCGGATGCATGATTACGCATCACTCGCAAAACCTTATGATTATATTATTTTCGAAAGAAAAATAATAGAGTAAGGCATAAAATTAAGCGAATAAACGAGTACTTAAAAATTGCAAAAAGGGTTTGGCCACCCTAGCGAAAGCAAAAATTACTATGAAGAATTACAAGTATGAAGTCGGCAAAAGGCAAGGATCATACATGAAAATAAAGTGACAATAATCGCACGTATAGGCAAAGCGGCAAGTGAAAGAAAATTAATATATACGGGCAGTTTGTTACATACAAAAAGTCCAAATATAAATTAAACTATGCTAAAGCTTCCTCTCCTTCACCCCTATTGCTTTCCTCGCCTCCAGCGACTCCCTCATCTCCTCCAGTGGGCGGATCTACTTCAAGCGAATCCTCAACCCTCGAATCAATAACTGCTTCAGAGGGCGGTACCTCTTGCTCAGGCTGAGAGATGTCATGCGGTGCCCCTTCTTCCGCATTCTGGGTAGGGATCTCGCCGATAATTGGAGATTCCTGAAAACTCTTCCAATCTAAGAGGAGTACCTCATCCATATCAGCATCCTCGGCTTCCAGCTTGTCCCACTTCTCAGTTAAATCCTTTTCAGGGATGGGAACCTTGGGGCGGTTAAGTACGAGACCCTGATGTCCATGCTCATAAGCGGCATGAATCCGCTCCCCATACCAGTAGATGCGGGCACCGTCTTCAGCCAGAATTTCCTCAGCCCTCTTCTTTTGTGTCTCCTTGGAATCAGCTAGATCATCGAGGGCCTTTCGCAGCTCATCGGACTTAGCCTGAAGAGATTTAAGAGCCTCCTCCTTCTCGCTCACAGCCTTCTGAAGGGCGCCTTCTAGGACCTTCACCTTCCCTTGGACATCATCATAAAGCGACTTCTGAGTCGCCAATTCAGTACCAAGACCTTCCAACTCCTTGGCTCGCTCGGCATCCCTTCGGAGAATGCCCTCAGCGAAATTGATAATCTGCATATAAGACGGCTCACGAATAAAAAAGGGCGAATAGAAATAGGCGGTTACAATGGACGCAAGATCCTTGAAAGAGAATGACAAGCAACAATATACCTCTACAGAATGCTTCTCGATCCCCTCCACAGCGGTAGGGAGCGGTACTTGTTCGCGCACACGGGAAGCAGAGGGAAGCCGCCCGAGGACATTGCATATGGAAGAGACAATGTCCTTGCAAGAAAAACTCACGGCCATGCCAAAGGTCCTAGTCCACCATCCGCTGATGTCGGGAATTGGCTGCAAAGGCGTAAAGAAAAATATCAAGAGAACAGCAGATAGCTCATGAGGAAAAAAGTAGCAATATAGAAAGAGGGAATAGATCAGGATACCTCATGAATTGGGGTACTGCTCTTTCCTTTGGATGAGGCGGATATGGGTGTACCGCCAACAGTAAGGGACACGGAGGTGTTCTTCTTCTTGGGACGAGAAGACTCTGTATCCGCACTTATCTTCCGCTTCCTCGTCAAAGGAAGATCCTCGGAGGCAGAAGCGGGACCTTGTGAAACGGAGGCCCTTACAGGAGAAGCCGCCTCAATGGAAGGAATCGTTCCTCCAGAAGAATCCGCCCCTACAACGGAGGCGGTTCCCGCCATCCGCTTCTTCCTTCTCGCTAGGGCTTTAGCCTCCCGATCTGCAGCGATTTGAGATAAAGGATCACCCCTGCAAAGGGTTAAAAGAAATCATCAACTTGGAAATAAAAAGTACCTTGTACAAAAACGCGATAAGGGATATAGACCACGCGATCCCCCTCGCGGTAGGCAATCGCTACTCGGCTCCTTAGCATATGGAAGGCCTGATCATATGTCCATACAAAAGGAGGGGTACTCTTCAGGAACTTGATGACGGCGGATTCTTCCTCGCTGGGATAACCGAAGTTCAAACTCTTCACATTGGGCCGGCCCCAATGGCGAAGGAAGTTCGGATTTCCCTCATTAAACTTGATAAAAAAGTAAGAGCGATCCCACTCGCGGATCTTGTTCAGTTTCTCGTCAAAACCATAGTATCCGCTCTGGCGGATGAAAGTGAAATACCCCACCGAACTCTTGAAATGATGAAGCTTGGAGAAAATTTTAAGCGAGAAAGGAACCTCCAAACAATCCGCCAGAAATTTATCCAGGGTCAAGTCGGCCCATCCATTTGGATGTAACTGCCCGGGTGCGATTCCGTAACCGCCGAGGATGGAAGCAATCTCATCCGCCAGCGGATAAGTGAAGCCGCAGATAATCTGGGCGACGAAAATGGTGAAATACCCCTTTGGGTAATCGCCCGGTCCTCTATCCTCCCCGGAAATGATGGTCTCGAGACCTTGGAGCCAAGGATATTGCACCCGCAAATCCTCAATGGTCTCGCAACAAACTAGGCTTCCCGACCTGTCCCTCTTTGGTAACAAACGGGGGGTTGGGACAGGTGGCGGAATCAACTTCTTAGGGTCAAAACCTAGACCCTCGTCGGTTGTATTCGCCAGGTGGAGGAAGTCAGCGGGGTGGGAATCAGACCCATGAGAACTGGTTGAAACTTCATCAACCATCTCATCAACTTCATGAGAAACCTCGCAGACGTAGCTCTCATCGAACGGTGCGAAGTCAAGGTCGGGGTTCGACATGTTGAGGAAAAGAAATAAACAGAAGTAAAAAGCCGAACGAGGTACAAATTATGAAGAGGAAAACTTACATGGGAAAGAACACAGAGAAATGACGGAAATAAGAGGTCAACGCCGGAAAAGATGACGCCGGAAAAGAAATAACGAAAGAGGAAAAATTCACAAGTTTTTGAATTTTGAATAGACAAGCAAAAACGAAGCGTCCCCTATGAACAGACCCTAAAGGGCTCTTGTATCAAACTAAAGGGGAGGCATATGATGACCCGCGAGGCTAAACCGGGTCATATTCATTTCGCAGGCCCAGTCCATACTTAGACCTATGGTCTAAGATCGGATGGGACCCGAATAAAGGAAGCGGGCGCAGCGAGTAACCGCCCCGAATGGGACCCGAATAAGCGGAAACGGGTGAAGCGAGTAACCGCCCCGAATTCCTAAACGGAGCATCAAGACTCCCACTCAGAACCACGTTCGTTGCCATGAAAGCCACGAAAGGGACATGACCTAAAAAGGGGGAACCGCCCTCAGAACGTGGCCCACTAAGGAGTAACCGCCCTCGGCGGTTACCTAAAAAACACCTATAAAAGGCCTTAAGAACGAGGGAAAAAGGTATGCTCACAATTTTCCCCGCAATACTATTGTCAAATTACCAACCTTCTTACAAAAACTGACTTGATCGTCGGAGAGTTTTCCCGGAGATCCTGTCTCCGGTTCTGTTTTGCAGGTAACTCTGGCAGAGAATATCAAATCGGATCCGGCAAGTTATCATTTCTCTATTTATTTTATGCTTTAACTTTCAATTTGCTAGTCGTTACACGACACTATAACCTTCTAAGTTGGCATATTTTAATCTTATCCATTTGCATTTGCATCCTTTTAAGTCATAATCTGAATATTTGAAAAGATGTGTGTTTTCTTTATCTGAACGAATGTTGTACAAACAGATGATGAAATCAAGACAACCTGCAGCGACAAATAAAATAAATCTTTTGGATTTGAAATGTTATATATTTTAGTATACAAGTTTCTTACACTTTGTTACTACTAAAGAACCAGAAATCTAACACAACCGCTTTTGCCTTCTTTAATTATCCATCCTCCTTTTCTATAGCAGCAGCAGGCTTACCTTACGGCAAGAACCATTCTCCAAAAAGAAACATCTTTTAACTTTAGCTTACTTATAGATAACTCCAACTCACTCCCATATCTATTTCTCTTAATCTATAATTTATACATGCTACAAAACAAAACTCTTTTCTTTCTTTTATAATAGCCTATATACAAATTTGCTTCTTATCATATGATCTACTGACTATCCGAAATGCACGGAAGCCAAATATCATCAGGAGAAGATAAGAATATAAAATAATGTCAAATCTCTCAGTCAGAGAGCAGCAACTCTAACTCTGGTTGATCTGTCTTGGTTAAACTACTCATATACACATCCCCTTTCCCTTGATCACCAATTTCATTCTCCACATAATCCCTATCGAACCAATCCAGCTCGTTATCATCCTCTCTTGGATGCTCATCACTAACATAACCAGTCTCATTCCTCTTATTATTCTCTTGCATTTTAGTCTCAACAGCTGCAATTCTTCCAGCTTTTGCTTCAGAACTCTCACATATACAGGATGATGGATTTTCATGAAACTCACCCCTTCCAGGCTTTACCTCATTTGGCTCTCCCATGAACCCAATTTGGTGAGAATGAACCCTCGATGTAAATTCTTCCCAACTCATGTTATATCGGTTCAAGAACAATTTGTATAGCTTTTTAGCATTTGGCCTAATGGTTGGCTTGTGCCCAAAATATTTCCTGCAATTTCATGGAGATCTGAGTTGCCAATGCTAATGGCATGCAGCAAGACAAAGTAATTGATAGAACAAATATAAGGGTAACTCCTTTCTGGAGACTTTCAGTAGTATAATTGACTTTATGCCTAGAAGGTTGCTTACACTAAAAGGCGAGTTTTATTTTATGTCCAGTATGAAATATTTTGATGCTTACATTATTTGGTGGTGAAAAAATAAACAGAAAAAAAGAGAATAATTTTCAGAGGTAAATATGTTGTCAAAGTAACAAAAAGCTTTACTGGAAATGATTGAGTAAGCATACCTTCGTCCAGCTAACATTCTTGCCATGTTACCATTGTTGTTGGTGACAAAAACATCACTTTCATCGCAAACAATGAAGTCCAGTGCAGCCATGCGAGAAGAAAATTGCAAAAAGGGTGCCAACTCTTCCTTGCTGGCTAAAGTCTCTTTTGAATGCAGATTTGGAAACAGAGCCTTGAGAGGCGCTAGGGTCTCTTCACCTCCATATACTTCACCTGATGCCACATACATGTGAATATCACTTCCAAATCCTAAAGCTCTCAGCATAAGACCAACTTCCTCAGGTGTCAGGGGGCATCGACCCTGCCTTCGTTCTTTATCAGGGTTCTTTACCTTGTATTCAACCAAATATGTATATAAATAAGCATCTTCAACATGGGTCATAAACTGCTAAGAATGCCCAATATATATAGGAAGCTACAGAGGCCTTACATGCAAGGTTTTCCACCTTTTCCTGATTAAACCAAGTTCTATCCGTTCTTTTTCTCCTCCACCGTAATAGCATCCAGAGAATGCAAGCATATCAGATTCAAACCTAGAACATGATATATTCAAGAGTCTATATGAGTTGCTCTTCTGTGATGGAAATGGTTTTAGGAGGGAAGGGAGAGGGATATTCTAACCTTATCATGTATAACAAACGAATTTAGTTCAATCTATTAAAAATAATAATTATTTCCTCTACCTCCAACACAATCAACTACCTAACTTCTTCATGTGCATTAACAGATTCAGGAGCTAATTTACAATCCTAGTGAAAGAACATAGAGCCATACTACTTCCAGAACAATATGACAAGGACATGATGATTTGATAACTCACTTGACAATTAAATGACCATAAAAGAAGAATATTGATATAAAGGACCTTACCTCAAGTGCAGAGCAATGAAATGCTTGCTTTTCATTTTCATTCTTCCAACTAGCATTTTACCCATTTGAAGAATCTGATCAGTAAATTTCAAAGCATGGTAGTTGACTCTGCATCTTAACTTTTGTAAATCCATGTCCAGCTTATTTGAGAGTCTGTAATCAAATTTACCAAGCTGAATAGCCTGCAAAACAATTCAGTTCTTTCATGAACATTAGGTTACCCAAATAGCTTAAAATCTAAGAAATTTAAGCTTTATGGCTATGATAATTAACTCAAAACACTTTTGGAATCAGATTAAACATGTTCAACATAGTTAATGAGAACACCAACACTTCATAGCCACCTTTACACGTTAATAGTCAAGGTTTCTTAAGCCGATCATATTTGACTTTCACTGAGTATATCCTGCCACATTCATACTTCTCAGTTTCTATAATCTAATGCCACATTCTATGTTAAGGTTGAAGTTAAAATTTTCTTCATTCTAGGTTTGTTCATGACTAAAGGAAGGACAAATTAACTTGTCTATGTTTCTTGAACTAGATGTAGGTTTATTTTCCTCATCTAGAGACAGGATGGAAGGCCTTAATGGTAAAATAAATTCCATGAGCTTGTGCACAAAACTACTAGAACAAACTACAAATGAAGAGTGTCAAATCAAGTTCATTTCATGGATTTGGATACAATTAACTGCACAAATTTCACAGTAAAGCTAGAGCCAAACTAAAATTTCCACACCTTAATTCAGCGAAGCACAACAGAAAATATGTTTTGGCAATATAGGCATTTCTTTGTCTAAAATTGAGCACTTACATGCTTATTCTTGAAAACAGGTAAAACACGATTCTGATAGCATTTTGGAGTGCACTTCCTTGGGACCCGCATGTAATAGGGAGTCGCGGCTTTCCCTCCTTTTAATGGAAGCTGTTTGATGATTTTAACATCTTTTGAGAGGAACGAAATGAACCAATTAACATCAAAGATTTCAGCAAAATCACTGCAACATACACCAGATCAGTATAAACATACTTGAAAGTAAATAGAATTTGAAATGCTAACTTAAAACTGAACATGTTTAATAATACCTGGTATCTTTCCAGAAAGATTTCTGATCCAGCTTTGGAACAACAAGGGTAGCATTCAAAATATAAGCTGCAACAACAGCATCTGTTATCTGCAGCAATGAAAACTCTACATTACTCGAAACTGATTTAGCAGAAGATATTCATTAAACGCTAACATCTGCACTTGATTCATCATGGTGAATTAAAAATGATAATAAAAAATTATACTAGATTTCATGTCTCTAACATTTTTACTATGCGGATTGGGATCTTCCCCAATTCTTTCTGTTCTCAAATGTTCTGCAATAGATTATCCAAAAACAAAAAACAAAATAAAACAAAAAAAATTGGAGCCTGAGAACCTAAAGCTATTGCTCTTGTTGATTCATTTTCCAGATGTAATAATAATTAATAAGTGACAAGACAAAAGTCCAACCACAACTCCATCCATACAACAATTGCAAGATTAAACTTGAGTTTCATAATATCTTTGGTGAATTACATTAAAGGACGGCCCGGTCGCATTACGCGTCCCCGCTGAGCGAGGGTCCGGGGAGGGGTCCCACCACAAGGGTGTATTGGGGGCAAGCCTTCCCTTGCCAATTTAATTGGCAAGAGGCCGCTCCTAAGACTCGAACCCGTGACCTCAGGTCACACGGCAACAACGTTTTACCGTTGCGCCAAGGCTCGCCCTCTCTTTGGTGAATTACATTAAAAAAAAAAAAAAAAAAATATTGTAGAAATAACCATGTTAAATATTGACTTTATCTGAAACTGATGTTTCAGTAACTTTTCTCAAGAAAAGGAAAGTTAAAAGACTCACCCCTGTTCTTTGCTGATTTAAGCCTCCACTAGTAGCAATCAACAAGTACCGATTGTGATGAGTTTTGACACCAGCGGCTATAACAAACAAAACACAGCTCGATCAGATCAAATGGAGCAAGTGCGCAGTCTATAATAACAGGAGCTTGGAAACTACTTTTCCAGATGAGGGTAAGAAAGAAATTACTAAAACTTCTACCATATAGAATCATGTGCTATTAAGTCTGTTATCAAATGTGAAATGTAAAATCTTCAATGATCACATCGAGAGAAGAGTATAACTGTTTTAAGAGTCAAATTGGGAAAATCATTTATCACAAAGAAGAATGACTCCCGAAAAATAGGCATATTCCTCCTTTTTTTCTCAAGATTAGTTTCAACAAGAAAAAAATATAAAAAGTATTGTGTTGTTATTCAACCTAGCCAAAATCCAAATGGTAAAATTTAGATACTGTACAAGGAAAGTTACTGCTGGCGTTACTGCAACCATAGTAGAACTTGGATAATCTGGAGGTCCATAAGTCATGCTCTAAGCTTTGTCCAATCACCTGATGGATTAAAAATAAAATAAAAAATAAAGAAGAGAGACACATAAAGAAAGCGCAAATCAATGATCACCTTCGCAACAATCATCCAAACAATAATGTGTATAATAAATTCAAATACTGAAAGCGACACGAAACTGGAAAAACTCAAAAGTGATGAATCTAATCTCACGAAGTAAACTGTGAGTACCGGAAGACGAAAGATGGCCTCTGTAGCCTCCTCAGAAGCGTTGAATGAGTCTACATTTAAGGACTAAAAAGAGAGAGAAAATCGTGAGAATGAATTGAAAGAAGAGAAACAACAGTCATATCATAGGGCGGCAGAGCAGTGAAGAGAAAAAGAGTACCGTAGAGGTGGAGTGGCGGTGGTGGTTAATGAGAGGAGGATGATTGGAGAGGAGAGAGAAAGCAATGAAGAGGAGAATAAGGCATGAAGAGAAGGCGTAGAGAAGATGAAACAAATGGCGGCGGCGGCGCGTGAGGAGGAAAATCCGATGAAGAGTGAAAGCGAGAGTGCGAGAGCGAGTAGCGTTATCTCTTCTCCTTCTCTTCATTCTAGAGTTTTTCTGTAGAGGGAGAACGGAGCAGAGCATTTGTCTCATTGGAGAAGAAAGAGGAAGAGAGAAGCTGAGATGGTGTCAGCTAGAATCTTTTTTTTTTTTTTACATACAAACGTATTCTTTCTGGTTTTTGGTAAGTAGTAGTAGGTCCCACGCAAGGAAAAAGGGGAAAAACAATCTCTTTAAACTGGCCAACTCAGACGCCTCCTTATTCTTATTCTTATGCTGGCGGGAGGGAGGGAGATTTCCCGTTCGTCTTTTAAACAACACCTCTCAATTTTTCTTTCTTTTCAAAAACAATAACCATTAGTTTGGCTCCTAATTTATTATTTTCAACAATATTTCCTTGGATACCATCAAATTTTGGATTATTATTTATTATTTTAAATTAACTTTTGCAATCTACTATTTCTTTAGTTGGTTTGTTGCATTGAATAGGAAGGGAATAGTTCTTTTTCATTCCAATATTTAGTTAGATATTTTTTTTTATGTAATAGCTAATATTTCATTGAATATCTATTCCATAAGTGAAGGAACATGGATTCATTGATTTAATTAGGAATATTTATTTCTAATTAATAAACAAGAAAAACGTAAAAAAACGAAAAACATGAAAAATACAAAAACGTAAAAAATATGAAAAACGCAAAAACACACAAACGTGAAAAACGCGGTAAACATGAAACTGTAAAAAACGCAAAAAAAAAACACGAAAATGTGAGAAAACACGAAAAATATGAAAAAAAATGTGAATAACACAAAAATTTGACAAAATGAAAAAACGAAAAAAAAAACGTGAAAAAACGGAAACAAAAACAAAAAACCGTGGGAAAAACACGAAAACGTGACAAAAGATGCTTGTCTTCCTATGGTCTGCCTTCTTTACCATCCGCCATGAACTCTAGTAGCTCTTTAAGGGCTACCAAAAATGTTTCGCCTTCTAGTAAGTTTTTGCAACCTCTTGTCTTTGAACGGCTTTTGGTACAAATGCTTAATACTTGCTTCATGTTTATTGCTCATGGCTTTAACTGCTAGAGCTTTTGGACTTAATGCAGAACCTTTGGCGACTGTCCTCAGCTCCTGTGGTGGTCATGTTGACTCGGGTGAGATTCCAAGTGAATCGCCCTCCGTTGTGGTGTTAGATGAGGATGAGTAATTGGGTACTTTTGAAGGGATTAATCCTGAAGTTGGGGGCGAAGCTCAGACTGATATGCAGGTCGAAGTAGAAATTTCTGTCGAGGCTGAATCTGTGAATGCTTCGAAAGAGAATAAGCTCAATTTCATAGAGACAATTGTGCTACAGATTGGGGTGAAGAACTATGATCCGCAAAAGGTCAAGTGTTTCAATGGCTCTGTGAAATTGCCACACATCTCTCAACCTAAGCTGAAGATTTGCATGTTGGGAGATGTTCGACATGTTGAGGAGGCCGAAGGTGGAACTTTAGCCATGGTTCCTTTTGATAACACCGAAGAGAGCGCAGCTAGGGCTGATGAAGGAGTGAGGATTAACAAATCCTTAGGAAAATCCATCGTTACAACGATGGTTAAACAAAAAGGTGGAGCTCCACCAACTACTTCTTTTCCTTCGTCCAAAAGGCTCAGGGTTGCTTCAGGATGAAAAGATCCTCTACCTCCTATTGCCCATCTTGCCCACATACTCTACTATTCTCCTTTAGACTCCAATGCTTTGCGCATAACTTCTATTTCTCCTGGGGTAACTTCTACTGTTGCTTTTTCCAGTGATGGAGAAGGTTGATTCTTGACTGGCCTCTTTGGATCCTCGTTGAAGCAACCTTATCCCAAGAAGCCCTAAACTAATATGTGTTGGTCCCTTATGAGATATAATTAGTTCCAAAGGGGGTGAATGGAACTATTGGGTTAATTTAACCCTTTTTTAATTTCCTCACTTTTAGTTCAATAGCACAGCACAAAGGCAAGCTCGAAATCAGAGGCAAGTTTCGTTTACTGAGTTAGTCAATTAACAGAACCTGATTCTGCTTATGACCTTACTACATATAAGATAACACGGAGGAGCTTCTGTTGAAGACTTAATGGTTATATGATTTACTGATGCACAATAGTCGAGAGCGTTACTTATGAGATTATTTTTAGAGCAAGCAAATATCAGAAGTAAGTAAATGAAAGGGTTAGAGAAAAGTTACTCATATATTTATACTGGTTCAGCCTCCTACCTACATCCAGTCCCCAAAATACCTTTTTTATAGGTTTTAATCCACTAATGAACTATTTTAGCAGTATAGCACAAACCTTTACAATAAATATAGAGGTTCTGTAAAGTACCTTTCTTTATACTCCACACTCAACTATTTATCTCTCAACTTGTTTACTTATAACTGAACTAAACAGAAAAGCTTCTAATCTTTTTAACTATAGATGATTTCGTTCTAACTTAGAACACAAATGAGGTTCTAATTTTCTATAAGCTATTACACGAATTACAACAATGAAATGTGTATCAACTTTTTGCTTTTGTTTTTCACTTGAAGAATATATCTCAATTTTAGCATTGATGATTAATTAGTGCAAGAAGCTTTTGTGGGGCTTTTGTAGTGGAGCTTGAAGACAGAGCCTTTTAAAATTCAAAAAGACCATTGGAGGGAAAACGACTTCTGTCCTTTTTGAAGGAAAATAGGCAAACGTTTGGCAGCGGAAATATAAAAATTTTAACCTATTTCCTTAAACCAAGATCCGTTAATCGTTATTTCATACAAGGAAGGATAGAAGGACATACCTTTTATGATGAACTATCTACCGTTGCTAACGAAGTATCCTCAACTCTAGTTCCGAGTTCACGAGCACAAAGAAAAACACAAGATCAAACAAGTTAGAATCTCAATCAAGAAAACAATCAAAGTAGATTATCTCTAACAAATCAACACAAGATCAAAGAGAAAGAGGAAGAGATAAAATCAATTGAATGGAAGCAAGCAGTGCGATTCCGTCCTCTACCGTAGGGGGTCGAAATTCTCACTCTCCGGGATGATTAGGGTTGGCCGAAATTTGCAATAGAGGGAGGTATATATAACCTCTTGTATCTAAACCATGGTTAGATAGAATTAGGTTACTTATTAAGAGTTATATTCGGATAATACTCTTATTATTATTATCTATAATTATATTTAAATATAAAGATAATATCAACTTATTTAATAGGATAATAATTAGAATCAATTTAATCACAATAAACCTTCTAACTTAATTATCCTATAATTAATTTAATCCACAATTATAATCTAATTACAATTGTCAAAATTAAATTAATTCTCACATATGTCTATACACATGAAATTTCGCCTCCCTCTTTCTACATGGGCCTTAGTGGACTAAGTTAGGCTTCCATCCATTAATTAATATTCATTCCTCTTTTTGGTTCCATGTCTTATGCGTGACCCATTAGGTTCTTATTACTACTAGCCGTATACAACCATTAAATTAATTTCCCAAAATTACATTTAATCTTTGTATAACGGAATGAGTGCGAGGACTGTGATTAGAAGAACTGTAAACATTCCCCCAGAGCTATAAGAAGACATGTTGATTTCGTCGTTGACCTTTCCGTATTAGTTAAAGTATAATTCGATCCTTTATCAACTACATCCTTGAACATAATCTTATGACTATGGATTGTGTCAAGTCACATATAGCGAGACGTTCGTTTTACTTGTACAGACCGAGTTAACTTTGAATAGATAGGTTAAATGAAATCTCTATTTCAAGTCTTAAGCTATCACCTTGCAAGGATTTAGAGTCAAGTCTTACACAAGCGATCCTTGGACATATCTCCCATTTATCAGGAGTGACAAATGTTCAATCCAATATTAACTATTCTGTAATTACTTCCTATGATACCCAATGCCTGCCCTCACACACCCCAGAGTCATCTCTGTTATGGATCGTGTTTGAACAGAGTCAAAGTATCACATTACATAATCCAAAATCACTAATTAACATTCCTTTGAGTCTGAGGATTACTTATATCTATTAATACCAATGTGATGAACATGTGACATAGGATAAATCCATCCATCTTGTTATCTCAAGTCGGGTCCCCAATCCTAATGAACTTCTTCACTGGATCCATGTAACTGTCTAGATATCTGCATATCTGAAGCTTGCGAGATTAGCTCTCTGTCTCGATAGAAAACATTGTTACATGCAAGTCTCTACAGTATTATGTCAATCCCTATCCAAAACATATTACTTGACTTGGGGTGGTTTTAAGTTTATTAGTTTATTATAATGTTTTGTCTCACTTCATGCTTGTATGAACACTTTATAATCACTTTAAATAAACTTAGGGGTTTCCTTTTATTTAGACTTGTTTAGTTCTTAAAAGTAATTGCCTTTATATAGTTTGAAAACCATATCTTATTAAAACAAATGATATAAATAACAATTCATTTCCAGCTGGTTTATATCCTAGAACAATTGACTATAAGACACTAAACCCTGAAACTTTTCATCTTCTGTCTTCTGTATAAATTTGTTACCATTGCGAATGCCCATGCTTATGTCTCTTTGAGCCATGCACACTCCTAACTTCTGCTTTGGCAGACTGATGGCTTATGCATTTATGGCAAACAGTAAAAGTTGTTAGATGGGACAAGCTTTCTGTTGTTTGTACTTCTTTCCTCTTTAGAATGCGTTGTGTCAGACGCAGAGTCAACACCATCGTTTCTTGTCTTTCGGCTCCATTGCTTTTGGTCCTTTCTTGCTTCTAGATTGTTTCAGTCTCTAGGCCAGAACAAAAGGCTTTCGGCCTTTCTTCTACTTAAGGACTTTCTTGATTTTCTTTCTCTTTTATATTTCATCACAACACTTAACAAGTTTATTAGTACAAATAAATCAATACATAATTTTTCTACTAGAGCTATTTTTGGGAATTTAATTTTGTATTAAATATTTTTATCATAATAAAAAAATCTCTGTGGAAATCGTGTTTCAACAATATGTTTAGTTTAGCACGTATAGTGTAAGCTTTTATTGTGAATAAAACTTGTTTCTCCATTTACTGTCTGTTTGGTGTCGTCTTTTGAATGCCTTTTCTTTTTGTAGCTTTAGCTGGCTAGATACCTTTTGGGGTCTCACCTGGAGTATCCTAGGATTGCTGAATCCCTTAGTCAGTTGATAAGGATTCATTATGATAAAATTTTATTTGCTCAGGCTAGCGATCAAGAGATGATTGAGTTGAACAACATTCGTTAGGCTCGGGTTTGTTGCCATTTTTTTGCGTTTAGTTGTTTCTCCCTTTCCATAAGTTATGATCGTTTCTTCTTTTGAATTTAGACGATTTCTTCAAATGTTGAAGTTAATGAACGCCTCAAGGATGCCCTTCATTGAAACGAGTAGTTGGAGGCTCGACACCAAATTTCAATCAACCTTCAGGCTAAAAATGATTTGAAAAAGGCTCACGAACTCCTGCCCTGTCGAGATGAAAAGATTATTGCCCTTCAACATGAATTGTTGTTGAAATATGAGCAAAATGTATCGGCCAAGGATGTAGCTGAAAGATGTCGTGATGACGTGGGCCATTTTGAAACTGACCTTATAAATTCAAAGACCTTAAAGGTAGCCACTTTACCAAACCGTAACTCTACTAAGAATAACACTTCAATAACATTTAATCACTGAAACTTTATAAAGGTTGATTATTTAAATATTTAGGACCATAAACATGTCAAAAGTAGATAAAAAATGATATTTTGGAGAGTAAACGACTCGAATCCGTGCTATTAACTTACTAAAGTACCATATACAACCCCAAGATCTACTTTCATCCATTAAAATTCATAGGGCGAGCTCGTTTAGTGGACTTTAGATGGTTCAAAGGGAAGGCCGTTAACTAAAATACAACAAAATGGCCAATCTCTTGTAACTGGCAGGAGATCTACTGTATTTTTCAATAAATTATGGTCGATCGCCTATAACGTCTCGAAATCGATGATCCTTTCTAGAAATCTACAAACTCGAACAAAACTTAGAAAATAACCAAACAAATCACAACAAGACACACAATTTTATATACCCCTTAGTATATTGCCTTTTTAGCGTTCCTCTAGAGTGTATACGAGCCTAATAAAGTGATTCTCCACCCGAACACCTGTTAATACTCCTTGAACACCTCCAAAAGCTCCAAACCAAGTTTTTTTTTGTATTTCACCACCAATCCAACCCAAATCAACTTCCCAATTGATTTAAGTTTGTTGTAACACTAGTAAACACTCCAAACGAATCTTCTTAAACTTTCTAGTGTGGTATTTCACTTAAAACCTAAGCTTTTTCACTTTCTATCACTAAAACTCTCTTTTCTAATGAGAAGTTTCTCTTTCTCTCTCTAATTTTTTATCTTTTCTCTCAATGTCAGCCCCCAAAGCTCTCTCCATGAGTTGTAACCCTAATACTTTTTTTATTGAGCTTTTGGAAGCCCTAAACGTCAAAGAGGAGCCGTCACTTTAAGAAAAATGGATGAGGTCATGAAAGCCTCCCTTTTATAGGAAACAAGATCGCGTGTATTTTAGGGCCGATTACCAGTCAAACTTGGTCAGTTAAAGTCAAAAGTCTTCTAACTTTCCCGCGGTTCTCAGTTTTGCTTAATGACATGTGATCGACTGTATTATATAGGTGATCTCCTATAACACATATGGGATTTCTCTTTTCTCGCTTCTCTTTCACTTTCTCTTGGATTTCACTTAATTTCACTAAGTTTCACTCACTTTTCATTCAATTTCACTCAATTCCACTTGAGTTTCACCTCTCTTTCACTTTTTTTTTTCACATTCTAAGGAGTTTTGACTCTGCATTTCAAGACGGATTCACACCTCGTCAGACCTACACACAAGGTTAATATATGCACATCATAGGGATAAAAAAAATTCATGCTCACAACCGATTGTTCCCTTTATTACCTACGATGAAAAGAAAGTGCAATTTTTTTTATTTACTTTATATAGATTTTTTTTTTGGTAGTTATTTACTTTATATAGATGACATCCTTGTCATGGGTAATGATAGCAATGCAATTTGTCACTTGGTCACTCAACTACAAAGCAAGTTTACGATTAAAAAATCTTAGTCTATTGCAATATTTTCTTGGTTTAGTGGCTCATTGCACGTCTGACACTCTCACACTTAATCAACATATATACATTTGGAATCTTTTAGGTAAGTCCATAACGAATGATACTAAGGCTATTTCAACACCATCTTGAACCTCTACCAAGCTCAGTCTTAAATCTGACGAACCATTTGATGATCTAGGACTCTATCGGAGTGTCATTTGTTAACTTCAATATGTTACCATTACTCGGCTTAATATTGCTTACTCGGTTAACAAAGTTAGTCAATATATGCACCAACCCATTGTTGAACATTGGAAGACGGTGAAATGAATTCTACGTTATCTTAGTTCCACACCTTTTTGCAGTCTTGGACTCTGTTGTGCATGGTCTTTTGACATTATAAGTATGTGTATGTTGATTGGGGTAGTGACTTAGATGATTGTAAGTCCACCTCGGGTTATGCGGTTTTCGTTGGTTCAAATCTTGTCTTGTGGTGTTCTCGAAAATAGCGGACCGTTTCCAAATCGTCCACTGAAGTCAAATATCATATTCTTGCTTCCCTTGCATCTGAGGCTCTTTGGTTAACCATGCTTATGCATGAAATTGCCTATTCTCTTCCTCGTTTGGCTATTTTATGGTGTGACAACTTAAAAGTCACATATCTGACCCCAAATCCAATATTTTATGAAAGTTCCAATCACTTGGAACTTGACTTTCATTTTGTATGAGATAAAGTTGTTAAAAAAGAGCTTCGTATTTGATATATTCCTACATTGGATCAACCCGTTGATTCACTCATTAAGTTATTGTCCAATGTGTGTGTTTTTTTTTCTGTTACTAGACAAATTAATGGTTGAACCACCATTAATTTGATGGGGAGTAATAACCATATATATATATATATATATATATATTGTTGAGAATATATAGAATATTATTGTTTATAAGGTGTCCGCTATGGTTACTTTGTTTTTTATAAAGTACCGTTATATCTTAGATTTAGTCTGTATTGTTTGAATTTAAATTTGTAATATGTTACAAGTTATTATCATCATGTATTTTCTATTTAAGATAGCTTAATCTAATACGATATATTGGTTGGTTAATATTACAGTGAACAATCGGCTTCAATGATAAAGTGGTTGGGATGCAAGAAAATGTGAAATGGAAGTGTGGCAACAAAAGGAAAATATGGAAGTGTTTATTTGAAAACAAAAGTAAGTTACTAATTGAAAATCACATTACACATGATAAATTTAATTTTGTGATATTATAATTAGAAGCATTTCAGATTTAAATTACATGTCAATCTTAATCATACATTTTAAATCGACCATTTTGAGAGTATTATATCTGATAGAATGTAAATGCTTTCCAATTAAAGAAAAAAAACTTAGTTGATATACAAATTAATATATAAAATTGTAAACATTTAATATACTAAAAAATGCCTACTTTTATAGATTTCTAAATTATAATTAAGTTCGACGTGCTAACAACTAAACTAATTAGAATAATGCAAAGTTTTTTTTTTTAAATGAATTTAAAGTTTTTATTCATTCATTACTTTAATAAATAAATAAATAAATTGGATTCCTTTCGTATATTCTCCTATAGGATAAAACTTCTAAGAACTGTCCTAGGTGCTTTAAATATCGGTCGCTACAATTTGTACAGTAAAAAATTTAGAAATATTTCGCTGTTAAAAAACTTTTCGTGTTAAGAAAACTGTTTTTTTATAAGATGTAAAAATACTTTAATGTTTACGGTCAGCAACAATTTTACTTTTAACATTGACATCCAAGAGCAATTTTATCCCTAATGTTCGCAAGTTGAGTCAAAAAAATTATTATAAAACACATATATTTAATTCCTTATTATGCATCAATTGCATTTCAGTTAGTTTAAAAAAATATTTCATATTTTCAGTGATTTAATAATAGAATTCGAGATTAATATTTATAAATTTGGCGAAATATTTTAAAAAAAATTCCAACTCGTACAAAAGATAGTATTTTTTTTATTTTTTTTAAATTCATATTTAATCATATGTTTGTTATTTGTTATTAATGAGTGATAAAATGATGCACACGCAAAATGTAGATGACAAGATTCATAATCGAGAAAATAGTTTGATGAATAATGTCTCAAATTGACCCAACCTGTCAATATTAGAGATAAAATTGTTTTATTTTAAATGTTTGAAGTAAAATTGCTTTGCTTTTCCCAATCTTTTCTTTAAACCATGTACGATAGTTCGGTTTGTTACTTCGGCCATCCCATTAGTTTGAGGATGAGCTACCGAATAAAACCGAAGTTTAATGCCAAGGCCTTCACAGAACGAACGAAGAGCCTTACAATCAAACTGCTTACCATTATCAGTGATAATTGTGTGTAGAATTCCAAAACGACAGATGACCATTTTCTGCATGAAAGTATTATGTGAGACGAAGAAATTATTGCAACTGCTTCGGCCTCCACCCATTTGGAAAAATGATCCACAACAATAATTAAAAACTTCTTCTGCCTTCTGGCCGTTGGGAAAGGACACACAATATCAATTCCCCAAGTTGCAAACGGCCACGCTGGTTGAATAACTTTTTAAAGCTGCTGCTGGAGATTGAATAATTGGAGTGAAAGATTGGCATATCGAACATTTTTTCCACAAATTCAGATGTATCTCTAACCATTTTAAGTCAAAAAAAACCTTTGTAACCGAGCCTTTTTAGCTAATGCATCCCTTCCTTCATGAGCTCCACGTAGACCCGCACCAAAATATTATCGTACTTCTGTGTAACAAATCTCTAGCTAGGATTCTGATCACCTGAAAACACAACAACCGTCAGAAAAAAGGGTCGGAGACCGGCGAACCATCTCCTATGCTAAAGTCAGTAGATAATCGAGAGAATACCAAAGACTGAATGAAATATCTCAAAGTGATTAAGAAATACGATACCTGAATTCTCGGTATACTTCTACTATTTATAGATCATTAGAGTTGTACCTTTAGACACGTGACAACTTATGATAGATTAATATACTATATATTTGCGTGCCAACATGTTTATGAAAGTAAGAAGCGTGCATTTGGAATCCAATGGATTGATTGGTCCACGTGTCTCGAAAAATGCTCATCCGAAACTACGTTCGACAACGTTAAAATGATCAAAGCTTTGACCTTAATCCAAGCTTCGGTCAACACTAACCTTCCTTCTTGTCTTGAATGGGCCAGAACCCATCTAACTGGAATTTCTTAGGGGAATTTACATGGAAATTCAAATTTTAAAAATTATTTAAAGTTTTGTCAAAAAAAAATTTGAATTGTGTCAAGTTGACAGTTAATGGAATTTCTACTCTAAGTTCACCAACTAAAGCATTTAAAGAATTGACATTTACAGAAAAAAGATTCATATTTTGATATTATACTAATTAAATTATAAATATTGATTAAACAATAAATACTATTATATTTTTGAATTTCATGTAAAGAACCCAATTTCTTAACATAGGCCCAAATAACTTAATAACATAATATATATTTTATCAAAATAAAAAAATAAAAAATAGGTATGAAGAAAAGGAGTTGATCGCATCTCACCAGCCTTTATCTAAACTAGTCGAAAACCCGTACGATGCACGGGATATGAAACTTTTATATAATTTAGATAAATAAATAAATTGACATATTTACTTTTAAGTAATTTTATATCATGCTATGAAATTTTTTTATATTATGTATATTTTTTTATTGATAATTCAAATTAAATTAAATTAATTTTTTTTTATAGAATTTTAATTAAAGATGAATGATTTATTTATTTTTACAAAATTCAATGATTTGTACATTTTCATATTTTAATAATTTTAATACATTTTCATATTTTATATATAGTATAGGTTGATCTATACGAAGAATATTCAATCTACATTCTTTTAATAACTCTTTAATGTCACAATTATCTATTTTAAATATAAGTACGTTATTTTAATTAGGAATATTTTATAAAAGTGTCATTAAAATTGAGGAATATTTTTGCAAGTATCATTAAAATTGATGATAATAAAAAATTGAAAATGAAATTATAATTGTCATTTCTTACTGTGCTTGAAAATTAAATTACGAATTCCCAAACATGAATTATATTATTGTAATTATAAACGATAACTGAAACCAAAACAAAAATTAAATTACGAATTCTCAAACATGAATTATATTATCTTAATTGTAAACGATAAAGCTTCTCACGAAAATAATTTCATTGAAAAGCTAAGTTTGCTTATTGCCGACTTAAAATGTCATTCTTTCTTTCTTTTCTTCGCATTTGAATTGTTTTCATCTTTTGATACATCTTTCTCCTCATTTGAATCTTTTGGCCTTTTTCCTTCTCCATTCCCCTAATATAAAATAAAGAACAAAATATATCATGTCTGAAAGTAACTTTAGTTACAATAAAATGTTTGATTATTAGTGTAATTTTACATTATAATATAAGATTACCTTTGTATTTTTGTCATATTTTGCCTCTTCCAAATCTTTTTTTGACGTTATGTATTTTGCCTCCATTTCCTCATCATAAGCATAGATCTTCTTTGCAGTGTAATTTTGATACCCTTCTTTTAGATTGCAATCACTTAATCGAATTTGACATATATATTTTTTCCCTTCAATTCGATTGAATAAAACAGGTTTTTCACATGCAGAATAATTTTGTTTCTCCAATAAATCAACTGCTGGTATCCCTAACAAATTTTCTGCTTCTCTGTCAAAAAGTACAAATGTCGTATAATCACTTAACTCTTTAACTTCTATCTCGAGCTTATATCTGCAATTGTGAAAAAATAATATATATGTTTATAATTTTGTTCAATATGCAAAGAAAGATTATTGTAATTTTACTAATAAATTTCACCTTGGAATTGCAGTCCTTGGTTTTCGTTCACATTCTTCGCACCAAAATGTATCATCTTTCGATTTTACTTTCTTTCGGCAAATTTCACATGCCAAATAGTACCATCCGAATTTATCGTTGATGCTTTTTATTGTAGCAGCCATTGTGAAAGTCTTCTCCTGACCAATTATATAATTATTATAATATATTTTTAAATTTTTAATTAAAAAGCATAAAATTTACCTGCTCCTGTGATTCCCATTGAATTTTTTTAATATCATCTATATTCACTCTATTCCTGAACTTCTTATTCTCCAAATCCTCATTGTTGTCTTCATTGGGTATGATTCGAATGGATTCATTGGTTCTAACATTCCTATAAATAAAAAAAAAACTTATATAATTGGTTATTGACAAAATCATTAATATACAAAAGAATTTTACTTGTTCATAATTTCTTCGACTTCGGGAATGTTGAAATTCAAACATATCTTGGTTGATGTAGTCGAAGATATTGTATATTGACCTGCAATTAAAAAAAATATTTTATTTATTACATACAAAAATATATTCGTATCTATTTAATAATTATACTTACCCAAAAACTTCTTCACAGTCATTGATGTTAAAATAATAACCAATGGTTGATCTTTTGTGGAAATTGACCTTCCATCAAAATCTATGGCTACTTTCCCCCACAATGTGGCTCTAATCATTTTCCCTCTATAATTAAGTAACCAATTATAAATATATTTATTGATAAAAATAAGAGAAATTAAATTAAATTGCAGAAATATTAGTTACAGATCGCACTCATAATTCATTAGCTCGAGATCTACTTTCTTTCGTTTATTTTCACTAACATCAATTTCATTGATCGAGTTTATTGCTGTGATTCTTCCAACAACATCTGCAAAATTAATATCGTAAAATCAATTGAAATTAATATTTTATTTGAAACTGAATTAAATTATAAAACTATATTTCAAATATCTCACAAGTTAGAACAAAATTGTTTTCACATCTATCAATAAGCTTGTCAAAATTAACAAACTCAAATTTTTGGAGAGCAATTTTGCAATCAATATCATCCACTTGTGTTACTTTAGTTGTTAGAAGAAACACAATCTTATGCTCATTAGGAATAGGCCTATAGCTTTACGAAGCTGGTATAATTTTGAAGTTCTCAATAATATGAATTTTGCCTTCATGTAATTTGAGCTTTACGGATAGTTCCATGAATGGTGCTACCCTATTTTGCAACAAAAAAAAAATTATATTAATGAATTTTCAGTTTTAATGAATATATAATATATCAATGAATTTTCAGTTTTAATGAATATATAAAAAATATTATATAAATACCTCTTCATCTAGCAATATCATATCCAAACTCATTACATAATTATTTTCTTTTGTGTTAAGTGCTTCCCATAATCTAATAACTCTGACTCTTATTCTCCATGTATATTTTTCGGTAGAGAGGTAGCTAATTTGGTTGAAGCGAGCCTTAATTTGCAACATTGCCATACTGCACGAAAATATATCCATTTAAAAACAATTCATAAAAAAATCATATAAATATAACAAAATTCATCATAGCCGTACTTGAAGATTTAAGTTCGTGGGGATGTAAATTTGTGAATAAAAAAATCACAAACTCCTTACATTATATAGTACAATAAATTGTAACAATTGATGTAATAATAATACTTATTAAATACAATTAATTAGTGCAATATCTCTTCATCTACCCTGAATTGTTATATGATTAAATTTACAATTATTACTTAATTAATTAAATGAGCTTCATTACTTTTATTGTAATTGGTAATCACCATTAATATAATTTCATATATGCATTAATATAATATAATAACTATACAAATTCTTAACCATACCAATTCTCCACTAACTCGATTTTGATATTTCCTATATTAATATAATATAATAACTATACAAATTCTTAACCATACCAATTCTCCACTAACTCGATTTTGATATTTCCTATATTAATATGATATAATAACTATACAAATTCTTAACCATACCAATTCACTAACTCGAATTTGATATTTCCTCTATCTAATTAATTATATTATTTTATTATTAAATATAAAATTTTAATTAATTAAAATCCTTTTTAATCTAGATTTTTAAATGTTTGACAACTAATGAAATAAGCTTCTAAAACACTTCTCTCTGCTTCTAAAATTATATATAGTATAGATTCAACCCAGCATCCAATGTAATCTCAGTCTCGATGATATCCATGACTTAGACTAGGAATAGTTTATAATAATTCATTATATATTACTTACTAATATTATTTTTCTTGTCCATTTTTATTAAAACTAAAATGGTTATATGATAGATTGAGATATTTTTTATGATCTCACGAGGCTTTCATAAAAATAATTTATGAAATTAAGTTCCTTCTTCTTATCACCTAATTTCTATTTTACTATTATTTATGTAAACAAGGAAATGATGACATCTTGATATAAAAACATGGTTTCCAAATTAATATTCAAGTGAGTAGTAGTGTTTTTTTTTTTTTGATGAATTATTTGGAACGGATTACAATACAAAAATATTTGGAAAGGTTTGTTGATTTGTTTAAAAATTGAAAAAAGAAAAAGAAAATAAGAAAAGAGGAGTGTCAGGTATCTTTCTGTGTGGTGTGGTTGGCTTTGGAATCCGTATCGTAGAGACGGAAATCAAATCCAAAACTGAAACAAAAGGAAATTTCACTCACCCCACTTCAAATCTCTGATCTATCTCCCCATTTCAAAGTCCAAATCTCGGATTCAACTCTTCAAATAGTCATCGTTAATCTCACCACTTCAACTCCAGGTTTTTTATTTTTCTTTTCTTTTTAATTTGTGCAATTGATTCCCTTCATGCTCTTTTATATTGCATGTCTCGAAATCTTTCCTCTGCTGGAGAATGCTAATATCTAGGTTTTTTCATGTATGCCATTTTTTTTATTGATTATTTGTGAAATTGTGTACCCATTTGTGAGGGGCACACATGCCATTTAGTTAGCTGATGGCGCTCTCCTTCCATGTCTTCCTCTTTTCCCGTCTGATACTGTTTCAGTACTTTGCCTCTGGGTTATGAGTATGCAATTTTACTATCTCTGTTACAGAAAAAAGTTAGGTAGTTTCTCATGGAATTTTGTGTTTATTCAACTGCTAGCAATATTTTTTCTTGCGTTTTTGTGCTTGTTCCTTATTGTATTAAGTGTTTCTAAGCAGTTCTAATGGGAATGGTCTAAAATAAATCCCCACCAGTTCAGTAGTTCTTCTAAATTTTTTGGGTTCTGTAGGATTTAACTCTTAACTTCCACTGTGTGGATGAAAGTTCAACATCATGTGCAGTTATCTTCTGTTATTGTTTGATGGGGACTTTTTCTGGCTTATAAGTCCCTAACTGTTCTCCTTGTGATATCAATACTGAAATTAATCTGTGTAAGAGAAAAAAAGAAAACAATGGAAGAAAGACATGAATACGAAAAAAGACATGGAGACAAAAGTCACTGTTCAAGATGTGGTTTAATACGTATCTCTTTTTTTTTTACCAGCTCAGCATACAAATCAGCGAGCAAGGTTACAATAATATCAGTTTGGAAAACTAAAGGTGTGTGATAAGTTGAGGGGCACTTTGATGTATTAAGCCTCAAATTAAGAATGAGCAGTGCAGGTGAACTCAAAACTTCCAGCTCTGAACTGGACTTGGATCGACCCAATATTGAAGACTACCTTCCTTCTGGAATCTCCATTCAAGAACCTCATGGCAAGCTTCGCTTGTAAACCCCTCTCACTCTTTTCCACTTTCTTTTCTTTTTTGTCTTTAATCTTTCAGTATTATCCTGGGATTTCTCAACTTCCACACAAAGACCTTCGAGGGGTTCTGTCTTGTTTATTATTTTGCTTTGACAATTGTTTTAGGCGTGATTTGCTTGACATTTCTCCAACCCTAACCGAGGCTGCTGGTGCAATTGTTGATGTGAGTTCCTGGATGTTTTGTCATATTGAAATTATTTATACTAATTCAGACCTACATGATTGAGAATACTTGGAGTTCTTTCAATCATATACTCTCACTTACTGCATTTTTGTCTTTCTTCTAATTCATCATAGTAACTTTAAACAGGACTCATTTACAAGATGTTTCAAGTCTAATCCTCCTGAACCATGGAATTGGAATATATATTTATTTCCCCTGTGGTGTTGCGGTGTGGTTTTTCGATATGGGATTTTGTTTCCACTCAGGTTCTGATTTCTAAACATGACATATTACTTTATGTTGGATAAGTGAATACTTTTGATTTTCATGCTCCATTGACTTATTATGATTTTACAAAACCTTGACATAACATAACACAGAAATCATTGTATGCACAATATTCAGACTTTTGGGCTTCTGGAAAATACTTTGATTGCGATAAGAATCGCTACATCAATGGATGCTGTTGTATTTCAGCTCTCTGATGTTCTTGATGAAATATGCAGGGCTCTAGTCCTGGCAATAGGTTGGATAATTTTCCTTTCAAGTTACATTCCTGTCCACTTTCTACTGAAAGGCCATGACAAGTTGAGAAAAAAGCTAGAGGTACCAGTATATCTCTTGAAGTTATTTCTTTTTCTCAAGTTTTATCTTTTATGCTATACTACCTTTTAGTGTTCAAATTATCTTCTTTTATGTGAAAGTGTATTGAAAATTCTGGATTTGCACATTTGAATGTTCTGATATTTATCTTGTCTAAATGAAAACTACTTTTGTTAGGCTAAATAGACATCACTTTTCAGCTGTTTAAGTGCCATCTTCTTTTACTTTCCTCCATATGGAAGTCCATTCAAAGTTTGGATGTGTATATTTTGAAGGAATTTAGCCTGATATGCAGATTGTTTAGTTTTGTTCTGCAATTGTAAGATAAATTTACAGTTTCAGGGACATAATATTGGATAGAAGATACCTGAACTACCAGATATCTCTTGGATGATAGAATGTAGAATAATATGACAGCATCCACGGCTTGGGGCTGCTAATTCCGCTGAAAGTGTCAGGACAGGCCATAATACAATCATTAAGCCCTCAATTTTGGACTTCTTTTGTTCTTTTTCCTTTTTTGTGGTAATGACTTAGCTTGGACTTAGTCATATGGAAATTCTCTAATTTTGCTCCACCCTTATTAATATTTTGTTGGATAGGTTTTACTTGTATCTTTCTAATGGTTGTTCATCGCTGTGCTAAATAAATAGTGTTTGTTTGATGGATTAGTATCAAATGGTTGGATTCAGGTGGAGCTAAAAAAATGTTATCCTCTTGTTTTTCCTGTAATCTGCATAAAAATGAGAGTGACTTGTTATGGCTTCATCATTTGCACTTGGATATCTGTTTGTCTTACATAACTAGCTTTGTTGCATGTTTCCGCAACTTAATTTCAGTTTTCTTTCATCCCAGAGGTGTTTGGTGGAGTTGATTTGCAGCTTTTTTGTGGCATCATGGACAGGAGTTGTCAAGTACCATGGGCCACGACCTAGCATTCGACCTAAACAGGTTTTTTAAAGTAGTATTATCTTATAACATTTATGTAAATTTGGGACTCTCTTATGGTTTTTAAATCTGAGCACGTGCAAGTAATTTGCGTAAGTTTGCATTCTGATATGAGTTTTTTCTATCATGATTTTAACAGGTTTTTGTGGCCAATCATACCTCCATGATTGATTTTATCATCTTAGAACAGATGACTGCCTTTGCTGTTATAATGCAGAAACATCCTGGTTGGGTTGGTAAGTCATAAATATTTTTTTTCTGCAATCATTGATACAGCTTTTAAATGATTGAAGCAATGTTTTTTCAATAATTATTATATTCAGTGTATGGTAAAAGAAAAACCAAATTGCTATAAAATTGTATTCAACTGATGAAGTCCAATGGAGTTTTATATATTCATTTGAAAGGTTTGATGGTAGGATATCATTGCATAGCTTCACATTTATTTTTGAAAGATTCATAATTGGAGAATGGGATGGGATCAGTGATTAATTAATTTTTGCTCTCTATGCAGGACTATTGCAAAGCACTATACTTGAGAGTGTAGGATGTATCTGGTTCGATCGTTCAGAGGCTAAGGATCGTGAAATTGTAGCTAAAAAGTAAGTGAAAATGCAGCAGGGGAATTTTTTTTTTTTATCGCTGCTCTGGTATGAGGGCGAGCCTTGGCGCAACGGTAAACGTTGTTGTCGTGTGACCAAGAGGTCACGGGTTCGAGTCTTAGGAGCGGCCTCTTGCCAAATAAATTGGCAGGGGAAGGCTTGCCCCCAGTACACCCTTGTGGTGGGACCCCTCCCCGGACCCTCGCTCAGCGGGGACGCGTAGTGCGACCGGGCCGCCCTTTTTTTTTATCGCTGCTCTGGTATGTGCATCATGATTATAATTGTGTACATGTTTCAGGTAATAATAGTATACATGTTTCAGGTTAAGAGATCATGTTCAGGGGGCTGATAATAATCCTCTTCTCATATTTCCTGAAGGGACTTGTGTAAATAACCACTATACTGTTATGTTCAAAAAGGTATTGGGAATTAGAAAGAACACTTGTTACTTGGTCTCTTTCTTCCTTTTTGACCCTGAACCTTTGTTTCCTTGGTGATTTATAGGGTGCATTTGAACTGGGCTCTACTGTTTGCCCCATTGCAATCAAATACAATAAAATTTTTGTTGATGCTTTTTGGAATAGCCGGAAGTAAGGATCTCTATGTTATGTTGTTGATGTTTATTTTGTTAGAATCTTTAGAAAGATCATTAAGTCTTGAACTTTCATTTTGATATTGTTTTTCTAAGTTTATTTTTTATTTTTTTTTGCAACAAAAGCTGTTTACTGGAAATGCCTTCATTCAAGTTGAGTTGAACTAGATGGCAAGATATGTTTCCTTGAAGCTAAGAGTCATTAATTTTTGGTTCCTTGATCGAAAGGATATTTTATAATCAAGTTTATAAACCATGTCCTATTGACTCACCATGTATAGAAACCATGTTACACTAAGATAATATTTTTGGTGGATATTCCATATACTTGTGTAGTAGTTCAGCCGAAAATGAGAGGTAGAGAAACCTCTATTCACAGCTCAGCATAATTGGCAGAAATGATAAAAAAAAGAAAAAAAGAAAAATGATCATTCCTGATAAAATGATAAAGGAAAGAGAGAAATGATTAGTGCTGATAATGTTGGAGAGTATATTAGCAAAGTACCCTTCCTTCTGTGTTATTTTTTTTTTTTTTTGCTTTCTAGAATTGTTATACATGTTTCTTTCTTCTTTATGCTAAATGTTTTGTTTATCTTATATTTTTTAATTTTTGGATACATGATTAGTTATCAAGATGTATTATTATGCCCTTGTTCATTTTACAGACAGTCCTTCACAACGCATCTACTGCAACTTATGACATCCTGGGCTGTTGTTTGTGATGTCTGGTACTTGGAGCCCCAGAATCTGAAACCAGGTGAAACACCCATTGAGTTTGCAGAGAGGTAAATTACTTTGTTGCAAAAATTATCAGAAAGTTTTTGAGAGGTTGAGTTAGTGTTCTTTGCAAAAGAAATTTATTTTATAGAAGCTTTACATTACACTGCTGATTGTTTTGAGTATTTCATTGCAGAGTCAGGGACATAATATCTGTACGAGCAGGTCTGAAGATGGTTCCCTGGGATGGATATCTTAAGTATTCTCGCCCTAGCCCAAAACATAAAGAGCGAAAGTAAGTCAAAAACTGCTTCTAATTTAAATTTTCCCTAGTTTGTTCAAATAGCATACGAGGGCGAGCCTTGGCGCAACGGTAAACGTTGTTGTCGTGTGACCGAGAGGTCACAGGTTCGAGTCTTAGGAGCGGCCTCTTGCCAAAAAACTTGGCAGGGGAAGGCTTGCCCCAGTACACCCTTGTGGTGGGATCCCTCCCCGGACCCTCGCTTAGCGGGGACTCGTAGTGCACTGGGCTTCCCCCTTTTTTTTCCGTTCAAATAGCATACAAGTTTTCTTCCTCTGTTTCCTGGTTTTAGCTATCAATTCATATTTACTATTGCACAGTCAACAAGATTTGTGCCAGCATATGATATGGATCGTTCTCTGACAGCTCTTTATTCTTGTCAATAACACTTCTGCCTTTACCTGTGCCTGTTAGTGGTGTACCTTGAAATGCAATTTCACATATGGTCTCTGTTGATGCTTAATTAGTTCTATTGCTGGTTTTAGCGTTATAACCATATCATTGCTTATTTCGTCATTCTCTTCTCCAAATTATGCTCTACCTAATTCTGCATTGCAGTAGATGTTTTATCTTGGGGTGAGATGACTTCTTCAAACATGATTTTCTGCTTGAATGGAATGATTGAACTCCAATAATTGCTGAATGAACCAATATGAAATTATTTGAAGACTTGAAATATAGAACTTTTAAGTCTTGGTGTTAATATTTTGCGATTGCACAAAAGTGCATCGTCCTAAGGAAGAATAATTACCATGACATCATCTTTCAAGGAGGATAATGTTTGTAGGAGTTTAGAAGGTGCTATTGGGAGCAGAGGAACACTAAAGGCAATCTGAAATTGGAAAGTAGGAAGAAAAGATCTTAAACCATAGTTATCAAAACTCAGGCTCAAAAGGTGAGCTCTGTCCAAGAGGCTCGTGCCCGAGTGTACCTTTTTGAGCCTAGGGCCTTGCTAGAGGCACACCTAGGCTCAAAGTTAGAAGCTACACATTGTATTTTGGGATCCCTGAGCTAAAAATAGGGTGTTTTAATCTTTACCCTTTCCTATGTATATGATCTACGACTAAAATTGAATTAGACTTAAAATAATTAAATGACGAAGGAAAGAAGATTTGGACAGCAGAATTATTGTAAAGAAAGAAGAACACAAGAAAATGCTGCTCCATTTTGAAGAGTTTATAAATATCGCAAATGGAGACTTCAGTCTTGTTGAAAAGTAGTTATTAGACTATTAGTTGATTAACCTAGGATTTGGTTGAACTTTAGTTTTTAGATTTGGAATTTTTTATTATGAATTATGATTATGGAAGAGTTAGTAGTTCATTTGGAATTTATTTCATGCATTTTATGATTATGATTATGGATAATTGGATATAATTTACTATTGGACTATCCGTTGCATTCTAGAAATGTTAAAATTGTTGTTATATTTATGATTTTATATATTAATTTTCTTTAGTGTGCCTCGTGTGGCTCAGGCCTAAGGCTCAATCGTGCTGCTCAGGTGCGCGCTTGAGCCTTACACCTAGGCTCCAAGGCGACCTCCTGCCTTTAATAACTATGATGTTAACAACAATGAAACTTGTACCAAATAGTCTAATTCATTATAAGTAAAGCTTGGCGGTGGGAATTGGTTTAGGAACATATCGATGCTTAACTCCCAAACCTCTTAGAGGCACATTCACAACACATTGTTTCCAAATAGTTAATTAGGAAAAATCCACCAATGTTTCACAATACTTGAATCCTTCCTGTTTCAAAACTATCAAATTTAGTCCTTAAAATTTATGTTAAATCTAGGCTTTGATTGTTTAACTACAAAATTCACTTAAGTTAGCACTGACATTTTGAATGTCATTCCACTTTAATGGCAATTGGCAACTTAGTTCTAAGGTCCTAATGTTTATGAAGTTCATTTTAGATTTCAATTTGATAGATCTGGTCCTTCAAACAGTTTTTCTTGTTTCCTGTGGAAGAATCCAAATTTTCCATTTAATTCTCATTAAAAAAGATCAAGTGCCTCTTTAGTTCTCCTTGTTTGAGTGTAACTAGACATCATGGCACTCCATGCAAGATCATCATTTCCACTCATTTGGTGTTTTGACAACATTTTCATTTTGTCTACCTCACTCATTTTATTTGCACACAATTGATAAGTATGTCCTAGTCGAATACGATTAGGAACCACATGTACTAGTTAGAGTTGGTTTAGGTTTTATCAAATTTGATTGTGTGTATATATTGATGTGTTTTGTTAATAAAGGCAAGCTTGAATTATTTTAGAAATAGATTACTTACATGGTTTTTGGGAGGACTTAGAGGAAGTGGTGCAACAGGTTCCTAGGGATGAAAAGATGGTACTGGGGTGATCTCAATGGACACGTGGGTTCGGAATTCGCATCAGCCTATGACTTGAGTATCATGAACACATGGTTTATGAAGAGAACATCCCACTTAGTGACTTATAGGAGTGGCGGTAATGCGAGCCAAATTGACTTGGAGAAAGAGTTATATTGATTGTAAGGTGATCCCTGGTGAGAGTACGACAACCCAACATAGAGTAGTGGTGCTTGATTTTCGAAGTAAGAAATGTATAAGAAAACGAACACCACAAGTGGAGACTAAGATTAAGTGGTGGAAATTGCAAGGGGAGAATCAACAAAAATTTGTGGATGAGATGACCAAAAAAAATATTTGGACTTGTAATATGGATTTAGATATAGATTCGATATGGACTAAGATGGAGCATAGTATAAGGGAAGTAGCGAAGGAAGTTCTAGGGGAATCTAAAGGTAGCATGCCACCGTGTAAGGACACATCTTGGTGGACAGAAGAAGTACGACAAGCAGTAAAGAGTAAGCGAGAATCCTATAAAATATTGGGGAAATGTAAGAGTGATGAGAACTACGAAAAATACAAAGAGGCTAAAAGGGAAGTAAAGAAGGTCATACTACGAAAAATACAAAGAGGCTAAAAGGGAAGTAAAGAAGGTCATACGAGATGCTAGAGCAAAGGTGAATCGGGATTTGTATACAAGATTGGATACGAAAGAAGGGGAAAGAAACATATATAGAATTGCTCGGATGAGAGATAGGAAGACGCGAGATCTCGGAAAAGTTAAATGTGTGAAGGATGTGGACCAGAAAGTCCTAGTTGGAGATAAGGATATCAAGGAACGATGGAGGTCATATTTTGATGACTTATTTAATGGAGATCGCAGACAAGATGTTGGAGATATAAGTATCCCTCACGATATGATAAATCATGAATGCCTGCGGAGAATTCAAACGGGTAAGCAGTAGGACCTGATGGCATCCCTATTGAGATTTGGAGATGTTTGGGAGAGAGAGGAATCGAATTGTTGACGACGTTCTTCAACAAAATTTGGAGAAACAATAGGATGCCATCAGAATGGAGGAAAAGTATCTTAATCCCTTTGTATAAGAACAAAGGTGATGTCCAAGATTGTGCAAACTATCGAGGAATCAAATTAATGAGTCACACTATGAAACTTTGAGAGTGAGTGATCGAACAAAGGCTAAGGAGGACGGTGAAGATCTCGGAAAACCAGTTTGGCTTTATGCTGGGAAGATCAACTATGGAAGCCATCCATCTAATGAGACAATTAATGGAGCACTATCGAAATAAGAAGAAAGACTTGCATATGGTTTTCATTGACTTGGAGAAAGCATATGATAAGGTACCAAGGGAAGTACTTTGGTGGGCCTTGATAAGGAAAGATATTTCGCGGAAATATATTGACATCATAAAAGACATGTATGAGGGAGCATATGGTATCATATGGTATCAGAGCTCTAAGAGTTTAATTCCCCGATATTTTTTTCCCAATCACTTTCTCAGTTCGATCTATCTCTTTCAAGTTCTCAGGTCAATCTATCTAGTTCTTTCTATTACAGTTCTTTCCCAGTTCGATCTCCTTGTTTCGTTCCTCCCTCTGGTAAATGTTTTTTCTTTTCTCCTTTCCCAACCGTTCTAGTTTCTCATGATCATCTGTTCCATTTTTTAGTCCTAATCGATTTCTTTTTTCTTTCTGATCAGTTCTGGTTTCTCCAAATCATGGCAATTCGAATTTCATGCCTAATCAAATTTTTGTTAGTCAATCTAACGCCTAATATAATTTTCTACTATGGAAGAGCCAACTAACCAATAACTTGAAAGGAGCACGTTTATTTTCCACATCTCGGCCTCAACTCCTCCAAAAGGCACGTATGTAGATGATTGGGAAGCTCAGAGTTCCCAAGTCCTCACTATCATCTATGGTTTCGTCTCTAATAACATGCTCCCACGGTTATTGGGTTATGAAACTGCCAAAGATGCATAAGACAAGCTTCGTACGACCTTTGCTGAAGGCACTCGTCCTCAAATTCGGTAGATAAGGCTAAAATGTTGTTTGATGAGTTGGCAGCTTTACAAAATCCTACAAGTATGGATGATTTTGTTGATTGAATAATAGCAGGACTCAAATTTACTTGTAGAAGAAGCTCGACTCGAGCCTATTACTTAAATATCTCCCTATGTGATCAGTATGTTTATCATGGGGGATTTGACAATCGGGGACGAGGGTGTGGTTGTGGACGGTCCAACGGCCAAGGCGCGTCCGACGAATATGGACAACAATTTTAGCTTGGACGTGGCAATTCAAATTCAACGGCGTTTAACACTGATTATTCTGCAATCACATGCTATAACTATAATGTAACGTGAAGGTACACTATTCCGGTACTTTATCTTCACCAAATTTCAACCAAAGCCATCGACATAACAATCAGCTAGGTAATCTTGCAACTGCTAATCGAAATCTGCCTTGGGTCATGGATACCAGTGCTACTCATCATTTCACCTTTGATTTGGAAAATCTCGCCCTTCATTTCCAATATCACAGTCCCGAGGAAGTCACTATAGGTAATGGTTCTAAACGGTAAAAATCTTAAATTAAAAAATGTGTTATTTGTTCCTTCGGCTTCTCAAAATTTAATCTCTGTTAGATCTCTTTCCTCATTTAACAATATTTCTGTTGAATATTTTGCTAACTCATTTTTAGTAAAGAATTTCGCAACGAAGGAAATCATCCTCAAAGGGGTAGAGTAAAGATGGCTTATATTATCTTCCAAAGCTTCAGTTCTAGTTTCAATAAACTTTGATGCTTTATCTACGGGGCATGTTCGTATAAGTCACCCAACAATTTCAGTTGTTAGAAAACTCATTTCTTCTAATGTTATTTTAGCTTCAGATAACTGAACAATTCAGAGATCCTCTTGTCCTTATACAGAAAACAAAACAATTGTGCTGAAAGAAAACACCGTCATATTGTTGAAACTGGTTTGGCCCTATTAAATCATGTTCGTTTGTCTGTTTCCTTCTGGTCTTATGCGTTTGATATTGTTGCTTATGTAATCAATCGATTGTCTACGTCCACTATTAATTTTGCAATTCCATATCATTTACAAACTTCCGAATTATTCACAAATGCGTATCTTTGGTTGCTTATGTTATCCTTGGCTTCGCTCATATAGTCCACATAAACTTGCATCTCGGTCTACTAAATGTGTCTTATTGGGTTATAATCTACTTCATAAAGGCTATAGTTGTTTTGATCCTATCTCATGAAAAATCTATATCTCACGTCATGTGTTATTTGATGGACATGATTTTCCATTTGAGGAGCTGAGAAATAAAATCACTGGTATCCATGGCTCGACCCACATTATTAGCAACTCCTACAATCATTGTTCTTCTCCTGATACATAATTCATCCACTTCGACTCCGTCTGTGACTGGTTCTGATGGTGTAGCGTTAAAAATTCCCGCAACATCACTAGTCTGGCCTAAACATCATCACACCGTCGTATCGTCTTCCACACAAACTATCAACCCACAAAAGTCACTACAGACTACCCGTCGATAGGGGCAATTAAGAATCTGATTGCTATTCACGCCCTCTGTCCTCCATTCCAATTGACCTAGAGCTATCATCAGATACACAAATTAGTGTTTCATCTTCCCCACTAGTTCATGCTCTTCAGGAACCTCTGTCTCGTATTCATTGGATTGGATGGTCACTAGATCCCAAGTTTGGGACATTAGAACCTGGGATACCCACTGCTACAATATTGAGAGAGCCTGCAACATTTTTACAAGCTTCAAAATCACAGGAATGGAGAGATGCCATGGGATCAAAGTACAATGCATGATGGTAAATGGCATGTGGAGCTTGGTCCAACTACCTCCAAATGCGAATCTAATTGGCTGTTAATGGATTTTTAAAATCAAAACGAAGGCGGATGGCAACATAGAGAGGTATAAGGCACGGTTAGTGGCCAAGGGTTATCATCAGAGACCTGTGAAGCACCGATACTTCCCGGAGGTCACCGTACGCGTATCCGATACTCCGGGTGCGGGGATTCGGCGGGATACGTATGGGACACGCCCGGGAAGTATCCCCTTTTTCTTTTTTCTTTTTTTAAATGAGGGGACACGCCGGGGATGCTTCGGGGATACTTTAGGGTTTTTTTTAAAAAAACTTTGAAAGTATAAGGGTTTTTTTTAAAAACTCAGAAAATATAAGGATTAAAATGAAATAATCCCAGGATTAGTAGTATATACATAATACAGGCACGAAATCGATTGAACCCTAAACTAAAATTGAAAATCTCTCGTGTGCTTTTTTATGAATTATTGACTTGAGAGTATTATTTGTGTTTTTATAATGACTTTATGAATATGATTTGTGATTTATATATTTATGTATCTTTTGAATTTTCATTATAAATGATATATATATTATTAATTATATATAAAATTTGCCGTATCCCCGCCGTACCTGTATCTCATAAATTTTAGAAATGCCGTACCCGTACCCGTACCCGCACCCGTATGCGTACCCGTATCGGTGCTTCATAGTCAGAGACCAATCAATTTTCTATTCGGACTTTGGGACGACTACATTACTTTTTGGGTGTTGAAGTTGAATGGAGTTCCATGGGGCTATTTTTGCATAAAACCAAATATTGTAAGGCCATTCTTGAAAAGTCAAATATGCAAAGTAGTAAACCGGTTTTGACCCCGACAAATCCCACTGACAAATTGAGCACCATGGATGGTGCATTGTTAATTGGTCTCGACATTGTACAGAAGTTATTGGGTAGTCTTCAATATATCACCTTTACCCATCCTGACATGTCTTTTGCGGTAAATAAAGTCTCTCAGTATATGCACATGACTCGTGAATCAGATTGACTTGCTGTCAAACGTATTTTGCGCTACCTAAATGAGACTTGTTCGTATGGGTTAACATTGCATCGAGGTGACAGCCTTGGCCAACTACAATTGAGGTGGAGATCAAGATGATAGAAAATCTACGAGCGGGTAAGCTGTTTTTCTAGGCAGATGCCTCCTATCTTGATCCTCACATAAGCAGCGGACAATTTCTTGATCATCCACGGAGGCGGAATATCGGTCGATTGCATCTGCCACATCTGAGGTAACTTGGATACAAATGTTACTCCGTGAAATTGGATTCCCCGTAACTTCTCCCATCTTATGGTGCGACAATTTGAGTGCAGTTTATTTAACTGCCAACCCTCTGTTCCATAACAACAGTAAACACTTAGAAATTGATTTCTATTTCGTCCAAGATAGAGTTCGTTCCAAGACACTAGTTGTGCGATGATCAAATGGCGGATGTCTTTACCAAACCAATGCATTGCGGGAGGTTTCATTTTCTTCGTAACAAGCTTGCAGTGTGGTCCCGCCCAGTACATCTTGAGAGTGGTAACAAGTACGTCCTAGTCGAATACGATTAGAAACCACGTGTGCTGTCCTAATCGGTTTCGTGTTCCTAGTAGGTAGTATGGGTACAAATCTGTATAAATAGTTGGTTTCCTAGTTAGAGTTGGTTTAGGTTTTATCAAATCTGTCTTTGTATATATATTGATGTCTCAGTAGTGTTCACATGGACCTTGGTGACCACATGAAGTTGGTAATTCCCGTTAGATCTAGGCTGCTTAAAATCCTAAGATGGAATTCAAAGCATCCTAAGGATTTGATTTAATCAGACTAGATCTAATGGTGAATGACCAAATTCATGTGTTCATCAGGTCACGTGAACACTAGTGATTGATGCCTTTTGTTTTGTTCATAAAGGCAAGCTTGAATTATTTCAGAATAAATTACTTGCAACAATTATTTAAGGCGCAAGACACATTAAGGCACCAAGGGGGTCTTGGAGCCTAGGCACAAGGCTCAGGCATGCGCCTGAGCAACCCAAGGCGCACTAAAACAAAATAATATATAAAATTATAAATAACAACACTTAGCATTTCTAAAATGCAACAAATAGTTCAATAAAAACGACCTTAATCATAAAATGCATGAAATAAATCCCACTGAACTACTAAGACATGATTATAATTCATACTGATAGAGTTTGCATTTTATAAATATGTTCTGAGTGTCTATAGAGTACTATATAGTTGCGTGAGTGGATGAAGAATGTAATGGGTATTGCCTAAAGAACAAAATAATTGAAGAATGTAGTGTCTGTGGAGTACTGTCCATTGTGTGTGCATGTGAGACAAGAGAATAATCAAATTTAATGCTAGCAGAAGAAGAGGAACGCTCTGTTTTGCAGTAGAGCTGTGTCTTCCTAACCCACTGACACAGAGAGAAAGAGTGAAAGAGAGAGAAGCATAACATAAGAGTGGCTGCTGCATGTGCTTGTGGCCAGTCTCCTTCAAAGAATCGAAGAAATAGAAGAGTGAATCAGTAAAAGAGTGAATCACAGGTCTCTCTTGTGCGTGTTTTGTTTCTTTTCAATTTTTTTTTCTCCTAATTTAATCCCATCCATTTATCATACGATTGAGATTAGAACAACTTATTATAATTCAAAACCCTAAAAATTACTATACTTGCGCCTAGGTGCGCTTTAGACAAGGCTACAGGCTCCACAAGGCGAACCCCAGGTGCGCTCGTGGTGCACATCGCTCGCCTCTCTGCTGCACAGGTGATAAGCCCTGAGCCTAGTGTCAGCCGTGCCTCATTCAAGCTCAGTCTTGTGCCTTATTACCCCTAGGTGAGGCTCTGTTTAAAAGGCGCTCGCCTTGTGAGGTAGCCTGGGCTTCGTAGGCTCTCCTCAGGCGCGCCTCTTCTACATCAGGCGTTTTGAATAGGTTATTAATTTTTTTTTGCTCTCATTAAGATAGAAGGTTGATTAATCTCAACGGTTGTCCTACTTAGCAAACTTAAATCTAAACTGTTGATCCAAGTAAAGAAGGAAAAACAAAAGCAACTCCTCCTGTGAGAGCTAGGCCATTTGTGTCACTTATAGATGAGGAGGAGGAAATTGGAGATGAAAATGATAATGAAGAGGACCATATTAATCTTGATGACGACGATTATTAGTTTTTTTCTGTTCTTTTTGATTGACAATGAGTCGTGTTTATTAGTTTATTAGCTTTAGTTAGGTTTAAGTATATGAAATTAACTTGGTGTTTTTGGCATTTAATATTATGTTTCAATGTGGTTTTGTCTTGTTTGTGGGTTACAAGTGTGTTTTTTAGTTCACCGTAATTTGTGCTTTAACTACTAATACAATATTAGTAAGATTAGTATCAAATATTGGGTGCCTTCTATGCTTACTTTGTTTTTGACAAGGTAAGCTTTACTTTGTTTTTTCTACCATTAGACGAGCTTACTTTATCAAAGTTCATCACCATCCAATGGTAGAAAAAACAAACTAAAACTTACTTTGTTAAAAACAAAGTAAGCATAGCCCAACCCTCAAATATTGATATTTAGATTTTGTATGTAATTTTTTTTTTCATGTGCTGTGCCTGATTGCGCTTGAGCCTTGCTAGGGCTGTAAATGAACAGAGCCGCTCATGAGCGGCTCGGTGATCGATTCGATAAAAGCTCGGCTCGACTCGGCTCGATTTGTAAACGAGCCGCTCGTGAACACGATTTACTGGCTCGGTTCGTAAATGAGCCAAGCTTGAGCAGGCCAAAGCTCGGCTCGAAAGCTCGCGAGCAGGCTCGATTAGAACATTTATGAACAAATTTTAGTTTTGTGTTAGTTCACAAATATCTAAACTTAATATTATTTCATTTGCTATTAGATGAGTTCGTTCACAAACATAATAAATGAGTAATAGACGAACTATTTGTAAGCATCTTGTTTATTTATTCACGAACTTTGCTTGTGAGCTTGTTTATCTGCACATTAAAGAGTTATTTGCAAGTAAACTTCACAAATATAATTAACAATTTACTCACAAACAATTCATGGTTAGATAATTTTCTTAATGAACCAAGTCCAAAAGAGGATTTTGGACTCGAAACAAGCTCGAAACTCGGCTCAAGCTCGTTGAGCAAGCCAAAGCTCGGCTCGGGCTCGGCTCGTTAATTTTATAGCGAGCAGAGCTTGAACAGGCCAAAGCTCGGCTCGGCTCGGCTCGATTACAGCCCTAAGCCTTGCGCTTAGGCTCCAAGATCCCTTAGTGTCTTAGTGCGCTTTGGACTTTAATAATTATGATGTTTACACATCTATAAGCCCATATATACACCACTCATAGTTCCATATTAGCTAATCTTCTATGTTATCATTTATTATTATTCTTATTCTTATTGTTATTATCTGTCGTGTGTGTTAATGTTTTTTGCATTTAATTGGAATTGAGGTTCAAACATGAAAGTGCTCATGTGAAAAGTATGATCTTTTGATATTGTCTAAAAAAAATAAAATATAAATGAAACTACTCTTCAGTAGTCCTGGAATTTTTATTGTAAGAACATGTGAAACCGTGATTAGATTATTTTTAATCAACATCTTCATGGTTTTCAGTCAGAACTATATCAAATGGAGTATAATTTTCTTAAAATTTGTTGCTAGAGTCTGCATTTTCTTGTATTATATATTGAAATTTTCAGGGAGAAATTGCAAGTAAAGTAGTTTTTGATTTTAGGAAACTTGAAATTAATATTGTATTTTGTATGTCAGGCAACAAAGCTTTGCTGAGTCAGTGCTACGTCGTTTGGAGGAAGAGAAGTGAGGTGTAGAGTTGGTGTTAGTTGTATTTATAAGTCAATGTAGGGTATGATATGATCTTTAGCAGCAGTTAAGGTATGGATATGAAAAGAAGCTACATTTTAAGAAATTTGAAATCAAGTTTGTCATATTTTTCTGTGGTTGGCTTTCACAAAGTAAACAAACAATAAAGCTCTGGAAAAGCATACGTTATTGTAGCTCCATTTTCATTTTTTTATTTAATATATATATGCAGAATTGTGTTGATTTATAGGTGGATGTCTTGAGCAAAACAGTCATAAAGGTCATACAAATAGTCTTGAAAGTTTTTTATTCTTCTTCTAATGGAATTGAAACTAGATCGATATAGCCTGTTGTTATGGTTAATTTTGTTCCTGATTGACGTCTTAATAAACTGTGTAAATGTGTATAGTTAATCCCAGCATCACAGAGTAAGCTAGGGTAGAGTTTAAGGATATTTTTAATTATTATTCTAATTAATTTCAGTTTAAAAGCAACTAACCATAATTTGGATTTGATTATTTAAACTAATTGATACCCTGAGAAATATTTTTAGAAAACATTTTTTACACGGGGATTAATATCATCTTTTGGCTCAGGAAGACTCACATCAATCGTCTGATCTGAAGTAAGGAATATTTCCTAAAGATGCGAATAGTACTTTCCAGTCACGTAGATGAATATCCACCATCCATTCTAGTATATGTACAGTGATGAAAGGAGAGCCTTTGGATCATAGGAGGCAGTTATATAAAGGACAACGGTTACGTGATAGAGCGCGACGTCTGATGCCATAACGATCCAAAAGTCTTAGGTCTAATGGAGCGATGACATCTGACAACACATTTGTTATATGGCATGGTGCACTACTTGATATTATTATAGTTTGAAGGTTGCAGAGTCGATCAAAGATCGACATGTGCCAATGAGTCATTAGGGCACACCGTCATGATTACAACAGTTACCTATAACAACTATATATATAGGGTGAGAAATCCATAAGAAGTATGTAAATATCATAGTCACTAATATTCCTTTTCTCTAACTTTTCTTCAACCTTTCTAATTTAAGTATTAGAGCGGGTTCATCGGACGCCAGTCCCTCTTTAACCAGTGTACTTCCATTTCAGGTTACTCAAGGAGGTTCTAGAAGATTGAACATACTACACGACATCAATTGGTACGGTGAGCGTGGATCAACAAGGTTTCCCAGTGACCAATGCCTCTAGTTACTGACTTGGCTCATGGAGCGACGACTAGTTGACCTCTAGGGCCTATAATACAAGGAGAAGGGGTGCCAGAATCTTAATCAGATTCTCGATAAGTCTCCCACGACCAATGCCACTAGGAACCCATGGACCCCCAACATGAGCAGTTCCTCTACGATATCAGTAGACAGGTCAACTGTAACCTCACCCATGTTCAACGGGATATGGATAGCATCAGGGCGAAGAAGCAACATAAATGACTGAAATGAAAGACAAATTGCGAGTGGCAGAAGAGGTTATATGCCATACCAACCGAGAGAATACTTGTGCCACATGGCAACATTCCCTCTGGTAGTTTGGCCATTACTAGAGGAGTCCATCACATCCAAAAGCTAGAAATCCCCAGAAGGAGGGCAGAGGCAGCGCGACGATGAGTACATGAGCCCAAACATCGCTCTAGAGATAGAGAAGATAGGGAAAGAACTGAACCACAAAGGCACCGACAGCTGTGAGACATGCCGGGAGAGAGGCAGAGGCCAGTAAAGGAAAAAGATGACGAGTTCATTAGTAAGCGTGAAATGTATGAGATCATTCGAAAGGAGTTGCAGAACGGCTTCGCTGAGACTGGAGTTCAGATAGGACCTCTAGAGATAGCTGATACATGCACTCCACTGTCTGCGGAAATCAGGCGTCACCCGATGGCCATGGGGTTTCATATCCCTACCTTCAAGGAGTATGGAAAGGCAGGGGATCTAACCACCAATATGAAAATTTTCGGAAGAGCAATGGAAGCCATGCCGAAAATTGATGTTGTCCTTTGTCGTGTTTTCCCAACAACAATGAAAGATTCAGCAGCTTGCTGATATGAGCAACTCTTCCCAAGTTCCATTCGGAACATAAACCAGATGGCTTCATCCTTTGTTGAGAACTTCATACCGTCCATCTCCGAAGTAAAAACGATGCAAGATTTGAATAGGGTGGTCCAAATTGAGGGAGAAACTCTAGCTCAATTTATTTAGCGTTTCTAGGCTTTGGCCATTCGAATTAAGGAGTTCAATGTGGGAGGAGCAATAAATTCTATTGTAGGAAACCGTCGAAGCCGAGCCTTATAACAAAGCATCGTCACGTCCAGCCCCAAAGATTTCCAGGACATGGTGAAGAGGGTGAGAAGCTACACTTGTTTGGACGAGCATAAGCTGAACCTTTTGCTGAAGGATCGCCTCGGTCCAACCAATGACAAAAAACCCTCGAAGGGAGAAAAGGACAAAGATCACAGAGATAGGGAACAACAAAAGCAACGAGAGCAAAAAGTCAAGCCTTGTATCCTTTTTAACGCTCCCAAAAAGGAGGTTTTATGTTGGGTAGAAAATAATAAATTGCGTATCCAGTACAAAAAGTATGGAGAAGGCTCTTGAAGGGAGAAGACTGCAAAGGAAAGAGTACCAAAGGGAATCATCAATATGATAGTAGGAGGATTAGGTCCTAAGAGAAAATGGGAGATTGCCAGTCCGAAGAAGGTAGGTGAAACTTTGCTCGACTTCTACTTCGGAAATCTTAAAAGCAAATCAGACCAATGGCATGATGACGCTTTGGCTATTAAGATGATAATTGTGGATTTCCGAATTCATATGGTTTTTATGGACACTGAAAGCTCGGTAAACATCATCACGTGGAAATTCGAAAGCCTTCCTACAAGCCAAGACAAACTGCTTCCAAATACGACTCCACTAGTACACAGTCCCATGATTGGGTAGCATCCGCCTCAAAGTAGAAGTGGGAGATTCTGGACCAAAATGGAGGACTGCAGATGAATTCCTAGTACTAGACATGACCTTACCCTATAATGCAATAAATGGTAGGCCTCTGCTGTCAAGTTTTGACGGCGCTTTGCCCATCCGACATTTGGCTTGGAAAATTCCAACGGAGGAGGGTATGGCAGTGGCTCAGGCAACCAAATGGTGGCTCACTAGACCTACATGGCATTCCTCAATATGAAGCCCCAAGTAAAGGATCAAAAAGAGGAAGATACCATTTCACCAAATGGGTGAAAGTCGATCCGATGTCAATGATTATTGCCAACCGTTATTGATTTTGTGGATAGACTAATACTTATAAGGTATGGAATTCCACATAATCATTACGGACAACAGGAAGCAATTTGATAGCAACTTTCAAAACCTACTGCCAGCACATGCACATCAAGTTTCAGTTCACTTTTGTGGCCTATCCATATACAAATGGATTGAAAAAAGTAATGAAATAGTCCAAGGCTTGCAAACAAGGCCAAGGCTCATTAACTCTGACTGGTGGACCAATTACCAAGTGTCTTATGGGCTTACATGACCTCCCCCAAGGGAGGCTACGGGAGAAACTCCGTTTTTCCTGATAAATTATTTTTCCACATTGAGCCTTTAATCATTGATTCTGTTATGGATTCGCCCCATATTTAACTTTTATGTCGAGTTAAGGAGGCAGACATCGTTAGGGCGACTCGACCTATTGACGTAGATAAATAAAAATAAGTGTTTATTGACTAGGATAGATAAAGCGTAAACAGTAAAAGAAATCACATAAATCAATTTCTAGTAGGTTTCCAAACTCGATATTCTCCTCTTCCATTTCGTGATTTTCAGCATTAAAATCGTCAAATCAATCTTCTCCCCTAATACCAAAATCCATTTCTAGCAGATTCTTCCAAGCTCGATTCCCAGGTTGAAAGAACCTAGTGGAAATTGATTTTTGTAATTTCTTTTTACTTTCTTCTCCCTAATCAAAAAGTTATTTTTTTATTTGTTAACACGGAAGTGAAAATGTCCATGTCAACATGCTGAATCCCTCAAAGACACGTGTTGCCCAAATTCCATGGAAAAGTTAAGCTTCTATCCATATTAGGAACTCGAATTCCTTAACAAACAATCCGTACCTACAAAATAGATTAGGAGCCTCAAATAAGTTTAATGAAAATAAGAGGCCAAATTTAAACATATTATGAAAAAGTTTGGTTTGCTTCCTTTTGGATTCTCTTGGTAGGTCGAAGAGAAAGAAAACTTCTGAGCATGAAGCAAATCCAAACTTTTCTAACTTTTGAGGAAAAGGTAGTTGAGATACACAAGTTTTGATTTGATCTTTTTATCTCTATCACATGATTTAGAATTTCAGATTTTGAACCAGAGTTGCTTACCGCTTCCGGTTCCTCACTTACCTTGAGTGATGCATGTGACAGTGGACTTGGTTCTACCTTTTTGTCGTTCCTCAAGGAGACGGCTTGAGCTGATTCCCTTTGTGGGATTTTATGTTTTCCTTTATGCCTGGGAGAGCATCTCGGGATTGCTCTTGCATCTCATGGTTTATTTGAGCCAATTGGTTGCTCAAGTCCATGCAAAACTCCTCATTGATTGTAAGTTGGGCTGGCATTTCTTTCAAAAGGGACAACACCTCATCTTGTGAGCTAGAGGGTTGTGGAGGAACTTGACTTGCTTGTTCGTAAGGAAACATTCCCAATTCGTTTTCCCTGTGCTCATTAACAAACCTGTTTGGAGGCCTCAACATGTTAGGTTCCCGTAGGACAAATTTGAGTGTTGAGGTCTCCTCCAATCACTATCATAAAAGCTATAAGAATTGGGGTTATAATTGTAGCTTTGGTGATTACCCACAAAATTTACACTTTCATTGGTATTGAGGCTCAGTTCGCCATCAAGATATCCATTTTCTTATTTAACTTGGCCATGGAGGGATTGGGAGCCTCATTCTCCAGGGCATGAATATATTGTCTTGATGGGATAATAAACTTCTGAGCTTGCCACTGGACTTTTTCTCGCCAATTCATTGATCAGAGAATGCTGAGAAAAAGTAAAGTTTTATAGCACGAAAGTTGATAAGTAAAAGTTTACAGTTATGAACACAAAATTTAACAACCAAAAATCACAGCTATGAAATATTGACAAGTATAATCAAGGTTTACAAGTACAAGATTTAACACTAACAGTCTATGCCTATGAATATATGAAGCAAAACAAATCAAAAGAAATTACAGGTACAGAGTTAATAAAAGTTTTATGTTTATACAAACAAAAAGGCAGATTGAAAATACAAGAAGAAAGGTATGAATAATTATACACAGATATGAAGAATGGTTTATGAACAAGTATAAAAGGTATAAAATAAAAATTATAAACATAATGAATTCCTAAACTAACAAATTCGACATTTGGTTCGATATTGCAGAGAAAATAAATCCCCGGCAACAGCGCCAAAAACTTGATGCGCCTCGTGGAGGCTCACTAAGGGATAAGTGTACCCCGTCATTATCAAGTAATAAAATCTAGACAAGTCCAGGTATCGAATCCACATGATTTATTTCTACAAGTATCAAGCTACTCAATTTCTAGTGTTATCTAGGCTTTGAGGGGGTTTGAGATTGAGTTTTGATTAAGTTAAACTACTCCTAAGTGATCTTTCACTAATGTAATTACCCGAAGGGATATGGAATGGTATGATAATGATGGATATTGGATGTTCAGACAACCAATTAAAAAACTAATCTAAATCACTTATGTTCGAGGCGATTAACCCTACTTATCATTCTGTGGTTCCTAGTTCGTGATTCCCTTGTAAGACCGAAACTAGCTCTAAGGCTCAGCAATTTAGGCTTAATCATCTATAAGGTCGTCAATCTTATAGGCTCTGACTAGGTCAGATTCAGCTCGCAATATGTGCCAACTTAATTTTTGGATTTATGAATGAGTTAAACCAATCAGACAAAGCGTACGACAAAGATTAAATAAGTAAATCAATTGAACAAAACAAGAACTAACTTATCATTAAAGCTGAAGAAATATTGTCATGGAGATACAATGAGCATAGGATGCATTGACTGTATCAAGAGCTAAACAAGTTATGAAAAGAGTAAGAAAATCCCTTTCAGGGAACCTGTCTACCACTGCAGGCGTCTTCCTAGGACTTAAGGAGGAATCTTGAATAATCCTCGGTGAGCGGAGCTTCAAATGTTCTTCAATGGAGGTTGAAGGAGATGGAGGAGGTTGAGAGGATTCTCCAAGGGGGGAAGCTAGGGTTTTACAATGAATGAAAGATATCTAATTTACATAATGAAAGTCCTATTTATAGTTGCGGTTTGAGTCCCAAGTCTGACCGAATTCGTTTCCTTTTGCAGGTGGGAAGAGTGGGGTCAAGTCGTGGAGTCGTGGGGTCGGGAATCAATCAAAAGACTGATTCCCGCAGGCCAGCTCGACGAGCTGGCCAGCTGGCAACTGCCATCTCGCCGTCACACTAGCAGTGCCAGCTCGCCAAGTTGGCCTAAAAATGCCAGTTTCGACGAGCGATGATGTCCAAATACCCCGCATGACTATCAGGTGTCCCCGAGACGCGATTTTTGCCCGAACTTGTTCCTGTTTTGACCTGCACACACACGTAAACTCCAAATGACATTAGTTCCGAGGCAAAATTGACCCACCAATTGCTTGTTTTGAGTGAACACTCCGTTTGGTGCGACTTTTGGTGGATCAATTAGCCATAATAGATAATTGAAAGTTAACATACGTGCTAGTTTGGCAATATTTGCCCAAAAACGATCAGAAAATGAACTTAAACCACAAAAGTAAATAAAACATATACAAAATCTAACTAACACATATAAATGCGAGAATTGCTCGCTTATTAGCGAAAAAGTAAACTAAAACCGTCCTAAAATCGTACCTAAAGATAGGGGTTTTTGACCCCTGTCAGTGATACCATCAGATTCCCATGAACTCGAAAGACAAAAAAGAGACAAGCTTCACCACCCACGAGGGGACATACTATTACAATGTTATACCTTTCGGTCTCAAGAATGCCGGAGCCACGCACTAAAGGTTGGTGAATGAGATCTTCAAGGACTTGATTGGAGACAATGTGGAAGTCTATGTAGACGATATGATCGTTAAAATCCGAACAAAAAAAGAGCATGCAAAAGACCTCAACATGGTATTTACAACCTTGAAAGCATACCATTTGAAGCTCAAACAGGATAAGTGCACATTCGTAGTCTACTCAGAATTTTTTTGGGGTTTATGATTTCTCAAAAAGGAATTAAGGCTAATCCTACCAAGATCCAGGCAATTCTAAAGATGGAGCCTCCAAAAAAGCTCAATGATGTACAGAAGCTGAATGGCAAGGTCAGCGCACTAGGACGTTTCATCTCTTACTCAACAAAAGTGTGCTTGCCGTTTTACAAGAGCTTGAAAGGAGTGGAAGACTTCCGGTGGACAACCGAATGTTAGGCCTCATTCGAGCACCTGGAAATTTTCCTGGCATCTCCCCCTTTGGTGAGTAGGCCCGAAGCAGGGGAAACACTCTACCTATATATCATTGTAAATAATGAATCAATAAACACAATCTTAATAAGATAGGAGAATGGGGAGTAATTCCTAGTGTACTATGTGAGAAGAGTGCTAAGAGATGTTGAGGCTAAATATCAATATTAGGGAAATTGGTGTATGTTGTGGTGGTAACAACGTAGAAGCTTCGACATTACTTTTAAAGCCACCCCATTGTGGTCCGAATTGATATGCCATTATGAAAGATCCTCCAAAGATCGGAAACATTAGGAAGATTGGCTGAATGGGCTTTAAAACTCATAGAGTTTGAGCTTCCATTCGAGCTCTACATAGCTTTAAGGCACAGGCTTTGGCATACTTTCCGGTCGAGATACTGGTGGATATGAGCAACTTGGAGCTCTCCGAGAACACTTAGGAGCTATTTGTAGATGGAAGTTCAGGCAAGGAAAACACCAAGGTCGATGTGTACGTGAAAGGTCCACAAGGAATCACGCTGAAATATATGGCGACACTAAACTTTCCAGCAACAAATAATGTCGCTGAATATGAGGCAATGATTCAAGACCTCTATATCATGAAGGTCATTAGGCAGAACCAAGCAGTGGTAAAGAGCGATTTGAAGCTGGTGGTCAACCCATCAACCAATCAATATGAGCCTAATGAGGACTCAATAAAGTTGTACCTCCAGTTGGCCAGAGGTATGTTGTCAGAGGCTAGATTGGAGGGTAGACATGTTGAAGTCCAGAGAATCCCAAGGAGCAGAACGAGAAAGTGTACAGACTGATAAAGTTGGCATGCACTCCTGATGTACCTCGCCTTAGTCCCTACATGGTGGAACAGAATGCAAGGCCAAGTACTGACAAAGTAAATGTAATTCTCCTTGATGCCTCGACACAATGTTTCTACCCGATTTATAAGTATGCGACCATAGGAGAACTACCTGCCGATCGAAACAAAAGAACTAAAGTGCTGATAAAGGCCGAATGCTATTCGACAATACGGGAGGACCATTACAAAAAGTCATTTAACCACCCATGGTAGAAATGCGTGGGCTTCGAAAAGGCCCAATATATCCTTAAGGAAATCCACGAGGGAGATTGTGGGTCCCAAGAAAGGGGGGAGGCATTTGTCAGAAAGGCCTAGTTGCATGGATTCTATTGGTTATTGATATATAAGGATGCAACCAAGTATGTAAAAAAGTGCGAGGCTTGTAAAAAAATATTCACCGTTGGTAAGATCCATCACCTCACTCATGAAAATCATCAACCCAGCATGACCTTTTGCGACGTGGGGATTGTGGGTCCTTTCCTTAAAGCCAAAAAGAAGAAGAAGAAGTACTTGCTCGTCGTCATAGACCATTTCACCAAATAAGTGGAATCCGATCCGATGTCAACGATTATTGCCAACCGTTATTGATTTTGTGGATAGACAAATACTCATAAGGTATGAAATTCCATACACAATCATTACGGACAACAAGAAGCAATTTGATAGCAACTTTCAAAGCCTACTGCCAGCACCTGCACATCAAGTTTCAGTTCACTTTTGTGGCCTATCCATATACAAATGGAATGAAAAAAGTAATGAAATCGTCCAGGGCTTGCAAACAAGGCCAAGGCTCATTAACTCTGACTGGTGGACCAATTACCAAGTGTCTTATTGGCTTACATGACCTCCCCCAAGGGAGAAACTCCGTTTTTCCTGATCAATTATTTTTCCACATTGAGCCTTTAATTATTGATTTTGTTATGGATTCGGCGCTTATTTAACTTTTCTGTCGAGTTAGGGAGGCACGCATCGTTAGGGCGACTTGGCCTATTGATGTGGACAAATAAAAATAAGACTTTATTGACTAGGATAGATAGGGTATAAAAAGTAAAAGAAATCACATAAATCAATTTTCAGTAGGTTTCCAAACTCGATCTTCTCCTCTTCCATTTCGTGATTTTCAGCATTAAAATCGTCAAATCGATCTTCTCCTCTAATACCAAAATCCATTTCTAGCAGATTCTTTCAAGCTCGATTCCCAGGTTGAAAGAACCTAGTGGAAATTGATTTTTGTAATTTCTTTTTACTTTCTTCTCCCTAATCAAAAAAGTTATTTTTTTTATTTGTTCACACGGAACTGAAAATGTCCATGTCAACATGCCGAATCCCTCAAAGACACGTGTTGCATAGCCTTTGTAAAAAACAAAGTAAGCATAGTCTTTGCCCCTTATACATGTAAAGTTGAGTAGCTTAATTATGCTTACTTTGTATATATTTTAAAATAATTTTGGCCCCTTTATATTTGGAAGCTAAGTGGTTAGGTGTCTCATAACTTATCTTTATTTCGTTACATAAAAATCCCCCTTGTTTTTCGTTTGTGATATTTTGTTAGAGTTTTGGTATTGATTTTAAAAAGGGATAAGGTACTAAAATAGGCCTAAGATTTTTGGAGAAGTATTAATTTAGGCTCAACGTTCAAAATAGCACCAATATAGGCTTAACGTTTACAACATAATATCAATTTAGGCTTAACGTTTACAATATAGCATCAATTTAGGCCTCACGTACAAAATAGCTCCAATATAGGCTTAACGTTTACAAAATATATACAATTTAAGCTAAACGTCATAATTAAATTAATCATATTATATTCTTTCCATATTAACTTTATATGTTATCTTTTTATTTATTTTTATATTCTTATTTATTATAATACAGTTAATTAGTATTATTGCTCATTAAGATCTTATATTTGTTTTTCATCAATAATTGACTACTAAATTTTATTGCTCATGTAATATATGCAAACTAAAAGTAATTGAATATTCACAATATTTCAAACACTAACATGCATCAATACTTTTAGTTTGCATATATTACACGAGTCATGGAATGGTTGATGAAAAACAAATATAAAGTTTTAATTGGTTAGAATACTAATTAATTATATTATAATAAATAAGAAAATAGAACTAAATAAAAAGATAATATAAAGTTAATAGGAAAATGATATAATATGGTTAATTTAATTATGACGTTTAGTTTAAGTTGGATATATTTTGTAAACGTTAAGCCTATATTGGTGCTATTTTGTACGTGAGGCCTAAATTGATGGTATATTGTAAACGTTAAACCTAAATTGATATTATGTTATAAACGTTAAGCCTATATTGATGTTATTCTATTTTGGTACCTTATTCCTTTTAAAAATAGAGTTAATTAGTTATAGGAAAGAAATGAAGAGATAAACGATAAAATGTTAAAAGAAAAGTATAAATTGACAAATCGGGTATAGAAAAGGAACACTTGATTTGAGTTGAGGGACTCAATTTTCCGCCGTGGTCATCAAGGCAAGGCATAACACAAAAGTCAAGGTCAACCTTCTAGTGGGAAGTAGTCCACGCAACTAAATTCATTCTACAAAAGCCACTTCAATTCCTATTCATATTCATTGGCTCTCAATCTAAATCCCGAAAATGAAAATGAAAATGAAAATGAAAATGATGATGTTTGTAATTTGTGCTTGTGTTTTAGCAGGCAAATCAAGTGGGCTTTTGGGATTCAAATGTAGTCAGAGAAGCAGTTGCCAATCTCTCGTCGGCTACAAAACCCCCAACGCCACCTCTATCTTTCACCTTATGAACTTGTTCCATCTCTCCGACTCCAATTCCATCCTAGCAGCCAACAACCTTCCTTCTTCTACTCCTTCAAACTACACCATTCAACCTCTCGATATTGTCAACATCCCAATCCCTTGCAGGTGTTCCAATGGGAGTGGTGTGTCGGATGGAGTACCAATATATAGAGTGCAGAAAGATGATGGCCTTTTTTGGATAGCAAACTATGTATACATGGGTTTGGTTACTTACCAACAAATACAAGAAGCTAACGGAATTCAGGATCCTAATTTGATTCTGGTCGGTGACAGACTTTCGATACCTTTGCCTTGTAGCTGTGACTCTGATCATATTGTTTCTGCTCAAAGAGTTATTCATTATGCTCATATTGTTGAAGATGGGACCACTGTTGAATCAATTGCTCACAATTTTGGAACTCCAACTGACGTTTTGTATAACCTAAATGGGATTTCTAATAATTCTCAACTTATTGCCCAAACTGTTTTTGATGTTCCTCTTAAAGGTCAGCTTTTCTTTTTAACTTTCCTCCTCTTTTCATTATTTCGATTCTGTTTTTTTCAACTATCTATCTTCATCTGCACCATCCTTGACTCAATTAAGGTTTACTTTTGGTGCTTAATTACCTCAATTTCACAAATATTTTACAGTTAATTCTAAAAAAAAGATTTCATATTTTTGTGATTTAAAAGATTAATATTTTTAAATTCGATGAAATATCTGATTTTTGTGTCAAACTTGTACAAAATACAATATATTTTCAAATTTCTTGATGTATTTGTTATTTATTATTAAATAATGATAAAATGACAAATATATGAAATGTAGATTACAAGATTTATGACCGAGAAGACAATTTGATGAATTATTTCTTAAATTTATCTTATCAATTAGGATAAAATTACTCAATGTTAAAAGTAAAATTGTATTATTTTTAGATATTAGAGATAATATTGCTAATTGTTGTAAACGTGAGAGTTAAAGTATTTTTATATATTTTTTTCTTTGAAACGGCCGACTGCGATAGATATTTTTACGCCTTTAACTCATATGTTTTCTCTATTTATATTTATAGATAGAGAAATATTTATATATATATATTTTTTTTGTTATAAAATAAACTATATATTTTCTATTAATAAAATAAAGAATTGAATAAATAGAAAGTTATTCAAATCCTTAACAATTAGTATGTGTTGAGAATATTCAAATATATCTAGATAATAATAAAAAAAATTGACTTATAATGTGAAATTAATAAAAACAAAATTGAAAAAACAAAATGCATGTGGAGGAGGGACCCAACAAAACAAAGAAATTTGAAGAGATGTCTTCAAAACTTTCATCTTCTTCTCAATAGACTGTTTTCTGATTTCTGATATCCACTCCAGTCATTGTTTTCCATTAACCAAATTATGCAACTCATAAGAATATTCAAACCTATCTACACCTCCCATCCCAATTTGACTTATATTTTAAATAAATAAATGTGAATTTCATATCTCTCTTCTCTGTTTTATTTTCCCCACTCGTTTCCTTGTCTTCCTTCAAATCAAAGTTCAAATATATATATAAAATATTAATTATGCTTGCTGTAATAAAATATGCCCAAAATAATGTAACTCTTGAAATTCCCACTTTGCCCCACCATCTTCTTCCTCCTCCTTTTGTAATCTTCATGTCTTCCCCACAACCATAAACAGTTTCTTTCTACTCCTATTCAAAGCCAGACATGGGTCTTTCTTCTTCTTCTTCTTCTTCTTCTGTTCCTCTACTTCTCATCCTACTACTATTAACTACTCTCGCAACTAAATCAGCATCACAGCCCTTCAAATGCACAACTTCTTCCACCTGTCGCTCCCTCATCGACTTCGTATCACCCAACGCCACCACTATCTCCGCCGTCAAAGACCTTTTTTCCATCAAAAACCTCCGCACTATCCTCGGCGCTAACAATCTCCCTCCTTCCACCTCGCCCCATCTCTCAATAGCTGCACAGCAGACAATCAAGATCCCATTCGCTTGCATTTGCATCAACGGCACCGGCGTCTCCAACAAAAGACCTACCTACAAAGTAGTTACCGGCGACGGACTCGACCACATCGCCCGGGAAGTCTTCTCCGGGTTGATGACGTATCAGCAAATCGCTAAAATTAATGGTATACCTGATCCGAACATGATTCGGGTGGGGCAGGAGCTATGGATTCCGTTGCCGTGCAGCTGTGAGGATGTGGGTGGGGAGAAAGTGGTCCACTACGGGCATATAGTAGAAAGTGGGAGTACGCTGGAGTTGATCGCACAGGAATATGGCACTACTAGAAGTACTGTTATGAGTCTTAATGGAATCGCGAATGATTCTTCTCTCTTAGCTGGCCAAGTTCTCGATGTTCCTCTTCGAGGTTTTCATTCTCTATTAATTTGCATTCCTTCATATTCAGTTAAATTTGAAAGTTAGTTTTAAAGAAAAAAGAAAATTTTACATGTTCTGTATTTATTTATTTTCTTACTTTTATCAATATTTTGGAAAATATAAATATTATTATACATGTTTTGATTTTAGTTTTTTAATTTTATGAATATTTTAGGAAAAACATCATGTGACCTGCACTAGAAACAGTAGTGATCTAAAAAATTGAGCTACTTTTTGATGGGTTCATTAAAAGCTTCATATGTGCCTGCCCTACTTGTCTTCTTTCTGTTCTCACTTATCCCAAAAAGCAGATTGGCCCCAGAATTTATCATTAAGCCTCTAATTATTCAAACTAATTTATTCAATCTATTGATTTTTTTACTTTAAAAAAGTGATATATATATACATATTTTAATTTTTTCAAATCTTCTCTTTGTTTGGCACATGGATTTAATCAGTTTTTTTTAGCCAAGTTAAGGAACTTAATATTATGTTCAAATTATACTTTTATAGGTTTTGAATTCATTCATATATATGTATTTCTTAACATTAAGAAGTTGTTGAATTTTGATTGTGTATTAAATTAAAAGTTAAAAGAGGAAGGATTAATGAAGTTAGTTTGATAGTAGTGCATATCCAACTTTGTAGAATGGGTAAAATAGCTAAAATCAAACCAAACTCTTGTAGTGGGATTGAAAGGTAAAGTATCCGTGTGATGTGATGTTGGTGGAGGGAGCACAATCCAATTTTAGAAATGAAATTAATGTTAATCTGTGAATGGACAGCTTGTAATTCGTGGGTGAGCAGCACCTCCGCAGATTACCCATTACTCGTTCCAAATGGGACATATGTGTTCACTGCTAATAGCTGTGTGAAATGCAAGTGTAACGCAGCAAACAACTGGACGTAAGTGTTTCCTTTCGTTTCTTTGTTAAATCATATATACACAAATGGAAAATGAATATTAATGATTTGGATTGTTCAGGCTAGAATGTGAGCCATCTGGGCTTCCACCGGCAGCAAATTCGAGCTGGTCAACTTGTCCTTCAATGCTATGTGACCAAACAACTCTATCCCTTAGTAATACTACCACTACTTCCGGCTGCAACACCTCAACCTGCTCCTACTCTGGTTTCTCTAACCAAACTATCATGACTACTCTTTCCACTTGTCCAGGTACTCATCTTTTCTTTTCCTCATTTTTTACAAATTATAAGTATAAAAGATTTCAATTTGGTTTTATTTTGATCAACAGCTTCTGATAACTATGGAACAACCATCAGTTTGAGTTGGAAGTACATGCTCATTGCCCTTCACCTCGTTATGCTTATTGTGTATCCTCTTTAAAATGATACTTACCTCAAACAGTGAATTGCTTTTATATATGTATACTAGTCATTGTTCAACCAATAAAGCCTTTTTCGTTGCTTATTTATTCTATTCTATTCATTTTCGAGCTCGTTGAATTTGTAAGAAGCAATTTCATGTATGATTTTTGTTAAATACATTTCCAACGAGGGAATAATTTAAACTGTGACTTTAAACAATGTTATTTTATTGCAGATAGAAGCAATTCTCATACGCATCTTCCATGATTTAAAAATTTAGACTCCCCATAACATCAAATCAGAAAGTTAAGTTAGGGGGTGTTTGATTACTCATTTTTCATGCTCCTGTTTGCCTTTTGATTTCAAAAGGGAGAGTTTTAGGTGTTTGGTTAGTTACCCCTGTTTGCCTTTTGCATCCGAAAAGCAGCATTAGATGTTTAGTTAGTGACATCCTATTTGCCTTTTACACTCGAAAAACAGCATTTTACAAAAGCATAGAATCTCTGCTTTTTGGAAAAACAGCTTTTTCCAATAGCAAACCGTAACAGCAACAGCAAACAACAACAGCAAACCGTAGGTAAATCAAACGGGCCCTTAGTCATCGAATCCACACAATGAATATAAAGAAAAAGATTGTGTCAATAAAAAAAAAATAACGGATAAATCAAACACGATGAAAGTTCTCACAAACTAAGACGTTGAGTCCCACAAGGTAGGGCTAGGCCAAGAAAAAACATCTCCCACCATATTAGCCTATCCATTTACATGGGAAACATTTGAAATAGAAAGTAAACTAGCTTGATGACAACACTTATGTTCATAATCGCACCAAACTCCAACACGTCTTCAACTTTGTTGCGAAAGCTATTGACCACATTTTCCGCATCCATTTCAACCCAAACCCCTCGCCAACCTTCACAATCAACCCAATCAAGTGTGATTCTAGGGCTGCTAGCCTCGACAATCTTAAGAGACCAAGTTCCCGAAACATGTTTCAACATACAAATGCGTACCTGGCCCGCTCGATCCCTACAAACAAGAGCAAAACCCACTTTCCTCCCATTGGTATCCAGAGTTGCATCAATATTGAGCTTGAGACCTTCATTTTTCGACGGCTTCCAATGGTCAATAATTTCAGAAACATTACTAGCTCGTCGCCCTCTCCTAGTCCCCCTACTGGAATTCATGTAAAAAATCCAAAGAATTACGTATAAAAACAACTGCTATAATGATTTTATTATTCCACAAAACTTGGTTTATTTGGTTTCAACGGGTGAGGGTGCCGTCAGGAGTGGTGTGAAGGAAAATAGACAAGCCTAGGCGCACAGGAATAATAAAATTTTATCTATTTTATCTATTTCCCTTTTCCAAGATATGTTAATTGTTATTTCATATAAAGAGAGATAGAATGAAATACCTTTTCTGAAGAACTATCTACAGTTGCAAACGAAGTGCCCACAACTCTTAATCCGTGTATCATGAACAACAAAAGAAACAACACAGAAAAGAAAGACGATTAGTAATCAACCTTAATAAATAGCAATCGCAATGACTGCCTCTAACAGAATCGATACGAGATCAAAGAGAGAGTAAGAAAGATTGTAATTAGCCGAGACGGTTTCGGAATGGTTCCTCTAGCCCCCTTGTTGTGTGTGTCGAAATATTGGGGTTAGAGAGTCTATTTATAGACTTCTCAAAACCCTAATCCTAGTTGTGTTAGGTAATTAATTAATTAGAATCTTATTCGGAATAGGATTACTAATTAGATAATTAAATAAACACTTATTATTATCTAAATAATAACTAATTATATTTAGATAATATCACTAATCAAATCAGTAATTTAATTATTGTTAGGGATAATTAATTAGAGTTTCAATCTCATTAAAATCTCTAATTAATATTATCAGATAATCTTTTAATTTAATTCACAACTATAATCCAATTATAATTATTAATCAAATTAATTTATCCCTAATTTAATTACAAATTTCGGCCCATATATTAGTGTCTCACTAATTACATTTTCGTTCTCTGGTTCCAAGTCCCATATGCGACCCATTAGGTCCTTTATTGCCACTAGCAGTATATATCCTTTGAAATTAATTCATCATGATTAATTCCAACATATATATAACGGAATACCGTCGCGAGCTGTTACTAGCAGAACATATGATATTCCCCCCAGAGCAACTAAGAAGTCAGGTTGATAACTGACGTTAACCTTTCTGCATTAGGTACAATATAATACGATCCTTCATCAACTATATCATGTTGGTCAATTCCTTATAACCATGGAATGTGTCAAAGTTACATATAACGAAGAGTCCGTTTTACTTGTACATGTTGAATTCACTCTGAAAGATAAGTTAAGTGAAATATCTATTTCTACTCTTAACTCTATCACCTTGCAAGGATTTCAGTTAATTCACCACAAGCGGCCATTTGGATATATCTCCCATTTATCGGGAGTGACGAATGCTCAATCTGACATTAACTATTCTGCAATCACTTTATGTGATACCCAACCCTACTCTCACACACCCCAGGCTCTCACCTGTAGTGGATCGTGCTCGCACAGAATCAAAGCATCACACTCCACAATCCAGAATCACTAATTAACGAATGTTTGAGTCTGAGGATTAGTTATACCTACTAATACAAATGAGATGAACAGTTGACACATTAGATAAATCAATCCATGCTGTTATCTCAAGTCGGATCCCAATCCTAATGAACTCCTTCACCGGATCCATGCAACTGTCTAGATATCTAAATATCTAAAGCTTGTGAGATCAGCTTTCTGTCTCGAAAGAAAACACTGCTACATGCAAGTCTCAACAGTAATATGCCAACCCCTATAACATATTACTTGACTTGGGTTGATTTTAAGTTTATTGGTCTATTATAAAGTACAGTCTCACTTCATGCTTGTATGAACTCTTTATAACTACTTAAATAAACTTATGATTACTTTCTTTATGAAAGATTAGTGCCTTTATATATTTTTTTTGGTAGGAACAGGAAAGAAAAAACAAAAAACCAAAAAGATTAACCTGGGATTAGCCTAGGGAAGCTAACCCCCACAACATCTTCCAAAAGAAGAGAAGATAAATAATCAGGAGGATAAGATAAAGTTGTGACGCCCAACATCCGCTCATGCCCATTAGCCGCCAAACGATCCGCAACACGGTTTTACTCTCTGAAGATATGGCTGAAACTGATGAAGTCAAAGGAAGAACAAAGCCTTTTAATACCTTTGATATATGGTGCCTTTATATATAGTTACATTTTAATGTTATATACCTGATTAAACAAATAACTAAATAAACAATTTATTCATTAATATTTATATCCTCAAACAATTGTCTTTAGGACACTAAACTCCAACATTCTCCCACTTGGACTAAAGCCAATTGTTTCTGAAAACATTCCCATAAGCGTTCGCATGACGATCATGAACCTTTTGGGGTAAGGCATTCTTTTAAATGGATCTATAAGATTGTGCCTTGGTGGGCACTCTTTTAATTCTCACATCTACTCTTGTTGTTATCTCTCAGAAGAGATAGTAACGACTGAGGTAGTGTTTGGACGTATTATGAGACTGCGGGCCCTTAGCAAGAGCAACAGCCCTATTGTTAATCTCATTAACAATGTCAGGTACCACGCCTAGTTCATTAATGAACTTGCATTCCAAACTTCCTTTTAGCTGTTTCCAAAGATGCTACATATATATACTCTGATTTAATCTTTGGTTCGGCTACGGTTTCCTGCTCGGAACCATTCCAGCTAACCGTACCTCTTTCAGAATAAACTTGTATTTTGTAAGATCATCTTTATCTGTTTGATGACTTGTATCTGAAAGTCTCCAACTTTCAATTTACCATCTCCATATACTCGGAACATGTCTATAGTCATTTTAAGTACTTAAGAATGTTCTTGACAACAATCCAGTGACCATCACTCGGATTGACATATAATCGACTTTGTCATGCTTCAAAGCAAAAGTGATGTTAGGTCTAGTGTAAAATGCTTTGACCACTTTGTCAACGTATTTAGACTAGGAGGGGTCAAGCAGTCTTCTCAATCTATCTCCATAGATCTTAATCCTTAAGATGTAAGCTGCGTCTCCTAGGTCTATTATGGAGAATTTTATCCGATAACCAAAATTTTCACCGATTGTAGTGTAGCTACGTCATTCCCATTAGTAGAATATCATCAACGTATAATACTAATTAAACGACCAAGCTCCCACTAGTTTACATGTATAGGCTCATACGAGCTCCCACTATCTTACATGTATAGGTTTATAAGAACCTTCTCATAAGTCGTAGGTTCATTGTCTGACACGTGAACCTCTTCGTCGTCTCCCACTAGAAATCCAAATCTCTTTGGGATTTCATCGGCTCCCACTAGAAAACCAAATCTCTTTGGGATTTGATGAACTCGACCATACCTATGAGTTAGTAATGTCACCAGTGTCTCATCTTGTGAGACAGATTCGGGTTCCACCATCGCTTCCGCTATTTCAGCCAATCCTTCTTCTTGAACTTCTTCAAGTTCAATCACGCCTTCTACTTGTGTTTCTAGAAAAAAATCTTTCTCTAGAAATACAGCGTGTTTGGATACTATTACTTTCTGAACATCCGGATGATGGAAGTAATATCCTACTGTTTCTTTCAGAATTCCTTTGAAGAAGTATTTATCAGAGTTAGGGTCTAACTTAATCTGATGTTATACATTTAACATATGCTGAACACCCTTGAATTCTCATGAATGAGAAATTGGGTTTCTTTTCCAATGAACAATTCAAATGGAATAGAACTTCGCGGTTTTGTGGATACTCGGTTCAAGGTAAATAAGGCGGTTTTTAGGGCGTAGCCTTAGAACATATTTGGAAGAGAGGTTGTGCTCATCATGGATCGTAGTATATCTAATAGAGTATAATTTCTCCCTTGAGATACATCGTGGTATATACGGAGGAGTCCATTGTGAGTGAATCCATATTCATTTAGATAATCCAGGAAATCATTTGAAAGATATTCTTTGCGTCGATCTAATCGAAGTACTTTAATAGTCTTTTCCTATTTGATTACTACTTCATCCTTAAATCATTTGAACTTTCTTAAAAGACTCTAACTTATGCTTCATCAATCAGATGATTCAATATCTGGTACGATCATCTTATGAAGCTAATAAAGTGACTAATCCTTTCTCTTGTTTGTGTTGACGTATGACTATATACATCTGAATGTACTAGTCTTAGAGTGTCTGATACACATTCTCCTTTATTGCTAAAGGGCGTCTTTGTCATCTTTCTTTGAAACAAGACTTACATGTGCCTATTGATTCAAAATCAACTGAGTCTACAAGCCCATCTTGATGCAGTTTAGACATGTGTTTCTTGCTTACATGGCCTAAGTGACTATCACAAGTAAGTTGAATTATCTATCCTTTAGTTCTAAACGTAAAAGCACCATCATGACTCTTCTTCTAGAGAGAGTCTAAGTACTTCTTACAGTTCCTCTTCCAATTCCCTTCTTTACCATATTAGTGGCATTCCCTTCTTGCTTTTATTGACTTGGGTTTAATGCATTTGTTCTTCTTGGAATCTTTAGAATTGGGAAATTTCCTTTTCTCTCGTGAGATCCCTCAATAACAAGTGCTGACATCACTTTCTCAAGGTTTGGGCTCAACTGATTTGAGCATATTCAAGAGCTCTTTGTTGAGTGATTTCCGCAAGTGCGCGCCCCTTGCTCGGGCTTTTGACCCAGCATATTGGAAGAAATAATCACCTGCCTCACAACCAGCGGCGATAATTTTTTATCGATTCCGCGTACCCTTGTAGTAATAAAAGATATCGAACCCACAGGGAACGCTTTTTAACAAAAACTTATTTTGAATTAGTTAGATTTATTTTTAAGGTTTATAATATGTAAAATCGTTTAATTGGATTTGGTTTTGAAATTGCTAGAATAAGAATTAGATTAGAGTATAACAAATGTTAGAAATCACTTCTGATTTAAGGATAAATTTACAAAACAGAAACGTTTAGTTCTTTAGAAAAGTAAACAAATGTATTCGTTTGCATTAAGCAAAGAAAACAACTTTAAACTTTGTATAAATTATAACAATGAAATAAACGTCGATTCCTCTAATTTAAAGGCTTTGAACTGCAGTCAATCCTCCTACGGTCGGGTTAGATTTCTACCTTAACCAAATTGATACTCTACTGATGATATCAATTTGCCTAAGTGTTCAACAAAGTTTCCTTGTAAAGATTTTGAATTCAACTACGTTTTAATGAAAACACCAGAACTCACTTCGGATCATTTACCAAAGTGCTACATAAAAATCTATCGAATAGAATGAACTTTATTAGATGAAATATGAATTTGATACAAGTTTACAGAGAACAAGAAGCATGGAAATTTTCGACGACTTGCAAGTGAACGGGTTGTCAATCCTTTCCTTGGGTTTCGTTAGAGTTTGTCAGGCTCAGGGGCGGATCCTCTACTAAATCTTCTCGCTGTAACTTCGTAATAGAGATACGATCGGCTACTACCAAAATGTAAACTAATATGGACAAATCTAAACGCTAATGTGTTTGTAATTATTTAATAAACAATGTGTGTACATCATATTGCTTTTTACAGAATCGAACTTCTAATCTTTGACTCATTTCTAAGTCAGAGTTTCTGCATAACTCCTGCACTAATCTTAAAATCTAACTCTCTCATTATTGTTTCAACTCTTAATCAACTCTTTATTTATAGATGTTGAAGAGTCGTGATTGAAGTGTCGTGTCCGTTGTGAAGAGATGTATCCGTTGTGAAGAGACGTTTCTATCCACCCGAATGAACGCGTTTCTTGGAATTTAAACATGTGTATGTTGTGCTGCAAAAGCTGGTGATCTTATCGATAATAATTAATTCTCGGCCGAGAATGGGGGAGTAAATATTTAGCCTTCGAAATGGTAAGGGGGAGAATCTGTCGACGCGTGTCGCGATCGAGAATTTGGATTCTCGGTCGCGGCCCACAAATTCTCTACTGAGAATTTGGATTCTCAACCGAGAATCGGAATTTTTCTCCCATTTCTGACTTCGTTCTCGTTTTCCTTGTATTGGTGTGCTGATTTCTTTGTCTTTTGGCTCCTAACTTAGGGGTTTTCCTTCGTTTTTGACCTCTTTTCGTTCCTATTTGGATTTTACCAAATATTTAGGTACCTTGCATGAAAGAAACATATTCGAAAGTAAAAGTATTCTAAACAAGTATAAATAGTATGAATTCGAAGCAAAACTGATGTAAATGATATTTTAGGTATATTTTGGGCTTAACAAATCTCCACACTTAATCTTTTGCTAGTCCCGAGCAAAATTTCACTGAATTTATCAAACTAACTAGTATAAATACGATATATCTTTCGTCTTGTATTTTTCAATTTTTGAATTGAAGCATTCGGGACGATATAAGCACACATGTTATTGAGTCTTTCGTCTCAAGGCATTTCAAAGCACAAAATTTCCTTTCCCAAACCAAAACTAATATATAAGATATATCATTTTAAATAAGTACTTAGGTTAATTTTCTTTTGCTAGTTACGCCCGAGATAAGGGTGGTCTTGATCGTAACCTTATACGTATTTTATTGCTTAGTGTTTGCTTAAGAGGTACCGACCATGCCATGGGTGGACGCAATCGTTACTTTAAACTTAAACACGCTTAAATTTTGCTTATAATTTTAACGTTCCTTCCATACCTCGATTGTGATAAGGTTGGTCTCAATCGTGGCCAAAAGAAAACGGTACTTAATTTTCTTCCCTTTCATACCTTGATTGTGATAAGGTTGGTCTCAATCGTGGCCAAAAGTTAAGAATTCAACTAATTGATTAATTAATATGAATTATAAAATTGTAATTTGGGAAAAAGAAAGATAGCACATTTTTATCCTATATTGACTTAAAATTCAACATGTATTATGGCTAAAGTTTCCTTTAAAACTTCAATTGGGTGTTAATGTAAGACGAAATCAAACCGAGCTAAAAATTGTTAGTTCAATTTAATGCCTATAAACCTAATTAAAAATTTAAAATAAGATTTATTGAATCATGATTTGCATGATATAAAATAGAGATAAAATAAAGAATTTATTACTTAAATACATTCACTCGAGACAATTTTTACTTAAAATCGTATCGGAGATTTATAAAAAAATTTGAAAAATAATGCCCGTATAGAAATAGCATTTCTATCGATAATGATAACCTAAAAAGAATCATAAGTTAAATATATTTTAAACATATGAAAATGTAACATTATGAAAAATAATGTTAAATAAATTATGTTGCAATATATGTTGCATTTGCATAAAACAAGTGTTGCATTTGAAAATGTTGCTTGAAATTGCATTTGAAAATGTTGCTTAAAAATTATTTATTCTTATTCGTTGTATTTATTCGTACGTGTAATAAAATGATATATGCAATATCTCTTCCCACACTTAATTTGGACCATGTCCTCATTGGTGCAAAAATGATAAAACACGAAAAATTGTACGAAATAAATCATATGAAAAGAAAATAGATAAATATGAAATGGATTTTATCCAACATAAATAGAATTTGAAATTTTACCAAACTTAATCAAAAATAACATAAGAGATAAATGAGTTTGAGAAAAGATAAGATAAAACCTATTCTTGCGAAGGTGAACCCGATGGAGACGGTGTGGTCACTACGCCTCGACGACTGAAAAATTGAAATAATCGATGTCGGGTTGACGTATGATCTCTCCGTAAAGTATGGATATTGGATCCACCGCGTTGAATCGTGAACTCATCTCTGGTTTGTTCGCCACAATATCGTGGAAACGTAAATCATTTGACGGCTGAGGGTATGTATTTGGTTCAAAATTCGTTGCAAATTAACTTGATCATCAACATTGTGCGCTTCTTCAACAAGCTCTTGTGCTTGTGTTTCAAAATGCTCCTTTTCCTTACCCTATTCATCCTCTTCATCCTCATGCATATCGTCATCCCTACCAAAATTCGCCTGCTCATTACCATCCTCTTTAATACTATTACCATGTGAACTTGAAGTACCAACATCGAACTCGCAAAACTAGCCAACAGTGGCTAACCACTAAATGAATGTGTAAAATTTGTGGCATAATCCAACATCGGAAAATTATTAGGAGTAAATGATTGAAAACTGCTCCATAATACTCGTAGCATCCAAAACAAGACTCGTAATCAAAGTACGCATAGTAACGTGCTTATTGGTTGAAACGGAAGCATGGTTAAAATTGTCAAAAAGTAATCCACTGCGATCTACCATGAAAACCAACGAACTTTAATGAGCGTGCGAGTAGCATTCTTGGGATTAAATCCATCCAAACTATGCAAATTATGTCCAAACCGGATTGCTTTGAAAATTGATGGCGTAACAATAAACTATTTTGTATGATATCCAAACTAAATACGCATCTCGTCATCCCCAACTTTATAAATTGGAACCTAATTCCTAAATGTAATCCTCTCATTCTTTTTTAGCATGGAAAGAGTAATCTTCTTATGTTTAGGCATTTGGAGGGTTAGGCTACGGAGGCTGTGGTTGGGAAAGAAGTATATTGGGTAGGTAAAAATTTGGTAAAAGTAAAGGTGATATGGTGTGGAATTAATTGTACTGGGAAGAGTTTGGATTCTGTAATTGGGAAAAATAGGAGGTGATGTAAGGTTTGTGTAAGGGATAGGTATATATAGGTATGAATTTAGGTGTTTAGGAGTTTAGTGTAGGAATAGGAAAAAGGGTAATTTGTCTGCAAAAGTCGAATCTCTCCCTGTCTACAGGTCACGTGTCGCGAATAAAAAAAACTCCATTTTGATAAAATCCATGTGCAAATATGTCCTATTAATGAAAACATGTAGACCTGAAACTTAAAAACACAAAATAAAACATTAAATGCAAGGAAAACCAAAGGTTTAGCCTTGATAAATACTGAATTAATGAATCGATTAATGACCGAACTGAATTAAACGAATCATAAATGATCTAACACTGTTAGTTAGTGAATTGAACTTAAACATGAATGTGCATTAATTCTTGCAAGTGAAATGAATAAGCATTTAATGTATATGAACATTTTAAGAGTGAAAGGAATAAGAATGATAAGTATATTAACTCTTTAAGTAGTATCAATCACATATGCATATTAAAACTTAAGCATTGAAACTGATACAGAGTAATTAAATTATTGACAAATTCATTGTAAAAGATATATGTACTGGTACATGTTAATAATTAGCAATATTAACATAAATGAATCAAAAACTAAAAAGTAAACTTGATGATTTAACTTAAAATGAAAATTCACTATCATGTTCAATAGTTAATAATGATTATAACTTATTAGCACTTAAGATATATATGTAAAGATTCATTCGCTAATAGTGTATAAATTTGAACAGACAAAAACCAGAACAATGAATTTGAATTCTTATAGCAGGAACACATATTTACATAAATCAACAAGAACATATATACAAGGAAAATAGAAAACAAACCTATATACAGAAACAAACAAATAGATTAAAAGTAATCAAAACAAATTATTAATCACTTATTCATATTAAATCTAAAACATTGAAACTTATGCAGATTAATGAAATGATATACAGAGTCATTTTAACATTATATACACATTTATGTTTGAAATTTATACTGGTACATTTTAATATTATATATAGATTCATTCTAATAACGTGCATAGTTAACATATACTAATAAAAAATAACCAAAGAATCAAAGTTGATATGCTATCAATATTGAAAAACATATGTACAGAACAAAACTTAGAATTATCATATAAAATGAATATTCATAAACTTGTTCAATAGTTATTAATGATTATACCGTATTAGTATGTAATATATATGAAAAGTCAGATGTTCAAAAACATTTCTGAATGAATACAGATTCATGAAAAATAATTACAGATTCATGTTAAAAGTTATACTGTTTCACTTAGATTTGGATGTATTCGTATAACTTGTATGGTTAATGTATATTTAAGCAAAAAGAATCAAAGAATCAAACTTGATAGTGTTATTAAAATTAGAAGACATATATACAAGTTACAGAAAGAACAAACACAAAAACAAACCTAATACAAACTATATACAACAAATAGTTTTATAATATCTTCGTTGTTCATCATGTGTGTGAATGGGAAATGGTGCACCATAGCATTCTGATAAATCAGGACGCTTGTTGCGTGCAGCAGTAATCTTCTTGGAAGATTTATGCTAGGAAATCATGCTTTTGAGAAAAGGAAAAAGTCTTTGGAACTTTTTGAAAGGTTTGAATAATTGGAGAAGAATATCATATTTTGTCTGAAAGAGATGAAAAGTATTGAAATCTGATATTCTCTAATTATTTATAATGATGTTAGGATGAATTAAAGTGTCTGTTGGTGGCGAAAAGGTGCAAATTCACACCATTTGAACATGAAGAATCTTAATTTTTTTGAAATATTCAGCAATGGTGCATGAACTGAAGGAGAAAAGAAAAGAATACATGTCTGATACCACCCGAGTCGCGACCGTGAATGGCGATTCTCGGTCGTGACAAGCCATTTTCAGAGAGAAAATCTCTCTGAAAATTTCATGACTTCGCTGAAGTTACCGAGAATTATCAATTCTCGGCCGAGAATTTCGATTCTCGGTAAGTTCAGAAATTTTTTTTTCCTTCCTTTCCCTTGAAATTTTGGAATCCTGAATTCTCAACTGAGAATTCATATTCTCGGTAAGTTCAGAAATTTTATAATGCATTGAAAGTGAAAATCTCAGTTGAGAATCAAAAATTCTCAGTAAGTTCAGAATTTTTCAAAACATCAAACAAAAGTCACAGTAGAGATTTTAATAAACTCTATACAAACAGAAACTTAAATTTTGTGCAACTTTTAATTTAATTGAGATTTTTTTTTTGAAATCTAAAGAAACTTTCCTAATCAATTACACATATTTAAGATACATAACATATCTTGAATATCTTTCAATGATCACAAAATTTTTTATTTCTAATCTCACCATTATTACTAAACTAAAGACTAATGTATAAACTAAACTAAAATGAAATGTAAGAATTTAAAATATCAAAAACTAAAAACTAAAAAAATGTGATAATCCTTAAGAATTCTCAAGGAGAATCAAAATTATGGACATAATCAATTACATAGACCGGTTTTAAATAATGGTCCTATCCATTTAACTTACCTGAGAATAATTTCAAGCGGGAATAAAAGAAAGTAGAATTGTACCCCCAACTTTGAAACTATTATATATATATATATATTTTTTTCTCTTCTTTTTTTTCTTTTTTTAGCATTTTTTTAAGCGCTTTCTTTTTTAGCGTTTTCTTAATTTAAAGATCTAGTGATTTCGGTTGAATGTCCGAACTTTGGTTCTGCGCATGAACAAGAACTACGTGCATGAACTGAAACTGTTGAAACTATGGTAAAAGTATACAATCCCTTCCTGGCGGATAAGATAATTTCATCGACTGTATTCCTCATTTCTGTTTTTTTTATATATCTGTCTGAGAAGAGTTGATCAGCTGTTTCTTAGAAAGATAAATGTAGGTGTTTTAAGGAAGTGATATGAATAAAGAAAAAGAAATTATTTGGTTTTAATGTAGGGTTTGAATAAATTTGTTCACAAAGAGAAATGATGTTTTTGGTGAAGGGTTAAGTGTATAGAAAAGAGGTAAAGGTGTTTGGGAAAAGGTAAATTTTTTTTTTTGGAAAAATTATATCTTTCACGTCTGACATCCTGTTTCAAAAATCTTCTTTCCCTTCTGATGTATTTGCTAGCCAAATTTCTTTTCTGTAGACTCCTTCTGTGCATTTATATTGATGATCAAATCTACAGTTTATCTTTGAAAAACTTGGATTTTTTTTATCTTTATCTGCAAACATCTAAATGCAAAGGTTAAATAACAACAAGGATTTAGTCCTAGTGACTATCCTCAAAAATAATAAAAAAAACTATAAAATAAATAAATACATATATTATAAACCAAGGTTCGAAATAAAACACGAAAAACATAAATTTTTGTTAAAAATTTGGCGATCCCCGACAACGGCGCCAAAAACTTGTTGAGCGATTTCCGCAAGTGCATGGTATACGCTTGTAGTAATAAAAGATATCGAACCCACAGGGAACGCTTTTTAACAAAAACTTATTTTGAATTAGTTAGATTTACTTTTAAGGTTTATAATATGTAAAATCGTTTAATTGGATTTGGTTTTGAAATTGCTAGAATAAGAATTAGATTAGAGTATAACAAATGTTAGAAATCACTTCTGATTTAAGGATAAATTTACAAAACAGAAACGTTTAGTTCTTTAGAAAAGTAAACAAATGTATTCGTTTGCATTAAGCAAAGAAAACAACTTTAAACTTTGTATAAATTATAACAATGAAATAAACGTCGATTCCTCTAATTTAAAGGCTTTGAACTGCAGTCAATCCTCCTACGGTCGGGTTAGATTTCTACCTTAACCAAATTGATACTCTACTGATGATATCAATTTGCCTAAGTGTTCAACAAAGTTTCCTTGTAAAGATTTTGAATTCAACTACGTTTTAATGAAAACACCAGAACTCACTTCGGATCATTTACCAAAGTGCTACATAAAAATCTATCGAATAAAATAAACTTTATTAGATGAAATATGACTTTGATACAAGTTTACAGAGAACAAGAAGCATGGAAACTTTCGACGACTTGCAAGTGAACGGGTTGTCAATCCTTTCCTTGGGTTTCGTTAGAGTTTGTCAGGCTCAAGGGCGGATCCTCTACTAAATCTTCTCGCTGTAACTTCGTAATAGAGATACGGTCGGCTACTACCAAAATGTAAACTAATATGAACAAATCTAAACACTACTGTGTTTGTAATTATTTAATAAACAATGTGTGTACATCATATTGCTTTTTACAGAATTGAACTTCTAATCTCTGACTCATTTCTGAGTCAGAGTTTCTGCATAACTCCTGCACTAATCTTAAAATCTAACTCTCTCATTATTGTTTCAACTCTTAATCAACTCTTTATTTATAGATGTTGAAGATTCGTGATTGAAGTGTCGTGTCCGTTGTGAAGAGACGTATCCGTTGTGAAGAGACGTTTCTATCCACCCGAACGAACGCGTTTCTTGGAATTTAAACATGTGTATGTTGTGCTGCAAAAGCTGCTGATCTTACCAAGAATAATTAATTCTCGGCCGAGAATGGGGGAGTAAATATTTAGCCTTCGAAATGGTAAGGGGGAGAATCTGTCGACGCGTGTCACGACCGAGAATTTGGATTCTCGGTTGCGGCCCACAAATTGTCTACTGAGAATTGGGATTCTCAACCGAGAATCGGAATTTTTCTCCCGTTTCTGACTTCGTTCTCATCTTCCTTGTATTGGTGTGCTGATTTCTTTGTCTTTTGGCTCCTAACTTAGGGTTTTTCCTTCGTTTTTGACCTCTTTTCGTTCCTATTTGGATTTTACCAAATATTTAGGTACCTTGCATGAAAGAAACATATTCGAAAGTAAAAGTATTCTAAACAAGTATAAATAGTATGAATTCGAAGCAAAACTGATGTAAATACTAATGATATTTTAGGTATATTTTGGGCTTAACACTCTTCTATAGAGGTCTCCGAGTTATTCATCTGGCAGTTCATGATGAACTTAAGAATAAATCTCTAGGAGGGATCGTGGAACTAAGTCGACACTTAATTCATTATCCATCACAGATCCAATATTAGAAAGCTTTGGTGATGTAGCCAATAAAATGTCACAACAGAAGAACCTTCTTGCATCTTGGAGCGAAACAATCATCGCTATCTCATAGCTTTCGCGTTTGAGTCTGTTTCTCAAAACACCTCCTCCAAGTGCATAACCATGGAATACGTATCCATGTTCTCATGTTGCTTTTGTAGCTCTAGTGCCATTGTTGCAAGTATGATACATCCTGCACGTTCGTCATCTGATTGGTGCTTCCGGTAAACATCAATCTTCTTGACATGAGCATCATTAACAAGGACATTGGGTATCAGCGTATCTTAATACATACCCAATATTTTCGAACTTCAAATCAATTTTGACAATGGGTATCCGTGTATCTTAATACATACCCAATCATTTCGAATCCTCAAAACAATTTTGAGTTTGCCAAAAACAGTTGGTGAATTTTGAACTATTCAATTTGTTATCGGTTAAACTATTATGTAGATCCATTTTAGATATGATGATTCAGAGTATTTACTTTAACTTGAGAGTGAGATAGAGTGACGGATGTTATTCATTTGCTTTAATATATTTCAATTTAAAACATAGGACTTTAATTTTATTTTAAATTGCTCCCACTATTTTGCCAAATTAATAACCCTCAATATTAATTCGAAGAATTTCACAAATCCTTTAGTGAGTTAGAATCCTAACTCCTGAAATTTCACCTTGAGTTTACTCAACAAGCTAGTTTCATTTGTTAGGTAGATTCATGTAATCAATTACATCAACCATGTGATTCCTAGGTTATTGGATTACTAACCACATTAGTAACTAATATACATTGATATTAATCCCAACCATATTGCCCATTAGTTTAGAATAACATGAGTTTACCCAACCAATTCTTCTAATCTAGTTTAAGTCATTACCCCATATTCGTGAAAACAATTTTCAATAATTCAGGTGTTACCCATAAGACCTGAGCTTAAGTTTACTCAACAATCCAAAGTCCCCAGATACTGCCAGCTGAATTATAATATTAGGGAGGGGCAACCGATTTTTACAATATCTTGCTTATTGACTTAACTTTTGATTAGTGAGGGATTTTAATTTTAAGTCCCACAATCTAACCTAGTCTTGATTTGCTTTAGCATACATCAGACACATACAATTTATATTGGTAGTTATAGACATATTATCTAAATTATTCCATTGAGCCAGAAACGGAATAAAAGGTCAAACCTAGGGAAATACTAACTATTACATATTTCTCTTTAGGTCCTCCATCTTCTCCATGGCGCCTTGAAATTACATCAATATTAATTTCTATACTACTAAAGAATACTTCAACTAATTTGAAGAGAATTAGATAAGAAGAGAAATTACAATAGAGAGTAGATAAGGCAGGACATGCAGGTCTTATTTTTCAAAAAATACCAAAAGACTAAATAGAGGGTCCAAATATGTCCATAACTCAAAACATGCAAAGAATCAATTAAATAAATTTAATTGGTTGATTACATAATTGCCCTGAACGGGGCTCCCTGCTCCAAAATCTTATTGATTTCCTTTTGCAGCTGGTTACATTTATCAGTGGAGTGCCCTAAGGACTTGTGGTATTTGTAGTATTGTTCCTTGTTTGCCGGGGCTCTTTCAGTTCTCTCCATCAGTGGTGGCTATTGTCCTCCTCTCAGCGAGGATGGTTGTGTTGATCGCTCGGTGTAGTGTACTTCCTTATCAGATACTCTTTTTCGGTTTGTAGGTTCCCTTGTCGTCTATTGGTTCAGACTCTCTTCTAGGAAGATAGGTCATGAGTGCTCATTCTTTTATGGCTCTTGCGCTATCCTTGGGTTCGATCAGGGTCTTACCATTTTCGTCTTTCTTGGAATCTCCCCTGGCCTTGTCCTTTTTCGATTCTTCATACCCCGAGGGACGATCGCGATAATCGTATCAGACGAAGGTTTGTGCCATGGACTCATTTCTTCGATGGGTCGGGGCATCTTTCGAAAACATATCTGCTTGAGGGGTTCGCAGGATGTGCCTATGGCGATGGCGTCATGAGCGACCTCTAGATTTAGGCCCTTGACCTGCGAGGCTAGATGGTGGAACCTTGATAAGAAGTTTTTGAGGGAACCTTGATAGAAAAATATCCTTTAACAGATCGAAGGAATCGATCGACTCGAGTGTCATGGTCAGAAATACCTTACACATAATATCCTCATCCTTTGAGTATAGGTTGATGATGCTCATGAAGGAGGCCACATGGTCGTTCGGGTCCTCAATTTCGGAGTAATACGCCAATCGGGGAGCCTTCTAGTCTTTGGAGAATCTTGTCTCAATGATCCTCTAGGCGAAGGGTGTTTTGTTGGAGGTGATGTTCCCTCCCGTTGACTCCACCGAGGGCCCGCTTGTCTAGGAAACGCTGGATCTTAGCCTCTAGGAGATCCTCTGTGCCATAGGATGCCACACTCTGGCTAACCCGGGGGTCACTTGCCCGGGCGAGACCATCATGCCTTGTTGTGAAGCTGCTGGCTGTGTGGTCGCAGGACTAGCCCTCCTGATGTGTCCTGCTGGAAGAGTTGTCCTGTCACGTTAGTCCTGCCCTTCAGGAGTTGCCAGATTTTGGCGTTTTCTTCCTGGAGGTTCCTTTGTTGCTCAATAATTTTCATCTAGGCCGCAGTCTGCATCGCCTGGATGGCTTGGAAACTGCAGATGCAATTTACTAGTTGAGCCGTGGTGCAGGCTTCCTTCTTGCAGGGCTCCACCTCTACTAAGAGGTGTGCAGACTGGGCCTATAGTTCTCATCAATAGCCATGGACAAAAAAAGCAAGAAAGGTTATACTGCAACCTTGTCATAAAGATGAGACTAAAATGCTTTTCTCTCTCTTTAAATATAAGATTAATTAATGCTCTTTAATTTTAGTAAAAAATAATAAAAATGATAAATAAAATGAATAAGAGGGATATAATAGTATTCAAATGCATTTACTGTCAAATGGTATAACATTAATTTATGGGTTAATACACATATTTGCCCTCGTGTTTTCTCGGAAAAACACATATGCCCATGTATCAAATAAACCCACTAAAATCTCCTTGTACTTGTCACAACCCTACAGATATACCCCACACTAACGAAATGATGATTTGGCACAAACGCCATTCCACGTGGAACGTCACGTCATGCCACGTCAACTGCCAACAAATCAAAATGAATCCTACGTGGCAAAGTAAAAAGGGTTAATACACATATTTGCCCTCGTGTTTTCTCGGAAAAACACATATGCCCCTGTATCAAATAAACCCACTAAAATCTCCTTGTACTTGTTAATAAGTTATCAGCATTTGAAATGTAGATGTCGCTTTGGAAATGATAAAAAAGCTGAAAATTGGTGGTGGTGCTGCTGAAGAATTGGAAGAGGAAGCAGTGCAAAAATTTGCCCTAAAGCCTCTAAATCGTCCTGGATTTATAAGCATAATATTTCATCCATGTTAGTTCTCAATTCTCTATTTACTTATAACAGCTTTTTCAAATGTAGCAACTGCTGTAAGATTTTCATAAATCCAAGGAGAAGAAGATAGGGTTTCACACTCGTTTTTCATAAATCCATTGTTCACTCCACTGCAGAGTAACTATTCACTCTCCATTGCGTCGAATAAACCAGAAGAAGATAGGGTTTCACACTCGTTTTTTTATCAATCCAGGAGAAGAAGAAGCGCTACGATAGAGAGAGAGAGGAGTCGAAGGGTTCTTTTAGTTCTCCTAGGAAGTCGAAAGAACGAGAGAGAGTCGAAAGAAAGAGAGAGAGAGTCATTCTAATTTCTGCTACTTATATGAACTGCCATGTAGACATATTTTTAATTATTTAAATTTTTAAAAAAGGGACGTGGCATGATAACTTATTAACAAGTACAAGGAGATTTTAGTGGATTTATTTGATACAGGGGCATATGTGTTTTTCCGAGAAAACATGAGGGCAAATATGTGTATTAACCCTTTTTACTATGCCACGTAGGATTCATTTTAATTTATTGGCAGTTGATGTGGCATGACGTGGCGTTCCACGTGGAACGTCGTTTGTGCCAAATCATCATTCTGTTAGTGTGGGGTATATCTGTAGGGTTGTGACAAGTACAAGGAGATTTTAGTGGGTTTATTTGATACAAGGGCATATGTGTTTTTCCGAGAAAATACGAGGGCAAATATGTGTATTAACCCTTAATTTATTTAGCCCTTGAACTAAAACTTTAAAGTCAATTAGCATCTTTAACTATCAAAATCATTAATTAAGTCTAGATCTGGCCATGGGTTGGGCTGGGCCAGGCTCAGACCGAACCAGGCAGGCTTTTTTATAAAAGTCCTCAGCCCAAGCCCAGTCCAGTCCACTAGTAATTTAAACGGGTTCGGGCTCGGACTGGGCTCGGGCTTGAAAATCAAATTCCAAGCCCAGCCCATATAAATCCACCTAAATATATATATATATATATATATATATATAATATTTTAATTATAAAAAATAAAATTTAATACTTAAAAATAAATATTTAATATATAAATCTATAAATATATAAAATTTATTAATTAATATTAATAGGCGGGCCGGGCTGGGCCGGCCCGCGCTATTTTTATTAATCCCAAGCCCGTCCAAAAAATAGACGGACTTTAGCGGGTCTGGGTGGGTACCCAGGCCCGTGGACAAGTCTAATTAAGTCCATGAATTAAGCAAAAATCATCAATTGAATTCGTATGCTATCCTAAAATCAGAAACTGTGATTATTGACATGAAATGTAATCATCTCTGTGCTGATTTAAAATGGATTTGGGGAAGAAAATCTGAAACTGTTCAACCGAATGATTTTCGATGAGGACTCAATTGATGATTTTTAGTTAGAACGAAGACTCAATTGATGATTTTTACTTAGTTTAGGAACCTAATTAACGATGTTAATAGTTTAAAGTCCTAATGGTGAAACACACAAAGTAATGTTTATTTTGTCAAAAACAAAGTAAGCATAGAACACACCAAGATTAAAACTTGTATATAAGAAGTTTGGGTGCCTTCTATGCTTACTTTGTTTTTGACAAAGTAAGCTTTACTTTGTTTTTTTAGGGTGTTGTTAAACATAGCCTCAATTTCCCACTTCTAGCCCCGTGAAAGGACGAAAATACCCTTTGAGGCTTTGAGGTGGGAAATGGGGGAATATTTCCTCTCTCGGCACGCGGGCGTGAGGTAATCACGCCTCACCCTGTGGTGAGGCGTGAGGTAATCACGCCTTACCATAGGGTGAGGCATGAGGTAATCACGCCTCACCACAAGGTGAGACGTGAGGCTATCACGTCCGCACCTACGGTGAGTTGTGATAGCCTCACGCCTCACCCTGTGGTGAGGCGTGATTACCTCACGCCCTCGTGAATACCTCCCCGAAAAAAAATTGGTTGTTCATGATTGTGATTAACTCGAATTAATCTTTTAGAAATAAAAATTACGGCATTTTAACTCGGATTACCCTTTAACAAATGAAACATAACAACATAAACATTAAAATAAATTAATAAACATAAAAGAGTACATATAAAATAAAAAGTGTTAAAATATAATAAGTTCTACTAAAATAATTTAGTTCGCCCGACGCCACGCGTCCATAAACTCATCCATCTCCCTCTTAATGAGTGGAGCATCCTCATCAGATCAGTGGGTAGCCGTTTGTTGGGTGACAAGCCACAACTAGCTAACCCACTGCAAAAAAAAAAATAAATATTAAAAATAAACACATATAAACTAATACTAAATAATAATATTAAATAATAATAAACTTACAAATTCGCTGTTGGCGCGAGCATACTGGACCGGTCCATCCTGTGGTGCATGAAGGAGATGAGGATGCGAATATCGCATATACCAGTCCATGTAAGCAGCATCACAGGCAGTGGGATCGTATCCAACTGGCCGGCATCTCCTCCGATCAATGCCCCGAGCCGATGGAAATCTCCGCCAGGTATCCTCAACTGTGACAGAGAAATGCGTGAGCCTGTATGATAAAGACCTCCATGGTCGTACTGCTTTATCAGGTCTAATACGCTCAGCTGGGATAGGCTGAGTATATCCGACCTGTCGCAACACTCGATCCGGCATATACGGCTCGACAATGTCTCTACACCGTATCCAACCGGCGTAGGACACTCGAATCTTATCATCATCGGTTATAGGACCATAAGGCAACCACGTCACCTGCAATAAAATAATACTCAATACTCAATAATAATATACTATAAACAATACTTAAATTAATACTAAAATTTTATAAAATATTATAATACTATAATCAATTCTAAAATTTTATAAAACACCTCTGCTGCTGTTGTTGCCCTTAATCAAATTAAAACTCTTTCGAGATGATAATTTGCCTAAGTGTTCAACAAAGTTTTCTTGTAAAGATTTAAATTAAATACGTTTTAATGAAAACACCAGCATCAATCCACTTCGGCTCATTTACCAAAGTGCTGCATAAGAATCTATCGAATAAAACAGACTTTATTAGATGAAATATAAATTGATACAAGTTTACAGAGAACATGGAGCATTGAATTCTTCGACAGCGTGCAAGTGAACGGGTTGTCAATCCTTTCCTTGGGTTTCGTTCGAGTTTGTCAGGCTCAGGGGCGAATCCTCTACTCAATCTTCTCGTTGAATCTTCGTAATAGAGACTGGGTCGGTCTACTACCAAAATGAAAACTAAACTGCAACAATGTCTAAACGCTACTGAATTTGTTATTAATTTGTAAACAATGTGTGTACATCATATTGCTTTTTACAGAATCTAAATCTAACTTCTGAATCACTTGATTCGGAATTTCTGCATAAATTCTACACTAATTTCTTTCTTCTACACATATCACATTATCTTTCAACTCTCCATCAACTCTTTATTTATAGATGTTGAAGAGTCGTGTTTGAAGTGTCGTATCCGTTGTGAAGGATCGTGTCCGCTGTGAAAGGACGTCTTTATCCACCTGAACGATCGCGTTCCGTCGAAAACGAAAGTGTGTAACAGGCTTCTAAAATCTCCTGCTCGTACCGAGAATTATCAAATTCGCTACCGAGAATGGGGGAGCATTAATTGTACTTCGGACGAAGGGTAAAATGACTGAAGGACGCGTGTCGCGACCGTGAAAAGGGGAAGCCGCGGTCGCGGCACGGAGTTTTTTCGGTTTTTCAGCTTCCGTTCGTGTCATTGACTTGGCGTTATTAGTTTTCATCGTCTTCGACTCCTTTTGTAGGGCTTTTCTTCTATTTTTGAGCTCTTTTTACTCCTATTTGGATTTTACCAAATATTTATGTACCTTGCACGAAAGAAACATATTCGAGAGTAAAAGTATTCTAAATAGGTATGAATAGCGTAAATTCGTAGCAATATTGATGTAATTATTAATGATATTTTAGGTATATTTTGGGCTTAAGAAATCTCCACACTTAATCTTTTGCTATTCCCGAGCAAAATTTCACTGAATTTATTCTTTAACTAATCTCTTTATGAAAATAAAACATATATCTTTGTATTACCTTTTGAATTAGTTAAGCCGAAAAGACTAACTTCGCATGACAAATTTATACGCAAAATATCAAACTAACTTAGTATAAATACGATATATCATTCATCTTGTATTTCCAATTTTGAATTGAAGCATTCGGGACGATATAAGCACGCATGTTATTGAGTTTTTCATCTCAAGGCATTTCAAAGCACAAATTTTTCTTTCCCAAACTTAAACTAATATATAAGATATATTATATATTTAAATAAGTACTTGTTTTTATTTGCTTGGTTACGCCCGAAATAAGGGTGGTTTCAACCGTAACCTTTATACGTATTTAATTGCTTGGTGTTTGCTTAAGAGGTACCGACCATGCCATGGGTGGACGCAATCGTTACTTTAAACTTATACACGCTTATTTTTTAAACGTTCCTTTCATACCTCGATTGTGATAAGGGTGGTCGCAACCGTGGCCAAAAGTAAACGGTACTTAATTTTCTTCCCTTTCATACCTCGATTGTGATAAGGGTGGTCTCAATCGTGGCCAAAAGTTAAGAATTCAACTAATTGATTAATTAACATGAATTATAAAATTATAACTTGGGAAAAAGAAAAATAGCACATTCATCCTATATTGACTTAAAATTCAACATGTATTATGACTAAAGTTTCCTTAAAAACTTCAATTGGTGTTAATGTAAGACGAAATCAAACCGAGCTAAAATTGTTAGTTCAATTTAATGCCTATAAACCTAATTGAAAACTTAAAATAAGATTTATTCTATCATGAATTACATGATATAAAATAGAGATTGAATAAAGAATTTTTTACTTAAATACATTCACTCGAGACAATTTCCGTAAAATCATAACGGAGATTTTGTGAAAAATTTGAAAAATATATTACCCGTATAGAAATTTTATTTCTATTGATAATGATAACCTAAACAATAAAAATCATACTAACTTATGATTAATTTTAAAAACATATGAAAATGTTAAGTTATGTGTTGCAATATATATATATGTGTTGCATTTGCATGAATATCATTCGTTGCATTTGTTCGTATTTATGTAGAAATTGATATATGAATGTCTCCTCCCACACTTAAATTGGACCATGTCCTCATTGGTGCAAAAATAATGGAGAAAACATAGAATACGAAATAAGGCATACGAAACAAAGATTGAAATTGAGCAAATTAAACATTCAACATAAAATTAAAAATTGTACCAAACATAAGAAAATGAAAATTGTACCAAATTATAACAAGATAAAAATAAAAAGAAAGGAAACCACCTAAGCTTGAGGTGGTGAATCGGGAGGTGTAGGTGACGTCTCCACATTGCGGCGTCGGAAAAAGGAAAGCATCCGATGCCGAGTCGATCGATGTTCACGCCTCAAAAGGTTGAGGTTGTCATTCATCATCATATTGTTTTCAACCAAATCATCAATTCGCAAATTCATTTGACGGTTGTTGGAATTGATTTGGTCCAAGATCCTCCGCAAATCTACCGGATCATCCTCCGCTTGAGGTGCTTGGGGTTGTGTTTGGGCTTGTGGTTCATCCTCCTCTCCTTCCGCATCTGCGCCGCCTTCGGTACCTACAAATTGAGAACTTGAAGCGCCACCACCCATAGTGCCACGAAGATGGGCAATTCGGGTAGTATATGAAATAAAGACGGGAGGTCCTTGGGGAAGCAATAAATGAGCTCGCTCAAGAGCCGAGATGTCCAAAAGCGGAACATACCCACGGTAGGTGGACATGTCATAGTCGGCCAATTCACCCCGTGCTCCCAATACAAGACCGGTGATAAAATTACAAAGAGGGATTTGAATGGTACTAGCCCTCGAAGCACGGAACAAATTGTCAAACATGATACCAATGCAATCAATCCTCAAACCTTTAAGCAAACTATCCAAAACATACAAATCCCGAACCTGAACCTTTGAACTCTCAACACGACCAAACAAGGAGAAACTCAAAAACTTATGAAAGAAGAACACACAATTGTCCTTAATAAACTTGCTTGAAGTGTTTTTGGAATTAAAATAATCTTGATCCGAGAGAGTTTGCCAAACAGCATCATTATCAAAATCCTTAGGCTTATCGTAAAAATCAGAAGTAGGGAAACCAAACATATTTCCCATTGCTTCATAGTTAATGGTGTAAGGTATACCATTATTCCTAAAAGAAATTGAAGTTTTCTTCTTGTTCATGGACAAAGTGACCAAAAATTCCACAACATATTCATTAATACGCGGAAAACGCATATTAACGAACTCTTGCCAACCCAAAGCTTCAATAAAGGCATCAATTCGAGTAGAGAAATTTAATACTCTTACCGAATGGAAGTCTAAGAAGTGCATATCAACAAATTGGCGGTCGGCTTGAGAAAAATGTTTGAAACGAGCGGCTTCTTCATCCGAATAGATGTCGAAATAAGCTCCACATTGAACCCGAAGGCGATTAGCTTCCGTAACGGCGGGTTTGTTACCAACACGCTTTGTCCTAACCATGGTGATGGTGTTTTTAGGGGGCTTAGGGTATGAGAAAAAGAAGAAGAAGATGAAGAAGTGGAGAGAAATACCAAAGCTTGAAGATGAGGTTGGGGGTTGTGAAATGGAAGTGATTGAAAATAGAGGATAGAAATTGGAGTGAATAAATTGGGAAGAGGGAAAAGTAGATTTTTGGGGAAGAGTTTAGAGTAAGGGATTGGGTAAAAATAGAGGTGATGTGAGGTTTGTGTAAGAGGTAGGGTTATATAGGGTGATTAGGTGAATGTATAGGTAGAATAGGAATAGGAATAGGCAAAAATATTGGCAAAATCCCAATCAATAGGGCAGATTATACGCGTGTCGCGACCGGGAATGGCATAGCCGCGGCACGCGACTTTCAGGCAATTTTCGCCCTGAAATCGGTCCAAACTTGCTGCTCATACCGAGAATTTCTTAATTCTCGGTAGAGAATTGGTTGAAATGGCCAATTTTGGTGCTTTTTGACTTGGTTTGTGCATTTTTTTGTTGTGGAATGGTTCCTGAACTTAATATTAAGTGTTCCTGCACTTAAAACTGTTCAATTTCACTAATTCCTTCGTAATCCACATCTGTTTGGATTGGTTGACCATTAGGATCACACGGTGCCATAAACCTATCAATTTTGTGCGACAAGGCAGAAAATTGGGCTTGCAACATCGCTACTGGATCAAGATTCACTATACATTTAATTGATGATGTTGCTGAGGATGATGGTTTCGCTACTGGTATGTGTCCACGTTCCGCGGGCCACATACTGCTGTTGATTGCCATTTCCTCCAAAAGTTCTCTTGCTTGGGCAGATGTTTTCTTCATGAATAACCCTCCAGACATAGCGCCCAATGAACCTCTAGTTGTAGGATTTAGTCCATTATAAAATGTTTGCATTAAAAGTTCAGCAGGCAATTGGTGGTGTGGGCATAAACGTTGAAGTTCTTTAAAACGTTCCCAAGCCTCATAAAGAGTTTCATTATCATTTTGAGAAAAAGATGTTAACTCTTTAATGACTCTTGCGGTTTTTGCTAAAGGGAAATTTTTTGATAAAAATGTTTGGGCTAATTGCTCCCAAGTCTCAATTGATGCGGCTGGCATAGAAGTTAACCATTCTTTGGCTCGATCCTTCAAAGTAAAAGGAAAAAGGCGAAGTTTGATTGCTTCTGCAGTTACATCAGTAATTTTAAAAGTGTCACAAATTTCTAAGAAATTTGTCAAATGGGTATTAGGATTTTCGTTAGGTAACCCGTAAAACGTTACATTATTTTGCAACATATTAAGCAACGCAGGCTTAATTTCAAATTGGTTTGCATTAATCTGGGGTCTAACTATACTGTTTGTTACACCGGCCACTCCTGGCCTAGCGTAATCCATAAGTGTGGCCATAACTTCTGGCTCGGTAATTTTAGTTTTTATTGGGGTTTTGTTTTTGTTTTTGTTTTCTTTCTTGTTCTTTTTAAGGGTTCTTTCAATTTTTGGGTCAATAGGATCTGGTGACGTGCCCGAACTTCGAGAACTGCGCATGAACTTGAAATTTCGCACGAACAGAAACTACCTACAAAACAGAATTTCGAAAAATAATTATGTTAGTAATTGAAAATAATTAAAAATATAAAAGTTTGAATATGTATGAATAAACCTAGATTCGTAATAAAACACGAAAAATTTAAAATTTTGTCAAAAATTTTGGCATTCCCCGGCAACGGCGCCAAAAACTTGTTGAGCGATTTCCGCAAGTGCACGGTATACGCTTGTAGTAATAAAAGATATCGATCCCACAGGGAACGCTTTTTAAACAAAACTTATTTATAATCGGTTAAATTTACTTTAAGGTTTATAATGTGGAAAAATCGTTTAATCGGTTTTGGTTTTGAAATTGCTAGAATAAGAATTAGATTAGAATATGAAGATGTTAGAAAATATCTGATTTAAGATTGAATTTGCAAAACAGGAACGTTTTAGTACTTTAGAAAAGTAAACAGGTATATTTGTTTGCATTAAGCAAAGAAACAACTTTAAACTTTGTACGAATTATAAAGATGAAATAAATGACGGAACCTCTAATTAATTGGCTTTGAACGCGACAAAACCCTTTCGGGATAGTTGCCCTTAATCAAATTAAAACTCTTTCGAGATGATAATTTGCCTAAGTGTTCAACAAAGTTTCCTTGTAAAGATTTAAATTAAATACGTTTTAATGAAAACACCAGCATCAATCCACTTCGGCTCATTTACCAAAGTGCTGCATAAGAATCTATCGAATAGAACAGACTTTATTAGATGAAATATAAATTGATACAAGTTTACAGAGAACATGGATCATTGAATTCTTCGACGGCGTGCAAGTGAACGGGTTGTCAATCCTTTCCTTGGGTTTCATTCGACTTTGTCAGGCTCAGGGGCGAATCCTCTACTCAATCTTCTCGTTGAATCTTCGTAATAGAGACTGGGTCGGTCTACTACCAAAATGAAAACTAAACTGGAACAATGTCTAAATGCTACTGAATTTGTTATTAATTTGTAAACAATGTGTGTACATCATATTGCTTTTTACAGAATCTAAATCTAACTTCTGAATCACTTGATTCGGAATTTCTGCATAAATTCTACACTAATTTCTTTCTTCTACACATATCACATTATCTTTCAACTCTCCATCAACTCTTTATTTATAGATGTTGAAGAGTCGTGTTTGAAGTGTCGTGTCCGTTGTGAAGGATCGTGTCCGCTGTGAAAGGACGTCTTTATCCACCCGAACGATTGCGTTCCGTCGAAAACGAAAGTGTGTAACAGGCTTCTAAAATCTCCTGCTCGTACCGAGAATTATCAAATTCGCTACCGAGAATGGGGGAGCATTAATTGTACTTCGGACGAAGGGTAAAATGACTGAAGGACGCGTGTCGTGACCGTGAAAAGGGGAAGCTGCGGTCGCGGCACGGAGTTTTTTCGGTTTTTCAGCTTCCGTTCGTGTCCTTGACTTGGCGTTATTAGTTTTCGTCGTCTTCGACTCCTTTTGTAGGGCTTTTCTTCTATTTTTGAGCTCTTTTTACTCCTATTTGGATTTTACCAAATATTTATGTACCTTGCACGAAAGAAACATATTCGAGAGTAAAAGTATTCTAAATAGGTATGAATAGCGTAAATTCGTAGCAATATTGATGTAATTATTAATGATATTTTAGGTATATTTTGGGCTTAACAGCCGTCATACGGTCCAGCTGCCCACGTATGGTATCTAGTCGGACGGTCGTCTTGCCTGGTACCCCGACCTCCCATCTGCATGCACGGGGACGGTCAGATGGGATCCTGTGAGCTAGTCTATGCGGCCGGAACACCGGAAAATACTCGTATATCAACGCCTATAGTAGGGTCAAACATCCGCATATACCAGAACAGTCTCCTTTGCTCGCTATCCTCAGCTGCCGATACAACGTGGCAAGTGTAGCAGACCCCCATGAAAGTCCAACTTCCCCTCTGACACCACCGTGAACCTCAGTAAGATGGGCCGGCCTAATCCTATCTCCACTCTTATCAACAAACAAAGTGGATCCGAGCATAAGCCACATCCACGCTGTGGCCCGAGTAGCGTCATCCCTACCCTCGATGACAAGCTTGTGTACAACATCAACAAATACACCTCCACCACTCCAGTAATGTCGGGTCGACGACAGAAGCTGCTCCCGATCCACCCCGAACATCATCATGCACATGGCATGCAACCGCTCAGTACTGGGAGACTCGGACACCATCGCACCGTCGATCGGGATACGAAGAATCTGTCATACATCATGCAATAGGATAGTCATCTCCCCGAACGACATGTGGAAGGAGTTTGTATCGGGCTGCCACCGCTCCACGAACGCAGTTAACAGCGGAGTGTCGAGGTTCCTAAACATAATAGATGGAAGGTGAGACAACCCAGTCTTCTCGATCATATCCTTCAGCTGTAAAATGACACATATACAATTACTGAATGTTTTTGAGGTTTATAGTTAAAAATACAAATAAAAATAAATGTTGACAAACTAAATTATTCTTACCTCGGGTGACGCACCAGAAAACCATACCCACAAATTCTGACATACTGATGCTCTGTTGTAGCATGTCAGAAACGACCGAAGCTCTCCTCCTAGCATCCGTGAGGCAACATGTCCTAGAAAACTCGGAATCACGGAACCATCAACGTGGCCACCATCCACCAGTCTACTAACAATCCAGCTCTCGTCCTCACTAGCTTTGGGACGTTTGTTGGTCCCTGAAATATAAAATTATACTAAAATTATACTAAAACTATAAAATTATACTAAAATTATACTAAAACTATAAAATTATACTAAAACTTAAAAATTATACTAAAACTATAAAATTATACTAAAAATTATACTAAAACTTAAAAATTATACTAAAACTATAAATTATACTATAAACTATAAAACTAAAATTATACTAAAATTTAAAAATACCTGTACTCGCAAAGCGACCACCTCTGCGCTGGGTCGACTGTCTGCCCTGGGTCGGCTACTCATCGACATCATCACCCTCGCCATCACCACCAGCTGTAGACTGTCGCAATACCTGGGCTACCACCTCCAAGTAGTCCTCCACAGAATCGCTATCAGGTTCTCGGTCATCAAAATCCGTCGCCCCCTCTGATCCACGAATATCGGGCTGATCCACAATCGGACCCCTCCGCACTTGCTCCGCCTACGACCAGATATATCAATACCACGCAGTCTCGTATGCCGTGGTGTATCCTCCTCGCCGTCCATATCTAGACGACGAGCAGATGACGGGATGGATTTCCCCCCGATAGTAGGCCGCTCCGTCTATAAAAATTACACTAAATTAATCTAAAAATTTAACATATAAATTATAATCAAATAAATAACAAAATTTCACATATAAATTATAATCAAATTATATTAAACATTTAACAATTTAATTTAAATTTAATTTTTTTTAAAAAAAAATACCCATCGGGCGTATGAACATCACGCTCGAACCACAGGTCGGGCGTATGAACATCACGCCCGACCTATGGTACGGGCGTATGAACATCACGCCCGACCTATGGTACGAGTATATGAACATCACACCCGTCCGGTGGTTCGGGCGTTTGGCTATCATGCCCGAACCACTGGTCGGACGTGATGTCCATACGCCGGAACCACTGGTCGGGTGTGATGTTCATACACCCGACTGCGATTCCGGCGTGTTTTTAGAAAGGGCCACAGATTCGAAAATGAAGCTTAAATCCAAAAAAAACCCGTAAATTTACCGCTTTTCAACCACTTGCGAATTGCCGCTCCCTCTATCTCCTTGGTTATGCGAAAAGTTGCTCCAGCATTAATGATTTCAAGACTTTTGATCTTCCTTTCTTCCTTTAAATTGCACGAAATCTGCGCAATTTAGTCAAAATCATAATGAATTTCTCTTTTTCATCTCTTCATCTCTTGATTCTGCAACTTCCCAACCCTAGAAAACGAGTAAATGGTTTTTCATCTTCCTATTCGTTGCTTGGTTTCTTTCTTCTTGTTACCATCAAAGAAATGGTTTTTCTACGTTATTTCCTTCGTTCTTACCATGTTATCATATTGTTATTGTCGCTTTTGGGGGTGAAATGGGCGAAAAATGTAAGTATCTGTTTGTTTTTTCTGCGTTTTTTCATGAATTCACTTCGCAATCGATGGTTTCGCTAAGCTTTGCGAAGAGAACGAGCCTGGAAAGTGATGATCTACTTCGTGAATTGATGATTTCGCGAAGTTCTGCGAAGAGAAAGAGTCTGAAACGTATGGATCTACCTCGCGAATCGATTAGTTCGCGAAGTCTGCGAATAGATCCTCACGTTTCAGACCTCGCAGACTTCGCGAAAGCAGCGATATGCCACGTAGATAGTCACATTTCAGACCTCGCAGACTTCGCGAAAAAATTGATATGCGAAGTAAAATCACCTCTTCCCCTGCACATTTACATTCGCATGCATCACTAATTTTCATTTCGCGAAGCCAAAATCGTCTTTTTTCCTAACTAACACGGTTAATTTTTTCTGTAGATGGTTGAATACGTAACATCCCTTTCTGGAAGGCGGCGTACTGGGCTGCAGGGGAGATGATTTTCCTTCCTGTATAGGGATGAACTTCCCCAAAATTGACACATTCACTCCTGAAATGATTCGTTAGGAGAGGTTGTGTCAATCTCAGGGTGCACCATGGGACACGTCCATCCTGTGGTGCCAATCTTCAAAGTGGACCTAACTTAATCCGGTGCCAATTTTGAAGCGGATGCGTAATCTTGGTGTGCACCGTGCGACACGTCCAAACCTTTTGGGATGGATGTGTCACATGGTGCACACCAAGATTACTCATTCGTTTCAAAATTGGTACTGGATTAGTTAGTTTCACTTTGAAATGATTAGTTAGTAGAGTTCATTGTGGCAATCTTGTTGTAAATTTTGATAATGTTATGATTTGAATGTTGTTATTGTGGCAATCTTGTTGTAAATTTTGATAATGTTATGATTTTAATGTTCGAATCCGTTGTTGTTTGCCAATTTTTGTTATATACCACTTCGCGTATTAGCTTCAAATCATATCCAGCATTCGCATATGCGAACTAAATTCATCAAGCAAAACAAACTTTAGCTTCGCAGCCTTCGCATATGCGAACTAAATTCATTAAGTAAATTAAAACATTAACTTCGCAGGCTTCGCATATGGGTGAATATGCGAAGTCAGACGGGATGGGGCGAGCTCCGCGTAAATATTGAGGGTATTTTTGGAAAGTCGCACAAAATCAGTCTAGATATGTAGTAGAATTAGTAAATGAGTTTAATATGTAAATGAGCTTCCTATTTGACCCAGTTTTGTAATTTTCCCCCTTTTATATTTTGTTAATTAACTTGGTAATACTCTCCGAGGACGAAATATAAGCAATGAGACACTCGATTTGGAAACTTCCGTCTCCGAACGCCAAACTAAACAAACAGACGAACACTTGCTGCTCTTCATGGCGATAAACCCTCTTCCATGTCTCCTCATTTTTACTTATTCTGTCTTTTATCTTTTCACTATCTGCTAAACCCTCATAACCAACTCTTCTCACCAGGTAAGATTAACCGCTTTCTCCTTTGCCTGTTTAATCATTCTCTGCCTGCTCTTCTTTTCTTCTACTTCTTCAATTCCTTTTCGCTTAATTACGCGCTATAATTTGCATGTTTGGCCTCTCTTTTCAATGGAATATGGCTCAGTTTCTGTGGCGGTTGTTTCATTTTTATGCTCTGTTTCGTATTCTATAAATCAATTTTCAGAATTTTATATCGAAAGAAGTGGAACAAAGCTTATTTCGTGATAACTTAAATTTTGATGGAGACACTTTTTATAACCTAGTTTTGACATTCTGGTTTGAATTTTAGCAGTGATTAGTAACAGTTTCGTTTCAGTTTCCTAATATTGATAACCTTTTTTCTCCGTTTTCTTTGTAATGATAACATCTTGACTTGAGGTTAAGCTTTTTATTTTGAAGCTTGTGGAGAGAATTTCTGAAGATGACTACCAAGCAATTTTGCGGCAGTACATTTCATAGGGGATTCCCCAGCAGAAGCAGAGAGCAGAATGGGGTAAAAAATGGAGCAAAGCTGTTTTCATCGGGATTCTCCAGTGAGATTCCCAAAGGATTAGGTTTCAGAGATGTTCCTTCTAGTTGTTGCTTGTCTGCAGAGTACAGAATTTCTGTTTCACCTCTGGTGATTCATCGCAGAAAGCGAACAGTTGGATTGGCTTACAATCAATCAAGTTCTGGTTATGATGTGGAATCCACTAATTTACAGGGTGGAACGTCTCTTGATGAAGAGGAAGCCATCAATGGATCAAGAGACGAAGCACTGTAAGATCATAATTTTGCTTCATTATCTTTGTGTATCTGAAAATATGTGCTAACATAATTTTATAGTTCTTTTGTGTAACAAGATGGGAAATTGAAGTTATTATTACTATATTTACATCAAAATGTTTGTAATGCATGCATTGTTAAAAAACAAAGTGCACATCTGAATTCAATAGGATTAGGAACTGAACTTCCTCATTCTAGGAATATTTTTCTTTCCCATGCTTCTTCCTACTTAATGTCTTCTTCCCAGTTCAATTCTTATATTCTTTTTCTTAATTTGGTTGCAGTGAGAAAGCTAAGGTTCCAATCCATGAACAACATTCTTCAGAAAAACCTGGGAACTTGACTTCCTCCTTGTAAGAATGCTTCTCTTTTCCTTTTTTTTTTGTTTAGAGAATTTGATTCCTTATAATTACCCTAAATTATTTCTATAAGTTATAATTTCAGGGACTCAACTAAGGTTCCAATCCATCAGGCAGATATCAAACGTGAATTAATAATGCTTTCTCTTCCTGCAATGGCTGGACAGGCTATTGATCCCTTAGCACAGCTGATGGAGACAGCTTATATTGGTAGATTAGGTATTTACCTGTTCTTGGACTTTCATTTTTCAGGTTTTTCATATGCATATGTATAATCAAATAAGCATATGCATCTTTTAATAGATTTTTTTTTCCATATGGTTAGACATAGGACTTTGATATTAAGTTCTTGACATATTTGGTAATCGCCATTATACTTTATTGTGTAAGTTTTGCATTTAGAAGAAAAGGGGTAACTTCTAATTTACTGTTGCTGTCTTAGTTCTTGATGGTTTTAAATTCTTTCTTTAAACTATGAAGCACCGATACTTCTAAGAGGTTGACGTACGCTTGTCGGATACTCCGAGGATACGGATACGCAGGGATACGGCAAAACAACTATCCCTTTTTTGGGATACGTTTCAGAGTTAATTAGGTAAAATTTAGGGGTTTCTTTAAATAACTTTACAAAAGTAGGGGTTAATAAAAAAAAATTAATATAGAAATCTCTAATATAAATAATTAATCAAACCAGCCCTCACCCAGCCTTTTATTTGCAAAAAAATAAATAAAAAACTAAAAGCTAATCATTATTAAATGTTTGTAGATGGAGATCATGAAAATGTCTTCGAATAGTCTTTAGACTTGGTAGTTTAAATAGTTTGCAGTATGTTTTTTTTTTTGGTAAGACTGAAAGCAAAAACAACAAATAAAAAACTAGCCAGGAATCAATCTGGGGAAGCAGGCTCCCACATTATCTTCCAGTAACAGACCAGTGACTGAATCCGGGGGCCTAGGTAGGACAGATACACCTCACCTCACATCATGGCCCTTCAAAGCAAGCTGCTCGCGATAAACATGGAAAATTCAATCTGAACAAAACGCCTCTGAGCCCTATGAATAGCTTTAAACAGGTTATGTGACTGAACCTGTAGCCCACGACAGCCCGTAATCAACCGGATTGCCTCCAAATTATCCGATTCCACCTGCATTGCAATATGAAGATCAGCAGCCCTTCTCATACCTGTCAGAATGCCCCAAAGCTCCGCTGTAAAAGAGGAGCCAATCCCCAGGTTCTGGACAAAACCAGAGACCCAAATACCTGCAGCATCACGCAAAACCCCTCCCGCAGCAATTTTGCTCGACGAATCACACGAGCCATCAGAGTTTAGCTTTATCCACCCCTCTTTAGGTCTCGTCCACCCTATCCACTTAAGCGTACCAGACACAGTGTTGTCAATAGACCTGTCGAGAATGAAGCTATCCTTATACCAACACAAATTTTTAACAATAAACTCCTTAAATTCTAAAATAAGCCTTTCCTCACCTACAAACACCTCCTGGTTGCGCAAATTCCAGGTTTGGTGACAAATTTCAGCAAACAGCTCTAAGCTGTTCTCCATGCAGTCCAAAATTCTCCCAACGGTACAATCAAAAGTTTGAAGTATTAAATGTTCTTTTTTATGAATTAATGACTTATTAGTTATTATGAGTGTTATTTATGGTTTTATAATGACTTATGAATGTGATTTATGCTTTCATATTTATATATATATATTTTGCGTATCCCCACCGTATCGGTATCTCATATTTTTCAAAAATTCCCTTTGCCGTACCCATACCCGTATACGTACCCGTCTCGGTGCTTCATAGTCATTAGTCTTCCACCTTTCACTTGGAATTTCAACCTTTCATACTCTGTCAATTTGTATTATCAGGTTCCGAAAATCATTTATGGGTGAGATTCCCATAATTGTTTGTGGTAAATGATGTGTTTAGAGTAGTAACTAAAGGTCTAGGTATATTGAAATCTTGAGTATCATATTGAACATGTAGTAGCTTATGATCTTAATATGACAACTGTTTTTGTACTGCATTTACATTAATTTTAATGCGCGATGATCAGGATGTGCACCATGATTTCTGCTTAGCATCTTGACCTTTTTTTCTTTTCAAATTTTTAGTTTTTTCCTTCATAAATGTTGAAATACTTTGTTTTGCTAAAGATGCTGTTTTTGCTAATTATTCTTTGAAGTATATTTTTGTTCATACAATTTGTCCCTCTTTGAATTTTTTTACTAAGTTTGTCAAACATCTAAGATGTCCTCGAATTAGTCATTGAGAGGCTATCCAGGGTGTCATGGAAATTGAAGAGTTTTTAGGTATAGAATCTGTAATCAACTTTGTCACATTCATTTCTCTCGGATAAATTCATAACATTTAAATTTGTTGTTTAAAATTCAGTTCTAAACATGGATGGTTGATTTATTCACAAATATGCTTTTTGTTTTGCTCCTTTAGGTCCTGTGGAGCTGGGTTCAGCTGGTATTTCTATTACAATATTTAACACTATATCAAAGCTGTTTAATATGCCTCTTCTCAGTGTCGCTACGTCTTTTGTTGCTGAAGACATATCCAAGAGTGCAATTAAAGATTCTACTTCAGGTATATGTGAATCTATGTTGCTAGACTTGGTCCAAGTGCTGGAATCATAATGGTGTCTAACATGGATCTATTGAATGGTTGATTTCCTGTAGCTATTTGACGATGATATATAATTATCTAATATTGATTTAATTCTTTTTAAAGGTAACAAAATAAATTGAGATCTTTGAATTCAAATCTGATTGGTCTTCCTAATATGCAGAAAAGAACATCGTAGAGAACTGTACAAATGGCAAGCCTGTGGATGTGGTGCCTGAAAGAAAGCAATTACCTTCTGTGTCTACAGCTTTATTTTTAGCTGTTGGCATTGGGATCTTTGAGGCAGTAGCATTGTCGTTGGGGAGTGGACCTTTTCTTAACTTGATGGGCGTAGCATTGGTTAGTTCTTGCACACGCTAAGCTTGTGGTACTCATAATATATCCTTCCCATAGATATTTTCCTGCATTTTTTATAAAAAGTAGTCGATAGCCTAATGTAGGAAGCTATATATGAGCTTATGGACAGAGCTCAAATTCAAAAGCTGTATCTAGAGGAGATTATAGCGCATCCACTAATTGGCTACATGGAACTTATTGGAATCCATAGTTCTTCTTAAATTATCATTCCTTATAAAATGAATCGTTGAATGCAAAAACTTATTGTGGTGATCATTTTCTGAACAGGATTCACCGATGCGCATACCTGCAGAAAGATTTCTTAAACTAAGAGCCCTTGGTGCTCCTGCAGTTGTGGCGTCTTTGGCTCTTCAAGGTGTTTTCCGAGGCTTCAAGGATACAACAACTCCTGTTTATTCTTTAGGTAAGTGTCTAGTTTGACTTCCAAATAAATAAAATTAAACCTCATTGGTGTATTGATTTACCATGTTGTATTATTTAAAAAAAATTTATGCATTTTTCCGTCATTGACGGTTTTCTTACTGAGAATTTATTTGATATAAATAAATGCTCGAGAATAAAAGGTTGGTATTGAGACCATTCTGAGCCATTTTTTCAGTACCAGTTTCTGCACAAGCTATTGGTGCACTTTTAATACGAGTGTCTGTGGGGGGTGGGGGGAATGATTTAGTATGTATATCTTGACTATGTTTTTCCACTGTGAAGATTATGAATGAAAGATGGAACACTTGTTGCTCAATGAATGGATAAGAATATAATTTTGTTACAATAGAGCTTGTTATGATCAATATTGTATATGGAGATCAATTGTACTGTGTTAATATATTTCTTACTGACATGAAACTTACTAGTGACGGTCGGGTAATAGATATCACCATGCACCATGACTTCTGGGTTTTGGTTGTCTGAGGATATGCAGTCTGCACATGCTGTACCATGTTGATAAGGAATGGATATTGGCATTATGGCCGTTTAAGTTACTCAAAAAATTCATCTTTGAAGACTTTAGGGATGAAGGAATTGTTGCTACATATGTTGTTTGTCTCTCGCTTATCATCCATTCCTTGCATCTTCCTCTCTCTGCTAGTGATTTAGTAAATTTGGTGCTGTCTTTGTCCCAATCTAGGAATAATTCCCGTCTTGAGGCTTTTTCACCTTGGCTTATCTGGAAAAAAATTGATTCCTTTTATCCCTTTTCTACCTAATTGATGTACTTCCTCTACATGCAGCTCTTGGTAATTTTTCAGCCATATTTTTATTTCCAATACTGATGTATTATTTTAAGTTGGGTGTAACTGGAGCTGCAATCTCCACTGTCATATCTCAGTATGTTCTCTGTGCTTTCCTTCTTCAGGCATTTTATTTGCAGTTCTTTTAGTGATAGTTACCCAAAATGTTTATCTGTTACAGATACATAACTGCTTTCTTGATGATGTGGCATCTAAATGAAAGGGTAATATTATTGCCTCCAAAGATGGGAGCCCTGCAATTTGGTGTTTATATGAAATCTGGTAAGGTATTTCCTTCATCTAAACGCAATCTGAGACATGCATCCCGATCTACTATGATACTTTTCATTGATATGGCGTTGTGGTAATGCATTAACTTGAATGGTATTTCACTACTTATGTCATTTAATTGGTTCTGTTCGTAGGTGGTTTTCTTATTGGAAGAACACTTGCTGTTTTAACAACCACTACATTAGCTACTTCTATGGCTGCTCGCCAAGGTGCAGTACCCATGGCTGCCCATCAGATATGTATGCAAGTATGGTTGGCTGTGTCTCTTCTTACAGATGCTTTGGCTGCATCTGGTCAGGTACAGAGTCTTCTTGTCCTGCCAATAAATGATCTAACTTGAGTTATTGTTGTGTTTTGTTTTATTCATTTTACCTCTGCAATTCTATAACTTATTTATAAACCCGCCTAAATCCAAAGTGTTGGAGGAGCACCAAACTTAAGAATGAAACTCATACGCATAGTCTACTATTTTAGCTTGTAGCGAGTTTCTACACCAATGCACTTTCTTAAGACAAATCTTCTGTTTGTAAATTGCACCTTTTCAGTGCAAGCTTTCCCTGAAAGTTGTTGTAAATGATTCATTCTCAAAAAGAATGCAAAATTTGGTCCATCTATTTGGCTCAACGTGCTCATTTTGGTCTGAACTTCAATTTGATCATAGTACTTAGTACTTAACAAATTGGTCACAATTGGTCCCTGACAGACTGTCAAGACGTGAATGTAAAGCAAGCGCCATTAGAATTGAAATTTTGGCACACATCAAATTGCTTTCGCCATATTAGAAGGTTGAATTTCCCAGATAAGAAGGTTGAATTTCCCAGATAAGAAGGTTGATCTCCTCTATTTCTGCAGAATCTGCACGAAAACAACCTTTTGATCTGGCAGATTCAATTTTTTGATGTCGGGAAAACATGTGCGTCAAAAATTCAATTGTAAGGCGGCTAAGTCTTTTTACAGAGAAAGTGGAAACTCTTGCTGTTAAAGATGCGGGTGGAAAAGCCCATCCCTCTCCTTCTGGTCGACTAAATCCCTCACCCCGCGGACTTGAAACTATTTATAGATGACCTTTCTCGGTGTGCTTTACACCTGTGTCTTTACAGTCAATTAGGGATCAACTTCACTTGTGACCAAATCGGAAGACATGAACTATGACCAAATTGAAGTTTAGGGGTTCAAATGTACTCATTGAGCCATATACTTGGTCCAAACTTCTTCAGTTCATTCTTACATTACATCTCATATGTGCTGTTTAGTGTGTATTCAGTCGTTTCTGTTCTGTTGGTACTCAACATGCTATGTCTTTTCTAGGCTTTAATTGCAAGTTATTCATCAAAAGGTGACTATAAGACAGTGAAAGAAGTTACAAGTTTTGTGTTGAAGGTGAGGTTTCTTTGTCTTTGTATTGTTCTATCACACTTTTATTAACAGTAGTAGGCCATCAGTTTGCTTCATGTTACACGTGGTATTGTAATTTCTTTTGTAATGATATTGAATGTTAGATTGGGCTGCTGACTGGCGTTGTGTTGGCTGCAATTCTGGGTGTATCTTTTGGTTCCATAGCCACCTTGTTTACCAAGGATGCTCAAGTATTAGGAATTGTCCAGACTGGAATACTGGTTTGTTTACATCTCTTTTACTTCACTTTGCATATTGCTTTACTTTATTTGAGACTCAGTACCCAATATTTTAAGAATTGATGTATACTTGTTCCAGTTTGTGAGTGCTAGTCAACCTTTGAATGCTCTAGCTTTTATTTTTGATGGTCTTCATTATGGAGTTTCAGACTTCCCATATGCTGCATATTCTATGGTAAGCTGCAAGTCAACGTCGTCTTATTTTTCCTTAATATTTGTCAATGTCCTAATTCATATTGAGATCAATGATGTGTACAGATGGCGGTTGGAGTAATTTGTTCCGCCTTTCTGCTGTATGCACCATCAGTTGCTGGCCTTCACGGGGTTTGGTCAGGCTTGGCTTTATTTATGGCTTTGCGCACAGCAGCAGGATTTGTCAGGTACACATTTTGATTTTTTTTTTGTTTCTGGAGTAAAGTCAGTGACTCTGTGTAACAGACAGTCATATATGTGAAAATTTTGCATTTTGATGTTTTATCATTTAACTCATATATGTGTGTGTATATATAGATTGCTGTCAAAATCTGGTCCATGGTGGTTCATGCACAAAGACTTGCACAATCTTCAGGTGGGATGATGAGCTGTTTTAATTATTTAGTGTAGATTTTGTTGCCCCTGATGTTATTGTTGCATATTGTTTTTCAGCTTGGCAGCTGAGCCTGAGATGTTAATAATAAACATGATCAATTGCTGGACTGTTGGAGTATTGCAATTCGCACGTAGCATCTCAGAAATTTTTGTCATTGACTGCAGTGCTCAATGATTTTGTTTACAAATTTTGTCCTTGCCTTAATTCAATTCATTTTGGGAAAAGAGTAGTAGTATAATCTTTTTCCATGAAACAAATAGTTGGAATTGACAAATAAATAGTGATATACTACTCTTCATGCCAAAAATTTGCTCTTCTTACAAACACAAAACTGTAAACTGTGGTTTAAAAGTTCGCAAATTGAGGTTTGTTGTATGTTCTGTTAACAAAATATGGTATTTTAAATTAGGGTAAATAATTTATTAGTTTTTTTTACCTAAGATATTGTTTAGTACTCATATTTTGAAAAATACATTATTTGGTTCCTGTCATTTTGTCACTGATAACCTTTTGGTTCTATCTATTTTTTTTTTTAGATTTTTTAACTGTTATATTCGGCATAAACAGCTAGATAAAAAATAATAGAGCAACATTACCATTTTGAAAGTTAAGAAATGTTTGGTTAAGAATCTAAAAAATAGATAAAATGACCAAAGATTTAACCGTGATAAAAGATAGGGATATTAGAACGTGTTTTTGAAAATAGTAGGACTAGATAGTATGTTACTTAAAAAAATAGAAATTAATAAATTATTACCCTTTAAATTATACCATTAAATTTTAATGACAATTAAAGGTGTTTTTATAAAAAATTATATCTATATATGGATGAAATGTAGCTTTTTAAATCATAAACATTATTGGTTGATTGAGGAATGTCGGAATTTGTTAAAGCAAGAGTGGGAAGTCGTGGTTGTTCATACCCTTCGCGAGGGAAATAGAGCAGCCGATTGGTTGGCGAACTTCGTAGGATTTTTATCCTTTGGGCATCACGAGTGTGACGGTCCTCTTGCATGTCTTCTTAACATCCTCAACACTGACAAGAGCGGAATAGGCACCCTCCGGTGCTGAAGAAGTTAGTTTAGTTTGTCTTTTTCTTTTCTGTCTTTGGGGTTGCTTGATAACCCTTCCCTGTCATTAAAAAAAAAGCCTTTTAAATCGAATTGTAGTTGTGTAAAAAGTTTCAATTTAATTCTTAAATTGTTAAGTTAATAAAAAAATGTTAAACATCTGTTATATGATTTATCGTTTTGGATGAGAGATTGTGTTTTGTTGATGTCTAAATGTAATTTTTATAAAAGATAAAAATATAGAGTTAAATGTACCATGGTCATAGTTGTTTTAAAATCATCATTCAATTTCAATTTGTTTAAGTAAAATTACACAATTTTGATTTTTTTCTCAATCAATTTCAATAGTTAAAAGCATTGATATAATGATAGGGGTGATATGTGAGTCAACTCAGATTTTTTGAATGAAACCAAATGATTAGTTTTATTTTTATTTGTTTTAAAAAGAATATAATTATTTGTTAAAATCCGAAAAATTAACGACCTCACAACATTTATTTGTGGTCCATCTAAATATATCTAAAACGTTGAAAACACCAACTGAATGCTCTGCTCTGCTCTCTCTCTCTATTCACAATGGAAGCTTTGAGAGCTTCCTTTTTACCTTCACTTGCTATCCCACACACACTCCAACAATACCATTCCTTCAATTTTCAAATCTACTCATTACCCAATTCATTTGTTCTATCAATTCACAAAAACAAATCACGATTCAACCTTGTTCCAATCTTATCAACTGCAGTCTCAACAGAAGGCAGTGAGGTTGAAAATGAAAGCGAAGAAGACAAGTTTGATTGGATGTCTCAATGGTATCCAATTATGCCAGAATGTGACCTTGACAAAAGAATGCCACATGCCAAGAGAGTAATGGGTCTCGATGTGGTTGTTTGGTGGGATAGAAATGAGAATTCATGGAAGGTGTTTGATGATACTTGTCCTCATAGATTGGCACCTTTGTCTCAAGGAAGGATTGACCAGTGGGGGAGATTACAATGTGTATATCATGGCTGGTGTTTCAATGGCTCCGGTGATTGCAAATTTATTCCTCAGGCACCGCCTAATGCCCCTCCGGTATACATCCTTTTCCCTCAATTCCCCTCTCTTCCTATTCACTTCCACTAATCTAATTCACCTTTTTACTTTCGCATTTCAACTCACACTAAATTTGATCTCAAATAAATTTTGATATCGATTCGGTTTTTCAGTTTTTTTTTTTTTTTTAAATTAGTCTAAAATGATACCGTCCAAATGGACCCATGGTGGATATTTTAGGGGCGTAAAAAAAAGGGTTGTTACGTTTTTATGTAGTTTATATGATTATACTGATATAAATGTGTGAACTGGTATTGTGAGCTGAGTTCTCTCTAAATCAACTCTGTTTTTGTCGTAAAAAATATTGGTGTTTAGACTCTGAAATTAATAAAATCTACACCAATTTCAATGAAACTAAGAGGCATCATCTCAATTGTGTAGAGTGATAGAAACGAAATAAGTTTTAAACTATTATTCATCTTGCCAAATTATATACCAAGTCATCAAAACTTTCATCCTCAATTGGAAAAAATATATAAAATTCTCATTTCTTGTCTTTCTTAGTACAATATTTATCAAGGTGACATGAATGATAGTTTTAAACTTGTATTTTGTTTATGTCACTTTAAACAATTTAGACTATGTCTCTTAATTCTATTTAAATTGGTGCAATTTAGAAGATGTCTCTTGGGTCTGCTTGTTTTGGGGTTAGAGGAGTTTAATTAAAATGAGGTTATTTTCCTAACTTGCTTGGAGAGGAGTTTAAATGGAGGTAATGTTTAAATAAAGGTTATAAAATCTTGAAATATCCCCAATTTCAATCCCACCAAATTGGTAGTATCTCGAGGTTCAACCTCCCCTCCCCTCCCTCTTTAGTAAACCATGTCAAACCTTCCTAGTTGGTTTAAGTCCTAAATTGACGCTTATGTTCATTTGGGACAGCAAGGTAAGTTGAGAACACCAAATTGACCCTTTATCTCATTAACTTCACTCTGCAATTTTTTTATGCTGGTGTGCTTGTTTTCTAGTGTACATTTCCCTGTTTTTGTTTACCTTTTTTCATTTATTATTATTTGATTATGCTAGGGTTTCCATCACTTTGTGGGTGGATTCATTAAAAATAAACTTGATGAAAATGGCATTTGAATTGATGGTAAGCAATTGTGATGCATATAACAATATTTTGAAGTGCTTCGTATATCATAGGCTCAAATTCCTTCACATGAAATTTTGAACTTGAGGCTTCTTCAAGAAAAAAGAAAATGTTGAGCTAAAATAGAAATTCCATGACGTTATACATACAGGTTAATACGTTGAAAAGAGCATGTGTTGGTGCTTATCCAACTACTTTGCAGAATGGTATAATATGGTTTTGGCCTAACACCAATCCTGAATACAAAGACATTCTTTTGAAGAATAAACCTCCTTACATTTCTGAACTCGATGATCCTTCTTACATCAAACCCATGGCTAATAGAGACTTTCCTTTTGGGTATGCACTCTCTTTTCTCTTACTTGTCAATTCCATATTACAACTTATTTCTTCTATGCTTTTCTATGAATATATATGATTCTATTCTAGGTATGAGATCTTGATTGAAAATCTTGTGGACCCAGCACATGTACCATATGCACATTTTAAGCTGTTGCCAATTCCACCATCCAAGAACAGATAAGCTCTTTTTGCCACTCAGTTGTCTAATGTTTTCTATGCAAACTTATGTTCTTACAGTATAAGAATACTATGTTGGTTCACAGTTGTACTCGATAGAGAAGGAGGTGCACCAATTGATATAAACATAGAAACAGTAGATATAAATTGTTTTCGTGCTAATCGATTTGGAGGGAATTCCAGATTTATGGCACCCTCTACATACTATTCTGCTTTTACTCTTCCCAGCAAGGTGTGACATTCTTAACTGCTTTATCTCCATTTCCGGGTTTCTTCTATTCGATTTCAGCTTTGTACATGTTTATTTGTTTATGCTTCCTATTATATGTTGGTTGATTCAGGATAAGTCATCAAATGTGCCACAACGACGGGGACTCCTTGTTTTCTTCTGTGTTCCAGTGAGCCCAGGGAAGAGCAGATTGATATTCACATTCCCAAGAAATTTTGCTGTTTGGGTTGACAGGATGATCCCAAGATGGGTGTTTCATTTGTCACAAAATCTGGTTCTAGATTCAGATTTGTACCTTCTTCATTTAGAGGTAATACCTGTACCTTGTTGAAGTAGAATGCAAGATAATATCCTGGATTATGTAAGTGTGTGTGTTTAGGAGCGTAAAATAATGGAGGTTGGAGCATTGAATTGGCAAAAGGCTTGTTTTGTGCCAACAAAGTCAGATGCTCAAGTGATTGCCTTCAGAAAATGGTTAAAAAAGTACTCAGGTGGACATATTAATTGGGGAATGAAGTTCAGTGGAATACTTCCTCCAACTCCTCCCAAGGACCAACTCATGGACAGGTAATTTATTCATTCAGTAGATTTTGGATTTTGAATGATAAAATAGGTTAAAGTTTGGGGGTTTATTCAGGTACTGGTCGCATGTGGTAAATTGCAGCAGCTGCTCAAGTGCCTACAAAGGTCTGAAAGTGGTTGAGGTTGTTTTGCAAGTAATGTCGATTGTTTCAATTGGAATTCTTGCTGCAACGAAGCAGAGATTGACATCTGTAATTACAAGGAGTACAATTTTAGTGTTAGCAGTGGTATGCTTTGCAGCTTCAAGATGGTTGGCTCACTTCATTTACAAGAATTTTCATTTTCATGATTATAACCATGCCCTTGTATGAACCCATATTCATTATACGTTGTACATTTACGTGATCCTGATGACCACATAAATTTGGCCATATTACCAATACCATATACACTATATCAACTTGTAATACTATTTAAGGCGCCTATTGTTTGTCCAGATGAAGTTATAAACTATAAAACCAAATCATTCTCAACCTTCGGGCTTTTCCCTCTTTTATGGATTGGGTGTTTGACGGTAAACAGTTGTCTTAGATTTACAACGTTTCTATTGTTTTTAACTATAAGCACCGGCCCAAGTACGGTAAACGGCATTAAAAAAATATATATAAAATATGGAACACAACAATTTTTATATAATTAATTCTATATATATTACATAAAAATATATTAATACATAAGTAACATTTAAAAGTCATGATAAATCACAAATAACATTCATAATTCATTACCAGGGCAGGCCATGAGCATAGATCAGGAGTTCGGCCGCCCAAAATCTAGGGTTAAAAGTGGCCTAAATTTTAATTTTTTACTATGTAATAAATTTTTTTTATCGTAAATATAGTTATAATACCCCTTCAGACCTAAAAATATACTAAATAATATGATATTTGAGATCTAAAATAGGCTCAAATTTCTATTTTAAATTTTTAAGTATGATTGTTTTTGGAATAAAGACCAAATTTAACTTTAACATTTTAAGTGAAGTACAAATTTAGTATTAACGTATGAAATTGTGCAAATTTAACCCTAACGTTTCCAAACACGATCGATTTTAGCCCAACGTTATATAAAATTAGAAAAAACTGGTTTGAGTGTATTTAACTGTAACTTCAAACATTCCAAATATCAATTATATCTAAGATATTTAATGCTAAAGTAACAAAATTACAAAAATTCCTTTAAAATACTAAAAATATAAGTTAATCATAATATTTTTTTTATCAAACTATTTAAAATATTTACTATGTTATTATTATAGTCACAAAAAAAAAAAACCAGCCAAAAATATAGGAAACTACTTCAATTTATCGACAAACTTGTTTGAAAGGTGTGATGTGACAGTTAAATAACAGTCAAACCAGTCTTTTCAAATTTTTGATAACGCAGGGCTAACATTGATTTTTCTTGGAAACGTTAGAGTTAAATTTGTACTATTTCACATGTTAGGCTAAGTCTACACTTCGCTTGAAATGTTCGGGGTTAAATTTGGCCCTTATATCCCATTTTATTTTATTAAAGGTCCATTATTTCTTTTTTTTTTTTTTTTGAAAAGGATAAGAGTATGCATTAATGGGCCCCATAAGGGCAAAAAATATTCATTACATCTAAAATTGAACTAGGCATAAATGAAAAAAGAGTCGGACAAGTGGAAAAACGAGATCCCCCAGCCAGAGCATGAGCGACCTCATTTGCTTGTCTTTTAACAAAAGAGACTGTGAACGAGTCATGTTGTTGTAAGAGAGTTCGGTAGGTGTCAATTATATCTCCATATTCGATGTAGTTTGTCGTCTGAGTGAGGATTGCATCCACTACAACTTTAGCATCTGATTCGAAAATCACGCCCTCATAGCCCATAGATATCACCCAAATTATCGCTTCTAGTAGCGCAGTGGTTTCACATTCTGCTGGCAGCGATGTTCCTGCAATGCCGTTCATCCTTGCTGCTACAAATCATCCTCTATCGTCTCGCAGCACGCGCTTACTCCAAATCGTCCCTCGGTTGCAAAGGTAGCTACGTCAAGGTTGCATTTAAGTCATCCAGTCGGCGGGAGGTGCCACCGTGGACAGTCAATAGGCAGACGAGTGGGATGTTGAGTTACTAACGGAGTTGTTTAATCCAAGGGATGTGGGAGAGATTCTTAAATTGCACCCGCGGAATCAAGAGAAGCCCGACATATTGATATGGAATGGTAGCAGAACGGGAAAATACATGGTCAGAAGCGCATATCAGCTGTTAACAGAGACCATTGCACCCTCAACAAATCAGTACGTAGATGGAGATTGGAAAGCTATATGGCGAGCGGAAATTCCTCCGTACAGTATCGCATTTGGTAAGCCAGCAGGAATAGTCTACCCACTCGCACGAATTTGATACTCAGAGGGATTGCAACGGCAGATCGATGCGTGTTATATGGGCTCGACATCGAGGACAACTGGCACTTATTCATTGAATGTCAGTTCGCTAAATCAATATGGGAAGAAGGAGGGCTAGCTGATACAATTACGACTACTGCTAATAACTCAGACAATTTCCAAAGCTTTATCTTTAACTATTTGAATTTATTGCCAAGGATTATTGCAGGAAAAATCATGATGCTGATATGGAATCTGGAGACAGAGAAACGAAATCTTCTGGAACACCTCCACTGCCTCTACATCAAACACATATTCAGCTGCTCTTACGGTACTATATGATTGGGTCCATTATTTCTTATTTCACATAAGGTCCGCATGACCGATCATGTTCATTACAAAACCTAAAAAAAATACCCAAGAAGTTTGATATATTTATCTTTTTTAGTTTAAAGCTTTTTGTGCACTTTGAATTAGTAACCTTATTTCTTTGCTTGCATTCGATCAGATTAGCACCAAATTCTTTTCCGATGACATTGTAATCCTCTATTCCATCTTCTCCGACTTCAAATGCATGAGTAAAATTGGTTGTGCTAGAATAAGCTTTAACGTAGCAGCTCTTACCTAATTATATTAGATATTGTGTCCCCCTGTGTCACTGTCACGTCCATACTGTGTCTAGTTTTTTTTAACATATGAGACACATTTTTGCCGTGTCAGGTGTGAGTCCGACACTGCCACTTCGACCCTGAAAAATTCAATGCTTCATAGGTTTTTACTAGGTTCTCGTATATATGAGTGCTCATAATTTTGCTAAAAGATTTGGCTCTTTTATATTTGTGGGAAAACAGACTTGTTGTATTGCCACAAGCTTAATCCATATTTTTGCTCAGTGTGTTTAATGAAATTCTTTAGTTTTAAAATGTAATATAAACATTAATATAAATAAATAAATATTAAATATAATAATCTAGTGGCAAAACAATAGCAAATACAGAACTGCTCGGCTGGGGTCCCAATTTGACATCAAGCTGAGCGGATCAATTTTACACCAAGCGAAAAAGTTCAAAAATGAAAGCAACAGTATAAAAATTAGTAGCTACCAATAATTCCAACAAAATATAGTTAAAAAATACATTGCTAATTAGTTTCTATTAATCGAAGGTAACGACCTACTAACAACTTTAGAACTACCAATAGGTGACAAGAATGTCCTTCAAGATCTCATATTCTGAAAATTTTGCAAAATTAGTTCATATTCAGTATTCATGAAAATTCTTTTCTCAATGTAACACATCAAGCAATCTCCAAGCAAATCATATTCCGTTCAGTTCCGCATATTGGTCTTGATAATGTTTATTGTAAAAAAAAAACAGCTTTCAACTGTAATTGTTGCAACAAGTAAGACCAATGCTAACTCGATAAGTCGTTACACCAAATGATAAGTGGTGTGATATTTATTTTTCACCATCTTATTCGCAAGCTCACCAATATCACAAAGACCATAGAATGTTTCATTCAATCTTACATCATTAATGTATTTTTTAAGCTTATGATGCAGTTCAATAAACTCAAATGAAGAAAAAACTTCTGAATACAGTCCAATATATTTGCAAAAGAATCTGAAATGATCAAGACATGTTATGCACATAAGTAGCTCTAAACTTGTCTCGATGAAACGTTTGTCTAATGCACTGGAAATATCATCAATAACATAGAATAAACTAGTTAATGAAATGATTAAATATGTCATTTCTATTATTTTATTATAATTTATATAAAATGGAGAGAAATCAAATACCTTCATAAAAGTTTCCGCACGAAAATGATGACGATATGTCTTTTGTATTCCATCAATAAAACGTTTAGCACAAGATTGAATAACATTTCTATTATTTCTCATGCATTACAAAAATCAGCAACTTCAACAAATTATCCCAACCATCTTCCCTATATGCTTTCAAGTTAATTTTCACCACTTCAATCATAGAGATAGCAGTTCCGAAATTTTGATCATTTACTTGTAGGAATTGTAATCATTCATTTGTCATTCCTAAAATATTAAACATCAATTTTATAACAAACACAAATTCAAATATCACAATTTTTGCAAGCACATTCCTAGCACTCTCTCGAATTTTCTTATCATAGTCATCCACATGTATATTTCTAAGCACTTCTTCTATTGAATCTCACATGTCAAAAATATGGACTAACGTTTTATAATAGGAATCCCAACGTGTATCACCTGGTCGAGCTAAATTTATTTCTTGATTCTTGCCCTTTCATGTAGAAATTATTGAAACACCTTTCCAACATGATTTTGATTTGACAAAATTATTTAAGTTAATCCATGATTAAGACAATTAAATTTAAAGTGCTTTGATTTAATTGTACTAATGTGTTTGTTCAATGTTGAGTATAAAAATATGTATAAGAACAGAAATCAAATTAAGACAGAACATAGTCAGCATGACAACATAGCACGGGCTGAGTAAATAATAACTCAGTACGAAAGAAGGAAAGTCTTCTTCAGAACCGAAGCTTACAAATGAAGCTGATCACAGAAGCTGAGTAAAAAGCAACTCAACATTAAAGAAGAGAAGTCTTCTTCGGAACTATATCTTGTAGAACGAAGCTGATAGTGGAAGCTGAGTGAAAGGCAACTCAGTATCGGAATTGGCAACAATAAAAAACAACGGCTATCAAAGTCATGCTGAATGATTTTAAGGACAGCACCAATGATCTGTTTGCTAAAAGACAAGATCCGACAACTGTCTGCACCAATAATAGAAACCTTGGAATTACGCAAAGATACAGTTTCGAGACGTATGGGTCAAATGTCCGCTGGCTAAATGACGAAACCTGCACTAGAAGACAAACCTGCGAGAAGAAGACAAGCCTGGCGCCTGTGGAATTCAGACGACAGGATTGGCCTGCAAATCTGAGGCTGACCAGAACAATGTCGGAAGAAAGAGCCGTTTGAAATCAACGGATAGATCCTATTTCAAATGATTGTCTTCAGATTTCAACTATAAAAGGACAAGTACACTTCTTGGATCCTTGGCCGAAACACAAGTGAAAAAGATATACATACAAAGCACATCAAAACAAGAAAAAGATCTTACACCAAATTTCTACCTCTATGTAAAAGCTAGATTGATTTTGTAATCATCTAAAGTGTTCTTTGTCTGAAAAAGAACAAGTTTGTATCAATTGTAAAATTGAGAGAGTTGTGCTGAGTACTCGGTTTTAAGTACTCAGTGGTAGATAAATCTAGGTGTTCGGTTATAGCACTTAGTAGGAGTTGAGTAGACGAATGGAGGATGGTACTCTTGCATATTCAACTGCCTTGTAAACGGTTTGTGCTCTACCTTTAAAGAGCTCAGTATTGGATTTAAAAAGCCCGGAGGGATTCTGGGGACTGGACGTAGGCGGAGAGGCCGAACCAGGATAAGTCGTGCTGAGTAATTTCTAACTCTCTCTCAATATATATCTGTATGTGTTGCTTGTTATACTTACTCAGTATATAAATTGTTTAAACTGACATTGAGTAAATCAGAGTGCTGAGTTGGAAGCTGACCACTAAAGTGTCATTTCCCAACTCTCAAGTAAAACAGTTCTAGTCAGTATCTGACTAAAGCCGTCTTACGCATCACTCGGCCGTGCTGTGTTGGGGTTTAGTGTCCTATAGACAATTGTTCTAGGATACGAACTTAATGTAAATGAATTGTTCTTTATATCATTTGTTTAATGAGATATATGTTTTATAACTATATAAAGGCAATCCCTTTTAAGCACTAAATAAAGTCTAATAAAAGGAAATCCGTAAGTTTATTTAAAGTGATTATAAAGTGTTCATACAAGTATGAAGTGAGACAAAACTTTATAGTAAACTGATAAACTTAAAACCACCCCAAGTCAAGTGATATGTTTGGGATTGACATATCACTGTTGAGACTTGTATGTAACAATGTCTTCTGTCCGACAGAAAGCTGATCTCACAAGCTTCATATATACAGATATCTGGACAGTTACATAGATCCGATGAAACGTTGTTCATTAGGATTGGGGATCCGATTTGAGATAACAGGATGGGTAGATTCATCCTTGTCACCTGTTCATCTCATTGGTATTAATAGGTATAACTAATCCTCAGACTCAAAGGAATATTAATTGGTATTCTGGATTACGGAATGTGATGCTTTGACTCTAGTGTAACATGATCCTTAAAAGAGATGACTCTGGGGTGTGAACAGTAGACGTTGGGTATCACAGGAAGTAATTGCAGAGTCGTTATATATTGGATTGAGCATTTATCACTCCCGATAAATGGGAGATACATCCATGGATCGCTTGTGGAAGACTCGACTCTAAATCCTTGCAAGGTGATAGCTTAAGAGTAAGAAATACAGATTTCACTTAACCTATCTTTTTGAGTTGACTCGGCCTGTACAAGTAAAACGAACGTCTCGCTATATGTGACTTGACATCACCCATAGTCATAAGATTCAGTTTAAGGATGTAGTTGATAAAGGATCGAATTATACTGTTGTAGACACCGAGTCGGAGGACCTGTGACGAAAACCTGTAACAAGACGGTTGAAGCGGTTGGTTCCGGGAGTTTTAAAGCCAAAAAATATATATAATAAAAAAGAGAAGTTAGAAGGAGTTGCGGTCGTCAAATGGGCGACTCGCGAGTGCTCAGCGACGTGGTGCGAGCGCCTTGCGGCAGTCGACGCACGCCCGACGACAGTCGGACGCGCGTCCGACAGCGCGGGGCGCACGCCTGACGTCCGCTGGGCGTACGCCCAACATCCGTTGGGCGAACGCCCAACGCCTGTTGGGCGCGCGCCCAACAGAAGTTGGGCGTCCGCCCAACCAAGTTGGGCGTTCGCCCAACTAATGTTGGGCGTTCACCCAACGAAAGTTGGACGTTCGCCCAACATTAGTTGGGTGTTCGCCCAACATAAGTTGGGCGTCCGCCCAAAGTCTCCGGCATCCGTGCCTATATAAAGCACGGATCCCCATGCAAAAAAGAGAGGGAGGAATTTTTTGGAGCTTCTCACTCTAGACATTTTTAGAGAGAGAAAGTTAATTTTTTTGGGAAAATATTTTTTTTCCTAAAAAAGTCCAAATTTTCCAAAGTTGAATATTTTATCAAAAACACCGGAAAATCACAACTCGTGGAATCAACCGACTTCGACTGTCAGATACCGATATTGAGGTATTATCCGAGGACTAGACTCGTTTTATTTATTTCATTTATTTTATTTATTTTATTTGTTTATTCTAAAGTTTTATTTATTTAGTTTACTTATTTATTTATCACGTCTTATTTAAATTCCCGTATTTATTTATTTTCGTCTCGTGTTAAAATAAAGGTTCGGTTTTGTTTTGAAATAAAAAAAAACCTCGTTTTAATATCCCAATACGAACCGTGATCCGATTCAAAGGTAGTTCGGGAATTAAAAAAGTTGTAATTATAAGTTTTGAAAATATTTCTAAATAACGTTTTGAAATAAAACATCGTTTTAGGAATCCCCGTTATAGACTATGATCCAATTTTGGTAGTTCGGGGACTCAAAATGATAGAATAGATCTAATATAAAGCTTTTGAATAAATCTGGAAAGTTGTGGACTGTTTCTGTAATTCTGTGTTTTCTGTCACTAATAGCTGTTTACCGACGGATTTTCCGTCGGTAAATCTGCTGGAACCTTAAATATCCATTTTTGAACCTTTTTTCTTACATTTTTGACATTTCTTCTTAAATATATCTCTATTTAGTTATGTAAAATATTTGATAAATATATTTTTGGTTTATATAATTATTATCTACATATTATATATCTACTTATGCTATGTTAAAAATTTAATTCATATTGATTTGGTTTTGTAAATTATATATAAGTATATATGTGTAGTTCTTTGTGACTTTTTGGGATGATTAATTGGTTTTTGGGTTATGATGTAAATATTATTTTTGAACTAAAGGTTATTTTCTATATTTATGAACCATGTTCATCATTTTACATGTTTTAATTAAAATGAAAGTATATTATATCCAATATTATTTTTTATTACTACTTCTACTTCTTAATATGTGTTATTTTCTAAATTTTGTATTATTACTACCCTTTTTGTATATATGTATATCTATGTATATTTACTCTATTTTCATACTTATATATATATTCTTTCAAATGTATTTGGTTGGGTGAATTGAGATTAGATTGTTAATTGTTGTGATTATGTTCAAGTAAGGTTCAATTGAGTGAAAAAAGGGGAAAATAAAACCACAAAAAGAGAGTTTAATTTGCTTATTTAAACTCAAGTTTTCTAGAAGTTCCTAATGTAAATAACAGGTTTTCTTATCACTTTAAACCATTTCCTAAAACATCACGTGTTAAAACCTTAATTCGTTCCAACGACGGATTAAGTGAACCTTGTAATTAAAATCGTTTTCCTTCTAAATAATAGAGTTTTGAATCGTCTTTCTATCTAAACGATTTTGTACAAAATAATTTAACTTGTATGCTTAATCACGTTTTTAGATTAAAACTGTTTGTTCAACATTTTCAAACGCTCGAGTCGTTCCAACGGCGATTCGAGTGAACACCATTAATGGGGTTTTGAAACGTACCTAAATCGTTCCAACGGCGATTAAGGTACGAACCATGTAAATAAACTCGTTTTTGGGGAATGAGAGTAGCTTAGAGTTAGTGTATAATATAAATCATAAATCACACTGTGAATAAATCGAAGCTTCCTTCTCCCCCTCTCTCTCCTATGTATTTTGAATTTATGTAAATGGGTGATTCTTTACTAAAATGACTTTCAATAATATATGCTCAAAACGGTTTTTTTTCAAAACGAGAAAGAAAAGGTTTCAAATGAATTTCAAACTTAAAGAAATATGCGATTAGTCCGTTATCGCCTAACACGCTAAGTAGGAGGCCGGTGGTTCATAACCGGGCGATGTCGGGGTGCCTAGTAGCCTTTCTCCGGAAAGGAGCTAGCCTTCTCGGCTCGTACCTAAGTTTCCTGAACCCTCACCGGTCTCCCGCAAGGGATCGGTGTTCATTTTCCCATTCGTGGGTGGCGACTCTTCCATACTCCGAGCTCCGGTCCTGCCGAGCAGCTTGATTCCATGATTGGTTGCTTTCGGCGCCAATCACCGCTTACGTCGCCATGTGGTGTCCACCCCCCGGTCCGCCCGGGCGAGGCCGTTCGGCACCTTGTCTAACAAGTGGCGACTCTGTTGGGGTTTAGTGTCCTATAGACAATTGTTGCAGGATACAAACTTAATGTAAATGAATTGTTCTTTATATCATTTGTTTTAATGAGATATATGTTTTATAACTATATATAAAGGCAATCCCTTTTAAGCACTAAATAAAGTCTAATAAAAGGAAATCCGTAAGTTTGTTTAAAGTGATTATAAAGTGTTCATACAAGCATGAAGTGAGACAAAACTTTATATAAACTAATAAACTTAAAACCACCCCAAGTCAAGTATATGTTTAGGATTGATATATCACGGTTGAGACTTGTATGTAACAATGTCTTCTGTCCGACAGAAAGCTGATCTCACAAGCTTCATATATATAGATATCTGGACAGTTACATAGATCCAATGAAACTTCGTTCATTAGGATTGGGGATCCGATTTGAGATAACAGGATGGGTAGATTCATCCTTGTCACCTGTTCATCTCATTGGTATTAATAGGTATAACTAATCCTCAGACTCAAAGGAATGTTAATTGGTCATCCTGAATTACTGAATGTGAGACTTTGATCCTGCGGTCCCACGATCCTTAACGGAGATGACTCTGGGGTGTGAACTGCAAAGGTTGGGTGTCACAGGAGGTAATTTCAGGGTAGTTATACATTGGATTGAGCATTTATCACTCCCGATTAATGGGAGATACATCCAAGGATCGCTTGTGGAAGACTCGACTCTAAATCCTTGCAAGGTGATAGCTTAAGAGTAAGAAATACAGATTTCACTTAACCTATCTATTTGAGTTGACTCGGCCTATACAAGTAAAACGAACGTCTCGTTATATGTGACTTGACATCACCCATAGTCATAAGATTCAGTTCAAGGATGTAGTTGATAAAGGATCGAATTATATTGTAACTAATACGGAAAGGTTAACGACAGAATCAACCTGTCTTCTTAACGGACTCTGGGGGAATGATTACAGACTTGCCAATAACATACTCAGTACATCATTCCGTTATGCAAGGATTAAATATAATTCTTGAAGAAATTAATTTAATAGTTGCATACGGCCAGAAGTAGTAAGAACCTAATGGATCACACATAAGACTTGGAACCAAAAGAGAGATGGATGTCATTAATAGATGGAAGCCCAATTGAGCCCAGTAAGGCCCATTTAAATAGAGGGGGCCGAAATTTATATATAATAATAAGGAATTATTTTAATTCCATTAATCCTAATTTGATTAGGTTTGTGAATTAAATTAATTAAGAGATAATTAAGTTAGGAGTTTTAATTAGATTAATATACTCCTATTATTATCCAATTAGGTTATTTATTATTATCATAGATATATTAGATATATAATGAGATAATAATTGGGAATCATATTCCGAATTGAATTCCTATTAAGTAACCTAATCCTATCTAACTAGGGTTTAGATACAAGTGATTATATATACCCCTCTATACATGAATTTCGGCCAACCCTCTCTAACTAGCACAAGTGATTTTCGAAATCCCTACCTTAGAGAAAAAGGAAGAATTCGACTCCCCTAGTTCGTGGACAAGGATTCATACGGAGTCCATCGATCGATTAATTTCATCTATCTCCTTTTTCTTTAATCTTGTGTTGGTTAATTAGAGGCAATCTATTTTGGTTGCATCTCATACGGTTGATTCTAACTTAATCTCAATGTGTTCATGAAAGAAGGAAAAACAAACAAAAGGAAGAAATTCGTTTTTCTTCACCTACATCAGGTCAGCTCACTATTTCGCGGATTCCCGGAGATTGAACCGTCGGATCGTTAAAATTTTTATATTTCCGCTGCTATACCTTAGCCTTATTTTCCATCAGTGGTATCAGAGTCATCATTAAATCCGTTATTTCATATATGAAAATTTAGAAGTTTTTCAATAGGATTGAATAAATATTTATGGTTAGGATTAATTAACAAATAGTTTGATTAATTAATTCTAAAGATAAATAAATTTTAGTTAATTGTTAATTAAAATAGATTATGCGTATGTTCCTAATTATTTTGGTTGATAATCATTATAACAAAATCTATTAGTTTTATAGTTAGGTTAATAAAATTAGTTTTATTAATTCTAAAAGATAAAACGGAAATCTATTTTAGTTTTTCCTATTTCTGAAAATCGTTTTTTAAAACCGTTTTAAAATCTGATATATATATATATATATATATATATATATATATATATATATATATATGTTTTAAAAAAAATAAAATAAATACGACAGCGGCTCGGGTCGCGCCTCACGGCGCGACCAGCCGCTGTCGCGCGGCTGCTGCCTCGCGGCGGCAGCCGCGTGCGCAGCCGCGGGGCTGCTGCCAAACGGCAGCAGCCCAGTTTCGGGCCCCCGGCCCGAATCCCACTTGATTTTAATTGTTAAAATCGGCTTGAATATAATTTGTATATATAAACATATGTTTCGGAAATTAATAGTTTTCTGTTTTGATTATCGAATAAAAAAAAAAAATTTGTTTAAAAGTTTATTTTTACCAAGTTGTAAATCAAAGTGTTAAATGAATTGAAATCAAAATAATTGGGACATGCATAATCGACGTTTTATATGGTTATATTAATCTAAGGATTAATATAAAGATACAAAACGATTAGAAGTAAAATTGGATGAAAGTTAATTTGACGAGTTAATGTGATTAACCTAAACATTACATAAGCCGGTTATGTAATCAACCAATTAAATTTATTTAATTGAGTCTATGCATGTTTGGACTTATGGACATATTTGGACCCTCTTTTAGTCTTTTGGTATTTTTGAAATAGGGCATGTGCGTCCTGCCTTTCTACTATCTATTGTAATTTCTCCTCTCATCTGATTCCCTTCAATTCAATTGAAGTTTTCTTATAGTAGTATAGAAATTAATATGTAATTTCAAGGCGCCATGGAGAAGACGGAGGACCTAAAGAGAAATATGTAATAGTTAGTATTTCCTTAGGTTTGCCCTTTTATTCCGTCTCTGGCTCGACGGAATAATTTAGATGATATGTCCATAACGTCAATGTATGTGAATGTATGTGTCTGATGTATGCTAAAGCAAATCAAGACTAAGTTAGATTATGAGACTTAAATAAAATCCCTCGTTAAAAAGTTAAGTAAATAAGCAAGTTATTAAAATCGGTTGCCCCTCCCTAATATTATAATTCAGCCGGCAGTACTGGGGGCCTTTGGGTTGTTGAGCAAACTCAAGCTCGGGGTCTTATGGTAACACCTGAATTATCGAAAATCGTTCTTTCATGAATATGGGGTAATACTTAAATTAGATTATGATAATTGGATGAGCAAACTCATGTTGTCATAAACTAATGGGCAATATGGTTGGAATTAATGTGAATAGCATATTAGTTACTAATGTGGTTAGTAACCCAATAACCTAGGAGTCACATTCACGATGTGATTGATTACATGAATCTACCTAACAAATGAGACTAGCTTGTTGAGCAAACTCAAGGCGAAATCTCAGGAGTTAGGATCCTAGCTCACTAAAGGATTTGTGAAATTCTTCGAATTAATATGGAGGGTTATTAATTTGGCAAAATAGTGGGAGCAATCTAAAATAAACTAAAAGGCCTATAATTTCAGATTGATATACTTTAAAGCAAATGAATAACATACGTTTACTCTTTCTCACTCTCAGTTTAATTAAACACTCTTAAAATCATGACTAACACCAATCTGCAAAATACATTTACCGATAACAAGTTGAATAGTTCAAACTTCACCGACTGGTATCGCAACCTCAAAATTGTTTTGAAGTTCGATAAAATATGGTATGTATTTGATACATTGATACCCCCTATCCCTGAGGATGATGCTCCCATCGAGGAAATTGATGCTTACTAGAAGCACAAGGCTGATGACGATCATGCCGGATGCATCATACTTGCATCGATGACATCAGAATTAAAAAGGCAACTATGCATGTTCCATCATCATGCACCTAAAGGAACTGTTTGGGAAACAGACCAGGTGCGAACGCTACGAGATATCCAAGTTGCTATATCGTTGCAAGATGCAAGAGGGCACATTTGTAATGACACATTGTGTCAAGATGATTGGCTACATTACCAAACTTTCTAGTATTGGATTCGGGATGGATAACGAACTAAGTGTAGACTTAATTCTTCAATCCCTCCTAAAGAGTTATTCATAGTTCATCATGAACTATCAGATGAATGACTTGCAAACCTCTCTTGAAGAGCTTGCAAATATGCTCAGGTCAGTTGAGCCCAATATTCAGAAAGACAAGGCTATACCGGCTCTTGTCATAGAGGGATCAAAGAAGAGGAAAGGGAATTCTCCCAATCCTAAACATCCCAAGAAAGGTAAGAAAGTCATGCCCACTAAAGTTAAGGGAAAGGAAGTGAAGAAGCCCAAAAGAAAGTGCCACTATTGTGGTGATGTGGGGCATTGGAAGAGAAATTGTTCTTTGTACCGAGCTACCCTCCAGAAGGGAAAAGCTGGTACTCCAACATATGGTATGTTCTATAAAGAACAAACATTGCAATTTTTATAGAGATTCGATTTTCTATCTCTCAGGAATATCACAAAATGGGATTTATGTGTTGATTTCTGTTTTCGCAATTGATACCAAAAGACATAAGCTAGATAATTCAACTTACTTGTGTCATTGTCATATAAACAAGAGACGCATGCTAAAGTTACATTCAGATGGGCTTATAGATCCAATTGATCCTGAATCATTGGAAACATGCGAATCATGTTTAAAAGGTAAAATGACAAAGACACCCTTTAGCAATAAAGGTGAGCGTGTATCAGATACTCTAGGACTTATTCATTCAGATGTATGCGGTCCTATGTCAGTCCAAGCAAGAGGAGAATTCAGATTCTTCATAAGCTTCATAGATGACCATACCCGATATGGTTACATCTACTTGATGAGGCACAAATCAGAAGCTTTTGACAAGTTCAAATGCTTCAAGAATGAAGTAGAAAATCAATTAGGAAAGAAAATAAAGACGCTTCGATCCGATCGAGGTGGCGAATATCTTTCGGATGATTTTCTGAATTATCTAACTGAATGTGGGATATGCTCACAATGGACACCTCCCTATACACCACAACACAATGGTGTATCCGAGAGGAGGAACCGTACCCTATTAGATATGGTACGATACATGATGAGCATGGCCTTACTTCCAAAGACGTTCTGGGGCTATGCCTTAGAAACTGCCCTCTTCACCCTGAACCGAGTACCAACTAAATTCGCTAGTTCCACACCATATGAATTGTTCGTTGGTAGGAAACCCGTGTTCTCATTTATGAGAGTATGGGGTTGTTCAGCGTATGTCAAACGCATTGCGTCCGACAAATGAGATTCTAAATCTGATAAATGTTTCTTCATTGGATATCCCAGGGACACCGTAGGGTATTACTTCTATCATCCAGATGATCAGAAAGTAATAGTATCCAAACACGCAACCTTCTTAGAGAAAGAGTTTCTCGAAGAAACACAAAAGGGAATCGTGATTGAACTCGACGAAGTTCAAGAGGAAGAAACACCGACTGAAACAACAGAAGCGGTTGAGGTACCCGAAGAAGTCCCATTAGATGAGACTCCAGTGGCACCTATTCGTAGATCACGAAGAGTTCGTGAAATCCCAGTTAGATATGGTTTTCTAGTGGGAGATGATAACGAGGTTCCCGTGTTAGACGACGAACCCGAAAACTACGAAGAGGCTCTTACTAGTCCAGATTCTAAAGCATGGCTTGAGGCCATGGATTCTGAAATGGATTCCATGTATACTAACCAAGTGTGGACTTTGGTTGATCCACCCAAAGGGATAATTCCCATTGGGTGCAGGTGGATCTTCAAAAAGAAGACTGACATGGATGGAAAGGTTAGCACCTACAAGGCTAGGCTGGTAGCGAAAGGATATCGTCAGAAACAAGGTGTTGATTATGACGAAACCTTCTCTCCTGTTGCTATGTACAAATCAATCAGAATCATGCTTGCTATTGCCGCTCACTACGATTATGAGATTTGGCAAATGGATGTGAAAACAGCTTTCCTAAATGGAAACCTGCTTGAGGATGTATACATGATGCAGCTTGAAGGTTTCATATCAAAGGATGCAAATAAAATTTGCAAACTTCAGAGATCCATTTATGGACTCAAGCAAGCATCTAGAAGCTGGAACAAGCGTTTTGACGAAACCATAAAACAATTTGGTTTCGAACAAAATTGCGAAGAAGCTTGCATTTACAAGAAAGCAAGTGGGAGCTCTATAGCATTTCTCATACTATATGTGGACGATATACTGTTAATGGGAAATGACATTGCTCTATTACAGTCGGTAAAAGTATGGTTATCCGGTAACTTCTCAATGAAAGACCTTGGTGAAGCAGCTTATATACTTGGTATAAAGATCTATAGAGATAGATCGAGAAGACTGCTTGGTCTTTCACAGGCTACATACATTGAAAAGGTGCTAAATCGTTTTAGCATGCTTGAATCGAAACGAGGTAACTTACCCATGCTACATGGAGTAAAGTTAAACAATCATCAATGTCCTAAAACTGATGATGACAAACGACGCATGGCTGTAGTCCCGTACGCCAGCGCGATCGGTTCGATTATGTATGCTATGCTATGCACTAGACCTGACGTAGCGTTCGCGTTATCTGTAACGAGTCGTTACCAAGGGAATCCGGGAGACGAGCATTGGATTGCCGTCAAGAACATTCTTAAGTACTTGAGAAGGACTAAAGATATGTTCCTAGTGTACGGAGAAGGAGATCTGAAAATTGAAGGATTTTCAGACGCTAGTCATCTCACAGATGAGAATGATTTTAAATCCCAATCAGGATACCTGTTTATCTTGAATGGGGGCGCGGTCAGTTGGAAAAGTTCTAAGCAGGGAAGCGTAGCTTTCTCTACGACCGAGTCAGAGTACATCGCTGCTGCGGAAGCAGCAAAGGAAGCAGTTTGGATTAGAAAGTTCATTATAGAACTAGGTGTGGTGCCTGACATTGTCAATCCCATTACTATGTACTGTGATAACAATGGAGCCATTGCGCAAGCAAAGGAACCACGGTCTCATAATGCATCCAAGCACTACCTAAAGCGATACCACATCATAAGAGAGATTGTGGCTAGAGGAGATGTGAGAATAGAAAGAGTACCTACAGAGGACAACGTTGCAGATCCGTTGACAAAGCCTTTAACCCAGAAAGTACATGATCGTCATTTAACTTCTACTGGGATAAGTTTTAGAAACAATTTGCTTTAGTCCAAGTGGGAGTATGTTGGGGTTTAGTGTCCAATAGACAATTGTTGCAGGATACAAACTTAATGTAAATGAATTGTTCTTTATATCATTTGTTTTAATGAGATATATGTTTTATAACTATATATAAAGGCAATCCCTTTTAAGCACTAAATAAAGTCTAATAAAAGGAAATCCGTAAGTTTGTTTAAAGTGATTATAAAGTGTTCATACAAGCATGAAGTGAGACAAAACTTTATAATAAACTAATAAACTTAAAACCACCCCAAGTCAAGTGATATGTTTAGGATTGATATATCACGGTTGAGACTTGTATGTAACAATGTCTTCTGTCCGACAGAAAGCTGATCTCACAAGCTTCATATATATAGATATCTGGACAGTTACATAGATCCGATGAAACGTCGTTCATTAGGATTGGGGATCCGATTTGAGATAACAGGATGGGTAGATTCATCCTTGTCACCTGTTCATCTCATTGGTATTAATAGGTATAACTAATCCTCAGACTCAAAGGAATGTTAATTGGTCATCCTGAATTACTGAATGTGAGACTTTGATCCTGCGGTCCCACGATCCTTAACAGAGATGACTCTGGGGTGTGAACTGCAAAGGTTGGGTGTCACGGGAGGTAATTTCAGGGTAGTTATACATTGGATTGAGCATTTATCACTCCCGATTAATGGGAGATACATCCAAGGATCGCTTGTGGAAGATTCGACTCTAAATCCTTGCAAGGTGATAGCTTAAGAGTAAGAAATACAGATTTCACTTAACCTATCTATTTGAGTTGACTCGGCCTATACAAGTAAAACGAACGTCTCGCTATATGTGACTTGACATCACCCATAGTCATAAGATTCAGTTCAAGGATGTAGTTGATAAAGGATCGAATTATACTGTAACTAATACGGAAAGGTTAACGATAGAATCAACATGTCTTCTTAACGGACTCTGGGGGAATGATTACAGACTTGCCAATAACATACTCAGTACATCATTCCGTTATGCAAGGATTAAATATAATTCTTGAAGAAATTAATTTAATAGTTGCATACGGCCAGAAGTAGTAAGAACCTAATGGATCACACATAAGACTTGGAACCAAAAGAGAGATGGATGTCATTAATAGATGGAAGCCCAATTGAGCCCAGTAAGGCCCATTTAAATAGAGGGGGCCGAAATTTATATATAATAATAAGGAATTATTTTAATTCCATTAATCCTAATTTGATTAGGTTTGTGAATTAAATTAATTAAGAGATAATTAAGTTAGGAGTTTTAATTAGATTAATATACTCCCATTATTATCCAATTAGGTTATTTATTATTATCCTAGATATATTAGATATATAATGAGATAATAATTGGGAATCCTATTCCGAATTGAATTCCTATTAAGTAACCTAATCCTATCTAACTAGGGTTTAGATACAAGTGATTATATATACCACCTCTATACATGAATTTCAACCAACCCTCTCTAACTAGCACAAGTGATTTTCGAAATCCCCACCTTAGAGAAAAAGGAAGAATTCGACTCCCCTAGTTCGTGGACAAGAATTCATACGGCTTCCATCGATCGATTAATTTCATCTATCTCCTTTTTCTTTGATCTTGTGCTGGTTAATTAGAGGCAATATATTTTGGTTGCATCTCATACGGTTGATTCTAACTTAATCTCACTGTGTTCATGAAAGAAGGAAAAACAAACAAAAGGAAGAAATTCGTTTTTCTTCACCTACATCAGGTCAGCTCACTATTTCGCGGATGTCCGGAGATTGAACCGTCGGATCATCGCGATTTTTGGACAGTAGCTTCTAGACATATTCTTCCACGTTTCCACTGAAGGGATTGTCGTTCGGAGGTCTGGAAGGTCTGTTTCGGATAGGGGCAGATCGGTAAACAGTTTCCATCTCTTTTGAAGTTGTGGGTACTTCGTTTGCAACGGTAGATTGATCATCGAAAGGTATTTCTTCTTATCCCTCTTTATATGAAATAACGATTAACGGATCCTATGGTTAAAAGGAAGTAGGCTAAAAATTTTATATTTCCGCTGCTATATCTTAGCCTTATTTTCCTTCAGACTCTGCTGGGGAAGCGAGAAATTTGATTCCGGAAGGCGTGTATTAAGCCCTTAACGGGGACGGATCGTATTATTTCTTTTCGTATGCATTCATAAGCATTATTGCAAACCTTTTGGGTAATTTCCGCGAAACCTCTAGCGAGAGTCCATTCGTCGCTCGAAAGAGGCTAGTGTAAGTTCCCCCTTACAGTAAGGCGCCAAAGGGTCCCCATCCATTCGTTAGGGGCGAATTTGTGCGGTCCTGTGAGGTCCCGCGATCAGCCGTGTCAGCATATAGTAGCCTTAGAAGTTGCCATAGGATTACCCGTTACCATTTTTTATGTGATGAATGAATCAGTTCGTGTTTTCAAATTGCCATGATACGTGTCTAATCCTAAAATATGTAAAGAAAATGAAACGATACGTTAATATATACTCTTAAACCGATATACAAACTACCCCAAAACATCGAAACGAGTCGAACTAAAGACGACTTAGCCATCTCGTATGAATGAACTTGTGCGACCCGCCTGGTCCCTTTCCGAGTCCCGAAGAAGGCACATGTTCAGGAAATGCGTTGTGATGTAAGCACGTATTAGTTCAAGTCGGTTTGATATTAAGGATAGTTATAGCTCGATTCAAAAGACTATATTAACGATAGCCGTTATTCACATTCTTTAGATACGTTTGGATAAAACGAAATTATGACAAAACGAAAACAAAGAACACTTCTGTTTCAAACAACCCCGTTGTAACGTAAAGAGTTTCATAAACGTGGCCCATCCCTTCCGAATAAAAAACAAACTCTTACGTTATGCCTTGCGTTGTTCTAAAGAGAAATGGATGTATCCGCGAAGGTGACTAAGAAAATAAAAGCTAAAATAAACAAACGACCAAAATCATTCCGTATCTACGATATATGTCAGTCCCGAGAGTAGTTAAAGAAAGTGAACCAATGCCGTTAAATACGTGCCTCGAACTGGTACATACGCCGTTTAAAATCACAAAGCCGAATTAAGCTAAACCGCATAATTGCGCCATATGGACGAGACTGTGGGTTTCACTAATGGCTCGATCATTTCGACCGTTACCAAAGCTACAAGAAATATGGCCTGACGTGCATGTTTGCTTAACTCGTGCCTAAATGAAAAAGAACGGTAATATCCCTACTTCGAATAAGGATGCGATTCAACGAAACGTTGATTTTCTATAACCACACTAGGAGGATATATCCCGTAAATTGGGAGAAATAAAGAGTTGTTAATAGCCGAAAGATTACTGCGCGCTCAAATAAGACTCACCGTCTTTTCACGTAGCCAAAACGAGCAAGCAGATTCTTGACGCTAAAAACAAACACGTTACGCAATGAGTCCGTTCCCCAAAATAAAAAAAAAGAGTGATTTCATCGCTAAACGAACGCATGGTTACGTCTCTCGATAGATCCAAAAGATCCCATCGTAATCGAGACACGAACCCACGCAAATAAAAGGGAACGAGTCATTGTCAATAACGAACGATTGAACCAAAAGAATAACTCGTACCACATCTAAAATCCGAGATGCGCTCAAAGGGAGTCAAAACCCGAATTACTGCGTCTCGCAAAATGACAAAAGACGAGTTATTCCAAAAGGACAATCCAACTTGGTCGATATCTTAGTCACTGAACGTTGATACGTCAAAACGAACTGTATTGTCTGATGGATGATTTACTTTTCCGCAATAATCGACGGCATCACGCGTCCCCTGGATCGCCATGTGAGCCCCGAACCAAAATCCTAGGAAAGAGACTTGGACCATCGAGTGTGTGGAGGAATAAGGGTGGAAGAGAGATGTTGTGATACGTGTAATTAGACTGACATTTGTTCTTCTTATCTTATATATCCGTAAATAAATAAACGCACACACCACGAATCATGCATATAAAATCATGCATACATACTAATGGATGACCGTTCGTGCAGACTTCATCATTAAGCGGTTGTGGTTTCGCGAGAGTAACCGGCTAGTCAGGCAGTTTGATCAACTACAGATAGACAGTTCTGAATCGGCAGTTGTGGCTTCTGAATCATCTTCGTCCGAGTATACTCAGTCTTCTGCCAGTATGTTTGCGACCGACGAAAAGGTGGATGAATTAGAAAATTCTGTGAACAATATCAATGATCAGTTGGCCGCAATTTTGGCCCAACTAGCTGAGTTGGCGTTGAAGGATAACAAGAGTGGAAGTAAACGCGCTGAGAATGAGGTAGACACTGGTCCCCGCTTTGGGAACGAGGATGACTATCAGGACTATATCCGGAAACAGCTCGAGAAAGAGAAGGCTAAGGAAGAGGAGTGGAAGCAGCACATCACTCAGGAGGTGCAGGATCTGCGTGGGGGAAGCTCCGGAAGTCAGGACTTTTATAATTTGAAGAATTGTTTGTCAGCAACTGCTTTGCCTTTGAAGTTTCGACTTCCTGACATGAAAAAGTTTGACGGAACTGGGGATCCTACCGCCCACATGAATCAGTATGTCGCAGTAATGAAGCACACGATCCTGACTGAGGATCAAGTCCTGGGGCTGTTTAATACTTATCTAGAGGGGGCTGCCCTCATATGGTTCCATGCGTTGCCGATGGTTACGAAAAGAGATTGGAAGGAGTTGGCAAAGTCATTTATCGCTCAGTATAGTTTCAACACTATGCTTGAGGTTACTCTGAAGGAGCTAGAGAGCACTAAGCAGCAGGCCGGGGAATCTTTTTCCGATTTTGTGAGGAGATGGAGGGCCAAGGCCGCGGTTATGAAGCAGAAGCCGCTTGAGCAGGATCAGATCCGAATGGTAGTTGGTAACACATTGCCGTATATTAAGAACGAGCTGCGGTACATGCCTTTTACCGATTTCAATCAGATGTATAGCTGCGCCTTGACAGTTGAGGGGGACGGAGAACCGAAGAAATCTTATACCAAGTGGACGAAGTCTGGATATAGTGCTGGAGGGCCAAGTGCGAGTGCATAATCTGCAGCAGTGAAAGTGCTTGATCTTAATGCTATCGAAAAGAGGCGGTTCGCCAAATTTGATCAGACCTACGCAAAAGTTTTCGAACGATTGCAGAAAAAAGGGTTGTTGAAAGCTCTTACTCCTTATAACAAAGCTCCGCCTACTCAGCAAATACAGGCAAGGGGATACTGCGAGTTCCACAGTAATTATGGGCACACTATTGAGAATTGCGAGAGGTTAAAGCATGAGATCCAAGATTTGATTGAGGAGAAGAAGATAGCTGATCCTTCATCAGCGAACCCTTCCACTAGGCGCAATCCACTGCCTAATCATAGGGTGAGTGTGATCAGAGTTGGGCTGAATGAAAGCATGGTTGTAGAATCCTTCGGGGAAAATGAAGAGGAGTTGTTGGACTCCGATGAAAAGAGCAATGTAGGAAATGGTCTATATGTGTCCTTCCTTGGCAAAGAACCGGAGGGCGAACCGATGGATGAAGGGTTGGACGGTGGAGCACCGTATGATGAGGATAGTGCCGAAGAGACCGGGGAAGGGTCGTCTCGAACTATTATGCCAGAATTAAGTCTGTTTAGTGGTGGAGAGAATCCCGATGTGCACTTGCGTGAATATATGCACAATATGTTTGTTGAATCCTTCGGGGTGGACGAGATTGCTCAATGGTTCCACCATTCGTTAATAGGCGAGCCTTTGGGATGGTTCCACTCGTTGCCCGACTCCTGCAAGCATGATTGGGAACGGTTGTCAGATTTATTCCTAGAAAAGTACCAGAGAGCTAAGGACAGGACCGCAGAGCGCTTTGCGATGCAGATTGGACCTATCAAGCGTCTGTTACCGAGGGTCAGTAAGTATAATGGCAACAAGGATCCGATGGAACATCTTCACTTCTACTTGTCGGCCATGGGGCCTTTGGGTTTTAAGGAAGAAGAGATCACTAGCCTGTTTTGAAATTCACTAATGGGGGAGCCGCTGATGTGGTATATGTCTCTCCCAATGCATATTAAGCGCGATTGGGCCGCGATGACGAAGAGGTTTATCAAAGAGTATACAGTATGGATGCTTGCGGAACAAACACCGGACTCGCCCTCCTATGAGACACCTGAAGCGGTGTTAGCAATGCCTAGGTATGGTGGATATCGGGATCCTATTGAGCATGCAAGGTTATTCCGCAACCATATGTATGACGCCGGGTTCCCTCAATGTGAATTACATGAACATTTCCCGGAAACCCTCATGGGAGAAGCCTTGTTGTGGCACCAAGGCCTATCAGAGGAGGAAATGGGTCATTGGATACCGCTTAGGGATGCTTTTGTGGCGAGATATGAGATGTATGTTCCATGGACGGGATCCCTGGAAGATCTAGATAGGATCAGGCAATTCCCCGAGGAACCATTTATGGATTACGCTAGGAGGTGGAGGCACCGCTATGAGCAGTGTCGTGAAACGATGAGTGATAAGGTACAGCTCATGTGCATACAGAGAGGCGCAATTCCATTGGCAGCAAGGAGGATGAGCAGAGTATCCCTCAGGGATTATGATGATTTGATAGGATGGGCTTTGTATGGATCAGCGGATCCCTTTTATTTGAATTCAAACGTTCCTCACGTAATGGATCTGATGATTGTGGACATTTGGGAAAGTTCCTCGGATGAGGAGGATACTGATCGGAGGATTCCTATCAATATTTGGGATGAATCTGATGATGAGCCAGAAATCGCCATCATGAAAAGATCAGGTCGAGTGGCCGAGGGAAAGGCACCTGTGGTTGAGACTGAGATAGGGGAAGGATCGGCTCCCAAGCCAGATGACCAAGTCCTCGAGCAGTTGAAGAAAACACAAGCTAAGTCTACGGTGTGGGAAGTCCTATGCCATTCCAAGTACCACCGTGAAAATCTGATGAAAGAGCTGCAGAATTTGGTTATTTCTACCGATACTGGGCCGGCAGCGTTAGTAGGGGCAATTATTGCCCGGAAGAAGACCGAAATCACGTTCACTGACGAAGATCTCCCAGAAGAGGGGAAGGCTCACAACAAGCCTTTGTACATCCGAGCTGAAATTAACGGGAAGAAGACTAGCTGTGTGATGGTCGATGATGGATCGACCATTAATGTTTGCCCACTGAAACTTTTGTCCAAGTTGGGAGTAGAAAGAGGAGATTTGACTGCCTTGGAAACCGTGATCAGGGCCTATGATGATAGCCGTAGGCACATTGAAGGAGTTTTTAAGGCTAAGCTGAAAGTGGGGCCGCATGAGGAAGAAACTGAATTCACGGTGCTGGATATACCGGTGACGTTTGCCGTGTTGTTGGGATGTCCATGGTTCCACAAGTTGGGAGGTGTGCCCTCCACGCTCCACCAAATGATCAAATTCCCCTTCGGGGAGGAGATAGTAACAATCAGAGCTGAGAAATTGAGTTCGGTGGCGGCATTGGGAATTGAGCCTCAGCTTTTCTCCGGATTCCAAGTTTCTAGGATCTACGAGTCTAGCATGACCACCGATGTGGTGAAGATGGTGAAAGGGGGTTTCATCCCCGGTATGGGCTTGGGAGCACACCATCAAGGGTTGCCAGAATTTCCGGACTTCAAGAGTCAGAAAACCCGAAGGGGCTTGGGGTATGAACTGGGAGGTCCGTCCAACACAGGTGGTGAAGGAAAAGTGGGCCTAAAGAAGTATTTTGTGAATGAGGGTCACAGGAAGGTTTATTCGGGGGCTCTTAAGTCATGGACTAGCACCGAAGGAAAGATTCTGCCAGGTTTCGAGATCTTCAATGATGTTACCGACTGGGGCAAAGGAAAGGCAAGCTGCTTCGTCGAGGAGATCATGATGTTAGATTTGAATGCCGAGGAGCAGGTCATCACTATGGAAGCCACTGTGGGAACGATGGATGAGCCCAGTACCTCCAAAGTTTTTGAGAAACCCGAGAACCCTGTTGATGACAATTATATTACTGCTTTATTTGAATCTGATGATGTACTCGCCAATACTATCAATGAAATGAATTCTGATTTTGCTTACTTGCTTGATGTTGATCATGATCATTCCATACATTCTCATTCATATAACATGCCTACATTTGAAATCAATACAACAGAAATGTCAACTTTCAATCTTGGCACGGATGAAAATCCTAAACTTATACAAATTGCTCAAGAATTAACTATTGAAGAGAGGAAAGAATTTGAGAGAATAATTAAAAAATACGAAATAGTGTTTGCTTGAACATACGAAGACATGCCAGGAATTGATCAATCAATCGTAACTCACCGTATTCCAACAAGGCGTGCCCCAAAGATGAATTCGCGTTGCCTCATATCGACGTGTTAATCGACAGTGCGGCATCGAGCGTCTTACACACGAATGTGGACGGTTTTATGGGCTATATGCAAGTTCAGATGGCCGAGAAACACAAAGCAAAAACCTCGTTCACAACTGAGTGGGGAACATACTGCTATAGGGTGATGCCGTTTGGTTTGAAAAATGCCGGGGCAACTTACCAGCGAATGGCTACGGCACTGTTCCATGATATGATACACAAAGAGGTAGAGGTTTATGTGGATGACATGATGGTCAAGTCGGAGACGAGAGAGGGGCATTTCGCTGCACTCGAGAAGTTTTTGGCCCGAATTGCAGAATTCAAACTAAGGTTGAACCCGAAGAAGTGCTTCTTCGGCGTTTCATCGGGGAAAATCTTAGGCTATGTAATCGGAAATAAGGGAATTGAAGTAGATCCCGACAAAGTGAAGGCCATACGGGAAATGCCGGCACCAAAGAATGAGAAAGAGGTGAGAGGGTTTCTGGGGCAGGTTCAGTATATCAGTCGGTTCATAGCAAGACTCACTGCAATCTGCGAGCCGATCTTTAAGTTGCTACGGAAAGATCAACCCACGATTTGGAATGATAAGTGTCAGCAAGCCTTAGAGAATGTCCGGAACTACTTGTCTAATCCGCCGGTTCTGAGACCGCCTAAACTTGGAAAACCGCTTCTCCTCTATGTAGCAATCGAAGAGCGATCTATTGGGGCAATGCTGGCCCAAGAAGGGGACACCGGTGTGGAGCACGCGGTGTATTATCTGAGTAAGAAGTTCCTGGAATACGAGCTTAACTATAACATGATCAAAAAGATGTGTGTGGCGGTAGTATGGTTAACAAAGAAACTACGGCACTATTTTCAATCTTACAAAGTGATCATTATTTCTCGGATGGATCCTGTGAAGTATCTGTACCGAACTCCATCTCTAACAGGGAAGCTAGCCCGATGGTTGTTGCTTTTGTCCGAATTTGATATCGAATATGTAACGAAGAAGGTTATCAAGGGGAGAGCCGTAGCAGAATTTCTGGCCAACCAACCTCTGAACGCAGAAGAGGAAGAGATAAACTATGATTTCCCCGATGAGCACTTGAACGCAATAGAAGTTATACCGTGGAAAATGTTCTTCGATGGAGCAGTTAATTCGAATGGAGCCGGAGTAGGAGTGCTACTTATCTCACCAGAAGGAGAAAGGATTCCAATGGCAAAAAATTTATCCTTCCCTCTCACCAATAATATGGCCGAATATGAAGCGTGCATCTATGCGTTGGAGTCATTAGCAGCACTAGGAGCATCGTATGTTGAGATTTGGGGTGACTCAAAACTGATTATCGAACAAGCGCAGGGAAACTGGGAAGTAAGGGAAGAAAGGTTGCGTCCATACCTAGACCAGTTGGAGGGATTAGCGCAGAAGTTCAGCGAATGTCGTTTTTATCACATTCCTCGAGCACAGAACCAGGCAGCGGATGCTTTGGCCACTTTGGTGTCAGTATGGGATAACCCTCGGAACCTCGCCTCAAAGCCGTTGGTGTTGAGGAGGTCTCACAAACCGTGCTATGAAGATGTGATGCTATTGGGAGCAGATGAAAAGCCTTGGTATTTCGATATCGTAAACTTCATGAAGAGTGGGGCGTACCCGGCTGAATCAGAACTTAGGGATCAGGTTGTGATTAGAAGGTTAGCTCAGCAGTTCATCATCCACAATGACTTGCTTTACAAAAGACATGCCGATGGGTTACAATTAAAGTGTTTGGATGAGGGAGAAGCCCGCGAAGCGATGGAGTCAGTACACTCGGGAATCTGCGGGGCCCATATGGGAGGAGCGGTGTTGGCAAAGAAAATCATAAGGCAAGGCTTCTATTGGCTCACCATGGAAAGAGATTGTAACGAATATGCGAAGAAATGCCATGATTGTCAAATCCACGGAGATTATAATCATTTACCAGCTATGGAACTGCACGTGTTAGCACCCATTTGGCCATTTGCGGCTTGGGGCATTGATATCATCGGAGAGGTGAGGCCTAATGCTTCGAACGGGCACAAATTCATTGCAGTCGCCATTGATTACTTCACCAAGTGGGTAGAGGCAGAATCATTTAGCAAGTTGGGATCTAAGCAGATGAGAAAGTTCATTGAAAAGCACTTGATCACCAGGTTCGGAGTGCCTCATCACATGATCACGGATAATGGGGTCCAGTTTCAAGGGGAAGTGAGAAGTCTCTTCCAAGAGTACGGTATTGAGCATCACAGGTCTTCTCCGTATCGTCCACAAGCTAATGGCGCAGTAGAAGCGGCTAATAAGAACCTTAAAAGGATTCTCGTAAAGACAGTAGAATCACACCGGAATTAGCACGAGCAGCTTCCACTCACGTTATGGGCTTATCGCACGACAGTTAGAACATCAACTGGGGCAACACCGTTTTCCTTGGTATATGGCGCGGAAGTCGTTCTCCCGATTGAGATTGAAAAGCGATCGTTGAGAATCGCAGTAGAAACAGAGATTCCCGAGGCGGAATGGGTGAAGAAGCGATGTGAGCAGTTAGCATTGGTGGACGAGAAAAGGATGGAGGCCCTTTACCATGTGCAGTTATATCAGAGGAGGATGGCCCGAGCCTTCAACAAAAAGGTCAAGGCCAGCCCTATCAAAGAAGGGGACCTAGTGCTGAAATAGATACGAATGACACACACCGACCCTAGGGGCAAGTTCAGGCCGAACTGGGAAGGACCATTCCTCGTGAAGAAAATCCTAAGCAAAGGGGCGGTGAAGCTTACTACCATGGATGGCATGGAGTTCTCCGAACCTACCAATCTGGATAGGCTTAAGAAATACTTTTCGTAAAAAAAAAAAAAAAAAAAGGAAATGAAAATTCCCGATAGGTTGAAAACCCGCAAAGGGCGGCCTATGCAACAATAAGGGACATCCCAATGGGTGAAAACCCGAAAGGGCGCTCATTTAAAAATTCTGGGATAGTAAAAGGAAAGATGAAAAATCGCTGGGATCTGAAAACCGAAAAGGCGGGTCCTGGTAACGGTAGTTATATCTTGAGCAATTGTAAAAATAATGTATAAGCGGCTAAATATTTCTATTGTTTGTAAATAAATAAAGGCATGAATATATTTGAAGAGTATGATTGGAATCATTACAATCTACTGAATGCATGGTAATATGAATCATGAGTTATACATTTCTTACCTCTCTTTTCACATAAAAAAGCCTACGTCCTATCCATCCCTCTCCCTATATACAAGCTATACATCGGGGTAATACTAATGAAAAACCTACAAATAATAAGCCTAATAAGGGGGAAGATCCCAGTAGTCCTCAAAGTCCCTCAGACGAGAAGCCCGCTCCGTAGATAAGGCCTCCTCAGCGATCCGACGACCCTCCTCGGCGGCAAGGAGCCCCGCGGTCTCCACTCGCGTCCTCTCCTCGGCAGCAAGATGCCCCTTGGTCTCCGCTCGCATCATCCCCGACCAATGGGCATTCCTCTCCCGATAGACCTGGCCGACCCTGGCATCGGCATCCCGCAGTGACTCGCTCCATCTCAGCTCATTTGCATGGAGATCGCTCTGTAAAAAAATATATATATAAGAAAAAAGGAAAAAATACAGACAACAACAGAAGTCATACATACATATGTGCATACATTCCACTACACTAAAATAAAATAAGGATACTTACCAGGTGGCTGGCGCAACGCAGGCTGAGTCGCTCTCTTTGAGTAGTGAGCTTAAGCTCTGATACCACTTGTTGGTCCCTGGTAATTAGTTCCAGGGGGGGTTATAACTTTTTCGCGTTTTAATTAAGCTGACTGGAAGTTATTTTGAGAGTTTATTAACTCAGCTTTTGGTCAGCTTGGTGAGATATGTTTCAAGACAGCTTTAGTCAGATGTTGACTAAAGTTGTTTTCTTGTGAGTTGAGAATTGACACTCTTGGAGGTCAGCTTCTAACTCAGCACCACTTACTTACTCAAGGTCAGCTTAGGCAATTTATATGCTGAGTAAATATAGCAAACAACACATGCAATATAAGAGAGAGTTCAGAGATTACTCAGTATCACTTATCCTGGTTCCGCCTCTCTGCCTACGTCCAGTCCCCAGAGTCCTCCGGGCTTTTTGAATCCAATACTGAGCTCTTTAACGGTAGAGCACAAACCAATTACAAGGCAGTTGAATATGCAAGAGTACCTTCCTATATTCGTCTACTCAACTCCTACTAAGTGCTACAACCCAGCACCTAGATTTCTCTACCACTGAAATGCTTACAACCAAGCACTCAGCTTAACACTCTCAATATTCCTATTGATCATAGACTTGTTCTTTTTGAACTAAAGAACACTTTAGATGATTACAAATCAATCTAGCATTTACACATAGAATAGAAAAGTTGGTGTAAGATCCTTTTTGTATTTGAGTGCTTTCAAGACTTTCTCTCTTGTATTTTTCTTTCAATGCTTCAGTTATGATCCAAGTTTATCGATTGTCCTTTTATAGAAAGAAATCTGTAGATTTGATCGTTTTGAAATGTCTTAGCCGTTAACACCAAAACGGCTCTTTTGGGGAACATCTTCTGGTCAGCTTCAGACTGTTCCGCCATTCCCTTTCTCTGTTTTCTTCAGGTGTCAGGTTTGTCTTCTTGCGTCTGGCTTGTCTTTTTGTGTCAGTCGTCTTTTACCAATAATCCAATGACCCATGACTCTTGGAATTGGTCTTTTGTGTATCTTCGAGGTTCCAATTATTGGTGTAGAAGATTGGCAGACTTTGTCCTTTAGTGAACGGATCCTTCATACTGTCCTGACTGTCACTCAGCTTCGTTTGTTCTTTTAGAATGTTCAACGTTCATGCTGAGTTCCTTCTAGGTCAGCTCCATTCTGTTTTAACCGCTTCTGAAGAGATCTTCAATTTTAGTCAGCTTCGATTTGCTTCTGAGTCCTACTCCACTCATCTCACATTCTGTCATGCTGAGTTCCGTTCTACTCAGCTTTGCTTGTGCTGACTTTTGTCCTGTCTTTACTTTATATATTTTTCCACTCAATATTAAACAAACATATTAGTACAATTAAATCAAAGCATCTAAATTTAATTGCCTCTTAATCATGGATGATTTTGTCAAATCAAAATCTTGTGGAAAAGGTGTTTCAACAAACTCCCCCATTTTGATGTTGGCAAAATACATAATTACGGAACTCAGTTATAAGTTGCCCCATGATTGTTATTTTTGAGATGACTCCCCCGTAAGGGTTGCACACATTTTGTCTTAACTTTATTCTAAACCTTCCAAGATCTAATTTAATTAGACTTAAGACATTTGTGTATACTGACTCAGTTTTAGTTTTGAGCTTGTTTGGATTTAAGTCAGTTTTGGAAGTATGTTGTCTCTCAGTTTATTGCATAAGTTGTTTTGGTGTTAATGCATACTGAGTGTGTTTAATCTTTTTGATTTGTTTGTTCAAATTTTATTAGTCAGATCAGGAAGAAAACTAATACTTGTTATATTGATCTAAACAACAAAAAACATATTGACCTAAACAACAAACAAACATACATTCAAAGACAGGATATAAAGCTAAGTCTTAGACATTGACTAAGCTAGTTCTACTTCTTCTTTTTCTGAGCCGAGTGATCAGCTTGAGCAATTCCTTTGCCTTTCTCTTTCTCTTTGCTTCCATAAGCATTACTTGTAGGCTGAGGCTGAGGCTGAGGCTGAGGCTGAGTTCCTCCTTGACTTGTCTCCCCCGTTTTGCCATCATCGGGTTTGTAGAGGAATGTTTCATTTCGTGCTGCAGAGGAGAGATAATGGGAGTAGCACTGAAGCCTTTTGGTGCTTTCACCCAAGCCATCAATGACTGGTACACTATCGTCCTGGATATGCCTAAGAACCCGAAGGGAGCTGCTGATCATGCTGAGGAGGCATTCATGGGATTTGCTTAGGCAGGTGAGTGAGCATGTGATCTGACCAAAAGATTGATGAAATAGTTTTAGCAGAGCAGAATCATAAAACATGCGCTGGGCATTGTTGATGCGCATTGCCTTCATGATAGAGTGTGAAAAGCTCATGAGTTCACTGTTGGAGATTGGATCAACATCCATCTGGGCTCTGTCGATGTTGAGTAGTCTGACTGCTTCACTTAATTGATCAATAGTACACTGAGAAGAGGAGGATACTAAGTCACGTGTACTAGTCAGCTCAGTATGAAGCTTAGTGAAGCATTGTTGAAGTTTGGCAGATGTGGCAAACTCAGCATTGCCGGGTGGACTTGATTTGGTCAGCTCAGTATTCAGCTTGGTAAAGCAATCTTGCAACTCAGCAGATGTACCAGACTCAGGATTGGCAGTTGCGCTAGAGGTGGTCAGTTCCGCTGATAGCTTAGCAAAATAGCTTTGAAGCTCAGTGGAAGTGGCATACCCTGGATTGACTTCTGACAGTTGGTGAATTTTGCCTTCAAGCGAATTCATATGGGTGGCCATTGTCAGCATTAGTTCAGTCAGTTTGGCTATCTGGCCTTGATTGGGTTGCTGAGTTTGAACCGTAGTTGTGATACTGACCAGATCTTTCAATCCTCTGAGTTCATTTAGAAGCTGAGTAATACCTGATAGTTGGGTGGACTCAGCTTGAGTGGATTGGTGTGCATCAGCTTGAGTAGTGTTTAAATCTTGAAGCAGGGACTGAGTAGAAGCAATGACACTGCGTCCTGACTCAGTAGCATTCAAGTATGCAAATTGAGCAGCATTAGGCTCAGAGGCTGGTATTGAGTTTGATGGTGGTGGAGGAGGTGGCTCTTTGCCAGATTGAGTACTTTGAGTGGTAACTGGACTTTGATGGGTTTCTGGAGCTGAGTCATCAACATATTGAGTTGGAGGTGGAGTTTGATTAGACAAGTTAATCTGCTCAGCTTGAATAGGTGAAGTGGAAACAGGAAGTGTGCCACCTTGAGCAGCTTGGATTGGATCTGCAGGGTTTTTGGCTTGTTCCTCATCCTGAGTAACAGAGGCTTGTTTTTCCACTGGATTTTCTGGTGGTTACTCAGTCTCATTAGAGAAGTACTGGAACTGGATTGTAGAGAGGTCAGTTTCAAGCTCATCAATGGGAAAGTAGTCCATGAGATCAATTTTCTTTTGCGCTTTCTTTTTGAGTCTTCGCCGTGTCTCAGCTCTTGGCGGTGAATGGTCAGTTCGAATACCTTCACTGGACTCAGTAGCAACTGTTTCTTCTTCTACAAGTTGCTCAATAGGACCCTCAACAGCATTACTTTCTCTTTCTCTCTGCTCAGCATCATCCTGAGATTTCTCAACATTGGGAGATTCTTCCTGCTCAGTATTAGCTTCTTGGTCCTCAACATGTTGCTCAGCTTCCTTTTCTTGGTCAGTTCCATGACCTTCAGGTTGAGTACAGTCTAGTGGGACAGCTTCCACTATTTTTAAGGAGTTACCCTTTTTCCTTTTCTTTAAAGGGGATTCTGAAGTTTCTTCTTCCTCATCCTCAGGCTCTTCTTGCCTTTTTCTTTTCTCAGCTAACTCAGCTTGCTCCTTAGCCTTGTCAGCTTTAGCTTTTTCTTTTGATAAAAGCCTTACTTTCTTTGGGACAGCATGAATGTCTTTTGAGCAGGTTTCTATAGCCTTTCTCTTCTTCCTCCTCTCAGGCTGAGCTGTCTCAGGTGACTCAGCATGAGCCTCAACATCTTTTGCAGGCTCAGTTTCAAGCGCAATTTCTGGTTGCTCAGCTTCTTCATCTTCCTCAGCATCTCCAGCTCCTTCATATCCCTTCAAGGGTTGATTGTACAACAGTCCATCCAACAGAACTGCAGTGATTTCACTTCCTAATGTACTTATTTCATTCACCGTCTCTATTTGCTTGTCCTCTATAATTTTTGTAATGAGAGAGCCCAATCGGAGCTTCTTACCACCTCGTTGAAGAGCTCCAACTAGGAAGACGGGAAGGTTGAATGGAGTGTAGGTCAGCATGTGCCAGATGAAGCACTGCTCGAAGTTGGAGGCGGATGAAGCTGAGCTGAGTTTGGGGAAGATAAAGTTGGTCAGCATGTAGTGGACCATCTTTTGTTCTTTACCCATACAGGTGCTGGGTATTTCACCCTTATGATCCTTGGGTTTACAGAACCCCTTAAGCTTCTCAGTTGTATCTTTTGGCACTTTCTCCTTTGTCGTTCTAAACTGAATTCCTTCGTCTGGTAAATCTAGTAAGGTGGCTAGATAGGCAGGAGTTACGATGATTTTCTGACCTTTAACTGTGGTCTCTAAATAGTCAGAGTCATCTGCATCAACATGTAGATTCGAGTAGAATTCCCGTACTAACCTAGGATAGGTCGTTCCTGAAAGGGAGAAGAGACCTTTCCACTTGTTCTTTTCGATCCATTCACAGAATGGTTTCTCAGATGAGACAAAGCTTGGAGAAAACCATCGGCATTTCAGAACCTCCAGATTGTTGACCTTTTTGTGAACCTTGATCATGGTTCTTTTCACTGGTTGTGAGGAACCAGCGAGGTCAGCCTGAGTGGGTTTGTTTGAGGTTTGAGTTTTAGGAGTTTTGTCTTTGCCGGAAGCCATTGTTGATGGTTTTGAGGTTTTAAGGAGAGAGAGAGAAGTTCGATTGCAGGAGATTACAAGCGTAAAGAGTGAAGAGTGGGGATTCTTCCACTTTTTATATAGATTTACTGCGGCCCTTATTCATTAACTAGCCGTTTTACCTAGGGACATTCAACCGACAAAAATTCTGTCATTTATGAGATCTTCGGCGCATGGGATTTGCCATTAATGTGCGTCTTCCTAAGGTTCCAGAGGTTACACGTGTAGGTTCATTTTACGCGAGTGGGTTTCTTTTTGATTTTGCTAGAATTCGAAGCATTCACGATATTGAGTGCCTAACTTTTGTGAAGATAATTTTTCTATCTCTAATTAACTCAACATACGTTACTCACTCAGCATGTATATTTACTCAGCATAGAGTGATTACTCAATACGTTTATCTATTCAGCATAGGATGTTTACTCAGCTTTTATGCCTACTCGGTATCATCACTCTATATATATGTTAATTCAGCATAGGGTGGCTTTTCCATTTTCAAACTTAGTAAGGAGTGGATATTTTACTCAACATGGCATTTGCACAATCATTCAAATTTCCACTCACATGGCAATTATTCAATGCAGATTTAGTTAGAGTGGATTTGACATACCAATTGCTTCCCTTAGTGTGTTGAATTGTTCTCGTGCCAAGGGCTTTGTGAAGATATCTGCAAGCTGATCATTTGTTGGCACATAGGTCAGCTTGATCTCATCTTTTAGTACATGATCTCTGATGAAGTGATGCCTTATGCTAACATGCTTCATCCTGCTATGTTGGACTGGGTTCTTTGATAGATCAATGGCACTTTTGTTGTCACATTTGATCTCTATTGTCTTTGTTTTGACTCCATAATCCTCAAGCTGTTGCTTTATCCATAGGACTTGAGCAACACAGCTTCCAGCAGCCACGTACTCAGCTTCAGTTGTAGATAGGGCTACGGATGATTGCTTCTTGCTGAACCAAGATACTAGACAGCTTCCGAGAAAATGACATCCTCCCGAAGTACTCTTCCGTTCTAGCTTATCTCGTCCATAGTCAGCATCAGTGTATCCAATGAGTGTGAAGTCATTTGAAGTTGGATACCATAGACCTGCATCAACTGAGCTTTGCAAGTATCTAAAAATTCTTTTTACAGCAGTTAGATGAGATTCCCTGGGGTCAGCTTGATATCTAGCACAATAGCATACTGAGTACTGAATATCAGGTCTACTAGCAGTGAGATAGAGTAAAGAACCTATCATACCTTGATAGAGTTTACTATCAACTGACTTACTCTTCTCATCCTTGCATAGGACAGTATCAGTGCACATGGGGGTTGATATTGGCTTACAATCTACCATGTTGAATTTCTTTAACATTTCCCTGGTAGACTTAGACTGACTTATAAAGATGTCATTCTTACCTTGTCTGATTTGAAGTCCAAGGAAAAAGTTGAGTTCACCCATCATGGACATTTCGAACTCAGTTTGCATCTGTTGGCTAAATTCTTTGCACAAAGATTTGTCAGTAGCACCAAATATTATATCATCTACATATATCTGTGCAAGTAGGGTATGTTTACCCTTTTTCTTAATAAACGAGGTTGTGTCAGCTTTTCCCCTGACATAGTTCCTGGTCAGCAGGAAGTTGGTCAACCTCTCATACCAAGCTCTTGGAGCTTGCTTTAGGCCGTACAGGGCCTTTTTGAGTTTATAAACGTGGTTTGGAAACTTTGGATCTTCAAACCCAAGAGGTTGACTAACATATACCTCTTCGTTTATAAAGCCATTAAGAAACGCACTTTTTACATCCATTTGGTATAGTTTAAAATTCATGTAACTGGCATAGGCACACAATATACGTATAACTTCTAATCTAGCAACAGGAGCAAATGTTTCTCCATAGTCTATACCCTCTTGCTGACTATAGCCTTGGGCTACAAGTCGAGCTTTGTTTCTAATTACATTTTCATGCTCATCTAGCTTATTTCTAAAGACCCACTTGGTTCCTATGGGCTTTTGATTCCTAGGTTTAGGTACTAAATCCCATACCTCATTTCTAGTGAATTGGTCAAGTTCCTCTTGCATAGAATTGATCCAATACTCGTCTTGCTCAGCATTGGCAAAGTGCTTTGGCTCATATATTGAGACGAATGCAACATTGCTGAGGTATTTTCTAAGCTGATCTCTGGTCATTAATTTGTTGTTGGCGGCATCAAGAATGGCATGTTCTGTATGTCCTCTTGGGATCTTTATTTCCTTTGGCAGTGTTGAGTCGTTTGGAAGAGGTGTTTCTACAATCTCTACAGGAATAGATTGGTCAGCAAATGATATTTCAATTTCTTGCTTTCCTTGGGTCAGCTCCTGTATAGATGACACAGAGGCTTCTGGTTGATCAGCGGAAGCTGAGCTTGGTTCATCTTCTTCAGGCTGAGCTGACTTACCTGTAGGGTCAGTTTCATCGAACTCAACATGTACAGACTCTTCTACAACCTAAGTTCTTTTGTTAAATACTCTATATGCTTTACTGTTTGTTGAGTACCCTAAAAAGATCGCCTCATCAGCTTTAGCATCAAATTTAGCAAGGTTGTCTTTTGTGTTGAGTATGAAGCATTTACACCCAAAGGCACGAAAGTATCCAATGTTGGGCTTTCGTCCTTTCCAAAGTTCATATGGGGTTTTCTTAAGTATAGTTCTAACTAGAGCCCTGTTCAGTATGTAACATGCCGTGTGAACAACTTCACCCCAGAAGTACTTTGGAAGCCTATTTTCACTCAACATAGTCCTAGCTATTTCGACAATGGTTCTATTTTTCCTTTCAACAACCCCATTTTGTTGAGGTGTTCTAGGAGCGAAGAAGTTGTGGTCAATACCACTGGTTTCACAAAATTCATCAAACTGTTGGTTTTTGAATTCTCCACCATTGTCGCTTCTAATGTGAGCTACTCTTAGGTCTTTGTCATTTTCAAGCTTTTTGATCAATGTGGTAAACATCTTAAAGGTTTCATCCTTGCTACTCAGCAAGATGATCCAAGTGTACCGAGAGAAATCATCTACAATAACCAAGGAAAATTTCTTACCTCCCAAGCTGAGTGGCTGGATAGGTCCGAAAAGATCCAAGTGTAGTAATTCCAATGGCCTTTTGGTTGAGACGATATTTTTGCTATGAAATGACTTTTTAGTTTGTTTGCCTTGCTGACAGGCTTTACATAGTTGATCTTTTTCAAACTTTAATTTGGGTAATCCCTCAACTAATTGCTTTCTAGCTAATTTGGCAAGAAGGTCCATGCTGACATGCCCAAGTCTTCTATGCCATAGCCAGGAGTTGTCCTCTTTAGACACTAAGCATATGTTTTTAGAAAACTGTTTTTCTAAGTTTAACATATATACATTTTCTACACGAGGGGCAGTTAAAATCAATTCATTTGTATTCCCCTCGAGTATTTGACACTTAGTATCGTCAAATACAACCTTTCTGCCGCTTCTGCAAAGCTGAGCTACACTCAGCAGATTGTATTTGAGACATTTAACTAAAGAGACAAACTCAATAGTTGGGTTACCTCCGATAGTACCTGAGCCGACTATCTTACCCTTCTTGTTGTCTCCAAAGCTTACACTTCCACCTCGTTTAAGCTCTAGTGTGATGAACTGAGTTTCATCACCTATCATATGCCTTGAGCATACGCTGTCTATATACCATAGTTTTGACTTCTCCACGCATGTCAAGCTGACCTGCAGTTTAAACTATTCATTTTTAGGTACCCAATTCCTTTTGGGTCCTTTCTTGTTAGTATAAACAGGTGCAAAATCATATTTTAGCTTGTGACGGCATACTTTTATAGTGTGGCCTGGCTTACCACAGAATTCACAAAAAGGTACCCTTTGTGGGTTGAACTGAGTATGGTCAGCATTATTGTGTTGGGCATGCCAACATACTTTTGTGGTATGCCCTTTTCTTCCGCAGAAGTCACATTGGACAATCCGCTTGTTATGCCAACACACATCCTTTGTGTGCCCCCTTTTTCCACAACACTCACATTGAGTGAATTGCTTATGCTGACTAGTATTTGCGTACTCAGCATGGGGTTTATTTCTGTTTGAGCCCTTCCCTTGACTCTATAATGTTGTGATATCCTTTCTAAGTTTCTTTGACTCAGATTGGGTCTCCGTGACAAACTTATGTAAAATTTGCATGTTGGTATGCAAGTCAGAGTTGTCCTAGAGAAGATATCGAAGGTCACTCAGCTTGACCTCTTCAATCTCATCACAGCGCCTGCTGAGTGCCTTAATCTTTTTGTTACACTTTTTGGTTAGTGTATATAAGTCACTCAGGGCATTTACCATTTCGTTTCTAAGTAAGAGTAAGGATGTTACCTCATTGTTGTGATCCTCCTGGTCAGTTTCATCAGAAAGGTCAGCTTGCTCAGATTGGGATTGGTCAGCTCCATCATCTGCCATAAAACATATGTTGGCTGTTTCATTTTGCTCAGCCTCAGATGATGTTGACTCATCACTGTCACTCCATGTGGCCACCATGGCCTTTTTGCTTCCCTTCTTCTCTTTCTTGAGGTTGGGACAGCTTGACTTGATGTGCCCAACTTGATGACATTCAAAACATGTGAGAGACTTTGAGTTGTCCTTCTTGTACTTGTCACTTGACTCAGCTTTATACTTGTCATTTCTTCTAAATGACCTTTTGCCGTTTCTATCATTTCTCCTGAACAACTTTTTCATCTTTCTGGTGAACATGGCCAATTCCTCATCATCAGTTGACTCCGCTTCAGTTGAGTCAGCTTTCATGACAAGTGACTTTTGTTTCTTATCTTCTGATTTTTCTTTCTCCTTGGCTTCAAAGTTTTTCATAGAGATTTCATGGGTCAGCAGGGATCCGATCAGCTCATCATATTTGTAGGTAGTCAAGTCTTGGGCTTCTTCTACAGCTGTTTTCTTTGCCTGCCAGCTCTTGGGCAGACTTCTCAGAATTTTCTTCACATGTTCTTCTTCAGTGAAGTTCTTTCCAAGCCTTTTTAGCTCATTTATGATGTTTGTGAACCTTGCGTTCATTTCTGAGATGTCTTCATTCTCCTTCATCTCAAACAGCTCGTAGAGTCTCATATGTTGATTGACTTTAGACTCCTTAACTTTGCTTGTGCCTTCATAGGTTACTTCAAGCTTCTTCCAAATCTCCTGTGCTGACTCACAACCTAAAATCTTATTGTATTCTGCAGCATCTAACGCACAGTGAAGCATATTTATAGCCGAAGCATTATTTTGTAATTTTCTGAGGTCATCCTCTGTCCACTCAGCCTCACTTTTAACAACTTTCTCATTGTTAACAGTTTTGTATGGCACATGTGGACCTTGAACAATTGCAAGCCATGCACTCATGTTTGTGGCTTGTATAAAGTTCTTCATCCTATTCTTCCAGAATGTATAATTTGACCCAAAGAATAGGGGGGTCTAGTGATTGATAATCCCTCAGGGAGTATCTGTGTTGTTTGGTTTCCTGGAAGGAAACGAGTGCTATTCTCACCCATTTTTAGGGATCAGCTCAAGATTGTTAGATCTTTGAGTAGTGAGCTTAAGCTCTGATACCACTTGTTGGTCCCTGGTAATTAGTTCCAAGGGGGGGTTATAACTTTTTCGCGTTTTAATTAAGCTGACTGGAAGTTATTTTGAGAGTTTATTAACTCAGCTTTTGGTCAGCTTGATGAGATATGTTTCAAGACAGCTTTAGTCAGATGTTGACTAAAGTTGTTTTCTTGTGAGTTGAGAATTGACACTCTTGGAGGTCAGCTTCTAACTCAGCACCACTTACTTACTCAAGGTCAGCTTAGGCAATTTATATGCTGAGTAAATATAGCAAACAACACATGCAATATAAGAGAGAGTTCAGAGATTACTCAGTATCACTTATCCTGGTTCCGCCTCTCTGCCTACGTCTAGTCCCTAGAGTCCTCCGGGCTTTTTGAATCCAATACTGAGCTCTTTAACGGTAGAGCACAAACCAATTACAAGGCAGTTGAATATGCAAGAGTACCTTCCTCTATTTGTCTACTCAACTCCTACTAAGTGCTACAACCCAGCACCTAGATTTCTCTACCACTGAAATGCTTACAACCAAGCACTCAGCTTAACACTCTCAATATTCCTATTGATCACAGACTTGTTCTTTTTGAACTAAAGAACACTGTAGATGATTACAAATCAATCTAGCATTTACACATAGAATAGAAAAGTTGGTGTAAGATCCTTTTTGTATTTGAGTGCTTTCAAGACTTTCTCTCTTGTATTTTTCTTTCAATGCTTCAGTTATGATCCAAGTTTATCGATTGTCCTTTTATAAAAAGAAATATGTAGATTTGATCGTTTTGAAATGTCTTAGCCGTTAACACCAAAACGGCTCTTTTGGGGAACATCTTCTGGTCAGCTTCAGACTGTTCCGCCATTCCCTTTCTCCATTTTCTTCAGGTGTCAGGTTTGTCTTCTTGCGTCTGGCTTGTCTTTTTGTGTCAGTTGTCTTTTACCAATAATCCAATGACCCATGACTCTTGGAATTGGTCTTTTGTGTATCTTCGAGGTTCCAATTATTGGTGCAGAAGATTGGCAGACTTTGTCCTTTAGTGAACGGATCCTTCATGTTGTCCTGACTGTCACTCAGCTTCGTTTGTTCTCTTAGAATGTTCAACGTTCATACTGAGTTCCTTCTAGGTCAGCTCCGTTCTGTTTTAACCGCTTCTGAAGAGATCTTCAATTTTAGTCAGCTTCGATTTGCTTCTGAGTCCTACTCCACTCATCTCACATTCTGTCATGCTGAGTTCCGTTCTACTCAGCTTTGCTTGTGCTGACTTTTGTCCTGTCTTTACTTTATATATTTTTGCACTCAATATTGAACAAAAATATTAGTACAATTAAATCAAAGCATCTAAATTTAATTGCCTCTTAATCATGGATGATTTTGTCAAATCAAAATCTTGTGGAAAAGGTGTTTCAACAGCCTACGCCGATGCGTGCATGGAAGAATCCGCCTCTCATAGGCCCAAACCTGCTCGTAGAAACAAAGGTTACTAACAGAAATCGCGAAAAGAATAAAGAAACAAGCCAAGGATGAACGACGTACCAGGAGAGCAAAGGTGTAACCACTGAAATCCTTGCGCTTCCGGCAAGTCAAATCCAAAAACTTGTACAGGAAAGCCAAGCCAGCTCCTGCCCAATCATAAGACGACACTGCGTCCAAATCACGGAAGACCTGAATAAGACCTGCATGTATCGTCCCGCTCTTGGTGCGGAAGATCGTCTCGCCCAAGGCGTATAGAAGAAAGCTGCGAACAGCCTGATCAGTGTCGTCTAGCCCGCAGGAGTCCCTGCGACTCAATAGTCCGGAGGTGGTAATGAACTTCACCGGGGAAGACTTGACACCCGTGTAGACTCTGGGCCCAATCAAAGTAGATAACGCGGCACGGTCGACCCGGGGACGCACCATGTCAAAGAAAAGGGGAACCGAGATACTGCTCCCCCACAATCCAGTCAGCAAGGAGAAGTCACGGGGCGAGATCATCATCTCCCCAAACGAGAAGTGGAAGTTATGGGTCGAGTCTACCCATCTCTCACATAAGGCGCGAAGGCCGAATCGGTCACACACTCGGTTGGCGTGAGGCAACGCCAAGATAAAAGGCTCGAAGCCCAACTCTCGCACTCGGGCTTTAGACGCCGGGCTAAGCATGGCATACTAGAGGTGAATATCCTTTGTGGTCCCAGAAATGCCGATGATCTGGAGAGAACGGAACAGGTAAGTTTAAATGTCACTCCTAGGCTTGCGTCTAATAAAGGGTCGTTAATCTAGCTATTCTTTCGGTCAAATCCAACCTAGAGACACTTTGTCAATTAGGACCGTCATTTTGTGAGATTTCTTTCTTAGGGTGGTTTGTATAAGATTTGGTTAATTCATTATTCTTTGATGTTCTACTCTCCCACGCATTGGCAAAGAGATCGATCCAATTTTAACATTTAATTCGGTCGTTTATGTTTTATTTTTACTATTCACGTGCACTATTCACGTTTTTACTATTCATGTTTTTACTATTCACGTGCACTATTCACGTTTTTACTATTCACGTGCACTATTCGCGTTTTTACTATTCACGTTTTCACTATTCATGTGCTATTCACGTTTTTACTGTTGGCATGCATTGTTCGTATTTTTACTATTCACATGCATATAATTCACATTCTTTCAAAAGATAAATAAGGTGTTGCTTGCGGACGAAGAAATTCGTGTTTTCTAGCTAAAGTCTTCTAAAGCGACTTAGAGGTTAGCATGCAAATCGTGTTCAAAGTAGGGCTACTAAAGCCTAGAAGTCTAGTCAAAAGGACGAGAGAGTAGGAGAGTACTTACCTGGTTAGAGTGGGTCCGGCTCAGATGTGAAGCAGGATCCTGAAAAGGGGCCACTGTAGTCAGGTTCTCAAAACCCGCATCCATGCCCTTCGTACCATCGTATTTATCCAAATCCATCACGAGAATGATCCAAATTAGAAGTTAGAGAGAGAGAGAAGAGAGAGAAGGTGTGGGGTTGAAATGAAACCCCACCACCTTATATAGGAAAAGGGAATGGCATTCCCGTAAATAGCGAAAAAGTACGATGTGACATAAAGGTAAAAAGTAAATAATTAATTACCAGGTGCACAAACCTCCGATTTGCAGTCCGTTTCAGCCTGCGTTTCTGCCAGGCGGTAACCAATAACATCAAGATATGACTCCAGACGACAGCTAAATTTTACAGAATAGTGGCGCCAGTCAAAATACAGACAACAGTCAACAGGAAAATAATTGTTAGTCTGAATCATTCCAGACGAAAAGATAAGGACGCTCCTATCAAACAACTCAAATACCCGAGACGATAGCTCCAGTGAAAATACAGACGACAGTGCTTTAGAATTCAGAATTGTTAGAAAGAACCTTTTCTTTTTTTGCTTTTGAGCCATCTTACCCGCGGTAGTGAACCAGGGTTGCTTTTGAGTCATTTTCACCCGCGGTCGTGGACCAGGGTTGCTTTTGAGCCATTTTTTTTTACCCGCGGTCGTGGACCAGGGTTGCTTTTGAGCCATTTTACCCGCGGTCGTGGACCAGGGTTGCTTTTGAGCCATTTTATCCGCGGTCGCGGACCAGGGTTGCTTTTGAGCCATTTTACCCGCGGTCGTGGACCAGGGTTGCTTTTGAGCCATTTTACCCGCGGTCGCGGACCAAGGTTGCTTTTGAGCCATTTTACCCGCGGTCGTGGACCAGGGTTGCTTTTGAGCCATTTTACCCGCGGTCGTACGCCAGGGTTGCTTTTGAGCCATTTTTTTACCCGCAGTCAATTTAGGCTAAGGTACGTAAGAAGAACATCCGCCGGCAGCCGATTCGAAGGTAAGGACGGAGAGGATCGAAGACGATGCTGGAGCGCGCGGCGCAGAGGTCAGGTATTCTTCCTCTTACTCTTTACGTGTCTTTTACTTTAATATGTTTTACATTGCATGTGTTGCATTAGCAAAAAAAAACGTTTTCAAAACACACACATCACTGTCAAAATAGGAAAGTATGGGCAACTGTAGACACCGAGTCGGAGGACCTGTGACGAAAACCTGTAACAAGACGGTTGAAGCGGTTGGTTCCGGGAGTTTTAAAGCCAAAAAATATATATAATAAAAAAGAGAAGTTAGAAGGAGTTGCGGTCATCAAATGGGCAGCTCGCGAGTGCTCAGCGACGTGGTGCGAGCGCCTTGCGGCAGTCGACGCACGCCCGATAACGCGGGGCGCACGCCTGACGTCCGCTGGGCGCGCACGCCCGACGGCCGTTGGGCGAGCGCCCAACGACGTGGGGCAGGCGCCCAACGTGGGTGGGGGCGAGCGCCCGATGTCCGTTGGGCGAACGCCCAACCTGCGTTGGGCGTTCGCCCAACTAAGGTTGGGCGTCCGCCCAACTAAGGTTGGGCGTCCGCCCAACTTGCTTTGGGCGACGCCCAATTTTAGTTGGGCGTCGCCCAAAGTCTCCGGGATCCGTGCCTATATAAAGCACGGATCCCCATGCAAAAAAGAGAGGGAGGAATTTTTTGGAGCTTCTCACTCTAGACATTTTTAGAGAGAAAGTTAATTTTTTTGGGAAAATATTTTTTTTCCTAAAAAAGTCCAAATTTTCCAAAGTGGAATATTTTATCAAAAACACAAAAAACACCGGAAAATCACAACTCGTGGAATCAACCGACTTCGACTGTCAGATACCGATCTTGAGGTATTATCCGAGGACTAGACTCGTTTTATTTATTTCATTTATTTTATTTATTTATTCTAAAATTTTATTTATTTAGTTTACTTATTTATTTATCACGTCTTATTTAAATTTCCGTATTTATTTATTTTCGTCTCGTGTTAAAATAAAGGTTCGGTTTTGTTTTGAAATAAAAAAATCTCGTTTTAATATCCCAATACGATCCGATTCAAAGGTAGTTCGGGAATTAAAAACGTTGTAATTATAAGTTTTGAAAATATTTCTAAATAACGTTTTGAAATAAAACATCGTTTTAGGAATCCCCGTTATAGACTATGATCCAATTTTGGTAGTTCGGGGACTCAAAATGATAGAATAGATCTAATCTAAAGCTTTTGAATAAATCTGGAAAGTTGTGGACTGTTTCTGTAATTCTGTGTTTTCTGTCACTAATAGCTGTTTACCGACGGATTTTCCATCGGTAAATCTGCTGGAACCTTAAATATCCATTTTTGAACCTTTTTTCTTACCTTTTTGACATTTCTTCTTAAATATATCTCTATTTAGTTATGTAAAATATTTGATAAATATATTTTTGGTTTATATAATTATTATCTACATATTATATGTCTACTTATGCTATGTTAAAAATTTAATTCATATTGATTTGGTTTTGTAAATTATATATAAGTATATATGTGTAGTTCTTTGTGACTTTTTGGGATGATTAATTGGTTTTTGGGTTATGATGTAAATATTATTTTTGAACTAAAGGTTATTTTCTATATTTATGAACCATGTTCATCATTTTACATGTTTTAATTAAAATGAAAGTATATTATATCCAATATTATTTTTTATTACTACTTCTACTTCTTAATATGTGTTATTTTCTAAATTTTGTATTATTACTACCCTTTTTTGTATATATGTATATCTATGTATATTTACTCTATTTTCATACTTATATATATATTCTTTCAAATGTATTTGGTTGGGTGAATTGAGATTAGATTGTTAATTGTTGTGATTATGTTTAAGTAAGGTTCAATTGAGTGAAAAAAGAGGAAAATAAAACCACAAAAAGAGAGTTTACTTTGCTTATTTAAACTTAAGTTTTCTAGAAGTTCCTAATGTAAATAACAGGTTTTCTTATCACTTTAAACCATTTCCTAAAACATCACGTGTTAAAACCTTAATTCGTTCCAACGACGGATTAAGTGAACCTTGTAATTAAAATCGTTTTCCTTCTAAATAATAGAGTTTTGAATCGTCTTTCTATCTAAACGATTTTGTACAAAATAATTTAACTTGTATGCTTAATCACGTTTTTAGCTTAAAACTGTTTGTTCAACATTTTCAAACGCTCGAGTCGTTCCAACGGCGATTCGAGTGAACACCATTAATGGGGTTTTGAAACGTACCTAAATCGTTCCAACGGCGATTAAGGTACGAACCATGTAAATAAACTCGTTTTTGGGGAATGAATATAAATCAATAATATAAAGCATAAATCACACTGTGAATAAATCAATGCTTCCTTCTCCCCCTCTCTCTCCTATGTATTTTGAATTTATGTAAATGGGTGATTCTTTACTAAAATGTCTTTCAATAATATATGCTCAAAACGGTTTTTTTTCAAAACGAGAAAGAAAAGGTTTCAAATGAATTTCAAACTTAAAGAAATATGCGATTAGTCCGTTATCGCCTAACACGCTAAGTAGGAGGCCGGTGGTTCATAACCGGGCGATATCGGGGTGCCTAGTAGCCTTTCTCCGGAAAGGAGCTAGCCTTCTCGGCTCGTACCTAAGTTTCCCGAACCCTCACCGGTCTCCCGCAAGGGATCGGTGTTCATTTTCCCATTCGTGGGTGGCGACTCTTCCATACTCCGAGCTCCGGTCCTGCCGAGCAGCTTGATTCCACGATTGGTTGCTTTCGGCGCCAATCACCGCTTACGTCGCCATGAGGTGTCTACCCCCCGGTCCGCCCGGGCGAGGCCGTTCGGCACCTTGTCTAACAAGTGGCGACTCTGTTGGGGTTTAGTGTCCTATAGACAATTGTTGCAGGATACAAACTTAATGTAAATGAATTGTTCTTTATATCATTTGTTTTAATGAGATATATGTTTTATAACTATATATAAAGGCAATCCCTTTTAAGCACTAAATAAAGTCTAATAAAAGGAAATCCGTAAGTTTGTTTAAAGTGATTATAAAGTGTTCATACAAGCATGAAGTGAGACAAAACTTTATAATAAACTAATAAACTTAAAACCACCCCAAGTCAAGTGATATGTTTAGGATTGATATATCACGGTTGAGACTTGTATGTAACAATGTCTTCTGTCCGACAGAAAGCTGATCTCACAAGCTTCATATATATAGATATCTGGACAGTTACATAGATCCGATGAAACGTCGTTCATTAGGATTGGGGATCCGATTTGAGATAACAGGATGGGTAGATTCATCATTGTCACCTGTTCATCTCATTGGTATTAATAGGTATAACTAATCCTCAGACTCAAAGGAATGTTAATTGGTCATCCTGAATTACTGAATGTGAGACTTTGATCCTGCGGTCCCACGAACCTTAACAGAGATGACTCTGGGGTGTGAACTGCAAAGGTTGGGTGTCACAGGAGGTAATTTCAGGGTAGTTATACATTGGATTGAGCATTTATCACTCCCGATTAATGGGAGATACATCCAAGGATCGCTTGTGGAAGACTCGACTCTAAATCCTTGCAAGGTGATAGCTTAAGAGTAAGAAATACAGATTTCACTTAACCTATCTATTTGAGTTGACTCGGCCTATACAAGTAAAACGAACGTCTCGCTATATGTGACTTGACATCACCCATAGTCATAAGATTCAGTTCAAAGATGTAGTTGATAAAGGATCGAATTATACTGTAACTAATACGGAAAGGTTAACGACAGAATCAACCTGTCTTCTTAACGGACTCTGGGGGGATGATTACAGACTTGCCAATAACATACTCAGTACATCATTCCGTTATGCAAGGATTAAATATAATTCTTGAAGAAATTAATTTAATAGTTGCATACGGCCAGAAGTAGTAAGAACCTAATGGATCACACATAAGACTTGGAACCAAAAGAGAGATGGATGTCATTAATAGATGGAAGCCCAATTGAGCCCAGTAAGGCCCATTTAAATAGAGGGGGCCGAAATTTATATATAATAATAAGGAATTATTTTAATTCCATTAATCCTAATTTGATTAGGTTTGTGAATTAAATTAATTAAGAGATAATTAAGTTAGGAGTTTTAATTAGATTAATATACTCCTATTATTATCCAATTAGGTTATTTATTATTATCCTAGATATATTAGATATATAATGAGATAATAATTGGGAATCCTATTCCGAATTGAATTCCTATTAAGTAACCTAATCCTATCTAACTAGGGTTTAGATACAAGTGATTATATATACCCCCTCTATACATGAATTTCGGCCAACCCTCTCTAACTAGCACAAGTGATTTTTGAAATCCTTACCTTAGAGAAAAAGGAAGAATTCGACTCCCCTAGTTCGTGGACAAGAATTCATACGGCTTCCATCGATCGATTAATTTCATCTATCTCCTTTTTCTTTAATCTTGTGTTGGTTAATTAGAGGCAATCTATTTTGGTTGCATCTCATACGGTTGATTCTAACTTAATCTCACTGTGTTCATGAAAGAAGGAAAAACAAACAAAAGGAAGAAATTCGTTTTTCTTCACCTACATCAGGTCAGCTCACTATTTCGCGGATTCCCGGAGATTGAACCGTCGGATCGTCGCGATTTTTGGACAGTAGCTTCTAGACATATTCTTCCACGTTTCCACCGAAGGGATTGTCGTTCGGAGGTCTGGAAGGTCTGTTTCGGATAGGGGCAGATTGGTAAATAGTTTCCATCTCTTTTGAAGTTGTGGGCACTTCATTTGCAACGGTAGATTGGCCCTAATATTATAATTCAGCCGGCAGTGCTGAGGGCCTTTGGGTTGTTGAGTAAACTCAAGCTCGGGGTCCTTTCGGTAACACCTGAATTATCGAAAATCATTTTTCATGAATATGGGGTAATACTTAAATTAGATTATGATAATTGGATGAGTAAACTCATGTTGTCATAAACTAATGGGCAAGACGGTTGAGATTAATATGAATAGCATATTAGTTACTAATGTGGTTAGTAACCCAATAACCTATGAATCACATTAAAGATGTGATTGATTACATGAATCTACCTAATGAATGATACTAGCTTGTTGAGTAAACTCAAGGCGAAATCTCAGGAGTTAGGATCCTAGCTCACTAAAGGATTTGTGAAATTCTTCGAATTAATTAATTTGGCAAAATAGTGGGAGCAATCTAAAATAAACTAAAAGGCCTATAATTTTAGATTGATATACTTTAAGCAAATGAATGACATACGTTTACTCTTTCTCACTCTCAGGTTTAATTAAACCCACTCTTATAATCATGACTAAAACCAATCTGCAAAACATTCTTACCGATAACAAATTGAATGGTTCAAACTTCACCGACTGGTTTCGTAACCTCAAAATTGTTTTGAAGTTCGATAAAATAGGGTATGTACTTGATACATCGATACCCCCTCTCCCTGCTGATGATGCTCCCATTGAGGAAATTGATGCTTACCAGAAGCATAAGGCTGTTGATGATCATGTCGGATGCATCATACTTGCATCGATGACACCGGAATTACAAAGGCAACATGAGGAAATGGATGCCTATTCCATCATTATGCACCTAAAGGAATTGTTTGGGAAACAAACCAGGTGCGAACACTACGAGATATCCAAGCTGATATATCGTAGTAGGATGCAAGAGGGCACATCTGTCATGACACATTGTGTCAAGATGATTGGCTACATTACCAAACTTTCTAGTATTGGATTTGCGATGGATAACAAATTAAGTATAGACTTAATTCTTCAATCCCTCCCAGAAAGTTATTCACAGTTCATTATGAACTATCAGATGAATGACTTGCAAACCTCTCTTGAAGAGCTTGCAAATATGCTCAAGTCAGTTGAGCCCAATATGAAGAAAGACAAAGCCATACCGGCTCTTGTCATTGAGGGATCAAAGAAGAGGAAAGGGAATTCTCTTAATCCTAAATATCCTAAGAAAGGTAAGAAAGTCGTGCCCAACAAAACTAAGGGAAAGGAAGTGAAGAAGCCCAAAGGAGAGTGCCACTTCTGTGGTAAAGACATGCATTGGAAAAGAAACTGTTGGTGTACCTAGCCTTCCTCAAAAGGGGAAGAAGCTGGGACTTCAACATCTGGTATGTTTTATATTGAAATTTCACAGTCTGAATCTTTTGGTACTTGATACCGGATGCAGCCTGAGGATATTCCAGGAATATCTAGAAATATTATTTCTATTAGCCGCCTTATTGACGACGGCTTTTCATATTTCAATAAAAGACAAGAGTTGCAATTTTTATAAAGATTCGATCTTTTATTTTTCAGGAATTTCACAAAATGGGATTTATGTGTTAGATAACAAAATTCCTGCTTTTGCAATTGATACCAAAAGACATAAGCTAGATAATTCAACTTACTTGTGGCATTGTCGTTTAGGCCATATAAACAAGAGACGCATGCTAAAGCTACATTCAGATGGGCTTATAGATCCAATCGATCCCGGATCATTGGAAACATGCGAATCATGTTTAAAAGGTAAAATGACAAAGACACCCTTTAGCAATAAAGGTGAGCGTGTATCAGACACTCTAGGACTCATTCATTCAGATGTATGTGGTCCTATGTCAGTCCAAGCAAGAGGAGGATTTAGATTCTTCAAAAGCTTCATAGATGACCATACCCGATATGGTTACATCTACTTGATGAAGCACAAGTCAGAAGCTTTTGAGAAATTCAAATGCTTCAAGAATGAAGTAGAAAATCAATTAGGAAAGAAAATAAAGACGTTTCAATCTGATCGAGGTGGCGAATATCTTTCAGATGATTTTCTGAATTATCTAACTGAATGTGGGATATGCTCACAATGGACACCTCCCTATACACCACAACACAATGGTGTGTCCGAGAGGAGAAACCGTACCCTATTAGATATGGTACGATCCATGATGAGCATGGCCTTACTTCCAAAGACGTTCTGGGGCTATGCCTTAGAAACTGCCCTCTTCACCCTAAATCGAGTACCAACTAAATCCGCTAGTTCCACACCATATGAATTGTTCGTTGGTAGGAAACCCGTGTTTTCATTTATGAGAATATGGGGTTGTTCAGCCTTTGTCAAACGCATTGCGTCCGACAAACTAGATTCGAAATCTGATAAATGTTTCTTCATTGGATACCCTAAGGAAACTATGGGATATTACTTCTATCATCTAGATGATCAGAAAGTAATTGTATCCAAGCACGCAACCTTCTTAGAGAAAGAGTTTCTCGAAGAAACACAAAAAGGAAGCATGATTGAACTTGACGAAGTTCAAGAAGAAGAAACACCGACTAAAACAACAGAAGCGGTTGAGGTACCCGAAGGAGTCCCATTAGATGAGACTCCAGTGCCACCTATTCGTAGATCACAAAGAGTTCGTGAACTCCCAGTTAGATATGGTTTTCTAGTGGGAGATGATAATGAGGTTCCCGTGTTAGACGACGAACCCGAAAACTACGAAGAGGCTCTTACTAGTCCAGATTCTAAAGCATGGCTTGAGGCCATGGATTCTGAAATGGATTCCATATATACTAACCAAGTGTGGACTTTGGTTGATCCACTCGAAGGGATAATACCCATTGGGTGCAGGTGGATCTTCAAAAAGAAGACAAACATGGATGGAAAGGTTAGCACCTACAAAGCTAGGTTAGTAGCGAAAGGATATCATCAGAAGCAAGGAATTGATTATGACGAAACTTTCTCTCCTGTGGCTATGTCCAAATCAATCAGAATCATGCTTGCAATTGCCGCTCACTACGATTATGAGATTTGGCAAATGGATGTGAAAACAGCTTTCCTAAACGGAAACCTGCTTGAGGATGTATATATGATGCAACCTGAAGGTTTCATATCGAAGGATGCAAATAAAGTTTGCAAACTTTAGAGATCCATTTATGGACTCAAGCAAGCATCTAGAAGCTGGAATAAGCGTTTTGACGAAACCATAAAACAATTTGGTTTTGAACAAAATTGCGAAGAAGCTTGCATTTACAAGAAAGCAAGTGGGAGCTCTATAGCATTTCTCATACTATATGTGGACGATATATTATTAATGGGAAATGACGTTGCTCTCTTACAGTCAGTGAAAGTATGGTTATCTGGTAACTTCTCAATGAGAGACCTTGGTGAAGCAGCTTATATACTTGGTATAAAGATCTATAGAGATAGATCGAGAAGACTGCTTGGTCTTTCACAGGCTACATACATTGAAAATGTGCTAAATCGGTTTAGCATGCTTGAATCGAAACGAGGTAACTTACCCATGTTACATGGAGTAAAGTTAAACAATCATCAATGTCCTAAAACCGATGATGATAAACGACGCATGGCTGTAGTCCCGTACGCCAGCGCAATCGGTTCGATTATGTATGCTATGCTATGCACTAGACCTGACGTAGCGTTCGCGTTATCTGTAACGAGTCATTACCAAGGGAATCCGGGAGACGAGCATTGGATTACCGTCAAGAACATTCTTAAGTACTTGAGAAGAACTAAAGATATGTTCCTAGTGTACGGAGAAGGTGATCTGAAAATAGAAGGATTTTCAGACGCAAGTCATCTCACAGATGAGAATGATTATAAATCCCAATCAGGATACCTGTTTATCTTGAATGGGGGCGCGGTCAGTTGGAAGAGTTCCAAGCAGGGAAGCGTAGCTTTCTCTACGACCGAGTCAGAGTATATCGCAGCTGCGGAAGCAGCAAAGGAAGCGGTTTGGATTAGAAAGTTCATTACAGAACTAGGTGTGGTGCCTGACATTGTCAATCCCATTACACTGTACTATGATAACAATGGAGCCATTGCGCAAGCAAAGGAACCACGGTCTCATAATGCATCCAAGCATTACCTTAAGCGATACCACATCATTAGAGAGATTGTGGCTAGAGGAGATGTGAGAATAGAAAGAGTACCTATAGAGGACAACGTTGCAGATCCGTTGACAAAGCCTTTAACCCAGAGAATACATGATCATCATTTAACTTCTACTGGGATAAGTTTAAGAAACAATTGGCTTTAGTCCAAGTGGGAGTATGTTGGGGTTTAGTGTCCTATAGACAATTGTTCTAGGATACGAACTTAATGTAAATGAATTGTTCTTTATATCATTTGTTTAATGAGATATATGTTTTATAACTATAAGGCAATCCCTTTTAAGAACTAAATAAAGTCTAATAAAAGGAAATCCGTAAGTTTATTTAAAGTGATTATAAAGTGTTCATACAAGCATGAAGTGAGACAAAACTTTATAGTAAACTGATAAACTTAAAACCACCCCAAGTCAAGTGATATGTTTGGGATTGACATATCACTGTTGAGACTTGTATGTAACAATGTCTTCTGTCCGACAGAAAGCTGATCTCACAAGCTTCATATATACAGATATCTGGACAGTTACATAGATCCGATGAAACGTTGTTCATTAGGATTAGGGATCCGATTTGAGATAACAGGATGGGTAGATTCATCCTTGTCACCTGTTCATCTCATTGGTATTAATAGGTATAACTAATCCTCAGACTCAAAGGAATATTAATTGGTATTCTGGATTATGGAATGTGATGCTTTGACTCTGGTGTAACACGATCCTTAACAGAGATGACTCTGGGGTGTGAACAGTAGACGTTGGGTATCACAAGAAGTAATTGCGGAGTCGTTATATATTGGATTGAGCATTTATCACTCCCGATAAATGGGAGATACATCTATGGATCGCTTGTGGAAGAATCGACTCTAAATCCTTGCAAGGTGATAGCTTAAGAGTAAGAAATACATATTTCACTTAACCTATCTTTTTGAGTTGACTCGGCCTGTACAAGTAAAACGAACGTCTCGCTATATGTGACTTGACATCACCCATAGTCATAAGATTCAGTTCAAGGATGTAGTTGATAAAGGATCGAATTATACTGTAACTAATACGGAAAGGTTAACGACAGAATCAACCTGTCTTCTTATAGCTCTGGGGGAATGATTACGGACTTGTTAATCACATACTCTGTACATCATTCCGTTATGCAAAGATTAAATATAATTCTTTGAAAATTAATTTAATAACGTTGCATACGACTAGAAGCAATAAGAACCTAATGGATCACACATAAGACTTGGAACCTAAAAGAGAGATAGATGTTAATTAATTGATAGAAGCCCAATTGAGCCCAATAAGGCCCATGGACATAAGGGGGTCGAAATTCATGTAGTGATATACATGAATAATTAATTTGATTTTGTTAATCCTAATTAGATTAGGAATATGAATTAAATTAATTAAGAGATAATTAAGTTAGGAGTTTTAATTAGATTAATATACTCCTATTATTATCCAATAAGGTTATTATTATTATCCTTAATATATCAGATATATAGTGAGATAATAATTAGGAATTCTATTCCGAATGGAATTCCTATTCAGTAACCTAATTCTATCTAACTAGGGATTAGATACAAGAGATTATAAATACCCCTTCCCTTGAGATTTTCGCAATCCAAGCAAGCCATACCCTACTTGTGATTTTCGAAATTCACCTAGTCAAAGAGAGAGAAAATTCGACACCCCTAGTTCGAGGACGAGATTTCTCTACGGCTTCGTTTGATCAATTGATTTTCATCTATTTCTTTTATCCTTGATCTTGTGTTGATTAATTAGAGGCAATCTAATTTGGTTGCTATTCAACGGTTGATACTAAATTAATATTCCCGTGTTTTATTTCGTGTTTGGGAACTCGAAGAAGAAAAACAAACAAAAGGGAGAAATTCGTTTTACTACTCCTACATCAGGTCAGTTCACGATTTCGCGGATTCCCGGAGATTGAACCGTCGGATCGTCGCGATTTTTGGACAGGATCTTCTAGACATATTCTTCCACGTTTCCACCGAAGGGATTGTCGTTCGGAAGTTTAGAAGGTCTGTTTCGGATAGGGGCAGATTGGTAGACAGTTTCTATCTTTTTTGAAGTTGTGGGCCAAAAGTTACAATTGAAGAAATTAAAGACTAATGGACCAAAATTTATATATATAAAGATAAAAGTATATTTTTTAGGGGTTGGACTTTATATTTTATAAGTTATTTATATATGTAAAAATAAAATTATATTTTTTATATGTATATAATAAGTTCGGTTCGGTTATACCGATACTTTTTTAATAATCGAACCGATAACCAATTACCAAACTAAGCCAAAATTAAAACCGAATCAAACTATAATGTTAAAATAACCGAACCAAACTAAAACTTTGGTTCAGTTAGCGGTTTAGTAATCGGTTACCGGTTATTTTGCTCACCTCTAGTTTTAACCACTTTGTAGTAGTTTCACTAACATGTACTACCCTAATAAACCGTTCGATCACCTCTTTAAGATTATTTACATATCTTACAACCACAACCATTTGCTCATTTACTAAACAATCTCAAGCCTCATAAACCAAAAGAGAAAATAATTTATATCCAATCTCATTGAGAATAACTTTTATTGTCTCAGTTGCAAAAGCTTCTATAATTTCCTTTTGAATTGAGGGAGAAGTCAATTGATTATTTTCTAGAGTATTTAAATCCACTACCTTCCTTAACTCTTCACTAAGGTCACTAGTATACTTGACAAGTTCAAGAAAGTGACCCCGATGTACTGAGTTTGCAGACTCATCATGTCCTCGAAAAGACAAACCTTCCTCCAAAAGATGTCGAACGTGATGTATAACTGCTGTTAATCGATCACTATTGCCGAACACTTTAATGATAACACATAATCGACATTCTCACTTTGATTTTGATATTGCAACCACTTTTGTTTAGTATAACTGTGTGCAATGTTCTGACCTCCTTCATGACCAATAAAATTTCTAAAGTTTTTTTCCAATTAGTATAACTTGTCTGTTTAAAGGCAGTATCCCCATATTTATTACCACTAGCAAACAAATAACAACATCCTTAAATACATTATATTTAATATGATAAATTGATTATGACTCAATTTAAATGAATATTTGCTCACCTTAATCATATCGTGGATTTAAGGAAATGACATGACTTTAGCCATTTTCCATCTAAGCACGCGTGGGGGGGGGGGGGACACAATTTTGTTTTTCATGTAGTATGTGTCGCTCGTCTTTCAAAGCTAAAAAATCCAAACATGTACAAAAGAGATAAACAAGTAAGTAAACTATATTTGTACAATTCTTACATATCTCAAATACATGTGCTAACCCTCTTAGCTGATATTTAACAAAATACTTTTTTCTCTTGGCTCAATCGCATGTAAATTTCATCAATGGTGTACAACATTTGCCTCATTTCACACTTTGGTGTACAACCTTCAATTTGTCTCACTAATATATATAAACTTATAGGTGATCTCCCAATTTGGTGTACATTAGGTAAAAATGACCTGTTTAACCGGTCAAAAAGTCAAAAAAAATTACTCACTTAATATGAAATTACTTTTATACCCTTCTTCTTCCTTTTCCCCTTTTCTTATTTCCAACCGTACCTTTCTCTCTCTAAAACCAACCTCACTTCTCTTAATATCTTTTCCTTTCTCTCTCTAACCCAGCTTTCTCTATCGTTCGATGTTCTGTGAAAAGCTTCCTTCTGATTCTCGAAAGGTATCATCATGAATAAAGTGAAGATCACAGTGCATCATCTGATACTCTTCCAAAGAGGATAGAAAAGCAAACCACCTCGTTCAGATCTCCAAAATAAACAAGTTGAAAAGTCATAGTACGAACTGAGCTTATTAATTAAACAAGGGAAAACATGGAAATCAAGAAATTAAAATGAGAGTTGGAAAAAGGAGTATGCGTGGGTTAACAGCTCACATTCGAAGAAGATGAAGTGAGGATTGGGAATTCAAAAATGCTGATGGAGCCTAATTATATTTATCATAATTTTTGAAGAATGGTACTAGATATTATAATTATCGTCATAATTATAAATGTAATTAACAAATTTAATCAAACATTTATGGAGCCTAAATATTACTATATTACAATTGAATAGGAAAATGAATTCAAATGCAATTAAATTTACAGGGTGAGCCTTAGCCTCCATTTTGTACTTAATGGGTATGTATTAGATTTGGGCTCTCTTTCTTCAAATACATGCACATTTTTTTTTAATTTATCTAGTTAAGAGAGAGAGGAGTTAGAGAGAGAAAGAAATAGAAGGAGGAAGATGAAGCAAGAAGAGGAAAAGATTGAGGTATAAGGATAAACAAGAAAAATAGATAAAATTAATTTTTTTATAATTTCTAGGCCCCACTTTTATTAATGAATATGATGAAAAATACTGATGCGGCGCACTAAGTTTGAGTTGACCGGTCAAACACGTAACTTTTACATGTTGTACACCAAAGTGAGAGGTCACCTATCAGTGAGACAAATTGAAGGTTGTACATCAAAGTGTGAAATGGGGCAAATGTTGTACACCATTGATGAAATTTACCCGCTCAATCGCTTGTCGTCTTTTAGAGATAGCCCTCGTCATAGTCTTGTGCATCTCATCCCAAGCCACCTCGTCAACAAGGACGGTCCAATCAGTATTCACCAACCTAGTTTTTTTAGTGGTGATCAAGCAACGATGTATAAAATACAACATCAAAATACTAACAACTTCACCGTCATTCTTCTTACTTCAATCGGTATTCACGAACACATCAAATATGTTATAAACTCTATTCATTTAAAGTACTTGCTTATTACTTCCTTTTTCTTTACCTTTTGTTATCCTCTTTGTCATCTTTTCCAAACCACCAAACTGCAATCCCCTAGTAATCCTTAACTCCCAATCCCCAAACCTCAATTCCACTCCTCCAATCGAGCACCACATCTTTCTATGGAGAGATCTAACATGCTCAATCTCCATAGTTAACAAAGTATAGACAATGGTACCAAAGTATGCGACATTTTCCAAATCCATAAGGTGTTTGAAATATCTATTTTTGAAGGCTTTTATCAAAGACGCGATCAAATGATTTTGTAGCTCCACCATGGCAGCAATGTTACCTCTAACTGTTATTGTGCCTTTTAAACCCAAGCTCTACGAATACTTGAAATTTACACCACTATCTGATTTTAGCTTTGCCATTTGACTCTGTAAAAATAAAAACAATTTGTATTTCAGACAATATATTTGTATTTCAAACAATACAATGTGAATTTCATACTTACAGTTTGCATTTAAGTAAAAACAGTTTGTGTTTTGTATAACAAACCAACTTCACAATTCATCTGAAGGCTTCACATTTACTTATTTATGAAGCAACCAAATTCTCAATTTAATTCAATTATGAAACAGGTGGAAAATTGTGATTCACAATCTGAATGGAATGTTCGGAATTTCCAAATTGTGAAACCCTTTGCTAAAAAATGGCTTCATAGTTCATAAAAATTCGTCTCATAATTCATGAGAAGACTTCAGATTTACCTATTTGTGAAATATTTTACTAAAAAAAATGGTTTCGACGTTTATTAGAAAGACTTCACATTTACATATTTGCGAAGCCATTTTCTAGATGAGGGTTCTAGATTGAGGTTTAGGATTTATGGCTTCGCAATTTGGTAATTACGAAGCAAACTCATAATATGCGAAGTATCGCAACTAAAGCGTGAACCCAAAACCTTCGATTACTAAACTAATAAATTAAACAAATACATTCCAAATGAGTTCGAAGATGGTCATTATACCATTAACACTAACACTGACCCAAACACTAACCAAATATAACACATTAAATCCATGCTCAATCACAACAAAATCAAAACGTAAAACCTATCGGAAATGCATAATACCCAAAACCTAATCAATATACGATTAAATCAGGTCATTTAGATGCGAAGAAATGGAAAAACCTATCTTTGATTTGGTGTTATCAACCTTTACCATATTCTTTTCATATTTCGTCATGATTAATACCCTTATAATAGTTTCGCAAATAGCTCATTTGTTTGTAAAGGGGTCGTGAAAATAAAAGTATTTTAAAATAAATATGTTGAATAAGTGTATAGTTTAATAATACATGTTTAAATGAATCTAAAAATATAAGTAATCTTTCTCATTGTGTTAGTTTTGTAAATTTCCCTTAAAATAGAATGGCTTGGTGAAGAAATGCATATCGTATTAATAAGTATGGACTAGATTTGTTCATGGGTTGGGTCGGGTCGGACTTGGACCGGATCTAGTCGGGTTTACCATATATTTATATTGTCCAAGTCCAACCCAGCCCTCATTATATTCACATCGGGCTCGGGCCGGGCTGGGTTGAGTTAAAAAAATGAATTTTCAAGTCTAGCCTGACCTATCCAACTAATATATATATTAGAAAAATTAAAACCAAATATTAATTATAATTCTAAGAAATAAAATTATAATATGTACTGGTAAAATGTAAATTTATATTTGTAACTTTTAATTTTAACAAAATCAAATCTTTATTATAAAAAATTAACAAATAATTTCTTAAAAACAAACAAACTGTGATATACGTTCTTGTAAAGTATTAAACATATATATACTTTACAATTGCAGTTGATGATTTATTTTTATCAATTGTCTGATAATACTTTACAAGAAATCATATATATATATATATATAATGGTGGAGCGGGCCGGACCGGGTCAATTTAGGTTTTTAAAATAAATTTCAAGTTTAACTCATTTTATTTTATGTGCGAGTTTGTACGAATTTGGATCGGACCAGATCAAATGATGAATGGACGGGTTTGGACGGATTAGGCGGACTATGAACAGGTCTAGTATGGACAATTGTTTTTGAAATTGGGAGAGTTGAATATAAGAAAATAAAGATGAATGAAGGCGAAGAAAAAGAATGGAGGAAATAGAGAGGCTGTGGGAGGAAGTGAGAGAGGTGAGTTTAGGAACTTCATCGTCAATAGAACGTTTAGATTCAGCTCCTTCTCCACTTCAATTCCTCAGAAACTTTGTTTCTCTAAACAAACCTTGTATTATCTCCAACGCCATTTCTCATTGGCCAGCCCTTTCTCTTTGGCCCAATCACTCTTACCTCTCCGATTCCCTTTCCAACTCCTCCGTCTCTCTCCACCTCACTCCTCACGGCCGAGCTGATTCCCTCGTCTCCACTTCCTCTCATTCTCTTTGCTTTGCCACTTCTCATGTTCAACGCCTTCCTTTTCCCCTCGCTCTCCGTGCGCTTCTCAATAGTAAACCCGGTCAATTCGTTGCTTACCTGCAGCACCAAAATGATTGTTTCACCTCCGAGTATTCGACAGCGCTTGGTTCTGACTGCGACTCTCATATTGCCTTTGCCACGGAGGCACTCGGCTCTTTACCGGAGGCTGTGAATTTATGGATTGGTAATCATTTCTCTGAGACCTCTTTCCACAAGGATCATTATGAGAACTTATATGCTGTCGTTTCTGGACAGAAGCATTTCTTGTTACTTCCTCCTACTGATGTCCACCGCTTGTATATTCGCAATTACCCTGCTGCCCAATATTCCTATTCTCAGGTTTCATCTCTTCTTCATTTCGATGTAATTTTCTACCCATCTTTTGGAAATTATGTTTTGATTTTTGTTTGTGGGATTGCAGGAGAATGGAGAGTTTAAATTGGAAATGGATGAGCCAACTAGGTATGTGCCATGGTGCAGTGTGAATCCTTACCCTTCCCCTGAGACTAAGGAAACCGAAATTGCTAAATTTCCTCTCTATTTTAACGGTCCAAAGCCATTTCATTGTACTGTCAAAGCTGGAGAACTTCTTTACTTGTAAGCTCCATTTTTCTTTCTATCTTATCATATTAATAAAATTATATTCAATCAATTCCATATGACTTCGTTCTTTTGGAAGCTATATGCAGTTGAATTCAAGGTGCCTCTGAAAAACCTATCATATATATGCAATTTTGTTGCATTCTGGAATTGATTAGAAATTCTCCCTGTTTAAATAGGTGAATTGTTTAATTGAAACTAAGAATTTCAGTGTTTCTTTTGAATATAAAACTACGTTTTCAACAATAGTAGAATTCATTTGTTCAAAATACAAGACAGTTGTTCAAGGTTGGACTGCTACTACTCCAATATATAGTATCAGAATCTTTAGACTTCTGAATAGATTTATTTGGAAAACACATACAGGGCATATTTCAATACTTGAAATAGCATTGAACATGATAAGAGAAGAGATAGGATGGGAGCCTGTGGCTGTTATTCAGTGAAGTAGTGTAATGGAAGATACTAAGCTAGGCCTAGCACAACCCTTTTGAATTGCAACCTTTTTTTCTCTCTCAAAGTTTGTATTGAAGAAATTCAGAGGTTAATTTGAAAACTAATCCAGGCCAAGTATGTGGTTTCATCATGTACGGCAGAGTCCAGATGAGAAAGGGTGCACTATTGCCATAAACTATTGTAAGCATGACACGTTTTGCTACAACTATTTTGGTTTCTTTGTACTAGTTACTAAGATATTGTTTTCTTGACAGGGTATGATATGCAATTTGATATCAAGTATGCTTATTTTAACTTCTTGCAATCAATTCATTATAAATTACCATCTACTCAAATCAGAACTGGGAATTCAAAATCACATGTATCAGTGTGCAACATGGGAGACAAATCATATAGCACTGCATCTGTATCAGAGGTAATGGGATCCAACCAAGATAATGAAGATGAATGAGCTGATTTCTTAACCTCCATGTTGTTAATAATCTTTTTGTGCTTGATATTCTTGATATTGCATGATTGAATCACAAATTGTGCAAGGAAATTGCAGAGTTATTTGATGCTGAAGTGATTTTCTTCTGCAATTTTTTGATGTCTTGAAGTTTTTTCTATGTATCAATTTAGGTCACAATATAGGATGTGTTTCTTTCTTGTCAATGGTGTTTGATTGCAACATGCTTTTTCCATCATACTTTTAACATGAACTTGCATGAGGTTGATTTAAGTAATTGTATTTCAATTTTAGCTGGTAAACGTTATCATCGTGAAGTGGAGATTATTTGGTTTTGATTCCCATAGTTTGATAACATTTTTTAATTCTTTGTCGCTATTCCTGTACTGATTAATTCAAGGGCTGCAAAAGCAAACAATTTTTAGTATGCTTGTCGCTAATTGTCACTATGCTGTGAAAACTAGTTGACAAGAGAAAGATGCCATTCTTGCATCTTGTAATGTAGCAGTGCCTACATGGTAGAGAAAATTTAGAGGTCATGAAGCCCTCTCGAAAAGGGAGATAACTCTATAGATAAGGAGAATCAAAGTATAGCTTTGGATCTTGTTATGTCAGTCCAAATGCTGAATCAATCTTTGAAGATTCGCCTGAGTTCCTAAATGCATGTCAAATACTTATCATCCTCTTATTAATTACTTTAAATTCTAAGCTTTAGGAGCTAAATCTTTTTATAAAGTTGATTAGCAAAAAACTTAGGTTAGTCTTTGATGCTTATTAATTGTGATGGGAGGAGATCACATCAGTCAAGAGTATAAGCGCAAAGAGTGCTACATATGGTTTATAGTTGCAAATTTTGTGGAAGCACAAGAACATAACAGACAGAATGAGAATCTTACAGTTCAAGGGGAAACATAATCCCTTTTTCCGGTTGGGATTCCAACCCATATCTTTGCATAATTGGTCATTGTGCCATATATGAAGGGCTAGGTCCTGAATATTTTTCCTTGTATGCCTCCCAATTTCCTATGTCTTTTTTCCATCTCTTTAATGCAACCTAACTTTATTTTCCCATCAAGAAGCTCTCCTACCCATCTGTATCTGATCTCTGATGTGAACAAATTTGAAGCACCTTCTGCGTATCTGATTACTGCTAGCTGTGAAATTCGGGGATGAATGCATTCCCTGTTCATTCACAACAAAATAAACACAAGTACTAAATAATAATGTTCGGGTGATGCCTGTATTCCCATTTTGCAAATATGGGAAAAGGGTTCACCTGAAGAGAGAAATTGCTGAATTAGGGGACCCAATTAGGCAGTGTTGAAAATATTTGGAGGCAAAAATATTGTGGAGTTTTATATCACCTCTAAATCCTGTAGTAAATGTCACAATATCAGTATCTAAAGGTTGGGTATGACATTCAACATTAATGCCCTGTTAGGAGGAAGCTGAAATTCTGAGCTTTCTTCAGTATGATATTTCCCTCTTCAAATTTTGCTTGATATAGCTTTCCACAAATTTCGAATCTGCCCATCTCTGTAATATGAGAAATCACTTTCATGGCCAATGGAAATCATATGTATAATAACTAAAGAGAAGAAAGGAAAGATTACCAAAGGTGAAAGAAATGTTGCTTAAAATTTGTATAGTAAACCTTCACCAGGCTTGTGAACCAAAAGCTCTCAGAATCTATTGAAATACAAGTATCTAAAGGCAGACCCCATGGTGAATAGTATTGCCATATTCCAATGATCACTCTTGTATAATATTCTGCACAGATATTCAACTCCTGCAAAATCATTTAATCTTATATTTAATTTAAGACACTTGAAGGAAGGGGGAGAACTTTCCTATACTAATTAATATAGTATTAAACAAATGGATCACAACGCTCTAAGTAAAAATCTAAGGGCTGAATCTAATATTTGGGCTAGTCCAAAAAGCCCATGACAAATGGCTCGCATATAGGAAATTCTCTACAGGTAGCTGCCTAAAGGGACTAATAGTTGTCCCGGATTTCAAAGGCACGCTTCTAGTTCCCATCAAATGTGGAGTGTTATTAAAGAATGAGTCTGAAGCCAATGAGGGACTGCCATGTGTAAAAAAGTACATAACTTTATTCACATACACAATTATTTATAAATAGCCTTGATCAAATTTGTCTATGAGTTTTTCATGGAGATCGGGATGAATTTTTCATCATTTCTATTTATGTGGACGATTTGAATATCATTAGAGTAGATTATTTGAAAAATGAAAATGAGATGAAAGATATTGGAAAGACAAAATTTTATCTTGGTTTACAACTTGATCACCTAGAAAATGGAAGTTTTATTCACAATCGACTTACACGTAAAAGATTCTGATAAGATTTTACATAGACAAAGTACATCTATTAAGTAGCCCAATAATTGTTCGATCACTTGATGTAAATAAAAAATCATTTCCGACCTCGAGAAAATAGAAAAGAGATTCTTCGTTTTGAAGTATTACATCTTAGTGCAATAGGTGCACTAATATATCTTATTAAGAATATGAGGTTCAATATTTACATTACTTTTATAACGTTTAAGAAGTTGGTTTATTGTATTATAATGCGTTATCTCTCATGTTGCAAAAAAAAAAAAAAAAGTAAATATTGTACTATTTTCTTTAACCAATGGTTTTATTTCACTGGACGTTATTTGATAATGTTTTTAATGAAACAATGCTATATTCTTATGGATGGACATCTAATGGACATCAAATGAGAAATGTTAAAGATGTAATTATTTAGTTAATTATTTAATGGAGGTCTAACATATTAAATGAATGTTTACCAAAGAACTATACATATATTTATTATAAGTCTTACATTATTTATATTAGACTTACTTTTACTTTTTCCATTTGTAAGTATTTTATACTTTTATATTTTCTTTTGATCTAAGTTGTCTATTATACTGATTTCAATTTTTACATACATATATATTAATAAATTATAATACTATTTGTTGGTAAAAAATAAATAAATTTTATTTTTATATAAATAAAAAATTTATATTTACTTTTAGGATATAGTTTCCATTTTTTTCAAAATAAAAGAAATTAAATAAAAACATTAAAAAAGAAAAAAGAAAAAAAAATATTTCTGACTTCTAGCTCGGCGAGCTGGAGGCCAGTCCTTGCCTGTAATTCGTTTCGATCCACCCGATTTTTTCAAACGCATCCGAATGGAACCACGAGCTAATCCACGAAGTCTAACCCCCTTCCCACACCTATGTCTAGCCTTAAAAGTATCTCTATCCACAAGGTAGTGGAGTGATGTGGCATGAAAGTGGAGGGAAGTTAGGAGGAAGTTAGTGGTGGTTAGTGGAGGTTGAGGAAGTTAGTGAGGTGGCCAAGATAATGGACAAAATACGAGAGAAAAATAAGGAAAATGTGTTGATTAATTACCCAAAATGCTATCTCAAAATTCTATAAATAGACCCTCCATTCTTCGTAGTTAATTACCAATTCTTAAGTTCCAATGCTTAGTTCTTAAATTTTTTTTTGTTCTTCAAGTTCTTAGCTCTAAATCCCCTTTTCTAGCTCTTTTACGTTTCAATTCAAGTCTTTAATAGCCTCTTTTCAAGTTCTTTTCATTCAATTTAGCATTCCTAAATTTAAATTTTTCAATTCGTTAGCTAGAATCACTTTCTAAATTAATGTTTTTTCAGATTCATCCAGTTATTTTTCAAGTCAAATTCCATCTATTTAGAGTCCGTTTTTGCTTTCGATTCCTTCTACATATTTGTTCCTGACTTGCTGAAGTTCAATTCAGCATTTTGATTCGTCCAATTCCGTGTCCAGAAACTCCGTTTACAAGTTGATCTTTCCACATCAAATCGTTTTAGACATTCTGTTTCCAGCTCTTAATATAATTCGTCCAGTGATTTTCCAGACCCGTTTTCATCTATTTATAGTTCGTTTTAGCCTTCGATCCCTTCTAAACATTTGTTCTTGACTTTTTGAAGTTTAATTTACCCTTTTAATTTGCTTGATTCCCTGTTCTTAAGCACCCATACGGTTCCCCCAAAGTTGAAGGTCGAATCTGCCCCATACTTGCCTACTACAAGTCATAAATTTTCTAGATCAATTCCGCTCGTGCCAACCGACTGCAGTGCTCCGAGGACTTCAAGCCGACACCAATATTCAACGTCTAGCCGAGATAGCTATTATGGCTCCGAGTTTGTCGTTGAATTTCAATTTTTATTGTTATTGCATTTCAATTATGTATTGATTTGTTTTTCCAATTCAATTGATTTATCTATAAGTTTAGTATAGAAATATTTCAATAATTAATTTCATTTTTGTTCTTACTTTCAACATATGTATTCAAACCTTCATTCATATCAATAAAATGCCAAATTTTCATCAAATCTTGTGTCAATATCGCATTTTTAATTTTTTTATTTTACCTGTATTAGCTTAAATAAAAATAATTTAACCAGCAAAGTTTCTATAATGGCGCTAGAGGTCAAAGAGGAATTTTTTCAATCATTGTGTCCCTCGTCAATCGCTTTATTAGATTTCATCGCCAATCGTTTCATTAGATTTCAAGTTTTAGCACGAAATTCCATAAACTTAACCACCCAAATAATTGAGGAATAATTTCTCTGACACGTCCACACCTTAACGTACGTGACAAGGTTGAAAATTAGTGTTACTCACAAAATATCGCTAACACTATCATAATTTATAATAAAGATGAGATAAACTAAAATAATAAGGGTAATTTTAAAAAAAAAATCTATATGGTTACACTTTAAACGAAGTGCATGTCTGTGGTTTTTTTTCCAAAGGGGTACTGAAGTGTTGACTTTACTAAAAACGATTTTTTCCTTTGATACTATAAAAATGTATATTAACGATCTTAAAATGAAAATTTTCAATAACTAAAGTTGTTTAGTACCATATTTACTATAAAACCAAATTTTTTATTTTTCAAAATCATCATTTCGGAATTCTCTCTAAATATTCACTTTCTCTCCCTCATCAAATAACACCTAAATGGTTTGAAAAGTTAAAGAATTAAAGTTGTTTACAATATCATTAATTTTTGGAACTTTTCAATTTTGAGGTCATTGGTCATCTTAATTTATCAATAAAAAAATATCCTTATTTTTTTTGTAAAGAGAAAAACCTCAGCCATTTCTTGATCGGAAAAAAATCTTAATCTCTGTTTGGATAAAAAGAAAACCACAAGCATGTAATTGATAAAAAAAAAAAATGTAACTACAATGAGTTTTTTGGAATATATCCAAATACTAATGCATATCTGAAAGATAAAAAAAAATGTAGGATAAAGTACCAAAATGAGTTTATGATTTTTAGGGAAGTATCAATTTAGGCTTCACGTATAAAATAACACCAATATAGGTTTAACGTTTAAAATAGAGTATTAATTTAGGCTTTGATAACGGAACGTGACACGCCGTTCATATTACTCCGTTAAATTCTGTCAATGGTAGGTGGAAAGGGAAACCAAAACTGAACGGAATAGTATGAATGACGTGTCATATTTCGTTATCGAAGCTTAAATTGTTATTTTTTTTAAACATACTATTTTATGTGTAAAACCTATATTGATACTTTTCTAAAAACGTTTGGCCTAATACTTTATCCCAAAAAATGTATTCCGTAAATAACTAATATATTATTTTGGTAGTGCTGAAAATCCATGTGTTTTTCCTTTTGGTGAATTGGTGGTTGAGAACCTAATTCTTAACTTTTATTTCATGCGCTTCCATAATATATGTCTTTGGAGAGAATTTTTTTGTTTCATAATACACAACATTTTGATTCAATCATACATCAAATATAAACTTATTTAAGTTGTGTTTTTACTACGTGCGAATAGATAAAAGTTAATTATATTGTAGATGCAACTACTATAAAATAAGAATAGGTTGAATAGCGTAGAAGGATTTTGAGCGGGATTCATTTTAGAAATTTTGCAGTAAGAAAAAGAGTAGAAAATGACATGTTTGTTTGAATAGAATCAAGGTGAAGGTGAAACATAATCCTTGGGCCCGTAAGGCTGGAAGAGCTCAGCAAAGAAACCATTTTTACGTTTGGGATTCCAACCCATATCTCTGCATAATTGATCATTATACCATATATGAAGAGCTGCTATACATGATCTTTTGTAATATGGTCCAGCATATCTTTTCTTATAAGCATCCCATTCTTTAATATCTTTTTCCATCTCTTTAATGCTATCTATCTTTATCTTCTCATCAACTAGTTCAGCTACCCATTTGCACCTCATCTCTGATGTGTACAAATTCGCTGCACTTTCTGAATATCCTATTATTGCCAACTGTGGAATCCGAGGATGGATGCATTCCCTACATGTATGTTTATAACAAAATTAAATGATGAAAGGGTTGATGTGTAAAAATAAAAGAACAGCACTAACCTGTACAAGGGAAGTGATGAATCATTGGATCCAATTATGCATTGTTGAAATTTTGTGGAGACAAATATATTTTGGAGCTTTATGTCTCCTCTAAATCCTGTACCAAAAATAACAAGATCAGCCTCTGTACTATTACCTTCGACATTAATTCCTTGTTTGGAGAAGCTGAATGTTGGAGCTTTCTTGAGTATTATACTTCCCTCTTCCACTTTCTCATAAAAATCATCTGGAACTGTTGATATTGTACATGAATTTATTTCTTCATGAAAACTATGTTCAGGCACCATTCCGAACTTTTCCAAACCTAGCTTCTTCTTTATGTGGCTTTCTACAAATTTTGAAAACGCCCATCTCTGTATAAAATATATATGTTCAATTAGTAAATATTGTCAAAATAAATAGAAAAGATTTACATTTACTTACCACAGGTGAAAGAAATGTTGCCAAGAGACTGTCGAAGAAATTTTCACCAGGCTTGTGAACCAAAAGCTCTGAGAATCTATTTAGATATAAATATCCTAAAGGTATTCCCCATGGAAGATAGTCTGGAAGATTCCAATGCTCTTTCCTGTATAATAATGTGCACGGATATTCGATTCCTGCAAAATCATTCATAATTAAGACTATATATATATATACTACTATAACATACAATAGATATATATACCGTTTGCTGCAGAGCATTCCATTGCAATATCCATGGCAAATTTTTGAAGGCCAACAACTGTTACTTTCTTCCCTTTAACAAAGTTTCTAGCAGATTCATTATCCATGTTCATATAATCCATGGCGTGTATCACTTCACCATCGAAAGCTTCAGGTCCTTTTCCTTGTGGAAATTCTGGAATATTTGGTACATCGCTAAATCTTCCCAAGCAAAGGATTACAAAGTCTACTTTGTATACCTCATTTGAATGGCTTTCAGAATGTTGTACTTGGATTTCCCACTTCCCTCTAGAAGAGAAAGCTTCACCATTTCCGCCCCAAAGACTCCATGAATCCATCTCTTCATCAGATGGACCTTCATAATTGATCCCAACTACTTTAGTGTTGAATTTGATATGTTTGATCAAATCAAAATGGGAAGCGTAGGATTCAATATAATCTAAGACTTGTTTGGAAGTAGGGAACATTTCTGGGATGGAATCTGGCCATGGAAAATCTGAGAACTCATAAGCTGGTTTAGGTGTTTGAAGCTTAGTGGTCTCAACAGTGTTAGTCCAAACACCACCTATGCTGCTTTTAGCTTCAAAAACAATCGGATGAAAACCTTTTGAAAGTGTGTATTTACAGGCCAGAAGACCACTTATTCCACCTCCTATTATTGCTATCTGCTTCTCCATCCCTTATTTCTCAATTTCAATTGCTCTAATGGATGGATATGTTTATAAATAGTAGCAGTCAGATTCCCTTTTCTTTGTCATATTGCAAATTTCAATGCTTACCAACGTGTAAACTCTTGCTTTTATCGTCTCAATAATTCATCATTTTTTAATCATTTAACTTTTCTCAATAGATAATACCTATGGATCAATTTATAAATAGTTGTTTTTATTTCACCAAGGTAAATTTCTAATACACTCAATTAACTAAAACAGAGATGTACACACTCTCATTATGAATGATTAGTTGATGATGTTAGAAATTGAAAGAAATAAGAAAATACAAACTGAAGATCAGGGAAGCTTTTGTGCCTTTTTTATCTGTTGAAAATGAAAGTAAAGAGAAGTGCCTATATATAGGCTTACAGAGAAAACTGAAAAGCTAGAAAATCTCTCAACAAATTAGAGAGTTATTTGAGGAACTACAACTCAGAAAATCAAGGAACAAATATATGAAAAACTACTGCAGTTGAAAGACTAAGTCAATTAAAAGACTAAGTCAGGTTTTAATTAATTCTCGACAGCCCCTCTTAATTCAAACCTGCAAACACCAAGCCTGGACCTGAGATACACATGTTTTTCAAGAGGAAGTGACTTAGTGAGTATATCAGCAACTTGCTCCTGTGTACTGCAGTGAAATAAGCCAACTTGTCCTTCAGCCACAAGATCTCTAATGAAGTGAACACGAATACTGATATGCTTGGTTCTGCTATGGAATGATGGATTTTTTGTCATGAAGATTGCTGACTTGTTATCACAAAAAATCTGAGTTGCTTCTCTTTGTTCATGACCAACTTCTTCAAGAATTCTTCTCATCCATACCGCCTGACATGCTGCTGAAGTTGCTGCTACGTATTCACCTTCTGAAGATGACAAAGCTGTTGTTGCTTGTTTTTTTGAGCTCCAAGAGATGGCACCTGAACCAAGATTGAACGCATAACCTGATGTACTCTTCCGATCATCCAGACACCCAGCCCAATCGCTGTCGGTAAAGCCAATTAATTTGAAATTAACAACTTGGCTGTACCATATTCCGAAGTCAAGTGTTCCAACAATGTAACGTAGGACTCTTTTTGCTGCTCCAAGATGATGCTTTGTTGGAGAATGCATGAACCTGGAGATTACTCCCACTGAATAAGAGATATCTGGTCGAGTGTGTGTTAAATATATCAGACCTCCCACTAAGCTTCTGAAATAACTTGCATCAGCTTGTTCAGTCCCATCTTCAAGCTGCAATTTCTCATTTAAGTTCATTGGTGTAGCTGCAACTTTACAATTGAGCATGTTAAACCTCTTAAGGAGATCATTGGCATATTTCTTTTGATAAACAAAGATTCCATCAGGGACTTGCTTCACTTCTAAACCAAGAAAAAATTGCAGCTCACCCAAATCTGACATCTCAAATTTGTTCTTCATACAAGTTTTGAATTCTTTAATAAAAGAAGATGAGCCCATGTAAATAATATCATCTACATAGAGGCAAACAATGAGAAAGTTTTTACCATCTTTCTTCAGATAAAGTGTGGGCTCATTCTTACTTCTCTCAAAGCCATTCTCTTGAAAATAAGAATCAATTTTGCTGTACCATGCACGTGGGGCCTGCTTTAATCCATAGAGAGCTTTCTTCAACTTGTACACCTTTTCTTCTTCACCATGAACAACAAAACCTTCCGGTTGGGTTACATAAACTTCTTCTTTTAACTCACCATTTAAAAAGGCAGACTTAACATCAAATTGATAAACTGTCAACCTTAAATGAGCAGCCAAGGCTAAGAGAGTTCTCACCGTTTCAAAGCGTGCTACAGGGGAGAACGTCTCTTCGTAGTCGATACCTTGCTGCTGTGCGTATCCCTTGACCACGAGTCTCGCCTTGTGTTTCTGAATTTCTCCATCAGAATTGTACTTCGTTCTGAATACCCACTTGACTCCAATAACATTTTTCCCTTCCGGAAGATCTACCAATTCCCAGGTCGCATTCTTTCTTATTGCCTCCATTTCTTCCTTCATTGCCTTCCGCCATTCTTCTTTGTCAACAGCTTCTCTGAAGTTTGTAGGATCGACGATGAACAAGGCTTGTGGAGCCTCATAAATCTCGTTTAAGGATCTGAATTTTCTTGGTGGAGTTTCATCATCTGAAGAGTTTCTACTGTTGGAGTTAGAAGATGTGGAGGCTGGATGGACAGAGTCATTTGATGAGTTGCAGCAATCAGTTGATGAGTTGTTGCTATTGGAGCTCGAAGATATGGAAGTTGTTGAAGTTGAATTGACAAGTCCATGTGTATTTTGAAAGGCTTCATTTTCAGTTGTAACAACCTGGACGCCATTTGATTCATTATTCCATTCCCATTTTGCCTCTTCATCAAAAACAACATTCCTGCTAATAATCACTTTGCCACTAACCGGGTTATACAGCCTATATGCTTTAGATTGATTACAATAACCGACAAAAATACATTTTGCTGATTTATCATCAAGTTTGCTGCGATTATGTGAATCAATTAAAGCATAGGCAATGCAACCAAAAATACGTAAGTGGCTTACCGAAGGCCTTCTTCCTCTCCAAGCTTCATAGGGAATCTGGTTCATAACAGCTTTCGTTGGAGATAGATTTAGAAGATAGATTGAAGTGGCTATTGCTTCTGCCCAAAAAACATTCGGTAGATTTTTTGCTGTCAACATGCTTCTTGCCATCTCTACCACCGTCCGATTCTTACGTTCAGCCACACCGTTTTGTTGTGGTGTGTAAGGTGCCGTCAATTCCCTGTGAATACCATTTTCTTCACAAAATACAGAAAAATCTTTAGATAAAAACTCACCACCTCTGTCAGTTCGAAGCGCCTTAATGAGTGTACCACTTTGCTTCTCAACATAGGCTTTGAACTTCTTGAAATTGGAAAACGTCTCTGACTTGAGTGATTGAAAGTACACCCAACTCATGCGGCTGTAGTCATCAGTAAACAGCAGAAAATACCGACTCCCGCTAAATGATGCTGTCTTCATTGGACCACATAAGTCAGCATGCACTAATTCAAGAGGTTTAGATGCCCTCCAAGATTTGTCTACAGGAAAAGGACGCTTGCTTTGTTTTCCATAGACACACCCCTCACATAACTCAAGTGAATCAATTTGAGGCAGCCCACTCACCATTTCTTTTTCTCTCAACAATTTTAGACCCTTAATATTTAAGTGCCCATATCTTAAGTGCCACAATATTGACTCATCTTTTTCTTTGACAGCAAGAGCATGACTCTCTACACTAGAGATAGCAAGAGGAAATAATTTGTTTCTACTCATAGAAACACTAGCTACAACTTGACCAGATTTCTTTTCTTTAATTACACATGAATTATCATCAAATAACAGAGAAAAACCACTTCGCATCAACTGCCCAACACTTAACAGATTATGTGACAGAGAAGGACTAAAATAAACATCATATAGAGATTTGATATTACCATGGCCATTGTTTATTTTCACGGTACCTTTTCCTTCAACTTGCATCTGCTTGTTGTCACCTATTCTCACCTTCAATTTGTAAGAATCATCAAGCTCCTCGAACAAGGATTTTTCGTTAGTCATGTGATTTGAACACCCGCTGTCTAAGTACCAAATTTCACTCATGATCTCTGCACCATCATGATAGGCCATGAACAATTTGGCCTCCTCCTCCTCTTCTTCTTCCTCCTCTTCTTGAGCCACATAGCTTGCTTGCCTTTCTCGATCTTTTCTCCAACAATCAGCTTGTATATGCCCAAATTGTTGACAATAATAGCATTGAACATTGCTTTTGTAGCTTTCACGTCCTCTGCCTCGGCCACCTCTTCCACGATAGCCTCCTCTGCCACGTCCTCTGCTGGACATCTCCCTTTTTACATGAAAAGCTTTTTCTTCATCTGGTTCATATTTCTTCAATCTTACCTCATGGGATTGTAGAGATCCCATTAGTTCATCAAAAGAATAAGTCGTCAGGTCTTTAGACTCCTCTATGGCCACCACTATATGATCAAACTTCGAATTTAGACTCCTCAACACCTTTGCAACAATGGTTTGATCTTTGATTTCCTCTCCATACGACCTCATTTGATTGACGATAGCATCTACTCTCGTAAGGTAATCCTGTACTGATTCTCCATTTTTCATTTATAGTGTTTCAAAATCACGACGAAGGGATTGGAGCTTTACAGTAATCACCTTCGAGGAGCCTTGGAAGGCTGTCTGCAAGGTTGTCCAGGCATCTTTGGAAGTTTTTGCTGCTGAAATCTTCGTAAAGATTGACTTATGAATAGCCTGTTGAATGAAGAACAAGGCTTTTGCATCCCTCTTCTTATTCTCCTTTAGCTTTGCCTCATCATCCTCATGCGGATATCCATTTTCTACTAGATCCCACAGATCTTGAGATCTGAACAAGGTTTGCATCTTGATGCTCCAGAATTCATAGGAATCTCCTTCGAAAACAGGAATTGCTGGTTGAGAAATATTCAGAGTGTTGTTTGCCATGAGTACGCCCAGCTACAATCGAACCTGGTGCTCTGATACCACTTTTGTTAGAAATTGAAAGAAATAAGAAAATACAAACTGAAGATCAGGGAAGCTTTTGTGCCTTTTTTATCTGTTGAAAATGAAAGTAAAGAGAAGTGCCTATATATAGGCTTACAGAGAAAACTGAAAAGCTAGAAAATCTCTCAACAAATTAGAGAGTTATTTGAGGAACTACAACTCAGAAAATCAAGGAACAAATATATGAAAAACTACTGCAGTTGAAAGACTAAGTCAATTAAAAGACTAAGCCAGGTTTTAATTAATTCTCGACAGATGAGGGCATCAACACGAGTCTCATACCGCGTGTGGATACAACACATAGTGTGAGCAATCAAAAAATCGAAGAAACTGAAGAAAAGAGACCACACGACATGTCACATCACCCACACGCCGTGTGAGCAATCAAAAGATCGAACAAACTGAGGAAAGGAGACCACACGACATGTCACATCAATCACACGTCATGTGAGATGTTGTGAAAGTTTCTGTTTTTTTTTTGTTTAATTTCTAGTCACCGACATAAATTGTGTGGCTTGTATTGTTTTTGCCACTCACATTGTACTCTATAAATAGGCAATTTGTGTTGTGTTAGGTGTGCAGCAAAAAACAATTCAAAGAAAATAAATAAGAGAGTGTGAGCAAAGAAGTGAGTGAGTGTGTTGTGTATTTGTGTTGTCATTTCTGTCACACGCCATGTGAGTCATAAGAGCACCTCTAGTGGGTGTTACAAGTTTGTCACTTGTAACACCCAACCACTAGAGGGGTAGTCACTTGCTTGTTACAAAACTACATTTTGTAACAAAGAAAAGGACAACAAAAAAATATTATTAAAAGATTTTTCTCTTCTTTTAAGAGTAATTTTTTTTTATTTGTCAATTGTTTTTAGTCCTTCAAATTTTAATTGTTTTTTTTATTGATTTATGAATAATAAGTATTCAATTAATGATTAAATTTTAGAAAATAATAATAAATATTGAATTAATTACTAAATAAGGTTCGTTTGAGTGGTAAAACGTTTCAAAGCTAGGTCTCGAATTCGAGTCCTAATATACGAAAAAAAAATTAATCGGACAGTTTATCAAAAAAATATTGAATTAATTATTTTATTGGACATATAGTTTTTTGAAATTATTAATAAGTAATTAAATTAATTATTTTATTGGTTAAAAAATTATTAATTATATATTAATTGAGATAGTGTATAGTGTTTATAATAAGTGGACCCTACTAAATTTTAAAGTAACAAAGAGTTATAGTGGAGTGTTTTTTGTGGGTGTTTTCTATGCTTAGGTGGCACCCAATTGTAACAAACCTTTGTTACAACCACTAAACATGCTCTAAGAACGTCAGCCCCAACTGACGCACGAAAAGTTCTTACAAGACGAGTTCTTCACAACACCCATCGTGTGTGTTAAAAATAGAGGATTTAATTAAGCTAGCAAATTTTATATGAACCACGCATTAAATAAAGAGGGTTTAGACTATGCTTACTTTGTTTTTGACAAAGTAAGCCTTACTTTGGTTTTTTCACCGTTAGAATAATTAACAACAATTACAATTAGAATAATTAGGCACTCAATTTCTACCTTAACTCTCACTCACTTCTTTGCTCACACTCTCTTATTTATTTTTTTTGAATTGTTTTTGCTGCACACCTAACACAGCACAAATTGCCTATTTATAGAGTACAATGTGAGTGGCAAAAACAATACAAGCCACACAATTTATGTCGGTGACTAGAATATGCTAGATAATTTGAATTATAACTCTAGACACTAATATACTAGAATTTTCAACCAATTTCAAGAAAATTCAAGAAAGTGGGTGATTGACTTTCTAATACTCCCCCCTTAACACCGAATTTTAACACTTCGCGATTACTCGTCATTCCAAGTTGTTTTATGAACTCTTTGAATTTTGCACTGCTCAACCCTTTCGTAAATATGTCAGCAACTTAATTGTCGGTCTTCATGTACTGCATCTTGATTTCTCCACGTAAGACCTTCTCTCGTATCAAGTAATAATTAACCTCAACATGTTGATTCTGGCGTGGAACATTGGATTTTCATTCAAGTGTATGACTGACTGATTATCACAATATGACTATACCAAGTAATCCACCAGCTGATAAAAATCCTTCATAAGTTGTATCAACCAGGTACATTCTTGAGCTGTTGTTGTTGTTGTCATGTACTTTGCTTCGGTACTTGATAAGGACACCGTAGATTATCTTTTGCTACACCAAGATATAGGTCCTGATCCGAGACTAAACACATAGTTTGTAGTCGAACGCCTTTTGTTGTGATCTCCAGCGTAATCAGCACCACAATATCCATGTACCTCACTATTTCCTTCTTTCTTATATATCATATCATAATCCATGGTACCTTGGACATATTGTAGAATTCTTCGAATGGCTTCTAAATGAGGCTTCTTTGGATTCTGCATAAACTGAATTATCATACTTACTACATTATATGTCTGGCCTCGTCAGAGTGAGATAGATCAGGCATCCAACTAGTTGCATGTACATCGTAGCATCTTTCAAGCCATTTCCTTCAACGAAACATAACTTTACGTGTACTTCTACTGGAGTTGTAATAGGCTTGCATTCAAGCATCCCAAACTTCTCCAAACGATCTTTAGCATACTTATGCTGACACAAGAAAAGTCCTTCCTTCGTGCGTTCAACTTCAAGACCAAAGAAATGATTTAACTCTCCTGTTTCATTTGGAAATGTACTGATAAGTTGGCTTTGACTTGATTAATCCCAGCAGAATCATCATATGTGATGATAAGATCATCAACATGTTGAAACAGGATTTCAACACTGAATTTTGATTTTGACAAAAATATTATAAGAAAATTAATATTCCATAAATAATTTAAATATAGAAATTAAACGTTGATTTAATTAGACTAATTATTTGTTAAGTGTGTTTGATTAAATAAGAGAAAGAAATGAAATCAAGGAAATGCCTTGAGATGGACCAAAAGCCCAAGACTTAGTTCTAGCCCAATAGCTGGAAGAATCGAGAAGCTTAGTCCAAACCTAGAAGGCTAATTGATTCGGAAGACAAGAATCAGACCAAATCAAGGAAGATCAATGTCGACTCTTCACACTTACATTGTACCTCTATATCGGGAAAGAAGTACAAACAACAGGCTGTTTGTCCCCTTGGACAATTTGTAATCTTTACCAAAATTATGCAAACCGTCAAACTTCTTCTGGTACAAATCAGAAGTGTGTTGTCTCCTAAAGACAGAAGGAAAAGCTAGTTCAACGGTAAGCTTTTGTATTGAAATCAGAGGGTGAAAGCGACAGAATGAGCATTTCCCTCTAACTGTCTTTTCGAATTTCAAAATGACACCTTTCCAGGCTTCACTATAAAAGCCCCAACAAAAGCTTCATTTGGACTTGATCATCAACGTTGAAATTGAGAGAATCATCTTTCAAGTTCCAAAAGCAACAACAAAAAGCTTATACACATTTACTGTTTTCCATTCGTGTAATAGCTTATAGAAATTACTTTGTGTTCTAAGTTAGGACAAATTTATCTATAGATAAAAAGACCCAAAGCTCTTCTGTTCACTTTGGTTATAAGTGAATAGGTTGAGAGGCAGATAGATTGCTGAGTGTAGTGTGCAAAGGATGGTACTTTGCAGTGCCTCCGAGTCTATTGTAAAGTTTTGTGTTGTACCTGTTGAAAGAGCTCACTAGTGGATTAAAACCCAGAAGAAGGTATTCTAGGGACTGGATGTAGGCAGGAGGCCGAGCCAGTATAAATCGCTGAGTAACTTTTCTCTAGCCCTTTACTTTACTTCTTCTGATATTTGTTTGCTTATGTGTCAAAATATTTAAGTAGCACTTCTGACTATTGTACACAATAGATCGTGTAACCTTAAGTCATAACAGAAGCTCCTCTGGTTGAGCTGCCTTCTGTTTAAGAAAGATCAGAAGCGTAATCAAGCTTCATTTATCTGTATTACGGAGTAAACAAAGATTGCCTCTGATTCCGAACTTGCATTTGTCTTGTCCTATTCCCAATTGCAGGGAAACCCATCGGAGCATCCTCCTCCTCATCAAGCGTAAGATCCTCAATAGTTATGTCCATTGTATGAATTCCGGCTTCAAGAAGACACCAAAAGTTCCAGAGAAAATCAACTGACACACTCACACAATCGGCAATCCAACCACAAATAGAGAGACCTTCACTACCAGCGCCTCAACAAAGACAATATGGAAATCAATCCAATCAGAAGATCAACCAGTGGAAGAAATTGAACCTTGTAAACAAACACATCAAGAAAAACTGGCAAGAAAAATCACTCCCACGAGAAGGAGACAAATGATCAAGAATAAAACCGCTCCCACGAGAAGGAGAAAGTGAGAAAAATTTATCAAGGGTTAAATAGTTCCATTCACCCGCCCTCCTAGGAACTAAAATCTAACTCATAGGGGACCAACACAACCAGCTTCTCACCTTGGACCTTCACGAACATACTCGAATCAGCAGGTGCCATCATATATCCACTTTGAATCAAGAACTCCGATATCTCCCCGTACCATGCTCTTGGTGCTTGCTTCAATCCACACATGGCCTTCTTCAGCTTACATACATAGTTTTGTAGAGTCTTGCTCTCAAACCCTTGAGGTTGGTCCATATAAATCTCTCGATCTAGTTTGCCATGTAAGAAAGCCTTCTTCACATCCATATGCCAAAGCTTAGCTGCAAGTGTTAGTAGAAAATGCACTGTGGCGATCTTTGCAACTGGACTAAATGTCGCATCATAGTCCAAACCATAATTTTGTGAGAATCCTCAAGCCACCAATCAAGCTTTGTATCTCTCAACTGATCCATTAGGACGTTGCTTTACTTTATAGCCCATTTGTAGGAAATGGGCTTCACATCTTTGGGTTTGGGAACTAAATCCCAAGTCTCACTATACTTTAAGGCATCTCTAGTTGCACTTCCTTAGATTTGAATCGAGGCATGACCATCCTTTTACCAACATGTGATTGGCAGTTTTGAGTTGTCCACAGTGACAACAACTTGCTCCCCTTTATACTCTGTTATGCTCGATAATTTTTCCTTATCTCTAGTCATATGGTTAGAGCATCCAGAGCCCACTATCTAATCATTATTGTAATAACAAGTTGTGATGTAATATGTGTCAGATCATGCAATTTGAAGCATGAATATCCTGAAGCGATGTGAGGTTGAGATAATAGAAAATCTTAATGAAGTCTATACTCCATTTAGAGTGAAGTACATAGCTACAGGAGTACTTTTGATAGTCTCACCTATATGAATGTGGAAGTGAGGCCGCTTCCTATGAGTTTAGGGCAAAACTCTAGAGCATTCATTATACTGGGATAGACGTGCATGGCCATAAATGCACGGACTACTAGAACTACACTCTGAAAAGGTTATGACGTGATATAATGTCAGAGATAGAGTTCAAGACTACGAGTCACTCTAGTAAAATCTGAACTATACTCACTACGCAAAGGTTCAAATCGAAAGATACTCTGTTTATGTCTGACCTTATGTAATTGCTCAATAAAACGTTTTCAAAAATTCTAGTGGGGGATTGTTGGGCTTGGCCTAATTTTAATTTATGAAAAGAGCTCATACCTTTGAGTTTTAAGATGGAAAGTATCCCACATTGCTTTCAAGCACTTGGTGGAGATACTTATTAAGGAGGTCCTCACACACTTGGGGTGTGCCCTAAGGGGTACCCATTTTTGTGAAAGGGTGAGGACCTACCTCTTGGTTGACCACCACACGCGCGCGCCGCCGCCGCCGTCCGAACCGGGCCGGGTTGGATTGGTGTGGTGTAAAATTTATAATTTTTTATTACAAAAACTAATAATATTTTTTATTATTTTTTTTATTAATTTCGTATTTAATTTTTATTTAATTAAATACTCTGAATTAGTCTTTTCTGAACGTTTTTCTTAACGTCTATTTTTCTGAACGTGTCTCTCTCAAACCCAGTCTCCCCCACCTTCCCTGATTTTCCTCCCACCTTTTTCTCCGCTGAATCAGAGCTCAACATCTCTTTTTTCCACTATAAATAGGTGTGAGAGACTGGTTTATTGGTACATTAATTTCATTCATTCAATTTTTCGAAACTGAGCAAACTGGGAGTGTAGACAGAAACGAAATTGTACGGTTGCAATACAATTTCGTATTACAGAGGGATGTTTTATCCTGGAGGCGACCGGAGTTCATACTGCTTCAAATTTTCCGGCAGTTCCGCGAACGTCTTAAAGAAAGCGACATTGTCCGCGACTCTGCCCATTTATTTTTTGTTCGGTCTCCTGCTATTTTTATATTCCAGCTCCAACAAGGGGAATCTCCAAGAGACTCATTTGTGGGCTCTTAAGTTAAATTTTGACAATCTGGGTAAAAAAAAACAAATCCAATAGGCTTTTAGCCACTCTTTAAATTACTTAAAACATCTTCAATAGACTTATCTGTTGACATCTTAAGTTAAATTTTGAGCATTTTGGGTTAAAAACCAACTCTAAGAAACTCTTAGTCACTCTTCAAATCACTACGACTTATTTTACTCTCTATTATTGATGAGTCTTTCTCCACTCTTAATTCTCTCAATATTTCATTTTCTATTAGTAGTTTATTATTGTGGAGTCTCTCCTCTCACTATTGTACGTAGAGAGAGAAATCAGAACTTAGCAGAGTAATATGAATAACGTATCGCGTTCCACTATCGATACATTTTTTTAAAGTTAAACCTATATTAATACTATTTTATACGTAGAGTCTAAATTGATTTTTTTCTATAAAAAAAACCACATGCTATTTTGGTATCTTGTCCTTGAATTAAATTGATTTGGGGCTTAATACATCATTTGCCCCCTGAACTTGTCCAAAAAGTTTGATTGGCCCTCTGAACTTTCAAAGTGTTCTGATAGCCTCCTGAACTTGCAAAGAATGTTCAATTAGCCCCCTAAACTTGTGTAAAATGTAATCAATTGATCACTCGGTCTTAAAAAAAGTAAGTTAAATGAGGAAGATGTATTCCACGAGTCTTACAAAAAGTAAAACGACCAAAATCGGAATATACGATTCTAATATTAGAGAAGACAAGTTGTATAGTTGAGCAATTAATAACTTCATTTTTAATCTATTTTTTAATTATGCAATAACATTCTAACATATGTGGAATACATTTTTCGCATTTAACTTATTTTTTACGACTGAGTGATCATTTGATTACGTTTTATGCAAGTTTAGAGGGCTAACTGAATATTTTTTATAAGTTCAAGGGTCTATCGGAATATTTTGAAAGTTGAGGGCAAATGATGTATTAAGCCTTGATTCGGGGTGGCTAGTATGCACATGTTTGACACTTAAATCATGGACACGTTCGGAGATGAGAAGAGATTGTGCAATCTCATAAATGAGATACGCATACTGCTAAATAGTACTAGTAGTCTAGGAGTTGCTTAATATTAAAATAAAATGAATATAATAATGAATGAGTGGGCACCTGTCTGTCTGTCTGTCCAGATAATTTTATTTTAAATGAATTTGGTTGGTCTTGTTTTAGAAGTGCAAACACGTTATAGGGAATTGAAAAGATGCACATGTGACATGTGAAGGGAAGTTATGGGATATTAATGAGAGTCATAAAAACCTTTTGTTTGAGATCGAATTGGTCAAAGTTTGTTACATATCATCTCACAACTTAGGCTCGTTCTTTATTACTGAAAAAAACTGAACTGAACTGAACTGAATGCTACTGAACTGAACTGAATGATACTGAATACTGAACTGAACTGAATTTAACTGAATGCTACTGAACTTAACTGAATGATACCGAACTTAACCGAATTTAATCGAACGTAACAATAATGATGATATTAGACTTTAAAATAATTTAATGATAATATTGGACATTAATAAGCTTATAATAATAATAATAATAATAATAATAATAATAATAATATTTCTACCAAAAAAAATAATATCAATAATAAATAAACATATTATTAAAGATTAAACTAAATTAAATATCAAATAAAATCTAGGCTCGATAAAATCCTATGACATTAAATAAAAATGAGTCTAATTTAAATTAAAAATATAAATTACATACAAACACAAATTTATATATAATTTAAAGCCTATGAAATTAAATACAATTTTTTATATGAATACACACTCTTAACTTTTTATTACAATTAAGTATTAAGGTACAAAAATACCTTTAACGTTTTGGGTCCAGAGTTATTTTACTCCTAACGTCTAAATATGAATTTTCATATGAATACAAAATCTTGACTCAATTTATCAATGTTAAGGGTAAAATTGCTATTGACTTCTAATATTAGGGACACAATTGCACTATTTGAGATATTAAGGTAGTTGAGCCAGTTAATTTTTTAGAGCATTGTAATGTAAACGTATTAATATAATATTTATTTACTTTTCGCAAAATTTGCAAATAAGTTGCACCAAATAATTATAATTATAATAAATAATGATAATATATATAATGACAAAGCATAAATTATATATAAATATAATTATAATAAAAATAGATAAATTAATATATAATAAATTATAATAATTATAATAAATTGCTGAAATTATAAATAAATAATGATAATAATAATAAATTATATATAAATAATAATAATATATAATAATTATAATAAATAATGATAAATTATTGAATACTGAAACTGAATACTGAAACTGAATACTGAACTGAACTGAACTGATTACTACTGAACTGAACTGAACTGATTGTTACTGAAGTTAAGTAATAAAGAACAGGGCCTTACACATTTTCTATTTCAGCCTCGGATGCTCTTTTATAACGATTCACATTTCAAACAAACAAAAATGATCTTTTTGTCAAAGAGATATTTGAGATAAAATTGGGGCTTTATATCATTTTTCTAGGTTTAAGTAGTCAAACATCTAATAGTGGTTGGTATCATATAAAATGATATCACGTGGATGACATCCGTTTCACCCTTTTAAGATTAAAAGACACATGTTAAACAATTTACACAAGCACAATGATTAGAGCTCTGGCCTCCTTAGATGCTGGAATCTTCTAAAATCCTACATGATAAAGAATTACTCTCATGATTTAAATTCATTAAAGGACACGGATATCCTCAACTCATAAGAATTCCTAATTAGAGAATAGCTTAACCTAAATATCTTATATGTAAGCACATATAAACACAAGACACATTACGTTAACTATTACTCCCTCCGTTCTTTTTTATATGTCGTTTAAGGTTTTTCATCAAGATTAATGCAATATTAATGAGGCTATTAAAATGACTAATGTGCCCTTAATAATTTTCTCCTAGATCTCTACTTTCTATGCAAAATTTCTCTCTTATTAATTTTTATAGCTTAATTAAGATAATTTGCATTAATAACTATAACTCTCTCTTACCATAAATAGGGGCAAATTAGAGAAAACATTGTAAAAAGTACATCGGTAATACGAAACGATATATAAAAATGAACAAATTGAAAAGTCCAAAACGTCATATAATAAAAAAACGGAGGGATTATCTCACAACTAGTCCATATATTTCCATCTGATTTAAATCAGAAACTCACTTAGACATCGGAGTGGGTTCGCGAACTCCAGCCCCGTCTGATCCATGTTGTTGTTTTACAAGTTATATACGACGTCGAATTAGCAAGGCGATTTGGACACATAAGCAATATCAGGTAACCAGTTATCATTGGTGCGGTGAGCGTAGATCTAAGTTCTCAACGATAAATCAGATCATTCAAGGATCGTTGTATCCAGCCGAGTTCAATCAGAAATTCATCGAAATCATAAAGAGGAGTTTGATCAGGAGGCGTAGCGCAACCCCAACTGGATCCTCAATACCAGCTCTTGGTAAATGAAGTATCTCAAAGGTTTAGCTAGAATTTAATGGCTACGCAGAGAGAGATGGATGATGCAAAGGTCACTCATGAGCGGGAGATGGTCGACCTCAAGCGTCAATTATGGAAAGCAAAGGAAGACCTCCGAAATATGCATGTGCACACATCAAAATCCAGTCGGGAATCCACTAGGACCCCGAAAGAGCGTTTTCAAAGCCTTTCTCCTACAAAAAGATACTCTCGATCGAGAAATCCTATCCGGTGGCATGGAAAATTAAAAGGTTTAGAGGAAAAGCGGAGGGACCGATCTAGAGAGCGTAGCAGAAGTAGGGGTCGTTCCCCCTCGAAACCCTCGAGTAATCGACATAAACATCCAGAGTCAAATAAGTCAAAATTGAAGGACGAGTCACCCCTCAGCAAGCAGGTTTAGACATTGAGTTGTAGCCCTATGATGAAAACTGTCACGTCCGTGTCTAAAATTCTAATTTTCGATATAGATTATAATATAATTTTTATAGTGTTAATTAATTACGAATTTAAATATACTATCGGGTTTAATTTATCGGATTCAATTTCATATTTTTAAGTGTAGATTAAAAGTTTGGAGTATATTTTAAAAGAAATTATAAATTAAAGTACCTTAATTGATATTTTAGTTAATAATATATAATTATATAAGCATCATTACCTTTTTGTAGAAAAATATATATAGTTACATGTATATATATTTTATAAGTTATGAAATAATAATAATAATGAAAAATAAATAATTAATATGTTGTGATGTGTCATATTTTCAAGACTTTTTATATATATTTTTGACACATGTATGTTATGTGTCCGTATTTTAACTAATCTAAATACACATGTCAACATTCTAATTTAATAAAGAAAAGGTGGCATTAATCTTAATTTTTCATCTAAATATATAGATTGATGTGATGAAATTAAATTAGAATGGGGAGAGGGAACAAATTAAAAAGGGAGAGAGATAAGAAAATGAGGCGAATTTGGAGGGATGAAAAGGGAAGGAGATTTAGAGTTAGACATACTTAGGATTATATGTATACCTATATATATAAAAGGAGGGAAAGAATATAAAAGAAAAGAGAGAGGAAAATTCATGAAAATACAAAATATAGAGAAAAGGGACTTTTTGAATTTAGCAAAAGAAGAAGAAAGGGAAGGCTTCTCAAATGTGGTGTGAACCAGTAGCTGCCAATGAGTCACAATGATGAATTTTCGGTTACCGATAACGATATCTCGGTAACGATATTTAAACCCAAATTGTTTCTAAAATATTATAGGTATGATTTTGAGTAAGTTTGATTCTGGTAAGTTCATCAGAATTTTAACTGTTTTAGACTTATGATTAATAATTTATCATCTATAGACTACTAATAAAAATATAAAATTTAGACTAGTTAGATTTATCGAATTGAAATTCCGTATTACGATTTTTAGCTGTGTAACGAGTTTAAAAGTATAATCAGTCCAAGCTAACTACGTCGGTTTAAAATAACTATACCGGTTTGAGTTACACAATACTATTCCGGTGATAACCGAAAATAATCCGTTAAGAATATTTCGATTATTTAAATTCTATTAATAAAATATTTTAAGTAACTTTAATTGTTAGAGTTAAATTATAGAAGGACTAATATTGATATTTACCAAATAGAGTTGGTATTGATATTTACCAATTAAAGTCGGTAGAAAGTATAATATAAAATTAGTACATATAAGACATCTAGTAATTTAATGAGTCTAACCGTATCAACCATTCCAATTAACTATACCGGTTTAATATTATCCCTAATTAATCCGGTGACAGATAAAAATAAGTCTCAGCAAAGTATTTGGTTTAAAAATTCATTTTAATGCATTTTAGTGATATTTTTAGTTTTAATCGTTATTTAAACTATTTGAATACTCTCGATTTTGATTAGATTTTAATTATTTGAAGAATGATTACTTATGATTGTGATACTTTAAAAATTAGATCGAGCAAATGATTTTGATAATGTTGATGATTTGATGCGAATTGTTTTTGGATTGAGAAAGCGGATGCAGTTGTTGTTAATATTAATGTGATTTGGATCGAAATCCAAATATGATTTTTATGTTGTATATTTCAAAAGATATACAAAAGAAAGATAAAATGGTTTTGTCCATCTAGGATTGCCCGGGGTAGGAGTTGTAAGTTGTAAGACCATACCTAAGGGCGGTATGGCCAGAGTGCACGGCTGGTAGTCCTAACGTTAGGCAAGGCGAGATATGAATGAGATATCTCGATTATTGATATGATTGATGTTATGATAAGCTACACGGGTGGAATTCGAGGATGGACACACAAGTATTACGTTTTGATAATGTTTGATGATTTGAATTATAATATTTTACATTTGTTTGATTACGAGTTGATTTATTAAAGAGATTTATTTAATTACGAGTTGGTTTGTAAGCGATTTATTTGATTATGATTCGGTTTGATAAAACGTTGTTCGATTTGATTCGTTTTGATAAAACGTTGTTCGATTTGATTCGTTTTGATAAAACGTTGTTCGATTTGATTCGTTTTGATAAAACGTTGTTCGATTTGATTCGTTTTGATAAAACGTTGTTCGATTTGATTCGTTTTGATAAAGTGATTTATATATATTAAATTATATATTAATAAAGTGAAATATACAATTAAGTTGTTAGCGAATCAATCCACGTGTCAATAAGTTAAAATGAGTTCATAAGTTAAGAGAACTACTGAATTAAGAGAACTACCTAAAATAGGTAGAACTACGTGGCTTTGATTCCCGATTTAAAGAATTTAAAAGATGTTCGGGATAAGTAGGAAGCTTGATAGAATTATCAAGTCCAAGCCAAATAAATAAATAAAATTTAAGTAGTCCAATTAAATTTTTATTCGTAGAAAATCGGTTCGCCTTCTAGACTTATATGTTCGTTATCCTATTTTCCATTCATATCCGATGTCGTTTAGGGTCGGGTGTGATAAAAACCTTTTAAAAATAATTGGAAATACGACCGAAAATGGATCACAGAAAAATCTCCCTTATAAAGTCAAAGTCAACTCTTTCTCATTCAAAATCAAATCTTTTAGAGCACCAAATTGAATTTTAGATCTTAGTGAGTCATGTCTCCCGAAATTGTCATAATACACTTTTACGGACTCAATTCGGAGGTCTAACAAATAATTTATGACTAGTTGAAGTTTTTGGGTGAAATCCAGAATAAAATGAGTAATAATCTTAGTTCGGGTCATTTTTAGCCTTAGACCGCCAAGCACAAAAATATATGTCTCGTCGAAACGAATCCAATGAAACAAGAATCGATAAAATCGGAGGTTAGAAAGGGTACTTTCGAAGCTAAAATCATAACCGAAAGAGTAATGAAAGAGGGGGCCACGTGTCGGCGCGTGACTGGCACGCGCCAGCCACGCTCCTGGCATATGGCAGGCGCATCAACACTAACACGTGTGTCAACAGCTTCACCCACCCCATTTTCCTTTATTTTGGGTTACATTAAATATAGCTTTATTACTGAAAAGTACCTTTTAACCCGTATCAGATTTAACTAATTTCAAACTTAACCCTGAACTCGGTTGGCGACTCTTTCTCTGACACTAGTCCTACCGAGCTAGTCGTTTTCTCGATTGGATCTCGAGTTCAAACATCACCGTAGTAGTCATAATGGACCTCCTACGGGTGAAAGCCTATCGAGGTCAGCTTCGTATATAGGTTGCGACTCTGCTGAGGATGCAGATAAGTTGATTCCAAGAAGAATTTTCTTCTGTACACTTAGAACTATTCCTACTATCTTTTAATCTAGTATGACTTTTTCCAAAAGAAGTATGAATTTTTCCAAAAGAAACTAAGAGAAACTAAGTAGTATCTTTAACCATGGTTTACACCAGACCCAAGAGTTTCACATTCCCAAAAGAGATTTTTCCTTTTTTTTAAAAGGGAAAAATAAAATCCAAGGTTGGTATGAACCATGATTCAAAGAGACCACTTTGAGCTCTTTTGTCCAAGTCATGTCATATTAAAATTGAAATTTCAATTTGCTATAATCTATGTCAAAATACATAATAGGGTATCGTGTCTTTTAGTATAGTGTGTACTACCATTTTGATTTGAAAGAGGTAAAAAACTCTTTTGAGTGAATGGAGAGGTCAAGGTTGGCACAACCTATAGTATACGAAACGAACATGTCTTTTAAGGTAGTGCACGTTATAGTTAAAGCGAGAGAAAACCCCAATAGAGATTTCAACTCTATCCTAAGTGGACTCTTGAACTAAAGCTGACATAACCTGTTTTAAAGGGCACAGACTTGTCTAGGGTGACCTTTGCTATATCCAAGTTTTGAAGATTGCCTTGAGGAGGCTTAAAACTCCAGATGATGAAACATGTGAATTCTACAGGATAGGTTGGTATAGTTTGTCTTAAACAAGACCCTAACCATTAAGATAGCCCACTGAGCGAAAACCCGCAAAGGGCGTTCATTTGAAAATTTTAGGAACAAAAGAGAGTAAATAAAATAATTGAAACGTGAAAACCTAAAAGGGCGTGTTTCAGTAACAGTGGTTAGGAATCTGAGCAATAAATAATTCAATGCATATTTGCCAAGTGTTTTGTTTGATTTGAACAATAAGAAGTTGTATATACGATGAAATGTTTGAATCTATAGATATCTCACCTCAAGTGAAATTTCAAAAAAGAAAAGAAAATAAATAAGATTTGGATAAAAGAGACATCTCCCTCTCTATGCTCCTTGGAGTTTGGTTTCCCTACTTCTCTCTTGTCCTCTTAAGAGTCGACTTTGACTAAAGCATCTTGCATTCGTAATCATCAGGAGTAGTGAACTCTGGTCCAAACTGAATAATATATCGAGTTATTCACTCCTCATCTATATACATAGGTCAGTCAGCACAATGAGTAACAAAGATTGGCTCCCAACGATGGTGTTCCATAAGAAGTAAACATAGATAGAGGCTTCACCTCAAATTTTTCAAGAGCATCCATCCATATGAACTTTTGGTTATCACCCAAGTTGTAATCTCCATCAAGGGCACATCCATATGATCTGATCACCCGTCAGTCAGTTCAGAAGACTTCTCCACTGCTCAAAAGACTGAGCACCAACTCACCTTTGACACTAAGTATGAAATCGACAAAGAAGTGACTCTTGGATCCATGCACTCCAAATTATCACTTCTCATTATTTTAACTTTAATATCATACTAATTTTGACTGATGATAAGGGCCCATATATCATTCTAATCCATTATCATTTCTCATTGTTTAACTTCAGGACATACTAATTTTGAACAAACAGAAGATATTATGATAAAGCAGAACTAATATCAGATTTCCATAAAGATTTAGAGTAATCATCTACTCTTGTGAGAATATATTTTGCACCTAAACTAGATGACAGATAATAAGGGCCCCATATATTGACATGAAGCAAATCAAACACCTTAACTGAACGAGTTTGCGTAATTGGAAAAGATACACGATGTTTTTTTTTTTGCTAAAGGACATATCTCAAATGGTACTGAATTTTCCTTAAAATGCAAATCAGTAATATGATGTAACTTTTTCCAAGATACATAACCAAGTCTGTAATGCCAAAGCAAATTAGAATCTGAAAAGGCAGAAACAACTATATATATATATATATTAAATTTTTTATTATAAATATAGTTATAATATTCATTCAGGCTTAAAAGGAACCAAATAATATTTTTGGCTTAAAATGGATCCAAAATTCCATTTTAAACTTTTAAGTACATTTGTTTTATTAAGGACCCTTATCTTTTGAGTTAAGGTGCAAAAATACCGTTTAACGTTTACAGTCAGGAGCAAGTTTACCCATAACGTCTAAAATAGTGTAATTTTACCTCTAATATTGCCATCCAAGAGTAAATTTACCTCTAACGTTGGCAAGTTGGGTCAATTTGAGAAATAATTCATCAAATTGTATTCTCGGTCATAAATCTTGTCATCTACACTTCACATGTGCGTTATTTTATTACTCATTAGCAGTAGATCACAAATATATGATTAAAAAGTGAAATTAATATATATATATATATATGGTCTTTTGTACGAGTTTGGAAAAAAAAATCAAATATTTCAGCGAATTTATAAATATTAATATCCAATTTTTTTATTAAATAATAAAAAAAATATAAAATCTTTTTTAGATCAACTAATATACAGTTAATGCAGAATAATCAATAAAATACGTGTGTTTTATAATAATGTTTGAAATTGATTAAAGTTGCCAACGTTATGAGTAATATTGCTTTTGGCTACCAACGTTAGAGGTATAATTGCACAATTTTAAACGTTAAGAATAAAATTGCTTCTAATTATAAGTATTACGGGTATTTTTTTTTTCACCTTATCTTTTATCTCTTATTTTGTCTATGGTGTTTAGGCTGAGTTAGATTGATAGCAACAATTGTATTATGTGAAAATTATTGTAAAATTAGAGGGTGTATAATCATCCTTCCGTAGTAGTAGTAGTATTTCCTTAGGGTCTGTAATACACAATTAATGTCAAAGGTGAAAATGGAAGATTGGACATGACATGACATATGGGATGATGGGACGTTGGTCCAACAAGATTTGCATTATGGGAAAAATACAAACATCGATGAAACCCATATTAATTTTGCACCATCACTTCCATAATTAGTTTTTAAGCTATATTTCCATAATTAGTTTTACACCGATGCAGAATTTGTGTACATAAATATGAATGACAATATTATGTTTTATAATTAAATAAATAAAATTTTAAATATAGGAAAAAGAAAAAAATACAAACAGTACCTGTTATTTGAATTAATACAAATAAAAAAAAATCTTAAAGAAAAAGAAAGAAAAATAATAATGATAATTAATTTTTGAAATTGTAATTAATAATGTCATTAGAAACCAATATAATATTTCGAATAAAGAACACTATTAATAATAGGACAAGGGTGTTTTAGTCTTAATGGAAAAAAAAACGAATTTCTATCTGAATGAATTCTATCCATCTATCTTTATTGAAATAGAAAAACAGGACAATGCTAAATGGATAGAAAAAATAGGGATAGAATTGATAGAATGAATTTGTAAATTGAAAAATCATAATTACCCTTTGTTAAATATACATTTTTATTTTTATATTTTTTACTCATTGAAATTTGTAATTATTTAAGAGACTATTGATTGAGCTATTAAATTTTTGGTACTTTGCAACTACCTAAAAAACGGATGCAGTGTACAACTAAAACGGATACACTATACAATAATTCTTTGAACCATAACATTCTAATCCCTCCATGGAATTAGAAAAACAAGTGTTTTAATTATTTTTTTTAATTTTTAGGATTATATAAGTATTTTTTAATTGCTTAATTTAATAAAAAAAATTACAAAGAAATTTACAAAAGTAACATCCGAATTTATTCAAGCAAAATCAACAAAATTCATTTGTGTTCTAATCATTTTTTCTAGACTTAAAGCATTATTTGTTCTTTGATTTTTCCAAAATTTTATCATTTGACCTTTGACGTATTATTTGGTCACACTTGACTCATGACCTATCCCAATTGGTGAAATTTCATCCAATTTATATGAATACTTAACAGAATCATTATTCCATTGACAAGTAACGATATTTTGACATTTGAACTTGACACATGATATTTCTTAAAAAAAAATTTGTCACATTATGTTGAAATAATTTTTTTGGATAAAAATTGGGACGAGACAGAACAAGGGCGGGGTGAGCACCCATGGCCCATGAACTGACAAACCCTCAATATATTAAAAAGGAAAAAATGAGTGTTTGAACAAGAAGAGAGGAAGGAGAACAAACAAAAAGAAAGGGGGGGGGAGAAAAGTTCACAGAAATCAAGAGAAACGCAATTGTGAAATATTACAAATGTCATCATTGATAAACCTGTGGCAAAAAGCAGGAGCGGAAGGCCACCAATTGATCACTGAAGAAGAAACTCCAAACTTTGCTAAAGCATTGGCAACTCCATTTCCTTCCCTAAAGATGTGAGAAAAGAGAATGTTCATTCTAGAGCAAATACTGAGACAGTGCAACCATTCTTGTCGAATACTCCAAGGAACATCTATGAAACGATGTCTAAGCAGATTAACTACGTATATTGAGTCTGACTCAACCCAAAGCTGATGCCAATTTTTCTCCCAAGCAAGTTCAATTGCAAAAATGGTGGCTCTCAATTCAGCCATATAAGCAAAAGAAGGAGGGGTAGAAAAAGCAAAACAACCTTTGGGAAAACCTCGATAGTTGCGAAAAATACCTCCCGCTCCAGCCTCGCCAGGAGTGCCAAAAGCAGAGCCGTCTACATGGACTTTAACCCAGTCCGGGGGAGGTTTAAGCCAATGGACCGGAATAATGTTGGGAGCAGGAGGCGGCCTAGGAGAAGCTAGAAGATGGGATAAGATAACAATATCTCTCCGCGAAGAGCAAAAACCTTTAGAAGAGGTAAAGGATTCATGAATCATTCGAAATAGGTTGATCTTCGAGTGCTGAATAGAAGGAGAAACATTCTTAAAGATTGCTTCATTCCGACAATGCCAGATTTCCCAGATGCAAGTGATCGCGGCAACACGCCAGATTGTCGACACCTGGGAGCCAAAATGAATGCTACGAAGATTGCTGAAGAAATGGATGAATTGGGCATGACGAGGTAAAGAGCAGTCAAAATGAATCTCTAGGGCCCTCCAAAGCGAATCTGCAAAAGAACAACTAATGAACAAATGGTTAATGGACTCAGCATTCCTGCCACAAAGAGCACAACAAGAGGCAATGGAGAGTCCAAGGCACTGCAGGAGATCATGAGTCGGAACCCGGCCATGCAAAACCCTCTAGAAAGTAAAAGAACGAGAAGGGGGAGTGTGAGCATTGAAGATGGGATATTGTATTTATTAATTTTTTGGCACTGATGAAGAAGATTATGACAATAGATGATTTATAGAAAATTCTGAACATTGAAGATGAATTTGATTCAAATGGGTAGGAAAATGAAGTTATGGAAGATTACTTAGTGAAAGATACGTGTTTGGTGTTGAAGAAAAAAAGACTGTCAGGACTGCTTAGGCGATCGAATAACATAATGTACATTTATAGTGGATAATAGGGGTGTTGATGAGCCGAACTGATACCTAACCTAGGCAGGCTCGACTCGGCTCGGCTCGAGAATCGAAAAGATCAGGCTCGGCCCGAAGCTCGTATAACCTAGAATTTTTAAGCTCAGCTCGAGCTCGAAACTCAACGAGCTTATAATTTTAGGTTCGAGAAAAGCTCGCGAACGACCGGTTTTTGCTTTATTCAATTGTACCTCATTTAACATTTATATTATCGAGTAATGTTTAAGTATTTAAAATTAAGGTTTAAAGCGCTATGATGTAATTAGGATTGTCGACGAGGTAGAGATTCCATGTTGTCGCTTTCTCTAGAGGGTTAATCTCAATGGAAATGGATAATATATAGACCTGTTCACGGGTCCGGGTACCGGTCCGAACCACTCAGGTCCGTGTCTCCTGGGCTGGGTTTGGACATGAAAATTTGTCTCTAAGCCCAGTTCGGCCCATGACTGCTAAAGTCTGTCTCTTTTTTGGACTGGCTTGGATTTATAAAAATAACATGGATCGGTCCGCCTATTAATATTAATTAATAAATTTATATATTTATATATTAATATTTATTTTTAAGAATAAATTTAACTTTTATTTATTAAAATTTATATATATATATATATATATATATATATATATATATATATATATATATATATATATATATATAGGTGGGCTTATATGGACTAGGCTTAGGATTTGATTTTTGAGCCCCGGCGCAGTCCGGCCAAAACCCGTCTAAACTAACAGCATACTGGATTAGGCTTGGACTGAGTATTTTTAGATAAAAGCCTGTTGGGCCCGACCCATGAACATGTCTACTATTAATATATATTGTTTTGATAAAGCTCGATCGTTTCGGCTCGATTTATAAATAAACCGGTCTTGAGCAAGACGAAGCTCGCGAGCAAGCTCGATTATATGTTCATGAATAAACTTATAAGAAAATTCGATTATAATGTTCATGAACACGCTCGTGAACAAATTTGGTTCGATTGTTTTTTTTAATAATAATATTTATATAAAGGGAAAATGTAAAACAACTTAATTTTAGTTTTGTAGATCTCAAAACTATGTAATTTTATGTTAATGAAATTTCAAATCAATACTATTAATGAACATAATTAATGAGTTGTTTGCGCGTTCATGAACTAAACTAACGAGCTGGTGGGTAACAAAGCTCATGAACAAACTCGTGAACAGTTCGTGAGAAGCTCATAAACAGAATCTTGAGCTTAAGCTTGTCAATTTTTTGATGAGACGAGCTTGAGTAGGCCAAAATTCGGCTCAATTACAGCTAGGGCTATAGCCGAGCCGAGCTTCGAGCTCTGTTCGAGCTCAAATTTGTGTTTGAGCTCAGCTCGTTTGTTCACGAACCAACTCATTTGTTCATGAGCCAATTCGTTTGTTCACGAGCTGGTCATAAGCCAGCTTGTTTAACTTATTCACGAGCTTGATTGCGAGCAACTTGTTTTTTTTGTTACGAACAAAACAATGGCATGTTTAACAAATGAAATAATATAATTTTAGATGAATAAATATTAAAAACCTCCTTTTAGTCATTAAATAAAAAATACTGTGAGGTGAGAGAAGCATTGGCGAATACAGGTCAAAATCGGTGTCTAATAGAAAAAATCGAATTTAGAAAGGGCCTAATAAGTGAAAAAATAGAAATTTAGATTTAACAAAGGCCTAACAGGCCAAAAAAAATTAGAAATTTAGACTTAGAGAGGGCCTAACATGCCCAAAAAAATTAAAATTTTGGATTTAGAGAGGATTTAACGGGACCTGGGCCAATTTTGGGGTACTAATATAGCACCCGAGCTAAATTTCTTGAAAATAGGGGGACCAGAATCACCACAACCTTAAATTTTGTGGAGACAAGGGGGGCCGAAAATACTCGTGGCCATGATGGTTCCGGCGGCCGGGGCCCCCGGGCCCCCTATCTCCGCTGCTGGAGTAAGGCGAAAATGAAAAGAGGTACATGAGAAGGAGAAGTGAATGTGATAAAGATATGAAGTGATCTGATGATAATTTAGAAAAAAAAACCCTAAATCAATGTTGTTCTTGAATATTATAATCGAGTTTGATTATGAACTTGTTCATGAGCCTATAACCAAGCCTTCACGCAAGCTTTCGAGCCGAGCTTTGTCATGCTCAAACTCGGCTAGTTTATGAATCGAGCCTCTAAACCGTTTGTTTATAAATCGAGCCAAGTTGAGCGGAGCTTTTATTGGAACCGACCGTCGAGCTGCTCATGAGCTTCTATCGAGCAGACCAAATTAATGAAAAAATATGCAAAATCTGTTTTCTAAACCAACTGATATGGAACTAGCGTAAAACATATGAATATAATATATGTGTATTTTAATGATGTTTGAAATTGACTCAAAAATAATTATTTTAGAGATAAAATTGATTTTGACCGTCAATATTAGAATAACATTGTATTTTATAATTAAATATCATTAAAACATTAAGAATAAAATTGCTCTTCGTTATTAATATTATGTTTTATAATTAAATAAATAAAATTTTAAATATAGGAAAAAGAAAAAAATACAAACAGTACCTGTTATTTGAATTAATACAAATAAAAAAAAAAGAATCTTAAAGAAAAAGAAAGAAAAAAATAATGATAATTAATTTTTGAAATTGTAATTAATAATGTCATTGGAAACTAATATAATCATAAATCTCCAGGGTTAAAATTCAAAGAACATAGTCAAATGACAGCAGCTATATATTTCGAATAAAGAATACTATTAATAATAGGACAAGGGTGTTTTAGTCCTAATGGAAAAAAAACGAATTTCTATGTGGATAAATTCTAAGAAAAAGTACAAAAATAAACCTTGTGGTTTGGACCATTTTCAAACGTAGACTATGTGATTTAAAATTTTGCAAATTGGTACATTGAGGTTGATTCCGTTAGCAAACAGGGTCCAAATACACTAACGGTGTTAAAAAAGATGAGGTGGCAGTCAAAGTCAAAATTTATGAAGGGTAATTTTGCCATTTCATTTATTTTATATTTTATAATTTATTATATTTTTAAAATATTAAAACTTACCCAATTGTCAACCGACACCTCACTTTCCCCTCTTTCTTTCCCACCTATCTGTACGTCTCCTCGGTTGAAGACGAAGAGGAGACGTACAGATAGGTGGGAAAGAAAGAGGGGAAAGTGAGGTGTCGGTTGACAATTGGGTAAGTTTTAATATTTTAAAAATATAATAAATTATAGGGTAATTAATTTATTAGTCCCTATATTTTAACAAAACACACTGTTTAGTCCCTGTATTTTCAAAAACACATGATACAGTCCCTAACTTTTTTCCTAATGAACTGTTTAGTCCCTAACGTTTTTCTCAGTGAACTGTTTAGTCCCTACCGTTAGACTCTCATGAAGATTTTGTTAGTCAATTTGGATTTGCGTTCTTCTTTTTTTTTATTTTCCTTTCCGTTACACTCTAATGCATCTGAAATCAACTTTGAGTATTCTTCTTCTTGATGTTCTTCTTAATCGTTCAAATTCGTAAGCATTGGATCTGTTCTTTTTTTTGTTCTCCATACAAATAGCTTCTTTTTCTAAATTGGATTTTCTCTTATGAAGTTTGAAGGTAAATAGTAAATGGTAATTTAGTCATTTCCGAAGTCATAAACAGTAAAAAATCTAAGAAACAGACGGAAGGACTAAACAGTTCACTGAAAAAAAAGGTTAGGGACCTTACCATGTGTTTTTGAAAATATAGGGACTAAACAGTGTGTTTTGTCAAAATATAGGGACTAATAAATTAATTACCCTAAATTATAAAATATAAAATAAATGAAATGGCAAAATTACCCTTCATAAATTTTGACTTTGACTGCCACCTCATATTTTTTAACACCGTTAGTGTATTTGGACCTTGTTTGCTAACGGAATCAACCTCAATATACCAATTTGCAAAGTTTTAAACCACATAGTCTACGTTTGAAAATGGCCCAAACCACAAGGTTTATTTTTGTACTTTTCCCTAAATTCTATCCATCTATCTGAAATAGGAAAACATAACAAGAATTTAGTGAGGAGAACAATAAGGATTTAATACAATCCAATCAATACAAACCTTAACTATAAAAGTAACTAACTAACCTTATAACTCAACTAATTAACTAGCAGAGTATACGTTAACTTTATAATTAGTCAATGATGTTCCTTTTTACTTATTTCAGATTCTTCAATATGCATTTCTGAATAAAACTTTTATCAATTTTATTGACGTCAATGTCATAATGGAAAATCAACGCACTAAATAACATTAAAATTTCACCAAAATGCTATTTATAAAACTGGTTTTTTTTTTCTTCTTATAACCACTTTACTAGTTATAAACTTTTAAAGGTCGATATTTTTTTATTTAATCTAAATATTTTTTAGGTACGGGGATTCCTATAACCGTCCCCAAAACCGGTATGGGGGAAGAGATGATAACGAAAAAATCTCGGACATATTTAATGGGGATTCTCCAAAACTGTCCCCACAAACATTAGGGACAGAGTGGAGAATGTGTCCCTGCCTCCATCTCATTGCCACCCATAGCCTCGATTGCCCAGACAATCGTAATGGAGAATCCGCCATGATTTTATCCGATTAGTTTATTTGGTCCTTTTTGAACCACTATGCGACTTTTAGCCGTCTAGGTACCGCCTAAGGGATGATGAACAAAATCATTTCTACTATTATTGTTTTGCTTTATTATAATTCACTTTGGATCATTAATTGTGTTTATTGTTTTCAGATATTTTGGTTTAATTGCGTCATTTACTTGTTTGCATGATATGGTTTAAAACTTTAAAGACATTGTTTCGTAGGTTTTGGTAAATTATATTACTTGTGAACATTATATTTTATTTGTTTGAGTTGTTTCAATGTTATTGTTGTTCAAATGTTAATGTCTGTACATTTTTTAAAGTTATATGTTATAAATATACATATTTCTATATTAAATACTTTTATATTATGCTTTTTAGATAGTATAATACATATTTTAATTGAATTTATATAAAACTTTGTTGATTAACAAATACAAAATGCAAAAATATAAATTCGATTATTCCCTAACTAATTCCTGATTAATTCTCGAGGCCCTTGTCTGTCCGACTAGCGCCTAACGTTTTTTACAACCTTGATTGGAGGAAGGGAAATGAATTGAACTATTCAAACGAGTCATGGTTATGTCTATCCATGCTCACCATACCAATTTGATATGGCTAAATCCTATATGTCCTTAAGCAAGTCTGTAATAAGATAGTAGCAAGGTCAAAGGAGGGGCCCGAGTCCGACCAATCCGCTCCAATGTCTAAATCAGCTTTCAAGAACGATTTAAAAATACATATATCTTGAAGAATGTGTTACTTTATTTATAATGTGATCGGAATAAAGGGGACGACTGTAAGCCTTAGAGCGTGTTGTGCAATGTATTGTCTATTGAAAGGCGAACGTGCATCCATAAATCAGGGTTCGGTATCTCTCAAACTCACTAGGTTCTTGATCGACGAGATTAGACATGTATACTATAGCATGTTGATCTTTAATTAGGTCAATATTGATATAAGATTGGTTGTTTGAAGACGTGTATCCGATTCAGAGGGATGACCGGGACTTCACAGATGACACTGGATCTGATATCATATACACATAAAAAGCTAAACAAATTCTATAGTATAAACGATTTCTAATATATGCCATATTTTTTCTTTTCTAAAGTAATTTAAAGCATACGGCTTTCAAATTTGTTGACGTGATAAAGAAACGAAAAATATAAAAGGTAAATAAAAAAGGGACAATTACTAAACTAGCCCCTTTTAGGGGGGTTAGTTTACATTTCTAGCTCCTTTCAAAAAGTTTTACAAAACTAAACTATTTCAACAAATACTTCCAACTTTGCCCTCATCATAAATGAAATAAATTCATTTCTCTAACACCCCGCTCTCTCTAACCTAACACCCCGCTCTCTCTCTAACTTACACTTTCCGACGATTCATTGCACGAATCCGATGATTTCCTCTGGCGAATCTCTCTAACTTCGAGTGGACATGGCGAGAATGCGAAGCGCAGAGAATGAAGCGGATGCAGAAGGAAGGACGAAAAATATGGTAAATAACTTGATTTTACTTATGGGTTCTTGTATTGTATGTACATTTGCTGGCTTTATGAAGGAATCTTTCGTTTTGCTTACTTCTTCTGGTTTTAGGGTTCATCTGGGTTTGCAGTTGCTGATATCAAAGTGATATCGACAAACCCTACATTTCTTGTTTATTTTCTATTTTCGTGCATATATTTGTCGACATCAATCGATATACTATTTGCAATTGATAAGTGTTTGGTCGATATGTGTCGATATCACATAGATATCGACAACCTAATTGTCGATATCTCTCTTATTTTAGCCTATGTTAGCTCATTTTAGCTTAACTTCTTTATTAGCTTACTTGTATGTTAGCTTATGATATATCTACAATAAATTTCAGCATGATCCTAGACAAAAGAGGAAGAGAGATGAGCATGTCTCTTCTTCCAAACAGACGGCTTCTGCCTCGAAGAAAGCCAATGAGGATTCAGAATATAAGTATGAAAAAGCATTTAGAACAGAAAGCGTCATCATAATTAGGTGTAACAGAGATTCAGCAAAAAATATAATGAACAATTTAACATCAAATAAAAAAAAGCTATTTAAGCAGAGTTGCTTCGGGCAGTATTGTGAGATGGAACTTACACAATTTGCAGGAGTCATCTATCATACCCTTTTAACAAGAGAGGTCAAATATAAAGACCTCAAACCCAGAGAGCTTTGCTTCAAAGTTAAAGGTGTTGAGTTGAGATGTGGAGATTGTGAGTTTGGACTGCTAAGTGGGTTATTGTTTGGAGATTTGGAAGCATTTAGGGCAAAGTTTATTACGCCAAAGAAGCCGGATAGATTTAGAAAGAAGTTTTTTTCACACTACCCTACACCAACTATTAGAGATGTGGAAACAATTATGAAGCAAACTAATTGGGCTAATGAAGATGATCAGGATGCAGTTTCGTTTGCCATGTTGTATTTTGTACTTGGCAGTGTGTTGGATAACACAACCACGAAACAAACTGCTCATTAGGTTTTGGAACTTGCAGAATTTCCAAAACTGTTTAACGAGTTCCCGTGGGGTGTTGTGGCCTGGGATGAGACCTACAGGTCCCTTGTTAATGGTATGCTTAGTGGAAGAGAGAGATTAGATCAATTATGTGCTCATAGGGATGGAAAAAGGAAAGCCCATGTTGCATATAACCTATATGGTTTTGCACACGTATTTCAGGTATGATGTGTGTATATTCTATATATTAGAAATGTTAGTAATAAGCAGAAATAATGAATTGGGACTTTGTTGCAGGCTAGGTTGTTTGAAGTATATGATGCCGCCCACCAATGCTTTGTGAAGTCATCCAATTTCATGCACGATGGCTTCGATGGAAAAAGTTGAATACCCCTACATTCCCTAAAGTTAAAGCCATGTTTGACATAAGTTGACTAAACCCTAAACTCCTATTGAAAACAACATTTGTCGATATCAGTTCATATCGATAGATATCGACAGAAAAAAGCAAAATGTTCTATCGATATGTAATCTATATCGGCAGATATCGACAATATGATGCCAAACATCTTATCGACAATATCACTATACATTTGTATTTTAGTCGGGTCAAGCCCCAAAAGCTACCAAACTTGTAGCTGAAGATAGAGAGAAAGAAAGCTCCTGGTACCAACATCTTATAGACCATGTCAAGGGTCGTCCGTGTAATTATGATCATTTATTTAATGATTTGGAAGAGGAGGAAGAGGAGGGAGAGGAGGCAGTGTATAGAGATGAAGGAGAAGGGGAGGATGAAGAAAGAGGAGATGATGACACTGAAACTGAAGGGAATGACAGTGAAACTGATAATGAAGAAAGAGGAGATGATGACACTGAAACTGATAATGATGAAAATGCTTTCATCATAACTCCTAGAGTACCACTCCAGAAGAAGAAACAATCTGCTGCATCAAGCACCCTTAAGGAGGATGATTTAGAACGAGTGATGAAGAGGTTGTTTGGTGAGCAAGAGAAGAAAATAAATGAACAGTTTGCTGCCTTTGGGAAAAGATTATTGTTAGACAAGGTGCCGAACGGCCTCGCCCGGGCGGACCGGGGGGTGGACACCTCATGGCGACGTAAGCGGTGATTGGCGCCGAAAGCAACCAATCGTGGAATTAAGCTGCTCGGTAGGACCGGAGCTCGGAGTATGGAAGAGTCGCCACCCACGAATGGGAAAATGAACACCGATCCCTTGCGGGAGACCGGTGAGGGTTCAGGAAACTTAGGTACGAGCCGAGAAGGCTAGCTCCTTTCCGGAGAAAGACTACTAGGCACCCCGACATCGCCCGGTTATGAACCACCGGCCTCCTACTCAGCGTGTTAGGCGATAACGGACTAATCGCATATTTCTTTAAGTTTAAAATTCATTTGAAACCTTTTCTTTCTCGCTTTGAAAACCGTTTTGAGCATGTCATTAAAAGCCACTTTAGTAAAGAATCACCCATTTTGCATAAATTTAAAATACATAGGAGATAGAGGGGGAGAAGAAAGAATTGATTTATTCACGGTGTGATTTTATGCCTTAGTTTGTACACTAGTTCTAAGCTAATCTCATTCCCCAAAACGAGTTTATTTACATGGTTCGTGCCTTAATCGCCGTTGGAACGATTTAGGTACGTTTCAAAACCCCGTTAATGACGTTCACTCGAATCGCCGTTGGAACGACTCGAGCGTTTGAAAACGTTGAGCAAACATTTTTAATCTAAAAAAACGTGATTAAGCATACAAGTCAATTTATTTTGTACAAAACTGTTTAGTTAGGAAAACGATTCAAAACTTCATTATTTACAATGAAAACGATTTTTAATTACAAGGTTCGCTTAATTCGTCGTTGGAACGAATTAAGGTTTCAACACGTGATATTTTAGAAACGATTTAAAAACAACAAGAAAACATTATTTACACTTTGGGAATATCTAGAAAAACTTTTAGTTTAAATAAGCAAATTAAACTCTCTTTTTGTGGTTTGTTTTCCCTTTTTTTCACTCAATTGAATCTTTACTTATCATAATCACAACAAATTAAATCACAATTACCAAACAAAACCCATTTAAAATATACATATAAATGTCTAAAGAATAAAGAAGGAATATATACATATATATACCTTTTTAGTAAAAGATGGTGATTACACCTATAGATTAAAAATAAGGTAAAAACATAATATGTACTATAGTTATTGATATATGCTAATAAAAAGGAAAATAACACTAAGTATAGTATACTTTTTATCCTAATTCAAAACATGTAAAAATAATGAATAAAGTTCATGAATGAGAAAATAACATTTAACCCCAAATTAGTTTTTACACAATAGCTATATGGAAATTAACCCACCTAAAAGTACATCACAATATCAATACCCAAAATAATATCTAATAACCCAAAAGCATTTATAAATCATCCCAAATGGGCCAAGCAAATGATCCACAAAAATAATAATTAGATATAGCTTAAATGGGCTTAAAGAAAACCTATATATACATATATATATTTTTACAAAGTTAGATTAATATAAATAATACCCAAACACAAAATGAGTAAATATATAATAGATAATTATTAGTTATATACCCCAAAATGATTTTAATAAAATAATTATATAATTATATATACATATATTAGGGACCAAATATCAAAAAGTTAAGAAAAAAGGGTTAAAAATGCATTTTTTTCCGAATTCCAGAAGCTTTACCGACGGAAAATCCGTCGGTAAACCGCCTTTACCGACAGAAAAAGTGAAATTACAGAAACAGCTCTTAACAGTTTCCAGATTTATTCAAAAGCTTTAGATCTAATCTATTCTATCATTTTTGGCCTCCGAACTACCCGAATCGGGTCATAGTCTATAACGGAAACTCCCAAAACGATGTTTTATTTTAAAACGTTAATTAAAACATTTTCTAAATCTAGATCTACAACGTTTTAGTCCCGAACTACCCCTAAATGGGGTCACGGTTCGTATTGGGACATAAAACGAGGTTTTTATTTTAGATCCAAACTCAAGTGTTTGTAGAATGAAAGAAGAAAATTAATTTGACAAGTTTAAGCAATAAAAGTGCAAATAAAAGAGTAAAGGAGTAGGTCTAAACAATAAAAACGTAATAAAGAATGAAACGAAAGAGTAAACGGGTCTAGTTCCTCGGATTATTACCTCTCAATCGGTAATGGAGATGCCAAATCAAGTCGATTGATAGTGTTTTGAGTCGGTTTTTTTGGGTTTTTGGGCGAATTCGAATCTTGTCGAATTTCTCCAGGGGTTCGGGTTTTTTCCTCCTCCTCCTATGCCTTGGGACTCCATCCTATTTATAGGCATATGGAGCCCCAAACATAATTTATTTTTGGCTCCAAGCCAACTTGGAACCAAAGGTAAGCTAGATGACTTTATTGTTATGATTATTATTATTATCATTATCACTATTATTTGTTATTTCATTTTTTATTTTTATTTATTTTTATTTATTTTTATTTTTTAAATAAAAGCTAACAAATGCACTTGGCATTCGGCCAAGTGCATTTGCTGCACTTGGCCGAATGCCAAGTGCAGGGAGGGCTGGGCCTGGGCAGCCCAGCCCTCGTCACGGGCCGTCCAACGGCCCGTGACGTAAATACCGGCCCGACGGGGCCGCGTTTATATATACTAAAAAAATAAATAAGTTTAACTAAATAAAATACATCTGAAAACAACCAAAATCAATAACGATTGATTTTCGTCAAAACCGATTTTATTAGCTTTTATAAAATTGATCCTTTTACAAAACCATATATATATATATATATATATATATATATATATATATATATATATATATATATGGGTTAATACACATATTTGCCTTTGTGTTTTCTCGGAAAAACAGATTTGCCCTTAAATCAAATAAACCCACAAAACTATCCCTGAATTTTCCATAAACCTGCAATTATACCCTAATCTGACGGAGTTGCTAAACGGCGATGACATCAAACCTTCTTATCTTCAGAAAAACTTCAGAAAAGAACAACCAATCACAAACAGAAAAAAATATGCACATTCAATTTCGATTAAAAGCAAGTTAGAAGAACAGATTGATCAAAATTCATTTTCATAAAAGCTCAATCAACCTAATAAAATGGCGTCTAAACCTCCTAATTAATCCAAAAGCAATAGCAATAGAAAACAATAAGAAACCAAATGAATTTTGATTGTCATAATCCAATTTTTTTGGAGACAAGAAGGTTTGATATCATCGCCGTTTAGCAGCTCCGTCAGATTAGGGTATAATTGCAGGTTTATGGAAAATTCAGGGATAGTTTTGTGGGTTTATTTGATTTAAGGGTAAAGCTGTTTTTCCGTGAAAACACAGGGGCAAATATGTGTATTAACCCTATATATATTCTTTGGATTGCTCGAATACCAAAATAAAACCCTCTATCATCCCGAGATTTTATTAATAATAAAATTAGTAAGAAAAGGGTGTGAAATACCCCGAACTCGGCGAGATGATTTAAGATTTCACTCGCGGAACCGATTCACCCGTCATCTCGATTCGAATTCCGAATTCGATCAAACCGGTCTCCACGGTTCCTTCGAACAACGTTTTTTTCATTATTATTTTTATTGACTCATCATTTATTTCAATCGACTGATTTGGATCCCTTTTTATAATTTTTCTTCATCGGTCCTCCGACCCCGGTGTCTACAATTGTCCGTATTAGAGCGTGATGTGCAGCAACTGAAGGCACAATGGGGAGTAGATGATATGGAGGGTATGGTAGGATTAGTTGATGTGGTTCATGAGATGGGGGAGGAGGTGGTTGGGGAGCAGAAGGAGAAGGAGATTAGGATGGAGATGGAGAAGGAGATGGAGAGGGAGAGGGAGCAGAAGGAGATGGAGAGGGAGAAGAAGGAGAAGGAGATGGAGATGGAGAGGGAGAAGGAGAAGGAGAAAGAGATGGAGAGGGAGAGGGAGAGGGATAAGAAGGAGACTGAGAAGGAGAAGGAGATGGAGAGGGAGCAGAAGGAGAAGGAGAATGAGAGGGAGAGGGAGAGGGAGAGGGAGAGGGAGCAGAAGGAGAAGGAGATGGAGATGGAGATGAAGATGGAGAAGGAGAAGGAGAATGAGAGGGAGCAGAAGGAGAGGGAGGGAGAGGGAGAGGGAGCAGAAGGAGAATGAGAAGGAGAAGGAGAAGGAGAGGGAGAGGGAGATGGAGAGGGAGAGGGAGAAGAAGGAGAAGGAGATGGAGATGGAGATGGAGATGGAGATGGAGAAGCAGAATGAGAAGGTAAGGGAGATGGAGAGTGAGAAGGAGACTACACATGCTGTTATTGACATTGATGTAAGTTTGGTTTTAAGTTTTAAGTTTATGATGTGTTGATATCATTGTGATATCGACACATTAACCAATGTGATGTGTCGATATCCGAATGATATCGACACATTATCGATTGTGATGTGTCGATATCCCAATGATATCGACACACTATCGATTGTGATGTATCGATATCATTGGGATATCGACAATTCAAAATGTCGATATCTCCCTCTACTAATATGTGTTTCTACTTGGTTTGATGTTTTAACAGGATGAGAGCCATGATGCTGATATAGACTATGGACAGCTTAATATTATGGTCAATCAGGCCATCCAATCATCTTTTGATATGCGTAAAGACAAACACATATCAGGAGAAATAGAAGATTTGACTCTTGAGGTAGATCCAAGGTTAATTCAACGTTTATCAATTGCTTAACTTAAAAATTTGTGTATTGTGTTACTTATAAAAATTGTTTTCACATGAAGAGAAAAAGGAGGAGGAAGGGAAGGGTAAAAGAGTAGGCAGAGGAGGAAGAGGAGGCAGGGGAAGAGGAAGCATGGGAGGAGGAGGCAGGGGAAGAGGAGGAAGGGAAGGAAGAGGGATAGAGAAAGCAGGGGAAGATGAAGGGAATGGTAAAATCGTGCACATTCTATTCGAACATATTGTCAATTGCATATCTCCCAAGTGCATCTTGCAGTTCTCGTTTGCTTTTGAAAAAATCGTGCGCCTTCAAACCACCCTCCCCTGAAGATCCTGTAATATTCATCAGAATAGTCGGTTCCTCTAGTACCTGTGGAACATACCGAAATGGAATTGTATGGTATTTTTAGGTTAAAATTATATGGTATTTTTAGGTTTTAAGTACAATTCTGTAGTTACGGGTTTAACGACCTATTTACGGGTTTAAAAAGCTATTTTTTTGCCAATCCGACACGCGGGCGTGTGGATATCACGCCTCACCGCGTGGTCGGACGTGATAGCCCAACGCCCGACCTTGCGGTGAGGCATTGGGCTATCACGTCCGACCACGCGGTGAGGCGTGTGGCTATCACGCTCGACCACGCGGCGAGGCGTGATATCCACACGCTCGCGTGTCGGATTGGCAAAAAAAAAATAGCTTTTCCCTCTCCAAAACCCATGAAAGAGCATTTTCGTCCTTTCACGGAGCTAGGAGTAGGAATTTGGGGCTGGGTTTAACAACACCCCCTTAATAATTGTGCCATAAAAGAAGGCCCTTTGTGTGTCTTTTGAACTGATGATTGTCCGCCGTCCGTCGCTGAACAGTGAAAATTGGACTGAAATTGGGCAATGCACGTCACATTCCGATAACTGACACACAGTAGACAACCTGCTGATTTTGGAGACAGAGCTGAGACCAGCAACAGCAATTGAAATGGAAACGGCCTCATTTTTCAGGAACAGATACTGGATCTTGAGGCATGGAAAAAGCATTCCCAACGAGAAAGGCCTCATAGTTTCATCTCTGGTTCGCCTCTTCCATTTTCCCCTTTTCTTTTCTTTTCTTTTTTTGAATTTCAAACAAACACAAAATGGTAGCAATTGAGTTTTTGGGTATGATCTCAACAGGAAAATGGTATCCGTTCCGAATACCAATTAGCACCCGATGGCATCAATCAGGCACACTCTGCTGGACAACTTTTCCTCAAGGTATCTAATCTATTCATTATCTTCTTTTAATTTAGTCATGCTAATCTGACCTCAGATATATGAATTCCTCTCCTTATTACAAACATGATACTTCGAGATATCTAGCACTTGCAGATTTTTTTTTTAATGCAAAGATCATTGCTTGTAATTGTTATCCATGTCAATCTAGGTCTTCCACTTCTCTTCTTTACGAATTGTTACATACTATTGATCATATTACATGAAACTTTATGGATTGAAACTATAATTGGTGTATCTATTAATTTTAAAATTCAGAGAATTTTTACTGCAAGTTTGAGGAAAGGAGCATCTGGAATCCTTCCTGTTTCTGAGTATATAATTTTTTTTTTCCATTACAAATTGTTCTTAGTTCTTACCTTTCATTTTTGGATTTCACCTTTCAAAACATTGATAGAGGTAAAGCTCTCCCAACAATTATTTTTATCATCCACAAGACTGAAAGTGAGACCTTACTTAATGAGAGAGAGAGAGACTATTTGCATTCACTACAGCTTCCATGTTACCATCATGGTAGATTTTATCATCAACCTTTATTACCTGACCCTGTAAACATGCTTGATTCTTTTCCCTTCCAAACTAACTATGCATTTCATGTTATATGTTATGGCGTCGTGCACTTCTTGTTACAATGATATGCTATACACATCCAGATAACAGTATCATATGTGCAGGAATTGAAGGAAAAAAACATACCCCTTGAAAATGTCCGCATTTGCTACTCTCCATTTGCAAGGACCAGTCACACTGCCAAAGTTGTTGCATCCGTTTTGGATATTCCATTTGATGGCCCTCAATTTAAGGTTACATATATTAATCCATTTGACATTCCTTCCATTAAGTATAACTGCTCAAGCATTGTACTTCAGGTGATATATATCAAACAAACTTCACTAGAAAATATTATAAAAGTGAGTGTTAGGTCATGAATCGAGTCATCTATTCAGAGAGAATAAGCATTGTACTTCCCCGAATGAAAATTGGAAATGCTAGTAGTAGCAGACTAATGAGAATTGAGGAGAGGCATTTACACGAGATGTTATATGCTTTGCAAAACCAAATATACTCCCAAAGATTCTTTCAACTCATTGTTTACCTGTATGTCACAGCTATGTATACTAATCCTAAGTATCTCCCATGTTTTGACTCAGATATGAAAAGACCCAAGTTCAATCATTGTTAGAGCTTTACAGATTCAGTTTCCTTTAATTTCTGTTTTCTTGATCGTAAATGTTCTCGTGACAGGTGATGGAAGATATTCGAGAACGTTATTTTGGTCCTTTATTTGAACTTATGTCGCATGATAAGGTATGACAGATAGAGCGCTGTAGTTTGGATTATGGTGGGCAAAAGTGTGGTTTTGTGCTGCACTGGATGCTTTTACGCACCTTTGATGCTAATTTTCATCTTATGTTGATCAACAGTATTCAGAAATATGGGCGCTTGATGAGAAAGATCCATGCATGCAACCAGAAGGTGGTGAAAGTGCTAAAGATGTTGGTAATAGACTTGCAAAGTCAATAGCAATAATGGAGTCAGATTTTCAAGGGTAAGTTCCATCTTTTCTTTGGCCCATTTCAATTTTTAAGTCACAGCTCTCAATAGAAATTATAAGAAAATTTTCAAGCTTTTTAACATTGCAATGTTTTCAAAAAAGTTCCAGTGACTAACAATTTCTGTTGCTTCAAGAAATAAGTTGCTAGTCTAAGGGCTTAGTTTTGATTTGTGAATTATGCTGCAGATGTGCAATATTAATAGTGAGCCATGGTGATCCCCTGCAAATTTTGCAAGCTACACTCAATGCAGCAAAACAACAAATAGGGTCTCCTAATGATGACTTGGCATCAAGAATTCAGGCAGTCAACGTCCCTTCGGTTTTATCTCAACATCGGAAGTTTGCGTTGCTTACCGGAGAGATTCGTGCAGTCATATAATGAATGCTCTCTGCAGCTTACAGCTTTAGGGATTATCAATTTATTTCCATTGAAGCTGCAGAGCATAGCCATATCTTAAAAGGTTGTGGATTGGATGGTGGTCTAGTTCTTTCTATCTAGGAATAAGTTGAAACTTCCAATTCCTTGCTCCTATATTTTTTTTTCTATAAAGACATTACTTTTTTTTTTCCCTCTCTATGTCATTTAAGGTTTTTCATCCGAACCAATGAAATATCTATCCGGAGTAACAAATAATCTTAATTTGACAAATGAAAAATGGTGCAGCAGCAGAAAGATAATTAACGAAGCACAAATAGCACTTTTCAATTAGGGAAGGTTAATCAGAACACAAATTTGCTTGTACAATTTGCAATTAAACAAACCAAAAAATTCAAAAAGCTCAAACAGGGATCTCCTAAAACTTTTAAGTTCATCATTAGAGCTAGGAGAGGTGTTACTGAGCTATTAAGCTCGGCTCAATTAAAGTTTGGTCAAAACTTGATTTAAGTGAGCTTAGCTCGAGACATTAACCTTAGGTTTGACTTAAAAGCTTGCAAACAGACTCAATTATTTATTAATTATTATATATATTTCATTAATTTTTAATTTAAAATAAAATAATTAATGACCATGAATAAAAAAAGAAAATGAGTAATTAGTGATTGATTCTAACTATCAACTAATCAAAACTTATAAAGTCTATAAAAAACATTTAACGGCTAATTTGGACCTTTGAAAAATAAAAGTTCAAAGTTCAAAATACAAACCTTAAAGACTAATTTGCTTCTCTTGGACTAATTTGCTTCTCTTCGAGTTTTCCCTCTCTACTCTGTCATCCTCCACACTAGTGGCACTAGCAGCTAAGTGACTTCTCCAACCGTCGGTAGCAGCTAGACATGTTCATGAGTCTGGTTGTCTACCCAAGCCCACATCTTAAGGGTTGGGCTTGGACATATATATTTAAAAATTGATCCATTGCGACCTGTACCCGACACATAGAATGGATTAGACTTGAAATTTGTCTCAAAAGTCCGAGTCCAACCCAATCTGATCTGCCTTTATATTATATACCTAAATTTGATTTTTATTACTTTGTTAAATATTTTTTGGTTATATAAAATTACTTTCGTTGAGTTTTATTAATTATTAACTAAACTTATAATTTGTTGCATTTTTATTAGGGAAAATTACAAAACTGGGTCAAATGGGAGGCTCATTTACATATTAAACCCATTTACTAATTCTACTACATATCTAGGCTGATTTTGTGTGACTTTCCAAAAATACCTCTGACCTTCCCACTTCCACCACTTGCGAATCTCCGCTCCCTCTATCTCCTTGGTTATGCGAAAAGTTGCTCCAGCATTAATGATTTTAAGACTTTTGATCTTCCTTTCTTCCTTTAAATTGCACGAAATCTGCACCATTTAGTCAAAATCATAATGAATTTCTCTTTTTCATCTCTTCATCTCTTGATTCTGCAACTTCCCAACCCTAGAAAACGAGTAAATGGGTTTTCATCTTCCTGTTCGTTGCTTGGTTTCTTTCTTCTTGTTACCATCAAAGAAATTGTTTTTCTACGTTATTTCCTTCGTTCTTCCCATGTTATCATATTGTTATTGTCGCTTTTGTGGGTGAAAGGGGCGAAAAATGTAAGTATCTATTTTTTTTCTGCGTTTTTTCATGAATTCACTTCGCAATCGATGGTTTCGCTAAGCTTTGCGAAGAGAACGAGTCTGGAAAGTGATGATCTACTTCGTGAATTGATGATTTCGCGAAGTTCTGCGAAGAGAAAGAGTCTGAAACGTATGGATCTACCTCGCGAATCGATTAGTTCGCGAAGTCTGCGAATAGATCCTCACGTTTCAGACCTCGCAGGCTTCGCGAAAGCATCGTCCTTTTTCATAACTAACACGTTTAATTTTTTCTGTAGATGGTTGAATACGTAACATCCCTTTCTGGAAGGCGGCGTACTGGGCTGCAGGGGAGATGGTTTTCCTTCCTGTATAGGGATGAACTTCCCCAAGATTGACACATTCACTCCTGAAATGATTCGTTAGGAGAGGTTGTGTCAATCTCGGGGTGCACCATAGGACACGTCCATCCCATGGTGCCAATCTTCAACGTGGACCTAACTTAATCCGGTGCCAATTTTGAAGCGGATAAGTAATCTTGGTGTGCACCGTGCGATACGTCCAGACCTTTTGGGATGGATGTGTCACATGGTGCACACCAAGATTACTCATTCGTTTCAAAATTGGTACCGGATTAGTTAGTTTCACTTTAAAATGATTGGTTAGTAGAGTTCATTGTGGCAATCTTGTTGTAAATTTTGATAATGTTATGATTTGAATGTTGTTATTGTGGCAATCTTGTTGTAAATTTTGATAATGTTATGATTTTAATGTTCGAATCCGCTGTTGTTTGCCAATTCTTGTTATATACCACTTCACGTATTAGCTTCAAATCATATCCAGCATTCGCATATGCGAACTAAATTCATCAAGCAAAACAAACTTCAGCTTCGCAGGCTTCGCATATGCGAACTAAATTCATTAAGCAAAACAAACTTCAGCTTCGCAGGCTTCGCGAACTAAATTCATTAAGTAAATTAAAACATTAACTTCGCAGGCTTCGCATATGGGTGAATATGCGAAGTCAGACGGGATGGGACGAGCTCCGCGTAAATATTGAGGGTATTTTTGGAAAGTCACACAAAATCAGTCTAGATATGTAGTAGAATTAGTAAATGGGTTTAATATGTAAATGGGCCTCCCATTTGACCCAGTTTTGTAATTTTCCCTTTTTATTATTCATATTTATAATTTAATTATAATTATAATTATTTTTCAGTATAAGTATAAATATATATTAGTTGGACGAACTAGACTGATCTTGAAATCAATTTTCTTACCTTGATCTAGCCCGGTCCAAGCCTAATATAAATATAATGCCGGCTAGACTAAACCTGGACAAAACAATTTAGTGTAAAACCCGATTAGATCAGACCCGGCCCGGCCCATGAAACGGGTTTAGTAATAACTACTACTCTTGAAGCATGACTATCCAAGTAGTAAGGCGTTGAACCTCTACTTGACAGGTTTGAGATTCGATTACCCACCACGTCAAAATTTTGCCATGACCTTAAAAGTAGATAGAACTAACCTTATCTAAACTTTTAGCTACCAAAAAACAAAAGATGTGATTGTTATTTTTTTAAACTTTTAAACTCATAGAGAATGTGATACAAAGTTTTTATTTATTTATTTTACCTTCTGTACTACTTATTAATGTATAATGAATTTGTTCAAAAATCGTTAAAGCTCAGTCAAAACTTGATTCGAGGCTCGAGAAATTAATGAGCCAGTAAGGAACCTAACTAGGTTAAGCTCCTTAACACACTAGAACACAGCACAACCTCGCAAAGATTATAATGTCTATCATGAAATTGATTAGCTAAGAAAAAGGAAAATTACAACACTAATAATCTCTAGTGACCAAAAATTTAGCATCAAGCAGTACAACAATATGCTTATGGACAATATATGAAAGAACAGAGGGAAATATCTGAATCATGCAGCACGATCCTTAGGTATTCACAGCCAAACAAACATTACAGATACTCTATACAACATATTAAAAGCCGAATCTATTCAGTAGATTAAGAGGATCATAAGCTCTTCTCAGTAGAAATAAGCCTCACCACACCATCAGAGATTCTTCACTAGAACAAATATCTGAACCAAAACATACATCCTCCTTCACAACCACTAAGATATTCTTATGCACGTAGACCAGTAGCCAGCTGAAGTCAGGAATTTTTTTTTGCTCAAGCAAACTTGGACAGATACGATTTGGTACCCTTTTCATTCATATTCTCTAATCTTTTGTTAACCATCTCCGGCCCCTGATATGATATCCGCCAAAGCTTTGATCACTGCTGCTTTCTCCCCCACTCTCCCCACTTGTATATCCTGATTTTCGGCGGTGTTTCTTTCCTTTCATTACTCCGCTGTCACTAAAGCTCCCATTTAATAGGGGATCATCTATCCCACGAATCACCCTCCGAGGGGGTGAAGGAGCTATGGAACTGTCATCCTTAGTTCGTCTCCTTTCCTTGTCGTGTCTCTTCATGTTTTGAGAGATCTTATGCAGTTTCTCATTGAACTTCGTAAAACCCTTTTCCACAGGTTCCACTGCTTGATTTACAGTAAACTTCACATCATTCACAATCTGTGTAGCAGGAAAACACAAGATTCAGCACCCCTAATAGACAGACGAATAGCTTGTCCAAATGAAAATGGCAATTAGCCAAAACATTTTCCGGAGGCATATTTCAATGTAAACACGCCTTCCAGACTCTACATTAAATATCTTTCAGTTTAGTTCTTGACAACCAATACCTCTTCTTTAGAATTGCAATCAATATTATTTAGGTCTACGTTGTTGACACCACCAAATTTTCTCTTCATTGTTAATAGTACCACAGATTCATCAAAGATAATATGAACATTGATAAAAGTAAGCCATCAACTTCTGCATTCTTAACTGGCAGTAAAATACTGGGAATAAAAAATTGTTCCGTTCTTTTTCCCCTTCAAAACAGTTTTGCATGACCAACAAAAAGAAACCTACTCTTCGATGATGTGATGCTAGAACCTAAAATTAAAATGATAATCAATGATATTCCTTGCAAAAGAGTCAAGACATCAAATTCTAGGGAACGTCAATATCTCAAACAACACAATCACGAGAAGCACTAATGACCTATTTCTCCACATGAATTATCACATTTACAACATGATTGGGAAGAATCCAAATATCTAACTTTTATTATCTTTCACTTTATATATGCATATAATTCAAATGGGAATAATGTATCTTATCATAATACACTTTTCACAAGTGAATCTTATGTTAAGTTTAAAATTCTTTAAGACTATAAAACTAAGGCATCACAACCTAAATCCATCAATAACATTAAAATCTGTCTCTCTTTAATGCTAAAAATTTATAACACTCTTATCCAAATTAAGATACTTCAAGGATTGTTTAAATAGGAACGATTCCAAAATTTTCAATGAACAATCTAAACACTTACTGCAATTTTAGAAATATGTTATTGCAACAACAGAATTCATCTACACTTTCTTTTTAAGATAACCAATTTACCACAAATTATTAAATTCATCCAAAATACACCATAAAATTATGTATATGGACCAAATAAGACATAGTTTTCCATCTAAGTAGGACGCTTGAAACGATTATGATAACCTTGCTTTCCAAATAAAGTGGATTACTTGAAATATCAAAAATATAAATTATCTGTACACTATGATAATACCCTTTAGCAGCTCAAGATTACAATTATATTTAATTTAATGTTAAAATTGTAGTACTTGTCAATTACTCCTAACTCTTTGAGCAATATGTATAATATTGAACTTCTTTCCTGTAAATATTATTCACCCATAAAAATCAAAATGTATAATATTACACGACTATTTTAAATTGGATACCAAGAATGAAGTTTACCATATCGAAATCTCATGGGAAAAAATCAAAATTATTATCTTAGCATGATTGGATTTTAAAAAATTAGGGAAACAAATTATTAAAACAACAAAATTCATTTCTTCTTTTTCTAATAATAAATGAGTGAGATTTCATGAAATACACAGCAAAAATTATATATGCACACCAAATGGAACATAGTTTCATAACATGAAAGATTAGAGCTACAAAGCTAGCTTTAATATGTATATAAGTTAAATTGTTTGTATAAATATATAAAATTATAGTGACAACTGTAACTTCTATGCAGATCAGATTGCTAGTATGATTAGAATAAAATTATGACATCGCAATTGAATGGCTCGAGGTAACAATAAATATGTTTTATAACGCATGATATTGTAAAATAAATTTTATGATTTATCTTACATTAACAAAAATGAATTATTGGTGAGTATATAAATTTTGCAAACTACATGCAAATTGCAATGCACAAAACAGAATAGCTAATTTATAAAAATTTAAAGGAAAAAAGACTCCCTAATCTATGAAGTCTAAACAGAAATGATTGTCCACCTGAGATAAAGGACATGTATTAGGGAGCATGCACGAGGTTCTGCACTAAGCCCATTTCTTTTTTCCATCGTTATGGATGAACTAACTAGTTCACTTTAAGATGGTATACCATGGTGCATGTTGTTTGCATATGATATTGTGTTGGTTGATGAGACGAAAGAAGGCATGGAAAGGAAGTTGGAATTATGGAGACAAATTTTAGAATCTAGAGGCTTTAAGTTGAGCCGAAGTAAGACAGAATATTTGGAGTGTAAGTTTAGCGGCGATAGGAGTAGGGAGGCAGGGACAATCACCCTAGATGGGAGAGTTGTTCAAGCATCGGATTGCTTCCGGTATTTTGGATCTATTATCCAAACGGATGGAGAAGTAGATGGAGATGTTGCTCATAGGATTAAATCGGGGTGGGCGAAGTGGAAGAGTGCTACGGGTTTCCTTTGTGACCCCGGCATGCCTAATAGATTGAAGGGAAAATTCTACCGCACGGCAATCAGACCAGCATTGTTATATGGTACGGAGTGTTGGGCAGACTGCCACATTCATAAGATGTCAGTGGCAGAGATGCGTATGTTGAGATGGATGTGTGGTCATACGAGAAAGGATCAGGTGAGTAATTAGGACAATCAGACCAGGCAGACTGCCACATTCATAAGATGTCAGTGGCGGAGATGCGTATGTTGAGATGGATGTGTGGTCATACGAGAAAGGATCAGGTGAGTAATGAAATAATTAGGACAAAAGTAGGGGTTACAGCTATTGAGAATAAAATGAGGGAAAACCGACTAAGGTGGTTTGGCCATGTAAGACGAAGAGCGCTTGATGCGTCGGGTAGGAGGACTGAAGAGTGGCAAAGGGATGTAGTGGTGAAGGGTAGGGGAAGACCTAAGCAAACTTGGAGGAGGGTGATCGAGAGTGATATGAGTTTATTGGGGATTGAGGAAAATATGATAGTGGATAGGACAGAGTGGAGGGACACGACTTGATTTCACGGTTTTATATGATGGTTCATGTTAGCCGACCCCGAATCATTTCGGGACTAAGGCTTTGTTGTTGTTGTTGTTGTAGTATTTGACCATTTAGGCCTGTCTTATTTTGGTTGGATTTCATGAAATCAGGCAAAATACAAATGTTTTACTCACCAAAATAGTACAGTGCAGGTAAGGCAGTTCCCTTTCATCACACTCAACATCCAATTCTATGGGTACCAGATTACTGGTTGAAAGGGGTGACAGCAACTTTCAAACTCCAAGATTAACTTACCGAAAGTAATATCACCTTCAACTCCTAAACAAATGAGTTTGGGGGAGAATAAGGTACTATATGCAACGAAAACAATGAACCGGAAACGAGATTATCACACTTCCCTAGGAGAAAAATGTGTTAATGAGCACTTAAAAGGGTCTTTTTGAGTTAAGAACTTGTGAACCACCATTTAGCCAGTATCTTCCTTCAAGATGGGGGTTGCTAAACTAAACAGGTCCTTAGACAATAATCTGTAGTACTCGAGCACCAGAAAAAAAAAACTTGTACCCTGTTCTTTGTTACTTAATTTCAGTATCAATCAGTTCAGCTCAGTAGCATTCAGTTCAGTAATTTATCATTACTTATTATAATTATAATTATTTTTTATAATTATTATTAGAACCATTATTGAGGGCGAGCCTTGGTGCAATGGTAAATGTTGTTGTCGTGTGACCGAGAGGTCACGGGTTCGAGTCTTAGGAGCGGCCTCTTGTCAAAATAAAATTGACAGGGGATGCCCCCAGTACACCTTTGTGGTGGGACCCTTCCCCGGACCCTCGCTTAGCGGGGACGCGTAGTGCACCGGGCCGCCCTTTTTTATTATTAGAACCATTATTATTTTTATAAGCTTTTTATTTTAATTATTGCTATTTTTAAAGGATTATATTATTATTTCAGTTTCAGTAGAATTCAGTTATTAACATTCAGTCCAGTTCAGTTTTTTTCAGTCAAAAAGAACATAGCCTTATACGCAATGGTAAAATGTCATATTTCAGTAGCTTAGCAATGCAATTTCATAGAGCAACTACCCAGAATCTAACAGTTAGATGGAAGAAAACTTACATATCCACCACCACCAACAACAACATCCCGAACACTTTCTTTGATGGTCATTCCACTCTTGACATGAATGTCAGGCTGCGGGAGGCGTAACTTTGTAGGTCTTTCACTATCTCTAACCTCATCTGGATCCAATGGGCAATCAACAGATGCATAATCTCCAAGAACTGCAACACTTCCATGAACACGGTCACCCATTAACTCATAAGGCTTTGCAGGGAACACATATAGGTGAACAACAGAAGCTATGCCCATCTGTACTGGATAAATAAATAAACGTGTTATACTTTGATAATGAGAAGATACAGCAGTTAATACAAATACATACACATCCATCCTGACGTAAATAAAAACAAGATAACATTTCAAAGACAAGAAATACTTCTTCTTTCAGTTTGCACTATCTTCCAGGAGCTCATTTATCAGCCAATAATTTGCAATTTCATCAAATAGAACTACATAAGTTTCAGAATTACAGGTAAATTGCAAATTCTGTTTTATTTAAATGAATAAATTCTGCTCTTGTATTGAAACCTCCCACATCCTGCAAATGATCAAGTGCTAGAGAAAGCTAGAGCTGAGACCAGAAGAAAAAAAAAAGTGAAACAATTTTGTATAATTGAGAAATTTGATTTTTCCTCCATAATAATAAACATTTAATCTCAACATAATTATTGACCAGCAAAATATAAATACATAAGCATAACTATGAGATAAGATTCCTTGAATAATCCATGTTAACTACCAAGACTCAGTTGATATAATGGACTTTCCAGAGATTAGCCCCTTTGTTGCAGATAGTATAATTGTTCATTTTTAATACCATATTTCAGATAATGCAATGGAAATTATCTGAATTGCATCAAATAAAGTGCTAAAAAGCAATCTCTATCATGAAATCCAGAAAAAAAAGTTGAGGTATTGTTTCTACAAAATGCTTGCAGGAAGATACAATTGGTTGTAGAAGACCTATACCTCTATACAAATGATGAAGTCCTGGACACTTGACTTAAATTGCAGGCCTTGAGCTATAGGACTCTTGAATAAACCAAGGGAGTAAAGAAGAGCAATCGCCACTCCTTGCCACCAAGTCAAAAATACAATTGATTTAAACATGAGGAACTTGTATAATGGTTTAATGTGGGCCAGTTCATCCTTTGTAACAGTGTAAAACTGAACTAAACAGTACAAAGCCCATGACTGACTGAAATTTAGAACCACTGCCATGTATGGATACCTACAAATTTAACAATGCCAGGTCAATCAGATAATTTATACAAAGAAAAAGATTATAAGAGCTTCCATAAAAAATATTCATAAGATAAGATTTATTGATCCACATTTCAAAAACCTTCACACATTTTGCAACATAACTGAAATAACATTACAGTAATTTATAACAAGCACCAGAATACTTAATTATTTGGTTTAAAGAAAAAATATAACTGAACTTGGAGATGATTCAAAGGAATCTTTTGAGAATATGGTAGCAGGCGAGTGCAAGTCTTGATAGAAAAGATAACCTTCATACCTTTCAGCACAAATGACTCAAAAAGATACTCAATTTGCAAAAAATACCGTCGGAAAACTCAGGAAATGTGGAAGAACGATCCAGCCTTGGAGCAGTTTGTAGTATTATATTGGGTAGAGATGCAATCCTTTAAATATCCAGAATATCCAAACTACTTAAATCTCATTTATACTTTACCTCACTAAATTTTCTCCAGAACCACTTCGAGCTGATTGTAGGAATCCATCCACCAGGTTGCAGGTATCCTTTCTAGAAATACAAAGAATTACCTAACGCTATAGAAGGAACTCTACAACTAAAATTGTCAAGTTTTTTCATGGGGGTGTCTTGAAATTGAGAACAAGGTCAGTATATATGAAGGATTTATGCATTGCAGCAAGCTACTGAGGAGAGAGGACAAGAATGAAGAGCAACAAGTGATTATATATGGAGAGGTTAATCTTATAATCGAGGGGAACCTTTTTAGCTTTGAGATTTAAACTTCGGGTGTTTACTTTTATTTTCATACTGCTAATTATTTGGGATATGAAAACTACAATGGTCCTTTAAAAGGCCAGGACCAGAAAACGTGGACTAACTAATGCACATAAACAATGAGGAACTGAAGTACTAGAGATATCAAACCGCAGGGTACTTCTTTGATTTTTACCCACTTTTGGATTAGTGTTTTAACCATTGTAGTTAGAATCGTACGAGTCGCGATTCGACTCATACGATTCGAGTCGATTCTGTATGATTTTGAGTCGGTATCTATGGTATGGCTCGAAAGCATACCTGAATCGGACATGAATCGACCGAATCGTCGAGTCCACCGATTCTGTCAATTCATGTACTCCATTAAAAAAAATTGTTTTAAATTTAAATGGAGTAAAAAACGATGTAGAACTAATTAAAAAGACATTGAAGAAAACTAGGAGACTCTTTCTATTATTTGCAACTAGGAGAGCCTACAAATTCCAAACTCTTTTCGTTCTCTGCAACTAGCCTTCTCTATTTCTTTTCACTTAGGGTCACCCTCCCTTCCCAGCCAACTCTTTTCTTTCTTTCTTTCTGTGATTCTGTTGATGACGAAGAATGCTTTGTCAATTAGTTTTATTAGAATTGCATTAGATTTGAATTTTAACTTAGTGTTTGATTGATAACTTGTTGTAATTTCTATTTTGACATTAAAATTGCATTTTTAGACTAATTTTTAAAGTTAAACATGGTTAATATTATTTTTATTATATTTTGAATTTGATCCGAATCTTATGATTCGGTTCGATTCACGAGTCCCTATTTACAAAATGAGGATTTCGAGTCACGAGTCGAATCTCGATTTAACAACTATGGTTTTAACATTAAAAAGGCCTAAGAAGAACATAAATATTGTTATGAAATTCTTTTTCACCAGCACTCATCCCCTATGGTACAAAAAAAAAACTTGCCCATTAACATTCAAGAGCTGAGATGTGTGTTGCTTTTTGGTGATGCCTTAGCTTAAAGGATTAGACCTTTTAGCCACACCCATCATGAAACATTTAACTTTTAACAGGCCTAAAAATGTGGGGAACGTGTGTACCAGGACAATTAGTATCAGCACTGCAGACCACCACCTGCAGTGAACAACCTATACAATGCCAATTTTTCACTGCAGAAGACTTGCATCCAGAATTTATGTATAAAGAATACCCCCACCAGTAAATCTGATAAAAGCCACATCATGCTTTCACCACAAGCATATGTTGAGCTATTTTCAGGACCGTAGACTGATTTTCTTCGATCTTATTTATTCACAGAGCAGATTTTCTGCTCTACAATTTAGCTATTTGGTCACTCTTTTTCTCAACACAGAATAAATATGTTATCTTTACAAGGGTTTCCCAAAAATATGCCTAAACGGAAAACACCTTACATGTTAACCTAAAAGGAAGCCATAAAAACAAATGTATTGACAACAGTAAAGTCAATTCATCCAAATTTATTCCAATGATGCTAGACTAAGATCTACTCGCACTACTTCAGCAAGATCAATGTCACACACATATCACATCATATCTGCTAATAGAATAGATGCTGCACAGCTTCACTGTTTAATGGAATTGAGACACATGATCAGATGATTGAACAGGAGGCTCTATTTGGTAGGAAGGACCAAAACTGGAAGGGGAGTTGTATTATATAACAAGGTAGAAAATAAGATGAAAATTTAGCAAGTTCATATGTTGTTGAAGTACATTTCCCTTTTAAGTTATGTCCTTCCAAGAAATGGTAATCCTATTTCTATGGTCAAACAACACATTAGACATGTAGGTCGCCTGCTCAGTGCCAAAATAGATAAATTGACATATCAGCAATACAGGAAAAAGTGCCCCTGTATCATTCAGGGAAAGGATTGTATAATCAAATATCACCAAACAATTACTATGAGCAATGTATCTAATACATAATGAGAGGATAAATCCACACAACATCGTCTCTGATTTGTTCTTTACAGAAGAGAAATGCTTTCTTAACAAAAAACATATAAATAAACCCTAATCTGTTGCCAAGAAAAGTTAATACTATGTGGTATATGAGCAGGAGTATAATAAATATTATCTTACCCACATGACACGTTAAACTCTCCTTCGCAATATACACCAAACGCTTCAAGAACAACAGCTAATATTGAAGTCAGAGACTTGATTAACATCTGATACAGAAAGAAAATATCATTTTCTTTAAACTAAGGCCGCCACAATTGCAAACTGAAACCCATGGAAGTTAAAATTTATTGCAAAGTGAACATACATATTGAACAATACCAAACTTGACAACTTGATAAAACCACCGACCAAGCTTCCAAGGTTTAAAGATATAATTCATTGGAAAAGGATGCTTTATAGTTCCCTCCTCATTACCATGTTCCAGAAGGGGGGTCTTAAGATTCATACGTCTGTGTCTTTCCATAAATTCAATAGTTCTTTCTTCCCCACCTTTAAAAAGAACACAAAATTGAATGAACAAGAAGAATATCAGGAGCTGAAAGAGAACATGAAATGACATTATGGGAAACAGAAGAAAACCTTTATCTATCATTATGAATATAATTTCAAGCACTAAATCACAACTATATGCACATTCTTTACAGCCCAATATCCTCTCCCTCTCTCTCTCAACTCAAAATATAAGAAGATTAAGCAACCAGACTGGTCAAAGCCGGTCCTGAACCAGTCAAACTGGAACTGTGCTGGAATGTTAAGAAGCAGTTCAGTTAAAGTTCCTTACAAACAACCGCAACCTGCGGATCTAGTTCCAGTTTCAAACTGTTTCTTATTTTATTTATTTTTAAATAAAATAATAAAATTGAAGTATTTATACTCTAATTGAAGTATTCATATAGAGATAAAAGGGCGGCCCGGTGCACTACGCATCCCCACTAAGCGAGGGTCCGGGGAGGGGGTCCCACCACAAGGGTGTACTTGGGGCTAGCCTTCCCCTGCCAATTTTTTTGGCAAGAGGCCCCTCCTAAGACTCGAACCCCCATAATTATCTAAAATTTATATTTGTACTAAAAATGTTATAAAATTTAAAAGGTTGAAAATAATGTTATTCATGGTATCAAAACATGAAATACTACTTCAGAATAAAATTAATTACAATCATGATTACAATTTCTATGTAGATTGAATTTTTTTAATATAAAAATATAAGATAACTATATGGGCTTGATTTTCGCCAACTCCAATGAACTGCTCGGCCAAATTAACTTTTTGAAAAGAAAAACCATCTCTCTCTCTCTCTCTCTCTCTCTATATATATATATATATATATATATATACAAGTTAAACTACCTGAATGTTCAAAAAATTCAAACAAAAAGGTTATTTTTTGAGTTTCTGAACCGTCAAAAAGTGGAATTAGAACCTGAACTAATGGAACTTGAACAGTCCTTCGGCAGTTCAGTGGAGGTTCCAAATTTTTCTGAACCGATTACACTCACGAACTCCACTATGAGAAAATATATTAAAAGGGAAAAGATTCCAAGCACTTAAACCAAGAATTAGCATGCAACCTACAGCAACAGTACAAAGACTAAAGCTCAAACTAACACAAATGGCCAATATTGGATACACCATTGTCCATTATATTATATTATATTATATCATATCAAGAGCTACAGGCATGCACATCAATACACATTTCCAAACGTTCAGAAAGAAAAAGTGTGCTTCTGCATGTGGCAAAATATAAACAAGACTTTAGAATATTTTATAACCAAATTAATATGTAACCTCTTTGTTCTTGAACCTTTTTTTATTAATAGTTCTTAAGTTCTGAATGTGGGAGGTTATAAATCCAGATACGAATATTACATCTTTGGTGCAACTATAGCTGGAAATTTCATGTGTCTGTTAACTTTTCATTTAAAAGCCAATATTGAATTTATCCATTAACAAAAAAGATAATGATATCAACGTAACAGGATTTATGACAATAAAAGCTTACCAAAAGTATCCAATACTATCATATGTAAACAACAAAATAGTTCCAGAAGAGTTTAGAAAACATTCCCTATTCTTTCAAAAAAAACATTCACTTTTACCATAAGAAACTCAAGGATTTGCATATCAGAAATCATTACAATAACAACTCTTGTGAGGAACATACCCAAGCAAGCAGTAAGATATCTTCCAAAGCAATACATGGCAAATGATTCGTAGCAGTCCCTTAGTATCGCAGTATCAACACTAATTGATGGATTCATCAACGATATAATCTGTTTGGAAACAAAAGTTAGAAAAAACCATTACATACATCTTGAAGAGATAGTTTTTCTTGATAGTTTCTGAATGGTTGTGAAACTTTAGTTTGCTAACTTATTGAAAAGAAAAACCATTACATACATCTCGAAGTAGCAAACTAAAGTGTCTTCTCTTGATAGTTTTTCATTCCCTCGGCCACCCAATTTCCATAAAACAGCTTAGGAAAATGGATGTTGGTTTTAAGTTATTAAGATTTAAGAACAGTACCAAACAATTTTTTGCAGCCCAATGTTTATACTCCAGTAAACAAAGTTGAGATTTGATCACTCACAGATTCAATGGCGTAACAAGGAACCATTACAATAACTCCAATCAAAAACTTTTGCTCCTGACAAAAAAAAAACAACAAGAAGTTAACTGGGTCATATTAAAACAAAATCTTAGCAAACAGCAAAAATTAGACACCTATGTTGCACAGAAACTTCAATTCTAAAGCATTTCATGTTTCCAAAATGTTTCGGAATCCTAAACTCTCGGAAAAACTAAACGTTCTGGGTCACATCTCCGTAATTTAAAAAAATTGGAGACTCATTTCATAAAATTTGAAAAACTCAGTTTTCCCAGAATGTAAGTGATTTCAGACGTGGATCAATGTTAATCACATGTCCATTAAATCCTTAGTATTTTCTAGATCATCTTCTACGGGCGTTCAAAATGACAAAATTCTTCTTTTCCCTCTATTATGTGACTTGTATGTAAAAAAAATTAGTGTGTATATATATATATATATATATATATAGAAAAATTAAATATACATTCTCATAATTTTGAAAAACTATACATATATCATATATTATTAATCACAGGTTTCCCATTCCTATGAACTTTAGTTAACATAGTTAGACACTAAATATGGGAAATATTACCTCAGGATTCTTGTAAGCAGAAAGGTGCTCGAACAAAAGAAACAATGACAAGCAAAGTGATAGCAGCACAAAAGCAGCGGCAATTATAGTTGCCCATAATGGAGGTGAGTAGCCTAAAAGAGGAATTAAAAGATCCTGATACTTCATGGGCTACGTTTGCTTACTTCTAACTTTCTGATAGCCAGCAGCATAACGAGAATCGCAGATTTCAAGGCTGCTACAACATCACAATCAAGTCGAAAACACCCAAAAAGGTTAAGGGTAGTGACCTGCTAAAGACAGGAAAAAACCATACAACCATCCATAAAATATGTCAAACTATGCAGCAGCTTTTGACAAAAAGTACTGATTTCTTTATGTTCTGGACAAATTTAACGAAACCCCAAAGTTCAATTGAGTCACAATTCGATTAAAAAAGAAAAGCTTGGTATTAATTCAGAAGGCACATTTAAACAATCAAAAAGAAGTTTCCGTTATTTTTTTGTTCAGTTGGCGGGCAACCAAAGAAAGTGCCCCCAACCCAATTACAAAACTGATGATCGCAAATTGAAAACGAATAAGAAATGGAGACAGATAACTTACAGTAATGAAATCCGAAAAAGAGAGAAAAGGAAGGAAGAGCTTAAATTTGGGACCCAATAAAAATTCGGTAATGAATTGAAGAAGGAGCTTAGAAAAAACATGAAATAGCGACAGTCTGAGGAGAAATCAAAGTCGCCTCTCTCCTCCTCCTCTACGGGGACCACCAGACGCCACCCTCTCAACTCTCATCTACGCCTTGATTTTAATATCACTTCTACACTTTACTTCATTGCTAACTGTAACTCGCCTAAAAACCTTTTTTAATCAAATCGGTTTTAAAAGCTCATTCAACTTTCATTTTGTTTTAATAAATTTCTTTTTTTTTTATTTATTAATCATTGTAATAAAACAAACCATTCATCATTTCAGATCGAAATAGGAATGTGATAAACAAGTTAAAAATTACTTTTTAGTTAAAAAAAAAATTATATTTTTTATTTATTTGAATTTAATTCAAATTCAAACGTTTAAGCTAAAAAAGTAATTTTTTTTATTAGACTTTAGTAAAAAAAGTAAAAAAGTTTATTATAGTCTTTATGTTATAAGTAGACCTGGGTATGGGTCGGGGTCGGACCAAGTCTGTCGGGCTTTTAACAAAGCCTGATGAGTCCAAGCCCAGCCCAGCACGTAAGAAATTTAGCCGGGCTCGGATTGGATCCGGGCCTAAGATATGAATCCTAAGTCCGCCCGTCCAAACCCATTTGTATATTAAAAATATATTATAATTTATATATTATAAATATATAAATATATATTATAATTTCTATAATATCATATCAAAAATTTTATTTTTTAAAAAAAATATCACAGCAAACTTGATTTGTATTTATATTTATAAAAATATATTATAATTTATATAAATAAATAAATATATATATATATATGTTATATAGTATATCGGGCCGGACCGGACCGATATAAAATTCGTAAAGTTCAAACCCGTCCAGTTTTTGATGGATTTATACGGGCTTGGGCCGGGCCTAACAACATTGTTAAGTGTCCAAGCCCGGCTAAATAGGCCTGGGTCTGGGCGGGCCGGACGGGCTCACCGACCCATGCCCAGGTGTAGTTATAAGTAAAAAACTTTTTATCTCATGTATATCACTAGCTTGAAATGTTTTGAATGATTTTTTTTTCTCAAAAAATTTCACATACGGGACAATTCCAATTTGAAAATGAAAGTTTTTTTATCTGCAAATTTTGTTATGCTTATGTAAATTCACTAAAACCAGTAATAAATCCAAATGATAAACCGATCTCATAGATCAAAACAAATCATTTCGGAATAAAATAGAAAGAAATTCTGTTCAATATTTGAAATTGTACCGGGCAATCAAAGTTAAATACAAATTGCAAAAAAGACGGAACAACATCAAAAAAACATGGGACAATAATAAGAACGAGAGGATTTTGCTAAAGAGTGAGCCACCTCATTCGCTTGTCGCCTTACAAAACAAACAGAATAATTGTTGTTGAGAAGAAGAGAGCGACAACATGACACCAACGAACCAAACTCCGATATATCGTCAGTTCTGGAATTAATAGCATCGACCACAGATTTCGCATCCGACTCAAAAACCATATAACTATATCTCTCCTCCGTCACCCATTTCAGCGCCGAAAAAAGTGCCAAAGCCTCACACTCTTGCACCAATGGTACTCCAACCACAGTTACGGTTCTTGCTGCAACAAACCTTCTATCCTCGTCTCTTAAAACAGCGCCCATCCCAACCTGTATGGTATTCCCAAAACAGGTCGCATCCACATTATATTTTAGACCCGAAGACGGCTTCCGCCACTGAACTTCAGAAAGACCCACTATAGCCCCCACAATACCACCCTTTGCAGTAGCTCTCACCTTTCTCTAGTCCCTCAGAACCTTGGCAGCCACTATAATAGCTTGGAATGAACTTTCCACTATATTCTGCCACAACTTCTTAGTTCTACTTCTCCATAGACTCCACAATATCATTAGGCATTTCTCCCCATTAAAGCTAGATAAAACAGTCATAGCAGCAAAAATAAAATCCAAAAAACTATCAGCTGCATCCGCCAAAGGTTGCAAAAGCAACAATAAACCCGCATCCCTCCAAGTACTAACAGCAAAGGGACATAAAATGAATAGGTGTCAAGCATCTTCAAGATCATTACCACATACAACACACCTATCCACCGGGATCAATAATCCTTTCATGCACAAATTAAAACGCAATGGCAAACAATTTATAGCAAGACACAAGACAAAAAATCTAACTTTGTAAGGAATATTTGTCATCCAAATTTTATCCGAATCACCCATAACAACCAGACGATCATTTGGAGCCATCACCTCTGTTGCCAATGCATAAGCACTCTTTACCGTGAACAGACCCGACTTGCTTTCATTCCAAATTGGACTATCCAATGCAATTCCAACTCGAGGAGGTAGTTTCAGATTTTCCTTAACATCTCTCTCCAAAAATAGCTATCTTAACAACTCAACATCACAGTCACTAGTTCCATGAATAAATAAATTACCAACCTTCAAATCTTCAAGGGCATTAATGATTGGCGTTTCCACCTTCAACTTTCCTTTATCACGGAGCCAAGGATCATTCCAAACATTAATGGACTTTCCATCTCCAATCTTCCACCTAAAACCTTCATTTAGCAACAATTGAGAGCTCCAAAGACTCCTCCATATAAAACTCGGGGAATTACCCAAACGAGCTTGAAGAAAATCCCCCCCCCCAAGGAAGTGTTTTGCTTTGAAAATTCTACTTACAAGAGAATTTGGGTTTGACAACATATGTCAACCATGCTTCCCCAACATTGCCAAATTGAAAGCCGTGAAATCACGAAACCCGAGTCCTCCATTATTCTTTGGAATACATAACTTCTCCCAACTCAACCAGTTTAGACTACGTTCACCCTCCTTCTTCGAACCCACCAAAAAGAGTTGAGCATCCTTTGTGTTGTAACTCATCAACAGTAGAAACTGGAAAAAGGAAAACATTCATACAATAAACCGGAATAGCTTGAGCAGCCGTTTTAATGAGCACAACCTTCCCCGCCTTTGACATTGTTTTACCCCTCCAAAGTTATAATTTGTTCCACAGTTGTAATTTGTTCATATAAAATCACTTCCTTATGATATGTGGTGATATTTTAACATATGGACTTGACATGCCGTACGTTTTAAAATTTATTTACCCAAATAATTAATAAGATTAAAACAAGAAAACAAATCTCTAAACTACAATTTATCAAGTCTAGTTGTCAAAATATCATCATATGTTAATAATTCCCTATTAAATTTCCATCCAAATTGGATGAAATTTCACCAATTAGGATAGTTCAGTGACCAAATGATAAAATGTTGGATAGATCAAACGCCAAATGGCAATATTCCTTGGATCAATCGATGTCCAAATAGTGATTTAAGCCTGTAATTCATAATAAAAACGCGACTCAACCAATCTTTAATCACCAAGATAAATTCTTCTATTTCTTTCCATAGAATCTTGCGATTAGGTTCAAGTTCGGCCGTCCAAGATTAATTTTGTGAATTACTATACCCAGCCATGAATTCCCACCCCTAGCCCTGTGAAAAGATCGAACTACCCTTTACCCAAAATTTGAAAAAACACAAAACCTCTCAAACACCCTACACACTCTTTGATCAAATCTGTACTAATTTGTGAACCAAAACATGGAGCGTAACAACAACCGTAAAAGGAAAGCGAAAATGATAAGATTTACCGTTTTTGTTTTTTGATTTAAGCTTAAAAATGGAATCTGTGGACGATTTTTCAAAAACGCCGGAATCACAGTCGGGCGTATGAACATCACGTCCGACCTACGGTTCCGGCGTATGAATATCACGCCCGACCTGTGGTTCGGGCGTGATAGCCTCATGCCTGCACCATAGGTCGGACGTGATATTCATATGCCGGAACCGTAGGTCGGGCGTGATGTTCATACGCCCGAGGGGTTTTTGAAATTTTTAAAAAAAAATTATATTTACATTTTAATTAAATTGTTAAATGTTTAGATTAATTTGGGGTTAATTTATATGTGAAATTTTGATATTAATTTGATTATAATTTATATGTTAAATTTTTAGATTAATTTAGTGTAATTTTGTAGATTTTTAGTTAAATTTAATTAAATTTTTATAATTTTTCGTTTGTTTAATTTAGTTTAACTAAATCTTTATTTTGTTAATTAAGGTATTTACGGGTTTAATTCAATAGCGGACTAATTTTTTTACGGGTTTAATTCAACAACGGACTATTTTTTTTTACGTAACAGGTATTTACGGGTTTAATTCAATAGCGGACTAATTTTTTTGACCTCCCGACATGCGGGCGTGTGGTTATCACGCCCCACCGTGAGATCGGACGTGTGGCTATCATGCCTCACCGTGTGGTCGGGCGTGATAGCTCCACGCCTCACCTTGTGGTCGGGCGTGTAGCTATCACGCCCGACCACACGGTGAGGCGTGATAGCCACACGCCCGCGTGTCGGGAGAACAAAAAAAATAGCATTTTCCCACCCTTAACCCATGAAAGGGCATTTTCGTCATTTCACGGGGCTAGGGGGTGGGAATTTGAGGCTCGGTATAATAATACCCTTAATTTTCAGGAATTAATAATTTATCGGCTGTTTGCTTCTCTCATGACTGGTGAGAAAAAACTTGATTTTACATATATATAAAAGAAAACTCGATTTTACATATACAAAACCAAGAAGAATAATAATTTCTTAGCTTTAGATTATTATTATATGATTTGAATTGTAGTTAATATATTAGTTTTACTATTTTTTTTGGTAGACAAAGTATATTAGTTTTACTATTTAATATTTATTATTTCTAAAATAGTATTAAATTTAGATATGAAAAAAAAGTACATGTTGCTGTCGTGTGACTGAGAGGTCACGGGTTCGAGCCTTAGAAGCAGTCTCTTGTTAAAAAATTGGTAGGGGAAGGTTTGCTCTCAGTACACCCTTCTGATGGAACCCTTCCCCGGACCATGCTTAAGCGGGGATGCGTAGTGCACCCGTCCCTCTTTATGAAAAAAAGTACACAATGTGCTTAGGGCCTCCAAAATGCTGGAAACAGCCCTGGAGAGATATGTAGTCTCCTTCTCCTCCTTGTTCCGTCAAGTCTCAACGGCTGCCCTTAGTTTGTGGATCTATCGTGCCTTCTCCCGATTAACTCGGTGTAGGTTATTTGTGCTCAGTAATACGAATTCCGATTTTCCATTGCAATCAACTGCACTACAAAAAGCAATTTGATAATCCGTATTCGTATTCATTTACATAGGTGTTATAAACCTTCATTTTGTTTTGAATGTATGCTATACAAACCAATTCAATAATTTTAGTGAAATTGTTAAATTTACAAATAAAGAAAACTTCAAATCTTACAAAATTTTAAATCACAAAAATATTTTAGTAAATACGTAACTAAAACACAAAATTTACTTTTGTTTCCTCTATTAATGTAATTCCGATCTAATTAAGCTTGTTGATATGTCTGCATATCAGTAGCGCTCACCTGGACCCTGAATGACCAAATAAATTTGGTCATTCACCGTTAGATCTAGGATCATTATAATCGTGCGGTGGTGGATATCCAAAACATCCTAAAGTGTAGATTTAGTGATCCTAGATCTGATGGTGAATGACCAAATTCATTTGATCATTCAGGGTCCAGGTGAGCTCTACTGGTCTACGTATCGAGAGAAATAACCTTATGTATAAAGTCAATAACTACTCTTACCCGAATAATTATCGCAAGGAAACGATTCCCTGTTAACTATTCGTCTCAGTTTGGGGATAATTTGCGTGGATCGCTGAAGCTCAAATTGCCGAAGATGGAGAACACGGCAATTCTGAAAGAGTGGTTTGGGCGAGTCGACTCGGAAAGCACCGGTAGCATCACTGCAACTCAGCTTCAGGTCGTCTATCTTTCCCGTTTGTATTGTTTTACTAATTTTATTATGATTATATCTTGGTAAATTATTATTTTCATTTATTGCTCAGAATGCCTTAGCTGTTGGTAATCTCCAATTCCCTCTCTCTATTGTCCAGCAAATGATCAGGTTATTAATATATTTGTATGTTTGCCTTTTTAATTCTCACTCTTCTAATATCCATCGGAAATTGCGCCTCCAATTCTTAGAATTTTGTTTTTGCAGGATGTATGACTTTGATAGGAATGGGACTATGAGTTTTGGAGGTTTCTGTTCTCTACTGAATTTTTCTTTTCTTTTTCTACACCAAGCTTAAGTTTTCTTATCCTCATTTGATCAAAATCTCTATCTTTATGCAGAATTCATTGCTCTGAATAAATTCCTTATAAAGGTTTGTACTTCTGTCACGAGCCTTGCCTTCTTTTCCACCAATTGAGATTGAAATGTATTCTATCCATATAATCTGCTACAGATCAACATATGTACAATTTCTTCATTCCATTTCATTATTCTTTTCCTGTCTTATGCTATGTATTTAATTGATTACAAGGGAACCTGTATGCTTCCGTATTGTATTTAAATGAAATTCTTTCAAAGCCGTGTTTTGTAAAAATATATAAGTTGATCATATTCAACATTTTATGTGCAATTTGCCTGATGGGGCAGTGTTTGAAGCCAGCGTTTGTAAATTGGAGCAAATCATATGCTCGGTGCAGGAACAGATGAAAGGAGATAAAAGCAGCATATGTATGGGCTCTTGGGTAATATCTCAGGAAAGTTCTATTGAAATCTACTCACTTTTCAGTTGAAGTATGCTGCATTTCCCCTACTCCTCCTTCAAATAATGGATGAAGCTATTCATGGAACTCATAGAGATCAAGGTAAGAGTAGTCAGGAATTTCAATTCAAAATGTTAAAAGGTTGGAAAAAGCAGTACTTTGGGAGCATCATATGGCTAAATTATGACCTATCTTCATCAAAGGAATATGGGCCCTGCATAAGCTTGACATTTGTAGTTCAAATCCCTCAGACAACTGTAGTTTCACATGGAAAATAATAGCAATGAACCAAGATGTAGCATTGTTTGGATACTTGTATTTTCTTCCCTGAAGGTGGATTCTGGCAAGGCCAAAACAGTACATGACAATTGTTATTTCATCTCCTTTGGAAATATGCTGTAAACTTAAGAGTGAGAACAAATTTATCAAAATAAATACTGGTATAAATAAGTCTGATATGTTTTCAGTATGTTGATGGCCACAAAAGTTAGGGTGTGCATAATTGCCAGGTATAACTTCCCTGTGCTTATGTTATGAAAATCACGAACCAGATATCCAGCTCATGTTTTCCAAGAGTCACTGGAGCAGTTGCATTACGCTGGCAATTCTGAGTTGGAAGTGAATGAAATAAAGTGTTCTTTGTAAAAGAAATAACTGGCACGCAAAAGGTGCAAGATAAACAATTTAGATTGTCCATTTAGAACTGCTGCAATGGCTACTGCATCTGGCGATTACCAACTTGGGGAACTTATAAATGGAAGGTGAGGTGCGAAGCTGCAATAGTTCGTGTTATTGGAAGCTAATATAACGATGCAATCAGATGTTTATCAAGCTTGTTACTTATTTCTTAAGATTTAAAGGATCTGAGTTCGTCTGTGCATCCACCTGAAGCATGCTGGACTAAAGCTTCTAATTTGTTGTCAGAGGTTAGGACAAATTGGATATTTTTGCTTAATGCAATTTATGCTATAGTTAGAATCCTAATTTGTTGACTTGGTTATTTAATGGTTACTGTTGGCAGCAGACAAGGTTTGAGCAGATGATAGTGTCTACTCCTGATTAATATCAATTAAATCTGGATTCTGACTGTTTTAATAGTCCTTAAGAAATGGCTTAGTAAGATGCCAGAAGAAGTTGAAGAGAATGTGAGAAAAGTTGGCGGCTGTTCCACTTACAAAACTGCCTCTCTTCTAGGAAGTTTGTGTTTAGGGTGGGGAACGTGTCATTTTACATAGTTTGCCAACTAAATCTTTTGCATTTATATATCCAGCACTGTTTCAATATAAAGTTCAATTTGGGAAAAATGTCATAGAACATCATTGACTAGTTATTACTAATATTTAGATGACAGTTCATTTTTAATGGATCTTTGATATGTAACTTCCAAACAAGGAACAAGGATATGTTCAAGAATTTGTGATGTTTAATCTGAATCACACTGTTTGATTTGTTTGCAGGTTCAGCGTGCCTTTTCTGATCTAGAAAGGTAAATTTAGTATCCTTTTGTCAACATGCTAGTATTATTTAGGTTAGCCAAATTTATGCTTCTGGTACTGTAAACCATATTTCATCGCTCTAATAAACTTTAACTTGCCTTTAAGCATTATAATGGTCTAATTTTGTGTTAGTAGAATGAATTGTATAGTTAGAGACTCTCTGAAGGAAATATGCTATGGTCCCTTCATTATGATAAAAATATCTTCTCTGTCTTAACTGTGGCAACTTTTGAATTGTTACAGGGGTCGTGGGTACCTTGTTCATGATGATGTAAATGCGGTAGGTTCTCTCTCACACAAGCGGAAAAAAATAAAAAATAAAAAATCCACTTTGTGGCTAAGATGAAGTTTAGATGATGAGCATCATTTTTGTAAATATATCTAGTTTAAGCCAGCCCTACTTCATAAATTTTTCTTCCCCCTTTGAACCCTACTACTTATCTGGTTTCTCACAGTTGAAGTTGATTACACTTTACAGGGATTGGTGAAAATTGGTTTCTCGCTAGACTCTCCAGCTTTCTACACAGTCTGTGAAGTAAGGCTTCTAATTTATATAATGAATGAGATGAGTCTAGAGATGATAAATTATTTTTGTAAGAAACATTAGATGAAATACGTCCCTCATCTTTAATGAGGGTTAATTTGGCATAATCTGTTTCAATTTCTTCAATTAGAGCCATATGGTAGATATAACTCATGCTGAATTGTATCTAATTTCCTGTTGATGACTTGGAGACTGGTCCTAAATACTTAAACTTGTGTTTATTTGTCAGAGCTTTGATGAAAAGAAGAGTGGAAGGTTTCGTCTGGATGATTTCATTTCTCTTTGTATCTTTTTACAGTCTGCTCGGTGCGTTATCGTAGACCTTTGTTCTGCATTAGTTATGTTAAATGGCAGCAGGAAGTTTGTTATACAGAATTAATTATATTATATGGATAAATATGGTGCAGGAATCTTTTTAATTCGTTTGACACAGCTAAGGAAGGCAGAATTAGTCTTGACCTGAACCAGTTTGTGTATTGCAGTAAGTAGATTAGTTTTGATATGAACAATATTTTTAGTTTAAAAAAAGGATACAATTAGTTGATGCTCTTCTGTGTGGTGTCATGCAGCTGCTAATTGTAGAATATGAAGCCAAAGTTGAAGTTGTTCACTACAAATAAAAGCAGTGTTGTTGCCTTTTCATACAAAATCTTAGAAAGCTCCTCTTTTATGACATTTCTTATGTATAGTGGAAGGAAATATTGGGATCGTTGCGAGGGTTAACATTTTGAATTATGTTATGGAATTTATTTTTTTGCAAATAAATTTTTGTTTAATAATATGCACTAGAAAGCCAAGAGAATATATATAGTGAAACTGACAATTTCAGAATTTGGCCATCGACACTAATGGTGAAAGATCCTTCTCAAAACACTTTCATTAAAAAATGACCAATGAAAAGAAATACTACCAAATAATGATTGCACTTTAAAGGAGAAGAAGAGAGTTCCAAACAAACACCAAATAATGTACTACGAGCTTTACAATTGAAGAGAGGATAACCTTTAAAACATTGAAAGTAAGTACAAATCTCTAACGCATGTTTTTATAATTTTATACTTCAACTCCGCAACTAAATCATGGGATAGAGTTTGAAAAGGGCTTCTTTCATACGTAGAGCATAATCATTTATCTTAAGTCCAAATGTTTAAATCCTGTAGAAAAGGTTATCTTTTGTCATTAGTAGTACTAGTGAATGGGAAAAGATTCTAGTACCATAAACATTTAATTTTTTTTATTATGATCTCTAAATTTTAAAATTCAACATTACCACACCTGAACTTTGTATTTTACTAGTATAATGATCATTTTTATGGTTGATCAAGATGATCACTTCAATAGCATGTAATCTTCTAGTGTAGATCTAATGGAAATGATATCCTAGACAATTTAAATTTTTCAATTTTTTGGTTTTAAAGGCATTTAAGTGTTGTACGGTTAGAAAAAAAAAATGTTTGCTTAGAGAGAGTTAAAAAAAAATGGTGATTTAAAAAATCGAAAAATCATGATTTCATGGTAAATATGATTTTAAATAATTTTAACTTTTAGAATTTTCTATTTTAAGATCGTCATCGGTCATTTTGACTTGATCGATAATAAAAATGACCATTATTTTTAGTAAAGTGTAAAGTTTAGGGGTCATACTATCCAATTTTACAGTTAAGAAGCCACGATGAAAATAAAACCAAAGTTGAAAGGTTATAGGTATAATTAATTTTAGCCAACTTTAGCCTATCATCTTCCATGAGTGATCTTCACTCATTTGGAGATCAATCTTTGCTAATAGGTCATGTGAACCCATGATAAAATTGTTTCATGTTAAATTTTATATGCTTCCTAGAATTGTCGAATAAAAGACTGATTCATTTTAAACTGCATATCATATAACAAATCAATAAGATTAGTAGTTATGATCTCATCTTCATGGGTCTCATTCTCACCAATGGATATTCTCTTCAAGAAGGATCGAGATTTGGTTTGAAAATTTGTGTAATTAATGAATAGCATGTCTAAGGCTACTAAACCACTGCTAAATTTGATGGAGCATGCTTAGGCTACTTGTAGCGTTAATATGCCTCCTTGACTTTAGGGGTAATATCCGTAGCTAGTTGTATATATAACATGTAATACAAAAATATCCGTAGCTAGTTACTTGGTAATTTGGGCCATAATTTCTGGGTTCAGTTGGTTTCACCATACTAATCATCTCCTCTTACTTAGATCGACTTCTCCCCTTAATATGGCTGCTATGCATTCAACGGTTGTTCCTCACGTGTCGTCGCTCACTTTTTTTTTATCGTTGCCATGCATCGACGCGTGATGCCACTAGTTCATCTCTGGCTTCATGGACATAAACATGACACCCAAAAATCCTCATATTATAATAATCTACATGTATATCATTTACAATTAATTAAAGCAGACAAAAAATGATTCACTAAATGACAATATGAAAGCTTTTGCTGAAAAGTCTTGATATCGTACAAAATTTGACAACATGCAATGAACCTTTTCTAACATGGTTCTATTCATTCACTCAACTACACCATTTTGTTGTGGTGTTCTTGGAACTGTGAGATGTCTAGAGATGTTTATATCTTTATAAAATATGTTGAATTCACCCTTACAAAAAAAAAATCCAAGTCACTATTAGTATAGAGACATTTTAATTTTCATACCACTAGTTTTTCATTGCTTAAAAGTGTGAAAGGCATCCTTTTTTTTTTTTTTTTGTGCTTCAAGAAATAAGTCCAAACCTTTCTATGGTAATAATCAATGAAGGTAAACCTATGTCAAGCGCCACCTTTTAAAGGAACACGTGTGGAGCATATAGGTATGGATGGATATAATCTGAAGTACCTTTTTGTTTTGGGAGCACCAATGTTGAAATTGTGACTTTTGTACTTGTTAAAAATTCACTGCTCATAAAACTCCATCAAGGTTATTTGGCAATAGGAGATCTTTTTACTTAGCATGAAAAAGTATTTCTCACTCATGTGGAAGCCTTATTTTCCACAATTTTGTAATGTGCAACTCTAGTATGGAAGAGAAAAACTGATAGTATAAGCATACTTTTCATTATTAAATTTTATTTGTCGTTGTAATAGATTTCAAAATAAATGTTTCTTTTACCTCTCATACTCATTAGTTAGGAAAAATTATGTGGCAGAACAAAACATTTATTTTAGACTAATAAAATGATAAAAATAAAATAAAATAAGGGGAGTATAAAAATAAACTATGTGGTTTGGGTCATTTTCAAACATAAACTATGTGGTTTAAAAGTTGGCAAACATATACCTTGAGGTTGATTTCGTTAGCAAACACAGTTCTTATGGTTGAGCTCATCAAACTAGTCATCTCTATTCTCTCTTCTCTCTTCCTCTTCACCATCTCTCTCCATTAAAAAAATACAGAATGAGATTGAGAGGTGAAATCAAATCAAGTTTACAAATCTGAGTTCTTATGGTTGAGCTCATCAAGCTTGGCTCCAGTAGCACATACTCTTGCTTCTACCTCCAAAGATCTATCTTCCATACCAACAGTTAAAGCTTTTGCATCTGCCAAATTTGAGTCAGAAGCATGCTTGATCTGTATGCGCTCCTGATGCAAGTCCCTTAGTACTCCTTGAAGCTGTAGGGCACCCTAAAAATTCACAAAATAAAGAGAGTAAATGGATCTGATGCAGAGAAAAAGAAAGAAAGAAAGAGATACATACCGAATACCAAAGATAGCCAAATTTTAGAGAAAAACTACCACAAATAGACAGTTACAACAACATTGTAGTAGCCTTGCAGATCAAACCATAAGAACTCAGAGTTGGATATGAAATTGGAAGAAGTAGAAGCTCCTGAAACAGAGGGAGCACTTATTCATAAGAATGGAAAGGATTGCAAAAGCAAATCACAAATTCTCATTGAAAAGATTATAGCAGAAGAAAGAAGACAAAAATGGTTACAACAAAAATAGCAAGGAAAGAGAAAGCAGTAAAGGATAATTATCAGCGTCCATGTATCTTGATGATGATGGGCAAGAAAAGTGCAGAAGGAAAAATGAAACGATGTGTTTTTGTTGAATGAGTGGTAATTGGAATTGGGGATTAATAGGGGATTTGGTATTTTAGGGATTGAAATTTGACCGTTGCAGAATCCCCTGTTTGTATTCATTTCATTACCATCCCTCAAGCTTGGCAAGGTAAGGACTGAACATGCCAAGTTTGGAAACCAGAAATTTTAGTTGAGGAGAATGTTGAGCTTTAGTAAATAGGTCAGCAAGCTATAAAGCATAAGGGATTGGCACTAGTCAGATCAAACCAGATTATACCCATTCACGAACAACATGGCAGTCAATATCGATGTGTTTAGTTCTTTTTATGGAAGACTAGATTTTGAGCAATGTGAAGAGCGGAAGCGTTATTGCAGGGCAGAATCAGATCGAGGCAAATAAAGATCATGAAGAAGGTTAAGCAACCAATGAAGTTCACAAGATGTAGATGTCATGGCTCGATTCTCAGCCTCCGAAGAAGAACGGGACACAGTGCTTTGCTTTTTCGAGCCTCATGAGATTAGAAAAGTCCTAAAGAAGACTGTATAGCCCACGATGGAGCAGCAAGAATCAGGACAGGAAGCCCAATCTGAGTCTGAAAGGCTTGTAGCTGCAGCTTGTTGCTGGAAGGAAAATAAAGTCCAAGGCCTGGTGTCCCTTTGAGGTAACGAAGCACTCGATGTGCCCGGTGAAGGTCATCAATTGTGGGAGCATACAAATGTTGAGATAGATTATTAACGATGTAGGAGAGCTCAAGACGAGTGTGTGTTGTGTATAATACCAATCAAGCGGCGATAAGCTGTAATATCGTTGAGTGCAACTGCTTGAGGTGTAGGTTTAAAATTAGGGACAACTGGTGTGGCAACTACTTTGCTCTCTAGAAAATCATAATCATTGAGCAATTCCAATACATACTTTCTTTGACACACATGCAACCCTTTGCTACTTCGAGCAAATTCAAAGCCGAGGAAGTAATGCAGTGGCCCGAGATCCTTGATACTGAAAGTGTGATGCAAAAATTGCTTAGTGTGATTGATGGAAGCAATATTGTTACCTGCTAGAATGACATCATTAACATAAACCAATAGGGTACTAAAGTCATCACCTGTGCCTTTCATAAATAACGAAGGATCAGATGGTGCTTGAAGAAAATCGGCTTGTTTAATGGCAGTTGTGAACTTGATGTTCCATTGGCGGCCTACCCGTCGAAGCCCATATAGAGATTTCTTCAAGAGACAAGCTTGGTTGGGTTTAGCTGTTTGAAAGCAAGGCGACAGTGACATGTAAACTTCCTCATTTAGATCTCTATGAAGGTACGCGTTGTTGATATCAAGTTGTTCAACATGCCAATTCTTTGCAATTGCTATTGTTAAGAGAGTTCGTATGGTGGTGAACTTCGCAACATGAGCAAAAGTTGAAATGAAATCAATACCTTCTTGCTGTGTGAAGCCTTTGGCTACCAATCGAGCCTTCAAGCGTTCGATGCTACCATCTGACTTATGCTTGAGTTTAAAAACTCAACGGCACCTTATTGGAAATTTCTCCTTTGGTAAATCCACCATTTCTCAGGTATGGTTGTTTTCTAATGCAAGTAACTCCCCATTCATGGCCTGTCACCAATTAGCATCTTTTGTGCATGTGCAAAGGTGTTAGGTTATGTATGGCGTGTGATGTTAATTGAGAAAGCCCTTTTAGTTGGTGAAAGGTTATCGTAAGATAGGGTTTGTGAGAGAGGGTAGGAGGATTTGGTGTGGAAGGGGAGGTGTGATCCTTGTGAAAGAGCTATGTGGTAATCATTTAGATATGTAGGAGGGTGAGTTTGTCTACTGGATCTGTGAGCATTTGGTAACTTTGGTGGTGGCGGTTGAAGTGGGATATCATTTTGTTCTTCTGATGAAATGGGAATAATATCAAGGTGTGGTGTGGTAATGGGCGTCGCATCATCAAGGGGATCAAAGGGGTCTTCTGAAGGTAACGATGGATGAAGGTTATCCAGTTCATCATCATTGCAAAAGGAAAGATGATCTGGTGAACCATGTGAGCTAAAAGGAAAATGAGCTTCGAAAAATTTGACATTCCTAAACAAAAAAATTTGTGTTAGGAATAACATTCTACATTTTGAATCCCTTAACACCATTTTTGTATCCCATAAATACACATTTAAGAGACCTGTCTATGAATTTAGTTTTATGTCTATCTAAGGTTGATGCATACCTCAGGCATCCAAAAACTCTTAAATGTGTCAAGTCTGGCTCGATTTTGTATAAAACTTGGTAAGGTGTTTTATTGTCAATGGCTGAAGAAGGGAGTCTATTAAAAAGATAGACTGAATGACTAGCTCCTTCAGGCTAGAAAACAGTAGGCATAGAACTTTGTAGCAATAATGCTCTAGTTATTACCATGATATCTTGATGTTTTCGTTCCATCCTACCATTTTATCGTGGTGTCTCAGGGCAAGAAGTCTAGTGAATGATCTCATACTTAGCATAAAATTCGGGAATTAAGAACTCTGGTCCATTATCAAATCTGATAATTTTAATGTTCTTATGAAATTGAGTTGAAACATATGCATGAAATTTTTGCAGTGCTTCCCTTGCTTCACCCTTAGTTCTTAATAAAAGGCCCATGTATATCGACTGTTATCATCTACTATTGTAAGAAAATAGTGTTGATCAGTAAATGATTCTTTCATTAGACCCCAAATGTCAATATGGACAATACCAAATACATTTGCTGCTATACTAGAACTTAATTTGAAAGATAACTTTTCTGTTTTGCACTTTGACAGACATCACAGGGAGTACTAGGTGATAAATTGCTTAAAGATAAAGAATCCTTTAGCTTGGATAATATACCAAAGGAAGGATGGCCAAATCTCAAATGCCAAATATTGTTATCTGTGCAGACTGACATGGTTGCAGGTGAAGGAGAATTTGAAAAACTGGGTAACGGTTGAACTAGATGGTATAATCCCCTTTTCTCTCTAGTTAAGCCAATCATCTCCCACCTTGTAAGATCATGTATTGTACATGTTTTTCCAGTCACAATCACACACAACTTGTTAGTCTCTATCAGCTTGCTATAGTAGAAATTAAATTATACTCAAACTGTGGGACACATAACACTTTTCGCAATATGAAATTTGGACTTAAAACTGTTGGTCCCTTATAACGTTACACGTATAGTTCCAAGGGGGGGTTAGGAACTATTTAAAAATTTTAAGTTAGGGCAGACTTCTTTTTCGTGAGAAAAAGGTTTTAACAGTGGCGCTGAGTGAATAGCAAGATACTGGCTTAGTCAACTAGTGACTAGATCAGTTTCTTTACTTAAGTCAGGAGATAGCACTAAGAGTCTATTCCTGAACTCAGATATTCAATGCGCACAACTCAGCTTGACCTCTTTACTTGGTCAGTTTTTGTTTAAGCAAGCAATAAATATATAAAGGAGTTTAAGGTTAGAAATATGTTACTTAGCAGATTTATCCAGGTTCGGCCTCCAAGCCTACGTCCTGTCCCCGAAACACGTTCCGAGATTTCGAATTCTCTACTGAGCTCTTTAACGGTAGAGCATCAAACCTTTTACAATCTTAGCAACTGAGTATAACAAGAGTACCTTCCTCTATACCTCTACTCAATCCTAATCTCTCGCTGAGTACTATAACCGAGTACTCAGCCTCTCCTTTCTAATCTCTAGAAATGATAAGTGTTTGTCCTAAACAATGATTGCTAAGACACCTTAGATGATTGAATAATCACTCTAGACTTTTACACAAAAGATATGAAATTTAGTGTAAGATTGCTTTGCTTTTGCTTGCAGAACTTTGCGTAGAAATTTGGTCAGCGTAATGGCTTGATCAAGTTATTTCTAGAATGAAGCAACTGATGGCACTATTTATAGAGACGTCTGAGGCATCGGTCATTTCGAATTTCGAAATAACCGTTGGAGGGAAACGGCTTCCTGTCGTTGTCATCCTGACTTGCTCAGAGCTCTCGGCCAATCAGATTAGAGTATCTTCTGTCCTCGGTCAGCTTTTGGTCAGCTCGGTAGAATGTCTCTCCATTTATGGTAAGGTCAACTAGACAGCATACTGTGTCGTCTAAACTTTACCCAAAGTAGAAACACTTTGTCTGGAAGTTGTTCTTCGCCAGCTGCTGTCTTGTACGCTTTGTCGAATCAACTCAGCAGCTTCGTCCCGAAGTTGTTCCACGAGGGTCTTCTAGATCCTTCTTCCGCTGAGTTGCATTTTGTATATAACGACAGCGTTTTGACATACGCGGGCCGAGTTGCCTTAAGCTGTTTGACTTGGGCTTTGACTTCCGTATTGGGCTTGGGCCTTTTAAACTTTGTATCTTATAAACAATTTAACTCAACATTGAACAAACACATTAGTAGTATAAATCAAAGCATTTAAGCTTAGTGTGTTTAGAATATGTTTTTAATTATACTTAAATAATTTTGTCAAATCAAAATTATGTGGAAAGGTGTTTCAACAAAAACAACTATACCCATATAGGGGACCAACACAGAATCACCATTAGGAAGACTAACACTGCAGTTCAAGATAGGTTCACAGGAGTTAAAAAATTTCTTGTCACAGATTATATGATATGTGGCACCAGTATCTATTATCCAAGCTTCTTTGGATGTATGATGAGAGTGTGAGCTTAGGATTATACCAGATGCATCATTCTTGATATATGTATTGACACTGTTGTTAGATGGGCCCCATTCGAACTGGACTGTGGTAGCAGATTTATTAATTTTTGATACTGGCTTTTGGTCAAGACAAATTGATCTGCTGAATGATTGGCACACTCTTCTTCTTCTCCTGAATCACATTCTTATGGATCCATAACCATCCCCTGTTGCTGTGCTGCATAATTAGCTTTAGAATAAGCTTGTTTCCCCTAGTTTTTAGGTTTATTGCTACCATAATTTGAGGGATACCCAGGTTTTTTTTATAACATATGTCCTTAATATGACCAGGAGTATCATAGTAGGTGTAGATAGGCAAATTTCTAGTGGGTTTATATGGTTTTTTGGATGGGTTACTGAGTTTGGGAGTAGATTTGCTATTGTTTGGCACTATCTTCTTAGTATTTGCATATCCAACAAATGGGTTTGAATCGAAATTGTGTTTTGCGTTCTGGTTAATTTGCCTTTCATGTTGTGTGGATAGTTGAAAAACCTTACTCAAAGGAGGTAAAGGATCCATCAAAAGTATTTGAGTGCAAACAGTAGAGAAATATCATTAAGTCCTTGAAGGAAAGTTATCACCTGATCTGCATCTCACTGGTCTCTCAATGTATTGAATGCGCCACAATGACAATCAGGATCACAACTACACATCGGTAATGGCCTAAGATTTGAAAGCTTATCGTATAGTATTTTGTGTCCAGTGTGATATCAATAATACCCAGATCTCACTGCTTGCAGTTGTGGATTTCTCTCTTGATTTCAGCAATCCTGATGGAATCGCCCTGTGAAAAATGATCATGAAGATATGTCCAGATCTCATACGCTTTATCCAGCCAGATTATGCTCTGGGCTATCGGTTGGGAGACTGCGTGTAGTATCCATGATATCACCATGGTGTTGCAACGCTGCCAAGTTGCATAGAGTGGATCATCAACGTTCGGGGCTTGAGTCGTTCCATCAACAAGAGAAAACTTGTTCATAGACATTAGGGCTACTTTAACTGACCTCGACCACTGGTGGTAATTTGGTCCGGTTAAAACTTATGAAGCCAGAGTGAGCGACGACGTCTCATTTCCGGGAAGACAGCATAAACTACCTGGGGTATTGGCATTTTTTTCCATTTAAGAAGAAAAAGAAAAATAAAAAAACTCAACAAAGATTTTTCTCTGATACCATCATAAGAATGGAAAGGATTGCAAAATCAAATCACAAATTCTCATTGAAAAGATTACAACTAAAGCAGAGTATTATTTTCTTCCAGAAAATGTTTAATGTCTACTTACTGTATTTGCTACCACGATCGATTTGTAGTCTTGATTTGATTTTACGATAGTGTATTTGATTTTCCAATCTCATTCTGTATTTGATTTTTTTTAAGAAGAGGGATGGTGAAGAGGAAGAGAGAAGAGAAATGGTGACTTTGATTTTTATTTTTGTGTTGGGGTTTGTTTATAATAATTAAAAAATAAAATGGTTAATTTATAAAATAAATAAATATAAAGACAAAATTAAATTTTTTTCCTTGGACTTTTGACTTTTTTAGTGAATTACTATACCCCGCCATGAATTCCCACCCCTAGCCCCGTGAAAATACCGAACTACCCTTTACCCAAAATTTGAAAAAACACAAAACCTCTCAAACACCCTACACACTCTTTGATCAAATCCGGACTAATTTGTGAACCAAAACATGGAGCGTAACAACAACCGTAAAGGGAAAGCGAAAATAGTAAGATTTACCGCTTTTGTTTTTTGATTTAAGCTTAAAGGTGGAATCTGTGGGCGATTTTTCAAAAACGCCGAAATCGCAGTCGGACATATGAATATCATGCCCGACCTACGGTTCCGGCGTATGAATATCACGCCCCACTTGTGGTTCGGGCGTGATATTCATACGCCCGATCTATAGTGCGGGCGTGATGTTCATACGCCCGACCTATGGTTTGGGCGTGATGTTCATACGCCCGAGGGATTTTTGAATTTTTTTTTGAAATTATATTTACATTCTAATTAAATTGTTAAATGTTTAGATTAATTTGGGGTTTAATTTATATGTGAAATTTTGATATTAATTTGATTATAATTTATATGTTAAATTTTTAGATTAATTTAGTTTAACTAAATTTTTATGTTGTAAATTTTAGTTGTTGTAAATTTTATTTTGTTTAATTTAGTTTAACTAAATCTTTATTTTGTTAATTTTAGTTAAACTTTTATTTTGTTAATTCAGGTATTTACGGGTTGAATTCAATAGCGGACTAAATTTTTTATGGGTTTAATTCAACAACGGACTAATTTTTTTTACGTAACAGGTATTTACGGGTTTAATTCAATAGCGGACTAGCTTTTTTTTTCCTCCCGACACGCGGGCGTATGGCTATCACGCCCCACCGTGAAGTCGGACGTGTGGCTATCACGCCTCACCGTGTGGTCGGGCGTGATAGCCCCACGCCTCACTGTGTGGTCAGACGTGATAGCTACACGCCCGACCACAAGGTGAGGCGTGGGGCTATCACGCCCGACCACACGGTGAGGCGTGATAGCCACACGCCCGAGTGTCGAGAGAGCAAAAAAATAGTTTTTTCCCACCCTTAACTCATGAAAGGGCATTTTCATCATTTCACGGGGCTAGGGGTGGGAATTTGAGGCTAGGTATAACAACACCCCTTTTTTAATGTCGTTTGTCAATTTGGACTGTGCGCGCTAATATAATCAACCTTAAGATAATTGTTTGCCAACTTTTAAATCACATAGTTTATGTTTGAAATACGTCAGTTTATTTTTTTTTTACTTTTCCCATAAAATAATCAATATGCATAGTTTTGTAATTTAGCATAGTGGTCCTCCATGGGTGAAAGAGGATAAAAAAATTAATTCATTATTAAATAAATAAAAATGTTACAAAATAATTGGAGAAAGAAATACTTGAAATTTGGTAATACAAAATAATGGAGACGTGGAATTTTCAGAATTGCTTTCTTATCGAGCGTTCCTTCTACGCTGAGATTGATTTCTAGAAACATTCCGACATTCAAATTAGTCGTGTAAAAGAATAAGAATGTAACTAGAGTGAGAAAAAGTGAGATAAAGATCATGTCATTTTTGTTAGCTGATTTGACTAGTTGATTGTGTAAACTTGTTTGGTAAAATCTAGCTTATTGCTATTAGCTGTTTGGAATGACAAAAAATGACATGATAAAACATTTATTTGGGGTTAAATGGTAATAATTAGAGGGGAAAATGTCATTAAAAGGAATGGAACAATAAACTAATTGAAAAAACTCATAAATAATTATCTTTTTGGATCCGATAAACATCTTTTTACCGAACACCAATATTATAGATTTGATTAATCAAAACAGTTAAAATGACTCCAAACCTCCAATTTGACTTTAAAAACTTCTTGCAGGCCATTGTTTGTAATAGAAATAAAAATATAAATTCGATAATGAAATCGTATTGATAGCATCAGATGTAGTTGAGCAGATGATTAATAATTAATTAATTAATGTGAAAGAATCTCCATTAAAATATAAGATACAATACTGGTATCTTCAACCATTTCTGTTGAACTTTGCTATTAACTAACGTGTCTACTCTTCTGCTGCTTTGATTTAATAACTTTATATTTTGATTTTTAGATCATATATACTATGAGTTCTCCAACTTTTTAATTTGACATTGAATTTGGATTAAAAATAAATAGTTTGCTATAAATTTTAAAAATTAATTATCATTTATTCTATCTGGCCCTACTATTATATTTTCACAAATATCGAGGAATCTTCGTGATTTATTGACAATATCTACAAGTGTTTGTGTTTAGTTGTCTAAAAAAGAAAATGATTTTCATAAAAAAGAAACTTCAATTTTTATAATATAAAAATTACTAAGTTTCTTAAATATCATCCGGATACTGAATATAAATATAAATAAAAATAAAGAGAATAATAGTTGTACCAAAAATAGCAGTATACAAGGCAAGTTCGTACTGCTAGATTTTATTTTTGAAGAAAATAATAAAAATAAAAGATGTTGAATGATGTCAGCTGTGTATCTGACCACACGCCTCATGTCAGATACCACGAAAACTTTTGGCCGTCGGATCAACTCACTTTCCATTAGATCCATCGCTAATTAAGTATGCGTAGCACGTATAATTAAGTTTAAGAGCATATAATATGATGTTAAGTTCAATTATCAGCATCAACTAACGTAAGCATTTGTATAAACAAAGATTAGGTTATTGATTAAATAAATACTTGTGCTGACTCAGCAATATTAATTATATCAACTTTATATCCCATCGCTCATTGGCTTAATTACTATATATTGCCAATGGTAACATAACGTGTATTTTCTATCTAAATGGTCTTTTCTTTATTCAAATTTATTGTCTATTTTCTCAATAATTGTTTCCATTAAATGAATAGAATAGAATAAAAGTCAGAGTTACTTTAAGAAGATATTTTAATTTTTTTTTTTATGAAAACGAAACTAATATAGGAGGAGGACTAGATAAGTAGGTATGTATGTACATCTACTCATTTTTATCTTTCTTATTTTAGAAAGGCTTGATTGGCCCCTTCATCTCCCTGAACTTGTCCAAAAAGCTTGATTGGCCCCTTCAACTTTCAAAGTGTTCTGATAGCTTCCTGAACTTACAAAAAATATTCAGTTAGCCCCATGAACTTGCATAAAACGTAATCAATTGATCACTCGGTCGTAAACAACAACAACAACAACAACAAAGCCTTAGTCCCGAAATGATTCGGGGTCGGCTAACATGAACCATCATATAAAACCGTGAAAATCAAGTCGTGTCAGCGACACAGATTCGCTCCCTCCACTCCGTCCTATCCACTACCATATTTTCCTCAATTCCCAATAAACTCATATCACTCTCGATCACCCTCCTCCAAGTTTGCTTAGGTCTTCCCCTACCCCTCACCACTACATCCCTTTGCCACTCTTCGGTTCTCCTAACCGGCGCATCAAGCGCTCTACGTCTCACATGGCCAAACCACCTTAGTCGGTTTTCTCTCATTTTATTCTCAATAGATGTAACCCCTACTTTTGTCCTAATTATTTCATTACGCACCCGGTCCTTTCTCGTGTGACCACACATCCATCTCAACATACGCATCTCCGCCACCGACATCTTATGGATGTGGCAGTGTTTCACTGCCCAACACTCCGTACCATATAACAATGCTGGTCTAATTGCCGTCCGGTAGAATTTTCCCTTCAATCTATTAGGCATGCCGGGATCACAAAGGAAACCCGTAGCACTCTTCCACTTCGACCAACCAGCTTTAATCCTATGGGCAACATCTCCATCTACTTCTCCATCCGTTTGGATAATAGATCCTAAATACCGGAAGCAATCCGAGGCCTGAACAACTCTCCCATCTAGGGTGATTGTCCCTGCCTCCCTACTCCTACGGCCGCTAAACTTACACTCCAAATATTCTATCTTACTTCGACTCAACTTAAAGCCTCTAGATTCTAGAGTTTGCCTCCATAGTTCCAACTTCATCTCCACTCCTTCTTTCGTCTCATCAACCAACACAATATCATCTGCAAACAGCATGCACCATGGTATACCATCTTGAAGTGAACTTGTTAGTTCATCCATAACGATGGCAAAAAGAAATGGGCTTAGTGCGGAACCTTGATGCACTCCAATCGTAATAGGAAACTCTTCAGTTTTCCCAACACTAGTACGTACACTCGTGCATACTCCCTCATACATGTCCTTTATGATGTCAATATATTCCACGAGTCGTAAAAAAGTAATTTAAATGCGGAAGATGTATTCCACGAGTCTTATAAAAAGTAAAACGGCCAAAATCGGAATATACGATTCTAATATTAGAGAAGACAAGTTGTATAGTTGAGCAAACAATAACTTCCTTTTTAATACTAAACATTTTTTGCAAGTTCAGGGGGCTATCGGAACACTTTGAAAGTTCAGGGGGCCAATCAAGCTTTTTGGACAAGTTCAGGGGGCAAATGATATATTAAGCCTTTCTAAAATAAGAAAGATAAAAATGACTCGATGTACATACATACCTACTTATCTAGTCGTCCTCTTATCTTGTTTTATTGCATAAGTGCTTTCAGGGATCAAATTAGAGAAAAGAAGGCTTGTAGGGCTGTTTTGGACCTTTTTCACTCAAAGTTCAGCTTTGCGGTCGCCACTGGTTTAGTCTTGCCCAAGACTAAGGGGGTCGACTTATTCAAATCGCCAAGTCAGCAGAATCAAAAACTAACTTATCTCCACAGTCTCACAACATATTTTGAACGAAGGAAATCCCTGAAATCAAGGAAGGAACTCAGAAGATTGAAGATCTTTGTAATCAACACTATAAAGGAACTCCACCATTGTTTTTGGGAGACACTTTTGAATTGACAATTTTATTTTCCTTGTTAGGGTTTTTGTGAGCTTTAGCATCATTTACCATTTCACCTTACATTCACCATTTTTTTGTCTTTGTAAGCTATCATAGTCGATTCATGACTATGCGTAGCTAATTTCCTCCATCGATTAAGGGATTAATCAAAGGCTAGCATTGTTTCCAATTGTGAGATTGTTGTTATTAATTTCAGTAATCTAATTTTGTATGATCTGTTTACATATTTATCAATCTATGAAATCAGACCCTCAATGAAAGTTTAGGCTACAGTTTGGCCGAGCTTCGGCTTTTTCATTCATTGAAACAACATTAGGCTATAGGATTTGTAATCATCTGAAAGCCTAACTATGTTCAAGCGCATAAACATGTGATTTGGTTTAAATCGGAATCGCTAAGAATTCGGTTAACTTAGATTGGGTCCTTCTAATCCCTAATGCTTTCGACAGATTAAATTCTAAGCGCTAAGCTAGAACTGTCTGGTCGAATAGGGGCTTATCTTTAGGTGCTCTAGGATTTGTTTTACAATTAAGGAAGGATTAGGTCGCGAATGAATAAGGAACGACTATAACCAATCCAGATCATGTCAATTATGATATTTTTCCACTTTCAATGATCAACAGGAAATAATTGTTAGGCCTGTGGATATCCCTTGATCGGTATTCTCTCATATAATAGTCACAGAATATAATTTCATTTCAATTTTGCAAAACATATTCCAAGATAACTATCAAACAATCATTCCCCCCCCCAATTTATATTTATTAGATTTAGTTATATACGTAATCAATCGGTATTAATCCTTAGGGTACGATCCTTACTTACCATTTCTACAAACCAGTAGTTTGATCTGTAATAATTATTTATTTGGTGGATTCGACATCCATCAAATTTTAGCGCCGTTACCGGGAATTAATCTAACTTGATTTTATTTCGTATATGACCAGGTCTGAACTTTCTAAACAACTTCTTTTCGAATCCGAGATAGAGTTATTAGCGAGAAAACTTCGTAAAGAAGTGAGGTTACAAAAATCACAAGCCATTGGAATTCCTAGTTCTAGCGAAGAAGAGGGATTTTCCGACAAAGAAAGCGAGATACATGAAACTGAAACAATGGCGAAAAGAACCCTCAGACAACTTCATGCGCCCCAAGCTGATCAGCAGCCTCTATGCGTGACATATCCGAATCTGGACGAAGCATTCGAACTTAAATCGGGACTAATTCACTATTTACCTAAGTTCCACGTGATGGAAAGTGAAAATCCACACAATCATTTAAAGGAATTCCATGATGTTTGTTCATGTATGAGCCCACAAGGAATTACTGAGGAACAAGTTAAATTGAGAGCTTTTCCTTTTTCTTTGCAGGAAGCAGCAAAAGGTTGGTTCCTCAACCTACCTTCAGGATCCATCACAACATGGGTCCGAATGACCCAAGCATTTCTGGAAAAATATTTCCCAGCTTCGCGGGCAGCGATGATCCGAAGAGAAATCAGCGGCATCAAACAAAAAGATATAGAAACACTCCATGATTATTGGGAGAGATTTAAGAGGCTTTGTGCAAGCTGCCCCCAACACGGTATCACTGAACATTCTCTTGTTTAATATTTTTATGAGGGAATGCTGAGCATGGAAAGAAGAATGGTAGACGCTGCCAGTGGGGGAAATCTGATAGATGAAGCATAGTAGCGACATCGCAACAGTTCGAGAAACAACAAAAGAGCCCAAGGAAAACATATGAGGTAAGTACCTCAGCCATTGAGGAAAAACTTAATTCTCTGACCTCTCTTGTTCAAAATTTGGTTTTAGGAACAACGGTACAGGTAAAGGCGTGCGGAATCTGTGCGGTGGCCGGACATGCTACCGACGAATGCCCTACGTTGCAAGAGGGAACCCCGGAAGAGATCAATGCCGCTCTCGAGTATCAAGGACAGCCTCAGCAGAGGTATGATTCGTACTCTAACACGTACAATCCTGGATTGAGTGATCACCCGAACCTTAGTTATAAACAACAGAACAATGTTCTCCAACCAAATGCCCAGCAAAAGTACCATCGGACTCCATAATACAGGCCCCCTCAGGCAGATCCTAACTCAGGTATGGCATCTAGTTCCAATGGTCAGTCCGTTATCGCTAACTTAGCTAAATTTCAAGAAGAACAAGGTAAGGTTAACGCCAGTCTTCAAGTAAATTTACAAAATTAGAGAAACATATGAGTCAAATTGCAACCTCGTTGAGTGCAATAAAGTCTTAGGGGAAGCTGCCTTCACAAACCGAAACAAACCCCAGACAGAACGCAAGTGCGATCACACTACGCAGTAGGAAAGACTTGGTCTTGCCCAAGACTAAACCACCCTGCGCCCCTCAGCAAGCCGTTACGAATGAAAAAGAAGTGACTGGAAAAGAGACTGAAAGTTCTACAAATGACAAACCCCCAGAAAAAGGAATTGCAGACCAGGATCCACCTCTGGTGATCAGACCACCATTTCCTAGCCGTCTAGCCAAATCAAAGAGAGAGAAGGAAGAAAGGGACATCTTCGAAACCTTTTGAAAGGTGGAGGTAAACATCCCTTTACTTGATGCAATTAAGCAAATACCTCGGTATGCGAAATTTTTGAAAGAATTATGTGTAAATAAGACTAAGCTAATGGGGCATGAAAAGGCGATTGTGGGAGAAAATGTCTCCGCTGTTTTATAAAGAAAAATACCCCAAAAGTGCAAAGATAAGGGTATGTTTGCTATTTCCTGTCTAATCGGTAATACCAGTATTAAAAGGGCAATGTGCGATTTAGGTGCGTCAATTAACGTCATGCCTATGCCTATTTGCTCTGCTTTAAATGCTGGTCCACTAGAGGAAACGGGTGTAGTAATTCAACTTGCCAATAATGCTTTAGTCTACCCAAAAGGTGTTTTAGAAGACGTTTTAGTTCAGGTCAACGACCTAGTTTTTTCGACAGATTTTTATGTGTTGGATATGCAAAACGATGAAAATACCTTAGAATCTTCTGAAATATTGCTAGGGAGACATTTCCTAACCACGGCAAGAACAAAAATTGACGTCCATAAAGGGATGATGACCATGGATTTCGATGGTAAGATTGTCCAATTTAACGTTTATGATGCTATGAAATATCCAATTGACGTATCTTCTGTGTGTGGAATTGATATTATCGAACGTGTAACCCAAAATATATTAGATTTGAGTGGAAAAGATGAGTTGCAGGTTGCGCTAAGTGAAAGCTTGACCATGGACAGCGAATACATGGAGGAGAGCGTAAGAGAAATCGTCGACGCTTTGGAGAAATCTGATCAGTAGGTAGGAAATACTTTTCATGTTAAAACAATCAAGGCTAATCAGCGCCCTTTACCATCTGTTGTGCAGGCACCTAAATTGGAGCTGAAAGAGCTACCTAAACATCTGAAATATGCCTATTTAGGAGCCGAAGAAACATTGCTAGTAATAATTTCAAACAAATTGAGTCCGGACGAAGAGAGGCAGCTGATTGAGGTGTTACGACAATATAAAAAGGCGATAGGATGGACAATCGCTGATATGGAAGGTCTGAGCCCGTCAACGTGTATGCATAAAATTCACCTCGAAGAAGGAGCAGCCCCGAAACGTGATGCACAACGACGGATGAACCCGCCAATGATGGAAGTGGTAAAGAAAGAAGTTCAGAAAATGTTGGATGCAAACGTTATATTCCTAATTTTGGACAGCAAATGGGTGAGCCCAGTCCATGTGGTACCAAAGAAAACGGGGATTACGGTGGTTCAAAATGAGAAGGGAGAGATGGTCCCCACTCGAGTGCAAAATGGATGGCGCGTCTATATCAATTACAGAAAGCTGAACGCTTCCACAAGAAAAGATCACTTCCCGCTCCCTTTTATCGATCAGATGTTAGAAAGATTGGCTGGTAAGAAATTCTATTGTAATATGGACGGCTATTCGGGTTTTTACCAAGTTCCGGTGGCACCCGAAGATCAGGAAAAGATGACTTTCACATGTCCCTTTGGTACATTTGCCTACCGACGGATGCCATTCGGACTATGCAACGCTCCGGCAACGTTCCAACGATGTATGGTAAGCATTTTTTCTGATTATGTCGAACAGATTATCGAAGTATTTATGGACGATTTCACTGTTTACGGTGACTCCTTCGATGAATGCTTAGCTAATCTTGGTAATGTGCTGAAACGGTGTTTAAAGTTTAATCTGGTCCTGAATTATGAGAAGTGTCATTTTATGGTTAATCAAAGTATAATTCTAGGACATGTGGTTTCAGCTCGAGGCATTGAGGTAGATAAAGCAAAAATTGATGTAATTCAGTCTTTACCTTACCCCAGAAGTGTCCGGGAGGTCCGTTCTTTTCTTGGCCATACAGGTTTTTACCGGTGCTTCATTAAAGATTTCTCCAAGGTAACACAGCCCATGTGCAAATTGCTGCAAAAAGAGGTGGCGTTTGAGTTCGATTAGACTTGTAAGAACGCATTTGATGAACTGAAAGATAAGCTAGTTTCGACACCTATCATCCAACCACCAAATTGGAATTACCCCTTCAAGATTATGTGCGACGCTAGCAATTACGCAATCAGTGCTGTTCTAGGACAAAGGGTGGATAAGCTACCTCACATTATATATTATGCGTTGAGAACGCTTGACAATGCCCAAAGAAATTATTCGACCACTGAAAGAGAGCTTTTAGCTATTGTATTTGCTTTAGAAAAATTCTGTTCCTATTTGGTTGGCACTAAGGTTATTGTGTTTTCTGTCCATGCAGCGTTGCGGTATCTATTGAAGAAGAAAGACGCGAAACCTCGCCTAATTCGGTGGATACTTCTGTTATAGGAGTTCGACCTCGAAATACGCGACAAAAAAGGGTCTGAAAACTTAGTGGCGGATCACCTTGTTGGTCCCTTATAACGTGACAAGTTAGTTCCAAGGGGGGGGATAGAACTATTTAAAATTTTGTCCGTTAAGGCTGACTTCTTTTCTTATGAAAAGGTTTACACAGCGTCACTAAGTAGATTCAAGACACAAGCTTAGTCAACTTGTGACTAAGTCTGCTTCTTTACTTGAGTCAGGAAATAGCACTTAGATTCTATTCCTGAACTCAGCTTCTTAGTAGACTTAACTCAGCGTGAGTTCTTTATTTAGTCAGTTTTATAGCAAGCAATATATATTAAAGGAGTTTAAGGGTTAGAAAGATATTACTCAGCAGACTTATCCTGGTTCGGCCTCTTCGCCTACGTCCAGTCCCCGGAACTCGTTCCGAGATTTTTGAATTCTCTACTGAGCTCTTTAAAGGTAGAGCACGAAACCTTTTACAGATAGAAGCTGAGTATAACAAGAGTACCTTCCTCTATACCTCTACTCACTCCTATATCTACCGCTGAGTACTATAACCGAGTACTCAGCCTCTCCTTTCTATTCTTCTAGAAATGATAAAGTGTTTGCCCTAAACAACAATTGCTAAGACACTTTAGATGATTGAAAATCACTCTAGACTTTTACACAATAATATAGAAATTGGTGTAAGGTATTTGCTTTGATTTTCTCACAGAAACTTCAAGTATGAATTTGGTCAGCGTTTCGACTAATTGAAGATCTGCATCGATTGAAGCAAATGGATGGTCTTTATATAGTGACACTTGAGGCACCTGGTCATTTCGAATTTCGAAATAACCGTTGGAGGGAAACGGCTTCCTGTCGTTGTCACTCTGAGCGTGCTCAGCGTCGTTGGCCAATAGGATTCACGCATCTTCTGTCCACGGTAGCTTTTCATCCTTGAAACAGAATGTTTTGACATTTAAGGCAAAGTCCACGAGACAGCTTCCTGCGCCTTCTGAACTTTACCCAAAGTAGAATTACTTTGTCTGGAAGTTGATCGTTGTCTGCCGTTGTCCAGACTGCATTGTCGTCCAACTCAACAGCTTCCACTTGAAGCTTTTGCTTCGAAGGCTTCTCGATCCTTCTTTCGCTGAGTCATCGTTTTACTTGATACGGCTTCGTTTTGAGCTCTTGGGCCGAATGGTCTTGATGTGTTGACTTGGGCTTGACTTTCACTTTAAGGGCCTTTGGGCTTTTTAATCTTAATGTCTTGTAAACAATTAAACTCAACATTGAACAAACACATTATTGTAATAAATCAAAGCATTTAAATTTAATGTGTTAGAATATTTTTATCATTACTTAAATAATTTTGTCAAATCAAAATCATGTGGAAAGGTGTTTCAACATGTAGGAAATTAAGGCTAAGGTATAGCAGCGGAAATATAAAAATTTTAGCCTACTTCCTTTTAACCATAGGATCCGTTAATCGTTATTTCATATTGAGAGGGATAAGAAGGAATACCTTTCGATGAACAATCTACCGTTGTTAAAGAAGCGCCTACAATTCTTCTCCGAGATTCCAACCACAAAGTTTAATACGGTAAGGCTAAGATGAAATCAACCCTTATGAGATGCAACCAAAATAGATTGCCTCTAATAAACCAACACAGGATCAAAGAGAAAGAGGGATGAATAAGATTAATCAATCGATGGAATGCCGAATTAATTCTTGTCCACGAACTTGGGAATAGAATTCTTTTTCTCTCTTAACTAAGCAATTTCGAAAATCACTTAAGGGGAGGGATATAGGCCTAGTCGAAATTCACTATAGGGAGGGGTATATATATTAGTTTGTATCTCAACCCTAGTTAGATAGGAATAGGTTACTTAATAGGAATCCAATTCGGAAAAGGATTCGTAATTATTATCTCACTATATATCTAATATATTTAGGATAATAATAAATAACCTAATTGGATAATAATAGGAGAATATTAATCTAATTAAAACTCCTAATTATATTATCTCTTAATTAATTTAATTCATAATCCTAATCAAATTAGGATTAATGGAATAAAATTAATTCCTCACTAATACATATAAATTTCGGCCCCCTCCTAGTATTTGGGCCTTACTGGGCTTAATTGGGCTTCCATCTATTAATCATATCCATCTCTCTTTTGGTTCCAAGTCTTATGTGTGATCCATTAGGTCCTTACTACTTCTGGCCGTATGCAACCTATTAAATTAATTTCTTCAAGAATTATATTTAATCCTTTGCATAACGGAATGATGTACAGAGTATGTTATTGGCAAGTCCGTAATCATTCCCCCAGAGTCCGTTAAGAAGACAGGTTGATTCTGTCGTTAACCCTTCCGTATTAGTTACGGTATAATATGATCCTTTATCAACTACATCCTTGAACTGAATCTTATGACTATGGGTAATGTCAAGTCACATATAGCGAGATGTTCGTTTTACTTGTTATTGGCCGAGTCAACTCAAAAAGATAGGTTAAGTGAAATCTGTATTTCTACTCTTAAGCTATCACCTTGCAAGGGTTTAGAGTCAAGTCTTCCACAATCGATCCTTGGATGTATCTCCCATTAATCGGGAGTGATAAATGCTCAATCCAATGTATAACTACCCTGAAATTACTTCCTGTGACACCCAACCTTTGCAGTTCACACCCTAGAGTCATCTCTGTTAAGGATCGTGGGACCACAGGTGATAGCTCCCATTTATATGGGGATTTTAGGATCATTTCCTGTTCGTTTTTGCTTTATTTTTGCTTAACCTCATATCATTCTGCTATCTTTTAGTTAAAAGCAATAATTTCCGTTACTTATGGCTTTCTCTGTATTTTCAGGCGCTTTTAGGATGTTTTGAGCATTTCCGGACAGTCCAGAGACCACCGGATCAAATAATGGAAGCAGGGACCGAAACAGATGCATCTAGGAGGGGTTCGTGGACTTCCCAGCAGTTATCTCGCCGAGACAGTGCCTGTCTCGTCGAGACAGGCCCTCGTCTCGCCGACACACATTATGTCTCGCCGAGACGAGGCGGCCCGAGGGTCCCCAACGAGAACACCATCACGTGGTGTCTCGATGAGATGTCAAGTGTCTCGTCGAGACACCCTCTCGTCTCGCCGAGACATCTCTGGTCTCGACGGGACGAGACGCTGGGAACAATTCCCCAGCGTCTTCTCGCCTCCAGGGTGCGAATTTGGGCCTGAAAAATGCCCAAAATACCCCTTAAAACACTTACCACTATAAATAGAACAACAAGCCTCCTTTGTGGGGGTTACCTTTTTCTTTGTCTGCTCAATTGATCTTTTCTTCCTCCTTCTTTCTTTTTCAGTAAATTTTAGGGTTTTTCTTCCATTGTAATTGTTGTTTTATTGGAGATTGGTGAGGGGAGTTCTCGCCATTGTGTAATCAGAATCAGACAAACCGGGTTTTAGATTTCTAAACTCCTGAATCCGTCTTTTACTTTTTGCTTCTTTAATTAATGATGATTCATGTTGAAAATTTATGCCTATGTGAGATGATTGGTTTAACTATGAACTAATCCCCATCCAATCTGGGATGGGGATGAATTGATTGCGTAACCATGTATGATTAGAGATTTAGTTTCATGGATAGTTTCCAATTGATTAGATTATGTGAGCTTAATGCCTGGATTTGTCAAGAGATAGTATGAATGCTAGAATGAGAATCGATGATGATCACTTAGCCTGACTTAGCAGAACCTAATGCCTTGAATCTGGCAAATTTAGGATTGCAGATAGGTAGATACCTGACCAAGAGTTGCCTAATCCGAATTAGCATAATCTGACCTCGCTAGAGACCAATAGGAGTGCGGGCTATGGCTGGGCTACGGCTTTAGCCTTAACCACCACAGACCCTAATGCTTTACATGCCCTAGGTTTTATGCCAAATCAAGCCATTAACCAAATGCATGTGAATAGACTACAAGAGACTGACAATTTCACGTGGTTAATTAGGTGGTTACCGTCAATTATCATTAAGATATGAAACTAAATCCCAAATCACATTTGGAATCCAATCGAGGGAATCCCCATCTTGGATTGTGTCATAAATTAATTCGAACTCTTCTCTAAAAAAACGTTTTTAACTTTTATTTTAGATAGTTTCCTCTTTAATCACTCTACAACATATTTAATCTCCCAAACAATTGTGTGCCTACCTTGGGCTTACTAGTTGTGATAAATAGTCCCTGTGGTTCGATCCTGTGCTTAGCACTGTATTACTTGCTGCGACAGGATACACTTGTCCTGTTAACCGCTATATATTTTACGAGCATCAAGTTTTTGGCGCCGTTGCCGGGGACTATTTTGTTTACAATTACTTAATTCACTGCGAAGGTTGAATAATTGTTTGGGATTTTTCCAACCGAGGGACCGGTAATTGGTCATACTCTTATCTGATTTCATAAGCTGAAACTGTTCTTGCAGGGTTGAATCGAGAATACAATGGCCGAGGATATGTCAATGATGGAGCTGCTTAAGGCGAGACGGTCGACAAGCACCTCTGGTATCCTAGAGCCAGCAATAACAGCAGAATCATTCAAAATCAGACCAGCGATGATCCAGATGATTCAGAACTCGGGACAGTTCAGGGGGGATTACTACGAAGATCCCAATTCACACCTTGACAGATTCGTAGAATACTGCAGCACCTTCAAGTGCGAAGAAGTGACGTCTGAGCAAGTCTACCAGAAGTTGTTCAGATTTTCCTTAAAAGAAGAAGCTGTAGAATGGTTGCATTCAGTCGAGCCAGGGTCTCTCACCAATTGGGACAATATAGTATCAGCTTTCCTAGCAAAATACTTTCCCCCATCAAAGACTGCACAGTTCAGAAGCGAAATCGCATCGTTTAGGCAGACTGAGAGTGAGAACCTGCATCTAGCCTAGGAAAGATTCCAGAGGTTGTTTAGAAGGTGCCCCCACCATAATTACCAGCGATACCAACTCGTGGATATGTTCTACTCGGGAATATCGCCTGTCAGCCGCGCTTTTCTTGATACAGCGGCAGGAGGGAATCTGTTTAACAAAACCGCAATACAGGCTTATAATCTGGTGAAAGAATTGGCCGAACGGAGTGCATGTTGGCAAGATGTAAAGCCGCTTCAGAGCAGGGTCACAACATCAGAGGAGTGCAGTGGGGGGTGTCAGATAGCAGCACTCGCAGAAAAGGTAGCTCTGCTAGGAAGTCACATGAGCTCACCAGGAGCAGTAGCGAGCTGCGAGGTTTGCAACGGAAGCCACAAAAGTGTAGCTTGTCCCGTAGTGTTCCAACAGATCCTCCGTTCAAGGCAGGACGGGCAGAGAAGGACCAGTTCTGCATTCGACCTGGAAAGGGTAATGGACGCTCTGATAGAAAGTATGAGTGCCCTAGAGAGCAGATTGGCAAACAATGAAGCATTCTATTAAAGGCTTCAGAAGCAAGTGAGTAAGATGGCAGAAGAGGAAGCACGAGCAATCACACTCAGGAGTGGAACACAGGTCAAAGGACCACAGTTCGTACCTCAACGTGATGAGGGGTTAGACCCAGTTACTGGTAATCTCCTATCGGCCCCATCTTCGTCCCAAGTAAGTAATTCTGATCCGGCTTCATTAACTAACACTGCTGAACAGCCAACACAGGTAACATTACCTTATCCTACTGCTAGAAGATCTAAATTAGATAAGGATTATTCAAAGATGCTTAATGTGTTTAAGAAAATAGAGATTAATCTCCCATTCCTTGAACTTCTTGAGAATATGCCTGTGTATGGAAAGTTTTTGAAAGAATTAATCTCTAAAAAGAAAAGATTAGGAGATCATGAGACCGTAATGCTGAGCCAGGAATGCTCTGCGATGCTCACAAACCCTCTCCCAAAAAAATCAAAGGACCCGGGAAGTTTTAGCATACCCTGTACAATAGGCAAGGTACATTTTAAACGTGCCTTATGTGATCTAGGGGCAAGCATTAACTTGATGCCTTTATCTGTTTACAGGAAACTGGGGATGGGAGATCCTAAACCTACATCAGTCACCATACAGCTAGCTGACAGATCAATAAGACGACCACTGGGAGTGGTAGAAGACCTTTTGGTAAAGGTAGACCAGTTCATTTTTCCAGCAGATTTTGTGATAATGGACATCGAAGAGGACGATCAGGTGCCTATCTTATTAGGGAGACCTTTCCTCGCTACAGGACGAATTCTGATTGATGTCGAAGGGGGAAAATTAATTCTCCGTTTACAGAACGAAGAAGTAGAATTCAATATTCTGAAATCCATGAAATTTCCCAACGATGACGAATGTTGTAATTTCTTGAGCCTTACTGATACTCTGGTCGAGAGAACTTTTCAGGAGAACGAGGTGAAGAATCTGAACATCGAACTGGAAGAGGAAGAACTGTCAGATGAAGGGAGTGAGGATGGCAGTGAAGAAGAATGTAATTGGGCCAGGCATGATGAACTCCTAGAGAGGGAAACCAAAACAAGGCCTAAAACATCAATTGAAGAACCACCGACACTCGATCTAAAACCTTTGTCTGCGCATTTAAAATATGTATTCTTAGCACCACCTGTATTCTTACCTGTAATTATTTCTGCTGAACTTACAGGTCATGAGGAAGATCGTCTGGTGGAGGTGCTAAGGAAGCATAAGGGGGCTTTTGGATGGAAAATGTCTGACATAAAAGGGATCAGCCCATCACTTTGCGAACATCGGATCTATATGGAAGAGAAAGTAAAGCCGGCTGCTCAACCACAGAGAAGGCTTAATCCAAAAATGAAGGAAGTGGTGAAGGCTGAGGTGATTAAGCTGCTTGATGCAGGGATGATCTTTCCAATCTCCGACAGCTAGTGGGTGAGTCCCGTGCATATGGTACCGAAGAAAGGAGGCACAACCGTGACGTTGAACGAGAAGAATGAGTTGATTCCGGTGCGGAAAACGAGAGGGTGGCGAATGTGCGTGGATTTCAGGAAATTGAATGACGCCACCCGGAAGGACCATTTCCCCCTTCCGTTCATCGATCAAATGCTTGAACGCATGGCAGGTAAGTTCTTCTTCTGTTGTATGGATGGGTATTCGGGCTACATGCAAATCTCAGTGGATCCTGATGATCAGGAGAAGACCACTTTCACATGCCCTTTTGGGACTTTTGCATATAGACGGATGCCCTTTGGGCTATGCAATGCATCTGATACGTTTCAGAGGTGCATGACAGCTATATTTTCTGACATGATAGAAAATTTCATGGAGGTCTTTATGGACGATTTTTCTATTTTTGGGACAACCTTTGATAGCTGTTTGCATAACTTAGATTTAATGTTACAAAGATGTGAAGAAAATGATCTAGTCTTAAACTGGGAAAAATGTCAGTTTATGGTCACTGAATGTATTGTTTTAGGCCATAAGGTGTCACAAAAAGGTATTGAGGTAGACCCGGCTAAAATTGAGGTCATTGAAAAATTGCCCCCTCCCTCCAATGTCAAAGCAGTCAGGAGTTTTTTGGGCCATGCTGGTTTTTATAGACGTTTCATAAAAGATTTTTCTAAAATTTCCAGGCCTATGACCCAATTACTAATGAAGGATGCCACTTTCGTTTTCACACCCGAGTGCCTAGAATCTTTCAATACCTTGAAGGATAAACTAACAGCAGCTCCCGTTATGGTTAGCCCCAATTGGGATTTACCCTTCGAACTAATGTGCGATGCTAGCGACATAGCCGTAGGTGCATGCTTAGGGCAGAAAGTGGACAAAATTTGTCAACCAATTTCTTACGCTAGTAAAACCCTTAATGATGCCCAAGTAAATTATACAACCACAGAGAAGGAACTATTAGCCGTGATTTTTGCACTTGAAAAATTTCGTTCATATTTAGTGCTGTCCAAAGTCATTGTTTACACTGATCATGCTGCATTAAGGTATTTTTTTTCTAAGCAGGATGCGAAACCTAGACTCCTTAGGTGGATCTTGTTACTGCAAGAGTTTGATCTGGAGATACGAGATAAGAAGGGCGTGGAGAATGTGGTTGATGATCACCTCTCCAGATTGGAACAGGAGGAAAGGAATGAGGAAACAACTACAGACATCCAAGAGAAGTTCCCAGATGAATACTTGCTGTCAATACAACATGTACCTTGGTTTGCTGATTTTGCTAACTTCCTTGTAGGAAAGGTGATTCCACCCGAGTTCTCCTACCAACAGCGGAGAAAATTCCTGCATGATGCGAAACAATATTTTTGGGATGACCCCTATTTGTTCAAGGTCTGTGGTGACAACATTATTCGCCGGTGCATACCTGAAGAGGAGACTGCCTCTGTCCTTGCATTCTGCCACTCCAAAGAGGTAGGTGGACACCACGGAGCGGATAGAACGGCAGCTAAGGTACTTCAGAGTGGGCTTTATTGGCCCACCATTTTTCGTGATGCTTTTGATTTTGTTAAAAACTGCGATAAGTGTCAACGTACTGGGAACATTTCACATAGACATGCAATGCCTATGCAACCCATTTTAGTCTGTGAAATTTTTGATGTTTGGGGAATAGACTTCATGGGCCCTTTCCCGAAGTCGTTCAATAACGAGTACATCCTTGTAGCTGTAGACTACGTCTCCAAATGGGTTGAAGCTGTAGCCTTACCTAATAATGATGCGCGGGCTGTCATCCGATTCTTGCAAAAGAACATTTTCACACGGTTCGGCACCCCCCGCACCATTATTAGTGATGGCGGATCCCATTTCTGCAACCAGGAGTTTAGACAAGTCCTGCATAAATACGGGGTCACTCATAAAGTGGCAACCCCGTACCACCCCCAGACCAGTGGCCAAGTAGAAGTTTCTAATAGAGAAATCAAAGCTATTCTTGAAAAAACTGTGAATTCCTCTAGAAATAATTGGTCTCTCAAATTGGACGATGCACTATGGGCATACAAGACCGCGTTTAAAACACCAATTGGCATGTCTCCATTTAGGCTAGTGTATGGTAAAGCATGCCATCTTCCTGTCAAACTCGAACATAGAGCCTATTGGGCTACACATTTTCTAAATTTTGATGCAAGAGTTGCAAGAGAAAACCGTTTACTACAGTTGGATGCTTTGGAAGAGTTCAGGCTTGGCGCTTATGAGAGCTCCCGGATTTACAAGGAAAAATCAAAAAGATGGCACGACAAAAGAATAATCAAACGTCACTTTGAGGTCGGGGCTAAGGTGTTGCTATATAACACCAGACAATGATTATTTCCGGGGAAGTTGAAGTCAAGGTGGTATGGGCCATTCGAGGTCACCCAGTTATTCTCCTCTGGAGCAGTGGAGATCACAAACGGCAACAGTACCCCGTTCAAGGTCAATGGGCAGCGTCTAAAAATCTATGAAGCTGACTTGGGCGCAGTGGAGACACTGCGTTACATGGACGCCCAATAAGGGAGTTTCTACTATCCTATTTCTCTTCTTTCACTTATGGTTTGCTTTCTAATATGCATATGTTGGGATTTCTATGCATAATCTATTGTGGGGGGGAGACAAATAGGATAGAACATTTTGTACATATACCAATTATTGCATGCTTTGCATTTTTGTTTGGAGACTTTGTTTTTGCTGTCATTAGTCAGAAATAAAAAGGATTAGAATCTCAGGCAGTTGATTTTTCAGGCGTTTAGCATGCCTGACACTACAGTTGAAATTGTGCTTGAAAGTCTGAAAGTTCAGTGAAATCGATGCATGCAAAAACTTGTGAACAACATTTAAGCCCCCAAAGAGTGTTATTTAACTAAGACTGGCATGGAATGTATCGTTAGGCGAGGCAAGGATTGTTGTAAATAACCCTGAAATTGTGAGCTAGAGCCTAAAGGTCGAAATTTTAGACTCATTTTAGGAACAATCGATCTCTTAGGTGTGGGATTACAGTTATTGCCATTTTGCTCATAGGAATTGCATCCAATACTGGTTGAATGTTGTGTTATAGGTAAACCTGAGATGATTAGGCAATCTAGGAGTAGCCATTTGTGAATACAGCCAGTTTTTGATTAGCCCAAAATCCTTTACAAACTCCACTAGATAAACCCCTTTGAGCCTAATTTTCCCATTTCCTTTGATCGACCTTGTTACAAGCCCTTAGCCTTCCTAAATACCTTTCCTTACCCGAGTTAATTGACTTAACTTAAATCATTAGGCACACATCCTCTGAGCTTCAATTAGCGATCACTAAAAGGTTGTAATCCCAAACAGAAGAAGTATCAAATTGACTCGATGTCCCCTCCACCTCAAAAGGAAAAGAAAAGCGAATTTATTATTAAAAAAAAAGGTGAACCGAAGAATATGCAGAGGAAAGGACAAATGACATCTCTAACTGCTTCCCGAACTGAAATTAAACAACCTTGATCTTAAAAAAAACAAAAGTGTGCCAGTCTTTGAAGTTGAGTCATTAACTTTTTGCCCAAATTACCTTCTTCCTACCCCCAAACCTTAGCCTACGTCACATCCCTTTAAAGACCTCTGATCTTGTTTATTTATGATGCGTGATTTCAACCGGATGGATGATGCAATTCCAACGTGACCATTTTGTGCAAATACACTGTAGAGAGCTTGCCAAATTCACAAGACACCCAAACACTTGAGCGTAAGAGCGACCACCTGTGAGCATACAACTTTAGTCCTCGCCTTCCATTATCGCGAAGTGTTGGTTGATAAAACTAAATAATCAGTTTTGGGGAATTTATACGAGGTTCACCTTGTTTTTAAATTGCAACTAGAGTAGTCTGAAACCGTATGGACTATAAAAGTACAATAGATCCTTGTCTGTGTACGGGAGCTATTCGTTGAAATTTCGCTGCTTTCTACTCCTTCTTGCTTGAGGACAAGCAAGACTCAAGTGTGGGGGGGTTGATAGCTCCCATTTATATGGGGATTTTAGGATCATTTCCTGTTCGTTTTTGCTTTATTTTTGCTCAACCTCATATCATTCTGCTATCTTTTAGTTAAAAGCAATAATTTCCGTTACTTATGGCTTTCTCTGTATTTTCAGGCGCTTTTAGGACGTTTTGAGCATTTCCGGACAGTCCAGAGACCACCGGATCAAATAATGGAAGCAGGGACCGAAACAGATGCATCCAGGAGGGGTTCGTGGACTTTCCAGCAGTTATCTCGCTGAGACAGTGCCTGTCTCGTCGAGACAGGCCCTCGTCTCGCTGAGACACATTATGTCTCGCCGAGACGAGGCGGCCCGAGGGTCCCCAACGAGAACACCATCACGTGGTGTCTCGACGAGATGTCAAGTGTCTCATCGAGACACCCTCTCGTCTCGCCGAGACATCTCTGGTCTCGACGGGACGAGACGCTGGGAACAATTCCCCAACGTCTTCTCGCCTCCAGGGCGCGAATTTGGGCCTGAAAAATGCCCAAAATACCCCTTAAAACACTTACCACTATAAATAGAACAACAAGCCTCCTTTGTGGGGGTTACCTTTTTCTTTGTCTGCTCAATTGATCTTTTCTTCCTCCTTCTTTCTTTTTCAGTAAATTTTAGGGTTTTTCTTCCATTGTAATTGTTGTTTTATTGGAGATTGGTGAGGGGAGTTCTCGCCATTGTGTAATCAGAATCAGACAAACTGGGTTTTAGATTTCTAAACTCCTGAATCCGTCTTTTACTTTTTGCTTCTTTAATTAATGATGATTCATGTTGAAAATTTATGCCTATGTGAGATGATTGGTTTAACTATGAACTAATCCCCATCCAATCTGGGATGGGGATGAATTGATTGCGTAACCATGTATGATTAGGGATTTAGTTTCATGGATAGTTTCCAATTGATTAGATTATGTGAGCTTAATGCCTGGATTTGTCAAGAGATAGGATGAATGCTAGAATGAGAATCGATGATGATCACTTAGCCTGACTTAGCAGAACCTAATGCCTTGAATCTGGCAAATTTAGGATTGCAGATAGGTAGATACCTGACCAAGGAGTTGCCTAATCCGAATTAGCATAATCTGACCTCGCTAGAGACCAATAGGAGTGCGGGCTATGGCTGGGCTACGGCTTTAGCCTTAACCACCACAGACCCTAATGCTTTACATGCCCTAGGTTTTATGCCAAATCAAGCCATTAACCAAATGCATGTGAATAGACTACAAGAGACTGACAATTTCACGTGGTTAATTAGGTGGTTACCATCAATTATCATTAAGATATGAAACTAAATCCCAAATCACATTTGGAATCCAATCGAGGGAATCCCCATCTTAGATTGTGTCATAAATTAATTCGAACTCTTCTCTAAAAAAACGTTTTTAACTTTTATTTTAGATAGTTTCCTCTTTAATCACTCTACAACATATTTAATCTCCCAAACAATTGTGTGCCTACCTTGGGCTTACTAGTTGTGATAAATAGTCCCTGTGGTTCGATCCTGTGCTTAGCACTGTATTAGTTGCTGCGACAGGATACACTTGTCCTGTTAACCGCTATATATTTTACGAGCATCAACAGGATCAAAGTCTCACATTCGGTAATTCAGGATGACCAATTAACATTCCTTTGAGTCTAAGGATTAGTTATACCTATTAATACCAATGAGATGAACAGTTGACAAGGATGAATCTACCCATCCTGTTATCTCAAGTCGGATCCCCAATCCTAATGAACAATGTTTCACCGGATCTATGTAACTGTCCAGATATCTATATATGTGAAGCTTGTGAGATCGGCTTTCTGCCGGATAGAAGACATTGTTACATACAAGTCTCAACTGTGATATATCAATCCTAAATATATCACTTGACTTGGGGTGGTTTTAAGTTTATTAGTTTATTATAAAGTTTTGTCTCACTTCATGCTTGTATGAACACTTTATAATCACTTTAAACAAACTTACGGATTTCCTTTTATTAGACTTTATTTAGTGCTTAAAAGGGATTGCCTTTATATAGTTATAAAACATATATCTCATTAAAACAAATGATATAAAGAACAATTCATTTACAATAAGTTTGTATCCTGCAACAATTGACTATAGGACACAAAACCCCAACATACTCCCACTTGGACTAAAGCCAATTGTTTCTAAAACTTATCCCAGTAGAAGTTAAATGACGATCATGTACTTTCTGGGTTAAAGGCTTTGTCAACGGATCTGCAACGTTGTCCTCTGTAGGTACTCTTTCTATTCTCACATCTCCTCTAGCCACAATCTCTCTTATGATGTGGTATCGCTTTAGGTAGTGCTTGGATGCATTATGAGACCGTGGTTCCTTTGCTTGCGCAATGGCTCCATTGTTATCACAGTACAGAGTAATGGGATTGACAATGTCAGGCACCACACCTAGTTCTGTAATGAACTTTCTAATCCAAACTGCTTCCTTTGCTGCTTCCGCAGCAGCGATGTACTCTGACTCGATCGTAGAGAAAGCTACGCTTCCCTGCTTGGAACTTTTCCAACTGACCGCGCCCCCATTTAGGATAAACAGGTATCCTGATTGGGGTTTAAAATCATTCTCATCTGTGAGATGACTAGCGTCTGAAAATCCTTGTATTTTCAGATTTCCTTCTCCGTACACTAGAAACATATCTTTAGTTCTTCTCAAGTACTTAAGAATGTTTTTGACGGCAATCCAATGCTCGTTACAGATAACGCGAACGCTACGTCGGGTCTAGTGCATAGCATAGCATAGCATACATAATCGAACCGATCGCGCTGGCGTACGGGACTACAACCATGCGTCGTTTGTCATCATCAATTTTAGGACATTGATGATTGTTTAACTTTACTCCATGTACCATGGGTAAGTTACCTCTTTTCGATTCAAACATGCTAAACCGATTTAGCAACTTTTCAATGTATGTAGCATGTGAAAGACCAAGCAGTCTACGCGATCTATCTCTGTAGATCTTTATACCAAGTATATAGGCTGCTTCACCAAGGTCTTTCATTGAGAAGTTACCAGATAACCATATTTTCACTGACTGTAATAGAGCAATGTCATTTCCCAATAACAGTATATCGTCCACATATAGTATGAGAAATGCTATAGAGCTCCCACTTGCTTTCTTGTAAATGCAAGCTTCTTCGCAATTTTGTTCGAAACCAAATTGTTTTATGGTTTCGTCAAAACGCTTGTTCCAGCTTCTAGATGCTTGCTTGAGTCCATAAATGGATCTCTGAAGTTTGCAAACTTTATTTGCATCCTTTGATATGAAACCTTCAGGTTGCATCATGTATACATCCTCAAGCAGGTTTCCGTTTAGGAAAGCTGTTTTCACATCCATTTGCCAAATCTCATAATCAAAATAAGCGGCAATTGCAAGCATGATTCTGATTGATTTGGACATAGCAACGGGAGAGAAGGTTTCGTCATAATCAACACCTTGTTTTTGACGATATCCTTTCGCTACCAACCTAGCCTTGTAGGTGCTAACCTTTCCATCCATGTCAGTCTTCTTTTTGAAGATCCATCTGCACCCAATGGGTTTTATCCCTTCGGGTGGATCAACCAAAGTCCAAACTTGGTTAGTATACATGGAATCCATTTCAGAATCCATGGCCTCAAGCCATGCTTTAGAATCTGGACTAGTAAGAGCCTCTTCGTAGTTTTCGGGTTCATCGTCTAACACGGGAACCTCGTCATCATCTCCCACTAGAAAACCATATCTAACTAGGAGTTCACGAACTCTTCGTGATCTATGAATAGGTGCCACTGGAGTCTCATCTAATGGGACTTCTTCGGGTACCTCGACCGCCTCCGTTGTTTCAGTCGGTGTTTCTTCCTCTTGAACTTCATCGAGTTCAATCATGCTTCCCTTTTGTGTTTCTTCGAGAAACTCTTTCTCTAAGAAGGTTGCGTGTTTGGATACGATTACTTTCTGATCTTCTGGATGATAGAAGTAATATCCCATAGTTTCCTTAGGGTATCCGATGAAGAAACATTTATCAGATTTAGAATCTAATTTGTCGGAAGCAACGCGTTTGACATATGCTGAACAACCCCATACTCTCATGAAAGAGAACACGGGTTTCCTACCAACGAACAATTCATATGGCGTGGAACTAGCGGATTTAGTTGGTACTCGATTTAGGGTGAAGAGGGCAGTTTCTAAGGCATAGCCCTAGAACGTCTTTGGAAGTAAGGCCATGCTCATCATGGATCGTACCATATCTAATAGGGTATGGTTTCTCCTCTCGGATACACCATTGTGTTGTGGCGTATAGGGAGGTGTCCATTGTGAGCATATCCCACATTCAGTTAGATAATTCAGAAAATCATCAGAAAGATATTCGCCACCTTGATCAGATCGAAGTGTTTTTATTTTCTTTCCTAATTGATTTTCCACTTCATTCTTGAAGCATTTGAACTTGTCAAAAGCTTCTGATTTGTGCCTCATCAAGTAGATATAACCATAGCGAGTATGGTCATCTATGAAGCTAATGAAGTATCTGAATCCTCCTCTTGCTTGGACTGACATAGGACCACATACATCTGAATGAATGAGTCCTAGAGTGTCTGATACACGCTCACCTTTATTGCTAAAGGGTGTCTTCGTCATTTTACCTTTTAAACATGATTCGCATGTTTCCAATGATTCAGAATCGATTGGATCTATAAGCCCATCTGAATGTAGCTTTAGCATGCGTCTCTTGTTTATATGGCCTAAACGACAATGCCACAAGTAAGTTGAATTATCTAGCTTATGTCTTTTGGTATCAATTGCAAAAACAGGAGTTTTATCATCTAACACATAAATCCCATTTTGTGATATTCCTGAAAAATAAAAGATCGAATCTTTATAAAAATTGCAACTATTGTTCTTTATTGAAATATGAAAACCGTCGTCAACGATACGGCTAATAGAAATAATGTTACGAGACATCTCAGGAACGTATAAACAATTCCTTAATTCTATTACAAGCCCAGAGGGCAAAAGTAAAACATAATCTCCAATTGCGAGGGCGGCAACTCTTGCTCCATTTCCCACTCGCAAGTTTATGCTTCCTTTCTTTAGTTCCTTAGTCTGTTTTAGCTCCTGCATATTTGTACAAATATGAGATCCACATCCGGTATCAAGTACCCAAGATTCAGACAATGAAACCATATTTATTTCAATATAGAACATACCAGATGAAGAAGCACCGCCTTTTCCCTTCTTGAGGGTGGTTAGATACTCCTTGCAGTTTCTCTTCCAATGCCCGTCTTTACCACAGAAGTGGCACTCTCCTTTGGGCTTCTTAACTTCCTTTCCCTTGGACACATCTTTCTTACCTTTCTTGGGATGTTTAGAATTGGGAAATTTCCCTTTTCTTTTCCTCGATCCCTCGATTACAAGAGCCGGTATGGCCTTGTCTTTCTTCATATTGGGCTCAACTGATTTGAGCATGTTTGCAAGCTCTTCAAGAGAGGTTTGCAAGTCATTCATTTGGTAGTTCATGATGAACTATGAATAACTCTCTGGGAGGGACTGAAGAACCAAGTCGGTACTTAATTCATTGTCCATCACAAATCCAATACTAGAAAGTTTGGTAATATAGCCTATCATCTTGACACAGTGTGTCATGACAGATGTGCCCTCTTGCATCCTGCAACGATATAACAGTTTTGATATCTCGTAGCGTTCGCACCTGGTTTGTTTCCCAAACAATTCCTTTAGGTGCATGATGATGGAATAGGCATTCATCTCCTCATATTGCCTTTGTAATTCCGATGTCATCGATGCAAGTATGATGCAAGCGGCATGATCATCATCAGCCTTGTGCTTCTGATAAGCATCAATTTCCTCGATGGGAGCATCATCTTCAGGGACAGGGGGTATCGATGTATCAAGTACATACCCAATTTTCTCGAACTTCAAAACAATTTTGAGGTTACGAAACCAGTCGGTGAAGTTTGAACCATTCAATTTGTTATCGGTAAGGATGTTTTGCAGATTGATTTTAGTCATGATTTTAAGAGTGTGTGTTTAAACAAAACCTGAGAGTGAGAAAGAGTAAACGTATGTCATTCATTTGCTTTAAAGTTTACAATCTAAAATTATAGGCCTTTTAATTTATTTCAGATTGCTCCCACTATTTTGCCAAATTAATAACCCTCCATATTAATTCGAAGAATTTCACAAATCCGTTAGTGAGCTAGGATCCTAACTCCTGAGATTTCGCCTTGAGTTTACTCAACAAGCTAGTCTCATTCATTAGGTAGATTCATACAATCAATCACATCTTTAATGTGATTCCTAGGTTACTGGGTTACTAACCACATTAGTAACTAATATGCTATTCATATTAATCCCAACCGTTTTGCCCATTAGTTTATGACAACATGAGTTTACTCATCCAATTATCATAATCTAATTTAAGTATTACCCCATATTCATGAAAAATGATTTTCGATAATTCAGGTGTTACCATAAGACCCCGAGCTTGAGTTTACTCAACAACCCAAAGGCCCCCAGTACTGCCGGCTGAATTATAATATTAGGGAGGGGCAACCGATTTTAATAACTTACTTATTTACTTAACTTTTTAATGAGGGATTTTATTTAAGTCTCATAATCTAACTTAGTCTTGATTTGCTTTAGCATACATCAGACATACATACATTCACATACATAGGCGTTATGGACATATCATCTAAATTATTCCGTCGAGCCAGAGACGGGATAAAAGGCCCAAACCTAAGAAAATACTAACTATTACATATTTCTCTTTAGGTCCTCCGTCTTCTCCTTGGCGCCTTGAAATTACATATTAATTTCTATACTACTATAAGAAAACTTCAATTGAATTGAAGGGAATCAGATGAGAGGAGAAATTACAATAGATAGTAGAAAGGCAGGACGCGCAGGCCCTATTTCAAAAATACCAAAAGACTAAAAGAGGGTCCAAATATGTCCATAACTCCAAACATGCATAGACTCAATTAAATAAATTTAATTGGTTGATTACATAACCGGCTTATGTAATATTTAGGTTAATCACATTAACTTGTCAAATTAACTTTCATCATATTTTATTTCTAATTGTTTTGTATCTTTATATTAATCCTTAGATTAATATAACCATATAAAACGTTGATTATGCTCGTCCCATTTATTTTGATTTTAATTCATTTAACACTTTGATTTACATATTTGTAAAAACAAACATTTAAACGAATTATTCATTCGATAATCAAAACAGAAAACTATTAATTTTTGAAACATATATATACATTTAACATAAAACGATTTTAAACCTATTTTAAAATCAAGTGGGTATCGGGCCGGGCCCGAGGGCGGGCTGCTACCGATTGGCAGCAGCCCTTAGGGCACGCGGGGCGCTGCCGCCTTGCGGCAGCGGCGCCCCTGCGCCGCACGCGGCTGCTGCCGCGAGGCAGCAGCCGCGTGACAGTGGCCAGTCGCGCCGTGAGGCGCGACTCGGGCTGCTGTCATATTTTTTTTTATATTAAATATATATATATATATATATATATATATATATATATATAGATCAGTTCTAAAATAATTTTAAAACGGTTTTCAGAAATAGGATAATCTACAATAGATTTTCGTTTTATCATTTAGAATTAATAAAACTAATTTTATAAACCTAACTATAAAACTAATAGATTTATTTATAATGATTATCAACCGAAATAATTAGGAACATAAGCATAATCAGTTTTAATTAACAATTAATCAAAACTTTATTTATCTTTAGAATTAATCAATCAATACTATTTGTCAATTAATCCTAACCATAAATATTTATTCAATCCTATTGAAAACTTCTATATTTTCATATATGAAATAACGGATTTAACGATGGCTCTGATACCACTGTAGGAAATTAAGGCTAAGGTATAGCAGCGGAAATATAAAAATTTTAGCCTACTTCCTTTTAACCATAGGATTCGTTAATCGTTATTTCATATTGAGAGGGATAAGAAGGAATACCTTTCGATGAACAATCTACCGTTGTTAAAGAAGCGCCCACAATTCTTCTCCGAGATTCCAACCTCAAAGTTTAATACGGTGAGGCTAAGATGAAATCAACCCTTATGAGATGCAACCAAAATAGATTGCCTCTAATAAACCAACACAAGATCAAAGAGAAAGAGGGATGAATAAGATTAATCAATCGATGGAATGCCGAATTAATTCTTGTCCATGAACTTGGGAATAGAATTCTTTTTCTCTCTTAATTAAGCAATTTCGAAAATCACTTAAGGGGAGGGATATAGGCCTAGTCGAAATTCACTATAGGGAGGGGTATATATATTAGTTTGTATCTCAACCCTAGTTAGATAGGAATAGGTTACTTAATAGGAATCCAATTCGGAAAAGGATTCGTAATTATTATCTCACTATATATCTAATATATTTAGGATAATAATAAATAACCTAATTAGATAATAATAGGAGAATATTAATCTAATTAAAACTCCTAATTATATTATCTCTTAATTAATTTAATTCATAATCCTAATCAAATTAGGATTAATGGAATAAAATTAATTCCTCACTAATACATATAAATTTCGGCCCCCTCCTAGTATTTGGGCCTTACTGGGCTTAATTGGGCTTCCATCTATTAATCATATCCATCTCTCTTTTGGTTCCAAGTCTTATGTGTAATCCATTAGGTCCTTACTACTTCTGGCCGTATGCAACCTATTAAATTAATTTCTTCAAGAATTATATTTAATCCCTTGCATAACGGAATGATGTACAGAGTATGTTATTGGCAAGTCCGTAATCATTCCCCCAGAGTCCGTTAAGAAGACAGGTTGATTCTGTCATTAACCCTTACGTATTAGTTACGGTATAATACGATCCTTTATCAACTACATCCTTGAACTGAATCTTATGACTATGGGTAATGTCAAGTCACATATAGCGAGACGTTTGTTTTACTTGTTATTGGCCGAGTCAACTCAAAAAGATAGGTTAAGTGAAATCTATATTTCTACTCTTAAGCTATCACCTTGCAAGGGTTTAGAGTCAAGTCTTCCACAAGCGATCCTTGGATGTATCTCCCATTAATCGGGAGTGATAAATGCTCAATCCAATGTATAACTACCCTGAAATTACTTCCTGTGACACCCAACCTTTGCAGTTCACACCCCAGAGTCATCTCTGTTAAGGATCGTGGGACCACAGGATCAAAGTCTCACATTCGGTAATTCAGGATGACCAATTAACATTCTTTTGAGTCTGAGGATTAGTTATACCTATTAATACCAATGAGATGAACAGTTGACAAGGATGAATCTACCCATCCTGTTATCTCAAGTCGGATCCCCAATCCTAATGAACAACGTTTCACCGGATCTATGTAACTGTCCAGATATCTATATATGTGAAGCTTGTGAGATCAGCTTTCTGTCGGACAGAAGACATTGTTACATACAAGTCTCAACTGTGATATATCAATCCTAAATATATCACTTGACTTGGGGTGGTTTTAAGTTTATTAGTTTATTATAAAGTTTTGTCTCACTTCATGCTTGTATGAACACTTTATAATCACTTTAAACAAACTTACGGATTTCCTTTTATTAGACTTTATTTAGTGCTTACAAGGGATTGCCTTTATATAGTTATAAAACATATATCTCATTAAAACAAATGATATAAAGAACAATTCATTTACAATAAGTTTGTATCCTGCAACAATTGACTATAGGACACAAAACCCCAACACAACAAACTCCCCCATTTTGATGTTGGCAAAAATATTCAGTCAAGAACTCAGTGTTGAGCTCCCCCATGATTGTTGACCTTATCTTACTCAGTATACTCCCCCGTAAGGGTTGAGTGGATGACTTAGATTTACTTTAAACATTTCAAGTAAGTCTAAGGTCAGTTTTTCAGAATTAGGTCAGCTCATGGAACATATTCTATTTAACTCAGTTTATGCGGAAGATTTATATATCAGAGAGCGCTGAGTATTTCTTTGTTCAATGTGTTTAAGAAAACATGTAAAAGCGGTCAACATTTTGATCAACACAGCATGCAATCATAAAGCAATGTAAACAAGTAGCACAGTTGATTTAGTGAAGATGCGATTAACTATTCAATACAAAACATAAGTAAGCACATAAGATTGGTTAATTTAAAAAGATAGATGCATCAAAGTTTTGTATTCAGGGTCAGCACAATAAAAGTACGCAAGGGAAAGACTACAAGTTTTAACAAAATGACATCTAGTCAGTCCTAGTAAAGCTAAAGCTATTTCTTCTTGTAGTTGAGTTGTGCTTCATGCTCTTTAGCTTTACCCTTTCCCTTTTGTCTTTGGTGACTACCTGAAGCTTCTTCTGAATGCTGGGTTCCTTGAGCTTGTACTTTCTCCCCCGTTTTTCCACCATCAGCAGGAGGAGCAATGAAAGTGTCTTCAATGGTAGCTTTAGTTAGGGGTTTAGAGAATGCCTTCAGCTTGCGTGTGCTTGTATTTATGCCATCAAAGATGGGAACACCATCATCCAAAATAGCGCGAGGAATCCTGACATCAGCAGCACTCAGCATACTTAGAACATATGCTTGAGCCTTTGCAACCCAGTGTATGTTGTCTGTGAGCATTGAAAATCCTTGATGAAACATCTTCAGTAGGGACGAATCAAAATACTCACGCTGAGCGTTGGTGTGTCGCACTTGGTTGAAAGTAACGCGAGAGTACTTCAGTATCTCGTTTGTTTTGAGCTGGTCAGTTTCTATCTCTTCCTTGCTTAAGTTTAGCAGATGCACAACCTCGCTAATTTGCTCAATGGAGCATTGTGAGGAGGAAGAGAGTTGGTGATTGGTTTTCTCTTGCTTAGTATGAAGTTGGTTGAATAGATGATGAACTTCGGCAGAAGTTGCATACATTGAGTTGCAGCTGACAATTGATGAATTTCACCCTGTAGAGTGTTTATGTGATTTACCATGGTCAGATGGAGTTCAGCCAGCTTCGTTATAGAGTCATGCCTGGGCTGTTGAGATTGTAATGAAGTCATGACACTCAGAAGATCCTTCAGACCTTTGATCTCAGTAAGAAGCTGGGTGACAGGCGAAAGCTGAGTAGGCTCAACAGTAACTGACCCAGCGGCATTGGTACTTGTTTGATGGATGTCCTGGATAAGAGCTTGAGCTGAGTCAATGATTCTTCGGCCAGACTCAGATGCATTTAGATAGCTAAAGGATCCATTATTTGTTGGCCCAGATGCCGGAGGAGGAGTAGAACCGAATAGAGGCGGTGTTTGGTTCTGCTCAACATTTGAAGTGCCAGCATTATCAGCTGCTGGTCTTGAGTTAGGATTTCCAATAGAAACTGACTGGATTGGATTCTACACTTGGAGTTTTGGAAGTGGAGGATCGGCAGAGTGTGTTACTTGCTCAGGGTCAGGCTGAAGCTGACTAGATTGTGGAAGCTGAGTAAGTTCAGTGTTCACCTGAGCAGGTAATTCCTTAGCTTGCTCAACGTGTTGAGGAGCAAAATCTTCGAGCACTTGCTCGACATCATTTTGGCTGGGGAAAGCAGGTAAGTCGGCATATTCCTTCGGCTGAGAAACAGAGGCTTGATTTTCTCGTTGCTCTGGTTGAGACTCAGGAGGGTTGGAGAAGAACCTAAGGTGTACATATGTAAGGTTAGAGATCTCATCCCTCAGTGGTGAGTCACTCATGAGGTCAATGACGGGTGCTCGATATGCTTTCTTCTTTCTCAATCTCTTTAGCTTTGGAGGAGTAGGGTCACAAGGAATGGACTCAATAGAGTCAGTAGGTGATGCTTCCCTTTGATCAGCAGGAGCATTTGCTGTGTGCTCAGCTTCTTCTTCGTCAACCAACTCAGTGTTGATTGGTTCAAGGTGCTCATCATCTGCTGTTTCCTCAGTGTCATCCTGACCACTTTCTTCTTCATCAGACTTATCATCCAGTTCTTCTTCCTCAAACTGTTCATCCAGTTCTTCTTCCTCGACAAACTGACCACCCAATTGGTCTTGTTATTCCTGGTCATCTAACTGTCGCTCAGCGTCAATGCCTTGACTCTGTGCATAATGTGAGTTCGGAGGAATGACGACATCAGTCGGAAGTGCATCTATAGGTCTTAACTCAAAATTGAGCTTCTTCTTCTTCCTTAATGGTTGCTCATCAACCTCTCTTTCTTCTGCCTCAGGCTCAGCTTGCCTACGTCTTTTCTCAGCTGACCTAGATCCACCCTGACTTTGCTGAATTTGAGGCTTAGTTCCTCCGCATACAAATTTGAGCTTCTTAGGTGTAGAGGCAGCTCCTTTAGAGGTGCTTTGCACAGCTTTCTTTTTCCTTTGAGTTCTTCCCTTTCGAGTCACTGCCCCCTCAGCGTTCGGGATAGCTTCCCCTTTTCCTTTCTTCGGCACAATTGGTTGATCATATGCCAAACCGAATAGGGTAGCAGCTGTAATCTCGGTTCCCCAAGTGTGGATTTCTGCAACCATGTCCACATTGTGATCCTTGAGGATTCGGGTGATAAAGGAGCCTAACCTAAGGGTTCCTGTACTTCGTAGAAACCCACTGATTATGAAGACGGGCATGTTTATCGGTGTGTAGGTCAGCATGTGCCATATAAAACACTGCTTAAAATTGGTTGCTGAGTTGGTGCAGTTGATTTTAGGGAAAAGGAAATTGGTCAGTATGTAATGGGCCATCTTTTGATGCTGACCCATGGAGGTACTCGAGATTTCACCTACATGACCAGCAGGTTTACAGAAGGTCTGAACGTAGTTGGTTTTATCTTGGTCACCTGATTTACGAAGTATAGCTTGTTGGTCCCTTATAACGTGACAAGTTAGTTCCAAGGGGGGGGATAGGTACTATTTAAAATTTTGTCCGTTAAGGCTGACTTCTTTTCTTATGAAAAGGTTTACACAGCGTCACTAAGTAGATTCAAGACACAAGCTTAGTCAACTTGTGACTAAGTCTGCTTCTTTACTTGAGTCAGGAAATAGCACTTAGAGTCTATTCCTGAACTCAGCTTCTTAGTAGACTTAACTCAGCGTGAGTTATTTACTTAGTCAGTTTTATAGCAAGCAATATATAATAAAGGAGTTTAAGGGTTAGAAAGATATTACTCAGCAGACTTATCCTGGTTCGGCCTCTCCGCCTACGTACAGTCCCCGGAACTCGTTCCGAGCTTTTTGAATTCTCTACTGATCTCTTTAAAGGTAGATCACGAAACCTTTTACAGATAGAAGCTGAGTATAACAAGAGTACCTTCCTCTATACCTCTACTGAGCTCTTTAAAGGTAGCATCACGAACTGAGAACAGCTCGGTCCAGCCATTATTCTTGATCCACTCATAAAAGGGTTGCTCGGCGTCCACGAATCCCCTTGAAAACCATCACGAGTGATCGATCTTACACCCCTTCACACTCTCGAAAACCTGAGAGTAGGTGCGTTCCACTACTTTCTTGCCCTTATCTTTTTGCTGTTGTTTTCCCTTCGAAGAGGTGGCTTGGACAGCTTGAGCTTTCTTGCTCGGCGTAGTGACTTTAGTGTGGTCACGCTGGGTAGAAGATTTAGGATTTTCATCGGAGCGGTTGTCGGATAAACCAGCACCTGAGATATTCAGAGAAACGTTCGTCATATTCTCAGAGAAGTATTGGGAATTTTAGGAATTTTTAGAAAGAGTAATTGGAATGCCAAAGTTTTCTAAGCGTAAAGAGATAAAAGTGGGAATTCGTCCACTATTTATAGAGGTATTGAGTTGATCTAAAGCGTTGGGTTGTCAATTTGACCTCGAGATTCTCAATCGACAAAGATTTTGGCATTTATGACACATACGGCGCGTGTGTTTTCTAATTATAGCGCATACGTCATCCTAGGTGGCTATTTAATTCGCGCGCTTGCATTAAATTTTGCAACGGATCCTTACTCAGTGTTAAGAATTTCAAGCGTTTAAAATTTTGAGTAATCAGTGTTGTGCAAAGAAGCAGTTCTTATGCTTAGTAGCTCAGCTTAAGATAAACACTCAGCATATATATATATATCTACTCAGCAAGCATAAATGATTCAGCATGATAATTCACTCAGCATGCATACTATACTTGGAGTTTATTGAAGAGGATTAAACATACCAATGGCTTCTATAAGTATGTTGAATTGCTCACGAGGCAGTGACTTTGTGAAGATATCAGCAAGCTGCTCATCCGTTGGGACATAGGTCAGCTTGATCTCTCCCTTGAGTACGTGATCTTTGATGAAGTGATGTCTTATGCTGACATGCTTCATCCTGCTGTGCTGGATTGGGTTATTTGATAAGTCAATGGCACTTTTGTTGTCACATTTGACTTCAATTGTTTTGGTCCGAACGCCATAATCTTCAAGCTGTTGCTTAATCCATAGGACTTGAGCAACACAGCTTCCAGCAGCAACATACTCAGCTTCAGTGGTTGACAGGGCTACTGATGCCTGCTTCTTGCTGAACCAGGACACAAGACAGCTCCCAAGGAAGTGACATCCTCCTGAGGTGCTTTTTCGTTCAAGCTTGTCTCGTCCGTAGTCAGCGTCAGTGTATCCAATAAGTGTGAAATCATGAGTATTGGGATACCACAAACCTGCATTTACTGAGCCTTGCAAATATCTAAGGATTCTTTTTACATCTATGTAATGAGATTCCTTAGGGTTAGATTGATATCTAGCACAATAACATACCGAGAACTGAATGTCCGGCCTACTAGCAGTTAAGTAAAGTAGAGAACTAATCATACCTCGGTACAATCTGCTGTCTACTGACTTACCATTCTCATCAGCGCAGAGGACAGTGTCAGTGCCCATTGGGGTAGATATTGACTTACAATTCTCAAGTTCATACTTCTTCAATATCTCCTTAGCATACTTAGTTTGACTGATGAAGATGCCATTTTTCCCTTGTTTGATTTGAAGTCCAAGGAAGAAATTGAGTTCTCCCATCATTGACATTTCAAACTCAGTCTGCATCTGCTTACTAAATTCCTTGCACATTGACTCGTTAGTGGCACCAAAAATAATGTCATCAACATATATTAGAGCCAGCAGGGTATCTTTACCCTTCCTCTTAATGAATAAGGTTGTATCAGCTTTACCTCTGACATAATTTCTAGTCAGCAGGAAACTGGTCAGCCTCTCATACCAAGCGCGTGGTGCTTGCTTGAGGCCATACAGAGCCTTTTTGAGCTTATAAACGTGGTTTGGGAATTTAGGATCCTCAAACCCTGGAGGCTGATTAACATAAACTTCCTCGTTTATAACTCCATTAAGGAATGCACTCTTAACATCCATTTGAAACAGTTTAAAGTTCATATAGCTTGCATATGCACATAAAATTCTAATAGCCTCTAGCCTTGCCACTGGGGCAAAGGTCTCACCGTAGTCAATACCTTCTTGCTAACTGTAGCCCTGAGCTACAAGTCTTGCTTTGTTTCTGACCACGTTCCCTTGTTCATCCAGCTTGTTGCGGAAGACCCATCTTATTCATATCATCTTCTGGCTTCTTGATTTTGGCACTAGATCCCATACTTCATTTCTTCTGAACTGATCAAGTTCTTCTTGCATTGCATTCATCCAGAATTCATCATACTCAGCTTCAGCGAAATTCTTTGGTTCTTGGATTGAGACGAATGCAACGTTGCTGAGGTATCTCCTGAGTTGATTTCTCGTCATCAGGGTGTTCTCAGCGGCATCAAGAATGGCACTCTCTGAGTGACCTCTTGGTATCCTAATCTCCTTTGGTAGATTGATGTCTTGTGCTGGTTGTGTTTCAACAATCTCTGCAGGTGTAGATTGGTCAGTGAAAGTAATTTGAGTTTCACTTTTACCTTTGGTCAGCCCTTGAGGCAGTGACTCAGCGGCTGTTTCTTAGTCATCGAGAGCTGAGTGTGGATCATCCTCAGTCAGCTGCATGTCTCTTCCTGCAGGGTTAATTTCATCGAACTCAACGTGTACTGACTCTTCTAAGACCTGAGTTCGTTTATTGAAAACTCTGTATGCTTTGCTGTTTGTTGAGTAGCCTAAAAAGATAGCTTCATCAGCTTTTGAGTCGAACTTAGCTAGGCTGTCTTTGGTATTCAAGATAAAACATTTACAACCAAAGGCACAAAAGTATCCAATATTGGGCTTTCGTCCTTTCCAAAGTTCATAGGGGGTCTTCTTTAATATAGGTCTAACTAGAGCCCTATTAAGAATGTAGCACGCTGTTTTAACAGCTTCTCCCCAAAAGTACTTTGGAAGCCTATGCTCACTCAGCATTGTCCTGGATATTTCAACCAAGGTTCTGTTTTTCCTTTCAACAACCCCATTTTGTTGAGGCGTTCTAGGAGCAGAAAAATTATGGTCAATGCCGCTGGTTTCACAGAATTTAACAAACTCTTGGTTCTTGAATTCTCCACCATTATCACTTCGGATGTGAGCTAACTTAAGGTCTTTGTCATTTTCAAGTTTTCTTACCAAATTTGAAAACGTCTCAAAGGTTTCATCCTTGCTACTCAGCAAGATGATCCAAGTGTACCGAGAAAAATCATCTACAATGACCAAGGAAAATCTTCTTCCACCCAAGCTCAGCGGCTGGACTGGACCGAAGAGATCCAAGTGTAGTAACTCTAATGGACGCTTAGTTGAGACAACATTTTTACTATGAAAAGATTGTTTGGTTTGTTTTCCAGCTTGGCAAGCGTGGCATAATTGATCTTTTTCAAACTTAAGTTCTGGCAGTCCCTCAACCAATTGCTTTCTTGCTAATTTGGCCAGGAGGTCCATGCTTACATGACCAAGTCTCCTATGCCATAGCCAGGAATTTTCTTCCTTTGACACTAAGCATGCAGTTTTTGAAAACTTCTTTTCTAAGTTCAGCATAAAGACATTATCAATACGAGGGGCAGTTAAAATTAACTCATTTGTTTTACCGTCGAATATTTTACATCCAGTGTCATCAAATATAACTTTTCTCCCATTGTCACATAGCTGAGCTACGCTGAGTAAGTTATATTTGAGTCCGCTCACTAGGGAGACTGACTCAATAGTAGGATTACCACCAATGGTTCCTGACCCTACTATCTTACCCTTCTTGTTGTCTCCAAAACTTACACTTCCTCCTCGTTTACGCACAAACGTGATGAACTAAGTTTCATCACCAGTCATATGCCTCGAGCATGCGCTGTCAATGTACCACATCTTTGACTTCTCAGCACACCTCAGGCTTACCTGCAATATAACTAGTTGCTTTTAGGTACCCAATTCTTTTTGGGTCCTTGCTTGTTAGGTTCAACAGGTAAAGCATCATATTTCATTTTATGACGACATACTTGGACAGTGTGTCCATTCTTTCCACAGAAGTCATAGCTGACTTTCCGTTTAGGATGTCTCACTGACTGGTCAGCACCCCAGTGCTGAGCGTGCCAGCACACCTTTATGGTGTGTCCTTTCTTCCCACAGAAGTCACACTGGACATTCCGCTGAGGATTCCACCTCTGCTGACTAGTACTTCGGTACTCAGTGTTCAGAGGAATATTTCTTTTATTCGGAACCTTAAGTTGGTTCTGAATTGATATGACATCCTTTCTCAGTTTCTTAGAATCTGATTGGACCTCAGAGACAAACTTTTGCATAATTTCTACATTACTATGTAAAATTGAGGTGTCCTGGAGAATATATCGAAGGTCACTCAATTTGACCTCCTCAACCTCGTCACATCGCCTGCTGAGTGCTCTAACCTTTTTATTACACTTTTTGACAAGTGTGTAGAGGTCACTCAGGGCATTAACCATTTCATTTCTGAGCAAGGGTAGTGATAATACCTCAGTTGAGTGTTCCTCATCGTCAGATGCAATGGAGGGGTCAGCATGCTCAGAAACACATGGCTCAGCAAGTTCGTCAGCCATGAAACAAATCTTTACTGACTCAGTGGCATCAGCTTCTGATGATAAAGACTCATTACTGTCGCTCCAAGTTGCCACCATTGCCTTCTTGCTGTTCTTTCTTTTTTTCCTCAGCGTGGGAAAGCTTGACTTGATATGGCCAGTTTGATGACATTCAAAGCATGTAATGGGCTTTGAGTTGTCCTTCTTGTACTTGCTGTCGCTGGACTCAGCTTTGTACTTATCAAACTTCTTGTAAGGCTTCTTAAAATATTTGTCATTCTTTCTGAACAGCCTTTTCATCTTTCTAGTGAACATAGCCATTTCTTCATCGTCTGTTTAGCTCCCATCAGTGGAGTCAGCTTTCATGACAAGAGACTTTTGCTTCTTGTCTTCATACTTTTCCTTCACCTCGAAGTTCTTCATTGATATCTCGTGGGTCAGCAGCGAGCCAATGAGTTCATCATACTTGTAGGTGGTTAAGTCTTGAGCTTCCTCAACAGCAGTTTTCTTTGCTTGCCAGCTTTTAGGAAGACTCCTAAGAATCTTCTTGACTTGCTCTTCCTCAGTGAAGATCTTTCCAAGTCTCTTGAGCTCGTTGATTATGTTTGTGAACCCTGCGTTTATGTCAGAGATTCCTTCATCATCATTCATCTCAAACAGCTCGTACAACCTCATATACTGGTTGATCTTGGATTCCTTCACCTTGTTGGTTCCTTCATAGGTGACCTCCAGCTTCTTCCAAATCTCATGCGCTGACTCACAACCTGAAATCTTGTTGTATTCTGCAGCATCTAAAGCACAGTGAAGCATGTTTATAGCCGAAGCATGATTTTGTAGCTTCTTGAGATCATCCTCTGTCCATCTAGTCTCAGCTTTGACAACCGTTTGGCCATCAATAGTTTCAACAGGAACAAATGGGCCTTGGACTATAGATAGCCATGCACTCATATTTGTTGCCTGAATGAAATTTTTCATTCTATTCTTCCAAAAGGTATAGTTAGACCCGAAGAATAGAGGAGGCCGAGTTATGGATAGACCCTCAGGTAAAATCTGAGTTGTCAGATTTCCTGGGAGAAACCGAGTGCTATTCTCAGCCATAGTGGGGATCAGCTCAAGGTAGTTAAACCTTGCACATCGAGCTTTTAAGCTCTGATACCACTTGTTGGTCCCTTATAACGTGACAAGTTAGTTCCAAGGGGGGGGGATAGGAACTATTTAAAATTTTGTCCATTAAGGCTGACTTCTTTTCTTATGAAAAGGTTTACACAGCGTCACTAAGTAGATTCAAGACACAAGCTTAGTCAACTTGTGACTAAGTCTGCTTCTTTACTTGAGTCAGGAAATAGCACTTAGAGTCTATTCCTGAACTCAGCTTCTTGGTAGACTTAACTCAGCGTGAGTTCTTTACTTAGTCAGTTTTATAGCAAACAATATATAATAAAGGAGTTTAAGGGTTAGAAAGATATTACTCAGCATACTTATCTTGGTTCGGCCTCTCCGCCTACGTCTAGTCCCCGGAACTCGTTCCGAGATTTTTGAATTCTCTACTGAGCTCTTTAAAGGTAGAGCACGAAACCTTTTACAGATAGAAGCTGAGTATAACAAGAGTACCTTCCTCTATACCTCTACTCAGCCTCTCCTTTCTATTCTTCTAGAAATGATAAAGTGTTTGCCCTAAACAACAATTGCTAAGACACTTTAGATGATTGAAAATCACTCTAGACTTTTACACAATAATATAGAAATTGGTGTAAGGTATTTGCTTTGCTTTTCTCACAGAAACTTCAAGTATGAATTTGGCCAGCGTTTCGACTAATTGAAGATCTGCATCGATTGAAGCAAATGGATGGCCTTTATATAGTGACACTTGAGACACCTGGTCATTTCGAATTTCGAAATAACCGTTGGAGGGAAACGGCTTCCTGTCGTTGTCACTCTGACCGTGCTCAACGTTGTTGGCCAATAGGATTCACACATCTTCTGTCCACGGCAGCTTTTCATCCTTGAAACAGAATGTTTCGACATTTAAGGCAAAGTCCACGAGACAGCTTCCCGCACCTTCTGAACTTTACCCAAAGTAGAATTACTTTGTCTGGAAGTTGATCGTTGTCTGTCGCTGTCCAGACTGCATTGTCGTCCAACTCAGCAGCTTCCACTTGAAGCTTTTACTTCGAAGGCTTCTCGATCCTTCTTTCGCTGAGTCATCGTTTTACTTGATACGGCTTCGTTTTGAGCTCTTGGGCCGAATGGTCTTGATGTGTTGACTTGGGCTTGACTTTCACTTTAAGGGCCTTTGGGCTTTTTAATCTTAATGTCTTGTAAACAATTAAACTCAACATTGAACAAACACATTAGTGTAATAAATCAAAGCATTTAAATTTAATGTGTTAGAATATTTTTATCATTACTTAAATAATTTTGTCGAATCAAAATCATGTGGAAAGGTGTTTCAACACACCTTAGCTGACTTCTCTCACCGGATGATGACAATGGAGAGATCAAAGACAAATTTCCCAATGAACACTTGTTTAGCATTAATACAATTGCACCTTGGTATGCTGACTTGGTAAATTACATGGTTGCAGGGGTAATGCCGGAAGAGTTCACCCGGAACAAAAGAGATAAATTGAGAAAGGAAGCCAAATACTACATCTGGGATGAGCCTTATTTGTGGAAACATTGTTCTGATCAAATGATTCGGCGATGCATTCCAGAAACCGAAATCGAGTCCATACTTCAGTTCAGCCACTCAGGCTCGTGTGGTGGTCAATTCGGACCAAAGCGAACAGCACGCAAAGTACTCGACTGTGGTTTGTTTTGGCCCAACATCTTTCGTGATTCATACTTATTTTGCAAGTCTTGTGCCAATTGTCAGAGAACGGGAAATTTAAGCCAACGGAGTCAAATGCCACTTACGTCGATTTTGACTTGCGAAATCTTCGACGTATGGGACATTGATTTTATGGGCCCATTCCCAAATTCTTTTGGTTATCTTTATATTTTATTGGCAGTGGATTATGTTTCGAAATGGGTGGAGGCGATTGCCACCAAGACTGATGATGCTCAAACAGTTGTTAAGTTTTTGCAGGGAAACATATTTTGCAGGTTTGGCATGCCCCGAGTATTAATCAGTGACAGAGGGACTCATTTTTGCAATCGGGTAATGATATCCCTGCTTAAAAAGTATGGAGTCAATCATCGTATGTCCACAGGTTATCACCCACAGACCAATGCTCAGGCTGAAGTTTCGAACCGAGAGATAAAGTCTATCCTAGAGAAAACGGTGAATTTCAGAAGAAAAGATTGGAGCGTCAGACTCGAGGACACCCTATGGGCATACAGAACATCGTACAAAGCTCCAATCGGGATGTCTCCCTACCGAATGGTTTATGGAAAACCATGTCATCTCCCCGTGGAATTGGAACATAGGGCATTTTGGGCAGTTAAAAAATGCAACATGGTCTATGATGAAGCAGGAGAAGAAAGAAAATTACAGCTACAGGAGTTAGAGGAACTGAGAGGCGAAGCCTATGAAAGTTCAAGAATCTATAAACAGAAGTCCAAAATGTACCATGACAGCCTACTCACACGGAAGAAATTCCAAGTCGGGCAAAAAGTGTTGAAACACCTTTCCAAATGATTTTGATTTGACAAAATTATTTATGTGATTGATAAAAATATTCTAACACATTAAATTTAAATGCTTTGATTTATTCACACTAATGTGTTTGTTCAATGTTGAGTTAATTTGATTTATAAGACATTAAGATAAAAAGCCTAAAGGCCCATAAGAGAAAGTCAAGCCCAAGTCAACAGATCAAGACCTCACGGCCCATGAAGACAAAACGAAGTCGTTCTAAGCAAAGCACTAGCTCGGCATGAAGAAGGATCAAGAAGCCTTCTATCAATTGCTTCAAGATGAAGCTGCTGAGTTGAACGACAAGAAGTACAAGTCAGCGGCAGAACAAAACCAACTTAGAGACAAAGTATTTCTACTTTGGGTAAAGCTCAGAAGACGCAGTAAGCTGTCTGGAAGACTTTACTATAAATATCGAAACATTCTGTTCATCTGACGAAAAGCTGCTGAGCACTGCCGTAGACAGAAGATACAAGAATCTCATTGGCCAATGACACTAAGCACGTCTAGAGTGAAAGCGATAGGAAGTCGTTAGCCTCCAACGGTTATTTCGAAATTCGAAATCACCGGTGCTTGAAGTGTCACTATAAATAGGCCTCTCAAATGCTTCATTCGATGCAGATCTTCAATCAAGTCAAAACGCTGACCAAATTCATACTTGAAGTTCTGTTAGAAAAGCAAAGCAAATCTTACACCAATTCCAATCATTGTGTAAAAGTCTAGAGTGATTTCATTCATCTAAGGTGTCTTAGCAATTGTTGTTTAGGACAAACGCTTATCATTTCTAAAAGAAGTGAAAGGAGAAGCTGAGTACTCGGTTATAGTACTCAGCGGTAGTTATAGGAGTGAGCAGAGGAATAGAGGAAGGTACTCTTGTATACCCAGCTTCTATTGTAAAAGGTTTCGTGCTCTACCTTTAAAGAGCTCAGTAGAGGATTCAAAAAGCTCAGAACGAGTTCCGGGGACTGGACGTAGGCGGAGAGGCCGAACCAGGATATGTCTACTGAGTAACATATTTCTAACCTTTAAACTCCTTTATATATTGCTTGCTATAAAACTGACTAAGTAACGAACTCACGCTGAGTTGTGTGCACTAAGAAGCTGAGTTCAGGAATAGACTTAAGTGCTGTCTCCTGACTCTAGGAAAGAAGCAGACTTAGTCACCAGTTGACTAAGCTTGTGTCTTAAAACTACTTAGCGCCGCTGTGTAAACCTTTTCTCAAAAAGAAAAGAAGTCAGCCTTAACGGACAAAATTTTAAATAGTTCCTATCCCCCCCCCCCTTGGAACTAACCTTGTCACGTTATACGAGACCAACAAATCGTATCAGAGCCTAAAAGCTCACTGGGCAAGATATAACTATCTTGAGCTGATCCCCACAATGGCTGAGAACAGCACTCATTTCCTCCCAGGAAATCAGACAACTCAGATTCTTCCTGAGGGACTGTCCATTATTCGGCCTCCTCTGTTCTTCGGGTCTAACTACACCTTTTGGAAGAACAGAATGAAAAATTTCATCCAGGCAACAAATATGAGTGCATGGCTTTCTATAGTCCAAGGCCCATTTGTTCCTGTTGAAACTGTTGACGGCCAAATGGTTGTCAAAGCTGAGGTTAAGTGGACAGAAGATGACCTCAAAAAGCTACAAAATCATGCTTCGGCTATAAACATGCTTCACTGTGCGTTAGATGCTGTAGAGTACAACAAGATTTCAGGTTGTGAGTCAGCGCAGGAAATCTGGAAGAAACTGGAGGTCACCTATGAAGGAACCAACAAAGTTAAGGAGTCCAAGGTGAACCAGCACATGAGGTTGTACGAGCTGTTTGAAATGAATGATGATGAAGGAATCTCTGAAATGAACTCAAGATTCACAAACATAATCAACGAGCTCAAAAGACTTGGCAAGATCTTTACTGAGGAAGAGCAAGTCAAGAAGATACTGAGGAGCCTTCCCAAAAGCTGGCAAGCCAAGAAAACTGCTGTTGAGGAAGCTCAAGACTTGACCACCTACAAGTATGATGAACTCTTTGGATCTCTGCTGATCCATGAGATCTCAATGAAGAATTTTGAGGTGAAGGAGAAGTCTGAGGACAAGAAGAAAAAGTCTCTTGTCATGAAAGCTGACTCCACTGATGGGAGCTCAACAGACGATGAAGAGATGGCCATGTTCACTAGAAAAATGAAAAGGCTGTTCAGAAAGAATGATAAATATTCCAAGAAGCTTTACAAGAAGTTTGACAAGTACAAAGTTGAGTCTAGTGACAGCAAGTACAAGAAGGACAGCTCAAAGCCCATCACATGCTTTGAATGTCATCAAACTGGCCATATCAAATCAAGCTGTCCTACCTTGAGGAAGGAAAAGAAGAACAACAAGAAGGCAATGGTGGCAACCTGGAGTGATAGTGATGAGTCATCATCATCAGGAGCTGATGCCACTGAGTCAGCAAAGATCTGCTTCATGGCAGATGAGCTTGCTGAGCCTTATGTTTCTGAGCATGCTGACCCCTCCATTGCATCTGACGATGAGGCACACACTCAACTGAGGTAATATCACTACCCCTGCTCAGAAATGAAATGATAAATGCCCTGAGTGACCTCTACACACTTATCAAAAAGTGTAACAAGAAGGTTAGAGCACTCAGCAGGCGATGTGACGAGATTGAAGAGGTAAAACTGAGTGACCTTCGATATCTTCTCCAAGACAACTCAATTTTGCATAGCAACGTAGAAACTATGCACAAGTTTGTCTCTGAGGTCCAATCAGATTCTAAGAAACTGAGAAAGGATGTCAAATCTATTCAGAATCAATTCAAGGTTCCGAATAAAAGAAATATTCCTCTGAACACTCAGTACCGAAGTACTAGTCAGCAGAGATGGAATCCTCAGTGGAATGTCCAGTGTGACTTCTGTGGGAAGAAGGGACACACCACAAAGGTGTGCTGGCATGCTCAGCACTGGGGTGCTGACCAGTCAGTGAGATATCCCAAACGGAAGGTCAGCTGTGACTTCTGTGGTAAAAATGGACACACTGTCCAAGTGTGTCGTCATAAGATTAAATATGATGCTATACCTGCTGAGCCTAACAAACAAGGACCCAAAAAGACTTGGGTACCTAAAGATAACTAGTTATATTGCAGGTAAGCCTGAGGTGTGCTGAGAAGTCAAAGATGTGGTACATTGACAGCGCATGCTTGAGGCATATGACTGGTGATGAAACTCAGTTCATCACACTTGTAGGTAAACGAGGTGGAAGCGTAAGTTTCGGAGACAACAAAAAGGGTAAGATAGTAGGGTCAGGAACCGTTGGTGGTAATCTTACTATCGAGTCAGTCTCCCTAGTTAGTGGACTTAAATATAACTTACTCAACGTAGCTCAGTGATAGGGGTCAAAAACCCCTATCTTTGGGTATGGTTTTAGGACGAGTTTTAGCATTATTTAGTTAATAAGCGAGCATTTCTCGCATTTAAATGCTTTTGTGTGAGTTAGTTAGGAATTGGAAACGTTTTATTTATTTTTCGTTGTTTATGCTCATTTTATGACCAATTTAGGCAATTACGGCCAAAATAGCATGCATAGTATAATTCCGTTATCTTTTGAAGCTAATTGGTCCGTCAAAAGTCGCACCAAATGAAGCGTTTGCTAAAAATAAGCGATTGGCGGGTCAATTTAGCATTTGGACTAATGTTATCTGGAGTTTCTGTACATGCGCAGGTATAAGTTCGGACGAAAAAGGCATCGACGGCAGTCGGCAAGCACGCGGGGGCATACCGGGCAAAAATGCTCGATGAGCGGACCTCCGTAGGCCATGCCTGCTCGCCGAGCAGGCCACCAGAGGCCTGCTCGGGCGAGCAGGATGCCTGCTCGCCGAGCAGGCCGCCAGTGGCCTACTCGCCGAGCAGGGCGCTGCTCGTCACGAGTAGCGCCTGCTCGCCGAGCAGCTCGCCCTGCTCGGCGAGCAGACCTACGGGAATTGGTCAAAAAGACCAATTCCGCCCCCACGATGCCACGACAGACCCCACGACTTCCTACCTGCATAAGGACACGAAAATAGGTCAAAAAGAGGGCCGAGCCACGCCTATAAATAGAGTTTTTCCAATGTAAATCATTATCTTTTATCTTTGTAATTTTCTTAGCTTTTCATCTTGAGAAATCCTCTCCACCTCCTCCATATCCTTCAAACCTCCATTGAAGACACCTCCGAAGCTCTGTTCACCGAGGATTGCTCAAGCTCCATCCTTAAGTCCTAGGAAGACGCTTGCATTGGTAGACAGGTTCCCTGAAAGGGATTTTTCTTCTTTTATATTCTGTCTAGCCTCTGATACATGCTATGAATTCTAGGCTCATTGTAACTTCGTGACAATAATTTATCTTTGATATATATTATAGTTCTTGTTCATTCAATTGTTTTAATGCTTTAATCTTTGTCTTACGCTTTGTCTGATTGGTTTAACTCATTCGATAATCCCAAAATCAAGTTGGCACATATTGCAAGCTGAATCTGACCTAGTCAGTGCCTATAGGATTGACGACCCTATAGAAGATTAAGCCCAAATTGCTGAGCCTTAGAGCTAGTTTCGGCCTTACAAGGGAATCACGAACTAGGGACTTTAGGAGGATAGGTCAGGTTAATCGCCTCGGACACAAGTGACTTAGGTTTTAATTCAATTGCTTAAACAATCTATTTTCATTATCATCGTATCCCTTCATGTTCCTTCGGATAATTGCATTGGTAAAAGATCACTTAGGAGTAGTTTAACTTAATTAGGGGTAGAGTAACTTAATTAGGCGTAGAATAACTTAGTTAGAATCAGATAACTTAGCTAGGAATAGGACAATTCAACCTAGGAGTAGATTAACTTAGCAAAACCAACTCAAAACCCCCTAAGCGTAGATAACACCTGAAACCAAGTAACTCGATACTTGCAGAAATAAATCCTGTGGACGATAACCTGGACTTAACCAGAAATTTATTACTTGATAACGACGGGGTACACTTATCCCTTAGTGAGGCTTCTTCACGGAATCCACATCAAGTTTTTGGCGCCGTTGCCGGGGATTTATTTCTTCTGCAATATCGAACCAAAGGTCGATTTGTTAGTTTAGGCATTCATTGTGAATATCTTTGTTTATATCGTCTATACTTGTTGATATATAATTTCTTTATACTTTTCTATACTTGTTCATATGTGTATACTGTTACTTATCAACTTTTGTGCTAGAACTTCACTTTTTCTCAGCATTCTCTGATCAATGAATTGGCAAGAAAAAGTCGAGTGGCAAGCTCAAAAGTTTACTATCCCATCAAGACAATACATTCATGCCCTGGAGAATGAGGCTCCCAATCCCCCCATGGCCGACTTAAATGAGAAAATGGATATCTTGATGGTGAAACTGAGCCTCAACACCAATGAAAGTGTAAGTTTTGTGGGTAATCACCAAAGGTATGATTCTAACCCCAATTCTTACAGCTTTTATGGTAGTGATTGGAGGAGACCTCAACACTCAAATTTGTCCTACGGGAACCCTAACATGTTGAGGCCTCCAAATAGGTTTGTTAATGAGCACAGGGAAAACGAATTGGGAATGTTCCCTTACGAACAAGCAAGCCAAGTTCCTCCACAACCCTCTAGCTCACGAGATGAGGTGTTGTCCCTTTTGAAAGGAATATCAGCCCGACTTACAATCAACGAGGAGGTTTACAAGGACTTGAGCAACCAATTGGCTCAAATAAACCATGAGATGCAAGAGCAATCCCGAGATGCTCTCCCAGGCATAAAGGAAAACATAGACCTCAACACTCAAATTTGTATAATTTTTAATTTTTGTTGCGTCGTGTCTAGTTTAGTTTTTCGTTTTTCGGGTTTTATTTATGTTTTACATGTTTAGGACCTAAAACCGTGAGCCTCCTTCGAATCTAAACTTCGTTATTTGTACTTGAGGGCTGAGAACCGAATCTAATATTGCATGACAACTAGTTTAGGTGTAGGACACAATCCTTGTATCTGTAAGAGCATGAGCTAAAGTTTGCATTTAGACCCTACTTTTGAAGAAATACTAAAATCATTACTTAGGTAGATAACTTAAGAATTGAAGGCATGTGATGTTGAACTTGAGTTTGGGGAAAACTAGTAAACACAAAATTGAAACCCAAAGAATTGTGAGTTGAATTTGAGCCTAAGAGCGAACATCAAAAAGCTCTTTTTCTTGACATTTTTGTGTGAATGCTTTGACTTGTGGAAAGATTACAGATTTTGCACCTAATACTGTGTTGAACCTACATGCAATGATTTGAGATGATAGACGATGAATCAGCCTCATTAGAATTAACCCTTTTCTTTACCTTATTTTCTCTTTTTCATCCACTCTAGGAAGCCCCTTTGAGCCTACATTTTTGTAGTTTATAGATTTTTCTTTCGTTCTAACCTATTTTTGCAAGCCACAACTTGGCTTGCTACCTAACCCAAAGTTTTTGCAAAGCTCACATCGAGTCTTTGTCGTTTCTAGCGCTTTATCTTTGTTTATGGCATCAAAGTAGCAAGCCAAAAGGCTAAGAAGTGAATGAGCATTACTATCCAAAAGGAAAAGAAAAACAGAAAAAGAAAAGAAAAGAAAAGAGACGAACAAAAAGGGGAGAACTTCGTTCCCCAGTTCTTAAAATCAAAACGTCTCAAAGAAAAAAAAAGAAAAAGAAAAAAAAATTATGAATAAAAAAGCTCAGTCACTTCATAATTGCTAAAGCCATTTGAACTTTGTTTTTCTAGCGCTAGAACTATTAACCCTTGTTGTACCTTTAACCCTCTAACCACATTACAACCCAAATTCGAGGCTGTTTTTGATATCATCGGAGTCATATAGCATAGTAGAGGAACTCGGATGAATGTGCAAAATCAACGTAATCGTAAGCAAGAACATAAGCCGAGAGTAAACACTTTAGCCACCAAAATTGTGTGAATTGAGTGAACTACCTATGGTGAGGTGTTTTACTTAGCGATCCCCTCAAGCTCGTTTAATTGAACATGTGTCCTTTTGCTTAAAACTATGACCTATGATAATTGAAATGCGGATTTTGGATATCGTGTCTCTACTTTGTATTTCCGAATGCATGTAATTACAGATGCTCGAAATTGTGTCAAGCACTTAGTCAAACTGGGAGGTTTTCTAGCTTGCTTGTGATGGCGGGTTTAGTTTTTTAGTTTACTTAGAAACAAGTAAAGTTTTAAGTGCGAGGAGGTCAAAAACCCCTATCTTTGGGTACGGTTTTAGGACGGGTTTTAGCATTATTTAGTTAATAAGCGAGCATTTCTCGCATTTAAATGCTTTTGTATGAGTTAGTGAGGAATTGGAAACGTTTTATTTATTTTTCGTTGTTTAGGCTCGTTTTATGACCAATTTAGGCAATTACGGCCAAAATAGCATGCATAGTATAATTCCGTTATCTTTTGAAGCTAATTGGTCCGTCAAAAGTCGCACCAAACGAAGCGTTTGCTCAAAATAAGCGATTGGCGGGTCAATTTAGCCTTTGGAATAATGTTATCTGGAGTTTCTGTACATGCGCAGGTATAAGTTCGGACAAAAAAGGCATCGACGGCAGTCGGCAAGCACGCGGGGGCATACCGGGCAAAAATGCTCGATGAGCGGACCTCCGTAGGCCATGCATGCTCGCCGAGCAGGCCCCTGGAGGCCTACTCGCCGAGCAGGCCGCCAGAGGCCTGCTCGCCGAGCAGGGCGCTGCTCGTCGCGAGTAGCGCCTGCTCGCCGAGCAGCTCGCCCTGCTCGGCGAGCAGACCTGCAGGAATTGGTCAAAAAGACCAATTCCGCCCCCACGATGCCATGACGGACCCCACGACTTCCTACCTGCATAAGGACACGAAAATAGGTCAAAAAGAGGGCCGAGCCACGCCTATAAATAGAGTTTTTCCAATGTAAATCATTATCTTTTATCTTTGTAATTTTCTTAGCTTTTCATCTTGAGAAATCCTCTCCACCTCCTCCATATCCTTCAAACCTCCATTGAAGACACCTCCGAAGCTCCGTTCACCGAGGATTGCTCAAGCTCCATCCTTAAGTCCTAGGAAGACGCCTGCATTGGTAGACAGGTTCCCTGAAAGGGATTTTTCTTCTTTTATATTCTGTCTAGCCTCTGATACATGCTATGAATTCTAGGCTCATTGTAACTTCGTGACAATACTTTCATCTTTGATATATATTATAGTTCTTGTTCATTCAATTGTTTTAATGCTTTAACCTTTGTCTTATGCTTTGTCTGATTGGTTTGACTCATTCGATAATCCAAAAATCAAGTTGGCACATATTGCGAGCTGAATCTGACCTAGTCAGTGCCTATAGGATTGACGACCCTATAGAAGATTAAGCCCAAATTGCTGAGCCTTAGAGCTAGTTTCGGCCTTACGAGGGAATCACGAACTAGGGACTTTAGGAGGATAGGTCGGGTTAATCGCCTCGGACACAAGTGACTTAGGTTTTAATTCAATTTCTTAAACAATCTATTTTCATTATCATCGTATCCCTTCATGTTCCTTCGGATAATTGCATTGGTAAAAGATCACTTAGGAGTAGTTTAACTTAATTAGGGGTAGAGTAACTTAATTAGGCGTAGAATAACTTAGTTAGAATAAGATAACTTAGCTAGGAATAGGATAATTCAACCTAGGAGTAGATTAACTTAGCAAAACCAACTCAAAACCCCCTAAGCCTAGATAACACCTGAAACCAAGTAACTCGATACTTGCAGAAATAAATCCTGTGGACGATAACCTGGACTTAACCAGAAATTTATTACTTGATAACGACGGGGTACACTTATCCCTTAGTGAGGCTTCTTCACGGAATCCGCATCACTCAGCTATGTGATAACGGGAGAAAAGTTATATTTGATAACACTGGATTTAAAATACTCGAGGGAAAAACAAATGAATTGATTTTAACTGCCCCTCGTATTGATAATGTCTTTATGCTGAATTTGGAAAAGAAATTTTCGAAAAATGTATGCTTAGTGTCAAAGGAAGAAAATTCCTGGCTATGGCACAGGAGACTTGGTCATGTAAGCATGGACCTCCTGGCGAAATTAGCAAGAAAGCAATTAGTTGAGGGACTACCAGAACTTAAGTTCGAAAAGGATCAATTATGCAATGCTTGTCAGGCTGGAAAACAAACTAAAACATCTTTTCATAGTAAAAAAATTGTCTCACCCAAGCGTCCACTTGAGTTGCTACACTTGGATCTCTTCGGACCAGTCCAGCCGTTGAGCTTGGGTGGTAGAAGATTTTCCTTGGTCATTGTAGATGACTTTTCTCGGTACACATGGATCATCTTGCTGAGTAGCAAGGATGAAACCTTTGAGACGTTTTCAACATTAGTAAGAAAACTTGAAAATGATAAAGACCTAAAGTTAGCTCACATCCGAAGTGATAATGGTGGAGAATTAAAAAACCAACAGTTTGTTGAATTCTGTGAAGCCAACGGCATTGACCATAACTTTTCTGCTCCTAGGACGCCTCAACGGAATGGGGTAGTTGAAAGGAAAAACAGAACCTTGGTTGAAATATCCAGGACAATGCTGAGTGAGCATAGGCTTCCAAAGTACTTTTGGGGAGAAGCTATCAACACAGTGTGTTACATACTTAATAGGGCTCTAGTCAGACCCATATTAAAGAAGACTCCCTACGAACTTTGGAAAGGATGAAAACCCACATTGGATACTTTCATGCCTCAGCTTTAAATGTTTTATTCTAAATACTAAAGACAGCCTTGCTAAGTTTGATTCAAAAGCTGATGAAGCTATCTTTTTAGGCTACTCAACAAACATCAAAGCATATAGAGTTTTCAATAAACGAACTCAGGTCTTAGAAGAGTCAGTACAGGTTGAGTTCGATGAAACTAACCCTGTAGGAAAAGACAAGCAGCTGACTGAGGATGATCCATACTCAGCACCCGCTGACCAAGAAACAGTTGCTGAGTCACTACCTCAAGGGCTGACCAAAGGTAAAAGCGAAACTCAAATTGTTTTCACTAACCAATCTACACCTGCAGAGATTGTTGAAACACAACCAGCTCAAGACATCACTCTACCAAAAGAGATCAGAATACCAAGAGGACACTCAGAGAGTGCCATTCTTGATGCTGCTGAAAACACCCTGATAACAAGAAATCAACTCAGGAGATACCTCAGCAATGTAGCATTCGTCTCAGTTCAAGAACTAAAGAACTTCTCTGAAGCTGAGCATGATGAGTTCTGGATGAGTGCAATGCAAGAAGAACTTGATCAGTTCAGAAGAAATGAAGTGTGGGACTTAGTGCCAAATCCAAGAAGCCAGAAGACCATATGAACAAGATGGGTCTTCCGCAACAAACTAGTTGAACAAGGGAACGTGGTCAGGAGCAAAGCAAGATTTGTAGCTCAGGGCTATAGTCAGGAAGAAGGTATTGACTACGGTGAGACCTTCGCCCCAGTGGCAAGGCTAGAGGCTATAAGAATTCTATGTGCATATGCAAGTTATATGAACTTTAAATTATTTCAAATGGATGTTAAGAGTGCATTCCTTAATGGAGTTATAAACGAGGAAGTCTATGTTAATCAGCCTCTAGGGTTTGAGGATCCCAAGTTTCCAAACCACGTTTATAAACTAAAAAAGGCTTTGTATGGTCTCAAGCAAGCACCACGTGCTTGGTATGAGAGGCTGACCAGTTTCCTGCTGACTAGGAATTATGTCAGAGGTAAAGCTGATACAACCTTATTCATTAAGAGGAAGGGTAAAGATACCCTACTGGCTCAGATATATGTTGATGACATTATTTTTGGTGCCACTAATGAGTCCATGTGCAAGGAATTTAGTAAGCAGATGCAGACTGAGTTTGAAATGTCAATGATGGGAGAACTCAACTTCTTCCTTGGACTTCAAATCAAACAAGGGAAAAATGGCATCTTCATCAGTCAAACTAAGTATGCTAAGGAGATATTGAAGAAGTATGAACTTGAGAACTGCAAGTCAATATCTACCCCTATGGGCACTGACACTGTCCTCTGCGCTGACGAAAATGGTAAGTCAGTAGACAACAAACTGTACCGAGGTATGATTGGCTCTCTACTCTACTTAACTGCTAATAGGCCGAACATTCAGTTCTCAGTATGTTATTGTGCTAGATATCAATCTAACCCTAAGGAATCTCATTACATAGCTGTAAAAAGAATCCTTAGATATTTGCAAGGCTCAGTGAATGCAGGTTTATGGTATCCCAATACTTATGATTTCACACTCATTGGATACACTAACGCTGACTACGGACGAGACAAGCTTGAACGAAAGAGCACCTCAGGAGGATGTCACTTCCTTGGAAGCTGTCTTGTGTCTTGGTTCAGTAAGAAGCAGTCATCAGTAGCCCTGTCAACCACTGAAGCTGAGTACATTGCTGCTGGAAGCTGTGATGCTCAAGTCCTCTGGATTAAGCAACAGTTAGAAGATTATGGCGTTCAGACTAAGACAATTGAAGTCAAATGTGACAACAAGAGTGCCATTGACCTGTCAAAGAACCCAATCCAGCACAGCAGGATGAAGCACGTCAGCATAAGACATCATTTAATCAGAGACCATGTACTTAAGGGAGAGATCAAGCTGGCCTATGTCCCAACGGATGAACAGCTTGCTGATATCTTCACAAAGCCACTGGCTCATGAGCAATTCAACATACTTAGAGAAGCCATTGGTATGTTTAATCCTCTTCAATAAATTCCAAGTATAATATGTGATATATGCATGCTGAGTTGATTACCATGCTGAGTGATTTATGCTAAATCAATATCTATTACACACTGAGTGGTTATCTTAAGCTGAGTTACTAAGCACACGAATAATTCCTTTGCGTAGAACTGACTACTCAGAACCTTAAACGTTTAGAATTCTTAACACTGAGTAAAAGATCCGTTGCACAAATTAATGCTAAACACGCGAATTAAATAGCCACCTAGGATGACGTAAGCGCAATAATTAGAAAATACATGCGCCGATTGTGTCATAAATGCCAGAATCTTTGTCGGTTGAGTATCTCGAGGTCAAACGGCCACCTCAACGCTTCAGATCAACTCGACACCTCTATAAATAGTGGACGAATTCCCACTTGTACCTCTTTACGCTTAGAAATTTCTGCTATTCAAATCCTCTCTCTTTCCAAAAATCCCAAACTTCTCAAATTTCTCTAAGAATCATGTCTAATGATTCTCAGAATGTCTCCGGTGCCGGTTACGACGATAACCGCTCCGCTGAAAACCCTCCATCTCCTGCTCAGCAGGAATATAGCGAGACTCCCACTAAGTCTCAAGAACCTGGTCAGCGTGACCACTCTAAGGTCACTACCCCGAGCAAGAAACCCCAGGCTGACCAAGCTACCTCTTCGAAAGGGAAACAGAAGCAGGATAAGGGAAAGAAACCGATGGAACGTACCTACTCCCTAGTTTACAGCAGCGTAAGGGGATATAAAGTTGACCACTCCCGCTGGTTCTCGAAGGGATTTGTGGAAGCTGAGCAACCCTTCTGTGAGTGGATCTCAAAGAACGGCTGGACCGAGCTGTTCTCGACTCGAGAAGCCACCTACCCTGAGTTAGTGAAGGAGTTTTACACTAACCTAAGAGCCGCTGATGATAACCGGGACTACATGGTCACCAAGGTTCAAGGGAAAGATATCTTCATCAACCCTCATTACCTTGCCTCACTGCTAAAGCTGAAAACCGAAGGAGCTAAACTTAGAAAATCAGGTGACCAAGATAAAATTGATTATCCCATTGAGTTTTCCAAACCTGTCGGTCATGTCGGGGAAATCTCGAGCACCTCCATGGGTCAGAATCAAAAGATGGCTCATTACATACTGACCAACTTCATCTTTCCAAAGGTCAACTCCACTTCCTCAGCGTCGAACTTCGAGCAGTGCTTCATCTGGCACATGTTAACCTACCAGCCGATCAACATGTCAGTCTTTCTGATCGGTGGTTTTCAAAGAAGTACTGGAACGCTTAGGTTAGGCTCCCTTATTACCAGAATCCTCAAAGATCACCAGGTGAATTTGGTTGAGGAAATAAATGTCTGGGGGACTGAAATTACTGTAGCTGCACTATTTGGCTTGGTCTACGATCAACCCATTGTCCCTAAGAAAGGAAAAGGGGCCACTGTTCAGGAAACAGAGGGGATGCAGACTAGAGAAGGAAAGAAAAAGAGGAAAGCTCAAGCTGACAAGCAGGACAGAAAGAGGAAAGATGTTCAAAGCTCTTCCAAAGACGCTGACGCTCCACTGAAAAAGCTTCGGTTTGTGTCCAAAGGAACAAAGCCTCAAGTTGCACAAGGTCAGGTTGGACCTAAGTCAGCAGAAAACCTCAAAAGGCAAGCTGAGCCTGAGGAAGAAGAAGAAAAAGAGGACACTCCTGAGCAACCACTGAGAAAGAAGAAGAAGATCTCTTCTGGGTTAAGCCCTATCAATGCTCCTCCACTTGGCGTCGTTATCTCTGAAGACTCTCATTTTGTGCGAAGTCAGGGCATTGATCTTGAGAAAAATCCAACTGACCAAGATGAAGAAGAATTGGGAGGTCAGTTTGATGCTGAGGAGACAGTAGATGTTAAGCAACATGAGACAACAGATGTTGAGCAATATGAGACAACCAACACTGAGCAGGTTGAAGAAGAAGCTGAGCCAACAGCAAAGGATCATGCTGATCAAGGGGCAACTTCACCTACTGACTCAATTGAGTCCGTTCCTGCTGACCCCTCTCCTCAAAAGACTAAGAGATTAAGGAGACTTAAAAAGAAGGCTCATAAATCCCCAGTGATTGATCTTATGGATGAATCACCATTACAGGTTCCGATCACTTATCTCTCTGATATGCAGTTTAAGTTCTTCTCCAATCCCACCGAGTCTCCTCCAAGAGAGCACCCGAAAAAGCAAGCCTCTGTTTCTCAATCGAAGGAACATGCCGACTCAATTGCTACTCAACATCAAGTTGATACAGAGCAAGTGCTCGAAGTTCCTGCTCCTCAACATACTGAGATAGCAAAGGAAACACCTGCTCAGGTCAGTGCTGAAACACCTCAACCTCCTCAAACCAGTCAGCTTCAGCCTGACTCTGAGCAAGTAGATAATTCTGCCGATCATCCTCTTCCACATCCTCAAGTGCAGAATATCAACCAGTCAGCTTCTGCTGGCAATCTGAACACAAATCCAGCTGCTGATCTTGCTGGCACTTCCAATAATGAACTGAACCAAACACCTCCTCTATCTGGTTCCACTCATATTCCGGCATTTGGGCCAAACATTGATGGATCCTACAACTACTTGCACGCTACTGAGTCTGGTCGAAGAATCATTGACTCAGCTCAAGCCTTACTCCAAGACCTTTATCAAACCAATGCTGACGCCGCTGGGTCAGTTCCTGTTGAGCCAACTCAACTTTCGTCTGTCACTCAGCTTCTCACAGAAATCAAAGGTTTTAAGGATCTTCTGAGTGTCATGACATCACTCCAGTCTCAACAACCCAAGTAAGAATCAATAGTAAAGCTGGCCGAACTCCAGCTCACAATGGTCAATCACACGAACTCTCTCCAGGGTCAGTTTCAAAACCTGTTAGCTGCGAACTCCTTGTATGCAACTTCTGCTGAAGTTCATCAACTCTTCAACCATCTTCACTCTGAGCAAGCCAGAACCACCGAGCAACTCTCTTCCACCTCCCAATGCTCCATTGAGCAAATTAGTCAGGCTGTCCGTCTACTCAACTTGAGTAAGGAAGAGATGGAAACTGACCAACTCAAGACAAATGAGCTTCTGCAACACTCCCAATCCATCTTCAAACATGTGCGTCATTCAAATGCTCAACGTCAGTATTAAGACTCGGCTCTGCTTAAAATGTTTCATCAAGCCTATGCCATGCTGACTGACAGTATCACCTGGGTTGGGAAGTCTCAAGAATACATTCTGAGTATGCTCAGTGCCTCGGTCAGGGTTCCCCGCTCTATCCTGGATGATGGTGTTCCTATTTTTGATGGTATAAATGAAAGCACGTGCAAGCTTAAGGCATTCTCTGTACGGTTAACTCGTGGTGCCCTCAACGACACCTTCATTCCTCCTCCACCCGATGCTGGCAAAACAGGGGAGAAAGAACAAGCCGAAAGAACTCAACATACAGGAGAAGCATCTGGAAGTCAGCAGAAACAAAAGGGAAAAGCCAAAGAGCATTCTGCCCACATCAACTACAAGAAAAAATAGCTTGACTAGGATTGCTAGATTTAAGCTTTTAAAACTTGTACTCTTTTCCTTATGTATTTTGTTGTGCTGACCATCAATTCAAAACTATGCATGCATCTACCTTTTTCAAATTGACTAAACTTATGTGATGCTTACTTATGTTTTGTGCTAAACATTTAACGTATCTTCATTAAAACAACTGTGTTATGTGCTTACATTGCTTCATGATTGTCTGCTGTGTTGATCTATAAGTTGACCTCTTTTATCTGTCTTCTTAACTAAAACTCATTGAACAAAGAAATACTCAGCGTACTCTGATATCTAAATCTTCTGCAGAACTTAACTGAGTTAAATAGAATATGTTCCATGAGCTGACCTATTTCTGAAAACTGACCTTAGACTTACTTGATTAAACCTTGAAATGTTTAAAGTAAAACTAAGTCAGTAGCTCAACCCTTACGGGGGAGTATCTTGAGAAAAACAAGGTCAACTATCATGGGGGAGCTCAACACTGAGTTTCTTACTGAATATTTTTGCCAACATCAAAATGGGGGAGTTTGTTGAAACACCTTTCCACATGATTTTGATTTGACAAAATTATTTATGTGATTGATAAAAATATTCTAACACATTAAATTTAAATGCTTTGATTTATTCACACTAATGTGTTTGTTCAATGTTGAGTTAATTTGATTTATAAGACATTAAGATAAAAAGCCTAAAGGCCCATAAGAGGAAGTCAAGCCCAAGTCAACAGATCAAGACCTCACGGCCCATGAAGACAAAACGAAGTCGTTCTAAGCAAAGCACTAGCTCAGCATGAAGAAGGATTGAGAAGCCTTCTATCAATTGCTTCAAGATGAAGCTGCTGAGTTGAACGACAAGAAGTACAAGTCAGCGGCAGAACAGAACCAACTTAGAGACAAAGTATTTCTACTTTGGGTAAAGCTCAGAAGACGCAGTAAGCTGTCTGGAAGACTTTACTATAAATATCGAAACATTCTGTTCATCTGACGAAAAGCTGTTGAGCACTACCGTAGACAGAAGATACAAGAATCTCATTGGCCAACGACACTGAGTACGTCTAGAGTGAAAGAAACAGGAAGCCGTTAGCCTCCAACGATTATTTCGAAATTCGAAACCACCGGTGCTTGAAGTGTCACTATAAATAGGCCTCTCAAATGCTTCATTCGATGCAGATCTTCAATCAAGTCGAAACACTGACCAAATTCATACTTGAAGTTCTGTGAGAAAATCAAAGCAAATCTTACACCAATTCCAATCATTGTGTAAAAGTCTAGAGTGATTTCATTCATCTAAGGTGTCTTAGCAATTGTTGTTTAGGACAAACACTTATCATTTCTAGAAGAATAGAAAGGAGAAGCTGAGTACTCGGTTATAGTACTCAGCGGTAGTTATAGGAGTGAGTAGAGGAATAGAGGAAGGTACTCTTGTATACTCAGCTTCTGTTGTAAAAGGTTTCGTGCTCTACCTTTAAAGAGCTCAGTAGAGGATTCAAAAAGCTCAGAACGAGTTCCGGGGACTGGACGTAGGCGGAGAGGCCGAACCAGGATATGTCTGCTGAGTAACATATTTCTAACCTTTAAACTCCTTTATATATTGCTTGCTATAAAACTGACTAAGTAACGAACTCACACTGAGTTGTGTGCACTGAGAAGCTGAGTTCAGGAATAGACTTAAGTGTTATCTCCTGACTCAAGGAAAGAAGCAGACTTAGTCACCAGTTGACTAAGCTTGTGTCTTAAAACTACTTAGCGCCACTGTGTAAACTTTTTCTCAAAAAGAAAAGAAGTCAACCTTAACGGACAAAATTTTAAATAGTTCCTATCCCCCCCCCTTGGAACTAACCTTGTCACGTTATACGGGACCAACAAAAAGTCCTCTTATACCATTCTCGACTCAAGATATTTGTAGGGAAATTATGCACCAAATGGATTGGTCCCTTCGTGGTACAACAAGTATTCTTACATGGCGCAGTGGAAATTAAAAGTTTGAAAGACGGAAAATGTTTCAAGGTAAATGGGCATCGCCTAAAGCCGTTCTACGAAGGATTCCAAGCTCAGGGGACTGAGGAAGTCCGCTTTGAAGTTCCCAAGGACTGAGTACTGAAGCTCAGTTACGTCTAGCCTCAGACGAAAAATAGCAACGCTACAGGGAGGCAACCCTCGGACTAGTCTTGACCAAGACTATCCACTCTTTTCGTATCAGTTTTCCCTTATTGTTTTTATTCTTCAACTAATTTAACTAACTTCATCCCTTCCCTTGGATGATTTCTGGGTTTCATTTTTTTTTTTGCAGGTATAATGGCTTTTATGGAGATGGGCTAAGAAAGCTAAATGAGATAAGGTTAATGGGCTTAAAATAGGTTAAATTTTTTAATGAAAGGTAAAAATATACCCTCTTTTTACCCCACTTAAATTCAAAAACCATTTAAACCCTTTACCCTTAAACCTCTTCCACTCCATCGCACATTTGCCCAACACCCCAAAAACCCTTCATCTCCTTCAAGCTAAAATGGACGGTTACTTCAGTGATATCCCAAGACGAAGCCGCTACAGCTCGCCGCCCTCTCCTCCTCGCCAGTACCGCACCAACGCAGAGTCTCCCTCACCTCCGGTGAACCTTCGCCGATATTCAAGGAAAGAGAAAGGGAAGGCACCACAAATGGCGGACCGAACCCCTTCACCGCCGGTTATCCCCGATTCTCTATACCGATTCCAGTCTCCCTCCGCCTTCGAAATAGCCGCGATGTTGGTGAGGATTCAGGAGACCGATTCTGCCTGTGACATACCAATGGAGGACCACCAATCACCGCCCCCTGCAGATTCGGCACCTTCACCACCAATGTCAGACCACCAATCGCCGCCTCCTGCTGGTTCGAACTCTCCGCTACCAACGGCGAGCAAACACTCACCACTTCCAGCAGATTCGGCACCTTCACCACCTATGGCGAGCCACAACTCACCCTCACCTCATGTATCTGACCACCGCTCTCCACCAGCAAAAACTCAGAGAAAGAGGAAGCCCCCTCCACCTAAGAGACCGGCCCCATCTCGGAAGTCCCAGCGACTTGCTCCCCCTCCTAAAAAGACCATCTCCATTGAACTCTCCGAGTCAAGCTCCACTGACTCCATGGAGACCGATTCCAGCTCGCACAACAACTCATTCGAGCAAGTATAATCGGAGGCCTCGGAAACTGACAGTGAACAACCTGAGCAGGCCGAGGCTCCAACTTACTCCACACGACCAAGGAAAACAACTCGGGCATGCCTAGAGAAAGGACCGCAACGATCTAAGCCCATAGTCATCGACACCGAGCTGACTTTCGACTTGCCTGTGCACCAACAAAGGTACAATTCCTTAAAACTCAAAACTTTTGTTGAGGGTCGTTATTTGCACGAGGCCACATTGGTTGCCTTAAACATTAAGTCTGATGTGCATGATTTGATGGATAATATTGGTTGGAAGCCGTTTTTGCAATTAAATTATCCTGTTTATAATTGTCTGATGCATGAGTTCTTTAGTACGTTCACTTGGATAAAAAGAAAATGAAGAGAACACAGGCTTCGTGCATTCAGTTTCAGTTGAATGATAAAATGTTTAACTTGTCTGTTGCTGAATTTAATGTGGCTTTGGGTTTGTTTGACAAAGAATTTTGCTATACTGATGCCTATTCTAATATGATGTGTGATTATCCTACTGAGTTTAATGCTGTGAGCATTTATTCTGAGTTCACTGGTCTAGCCGACACCGTTTTTAGCCCCTCAAAATCTAAGGCGAACTTAATTTTAAGTGAACCTTTGCGTTTCATGCATAGATTTTTGGCTATTATCTACTCAACCAGGAATGAGGACCCAACTGTTGTGTCAAAGCAGGAATTGTTTTTCCTATGGTGCATGGTGACTGAAAGACAAGTCAACTTAGGCTATTGGCTAGCCTTGAAATTTTCTGAAATGATGAAAAGAGTAGCTAAATTTCACTTAGGACATATCATCACATGCTTAACAGTTAACCTATGTGAACTTGATGTGAATGAGTGCCCTTTGCATGTTGCTTGTCGAATGCTCCCTTTTGATTTAAATTTGTTAAAAGCCATGAAGCTAATCCGGAATGAGGAAGGAGGTTATGTTTCTTTTATCCCTGCATGCGACTTACCCTCTCACGCAGGTCGAATTCCCAAAAAGTTTGCATCCTCCACCGCACCTCCTCCAGAACAGGGCGACACTTCAGCCCCACACCGACACACTGATGATCCCCTTGAGCAACTAGCTTCCTTGGCTGCTGTTGTTGGCACAATGGCGGAGACAATTTAGAAAATTTATCAGAACCAGATAGCCTATTTCAAGGAGGTTGGATTCACACCTCCGCACCTCTTCGCTCCTTGATTCAGTTGGATTCACTCCTCCACAGGGCAGTTATTCTTATCATTTCTCCTTTCAATTTCACCTGATGCTCTTAGTTCTTCATCGAGACGATGCATCATAATAATGGGGGAGGGATAATTGAGTCTTAAAGGAAGGGTTTGCTAGTGCTAGGAGTTTGTTTTTGTTTTTTGTTGGAGTTTTGTGAATTTTGTGTGCTGAACTTGTGCAAATTTTTGTTTTTGACTAAGTGTGAGGTGCCCACCAATTTTGTTTATAACTACAGTTTTTGACTAAGTGTGAGGTGGGCGCTCAAATGCATATTCCTACGTGTCATTGTTGTCCTTATTTTACACTTGGAATTGTTGACAACCGAAGCTAGTCTAGTACGTAGACCCACTCGTTTTATGGAAATTCACAACCTTTGATTTGAAAAGATCCGAGATGAGTAGATAACCCATCATGCTTTGTTAAATTGTTTAATTGATTATGAAGTCTTTCAACCCGGACTCGAAAAACATTTTGAAACTTATACCACCATTTCACCCTGAATTTTTGGAAAGTTTTTTGAGCCTAAATGCGAGAATAAAAACATTACACTTTGTTCTATTCTTTCCGAGTGTTATCCAATTCTAGGTTGGAATTCTAGAACTTGCCATGTTATGCATTTCGAGACCACATTGATGAATCCAAGTACTAACCATGATAAGGGCAGTAGGTTTTCTTTCTTTCAGCCACTTCAAATAAACTTTGAACCCTTAGCCTTGCCCAAGACTAACGATGAAAAAGACAGAACCAGCCCTTAGTTAGCCACATTTGAGCCCTTCTTCCCATTTTTTTTGACACAACCCCTGTTTTAAGTCCCTTGGCCAGGGACATTTTAGCCATCAGAGTCTTTATATTCTTTATTGATTTAGGTAATGTTCATAAAAAGACCACAATACAAGGACAAAATTAATAGTCCTTTGATTATGATTGGATTGTGCTTCAAGGATCCCTAAATGGACATTATCCTGTGAAATAATAGTCCCCTTGTTTTGGTTTGAAGAATTATTTTTCTATTTCCAAAAAAAAAAAAAAAAAAAAAAAGAAGAAAAAGAAAAGAAGTCTGTTTATAGTTGGTCTTGTTCACTCATTCTGAAGATAGAGTCGTTTGTTTGATTTCCATTTTGGCCACTTTGCGGAGTAGAATGTATGTTGTCACTACTCCTGTTTCCCCTTTTCTCCTTCTTCCCTTTCCAAACCTCTTCCCTAACCCATGTTACACCCTGTTTTAAGACCCTTTGATTTAGTATCTTAGAATCATACTAAGTGGTGGAGATTTGATATATTGGCAAGCTTATGGTAATTTCATTCTAGGGTTGTGATTTGAGCGATTCCCTAAAAAAAATCATTGCCTAAACACTTGAGCGATATGAGAGAAATCCGGCAAGGGTGGTACATTCTTCAAACTATTTTTCTTAAAGGGTTGACTGCTTTATTCTTTGTCATACATGAAGCAAGCATGCTTAGGATAACGAAAGTCCCTTTCTACTTAATTTGATGGTTTGTGATCTTCATAATGCTAGGGGGGCTTGGAAAGATTAGTAAGTGCGTTTCATTTGAAAAGGGGGATATTGACTTAAACATAGACATGCTTAGGGACAAGCATTTGGCAAGTGTGAGGTAATTTGATAAGTGTCCAAAATGGCAAGTTTACTAGGTCCTTTTTTTGGTTATTCCCTCTTTTATGTGTCACTTTGGGACCTTTTTACTTGTTTTATTGCATAAGTGCTTTTAGGGATCAAATTGGAGAAAAGAAGACTTAGAGGGCTGTTTTGGACCTTTTTCACTCAAAGTTCAGCTTTGCGGTCGCCACTGGTTTAGTCTTGGCCAAGACTAAGGGGGTCGACTTATTCAAATCGCCAAGTCAACAGAATCAGAAACTAACTTATCTCCACAGTCTCATAACATATTTTGAACGAACGTCTCGCTATATGTGACTTGACATTATCCATAGTCATAAGATTCAGTTCAAGGATGTAGTTGATAAAGGATCGAATTATACTGTAACTAATACGGAAAGGTCAACGACAGAATCAACCTGTCTTCTTATAGCTTTGGAGGAATGTTTCGGATTTGCTAATCACATTTCGCGTACTCATTCCGTTATGCAAAGATTAAATATAATTATGAGAAAATTAATTTAATAGTTGCATACGGCTAGAAGCAATAAGAACCTAATGGATCACACATAAGACTTGGAGCCCAAAAGAGAAACAGATGTTAATTGATTGACGGAAGCCCAACTGAGTCCACTAAGGCCCAGTACTTAAGGGGGCGATTTTATGTATGTAAAATACATAAAGAAATTAATTTGATTTTAAAGCAATCCTAATTAGATTATGATTGTGAATTAAATTAATTAAAGGATAAATAAGTTAGGAGGTTTAATGAGATTAAATTGCTCCTATTATTATCCTAAAAGGTTATTATTATTATTATCTTTATATTAAGATATAATTATAGATAATAAATAAGAATTATATTCCGAATTAAATTCTTATTCAGTAACCTAATTCTATCTAACTAGGGTTTAGATACAAGAGAGTATATATACCCCTTATATGTAAATTTCGGCCAAGCCATTGTCTACCGAAGAGAGAGAATTTCGACCCCCTGTTGAGGATGAGATTATTCACCGCTTCCTTCCATTTCAATTGATTATTAATCTCTTTCTCTATTCCTTGATCTTGTGTTGATTAATTAGAGGCAATCTATTCTTGATTGCTTTCATACGGTTGAATTCTAACTTGGTTTTGAATTGTGTTTTTGCCTTGTGCTCGGGAACTCGAAGTAAGAGTTGTGGGCACTTCGATTGCAACGGTAGATAGAACATCAAAAGGTATTTCCTTCTATCTCTCTTTATATGAAATAACGATTAACGGATCTTGGGTTAATGGAAAAAGGTTAAAATTTTATATTTCCGCTGCCAACCGTTTGCCTATTTTCCTTCAGTTCAAGCGCATAAACATGTGATTTGGTTTAAATCGAAATCGCTAAGAATTCGGTTAACTTAGATTGGGTCCTTCTAATCCCTAATGCTTTCGACAGATTAAATTTTAAGCGCTAAGCTAGAACTGTCTGGCCGAATAGGGGCTTATCTTTAGGTGCTCTAGGATTTGCTTTACAATTAAGCAAGGATTAGATCGGGAATGAATAAGGAACGACTATAACCAATCCAGATCATGTCAATTATGATATTTTCCCATTTTTAATGATCAACAGGAAATAATTGTTAGGCCTGCGGATATCCCTTGATCGTTATTCTCTCATATAATAGTCACAGAATATAATTTCATTTCAATTTTGCAAAACTTATTCCAAGATAACTACCAAACAATCATTTCCCCCCCCCCCCAATTTATATTTATTAGATTTAGTTATATACGTAATCAATCGGTATTAATCCTTAGGGTACGATCTTTACTTACCATTTCTATGAACCAGTAGTTCGGTCTGTAATAATTATTTATCTGGTGGATTCGACATCCATCAGGAAGACAATGTTTCTACTGTTGCATCACTGCAACCAAAGAAACAGAATCAGAAGAAGAGAATGGGTGGTAAGTGCTTCAATTATGGAGATCCTAGCCAATGGGCTGACAAGTGCAAAAATTTGAATTTTTTTTGCTCCTCATAACTATAACTCGGGTCCTCAAGCACATATGGCATAATAGCAACGTCAGAATCCATTCTCTGGTCCCACTCAGCCCTGGTATCCTGACACTGGTGCCACCAATCATATGAGAGCTGATCTAGCTCAGCTCCAGCAGATGCATCCTTATCAAGGTTATATACTGTGCAATTCGGAAAGGATCAAGGCTTGAAATTTTCTCATTTTGGACACACTCGCATAAATAATCTTCAAATTAATGATGCTTTGCTTGTTCCTAAACTCACTAAATCCTTTTATTTGTTCAAAAGTTCTCTCGTGAAAACTCTTGTTTCTTTGAAATTTGGCCTAACCATTTTCTTATAAAGGACCAAACAATTGGGGAAATCCTGTTACGCGGTCTGAGTAAAGATGCGCTATATGTGCTTCCATCCATATTGAAGGAGGCGATTATAGGAGAGAAGGTGTCTTCTAAAAGGTGGCATGCATGGCTTGCACATTGTCAGAATCAGATAGTCAGCACCGTTCTCAAAGAAAACAATTTATCCTCTTTAAGCCGAGTTAGTAGTTGTTCTTTTTGTCCTTTAGGCAAGTTAGCTAAAACTTCTTTACCTTTGATTAATCGTTCCAGTACATTTATTTTTGAAAAATTACAGTTGGATGTTTGGGCCCCAGCTCCAGTGTTATCTTGTCTTGGCCACCATTATTTTTTAATTATCATTGATGAATTCACTATATTTGGATTGGTGTTCTGTTTAAAAAATAAGAGTGAGGTTTTTTCTATCTTTTGTGATTTTTATACCATGATCTTTAATCATTATAGTGCAAGAGTTAAAAACTTTTATTCTGATCTTGGGGGGGGGGGGGGGTAATTTAAAAAATTACAATCCTTTCTTAGAAGACATTGCATTGTGCATAAAATTGTGTGCCCTCACAGACATGCTCAAATGATATTTCTAAAAGAAAAATCAGGCATGTAGTTGACACTTACCCTACCTTATTAGCCAATGCATCTCTTCCATTAAAATTTTGGAACTATGTTATGCTTTGCTATATAAGATTACTCAATAAGTCTACCTACTAGAGTTCTAAAAAACAAATTACCATATCTCATGTTTTATAACAAACAACCTAATTATTCATCATTATGTATTTTTGGAAGTGGAATCTATCCTCTACTTCACCTATATAATCAACACAAGTTTGATTTTAGACATAAGTTGTGTGTCTATCTGGGTCCTTAATCACTTTGGGGATTTTGCCTTGATTTTGCTACTGGTCGAGTATACATTTGCAAATTTGTTCAGTATAGTGAAGATGTGTTTACTGCCTCATTAGTTGCTTCATCAACATCATCTATTAGCATCCCGTTGGAAAGCACATCATGTCAACTTTCATCTTTACTCGACACGTATCCATGTAATCTCTCTATTCCCAATCATACACCCTCTTCTTCTAATGCTTTCTTCTTTTTCTTCACAACACACTACACCTATGAACTCCACCTTGAGTTCTGATGCTCGGAATGTTCCCTCAGATTTTGAAAAAAATGGATACTACTCATATGGTTCCGCTAAGGACTCAACTCCTGCTAGGCTATCCACATCTATGTGCTGATAACATGTCTGCCACGCCTATCGATTCTTCGAAACTTACCGCATCAGTTACAACTAACTCATCTACTACACCTAAATTGAATACTTCAATCACCCATGTGACACCTATCACGACACAATGTACATGGTATGAAGTTGTACTAACCTCATCACACACTCACCTCCCTACAGTTGATACTCAATCTAGTTCCACAGCATTGATTGATCTAGTTCGTTAGCATAACATAGAACTTCGTCATTCCACATTACATTCTAGAGGGTGATTTAAGGCTCTTCTTACCACATATCCTAGTGACGTAGTTGAGCCCACCTATTTTAGCAAGGCCAACAAGCTACAATAATGGCACAAGGAAATGTCTGAAGAGATTCAAGCACTTTTTGACAATGGCATCTGGCAACTAGTCCCTCATCCCAAACATCAATATGACATTACTTACCGGTGGTTATTTTGCATAAAGAAGAAGTCTGATGGAACCATTGATAGACATAATCGCCTGGTGGCATGAGGGTTCACTCAACAAGCAGGCATCGACTACAAGGAAATGTTCAGTCCCGTGGTCAAAGCTACAATAATTAGATTGTTTTTCTCCATTACAGCAGCTCATGTATGGTTCATTAATCAACTTGATGCCTCAATGTGTTTCTTTATGGAAACTTTTCTAGGACCATTTTTATGGAACAACTGCAGGGATTCAAGGATCATGACAAACCAGAACCTATTTGTCTTCTAAAAAAGAGTCTCTACGAATTAAAACAGTCACCATATGAATGGTTCACTCATCTCCAAATGTTCTTACTCTCACTTGGTTTCAAGATGTCGCAAGCTGGCAACTCTCTCTTCATTCGACATACGAAAACTGAGAAGACCTATATTTTGTGCTATGTGGATGATATCATCATCATAAGGAATATTCCTGCAGATATTACCAGCACTATTGCAACCATTGAACAAGAATTCCCCATTCACAACCTCAGTAAGGCAATATATTTTCTAGGTATTGCGATTCGATATGAAAAGATGGCATTCACATGTGTCAGGCCAAATATATGCAACCAACTTCTTGTGGTTCAACAGTGGTCATTTGATTAATCCATGCTTAATGTCAATCTAAATGTGGAAAAGGGTCAATTTCTAGCGGAGATAACCAAATTGAAAGGGGATGATGCCTTTCGTTAGGCAGACCTCAAAATACTTCAGTGTGAGATGAAAGCTAAAGATGTGGAGTTGGTTGAGCTTCGCACTGAAGCAATTGTAAATGATAAGGAAGTTGAGCATGCTTCTAAAACCCTCTAGAGCAAGACTGGTGTGGCCTCTATTGCTTACGACCAATTTCTCAATGAGAAAGATGATATTGCCTTGCGGGTAGCTGAACTTGAACGCAGGGACACACTGGGTGTAGGAAAAGTAGCAGGGTTACAGAAAACACTTATTGAAAATTGAACTATGTCGTGGCAGGAGCCACTACTTTGAAAGCGATTTCGGTAGACGGGTTACAGAAACACTGAACGTTAGAACGTGCAGTTGAGGAGATAGAGTAGGAGAAAAATCAGGATCCATTTTTTGACCAATCAGTTTGCTGAAGAAAATGGTCAAAGGAGTAAAAAGATATTGTGAGGAAAATTAAAAAAAAAATTTAGGTCTAGTCGGGGTGGGCGTCGCGCGAAAGAATGAGCGAACGTGCACGTGTGGTATATTTATCAAAATCCACTAAACACAATTTAAAGGCTTATAAAGATTAAACCTTTATATACCCTTGAAAACTTTGGTAAGTTTCCCATGTGGGATACGAAAAAAACTCCCAAAAGTGCCACTTTACAAATATACCCACACCAAGGCTTAGTCTCAAAGCCATTTCTCACAATCCCCCCCCCCCCCCCCCCCCCCATAAATGGCTTTATAGAAAATATTTTTAAAAAGTACAAAGAAGATATTTTCTGGGCAATAAATAGGATAAGGTTATGAAAACTTAAGTATCAATATCTTTCGATTGAATTGATATGTAGTGAGATGAGGCAACAGTGTGACGCTTTAGAAGTGAATTGCTCTTGAACTTCTAAAACTTCATCTGAGACCCCCCATAACACGTAAAAACCTTAAAAAACTTTTGCTTTTCGTGATAAAAGAATACAACGTTTTTGATGATCGTGTGCACACCTTGGATCTCATGAGTGTTCTAGAAAGATTGTCCAAGTCTTTCATAGAAGGCGGCCCACCTTCACACTCAAGTAAGTGATCTCAACATGAGATCATTAAGAGTTTCTCGTAACTCACCCTTCAAAGAACATCCATCATGTCCATTAGAATGAACTACCTTATGGCTATGGATTACACACGCATTGTTATACGCCATAGGAATGGGAGAAGTATAGTGCACACAACAGATAATATGGTTTGGTTTGACCATATTATCGAACAACCCGAATTCGGTTCAATTCGGTTTTAAATCGAACAACTCGAATTTAGTTAAAAATAAATAAAAATAACAGATAAAAACCACTATATTTCCTCATTGAATTTACAATAAAAAGATTTGAAATACTTTCAGAATATATCTATATTGGCTTATTATCTCAACAACAATAAATAAAAAAAGGGTTAATTACAAATAACTACCCTGTGGTTTGGTTGATTTGCGATGTGGTACCTGTGGTATTTTTTTTTTTGCAAACACCTCCCTGTGGTTGTCGCCGTTATACAAATCAAGGAGACGGCAAAAAATCTCTTAAATCACAGGGGCAATTTGGGAAAGAAAAATTTTGATTTTTTTTTCTTAATTTTTAAGTTGACTCATCTTCTTCTTCTCTTCTTCGTTCTTCATTCTTCTTCTTCTTCCTCCATTTCCTCTTCTTCTTCTTCCATTTTATGTTCTTCTTCTTCCATTTTCTCCTCTTCTTCCTTTCTTTTCTTCTTCTTTTTCTTCCTTATTTCTTTTCTTCATCTTCCCTTTTTTTCTTTTTTTTTTTAATTCTGGAATTTCTAGACGTGAAGAACGTTCTTCACATATCTGGAAATTCCAGATTCTCGAATTTCCAGAAATTTGGAAATTTCAGATTTCTGAAAATTCCAGAATTAAAAAAATTAGAAAAAAAAGAAAAAAATAGGAAGAAGAAGAGAAGAGAGGAGGAAGAAGAAAAGATTCTAGGTGAAGAAGAAGAAAACGCAGAAGAAGAAGAAGAAGAAGAAGAAGAAGAAGAAGAAGAAGAAGAAGAAGAGAATCAACGATGAAGGAGAGAGGAGGAGAGAGAAAAAAAATTAAAAAAAATTAAAAAATCGAATTTCCTAAATTGCCCCTGTGCCACGTCAGCTTTTTAACAGATTTTCTGCCGTTTCCTTGATTTGTATAACGGCGACAACCACAGGGAGGTATTTGCAAAAAAAAATACCATAGGTACCACATCGCAAATTGGCCAAACCACATGATAGTTATTTATAATTAACCCTAAAAAAATAAACTTGTAAAATAAAATATGTGTGTTTATATAATAATGTATAATATGTGTAATTTAGTGTGGTTTTTTTTACAATTTTGTCAAACCACATCAAACCAAATGGAATATCGAAATGCATCTAAACATAAAACCGATTCCAAACCGAAGTGTTAAAAAAATCGAACTGAAAAACTGAATTTGATCAGTTGGTGCGGTTTAAATCTGATGCATACCCTTACATAATTTCACACCTCAACTTATCAAGCTTTGGCTTTTAGCACCTCAAACTTTTGATGGAACCTATTACATCCTCAGCTTGTTTATTTTGCAACTCCAACAGCCCTTATTTCGATTATTTCTTTTCGCTTGGCAATATCCAATAGAATCTTTACACTAGCCAAAATTAAAAAAACCCAACATATGAACCATCTTCTTCCTAGTTTTCCTTTTTTGGTTGGTTATTTCTTTTATAAGCATAAACAAAATCAAAATTAGACTATTTGAGAAGTGAAATAAACTTGAGAAGAAATTTGAAAAAACAAAAATATATGTCTAAATTATGATTGATAACAACTTTTTACTACGTTCAATTAATCTTAAGGGAAAGAAATAACAAAACCAACTAGTAATAGTATCAACACCATTTAATAACCAAACACCAATTTTAGATTCTCCTATCCTATCTAATGTCAGTTCGTAATCACTTCTTAAATCACATCATCTTTTTAATTTACGGAACGGATGAATTTCGATTTTTTTACAAACAAGTTAAAGGGATAAAAAAAATGATGAATTTAAGGTTGAATTTATGTATTAAGCTAATATAAAAAAGTAGAAATTTATGAGAGATTTTTATTTAAAAAAATTAAAAGATGGGATAAAATAGTGGATTGCTATTCGTCGCCCCTATTTTCCTTACCGTCGCCTCCTATTTGACATTTTTGCCCTTTTCATTTTTCATTCAAAAAAATGAAATTCTCTCAACCCCGAAGAACAAAACGAAGAAAAATCATGCCTCCAAAACAATGAAAAATACTTGAACATCTAAGTTTCGTATTAACCAATAATCTGAAATTTAACGAATTTAACTTGAAACGAACTTTTTTTTTTGGTTGAATTTACTCTAAACGGGTAGCCCATACGGTCCGGTCCATGGACCGACCGTATGAACTACCAGTTTTGCCTAGGCAAAATCGGGTAGCCTACCCCGTTTTACCTAGGCAAAACTGGTAGGCTACCCGTTTTCCTTTAGAAAAACGGATTTTTTTTTTAATTATAATAAATATTAAAAATAGATAAATTATGTATTGATTTGATAGAAAAAACGTATAGATAAATTATTGATCGGAAATAAAAAATACGGTATTGAAGTGTCCAATTAATTTTTATTTGGTAAATTATATTTATTTACCTTTTAGAACGTAAATTCAATTATTGATAAATTATGTATTGATTGGATAAAAAACGTATAGATAAGTTGGAAATAAAAAATACGTATTGAGGCGTCCAATTAATTTTTAATATTTATTATAATTAAAAAAAAATAAATCCGTTTTTCCTAGGTAAAACGGGTAGCCTACCCCGTTTTACCCAGGCAAAACGGGTAGGCTACCCAAAATCGGGTAGCCTACCCGTTTTGCCTGGGTAAAACGGGGTAGGCTACCCGATTTTGCCTAGGCAAAACTGGTAGTTCATACGGTCGGTCCATGGACCGGACCGTATGGGCTACCCGTTTAGAGTAAATTCAACAAAAAAAAAATTTCGTTTTAAGTTAAATTCGTTAAATTTCAGATTATTGGTTAATACGAAACTTAGATGTTCAAGTATTTTTCATTGTTTTGGAGGCATGATTTTTCTTCGTTTTGTTCTTCGGGTTGAGAGAATTTCATTTTTTTGAATGAAAAATGAAAAGGGCAAAAATGTCAAACAGGAGGCGACGGTAAGGAAAATAGGGGCGACGAATAGCATTACCCATAAAATAATATGAAAATAAGTGGTTGAAAGTGAGTTATGTGTGATGGCAATATGGTATTGACTTGGCGGGATAATTTAGAAGATTAAGTAAACGAAAATAAAATTGTTTCCTCAAAAGCAACAAATGCAACGCAGGGTCTGTTTGGGGGTGGCAGAGCATAGTAATCTAAAATTTAATGACCTTTTGAATCACAAACCACAAATTCAAATGGGAGACGCGGAGGTAGGGAGGGAGTTTCTTTCATGTCCCTCAAAGAATCTTTAGAGCCAGCCATCCACTTCATTCTTTCATTAAATAATTCATTCATTATTTAATTACTTTCCCTGCTTAATCATCACTCCACAACTTTTTTTCTACCTTATATTCTTCAACTATATATTTACTTCAACATTTTCGATATATTTCAACTTTCCCTTATAGCACTTTTGTTACTAACTTATTCAAAATTTATGTATTTAACCCCTAATTAATTATTTGGCCACATTTAGTCTCTAACTTATCCAATTAGATAAAATCCAATCCATATTAATTAGAAAGTTAATAGTATTAGAATATGTCAATGATGTGGCAGTAATCACTAATACATGATTTATATGTGAACTAAATTAAAAACTTAATTTTTTTACGGTAAATTACAAAATTGGGTCAAATGGGAGACTCATTTACATATTTAACTCATTTACTCAACCTACTACATATCTAGACTATGTTTATGTGACTTTTCCAAAATACCATTAACCTTTCATCTTCCCCTTTCTCCTTTCTCTTCCTACGTGAACGGTTTCTCTTCCCCACATGATTCCCAGACCTTTGATCTTCCTCTCTTTCTTTATATTTCGTGAAATCTGCACCATTTCTCTTCATCACCGTGTCTTTCTCTTCTTCCTCTCTTCATCTATTGATTCTTCATCTTCCTATTGTTAGAAAACGAAGTCATGGTTCTTCAACTTCCTATTTTTGCTCGTCTCTTGATTTCTTTCTTCTTGTGCGGATCGAAGAAATCGTTATTCTACGTTATTTTCATCGGGTTTTCCAGTTTATCACATGGTTATTGAAGATTTTAATAGTGAAAGGCGGGAAAAATGTAAGTATCTATTGTTTTCTCTTTGTTTTTTTCTAGAAAACCACTTCGCGTTATCTGGTTTCGCGAAGGTCTGCGAAGAGAAAGAGCCTGAAATGTGACGATTTTACTTCGCGAAAACGGATTACGCGAAGTCTGCGAAGAGAAAAGTTCATGATTTTTCCCTTCGTGTAATCCGTTTTCGCAAAGTCAAATCGTCACATTTATCTTCGCAGACTTCGCGAAATCCTCTTTTCACGAAGCCAAATCGTCATTTTTTCTGCCTAACACGATTAATTTTTTTGAAGGTGGTTGAATACATAACATCCCTTTCGGGAAGGCGGTGTACTGGGATGCAGAGGAGATGACTTTCCTTCTGACACAGTGAGAAATTCCAATCAAGATTGGCCACATTGACTTTGAAGTGATTTGTTAGGAGTTTATTGTGGCAATCTTGTTGTAGAGGAGTTAAGGTGGAACCTGTGAAACATGTTAGAGTTTAGTGTCCTAAAGACAATTGTTTTGGGATATTAATATTAATAAATAAATTGTTTATTTGATCATTTGTTTAATCAGATATATAGCATTAAAATGTAACTATATATAACGGCAATAATCTTTCATAAAGAAAGTAACCCTAAGTTTATTTAAGTAGTTATAAAGTGTTCATACAAGCATGAAGTGAGACTGTATTTTATAATAGACCAATAAACTTAAAGTAAACCCAAGTCAAGTAATATGTTATAAGGGTTGGCATATTACTGTTGAGACTTGCATGTAACAGTGTTTTCTGTCGAGACAGAAAGCTGATCTCACAAGCTTTAGATATTCGGATATCTAGACAGTTACATGGATCCGGTGAAGGAGTTCATTAGGATTGGGACCCGACTTGAGATAACAGAATGGATTGATTTATCTAATGTGTCAACTGTTCATCTCATTGGTGTTAGTAGATATAACTAATCCTCAGACTCAAACATTCGTTAATTAGTAATTATGGATTATGGAGTCTGGTACTTTGATTCTGTGCGAGCACAATCCAATAGGTGAGAGCCTATGGTGTGTGAGAGCAGGGTTGGGTATCACGCAAAGTGATTGCAGAATGGTTAATGTCAGATTAAGCATTCGTCACTCCTGATAAGTGGGAGATATATCCAAATGGCCGCTTGTGGTGAATTGACCGAAATCCTTGCAAGGTGATACAGTTAAGAGTAGAAATGAACATTTCACTTAACTTATCTTTGTTGGTCCCGTGTGATTAGTTCTAGGGGGGTTAAGAACTAATGTAACTTTTTCGCTAATTAATCTTGTTGACTTGACAATTTTGGTGAGTTTATTAACTCAGCTTTGGTCAGCTTGGCCGATTTTAGTGTAAGACAGTTTTAGTCAGATGTTGACTAAGACTGTTTCACTTGTGAGTTGGGAATTGACACTTTTGTGGCCAGCTTCCAACTCAGCACTCTAATTTACTCAGTGTCAGCTGTAAATAGTTTATATGCTGAGTAAATATAACAAGCAACACATGCACATATATATATTTTTATGAGAGTTAGAAATTACTCAGTATCACTTATCCTGGTTCGGCCTCTCCACCTACGTCCAGTCCCCAGACTCCTCCGGGCTTTTAGAATCCAATACTGAGCTCTTTAAAGGTAGAGCACAAACCGGTTACAAGGCAGTTGAATATGCAAGAGTACCTTCCTCTATTCGTCTACTCAACTCCTACTAAATGCTACAACCCAGCACCTAGATTTCTCTACCATTGAGTATTTACAACCAAATACTCAGCACAACACTCTCAATTCATAATTGATACAATTTGCTCTTTTTCAGCTAAAGAACACTTTAGATGATTACAAAACAATCAATCTAGCATTTACACAGGAATAGAAAGTTGGTGTAAGATTTCTTTCTTGTTTTTGAGTGCTTTGAGCTTGTATTTTTCTCTCTTGTATATTCTGTAATTCGGCAATGATCCAAGAGGATTGCTTGTCCTTTTATAGTTGAACTTTGAGGATCAAATGATTTGAATTTGATTTGTCCGTTGAATCCAAAACGGTTTTTTTGGGGGACAACCTTCTGGTCAGCTTCAGATGTGCAGGCCCATCTTGTTTTCTAATTTCTTCAGATGTCAGGCTTGGCTTCTTCTTGCAGGCTTTGTCTTCTTGTGGTAGTTTGTCTTATAGAAACGAACAGTTGACCTATGCATCTCGGAATTTGGCTTTTGCGTAATTCCAAGGCTTCAATTATTGGTGCAGACAGTTGTCGGATTTGTCTTTTAGCTAACGGATCATTCATGCATGATGTCCTGAAGATCACTCAGCTTCACTTTGCCAGTTACTGTCTTTGATTTTCACCAATTCTCATACTGAGTTCTTCTTCACTCAGCTTCTATGTTCAGCTTCGTTCTGCAAGATCTAGTTCTGAAGCAGACTTCTTTTATGCTGAGCTTCGTTCCACTTAGCTTCTTTGATCAGCTTCATTCTAAAGCTGTTGTTTCAAAGATGACTTATCTTCTCTTGTGCTGAGTTGCTCTTCACTCAGCTTGTGTTGTGTTCTCGTGCTGACTTTGACCTGTCTTAATTTTTATTTCCTTTTGCATTTATATTTATACTCAATATTGAACAAACGGATTAGTACAATTAAATCAAAGCACTTAAATTTAATTGTCCCTTAATCATGGATTAAACTTAAATGATTTTGTCAAATCAAAATCTTGTGGAAAGATGTTTCAACAAACTCCCCCATTTTGATGTTGGCAAAATATTTAATTTATGGAACTCAGTATTGAAATTCCCATGATTGAATTACTTTTTATTCTTCTGAAATTACTCCCCCGTAAGGGTTGCATATATTGTCTTAACTTAACTCTAAACCTTCTAAGATTTAATTGAGTAATAAGGGAAGACATGTTTGTACTGACTTAGTTCAATCCTAGACTTTCTAAGATCTAATTCAGATGAACCTAGGTCAACTTTCAGAAGAGTTCAATGTTTACTCAGTTTGATACATGAATAGTTTTGGTATCAAAGTTTATGTGTGATGTATCAGTATACACAAGTCAATTTCTTAAAACTAAGCTTGAGCTACCCCTTTGCCTTTGTCTTTCCTCTTTTGCTTACCGCCTGAAGTTTCTCCTGCCTTTGGCTGAGTTCCATTAGCTTGTGCTTTCTCCCCCATTTTGCCACCATCAAGCGGAGGAGGGATGAAGGTATCATTGAGAGCAGCACGAGTTATCTTGACCGAATATGCCTTGAGACGTTTCGTGCTTTCAAATAACCCATCAAGCACTGGGACTCCATCATCTAGAACTGAACCAGGGACTCGAATAGATGCGCTGATCATGCTGAGTATGTATTCCTGGGATTTAGTTAGCCATGATATTGCGTCAATTAGCTGGGCATAGGATTGATGGTACATTCGAAGTACAACCTTGTCGTAAATGTCACGCTGAGCGTTTGTGTGACGCACATGACAAAACAAGCTTTGAGTAGTTTGTAGGATAGTATTGGTTTTGACCAAGTCAGTTTCCATTTCCTCTTTACTCAGGTTTAGAAGACGGACGGCTTCGCTAATTTCATCCATCGAACATTGGGAAGTTGAGGAGAGAAGTTCACGAGTGCCAGTCAGCTCAGAAGTTAACTGGGTAAAATAGTGACTTAACTCGGTAGAGGTAGCATAGCCCATGTTGACTGTAGGTAAAGCGTTGATCTGTCCCTGAAGTGAATTCATATGATTCACCATCATCAATATTAGCTCGGTCAGCTTGACAAATGATTCTTGCTTGGGTTGCTGTGTTTGGACCGAGGTCATAACACTTACTAAATCTTTGAGATTCTTGATCTGATTGAGAAGCTGAGTGACAGACGAGAATTCTTGTGATTCAGCATTAGCAGACCCAGCAGCATCGATATGAGAAGTGTTTAAATCCTGGAGAAGATGTTGAGCTGAGTCAATGATGCAACGTCCAGACTCAGTTGCATGAAGATAGGCAAATTGTGCCTCAGGATTTAGCTCAGTGGCCGAGATTCTAGTAGCACCGGATTGAGGAGGGGTTTGGTGCTGTCCTTGAGTGGAAGTGCTAGTGTGGTCAGCAGCGGGACTTTGATTGTGATTAGCAGCAGGAACTGACTACTCAATATTCTGCGAAATGTGATGGGAAGGAGGTGGATCTGCAGAGATATTGACTTGCTCAATATGGACTTGAGTTGGTGCAGGAAGAGGCACCTCAGGTTGAGCAGGATTTTCCTTAGCGTGCTTGTCTCCTTGAGCAGCTAGGACCTCGAGCTATTGCTCGGCTTGGTTTGGATTTTCTGGAGTCTTGGCATGTTGCTCAGTATGAGTAACAGAGGCTTGTTTTTCCTGTGTAGAGGGCTCAGGATGCGTTAAGAAGAACTTAAATTGAGTATCCGTGAGCTCAGTGATTTGATCCCTCAAAGGCGAATCATCCAGGAGTTCAATGACTGGGGATCTGTAGGCTTTCTTCTTAAGCCTTTTTAACTTTTTAGTCTTAGGAGGAGAAGGGTCAGCAGGAATGGAATCAAGAGATGACTCTGCCCCGAGATCAGTGTTGAGGCCTTCCATCTCCATTTCTTGCTCTGTGAGCTCAGCATCAACTGTCTTACTCTGTACAGCTGGACTTTCAACTTGCTCAATATTCCCTGTTTGTTCTTGCTAAGCTTGAGCTTCTTGATGTTGCTCAACATCCTCATCATTATCATGTTGACCTTCATTATTGCTTAGTTCTTCTGCTTCTTGATCAGCAGGAATTTGCTCAAGTTCAATCTTTTGGCTTCTTATGAAGTGGGAATCATTAGGAACCTCAAAACCAGGAGGGACAACATCAATTAGTTTTGGATCAGAAATTTTCTTTTTCTTCTTCAGAGGGGTCTCCTCACTTTCTAGTTCCTCAGGCTCATCTCGCCTCTTTCTTTTCTCTGCTGACTTACCCTGCTCAGCATCAACTTTCTTCCCCTTTGAGACAACCTGGATGTTCTTTGGAATAACATCAACATCTTTTGAGTCGGTTTGGATTGCTTTCCATTTCTTCTCTCTCTTGGTTTGGTCAGCAGGTTCGGCTATAACGATGTTCTCTTCCTGAGTTTGCTCATCATCAAATTCCTCTTGAGCTTCCTCGATGACCCCTTTTCCCTTCTTGGGCTTGATGGGTTGGTCATATACTAACCCAAACAACAAGGCAGCCATGATTTCAGTTCCCCAAATTTCTGTTTCATTAATCAAGTCAATTTGATGATCTTCGAGGATTCTGGTTATAAGAGAACCCAGACTGAGCTTGATAGTACTCCGTTGAAGTGCTCCTACCAGAAATACAGTCATGTTGAGAGGGCTGTAGGTCAGCATGTACCAAATGAAGCACTGCTCGAAATTTGAAGCTGGTGATGCTGAGTTGATTTTTGGGAAGATGAAGTTAGTGAGGAGATAGTGAGCCATCTTTTGGTTTTGACCCATGCATGTGCTGGGTATCTCTCCTTTGTGATTCGTTGGTTTACAGAACGTAGTAGTGTGGTCAAGCTTTTCTTTAGTAGTCCTGAATTTCGTTCCAATGTTTGGCAAGTTTAGTAGGGTTGCGAGATAGGATGGGGTAATTGTTAGCTTCTTATCTTTAACGTGGGTTACCAGATGGTCAGCATCATTTCCATCAACACAGAGGTTGGATTAAAATTCCCGTACTAACCTAGGGTAGGTTCTACCAGCAAGTGAAAAGAGTCCAGCCCACTCATTTTTCTTAATCCATTCACAGAACGGTTGTTCATCTGTTATGAAGCTCGGAGAGAACCATCGACATCTAAGAACCTCATGATTCTTTACGCTTGGGTACACTTTAACGAAGAATTTTTCATTTGGCTGCTTGTCCTTCTTCTTCTTCTTTGAAGAGGTTGTGAGGTCAGTTTTAGGGTTCTTGTTTGGAGTTAGGTCATGCTGACCTTGTTGAGGAGGAGACTTAGGGTTTTCATCGGTGTGGTCTGTTGGGGTTTAGTGTCCTATAGACAATTGTTCTAGGATACAAACTTAATATAAATGAATTATTCTTTATATCATTTGTTTTAATGAGATATGTGTTTTATAACTATATAAAGGCAATCCCTTTTAAGCACTAAATAAAGTCTAATAAAAGGAAATCCGTAAGTTTGTTTTAAAGTGATTATAAAGTGTTCATACAAGCATGAAGTGAGACAAAACTTTATAATAAACTAATAAACTTAAAACCACCCCAAGTCAAGTGATATGTTTAGGATTGATATATCACTGTTGAGACTTGCATGTAACAATGTCTTCTGTCCGACAGAAAGCTGATCTCACAAGCTTCATATATACAGATATCTGGACAGTTACATGGATCCGATGAAAAGTAGTTCATTAGGATTGGGGACCCGACTTGAGATAACAGGATGGATAGATTCATCCTTGTCACCTGTTCATCTCATTGGTATTAATAGGTGTAAATAATCCTCAGACTCAAAGGAATATTAATTGGTATTCTGGATTACGGAATGTGACGCTTTGACTCTGGTGTAACACGATCCTTAACAGAGATGACTCTGGGGTGTGAACAGTAGACGTTGGGTATCACAGGAAGTGATTGCGGGATCGTTATATATTGGATTGAGCATTTATCACTCCCGATAAATGGGAGATATGTCCATGGATCGCTTGTGGAAGACTCGACTCTAAATCCTTGCAAGGTGGTAGCTTAAGACTTTAAATACAGTTTTCACTTAACCTATATATTTTTAGTTGACTCGGCCTGTACAAGTAAAACGAACGTCTCGCTATATGTGACTTGACATTATCCATAGTCATAAGATTCAGTTCAAGGACGTAGTTGATAAAGGATCGAATTATACCGTAACTAATACTGAAAGGTCAACGACAGAATCAACCTGTCTTCTTATAGCTCTAGGGGAATGATTACGGACTTGCTAATCACATACTCTGTACATCATTCCGTTATGCAAAGATTAAAATATAATTCTTTGAAAATTAATTTTAATAAGTTGCATACGGCTAGAAGCAATAAGAACCTAATGGGTCACACATAAGACTTGGAACCCAAAAGAGAGACAGATGTTAATTAATTGACGGAAGCCCAACTGAGCCCAATAAGGCCCAGTAATAGAGGGGGGCGATTTATGTATACAGATACATAAATAATTAGTTTGATTTTATTAATCCTAATTAGATTAGGGTTATGAATTAAATTAATTAAATGATAAATAAGTTAGGAGTTTTAATTAGATTATATTACTCCTATTATTATCCAATAAGGTTATTGATTATTATCTTTTATATTTAGATATATTAATAGATAATATTTAAGAATTCTATTCCGAATTGAATTCTTATTCAAGCAACCTAATTTTATCTAACTAGGGTTTAGATACAAGAGATTATAAATACCCCCTACTAGGGATTTTTCGAAATCCATTATTGATTCCAGGAGAGAGAATTCGAAATCCCCTTAGCCGAGGATGAGATTTCACCGCTTCCTTTCGTTCAATTGATTTTCATCTCTTTCTCTTTATCCTTGATCTTGTGTTGATTAATTCGAGGCAATCTATTTTGGTTACTATTCATCGGTTGATTTCTGATCGTTTACTTGTTTTGTTTTGTTGTGTTCATGAAAGAAGAAAAACAAACAAAAGGGAGAAATTCGTTTTACTACTCCTACATCAGGTCAGTTTACGATTTCGCGGATTCCCGGAGATTGAACCGTCGGATCATCGCGATTTTTGGACAGGAGCTTCTAGACATATTCTTCCATGTTTCTACTGTTCGGATTGTCATTCGGAGGTCTGAAAAGTATTTTCGGGTAGGGGCAGATTGGTAGACAGTTTCTATCTCTTATGAAGTTGTGGGCACTTCGTTTGCAACGGTAGATAGAACATCTAAAAGGTATTTCTTCTTATCCCTCTTTATATGAAATAACGGTTAACGAATCTTGTGGTTTATGGAAATAGGTTAAATTTTTTATATTTCCACTGCTATACGTTAGCCTATTTTTCCAACATGGTCGTCGTTGTAACCGCCGCCGGAAAGATTTTGGGATTTCGTCATGATTACGAATTCTTTGAGAGGATTTTGGGATTCAGAGAGAGGGATTTGAATGCCAAGGATTTCGAATGTAAAGAGTGATAAGTGGGGATACTTCCACTATTTATATAGGTGTGAATTGATCCTATTCGTTGAACTAGCCGTTTAACCTCGAGATGATCAACCGACAGAGATTCTGGCATTTATGACACGTTCGGCGCATGGGTTTTCTGATTATTGCTTACGTTATCCTAGGTGGCTATTTAATACGTGTGCTAGCATTTAATATTTTAAAAGGGTTTTACTCAGCATTGAGAATATCAAGCGTTTGAGATTCTGAGTAGTCAGTTTTACGTAGGATAATTGTTTGTGAGCTTAGTAACTTAGCTTAGGATAATCACTCAGCATGTATGTCTACTCAGCATGGGGTGATTTCATGTCATTGTGAACTCAGCATGCAACAGTTACTAAATTATCACAAATCACTCAGCATGATAATCACTTAACATTCAATTTAGCACATAGAATTATTGAAGAGGATTAGACATACCGATAGCTTCCCTTAATATGTTAAATTGCTCACGAGCCAATGGCTTCATAAAGATGTCCGTAAGCTGTTCATTTGTTGATACGTAGGCCAGCTTGATCTCACCCTTGAGTACATGATCTCTGATGAAGTGATGCCTTATGCTTACATGCTTCATCCTACTATGTTGGATTGGATTCTTAGATAAGTCAATTGCACTCTTGTTGTCACATTTGAACTCTATTGTTTCTGTTTTGACACCATAATCCTCAAGCTGTTGCTTAATCCATAGGACTTGGGCCACACAACTTCCAGCAGCAACGTACTCAGATTCAGTTGTAGACAAGGCTACTGATGACTGCTTCTTACTAAACCACGAAACCAGACAGCTTCCTAGGAATTGACATCCTCCTGAAGTGCTTTTTCATTCTAGCTTATCTCGTCCATAGTCAACATCAGTATATCCAATCAGTGTGAAGTCACTTGTATTTGGATACCATAAACCTGCATTAACTGAGCTCTGCAAATATCTGAAAATTCTTTTTACAGCTATTAAGTGAGATTCCCTGGGTCAGCTTGATATCTTGCACAATAACATATTGAGTACTGAATGTTAGGTCTACTGGCAGTAAGATAAAGTAGAGAGCCTATCATACCTCGATATAACCTACTGTCTACAGACTTACCTTTCTCGTCAGCACAAAGGACAGTGTCAGTACCCATTGTGGTTGATATGGGTTTACATTCCTCCATATCAAACTTCTTTAGCATTTCTTTGGCGTACTTAGACTGACTTATGAAGATGCCATTCTTACCTTGCTTGATTTGAAGTCCAAGGAAGAAGTTGAGTTCGCCCATCATAGACATTTCGAACTCAGTTTGCATCTGTTTACTAAACTCTTTGCACATAGAATCGTCAGTAGCACCAAAAATTATGTCATCTACGTAAATTTGTGCAAGTAGGGTATTTTTACCCTTTTTCTTAATGAACAAGGTTGTGTCAGCTTTGCCTCTGACATAATTCCTGGTCAGCAGGAAGTTGGTCAACCTTTCATACTAAGCTCTTGGAGCTTGCTTTAGCCCATATAGGGCCTTTTTGAGTTTATAAACGTGGTTTGGAAATTTTGGATCTTCAAACCCTGGAGGCTGACTAACATATACCTCTTCGTTTATAAAGCCATTAAGAAATGCACTCTTAACATCCATTTGATATAAGTTAAAGTTCACGAAACTTGCATAGGCACACAGTATACGTATAGCTTCTAACCTATCAACGGGTGCAAAGGTTTCACCGTAGTCAATGCCCTCTTGCTGACTATAGCCTTGGGCTACAAGTCGGGCTTTATTTCTGACTACGTTGCCTTGCTCATCTAATTTATTTCTAAAGACCCACTTAGTTCCTATGGTCTTTTGATTCCTAGGCTTAGGCACTAAATCCCATACCTCATTTCTTGTGAATTGATCAAGCTCTTCTTGCATAGCGTTGATCCAATATTCATCGTGCTCAGCATCAGCAAAATTCTTTGGCTCGTGTATTGAGACGAAGGCAACATTGCTGAGATACTTCCTAAGCTGATCTCTTGTCATCAGCTTGTTATTAGCAGCATCAAGAATGGACTTCTCTGAATGTCCTCTTGGAATTTTTATTTCTTTGGGCAATGTTGAGTTGTTTGGAACATGTGTTTCTACAATCTCTGCAGGAATAGATTGGTCAGCAAAGGTTATTTCAATTTCTTGCTTACCTTTGGTCAGCCCTTGTATTGATGACTCAGAGGCTCCATTTTCATTAGCGGAAGCTGAGCTTGGTTCATCTTCATTGAGCTGAGTTGACTTTCCTGCAGGGCCAGCTTCATCGAACTCAATATGGACAGACTCTTTTACAACCTGAGTTCGTTTATTATACACTCTATATGCTTTGCTGTTAGTTGAGTACCCTAAAAAGATCGCTTCGTCAGCTTTGGCATCAAATTTTGCAAGATTATCTTTTGTGTTGAGTATAAAACATTTACAGCCAAGGGCACGAAAGTAGCCAATGTTGGGCTTTCGTCCTTTCCAAAGTTCATATGGGGTTTTCTTAAGAATAGGTCTAACTAAAGCCCTATTGAGAATGTAGCATGCTGTGTGGACAACTTCACCCCAGAAATACTTTGGAAGCCTATTTTCACTCAGCATTGTCCTAGCTATTTCAACAATTGTTCTGTTCTTCCTTTTAACAACCCCATTTTGTTGAGGTGTTCTAGGAGCAGAGAAATTGTGGTCAATACCACTGGTTTCATAGAATTCATCAAACTGTTGGTTTTTGAATTCTCCACCATTGTCACTTCTAATATGAGCTACTCTTAGGTCTTTGTCATTTTCAAGCTTTTTAATCAATGTGGTGAACATCTCAAATGTTTCATCCTTGCTACTCAGCAAGATGATCCAAGTGTACCGAGAGAAATCGTCTACAATAACTAAGGAAAATTTCTTACCTCCCAAGCTGAGTGGCTGGACAGGTCTGAAAAGATCCAAGTGTAGTAATTCCAATGGTCTCTTGGTTGAGACGATATTTTTACTTTGAAATGACTTCTTAGTTTGTTTACCTTGCTGACAAGCATTACACAATTGATCTTTTTCAAATTTAAGTTTGGGCAATCCCTCAACTAGTTGCTTTCTAGCTAATTTGGCAAGAAGGTCCATGCTTACATGACCAAGTCTTCTATGCCATAGCCAGGAGTTATCCTCTTTAGACACTAAGCATATATTTTTAGAAAACTGTTTTTCTAAACTCAACATGTATACATTATCTACACGAGGGGCAGTTAAAATTAATTCGTTTGTTTTTTCCTCGAGTATTTGACACTGAGTATCATCAAATACAACCTTTCTGCCGCTCTTGCAAAGCTGAGCTACACTCAGAAGATTGTATTTGAGACCTTTAACTAAGGAGACTGACTCAATAGTAGGGTTACCTCCGATAGTACCTGAGCCGACTATCTTACCCTTTTTATTATCTCCAAAGCTTACACTTCCACCTCGTTTAAGCTCTAGTGTGATGAATTGAGTTTCATCACCAGTCATGTGCCTCGAGCATGCGCTGTCTATATACCATAGTTTTGATTTCTCCACGCATCTCAGGCTCACCTGCATTTTAGACTATTCATCTTTAGGTACCCAATTCTTTTTGGGTCCTCGTTTGTTAGCATAAACAGGTGCAAAGTCATATTTTAGCTTATGACGACATATTTTTATAGTGTGGCCACTTTTGCCACAGAAGTCACAGTGAATTTCCATTTGAGGGTGATATTGAGTGTTGTCAGCATTATTGTGCTGAGCATGCCAACATACCTTAGTGGTATGTCCTTTCTTTCCGCAGAAGTCACATTGGACAATCCACTTATTGTACCAACACACTTCTCTTGTGTGCCCCTTTTTCCCGCAACAGTCACACTGTGTGAACTGTTTATGCTGACTAGTACTTGAGTACTCAGCATGGGTTTTATTTTTTATTTGAGCCTCTTATTTGGCTCTGTAGGTTAGTGACATCCTTTTTTAGTTTCTTTGAATCTGATTGGACCTCCGAGACAAACTTATGCATAAGTTCTATGTTACTATGCAAAGTTGAGTTGTCTTGGAGAAGATATCGGAGGTCACTCAGCTTGACCTCTTCAATCTCATCACACCGCCTGCTGAGTGCCTTTAATTTCTTATTGCACTTTTTAGTTAGTGCATATAAATCACTCAAGGAGTTTATCATCTCATTTCTAAGCAAAAGTAAGGATGTTACCTCATTATTGTGTTCCTCCTGGTCAGTTTTATCAGAGAGGTCAGCTTGCTCAGAATAAGTGCGGTCAGCATCATCGGCCATGAAGCATATATTTGCGGTTTCATTTGCATCAGCTTCTGATGAGGTTGAATCATCACTATCACTCCATGTGGCTACCATAGCCTTTCTGCTGCCCTTCTTGTCTTTCTTCGGCATGGGACAGCTTGACTTGATGTGCCCAATTTTGTGGCACTCGAAACATGTGACAGGCTTTGAGCTGTCCTTCTTATATTTGTTCTGACTTCTCTTTTTCTTCAAAGTTTTTCATTGATATCTTATGAGTCAGCAACGATCCGATCAGCTCATCATACTTATACGTAGTCAGGTCCTGAGCTTCCTCCACTGCAGTCTTTTTGGCCTGCCAGCTTTTGGGAAGACTTCTCAAGATCTTCTTCACCTGTTCTTCTTCGGTGAAGTTCTTTCCAAGTCTTTTCAGCTTATTTATAATGTTGGTAAATATAGCGTTCATCCCCGAGATGTCCTCATTATCATTCATCTCAAACAACTCATATAATCTTATATGTTGATTTACTTTTGATTCCTTGACCTTGCTTGTGCCTTCGTAGGTTATTTCAAGCTTTTTCCAAATCTCTTGTGCTGACTCGCAACCTGAAATCTTATTATATTCTGCAGCATCTAAAGCACAGTGAAGCATATTGATAGCCGAAGCATTGTTTTGAAGTTTTCTAAGGTCATATTCTGACCACTCAGTTTCACTCTAAACAACTTTCTCATTGTTAACAGTTTTATATGGCACGTATGGGCCTTGAACTATTGCAAGCCATGCACTCATTGTTGGGGTTTTGTGTCCTATAGTCAATTGTTGCAGGATACAAACTTATTGTAAATGAATTGTTCTTTATATCATTTGTTTTAATGAGATATATGTTTTATAACTATATAAAGGCAATCCCTTTTAAGCACTAAATAAAGTCTAATAAAAGGAAATCCGTAAGTTTGTTTAAAGTGATTATAAAGTGTTCATACAAGCATGAAGTGAGACAAAACTTTATAATAAACTAATAAACTTAAAACCACCCCAAGTCAAGTGATATATTTAGGATTGATATATCACAGTTGAGACTTGTATGTAACAATGTCTTCTGTCTGACAGAAAGCTGATCTCACAAGCTTCACATATATAGATATCTGGACAGTTACATAGATCCGGTGAAACGTTGTTCATTAGGATTGGGGATCCGACTTGAGATAACAGGATGGGTAGATTCATCTTTGTCAACTGTTCATCTCATTGGTATTAATAGGTATAACTAATCCTCAGACTCAAAGGAATGTTAATTGGTCATCCTGAATTACTGAATGTGAGACTTTGATCCTTTGGTCCCACGATCCTTAATAGAGATGACTCTGGGGTGTGAACTGCAAAGGTTGGGTGTCACAGGAAGTAATTTCAGGGTAGTTATACATTGGATTGAGCATTTATCACTCCCGATTAATGGGAGATACATCCAAGGATCGCTTGTGGAAGACTTGACTCTAAACCCTTGCAAGGTGATAGCTTAAGAGTAGAAATTCGGATTTCACTTAACCTATCTTTTTGAGTTGACTCGGCCAATAACAAGTAAAACGAACGTCTCGCTATATGTGACTTGACATTACCCATAGTCATAAGATTCAGTTCAAGGATGTAGTTGATGAAGGATCGTATTATACCGTAACTAATACGGAAGGGTTAACGACAGAATCAACCTATCTTCTTAACGGACTCTGGGGGAATATTACAGACTTGCCAATAACATACTCTGTACATCATTCTGTTATGCAAGGGATTAAATATAATTCTTGAAGAAATTAATTTAATAGGTTGCATACGGCCAGAAGTAGTAAGGACCTAATGGATCACACATAAGACTTGGAACCAAAAGAGAGATGGATATGATTAATAGATGGAAGTCCAATTAAGCCCAGTAAGGCCCAAATACTGGGAGGGGGCCGAAATTTATATATGTTAGTAAGGAATTAATTTTATTCCATTAATCCTAATTAGATTAGGATTATGAATTAAATTAATTAAGAGATAATTAAGTTAGGAGTTTTAATTAGATTAATATTCTCCTATTATTATCCAATTAGGTTATTTATTATTATCCTAATTATATTAGATATATAGTGAGATAATAATTAGGAATCCTTTTCCGAATTGGATTCCTATTAAGTAACCTATTCCTATCTAACTAGGGTTTAGATACAAGCTAATATATATACCCCTCCCTATAGTGAATTTCGACTAAGCCTATCCCTCCCCCTACTTGTGATTTTCGAAATTGCTATATTAGTGAGAGAAAAGAATTCTATTCCCAAGTTTGTGAACAAGAATTCATACGGCATTCCATCGATTGATTAATCTTATTCATCCCTCTTTCTCTTTGATCTTGTGTTAGTTTATTAGAGGCAATCTATTTTGGTTGCATCTCATAAGGGTTGATTTCATCTTAGCCTCACCGTATTAAACTTTGTGGTTGGAATCTCGGAGAAGAATTGTGGGCGCTTCTTTAACAACGGTAGATTGTTCATCGAAAGGTATTCCTTCTTATCCCTCTTTATATGAAATAACGATTAACGGATCATATGGTTAAAAGGAAGTAGGCTAAAATTTTTATATTTCCGCTGCTATACCTTAGCCTTAATTTCTTTCACTCATGTTTGTGGCTTGGATAAAGTTCTTCATCCTATTCTTCCAGAATGTATAATTAGATCCAAAGAATAGGGGAGGCCGACTAATTGATAATCCCTCAGGGAGTATCTATATTGTTTGGTTCCCGGGAAGGAAACGAGTGCTATTCTCAGCCATTTATCGGGATCAGCTCAAGATAGTTATATCTTTGAGTAGTGAGCTTAGGCTCTGATACCACTTGTTGGTCCCGTGTGATTAGTTCCAAGAGGGGGGGGGGGGTTAGGAACTAATGTAACTTTTTCGCTAATTAATCTTGCTGACTTGATAATTTTGGTGAGTTTATTAACTCAGCTTTGGTCAGCTTGGCCGATTTTAGTGTAAGACAGCTTTAGTCAGATGTTGACTAAGACTGTTTCACTTGTGAGTTGGGAATTGACACTTTTGTGGTCAGCTTCCAACTCAGCACTCTAATTTACTCAATGTCAGCTGTAAACAGTTTATATGCTGAGTAAATATAACAAGCAACACATGCACATATATATATTTTATGAGAGTTAGAAATTACTCAGTATCACTTATCCTGGTTCGGCATCTCCACCTACGTCCAGTCCCCAAACTCCTCCGGGCTTTTAGAATCCAATACTGAGCTCTTTAAAGGTAGAGCACAAACTGGCTACAAGGCAGTTGAATATGTAAGAGTACCTTCCTCTATTCGTCTACTCAACTCCTACTAAGTGTTACAACCCAGCACCTAGATTTCTCTACCACTGAGTATTTACAACCAAATACTCAGCACAACACTCTCAATTCACAACTGATACAATTTGCTCTTTTTCAGCTAAAGAACACTTTAGATGATTACAAAACAATCAATCTAGCATTTACACAGGAATAGAAAGTTGGTGTAAGATTTCTTTCTTGTTTTTAAGTGCTTTGAGCTTGTATTTTTCTCTCTTGTATATTCTGTAATTCGGCAATGATCCAAGAGGATTGCTTGTCCTTTTATAGTTGAACTTTGAGGATCAAATGATTTGAATTTGATTTGTCTGTTGAATCCAAAACGGCTCTTTTGGGGGACAACCTTCTGGTCAGCTTCAGATGTGCAGGCCAATCTTGTTTTCTGATTTCTTCAGATGTCAGGCTTGTCTTCTTCCTGCAGGCTTTGTCTTCTTGTGGCAGTTTGTCTTATAGCAATGAACAGTTGACCCATGCATCTCGGAATTTGGCTTTTGCGTAATTCCAAGGCTTCAATTATTGGTGCAGACAGTTGTCAGATTTGTCTTTTAGCTAACAGATCATTCATGCTGTCCTGAAGATCACTTAGCTTCACTTCACCAGTTACTATCTTTGATTTTCACCAATTCTCATATTGAGTTCTTCTTCACTCAGCTTCCATGTTCAGCTTCGTTCTGCAAGATCTAGTTCTGAAGCAGACTTCTTTTATGCTGAGCTTCGTTCCACTCAGATTCTTTGATCAACTTCATTCTAAAGCTGTTGTTTCGAAGATGACTTATCTTCTCTTGTGCTGAGTTGCTCTTCACTCAGCTTGTGTTGTGCTCTCATGCTGACTTTGATCTGTCTTAATTTTTATTTCCTTTTGCATTTATATTTATACTCAATATTGAACAAACAGATTAGTACAATTAAATCAAAACACTTAAATTTAATTGTCCCTTAATCATGGATTAAACTTAAATGATTTTGTCAAATCAAAATCTTGTGGAAAGGTGTTTCAACAATCTTTTCAGAGTAAATTCAACCTGTACAAGTAAAACCGGACTCTTCGTTATATGTAACCTTGACACATTCCATGGTTATACGGAATTGACCGATAGGATATAGTTGATGAATGATCGTATTATACTGTACCTAATACAGAAAGGTTAATGTCAGTTATCAACCTGACTTCTTAATTGCTCTGGGGGAATATCATAGGTTCTGCTAGTAACAGCTCGCGATGGTATTCCGTTATATACATGTTGGAATTAATCGTGATGAATAATTTCAAAGGATATATACGGCTAGTGGCAATAAAGAACCTAATGGGTCGCATATGGGACTTGGAATCGGAGGACGAAATGTAATTAGTAAAGACACACTATATGGGCCGAAATTTATATATATATTAGGGGATAAATTAATTTGATTAATAATTATAATTTGATTATAATTATGGATTAAATTAAAACATTATCTGATAATATTAAATTAGAAGTTTTTATGTGATTGGAACTCTAATTAATTATCCCTAACATTAATTGATTATTAATTTGATTAATAATAATTATCTAAATATAATTAGTTATTGTTTAGATAATATTAAAGTGTTTATTTAATTATCTAATTAGGAATCCTATTTAGAATAAGATTCCAATTAATTAAATTCCTAACACAACTTGGATTAGGGTTTTGAGGAGTCTATAAATAGACCCCATAACCCCAGATTTCGGCCAACCCTATTCAGGAGAGCAAGGAATCGTTCCGTCGTCGTCTCGGCTAATTACTTTAATTTCTTACTCTCTCTTTGATCTCGTATCGATTTCTGTTAGAGGCAATCATTGCGATTGCTATTCATTGAAGGTTGATTACTGATTATCTTTTTTTTGTGTTGAATCAAACGTTCGTGGTTCACGAGTTGATAATAACAAGTTGTGGACACTTCGTTTGCAACGGTAGATAGTTCATCAGTAAAAGTATTACTTTCTATCCCTCTTTATATGAAATAACAATTAACAGATCTTGGAAAAAGGGAAATAGATAAAATAAATAAAATTTTATTATTCCGCTATGCCTAGGCTTGTCTATTTTCCTTCATTGGTATCAGAGCCTATGTTAATATGTTATTTCATATATGTAAATAAAAGAGTTTTTCAATCAGATTGAATAGATTTATTGTTAGGTTAAATTAATTAATCGATTAGTTCAATTAACCTAACGATAAATAAGTTTTGATTACTTGTTAATTAAAACTGATTATGCATAGTTCCTGATTATTTCGGTTGATAATCGTTTTAAACAAAACCTAAAAGTTTTATAGTTAGATAATTAAAACGTTTTGTTTTATTAAATCTAAAAGATAAAACTGTTTTAACATTCTGAAAATTGTTTTGAAACTGTTTTAGAACAATTATATATATATATATATATTTATATTTAAAATAAAAAAATAAATACGAACAGCCGTTTGGAGTCGCTGCCGTGAGGCAGCAACCCCGAGCGGCTATCGGGGTTGGTGGCTGCCTTGCGCAGCAACCAACAGTGGGGGCGCTGCTGTTGTAACAGTAGCGGTTCCCTTGCGACTTGCTACTGCCGCGAGGCAGCAGCTGTAACGGAGGGTGGGCCGATTAAATCTTCGGTCAGCTTCATCTTCAAGCGTTTGTTCTAAAGAAGACTTATCTTCTATAATGCTGAGTTACACTCCACTCAGCTTGTGCTGTGTTCTCATGCTGACTTCGTCCTGTCTTACTTTTTATTTCTGTTTTCATTTATACTTATACTCAACATTGAACAAACACATTAGTACAATTAAATCAAAGCACTTAAATTTAATTGCCCCTTACTCATGGATTAACTTAAATAATTTTGTCAAATCAAAATCATGTGGAAAGGTGTTTCAACAACTTCCACCTTCACCGCACCAATTGATAACTAGCGATGAACTTCTAATCGGATTCCTTCCCTGTGGGGCGCGTTGTTGGGTTCGACGGGGGGAAGCTCCGATGCCAAAGTCAGTATAGGAATAATGAATAAACTGTATTGACAAGAGAAGGGTTTAAAGTGAGAATGTGAATGTGTACCTCAATAGCTTGTGATGCAAGCTATTTATAGTCATGTGATCGTAACTCCCAATAACCATAAAGTCTCCATTAATGCCTCATTAATGGCGGTTACGGATCTCCTTTAAGTGTGGCCGTTAGCTCATTAACGGTCCATTAATTGCCTTTATTGGGAATCGGCTCAACCGTTCGGCGGGCGGATCAAGGCATGATGGTGGGACTCACGTAGGTTTGGCTACGGATCATGTGTGGCGGAGTCTAGGTGATCCGCCACTCGGATGACTTGCTTGATACACCATTGCTTCCCAGACCGCCCAAATACGCGGCCGTTTTGGTAAATATCCTCTTTGATCCCATGGATAATATCCCGATGTTATCAAGAATATATATTACATTTGTCGCAATATCAAAAAAGTAATAAACATCATTCTTATGAAAAGTGAAACCATTATCTTTTATTGAAATTTCAAAACCATCATTGCCTAAACATCTAACAGAAATAATGTTACGAGACATATCAGGAACAAATAAACAATTTATCAATTCCAAAACAAGCCTGAATGGTAGAACAATAGAATAATCCCCAATGACAAGTGCATCAAACTTTTCTCTATTTCCCACTCTTAGTATCATCTCTCCTTTCTTCAATTCCCTAATCTTTCTTAGTTCCTGCATATTTGTGCAAATATGAAAACCACATTAGGTTTCCAATACCCATGTGTTAGACATTTGAACTGAATTCATTTTTATATAAAACATACCTGAAGTAGAAGATTCACCAAGCCTCTTCTTCTTAAGAGACTCTAGGTCCTCTTTGCAGTTCCTCTTCTAGTGTACCTCTTTACCATAATGGTGGAACTTGCCCTTAGATTTGACGATTTGTTTCCTTTTACCCTGTTGGGAACGATCAACTTTGGTTTTCTTGAAGTTCTTATGCATAGGGTTTTTTTCCTTCTTATTGTTAGAACCTTCAAAACTCCGCCTGTGAGGGTCACTTGGTGGCCTTTACAGCCGGTCCCAAGCCCGGACAAAGGAGGAGGGTTGCGGTAGGTTTGTGGCGGCCAGTGTAAAACTTAGCCACATCTTATGACATGAACCATACTATAAATACCGTTGGGGCATTCCCTACTCAGCGACGCGCTGCACTTCCTAGACCCGGGTGTAGTGATAAATGTGCAAGGGTTGCTAGGTCGTCGCCCCGAAGCGGCGCACCACCCCAGGACCCGGGGGTGGTGTCAAATATGCAAGGGTTGCGGGTAAATAAGCTAGTCCACGGTAATGGTAGGGGTAGGGGTAAGGGTAGTAGGTTACGCTTTGGGACATGGAACATAGGTTCTTTGACAGGAAGATTAGCTAAAATTGTAGATGTTTTGAAGAGGAGGAGAATAAATATAATGTGCCTACAAGAAACCAAGTGGGTTGGAGTCAAGGCTAGAGAGATAGCTCCTTGGGGTTATAAGATTTGGTACTCAGGAAAGGATAAGGGTAGAAATGGAGTAGGTATTCTTATTGATAGGGAGTATATTGATGATGTAGTAGCGGTGTCTAGGAAGAGCGATAGAATTATGAGTGTTAAACTAGTGATAGGGGATGAGGTTGTGAATGTCATTAGTGCATATGCGCCACAAATAGGATTAGATGTCTCTATCAGACAAGCTTTTTGGGAGGACCTAGAGGAAGTGGTGCAACATGTTCCTAGGGATGAAAAAATGGTACTGGGGGTGATCTCAATGGACACGTGGGTTCTAGGCGAGATGGGTTTGAGAGTGTTCATGGAGGGTATGGTTTTGGAGATAAGAATGAAGCAGGAAATGATATTTTGGAATTCGCATCAGCCTATGACTTGAGTATCATGAACACATGGTTTATGAAGAGAACATTCCACTTAGTGACTTATCGGAGTGGAGGTAATGCGAGACAAATTGACTTCTTCTTAGTAAGGAGTGCTTGGAGAACGAGTTATATTGATTGTAAGGTGATCCCTGGTGAGAGTACGATAACCCAACATAGAGTAGTAGTGCTTGATTTTCGAAGTAGGAGATGTATGAGAAAACGAACACAACAAGTGGAGACTAGGATTAAGTGGTGGAAACTGCAAGGGGAGAATCAACAAAAATTTGTGGATAAGATGGCCAAAAAAGATATTTGGACTTGTAATATGGATTTAGATATAGATTCGATATGGACTAAGATGGAGCATAGTATAAGGGAAGTAACGAAGGAAGTTCTAGTGGAATCTAAAGGTAGCATGCCACCGGGTAAGGACACATCTTGGTGGACAGAAGAAGTACGACAAGTAGTAAAGAGTAAGCGAGAATCCTATAAAATATTGGGGAAATGTAGGAGTGACGAGAACTACGAAAAATACAAAGAGGCTAAAAGGGAAGTAAAAAAGGTCATACGAGATGCTAGAGCAAAGGTGAATCGGGATCTGTATACAAGATTGGATACGAAAGAAGGGGAAAGAGACATATATAGAGAGATAAGAAGACGCGAGATCTCGGAAAAGTTAAATGTGTGAAGGATGTGGATCAGAAAGTCCTAGTTGGAGATAAGGATATCAAGGAACGATGGAGGTCCTATTTTGATGACTTATTATGGAGATCGCAGACAAGATGTTGGAGATATAAGTATCCATCACGATATGATAAATCATGAATGCCTACAGAGAATTCAAAAGGGTGAAGTCAAAATAGCATTAAGTAAGATGAAGTTGAAGAAAGCAGTAGGACCGGATGGCATCCCTATTGAGATTTGGAGATGTTTGGGAGAAAGAGGAATCGAATGGTTGACGATGTTCTTCAACAAAATTTGGAGAAACAATAAGATGCCATCAGAATGGAGGAAAAGTATCTTAATCCCTTTGTATAAGAACAAAGGCGATGTCCAAGATTGTGCCAACTATCGGGGAATCAAATTAATGAGTCACACTATGAAACTTTGGGAGCGAGTGATCGAACAAAGGTTAAAGAGGACGGTGAAGATCTCGGAAAACCAGTTTGGCTTTATGCCGGGAAGATCAACTATGGAAGCCATCCACCTAATGAGACAATTAATGGAGCACTATCGAAATAAGAAGAAAGACTTGCATATGGTTTTCATTGACTTGGAGAAAGCATATGATAAGGTACCAAGGGAAGTACTTTGGTGGGCCTTGATAAGGAAAGGCATTTCACGGAAATATATTGACATCATAAAGGACATGTATGAGGGAGCATGCACGAGTGTACGTACTAGTGTTGGGAAGACTGAAGAGTTCCCTATTACGATTGGAGTGCATCAAGGTTCCGCACTAAGCCCATTTCTTTTTGCCATCGTTATGGATGAACTAACAAGTTCACTCCAAGATGGTATACCATGGTGCATGCTGTTTGCAGATGATATTGTGTTGGTTGATGAGACGAAAGAAGGAGTGGAGAGGAAGTTGGAACTATAGAGACAAACTCTAGAATCTAGAGGCTTTAAGTTGAGCCGAAGTAAGACAGAATATTTGGAGTGTAAGTTTAGCGGCCATAGGAGTAGGGAGGCAGGGACAATCACCCTAGATGGGAGAGTTGTTCAGGCCTCGGATTGCTTCCGGTATTTAGGATCTATTATCCAAACGGATGGAGAAGCAGATGGAGATGTTGCTCATAGGATTAAAGCTGGTTGGTCGAAGTGGAAGAGTGCTACAGGTTTCCTTTGTGACCCCGGCATGCCTAATAGATTGAAGGGAAAATTCTACCGGACGGCAATTAGACCAGCATTGTTATATGGTACGGAGTGTTGGGCAGTGAAACACTGCCACATCCATAAGATGTTAGTGGCGGAGATGCGTATGTTAATATGGATGTGTGGTCATACGAGAAAGGATCGGGTGAGTAATGAAATAATTAGGACAAAAGTAGGGGTCACATCTATTGAGAATAAAATGAGAGAAAACCGACTAAGGTGGTTTGGCCATGTGAGACGTAGAGCGCTTGATGCGCCGGTTAGGAGAACCGAAGAGTGGCAAAGGGATGTAGTGGTGAGGGGTAGGGGAAGACCTAAGCAAACTTGGAGGAGGGTGATCGAGAGTGATATGAGTTTACTGGGAATTGAGGAAAATATGGTAGTGGATAGGACGGAGTGGAGGGAGCGAATTTGTGTCGCTGACACGACTTGATTTCACGGTTATATATGATGGTTCATGTTAGCTGACCCCGAATCATTTCGGGACTAAGGCTTTGTTGTTGTTGTTGTGATTGCTAGAACCTTCAACAACCATTACAGAAGTCTCTTTCTTGACACCCAGTTCAATAGCCTTTAACATATTTAAAAGCTTGGTTAGGGAAGTCTTAAGGTTATTCATCTGGTAGTTCATAATGAGCTGTTAATATCTATCTAAGAGAGATTTAACAACTAAGTCTATAGTTAGCTCGTGATCCATGACAAATCAATGTCACTAAGCTTCTTTACGTACCCGATTATTTTGACACTGTTGGGGTTTTGTGTCCTATAGTCAATTGTTGCAGGATACAAGATTATTGTAAATGAATTGTTCTTTATATCATTTGTTTTAATGAGATATATGTTTTATAACTATATAAAGGCAATCCCTTTTAAGCACTAAATAAAGTCTAATAAAAGGAAATCCGTAAGTTTGTTTAAAGTGATTATAAAGTGTTCATACAAGCATGAAGTGAGACAAAACTTTATAATAAACTAATAAACTTAAAACCACCCGAAGTCAAGTGATATATTTAGGATTGATATATCACAGTTGAGACTTGTATGTAACAATGTCTTCTGTCCGACAGAAAGCTGATCTCACAAGCTTCACATATATAGATATCTGGACAGTTACATAGATCCGGTGAAACATTGTTCATTAGGATTGGGGATCCGACTTGAGATAACAGGATGGGTACATTCATCCTTGTCAACTGTTCATCTCATTGGTATTAATAGGTATAACTAATCCTCAGACTCAAAGGAATGTTAATTGGTCATCCTGAATTACCGAATGTGAGACTTTGATCCTGTGGTCCCACGATCCTTAACAAAGATGACTCTGGGGTGTGAACTGCAAAGGTTGGGTGTCACAGGAAGTAATTTCAGGGTAGTTATACATTAGATTGAGCATTTATCACTCCCGATTAATGGGAGATACATCCAAGGATCGCTTGTGGAAGACTTGACTCTAAACCCTTGCAAGGTGATAGCTTAAGAGTAGAAATTCGGATTTCACTTAAGCTATCTTTTTGAGTTGACTCGGCCAATAACAAGTAAAACGAACGTCTCGCTATATGTGACTTGACATTACCCATAGTCATAAGATTTAGTTCAAGGATGTAGTTGATAAAGGATCGTATTATACCGTAACTAATACGGAAGGGTTAACGACAGAATCAACCTGTCTTCTTAACAGACTCTGGGGGAATGATTACGGACTTGCCAATAACATACTCTGTACATCATTCCGTTATGCAAGGGATTAAATATAATTCTTGAAGAAATTAATTTAATAGGTTGCATACGGCCAGAAGTAGTAAGGACCTAATGGATCACACATAAGACTTGGAACCAAAAGAGAGATGGATATGATTAATAGATGGAAGCCCAATTAAGCCCAGTAAGGCCCAAATACTAGGAGGGGGCCGAAATTTATATGTATTAGTGAGGAATTAATTTTATTCCATTAATCCTAATTTGATTAGGATTATGAATTAAATTAATTAAGAGATAATATAATTAGGAGTTTTAATTAGATTAATATTCTCCTATTATTATCCAATTAGGTTATTTATTATTATCCTAAATATATTAGATATATAGTGAGATAATAATTACGAATCCTTTTCCGAATTGGATTCCTATTAAGTAACCTATTCCTATCTAACTAGGGTTTAGATACAAGCTAATATATATACCCCTCCCCTAATGAATTTCGACTAGGCCTATATCCCTCCCCTTAAGTGATTTTCGAAATTGCTTAATTAAGAGAGAAAAAGAATTCTATTCCCAAGTTCGTGGACAAGAATTAATTTGGCATTCCATCGATTGATTAATCTTATTCATCCCTCTTTCTCTTTGATCTTGTGTTGGTTTATTAGAGGCAATCTATTTTGGTTGCATCTCATAAGGGTTGATTTCATCTTAGCCTCACCGTATTAAACTTTGTGGTTGGAATCTCGGAGAAGAATTGTGGGCGCTTCTTTAACAACGGTAGATTAATCCTATGGTTAAAAGAAAGTAGGCTAAAAATTTTATATTTCCGCTGCTATACCTTAGCCTTAATTTCCTACAGTGGTATCAGAGCCATCGTTAAATCCGTTATTTCATATATGAAAATATAGAAGTTTTCAATAGGATTGAATAAATATTTATGGTTAGGATTAATTGACAAACAATATTGATTGATTAATTCTAAAGATAAATAAAGTTTTGATTAATTGTTAATTAAAACTGATTATGCTTATGTTCCTAATTATTTCGGTTGATAATCATTATAACAAAATCTATTAGTTTTATAGTTAGGTTGATAAAATTAGTTTTATTAATTCTAAATGATAAAACGGAAATCTATTGTAGATTATCCTATTTCTGAAAACCGTTTTAAAATTATTTTAGAACTGATATATATATAAATATATATATATATATTTAATATAAAAAAAAATATGACAGCGGCGCGACTGGCCGCTGTCACGCGGCTGCTGCCTCGAGGCAGTAGCCGCGTGCGGCGCAGGGGCGCTGCTGCCGCAAGGCGGCAGCGCCCCGCGTGCCCTATGGGCTGCTGCCAATCGGTAGCAGTCCGCCCTCGGGTCCGGCCCGACACCCACTTGATTTTAAAATAGGTTTAAAATTGTTTTATGTTAAATGTATATATATGTTTCAGAAATTAATAGTTTTCTGTTTTGATTATCGAATGAATAATTCGTTTAAATGTTTGTTTTTACAAATATGTAAATCAAAGTGTTAAATGAATTAAAATCAAAATAAATGGGACGAGCATAATCAATGTTTTATATGGTTATATTAATCTAAGGATTAATATAAAGATACAAAACGATTAGAAGTAAAATTGGATGAAAGTTAATTTGACAAGTTAATGTGATTAACCTAAATATTACATAAGCCGGTTATGTAATCAACCAATTAAATTTATTTAATTGAGTCTATGCATGTTTGGAGTTATGGACATATTTGGACCCTCTTTTAGTCTTTTGGTATTTTAGAAATAGGGCATGCGCGTTGTAGACACCGAGTCGGAGGACCTGTGACGAAAACCTGAAACAAGACGGTCGAAGCGATTGATTCCGGAAGTTTTAAAAAATATATAGAGAATAATAAGCTGGGGAAAATTAACGGCACGGCGCGGGCACACAACGGCATCCCGCACGCGGACGACGATGGTCGAACGCCCGCTTGACGGCTCGAGACGTGCGCGCGGCGTCCGTCGGACGCACCGCGAGTGGCACGCTCTCGACGCCCGAGCAATGCCTGGGACCGCTGGCGGTGCGCGCCCTCGTGGGACGTTGAGCACACGTGCCTGGCAGCGCGGAGCGCGCGTTCGGCGGCCGCGACGTGCGAGCGTCTAGCTGCGCAGAACGCGCACTCGGCGGCCACGGAGTGCACGCGTCCGACGGCGCGGGGCACGCCCCGAGGGTCGCCGGGCGGGCACCCAACCGTGTCGGGCGAACGCCCAACGCATCGGGCGGACGCCCGAAGAGGGTTGGGCGCTCGCCCAACGCCGTTGGGCGATCGCCCAACATTGTTGGGCGGCCGCCCAACTCATGTTGGGCGGCCACCCAACTCATGTGCATTAGCTAAGTTTTTACTATTCACGTCTACTATTCACGTCGTTTTCACTATTCACGTGCATTAGCTAAGTTTTTACTATTCACGCGCACTATTCACGTCGTTTTCACTATTCACGTGCATTAGCTAAGTTTTACTATTCATGTTTTTACTATTCACGTGCACTATTCACGTCGTTTTCACTATGCACGTGTATTAGCTAAGTTTTTACTATTCACGTGCACTATTCACGTCGTTTTCACTATTCACGTGCATTAGCTAAGTTTTTACTATTCACGTTGTCACTATTCACGTGCCACTATTCACGTGCATTAGCTAAGTTTTTACTATTCACGTTGTCACTATTCACGTGCATTAGCTAAGTTTTTACTATTGACGTTGTCACTATTCACGTGCACTATTCACGTTTTTACTATTCACATTGTTTTTACTGTTAACATGCATAAATTCGTAGTGTACTATTCACATGCATATAGCGCGCATTCTTACAAAAACAAACAAGTGTTACGTGTAAATAAAGGAATTCACGTTTTCTAGCTAAAGTCCTCTAAGGCAGTCTAAGAGTTAGCATGCAAATCATGTTCGTATAGGAATGCTAAAGCCTAGAGTTCAAATCAAATAAAAGTGAGAAACCACTTACCTCGTTGCAGCGTGTCCTGCTCAAATGTGTCGTAGGGTCGTGGAAGGTATCCACTCTATCCAGGTTCACATAAACCTCGTCCATGCCTCTAGTGCCATCCCATTCGTCTAAATCCATCCCGAGAATAATCCAAATTGAAGTCTAGTGAGAGAAAGAGGAGAGAGAAGGTGTGGGGTTGGAATGAAACCCCACCACCTTATATAGGAAAAGGGAATGGCATTCCCGTAAATAGTGAAAAAAGTACGATTTGACATAAAGGTAAAAAGTAAATAATTAATTACCAGGTGCACAGACCTCCGATTTGCAGTCCGTTTCAGCCTGCATTTCTCCCAGACAGTGACTAACATTGTCAAAATATCAATTCCAGACAACAGCTAATTTTTACAGAACAGTGACACCATTCAAAATACAGACGACAGTCAATAGAAAAACAATTAGTAGTCTATTTCATTTCGGACTCAGACGTGTGCCCATCGAATCGTCGAGATGATAGCTCTAGTGAGAAAATACAGACAACCGTGTGGTAAGAAAATCCAGAAACAGAACCTGCTTTTGAGCTATCTGACTCACGGTCGCAGACCGGAGTTGCTTTTGAGCCATTTGACTCTCGGTCGCAGACCGGAGTCGCTTTTGAGCCATTTGACTCACGGTCGCAGACCGGAGTTGCTTTTGAGCCATTTGACTCTCGGTCGCAGACCGGAGTTGCTTTTGAGCCATTTGAGTCTCGGTCGCAGACCGGAGTTGCTTTTGAGCCATTTGACTCTCGGTCGCAGGCCGAAGTTGCTTTTTAGCCATTTGACTCACGGTCGCAGACCGGAGTTGCTTTTGAGACATTTGACTCTCGATCGCGGACCGAAGTTGCTTTTGAGCCATTTGACTCTCGGTCGTGGACTGAAATTGCTTTTGAGCCATCTGACTCACGGTCGTTGACCGGAGTTGCTTTTGAGCCATCTGACTCACGGTCGTTGACCGGAGTTGCTTTTGAGCCATCTGACTCACGGTCGTTGACCGGAGTTGCTTTTTAGCCATCTTCACCGCGATCTTGAAATAGGATAGCTGTTTAGCCATTATCCCCGCAATCTTGAAATAGGGTAGCTGTTTAGCCATTATCCCCGTGATCTTGAAATAGGGTAGCTGTTTAGCCATTATCCCCGTAATCTTGAAATAGGGTAGCTGTTTAGCCATTATCCCCGCGATCTTGAAATAGGGTAGCTGTTTAGCCATTATCCTCGCAACCTTGAAACCAGGGTAGCTGTTTAGCCATCATCCCCGCAGTCGTAAACCAGGGTAGCTGTTTAGCCATCATCCCCGTGATCTTGAAATAGGGTAGCTGTTTAGCCATTATCCCCGTGATCTTGAAATAGGATAGTTGTTTAGCCATTATCCCCGCAATCTTGAAATAGGGTAGCTGTTTAGCCATTATCCCCGTAATCTTGAAATAGGGTAGCTGTTTGGCCATTATCCCCGTGATCTTGAAATAGGGTAGCTGTTTAGCCATTATCCCCGCAACCTTGAAACCAGGGTAGCTGTTTAGCCATCATCCCCGCAGTCGTAAACCAGGGTAGCTGTTTAGCCATCATCCCCGCGATCTTGAAATAGGGTAGCTTTTTAGCCATCATCCCCGCGATCTTGAAATAGGATAGCTGTTTGGCCATTATCCCAGCAATCGTAAATCAGGGTAGCTATTTAGCCATTATCCCCGCAATCTTGAAATAGGGTAGCTATTTAGCCATTATCCCCGCGGTCGTAAACTAGGGTAGCTATTTAGCCATTATCCCCGCGGTCGTGAACTAGGGTGCAGCCCGAAGCAGAGTCTGATGCAGTCAGAGAGCAACGCCGGAGCGCGCAGCGCAAAGGTCAGGTATGTTTCCTCCTACTCATTACGTGTCTTTTACTTTTATATGTTTTACATTGCATGTGTTACGTTAGCAAAAACGTTTTCGAACCACACACATCACTGTCAAAATAGAAAAATTGGGGCAACTGTAGACACCGAGTCGGAGGACCTGTGACGAAAACCTGAAACAAGACGGTCGAAGCGATTGATTCCGGAAGTTTTAAAAAATATATAGAGAATAATAAGCTGGGGAAAATTAACGGCACGGCGCGGGCACACAACAGCATCCCGCACGCGGACGACGATGGTCGAACGCCCGCTTGACGGCTCGAGACGTGCACGCGGCGTCCGTCGGACGCACCGCGGGTGGCACGCTCTCGACGCCCGAGCAATGAATGGGACCGCTGGCGGTGCGCGCCCTCGTGGACCGTTGAGCACACGTGCCTGGCAGCGCGGAGCGCGCGTTCGGCGGCCGCGATGTGCGAGCGTCTAGCTGCGCAGAACGCGCACTCGGCGGCCACGGAGTGCACGCGTCCGACGGCGCGGGGCACGCCCCGAGGGTCACCGGGCGGGCACCCAACCGTGTCGGGCGAACGCCCAACGCATCGGGCGGACGCCCGACGAGGGTTGGGCGCGGGCGCCCAACCTCGCGTTGGGCGCTCGCCCAACGCCGTTGGGCGATCGCCCAACATTGTTGGGCGGCCGCCCAACAAGGTTGGGCGGTAGCCCAACACTAGGTTGGGCGACCGCCCAACCACAATGGGCGACGCCCAAATTTTTTTGGGCGTCGCCCATTGTTCCGGGATCCGTTTCCCTATATAAGGGCACGGATCCCAAGGTGAAGGAGGAGGCTTTTTGGGGGAAAACTTTCTCACTCTAAACATTTTTAGAGAGAGAGAGTGGATTTTTTTGAGAAAAATATTTTTTTTCTCAAAAATTCCAAATTTCCTAAGTTCAATTTTTACTAAATTTTTATTAATATCGGGAGCTCGCGGTTCGTGGAATCAATCGGCTTCGACTGTCAGATACCGAATCAAAGGTATTATCCGAGGACTAGACTCTTTATTTTATTTGTTCTCTCCTTCTATTTATTTTTTTATGCTATAGTTTTTATTCCTTTAGTTATTTATTTATTTTGTCATGTTTTATTTAATTAATGTATTTATTTAATTTTTCGTTTCGTGTTGAATAAAACTCGGATTTTGTCTTAAAATAAAAACCTCGTTTTGGATATCCCAATACGAACCGTGATCCGATAAAAAGGTAGTTCGGGTATCGAAAATGTTGTAATTATAAGTTTTTTAATTTAAAAGAGGTTTCCAAATAACGTTTTAAAATAAAAACATCGTTTTAGGAACTTCCGTTTTTCGACTATGATCCATCTTTGGTAGTTCGGAAATCCAAAACGATTGAATTAGATTTAATTTAAAGCTTTTGAATAAATCTGGAAAATATTGGAGTGCTGCTGTAATTTGCCAATTCTGTCACTGAATGCTGTTTACCTATGGATTTTCCGTCGGTAAATCTGCCAAAATGTAAAAAATGCCATTTCAGTCCCTTTTTCTTAATTTTTAGACTTTTAATCCTTAGTATATATATATATAATTATGTAATATATTCTTTTCAAATTGTTTTAAAACTTTAACATATATAATTATCTTAGGACATTGGTATTCCATTTTTATTCTAATTTTTTTTTGTATATTTACATATTACTTTCTTTTTTATTATTATTCATTTAAATTACATTAAATTCTATTTTAAATGTTATTTACTTGGGCATTTTGGAAGGTAATTAGTAGATATTGGGGGATGAACATATAGTCTTTTTGACATTAGGATTATATTAGTTATGTATATATATAGTTTTGGGGTATATTTAGGTTATCTTAATTATTGTTAAATAAAATTATTTTGAGTGATAAATGCTATTTTCTTATTTATGAATTTCATTCACTATTTTCTTATGTTAAAAGTATAAATATATTATTTTCATTATTCTTTCTTATATATGTATTAGATAGTATATTTTCTTTTACTCTTATTTTATGTCTTTTGGGCTAAAATGTGTAAATATATATCTATATTATTTCTTTTGGTTATTTATAAGTCCATGTTTCAAATGGGCTTCACTTGGAAAATTTAATTTTTGGGGCCTAAATGTGTTTATTGATGTAATTATAATAGTTAGAGAGTCCATTAAATAAGTGGAGAAAATAAGTCACAAAAAGAGGGCTTTCAATTAAATTATTTAAGCTAATGAGCTTTCTTAGATCTCTAATGTAGATAAATAGAGTCATTTTGGTTGATATTTCAAATCGTCTTCAAAACACCACGTTTTGAAACCTTAGTCCGTTTCAACGACGGATTAAGCGAACATTGTAATCAAAATCGTTTTCTTTGTTGATAATGGAGATTTTGAATCGCTTTCTTAACGAATTTGTACAAAATAAAATTGACTTGTAAGTTTAACCACGTTTTCTTATTAAAAGGCTTTTACTTTAACGTTTTCAATTACTCGAGTCGTTCCAACGGCGATTCGGGTAAGCTTCATCAAACGGGGTTTTAAAACGCACCTAAATCGTTCCAACGGCGATTAAGGTGCGAACCATGTAATAAACATCGTTTTGGGGAAATAAATTAATGTAGAATAGACACACAATATAACATTTAAATACGGTTGTAAATAAATCACTTCTTTCTTCCCCCCTCTCCGTGTATGTATAAACATGAATGGGTGATTCTTTACTGATGTGGCTTTTCAATATCATATGCTCAAAATGGTTTCCAAAAAGAGAAAGAAAAGGGTTTCAAATGAATTTTAAACTTAAAGAAGTATACGATTAGTCCGTTATCGCCTAACATGCTGAGTAGGAGGCCGGTGGTTCATAACCGGGCGATGTCGGGGTGCCTAGTAGCCTTTCTCCGGAAAGGAACTAGCCTTCTCGGCTCGTACCTAAGTTTCCCGAACCCACGCCGGTCTCCCACAAGGGATTGGTGTTCATTTTCCCATTCGTGGGTGGCGACTCTTCCATATCTCCGAGCTCCGGTCCTGCCGAGCAGCTTGATTCCACGATTGGTTGCTTTCGGCGCCAATCACCGCTTACGTCGCCATGAGGTTGTCCACCCCCCGGTCCGCCCGGGAGATTAGGCCGCGGCACCTCGTCTAACAAGTGGCGACTCTGCTGGGGAAGCGAGAAATTTGATTCCGGAAGGCATGCACTAAGCCCTTAACGGGGACGGATCGTTTTACTTCTTTTCGTATGCATTCACGAGCATTATTGCAAACCCTTTGGGTAATTTCCGCGAAACCTCTAGCGAGAGTCCATTCGTCGCTCGAAAGAGGATAGCGTAAGTTCCCCCTTACAGTAAGGTGCCAGAGGGTCCCCATCCATTCGTTAGGGGCGAATCTGTGCTGTCTTGTGAGGTCCCGCGGTCAGCCGTGTCAGCATATAGTAGCCTTAGAAGTTTCCATAGGATTACCCGTTACTATTTTTGATGTGATAAATGAATCAGTTTGTGTTTTCAAACCGCCATGATACGTGTCTAATCCTAAACAATGTAAAGAAAATGAGACGATACTTTAATATATACTCATGAATCGACATACTAATTACCCTAAAACATCGAAACGATTTGAACTAAAGATGACTTAGTCATCTCATATGAATGAACATGTGCGACCCGCCTTGTCCCTTTCGGTGTCCCGACGAAGGCACGTGTTCAGGAAATACGTTATGACGTAAGCACGTATTAGTATGAATCGGTTCGGTATTAAGGATAGTTACATTTCGATACAAGAGACTATATTAACGGTGGCCGTTATTCACATTCTTTAAATAAATTGGGATAAAACGAGATCACGGCGAAACGAAAACAAAGAACATTTCTGTTTCGAACGACCATGTTGTAACGTGAAAAGTTTCGCACAAGTAGCCCGTCCCTTCCGAATAAAAGACGAGCTTTTACGTTATGCCTTGCGTCATTCTTAAGAGAAATGGACGTGTCCGCAAAAGGTGACTAAGAAAAGAAAAATGAACTAAAAGACCAAAATCATTCCGAATCTGCGATATATGTCAAATCCCGAGAGTAGTTAAAGAAAATAAACCAATACCGTTGAATACGTGCCTCAAACGAGTGTATACCCCGTTTAAAATCTCGAAGCCGAATTAAGCCAAACCATATAATTGCGCCATATGGACGAGACTGCGGGTTTTGACTAACGACTCGATCATTTCGACCGTTACCAAAACTGCAAGAAATATGGCCCGATGTACGTGTTTGCTTAAATCATGCCTAAAGGAAAGAAAACGGTGATATTCTTGCTTCGAATAAACACGCGATTCAACGAAACGTTTATTTTCTATAACCACACTGAGATGATATATCCCGTGGAGTGGGAGGAACAAAGAGTTGTAATTAGCCGAAAGATTATCGTGCGCTCAAAATAAGACTCGCCGTCTTTTTACGTAGCAAAATGAGCAAACGGATCCTCGACGCTAAGAACAAACGCGTTACGCGATGAGTCCGTTCCCTAAAAATAAAATCCAAAAGTGATTCCGTCACTAAATAAACACGTGGTTACATCTCTCGATAGATCCAAAAGGTCCTGTTGTAATCCAAAAATCGAGACACGAACCCACGCGAACAAAAGGGGAACGAGTCATTGACAATAACGAACGATTGGACTAGAAAAATAACTCGAACCACGTCTAAAAACTGAGATGCGCTCAAAGGGAGTCAAAACCCGAATTAACGCGTCTCACGAAAGGACGACAGACGAGTTATTCTGAAAGAACAATTCAACGTGGTCAATTTCTTAGTCACTGAACGTGGATGCGTCAAAACGAACTGTATTGTCTGATGAATGATTTATTTTCCCGCAATAATCGACGGCATCACGCGTCCCCTGGACCGCAATGTGAGCCAAAAAAAAAAAAAAACAAAAAAAACCAAAATCCTAGGAAAGAGACCTGGACCAACGAGTGTGCGGAGGAATAAGGGTGGAAGAGAGATGTTGTGATACATGTAAATAGAACTAACGTTTGTTCTTCTTATCTTATAATCGTAAATAAATAAACGCACACACCACGAATCATGCATATGAAATCATGCATACATACTAATGGATACCGTTCGCGCAGACGTCATCATTAAGCGGTTGTGGCTTCGCGAGAGTAATCGGCTTGTCAGACAGTTTGATCAGCTGCGAGTAGACAGTTCCGAATCAATAGTTGTGGCTCCCGAATCATCTTCATCCGAGTATACTCAGTCTTCCGTCAGTATGTCTGCAACCGACGAGAAGGTGGCTGAATTAGAGAATTCTGTGAACAATATCAACGACCAGCTGGCCGCAATCTTGGCCCAGCTAGCTGAGTTAGCACTGAAGGACAACAAGAGTGGTAGTAAGCGTGCTGAGAATGAGGTGAACGATGGCCCTCGCTTTGGGAATGAGGAGGATTATCAGGATTATGTCCGAAAACAGTTAGAGAAGGAGAAAGCTAAGGAAGAGGAGTGGAGGCAACACATCACACAAGAAGTGCAGGACTTGCGCGGAGGAAGCTCCGGGAGTCAAGATTTCTATAACTTGAAGAATTGCTTGACAGCAACAGCTTTGCCTCTGAAATTTCGGCTCCCTGACATGAAAAAGTTCGATGGAACTGGAGATCCCACTGCTCACATGAATCAGTACGTTGCGGTGATGAAGCACACGATCCTGACCGAGGATCAAGTCTTGGGGCTGTTTAACACTTACCTGGAGGGGGCTGCCCTCACATGGTTCCACGCGCTGCCAATGGTGACAAAGAAGGATTGGAAGGAGTTAGCGAAGTCATTCATCGCTCAATATAGTTTTAACACCATGTTGGAAGTCACTTTGAAAGAGTTAGAGAGCACTAAGCAGCAGACGGGGGAATCCCTTTCAGACTTCGTGAAGAGATGGAGGGCTAAGGCCGCGGTCATGAAACAGAAGCCGCTTGAGCAAGATCAGATCCGGATGGTGATTGGCAATACGTTGCCGTATATTAAGAATGAGTTGAGATATATGCCGTTCACAGATTTCAATCAGATGTATAGTTGTGCCTTGACTGTCGAGGGCGATGGGGAGCCGAAGAAAGCTTATACCAAGTGGACGAAGTCGGGATATAGTGCCGGAGGGCCTAGCGCGAGTGCGGAATCTGCGACAGTGAAAGTGGTTGATCTTAATGCTATCGAAAAGAGGCAGTTCGCCAAATTCGATCAGACTTACGCAAAGGTTTTTGAACGTCTGCAGAAAAAGGGATTGTTGAAAGCCCTTACCCCGTATAACAAAGCTCAACCTACTCCGCAGATTCAGGCTAGAGGGTATTGTGAATTCCACAGCAGTTATGGACATACGATTGAGAATTGCGAGAGGCTGAAACACGAAATCCAAGATTTGATTGAGGAGAAGAAGATAGCTGATCCTTCGTCAGCAAACCCTCCGTTAGGCGCAATCCATTGCCTAATCATAGGGTGAGCGTGATTGGAGTTGGTTTGACGGAAACTGTAGTGATGGAATCTTTTGAGGAAGATGTAGAGGAGTTGTTGGACTCCGTCGAAAGAAGCAATGTGGGAAATGGTTTGTATGTGTCCTTCTTGGGTGAGGAACAAGAGGACGAACCAATGGAGGAAGGATCAGATGGTGGAGCACCATATGACGAGGATAGTGCCGAAGAGACCAGAGAAGGGTCGTCTCGGACTATCGTGCCTAATTTGGGTTTGTTCAGTGGAGGAAGGGATCCCGAAGTGCACTTGCGTGAGTATATGCACGACATGTTTATTGAATCCTTCGGGGTAGATGAAATTGCTCAGTGGTTCCACCATTCACTGGTAGGTGAGCCTTTGCAATGGTTCCATTCATTGCCCGACTCTTGCAAGCACGATTGGGATCAGTTGTCGGATTTGTTTCTTGAAAAGTATCAGAGAGCTGAGGATAGAACCGCAGAGCACTTTGCAATGCAGATTGGACCCATCAAGCGTCCATTGCCAAGGGTGAGCAAGTATAACGGCAATAAGGACCCTATGGAGCACCTTCACTTCTATTTGTCAGCTATGACAGCCTTGAGTTTCAAAGAGGAAGAGATCACTAGCTTGTTTTGTAATTCATTGATGGGTGAACCGCTGATGTGGTACATGTCGCTGCCGATGTATGTTAAGATTGATTGGACAGCTATGACGAAGAGATTTATCAAGGAATATACGGTATGGATGCTAGCAGAGCAAATTCCTGATTCCCCATCTTACCAAACACCTGATGCGGTGTTAGCAATGCCTAGGTATGGTGGATACCGGGATCCTGTAGAGCATGCGAGGATATTCCGCGATCATATGTATAACGCTGGATTCCCACAGTGTGAGTTGCATGAACATTTTCCGGAAACCTTGATGGGTGAAGCCTTATTGTGGCATCAGGGTCTGTCAGAGGAAGAGATGTGTCATTGGATACCGCTCCGAAATGCCTTTGTGGCAAGGTATGAAATGTACATTCCATGGACGGGATCCCTGGATGATCTGGACAGGATTAGGCAATTCCCCGAGGAACATTTTGTAGATTATGCTAGAAGGTGGAGGCACCGTTATGAGCAGTGTAATGAGGCAATGAGCGATAAGGTGCAGCTTATGTGCATACAACGATGCGCTATTCCATTGGCCGCGAGAAGGATGAGTAGAGTGTCCCTCCGTGACTATGATGAGTTGATAGGTTGGGCCTTGTATGGATCGGCGGACCCCTTTTTCCTAAATCCGAGTGTTCCTCACGTCATGGATTTAATGGTCGTAGACATCTGGGCGAGTTCCTCGGACGAGGAGGATGCCAATCGGAAGATCCCTATCAACATTTGGGACGAGTCGGATGATGAGCCGGAAGTTGCGGTGATGACGAGATCAGGTCGTGTGGCCGAGGGAAAGGCACCAATGGTAGAGATTGAGATTGGAGAAGGTTCGGCTCCTAAGCCCGATGACCAAGTTCTTGAACAGTTGAAGAAGACGCAAGCTAAGTCTACGGTCTGGGAAGTTTTATGCCATTCTAAGTACCATCGTGAGAACCTGATGAAGGAGTTGCAGAATTTGGTGATCTCCACCGACACTGAGCCGGCAGCGCTAGTAGGGGCAATAATGGCCCGAAAGAAGACTGAGATTACGTTTACCGACGAGGATCTCCCAGAAGAGGGGAAGGCTCACAACAAGCCATTGTATATCCGAGCGGAAATTAACGGGAAGAAGACTAGCTGTGTTATGGTCGATGATGGATCGGCCATTAATGTTTATCCTTTGAAGCTCTTGTCCAAGTTAGGAGTGGAGAGAGGAGATTTGACAGCTTCTGAAACAGTGATCAGAGCATACGATGACAGCCGTAGGCATATTGAAGGAGTTTTCAAGGCCAAGTTGAAAGTGGGGCCGCACGAGGAAGAAACTGAGTTCACAGTGTTGGATATCCCAGTAACTTTTACTGTATTGTTGGGACGCCCTTGGTTCCACAAGCTGGGAGGTGTGCCCTCCATGCTCCACCAAATGATTAAGTTCCCCTTCGGGGAGGAGATAGTTACAATTAGAGCTGAAAAGCTGAGCTCGGTGGCAGCATTGGGAATTGAGCCTCAACTTTTCTCCGGATTCTAAGTCTCTGGGATTTACGAGTCGAGCATGACCACCGATGTGGTGAAGATGATGAAAGGAAGTTTCATCCCGGGAATGGGCTTAGGAGCACACCATCAAGGGTTGTCGGAGTTTCCGGATTTTAAGAGTCAGAAAACCCGGAGGGGTTTGGGATATGAGCAGGGGAGTCCATCCAACATGAGTGCAGAAGGAAAAATAGGCTTGAGGAAGCATTTTGTAAGCGAGGGGCATGGAAGGCCATATTCGGGAACGTCCGAGTCGTGGACTAGCACGGAAGGAAAGATTCTGCCAGGGTTTGAAATCTTCAATGATGTCGCCGACTGGGGCAAAGGAAAGGCAAGCTGCTTTGTCGAGGAGATCATGATGCTGGATTCAAATGCCGAGGAGCAGGTCATTACCACTGAAGCGGCTACAGGAGCTGAAATTGAGCCTAGTACCTCGAGAGTATATGAGAAGTCCGAAGATATTGAGGATGAAAATTGTATTACTGCTTTGTTTGAGTCTGATGATGTAATCACCCACGCTATCAATGAAATGAATTCTGATTTTGCTTACTTGCTTGATGTTGATCATGATCATTCCATGCATTCTCATTCATATAACATGCCTACATTTGAAATCAATACAATAGAAATGTCAACTTTCAATCTTGGTACGGATGAAAATCCTAAACTTATACAAATTGCTCAAGAATTAACTATTGAAGAGAGAAAAGAATTTGAGAGAATAATTAAAAAATACGAAATTGTATTCGCGTGGACATACGAAGACATGCCTGGAATCGATCAATCAATCGTAACTCACCGTATTCCAACATATCCTGAGGCGAGGCCCGTAAAGCAGAAGCTCCGACGTATGAGACCCGAATGGACAGATAAGATCAGAGAGGAGGTGAAGAAGCAGTTAGAAGCAGGATTCATCGAAGTGATCGACTATCCCCCTTGGGTCGCAAATGTAGTGCCCATCGCGAAAAAGGATGGCAAAGTGAGGATGTGCGTGGATTACAGAGATCTTAACAAGGCATGCCCCAAGGATGAGTTTGCCTTACCTCATATCGATGTATTGATCGACAGTGCAGCATCAAGCGTCTTACACACAAATGTGGATGGTTTCATGGGCTACATGCAAGTTCAGATGGCCGAAAAGCACAAAGCGAAAACGTCGTTCACAACAGAGTGGGGAACATACTGTTACAGAGTGATGCCGTTTGGTTTGAAAAATGCCGGGGCAACCTACCAGCGAATGGCCACAGCCCTGTTCCATGACATGATACACAAGGAGGTAGAAGTCTACGTGGATGACATGATGGTCAAATCAGAGACAAGAGAAGGGCATTTTGCCGCCCTCGAGAAGTTTTTGGCCCGAATTGCAGAATTCAAGCTAAGGTTAAACCCGAAGAAGTGCTTTTTCGGCGTTTCGTCGGGGAAAATCTTAGGCTATGTAATCGGAAATAAGGGAATTGAGGTGGATCCCGATAAAGTGAAGGCTATAAAGGAAATGCCGGCGCCGAGAAATGAGAAGGAAGTGAGGGGGTTTCTGGGGCAAGTTCAGTATATCGGTCGGTTCATAGCAAGACTCACCACAATCTGCGAGCCAATCTTTAAGTTGTTAAGGAAAGACCAACCCATCGTTTGGAATGATAAGTGTCAACAGGCGTTGGAGAGTGTCCGAAGTTACTTGTCTAATCCGCCAGTGTTAAGACCGCCTAAACTGGGAAAGCCACTTCTCCTTTATGTAGCAATTGAGGAGCGATCTATCGGAGCAATGTTAGCTCAAGAGGGAGACACCGGTGTGGAACACGCGGTGTATTATTTGAGTAAGAAGTGCCTAGAGTATGAGCTCAAATACAACATGATCGAAAAGACATGTGTAGCAGTGGTGTGGTTGACGAAGAAACTGCGGCACTATTTCCAATCGTATAAAGTGATCATTATTTCTCGGATGGACCCCGTAAAGTATCTATACAGAACTCCATCCTTGACGGGGAAGTTAGCCAGATGGTTGTTGCTTTTGTCCGAGTTTGACATTGAATATGAGACAAAGAAGGTTATCAAAGGAAGAGCCGTGGCAGAATTTTTGGCTAATCAACCCCTGAATACAGAAGAAGAAGAGATAAGCTATGATTTCCCCGATGAACATTTGAATGCAATCGAAGTTATACCGTGGAAAATGTTCTTCGACGGAGCAGTTAATTCGAATGGAGCCGGAGTAGGAGTACTACTTATCTCCCCGAAAGGAGAAAGAATCCCGATGGCGAAGAAGTTATCCTTCCCCCTTACCAACAATATGGCCGAATACGAAGCATGCATTTATGGCTTGGAGTCATTAGCAGCACTGGGAGCGTCATATGTCGAAATTTAGGGTGACTCCAAGTTGATCATCGAACAGGCACAAGGAAACTGGGAAGTGAGAGAAGAAAGGCTACGTCCGTATCTAGATCAGCTAGAAGGGTTGGCATTGAGATTCCAAGAATGTCGCTTCTATCACATTCCTCGAGCTCAGAATCAGGCCGCGGATGCCTTGGCAACTTTGGTGTCAGTTTGGGACAATCCCCGAAACCTTGCTTCGAAACCATTGGTATTGAGAAGATCTCACAAACCGTGCTACGAAGACGTAATGCTGTTAGGGGCAGATGAAAAACCATGGTATTTCGATATCGTGAACTTCATGAAAGATGGAACATATCCGGCAGAGTCAGAACCTAGGGATCAAGCTGTGATTAGAAGGCTAGCTCGTCAGTTCGTCATCCATAACGACTTGCTTTACAAAAGGCACATTGATGGATTACAACTAAGATGCTTGGATGCGGGGGAAGCCCGCGAGGCGATGGAATCAGTACATTCGGGAATTTGTGGAGCCCATATGGGAGGAGCAGTACTAGCTAAGAAACTTATCAGACAAGGCTTCTATTGGCTCACCATGGAAAAGGATTGTAACGAGTATGCGAAGAAATGTCACGATTGTCAAATCCACGGCGATTGTAGTCATCTTTCGGCCATGGAACTACATGTGCTAGCACCTATTTGGCCATTCGCTGCCTGGGGCATTGACATCATCGGTGAAGTAAGGCCTAATGCTTCAAATGGACATAAGTTTATTGCAGTCGCCATCGATTATTTCACCAAGTGGGTAGAAGCAGAGTCGTTTAGCAAACTGGGATCCAAGCAGATGAGAAAGTTCATTGAAAAACACTTGATCACCAGGTTCGGAGTGCCTCATCACATGATCACGGATAACGGAGTCTAGTTTCAGGGGGAAGTAAGGAATCTTTTCCGAGAATATGGCATTGAACATCACAGGTCTTCTCCGTACCGTCCACAGGCTAATGGGGCAGTAGAAGCAGCTAATAAGAACCTTAAAAGGATCCTCGTAAAGACGGTAGAATCACATCGGAACTGGCATGAGCACCTCCCACTCGCGTTGTGGGCTTATCGCACGACAGTCAGAACCTCGACTGGGGCAACACCATTCTCTTTGGTGTATGGCACAGAAGCAGTTTTTATCGATTGAGATCGAAAAGCGATCGTTGAGAATCGCAGTAGAAGCAGAAATTCCCGAAACAGAATGGGTGAAGAGGCGATGTGAGCAGTTGGCTTTAGTTGATGAAAAAAGGATGGAAGCCCTTTACCATGTACAGTTATATCAAAGAAGGATGTCTCGGGCTTTCAATAAAAAAGTCAAGACCAGCCCTATCAAAGAAGGAGATTTGGTGCTGAAACAGATCCGTGTGACGCACACCGACCCGAGGGGGAAGTTCAGGCCTAACTGGGAAGGACCATTCGTCGTAAAGAAGATACTAAGCAAAGGAGCGGTGAAGTTAACCACAATGGACGGCATGGAGTTCTCCGAACCTACCAATCTGGATAGGCTTAAGAAATACTTTTCGTAAAAAAAAAAAAAAAAAAAAAAAAGAGAAAAAAAAATAAAGAAAAATTCCCGATAGGTTGAAAACCCGCAAAGGGCGACTTATGCAACAATAAGGGAAATCCCAGTGGGTGAAAACCCGAAAGGGCACTCACTTAAAAATTCCGGGATAGTAAAAGGAGAGGAGAAAAATCGCCGGGATCCGAAAACCGAAAGGCGGGTCCTGGTAACAATAGTTATAATTTGAGCAATTACAAAAACAATGTATAAGAGACTAAGTATTTCCGTTGTTTGTAAATAAATAAAGGCATGAATATATTTGACGAGAATGATTGGAATCATCATAATCTACTGAATGCATGGTAATATGAATCACGAGTTATACATTTCCTATCCTACTTTTCACAAAAAGCCTACCTACTATCCACCCCACTCCCTATACATCAGCTATACATCGGAGAAACCCTAATAAAAGCTACAAAGCAACAATGAAAGCTACGAGCCTAATACGGAGGGAAGTCCCAATAGTTCTCAAAATCTCTCAGGTGAGATGCCCGCTCCGCAGATAGTGTCTCCTCGGCAGCACGCGCTCTCTCATCAGAAGCTCGTGCTCTCTCATCAGAAACCCGTGCTCTCTCATCAGCAGCTCGTGCTCTCTCCTCTGCAGCAAGGCGTCTGATCGACTCATCACGCGCCCTCTCCTCGACGGCAAGGCGACCCTCAGTCTCCCATTGCATCACCCCCGACCAGTGGTCGTTCCTCTCTTGATACACACGACCAACTCGGGCATCAGCTTCCCACACTAGCTCACTCTGTCTTCGCTCATGGGCATGAAGATCACTCTACAAAAAAAAAAGGAAAAAAAAAAAGATAAGAGGCAGCATAGGCAAAAACATAAATCATACATACATGCATACATTTCACTACACTAAAGTACAATGATGATACATACCAGGTGGTCGGTGCAGCGCAAGCTGAGGCAATCTCGTAGGAAGCCGGATAGATCCACGTAGTCTGTACATATCTCCCTAGTGGTCAGTGAAGCGTCCGAGGGATCAAACGGGATCCTCGAGGAGAAGATAGGAGGGGCCGCCTCAAATCCCGCATAAGGTGTCCCAGACTCGTCATAGCGGATCGTAGCATAATCCCTCCCGTAGCCTGGTATGGGCACGCCTATGGACGATCTCTCCGGTCGGGCTGCGCTGGAGGACTCGCCGACGAAGTAGGGCTGCTCGCGCGCTGGTGTCTGAGTCTGAGTGCCATCGAAAAAATCAGATAAGTGGGCACTCCTCCAAGATCCCTCCTGCAAAAAAAAAAAACACACAATAAAACCTCCGAGCATATCATGAATAAAATGAAAAGAGGGCGGAATCACTTACCGGAACCTCCGCCTGACCAAAGACGGCCTCGACCGCCTCTCTCGAAAACACGTCCGCTACTGGATCTACCTCCATCGCTGCCGCCGGGGCATCCCTCGCGCTCAGTAAAGTAGACAAATAAGGCTCGTGGCCCCCGGCATGAATCCAGACCACTCTACCGACAAAATGGCGGGTCAGATCTCGACGAATAGTCGATAAAGGCAGAGTCCGTACAGCAAACATGGAAACGGGAATCTCCCCCGGCATCCAGTGAACATCACTCACTCCGGTGATGCCTCGATCTCCCAAATACCACGCCCGCACACAAGGGCCGGTGAGCACGCACTGCTGCTCCTGGATCATCGATGCGTATGCATAATCAGGGCCGAAGTCAAGATCATCCCACCTGAACTTAATCTAAAGAAAAATGCACAAGGAGAAAGTCAGAGGGACTCAAACAAAAATCTAGCTTGATTAGGCAAAATCTACCTGTCCCAGGGTCAGTGAGTCGATCCAATCCAGAAGCCGCGACACTGTCCGACTCCTCTCAGCGCTCAAGTCGAAGTCCCTCCATCGAGTCATAAATGGCGGCCTCGGCACTCTCGGTCGAGGTCGAGACCGGCTAGGAAGGATGTGTCTCTCGTATGCCCACACCTGCGGTAAAAACAAGGACTAGGAGTGTGAAAAATGCGAAAAAGATAAGACGGATAAGTCGAGAAGGCGCCACGTACCAACAGGGCAAAGGTATAACCGCCGAAGTCCTTGCGCTTCCGGCAAGTCAGATCCAAGAATTTGTAAAGAAAGGCTAAGCCTGCCCCTGCCCAATCATAAGAAGCCGCTGCATCCAGATCGCTAAGTGCCTGAATGAGACCTGCGTGTACCTTCCCGCCCTTCGTGCGAAAAATCGTCTCACTCAGAGCATATACTAAGAAAATACGAACCGCCAGGTCGGTAGCGTCAGTCTCGCAGAAATCACGTCTACTCAAGAGGCTCGCGGTAGAGACAAACTTCGCCGGAGTAGACTTGGCGCATAAACGAACTCCCGGTCCAATCAAGGCGGCAAGCCTAGCAGGGTCGACCCGTGGTCGCATCATACCAAAGTGGAAAGGGACGGGAGTGTTGCTCCCTCGCAATCCTGTCAACAGCGAAAAATCTCGAGGCGAGATGGTCATCTCCCCAAAGGAAAGGTGGAAGGTGTGGGTCGAGTCAACCCACCGCTCGCATAAGGCCCGTAGGCCAAAAGGATCACACACCCCGTTGGTGCGGGGCAGCGCTGCAATAAAGGGCTCGAAGCCCAACTCGCGCACGCGGGCTCTCGCCGCGGCACCTAGCCTATCATACCATGAGAGAACCTCGGCGGTGGTCCCCGAAATCTCAATGAACTAAAAAGGAACAAGACAAGAAAATTTAAATACAACTCCTAAAGCCGGCAATTGAAAAGAACGCGTTAAGACTAGGTATTCTTCCATTATCTAACCTAGAGACATCCGGTCAGTTAGGACCAATTTTCGGTAAAAATCTCTCCTGTAGGGTCATTCACGTAAGGTTTAGTCAATTCTTTAATCCACCCTCGTCTGCGGTAACGAGGAGCGTAGATTAGGTTTTACTATTCACGTTCTACTATTCACGTGCATTAGCTAAGTTTTTACTATTCACGTGCATTAGCTAAGTTTTTACTATTCACGTTTTTACTATTCACGTCGTTTTCACTATTCACGTGCATTAGCTAAGTTTTTACTATTCACGTGCACTATTCACGTCGTTTTCACTATTCACGTGCATTAGCTAAGTTTTTACTATTCACGTTTTTACTATTCACGTCGTTTTCACTATTCACATGCATTAGCTAAGTTTTTACTATTCACGTGCACTATTCACGTCTACTATTCACGTGCATTAGCTAAGTTTTTACTATTCACGTTGTCACTATTCACGTGCACTATTCACGTGCATTAGCTAAGTTTTTACTATTGACGTTGTCACTATTCACGTGCACTATTCACGTTTTTACTATTCACATTGTTTTTACTGTTAACATGCATAAACTCGGATTTTGTCTTAAAATAAAAACCTCGTTTTGGATATCCCAATACGAACCGTGATCCGATAAAAATGTAGTTCGGGTATCGAAAATGTTGTAATTATAAGTTTTTTAATTTAAAAGAGGTTTCCAAATAACGTTTTAAAATAAAAACATCGTTTTAGGAACTTCCGTTTTTCGACTATGATCCATCTTTGGTAGTTCGGAAATCCAAAACGATTGAATTAGATTTAATTTAAAGCTTTTGAATAAATCTGGAAAATATTGGAGTGCTGCTGTAATTTGCCAATTCTGTCACTGAATGCTGTTTACCTATGGATTTTCCGTCGGTAAATCTGCCAAAATGTTAAAAATGCCATTTCAGTCCCTTTTTCTTAATTTTTAGACTTTTAATCCTTAGTGTATATATATATAATTATGTAATATATTCTTTTCAAATTGTTTTAAAACTTTAACATATATAATTATTTAGGACATTGGTATTCCATTTTTATTCTAATTTTTTTTTTGTATATTTACATATTACTTTCTTTTTTATTATTATTCATTTAAATTACATTAAATTCTATTTTAAATGTTATTTACTTGGGCATTTTGGAAGGTAATTAGTAGATATTGGGGGATGAACATATAGTCTTTTTGACATTAGGATTATATTAGTTATGTATATATATAGTTTTGGGGTATATTTAGGTTATCTTAATTATTGTTAAATAAAATTATTTTGAATGATAAATGCTATTTTCTTATTTATGAATTTCATTCACTATTTTCTTATGTTAAAAGTATAAATATATTATTTTCATTATTCTTTCTTATATATGTATTAGATAGTATATTTTCTTTTACTCTTATTTTATGTCTTTTGGGCTAAAATGTGTAAATATATATCTATATTATTTCTTTTGGTTATTTATAAGTCCATGTTTCAAATGGGCTTCACTTGGAAAATTTAATTTTTGGGGCCTAAATGTGTTTATTGATGTAATTATAATAGTTAGAGAGTCCATTAAATAAGTGGGGAAAATAAGTCACAAAAAGAGGGCTTTCAATTAAATTATTTAAGCTAATGAGCTTTCTTAGATCTCTAATGTAAATAAATAGAGTCATTTTGGTTGATATTTCAAATCGTCTTCAAAACACCACGTTTTGAAACCTTAGTCCGTTCCAACGACGGATTAAGCGAACATTGTAATCAAAATCGTTTTCTTTGTTGATAATGGAGATTTTGAATCGCTTTCTTAACGAATTTGTACAAAATAAAATTGACTTGTATGTTTAACCACGTTTTCTTATTAAAAGGCTTTTACTTTAACGTTTTCAATTACTCGAGTCGTTCCAACGGCGATTCGGGTAAGCTTCATCAAACGGGGTTTTAAAACGCACCTAAATCGTTCCAACGGTGATTAAGGTGCGAACCATGTAATAAACATCGTTTTGGGGAAATAAATTAATGTAGAATAGACACACAATATAACATTTAAATACGGTTGTAAATAAATCACTTCTTTCTTCCCCCCTCTCTGTGTATGTATAAACATGAATGGGTGATTCTTTACTGATGTGGCTTTTCAATATCATATGCTCAAAATGGTTTCCAAAAAGAGAAAGAAAAGGGTTTCAAATGAATTTTAAACTTAAAGAAGTATACGATTAGTCCGTTATCGCCTAACATGCTGAGTAGGAGGCCGGTGGTTCATAACCGGGCGATGTCGGGGTGCCTAGTAGCCTTTCTCCGGAAAGGAGCTAGCCTTCTCGGCTCGTACCTAAGTTTCCCGAACCCACGTCGGTCTCCCGCAAGGGATCGGTGTTCATTTTCCCATTCGTGGGTGGCGACTCTTCCATATCTCCGAGCTCCGGTCCTGCCGAGCAGGTTGATTCCACGATTGGTTGCTTTCGGCGCCAATCACCGCTTACGTCGCCATGAGGTTGTCCACCCCCCGGTCCGCCCGGGAGATTAGGCCGCGGCACCTCATCTAACACGCGTCCTGTCTTTCTACTTTCTATTGTAATTTCTCCTCTCATCTGATTCCCTTCAATTCAATTGAAGTTTTCTTATAGTAGTATAGAAATCAATATGTAATTTCAAGGCGCCATGGAGAAGACGGAGGACCTAAAGAGAAATATGTAATAGTTAGTATTTCCTTAGGTTTGGCCTTTTATTCCGTCTCTGGCTCGACGGAATAATTTAGATAATGTGTCCATAACGCCAATGTATGTGAATGTATATATGTCTGATGTATGCTAAAGCAAATCAAGACTAAGTTAGATTATGAGACTTAAATAAAATCCCTCATTAAAAAGTTAAGTTATTAAAATCGGTTGCCCCTCCCTAATATTATAATTCAGCCGGCAGTACTGGGGGCCTTTGGGTTGTTGAGTAAACTCAAGCTCGGGGTCTTATGGTAACACCTGAATTATCGAAAATCATTTTTCATGAATATGGGGTAATACTTAAATTAGATTATGATAATTGGATGAGTAAACTCATGTTGTCATAAACTAATGGGCAAAACGGTTGGGATTAATATGAATAGCATATTAGTTACTAATGTGGTTAGTAACCCAATAACCTAGGAATCACATTAAAGATGTGATTGATTGTATGAATCTACCTAATGAATGAGACTAGCTTGTTGAGTAAACTCAAGGCGAAATCTCAGGAGTTAGGATCCTAGCTCACTAAAGGATTTGTGAAATTCTTCGAATTAATATGGAGGGTTATTAATTTGGCAAAATAGTGGGAGCAATATGAAATAAATTAAAAGGCCTATAATTTTAGATTGTTAAACTTTAAAGCAAATGAATGACATACGTTTACTCTTTCTCACTCTCAGGTTTTGTTTAAACACACACTCTTAAAATCATGACTAACACCGATCTGCGTTACATCCTTACCGATAACAAATTGAATGGTTCAAACTTCACCGACTGGTTTCGTAACCTCAAAATTGTTTTGAAGTTCGAAAGGAAAGGGTATGTACTTGATACACCGATACCCCCTTACCCAATGGATGATGCTCCCTACCAAGAGGTTTATGCTTACTTGAAGCATAAAGCTTATGATGATCAAGTGGGGGACATCATACTTGCATCATTGACACCGGAAGTTAAAAGGCAACTACATTCAGATATGGATGCCTCTTCCATGGTCAAGCACCTTAAAGAGCTATTTGTGATAGAAACTCGGTGCGAGCGCTTCGAAATAACCAAAGAGTTATATAAAAGCAAGATGCAGGAGGGCACATGTGTGATGGTACATTGTGCCAAGATGATCAGCCTCATAACCAAGTTTTCTAGTATTGGAGATACGATGGACCATGAGCTAAGTGAAAACTTACTTCTACAGTCCCTCCCTGAGAGCTACTCACAGTTCATCATGAACTATCATGTGAGTGGCATGCAAACCTCTCTTATAGAGCTTGCACATATGCTCGAGTCAGTCGAGCCCAGTATAAAAGAAAACGAGGAAATGTTGGCCCTTGCAATTGAAGGATCGAGAAAAAGGAAATGGGTCGCTCCCGATCCAAACCATCCTGATAAATGCATGGGGGATGTGCTCACCGAAACAAAGGGAAAGGAACCAAAGAAGCCCAAAGGAAAGTGTCACTATTGTGGTGATTTTGGGCATTGGAGGAGAAACTGTCTGGAGTACCTAACCTTCCACAAGAAGGCAAATGACGGTGCTTCAGCGTCTGGTATGTTCTATATTGAAATAAATACGGTTTCATTATCTGAATCTTGGGTACTTGATACCGGATGTGGATCTCATATTTGTACAAATATGCAGGAGCTAAAACAGACTAAAGAACTAAAGAAAGGAAGCATAAACTTGCGAGTGGAAAATGGAGCAAGAGTTGCCGCCCTCGCAATTGGAGATTATGTTTTACTTTTGCCATCTGGGCTTGTAATAGAATTAAGGAATTGTTTATACGTTCCTGAGATGTCTCGTAACATTATTTCTATCAGAAAGTAATCGTATCCAAACACGCAACCTTCTTAGAGAAAGAGTTTCTCGAAGAAACACAAAAGGGAAGCGTGATTGAACTCGATGAAGTTCAAGAGGAAGAAACACCGACTGAAACAACGGAGGCGGTCGAGGTACCCGAAGAAGTCCCATTAGATGAGACTCTAGTGGCACCTATTCGTAGATCACGAAGAGTTCGTGAACTCCCAGTTAGATATGGTTTTCTAGTGGGAGATGATGACGAGGTTCCCATGTTAGACGACGAACCCGAAAACTACGAAGAGGCTCTTACTAGTCCAGATTCTAAAGCATGGCTTGAGGCCATGGATTCTGAAATGGATTCCATGTATACTAACCAAGTTTGGACTTTGGTTGATCCACCCGAAGGGATAAAACCCATTGGGTGCAGATGGATCTTCAAAAAGAAGACTAACATGGATGGAAAGGTTAGCACCTACAAGGCTAGGTTGGTAGCGAAAGGATATCGTCAAAAACAAGGTGTTGATTATGACGAAACCTTCTCTCCCGTTGCTATGTCCAAATCAATCAGAATCATGCTTGCAATTGCCGCTCATTTTGATTATGAGATTTGGCAAATGGATGTGAAAACAGCTTTCCTAAACGGAAACCTGCTTGAGGATGTATACATGATGCAACCTGAAGGTTTCATATCAAAGGATGCAAATAAAGTTTGCAAACTTCAGAGATCCATTTATGGACTCAAGCAAGCATCTAGAAGCTGGAACAAGCGTTTTGACGAAACCATAAAACAATTTGGTTTCGAACAAAATTGCGAAGAAGCTTGCATTTACAAGAAAGCAAGTGGGAGCTCTATAGCATTTCTCATACTATATGTGGATGATATACTGTTAATGGGAAATGACATTGCTCTATTACAGTCAGTGAAAATATGTTTATCTGGTAACTTCTCAATGAAAGACCTTGGTGAAGCAGCCTATATACTTGGTATAAAGATCTACAGAGATAGATCGCGTAGACTGCTTGGTTTTTCACAGGCTACATACATTGAAAAGGTGCTAAATCGGTTTAGCATGCTTGAATCGAAACGAGGTAACTTACCCATGGTGCATGGAGTAAAGTTAAACAATCATCAATGTCCTAAAACTGATGATGACAAACGACGCATGGCTGTAGTCCCATACGCCAGCGCGATCGGTTCGATTATGTATGCTATGCTATGCACTAGACCCGACGTAGCGTTCGCGTTATCTGTAACGAGTCGTTACCAAGGGAATCCGGGAGACGAGCATTGGATTGCCGTCAAAAGCATTCTTAAGTACTTGAGAAGAACTAAAGATATGTTTCTAGTGTACGGAGAAGGAGATCTGAAAATACAAGGATTTTCAGACGCTAGTCATCTCACAGATGAGAATGATTTTAAATCCCAATCAGGATACCTGTTTATCCTAAATGGGGGCGCGGTCAGTTGGAAAAGTTCCAAGCAGGTAAGCGTAGCTTTCTCTACGACCGAGTCAGTACATCGCTGCTGCGGAAGCAGCAAAGGAAGCAGTTTGGATTAGAAAGTTCATTACAGAACTAGGTGTGGTGCCTGACATTGTCAATCCCATTACTCTGTACTGTGATAACAATGGAGCCATTGCTCAAGAAAAGGAACCACGGTCTCATAATGCATCCAAGCACTACCTAAAGCGATACCACATCATAAAAGAGATTGTGGCTAGAGGAGATGTGAGAATAGAAAGAGTACCTACAGAGGACAACGTTGCAGATCCGTTGACAAAGCCTTTAACCCAGAAAGTACATGATCGTCATTTAACTTCTACTGGGATAAGTTTTAGAAACAATTGGCTTTAGTCCAAGTGGGAGTATGTTGGGGTTTTGTGTCCTATAGTCAATTGTTGCAGGATACAAACTTATTGTAAATGAATTGTTCTTTATATCATTTGTTTTAATGAGATATATGTTTTATAACTATATAAAGGCAATCCCTTTTAAGCACTAAATAAAGTCTAATAAAAGGAAATCCGTAAGTTTGTTTAAAGTGATTATAAAGTGTTCATACAAGCATGAAGTGAGACAAAACTTTATAATAAACTAATAAACTTAAAACCACCCCAAGTCAAGTGATATATTTAGGATTGATATATCACAGTTGAGACTTGTATGTAACAATGTCTTCTGTCCGACAGAAAGCTGATCTCACAAGCTTCACATATATAGATATCTGGACAGTTACATAGATCCGGTGAAATGTTGTTCATTAGGATTGGGGATCCGACTTGAGATAACAGGATGGGTAGATTCATCCTTGTCAATTGTTCATCTCATTGGTATTAATAGGTATAACTAATCCTCAGACTCAAAGGAATGTTAATTGGTCATCCTGAATTACCGAATGTGAGACTTTGATCCTGTGGTCCCACGATCCTTAACAGAGATGACTCTGGGGTGTGAACTGCAAAGGTTGGGTGTCACAGGAAGTAATTTCAGGGTAGTTATACATTGGATTAAGCATTTATCACTCCCGATTAATGAGAGATACATCCAAGGATCGCTTGTGGAAGACTTGACTCTAAACCCTTGCAAGGTGATAGCTTAAGAGTAGAAATACAGATTTCACTTAACCTATCTTTTTGAGTTGACTCGGCCAATAACAAGTAAAACGAACGTCTCGCTATATGTGACTTGACATTACCCATAGTCATAAGATTCAGTTCAAGGATGTAGTTGATAAAGGATCGTATTATACCGTAACTAATACGGAAGGGTTAACGACAGAATCAACCTGTCTTCTTAACGGACTCTGGGGGAATGATTACGGACTTGCCAATAACATACTCTGTACATCATTCCGTTATGCAAGGGATTAAATATAATTCTTGAAGAAATTAATTTAATAGGTTGCATACGGCCAGAAGTAGTAAGGACCTAATGGATCACACATAAGACTTGGAACCAAAAGAGAGATGGATATGATTAATAGATGGAAGCCCAATTAAGCCCAGTAAGGCCCAAATACTAGGAGGGGGCCGAAATTTATATGTATTAGTGAGGAATTAATTTTATTCCATTAATCCTAATTTGATTAGGATTATGAATTAAATTAATTAAGAGATAATATAATTAGGAGTTTTAATTAGATTAATATTCTCCTATTATTATCCAATTAGGTTATTTATTATTATCCTAAATATATTAGATATATAGTGAGATAATAATTACGAATCCTTTTCCGAATTGGATTCCTATTAAGTAACCTATTCCTATTTAACTAGGGTTTAGATACAAGCTAATATATATACCCCTCCCCTAATGAATTTCGACTAGGCCTATATCCCTCCCCTTAAGTGATTTTCAAAATTGCTTAATTAAGAGAGAAAAAGAATTCTATTCCCAAGTTCGTGGACAAGAATTAATTTGGCATTCCATCGATTGATTAATCTTATTCATCCATCTTTCTCTTTGATCTTGTGTTGGTTTATTAGAGACAATCTATTTTGGTTGCATCTCATAAGGGTTGATTTCATCTTAGCCTCACCGTATTAAACTTTGTGGTTGGAATCTCGGAGAAGAATTGTGGGCGCTTCTTTAACAACGGTAGATTGTTCATCGAAAGGTATTCCTTCTTATCCCTCTCAATATGAAATAACGATTAACGGATCCTATGGTTAAAAGGAAGTAGGCTAAAATTTTTATATTTTCGCTGCTATACCTTAGCCTTAATTTCCTACAGACACAGTGTGCTACTACAGAAGAGCCTTCTTACATTTGGGAGCGGAATATGAGTTTCAATATCTCATATCCCTCACTCATAGTTTCTCAAACAACCCATTCAGGCCAATCTAACTTAATGCTTCTTTCAGGGCAATTGCTTCCGCTAGCGGAATATGACTATAAATGAGATTATAAATGAAGTTGGTGTAGATGGGGGTTTGCTATTCTAACAATTTAATTAAGCAACACATGTGGTATATAATTCAATTATCTACATATTGAAATATAAATACGTAGAAAGGAATAGGTAGGTTCATTTTTTTTTTCAGTTTATGTCTTGTTGGAATCAATGCATCCAAAAGCACAGTGAGCGGATGCAGGATAAAATTAAAGTGGGGCCAAAATTTTAAATGGGTTGCTAGCTGGGCTAAGGATGCAGCTGGGGATTTTGATGGCTAAAATCCTTCGACCACCATAATAAAATATATTTTTGGATTGACTGGGGCCAAAGCCCTTCAGCCATAGTATTGGTCCACCCCTGCAAAAGGAGGACTTGAATCGAAGAAAACATGATATCTTCTACTTCTCTTTCCATTTATTTCCTCTAGAGAGGACTTGTTCATTGTGTCTGGTTATGCAATAAGCTTTGGAAAAATTAGGGTAGGTCAGCGTTTTTTTTCTATGGATCCCAAATAAATTATGAAAACATTAACGAAATTTGGTGAAACTCTATGAATATTAAGTGAAACTTGGTGAAATTTTGTGAAACACGACTGAAACTTTGTTGAAAGTCTATGAGACTTGGTGAAACTTTGCGAAACCTTGTTACAACATTGGTGAAATTAGATGAAACTTTATGAAATCTTGGTGAAACTCAGTGAAATTTTGGTGGATCTATACGAAACCTTGGTGAAACTCCCTGAAAATTTGGTCAAAACTATTTGAAAAACATTGGTGAAAGTCTGTAAAACGTTGGTGAAAATCTATAAAACTTGATGAAACTCTATGAAACTATTGTAGCGGCTTATCATTAATGGACATTGAACCACTTTTTTGGTATTTTAGGAAAGGTTCCTATACTTTTATAATATTAAAAAGAGAATGTGTGTGATTAGTAAAATAGGAACAAAATTGTATTTTGCTGTCATTTTGACAAAATTCCCTTATCTTTTTTCTAGGCCAGTTTTGCCAAAAACAACAACCATGTCCCTACAAACAAAACACAATTATCAACAAAACCTAATTCCACATTTATCTCTCTTGACTTCATATTATTAGTAACAAAAACGAAATTAATTTATTTTAGAGATACTCGAGACACAACCCAACTTAATGCTTCTTTCAGGCCAATTGCTTCTGCTAGCAGTGGAGACCAATTGCCGCTAAAAACCTTAGCATTGGCAAGCAACCACTCTTCCAAGACTATCACGACAGACATGGCCTAAACCTATTAAGTAATTGTCAGTAAAAGTGTTATAAAAATAAGGGAAAATTACAAAACTAGGTCAAATGGGAGGCCCATTTACATATTTAACCCATTTACTCAACCTACTACATATCTAGACTGATTTTATGTGACTTTCCCATAATACCCCTAACCTTCCCACTTCCCACCACTCGCGAACGACCGCTCCCCCTATCTCATTGGTTACGCAAAAAGTTGGCTCCTGCATTAATGATTTCAATACTTTTGATCTTCCTTTCTTCCTTTAAATTGCACGAAATCTGCACCATTTCGCCAAATCGCAATGAATTTCTCTTTTTCCTCTCTTCATCTCTTGATTCTGCAACTTCCTAACCCTAGAAAACGAAGCCATGGTTCTTCATCTTCATGTTCATTACTTGGTTTCTTTCTTCTTGTTACCATGTTAGAAATGGTTATTCTACGTTATTTCCTTCGTTTTTCCCATGTTATCATATTGTTATTGTCGCTTTTGGGGGTGAAAGGGGCGAAAAATGTAAGTATCTGTTGTTTTTTCTGCGTTTTTTCATGAATACACTTCATGAATCGATGGTTTCGCGAAGATTTGCGAAGAGAAAGAGCCTGGAAAGGGACGATCTACTTCGTGAATCGATGGTTTCGTGAAGATTTGCAAAGAGAAAGAGCCTGGAAAGGGACGATCTACTTCGTGAATCGATGATTTCGCGAAGATCTGCGAAGAGAAAGAGTCTGAAACGTGTGGATCTACCTCGCGAAGTCTGCGAATAGATCGTCACGTTTCAGACCTCGCAGATGTCACACCCGACCCTAAACGACCTCAATCGGCATCGGGCGTGAAATAGAAAGATCATAATCAATACTTAGGAGTCTCCAATTTATCCAAATATCATTATATTACAATTTCAATACCAAAGTTCTAACTATAATTCTAATAATAAGCAACCAACTTCCAAACCTCGCCTAACCGGTCGGTAACCTGCTCTATATCCTGTACTTTCTCACCTAAAAACATTAAAACATTTAAAAACGTGAGACAAAAATCTCAGTAAGAAACTATCAGCCATAAAAACCAACTTTACGTAACATAGCTACACATATACATTGATAAAGGGATTTAATCAAAACCTTATAAAATATACTCAAAACTTAAGTTCATATATAGTCAAAGTAGTAAACCAAAACCATAAAAATATATAATCTTGTATCCATTCTTGAGTTCAAAACCTTATAAAATATTGTAATCAAATAAGTGTTTTATCAAACCAACTCGTATTTAATCAAAGGTAAAACCTTATATCAAAATAAATCATAACCGAAAACATAATCCAAATGAACTTAAAACATTGTATCCAACCTCGAGTTTCTCCCCTTAAGTATCAATCCATAACCACATATATAGTCGAGACGTCTCTTAACATTGCCTATCCCATATGGTCTTACCCAACACTTCGCTGCCATACCCAATAGGTCTTTCAGACTGTGTACACATGCCATGTCCCTCACTGAACATGGTCTTCAAATATAAAACCACCGATCCGGATAACTCTCGATGGATATAAATCATAAAATTATAACGTGCTCAAATTTCCTTTCACATTCAAATTCCAAACTATTTCATAATCATAAATCATTTGGCTTCAATTAGCCTTTTTGTATCATAAAAATCATATTTGGACTTCAACCCAAAATAATAACAACAATAACCGCAACAGATTTCTCAATCCAAAAACAATTCTTAAGAAATCATCAAATTCATTTTGTTCAATATAGATATATATTGAAACCAAAAACATATATGTATATATGTAAATCAACCAAATTAAACCTTAAATCAACAAATCAAGTAAAATCTGAAATTCACATAGAAGCATAATCAATAGCTTCATTTGAACCGTAATTTCACAATAAAAAGCAAAATCAGGAAAAACCTCAATTTTACAAAAGTCCTACATAACCCTAAAATATAAATTTCTGAAACTTCTTTGATTATATATATCTATATACATAAAACTCAAAATATAGTTGATAGTTACTTACCTTGGTCACTAATTGATCAAAATACACCCGATCGATTCGCCGCTAAATTCTGTCTAAGACGTTTCCCTCCAAACACTTCCGAAATTCAAAAAATCTTCGGTTAGGTCTTAGAACTACGTATAAAGATGCTATGGTTTCAATTTCGAGTGATTCGGACGGTCGAATCTCCGTAAATCAAAGAAACGGTGGAGAAACGGTTCAGAGAAAACTGATGAATTTAAAAGGAATAAAAGAAATGAAAAAAAAAATAAAGATGATGATGATAATCATCCGCCGATGGTAAATCTGGCAAAGATTCCGTTTGGTCCTCCATCTTTATATAACCGTTTAAAAATTATTCTAAACTTTTAATTTATACATCAAACCATCAAATTAACTCCAAACTTTTCTTATAGCATCAAATTAACTTCACACACCCAATAATTATAATATATACTAATATCAAATGATAAATTCTAGAAATTTAGTTACGGACGTGACAACAGACTTCGTGAAAGCATCGATATGCGACGTAGATTGCCACGTTTCAGACCTTGCATACCTCACGAAAAAATCGATTAGCAAAGTAAAATCACCTCTTTTCCTGCACATTTACATTCGCATGCTTCGCTAATCTTCATTTCGCGAAGCCAAAATCGTCTTTTTCGCTGCGTAACACGATTAATTTTTTCTGAAGGTGGTTGAATATGTAACATCCCTTTCTGGAAGGCGGCGTACTGGGCTGCAGGGGAGATAACTTTCCTTCCTGTATAGGGATGAACTTCCCTCAAGATTGGCACATCCACTCCTGAAATGGTTAGTTAGGGGAGATTGTGCCAATAATCCGGTACCAATTTTGAAGCGGATGAGTAATCTTGGTGTGCACCATGGGACACGTCCATCCCAAAACGTATGGACTTCCATTTCTCATCCCAAAAGGTCTGGACTTCCATTTCTCATCCCAAAAAGAAATGGAAGTCCAGACCTTTTGGGATGAGAAATGGAAGTCCAGACGTTTTGGGATGGACGTGTCCCACAGTGCACACCAAGATTACTCATCCGATTCAAAATTGGTACCGGATTATTGGCACAATCTCTCCTAACCAACCACTTTAGGAGTGAATGTGCTTTGTTAGGAGTTTATTGTGGCAATCTTGTTGTAAATTTTGATGTTGTTGTGATTTTAATGTTGTTATTGTGGCAATCTTGTTGTAAATTTTGATAATGTTATGATTTTAATGTTAGAATCCGTTGTTGTTTGCCATTTTTTGTTATATTCCACTTCGCACATTAGCTTCAAAACATATCCAGGCTTCGCATATGCGAACTAAATTCATCAAGTAAACCAAACTTTAGTTTCGCAGGCTTCACATATGCGAACAAAATTCATCAAGTAAACCAAACTTTAGCTTCGCAGGCTTCGTATATAAACCCAAACATTAGCTTCGCAGGAGTCACATAATATGAAATCTGCGAAGTCAGACGGGAGGGGGCGAGACGCGTGTAAATATTGAGGGTATTATGGGAAAGTCACACAAAATCAGTTTAGATATGTAGTAGGTTGAGTAAATGGGTTAAATATGCAAATGAACTTCCAATTTGACCCAGTTTTATAATTTTCCCTAAAAATAAAGAGTACATGAAAAATAATTAACAGTAACATAGTTCTATAATTATTTAGAAAAATGAAGTTCAAATAAATAAAAGCTTCATAAAATATAAGATGAGATTAATGAATATTTTATTCGCTTAATCTAACCTGTGCCATAAGGCACAGGTTTATGTATTAATTATGTTATTAAAAAAAAGAAAAAGTAAGATCTAGAGGTATTAATTACGCTAATTAATAGATATTAATTACTTTCCTTTTTCGGTAAACCTCCAAAATTCCACCAATATATGTAGGGTAATTAATTTATCATTCCTAATATTTTGAAAAAACATACTGTTTAGTCCTCGTATTTTAAAAAATACATGGTAAAGTTCCTGACATTTTTCTCGATGAACTGTTTAATCTTTCCGTCTGTTTGTTAAATTTTTTACCATTTAGGAAAACGGTAGGGACTAAACAGTTCACCAAGAAAAACGTTAAGGTCATCGAGAAAAAGGTTAGGGACCTTACTGTGTGTTTTTTAAAACACATGGACTAAACAGTGTGTTTTTTTAAAACACAGTGACTAAATAAACACACTGTTTAGTCCATGTGTTTTAAAAAAACACACAGTAAGGTCCCTAACCTTTTTCTCGATGAACTGTTTAGTCTTTCCATCTGTTTGTTAAATATTTTACCGTTTAGGAAAACTATAGGGACTAAACAGTTCACCAAGAAAAAAGTTAAGGTCATCGAGAAAAATGTTAGGGACATTACTGTGTGTTTTTTAAAACACATGGACTAAACAGTGTGTTTTTATCAAAATATGGGGACTAATAAATTAATTACCCATATATACATGAGTTTTTTTTATTGAAGTTCTAATGAGTGAGTTAGTCCTCGTATTTTTAAAAACACACAGTAAGGTTCCTAACCTTTTTCTCGATGAACTGTTTAGTCTTTCCGTTTGTTTGTTAAATTTTTTACCGTTTAGGAAAACGGTAGGGACTAAACAGTTCACCAAGAAAAACGTTAAGGTCATCGAGAAAAATGTTAGGGACCTTACTGTGTGTTTTTTAAAATATATGGACTAAACAGTGTGTTTTTTAAAACACAGTGACTAAACAGTATGTTTTTATCAAAATATATGGACTAATAAATTAATTACCCATATATGCATGAGTTTTTTTAGTGAGTGGCTAAATACCGCGCTCAAATTACTATCACCGCCTTCATTTGGACTTTTTTGCCATTCTCATAATTTTGATCAAAAACTAAAAATTCTCTCTCCAAAATCATAAACCCGAAAAACAATAATTGAAATTATGAAAATAATTGATGTGTAACAACCTGAACCACGAAAATGGACGATTACGAGTTGGAAACATTAAAATTTATGTTTTTTTATCAAAGAACTCATGAAAATAATACATATTTTTCATGACGATTTTGTATTTTTTGTCACAAAAAATTGGGGAATTTTACATTTTTCGTCATAAAAAATTGAACGATTTAGTATTTTTCGTCACTAAAAATTTTACGATTTTGCACATTCAAAATTTGGCCTAAACGGATGCGGCATCCGTTCGGCCCATGGTGGGGGCGGACGTGGCACTCCGCCCACCAATGGTGAGAACGGATGGCGCATCCGCCCGGCCCATGGTGGGGGCGGATGCGCCATCCGTTCTTGCCATGGGTCGGTCGGAGTGCCGCGTCCGCCCCCACCATGGGCCGAACGGATGCCGCATCCGTTTAGGCCAAATTTTAAATTTTTCTCTCAAATTTTTTTTCTCAAATTTTAAATCAAAAATTATGCAAAGGGTAAAATTGTCAAAAGATGGCGGTAGTAAGGAATTTAAGGGCGGTAAATAGTAATACCTTTTTTATTAAAATTCTAATGAGTGAGTTAATTATGTTTTATTAGTTGCATATAATTACTTAGAAAAACTAAACATATTTTTGAACAAAAAAAATGTATTAATTATGTCTTATCCTATGCCTTATGGCATAGGTTAGTCAGACCGTATTTTATTTTAAAGTAAGTTTTTTAAACCAACTCATTACTTAAATATGTTAAATATAAATCAATATTAGAAGAGTTATAGGGAACAAAAACACGGATACTCAAGATAGAACGGAAGGCTACGTCCCTGACACTAGCTGCAGGGACCAAGACTTGACACAACGAACAGCAGAGGCAGTATGAAGCTCAGGTCGCAAAGCATTGCATGGGTGAAAATCCTGCAAAACAAAAAAGGCCAGCCCGTGATCAACGCAAGGATCAACATTTATTTCTTTTGCTGCCACAAACTCCACAGTTTGTTAGATCATTCTCCTGACTACCCATAAAGCTGGAGACCCATGCAGGAAAACTATCCACCTGCGTAAGGCCAAGGTTGAGCAAGTCCTGCCCTGCCCAAGGAATTACTTTTAAAGTGGCTCCAATGCTGAAACTGTTTTAGAAATAAAATAATGATAATGGTTGTTTAAAAAGTGTGAAAAGAGAACCTTTTGGCATTAAAATTTAAAAGTGACGTATGCTGAATATATGTATGTTAATCCTAATAAAAAAATAGTTTAAATTTGTATATGGGTCCCAATACCAAATGTTTGATTTGAGTTGGAGAAGAATCTTCACGCGCCAGACTCCTATACTGCTTACATCATACATAGATTAGAAAGAAACTCGCTCTCTCAGTATCACAGACTTTTTAACAAGAGCAACAAGATCAAGATACTCAATTTCAATTTAATTGCTTTCCTTTTGGTGTCTGGGTCCTCTTTCTCTTTCCCCAAAAAAACCCCTTTCTTTTGGATTGAAAATCCTTCTTCATTTTCAACCACCCCCATCCCAACTTCATTCTTTTGCAAAAAGAATCTCCAAATAGTGAGTGTTCTTTTTTTACTTGCTTAACATGTTTATTGTACCTTTTCTTTTCTTCAGTGTGTTCTGAAATGGCTTCCTGTTTCTTTCCCCTTTCATGTTGTGGAATTAATTTTTATGCTTTCTTTGTGTATATTTGATTTGAGGAATTAGAGTGTATGAGCTGTAAATAGAAGAATTTCTTCCCTCTTGCAAATTGCAAATTTTTGTTGACGATGTTTTTCTCCAAGCTGGGGATATTGGATTTTTGGATGCCATTAAAAAATACTATACTAATTCTGGATGGAAGTTCCTCTTTTTATTTTATTTTTACTCTTCTTTTGTGCTTTATATCATAACTAATTCACATTTAATAGGCTCTGCCAGATGCAAATTTGAAGCCAATTTCAAGTATGGAAAATGGTGCTGATAAACCTGATTCTACTACGTCTGGGAACTTCTCTGGCTCTGCCATGGATTTAGATTTCATGGATGAGCTTTTATATGAAGGTTGCTGGTTGGAGACTTCTGATAGCTTCAGCTTTTCACAGCCAACCCCTTCAACCTCTGCTGCTCCACAATATTTCCCCTTTGTTGATTCCATCAGCACTCAAAATCAGCACATCCAACAAAAATCAGAATCCGAGAACCAGACTAATGAATCTTTAGTGAAATCTGAAGGCTTCCCAATTGGAGGAAGTGAATTGAGTAGAAGCTTGTGGATTGAACCAAGGGCATATGAAAGACCAGCTTCTACAGTAAAGAAACGATTGATGCAAGCTGTTGCACAGCTGAAAGGATACACAGAAAATAGAGAAATCCTTGTTCAGATATGGGTACCTACAAAAAAAGAGGGTAAGAATGTGCTCACAACCATTGGCCAGCCATGCTTACTCAGTCTAAAGAGTGAAAGTCTTGCAAGTTATAGATTTGTTTCAGAAACATACCATTTCCCAGTAGATGGTGATTCCAAAGATTCACTTGGATTGCCTGGCCGTGTTTTTTTGGGGATGTTGCCCGAGTCAACTCCAGATGTTCGTTTCTTCAGGAGTGATGAGTATCCACGAAAAAGTTATGCCAAGCAATATAACATTGGGGGTTCTCTTGCAGTTCCTATATTTGAAAGGGGTACTGGTTCTTGCTTGGGGGTTGTTGAGGTTGTCACTACCTCTCAGAATATCAGTTATCGTCCTGAGCTAGAAACTATCTGCAAAGCTCTCGAGGTCTCTTCTTTCTCTTTGCCTCATGTTTCTTGAAAGAGATTAGCTATGGAATATTTGGGGCCGTCTAGGAACGTTTATTTTTATGAAACAACTCTGAATATGAGACCATTAATACTTGCTCTAATTTGGAATTCCTGCAAATATTTTTTTTATCTTTGACACTTCATATCTGTGAATTTTGTGTACCAACAGAAATTATGATAATTGATATTTATCCTTTGCCATTCAACAATTCAGCAGCATAACAAGCTTATCCTACTTGTGCATGTCTACTTCAGAAGAAACTTTCCAGCCAGTAAATGACACTGGTCTAGACTTTATCCGTTTTGCAAAGTTTATGTTTATGTTGATTATTTGAAGTACATTCTTCATTAACTAATTATTTCTATAAAGTGGGAGGCGGATCATTTTGATTCTTAAAATAAGAAAAGATATCAATTTGGTTTGAAATTCCTCCACTTATAGTCCAACTTGGCTCTTAAACCGAGGAAAAGTACAAACTCAATCCATACATTTTGTTTTTTTTTTTTTTGCCAACAGGCGGATGTGACCTAAATGGGCACTTGGTATTTTCCTTTACTTTTAAGGGGGCCAAATTGATACTTAATGCCAAAAGGGTTCTTTCAGTTGCAACAATGGTTATTTTCTTAGTGGTGATATGATTCATCCAACCATTTTTACTTAAAACAAATATTCAAGTCTGATATATCATATTCGCAAACAGGCTGTTGATCTAAAGAGTTCACAAGACTATTGCCCTCCAAGTGTTAAGGTAAGTAGTTAAGGTATGATGAACACTAGATTAATGATGATAGTTTACTAGAATCATAGTTCTGCTTCCTATTTCTCAGGCTTGTAAAGAGTTTTGCCAAGCTGTGGTTCCAGAGATATCAGAAATTCTGGCCTCTGTATGCACAACTCATAATTTACCTTTAGCTCTGACATGGGCACGGTGTTTCCAGCAAGGAAAAGGTGGATGTCGACATTTTGATGAGAAGTTTGCTCATTGTATTTCCACTTTGGATTCTGCTTGCATGGTTGCGGATAGAGAACTTTTAGCATTCCACGCGGCATGTTCAGAGCAGTACCTTTATGCAGGTCAAGGGATTGTCGGGAAAGCATTCATGGCGAACAAACAGTGTTTTGCATCTGATATAGCTGCCTTTAGCAAGACTGATTATCCTCTATCTCACCATGCTAAGGTGCTCAATTTGCATGCTGCTGTTGCAATTCCACTTAGAAGCTCTTCTACTGGATCAGCTGATTTTGTCTTGGAGTTATTCTTACCAAAGGATTGTCTAGATGCTAAAGAACAAAGGCGGATGAGAGACTTATTGCCCCTTTCGATACAACAAACTTGTCGATCTTTACATGTTGTCATGGAGGTGCTCGAGGAAGACAGCTGGTGTACTCCCGTTGCTTCAGATGGAACACATAACATCCTTGAAAATTATAAAGTCAGATCTTCGTCATTGAAAGAAGCCTCTTTAGAGGGGTCATCCTGGATTTCCCAGATGATGGTGGCTCAACAGAAAGGAAAGCAAGTCTATGTCTCATGGGACCAACCGAAAGAACCTAAAGAAGAGTTCAAGGTGGCCAGTCATTTGGACGGTTCTCTGGAGGAATTATACCTAAAGCATGGTTACACTGAGTCTGGAGAAGTTCAACATGATTTTAAACTCAGAGATAATGTTGAGGGCATCAGCAATTCTTCTTTTACTGGGCAGAACTCATCAGGCGGCAGAAAAACAGGTGAGAAAAGACGAACGAAGACAGAGAAGAGTATCAGCTTGGAGGTTCTTCGACAATACTTTGCAGGGAGTCTTAAAGATGCTGCTAAGAGTATTGGCGGTAGGATAATGTTTACCATAACTGGAAATTAAGATATCAGTGTTTCCTTCTTTTTTATTTACTAACTCATTATGGAATAAAGTAAATACTAATTTTGGTTGAGGGAAGGACAGCTGCTTATTAAATTGAGTGATCATAGATTTTAATTGACAGCACCATAACTAATTACTTCAAAAGCTTGATTATGCCTATTGTTTTCATGTACTTCATGCACTCCTCAAATTGCTATAGCCTCAATTTTGATTTAGTGTATATTTATTTGTTTTCTCATGATTTTTATATTAAATTTGTCAAGAATAATTCTAAAAACAAATCCTTCTTCCAGTCATTACGCGTGATGTTTTGGGTGGGTTCTTGCTCATTATTGTGTGTACTTATTTAGATATGCTCAGTTTTTTAATGAAATATTGAGCATTTTTTTCCATATCTATGAGCTTGAGCTTTCCTTTCTAATGTTTGTGTTTGAAATAGATCAAAGTCAGTTTAATGTCTATCACTCACCATTAAGTTCTGCTTGCAGTGTGCCCCACCACTCTCAAAAGGATATGCAGACAGCACGGTATCACTCGGTGGCCTTCTCGAAAGCTTAAGAAGGTCGGCCACTCTTTAAAGAAACTCCAACTTGTGATCGATTCAGTCCAAGGTGCAGAAGGTGCCATTCAGATTGATTCTTTCTATAAAACTTTTCCAGATTTAAGCTCTCCCAATATTTGTGGAAATGGTTCTTTTGGATTCTTAAAGATGAATGATGATTCAAAGCCATTGAATCCTCATCCTGAAAATGGCCCAGTCAATGCTGGCGCCACCGCTTCAAAATCTCCATCCTCATCATGTAGTCAGAGCTCTGGATCAAGCACCTGTTGTTCCACAGAAACAAAGAAGCATTCAATCATGGATAATGCTTCGAATCCTGTGGATGCCTTGAAAGCAGAATACCCTGTTGGCGAGCTGAAGAGAGCACGCAGTGATGCAGAATTACATGCTGTATACTGTGAGGAACCCAAACCTCTTGTAAGATCCCAAAGCCATAAAATATTGGGTGATAATCCGATACTGGAGACTCTGCCCACCTTACCGAAAAGCGGTGGCCGCTGTATGCCAGAAAGTGGCACCTTTAGAGTGAAAGCCAACTATGGAGAAGAAAAAGTACGTTTCAGCTTGCAACCAAATTGGGATTTCAATGTCCTGCAAGGGGAGCTTGCAAAGCGTTTTAGCATAAAAGATGTTAGCAGAATTGATCTCAAGTATCTGGATGATGATTGCGAATGGGTTCTCTTGACTTGTGATGCTGATCTGGAGGAATGTAAGGATATATACAGAATCCATCAAGGGCAGACAATTAGAATGTCTGTTCATCAAAGTTGGCAACCCCTTCGCTGATCTGATCGGTGATTAAGAAGCATGATTGATATAGTAGGTATTGAAATAGCTAGGAAGAGATTCTGCTGGGAATTTTTTTTAGTTTCCTGCTAACAATTAGTGAATCTTGTTTTGTATATCAATGACTATGTATGTAGAGGAAAGTAATGATATTAAGAATATGAAACTAGTGATTCAAAGAGGCCCTTCCCTCCTAAATCATGTAATTATATCTAGTGTTGAATGATGAAATTAAGATAAGGTATGTTACTTGTGATGTTTAGATAATTCTTAAAATCAGTATGGATGATGTTGTTTTTGCACATGGTTGGTCCTCTTATTTTTCAATTGGAAGCTGATATTCTTTCTCAAGAAGTATTGGGGCTGCTTTGAGGGATTTCTTTCATAATAGTAATAATGTTGCAGCTCTTAAAGGTTTAGGAGATTATAGGCTTATTTCGTGTGATACCTACATCAATTTGTTCGATATTGTGATATGGAATCAATCAAAATACATATATGCTATGAAGGTTGATCAAAACAAACAAAGCCTATGAATCGGTTCGTTTCCTAGGAAGGAATAAAGCTGTAATTATTGTCCGTCCTACATAGCCTCTAATTTCTAAAATTAATTTATATATACTCCGTTTTTATTGTCAAATTTTTGTTTATTTCTTTCTCTGTTTTTTTTTTCTTGTTTTGGTTATTTCGTTTTCTTGATTTTGCTCCACCTTTTTCATTTTTTTTTATAAAATTACTAGGCTTAAAGCCCAATATAACCCTCAAACTATACCTCTAAAATCAATTGTATCCCCAAACTTCAAAAATCATAAATCAGCACCCTATTGTATTCATAAATCACCAATCAGCGTCCTCTATCAAACGTTGTTATCCTTCCAATAATAATATTTTAAGAGTTTCAGGACCACAAAAATTAATATATGAATATTAAAATAAAGGTTTAATACACCATTTGCTTCTTGAATATGTTCAAAAAGTTTGATTGACCCTCTAAACTTTCAAAGTGTCTCGATAGCCTCAATTTAGATAAAATGTTCAGTCAGCCCCTGAACTTGTGTAAAATGTAATCAATTAATTAGTCTGTTGTAAAAAAATAACTGCATTCGGAAGATGTGTTGCACGCGCTTTAAAATTTTATTACATAATTCACATAATAGATTAATAGGGAAGTTCTTACTTGCTCAATTTTAAATTTATACTCTCTAATATTAGAACCACATGCCCCGACTTTGGTCGTTTTACTTTTTTAAGATGCGTGCAATATATATTTCACATTTAACTTATTTTTTTGCAACTGAATGATTAATTGATTATATATTACACTAGTTCGGGAGCTAACTGAATATTTTATGTAAGTTGAAGGGGCTATCGAGACAGTTTGAAAGTTTAGGAAGCCGATCAAATTACTGTGATTAACTTATATGTAGTAGACTTAGTTATTAACGTTTTACTAGGTTTTTTTGTAATTGGGTTAATAACACACTAAATATCATTTTCGATAACGTAAGACTAAGATTAGTCTTGCTTAAAAACGTTAGGTAAATTTTATCTTTATTCCTTATTATTAGTTTCAACAGAAATGAGAGACATAGTATGCCCACGAAAAGACATGAAAAACTAAAAATGTGAAAAACACAAAAAATACAAAAAATACAAAAAACGGAAAAACTAACAAAAACTAACAAGTTATTAATCATCATATATGAATGATGTTCCCATACATATGAAAATTTGAGAATAATTCTAGTTTCTAACTAAATTTGACCAAACAAACATAACTATTGAAATAATAATTACACTTCACCAATTTTTTTAAAATTTATCAACCAAACCTCGTAATGGAATCATTATTACAATCATTATTACATTTCATTACATTACATTTAGTAGTATGGGCTTCCAATCTTCAATTAACAACTCTAATTAAACAGCTCTACATCAATGATTTAAGATCAATTTTCATTGGTTGGTAACAGTCTTTTGTGCTGCACATTTTTTTTTTTATCAAAAAGAGTGTATTTATATAACAAGGATACCTTAATTTACTGACAGCTGTACAAGCATATGCCAACACCAGCATACTTGAAAGGAAAAAGCAATCCTGCAAAAACGTAGAAGAAGCTTAAAGCAACGCGGTTTCTCGAATTACTTTCACTATCAACAAAAGGGGAGAGTTAATATAAACATACACATAGAATTTTATATTTCTGATGGAAATTTCCAATCCTTATCCTAGATTCAAACTGTATTCGACAGCAAAAGCACTTCTAGATGACCCTGAACCATAATATATTTTTCAGGACAAAAGCAACCTTCTTTAACTTCCTATGCTAATATCAATTTTTATGCCTATGGTATGTATGCCATTGTAAATGAAACTACAACCACATTAAGTTTTACCTCCATTGAATGAAAAATAGCAACTACTGAACTGTGTCTTGTTTCCTGGTAGATAAACTCCGATGATTGATAAGCTGGAATATATCTTTTGAAAAGAACTTCTAAGTCTACTCTCGCTGTTTGGCAACTCCTCTCTCAACTCAAGTCGAAGACAGTCCATCATTTAGGTGGAATCTCAAGTGAGCAGTCAAAGTCTCATGATGCTGAGAGGCTCATGAAATAATAAGAGATACCAATTAAAATGTAGCTGCGCCAACACCAAAATTTAAAGCAGAGACTCAGTTTTAGCATTCAGAGAAAACCTTGGAGAGATAACAATACATTCTTTAGACGACAGAGGTTCCAACAACAAAATGTTTAACCACTCCCATCCCAGTAATCAAGGAACTCATCCTTCTGCTGCTTTAAACATGATACATTTCCCTGACCCCAGCCTTTCAACACCCGTGTAAGAGCTTTCAATGCTATTCGACTGCCATCATCTCTGTGAAAGAGAAGGAAAAGGAAGCAAAATTGTAGATATCACACGTTATAAAAGAAAATCAAAAAGTAGAATGAATATTGCTTTAACTAACGTTTTGAAGACTTTACTCTAAATAGTGCAAGAAAACAATTGGGAAATATTCTACAGCTATAATAAAGTAAAATATGAATGAAAGAGAATAGCCTTGAAAACAGTATTCTGGCACAAACGCTCGGAACAATAAGTACTTGATAGATTCAAAAATATTTCCCAGCAGATTTTTGTTTTATTTCGCATTCATCATATGGATAAATAACATTTATAAAATGACTTGCATTGAGAAATCACATTGCATATTGACAGTACATCCATCTAAACAAACTTCAGTAGAAAATAGTTTATTCTGATTCTATGAACAAGTTCGTTCTTATGTTGAGATCACCTGGATGTAAAGGGGCTCATACACGGTGATGAAATCAGCAACTTAATAAATATTCTATGTCAATGAAAACCCTTGTGGTGGGACCCCTCCCCGGACCCTCGCTCAGCGGGGACGCGTAATGCGACCGGGCCGCCCTTTAATGAAAACCCAGTTCCTCGCATAGAAACGCAAGAATGGTAAGATATGCAGAATTACAACAAATGCTCATATAAGAGTGCATTCCTAAAAAGACAGAGATAACAACATCGAAGTTGTGGATATTCATTATATACCAGAAAATTCAAGGGGTATCAAAGATTGAGCATATTGAAGTTGCATGAGTAGAGAACATGTAGATATAGATGTGGTAGTGAAATAGATTTTAGCAAACTCTATACCTCTCTATGTATGCAGTCCCTAGGAGTATATAACTAAAAAGAATGAAGCAACCTCAAATATATCATGATTCATGGATGGAGGTTTTCTGAATAGAAACTGGTATTTACAGCTTGACCAGAAATCAATTCAATGGGCTCTTGTAAGCGGCAAAATATTTGAGGTTAATAGACCTCACCTATTTGAAGTTTAGCACCAAGAAATCACAAGAAGTGAAATTAAAGAGAACCAAGAAGAAAGTACATGATATCCATCATATGTAATTAAAATAACTATTATTGAAATACCTGTGCACTATGGTCTGCCAATTATTTCCTCCATCCTTATTTTTATTACTAGAGATGGACTTTCTTGCATAGTGGGTCTTATTTTCCATCTTAGTTTCTGAAGCCATTTCCATCATCCTCTCGGCAAGTTCATTTGACTCGTGCTTATTTCCTATTTTACTAAAGCCATCAATCACTGGCATGAATGATGCAGGATCAAACTGATATCCTTTGTCAATCAACTTATGTAGAACACCATTGGCAACTTCCAACTTTTTGTCCTTGCAAAGTCTGTCAATGAGATCTTCATAGAGAAAGTTCCCCACACAGAAGGATCTATCTAAGGCAGTTTCAAATATTGCCTTTGCTTCAGCAACATCCCCTCCAAGAAGAAGTTCATTGAACATTAAACTATATAGGGCTTCCTTGTGGCCACACACATTTAGAGCTATCTCAAATACCTCATGTGCTTCTTTGAAATTGGAAGCCCTACAGAATGCTTTAATTAATATTTCAAAGGAATAAATGTTTGGGGAAATTCCCTTTTTCAGCATCTCATCTAAAACAGAAGGGGCATCTTTAATTCTCCCTCCTTCACAAAGACAGTTAAGCATGTGGTTATATGTATAAACATTAGGAGAAACCCCCTTTTCCTTCATTTCATCAATCAATCCGTAAATTTCAAATATTTGGTTTTTACTTCCTAAACCCAATATCAATGAATTATATGTCTGTAGGGTCTTGTTGCAGCCTTGTTTCTCCATGTCCTTCAGCACTCGAAATGCAGATGATATCTTCCCTTCTCTGCAGAAACTATGTACGAAGGTATCATAAACTGCTGAATCAGGCTGCAAGTTCTTCCCTTTCATCTCAATGAACTTCTTTTTAGCATCATCTAGCCTCCCAGCTTTGCATAAACCATTAATAATGGTTGAATATGTGATCAAATCAGGCAAGCATTTCTTTCTGCTATTACTATTATCAACTAGGCCAACAAATGAGTTCCCCAAATTTCCCAGAGCTGCACTTCCATGGATCCACATCCCACTTACAATTTCAACTGCCTTGTCCAATTGTCCGTTACTGCATAGACCATCAATTACAATATTGCAGGTCACAGTATCCACACCATAGCCCTTCTCATTCATCTTTTGTAGCAACTCTTCTGCTTCTGATGTTCTGCCCTCCTTCCATAAACTGTGTAGCAAAATGTTACAGGTATAAGTATTTGGGAAGCAATGATTTCTTGTCATATCATGCAGAACATTATGAGCTTCTCGTACCATTCCCTTACTACAGTATCCGTGAAGTAAAGTGCTGTAAGTTACTATGTCTGGTGATATACCATTACGTACCATAAGACCCATAAGCATTCTTGCACCAGAGAGCATCCCATTTTTGCATAACCCATCCATAATAATATTATAAGAATATATATTAGGAATCATGCCAATATCAATAATCTCTTTGAGAACTAACTGAGCCTCCAAGAGCTTCCCACTCCTGACCAAACCTAACAGCCAAATATTGTAACTCTCTAAGTCCATCAAGTGACCGTTTCTTTTCATAGAATCAACCAAAGTATTGGCTTCCTCTAACAATCCTTCCTTGAAAAATCCCAACAGAATCAATTTGTAGGTTATGACATTAGGCCGAGGCAGCCCTAACCCCTCATCAAATTGCATATCTCGGAAAATTCTGGAGGCTTCAAGAATCTTACCATTTTTACAAAGAGCTGATATCCTACAATTGAAGGTCACCACATCTGGAACCAAACCATCCTCTCTCATCATGTCCACCAATTTTTCAGCATCATGCGTCTTACCGTCACCACAAAAACTAGAAATCAAGGTATTATACACAACCCTATTTGGCAGAAACCTCAAACTCCTCATTTGAGTCAAAAGCTCCAAACCTTTGCTAGTAAGCCCAGCTCTGCAGTACCCACGAACCAAAATTCCAAAACTGAACTCATTAGGTGTACAGCCTTTGTCGGGCATTTTGTCGAATAAGTCCTGTGCATCGTCCAAATGATCAGAATCACATAGCAAACCAATCAAAAGATTGAAAGTGTAAGCGTCAGGAGATACCCCAGAAACAACCAAATCTTTATACAACCACGACACAAAATCTAGACGATTATCTTTGATGCAAGTTTTGAAGAGAGCATTATATAAATATATAGAAGGCGGGTTTACGGGGAATTGGTATCTGACGGACTCGAAGAGGGAAATAGCCTTATCAAGAAAACCCGATTTAGCTAGAAGGGCAACAAGGTGTTCGAGGGAAGGATCCAAAGTTTGAAAAAAGTGTGAATTAAGAAGAAGTTGTTGAAGATGATCAAGTTCAGTAAACATTTTGGCGCGAATGAGGATACGGGCAATAATAGGTATTGATGGAGAAGGGTGGTGGGTTGATGAGATGGGTAGAGAGAGAATGCGCTTGAAAAGGTGCCATGCGAGTTTTGGATTTTGGGTGTTTTTGAGGAGAGCTCTTCTAAGTTTGGTTGAATCCATCTTTTCCCAATAATTTCAGAATCGCGGGAGGGAGGGAAGGAACACATCTTCAAAAGCTTGGGCATGCGTGTCATTTCATTAAAATGCATTTTTTTTCTCATTTCAATTAATTTTCCATTTTCGAGTGAATCAAATTGAAATCTTATTTTTCTTTGAATTATTTGGTGAATTACTATACATAGCCACACAATCCCACCCCTAACTCCGGAAATAGACCAAAATACCATTTAGCTAAAGTTTCAAAAATTTCAAAACCTCTGAAATACCCTAAACTCTATTTGATTAAATCCTGACTAATTTCTCAACCAAAGCATGGATTGTGGGAGGGGGCGGGAAAGGCAAAGCACTAATGGTATGATTTACGGTTTTATTTTATCGATTTTTGCTTCGTTTTTTAATTTGATCATTGTTGGGAGAAATTTACGGAATCAGGGTGGGGCGTGAGTCAATTACGCCCGCACCATAGGTGCGGCGTATGAACATCACACCGTACTACAGGTGCGGGCGTGATATGCCCGCACCTATGGTGCGGGCATGAGGTTATCATGTCCGCACCACAGGTGTGGTGTGATGGGCTCACGTCCGTCCCTATTTAGGGCTTTTTTTATTTTTTTTAAGTAAATTTTTTGTTATTTGTTTAAATTAATTTGATTATAATTGTTATTTTAATAATTGTTAATTGTTTAAATTAAATTAATTTAATTTGTATGTATGTAAATTTTATTTTGTTTAATTATAGTTAAATTTAGTTGTTATAAATTTTATTTTGTTTAATTTTATTTTCTTTAAATTTTTATGTTGTAAATTGTATAATGTTAATTATATGTAAATTTAGTTGTTGTAAATTATATTTTTGTTTAATTTAATTTTAGTTAAATTTTTATGTTGTAAATTGTATAATGTTAATTATAGGTAAATTTAGTTGTTGTAAATTATATTTATTTTTAATTTAATTTTGTTTAATTTTTTATGTGTAGACGGAGCGGGAGACTGTCGCGGGAAAATCTATCCCGTCATCAGCTCGTCGTCTAGATATGGATGTGGAGGAGGATACACCACGTCATACTAGACTGCGTGGTATTGATGTATCAAGTCGTAGACGGAGAGGGGTGCGACGCAACAGGTGCGGGGGGGCTTCGATTGAGCAGGTTGTGTTGGATCAGTCCGAGATTAGGGGAGCGGAGGCGGATTATTCTGATGACCGAGATACATGGACTGGTACATACGATATTCATATCCTCATCTCCTTCATGCCCCATAGGATGGACCGGTCCAGCTTGCTCGCTCCAACAACGAATATTTAAGTTTATTATTAGTTTACATATGTTTGTTTTTTAATATTTATTTTTCTGCAGTGGGTTAGCTGGTTGTGGCGTATCACTCAGCGATCGGCCGCCGGCCGACATGATGAGGAGGCTCCACTTATTATGAGAGAGATGGATGAGTTTATGGACGCGTGACGTCGGACGAACTGATATCTGTTTTTATTTACTAGAACTTATTGTATAGCCTCACATTTTAACACTTTTGAGATTATATGTACTATTTTATGTTTATTAATTAATTTTAGTGTTTATGTTGTTAATTTTTTATTTCTAAAAGGTTAATTCGAGTAATCCGCAATAAACCATTCATTCTGCAATAAGCTATATAATCCGTAAAACGGTTTTCCCCCTCCCAGCCACGCGGGTGTGAGGCGTGATAGCCTCACGCTTCACCATGTGGTGAGGCGTGATTACCTCACATCCGCGTACCGGGAGAGGAAAAAAGCCTCCATTTCCCACCCCAAAAGCTCTAAGGGTATTTTCGGCCTTTCACGGGGCTAGGGGTGGAAAATTGAGGGTATGTTTAACAACACCCATTATTTGGGATCCCATGGTCCGTTTGATGTGTCGCAATGCAACGAAATGCATTGTTGTAATCAAGGTCATAATGTAATCAAAGTTGTAATTTAATAGAATAGAATAGTAATTTCATTACCATATTGGTTGACAAATAAATGTAATTACCATTACAATACTTATGTTTGCTTAGTTAAATTTAATCGTAAAATTTTATTTACATAATTAAAATCAACAAAAAAAACACATGAAAACGTGAAATTAGTATATAGTTTTCTGTGTTTTCGTAGTATTTTTTTTACATTTTTCTCATTTTTTAGTTTTCCATTTTTACCGTTGTTTCCTATTTTCTCATTTTTCAATTTTCATATTTTTTTTTTTGCTTTTGACAAATGAGAGGTTATATGAAACTTTAAAGATAGAAATTAGGATTACATGCTTTAGATGTAACGAGAATTCAAACCATTTTTTTATATAATGGGATTGCAATAGTGTTAAACAAAATTTAATCTATGGATTTTTCATTCCATTACAACAAAATTTTAATGTGCAATTAAACATGATAATGCCTCTTCAATGTGATGGACATTCCATTACAAAGGCCATTACATCTTACCAAACGGCCCTTAAAGTTTTCATAAACACAATTTTACTAAAACATGTTTATAAAATATTATTAACATATGATCATTATATGTGTAGTTCTTTGCGTCATATCATTTTAATTTGCAATATATTATATTGGTATCTAAATATTATTTTACCCAAAAAAAAGTATCTAAATATTATAACATCTTATCAAAATTTAGCATAACATTTTATATCATAGGATATTAAAAAAGAAACATATTGATTTTTTTTATGTGTTCTTAAAGAAACTATTTAGAGATAACAACCTACCGGTATAAGATTGTGATATAGTTTTTCAATGAAGATAATAATGGCATGAAAATCAAATTTGACTGATAAGAAAAATTCATTAATTTCACATCTTGAATGATAATAATTAGTTAGCTACTACTTTTCGAAAGAAACATTAGTTAGCTACTTTCGTTACGTTTTGGAAAAAAATATTTAGACGGTAATATCCTTTCGTAATAAAGGGAGAGTACATATAAAATGAAAGAAGTATTGAAAATTTCTACAAGTTGTAATAGAAGAAGATAATGCGACCGAATTTCGATAACAATCTTAGGTATGGGTGTTAATGAATTAGAATAGTTCACAGACTATTCAAGCTCAACTCGATAAGGTTCTACTCGGATTTGGAATTGGTTCAAGCACTAACGAGTATGAACGTGAGCTTCATTAGGTTTGATTTCAAAACTCGTGAATATATTCGATTATTTTTTTAATTATCATATGTATATTATTATTTTTTTGTAGGGATATGTATATTATTAATTTTTAATTATATATATAATATATATATTTTTATTTTTATTTTATTATTTTATTAATTGTTATTAGTTTTTCCATCACAATTCACACAAAAATTGACCCCTCAGAAAATGAAAATGAAAAAGCTTTAGCATGTGGGCTTTTAACTAGAAAATTAGATTTTGAGAAAGAACAAAATGCATTACAAACTTTATCTCAAATTCACAAATCTCAACTCAAAGCTGAATCTCAACTCAAAACTGAGTCTCGAACATAATTGCAGCGGTAGTTCCATGCAAACCAGTAGCACTAGCAATTATCGTTCATACGCAACCGCACCCAGGGACGAATCCAGAATTTTTTTATAGTGGGGCAAACTACATATACGATGTAAAAAAAATTCAATAACAACATAAATAAATAATTCCAATTACAATATATCAAAATAGATTACATAGGGTAATATCTTTCATAATTGTCCTGTACGCTTCTTCATATGTTGAAAGCGTTGGATAATTTTTTCATTGTCAATACTATCAAATACTTCTCTCTCAATATATGTAACTAAACAATCATTTAAAAAATCATCTCCTAAACGATTTCGTAGTGGAGTTTTCACTAAGTTCATAGCCGAAAATACTCTTTCCACTGAAGCAGTTGCAACCGGTAAAATTAAAGCTAACTTCACAAGCAAATAAACAAGAGGATACAAAACACTCTTCCTTGTCTCAACTAAGCACTTAGCAAGATCTGCAATTCCTTTAAGCTCAGAAAACCGTCTGTCAGATCTCATATCAAATGGATACAAGTGGGCAAGTCTAGTAAGCTTTTGCTTATCAAATGCTGCCAAAGAATCAACAAGATTTAAGCACGCGACACATAACAGTAATTCTGAGTTTTTCTCTGTGAAGCGCTCATCGAGCTCTGAAAGTTGCATATCAATGACAATATAAAATATATCAGCTTGATAATGACGCAAGTTTGTAATTTTATGAGTATTTCTTCGTGACCTTCCTTGATCCACAAACATATCATCCATATTTGGAACAATGATGTTATTTTTTTCACAAAAAGAAGCCACTTGAATAAGAAGAGAAGCCCATCCATCATCTCTCATTTGTTGGAGTAATTGTTTGGAAATGTTAACCAAACTTATTGCATTGATGATATCTTGATCTTTTCTTTGTAATGCTTGGGACAAATCGTTAGTAAATCCCAATATCTTTTTCATCAAATGCAAGTTGAAAACAAACTCAATGTTTGTGTCAAAGCAAGTAAAGCACAAGCTTGACCTTTGTGCTCTAAATTTTTTCCATCTTCCTGAATCACATCAATCACAGAGGGAAACATGGCGATTAGACTTACCAATGAAACATAATATGAACTCCATCGTGTATCACCGGCTCGTTGAAGAGAAGTTTCTTGATGTAATCCTGTACCACTTTCTACCTCTCCATTTTGTAGTGCTTCAATAACTTTACCGTATTGCTTCTCACGAAGAAGATCTCTTCTCTTGCATGAAGCTCCCACAATATTTGATAAGTTAGAAACAACATTAAACAACAAAGCAACACGAACATGTTTTTTGGCCACAGCAACTAGAGCTAACTGCAATTGATGAGCAAAACAATGGACATAATATGCAGAAGGATTTTCTTTCAAGATCAATGCTTTTAGGCCATTAAACTCACCATTCATATTGCTAGCTCCATCATAACCTTGCCCACGTAAACTTGATATACTTAAACCATGCTTGGAAAATAATCCCTCCATTGCTAACTTAAGTGATAAAGCAGTTGTACCACTAACATGCACAATACCAAGAAAGCGCTCAATCACACATCCTTTTGGGTTCACATAACGCAATACAATTGCCATTTGCTCTTTCACAGATATATCCCGAGATTCATCAATTAAAATAGCAAACAGTTCATTATGAAGATCATTGATGATAACTTTAGTGGTTTCAATAGAAGCAGCACACACAACATCCTTCTGAATATTAGAAGCAATAAGTTTAGAGTTACCTGGAGCATTGTCTAAAGCGACTTTTCTTATGTCTTCATTATGATTTGCAAGAAACTTTAGAAGTTCCAGAAAATTCCCTTGATTACTTGAATCATCAGACTCGTCATTTCCTCGAAATGCTAGTCCTTGATGTAAAAGAAACCGAATACAATCAATAGTTGCTGTTAGACGTATTTTGTATTCCTTTCGAGTTTGAACTGAATGAGTCTCAAAAGATACTTCAATGTGTTGTTTCTGATTCATCAAGTCTTCACATTGTTTCCAAGCTTGGTTATGAGCATTATTGTGGGTGCCAACATGAGTTTGAAACCTTTCCTTCTTTTTCCAGTTTGTAAATCCTTCAATAATAAAACTATCCTTATTTGCTTGCTTTCCAATATCTGATCTGTAAAGATAACAACACAGACAAAAAGCTGCATCTTTAGAAATACTATATTCCAACCAAGTGCTATACTCCTTAAACCATGTAGGAACAAATCGCCTTAATATTTGTCATATTCTTCTTTGTGGAAAATCATGTTCATGAGGTTGACATGGACCTTTTTGCAGATAAGCTCTTCGAACTTTATCTCGATCATTTGGATGATATTCTGTAATTAATTTTCTTAACCCAGGATCAGAAGGAAGATCATTCAAATCAATTTCTATCCGAGGTTGTTTTGAACAACATATCTCTTCTCTTGCATCAACATTTTTGTCAATTGCTTGATCATTGATCGACTCTTTTCTAGCGAAGTATTTTTTCATAATCTGCATTAGAGAATAAGTTAGGTTTAAATGTGTACAAATTACTAAATAAGTTAAATGTTTAAAAGTTCATAATGTTTCTAGAATAACTTAATTAGTTAATTTGTTCATCAAATGTTTACAAATTTAACTTAGTTAAGCCAAGTTTACAAATTTCACTTAGTTAAGCCAAATGTTAAGTCAAATGTTAAATTGCTTAATGGGTTCAAATTGTTAAGTTGTTAATTAGTTCAAATCAATCCTTAGTTTAATTTAAATTAGTTCAAAACACTTAATTGATTAAATTAGTTCAACACACTAACTGGTTCAAAATGTTAAATTGATTTTGAAGGGTTCACACTAAATTGGTTCACAGTGACAACACTCATTTTGATTAAATTAATTCAACCCACTAAACAACAAAACACTTAAACTTAAACTTAATTGGTTTAATTTGTTCAAAATATTAAATTGGTTGAAACCCTTCTTCTTAACAAAGAAAATATACAAAACGTATTCAATAACTTCAGCAAAAGAGAATTAAAGATAATTTAACACAACAACAACAACACAACAAACAACCACAAACAATTTAACAACCCAATTAAAGATAAATGAAGCAAATAAAAAGCCATCCAACCTTCAATTCAAACTGCAGTTCAGAGAAGATGGGTTTTTGAATCTTAGTAGACACTGAAACTTTGACGGACACAACAGCTAGAGAGAGACGGACACAAACAATGATATGGCCGGCCGGAGTTGAAGAGCAGTGAAACTTTGAGCAGGGACGAATCAGAGATCGAGAGAGAAGAATCAGAGATCGGGAGAGAGAGAAGAAGGTTTAGGGATTTTAATATCCTTAGGTTCAATAAAAATAAGAGGGACGATGTCGTTCAATGTAAATTTTTTTTGTCCTTCTGTCATACAAAACGACGTTGTTCCACAGTGGAACGACGTCGTTTTGTCTAACAGAAGGACAAAAAATATTAGGTTATCTCCTTCTTCTCTGTAGCGCAAACCAGGAAACAGCTTCACATCAATGGCGTTTTTGGCTTGTGAGGGGGCAAAATTTCCAGAAATCCCAAATTAATAGCAGTAGTTCTATTGATTCGTAGATCTCAGTGGGGGCAAGTGCCCCCAATTGCCCCCACTGTAGATTCGTCCCTGACCGCACCGACAACAAAATCATCTACAATTTGTGAGTTTATATTCTCTGACCATGAGTGGATCTACTATTTTTAGATCTCAGTCATTAACATGTGATTGTTATTTTTTAAACATTTTAAACTAATGTAGAGTATGTTATAGGTTTTTTTTTATCTCATACGCTACTTATTCTATACATATATGATGAATCTGATTAAAGCTCGATTTTATGAAATTTGGTCAAAGCTTGACTTAAGGTGACCCGACTCAGTATATTAATAAGCCAATATCAAGCTTACCCATGCTCAATCTCGGCTTGGCTCATTAATACTCTTAGGTAATGCAAAAACGTTAGCGAGATGAATGAAAAGGAAGGAGATAGCATTAAAGGCATGAGCCATGTGACATCGGATTATAAAAAGGCATAACAAAAATTATTGAATTGAAGAGATGAGAAAAAAATTTAGATGAAAGAATTTAAGACACAATCGATTATTTTGATGTAGTGAAAATAAATGGAAACGTTTTTAATAGTAAAATTGACATTTTGTCAAAAAAAAAAAAATTCTATTAAACAACTCAATTTCTCCCTCCATTCCGTCTTCATGTTTCTCTTATATGTCCCTCTCTCGCGTGTGTTTTTATCTGGAGTTGTACAGTTGTTGATATGTTGTGATAGAAGGCGACAATGCGACGCCATTTCAGAGACAATCTTAAGTAAAAAAACAGCAGGACATGAATGGAAAGGAATGAGACAAGATTAAAGATGCGGGCCATGTAGAAGAAACTGGAGATTTATACTAATTGTGTAATATAACTTATCAAACTGCCCATAAATGACCCAAGACAAGCAGGCCATAGGACATCATGGCCCCCATCCGTCTAGTCCAAAGGCCCATGATACACCTCACGTCTAATCATAACATTCGAAGGGGGAACTCCAACAAACGTATAAACCCCGCCTTTAAGCATGTGCGAGGCACTAGCTCCAAGTGGATGCACCGCTATAAGCAGTCGACACAAAATACAAAGTCCGCATAGAGAAAGGTATAGGCAAAGGTACAATTCCAACAAAAATAATAATTTACCAACCAGTAAAACAAGATACATTAGAAAAACACATCAAGTTACAAGCATAGGATAAACCTGAGCTACAAATAAAAACCATAAGACAGAGATCACTAGGCATCATCAGCTGCTACATATCCCTCCAATCGCGGCACTGGTCCGTATTATGAACAATCTACAAATGATATAGACAAGCACGCCTCATCTAGGTCACAGGGTGGGCCAGATCAGGTGAAACCATACCAATCAAACCTTTGAAAAGATATTGACAAAAAACGAGACTTCAAGGCAGTAATGGGTCATAGTACAATGGCCCATTCCCATCCACATCTGATAGCGATAGATGCTACCCCTGTCTCCTCCCACGAATAACATAGTCCGCCAGAATGCCACAAATACAGATATCCTCAGCATTAAGACGATGTTCAATCCAAAAGGTGTGAGGCTCACTAGTCAGCACCTCTCCTCCCCGTATCATACGAGTAGGATGAGAATTACAAACAAATGTGAACACCCCACTCTCACAAGCATTGCTAACACGTGTCAAATGCCCCATCTATTATGAGTAAGAAGCTCCACTTGCTCTCGTGGTCTCCTTCAATCTATGCCTCTATCATTTCTAGAACCTTTTAAGGTGCTGACGGGACCCAACCTACCTTTTAACAAAGGATTGAGATAATGCCCATCCCATTTTACAAAATCATTAGCATGTCACATGAGATCTAAAAACGTTTTAGGTCATTGGCTTACGAGCCCATTCAACATGTCTTTGCTTCTACAATTGGAGGCCATGGTATCAACAACTCCGTATACATTCAACTATCGAATTTGATTCGTGAAGGTCTTCATAAGGATCCTACACCAAATAGTTTAAACTTTGCATGATTTACTCTTCAGTATAGATGTAATAAAGTGTTCGACAAAATTTGTCATTGGATGAAAAGTCCAAATACATCCAAGCAACAGTAACCAACAATTCAAACAAAGCTAATTGACAAAATTAGTCTTGATAAATAAAGCTTGATAACCAAAATTTCCAAATAAAAAAGTGTGGTAAGAATGTTATAAATAATTTATTAGTAGGAAACAAAATAAAGCAAAGAATCAAAAGAACTAAAGAGATTAGCAATGAGCTCACAACTCTAATACCATGACAATGTTCTTTATTTTATTTTTTACAAAAATTGTATATTAATTCAAAAGAAGTATAGGCATTATGTTGGAACATATGACTAATTCGGTACATTACTCCTCGAATTGTTCTCTATTATTCCCTCCGGTCCACAATAGATGTCTTTCTAGAGAATTTTTTTTTCCACAATACATGACATTTTATTTCAACCTATACATATTAATTTATTTTTATCAATATACCCCTGTTTAAGTTGACTTTTTACCTTGGAAATAGATAAAGTTACTAGTGGATGCAATTAATACAAAGGTAACAAAGTCTTTTACTTAAAATTAATTGCATTTCTTAATTAGTATGCATTAACCTTAAAAGACATGTATTATGGATCAGAGGGAGTATAAATCTTCTAGTACAGCTAGCCATATACGTACATACTATAACATTAACCTTAAAAGACATGTATTATGGATCAGAGGGAGTATAAATCTTCTAGTACAGCTAGCCATATACGTACATACTATAACATTAGGAAACTGATTTATAATTTACAACCAATAACATCAGTCATTTTAAAATTTCACATTTAGACATGCAAGCTTACTAGCTAAAAAACAAATAAATAAAGTTTGCAAACATTAAGGACACTAGACTAGTTTAACATGTTGGAAGGAAATTTTGTAGTCATACCAAAATGAAGTAGAAAAGGACAACTTAGTAGAAGAAACAGCCAATAGTTGAGGTGGAAAAGACCTTTATAAAACCTGCCTACCTTACACCAAATCAAGAAAAAAAAAAAATTACTAAGATGGATAAAAATAATTAGCTCGAATATACGGCAGATTAGAAGTGATGGAAGAGCATAATGGCATCATCAAGTTTCATCAATGACGATTCCATCAGAAATCTCATTTTTTTAAGGTTCTCATATTTATCTTTCATCGTCCCCTCCCGTCTATCAGCTGGAAGATTTAGAATCTGAAACAAGTTGATACAACTTCATTAATATCTTACATTAAGATACCCAAAAAACAATAATATCATTCCAACTCAAATTCAAGCTTCGAAAATTCAAAAGGAATATCCGCAATTCAGATGAAATTCTAGTTACTAGTTACTGAGAAGAAAATTTTCACCCAACAGACAAAATTATCACAACAAACCACATTAACCCGTCAATAGAGGCAATTATTGCCTCAAGAAGTTTCAGTCATCGAATGCAATGCACATGCCTCATTCATCTTAATATTCAAATTCTACAACCCAAACGCATTTTGTATCGCTTCGGAGAATCTAATTATATCATATCAATGCATTCCACTGTTCATAGTTGTCAAATCGAGATTTGATTCGTGAATCAAAATCCTCATTTTGTGAATCGTGCCTCGCGAATCAAATCGTAAGATTTGGTTCAATTTCATAATTTTACAAAATAAAATATTGACCATGTTGAACTTATAATATTATCAAATAATATTCTAGAAATGCAATTTTAAAAAAAGAAATAATGCAAATGTAATCTTAATAAAACTAACTCACAAATCGGACTCTATTTAATAACTTAGTAGAGATGGAGAGTCTGAGTTTCTGATCTGGTTTCTTGCCTTGTTGTCAACTTGATAATAATGGAACGGAACTAGCTTGAGTTGATAAATAACAATTGGACTAAATGAGAGTGAGTTTAATAGTTAGTGTTGTTGAAGTTTTTGATGAGAGTGAGTTTAATAGCTAGTGTTGTTATTATCAAAAAAAAAAAAAAAAAAGCTAGTGTTGTTGAAGTTTTTGATGAACAGTGATGAAGATAATTTGCTTCTGATCAACTGGTGTTGCACCACGACAAAGCAAAGTGCCATAGACGCTTTCTGAATGGGATGAGATGGGACTCGCATCCTTTGTTAAAGGATTAATTATAATTAATTTTATTTCTTATTTTTTTAATTTCTGATTGGTTCTTTTCCACTAATTTATTTCCTCCCTTTATTAGAAACTTCTAGTTTTCCTAAACTACAATTTGGAATCTGGTGCAGTTGTTATTATCACGATTTTTTGGCATATTTCCTGAATCGGTGGACTCAGCCGATTCACCACCAATTCCAACGATTCACATCCGATTTTGTTATAATTTAGATTCGTCCTATAGATCCAGCTCGAAATAGAGCTGAATCGAATCATACAATTCAAATCGCGATTCTGTTATAATTTAGATTTGGCTCAAAATAGAGCTAAATCGAATTGTAAGATTCTGATTAAAGTTTCCTAAGATGCAGAGTATTCTAAAGCATAATAGACTAGAGTTTAATTCTACTGACTAGAACTTACAAGTCCCCACTCACAAAATACAAGGAAGACACGCATAGAACAAAAAAGGACCAAAACACATATATACACTGGCCAGAGTTGGCACTTGAGAAGCAAAACCAAAAGGAAATGGCATCAAAGAAAATTAGTTGTCCGAACCTCCTTTCGCTGTTCCAGCTCATAAGACACTCGAAGACTCAAATTTAACGCAGCATGAAACATCTCATCCAGAACATGTTCCCAAAGCACATGTTGTTTTACCTTCCACAACAAGAATGTTGCAGTCCCCACAACTAGCTTCTGCAGAACCATAAACAAAATAAAATAATAAATAAATAAATCAAAATCGTAACCAATGACCCCTGAGAAGCTACCTAGCGTCGTTTGGATGGGGTGTAGGAAAGGTTATTAAATGGAGGTAAGGAAAAGGTTTTGATGGGTAAGTGTTTAATCCTTCTTAACACTCCCATTTGGAGTGTTAAGATTTAGAAAAAAAATTAACCTCCCATCAAACCTTATTAAACCTTATCCTTATAGATCCTTCTTCCCAAACATGGATCTATCATTAAACCTTTACTAACCCTCCTCCCAAACGAAGTGTTAAAGTTTATAACTCGTAATCTCTTAATTTAGCATAAATCAAAGTATAAAATAGAAATCACTGAAAGGCAAGCACATAACAATGAATTTCCGACTCTTAATGAGTCACACTATGAAACTTTGGGAGCGAGCGATCGAACAAAGACTAAGGAGGACTGTGAAGATCTCGGAAAACCAGTTTGGCTTTATGCCGGGAAGATCAACTATGGAAGCCATCCATCTAATGAGACAATTAATGGAGCACTATCGAAATAAGAAGAAAGACTTGCATATGGTTTTCATTGACTTGGAGAAAGCATATGATAAGGTACCAAGGGAAGTACTTTGGTGGGCCTTGATAAGGAAAGGCATTTCGCGGAAATATATTGACATCATAAAGGACATGTATGAGGGAGCATGCACGAGTGTACGTACTAGTGTTGGGAAGACTGAAGAGTTTCCTATTACGATTGGAGTGCATCAAGGTTCCGCACTAAGCCCATTTCTTTTTGCCATCGTTATGGATGAACTAACAAGTTCACTTCAAGATTGTATACCATGGTGCATGCTGTTTGCAGATGATATTGTGTTGGTTGATGAGACGAAAGAAGGAGTGGAGAGGAAGTTGGAACTATGGAGACAAACTCTAGAATCTAGAGGCTTTAAGTTGAGCCGAAGTAAGACATAATATTTGGAGTGTAAGTTTAGCGGCCATAGGAGTAGGGAGGCAGGGACAATCACCCTAGATGGGAGAGTTGTTCAGGCCTCGGATTGCTTCCGGTATTTAGGATCTATTATCCAAACGGATGGAGAAGTAGATGGAGATGTTGCTCATAGGATTAGAGCTGGTTGGTCGAAGTGGAAGAGTGCTACGAGTTTCCTTTGTGACTCCGGCATGCCTAATAGGTTGAAGGGAAAATTCTACCGGACGGCAATTAGACCAGCATTGTTATATGGTACGGAGTGTTGGGCAGTGAAACACTGCCACATCCATAAGATGTCGGTGGCGGAGATGCGTATGTTGAGATGGGTGTGTGGTCATACGAGAAAGGATCGGGTGAGTAATGAAATAATTAGGACAAAAGTAGGGGTCACATCTATTGAGAATAAAATGAGAGAAAACCGACTAAGGTGGTTTGGCCATGTGAGACGTAGAGCGCTTGATGCGCCGGTTAGGAGAACCGAAAAGTGGCAAAGGGATGTAGTGGTGAGGGGTAGGGGAAGACCTAAGCAAACTTGGAGGAGGGTGATCGAGTGTGATATGAGTTTACTGGGAATTGAGGAAAGTATGGTAGTGGATAGGACGAAGTGGAGGGAGCGAATTTGTGTCGCTGACACGACTTGATTTCACGGTTTTATATGATGGTTCATGTTAGCCGACCCCGAATCATTCCGGGACTAAGGCTTTGTTGTTGTTGTTGGAAGAATGGATAGACATGATAGTCACAGCACAATAGTTGGTTAACATTATTCATCGGAAGCACAAAGAATGATCATAAAAATTGGATAGGCACCAAATACTGTATCAAAACACAATTCCAACACAAAAAGGTTTAAGTAATATTTAGATGCAGCTTCACACTTCAGTTTTATGTCATTTGTCAAAAATATTTAGATGTTACAAACATTTCAGTTAAGCTTTAATGTTTCATCACTCAGAGAGAACACTACACGCAACTCTCTCCAAATTTCATAGTTCTCATGATTCAGATTAATAGACCCACAGAAGAAAGAGAGAAGTCCCCCACCATATCCAGGCTCGAAAACACAAAGCAGTGGCAAAATTCAAAAATGTATTTAATGATAATTGAGTTCAATTAAAAAAAAAAAATAAGAATATTTGATCATCAAAATCAATACCATCAACATGTACATACACGCAGCATCCAATAGCACAATTTTACCTCCATTTGCAAGTAGTCGTCCTGCCATAACTTGTAAAGAATTTTAGTTGTTTCCTTCTTCTCAACAAATACTGTATCTGAAATCTGAGGAAAGAAGATAAGAAAAGTAGAATAATTATATGGTCAAAGCAACTGGCAAACTAGCCTAAATGAAGACAGACAGAGAAAGTAAACGCAATACCAGGGGAAAAAATCAATAACAGGCAAACTAAATAGAGCACCTAGAATGAAACGGGATTTTGCTGCGCCAAAGTTCTACTTTTTGTGCACAATCACGTATTACAAAGAATTTTTCTCAACTGTCTTAGTTTAGAATTAATACTTATCATAAGATACTGAGTACAAGTGAAATACACACGACATCAAAAAATTTGAATGTTCAATTACTACCTCGTTTGGTAAATCTTCTTTATGCATATTATAATTAACTTTCACTCCATATTATTGTTTTAAACCTTACAATGTTAGTTGAAACCTTTTTTGGTAAATACGATTTAATTCAAAGTGTTGTCGATGAATCATCCAACATTAACTAACTTTAGTTAATCTGAGTAAAAATACGAGACAGAGGATTACTTTTCAATTAACATAAAACATATAATTTTTTTATTTAGAAGTTTGGGAACTGCTAATTGAGTGATCCATTGAACTTTTGCACTAAGTTCATATTTGATTCAGTATAGAAATAAATCTTATATATGATTCATTAAAGAAAACTAACAAAAATGGTAAAAACTATGATTTAATGGAAATTTTAACTAACTAATAATATAGCAGTTCTATATTTGAACGACTCCAATTTATGAAGTGATATCAAATATTAAACATAACTTTGGAATTCATTTAACATTTCTTTTTCAATATTAATCAAGATTACATAAAATCGGGTATTAAAGTGCCTAATTTAACATTTCCTGTTTAGAGAAACTTAGTAGTCCTAAATGTTAATGAGTTTTGAAAATCCTAAAATATCATTAGACTCACTAAAGGAGACCTTTAAACTTCTTACAATACTATAAAAAAGGGCGGCCCGGTCGCATTACGCGTCCCCGCTGAGCGAGGGTCCAGGGAGGGGTCCCACCACAAGGGTGTATTGGGGGCAAGCCTTCCCTTGCCAATTTAATTGGCAAGAGGCCGCTCCTAAGACTCGAACCCGTGACCTCAGGTCACACGGCAACAACGTTTTACCTTTAAACTTCTTACAATACTATAAATTACTAAAATCCATCAGACTTCGTAAAATAATTAAAACTTTCCTAATATAACCAAGTTACTGAACATAATAATCACTAAGAAAAAAACTCATGCTAAAACAGCCTTTTGTGCCTCACGCCTTATCTAAAGGGCACTACCTTAGGTGTAATAGACCATCACCTCTTTGAAGCCACCCTGTCTTACAAGTGTAGAGGCACTGGATGTGTTTGCGCCTTGTGTGCCTTTAACTACACTGATCAACAGTTGTTTGGCTCTTTGGAAAAAAAACAGTTGTTTGGCAAGAAAGAAAAAAGGCTCACTCAGGCACTTGCTGCCTTGGCAAAAAATTTATTGCTGCCTCAGGTTTTAAGGAGAAGGAGATGCAATTAGAACAAAACACCTGCCTCTCCTATGATCAAGCTGAGCGCTGTTTCCTCCGTTTAGATTATGGCATAATTTGAAGTTAGCATAATTTTTGTTTTCGTATACTAAAGCTGTAGACCAAATCAAATTCATAGATCAAAAGTAAAAACTCATTACCTTATCAGTCTCAAGTAAGCGACCAGCCTTTGACAGCAACCTGAACATTCTATAAGCATCTCTCCCGTATCTTTTTAACACGAGCGACTCAACCTGCAGCATAGGAAATGTAATAAGATATTACTCTGGTGACCTAAACACCGCATTTCAAAGTTGAAAGAATAAATCAAACAGACCTCATTTCTCTGGGCTTCTTCAATAATATGTTTAAAATCTGCACAAGAAAAGATATTGTGAATAGAAAATCCAAATATACTAATAAGCCAAAAAAATGAGATGGAGTTCTATGGTTTTTATTTCAAGCAGAACAGAACTGAAAATTTAAAATGAAAAATGGTACCTATGCTATAGGAATCATCAATCACCATTACAAATGGTGGAGGAGAACCCAACTCAAGGAGGGCAGCTCTAATATGATCAAATGTCAGGTTACGGCCCTTTTCACTTTTAATTACTTCATCATAAATAGAGCTGATCGATAGTGGAACTGTAAAACCAATTGTTGTTAGCAATACAATATAAGAAAAAGAATTCAGAGTTGCATGAAAAGTTAAAATGGTTTCTGTTATGTTTCTCTCATTTTTTTCAATTGCTCCTTAGACTAAAAGATAGATAATTACTAAATCCCCTTAGGTATGGCATAATCTATGCCATAGATTGTTCCCTAACTAATGTTGACAAAAGGCTGCAACACTTCATCCCTCAGCTAGACAGTTGTTAAACATCTGTCGACTTGAAGGCTTTCAACACAGGCAAACGCTGAGGTATCCCATTTTGTGAGATGGAATAGCAATAGTAGCCCGCATTGATCTTTTCCTTGGTTTTGCAATATTTAAGATGCAAGAATTCCTAAGTTTCTTTTTTAATATTTGCCTTTGTGCAACTGAATTATTATCGTCTTACTACCAGATTTATCTCATAGTAACAATACAATTTGTGAAAAACTCATGTTAGAATCTTTTTTTTAATAAGAGCAAATAGGTGAACCAATTCATGGCATCCCTCAGTCAAGTGAAAACATAAGGAGCATCCTTCCAAAGCAACTCAAATGATTTGCAAAGGAAGTTTCTTCCTCTCTCTTCTCTGTCTCAGACACACAAATTGACAAACATACATGCACATGTACATAGAAAGAGAAAGTTAGCCACATCTACACACTCCAATTCCTATCAACACAAATAACATTGTTAACCCTCAAAACTTTCTTTTTCTCTCTTTCATCCATTAATTCCAATTTAGCAACCTTGATTGCTTTTTGGTGCAATGGTGCTGAAGTAGCCAGGCTTATTATAAGTGCCCATGCACCCTCTTCTTCAACTAGGGAAGCAATTACTTAAAGCTTTGGTACTCTTAGATTGGGACTCTTTATACTAGTAAGGATTGTAAGATATCGGATGGATTTTGAGTAAATATTGATAATTTTAGGATTAAAAATACATAAAAAGGAGAGAGCATGAAATTTTGGTGACAGCCTGGGTGCGTTTGATGGCCATCATAGAAGATACTCTACAAAGTTGGGATTTCTCAATTTAGATTGTGATAAGAGAGAGAATATCCAACAGAAAAGATTTCCTCATATTTCACAAGTCAAAAACAAATTGCTTTGAAGGGTGAAAAATATTAAGAGTAAATGAAAATTGCACATGAAAAGTAAATGAGTTGCAGTTCATGTCAATCACATATGTCAATTACATTTAGTCTTTTTCTATCTAACCAAACAACAACCTAGGTAGACATGAAATTTGATAATTGTAGAATAACAATAACCAAAGTGTAGATCATGAAAAATCTCAAGTAAATATGAACAAAAAGAATATTCAAACAGCAACGAAGAGTTTAGACATACATAGGACAAAAACGAAGTAAATAATGAAAAATATTTTGACTCACCATGTACTTACCTTTGTACTTAACAAGCAAATATTTATCTAGAAAAGACACATCCACTATATCTAATTGAAGGCCACTCTATTAATTAAAGGTATGTATATATTTCATGCTTGTTAGATATCCCACATTGCTTAATTAGGGAGCTATATCACTCCTTATATGTGTAAGGCAATCCTCTCTCTTTGAGGTAGCTTTTGAGGTGAGTTAGGCCTTTGTTTACATGGTATCAGAGCCTTGTATGCAATGTTGGGCCACCTTTTGATATTTGTTTCACGTTCCAACGATTTGGGCATGAGGGGGTGTATTAGATATCCCATTGCTTAATTAGGGACTATATGACACCGTACATATGTGAGGCAATCCTCTGCCTTTGAGTTAACTTTTAGGGTGAGTTAGACTTCGTTTACAATGCTCATACTGGTTAAGCTTCAACTCTGTACTTTGACCAAACTGCCATATGAGTGGAAATCACTGGACTCGCAAATTTCTAGTTTGTGCCTCATCCATGGCACAAGTTATTCAGTCGAAAGAGACATAATTCTTTGCATCAGTACATAAACTCAATTGCTCTAACCTTTATTGTACTCATTCTCAAAGCTAGACTTGGGAATCAATTGGTTTATATTAATATCATTTTTTTTTTTACTATATCATTCAAAAAAAAAATAGATCTAGCATCCATAATGCATTAATACAACCATTTAAGTAACGTTCACCTGAACTTGCTATTTTCACTTTTTTTTCTTCAGTTCTCGATGCTCCTAGCATTGAACTTATGACAATGGCAGCTCCATCATCCAGACGTGCTCTCACATGCTCAACGCAAGCCTAACATGTAAAAGGACAATAAACATAACCTGTATGTATATATATATTTCAAATAAAAAGAATATAAAGTATACACTAAGTAATCAGAGCATTTTATTACACTCATAGACTCACTAACCCTTTCCTCAAAAAATTTGGGCAAAGTTCCAATCTTGAATTTGTCTTAATAAGAAGACGAACTTTCAAGACACATTGTAATTTCTATGAGTAATCCTAGTGAATGAGAAGGAAACTAGTTTTGCATGCATCATTTGGATGCTTCTTTGACTTCCAAAAGCCATCTTGTGTCTGTTTCCTCATTCAATCAAACTTCTTCAAAGGAGAAGCTATATAAAGAGTTGAACAATGAAGAAAAAGATATAGAACCATTACAATTCTAAATCTAATTTTCAAACACTCTTTATTGATCTCACAATTTAATGATTTCATTAGCTTGCATATACAAGTAAAAAAGAGAGAAAATTATAAGTCTTAACCAACCTTATGTCTAAGCCGACGAATAAATTCTTCAAAATTTGCACGCCAAAGAACACATTGATCTTCTGCAACCTCACTATTTATATCAGGCTCTGAAGCATCAAGCTTCCGCTTTAATAATGATAACAAAATATCAGCATATAAGCATATTTCATAAATCGAAAAATAATTCATATACAACCTTGTCTCCAGCATGTTTTTCAAGGGAATCCTGGTCATTTTCTCCACCACTCTGTTCAATAGGCAGAAATCTTTTTGAATCCATAGGCACTGCAGCTGCCAGCACACGGTCTTCTAGAGTTTGTGATTCGACAACTATCTGCATGCATCAATTGAAAAAGAGGAAAAGAAAAACAATGATGGCTAATCAGGGAAAATGATAAATATCTCTAGACTACGAAGTTTGGCTAGCAACAGTTCCTGATAACCTATTTGGTAACCTTGATATATCAATAGCTGTGTAGTAGTTCCTAACTAACTCAAGCCTCTTCTGATTTAGCAACTTGAAAGAAAACCTAACAGAACCTAGAAGCAATCTCATTTTCCTAATTTTCAAGGATTGCCAAATATAATTAAACCTCGAAATTTATTTATTTATTTATTTGGAAGATATCATGTCATTTATTAAGGGAGAACCTACAAAAGGATTTTATGCAAACAAGCAATAACCTTAGCAGACTTAGCACCTCTCTTCTTTGCTGCAGTTTCTTCTTCAGTTGGTGGAGCAACAAAAGGTTCAGGGTCTGGACAACGTTCAACAAAATGGTCCCTCAAAAGCCTACCAAGTTTTTCTTGTACAGTATCAAGACCAATACTATTTCCTGCGAAAGCTTTGATATATATATATCAATATCTTAATTAACACAAATCCTTCACAGTTCAAAGAAGCCACTATAATTATATGTAGCTCATTTTCAATCCTGAAATCTCAGTTGGTTTGAGTCATTCTAGGACACGAAGTATTACTTACTAAGAAACAAGCAAATTATAAACATATTCTGGAAAGGTCAATAGCAGGAAAGAGTCCATTACAATTACTTACCCCTTTCTATTAAATGGCCACAGCAAAAGAAATTGCATATGTATGAAGAGGACAATAAATTTATGTAAACTATTGTCTGTGGAAGCAGACCAAACATGGTTAAGAGACTATGCAAACACACCTGATACATAATACAAAACATGGAAACATTTTACAAGATACTTGCCTTCCTTGTGATTTGAGTTAGCTCTATCAACTATCTGCTTCAATGAAAGTCTACCATGTTGAAGCAAACCCTCAACAATTTGTACACACTTCAAAAACCAAAGAACCAAAAGTGAATATTCCAACTATAGTCGATTCAAAAAAAAAAAGTTAAGCAGATACTAAAACAACTGACCAATTTATCAGATTCAAATTCTTGAGTAATAACCGTCAGAAATTTTGGGAACCTCAGACGATGAAGTATGTTATCAAACAAGGCGACGTACTGAGTAATTAGTTTTGGTGTAGCTTGAAAACCACCGCCTACAAATAAAATCATTCAAAGAAGAGTTGAAAAACAATACAATGGAAGTAACATGGCTCCTCTAGATTTAATCCAAATTCCAACCCTAAAATTTTAGGGACCAAGAAAAAATAATTCGGTAATCCCCTAGCTTTGCAATATTGAATGCAATGTTTTGGGAATTCAACAAAGAATAAAGACCAATAGCTCTTGATCAAACTACAGAAAACAAAAAGGGAACCTGATTCTTCGAGAGGGAAAGCTTGAACACAGTTGTGCTGAATTAATACAAGTAGACTATTTTTAACTTGCGTTTGAGAGAGCTCGGTGTAACGAACAATGTTTGGGAGGGTAAGAGATCCTTTGCTGAGGAGATATTCACAGACTTTCTGTTAAATAGAAAGTCGTTAGAACATATAGTCATACACTAGCATCAATGAATCCTGCACTAGTATAAAGAGAGACTCACAGACTAGATTGCCAAACTGAGTGGTGACGAGATGGAAGGCATATTTGATACCGTTCTCAGTCTTCACCATTTCGGTTGTTTGCTGCTGCGCAAGGAGATGAATTTTAACCTAAATTTATAAGCAAAAAAAGCCAGGAAGTGGAAATCCTTTTGTTGTGTCGAAAACTAGGAAGAATAGGTAGGCGTCGAAGTTGAGAAGTAATGAATTGATGAGCCTGAGGACTGGTGTTGCACGAAGTTGAGAAGTAATGAACAGCGGAATGGTGGTGGATTGGAATTTGGGCTAGGGTTTAAGGGTCTGCTTGGAGGTTCATTAAAATGAGGTTATTTTCCTCACCCTGCATGGATTGTAATCCCCTGGTCCAATACCATGTAGATATTGTCCGCTCTGGCCCAATTCCAACACATTGGGCCTCACGGCTTTAAAACGCGTCTGCATGTATTGGATTCTCATCTTACTAATAAGCCCCAATCACTCCCTCTTTATTTCCGATGTGGGATTCAGTTCATTCCTGCCCCCATCGCCATCCCTTAGGGCCGCTCCTTGCTCAGGCCTTCTACCCCGGTGCCAGCCACTCCGGACCGGGTCGTTACAGGCCCACCAGCTTCCGCCTGGTTCGTCCCCGAACCACACATCGTACGTGGAGAGTCGGCTCTGATACCAATTGTAACACCCTGGTCCAATACCATGTTAGAGGTTATTTTTCTAACATTGTCTTACCTTGCTTGGCTAGGAGTTTAAATTTAAATAAGGGTTAAATGGAGGTTCAAAAACCTTGAAATAACCTCAATTTCAGTCCCACCAAATTGGTGGGATCTGGAGGTTTTATAAATAACTTCCCCTCCCCTCCCCTCCCCTTCCCTCCCCTCCCTTTAATGAACCTTGTGAAACCTTCATCCAAGCAGACCCTAAGGCTGAATTTGGTCCAAAAGTTTTTAACTAACCCCTTGTTTTGGAATTAATGGAATGTATTTAATGGGAGTTAATGGAAGTAATAGAATATAAACTTTTTAAATTAACGTTGCTTAAAAGTTTATTGTTGAAAGTAAATGAAGTTAACCGAGGTTAATAGTTTATTCACATTAAGGTGTTGTTTGATAAAATTAAAAATTAAGTACTGAACAAATATTTATTGAATTTTAAGTGCTGAATATTATAAGTATTGAAAATATTGAGTGATATAATTATTATAAAAATATTAGTTGATAATGTTTAACTTAAAATGTTAAGTTAAATATTTTGACTTACCAAAATAAGTGTTTTTTAACTTCATTTATTAATTTAAGTGGTGGAGAAATAATTGTTATCAAACGCACTTAAATTAAATAAGTACTTAATATTTTAAGTTAAGTCATTAAGTGGCTTGTCAAACAAGGCCTAACTCTACATCTCTAACCTCCAAAATGGGAGTTAACGAGAGTAATGTAAACTTTTTAGGGTAAATTCTAAAAAAAATCCTGTGGTTTCATGTTATTCCAAAAAAACCCTTGTGGTTTGTTAATACAAAAAAATGACTGTGGTTTGCGTCGTTACCCGAAAAACGGAAAATGGCTTAACGGTGTTAAAGCGCTGACGTGGCACAAGGGTAAAATTGGAAAATCGATTTTTTATTTATTTTTTTCCCCTCTCTCTCCTCTTCTTCTTCTTCCTTCTTCCTTCTTCCTTCTCCTTCTTCTTCTTCTTCCTCCTTCTCCTCTTCTTCTTCTTCCTCCTTCTTCTTCCTTCTTTCTTCTTCCTTTTTCTTTTTTTTTCCTCTATTCTTTTTTTTTAATTTCGGACACTCTGAAATTTTCCAGAAATCTGGAAAATTTTCGGATTTCTGGAAATTTCCAGATTTCCGAAAACTTAAAAAAAAAGAAAAAAAAAAGAAGGAAGAAGAAGAAGAAGAAGGAAGAAGAAGAAGAAGGAGAAGAAGAGGAAGAAGAAGAAGAAGGAAGATGGAAGAAGAAGAGGAAAGAATGAAGAAGGAAGAAGAAGAAGGAGGTGAGAGAGAGGGAAAAAAAATAAAAAAAATTTGAATTTCCAACCTTACCCCTGTGCCACGTCAGCACTTTAACGGTGTTAAGCCATTTTCCTTTTTTCGGGTAACGGCGCAAACCACAGTCCTTTTTTTGTATTAACAAACCACAAGGGTTTTTTTTTGGAATAACATGAAACCACAGGGTTTTTTTTTTTGGAATTTACCCAACTTTTTAATAGTTTACTCTCATTAACTCTCATTTATATTCCATCAACTCTTAAAAAATGTTAAATTTTAACCTCCATTTTCATCACTTCTTTTTCCATTCCATTACATCCTCTAACTCTCACCTTCATTAACCTTCATACTCCCAAACAAAGGCTTAGATTCAGTTTAACTCAAATCAAATCAAAGTTTTGGTATAAAATATTAGGTTAATTATAAAAAAAGTACCATATGGTTTAGCCAATTCGCGATGTGGTACCTGTGGTTTTTTTTTTTTTTTTGCAAACGCAACCATGTGGTTTGCAAAATTTTGCATTTGAGTTCACTTTGTCAGAATTTGATCGACAACGACTTTGAAATGAAAATTTTAAAGAGTTAAATGATATTTTAAAAAACTTTAATTCTTCAACTTTTTAGGTTTGATGTCATTTATGTGTTGTTTTGTATGAGAAAGAAAACTCCAAAAATGATGATTTTGAAAAATTAAGAATATGGTTCCATAGTAAATATGATACCAAACAAGTTTAATTCTTAAAAATTTTCATTTTGAGGTCGTTATTGGCTAGATTTGGCAAAGTAAAAAAATGTACAATTTTGCAACCATAGGGTTGTGTTTGCAAAAAAAAAAATACCACAAGTATCACATCGCAAATCGGCCAAACCACATGGTACTTTTTTGTAATTAACCCTAAAATATTATACTTCAAGGTTAAATTGACCTTTAATTCAAAACTAAATAGTCTAAAATAAGTTTTTACATTTATTTGAGTAGTGATATTTGGTGTAAGCTGCTTTCATTAATTTTGACGTTAGCCTTTCCGCTAGATTGAAATTACAATAACGCTCTTAATTAAATTAGGTCTTAAAATGAGTTTTTTTTATGCGGAAAACTCTAAATTCTCTCTCTAAATTTTTGCATAGCTTCATCTCTAGCCAAAAATCACAGTTGCCAAAAAACTTCTTCCAATTAGGAGTGGCAACGGGGAGGGCATTATCCGGAAACTGCGGATATCTGAACCGACGGGAATGGGGAATAACCCTAAAAAGTGGGGATGGGGACGTGCGATAAATTTTTTCCGAAACCTAAATGGGGATGGGCATTGCTATATCCGTCCCGTGAGAATCCGCTCCGTTACCGTATAAATCCCCACGGGGATCCTCGAAAAATCTCCGAATAAACTTCTTAATTTTAAATATCTCTCAAAGTTTAATTGATTCAATGTATTTAAAAAAAAAACCCTTAAATTGTATATGTTATTTGGCAGAGTTCAATATTTTAAGACATGTCTTTATGTTTTTATGTTTGTGTAAAATACTAAAAGTCTTTATTGCTGAAAATAATTCAAGGATGTAGCTAAGGTAAATAGTGTGTTGCATGCCTTATGAACAGATGGAAAAGATTATGGTGCGATTTGGGTTGAAAGATGACAGTAATGATTATTGTGGTCACCAGACATTACAAATTAAGTGTATTTGTTTAATTAATATTATTATTTTATTGGTTATGCGGGATCCTCTTTGCCCGTGAGGATCTGCATGAGGGGGATGATGATGAAAAAATCCTCAATAATTTAATGGGGATTCTCCGAAACCGTCCCCACAAACATTGGGGACGAAGTGGGAAATGCATTTCTGTCCCCGCCCCACATTGTTGCCACCCTACTTCCAATTAATGTACTCTATTATTGAAAATTTAATAATAGGCAGAAAATGGATTAAAGACTAGCATGTTAACCACAAACCTCCGTACCTCTTTGAGCCCTTACCTTCTTAACAATGGACTAAAAAAAGGAATAATGGGGAAAAAATGCAGTTTAAGTAACGGGCGAGGCTGTTACAAACTGACTAGTTACTAAACTCGTTAAATAAGTTGTTTTTGTAACGGACGTGCCAAAGTACGCGATAAAAAAAGACTTTGCAACATGCTTCTTTTACGCATGTTATATATTGGTAATGTCATTGTAACGCACTTCTTTTGTACTCGTTACATCTTGAGAAAAAGTGTTAAGTTCGCTAGAAGTTAGTAATGTAATTGCAACACGCTTCTTCTATGGCGTTTACATATTAGTAATATAATTGCAACGTGCTTCTATTGTACATTTTGCATCTTGACAAAAAGTGTTAAGCTCACGTGCTTCTTTTGTGCACATTACATCTTGGAAAAATTGCAATGCGCTTTTTATTTTAGCCCGTTACAAAATATTTTTATTCTTGAAAATTGCAATCGTTGTAATACTACGTTGATGTTCCAAACAAGTCATGTATTAAAATCTCCATATAGGTTGCTCATATTCCTCTATTGCAAGTTGCTCGTATTTTGGGCTAATTTGTCAAATATTGCTAACTTCAAGATTGACGATTTGAACTAAACTAAACATGTATATTAACTTCATAGGACAATTTAACCTTTAAAAACTAGACTGTTTAAAATAAATGTGTATATTTATTTGAGTAGTGATATTTGGCGCAAGTTGCGTCAATTAATTTTGACGGAAGTCTTTCCACTCAACTAGAATTACAATAATACTCTTTTGTGCGAAAAACTTTAACTTCTCTCTCTAAATTATTACACAACTTCATCTCCCACCAAAAATCACAGCTGTCAAAAACTTCTTCCAATCAATGTTCTACTTTGCCACGTGATGCGTAGAGGCCTGAACTAACTCTTAAAGATTAAGAGTATGCGACATCTCCTCAGCAAAATAAAGTAATACGACTATGTATCAGGGAGTTTGATTCGATAAGTCTCACTATACCCAGTCAAGGATATAGTCGTTACCATAATCATGCCTGATCTCGAGAATCACATGCCAAATGGCCTTGAGGGATATCAGGCCTCGGTATCTAGGCACACTTCCTCGTATCAATATGATACACGTGGCCCACTATGCCCCATAACCCATAGCCTTCTTTTATAGTTTGACATCAGTATAAATAGAGTAAGCTCAACTCAAGGTACACAAGTTCATTCGTTCTATTAAACTTGCATTATAGCTTTAGTTTACTGATTGTGATCATCCTCCAATTTTTTTCATAAACTAACTTAGGCATCGGAGCAGGTTTGTTGTACAACGGCAACCATTTGACCTTGGTTTTGTGTAGCTTCATGTTGACACGTGGACTCTCAGGATTCAACTACACCATCTCTTATCGAAAAATCTAATAATTGGCTGAAAATGGATTAAAGATTAGCAAATTAACCCAAAACCTCATTACCTCTTTGAGCCCTTACCTCCTTAATAAAGGACTAAGAAAAGGAATAATTGTAAGAAACTAGTAATTTAAGTAATGGGCGAGGCCATTACAAACTGAGTAGTTACTAAACTTGTTAAAGTTACTTGGTTTTTTTTTTGCAACGGGCGTGCCAAAGTACGCGATACAAAAAAAAAAGATTTTGCAATGGGCTTCTTTTGGGATAAATTACACCAACAGTACCTGAACTTTACCTATTTTACATTTTGGTACCTAGATTACATTTTGTCCCAAAAAAATACCCGAAGTAATGATGACCGGACAATTTTAGTAAATTTTACCGGTAAACGACCGGTCAATGCAAATTTGTCTGAGTAAATTACATCAATAGTACCTGAACTTTTCCTAATTCACACTTTGGTACCTGGATTTTTTTATCCTAAAATATAACTCAAGTGAAGGTGACCAGATAACTTAGTACATCTGATCGGTTAGTGACCAATCAACGAGAGTTTGACCATTTTGAATTAAAAATTAGGACCTACAATACACTCAATTAACATAAAATTATAATACTACCCTTTAATATATATGTAGAGCTAAAAAGTAGTATTGCATATGTTAATTGAGTGTATGATGGGTCTAAATTTCTAATTTAAAATGGTCAAACTCACGTTGACTGGTCAAATATACTAAATTATCGATTCATCTTTACTTGAAGTGTATTTTTAGGACAAAATGAAATTTAGGTACCAAAGTGTGAATTAGGGTAAAGTTTAGGTACCATTAGTGTAATTTACTCATCAAATCCGCATTGACCGGTAAAATGTACTAAATTATCCGGTCATCGTTAGTTCATGTATATTTTCGGGACAAAATGTAATCTAGGTACCAAAGTGTGAATTAGGGTAAAGTTCAGGTACTACTGGTGTAATTTGCTCCTTCTTTTGTTCCCGTTATATATTGGTAATGTTATTGTAATACGCTTATGTTGTATCCATTACATCTTGACAAAAAGTGTTAAGCTCGCTAGAAGTTAGTAATGTAATTACAACACGTTTGTTCTATGGTTTTTACATATTGGTAATGTCATTACAACACCCGTATTTTGTACATGTTACATATCGACAAAAAATGTTAAGATTGATAGAAGTAAGTGAAGGAAAATAGGCAAACATTTGGCAGCGGAAATATAAATTTTTTAACCTTTTTCCATTAACCCAAGATCCGTTAATCGTTATTTCATATAAAGAGAGATAGAAGGAAATACCTTTTGATGTTCTATCTACTGTTGCAATCGAAGTGTCCACAACTCTTACTTCGAGTTCCCGAGCACAAGACAAAAACACAATCCAAAATCAAGTTAGATATCAACCGTATAAAACAATCAAGAATAGATTGTCTCTAATAAATCAACACAAGATCAAGGAATAAGAGAAAGAGATGAAAATCAATTGAACGGAAGGAAGTGGTGGATAATCTCGTCCTCAATACTGTGGGTCGAAATTCTCTCTCCCGGGTTGTGTATATCTATCTCGAAAATTACATGTATGGGGTATTTATATTCTCTTGTATCTAAACCCTAGTTAGATAGAATTATGTTACTGAATAAAAATTTAATTCAGAATAAAATTCTTATTAGTTATTATCTATAAATATATCTAAATATAAAGATAATAATAATAACTTTATAGGATAATATTAGGAGCAATTTAATCTCATTAAAACTCCTAACTTATTTATCCTTTAATTAATTTAATTCACAATTATAATCTAATTAGAATTGTTAAAAATCAAATTAATTATTTATGTATTTTACTACATAAGATCGCCCCCCTCATTTACTGGGCCTTAGTGGACTCAGTTGGGCTTCCATCAATTAATTAGCACCTGTTTCTCTTTTGGGCTCCAAGTCTTATGTGTGACCCATTAGGTTCTTATTGCTTCTAGCCGTATGCAACTATTAAATTAATTTTCTCAGAATTATATTTAATCTTTGCATAACGGAATGAGTACGCGAAATGTGATTAGCAAATCCGAAACATTCCCCTAGAGCTATAAGAAGACAGGTTGATTCTGTCGTTGACCTTTCCGTATTAGTTACAGTATAATTCGATCCTTTATCAACTACATTGAACTGAATCTTATGACTATGGATAATGTCAAGTCACATATAGCGAGACGTTCGTTTTACTTGTACAGGCCGAGTCAACTCCAATTAGATAGGTTAAGTGAAATCTGTATTTCAAGTCTTAAGCTATCACCTTGCAAAATTTAGAGTCAAGTCTTCCACAAGCAATCCTTGGACGTATCTCCCATTTATCGGGAGTGACAAATGCTCAATCCAATGTATAATTATCCTGCAATTACTTCCTGTGACACCCAACGTGTAACATCCCTAAACCCTAACATATACATCTTCCCACATTCATATATGTTTTCATGATTGAATACATACATTTTAGATTCATCTCATTAGCATCGGAAGTTTCGTATGCATAATGCACATGAATGAATACATACATTTTAGATTCATCTCATTAGATTCATCTTCCCACATGAATGAATGAACATGTCCTTAATTGATTAAATTAGACTTGTGGAGGGCTGGAAATGAGTTTTGTGAACAAGCACCTCACTTAAGCATGATGTCACCCAAGATTGAGACAAAATGCACCTCTTCATTTCAAATGGATGTACACAACTCATTCTTTATGCTTTCCAGCCACAATTTCGACCAAAGCTTCAGCAAACTTTCCCTTTTCATACCCTAACATCCTCCAAAGAAAACTCTTCCAATTTCTTCCATTGTCAAGCCAAACAAGTTAAGTTAGGAAGCATACTAGGTGATAGACACAACTTGAAGGTTAGTATATTGTTTTAGCTTGTTTTCTATGAGTTTGAGATTATGAAATACCTAGGTATGATGATAGGAGTTGTTGTGGATGAGTTATTATTGAGTTTGTTGAGTTTTGGTGTTGTTTGAAGTGGTTATAGGCTGTCCAAATGAAAGATATGTATCAAGTGCCCTAAACAGAAATCTAGGGTACTGCTTTCCGTCATTTTGGAGCATGTTTTTCATATTGATATTGTTCGAATTTGAAGATACATAAAGAATAAACTATGTTCCTATATGTGTTATGAAACCCTCTGTAAAATATGGGACTTTAATTCCATATATAGAGGAAGAAAACCTAGATGGATCATGACTGCCTCGAAATTGAATGTCATGTGAGGCAGCCATGTTGATGTAGCATTTTGAGGATCTTAGAGTCCGAATTGGAGAAAGTTTCTTTGTACAAAAGTGTTCCTAACTACTTGAAGTATATGTTTGTAAAAGGATTTGGCAATCCATTATGCTTAGTGTGAGCTAGGTTGAGTGCATTATGGTATAGGCAAAGCTGGGTAGTCTGTTTCTTGGCTGGAAACAGGACAGAATCATTTTGTATGCCATATATTGTGCAGAAGTGATATTAATGTGAATTTTGGATATGTTCTACCCATATATGTCTAGTTTCAGTAGGTTCAAGAATCAGGGAATTTGGATTCATATAAAGAAAGTTATGTGCCAACAGATTTTACAGGTTAGGTGGAGTTCTTCTTGCTTAAGGTCGCACCAGCAGTGTCAGTCCATTCTCATCTAGGCATTTTGGAGTCTTGTGATGTACTTTTGTTTTGTAAATCCTCTATGCAGAATAATGACTTAAACGTGTATTGTAATGCTTTCTCTTATGTATAATCTGTAAAGTTTATATGAGATTGAAGTTCATATGATTGAGTATTGAAAGCATGTCTATAACTGATATTGTGTGAGATATCATGTGATCCAAGTGAGGGGGTTACACAACGTCTGCCGTTCACACCCCAGAGTCATCTCTGTTATGGATCGTGTTACAACAGGATCAAAGCATCACATTCCATAATCCAGAATCACTAATTAACATTCTTTTGAGTCTGAAGATTACTTATACCTATTAATACCAATGAGATGAACAGGTGACAAGGATGAATCTACCCATCCTGTTATCTCAAGTCGGGTCCCCAATCCTAATGAACTCTCTTTCATTGGATCCATGCAACTGTTCAGATTATCTGTATATTTGAAGCTTGTGAGATCATCTCTCTGTCTTGATAGAAGACATTGTTACATGCAAGTCTCAACAGTGATATGTCAATCCTAAACATATTACTTGACTTGGGGTGGTTTTAAGTTTATTAGTTTATTATAAAGTTTCGTCTCACTTCATGCTTGTATGAACACTTTACAATCACTTTAAACAAACTTAGGGATTTCCTTTTATTAGACTTATTTAGTTCTTTAAAAGAGTTTGCCTTTATATAGTTATGAAACCATATCTTATTAAAACAAATGACATAAAGAACATTTCATTTATATTTAGTTTATATCCTAGAACAATTGTCTATAGGACACTAAACCCCAACAGTTAGTAATGTAATTACAACGTGCTTCTTTCTCTTCCTCTAGCGCATATTGGTGAGTTAAGCCATTTGAGGAATCTATAAGCATTCAAGTCTATATATCTAGCGCATCCTACAGACCTCCTCCTTATGTTCACCTTCATCCATGTTTTTCTTGGAGCTCTCTGGTTGCAATAACAGTGAACTCCATACCACTGAATGATCGGTGGCTAGGGATTGTGAGATTACGAAATTGAACTCATTCTAACAATAATTCTTTTCAATTAGGGAAAAATGACATACAAATTAGGATTAGGGAGTAAGGATAAATTTTACGGTGCAAAAATTCTTACAAATTAATGAAGAAGGGTAAGGATTACCGTTTCAGCCTTTTTATATATGGGTCCATTTTTTTAGACGATTTTTACCTTTATCACATCATCAGCTTAGACGAAGTTTCTTAAATTTCCGTAATTTGCTAATAGAGACAACCACGACTCTTGTTTTAACTAAAAAGACCACAAGTATCATCTGCAAATTAGTTTAACCACAAGAGTTTTTATTTAATTAACCCTTTTTGTTTATACTAAAATAACAAAAACAACCTTTTTTATATACTTAACAAAAAATAAATTATTTTATTCGAATAAATAAACTAAAATGACACTTTTAAGAAAAAATATGATGGTAATGCTAAACCTCTAAAATAACACTGATCTACTTTTATATCTCAAGATTTAAATAAATCGACTTTTATCCATAAAAAATGAAAAAGGTGAAGAAAAACACCAATATTTGCATCTTAGGGTCAATCGGCCAGAAAAAGCTCTTGTTGCAGCCGACCGACCTCAAGATGTTGATATTGGGCCTCTCTTTCGTAAAAAGGGATTGCTTGGCCTTATTCGTGAGTACGACAAGGCCGATTGGCCACTGTTTCCATAAAAGTGGATTTTATTCCAAAACAAAAACTACCAACAAAATTTACATAAAAATAGACACGATTTTTAGGCCTCTCAATTTATTACCTTTTGTAGCGTGTCTCTAGAGCATCCAATAAGTTTGATAATATGATCTTTTTTCCCCAAAACTCCTATCCAAAGATCCTTAAAGCTGAACAAAAGAACAAACTATTTTTTTTTTTTGGATTTCAACACAATTCCACCGCTTGAGGTGTTATGGGTGTACAAAAATTAACCAACCCTCTAAATATAATCAATCCAACCCAACCCATATATTTTTATTTTAATGATTTTATTCATGGGTTAGATTGAACCCAATTCATATAAGGGATTGGCATGGGTTGGATTGTATTGGATTGGGTTGATTTTTAATTCAAATATTTGCATTTCAACTTAAAAACAATTTTCTTACAATTTTTTTTTTATTATAATTCATATATTAAACTAAGAAAATGAGAAAAAAAAATGGAAAGACGAAAAAAAATATGAAAATGGTAAAAACAAAAAAAAAAGTGAAAAATAGTAAAAACAAAAAATAGAAAAACAGAAAAAAAAAACGTAAAAAATGGGGAAAATGGTAACAGAGTAAAGGTTACTAAAATCGAAATGGTTAGGATCCTCATGAGACGTTTTGAGTTTAATTAAATATGAAAAGTTACAATTAATGTTGTTGGTGTAGTTTGTTTCATATTTTAATCCCACTATGTGAAAGTTGCTTTGATTTATTCAACGTAGAAATTATTGAAGTTGTATTATAGATTCAAGCAACTATGAATAATTCAAACTTTTATTATACTAGTATTGTGCCCGCGCGTTGCGCAGGTGGATAAATTTTTTGTACATAAATTTAACATTTTAATATTTTTAAAATTTATATTATTTACGTATATTAATATTAATATTTTATTTTAAAATAAATTAATAAACATACTTTTATAATTGCTTGATAATAGTTTGGAAGTTGTTGAAGTCATAATCTATTGTCCATGTTTGCAAAGGATCTTCATTTCCGTTCTTGTATAATATTTTTTCTATATAATCTTGGAATTTTAAAATATTTACTACACTTTGTAACGAGTCGATTGCATCTGTTAACAGAAATTTCCTAAATTCATCAAAATCTTCATCAAACGATAAAGAAACGACAGAATAACATAAAAGTAGATTAGTAATTAATAATGAAACAATAATTCTGAAAGATTCAGATAATGGATATTTCAATTTGCATATGAAACATGAGATGCTCTTTATAATTCAAGGTTTTGAATTAATGAAACTATTTGATGGAATTTGTACAGGCTGTGTAATTAATTTATTTATTTTAGCGATAAAACTGAAATAGTATTTATAATATTAATGTAGTAGTTATGATATTTCAATTTTCTAAAACACTTCTTATCAATTCTTTCTGCTTTCGCTATTATATATAATCAATTAAAACTAATAATTTTATAAAAGCAAATTCATGAGCCATGAACACTGCTGTGACTAATAACCTCCATAAATAATAATAATAATAATAATAATAATAATAATAATAATAATAATAATAATAATATAGACTTAATATATTAATCAGCTAAACTTGTCTAGAAAAAATTAATTGACCTTGAACTTTAAAGAGTACCATATTAGTCCCTAAACTTGTTTAAAGAGCTAAATATAAATACTTAATATGTCAGTTAAAAACTTTTTGGAAGTTGTTGAAGTCATAATCTATTGTCCATGTTGATATGTTTGCAAAGGTCCTTCATTTCCGCTCTTGTATAATATTTTTTTCTATATGTACAATCTTGCAATTATGAAATATTTACTACACTTTGTAATAAGTCGATTGAATCTTTTAATAGAAATTCTCTAAATTCGTCAAAATCTTGATTAAGCGATGAAGAAATGGCAGAATAACACAAAGGTGAATTAATAATTAATAATGAAACAATAGTTCTGAAAGAGTCAGAAGATGGATATTTCAATTTGCATATGAAACATGAGATGCTATTTATAATTCAAGGTTTTGAATTGATTTAAATTCATATATTTTCTCATACGGTACCAATTAAGCGAAAAGACCTCTAAAACACTTCTTATCAATTCTCTCTACTTCCGCTATTATGTATAATCAATTAAAACCAATAATTTTATAAAAGCAACTTAATGAACCATGGATACTGCTATGACTAATAACCTCCATAAACAATAATAATAATCATAATAGACTTAATATATTAATCAGCTGAACTTGTCCAGAAAAAATTAATTGGCCTGGAACTTTAAATGGTACCATGTTAGTCCCTAAACTTGTTTAAAGAGCTAAATATAAATACTTAATAAGTCAATTAAAAACTTGAAATGGAAGGTGAAAATAATCAAATAAAAACATGTCATGTCTATATCACCTTCATTCTCTCATCCTTAATTACCACCTTCATCTTCTTGCTCTTTCAACATCATTAACGCCTACTTTCAACAGATTAACCATCAAAGGTTTATTAGTTTTAATAGAAGAAAAGAAAAAATAGAAGAACACAAAGAGGTATTCTCATATTTGCTACAACCTTACTTCATTCAAAAAAGAAAAATGACAAACAAAAAATGATCCAACAAATCCAAAATCGTAACAATGTACAAACGCAATCAATCACCCAAGAATTAGAAAATCATAAATACAAATTTATTAGAATGAAGTTAATGTAGGAGAAAAAGAATAAGACAGATCCTCAATAGCAAAAGCGTGTTCTTCTCCTTCCCCGCCTCCATTACCACCACTGTTGGCTGGAAATCCACCACTTCATTGTCTTATTTTGCATGTAATCAACCAAATATAATCATCCCACCGGTAGCAAACTATCTTACCATTTTCGAGAAGAAGAAGAAGAAGATTTATTAGGAAAATAAAATAAGTCGATTGCATCTATTAACAGAAATTACCTAAATTCATCAAAATCTTCATCAAGCGATGAAGAAATGATAGAATAACATAAAAGTGAATTAGTAATTATTAATATAAATAATTTAAATTCATATGTTTTCTCCTACGGTGCCAACTAAGCAAAAAGACCTCTAAAACACTTCTTATCAATTCTATCTGCTTCCGCTATTATATATAGTATAGATTTGAAAGCAACTACATAGATCACTAATTAAATTTTTGAGAATTTAATTGTAGAATGCATTGTATTATTAACACAACTATAAATAACCTATTAAAATATATCAGTTAAACCAACTAAACTCGATTTTATTTGAAAATGTTAAGAGATTTTTTTTACTATTTATACATTATGAGTAAATTTATATTATTTTCACATTTTCTCATTTTTTATGCTTTTGTCGTTTTTTCACAAATTGTTAAATGAGTTAAAAGGGTCAACCTGACAAACTCGTTACCCAACCTATGTACTATATGGTTAAGGATGGGGAAAACATATTAATATTTGAATAAAAAACTAATCCAACCCAACCCATTACAATTGAATATTTGATAGGTTGGGTTGGTTTTATTAACCAACCTATGAATTGCTTGATTTAATGGATTGGGTTGGATTGTAATCAAACACTAAAAATTAATTTATTGTACACCCTTATGTTATTGAAGCAAATCAAGTCTTTGAGTGTGTTGGAGTAATTTTATAACTGATTCTGGGATTAATTTAAGCTAAAAAGGGTCAAGATTTCTTCATTTTATCTTCCTTTCTTTCACTAATTGTAGTAAAATGTACAGTCCCCTATTATCCAATTTACGAAATTGGTATTTATAGGGAAAATATAGGATTTGACCATCAATATTTAGAAGTTGTTAGTGTTGCGTCATAAAGACAATGATTTTGTAAACTTTTGTTAAATAAATGGGTAAATTTCATCAATGGTGTACAATCTTTGCCTCATTTCACACTTTGGTGTACAACCTTCAATTTGTCTCACAAATGCATCCAAATACGCAAATATGAGAAAAGGTAGGTGATTTTTGATAAAGAATATGGTGAGGAGATTGATAGGATATGACTTTGCTAGGTAAAATGTTAAGAAAATAGGTTGACATGGTGAGAGCATGGTAGCAAAAAGATGGAGGAATTGATGCGTGAGCAAGGAGGGTGCGAATCATATTATTAATTGAACGAATTTTTCATTCGGGTTTTCCATTTTGAGATGAGGTGTAGAGGCAAGAAAAACGGAAGGAAATCCCATTAGATTTAGGTTCTGTTCTTTATTACTTAATTTAAGTAGCAATCAGTTCAGTCCAGTTCAGTTCGGTTCAGCATTCAGTTTCAGCATTCAGTAATTTATCATTATTTATTATAATAATGATTATTTATATATAATTTATTATTATTATTGTTTATAATATATATAATTTATTGTTATTTATTATAATTATTTATATATAATTTATTAAATATCCCAATTACATTTTAATTGTTTTTAATCATCTTCCGTTAACTTCTTCATCATTGTCATCTTCATTCTTCGCTAGATGTGATTGAATGAAATTTTATATTTGAATAGAAATTTGTATTTAATTTAATAGGTTTTAAATTGTATGGAAATTTGTGTTTGTATGTAATTTGTATTTTTAGTTAAAATTAGACTTATTTTTATTTAATTTCATAGGCTTTTATTGAGTCGAGCTTTTATTTGATATTCAATTTAGTTTTATCTTGCGATAAGGTACCAAAATAGGCCTATGGTTTTTGAGAAAGTATTAATTTAGGCTACATGTACAAAATAGCACCAATATAAGCTTAACGTTTAAAAAAGGTATCAATTTAGGCCTCAAGAACGGATTGGACACGTCTTTCCTATTACTCTGTTAAGTTTTGATTTCTCCATCCATGTATAATTGATAGAACTTAACAGAGTAATATCAACGTCGTGTCTCGTTCTGTTATCGAGACCTAAATTGGTACATTTCTTAAACGCTAAGCCTATATTGATATTATTTTGTACGTAGAGCCTCAATTGATACTTCCCTAAAAACCATAGGCCTATTTTGGTAACTTATCCCTTTTATCTTTAATAATATATTTATTATTATTGTTATTTTTTATGGATATTATTATTGTCATTATTATTCTCATTAGAACCATTATTATTATTATAAGCTTATTAATGTCTAATATTATCGTTAAAATTATTTTAAAGTCTAATATCATCATTATTGTTAAATTCAATAGCATTCAGTTCAGTATTCAGTAGCATTCAGTTCAGTAACATTCAGTTCAGTAACATTCAGTTCAGTTCAGCGATAAAGAACATAGCATTACACATGTCCCAAAATTGTTTATTATCACTCCCTGCTATTGTCACATTGGATGGTTTTAATTTCTCGTTCAAAGAGTGTGCGTACCATCATGCGAAAATTAAGAAAATATTCAAAAAAACTTGGGATTTGTGTGATAAAGTAAAGATCCATAAGAACTTAGAATAATCATAAAAAATCAACAAATAATAGCGATGCCCCAATGAGCTCACAAACGGAGAGGTCCATAAATCACAATGAACAATATCAAATGGTAAATAAGTAACCGAAGTAGAATCAATAAATAGTAATTTAACATGTTTTCCCAAAGAGCAAACATGACAAATAGAGGAGGCACATTTGATATTACATGAAATAGCTTTACTTTTGCAAAGAGAATAAAAAATAGGTTGGCCCGAATGTCCAAACGTTCATGCCATAATTTAGGTGCTAAATTAATACAAGCAAAAGGAGAAGAAGGATCTTGATGGGTAGTGGGAGTTATAGTGATGGGATATATAGCTCGCCATGGCTAGTACATCTCATGAGTGAATTACCCATTTGTAAATCCTTCACGGAAAATCCAAAAGGATCAAATTCGATTGAAACATTATTATCTTTAGTAAATTGGCGAACGGAAACCAAATTTTTAACAAGGTTAGAAGCATGCAAGACACGATTTAAGGCTAGTGGTGAGTGTGGGTGTGATAATTTTGTGTGTGCGTAACCGCGAATTGGAATAATATGGCCATTTCAACCAATTATACCACGTGAATTGCTCAAATTAAAATAGGACGAGAGATTACCTTCGAAGGAAGTCATATGAGAGGATGCCCCCGTATCCATGATCCAAGTCGGTGTCGGTGGATTAAGTTCCATTGTATGCATAGCGGCCTCAATGTCGGTCGGAATGGACATGGCCGAGTAAGCTTCCTGCTGTGGACGAGGACCAAGAATGCCTGATTGGGGATGAGGTCATGACATATGGGTAGGGGCTGCCCAAGGAGATGAAGGATATGGGCTTGGTGGTATGGCCCATGGCCATTATGGAGAATTGCGGCCCCAACTAGGAAAGGAATGTTGTTGCTGTCCGCTGCGTCCAACAAATTGACGGCTACCATTGTTACCGCGGTAAGAAGTCCGACCGCCACCTCGGTCCCTATTCCACGATTGGTTGTTTCGGAGCCGCCCCGTCTGCCATGAAAAGAAGGAGATGTGTTGGTGGTAGTGATATTCGGTGAAGAATTGTCTCATGATGTATGAACCATCACCGAATTAGCTTGTATTGCCGAGTTTTTTTTTTTGCAAATCCGGCTTCAACACAAGCATCGATCGATCCGAATAAAACTTAGGGAGAGGGTCACTTTGTCGGATTAAAGTTCCGAGCATCAGTTAATCCTACCACCATTTGTAATACTAGTAAATTATTTAGCACCGGAGAACTAACATTTTGTAATTGATCCGCCAAAATCTTCAAACGTTGACAATACGCCGAGACGTTTGGAAAATCGTCTAGTGTTAGAGAATTCATGTTCGAGGGAGACGACACAAGAGTGCTTATTATCTTGGAAAATGTCATGGAGGCAATTCCAAGCTTCCATTGCCGTAACGTCGGGGATGAGAATTGTGTGTAATAAATCACTTGAAATAATTGCATAGATCCATTAAAGAACAGTGGCATCAAGGGTGGACCAAAGATCGTCTTCAGTATCATTATTGGATGGTGTTGACGCGGTGGCAGAAGTGGTGGAAGGGATGATATGTTGAATCACCCGATGAGATTTGCAATGAACTTTGAGTAACTCGGCCCAAGTAGCATAATGAGCAGTTTCCATCTCAAGTGTTGCCGGGATGTGTGATTTGATATTAGATACGACTAGAGCCGGATGAAATTTGTTTCTGGAGTTCGACATGGTTGGAGAAGAGAGAAAGAAAAGAAGGTTAAATAACGGAAAAGAAGAAAAAGCAGTAGAGGACGACAGGAAAAGGGAGAGTTTTAAGATCCTGGAAATCTGATACCATGAAAGAAATAATTTCCTTGATTCATTCTTTTTCCCAAATAGGGTTTTTTATACAAAAATATTTACACAATCAATGCTTAACATTTAGCTCTCTATTTGACTAAATCAATACCTAACATTTAGCTCTCTATTTGACTATGAATTTGACTATGAATTATAACCTTCCTAATTTATTCCAATCACAATATGAAAACAATTATTTAATATATTTTCCAATAAGTAGGTTAATCCTAATCCAACTCAAAAATTTCAATGTCAATTTTGTGTCAACTAAAAAATGACGTGTTACCTATTAAGCTAAACCTAAACACTAAATTATGTGTCTATCACGTGTCACGTGTAACTTTATCATCCCTAGATTGACGATAAAAGGTAGAGAAAGAATAAATATAATTAGGAATTGAAGATGAAAGAAAAATAAAGTTTTAATGATATTTTTTTTTGCTGATGAAACAACATCGTTTATCCTAGTTCATTCGGGATCTTGGTTCCTGACTGGACATGAGAACCCGAGTTGTCGCCCCTAATATTCTAGTCATTGAAACATAAATATAAGACATTAGCATTGGAATGAGAGTAGTTATTTCATCCCTAATCTATTCTATTCCACAGAAAAACTATTATAACAGATTGTTAACACTAAAACATGCAATCAAATCAACATCCATAAGAATAAGAATAAGAATAGTTTTTTGTTATCTTTTTCTTTTTGTAATGTTTCTTGTTGGAGATCCCTAGGCATAGTTTCAGCTCTTCAAAACAGGCTAAGAGTGAGTCACAGATTGTTCCAGTGGGTGTGGGGTCTGGTATGGTCTGGTAAACTATTTTCCTTCTCCCTCACACCATTAATCCTCGTTATAACCTCAACCTCTTCTGTAAATCCATCATAAAAGCTTAGAGAGTTAGTTACCATTATCATCACCATTCAACCTCTTCATCTTCTCTACATCACTTCTTCATAAATCCCTACCCTTCCATGGCATACACCTCAAATTTAGATATTTCGAATTTGACTGCATGTTCAAGTTCATAAAAAGATCAGGCAAAAGGGAATAAGCTTGTTGCACCCCATTAACCTGACTTTTCCTGTGTTCCAGGGCTAGTTTATTCTAAAGAAGAGATGGCGAGATTAGGGTTAAAATCTGTTACAAGAAAGAACCATTGTGAAAATGAGATGAGTAGGTGTTGAAACAGATCACACAACAATTGTGCTGTCAATTCCTAACAGAATTTGGCGCTTATTTTAGTTAGTGTGAAATGTCTATCTTACCCCTGTAACAGTCTATATAAGCAACTGTAATGTTTACCACAAGACAAAAAGAGGAAATATACACTTTTAATTCTCTCGACTCTTTCTCTCAATTCTTGTTGAATATGGTATCAGAGCAGGTTTGATCACCTGAGATGATCAATTGATCGATTTCTGGAAGTAATGCGTCTAGAGAAATCGAAATCAAGATCATATGCAGAAATATTGAGAGATTCAGTGTCGCACTCTGATTTAGAGGATTCCGGTGATAGTGGGAGAGAACCGTAGATCGGAGATCAGAGTTACTTCAATATACTCGACACAATCGCAATAGATCTTCAAATCGCGCAAATCAACAACAACTGATAGAGGATTCAAGAAGCGATCGCAGTAGATCTTCAAATCGCGAAAATCAACAAACAGAGGATTCAATAATGGCAGGAACTAGAACTGTTCAGGTAATCAGTATTGATAATCCTAGTTTAATTTTAGTTAGTACGTTGTTAAATGGCAACAATTACATAGCCTGGAAGAGATCTATGGTGCTAGCCCTAAGTGCTAAGAGAAAATTAAAGTTTGTTCAAGAAGACACTAAACCTGCAGATGTACGGTGAGAGTAATGGACCTCTGATCTATCAATTGAGGAAGGAGATTAGCAGTTTATCCCAAGGAAATCTGAGTCTTGTGGATTATTTTAACAAAATCAAGAGAAAATGGGATGAATTGGCTGAGATTAAGCCATTACTGAGTTGCACTTGTGGAGAAGCTAGGAAACAAGCTCAGGATCAACTAGAAGAAGAACAATTGTTTCTCTCAGGTTTACACATTGATTTTGACAATGTGAGAGAACAGATCTTGCTACAGGAGCCTTTACCTACAGTCAACAAAGCTTACTCAATGTTGATGAGAATTGAGAGGCAAAGGAGTGTTCCTAGTGATGCAAAGGAGTGTTCCTAGTGATGCAAAGGAGGAGTTTGTGAATGTTTCAGTGTCAAAGTCTCAGATTCACAAGTCTGGTGGTTCTAGCCACAAGAATGGAGGAAAGAAGTATCAGAATAGAGGACAATCTAATGACAATAACAAAGAAGATAAGTTTTGCAAACACTGCAGAAAGCCTGGACATGAAAAGGCTGATTGTTTCAAGCTTGTTGGATATCCTGAGTGGTATAAGGGGAAGAAGATCACCACTGATTACAAGCAACATACAAATATGTCCAAGGAAGCATCAACTACATTGACAAATTCTGATTCTGAAAGTGAAGAAGAAGAAGAATCTATGCAAATGATGGTGCAGAGAGAGGTGCAAAAGGCACTGAAGAACAAAGGAACCTCAGACAGCAAGAATAGCAAGAATCATGAATTTTCTGCTTTTGCTGGAATGAGTTCTGCATGTATTGCACTTAAACTTAGTTCTGTGATGAAGAACAATGATGTTACCTGGATCATAGATTCAGGAACTACTACTCACATGTCTTATAATGATAGCATGATGAGTAATGTTTCAAAACTACCAACACAACACAGGAAGGTATTTTTACCTACAGGTGCATGGCAGCTAGTGTCTAAAAAAGGAGATATTGCACTGGATGCTAATCTCATGTTAAAGTTTATATACCTGAATTTAATTATCATTTACTGTCAGTGGGAAGATTATTACAAGATCAGAATATTAGCATTAGTTTTTTTTGCTAAATTCTGTATTTTGCAGGACCAAGCAAGTAAGAGAGTACTAGCTGTGGGGTTCATGGAACAAGGACTTTATGTGCTCACAAAGAAATCTTTCAATAAAGATGTGATAAAGGCATATAGTATATGTAGTAGACAAATAAATTGTAGCATGAATGTTACTTTTGTACTGGATGCAACTGTTTGGCATCACAGATTGGGGCATTTGTCTAGTAGTGGTATGAAGCATGTAAAGCTCATACAAGATGGTGATATGAATAAAGCTTTAGATTTTGAGCATTGTGATACATGCTTAAGAAGTAAAGCAGTTAGGAAACCTTTTTGTAACAGCCCAACAAGATCAATAAAATTGTTTGATTTAGTACACATGGATGTGTGGGGTCCTTACAAGCAGGTTTCTTTAACTGGGGATAGATATATGTTAACAATTGTTGATGATTATTCTCGAGCTTTGTGGATTCTGTTGTTTAAGTTTAAGGATCAGGTTACCAAGCTGATTGAGAATTTCACAAAATTGGTGGAAACTCAGTTTGAGACAAGGATCAAGGCAGTTAGAAGTGACAATGGGACAGAGTTCACTTGTCAAGGTACACAGTTGTTGTTCAAAAAGCTGGGGATATTTCATCAAAAATCTTGCATTCATACTCCACAACAGAATGGAGTAGTTGAAAGAAGACATATAAGTCTCACAACGGTAGCAAGAGCTCTATTGAAACAAGGCAGGTTACCTCAGAAATTTTGGGGAGAAGCCATGCTACATGCAACTTGTTTGATAAATCTTTATCCAACCAAGGTTTTGAACTGGAAAACTCCCTATGAGATGCTGTATCAAAAGGAGCCAGATTATAACAAACTGAGAGTATTTGGTTGTACTGCATATGTAGTAGATACAGATGCCAAAAGAGGGAAATTTGATGACAGATCAGTCAAATGTGTGTATTTGGGAGATTCACCAGGACAAAAAGGGTGGAAGTTATACAATCTCAAAACACACAAACTATGTGTATCCAGAGATGTACATTTTGTTGAAACAGACTTTGTATTTTCTAATCCTTCTTTTATGTCTTCAGGTTTAGAAGAACAAAATGATGAATCTAGTACTAATAATAGTGCTGGAGCTGAGGAATTTTTAATTCCCATACCAGAAGCAGGGGAGTTTGCATACAGAGAGGAGAATGGTCTGCATCCTTAAGAAGAAAACATAACTCCAACAGTGGAAGAGACACCAGAAGATGAAGTAATTCTTCCTCAGGAAGTTCATGAAAACATTCAGCAACCAGTGTTGAGAAGATCCAGTAGGAGCACTAAACCACCAGCATGGACATCAGATTTTGTTGCCAAAATCACTACTAATGCTGGTCCTAGTAAACAGAGGATGGAGATGCCGGATTTTAGTGACAGCCATGCTGTTTTTTTTGCTCAATGTATCCAAGATACCAGAACCTAGTTCATATGCTGAAGCCAGCAAAGATACAAACTGGGTACATGCTATGAAGATGGAGATAGAAGCATTAGAGAAGAATGAGACATGGAGTATGTGCAAATTGCCAGCAGGCAAGAAGGCAATTTCTTCCATGTGGGTACAAAAAGTGAAGTATAAAGCAGATGGGAGCTTGGATAAGTACAAGGCAAGATTAGTGGCAAAAGGGTACAATCAGAAGTTAGGCATTGATTATCATGACAGTTTTGCACCAGTGGCAAAAGTAGTCACAGTAAGGATGCTTATTGCTTTAGCTGCAAACTTTCAATGGGAAATTTACCAGATTGATGTAAACAATGCTTATTTGCATGGTTACATTGAGGAGGAACTCTACATGGAGCCACCAGAAGGTTACAATGCCAAGCCAGGAGAAGTTTGTAGGTTAAGAAAGTCAATTTATGGCTTGAAACAAGCTGGGAGATAGTGGAACAAGATGTTCACAAATACTCTTGTGAACATGGGTTTTCATAGATCTATTCATGACTATTGTATGTTCACTAAGAGGGTTGGTGAAGACTTGATTGTGCTGGTTGTCTATGTAGATGATGTTCTTATGACTGGAACTTCAACACAAATGATTGAAGAAGTGAAGAGGGCACTAGATAAGGCATTCACGATTAAGGATCTGGGAATTGCTAAATACTTTTTGGGAGTAGAGTTAGCAAGATCAAAAAGAGGCTTTGTTTTGTCTCAACAAAAATACATAGTTGACATGATTAAGGGGGCAGGACTACACAATGCTGAAGCAGTTGCAAGTCCTTTGCCAAATGGGGTGGATTTCCTGGAAGACAGTCCACAAATCACTAATAGTGATCAATACAGAAGAATAATAGGGAAGCTATTGTACTTGGGATTCACTAGACCAGACATTAGCTATTCAACACAACAATTGAGTCAGTTTTTACAAAAACCTACACAGGTACATTTCAATGCAGCACTACACGTTTTGAAATACCTGAAAGGTACAGCAGCTATGGGATTGTTATATCCAAAGCAATCTAATATTGCTTTAAGGGCATTCTGTAAGAATGATTATGATGATCAAATACAAAGAGAAAATTTGAGGATGAAGGGCTTTAGTGATGCTGACTGGGCAAGATGTAAGGAAACTAGAAGATCAGTGGGTGGGTATTGTATTTTCTTGGGAGATTCTCTCATCTCTTGGAAGGCCAAGAAGCAACCTACTGTAAGTAAGTCATCTGCAGAGGCAGAGTATAGGGCAATGGCAACAGCCTCTTGTGAAGTTAAATGGATCACATACTTACTGAAAGAATTACAGCTAGCAGTAGAAAAGCCAATACCTTTGTATTGTGACAACACAGCAGCAATACACATTGCTGAGAATCCAGTCTTTCATGAAAGGACTAAGCATCTAGACATTGACTGTCATATAGTAAGAGAACACATACAAAGTGGACTGCTGAGCACTCCATTTGTAGACTCAGGAAATCAACTTGCTGATTTGTTAGTTAAATCACTCAATTACAAGCAGATGCTACCAGCAATTGAGAAGATGGGCATAGTTCAATTACAGCAGATAAATAAAGTCAAAAAGTGAAGTTTTTTTTTACAGAACAATTGCAGTTGTAAAGAGGGGGTGTTGAAACAGATCACACAGCAATTGTGCTGTCAATTCCTAACAGAATTGGCGCTTATTTTAGTTAGTGTGAAATGTCTATCTTACCCCTGTAACAGTCTATATAAGCAACTGTAATGTTTACCACAAGACAAAAAGAGGAAATATACACTTTTAATTTTCTCGACTCTTTCTCTCAATTCTTGTTGAATAGTAGGAAACAGAAAGGGAAGAAAGAATTTGTAAGAAAAGGGGAGGAGAGGATTTTATAAGATATGGGTGTATGTACATTGCTTGATCACCCTTTTTAAGGGTAAAGTTCTGAAAGAAAGAACTTGTAAGCTGTAACAGACCATGTAATACACTAGAATACATGGGATACCATGTAGATTAAGAGCCTACATGAATATATTTTATTTAAGAGCAATACACATATATATATAAGGTTCTCCTTCAATCAAGGAGACAAACTGACCCTACCAGCAGCAGCAGCCTTAGGCATGCTTTTTATTAATTACATTGACTTGTGCTTTAACATAAGCAAAGGATAGGAGAGGAAAGGTCAAAAGAACTTGAATGGATTAGGCAGGAGGACAGAGGATTGGGCTCTGGGGAAAAGTAAGGATCAAGTTTGAGACTTTGGTTCGGAATGGTGTTAGCTTGAGCAGCAGCAGGTCATTAGGGCAGTGAACGAGGTGGAGTAATGGGTTTATATACGACAGGCTAAAAGAAGAGAACCTGACACCAGCCAATATCATGAAACCTCAAAAAAAAAATTGTATTGTCAAGCTTCCAACACCTTAATCATTAATCGGTATTTTTAAAATTCTAAGTTAAATCTTAGGATTTGATGTTCTATGAAGAAAACTGATAATATAAAATTAGAGATTCCTATCATTGCATTGCACACCGGTAAAATAAACAGTCAGACAGACTAATACATCAATCAATCCTTAATTATAACATATTGTGTTAATAAACACATACGAATGTACCTTGGCAGTTTCTACCACTATAACACGTAAAACAAAATATATTTGTAACAGACATGTAGACAGGGCAGTATATAATTTTCTAGTAGCTTGATATAACTGGTTTTGCAAAGTTACCGATTCAAGTCAAGTGTGTGAAGAAGCAGAAGGCTCATCTTGTGGTATATCAATCACATGTCTTGCTGGTGGACCAAACATACTCAGCATCACCTGCAAACCACAAATCAAAACTCATTCTTAGATTTTGGGTAGATTAAACTTGCGGACAACTTTGACCATATATTTCATCGATCTACGTTCCATGTCAGATAAAATAAAGTGAAATACCTATTTTCCCCCTAATATAGCTTTAGGAATAAACTATATTAGGGGCAATATAGGTGTTTCACTTTATTTTTTGCTGACATGGAGCATAAATCGATCAAAGGGATGGTCAAAATTCAGCAAATTGTTAGGTATTCTGGTAGTTCCTGTCAAAGTTGGACTTGTATATATAACACTTCCGGGCTAACTATGCAAATGGGAAAAGTTGAAGGGCCACGAATGTAATTTAACCCATAGATTTCCTTCTTCCTTCATGATCTTACTGCACGTTACTGAATGTAATGAGATGAGACAGTTATACTTACTGGCAGAAATACCAGTCCATGCAAGAAACCAATGACAACCAATGCCAGATACATCTGAAAGTAATAAACCTGCAAAACCCACAAACAAAACCATTTTTACACCCCTCAAGTAATAAAATTTAAGCAAAGTTTTCAAAGGTACAGAATACGGACCACAAAAATTTCTGATTTTGAGAAGGAGAGGACCACAACTCCGACAAGCTTTGTAAGGGTAATTCCACTGCCAATAGCAAGTCACAAGAGTACCGAACAACTATTAATAAATGGTTTTATGGCTATCGAATACCCCAATCACATCAAGCACAAATGTGAATGCAAAAAGATCACTAAACAAAATGGTGACTATCAGAATACTACAATCAAGATTATGGTTATATTAGCAATTATAGTCAAAAGCATAAGGATGACCTGAAGACAGAAGCTCCCATGGTACTTAGAGCCTCCTTCGCCCTATGGTTCTTATCCCCATGACTTACCTGCATAGAACACCACAAAACCGTAGGATATTAGTAAATTTCAGGAATTGCATATGGAATCGTGTTAATTATAAATCTTATATTAATCTCTGATAACATGTCATGGAACCAATTGAACTAAAAGCTCAAGCTGATAGCTAAGGCCCAATCATAAATCTTATATTAATCTCTGACAATCTCCATGACAAGAAAAAGAAAAGTTCTGAAGAAGAAGAAAATAACATTTGGTTGGTAACCATTAACAATGCAACACTGTGTTCCACAAATAGCAATTCCTTATTCAGGCCTCCAAAAAATAGAATCTGGGAACACAGGAGCTTGAAGAAAAAGATATAGGGTTTGATACTAACCGAAAATGCATGTGCAATATGCACACAAAACTCAACAGAAATTCCAATTGACATTATAAGGTTTACGACAGAAACCGCATTTAGTTGAACACCCAGAATTGCCATTACACCCTGCAAGATGCAACGTAAAATGTCCCCTGAATTTAGTTGGCATTGACTAGCAACAAATGAAATGATTATGAAAACTGAAATACATATCATTTAATATTTGAAGTTGAAACAAACAAACACCCAGGAGTTTATAATCAGTTTTCATACCATTAGATCCACAACAATCATTAGAAGAACAAGTAGAATGATAGCTGAACTCCAAAAACTGCATTTGAAAGAAACCCAAGAGGATCAAAATATACAATCAGTCAACTAGTAAGAGCTAAATGTATCTCTTACAGTAAATATGAGAATACCTGGCAGTGATAACCAGACAAACAATAAATATAGCACCTGCGAATTATCACATGAGAAACAATAAACATCGCATCTGCATTCTGAAAAGGACATGCTTCCAGAAGAAGAGTAATTGAATAAAAGAAAAAAAGAAAGTAAAAAGAAAAAATCTACGTTTTTGGCCTTTGACAAAGTGAGGGCTGCATTTGGCTAGCAAAACAGGGAAGATCCACTAACTTCTTTCTTGATTACTGATGTGGCAGCAATACTTCAGTTACACATCAGAGCCTTCCACGAGATCAAGTTCAAATAATGTTCTCAATTTCTCTTTGCTAACTGTTGAAACCATAGGTCATGGATTTATCACCAAATGAAACACAGTCCTCATTCACTCTTCACTTTGTCAAAGGCCAAAACCACAGGTTTATTTTTATTTTCTTATGCTTTTCCCAAAAATGCAATATTATAGTTGCAAGGGAATGAGAAGAATTTCAAGAAAGACAACATTATCTTGCAAGGCAGAAAAAGCAACATAAAAGTCGTTCATAACAAGTGTTACATCCATGCATATACAGATACTGACATGCACATGACAGGTGTGGTTAAAAAAAAGCACCTTCACCACTGGAGTGATGAAAGATCCAAACAAAAAAAGAGACTATTCAATAGTAGTCACATTTTAAGAAAATAGTTCTATTAAAATTATAATAATCAAAAGGTCAGAAAAAAGTAAAGAACAAATAATAAGAAACTATATTCCTGTATTTCCCCTTGTTGCAGTTCAACTTTTTGGTTTTTGAGTTCGCACTAGTAAGCTTAATTCTCAAAGTTGTATACTATAGAGTTTAAGTACAATTTGTAACAACTGTTGCAAGAGAGACACACCAGCTGCTGTAAAATGAGAAGTCAAATTGATAAAAGATCATATTAGTTTTGTCTTTTTTATTGACAAAGATATTTGACGGATCCCCATCGAACCCATGACTTCCACCTAAAATTGATGGCAAATATATCAATTAAGTTGAACCAGTTGACTATTATGACAAATTTGTAGTTAATTTAGTAAGAGTCCATATGCAAATTACTGAATCCTTATTTTCTCACTTCCACGTTGAAATTCAAAGCACTTGTTTAATAACTATTTTCAGCCTAAAAGTATATTGCACCAAATCTCGACTAGAAGCTTAGTATCATAAGTTAATAAATTTATGGATCTTCTAATTTGCTTTTATTAAGAAAGTTTCATGCCTTCTTAAATAGTTCTTTGCATAAAAAGAAATAGAGTTCAAAGAACTGCTATATGAAAATATTTTTCAATACTAACCAAGTGCTAGAACAATATTGACCAAAGCGACCCTCCAAATGTCCAGATATTGCTCAAAGAAGATGTAGAATACAGAATATGGGAAGATTTCAATCTGCATCAAGCAAGTCATGAAAGTTAAACTTTTACTTACCATGTTTTTACTTAAAAATAAATATAAAAAAGAATAAAGGATCCAGAAAATCAAAGAGTGATAATAATGAAGAAATATATTGCAGGAGACCAACGTAAAGAATTTCTGGATATATATGCAGGCAAATGATACAGGGAGAATGGTGAAAAAGGACTGTAATTCATCATACAAAGAAGACGTAAAGCCTCTCTACAACTCAATGTATTTGCAAATAAACTTTCCAGGACATATCCATATAATACGACATTGAAAGCACTGGTAGTGATGCTATATTCAGAGCTTTAAAGCAGAACACGGTTTCAAGTAATAGATATTTGTTAAGAATGCATGCAAGGATAAATAGAGAGAGAGAGAGAGAGAGAGAGAGAGAGAGAGAGAGAACATAGAAACATAAGATGGTTTTTCCGTGGATACTTACATCCACCATGCAAAAAAACCTCAAAGGGTTACAACTTTCTCAATAGCAATAACTGAAAAGCAATACAAATAAATCTATATTCATAACAGAAACTCATCACTAAAAGAAAAATAAATCAACCAAGTTATCTCCGTGATTAGATTTTGCTTGGTTACATCACTAAAATTGGGATTTGATATCCAGAAAATGTGGAAAGTATATACAGTTTCCAACACTACCGCATAAGTTGTGCATGGACATTCACCAAAACTGCAAACTCGTGAATGACAATGGAGAAATTGATTGATGTCATTATTAATAAACATCACTACTCAGAACTGGTTAAACTTTTACTCTCGCATTGAATTTCAATTCTGCAGACGGTAGACATAGAGCTCATATTTCGCCAGTCATTTGGACATTCTTCCCTTTCTTATCTTTTGCCAATCGAGTCAAGCTTTGAGCTTGGGTTTCTTAATATGGCAATTCGCCAAATGTGGTATTTAGCCAACTGCAATTATCCAATTATAAACCTCATGCTCTCGGTTATGGGCACGAGGGAGATGGATTAAGATATCTCAAATTGGCTAGTTAGTGAACTTAAGTGCCCTTTATAAGTCTTAGGCAATCATTTCCCCTTTGAGGTACTTTTCAGTGATGAAACTGGACTTAGGCTTGGTTTCTTAATAGAACTACCCTTCTACAAAGCTCCGCTTGATTTATTAATATATATATATATATATATATATATATATTTATATAACATACAAGAAGATAATTGCCTAGCTGCGAGCATGGTTATTGATTTCTACTTAGGCGACAATATTAGCATTTGAATAGTGCAATAACTATCTCATAGAGCCAGAAAGAAAAAGCATATCAGCAACCATACTTTCATTCTCTAATAATCAAAGAGGAAATGGAAATCATAATGAAACCTCTTCATCAAAAACTTGTTTCTAAAGTTTCATTCCTTGTCTCATGGAATCTAAATAAAACATTATACACATCATATTGGACTCAAACCTTCAATGAATCTGAAGCTCTTGAGCTGAATTCCCGTGCAGCTCGTATTGCATTAACATAGTCACTCTAGCAAAAGCCATAAAAAAAAAAAAAAGATGAGATTTCAAATTTTCAAGTTAAACTAGTATTTGAACTAAGATATGTCTTTTCATAGACATCACGCAACTTGTTTGTTAAGCGGAGTGTGATACGTGCGAAACTCCGAAGCTTGTATTACGCCAGTCTCATAGCCTGACAAGCAATTTCAAACAAAGTCAGAAATAATCCGATTTAAAAAGGAAAGGGAAAATGCAAGCCTCACTAACCATTTAGATCCACACTATGGGCATATGCCCCATGACCACCTTTTGCACAATCAGCAGATGGCAGAGCATTAAGGAACCATGGAAGCTTCTCCCTAAATTGCGCAGTAGATGGTCGATCGTTGACCAAATCTGAATGGAGGAAGCACTAGAAACAAACAAACATAAAAAGTCCTTGAAATTGTTGGAAATCATGTAAGCAGTCAAAAATACATTACATTTGCTGCTGCTAAAAAAAAAGAAAAGAAAAAGAAAAGCATTAGCTACTAAACTATCACAGGCATCTTATCAAGTAAGCATTAACTTTCCATGCTCATGTTATTTTAACTTGCTTTTTTCACGCAATTATTAGGTTTATTTTTCATTTCATTCAAGGCAGTTACCAAAAAATTCCAGTTTAGTTGGTAAAATAAAAGATAATAATGGTTATTGTAGAATGACCTTATTGAGCACTAGGGTTTAGATATTGAACAAAACAGATTAGAAAGAATGACCAAGAGAAGAAAAGTGGCATTACCGTTGTACAGTCTTTACACACCCCACTTAAGCCACAATAACCTTCATCTGGAGAGCAGCAAGGTGGCTGAAGAAAAAGAAATACTTAATCCAGTAAACTGTAAATATAGCACAGTTTTATAAACATTTAAGTCGAAGATTGCAAAATAGCAGTAAAACTCAGCAGAAATCATAAAACAGTTATCTATGAATTAACAAAAAATGACAGTTACACTACACATATGTGGTACAATAAAGACAAGTCCTACGTTCATACCCTTCAGTCTTTTCATATGCAATAACTATCTCAGGTCTCAATCTAACCGCCACTTAGAAGCATATTCCTTACCAAATGAAATAACAAATGAAATCAATAGGTTCAGTTCATTATATGCAATTGCTAAAAGAGGAGACTAAGAGTTTGAGATATCACATGTTCCCAAACAAAAGAGTATGAGACAGTTTCTAATAAGGAACTAAATAATTGCTCTCTCTCTCTCTCTCTAGCACACACACACATATATAATCCAATTGCATCATATTGTGTAAGACAATAAGAGACAAGCACCTACCTGATCATCTGGAGGGCAATAAGTACCATTTGTAAACTTCCGACAGCAACTAAAAGCCTCTGGTGATATCCACACAAGAAAGTCATCAAGCCATGAGGCAGCAGGCTTTGCAATGTAGCTTGATTCCGGATTCAGAGATACTCTTGATATCTGCAGCACATGTATTTTGTGTATATAAGTGTTCTACTTTTCACTTTCACAAAAACTAACATAATCTGAAAATCTAGCTGCACCCAGTGCACTGTGAGACTCTTCTGAATAGAAATAGGATTCCGGGTGCTGACTAAAGAAAAGCAAACTGCAAGAGATACAGGCATACTTCTTTGATGGGTTCAAAAGTAAGAAGGCATCATACAAGTAAAGCTTGATTCATTCTACCATTGCATGTGCGCATAAAAATGCATCTTACTATCTAAACCAGTTAACGACAACACCCCATTTTGAGAAAAAAAAAATTAAATAATGCAGAAAATAGAGAGGAAAATTCGTTGTGATATTGCAGAAATTTCTAGATTTTAGAACAATTTTATGACTAATTAGCAAGTCTAAAAGAGTAGAAATTCCAGCATGACTTTTTCTGAGGGTACGTAGACAGAGTTTGTTTCTGTTGTTCTTTCATTTTCTCATTTTTGGTTGCTTGTAATGTTAACATTTGTTATTTCTACCAGGAAATCACCACACGATTAAAGAAATTAGTTCACTCCAATCAAGATATCCACTCTGTAATTGTTATACCTACCCCAAGTTAAAGAAGTTAATGTTCTTTTATTTTTGGGATTAAATACCAGCTTGTCGTATTTACAAGAACTGAAATTTATATTTATTTTATAGCTTCATTAATTTTCAAAAAGAGTAAGTTTCAGTAATTTCCCATACGAAAATTATGGAAGATTTTGGTTTGGAGTGGAGAGCTTTCTTGATGGAGACTTTTTTCTTCCTCATGATAGTTCTCATAGTTCCTCATTTCAGAAACTAAATGAAGATTACAGGTAGATTTATCACATCTTACTTCTCAAACAATCCTAACCCAACATAACCATGTCAGTTCATCCGTTTCTACTATCTTTTCTAAACCACGATCCCTTGTTTATTATGCACATGTAATCTTTTACTATTTCCATTCTCATTTTTTTTACATGATCATAATTAACCAAATACCTTTTCGCTTCAATTCTGATATAGTTCACTTTTTCTAGGTCTCAACTTTACAGTGATCCATAAAGCATGATATGAACTCATTGACATATTATATAGGAGAAACAATTATAAGGTCCCTGTATTTTTACTTAACATACCAGTAGGTCCATAATGTTATTATAAGGTCCTTAATTTTTATGTTATTAACTCTTTAATCCCTCCATTTGTTTTTGTATATGAAAGTACAAAATTTCCCCTAGTTATATAAAGAAAATAACTTATCTTTGAGTTTTCAAATTTAATCAAAATAGTTTTAATGAAGTTGTAGTATATATACACCGAAATTCATATACTTGTGTATATTAATTAGGAATAAGGTACCAAAATATGTTTAAGGTTTTTGGGGAAGTACCAATTTAGGCTCAACGTTCAAAATAGCACCAATATAGGCTTAACGTTTACAACATAATATCAATATAGGCTTAACGTTTACAACATAATATCAATTTAGGCTTAACGTTTACAATATAGCATCAATTTAGGCATCACGTACAAAATAACACCAATATAGGCTTAACGTTTACAAAATAATATGAATTTAAGCTTAACGTTTACAAAATATATACAATTTAAACTAAACGTCATAATTAAATTAATCATATTATATTCTTTCTCTATTAACTTTATATGTTATCTTTTTATTTAGTTCTATATTCTTATTTATTATAATACAATTAATTAGTATTTTTGTCCATTAAGATCTTATATTTGTTTTTCATCAACCATTCCATGACTACTAGATTACATGTATCAATATTATTTTAACTAGTGTTCGAAATATTGTGGATATTCGATTATTTTTAGTTTGTATATATTACATGAGCCATGGAAGTTAGGAGTCATGGAATGGTTGATGAAAAATAAATATAAGGTTTTAATGGGCAAGAATACTAATTACTTGTATTATAATAAATAAAAAAATAGAACTAAATAAAAAGATAACATATAAAGTTAATAGGAAAAGAATATAATATGCTTAATTTAATTGTGACGTTTAGGTTAAATTGAATATATTTTGTAAACGTTAAGCTTAAATTCATATTATTTTGTAAATGTTAAGCCTATATTGGTGCTATTTTGTACGTAATGCCTAAATTGACGCTATATTGTAAACGTTAAGCCTAAATTGATATTATGTTGTAAACGTTAAGCCTAAATTGATATTATGTTGTAAACGTTAAGCCTATATTGGTGCTATATTGAACGTTGAGCCTAAATTGGTACTTCTCCGAAAACCTTAGGCCTATTTTGGTACCTTATCCCTATTAATTATAAAAAGATTTTATTATTTATTCTCTTAAATTTTTATTATCATTTTTCTTTTTTCTTTAATATATTATCTTTAAACTAGCATTATTATTATGAATTTTTAATAAAAAATTTCAAAAATCATATTTTTTTATCCCAAAGAGTTTATTAGAGATAAAAAAAGCACTTCTGCAATTTTATATAGTTCTACGTACTCCTCTTTTGATAATTTTTATAATATTTTTCATTCATTCTTTTGATGAATAAGTTCTAAGATATTAAATTAAAGCTTTTTTTTTATTAAGATGTAGAGGACAAGGAAAGGAAGCCTGAGACGCCCCAACTGAGTTGGCACCCCAGACGACCACCTCTGAACCCAAATCAATAAAAAAGAATAAAAAATACAAGCAATGTCAAAGAGTGAATAGGCAAAACTAAGCAAACCGACTGTTACAATTGTCCCAAATAAAACTAGAACAAAATTGAGGATGTGAGTCCCATCAGTGAGGCTCCGAATTGATCCTGCCAAAGTTGTCCGACGCATCTGCAACCTGATTACCTTCCCGAAAAACGTGTGACACAACGAATTGCATTTCACGAAGCAAGGCGCGACACTCCTGATGCTGCTCCCAAGGGGCCGATAAGTCGGCGTGTCGAAGGAGAGATACCACATAGGTCGAGTCACTTTCAAACCAAAGACAGTGCCAACCCTTATTGTAGGCCATGTGAATTCCATAGAGCGCAGCAGAGACTTCCGCAATATTTGCACCAGGGAGCAAGTAGACGGGAAAAGCAAAAGAACCCACTGAGTGTCCAGCAGAATCTCGAAACACACCTCCACAACCGGCATTGATAGTGGTAACCGAGGCATCCGAATTAATTTTAATCCATCAGCGGACCGACAGAATCCTAGACGCACGGGATCGACGAGGCAACAATCGTAGTGTGAAGCAGATCAAGTTCAACAGTTCAGTTCCAAACAGAGCCGAATGACAGAAGATCAGTCCGACGAATTTGAAGCCAAAGAAGTCTTAGCGCGGAATGAATATTAGGGGACAAATCCAAAAAAATGGAGTCGTTACGGGTCTTCCAAATTACCCAAAACACATGTAGGACTACACTGCACCAAAGAGCCGAAATCTGGGAACTAAACCTTTGATCTGCAGCCCAACTAAGCAGCTCCCCAACAGACGAAGTGATAATTCGCCGGCCAAACAGCAAGGACAGACTCTGCCAGCAAACCAACAATCCACAAACAAATGATGCATGGACTCGCAATTCTCAAGGCATAAACAACGACAGGAGACAAACATACCTCGAAGCCGCAGGGCATCGTGGGTGGGGAGATAACCACGCAGAGCGCGCCAACAAAAGAGAGTGTGCAGGCGGAATGTATTTTCGCCAAAGAAACCGATAAATCGCTAATGATGACGGTTCATTCCCCACCCATGCATAGAAAAGCTTGACCGTGAAGCCCCCCTTATCCGTCGGTGAAAGCATGCTCTGTAGTCGAGCTAAGGTCTCACTATGCCCCATGGGAACCAAACCAACTAGTTTGCGGGTCGCCTCAGCAGACTCTATCCAATCCTCAATATCATCCTCAGAATGTTGCATCTTACTAACACCTCGAACATCATCCTGCTCACCCACCCTCGGGAGGTTCAGGAGCATGGGGATGCGAAGGATTTGCAAAAAGACGGCTACTCTGTGAACAACCCTAGTTGCTGGTCTTGCTCTCATCTTGGAAGGCTAGGTTTGGAACTCTCTAATAAAAGGACCTTTTTAATCACATCACTTGACTGCCAAGGTCAGCACCGGGTATTGTAGGGATTGTCAAACTTGTGGAGCGGGAGGTGTCTGGAAAGAAGGGGCAGCAGAAAAAATGGTAATGGTTGGTGTAAGCCGATACAGATAAAGAGGTGTACGTACTTGCTTGCTTGGAGATAGGTACGACCCGTGTTTTTTCGATGAAAATCTCTCCCCCGATTACGGGACAAACTATGTTGCCGGACCATCCTATTAGAATTGAAATGAAAGCATACATAACATCGAAAGAGGAAGGAAAGACTAGACGACCGAGTCTACCTTAGTGTGGCCAGGGGAAGTGATGTTATAATCGAAACAACTAGTGCAGCTTTAGGAAGTACGGTATCAATCAGATCTTCAGCGTAACTTACCCTTTTCTTTTGAGCAAGGATTTGCCTTCCTCTTTGAGACTACCTTCCAATGAAAATGGATAATTACGCTAGGATCTTGCTTACTATTGACTTTCCTCTAAGAGCAAGTTCAAGTTTTATGCAAAGTGATTTCCGAAAGCTCCCGCCAGATACAAATGTCAGAGGGATCACGACCTCTCCGGATGGTAGTTATCACACACAAAACCTGAGGTAAATCGGGTAGATCCATCCAGACTCCATCCACCATAAAATCCTTCAAAGGAGCAATGAGACGACGTTGATCAGAAGGACAGTGCCCAACCCTATTAGCAACCATCGGAATAATCCACTCAGATGTCCAAAATTGGAGCCGCGTTTCCTCCCCAATCCACCACAAACAATGCTCCCTGAGAATAGAATAGACAACACGAACCGATCCCCAAATGGAAGAATTGAGCACACGAACTTGAGGCAGCTCGGAAGCCACAAGGAACCACGAACGTAACAAGGATAACCAAGCAACGTCAGAGAAGAGCAGACCCCAAGCCAGTTTACCCAAAAGAGCAGTGTTAAATCTCCCAAGTTGTTTAACACCTAAGCCACCATCTCTGACCGACTTAATGCATATGTGCCATGGAACCATTACCAATTTCCCCTCAAATATATCCCCACTCCAAATAAAGTTCCGAATGTGCTTGGTTAGACGTTTAAGAAAACTCGAAGGCCATTTATAAACTGCAAAAGAATGAGTTAGGGAGCTAGTGATTACTGCGTTGACAAGAGTAAGCCGACCTGCCATGGAGCGCGACTTCCCCTTCCAATGGGAAAACTTGCAAGAGATCTTATCCACAATGGCCGACAAGTGAGACAATCTGGGGGCACCACGGAAGAGAGGGACACCAAGATAACGGAACGAGAGCAATCCAATCCATATTCCACTAATCCCAGTCAAAAGTCTCCTCCGCCTAGCCGCTACTAAAGAAGGATTATGACTTTTGCCAATTAACATGCTGACCAGAGAGAGAACCATAATGCGTAAAAATCTCATGAAGGATCCTGACATTAGAATAAAAAGCTTTACAGAATAGTAGGACATCATCAACATAGAGCAAATGAGTAGGAAACTGAGACAAACGGGAATAAGTCATAGGAATAAGTCTTCCAGCCGACACCAAAGACGAAAGTAGTCTGCTAAGGTAATCCTCCACAATCCCAAATAAAATTGGAGACAAAAGGTCCCCCTGAAGAACTCCTCTAGAGCAGGAGAAATAGCCTTGAGGACCCACTAAGGCCATAATAGAAATCCGAGTAGAAGAAAGAATATTAAGGATCCAATCGCAAGACTGAAGGGAGAAGCCAAATGGCTGAAGAAACTCAAGTAAAACATTTCAATCAAGCGTGTCAAAGACGTTCCGAATGTCAATTTTCATACCCATATTACTTCCAAAACATTTCTTGTCAAGAATATTCACACCTTCAGAAGCCACAGCAATACAATGATGGATGTTCCTTCCTTTTACAAACCCAAACTATTTGTCAGAAACAATCTTGTACCTGACCCAACCTATCCGCGAGGATTTTTGTTATTATCTTATAGCAAAAATTGCTCAAAACAATTAGGCAAAATTGATCAATTTTAATTGTACCATCCACCTTGGGAATCAGAGCCATGATGTTTGAATTTAGGCCCGGGGTAATGGAACCATGTTCAAAGAACCAAAAAACCATAAGACACACATCAGCCACAATAATATCCCAAAAGGACTAAAGGAACTCACTGGTAAAGCCATCCGGACTCGGGGCGCTACTGGGGTCCATAGCCATGACATAATCCTTAATTTCAGAACTGCTCGGAACACGGGTAAGGGAGTCATTGTCGTCAGCAGACACAAGACTCGGGATGATATCATGAACCCGCGAAAGATCCACCAAACTCAAAGGGTTAGAAAAAAGGTTGGAGTAGTAAGAAACAATCTGAGTAGAAATCTGATCAGGGTCAGTGATCAACTCACCGTCCACCTCCAATTCCACAATGCCCCGTGAAGCCTTCTTCTGATTGGCAGTGCGATGGAAGAAAGCGATGTTCCGGTCCCCCGCCTCGAGCGGCTCTTCTCTTTTAGGTAAATCTCCTTTTGCAATAAAAAACGATCTAGATCCGCATGAGCAGAAACCTCGGGCAACAATATCCAACTGAATGTTATGAAGCTTCTCCTCACATCTGGAAATGTTGACATCAAGGTTACCAGAGACCTCACGGTTCCACTATCGAAGCACTTGACGAAGATCTCTCAATTTATAACCAATTAACTGCATTGGTGCAACTAATTATATAAAAATTAATAAATCAATTTCTTAATATTGGAGAGATCATGATTATGTAGGAAAAAAGAAAAAAAATATAAAATAGGAGAAATAGATGTTTCATTATTAAAACAAAGAGTAAAAGGTAATTTTGGTATTTTAACTTTTATTTAGTCTAATATGACCATTGACTCAAACATAAGGACCGAAGAGTTGTGGGCCTACAATGTCTCCTTGATTGAAGGAGAAACTTGTATGTATATGTGTATTGCTTTTAATTAAATATATTCATGTAGGCTCTGAATCTACATGCTATCCCATGGATTTCTCTCTATTTCCATGGTCTGTAACAATTTCTAAAACCATAGGGACTAATTAGTGTATTAAGTAAAAACATATGGACCTTATAATTGTTTACCCTATTACATATGCAGTATAGAAAAAAAAAAGTGAGATAGAAATTATTCAAAATCTCTTTAGAATATACTCAGGATGTCAGATATTTGAACATTGTACAAACTGAAGTGGTGTAGTGATTTTAATATACACGGAAATGTGTAATATTCTGAAAATTGGCCCTATAGAACAGCTTAAAAGGCATATTCATGGTCACATGCAAAGTAAGATGAAAAACTTATCCAACTTAATATTCAGTTTTTTAGGAGAAAAAACAATTAGTCCTCCTATTACCTCATTCAAAAGAGAGTTTGAATCACAATGGCTGATGGAGCATAGTTGGTTTGTTTGTTGTGATTCCAAGCTGTGAAAGCAAGCATTTAAGATCATACAGAACTACAAATGGAAGAAAAAAAACCAAAAAATTCACAATTATGAAATACAACTCCTAAAAAAATAAAAAAAGGCATAAGATAATTTATAGTAGAAACAACATCAACCAACAATGACAATTTTTCTTGCGTTAACCGTGGGATCAAGCTCTTTACTAACTATTTTCCCCTTTTTGAATGACTGAAAACAAAGCTTAATATTTCTAGTAAGCTTGTTGTGTTAGACAATTTATTGATCTTTTATTTCATGATTCTGATAACAACCCATGAGAAATTATCCTTCAGTAATTTCACCCAAAAATCAAGTCAAAGTGCTGGTGTAATTTGTAAACCAAGATAAAGGAAGAACAATCTCTTTTATTTGATCATATTTAATTACATCGATATATACACATTTTGTATGTTATACAAGGTAAGTGCATAAATCCTATTCATGTTGATTCCTATGATTAAGCTACTAATAAGGAACGGTAAGCTGGTGCCAGACTATAACGTCTGTAACACTCCCCTCAAGCTGGAGCATAGATATTAATCACGAACAGCTTGGTACAATTATAATTGATACGAGTTCTTGGCAAGGGTTTGGGAATATATCTGCTAATTGGCTCCTTGTTCTGACATATGGAGTTGAAATTGTAGTCTCTTCCAACTTTTCTCCAATAAAATGACACATTGACAGTCAACCTCTATATGCTTGGTTCTTTCATTAAACACGTGGTTGTTGGCAACATAAACAGCCGCTTCATTGTCTCACACATATGGAGCCATATAGCTCTCTCGCAATGTGAGATATTTAACACACCCATCACGCCCAATTCATTTGGAGCGTGAAGCTAATATTAGCGAGGAACCCAACATTGAACCACGACTCTGATACCATGTAAACAAAGGGTAACTTATCCCAAAAGGTATCTCAAAGGGAGAGGATTGACTCACACGTATAAGGAGCAATATAGCTCTGTCATTAAGAAATGTGGATATTTAACACACATCCCTCACGCCCAATTCATTTTGAGCGTGAAGCTAATATTAGCACGGAACCCAACGTTGAACTATGACTCTGATGCCATGTAAACACATAGAAAGGAAGAACAATCTCTTGTATTTGATCATATGTAATTACATCTATATATGCACACTCTGTATGCTATACAAGGTAAGTACATAAATCCTATTTATGTTGATTCCTATGATTAAGCTACTAATAAGGAAAGGCAAGTTGATGCCAGACTATACTGTCTGTAACATAATTGTTCTTCCATCCCTCCTCCAATACCCTCAACCAGGCACACCCTAAGTGATCATAAAACACGAAATTATTCCTCCATCAAACTACAAAAGGACATGTTTTGTTTTCAACTTCTAATGACTAATATCTATGACTCACACTTATGAGTTCTAGTATTACAGTTGCACAATTAGACACATTATTAGCACATGTGCATATGAAATATGAAAAAGACTGAGTGAGAAGGGGAAACAAGATAGCCAAAGGCTGAGTACCTATAGTTGTAATTCTTGACAACAAAATACAACGGTGGCCCAATTCTCAAATGTTCAGTAAGATTACTGAAATAACCCTGAGACATAATGCAAAATTTAGTGAACTTCAGGTTTAAAAATGAAGAGAAATACTAAAGAGAAGTAAAATTAGATAAATTAATCAGGTAAAGAGCTCAAACTTGAAGGTAAGAGTCCCGAGGAAGAACAATCTGTTGCTCCAAACCTGATTCAATCCTTGTAGATAGAGCCTATATACATATAAATATAATATACATGCATACAAAGTTATGAAGGTTTAATATATTTGACAAAAAATATGACTCAAGTCATTTAAGTTGAACTTACAATGCTTGCCAAAGTAAAGCCAACAAATACAGCAACTACCACTAATTTAACTCCCCAATGCCCAATAATTGGTGCATGAACCTCCTGAAATGAACGATGACACAAAACATTAAGACTTCTCTTAGGACAGCAGACTATACAAATGTGAACATAGCTAGCTGTAATAGTATGAACAAATGTGAACATAGCTAGCTATAATGGGTGCAGATTTGGAATCCATGCATTTAAGATTTAACGGTTTTGTTATAGTATGAACAAATGTGAACATAGCTAGCTGTAATAGAAGAATTCCAGGCAGCAATCAAAGAGCAATTATAGGGATTAGTATATCTGTCCACTTCCTATTCTCATTCTTGTGTATGTATGTATGTATATATATATGTATATATGTATATATTTATCTTAAATTTAATATATTCATGTAGTCTCTTAGATTACATGGAATCCCATGTAATGTTGGCACTAGATTAAATTAAATTGGTCAAACTTATAATAAAGAGACGTGTTGTTTAATGAAGAGTCATGTTGTTTAGTGAAGAGTCGTGTGTTTTAGTGAAGAATCATCTTAGACTCTAAATATTTACATTGTAATTGAGTCAAGTTGAGAGATCTCCAAGAAATTGGTATCAGAGCATCAAGGGTCTTAAGGGCTTGTGAGGATGGGCTACAGAAATAAATATTTGTGAGATTAAACACATGTTTGTGTAAGAAAAAATATTGGCACAAGGAGAAGCCTTATAGGTTCAAATGGAAGAGATTGAAGCATCTGCAAAAATTGCGGAAAAAAGAAGAAGAAAAAACCGGAGATCATTTGGTGACAAAGGGCACCGAAAGTTGGTGAGAAAGTGCATCAACAACTATTGATTATGATGAGAAGTGCATCATGTAGTGAAGATGAGGAGAAGTGCTTCACAAAGATGATAATATGGAGAGATGGTTCTTCAATAATTTAAGTTTGGTGAGAAGTGCATCAAAACAAATCGATTTGGTGAGAAGTGCACCGAGAAGCAGGTTGTGGGGAGAAGTGCTCCAACTACAATGGTGATGATGGGAAGTACATCCGTCAAAAAATAAAATTATAACTTTGAATCACGAGGGATTGTGAATGAAGTCGATGTTCATGTTGAGTAATGCAAGACGGAGGATCAAATGAGGGATATTTTCACAAAACCACTTAAAGCCACTTGGTATATAAATCTTCAAGAAAATGTAGAAAGCTTGGAAATAAGAAGCAAGTTTAATTTAAGGGAGGCATTGTTGGCACTAGATTAAATTAACTTGGTTAGAATTATAATAAAGAGTCATGTGTTTTAGTGAAGAGTAATGTATTTCAGTGAAGAGTCATCTTAGGCTATAAATATTTACATTGTAATTGGGTCAAGTTGAGAGAAAAATAGACAAATCAGAAAAAAAAACTATTTTTATTGCATTATTATTCTTTGTTTATTCTCCAAACTTCAGTTTATCTCCTGCATGTATTACTTTCTATTTACATGGTATTGGAGCCTAGTTGAGCTTCTAGGTTTCGGTTCATGTTTTGGTTGTCTGAGTTGAGTTTCTCAGATTGAATTTGTTTCTTTTCCTATCCTTTCTTTGGGTCTGCCCTAGAGAGCAGTCATTTTCGGGTTTGCCACAGCAAGCAATCACTTATGGGTCTGCCTAGAGAGCAACCAATTTTGGGTTTGTCTTAGAGATCAACCACTTTCGGGTCTTCCCAAGAGAGAAGCCACTCTAACTCCACCTTTTCTGGAGTTGTGTTTTTTATCTAATCACATCTCAGCCCTGCTCACTTCTAGTTTTGTCTCTGTATTTCCAGTGATAATCTCCAGTTATTTCAAACAAGTTGTGTCTTTACTAAAGCTTTGTTGGGTTACCTATATCTGTAACAAGTTGGCCATGATTGTTACCTATGCTCCAAGTTGGCCATGATTGTTACCTATACTACTTTTGGCAATTTACACTATATAGATAAAATTAGATGGGATATTAAATGGATTTCATCTTTCTAAACTAAAACTTTGAATATGTTTTTGTACATGTATATATATGTGTCCCTATGCGCACTCTTGCATGAAATTTTTGGTTCCAAATATAAAATTTTATGCTATTTTGTGTGCTACATCAACTAAATTTGTTCAAAATAATCCCAAAGCTATTTTTGAACAATCTGAAGCATATGTTCTTAGGTGTTTGATAAGGAAAATTGTTTTTCGTATCATGGCCAGTATAACCAAGGATCCAAAAGGATATGACAATGCCACCCACAGAGAACAAATATTGGTCAAGAAAACACTAAAAACACGTAAATCTGACCAGAGATTAATGATGGAGATGGAGAATCAACACCGGAGAAAATGAACGAAGGCTGAAAAAGTGTTGGATGCATTGCCACGCGCTGGCACATAGAAGACCCAGAAATTTTTAAGTGCCAAGTGAGGTATACACACCCAGAACGTCTCTATAGGTTAGAGACCCGAAGTGTCTGCACTCTAGGGAAAACCTAGCAAACTTCAGAAAAATTGACCGGAAAAAGGAACACTGGTCGCAAGGGTAGGCTCTGATACATCAACAACAACAACAAAGCCTTAGTCCCGAAATGATTCGGGATCGGCTAACATGAACCGTCATACGAAACCGTGAAATTAAGTTGTGTCAGCCTCCACTCGTCCTATCCACCGTCATATTTTCCTCAATTTCCAATAAACTCATATCACTCTCAATCACCCTCTCCCAAATTTGCTTAGGCCTTACCCTGCCCCTCACCATTGCATCCCTTTGCCACTCTTCAATCCTTCTAAGCGCATCAAACGCTATTCGTCTTACATGGCCAAACCACGCTTATCAAAAAAATTATATAATAGTATCATGATAATTATTGATCACATCATTCAAATAATGCTTAACTTGTTAAAATTAATTATATTAGTTTGCCACTACATCAAAAACAAAATATGAAAAGAGAGACAGTCAGGAGAACATGTGGAAAAAAGATGAAAGAGAGGTGAGGGAAGGATTTGTGCAAATTATTGCTATTAATACGTGATTTGAAATTCCATCAGTTCATGTGTTAAAATTCATTCATGGATTTTAACAAATCGAAATATTCTCATTTAAATATCTACTAAAACAATGTATATGGAATGATAAATCATATACAAAAGCTATTCTTGTGTCTTACTTAACATGGTATCAGAGCCTGTTAAACCAAGTGGTTAAGGTTCAAATCCTGACTACCCCATTTATTAATGGAAATCCAACACATGGTAGAGTGGGTCTTTGTTGTATATACTTTAAGTCCAAAGGACACTTGCGTGCAAGGGTGTGCCAGAGATAATATATAAAAACTATCCTTGGACCTTACTTTATCAATGTAGAAAATGGAATTTCAAATTCCAATTCCCCCCATCCAAATGGACCCTAAGAGATTGCAATTCTCAAGATGTTCCAGAGTAATGCTTAACTCAATTTATTCATAACCCCAATCTCGTAGTAATTGAAATCAGCCAAATAAAATCCTTTTTCTCCGTCTCTTCTCTTTTGTTCAAGTTATAGTTTGTAACAAACCATGTAGTACACTTGGAATACATGGGATACCATGTAGATTATACGCATATAGGCCTAATGCTCCTCTAGCCTCCTTAACTTGTCCAAATTGGTCATTTCACCCCTCCAACTCATCGAATGTCCCATTTACCCCCTTAACTCCATAAAATGGTATTTCTCACCCCTTTAATTTGTCCAAATTGATCATTTTACCCCTCCCCAACTCATCGAATGTCCTATTTACCCTCTTAACTCCATAAAAGTAGTATTTCTCACATTTTATGATCCTATTTACCCCCTTAACTCCATAAAAGTGGTATTTCTTACATTTTTATAGTGCAAAATTAATAGGACTTATTCAAATGGGTTTGAAAATATTCTTTTGAATATGAACTTTTTTATTTTGTTTTAGTTTGATAATTATATTGATCCTTCATGTGTTTATTACAATAATATTATATTACAATAATTAAATAATCAAAATTTAACTAGCCAAAAAAGTTGAAAAGAGAAGGAATGAATAAAAGAAATAAATAACAAGAACATTAATATAAACAAGTTAAAGACATTATATGTAGGGATAATGTACCAAAAATAGGCTTATGGTTTTTGGGGAAGTATCAATTTAGGTTCCACGTACAAAATAGCATCAATGTAGGTTTAACGTTTAAAAAAGAGTATCAATTTAGGCCTCGATAATGGATTGTAAGGGGTGAGAAATACCACTTTTATGGAGTTAAGGGGGTAAATATGACATTCTATGAGTTAGGGGGGTAAATGGACAAGTTGAGGGGGTGAAAAATTACCACTTCTATGGAGTTAAGGGGGTAAATAGGACATTCGATGAGTTGAGGGGGTAAAATGACCAATTTGGACAAGTTAAAGGGGTTGGGGGAGCATTAAGCCTACGCATATATATACAAGGTTCTCCTTCATTCAAGGAGACATTGTAGGGCCACAGCAGCCTATAACAGTCCTATAGCACCCGAAGCATGCTTTAGTTGACTTACGCATGCTTACATTTATTACATTGACTTATTCTATAATACTCCCCATCAAGCTAAAACATTGAAGCATGGATCTACAGATAGAGATAACATAGTCTTAAGAGAATACCACTCGAAACAAAATAAAACATAAAAAACTCAAGATACTTCAGGATATCAAACATAATTGGGAGATGCAACCCAGAAGAACAAATTGGATAGACGGAATGTAGATGACAAGACGACAACAGAACAACAATCCTCGTCGGAAACGGAGAAACAGATGGCAATATAAACATCGTGCAAGAGGCTGCCAACAATGTCAACAGAAAGGACATTCACTGGAAAACTGATCGAACAGACACGTTGGAAACAAAGAGGCGACGTCGGTGGAAGAACTGAAACTTGGAACCCTAGGTCCAAACAGTCTGCTCACAAGGCATACAATAATGCTGAAAGAAACAGTCTGTTCACAAAACCGAAAACAAATTCTGGAATCTCAATCCAGAAATCCAAAACAGAAGCCAAAACAAGGCTCTGATACCATTTAACAAACCATGTAGTACACTTGGAATACATGGGATACCATGTAGATTAAGAGACTACATTGATATATTTTACTTAAGAGCAATACACATATATATCAAGGTTTTCCTTCAATCAAGGAAACATTGTAGGGCCACAGCAGCCTATAACAGTCCTATAGCACCCTAAGCATGCTTTAGTTGACTTAGACATGCTTACATTTATTACATTGACTTATTCTATAATATAGTTTTACTCCTAGAGTGGTATAGTGCTGATCCTCTTATGGTACACATCATCCTAGGTCAACCTGTTGCCTTCTTTCTTCATGCGTCTCTGACATGCTACACTTTCATACATCGGATTTGCGAGCTTATGATGGAAATGCGCAAACCATCTCAAATAAATCATCTTCTAAGCTTATGTTCACCAGAGGTCCACAAGCCACTTCTACCTTCCGATAAAAGTTCTAATTCCCAATCTGATCCATGAATGAATTTCTACACATCCATCCTAACATTAACATATTTTCCACAATAACGTTTAGGATGTCTTGCTCCTTTAGTAGGCATATTTACTATCATGGAATTTACATAACTTTCTATAAATTATCTTATAGTTGGATAGTATTTGATATATGACAGCCTAGTTGCATCTCTCCATTTCACCACCCTGCTTCAATCCTAAGATTTTACCACTCTTTTAACACACTCAATAAATACAGGATAGTATCACATCATAAGTTCCAAATGCTCTTTTGATACTCAAAATGACATACACCAGTCAAACATGAGGGGAAGAAATTATATTTAGCTTGAAAATTAAAAGTTACCTTCATATATCTAGCTAGCAGCCCAGGTTTTCTCTGATATTCGCCTATGATTTACCAAAATATTTGAATAAGTGTATAGATATAAATTAATTTATAATGAAAACAATAGGCTTTAGGGACCATTGCACAAGGTAAAAACAGAGAAACTAATAATTTTCCTGTTCCAACTGATACCTTCATTAGGCCCTCCAGAAGATGAAGGAACCTTTATGCACGGAAAACAGTCGATCCTATTATCCTCTGCTCTCTGGTAGTCGAATACAATCAGTGCAACAAAAGCTGTAACTTGCAGAAGGAAGTCGAGCAGAACAGCCAAGGCTACAGAAAAACAGATCTGTAAATATCAAAGATTTTTAAGAATATATAACATCTCAAGGTCTATATTATAATAATAAGCAAGATAGTGGACCTGCAAACATGGAGAAAACACGACATGCTGGCATAGGAATGAAACTTCCAACAGCAAATGCCAGGATCTCAGACAGACTAGCGAGTGTTATTGATGGACCAACTTCAACCAGCGCATTACTTATGCATTCCTCCAAAGGTAACTCAAATGACTGCCGTTTGACAGCATGCACCAAAATACACATGTTATCCACTCCCACCTGAAGATTTTAAGGGAGTGAACGAAATAGGAATATAATAATTTTCATTTCAATATGAAACAATCAAATAACTACAATCTGACAATAAAAACTGTTGCAAAATCAATAAACATGATAGGCTGAAAGAGATATGTTGTTGAACTCAAAAGAACTCGTGAAAAATCCGTGCAAAATCCATCGACAAACAAGTGCTTTAGAGGACATAAGTGGGATTTAACCATTTCAAAGGCACTAGACAAGAACATGTTAATGAGACAGTAAAAAACTATTAGATCTTTACACAGCTGTACCATAAATTTACGATATTACTTTTGCTATCTCTCTCTCTCTCTCTCTCTTTGAATTATTTACTAAAACAGAATAAGTCCACATTAGCATCTGTCATGGATAATTAAACAGGAGTTTTATAGTGATCTAGCTCTGAAGCTAAGATGTGTTCTGGTGGCAAAAGCCTTGCGACAGTACTAATTCAGTATGCATCTTGTTATATAAGCATAGAACTGAGGATCAAATCAGATGAAACCACACCCACAAAACGGTATTAACACAAGACTGGCACTTGCAAAGACATTGAACTTACTGCCAAAACGAGGAAAGGAATGACTTCCATTATTATCAGTGTGGATTTAACTCCAACAGCACTGAAAAATCCAACAGAGCCAAGTACAGAAAGCATAACAAGCATAACTCCAGAAAGGCCAAGCAGAACCTAGAAACCAGTTGTTCAAGATGTTAAACCAAATACCATAAAAGCAAATCTGAGAATTTGGTAGAAGAATGTTAAAAGTATATAAGAAATTACTAGCAAATACATTATGTCCCCGAACAGAACATGGCAACAAACCCATGGATATGAAAAAAGATTAACTCATAAATTCACATGTATATGGCTTATGATGTTGACTTACTACAAAGCATTGTGCTGCTAGGGAAATAGATTGACTCAAAGAAGTAAATTTGCACTGAACCCAACACTTTTACTTTATGCTTCTAAGGGTGATAAAAATTCCATACCCTAGAGCGTTAGAGCAAAGTGCGCATGCTACTTCACTTTCAAAGACAAAAGTCATAGGCTGATTGGCCAGTACTTCAATCTGTCAAACGAGCTTACCTATGAATCTTCTATATATTAATCCACACTCACCAACTATTGTCCCCTAAAATTTGCTTCTGTTATGGGTTTATACAAATCATTGCAGTCACATCTTCATCCAAAAAGTTCCAGGTAAAACTTTGCACCATCTATACATAAGATTTTTAAAGAATGAGACATATGATAATTCCCATTTGCTAAAGAACATAATTTTAGAGCCAATTTACTTGCAGAAAAATGGGTTTCGTCTTGCTTCCACTCTACTCCTAAAATATAGACATACATCACCAGCTCTATTCTTGATTACTCTTTATCATGCAATCTAGATCGTGGTTGTATTGAAATTGATGTAAATCCTAATACTATCTGTCAATGAACCAATTAAAATAAAGCTTAATAGTTAAGGCCCAACAATGTTTAAGCAATGCTCAAGATAAGAATACTAGTGGCAGGAAACAATGTAAAAATGATCATGGGCAGTAGGCAAAAATACAAAACAGAATTGCTGAAAGTGGTGGCAGCCATAGGTAATAACTTGTTTATAGTGGTGGCAGCGCAAACAGCAGCTTTGGGTCTTCAAATACCATTAAGACCCAAATTTCTGATCATTCTGATTTTTTCGCGAGCCTTGGCGCAACGGTAAACGTTGTTGTCGTGTGACCAAGAGGTCACGGGTTCGAGTCTTGGGAGCGGCCTCTTGCCAAATAAATTGGCAGGGGAAAGTACACCCTTGTGGTGGGACCCCTCCCCGGACCCTCGCTCAGCGGGGACGCGTAGTGCGACCGGGCCGCCCTTTTTTTTTTTTTTTATATCCTCCAAAAAGGAATTAGACCTCTGAGAGCTGTTTCATGGATCTGAAAGAGTACTTGGGTGTTCTCCCCATAATTTAAAAGTGTACTATGCTTGAATCTAATTGAGGAATGCAATATTAGAAGAACTGAATCACGAAAAGAAGAGGGATTCTAGTTGTAAGTAATATAATGGATTCAAAGCACCCTTGCTGCATGGTCACTGTCATAAATGTATATATCTGTATAGGAATCAGATTCCTTAGTTATAGCCTTGATAATAGGAATCAGATTTAATATGATTCATTCTTTTGTAGTTAGTAGTCTTTTGATGTATTTATATATGTGTAATCTTTCTCATTGACATATACAGTATATTTCTCCCATTCTCCCTGTTTACAGTCAGGATTAACTGTTCTCCTGTGTTCTTCCATAAAATAATAATAAGTGCTAGAAATGTCTGCTTGAGATTTCAAGTGTCAAATCTTTAAAAAAATTGAGATTTGATTACTTACTAATATTAACTTGAAATATAAAAATTAATAATTATCCAAAATTTGAAAGGGTGTCCTTAAGGGCACAATGAATTTCTAATCAATTAATTAATTATTTATTTTAGTACATTGTGATGTGCTAAAACATCAATGGATTCAATAATATTGATGATAACAGGTATTAGAAATTGATATTCCTCATTTTTATTCAATAATGTTATATTAGTTCCTTGATTTTGTCTAGTTGACTTCTTAGTCCGTGAGCAAAAACTTATTCTAACTTTACAATAAGGGAGGCACTGAAAATACCAGGCCAAAATTGAAAAAGATCAAAAAAGAATGACAAAAAGAAAAAAAATACACTGACTGAACAGAATTACAGGCAACAAAAATCCAAGCGGAAAAATTATTATTGAAGGATTTGAAACACATGCATATCGAACCAAACGTATAAAGTAAACAACTTTAGAACTAAAGGCACATTTTAGAGTGAGATACCTTGGACGAGAGATAGAATGTAGACCAATGATGGACATCACCCAATGTCACAGATATATAAGCAAACATCACAATGTAACTCACCTGAGATAAAATAAATAAATAAACAAATGAAAAGGTAAAAACGGAAAGGAAATAATCTGCTTTATATATAGTTTCCAATGATAGTAAAGAGCTGCATACTGTGCATCAAACGTAGGCTAATATTAAAACATCATTCAACAGTGACTTACTAAGATGGTTATAACATCTGCAGTACTTTCTCTTTTCAATTCTTCCTCAATTGAGCTCTCGCTCGAGTATGATAGAGTAAGATTCCTAGACTGCACCATTGGTACCAGCTCCTCCTGTCCTCCAAAACTGGCTCATGTTATTAAACAGATGCAATATTCAAAATTAAAGCAACAATTGCTTTTCAGTTCCCTCTTTTCCAGCAATCTGGAGAAGAACATACATTCATCAGATGACACAGAATGAAGAGCAGCTAGATAACAACATGAAGCTCTACACTCCTGGAGAACAAAAAAGTTCAGGCCTACTAGTTGAAGCATCTAAATGTAAGAATATTTGAGACTTTTTTTCCAATAACTTGCTATGATCTATTGTTCCATATAGGTGACCGCTTCACATCTCTCTCTCTCTCTCTTTTCTACCAAGGTATAGGGGGAAAATACCAATCACCATAGCAAAAAATGTTACACGGGCTGCTAGAAATAGGTCTGTAAAACCCCCATGCTGAAACCAAGATTGTTCTTACGTTTCAAGGAATATGATCAATACCTGTGGATGCATCTTCTTCTACTTGCAATGGTAATGTTGTCCTAATAAGTAATACTAATTGTACTGCCTATCCTCTTTCATTCACAATTACGTTATAAATTCAAGTGCCATAAATTATACGACTATAAACACAGAGTATCCTAGCTTGACTTCAACTTTTCTAGTGTCAAATTGGCAAATGCTAACAAGAAAATAAATATTGGTAATTAATGTATTAAATAGTATTGGTAATTAAAAATTATAAGTTAACATGTAATGTGCTATTCTTTTCAACTGATATCAAGTGTATTGATTTTATAAAAAACAAGGGGGCGTGACCCACACCCTGCCCTCCACCTTTTCTTTTCTGCTTTAATGAAGCTTCAGGAGGTGATAAACTAAAAGTTAGTATATGATATGACGTTATTTATCAACAAGCATATTACATTTGAGATCAAGTTTGTCTAGAAGCATAAAATGCTTTATAATTAATCCAAATAAATAAAAGAAAAATTTATTTAGATTTAATTGAGTTTTATAAATATATATAAATACATAAATAGCTATTACAAAGTTAAATTATGATTTAATACATAATATATTATAAATAGTCAATAATGTCTTCTTTCATTCATATGGCATAAAATACATTTTCAGATGGTTAAATATTGGTTCAGTTATAATCCAAGATCCAAACACAATACCAAAATTAGAATGGATGCAATTTATTGTAATACTAGTCAAGAAGTCAATTATTCAATTTAGTTCTGCATTTATTTTCTTTGATTTTTCAATATAGTTCGGTAAACCAAGCTCTTTGGTCAGTTCTGGGTGAAACGCCATCTTGTTTCAACAAATGTCACCTTTTTTTATAATCTACTTCTTTTGTTAGTTATCTGCTGCAACTGAGTGACAACTTTAAATATACAAATACTCTACAGCTTTGCATCTAGTCTCCAAAGTTATAAGATGTTACATCACATATTTAATCGTATCCATTAAGGTAATCTTATTCTTCAAAGGGAAAGAAGTGGCAAGATCCAGTGCAGAATCTAACTATGTGCCACTGCTCGCTAGTATACCACTAACTTGGTGAATTGGGCTTAGAGGTGGTCTACCTACAACATTTTTGCGTAATAAATCAACTCTATATTTAAAAAAACTGGTTGCTTAAGTCATGAAGAGATGAAAAATTATTGGCTGACATTTTCACCACAGTACCGAATGAGAATACGATATTGTAACAAGCAAAGGTATCATAACATTCTTTGCTTCAAGTTTACGTGAAGTGTTAAAGCATGCATATCAATAAGGATATCTTAGTCCGCTTTTCATAATTTAGTTGTACACCTAATAATTTTCACAACCTAGCCTAACCTGAGAGGTTGAAGACTTCGGCGTCTCTCTCTCTCTCTCTCTCTGTCGATTTCACTTTCCACTCCAAACACTAGACATGTAGAAAATTTTCAAGCTTCATTGTTTTCATTGACAATTATAAAAAAAAAAAAGGAAAGAAAAACAAAAGTATGTCAAAAATTATGAAATTAGGAGTAGAGCTATATAAAATTGTAAATGTGTAACTTGTTATCTCTGATAAACTTCATGGATAAAATAAAAAAGAAATACGAGTTTGTAAAATTATCAAGATCCATAATAATGTTTAACATTAGTTTGAAAATATTATATGACATAATAATAAAAATGAGAATAAAAATTCAAGAGAATAAATAATTGATTTTTTTTTATACTAGTATGTACAAAGTATACAAATATTGGTAAATATATAGTCCACAAATTTCATTACAAATATGCTGATTAGTTAAAAAGATAAATTCTTTACTTATATAACTAAGGACAATTTTGTACTTTCATATACAAAAATAAAAAATAAATGGAGGAGCTAAAGAACTGATTAAGACAAAACTTAATGACCTTAAAATATATGTGTAGACTGACTAGTGTAATAGGCTAACACACAAGGACTAATTGTTTACCCTAACAACATATAAAGTAACAATAGAAAACAAAGGGAGTAGAAAAACAAACTATGTAACACAAGAAATGCGTACGGTGCTCAAACAATATCAAACAAAAACCGTACAAAAACAATACCATATGAGGTGGCAATAACAAATAAAAAAGGAGTAGAAAAACAAACAGATTACACAAGGAATGCGTACAGTGCTCAAACCTCTATTAACTGAATGAAGGCTTTTTCCCATGCCACTGCTTTTCCATTCTCTGCTTCACCAATTGCATTATTAACTGGATAGGTAATAATAAGTGCAGAAGCCTGAAAATAAAAAATGACATTTAAGTGTTAGGATATATACATATTTCTAAGAAATGATTGAACATATTACCTCAGTGTAATTGCTCCCTGAAAATCCTCCTAAAGAAGTGCTTGGGTCAAGGGGAGCCTCAAATGCACTTAAGCATGTATCTGCAGAACTATAATGCTGAATGCAGAAGGATACACGGGTCAGCCAATATGCAGTTATGGGTTAGGGAAAATACATAATAGGAATAAAAATGCAAATACTAGTGAAATTTACAATTTCAAACCATTAATTTGATAAAATTTGATAACTAAAAAAATCAAAATCACTTGTATAAAAAGGGCGGCCCGGAGCACTACGCGTCCCTGCTAAGCAAGGGTCCGGGGAGGGGTCCCACCACAAGGGTGTATTTGGGCAACAAGCCTTCCCCTGCCAATTTTTTTGATAACAAGGTCAAGTTGCACGTATAGAATTCCAGTGCGTTATGTACCCTATATTACTTGATATTAAGTAAAAGGGTCAGATACAAGTACATGTACACGTCCAAAAAAGTACTTTACATAGTTCTAGAAATATTTTTCTTCAACCAGAGAATCTGCAAAGTATTAATTTACTTGAGCATTTTCTATAGATTTTCAGGTATCTGAACTGCTGGAAGATATTCCTACACATAATCTTGTGAAGGAAATGAAAAGAGAAAGATTGTGGGGAAGACATGCAGACATGGGCATTGCCATGAAAAGAATCTTACAGATATTGAACAAGCAACATGGCTTCTTAATCAATAGCTAATAAAAAATAAGCATCCACAAAATGAATCATAAATAGATGATGAAATCCGGAAGCAGTTATCCTCTCTTTCTTTTATGTACTACCTGATGCTTTTTCGAAAATCCCCTGAGGAGATTGCAGTTTAAAAAAATACAACCAAGAGACTTTGGTATTTAAGATCTCATTGCCGAAGTTCATGCATATCCTCCAAGTAGCTCTGTGAATAGAAAAACGAAGGAGATTGTTTAAAATACCTGAAAGCAGTACTCAACATGTTGGATTCCTCCATAGTAGTCATAATTATCAGGATCCATTTTGAAGTACTGTCCAAAAAAAAAAAAAACCAACAAACAAACAAACAAAAGAACAGGATGTAAGAATGAAATTAAACAACTTGATTGTGTTTACTTTTTTTTTTTGATGATATTGATTGTGTTTACTTCAAATGGGCATACATTCACATATTTCAAATTTCATAAGTGTAGCTTATAAATACAGATCTGGAAACATGAAGGAGAAAACTTTTCACTTAATGCAAATATAAAGAAATAGAATTAAACAAAATAGAAGACCATGTAAAACGGAACCTGTAGAACACTTTGAGTGGCACAATCCTGCTCCATAGGTTTCATGCAAATATCAGTTAGAGATACAAGTGAACCAGAATAATTTGCACGTATCCCGTCAACCTGTTAGCATTATGGAAAAAGGTTTAAATTCCACTCTTATAAGACATACAAGAGAAGTGATTAGCAAAAGCACATATCTCCCATTCTAAATGAACAAAAGATATATGTGTATACATATGTATATGTATATATAAACACACACTGAAAAGAAGATGAAAAGAAGCAATAAGCACGCATAATACCTTCTTCTGCATTTGAAAGAGTAACTGGATGTTGTCATCTGTAACAATACTAGGCCTTTTCTCATGATTTGGATCAGGCAATGTTGCTAATATAAGCTGGTACATACAAATATCAAGTGCCTTTATAAGCCTTTCAATATAGGAGAAACATAACTATCCCCAGAAACGAGAAATAATAGAGAGCATGACAGCATACTAGTTCCTAGAGCATGACATATCTGGAAAATGGTGAAAGCTTAAACAAAGGAAGTAGGATTAAGAGAGGATATATGCATCCATACATAGAATAGTTAACATGACCATACTTGTAAAGTAATCCAATAATCAAATCCTTCTTGTCAAGGATAATATATAAAGCTATTCTTGGACCTTACCTGTAGCTTAAGCTTTAGGCCAATTGGTTCCTTGACATGTGTCAAGGAACTAATTGAACCAAAAGCTTAAGCTGATAGTTAAAGCCTAATAATAGCTTTTATATTAATCTCCAACACAGCCTTGCACGTGATTCGCCTTTTGGGCTTGAAGCGTGTACAACACAAGCCCATAACAAATGGGGTTGTTAGGATTCAAACCCTCCACCACTTGGTATAAGAGGTTCTAATACCATGTCAAGGAACCAATTGAACCAAAAGCTTAAGTTGATAGTTAAGGCCCGATAATAGCTTTGATATTTATCTCTGACAGCATGGTATCATCATCTCTCACACCAAGTGAACGAGGCTTCAAATCCTGACAACTCCATTTATTAGTGGCATTTCAACACATGGTAGGATGAACCTATGTTCTACAAGCTTCGAGTCCAAGGGGTATTTGCGTGTGGAGGTGTGTCAAAGATGATATAAAATTATTCTTATGCCTTATCCATCAACTTAAGCTTTTAGGTCAATTGGTTCCTTAACATTTCTCATCATTAACTACGAGAGCTAAAAGTGAACATGATTAACTTCTTAGTACAAAAAATGAGTAACTATGTATGTACATGAAGCTTAAGGTTTCCATCTCATTGGAATGTGGACACTGGCTTTTTTGAATTTCATAGATGTTATTAAACTTATAACTGCTCGAGGACAATTCATCTAAGAATTAAATACTTCAATTGCACTCTTTTCTTCATTTGGACTCCCTTAAAATTGATTTAATCTAATGAGATTGTTACTGATTATTATTACTATTATAATTATATTATTTTTTGAGAGAATTATTATTATAATTATAGTAGTATTATATGAAGTTTTTTCTTATCATAAACTGTATATTGATTCAAAAGGATTACTGGTACTTACGTTGTTGCATACGACTAATTCTTGATATTTTTCCTATAATTGCTCCCTAATTTGCTGATGTGGTTGCTTCCTTATTTTCTTCCATTACAGCTTAGTAGATTCATACATATAGTCTAGCTATGTACACAATATAATATTAAAAATCTTATTTATGATTTGCAGCTAATAATATCACTGATTCCCACACTCCCCCTCATGTTGGTGAATAGGAATTTTCCATTCCCAACTTGGAAACAATATTTTAGTTCATGTTAGACGACCCCGAATCATTTCGGGGCTAAGGCTTTGTTGTTATTGAGCTACTTAGCCCCTTAATGAGAATGTCAGCAAGTCCCTGTGTTGGAACATACAGAATGCATATCAAACCACTGTCTAATTTCTCCTTGATGAAATGCCTATCCACCTCGATGTGTTTCATCGTATCATGTTTAACTAGGAATATTGCTAACGTATTATCTCAGTAGAGTTTCATAGGACCATCCTACTTAATCTTTAAGCCTTTTAGGAATAATTTTCAGCCAACACAATTCACATATACCATGTGTCATTGCTCGAAATTCTCCTTCGAAACTAGAATATGTTGCTACCTCTTGTTTCTTGCTTCTCGTTGTCACAAGGTTCCCTCCAAGGAAGGTACAATACCCTGTTATAGACCTCCTGTCAGCAATTGATCCTGCGTAGTCAAGGTCATTGTAAGCTTCAACTGTCATGTTTCCATTTCTCTTGAACAAGATCCCTCTTCCAGGTGCTCCCTAAGGTATTGCAAAATTATGTGTGCTGCTTGCAAGTAGACTTCTCTAGGGTTAGGCATAACCTGACTAACTAAGCTTAGTGCATAAATTATATCAGGCCCAGTATGTGCCAAATAACTAAGTCCTAAAAGCATTGATACGTTTCTCTGTCGACTAGAAGATCTTCCTCTGCTTTTCCTAGCTTTATGGGTGTACTAGCGGGTTTGCATGCAACTTTGTTTCCTAGAGCAAATAGTAAAATACTTGTGTTCGGATATAAAAACCCCTTTTATAGAATGTGCCACCTTAATTCCCACAAAAACACTTGAGTCTTCCCAAAGTCTATATCTCAAACTCCTCAGCCAAAGAATTACTTGAGACTTGTTGCTATACCTTATCATCCTTAGTTAGTATAATGTCATCAACATATACTAGTAACATTGACTCTCTTGGTGGTTGAATGCTTAAAGAAAGTGTGGTCTCCATGACTTTGCTTATATCCCATGGCTAACATGATCCTTGAGAATCTCCTAAACTAGGATCGAGGAGCTTGTTTCAATCCATACAAAGATTTATTCAGCTTATATACTGTATTGGTTGTCGCCTTTGTTCCATAGCCTGAATAGAACCTCCATGTAAATCTCCTTTTCAAGATCCCTGTGCAAAAACACATTCTTCACAAAAAATTGTTATAGGTCCCAACCACAGTTAGCAGCAGCAAGAGATAAAATTATTTTGATATGTATTCATCTTGGCCACTGGAGAAAATGTCTCTAAATAGTCAATCCCGAACTTTTGAGTATATCTTTTCTATACCAATCTTGCCTTGTACCTTTCAATTGACCCAAGCCTGGATGAAGTAGGCTTCTTACTCATTAAGGGTTAGATCCCGCGACAAAGAACTTTTTGGAAGGAGGATGATAGCATTTATACCCTTTCTGAGTTGATGAATAACCCATAAAGAGCACTTCAATGCTTTAGGATCTAATTTTCCACGTACTTGACTAAAGATATGAACAAAGGACACCAAAAATGTGAGTTAAAGATTGTTTGTAGTGGGCATATTAGGGAAGAATGAAGAGAGAACCTCCATTGGACTTTTGAATCCTAAGACCCTAGAGGGTAGTCTGTTAATGAGATGAGTGACTATTAGAACTGCTTCCCCAAAATATATTGTGGTGCATTTTTCTTAAACAACAATGCTCAAAGTTTTATCTAAAAGGTACCATTTTTTCTTTAGGCGATGCTATTCTTACTGGTGAATTGTACCCTCTTTCAAACAGTAAGGAGTGATAATTTGGTGGAAATAGTCCTTTGGCATTATCTGACGTATGTTGTTTGGTATTTACACCAAATTAGTTTTTTTTTTTTTAACATCTAACGTGATCTGGAAACACATAATTAACATCTAACTTGTGTTTGAGCAAGAAAATCCAGGCAACTCCGCAGCAGTCATTTAATAAAAGTCACAAATCATGGTGCCCCTGAAATGTGTAACAATTAAGGAACCATAGATATCAGTGCGAACAAGGTAAAGGCGATAGATGCTTCTTTTATAACTAATTGGAAAAGGTACATGTTTGTTCTCTGCAAGTTCATACGTATCACAGAGAAGGCTCTTAACATCAAATTTTGTAAACAATGAAAAAACAAATATTTAATAATTAACGTATACAATTACATAGAAAGACATTTTTCTTTATTTGATAACAAAGACTCATACATGAATGAATAAGGGAGTCTTGAATATGTTAAATCCCTTTAAATCCTCAAGATAGTAAAGACCATTCCATTCTTTAGCACTTCCAATCATCTTCCTCGAATCCTTATCTTGAAAGGCACAAGTTTATTTGACATCTCCTATGTTAGCTACGGTTACTAAGGATTCATCTATTATTGCTTGGGCAACGGTTACTAAGGATTCATCTATTATTGCTTGGGCATTGAGATTACATTGTGAAATCTTTGGATTTGTGGCTCTTGAATCCATACTCCAAGATTGTTCAAATAGGTTTTCTAAGGCATTTAATCCAAATGAAAAAGAATGCCTACCTGAATATGCCACAATACATGTAACTATCAGTTTCTCTAGGTTGTTCAAGATTTCTCTCATCCTTTCCACTTCATCTTGATTGAGACCTTTTAATTGATGCTAATAACATCACTAGTTCCCACGATATACATAAGGTGAAGCCTTTCATGAGATAATACTATTTATATGGAATTACCTAGTGAAGAGGTCTTCTGCAGGTCCAGTATTGAAACTAATATATGTGTGTGTGAAAAGGAGTACACAGAAATATATCTACAATCAAGCTGGTTGAGATTGACTTCTAACTTTTTCTTATTCTTTTGTACTTTCTTCCAGCGAGTATGAGAAGTTAAACCAGCATAAATAAAACAAGAAGAGAAAAAGAAAGTAAAACATTTAGCGAACAGCAAACCTGTTCAATTCTGTAGAAGGGGGCAAGGTGGCTGTCAAAAAACTGTTTCTCTTCTGCAGCCTTACTCTGAGGACCTACCCACAACTAAGATATTTGTCGAATATTAGGTTGGGCTGGTCAAATGCCAAACACAAATATTAAATGGAAAGATTGCATCCTACAAATAATGAAACGACTGGCATATTAATTTGCTAAATCCAATGATCTCAGTTACAAATGGCATAAAGGAAAAACTAGTTTCGAAAACCTAAACGAGTTGATAAGGATTGCAAAAGCCATACATTATATAACCACAAGACTTGCAAAATGACAGAGAGAGAGAGAAGAAACATCGAAATCAAGTAGGGTTACAGACTCCATGCTTGAGAAACTCAGGTTCATTAAGCATAATTATTTGTTATAACTACATAATCACGAGACTGTTACAGATAATACATACTTTGATTATAAAAAACTACTTGCCTAAAAACCTAACCAAAACGAGTAAACTATTTTCCATGATTCTAAAGAGAGTGAAGTCTAATACCTTCTCAGGTCGGGTCTCCACTTCAAATCGAATTAAACCTACACAAAGTACAAGCACAACTGCCACCGATGAACATAAAACAAGAGTAGGATTTCTAGCAACCCATATACCATATTGCCTGGATGTAACACCGAATTTTATCAGCATAGTAAATGTCTATAAATTGTAAAAAGGAAATAAAGCATTTACCTATAAAAGCTTGACATGTATCCTTGAACAATGGGAAGTTCAAACCTATTTCTTAATTGAGGAGCAATCTCATGTGCCTGCCATTGAAGAAAAAAGTAGGTAAGAACATTTCCATTAAGTTGATTATCTCCAATTCTTAATAACCATGGGACCCAAAAAAATGTAAAGCAATACTAGAAACTCAAAATCTGGTGAAAGGAACCCCAACAGAGAAATAAAGGGCTGATTCTGGTACTAAGCCAGGTTGAACACTGAAATCTGCAAGAGTTGAGACCACCTCAAACACAAATTAAGCAATCAACTATACTCTGTGAAGATGTAAGGTAATCCAGGAACCTCAACTTTGGGATTCAAGAAGCTATACAGGGAGACTAACATAATGAGTACCTTATTCTTGTTCCTTTTTTTTAATGAAAGATTGGGACGCGATTAAGAGGTTAGACATCCCAACTAGGTTGGCACCCCTAACGCACGAGTACCTTATTCTTGTTCCTTATAGTTATAGGGGTGATCTTAATAACTTCAAGAGTTTTTGGAACAGGCTGGTTGCATGCATTTATTTGTTTAACTAAAAATAATTATTTGGGGTCCATGGTTCAAGAAATGTAACTTGTATGCAAGAACCATTTCTATTAGCTCAGCGTAAATGTTCAGAAACTTCTTCAAGTGAAAGAACTTATCATTGCAGGAACAGGGCAAGAAAAGAGATAGAACAATTTTTCAAGTATTATGTTCATTTGTTGTAACCACCCATGAAATATTCTGCTTTTGATATTGAGAAAGTGGTCAAGATAGATAATTGTGATAAGCAGCCACCAAAATGGAGGAATAAAGACAAATTAGTGATTTTAGACCAAACTGTAATTTCATGAACTGGTCGCCTCATTGTGTAAAATGCCCATATTACCAGTGAAATGTTTAAAATAGCTTCGTGTCTTGAATATTTAAAGATGATAGTATAAAAAGGCAACAGGTATAAATGTTTTTTAATTTGTAAAACTAAAAGCTTCATGAAGATCACTTTAAGCAACGCTACGCTGTAAATCTCTTATACACTCTGGCTCCAGACAAGCCCATTTCAAGTGTAAGCCTACTAATTACTGCTGTTACACCAACAGTTGCAAAGGTAAGAATTTTAGTATCTGAGATATTTTCTTTATTTTTATATCCATGGTTGTAATGCTTCTTAGTTTATATCCTTGTTTAAAGTCACAACACTCTTTCACCCTTAGGCTATCATGAAAGCAACTTCTATACTGTATGCTTCTTTGGATTGGAGTATGTCATTCAATCATAACAGATATACCAATGCTCCCAGTAATACAGACAAAAGCATCCGTATCTCCAATTCACCAGATTGTTCCATTATTAATAATCCTGTGGATTCTAGAATCCATTTAACAAGGGAGAATGTCAATCAATGCCTTCTACATCTAACCTGGTACAAAAATGTAATTAATAACAAATGTTTCACTCATAAAATCACACTTATAGGTCTAAAGGGCTAGAAACCAGAATACCACCAGTAACATGTCAAATGGACATGCTTCTTTATCAAGGATAGTAACAATCTGGGAGTAACTTTCATGTTACTTTGTGAAATTAGTTGTAACCAACCACTAGAGGTGGTGTTACTAATTTTATTCTGTTACCAAAATTGATAACAACTCTTCTCTATCCTACTTTTGTGCAAATAACTATTTTAAAGCATCTCCAATGGGAGATAACAACTTGGGGGTGCCATATAAGATAAATTACAACCAAAAGTTGCAACTCATTAGGAGCTATTGTTACTTCAGAATTTTATAGGGTAAGAGAAAAGTATTAATTAATAACTGGGGACTAAACATAATATTTGTCAGATGCAGAAAGTAAAAATATTTGTTGTCTCTCAATTTCCACTCCTTTTTTGCTTTATTAATTCAATTGGTGTCAGATAAAGTTTATAACCAAACTTGGTAACACCAAATTTATTAACAGCCTCCATAGTGGTTGTTTACAACCAATTTGTAGGAAGTAACAACCAAATTGGTTGCACTAGAGCTGCTCTTAGTCCCTCAAAAATCTATTTTAGTCCTTCAAAATTATGCTTTAATGCCTCAAAAGTCTGTTTCAGTCCCTCAATCTTTTTTTTTTTTCATTTCAATATTTCTTTTTCATACTATTTTGTTGGATAAACATTTTTTATGATTAATAATAAGTAGGGTTAATTACATATAGATGCCTTGTGATTTCGCCGATTTGCAAATGGTTACTTGTGGTATTTCTTTTGCAAACACAACCCGGTGGTTTGCAAAATTTTGCATTTGGGTTCACTTTGTCAGAATTTGGCCGATAACGATCTCGAAATGAAAATTTTCAAGCGTTAAATGAATTAATTCTTCAACTTTTTAGGTTTGAGGTCATTTAGGTGTTGTTTGGATTATAGAGAAAGTTAATGTTTAAAGAGAGAAAACTCAAAAAATGGTGATTTTGAAAAATTTAAAATATGGTTCCATAGTAAATATAATACTAAACAACTTTAATTCTTGAAAATTTTCATTTTGAGGTCGTTATCGGCCAAATTTGACAAAGTGAAAAAAAAATGCAAAATTTTGCAACCACACGGTTGCGTTTGTAAAGAAAAATACCATAGGTATCCATCTGCAAATCCGTGTAACCACCGGCCATCTACTTGTAATTAACCCTAATAAGTATTTAATTAATTATTTTGTTGAGTAAAAATTATTAATTGTATTAATTGAATGAATATATATTGTTTTATGACAAGTGCATCCTACTAAAATGGGAAGTAATAAACCTTTCTAGTGGTATTTTATATAAGGGTGTTACTTTTGCTTAGGTGGAAGTAACAAACCACTATAGATGCTCTTATATTTAACAAGTTGGAGACCTACAACTCAAGTTTTAACCAATTGGCTGATAGCCACCAATTGGCTGATAGCCACCAATTAGACAAGTCTTAGGAGCGGCCTCTTGCCAATTAAATTGGCAAGGGAAGGCTTGCCCCCAATACACCCTTGTGGTGGGACCCCTCCCCGGACCCTCGCTCAGCGGGGACGCGTAATGCGACCGGGCCGCCCTTTTTTTTTTTTTTTTTTTAGACAAATTAAAAAGACTAAGACTAGACAAAAATGCAAATACACACAAAAAGCTTTGGATTTCTCCATCAATTTTACAGATGTTCATGACCATAAAAAGAAATTAATGTGAGATGCCTAAACCAGATAAGTCAAAATATACAAGTCCGATCCCTTGCCAAAGATCTCGAGACATCGAACAGAAGTAAAAGAATAATTAAATAAAATTATCAATAGAAGTTTAAGATCAAAATTTGCACTCATCAGCTAGTTGTAATTTCACTTATGGGACTTGATCAAACATATGGAAAAGAAAAATATTAAGCCCATTAACAAGTACCATTTGGCAATATCTCATTCCGCGGGTGAAGCAGCAGATATTTTATTGGAATGCAAGAAAAGGGAGAAATATAGGTAAACAGGAACATGAAATTACCTTTTTATCCATTAAGATGTTACTGGAATTATATTCATCCACATCCTTAAACTTCAATAATGGTTCTGCACTACCTGCATCTCCTGTTTCTCCTCTCCAATGAAGAAAAGTCCATCCAAGTAATGAAATAAGAAGACTATATACAATCACCATTGAGAAATCAATGCATTTGACCTGCACCATTTGTCAATAGCCAAGTAACTAATAATGCATCCAAAATGCAGTTTCAATTGTTATATTATTATCCAACCATGTTTTACGATATTTCCATAATCAATTCAGGAGAAGAATCAAACCAAAGAAGAAGCCATTGGAACTTTCCACATTTCAAACCTTGAAAGGCCAAGCTATGATTAAACAAGAATCTCCTCTGTGTGGAGTAGGAGGTTCTGAATCTGAGCACACTGCACTTGAAGGGCAATCACCACAAGAGCAGCCCAATAAAGTATCTCCACATGAATAAATGGGGACGTCCATAAGTCTCATGTCAGATACATCAGGGATGCTCGACTTAAAATCAATAGCATATGGTGACCCAGGAACTCCAGGAGGTACTTTGTTACCAATGAATGCAAGCCATTCTAATTGGGGGGAAGAAAAAGAAACATTAGAGCTCAGAAGAAATAACATTACTATCACCCTGAAACAGGGGACACAAAGATAGGCAAAAGTATGATGCAGGTACTTGCATATATAAAATTAGGTTAAAAAATCGGGCATGCATATTGTTGAGGTCCTTTAAATTTGCATGCCTTCAAGGTGATCGAGCACATGATTTCCAAGAAGCATCAATATCACCTTTAAGTAAATAGCACTATGAATGAAAAGACAAAATAGCACACTCAGGCAGCAGCTCACTTTTTCAAGAATGATGAACTCATTATTAATCACAGTTCTTGATAGAGAATAGCTAGTCCATTAGTAGAATGTTCTAGAAGGGTGAGTTGTAAAGGCTAGGGGTATTTAGGGTAGGAGTCATTATTATTTAGGGTATGGGTCATGAGTATTTAAGGGGAGAAAGGGAAGAAAAAAGGGAGGATAGTATTGTTATTGTTGACTGCCTAGCAGTGGCTCTACTGAGTGAGTAGAGAGGGAGACTTCTCCTGGGATTAGAGAGTTTTAGCTCTTATCTAATTTTATCTTTGGTTCATCTTACATTGTAAGTTCCTACTAGTGAGATCTATCAATATAACAACATTTCTCGTTTATTGTCGTCTCTGTGTTTGACATTTCTAACATTGGTCCGACCTGCCGGATGCATTGAAGCCGGATCATGGCAAATACAGAAGCCACTGATAGATTTGTGAGAAGTTGTGAGAAAATGAAGGAGACTTTGAGAGAGATGACAGAGATGCTACAAGATTTGATGGAACCACCTATTTTTTCTGGTAAGGATCAAGAGGAATGGTTAAGGTGCCTTGAGAGATACTTAAAGTTCAATGGAACGCCAGCAAATCGACGATTCTCTGTAGTTCGGCAATGCTTGGAGGTTTCCTGCAAATACTGGTTCGACCTTATTTCTGAAATCTACCCTTGTTCAACTTGGTTTGAATTTAAAGAGTTTTTTCTAGAGAGATTTGGAATTTCAGAAATTCCTAATGGGGAACTAACGGACAAAGAGGCAGAAATTGTTGAAGTTTTGGCCTCAGATTTGAAGGATGAGGAAGAGGAAGGTGACGGGATGAAGCAGCAAGGAGAGGAAACCATTCTCGATGTTGTTTCCGGTTCACCCATCGTTCCTAAATCGGATAACTATCGTACAGAGGTTGCAAGGTACATCGTACACCCACCATCGGAGCAACTAATACAGCAAGGAGGCGAGAAAAAGAAATTATCGCTGCTGGCAGAGGTTGGTTTACACTTACAACAGGAAGAAGGTGGATATTTTCCACCGTTTGATTTGGGGACCACAGCAGAGGTTACAATCGCTGGAGATAAGGAGCGCGTGAGGGAAGCACTTTTGAAATCTGAGCATAAGAAATCGGTTCAAGACACTCTTCTTTTTGAAAAGGTCCTTGCCATGGAGTTGAAGAAGCTACATCCGACTTTGATTCAAAGGGATGGTGTAGTACATGTGGAAAGTCGTGATGAGTTTTTCCTTCATAGGGATCTGTGGGATTCGGTTTTTGTGGATACGGGTCAAGACCATACACCCGTTAGAAAAATGGGAAATCTCAGGTTTAACGACGACTGTTTTTACATGGCAATGGAATCGGAGGTCTCATCTTCGTCGTTTGAAGTATGGTATTTCAGTTCTAGTCTCAGTTCAGAATTCCTCCACTTTCTACAATGGCAGTGGGAAAAAGAAAAACACTTAAATCTTATTTCAATGGTGGACAGGTGGACTTTCTCCATAATTTTTATTTTCCCACTATCACCACCATCACCGCTTCACAAATTAGTAGTAATTGGGTTGTTGAGTGGAGCCCACCTTTTAATACTGCATGTGAAGACCTCCAATTTCAGCATTTAGAGTCTAAAGGACACATTATCACTCCCACAAACCAGTTTTCCTCTGTTTTCAGTTCGACAAAACAGAGTAAAATTAAAATTGGGGAACACAATGTGAACACCCACATGTTGTTTCCTCACATAGCGAAGCCGACCCATATGCTGTTGTGGGTCTGCCCACCGAAACTAAATTGCTTGCTTGTTAATGGGGTAATGAGAGCACCACAACACAACTCGGCTGCTGGGAATTCGACAAAGACCGGCGATGGAGCACTAGAAAAGCGACGTTTCGCTTTGTATGTTTTTACAACTGAAGCTTTCAGAAGAGTTTCAAAACCTAATTTTTATGGAACAGGTCAGAGCCACAGAACCCATACATATATCGAGTATTATGGACCAAGGAGGAATAGTTTTAGATCCTTTCTCATTCCAAATTGGGTATTTTTGGTCTCCAACACTGCAACCATCAAGGAAGAGAGAGATTGTTTTATGATTAATAGTGCAGAGGGTGGGAGAGAAGTCCTCGAACTCTCATCTTTATCGGCAATCATATACTCATGGGGTGATGGTTGTAACAGAGGAAAATTGCAGGGGACTATTAACTGGAATTTGATTAGAAACTTTTCATGGATATGGTGGGGTATAACGAGATACAGTGGACTGTTTGAAACTGTGAAGGGGTCCGCTGTCGGGAATACAACTCCTTTGATTTTGAACCATGTGGGTAGCGAGAAAGACGTTGAATTACATGCTGAATTCACCATTTATTTCTTCATTCTTGAGCAATTTGATGGAGTCTTGCTGCCTAAGAAGCGTACCACAACTATTGAGTGGGTCTTTGACTTCATTGAGGGCAGACAATTTAAGAATAATGTGGATGATTCATTTTTATTCGAAGTTAACTTGATGGTGCTGATGTTCTGTTTACAATCACTACGACTGGGCAATTCTTCTTTGCTATGGATCCACAACGGTCTTGGCTCTCCAGAGATGTTTCATACAGTAGCAAGTAATTGGGCCAAGAAACAATTATGGTACTGCAAAATAACTAAGGATTGGTATGGTTACTATCCATTATGAGTCCTTACCTACAGTCTTGAGGACAAGACTGCTTTGAAGGGGAAGGTAATGATAGAGAATAGCTAGTCCATTAGTAGAATGTTCTAGAAGGGTGAGTTGTAAAGGCTAGGAGTATTTAGGGTAGGAGTCATTATTATTTAGGGTATGGGTCATGAGTATTTAAGGGGAGATAGGGAAGAAAAAAGGGAGGATAGTATTGCTATTGTTGACTGCCTAGCAGTGGCTCTACTGAGTGAGTAGAGAGGGAGACTTCTCCTGGGATTAGAGAGTTTTAGCTCTTATCTAATTTTATCTTTGGTTCATCTTACATTGTAAGTTCCTACTAGTGAGATCTATCAATATAACAACATTTCTCGTTTATTGTCGTCTCTGTGTTTGACATTTCTAACAGTTCTTATGTAATTTAGGCACAGAGAGATTTAAAGAGAACAGGGCAGTAGTATAAAAGAAATTATAGAAGAAAAAATAAGTAAACTGTTTATACAACGAAAGAATACACAAAACAACCTATTTAGGAAATATCATTGTTTTGAAAACAACACCGGAACCGGTCAGTGGTCCGGTCTGATTTGGATATAAAACCCTCTTTCTCTAACAACCGGTCAAAACCTTTCAACTGGCTGGGTCAACCGTGAATCGGTCAACCTGGTCCAGGTTTCAAAATTATGATACAGACAACTCCTTAATAAAGTAATAAACTGCTCAATAGGATATGCAGATTCCCGTTCCTGCAACTACAGCCAAAAAGGGGATCAACATAGAATATTACTCAGCAACAATCTCGATGTAATTATGAATCTTGTTTAGGTGGAACATGGATGCATCAAAGGGAATCTTTAAGCAGAAAAACATGTAATGTTGGCACCAAGAACGATATCTAAATCCTCAATAAATCAGAGAGACCTCGAACTTCATACAGGGTAAAGCATAGCACTCATTTTCCAAAATTCAGGCAACAGCTGTAATACAGCAAACTGAGTACACATGGGAGCTGATAAGAAACACACCGCACCATATAGTCAATCACCAACACATAAGTAGTGAGTTTCTCACCTGTGAAATTTGTAGCACCACCACCAACAAATAATATTGCCCGTGTATTCATGGTTCCAAACTTCACATCCATGCAGGAATTGTAAAGCCCTTGACTAAAAGTTTCAGATAAATAATAGTCAATGCCATCCACTGTCAAATTTCCACCAACCTGTAGCAATGAAAATTAACAACGCTAGACGTAGATGATCTAAAAGAAACCATACCAATGTTGTCCCTTACAAACATGAAATGACCCAAGACTTTCACAATCAACTTATTAACCACAAACTTGAGACCAAATTCTTATTTTGATTAAAAAAAGTAATGCTGATTGATTCCACACACCCCAAAAAAGGGCATATCCATGGCTCACTGAAAAGTAAAACATGCTGGTGCCATTTTCTTGACAAGAGTTTCATATTCCCAAGCACAATGACCATAATACCAAGAATGTAGGATGTCATGATTAAACTACATAGCGTTGTTGCTGGAGAAATTCACAGCATTCAAATAGATTCATGGAAAGAATTAAGTTTGTTAGGGAGCAGTAAAGGAGAAATTATAGGGATTAGTATATTTGTCCACTTCCTATCATCATTCTTGCATATAAACTCTTTATCTTTCAATATATGAAATGGAGTAGCGTTCTCCCAAAACAACAAAGTTAAGCCCAAGTAATATTGGAAATACTACAGATTAAGTGAGCTTCTGCTAAGCCATTCATTTTTATCAGTTTAGTCCAACAAAGAATAAAATAAATAGAGAAACATAAAGCCAGAATCAACCAGAAAATTCAATAAAGCCAACATCAACAGAATGAGGGAACACAAGCCTGTATAATAAGCAGACCCAACAAATACAGAAAAAGAAGGGAGCACTATCAGAACATCTCTTAACAGTTCTGATAAACAGGCCTCACCTCAGAAGTAGATGTCACATTGATGAAAAGACTTTGATTCGGGGAGCAAGACAACTCACAGAAAAGATTTAAAAAGTTCCTCAAGCATGCTGGACAGCCCACAAGGAAAGGAATCGCCTGTAATATACATTATTAAATAATATCAAAACAGAACACTGACAAGTAACTTATTTATTTATTTTTTATACTAAAGATTAATTTGTTGAGCGGCGTAAGAAAGGAAAATACTGTCTGAGAGATTAAGTGGAAAAATGATAAATGATAAACTCCATATAAAAAATTCCAATCCCATTTGATGTGAACAATAGACAATGGGTTTCCTGGAGCATCGTAGAGCAAAGAAAACAATGCTACCCCCACAATAATAATCAGTAAAAGCTTAATCCTTTAAATTCATGGTTATTTTGATAGGAGACAATCTAAAACTGTTTTGGTGGGTTTTGGGTCCGGCAAAATTCAGTCTACCATATTTCTTCCTGTCATGGAACCAGCAACAACAACAACAAAGCCTTAGTCCCGAAATGATTCGGGGTCGGCTAACATGAACCATCATACGAAACTATGAAATCAAGTCGTGTCAGCGACATAAATTCTCTCCATCCACTCCGTCCTATCCACTACCATATTTTCCTTCATCCCCAATAAACTCATATCACTCTCAATCACCATCTTCCAAGTTTGCTTAGCCTTCCCCTACCCCTCACTATTGCATCCCTTTGCCACTCTTCAATCCTTCTAACCGGCGGATCAAGCACTCTTCGTCTTACATGGCCAAACCACCTTAGTCGGTTTTCCCTCATTTTATTCTCAATAGATGTAACCCCTACTTTTATCCTAATTATTTCATTACTCACCCGATCCTTTCTCGTATGACCACACATCCATCGCAACATACGCATCTCCGCCACCGACATCTTATGAATGTGACAGTGTTTCACTGCCTAACACTCCGTACCATATAACAATGCAGGTCTAATTGTCGTGCGATATAATTTTCCCTTCAATCTTTTAGGCACGCCGGGGTTGTAAAGGAAACCCGTAGCACTCTTCCACTTCGACCAACCAGATTTAATCCTATGGGCAACATCTCCATCCATTTCTCCATTCGTAAATAGACCCTAAATAACGGAAGCAATTCGAGCCCTGGACAACCCTCCCATCCAGGGTGATTGTCCCTGCCTCCCTACTTCTATCGCCGCTAAACTTACACTCCAAATATTACCTCTTACTTCGGCTCAAATTAAAGCCTTTAGATTCCAAAGTTTGTCTCCATAGTTCCAACTTCCTCATCACGCCTTCTTTCGTCTCATCAACCAACACAATATCATCTGCATACAACATGCACCATGGTATGCCGTCTTGAAGTGAACTCGCTAATTCATCCATAACGACAGCAAAAAGAAATGGGCTAAGTGCGGAACCTTGATGCACTCCAATCGTAATAGGGAACTCTTCAGTCTTCCTAACCCTGGTACGTACACTCGTGCACACATACATGTCCTTTATGATGTCAATATATTTTCGCGAAATGTGTTTCCTTATTAAGGCCCACCAAAGTACTTCCTTTGGTACCTTATCATATGCCTTCTCCAAGTCAATGAAAACCATATACAAGTCTTTCTTCTTATTTCGATAGTGCTCCATTAATTGTCTTTGTAATGTATGTAATTGCATATAGATATTAGTGTAGGGACCTATTAGCATATTAGTTCAGGGACCTATTAGCATCTATACCACTTTGTATATAAATACCTATTGTTCCAATAATACACTATTGAGTTTTCTCAAACTACATGGTATCAGAGCCTGCCCTAGTGTGCAGCGTTTTTCTTTTTGTGTTTGCCCTAGTGTGCAAACTGATTTAGGGTTCCACCTTCTTCCGATTAGGGTTTTTCCGGCCATCACCTAGCCTCACCGCCCAGCCCAGCAGTCTACCCATCCTCCGATCGGCAGTTTCGCGGCGGCCCGGCAACATTCCGACCGGCGAGTGCACCGCACGCGCCATCTGACTCCGGCGACTCTCCTCCACGCGCTGGCGCGTGACGGCGCGTCCGGCCACCGATCCGACTCCGACCAACATCGTTGGCTTCGTCTCCCTCCGATCGGCCTCCCTGTCCAGTCGATTTTGTGTTCCGGCGACTTTTGTTTTCGCACCCGTGAAGGTTGGTCCCTGTTTGTGTTTCCTTTTTGCTGAAACTTGTTGGGTTGTGTTTCTTCTTTACTAAAATGGCTCAAGACAAAGATAAGAAAGTTGAATCTAGTAAAAATGTGGTTAGTAGCATTATGACAGTCTCTCCTAAGATTACTGATCATAAATTGACGGGTTCCAACTATTTAGACTGGTCTAGAACAATTAAGATTTATCTGCGTAGCATCAGAAAGACCCGTCATTTAATTGATGATCCTAAAGCAGATGATGAGGATTGGATGGCAGATGATGCCTGTTTGTTTTTGGGTATCAAGAACTCAATTGATGCGTCTATTATTGGTTTGGTTAGTCACTGTGAGTATGTCAAGCAACTTATGGACTATCTGCAGAATATGTATGCTGGGAAGGATAATTTGTCTCGCTTATACGATACGTATAAGTCCTTCTATACTACTGATCGTCAGGGTCAATCTGCTCAGGATTACTATATGCAGTTGAGGGCAATTTTTCAGCAGTTGAATGAATTGCTGCCTTTGAGTACTGATATAAGAGTGTTGCAAGCTCAACGGGAACAAATGTTTGTTCTTCGCTATCTGTGTGGACTTGGTTCTGAGTTTGAGGGTGTCACTTCTCAGATTCTCTCTAGTGCCACCATTCCTGATGCTGAGGAAGCTCTTAGCCGTGTTTTGCGAAGTGGGCTGGTTCTGTCACCCACTCCTGTGGTTCCTGCTTCCAGTGTTCTAGTCAGTCACAAGCCTTCATCTGACCGCTCTTATAAAGGTCCGACTAAGGGTGGTACTCGGGATACCAGATATCCAACTGAAGGGAACAGAGTCTTTCGGGACACCAAATATCCAACTGAAGGGAACAGAGTCTTTGAGTGCTATTACTGTCATGAGCAGGGTCATACCACGCGTACTTGTCCCAAACTTAAGGCAAAGGGGCAGCACAGGCACCGGTCTTCTCATGTTGTTACTAGTGATGCTACATCCTCTGGCCCGATCTACACCCTTACTGCAGATGAATATGCTAAGTATCAAGACTCATTAGCTCCTCAGCATTCTACTTCACCTATCATTGCTATTGCTGATTCAGGTAATTCTAATAAATGCCTCATCTCTTCGTCTTCAAAATGGGTCATTGATTCTGGTGCAACAGACCATGTGACAGGTAATTCTGAATTGTTCACCTCTCATAATAAAATTTTTCCTTCACATGTTGTTATAGCTGATGGTACACATTCCCCTGTTATTGGTTCTGGCACTATTAACCCAACTTCTCTTTCCCTCTCTTCTGTTCTTAATGTGCCTGGATCTACATTCAATCTAATTTCTGTGAGTCAGCTTACTCGTTCACTTAATTGTTCTATCTCATTTTTCCCTGATCACTGCTTATTTCAGGATCTCATGACGAAGCAGATTATTGGTAGTGGACGGGAATCTGGCGGTCTCTACGTCTTGGATACAACTGTTAGAAGACCGGTTGCCCTCTCTAGTGTATCCACACCTTTTGATGAACATTGTCGGTTGGGACATCCTTCTCTACCACTGTTGAAGAAATTATGTCCTCAGTTTCAGGATTTGTCTAGTTTAGATTGTGAGTCGTGTCAGTTTGCTAAACATCACCGTTTGTTTTCCCCTCCCCGAGTCAATAAAAGGTCAAGTTTTCCATTTGAATTAGTTCATTCTGATGTTTGGGGTCCTTGTTCCGTTGTGTCGAAACCTGGTTTCAGATATTTTGTTACTTTTGTGGATGATTATTCTCGAACTACTTGGTTATATTTAATGAAAAATCGTTCTGAATTATTTACGCATTTTACTACCTTTTGTGCTGAAATTAAAACACAGTTTAATGTTTCTGTTCATACACTCCGAAGTGACAATGCTAAAGAATACTTTTCTGGACAATTTCAGTCTTTCATGATCCAGAATGGTATCCTTCATCAATCTTCTTGTGTTGATACACCATCCCAAAATGGTGTTGCTGAACGCAAGAATCGTCACCTTCTTGAAACTACTAGAGCTCTTTTGTTTCAAACACGTGTTCCTAAACATTTTTGGGCTGATGCTGTCTCTACAGCATGTTTTCTGATCAATCGTATGCCTTCTTCCGTGTTACAAGGTGAGACTCCGTATGGTACTCTCTTTCCTCATAAACCTGTGTTTCCTGTGTCACCTCGTATTTTTGGGTGTACTTGCTTTGTTCGGGATGTTCGTCCACAAGTCACTAAGCTTGACCCCAAAGCCATTAAATGTGTCTTCCTTGGATACTCTCGTCTTCAAAAAGGGTATCGGTGTTTTTCTCCTTCTCTTGATAAATATCTTGTGTCTTCTGATGTCACGTTTATGGAACATCTTCCGTTCTTTTCCATGGCGTCTGATATCTCCACAGGTGATACTGATGTTGATGATGGGCTGGTCTATCAAGTTCACCAGGTCTCGGATGGCTGTCCCCCTAAGCCACCTATTACTCAGGTATATTCACGACGTGAGAGACCTCCTGCTTCTGATCCAGTACCAATTTCTGCTCCGCCTTCAGATCCTGCTCCTGAGTCAAGCCAAACCACTGATGAACTCCCCATTGCCCTTCGTAAAGGTAAAAGATCTTGCTCCCATCCTATTTCTGCTTTTGTTTCCTATGAGCGCTTATCTTCTCCTTCACAGTCTTTTGTTGCTTCCCTTGACTCTACTACTACTCCTAAATTTGTATCTGAGGCGTTATCCCATCCGGGCTGGCGCCAGGCCATGATTGATGAAATGAATGCTTTGGATGCTAATGGTACTTGGGACTTGGTAAATTTACCTGTTGGTAAGAAACCTGTTGGATGTCGTTGGGTGTTTGCTGTGAAAGTTAACTCTGATGGTTCTGTTGCTCGACTAAAGGCTCGTCTGGTTGCAAAAGGCTTTGCTCAGACTTATGGGGTTGATTATTCTGACACTTTCTCTCCAGTGGCTAAAATGGGCTCTATTCGTCTCTTTATCTCCCTGGCTGCCCACTCTAATTGGCCCTTGCATCAGTTAGATATCAAAAATGCTTTCCTACATGGGGACCTTCAACAAGAAGTTTACATGGAGCAACCACCAGGGTTTGTTGCTCAGGGGGAGTATGGCAAAGTTTGTCGTCTCCGCAAATCTCTATATGGGTTGAAACAAAGTCCTCGAGCATGGTTTGGAAAGTTTAGTCAAGCAATTGAGGTTTTTGGGATGAAGAAGTGTAAGTGTGATCACTCTGTCTTTTATAAACATTCTGCTTCAGGCATCATTCTCTTGGTCGTCTATGTAGACGATATTGTTATTACAGGTAGTGACAGTTCAGGAATCTCGTCTTTGAAATCATTTCTCCATGGTCAGTTTCATACCAAGGATCTAGGAGCTTTGAAGTACTTCTTAGGAATTGAGGTGTCAAGAAGTAAGAAAGGAATTTTCCTGTCTCAAAGAAAATATGTTCTTGATTTGTTATCCGAAACTGGAAAATCTGGAGCTAAGCCATGCAGTGCACCTATGACACCGAATGCGCATCTCACATCAGAAGGAGAGCCCTTTGAAGACCCTGGAAGATATAGGCGCTTGGTTGGAAAGTTAAACTATCTTACAGTGACTAGACCAGATATTGCCTATTCTGTCAGTGTTGTTAGCCAGTTTATGTCATCTCCCACTGTTGATCACTGGACTGCACTGGAACAGATCTTATGCTACTTAAAGGGAGCTCCTGGCCGGGGCTTACTTTACAAGAATTATGGTCATACCCAGATTGAATGTTTCTCCGATGCAGATTGGGCAGGAGACAAAGATGATAGGAGATCCACTACCGGTTATTGTGTTTTTGTTGGAGGTAATTTAATTTCTTGGAAGAGTAAGAAGCAACATGTTGTTTCTCGCTCTAGTGCAGAATCTGAATACCGAGCGATGTCTCAATCAGTGTGTGAGATTATGTGGATTCGTCATCTCCTCTCCGAACTTGGTTTCGACGTCACCACTCCGGCAAAATTATGGTGTGATAATCAAGCAGCGCTTCATATTGCTTCCAATCCTGTGTTCCATGAACGTACTAAGCACATTGAAACAGATTGTCACTTTGTTCGTGAAAAGCTAGAAGAGAACATCATTGCTACAGCCTACATTGGCACAAATGAACAGCTCGGAGACATTTTTACCAAAGCCTTAAATGGGGTTCGGGTAAATTACATTTGTAACAAGCTGGGCATGTCAAATATCTATGCTCCAGCTTGAGGGGGAGTGTAATGTATGTAATTGCATATAGATATTAGTGTAGGGACCTATTAGCATATTAGTTCAGGGACCTATTAGCATCTATACCACTTTGTATATAAATACCTATTGTTCCAATAATACACTATTGAGTTTTCTCAAACTACAGTCTTATTAGATGGATGGCCTCCATAGTTTATCTTCTCGGCATAAAGCCAAATTGGTTTTCCAAGATCTTCACCTTCCTCCTTAGCCTTTGTTCAATCGCTCGCTCCCAGAGTTTCATAGTGTGACTCATTAGTTTGATTCCTCGATAGTTAGCACAATCTTGGACATCGCCTTTGTTCTTATACAAAGGATTAGGGTACTTTTCCTCCATTCCGATAGCACGATGGCATCCAAATCTCTATAGAGATGTCATCAGGTCCTACTGCTTTTTTCAATCTCATCCTTTTTAATGCCATTTTGACCTCACCCTTTTGAATTCTCCGCATGCAGTCACGATTTATCATATTGTGATGGATACTTATATCTCCAACATCTTGTCCGCGATCTCCATTAAATAAGTCATCAAAAATAGGACTTGCATTTGATATCCCTTATCTCCAACCAGGACTCTTTGCTCCACATCCTTCACACATTTAACTTTTCCAAGATCTCGCGTCTTCCTATCTCTCATACGGGCAATTCTTTATGTCTCTTTCCCTTTCCTTCGTATCTAATCTTGTATATAGATCCCGATTCACCTTTGCTCTGGCATCTCGTATGAACTTTTTTGCTTCCCTTTTGGCCTCTTTATACTTTTCATAGTTCTCATCACTCCTACATTTTCCCAATATTTTATAGTATTCTCGTTTACTTATTATTGTTTGTCGTACTTCTTTGGTCCACCAAGATGTGCCCTTACCCGATGGCATGCTACCTTAAGATTCCCACCATCTTGGTCCACACTGAATCTATATCTAAATCCATGTTACAAGACCAAATATCTTTTGTATCCATCTTATCCACAAATTTTTGTTGGTTCTCCCCTTGCAGTTTCCACCACTTAACCTTAGTCTCCACTTGTGGTATTCGTTTTCTTATACATCTCCTACTTCGAAAATCAAGCACCACGACCCTATGTTGAGTTGTCAGGGATCACCTTACAATCAATATAACTCTTTCTCCAAGCACTCTTTACTAGGAGGAAGTCAATTTGGCTCGCATTACCGCCACTCCGATAAGTCACTAAGTGGGAGGTTCTTTTCATAAACCAAGTGTTCATGATACTCAAGTCATAGGCTGATACGAATTCCAGCGTATCATTTCCTGCTTCATTCCTATCTCCAAAACCAAAACCTCCATGAACACTCTCAAACCCATCTCGCCTAGAACCCACATGTCCATTGAGGTCACCACCCAGTACCATCTTCTCATCTCTAGGAACCTGTTGCACCACTTCCTCTAAGTCCTCCCAAAAGGCTTGTCTTGTAGAAGCATCTAATCCTATTTATGGTGCATATGCACTTATGACATTCACAACCTCATCCCCCATCACAAGCTTAATACTCATAATTCGATCACTCTTTCTAGACACCGCTACGACATCATCAATATACTCCTGATCAATAAGAACACCCACTCTGTTTCTACCCTTATCATTTCCTGAGTACCAAAGCTTATAACCTCAATGAGCTATCTCTCTGGTCTTGGCTCCAACCCACTTGGTTTCATGTAGGCACATTATATTTATTCTCCTCCTCTTGATAACATCTATAATTTCAACTAATCTTCCTGTCAAAGAGCCTATGTTCCATGTCCCAAAGCGCAACCTACTACCCCTACCATTACCGTGGACTAGCTTATTTACCCGCACACGTCCATCATGCGGGGACCCTTGCACATTTGACACCACCCCAGGCACCGGGGTGGCGCGCCGCTTCGAGGCGATGACCTAGCAACCCTTGCACATTTTTCACTACACCCGGGTCTATGAAGTGCAGCGCGTCGCTGAGTAGGGAACGCCCCCACGATATTCATATTTTGGTTCATCTCCATAAGATGTGGCTAAGTTTTACGCTTGCCGCCACAAACCTACCGCAACCCTCCTTCTTTGTCCAGGCTTGGGGAGCAATTGAACTAAAAGCTCAAGCTGATAGAGGAGTCGAACCCTAGACCACTTGGTCAAGCGGGCTCTGATACCATGTCATAGAACCAATAGAACTAAAAGTTCAAGTTGATAGTTAAAAGTCCACTTCATATTAATATCCGACACTCCCCCACACGCGAATGCCGACTAGGCTTGCCCTAGACCACTTAGTCAAACTGGCTCTGATACCATGCCATGGAACTATTTGAACTAAAAGTTCAAGATGATAGTTAAAGGTCCAGTTCATATTAACATACACTTCCAACCAAATACACCCTAGAACTATTTGAAGTTCTAAATCTCAATTCTCCAAACTGCCCTAGATGAAGGACAATAAGAAAGAAGCATGTCCAACATTGAAATACATATGTTGAGACCCATAATAAAAATGCTACAAGAAAAACCATGGATAGCCTCTTGATTGAGAGGGAAGCCAATAAGAGACATCAAAGACACTAAATACCATTTTTTAAGAAAATGGTAAGCTAAGGTAAGGTGTAGGGGTGAGATCCAGTGTGACAATGGGTTAGGGTGTGACAAGAAGCTTATTGTGTGACATAACAAAACTACGTAGTTTTGATGATAATTGAAAAGGGCAAGGTGGCAAATTTGTAAATAGAAGGAAATAGATGATAGAGAAAATTGTTTTATTTCTTTTCTTTAAAATACATTTTCCCGATATTTCTAACCTCGTTTATCGAAAAATTTTATACTATTACACTCGTCTAAATTAGACGGTCATTTTAAGATCCCTGAAGCTCAAGTAAAAAAAAAAATCCGGTGAACGGAATCCGGGTAGGCGTTTTCTAGCGAAAAAAAAGTGCCCAAAAAATTCTCAAAAAATTCCAGAAAATGTAAAACATTATTCTGAGAAATTTTAATTCTTGGATCAAAGCGAGATTTCTTACGGTTTAATCCCAATAAAACTTGTTCCTTAATTTTATCCATTTTACATGCTTCAACAATTTGTTGGGTCAACCGTAAGGAATCTCGTTTTGAGCCAAGAATTAAAGTTTCTTAAAATGATGTTTTACATGTTTTGGAATTTTTTGATAATTTTCTGGGCACGTTTTTTTGTCCTACTTACATTGTTCCGACAGTGTACAAAATTGTTCCAAATCAGTGTACCATTTGTTCCAACATAATACTTATATTGTTCCAACAGAATAAATCAGCGTACCAATTTTTCCAACAAAATAGTTCTATTATTCCAGCATAATACTTATATTGTTCCAAATCAATTTTATTATCTATGTCTTCAATTTCATTTTTGTTTCTTAGTATTTAATATAGTATCTTCAAATTTATATTAGTTATATTATTTAGAAAATAATTTTAATTCTTATATTCTTCCAACATAATAATTATATTGTTCCAACAGAATACTTATATTGTTCAACAGAATCGTTATATTGTTCCAACAAAATATTGCAACAAGACCAAAAAATGCCCAGAAAATTATTAAAAACTTCTAAAATATGTAAAACATCATTTTAAGAAACTTTAATTCTTGGCTCAAAACGAGATTTCTTACGGTTTTGACCCAATAAATTGTTGAAAAATGTAAAATGGATAAAATTAAGGAAATTATTTTATTGGGACTAAACCGTAAGAAATCCTGCTTCGACCCAAGAATTAAAGTTTCTCAAAATAATGTTTTACATTTTCTGCAATTTTTTGAGAATTTTCTGGGTACTTTCTTTTTTCTCGCCGGAAAACGCCCACCTAATCGCCGGATTCCGTTGATTTGAGACTAAACCGTAAGGAATCTCACTTTGAGTCAAGAATTAAAGTTTCTCAAAATAATGTTTTACATTTTCTGGAATTTTTTAAAAATTTTCTGGACATTTTGTTTCTCACAGAAAAACAGATCGCCGGATTCTATTCACCGGATTTTTTTTTACCTGAACTTCTGGGATCTTAAAATGACCGTTTAATTAAGACGAGTCCAACGGTATAAAAGTTTTTGAAAAACGAGATTGGAAAAGTCGGGAAAATGCATTTTATAGAAAAGAAATAAAACAATTTTCTCTTTCCTTTTATTTACAAATTTGCCACCTTCCCCTGATTAATTACAAAAGTGGTCCTTGTCACAATATATATATATATATATGCGTGTGTATACACATATATAAATACTAGAATGACACCAAACACAAACTTACAGCATTATAGGTCTTGGTTATCACGAAAAATGTAAATATTAAATACTTTTTCTCAAATTCCAATGTTATTTGTTTGATTGAACTAAAGACCATGGCTCTACACTTAGCCTAAGCTAAACTTCTACTCATGTGCTTTGTTTCTTGGATTTCCAAGATACCAAAGATGAGCCTAGAAACACACAATAACCAGTTATAGAGTTTCTAATTATTTTGCATCTCCTCCAATCTGAGTCACAATAGGCCGTTAATGCATTGGTAGTTGAATTTGCTGCATAAAATAACCCTTTTGTAAATGTCCACTTGAGATACTTCAATACATAGAATGGTGCATTCATTTGTAATTGTGTAGGAGCTCCCATATATTGACTTAGTTGTTCCGTAAATTAGGCAATGTCAGGTCGTGTGAACCCCAAATATAATAGTCTGCCTACAATTCGACGATATCTGTCTCGCCATTCGTAGGATTAGCTTCACTTAAGCCTGCATCTTAGATCAAATCATGAATGTATTTTGTTTGTGAGATGACTAAACCTTGCTTTGAACGAGCAAGTTCAATGCCAAGGAAAAACTTGGCTTCACCCATGTCTTTAATAGTGAAACTTTGATCCAAATGATCCTTTACCTTTTGAGTCTTGAATTAACTCAATTGAAGTCCCCATCAACAATACATCATCCACATAGACATTAATCACCAAAAATTCTTTGTCAATTGTCTTAGCGAACAAACAATAATCGCGGATTGATTTCACAAATCCCAATTGAACAATTTTATCAGAAAAATCCTTGTTCCATTGCCTTCCTACGTGTTTTAGGCTATATAAGGACTTGTCTAATGTTGTGACTTCACATAACGTTTTGGTGGATTCATGTAAAGTTCTTCATCAATTGACACATGCAAATATGTATTGTTGATGTCAATTTGATGAATTGGTCAGCCTCTAGCTATCAGTTTGGCTTTATACCTTGAAACAGCTTTATACCTTGAAACAGAACCATCCGGTGCATACTTCACTTTAAATATCCACCTAGATGATATATCCCTTTTCCTTTTAGGAAGTGGAACTAAGGACCAAGTTTTATTTGTTTCCAATGTTGTCAACTCTTGTTGCAAAGCAGTTTCCCAATTGGGATCTCCTTGTTCCTCCTATGGCTCATACACTTATGCTATGTTTGTCAAGAAGGTTGTATGTGATGTTAAGGCAAAAACATCAGTAATATGTCATGTAGCTAAAGAAGGACACGTCACATGAATGTATGTCGACTCTGCTACACTTGATTAACAACAAAATGAGTCATCCAAACAGGTTTCTTATGTTGCCTGTGTGATTATCTCCGAGAAATATCCACTTCAGGTGTTTCATTTCTCCTAACTTCCTCTTCTTGATCAACGGAACTTTGTGTCAAATTCTGCAATGGACTGCAAAATCTTTCTTGATGTTCCTAATGCAAATAAAAAATCTCAGTACTATCTTGTGAATTTGTTTGCACAATTGTATCTCTCAGTTGATCATCATTATTTGCAATAACATCATGATTATGAGTAACTACTTCCATTTGAGGCAAAGAACTAAGCAATTGCTTGTCACATGAAGAAGAAAATGTCATTTTGTTGCTAGTGGCAAAAGGAAAAAAACGGTTTCCACAAATCTAACATCTCTGGACATATCCTATGTTGCCAAATCATACATCTTCCATCCTTTCTGCCCTGGTGAGTCACCCAAATACACACATTGTATGACCTAGCTACAAACTTACCTTTCTACGGATGAACATCTAGCACATATCATTGATAACTGTCATGGAACCAATTGAACTAAAAGCTCAAGTTGATAGTTAAAGGTCCACCTCATATTAATATCTGACAATAACCAAACACCCTAAACTTGTCATAAACGAGTTTTTCCCCATATCAAACTTCATAAGGAGTTTTCCATTTTAATTTAATAGGGAAACATTTAGCAATGTAATAGCATGTAAAAGAGCTTCTCTCCGAAACTTGTTAGACAATTGAGCTTGTTGTAAAAAAGCTCTTGCAAAAGTCACCAAAGACCTATGTCTTCGTTCTACTACCCCATTCTGTTGTGGGGTATAAATGCATGTCATTTGATGCAAAATGTCACATTTACCTAGCATCTCTTGCACACTATAATTAACAAACTCATTTCTATTGTCTGTTCTTATTTGTTTAACAGAAACACCAAACTGTGTTTTGACCATTTGAATAAACTTTTCAATCAACAATGGTATTAGATCTTTTGTTTTGAACAAAATAGTCCAAATGATTCTAGACATGTCATCCACTATAGTTAGCATGAACTTGTCTCCTGAAATTGACTTTCTTCTATAAGGTCCCCAACAGTCAATGTGTAGCAAATCAAATACTTCTATTGACTTTATACCACTATTACAAAAAGAACCTCTTACTTGCTTAGTTGAAACACACTACCATTGTAAATTCTGTCTATATGAGTAAACTCTCCTATACGATTGAATTTCTCACTAGCCATATGACCTAATCTCTTATGCCAAAGCTCAATTTTATATTTATCAATTACATCTGCTACTAAGCCAGCAAGCATTGAATATGTCTTCTTCTCCACATTCTTAGAAAAAGATGTGTCTTATGTACTTTACCAACTGCTAATATCTTCACAGAATTTCTTTGAGTATCCAAGGTCTGAGCTTTCTGTCCACTGGTAGTAACATTTGCAAAATCAGCCTGGATCTATGTGGTACTAATGTCACGTTGTTTTTCTATGTGGGGCAACATAGAATATGCACGATTAACTGTAGGCAATGGATCCATTAACAAGATTTGATCGCGTACATGGTGGAACTCTGAATTGAGTCCGGAGATAAACTGCATTAGCTGCTTTTCCTGATAGATATCATGTGCGATCTTGCGAGATTCTCCATATTTGGAATCAACTACTGGCTTAAGAGCAGCATACTCATCCCATATACGCTTAATTTAATTGAAGAATTGAACAAGAGTAAATGATCCTTGACTAACACTAAAATCTCTCGTCGAAGATGAAAAATCAAAGGATTGTTGCTGACTCCGTGCCACTGTTCAATCTCCTTCCGAAGTTCATAAGAAGATGGAGCAAAGAGGTGACAGAGAATTAATTATCCAAGAGAATACTAAATCATCACTTTCCTTCCAACGATGATATTCAATTGATGTGTAATCAGCCGGAGCTTCATTTGCTTTTATGAAATTTGTTTTCCTTTATGCACTCAAAGCTAAGAGCATCGATCTTCTCCGGGAAATGAAATTCTTGCCATTTAATGCTGAACTAACAAAAACAAGACCTGGATTGTCGTGATGATTCGAATTTTGTGAGTTGTGATTAGATTGAGCTTCGTCTTTGTGCGATTCATCAACATTGATGTTCTTCGAACCATTCTCCAATCCGCTCTGGTTTGAGTCGTTTGATTTTGAAGTCATCGTTTGTGATTTGTAAAGCTTGTAAATAGCATTTCTTTTTTGCGATCATGAACAACTAATTCGCAGTTTTGATTTTCAGAGAGTAATTCTGGATTGAAATCCATTGCTCTAATACCATGAAGAAAAGAAAACAATTGATAATCCGATTCTTCTTATTGATTCAACACACATAGTGTGTGTTTATATACTAGTACAAAGCAATAGGAAATAACAGAAAATTAATGAGATGTTTAGTTCTAACAGTTTAATAACAGACTAATAGCAAATTTAACAGAACTTTCTTTCAATATTGTGAGTGAACGCACACACAAAAAGAGAGAGAAAAAACTAAAGATCTTACTTGTTGGACCTGCCCCCGCAATGTATCAAATTGAGCTTCTGTACAACAAACATTTCCTGTTATTGTCGGGCACAAACTTTGAATTTTGGCTGAGAAGAGCTCATCAGGCTGTAAAGGTCCATTAATTTTTAGTAAATGTACAGAGCAATTACCAGTACAGACGTAACATGGAAGATAAAAGTCCAACACTAAGTGAGCACAACATACCCTCACAGATGGAGAACGATAAGGGCAATTCAAAACCTTCCCATCACTGCGTTCTCCACATATGTCATACATCGCACAATATTCTTCGGCATGTATTTCCCTGCCCAGAAAATAAGAACCATATGATTTATCAAGTAAGATAGTAAGAAAGTGCCACCCATCTGTCATCATTAGAACTTCCACACAGACAAGGATACAAAATAATGCTGTCTATATAAATAGCTCTTCTTGGAAGACTACACGGGACGTACACTTGCTGTTGAGAAAAAATATAAAAGATACTTTGTTAAAAAAGATAGCCCACTTTCAACTTTTTAAGTGTTTCAAGAAATTATAAGCTAAAAGATGTCTTAAACACAAATTTTTGCACATAATCTCTCTAACAAACCACTGCTCGAATTTATAACTATCAATCTAAATTTTCTAGTAAAATTCAATGGATGTCTTCCAGATTTTGTCAATAACAATGTATATAAACATGGGTATTGAGAAACCAAAAATTAATAATAATCTAAACCAATACAATGGGGAATATGAACTATCTTTAGGGTCGGAGGGTGTATTATCTGTTTATTGAAACATAATGTGATCCTTGATCAATCCTCCACGAAACACATGTTCAGAAATTCAGAAGATGAAAAGGAGAATAAATGTAACAAGTACCACAGATAGAACTGATTTCGTTAAAAAATGTTGGGATCAGCAGTTTTACCCATTTGTGACCGGCAAGCCAGTCTTGTCTGCACTCCCAAAAGATACAAGAAAGATCACCTACAGAGGCCAAAAGTCATAAGTTGATCATAACAATAGAAATTAGTTGATTATAAAAAGTGAAGGAAGACCAACAGAAGATTACTTCCTAAATGAACCATAAAACAATACATCAAAGCTAAGTAATTATAACTGCTTCAAGTTATAAGCATTTAAAAAACTAAATTAAATTAACTTGCCTGAATGATAGAGAGTAAAGAGAAGAAGCAACGCAGAGGAAACACCATTTTCGTCGTATTCTTTGTAATTCTGATATGTGGAATGTATTGGTCAACTGTAAAAAACCAAGCTGAAGGGAATGGAGAAGAAAATGGGTGTTTGGTTTGGATGGTTTAAGACTTTGAAAGCAAAAGAAAGAGGGAGAAATTCAGTAGTTTGTCTTCTTTCTTTTAATGATAATCGGACACGCCTCCATTAATACACAATACGTGTCCTTCTCCTTCCCTAAACTTTTTAATCCTCAAACTTACTTATATCAATAAATACCCTCGTGTCATGTTCCTTATAGAGAAAGGAGGAGAAGTAAAAAAATTAAAATTAAAAAGATTTAATTAATTAGAAATAACAGATTTATATTTATAATATATTAAATAATTACTAACTCATTAATTAAAATAATAAAAGAAAGTAAGAGTTAGGTTCTGTTTTTTTTACTGAAATTAAATTAACGAAACTGAACTGAACCGAATGCTACTAAACAGAACTTAACTTAACTACACCAAATAATTATAATTATAATAAATTATATATATAATGATATATTTTATATATAATTAATTATAATTATAATAAAAAATGATAAATTATATATAATAAATTATAAATTATATATAAGTAAGATGCTTTTCTGATGAGTTTTCAACGTAGTAAAAAAATCAAAATTAAAAAAATTCAATTAATTAGAAATAACATATTTATATTTATAATATATTAAACAATTACTAGTCCATTAATTAAAATAATAAAAGAAAGTAAGAGTTAGGCACTGTTCTTTTTTACTGAAATTAAATTAACTGAACTGAATCGAATGCTAAAATACAATATATATTTAAACTTTAGTAAGAAATTTAAACTTACATTATATATTTATTCTAGTATTAGCTAAATTTAATTATTATTATATGATTTACTCCTGATTAGTAGAAAATACAATAACATTCTGTAATTCGTGTACTGTAATTTTAGGTAGCAGCAAACGCTCTAGGAGTGCTGTTGAGGACGACTGGATCATGAAGGTCTCGGTCCCTGGGGGTCCAGTTGATACAGCTGCGATCCCGAGCTTTCTGGGACATATTGTATGGGCTATCTGGAGCAGGCAGGAGGGGCGTCCTCAAGTGCCAGACCAGATCAGGTTATTACGGGAGGCTGGTGTTATGGCACAGTAGTGCTTCTGAGGAGATCCAGTCGTGTATCGAGTCATCTAGGTTGGCCCATCTTCCAGCTATCATGTACGGCCACATCGATGCGCCTCTGATTACGGCTTTTGCGGAGTGGTGGCAGATAGACACGTCATCACTCCACATGTCGTTCGGTGAGATGAGCATTCTATTATATGACGTGTGGCATATTTTGTGTATCCCCGTAGATGGGGATATGGTGACCGCTGAGCTGGGTTCGGATGAGCTGCAGTCATGCGTGATGAACTTGTTTGGGATGACTCGGGCAGAGTTGCTGGTCGGTCACTACTTTTCCGACGGTATACGGGCGGCTTCCATCATGGAGTATTATCGATGAGATCGGATTCCCGATGCCCAGGCTATAGCTTGGACGTGGCTGATGCTCGGTTCCACCTTGTTCGTAGACAATAGTGGTGACCACATCCGACCTTCCTACCTGCTGGAGGTGCAGGACTCGACAGCTGGAGCCATGGGATTCTCGTGGGGCTCGGTTGCACTAGCATATCTATACCGTCATTTAGGTATTTCTAGTAGAGGAGACTGTGGGCAGATCACTGGTTGTCTGACACTACTTCAGGCATGGATTTACGAGTACTTCTCGTGCTTCATGCCTCATTGGGAGGGAGTTACCGTGGACTCCGATCTTCCTAGGGCTTTCATGTGGCCATCCATCGCGCTAGAGAAGACTGATGATCGGCTGAGATCATATCGATCCCGGATTGATATATTGACAGCGGACGAGGTACAATTTCCATTTATTTATAAATAAGGTGCAATTAAAATATTTTGATTTACTTGTATGTTAATTTAGTTGTATATATATGTAGGTGATGTGGATGCCATATGGTCCTGATGCCATTACGGGTATCCCGAGGACGACATACATCGGATGGATACGATACCGAGATATGATCGAGTCGTACATACCGGGGAGATGCCTTCGCCAGCTGGGTTACGTGCAGACCATCCCTAGACCGATCTTGAGGCCTTCCAAGGTCGTACGTCCCTGGTCTAGCTTAAGGTATCGGGTAGAGGTGCCACCTGTGATGGCGTGGGATTGTTGGGACTCGTTTCCCGAGGCGACTGTGCTAATATTATCTCGGTTCACTCCAGCACAGACTCTGTCGGCCTGTGAGGATCAGTACATGCATTGGTACACCCATCATTCACATCCTCGTCTACTATCGGAGATTACTGCACCCGCACCGACTGTTCATACTCGATCGAACAGGGAGATTGTAAGTGATTTTGGTTTTAATCTACTGTTTTACAAATATGAAATGATATTCATTAAGTCTTTGTTTTTTCTTCTGTCAGTGGGTTAGCCGTTTATCTAACTGGGGCGAAGGTGTCTTGGATGTGCTGAAAGGGCATGATGAGGAGGATGCGGCTGAGTGGAGACAGTCGTTGGAGCAGATTATGGGTGCTTGGCATTTGGCCAAGTGATTTTGTACTGTATTTTAGTTTTTTTATTATATTTGTACGGATTATATTTTACACTTTTGACTTCATATCATGACTTATTTATGAAACTCAAACAATATCATTGCAGAACATTAGAGAACTCAAACAGTATCAACCTGTAATATAATTGAACATAACTGTAACATAACAGTAACTGAAACTATTACAGAATATTATAGAATTTAAACTATATCAACCTGTAACATAACAGTAATGGAATCATTCCAGAATGTTACAAAACCCAAACACTATCAACCTGTAACATAACTGAACATAATTGTAGCATAACAGTAACTAAATCATTCCAGAATGTTACAAAACTCAAACACTATCAACCTATAACATAACTGAACATAACTGTAATATAACAGTAACTGAACCATTCCAAAACATTACAGAACTCAAACAGTATCAACCTGTAACATAACTGAACATAACTGTAACATAACTGAATCATTCTAGAATGTTACAGAACTCAAACACTATCAACCTGTAACATAACTGTAACATAATAATGACTGAACCATTCCAGAACATTACAGAACTCAAACAGTATCAACCTATAACATAACCATAACATAACTGTAATGTAACTGAATCATTCTAGAACGTTACAAAACTCAAACACTGTCAACCTGTAATATAACTGAACTTAACAGTGATATAACAATAACTGAATCATTCCAGAACATTACAGAACTCAAACAGTATCAACATGTAACATAACTGTAACATAACTGTAATATAACTGAATCATTCCAGCATGTTATAGAACTCAAACACTATCAACCTGTAACATAACTGAACATAACTGTAACATAACAGCAACTGAATCATTCCAGAACATTACAGAACTCAAACAGTATCAACCTTTAACATAACTGAACATAAATGTAATGTAACTGAATCATTCCAGAACATTACAGAACTCAAACACTATCAACCTGTAATATAACTAAATATAACAGTAACTGAACCATTCCAGAACATTACAGAACTTAAACAGTATCAACCTGTAACATAACTGTAATGTAACTGAATCATTCCAAAATGTTACAGAACTCAAACACTATCAACCTATAATATAACTGTAACATAACAGTAACTGAATGATTACAGAACATTACAGAACTCAAACACTATCAACTTGTAACATAACTGAACATAAATGTAACATAACTGAATCATTCCAGAATGTTACATCACTCAAACAGTATCAACCTATAACATAACTGAACATAATTATAATATAATTGAACATAACTGTAACAGTAACTGAATCATTCCAGAATATTACAGAACTCAATAACAATACATAAAGTCTAAAAAATACACAATAACAATACAACTAAGTGTCCTTAATGTTTACCAATCTGTTCCAATATGCTCTCCGAACATCATAGAAGCGCTCCCACCCTTCAACGCTTCGATCACGATACTCAAACGACCATAACAGTATATGGGGTACAAGAAAATCGGTAGTTAAATTTAAACGGATATAGTGTGGATAGTTAGTCCCTAACTGAGCTATACATATCTCATGTTTTGGTCTTGTAGTAGTGGAGGCGGTATACAATGGTAAGACAGTACCACAAAACATCAATGTCTGTCCACCACTAAAACTGAAAAACATGACAACAGCATTATATAATGTAGCAATCGGATATATAAGTCATCCCAAACGAGCATCCAATAGCCCCGGGTACAACCTGCACCGTCCCAACTAATCCTACCAATTGATGAATCAACCCTGTCAATATATACAGGAAACGGTTAGCAATTATTTCATTTTTAATGATATACCTAACTGCATGCCACAATTTTTCGCTATCAAAAATATAGGTTGCAACGACACGGAACCCAAAATTGCCATCACCAATGACGTCGAAATATTATTCGACATATGGCCTAATTATGCCGACTATTTTATCAGAATGTATAAAATCACAAACGTCAAACATATTTCCATCTGCAGTGAGTGAAATAAGATATTGTAAAGCTCGCAGGACTTATTTTGGTTGTAAATGAACTAGATATTGCAAAACATTTACAGAACTAGGTTTATCAAATAAACATTACTTGTTGAGGCAACATTATGGACTGATGATGAAGAGCTTCTTCTGCCACTTCTACCACGACTCCGAGAGGAACTAGAAGAATGAACACGTCCACGACTAGGGTCATTTTACTCCCACGCACTCGGCATACGTTTTGTTGATTTACTCCCCTTAGGTCATCCTCGCACGTGAATTTTTACATCTGGTTCTGTATAGTGCACTTGATCCGGGTGTAGTTGATCTTGGATCAGTAATGAAATATTCCGCATGCACATGGGATCTGATGAGAGGTTCTCAATACACAACCACAATGCATGTTCACTTCATAACTCAAACCTCTCATGCGCTCTAACTCATTACTGAGCAACTACATACAGTGGTGGGAGACATCAAAGACCAGGTAGTTAAGTGGGAATCCGGAGTACATGACTCCTTTACAAAAGCCTTGATTGCTCAAGCATGTACCTGATAAGAAGATAAATATACTATCAGTTATAAAATATATTCATAAATGCAAATTACTTAACTGTAATAGAACAAATTGCAAATGCTAATACCTGATATTAGTTGCTTGAGATTATATTTGCTTATGAACCTTCTGCCATACCGTATCAAGGGAGCCAGTGGTGGTATTTAGTCATTGCTTTAGACTCGCATGTTCGCTCTCCGCTCTACAAGAAGTTGTGTTGCCAAAATGTACGAAATCCTTCGTCCAAGCAACAATGAACTTCTCTTTATGCACCAACCACGTCTCCTCAACGTACGAGATAACATTTTGGTACCTAGACATCACATCCCTCATCTTGCTTAGATTTATCTCATACTCAGCAATGGTTAAGGATTGTATTATTGTTCTCCATCTTCCATTATTGAATTTAACGGCATGTACCTTATCTCCCATAAGTCTGTAGACCCGATCTTCTACATCCTTATTTATATGCCAAGTGCATAGCAAGTGTGCTGAATGTGGAAAAACCTCTTGGATCGGCTTCAACAACCCCAACTTCCTATCACTAACAATAACAGTCAGGTTAAGATCAAACCCCATCAAAATCCTCAGCCTCTACAGGACCCAATGATAACTCCCTTCAGTCTCATCTTTAATTATCACATACGCTATCTTAAAGTTGTTATTGCATGGCGTTATCCCAACAATTTCAACAAATGACATTTTGTACTTGTTTGTTTTGTACGTTGAATCAATGCTGATATACCAGTAGTAGGTCTTGAATATATCCACTGATTCTAGATGTGCCATAAACACATGCGTTATCACGCCAGAATCAGGATCAGCCTGAGTATAATTAACATACATATTCTCGATAGCAATATGGTAGAATTGATTAGTCAAGTCTCTACCTTCGAACCCATCCTTCCTCAACTTATCCTTGTAATTGTAGACGTGTTTAATTGTTGGGTTCTCTGCTAGATGCTTTTCTTTAACTGCTGCTAAAATAGCACAGAGCTTTGCTTGAGCCGAACTCATATCACACACAATTATTTTAGATGTGGTACTGAGTTCGCTCATCTACCGACTTCCCTCTGCATACACACGTAATGTATGATTGTGCATACCAGTTGACCTAGACTTAGTCTGTATGCCCCAACCAGAAAGGTATGCATGTTGATAGGCTTTAATCTGAAATTTACATCTGCACGCTTTAGTTTTACTTCTTCTTATTAAAGTCTTTTCAGAAGTTCTCAAAACTCCTCTATAGCGTTCACCCCGTGAACATCTCAACAGCTTCTGCTTTCCCCCATGTTTGTGCGAAGATATTATTAGCTCAAACCCATTCTGAATAACTACATGTTTTGCCCATTCAACAACATCTTGACACGAAGGGAAAACAATGTCCGTTATGAAACGGGAACTGTAATCAATGCGGTCGGGATACCAATCTTCTAGCGGTTCGTGAATATACAAAAAATGCATAACAGTTGTTAATATAGTCTGAAAAATACAAAAAATTACGTTTGAATGCGTTTCGGCCCTATTTTAAGGGACACAGGCAGGCCACCCGTTTCACCCCAGGCCGGAACAGGCAGCGCACGTTGCCCGTCCCACGTGTGGAACAGGTGGCTCGCGTTGCCCGTCCCACGGGTGGAACGGGTGGCGCACGCTGCCCGTTCCACGGGCCGAACAGATAGTTCATCCGTTCGGCCCGTAGGGTGGGCAGCATGAGCCACCCGTTCAGGCAAAAACCAACTAAAAAAAATTTTAATTTACAGATTTCGGAATTTTTTTTAATTGTAGGATCGTAATATTACCTCGTGTTCGAAATCGTCTACTTTCGGAGTGCTCGGTTCCATTTTCATAAAATTTGAATTTTTTGCTCGAGAGGAAAAGGGAGAGAGAGGATTTTGAGTTTTTGGATACAAATAATGCAAAGGGCGAAAATGTAAAAGAATGGGCGGTAATAAGTAATTTAGGGGCGGTGAATAGCAACATCCTAAACAAAATCAGGCCAACATGGTAGTTGTTGGCCATATGATCTTTCAAAACTCTCAGTTTTTCCTATAAAAAAAAAAAAACTCTCAGTTTTTATTTGATTAATTTGCTGTTGGTTTACATTTAATAATTTAATTAGAGATTTCAAATTGGAATCTTAGTATATCAAAAAAAAAAAATAATGGGAAGAGAATTTAACTAAAATATATCCGACAAACCTCAATAAATTAGATAAACTATAAAAAAAATAACTAAATACATTTAATAGAGATTTCTAATTTAAACGATTCAGGGGTGTTTGTTTACCTACTTTTCACCTTCTATTTGTCTTTTCATTTTAAAAGACAGAGTTTTTGGGTTTAGTAGACACCTCATGTTTACCTTTTACAGCTAAAAAGTAGCGTTTTACAAAAGTAGAGAATCTTTTATTTTATAGAAAATCAGCGTTTTCCAAAAGCAAACAAAAACAACAACCAACAAATAGGAACGGTAAATAGTGAAATAGACTATTACCTTTAACCACTAAAATTAAGTGTAATTGATATAATTAATTCGAATCCATTTATATATATATATATAGGTGCCCGCTATGGTTACTTTGTTTTTTACAAAGTACCGTTACTTGGTAAAACCAGTAACGGTACTTTGTAAAAAACAAAGTAACCATAGCGGACACCTATATATATATTTTATGAAACCTATATATATATATATATATATAGAAAATATGAAGTATCGTAAAACCTCTATATAGGAATACACTTGGGACCGGACTATTTGTATAACAATTGGGAGGTTATTACTAAATAGAGTTTGGTATAATAAAATTTCTTAACACATAAAATTTTAAATTTTTATCATAAATATGCATGGTTTATATATAATGTATAACAATAGACATTAGTGGAATAAATTAAATATTTAGAATTTCAATTTAGAGTTTAGGTTTTCAATATATATATAGATAATTGAAAGAGTTTCATGGGAAAAATATAAACATCAACGAGAATATATAGTGTATATAATAAAAAATAAAATAACTATAATGTCGGTAATAACTTTAGTTTCAAGCCAAATGCGGTAGAAATAGGCATGGATAATTGTTACATGAGCAACCGCTTCCGCTAGCAAGAAAGCAAAAAAAAAAAAAAAAAAATGAAAGGAAAGGCGGTCTGAAAATGCAGGTACAGGTACAGCTAGCAAAACACTTCTAAATAATTAAGTTTTAATAATAGAGATAATATTAATTGTGTGTAAATTAAGCACTTCTACACACTTTACTTTTCCATCAATTATTTCTCCATCTTTTTATCTTACAGTTTGTTTTTCTGTTAAACTTTCCAAAAAGATTTATAATTGTCATGTAAATTATATATCAACAATCTATTCACTTTCATTTTACTTTCTTTATGTTTCTTAAATTCCAAAATCCAACTAACAATATTTTAATTTTTTGTTGTTTACTAACATGAAAATTGCTTTCAAAACTAAGCGACTTCGAGATGACTAATACTGATCCTGGAAAAAACATTAAGAATTTAAATTTGTTTGAAACAAATTTTCTATGCAACCATCGTTTTATATTTTGCAAATCACTAATTTTGAGAATTTTTCTCTTTAAACAAATATTTTCTCTTTTCTGACTAAATACTGATATTTAAAAGTATGTCTAATAGTTTCTTAGTTGGTCTTTTAAGTTAAATTTTGAGAAAAGAGTTAAAAATCACTAACGAGATGTTTGGTATTCTACAAGAATAGAGATAAAAATTGAGATATGAATAAGGATAAAAGATTAGGATAAAGATAAAAATAAGATAGGAATATTTTTATTATCTCATGTTTGATAGATATGATAGGGATAGAGATAAACTGATCCATTTTACTATATTACCTCTATCCAAATTTAAATAAACGTAGAGTAGAATTAATTAAATTTAATCTATCAACCTAACTTGAGAAATACTTGAAACACTGTATTAAATTTTCAAAATACAAAAAATGAAATAACTTGAGAAATACTTGGAACACTGTATTAAATTTTCAAAACATAAAAAATGAAATAACTAATATATTTAAGATGATAGATTAAATTTAATTAATTTTGTTTGACATTGATGCTGCAATAATATATAGACAAACTTAGGGGGCGTTTGGTTCAAACTTCGGAATCGAAATGTTGTGGAATCAGAATCAGAATACCTATTTATTTCTTTTGTTTGGTTTAATCCGGAATCGGAATTGAACTGCTTTTAGAAGTGTTTGGTTCAAATTTCAGAATCGGAATCATAATACGAGAAAATTAAAATTAATTAAATAATATATTTAACAAGGTAAATAAAAATAAAAACCATTTTTATAAAAAAAGTAAAAATAAATAAAGACTACTAATAATTAACAAATCTGGAAAAAAATATATTACACATAATATTAAAAAATTATATTACTAATAAAATAATTCTACATTCCTCACCATGTATTAGTATAAATTAACAATGTATCAAATAAGAAACAATAGTTCTTACCAAAAAAAAAAAAAAAAAGTATACAAAAGGAAAAGAAATAAATTAGATAAAGAAAAAGAGAAAAAAAAAACACACTCATGTACACGTAACGTGGAGGTGAGCAGGGGAGTATGAGAAGGGTGTACAATGCGTTCTCCCGCACAGGGTCCCAAATTTAAGAGGACCCAATTTTTTTATTATACAAAACTAAATAAATTTATTGTTACTAATTATTACGTGAAAAATTAAGTGAATGTTAATTTATCCAGAAAATTAAAGCTCTAAAAGTCTTAAGAGGCCCAATTTTTTTATTATTATTATGCAATATCTAATTTAATTATTTTTATTATATTTATTATGTTAAAAATCAAGTTAAAAGTATTTTGGTGTTTCATTTTGTAGAAACATTATATGAAAGTATTATTTTTTTTAATGACCATGATCCAATTTTTTTCATTTAGCGCAGGGCCCCGAAAATGTTTAAGACGGCCCTGGAAGTGAGATGAGGTGTGGAGAAAAAACTATTGTTTAATTTGATTCCTGTTAGAATCAAATTTGATTAACATGGATTGGGAAGGAAATACTCATTAGGTTAATTATAAATTTGTACCTATTTGAAAGTTTATTTACATATTAGGATTAGTTGCCTCACTTTTTACCAATCTAGACACTCTCACTTGATTTGGACCCAAAATATCCTCATCCCCTCTTTCTCTCTTCGTCTATGCCGGACTCTCTCTTTGTTTCGAATTATACTTTGTTTTGAATTATAGAAAAAACCTAATGGATCACAGCTTTGATTAAGCTTGCTTGAAATAAAGCTCAGTCTTCCTAATCAATAGCTCTAGATCTTTCAAACAATTTTTTCCATATTGGTATGGTACCCTTTCTTCATAGAAAGAGCATTTAGCTTCCTTCTAAGGTTTCTGGTTTTCCGCATCTAGGGTTGGGGGCCAAGCTCATGTTCCAAGTGGTCAAAATTATATAGAGAGATCTGCCCCTTCAATTTTCATGAATTCCTGTCATCAACTATAGATTCCTAACCTTCAGCGGAGTTAGTCAAAGTCTAAATAGAAGTTGAACCTCCGATCATAATTAAGTCATCGGCGTCTCGCTCTCGAAAGATCTCATAGCAGTCGTCGGCGAAGCTCTAAAAGCGAACATAACAACGCTCGGCCATTAGTCCTCCCAATCTCCGAACAACTTCTCTTTTTAGCAACATTGCTCAGAAAAAAGCTGCTGAAGCTCTGGTTTGGATCTACTTTGAATGTGATAGTTACAAATGTGGAATTGGCTAAATCTCTTCTCATTTTTTTTTTGTTCTTTTCTGCTGCCTTCTGATCATACTGCATATATAATTCGCGTTGTCGAGTTGTCGCATTGTCACGTTGCATATATAACACGACATCATCTATAAACTATTCTTTGTCGCATTGTGTTGCGTTTTCATATAACGCGACAGACAACGTAAGCTTATGTTATCCGTCACGTTATATGAAAACGCGACACAATGCGACAAAGAATAGTTCATATCTGATGTCGTGTTATATATGCAACGCAACAACTCAACAGTTGCCGGAGTTCCTCTCCGTACCGATTGGAGAATGAACCGCCTCATAATCGTTTCAGAATTTTTGTTGAAGATGCGAGAAAAGTTTTGAGGTTAACTCAGATTGAGAAGTTCAAAGTAGACGTGAGAAAAATTTTGAGGTTAACGTCATCGTGAAAGTTGAGTTGGATTACCAAGATGAAGAATGAAAAGTGAGGACATTTTTGTCCAAGTGTAGTGAAAGTGTCTAGATTTGTAAGATGTTGAACTACTAGGCTTAATATGTAAATGAGCTTTCAAAATAGGTCAGATTTGTAATTTTTCCAATATTGAGGGGAATCACAATCTCATTCTATCATTAAATTTAGTTAACCAAACACTTTAAATAGGAATAACCCATTTCCATTTCCATCTCTTAAAGCTTTTTGGCCCAACCAAACTAGAGGTGAGTATGGTCCGATTTGATCTAAAAACCGAATCAAATCGAATTGGACCGAACCAAATTATTTCGGTCCAGTCCGGTTTGGTTCATATTTGGACCAAATAAAGCACCAGAAACCTACAATTACTTTTACCTTCACTAACTAAACAATTATATAAAGAAAATAATCATATAATTAGTTTTTCTTTTGTATATATAATTAGTTGAGAGAGAAAAAACATGTTTAATTATTTTTTCTTTTCTATAGATAATTAGTTAATTAATTTAGAACCTTAAAAATTAAGAGTAGTACATATTATATTTCGGTTTGGTTTTGATCGGTTTTAGACCGGACCAAACCGAAAACCAAACTAACTTAAAAATTAAGACCAAATCAAACCAAAATATAATTCGGTCCGGTTTGGTTCGATTTTCTCGGTCTGGTTTTTTCGGTCTTTGGGTTCGCGGTTCGGTTCTGCTCACCCCTAAACCAAACACTCTCTTAGGTTTTTAAAAGTTCAAAGATAAAAATTAACTTGAAAAATATTTGGAACACCCTACTAAATTTTTAAAACACAACAAATGAAATAAATAATAAAATTTGAGGGACAAATTAGACTTTTCCATCTAAATAAGTTATCCTCGTGTCTTATACCACTCCCCTCTAGGTATAACTTTAGAGGCTTATCTCTCTCTTGTCTAACTCTTATATCTCCCAAACAAACATGTGATAACTCATGTCGTTTTTTTATCCATATCCCTGTTGGTCCCGCGTGATTAGTTCTAAAGGGGGGGGGGGGGGTTAGGAACTAATATAACTTTTTCGCTTAATTACGCTGACTTAATCACTTCTTTAAATTACTTAACTCAGTTTTGGTCAGCACGATCGAGAGATGTAAGACAGCTTTAGTCAGAGGCTGACTAGAACCGTTTTACAGGTGAGTTGAGAATTAACACTTAAGGTCAACTTCCAACTCAGCACTCTGATTACTCAGTGTCAGCTTATACAGTTTATATCCTGAGTAATTTAAGCAAACAGCACACACATATATATATATATATATATATATATATATATATATATATATATTGAGAGAAAGGGTTAGAAATTACTCAGCAAGATTTATCCTGGTTCGGCCTCACCGACTACGTCCAGTCCCTAGAGTCCTTCCGGGCTTTTTCAATCCAATACTGAGCTCTTTAAAGGTAGAGCACAAACCGTTTACAAGGCAGCTGAATATGTAAGAGTATCTTCCTATATTCGTCTACTCAACCCCAATAAGCGTTATAACCGAACACTTAGAGTTTTCTCTACCGCTGAGTACTAAAACCGAGTACTCAGCACCACTCTCTCAATTTTTACAATTGATACAAACTTGTTCTTTCTAGATGAAGAACACTTTAGATGGGGGGGGGGGGGGGGGTTAGGAACTAATATAACTTTTTCGCTTAATTACGCTGACTTAATCACTTCTTTAAATTACTTAACTCAGTTTTGGTCAGCACGATCGAGAGATGTAAGACAGCTTTAGTCAGAGGCTGACTAGAACCGTTTTACAGGTGAGTTGAGAATTAACACTTAAGGTCAACTTCCAACTCAGCACTCTGATTACTCAGTGTCAGCTTATACAGTTTATATCCTGAGTAATTTAAGCAAACAGCACACACACACACACACATATATATATATATATATATATATATATATATATATATATATATATATATATATTGAGAGAAAGGGTTAGAAATTACTCAGCAAGATTTATCCTGGTTCGGCCTCACCGACTACGTCCAGTCCCTAGAGTCCTTCCGGGCTTTTTCAATCCAATACTGAGCTCTTTAAAGGTAGAGCACAAACCGTTTACAAGGCAGCTGAATATGCAAGAGTATCTTCCTATATTCGTCTACTCAACCCCAATAAGCGTTATAACCGAACACTTAGAGTTTTCTCTACCGCTGAGTACTAAAACCGAGTACTCAGCACCACTCTCTCAATTTTTACAATTGATACAAACTTGTTCTTTCTAGATGAAGAACACTTTAGATGAATACAAATTCAATCTAGCTTTTACACAGAAATAGGAATTTGGTGTAAGATCTTCTTTTCTTGTTTGAATATGCTTTGTATGTATGCTCTTTTCTTTTTGTACTTCAGCAAAGGATCCAAGTGAAGCACTTGTCCTTTTATAGTGAATTCTTGATGCGGCAATCATTTGAATCTGGAAGTATCCGTTGAATTCAAACGACTCCTTGCGTCATTCACTGGTCAGCATACAGATATAGCAGGCCAATCCTGTCGTCTGAAATTTGCAGGCGTCAGGCTTGTCTTCTTCCGCCAGTTTCGTCTTTTAGCCAATGGCCAGTTGACCCATGCATCTCGAAACTGTCTCCGTGCGTAATTCCAAAGCTTCTGAATTGGCGCAGACAGTTGTCGGATCTTGTCATTTAGCAAACGGATCATTCGCGCTGTCCTGACGAGCACTCAGCTTGATTTTAATATCCGTTGTCTTTGATCTTTGTTATTGACGATACTGACTTGCATTTTACTCAGCTTCCATGGTCAACTTCGTCTGCAAGCTTTAGTTTTAGAGGAAGACTTCTCTTCTATTATGCTGAGTCGTATTCTACTCAGCATCTGTGGCTCATGCTGACTTCGTCCTGTCTTACTTTTTATTCCTTTTCACATTTATGATTATACTCAACATTGAACAAACACATTAGTACAATTAAATCAAAGCACTTAAATTTAATTGTCTTAATCATGCATTAACTTAAATAATTTTGTCAAATCAAAATCATGTGGAAAGGTATTTCAACAAACTCCCCCATTTTGATGTTGGCAAAAATATTTAATTGTGGAACTCAGCATCGAGAATCCTCATGATTGAAATTCCTTTTACACTTCTGAAGTTACTCCCCCGTAAGGGTTGCATCTGTTGGCTTAATTAATCGAGTAAAATTAAGACATGCCTTTACTGACTTAGTTCAATTCTAGATCTTCCAAGATCTAATTCAAATGAGCCTAGGTCAGTTTTCAGAAGATTATCAATACTTGGAACATATAGTTATTACTCAGTGTGGCTCATAGGTATCAGAGTTATGGGTATAAGATTTATATGTACTGAGTATGTTTTACTTATATTTTCCTTATGTTCACAAGATTTTTACTTTGTTCAATTGTTAGTTTAAGTATGACAAATCAGCATAGAATCATAATAGGTAAGCATCGCATATAGATAAGTCAGTTTGAAAAGAAAAGATGCTTATAATAGATAGTCAGCACAAAAATAGAACATGCCAAAAGTTACAAGTCTAGGACTATTCCTAATCTATCTTTTCATGTTGACTTGAAGTTTGCCTTTGCCTTTGGCAGTTCTTTGTTGTTGACTTGGATTTCTTGGGTCAGCAGAAGATGGACTAGGCTTCTGCTGAGTTCCAGCAGCAGCGCTTTCTTTCTCCCCCGTTTTGCAAAATTACAATTAACTCATATTACAAAACTTAATTCTCAATATGTCATTATTTTCTATATATCATAAATAAAATATGATTTTATATCCTAATTTATAATTTTTAGACCTCAATTCATAAATCTTAAACCTAAAAAATATATTTTAGACCCCTAATTCATAAAACATAGTTCTTAACATACTCATATTACACTTTACACACTAACGACAATAGTTTATTATAATTTTACCAAACATGAAAATCACCTTATTGAAAAAAATATACATATATCTCATAACAGTGAAGTTGATTATATTTTCATGTCAAAAGACTATTCGTCATATTTCAATATTGTATAACTAAAAAAAACTGCATGTTTACAAATACATCTTTTTTCACTAAATTTTTCATTTGGTTATTTTTTTCCTAAATTTTTCATTTCATCACTTTCAGAATTGGTTCCATTTTATACTCAATTAACGGTGAAAAATGTTAAGAAAGAAAAAGTTTGTAATAAGAAAAACACAAAAGTACAAAACCAGAATCAGAAAACAAGATTTTACGAAACAGTCATAAATTCTATATGACGAAAGTAAGATAATTTATAGGTTTATGATAAAAATATAAAATAAAATACAAAAGGGAACCTACTTTAATTGTAAAATAACCAACAGTCAAACAGCAGTTAACTAGACCAAGCAGACTTTTGTTGTAATCTAATGTGACACCTTGCAAATTATTTTCAGAATATGTTTTGGTTTTTTTGACATTTAAGTAAAATATTTAAAGTGCATGCCTATGTTTTTGACTGGGAATAAGTTCATGAAGAATATTGCAAATCAGAAAGTGGTGGATGAGAGCAACAACTAATTCTATAGGCCTTACTATCAACAGGCATTAAGCTATTACCAGCTACAACCCTCATTCCTCTCTCCTTACCTAACAATCTCATTCTGGCTGCATCCACCCAGGAACCATCTGCACCATACATGCCTGATGCCAATAGATACCCAGCCGAGTTCAATGGTTCAAGCTCAAGAACGCGAGAAGCAGCTTTTTCACCGAGCTTACAGTTCCCATAGTTCCTACAAGCGCTCAATATCGCCCCCCAAACACTTGCATCATTCTTCAGGCTTTTAGGCATTATCTCTATCAACTCCATTGCACTATCAAGCTTTCCTGCACGACTTAACATGTCAACTACGCACGAGTAGTGTTCCATTCCGGGTTCAATACCATGTTCTTCAACCATTGATTTGAAAACAGAGATCCCCTCTTCTATTAATCCGCCATGACTACAAGCAGAAAGTGCTGATAGAATTGTCAGAGAATTCGGTCTGATCCCACGAATTTTCATTTCGTCTAGCATAGCTAAGGCTTCACGGGCAAGACCATTCATACCATATGCAGATATCATGGCACTCCATGTTACAATGTTTTTATTGGGAATTTGGGTGAAAGCCTTCCTTGAGGCTTCTATTTCTCCACATTTAGAATACATATCAACAATTGCAGTTCCAACAGCTACTTCTGCAGCCAAATTTCTTCTAATTGCAACTCCATGTGCCCATTTTGCCTTGTTCAATTCGCCTGAAGCTGAACAGGCCTCCAAAAGATGTATAGTGGCGACTGCATTTGGAACCTCTACTGCCTTGTCCATCTCTTGGAAGACAGCTATGGCTTCATCGGGCTTCCCACAACGTGCAAACGCAGCAATCATTGTACTCCATAGAACCACATCTCTCCCCCTAGTCCGAATAAATACATTCCACGCATATTCAACGAGATTACATTTTGCATAAGCATCAATTAGAGAACTTGCTGCTAATTCATTTGATTCACATCCTCGGCCAAGTATGACACAGTGAACTGCTTTCAACTGATATGGGTTAGCAAAGTACTTGCAGATCTGAAGTATATTCACCAAAGTAACTTCATCTGCTTCAATTCCCTCGTTTTGCATTGAATGTATCAGAAATAACGCTTCTGAATAATTTCCATTTAGGAGTAATCCAGATAACATAGAATTCCATGAGACATTGTTCCACAAAGATATCTCATTGAAAACACTAAATGCAGAGCCGATGTCGTGGCAATTTGAATACATATCAATCAAAGAGTTTTTGACAAACAAATCAAAGTCTAAACCTCTGAAAATGGTTAACCCATGAACTGTTCTTCCCATACTAATACTTACCGAATTTGCACAAGCTTTAAGAACACAGACAATGATAACTTCATCTGGATTATTCTTTTGGATCGATATCATCTCTTGAAACATCTGCAGTCCAAACTGGGGTTCCAGGTTTTGCACATAACCACCAATCATCACACTCCAAGAGATGACATCTTTCTCAGGCATTTCATCAAACAGTTTCCTTGCATATTTCATATCCTCATCTGCATACATACAAATCAATGAATTTTTAATTGAACAACTACCCAAAAGCCCACTACGAATCATGTAACAATGTAACTGTAAAGCTTCATGCTTTATTCTAAGGCTGCGACATGCTTGAATTACTAGCACCAATGTGGAAATGTTGGGTTCAAACCCAGCAATCGTGGCACTTGTGAACAGCCGCAACGCATCAATCAAGAAACCGTGATCGAGGTACCCATGGATCAAAATATTCCAAGAAACAGAATCTCTGCATCTCATTGAATAAAAAACGCTCGTAGCAGAATCTAACTCCCCAGACTTGAAGTAAAAGCTCATGATGGAATTCCCAATATAAGTATATGATTCATTTCCTTGCTTGATCAAGGTAGCATGAAGAGACTTGCCATTATTATGGGGAAGACGAGAATATGCTTTGAGAATGAGAGGAAAGAGAGAGATGTCTAGAAATGGCTGGACTCCTGCAATTTTCATTTCATGATAATGTGAAATCACTTGATTCCATTTTCCACTGGAAGATGATTCCTTGATCCTCAATACCCAATTACTAAGCTTTGAATTCAATATAACCGGCGGACAACGCATAGCCATAAGTATATTCTATGACCACTACAGAAGAAATGGAGTCTTAATGAGTTCACTCCTACACGGAGGAAATCAGAACCAAATATATGGGCGCCAAGAGAAGTGCTTATTTTCCTTCACAATTTGCTGAGCAGAACTAAACAAAATTCTTACACAAAAAAAAAAAATTAATAATAATAAAAAAGAGAAATTTCATTGTACGAAACCTGTATAAATGAAGGAAAAAATAATAATTGGTAGCTATGATGCACTGTAAAATTAATTTTGGTGATCGAGACATTAATCGTTGATGTTACAAAGTTGGAGATAAGGGTTATCATATTGTACATATCTAGACCAATAAGACTTGTATTTAGCAATGGCCAAATCCAACCATGGCTTGTAATTTCCATTGTAATGAACTACAGCTGCATTTTCTATCTCAGTTTGGTTAAGAGCTGGGTCATAACCGAGTCCCAAAGCATGCCAACTTCGATTTAACGGATAGGTTAGATTATAGAAGGTGATCAATCCAGGTGGCAGTGTGCCCAATTTCCAAAGAGTTCTATCCTCATTCTGCAACACAAACAGTTCATCCATCAGTTGCAAATAAGAGTAACTAGACAGTTATATCAACAAACATGAAGTAGAAGACATTTCTGCTTCATATTTAATCACTCTGCATTCCAGACACCAGGTGCATCATGAGTAGAAGGAAATATTACTTTTCTGACTTTGTTTCCAATAAAACAAAAAATTCCGAAAAATTGAGAAAAGTAAAATTTTTTTGATACAGTGAAAGAACCAAAAGCAATCAAGCATCCCAATCAATTCACCTATAAAAAAAGAAACAGTTCCAAGAAATCTACTGTCCATTGAGAACCATTGGCATCTCCCCTCAATTTCAAGACACATCAATCTGCCAAATAGTATAATCAAGCCTTACCTAAATCCACCAAAATTTGTAGTTCTTTATAATGGGAAATTATAAATGTTTTGGTATGTCAATTGTACTCAGCAACACTGCGAGAATGATTTATTCTTTTTCTTCTTTGGAACATTAGAAATTTTTAGGAGGGACAGATTAACCATGGGCTACTAGTTCAAAGGAGCAAGAAAAAAGAAATTGCAGCAAATAGTGTGTGTGAATTTACAATTACAAAACTAGCAATGGCTTAGGTACTTTGGAGAATAAGGCGAGTAAAGATTTACCAGATCTTGCCAATGATGATATATTCCAGTGATATTTTGCTTTCTCCACTCATTTAAGTCAAACATGTTCATCCCAAAAGCCCAACCACAAGCATTTGCATCAAAATTCTTGTAGATTTTTGGATTGGAGAAATTGAGATACTTATCAAACCTATGAAAGCTCTCCTTGCATGTTTCAACTGCCCCATTAACCATCCCATGCAGATCTACAGACCAAAGTGGTGTCAAATCCTTCTGAACCACAATATCATCATCCAAAAAAAGTATCTTGTATAGTTTTGGGTAAACTTCAGGAAGGTAAAATCTAAGATGATTCAGCATAGACAAATATTTTGGATTTCTGTACTTGAGATTATCAGCTCCAGCAGTGAAAGAAGATGGATTATTAGCTTTGAAGTAGTATTCTTTAACCCTGGCAGATTCAAGCTGACGTAGAACAGAACAATAAGAGGCATTCAGCCACTTAAAATCATCAATACTCTGAACTTCAACTGTTGCTTTTGGAGGGGGATTGACAATAAACCACATTTTCATTGCAGCAAAGTTCAATTTATCTGTGACTATGTGGAAAACATGTTTCTCAGGATTAATTGAATGGAGCACTGTGGAATTGACAACCACAGATGTTGCTAGTACATTATCAGAAAATATGGCATAATGGTAAAGAGAAGGATCTTCAAGCTTTTCTTTATCAGAAAAACCTTTATTTTGATAGCCGTTTAAGAAATAGTCGGCTGCAAGCTTCAAAGGAAGGCAATGCAATGGTTTTGGAACTGTTTTTGCAGCTAACTGAATCAAGAATCCACTCTTCTTCCTTAAAGAATTCACATTCTCTTCACTTGACTGAAGCATGGCTCGTAACTTCCTTGATACAATTGAGCATTCATATAACCGATCCTTTGCCAGTGCAAGCACATGACCCATTGCATTTGCTTGAGCAAGTGCACTGGAAAAGAGTAAGCATGATAACTTAGAACTAAAATCTGGCAGGAAAACAAAGAGCTACAGAAACACGAAGCAGCCATACCTTGGCGGGAGCTCAGCATCTGATGTAGCTTCTCCAACAGATCGTTGACTTTCTCTGTAGTGTTTAATAAGTGTATTGTAAAGAGTAGTCTCATTATCAGATTTGGCTATATTTGCATATGCTTTCGCCATTATAATCTGATCCCGCATGAGATTCAACACAGATTCTGAATTTGGATTCTCAAAATCTCTTCTCCATATACTATACTTACCCTTGAGTGTGGTGTCCAGGCCTCCAGATCTTCTTATTGCAGCTAGTCTAATCTGGTCATCAGCTTCTTTATCTTGTTGGATTAGTAATGCAGTTCGGAGATCCCTCCTTCTTAGCCGCATTACCTAAAGCACAAGCAAATGTTATAAAACCAAATTGGAAGGATCATACAGAAATATTGAAGATAAAGAAAGGCTATTGACAGCTTACCAGGCGTTGTAGCTTCACTGGACTTTTCGCTAAGTTGAGAGCATGAAGAACCTCAGAATGCTCAACATTATCTTGAAGTATTGTACCAGATTGCGACGAGTCTTTCAATGTCTGTCAGATGAATGGTGAATAAAAATGCTCGACATGGTCAGTGTCTTTGAATTTGGCTGATATCTTCAATGAACTAAATCCAAATGAAATATTTGAGGGATGATTCACACTATGTTTATCTTTCAACTATTACAGCTCCAAAATTTGTTGAAAGTGTTTGTCACCTGATACAATAATGATTTTCTTTACCCTGCAGTAATTGTTTCCATTGAAATAGTCAGTACAGAACTCAATTGCTGTTACCTGGGAATCCTTTTGCAGGTGAACATGGCTTCTATCTACGGGATTTTCCAGGACCCAAGAAGTAGACAGGTCCTTCATTTTCACCCTCTTAATTCGAACACCACCAGAAGTGTCACTGTATGTTGCAATTATGTCAATATCCTGGATGAGAACAGCACATATAAGCATCACTACTGTCAACCTGCATTAACTCAAAAGATGCTAAGTACCTTTCCATGTAGACGATTCCCAAGTTTGGCGGCAGAAGTAATATTCTGATCCTGTACAGCAGAAGTAAGCTAAATGGTCAATATACATGTAATAGCAGCATTACACAATGATAGGGTTGAGAAGCAGGTGATGTAATGTATATTACAGCTTGTTGAAGATGTAACAACTCAAACTGGATCTCGGTCCACACAATATTTCTTTCACAACTTCATCTTACTCCACCTAGTGCAGAAATTTATGTTTCTTTCAATTAATATTTTATTAGGGGTGTCTACCAACAAACTCGATAATTTCACCACTCCTCCCTCTAAAAATCTCACCAAATGGATTAATTGTCTAGTTAATTGACAACAAAGGGGAAGATAACATTTAAGTATGATACATACTCCATAAAACTGAAATTTACCAACATGTCTTACATTTCGGGCAATTTGTATTGGATCATCAGCACAACTTGAAGAAAGATGTGAGATTCAGGTTTTAATAAATTCGGCACATCCCTGTTTAACCAAATTTAAGGGTTTTGTAACACTGAAATATTCCATGGAATATTTAAGCTTAATGAAGTTTTTCAATATGCTTCTATTATTATTTTATTTAAAAATGAAGAAAAAGGAGATTTACAATCTGATATAAAAGCTATTGCATGCTAAACAGAAATAACAAACCAAACATTCAAACCCTCTAGAATGACACAAGACAATCAACTGAAGCAAAATATCAAACTGAAAACACAATGTAGGCCACTCATGGACAGGTCTAACTTTTATACATTTTCCAACATCTATAGCCTACAGAAGAAAAGAAAAATATCAACATCTCATAGAACTTTAGTGTCAATTTGTACTCCAAAACCTCTCAAACATATAAACTGGAACTCTCTAAGAGCTATAAAAAAAACCCATGTTGCCTGAACAGTTGCATACTAACTGAGCTGATCACAGTATAAAGTAAGTGACTGGCTTTGTTCATACGCCTACCAGTGGTATTCACAATTTATATGTGATCATGCCCATTACAAGCAGTCAATCTGCAGTGCTCACATATAATTTATGAATAATGATGTTGCCCAAAAACTGCCATTTTTGGATATTAACAGGTTGTGTTATCTGAAGCTGAATGCTTTTACTGTTGAGCATTTCTGAAACTTCAGGCTCCACAGTTATTTAATCATTATCTGAAGTCTGGAAAATATTGAGAGATAGGGATGCGGGTGTCAAACCATGTATCTCTTACATGCAAAAGGACACCATAAGAAAGTTGAAGCTTTGTAAGATCAAACAAGAGTCTGTATCTAACTTTTTGGTAGCTGAGCACCCTCTAAATTATAACACATGAACCAAAGCCTTGATAAGAAAAATGCAGAGGTTACTGCAAATATATCTTCTACAGGAAGGCTACATTATGCTGGAGTCACAAGCTCTAACCAAGAATTATATTGTGCCAAGAAAAAAAAAAACATTAAAAAAAAAGGTTTATTATTATTTTTCAGATCATTAAGAATTTTAAGATGTGTAGACAATAATAAAAGACTACAAATTCAGTTCCCACCATGAAACATGACAACAATAAGAAATCAAATGGAGAAGTTTAAAGCTAAAAGCAAAAAACAATCTTCAGTTAATGATATGAAACAATGATTAGAATCAAACCTTTCCATCATCACATTCTTCACAATCGTATAGAAGCTGAGATGATCTCAGATCTCTTCGACTGAAATTAAGAACATTTAAAGAAAAAAAATTATATTTAAAAGAATAGAGCGACTGAAAATAATTTGCAAATGACAACAAAATCCATTTTGAACTAACACTAGTACACAGGCCACTTAACCCATCTGAAAGACACAAGTTAATGGCGAAGAAAATGCAAACTACTCAATGAATCAGTTAGTATGACTGATTCAGTAATTGGTATGATATAATTGAGTTGAACCAGTACCCTAGTTTTTTTTTTTTTTTAACAGTGTGTATAAAGGTTAGGAATTAGGAAGTGAGGATGCACTCCCTGATCGCATCAAGCACCAATACTTAAAATCTAAGACTTTATCTACCGGAGAGAAACAAGAGAGAAAATGATCTTACATAGGAGGACTGACATATGATTCTGCTCCGTGAACAATAAGATGAAATAAAACCTATATTTAAGAAATTACAAAGATTTTTAGTGACAACTCCAGTAAAATGATAATAAGAACAAAGGCAACAGAAATACCAATGAGAATTGTAAGCAAAAACCAAAGGTCAACAATGGTGAAGTCGTGGAAGCCATTGAAACTTTAATATGCCATGAAGTTATGAGGCAGTGAAGTAGACCTTTAAACAAGATAGATATTCCTGGAGATGTAACAAAATGCAATGAGAATATAAAGAAAAGTCAAATTAACAGAGAGTTGAATTCATATATATATAGGAATATATAAGGATATCCCACTAGAATTTGGAATCCTAATTTGAAGTCACATCCACCAATTTGAACTCAATCCATTTCTGTTTTAAACATTACACATGTTTATTCTAATCTCAATGCAAAAGAATGAATTCACAAGATCAAACCAGTGTAGAACAGAATTAAATGAAAAAGGAAATTCCTTTTCATACATCAACTTAGCACTTAGAACAGTAAATTGTAGCGCTGCAGCTAAAAAGTGCTTAATTAGATTGAGATGAATCCATCACAACTGAAAATGAATTAAAATGAAGCAAAACAGTACACAAGTAATCATCAAAAGCCATCAATTCCGAATAGTAACAAGTAATAAAAAGCAAAACAGTACAGTATTCAACTCTCAATTGGGAGCATAACAGTACAGTATTGGACTCTCAATTGGGAATCAAAAGCCAAATTGAAAAACCCTCAATTCGGTTAGTAATCAAAGTAATAAAAGGGCGGCCAGGTGTGCGTCCCGGCTAGGCGAGGGTCGGGAGAGGAGTCCCACCACAAGGGTGTACGGGCAAGCCTTCCCTTACCAATTTTTTTTTTTGCAAGAGGCAGCTCCTAAGACTCGAACAGGTGACCTTCAGTCACAAGACAACAACGTTTTACTGTTGCGCCAAGGCTCAGGAAAGAAAATTTGAAAGTCAAATTGAGCAAAAAAAACCTATTGAAAGACGAATGGAAAGACAAATTGAAAGAAAACCCATGTATATACAATTTACTAACTAACCTAGGGCTAGGGATTTAGAATACAAATTGAAAACTAAACTAACCTGGATGGAGATCAATTCCGACGAAGAATTGAGGTTGTGGGAGAAGCGGATGTGGAGGCTGGTCGAGTCCTGGTGGTCGCCGTCGTCGGGCTGGAGAAGAAAACGAACATACGAAGGGGAGAAGAAAATCGAATTCGGGAGAAGAAAAGGATAAAGAGGAACTGTCATTTTTGCTTTTTAAGTATTTCATTACATAACACGACATCGTTTCACACTTACGCGAAACGACAGCGTTTCGAACTTATGTGAAACGACGTCGTTTCCATGCTATTAATTCGAGAAGAACAGACAGATAAAAGACAAACTTCATCTTTTTCTTCCAACATTTCGAACAGAGATCAGGGCGGCTAGGTTTCCGGCCGGCTCTGTAAAAACATATTTTTTTCACGATTTTGCGGCTATGTAAAAACATATCTTTTTCACAATTTCCCGGTTCCGCCCCTGAGGGGCTGAAACCTTTAGCAACCGAAATCGTAGTTTATTTTCCGATCACCCACCTCCGTGGCTGGCTTCTGTAACGATAGTGTATATTTTAGTTCTAAATGATCTTTTCATAGCTAAATTACAAAAATGAGTCAAATGAGAGACTTATTTACATATTTAACTCATTTACGCAAACTACTACACATATCTAGACTGTTTTTACTTGACTTTCTTATAATATCCATAACCTTTCCACTTCCCCCAACCCAAACAGTCTCTCCCCCTTCTCTTTGGTTACGCAAAACAGTTGACCCCTCCATTAATGATTCCAAGACTCTTGATTCAACTTCCTAGTCCTAGAAAACGAAGTCATGGTTATTCATCTTTCTGTTCCTACTCGTTACTTGGTTTCTTTCTTCTTGTTACCATCAAAGAAATGGTTATTCTACGTTTTTCAATCGTTTTTCCCAGTTTATTATATTATTATTGTCGCTTTTAAGGGTGAAAGGCGCAAAAAACGTAAGTATATGATGTTTCTTCTGCGTTTTTCCATGAAATCACTTTGCTTAGTCGATGATTTCGCGAAGATCTGTAAAGAGAAAGAGCCTGAAACGTATCGATCTATATCGCGAATCAATTAGTTCGTGAAGTCTGCGAGTAGAAAAGTTCATGATTTTACTCGCAGACTTCGCGAAAGCATCGATATGCGACGTAGATCGTCACGTTTCAGACCTCGCAGACTTCGCGAAAACATTTTCCCTACACATTTACATTCGCATGCTTCGCTAATCCTCATTTTGCGAAGCCAAAATCGTCTTTTTCCCTGCCTAACACAATTAATTTTTCCTGAAGGTGGTTGATTACATAACATTCCTTTCTGGAAGGCGACCTATTGGGCTGCAGGGGAGATGACTTTCCTTCCTGTATAGGGAGAAATTTCCCTCAAGATTGACACATTCACGTTGAAATGATTGGTTATGAGAGATTGTGCCAATCTTGGTGTGCACCATGGGACACGTCCATCCCAAAAGGTCTGGACTTCCATTTCTCATCCCAAAAGGTCTAGACTTCTAATACAAGGAGAAATTTCCATCCAGATTCGTCACGTTGACTTTGAAATAATTAGTTGGGAGTAGATTGTGGCAATCTTCTTGTAAATTTTGATAACGTTATGATTTTAATGTTAGAATCCGTTGTTGTTTGACATTTTTTGTTATATACCACTTCGCGAATTAGCTTAAAAACACATTCAGGCTTCGCATATGCTAATTAAATTCATCAAGTAAACCAAACATTAGCTTCGCAGGCTTCGCATATGATCGAATCTGCGAAGTCAGATGGGCGGGAGACAGACGCGCGTAAATATTGAGGATATTATGGGAAAGTCACACAAAAAATAATCTAAATATGTAGTAGGTTGAGTAAATGGGTTAAATATGTAAATGAGCCTCTCATTTACTCTAGTTTTATAATTTACCCTCTTTTTGTAGATTACAATTAAATAGAATTTATGATTTTGTTAAGAAAGATGAGTTGCTTTACGGTATGTTTTTTCCTTCATAATTAAAATGCATATCATTTTTATTCTTAAAAAAATATTATTCTTGCGTTTCAGAACGAATTCTTTCAAAATTTAATTACTTGTCTAAAGAGGTGAAATTCTTAACCTAGCGGTTGGAAGTATATCTATGATTAAGGAGTTCACGGATTCAAATCATATGAAATCGGATGGAGATTTTATTTTGTTATTTAATGTAAGCGTATTTTATAATTTACGAAAAATAAAAAAAAAACTGCCGAAATATATTAAGGTGACTGATTGAGTTGCTTTAAAAAAAAGTGATTGATCGACTAAAACGACAAAAAAAAAAACCTTAAAACGCATAGAAAAAATTGGTTTTCAGCAAATAGAGTTTAACGGTTAGCTATTAGTTGGTTACCTTTTTTTTTTTGTTAGTTGTTTTAGCTAGTTTTTTTTTTTTTTTTTTTGTAAAATAACACATAAAGGTAATGGTATTTTATGACTTTTATTTTCTTTTTTAATAATTCATTTTTTTAGTGAAATAATTTATATTTTTAATTGTCTTCTAAAAAACGTAATACATGTGCTATAATTTAGGTCTTTATTAATACATAAAAATATATTTAAATAATAAAAAACTATTCCACTTTGATCTTGCAACGAGTATTTCAGTATTTTCTCTAATGATTTTCATCCAAACTCTTCTCAAAACAACTATTTAAAATTCCTCATATTCTTCTCATATTCCTGTTTCAATTCCTGAACCTCGAAGAACCACAAGAGTTGGTAAACAACTAATTTAGTAACAAGATTTTGTTGTTAACCAAGTATGCAAAAACCAGGCATGATATCTCCTTCCTCTTTTACTTATTCTCATCATGTTTTCTGACAAATCTCTTTAAAGAACAAGACCCTAAGACCTATAACAAATCCCATACTAATCCAAAATGGATTGAAGCCATGCAACCAAAATTACAAGCTCTTGAACAAAATCAAACTTGACAATTGGTTCCATTGACAAAAAAAAAGACATTATCTCTGGATGGATATTTCGAATTAAATATAAGGCGGATGGTTTTATGGATCAATATAAGGCTAGATTGGTGCTTAGAGTTTTTACTCAAACATATAGGGTTGATTATTACGAGTCCTTCTCTCTAGTTACAACTGTTGGGATGTTTTTAGCCATAACAACATCAAATCAATGGGTTATACATCAAGAAGATATAAATAATTCTTACTTGCACGCGTATATAGATGAAGAGTTATATATGGAACCTCTTGCTGGATATAATGTTCCATCTGGGATTGTATGCAAGCTTATCACGTCCCTGTATGACTTAAAGCAAGCAAGGCGGAAATGGAATTTGGAATTCACAAACAAAATATGTTATATGACTTTTGTCAAGTCAATTCATGACTACCACCTATTCAATAAAAAAATAGTAACTTTCTTGCTCTCATAATTTATGTGGATGATATCCTCATTACAAGAACTTCAAACGATTTAATCATTCAAGTTAAACAAGAGCTTCACAATAAAAGATATGGGAGTTGTAAAGTAGTTTTTAGATATTGAAATGGCTAGATGTTATTGAGGCCTGTTGTTATCTCAACCAAAATATATTAGGGAAAATTACACAGAAATTCATCTTTCAAAAACTATTTACAACTATGTCAAATCATAATTTTAGATTATGTCAAACTAGTAAAATTAGTACCTTTAATATATTTTAAAGATTAAAATTTATAAATTACAAGTTTAAAATATATTTTATATGGTTTATGATTTATGAATTGGAGTCTAGACTTTTTAAATTATGATGTAAAATCATAATATACAAAGAATAATGACATATTAAGAATTAAGTTTGCTGATATGATTTAATTGTAATTTTGTAATTATGATATTCATGTTTATCACCCAATATATTAAAGATATGGTTGAAAAAGCTGGTCTAACAAAAAAAAAAAAAAAAAAAGTGCATAGTCCTTTTCCTTATGGCATGGAATTTATAGATAATGCAGATTTTTTTTTTTTTTTTAAGAACATGAACAACATAAAAGGCTTGTAGGTGAACTTCTTTAAGTTGGGTTTATAAGATGTATCTTATATATCTAAGCAATTAAGCCAGTTTATGAACAAGCCATCAAGTTCACATGATGTCTATATATGTTCTAAAGTACTTAAAGGGACATCAAGTCAGGGATTATTTTATGCATCAAATAATGACTTAAAATTATCTGGTTTTTGTGATTCGGATTGGGGATAGTGTAAAACCACAAGGAGGTCAGTTACCGAGTATTGTGTTATGCTTGGTAACTCCTTTATTTTTTGGAAATCCATGAAACAAAACACAATGACATGTTCATCTGCAGGAACAGAATACACTACTATTGAGCTTAAATGACTTCCTTATTTGCTTAAGGAATTTGGTATTAATGTTGACTTACCTCTGACTTTGTATTATGACAATCAGCCAGCAATATATATTGTAGCAAACTCGGTTTTCCATAAACAATCAAAGCATGTAACTTTTGGTTGTCACTTTGTAAGAGAATACATTCAAGATGGTTTCCTAACAACCCTTTTTATTCCATCTAATTAATAGCTAGTTGATTCGTTTACTAAATCACCCAGTACAAATCAAATGAAGTATGCTTTGAATAAAATGGGATTGATCATCTTAACATCTCCATTTTGAGAGGAGAGTGTTGGAATTAAGCATCAAGAATGGAGATAATTTTTTTCTTATATATATATATATTTTTTTTTTTTTGGTTAAACCATCCGGTACTCTGAATCACATTGGGCCGACTAATCCGGATTCGGGGCGGGTCCAAGGATTACGGTATTTAAACCCCTCCCAATCGCCGTTGTGGGGGATCGATCCTGAGACCTCCCTACCAAGCGTAGCCCCATGCTACCACTGCGCCAAACCTTAGGCATAGGATCTATCTAAAACAGCAACCACTTCCAAAGATTAAATATAGTAAGAATGCTTTAATCATGCATAAAAGAATTAATGATCTTTCCAATAAAATCAAAACTCTTCATTCCTTCCTAATATCATTTAATTACACCTTCCCTGCCTAAACATTTACTACTTGTAATATCAATATTACAATAACATACTCTTACTGCATTTTCTAATAATGCATAACCAAAGATGTATGTATAGATATATATGGCACATACAAATACTATATATCAAAAAGACTTGCACAACTTGTTTCAATCCATACTTATTTCACTCGCGGAGATTGTCCATATGCTCGATTTACGTCTTGCCTCGGATGAAGCGGAGAGCGATATTGCATAGATTGATGCCCGTGATGGCGAGTTGTGGATCGGGTTGAACGAGCTCTAAGCTCGGTTGGCCTGTCTTTAGTTGCTTCAATTGTTTCTAGTATCTCCACAACTTCTTTCATAGACGGTCTATGCTTGGGTTCGGGTTCGATACATGTTAGAGCGAGCTGAGCTATTCGAACGGCAGCTTTAGAAGGATACCGCCCCTCCAACCGAGAGTCCATGATGCTCTTCAACTTCCTCTTGTCATATAAATACGGTTTAATCCATTCGGCAAGATTATGTCTGCCACTCGGACGGTTTGTGTCAAGTGCTCGTAAACCGGTCAAAATCTCAACCAGGACAACTCCAAAGCCATAAACATCACTCTTTACATATAAATGTCCTGTTTCATCATCAAATCTTAATACTTATAACCTTATCCAAATGCAAAGCTTACATCATGGGAACTGAAGGAAGTTTGGGACATTTACCTGTCGCCACATACTCCGGCGCAGCATAGCCGTATGTTCCCATCACCCTTGTTGTTACATGAGATTGACTCTCTGAAGGCCCCAATTTTGCCAAACCAAAATCTGAAATTTTTGCTGTGTATGACTGCAACAAGACATAAATTACAGGTTAAAATGACATTTTTGTGTCAATTGCCATCATTCAAAACACAAGCATAGACTCGCATTATATGCTGCACGAAAACGGAAACGGCCACAGGGAAACATGTTTCTAAAGCATAGCTAGGAAATGGATATGAAACATGGAAACATTACGGAAGAGGAGTTTCCGTGCAACATACATCAAATACGATAAAAGAGAAAGAAGAATGTAAGAAAATTTAGAAAACAATAAGTTAAAGAAGTGCAGGCAGCCACCCCATCAAGCAGTATGTTTGAGGCCTTAAAATCTCTATAAATAACTTGCTTGTCTGATGTGTGTAAGAAAGCCAGGCCTCGGGCTGCTCCTATAGCAACTTTGATCCGTGTTTCCCATGGAAGTGGCTGAACGGTTGAACCCCCTGAATGGATTGTAATGCATAATCAGAATGTATATCTATAGGAAGTTGCAGAAGAGAATATATTAATCGGGTTCTTACTTCCAAATAGGTGGTTTTCCAAACTTCCCTTTTGCATGAATTCATAAACAAGTAGAAGCTCCTTCTCCTCCCAACAGTATCCTATCAGCCTTACAAGGTTCGGATGAGAAAGCCTTCCCAGGAAATTGATCTCCGACTGCAATAAACCACCAGATTTGAAACACAAGGTGTATAAAATAATCTCAAATGATAACCCAAAAGTCCTGAGCTGATTCAATGACTTGCTATTTTCCTAAGAAATGTAGGCAATAATGAGATAGAGTTACCTGCCATTCTTCAAAGCCTTGCAAGCTCTCGGAATTTAACTTCTTAACAGCAATTACAGTTCCAGTTCCGGTTCCAGTGGCCTTGTCATCGAGCCAACCCTTGAAGACTTTACCGAAACCTCCCTCACCAAGCACAGTATCAGACCTGAAATTCCTGGTGGCAGCTCTGAGTTCTAGAAAAGAGAAAATTCTCAAGTTGGGAGTGGGTAAGATCTGGCCATTTGGAAAGGGAGAGTGATCATCCCCACTTCCCCCGGAAAAAAGGCTGTTTCCAGAGATGTTGCTACCCTGAGAAGTTCCTGTTTTGCTGCTTTTTGAAGATGCTGTTGTTTGAGATATTCCTGCATATAATTTACATCATTCAGAGTTTGATTACTAATAGAGAAAGAGAGAGAGGTTGTTTGATAAACCTTGCTTGAGTTGAAGCCATTAGTTTAGATAATCAAAATAGAATGGAAACAGGAGGATCAAAATTATGGGTATTGCAATGAAGAATCAATAAAAGCAACAAGTGATATGATAGAAGCATATAAATTAGAATATACCTGAATTGAGATGAGGAGTGGTGGTAGGTGTTGAAGAAGAAGAAGGAGAAGCCCAGCAAATCCCCATCATAAACAGAATCTTGTAGTTGTTTCTATATCCGGCTATTTGATTATCAAGGATTTTCAATATATGTATTTCCTTTTGGGTTTCCAATCAAACTCTGAAATTATTAATTAAAACCCTTTATGGAATTGACAAGAACCCGTTTTATCTTTTTTTTTGTTTTGTTTACATCTGCTTTAGCTGTTTTGTAAAAAAGAAAAAAGAAGAAGACCGAGTCAGTTAATAATGGAATGGGATGGGGGTATTCAAACACTCCAAAGCTATTCTAAGTCAACTACCGTGTTTCTTACTTGGTCAAAGTTGTACATTCATTCAAGGGGAACATTAATACTATATTTTAATATTCTTTCTCATAATACTGATAGTAACGTTTTTAAATATATCATTCATTTATGGTTTTCCTACTAGTATTTACATCATATCATATCATATCATAGTATTACTATTGCCAATGCCTGGTGGCTTATAATTATAATATTTAATACGCCTATCATCCCTTAAACACGTTGTTTGATTTCCTCAACTAATAAAACTTTCCAAGTAACCCATCAACAAGACAAGGGAGAAGGGGTGATTCCCTCATTATTAAAAAGGTCATTTTGTCATTTACTTCAGTGTTTCGTTAGTTCTGAACTTGCTCAAACTGATATATTGACTTTTTAAACTTGTTTATAATAATCTATTATCTCTTAAATTTATTTAAAATAATATAGTTTTTAATTTGTTTAAATTATCTCTTATTCTGCATTATTGATTTAGATTGTTAGAAAGCTAACAAGATAAATTCATATGACTATCAATTTATTTTTACCACGCGTTAAGGTTATTATAAATAATATTTTAATTATATTATTTATCAAATAATCTCTCCTAAATTACGAGATTTTTTTCTCATTTGATTTTTAATCCGCAAACCCAAATATCTAAGTAGAATAAGAATCTATTTTCATTTTTCAACCCCCTTAATTATTCCATCCTAAATTATCCTCATTATCCTTGGATTTAAAAAAAAAAGTCGTAAACATTATCATCTACAAAATTTACAAAAACTCTATTCTAAAAAAATATCTCCTTTCATCATTTGTGTTTTTTTTTTTTTTTGCTGATGTTACCCACCTCTAAAAAAATTCTGGATCCACTATTGCATATGAACATAATAAAACAGAGTCTTTTTCCTTACAATAAAACAAGCTCAACCAGTTTGTTCTTCAAATCCTTCCGTCCTTGGCTTTTCTTGTAACGATCCGGTCCAGAGTGGGTGGCGATGGGGTAAGAAGGACTGAGCAAGGAGCGGCCCTAAGGGATGACGATGGGGGCAAGAATGAACTGAATCCCACATCGGAAATGGAGATGGAGTGATTGGAGCTTATTAGTAAGATGAGAATCCAATACATGCAGACGCGTTTTAAAGCCGTGAGGCCCACGGTGTTGGATTTGGGCCAGAGCGGACAATATCTACATGGTGTTAGATCAGGGTGTTACAATTGGTATCAGAGCCAACTCTCCACGTACGATGTGTGGTTTAGGGACGAACCAGGCGGAAGCTGGTGGGCCTGTAACGATCCGATCCGGAGTGGGTGGCGCCGAGGTAAGAAGGCCTGAGCAAGGAACGACCCTAAGGGATGACGATGGGGGCAGGAATGAACTGAATCCCATATCGGAAATGGAAAGGGAGTGATTGGGGCTTATTAGTAAGATTAGAATCCAATACATGCATACGCGTTTTAAAGCCGTGAGGCCCAAGATGTTGGATTTGGGTCAGAGCGGATAATATCTACATGGTATTGGATCAGGGTGTTATATTTCTGATTTGGATGACTTTGAGTTGATGCAGATTCTTCCATCCTCACGTTTGAGTGTCTTCTTATCCCCCTTATGCACCTTTAGGTCTTCCCCTTCCCTTTCTCCTTTCACATGTCAATAGTTGCCCTTGTACCTCCATTTTTTGGTCTCTATATACTCAAACCCAAAAAACACAAGAATAATTTACAACTGACAAATTAATTAACACAATATAACAGTTGAAATTACTTGTATTGCCTCTATGCTTACATTGCAAGCCGAACTACTTCCAATTTCAAATGATCATACTTATAAATCAGATGACATGTGAGTATGCCTTCAAATATGAGTATGGACTGTGAGTATGCCTTCAAATCTGTGTCGTTATGATACTAGCGGGCAACATAACCAACATGATCAATTTTCGAGTGATTCATTGCACATATGGAATGTGCACAATGTATACCCTTTAGCTCACATGCCTTACAACATGTTTCCTTTGAAGATAACAATATTTACATATTCTCCTTTAACCCCTAAGAACCTGAATCTCCATTCCATTCAATGTTGCATCATGTCATTGCAACCTTCGTGTTTTCCATAATAACCTTCATTTCCGTTGGAGATATATTGCATGTCTATGTATTTGTAAACTCCTTAATTGATGAATTTTGTTCATCACTTGAACTCTAATTTCTTCAAGCATTGTAATTACTGTATTGAAGTATGTTTTGCACCAGGTTTATTTATTGTAGTGCAATAGACACTCTACTATCCTAATGCCTAAATGGTTTAGTTGCTTCAGTTTGTCTTTCAATGCAACTTCAAACGCTAATCTTGCACAAATCCAAAATTTCTTCCTCCTTTCAACTTCTCTCCATTTTTTACCAATTAGTAAGTATTTGAATTGCTCACATCTTGTGCTCTATTTTTAGCAATAGTTCTTCAACAATGTTTAGATCAGAAACCAAACTAAAACAAATGAATGAGAAAGAAATGAACCAACTAAAATGTTACCTTTTGCATATAAGAAATTATGGTCAAAGTTTCTCCATTATCTATGCTCAAATCTTCCTTCAACAATGTCGAGAAAAGTGTCATATCATTATGTTCTCATAATGAACAACAACCATGCTATTAGGTACATTTGATGATTTCCATCTTTGGCAACAACAACCAATGCTTGGCCTTTGACAATCCCTCTTAAAAAATTACCATCAGCCTAATATATTTCCTACATCCCTATATAAAACCATCTTTAACAGATTTAAAGCATGCATGAACCAGAGAACAATAGCTTACCAGGTTTATCTCCTTATTCACCTGTATGACACAAGTGCTCCTGAAAATGTTCCACCCAGCCTTTTAAGGACTCTCTGGGCTCCTGCACTAGGTAATTGGGATCTTGCATTATTTTTCTTTCAGGAATGGACGTGATGAAGTGATCCACAAATTCCTTAGACATTTTCTTGAAAGACCTGATGGACCCAAGTAGAAGTTGATCGTAAGAGTAAGCAGTCGAATATTTTAATGTAGTTGAAAACAGACAACACCTAAGAGCATCAGTTGCTATAGTGGTCTAAAATGCCCGAAGAAAATTCTTCACATGGAGAGTTGGATCGGTCATGCCATTGTAATCTTTAAGAAGAGGATATTAAAAACCTCTCGGCATCGGTTGTTTTATTATCTCTGCACTCAAATGAGTATCTACGTCGGTAGTTTCAGGCATCCTGGACTCTAAGCCCTCAGCTTTCATAACAATCAGAAGCTCACTTTTGATAAGGTTATAAACCTCTTCCTTCAAAGAGTGCACTTCTTTCTTTGGCTGCTCCTTCGGGTTCGATAGTTCGTGGATCTAGAAACCTTCATTCTCCTTTTGTGTGATTCATAGTGACGAATCAAGGATTCGATGGAATCATGACGAATGCCTCTACGCCACTTTAAGGATCTGGATCCTTTAGGCTTGGGAGCTTGCTTGACTGGTGAAGGTGAATGATAGTGTATTCGATATGGAGGGCTAGCAGGCTTCTCCTTAAATCTCCCTCAAAATACTTCTGGTTGAGATTCCTCGGAGAATCCTCTCTTTCTAGGATATGTTTAGGCGTCATTATGCCTTGTAGAACAAACAACTAATCCTTTTCTTTTTCTCCATACTTACCAGCTTCTTTTGCCTCCTTTAATTCTAACTGCATTACTTCCATATGTGAAGCATGCTTCTTGAACAGATCAAATATTGTAAATCAGTTGTTTCGTTAAACCATTCATGAAAATATGTTGCTCAAGATCCAAAGCCAGAGTAACATGTAATGGTGTCAATGGATGATTACTAGAATCTACCAAACCATGAATATGTGCAACTAACGTGCTAGGGATGTTTTCAACTTGAAAAACTTGTTGTTCTACAAGATGAACCACAAAACTGTGAACATGAACCATTGTCATGAAGAACATCCACCTTCACCGCACCAAATGATGTCTTTTTATACTGAGTTTTGACTTCCAACTACTTTCGGTAACTTGAGATAATAACAAACAGTCAGGAAGAGGCCGGAGTCTGACGAACCCTCTCTGATGCTTAAGTCAAATGTGTACTACGACGTACAAAGTAACTTGAAAGTAGGAAATTAGAAGAAAGCGTATTAGAATGACATAGCTGAGAGCTCTGTAATCAAGGTTATTTATAGGTAATTGAATACCTGAATAAAGTTCTATATCTTTACATGTGTCATCTCTCAATTGGCTTCAAACTCTTTACTTAATTATATTCCGCATTTCATGGCTTGATTATGAAAGCTATGAGCTTGCCTTTGAGGTCCAAGATAACCATTGGTCCACGTGTCCTCTTAGGCAGCTCCTTGAAGAGGATTTCCTGCACATGAACCTTTGTAATCTCTTTTTCTATGAGTTTATTGGATTAGGTCCATATCCTAAATTCGGTTGCTGGTCTTTTATTTTAGCATTCGAGCTCATTTATTTGACGTTGTATCAATATGAAACTCTAATTTTTGAAAAGTATATAACAGTCAAATAACTGTTAAATGAGTCGTTCAAAATTTCCATCAAATATGAATAAAATTAATCTTATTTGGAAGCATTAATTTAAACTAGATTTAACCCCGTGCAATGCACGGATTGTATGACTTTATTAAACAAATATAATTTTGACATTAAATATTAACCGAAGTTATAAATATACAGATTCCACCTATTGTGTTCTTCTTCGACTTGGGAAGAATGTTCCATAATCGAATAATTTTTACTATAATTTTTGAATTACATTTTCGCACTAATTTCTTCAATGTAGTCATATGCTGAAGACATATTTTACTAATTTTATGGGTGTTAAAAATAATAAGAATATAAATTTGTGGTGGACAGTTACATAGGTGAGATTCTACTTATTCTTTTTTGGGTTAAGGTGCGAAAATACCTCTAATATTTTGGATCAGGAACAAAATTGCACCATTTTAGATGTTATGGGTAAAATTGCTTTTAACCCAAAATATTAGAGGTATTTTTGCATCTTAACCCAAAATGTTAGCATACAAAAATGTTAGGGGAACCTGAAATCAATATTATGTTATATTTCCTAATATTTATAATTTCATTATATAATAGATAGATAATAGATAGATTACGTTATATATTTATTAATTATAAAAGTATTTGAATTGTATCATAATTCTAACATAATTTTTTAAAATCCAAAATGAATTTTAATTATCTTGACAGTAGTTATTATTATTTGAACTTTAAGTGCTAGCTATTAAATTACTCATTAAATAATATCTGTATTATTATTATTTTGAACTTTAGATGCTAACTACTAATTAAAAAAAATTAATATCTTTATCCTATTAATGAAGAACAAAACAAATAGGATATCACGAAATAATAACTTTTAATAATATATTTATCTTATTTTGTTATCTTTATCTTATTAATACTTACAAAGTGATTTGTTATTCATCTTATATATTCTCAAAATAATAATAATAACAATATTGCTCATCCTCATTTTCTGCCAAATGTTCCTTTTAAAATTTCAAAAAAATCTAAAAATGACATGTAAGCTAAAACTCTAATATTGTGGCAAGTGTTACTTTTGTTCCAGTTTTTATATAGATAATAGATAGATAATAGATAATAGATTTGTGGCTTTCCAAAATTGGAGTCAAATATACAATTATTAAAAAACGGTCAAATATACAAGGGACAATTACAAAACTAGCACCTTTTAAGGTGTTAGTTTTCTTTTCTAACTCCTTTTGAAAAACTAACCAAAACTAACACATTTCAATAAGTAATTCCAAGTTTACCCTCATCTTCTTCCTTAACATAACTGTCTTTGTCTTTCCCCCCCTCTCTCTCGCACTCTCTCTCTCTAAAGAACAGAACAATCTATAGAACGACTACGAATACTACAACAATCAATCCAACCCACAGTTCCTATAACAAAATTTCTATAATCATATAAGTTTTTCATTGGGTTTTAGTTTTATTGAAAAGATTTAAAGCTTAGTACATTCATCGTTAAGGTGAACGACGAACGGCGAACGGAAGAGGAGGAAGAAACGACCATTTTTTCCGGCAATCTCGTCCCAATATATATTGTTTCTCTTCCCTTTTCATGTTTTTCCTGATCGTGCGAATCCAAAAAACAGTGGCATTGTTATCTGAAAATGGATTTGAGTTGGAATATCAATTTCAGATTTTTTCCCCGACAATGTCGATATCTGTAGATATTTGTAGATATTTGTCGATATCTGTAGATATCTGTCGATATGTGTAGATATGTGTAGATATCTGCAGATATCGACAACACATATCTACAGATATCTACACATATCTACAGATATCGACAGATATCTACAAATATCTACAGATATCGACACTATCGGGGGAAAAATCTGAAATTGATATTCCTACCCAAATCCATTTTCAGATAACAATGCCACTGTTTTTTGGGTTCGCACGACCAGGAAAAACATGAAAAGGGAAGAGAAACAATATATATTGGGACGAGATTGCCGGAAAAAATGGCCACTTCTTCCTCCTCTTCCCTTCGCCGTTCACCTTAACGATGAATGTACTAAGCTTTAAATCTTTTCAATAAAACTAAAACCCAATGAAAAACTTATATGATTGTAGAAATTTTGTTATAGGAACTGTGGGTTGGATTGATTGTTGTAGTATTCGTAGTCGTTCTATAGATTGTTCTGTTCTTTAGAGAGAGAGAGCGCGAGAAAGAGAGAGAGGGGGAAAGACAAAGACACAGTTATGTTAAGGAAGAAGATGAGGGTAAACTTGGAAGTTACTTGTTGAAATGTGTTAGTTTTGGTTAGTTTTTTAAAAGGAGCTAGAAATGTAAACTACCCCCTTAAAAAGTGCTAGTTTTGTAATTCTCCCAATATACAATTATTAAAAAACGTTCTTTATTTTATTAATAAAAAAAGTTGATTATAAGAGAGTATGTTCAAAAAGATCAAAGAAAAGGTATATAAGAAAAAAACTTTAAATTTTATAAAAAAAAAGTAAACTCAAACAAATTTGAACACTTAAAGCATCTCCAACAACCTCTTAGTGGCTCCTTAAATTACTAAGAGCATCTTCATCCTCTCTATTAATAGAGAATCTCTCTCCACCTCTTAGTGCCTCTTAATTCATTTTTTATTAATAATTTATTATTAAGAAGTCTCTCTCCTTTTACTATTGGTAAATATAACGACAATTAATAATTTTAATGATAAAATAATAAATAAATAAATAGTGAATATAAAGAGTATTGTTAGAAATTTTATGTCTTAGTCACTCTTAAATCACTTATAGTCAGGATTTCAAAAAAAAATCACTTATAGTCAATTATTTATATTACATTTAGAGAGTGCACTAAAAGTCTCTTGGAGATACTCTTAAAGCAGAAAAAAAATATGGAATTGATCTTAGAATGAAATTTGTTTTGAGGGTTTTTATTGTTCGGTTTTGTTTATTGTGTTGTAGGAATGACGGTGCGTTTGGTATTCTATTGGGATAGGGATAAGGATAAAGGTTGGGATATGGACAAGGATAAATAGTTGGGATAAGGATAAAAATATAATTCGAGAATTATTATTCAATGTTTGGTACGTGAGATAGGGATAGGGATAAAATAATACATTTTACTATTTTAACCTTATTTAAACTACATAACATTAATTTGAGGGATAAGATGGACCTTTTCATCCTATTAAAATCGCAGGAGCTTATCCCACCTCCTTATACCACCCCCCTTCTGGGTATAGGATTTGAGGGATAAGAGACTTATCTCTCATCTGTCTCGCTCTTCTATCTCACAAACAAACGCGGGATAACTTATCTCGTGTTTTTTATCCCTATCCCACCTCCTATATCCCTCCTAACAAACACCCCCTGAAGGGTTGTTATATTCCAAATTTATATTTATATAGCAATAGGTTCGAAGATTGACCTGAATCTTAGACAACAATTTTTTTTATGCCCAATACATCTGTTGTTTTCTTATTATCCTCTTAAATTTATTTAAAATTTCATGATTAATTTTTTAAATTTATAAAAACGATATAAAAATATACAAAACAAGAAGTTAATTTGTTTTAAAAATTTATAATCACGAATTAAGTCTTTATTTTTTAAGTTTTGAATTTATTTACAGATTTAGACAAATTATAATGTATATCACTTTAAATAAATTTATAGGATAAATTGATCACTATAAGTAAGTTCAGAAGGCCAATATGTCACTTTAAACAAATTTAAGTAGCAAATAAGTTATTTTAAGAAGTTGATATGGGCTAACGAAGTACCATGTAAATTGAGATGGTCAATCAAACTTTTTATATAAGATTGTATTTTTTTATATAAAAATAAGTTGTTGTTGGAGACAATTTTCACATCCTTGCTTTTTCTTTTATAAAGTCAAACCTTAGGTGTTGTCCTACAAAGGTAAAGACATGCTTCTTCACATTGTAATAAGATTCAACAATTTCCTTATAAAAAAAAAGTTATAATTTCAAAGAGATATGCATATTTCAACTATGAGAAAATTTGCTTCTCCCTTTTCCTACCTAATTGCTTGTGAATTGCCTTCATCAGATGCTTTCGTTGTTAAATTCTCTCTATTTAATTCATTATCATTGACCAGACCACAACACAAAAAAAAAAAGGAAATTTACTTACAAATTCATTTTTTTTAAATAATCAAGCCAAATAAATTATTTTTTTATCACTTTCATATATTAATATCTTTCCCTTTTTATGTTTTTAGTTATAAATAATATTTTTTATGATTTTCTACTGTAAAATCATATTATATGTCTGATGCACTATATCATCTATGAATCAGACTAATAATTTATTATCTCGTTATAAATTTTAGGAGTAGTTGATATAAAAAGAATTAATCTCACTATTGTGAGACACGTGTATTTGTTTAGGTTCATAGTGACTTTTGTGTAACTAATTCAAAAAATAAATATATCATTTATTAAAGTTAATTGAGATGGAGCATCAAAATTCATTAAGATGGCATGACAAATAAGTAACAGTAAAACCATATATAACTGAAATATAATTAGGAAAAATTATAAAATTGGATCAAATGGGAGACTCATTTACATATTTAACCCATTTACTTAACTTACTACATATCTAGACTATGTTTGTGTGACTTTCCCAAAATACCCTTAATATATATATAACACTTAGAAATTTTTTAGCATTTCTTCTTTCTCCCTCCCGTCTGACTTTGCAAATTTCGCAATATGCGAAGATAATGTCTAATGCAGTAGATGATTTTAATTCGCAGATTTGGCAATATGCGAAGTTTGCGAAGATAAAAACGTGTTTTTAAGCATTTTTATCTTCGCAGAGTTCACATACTACGAAATCTGCGAAGTGATATATAACAAAAAAAAATGCATAACAACAAGGGATTCTAACATTAAAATCATAACATTATCAAAATTTACAACAAGATTGCCACAATAACAACATTAAAATCATAATTAACATTATCAAAATTTACAACAAGATTGCCACAATAAAATCCTAACAAATCATTTCAAAGTCAATGTGACGAAACTTGACGGAAATTTCAAAGTCATCTCCTCTGCATCCTAGTATACCACATTCCTTCGCGAAAAATTTACAACAAGATTGCCACAATAAAATCCTAACAAATCATTTCAAAGTAAATGTGACCAATCTTGATGGGAATTTCTCCCTGTATCAAAAGGAAAGTCATCTCCTCTACACCCCAGTACACCGCCTTCCTGGCAGGGATGTTATGTATTCAACCACCTTCAGAAAAATTTAATCGTGTTATGAAAAAAAATGACGATTTGGCTTCACAAAAAGAGAATTTCGTGAAGTCTGCGAGGAGAAATTTCACGATTTTACTACGCGAAAACAGATTACGCGAAGTCTGCGAAGGTAAAAATCATGAACATTTCTCTTCGCAGACTTCGCGTAATTCGTTTTCGCGAAGTAAAATCGCCTGTTTCAGTCTCTTTCTCCTCGCATACCTTCGCGAAATCAGATTACGCGAAGTGATTTTCTGAAGAAAAAAAACGAAGAGAAAACAGTAGATACTTACATTTTTTCCGCCTTTCACCATTAAAATCGTCAATAACCATATGCATATGATAAACTGGGAAAATGATGAAAATAACGTAGAATAACGATTTCTTCAATCCCCACAAGAAGAAAGAAACCAAGAGACGAGCAGAAACAAGAAGATTGATAAGTCCTAAATTTACGTATTTTCGCATGCATATTCACGTTTATATTAATGCATTTAGCTTAGTTTAGGATAGGTTTTGGAAAGATTTCACTTGTTTGTTAGGTTTGAAACAGAGAAAAACTCAATATGAAGAAATATCAGCAAGAAACGAGCAAAAGACAGAAGAAAGAAGCCAGAAATAGGGAAAAATCACTTGTCACGTTCGTGACCTACCTGTCACGAACGTGACATGCTCGAATTATCACCAGTTGGTGAAAATCATCTGTCGCGATCGTGATAGAAAAAATTCACCAAATTTGCATGGCAAGCACAATCACGAACATGACACCCCTATCTCGTTCGTGACCGATGTTTTTATTGCAAAAAGACATGATTCTTCACCACAAAGGCATCTCCTTCAATCTGAATCATCGTTCTTCTTCACCACTAGCTGTGACTTTCCATAATAACATTTAAAGAGTTATCATCTTAAAAGGGCACAATCCTTCATCCACTATAAGAAGGATGCTTCTCTCTCCATTCATATATACAACACAATAGAGACGATAAAACAGTACAGATTGATAATCTGCAGAAATTCTCAAGATATATTCAGAGATTATCAAGATACAATAATTTCTAAGGCTTTTATTCTAGCACTGAAGGAAGCAAGATCGAGAGATACACTTCCTTGAGATACAAGATACAAGATACAAAAGAAGAAGAGGCTTAGAGGCTTGACATCTTTACAGAGACAGTAAAATGATTCACAACCCCTATGCTCTCTTTTGTTATAGTCTTTATTCTCTCTATTCTTTACTTTTGACATATGATTAACTCTGTCAAATACTTGTTTATCAAAGACACAAATTCAATCCAATGCAAGTTATTCTATGTTCATCATTTCATTCTATTACTGCTTTTATGAATATTCTAGGAAAACCCATATAAGCAAGACATAGGAATAGTCATCATTTTATAAAGTTAGAAGAGATTCAGTTCATAAAAGGATAATTGTATCACATCATCTACTTGTTTCGTTTTTAATTCTTAAATCCAATTCACTACGATAGGTCGAGGGATTGAGATTATTTATCGAAAAACATCCAAGTTATTTAATCCTGGATCGAGAGATTGGATTAAATATTCTTATCTGATACAACTGCAATAAGGTTGAAAAGTATTTACAGGTTTTTATTTACAAAAAACCTTTTGTGTATCCCGAGCTATGCATGAAATAGAAATCAAAGAAATCTAACTTAAGTTTTATTATTATTCTTAAACAAAACTATTTCACAAACTTAATTATTTATTTTCTATAACCAAAAGAAAACGAATTTATAAATTAATCCATTATAGTAGTCAATCTGCGTTCTCTGTGGAAATAATATCTTATTATTACTACAAGCGCAATCGTGCACTTGCAGAATTCGCCTAACAAAGATGAAGAACCATGGCTTCGTTTTCTAGCAATGGGAAGATGAAGAATTAAGAGATGAAGAAAAGAAGAAGAGAAAGACATGGTGATGAAGAGAAATGGTGCAGATTTCGCAATATAAAGAAAGAGAGGAAGTTCAAAGGTCTGAAAATCTTCTAGGGAAGAGAAACCGTGCGCCAAGGAAGAGAAAGGGGAAGGGGGAAGATGAAAGGTTAAGGGTATTTTGGAAAAGTCATACAAACATAGTCTAGATATATATAGGTTGAGTAAGTGGTTTAAATATGTAAATGGGTCTCCCATTTGATCCAATTTTATAATTTTCCCATATAATTATTCATTGGAGATTAATGCATCATGTCTCAATATCTCTGATTTAAACGATTTAAGACCCTTGATTGTTGAAACCTCGGTTACACAACTTTTCTTTTAACTACAAATAATTACACATTTCAATTTTTAATATATGTCATTTTAAAGTATTTCAGCAAAACTAATAAAATATTAATTAGACTATTGGAATTACTTACTCTTACGCTCTTAAAACTTTACAATCTATACAAAATTTCTCTTTTTTCTTAATTATTAGGTGTAATTATAAAACTGTCACAATTGAGAAGTTTGTTTACATTTTTAGGCTCACTACAACACATTGCTACCAAACTAGATACTTTTATTGTCTACTTTATCGAAATATCCTTAGCATATATATTATCACTTAACACCACTTATACTTCACTTCTCATCCTTTATGCAATCCAATTTCAGTTTCATACATCAATCCAAAATCCAAGCTCTCCGTGTAAGTATTTTATTGATTTTATATACATAAATTCTTTAATATAGTTCATTTCCATATATTTTAAGTTAGTTTGCACTTGGGGAGATTGAAATTTGGAGGATTTTATCCAACCTGATGTGTTCGTAGTTAGTGATTCTGCGCTGGATATTCATAAACTGCGAAGCAAAAGCCTCCATAGTGCGGAGATTTTGGGTGCACAATTAATCTAACTGAGAAGTACTATGAAACAATTTGTTTTCGCAGTTTTTTGTCATGTTCCGCATTTGTTTGGATTGCAAAAATGATATGATACTTTTGAATTTTTTTCTTAAATATAATTTTGAAAGCGTGTTTGTTTCTCAATAGTAGAAGTATGTCAATCGACCATGTTTTGTGTGTGATAGCTTGTGAAAAAATCTTCAACCAGGGCTCTTTCCTGTGAGACATTATTGGGTTCGGCCGTGGACACTCTGATGCTTAAGTTAGTATATTATTCAGATAATAAACTATAAGCACAAAGTTGGGAATCAGAAAGTGTACCTTGAATACTTCGGAGTTGAAGTATTTATACTAGATTTCATAACCATCGAAGTAGTAAGTAGACAGTCTTTCATTTAATGTTCTTTTAATGTATTATGATACATTCTTTATGTCTAGCCGTTAATGTCTTTATGGAACCATTTAATGCTATTAATTATAGTGGTTTCTTGGGAAACGAATTAGTGGCTCCAAGGGCGAATCTATCTTGGAATCCTAGCCTGGCGGACGTAGGCCCTTTATGGCGTATGGCCTCTATGAGGCGTATCCACGTGGCAAGGTCTTTTATGGCGTATGGCTTCTGGCATACACCACTGCCTTGATTTTGGCGGATCTTTGTCTTGCGGCGGTGCATTGTGTCAATTGATCCTTCTATTTATGGATTATTATGGATTTTTCTCAAGGATAATATCCGGATGTTATCAAATGGAGATGTAAATGAACAGTCATGCCATTACTCATTTTTTAATTGTTATTAATTCTCCATTAATCCTGCATTAATTATAATTAATTATCATTAATTGTCAATGATCCCTTTTCTATAAGGAATATCTATTTGCCATTATTTCTATTAATTTTCCCTTATTCCTCACTTTAGAAAGAATAATTTGGGTTGTTATCAGTGTATCATCACGTGGAATAGCCAATGGAAAATAGAGGAAAAATCCATGACATACGTGGGTGGTGAATCAAAGTTGCTTCAACATTTCAACAAAAATCAACTTCGAGAGGTTACAAGAGAGAGCTACACATATGCTTGTGTTGATTCAACCTCATTTGACCTACGTAAGGCCATGCAGTCCAAACAAAGTTCTTGGCTTAGTAGTACCTATTGTTGATTCCATTGATAATATAACGTGCTTCATAGAGTATTGTCAAATGAATTCGAGTGATGTGATCCCGATGTATGTTACTTTTGAACTGCAAACAAGCGATGCACAAGTACTACGAGTTATACAAAAGGAGAATGTTGGGATGAGAAACCTCCCGGAAGACATTATACGTCCAAACCCGGTGTCAGTTCAATCAAGTTGTGGTCCCACTATACAAGTTGACACTCATCGGTCAGGCAAAGAAAAGATCACGAATTTCAATCTTAAATCCAATCCTGATTTAGATGATATAACCAATGGTCTATTTTTTTATTCCGAAGAAACGGTATATGAAGAAGATATTTAGGATCCTTATAACCCTGCTGATGATAATGATGATGAAGTACCTATCCAGCGGAAACAACCTCATCGTCAACGTGTTCTCGAAACAAATGCACAAGTTGACCATGTCCCATTAGGTATCTATGAGACAGATGATGAAGAAAGAAGAAGAAGAAAAAGAAAAAGAAGAACAAGAGGGGCTGATCCATTTCGATGGCTATTAGAGGCCCATGATGCACCTATAATTCCTATTATATCTAGTGCATCAAAATGGATGGTCGGTTGAAACCTTTACATTATAAAAAAAAAATTGGCATTTAGTGTAAGGGAAACAAAGGGAAACAAGAAAAACAAAACTACTTCGCAGTTAAAAAAAATCTTTTGCATTTAACCCTACTACGAAAACAAAACAAGCTTAAAGTATTTTGTAGTTACAACAACTATGAAACGGGTGATAAAACTGTGAACCAACAATTGTATCTGTAATTCCTGCAATCCCTTCGGAGTGTTTGAGACTGCGAAGTTAAAATCTGTTGAAATGTTTTCGCAGTCATGAAAAACCTTCCACAATAAAAGTAACTGAGGAGGAAATTCAACTGACTGATACGAATTTCCTTTGCAGTTGTTTAAACTGCGGAGGAAATTCTTGATTGTGAAACTATTGAGCTGTTGAAATAAGGTTATTTCTAACACATTCAATAACGCAAACGACATCCCAAATAAGTTTTGCAATGTATAGACATGCTAATAAACATAACTCTAACTCTAATAAGGTCTTAGATCATACAAAAACTATACCCTAAATCCTAAACCCGTAATACCCTAACAAATCCCAAAAATCACATGATTTCATGTTATTAGATGCAAGGAGATTGAAACTTACCTTCTTTCCGACCTTTTCCATTGCTTTTGATGCAAAAATCCGTTGAAAATTGCAACCAATATTGCAGCAGTTGTTCCTAGCAAAAATGCTTCGCAGCTCTCTGATACACAATGAGTTGGTGGTTTTTTTTGAAAATATGGGCATTTCGGAAAAGTAAACAATGAAAGTGGATGTGTTGTAATTGGTGTAAAAATGTACACGAACTTCTCAATTGGGCCAGTTTTACAATTATTATAGCTTAATTATAATTATTTGAATTAATTACTAAACATTTATCTTATCATAAATAAGAGTAAATTTGAGAAAAAAAATCGTCAAAAATTTATTGATAATATAAAACCACATATAAAAAGACAAAATGAAAATTTTAAAACATCAATACAGTGCTAATTTCCTACTCTACCTTATTTATTATTGTCTAAAATTACTAAATTTTGAATAATTGTCGCATTTTGAAAAAATTTCTTATTTCATATTATTTGCGGATTTGGATTTTAGTTTTCAACGTAATTTTTCCTATTTTACCTTCATTAATAAGTTTAATATTAATTGTATTTTTTTTATCATTTTATCTTAGGAAGAGTGGTTCAATTTGATGTGTGAAAAAAAAGGATTATTGAAAGGTAAAAGGTATTTTAGTTTATCTTCCTTATTTCCTTAATATGTATAATTTGTTCCATGAATTATTCATTTCCTTAATATAATGAAATGTGACAATTTTATTTTGGAATGGTCATATTGTAATTATCTTTCAGTCAAATATATAAAGAAAGAAAAATTTATAATAAATGACCTCTAGCTTGACTTTCCATTTATTTTCTTTTCAGAAATTTTGTGAATAACAAGAAAAAGAATTTAGCTGAGCTTAGACATGCCTTTTTGGGACACTTGAATGTAGGATTAGTGAGTGGCTATTTAAATTAAAATCCCAAATTTAAGGAAAGGAGCCATCCATGTTGAGATTCCTTGTAATGTTTTCTCTAAAAATGATACCAGTTGACAGCGTCAATTATGACTCACGAAGTAAACACCTAATCTAAATCCCTAAATCACCGGTTTTGTTTTGACTCTTACAACTCCTTTCTTTTCTCAATCTAACAATTAGAATACATTTCAATCTGTACACTACAAACACCCACCCTACCTTGTTTTAATACAGTCAGGCGCGGCTCAGATGGCTCTACCTCTACCTCTACGAGCACAATTGCCAAACCCCCACCCCACCATTCTACCCGTTAAACTTTAATCATCATTCCCGACCACTATAGAATATATTAACGCCGTTCTTCTTACAGCTGCAGTGCTAAATCTGGTTGTCCTGATTCAACTCTGCTACAACTAGGAGAACCTGGAGACTGAAATATAACATTCAGATCAGGTGGCACTGAATCTGAATCTGGTTTCAGCTGCCCTGATAATCCTTGCCAAGATGATTGCCGTTCAATTCCACATCTTGTGGGTCCCACTTCCTCCTTTTCAGAATTCCCAATAGCATCCATTGAATTATCTGATGCTTTTGGATTTGGATTTTGAGAGCCCTGGAAAAAGCTACTATTAGTTCTAGAGACTCTATCATTCTGCGGTAACGACTGAAAGTTAAACCCAGCAGATCTGGCAGCCTCAACTAGTTTTCCCATCTGAGCTGGCATATGAAACCCATATGTGCCATTGAATCCGTTCATACCAGGGTGAACTACACCGCTTTGATGGATCTGAAATGGAGGCCTTGGCCTCATCATACTATTTGAATTCAATCCCTCAACTGCTGCTGCATTTTCCAAGTGAGTTTCAGATTTATTAGCACCTGAAGCGGATGAAGATGTTGAAGCAGATGGAGAAAGCGCAGTGCTCAATTGTCCCTCAGCTGCAGATTGAGTTGTAGGCATGTCATTCTCTCTCATGTTATTTTCAGGTTGTTTGGACGGCTTTTCTTTTGATTCAGCAACTGAAGATGTCTCAGCATTACATGAATTTTCAGGAAGAGAGAGAGGCTGTGATGATGAAAGCGGACCAGGAGGAGACGAAGAGAGAAGCAATGGCTTCTGTGGTGGAATGTCATTTTCTCCCACCCATCCATGTCCAAATTTCACTCCAGGTGGCAAAGATCGCTCTATCCTTGTTGAAGCAATTTTCCAAGCAACTGTGCCAATATTTGCAGCAAACCGAGCTAAACTCCTTGCATAACCATGCTCTGACAGAAGTCCTACCTGATTCAAATAAAAGCAACATTAATCAACCAGCTGAATACATTACCACTAAGATGCCACATGTAAATTGGCCCTGGGGATTTTGCAGACAGTTTATCAATGGAATTCAAAAGGAAAAAAAAAATCTCAATTCAAAATGAGAATGAGATGCGTTAAGAAGTAAAGCTATATCTTCTCTATTATCATTTTCAGTTTTGTTGTGTTCAGACCTTGAAAAAAATATCGAAGAAGTTCCAATCCTCTACCAAACTAAACAGCCTATGTTTGTTTACTTCTTGCTTTCGCTTTTCTTTTTTAAATATAGTTCTTTAACTAAACATCTGTATGGATCCCATGCACAGGGACCTTTTTAATATTCTCTGACAAAGAACTAAATTGACAAATGGATATCAAGGAGATACATACAGCCACGAGCTGCTTCCTCTCTGCATCAAAAGTCGCTAAAACAGATGGTTCTCGTCCACTGGCTGAAAACTGCTTGTATGTGTTCCGCCTGTTTTCATCAATTACAAATTGTTTTTTCCCATTCTTAAATGAACCACCCTTAAACATAGAACCTGCAATAAAAACACAAGTGTGTCAAAACCTCCTCTTACCAATCCTTTTCTCAGACATTGACAACAGAAGATGAGGGGGAAAGGAAAACCAGATGAATTTCCAAACCTGTAGCTTCACTGTTTTTCTCAAATTTGTTGTCAGCTGACCAGTGAGCATCTATTCGAGAACCATGAGATTGTCCTGATAAATCTCCAAAATTAGACTTGTCGGAGATAATAGGTCCTTTTCTCAAATCGTTATTGGACCATAGCGTGTTCTCTCCTCCAGAAGTAAGAGTTGCATCGAAGGAAAAATCTGGATGAGCCTGAGCCAATGAAGGTCTGCCTAGTGGCTTCTTAAGATTCTTAGTTGGAGGTCTACCTCTCCTTACTACTTTCATTTCTGGTTCATTATCATCACTGTCTTGTCTTAAATTCTCAAAGCTCTTTTTTGCTAGTTCTTGTATAGACCGTGCCTAATAGAAGGAACAGAAATTCATAAAGCACCTCCATACGGCTGATCAATGGAAAATTCTGAGTGAAGAACTTAGTTTACCTGTCTAAAATATATTGTATCAGGGGCATTGTACTGCATTGCATTTGAAGAAATTAGGAAAACGTCTTTCTGCAAGCAAAAGTAGAGACATCATTTTAAGTCCCCCAAATTCAAACAAAAACAGAAATTTGCATTCAGATTATCATTACATCTCAACACTACCTAATTAAATTCTAGCACTCTGTAGTTGTGAAGTTGAGGAGGAAGAACAAAACAATAAATATCCTTTTGTTATCAAGCAGAACAAAAATTTCATTAGGACTTGTCTACCAAGGTGAAACCAAACTATAAGCCTCAGAACAATTACAGATTAGATAAGTCGAGGGGAAAAAATATAGGTACATTCATTTTGTTGAAGACAACCAAAGTAATCAGATTAAATGTCATAAGCATGGTTCAGACACTCAATTCCTCTCCGCTGTACAGGAAAATCACATCAGGTTCAGAAATCACAGTATAAAGAGGACATACAAATGGAAAAGCAATGGTTGTGTTCATGATTATACATACAGCATGTGTTCCACATATTACACTTGCTCCTATCATGTAATAAGGCAGCAGTAAATGGAAAATTCATATGCGCCCATGCAAAATGTTTATTTCAGAAGTAAGACTAAGCAATATCATGGGAATGACAAAACTTAACTTGAGTACGATCTAAAGTGATAGAACTTCAAATAATGACATGCCTTTGGCAACACAACTAAGCCATCACAACAATAATATTCTGTACTACTCTGAACAAAACATCATTCACACTGCATTTCAGTTGGACACAGACACTACACTTAAAAGAGGAACTCATAGTCTATCTATAAGAAACAGTCTCAGGTGGATAAAAAAAGGTCTAATGTCATAGGTGAATCATCAATAAATTAGACAACCTTTAAAGACCATATTCTGGGAGGCACAAATTCAAAGAAATTCCTTCCCTGCTTTGATCAACTTATCATCCAAATGCCCATAGCATAACCCTTGGGAAATGAAGAGCCTAGGGTCTCATATTTTGAGTTCCAGGCAGTAAGAAGTACACAACTCTCCTCTTGCATTGCAAGGATACAATTTCTCTGTTATGAAGACACAACTTTAAGGTCTCTGTGGAGCAAACTCGCCATTGCACCATGGCTTGCCTCAACTTGTTCCACAAACAAACCTGACTAATTTTGACACTGAATCAAGCTGAATGTGAATCTTGTAACCTCATCTTGGCATTTTTATGTAGCATCTTACAAAATTCATATAGTTTGGCACAAACAGGAGGAAGTATACATCCACCTTCCATTGTCCACTGGCTCATCTTATGTAAAAGTGCAAAACCTAATTATAGGTACTCACTAAAATGGACTGTCAACTGAAATTTTGAAAAGATTTATACCAAGCAAAATAGTAAACACTTCTCAATCAATAGGGGGGTGTGAGTAAAGAAGTAGAGGATTCTTCTAAAGTTTTTGCACTATACAAAATAATGAACTAGCAAGAAAAGCATAAAACATGCAACAGGCTAATGTATTTCTAGTTTATTTCATGAAGTCGTTCCCCATCATTCCAAAGCAACACTTAGTTGTGATGGCTTAACTCTCAGGAACCTATTTCAGGAACCTAACTCTCTTTGTTTGTTTTGATGGATGAAAGGAGAGCATTGATGTGGTTTTTTCCATCATCTCCCCAGTGGATCCCATCAAAACCAATCCTCCCAAATTAGGCGGATTGAATCAAAGAGAATATGAAGTTTCATATACATGAACCTATATATCCTTGAAAGCTGCATGTACAAGTTTTCTCATGTTTTAGCTTTAATATATCTTTCATTTTTTTTTTAAGAGTTAAGAATTTATGGACTCAGTTAATGATTCGATTAATTTATAAATGTATTTCATAGTTTAGTTATTATTATTATTCATGGTCTAACTTGAAAAAATAATAGATTAGTAATAGTATATATTAAAATGTTTACGATAAATAAGCAACTTTTGACAAAACATAATATTTAGATTTAGATTTTTTATTTATCAGATCACCCACAAAAAATTCTTCCCTTCCCTCAAACCAAACAACAAAAGAAAAGATAATTATCCCTTCCATATTATATTTCACCCCCCCACCTAACTTCATCCATCCTCCTCAAAAGTTCATTCTCTCAACCAAATATAATCTTATCAATCCACAGTTCATATATCATTCAAACCAAACTGAATGGGGATTTAATGTAAGATTGAGGGAGACAAAATACTAAAATATGCACTGTCAGGCCCGAACATAGACTAGGGACACAAATAACGAAATAAGATATGTGATGCTATATGCCTTGCTAATAAAAAATTAAACAGCATAGTTAGTTTCAGAAAGCATGTAATCCATTATTTAACAAACTCTCATGGTAGGCAATACACCAATAACTTGTGTGTGTATGTGGGGTGGTGGGGAGCTAACATCGGCATCTAAGTCAACTAGAAAATCTCAAATGCAAACTGGGAATGCTCAGAGTAAATAAATATAATCACAAGCTCATATATACCTCAAATTGTTCCAAGGTGGCATAAGCACCACTAGAAAGTTTCTTCCTGAGAGTTCCAAAATCCATGGGATTGGCAATGACTTCATGATAATCTGGAAGCTGCATAAGTAACATATCATCAACCGCAAAAAAAAAAATGAATCAAGAATGTCAAATCTGTTGTCAAACAAGTTTCAGAACAAACCTCATCTGGGTCTACTGGTTCAGAAAACACACCATGTGTGTCCTTCCTGCAATCAAAGGTATTCCAACAAAATATTATTACTTCACTAAGAACATAATAATAGAATAATAAAAGAAAAAAAGGAAGCACATGGAAAGTATCAGAAAGGGAAAACGCAGAAGCACAAACACATACTTTTGAAGCCTATCCAGGATGAACAGTAATAACTTTTTATCAGGTAAAGGCGTAGAGGGGCCCCAATCTGCAAATAAGGAGGAAAAAATACCACATCATCAAACCTTCCGCCGTTTTAAGCAAATGGGTAAGCGAGATCAACATTCATCATCAACAAATAACAAACCTTGTGCATTATTTGTGGGGTTTGCGCCCGAAACAGATTTCTCTCGCTGAGAAATGTAAACAACGAAAAGTAAAATAAATTAGGCAAACAACAAACAAAATTTTTACTATAATGGATGCCCAACCATAAACAGTATAGCAATAAAGTAGAACTGAGTTCAAAGCCCCATAAAGAGAACATATAGATACAGGAAAAAAAAATGACAGAGAGAAACTGGGAAATTCTAAAGAAAAGACAAATTCACACTTTTTGTTAGATTTGACAGTCAAAAGAAATTCATTATTATTTCTGCTCATAAGAGACAGAGAAATTCCACTGCAATAAAATAATTTACTTTAATAAATGACAAACATAAGTACAACTTAAATTTCAAAATACAGATTTTTCTAGAAAAGAAAAATTGGGATGAAAGAAAAATAAAAGACATGCCTTGTAAATAAGTCAACCACTTTCACTGAAAATTTAGGAATTCCATCACAGAGGCCCGCAATTCAAAGAGTTCTTACTAAGGTCTTTATTTTTGTAAAATAAAAAAGGAAATTTTTTTATCCATACTCTGAGAACATAAAGGTTTGCACTTTCTCCAATTCCAAAACCAACGGAAATCTGAATAGTAAAAATTCGCCTGACATTTAACAAAAAAAATAAAAATAAAAATAAAAATTGTAGTACCTTTTGACTGGCACCAAACCCAGATCCATCGCTGATCGCATTGATTTTCCGCTTCCGATGATAGGATAGAGATGTCTTATCCTCCTCGCCGTTGGAGGCGGAAGCATTAGAGTTAAGCGAGGCCGAATCAGTCTCCAATTTTTTGTTAGAAGGCAATTTGAGGACCAATTTGAGCTTTTTCTCTCTGCGCTTCCCATTCAATTCGGCGGCGGCGTCGTCTTCTTCTTCTTCATCATCATCGTCCTCGTCTTGTTGCGATTGGATATCAGGAGAAGAAGTGTTGGGGTTCCGGCGGCTGGATCGACGGAGAGAAGTAGGAGTGGCAGAATTGTAATTAAGTGAAGGACGAAGGGGTGAATTATTGGAAATGGGAAGGTTCCGAGTTTGAATTTGCTTATGTTGATGTTGTTCCTGCTGTTGCTGTTCCTTGAGAGTGCGTTTTTGGAGATCTATAAGAGAAGGCCGACCTTTCTTCTTCCTCTTCGTCTTCTCCACGATCTTACCCATTTTTCCTCTTTCTCTCTCTATCTCTATCTCTATCTCTATCTCCCCTCTCTCTCTCTCTCTCTCTCTAACTAACAAGTAACAAACAATGTGTATTTTTGTTTTTTCTTTATTTTTTTATTTTTTTTACAATTTCGGTTTCTAATTTTTTTTTATTCGTACATTGTTAAAGTGTGAGGGCATGCGTTGCACGTGATACTGTCACGTGCTTTTGGCACGTGATGGTGTGCCTGCTCGGAATATGCTTCTTTTTGTTTCTACGTTCCACCCGGTTCACTAAGAAAAATTTCTAATTAAGTATCCTTTAATATATGGTCCAATCTATTGAATTTTGCAGATTGAAACATGACAACTATCTAACTTTTTTTTTTTCGATTATCTCAATTAAGTAGTGTGGATTTTATTTTCATTGATTACGCGAATTGTATCAATCCATAATTGCTAATACCGGGTTGATTCCTTGTCGGAGCTCCACTTGGGGGGTGTCGTTGGGTTCGGCCGGGGGACTCCGATGCTAAAGTCAGTAAAGTATAGAAAATGATAAAGTAAAAGCACGAAGAATGGTATTGGAAAGTGTACCTCGATAGTTTGGGGTGCAAATCTATTTATACTAGGTTAGTCGTAACCCTCGATTTGGTAACCAGAAAGTCTCCATTAATGCCTCATTAATGGTGGTTACGGAATCCATTCAAGTATTTCCGTTAGCTCATTAATAGGCTATTACTTGCCTTTAATGATGTCGGTTTTCTCATGGAAAGACAGTGCAGTCATCTTGCAGGCGTATCAATAGGCGGTGATTACATGCCTTTTTATGGTGTTTGACCTTCTGAGGCGTATCAAGGACTCTTGTGATCCGTCAGGCAACATCTTACCTTGTACGCCATCATTGTGGCGTATCTCTTGATCGTTGTCGTTTGGTTAATTCTCCTTTCAGTCCCTGGATAATATCTGGAGGTTATCAATAATAAAAAAATTAAAACATAATAAAACTTTTCATTCACCAATCTATAGTATAAATTTGTAAATATTTTGCCATACGATAGTATATTAATATTTTTTATTGTATTATCATAAATAAAGAGTTCCTTTTATGCATTGTACAAATGTGTCCACGTATTTTACATGCATTACAATTCAAAAACTATTTTTTAAATCAACTTTTTCTCTCTATTCAAATCGTGTATCTCTACAAAACTACCAAATGAAGATAAAAAGATCTATATTGCGGATCCATTATATTAAAGTTTCAAGCCCAAATAGGCCTGAGACTTTAGAGAGAGTTTGTCTCTCTATGGATCTAGAAGCCCCTCACTCTCTACCCTAACCTACCGTTGTCGTCTCACTGAAGGACAAGAAGGTAATTTTACCATTTGGGACCCATTATAAAAAAAAAAAATTCTCTCTTTTTGAGACACATTCACATTCCATTGCAATACTTGATAATGGATATGGACTTAAGAGAGGGACATCCGGTCCAACACAGATCATGACCCGTATATGGAGACTACGACAGGACCAACAAGCACCACAAGGGTATTGAGGACATTCCTCTTCCCCTCAAGCCATGTCTATAATAGTGAGAACATTTTCATGGTAAAGGACCGACATTTTGTTCTCCTTACCCATTCTCTTTACTTTCTCTCTCTATATTCCTTATTATATGTCAATGTTCATTACTGACTTGACCGTCATAGTGTTTCGCGAGAACCGCTCCTAACGTAGGTATTGAAGCCCAAGTCCATCAAGAGTCATTTGATCCCAACTTCTCATCATTTGGTGCAGTAAGCATGGACTGATCAATTAAAACTCCTTTGGAATCATCTGAAACACACATTATGGCAGAGACACCTCCCCCATTGGGCCTAACTCCCACCAATGAAATGGTTGGCACTAACCAGCTTGACAAACAAAGGGAAATCGAGATGATTGTGATTGTCCTCACCTTTGAGATAGGGTGACAGTGGCAAGAGACTCGAAAGACGAATCTTAAGACCCCACGATGAAGCTCATGAAAATGTTATAAGAGTTTCATATAGCTCAAACGTGGTAGGCTGAGGCACAAAGACAAATGATGGTCACACAAAAGGCCATGCAAGAAGATAATAAGAAAATTTGGGAGCTCCTCCAAGAAAAAAACCCTCCTCAACAGGAGGGCGCCCCGCGGTAACGGGCGAAACCAATGTTCTCCCCACGGGAGAATCACCCTCACTCTCGCGGCTAACGCTCTTTAAACTATTATTGCCACATGCAAGGCGCCCTTTAAGCAGGGGGAAGACTGGGAAGCTAGATTCCAGTGGTTCCTTAACAAAAAAAAGCCCTAGGAGGCAGCATTACGTCAAACAAGTGTTAGTGTTAGTTTTATAAAGTACAATCTCACTTCATCTTGTATGAACACTTTATGTTTTGATTATAAAGTATAGATTTCTTTTATGGGATAAAAGATAGAATGCCTTTATATAATCAACTACTATTTCTTATCAATTACATAATTTGAAATGAACTATTCATTTATTTAACAAAAGTTTCCAAAACTATTATCTTTAGGACAAACACTAATATTCTCCCACTTGTACTAAAGCCAATCGTTTCTGAAACTAATCTCATAAGTGTTGGCATGACTATCATGAACCTTTTGGGATAAGGCCTTTTTCAGAGGGTATGTTATGTTGTCCTCTATTGGTACTCATTTTATTCTCACATCTATTCTAGCTACTATCTCCCAGATGAGATGGTAGTGTTTGAGGTAGTGCTGGAACACATTATGAGACCGTGGGTCCTTAGCTTGCGCAATAGCTCCATTGTTAGTCTCATTAACAATGTTAGGCACCACACCTAGTTCAATAATGAACTTTTATCCCAAAATGTCTTTTTATCTGCTTCTAAAGCTGCTATATACTCTAATTCGGTCGCAGAGTCAACTATGGTTCCTTGATAAACATGTATTCTGTATGGTATTTATAATCATCTTGATTTGTTTAATAATTGGCATCTGAAATGCCTTCAACTTTCATATTGCCACCTCCATATACTAGGAACATATCTTTAGTCCTTCTAAAGTATTTAAAGAATGTTCATGACAATAATCTAGTGACCATCGCCCTTATTGGCCTGAAATCGACTCGTCATTCTAAATGCAAAGGAAATGGCAGGTCTTATGCAAAAAATGCTTTTAACACTTGGTCAATGTATATATACTAGACAATGAAACCTTCACTGTTTTGCATAAATGCAATGTCACTTCCTATAAGAAGAATGTCATCAATATATAACACAAGGAATACAATGTTGAAACACCTTTCCACATGATTTTGATTTGACAAAATTATTTAAGTTAATCCCATGATTAAAATATTCCAAACAATTAAATTTAAATGCTTTGATTTAATTGTACTAATGAGGTTGTTCAATGTTGAGTAAGTTGATTACTAAGAACAGGAATTAAGTATCTATAAGAAAAAGTCAAGACAAGTCAGCAGATGCAGATCACACAGCCGGAGCTGAGTAAAATGCAACTCAGCTTGAAGAAATAAAATGTCTTCCTCAGAAAAGCTTGAAGGCGAAGCAGCTACGTCAAGCTGAGTGGTCGTCAAATCAGCTTCAATATCGATCAGCGTTGAAAACAAAACCTATCATATTCTGAGTAAAATTCAGAAGACACAGAAATCTGTCTGAGGGACCTTTTCAAGAAGCATGGACTATCTGACGCACACAACAAGACAAACCTGGCGTCTGACGAAGACAGAGGACAGGATTGGCCTGCAGCACTGAGTTCTGACCAAGTAATGATGAAAGAAGAACGTTTCCCCACAACGGCTATGTCGGGATTCAAATCATTGGTGCCTAAGACATCACTATAAAAAGGCCACTCCAACACTTCATTCAATACAGATCTTCATCAAGTCTATTCATTGATAAAGTACAAAATAGAAGCTCTGTCCTGAAAAGAAAAAGCAAGCTCTTACACCAAACTCTTATTTTTGTGTAAAAGTCTAGAGTGATTTTATTCATCTAAAGTGTTCTTCACTCAGTGAGAACAAATTCTGTATCATTTGTAAAAGGTTAGAAAAGAGAGGTTGAGTACTCGGTTATAGTACTCAGTGGTAGAGAGAGGCTGAGTACTCGGTTATAGTACTCAGTGGTAGAGATAGGATTGAGTAGACGAATAGAGGACGGTACTCTTGCATACTCAGTTGCTATTGTAAACGGTTTGTGCTCTACCTTTAAAGAGCTCAGTAGAGGATTCAAAAAGCTCGAAAGGATTTCCGGGGACTGGACGTAGGCGGAGAGGCTGAACCAGGATAAGTCTGCTGAGTAACTTCTAACCCTTCATTTCTTGATATATATATTTATTGCTTGCTTAATATCACCCAACAAAACAATAATCTGTATATGCTGTGTTGAGTAAATCTGTAAGCCGTGCTAAGTAATCAAAGTGCTGAGTTGGAAACTGATTTAAGTGTCGCTTCCCAACTCACAATTGAAACAGCCTTACTTAGCAGTTGACTAAAGCTGTCTTAAAATCCACTCAGTGGTGCTGACCTAGAGACTGAGTAAAAGTATTAAATTGTAAAATAAGTCAGCCTTAATTGAAATTTTTTGTAATAGTTCCTAACCCCCCCCCCCCCCCTTGGAACTAATACTGTCAAGTTACACGGGACCAACATACAATAGTACTCCCACTAATCTTCTTATATACGCAAGGTTTGACAAAGTTTTGCTTGAAACCATAACCATTTACGGTTTCATCAAAACATTTGTTCCAACTCCTCGATGCTTGTTTAAGTCCATAAATTGACCTCTGAACTTTGCATAATTTCTTTGCATCTTTCGATATGAAACCTTCAGGCTACATCATATATACATCCTCAAGTAGATTTTCGTTAAGGAAAGATGTTTTCACATCCACTTGCCAAATTTTATAATTATGATAAGCAGCAATAGCAAGCATTATTCTAATGGACTTCGACATAACTATATGAGAAAAAGTTTCATCATAGTCAACACTTTGTCATTGACAATATCTTTTTGCTACGTGTTGTGCCTTATAGGTACTAACATTCCTATCCATGTCGGTCTTCTTTTTGAAGACCCATCGACACCTTATGGGAATAATTCCCTCAGGTGGATCCACTAAGGTCCAAACTTGGTTTTGGCACATGGAGTCCATTTTAGAATTCATGGCTTCTAACCATTTGTTGGAGTTTGGACTTTTAAGGACGTCCTTATATTTTGTAGGCTCAATATCTATGACTAGTTGTCATCGTCTCCCACTAGAAATCCATATCTCTCTTGGATTTGATGAGTCCTAACAGATCTACGAGGTAGTTGTGCCTCATGTATCTCTGATTAGATAACAAGTTGAGCTCCCACTATTTCCTCTCAAATTTCAGATTGTTCCTCATTTTGTTCTTGAACTTCCCCAAGTTCAATCACATGATTGAAGGTTTTTCTTGTTGGTCCCGTGTGATTAGTTCCAAGGGGGGGTTAGGAACTAATATAACTTTTTTTCGTTTGATTGTATGCTGACTTAGTTATTTTACTAGTTGGTCAGCTCAGCTTTTGGTCAGCTTGTCCAGATATGCTATAAGACAGCTTTGGACTGATATTGACTAAAGTTGTTTTATTTATGAGTTAGATATTGTCACTCTTGGAGGTCAGAGTCTAACTCAGCACTTGAAATTACTCAGAGTTAACTTTAAACAATTTTATATGCTGAGTAAATTTCACATACAACACATGCGCATATATAAGTTAAGAGAGAGTTTAGAGATTACTCAGTATCACTTATCCTGGTTCGGCCTCTTTGCCTACGTCCAGCCCTAGAGTCCTCCGGGCTTTTAGAATCCAATACTGAGCTCTTTAAAGGTAGAGCACAAACCAATTACAAGGCAGTTGAATATGCAAGAGTACCTTCATCTATTCGTCTACTCAACTCCTACTAAGTGCTACAACCCAGCACCTAGATTTCTCTACCACTGAATGTTTACAACCAAACACTCAGCACAGCACTCTCAATTTTACAATTGATAAACACTTGTTTCTTTTCAAATAAAGAACACTTTAGAAGATTACAAGTAATCACTCTAGCATTTACACAAAGAATGAAAGATGGGTGTAAGATCTATTTTTGTAACTAAGTGCTTTTGTTTCTTTTCTCTCTTGTATTTTTCTCTTTGTAGTCTGGCGATGATCCAAGGATTTTGATTGTCCTTATATAGAAGAAAATCTGGAATCGGATCATTTTGAAATGATGTAGCCGTTAAGGTTAAAACGGCTCTTTTAGGGGACAGATTCTGGTCAGCTTCAGACTGTTTCGGCCATTCCCTTCCTCTGCATTCCTTCAGACGTCAGGTTTGTCTTCTTGCGTCTGGCTTGTCTTTTTGTGCCAGTTGTCCTTTACCAATAATCCATTGACCCATACATCTCGAAATGTGTTTTCTGCGTATTTCCAAGGATTCAATTATTGGTTTCGAGGGGCGGTAGTCGTTGTCTTTTAGCAAACGTCTTTTTCATGCTGTCCTGAAGAATCACTCAGCTTCTATTTCATAAAACCTTGTTATTTGTAATATCCAAGCTGAGTATAAGTTTAGTCAGCTCAGCTTCGGGAGACAGTTGTTGTGGGCGTGTATGTCTTTGTCTTTTGATGCTAAGTTTGATTCCACTCAGCTTGACACTTTAGGCTTCTATGCTGACTTCTTCCCGTCTTACTTCTTATATTTATCTTTATTCATATTTATACTCAACATTGAACAAACGGATTAGTACAATTAAAATAAAGCACTTAAATTTAATTGTCTCTTAATCATGGATGATTTTGTCAAATCAAAATCTTGTGGAAAGGTGTTTCAACAAACTCCCCCATTTTGATGTTGGCAAAATGCATAATTATGGAACTCAGTTTTGAAATTCCCCATGATTGATTTATCTTTCATATTTCTGAAATTTCTCCCCCGTAAGGGTTGCATCTGTTTATTTACCTCTTAAACCTACTAAGATTTATTTGAGATAAACTAAAGATGTGTGTACTGACTAGATTTAGTTTTATTTTGAATCTAGGTCAGCTTTCAGAAATGCTTGGATACTCAGTTTGGTTTACTCGTTATTTTGTATACTGAGTATTTGTTTGTTCAATGGTTATGTTAATGTGTATTTGACAAGCATGGCATTTGAACAGAATAAGAAACAGTTCATTGAATAAAACAAAACATACACATTTATAGTACTTGCCCCTACAAAATAGATTTTCAAACAATAACTTCCTAAACTTCTTAAGTTTCACTTCTTACTTCTTCACAGTTTGATTTCTTCACACAGTTTTACCCTTTCCTTTCACTTTGCTCCTAGATGCACCTGTCGGTTGTTGAGTTCCAGGTTGAGTTCTCTCCCCCGTTTTGCCAGCATCGGGTTTGTAGACAAAGGTGTCATTTCTTGCAGCTGAGGATAGAACATTCGAATAGCGTTGTAAACGCTTCGTGCTCTCACTCAAGCCGTCTATTACAGGTACGCAATCATCTCGAACATTTCGAGGAATGGGGATAGATCCAGTGATCAGATTGATAATACACTCATGGGACTTGCTAAACCAGGTAAGGGAGCTGGTGATCTGAGCAAAGGATTGATGATACATCTTCAATAGGGCAGAATCATAGAAGATGCGTTGAGCATTGTCATAACGAACTGCCTGTAGAATACCTTGGGAGAGTTTATCATTGATGGGGTCAACATTCATCTGAGCTTTGTTGACACTGAGAAGACTCACGGCTTCACTGATTTGATCAATTGTATATTGAGAAGTGGAGGACACAAGCTCGCGTGTACAAGTAAGATCAGCAGTCAGCTTGGCAAAGCATCCCTACAACTCAACAGATGTGGCATACTCAGGATTGGCCGTAGGCCCAAGGTTGGGTAGTTCTGCTCTTAGTTTGGCAAATTGTTGATCTAACTCAGCTGAAGTTGCATAGCCTGGAGTAGGGACAGAGAGATTATTGATCTTACCTTCAAGTGAGTTCATGTGGCTTATCATCAGAAGGAATAGCTCAGTCAGCTTGGCAATGTGATCTTGCTTAGGTTGCTGTGATTGGATGGTGGTCACAATATTGATAAGATCCTTGAGTCCCTTAATTTCTGTGAGAAGTTCAGTGATTGCAGAGATATTGGTTGACTCAGGATTAGCAGACCTCGCAGCATCAGAAGTGGTGAACTCCTGGAGAAAAGATTGAGCCGTTTCAATGATGCGACGGCCAGACTGAGTTGCACTAAGATAGGCATGTTGCTCAGCTGAAGTTGGCTCAGACACAGGAATGAAGGTGGAGATGGATGGTGGTGGAGTTGGTTGCTTACTAGCTTGAGCAATTGGGTCTTGATCAGGATGTTGAGCTTGAACAGGTGGATCCATAGCTTTCTCCCCATGTTGAGTGGCTGGTTCTTCGAGCACTTGCTCGACAGTATTTGGATTTTGTGGAGTCTTGGCATGTTCCTCACTTCAAGTAACAGAGGCTTGATTTTGCTCCGATTCTTTGGGAGGAGACTCAACACGGTGGGAGAAGTACTCAAAATGGATATTGGATGGATCCATAGTTTGCTCCAAGGAGGGAGAATCTGCCAAGAGATCAATGAGAGGAGTTTTGACAGCTTTCTTCTTTAGTCTTCTGAGGGACTTAGTTTTTGGAGGTGACGGGTCAGTTTGAACATCTACATCCTCAACCTCAGCTTCAACATTTAGATCCTCTCTTTGATTATCTCCTTCTTCTTGGTCAGCATGTGCTTCCTGTTGTTGCTCATCATTAGCCTGCTCAGCATGATCATTTCCTTCAGCATGAAGCTGAGTATCATCATGTTCTTGTTCTTCTCCTTCATCAGCTTGCTCAACTGGAGTTTTCTCAAGATCAATCCCAATGTTTTGAGTGCAGTGAGATTTGGGTGTCACAACCCAATCAATGGGGTCAGCCTCAACTATTTTCAGCCCAGAATTTCTACTTTTCTTCTTTAGCGGCTGTTCTGGGGATTCTTCATTTTCTTCCTCGGGCTCAGCTTGCCCTTTCATTTTCTCTGCTGACTTTAGTGTAACCTGAGGTAGGTCAGCATCAGTATTCTTTCCTCTTGTCATAGCCCTCTTCTTTCTAGGCACAGTCTCAATATCCTTTGCACAAGTGGCAAGTGTCTTTCTCTTCTTCTTTGCTTTGGGGGAATCGGCAGGAACATCCTCTGGTTCAACTTCTGGCTCAGCATCATCTGCTGCTAGCTCAGTTTCAATTTCTTGCTCAGCATCGTTTTCTTCCTCATCTTCCTCAACATCTTCACCTCCTTTTAGTGGTTGGTTGAACAATAACCCAGTTAGCAGAGCTGCGGTTATTTATGCTCCCAAGCTTTTAGTCTCAATGATGGTCTCAATCTTGTGATCTTCAAGGATCTTGGTGATGAGAGGTCCTAGTCGAAGTTTCTTTCCCCCTCGTTGAAGTGCTCCCATAAAAAACACAGGCATATTCAGCGGACAATAGGTAAGCATGTGCCATATGAAGCACTGCTCGAAATTTGAGGCAGATGAGGCAGAGTTGAGTTTAGGGAAGATGAATTTTGTTAAGATGTAGTGTGCCATCTTCTGGTTTTGCCCCATACTCGTGCTGGGTATTTCTCCTTTGTAATTTTTGGGTTTGCAAAACCCCTTCATCTGGTCAAGCATTTCCTTTGATACCTTTTCTTTTGTTGTTCGAAACTCGGTTCCTTTATTAGGCAAGTTGAGTAAGGTTGCTAAGTAGGATGGAGTAATGACAATTTTGTGACCTTTAACGTACGTCTCCAAATAATCAGCATCATCTTTGTCAACATGGAGACCGGAGTAGAATTCCCTAACCAATCGTGGATAGGTGGTTCCGGGTGTTGGTCCCTGGTAATTAGTTCTAAGGGGGGGGGTTAGGAACTAATATAACTTTTTTGTAGTTTTAATTAAGCTGACTGGATGTTATTTTGAGAGTTTATTAACTTAGCCTTTGGTCAGCTTGGTGAGATATATCTCAGAACAGCTTTGGTCAGATGTTGACCAAAGTTGTTTTCTTGAGAGTTAGGAATTGACACTCTTGGAGGTCAGCTTCTAACTCAGCACCACTTACTTACTCAAGATCAGCTTAGGCAATTTATATGCTGAGTAAATAAAGCAAACAACATATGCAATTATAAGAGAGAGTTTAGAGATTACTCAGTATCACTTATCCTGGTTCGGCCTCTCTGCCTACGTCCAGTCCCTAGAGTCCTCCGGGCTTTTTGAATCCAATACTGAGCTCTTTAAAGGTAGAGCACAAACCAATTACAAGGCAGTTGAATATGCAAGAGTACCTTCCTCTATTCGTCTACTCAACTCCTACTAAGTGCTACAACCCAGCACCTAGATTTCTCTACCACTGAAATGCTTACAACCAAGCACTCAGCTTTTCACTCTCAATATTCCTATTGATCACAGACTTGTTCTTTTTGAACTAAAGAACACTTTAGATGATTGCAAATCAATCTAGCATTTACACATAGAATAGAAAAGTCGGTGTAAGATTCTTTTTGTATTTTAGTGCTTTTGAGACTTTCTCTCTTGTATTTTTCTTTCGATGCTTGCTTCTATTTTCCAGTTTTTCGATTGTCCTTTTATAAAGGGAAATCTGTAGATTTGATCGTTTGAAATGTCTTAACCGTTAATGTCAAAACGGCTCTTTTGGGGAACAATTTCTGGATAGCTTCAGACTGCACCGCCATTCCTTTTCTCTGTTTTTCTTCAGGCGTCAGGTTTGTCTTCTAGCGTCTGGTTTGTCTGTTTGCGTCAGTTGTCTTTTTCAATAATCCATCGTCCCATGACTCTTGGAATTGGTCTTTTAGGTGTCTTCGAGGTTTCAATTATTGGTGCAGAAGATTGGCAGACTTCGTCTTTTAGTGAGCGGATCCTTCATGCTGTCATGACTGTTACTCAGCTTCGTTTGCTCTTTTCGAATGTTCATGGTTCATGCTGAGTACCTCCAAGGTCAGCTCCGTTCTGTTTAATCACTTCTGAAGAATTCTTCAATCGTTAGTCAGCTTCGTTTTGCTTCTGATTTTTACTCTACTCAGCTTCCATTCCGTCATGCTGAGTTCCATTCTACTCAGCTTTGCTTGTGCTAACTTTTGTCCTGTCTTTACTTTATATTTTTGTGCACTCAATATTTAACAAACATATTAGTACAATTAAATCAAAAGCATCTAAATTTAATTGCCTCTTAATCATGGATGATTTTGTCAAATCAAAATCTTGTGGAAAGGTGTTTCAACAAACTCCCCCATTTTGATGTTGGCATAATACATAATTACGGAACTCAGTTATAAGTTACCCCATGATCGAATTATTTTTCATGTTGAAACTATTCCCCCGTAAGGGTTGCATACATTTTGTTTTAACTTTATTCTAAGCCTTCCAAGATCTAATTTAGACTTAAGACATTTGAGTGTACTGACTCAGTTTTAGAAGGATGTTGTCTCTCAGTTTATTTTTGGTGTTAGTGTGTTTAACCTTTTTAATTTGTTCTGTTCAAACTAGATTAGTCAGATCAGAAAGAAAACTAATACTTGTAATATTGAGTTAAACAACAGAGACAAACAACAAAAAGGATTTACTCAAACAACATTTAAAGACAGGATAATTTCTAGACATGACTAAACGAGTTCTACTTCTTCTTTTTCTGAGCTGAGGGTTCAGCTAGGGCAATTCCTTTGCCTTTCTCATTGCTTCCAGAGGCATTTCCTGCAGGCTGAGTTCCTCCTCTACTTGTCTCCCCCGTTTTACCATCATCGGGTTGGTAAAGGAAGGTCTTATTTCTAGCGGTAGAGGAGAGATAGTTAGAGTAGCGATGAAGCCTTTTGGTGCTTTCACCCAAACTGTCAATGATGGGGATGCTATCGTCCTGGACGTGCCTAGGAACCCGAAGGGAGCTGCTGATCATGCTGAGAAGGCATTCATGGGCTTTGCTTAGGTAGGTGATTGAGCTTGTGATCTGAGCATAAGATTGATGGAACAGCTTTAAAAGAGCAGAATCATAAAACATGCGCTGGGCATTGTTGATACGCATTGCCTTCATGATAGTTTGTGAAAAGCTCATGAGTTCTGTGTTGGAGACTAGATCAACATCCATCTGGGCTCTATCAATGTTCAGTAGTCTGACTGCCTCACTTAATTGGTCAATAGTACACTAGGAAGAGGAGGATACTAAGTCACGTGTACTTGTCAGCTCAGTATGAAGCTTGGTGAGGCATTGTTGAAGTTCGGTAGAGGTGACAAACTTAGTATGGCCAGGTGGACTTAATTTTGTTAGCTCAGCATTCAATTTTGAAAAACAGTCTTGCAATTCAGCAGACGTAACAGATTCAGGATTGGCAGGGGCTCTCGAGATGGTCAGTTCCGCTGCTAGCTTAACAAAGTAGCTTTGAAGCTTAGTGGAAGTGACATACCCTGGATTGATCTCTGACAGTTGGTGAATTTTGCCTTCAAGAGAATTCATATGAGTGGCCATTATAAGCACTAATTCAGTCAGTTTTGCTATTTGCTCTTGGTTTGGTTGCTGAGTCTGAACTGCAGTGATAACATTAACCAGATCTTTTAGTCCTCGAAGTTCATTGAGAAGATGAGTAATACCTGTCAGGTGAGAGGACTCAGCTTGAGTAGATTGGGGACCATTAGCTTGAGTAGGATGGAAATCTTGAAGCAAGGACTGAGCAGAAGCAATGACCCATCGGCCAGACTCAGTAGCATTCAAGTATGCAAACTTAGCAGCATTGGACTCAGAGGCTGGTTCAGAATTTGATGGTGGTGGAGGAGTAGGTTCTCTGCCAGATTGAGTACCTTGATTGGTACCTGGACTTTGATTGATTGGATGAGTTGAATCATCAATATGTTGTGTTGAGGGTGGAACTTGATTCGATAAGTTACTCTTCTCAGCTTGAAGAGGTGAAGTGGAAACAGGAAGTGTGTCACCTTGAGTAGCTTGAGTTGGATTTGCAGGGTTTTTGGCTTGTTCCTCATCCTGAGTAACAGAGGCTTGCTTTTCCACTAGATCTTCTGGTGGAGACTCAGTTTCATTTGAGAAGTACTGGAACTGGATTATAGAGAGGTCAGTTTCAGGCTCGTCAATGGGAAAGTCGTCCATGAGATCAATTTGCTTTTGCGCTTTCTTCTTTAATCTTCGCCGTGTCTCAGTTTTTGGCGGTGAATGGTCAGTTTGAAGACCTTCACTGGACTCAGTAGCAATTGTCTCCTCTTCTACAGGTTGCTCAACAGGTCCCTCAACAATATTACTTTCTTTCTTTTTCTACTCAGCATCATCATTGGGGTATTCTTCCTCCTCAGTATTAACTTGTTGGTGCTCAACATGTTGCTCAGCTTCCTTTTCTTGGTCAGGTCCATGACCTTCAGGTTGAGTAGAGGCTAGTGGGACAGCTTCTACTATCTTTAAAGAGTTACCCTTTTTCTTTTTCTTTAAAGGGGTTTCTGGAGTTTCTTCGTTCTCATCCTCAGGCTCTTCTTGCCTCTTTCTTTTCTCAGCATGCTCCTTAGCCTTGTCAGCTTTAGCTTTTTGTCTTGATGAAAGCCTTACTTTCTTTAGGACAGCATGAATGTCCTTAGAGCAGGTTTCTACAGCCTTCCTCTTCTTTCTCTTCTCAGGCTGAGCTGTCTCTAGTGACTCAGCATGAGCTTCAACCTTTTTTGCAGGCTCAGCTTCAGGCTCAATTTCTTGTTGCTCATCTTCTTCATCTTCCTCAGCATCTCCAGCTCCTTCATATCCCTTCAAGGGTTGATTGTACAACAGTCCATCCAGCAGAACTGCAGTAATTTCACTCCCCAAGCTACTTGTTTCACTTTTCGTTTCAATTTGCTTGTCTTCAAGAATCTTTGTGATTAGAGATCCCAAGCGGAGTTTCTTACCACTTCGTTGAAACGCACCAACTAGAAAGACGGGAAGATTGAATGGAGTGTAGGTCAACATGTGCCAGATGAAGCACTGTTCGAAATTTGATGTGGATGAAGCTGAGCTGAGTTTGGGGAAGATAAAGTTGGTCAGCATGAAGTGGACCATCTTTTGTTCTTTACCCATGCAGGTGCTGGGTATTTCCCCCTTATGATCTTTGGGTTTACATAACCCCTTTAGCTTATCAGATGTGGCTTTTGGTATTTTTTCTTTTGTCGTTCTAAATTGAATTCCTTCGTCTGGTAATTCTAGCAGTGTGGCTAGATAAGCAGGGGTTATGATGATTTTCTGACCTTTCACAGTGGTCTCCAAATAATCAGAGTCATCTGCATCAACACGTAGATTCGAGTAGAATTCCCGTACTAACCTGGGGTAAACTGTTCCTGAAAGAGAGAATAGACCTTTCCATTTGTTCTTCTTAATCCATTCACAGAATGGTTTCTCAGATGAGACGAAACTTGGAGAAAACCATCGGCACTTTAAAACCTCCAGATTATTGACCTTTGAGTGTACCTTGATCATTGTCCTTTCGATTTCCGTCGAAGGACCAGCGTGGTCAGTGGATTTGTCTGTGGTTTGAGTTTTAGGGGATTTGTTTTTATCGGAAGCCATTTTTTGAAGGTTTTGAAGTTTTTAGAGAGAAGAAAGTTCGATTTTGGGAGATTACATGCGTAATGAAGAGTGGGGATTCTTCCACCTTTTTATATAAATTTACGACGACCCTTAATCATTAACTAGCCGTTTCTACCTAGGGACGTTCAACCGACAAAAATTCTGTCAATTATGACATCTTCGGCGCATGGGATTTGCCATTAATATGCGTCTTCCCAAGGTGCCAGAGGTTTACACGTGTAGGTTCACTTTATGCGAGTGGGTTTTTACTAGGTTTTACTAGAATTCGAAACATCCTCGATATTGAGAGCCTAACTTTTGTGAAGATTATTTCTCAACATATGTCACTCACTCAGCATGTGTATTTACTCAGCATAGAGTGATTACTCAATATGTTTATCTACTCAGCATAGGATGTTTTACTCAGCTTTTATGACTACTCAGTATCATCACTCAATATATATGTCAATTCAGCATGGGGTGGCATTTGCACAATTACTCAAAGTTCCACTCATATGTCAATTATTCAATACAGATTTAGTTAGAGTGGATTTGACATACCAATTGCTTCCCTTAGTATGTTGAATTGCTCTCGTGCCAAGGGCTTTGTGAAGATATCTGCAAGCTGATCATTTGTAGGCACGTAGGTCAGCTTGATCTCATCTTTTAGTACATGGTCTCTGATGAAGTGATGCCTTATGTTAATATGCTTCATCCTGCTGTGTTGGACTGGATTTTTAGATAGATCAATGGCACTTTTGTTGTCGCATTTGATCTCTATTGTCTTTGTTTTGACTCTGTAATCCTCAAGCTATTGCTTTATCCATAGGACTTGTGCAACACAGCTTCCAGCAGCCACGTACTCAGCTTCAGTTATAGACAGAGCTACGGATGATTGTTTCTTGCTGAACCAATATACTAGACAACTTCCGAGGAAATGACATCCTCCCGAAGTACTTTTTCGTTCAAGCTTATCTCGTCCGTAGTCAGCATCAGTATATCCAATGAGTGTGAAATCATTTGAGGTTGGATACCATAGACCTGCATCAACTGAGCTTTGTAAGTATCTAAAAATTCTTTTTACAGCTGTTAGATGAGATTCCCTGGGGTCAGCTTGATATCTAGCACAGTAGCATACTGAGTATTGAATATCTGGTCTACTAGCAGTGAGATAGAGTAATGAACCTATCATACCTCGATAGAGTTTACTATCAACTGACTTACTCTTTTCATCCTTGCATAGGACAATATCAGTACCCATGGGAGTTGATATTGGTTTGCAATCTACCATGCTGAATTTCTTTAACATTTCCTTGGTGTACTTAGACTGACTTATAAAGATGCCATTCTTTCCTTGCTTGATTTGAAGTCCAAGGAAGAAGTTGAGTTCACCCATCATGGACATTTCGAACTCAGTTTGCATCTGTTGGCTAAATTCTTTGCACAAGGATTCGTCAGTAGCACCAAAAATTATATCATCAACATATATCTACGCAAGTAGGGTATGTTTACCCTTTTTCTTAATAAACAAGGTCGTGTCAGCTTTTCCCCTGACATAGTTCCTGGTCAGCAGGAAGTTGGTCAACCTCTCATACCAAGCTCTTGGAGCTTGCTTTAGGCCGTACATGGCCTTTTTGAGTTTATAAACGTGGTTTGGAAATTTTGAATCTTCAAACCCAGGAGGTTGATTAACATATACCTCTTCGTTTATAAAGCCATTAAGAAACGCACTTTTTACATCCATTTGGTATAGTTTAAAATTCATGTAACTAGCATAGGCACACAATATACGTATAGCTTCTAATCTAGCAACAGGAGCAAATGTTTCTCCATAGTCTATACCCTCTTGCTGACTATAGCCTTGGGCTATAATTCGAGCTTTGTTTCTAATCACATTTCCATGCTCATCTAGCTTATTTCTAAAGACCCATTTGGTTCCTATGGGCTTTTGATTCCTAGGTTTAGGTACTAAATCCCATACCTCATTTCTGGTGAATTGGTCAAGCTCTTCTTGCATAGCATTGATCCAATATTCATCTTGCTCAGCATCAGCAAAGTTCTTTGGCTCATGTACTGAGACGAATGCAACATTGCTGGGGTATTTTCTAAGTTGATCTCTGGTCATTAATTTGTTGTTGGCGGCATCAAGAATGGCTTGTTCTGTATGTCCTCTTGGGATCTTTATTTCCTTGGGCAGTGTTGAGTCGTTTGGAAGAGGTGTTTCTACAATCTCTACAGGAATAGATTGGTCAGCAAATGATATTTCAATTTCTTGCTTACCTTGAGTCAGCTCCTGCATAGATGACACAGAGGCTTCTGGTTGATCAGCGGAAGCTGAGCCTGGTTCATCTTCTTCAGGCTGAGCTGACTTACCTGTAGGGTCAGTTTCATCGAACTCAACATGTACAGATTCTTCTACAACCTGAGTTCTTTTATTAAATACTCTATATACTTTACTGTTTGTTGAGTACCCTAAAAATATCGCCTCGTCAGCTTTAGCATCAAATTTAGCAAGGTTGTCTTTTGTATTGAGTATAAAACATTTACACCCAAAGGCACGAAAGTATCCAATGTTGGGCTTTCGACCTTTCCAAAGTTCGTATGGGGTTTTCTTAAGTATAGGTCTAACTAGAGCCCTATTCAGTATGTAACATGCCGTGTGAACAGCTTCACCCCAGAAGTACTTTGGAAGCCTATTTTCACTCAGCATTGTCCTAGCTATTTTGACAATGGTTCTGTTTTTCCTTTCAACGACCCCATTTTGTTGAGGTGTTCTAGGAGCAGAGAAGTTGTGGTCAATACCACAGGTTTCACAGAATTCATCGAACTGTTGGTTTTTGAATTCTCCACCATTGTCGCTTCTAATGTGAGCTACTCTTAGGTCTTTGTCATTTTCAAGCTTTTTAATCAGTGTGGTAAACATCTCAAAAGTTTCATCCTTGCTGCTCAGCAAGATGATCCAAGTGTACCGAGAGAAATCATCTACAATAACCAAGGAGAATTTCTTACCTCCCAAGCTGAGTGGCTGGATAGGTCCGAAAAGATCCAAGTGTAGTAATTCCAATGGTCTTTTGGTTGAGACAATATTTTTGCTATGAAATGACTTTTTAGTTTGTTTGCCTTGCTGACAAGCTTTACACAGTTGATCTTTTTCAAACTTTAATTTGGGTAATCCCTCAACTAATTGCTTTCTAACTAATTTGGCAAGAAGGTCCATGCTGACATGCCCAAGTCTTCTATGCCATAGCCAGGAGTTGTCCTCTTTAGACACTAAGCATATGTTTTTAGAAAACTGTTTTTCTAAGTTTAACATATATACATTTTCTACACGAGAGGCAGTTAAAATCAGTTCATTTGTATTTCCCTCGAGTATTTGACACTTAGTATCATCAAATACAACCTTTCTGCCGCTCTTGCAAAGCTGAGCTACACTCAGCAGATTGTATTTGAGACCTTTAACTAAGGAGACAGACTCAATAGTTGGGCTACCTCCGATAATACCTGATCCGACTATCTTACCCTTCTTGTTGTCTCCAAAGCTTACACTTCCACCTCGTTTAAGCTCTAATGTGATGAACTGAGTTTCATCACCTATCATATGCCTTGAGCATACGCTGTCTATATACCACAGTTTTGACTTCTCCACGCATGTCAAGCTGACCTGCAGTTCAAACTATTCATTTTTAGGTACCCAATTTCTTTTGGGTCCTTTCTCGTTAGTATAAACAGGTGCAAAATCATATTTTAGCTTGTGACGACATACTTTTATAGTGTGGCCTGGCTTACCACAGAAATCACAAAAGGGTACCCTTTGTGGGTTGAACTGAGTATAGTCAGCATTATTGTGTTGGGCATGCCAACATACTTTTATGGTATGTCCTTTTCTTCCGCAGAAGTCATATTGGACAGTCCGCTTGTTATGCCAGCACACATCCTTTGTGTGTCCTCTTTTTCCACAACACTCACATTGAGTAACTTGCTTATGCTGACTAGTATTTGCATACTCAGCATGGGCTTTATTTCTTTTTGAGCCCTTCTCTTGACTCTGTAACGTTGTGATATCCTTTCTAAGTTTCTTTGACTCAGATTGAACCTCCGTGACAAACTTATGTAAGATTTGCATGTTGGTATGCAAGTTAGAGTTGTCCTGGAGAAGATATCGGAGGTCACTCAGCTTGACCTCTTCAATCTCATCACAGCGCCTGCTGAGTGCCTTAATCTTTTTGTTACACTTCTTAGTTAGTGTATATAAGTCACTCAGGGCATTTACCATCTCGTTTCTAAGCAAAAGTAAGGATGTTACCTCATTGTTGTGATTCTCCTGGTCAGTTTCATCAGAGAGGTCAGCATGCTCAGATTGGGATTGGTCAGCTCCATCATCTGCCATAAAACATATGTTGGCTGTTTCATTTTGCTCAGCTTCAGATGATGTTGACTCATCACTGTCACTCCACGTGGCTACCATAGCCTTTTTTCTTCCCTTCTTCTCTTTCTTGAGGTTGGGACAGCTTGACTTGATGTGCCCGGTTTGATGACACTCAAAACATGTGACATATTTCGAGCTGTCCTTCTTGTACTTGTCACTTGACTCAGCTTTGTACTTATCATTTCTTCTAAATGATCTTTTGCCGTTTCTATCATTTCTCCTGAACAGCTTTTTCATTTTTCTGGTGAACATGGTCAGTTCATCATCATCAGTTGACTCCGCTTCAGTTGAGTCAGCTTTCATGACAAGGGATTTTTGTTTCTTATCTTCTGATTTTTCTTTCTCTTTGGCTTCAAAGTTTTTCATAGAGATTTCATGGGTCAGCAGGGATCCGATCAGCTCATCATATTTGTAGGTAGTCAAGTCTTGGGCTTCTTCTACGGCTGTTTTCTTTACTTGCCAGTTCTTGGGCAGACTTTTTAGAATTTTCTTCACTTGTTCTTCTTCAGTGAAGTTCTTTCCAAGCCTTTTTAGCTCATTGATAATGTTTGTGAACCTTTCGTTCATTTCTGAGATGTCTTCATTCTCCTTCATTTCAAACAGCTCGTAGAGTCTCATATGTTGATTGACTTTAGACTCCTTAACTTTGCTTGTGCCTTCATATGTCACTTCAAGCTTCTTTCAAATCTCCTGTGCTGACTCACAACCTGAAATCTTATTGTATACTGCAGCATCTAACGCACAGTGAAGCATATTTATAGCCGAAGCATTATTTTGTAATTTTCTGAGGTCATCCTCTGTCCACTCAGCCTCACTTTTAACAATTTTCTCATTGTTAACAGTTTTGTATGGCACATGTGGACCTTGAACAATCGCAAGCCATGCACTCATGTTTGTGGCTTGTATAAAGTTCTTCATCATATTCTTCCAGAAAGTATAGTTTGATCCAAAGAATAGGGGAGGTCTAGTGATCGATAATCCCTCATGGAGTATCTGCGTTGTTTGGTTTTCAGGAAGGAAACGAGTGCTGTTCTCACCCATTTTTAGGGATCAGCTCAAGATTGTTAAATCTTTGAGTAGTGAACTTAGGCTCTGATACCACTTGTTGGTCCCTGGTAATTAGTTCTAAGGGGGGGTTAGGAACTTATAACTTTTTTGTAGTTTTAATTAAGCTGACTGGATGTTATTTTGAGAGTTTATTAACTTAGCCTTTGGTCAGCTTGGTGAGATATATCTCAGAACAGCTTTGGTCAGATGTTGACCAAAGTTGTTTTCTTAAGAGTTAGGAATTGACACTCTTGGAGGTCAGCTTCTAACTCAGCACCACTTACTTACTCAAAATCAGCTTAGGCAATTTATATGCCGAGTAAATAAAGCAAACAACACATGCAATTATAAGAGAGAGTTTAGAGATTACTCAGTATCACTTATCCTGGTTCGGCCTCTCTGCCTACGTCCAGTCCCCAGAGTCCTCCGGGCTTTTTGAATCCAATACTGAGCTCTTTAAAGGTAGAGCACAAACCAATTACAAGGCAGTTGAATATGCAAGAGTACCTTCCTCTATTCGTCTACTCAACTCCTACTAAGTGCTACAACCCAGCACCTAGAATTCTCTACCACTGAAATGCTTACAACCAAGCACTCAGCTTTTCACTCTCAATATTCCTATTGATCACAGACTTGTTCTTTTTGAACTAAAGAACACTTTAGATGATTGCAAATCAATCTAGCATTTACACATAGAATAGAAAAGTCGGTGTAAGATTCTTTTTGTATTTTAGTGCTTTTGAGACTTTCTCTCTTGTATTTTTCTTTCGATGCTTGCTTCTATTTTCCAGTTTTTCGATTGTCCTTTTATAGAGGGAAATCTGTAGATTTGATCGTTTGAAATGTCTTAACCGTTAATGTCAAAACGGCTCTTTTGGGGAACAATTTCTGGATAGCTTCAGACTGCACCGCCATTCCTTTTCTCTGTTTTTCTTCAGGCGTCAGGTTTGTCTTCTAGCGTCTGGTTTGTCTGTTTGCGTCAGTTGTCTTTTTCAATAATCCATCATCCCATGACTCTTGGAATTGGTTTTTTAGGTGTCTTCGAGGTTTCAATTATTGGTGCAGAAGATTGGCAGACTTCGTCTTTTAGTGAGCGGATCCCTTCATGCTGTCCTGACTGTTACTCAGCTTCGTTTGCTCTTTTCGAATGTTCATGGTTCATGCTGAGTACCTCCAAGGTCAGCTCCGTTCTGTTTAATCACTTCTGAAGAATTCTTCAATCGTTAGTCAGCTTCGTTTTGCTTCTGATTTTTACTCTACTCAGCTTCCATTCTATCATGCTGAGTTCCATTCTACTCAGCTTTGCTTGTGCTAACTTTTGTCCTGTCTTTACTTTATATTTTTGTGCACTCAATATTTAACAAAGATATTAGTACAATTAAATCAAAAGCATCTAAATTTAATTGCCTCTTAATCATGGATGATTTTGTCAAATCAAAATCTTGTGGAAAGGTGTTTCAACACCGGGGAGAGAGAAGAGGTCTGTCCACTCGTTTTTCTCAATCCATTCAGAAAAAGGCTTTTCGTCGGTAACGAAGCTGGGAGAGAACCACCGACATTTGAGGACTTCCAGATTGTGGACTTTTGAGTGAACTTTGACCATGGTTCTGACCTTAGGTTTCTTCTGTTTTGAGGAACTTGCCGGGTCCGTTTGACGGTGCTTGCTCGGAGTTAGGTTAGACTTAGGAGTAGATTTGGGGCTTTCATCGGTGATTAATTTTCCAGAATTTTCACCGGAGATTTTCTGGGTGTTGGTCATTTTCAGAGATTTTATGTGAAAGGTTTAGGAGAGAGAGATTTTGAATGCCAAGGGATTTACACGTGAATAGACTTTGAGGAGTAATTTATCCAGTATTTATATATACCTAAAAGCGGTCCTATTAAATGAACTAGTTGTTTATCCTTGGGGCATTCAACCGACAGAGATTCTGTCATTTATGACATTTCCGGCGCATGGGTTGTCTCATAATTGTTTGCCTCTCCTAGGTGCTTTTTATTACACGTGTTGGCATTTAATGGTGCGAGTGGATTCTAGCGCAATTTTCCTAGAAAATGAACCGTTTGTGATGCTGAGTACTTAGTGTTGAAACACCTTTCCACAAGATTTTGATTTGACAAAATCATCCATGATTAAGAGGCAATTAAATTTAAATGCTTTGATTTAATTGTACTAATTTGTTTGTTCAATATTGAGTACAAAAATATATATAAAGTAAAGACAGGACAAAAGTCAGCACAAGCAAAGCTGAGTAGAACGGAACTCAGCATGACAGAATGTAAGCGGAGTGGAGTAGAACTTAGAAGCAAAACGAAGCTGACTAAAGTTAAAGATTTCTTCAGAAGCGGTTACACAGAGCGGAGCTGACCAAGAATGAACTCAGCTTAGAAGTTGAACATCCGAAGATTACGAAGAAAGCTGAATGACTGCCAGGACAGCATGAAGGATCCGTTCACTAAAGGACAAAGTCTGCAAATCTTCTGCACCAATAATTGGAACCTCGAAGACACATAAAAGACTAATTCCAAGAGTCATGGGTCATTGGATTATTGGTAAAAGACAACTGGCACAAACAGACAAGCCAGACGCAAGAAGACAAATCTGACGCCTGAAGAAAACAGAGAAAGGGAATGGCGGAGCAGTCTGAAGCTGGCCAGAAATTGTTCCCCAAAAGAGCCATTTTGGTCTTAACGGTAACAACAATTCAAGATCCAAATCTGCAATTTCCTTCTATGAAAGGACAATGAAGAACCTTGGTTTATCACTGAAGCATCAAGAGAAAAATACAAAGAGAGAAAATCTTAAAAGCACTCAAATACAAAAAGATCTTACACCAACTTTTCATTCTCTGTGTAAATGCTAGATTGATTGTTGTATAATCATCTAAAGTGTTCTTTAGCATAAAAAGAACAAGTTTGTGATCAATAGGAATATTAAGAGTATTAAGCTGAGTGCTTGGTTGTAAGCATTCAGTGGTAGAGAAATCTAGGTGCTGGGTTGTAGCACTTAGTAGGAGTTGAGTAGACGAATAGAGGAAGGTACTCTTGCATATTCAACTGCCTTGTAATTGGTTTGTGCTCTACCGTTAAAGAGCTCAGTATTGGATTCAAAAAGCCCGGAGGACTCTGGGGATTGGACGTAGGCAGAGAGGCCGAACCAAGATAAGTGATACTGAGTAATCTCTGAACTCTCGCTTATATTGTATGTGTTGTTTGCTATATTTACTCAGCATATAAATTGCCTAAGCTGACCTTGAGAAAATAAGTGGTGTTGAGTTAGAAGCTGACCTCCAAGAGTGTCAATTCTCAACTCACAAGAAAACAACTTTAGTCAACATCTGACTAAAGCTGTCTTCAAACATATCTCACCAAGCTGACCAAAAGCCGAGTTAATAAACTCTCAAAATTACTTCCAGTCAGCTTAATTAAAACGCGAAAAAGTTATATTAGTTCCTAACCCCCCCCTTGGAACTAATTACCAGGGACCAACAAGTGGTATCAGAGCCTAAGCTCACTACTCAAAGATTTAACAATCTTGAGCTGATCCCTAAAAATGGGTGAGAATAGCACTCGGTTCCTTCCAGGAAACCAAACAACACAGATACTCCCTGATGGACTATCAATCACTAGACCTCCCCTATTCTTTGGGTCAAATTATACATTCTGGAAGAATAGGATGAAAAACTTTATTCAAGCCACAAACATGAGTGCATGGCTTGCAATTGTTCAAGGTCCACATGTGCCATACAAAACTGTTAACGATGAGAAAATCGTTAAAAGTGAGGCTGAGTGGACAGAGGATGACCTCAAAAAATTACAAAATAATGCTTCGGCTATAAACATGCTTCACTGTGCGTTAGATGGTGCAGAATACAATAAGATTTCAGGTTGCGAGTCAGCACAGGAGATTTGGAAGAAGCTTGAAGTAACCTATGAAGGCACAAGCAAAGTTAAGGAGTCTAAAGTCAATCAACATATGAGACTCTACGAGCTGTTTGAGATGAATGAGAATGAAGACATCTCAGAAATGAACGCAAGGTTCATAAATATTATAAACGAGCTAAAAAGGCTTGGAAAGAACTTCACTGAAGAGGAACAGGTGAAGAAAATTCTGAGAAGTCTGCCTAAGAGTTGGCAAGCAAAGAAAACAGCCGTAGAAGAAGCTCAAGACTTGACTACCTATAAATATGATGAGCTGATCGGATCCATGCTGACCCATGAAATCTCTATGAAAAACTTTGAAGCCAAAGAGAAAGAAAAATCAGAAGATAAGAAACAAAAGTCACTTGTCATGAAAGCTGACTCGACTGAAGCTGAGTCAACTGATGATGAGGAAATAGCCATGTTCACCAGAAAAATGAAGAAGCTGTTCAGAAGGAATGATAGAAACGGCAAAAGGTCATTTAGAAGAAATGACAAGTATAAAGCCGAGTCAAGTGACTAGTACAAGAAGGACAGCTCGAAGTCTATCACATGCTTTGCGTGTCATCAAACTGGGCACATCAAGTCAAGCTGTCCCAACCTCAAAAAGGAGAAGAAGGGAAGCAAAAAGGCTATGGTAGCCACATGGAGTGACAGTGATGTGTCAACATCATCCGAAGCTGAGCAAAATGAAACAGCCAACATATGTTTCATGGCAGATGATGGAGCTGACCAATCCCAATCTGAGCAAGCTGACCTCTCTGAAGATTCCGAGCAGAAGGAAAACAACAATGAGGTAACATCCTTACTTTTGCTTAGAAATGAAATGGTAAATGCCCTGAGTGACTTATATACACTAACTAAGAAGTGTAACAAAAAGATTAAGGCACTCAGCAGGCGCTGTGATGAGATTGAAGAGGTCAAACTGAGTGACCTCCGATATCTTCTCCAGGACAACTCTGACCTGCATACCAACATGCAAATCTTACATAGGTTTGTCACGGAGGTTCAATCTGAGTCAAGGAAACTTAGAAAGGATATCACAATGTTACAGAGTCAAGGGAAGGGCTCAAATAGAAATAAACCCCATGCTGAGTACGCAAATAATAGTCAGCGTAAGCAATTCACTCAATGTGAGTGTTGTGGAAAAAGGGGGCACACAAAGGATGTGTGTTGGCATAACAAGCGGATTGTCCAATGTGACTTCTGCGGAAGAAAATGGCATACCACAAAAGTATGTTGGCATGCCCAACACAATAATGCTGACCATACTCAGTTCAACCCACAAAGGGTACCTTTTTATGATTTCTGTGGTAAGCCAGGCCACACCATAAAAGTATGCCGTCACAAGTTAAAATATGATTTTGCACCTGTTTATACTAACAAGAAAGGACCCAAAAGGAATTGGGTACCTAAAAATGAATAGTTTAAACTGCAGGTCAGCTTGACATGCGTGGAGAAGTCAAAACTATGGTATATAGACAGCGCATGCTCAAGGCATATGACAGGTGATGAAACTCAGTTCATCACACTAGAGCTTAAACGAGGTGGAAGTGTAAGCTTTGGAGACAACAAGAAGGGTAAGATAGTCGGCCCAGGTACTATCGGAGGTAACCTAACTATTGAGTCTGTCTCCTTAGTTAAAGGTCTCAAATACAATCTGCTGAGTGTAGCTCAGCTTTGCAAGAGCGGCAGAAAGGTTGTATTTGATGATACTAAGTGTCAAATACTCGAGGGAAATACAAATGAATTAATTTTAACTGCCCCTCGTGTAGAAAATGTATACATATTAAACTTAGAAAAACAGTTTTCTAAAAACATATGCTTAGTGTCTAAAGAGGACAACTCCTGGCTATGACATAGAACACTTGGGCATGTCAGCATGGACCTTCTTGCCAAATTAGCTAGAAAGCAATTAGTTGAGGGATTACCCAAATTAAAGTTTGAAAAAGATCAACTGTGTAAAGCTTGTCAGCAAGGCAAACAAACTAAAAAGTCATTTCATAGCAAAAATATTGTCTCAACCAAAAGACCATTGGAATTACTACACTTGGATCTTTTCGGACCTATCCAGCCACTCAGCTTGGGAGGTAATAAATTTTCCTTGGTTATTGTAGATGATTTCTCTCGGTACACTTGGATCATCTTGCTGAGCTGCAAGGATGAAACTTTTGAGATGTTTACCACACTGATTAAAAAGCTTGAAAATGACAAAGACCTAAGAGTAGCTCACATTAGAAGCGACAATGGTGGAGAATTCAAAAACCAACAGTTTGATGAATTTTGTGAAATCAGTGGTATTGACCCCAATTTCTCTGCTCCTAGAACACCTCAACAAAATGGGGTTGTTGAAAGGAAAAATAGAACTATTGTCGAAATAGCTAGGACAATGCTGAGTGAAAATAGGCTTCCAAAGTACTTCTGGGGTGAAGCTGTTCACACGGCATGTTACATACTGAATAGGGCTCTAGTTAGACCTATACTTAAGAAAACCCCATATGAACTTTGGAAAGGTCGAAAGCCCAACATTGGATACTTTCGTGCCTTTGGGTGTAAATGCTTTATACTCAATACAAAAGACAACCTTGCTAAATTTGATGCTAAAGCTCACGAGGCGATCTTTTTAGGGTACTCAACAAACAGTAAAGCATATAGAGTATTTAATAAAAGAACTCAGGTTGTAGAAGAGTTTGTACATGTTGAGTTCGATGAAACTGACCCTACAGGTAAGTCAGCTCAGCCTGAAGAAGATGATCCAGGCTCAGCTTCCGCTGCTCAACCAGAAGCCTCTGTGTCATCTATACAGGAGCTGACCCAAGGTAAGCAAGAAATTGAAATATCATTTGCTGACCAATCTATTCCTGTAGTGATTGTAGAAACACCTCTTCCAAACGACTCAACATTGCCCAAGGAAATAAAGATCCCAAAAGGTCATACAGAACAGGCCATTCTTGATGCTGCCAACAACAAGTTGATGACCAGAGATCAGCTTAGAAAATACCTTAGCAATGTTGCCTTCGTCTCAATGCTTGAGCCAAAGAATTTTGCTGATGCTGAGCAAGATGAATATTGGATAAATACCATGCAAGAAGAACTTGATCAATTCACCAGAAATGAGGTATGGGATCTAGTACCTAGACCTAGGAATCAAAAGCCCATAGGAACCAAGTGGGTCTTTAGAAATAAACTAGATGAGCATGGAAATGTGATTAGAAACAAAGCTCGACTTGTAGCCCAAGGCTACAGTCAGCAAGAAGGTATAGACTATGGAGAAACATTTGCACCTGTTGCTAGACTAGAAGCTATACGTATATTGTGTGCTTACGCTAGCTTCATGAATTTTAAACTATACCAAATGGATGTGAAAAGTGCATTTCTTAATGGCTTTATAAACGAAGAGGTATATGTTAATCAACCTCCTGGGTTTGAAGATTCAAAATTTCCAAACCACGTTTATAAACTCAAAAAGGCCTTGTATGGGCTGAAACAAGCTCCAAGAGCTTGGTATGAGAGGTTGACCAATTTACTGCTGACCAGGAACTATGTCAGAGGAAAAGCTAACACAACCTTATTTATTAAGAAAAAGGGTAAACATACCCTACTTGCACAAATATACGTAGATGATATAATATTTGGTGCCACTGACGAGTCTTTGTGCAAAGAGTTTAGTCAACAGATGCAAACTGAGTTTGAAATGTCAATGATGGGTGAACTCAACTTCTTCCTTGGACTTCAAATCAAGCAAGGTAAGAATGGCATCTTTATAAGTCAGTCTAAGTACACCAAGGAAATGTTGAAGAAATTCAGCATGGTAGATTGCAAACCAATATCAACCCCCATGGGAACTGATACTGTCCTATGCAAGGATGAGAAGAGTAAGTCAGTTGATAGTAAACTCTATCGAGGTATGATAGGTTCTTTACTCTATCTCACTGCTAGTAGACTGGATATTCAATACTCAGTATGCTATTGTGCTAGATATCAAGCTGACCCCAGGGAATCTCATCTAACGGCTGTGAAAAGAATTTTTAGATACTTGCAAAGCTCAGTTGATGCAGGTCTATGGTATCCAACCTCAAATGACTTCACACTCATTGGATATACTGATGCTGACTATGGACGAGATAAGCTAGAATGGAAGAGTACTTCGGGAGGATGTCATTTCCTTGGAAGCTGTCTAGTATCTTGGTTCAGCAAGAAGCAATCATCCGTAGCTCTGTCTACAACTGAAGCTGAGTACGTGGCTGCTGGAAGCTGTGTTGCTCAAGTCCTATGGATAAAGCAACAGCTTGAGGATTATGGAGTCAAAACAAAGACAATAGAGATCAAATGTGACATCAAAAGTGCCATTGATCTATCAAAGAACCCAGTCCAACACAGTAGGATGAAGCATGTTAGCATAAGGCATCACTTCATCAGAGATCATGTACTAAAAGATGAGATCAAGCTGACCTATGTGCCAACAAATGATCAGCTTGCAGATATCTTCACAAAGCCCTTGGCACGAGAACAATTCAACACACTAAGGGAAGCAATTGGTATGTCAAATCCACTCTAACTAAATCTGTATTGAATAATTGCCATGTGAGTGGAAATTTGAATGATTGTGCAAATGCCATGTTGAGTAAAATATCTACTCCTTACTAAGTTTGAAAATGGAAAAGCCACCCTATGCTGAATTGACATATATATTGAGTGATGATACTGAGTAGGCATAAAAGCTGAGTAAACATTCTATGCTGAGTAGATAAACGTATTGAGTAATCACTCTATGCTGAGTACATATACATGCTGAGTGAGTAACGTATGTTGAGTTAATTAGAGATAGAAAAAATTATCTTCACAAAAGTTAGGCACTCAATATCGTGAATGCTTCGAATTCTAGCAAAACCAAGTAAAAACCCACTCGCATAAAATAAATGCCTACACGTGTAAACTCTGGCACCTTGGAAAGACGCACATTTATGACAAATCCCATGCGCCGAAGATGTCATAAATAACAGAATACTTGTCGGTTGAACATCCCTAGGCAAAACGGCTAGTTAATTGAATAGGGCCGCCGAAAATAGGTATAAAAAGTGGAAGAATCCCCACTCACGAATCCTTATGCCTACGATTCTCTGAAATCAAATCCTTCTCTCTCCCTAAAAACCTCAAACCTTCATCTGTAACAATGGCTTCCAGAAAGAATCAAATCCCTAACCCCACACAAACCTCTGGCACACCCAATCAAGCTGACCTCGCCGGCTCCTCACAACCAGTGAAAAGAACCATGATCAAAGTTCACAAAAAGGTCAACAATATAGAGGTTCTGAAATGCCGATGGTTTTCTCCAAGCTTTGTCTCGTCTGAGAAACCATTCTGTGAATGGATCGAAAAGAACAAGTGGAAAGGTCTCTTCTCCCTTTCAGGAACGACCTATCCTAGGTTAGTACGAGAATTCTACTCGAATCTACATATTGATGCAGATGACTCTGACTATTTGGAGACCTCAGTTAAAGGTCAGAAAATCATCGTAACCCCTGCCTATCTAGCCACCTTACTAGATTTACCAGACGAAGGAATTCAGTTCAGAACGACAAAGGAGAAAGTGCTAAAAGACACAACTGAGAAGATCAAGGGGTTCTGTAAACCTAAGGATCATAAGGGCGAGATACCCAGCACCTGTATGGGAAAAGAACAGAAGATGGTCCATTACATGCTGACCAACTTCATCTTCCCCAAACTCAACTCAGCTTCATCCGCATCAAACTTCGAACAGTGCTTCATCTGGCACATATTGACCTACACTCCGCTCAATCTTCCTGTCTTCCTAGTTGGAGCTTTTCAACGAAGTGGTAAGAAACTCCGCTTGGGCTCTCTCATTATAAAAATTATTGAGGACAAGCAAATAGAGACGGTGAATGAAACAAGTACATTGGGGAGTGAAATCACTGCAGTTCTACTAGATGGACTGTTGTACAATCAACCCTTAAAGGGATATGAAGGAGCTGGAGATGCTGAAGAAGATGAAGAAGCTGAGCAACCAGAAATTGAGCTCGAAACTGAGCCTGCAAGAGATTTGAGGCTCATGCTGAGTCACCTAAGACAGCTCAGCCTGAGAGGAAGAAGAAGAGGAAGGCTATAGAAACCTGCTCAAAAGACATTCATGCAGTCCCAAAGAAAGTAAGGCTATTATCAAAAGAAAAAGCTAAAGCTGACAAGGCTAAGGAGCAAGCTGAGTTAGCCGAGAAAAGAAAAAGGCAAGAAGAGCCTGAGGATGAGGAAGAAGAAACTCCAGAATCCCCTTTAAAGAAAAAGAAAAAGGGTAACTCCTTAAAGATAGTGGAAGCTGTCCCTCTAGACTGTACTCAACCTGAAGGTCATGGAACTGACCAAGAAAAGGAAGCTGTAGAAGAAACAGAGCTACATGTTGAGCACCAAGAAGCTAATACTGAGCAGGAAGAACATCCCAATGTTGAGAAATCTCAGGATGATGCTGGGCAAGGAGAAAGAGAAAGTAATGCTGCTGAGGGTCATGTTGAGCAACTTGTAGAAGAGACAGTTGCTACTGAGTCCTGTGAAGGTATTCGAACGGACCATTCACCACCAAGAGCTGAGACACGGCAAAGACTCAAAAAGAAAGCGCAAAAGCAAATTGATCTCATGGACGACTTTCCTATTGATGAGCTTGAAACTGACCTCTCTACAATCCAGTTCCAGTACTTCTCTAATGAGATTGAGTCACCACCAGAAAATCCTGTAGAAAAACAAGCCTCTGTTACTCAGGATGAGGAACAAGCCAAAAACCCTGCAGATCCAATCCAAATTGCTCAAGTTGAGCCAACTCCTGCCTCAACTCCACCTTCAACTCAACATGTTAATGACTCAGATCAACCAATCAATCAAAGTCCAGGTACCAATCAAGGTACACAATCTGGCAGAGAGCCAACTCCTCCTCCACCATTAAACTTAGTACCAGCCTCTGAGTCTAACACTGCTAGATTTGCATACTTGAATGCTACTGAGTCTGGCTGACGTGTCATTAATTCTGCTCAGTCCTTGGTTCAAGATTTCAATACTACTCAAGCTGATGGTCACCAATCTACTCAAGCTGAGTCCTCCCACCTGTCAGGTATTACTCAGCTTCTGAATGAACTTCGAGGACTAAAGGATCTGGTTAGCGTTATCACTACGGTTCAAACTCAGCAACCGAATCAAGGGCAAATAGAAAAAATGATTGAACTAATGCTTACAATGGCAACCCATATGAATTCACTTGAAGGGCAAGTTCAAAAATTGTCAGCAGTCAATCCAGGGTATGCAACTTCAACTGAACTGCACGAATACTTTGTTAAGTTAAATGCGGAACTGACCAAATCTAGTGCCACTACCCATACTGAGTATGCTACCTCTGCTGAGTTGCATGATTGCTTTACCAAGCTGAATGCTGAGCTGACCAAATCAAGTCCACCCGGCAATGCTGAGTTTGCCACCTCTGCCGAGCTTCAACAATGCTTCACTAAGCTTCATACTGAGCTGACCAGTACACGTGACTTAGTATCCTCCTCTTCTCAGTGCACTATTGACCAATTAAGTGAAGCAGTCAGACTACTCAACATCGACAGAGCCCAGATGGATGTTGATCCAATCTCCAACAGTGAACTCATGAGCTTTTCACAAGCTATCATGAAGGCAATGCGCATCAACAATGCCCAGCGCATGTTTTATGAATCTGCTCTGCTAAAACTGTACCATCAATCTTTTGGTCAGATCACAAGCTCACTCACCTGCCTGAGAAAATCCCATGAATGCCTCCTCAGCATGATCAGCAGCTCCCTTCGGGTTCCTAGGCATATCCAGGACGATAGTGTACCAGTCATTGATGGCTTGGGTGAAAGCACCAAAAGGCTTCAGCGCTACTCCCATTATCTCTCCTCTGCAGCATGAAATGAAACCTTCATCTACAAACCCGATGATGGCAAAACGGGGGAGACAAGTCAAGGAGGAACTCAGCCTGCAGGTAATGCTTCAGGGAGTAAAGAGAAAGGCAAAGGAATTGCTCAAGCTGACCACCCGGCTCAGAAAAAGAAGAAGTAGAACTAGCTTAGTCAATATCTAGGACTTCGCTTTATATCCTGTCTTTGAATATATGTGTTTTGGAAGGTCAATATATGATAAGTATTAATTTTCTTCCTGACCTGACTAATAAAATTTGAACAAACAAATCAAGAAGTTAAATACACTCAGTATGCATTAACACCAACTTATGCAATAAACTGAGAGACAACATACTTCTAATATTTTTGAAATACTGACTTAAATCCAAACAAGCTCAAATCTAAAACTAAGTCAGCATACACAAATGTCTTAAAACTAATTAAACATTGGAAGGTTTAGAATTAAGTTAAGACAATATGTGCAACCCTTACGGGGGAGTCATTTCAAAAATCAATCATGGGGCAACTTATAACTGAGTTCCGTAATTATGTATTTTGCCAACATCAAAATGGGGGAGTTTGTTGAAACACCTTTCCACAAGATTTTGATTTGACAAAATCATCCATGATTAAGAGGCAATTAAATTTAAATGTTTTGATTTAATTGTACTAATGTGTTTGTTCAATATTGAGTGCAAAAATATATATAAAGTAAAGACAGGACAAAAGTCAGCACAAGCAAAGCTGAGTAGAACGGAACTCAGCATGACAGAATGTAAGCGGAGTGGAGTAGAACTTAGAAGCAAAACGAAGCTGACTAAAGTTAAAGATTTCTTCAGAAGCGGTTACACAGAGCGGAGCTGACCAAGAATGAACTCAGCTTAGAAGTTGAACATCCGAAGATTACGAAGAAAGCTGAATGACTGCCAGGACAGCATGAAGGATCCGTTCACTAAAGGACAAAGTCTGCAAATCTTCTGCACCAATAATTGGAACCTCGAAGACACATAAAAGACTAATTCCAAGAGTCATGGGTCATTGGATTATTGGTAAAAGACAACTGGCACAAACAGATAAGCCAGACGCAAGAAGACAAATCTGACGCCTGAAGAAAACAGAGAAAGGGAATGGCGGAGCAGTCTGAAGCTGGCCATAAATTGTTCCCCAAAAGAGCCATTTTGGTGTTAACGGTAACAACAATTCAAGATCCAAATCTGCAATTTCCTTCTATAAAAGGACAATGAAGAACCTTGGTTTATCACTGAAGCATCAAGAGAAAAATACAAAGAGAGAAAATCTTGAAAGCACTCAAATACAAAAAGATCTTACACCAACTTTTCATTCTCTGTGTAAATGCTAGATTGATTGTTGTATAATCATCTAAAGTGTTCTTTAGCATAAAAAGAACAAGTTTGTGATCAATAGGAATATTGAGAGTATTAAGCTGAGTGCTTGGTTGTAAGCATTCAGTGGTAGAGAAATCTAGGTGTTGGGTTGTAGCACTTAGTAGGAGTTGAGTAGACGAATAGAGGAAGGTACTCTTGCATATTCAACTGCCTTGTAATTGGTTTGTGCTCTACCGTTAAAGAGCTCAGTATTGGATTCAAAAAGCCCGGAGGACTCTGGGGACTGGACGTAGGCAGAGAGGCCGAACCAAGATAAGTGATACTGAGTAATCTCTGAACTCTCTCTTATATTGTATGTGTTGTTTGCTATATTTACTCAGCATATAAATTGCCTAAGCTGACCTTGAGAAAATAAGTGGTGCTGAGTTAGAAGCTGACCTCCAAGAGTGTCAATTCTCAACTCACAAGAAAACAACTTTAGTCAACATCTGACTAAAGCTGTCTTCAAACATATCTCACCAAGCTGACCAAAAGCCGAGTTAATAAACTCTCAAAATTACTTCCAGTCAGCTTAATTAAAACGCGAAAAAGTTATATTAGTTCCTAACCCCCCCCTTGGAACTAATTACCAGGGACCAACACTTAGTTCTATCAAGATGAATTTTCTATCTTAGTACGTGATAGTTGCTCAGTATATGTACCTACTCAGGATAATCACTCAACATGTATGTCAACTCAGTATGATGTGATTTTTCTACATTTCAAGTTCAGTAAGTAGGAGTTATTTTACTCAACATGGCATTTGCACAAGGTTCAACTTTTCACTCAGCATGGCAATCATACATCATTTACTTAGGAATTTATTGAAGGGAATTAGACATACCGATAGCTTCCCTTAGTATGTTGAATTGTTCACGTGCCAAGGGCTTGGTGAAGATATCTGCAAGCTGTTCATTTGTTGGCACATAGGTCAGCTTGATCTCATCTTTTAGTACGTGATCTCTGATGAAGTGATGCCTTATGCTGACATGCTTCATCCTGCTATGTTGGATTGGATTTTTGGACAGATCAATGGCACTCTTGTTGTCACATTTGATCTCTATTGTTTCAGTCTTTACTCCATAATCCTCAAGCTGTTGCTTTATCCATAGAACTTGAGCAACACAGCTTCCAGCAGCCACGTACTCAGCTTCAGTTGTAGATAGGGCCACAGATGATTGCTTCTTGTTGAACCAAGATACTAGACAGCTTCCAAGGAAATGACATCCTCTTGAAGTGCTCTTACATTCTAGCTTATCTCGTCCATAGTCAGCATCAGTATATCCAATGAGTGTGAAGTCATTTGAAGTTGGATACCATAGACCTGCATCAACTGAACTCTGCAAATATCTAAAGATTCTTTTTACAACTGTTAGATGAGATTCTCTGGGGTCAACCTGATATCTCGCACAATAACATACTGAGTACTGTATATCTGGTCTACTAGCTGTGAGATAAAGTAACGAACCTATCATACCTCGATAGAGTTTAGTGTCTATTGACTTACTTTTCTCATCTTTGCATAGGACAGTATCAGTACCCATAGGGGTTGATATTGGTTTGCAGTCCATCATATTGAACTTCTTTAACATTTCCTTGGTGTACTTGGACTGGCTTATGAAGATGCCATTCTTACCTTGCTTGATTTGGAGTCCAAGGAAGAAGTTGAGTTCCCCCATCATGGACATCTCGAACTCAGTTTGCATGTGTTTGCTAAATTCTTTGCACAAAGATTCGTCAGTAGCACCAAATATTATATCATCTACATATATTTGTGCAAGTAGGGTATGTTTCCCCTTTTTCTTAATGAACAAGGTTGTGTCAGCTTTTCCCCTGACATAGTTCCTGGTCAGCAGGAAGTTGGTCAACCTCTCATACCAAGCTCTTGGAGCTTGTTTTAGGCCGTACAGTGCCTTTTTAAGTTTATAAACGTGGTTTGGAAATTTTGGATCTTCAAACCCAAGAGGTTGATTATACCTCTTCGTTTATGAAACCATTAAGAAATGCACTTTTGACATCCATTTGGTATAACTTAAAGTTCATGAAACTGGCATAGGCATATAGTATACGTATTGCTTCTAACCTAGCAACAGGTGCAAATGTTTCCCCATAGTCAATTCCCTCTTGCTGACTATAGCCCTAGGCTACAAGTCGAGCTTTGTTCCTTATCACATTTCCATGCTCATCTAGTTTGTTTCTAAAAACCCACTTAGTTCCTATAGGCTTTTGATTCCTAGGTCTAGGCACTAAGTCCCATACCTCATTTCTGGTGAATTGATCGAGCTCTTCTTGCATGGCATTTATCCAATATTCATCATGCTCAGCATCAGCAAAATTCTTTGGCTCATGTACTGAGACGAATGCGACATTGCTGAGATATTTTCTAAGCTGATCTCTGGTCATCAACTTGTTGTCAAGCTTTTTCTTCTTCTCTTATGATATTTCTAGTTAGTGCTCCGTGAGAACATACTTTGATATTCCCACTGAGAAAAATGAAATTTAGTATGTGGAAAACAAAATGGTTATTCTCAATTGGGTTATACGATGTTAGCTCTAGGTGTCTGTTCGGGCAGCCATCAAGGCTGGGGGGGTTAAGGGTGATTCAATTTGAAGGATTTTGTAGGTTCATTGAGCATCAAGAATGGACTTTTCTGAATGTCCTCTTGGGATTTTTATTTCTTTAGGTAATGTTGAGTTGTTTGGAATAGGTGTTTCTACAGTCTCTACAGGAATAGATTGGTCAGTAAATGTTATTTCAACTTCTTGCTTACCTTTGGTCAGCCCTTGTATTGATGATTCAGAGGCTCCATTCTAATCAGCGGAAGCTGAGCTTGGTTCATCTTCAGTGAGCTGAGTTGTCTTTCCTGTTGGGTCAGCTTCATCGAACTCAACATGAACAGACTCTTCTACAATCTGACTTCATTTATTATAGACTCTATATGCTTTACTGTTTGTTGAGTACCCTAAGAAGATCGCTTCGTCAGCTTTAGCATCAAATTTTGCAAGATTGTCTTTTGTATTGAGTATGAAACATTTACAGCCAAAGGCACGAAAGTAACCAATATTGGGCTTTCGTCCTTTCCAAAGTTCATATGGGGTTTTCTTAAGTATAGGTCTTACTAGAGCCCTATTCAGTATATAGCACGCTGTGTGGACAGCTTCACCCCAGAAGTACTTTGGAAGCCTATTTTCACTCAGCATGGTCCTAGCAATTTCGACAATTGTTTTGTTCTTCCTTTCAACAACCCCATTCTATTGAGGTGTTCTAGGAGCGGAGAAATTGTGGTCAATACCACTGGTTTCACAGAATTCATCAAACTATTGGTTTTTGAATTCTCCACCATTGTCGCTTCTAATATGAGCTACTTTTAGGTCTTTGTCAATTTCAAGCTTTCTAATAAGTGCAGTGAACATCTCAAAGGTTTCATCCTTGCTACTCAGGAAGATGATCCAAGTGTACCGAGAGAAATCATCTACAATGACCAAGGAAAATTTCTTACCTCCCAAGCTGAGTGGCTGGATAGGTCCGAAAAGATCCAAGTGTAGTAATTCCAATGGTCTCTTGGTTGAGACAATATTTTTACTTTGAAAAGACTTTTTGGTTTGTTTTTCTTGCTGACAAGCTTTACATAATTGATCTTTCTCAAATTTCAATTTGGGTAATCCCTCAACTAATTGCTTTCTAGCTAATTTGGCAAGAAGGTCCATGCTGACATGCCCAAGTCTTCTATGCCATAGCCAGGAGTTATCCTCTTTAGACACTAAGCATATGTTTTTGGAAAACTGTTTTTCTAAATTTAGCATGTATACATTATCTACGCGAGGGGCAGTTAAAATCAATTCATTTGTGTTCCCCTCGAGTATTTGACACTTAGTATCATCAAATACAACCCTTCCGCCGCTCTTGCAAAGTTGAGCTACACTTAGCAGATTGTATTTGAGACCTTTAACTAGGGAGACTGACTCAATAGTTGGGTTACCTCCGATAGTACCTGAGCCGACTATCTTACCCTTCTTATTGTCTCCGAAGCTTACACTTTCACCTCGTTTAAGCTCTAGTGTGATGAATTGTGTTTCATCACCTGTCATGTGTCTTGAGCATGCGTTGTTTATATACCACAGCTTTGACTTCTCTACGCATGTCAAGCTAACCTGCATTTTAAACTATTCATTTTTAGGTACCCAATTATTTTTGGGTCCTTTCTTGTTAGTGTAAACAGGTGCAAAATCATACTTTAATTTGTGACAACATACTTTTATAGTGTGGCCTGGTTTACCACAAAAGTCACAAAATTTTACCCTCTGAGGGTTATACTGAGTGTGGTCAACATTGTTGTGCTGAGCATGCCAGCATATCTTTGTGGAATGTCCTTTTCTTCCGCAGAAGTCACATTGGACAACTCGCTTGTTATGCCAACACACTTCTTTTGTGTGCCCCCTTTTTCCACAACATTCACATTGAGTGAACTGCTTATGCTGGCTAGTACTTGTGTACTCAGCATGGGGTTTATTTCCATTTGAGCCTTTTATTTGACTCTGTAATATTGTAACATCCTTTCTAAGTTTCTTTGACTCAGATTGAACCTCCATGACAAACTTATGCATTATTTGCATGTTGGTATGTAAATCTGAGTTGTCTTGGAGAAGATATCGGAGGTCACTTAGCTTGACCTCTTCAATCTCGTCACACCGCCTACTAAGTGATTTGATTTTCTTGTTACACTTTTTAGTTAGTGCATATAAATCACTCAAGGCATTTACCATTTCATTTCTAAGCAAGAGTAGGGATGGTACCTCATTGTTGTGTTCCTCCTGGTCAGTTTCATCAGAGAGGTCAGCTTTCTCAGATTGAGATTGGTCAGCTCCATCATCTGCCATGAAGCATATGTTGGCAGTTTCATTTTGCTCAGTTTCGGATGATGTTGATTCATCACTGTCACTCCATGTTGCTACCATTGCCTTCTTGTTTCCCTTCTTATCTCTTTTTAGGTTTGGGCAGCTTGACTTGATGTGCCCAATTTGGTGGCACTCAAAATATGTGACAGACTTGGAGCTGTCCTTCTTATATTTGTCACTGGACTCAGCTTTGTATTTGTCACCTCTTTTGTATGGCCTTTTGCTGTTCCTCTCATTTCTTTTGAACAACTTCTTCATCTTTCTAGTGAACATGGCTATTTCCTCATCATCAGTTGACTCAGCTTCTGTGGAGTCAGCTTTCATTACTAGAGATTTTTGTTTCTTATCTTCAGATTTTTCTTTTGCCTCAAAAATTTTCATAGAGATCTCATGGGTCAGCAGGGATCCGATTAGCTCATCATATTTGTAGGTAGTCAGGTCCTGAGCTTCTTCTACAGATGTTTTCTTTGCTTGCCAACTCTTAGGTAGACTTCTCAGGATTTTCTTCACATGTTCCTCTTCAGTGAAGTTCTTTCCAAGTCTTTTGAGCTCATTTATGATGTTGGTGAATCTTGCGTTCATTTCTGAGATGTCTTCGTTTTCGTTCATCTCAAACAGCTCGTAGAGTCTCATATGCTGATTGACTTTGGACTCCTTAACCTTACTGGTGCCTTCATAGGTCACTTCAAGCTTTTTCCAAATCTCCCGTGCTGACTCACAACCTGAAATCTTATTGTATTCTGCAGCATCTAAAGCACAGTGAAGCATATTTATAGCCGAAGCATTATTTTGTAATTTTCTGAGGTCATCCTCTGTCCACTCAGCTTCACTCTTAACAATTTTCTCATTGTTAACAGTTTTATATGGCACATGTGGACCTTGAACAATTGCAAGCCATGCACTCATGTTTGTGGCTTGAATAAAGTTCTTCATCCTATTCTTCCAGAATGTATAATTAGATCCAAAGAATAGGGGAGGTCTAGTGATTGATAATCCCTCAGGGAGTATCTGTGTTGTTTGGTTTCCTGGAAGGAAACGAGTGCTGTTCTCACCCATTTATGGGATCCGCTCAAACTAATATATCTTTTTTTCATTTGATTGTATGCTGACTTAGTTATTTTACTAGTTGGCCAGCTCAGCTTTTGGTCAACTTGCCCAGATATGCTATAAGACAGCTTTGGACTGATATTGACTAAAGCTGTTTTATTTATGAGTTAGATATTGTCACTCTTGGAGGTTAGAGTATAACTCAGCACTTGAGATTACTCAGAGTTAACTTTAAACAATTTTATATGCTGAGTAAATTTCACATACAACACATGCGCATATATAAGTTAAGAGAGAGTTTAGAGATTACTCAGTATCACTTATCCTGGTTCGGCCTCTCTGCCTACGTCCAGTCCCCAGAGTCCTCCGGGATTTTAGAATCCAATACTGAGCTCTTTAAAGGTAGAGCACAAACCAATTACAAGGCAGTTGAATATGCAAGAGTACCTTCCTCTATTCGTCTACTCAACTCCTACTAAGTGCTACAACCCAGCACCTAGATTTCTCTACCACTGAATATTTACAACCAAACACTCAGCGCAGCACTCTCAATTTTACAATTGATAAACACTTGTTCCTTTTCAAATAAAGAATACTTTAGAAGATTACAAGTAATCACTCTAGCATTTACACAAAGAATGAAAGATGGGTGTAAGATCTATTTTTGTAACTAAGTGCTTTTGTTTCTTTTCTCTCTTGTATTTTTCTCTTTGTAGTCCGGCGATGATCCAAGGATTTTGATTGTCCTTATATAGGAGAAAATCTGGAATCGGATCATTTTGAAATGATGTAGTCGTTAAGGTTAAAACGGCTCTTTTAGGGGACAGATTCTGGTCAGCTTCAGACTGTTCCGGCCATTCCCTTCCTCTGCATTCCTTCAGACGTCAGGTTTGTCTTCTTGCGTCTGGCTTGTCTTTTTGTGTCAGTTGTCCTTTACCAATAATCCAATGACCCATACATCTCGGAATGTGTTTTCTGCGTATTTCCAAGGATTCAATTATTGGTTTCGAGGGGCGGTAGTCGTTGTCTTTTAGCAAACGTCTTTTTCATGCTGTCCTGAAGAATCACTCAGCTTCTGTTTCATAAAACCTTGTTATTTGTAATATCCAAGCTGAGTATAAGTTTAGTCAGCTCAGCTTCGGGAGACAGTTGTTGTGGGCGTGTATGTCTTTGTCTTTTGATGCTAAGTTTGATTCCACTCAGCTTGACACTTTAGGCTTCTATGCTGACTTCTTCCTGTCTTACTTCTTATATTTATCTTTATTCATATTTATACTCAACATTGAACAAACGGATTAGTACAATTAAAATAAAGCACTTAAATTTAATTGTCTCTTAATCATGGATGATTTTGTCAAATCAAAATCTTGTGGAAAGGTGTTTCAACATTTCTAAGAGAACTCTTTCTCTAAAAAGACAGCATGCTCGGAAATGATTACCTTTTGTTCATCTAAATGATAAAAGTAATATCCCATAGTTTCCTTAGGGTATCCAATGAAGACACATTTATCAGACTTGGGATCTAGCTTATTTGATATGATACACTTAACGTACGTTGAACAAATCAAAAAGAGTTGTGAAGACAAACTTGGTTGGAACTCTATTGAGGGTGAAGAGATAAGTTTCTAAGACATAACCCCAGAACAAATTTGGGAGAGTTTCTGACCCCATCATGGAACACATTATATCCAATAAAGTTCAGTTCCTCCTTTCCAATACACCATCATGTCATGGTGTATAATATGGAGTCCATTGTGAGAGAATCCCATTCTCTTTTAGATAATCTAAAACTCACAAGAAAGATATTCGCCACCACGATCAGATCGTAGTACTGTGATATTCTTTATAGTTTGTTTTTTTACTTCATTCTTGGATTGTTTGAACCATTCAAACGTTTTAGACTTATGTTTCATCAAATAAACATACCCAGACCTGGAGTAATCTTCTATGAAACTAATGAATTAACAAAACCCACCCATAGTTTGTGTAGACATAGGATAAAATACATCACTACATATAAAACCTAAGATTTTTGAAACTCTTTCGTATTTATTGCTAAAAGGTGTCTTTGTCATTTTGCTTTTTAAGTAAGATTCACATGTTCCTATTAATTCAAAATTAAAATGTTCTAAGAGTCCATTTGAATGTAACTTAGACGTGCTTTTCTCACTTATATGGCCCATATAACAATGCCACAAGTAGGTTTGGTTATTATCTAATTTAGGTTTCTTTATAGTTTCTCTTCTAGTTCCTCTTTTTACCATAATGTTGGCACTCGCCCTTGGCTTTGATGACTTGTTTCCCCTTACCCTCTTAGGAACGCTCGTCCTTGGTTTTCTTGAAGTTCTTGCTCAAAGGGGTTTTCCACCTTTTTCTTGTTAGGACCTTCCACAACCATGGCAGAAGTCTCTTTCTTAACGTCAAGTTCAATAGCTTTTAACATATTTAAAAGCTCTGTTAAGGATGTCTCTAGGTTATTCATTTGGTAGTTTATGATGAACTAAGAATAACTATTTGGTAGAGATGTTGACACAGTGTGCCACCATAAAATACCCTTCTTGCATCTTAGAGCGGAATAAAAGGTTAGATATCTCATATCTTTCACTTCTAGTCTATTTCTCAAACAACTCCTTCAGCTGAACAACCATGGATCTAGACATGGTACTCTTTCATGGATTTGTTTTCTGGATATAATAAGATCCTGGTGAATGTTCTAGATATGGTAAAAAAATCTTTCATTACAGAATGGGGGACTTACTGCTACCGTGTAATGACTTTTGGTCTGAAGAATTTTGGGGCTACTGATCAACGTGTAGTGACATCAATTCTCCATAATATGATCCACAAAGAGGTTGAGGTCTACATAGATGATATGCTTATTAAATCTATGGCAAAAGAGGAGCACCTTGTCATTTTGGATCACTTCCTAACTCGAATTGAGAAGTATAACCTTCGTTTGAATCCAAAGAAGTGTGTTTTTGGAGTTATTTCTGGGAAACTATTAGGATACATCATCAGTCAAAAGGGCATAGAGATAGATCCAGATAATATCAAAGCAATCATAGAAATGCCTACACCAAAGACAGAGAAAGAAGTCTGATCTTTCTTAGGGTCGCTTCAATATGTCAGTAGGTTTATCTCACGCCTCACTACGGTTTGTGAACCCATCTTCAAGCTCTAAAAGAAAGAACAACTGGTTGTTTAGAATGAACAATATCAGTTGGCTTTCAAGAAGATTAAGCAGTATCTCACCAACCCTCCAGTGTTGAAACCACCAACACGGGGGAAAGCCCTTAATTCTATATATAGTTGTTGAAGAAACATCAGCTGGAGCAATGTTGGTCCAACAGCAAGATGACAAGTCTAAACACGTTGTCTATTATCTCAGTAAGAAGTTGCTAGATTATAAGACTCGTTAGACAATAGTGGAGAAGACTTGTGCAGCGATGGTATGATTGACAAAAAAAAAGCTACGCCATTACTTCTAATTTTATCGTATTTAAGTAGTGGCAAAAGGTCGATCCAATGAAGTACTTATGCTCTGCTCCCGCTCTAGTGGGAAAATTATCCAGATGGCTGCTTTTACTATCTGAATTTGATATCAAATATCTGACAAAGAAGGTAATCAAAGGAAGAGCAGTAGCAGAATTCCTTACAAATCAACCCATCGAATCGAATTATATCGAAAATCTCTCGTTTTCTCTAATGAACAATTGAATGTCATAAAAGTCAAAAGATGGAAAATGTTCTTCACGGAGCTATAAACAAGCACGGTGCAGGTATCAGAATTATCATTGCCACACCTGAAGGAGAGATCATCCTTTTGTCCAAGAGACTAAAGCTTCCAGTCACCAATAATGGAGCAGGATATGAAGCTTGCTTATTTGGTCTAGAGGCATTAATTAAGCTAAGATCATATGATGTCCGAGTTATTGGCGATTCCTTACTAGTAGTCCAACAAGCCCAAGAGATATGGGAAGTCCGTGAAGAAAGTTTCAAACTATACTCCGAACTTCTTTAGAATCAAAAAGCCATGTTTGGCAGTTGCGAGTTAAATCATGTAGCCCGCGAGGATAACCAAACGACAGATGCATTAGCAACCTTATCATCTATGTGGGGAGGTCCATCCAAGGCACCCATTGATCCTATCATCATTAGTCACTAAACTATTGCATGTTGCTCCACTCCCGAGCTAATGGAGATCATAGTCAATGAGAAACCATGATATTATGACATTTTGAAATTTCTCAAAAAGGGAGAGTATCCTGACAACGTCGAACAGTTTGAAAGGAACACCATACAAAGATTAGCGATTCACTAGACTTGTGAATTTCGGTCTAAGTACGTGAAATTATATTTTATGATCTTATCAAATCACTACTGCACGGGTTCAGGTTGCTCCTTCAAGTCTTAATCACGTGTTCATCGGTCTACCACACACGATAAAACTAGAAAAGCTCTTTAGATGTAACTTCTTAAGGGTTTTAAAAGCCACATTTTTTATAATTTTCGTGCCTGTTTTGGGTTTTTGACATGTAAATAGAGAATCTATCAGTAAGGCAGTCACCGATTGGGGACATAGTCTTCGATCGGTGACAAGGATAGACAAACATATTCATGTTTCTGTCTGGGTAGAATAGGTTTATTTCGGTAAATTTAATATTTCTGTCTAATGAGGCTAAAACCAACTTTGGGATAATAGGGGTATTTTCATCAATTAAAGATATTAAACTGGTTAGATGAATGAATTAGGTTTTAGACACAATTGCATGTTGTTTGTTAGATCTTAGGCTTGAATGAGTCCTATTTGATCGAATTCGGTATCGTAGTTAAATTTGAAAGATGGGTCCCAATGTCTCGCAACTAACGTTTATTGTTTTGCAAGTTTAATAGATTTATTTTTCAAGGCTAGAACTGATGTATTAGGGCTATTTGTGTCATTTGTGATATTGATGTAATAATTTTATATTTCCAGTATTTATTTATCGCTCTCGAACGCTAAATGATATTTAAATGAAAATGGATTAGAAATATAATGGTATTTTTAATAAAGACAAAGTCTACGCGTTTATTAATCAGGCCCTCAAACTGTTTAAGTCACGAACCTAACTCTTAATAGGTGGCATGTTGTAAGTTTGTGTGCCATGTAATCTTTTGACATATTCCCGAATATTAAAATTCTGATGGCGACTGTGAAATAATTAGTCTAACCTCAAAACATGATAAACGGGTTAGAGCTATAGTCAATTGAATGATGCACCGGAAGCGACACACTAAGCATAATCCTTAACAATGGTAAGTGACGCTGTCATGTAAAAATGGAATCCCATTTGCTGAAATCCCTCCCGAAATGTAGGGTAGTCAGGTTCCACGGCCGCTCACACCAGGGAAATTAATGCCCAATTAATTTGGAGGGTAAATTTCACACATGGTGTACAACCTTTACCCTAAATCACACTTTGGTGTACCAACTTCATTTTGTCTCACTAATATGTACCAACTTAGGTGTGACCTCCCAATGTGGTGTACGACCGGTGAAAATGACCGGTCAACGCCAGTCAACATACCACGTCACCCTTATTTCGAATCCTGAATTAAAAAACGTGGGACCATGTTTATGTAAAGACTAATTTCCCCTCTTTGGGTTTCCCTCCTAATTTACTGCGGGATCAGTTACCCATATATCATCCTCCTTCTCTCTCCTATCTCTCTCTCTCTCTCTTCTCTTTCGCTCTGTCTCTCTCATCGTTGTTCTTTTCTTCTTCCTTCTCCGACGTCTCTGAGCTTCAAAAACCTAGATCTTCAAAAACCCTAATCGATATCAATGCACGTGATGCCTTCAACCACGCATAATCATCATCGATTTGGTAGCAGAAGGATATGCCACTGTGGAATCGAAGCTCCTCTGAAAACTTCATGGAGTGATTCAAATCCAGGCAGAAGATACTTCAACTATGTAAATTTCGGGGTAAGAACTCATCTCTTCACTGTTAGATTTCTGACTTTTTTTTATCTGTATATGTTACCTTCATCTTCTTCTTTCTTTTTCCCCTATCTAAAATAGAAACCAAATGCCTGCAACTTCTTCGAGTGGATGGACCCAGTTATGGATGGAAGGGAAAAATCCATAATTCTTGGATTATTAAGGAAGCTGGACAGGATTGAAAAGGAAGGTATCAGAGTGAGGCATGATTTAGAAAGGGAAAGTTGTTGTGAAGTAGAGTTGCCAGAGAATACAGAGGTCGTGGTTGACATGAAAAGAAACAAGGGAGGGATATGCAAATGGATCGGGATTCTGATTACTGTAATAGTTGCTATGTGTATGCTTTGTGTTATAGGTTGATTTTGGTTAGTGTTGTTTTAATGTAAACACAGAGCATTGTTCTGTTGACATATATGGATTGTAATGGTTATGTTTGTGTTGTTAATTAAATGGCTTGATGATGTCTAAATACTGTGTGCATTTTTTGTGTTTTGGTTTGCACTCTTGATAATGTAAAAAGAAAATGATGTCAAAACAAGGAAATGGCAAATTGACCAAAACTGATGAGAACATTTTATCAGAAAGAAAATTGAACATTTTATCAGAAATGACCAAATTGAACATGGCAATAAGAAAGAAAATTATAATTACTATTTGATGAGAACATTTAGCTAAAAATGACCCAATTGAACATAGCAATAAGACCAAATTGTCAATTAACCAACATCAACAGTCTGTTAGGCCAACATGAACTCTGCACAATATATACTAATTTCAACATACTATTAGGACAATATTGCAACTGCACAATATATACCAATTTCTACGTATTGATAAGCCAACATGGCCACTTCAAAAAACAACCAAAATATGTGCACTATTAAACCAACATGGCCAATTCACAAAACAACCAAAATATGTGCAATGTTTGAAGGAAAATAGACAAGCCTAGGCGCAGCGAAATAATAAAATTTTATCTATTTTATCTATTTCCCTTTTCCAAGATCTATTAATTATTATTTCATATAAAGAGGGATAGAACGAAATATCTTTATGACGATCTATCTACCGTTGCAAACGAAGTGCCCACAACTTCAAAAGAATAGAATCTGTCAACGAATCTGTCCCCTACCCGAATAGACCTTCCAGACCTCCGAATGAAAATCCCAACAATGAAAACAAGGAATAATATGTCTAGAAGCTCCTGTCCAAAAATCATGACGATCCGACGGTTCAATCTCCGGGAATCCACAAAAATGTGAACTGACCTGATGTAGGAGGAGCAAAACGAATTTCTCCTTTTGTTTGTCTTTTCTTCTTTCATGAGAACAACAAAACCAACAACACAAAAAAGAATAACTAATCAGTAATCAACCTTAATAATAGCAATCGCAATGATTGCCTCTAACAGAAATCGATACGAAATCAAAGAGAGAGTAAGAAATAATGTAGATTAGCCGAGACGAAGACGGAACGGTTCCTCCTCCTTTTCATTGTGTTGATGGAATTTATGGGGTTAGAGAGTCTATTTATAGACTTCTCTAAACCCTAATCCCAGTTGTGTTAGGTAATTAAATAATTGGAATCTTATTCGGAATAGGATTCCTAATTAGATAATTAAATAAACACTTTACTATTATCTAAATAATAACTAATTATATCTAGATAATTATTATTAATCAAATTAATAATTAATTAATGTTAGGGATAATTAATTAGAGTTTCAATCACATAAAAACTTCTAATTAATATTATCAGATAATCTTTTAATTTAATTCATAATCATAATCAAATTATAATTATTAATCAAATTAATTTATCCCTAATTAATATGTAAATTTCGGCCCATATATATAATGTCTCACTAATTACATTTTCGTCATCCGATTCCAAGTCCCATATGCGACCCATTAGGTTTTTTATTGCCACTAGCCGTATATATCCTTTGAAATTATTCATCACGATTAATTCCAACATATATATAACGGAATACCGTCGCGAGCTGTTACTAGCAGAACCTATGATATTCCCCCAGAGCAATTAAGAAGTCAGGTTGATAACTGACGTTAACCTTTCTGCATTAGGTACATTATAATACGATCATTCATCAACTATATCCTGTCGGTCAATTCCTTATAACCATGGAACGTGTCAAGGTTACATATAACAAAGAGTCTGGTTTTACTTGTACAGGTTGAATTCACTTTGAAAGATAAGTTAAGTGAAATATTCATTTCTACTCTTAACTCTATCACCTTGCAAGGATTTCAGTTAATTCACCACAAGCGGCCATTTGGATATATCTCCCACTTATCGGGAGTGATGAATGCTCAATCTGACATTAACTATTCTGCAATTACTTTGTGTGATACCCAACCCTGCTCTCACACACCCCAGGCTCTCACCTGTTGGATCGTGCTCGCACAGAATCAAAGTATCAGACTCCATAATCCAGAATCACTAATTAACGAATGTTTGAGTCTGAGGATTAGTTATACCTACTAATACCAATGAGATGAACAGTTGACACATTAGATAAATCAATCCATTCTGTTATCTCAAGTCGGGTCCCAATCCTAATGAACTCCTTCACCAGATCCATGTAACTGTCTAGATATCTGAATATCTAAAGCTTGTGAGATCAGCTTTCTGTCTCGACAGAAAACACTGTTACATGCAAGTCTCAACAGTAATATGCCAACCCCTATAACATATTACTTAACTTGGGTTTACTTTAAGTCTATTGGTCTATTATAAAGTACAGTCTCACTTCATGCTTGTATGAACACTTTATAACTACTTAAATAAACTTAGGGTTACTTTCTTTATGAAAGATTTGTGCCTTTATATATAGTTACATTTTAATGCTATATATCTGATTAAACAAATGATTAAATAAACAATTTATTCATTAATATTTATATCCTAAAAAATTGTCTATAGGACATAAACCCCAACAATGTTAAGCCAACATAGCCAATTCACAAAACAACCAAAATATGTGCAATATTAAGCCAACATGGCCAATTCATAAAGCAACTAAAATATGTGCAATGTTAAGCCATAACATTGCCACCCAAAACAGCAAAAAACTAAATCCCCTTAACGTCATGGTCTTTGTTCATTTGAAGAAGAACTTCTTGTGCATGGCCTCCTCCAAGGATGAACGGTTGATCTTGCATTAGTTTATCTTCCTCTTGTGGATGACTGGGGTGGTTGACTAGATGAGGCAACAGTCTGGCTAGTTCCCTACACAACTCATATACATTAGAAACTGAAGCAAAAAGTATGCCAAGAGCAATTACACCCAGAAAAATAACAACTTACATTCATCATCCAACGAACTGTGTTACATGGATGTGGCTGTGATTTTGATGTCACTGCAGGAGTAGATGGTCTTGGTGGTGATGTTGTTGGGCTTGGAGTTGTCCTTGATCTCTTCGGCTGTAAGAGCAATTAAACAAAAAATTTACCATTACAACCATAACAACAATATATCCAGCATATATTGAACAAATAAATACCTGTTGAGCAATTGAATTTGAGGCCTGTGATGTGCATGTCCTTTTATTGTGGTTTTTGCCTCCACATTTTCTACATGTCATGTATGATGCGCCTCGCGGCGTTCGGTACCGCAAGGCTCACTGAGGGATAAGTGTACCCCATCGTTATCAAGTAATAAAATTCTAGAAAAGTCCAGGTATCGTCCACAGGATTTATTTCTGCAAGTATCAAGCTACTTGGTTTCAGATGTTATCTAGGCTTTGGGGGTTTTGAGTTTGGTTTTGCTTAAGTTAATCTACTCTTAGGTTGAATTATACTACTCCTAGCTAAGTTGTCTAATTCTAACTAAGTTATTCTACGCCTAATTAAGTTACTCTACCCCTAATTAAGTTAAACTACTCCTAGGTGATCTTTTACCAATGTAACTATCCGAAGGAACATGAAGGGATACGATGATAATGAAAATAGATTGTTTAGACAACGGGATTAAAACCTAATCTAAGTCACTTGTGTCCGAGGCGATTAACCCTACCTATCCTCCTGAGGTCCCTAGTTCGCGATTCCCTTGTAAGGCCGAAACTAGCTCTAAGGCTCAGCAATTTGGGCTTAATCTTCTATAGGTTCGTCAATCCTATAGGCACTGACTAGGTCATATTCAGCTTGCAATATGTGCCAACTTAATTTTGGGATTATCGAATGAGTTAAACCAATCAGACAAAGCGTAAGACAAAGATTAAAGCAATAAAACAATTGAATAAACAAACTATAATATATATCAAAGATGAAAAGTATTGTCACGAAGATACAATGAGCCTAGGATTCATAACATGGATCAGAGGCTAGACAGAATATAAAAGAAGAAAAATCCCTTTCAGGGAACCTGTCTACCAATGTAGGCGTCTTCCTAGGACTTAAGGATGGAGCTTGAGCAATCCTCGGTGAGCGGAGCTTCAGAGGTGTCTTCAATGGAGGTTTGAAGGATATGGAGGAGGTGGAGAGGATTTCTCAAGGTGAAAGCTAAGAAAATTACAAGGATAAAAGATAATCTAATTTACAATGGAAAAGTTCTATTTATAGATGTAGCTCGGGCCCTCTTTTTGACCTATTTCGTGTCCTTATGCAGGTGGGAAGTCATGGGGCCGGTCGTGGAGTCGTGGGGGCAAAACTGATATTTTTGACTAATTCCCGCAGGTCAGCTCGCCGAGCAGAGCGCGCTGCTCGGCGAGCTGGCCCCCAGCTCGCCCGAGCAGGCCCCTAGAGGCCTGCTCGGTGAGCTCGTCGCGAGCTGGCATGGCCAGCTCGCCCGAGCAGCCCCTGGAGGCCAGCTCGGTGAGCTGGCCTAAAAAGGCCAGTCCGACGAGCGGTTTTGCCCTGTACGCTTCCGCACGGTTGCTCGATGTTCCATGATATAACTTTCGCCCGAACTTATCCCTGCGTATGCACGAAAACTCCAAATATCATTAGTCTCAAGGCTGAATTGACCCGCCAATCGCTCATTTTGAGCAAACGCTCCGTTTGGTGCGACTTTTGGCGAATCAATTCGCTATAAAAGATAACGGAATTATAACATACATGCCATTTTGGGCATAATTGCCTAAAATGATCAGAAAACGAGCACAAACAATGAAAAGTTAATAAAACATTTCCAATTTCTAACTAACTCGCACAAAAGCATATAAATGCGAGAATTGATCGCTTATTCACGAAATAACACTAAAAACCGTCCTAAAACCGTACCCAAAGATAGGGGTTTTTGACCCCTATCAAACCTCCTCGCACTTAAAACTTTACTTGTCCCCAAGTAAACTAAAAAACTAAACCCGCAATCACAAGCAAGCTAGAAAACCTCCCGATTTGACTAGGTGCTTGACACAATTTCGAGCATCTGTAATCACATACATTCGGAAATACAAAGTAGAGACACGATATCCAAAAGCCGCATTTCGATTATCATAGGTCATATGTTTTAAGAAAAAGGACACATGTTCAATTAAACGAGCTTAAGGGGATAGCTAAGTAAAACACCTCACCATAGGTAGTTCACTCAATTCACACAATTTTGGTGGCTGAAGTGTTTACTCTCGGCTTATGTTCTTGCTTAGGATTACGTTGATTTTGCACGTTTATCCGAGTTCCTCTACTATGCTATATGACTCCGATGATATCAAAAACAGCCTCGAATTGGGGTTGTAATGTGGTTAGAGGGTTAAAGGTACAACAAGGGTTAGGAGTTCTAGCGCTAGAAAAACAAAGTTTAAAAATGGCTTTAGCAAATTGTGAAGTGATTGATCTTTTTATTTTTATTATTATTATTTTCTCTCTTTTTTTTCTGAGACGTTCTAATTTTAGAACTGGGGGATAGAGTTCTCCCTCTTTTGTTCGTCTCTTTTTCTTTTCTTTTTCTCTTTTTTTTTTTCTTTCTGGATAGTAATGCTCATTCACTTCTTAGCCTTTTGGCTTGCTACTATGATGCCATAAAAAAGATAAAGCGCTAGAAGAAAACAAATGCTCAATGTGAGCTTTGCAAAAACTCGGGTTAAGTGACAAACCAAGTGATGGTTTGCAAAAATTGGGTTAGAACGAAAGAAAAATCTACAAACTACAAAAATACAGGCTCAAAGGGGCTTCCTAGAGTGGATGAAAAAGAGAAAATAAGGTAAAGAAAAGGGTTAATTCTAGTGAGGCTGATTCATCGTTTACCATCTCAAATCATTGCATGTAGGTTCAACTCAGTATTAGGTGCAAAATCTGTAATCTTTCCACAAGTCAAAGCATTCACACAAAAATGTCCAGAAAAAGAGCTTTTTGATGTTCGCTCTTGGGCTCAAATTCAACTCACAGTTCTTGGGTTTCAATTTTATGCTTACTAGTTCTCCCCAAGATCAAGTTTAATATCACATGCCTTCAATTCTTAAGTTATCTACCTAAGTAATGATTTTAGCATTTCTTCAAAAGTAGGGTCTAAATGCAAACTTTAGCTCATGCTTTTATAGATACAAGGATTGTGTCCTACACCTAAACTAGTTGTCATGCAACCTTAGATTCGGTTCTCAGCCCTCAAGGACAAATAACGAAGTTTAGATTCGAAGGAGGTTCACGGTTTTAGGTCCTAAACATGCGAAAACATAAATAAAACCCGAAAACGCTAAACTAAACTAGACACGACGCAACAAAATTTTTAAAAATTATACAATTTTTGTAAGTTTGTCTACCCCTCCTCCTCACACTAAAAATGTGCAATAAGTTCCAACATTGCATATAAGACACTAAACGCAAGTGAAAGAAGTTAGGGTGGAGAAGACAACTTACTGATCGTCCTGAAGACGCAGAATTTGAACACCCGAATTGTCTTTGCCGAGATAAAGTTTGAGTCGATGTCCATTTACTTTCTGGGTGATTCCATCTTTTCCCACAATCTCAACCATACCGGAGGGATGTGCGTCAAGAACTGAGAATGGTCCATACCATCTACTCTTGAGTTTGCCAGGGAAGAATCTCAATCGGGAGTTATAAAGTAGTACTTGGTCGCCTTTATGGAAGGTTTTCCGCTGTACTTTTTTATCATGCACCCTCTTGGTCCGTTCTTTATACAGCTTAGCATTCTCGTAAGAGTTATACCGGAGCTCATCCAGTTCATGTAGTTGTGTTAACCGTAGGTCACCTGAAAGTTTAGGGTCAAAGTTTAGAAATTTCAGCGCCCAATAAGCTTTGTGCTCTAATTCAACATGCAAATGACAAGATTTCCCGAAAACTAAACGGTAGGGGGACATTCTTATGGGAGTTTTGAATGCCGTCCGGTATGCCCAGAGAGCATCGTCCAGTTTAAGACTCTAATCTTTTCTGGCATTCCCCACTGTTTTCTCAAGAATACGTTTTAGCTCTCTATTTGACACTTCTACCTGACCACGCGTTTGAGGGTGGTAAGGTGTTGCGACCCTATGGGCTATGCCATACTTCTGGAGCAACATGTCAAACTGTTTATTGCAAAAATGGGATCCCCCATCACTAATGATAGTCCGGGGGGTTCCAAATCTAGTAAAGATATTCTTTCTCAGGAATTTTATCACTACTCGAGCATCGTTTGTGGGTAGGGCTTCGGCCTCTACCCATTTGGAGACATAATCAACCGCGACAATAATGTATTGGTTGTTGTGTGGCATAGGGAAGGGTCCCATAAAGTCTATGCCCCAAACATCAAATAGCTCACAGACGAGTATGCCTTGCTGAAGCATTTCGTTTCTCCTGGAGATATTTCCTACTTTTTGGCATGCATCACAATATTTAATATAACTATTGACATCACTATGCATTTGCGGCCACCAAAACCTGCTTTGGAGGATTTTTGCCACTATCCTATCTGGTCCAAAGTGGCCACCTGGTTCCCTAGAGTGGCACATGTTAATCACTGACTCTACCTCTTCCTCAGGTATACATCTCCTAATCATGCCATCGGTGCAGAATCGAAATAAATAAGGTTCCTCCCAAAAATATTGTTTGCTTTCAAACAGAAACTTACGTCTTTTGTTTGCATCTAAATCAAGAGGAAGAATGTTACCGACTTTGTAGTTCGCGATGTTTGCAAACCAGGGGAGAGTTTTTACCGAATATAACGCTTCATCCGGAAATACCTCCTTGATTTTCTCATGTTCTATGGGTTGCTGATCTGACTCCAACCTGGATAAGTGATCCGCTATCACATTTTCCACTCCTTTCTTGTCTCTGATCTCGATGTCGAACTCTTGGAGTAGTAAAATCCAACGGATCAGCCTGGGTTTTGCATCTTGCTTACTCATCAAGTATCTTAAGGCTACATGGTCAGTAAAAACAATCACCTTAGAGAGCACCAAATAAGATCTAAATTTATCAAAGGCAAAAACTACAGCTAACAATTCCTTTTCAGTTATTGAGTAATTCTGTTGTGCATCATTCAAGGTTTTGCTAGCATAGAAGATGGGGCGAAAGAGTTTATCCATCCTCTGCCCAAGACAGGCTCCTACAGCCAGATTACTGGCATCGCACATTAATTCAAAGGGAAGGGACCAATCCGGGCTTACCATAATAGGTGCTTCGATTAATTTCTTTTTCAATAATTCAAATGCAGACATACATTCTTCATTGAAATTAAAATCATCATCTTTCAATAATAATTGAGTGAGGGGTTTAGTGATTTTTGAAAAATCCTTTATGAACCGTCTATAAAACCCCGCATGTCCTAGAAAGCTCCTAACCAATTTTACACTAGTTGGAGGAGGCAGTTTTTCAATCACCTCAATTTTTGCCGGATCGACCTCGATCCCCTTTCCCGACACCTTGTGTCCTAACACTATGCAGTTTTGGACCATAAACTGGCACTTTTCCCAATTGAGTGCCAAGTTCTTGTCTTCACAACGTTCTAAGACTCGGTCCAAGTTTTCAAGACATTGATCGAAAGTAGGTCCTACAACATTAAAATCATCCATGAAAATTTCTAGGAACTCTTCGACCATGTCAGAAAACATAGCCATCATACAGCGTTGGAATGTGGCAGGGGCATTACATAATCCGAAAGGCATCCGCCTATATGCGAAAGTTCCATAGGGACAAGTGAATGTGGTTTTCTCTTGGTCCAAAGGGTCCACAGGAATTTGCATATAACCGGATAGCCCATCTAAAGTACAGAAAAATTCGTGTCCTACCAATCGTTCCAAAATTTGATCAATAAATGGTAAGGGAAAGTGGTCTTTACGGGTGGCCTCGTTCAATTTCCTATAATCTATGCATACACGCCAACCCGTAACCTTTCTAGTTGGGATTAATTCCCCTTTTTCATTTTCCATTACCGTTGTTCCCCCTTTTTTGGGCACGCATTGAACCGGGCTTACCCATTGGCTGTCAGAAATTGGAAAGATGATACCTGCATCGAGGAGTTTTATAACCTCGGCTTTTACCACCTCTTTCATGTTAGGGTTGAGCCGTCGTTGAGGTTGGGCAGATGGCTTAATCTCTTCCTCAAGGAAAATCCTATGCCTGCAGATTTTGGGGTCGATGCCTTTGATGTCGTGGATTGACCATCCAAAGGCCCCTTTATGTTGCTTCAGCACCTCTACCAATCTTTCTTCCTGTTCAACTATCAACAAAGAAGAAATAATAATGGGTAAATCTGTGGGAGGTTCAAGAAAAACATATTTTAGATTGTTGGGCAAGGGCTTAAGCTCCAATTCTGGAGGCTCCTCTAGTGAGGTTTTGGGTTTAGGTTTGATCTCACGATCAAGGTCCTCTTTTCGACCCTTGACCCAATAACATTTTTCAGGTGGGAGGTCTTCGAATGGTTCATTCGAGTTTTCACATTCCTCGCCATCTAGACCGAGTTCTAAAGAGGCATTTCTTATGTTAAGGTCAACTTCCTCAATACATTCGTCTATTAGTGCATCCACAAAATTACAGCTTTTGGAACACTCTTGAGGAAATTTCATAGACTCGTAAACGTTAAATGTTACCTCTTCGTCCTGCACCCTTAGGACCAATTTACCTCCATGGACGTCTATCAATGTCCTACCGGTTGCAAGGAACGGTCTTCCGAGAAGAATGGGGACGAAGTCATCTTCTTCCATGTCGAGGACCACAAAATCGACCGGGAAGATCAGTTTGTCCACCTTCACCAATACATCTTCAACTATGCCTCTAGGCCGTGCGATTGACCTGTCCGCTAGTTGCAGCGTCATGTTTGTTGGTTTAGGTTCTCCGAGTCCTAATTTCCTGAAAATTGATAGAGGCATAAGATTAATACTTGCTCCTAAATCACATAATGCCTTATCTATGTGCATGTTGCCTATCCTACACGGGATGGTAAAGCTCCCTTGATCTTTAAGCTTGGGGGGAAATTTATGAGTGATTATGGCCGAGCATTGTTCTGTTAAAGCCACTATCTCATTCTCCCCAAACTTTTTCTTTTTCGACAACATGTCTTTAAGAAATTTTGCATAGTTTGGCATTTCCTCTAGTGCCTCCATTAATGGAATATTGATTTCTAATCTACTAAGGATTTCCGAAAACCGAGCAAATTTCTTATCTAAGTTGGCCTTTTTCTGTTTCTGAGGGAATGGCAGTTTTGGTGCATAAGGCCTAACTATTTTTTCTACAGCTACTCTAGGAGCTGGAGTTTCAGATGCGGGACCGGGGTTGCTTACCACTTCCGGTTCCCTACTTACCTGTGGTGATGGTTGCGTTTGTGATTGAGGTGCTACGAGTGTGTCCACTTCCTTGCCACTCCTTAGGGCGATGGCTTGAACCGTTTCCTCTTGTGAGAGGAAAGCCTCTTGGCATTCCCTTTCTTCTTGTCTGATTGCGGCGAGTTGGTTGCTCAGGGTCCTACATGCCTCCTCGTTGGCTGCTAGTCGGATGGATATCTCTTTTAAGAGGGTCATTATTCCTTCGGAATGCTCTGTTTGCCTGTCATAAAAATCAAAATCAGAAGGGGGGTATGGAAGGGTATCCGTGGGTGCCACGTATGGCGCCGGCGGATATCGTGTGTGCTCCTGATCATAAAAGTTGTAAGTTGGGGGTTCAGAGTTATACCTTTGACGATTACCCAAATAACTTACATTCTCACCTCTAGGTACGTAGTAGTTGACATGGCATACCTCACCGGGGTGATTCTGGCCACATCTTGCGCAAAACGGTGTCCTTGTTTGGCTATCACGGCTGAGTGAAGCCACAAGGAAATCCATTTTTGTGTTGAGATCGGTCATGGACGGTTTTGGAGCTCTGTTGTCCATAACTGCTGGAAGAACGATTTTATAAGTACAAAAATGTAATATTACAAAAATGAAGTAATAATATATCAACAAGTATTTGTATATGTAAGTATGAATATAAACAAGTATATATATATAAATGATATAAACAAGGATATTCACAACGAATGCCTAAACTAACAAATCGACCTTTGGTTCGATATTGCAGAAGAAATAAATCCCCGGCAACGGCGCCAAAAACTTGATGCACCTCGCGGCGTTCGGTACCGCAAGGCTCACTGAGGGATAAGTGTTGGGGTTTTGTGTCCTATAGTCAATTGTTGCAGGATACAAACTTACTGTAAATGAATTGTTCTTTATATCATTTGTTTTAATGAGATATATGTTTTATAACTATATAAAGGCAATCCCTTTTAAGCACTAAATAAAGTCTAATAAAAGGAAATCCGTAAGTTTGTTTAAAGTGATTATAAAGTGTTCATACAAGCATGAAGTGAGACAAAACTTTATAATAAACTAATAAACTTAAAACCACCCCAAGTCAAGTGATATATTTAGGATTGATATATCACAGTTGAGACTTGTATGTAACAATGTCTTCTGTCCGACAGAAAGCTGATCTCACAAGCTTCACATATATAGATATCTGGACAGTTACATAAATCCGGTGAAACGTTGTTCATTAGGATTGGGGATCCGACTTGAGATAACAGGATGGGTAGATTCATCCTTGTCAACTGTTCATCTCATTGGTATTAATAGGTATAACTAATCCTCAGACTCAAAGGAATGTTAATTGGTCATCCTGAATTACCGAATGTGAGACTTTGATCATGTGGTCCCACGATCCTTAACAGAGATGACTCTGGGGTGTGAACTGCAAAGGTTGGGTGTCACATGAAGTAATTTCAGGGTAGTTATACATTGGATTGAGCATTTATCACTCCCGATTAATGGGAGATACATCCAAGGATCGCTTGTGGAAGACTTGACTCTAAACCCTTGCAAGGTGATAGCTTAAGAGTAGAAATACAGATTTCACTTAACCTATCTTTTTGAGTTGACTCGGCCAATAACAAGTAAAACGAACGTCTCGCTATATGTGACTTGACATTACCCATAGTCATAAGATTCAGTTCAAGGATGTAATTGATAAAGGATCGTATTATACCGTAACTAATACGGAAGGGTTAACGACAGAATCAACCTGTCTTCTTAACGGACTCTGGGGGAATGATTACGGACTTGCCAATAACATACTATGTACATCATTCCGTTAGGCAAGGGATTAAATATAATTCTTGAAGAAATTAATTTAATAGGTTGCATACGGCCAGAAGTAGTAAGGACCTAATGGATCACACATAAGACTTGGAACCAAAAGAGAGATGGATATGATTAATAGATGGAAGCCCAATTAAGCCCAGTAAGGCCCAAATACTAGGAGGGGGCCGAAATTTATATGTATTAGTGAGGAATTAATTTTATTCCATTAATCCTAATTTGATTAGGATTATGAATTAAATTAATTAAGAGATAATATAATTAGGAGTTTTAATTAGATTAATATTCTCCTATTATTATCCAATTAGGTTATTTATTATTATCCTAAATATATTAGATATATAGTGAGATAATAATTACGAATCCTTTTCCGAATTGGATTCCTATTAAGTAACCTATTCTTATCTAACTAGGGTTTAGATACAAGCTAATATATATACCCCTCCCCTAATGAATTTCGACTAGGCCTATATCCCTCCCCTTAAGTGATTTTCGAAATTGCTTAATTAAGAGAGAAAAAGAATTCTATTCCCAAGTTCGTGGACAAGAATTAATTCGGCATTCCATCGATTAATTAATCTTATTCATCCCTCTTTCTCTTTGATCTTGTGTTGGTTTATTAGAGGCAATCTATTTTGGTTGCATCTCATAAGGGTTGATTTCATCTTAGCCTCACCGTATTAAACTTTGTGGTTGGAATATCGGAGAAGAATTGTGGGCACTTCTTTAACAACGGTAGATTGTTCATCGAAAGGTATTCCTTCTTATCCCTCTCAATATGAAATAACGATTAACGGATCCTATGGTTAAAAGGAAGTAGGCTAAAATTTTTATATTTCCGCTGCTATACCTTAGCCTTAATTTCCTACAGTGGTATCAGAGCCATCGTTAAATCCGTTATTTCATATATGAAAATATAGAAGTTTTCAATAGGATTGAATAAATATTTATGGTTAGGATTAATTGACAAATAGTATTGATTCATTAATTCTAAAGATAAATAAAGTTTTGATTAATTGTTAATTAAACTTGATTATGCTTATGTTCCTAATTATTTCGGTTGATAATCATTATAACAAAATCTATTAGTTTTATAGTTAGGTTGATAAAATTAGTTTTATTAATTCTAAATGATAAAACGAAAATCTATTGTAGATTATCCTATTTCTGAAAACCGTTTTAAAATTATTTTAGAACTGATATATATATATAAATATATATATATATATATATTTAATATAAAAAAATATGACAGCAGCTCGAGTCGCGCCTCACGGCGCGACTGGCCGCTGTCACGCGGCTGCTGCCTCGCGGCAGCAGTCGCGTGCGGCGCAGGGGCGCCGCTGCCGCAAGGCGGCAGCGCCCCGCGTGCCCTAAGGGCTGCTGCCAATCGGCAGCAGTCCGCCCTCGGGCCCGGCCCGATACCCACTTGATTTTAAAATAGGTTTAAAATCGTTTTATGTTAAATGTATATATATGTTTCAGAAATTAATAGTTTTCTGTTTTGATTATCGAATGAATAATTCGTTTAAATGTTTGTTTTTACAAATATGTAAATCAAAGTGTTAAATGAATTAAAATCAAAATAAATGGAACGAGCATAATCAACGTTTTATATGGTTATATTAATCTAAGGATTAATATAAAGATACAAAACGATTAGAAGTAAAATTGGATGAAAGTTAATTTGACAAGTTAATGTGATTAACCTAAATATTACATAAGCCGGTTATGTAATCAACCAATTAAATTTATTTAATTGAGTCTATGCATGTTTGGAGTTATGGACATATTTGGACCCTCTTTTAGTCTTTTGGTATTTTTGAAATAGGGCCTGCGCGTCCTGCCTTTCTACTATCTATTGTAATTTCTCCTCTCACCTGATTCCCTTCAATTCAATTGAAGTTTTCTTATAGTAGTATAGAAATTAAAATGTAATTTCAAGGCGCCAAGGAGAAGACGGAGGACCTAAAGAGAAATATGTAATAGTTGGTATTTCCTTAGGTTTGGCCTTTTATTCCGTCTCTGGCTCGACGGAATAATTTAGATGATGTGTCCATAACGCCAATGTATGTATGTCTGATGTATGCTAAAGCAAATCAAGACTAAGTTAGATTATGAGACTTAAATAAAATCCCTCATTAAAAAAGTTAAGTAAATAAGTAAGTTATTAAAATCGGTTGCCCCTCCCTAATATTATAATTCAGCCGGCAGTACTGGGGGCCTTTGGGTTGTTGAGTAAACTCAAGCTCGGGGTCTTATGGTAACACCTGAATTATCGAAAATCATTTTTCATGAATATGGGGTAATACTTAAATTAGATTATGATAATTGGATGAGTAAACTCATGTTGTCATAAACTAATGGGCAAAACGGTTGGGATTAATATGAATAGTATATTAGTTACTAATGTGGTTAGTAACCCAATAACCTAGGAATCACATTAAAGATGTGATTGATTGTATGAATCTACCTAATGAATGAGACTAGCTTGTTGAGTAAACTCAAGGCGAAATCTCAGGAGTTAGGATCCTAGCTCACTAAAGGATTTGTGAAATTCTTCGAATTAATATGGAGGGTTATTAATTTGGCAAAATAGTGGGAGCAATCTGAAATAAATTAAAAGGCCTATAATTTTAGATTGTTAAACTTTAAAGCAAATGAATGACATACGTTTACTCTTTCTCACTCTCAGGTTTTGTTTAAACACACACTCTTAAAATCATGACTAAAACCAATCTGCAAAACATCCTTACCGATAACAAATTGAATGGTTCAAACTTCACCGACTGGTTTCGTAACCTCAAAATTGTTTTGAAGTTCGAGAAAATTGGGTATGTACTTGATACATCGATACCCCCTGTCCCTGAAGATGATGCTCCCATCGAGGAAATCGATGCTTATCAGAAGCACAAGGCTGATGATGATCATGCCGCTTGCATCATACTTGCATCGATGACATCGGAATTACAAAGGCAACATGAGGAGATGAATGCCTATTCCATCATCATGCACCTAAAGGAATTGTTTGGGAAACAAACCAGGTGCGAACTCTACGAGATATCAAAACTGTTATATCGTTGCAGGATGCAAGAGGGCACATCTGTCATGACACATTGTGTCAAGATGATAGGCTATATTACCAAACTTTCTAGTATTGGATTTGTGATGGACAACGAATTAAGTACCGACTTGGTTCTTCAGTCCCTCCCAGAGAGTTATTCACAGTTCATCATGAACTACCAAATGAATGACTTGCAAACCTCTCTTGGAGAGCTTGCAAACATGCTCAAATCAGTTGAGCCCAATATGAAGAAAGACAAGGCCATACCGGCTCTTGTAATCGAGGGATCGAGGAAAAGAAAAGGGAAATTTCCCAATTCTAAACATCCCAAGAAAGGTAAGAAAGATGTGTCCAAGGGAAAGGAAGTTAAGAAGCCCAAAGGAGAGTGTCACTTCTGTGGTAAAGACGGGCATTGGAAGAGAAACTGCAAGGAGTATCTAGCCACCCTCAAGAAGGGAAAAGGCGGTGCTTCTTCATCTGGTATGTTTTATATTGAAATAAATACGGTTTCATTGTCTGAATCTTGGGTACTTGATACCGGATGTGGATCTCATATTTGTACAAATATGCAGGAGCTAAAACAGACTAAGGAACTAAAGAAAGGAAGCATAAACTTGCGAGTGGGAAATGGAGCAAGAGTTGCCGCCCTCGCAATTGGAGATTATGTTTTACTTTTGCCCTCTGGGCTTGTAATAGAATTAAGGAATTGTTTATACGTTCCTGAGATGTCTCGTAACATTATTTCTATTAGCCGTCTCATTGACGACGGTTTTCATATTTCAATAAAGAACAATAGTTGCAATTTTTATAAAGATTCGATCTTTTATTTTTCAGGAATATCACAAAATGGGATTTATGTGTTAGATGATAAAACTCCTGTTTTTGCAATTGATACCAAAAGACATAAGCTAGATAATTCAACTTACTTGTGGCATTGTCGTTTAGGCCATATAAACAAGAGATGCATGCTAAAGCTACATTCAGATGGGCTTATAGATCCAATCGATTCTGAATCATTGGAAACATGCGAATCATGTTTAAAAGGTAAAATGACGAAGACACCCTTTAGCAATAAAGGTGAGCGTGTATCAGACACTCTAGGACTCATTCATTCAGATGTATGCGGTCCTATGTCAGTCCAAGCAAGAGGAGGATTCAGATACTTCATTAGCTTCATAGATGACCATACTCGCTATGGTTATATCTACTTGATGAGGCACAAATCAGAAGCTTTTGACAAGTTCAAATGCTTCAAGAATGAAGTGGAAAATCAATTAGGAAAGAAAATAAAAACACTTCGATCTGATCGAGGTGGCGAATATCTTTCTGATGATTTTCTGAATTATCTAACTGAATGTGGGATATGCTCACAATAGACACCTCCCTATACGCCACAACACAATGGTGTATCCGAGAGGAGAAACCGTACCCTATTAGATATGGTACGATCCATGATGAGCATGGCCTTACTTCCAAAGACGTTCTGGGGCTATGCCTTAGAAACTGCCCTCTTCACCCTAAATCGAGTACCAACTAAATCCTCTAGTTCCACGCCATATGAATTGTTCGTTGGTAGGAAACCCGTGTTCTCTTTCATGAGAGTATGGGGTTGTTCAGCATATGTCAAATGCGTTGCGTCCGACAAATTAGATTCTAAATCTGATAAATGTTTCTTCATCGGATACCCTAAGGAAACTATGGGATATTACTTCTATCATCCAGATGATCAGAAAGTAATCGTATCCAAACACGCAACCTTCTTAGACAAAGAGTTTCTCGAAGAAACACAAAAGGGAAGCGTGATTGAACTTGATGAAGTTCAAGAGGAAGAAACACCGACTGAAACAACGGAGGCGGTCGAGGTACCCGAAGAAGTCCCATTAGATGAGACTCCAGTGGCACCTATTCGTAGATCACGAAGAGTTCGTGAACTCCCAGTTAGATATGGTTTTCTAGTGGGAGATGATGACGAGGTTCCCGTGTTAGACGACGAACCCGAAAACTACAAAGAGGCTCTTACTAGTCCAGATTCTAAAGCATGGCTTGAGGCCATGGATTCTGAAATGGATTCCATGTATACTAACCAAGTTTGGACTTTGGTTGATCCACCCGAAGGGATAAAACCCATTGGGTGCAGATGGATCTTCAAAAAGAAGACTGACATGGATGGAAAGGTTAGCACCTACAAGGCTAGGTTGGTAGCGAAAGGATATCGTCAAAAACAAGGTGTTGATTATGACGAAACCTTCTCTCCCGTTGCTATGTCCAAATCAATCAGAATCATGCTTGCAATTGCCCCTCATTTTGATTATGAGATTTGGCAAATGGATGTGAAAACAGCTTTCCTAAACGGAAACCTGCTTGAGGATGTATACATGATGCAACCTGAAGGTTTCATATCAAAGGATGCAAATAAAGTTTGCAAACTTCAGAGATCCATTTATGGACTCAAGCAAGCATCTAGAAGCTGGAACAAGCGTTTTGACGAAACCATAAAACAATTTGGTTTCGAACAAAATTGCGAAAAAGCTTGCATTTACAAGAAAGCAAGTGGGAGCTCTATAGCATTTCTCATACTATATGTGGACGATATACTGTTAATGGGAAATGACATTGCTCTATTACAGTCAGTGAAAATATGGTTATCTGGTAACTTCTCAATGAAAGACCTTGGTGAAGCAGCCTATATACTTGGTATAAAGATCTACAGAGATAGATCGCGTAGACTGCTTGGTTTTTCACAGGCTACATACATTGAAAAGGTGCTAAATCGGTTTAGCATGCTTGAATTGAAACGAGGTAACTTACCCATGGTGCATGGAGTAAAGTTAAACAATCATCAATGTCCTAAAACTGATGATGACAAACGACGTATAGCTGTAGTCCCATACGCCAGCGCGATCGGTTCGATTATGTATGCTATGCTATGCACTAGACCCGACGTAGCGTTCGCGTTATCTGTAACGAGTCGTTACTAAGGGAATCCGGGAGACGAGCATTGGATTGCCGTCAAAAAAAACATTCTTAAGTACTTGAGAAGAACTAAAGATATGTTTCTAGTGTACGGAGAAGGAGATATGAAAATACAAGGATTTTCAGACGCTAGTCATCTCACATATGAGAATGATTTTAAATCCCAATCAGGATACCTGTTTATCCTAAATGGGGGCGCGGTCAGTTGGAAAAGTTCCAAGCAGGGAAGCGTAGGTTTCTCTACGACCGAGTCAGAGTACATCGTTGCTGCGGAAGCAGCAAAGGAAGCAGTTTGGATTAGAAAGTTCATTACAGAACTATGTTTGGTGCCTGACATTGTCAATCCTATTACTCTGTACTGTGATAACAATGGAGCTATTGCGCAAGCAAAGGAACTACGGTCTCATAATGCATCCAAGCACTACCTAAAGCGATACCACATCATAAGAGAGATTGTGGCTAGAGGAGATGTGAGAATAGAAAGAGTACCTACAGAGGACAACGTTGCAGATCCGTTGACAAAGCCTTTAACCCAGAAAGTACATGATCGTCATTTAACTTCTACTGGGATAAGTTTTAGAAACAATTGGCTTTAGTCCAAGTGGGAGTATGTTGGGGTTTTGTGTCCTATAGTCAATTGTTGCAGGATACAAACTTATTGTAAATGAATTGTTCTTTATATCATTTGTTTTAATGAGATATATGTTTTATAACTATATAAAGGCAATCCCTTTTAAGCACTAAATAAAGTCTAATAAAAGGAAATCCGTAAGTTTGTTTAAAGTGATTATAAAGTGTTCATACAAGCATGAAGTGAGACAAAACTTTATAATAAACTAATAAACTTAAAACCACCCCAAGTCAAGTGATATATTTAGGATTGATATATCACTGTTGAGACTTGTATGTAACAATGTCTTATGTCCGACAGAAAGCTGATCTCACAAGCTTCACATATATAGATATCTGGACAGTTACATAGATCCGGTGAAACGTTGTTCATTAGGACTGGGGATCCGACTTGAGATAACAGGATGGGTAGATTCATCCTTGTCAACTGTTCATCTCATTGGTATTAATAGGTATAACTAATCCTCAGACTCAAAGGAATGTTAATTGGTCATCCTGAATTACCGAATGTGAGACTTTGATCCTGTGGTCCCACGATCCTTAACAGAGATGACTCTGGGGTGTGAACTGCAAAGGTTGGGTGTCACAGGAAGTAATTTCAGGGTAGTTATACATTGGATTGAGCATTTATCACTCCCGATTAATGGGAGATACATCCAAGGATCGCTTGTGGAAGACTTGACTCTAAACCCTTGCAAGGTGATAGCTTAAGAGTAGAAATACAGATTTCACTTAACCTATCTTTTTGAGTTGACTCGGCCAATAACAAGTAAAACGAACGTCTCGCTATATGTGACTTGACATTACCCATAGTCATAAGATTCAGTTCAAGGATGTAGTTGATAAAGGATCGTATTATACCGTAACTAATACGGAAGGGTTAACGACAGAATCAACCTGTCTTCTTAACGGACTCTGGGGGAATGATTACGGACTTGCCAATAACATACTCTGTACATCATTCCGTTATGCAAGGGATTAAATATAATTCTTGAAGAAATTAATTTAATAGGTTGCATACGGCCAGAAGTAGTAAGGACCTAATGGATCACATATAAGACTTGGAACCAAAAGAGAGATGGATATGATTAATAGATGGAAGCCCAATTAAGCCCAGTAAGGCCCAAATACTAGGAGGGGGCCGAAATTTATATGTATTAGTGAGGAATTAATTTTATTCCATTAATCCTAATTTGATTAGAATTATGAATTAAATTAATTAAGAGATAATATAATTAGGAGTTTTAATTAGATTAATATTCTCCTATTATTATCCAATTAGGTTATTTATTATTATCCTAGATATATTAGATATATAATGAGATAATAATTACGAATCCTTTTCCGAATTGGATTCCTATTAAGTAACCTATTCCTATCTAACTAGGGTTTAGATACAAGCTAATATATATACCCCTCCCCTAATGAATTTCGACTAGGCCTATATCCCTCCCCTTAAGTGATTTTCGAAATTGCTTAATTAAGAGAGAAAAAGAATTCTATTCCCAAGTTCGTGGATAAGAATTAATTCGGCATTCCATCGATTGATTAATCTTATTCATCCCTCTTTCTCTTTGATCTTGTGTTGGTTTATTAGAGGCAATCTATTTTGGTTGCATCTCATAAGGGTTGATTTCATCTTAGCCTCACCGTATTAAACTTTGTGGTTGGAATCTCGGAGAAGAATTGTGGGCGCTTCTTTAACAACGGTAGATTGTTCATCGAAAGGTATTCCTTCTTATCCCTCTCAATATGAAATAACGATTAACGGATCCTATGGTTAAAAGGAAGTAGGCTAAAATTTTTATATTTCCGCTGATATACCTTAGCCTTAATTTCCTTCAATAAGTGTACCCCGTCGTTATCAAGTAATAAAATTCTGGAAAAGTCCAGGTATCGTCCACAAGATTTATTTCTACAAGTATCAAGCTACTTGGTTTCAGATGTTATCTAGGCTTTGGGGGTTTTGAATTTGGTTTTGCTTAAGTTAATCTACTCCTAGGTTGAATTATACTACTCCTAGCTAAGTTGTCTAATTCTAACTAAGTTATTCTACGCCTAATTAAGTTACTCTACCCCTAATTAAGTTAAACTACTCCTAGGTGATCTTTTACCAATGTAACTATCCGAAGGAACATGAAGGGATATGATGATAATGAAAATAGATTGTTTAGACAACGGGATTAAAACCTAATCTAAGTCACTTGTGTCCGAGGCGATTAACCCTATGAAGGAAATTAAGGCTAAGGTATAGCAGCGGAAATATAAAAATTTTAGCCTACTTCATTTTAACCATAGGATTCGTTAATCGTTATTTCATATAAAGAGGGATAAGAAGGAATACCTTTTGAAGAACAATCTACCGTTGTTAAAGAAGCGCCCACAATTCTTCTCCGAGTTCCCAAGCATGAAGTATAACACGGTGAGGTTAAGTTAGAATCAACCCTTATGAGATGCAACCAAAATAGATTGCCTCTAATTAACCAACACAAGATCAAAGAGAAAAGGAGATGAATGAAATTAATCAATCGACGGAAGCCGTATGAATTCTTGTCCACGAACTAGGGGATGCGAATTCACTTTCTCTCTCTAGATGTAGGTTTCGAAAATCACATAGAGGGGAGGGTTTAGGCATAGTCGAAATTCATGTAGTAAGGGGTATATATAATCACTTGTATCTAAACCCTAGTTAGATAGGAATATGTTACTTAATAGGAATTCAATTCGGAATAGGATTCCCAATTATTATCTCATTATATATCTAATATATCTAGGATAATAATAAATAAACTAATTGGATAATAATAGGAGTATATTAATCTAATTAAAACTCCTAACTTAATTATCTCTTAATTAATTTAATTCACAAACCTAATCAAATTAGGATTAATGGAATTAAAATAATTCCTTATTATTATATATAAATTTCGGCCCCCTCTATTTAAATGGGCCTTACTGGGCTCAATTGGGCTTCCATCAATTAATAACATCCATCTCTCTTTTGGTTCCAAGTCTTATGTGTGATCCATTAGGTTCTTACTACTTCTGGCCGTATGCAACTATTAAATTAATTTCTTCAAGAATTATATTTAATCCTTGCATAACGGAATGATGTACTGAGTATGTTATTGGCAACTCTGTAATCATTCCCCCAGAGTCCGTTAAGAAGACAGGTTGATTCTGTCGTTAACCCTTCCGTATTAGTTACAGTATAATTCGATCCTTTATCAACTACATCCTTGAACTGAATCTTATGACTATGGGTGATGTCAAGTCACATATAGCGAGACGTTCGTTTTACTTGTATAGGCCGAGTCAACTCAAATAGATAGGTTAAGTGAAATCTGTATTTCTTACTCTTAAGCTATCACCTTGCAAGGATTTAGAGTCGAGTCTTCCACAAGCGATCCTTGGATGTATCTCCCATTAATCGGGAGTGATAAATGATAAATCCAATGTATAACTACCCTGACATTACCTCCTGTGACACCCAACCTTTGCAGTTCACACCCCAGAGTCATCTCTATTAAGGATCGTGGGACCGCAGGATCAAAGTCTCACATTCAGTAATTCAGGATGACCAATTAACATTCCTTTGAGTCTGAGGATTAGTTATACCTATTAATACCAATGAGATGAACATGTGACAAGGATGAATCTACCCATCCTGTTATCTCAAATCGGATCCCCAATCCTAATGAACGACGTTTCATCGGATCTATGTAACTGTCCAGATATCTATATATATGAAGCTTGTGAGATCAGCTTTCTATCGGACAGAAGACATTGTTACATACAAGTCTCAACAGTGATATGTCAATCCTACACATATCACTTGACTTGGGGTGGTTTTAAGTTTATTAGTTTATTATAAAGTTTTGTCTCAATTCATGCTTGTATGAACACTTTATAATCACTTTAAACAAACTTACGGATTTCCTTTTATTAGACTTTATTTAGTGCTTAAAAGGGATTTCCTTTATATATAGTTATAAACATATATCTCATTAAAACAAATGATATAAAGAACAATTCATTTACATTAAGTTTGTATCCTGCAACAATTGTCTATAGGACACTAAACCCCAACATACTCCCACTTGGACTAAAGCCAATTGTTTCTAAAACTTATCCCAGTAGAAGTTAAATGACGATCATGTACTTTCTGGGTTAAAGGCTTTGTCAACGGATCTGCAACGTTGTCCTCTGTAGGTACTCTTTCTATTCTCACATCTCCTCTAGCCACAATCTCTCTTATGATGTGGTATCGCTTTTGGTAGTGATTGGATGCATTATGAGACCGTAGTTCCTTTGCTTGCGCAATGGCTCCATTGTTATCACAGTATAGAGTAATGGGATTGACAATGTCAGGCACCACACCTAGTTCTGTAATGAACTTTCTAATCCAAACTGCTTCCTTTGCTGCTTCCGCAGCAGCGATGTACTCTGACTCGGTTGTAGAGAAAGCTACGCTTCCCTGCTTGGAACTTTTCCAACTGACCGCGCCCCCATTCAAGATAAACAGGTATCCTGATTGGGATTTAAAATCATTCTCATCTGTGAGATGACTAGCGTCTGAAAATCCTTCAATTTTCAGATCTCCTTCTCCGTACACTAGGAACATGTCTTTAGTCCTTCTCAAGTACTTAAGAATGTTCTTGACGGCAATCCAATGCTCGTCTCCCGGATTCCCTTGGTAACGACTCATTACAGATAACGCGAACGCTACATCAGGTCTAGTGCATAGCATAGCATACATAATCGAACCGATCGCGCTGGCGTACGGGACTACAGCCATGCGTCGTTTGTCATCATCATTTTTAGGACATTGATGATTGTTTAACTTTACTCCATGTAGCATGGGTAAGTTACCTCGTTTCGATTCAAGCATGCTAAACCGATTTAGCACCTTTTCAATGTATGTAGCCTGTGAAAGACCAAACAGTCTTCTCGATCTATCTCTATAGATCTTTATACCAAGTATATAAGCTGCTTCACCAAGGTCTTTCATTGAGAAGTTACCGAATAACCATACTTTTACCGACTGTAATAGAGCAATGTCATTTCCCATTAACAGTATATCGTCCACATATAGTATGAGAAATGCTATAGAGCTCCCACTTACTTTCTTGTAAATGCAAGCTTCTTCGCAATTTTGTTCGAAACCAAATTGTTTTATGGTTTCGTCAAAACGCTTATTCCAGCTTCTAGATGCTTGCTTGAGTCCATAAATGGATCTTTGAAGTTTGCAAACTTTATTTGCATCCTTTGATATGAAACCTTCAGGCTGCATCATGTATACATCCTCAAGCAGGTTTCCGTTTAGGAAAGCTGTTTTCACATCCATTTGCCAAATCTCATAATCGTAGTGAGCGGCAATAGCAAGCATGATTCTGATTGATTTGGACATAGCAACAGGAGAGAAGGTTTCGTCATAATCAACACCTTGTTTCTGACGATATCCTTTCGCTACCAGCCTAGCCTTGTAGGTGCTAACCTTTCCATCCATGTCAGTCTTCTTTTTGAAGATCCACCTGCACCCAATGGGAATTATCCCTTCGGGTGGATCAACCAAAGTCCACACTTGGTTAGTATACATGGAATCCATTTCAGAATCCATGGCCTCAAGCAATGCTTTAGAATCTGGACTAGTAAGAGCCTCTTCGTAGTTTTCGGGTTCGTCGTCTAACACGGGAACCTCATTATCATCTCCCACTAGAAAACCGTATCTAACTGGGAGTTCACGAACTCTTTGTGATCTACGAATAGGTGGCAATGGAGTCTCATCTAATGGGACTCCTTCGGGTACCTCAACCGCCTCTGTTGTTTCAGTCGATGTTTCTTCTTCTCGAACTTCGTCAAGTTCAATCATGCTTCCCTTTTGTGTTTCTTCGAGAAACTCTTTCTCTAAGAAAGTTGCGTGCTTGGATACGATTACTTTCTGATCATCTGGATGATAGAAGTAATATCCCATAGTTTCCTTAGGGTATCCAATGAAGAAACATTTATCAGATTTAGAATCTAGATTGTCGGACGCAATGCGTTTGACAAACGCTGAACAACCCCATATTCTCATGAATGAGAACACGGGTTTCCTACCAACGAACAATTCATATGGTGTGGAACTAGCGGATTTAGTTGGTACTCGATTCAGGGTGAAGAGGGCAGTTTCTAAGGCATAACCCCAGAACGTCTTTGGAAGTAAGGCCATGCTCATCATGGATCGTACCATATCTAATAGGGTACGGTTTCTCCTCTCGGATACACCATTGTGTTGTGGTGTATAGGGAGGTGTCCATTGTGAGCATATGCCACATTCAGTTAGATAATTCAGAAAATCATCAGAAAGATATTCGCCACCTCGATCGGATCGAAGCGTCTTTATTTTCTTTTCTAATTGATTTTCCACTTCATTATTGAAGCATTTGAATTTCTCAAAAGCTTCTGATTTGTGCTTCATCAAATAGACGTAACCATATTGGGTATGGTCATCTATGAAGCTTATGAAGTATCTGAATCCTCCTATTGCTTGGACTGACATAGGACCGCATACATCTGAATGAATAAGTCCTAGAGTGTCTGATACACGCTCTCCTTTATTTCTAAAGGGTGTCTTTGTCATTTTACCTTTTAAACATGATTCGCATGTTTCCAATGATTCAGAATCGATTGGATCTATAAGCCCATCTGAATGTAGCTTTAGCATGCGTCTCTTGTTTATATGGCCTAAACGACAATGCCACAAGTAAGTTGAATTATCTAGCTTATGTCTTTTGGTATCAATTGCAAAAACATGAGTTTTATCATCTTTTTATCATCTAACACATAAATCCCATTTTGTGATATTCCTGAAAAATAAAAGATCGAATCTTTATAAAAATTGCAACTATTGTTCTTTATTGAAATATGAAAACCGTCGTCAACAAGACGCCTAATAGAAATAATGTTACGAGACATCTCAGGAACGTATAAACAATTCCTTAATTCTATTACAAGCCCAGAGAGCAAAGGTAAAACATAATCTCCAATTGCGAGGGCGGCAACTCTTGCTCCATTTCCAACTCGCAAGTTTATGCTTCCTTTCTTTAGTTCCTTAGTCTGATTTAGTTCCTGCATATTTGTACAAATATGAGATCCACATCCGGTATCAAGTACCCAAGATTCAGACAGTGAAACTGTGTTTATTTCAATATAGAACATACCAGATGTAGAAGCACCGCCTTTTCCCTTCTTGAGGGTGGCTAGATACTCCTTGCAGTTTCTCTTCCAATGCTCGTCTTTACCACAGAAGTGGCACTCTCCTTTGGGCTTCTTCACTTCCTTTCCCTTGGACACAGCTTTCTTACCTTTCTTGGGATGTTTAGGATTGGGAAAATTCCCTTTCCTTTTCTTCGATCCCTCAATTACAAGAGCCGATATGGTCTTGTCTTTCTTCATATTGGGCTCAACTGACTTGAGCATGTTTGCAAGCTCTTCAAGAGAGGTTTGCAAGTCATTCATCTAATAGTTCATAATGAACTGTGAATAACTTTCTGGGAGGGATTGAAGAATTAAGTCAACACTTAATTCGTTATCCATCGCAAATCCAATACTAGAAAGTTTGGTAATGTAGCCAATCATCTTGACACAATGTGTCATGACTGATGTGCCCTCTTGCATCCTGCAACGATATAACAGCTTGGATATCTCGTAGCGTTCGCACCTGGTTTGTTTCCCAAACAATTCCTTTAGGTGCATGATGATGGAATAGGCATTCATCTCCTCATGTTGCCTTTGTAATTCCGATGTCATCGATGCAAGTATGATGCATCCGGCATGATCGTCATCATCCTTGTGCTTCTGATAAGCATCAATTTCCTCGATGGGAGCATCATCTTCAGGGACAGGGGGTATCGATGTATCAAGTACATACCCAATTTTCTCGAACTTCAAACAATTTTGAGGTTGCGAAACCAGTCGGTGAAGTTTGAACCATTCAGTTTGTTATCGGTAAGAATGTTTTGCAGATTGGTTTTAGTCATGATTTTAAGAGTGTGTGTTTAAACAAAACCTGAGAGTGAGAAAGAGTAAACGTATGTCATTCATTTGCTTTAAAGTATAACAATCTAAAATTATAGGCCTTTTAATTTATTTCAGATTGCTCCCACTATTTTGCCAAATTAATAGCCCTCCATATTAATTCGAAGAATTTCACAAATCCTTTAGTGAGCTAGGATCCCAACTCTTGAGATTTCGCCTTGAGTTTACTCAACAAGCTAGTCTCATTCATTAGGTAGATTCATATGATCAATCACATCTCTAATGTGATTCCTAGGTTATTGGGTTACTAACCACATTAGTAACTAATATGCTATTCATATTAATCCCAACCATCTTGCCCATTAGTTTATGACAACATGAGTTTACTCATCCAATTATCATAATCTAATTTAAGTATTACCCCATATTCATGAAAGAACGATTTTCGATAATTCAGGTGTTACCATAAGACCCCGAGCTTGAGTTTACTCAACAACCCAAAGGCCCCCAGTACTACCGGCTGAATTATAATATTAGGGAGGGGCAACCGATTTTAATAACTTGCTTATTTACTTAACTTTTTAATGAGGGATTTTATTTTAGGTCTCATAATCTAACTTAGTCTTGATTTGCTTTAGCATACATCAGACACATACATTCACATACATTGGTGTTATGGACATATCATCTAAATTATTCCGTCGAGCCAGAGACGGAATAAAAGGGCAAACCTAAGGAAATACTAACTAACTATTACATATTTCTCTTTAGGTCCTCCATCTTCTCCATGGCGCCTTGAAATTACATATTAATTTCTATACTACTAAAGAAAACTTCAACTGAATTGAAGGGAATTAGATGAGAGGAGAAATGATAGTAGATAGGCAGGACTCGCAGGCCCTATTTCAAAAATACCAAAAGACTAAAAGAGGGTCCAAATATGTCCATAACTCCAAACATGCATAGACTCAATTAAATAAATTTAATTGGTTGATTACATAACCGTCTTATGTAATATTTAGGTTAATCACATTAACTCGTCAAATTAACTTTCATCCAATTTTACTTCTAATCGTTTTGTATCTTTATATTAATTCTTAGATTAATATAACCATATAAAACGTCGATTATGCATGTCCCAATTATTTTGATTTCAATTCATTTAACACTTTGATTTACAACTTGGTAAAAACAAACATTTAAACGAATTTTCATTCGATAATCAAAACAGAAAACTATTAATTTCTGAAACATATATATATATATATACAAAATATTTTCAAGCCGATTTTAACAATTAAAATCAAGTGGGATTCGGGCCGGGGGCCCGAAACTGGGCTGCTGCCGTTTGGCAGCAGCCCTGCGGCTGCGCACGCGGCTGGTCGCACCGTGAGGTGCGACCCGAGCCGCTGTCGTATTTATATATATTTTTTTTATTAAAACATATATATGTATATATATAAGATTTTAAAACGGTTTTAAAAACGATTTTCAGAAATAGGAAAAACTACAATAGATTTCCGTTTTATCTTTTAGAATTAATAAAACTAATTTTATTAACCTAACTATAAAACTAATAGATTTTGTTATAATGATTATCAACCGAAATAATTAGGAACATACGCATAATCTATTTTAATTAACAATTAACTAAAATTTATTTATCTTTAGAATTAATTAATCAAACTATTTGTTAATTAATCCTAACCATAAATATTAATTCAATCCTATTGAAAAACTTCTAAATTTTCATATATGAAATAACGGATTTAACGATGGCTCTGATACCACTGAAGGAAATTAAGGCTAAGGTATAGCAGCGGAAATATAAAAATTTTAGCCTACTTCATTTTAACCATAGGATTCGTTAATCGTTATTTCATATAAAGAGGGATAAGAAGGAATACCTTTTGAAGAACAATCTACCGTTGTTAAAGAAGCGCCCACAATTCTTCTCCGAGTTCCCAAGCATGAAGTATAACACGGTGAGGTTAAGTTAGAATCAACCCTTATGAGATGCAACCAAAATAGATTGCCTCTAATTAACCAACACAAGATCAAAGAGAAAAGGAGATGAATGAAATTAATCAATCGACGGAAGCCGTATGAATTCTTGTCCACGAACTAGGGGATGCGAATTCACTTTCTCTCTCTAGATGTAGGTTTCGAAAATCACATAGAGGGGAGGGTTTAGGCATAGTCGAAATTCATGTAGTAAGGGGTATATATAATCACTTGTATCTAAACCCTAGTTAGATAGGAATATGTTACTTAATAGGAATTCAATTCGGAATAGGATTCCCAATTATTATCTCATTATATATCTAATATATCTAGGATAATAATAAATAAACTAATTGGATAATAATAGGAGTATATTAATCTAATTAAAACTCCTAACTTAATTATCTCTTAATTAATTTAATTCACAAACCTAATCAAATTAGGATTAATGGAATTAAAATAATTCCTTATTATTATATATAAATTTCGGCCCCCTCTATTTAAATGGGCCTTACTGGGCTCAATTGGGCTTCCATCAATTAATAACATCCATCTCTCTTTTGGTTCCAAGTCTTATGTGTGATCCATTAGGTTCTTACTACTTCTGGCCGTATGCAACTATTAAATTAATTTCTTCAAGAATTATATTTAATCCTTGCATAACGGAATGATGTACTGAGTATGTTATTGGCAACTCTGTAATCATTCCCCCAGAGTCCGTTAAGAAGACAGGTTGATTCTGTCGTTAACCCTTCCGTATTAGTTACAGTATAATTCGATCCTTTATCAACTACATCCTTGAACTGAATCTTATGACTATGGGTGATGTCAAGTCACATATAGCGAGACGTTCGTTTTACTTGTATAGGCTGAGTCAACTCAAATAGATAGGTTAAGTGAAATCTGTATTTCTTACTCTTAAGCTATCACCTTGCAAGGATTTAGAGTCGAGTCTTCCACAAGCGATCCTTGGATGTATCTCCCATTAATCGGGAGTGATAAATGCTCAATCCAATGTATAACTACCCCGACATTACCTCATGTGACACCCAACCTTTGCAGTTCACACCCTAGAGTCATCTCTGTTAAGGATCGTGGGATCGCAGGATCAAAGTCTCACATTCAGTAATTCAGGATGACCAATTAACATTCCTTTGAGTCTGAGGATTAGTTATACCTATTGATACCAATGAGATGAACAGGTGACAAGGATGAATCTACCCATCATGTTATCTCAAATCGGATCCCCAATCCTAATGAACGACGTTTCATCGGATCTATGTAACTGTCCAGATATCTATATATATGAAGCTTGTGAGATCAGCTTTCTGTCGGACAGAAGATATTGTTACATACAAGTCTCAACAGTGATATGTCAATCCTAAACATATCACTTGACTTGGGGTGGTTTTAAGTTTATTAGTTTATTATAAAGTTTTGTCTCACTTCATGCTTGTATGAACACTTTATAATCACTTTAAACAAACTTACGGATTTCCTTTTATTAGACTTTATTTAGTGCTTAAAAGGGATTTCCTTTATATATAGTTATAAACATATATCTCATTAAAACAAATGATATAAAGAACAATTCATTTACATTAAGTTTGTATCCTGCAACAATTGTCTATAGGACACTAAACCCCAACACCCTACCTATCCTCCTGAGGTCCCTAGTTCGTGATTCCCTTGTAAGGCCGAAACTAGCTCTAAGGCTCAACAATTTGGGCTTAATCTTCTATAGGTTCGTCAATCCTATAGGCACTGACTAGGTCAGATTCAGCTTGCAATATGTGCCAACTTAATTTTGGGATTATCGAATGAGTTAAACCAATCAGACAAAGCGTAAGACAAAGATTAAAGCAATAAAACAATTGAATAAACAAACTATAATATATATCAAAGATGAAAAGTATTGTCACGAAGATACAATGAGCCTAGGATTCATAACATGGATCAGAGGCTAGACAGAATATAAAAGAAGAAAAATCCATTTCAGGGAACCTGTCTACCAATGCAGGCGTCTTCCTAGGACTTAAGGATGGAGCTTGAGCAATCCTCGGTGAGGGGAGCTTCGGAGGTGTCTTCAATGGAGGTTTGAAGGATATGGAGGAGTTGGAGAGGATTTCTCAAGGTGAAAGCTAAGAAAATTACAAGGATAAAAGATAATCTAATTTACAATGGAAAAGTTCTATTTGTAGATGTAGCTCGGGCCCTCTTTTTGACCTATTTCGTGTCCTTATGCAGGTGGGAAGTCGTGGGACCGATCGTGGAGTCGTGGGGGCAAAATTGATATTTTTGACCAATTCCCGCAGGTCAGCTCGTCGAGCAAGGCGCGCTGCTCGGCGAGCTGGCCCCCAGCTCGCCCGAGCAGGCCTGGCCAGCTCGCCCGAGCAGGCCCCTGGGGGCCTGCTTCGTGAGCTGGCATAGCCAGTTCACCCGAGCTGGACTAAAGGCCAGCTCGTCGCGAGCTGTCATGGCCAGCTCGCTCGAGAAGGCCCCTAGAGGCCTGCTCGGCGAGCTAGCATAGCCAGCTCGCCCGAGCTGGCCTAAAAAGGCCAGTCCGACGTGCGGTTTTGCCCTACACGATTCCGCACGGTTGCTCGATGTTCCATGATGTAACTTTCGCCCGAACTTATCCCTGCGTATGCACAAAAACTCCAAATAGCATTAGTCTCAAGGCTGAATTGACCCGCCAATCGCTCATTTTGAGCAAACGCTCCGTTTGGTGCGACTTTTGGCGGATCAATTCGCTATAAAAGATAACAGAATTATAACATACATGCCATTTTGGCCATAATTGCCTAAAATGATCAGAAAACGAGCCCAAACAACGAAAAGTTAATAAAACATTTCCAATTTCTAACTAACTCACACAAAAGCATATAAATGCGAGAATTGATCGCTTATTCACGAAATAACACTAAAAACCGTCCTAAAACCGTACCCAAAGATAGGGGTTTTTGACCCATATCAATGTAGATGGTGTCTTTCCTGCTCAATCTACCTTTACTAGATGCCTCAATCTCTTCTGGTTCTTTCCTCATTGCCTTCTGTCTTCTGCCACGCTTGGACTTGACTGGTGTAGGAGGTACAATTGGAACTGGTGGATCTACATTGGGCCATTGATCCATGCCATTCATTGGTTCAATGATGAAGCTATAGACCTTCAAATACATTTCAACTGAATAGCAATATGCTAGATATGTCTCTGGATTCTGGTTTTGTCCTATTATAGCAGCACATCCATGGCTGCAAGGGATCTCAGTCAACTGCCATCTTCGATATGTGCAAGTGTTGTCTTCCAAGTTCACAACAAATTGCTCTCCCAACCCATTGATCTGTACTCTAGGCCCTCCTGAGTATGTTGGTTGATAATGCCTTGCCCAATCTTTACATATCTCCAGCTTCTTCAAGATCTTACCACAGAATTTCTGCTTATTACTCCTCATGAAATCTGCTTTGTTCTTGATCCTTTTTATTAACTTCACATTTATCATCTCATACATTGTGATTATGCCCTTGTCCCTTGCATCAAGTATGTATTTGTTAAAGCACTCACACAAGTTATTCAACAGCATATCACATTGTGCCCTGTAACAGAACACACACCTCTAATAATTAGAATTTGACCCAACATAATTTATATACAATAGGTCTGAGATTACCTTTCAGAAAAGCATGCTCTGGCCCAGTTCTCGCTTGGCCTTTGTCTAAGCCATTCCCTGGCTTCAGATGAGATTTCTTCAATCTTGTTTAACCACTCCTCATGCTTGGCCATATATGGAGCCCTTGTTGCACCCCAAATCAGGTCCTTCAACACTTTTCCTTTAAATTTAGTTCTAAAATTTGTGTACATGTGGCGTACACACAGCCTATGTTCAGCATGAGGAAACAACATCTCAACTGCCCCTATTAATCCCTGCAGGTAATTAAAGAAACATTTATGCCTTAATAAGTACCTACACATAAGGAAACACCATCTCAACATACCAAAGACATACATGTTGGTCCCGTGTAATTAGTTCCAAGGGGGGGTTAGGAACTAATGTAACTTTTTCGCTTAATTATGCTGACTTAATCAATTCTTTAAATTACTTTACTCAGTTTTGGTCAGCACGGCCGAGAGAGATGTAATACAGCTTTAGTTAGAGGCTGACTAGAACCGTTTTACTTGTGAGTTGGGAATTAACACTTAAGGTCAGCTTCCAACTCAGCACTCTGATTACTCAGTGTCAGCTTATACAATTTATATCCTGAGTAATTTAAGCAAGCAACACATACATATATATATTGAGAGAAGGAGTTAGAAATTACTCAGCAGACTTATCCTGGTTCGGCCTCACCGCCTACGTCCAGTCCCCAGAATCCTTCCGGGCTTTTTCAATCCAATACTGAGCTCTTTAAACGTAGAGCACAAACCGTTTACAAAGCAGTTGAGTATGCAAGAGTACCGTCCTCTATTCGTCTACTCAACTCTACTAAGCGCTATAACCAAACACTTAGATTTTCTCTACCGCTGAGTACTAAAACCGAGTACTCAGCACCACTCTCTCAATCTTTACAATTGATACAAATTTGTTCTTTCTAGATGAAGAACACTTTAGATGAATACAAATTCAATCTAGACTTTTACACAGAAATAGGAATTGGGTGTAAGTATTTGCTTTTTCTTGTTTGTATGTGCTTTTATGTATGCTTATCTCTTTTGTACTTCGGCAAAGGATCCAAGTGAAGAACTTGTCCTTTTATAGTGAATTCTGAGGCTGCAATCATTTGAATTCGGATGTATCTGTTGAATTCAAATGGTCTTCTTGCATCATTCACTAGTCAGCATACAGTTTTGCAGGGCAATCCTGTCGTCTGAATTTAGCAGGCATCAGGCTTGTCTTCTTCCGCCAGGTTCGTCTTCTAGCACCAGTTTCGTCTTTTAGCCAAAGGCCAGTTGACCCATGCGTCTTGAAACTGTCTCCTTGCGTAATTCCAAAGCTTCTGAATTGGCATAGATCTCTGTCGGATCTTGTCTTTTAGTCAACGGATCATTGGCGCTGTCTGATGAACACTCAGCTTGATTTTAATAGACGTTGCCTTCGATCTTTGTCTCTGGCGAGGCTGAGTCACGTTCTACTCAGCTTCTTCGGTCACCTTCGTCTTCAAGCGTTTGTTCTGAAGAAGACTTTTCTTCTATGGTGCTAAGCTGTGTTCTACTCAGCTTCTGTGCCTCATGCTGACTTCATTTTGTCGTACTTTTTGTTTCTGTTCTCATTTATAATTATACTTAACATTGAACAAACACATTAGTACAATTAAATCAAAGCACTTAAATTTAATTGTTTTAATCATGGGTTTAACTTAGATAATTTTATCAAATCAAAATCATGTGGAAAGATGTTTCAACAAACTCCCCCATTTTTATGTTGGCAAAAATATTTAATTATGAAACTCAGCATCGAGATTCCCCATGACTGTTTTACCTTTTATTCTTCTGAAGTTACTCCCCCGTAAGGGTTGCACCTATTGACTCAATTTAACTCTAAACCTTCTAAGATTTAATCGAGTGAAATTAAGACATGCCTTTACTGACTTAGTTCAATTCTAGACCTTCCAAGATCTAATTCAAGTGAGCCTAGGTCAGCTTTCAGAAGATGGTCAATACTTGGAACATATAGTTGTTACTCAGTGTTGCACATGTTGGAAAATAGGCTAACGTATAGCAGCGGAAATATAAAATTTTTAACCTATTTCCATAAACCATAAGATCTGTTAACCGTTATTTCATATAAAGAGGGATAAGAAGAAATACCTTTTGATGTTCTATCTACCATTGTAAATGAAGTGCCCATCTTACTTCGAGTTGCCGAGCACAGAACAAAACAAATATAAGATCAAGTTAGAATCAACCGTTGAATAGCAACCAAAGTAGATTGCCTCTAATTAATCAACACAAGATAAAGGATAAAGAAGACTTTTCTTCTTTATCCTTCTTCGGTCACCTTCGTCTTCAAGCGTTTGTTCTGAAGAAGACTTTTCTTCTATGGTGCTAAGCTGTGTTCTACTCAGCTTCTGTGCCTCATGCTGACTTCATTTTGTCGTACTTTTTGTTTCTGTTCTCATTTATAATTATACTTAACATTGAACAAACACATTAGTACAATTAAATCAAAGCACTTAAATTTAATTGTTTTAATCATGGGTTTAACTTAGATAATTTTATCAAATCAAAATCATGTGGAAAGATGTTTCAACAAACTCCCCCATTTTTATGTTGGCAAAAATATTTAATTATGAAACTCAGCATCGAGATTCCCCATGACTGTTTTACCTTTTATTCTTCTGAAGTTACTCCCCCGTAAGGGTTGCACCTATTGACTCAATTTAACTCTAAACCTTCTAAGATTTAATCGAGTGAAATTAAGACATGCCTTTACTGACTTAGTTCAATTCTAGACCTTCCAAGATCTAATTCAAGTGAGCCTAGGTCAGCTTTCAGAAGATGGTCAATACTTGGAACATATAGTTGTTACTCAGTGTTGCACATGTTGGAAAATAGGCTAACGTATAGCAGCGGAAATATAAAATTTTTAACCTATTTCCATAAACCATAAGATCTGTTAACCGTTATTTCATATAAAGAGGGATAAGAAGAAATACCTTTTGATGTTCTATCTACCATTGTAAATGAAGTGCCCATCTTACTTCGAGTTGCCGAGCACAGAACAAAACAAATATAAGATCAAGTTAGAATCAACCGTTGAATAGCAACCAAAGTAGATTGCCTCTAATTAATCAACACAAGATAAAGGATAAAGAAAGAAAGATGAAATCAATTGAATCGGTAGGAAGCAGTGGATTGTTTTATCCTCAACAAGGGGTGTCGAAATTCTCTCTCCCGGTTGCACTGTGTATTTCGAAAATTACACTAGGCTTTTTGCTTGGTGGATTTCGAAAATCCTATAAGGGGGGTTATTTATAATCTCTTGTATCTAATCCATAGTTAGATAGAATTAGGTTATTGAAACAAGAATTTTATTCCGAATAGAATTCATAATCATTATCCATTAATATATCTAATATATAAAGGATAATAATAATAACCTTATTGGATAATAATAGGAGTAATTTAATCTAATTAAAACTACTAACTCATTTATCCTTTAATTAGTTTAATTCATAATCATAATCTAATTAGAATAGATAAAATCAAATTAATTATTTATGTATTTATATACATAAATTTCGACCCCCTCTATTACTGGGCCTTACTGGGCTCAGTTGGGCTTCCGTCAATTAATTAACATCTGTCTCTCTTTTGGGTTCCAAGTCTTATGTGTGACCCATTAGGTTCTTATTGCTTCTAGCCATATGCAACTATTAAAATTAACTTTCAAAGAATTATATTTAATCTTTGCATAACGGAATGATGTACAGAGCATGTGATTAGCAAGTCCGTAATCATTCCCCTAGAGCTATAAGAAGACAGGTTGATTTTGTCGTTGACCTTTCAGTATTAGTTACGGTATAATTCGATCCTTTATCAACTACGTCCTTGAACTGAATCTTATGACTATGGGTAATGTCAAGTCACATATAGCGAGACGTTCGTTTTACTTGTACAGGCCGAGTCAACTCAAATTAGATAGGTTAAGTGAAATCTGTATTTCAAGTCTTAAGCTATCACCTTACAAGGATTTAGAGTCGAGTCTTCCACAAGCGATCCATGGACATATCTCCCATTTATCGGGAGTGATAAATGCTCAATCCAATATATAACGATCCCGCAATCACTTCCTGTGATACCCAACATCTGCTGTTCACACCCCAGAGTCATCTCTGTTAAGGATCGTGTTACACCAGAGTCAAAGCGTCACATTCCGTAATCCAGAATACCAATTAACATTCCTTTGAGTCTGAGGATTATTTACACCTATTAATACCAATGAGATGAACAGGTGACAAGGATGAATCTACCCATCCTGTTATCTCAAGTCGGGTCCCCAGTCCTAATGAACTACTTTTCATCGGATCCATGTAACTGTCCAGATATCTGTATATATGAAGCTTGTGAGATCAGCTTTCTGTCGGACAGAAGACATTGTTACATGCAAGTCTCAACAGTGATATATCAATCCTAAACATATCACTTGACTTGGGGTGGTTTTAAGTTTATTAGTTTATTATAAAGTTTTGTCTCACTTCATGCTTGTATAAACACTTTATAATCACTTTAAAACAAACTTACGGATTTCCTTTTATTAGACTTTATTTAGTGCTTAAAAGGAATTGCCTTTATATAGTTATAAAACATATATCTTGTTAAAACAAATGATATAAAGAACACTTCATTTACATTAAGTTTGTATCCTAGAACAATTGTCTATAGGACACTAAACCCCAACATACTCCCACTTGGACTAAAGCCAATTGTTTCTATAACTTATCCCAGTAGAAGTTAGATGACGATCATGTACTTTCTGGGTTAAGGGCTTTGTCAACGGATCTGCAACGTTGTCCTCTGTAGGTACTCTTTCTATTCTCACATCTCCTCTTGCCATAATTTCTCTTATAATGTGGTATCGCTTAAGGTAATACTTGGACGCATTATGAGACCGTGGTTCCTTTGCTTGCGCAATGGCTCCATTGTTATCACAATACAGTGTAATCGGATTTACAATGTCAGGCACCACACCAAGTTCTGAAATGAACTTTCTAATCTAAACCGCTTCCTTTGCTGCTTCCGCAGCGGCGATATACTCTGACTCGGTCGTAGAGAAAGCTACGCTTCCCTGCTTGGAACTCTTCCAACTGACCGTGTCCCCATTCAAGATAAACAGGTATCCTGATTGGGATTTAAAATCGTTCTCATCTGTGAGATGACTTGCATCTGAAAATCCTTCTATTTTCAGATCCCCTTCTCCGTACACTAGGAACATATCTTTAGTTCTTCTCAATTACTTAAGAATGTTCTTGGCGGCAATCCAGTGCTCGTCTCCCGGATTTCTTTGGTAACGACTCGTTATAGATAACGCGAATGCTACGTCAGGTCTAGTGTATAGCATAGCATACATAATCGAACCGATTGCGCTGGCGTACGGGACTACAGCCATACGCTTCTTATCATCATCGGTTTTAGGACATTGATGATTGTTTAACTTTACTCCATGTAGCATGGGTAAGTTACCTCATTTCGATTCAAGCATGCTAAACCGCTTTAGCACCTTTTTGATGTATGTAGCCTGTGAAAGACCGAGCAGTCTTCTTGATCTATCTCTGTAGATATTTATACCAAGTATATAAGCTGCTTCACCAAGGTCTTTCATTGAGAAGTTACCAGATAACCATACTTTTACCGACTGTAGCAGAGCTATGTTATTTCCCATTAGTAATATATCGTCCACATATAATATTAGAAATGCTACAGAGCTCCCACTTGCTTTCTTATAAATGCAAGCTTCTTCGCAATTTTGTTTGAAACCAAATTGTTTTATGGTTTCGTCAAAACGCTTGTTCCAGCTTCTAGATGCTTGCTTGAGTCCATAAATGGATCTCTGGAGTTTGCAAACTTTGTTTGCATCATTTGATATGAAACCTTCAGGTTGCATCATATATACATCCTCAAGCAGGTTTCCGTTTAGGAAAGCTGTTTTCACATCCATTTGCCAAATCTCATAATCGTAGTGAGCGGAAATAGCAAGCATGATTCTGATTGATTTGGACATAGCCACAGGAGAGAAAGTTTCGTCATAATCAATTCCTTGCTTCTGACGATATCCTTTCGCTACTAACCTAGCTTTGTAGGTGCTAACCTTTCCATCCATGTCTGTCTTCCTTTTGAAGATCCATCTGCACCCAATGGGTTTTATCCCTTCGGGTGGATCAACCAAAGTCCACACTTGGTTGGTGTACATGGAATCCATTTCAGAATCCATGGCCTCAAGCCATGCTTTAGAATCTGGACTAGTAAGAGCCTCTTCGTAGTTTTCGGGTTCGTCGTCTAACACGAGAACCTCGTCATCGTCTCCCACTAGAAAACCATATCTAACTGGGAGTTCACGAACTCTTTGTGATCTACGAATAGGTGGCACTACAGTCTCATCTAATGGGACTGCTTCGGGCACCTCAACCGCCTCTGTTGTTTCAGTCGGTGTTTCTTCTTCTTGAACTTCTTCAAGTTCAATCATGCTTCCCTTTTGTGTTTCTTCGAGAAACTCTTTCTCTAAGAAGGTTGCATGTTTGGATACTATCACTTTCTGATCATCTGGATGATAGAAGTAATATCCCACAGTTTCCTTAGGGTATCCAATGAAGAAACATTTATCAGATTTAGAATCTAGTTTATTGGACGCAATGCGTTTGACAAATGCTGAACAACCCCATACTCTCATGAATGAGAACACGAGTTTCCTACCAACGAACAATTCATATGGTGTGGAAGTAGCGGATTTAGTTGGTACTCGATTTAGGGTGAAGATGGCAGTTTCTAAGGCATAGCCCCAGAATGTCTTTGGAAGTAATGCTATGCTCATCATGGATCGTACCATATCTAGTAGGGTACGGTTCCTCCTCTCGGATACACCATTGTGTTGTGGTGTATAGGGAGGTGTCCATTGTGAGCAAATCCCACATTCAGTTAGATAATTCAGAAAATCATCTGAAAGATATTCGCCACCTCGATCGGATCGAAGTGTCTTTATTTTCTTTTCTAGTTGATTTTCCACTTCATTCTTGAAGCATTTGAATTTCTCAAAAGCTTAGGATTTGTGCTTCATCAAGTAGATATAACCATATCGGGTATGGTCGTCTATGAAGCTAATGAAGTATCTGAATCCTCCTCTTGCTTGGACTGACATAGGACTGCATACATCTAAATGAATGAGTCCTAGAGTGTCTGATACACGTTCACCTTTATTGCTAAAGGGTGTCTTTGTCATTTTTCCTTTTAAACATGCTTCGTATGTTTCCAATGATTCAGGATCAATTGAATTTATAAGCCCATCTTGATGTAGCTTAAGCATGCATCTTTTGTTTATATGGCCTAAACGACAATGCCACAAGTAAGTTGAATTATCTAGCTTATGTCTTTTGGTATCAATTGCGAAAATAGGAATTTTGTCATCTAACACATAAATCCCATTTTGTGATATTCCTGAAAAATAAAAGATCGAATCTTTATAAAAATTGCAACTCTTGTCTTTTATTGAAATATGAAAACCGTCGTCAACAAGACGGCTAATAGAAATAATGTTACGAGACATTTGTGGAATGTACAAACAGTTCCTTAATTCTATTACAAGCCCAGAGGGCAAATTTAAAACATAATCTCCAATTGCGAGGGCGGCAACTCTTGCTCCATTTCCTACTCGCAAGTTTATGCTTCCTTTCTTTAATTCCTTAGTCTGATTTAGTTCCTGCATATTTGTACAAATATGAGATCCACATCGGGTATCAAGTACCCAAGATTCAGACTATGAAATTGTATTTATTTCAATATAAAACATACCAGATGTTGAAGTCCCGGCTTCTCCCTTCTTGAGGGTAGCTAGGTACAAAGAACAATTTCTCTTCCAGTGCCCCACGTCACCACAATAGTGGCACCTTCCTTTGGGCTTCTTCAATTCCTTTCCCATTATTTTGGTGAGCACAACCTCATTGCCTTTATCAGGATGGTTTGGATCGGGAGAGATCCCTTTCCTCTTCTTTGATCCTTCAATAGCAAGGTCTGATATCTCCTTGTTTTCTTTTATATTGGGCTCGACTGTCTCGTGCATATTAGCAAGCTCTTCAAGAGAGGTTTGCAAGCCACTCATTTGGTAGTTCATGATGAACTGTGAGTAACTCTCGGGGAGGGACTGAAGAAGTAAGTTCTCACTTAGTTCACGGTCCATCGCATCTCCAATACTAGAAAACTTGGTGATAAGGCTGATCATCTTGGCACAATGTGCCATTACAGATGTGCCCACCTGCATCTTGCATCTATATAATTGCTTTGTTATTTCGAAGCGTTCGCACTGAGTTTCATTCACAAATAACTCTTTCAGGTGCTTGACCATGGAATAGGCATCCATATCTACATGCAGTTGCCCTTTTACTTCCGGTGTCAAGGATGCAAGTATGATGTCTCCAGCTTGATCATCATCAGCCTTATGCTTCAAGTAAGCATAAAATTCTTGGTAGGGAGCATCATCCTTTGGGTAAGGGGGTATCGGCGTATCAAGTACATACCCTTTCCTCTCCAACTTCAAAACAATTTTGAGGTTGCGAAACCAGTCGGTGAAGTTTGAACCATTCAATTTGTTATCGGTAAGAATGTTTTGCAGATTGGTTTTAGTCATGATTTTAAGAGTGATTATATAAACCTGAGAGTGAGAAAGAGTAAACGTATGTTATTCATTTCCTTTCAAGTATATCAATCTAAAATTATAGGCCTTTTGTTTATTTTAGATTGCTCCCACTATTTTGCCAAATTAATAGCCCTCCATATTAATTCGAAGAATTTCACAAATCCTTTAGTGAGCTAGGATCCTAACTCCTGAGATTTTGCCTTGAGTTTGCTCAACAAGCTAGTCTCATTCGTTAGGTAGATTCATGTAATCAATCACATTTTTAATGTGATTCCTAGGTTATTGGGTTACTAACCACATTAGTAACTAATATGCTATTCACATTAATCCCAACCATATTGCCCATTAGTTTATGACAACATGAGTTTGCTCATCCAATTATCATAATCTAATTTAAGTATTACCCCATATTCATGAAAAGTAATTTTCGATAATTCAGGTGTTACCGTAAGACCCCGAGCTTGAGTTTGCTCAACAACCCAAAGGCCCCCAGTACTGCCGGCTGAATTATAATATTAGGGAGAGGCAACCGATTTTAATAACTTGTTTATTTACTTAACTTTTTAATGAGAGATTTTATTTTAGGTCTCATAATCTAACTTAGTCTTGATTTGCTTTAGCATACATCAGACACATACATTGGCGTTATGGACATATCATCTAAATTATTATGTCGAGCCAGAGACGGAATAAAAGACCAAATCTAAGAAAATACTAACTATTACATATTTCTCTTTAGGTCCTCCGTCTTCTCCATGGCGCCTTGAAATTACAAATTAATTTCTATATTACTAAAGAAAACTTCAATTAATTGAAGGGAATTAGATTAGAGGAGAAATTACAATAGATAGTAGAAAGGCAGGATGCGCATGCCGTATTTTAAAAATACCAAAAGACTAAAAGAGGGTCCAAATATGTCCATAACTCCAAACATGCATAGACTCAATTAAATAAATTTAATTGGTTGATTACATAACTATTTTATGTAATATTTATGTTAATCACATTAACTTATCAAATTAACTTTCATCCAATTTTACTTCTAATAGTTTCGTATCTTCTATATTAATCTTTAGATTAATACAACTATACAAAACTTTAATTATGCACGTCCCAATTATTTTGATTTTAATTCATTTAATACTTTTGATTTACAAATAGGTAAAACAAACTTTTAAATAAATTTTCATTCGATAACCAAAATAGAAAACTATCAATTTCTGAAACATATATATTTAATTATATATAAAACTGATTTTAAACAATTTAAAATTCAAGTGGGTCTCGGGCCGGGCCCGAGGGTGGGCTGCTGCCGATTGGCAGCAGCCCTACGACGGCTGAACCGCCACTGCCTTGCGGCAGCGGCTGCTGCCGCGAGGCAGCAGCCGCGCGACAGTGGCCGGTCGCGCTGCGAGGCGCGACTCGAGCTGCTGTCGCATTTATTTTTTTATTTTTTTTATAATAATTTTAAATATATATATATCATTTCTAAAACGGTTTTAAAACGATTTTCAGAAAATAGGAAAACCTACTATAGATTTCCGTTTTATCTTTAGAATTAATAAAACTGATTTTGTGGTGAAGCTCTTAGCTTGTTAGTTGAGAGGACTCTAGAGGTCATGGGTTCGAATCACATTCGGGTGGGGTGGGTTAAGGGTTTTTCTTCATCTTTGATGTAATTTTCCTTTGTTTAATGTAAGTGCATTGCGCACAACTTTAAAAAAAAAAATAAAACTGATTTTATCAATCTAACTATAAAACCAATAGATTTTGTTATAATGATTATCAACCAAAATAATTAGGAACATACGCATAATCTATTTTAATTAACAAGTAATTAAAACTTATTTATCTTTAGGATTAATTAATCAAAACTATTTGTTAATTAACCTAACCATAAATATTTATTCAATCCTATTGAAAAACTTCTAAATTTTCATATATGAAATAACAGATTTACGATGGCTCTGATACCAATGTTGGAAAATAGGCTAACGTATAGCAGCGGAAATATAAATTTTTTAACCTATTTCCATAAACCATAAGATCCGTTAACTGTTATTTCATATAAAGAGGGATAAGAAGAAATACCTTTTGATGTTCTATCTACCGTTGTAAACGAAGTGCCCACAACTCTTACTTCGAGTTCCCGAGCACAGAACAAAACAAATATAAGATCAAGTTAGAATCAACTGTTGAATAACAACCAAAGTAGATTGCCTCTAATTAATCAACACAAGATCAAGGATAAAGAAAGAAAGATGAAATCAATTGAATTGGTAGGAAGCAGTGGATTGTTTCGTCCTCAACAAGGGGTGTCGAAATTCTCTCTCCCAGTTGCACTGTGTATTTCGAAAATTACACTAGGGTTTTTGCTTGGTGAACTTCGAAAATCCTATAAGGGGGGTTATTTATAATCTCTTGTATCTAATCCCTAGTTAGATAGAATTAGGTTATTGAAATAAGAATTTTATTCGGAATAGAATTCATAATCATTATCCATTAATATATCTAATATATAAAGGATAATAATAATAACCTTATTGGATAATAATAGGAGTAATTTAATCTAATTAAAACTCCTAACTCATTTATCCTTTAATTAATTTAATTCATAATCCTAATCTAATTAGAATAGATAAAATCAAATTAATTATTTATGTATTTATATACATAAATTTCGACCCCCTCTATTACTGGGCCTTATTGGGCTCAGTTGGGCTTCCGTCAATTAATTAACATATGTCTCTCTTTTGGGTTCCAAGTCTTATGTGTGACCCATTAGGTTCTTATTGCTTCTAGCCGTATGCAATTATTAAAATTAACTTTCAAAGAATTATATTTAATCTTTGCATAACGGAATGATGTACAGAGTATGTGATTAGCAAATCCGTAATCATTCCCTTAGAGCTATAAGAAGACAGGTTGATTCTGTCGTTGACCTTTCAGTATTAGTTACGGTATAATTCGATCCTTTATCAACTACGTCCTTGAACTGAATCTTATGACTATGGGTAATGTCAAGTCACATATAGCGAGACGTTCGTTTTACTTGTACAGGCCGAGTCAACTCAAATTAGATAGGTTAAGTGAAATTTGTATTTCAAGTCTTAAGCTATCACCTTGCAAGGATTTAGAGTCGAGTCTTCCACAAGCGATCCATGGACATATCTCCCATTTATCGGGAGTGATAAATGCTCAATCCAATATATAACGATCCCGCAATCACTTTCTGTGATACCCAACGTCTGCTGGTCACACCCCAGAGTCATCTCTCTTAAGGATCGTGTTACACCAGAGTCAAAGCGTCACATTCCGTAATCCAGAATACCAATTAACATTCCTTTGAGTCTGAGGATTATTTACACCTATTAATACCAATGAGATGAACAGGTGACAATGATGAATCTACCCATCCTGTTATCTCAAGTCGGGTCCCCAATCCTAATGAACTACTTTTCATCGGATCTGTGTAACTGTCCAGATATCTGTATATATGAAGCTTGTGAGATCAGCTTTCTGTCGGACAGAAGACATTGTTACATGCAAGTCTAAACAGTGATATATCAATCCTAAACATATCACTTGACTTGGGGTGGTTTTAAGTTTATTAGTTTATTATAAAGTTTTATCTCACTTCATGCTTGTATGAACACTTTATAATCACTTTAAAACAAACTTACAGATTTCCTTTTATTAGACTTTATTTAGTGCTTAAAAGGGATTGCCTTTATATAGTTATAAAACATATATCTTGTTAAAACAAATGATATAAAGAACACTTCATTTACATTAAGTTTGTATCCTAGAACAATTATCTATAGGACACTAAACCCCAACAACACATAGGTATCAGAGTTATCATATAGGTATCAAAGTTATGTGTGCTGAGTATATTTTACTTGTATTTCCCTTATGTTCACAAGTTTTAATTTGTTGTTCAATGGATAGCTAAGTATGACAGATCAGCATATAAACACAACAAGTAAGCATCGCGTATAGATAAGTCAGTTTGGATAAAAAAAAGATGCTTATATAGATAGTCAGCAACAAAATAGGACATGCCACATATGAAGTTACAAGTCTAAGACTATTTCTAATCTATCTCTTTATGTTGACTTGAACTTGGTGGGATTTGCCTTTGCCCTTGGCAGTTCTTTGTTGCTGACTTGGATTACTTGGGTCAGCAGAAGATGGACCAGGCTTCTGCTGAGTTCCGGCGGTAGGCTTAGTGATCTTCCCCTGTTTCTGCTGAGTTCCAGCAGCTTGCTTTTCTTTCTCCCCCGTTTTGCCAGCATCGGGATTGGGAGGAGGAGGATAGAAGGTTCCCTGTTGAACAGCACGAGACAGTTTTGATGAGTACATTTGGAGTTGACTTGTACTTTCCCGAAGACCGTTGAAGACTTCCATGCCATCGGACATAGTGGAAACGGGGATCTTAATGTTGGCACTGAGCATACTTAAAAGATACTCTTGAGATTTCCCGATCCAAGTTATGGATTCTGTCATTCTGGCATATGATTGATGATACATCCTGAGCAGGGCAGTGTCATATTGTTGATGTTGAACGTTTTTGTGCCGAAACTGCTTAAGGGTAGATTGAGTGCATTGCAGAATCTCATTTGTCTTCACTAGGTCAGTGTCCATTTCCTGTTTATTCAGGTTGAGTAGGCGAATGGCTTCACCAATCTGTTCGATGGAACACTGGGAGGAGGAGGAGATAAGATCACGAGCTCTGGTTAGCTCAGAGGTCAGCTGGGAAAAATGTTGAGTAACCTCAGCAGAGGTTGCATAGGTTGAGTTCGCAGTTGTTAAGGCGTTGAGTTGACCTTGGATGGCGTTCATATGATTCACCATCATCAGCTGGAATTCTTTCAGCTTCACTATAGACTCTTGCTTGGGCTGTTGAGATGTAAAAGAGGTCATGACACTCACTAAGTCTTTAAGACCTTTGATTTCGGTGAGAAGTTGAGTGACAGACGAGATTTGTGTTGGCTCAATATGAACAGACCCAGCAGCATCGGCCTGAGTTTGATGAATGTCCTAAAGTAGTGCTTGAGCTGAGTCGATAATCTTCCTTCCAGACTCAGAGACATTTAAGTAAGCATAGGATTCATCAGTTTGTGGTTCAGAGGCCGGAATGTGAGTAGCACCAGATGGAGGAGGTGTTTGGTGCTGTCCAGAAACAGAGGTGCCAGCGTGGTCAGCAGCTGGACTTTTATTTAAGTCAGCGGAAGGCGCTGACTGGTTGTCATTCTGCCTTGTGTTGAAACACCTTTCCACATGATTTTGATTTGACAAAATTATTTAAATAAAATTAAATATATTCTAAACACACTAAGTTTAAATGCTTTGATTTATTACACTAATGTGTTTGTTCAATGTTGAGTTAAAATTGTTTATAAGACATAAAGACTAAAAGGCTTAAAGCCCAATACGGAAGTAAAAGCCCAAGTCAAATAGATCAAGACCACTCGGCCCGCGTGTGCAAAACGCTGTCGTTGTGTACAAAACGCAGCTCAGCGAAAGAAGGATCGAGAAGACCTTCGTTGAACAACTTCGGAATGAAGCTGCTGAGTTGTATCGACAAAGAGTACAAGACAGCAGCTGAGCAAGAACAACTTCCAGATAAAGTATTTCTACTTTGGGTAAAGTTCAGAAGACACAGAAAGCTGTCTAGTTGACCTTACCATAAATGGAGAGACATTCTGCCGGACTGACTAAAAGCTGCTCAGCACTAACCGAAGACAGAAGATACTTGAATCTGATTGGCCAAGAGCACTGAGCAGGACTGAGTGACAACGACAGGAAGCCGTTTCCCTCCAACGGTTATTTCGAAATTCAAAATGACTGATGCCTCAGACGTCTCTATAAATAGGGCCTTTCAATTGCTTCATTCAACACAGAACTTTATCAAGCCATTACGCTGACCAAAATTCTACTCAAGTTCTGTGAGAAAAAGCAAAGCAAATACTTACACCAAAATTCTATATCTTTTGTGTAAAAGTCTAGAGTGATTATTCAATCATCTAAGGTGTCTTAGCAATTATTGTTTAGGACAAATCTTTATCATTTCTAAAGATTAGAAAGGAGAGGCTGAGTACTCGGTTATAGTAGTCAGCGAGAGATTAGGAGTGAGTAGAGGTATAGAGGAAGGTACTCTTGTTATACTCAGCTTCTAAGTTGTAAAAGCTTTGATGCTCTACCATTAAAGAGCTCAGTAGAGAATTCGAAAGCTCGGAACGTGTTCCAGGGACAGGACGTAGGCTTAGAGGCCGAACCTAGATAAATCTGCTGAGTAACATCTTTCTAACCTTAAACTCCTTAATATATATATTGCTTGCTTAAACAAAACTGACCAAGTGAAGAGGTCACGCTGAGTTGTGTGTATTGAGTATCTGGGTTCAGGAATAGACTCAAGTGCTATCTCCTGACTCAAAGAAAGAAGCTGACTTAGTCACCAGTTGACTAAGCTAGTGTCTTAATTTACTCAGCGCACTGTGTAATCCTTTTTCAAAGAAAAAGAAGTCAGCCTTAACGTAAATTTTTTTTAAATAGTTCTTATCCCCCCCCTTGGAACTAACTTGTTACGTTATAAGGGACCAACACCTTGAAGGAGTAGGAAGAGGTGGATCAGCAGAAATATTGACCTGCTCAGCGTCAGTCTGAGGTGGAGTGTATTGTGGAGGTTGAGGCAATTCAGAGCTGACTTGAGCAGGATTTTCCTTTGCTAGCTCGTTGTCTTGAGCAGCAGGACTTCGAGCACTTCCTCGGTAGAAACAGGACCTTGAGGAGCTTTGGGATCGGCTTGTTCCCTAGCTTAAGAAAAAGAGGCTTGTTTTTCCTTTAGTTGGTCTTGAGTGGGCTCAGTGAAAGTTGAGAAGAATTGGAACTAGAGTTTGGTGAGGTCGGTGATTGGATCCCTTAGTGGAGACTCAACCAATAAATCAATGAATTTTGGTTTCAGAGCCTTACGCTTGAGCCGTTTCCCTGTGCTGTCCTTATTTGTTTGAGGAGAGGGATCAGCAGCAATAGAGTCAAGGGACTCAGAGGCTGAGTTAGGACCAAGGTCGGCATCAAGGCCTTCAACAACCTTGTCCTGCAATGGTTGCTCATCTTGGTTCTCAGTTTGCACAGCAGCAACATTCACACTTGGCTCAGCCGATCTTGTCTTGTCAGCTTGAGGCTGACCTCCAATATCACCCAGTTCTTCCTCCTGGTCAGTAGGAGTCTTCTCAAGGTCAATTTCTTGACTTCGCACAAAGTGTGATTCAGGAGTAACCACAAAGTCAAGCGGGTTAGCTTCTATCGGCGTCAACCCAGAGTTTTTCTTCCTCTTTAGAGGCATTTCAGGGGTTTCCTCACTTTCTTCCTCAGGCTCAACTTGCCTTTTCTTAGATTCCCCTTAAGCTTGCTCAGCGGCTTTCTTGGCACTAGAAACAATCTGAATCTTTTTCGGCACTATGTTAATATCTCTTGCGGATTGGTCAGCTTTCCGCTTCTTATCTTGCCTAGTTCGGTCAGCGGGTTCCTTTTCAACCATTACCTCACATCCGATGCTGCTTCAACCATATTATCCCCTTCTTCATTTTCTTCTGCACCTTTTCCTTTCTTGGACTTAATGGGTTGATTATAGGCTAACCCGAACAGCAATGCCGCTGTGATTTCCGTACCCCAAATTTCAATTTCTTCAACGGTGCTCACCTGGTGGTCCTGAAGAATTTTTGTGATAAGGGAGCCCATCCTAAGTTTCCCGATACTTCGTTGGAATGCGCCGATAAGAAAGATGGGCATGTTGAGTGGGATATAGTTTAGCAATGTGAGAGATGAAGCACTGCTCGAAATTGGAAGCCGATGAGGAGGAGTTGACCTTGGGGAATATGAAGTTAGTCAGGATATAATGAGCCATTTTCTGAGGCTGACCCATGCAAGTGCTGGCTATTTCCCCTTTGTGGTCTTTTGGTTTGCAGAACTCAACAGGGTAGTCAATCGTAGAGTAGTCGTTCGTGGTCCTGAGTTCTGAACCTTTGGCAGTCAGTTTTAGTAGAGTTGCGAGATAGGACGGAGTAATTGTGATGTCCTTGCCCTTGACTTTGGTGATTAAGTGGTCAGCATTGTCCTCGTCAACTCTGAGATTTGCGTAAAATTCTCTTACCAACTGTGGAAAGGTGTTACCGGGGAGAGAGAAGAGTTCGGTCCAGCCGTTTTTAGAGATCCACTCACAAAAAGGTTTCTCAGCCGTGACAAAGCTTGGGGAGAACCAACGGCAACGAAGTACCTCACAATTCTTTATGCTATTGTATACAGGAATGAATATCTTCTCCTTAGGTTGCTTGTTCTTCTTCTCCTTCTTCTTTCTCGAAGGTGTTGCTTGGTCAGCTTTAGGGTTTTTGCTAGGAGTGGTAGCCTTAGATTGGTCATGCTGACCATGTCCTTGAGACTCAGTTGAAGTCTCTTCGTAGTCCTGTTGAGTAGGAGAAGGAGGATTTTCATCGAAGCGATTGTCGTCGTAATCGGCACCGGAGATGTTCTGAGAATCGTCAAACATGATTCTTTGAGAGATTTTGAGAGGATTTGGGATAAGAGAAAGAGAGAGATTGAATTCCAAAGATCTCAAGTGTAAAGAGAGTTTAATTGGAATTTGTCCATTATTTATAGAGGTGCCGAGTTGATCTGATAGGTCGAAATGGTGGTTTGACATCGAGATGATCAATCGACAGTTATCCCTGGCATTTATGACACATTTGGCGCATGTGTTTTCTAATTATTGCGCTTACATCATCCTAGGTGGCTATTTAATGCGCGTGCTAGCATTTATTATGCAACTGTTTTTACTCAATGTCTAGAATACTAAGCGTTTTTTACTTTCTGAGTGCTCAGTTTTACGTAGAAGGAATATTCGTATGCTTAGTAACTCAACTTATGATAATCACTCAATATGTATGTCTACTCAGCATAAGGTGATTTTATATAATTCGTATTTAGCTTAGCATGCAATAGTTACTAATCACTCAGCATGCAATAATCACTCAATATTCATTTAAGCACAAATTTCTATTGAGGAGGATTAGACATACCGATAGCTTCCCTTAGTATGTTAAATTGCTCACGAGCCAAGGGCTTCGTAAAGATATCCGCAAGATGTTCATCGATTGGTACATAGGTCAGCTTGATCTCCCCTTTGAGTACATGGTCTCTAATGAAGTGATGCCGAATGTTGACATGCTTCATCCTGCTGTGTTGGATTGGATTTTTGGATAAGTCAATGGCACTCTTATTGTCGCATTTGACTTCGATTGTATCAGTTTGTACTCCATAATCCTCTAGTTGTTGCTTAATCCATAGGACCTGGGCCACACAGCTTCCAGCAGCAATGTACTCAGCTTCAGTTATTGACAGGGTCACTGACGATTGCTTCTTGCTAAACCAAGATACTACTCTTACGCTCTAGCTTATCTCGTGCATAGTCAGCGTCAGTGTATCCAATGAGTGTGAAGTCATTTGTATTTGGATACCATAAACCTGCATTAACTGAGCTCTGCAAATATCTGAAAATTCTTTTCACAGCTATATAGTGAGATTCTCTGGGGTCAGTTTGATATCTTGCGCAATAACATACTGAGTACTGAATGTCAGGCCTACTGGCAGTTAGATAAAGTAGAGAGCCAATCATACCTCGATATAACTTGCTGTCTACTGACTTACCTTTCTCGTCAGCACAAAGCACAGTGTCAGTACCCATTGGGGTAGATATGGGTTTGCATTCTTCCATATCGAATTTCTTCAATATTTCTTTGGCATAGTTAGACTGACTAATGAAGATGTCGTTCTTCCCTTAATTTGAAGTCCAAGGAAGAAATTGAGTTCGCCCATCATTGACATCTCGAACTTAGTTTGCATCTGTTTACTAAATTCTTTGCACATTGATTCATTAGTAGCACCAAAGATAATATCATCTACGTAAATTTGTGCCAGCAAGGTATCTTTACCTTTTTTCTTAATGAATAAGGTTGTGTCAGCTTTACCTCTGACATAGTTCCTGGTCAGCAGGAAACTGGTCAACCTTTCGTACTAAGCACATGGTGCTTGTTTCAGGCCGTATAGGGCCTTCTTGAGTTTATAAACGTGGTTTGGAAACTTTGGATCCTCAAACCCTGGAGGCTGACTAACATATACCTCTTCGTTTATAAATCCATTAAGAAATGCACTTTTGACATCCATTTGATATAGTTTGAAGTTCATGAAACTAGCATATGCACATAATATTCGTATAGCCTCTAACCTAGCAACGGGAGCAAATGTCTCACCATAGTCAATGCCTTCTTGCTGACTATAGCCTTGGGCTACAAGTCGGGCTTTGTTCCTGACTACATTGCCTTGCTCGTCTAGCTTATTTCTAAAGACCCACTTAGTTCCTATGGTCTTTTGATTCCTATGTTTTGGTACTAAATCCATGCCTCATTTTTCTTGAATTGATCAAGCTCTTCTTGCATAGCATTGATCCAGAATTCGTCGTGCTCAGCATCGGTGAAATTCTTTGGTTCATGGACTGAGACGAACGCAACATTGCTAAGATATCTCATGAGTTGATTTCTTGTCATCAGGTTGTTCTCAGCAGCATCAAGAATGGACTTTTCCGAGTGTCCTCTTGGAATTTTGATCTCTTTGGGTAATGTTGAGTTGTTAGGAGCAGTTGTTTCAACAATGTCTGCAGTTTTAGATTGGTCAGCAAAGGTAATTTCAGGTTCGTTTTTACCTTTGGTCAGCCCGTGTGGTAATGACTCAGCGGCTCCATTTTGGTCAGCGGAAGCTGAGCCTGGGTCATCTTCGGCAGACTGGCTTGACTTTCCTGTAGGGTCAGTTTCATTGAACTTGATATGGACAGACTCTTCTATGACTTGAGTTCGTTTATTGAACACCCTATATGCTTTACTGTTAGTTGAGTACCCTAGAAAGATCGCTTCGTCAGCTTTAGAATCAAATTTGGCAAGGTTGTCTTTCGTATTGAGTATAAAGCATTTACAACCAAAAGCACGAAAGTACCAAATGTTGGGCTTTCGTCCTTTCCAAAGTTCATAGGGGGTTTTCTTAAGAATAGGTCTAACTAAAGCCATATTGAGTATATAGCACGCTATGTTGACAGCTTCACCCCAGAAATACTTTGGAAGCCTATTCTCACTCAGCATTGTCCTATCTATTTCAACTAATGTTCTGTTCTTCCTTTCAACTACCCCATTTTATTGAGGAGTTCTAGGAGCAGAAAAATCATGGTCAATGCCGCTGACTTCACAGAATTCATCAAACTGTTGGTTTTTGAATTCTCCGCCATTATCACTACGGATGTGAGCTAATTTTAAATCTCGGTCATTTTCAAGTTTTCTAATCAGTGTTGAGAATGTCTCAAAAGCTTCATCCTTGCTACTCAGCAAGATGACCCAAGTGTACCGAGAGAAATCATCTACAATGATCAGGGAAAATCTCTTACCGCCCAAGCTGAGTGGTTGGACAGGTCCGAAAAGATCCAAGTGTAGTAATTCCAAGGGACGCTTGGTTGAGACAATATTTTTACTTTGAAAAGACTTTTTGGTTTGTTTACCTTGCTGACAAGCATTACATAATTGATCTTTCTCAAATCTAAGTTTGGGCAAACCCTCAACTAATTGCTTTCTTACTAATTTGTCAAGGAGGTCCATGCTTACATGACCAAGTCTCCTATGCCATAGCTAGGAGTTATCTTCCTTTGACACTAAACATATGTTTTTCGAAAAATTCTTTTCTAAACTCAACATGTACACATTGTCAACACGAGGGGCAGTTAAAATCAAATCGTTTGTTTTTCCCTCGAGTATCCGACACTCAGTGGCATCAAATACAACCTTTCTACCGCTGTCACACAGCTGAGCCACGCTCAATAGGTTATATTTGAGGCCCCTGACTAAGGAGACTGACTCAATAGTGGGGTTACCTCCGATAGTACCTGAACCTACTATCTTACCCTTCTTGTTGTCTCCGAAGCTTACACTTCCACCTCGTTTATGCTCAAGTGTGATGAATTGAGTTTCATCACCAGTCATATGCCTCGAGCATGCGCTGTCAATATACCAAAGCTTTGACTTCTCCGCGCACCTCAGGCTCACCTCATTGGAGTGTTCGTCTTGGTTAGAGTCATCTGAGAGGTCAGCTTGCTCAGATCGTCCTTGGTCAGCAGATTCGTCCGCCATAAAACATATGTTTGCAGACTCCGTGGCATCATCTTCTGATGAGGTTGACTCATCACTGTCACTCCATGTTGCCACCATTGCTTTTCTGCTACCTTTCTTTTCTTTCTTCAGAGTTGGACAGCTTGATTTAATGTGCCCAGTCTGATGGCATTCAAAGCATGTGACAGGCTTCAAGCTGTCCTTCTTGTACTTATCGCTTCTTCTGAATGGCCTTTTGTTGTTCTTGTCATTCTTTCTGAACAACTTCTTTATCTTTCTTATGAACATGGCCATTTCCTCATCATCTGATGAGTCAGCTTCTGTTGAGTCACCTTTCATGACAAGTGATTTTTGCTTCTTGTCCTCTGACTTTTCTTTAGCTTCAAAGTTCTTTATTGAGATCTTATGGGTCAGCAGAGATCCGATCCGATCAGCTCATCATATTTGTATGTAGTCAAGTCCTGAGCCTCTTCCACAGCTGTCTTCTTAGCTTGCCAGCTCTTGGGTAGACTTCTCAAGATTTTCTTCACTTGCTCTTCTTCTGTGAAGTTCTTGCCGAGTCTCTTAAGCTCATTTATAATGTTGGTGAATCTTGCGTTCATTTCAGAGATGTCTTCATTGTCATTCATCTCGAACAGCTCGTATAATCTCATGTGTTGGTTCACCTTTGATTCATTGACCTTGCTGGTACCTTCATAGGTCACTTCCAGTTTCTTCCATATTTCCTGTGCTGACTCGCAACCTGAAATTTTGTTGTACTCTGCAGCATCTAACGCACAGTGAAGCATATTGATAGCCGAAGCATTATTTTGTAATTTTCTAAGGCCATCTTCTGACCACTCAGTTTCACTCTTAACAACTTTCTCGTTGTTTACCATTTTGTAAGGCACAAACGGGCCTTGAACTATTGCAAGTCACGCACTCATGTTTGTAGCCTGAATAAAAATTTTCATCCTGTTCTTCCAAAATGTATAATTTGATCCGAAGAACAAGGGAGGCCGACTAATAGATAATCCCTCAGGGAGTATCTGTGTTGTTTGATTTCCAGGAAGGAAACGAGGGCTGTGCTCAGGCATTTACAGGGATCAGCTCAAGATAGTTTTATCTTTGAGTAGTGAGCTACTGAGCTCTGATACCACTTGTTGGTCCCGTGTAATTAGTTCCAGGGGGGGTTAGGAAATAATGTAACTTTTTCGCTTAATTATGCTGACTTAATCAATTCTTTAAATTATTTTACTTAGTTTTGGTCAGCACGGCCGAGAGAGATATAATACAGCTTTAGTCAGAGGCTGCCTAGAACCGTTTTACTTATGAGTTGGGAATTAACACTTAAGGTCAGCTTCCAACTCAGCACTCTAATTACTCAGTGTCAGCTTATACAATTTATATCCTGAGTAATTTAAGCAAGCAACACATACATATATATATTGAGAGAAGGAGTTAGAAATTACTAGCAGACTTATCCTGGTTCGGCCTCACCACCTACGTCTAGTCCCCATAATCCTTCCGGGCTTTTTCAATCCAATACTGAGCTCTTTAAAGGTAGAGCACAAACTGTTTACAAAGCAGTTGAGTATGCAAGAGTACCGTCCTCTATTCGTCTACTCAACTCTACTAAGCGCTATAACCAAACACTTAGATTTTCTCTACCGCTGAGTACTAAAACCGAGTACTCAGCACCACTCTCTCAATCTTTACAATTGATACAAATTTGTTCTTTCTAGATGAAGAACACTTTAGATGAATACAAATTCAATCTAGACTTTTACACAGAAATAAGAATTGGGTGTAAGTATTTGCTTTTTCTTGTTTGTATGTGCTTGTATGTATGCTTATCTCTTTTGTACTTTGGCAAATGATCCAAGTGAAGAACTTGTCCTTTTATAGTGAATTCTGAGGCTGCAATCATTTGAATTCGGATGTATCCGTTGAATTCAAATGGTCTTCTTGCGTCATTCACTGGTCAGCATACAGTTTTGCAGGCCAATCCTATCGTCTGAATTTAGCAGGCGTCAGGCTTGTCTTCTTCCGCCAAGTTCGTCTTCTAGCGCCAGTTTCGTCTTTTAGCCAAAGGCCAGTTGACCCATGCATCTCGAAACTGTCTCCTTGCGTAATTCCAAAGCTTCTAAATTGGTGCAGATCTCTGTCGGATCTTGTCTTTTAGTCAACGGATCATTGGCGCTGTCCTGATGAACACTCAGCTTAATTTTAATAGACGTTGCCTTCGATCTTTGTCTCTGGCGAGGTTGAGTCACATTCTACTCAGCTTCTTCGGTCAGCTTCGTCTTCAAGCGTTTGTTCTGAAGAAGACTTTTCTTCTATGGTGCTAAGTTGTGTTTTACTCAGCTTATGTGCCTCATGCTGACTTCATTCTGTTGTACTTTTTGTTTCTGTTCTTATTTATAATTATACTTAACATTGAACAAACACATTAGTACAATTAAATCAAAGCACTTAAATTTAATTATCTTAATCATGGAAAGGTGTTTCAACAATACACATATCAAAGACATTATACCAAAGACATACACATTATACCAAACCCCATCTCAACTAATCAAAGACATTATACCTTCTGCCTATCAGACATGAATGTAAATTGGCTACTATCGATAATATCCAGATCAGCTGCCAGTTGTTCCAAAAACCAGGTCCAAGTCTCTTTGCTTTCTGTCTCAACCATTGCATATGCAATGGGAAATATACAATCGTTGGGATCAATCCCAATAGTTGATAGAAGCTGTCCTCCAAACATGCCTTTGAGCCATCAACCATCAAGTGAGATTATTTTTCTACACCCTGCCTTCCAAGCTGATTTTAGGGCATTCAGACACATATACATGCCCATGAACTTTCCTTCCTTCCACCTACCCATGAATGTACTACCTGGATTGGATCTCAATATCTCAGCCCTATACCTACACGTAGTTGTAGAAAACAACATAAGTTACCAATGTGAATACAATAAAAATACATGATAGGAATGGTTTTGAAGATAAAAATACATGTATATGATCTCATATTGACTCTTCCCCTCACTATATATAATGGTAAGAGCAAAACACTTTGCCCGATATGCTGTCATCCTTCCAATGGCCAAAGACATCTCTCTTCTAATATCATCAATCATAGCCTGCACCTTCGAGTCTGCATCACTCCTGAAGTCCTCCAAATACTTCCTTACAATGTATTTATAAGTCATATGAAAGTTTTTGTGGACCTTGCAACACTCATGTTGGAAGTGACCACTCTTAATTTGCATGGTTCGATTCAGTTTATCCCTTCTATCAACTCTTGAAGCGTATATCATCCATGGACAGTTATCCGTTTCATTTATCAACCCTTTGCAAACTGCCTCTACCTTGATAGGTGTGTTGAGTTTGAACCATGGCTGAAATCGGTGTTTGATGCCATGGCTCCTACATGCCTCCTTAAACTCCTCATTATCATTAAACAGCATCCCTATCTTGAACGTAGGATCAGCCATGTCCCTAGGTGCATTGAATTCTGGAAACCTCCTTCTGCCCTCATTCAGAATCTGACTCAGAATATAATTCATCGGAGTCTGCATACTCCGAGGAATTTTCTTGAATATTGAAGTTCTGCGTGGGATCCCTTCCACTGGTTGGAACAGATGGTGCAACCCTCCTTCTGCCTCTTCTAGCATTCTCAACCCCTTGCACCAGATCATCATCATCCTGCTCCAGTACATAATCGTCATCAACAAATTCTTCTTCTTCTTGGGGATTTCCTTCAACAGCACCACTTACATTACTTCCTTCCACAGCACAACTTGCATTACCTCCTTGCCCAGCACCACTTGCATTATTTACTTCCACAGCACCACTTGCATTATTTACTTCCACAGCACCACTTGGATTACTTCCTTCCACAACCTCATTTGCATTACCTCCTTGCCCAGCACCACTTGCATTATCAGCTTCCCCATGAGCACATGCAGCATTATCAGCTTCCCTATGAGCACCTGAATCATCACCTTCCCTAACACCACCTGCATTATCATTATCCCAGATACCAGTTACATTATCATGAGCCCATATACCATCTACATCATGTCCATCTCCAGCATTATCATGAACCCCAACCCCATCTTCATCATCTCCTGCATAATCTTCATGATCATCTCCATCGTCCTTGGGGGCATCATCTACGCCCACATATGTAGGTTCCTCAAACATGGCATCAAAACCTCCTTCAGCAGACACTTCTTGATTAGATGCAGCATGCAGACTTTGAGCATGTACTTCTTGATTAGGGGCATCATGTCCATCTCCAGCATGTACTTCAGCACATGGTGCATCATGTCCACTTGGAGCATTTTCTTCAACATTGGGGACGGTGTTTACTCCAACTGCACTTGATGCTTCTTCATTCCATTCCTTGTTGTACTCCAGCATAAAAAGATTCCTGCCAGTAAGTGTATTCATAGGAACATGTACTTCAACATCCTCCTCAATCTCTTCTAATATCACTGCGCTTGGAATAAATTCATCTTCGTCTTCTTCGGAGATCTCATACATGTCGTCTTGAGTCACTTGCTTCACATAAATGTGAATCTCCCCACACTCCACACAAGACAGCGCCATCTCATAACAATCATCGTCACTGGCTATATGCTTTAACCCATCAGGCCATAGTTGGTCGTACGGCATCCAATAATACTGATAAACGCCTGTGCATCCCAAACTCACTACCTTAGCAATAATACCCACTAAAGACAGCGTGTCCCAGTGGCAGTCCTCCCATATGTACATATCACCATCAACATATCCATGTTTAGTCCATCTGCCATCATAATTCAACATAATGGCAAAGTATCCATCTTCAGGATCTACAAATACCCATCAGGCAATAAGAGACAATCAAATTGCAAACAACAACACCCTCAACTCTATAACAAATAAGCAACAACTACTATGCAAACAACCAATATGCAAAAAGCAATGCCCTCAACTCTATAACCAATAAGCAACAACCACTATGCAAACAACCAATATGCAAACAGCAACACCCTCAACTCTATAAGCAATGAATAATAACTCAACATTATATCCAACATAAGCAATAAATAATAACTCAACATTATATCCAACATGACAATAAATAACAACTCAACATTATATCCAACATGGCAATAAATAATAACTCAACATAATAGACACTATATCCAACATGGCAATAAATAATAACTCAACATTATATCCAATATAGCAATAAGCAGCAAATAGTATCTCTACACAATATGGCAATAAGCAATATATCAATAAAAAAAATGAGACAATCAGTGTATAAATAGGCATAACACAACAGAATACACTGAACTCAGTAGAAAATTATCATACATATATATACATATATATATGTATCAGACTATGTCAGCATCTCAATATATAAAAGTTAATAAATACTACTTACACGGCTTTGACATGGCAGATTCTTGGTCCCCTGTATCACAAATCCCTCAAATCTCGATGAACCATAAGGAGTGGGTTCCACTGCATAAAGTTACGCAAAATATTCGATCAGTTTCACATGCAAAAAAAAGTGTCTATGTCATCTTCTACTTTTAAGAAACAAAAAAGGGACTTGCTTGAGAGAGAAAGCATATTATTGAACTGAAACAATATGGGTGTCATAGGGTGTGAGAGAAAGCTAATTTTTTTCGATCGAGAAAGGGGAATAAAGTAAGAAACTTACCACTGATTTTTCGAAAACAGTGAACTTTACTTCTGTATGTATCGCAAACACCTCAAGGTTCGATTATGTATTCACCGTTCTTCAACTTAGGGTTCAGTTCTTCGATTCTTCGATTCTTTAATCAACGTTGATTCTGTGGTCACCGTTCTTCAAAAATACTCAGCGTTATTTCTCAAAGACTTGCGATCAACTATGGGTTACGTTAAGTTTACCTGGTAATCTCTGTGATTTTTTTTAGGGTTCGAGTTTTAACCGACAATGGAAAGGAAGGGGCGAAATTAAGAGAGGTAATGGTGTCGATTAAGAGAGAAAGCTATTCTGTTGAAAGTACATACAGAAAATGAAGAGACAAGTATGGGTAACTGTGCCAACAGTAAATTAGGAGGGAAAACCAAAGAGGGGCAAATTAGTCTTTACACAAACATGGGTCCTACATTTTTTAATTCAGGATTCGAAATAAGGGCGACGTGGCACGTTGACTGGCGTTGACCGGTCATTTTCACCGGCCGTACACCACATTGGGAGGTCACACCTAAGTTGTTACATATTAGTGAGACAAAATGAAGTTGGTACACCAAAGTGTGATTTAGGGTAAAGGTACACCATGTGTGAAATTTACCCTTAATTTGGATGGTTAAAGTGGTGAAAAATGCACGCAAAAAACTTGATTTCTAAATGAAATGATTGGTGGGGGATGCAAAGATTGAAAAAATCCCTCTTGGGTTATTAGTGCAGCTATAAAAGCTTTACTAAATATTTAATAGCTAGCATAAATTAAATAAAGGAAATTTAAATGAGAAATTGATACGATGATTTGAGAAAAAGTCAATTTTATTGATACGGAATAGGTTAATTACATGGATGTTGATGAATATGAGCAATTACAAAATAGTTAAATTGATTGTGGATCTTGAACTTAAAACAAAAATATGAACAAGAATGGAAATTGGAATACAAAATCGAAGAACGAAATTGAAATGCTACTAATAGAATAGAACGGAATTGAAATGGCAAACTTAAAGCCAATAAATGGATAGCTTTGACAGGCCTTGGTCTAAATTTGGCCTAGATTCCACGAGCGTGAGTGTGACTTGAACGAAAACGTCTTGAGTATGAAATTTCAATAATAATTGATGATGAAAATCAGATTTTCGTACATGGAATTTAGAGAAACAAAAACCTAAAATGAGTTTTCAGACACGGAATTGAGTGAAACAAAAGCCTAAAATCAAATTCAAGATGTTAGGAATAAGTTTGTGTAAAAATTGGGTGCAGAAATGTGACATAAGGAATGCGAAATGTAAAAATGAAATTGTTGGGCAAAACATATGAAATCTGGGTAGATTGTGTTAAAATGATTTTGAGGTGCAAAGAATAGCTTGTAAAATGAGTTTTCGAGCACGAAATAAGGCGAAACGAAAGCCTAGGATAAAATTTAGGAAGTTGGGAATGATAATAAAGAAAAAATTATAACCAAAATAGACTCTATAAAATGTAATTATGGTCATAAAGATGGCTAGGTAGAATGTGTGAAAGAAGAACAAAAGCGGAAATTATGAACTTCGAACGATAGAAAACTCTAAAACCGAACATGAAATAGATTAACTAAAGAAAGAAAGATAAGAATTGCTCAATTTAGAGCTGGAGAAATGCGAAAACCAAGGCAAAAAGCCAAAGGAAAAGACTTAAGAGGTTGAGAAGAAAGGATTGTGTTGATGTTGGATGTGTGTCGAAATGAGGAGAGTGGGGGTTCTATTTATAGTTGAAGAGGTTGGTTATGGTTGCAACTATCCTCTAACTTCCCTCCACCAACTACCTAACTCCCTTTATTTTCAGTTTCTAGTTTTTGTTATAATTGGAACCCTTGAGGCTTTCATTGATTAAGAAGTGTTTATATACACAACACAACCTACAATTAAGCCTATAATCAAGGGAATAATAAGGAAATAATCTATTTCCTAAACAATAGGATTTTCCTAAATAATAGGATTATTTACATATCTAACACACCCCCGTAGTCGAAGCGGGAGGAGGTCGAATGTTGAGACTAGATCTGAAGTCGTCAAAAAGAATCTGTGGTAGACCTTTGGTGAAAATATCGGCTATTTAATGTCGGGAAGGAATATGAAGAACTCGTACTTCGCCTTTGGCAACCTTTTCACGCACAAAATGAATATCCATCTCTATGTGTTTGGTGCGTTGATGTTGAACAAGATTACCAGAGAGGTAGACAGCACTTACATTATCACAGTAAACCAGGGTGGACTTCCGAATCTAACAGTGGAGCTCAAGGAGAAGATTTCGAATCGAGCAAGTTTCAGAGACAACATTAGCTACCCCTCGATATTCATCTTCGGCACTAGAGCGAGAGAGAGTAGGTTGGTGTTTTTCTGACCAAGAAATGAGATTATCACCAAGAAAAACACAATAGCCTGATGTGGATCATCGAGTGTCAGGACAGCCGCCCCAATCAGCATCAGTATAAGAGACTAAAGAGTCAATATAAGATGTAGTAAGTGTAAGCCCAAAATCAAGAGTCCCCTTAACATATCGAACTATCCGTTTGATGGTGACCATGTGGTGGGTCCTAGGGTCATGCATAAACAAATAGACTTGCTGAACTGCGTAGGAGATATCCGGTCGAGTGAGAGTCAAATACTGTAAGGCACCGACAAGACTCCGGTACTCGGATGGATCATGATAAGGAGAACCAGAAGAAAGGCTAAGCTTTTGTTTAGTGTCAACAGGTGTAGCGCATGAATTGGAAGAGGAGAGTCCAGCCTTGTGAATTATTTCAGAAGCATATTTCTTTTGAGACAAAAAGAGAGACCCTGGTGTCCGAGAAACTGATATACCCAAGAAGTAGCTTAGTGGACCCAAATCCTTCATAGCAAACTCTGAACTAAGTTTTTGTATGATGGATTCTCTTAAAGTAGTGGAAGAAGTAGTGAGAATAATATCATCAACATACAAGAGTAAATAAGCAGTCTCGGGCCCCCGACGAAACACAAACAGAGAATGATCAGATTTACTATGAGAGAAACCCAAGGTGGATAGAAAAGTAGCAAATCGTTGATACCAAGCCCGAGGGGCCTATTTCAGGCTATAGAGAGACTTTTGGAGCAGGCAAACATAGTCTGGATGAGTAGGATTCTCTAGATGAGTAAAAATTCACCGAATATCATTGCCCCCGGTCTCCTTGAAAATCGATAATTTGGCCCTCCATTAGGAAACTTAACAATTTCCTACGATTAAGAAAAATCTCTTGTTTCTATACAGGATGGTGATAGGGGCGTTTTATCCCTATCTTGTAGGATATGGTTTATTCTTGAGCTAAATAATTAAGTTTTATGTTTGATTTCATGTATATTTCAGTAAATCAACGAGAAATAATAAAATATGTACTTTTAGTTAATTTTTGTCATTTTGAATCTTGTTTTATTATAAACAAGGTAAATAAATAAATCAAGTAATCTCTGGTTCGATGTTTGTATTTTACATGCTTAAAGAACGCACGCAAAATGCACGAGACAGACAAGAAGCCCAAAAACGACGCACCACACACCATATGAAAGGAAGAAATTCTTCTTATAGACGGTGTATGGGAAGTCAACACGGAGTGTGGGTGTGAAAAGGGCAACATCAATTGAATTTCGGCAGTCAACGAAGACATTTTGGGTCAAATTTCCCCTAGTCAATTTCACTCCCACATCGCGTGTGGGATGCCCAACTTGAAAAAAATAGCTCTTCACTCCTTATATGAGGCCAAAATTATGCGATGGTCAATCCTAGAAGCAAGTCCACACGACGTGTGAGACATCACACGCCATGCGGCACCAATTTCAACATTTTGGTGTGAACGATCAAAAGACAAACATAATTAAATATTGTGCCCGGAGCTTGAGTTTTGTATAAATAGGGGTCCTTGGCACCCAATTAGTCATTCAGTTTTTATGTAATAAAGTACCTTACACCATGAGAGCTTATTGTAATTCCTCCATCGTCCCGATGAAGTTACGGTTCCATCTATTGGTCCATTGTGAGGTAGAATTAGTTTCAAAAGGGGGGGGGGGTTGAATAGAACTATTGGTTGATTTTAACCCTTCATAATTTTTTCTCACTTTTAGTTTAACAGCACAAAACACAAGCAAGTTCAGAATCAAAGGCAAGTTCCATTTACTGAGTTAATAAGTTAATAGAGCTTGATTCTGCTTCTGACCTTCTTGCACAGAAGACAACCCACATAGAGGAGCTTCTGTAATGAGTTAAGGTTTACGATCTATTGATGCACAATAGTTGAAGCTTTATATATGAGATTATAAGTTCAGAGCAAGCAAATAACATAAGTAAGTAAAGGTAGGGTTAGAAAGAAGTTACTTAGCAATTTATACTGGTTCTCACTCCTTCTTACATCCAGTTCCCAGAATAGCTTCTTTTGAGTTTTAATCCACTATTGAAGTCTGTTGAAACACCTTTCCACATAATTTTGATTTGACAAAATTGTTTAAGTGTAATTAAAAGAATATTCTAAACACACTAAGTTTAAATGCTTTGATTTATTCTACTAATGTGTTTGTTTAATGTTGAGTTAAATTGTTTATAAGACACAAAGATTAACAGGCCCAAAGCCCAATACGGAAGTCAAAGCCCAAGTCAAACAGTTTAAGGCAACTCGGCCCGCGTATGTCAAAACGCTGTCGTTATGTACAAAACGCAGCTCAGCAGAAGAAGGATCTAGAAGACCTTCGTGGAACAACTTCGGGACGAAGCTGCTGAGTTGATTCGACAAAGAGTAGAAGACAGCAGCTGGCTAAGAACAACTTCCAGACAAAGTGTTTCCACTTTGGGTAAAGTTCAGAAGACACAGAATGCTGTCTAGTTGACCTTACCATAAATGGAGAGACATTCTGCCGAGTTGACCAAAAGCTGACCGAGGACAGAAGATACTCAAATCTGATTGGCCGAGAGCTCTGAGCAAGACAGGGTGACAACGACAGGAAGTCGTTTCCCTCCAACGGTTATTTCGAAATTCGAAATGACCGATGCCTCAGACGTCTCTATAAATAGAGCCCTTCAGTTGCTTCATTCAACACAGAACTTGATCAAGCCATTACGCTGACCAAAATTCTACGCAAAGTTCTGCAAGAAAAAGCAAAGCAATCTTACACTAAATTTCATATCTTTTGTGTAAAAGTCTAGAGTGATTATTCAATCATCTAAGGTGTCTTAGCAATCGTTGTTTAGGACAAACACCTATCATTTCTAGAGATTAGAAAGGAGAGGCTGAGTACTCGGTTATAATACTCAGTGAGAGATTAGGATTGAGTAGAGGTATAAAGGAAGGTACTCTTGTTATACTCAGTTTCTAAGATTGTAAAAGGTTTGATGCTCTACCGTTAAAGAGCTCAGTAGAGAATTCGAAAGCTCGGAACGTGTTCCGGGGACAGGACGTAGGCTTAGAGGCCGAACCTGGATAAATCTGCTGAGTAACATATTTCTAACCTTAAACTCCTTTATATATTTATTGCTTGCTTAAACAAAAACTGACCAAGTAAAGAGGTCAAGCTGAGTTGTGCGCATTGAATATCTGAGCTCAGGAATAGACTCTAAGTGCTATCTCCTGACTCAAGTAAAAGAACTGACCTAGTCACTAGTTGACTAAGCCAGTATCTTGCTATTCACTCAGCGCCGCTGTTAAAACATTTTTCTCACGAAAAAGAAGTCTGCCCTAACAAAAAATTTTAAATAGTTCCTAACCCCCCCTTGGAACTATACTTGTAACATTATAAGGGACCAACAAGTGGTATCAGAGCTTAAAAGCTCACTGTAAAAGGTTTAACCACCTTGAGCTGATCCCCACTATGGGCGAAAACAGCACTCGGTTTCTCCCAGGAAACCAAACAACTCAGATCTTACCTGAGGGGATGTCCATTACTCGGCCTCCCCTATTCTTCGGGTCTAACTATACCTTCTGGAAGAATAGGATGAAAAATTTCATTCAGGCTACAAATATGAGTGCCTGGCTATCCATAGTCCAAGGTCCATTTGTACCTGTTGAAGTTGTGGCTGGCCAAACAGTTGTTAAAGCTGAGGCCAAATGGACAGAGGATGATCTCAAGAAGCTACAAAATCATGCTTCGGCTATAAACATGCTTCACTGTGCGCTCGATGCTGCAGAATATAATAAAATTTTAGGTTGTGAGTCGGCGCAAGAGATCTGGAAGAAGCTGGAGGTCACCTACGAAGGAACCAATAAAGTAAAGGAGTCCAAGGTGAACCAGCAGATGAGACTATACGAGCTGTTCGAAATGAACAATGATGAGGGAATATCTGACATGAATGCAAGGTTTATAAACATCATAAATGAGCTCAAGAGACTTGGGAAGATCTTCACTAAGGAAGAACAAGTCAAGAAGATTCTCAGGAGTCTTCCTAAAGACTGGCAAGCAAAGAAGACCGATGTTGAGGAAGCTCAGGACTTAACCACCTACAAATATTATGAGCTCATCGGCTCGCTGCTGACCCATGAGATATCAATGAAAAACTTCGAGGTGAAGGAAAAGTCTGAAGACAAGAAGCAGAAGTCTCTTGTCATGAAAGCTGACTCCACTGATGGGAGCTCAACAGATGATGAAGAGATGGCTATGTTCACAAGGAAGATGAAAAGGCTGTTCAGAAAGAATGACAAATATTCTAAGAAGCCTTACAGAAAGTTTGATAAGTATAAAGCTGAGCCCATTACATGCTTTGAATGTCATCAAACTGGCCATATCAAGTCAAGCTGCCCCACGCTGAGGAAAGAAAAGAATGTTGAAACACCTTTCCACAGGATTTTGATTTGACAAAATTAATTAAGTGAAATTAAATATTCTATAACACATTAAGTTTAAATGCTTTGATTTATTGTTACTAATGTGTTTGTTCAATGTTGAGTTTATAATTGTTATAAGACATAAAGACCATAAGGCCCAAGCCCTATATGGAAGTCAAAGCCCAAGTCAAACAAGCCCAAGATCACTCAGCCCGCGTATTTCAAAACGCTGCCGTTGAGTATTGAAACGGAGCTCACCAATGAAGGATCGAGAAGATCCACGTAGACAACTTCGGTATGAAGCTGCTGAGCTGTCTCGACAAAACGTACAAGACAGTCGCTGACTACAAAGCAACTTCCAGACCAAGTATTTCCTCTATTGGTAAAGAACAGAAGACGCAGGAAGCTGTCTGTTTGACATTACCCGATTTGGAGGAACATACTGCCACACTGACCGAAGAACAGAAGATGCTGGAATCTGATTGGCTAAGAGAACTACTGAACAGACTGAGTGAAAGCGACATGAAGCCGTTTCCCTCCAACGGTTATTTCGAAATTCGAAATAACCAGAAGCTCTCACAGCTCTCTATAAATAGAGCATTCAGAATCCACATTCAATAGAGAACTTTGAGCAAAAGCCGTTACGCTGACCAAACGTGTACAAAAAGTTCTCCATCAAAAGCAAAGCAAATTCTTACACCACAAGCTTATTCATTTGTGTAAAAGTCTAGAGTGATTGATCCTCAATCATCTAAGGTGTTCTAGCAATTGTTGTTTAGGACAAATCTTAATCATTTCTAGGAATAGAAAGGAGAGGCTGAGTACTTGGTTTTAAGTACTCAGCGGAGAGATTAGGATTGAGTAGAAGTATAGAGGGAGGTACTCTTGTCATACTCAATTGCTGATATTATAAAAGGTTTGAGGCTCTACCTTTAAAGAGCTCAGTAGAGGATTTGAAATCTCGGAAGTGTTCCGGGGACAGGACGTAGGCTTGGAAGAAGCCGAACCTGGATAAATCTGCTGAGTGAAGTATTTCTAAACCTTAACTCCTTATTTATATTGCTTGCTTAAAACAAACTAAAACTGACCAAGTAAAAGAGGTCAAGCTGAGTTGTGCACTGTCAACGAATTAGTTCAGGAATAGACTCCAAGTGCTATTTCCTGACCTAAGCAACGAAACTGACCTAGTCACTAGTTGACTAAGCCAGTGTCTTGTCGATTGATCAGCGCCGCTGTCATATAATCTTTTCTTAAGAAAAAAAAATTTGCCCTAATCTATTAAAAAGGTCAAATAGTTCCTAACCCCCCCTTGGAACTATATTTGCAACCTTACAAGGGACCAACAAAGAAGAACGACAAAAAGGCAATGGTGGCAACATGGAGCGACAGTGATGAGTCTTCATCAACAGAAGCTGAGGCCACCGAGTTAGCAAAGATATGCTTCATAGCTGACGAACTTGCTGAGCCGTGCGTCTCTGAGCATGCTGACCCCTCCATTGCATCTGACGATGAGGAGCAATCAAATGAGGTAATATCACTTCCCCAGCTCAGAAACGAAATGGGTAATGCCCTGAGTGACCTCTATACACTTGTCAAAAAGTGTAATAAGAAAATTAGAGCACTCAGCAGGCGCTGTGACGAGGTTGAAGAGGTCAAGCTAAGTGACCTCAGATTCCTTCTTCAGGACAACTCAACTTTGCATGATAACATGGAGATCATACATAAGTATGTCTCTGAAGTCCAATCAGATTCAAAGAAACTGAGGAAGGACGTCACAAATATCCAGAACCAACTAAAGGTTCAAAACAAAAGAAATATTCCTCTGAATGCTCAGTACCGAAGTACTGGTCAGCAGAGATGGAATCCCCAGCGGAATGTCCAGTGTGACTTCTGTGGGAAGAAAGGACACACCACAAAGGTGTGCTGGCACGCTCAGCACTGGGGTGCTTACCAGTCAGTGAAAAATCCTAAACGGAAAGTCAGCTGTGACTTCTGTGGAAAGAATGGCCATATTGTCCAAGTATGTTGCCATAAAATAAAATATGATGCTTTACCTGTTGAACCTAACAAGCAAGGACCCAAAAAGAATTGGGTACCTAAAAGTAACTAGTTACAATGCAGGTAAGCCTGAGGTGTGCTGAGAAGTCAAAGATGTGGTATATTGACAGCGCATGCTCGAGGCACGTGACTGGTGATGAAACTCAGTTCATCACGTTTGAGCGTAAACGAGGAGGAAGCGTAAGTTTTGGAGACAACAAAAAGGGTAAGATAGTAGGGTCAGGAACCATCGGAGGTAATCCTACTATTGAGTCAGTCTCCCTAGTCAGCGGACTCAAATATAACTTACCCAGTGTAGCTCAGCTATGTGACAATGGGAGAAAAGTTATATTTGATGCTACTGGATGTAAAATATACGAGGGAAAAACAAATGAGTTAATTTTAACTGCCCCTCGGATTGATAATGTCTTTATGCTAGACTTAGAGAAAAAATTTTCAAAAACTGTATGGTTAGTTTCAAAGGAATAAAATTCCTGGCTATGGCACAAGAGACTTGGTCATGTAAGCATGGACCTCCTGGCCAAATTAGCAAGAAAGCAATTGGTTGAGGGACTGCCTGAACTTAGATTTGAAAAAGATCAATTATGCCACGCTTGCCAAGCTGGAAAACAAACCAAACAATCTTTTCATAACAAAAACATTGTCTCAACTAAGCGTCCGTTAGAATTACTACACTTGGATCTCTTCGGTCCAGTCCAGCCGCTGAGTCTGGGTGGAAGAAGATTTTCCTTGGTCATTGTAGATGACTTCTCTCGGTACACTTGGGTCATCTTGCTGAGTAGCAAGGATGAGACCTTTGAGACATTTTCAAATTTGGTTAGAAAACTTGAAAATGACAAAGACCTAAAATTGGCTCACATCCGAAGTGATAATGGTGGAGAATTCAAAAACCAACAGTTTGTTGAATTCTGTGAAGCCAGCGGCATTGACCATAATTTTTCTGCTCCTAGGATGCCTCAACAAAATGGGGTTGTTGAAAGGAAGAACAGAAACTTGGTTGAAATAGCCAGGACAATGCTGAGTGAGCATAGGCTTCCAAAGTACTTTTGGGGAGAAGCTGTTAACACAACGTGCTATATTCTTAACAGGGCTCTTGTTAGACCTATACTAAAGAAAACCCCCTACGAGCTTTGGAAAGGACGAAAGCGCAACATTGGATACTTTCGTGCCTTTGGCTGTAAATGTTTTATTTTAAACACTAGAGATAGCCTAGCTAAATTTGACTCAAAAGCGGATGAAGCTATCTTTTTAGGCTACTCAACAAACAGCAAAGCATACAGAGTTTTCAATAAACGAACTCAAGTTTTAGAAGAGTTAGTACATGTTGAGTTCGACGAAACTAACCCAGCAGGAAGATATCTGCCGCTGACCGAGGATGATCCACACTCAGTACCCATTGATCAAGATACAGCCGCTGAGTCATTCCCTCATGGGTTGACCAAAAGTAAAAGTGAACCAAATATTGTTTTCACTGACCAGTCTTCACCTGCAGAGATTGTTGAAACACAGACAGCACAAGACATAAATCTACCAAATGAGATAAGGATACCAAGAGGACACTCAGAGAGTGCTATTCTTGATGCCGTTGAGAATACCCTGATGATAAGAAACCAACTCAGGAGATACCTCAGCAATGTAGCCTTCGTCTCAGTTCATGAACCTAAGAACTTCGCTGATGCTGAGGAAGATGAATTCTGGATGAGCGCAATGCAAGAGGAACTTGACCAATTCAGAAGAAACGATGTATGGGAGCTAGTGCCACATCCAAGGAGTCAGAAGACCATTGGAACAAGATGGGTCTTCCGCAACAAGCTGGATGAGCAAGGAAATGTAGTCAGGAATAAAGCAACGCTTGTAGCTCAGGGCTACAGTCAGCAAGAAGGTATTGACTACGGTGAGACCTTTGCCCCAGTGGCAAGGCTAGAGGCTATTAGGATTTTATTCGCTTATGCAAGCTATATGAACTTTAAACTGTTTCAAATGGATGTTAAGAGTGCATTCCTTAATGGAGTTATAAACGAGGAAGTTTATGTTAATCAACCTCCAGGGTTTGAGGATCCTAAATTCCCAAACCACGTTTATAAACTCAAAAAGGCTCTGTACGGCCTCAAGCAAGCACCACGTGCTTGGTATGAGAGGCTGACCAGTTTCCTACTGACTAGAAACTATGTCAGGGGCAAAGCTGATACAACCTTATTCATTAAGAGAAAGGGTAAAGATACCCTGCTGGCTCAAATATACGTTGATGATATTATTTTCGGTGCTACTAATGAGTCAATGTGCAAGGAATTTAGCAAGCAAATGCAGACTGAGTTTGAAATGTCGATGATGGGAGAACTCAACTTCTTCCTTGGACTTCAAATCAAACAAGGGAAAAATGGCATCTTCATCAGTCAAGCTAAATGTGCCAATGAGATATTGAAGAAATATGATCTTGAAAATTGCAAGCCAATATCCACTCCTATGGGCACTGACACTGTCCTTTGCGCTGACGAGAATGGTAAGTCAGTTGACAGCAAATTGTATCGAGGTATGATAGGCTCTCTACTTTACTTAACAGCAAGTAGACCGGACATTCAGTTCTCAGTATACTACTGTGCTAGATATCAATCTAACCCTAAGGAATCTCATTACATAGCTGTAAAAAGAATCTTTAGATATTTACAAAGCTCAGTGAACGCAGGTTTATGGTATCCCAACACTCATGGCTTTACACTCGTTGGATACACTGACGCTGACTATGGTCGAGACAAGCTAGAACGAAAAAGCACCTCTGGAGGATGTCATTTCTTAGGAAGCTGTCTTGTATCCTGGTTCAGCAAGAAGCAGGCGTCAGTAGCCTTATCTACCACTGAAGCTGAGTACATTGCTGCTGGACACTGTGTTGCTCAAGTCCTATGGATTAAGCAACAGCTTGAAGATTATGGTGTGCAAATAAAGACAATTGAGGTCAAATGCGACAACAAAAGTGCAATTGATCTATCAAAGAACCCAATTCAACACAGCAGAATGAAGCATGTCAGCATAAGACATCACTTCATTAGAGACCATGTACTCAAGGGTGAGATAAAGCTGACCTACGTCCCAACGGATGAGCAGCTTGCGGATATCTTCACAAAGCCACTGGCTCGTGAACAGTTCAGCATACTGAGAGAAGCCATTGGTATGTTTAATCCTCTTCAGTAAATTCCAGCTCTTAATATAGACTCATGCTGAGTGAATTAACATGCTGAATGATCTATTATTTCCTGAGTATAAATGCATGCTGAGTGTTTAACGTTAAATGAATGAATGTCACATACTGAGCAAACATTGGCACCAAGTAGTTACCTCAAACTGAGAAATCATCCATACGTATAAAACTGACCACTCAGAATTTAAAACGCTTAGTATTCTAAACGCTGAGTATAAGATCCGTTGCATTTAATGCTAGAGCACGCGAATAGCCACCTAGGATGACGTATGCGCCGAATGTGTCATAAAAGCCAGGATTATTGTCGGTTCACAATCCCAAGGCAAAACTGACACATGGATTCGATAAGATCCACTTTTCACCGCTATAAATAATGGGCAAATCCCCATTGCTATCTCTTTACATTTACCGAATTCTCTGGCAAAGCATTCTCTCTCTAAAAAAAACTCTCAAAGCTTCCCAATCCTGTTCTGAAACTATGACTAGAGTTTCCGTTAACATCTCCGGTGCCGGTCACCCTAAGACCAGCTCCGATGAACCCTCCAGGCGTTTTGCCTGAAACCACCAAGGTCACTACGCCGAGCAAAGGCAAAGCTGGCCAAGCTACCTCCTCTAAGGGAAAGCCGACCAAGGCCAGAACCTATACCAAGGTATTCGAAGACGTTAGGGAATGCAAAATAGACTTCTCACGATGGTTTTCTGAGGCCTTCGTGACATCCGAGCAACCCTTCTGCGAATGGATATCGAAGAATGGCTGGACCGAGCTGTTCTCCATTAGAGATCACACCTATCCTGACTTAGTAAGGGAGTTCTACCACAATCTCCGAGTTGCTGATGATAACCAGGACTATCTGGTAACTGTGGTAAAGGAAAAGACCATTTTCATAAACCCTACCTATCTTGCTAACTTGCTGAAGTTAAAGAATGAGGGAACAAAACTGAGGCGGTCTGGGGATCACGAAGGAACTGGGTACAATACCACCTTCTGCAAGCCCGCTGGCCACTCTGGAGAAATCTCCAGCACCTCAATGGGTCAGCACTAAAAGATGGCCCACTATCTACTGACCTACTACATTTATCCCAAGATCAACTGCACCACCTCAGCAACGAATTTTGAGCAATGCTTCATATGGCATATGCTGATATACAAGCCGATCAACATGCCAGTATTCTTGATTGCTGGTTTCCAAAGGAGCACTGGAACTCTCAGGCTGGGCTCGCTCATCACCAGAATCCTCGTAGATCATCAAATTGATCTATCTGAAGAAACTAAGGCTAGAGGATCTGAGATAACCGCTGCTTCGCTGAGAGCTTTGAAGTTCAATCAGCCAGTAAAGAAAGGAAAAGCTGCTGTTGAACAACAAGCTGAGGAAACAGCTTCAAAGCAAAGCAAAAGGACAAAGGCTCTAGCTGCCCGCAAAAGGAAAGCTGTTGGGAGTCCTTCGAAGAAGGCTGAGCCTATAACTAAGAAGCAGAAGTCAGCTGCTCATCAAGGTCAGGAAAGACCTAAGTCAGCTGAAAAGAGGAGCAGGCAAGATGAGCCTGAAACAGAAGAGCATCCCTTGAAGAAGAATAAGTCTTCCGAGCTGACCCCTATTGATGCTATCCCCACTGACATCGTTGTTCCTGGTGATTCTCACTACACACAGTGTCAAGGAACTGAAGCTGAACATCAAGAAGATGATGTGCATCTGGATGATCAGTTCATTGCACAAGTTGAGGAAGAGTTAGATGGCGATGATGAAGAAGATGATGAACAAGGAGAAGAACATAGTGATGATACTGACTCCGAGGAGACAGCTAGTGAGGTTGAAGCTGAGCCAACCAATACTGTGTTGGCTACTGGAGATGAACAAGAACCTGACCAACCCAATGTTGATCAAGAACAAGAACAAGCTGACCAGCTTAATGCTGATCAAAAAGAAACATCTCCCTCTCACTCAGGAGAGTCTATCCAAGCTGACACTCCTCCTCGCAGAAGAAGATTAGTTAAGGCAAGTCAGAAGTCTGTCTTTGACATTCCTGTTCAAAAACCAACTGTCCCTGACCTCGTTATCCAGAAGCCAACCAAAGACCCTTCTACACTCAAGCTGAAATTTTTCAGAAAACAAACATCTTCTACTCCATCGGCTTCTCTTGAAAAGCAAGCCTCTGTTTCTTCACCAAAGGAACACGCCGACTTGAATGCTTCCGCTAACTCTACAAGCCAAATGGAGCAAATTCCCATCAATGCTGTTACTTTAAGCATTGTGCTGACTCAGGACATTCCTGCTCCAGTCAGCACAGACAGTATTCAGATTACTTCTTCTCCAATCAACACTTCTGCCGATCAATCAGCTCTACCCGAGACTCAAGTGCAGATTGAAAACACACTTCCAGTCACTGACCATGTTATTCCTCTGACTCCTCTTCCAACCGGTCATACTGAGGAAACTAGGCAAGTTCATGAAGGCTCTCTCAGCTACTTGCATGCCACCGAGTCTGGTAAAAGAATCATCGACTTGGTGCAAACATTAATTAAAGACCTTCATCAAACCACTCCACCTGCTGATGGGTCTTCTACTATTGAGATAACTCAGCTCTCCCAAGTAACTCAGCTTCTCAATGAAGTTAAGGGATTCAAGGATTTGCTGAGTGTCATAGTCTCCATTCAAGCACAACAACCTAAGCAGGATTCCATCACAAAGCTGGCTGAGCTCCAGCTGACAATAGTTCAACATCTCAACACTCTTCAAGGTCAAGTTCAGACCTTGTCAGCTGCGAACACACGATATGCAACTTCTGATGAAGTCAAAATGCTCTTTGCTCAGCTTCACACTGAGCAAATCAAGACCAACGAGCAGATGGTCTCCTATTCTCAATGCTCAGTGGAGCAAATTGGAGAGGCTGTTCGATTGCTGAACTTGAACAAACAAGAGATGGACACTGACGCCATGAAGCAAAATGAGATATTGTCTGTCACCAAACAAGCCTTCAACCATGTACGTCACAGCAACATTCAACGTCAATACTACGACACAGCCTTGCTGAAGACATTCCATCAAGTCGTTGCTGGTCTATCAGATGCAATTACCTGGGTAGGTAAATCTCAAGCTTTCATAGTAAGCATGATCAGCGCTGCTGAACTCAATATACCCACAGAGGTCTCCGATAATGGATTCCTCCTCCCGATGTTGACAAAACGGGGGAGAAAGAACAAGCTAGAACACAGCATAAGCTTAGTCAGTCTAAGAAAAAGAAAAAGAAATAGATATATGCTAAGTGTGTAGTCTCTATGTGTGTAGTCTCTATGTTTTTCTTTTGCCTTTTGCTATATACGCTGACTACCTCTATTAATATCAATACTTGCATCTTTTTATCCAAAACCTGAGTTATGAGTTATTATATACGATGCTGAGTATTAAGTTATTATGTATCTTCAATTACATCAACTATGTTTAATGCTTATCCAACTTATTGATTGTACCCAATGTTGATAATATGTTTGACATTGACTTGTATGTTTATAAAACATTGTCTTATAAGAATCATTGAACAACAAATTACTCAGCGCCCTCTGAATGTTAAAACTTTCGCTTAAACACTGAGTAAAATAGAATATGTTCCATGAGCTGACCTATATCTGAAAACTGACCTTAGACTTACTCGATTAAACCTTTAAATGTTTAGAGTAAAACTAAGTCAGTAGCTCAACCCTGACGGGGGAGTTTGCTAAGTTATATTAGGTCAACTATCATGGGGGAGCTCAATACTGAGTTCTTCGCTCAATAGTTTTGCCAACATCAAAATGGGGGCGTTTTTTGAAACACCGTTCCACATAACTTTGATTTGACAAAATTGTTTAAGTGTAATTAAAAGAATATTCTAAACACACTAAGTTTAAATGCTTTGATTTATTCTACTAATGTGTTTGTTCAATGTTGAGTTAAATTGTTTATAAGACACAAAGATTAAAAGGCCCAAAGCCCAATACGGAAGTCAAAGCCCAAGTCAAACAGTTTAAGGCAACTCGGCCCGCGTATGTCAAAACGCTGTCGTTATGTACAAAATGCAGCTCAGCAGAAGAAGGATCTAGAAGACCTTCGTGGAACAACTTCGGGACGAAGCTGCTGAGTTGATTCGACAAAGAGTAGAAGACAGCAGCTGGCTAAGAACAACTTCCAGACAAAGTGTTTCCACTTTGGGTAAAGTTCAGAAGACACAGAATGCTGTCTAGTTGACCTTACCATAAATGGAGAGACATTCTGCCGAGCTGACCAAAAGCTGACCGAGGACAGAAGATACTCAAATCTGATTGGCCGAGAGCTCTGAGCAAGACAGGGTGACAACGACAGGAAGCCGTTTCCCTCCAACGGTTATTTCGAAATTCGAAATGATCGATGCCTCAGACGTCTTTATAAATAGAGCCCTTCAGTTGCTTCATTCAACACAGAACTTGATCAAGCCATTACGCTGACCAAAATTCTACGCAAAGTTCTGCAAGAAAAAGCAAAGCAATCTTACACTAAATTTCATATCTTTTGTGTAAAAGTCTAGAGTGATTATTCAATCATCTAAGGTGTCTTAGCAATCGTTGTTTAGGACAAACACCTATCATTTTTAGAGATTAGAAAGGAGAGGCTGAGTACTCGGTTATAGTACTCAGCGAGAGATTAGGATTGAGTAGAGGTATAGAGGAAGGTACTCTTGTTATACTTAGTTGCTAAGATTGTAAAAGGTTTGATGCTCTACCGTTAAAGAGCTCAGTAGAGAATTCGAAAGCTCGAAACGTGTTCCGGGGACAGGACGTAGGCTTAGAGGCCGAACCTGGATAAATCTGCTGAGTAACATATTTCTAACCTTAAACTCCTTTATATATTTATTGCTTGCTTAAACAAAAACTGAACAAGTAAAGAGGTCAAGTTGAGTTGTGCGCATTGAATATCTGAGCTCAGGAATAGACTCTAAGTGCTATCTCCTGACTCAAGTAAAAGAACTGACCTAGTCACCAGTTGACTAAGCCAGTATCTTGCTATTCACTCAGCGCCGCTGTTAAAACCTTTTTCTCACGAAAAAGAAGTCTGCCCTAACAAAATTTTTTAAATAGTTCCTAACCCCCCCTTGGAACTATACTTGTAGCATTATAAGGGACCAACAAAGATTCCAATGAAGGTTTGAGGAGAAGGAGAAAAATCCTACCAAAAAAGTTTGCATTGATGTAGATGCTCACTATGCAAGAGGGGTTGATACTTTTCCCGTAGGCTTCCAAATGCCAAAACTACCAATCTATATTGGGAAAGGAGCATCGTCTTCTTATATAAACTGTTATTCCCATGTTATATTGGGATCAGGAGCAGAATGTGCCTTACTTTGGTACAACAACTCTAGCAGAATGTGCCTATTCTCAACAACTCTGGCATAATGCACCTTACTTTGGTACAACAACCTTTCTGAAGGGACTCAAAATGACTGGAAATTACTTTCTGATGCTTTTTTAGACCATTATGGGTATCGTGCCTAAATGAAGGTCAAAATGAGTGATTTGGAGATGATCAAACAAAAGCACAATAAGCCTTTTGGAGATTACTTTAATCGTTGGATGGATAAAAGGCTCATTGTCAAGAATAAGCCAAATAAGGAAGATATGATAGCCAGGCTGATAGAAGGCGCACTACCTGCTTATCGTGATACGATGCGATGTCGAGACTTTGAATCTTATGATGAAGCTTACCAAATGGCTCTTTGAGTTGAAAAGTATGAGGGGTCTCGTGCCACAGGATCAAGTGGATATCAGGGAAGAACCTATAATCAAGCCAATCCAGCTTCTAACTTCACAAATCCTACTACGACTATTATTCCCCAACATAAAGCTTCAACATAAGTCAAAATACTCGATGTGACAGTTGTCTCTGATAAGAAGAATGAACCATGAGATAATCTGGGTATCAATCGTTAGGATATTCGAATAACACATTCAATACCTATTGTTCCGATGTATGTTGCCTCTGATACTTTTATTTAAGCTCTGAAAAATTTCTACTATCGAACTAACCATCTTTTTTAAGTAATCCTTAAGACTGGCATAAATTCAGAAGCTTAACCCTTATAGGGGAGTATCCAGAAGCAAAGTAAGTTCACATTATGGGGGAGTAAGTTAAATTAATTCCTTCTCTGAATTTTTTTGTCATCATAAAAAATGGGGAGATTATTCAAACACAATTTCCATTAAGTTTTTAATTATGACAAAAATCATATTTAAGGATTTAAATCCCCATATATATTTAATTTGAAGAATTAAATTTAGTTTTATTTTATACTAATTGGTTTGCTAAGTGTTAAAATATAAACTCAAGTACAAATGTCAAAGACCCAATAGCCTTAAAAGGCCCTAAAAATATCAAAGGCCCAACAACATAATTATTGATCCGGAATCAGAAGCTAGAAGATAAGATTCAAGAGACTCAAAGTCAACATACATGAGTTTTCGGAATTGGCATAGAAGACAGAAGCCAGAAGCTCTATCAACCAACCATCTTTCTCACATCACCATTTTAGGAAAGAACAATACCAGAAGTTGTCATTGACATGCTGGTCAACACCAGACAGAAGTTTGATTTCGTCAACATCTCTTTCCATATTTATGTATTATGGCCTTTGGAAGTCAGAAACGAAGATAGAAGACATAAGCCATTTCAAGCTTTCCCTCCAATGGACAAGTTCAAATTCAAACATCTCCGCCTCAAGCTTTCACTATAAAAGCCAAGCACAAAGCTCATTTTCTTTGTTGATCTATTAACGTAAAAAGAGATTAAAAGCATTCAAGTTAAAAAGAGTAAAATCAAGAAATACACATTCATAGTTCATACTTGTGTAATTTAATTGAGAGATAGTCCTTAATCTGTGTTATAGATTAGATTAAAAATCATCTTTGTAAAAAGATCAGAAGCTTTTCTGTTTACATTCGGTTTTAAGTGAACACTTGGAGAGATAGATAGCTGAGTGAGGAGTGTAAAGAATGGTAGTTTACAGAACCTCTGTATCTATTGTAAAGGTTTGTGCTCTATTGATAAAGACTTTGTTGGTCCCTTATAATGTTACAAGTATAGTTCCAAGGGGGGGTTAGGAACTATTTAAAAAAATTTTGTTAGGGCAGACTTCTTTTTCGTGAGAAAAAGGTTTTAACAGCGGCGCTGAGTGAATAGCAAGATACTGGCTTAGTCAACTGGTGACTAGGTCAGTTCTTTTACTTGAGTCAGGAGATAGCACTTAGAGTCTATTCCTGAGCTCAGATATTCAATGCGCACAACTCAGCTTGACCTCTTTACTTGGTCAGTTTTTGTTTAAGCAAGCAATAAATATATAAAGGAGTTTAAGGTTAGAAATATGTTACTCAGTAGATTTATCCAGGTTCGGCCTCTAAGCCTACGTCCTGTCCCCGGAACACGTTCCGAGCTTTCGAATTCTCTACTGAGCTCTTTAACGGTAGAGCATCAAACCTTTTACAATCTTAGAAACTGAGTATAACAAGAGTACCTTCCTCTATACCTCTACTCAATCCTAATCTCTCGCTGAGTACTATAACCGAGTACTCAGCCTCTCCTTTCTAATCTCTAGAAATGATAGGTGTTTGTCCTAAACAACGATTGCTAAGACACTTTAGATGATTGAATAATCACTCTAGAATTTTACACAAAAGATATGAAATTTAGTGTAAGATTGCTTTGCTTTTTCTTGCAGAACTTTGCGTAGAATTTTGGTCAGCGTAATGGCTTGATCAAGTTCTGTGTTGAATGAAGCAACTGAAGGGCTCTATTTATAGAGACGTCTGAGGCATCGGTCATTTCAAATTTTGAAATAACCGTTGGAGGGAAATGGCTTCCTGTCATTGTCACCCTGTCTTGCTCATAGCTCTCGGCCAATCAAATTTGAGTATCTTCTGTCCTCGGTCAGCTTTTGGTCAGCTCGGCAGAATGTCTCTCCATTTATGGTAAGGTCAACTAGACAGCATTCTGTGTCTTCTGAACTTTACCCAAAGTGGAAACACTTTGTCTGGAAGTTGCTCTTAGCCAGTTGCTGTCTTGTACTCTTTGTCGAATCAACTCAGCAGCTTCGTCTCGAAGTTGTTCCACGAAGGTCTTCTAGATCCTTCTTCTGCTGAGCTGCATTTTGTACATAACGACAGCGTTTTGACATACGCGGGTCGAGTTGCCTTAAACTGTTTGACTTGGGCTTTGACTTCCGTATTGGGCTTTGGGCCTTTTAATCTTTGTGTCTTATAAACAATTTAACTCAACATTGAACAAACACATTAGTAGAATAAATCAAAGCATTTAAACTTAGTGTGTTTAGAATATTCTTTTAATTACACTTAAACAATTTTGTCAAATCAAAATTATGTGGAAAGGTGTTTCAACAAACTCCCCCATTTTGATGTTGGCAAAACTATTCAGCGAAGAACTCAGTATTGAGCTCCCCCATGATAGTTGACCTAATATAACTTAGCAAACTCCCCCGTCAGGGTTGAGCTACTGACTTAGTTTTACTCTAAACATTTAAAGGTTTAATCGAGTAAGTCTAAGGTCAGTTTTCAGATATAGGTCAGCTCATGGAACATATTCTATTTTACTCAGTGTTTAAGCGGAAGTTTTAACATTCAGAGGGCGCTGAGTAATTTGTTGTTCAATGATTCTTATAAGACAATGTTTTATAAACATACAAGTCAATGTCAAACATATTATCAATATTGGGTACAATCAATAAGTTGGATAAGCATTAAACATAGTTGATGTAATTGAAGATACATAATAACTTAATACTCAGCATCGTATATAATAACTCATAACTCAGGTTTTGGATAAAAAGATGCAAGTATTGATATTAATAGAGGTAGTCAGCATATACAGCAAAAGGCAAAAGAAAAACATAGAGACTACACACATAGAGACTACACACTTAGCATATATCTATTTCTTTTTCTTTTTCTTAGACTGACTAAGCTCATGCTGTGTTCTAGCTTGTTCTTTCTCCCTCGTTTTGTCAGCATCGGGAGGAGGAATCCTAAAGGCGTCGGTTAAGATGACTCTGGTCAGTTCTGTGGAAAGCTCCTTAAGTCTATCGGCGCTTTCATTGATGCCGTCAAAGATAGCAACTCCATTATCGGAGACCTCTGTGGGTATATTGAGTTCAGCAGTGCTGATCATGCTTACTGTGAAAGCTTGAGATTTACCTACCCAGGTAATTGCATCTGATAGACCAGCAACGACTTGATGGAATGTCTTCAGCAAGACTGTGTCGTAGTATTGACGCTGAATGTTGCTCTGACGTACATGGTTGAAGGCTTGTTTGGTGACAGACAATATCTCATTTTGCATCATGGCGTCAGTGTCCATCTCTTGTTTGTTCAAGTTCAGCAATCGAACAACCTCTCTAATTTGCTCCACTGAGCATTGAGAATAGGAGACCATCTGCTCGTTGGTCTTGATTTGCTCAGTGTGAAGCTGAGCAAAGAGCATTTTGACTTAATCAGAAGTTGCATATCGTGTGTTCGCAGCTGACAAGGTCTGAACTTGACCTTGAAGAGTGGTGAGATGTTGAACTATTGTCAGCTGGAGCTCAGCCAGCTTTGTGATGGAATCCTGCTTAGGTTGCTGTGCTTGAATGGAGACTATGACACTCAGCAAATCCTTGAATCCCTTAACTTCATTGAGAAGCTGGGTTACTTGGGAGAGTTGAGTTGTCTCAATAGTAGAAGACCCAGTAGCAGGTGGAGTGGTTTGATGAAGGTCTTTAATTAATGTTTGCACCGTGTCGATGATTCTTTTACCAGACTCGGTGGCATGCAAGTAGCTGAGAGAGCCTTCATGAACTTGCCTAGTTTCCTCAGTATGACCGGTTGGAAGAGGAGTCAGAGGAATAACATGGTCAGTGACTGGAAGTGTGTTTTCAATCTGCACTTGAGTCTCGGGTAGAGCTGATTGATCGGCAGAAGTGTTGATTGGAGAAGAAGTAATCTGAATACTGTCTGTGCTGACTGGAGAAGGAATGTCCTGAGTCAGCATGCTTGAAGTAACAGCATTGACGGGAATTTGCTCCATTTGGCTTGTAGAGTTAGCGAAAGCATTCAAGTCGGCGTGTTCCTTTGGTGAAGAAACAGAGGCTTGCTTTTCAAGAGAAGCCGATGGAGTAGAAGATGTTTGTTTTCTGAAAAATTTCAACTTGAGTGTAGAAGGGTCTTTGGTTGGCTTCTGGATAACGAGGTCAGGGACAGTTGGTTTTTGAACAGGAAGGTCAAAGACAGACTTCTGACTTGCCTTAACCAATCTTCTTCTGCGAGGAGGAGTGTCAGCTTAGATAGACTCTCCTGAGTGGGAGGGAGAAGTTTCTTCTTGATCAGCATTAAGCTGGTCAGCTTGTTCTTGTTCTTGATCAACATTGGGTTGGTCAGGTTCTTGTTCATCTCCAGCAGCCAACACAGTATTGGTTGGCTCAGCTTCAACCTCACTAGCTGTCTCCTCAGAGTCAGTATCATCACTGTGTTCTTCTCATTGTTCATCATCTTCTTCATCATCGCCATCTAACTCTTCCTCAACTTGTGCAATGAACTGATCATCCAGATGCACATCATCTTCTTGATGTTCAGCTTCAGTTCCTTGACACTGTGTGTAGTGAGAATCACCAGGAACAACGATGTCAGTGGGGATAGCATCAATAGGGGTCAGCTCGGAAGACTTATTCTTCTTCAGGGGATGCTCTTCTGTTTCAGGCTCATCTTGCCTGCTCCTCTTTTCAGCTGACTTAGGTCTTTCCTGACCTTGATGAGCAGCTGACTTCTGCTTCTTAGTTATAGGCTCAGCCTTCTTCGAAGGACTCCCAACAGCTTTCCTTTTGCGGGCAGCTGGAGCCTTTGTCCTTTTGCTTTGATTTGAAGTTGTTTCCTCAGCTTGTTGTTCAGCAGCAGCTTTTCCTTTCTTTACTGGCTGATTGAACTTCAAAGCTCTCAGCGAAGCAGCGGTTATCTCAGATCCTCTAGCCTTAGTTTCTTCAGATAGATCAATTTGATGATCTACGAGGATTCTGGTGATGAGCGAGCCCAGCCTGAGAGTTCCAGTGCTCCTTTGGAAACCAGCAATCAAGAATACTGGCATGTTGATCGGCTTGTATGTCAGCATATGCCATATGAAGCATTGCTCAAAATTCGTTGCTGAGGTGGTGCAGTTGATCTTGGGATAAATGTAGTAGGTCAGCAGATAGTGGGCCATCTTTTGGTGCTGACCCATTGAGGTGCTGGAGATTTCTCCAGAGTGGCCAGCGGGCTTGCAGAAGGTGGTATTGTACCCAGTTCCTTTATGATCCCCCAGACTACCTCAGTTTTGTTCCCTCATTCTTTAACTTTAACAAGTTAGCAAGATAGGTAGGGCTTATGAAAATGGTCTTTTCCTTTACCACAGTTACCAGATAGTCCTGGTTATCATCAGCAACTCGGAGATTGTGGTAGAACTCCCTTACTAGGTCAGGATAGGTGTGATCTCTAATGGAGAACAGCTCGGTCCAGCCATTCTTCGATATCCATTCGTAGAAGGGTTGCTCGGATGTCACGAAGGCCTCAAAAAACCATCGTGAGAAGTCTATTTTGCATTCCCTAATGTCTTCGAATACCTTGGTATAGGTTCTGGCCTTGGTCGGCTTTCCCTTAGAGGAGGTAGCTTGGCCAGCTTTGCCTTTGCTCGGCACAGTGACCTTGGTGGTTTCAGGAAAAACGCCTGGAGGGTTCATCGGAGCTGGTCTTAGGGTGACCGGCAACGGAGATGTTAACGGAAACTCTAGTCATAGTTTCAGAACAGGATTGGGAAGCTTTGAGAGTTTTTTTAGAGAGAGAATGCTTTGCCAGAGAATTCGGTAAATGTAAAGAGATAACAATGGGGATTTGCCCATTATTTATAGCGGTGAAAAGTGGATCTTATCGAATCCATGTGTCAGTTTTGCCTTGGGATTGTGAACCGACAATAATCCTGGCTTTTATGACACATTCGGCGCATACGTCATCCTAGGTGGCTATTCGCGTGCTCTAGCATTAAATGCAATGGATCTTATACTCAGCGTTTAGAATACTAAGCGTTTTAAATTCTGAGTGGTCAGTTTTATACGTACGGATGATTTCTCAGTTTGAGGTAACTACTTGGTGCCAATGTTTGCTCAGTATGTGACATTCATTCATTTAACGTTAAACACTCAGCATGCATTTATACTCAGCAAACAATAGATCATTCAGCATGTTAATTCACTCAGCATGAGTCTATATTAAGAGCTGGAATTTACTGAAGAGGATTAAACATACCAATGGCTTCTCTCAGTATGCTGAACTGTTCACGAGCCAGTGGCTTTGTGAAGATATCCGTAAGCTGCTCATCCGTTGGGACGTAGGTCAGCTTTATCTCACCCTTGAGTACATGGTCTCTAATGAAGTGATGTCTTATGCTGACATGCTTCATTCTGCTGTGTTGAATTGGGTTCTTTGATAGATCAATTGCACTTTTGTTATCGCATTTGACCTCAATTGTCTTTGTTTGAACACCGTAATCTTCAAGCTGTTGCTTAATCCATAGGACTTGAGCAATACAGTGTCCAGCAGCAATGTACTCAGCTTCAGTGGTAGACAAGGCTACTGATGCCTGCTTCTTGCTGAACCAGGATACAAGACAGCTTCCTAAGAAATGACATCCTCCAGAGGTGCTTTTTCGTTCTAGCTTGTCTCGACCATAGTCAGCGTCAGTGTATCCAACGAGTGTAAAGCCATGAGTGTTGGGATACCATAAACCTGCGTTCACTGAGCTTTGCAAATATCTAAGGATTCTTTTTACAGCTATGTAATGAGATTCCTTAGGGTTAGATTGATATCTAGCACAGTAGTATACTGAAAACTGAATGTCCGGTCTACTTACTGTTAAGTAAAGTAGAGAGCCTATCATACCTCGATACAATTTGTTGTCTACCGACTTACCATTCTCGTCAGCACAAAGGACAGTGTCAGTGCCCATAGGAGTGGATACTGGCTTGCAATTTTCAAGATCATATTTCTTCAATATCTCCTTGGCATATTTAGCTTGACTGATGAAGATGCCATTTTTCCCTTGTTTGATTTGAAGTCCAATGAAGAAGTTGAGTTCTCCCATCATCGACATTTCAAACTCAGTCTGCATTTGCTTGCTAAATTCCTTGCACATTGACTCATTAGTAGCACCGAAAATAATATCATCAACTTATATTTGTGCCAGCAGGGTATCTTTACCCTTTCTCTTAATGAATAAGGTTGTATCAGCTTTGCCCCTGACATAGTTTCTAGTCAGTAGGAAACTGGTCAGCCTCTCATACCAAGCACGTGGTGCTTGCTTGAGGCCGTACAGAGCCTTTTTGAGTTTATAAACGTGGTTTGGGAATTTAGGATCCTCAAACCCTGGAGGTTGATTAACATAAACTTCCTCGTTTATAACTCCATTAAGGAATGCACTCTTAACATCCATTTGAAACAGTTTAAAGTTCATATAGCTTGCATAAGCGCATAAAATCCTAATAGCCTCTAGCCTTGCCACTGGGGCAAAGGTCTCACCGTAGTCAATACCTTCTTGCTGACTGTAGCCCTGAGCTACAAGCCTTGCTTTGTTCCTGACTACATTTCCTTGCTCATCCAGCTTGTTGCGGAAGACCCATCTTGTTCCAATGGTCTTCTGACTCCTTGGATGTGGCACTAGCTCCCATACATCGTTTCTTCTGAATTGGTCAAGTTCCTCTTGCATTGCGCTCATCCAGAATTCATCTTCCTCAGCATCAGCGAAGTTCTTAGGTTCATGAACTGAGACGAAGGCTACATTGCTAAGGTATCTCCTGAGTTGGTTTCTTGTCATCAGGGTATTCTCAGTGGCATCAAGAATAGCACTCTCTGAGTGTCCTCTTGGTATCCTTATCTCCTTTGGTAGATTTATGTCTTGTGCTGTCTGTGTTTCAACAATCTCTGCAGGTGAAGACTGGTTAGTGAAAACAATATTTGGTTCACTTTTACCTTTGGTCAGCCCATGAGGGAATGACTCAGCGGCTGTATCTTGATCAGCGGGTACTGAGTGTGGATCATCCTCGGTCAGCGGCAGATATCTTCCTGCAGGGTTAGTTTCGTCGAACTCAACATGTACTGACTCTTCTAAAACTTGAGTTCGTTTATTGAAAACTCTATATGCTTTGCTGTTTGTTGAGTAGCCTAAAAAGATAGCTTCATCAACTTTTGAGTCAAATTTAGCTAGGCTATCTTTGGTGTTTAAAATAAAACATTTACAGCCAAAGGCACGAAAGTATCCAATGTTGGGCTTTCGTCCTTTCCAAAGCTCGTAGGGGGTTTTCTTTAGTATAGGTCTAACAAGAGCCCTATTAAGAATATAGCACGCTGTGTTAACAGCTTCTCCCCAAAAGTACTTTGGAAGCCTATGCTCACTCAGCATTGTCCTGGCTATTTCAACCAAGGTTCTGTTCTTCCTTTCAACAACCCTATTTTGTTGAGGTGTCCTAGGAGCAGAAAAATTATGGTCAATGCCGCTGGCTTCACAGAATTCAACAAACTGTTGGTTTTTGAATTCTCCACCATTATCACTTCGGATGTGAGCCAATTTTAGGTCTTTGTCATTTTCAAGTTTTCTAACCAAATTTGAAAATGTCTCAAAGGTCTCATCCTTGCTACTCAGCAAGATGACCCAAGTGTACCGAGAGAAGTCATCTACAATGACCAAGGAAAATCTTCTTCCACCCAGACTCAGCGGCTGGACTGGACCGAAGAGATCCAAGTGTAGTAATTCTAATGGACGCTTAGTTGAGACAATGTTTTTGCTATGAAAAGATTGTTTGGTTTGTTTTCCAGCTTGGCAAGCGTGGCATAATTGATCTTTTTCAAATCTAAGTTCAGGCAGTCCCTCAACCAATTGCTTTCTTGCTAATTTGGCCAGGAGGTCCATGCTTACATGACCAAGTCTCCTGTGCCATAGCCAGGAATTTTCTTCCTTTGAAACTAAGCATACAGTTTTTGAAAACTTTTTCTCTAAGTCTAGCATAAAGACATTATCAATCCGAGGGGCAGTTAAAATTAACTCATTTGTTTTTCCCTCGTATATTTTACATCCAGTAGCATCAAATATAACTTTTCTCCCATTGTCAAATAGCTGAGCTATGCTGAGTAAGTTATATTTGAGTCCGCTGACTAGGGAGACTGACTCAATAGTAGGATTACCTCCGATGGTTCCTGACCCTACTATCTTACCCTTTTTGTTGTCTCCAAAACTTACGCTTCCTCCTCGTTTACGCTCAAATGTGATGAACTGAGTTTCATCACCAGTCATGTGCCTCGAGCATGCACTGTCAATATACCACATCTTTGACTTCTCAGCACACCTCAGGCTTACCTGCATTGTAACTAGTTACTTTTAGGTACCCAATTCTTTTTGGGTCCTTGCTTGTTAGGTTCAACAGGTAAAGCATCATATTTTATTTTATGGCGACATACTTGGACAGTATGGCCATTCTTTCCACAGAAGTCACAGCTGACTTTCCGTTTAGGATTTTTCACTGACTAGTCAGCACCCCAGTGCTGAGCGTGCCATCACACCTTTGTGGTGTGTCCTTTCTTCCCACAGAAGTCACACTGGACATTCCGCTGGGGATTCCATCTCTGCTGACCAGTACTTCGGTACTGAGCATTCAGAGGAATATTTCTTTTGTTTTGAACCTTTTATTGGTTCTGGATATTTATGACGTCCTTTCTCAGTTTCTTTGAATCTGATTGGACTTCAGAGACAGACTTATGTATGATCTCTATGTTATCATGCAAAGTTGAGTTGTCCTAAAGAAGGAATCTGAGGTCACTTAGCTTGACCTCTTCAACCTCATCACAACGCCTGCTGAGTGCTCTAATTTTCGTATTACACTTTTTGACAAGTGTATAGAGGTCACTCAGGGCATTACCCATTTCGTTTCTGAGCTGGGAAAGTGATATTACCTCATTTGATTGCTCCTCATCGTCAGATGCAATGGAGGGGTCAACATGCTCAGAGACGCACGGCTCAGCAAGTTCGTCAGCCATGAAGCATATCTTTGCTGACTCGGTGGCCTCAGCTTCTGTTGATGAAGACTCATCACTGTCGCTCCATGTTGCCACCATTGCCTTTTTGTCGTTCTTCTTTTCTTTCCTCAGCGTGGGGCAGCTTGACTTGATATGGCCAGTTTGATGACATTCAAAGCATGTAATGGGCTTTGAGTTGTCCTTCTTGTATTTGCTGTCGCTGGACTCAGCTTTATACTTATCAAACTTTCTGTAAGGCTTCTTAGAATATTTGTCATTCTTTCTGAATAGCCTTTTCATCTTCCTTGTGAACATAGCCATCTCTTCATCATCTGTTGAGCTCCCATCAGTGGAGTCAGCTTTCATGACAAGAGACTTCTGCTTCTTGTCTTCAGACTTTTCCTTCACCTCGAAGTTTTTCATTGATATCTCATAGGTCAGCAGCGAGCCGATGAGCTCATCATATTTGTAGGTGGTTAAGTCCTGAGCTTCCTCAACAGCGGTCTTCTTTGCTTGCCAGTCTTTAGGAAGACTCCTGAGAATCTTCTTGACTTGTTCTTCCTCAGTGAAGATCTTCCCAAGTCTCTTGAGCTCATTTATGATGTTTGTAAACCTTGCATTCATGTCAGATATTCCCTCATCATTGTTCATTTCGAACAGCTCGTATAGTCTCATCTGCTGGTTCACCTTGGACTCCTTTACTTTATTGGTTCCTTCGTAGGTGACCTCCAGCTTCTTCCAGATCTCTTGCGCCGACTCACAACCTGAATTTTTATTATATTCTGCAGCATCGAGCGCACAGTGAAGCATGTTTATAGCCGAAGCATGATTTTGTAGCTTCTTGAGATCATCCTCTGTCCATTTGGCCTCAGCTTTAACAATTGTTTGGCCAGCCACAACTTCGACAGGTACAAATGGACCTTGGACTATGGATAGCCAGGCACTCATATTTGTAGCCTGAATGAAATTTTTCATCCTATTCTTCCAGAAGGTATAGTTAGACCCGAAGAATAGGGGAGGCCGAGTAATGGATAGCCCCTCAGGTAAGATCTGAGTTGTTTGGTTTCCTGGGAGAAACCGAGTGCTGTTTTCGCCCATTGTGGGGATCAGCTCAAGGTGGTTAAACCTTTTACAGTGAGCTTTTAAGCTCTGATACCACTTGTTGGTCCCTTATAATGTTACAAGTATAATTCCAAGGGGGGTTAGGAACAATTTAAAAAATTTTGTTAGGGCAGACTTCTTTTTCGTGAGAAAAAGGTTTTAACAGCGGCGCTGAGTGAATAGCAAGATACTGGCTTAGTCAACTGGTGACTAGGTCAGTTCTTTTACTTGAGTCAGGAGATAGCACTTAGAGTCTATTCCTGAGCTCAGATATTCAATGCGCACAACTCAGCTTGACCTCTTTACTTGGTCAGTTTTTGTTTAAGCAAGCAATAAATATATAAAGGAGTTTAAGGTTAGAAATATGTTACTCAGCAGATTTATCCAGGTTCGGCCTCTAAGCCTACGTCCTGTCCCCGGAACACGTTTCGAGCTTTCGAATTCTCTACTGAGCTCTTTAACGGTAGAGCATCAAACCTTTTACAATCTTAGAAACTGAGTATAACAAGAGTACCTTCCTCTATACCTCTACTCAATCCTAATCTCTCGCTGAGTACTATAACCGAGTACTCAGCCTCTCCTTTCTAATCTCTAGAAATGATAGGTGTTTGTCCTAAACAACGATTGCTAAGACACCTTAGATGATTGAATAATCACTCTAGACTTTTACACAAAAGATATGAAATTTAGTGTAAGATTGCTTTGCTTTTTCTTGCAGAACTTTGCGTAGAATTTGGTCAGCGTAATGGCTTAATCAAGTTCTGTGTTGAATGAAGCAACTGAAGGGCTCTATTTATAGAGACGTCTGAGGCATCGGTCATTTCGAATTTCGAAATAACCGTTGGAGGGAAACGGCTTCCTGTCGTTGTCACCCTGTCTTGCTCAGAGCTCTCGGCCAATCATATTTGAGTATCTTTTGTCCTCGGTCAGCTTTTGGTCAGCTCGGCAGAATGTCTCTCCATTTATGGTAAGGTCAACTAGACAGCATTCCGTGTCTTCTGAACTTTACCCAAAGTGGAAACACTTTGTCTGGAAGTTGTTCTTAGCCAGCTGCTGTCTTGTACTCTTTGTCGAATCAACTCAGTAGCTTCGTCCCGAAGTTGTTCCACGAAGGTCTTCTAGATCCTTCTTTTGCTGAGCTGCGTTTTGTACATAACGACAGCGTTTTGACATACGCGGGCCGAGTTGCCTTAAACTGTTTGACTTGGCTTTGACTTCCGTATTGGGCTTTGGGCCTTTTAATCTTTGTGTCTTATAAACAATTTAACTCAACATTGAACAAACACATTAGTAGAATAAATCAAAGCATTTAAACTTAGCATGTTTAGAATATTCTTTTAATTACACTTAAACAATTTTGCCAAATCAAAATTATGTGGAAAGGTGTTTCAACAATCTTTTCATTTCAGCCATTTGCTGATTGTACTTGGGTCTCTTTCAGACTCTTCGTCATCAGAAGATATGATTTGATTGCCATTATGATCTAGGCTCTGAGGCTTCTTCCCCTTATGCTTGTGACCCGAAGTCTCAGGTATGGTGTGATAAGGAGTTTCACCACTAGAGTTTGAAGTGGAAATGTTGGCTTTAACAACTTCGGATACTGCCTTCTTTAAGGCATCCCCCTGGAGCATATCCTTCATCATCTGTCTTAAATCCTCGACTATTACCATTGTAGGAGATTCTGTTGAAGGAACTGTATAACCCTGAATTGATTCTGAACTATCATCTGAATCACTAGTTGACATACCCTCTTGGAAATTATGTGGCTCTAGTTCGGATACTGATTTTCTATTTAAGCAACCTTTGCCCTGACGAGACCAAATTGTGCTTTTAAACGATCCTAAGACACGTAACATTTATTACGTGTTGTCTAAGACCTCTATGCATGATATGAATGATTATGATGTGTTATGTTTTAATCGAGAACCAAACCATCTGAATGGATAGACCAAAAGGATTGGCTCTATAAACAATTGTGAGAAGTAAATTAGGGAAATAAACGAGACTTTTTTTATAGAAAAAGTATGAAGCAGACAACTGTGTGTATTTACATGACAAAAGATATACAATAAGGGGGAAAATAGACATAAATAAATAAAGGAACATTATAGAGAGATCATACCTTCAAGCAAAGCAAAAGAAAAGCAAGGTCTTCCTCAGTCTTTATGGGAGAGCATAGATGCAATGAATATGAGTACTTATTCTAAGACTTATAAGCGAGAAATAGTTTGATTCCTATTACTATGGAGAAAAGTAAGAAATAAATGCAATCTGGAATTTAGGTCTTCTAAAGTCTTGATGTAGCGCACGAGCCCTCCCCGGGGGTCCTGTTAGTGGTAAGCTACCTTGTTCTATAAAAGAAGCTCTTTAGCCTGGTAGAGCAGGACAACCTTACTTTTAGTTTGAACTAGTAAGAAGATCAAGGTCATCCCGGAGTGATGTTCATGGATTTCTAGTCAAGTATGATGCCTAACTTCATTGCCTCATCCTAACCATCTTGAGAAACTCTTCTATGAAAGAAAGTCGACCCACTAAAGATCCCCGTTGAAAACTATATATCTCATTCTTAGTGAGAACAAGCCCAAACCTCATGCTATCGATCTTACTAGGTGGGCGAGAGAACATAGCCAAGCCCTTAACATAAACATATCCTCCTCCCCAAGTTGCTTTACGCTCTTAAACTACGCTCGCGGGTACTTTCTTTTTCTTGTGCCTACTCCTTCTGTGCCCCTTCCTCTTTCTTGGAATGGGAATTTCGGGCTTTTCGACGGTCTAGGTTCTGTGCTTTTCGATTCCAGTCTGGACTTTGAGTTTTTACTGAAAGCGCAAGTCATAGCCAAGGGTATATAGTGTTCTCGAAAGCAACTATATAATGATCTTTCAATATAGTGTGTTACGATTTTTTATATGAATTATGGAGGATCCGTTCTCTTGTTTCATAAGCTGAGGTAAAGAGCTTACCGCGAGTACAATCTCAGTCTAAAGAGATTTACAGGATCTTCTAAAGAGATTGGGGAGGATCTTCTAGAGAAGAAGAGAGCTCTAAGAGCATCTCCAATAGAGGTTGCTCCAAAGAGTGCCAAAAATTAACACATCATACTAAAATATAATATTTTATTAATTTAGTAATCCACATCACTCTTGACAACTTTTATTTAAAAATGCTCCAATAGTAAGCAACTTTAAAAGTTGCCACAATGACCCCACAAATTATTACTTAATATATAATTTATTTAATTATAAATATTGTCAACCAATAGTGAAATGAGAGAGAAATTCATAAAAAATGTGAACCAATAGTATTCAAGTAAATCAAATTTTTTATATTAAAAAATGTTTGATAACCTTTTGGCAATTTTTTTGGCACCCACCATCACTCCAATAGTATGCACCCTTTAAAAGTTACCAAACTAATTGTCACATCAGCTGATACTCTTTTGGGCACCTTCTATTGGAGATGCTCTAAGGGATCAGGCTTATCCCTATCCTATTTCTTTGTATTTACCTATCCTATTTCTTAGGATTTTCATTCTATTGAAGAAAAGATGGAGTAGTGTTTCACCTATGTTTTAATTTAGGCCAATTTCGTAATTAATCTACTTAATTTGGCATAAATTAAAATAATTGATGAAGTTGGGGGGAAATTAGGCAATTTAATTTGGTTTGGATTTGATATTATTTTGCCAATTGTATCTTTTGTATCAAAATGTGTGAGAAATTAGAAGTATTAGGCCGATATGGTAATTTACCAATTACTCTGGCTAAATTGGGTAATTAACCAATTAAATCAATGGTGGAGCTGCACAAATTCGTGGAAGTTAGAAAGTGGAGTAGTGGAGATAGTGGGGAGGTAGTGGAGCAAAAATAGGAAATAGTGGGTGAAAGCAGTTATGGAACTTCCTTGCTGAGCAGTTACAGAACTTACTTGCTAAACCGTGGAACTTACTTGATGAAACGTGGAACTTTCTTGATGGGCAGTTTCCAACATATTTTTTACAATATAATTCAGCAGCAAAAAATAGTTAATGGATGAAAGCAATTACAGAACTTATTGGAACTTCTTTGCCGTAACGTGGAACTTACTTGATGAACAGTTACCAACTTATTTTTACAGTATAAATACAAGTTTTGACAGCATGAAGAGGGATCCAACTCAAACCAATTCAACAAAATGAAATGAAATCAAACCAAATCCTAATAGAATTCAAACAATGCTCACATTACGAATTCTAGCTATTCCGCAGCCTTAGTTTGTTCATTCGAATTTCACTTTCAACTTGTAAGCTCTAGCTCCAGTCTTTCAGTTTTTATCAACAAAGTCATTTCAATACAATCCAAACAGTGTTCCTCTCTTTGAATTCTCTTTTTTGCAACATCTTAGTGTAGTCATAATCAGTCTTCTAGATTCCACTACAAACTTTAAGCACTTTATATTCTTTAAGCTTTTTTACTCTTTCGTTTGATTAGAAGTTAAATCTTAGTTCTTAGCTCTTTTTATAGTTTTTTGACAAAGCTACTGACACGCTCGCAATCCGATCCAATCCACACAAAAAGTGAAGAGAGATCCGATCCTTATAAGCGAAGAGAGATCGGATCCCTTCTCTGGCTATTTACTTTCTTACTTTGATGGATCAATCGGGGAAGAGTTGGCTCTCTCGCATCCTACTATCATTCCTTCTTGCTTTGTGTAAAATAAACGACCCAAAGCATGAGTCCTTTCTGCATGACAAGCAGAATTATAATTTTCTACATCTTCAATTTTTTATGTCTGCGGAATGGAAAGGAAGTTGTTGCCATTGTTAGTTAAGATGAAAGAAAGAGATAGATTGAAGAGATAGGTGGGAGACAAAGAGGAGATGGGTAGGTGCAACTGGGGATCATAAGGCGTTTAATTTTAAAAATAAAATAAATCATAAATTAAAATAATTGAAATGACAAAATTGCCCCTCTAACCTTTTGACTTTGACTATCATGTCATCTTATTTAACCGCGTTAGTCACTTTGGATTGTCTTTGCTAATCAACCTTAAGGTATATGTTTGTCAACTTTTAAACCATGAGGATTATGTTTGAAAATCGGCCAAATCACAAGGTTCATTTTTGTACTTTTCCTTAAATTTTATGCAATAAAATATATTTTCATGTTGCAAGTAAGGTTTTCAACCTTGTTGAGATTATTTCCTAATAGTTGAGATAGTGAAGAGATTATTTCTTTAGTGGTTTAAGATCAAAACCATCATTATCGTCACTGATCCATATCATCTTTGTTCGACAATCCAAAGAAAAAAGCACGTGACATAAGAAATAAGAGACCTTGCTCACTTTTAAATCACAAGGAAAGGAGAGGCTGAATATCAAATCCAAAATGAAGATTTCAAGGACTAAGCAATTGTGATATGATAATCAAGTGTTCGTCATAAAACTATTGATATTATGGTCAAGGATATGCTTAAACATTATAATATCTTGTTTATAATATTGGTTTCGAGTTTCAAGAACGTCAGTTGAAGAAATCACTTAAGACGAGTAAATTTTCTTACTCCGAACCTTACTCTAGGACTAAATCAAGTTTAGAGATTCACAAGGGGTATTTTATTTCACTTCGGGGCTTACTCTGAACCTTACTCCGAGAGCCGAACCATGCGAAGTAGTTTGTTGTTTCTTCTCCGGAACTTACTTTAGGGTCTGGATCATACCATTCTACATGGTATATGGACAAGTTTTTATTAGGATTTTTGTTTCTGTTACTTTTAGCTTGAAATTTTACTTTCAATCCCTTAAAAGTCTAAGTTAGTGCCTTATTATTTTAGGATATTTTAATATTTTATTTGGGTATTTAACCCCTAAAAACACAATTTGCAAGCAGTTTATGAATCGTTATCAACCAAATTGATTACTTTTTGAGGGTTTTTATGTGAAACCTCGAAGGACTTCAATTGAACTATCATCTTATTATTGGAGATTGGATTTCGGTCTTTGCAACTTAGTTTTGCAAGGGTTTTTATCTGTCCAACCTTGATCCATAAGCTTTCTTGAAAATTAAATCTAGTTGTCAAGTTTTCGAGGTACTAATACTTATTGATTCGCATCAATGCTCATATAGGCTAGTAGTGTTCGTATCAACTGACAAAATCAGAGGTTGTACTTATTCTCAACTTGCTGCCTTGCACGATTAAGTTTTCATATTCAATTATCTCTTTTCCCTTACTTCCTTTTCTCACTCTCAGAATTATAAATAAATTGGAATTATTGGATGAGGGATTGTAAGAAATTTACTTGACTGGTATATTAGTCTTGTGGCTAGCTAACTCATGTGAATCGGGTTTGTGACGATAATTTTCAATCATAAACTACTAAAGATATTCTAAAGCTAAATTTTAAGGACTTGTGAAACTCCCAAATTCACAAACTAAAACTTGTAGGAATTAAAAATCTTCATTTGATAAGAGGGATAAACCCTAACACACTCTTAAAGAGAAATTTTTTGATTGATAAAAGATTACTTGATTATATGAAAGAGATGAATTTATATTATTTCTAACTTAAAGGATTAAATTACATAAAAGCCTATCAACATAACTAGCAAAAAGAAGAATTCAACCATTTAGTACCTTAATATTTGGTATTTGTAGAGATACCAAAACTTGGCTATAAATTCTGGTTTCTTCTATGAAATATTTATGTTGGCATAGGGGACATACATACATTACATACACCTTGATAGCTTATAGAATGAATTGCTTGTTTGATGCAATCAAATATCTCCCATTCCTTGTTAAGATTCCTTATTTTATTTTTTTCTTGTATACATGTCAACATAATTCATTTATTCCAAAATGTAATGTTTCAAAACTTCAAGGACCAAAACAGAAATTTTACCAATTCTTCTAATAAGCTTATATTATAGTAGTAAGGGCTAAATTTATTTCAACCTTCTATATTATCGTGAGATTGATTATTATTTTTCTAAAAAACAAAAGCTCAAAATGTTTTCTTTTGACAATTAATCCAAGAGCTTAAATTATCAAATATTTCTTTCTAATAATGATATATCTTAAAGAAATTCATCAATGGGCTTTCTATTTTAATATGAATTAGTTCTATGTTGAGACTAATAATATAATGGCACTGTTTGACGAATAGATGTTAACGGTTAGCTGATAGTTCATTATCTTTTTGGTTATCTGATTTGACTAGTTGGTTATATAAACTTGTTTAGTAAAACTTAGTTGATTGCTAACAACTGTTTGGATAAATGACAAATAAAGATATGATAAAATATTTATTTAGGGTTAAAGGATAATAATTAGGATAAAAATGTTATTCAAAGAGATGAAACAATAAACTAATTGAAAAATCTCCTAAATTGAGATTTTTTAAAATTAGCTTTTTAGACTCAATAAGCTCTTTCAAACATCTCTTGAGCAAACAACACTATTAGAAGTTTGACTAATCAAAACTTATAAAGTGGCTCAAACCTCTAATTTTACTCCAAAAAGCTCTTTACTAAACAGAGCCAATATGTGCAAAATTATTTATCCTTTATGTTATATTAGGGGGCGTTTGGTTCGAGGTCTTTAGGAATGGGAATGGGAATGTGAGGGTTTCATTCCCTTTGTTCTTGTTTGTTTAACAAAAAAATTCATTCTCTTTACCCATTTTAGATTATATAATTACCCCACTTTAGGTTAACTCATTACCCCAAATCTTGTAGGGAATTGGATTCCCTTTCCCAATTTTTTTTGTTCTTTTTATTTTATCGAACCACAAATCTCTGAAATTTATGAAATTCCAGAATTTCTGAAATTTTTGAAATTCCAGAATTTTCAAAAAGTCCAAAATTTCTGGAATTTCTAAAATTTCTGAATTTCTGAAATTTCAGAATTTTAAAAATTTCAGAATTTTCGAAATTCTAGAATTTCTGGATTCTGGAATTCTAGAATTTCTGGATTCTAGAATTTCTGAAATTCTAGAATTTTCAAAATTCCAGAATTTTTGAACTTCCAAAATTTCTAGAATTTCAGAATATCTAGAATTTCAGCATTTCTAAAATTCCAGAATTTTTGAAATTCCAGAAATTCTAGATTCTGGAATTTCAAAATTTTTGAAATTCCAGAATTTTCGGATTCTGGAATTTTAAAAATTCTAGAATTTCAAAAATTTTAAATTCAAGTTCCAAAATTTCCAGAATTTAATAATTTTTGAAGTTCAAGAATTTTTTGAAATTCTAGAAATCTGAAAGTTAAAAAATTCCAGAGGTTTAAAATTGCATTCCCTTTGCTAAACATAACCAAACACATAGGAGAATCAATGCTTATTCATTTCCTTTCCTTTGGTTTCCCTTTCTTCATTCCTTTACCCTTACCTCATGTGAACCAAACGCCCCCTTATAGATTGAAATTATTTTTTTTATGTTCTTACAGATATAAAAATATTAAGAAACATAAAACTGATTTAAAATAAAAAAAAATTACACTAATATGAATTTTCTTTTTATGTTTGCCGAAATTGTACAAAGAATTTAATGAATTTATTTCTTAAAAATTAATTATCCAAAGCAAAATAAAAACATGAAATCTATACTATATATATATATATATATATAACAGCGGAAGCAGCGGAAGCAGAGAGAAATAAGCAGAAGTATTTTAGAGGTCTCTTTGATGAGTTGTCAACGTAGTAATTTAATTAATTAAAATAACTAATTTATATTTATAATATATTAAACCATTACTAACTCATTAAGTAAAATAATAAAAGAAAGTAAGAGTTACACAAAGATGAAAAAACACAAAGCAAAAAAAATCCAAAAGTCACAAATAAACTTCTGTATAAAACATGATACCTCTAAAATACTTCTCCTCATTTCTCTCTGCTTCCACAAAGATGAAAAAACACAAAGCAAATTAAATCTAAAAGTCACAAATAAACTTTTATATAAGGCATGATACCTCTAAAATACTTTTCCTCATTTCTCTCTGCTTCCACTATATATATATATATATATATATATATATATATATATATATATATATATATATATATATATATTGGACATGATCTGTTTCATGTGTTGTAGTTATTTTATTCTCAATTGTGATGTTGTTTTATTTTTTATTAAACAATAATTGTTATAGTTTCACCTTTCAGATCGATTTCCGTCGTTACCCAGGTTCTATACCTCTCGCTACCCTATCCACGTTTTCTGTTTTATTTGTCTTTTCTTTTTCAAACTGATTCCAATTTAAGAAATCTGATAGAAATAGAAGATACATGGACAACTAAAATCGGGAAACACAAAGTGTCAAAAATTACAAGAAATTCTTATGTTTCTCAAGGTACTTATTCGATTTTTTTTTTCGTATGTTGTAGTTATTTTTGTTCTCAATTATGTTGTTGTTTTATTTTTATTAAACAATAGTTGTTATAGTTTTATCTTTCAGAGATTAAATTCCATTTCCGTCGTTACCCAGATTTCATACCTCTCGCTACCTTATCCATGTTTTCTTTTTTATTTGTCTTTTTTTTTCAAAATGACTAAAATAAAGATTTTGTATATTTGCATTCTTTTTTAGTATATGTTGCTAGGTGTTATTGTTTTGATTATTAACTCTAACTAAAATTTAGATTTTCGGCTTTAGATGAACTCAATTTTTAGCTTTAATTGAAGTAGATTAATTTTTCTAATTCGGAGCCAGTTGAAATCCACTCATTTTTTTTAGTTTGAGTTTATATAACTGATATGGATTGTATTTTTTTATTTTTATGTATTTTGGTACAAATAGAAATAAAGTTTCACACAATATTTGTTCATTGAAGTTGGGGACATATTGAAAAAATATTGAAGAAGTATTGAAATATTATACTTAAAATGAAGTTTATTTCAATTATAAATTATATTATTATTATTATAATTATCAAGAAGTTATTTTTTCCCAGTTCTCTAGACAAAGAGACTGTAAGCGTCTAATACACTTGATAAGATGTTTATTCTTGAAGAATTTGGATTACGCTAGATACGAATTCTAAATGAAGGTAAATAAAAATAAATTTTTATGCTCAAAATCCTAAAAATGTACATTAATTATGGGATATTGAGATAATTGTTTGTGCAACATTGGCTTATATACTTTTTAACTATTATATTGTGGTTTGTACAGAATTGTTAGTATTTCAAGAGTTTTTAACAGATGAAAATGAAACATGATCATAGGACAAGTTGTTGGAAAATATTAATTAAAAAATATTATTATTTAAATCTCTTCCAATTATCAAATGTTGAATATAATGATTCTAATTAATAGAATTAATTTCACATATTAATTATAAAACGTTTTCTTGTACTGAGTGGTTACAATTGCAATTTAATTCTATTTAACTAAAATTAATTTATAGACTTAATACTTCATTAAGAAAAAATAAAAAAATTTAATTAATGGGAAAAAATATTACCACTTTCCTCTTTATATGATTATAGCTTGATATTCTCTCTTATTTTCGAAAAAAAACGATAAGAAGATAGTTCTCTCCTAATTATCTTTTTTATCCCTTCATTTTTATTTTCTATTCTTTCGTTTGTTTTTCTTGCTTACGAAATTCAAGAATATATAATTATTAGAAAATATTAATGAAGTCAAATAAGTGATATCTGCGAGCGTGACTGATATTCTATACAGTGAAAGAATGAAGAACAAATTGATTGAATGTCTTGATGAGATATTACGAGATGAAAATATGAGAAATCATCATCTTAAGTTGATTCAATTGGATATATTGGGTTATTGTAGCAGAATGAATAATTGAATTCGAATACTTGGTGATCATGAAATTCCATCAAGCAAAATGATTATCATCAAGATGAATTTGTGACTAATTCTTATGAATTTTATTTTTTTATATGTAACATAATGAATTGATATAGTTTCTTCATGTGCAACATTAGAAAAGTATTGATTGTAATAGTTTATAGCATAATACATTGATATTGCTTTTATTTTAACATAGATTGTAATTCTTTTGTATCGTAGATATAATATTTAATTTTAATTATAGTTTAATTCAATTTTTATTTAACATAGATTATAATTCTTTTGTACCGTAAATATAATATTTAATTTTAATTATAGTTTAATTCAATTTTTGGTTTTTCATTATATTCTAATATATTTCTTGATTAATCTTCTATTTTATTATTATTGTTTCACAGAATTCTAGTTATAAAAAAATATGAAAATGTATTAAAATTACTAAAAAGTACAAATCATTGAATTTTGTAAAAATAAATAAATCATTCATATTTAATTAAAATTCTATAAAAAAAATTAAAAATTAATTATTTTAAAAATTAATTTAATTTGAATTATCAATAAAAAATATATATTAATTTCAAATATACATAATATAACAAATTTTCATAGCATGATATAAAATTACTTAAAAGTAAATATATCAATTTATTTATTTATCTAAATTATATAAAAGTTTCATATCCCGTACATCGCACGGGTTTTCGACTAGTATCTTATAATAATAAAAACTTTGCAATGAACCACCTATGCATAATTTGAAGGGAAGTTTTTATAATGATGTCTACTTAAGAGAGAATTTCTATTCAAAAATCATATCCAATTAAGAAATTAAAAAATCACCAGAAATTATTTTAACTTTTATTTAGAATCTGCTTAGAAATGGTTTCCTCCACAGTCTACACAAATATCATATGCAGCTCACGTGATACACATTTATTATTCGGGAGATAAACGAATTTCTAATATAAGGTGCGTTATTTTGTTTGGCGACTCTGTCGTGATTGCTTACCACATCGGGTGAATTTACGGTTCAAGGGGGTACAAATTCCGCCGAATTGTGTGATTTATAGTCGGGATATTGAGGATAGTTGGCATCTTTTTGTGGAATGTCAGTTGGCGGTGGCTGTTTGGCAGGAGGTCGGGCTTAATGTTCTGATCGGCTCTCTTACTTTGTTGGCTCATAATGTTAGTCATCTAATTTTTTCTGTGTTAGCGGCTGTCGATCCTACGAGGGTTGGTTTGTTTCTTACTTTACTTTGGAGTATGTGGGGGCAGCGCAACGCAAAATTATGGGATAACACAGTGGAGTCGGTCAGTCGTGTTGTTAGGGGCTCAGAGGAAATCATTTCTGATTGGAAAAATGCTCAATTGCTGCGCAAGGGGCCGTGCCCGGTGGTTAATGTTCAGGTATGTAATAAATGGCATGTTCCTCCTGATGGGTGGGTAAAATGTAATGTTGATGCAAGCACTTTTGCTTCGTCTAAACAGTTTGGTGTAGGTGTCGTTATTCGTAATGCTGACGGTCCGTTCATTGCGGCTTGGGTTAATAAGAAGGAGGGATTGCCGGAGGTTCGGGAATGTGAAGCTTGGGCACTCCTTGAGGCTTTGATATGGACTGTTCAAAGGGGTTTTCGTAGAGTAATTTTTGAGACCGATGCTCAAGTAGTTGTCAATGCTATTAATTCTCCGTCTGTTGATATCTCGGAATTTGGGGATGTGATTGATAGTTGTCGTCTTTATTTTCGTTCCAATGATTCTTTTAAGGTCACCTTCATTAGGAGACATGCAAACGGGATTGCTCATACTTTAGCTAGAGAATCTCGTCTTGCTTCTAGTCCCGTTATTTTTGAGAATTTACCTTGTTTCTTAGCTGATGTAATCAATATTTTTTGCCCGGTTGTGGCCCATTAATGCAATTTCCTTTCAAAAAAAATATAATAATATCTCTGATAATAATTCTAAGATAAACCAATCACAAACTATACTACTTAAATTATTAAATTATACAAGGTATTATTATCATTAGAGGAAGGGGGATTCATCCTCAAGCAAGTCTTCAAAGCTCCATTGTAGAAGAAGAAGAAAACAAAAAGTTAAAGACACATAAGTAGCCATATGTCTATTATCTATTGTATAGAAATCTAAGTGTATCATGTATAAAGATAGCAAAAGTATACACGATCCGATTCCACTAGATAAAATCATCACAACATTTTAGTCTTTAGGACAGGTAAATTTTTGGGTTCGGTTAGAGTTGATATGCTAACCTAAAAACGACACAAAATGATACGAATATTTAAAATTATTGTTATATTTTCTCGTGTTTTTATGTCACTTTATTAATAAAGATAATAAAATTATAATTATTACTTACAAATATGAATCGAACATTCTAAATTGTTATAAACAGATTACATGAATCTCTAACATGATATTAGCGGACTTTTCGATGATTAGTATTAACATGTTAATTTAAAAATTGCATAAAGTATTTAAAAATAGTAACCTAAAAACACGATACGAAATCGATACTAAACACGATTATAACATAAAAGTTTTTGAGTTGGATTTGGGTTTGATATAAATATAAAATGACAGGACACGAACAGGAGGTCTAATCATGACTGGGCAGATTAAAATAACTTTTAATTGAGTTATAGAGCGAAGAAAGGTAGAGAGGATATGTATAAAGAATTGATCCATAATTGGCATAAAGGAAGAAATAACAATCATAAACGGCTAGGTTTTGTAATGTGCCCATTGACTATAAAACAACCAGACTCAAAAAGTGGAAGAAGACTTACAACAACAATTATTCTCACATTGAATTGAATTTATATAAGTCTTATCATTCATATAAATTTAAAAGAGAGTGTGCCAAAATCATTTGTAAAAAGAGTCTCTTACTTAACTTAAATAAAATGAAGTTATAAACGCACTAAGGAGTAGTTTAATCAATTGAACTATAAAAATGAGAATATAATTAAATTTCTCATTTGAAAGTGTAGTTTCGGCAGGCATCCAAGTTCTCAATTGAGCTTGGCAAAAAGTGAAAGTTTATTAAGGTTTGTTAAGCATACTGAAAGCTTAACAGAGGCATGGTTCGTACTTATTGAATAATAAGATTACACAATTCTCAAAGATTTAGTTTTATGGAGATGAGTAAGCAAAGATTTGTCATGTTCAATTATTCTAAATTCTATAAAATTATTTTTATTTTTATTAGCATATCATCTCAAGTGGTTCTCCATCTTGTCCAAACCCCTGACTTGTCTATGCATTGATATTACTAGATCATTGAGGGGTGTAAACAGCTGCTGCAACTTTCATGGGATGTTCGGTTGCATTAGGGGAGTAGGAAGAGAGAGTACAAAAAACTCATCCGCACAGTGTCCCGAATTTATGGCGCTCCGATTTTTTTATTATATAATATTTAACTAAATTATTTTTATTTTTTCATATGTCAAAAATTAAGTGAATGCTAAATATCTAGAGTATAAAACCGTCTAAGAATTTCAAAGGCCTAAGTTTTTTTATTATTATCATTATACAACATCTAATTAAATTATATTTATTATGTAAAAAATTAAAGTAAAATATTTTAGCATTTCATTTTCTAGAAATATTATTGTTATACGAAAGTATTAATTTTTTTTTATGAACAAAGCCCAATTTTTTCATTTAGCACAGGCTCCAAAAATGTTTAAGAGGGTCAACATTCTTATTATGAAGGTAATCGAGCCGCTGATTGGATGACGAATTTCACAGGAACTCTTTCATTTGATCATCACGAGTGTGGGTGACGCTTGCTGGCATCCAAACTATTCTCCTCGAGGATTTGAGTGGCTTGACCTTTCTACGTTTGGTTAGGAGCTAACTATAGTCTTATTTATTTTGTTTTGTTTGTTGTTTTGCTTTTTTTTTTTTTCTTCCTGGGTTTGACCATTCCCTTCCCTGGTAACTAATTTTTTTTACTAGAAATTTAGTTTGTTGAGTTTCATGAATTAGGCGCAACGTGTTGGTGGAATCGGATTCACAATTGCTAGTGTATTCTATTCAGCGAGAAACTAGTAGCAATTCGGCTCTGGATCTAGTTATTGAAGACTGCAAAATCCTTATTAAGGATATAGTTAATGTGTCAATTTCTTTTATTCGTAAGTCAGCGAATTTCGCTGCTCACTCTTTAGCCCGTGCAGCTACACCTGCTTTCGAGAAGATGGTCTGGAATTCAGAACCTCCTCCTTGTGTTTGTACTGCTCTTGTTTCTGATATTTAATAAAGTTGACTCTTCCTTGTCAAAAAAAAAAAACTCTTCTATTATAGGAAGCAGCTCTTGAGACGGGCGCAAGGAGCTATTTAAGATTAGTTATTTTTTTATTATTATTTTACATTTAAATTTTAATATTGATTTTAAATAATTATTTTGATATAAATACATATTATTAGTTCGACGAATTGGGCTGAGTTTGGGAATCAATTTTCTTATATTGGCCAGCCCGGTCCGAACCCGGTATAAATATAATGAAGGTTGGGCCAGTTCTTGAACAAGATATAATATAAAATCCGATTAGACCCGACCCAATCCAGCCAAATCCATGTCTACATCAAACTAAAATTATTCATTTGGAATTGAAATTCCCATCCTAATCCTCCTAATTAACCCGAAGCCTCAATTGGATCAATCTCTTGTATAATTCCAATCCTTCATTCATGTTGAGTTTTCTTTCTTTATCAACAGAGAAAACGGAACATCTTCAATAATAAAAGATAGGGTAAATTTCAAATAAAACTCTTGTGGTTTCACTAATTTTCAGATAAAGGACTGTGGTTTACTTTTTGTCAAAACGAGGATTGAGGTTTCGCACTAGGATTAATGCTATTAAAATCATCTTTAACGACCTGAAAATGAAAATTTTCAAGAATTAAAGTTGTTCAATGTCATATTTTTTATGGAACTACATTTTCGATTTTCGAAAATCATCTTTTTTAGAACTCTCTCTCTAAACATTAACTTTCTCTCTCTTTACCAAACATCATCTAAACAATCTCAAAATAAAAAAGTTGAAAAATTAAAGTTGTTTAGAATATTAGTAATTCTTAAAATATGTCATTTTTGAAGTCGTCAAGGGTGATTTTAATAGTATCAATCGAAAAAGTCCTTATTTTGCTAAAGTTCAAAACCTCAATCCTCGTTTTGATAAAAAGTAAATCTTAGTCCTTTATCTGAAAATTAGTGAAACCACAGGAGTTTTATTTGAAATTTACGTAAAAGATAAACTAGAACTAGAGAAAACTTTCTCTGTTAGAATTCAAAAAGTATTGAATGTTGATTCTCACTTCGCAAACTCATGTACTGATTTGTTATTATTTCGCTTTGACATGTCATGAAATTTGAGATATTTTTAGTTTTGTAATTTTGCGTGATGCATAATGCTAAAATTTATATTGTAACGTTACACATTTTTCAAATAATTTTTCAATTTTCGGTCACTTGTGGAGTGTCCCAATTAGAATGGGCTCTATTTATAGATCCATTTGGGCCATTACAACTCTGACATTAGTCTGAATCTGCAAACTTTGACTATAATATCTACTTTTTATTTTATTTTATTTTATTTAAAACTATGATCCTTTATTTTATAATATAAAAATTTATAAATTGATTATTATAATAGAGAATTTAAAGGGAAAAATTTTACAAATACATAAATATTTGAAAAATGATGCGTTTACAAATAAGATAAATATATTTATATGACTTTTTTCTTTAAGAAAAAAGAAAAGATATCATTAATCAACATGATAAACATCCTTACACCATACAACCTCCTACTAAATGGAAATAGAAAATGAAATAAACTAGTAGCTAAGCTATGAGCAACTTTATTAACTAGTTTAGGATAAAAAGACATTTCTAAATCATTACATCAGTATTGAATAAGATCCTATAGTCTTGAACCAATCTCTCAAACTCATTCTGGTTTATCAAGTGAAATCAATCCACCACAATTTTAACATTGATTTCGAAAGTGACATTATAAAGATCAAGCTCCAAAACCTATCTAATAACGTTCCTTTTTTTTAAAAAAGGAAAAGAAATCTGCGTTCATCAAAAGAAATAAGTTCCTGAAATAGTACAAACTCTAGGAAATTAGGAATAGTAAAAGAAATAAAACTGGGTTTAATTCGTATTGTTCATGAAACTGGGTTTAATTCCATTCAGATTGCATCAGATTCTCTGTCGACTATCCATCTTCTTTGCAAACAAGAAATTATTCATAACCGGATGGGTGTTCTTATCGATGATATTTTTGAAGAGATAAAGTCATTCTCACAAGTTAATTTTAGGGTTAATTACAAATAACTACCATGTGGTTTGGCCGATTTGCGATGTGGTACCTGTGGTATTTTTTTTTTTTTTTTGCAAACACAACCATGTGATTGTCACCGTTAGCAAAATCAAGGCAAATGGATGGAAACCGATAAGATGATGACGTGGTATAGGGGTAATTTGGGAAAAACGATTTTTATTTATTTATGATTTTTCTTTCCTCTCCTCTCTCCTTCTTCTTCTTCCATTATTTCTTCTTCATCTTCTTCTTCCATTGTTGTTCATCATCTTCTTCTTCTTCTTCTTCTTCTTCTTCTTCTTCTTCTTCTTCTTCCTCCTCATCTCTTTTCTTCTTCTTCCTCCTCTATTCTCTTCTTCTTCCTTTTTATCTTATTTTTTTCTTTTTCTATTTTTTTAAATTTTGGAAATTTCGAGAACTGGAAATTTCCAAATTTCCAGAATCCTGGAACATCTGGAAGACGGAGGAAGTTTCTGGCCAGGAGTAGACGGAATGGTGCCGGAGAGGAAGTTTCTACTGACGGCGAGGAAACGGAGGCCTTTTAACTGCGAGAGAGATTGCGGGATTGAACCGATGATCCGGCCAGAATCGCCGAGATTAAGAGCGATAACCTTGTCAGAGGAACAATAAACTCCGGCGAAGTTACAAGGATCATAGGTGAAGTCCCAAGAAGCAAAAAAACTGGAGCCAGGCATATCATCTAATGCCTTTCTAATGGATTGTAGAGATAAGAAATCAATAGGATCCAAAATTGCATGCACAAAGAATTTATATTGAAGAAGAAAAACTAAACAAAATACTAAATAAGAAGATACTGTGACATTGCGTATTTTTGTGTCCACCATTGAAGAAGAAGAAAGAACAACAATGGCAGAATAATAGAAAAAGAAGGAGAGAGGAGGAGAGAGAGAAGCAAGAAGATGAAGGTCAACTAAAAAAGTCAAAAAAACAAGTCAATTTTTTTTCCCCGAAAATGCTCATTTGATTTAACAGAATTTTTTCCGTTGCCTTGATTTTGCTAACGGTGACAACCACAAGGTTGTGTTTGCAAAAAAAAAAAATACCACAGGTACTACATCGCAAATCGGCCAAACCACAGGGTAGTTATTTGTAATTAACCCTTAATTTTATTCCTGAATGAAATGCAACAACCACATATGGTTACACATAACCTGACAGCCTGGGCTATTTCTCTTTCACATGTAAAAATCTTTATTGAAGATTCCTTTTTATCTGTTTTATCTTGTATTCAAACTGATCGTGATTTTTTTGTATTAATACAAGTGTTTTTTTTAATAAAAAAATTGGAGAATTTTACTTTTTCTAAATCACTATTGTAATATTGATGCGGAGCATCTCCTTCAAGGATCAAGTCCGGGAGAGGAAAGTCGAATGAGGAACCAAGCACGGAGAGTCAAGCGAGTAAAGGGGGAAAAACAGTACAACGCTTTGTGTCGAGGAAGATCTGATCCGGAGGGAGTGATATTTATTGGGTCAACAGCTAACCCACGCTCCGCGTGGGATCACTTAAAAAGCCTTGTGGATCAGCCTTGCTCCTTACTCCAGCTTCCTCATATTTACAACTCTGGCACTCCTTAATTACAACATTTTCACTCCTTAATTACCATTCATGCCACCTCTTTACCTCCAACCCATTTTACCCCTTTAAGTTTTATATAATTAATTATATGTTTTACCCTTTTATGTAATTTGTCAATTAGGTTTTTGGATGCTATAAATGCATCTCTTTCTATTGTAATAAATGAGTTAGTTAGCCTCTCTCCTAATGAAGTCAAATCTAAGAAGGAGAATAAGGTTGAGAAGGGGAAGAACAAGGTTGGAAGTTAGGAAGTTGAGCCGATGTCTGAGGGTGACAAGTACGTGTCTTCCAACGAGCCACCTAAAGGGCTTCCACCTTTGAGGAAGCTACCACATGACATAGCATGGGATCTGGGAGATAGTGCACCTAGCTCTACATATGGTGATTTGAGTTCTAAAGAGGAGGATGAAGGTTGATCTATGATGCCTATTGATAGCACTGATACACCTAGCACATACCACATGCAAAGGAATCAAGTCACTCACTTGGTAAAATTTGAACTTATTCTTTTGTGCTTTGTTTATGTGTTGGAGTCTTGGTTGTGTATGTTGAGAGAGAACATATCCTATGAGGAGTCCATGAGGGTGATCTTGTAGTGAAGAGTGTGAGCTTCATGGATTATTTGTTGAAGGGGAATGGTTTTCCGGGGGACCTAGAGAAGATGGAAGGAATTAAAGACTTGTGGAATAGTGGCCAAGTTAGTAAAATGGCAAGTCTTGAAGTTCTAGGATTGTTAGCCCATGGTGAGGAGGGAGCTAATATGAGTGTGCTTGAGTTCACTATAAAGTGGGTTGAAAAGTGTCGCCGGAATATTCCATTCGACATCGGTCATGGGCAAGTAGAGGTTCATCATGGTAGCCGGGTTTGTGGAGTGAGTGATATCGAAGTATGGGCATATTCAATTAAAAAACATGTTTGGGTTATGAAGAGTACTCAAGGAATCACTCCAATTTGGGTTGATATATGTCGTCAGGACATTCCATTTGAGGTCGGCTATGAGCGACTGGAGGTTGAACCTAGCATTCGGGTTGATGGAGTGAGATATATAGAAGTCCGGGAATATTCAACTCAAGGTCATAATAGGGTTTTGAAGAGTGCTCAAGGGATCACTCTAAATTGAGTTGAAATGTTTCGTCAGGACATTTCATTCGAGATAAGCCATGAGAAGAGAAGTGATAACAATCCAAATTATTCTTGAATGAGGAATAAGGGAAAATTAATAAAAATAATGGCAAACCATTATTCCTTCTAAAAGTGGGATTTATGCATGATTAATATGGAATTAATGATAATTAATGCATGATTAATGCATGGGTGAATATGCAAATAATGAAGAAAAAGGAAGTAATATCTAGCATTATGCCACACCACATGGACCATGACGAGACACGTCATAACAAGATACGCCCGATGAGAGCTAGTAATGTAGACCCGCCATTGTTCTCAAGGAGATCGTACATACGCCTCGACGGTTCTAAGAATACCAAAAGGCGCACTTATAACCATCCATGAATGAGAATAAATACAATTAAATGGCAATTAATAGCCATTAAGGGGAATAAATACTTGACTGTTCGAATACCCCAACTCTGAGGTTTTCAAGGATAAATGTTGGGATTAATGGAGAATTGATAGCAATTAAAGATGAGTAATGACATGACTTTTCACTTGCTTCCCCATTAATGTTGAAGGTTACAGAAACCTATATAAATATCCCAGTTTGCTGGAATCAAATGTACACTTACTGATTCCCTACTTTTGTGCTTACAGTTTATTCTCAGAAATATTACTGACTTTAGCATCAGAGTGCCCTGCGCCGATCCCAACGACGCCTCACAGAGAAGTGCTCTGATTAAGTATTTATTCACAAGTTATCAAGAAGGTGATGGGGAATCGTCGAGTTAGTGAAGTAAGTGATATAGAGGTCCGGGCATATTCGACTCAATGTCATGTTGGGGTTTTGAAGAGTACTTGTGGGATTGATCCTATTTGGGTTGATATGTGTCATCGGAACATTCCATTTGAGGTAGGCTATAAGCGGAAGAAGATGGTGGTGAATCGTCAAGTTAGTGATGGGAAGATCAAGAGGATCCAAGGGTGGTCCGTTCAGCGAAATGTAGGGCTTTGGTAGACCATACAAGCAAGTGTTGGGGAGTAGTTTGACAAGCTTCCCCAAGACACACCATTCGATGTTGGTAGAGATTGGAAGATGAGTACCATGGAGGATGAGAACCCAGGTGAGGCACTAGTTGAGGTGGAGTGGACTTCTTGAATTAATTTCGAACAACATCTTGGTTCGACTTGAGAGATTGGGGTTCGCTCAAAGTGAACACGTCTCATCAATACGTGGCAAGCAATTTGGGGTCAAGTTCTTTTTAAGAGAGGTTGTATGATGCAGAGCATCTTACTTCAAGGATCAAGTCCGAGCGAGGGAAGTCGGAGGAGGAACCAATCACAGAAAATCAAGCAAGTAAAGGGGGCAAAAATAGTCCCACGCTCCATGTGACTTAACCCACACTCCGCGTGGAGGAAGATCTGATCCGGAGGGAGTGGCATTTATTGGGTCAGCAGCTAACCCATGCCCCGAGTGACTTTTGTCACGCTCCGCGTGGGGTCACTTAAAAAGCCTTGTGGATCAGCCTTGCTCCTTACTCAAGCTTCCTCCTATTTACAACTCTGCCACTCCTTAATTACCATTCATGCCACCTCTTTACCTCCAACCCATTTTACCCCTTTAAGTTTTATATAATTAATTATATGTTTTACCCTTTTATGTAATTTGTCAATTAGGTTTTTGGATGCTATAAATACATCTCTTTCTATTGTAATGTTTAACTTTTTGTCAATATAATTTTATCATCTTCTTCATGAAGTTTTTGTTAAGGTTTTAACCTTCAACAATGGGGAATTCTTGATTTCCTACAGATTTAGTCCGTAAAACCTAGAATTAACTCCTTCAAATTTAGCTTGAGAAGAACCTCTTTGTTAGTTTAAGATTAAAACTAACACGTCCCAAAATAATCTATAGCAAATATCTTTTGGGAAATAGAACTTAGGGCCCGTTTGTTTTACCTACTGTTTGCTGTTGGAAAAAGCTGCTTTTCCAAAAAAGTATAGATTCTCTATTTTTGTAAAAAGCTGCTTTTCAGGTGTAAAAGACAAATATGAGATCACTAACCAAACACCTAATGATGTTTTTCATGTGTAAAGGACAAATAAGAGATTACTAACCAAACACAAACTCTTCATTTTAAAGTGAAAAGACAAACAGGAATATGAAAATGAGCAATCAAACACCCTCTTAATCATCTACATATCTCACTATCAAAATGAGACGAAATTTTTGTAGCTGTAGAAAAAACTGTTTGGTCATTTTTAAGATAAAATAAAATGTTACATGAAATGAAATGTATCAAAATTCATTCCCCCCTAACTTTTCCTCCTTTGAATATTACTAGGACGACTCCCTCGCGTTGCTTCGGATATTTGAAAGAGATAATTTACACTTAGAATAAAATTAATAAGAAGAATAAAAAAAATAACATAACATAATTTAAACAATTATCTAAGAATATATCATGTTAAAAATTTAGAAATATGATAGGTAAATATAATAGTTGCGAAAGTTATCATCAAACCTAACATATAGTTCCATTTGAAGACATTTTTAAAAGTCTTATGCACAATATGAGATGATGCTTTGGAAACCTTTTTAAGCTACAAACATAACTCAATAAAAAGAATATTCAATTCATAATATGGTGAGAGAGTATGTAAATTTCAAATTTGAATAACAAATAGAGATAAATTAATCTTTTATCATAGTTGGCCAGGTTAAATTGAAAAGTGATCAATCATTTTCATCTCATCTTTAACTCATTGTACACTTATTTTAATCCAATTGATTCAATCAAAACAAATTTGACAAAGACAAATCAATATCATCTGTGCTTAAATCCCTTGTTGGATCGTTATGCTTATTCATCCTAACTTTGAATGATGCAAAATTTATAAGGTCTGTATTTATTTGAATACTTTAAAAGGTTTAAATTTATTATAAGAAATAATTGTCAAGTCTTAACAGTATTACCACTGAACTTTATATTTTTTAACACCGGTGACCACTCAACACCTCAAAACAATCATTGACGGCCTCAAAATAAAAAAATTCGAAGAGTTAATGATGTTCTAAGAAACTTTAATTCTTGAAATTTTTTTATTTTGAGGTCATTTAGGTGTTGTTTAGTTAGAAGATAGAAAGTTAATTTTTAGAGAGAGAAAACTCAAAAAAATGGGGTTTCGTGGTAAATGTCGTTCTGAACAACTTTAATTCTTGAATATTTTCATTTTGAGGAGTTAGTTAAAATTGAGTGGTCACCGATATTAAAAAGTCTAAAATTCAGTGGTCATACCATTAAGAATGGAAGTTCAATGACTATAATGTTGAAATAGGTAAAGTTCAGTGGCCATAGATGTAATTTACCCTATTTCTATACATTTCTCCCTTCCAAAAAGCTACGTCGTTTTTGAAGTAGCTAGATGGTCAATTTGTCAAAATTAGAAGGATACAATTGGTATCCAAAAAATCTAAATTGATTGAATTTTATTGTTCATATCCCACTTCTCTTTTAACTCTATAGAATAATAACTAGTTTCAAGAAAAATGTGTCACATCCGTGTCCCTAGTTTTAATTATTATAGCCTAATATCATGTTACACTATATTTATTTATTGATTGGAGAGTTAATTGAGTATTATGGACATAGTTTTGGAGGTTAATTTCATGTTTTAAGTGTAAAATTAAAAGTTTGGGGTAAGTTTTAAAAGAAGTTAAAGTTTAGAGGGACCAAAATAGATATTATACATATTGGGAATCAAAATTTCCACATTTCTAGACCTGAATTTCGTCCATATCAATGTGTATAATTTCCAAGCTTTAACTCCTCCATCACATTGTTCTTCTCCTTCTTTATTCTTCAATTACCCCAAAATCACCAACCTTTGATCATATCTTGATATCTATAGATTGAACCGTCGGATCGAGCTGATATTTTTACAGTAGGTTCTAGACATCCTAATACACACTTTGGTCGGTGGGATTTTGATTTGGAAATTTCTACATTTGATTCGACCTAGGCAGATTCTAGTATTGGATTTGAGGTTTTAAGGTGTTTTTCTCTCAATTAGTGCTAAAGTAAGTAATTATCAACTACCCTTTTGAGTTTTTATGTATATATATATGTATATACAACTCTATATTTTCCAGAAAATTAAATTTTTGTGGTGATTTTTGACATGCATTTGATTAATTGGAGTTTTTATGAATTAGTTTTTAACATGAGCTTAAAGTTAAGTTCAAATAATTATATATGTATTTGCATGTTAATTTTAACCTATAATATATAATTATATATACATGATTTGGATTTTGTTTTGATAAACTTAGTATATTTGATTAATAGTTGTGTAAGATTTGATATTTTGAGTAGAATTAAAGAAAAATGTATTGAGAAACTTTATGAAAGTTGATTTATGAAGAAATATGTACATATATATTAAGTGATTTTCTATAGATTTATTTCTCAAAGTAAATTTTAGTTTTAATTAAAGATTATTAAAATAGAAATTTTGATGATTTTATGAATTATTGAAATAAAGTATTTATATACGATGATTTATGTGCTTATTATAAGAAATTGAAGTTAGTGTTGATAAGTATATTTTAAATTATTTATTGGTGATTTTAGTTAATAATGATTTATGATTTAATATTTTGGAGAATCAAATTGAAGGAAAGTACTTAGAAATTTTATGATATTGATTTATGAGGGATATATATATATATATATATATATATATATATATATATATATATATTTCTGATTTTAATTATATTAAAGGAGTATTTGATTTTAAATGATTTTGTATTTTGAGCAATTTTTAGAGAATATTTGAATAATTGTGGCTCTTTTGCGGAAGCCAAATGGTTTATGGTTGTGAAATAATTATGAAATTTGATTGTGAAAAGAGATTTGAGCATATTATAATTTTATGATATAAGATTTTTAGTATCCCTCAAGAGTAATCCGGATAGGTGGTTTTTATTAAAGTCTGTATTTAGTGAGAAATACGGCCTGTGTACACAGCTAAGACCTAATAGGGCATGGCAAAGAAGTGTTGAGTAAGACCATGCAGGGTTAGGCAAACTTATGAGATATCTCGATTCTATTATATTGTGGGGATTGATACATATGGGGATTATCTCTCGGATGGATACAATGTGCAAAGTATTTATTGATATACGATTTGCGAAATATTTATTGATATATGGTTTGCGAAATATTTATTGGGATACAGTCAGGGCCGTTCCTGACCTTTTAGAGGCCCGGGGCGAGATAATAAATTTGGGCCCCCATACATTTTACTCTTCTTCTTTTTTAAGTTGGAGGCTGAATGATTTTATTATTATAAGGAATAAGGTACTAATTTAGTCATATGGTTATTAGGAGATAGTAATTAGCATTCATACACAAAATAGTGCAATTTTAAGCTTAACGTTTATCAATTGGTACATTTTCAAGCTTAATTGACGAAAATGCGGTCTTTTATGTGTAATTATTCTATCATTACTCCAACCTCCACCGATCTAGTCGCTCAATATGGAAAAAACTCATTTTTGATGATAATGGAAAAAACTCATTTTTAATCAACTAGGTTTGAAATTGCACCAACTCGTAAACTTTATGTTTAAGATTGCAATATTTTTTATACGGAAGCTAAATTAGTAGTGCAATAGTAATGAGTATACTAACTAGAATTATTTGTTTACTAAAATAACAAGTATATGTGTCATGCAAAATTGCAAGAAGTAAATAAGTATATTATTTTTCATAGTGATAAACTAAGGTGAGGGGGGAAAAATATTTGAAAGTAATTAAAAAATGGGAAAAAAAGAGGTTCGAACCATCAACCTCAATAAATGAAAAAAAATATATTTGATAGTAATAAAATAAGGTGGGTGAGGAAAAAAATATTTGAAAGTAATTAAAAAAATGTGAAGGATGAGGCTCGAACCCTCAACCTCAAAGTTAAAATGAAATCACTAGGAAACTCCTCCTACCAACTGAACCAATTAATTCTAATGTTACATATTCATCTCTATATTTATATATATACTATAAAAATATTTTATAAAAACACTACAAAAATATTTTTTTGGCCCCTTATCGTTATGGGCCCTGGGCGGGCGCCCCTCGTTTCATAGCCTAGGGCCGGCCCTGGATACAGTTGGTGAAGTATTTATTGATATACAGTTTATGAAGTATTTTATTAAGATACAGTTTATAAAGTATTTATCGAAATATGGTTAATTGCAAACTTATTTATATTGTGTAGTTGAGATTTTAAACAAATAAATCTATATATATATATATATATATATATATATATATATATATATATATATATATATATATATAGCTATTTTGAACACAAGTTTTGGTATCAAGTACTTTAACACGGTGATTTCCGTTTTGACAATGTGTGATATTTGAGAAATAATGCTTATAACAAGCTTATGATATTTTAAAGTACATATTTGGTTAAACGTACTATTTTAAGTATTTTACTATGGTTTAATCCATAAAGTGTTCATTTTTAAGAATATGAATTTTATATGATGCGTTTTGAAAATTAAACTATATATATAGTTATTTTGAGTATAAGTACTTTATGTAGTTGATAATTGCTTACTGAGATTTCTGTCTCACGTTTTTAAATGTTTTAATGTTTTAGGTGAGAAAGGGCAAGGTATAGGAGGAGTTACGGGTTGATAAATAAGGTTGAAGTATCAAGTGATGGTTTTGTCTTTAGTTAGGACATTAGTCTTTCATTTGGAGATTTGATTGTATTGGATAATATTTTGAGACTTCAATGTAGTAGAAATATGAATTTATTTTATAATAAGAAGAATTTTAAAAAGTGATATTATGATATTTGGATAATTTGGAGACTTAAAGGTGTTGATTGTGATCTTTTTATTTCACGTCCGATGCCGATTGAGGTCGTTTTGGGTCGGGTGTGACAAAATGTCTAGTATAGATCATAATATTTTAATATTATTTTTCCAAATTTAAATTTTGTCGATTCATATCAATACTGAAAAAATGAATTTGATCCATCATTATAAATCAAGACTTATTAAAATGGCTTAATATATAGTTGTTCTGGATTTGTTCAAAAAGTTTGATTGGCTCATTGAATTTATATGGTGTTTTATTAGTCTCATCAATTTATTTAAAATAATCTATTCGTTACCTGAATTTGTTTAAGGACTAATTACAAATCTAGCCCAATTAAGAGGGGTCATTTACATATCTAACCCACTTTGCTTCCATCTTACCAAATTAGATCATTTCATCCATTTTGGACAAAATTACCCTTAGTTCTATTGATCGATGGATCTGCTCCTGCTTCTTCTTCTTCTTCTTCTTCGGCTTCTTCTTCTTCTTCTGGTTCTGGTTATGGTTCGTTCTTCTTCTTCTTCGGTTCATCTTCTTCGATTTCTGATATCAATCGTTAGCAATTTTTGAGATTTTTGAAGTATTATGTTCAATTTCCCGTAGAAATTGTATGTTTTTAGCTTATACGCCTGCTTTTCTCGCTGGTCTTGCCTCTTTCTTCATCTGTAATGGTATCGTTTCAATTTTCTATTTTTTCCACAATTTTCCACCATTTTTCTCCATTGTTGTCGCATTTGTGACGAAATTTGTCGCATTTCGTCACAAATGCGACAACAGTTGTCGCATTTCGTCGCAAATGCGACAACACTTGTCGCAGAGTCACAAATGCGACAACACTTGTCGCAGAGTCACAAATGCGACAAGAGTTGTCGCATTTGCGATGAAATGCGACAACTGTTGTCGTATTTGTGACGAAATGCGACAAATTTCATCACAAATGAGATAACAATGGAGAAAAATGTTGGAAAATTGAGAAAATTGAAATGATACCATTATAGATGAAGAAAGAGGCAAGACCAGCGAGAAAAGCAGACGTATAAGCTAAAAACATACAATTTCTACGGGAAATTGAACATAATACTTCAAAAATCTCAAAAATCGCTAACGATTGATATCAGAAATCGATCTATCGATCAATAGAACTAAGGGTAATTTTGTCCAAAGTGGATGAAATGGTCTAATTTGGTAAAATGGAAGCAAAGTGGGTTAGATATGTAAATGATCCTTCTTAGTTGGGCTAGATTTATAATTAGTCATTTGTTTAAAGTGACATATAAGCCTTTTGAACTTGATTATAGTGATCCACTTGCCCCTAAACTTATTCAAAGTACATTAAAATTTGTCTAAATTTAAAAAATAAAAATAAAACTTAAAAAATAAAGGTCTAGTCGTGATTCTAAGTTTTTAACAAATTAACTTCCTGTTTTGTAGATTTTTATGGCGTTTTTATAAATTTAAGGATATAATAATGACACTTTACGAAAGTTTAAAAGGCTAATAAGACACCATATAAAATTAGAAGGTCAATCAAAATTTTTGGACAAGTTCAGAAACAACTGATATATTAAGCAAATTAAAATTTTAAATGAATCATTGTTCGTGTAACATTACATGAATAGTATAGTACATTAGATGAATAGTCTTACATAAATATGATAGGTACATACTAATATAAGGAAATAATATTATAGCATGTTTAATAAATATGATAGGTACATACTAATATTATAGCATGTTTTCTGGGAGATTCGGAATGGGAAAGTTTGTTCCCAAGCGCCAATGTAATACATCTTACACGATATGGGTTTGATCATTGTCCTATCCTCTTGGACACACAAGGACAACAGAATGCAGAGAAGCGGGCCAAGCAGTTTAGGTTCGAGCGTATGTGGATAAGGGAACCAGCCTATCGGGACATAATAGCAGAAGCGTGATGCTTTAATCCGAATAACAGGAGGGTGGATCAGAGAGTGGAGGAATGTGCAAAGCGGCTCCAGAAATGGAATAAGGAATCATTTGGGAATATCCAAATGCGAATCCGGAATCTGAACAGGAGCTGTTAGCACTATAGAACCAAGAGCGATCTAGCACGAATCTGGAAATGCAACGGTGCCTAACTGAGCATATCACAGAAATGCAGTTGAGGGAAGAAGTGATGTGGAAACAAAGGGCGCGAATCGCGTGGTTGCGGGAAGGCGATAAAAATTCGAGTTTCTTTCATGCCCAGGCGTCGATCAGATGAAGCAATAACAGATTGCGATGATTGAGAAATAGCAATGGAGAATTGACTGAATCGGAGGATGAAATGGGCGTGATCATTGAAGAATATTTCAGAAATATATTTACTGCAGGACAGACCCAAGGGATAGACGAGTTCGTGGGGAATATTTCAAGATCAATAACGACATATCAGGCTATGAGGCTTACTCAACCGTTCTCAGAATCATAAATTAAAGGGGCTCTCTTCTAGATTCATCCGGAGAAAGCACCAGGACCGGACGATATGCCTGCTCTATTTTATCAAACTTACTGGAATATCGTGGGCGAAACTGTCGTAGAAATGGCTTTGAATTATTTCAAGACTGGAATTTTGCCCGACAAATTGAATCACACCTATATTACCTTAATACTGAAGGTGCAGAACCCGACTAGAGTGCATGAGCTACGCCCCATTAGTCTATGCAACGTACTATACAAAGTGATCTCAAAGGTTCTTACAAACTAGTTAAAGGTAACCTTAAATAATGTCATTTGTGAAACACAGAGCGCCTTTGTACCAAGGAGAGCAATCACGGATAATACCCTTATTGCTTTTGAGGTCTTTCATTCTATGAAAAAAGGCTTAAAGGCAAAAAGGGTACTTTTGCCTTCAAATTAGACATGAGTAAAGCATATGACCACATTGAATGGGATTATTTAGAGAAGATTATGCTGAAGCTGGGCTATCCGAACCGCTTTGTGAATTTAATTATGGGATGTGTTAAATCTGCAACCTTTTCGTTTATGATAAATGGATACCCCAGGGGGTTTGTAAAGCCGGAAAGGGGAATTAGACAGGGGGACCCTTTATCGCCTTATTTGTTTTATGTGCAGAGGGCTTATCAGCCAGAATTGACAGGGAAGTGCAAAGTGGAAGATTGTAGGGTGTGAAGGTGCGGCGTGAATGCTCGGTGGTGAGTCACTTGCTCTTTGCAAATGACCTACTTATTTTTAGGAGAGCAACCATGAATGAAGGAATGGTGGTGCGAACTATCCTTGATGATTATGAAAAGGCATCAGGGCAAATGGTGAATTATGAGAAGTCCGACATATCATTCAGTGGAGGGGTGACCCAAGACAGACGGGATTTGTTCACTTAGCTCATTGGCATCAATGAAGTGGGAGATTTTCCTAAATATCTAGGAATGCCAACTAGCATTAGGAGATCAAAAAAAGCAGTCTTTCAGTTCTTGCTGGAGCAGTTGAGCAAGAAGATCTAGGGATGGGGTGAGAGATTGTTGTCACAGAGAGGGAAAAGGGTTCTTATCAAGGCGGTGGCACAATCTATTCCACAATATCTACTGTCGTGTTTTATTGTGCCTCATTCTTTTTGCAGGGAGGTGCAAAATCTGATAGGGAGATTTTAGTGGGGCGGTACGAAGGAGAGGAAGGTGATTCACTGGTTGACATGGGATGTCGTGTGCAAGACTAAGAAGGAGGGAGGATTGGGATTTAAGTGGTTTGAATCTTTTAACCTGACTATGGTAGCTAAACAGGTATGGAAGATGATCAAAAGTCCAGATACGCTATGCTCATGCGTATTTAAGGGTAAGTACTTTCCCCATATTGAACTTGTGGATTTTGGATGTAAAAACAATGATAGTTATGTTTGGAAAGGCTTAATCAAAGCACGCGATTTGGTTAAGCGGGGGATGTGCTGGAGAGTTGGTAATGGGAGGAGTGTGGATATATGGAAATCCAATTGGGTACCAAATCTGAATGCGAAAAAACCATTGACAAAGTTAGGAAGTACCCAATTTTCCATCGTGGACAGTCTGATTGATCCAATAACGGAGCAGTGGAATGTTGGAAGGCTACGTGCTACCTTTAGTTCCGACGAAGCTATCCAAATTCAGAAGTTGCCTATCATCCATCGCCTACCACATGATGAGCTTTATTGGCCAACATCCAGAGCGTGAAACTTCATTGTTAAAACAACATATTTTCTGTCGAAGGAAGTGCGAAACATTGAGGCGGGGAGAGCGTCTAGTTCGGGTATTGGGAATGGAGAATGGGAGTGGATCTAGAAATTAGAGTTGCCATCCAAAATTAAGCTCTTTATTTGGCGAGCATTCATGGAGATTCTACCGATCTATCAGCAGCTAAGGGGAAGGGGAATTCGAGCCCCGGAGGTCTGTCCATGATGCGGGATTGAGGAGGAGACGGGATACCATGCACTTATAACTTGCCCCGAGGTAAAACGAATCTAGAGGAACTTTTTGGTACTGATAGGAGATGGAAGTCGAGACAGCAAGGTATGGGACGCTGGTTCGAATGGATGAAATCTTTTATGAACAACAAGGAGATGGGACAGATCGAAGCAGTGGCGTGGCTTATTTGGTTCCGTCAAAACCAACTCATCCATAAGGCCAATGAGATAGTTGAGGAAGAGATTACTGAGCGTGCGGAAGCAATCCGGAATGAATGGAGAACGGCTATACATCATATTGAGGTACACAGCTTGAACCCGGAAAATGGAAATCAAATGACAATGACGGATAATACGAGATGGAGGGCACCACCCGTGACAATGGTTAAGGTAAATGTGGACGCATCATGGTTGGATGGAGTTCAGGGAGGAATTGGGGTGGTTATACGTGATGAAGAGGGAGAAGTGATGCTTACTGCTGCGATCCCGACAGGGATGGTGCTGAACGTGGAAATAACAGAGCTGCAGGCGATGATGAAGGGCCTGGAGATTACGAAAGAAGCGGGATGGCAGAGGCTCATTGTTGAAACGGACAATGCAAATTTAGCAGCAGCAATGGTAGAGACTGAGAATGTAACTGGCGGAGGCACTATGCTGTTCGAGGATGCACATCAACGTATTAGAGAGTTTGTCGAAGTCCGCTTTTCACATGTGAAACGGAATGGAAATGCTGTAGCACATGCACTGGCGAAAATGGCTAGAATTATTAGCAATCCCACTATTTTTATTGAAGAGGCTCCTTTTGAGATTTTGGAACTCTGTCAGTAGGATAAATGTAATCTAGCTTTGTTTTAGTAAAGAGTATTCTTTCTGATAAAAAAAAATAATAATATGATTAGATTAATTTATGTTAATTTGTAAAAAAAAACTATCGATAAATCCATAGAAATATATTGATTAAATTAACATTCATGTAAACAAGATATATCGGAGTTTGGATGGCTGATTCATGATTGTCGGGCTATTTTGTGATCCAACCCTTTTTTTTATATTGTCTTTTATTCATCGTTTAGCGAATAGGATTGCACATTTAGTCCTGTTCTAGTGCTAGCGATTTTTTTGTCAAGTAAGTATCAAACGTTGTTGTTATTGAGGATGTCAATCCCATAAATATGAATATCCAGGTAAAAAAAACATTTATGGATAATGTTTATTATTAGATTTATTGATTTTTTTTTTTTTTTAGAAAAAGTTTATTAATACTTACTTGAATATAAAAAGTTGGCTTTTAAAGAAAAAAAAAAGGGAAAAGTTTAAACAAAAATAGAATGATAAGCATAAACTAAACAAAACTAAAAGTATAGGTATGATGAGATTTGTGTAATAGGTAGTTTTATCCAGATTTTTCAAATTAAAATGATAGGAATGAGAGAATTAAATTTAGGGGGCCACCAATCCACTACCTATCTAATAATATAATATAATATAATGAAGCTTTTAGGTGGAGTAATGTAATGTGGGTCCCTTCTCTTCCCTTTTATTATTATTATTATTAGCTGTGTTTCCATTTCTTTTTTTCTTTTATTTTATTTCTCCACCAACTACTACTGCTACAATCTAATCACAAACCATTGCTTTTCTTGTCATAATCTTTTTATGTGATTAATTACGCCACAAAACAAAAAATTAACACCTTTTTCTATTAATTTTATTTGATACTTTTAGCTTACTTACTTTCATTTTTATTAAATTTTATCCTTTCAAATAATTTAAGCTTAATACACACTTTCTACATTAGAATGAATATATACTTCGTTATACCATTGACCAAAAAAAAAAAAAAAAATCTTAGCTATTGTATTATGTTGTTAATCGAATTATCTTGAACAATCAACTCCTTGATTATATTTTTTAATAAAATTAGAGTTTATAAACTAAATGTATCAAAATTAATGTTCATAATGATAACTAAATAAATTAAACTTTACTTTTTTTCCGCATTAAGTAGCATTATTTATTAATAGAAAATGCATGTTAAAGCTATTGATTACTCGCAATCAAATTTTAATGAATTGACTTCTTGATTTTTTATTTGAATATATTTTAATTATTTTAATTATTTATTCATATTAAATTTATATTTATCAAACTGTTAACATCTCATTCAGTTAAAAGAGAATTATTTTATTTGCATTTAAAATCATAGTATTATAATTCAAAATAAAGTTTTTTCGTCTTTTTACAAGTATAAAAACTATCTTTAAAATGTTAAAAATGTAAATTTAAAATATAAATAAAATGAATACATTATATTACTCGAGATTTATATTTAAAGTTAAATTTTATAATTGTGATAAAAAGAAAAATTTAATGTGTTGAGATTTTTTTAGAAAATTATAAAAGAAATTAATAACAAAAAATAGGGTTAAATTTTTTATTGAATCTATCAATATTATGTGCAATTGAAAAAAATACAAATTGAAGAACAAAAAAGCCCTAATAATGTGGAGAGCTTACCCTGCGGCGACAACTGAACGCAGCTAGGGTTCTGGCCGTTTTTTTCTGGTTTTTCTCTGGCAATAGTCCGGTGTGCGTCGATCTGAACCCTGCGATCCATCATGGTGGAAGGCTTACAGAAGCAGTGGAGCAAAATGAAATTAACCAATGCGGAAGAGGAGACAATATCGATTGAGAAAGAAGTAGATGGACTACGAGTCGATAATTCTAAGAAGGTAATCGGCAGACTGATATCATCTAAGCCACCGAATATCAGAGTTATGGCAAACGCTTTTAACATGGTGTGGAAAACACATAAGGGATTCAAAATCAACGAGAGTGGGGATGGCCGCTTCGTAATTGAGTTCCAATCTACAAAAGACAAGGAGAAGGTTCTAACTGACTCACCTTGGCATTATGACAGGCACTTGATTGTATTAGCAGACATGGAGTGTGTATCACAGATATCGAAGTTGGATTTGAACTCGTGCGAATTCTGGATTCGCATGATGGATGTGCCGCTAGAATAGAGAACATCCGGTTTGATAGCAAAGTTGGCTGGGCGGATCGGTGCTGTTACTGGTATTGACGAGAATAATATGGAGATGACGGCTAAGTATGTGCGGGTGCGAATTCACATAAACATAACCAAATCATTGCTCCGGGGCATTAAGGTGCAGTATACGAAAAGTGAGATTATCTGGATACCTCTCAGATACGAGAAACTGCCGAATTTCTGCTACCAATGTGGAGTGATCGGACATGTCTTTGAGGATTGTGAGGCTGTAAGGGAGGTAGAGGAGGTGGAGGAATGGCCCTATGATTCGAGCTTGCGGGCTATGCCATCCCGAATCCGTGTGTATAGCTGTGGGTTTCAATAGAGGAAGTACAATCAGAGTATATACAGGAAAGACGAACTAACCAAATGTCGTAATACCGCTAGGAAGCTTTTTGAGGAAGAGTCGGAAACGAGTACCACTAGAAGTGCTGCAGCAGGAGAACAACTAGTGAAAACGACGTTGGAGAGAGCAGAACAGATTCTAAAATCATGCGAACCGATGAGGAATGATGAGGGTTGTCAGGAGGGAGGAACACAGGGGTCTGAATTTCTCGCGGATGAGAGGGGCGAGGATGCTCTAGCCCGAGAGGCAATGGAGATGGACGGTATTCCGAGTACTGATGAGGTGATAGACCCACAGGTAATTGAAACACGAAAGGAGATGGAACCTGGAATGGAACACGGATCGCCAAAATCACTGCACAAAAAATTTAGATTCAAGCAAGCAGCCAGGCTAGTTAACAGAGTACCTTAGGAAAGCAACGTCAGGTGTATTGACGATGCACAGAAGAGGAAAAGAGACAGTAGCTCTGATAGTATGGACTCTGAGAGGCTTGTGGGAATGAAGAAATCCAAAAGTGACTCGTGAAACCAGAGGGTGGGTGTCGTTGATCGGGCCCACCCTTCACCATGAAAATATTAAGTTGGAACGCCCAAGGTTTGGGCAATTCTTGGACGTTCCGTGCACTACAACGCCTGATTAATGAAAATTGCCCAGGTGTATTCTTCCTCATGGAAACCAGAATGCGGAAGAATGATTTGAAGGAAAATAGACAAGCCTAGGCGCAGCGGAATAATAAATTTTTATCTATTTCCCTTTTCCAAGATCTCTTAATTGTTATTTCATATAAAGATGGATAGAAAGTAATACCTTCGGTGAAGAACTATCTACGGTTGCAAACGAAGTGCCCACAATTCTTTTAATCCGTGTATCACGAACAACAAAAGAAATAACACAGAAAAAGCTAACTAATCAGTAATCAACCTTAATAATAGCAATCGCAATGATTGCCTCTAACAGAAATCGATACGAGATCAAAGAGAGAGTAAGAAAGATTGTAATTAGCCGAGACGGTTGCGGAACGATTCCGCTAGCCCTTCTGTTTAGTGTTAGCTGAATTATGGGGTTAGGGAGTCTATTTATAAACTTCTCAAAACCCTAATCCCAGTTGTGTTAGGTAATTAAATAATTGGAATCTTATTCGGAATAGGATTCCTAATTAGATAATTAAATAAAAACTTTACTATTATCTAAATAATAACTAATTATATCTAGATAATTATTATTAATCAAATTAATAATTAATTAATTTTAGGGATAATTAATTAGAGTTTCAATCACATAAAAACTTCTAATTAATATTATCAGATAATCCTTTAATTTAATTCATAACCATAATCAAATTATAATTATTAATCAAATTAATTTATCCCTAATTAATCTACAAATTTCGGCCCATATATATAGTGTCTCACTAATTACATTTTCGTCCTCCGATTCCAAGTCCCATATGCGACCCATTATGTTCTTTATTGCCACTGGCCGTATATATCCTTTGAAATTATTCATCACGATTAATTCCAACATATATATAACGGAATACTGTCGCAAGCTGTTATTAGCAGAACCTATGATATTCCCCAGAGCAATTAAGAAGTCAGGTTGATAACTAACGTTAACCTTTCTGTATTAGGTACAATATAATACGATCCTTCATCAACTATATCATGTCGGTCAATTCCTTATAACCATGGAACGTGTCAAGGTTACATATAACGAAGAGTCCGGTTTTACTTGTACAGGTTGAATTCACTCTGAAAGATAAGTTAAGTTAAATATTCATTTCTACTCTTAACTCTATCACCTTGCAAGGATTTCAGTCAATTCACCACAAGCGGCCATTTGGATATATCTCCCACTTATCGGGAGTGACGAATGCTCAATCTGACATTAACTATTCTGCAATTTCTTTGTGTGATACCCAACCCTGCTCTCACACACCCCAGGCTCTCACCTGTTGGATCGTGCTCGCACAGAATCAAAGTACCAGACTCCATAATCCAGAATCATTAATTAACGAATGTTTGAGTCTGAGGATTAGTTATGCCTATTAATACCAATGAGATGAACAGTTGACACATTAGATAAATCAATCCATACTGTTATCTCAAGTCGGGTCCCAATCCTAATGAACTCCTTCACCGGATCCATGTAACTGTCTAGATATCTAAATATCTAAAGCTTGTGAGATCAACTTTCTGTCTCGACAGAAAACATTGTTACATGCAAGTCTCAACAGTGATATGCCAACCTCTATAACATATTACTTGACTTGGGTTGATTTTAAGTTTATTGATCTTATTATAAAGTATAGTCTCACTTCATGCTTGTATGAACACTTTATAACTACTTAAATAAACTTAGGATTACTTTCTTTAAGAAAGATTTGTGCCTTTATATATAGTTACATTTTAATGCTATATATCTGATTAAACAAATGATTAAATAAACAATTTATTCATTAATATTTATATCCTAAAACAATTGTCTTTAGGACACTAAAATCCAACATGATTGCAATAAGTTTTATCATTGCTTTAGTAGCTTTAATTTTTTTATTATTGATCCGGTGGGGCTGAGTGGTGGCCTTATACTTGGATGGAATAAAGATGTAGATTTGAGGATTCAGAACTATTCGAACCATTGTGTTTATTTCACTATACAGTTGAATCAATTGAGTTGGAGAAATTTAGCAGTCTATGGCTGGCCGGAAAGACAAAATAAAAGATTAACATGGGATCTAATTAACCATTTTGGGTCACTTGATACTCTCCCACTTATCTGTTTCAGAGATTTTAATGAAATATTATGTATGTTGGAGAAAAGAGGTGGTTTAATCCGGGATAACGCTGAAATGCAATGTTTTCGGGATTGCTTGGAGAATTGTAATCAAGTGGATATTAACAGCTCTGGATCGCTGTACACATGGCATAATAAAAGATCCGGCTCTAGCGCAATCTGGGAAAGGCTCGACAGGTTCACTGCTTCACCCGAGTGGCTTTCAAAATTCCCCAATCTGGAAATTTAAACCTTACCGCGGCTATCGTCGGACCACTGTCCGCTCTTGCTTGATACAACAGGAATAAATGGTGGCCATCGTCGACAGCGGCAGTTCTGTTTTGAGCCGTTCTGGGCGTCGGACAGAGCTTGCAAGGAATTAATCTCGGTACAATGGGGCGAAGAAGGGGGGATCAAAGTGTGCAGGTTAAAATCCATGATGTATCAGTGGCGTTATCAGCTTGGGACCGAGAGAAATATGGGAATTTGAGAGAACGGATTGCTTCGGAAATGCAACAACTTGAGGCTATACAGCGGAGAGCGGAGCCGTGCCTCCACGGCACTAAACAGGCATTAGCCGAGTCGATCAAAGAACTACAGGGAATTGAGGAGGCGAAGTGGAAGCAAAGGGCCAGGATTGAATGGCTCAAGCTGGGAGACCGGAATACAGGATTTTTTCACGCAAAGGCTACCGCGAGGCGCCAGAATAATCTGATTCGGTAGATTAAAAATGAGGAAGGGAACTGGGTGGAAGGAGACCAGGAAATTGAAAATTTGGTAACCAGGTATTTCAGTGATCTGTTCTTAAGCTCAAATCTGGACAATATTGACTAGTTTGTCAGTGCAATTGTGAATATCTTATCACAGGAACAGCAACAATTACTATCACAGCAATTTACAAGGGAGGAGGTGTTTGATGCAATCAAACAAATCAACCTGACCAAAGCCCCAGGCCCTGATGGTATGTCTGCCCTCTTCTTTCAAAATTATATGGATATTATTGGGAATGACGTTATTGCTTTGGTACTCAATGTGCTAGAATCTGGTACTATGCCTGATAATTTAAACCATACCCTTGTTGCTCTAATCCCTATAGTAAAAGACCCCACCTCCATGAAGGACATGCGTCCTATTGCGCTTTGCAACGTACTCTATAAGATCATATCCAAAGTGTTAGCCAATAGGCTCAAGTGTGTGCTCTCATATGTGATTTATGATACACAATCGACCTTTATTCCTGGTCGTGCTATTACTGATAATGCTATCATTGGCTTTAAAGCTTTTCATAGTATGTAAACCCGGATAAAGGGGGTTAGAGGGAATTTTGCCCTGAAGATTGATATGAGCAAAGCGTATGATCGATTTGAATGGGCCTTCCTATAGAGAGTGCTTGAACAAATGCTTTTCCCCCGCCACTTTATAGCACTAATTATGATGTGTATATCTTCAGTTTCGTTGTCTTACCTGATAAATGGTCAACCAAGAGGGTTTTTGAAGCCGACTAAAGGCTTACGTCAAGGGGACCCCATCTCCCCCTACCTATTTATCATCTGTGCAGAAGCGTTCTCAGCAAATATCAGGAAAGCGGAATCTGAGGGTAAAATTCATGGGGTTAAAGCTAGCTGTGATGGACCGAGTATTTCTCATTTATTCTTTGCAGACGATTCGTTGATTTTTGGGAGAGCAAACGCTGCAGAAATTGGTGAAATCCAGCACATTCTTACCGAGTATGGGAGAGTATCAGGACAGGTGATAAATTTCGACAAGTCCGAAGTATTTTATAGCTGTGGTGTGAACCCGGAAAGGAAGCATTTCCTTACCAATTTACTCGGTATGAAGGAAACTGGGGCCTTCCCTCGGTATTTGGGACTGCCGACAATTATTGGAAGATCCCGAAGAGAGGTTTTCTATATAATAAAGGAAAGGATTAACCGCATATTGAGAGGGTGGGAGGAACGTAAATTATCAGTTGGGGGCAGAGAGGTACTGATCAAATCTGTTATACAATCTATACCCACTTACATTATGTCTTGCCTTTTGCTTCCAGATTACTTCTGCAAAGAGATCCAAAGTGCAATTAGCCGATTCTGGTAGGGTGGTACCACGAGTAAACAACTGATTTACTGGTTAGCCTGGGACATTGCTTGCAAATCCAAGTTTGAAGGGGGGTCTTGGTTTCCGAAGTATGAGATCCTTTAATCTGGCTTTATTGTCAAAACAATGTTGGCGGATCATGTGCAATCCAAGTTCGTTGTGCGCCAGAATACTTAAGGCGAAATATTTCCCTTTGTCCAATTTCCTTGATGCACTGTTGTGCTCTGGACCGAGCTACTTCTGGCGGGGTGTCCTGACGGCAAGGGAGACATTCCGCAAAGGATTATGTTGGAGAGTGGGGAACGGCTTGAATATAAATATCTGGTCTGACAATTGGATACCCTCACTGAATGCACGCCACCCGCTGGTTGCTACTGCTGCCCCAAGACCGGTAATGGTACATGAACTAATTGACCACGAAAACAAGTGCTGGAATAGGGAAATCCTTCACCAATTCTTTCAAACTGATGAGCTAAATGAAATATGCAAGATAAATATCAGCTTCCGTCTTCCTCCGGACAGGATGTACTGGGGTCACACGGTTTCAGGTAACTTCTCTGTTAAATCTTGCTACTACATTGCAGAAAATGACCGACTTGCAGGTACTAGTTCGACCTCTGGCAGCTCCCGGGATCGGCCAATATATAAGAACATATGCCCTTCAATCTGCCGGCTAAAATCAAACACTTTTTATGGTGAATGTCGTGTAATAAACTTCCAACTAGCGAAGCACTGAGCCGGCGGGGACTGTCGAATGAACCGAGATGCCCGTGCTGCAACCACGGCCACGAAGACTTACGCCACTGTTTTATGGAATGCATGTACTCTAAGGAAGTTTGGCGTAAAGCACCAATCCCATATCGTGTTGACAAAATGGGGATAACTGATCCAATCGAGTGGTTGGATTTCTGCAGCAGGCGACTCCGACGGAAGGATCTTGAACTGGTCGTAGTTATAGCTTGGTGGCTTTGGTATCGAAGAAATGTCTCGCATCACGATCGAAACTGGACTACGACTAAAACATGATTATGAAAGCTCAAACCTTCCTGGCAGATTGGGCTCAGACCAGCACGTCTGTTGTGCACGAGGAGTCCGAACGAAGTGCTTCTCATGAACAAACCCTTATCCCTAAAAAATCCCGGTGTCGACCCCCTCATGGTGTTATAAAAATAAATTGTGACGCCTCCATGGGGACTAATGACTGGGATTGCAGGGTGGGATTGATTGCGAGAAACACATACAGACTTGTCATGGCAATGGCTGGCATCCCCATCGGCCTAACTGCATTTGTAACAGCTGCCGAAACCAGGGCGATATAGGAAGCTGTAACATGGGCGCTGGAACTAGATTTCGGCGACATTATAATTGAATCAGACTCAAAAGGCGTTATTGATACACTTAATTCGGCCCTGTTCCCAAACACTTCTCTTCATGAGCTCTATGCGGACATAGTTACAGTAGCTTCGTGTTTTCACAGTTGCTCGTTCGTGCATACACCTAGAGCCTGCAACTCGGTAGCTGATGCCATCGCAAAATGGGCCAAGAACCTAACAAACTCTGTTTATTTAATTGAGGATGCTCCCAATATTGTTTGGCCTTTGATTTGTAAAGAAGCCTTGAATGAAATGAATGAATAGATGTTCGTTTTTTCTTTAAAAAAAGAAAAAAATACAAATTAATAATTTTTTTATAGGTTTATAATGCAAAAAGCAAAGAGATAGTAAATGAAACAATAAGATTATATATTTTATTTACTATTTATTTCACTAATAAAATAAAATAAACCAATAAAACTATACCTAGTAAAAAAACCAATTTTGAATTAGAAAATCAAAATTTCAACGATAGGTTTAAAACAAAAAAATGAGGGTGAATTCACCAAAATTAAAATGATTAGTCTCAAATTGTATTTTGGCAAAAGCTAATAATAATTTTTTTTTATATGATATGATAACAGCTCATGAAAGGAAAACAAACATACATTTTGCTATACGAGGCAAAAACTTTTTCCTTTTTTTTTTTTTTTTTTATTTCATTGACTTTGTCTTTTATCTGATTATGAAGAAGCATAATGCAGCATTATCATATCACATCAACTAACCTAATTATCCACTTATGGATTATGCCTTCTCAATGTGTTGTTAGCACTTCATAACAAAACATAAAATATAAGTAACTTTTAATTTACTTATATTAAAAAGTCAATTAATTTTTTTTGAACAGAAAGATGACTTTATTTATGAAACCGGCATAATACCGTCCTTAACAATAGCATCTATGAGCCAATGTGGCACAGATGAAGAACAAAAATCGCTAGTATTGGAACGGGCTTGCCTAGCCGTGGCATGAGCAGTACCATTCGCTATACGATGACTAAAAGAAATTTTAAAACCCGGATAGCAACTAAGAATAGAAACACAATCTTGTATTAATACCCCAAATTCGGATAGATCAAACCTGGATGAGTTGATATAATCGACCACGATTTTGGCATCCGATTCAATCTGAACCTGAGTGTATCCCATTCCCGCCATCCATAATATACTTGTTCTGATTGCGAGGGCCTCGATGATTTTTGGTTCTTTTACACCTGCTATAATGCTGCTGCTGCAATAAATAAAATTCCCTTGATCATCTCGTACCACCGCACCCATTCCGCTTGTTCCTTCGTCTTTAAATATCGCTCCGTCTACATTGCACTTCATGAAGCCTTGCTATGGTCTCTGCCAAGGGGGTACCGCTGCTGCTGTTTTTTCTAGCGTTGCTGGCGAGGATGTTCGAACAGCCCGTCCGGAAAGCTCACCAATCATTGATGCTTTCCCGCACAAATCTGCAGCACTGTTGTATTGTCTGAACGTTGTTCGTCCATACTTGTTGGTTCCGCCTCTTCCATATAACTTGTAAACTGATAATAACACGCACCACACTGTCGACTGTCAAGTTCGCTAGCTGTGCGAGTAGCCAGTCCGCTGTATCCGCATTACGCAGATTCGGGGTATTGCTTCCCATCTCTCGCCACGTTTCTTTTGCTGAAGTACATTGAAAGAATAGGTGCTCCTCCGTTTCTGGTTCAGACCTGCAAAATGGACAAACGTCAGTAATATTGACCCCCCTTCTTCCGAGTCGGTTACGCGTTGGTAGGCATCGGCGATTTATACGCCACAGGAAATTTTTCATCTTAGGAGGTATCGGTAAATTCCACAATTTCCTCCATCCCTCCGACTCCACTTCCCCACTTCTACCTTCCATGGCCACTTTGTATCCCGACTTAACGGTGTAAATTGCTTCCTTCGACCAGCTCCATACCCACTCATCCTCAATCTCTCTGTACGGGAGAATGACTGCCAAAATAGCTGCTGCTTCCTCTTCACAGAAACATCCCCTCACTTTTTGACTATCCCAGGCCCGTGCGTCCTCTCTGATCAAATCTGACACTCTCATGTCTTCCGTACCTGGGATGCAATAGGAGTTAATGCGGAAATTCAATAAATTAGGGACCCAGGGATCATCCCAGACCCTTATCTTGCTGCCCGTCCCCACTTTCCAGTGCATCCCCCTCTTCAAAATATCTATACCATTCCAGATACTACACCAGATTGCACTTGGATTTTTTCCAAGCTTTGCCGTCAGTATAGATTCGTCAGGGAAATATTTAGCTTTAAATACTTTACCCACCAATGTATCCGGCGAGCGAATTAATTTCCATCCTTGTTTTGCTAAAAGTGCGAGATTAAACATACGGAGATCCCGAAACCCGAGGCCTCCCTGTTCCTTGCTATAGCACAACTTCGCCCAATCGAACCAATGCAAACCTCTTTTGCCATCCGGTTTTGAACCCCACCAGAACGAGTTCATTATTTTTTGTAGGTCTTCACAAACTGAGATAGGGAGAAGGAAAGTACTCATACAAAATGTTGGCAATGCTTGAGCAACCGATTTGATTAATACTTCCTCACCAGCACTAGATAAGAACCTGTGTCCCTAAGCTCCAAATTTTCTCCTTAACCGGTCAATCAGAAATGTGAATATACGCCTTTTGGATCTCCCAATCAGCGAAGGCAGCCCTAAATACCGTCCAGTATCAAGCGGGCTGCTTACCTTCAAAATGTCCCTTATGCTTCGTCTGACTTCTTCTTTTACATTCGAACTAAAAAAAGATCCCAGATTTACTTAAATTCACTGCCTGGCCTGATGCCTGCTCATATTCGTTCAATAAATCCATCATTTTCCTAGTTTGGCAGTCTGTAGCACCAAAGAATAAGAAGCTGTCATCAGTGAAAAATAAATGAGTGATTGCCGATGCTCTTCTGCACACTTTACATCCTGTTATAATATTGTCACGCTTAGCCTATGATATTAGCCTGGATAGAACTTCAGCACAGATAATGAATAAGTAGGGAGATAGGGGGTCTCCCTGTCGTAATCCTTTACCAGGGATAATTGTCTCGGTTAACTCATTATTCATGGAGACCTTGTATTTTACCCTTGTGACACACCACATTATCCAATTTATCCACTTCTCATCAAAACCCATTCTACTCATCACTTTCTCCAGGAAGCTCCAGTCAACCCTATCATAAGCCTTACTAATATCAATCTTCAAGGCCACTTTGCCTACATCTCCCCTGTTATGCCTCTTCATATAGTGTATTGTTTCAAAGGCCACCTGAACGCTATCAATGATGGATCTTCCTGGCACAAAAGCTGACTGAGTATCACTGATTATCTTTGGTAGTACACCCTTAAGCCTGTTGGCAAGAACCTTAGCAATTATTTTGTACAAAACATTGCATAAGGAGATTGGTCTGAAGTCCTTGAAGGATCCCGGTGAATTGCATTTTGGAATTAATACAATTACCGTCTCGTTCAGTCTTTCCGGGAACTCGTTCCTCTCCAACCACTCAATACACCCTATTGTCACCTCCTTCCCAATCACTTCCCAAAATTCCTGAAAAAACTTCGGATTAAGCCCATCTGGTCCTGGTGATTTGTCAGGATGCATAGAAAATACAGCAGCTGTAAATTCCTCCATTGTGAACGGGGTTGTTAAGACCTCATTCATATCCGCCTCTACTAACACAGGAACCACTTCCAGAGTTTGAGAAGAAATAGAAGAAGATGGAGAGAAAACAGTAGTAAAATAATCACTCACATGAATCAATAGATCAGTATTGTTATCAATATACTGACCTGATTCCGTAACTAGGCCGGCTATGAGGTTCTGCTTTTTTCGACTCTTCACACTTGCATGAAAGAACTTTGTATTTCTGTCCCCATCTTTAACCCAGTACATTTTTGCTCTTTGTCTCCGGTATGTGTCTTCATGTTCAAGCACTTCGTTCAACTTTCGCTTTGCTAGATAGTACTGTGCTATAGAATTTGGGTCAGTTCTGTCATATGCTTGCTCCATCATTCTTTTCCACTTCTCAATCCGCTGTTTGAATTTTGTATTGAAATTTCTGCCCCAGCTATCCATTATGCGTGTGCAACTATCAAGTTTACTAATTATGGTTGCTTCCCTGCTTTGCTTCCAATGGTCCTGAACCTTTTTAAGGAATTCCTGCTCTTTCGTCCACATCGTCTCGAATCTGAACCTTCTCCTCCTACTAACTCTCTCCTTTCGGATTAACTGCAGACACAGGGTATTGTGATCTAAATACACCACGGCTCTATTCTGTAAGCTGTAATCTGAATACAACTCTAACCAGCTTTCTGATGCGAAACCCCTGTCTAGCTTCTCTCTGACCCAGCTGTCAGTTCCTCTACCTCTTTCCCAAGTATACCTATTGCCCTCCATTCTGAGCTCATGTAACTCACAATCTCTGATTGCAGATGAAAATTCTCTCATTAAATTAGGAGGGTATACAGCCCCACCTTCCTTTTCCTCGTTCTGCAGAATACAATTAAAGTCGCCCATCACCAAACACGGCACTGTCAATGATGTTGCCAAAGTCCGTAATAGAGCCCAAGATTCTCCATGTCTATTCTGCTCTGCATAGCCATAGAAACCTACAAACTTCCATTGTGTCGCATCAATGTTAGTAATCAACACATCAATGTGATGATCAGAGTAACTTTGGAGAGTTACAGTCAAACCTGGCCTCCAAAACAATGCCAGCCCTCCACTTCTACCTCGTCTGTTCACTGCTAAACTACCTTTAAACTATAACATTTGTCTAATACTTGTTATCCTGCTTTCCTCCACCAACGTTTCCATGAGGAAAACCAAATCCGACCTTTGGGATTTTATTGTTTCTTTCAGTACACGAACTGTCCGGTGGTTTCCCAGGCCACGACAGTTCCAAACTAATAGATTCATAACACCCGGCGGCCCTCATCCTTGGGGCTCGCCGATTCAGAAAAATCAGAACAATTCTCATCCACTTGGGAAACAGAGTTGTTCTCCGCCATTTGTATATCTTTTCCTTTACCCTTATTGCCACTCTCCTCCCTTCTACGCTTCTTTGCTTCTAATAGTTCAATTCCGTCCTCCTCTTCATCATGCATTTGCTCATCCACTTATCCTTCTCTCCCCTTACTAGCATTTGCCACTTCCACCCCACACGGAATTTTCAACTGTGGACCCGTAGCGGCTGAGATTATCACCTCCGGCTCCTTAAAGCTTTCCTCCTTCCTACTCCTCCCCCATTTACCCTGAACATTTGATATATCCCTTAACACTGGCCCCCTCACGCCCCCCTGTTTTATTATCCTGTACATAGGTTTGCTTTCCCATTCTCCCTCTCGTCCCTCCCGTAACCACCTAGCCCCGCTCTGATCCCCTCCCCTCTTTATTGGTGCTTTGAGCCACTCCCCCCATTCCCTTTCCCCATCATCTCTAGTTCCCTCAAATAACAGCTCACAATACTTATCTGAATGTCCCAGTAATCCACACAAGTAACAAAACATCCCAAGATGTTCATATTTAAACACAACAATGGAACACACGTCCTTACCTCTTGCAATCTTCTTGAACCGTTTCAACGATTTGCACACATTGATGGCCACTCTTATCCTCATATAAGCTTTCCTGGCCCCTGTGTTATTTTTTGTATCATACTCCAGGAAAGTTCCTAAGAAACCTCCCAATTGCTTCCCAATTGCTTCTGACATTGCCCCTAATGGAAGGTCGTGAATCTATACCCAAATTGGCATTTGCACCAACTCTATCAATTCTGGTTTTGAATCCTCAGGCCATTCATTCATCAACAAAGAATAATTGTCGAATGTCCACGGCCCCCCCAGCAATAACTCTGTTCCGATCAACACGGTGGAAGAATTCAATCGAATATAGGTTTGGGCTCAATTCCTGTATATTCACTCCTCTACCGGGACGCCAAAGGGTGGCTAACCTGTTCTTCATGACCTGATAGTTGAGAGGTTTATCTGCTACAAATCTCCCAACCCAACGCAGCCCCTCCTCCTCCTCTGTTTCTATCGTTGGCGGCAGGTCCAGTTCGAGTTTTTTTATTCTCCTCTTCGATCGACAAACGCGACAAACCGCTTTCCATCCCCTTCCTCACAACAAACGACACCGATTAAATACTTCCTCAGAGCAACGCGAATCGCCTAAGACAACTCTCACCAGGCTGACGGAGAGACTTCTTACCGGAGATTAAAACCAAACGGCGGCAGGGTATCGCCTAGGTTTATCGCCAGGAGAGACGGGATAAATTTCAACTTGTATAATATTTATAAAAAGTCAATTAATATAATTAAAATATCAATTTCTACTTAAATTCCTCTTTAATGTGACAGTCAAATATTAATTTAAAGTATAGTCCACATTATATTTTATAAAATATTTTTTTTTGAAAAAAATAGAGTAATTAAGATGTTGTTTGATAATCTCAAAAAAAAAAAATAGGTGTTTGGTAAATTAAAATTTAACTACGTATTAAATATTATAAATATTGAAAAATATTAAAAATAAATTTTAAATTTTAAAATATTAATAGATAATCTCCAATTTGATATTTTAAATACTATGTAGCGTCTAATACATTAGGTATCCTGATCCAGACCCTTCTTCAGCGGAAAGGATTCCATTTGGCCTCTCGTTGTGCGTTGTGTTGTGCTGCAATCGAAGATTCTGACCATCTTTTTTTAAATTGCTGTTTTGCAGAGTCTCTTTAGAGGGAGATTAGCCGGTTTTTTGACTATCCATTCCCAACGCTCTTTAATTTATCTGACTTTTTTTTTGTTTTCTTTGTCATGTTAACTTTGGTTCTTAGGTGCTGGCTCACTGGAAGTTAGCTGTTGTTTCTTGTTTCTGGATTATTTGGAGTGTAAGAAACGACTATATGTTCAACTAGGTGCTCCCTTCGATCCCAAAGGATGTCCATCTTCTTCGACGCCTCTCGCGGGAATCACACACTTTCACTAAGGGTCGATGTTTCAACAATTGGGATGCCAACATCTTAGTCAGGTTGCAAGTGCCACGCATGCCTCCCCCGACTCCAAATATTTATCAGGTTCGTTGGTTGTGTCCGCCACACGGCCGACTTAAAGTTAATGTTGACGGTTCGGCTCTGGGTGCTCCTGGACCTGCGGGTGCTAGTGGAGTTTTTCGCACGAGCAGGGGATTTGCTCGTGGTAGCTTTGCTTTCCCGATCCCTTATGCGGTTGCCTTTATTGCCAAATGAAAAGCCGTAATTTTTGCAGTAGATGTCGTATGGGAGAAGAACTGGCACCACTTATGGATTGAATCAGACTCTTTGTTGGTCGTCAATAAACTCAAAGCTAGTTCATCTCAAGTTCTGTGGTCTGTTCACCAGGATTGGATGAAATGTCTGAACCAGTGTTCGAAGATGACTATTATTGTTTCACATATCTTCAGGGAAATCAATCAGGTCGCTGATGCCTTAGCTCGTTTTAGTGTTTCCTCCTCCAGCATTTCTTGGTGGAATTCGGCCCCTGCTTTTTGTGCTTCACTGTTGTATGATGATGTTTGCAACATCGGTCACTTTAGATTTCGTTAATTCTTTATTTTTTGCTTTACCTTTTATTCTTTATTTTTTTCATTCTTTTGCTCCCCCTCTTGTTTAACTCTATATTTTTATTTATTGATTCCTTTCAGGTTTTGCTTTTTTCTGTTGTTCTTGGGGTGCCAACCTAGTTGGAATGTCATGTTTCAATACAATGCATCATCCTAATTAGTATAAAAAAATAAGTTTTTTTTTTACTTTGAAATTTTAAGTTGCGTTATTAAACAAATTAAAAATTAATAAAATATTTAATGAGTGAATTTTAAGTGATGAAATAGATTATCAAATCCGCTCCAACACTAATACAATAATTAAATTAAAATAGATGTGACAATTTAATTTTGATTATTAAATATTAGATGTTTGATTAAATGGTGGGAAAATTATAAAACTGGGTCAAATGGGAGGCCCATTTACATATTAAACCCATTTACTAATTCTACTACATATCTAGACTGATTTTGTGTGACTTTCCAAAAATACCCCTGACCTTCCCACTTCCACCACTTGCGAATCGCCGCTCCCTCTATCTCCTTGGTTATGCGAAAAGTTGCTCCAGCATTAATGATTTCAAGACTTTTAATCTTCCTTTTTTCCTTTAAATTGCACGAAATCTGCACAATTTAGTCAAAATCATAATGAATTTCTCTTTTTCATCTCTTTATCTCTTGATTCTGCAACTTCCCAACCCTAGAAAACGAGTAAATGGTTTTTCATCTTCCTGTTCGTTGCTTGGTTTCTTTCTTCTTGTTACCATCAAAGAAATGGTTTTTCTACGTTATTTCCTTCGTTCGTCCCATGTTATCATATTGTTATTGTCGCTTTTGGGGGTGAAATGGGTGAAAAATGTAAGTATCTGTTTTTTTCTGCGTTTTTTCATGAATTCACTTCGCAATCGATGGTTTCGCTAAGCTTTGCGAAGAGAACGAGCCTGGAAAGTGATGATCTACTTCGTGAATTGATGATTTTCCGAATATCTGCGAAGAGAAAGAGTCTGAAATGTATGGATCTACCTCGCGAATCGATTAGTTCGCGAAGTCTGCGAATAGATCCTCACGTTTCAGACCTCGCAGACTTCGCGAAAGCATCGATATGCGACGTAGATAGTCACATTTCAGACCTCGCAGACTTCGCGAAAAAATCGATATGCGAAGTAAAATCACCTCTTCCCCTGCACATTTACATTCGCATGCTTCGCTAATTTTCATTTCGCGAAGCCAAAATCGTCCTTTTTCATAACTAACACGGTTAATTTTTTCTGTAGATGGTTGAATACGTAACATCCCTTTCTGGAAGGCGGCGTACTGGGCTGCAGGGGAGATGATTTTCCTTCCTGTATAGGGATGAACTTCTCCAAGATTGACACATTCACTCCTGAAATGATTCGTTAGGAGAGGTTGTGTCAATCTCGGGATGCGTCATGGGACACGTCCATCCCATGGTGCCAATCTTCAAAGTGGACCTAACTTAATCCGGTGCCAAGATTACTCATTCGTTTCAAAATTGGTACCGGATTAGTTAGTTTCACTTTAAAATGATTGGTTAGTAGAGTTCATTTGTGGCAATCTTGTTGTAAATTTTGATAATGTTATGATTTGAATGTTGTTATTATGGCAATCTTGTTGTAAATTTTGATAATGTTATAATTTTAATGTTCGAAGCCGTTGTTGTTTGTCAATTTTTGTTATATACCACTTCGCGTATTAGCTTCAAATCATATCCAACATTCGCATATGCGAACTAAATTCATCAAGCAAAACAAAATTCAGCTTCGCAGGCTTCGCATATGCGAACTAAATTCATTAAGTAAATTAAAACATTAACTTCGCAGGCTTCGCATATGGGTGAATATGTGAAGTCAGATGGGATGGGGCGAGCTCCGCGTAAATATTGAGGGTATTTTTGGAAAGTCACACAAAATCAATCTAGATATGTAATAGAATTAGTAAATGGGTTTAATATGTAAATGGGCCTCCCATTTGACCCAGTTTTGTAATTTTTCCTTAAATGGTCCATGCACTAACTACATTCATAAAAGGGATAATTACTAATCTGACCCAATCAAGGACCCCAATTTACATATCTAACCCACCTTACCTAAAAGTTACCAAATTAGACACTTTCACCCATTTTGGACAAAACTAACCTTAGTTCTATTTGATGAATCGATCTTCTTCTTCTTCTTCTTCTTATTCTTCTTCTTCTTCTTCTTCTTCTTCCTCCTCCGCTTCATCCGCTTCTTGTTCTTCTTCTTCCTCCTCCGCTTCATCCGCTTCTTGTTCTTCTTCTTCTTGTTGTTCTTCTCCTTCGTTTTAACTTCTTCATCTTCTTCAATTGCTTATACCAATCGTTAGCGATTTTTGACATATTATGTTCAATTTTCCGTACAAATGGTATATTTTTTGCTTATACGCTTGATTTTCTCGTTGGTTTTGCCTATTTCTTCATCTTTAATGGTATCGTTTCTATTTCCTCTATTTTCCATAAAAAAAATTTCATTTTCGTCCATTACTGTCGTATTTGTGACGAAATTATCGCATTTCGTCACAAATGCGACAAGAACTGTCGCATTTCGTCGCAAATGCGACAATAACTGTCGCATTTGCGACGAAATGCGACAGTTCTTGTCGCATTTGTGACGAAATGCGACAATTTCGTAACAAATGCGACATCAATGGAGGAAAATGAAAAAAATTATGGAAAAATAGAGGAAATTGAAACGATACCATTACAGATGATGAAAGGGGGAAAACCAACGAGAAAAGCAAGCGTATAAGCAAAAAATATACCATTTGTACGGGAAATTGAACATAATATGTCAAAAATCGCTAACGATTTGTATCAGAAATTGAAGAAGATGAATTGAAGAAGAAGTTGAAACAGAGAAGAACAAGAAGAAAGCGGATGAATCGGAGGAGGAGGAGGAAGAAGAAGAAGAAGAAGAAGAAGAAGATCGATTCATCAAATAGAACTAAGGTTAGTTTTGTCCAAAATGGGTGAAAATGTCTAATTTGGTAACTTTGAGGCAAGGTGGGTTAGATATGTAAATTGGGGTCCTTGATTGGGTCAAATTAGTAATTATCCCTTCATAAAATCGTTAATACGTAATCTAATCTTAATTATGACTTAATCATGCGTGAATTTCACATGTAACATGACCATAAGATTTTTTAAATTTTCCAAATCCATTGGAATTATATTACTTTTGCGGTTCAGCAATTAGGATGGTATGTTGGTTCAAAAAAACAGCAATTAGGATGGTATAATTTAATTTTTCGACAAATAAAATTATATAATTTATAAATGCATTGATTCAGTGGTGAATACATGATTAGTTTAATAGATCAATTTTACACGTACATGTGTAAAAAAAACTGCTAAATCAAACTTGTTCAATATTTTTTTTCGTGTGTTATAATTTGAGTGGTCCATGACCACCTTTTACGTACCAATATAAAATTTATCAAATATACACTATTTGATAGTAAAAGTAAAATTTAGTCTTTCTCAACTAACTTAGAGAAAGTTATCATCTATCCTATATTAATTAAGTTTGATTTTATAATTAAATACAAACTCAATGAGTTAATTAACTACTACGAATCTTGTGGTGAAGCTCTTAGCCTAGTGGTTGAAAGCTTACCTATGCCTTGGGAGGTCATGGGTTCGAATCACATCCGGGTCTGGTGGAGATTTTTCTTTCTTCTTTGATGTAAGCGCATTGCGCAAATTTTAAAAAAAAAATAAAAAAAATAAAAAAAACTACTACAAATATGACTAAAAACCATCCATAATAAGGGCAGTTCCAAAAGCCAATATGACTAAAAACCATCCATAATAAGGGTGGTTCCGATGGCCGGAGGGACATGACCCCTCTATGGCTTGGCTCTTGCATTGGCTTATCTGTTTGACACAATGATAAAATAAGATGCAAATGAAAATTATACTTTTCAATCTTATCATCCATTTTTGATTTTTGATTTTTTTGGTGTATCAAAGTTTTTATTTACTTATTTAAAAACAAATTATTCATTTTATTTATATTTAAAATTCTATTTTTTTAACAGTTGGAAATAAAATCTTTTACATATTTTTTTATATCGAAATTACACATTAAAACCTTATTTGGAATGATTAAAACATCGAAACTGACCTTTTCTTTTGTATAAAAAAAAGTATTAAAGACTTAATCTTAATATATCCAAATAAAAACAAGAAAAAATGAAAAACCATAACCTCCAAAGAGAATCTGAAATAAAATAAGCCATTTTATGAAAAATCTAACACCAATAACATTGTTCTTTAATAATAATAATACAATGTACTGTACATCTAAACTAAACTAGTATTACCTAAAAACTTAAAAAAAAAATAAGAAATGAAGAAACATCATCTTATCCTATCCCAAATCTCAAAAACCTCCACTCTCACCCGTTCCAACAATTTCTTTTCTAAAAAAAATATATATAAAAAAGAAAAAAATAAGATTCAAAAGCTTTGAACCCAATTTATAAAAAATTCTAATCCATAGCATTGGGGCCGGCACATGCTTTCAATTCGGGGCTCCAAATCCACTGTACCAAAAATCTCCTTCCTCTCTTCCCATTCATGTTGAAAGTTCTTCCTAGCCTGTCTCTAATTACTCTCCCAATATATCCACCGCCTCCGCCTGTACCGTACAATCCTTCACATAAATCTCCGATCTCCGTTGGTGCTGTTGGATCTTCCCCTGCATACCAAGCATTTACTAATGGATTTGAAGACAGCTCTGCAAGTTCATGCCCTATCACACTAATCATCCCGTCCACACCGACATCTCCATTCGGTGGCTTCAGAGCTCCGGGACCACCTCCTCCCATGTATCCCGGAATGGCAAACGGGTAGGCACAGACTTCCGGACACTGTTTCCCTGAATTGCCAACCCAGGCATAGGGCAATGTGTAGCCTACCATAGACGGAAAAGTGAAGTAATGAAAGCCACAAACTGCTCGACAAAAGTCCTGAACGGCCACATCTTGAGCGGTGAGAATGAGGTAGATCCCGTTCTTGTGATCGACAGGGAAAGGAGCAGACTTAACGGCGGTGGCAATGACTTGCTGGATAGAAAGACGGGTGAGTTGGTTCCCGTGGGAGTAAAGGGTGTCGTGAAATTCACCGGCGATGAGGATAGAACGGGAGACATTAGCACCGGTTTGATCAGTGTAAAGAGAGACAGTACGCCACCAGTCAGAGACGGAGGGTTTGGGGGCTTTGGTGGAAGGAGAAATAGAGTTGATGAAGTCTTTGATAAGGAGCTTGTGTGAATTGGGCCAGCGGCCGTACCAGATGAGGTAGATGTTAATTGGGGAGGAAGAGAGAACAGGACCCATATGGTAACGGAGTTTGACTAAATCGGAAGAGCCTTCAAATTTCAAAGAGGAGGAGAGGGTTTTGGGGGGGAGTTTAGGGTTGATGTAGCTACTGTCAGGGTTTAAAGTTTGGAAATTAGGGATTGAATAGACATAGACATGGAAGATTGAAAAAAGGAAGAGTGAGAGGAGGAAATATGGAGGAGAAATCATGGTGGTGGTGAAAGAGCTGGATGAAAGAGGAAGGTATATAAAGAGAAAGAAATGGGCTGGAGACAGCTGCAGTGTGGGCACTCTGTGACTTTCTTTAAATTTCAAAATTACTCTTTCTCGCATTTATTCCTGAAAACGAACCAACTACTACTGTTCTTTTTAATTTACAGCTAATAGATTTTTATGTAGTAGTACAATTTTACACTAGATATTTTTTTTAAGTCGGTAAAAGTTTATTCCAACTCCCTTCGATTGCATTTATTCATCAAACTAAACAAATGTGAAACTTATAATCATGTTTAAAGAATCAACTGTCACCTCATTAATATCAAATAATACAATTTACCCAAAAATACTCCTGCAATGCAAAACAGATCATGAGATATGCTGGAATCTTCTTTGCCCGAAATACCTTTCTTGTAAGGTGTCGTTAGGATCGGCGGAGAACACTTCAATACCAAAATCAATATAGAATTGAGAATAATAAGAATAATCTCAAAAATGCTCTAGAGCTAGTGAATGTACCTTTGATCCCAGGATGTTGGAATATTTATATAAGCTATAGCATTAATAATGGTGAATATGAACTGTTGTACTTTTATTGTTCATTTAATGTCACTTACTATATGTGTAACCGTATTTAGAAGATGTTTATTCAATTACACCATTAAGCTCCATCATAACTGATATATAAAGCCGAATGGCGGATCCAGGATCCTCTGCGGATCCTGGTTCATCCGTTTTGGCATATCGTCTGCTGGGGATATGAACATATCCGCCATTGCGTGTCCAACATGGTGACATGTGGCTGATTATGATGTTGGCAACACATTTGCTATTTGTATTATTTCCATATTACTCCTTAAACAACATTTTAGATGTTATCAGAAGCCCTCCTAAAAGGTTGAGAAAGTCATTTAGGGTTGTTTGTCTTCTTAGCGTGTAGAGGACATGCATTGCATTGTCAGATGTGTTTCCCCATACCAACTAGTGACAACCACGTCCTATGTGACGCCTCGATTTTCGAGTTTTGGCGCTGGTTGTACATAGGGTGTCTTTTCATCCTAAACCCATTTTTACTTTACCATTCTTATTTCTTCATATTCTTATTCCTAGAGATTTTTGCTGCGTGCTTTCGTCTCAGGCATCATTCTTCCGACGTCTGTTGTTATGTAAGTTGCACTTTCCCTCCTTTTTATTTCTTGTTTGCCTTTAGATTGTGTCTGGGTGTTCTAATTTCTTTAGGTTTTTCCCTTAGCATGAGTAACGAAGTTACCCACGAACTGTTTGGGGAAGAGCTTGGGGATATTCCCTCTGACTCCCAAACCCTAACTGAACCTAGTGTCAATCCTATTTTTGGGGAAGAGACTAGCTCATCGACGCTAAAGAAAAAGGATGCCAAGGCTCCAAAGATAGAGGCCACCTCTTCTTCTGTTACTCCGACCACCATTAAAGTGCTAAAGGACTTACACCTTTGGTTGAAGGATTTAGAATGCTTGATTCCTAGGCTTGAACATCGTGTTGCACGTCCGCCACGGGGTTACTTTTCGGTGTATGTTAGCCATATAGACATAGGTTTCGAATACCCACTCCCTGAGGTGATTAGGGATATTTTTACCGTCATTTAACATCCCCCTAGGACAACTTCACCTCTAATGACTGGCTGGACGTTCTCTGCAATTCTTATTTAGCGAATGGGTTAGGTGTACCCTTTACTTTACGGATCTTCCATGCCTTACATTCGTTGTCACGACGACAGATTGAAGATCATGTGACCTTCATGCTGAAGAAAGGATATGGTCCTTTTAGTTCAAAGATTTCGAACATCCACAACTGGGGAGAGGCCTTCTTTTTTATCAAGAAGTTGGAAGGTGTTCCCTTAGGATTCATTAATGACTGGAGCTACAATCCTAAGCCAAAAGGGCGGGGGTTAGATTTTCGATCGAGTTCGAAAGAGGCGGAAGTTATGGCGTTGCTTCCATCACTCACAGGTTTTGGGCTAATGAAGAAGTGCTGGAGTTTATTCAAGCGGATATTCCCCTGGCTATGATGCAGGAAGACGACATTCATTACAACACTAATAGCACCCTGATTAGAGGTAATATAATTTTGTTCCATCTCTCCTGACGTATATTTTGTTTATCCCTTGGTAGGGGGAAATCTAATGCGAACTCTATATATGCAGAGCGAAAAAGGGCAATGAAGGCGGCGCTTGTGCAAGAGAAACGCCCCGCTGAAGAGATTAATGAGGAGACGTTCCTTACCAAAAAATATAGACCCACTTCTGTGGTGATCATTGATAAGGAGACTGGCAGGTCCATACCCAGGGCTCCTAATCTGCCAAGCGGACCTACCCTGTCTCCTATTTCGCAGCCAGTTCTTGTAAAATTTTGTCTCTATTTCCTTTATTTCTTCCTCCAACATATATTTTAAATGTTTGTTCGTAATATAAAAAACGTCAATTATTTGTAACAAAAATTCCTTTTATTTCTTCCTCTTAGCAACACTACTAAGATGTCTAGTAATATAAAAAACGTCAATCATTTGTAACAAAGATTCCTTTTCAGAATTTTCATGACTAGATTCAGTAGAACGTTCTCCATTATTAGAAGAAAAGTTCAATTTCGTTTTTTTACTACCTTTAACCAATGCGAAGCTCTATAATAAAGATCCAAAAGCAGACAAAAAAATTAAAATAAACAAAACAAAATTGAAAAGAAATACAAATAAAACCTAATATAAAAAATACCAAAAGAAAATCAAATAAAACCCGAAAGAAAATGATAGAAATCAAAAGAGAACAAGAGTGATAGGTTTAGAAATATCTAAACATGCAAAAATGTTAAAAAAACAATATTTTAAAAAGAGATATGTAAAGTTAGTTACATATCGGAATGTGAAAAGAGATATCTTATTTTACGTAAATTTCATAGTTTTAATTGAAACGAATCAGAGAAAAACCTTTTATCAAGTAGCCTGATTAATTATTTATATATATAACATTATCACATGCACTCTACACATAGTAATCAAGAATGATATTGAATTGTAAGAACATATTTGAGGAAAAAAGGTCAAAACATTGGTTATTGGGATAAATATTTGACCTTTTTTTTCTTTTATTATTACTATTTATTTAAGGGACATGAGTAATTAAAAAGTAGTTGATATTACATAAAGCAATGTTGAATAATTTTGTTTCCCTTTTGGACTAACTATGGATAATGGAATGAGATATGTATAGCTGTAACATCATTATTCACTGAATTGGATAATTGAATATAAAGTGTTTGACTATTCATGTTTTTACTTTATATTTCCTTTTTTTCTTCTGAAGAAATCTACCTATTATTTATTATTTATGAATGTGATCAAGGTTTGGTACCTATATAAACTTCGATACTTACATCATTATATTATAGAGAACATTAAAACTCTTTACCTGTGCATTATTGGCATGAATTTTAAGGGATTTATAAATGGCGACCTAGATCGTGTAAAAAAATTAAAAAATACTTGATGTAGATTCGATATTTTTTCAATTATATACAAAAATATAACTAATTTAACAATTAAAAACTACTAAATAAATCATAATTCAAGTAAATAAATAAATAAATATAATTAAAGAAATAAATTACACTAAAGTAAATTATAATTCAAATAAATAAAAATTAAATCTCACTAAATTAGAAATTCTAAATTAGAAATTAGAAATTCCTAAATTAGAAATCAATAAATTCTAAATCCTTAATTAAATTAGATATTCAAACTAAATAATAAATAGAAATCTTAATAATAAAAAAACCCTAAATTATAAATCCCTAAATTAGAATTAATAAAAAAAACTTGAAATAACTATTTGAAGAAATAAAACTTACATGAGAATTGAGAAATACTAATAGAAAATAAAAACTTTGGGATGAATTTACAAATGGGTTAGATTGAATAGGTGTGGAATGGAATTAAAATTATTAAAATGGGTTAGATTGAATAGGTGTGGAATGGAATTAAGGGAAAGTGAATATTTCTTTTAAGATGAAGAAGATTTCTCCCCTTTCCATCATTTTTTTTTAATTAAAACGATTGTGAAGTTTTAGTTCAATTTTTTTTACAATAGATGGGGAGCTTCTCTCCCATCTCATGCGCATTCTGCCATGACAGAGCCCGGGAAAAAAATCTCTCTCTGAGATTTTCCAACGGAACTGAAGGCTCGGCTGACCCTCATTGTCCCCTGGTTCCGCCTCTACCGAGTGCTCTCAATAATTTTCAACATAAAAATTGACGTGTCTTTCTCATCATTATATAGAATATATGTCAAATTTTGCAAGACAAAAATCAAATTTGACACAAACATTTTTAGGAAGGTACATATTTGGTCCTGATGTACGAAATGGTATATATTAAACTCTAATATTTCTAAACAAAATCAATTTTAACTCTACATTATTGAAAATTTGAAAAGACTGGTTTGACTGTTATTTAGGTGTCGCATCAGATACTCAAAATAAGTTTGTCGATAAGTTGAAGCGGTTTCGTAGATTTTTTTTATTGGTTATTTGTAACTGTATTAGATACATTAACAAAAAAAATTGAGATTAACTTAGATGTGATAGTTGTTAGCATTTCAACAGACTTTTTGTAATTGTATTAGTAATACATTAAACATTTTAGACATAATTGATCTTGCATGGAAACATTACGATTAAATTAGTATCATTTCGTATGTTAAAGTTAGATTTGCACTTCCGCTAAAACGTTAAAGTCAAATTTGGCTCCTATCCATAATTTTTTCATATAAAAGCATCTATAATGATTGAGGTGCTTAGAAATGCAACCTCAACTTTTTATAAGCACAAAAGTTGAGGTAGCATTTGAACTCTTATATCAGAGTCCTAGACTCCGTGTCACACTCTCCCAATTTATTGTTTTCATTAAATACATGAAACTATTTATTTGAAACAAAATAACTGTAATTGTTTTTGTTTCTGTAGGCTGAAAACCATTAAATTAAATAAACTTTATTGCAGTGAGCATGCTTTCAGTTTTTGGGATGACATGGACTTTACAACTTGTTGAAAATAATGTTCTTGTCACGCCCATAAGCTAGACCATCATTCCAAATTCACTCTTGCATTAAATTTTCCATTTTCGCAATGTGGAGCATGATTGCTTCCACATTATCACATTTGACCCTTCTATCTAATTAACTTTCCTTAATAAGTTATTCAACTTAACCAACTGAAGTGGAAAACGAGCTAATTTGGGTAATTTATAATACATGTCAATGCAAAACCACAAGCATTGTTAATTGTACAAATACAAATAATTGATAAAACACATTTTTTATCTATATAAAATCTTCCAAAAATTATTTCGGATATTTTAGAATTTTATAAAATATTTTATAATTTGTGAAAAAATTAAAGACATTTTCTTTGAATTTAAAATGATTTTATAATATTCTACAAATAAAAAATAAAATTATGTTACACAAAATACAACAAAATATCAGAAAAGTTACAAAAGACAGGGTTCGGCAAAAATGGGAGGTACAATAACAATGGAGGCCCTCCATGCATGCCATATGGCACATGTAATTAGTCGAGGCATGCCACATGTCGCATCGTCATTGACGCTTGTGCCGCACGCGCGACACACCATGGAAGTCGTAATACGAGTACGTGGGAGTCGTAGGTGGCGCATGTGGCCCACACATCGTCTTCTCGTCATCTTTTGCCCTTGGAACTTTTTTCCGATCTTAGGTTTTTAGGGTCCTGGTCATATTGGTGAAATCTGTTTGTCCATGCGACGAATAGAAACTAGGGTTTGAGATATATACACTTTTTGCTAAGACTGGAATTCACATTTCGAATCAGAACCCTATATCGCAAACACACTATTTCCCCTGGTTTTAGTGTCATTTTTCGCAAAAAAAAAAAAAAAAACAGTTTGAAAAACACTTATACATGCCCAATAAACATAGATATAATACCAATATTAATCTTAGCATGTAAAAATATGTATTTCTTCACATCTGTTGATCAAAAGTGATAGAACACGAGATTTGTGGCTTTGGTACCAATAAAAGATAAATATCACATATTTAAGTCGGGTTATCAGATTACCTCTTGTAGTGCAGATAACCTTTGATGTGATTTGCAACGGAAGAACGGATTACCACGACCTTTATATTACCGGTCACATTTCAACTACGCGGAGGTTAATCGGGAGAGAAAACGATAGATCCACGAACTAAGAGCGATTGCACATGAGAGAGAGGGGAGCGACGCGACACTAGGGAGAGAGGGAGACATTTTTTTTGGTATGACACTAGGGAGAGAGGGAGACATTTTTTTTGGTATCCTAGCTTACCTGTGTTATTAGGGTTAGATAACGTGAATGATTGAGGAAATGATTGGTGCAAGACGCCAACTGGCGGCCGCTGCGGCACAGCCATCCCGAACAGTAAGGCAAGGGATTTCAAGAACGCGTTCGTCTTTGAAGAGCGTCTTTTCTGTTTTTCTTATTTGTTTTTTTTATATATCGTCAATTGTTAACCTAATATAACAAAAAAAAAAAGAATATATGAGGCCTTTTTATATATAAGTTTGGAAATGGTAAATTAAGTCAAAATGAAAATACAAAATTTATTTGTGGTTTGGTTGATTTGTACTTTTTCATTAATTCAAATGGTATTATTTAAAATAAACATAAAGTCAATTTCATAAATTTTTTATTTTTCATTTTAATCCGTTGACGTATATATATTTGATTTTTTTTTTTTAAAAGTTCAATTTTTTTGGAAGAGATTATTTATTATATTTTAATAATAAGAAAATAATTAAGTAAACAAATCTCATATTAAGTCCCAAACTTTTAAAGTTTAAAGATTAAACCCCTAATTAATACATTTTATCCAGATTGAGCCATTCATTACCGGCTTAGATCCGTCAATGAATATGGAAATTAAAGTTGGAAGACTTAATTTAGAAAAGCAAATAGTTAGAAAATCAACCCTTAAAATGATAATTGAAGAACAGTTTATCTTTCATTTTATTGAGTTACACATGTCTAAATTAGTTTACTGTGGCTCAAAAGAAATTGATCTGGGTATATACATATAATATGTGATAATTGGTGGGAGAGAAAAACACCGCTAAAGGGGTTGGATAAAATTAAAATGACTAATTAATTTGATGTGAGGTTCAGTTATTTGCATTTGTAAAGATATATAAATTAAATTAGTCTCTGATCGATTATTAGGATTTAATTGTAAAAATAAGCTCATATTGGTAAATTTCCTCCTTGATCTACAATGCCAAAAATGAAATTGTTGCTTTCATTTCAATCTCCATTTTAAGTTAGTTGAGTTTTATTATTATTATTATTGGTGTTTTTGCCATTATCCACATGGCTGGCAATGGACCCCTAACTAAGCTGACCTGTTATGTTTTTGTTTCTTATCTATTTTGTCCTTTTCCTACCATTTCAATTCAACTTTCCTTTAAGTGCTTGCATTGCATTGACACCAATAATTATACATCATTCATATTCTTTATATATATATATATATATATATACTCGATTCAAAAAAGTATAAATACTTAAATCATATGAAAAAAATACAAGTATAATTAACCAAAAGCCACAAAATTCCTACCACTCTGCCCAGATCTAATGTAATAAAACAACCTGAAATTGAAGGGAAAGCATCCATCCAGATGGGAAGAACACGAACTGGACAGGCAATTGAAAAACACAAACCGATTGAAGAACTCAGATTGAAAGTCTGAACTGGGACAGAACTAGAGATAAGAGCGAATCAGAAGAAAAGAATAACTGACTGACTAAGAAGAGAGGAATGATCCAATGAATCAGCCCTAACCAGGGTGAATTCAGAATTGATCGGAGAGGGTGAGTTCTGAGATAGAATAGGATTGGACTCGACAAATAGTGAGTCGGGAGCCAGGGGAGAGCCTTGCGGCACATTACTAGAGCTCTCTGTCGGCAGTACAGGAGAAGAATTCGTGGGATCATTAAGAGCTCTGAAGCACGGACACGCCGGCAACCCAACGTATCGCTTGTCCGATACGGAAACGGCCGAAAACGCCTGGGACGCGGTGTCGGGGCCGTTTCCGTGATATCGGAAAGTTGGACATGCGTATCAGTGAAGGATACGCGTGTCCCAGAAAAAAAAAACACTCCGATTCTTCAAATCTGAAAAAACATCCGTTCAACTCCAAAGTAATTCTTCAATCATCGATTCTTATTCCAAATAGATTTGGAGAGCCAGAAACTCCAAAGGACAGAGGGAATTAATTCCATTAATACAAAAACTCTCAAACTTCTCCATCCATCTATATAAATAGGGCTGCTAACAATCTTTCACAATTCATTCACATTCTTTCTCTATTCTTGCGTTCCTCTTCCTACTCAAATTTCTAAGTGTTTTCCAAACTTTTAATCTCTTCCTCTGTTTTGTTTGGAGATTGGATTATGGATTCAGAAAGCACAAGAAGTTCGAATTCTAGCTAACCTGTCGGTAGTACTGCATCAAATGCAAAGGATCAAGATAAACATCACTCTGTGGAAATATGTTAAAAAAATTGGGAAATTAAGAGGAGGGGGCAATTGTAGATGGATATGCAATTTTTGTGGTGAAGAAAAGCAAGGCTCCTATACTAGAATAAGAGCTCATCTGTTAAAGATTTCTAATCAAGGGATTGGGTCTTGTAGGGCTGTTAAAACTGAACATATATTTGAAATGCAAAAAGTGGAAGAAGCAGCAGCAAATGCAGTTTTAAATTCTCAATCTAAGAGAGTTCTTTTGCCTCCCTCTACCTTTGGTATGTCTTCAAGCCCTTCATATTTAACTAATCAAAACGTGTCTGATGCTATAAAGAGAAAACGGGTTGATGATTCTCCACTTGAAAAGGCTTTTGACTTGCAAACTAGAGCTGAATTAGATGCTGAAATTGCAAGAATGTTATATACAACAGGTTTGCCATTTAATTTGGCAAGAAATCCTAATTATTTGAGTTCTTACATGTTTGCTTCTAATCATAGTTTGGGTGGATATATACCCCCAAGTTACAAGAAATTGAGAACCACCTTGCTTCAACAAGAGAAGGCAAATATAGATAGACAACTAATCTCTATCAAAAGTACTTGGTCTGAGAAGGGTGTTAGCATCGTGAGTGATGGATGGAGTGATCCACAAAAGAGACCATTAATTAATGTAATGGTTGTTACTGGATCTAGTCCCATGTTTTATAAATCTGTGGATTGCTCGAGTGAAGTGAAAGATAAAAAATTCATTTCTGATATTTTGAAAGAAGTTATTAATGAGGTTGGTCATGAGAAAGTAGTGCAAGTCATAACTGATAATGCCAGAAATTGTAAAGGTGTTGGGAAAATCATTGAAGGTATGTTTCCGTATATCTATTGGACTCCATGTGTTGTGCATACACTAAATCTTACTTTAAATAATATATGTGATGCAAAAAATGTGGAAATTAATCAAGATACATACGAAGAGTGTCATTGGAAACAGTGATTCATGGAGATGCTATACAGATTAAGAATTTCATAATGAATCATTCTATGAGATTGGCTATGTTTAATAAGTTAAGCTCTTTGAGGTTACTTGCAGTTGCTGATACTCGATTTGCTTCTATTATTGTCATGCTTAAAAGATTTAAACTTATAAGACATGCTTTAGAGTTTATGGTTTTAAGTGATGAATGGGCACAATATCGAGACGATGATCAAGAGAAAGCTAAATTTGTTCGTGAGAAAGTGTTGAGGATGATTGGTGGGAAAAACTTAATTATATAGTTGCTTTCACTGGACCTATGTATGACATGATTAGAGTTTGTGATACAAACAAACCATATCTTCACTTAGTTTACAAGATGTGGGATTCCATGATTGAAAAAGTGAAGAAGATTATTTTTTAGCATGAAAAGAAGCGACTCAACAATTTTTCTAGTTTCTATGATAAGGTTCATTCTATTCTTATTGATCGTTGGACAAAGAATAATACTCCCCTCCATTGTTTGGCTCACTCACTAAATCCAAGGTGATTTTCTAAATTAATTCTCATATTTATTTTTTCCTTGTTACATGCCGTTTTCTTAACTATTGAAATTTTATTTTTTCAAGGTACTATAGTGAAAAATGGCTTGAAGAGGGAGAAGGTAGAATGGCTCTTCATGTGGATCCTGAAGTTTCAACAGAAAGACTTAAATGTTTTCGAAGAATCTTTGCTAATGGTGATGAAAGAAAGAAGGCCAACGATGAGTTTGCTAACTTTTCTCTTAAGACTGGCTCATTTAATGATCCAGATTCTATTTCTAGTAGATATGATCAAGATCCTAGACGTTGGTGGGCATGTTTTGGTTCAAACGCCCCTTTATTTCAAAAGTTGGCTTTTAAATTGCTTGGACAACCTAGTTCTTCATCCTGTTCTGAAAGAAATTGGAGCACTTACTCATTTATTCATTCATTTAGAAGGAATAAATTAACCCCACAACGTGCACAAGATTTGGTATATATCCACAATAATCTTCACCTTTTATCAAGGAGCAATGATGAATATCAAAGTGAAAAGACAAAAACGTGGGATGTTGGTGGAGATGAATTTGAAAGTATGGATGATGTAGGTGTTCTTGAGTTTGCTGAACTCACTTTAGATGAACCGGAGCTAGAATCCCTACTTGTTGCTGAAGATAGGAATGAAAACATTGAAGAAATAGGTTTTTAGTGTTAAGGAGGAAAGCTTTTATTATGTTTAGTTAAGAGTTTTATAATTTCGTTTGTATGTATTTATTTAGTTATATTACAAAAAATCATATATAAAACTATATTTTTAATATTTATAAATGTGCCCCAATATTTTTAATATTTATACGTGTCCCCCGCGTATCCGTGTCTTGTGTTTTATAGAAATGACGTTTCTCGTATCCGTGTCCGTGTCCGGGTAACATAGATTAAGAGATGTTTGGTTTTCAGATGACATGAATACTGCATTTAAAAAGAGAAAGATTGAAAAAAAATCAGAACGCAAGAAAACCAATAAGAAAAGAGATCGGCTACAAACAGCAAACCAGACATAGAGACAGTATGCAAGAAATCGAATGAGAGCACAGACCGACAACTAACAGCACACTAGAACAGAATTCCAGGAAAAACACAATGTAATTGCAGGAAAACGATGACAGGAAGATGAAGTTTGAAGGAGACAATGAGTGAGAGAAAGGAAACGGTCAAATTGAATTTAGGTATTTGGCTTTAAGTAATATATGTGAAGGAGGGAGAAAGAAAATCAGCAGCGTTACCGACCGGAGGGACGACTGATCGGATACCTATGGAGGTATGCTAAGGAACAGGATGCTGAAGCAAAAGTCGTAGTTCTAATACCATGTTGAATATATAATAGAGATATATTGTTTAATGAATAATTTCTCTCAATCAGAGTTGATAATATAGCCTTCTATATATATATATATATATAGTAGATTACATGAGTTTTTTTTTTTTTGGTAAGAGTAGATTACATGAGTTAGAGTTTAACTAGGATTGACAATACGTAATATAGATAAATATAAACACTAATTATTAAATAACTCTAAACAAGCCTAATAGTTATTTATTAGTATCTGATGATATGATGATAGACAAATAGATAATTAACAATAATTATCTCCAACAGGTATAAGGTTAGAAGAAAAGAAAAAACCCTCCAATTAAGAGTTATACATCATTCGTACGTATTACACAAAAACGCCAAATTAAATTTCACTTTTATAAATGAATACTGCTCTCCCTGCTCAAATTAATACTATCTGATGTCTTTCTTTCTGAAATATAACTCTCAACCGTCTCTAATGATCTGAAAGGACAACCATCGTCAGAAAAGGGACCGGAGTTCTGACGAATCCTCTCTAATGCTAAAGTCGGTTAAGTACTTGAAGAAGTACAAAGTCAGTTTGATTAGCCAAATATTACTAAATGGTTTTATGTTTGGTTATAAGTAGAAATTTCATGTTTTATGCATTATCAATTCTTTTGTTTTGGAAATTTTTAGTTGAGACTTTAGAGTTAATTTTTGTTGAGTATTTATTTTCTTTGAATCATTACTAATTAGTCTACAATATCGATATAGCTATGGAAATATGGCATGGGGTCTCTTTTTACTGAGTTTGTCTTCTAAGCGAGATCATCTTGATGTGATAGACTTTTATTATTATTATTATTATTATTATTATTATTATTATTATTATTAGGATAAATAATTTATTAGTCTCATACTTTTTACCTAACACACTATTTAGTCCATCTATTTTGAAAAATATATTATAAGGTCCTTATCTTTTATCACTATTAACCCTTCGGTCCTTCTGTCTATTTTTTTTTTAGATTTTTAACCGTTATATTTGGCATAAATAGGAAAATAACAGAGAAACATGGTCATTTTGTATTGTACTATAGTTGTCTCGAAAGCTAAGATAAGTTCGGTCAAAAATCTAAAAAAATAGACAAAAAGACCAAATGGTTAATATTGGCAAAAGTTAGAGATCTTATAATGTGTTTTTCAAAATAAGAGGCTAAACAGTGTGTTACGTAAAAAGGTGGAGACTATAAATTATTTACCCTTATTATTACAATGATGTATCACAACCGTGGAATAGTTTTTGTTATTTTTGTTAGATTTTTTTTGTTAGATTATATGCTCTTTGAATTATTTGAAATAGTGATTGTGGTACTTCTGTATAAAGTTGCGACATTAAAGAAACACTTTGGCCCTGTTTGGTAAAGAGCGTTTTGGGATAAAAAAGAGCGGTTTTGACCAACTTTAGCGGTTTAACCACTGAAACCGCTAATTGGAGTGTTTGGTGGAGAGAGGTTTGGGAGAGAGTTTTGGGATGAAAACGCTAATTTAGAAAAAGCTCTTAAAATGAGTTTTTTCAATTAGCGTTTGCAATATTAAAATTAATGGACTTCTTTAATCCTAAGAGATAGACTCCTCTTCTCCTGCGCCAAAATTAAAAAAGAAATGCCCTTATTTGTCTTTTTGCACAAACCACTATTATTAATCAGCTAATTTTTACCAAACAGGTCTACACAAACAGCTAGTCAAATCAGTTAATGTAATCAGCTAACAGTTAACAGCTAATGTAATCAGCTGACAGCTAATTCCTAAACATGACCTTTGTTTTTGTTGTTTTTCGAGTTTTTACTTATATAAACGTGAATCATTATTTCGCTTTTTTTGGTGTTTACTATTTTCCACCTCCTTTTGCTTTTTTTTCGTGTTTTTACCGTTTTTTGTTTTTCATTTTTCATATTTTTTTCTGTCTTTCATGTTTTCCATTTTTCTGTTTTTTTATATTTTTAAAATAATATATATTAAATATTTGAATTGATGGTAATAATTAAAATTTAAAAGAAATAAGAAATTACATTTGAGGGCAATATTATCTTTTGAATAAAAAAATTATCTATTCAATTTTATCTCATACCACCAATCAAACTTAGGATTACTTATTCTTTAAGAATACCTATTATATTCTTTGCTATTCTATTCCTTTGTAATAATAATTTTATTTCATTATATTCCATTCCGCGAACCAAACGACACCTATGAAGGGTTTTGAGAAAATCCTAGATATATAATGGATAATGTAATGAGTCTAAATATGTAAATGGAGCTTCAAATTAGGTTAGTTTTGTAATTTACCCTATTTTTTATTCAATCAATAATAAATAATCAATCAATATTTTTTATTGAGTTAATGATAAGATTCAATTAATTATTTTGTTTGATAAAAAGTTATTGATTAAATAAAAATAGTAAATATATACTAGTATTTTGTGGCAAGTAAAATTATAAAGTATAAGTAGGATATATGTTACTACATGATTGTTGGTAGAAATGTTTGTGGTAATTTCTAGCAACAAGCAGGAGTTAAAGGAAGCTCAGTCACTACTTCCACTCCTACAAAGTCAAAAACCAGTTGAGCTTGGGAAATTATATCAATGGTTATTATTGCTATAGAATTCAACCTCTAGTTGGTGATCAACAAACTGAATTCTTAATTTGAAGTGTCAATAGAAATCTAAGAAACTGAAGTTTCATGGGAGAATATTTTACAATGAGTGGATTAGAGATAAATGGGATTTAATGCTTGCATTGAGTCAAGCCATTAAGAGAGAGAGAGAGAGGTTATGATTTGGCATTCAATACTTAACAATACAACCAGCATCATCTTAACAAATACTAAGTAAGTGCAGTATAGAATCAAGGCAACATCATTGATGAGGTGGCACAATTCAATCAAATAATATTTGTATACATTGACAATTGTAAATGATGCTATACCTTAACAGAGAAAATCTCCATAAGAGCATACCAAGTTCCTGAAACAGCAAAAACAACACCTACTGTCACAATTCCCACGTCCACAGACCATCCTTTCCATCCCATCTCCTCTTTGAATACAAGCAAATGAAACAGAGCTGGCAAAACGAATCCCAGTCCACAACATACACTGCTACCCACCAAGGACATGAAATCTGCAAAATTAGGTACCAATAAAGCCACTAAACTCACTTCAAATACCATAACCCATCTAAGCCATAAACAATACCTCCCACCCCAAAACCTTCTTTCCACTATCTCATACACCGGATTCATCATCAAAGGAAATGTGAAGAACAGATTGATACACAGCCCTAATTGAACAAAGCTGCTAATCACTCCACTTCCTAAGTTAGCAGTAATAATATCCTTAGTTTCATTTCCAAAGGCAAAGTAACCCAATACCCCAAAACACCCATAAAGCACTGAAATAAAACCCATACCCAACCCTAAAGTTCTACCAAACTTATCCTTCTCTTGTGTCTCTGATTCTAAAGGTAAAACCATACCAACACCTTCAAATGCATAAAGAGCCACACCCATTCCATAGAAAAACACAGATACACCCCCAAAGGCCTTCACCTCCGGCCTGTTCTTCATGATTATCAAAATATCCTGTACTATCACCACGCCCATTGCACCAAGATCCACAATATCAGCAAAAATACTCAAAGGAGCCAGATGTGTTAAAGTAGCAATGGAATTTAATCCTAATTGGAAAGGAAAACAGCCCCATATGTACATACTCATAGCAGAGAAACCCATTATTTGAGATGAGGAATTAAACAAATTGGCTAAAGTGGTACCTATGAAAATCAAATACCCAACACAAAACCCACCCTGAGACAACACAATCATAACATCCACAACCAATCTACCAATAGAACCACAGACTGTGAAACCTAAATCACCAAATGAAGTGATCATACTGTAATCACCAGAGAAAGAACCAAGCTTGCGGCGGGTATGGACTAAAAGCATCATACAGTAGTAGGTTAAGAAAGCAACGGAGAACAACATCAGGAGACTCATTACCCATCCGGTGCGTTTGAAAGCGTAGGGTAAACCAAGAACGCCGGCGCCAACAATAGCAATGAACACATTAGCGAAGGTCTTAGACTGGGAAGAGAGTTCTTGGGGCCTACCTATAAGAGGGGTGTCTTCTTTTGGAATGGATTGTTTTAAGGCTTTTGAGGACGATGATGCTTCATTTTTTTCAAATCCCATGATTGACTGATTATCTTCTGATTCCTGACCAAAAAAGAACAAAGAATATACAGAATTTGGATAAAGAAATGTGCTTAGGAGCTTAATTCATATGATACATGCAGGCAATGATATCAGAATCAACCATTGCTACCAAAAGGAACGGAGAGAATCAGAGAGAATCGGAGAGAAAGAAACAAACAACCGGAAAGAAGGGAGGGGAGGATCCTAGTTCATTCACGAATGATAAAACGGCATCGTTTGAAAGTCAGTCTACGTGCGATCGTGGCAGCATATAATTGGGTGTAGGGCTGCACCAAAAGAAAAAAAAACTAAAATCGGAAAATTAAAAAACCAAACTAAAATCATATGGAAAGAAAAGTTAATAGATAGAAACCAATGACCGGTGGGTGCATAGTGGATCACAATTTGTCTTCAATCGGTTAGCATTATGGTTAATGCGGATATCAAAGTTTGTGATCTTTTTATCTCGGGATTTAAGATTTGGGATTGTGGAAAATTAGATGAGTGGTTTGGTCCGGAGGCGTTGGATAGGATTGTGGATCTGGTGGTTAGCAAACGAGTCTACCTTGATTCACAAACTGTTTGAGTTCGGTTTGATCAAATGTCAGATCGATTGAGTTCGGCTCGAGTATTAGTGAGCCCGAGTCTGAGCTTCTTTGGGTTCAGCTCGAAAATTCATAATTAGGTTCAAATTTTTTTTATTAATATTATATATATTATTGATTTTTATTTTTTTAATTTAAATACATTTTGATTTTGTAATTTTTATTAGTTTTTTAAAGTAGTAACTTTGAGTCACACATAAACGTTTGGTCCAAAACTCAATTTGAAACTATATTGTTAGATTCTATATTTGTTTAATTTTATTACTTTGTTTAAATTTGTTGTAAACTGTATGTTATATTTGTTTTTCGGAGTTTAAATTTGGTATTCCTTCATTAGAAGGTTGATTTTAGATAATAAAATGTTAATTAGGTATAATTAAGTATATTCAAATCTGTTTCAAAAAAAATACAAAACGAGCCGCTCGATGAGCTTCGAACTCGAGCCGAACCTATGTCGAGCTCGAGCTGAGCTCCAAAATTCTAGGCTCGGTGAGCTTTGAGCTCGAGCCGAGCCCGATCTCTGAACTTCTCGAGCCGAGCCGAGCCTGCCTCTGTTCGGTCTCGGTTCATTTCATTTGCACCCCTAGTTCCTATGTCGGATATGTGTGGGACTTACACGGGACGATGTGTATGCGGTCAAGTCAGGCTACCATTTGATTATGAGGGTGTGGAATGAGGAGGCAAGTAGGGAAGGCTGGCAGTTGTTGTGGAACCTTAATGTGACACTAAAGTTTAAGGCTTTTCTATGGAGGGTGGCATCCAAAACACTACAGTTACGAATCCGGTTAGCAAATCAAAGGGTTAATACACTAACTATTTGTGTCTTATTTGGTGGGGATGTGGGGCACGACTGACATGTTTTCGCAGGTTGCAAATATGCAGGGGAGTTTTGGGACATGGCTGTTTTTCCACAACCGGGATCAGAGTGAGATTGGATTAAAGAATGGAGATTGGAGGTTATGGTGCGACTTAGTACGAGTTTTGCGAGTAGAGCAGCAATGGTCATTTGGTGCATCTAGCAGCAACGGAATCAGCTGTTACGGACGAGTTCGTGTAGGACGTCGGCGGATGCGGTGGCTGGTGCGTTCGGGTTGTTGGCAGATTGGCAGGAGCTGCGGTAGCAGAGGCTGGTGAGTCGAAAGACCAGCTGTTAAATGGAGAAGACTAAGGGAAGGCGAGGTGAAATGTGACGTGGATGTAGTGGTCTTCGGTGAATGAAAGTAGATTGGGGCACGTGCAATTTTACGAGGATATGGAGGCGAATTTTTGTAGGTTATAGTTCACTATCAAATGGAATTATATCGGTCAAACTCGCGGAAGCGTTAGCTTTGAGAGAAAGTATGCAATGGGTGTTCTCACTCCCGTATGTCAATATTATTTTTGGATGCGATTCGAAAGTGGTGGTTGATGCATTTCACTCTAGACGTAAAGATCTGAGAGACGTGCCATGGAAGATATTCAAGTTGGTTTTCAATCATATCCTAATTGTTCTGTGACATTTGTGTTGGTCCCGTGTAATTAGTTCCAAGGGGGGTTATGAACTAATATAACTTTTTCTTTTTAATTATGCTGACTTAATATAATTCTTTGAGTTTCACAACTCAGTTTTGGTCAGCACGGCCGAGTGAGGCGTAAGACGGCTTTAGTCAGATACTGACTAGAGCTGTTTTACATGCGAGTTGGGAAATGACACTTTTGTGGTCAGCTTCCAACTCAGCACTCTGATTTACTCAGTGCCAGCTTAAACAATTTATATACTGAGTAAATATAGCAAGCAACACATAGAGATATATATTGAGAGAGTTAGAAATTACTCAGCACGACTTATCCTGGTTCGGCCTCTCCGCCTACGTCCAGTCCCCAGAATCCCTCCGGGCTTTTTCAATCCAATATTGAGCTCTTTAGAGGTAGAGCACAAACCGTGTACAAGGCAGTTGAATATACAAGAGTACCATCCTCTATTCGTCTACTCAACTCCTACTAAGTGCTATAACCCAACACCTAGATTTCTCTACCGCTGAGTACTTAAAACCGAGTACTCAGCACAACTCTCTCAATTTTACAATTGATACAAACTTGTTCTTTTTCAGACAAAGAACACTTTAGATGATTACAAAATCAATCTAGCTTTTACACAGAAATGGAAATTTGGTGTAAGTTCTTTTTCTTGTTTTGATGTGCTTTGTATGTATGCTCTTTTTCAGTTGTATATTCGGCAAAAGATCCAAGAAGTGTACTTGTCCTTTTATAGATGAAATCTGAAGACACAATCATTTGAATTCTGATCTATCCGTTGAATTCAAACGGTTATTTGCTTGCGTCATTGTTCTAGTCAGCTTCAGATTTGCAGGCCAATCCTGTCGTCTGAATTCTGCAGTCGTCAGGCTTGTCTTTTTCCCGCAGGAGTGTCTTCTAGTGCCAGTTCGTCTTTTAGCTAACGGACAGTTGACCCATGCATCTCAAAATTGACTCTGTGCGTAATTACGAGGTTTCTATTATTGGTGCAGACAGTTGTCGAATCCTGTCTTTTAGCAAACAGATCATTCGTGCTGTCATGACGAACACTCAGCTTGACTGTGTTGACGTTGCTTTTGTTCCATGTTTCTGAGTTGTATTTTTACTCAGCTTCCGTGGTCAGCTTTGTCCGCAAGCATTAGCTTAAAAGGAAGACTTCCTTTCGTTGATACTGAGTTTCATTCCACTCAGCTTCTTTAGTCAGCTTCATCTTTGAGTATTTGTTCTGAAGATGACTTTTCTTCTATTATGTTGAGTTGCACTCCACTCAGCTTGTGCTGTGTTCTCATGCTGACTTCGTCCTGTCTTACTTTTTGATTCTGTTTTGATTCATGTTTATACTCAACATTGAACAAACATATTAGTACAATTAAATCAAAGCACTTAAATTTAATTGCCCCTTAATTATGGATTAACTTAAATAATTTTCTCAAATCAAAATCATGTAGAAAGGTGTTTCAACAATTTGTTCCACGGTTAGCGAATGAGGCGGTTCATGTTATGACCCATCATGCTCATTCCAATGTTAATCCATTTAGTTCTTTTATAAGTCATGCGTATGGACCAAATAGTGCTTTAATCCTATATATTTATTACTTATTATTATTATTATTATTTTTATTTTAAAAAATCATACAAAGATGCTACAAAATCAAATACAGAATCAACGAAATCAAATAACAAATAAGGAAATGCCCAACGAACAGGTAAAATGTTTTTCGAACTCAAATTGCTAAGCATGCAAACAACCTTTGGGTAGCAGAATCAGACCGATTAACATTTAACAATTAATTAATTATTATTATTCTATTACTTACATAGTTTTACCGTATATGTTTTCATTAAGTTAAAACCATATACTTTACTAACAGAAGAGTTTCCATGCGACCATAAGCTTTTTTCTCTCTTTCTAAGAAAATCGTCGCCACCGCAACTGTGCAAATGAACTGAGGATGTCGTCACCGGAAACTCGTCTCTCAATGTGAGAGTTGTCTTCTCGAAGTGAGAATCCTTTACTTGGTTTTTCTGTTCTCTTGATTACTTTTGTTGTGGCTTGTTCTCTCGGTGTGAGAATTTTTCTCTTGATTTGTCTCTGTTCTTTGCTCCTGCTTTTTCTTTTGAGAAGGTTGCTGCAATTAGCGAGAACTTTTGCTTAGGTAGTTTATGTTCTTTTGCTGCATTTTCTGAACTTGAAGTTTGCTGCTATTTTGTCTTCACAGAGTGACAATTTTGCTTGGGTTGTCTTTGTTTCTTTGTCGTTGTGTTTTCTTTTCAGAAGTTTGCTGCAATTTGTCTTCTCGGAGCGAGATGTTTGCCTAGGTTTTTTGTTCTTGCTGCTGTGGTTTCTTTTATTGTTTGTTGTGACTGGTTTTCTTAGTTCTTGATTCCGTTGTACTATGGAATGGAGATGAATTTGAGGAATCTCACCCTAGATGACGAGGAGTGTGAAGCGATGGTCTTGCCCCCATGAAGCATCGACAATTTTATAGGATTGTCAACTGGCGATGGTGGGTCGGTTCCTTATGGAGAATCGGTAAACTTCATGATGATGAAGACACGACTTGCAGATATTTGGATGCCGAAAAAGGGTGTTTAGATGGTAGACATTGATTATAATCTTTTCATTTTCAATTTCTATCACGAGGTGGATAAGAGACGAGTTCTTGATGGAGGTCCTTGGTCGTTTGATAACAAAATGCTACTGCTAAAGGAGTTGAAACCAGGGGTGCACCCGAAGACTGTGGTTTTTTATACGATGGATATGTGGGTTTAGATATATGATTTACCACCGGGTTATATGATATAGGGGATTAATAGCCAGTTAGGAAATTTTATAGGTACGTTTTTAGAGTATGACACTAAGAACAATATGAATAATACCAGACTAAGTTTCATACGAATTCATGTTGCACTAGACGTACGCAAGTTGTTAAAAAGAGTGAAGCGGGTTAAACAGTCACAGATGGAAGTGTCGACAATTACCTTTAAATATGAACGATTATGTAATTTTTATTTCATATGAGGAGTTGTGGGACATACAGAGAGATTCTGTGACAAAAAATTTGGACCGCATTTGGAGCGAGAATGGGGGACATGGTTAGTAGCGCTAGTGAGAAGGGGTAGTCTGTAACCAATATCGCAATGGCTAAGAGCATCAAGAGGGGTTGGTAATGGTAATTCATGGCTAGCACGAGGAAGCAGTAGTGTGTCAGGGGCGCATCAAGCAGGGAGCGAGAATGGTAATGAGTTGGACGGGCTTGAAATAGAGGAAGATGTACTGGTGGGTGAGAATGTTGTGTTGGAGGTCCAGGATAATAGAAAAATGAGGTGAACGGAGGAAGGTACTGGAGGTGAGAATGAAGTATTGGCACCAGTTTCTTTTTTGCTAAGCAATGATAAATCAGTTTCTATCGGGACAGAAACGACAAGGTGTGTAAAACAGACATGTCGATCATTATGAGTTGCATTAGTTGGAATTGTCGGGGTCTCAGCAACCCTCAAGCAATTTGGGCTTTAGGTGAGCTCATTAAATCTCACAAGCTGATGGTGGTTTTTTTAATTGAAATGATGGTTGATAAAGCTAAGATCGAGGGTTTGAGAAGAAAGTTTATGTTTGAAAGTTGTTGTGTGTTAAGCCCAAAATATACCTAAAATATCATCAATAATTACATCAGTTTTGCTTCGAATTCATACTATTTATACCTGTTTAGAATACTTTTACTTTCGAATATGTTTCTTTCTTGTAAGGTACCTAAATATTTGGTAAAATCCAAATAGGAAAGAAAAGAGCCTAAAAACAGAAGAAAAACCCTACAAAATGAGTCAAAGACGACGAAGATCAAACACGCCAAAACGAGGACGAGGACGAAGTCAAAGAAACGGAAAATACTCCATGTCGCGACCGAGAATCCTCCATTCTCGATCGCGACATGCGTCACCAGCTTCTTCCCTTTACGATTTTGAAGACCAAATATTTGCTCCCCCATTCTCGGCCGAGAATTTGCATTCTCGGCAAGTTCAGAAATTCCTGGAGAGCCATTCGCACACATTCGTTTTTGACGAAACGCGTTCGTTCGGGTGGATAGAAACATCCCTTCGCAGAGGATACGACCCTTCACAACGGACACGACACTTCAATCACGACTCTTCAACATCTATAAATAAAGAGTTGATGGAGAGTTGGTGATATAGAAAAAAGAGAAGATTAGTATAGAATTTTTGCCGAAATTCTGAGTCAAGCGATTCAGAGTTAGAAGTTCGTTTCTGTAAAAAGCAATATGATGTACACACATTGTTTATTCAATAATTACAAACACAGTAATATTTAGATTTGTTCATATTAGTTTACATTTTGGTAGTAGCCGACCGTATCTCTATTACGAAGTTACAGCGAGAAGATTTAGTAGAGGATCCGCCCCTGAGCCTGACAAACTCTAACGAAACCCAAGGAAATGATTGACAACCCGTTCACTTGCAAGCCGTCGAAAATTTCCATGCTTCTTGTTCTCTGTAAACTTGTATCAAATTCATATTTCATCTAATAAAGTTCATTCTATTCGATAGATTTTTATGTAGCACTTTGGTAAATGATCTGAAGTGAGTTCTGGTGTTTTCATTAAAACGTAATTGAATTCAAAATCTTTACAAGGAAACTTTGTTGAACACTTAGGCAAATTGATATCATCAGTAGAGTATCAATTTGGTTAAGGTAGCGATCTAACCCGACCGTAGGAGGATTGACTGCAGTTCAAAGCCCTAAAATTAGAGGAATCGACGTTTATTTCATTATTATAATTTATACAAAGTTTAAAGTTGTTTTCTTTGCTTAATGCAAACGAATACATTTGTTTACTTTTCTAAAGAACTAAACGTTTCTGTTTTTTAAATTTATCCCTAAATCAGAAGTGTTTTCTAACATTTGTTATACTCTAATCCAATTCTTATTCTAGCAATTTCAAAACCAAATCCGATTAAACGATTTTCCATATTATAAACCTTAAAAGTAAATTTAACCAATTCAAAATAAGTTTTTGTTAAAAAATGTTCCCTGTGTGATCGATATCTTTTATTACTACAAGCGTATACCATGCACTTGCGGAAATCGTTCAACAAGTTTTTGGCGCCGTTGTCGGGAACGCCAAAATTTTTGACAAAAATTTAGATTTTTTTTATGTTTTATTTCGAATCTAGGTTTATTTATACTTATTCAAAATTTTGTATTTTATTTATTTCAAATTACTAGCATATTTATTTTTCAAATTCTGTTTTGAAGGTAGTTTCGGTTCGTGCGAAATTTCAAGTTCATGCGCAGTTCTCGAAGTGCAGGCATTCCACCAAAACCGCTAGACCCAGAAATTGAAAAAACGGTTAAAAAGAACAAGAAAGAAAAGAAAAACAAAAACAAGACTCCAATAAAAACTAGAGTTACTGAGCCAGAAATTATGGCCACACTTATGGATTACGCTAGGCCAGGAGTGGCCGGTGTAACAAACAACATAGTTAGACCCCAAATAAATGCAAACCAATTTGAAATTAAGCCAGCATTGCTTAATATGTTGCAAAATAATGTAACATTTTACGGGTTACCTAACGAAAATCCTAACACCTATTTGACAAATTTCTTAGAAATTTGCGACACTTTTAAAATAACAGATGTGACTGCGGAAGCAATCAAACTTCGTCTTTTTCCTTTCACTTTGAAGGATCGAGCCAAAGAATGGTTAACTTTTATGCCAGCCGCAACATTTGAAACTTGGGAGCAATTAGCCCAAGCATTTTTATCAAAATATTTTCCTTTAGCAAAAACCACAAGAGTCATAAAAGAGTTAACATCTTTTTTTCTCAAAATGATAATGAAACTCTTTATAAGACTTGGGAACGTTTTAAAGAACTTCAACGTGTATGCTCACACCACCAATTGCCCGCTGAACTTTTAATGCAAACATTTTATAATGGATTAAATCCTACAACTAGAGGTTCATTAGATGCTATGTCTGGAGGGTTATTCATGAAGAAAACGTCGGCCCAAGCAAGAGAACTTTTGGAGGAAATGGCAATTAACAGTAGTATGTGGCCCGCGGAGCGTGGACATATACCAGTGGCGAAACCATCATCCTCAACTACGTCATCAGTTAAAGGTATAGTGAATCTTGATCCAGTTGCGATGTTGCAAGCCCAATTTTCTGCCTTATTGCACAAAATTGATAGGTTTATGGCACCGTGTGATCCTAATGGTAAGCCAATCCAAACGGATGTGGATTATGAATGTATGAGCGAAATTGAACAGGTAAATTTTGTCCAAGGGCAAAACCAAACTAATAACCCTTATTCAAATACATATAATCCTGGATGGAGAAATCATCCTAAATTTAATTGGAGAGATAATAATAATAATACTACCAATGCTAATCAAAATCGTACCACCAATTTTCAAAATCAATCAAGAGATACGATTATCACTTTATCTTCTAAGATCGACAAATTTATTGATGCTATGAGCGAAAAAATAAGTAATCACGATGATGGTTTTAAACGGATTGAGAATAAATTCGATCAGCTTATTAAAAAACAATCATCTAGCATCCATAATTTGGAGGTTCAAATTGGACAACTCGCTAAATCAATTCCATCCCGCAAAGAGGGAAGTCTTCCAAGCCATACGGAAGAAAATCCGAAAGAGCATGTAAAGGCTATCACTCTTCGCTCAGGGAAAAATTACTTAGGTCCGGAGATGCCCGGGAATTCAACTTTACTAGGAACTGATTTACCAAAATCCAAAGAAGATACATTAAACCATAAAGATACACCAATAGACTCAAGTACAAAAACTTTTGTACCCAAACCACCTTTTCCACACAAAGTCCGAAATAAGGACTATGACAAGCAACTTTTAACGTTTTTAGACAAACTTAAAAATGTGCATATTAATTTAACGTTTATGGATGCGATTACGCAAATTTCCAATTATGGTAAATTCCTAAAAGATTTAATTTCAAAGAAAATCAGTTGGGAAGGAATTTCATCCACTTCGCTAACTGAAGATTGTAGTTCAATTGTGTCAAGTAATTTGCCCACTAAACTCAAAGATCCCGGATGTTTTACTATTCCGTGTAAGTTGGGAGATATTGAATTCTCAAGTTGTCTTTGTGATTTAGGAGCAAGCATAAACTTGATGTCGTTATCTATTTTTAATAAGTTAGGCTTAGAAGAAGATATCATACGTACCAATATGGTTTTTCAATTGGCGGACCAAACCACTAAAAGACCATATGGTATAATCGAGAATGTTTTAGTTAAAGTTGACAAATTTATTTTTCCTACCGATTTCGTTATATTAGATTTTGCATATGACGTTAATTGTCCGCTAATCTTTGGCAGACCGTTCATGAACACGGGACGTGCTCTAGTTGATGTGTCGGAAGGGAAAGTAGTTTTGAGAATAGGAGAAGATAAGATCGAGTTTGATATGAACCAAGCAATGAAATATCCTATGGAGAATTTCGCTTGTATGAAACTTGATTTAGTTGAAGAATGTGTAAATGACATTATTCAAAAAGAAGAAATAATAGAACTTATAATGAGTGAAGAATTAGAAGATAAGGACCCAGAGCCTTTGATTCGAGAAGATGGACCAGTTCCGCCTTCAATTATAATTCCACCTAAATTAGAACTTAAAGAATTAGCAAACCATTTCAGGTACGCTTTCTTAGGCGAAGGCGATTCTCTACCTATAATTATTTCTAACAAACTAACACAGGTTCAAGAAGAAAAATTAAAGGAAGTTGTTAGAAATAGAATAGGAAGTATGGGATGGCAAATTTCAGACTTAAAAGGAATTAATCCTAGTATTGTAATGCACAGAATTCACTTAGAAGAAGATAAGCCACCTAAAGCGGATAGGCAAAGACGCTTAAATCTGAATATGAAAGAAGTAGTAAAAAACGAGATTACTAAACTTCTAGACAATGGAATCATTTATCCTATTTCGGATAGTGAATGGGTTAGTCCAATCCACTGTGTACCTAAAAAAGGAGGCATAACTGTGTAAGGAATGACGAAGGTGAATTAATACCTACACGAACCACCACCGGTTGGAGAGTTTGTATAGATTACAGGAACCTTAATAAAGCAACTAGGAAAGACCATTTTCCTCTACCTTTCATTGATCAAATGATCAAACGAATAGCTGGTCACGCTTTCTATTGTTTTCTAGATGGCTACTCCGGATTCTTTCAAATATATATTTACCCGGATGACCAAGACAAAACAACCTTCACATGTCCTTATGGAACATTTGCATATAGGAGAATGCCCTTTGGTCTATGTAACGCACCAGCAACATTTCAACGTTGTATGACTGCGATCTTTAATGATTTCATTGAAGATATCATGGAAGTTTTTATGGATGATTTTTCCGTTTATGGAGATTCTTTCGATTCATGCTTACAGAACTTGGATAAAGTTTTGTCTAGCTGTGAAGAAACAAATTTAGTATTAAACTGGGAAAAATGTCATTTCATGGTTGACGAGGGAATTGTTTTAGGACATAAAATATCTGAAAAAGGATTAGAAGTGGATAGAGCAAAAACTTCAGTAATAGAAAAATTACCCCCTCTAACTACTGTTAAGGGAGTAAGGTCATTTTTAGGACATGCAGGTTTTTACAGGAGATTCATTAAAAACTTCTCTGTAATTTCCAAACCACTTACTAATTTACTCATGAAAGATTCAACCTTTGATTTTAATGAAGATTGCGTTAAAGCTTTCGAAACATTGAATACAGCTTTAGTCAGTGCACCTATTATTGTTAAACCCGATTGGGATTTACCTTTTGAAATCATGTGTGATGCAAGCGACTTAGCCGTCGAATGTGTTTTAGGTCAAAGAAAGGATAAGAAACTTCATGTCATCTATTATGCAAGTCACACACTGTCCGGTACACAATTAAACTACACCACAACTGAGAAGGAAATGTTAGCTGTAGTTTTTGCATGTGATAAGTTTAGGTCATACTTTTTAGGTTCAAAAGTTATTATTTATACCGATCACGTAGCTTTAAGATATTTATTTGCTAAGAAAGATGCAAAACCACGTCTAATTAGATGGGTTTTATTGTTACAAGAATTTGATATAGAAATTAAAGACAAAAAGGGAGTAGAAAACCTTGTCGTCGATCATCTATCAAGACTCGAAGATGAAAACGGTCCTATAGGTGAGACTATCAATATACGAGATGATTTCCCTGATTAATATCTCTATCAAATAAAAAGTCTCATGTCGCTATGGTATGCGGATATTGCAAATTATCTTGCAGCCAACATTGTTCCGGAAGGATTAACTTTCCAACAAAAGAAGAAATTCTTCTTTGACATTAAACTTTATTTTTGGGAAGATCCTTTTTTGTTCAGAACTTGTGGTGACGGGATAATTAGGAGATGCGTTAGTGAAAATGAATATAAGTCTATAATGTCGGAATGTCATTCTAGCTCGTATGGGGGACATAACGGCGTTAGTAAGACAGTAGCCAGGGTATTAGAATGTGGATTCTTTTGGCCTACATTGTTTAAAGACGTCCGTTCATTTATTATTCGTTGTGACAAGTGCCAAAGAACAGGAAATTTAGGAAGAAAAGATGAGATGCCCCTCACGAACATGTTAGAAGTTGAAGTCTTCGACATATGAGGAATAGATTTCATGGGACCTTTTCCCCCTTCTAATGGTAAAACTTACATATTGGTCGCCGTAGATTATGTTTCGAAGTGGGTTGAAGCAATTGCAACCCCGACGAACGATTCTAAAGTTGTTGTTGGTTTTCTTGAAGATATATTTTGTAGATTTGGTTGTCCTAGAGTCATTGTAAGTGATGGCGGTACCCATTTTGTAAACCGAAGTTTTGATATACTTATGAAAAAATATGGAGTACGCCACCGCGTGTCAATGCCATACCATCCTCAATTGAATGGTCAGGCAGAGATATCAAATAGAGAACTCAAATGGATTCTAGAGAAAACAGTTTCGTCTTCAAGAAAAGACTGGTCTTGTAAACTCCACAATGCATTATGGGCATACCGTACTGCATTTAAAACACCAATAGGAATGACTCTATACCGATTAGTATATGGGAAGGCATGTCATTTGCCAGTCGAATTAGAACACAAAGCCTATTGGGCTATTAGGGAACTTAACTTTAATTTGCAACAAGCAGGTAAGAAACGTTTGCTCAACTTAAATGAGTTAGACGAGTTACGTCATCTATCTTACGAAAATACAAAAATATATAAAGAAAAAATGAAAAAATGGCACGACGCCAAGATTAAAGTCAAAAGCTTTAACATTGGGGACAAGGTGCTGTTATTTAATTCACGACTCCGTTTATTTCCAGGTAAACTTAAGTCCAGATGGACAGGACCATATCTAGTCATTAAAGTATTTGATTATGGCTCTTTGGAACTTGAAGGACCTGACGGAGTTCGTTTCAAAGTTAACGGTAATAGATGCAAAATCTATTATGAAAATATTTCACACAAAGAAATTGCGTTCGTAACGCATTTTTCTGAAGATTAATTCATTTAAATTTAATGTACTTTATTTTTATTTTATTTTATTTTATTTTGTTTTGTTAGTTTTAATTTAGTTTGATGATTTTTGATTTAGTTTAAAATTTTTACACATGCAAATTTTATGATTTTTAATTATTAATAGACTCTATATTAAGATTGAGATGCCTAAAAATATGTTTAAGTCATGCTTTTATTTTAATTTTAGGTCTTTAGTTCGAATTAGGAGAAATTTGGTGATTCTCAGCCGAGAATTTGGAATTCTCACTTGAGAATTCACATTTTCAGAATTGACCAAAACAGGTAAGGAATTTTCTGAACTTACCGAGAATTTATATTCTCGGCCGAGAATCAGAAATATAGGGTTTCAACGCCTGATTTCCGCGAGGAAATCAGCGTGCTGCGACCGAGAATTGGGATTCTCGGTCACGACACGGGTTTTTTTTTGCACCATCAGACCTGTTTCTTCTTCATCCTACAGACATGGCCTTTCAAACTCGAAAAATTGAGTTTCTTCAACTTTTAGAGGTATGATTTTATGCATTTTCGCATCAAAACAACACCTCTTTTCGTCCTATTTTCCTATAAATAAATCCTAGAGGATCAAAGTTCTGTTACATTATTTTATTTTCATCTCTGTCAGAACAAGATTCTGATTTTCTCAAAACACCATTATTAACTAAGTTACAGACACATTTGTTTCTTTAGTTCCTCACAAAACCATGACTACTAAACACAAATCCCCTAGGAAAAATGCTGCTTCAAGCAATAAGCGTCCCGACTTATCAAAACGATATGGTGCGCCATTTCCTATCTTCAATCATGATGAAGGCATGCGCTACTGGAGGCTTCGTTACAAGTTCTTCGTTGGAATGTTATATATGGACGAGTTTTTGAATAAAAAACTCGGCATAAGCAATGACATAAGTCACTATTGGAACGATTGGGTTGGACAAAATTCGCCAACATGAGATTTCCTATAATTGGCGATTGGATTCTCGAATTTTTCTGTACCGGTCGTTTTGTTAACAAACGAAGGGTGCGTCTTAGTTTTCGTCGAGATGGCAAACTATTTACTTTCGGATATCCCGAGTTGCATGCCTGGTTTGGTTTTCCCCCGAGGGATACAATCAAATGTCATCCTGGCAAAGATATGACATCTACAGACATATGGAGAATGCTCACTGGATTCTGGCGTTTCAATCCTCGACTCGCCTATAATCAATCCTTTCACTCCAATTCAATGGTGTATCTACATAAATTTCTGTGTCACAGTCTGTTCGGTCGCACATTTAGCAGTGTGGTCCGCGACACCGACTTATATGTCCTTGGAGATATATTCCAAGGGAATACAGTTGATTCTTCAAAAATTCTGATGGAGGGTCTTGTTGCCACTTCTCGATCCAAGGATAAAAATATTGGATTCGGGAATATAATTTGCGGAATAATTCTAGGTACCAAGGGTACTATTACTGTTCCTTGGAGTGAGGATGAATCTTTTCCGACACTAGACTATGAGTTTTTAGAATATGAAGGTCTAGTGAAACGTGTTTTTGGAGCAGGCCCGCATTTTCTTTCTGAGCCAGAACGTCAAGCTTTCGTGCAATTGAAAATTGAACGCTATAGGGCTAGAGAAATCCCGATTGATAGGGATGAGTATATAGAATAGTTCAAGTTTATAAGTTTTTCTTTTAATATTTTGTAAATATTTATGTATTTTGAGTTATTTCATTTCATTCTTTGTTTTTATGTTTTGTTTCAATTTTTGTACATATATGTTGATTCAATAAAAATTTCTATTTATTTTCGTTCATTTCTGGTTTTGACTATAGTTAACATATTTTTGCTCTATTTCCTATGTGATCATGGATCAATCCATACTAAATAACTTCATGTTGACCAATTCTAGTCATTCTTGCTCAAATGGAAATAAAAATGGTTATAATGCACTAATAAGGCTTTTATTAATTAACAAATATGTTCATACTTTTCTCACATTATACATTTAATCCATTTTAACTTTAGGTTTAACTCAATTAATTAATACATGAACTTGTATTTATTTCACTTAACATGATTCATTTAACTTATATGCATAAATGTACATTAATGTTTCATTAAATCTTAATATGACATTTATTTCTCTTTATTTTTACAATTAATAAGGATAAACCTTTGGTTTTCCTTGTATTTAATATTTTTCATTTAAGTTTTTAAGTGCAGGTACAGTTTTAATTCAATTCAGGACACAATTAATCAAAAAAATTGCACAAACCAAGTCAAAATACACTTATAACAGCACAATGGACCGATTCTCGGCCAAGAATTACATATTCTCGGTAAGTCCAGCAAAAACAGGCCGATTTCAGAGCAAAATATTCTCTGAAATTCGCGTACCGCGACCGCGGATCGACATTCTCGGTCGCGACACGCGACCTGTAGGGCGAATTAATCCGGATTTTGGCACTATTTTTAGCCTATTCCTATTCCTACTCTACCTATACATCTCCCTATTTCACCCTATATAACCCTAATACTTACACAAACCTCACATCACCTCACTTTTTACCCAATCGCCTACTGTAAACTCTTCCCCATACATTACTTTTACTCTTCCCAATTTATTCTTTACCCTCTCTAATCACTTATCAATTCAATTCCTCCTTACAACTCCCACTTCATCTTCAACCTTTGATTTTCTCTCTTTTCATCTCTTCTTCTTCTTCTTCTTTGCCAAGCCTAAACACCATTAATATGCCTAGAACAAAGCGTGTTGGTCACAAGCCTCAAGTTACGGAAGCTAATCGCCTTCGTATACGTTGCGGAGCCTATTTTGACATTGAAACGGAGGAAGAAGCCACTCGATTCATTCACTTTTCCAATTCCAAGCAGTAGTTTGTGGATATGCACTTCCTTGACTTCGATTCGGTAAGAGAGTTGAATCAAGGGTTTTCTTCATTGAAATGTTGTTTAGATGGTAATGCAAGAAAGAACCAACATTAAGGGCCCTTAATGTTGTAGTACATCTTAGAATCTTAAGAACACACGAAAGTTAACTTAAGTGAGCTTTAAAACAGAGACCTTGACTTCACTTTATGTCATTCATGAATAAATAGGATGTGTAAAGGCTGAAAGTAACCTGTTCTGCTGTGGCCTAGCCTGTTCTCTCTTTTTATCATAACCAAAACACGTTTTCTGAGACTGAATCTTTATCATTAGTATTTATATTCACCATATCAAATCATTTCTCAACTAAAGAAAATCACACACCACGAACACCCTGTTCTGCAAGGTTTTTCTAGTAAAATTTGGTCATCAATCCCTGAGGAGACGATACTCTACTTATCATTTTATTACTTGTATCTAGTGCACTTGCTAGAGTCTGTTTTGAGGACAACAAAGTCCCTCTCGGTAATTTTATCACTGCAATTGTTTTGGGAGCATGGGGTGAATTAGCCGATTATGACATGTCCACCTACTATGGGTATGTTCCGATTTTGGACATTTCGGCGCTTGAGCGGGCTCACTTATTGCTTACTTCGGTTCCTCCCGTTTTTATTTCATATGCTTTCCGTATTGCCCATCTTCGTGGCACTATGGGTGGAGGAGCTTCAAGTTCCCAATTTGTAGGTACCGACGAAGGAGGCGCGGCGGAAGGCGAGGAAGATGTACCGCAAGCACAACCACAAGCCCAAGCACCTCAAGATGATGATCCGGTGGATTTAAGGCGGATTTTGAACCAAATCAATTCCAATAATCGCCAAATGAATTTAAGAATTGATGATTTGGTGGAGAATAATATGGTGATGAATGACAACCTCAATACCTTGAGGAGAGAGCATAAGTCTACATGGCATCGGATGCTTTCATTCTTCCGTCGCTGAAATGTGGAAACTTCACCAACCCCTCCGGATTCCCCGCCTAATGCTTAGGTTTTATCTTTTCTTTTATTCGCCTCTCTTATTTTGTTGTTTTTCAATTTTAGTTTGGTACAATATTTTTATTTTATAATGTTTCGTACAATTTTCATTTTATGTTGAATGCTTTTTATTTTGCTAAATTTCTATTTTATTTCGTATGCTTTCTTTCGTGCTTATTTTTCATGTTATATCAATATTTGCACCAATGAGGACATGGTCCAATTTAAGTGTGGGAGGAGATATACATTTATCATTTATACATATACGAATAAACGCAACGAATAAGAATAATTTTTAAAGCAACATTTACAAAGGCAACATGTATTGCAACACAATTTATTTAACATTATTTTTCATAACGTTACATTTTCATATGTTTATAAAAAAAATATATTTAACTTATGATTATTTTTAGGTTATCATTATCGTTAGAAATAATATTTCTATACGGGCAACATTATTTTTCAAATTTTTCACAAATCTTTGATACGATTTTAAGTAAAATTGTCTCGAGTAAATGTATTTAAGTAAATAAATTCTTTATTTTCAATCTCTATTTTATATCATGAATTCATGATACAATAAATCTTATTTTAAATTTTCAATTAGGTTTATAGGCATTAAATTGAACTAACAATTTTTAGCTCGGTTTGATTTCGTCTTACATTAACACCAATTGAAGTTTTTAAGGAAACTTTAGCCATAATACATGTTGAATTTTAAGTCAATATAGAATGAATGTGCTATCTTTCTTAGGGGCAGCCTCTTGTCAATTAAAATTGGCAAGGGAAGGCTTGCCCCCAATACACCCTTGTGGTGGGACCCCTCCCCGGACCCTCGCTCAGCGGGGACGCGTAATGCGACCGGGCCGCCCTTTATAGAATGAATGTGCTATCTTTCTTTTTTCCAAAATTACAATTTTCATAATTCATATTAATTAATTGATTAGTTGAATTCTTAACTTTTGGCCACGATTGAGACCAACCTTATCACAATCGAGGTATGAAAGGGAAGAAAACTAAGTACCGTTTACTTTTGGCCACTGTTGAGACCACCCTTATCACAATCGAGGTATGGAAGGAACGTTTAATAAGCGTGTTTAAGTTTAAAGTAACGATTGCGTCCACCCATGGCATGGTCGGTACCTCTTAAGCGAACACTAAGCAATAAAATACGTATAAGGTTACGATCAAGACCACCCTTATCTCGGGCGTAACTAAGCAAATAAATTAAAATTAAGTACTTATTTAAAATAATATATCTCATATATTAGTTTAGGTTTGGAAAAAGAAATTTTGTGCTTTGAAATGCCTTGAGACGAAAGACTCAATAACATGTGTACTTATTTCGTCCCAAATACTTCAGTTTTAAAATAAAAATACAAGACGAATGATATATCATATTTATACTAGTTAGTTTGATATTTTGCATATAAATTTGTCATGCGAAGTTAGTCTTTTCGGCTTAACTAATTTAAAAAGTAACACAGAGATATATGTTTTAAATTCATAAAGAGATTAGTTAAAGAATAAATTCAGTGAAATTTTGCTCGGGACTAGCAAAAGATTAAGTGTGGAGATTTGTTAAGCCCAAAATATACCTAAAATATCATCAATAATTACATCAGTTTTGCTTCGAATTCATACTATTTATACCTGTTTAGAATACTTTTACTTTCGAATATGTTTCTTTCTTGTAAGGTACCTAAATATTTGGTAAAATCCAAATAGGAACGAAAAGAGCCTAAAAACAGAAGAAAAACCCTACAAAAGGAGTCAAAGACGATGAAGATCAAACACGCCAAAATGAGGACGAGGACGGAGTCGAAGAAACGGAAAATACTCCGTGTCGCGACCGAGAATCCTCCATTCTCGGTCTCGGTCGCGACACGCATCACCAGCTTCTTCCCTTGATGATTTCGAAGACCAAATATTTGCTCCCCCATTCTCGGCCGAGAATTTGCATTCTCGGCAAGTTCAGAAATTCCTGGAGAGCCATTCGCACACATTCGTTTTCGACGAAACACGTTCGTTCGGGTGGATAGAAACATCCCTTCGCAGAGGATACGACCCTTCACCACGGACACAACACTTCAATCACGACTCTTCAACATCTATAAATAAAGAGTTGATGGAGAGTTGGTGATATAGAAAAAAGAGAAGATTAGTATAGAATTTTTGCCGAAATTCTGAGTCAAGCGATTCAGAGTTAGAAGTTCGTTTCTGTAAAAAGTAATATGATGTACACACATTGTTTATTCAATAATTACAAACACAGCAGCATTTAGATTTGTTCATATTAGTTTACATTTTGGTAGTAGCCGACCGTATCTCTATTACGAAGTTACAGCGAGAAGATTTAGTAGAGAATCCGCCCCTGAGCCTGACAAACTCTAACGAAACCCAAGGAAAGGATTGACAACCCATTCACTTGCAAGCCGTCGAAAGTTTCCATGCTTCTTGTTCTCTGTAAACTTGTATCAAATTCATATTTCATCTAATAAAGTTCATTCTATTCGATAGATTTTTATGTAGCACTTGGTAAATGATCTGAAGTGAGTTCTGGTGTTTTCATTAAAACGTAGTTGAATTCAAAATCTTTACAAGGAAACTTTGTTGAACACTTAGGCAAATTGATATCATCAGTAGAGTATCAATTTGGTTAAGGTAGCGATCTAACCCGACCGTAGGAGGATTGACTGCAGTTTTCAAAGCCCTAAAATTAGAGGAATCGACGTTTATTTCATTGTTATAATTTATACAAAGTTTAAAGTTGTTTTCTTTGCTTAATGCAAACGAATACATTTGTTTACTTTTCTAAAGAACTAAACGTTTCTGTTTTGTAAATTTATCCCTAAATCAGAAGTGTTTTCTAACATTTGTTATACTCTAATCCAATTCTTATTCTAGCAATTTCAAAACCAAATCCGATTAAACGATTTTCCATATTATAAACCTTAAAAGTAAATTTAACCAATTCAAAATAAGTTTTTGTTAAAAAATGTTCCCTGTGGGATCGATATCTTTTATTACTACAAGCGTATACCGTGCACTTGCGGAAATCGTTCAACATTGTGTAGTGGATGCACAAGGTCATAGTGAGGGGTTAGTGATGATGTGGCGAGGGGCTAACAGAGTCTCGATTGTTTCTTTCTCTAATGATCGTATCGAAGTAGTTATTGCAGATTCAGTAGAAGGCGATTGACAATTGGTTGGACTTTATGGGTTCGTGGATAGAAGGATGCATATGGAATCTTAGGAACTTCTTGGACGGCTTGATCGTAGGTCTTCATTACCATGGTGTATTATCAGTGATTTCAACTGTATATTGGCATAGGAACAGAAGATAGGAGGGCCTAGGTACCCGGTAAACCTCATATCCGAGTTCACTGAGGCTATAATGTCAAATGATCTCCATGAACTTAGGCTGAGGGGCAACCAATTTACTTGGGATAGGGGTAAAGGGTCGGAGAATTGGGTACGAGAAAAACTTGATTCAGCTTTTGGGTAAGGGCTATGGATGCAACAGTTTGACAAGTACAACTTATCAAACCTGGCGTCCTCTTATTCAGACCATTCTCCTTTACTATTGGAACTAATTCCATGTCAGAAGATTACACGACCTAGAAGGTTTATTTCGAAGAGATATGGACTAAGGGGGAGGGTTTTGATGAATTGGTGATGTCGTGATGGGCTAGTTAAGGCAGAGCATCTGTGGTGTGAAAACTTGAGGTTTGCAGCGCCTCGATGATGCAACGAGGTAGGAAATTTTTGCTCTGTTTTTAGGGAAAATCGATCGGTGCAAACAGTAGTTGGGAAACTTATGAGATAAGAGGGATGAGGGTTTAGTCCATATTTATGCATATATAAATCAGCAACTTATAGTACTGCTCGAACAATAGGAGGTTTTCTAGAAACAAAGGGCGATGAAGTTTTGGTTGAAGGAAGGAGATACAAACTTGAAGTTTTTCCATGCATGTGTAAATGCCAGGAGGATGGTGAATCGAATAGTTACATTAGTGGATGATTCGGGTATCAAGCACTGTGATGATTACAGTATGTGCAATGTTGCAAAACATTATTTTAATACTCTATTCTTTGCGGTTCAAGTACCTAGCTATGCGGCTATCAATGTTGTACCATATTCTATGACAAATAAGATGAATAGTGCTCCAATTGCTCCTTTTACTTATAATGAGTTTAAGATTGTTGTGTTCCAAACGCACCCTGATAAAGTACCGGACCTTGATGGGCTTAACCCGGGATTCTATCAGCACTATTTTACCTAGATTGGTCATGAGGTTTTCAAGGCATGTATGGGGTGGTTTGAGATAATGGAAAATCTAAATGGTAAAATTACTGCATTAATCCCTAAGTGTGATAACCCTACAAGAATACAGGATCTGAGGCCAATTTCTTTATGTAATGTGTTGTATAAGATAATTGCAAAGGTCTTGGCCAATAGGTTAAAAATTATCCTTCATAATGTAGTGTTAGAGAGCCAATCTGCTTTTGTCCATGGCAAGTCATTAATTGATACTATGCAAGTAGCATTTAAATCTTTACATTATATGAAAAGAAAACAGCGAAGAGGATCAGGTGAGGTGGCTCTCAAAATTAACATAAGCAAGGCCTATGATAGGCTGGAATGGGGTTGCCTGAAAACTATTATGGCTCGTATAGGTTTCTACGAGAAGTGGATTGACTGGATTATGCTATGTGTCAGTGTTGTTTCATATTCAGTTGCTATGAACTCTGAGATCGTTAGCCTGCATTTGCTTGGGCGGGGATTAAGACAAGAGGACCCGCTATCGCCTTATCTATTCATTGTGTGTGCGGAGGTTTTTATCACATATGTTATCTCATGTAGAGAGAAATGGCGATATCATAGTGTTGGAAATTAGGCTAAGGTATAGCAGCGGAAATATAAAAATTTTAACCTATTTCCATTTAACCCTAGGATCCGTTAATCGTTATTTCATATAAAGAAGGATAAGAAGAATTACCTTTTGATGATCAATCTACCGTTGTTAATGAAGTGCCCATAACTCTTCTCCGAGTTCCCAAACACGAAATAAAACACAGGAAGATTTGATGCGTGTCACCTAGTAGTGTTCTTTTTAACGACGAAATGTATATTACGATGATTGCGCTATGACTATGGATGTGGTCTTTCTAAGTGCTTTGTATCTACTAGATGTCACTACTTAGGGGCAAGTGTACCCTGTCGTATCAAGTAATAATCCGATTAAGACCGGGTATCGAATCCACGGGATTTATAACTGCAAGTATTAAACGACTCGGCTTTATACGTTATTTAAGCGGTGAATACTTTGAGGTTGGTGTGAGACACAACTACAAATTACTCCTAACTACGTGTGAGGCGAATTTATATAACGAAACTCTATGGAGTGATATGAATGCGATAAGTTATAACTATGACAAACAATGACTTCTAATGTTCATACGGTTGATGGTTTGCTCGTGCAAAGATGACTACGTGTAGAGAAACCGACCCGTGAAGTACTTAGACTACGTGGTTCCTAGTCAAGGCGTGTCTAATGCTTGGGACCAGAAATTAGGGCCCGTAAGTTCCGTGGTTTGTCAATTCCTACGGTTTTCGGTTTGTCACTTCCGGTAAGGCAACACCTATATGAATCCCTAAAAATAGCCCGAATGGCGTCGGTAGTCGCGTTCTCCTACACAACAATCAATTATAAATATCAAAACAAGTAACAAACATCAACACATATATAGAAAAGAAGATTATGAATCATAAATTATAAATATGGAAAGTGTAAACATGGATTACAAGCAAGCCTAGTACATAGGATGAGATCAAGCTAATTAGCAAGTGTAAAGGGAAGAATCCACCCTTGGAACTAGCTAACCGGACTCAAAAGCCGTCTCTAAGGACTTGAATGGTGGAGCTCTTGAGCTTGGTGTGCGGAGATGGAGCGGGACTTGGATGAAATGTTGGGAGCAACGGACAAGCTCTCGAGATGGAAGAGTTTAGTTACACAAAGCCTAAAAAACAAATCTAAACTACAACAATCAAAACAAGTATAGTTTTTGCTCTCTCTAATTTATGGTATATCAAATGAGTGCTAGACACTCTTATTTATAGATCAAGCTAAGGGCAAGATTGTAATTCCACAAGGTGCAAGCATGGAGGAACATTATTTTGTGCAGAAATCCCATGATACGCCCCGCGTATGATGGTGTACGCCCTGCGTGTATGCCCATTCCGTCAGAAATCAACTGCATGTGGACCAATTCGGATCTTATTGTCTCAAACATGCCCCGCGTTGATTGGGATATGCCTCGCGTGTTTGAGTCTCTGAGATTTTATTGCTTGAATTGAGCCTTTTACGCCGCGCGTAGCTTGAGGCACGCCCTGTGTAAATGAGTCTCTGAACTTTTTGTATTGACGAACTCCCTTACACGCCCCACGTGTAAGGTGGTACGCCTCGCGTATGGATCGTTGACTCAGGAGACAATGCAGTCTGACTTTCAGGATTAGGCAATCATTTCTGACATATGTTTATACGCCTCGCGTAAGGGATGATGCGCCTCACGTATTTGAGTGGATTTTCACTCCTTGCTCGTACCTGAAATACAAATCTCGGGGCCGAGTTAGCTTGATGTTTTTATTTCCTAAATATATCAAAAACAAGGGGATTTATCCGCAAATACGGAATTTATTATTATTTCATTATTTTATTCAAAACACTCTATTTTTGTAATTAAACTTATTTATTTCTTCTAAAATTAACCCGTAAATCACGCTAAAAGATAGGGGTAAAATACCCCTATCAAACCTCCTCGGACTTTAAAGTTTTACTTGTCCTCAAGTAAAAGAAATCGAAAGACAATGGATTGAGATTATTAAGAAACAAACCGACGGTTGGTTTTACCAAGTGCGTGATTTCAAAGTTAAAGTTTTATGCAAAGTTTTCGGCGAGTACCTACGCAAACAATCGATCGACCAAAACTTGTTTGAAACCTCCATAATTAAAATTAATAGGCAATAATAACAGGGGTTGATTATCTTTTGAGAACCCGATAGTACCTCACCAAGGGATTTCACTCTTACGCTCAAACTTTGGTGGGTCGTTGTTTTAGCACTCTTCTTTGCATTTACCCCAGATCACTTTTGAGTTTGCATTTTCATCCGGGTTTTTCCTCCTAAGTTATGGTTTAGACAACATTAAAAATGAACCCGGAGGGGGGTTGTAATGTGGGTGGCTTTTTAGTAGTTAATTTTTGGAAACTCGAGTTTAAATACCATTCTGGTGATCGCACCGTATTTTTATTTTGGCCTTAGCGAGTTCATAAGATATACTCGAAATTGCTCAGGTGGAGCTTGAGAATGCCTTTTTCTCTTTATTGTATTTTTCTTTTCTTTTTGTTTTGAGAGTGGCACAAAAACGATTTCGAGGGTTTAAGGTGTTTACTTAGTAAGGCCTTGACTTATTTCGGGTGTAAATTGATTTCGTTGGTATTTAAACAAGAGGAAAAAGAAGGTTAATTGTTAAAAGGGTGTTGACAAGAAAAGTCGGTTAGTAGGCTCGAGGGGGTTTCCTAGAGGTTGATAAAAACGAGAAAAATAAATTAAGAAAAGAATTAGACTAAGTGGGTTCGTTTTATCATCTATTGCCATTTTAACCAAAATAGGTGTACTTAATCCGGTATTAGATGCAAACTCTATGACTCGAGTGAAGTCAAAGCTCTCGAAGAATTGTGAAAGAAATAGAGTTCTCGTACGAACTCTTTTAGGCTCAAAAATACCTCACAAAAATTCGGGTTTGAATTGTGTACTATCGAATTGTCGCTCAATTTTCAAACATCCCGTCTTTATTGCCTTTTTAAGTTTCATTATGGAGATGACATGTGGGTTAGGGCTCAATGCTTTTTGTTTAGTATCACCTAGTCTTTACATAAATTCTACAACTTCAAAATTAAGACTAAAATTTCTTATTAAAACCGATCCTTTGTGCTCCGACGGTATTTACATTTAAGGACAAATAACTGAACATTTAGATTAGTTCCGAGGGAGGTTAGTGTGTCGGGAAAAATGTTACGAATTGATAAATTAATTTAATTATTTTTTATGTTTGTTTGATTTTTTTATTTTTGTTTTTGTTAGTGCAAAACAAACTGAAAGTGCGGGGTTGCACGGTCCTCCACGTTATTAAAATGACGTCTATTCCAAGGACGTCGCAAAAAGAAAAACAAAAACAAATGGTGAATTAAAAGTGAGACCCTTGGGGGTCAGCTGCTACGCGAGGCGTGCCCAAAGGGGCGCCTCGCGTAGACAGTGCGTTTTATGTTATTTGTGGGCAGAGACTCAAATACACGGGGCGCCCTGCGTGTTTGAGTTTCTGAGTATTTTTATGCAAGAAAAGGGCAATTACGCGAGGCGTACAAGGAGGTACGCCCTGCGTAAAAGGTGCGATTTAGGCTGTTTTTGGGCAGAGACTCAAATACGCGGGGCGCGTGAAGTGGGGCGCCCTGCGTGTTTGAGTTTCTGAGTATTTTTGCGCAAGAAAATAAAGGGCACGCGAGGCGTACCAAGGGGTACGCCCTGCGTGAATGTTATGGAATGTACAAAAATAACCATGAAAAGAAACCGACTAAACACGAAACATAAAGAAAGTTAATATATTAGAGGGAAAGGAAATTACAAGAAAACACGAAAACAACTAATAACACAAACTAAAATAAACATAAAGAAAGAAAATACAAAAATAAAGAAAAAAAGGGGGGCTATGGTTGTGGTGGAGGAGGGTTTTCGTGGATGTTGAAGTGGGTGTAGAAGGCGTTGGTGAATGCGTCAAAGCTAGCCCTATCCGCTTGCCTTTGAGCCTCGGAGGCATCAAAACGAGCATCTAGGGCATCGAAGCGGGAGTCGAAATGGGCCCGATCACGACGTTGGTTATCCTCCAAAATATCCAACCGAGCATAGAGAGAGTTGAAGTCATGGAGGGGTGGGGTGGAGGACTAAAATTGAGACCCATGCTTGAATCCGAGTTTCCTTCCTCCTCATTAGAGTGGGCCGCCCCCGAAGTCTCACTCAGGCCGGAGGTAGGACGTTTGAGCGCTTTGAAAGTGTTTTCTCTAAGGGCCGGGGTTCAAGACTTGGAAGGCGATTGAGGGCGGCGGTGCTAAGGGCGGAAGTGGCGAAGATGGTGATGAGATGGCCTAACCCGATCTTGCCACGTTTTCGGGTAGGCATGTGGTGGAGTTGGACGGCCACTAGGTAGGAAAGATCGTAAGCGATCCCATTGGCACAACAGTAAAGGGCCAAAAGCTCATGCTTGTTGACCTTTGTGGACTCGGACTTCCCCGAGAAGTAGAATGAGATGAAGCGGTGGAGAAGTTGGAGGATAGGGTCGTGGATGAGAGATGGGCGGAGGTTGGATATGTCGTAATCATCGGACCCGGTGATGGAGGCCCAAAATTCCCGGGGGGAGACACCGTCGGGCCAATGTGCAATGCCATCTTCCGCTTGTTTGGTGAAATGATGGCGGATCCATTGAGTGTCAATGGTGAAGGGGCGGTTGTGAAGGCGGAAGTTGAAGAGGGCGGCTCTCGGGACGTTGTTGGATTCTAGGGAGGTGTAGAATTCCACGACTAACGAAGAGTAGACGTGGTGTCGTGCCCGATAATGATCGAGCCAATTGAGAGCACGGAGACGGTCCTCGAAGGCACCTCCAACGTTGTAGCGATCAAGAATGCTACGATCAATATATGGAAGCTCCATTATGTGGGCGGCGGAAAGCGTTTGGTAGAATTGAGCCTCGACCTCGGTGAGGAGGTGAAAGGGGGCTCGGTATCAGCGGGTGAGTGGTGGGGTTGCCTCCCTTCCGGGAGGTGGTGGTCATTGGCGTTGGTTTTGGGTGCGAGCACGAGTGGCCCGCGGGGGATGCTCGGCAGCGGGGCGTTTGCTTCGTGTCATGATGGGAGCAAGGGAGAAGGAGTAGAAGAAGGGTAGGGGAATTTTGGTGTGAGTTGTGACGAAGAAAAGGGAGAGAAGGGGAGGTATATATAGGGGAGAAGTGGGGAATCCAAGCAAAGCTCGGATTCCCAAAGGGGTACGCGGGGCGTGAAGGGGCCACGCCACGCGTATCCCTCCCCCTGATGTTATTTTGTGCAAGAATGGTGTGATACGCGGGGCGTGAAAGAGGTCACGCCTCGCGTATCGCACCTCCTGCTCCTTTTTTATGACAAAAAAGGGTGAGGGCGCGGGGCGTAAATGGGGTTACGCCCCGCGTAGAAGATGGAAGATGAAGGATTTTTTCGGGTTTTGGCAGTTTTCTGATTTTTTGACTTTTTAATTTATGAGTTTTTAATGAGTTTTTAATTGATTTTATGATTTTTATGTTTTATTTATGAACTCTTTTTAATTTTTATGTGCTATTAATTTGTAATTAAGGGGGTAGTTAGTGCAAAATTTATTGTGGAGGGAAGTTGAAAATTTGAATTTGAAAAGATGGAAATTGATTGGATGGAAGAGGAGGTGGAGTGTGGAAGTGGAAAAGTTGTATAGAGAAGAGGAGTGATGGGAAGTTTGAGAGAGAGGGAGTTGCCATGGGGAGTTGTGATTCACAACTCCCGAAGATACGCGAGGCGTGCCCTGGGGCACGTCCCGCGTGTCTTCCCACGTGGCGTTTATTAAAGAGTGTCCAAAAAATTAAAGTGTACGCGGGGCATGATAGGAGGGGCGCCCCGCGTACCGTGTCTTTTTATTAGGGATTAGGGTCAGACACGTAGATACGCGGGACGTACAGGTGTATACGCCCCGCGTGTCATAAATTTTTTTGGATTTATATGGGATTTGTTTTTCTTTTGATTTTATGAAAATAAAAGAAAATAAGATAAAATAAAATAAAAATGAAGAGCAGGAAAGATGAAAAGTAGAGCAAAATATAGAAATGAAAATAAAATAGCAACAATTCAAGGGAAAAAATAAATAAAAGAGAAAAGAAATAAAAATAAGTTTATAATACATATAAACAAAGGGTTTGAGAAATTCAAACCGATGCTATGTTTAGAGTCGAAGTAGCTCGACTTTCTCGTGCGGCGGCTCAATGTAAGTTGCCCGAGTTGGAACTTGACGGGTCCGAACCTCCATTATTCATGAGCGTTATCGCCTGTCCGTATTCCCGATTTTTGCCCCGCGGATTTTGTTCGGTGTTCGCCGGTAGGGTTCCTAGTGGCCTTTCTTATTGTTGACGGTTCAGATGGGCTACTTGGCGGCTAAGATCCCTGCAAAACACCTTGCTATCGGAAAGATGGGTTAATATATCCTTCAACAAAGACGTGACCGATTGGTCGTATACATTGTTGGGAGGTAGAGCGTTCCGATTACCGGGCGCGGCTTATGATTGCCCGAGCCCATTTTCTCGATATTCTTACTCAAAGCCGGATGGGGGCCTCAACATGTTATTATTATTGCCATATGACAAGTTCGGGTGTTGGTACCGAGGCCGCCAACCGTTGTTATTATTACTGTGGTGGTGATAGGAGTTCGGATTAGGATTATACCTTGGATTTCCTCCTACGTAACTTACACTCTCGATGTCACCGGCGAAAGGGCTACCGGCTTGGCAGTTGAGTCCGTCGTGGTCTCCACTACAGTGATTGCACATCAGGACCTGTGCACTTTTGTTGAGGCTTAGCTGGGCAATTAATGAGTTAGGTTTCTTATGCATTTCTGCTATGGAGCTTTTCAGAGCCTCTTTCTCCACAGCAAACATTTGGTGTCGCGACGGGCCGGCAAGCCGATCCTCTTGCCATTGCACGCTTTTCCTCGCGAGCTCATGAATGAGCTCGTAAGCCTCACTAGCTGACTTCCGAAATAGATCCCCACCTGCAGCGAAATCAACAGTCGCACGGTTAGTGGGGGTTAACCCGTGGTAAAAAGTGCTTACCAAGTCGTGCTTCAGGATGTCATGGTGGGGGCAGTTTCGGAGCAACTTCTGGAACCTAGCCCAAGCTGCATGAAGGGCCTCGCATTCCAACTGCCTAAAGGACATGATATCGGTCCGTAACTTGACTGTTTTGGACAGCGAAAAATAGTAGGAAAGGAACTCCTTCTCGAGCTCCTCCCATGACGTGATGGATCCCGCCTCCAAAGAGTGTAGCCATTCCAACGCTTGCCCTGTCAAAGAAAAAAAAACAGCTTTAGTCTAACAGCCTCAATGGGAACACCATTTTGTCGAGAGTTGTCGGCACACATAAGGAATTTATCGAGATGTTCGTTAGGGTTCTCGTGGAGTTCCCCTCCGAATTGACCGCATTGTTGGATCAGCTAGATCATGTCGGTCTTTATCTCGTACGTGTTGGCCGGTATTGTGGGGGCAATAATTCCGTTACGGTTTTGGGGACGGTGCGGAGCAAGGATCTCCATCATCGAACGTGTGTCGTTGCCCTCGCGAATGTTGTTCACGTGTGGCCTTTGGTTTCTTCGGGTTGGTTGACCTCAGCGTTGGGGTTTGCCATCTTCTCTTTTCGAATCCTACAAAGAGTACGTTCAATTTCGAGGTCAATAGGAATAAGAGAATCACTCCGAGATCGGGTATGCATAAAATAAGTGAAATAAAATATAATATCAACAAGAAAGAATGATGTTAGTAAAAGTATATATAAACCATTTATACAAAAAGAATGCTTAAACTAACAATAAAACGTTTTTGTCTAATATTGCAAGATGTTATAAATCCCCGGCAACGGCGCCAAAAACTTGATGCGTGTCACCTAGTAGTGTTCTTTTTAACCACGAAATGTATATTACGATGATTGCGCTATGACTATGGATGTGGTCTTTCTAAGTGCTTTGTATCTACTAGATGTCACTACTTAGGGGCAAGTGTACCCCGTCGTATCAAGTAATAATCCGGTTAAGACCGCGTATCGAATCCACGGCATTTATAACTGCAAGTATTAAATGACTCGGCTTTATACGTTATTTAAGCGGTGAATACTTTGAGGTTGGTGTGAGACACAACTACAAACTACTCCTAACTACGTGTGAGGCGAATTTATATAACGAAACTCTATGGAGTGATATGAATGCGATAAGTTATAACTATGACAAATAATGACTTCTAATGTTCATATGGTTGATGGTTTGCTCGTGCAAAGATGACTACGTGTAGAGAAACCGACCCTTGAAGTACTTAGACTACGTGGTTCCTAGTCAAGGCGTGTCTAATGCTTGGGACCAGAAATTAGGGCCCGTAAGTTCCGTGGTTTGTCAATTCCTACGGTTTCCGGTTTGTCACTTCCGGTAAGGCAACACCTATATGAATCCCTAAAAATAGCCCGAATGGCGTCGGTAGTCGCGTTCTCCTACACAACAATCAATTATAAATATCAAAACAAGTAACAAACATCAACACATATATAGAAAAGAAGATTATGAATCATAAATTATAAATATGGAAAGTGTAAACATGGATTACAAACAAGCCTAGTACATAGGATGAGATGAAGCTAATTAGCAAGTGTAAAAGGAAGAATCCACCCTTGGAACTAGCTAACCGGACTCAAAAGCCGTCTCTAAGGACTTGAATGGTGGAGCTCTTGAGCTTGGTGTGCGGAGATGGAGCGGGACTTGGATGAAATGTCGGGAGCAACGGACAAGCTCTCGAGATGGAAGAGTTTAGTTACACAAAGCCTAAAAAACAAATCTAAACTACAACAATCAAAACAAGTATAGTTTTTGCTCTCTCTAATTTATGGTATATCAAATGAGTGCTAGACACTCTTATTTATAGATCAAGCTAGGGGCAAGATTGTAATTCCATAAGGTGCAAGCATGGAGGAACATTATTTTGTGCAGAAATCCCATGATACGCCCCGCGTATGGTGGTGTACGCCCTGCGTGTATGCCCATTCCGTCAGAAATCTCCTGCATGTGGACCAATTCGGATCTTGTTGTCTCAAACACGCCCCGCGTTGATTGGGATACGCCTCGCGTGTTTGAGTCTCTGAGATTTTATTGCTTGAATTGAGCCTTTTACGCCGCACGTAGCTTGAGGCACGCCCTGCGTAAATGAGTCTCTGAACTTTTTGTATTGACGAACTCCCTTACACGCCCCGCGTGTAAGGTGGTACGCCTCGCGTATGGATCGTTGACTCAGGAGACAATGCAGTCTGACTTTCAGGATTAGCAATCATTTCTGACATATGTTTATACGCCTCGCATAAGGGATGATGCGCCTCGCGTATTTGAGTGGATTTTCACTCCTTGCTCTTACCTGAAATACAAATCTCGGGGCCGAGTTAGCTTGATGTTTTTATTTCCTAAATATATCAAAAACAAGGGGATTTATCCGCAAATACGGAATTTATTATTATTTCGTTATTTTATTCAAAACACTCTATTTTTGTAATTAAACTTATTTATTTCTTCTAAAATTAACCCGTAAATCACACTAAAAGATAGGGATAAAATACCCCTATCAAGATTAATTTAGAATCAACCGTTGAATAGCAACCAAAGTAGATTGCCTCTAACTAATCAACACAAGATCAAGGATAAAAGAAATAGATGAAATCAATTGATCGGAAGGAAGCCGTAGAAAATCTCGTCTTCGAACTAGGGGTGTCGAAATTTTCTCTCTCCCGGTTGCACTGAGTATTTCGAAAATCTCAATAGGGTTTTCACTAGTTGATTTCGAAAATCCTAGGGGAGGGGTATTTATAATCTCTTGTATCTAATCCATAGTTAGATAGAATTAGGTTACTGAATATGAATTCAATTCGGAATAGAATTCCTAATTATTATCTCATTATATATCTAATATATCAAGGATAATAATAATAACCTTATTGGATAATAATAGGAGTATTATAATCTAATTAAAACTCCTAACTTATTTATCTCTTAATTAATTTAATTCATAATCCTAATCCAATTAGAATTAACAAAATCAAATTAATTATTCATGTATTCTATTACATGAATTTTGACCCCCCCCCCATGGTCCATGGGCCTTATTGGGCTCAATTGGGCTTCCATCAATTAATTAACATCTATCTCTCTTTTAGGTTCCAAGTCTTATGTGTGACCCATTAGGTTCTTATTGCTTCTAGCCGTATGCAACGTTATTAAATAATTTTCAAAGAATTATATTTAATCTTTGCATAATGGAATGATGTACAGAGTATGTGATTAGCAAGTCCGTAATCATTCCCCCAGAGCTATAAGAAGACAGGTTGATTCTGTCGTTAACCTTTCCGTATTAGTTACAGTATAATTCGATCCTTTATCAACTACATCCTTGAACTGAATCTTATGACTATGGATGATGTCAAGTCACATATAGCGAGACGTTCATTTTACTTGTACAGGCCGAGTCAACTCAAATAGATAGGTTAAGTGAAATCTGTATTTCAAGTCTTAAGCTATCACCTTGCAAGGATTTAGAGTCGAGTCTTCCACAAGCGATCCTTGGATGTATCTCCCATTTATCGGGAGTGATAAATGCTCAATCCAATATATAACGATCCCGCAATCACTTCCTGTGATACCCAACGTCTACTGTTCACACCCCAGAGTCATCTCTGTTAAGGATCGTGTTACACCAGAGTCAAAGCATCACATTCCGTAATCCAGAATACCAATTAATATTCCTTTGAGTCTGAGGATTAGTTATACCTATTAATACCAATGAGATGAACAGGTGACAAGGATGAATCTACCCATCCTGTTATCTCAAATCGGATCCCCAATCCTAATGAACTACTTTTCATCGGATCCATGTAACTGTCCAGATATCTGTATATATGAAGCTTGTGAGATCAGCTTTCTGTCGGACAGAAGACATTGTTACATGCAAGTCTCAACAGTGATATATCAATCCTAAACATATCACTTGACTTGGGGTGGTTTTAAGTTTATTAGTTTATTATAAAGTTTTGTCTCACTTCATGCTTGTATGAACACTTTATAATCACTTTAAACAAACTTACGGATTTCCTTTTTATTAGACTTTATTTAGTGCTTAAAAGGGATTGCCTTTATATAGTTATAAAACATATATCTCATTAAAACAAATGATATAAAGAACAATTCATTTACATTAAGTTTGTATCCTAGAACAATTGTCTATAGGACACTAAACCCCAACACATAGGATGTCGAGTATGCCCGAGAATGCCCAACATTACCCATTTATTTTTTACTAATGATAGTTTTCTGTTTTTAGGGCTACAATCGCGGAAAGGAGGATGGTGGTTGATGTTTTGCATAAATATGAAATGGCTTTTGGGAAATCTGTAAATCTTGATAAATCTAGCTTTATTTTAGTGCAAATGTGAAGGAGGTGGATAGGTTGGCAATTCAAAAGTTGTTGGGTTTCCATGTGATGTTAGATATGGGCTAGTACCTTGGATTTCCGTCATTAATTGGCAGGTCAAAAAAGTCAGTTTTGGGTTTTTAAAGGCAAGGCTGGACAAAAAATTCAGTAGTTGGACCTTCAGATTCCTATTAGTGGCAGGCAAGGCAGTATTACTGAAATCTATAGCTCAAGCGCTACCTACGTTTTGTATGAGTATGTTTGTGTTACCTAGGTCTATTTGTGAGGAGCTGCAAAAGATGATGAACTATTTTTGGTGGGGTATGAAGGAAAATGGAAAGAAGAATATCCACTAGAGTAGTTGGGATCGATTATGTAAACATAAGGAAAAAGGTGGGTTGGTATTTCGGGACCTGCACAACTTTAATCTGACTTTATTAGGTAATCAAGGATGGAAGTTCATGTAAAATCCTCACACACTGGTTAGTCGAATGTTGAAGGCTAAATATTTTGTTAGTAGATCTTTCCTTCCCTCTAAATTGGACACTAACCCTAGTTTTCTTTGGAGGAGTGTGTGGAGTTCCAAGAAGTTAATTGGTCAATGAGTGCGGTGACGTATTGGTCGATGTGACTCTATATCAGTTTGGAAGGATCCCTAGGGTTGTTATGAATCTCACTTTTTCATCAATTCAAGGAGTACGGATGATAATGAAAGTGCCAAAGTCGGAGAGTTATTTATCCTAAGGGACACGAATCTAGGATCGAGGGAAATTAATGGCTTGGTTTGCTCAAGGGGAAGTGGCTCATATTGTAGATATAGTGGTTCCAGTGTCTCACAGTGATGATAAATTGGTCTAACATTTTACTAGGGATGGGCTATATTCTATTAAGTCAGGGTATCAATTACTTGAGGATATGCGGGATGGGACTTTGCCTAGGGATGGATGGGTGCAATTATGGAACCTGAATGTCTCGCCAAAAGTCAAGGTTTTTGTGTGGAAGATGGCCTCGAAAATACTACCATTGAGGATTAGACTGACCACCTATCATATGAGTGTCCCGAGCAACTATGTACTATGTGAGGGTGACATTGAACACAGGTGTCATTTGTTCACAGGTTGCAAATATGCGACTGAATATGATGAGTTTCTAGGCGGTTTAGCTCGGTTTCAGGCAGAGTCCCCTCGACGAAGTTGGTAGAGGCGATATCACTACGAGATAGTATAGTTTGGACGTTCTCATTCCCATATGCTACCATTATATTTGAGTGTGATGCAAAGATGGTAGTTGATGTGATTCTTTCACAAAGCATGGATGTGACAGAGTTTGGATGTGTTATAGAGAATACACACATCGGTTTGCAGACACGTCCAGATTGTTCTGTGACGTTTATTCCACGATTAGCAAATGAGGTGGCTCATGTAATGGCCCGTCAGTCTCATTCCAATACTAATTATTTTAGCACTTTAGAGATTTCTGAGTTTTTTACTTCTGCTCTTTATAAGGATATTGCTAAAATTATTTAATCTATGAAGTTTTATTTGTAAAAAAAAATCCATTTTAATATTTTTTATTTCATTAATTCATAAATTTTATAATGTTTTAGTTAATTTATTTTTTTGAACCCGAAATAAGAGATTTCATATAAAAATGGGATTTGCATCCTCAACAATAGTGTTTGACAACCATTCTGGCACAATAGTAGATAAAAAATCGGTAGCATTGGAACAAGCCTGCCTAGCTACCAAATGTGCAGCCCTATTCGCTAAACGACTAACAAAAGATACTGAAAAAGTATGATTGGATCGAAGGATAACTCGACAATCATGAATAAGCATTCCAAACTTCGAGATATCTTTTTTGCAAGAGTTAATATCATCGACAACAAGCTTAGAATCAGATTCAAACTCAACATGCGTGTACCTCATGGATGCTAGCCATAGCAGACTCGTACGAATAGCAAGTGCCTCAACTACTCGTGGTTCTCTGATGCTTGCAATAAGGCTACTGCTGCAGAACAATAATGAACCCGCTGCATCTCTAATTACCGCCCTATCCCGCAACTCCCTATTTCTTTGAAAATGGCACCGTCAATATTGCATTTTACTGAACCCATTGCAGGCGGTTTCCACTTGGGTGTTGACGAGGAGTGCAATGAGGAACACCTGCCCAGTTGACGCTGAGCTTGGCGAATTGACCCTGGTATGTGTTGCTGCAGATGTCGATTCGGTGCAATGAGGACGTTTGGTTATGCAATCAGCTTTGGCATAACAGTCGAATGCTTTTGATAAGCCTTCCAATCACGAAGCTCATCAATTCTGTGACGCCAGCTAAATTCCACCGGCCACCGTGTCATGTGCCAAAGGACTCTATTCCGGTGATCCCATATTATCTTCAAGACACAACAAAGTCAGGCAATGATCTCCTGATTCGGGCCACATAGAGTTTGCAATAGCCAATCTGCAAAATTTAACCCGTTAGTTTGTGGAATTGGAACTCCAGCTATCCGCCAAAGGTCACCTGTAAAGCAACAATCAACAAATAAATGGTTATCCGTTTCATCCTGATCAACACACACTGGGCATTCGATTGTGATGGCAACTCTTCGTTGTGCAAGTCTAGTACGAGTGGGTAAGTAACCCGAACAAACCCGCCATATGAAAAGCTTAAGTTTAGGGGGTATCTCCAACTTCCAAATCCTTCTCCATCCTTCATTCACCAATCCTTCCTCATCTCCATCCATCCCAACAATATAACCCGAGTGCACAATATAGAATCCATTCTTTGACCAATTCTAAACTCTCGTATCCTCACTGGCGCTGACAGATAAGATGATATCACATATATCATGCACTTCAGCGTCACTAAAACAACCATTCAATCTATCCATATCCCAACCTCTACCATTTTCAAGCAACAAGTCAGCGACTCTTAGATCTTCCATCCTAGGGACCATAAAAGAATTTATACAAAATCCATTCAGCTTAGGTACCCATGCTTCTTTCCACACCCTAATAGATCTACCATCACCCACTTTCCATCTTAACCCTTTTCTAAGAATACTCAGCCCACTCTAGATACTTCTCCAAACCACACTAGGATTATTGCCTAATTCAGAGAATAGTAAGTCCTCATTTGGAAAATATTTTGCTTTGTACATTCTACTTAATAAAGTATTTGGGTCACTAGCTAATTTCCATCCCTGCTTGCCTAGTAAAGCCAAGTTAAACATGTGTAGGTCTTTAAATTCCATCCCCCAAAGGTCATTGGACTGACATAATTTAGCCCAATCGAACCAATGAATACCTCTTTTACCATCAGGTTTCAAACCCCACCAAAAGTAGTTCATCATTTTTTGCAATTCATCATAAATAGACAAGGGTAAAAGAAACATACTCATACAAAAAGTAGGAAGAGCCTGGGCAACTGACTTCAACAACACCTCCTTGCCTGCCTGTGATAAGAACCCGAAGCTACGGACTCTGAACTTTTTGTGCAGCCTATCAACCAAAAAATTGAAGATCCGATGCTTTGACCGCCCAATTAGCTAAGGCAGGCCCAAGTAACAACCCGTATCCAAAGGTGTATTAACCCTCAATAATCCTTTGATCTCAATCTGCAAATCCGTGGGGATATTGACGCTAAAAAAAGATGCCAGACTTGCTCAATTTCAAGCTTGTCCTGAAGCTATCTCATATTCAGTTAGTATGCTCAACACCTTTCTAGCTTTGTTTGCTGTTGCTCCAAAGAACAAGAAACTGTCATCTGCAAAAAATAAGTGTGTAACAAACGGAGCCCTTCGGCAGATATGACAACCTGAAATTAAGCTATCCCTTTCAGCCCTTATGATCAATTTGGATAAGACTTCAGCACACAAGATAAACAGATAAGGAGATAGCGGGTCCCCCTGTCTGAGACCCCTGCCTGGAACAATTTGCTTGGTGCATTCTCCATTCACTGCCACCCTATACTTCACTGTTGTTATACAAAGCATCATCCATCTGATCCATGTCTCATGGAAACCCATGCGGACCATTACCAATTTCAAGAAATCCCAATCCATCCTATCATAAGCCTTACTGATGTCAATCTTTAGTGCAGTCTACCCAGAGGTTCCTCTATTCTGCCTTTTCATGAAGTGTATACTTTCAAAAGCAACCTGCACATTATCAATTATTGACCTTTGATGGGTGTCGAATCCACCAAATAAATAATTATTACAGACCGACTACTGATTTGTAGAAATGGTAAGTAAAGACCGTACCCTAAGGATTAATACCGATTATTTTCGTATTATGACTAAATCTAGTGAATGTAAATTGGGGGGAGGGAAATGATTGTTTGGTAATTATCTTGGGGTGAACTTCGTAAAGTTGAATCGAAATTAAATCGTGTTACTCTTATATGAGAAAATACCGATCAAGGGATATCTGCAGGCATAACAATTATTTCCTGGTGACCATTGAAAGTGTGAAAACATCATAATTAACGTGACCTGGATTGGTTATAGTCGTTCCTTATTCATTCCCGACCTAATCCTTCCTTAATTGTAAAGTTAATCCTAGAACACCTAAAGATAAACTCCTATTCGGCAGACAGTTCTAGCTTAGAACTTAGAATTTAACTTGTTGAAAGCATTAGGAATTAGAAGGACCCAATCTAAGTTAACCGAATTCTTAGCGATTCCGATTTAAACCAAATTACATATTCATACACTTGATCATAGTTAGGATTTCAGATGATTACGAATCCTATAGCCTAACGTTGTTTCAATGAATGAAAAATCCGAAGCCCGGCCGAACTGTAACCTAAACTTTCATTGAAGGTCTGATTTCACAGATCAATAAATATGTAAACAGATCATATAAAATTAGATTAATAAAATTAAGAACAACAATCTCACAATTGGAAATAATGCTAGCCTTTGATTAATCCCTTAATCGATAGAGGAAATTAGCTATGCATAGTCATGAATCGACTATGATAGCTTACAAAGGTAAAAATGATGAACGTAAAGTGAAATGAGAAATTGTGCTAAAAGCTTCTAAAACCCTAACAAGGAAAGTAAAATTGTCAATTCAAAAGTATCCTCCAAAAACAATGGTGGGTTTCTTTTATAATGTTAATTCAAAAATCCTCATTCTTCTGAATTCCTTCCTTGATTTTAGGGATTTCCTTCGTTCAAAACATGTTGTTGAGACTGTAGAGATAAGTTAGTTTCTGATTCTGCTGACTTGGCGATTTGAATAAGTCGACCCTCTTAGTCTTGGGCAAGACTAAACCAGTTACATCCGCAAAGCTGAACTTTGAGTGAAAAAGGTCCAAAACAGCCTTCCAAGCCTTCTTTTCTCTAATATGATCCCTGAAAGCACTTATGCAACAAAACAACTAAAAAGGTCCCAAAATGACACAAATAAAGAGGGAATATTCATAAAAAGAACCTAATAAACTTGCCATTTTGGACACTTATCAAATTACCTCACACTTGCCAAATGCTTGTCCCTAAGCATGTCTATGTGTAAGTCAATATTCCCCTTTTTTTTATTGAAACGCACTCACTAATCTTTCCAATCCCCCCCAGCGTTATGAAGAACACAAACCATCAAGTCAAGTAGAAAGGGACTTTTGTTATCCTAAGCATGCTTGCTTCATGTATGACAAAGAATAAAGCAGTCAACCCTTTACGAAAAACAGTTTGAAAAATGTACCACCCTCGCCGGATTTCTCTCATATCGCTCAAGTGTTTAGGCAATGATTTATTTTTGGAATCGCTCAAATCACAACCCTAGAATGGAATTATCATAACCTTGCCAATATATCAAATCTCCACCACTTAGTATGAATCCAAGGCACTAAATCAAAAGGGCTTAAAACAGGGTGTAATGTAGGCTAGGGTTAAGGTTTGGATAGAAAATGAGGAAGAAAGGGAAACTGAGAGTAATAAAATAGAGATTTACTCTGAAAATGGCCAAAATGGAAAAAAAGACACAATTATTTACAAACGACTCACAATTCTTAAACTTCATAATGAACGTTTAAGACAAATTTAAACAACTATAGACATACTGAAATGAATAAGTTTAACGAAAACACATTTTTTTTTCTTCTTTTTTTGTGCCTCTTATTTTTTTCTTTCTTAATTTTTTTTTGAGGCTCTTTTTTGTTTTTTTAAAGATAATACTTCAAACTAGAATAAGAAAGCTAATACTTTTCAAGCTAATAACCATTTAGACACTTTTGAAGCACAACCACATATAAACGTGGCTAATTTGAATGTGGAGATTGCTTGAAACAACAACTAAACACTATGACAAATGAAAAGAATGTACAGACTCTGGTGGCTAGCATGTCCTTGGCCAAGGGACTTGAACAGGGATGTGTCAAGAATGGGGAAAAGGCTCAAATGTGGCTAACTAGGGGCTGGTACTGTTATTTTGTTAGTCTTGAGCAAGACTAAGGGTTCAAAGTTTATTTGAAGTGGCTGAAAATAAGAAAACCTACTACCCTTATCATGGTTAGTACTTGGATCCATCAATGTGGGCTCGAAATGCATAACATGGCAAGTTCTAGAATTGGACAACACTCAGAAAAATAGAACAAAGCGTAATGTTTTTGTTCTTGCAATTCGGCTCAAAAAACTTTCCATAAATTGGGGTAAAAATGGTGGTACAGGTTTAAAAACGTCTTTCGAGTCCGGGTTGAAAGACTTCATAGTTTATTAAACAATTAAACAAAGCATGATGGGTAATCTACTCATCCCAGATCTTTTCAAATCAAAGGTGGTGCATTTTCATAAAACGAGCGGGTCTAAGTACTAGACTAGCTTCGTTTGTCAACAATTCCAAGTGTGGAGTAAAGACGACAATGATGCTTAGGAACATGCATTTGAGTGCCCACCTCACACTTAGTCAAAACTGTAATTATAAACAAAATTTGGTGGGCACCTCACACTTAGTCAAAAACAAAAATCTGCACAAGTTGAGCACATAAGATTCACAAGACTCAGCAAAAGACAAAAAACAAAGAGCAAACTCCTAGCAATTAGCAAACCCTTCCTGTAAGACTCAATTGTCCCTTGTTGAAATACCTTTCCACATGATTTTGATTTGACAAAATTATTTATGTGAATGATAAAAAATATTCTAACACATTAAATTTAAATGCTTTGATTTATTCACACTAATGTGTTTGTTCAATGTTGAGTTAATTGATTTATAAGACATTAAGATAAAAAGCCTAAAGGCCCATAAGAGGAAGTCAAGCCCAAGTCAACAGATCAAGACCTCACGGCCCAGGAAGACAAAACGCAGTCGTATCAAGTAAAACGCCAGCCCAGCATGAAGAAGGATCGAGAAGACTTCGACCAAATAGCTTCAATGTGAAGCTGTTGAGTTGAACGACAATGTAGTCAGGTCAGCGGCAGAACAGAACCAACTTAGAGACAAAGTATTTCTACTTTGGGTAAAGCTCAGAAGACGCAGTAAGCTGTCTGGAAGACTTTACTATAAATGTCGAAACATTCTGTTCATCTGACGAAAAGCTGCCGAGCAGTACCGTAGACAGAAGATACAAGAATCTCATTGGCCAACGACACTGAGCACGTCCTGAGTGAAAGCGACAGGAAGCCGTTAGCCTCCAATGGTTATTTCGAAATTTGAAATCACCGGTGCTTGAAGTGTCACTATAAATAGGCCTTTCAAATGCTTCATTCGATGCAGATCTTCAATCAAGTCGAAACGTTGACCAGATTCATACTTGAAGTTCTGTAAGAAAAGCAAAGCAAATCTTACACCAATTCCAATCATTGTGTAAAAGTCTAGAGTGATTTCATTCATCTAAAGTGTCTTAGCAATTGTTGTTTAGGACAAACACTTATCATTTCTAGAAGAATAGAAAGGAGAAGCTGAGTACTCGGTTATAGTACTTAGTGGTAGTTATAGGAGTGAGTAGAGGAATAGAGGAAGGTACTCTTGTATACTCAGCTTCTGTTGTAAAAAGTTTCGTGCTCTACCTTTAAAGAGCTCATTAGAGGATTCAAAAAGCTCGGAACGAGTTCCGGGGACTGGACGTAGGCGGAGAGGCCGAACCAGGATATGTCTGCTGAGTAATATATTTCTAACCTTTAAACTCCTTTATATATTGCTTGCTATAAAAATGACTAAGTAACGAACTTACGCTGAGTTGAGTGCACTAAGAAGCTGAGTTCAGGAATAGAATTAAGTGTTATCTCCTGACTCAAGGAAAGAAATAGACTTAGTCACCAGTTGACTAAGCTTGTGTCTTAAAACTACTTAGCGCCGCTGTGTAAATCTTTTCTCAAAGAAAAAGAAGTCAGCCTTAAAGGACAAAATTTTAAATAGTTCCTATCCCCCCCTTAGAACTAACCTTGTCACGTTATACGGGACCAACAAGTGGTATCAGAGCTTAAAAGCTCACTGAGCAAGATATAACTATCTTGAGCTGATCCCCACAATGGCTGAGAACAACACTCGTTTCCTCCCAGGAAATCAGACAACTCAGATTCTTCCTGAGGGAATGTCCATTACTCGGCCTCCTCTGTTCTTCGGGTCTAACTACACCTTTTGGAAGACCAGAATGAAAAACTTCATTCAGGCAACAAATATGAGTGCATGGCTTTCTATAGTCCAAGGCCCATTTGTTCATGTTGAAACTGTTGACGGCCAAACGATGGTTAAAGCTGAGGCCAAGTGGACAGAAGATGACCTCAAGAAGCTACAAAATCATGCTTCGGTTATAAATATGCTTCACTGTGCGTTAGATGCTGCAGAGTACAACAAAATTTTAGGTTGTGACTCAGCACAGGAAATCTGGAAACTAGTTGGAGGTCACCTACGAAGGAACCAATAAAGTTAAGGAGTCCAAGGTGAACTAACATATGAGGTTGTACGAGCTGTTTGAAATGAATGATGATGAAGGAATCTCTGAAATGAACTCAAGATTCACAAACATTATTAACGAGCTTAAAAGACTTGGCAAGATCTTCACTGAGGAAGAACAAGTCAAGAAGATACTGAGGAGCCTTCCCAAAAGCTGGCAAGCCAAGAAAACTGCTGTTGAGGAAGCTCAAGACTTGACCACCTACAAGTATGATGAACTCATTAGATCTCTGCTGACCCATGAGATCTCAATGAAGAATTTTGAGGTGAAGGAGAAGTCTGAGGACAAGAAGCAAAAGTCTCTTGTCATGAAAGCTGACTCCACCGATGGGAGCTCAACAAACGATGAAGAAATGGCCATGTTCACCAGAAAAATGAAAAGGCTGTTCAGAAAGAATGATAAATATTCCAAGAAGCCTTACAAGAAGTTTGACAAGTACAAAGCTGAGTCCAGCGACATCAAGTACAAAAAGGACAGCTCAAAGCCCATCACATGTTTTGAATGTCATCAAACTGGCCATATCAAATCAAGTTGTCCTACCTTGAGGAAGGAAATGAAGAATAACAAGAAGGCAATGGTGGCAACCTGGAGTGATAGTGATGAGTCATCATCATCAGGAGCTGATGCCACTGAGTCAGCAAAGATCTGCTTCATGGAAGATGAGCTTGCTGAGCCTTGTGTTTTTGAGCATGCTGACCCCTCCATTGCATCTGACGATGAGGCACACTCAACTGAGGTAATATCACTACCCCTGCTCAGAAATAAAATGATAAATGCCCTGAGTGACCTCTACACACTTATCAAAAAGTGTAACAAGAAGGTTAGAGCACTCAGCAGGCGATGTGACGAGATTGAAGAGGTCAAACTGAGTGACCTTCGATATCTTCTCCAAGACAACTCAACTTTGCATAGCAACGTAGAAACTATGCACAAGTTTGTCTCAGAGGTCCAATCAGATTCTAAGAAACTGAGAAAGGACATCACATTTATTCAGAATCAACTCAAAATTCCGAATAAAAGAAGTATTCCTCTGAACACTCAGTACCGAAGTACTGGTCAGCAGAGATGGAATCCTCAGTGGAATGTCCAGTGTGACTTCTGTGGGAAGAAAGGACACACCACAAAGGTGTGCTGGCATGCTCAGCACTAGGGTGCTAACCAGTCAGTGAGATATCCCAAACGGAAGGTCAGTTGTGACTTCTGTGGGAAAAATGGACACACTGTCCAAATGTGTCGTCATAAGATTAAATATGATGCTTTACCTGTTGAGCCTAACAAACAAGGACCTAAAAAGACTTGGGTACCTAAAGATAACTAGCTATATTGCAGGTAAGCCTGAGGTGTGCTGAGAAGCAAAAAATGTGGTACATTGACAGCGCATGCTCGAGGCATATGACTGGTGATGAAACTCAATTCATCACACTTGTGCGTAAACAAGGTGGAAGCGTAAGTTTCGGAGACAACAAAAAGGGTAAGATAGTAGGCTCATGAACCGTTGGTGGTAATCCTACTATTGAGTCAGTCTCCCTAGTCAGTGGACTTAAATATAACTTACTCAACATAGCTCAGCTATGTGATAACGGGAGAAAAGTTATATTTGATAACACTGGATGTAAAATACTCGAGGGAAAAACAAATGAATTGATTTTAACTGCCCCTCGTATTGATAATGTCTTTATGCTGAACTTGGAAAAGAAATTTTCGAAAAATGTATGCTTAGTGTCAAAGGAAGAAAATTCATGGCTATGGCACAGGAGACTTGGTCATGTAAGCATGGACCTCCTGGCCAAATTAGCAAGAAAGCAATTAGTTGAGGGACTGCCAGAACTTAAGTTCGAAAAGGATCAATTGTGCAATGCTTGTCAGGCTGGAAAACAAACTAAAACATCTTTTCATAGTAAAAACATTGTCTCAACCAAGCGTCCACTCGAGTTGCTACACTTGGATCTCTTCGGACCAGTCCAGCTGCTGAGCTTGGGTGGTAGGAGATTTTCCTTGGTCATTGTAGATGACTTTTCTCGGTACACTTGGATCATCTTGCTGAGTAGCAAGGATGAAACCTTTGAGACGTTTTCAACATTAGTAAGAAAACTTGAAAATGATAAAGACCTAAAGTTGGCTCACATCCGAAGTGGTAATGGTGGAGAATTCAAAAACCAACAGTTTGTTGAATTCTATGAAGCCAGCGGCATTGACCATAACTTTTCTATTCCTAGAACGCCTCAACAGAATGGGGTGGTTGAAAGGAAAAACAGAACCTTGGTTGAAATAGCCAGGACAATGCTGAGTGAGCATAGGCTTCCAAAGTACTTTTGGGGAGAAGCTGTCAACACAGTGTGTTACATACTTAATAGGGCTCTAGTCAGACCCATATTAAAGAAAACTCCCTACGAACTTTGGAAAGGACAAAAACCCAACATTGGATACTTTCGTGCCTTCGGCTGCAAATGACAGCCTTGCTAAGTTTGATTCAAAAGCTGACGAAGCTATCTTTTTAGGCTACTCAACAAACAACAAAGCATATAGAGTCTTCAATAAACGAACTCAGGTCTTAGAAGAGTCAGTACACGTTGAGTTCGATGAAACTAACCCTGCAGGAAAAGACAAGCAGCTGACCGAGATGATCCATACTCAGCACCTGTTGACCAAGAAACAGCCGCTGAGTCACTACCTCAAGGGCTGGCCAAAGGTAAAAGTGAAACTCAGATTGTTTTCACTGACCAATCTATACATGCAGAGATTGTTGAAACACAACCAGCTCAAGACATCACTCTACCAAAAGAGATCAGGATACCAAGAGGACACTCAGAGAGTGCCATTCTTGATGCTGCTGAAAACAACCTGATGACAAGAAATCAACTCAGGAGATACCTCAGCAACGTAGCATTCGTCTTAGTTCAGGAACCAAAGAACTTCTCTGAAGCTGAGCACGATGAGTTCTGGATGAGTGCAATGTAAGAAGAACTTGATCAGTTCAGAAGAAATGAAGTATGGGACTTAGTGCCAAATCCAAGAAGCCAGAAGACCATAGGAACAAGATGGGTCTTCCGCAACAAGCTAGATGAACAAGGGAACGTGGTCAGGAACAAAGCAAGACTAGTAGCTCAGGGCTATAGTCAGCAAGAAGGTATTGACTACGGTGAGACCTTCGCGCCAGTGGCAAGGCTAGAGGCTATAAGAATTTTATGTGCATATGCAAGTTATATGAACTTTAAATTATTTCAAATGGATGTTAAGAGTGAATTCCTTAATGGAGTTATAAACGAGGAAGTCTATGTTAATCAGCCTCCAGGGTTTGAGGATCCCAAGTTCCCAAACCATGTTTATAAACTCAAAAAGGCTCTGTATGGTCTCAAGCAAGCACCACGTGCTTGGTATGAGAGGCTGACCAGTTTCCTGCTGACTAGAAATTATGTCAGAGGTAAAGCTGATACAACCTTATTCATTAAGAGGAAGGGTAAAGATACCCTACTGGCTCAGATATATATTGATGACATTATTTTTGGTGCCACTAATGAGTCCATGTGCAAGGAATTTAGTAAGCAGATGTAGACTGAGTTTGAAATGTCAATGATGGGAGAACTCAACTTCTTCCTTGGACTTCAAATCAAACAAGGGAAAAATGACATCTTCATCAGTCAAACTAAGTATGCTAAGGAGATATTGAAGAAGTATGAACTTGAGAACTGCAAGTCAATATCTACCCCTATGGGCACTGACACTGTCCTCTGCACTGACGAAAATGGTAAGTCAGTAGACAGCAAACTGTACCGAGGTATGATTGGCTCTCTACTCTACTTAACTGCTAGTAGGCCGGACACTCAGTTCTCAGTATGTTATTGTGCTAGATATCAATCTAACCCTAAGGAATCTCATTACATAGCTGTAAAAAGAATCCTTAGATATTTGCAAGGCTCAGTGAATGCAGGTTTATAGTATCCTAACACTTATGATTTCACACTCATTGGATACACTGACGCTGACTACGGACGAGACAAGCTTGAACGAAAAAGCACCTCAGGAGGATGTCATTTCCTTGGAAGATGTCTTATGTCTTGGTTCAGTAAGAAGCAGTCATCAGTAGCCCTGTTAACCACTAAAGCTGAGTACATTGCTGCTGGAAGCTGTGTTGCTTAAGTCCTCTGGATTAAGCAACAGCTAGAAGATTATGGTGTTCAGACTAAGACAATTGAAGTCAAATGTTACAACAATAGTGCCATTGACCTATCAAAGAACCCAATCCAGCACAGCAGGATGAAGCACGTCAGTATAAGACATCACTTCATCAGAGATCATGTACTCAAGGGAGAGATCAAGCTGACCTATGTCCCAACGGATGAGCAACTTGCTGATATCTTCACAAAGCCACTGGCTCGTGAGCAATTCAACATACTTAGAGAAGCCATTGGTATGTTTAATCCTCTTCAATAAATTCCAAGTATAATATGTGATATATGCATGCTGAGGTGATTACCATGCTGAGTGATTTGTGCTAAATCAATAACTATTACATGCTGAGTAGATATACACGCTGAGCGGTTATCTTAAGCTGAGTTACTAAGCACACGAATAATTCCTTTGCATAAAACTGACTACTCAGAACATTAAACGTTTAGAATTCTTAACACTGAGTAAAAGATCTGTTGCACAAATTAATGCTAAACACGCGAATTAAATAGCCAACTAGGATGACGTAAGCGCAATCATTAGATAATACATGCGCTGATTGTGTCATAAATGCCAGAATCATTGTCGGTTGAGTATCTCGAGGTCAAACTGCCACCTCAACGCTTCAGATCAACTCGACACCCCTATAAATAGCGGGTGATTTCCCACTTCTACCTCTTTACACTTAGAAATTTTGGAAATCAAATTCTATTTCTCTAAAAATCCCAAAACTCTCAAAAATCTCTAAGAATCATGTCTAACGATTCTCAGAATGTCTCCGGGGCCGATTACGATGATAACCGCTCCGATGAAAACCCTCCATCTCCTGCTCAGCAGGAATATAGCGAGACTCCCACGAAGTCTCAAGAACCTGGTCAGCGTGACCATTCTAAGGTCACTACCTCGAGCAAGAAACCCCAGGCTGACCAAGCTACATCGTCAAAGAAACAGAAGGACAAGGGAAAGAAACCGATGGAACGTACCTACTCCTTAGTTTACAACAGCATAAAGGGAGATAAGGTTGACCACTCCCACTGGTTCTCGAAGGGATTTATGGAAGCTGAGCAACCCTTCTGTGAATGGATCTCAAAGAACGGCTGGACCGAGCTGGTCTCGACTCGAGAAGCCACCTATCCTGAGTTAGTGAAGGAGTTCTACACTAGCCTAAGAGCCGCTGATGATGACCAGAACTACATGGTCACCAACGTTAAAGGGAAAGATAACTTCATCAACCCTCCTTACCTTGCCAAACTGCTAAAACTGAAAACCGAAGGAGCTAAACTTAGAAAAATAGGTGACCACGAAAAAATTGACTATCCCGCTGAGTTTTGCAAACCTGCCGGTCATGTTGGGGAAATCTCGAGTACCTCCATGGGTCAGAATAAAAAATGGCCCATTACATACTGACCAACTTCCTCTTTCCAAAGGTCAACTCCACTTCCTCAGCGTCGAACTTCGAGCAGTGCTTCATCTGGCACATGCTGACCTACCAGCCGATCAACATGCCAGTTTTTCTAATCGGTGGTTTTCAAAGAAGTAATGGAACCCTTAGGTTAGGCTCCCTTATTACCAGAATCCTCAAAGATCACCAGGTGAATTTGGTTGAGGAAATTAATGTCTGGGGGACTGAAATTGCCGCAGCTGCATTGTTCGGCTTGGTCTATGACCAACCGATTGTGCCCAAGAAAGGAAAAGGGTTTGCTGTTCAGGAACCAGAGGGGATGCTGACCAGAGAAGGAAAGAAAGTGAGGAAAGCTCAAGTTGACAAGCAGGACAGAAAGAGGAAAGCTGTTCAAACCTCTTCCAAAGACGCTGATGCTCCACCGAAAAAGATTCGGTTTGTGTCTAAGGGAACTAAGCCTCAAGTTCAACAAGGTCAGGTTGGGCCTAAGTCAGCAGAAAACCTCAAAAGGCAAGCTGAGCCTGAGGAAGAAGAAAAAGAGGACACTCTTGAGTAACCACTGAGAAAGAAGAATAAGATCTCTTCTGGGTTAAGTCCTATAGATGTACCCCCACTTGGTGTAGTTATCTCTGAAGACTCTTATTTTGTGAGAAGTCAGGGCATTGATCTTGAGAAAAATCCCACTGACCAAGATGAAGAAGAATTGGGAGGTCAGTTTGATGCTGAGGAGACAGCAGATGTTGAGCAACATGAAACAACCAACACTGAGCTGGTTGAAGAACAAGCTGAGCCAACAACAAAGGATCATGCTGATCAAGGGGTACCTTCACCTACTGACTCAATTGACTCTATTCAAGCTGACCCCTCTCCGCCAAAGACTAAAAGATTACGGAGACTTAAGAAGAAGGCTCATAAATCCCCAGTCATTGACCTTATGGATGACTCACCACTGCGGGATCCGATCACCGATCTCTCTGATATGCAGTTCAAATTCTTCTCCAATCCCACTGAGTCTCCTCCAAGAGAGCACCAGGAAAAGCAAGCCTCTATTTCTCAACCTAAGGAACATGCCGACTCAATTGCTACTCTAAGTCAAGATAATACCGATCGAATCCTCGAGGTTCCTGCTGCTCAAAACATTGAGATAGCTAAGGAAACACCTGCTCAGGTCAGTGCTGAAACTCCTCAACCTCCTCAATCTAGTCAGCTTCAGCTTGACTCTAAGCAAGTAGATAATTCCGCCAATCACCCTCTTCCACATCCTCAAGTGCAGAATATCAACCAGTCAGCTTCTACTGGCAATCTGAACTCAAGTCCAGCCACTGACCATGCTGGCACTTCCAATAATGAAAGGAACCAAACACCTCCACCTTATGGTTCTACTCATATTCCGGCATTTGGGCCAAACAATGATGAATCCTACGCTTACCTACACGCCACTGAGTCTGGTCGACGAATCATTGATTCAGCTCAAACCTTACTCCAGGACCTTCATCAAACCAATGCCGACGCCGCTGGGTCTATTCCTATTGAGCCAACTCAACTTTCCTCTGTCACTCAGCTTCTCACAGAAATCAAAGGTCTTAAGGATCTTCTGAGTGTCATGACATCACTCCAGTCTCAACAGCCCAAGAAGGAATCTATAGTAAAGCTGGCCGAACTCCAGCTGACCATGGTAAATCACCTGAACTCTCTCCAGGGTCAATTCCAAAACCTGTCATCTGCGAACTCTATGTATGCAACTTCTGCTGAAGTTCATCAACTCTTTACCCAGCTTCACTCTGAGCAAGCCAGAACCAATGCTCAACTTTCTTCCTCCTCCCAATGCTCCATTAAGCAAATTAGTGAGGCTGTCCGTCTACTCAACTTGAGTAAGGAAGAGATGGAAACTGACCAACTCAAGACAAATGAGCTTCTGTAATACTCCCAATCCATCTTCAAACATGTGTGTCACTCGAATGCTCAGCATCAGTATTATGACTCGGCTCTGCTTAAAATGTTTCATCAAGCTTATGCTATGCTGACTGACACTATCACCTGGCTTGGGAAGTCTTAAGAATACATTCTGAGTATGCTCAGTGCCTCGGTCAGGGTTCCCCGTTCTGTCTTGGATGATGGTGTTCCTGTTTTTGATGGTATAAATGAAAGCACACGAAAGCTTAAGGCATTCTCTGTACGGTTAACTTGTGCTGCTCTCGACAACACCTTCATTCCTCCTCCTCCCGATGCTGGCAAAACGGGGGAGAAAGAACAAGCTGATAGAACTCAGCATACAGGAGAAGCATCTGGAAGTCAGCAGAAACAAAAGGGAAAAGCCAAAGAGCATTCTGCCCACATCAACTACAAGAAAAAATAGCTTGACTAGGATTGCTAGATTTAGCTATTATAACTTGTATTCTTTTCCTGATGTATTTTGTTGTGCTGACCATTAATCCAAAGTGTCTTAGCAATTGTTGTTTAGGACAAACACTTATCATTTCTAGAAGAATAGAAAGGAGAAGCTGAGTACTCGGTTATAGTACTCAGCGGTAGTTATAGGAGTGAGTAGAGGAATAGAGGAAGGTACTCTTGTATACTCATCTTCTGTTGTAAAAGGTTTCGTGCTCTACCTTTAAAGAGCTCAGTAGAGGATTCGAAAAGCTCGGAACGAGTTCCGGGGACTGGACGTAGACGGAGAGACCGAACCAGGATATGTCTGCTGAGTAACATATTTCTAACCTTTAAACTCCTTTATATATTCCTTGCTATAAAACTGACTAAGTAACGAACTTACGCTGAGTTGAGTGCAGTAAGAAGCTGAGTTCAGGAATAGACTTAAGTGCTATCTCCTGACTCAAGGAAAGAAACAGACTTAGTGACCAGTTGACTAAGCTTGTGTCTTAAAACTACTTAGTGCCGCTGTGTAAATCTTTTCTCAAAGAAAAAGAAGTCAGCCTTAACGGACAAAATTTTAAATAGTTCCTATCCCCCCCCCTTGGAACTAACCTTGTCACGTTATACGGGACCAATAAGTGGTATCAGAGCTTAAAAGCTCACTGAGCAAGATATAACTATCTTGAGCTGATCCCCACAATGGCTGAGAACAGACTCTGGTGGCTAGCATGTCCTTGGCCAAGGGACTTGAATAGGGATGTGTCAAGAATGGGGAAAAGGCTCAAATGTGGCTAACTAGGGGCTGGTACTGTTATTTTGTTAGTCTTGAGCAAGACTAAGGGTTCAAAGTTTATTTGAAGTGGCTGAAAACAAGAAAACCTACTGCCCTTATCATGGTTAGTACTTGGATCCATCAATGTGGTCTCGAAATGCATAACATGGCATCTTCTAGAATTCCAAACTAGAATTGGACAACACTCAGAAAAATAGAACAAAGCGTAATGTTTTTGTTCTTGCAATTCGGCTCAAAAAACTTTCCATAAATTGGGGTAAAAATGGTGGTACAGGTTTCAAAACGTCTTTCGAGTCCGAGTTGAAAGACTTCATAATCGATTAAACAATTAAACAAAGCATGATGGGTTATCTACTCATCCCGGATCTTTTCAAATCAAAGGTGGTGAATTTTCATAAAACGAGCGGGTCTAAGTACTAGACTAGCTTCGTTAGTCAACAATTCCAAGTGTGGAGTAAAGACGACAATGACGCTTAGGAACATGCATTTGAGTGCCCACCTCACACTTAGTCAAAACTGTAATTATAAACAAAATTTGGTGGGCACCTCACACTTAGTCAAAAACAAAAATCTGCACAAGTTGAGCACATAAGATTCACAAGACTTAGCAAAAGACAAAAAACAAAGAGCAAACTCCTAGCAATTAGCAAACCCTTCCTGTAAGACTCAATTGTCTCTTGTTGAAACACCTTTCCACATGATTTTGATTTGACAAAATTATTTATATGAATGATAAAAAATATTCTAACACATTAAATTTAAATGCTTTGATTTATTCACACTAATGTGTTTGTTCAATGTTGAGTTAATTGATTTATAAGACATTAAGATAAAAAGCCTAAAGGCCCATAAGAGGAAGTCAAGCCCAAGTCAACAGATCAAGACCTCACGGCCCAGGAAGACAAAACGCAGTCGTATCAAGTAAAACGCCAGCCCAGCATGAAGAAGGATCGAGAAGCCTTCGACCAAATAGCTTCAAGGTGAAGCTGTTGAGTTGAACGACAAGGTAGTCAGGTCAGCGGCAGAACAGAACCAACTTAGAGACAAAGTATTTCTACTCTGGGTAAAGCTCAGAAGACGCAGTAAGCTGTTTGGAAGACTTTACTATAAATATCGAAACATTTTGTTCATCTGATGAAAAGCTGTTGAGCACTGCCGTAGACAGAAGATACAAGAATCTCATTGGCCAACGACACTGAGCACGTCCTGAGTGAAAGCGACAGGAAGCCGTTAGCCTCCAACGGTTATTTCGAAATTCGAAATCACCGGTGCTTGAAGTGTCACTATAAATAGGCCTTTCAAATGCTTCATTCGATGCAGATCTTCAATCAAGTCGAAACGCTGACCAAATTCATACTTGAAGTTCTGTAAGAAAAGCAAAGCAAATCTTACACCAATTCCAATCATTGTGTAAAAGTCTAGAGTGATTTCATTCATCTAAAGTGTCTTAGCAATTGTTGTTTAGGACAAACACTTATCATTTTTAGAAGAATAGAAAGGAGAAGCCGAGTACTCGGTTATAGTACTCAGCGGTAGTTATAGGAGTGAGTAGAGGAATAGAGGAAGGTACTCTTGTATACTCAGCTTCTATTGTAAAAGGTTTCGTGCTCTACCTTTAAAGAGCTCGGTAGAGGATTCAAAAAGCTCAGAATGAGTTTCGGGGACTGGACGTAGGCGGAGAGGCCGAACCAGGATATGTCTGCTGAGTAACATATTTCTAACCTTTAAACTCCTTTATATATTGCTTGCTATAAAACTGACTAAGTAACGAACTTACGCTGAGTTGAGTGCACTAAGAAGCTGAGTTTAGGAATAGACTTAAGTGCTATCTCATGACTCAAGGAAAGAAACAGACTTAGTCACCGGTTGACTAAGCTTGTGTCTTAAAACTACTTAGCGCCGCTGTGTAAATCTTTTCTCAAAGAAAAAGAAGTCAGCCTTAACGGACAAAATTTTAAATAGTTCCTATCCCCCCCCCCTTGGAACTAACCTTGTCACGTTATACGGGACCAACATACCTCCCCCACTATTATTATGCATCGTCTCGTTGTAGAAAACGGAATTATAAAGAACTAAAGGCAGCAATAAAAATGGAAAGGAGAAAGGATAAAAATAACTGCCCTGTGGAGGGGTGAATCTAACTGAATCAAGGAGCGAAGGGATGCGGAGGAGTGAATCCAACCTCCTTGGAATAGGCTGCCTGGTTCTGGTAAATTTTCTGAATGGTCGCTGCCATTGTGCCAATAATGGCAGCCAAGGAAGCTAGTTGCTCGGCTGGGTCATCAGGTTGCTGGTTGGGAGCTGAAGTTTGTCCCTGTTCTGGAGGAGGTGCGGCTGAAGACGCAAACTTTCTGGGAATCTGTCCTGCGTAGGGGGGTAAGTCTCCTGCAGGGATAAAAGAAACATAACCTCCTTCCTCGGTCTGGATTAGCTTCATGGCTTTCAACAATTTCAAATCAAAAGGGAGCATACGACAAGCAACATGCAAAGGGCATTCATTCACATCAAGTTCACATAGGTTAACAGCTAAGCAAGTGATGATATGCCCTAGGTGAGATTTAGCTACCTTTTTCATCATTTCAGAAAATTTCAAGGCTAGCCAATAGCCTAAATTGACTTTTCTCTCAGTTACCATGCACCATAGGAAAAATAATTCCTCCTTTGACACGACAGTCGGGTCCTCATTCCTAGCTGAGTAGTTAATAGCCAAAAATCTATGCATAAAACGTAAAGGTTCACTTAAAATTAAATTGGCCTTAGACTTTGAGGGGCTAAAAATAGTGTTGGCTAAACCAGTTAACTCAGAATAGACACTCACGGCATTAAACTCAGCAGGATAATCACAAAGCATGTTAGAATATGCATCAGTTGAGCAAAATTCTTTATCAAACAGGCCCAAAGCTATGTTAAATTCAGCTACAGACAGGTTATGCATTTTATCACACAATTGAAATTGAATGCATGAGGCTTGTGATTTCTTCATTTTCTTCTTATCCACAGTGAACGTGCTAAAGAACTTATGCATTAGACAGTTATAAACAGGATAATTTAACAGCAAAAATGGCTTCCAGTCAATATTATCCATCAAATCATGCACATCAGACCTGATATTTAGAGCAATTAAAGTGGGCTCTTGCAACCAATGACCCTCAACAAAAGTTTTAAGTTTCAAAGAATTGTACCTCTGTTGATGCGCCGGCAAGTCGAAAGTCATCTCGGTGTCGACGACTATGGGCTTGGATCGCTGTGGTCCTTTCTCTAGGCGAGCCCGGGTCGTTTTCCTTGGTCGTGTGGAGTAAGTTGGAGCTACGGCCTGCTCGGGTTGTTCACTGTGAGTGTCTGAGGCCTCATATTCTGCTTGCTCGAATGAGTTGTTGTGCGAGCTAGAATCGGTCTCCATGGAGTCAGTGGAGCTTGACTCGGAGAGTTCAATGGAGATGGTCCTCTTTGGAGGAGGGGCAAGTCGCTGGGACTTCCGAGACGGGGGCGGTTTCCTGGATGGCGGGGGTTTTCTCTTCCTCTAAGTTTTTGGTGGTGGAGGGCGGTGGTCAGATACCTGAGGTGAGAGTACTGGACCTATACGAAGTGGTGAATGGGGATCCGCCGTAGGTGAGGAGGGCACCGAACCTCTTGGAATTAGCGACTGGATGCTCGCCGTAGGTAGGGGTGAGTTCGAGCCAGTAGGGAGTGGCGACTGGTGGTCCGCCAGTGGTGGTGAAGGTGCCAAACCTGCTGGAAGTGGTGATTGGTGGTCCGCCTCTGGTATGTCGCCGACGGAACCGGTCTCTTGAATCCGCACCAACATTGCGGCTATTTCGGGGGCGGAAGGAGAGTGGAACCGATATGGGGAGGTGGGAACTGCCGGTGGTGAGGGTGCCGAACTTACAAGAGGCGGTGACTGGTGTTTTGCCATAGGTATATCACCGGTGGAGTCGGTCTTGTGAGTCCGCACCAACATCGCGACGATTTTTGAGGCGGAAGGGGAGTGGAGGCAGTACGGGTTATCGGAAGGTTCCTTTGGTGGAGGAGTTTGGTCCGCCATCGGAGCCTTCCCTTTCTCCTTCCTTGAGTATCGGCGAAGGTTCGCCGGCGGTGAAGGTGATTCTACGTCTGTATGGTACTGGCGGGGAGGAGATGGCGGTTGATGGTAGCGGCTCCGCCTGGGAACGTCACTGAAGTAGCCATCCATAGAAGAGCTTGGAGAGGGAGATGAAAGGTTTTGGGTGTTTGAGTGTTTCGGTGAAGTGGGAGGGGTTTTAGGGGTAAAGGGTTTAAAAAAAAATTGGTTTAGGTTTGAGTGAAGTAAAGGTAAAAACCTTTTATCCTTCACTTAAAAATTAACCTTTCTCAGGCCCATTATCCCTATGTTCTTTAGTTTCCTTAGCCCAACTCCATAAAAGCCAATGCATGTACCTGCAATTAACAAAATAAAACCCAGAAATCATCCAAGGAAAGGGATGAAGTTAGTTAAATTAGTTGAAGAATAAAAACAGTAAGAAAAACTGATATGAAAAGAGTGACTAGTCTTGGGCAAGACTAGCCTTAGGGCTGCCTCCCTATAGCGCTGCTATTTTATGTCTGAAGCTAGACGTAACTGAACTTCAGTATTCAGTCTTTGGGAACTTCAAGGCAAACTTCTTCAGTCCCTTGAGCTTGGAATCCCTCGTAGAACGGCTTAAGGCGATGCCCATTTACTTTGAAACATTTATCATTTTTCAAGCTTTCAATTTCCACCGCACCATGTAAGAACACATGTTTTACCACGAAAGGACCAATCCATTTAGTGCGTAATTTTTCCGCAAATATCTTGAGTCGAGAATGGTATAAAAAGACTTTTTGCCCGACTTGGAATTGCTTCCGTGTGAGTAGGCTGTCATGGTAATTTTTGGACTTCTGTTTATAGGTTCTTGAACTCTCATAGGCTTCAGTTCTAAGCTCCTCCAACTCTTGCAGCTGTAATTTTCTCTCTTCCCCTGCTTCATCATAGGCTATGTTGCATTTTTTAACTGCCTAAAATGCCCTATGCTCCAATTCCACGGGGAGATGATATGGTTTTCCATAAACCATTCGGTAGGGAGACATCCCAATTGGGGTTTTGTACGTTGTCCTGTATGCCCATAGGGCGTCCTCGAGTCTGGCGCTCCAATCTTTTCTTGTGAAATTCACCGTTTTCTCAAGGATAGACTTAATTTCACGGTTCGAAACTTCAGCCTGACCATTGGTCTATGGGTGATAAGCTGTGGACATACGATGATTGACTCCATACTTTTTAAGCAGGGATACCATTATCCGATTGCAGAAATGAGTCACTCTGTCACTGATTAACACCCTGGGCATACCAAACCTACTAAATATGTTTCCCTGCAAAAACTTAACAACTGTTTGAGCATCATCAGTCTTGGTGGCAATTGCTTCCACCCATTTCGAAACATAATCCACTGCCAATAAGATGTAAAGATAGCCAAAAGAATTTGGTAATGGGCCCATAAAATCAATGCCCCATACGTCGAAGATTTCGCAAGTTAAAATCGACGTAAGTGGCATTTGACTCCGCTGGCTTAAATTTCCAGTTCTCTGACAATTGGCACAAGATTTGCAAAATAAGTATGAATCATGAAAAATGTTGGACCAAAACAAACCACAATCGAGTACTTTTTGTGCTGTTCGTTTTGGTCCAAAGTGACCACCGCACGAGCTTGAATGGCTGAACTGGAGTATGGACTCGACTTCGGTCTCTGGAATGCATCGCCGAATCATTTGATCAGAACAGTGTTTCCACAAATAGGGCTCGTCCCAGATGTAATATTTGGCTTCCTTCCTTAATTTATCCTTTTCGTTCCGGGTGAACTCTTCCGACATTACCCCTGCAACCATGTAATTTACCAAGTCAGCATACCAAGGTTCAATTGCATTAATGCTAAACAAGTGTTCATCGGGAAATTCGTCTTTGAGTTCTCCATTGTCATTGTCCGGCGAGAGAAGTCGGCTAAGATGATCTGCCACCAAGTTTTCAGACCCCTTTTTGTCGTGTATTTCAAGGTCGAACTCCTGTAGCAGAAGTATCCACTGAATTAGGCGAGGTTTCGCGTCTTTCTTCTTCATTAGATACCGCAATGCTGCATGGTCAGAAAACACAATAACCTTAGTGCCAAGTAAATAGGAACAGAATTTCTCTAAAGCAAAGACAATAGCTAAAAGTTCTCTTTCAGTGGTCGAATAATTGCTTTGTGCACTGTCAAGTGTTCTCTATGCATAATATATAACGTGAGGTAGCTTATCCATCCTTTGTCCGAGAACAGCACCGATTGCGTAGTTGCTAGCGTCGCACATAATCTCGAAAGGGTAATTCCAATTTGGTGGTTGGATGATAGGTGCTGACACTAGCTTTTCTTTCAGTTCATCAAATGCATCCTTACAAGTCTGATCGAACTCAAATGCGACATCTTTTTGCAGCAATTTGCACATGGGCTGTGTTATCTTGGAGAAATCTTTAATGAAACGCCGATAAAAACCTGCATGGCCAAGAAAAGAACGGACTTCCCGAACACTTCCGGGGTAAGGTAAAGACTGAATTACATCAATTTTTGCTTTATCTACCTCAATACCCCTAGTTGAAACCACACGTCCTAGAATTATACTTTGATTGACCATAAAATGACACTTCTCATAATTCAGGACTAGATTAAACTTTAAACATCGTTTCAGTATTTTACCAAGGTTAATTAAGCATTCATCAAAGGAATCACTGTAGACACTGAAATCATCCATGAATACTTCGATAATTTGCTCGACATAATCAGAAAAAATACTTACCATACATCGTTGGAATGTTGCTGGTGCGTTGCATAATCCGAACGGCATTCGTCGGTAGGCAAATGTACCGAAAGGACATGTGAACGTCGTTTTTTCCTCATCTTCGGGTGCCACCGGAACTTGGTAGAAACCCGAATAACCATCCATATTGCAATAGAATTTCTTACCGGCCAACCTTTCCAACATCTGATCAATAAAAGGGAGCGGGAAGTGATCTTTTCTTGTAGAGGCATTTAGCTTTCTGTAGTCGATACAGATGCGCCATCCGTTTTGAACACGAGTGGGGACCATTTCTCCCTTCTCATTTTGAACTACTGTAATCCCTGTTTTCTTTGGCACCACATGGATCGGGCTTACCCATTTCCTGTCCGAAATTGCGAATATTACGTTTGCATCTAACATCTTTTGGACTTCTTTCTTCACGACTTCCATCATGGGTGGGTTCAGTCGCCGCTGAGCATCACGTTTTGGTGTTGCTCCTTCTTCAAGATGAATCTTATGCATGCACGTCGATGGGCTCAGACCTTCCATAGCTATTGTCCACCTATAGCCTTTTTATGTTGTCGTAACACTTCAATCAACTGTTCCTCTTCGTCCGGACTTAGTTCGTTCGAAATTATTACCGGCAACGTCTCTTCAGCCCCCAAATAGGCATATTTCAGGTGTTTGGGTAGTTCTTTCAACTCCAATTTAGGTGCATGCACAATAGATGGTAAAGGGTGCTGATTAGCTTTAATTTTTTGAACATGAAAAACATTTCCTACTTGCTGGTCAGATTTTTCTAAGGCGTCGAAAATTTCTTTTATGCTCTCCTCCATGTATTCGTTGTCCGCGGTCAGGCTTTCGCTTAGCGCTACCTGCAACTCATCCTTTCCACTCAAATTAACACATTTTGGGTTACAGGTTCAATTATGTCAATTCCACACACAAACGATACATCAATTGGGTATTTCATGGCATTATACACATTAAATTGGACAACCTTACCGTCAAATTCTATGGTCAGTACGCCCTTATAGACGTCGATTTTTGTTCTTGCCATGGTTAGAAAAGGTCTTCCAAGCAATATTTCGGAAGATTCCAAAGTATTGTCGTCATTTTGCATATCTAACACATAAAAATCGGCCGGAAAAACTAAATCATTGACCTGAACTAAAACATCTTCCAAAACACCCTTTGGATAGACCAAAGCTATATTGGCAAGTTGTATCACTACACCCGTTTCCGTCAGTGGACCAGCATTTAAAGCAGAGTAAATAGACATAGGCATGACATTAATTGACGCGCCTAAATCGCACATTGCTCTCTTGATACTGGTATTACCGATTAGACACGAAATAGCAAACATACCCTTATCTTTGCATTTTTGGGGAATTTTTCTTTGTAAAACGGCAGAGACATTTTCTCCCACAACCACTTTCTCATGACCGGCAAGCTTAGTCTTATTCACACATAATTCTTTCAGAAATTTTGCATACCGAGGTATTTGTTTAATTGCATCAAGTAAAGGGATGTTTACCTCCACCTTTCGAAAGGTTTCGAAGATGTCCCTTTCTTCCTTTTCTCTCTTCGATTTGGCCAGACGGCTAGGAAATGGTGGTCTGATCACCAAAGGTGGGTCCTGGTCCGTAATCCCTTTTTCTGGAGAGTTATCATTCGTGGAACTATCAGTCTCTTTTCCAGTCACTTCATGTTCTTTCATAACAGGTTGCTGCTGGGCGCAGGGTGGTTTAGCCTTGGGCAAGACCAAGTCCTTCCCACTGCGCAGTGTGACTGCACTTGCGTTCTGCCTGGGGTTTGTTTCAGTTTGTGAAGGCAGCTTCCCCTGTGACTGAATTGCACTCAACGAGGTTGCAATTTGGCCCATCTGTTTCTCTAAGTTTTGTAAGTTTGCTTGAAGACTGGCGTTAACCTTGCTTTGTTCTTCCTGGAATTTAACCAAGTTAGCGATGACAGATTTATCATTAGAACTATATGCCATACCTGAGTTAGGGTCGGACTGGGGGGGTCTGTATTGTTGAGGCCGATGGTACTGTTGTGGGGGATTTGGCTGGAGGACATTGTTTTGTTGTTTATAACTCAGGTTCGGGTGATCATGCAATCCGGGATTGTACGTGTTTGAGTATGGATCATACCTCCGCTGAGACTGTCCTTGATACCCGAGAGCAGCATTAATCTGTTCCGGAGTGTCCTTTTGCAACGTGGGGCACTCGTCTGTAGCATGTCCGGCCATTGCGCAGATCCCGCATGCCTTTACCTGTACGGTTGTTCCTAAAACCAAATTTTGAACAAGAGAGGTCAGAGAATTAAGTTTTTCTTCAATGGCTGAAGTACTTACCTCATATGCTTTCCTCGAGCTTTCTTGTTGTTTTCCAAACTGTTGTGATGTCGCTGCCATGCTCCGGATCAGTTCTTTAGCTGCTGCTGGAGTTTTATCTATGAGGTTTCCCCCACTAGCAGCGTCTACCATTCTTCTTTCCATGCTCAGCATTCCCTCATAAAAATATTGAATGAGAGAATGTTCAGTTATATCGTGTTGGGGGCAGCTTGCGCAAAGCCTCTTAAATCTCTCCCAATAATCATGGAGTGTCTCTATATCCTTTTGTTTGATGCCACTGATTTCTCTACGGATCATCGCTACCCGTGAAGCTGGGAAATATTTTTCCAGAAATGCTTGGGTCATTTCGACCCATGTTGTGATGGATCCTGAAGGTAGATTGAGGAACCAATCTTTGGCAACATCCTGCAAAGAAAAAGGAAAAGCTCTCAATTTAACTTGTTCCTCAGTAATTCCTTGTGGGCTCATACCTGAACAAACAGCGTGGAATTCTTTCAGATGATTGTATGGATTTTCACTTTCCATCCCGTGGAACTTGGGTAAATAGTGAATCAATCCCGATTTAAGTTCGAATGTTGCGTCCAGATTTGGATATGTTACACATAGAGGCTGATGGTCAGCCTGAGGGGCGTGTAGTTGTCTGAGGGTTTCCATTGTTTCAGTTCCAGGTATCTCACTTCCTTCGCCTGAAAATTCCTCTTCTTCTTCGCTGGAACTATGAATTCCAATGGCTCGTGATTTTTGTAGCCTTACTTCTTTACGGATTCTTCTTGCCAATAACTCTATTTCTGATTCGAAAAGGAGTTGTTTAGAAGGTTCAGACCTGGTCATATACGAAATAAAATCAAGTTAGATTAATCCCCGGCAACGGCGCCAAAATTTGATGGGTGTCGAATCCACCAAATAAATAATTATTACGGACCGACTACTGATTTGTAGAAATGGTAAGTAAAGATCGTACCCTAAGGATTAATATTGATTATTTTCGTATTATGACTAAATCTAGTGAATGTAAATTGGGGGGAGGGAAATGATTGTTTGGTAATTATCTTGGGGTGAACTTCGTAAAGTTGAATCGAAATTAAATCGTGTTACTCTTATATGAGAAAATACCGATCAAGGGATATCTGCAGGCATAACAATTATTTCCTGGTGATCATTGAAAGTGTGAAAACATCATAATTAACGTGACCTGGATTGGTTATAGTCATTCCTTATTCATTCCTGACCTAATCCTTCCTTAATTGTAAAGTTAATCCTAGAGCACCTAAAGATAAACTCCTATTCGGCAGACAGTTCTAGCTTAGCGCTTAGAATTTAATTTGTCGAAAGCATTAGGAATTAGAGGGACCCAATCTAAGTTAACCGAATTCTTAGCGATTCCGATTTAAACCAAATTACATATTCATACACTTGATCATAGTTAGGATTTCAGATGATTACGAATCCTATAGCCTAATGTTGTTTCATGAATGAAAAAGCCGAAGCCCGACCGAACTGTAACCTAAACTATCATTGAAGGTCTGATTTCACAGATCAATAAATATGTAAACAGATCATATAAAATTAGATTAATGAAATTAAGAACAACAATCTCACAATTGGAAATAATGCTAGCCTTTGATTAATCCGTTAATCGATAGAGGAAATTAGCTACGCATAGTCATGAATCGACTATGATAGCTTACAAAGGTAAAAATGATGAACGTAAAGTGAAATGAGAAATTGTGGTAAAAGCTTCTAAAACCCTAACAAGGAAAGTAAAATTGTCAATTCAAAAGTATCCTCCAAAAACAATGGTGAGTTTCTTTTATAATGTTAATTCAAAAATCCTCAATCTTCTTAATTCCTTCCTTGATTTCAGGGATTTCCTTCGTTCAAAACATGTTGTTGAGACTGTAGAGATAAGTTAGTTTCTGATTCTGCTGGCTTGGCGATTTGAATAAGTCGACCCTCTTAGTATTGGGCAAGACTAAACCAGTTACGTCCGTAAAGTTGAACTTTGAGTGAAAAAGGTCCAAAACAGCCTTCCAAGCCTTCTTTTCTCCAATATGATCCCTGAAAGCACTTATGCAACAAAACAACTAAAAAGGTCCCAAAATGACACAAATAAAGAGGGAATATTCATAAAAAAAACCTAATAAACTTGCCATTTTGGACACTTATCAACCTTCCAAGGACAAAAGCAGATTGAGTTTCCCCAATTATTTGTGGAAGGACACCTTTTAGTCGGTTAGCCAAGGCCTTTGCTATAATTTTGTAAAGCACATTATAGAGGGAAATTTGGCGGAAATCTTTCAGCATTTTAGGGTTGTCAATCTTGGGAATAAGAACAATTGTGGTATCATTGAGACCCGGTGGAAAATCCCCATCATTTAACCATTTAGCACAGGCCGATCCCAATTCCATACCCATTGTAGACCAGAAAAATTGGAAAAAACCTGTATTCAGCCCATCAGGGCCAAGCGATTTGTTTGGGCTCATTGAAAACAAGGCATTCCTAAACTCCTCAATATCAAAAGGTGTCGTGCACATATCTTTTGTCGGCGTATCGATCACTGCTTCAATAACATTAACTGTCTCAGACCTAGATGTCCCAACGCCAGAGAAAATGGATTGGAAATACTGTTTTGCAAGATCCAACATCTCATTCTGATCCTCAACAACCACTCCCGATTCATCACTAAGGGATGTAATAGAATTCTGTTGTCTCATTGCTTTCACACTTGCATGAAAAAATTGAGTATTTTTGTCCCCCTCTGTCAACCAGAAAACCTTAGTCCTCTGTTTCCAGAATCTATCCTCAACTTCCAAGACATCATTAAGCTTCCTCTTGGCCAAATAGAATTGAGCAATTGAAGCCCCATCATTTTTCCCATGCAATAACTCCATTTGATTCCTCCATCTCCGGATCTGGCTCTTAAACCGCACATTGAAACTCTTCCCCCAATCAGCCATCTTCCTCACATACTCCTGCATCTTCTCAGGTACAGGCTTACTTCCCTGGCCCCACCAAATTTCTAATCACCAGTTCATTAAACTCCTGCTCCTTTAACCAGCTATCCTCAACATAGAATCTTTTGGCCCCTCGTTGGGTATTCTCCTGCACCAATCTAAGTAATAGAGGAAGGTGATCAGAATAGCCCGATATGCAGGATTTGAAATGATAGCTATCAAAACGGCTGAGCCACTCGGCCGAGGTGAAGCTCCTGTCTAATTTTTCTCTCACCCATGCCTCTGAGCCCCTGCCCCTCTCCCATGTGAACTTACTACCTTTCAGCTCCAGTTTTGACAGACCACAGTCCTTAATTGCTCTACTGAAATCCTGCATCAAATAGTTAGGGAAAATGGCTCCCCCAAGCTTTTCATCTGCACTCAGAATACAGTTAAAGTCTCCCACCACCACCCAAGGAAGCTGAGACTCCCCAGCAAGTCTCCTCAACAACTCCCATGATTCCTCATGTCTATTCCGATCTGCTAACCCATAAAATCCCACCAACCTCCAATCCCCACCCAACTCATCAGTAATTATCACATCGATGTGATGTTCAAAGTAGCTTTTGACAACCACCTGAATATTTGCTTTCCATAACAATGCTAATCCCCCACTCCCCCCTCTTCTATTAATAGAAAATACCCCTTCAAACTTTAATTGTTGTTTAATAGTCACAATACGATGATCCTCTACAAGTGTTTCCATTAAAAATAAAATATCTGATCTTTGGGAAGATACTAACTCCTTCAATGAACGAACTGCTCGGTGGTTTTCCAGGCCGCGACAGTTCCAACTTATACAACTCATTCCCCCCGGTGGCCCTCTGCACTAGGGCTCGCCGAATAGTTTACATTAGGAAACTCTCCATCCTTATATGGAACAGAAGCTCCTACTACTTGCACATCTGCCTGATCCCCCTCCCTCTTCTTCCCATCCTTTCTCCTCTTCCTCACTTCTATTAACTCCAGGTCCAGAAAAAGGACATATACCCACCTCCCTCACCCTTGTCACCATCTTAGACGATTCCCCTCTTCCTCCCCTATCTGTCCCTATATTAGTTATGTCCCGCACGACTCCCATTCTCCATCTTCCCGAACTTTTAGTTAATTTTATTTGACACTAAAATTTGATATGAGTTATTTTATTTAACAATATATTTTAATTTGAATTCTTTTATTATTTTTATGTTTTAAAAATAAAAAAATTAACCGAGCAAATAATTAATTAACCGATTAATGAACCAAATTAATTTTAATGGACTTGGTTAACCAACGAACATTGTGCACCCCTAATTGAACGGAACAAACGAAGAATGAGAGTACAGATCGGCTCATTTTAGCGAACCTGTGCAAGCCAAACTTTTTCCCAGTGATATGCGAAGGAGCTGTAGCAGATGGTTGGATTTCTCTGATTGATAAACTCAAATTCACTTAGCGATGAAGCTACTTTGAAGTTGATTTGATGTATCCTCTCCAGAAAAGGAGAAAAATGCCTAAATTCTGTTGCGATTTCCGATGTCTTCTAATTCCTGCGGCAATTGCATTCTTCTACTTACAGGTTCGCCACTGCCTTGTCTCTCTGGTGAATTCAAGTGAAAGTTATCATGAGTTTCACTGGAAATTGTACTATATGTGCTAACTGTTAAGTGATTATTTTTATTCTCTGTAGATGCGGCTTTTTTCTACTCAGTCAGAGTATGCCGATCGTCTTGCTGTTGCTGTAGGTGTATCCAGCTTTTCTCTTTCTTTTATATTTTTTTTCTTCTATCGCTTGAATGCGATTGTTATCTTGCTTCGTTTTAGCTGAAATGCCAATATCTTAGTTCACTTTAACTGTTTAATATTGTTATGGAAATTAAAATGAGGTAGGGAGCGTTTAAATATGCGTTACTGTAGTTGTTGATGTACAGATGATGAGAAATTTGCATTTTTCTTGTGCTGGTTTAATTTTTTAACTTCATTTCTCACTGAAAATAATGAAATCGACAAAGTATTCAAACAGCTAGGAGTTATGAGGACCTCCTGTATCTAGTTCGACTGAACTTGTACAAAATGTAACTAGCCTATACTTTGATTTTACAGCTGTCTCTTCCCTCATGGGCTCATATTTTTTCTCTTCCACGGATCTTTTAGCTGATATTTTTAACAGTACTTCACACTCTCATGGAGGATATGGGCTGATAAAGTTTCTGGTATCACTTTATGTTTTTTTAACAGGTTGAATCAGAGAGCCATTGTACAAACCAAATGCGATTGCTCATTGATCAAATAAGCACACAGCAGGGACGGATTGTGGCTCTTGAAGGTTTTGCAGTGACTTTTCTTTCCTTTTTCATTTAAATGATGCATAAGGAATTAGTTATGAACCTTCTGCATCTAAAACCTAGATTTCTTGATTATGCTCAGAGCATTTCTGTATATTAACATGTTGCTTATGAGCAAATATTACTTTAATGCAAATCTTTAAATCTTATGATGCTAAATTCTTTGCATGTGCAAAGGCTAATTGTAAAGTGTTACCTTTGAGATTTTTTTGTGTTTTTCTTTTACATTGTGACTTGAAAAATAGCCTTTTCTTATCTTAGTTCTATTACTTAGTCCTTTCTACCATTATTTCAGAAGAAAGGAAGCGCCAAACCGATGAATGTGCACAACTAAAGGCTCTTATTGAAGATATTGACAGTAAGTTTTGTTGTTTACTGCTTTTATATAATTGGTTTCTTTGGTTAACTTACAGCAGCATTTAAGGATGTTTATGTTCTAGAAAATATTGTATAATCAATCAAAGAAACTGTTGTTTCGAAGTCCAAGTAATCATCACAAATATTGGCACTTCTAATTGAGTTCATAAATTCATGTGGAGTACGATGTGTGAATAATCTTTGTTAGACATGATTCATTGTCTCAACTTCACATTTCCTTTTTCTTTTTAGCCTTGCCTGTTGATACATTGAAAAATGTGTAGTTTTCTTCTAAGAATGTAGAGTTCTAGGCTAGACTTTGTTCAGATTGAAAATGGATCTGATGTTGGTGTATCATTCAATTTTCTTGTTTGCATATGCATTAAATTGTCTAAATGGGGTTCAGCTCAGATGTATTATTGATTTATTCTCATGTACGCAGAAATTTAAATGTTTGAAGGCGTGGGAATTTATTTGAGTTCATATAACAACTTTTGTTCCATCAATGTACTCTGCTCTAAATATTTGAAGTCATACTTTAGCAATCCTAGCTTTCGTCTTTGGAGCAAGACAATCATAAAATATGTACAGTTTCATCAGAATTACTCAAATTCATATGCACTACGCAGTCAAATTATTAACGGTGTCATAAGAAGAAAGCAAAGGAACTGAATTCTTACTGCTAATTGTATGGTAGAGTGGGAGCAATTGTTGTTGCAGGGTCACCTAGACTCAATATTGTGTTCCTCCTTCTACTTATGATTTTTTTATCTGCTTATTTTTTGTCATTTACTGTCACTGTGATTATATTTCTTCAAAAAGTACTTTCTTTGGATGACTATTGCTATTGTATATGCCAAAGGGACTTAGCATTTTCTTGTTTGCTTTCAGGAAAAGGCCTTAAAAAAGTGGTTGACAAGGTATATGTTTAACAAGGTTTGGAGCTTATTCATCATATTTCTCTTTTAAGTCCCCATTGGTAATCTGCCTTTTTGCTGGATTATTTAGGTACCAGTTGCAGCAGTTGTTATTATGGCATGCAATCGTGCTGATTATTTGGAAAGGACTATTACTTCTGTCTTGAAGTATGCATTGTGTTGAGCCTCTTGTGTTACTGATCTTGTCATATAGCGCAATTGTATTGATTCAATTGATAGTAATTTTACAGGTACCAGACATCAGTTGCTTCAAAGTTCCCGCTTTTTGTATCCCAGGTACCTATCTTTGTTTGATGTTTTTACTTTTCTTAAGGACTAATGGTTAAACAAATCCAAGCTTATGCTTTGAACTTTCAGCTTTAGCTAGTTTTTTGAAGTTCATCAACTTTGTATGTAATACTTCACTTCAGTGTGAACGTTAGGCAATTGACAAAATAAGATGACAAAATGTCCAAAATTGTGAACATGTTTTCAATATAGCCAATTTTGTTCACATCAATATCAGTTTTGGCGATTTGATTAATATTTAATAACATTTTAATTAATATTTATTTGGTATCGTATCATTTTACTAATAGTTTATGCTCCTTCCTCTTTGAAAGGATAGTTTATTTCCATTTGCAGAAAAATTAATTAAAATAAACTTTACATATGTTTGTCCAAATGTACAATTGAGTAACAGGAGTTCATATAGTTTAGAGAACTAGGGGTGGGTTTGTTATGAAGGATGTGTGGGGGGAGGAGAGGGGTGGGTTGTACAAAACCCAACGCATGCATGTAAAGACAATTCAAGACATTTTTTTTGTGAGGGAGGGAGTGTATTTATATAGTTAAATCGTCAAGTGACAAATAAAAGAGGCTAAATTTGAAAAAGTAAGTATAGCCTTAGATTCTATTTATTGGTTCACTTTCTACCTTTTTTGGTTGAGATGGCTAAAACTGATTTTGAAAATTGTATATACCCCCAATTTTACTTCAATTCTCTGTCCTTTTACTTTTCTGTCTTTTGGCAAAAGTCAGCCAATTTCCTTCATTATCAATTACTCACCTTCGCTGTATTTTGTGCATCATGTTCCTCTCTCCTTTGTGCTTCGCTTTCCTCTCTCCGTTTTCAGCCGTTGAATTATTAGCTCTGGTTTTATGCTCTCTTTGCTTCCTTCTTTTTCACCCCATGATGGTATGCCAGTTATATATTGTTAAACTGGTATGCTCTCCAAGGTTTTGGAATATGTTGGGCATTTAGCCTTTCTATAATGCAATTTGTAATGGAGCTGCTGATGTTTTTGGCATGCTATTTTTATCTATCAATTTTAGATGATCATAGTGGAAAGCGGACAAGTCAAGAGTAACACAATGGCATTGGTAGGAGTCTTTAAGCAGATCTTGTAAAGATCTAATGCAGTATAGATCGAGGAACCAGGCTTCTGATGTTTATATGATTTGAAATTTATTGTAGTTATTTAAAGATAGAAGAAGGTTAAGCATAAGGATTTGATTCAGATCTTATTTGAGCAAAAAGAAATTGGATGCTCCTTATTGCTGTATAAGAACCTCATGCAAGAAAATAAAAGGAAGAGTAACTTATGAAAGCTTACTGGATTTATGGTCTTATATGGTAGTTATGGTAGATATAAAGTTAGTAACGTATAAAGTTTTGCTATTAAGGCAATGAAGAGGCTCCTTACGGAAGAAAATAGGGGGAGGATGATATAATTTAGGCTTCAGCCGGCTTATTTCAAGTTCGTCACTCCTAAGAGTGTGAGGAAGGTATACCTAAGGAGAGAATTGTATCATAGAACTCCAGAGCAACAATTATCATTTTTAGACTGATTAACTTGGTCCTGTAAGATGGACTCCAACAAATTCTGATCCTAGATTTTGGTTTGCTGAAATGAGGATATATCTACCATTACCTATAGTTTCTTTCTTTTTATTTTTTTTTTAATTTTTTTGCAGAAGGCAAAAAAGTACTAAACACCATTAGTTAGTGTACGTTAATGCAACAACAGGATACTTTTAGTATTTTATCACAAAAAGTAATGCCAATTCTCATTATGTAAAAGATTAAAAACACAAGATTCTTATATTCATAAGATTTTATATGTTCCACATTAGTATACTGACCATGTTAGTGACGATGTATTGCCTTTGTTAACAGCAGAAACTATGGTGTACTTATTTTTAAAAAAAAAGAAAATCACATTACTCCACAAGAGCACATTCTTTCATGACGTGTTATAGACTAATAACTGATATTGCTACTAGATTGAGATTCCTAAACTAGAAAATCTCGAAAAAAATATTAAATATGACAGGAGACAAGTGAATTTTAAGGTAAAGGTTTTTAAATGACATTAATTTTCTAATAAAACTAAACCTTGAAAATTCCTAAGCAAAACATTGAGGAGATAATTCTGAATTTGATTTGGAATTAATTCAAATTAATTTTTCAATGCACTTTCAAGGGTGCATTTTTCTCCTTTGGATGGAGAAAACTCCAAATTGAATCTAACGAGGATGAAGATTAAAAACTGTGAGTTGAAGGGTGTAGCTTCATGGGTTATGGCTACAAAAGTGAAATTATGATTCTTCTCATTTTAGATCAAGTTATTCAGACATAAAGTCGATTACAACTTGCAAATGTTGAAGCACTCTTGGGTTCACAGTTTACCGTGAAAAAGAATGTCACCTAGGTTCGCTATGTCCATTTTGTTCTCTAAGGTGTTTCTATTTTTCTCTCTTAGAATAGGTTCAAAATTTTCTGTCTGTTCTTGTCATCCTAGATTTCAATATCAAACACATGCTTTATGTTGCAGCAAGCAGTTAAAAGCTTTATTTTTCAAACTGCTCATGTAATTCATGACATGTTACCTTCTACAAATCATCTCGAGAATCACTTTACCAATATTATGATAAATATGAACTCTATAAATATAACTGGTTTCAAGACAAGTTTGGAGCAGTTAAAGAAATACTCATAACTCTGTTTAACCAAGCACTTGAGTTTTATAATGAATATGATAGTTATCTAAACTATGAACCCTTGATTTGGCGTTTCTTATTACATTATGAATTTACATAATAACCATTTGGTTTACATTCACGTTCTGTTTTTCTGTTTCCTTTATTTTTTCTGATTTTAGGATGGACCCAACCCAGATGTTCGAAGCAAGGCTATGAGTTATGATCAATTATTTTACATGCAGGTAAACTGTGCTTCATAAATTTATGCATACTAAATTTAGTGTTTATTCCTACTATGTTGCCTATCAATGTAGGCTTGATTACAATGAGCATGCTAGAAGCTTGGTTCATATCATATTTATTCTATCTCTTGATATTATGAAGTCAGTTACAAGAGAATGCAGAGATATAGCTGTTGTCTTACCAGCTTGGTGCATTATTGGTTTTGCCTAAATATCAAAGATACTCTATGAGACTGCTTCTTCCATTATTATTCTTGCATGCAAATAATATGTTCTTATTTCTTGATGTTTTTCAATCATATTGAACATAGTTTTCACCGTATGTGCATATGATGACATCACATAAAGAAGAGGATATTACTTGGTCTTTATTTTTCTCCAGAATGTAGTTTGCTATATCAATTTTAAGTGTTAATGATGTGAATAGACTAACATCCCACTGTCTCGAGTTTCAAACTTAGTACAACTAAAACAAAATATTATATAAATGGGCTAGAAGTTCTATAGGATACATGCTTCCAATAGAAAGAAGACAAAGAATGGCCTAGCCTAGCCCATTAGTAGGAATGTTCTGGAAGGTTGAATTGTATAGGACATGGGTATTTATGGTATAATTCATTAGTATATAAGTTAGGGCTATAAAAGGGAAAGGGGAGATTGTCTGGGGTTGTTGTTTGGCTCCTTAGCAGTGGCTCTACTTAGTAGTGGGGACAGGGCATTCATTCTATCCATTTTATAATTTGTTCATCTTTGTCTTCCTTCTATATATCAATATATCACTATTTCTCTATTATATTGTCATCTTTGAGTTTGAGCTTCTAACAAGGGTAGTGAAGAAAATCCTACTTGTGGGATAAAAGCAGCAAAGGCTGAAATTGCGAAATGCATTTGGTTCTAATATAAAACAACAACAACAAAGCTTTAGTCCCGAAATGATTCGGAGTCGGCTAACATGAACCATCATATGAAACTGTGAAATCAAGTCGTGTCAGCGATATAAATTCTCTCCCTCCACTCCGTCTTATCCATTATCATATTTTCCTCAATCCCCAATAAACTCGTATCACTCTCAATCACCCTCTTCCAAGTTTGCTTTGACCTTCTCCTATCCCTCACCATTGCATCCTTTTGCCACTCTTCAATCCTTCTAACCGGCGCATCAAGCGCTCTTCGTCTTACATGGCCAAACCACCTTAGTCGATTTTCCCTCATTTTATTCTCAATAGATGTAACCCCTACTTTCGTCCTAATTATTTCATTCCTCACACGGTCCTTTGTCGTATGGCCACACATCCATCGCAACATAGGCATCTCCGCCACCGACATTTTATGAATGTGATAGTGTTTAACTGCCCAACATTCCGTACCATATAACAATGCAGGTCTAATTGCTGTGCGGTAGAATTTTCCCTTCAATCTATTAGGCATGCCGGGATCGCAAAGGAAACCCGTAGCACTCTTCCACTTCAACCAACCAGATTTAATCTTATGAGCAACACCTCCATCCAATTCTCAATCTGTTTGAATGATAAACCCTAAATAACGGAAGCAATCCAAGCCCTGGACAACCCTCCCATTCAGGGTGATTGTCCCTGCTTCCCTACTTCTGTCACCGCTAAACTTACACTCCAAATATTCCGTCTTACTTCTGCATTTGGTTCTAATATAATTCTAAAATTTCTACTAAGTTGAAGGAGAAACACATTTTGATTGCCATGTCGTTGGTTGTGTATTTCAGCAAAGTTAGGCAGTAGAGAAGAAATATCTCCCAAAATACAAGCAGGGCGATCATGATGACAAAAATATAACGGAGTTCAAACATTTGGATATGAAACTACTTAGACACAGAAAATAGTGACACAAATGTCAAATCCTTGCTAGGTTGGGAAGGAATTATGTGCTGTTGACAAATAATGCTTGATTATGATGTGTGTTTGTCAATGTTATGGAGAATTAGTAGCATCTTATACTTATGCATTAGATAATCATACCAACAGAGACGTATGGAACAAAAAATATTTGATAATAAGTGAACAGAGAATCAGAAGGTCAAAGTGGCATCAATTGAAGATGAATTGAGAGAAAAAGATTAGTAAGATGCCTTTTTTCCATTGCTTTGGCTCCAAGTTATACTCAAATTTGTTGGTTACCTTTATGTGAGAATAGAAAATAAGCATACAACTTTTGTCATGGATTTGTTATTTTTACAACTGTTAGAGACCATGTAATACATGGAATACCATGTACATTAAAATATTTTACTTGAGAGCAATACATATATATATATATATATATATATATATATAAGGTTCTCTTTCAATCAAGGAGACATTATAGGCCTACAACAGCCTATAGCAGTCCTATAGCAGCTTAAGCATGCTTTAGTTGACTTAGGCATGTTTACATTTATTACATTGAATTATTATGTAACACTCCCTCAAGCTAAAGCATGGATTTTAATCATGCTCAGCTTGCTACTGATACAGATAACATAATCTTAAAGGCAATACATTCAAGATGCTTTAGAATATAAAAATATAATCCGGTAAACGCAGCCTAGAAGAACAAATCGGACATGAGAGACGACAACGGAACATCAAGCTTTGTCAAAAATAGAGAAATAAAACTCAGTTGAAGCAAAACGCAAGAGGCTGCCAGCAACGTCAATGCATAGAAGGAGATTCACGGGAAAACTAACCGGGCAGTCAGGTAAAAAACAGAGAGACGATGACAACAGAAGAAGAATTGAGACTTGGAACTGAAAGTTTATGGTCTAAACTGAGTTTTCATTAATAGAGAAGCTGAGCTTTTCAAGAGGATACAGAAGGTTTTTGTTACAACAGAAGAATAATATCTAATCTAATCCCAATACAAATAATTACATAATAAATAAAAGATATTATCCTAACTAATATTTACTAAATCAGGATCAGTTGTTGACTTATTCTTGCTGACTTGGCTGGTCCCTATCACCCCCACTCAAGTTGATGGTGGTATGACCTTCAACTTGTCTCATAACATTAGGAACTATGCCTTTGGCAAGGGCTTTGTGAAAATGTCAGTTGTTTGATCAATTATTGAAATATATAATACCTTAAGTTCATTGTTGGCGACTTTGTCTCGGATAAAATGAAAGTCAATCTCCAAGTGCTTGGAGCGTTAATGAAAGATCGAATTAGCTGTTAAATAAGTTGTCCCCAAATTATCACATAGTAACACAGGTGTTTGAGAAGAACAGTGTCCGATTTCTCTTAGTAGCATGCGTAACCACAATATTTCTGATGGGAAGCAGACCAGTGCTTTATAGTCCGCCTCCGTCGACTATCTCGAAACAGTACGCTCTTTGCGTGATTCCTATGAAACTAAATTTGGACCGAGAAATACGGCAAATCTGAAAGTCGATTTATGATCATCGTGAAACCCGCCCCAATCGGCATCGGTAAAGCTCGTTAGAGCTGATGAGTGTCCTTTTTGAAAAATCAAACCATGAGTTGGTGTTGACTGAAGGTAGCGCAAGATTCATTTTACTGCCTTCCAATGTTCAGTTGTAGGAACTTCATTGACAGAAAAATTGACACTAGGTCAGGTAATTGTCACATATTGCAGCCCACTCACTATACTTCGATACAAATACGGATCATCAAATGACTCACTACTATCAATAGTTTACTTTATGGAGGAACATGTCGGAGTCGATATTGCTTTTGCACCAAGCATTTGGGCTCTTGAAAGAAGATCGCGATTGTATTTCTGTTGATTAAGATGAAGAGTAGTGATGTCCCAAATTGCTTCAAGATCGAGAAAGTAACTGAGTTTGCCAAGGTTGCGGATGGCAAATTTGCTTTGAAGTTTGTTGATTAATTTTTGGACAACCCATAATCAATATGTCATCAACGTAAATTAAATAGAACAATTGAGTACCTTTTGTACAAAGATAATATAGAGATGAATTAACTCTTGAACATTGAAAACCAGCTCGGAGAGAGCAATTGTTAAGCATTTGTGCCACATCCTTGGCGTTTATTTGAGTCCGTACAAGCTCTTTTTAAGCTTATATACATGTGGGAAATTGAGACTGAATGAACCCAGAAGGTTGTTCCATAAAAATATTCTCGTCAAATGATCCATGTAAAGAAGTATTCGATACTTCTAGTTGACATATGTTCCAACTATAAGATATTGCAATGGAAAATAAGACACGAATGGTAGTGGGTTTGATTACGAGACTAAAGGTTTGTTTGAATTTGAGTCCCGGTCGTTGATGAAATCCCTCGGCAACAAGGCGTGCCTTGTATCGATCTTCCGAACCATCAGCTTTCAATTTCACATAGAAGACCTATCTCCAACCAATGACATTTGTTGTATCATAGCACAAGCTCCCATGTACCATTTATCAATTAAGGTGTTCTATTCTGCACTCATCGCCTCTCTCTCCATTCTTGTTTCCGCATAGCCTTGCTATAACAAGTTGGTGTGTCAATTGTAACTAATGCATTGTGAGATTTTGGCCGAAGGTTCCCCATATGTGATCTAGTAACCATTTTTTGAGTTTTCTTGGCCGTGGTGAATGGAGGGGGCTACTAAGGTTGTGTTTGTGGGCCGGTGGGTGTTTGTAAATTTGGGACTTAATGTGGCGGGTTAGTAGAGGTAGCGGGGTTGGTATTTGTGAGGGCTGCTGTTTCGGGAATTGTGGGCTGATCGGATGGTTCGTAGCTGGCAACACAACGTTGCAAAAAAATCAGTACATGAAACAAATGGCACGAGGGCAGCTGGCAATTCGGGTACATCAGTAGCAGTGCTTTGGATAGATCATGTTGCTAGAATTGTAGTAAGTGGCTCGGTTACTTAAGGAAATAGGATTGGTACTGATTTGCTATGGACACAAAGCAAGCTTCACGATCTAACTCTTGATAAGGAAACACATGTTCATTAAACACAACATGACGTGAGACGAAAATCTTATTCATAATTAAATCCAAACACTTATAGCCTTTAGGAACTTTGCTATATCCAAGAAAAACGCACTTTGGAGAGCAAGGCTACAATGTATGTGTATTATAAGGACGTAACCAAGGATAACACAAGCAACCAAATGGTCGAAAAAATGGCATAATCATGTGTTGAGTCAAACAATTTTTCATATGGTGTGCAAAATTTGATACTGGAAGTTAAAGGACGATTAATAACATAAACAGCAGATTCAAATGCATATGTCCTAAAGAAGTTAGGGATTTTTGCATAATATAAAAGTGAGACCTGTTTCAACAATATGTCGGTGTTTACGTTCCGCACAACCATTTTGTTCGGGTGTATATGGACAAGAGACACGATGATTAATGCCATTTATTGATAACCTTAAAGAGCTTGAAGCTCTCCGCCCCAATCAGACTGAAAGGTTTTGATGGGACGTTGAAAATGTTTTTCAACAAGTGTTAGAAATTTAACAAATACACTCATAACTTCTAATTTGTATTTACAAAGAACACCCACGAGAATTTACTAATATGATCATAGAAAATCACATAGTATCGCTAACAGGTGTAGGATGTGATTTGTTAACACAACAAGGATCCCATAATTCATTGTTTTTATTATCACTAAACGAAATTTTATTCAATGACAATGCTTTCTTAACAACTTGCAAATTAGCAATCTCCTAATCTAGCATGCCACAATGAAAGAGACACATGATGAGCTTGGATATTATGAGGCAATGACTTTGGAATGGATAATGTGTATAGGCCGCCCTTATTCGATCTCCCGGTGTGTTTCCCTCTTTGTTGCCAAATCCTTCAAAACAAAATGATTAGCGAAGAACCCAATATAAATAGGATTTGAACGAGTTAAAAATGAAACAAATAATATATTATTGATTGTGTTAGGGACATGTAAAATATCACGAAATTGAATTGTTGTATCAGAAATAGTGAATTTAGAATGACCAACATGAGAGATGGGAATTGTGTTTCCATTACCTACTGTAACATTTTCGGGTCCGTCATATTCAGAATGAATCAGATAAATTTCCTAGATCAGCGGTGAAATGATGAGTCGCTCCGGAGTCCATCAACCAATCAGTCAGGCTCGGGAGAGAGGTGGTGGCCATGTTGGAGGCAGGTCAGTAGTTGTTTATGAAATTGCGATTTAGCTTCGGCAAGGAGCATTGCTTCGCTATATGGCCGTCTCCTTTATAGTTATGGCATGTCAATCTACCGACATCAATGGGAGAAGTGGTTGTAAAATTTTGACGATTGGAATTTTAGCCATAGAAATTACCACGACCTCGATTATTAGAGAATCGGTCGCGCCCTCCATTGTTGCGTGAAGCAAAATTGACTGATGGTGTAAATGATGTGCGTGGAGTATCATGAGCAAGTTGCCGCTCTTCACTAAGCAAAAGACCTGTAACATCATCAAAAGTAATTGACTCCATCTAAGCCTCTAGAGCACGCACAAAGAGTCGTTGGGCAATACCAAGACCATCTATGCTTCAACAAGATCATCTTTTGAAATGGGGCTTTGAAGTGTAGTGAGTTGATCACTGATGTGCTTTGCGGTTTGGAAACAGGAGATGACAAAATCATTATAACGCTTTAAATTGAGGCAAAACATCCTTTGGATTTTGTAAGCCGGATTAGCAGCTTCGGCGGGTAGAGGGAATTGCGGTTGTGTCGATGTGATGTGCTAACCCTTGATCTCTTAAAATCGTCATTATCTGAGTTTTCCATAGCAGATAGTTTGTAGAGGTGAGTTTTTTGAAGACCTGAGAAGTGAGAATATTGTGAGAGATGGGGTGGCGGAGATGGTTCCATTTGACATGGTTTTGCCGAAAAGAAATTGGGAAGGTGATTTTCGGATTTGCAGGGTTAGACCTCAGATAGCTCTGATACCATGAAAGTTTAAGGTAGTTTTCATTAATGGAGAAGATGAGCTTTTAAGGAAATACTGAATAATATCTCTAATTCAAATACAAATAATTAATAAATAAAAGATATTATCCTAACTAATATGTACTAAACCAGAACCAGTTGTTGACTTGGCCGGCCCCTATGAGGAACCCCAGGTCCAAATCGTCTGCTCAAAATTCTGCTCACAAGAAAAAGAATTCAAAACAAGGCTTTGATACCGTGTTATAGACCATGTAATGCACTAGGAATGCATGAGATACCATTTAGATTAAGAGACTACATTGATATATTTTACTTAAGAGCAATGCACATATATATACAAGCTTGCTGAAGAAGCGGAAGAAGAACTGAGGCTTGGAACCTCAGCTCCAAATAGTCTTCTCACAAGGGAGACAGTAATGGTGAAGAAACAGCCCAAGAGTACAAACCCAGAAATTCTGCTCACAAAGCAGAAACCCAAAACAGAAGCCAAAACAAGGCTCTGATACTGTGTTATAGACCATGTAATACACTAGGAATACATGAAATACCATGTAGATTAAGAGACTACATTGATATATTTTACTTAAGAGCAATACGCATATATATACAAGCCCACAGAAGCTTACAACAGTCAAGGAGACATTGTGGCCTACAGAAGCCTACAACAGTCCTATAGCAGCCTAAGCATGCTTTAGTTGACTTGGGTATGCTTACATTTATTATATTGAATTATTATGTAACAACATACCCCAAATGTGCAAAAATGTAGCACATGCATTTTCACATGTAACGAGAAATCTGCAGCCTATATGAAGGTGCCACATATGCGGAAATCAATACTATATAGAAGAGAACTTTGCTATTATTTTTTATTGATACATTAGAGTAAGTGATTGCTTCAATATAGTAAAATATTTATTAAGAAAGAACATGTTTGAGCTTCCTGTTAAGGTATTTGGAAAGAGAACTATGTGGAATTGGCTTTCATCCAAGAGATGTTAAGACTTGGGGAATGGGGAGTGGAAGTGGGACAGGAACGGTTATAGATGCATAAAGTCTATAGTTGTATTCATACGATTGGTAGAATAATAATGATTCTTAGAACACTAGGAATAGATCAGAACTTTAAATCTTAGGGACTTGATAATAGTTTTGAAGTCTATAATAAGAATCTGTTTTCCGATTGCAGCATTTGGATTCTGAACCAGTGCGTACAGAGAGGCCTGGAGAGTTTATTGCATACTATAAGATTGCAAGTAAGCAATGCTTTCTTCAAGCTTATATGCTCTTAAAAACTTCATTTATTTCAATGCTTGTGTTTTTCCAGGGCATTACAAATGGGCGTTGGATCAATTGTTCTACAAGCACAAGCTTAGCCGAGTTATCATACTTGAAGGTAAATTATCCATTGAAGCTATATCCATTCTACTCCATGTATTCACCAACTTAAGGAAGACAGTTTATGCTATTCTCAAACAGATGACATGGAAATTGCTCCTGATTTTTTCGATTACTTCGAGGCTGCATCAATGCTCATGGACAAGGATAAGTACGTCCTCTTCATGAAGTGATCCTTGACATAAACTGCAATTCTGATAAAAATTGAATATTTTGATTTTGTTGGTTTCTTCTTAATCGGTATATAACATTGTAGGTCCATTATGGCTGTTTCCTCATGGAATGACAATGGGCAAAAGCAATTTGTGTATGATCCCCGTAAGTTCTTTCCTTTTTGTTCTTCATACATATATCATGTGTTCCAGTAGCTGGAAATGATTCCTTTCAACGCTCTGGTTGCATTCTATGTCTATATTTTCCCACACATAATTGGGCGATCGTCTTTTGTGTGGAAATTGCTTATGTTGTTGCAGTGAAGACTAAAGATGATAGTTATTGTAGAATTATCTTCTTTTTTCTATTCACTTGGTCATTTTTGCATTGGTACGTGAGTTAATACGGATTTAGCAACTTGGTTGCTGGTGCCTGTGTTGAAATAACTCCAGTATTGTTTTTGTTTATGGCTGCAATGAAATAGCTTCAGATGCCTGTATGGCTGCATACACATACGGATGAATAAAAAGCTGTTGGGCCAGTTTTTTCAATTTTAATTTTTATGGGGTACTCAATAATTTCCATATTTACGGAAATAGGCTGGCTGGATTTCTTCAGGATATTATGGGTCCTTGTTCTCTAATTTTTTTTCTGTAGTCCATGTTGATCTAGGAAAACATTGGTGTTCTTAAATTTCTATTGACGTCCAATGTTATTTTGTTTGGCTTTACCTAGTTTATTTTTCTTAAATTTTCCAAAATAATTCGATATCTTTAAGTTCTTAATCTTGAAGTTGTTCTACATTTTAGATGTTAATTAAAGACAAGCTTGAGGTCAATTTATGATAGATTCTCCAGTCATTGTAAGTCCAAAGTAATCAATTTTCCTAGATTGGTGAAAAATATATGATTTTGAGATGCTTTTTAATATGAAAATAATAAAATTCAAGGACTAGAGTCCAATTAACATCTCAAAATTCAGGAACTAAGTTGCAGTGAACCTAAAATCTTTGGGATTTAGGTAGATTGAAAGATGAGTTTATAATTTGAAAAGTAAAGGATAGAAAAGTTGATAAAATTCAAGAACCTGAATAAATAATTCTATAGCAATCAGCGAAAAAGTGTATGTTATTTTTAAACCTCAAGGTAAGCTTGGTTCTCGCATATATATATATGTGTGTGTATATATATATATATTGAGAAAAACAGTAGCTTTGTATTAATAAATAGAAGGGTGTAAATCGTTACAAACTATAGACCAAATTGAAGAAGGACAATCTTCAATAAGACCCATTGTTGTATTAATATCAGCTGCCCACTTTGCTGGGGAATGTGCTGCCTTATTACCCTCTCTGTGCACAAATGAAAAAGCGCAGCTACTAAAGATCGAACTCCAGGCAGAGACATCCTCGTATTGGAACCGCAGCTCGGAGCGTGGGAAGTTGTGGGATTGAAGAGCTGCTGCTACATTTTGGGCATATGTTTCAAAAATTACTGCATTAAAGCAGCAGTCTTGAGCTAGGACGATCCCAGCAAGGATCGCTTGAAGCTCCGCTTCTTCTACTGTCGAACAATCCCAATTGGTACTCCCGCAGAAACCATAACTTCGCCAGCCGAGTTCCTTGCAATTAATTCCGCTCTACTCGCATGGCCATTAGCACTGAATTTGGCGTCGCAATTAATTTTGACAACACCGCTCGGGGGAGGACACCATACTCGTGTAGGGCGCGGATGTAATGTGCTCGGTTCTCGTGGCAGGGGCAGTTTTGTTTGGTTGTCTTCTGCTGTTTTGTCGAGTTCCCTGATATAGGTCGTAGCCTTCCCTAGTAATCTATCCGCTGCTGTCCATTTTTGCTCATGGTAGAACACATTTCTCCGAAACCAAATGAACCACATTATGACTATCATCGTGCGGATCTCGTCGCGCCATAACGCGTCAGAGCAAGTCTGGAGCCATTTGCTTGTGTCGTCAGGCAGGACTTTGTCTGGGCGAATGGAGAGGTTTTCGCATATATTTATCTTTGCATGTTCTTACATTCATATGGACTCCGAGTTGTCTGCTTTTTTTTTTTTTTTCCTTTCCCCCCCGTTGGCTGTGATGGACATGACCGAATGAAGTGCACTCTGATATTTGATTATTTGTGTCGATGTTTGGTACAGCCGATATTCAATCGAACTAATGTCTTGGACTTTACGTATGATTCAGATCCAAATAGGATTCTTGGAATGTATGTGTATTAATCTAATAATAGATCCCTTTTGCTTGTAATTTGATCAGTAAATGTTGAGGGTGGGTTTGAAATTTTGATCGTCTATGTGATTGTTCTGCAGATGCACTTTATCGGTCAGATTTTTTTCCTGGACTTGGATGGATGCTTACTAGATCAACCTGGGATGAACTATCCCCTAAATGGCCTAAAGCATATCCTTTTGGTTTTATTATATTACTATTATTATAGGTTGCACAAGTGGATGTCATTTGATGATCCTTTTCTGTCATTTTCCTTGACAAAAGTTGCACTTACTGGGATGATTGGCTGAGACTAAAAGAGAATCATAAAGGCCGTCAATTTATTCGTCCAGAAGTCTGCAGGACATATAACTTTGGTGAGCATGTACGTCATCTATATCACCATGAGAATATTCTTTATAAGAATTTTATAAATGATATATACAAGCATTGTTTACTTATTGTGTACAAAAATTCAATCCAAAATCATACAACTGACATCATTTCTTTCTGCCATAAAAGAAGTCACATGAAATTTATTTTAATAGACCCCAAGCTGAAGGTCATAACTATGATTGTCTCCAAATGTAGCAACATCATCTCAATATTAGCACTCTGGATTTGTAATTTCAGGGTTCCAGTATGGGGCAGTTTTTCAAACAGTATCTTGAGCCAATTAAAATGAATGATGTCCAGGTACTTTCCAATTTCTTATATAATCCTACCGTTTTTAAGGTTGTGAATATCTTACACAATTGTTTACTTTTTCATCTTTCAAAAGGTCAATTGGAAATCAATGGATTTGAGCTACCTGATGGAGGTAATTTGCTTTTTGTCTGATTTAATATTTAAGAGCATCTATTTTCTTAGTACATATATATGTTGCACAGAAACCTTAATTTTGAATAGTTTCCATGTTTTGGAACGTTTCAGAAACTCATGGAAATGAAACTTTACGTTCCTGGTCATGTTTCTGTAATTTAAGAAAATCTGAAACTCTGTTTCTTAGAATTTCAAAACCCCTATCTTTAAAATACAAAAAAGAAGAAGGAAATAATCAGTTCATCATGTGCCAATCACATTGTATTAAATCCCTAAAATTCCATCTCGTCAAAGCTTTCAAAATGAAACATCCTATTTTTTTCTATTATGCGACTTGCATGTAATTTTTCTTATTTTACATATAAAAAGAATTATAATTACATCTTATAATTTTAAAATTTATAAATGTACCCCTGTGTTGCATTTCCTATACTTCTTACAAATATCATTTCTCGATGTATGTATCCATTTCCATTTCAACATAGGCATAAATAATAAATTGTTTAATGACATGTGCTTTACTCTAATCAGGACAAGTATCCAAAATATTTCAGTGACATTTTAAGACAAGCTAAAGCTATCAGTGGAGATGATGTTGTTCTTAAGGCATATAACATAGAAGGTGATGTGCGTATTCAGTACAAAGATGAATCAGATTTTGAAAGCATTGCACGCCAGTTTGGCATTTTTGAAGAATGGAAGGTATTATGCTCTTTAGTCACATTACTAAATTGGATGATAATAGAGTGGAGAAATATCATTCTTAATATTTTGGTGGTACATATATTTGATTCTTTTGGGACTGAAGATACATTTGGGGTATAAAGAGAAAAAAAAAGGTTTCCTTTTTATTTTTCGTTAAAGTAAAAGGTCGGGTCTTCTAGATTGTTTCTTGCTTGACATATACGTTATTTTGTTTTTCTTGTGAAGTTAACAAACTAAATATAAAAGCTTAGATTGAAATGAAAATAATTTTAAGTATCAAAGAAAACATGAGGAATGAATCAGAGTTTTGACTGAGTTAAAAATTATGCCCTTGCGTCAACTTCTTGCAAATTTATGTATTAATTATCTTGCGAAGACCAAACTGTAAAATTTAAATGTTATTGGAGTTTAATTAATTACTTATTCAAGTTCAATATCATCCCGAAAGAATGGAATTCTTGTAGGAAATCATTTTTATTGAATTGTCCATTATTGAAAATCCTAGTTAACTTATCACACATTGACAATGTGTTTTGAAAGGTAGGAAAATAAAGATTGCAATAATTCAGTTTGAATGTTCAACCCGTTCTAGTGGAAAGTTGAATTCTAATTCGAAAACTCGCCCCTCCTAAAAATATGCACCTAAGAAGTCATTGCATTTATATGTAGATAATGGTAAGCTAAAATATAGCTATATTCATTTTAGGCTTAATACATCATTTGCCCCTTGAATTTTTTCAAAAAGCTTGATTGGCCCCTGAACTTTTAAAGTGTGCCGATAGCCCCATCAACTTGCATAAAATGTTCAGTTAACCCCCTCAACTTGCGTAAAATGTAATCAATACATCTTCCGTATTTAACTTACTTTTTTTTTTTTGCAACCAAGTGATCAATTGATTACATTTTGCGCAAGTTCAGGGGGCTAACTAAACATTTTATGCAAGTGAGAGGGCTATTGGACACTTTGAAAGTTCAGGGGGTCAATCAAGCTTTTTGAACAAGTTCAAGGGGCAAATGATGTATCAAGCCTTCATTTTACTTAATTTAACTATTCCAAAAAATTATATATATATATATATATATATTTCCTTCTATATGAGTGTCAACTAGAAAAGTTAATACTGTATTAAACAATGTATCCAAATGATTTGTACTCCTTAAAAATTTACTTATAATTCATGAGTTCCATTATGAATGAGCTGAACCTGAGTCGTATCACTAGAATGCATGTTCCAAATGTGATGACTATTCCTGTGTTTAAGCAGCTTGTCAACGTGTGTGGTTGTCTGAGTCTGAGCCGAGGCAGTGTTTGATAAAGGCATCAGTATATATGCTTGTCTAAAAAGAGATCTGTTTATGCCCATCTGGCTCTGTGCAATATGCAGCATGTATGATTTTCTGTTTTACTTTTGGTAGGATGGAGTACCAAGGACAGCATATAAGGGAATAGTAGTCTTCCGATATCAAACACAAAGACGTGTATTCCTTGTTGGTTTGGATTCACTAAAACAGCTTGGAATTGAAGGTGCTTGAAGGTAGATGAGTTAGTTTCCTGTAACCATTTTGCATCTTTTATTATTCATAAAAATAAATTAATTTCATACTCAATAATACCACTAGTGAAAATAAATTAGGGATAGCAAAGTTTTATCAATTTCGATGTGCTCCTCTAACTGTCTTAGTTAATAGAGTTTCCGTGATGGATCGACAATCAATGGACCAACTACAGTGAAAACAATTCGTATATGGACATGGAGACGTGAGATACAAGCATGATTTGATCCTGGAGGAACGAGCTATAAAATTTATGTTTTTCTTAGCACTTTAGACCAATTTATTTTTCTCATTTCTGCAGGCTAAGAATGGCCCATGAGTTTTCTAGTGTTTTCAGATGTACTAGTGGTTAATAGAATTATCTCTCACTGTATAGAATTGTTTTTTTTTTTTTTTTTTTTTCTTCCGTCACCACAATGGTTTTGTTTTTATTTGAGAGTTTGATTAATAATTTTGAGGTGAACCTTCATTTTTTTGGTATTAATATTACGGATGTTGCCACTGGCATAGGTAGGTTAGAACCCCTGGAGTTTCCGTGTTCCTGATTTGGAAACATTGTTAGAACCGGAACCATCTTCATTCAATGGAGTTTCTGTGTCTTTGTTTCTAGAATCATTTTTGGAACAGGCGCGTCTTCAATCACCATATCATTCACACGAGTCATTGTTTCAAACTGGAAAATATATTTAGTTAGTATTTCCAACAAACAATAACTAGTATAAAATAATATATAAAAATTTAGTGTATATAATTTTGTCCACAACTTGGAAATTTAATTTTCAAATAATATGATCACAAATTTCGAATATGTAAGTCTGAGATTAATCCAATCATTCAAGGTGTAGAAAATGATTAGTCCGAACGATATAAACAAAGATACGCCAATATTGTTATATAAATGTGATTAGAGAATATATATTTATATAAATGAAAGTGACTGAAATTGAAGTGAAATAAACTGAAATTATATGAAACTGAATAAAAATTAAGTGAAACCAAAACATTCACCAAATCGAACAATGGATCAAAAAGGTTGAATTCAAGGTCTGAATTGAAAACTATGGAGGTGCCGGTAATGTGTTTTAGCTAAAATTCAAAATTTTAGTTATTTAGTAAACTTTTACTAACATTATCTCATGAACCAAACCTTTATAGGGCCGTCTATTCATATTTATAACCATCTAATTTTATTAAAGCGACAATAATATTATCTTTTTGTAGATTGCTATAGAGTTTGATGTAGTGCATCAAATGTTGCACCTTTTGTCAGTCTGCACGAGATTTTTTTTTTCTAATCACGAGTTCTTTGTTCTTGCTTTGTTGAAGGTTTAAAAAAGAATAAATCTAATATTATTTTTGATTCGTAGGACTATATATCCTTATCAAAAATAATTTACCTCGTTTTTAAAAAATAATAGAATTTGCACTTTGTTAATTTTTATATATCTTTCAAGTTTTATATCTCATCCTTTTATACCTTTTATATATTGATAACTTGTTACTTGATCCTGCTCATGTGTCAAAGCCGCAACGATGAGGTGACGTCGTAGTAAATCTGAAAAACAGTATGTAGGTCAGACGAGATCGTAGTCCGATGAACCCGTTCCGATATCTAATTCAGTTTATAATTTTAGGATCGAATAAGAGGGTAAGAATGAATTTAGAGATAGTAGTTAACGTACCGAACTTTGTGTTAAATATCTGTCTATTTATAGTGTTTATTTAGGTTTAGAGTTTATCACCTTAATAAGAATATTTATGGAGGTAGGATTCTTATATGGATTAATCTCCATAACTAAAATAATGACACATAAAGTTCACTTTCAACACATGTATAATCTGTGTCACTAAAACATTATTAGCTTGACATATCAAGCTTCAACCATGTCATCCTTCACCTAATACGTGTGGGTGATATATTCACTTTCTATGTGAACATATAAAAGCTCTGACATATATAAAATTAACAATAATTATATATAAGTATAATAATATTTAATTAACAAGTTAACTAATGATTATTATATTCTAATTGGAACTAGAATCTCCAAGAGACTCTTAGGGCTCGTTTGGTTCGCGGAATGGAGAGAGAATAGAATAGCTATTTCTAAAGAATAACAATTCCCACCCATGGTTGAATTTTTTGGATGGAATAGCAATTACATAGAATCCATATTCCTTGTTTTCATGGAATAGATATTCTTCAATTTAGTCAGGAATAACCTATTTCTAATATTATATTTTGTAATTTATAAAATTATCCTCCATTAAATCCTCAATCTTCTCTCTAGCCAATTTCTCAAATCCTATAAATTTTGGCGAATCCATAATTTATATCATAAAAAACGTGAAAAATGGAAAATTAAGGAAAACGTTAAAAAATATAAAAATATGAAACACGAAAAACGTGAAAACGTTACAAACACAAGAAAATAAAAAAAAACGCGAAAACATGAAAAAAGAAGAAAAAGCAAAAAAATAAACACACGAAAAAACACAAAACATGAATAATGCGAAAAAGTGACAGTATGAAATATACAAAAAACGTGAACAATACGAAAAACACGAGAAATGCTAAAACACAAAAACGTGAAAAACTTGATAACATGAAAATGCGAAAACGCAAACAAAATACGAAAACATAAAAAAAACATGAAAACGTGAAAAAATATGAAAAACATAAAACAAACGTGAATAACACAAAAAGTAACAAAATGCAAAAAATACAAAAACGCGAAAAAAAACGAAAATGCGAAAAAAGGAAAAAAAAAAACTAAAACGTGAAAAAGCGAAAAAACAAAAAAACAAAAAAATGCAAAAAAAATGCAATAACGTGAATAAACACGAAAACGTGACAAAACACGAAAAACGTGAATAACACGAAAAAGTAACAAACAGCAAAAAATACAAAAAAAAACGCGAAAAGAACGAAAATGCAAAAAAAAAAAACAAAAACGCGAAAAAGGGAAAAACTAAAATGAAAAAATGCAAAAAAAAAAACACAATAACGTGATAACACCAAAACTTGACATAACACGAAAACGTGACAAAGCACGAAAATGTGAACAAATATGGAAAACAAGAAAACTTGAAAAACACGAAAAAAACGTAAAAAAAAATGTAAAAAAAAACATGAAAATATGAAAAAAACGTTATAAACGCATTTTTCATGTTTTAACGTTTTTTCACTTTTTCGTTTTTTTATATTTTTCGCTTTTTTCATATTTTTGTGTTTTTCCATATTTTTCATGTTTTTAATATTTTTTTACTTTTCGTGATTTTCATGATTTTCGAATTTCCGCACTTTTTTGTTCACGTTTTAGTGTTTTTAACAAATTTTCACGTTTTTGTGTGTTTTTCATATTTTTCTAGGTTTTCATGTTTTTTACATTTTCGTGTTTTCCATTTCACGTTTTTTATGTTGCGTTTTTTTTTTTTTGCATTTTCTTGTTTTCATAGGTTTTTTCTATATTTTTTTTCCTATTTTTGCGTTTTCATAGCTTTCCACGTCTCTACATTTTTTGTGTTTTATCGTTTGCATTTTTTTTGTGTGTTTTTGCATGTTTTGCGTGTTTTAATTTTTGTGTTTTAACAAGTTTATATGTTTTCGCGTTTTCACCATTTTCCACTTTTATTTCATTTTTTTTTGTTTTGTGCTTTTACATTTTGTGTTTACTGTTTTCCACCTCTCTTTTTTCTTGTTTTTGCAATTTTTTCATTTTTCTATTATTCGTGTTTTTTTTCCGTGTTTCGCATTTTTCTATTTTTCTTATATATTTTTAAAATAATATATATTAAATATTTGAACAATTTTTAATAATAATTAAAATTTTAAAAGAAATAGAAAATTACATTTGAAGGTAATATTGTATTTTGAATAAACAATTTATCTATTCCATTCAATCTTATTTCACCAACCAAACATATGAATAGTTATTCCTAAAGAATTTCTATTTCATTTCTTGCTATTCTATTCATTTGGAACAACAATTCTATTCCATTCCATTCTATTCCGCAAACTAAACGGCACCTTAGTGATGTAAGAGTGATGGATACATTTTATCTCCAACAATAATCCTTATATTTACTCCTGATTTATTATTTTATCATTAAAATTAGTAATTTTTGTTATATTTACTAATAGTGTGAGGAGATAGACTCCTCAATAATAAATTATTAATAAAAAATAAATTAAGAGGCACTAAGAGGTGTATACTCTCTATTAATAGAGATGATGGTGAGGTTTTTAGTGATTTGAGGAGTCACTAAGAGGCTGTTGGAGCTGATTTTTTATTCTCTCTTCTCAAATTTAAGAACCAACTTAAAAGGCAGTTGGAGATACTCTTAGTATAAAACACCTCTTAAGTTGGAGATACTCTTAGTATAAAACACCTCTTAATTATAATAATCAACACTTGATTATGCATATGGAATATGCCATCATTTTAAATCCATCAAGAACAATCATTTACAATTAAGTCACACCTAATTATAAGTATTATAATTTGGTTTCTTAATTTATAATTTGACCCAAATTATCAAAAGTTGTTTAGATTATATTTCGAAACATGCTAGTGCACATAGCAAATTTAGTCTAATAATCAATAATTTATTATTTAATTAAATTCCCAATTCAATTAATTAACAAACTATCTATATTTTAAAGCGTCAGACATCTATAGTGTATGACTTTCTACTTCACAATAAGTTAGTTTTTTAATGATCAAAGTTAACGTCTAGAATTATTATATAACACCCAACTAAAAATGAATAAACTCACGGTCTATAATAAATGAACCACAATTATAACATTTTCATTACAAAACTTTGATCTTAACTAGGATCACAGTTTGTCAAAATCCTAATTGTTAAGATGATAGGATTTCACCCTCAATACTGATTCTTTGAGTAGATAAGACTTTCTCTAAAATCTCTTATACCTGGTCAAAATTTACTGTGTCAAAGAATATTAGAAGTCGTAAGATCTTATCCCTGTTTATCCATGTTCTTGCAGGATAATGAAATCCTAATCTCAGCTGATCTCTTGCCACACACATAACAAAATAAGGTCATCACATGTCGGATACCATATGTGGGTAATATGGTGCAAAGCAGTAATAACCCTTAATCTCCTATAAAAGGGAAACATAGTCACCTCAAGTCGAAGGACTATATGTACTATTATGACCTAAATGATGGGTAAATTATATATGTGGTGTACAACCTTTACCCCAAATCACACTTTGGTGTACAACCAAAATTTTGTCACACTAAACCGTACGAACTTCAGGTGATCTCCCACTCAAGTGTACAACAGGTTTTTATGACCGGTCAATGCTGGTCAACTATGACACATAAGTATTTTTCATTGTAGAATTAAGAGAAGTGGGACCCACTTTTTATGGAATAACTAATATAGCCTCATTCCTTATAAAATTACTAAAACACCCTCATCTTCTTTCTTCAATCACTCTCTCCCATTTTTCTCTAGATCTTCTCTCTCACTCATCTCTCTACAATTTCTCTCTCTACATCTTCTCTCTCACTGCTCTTTGGATGCTTTTCATTGAAAAATCAAATACTACACATCACATTCACAACCCCATCTTATTATTAGCTGTATATATATTTTTTCATATTAATATTTAACTAAAATTACCAGAAATTCTACTTGCAATACAAATAATCTCATCCCTCTTGTCTTATTGGGATAACTAAACATTTCTATTTCTATTTTAATGTTTGGAATAATAAACAGGTCATTTATCCCCAAGTAACTCGATCGGCTAAACCAAGTTTGTGTTTGTGATATTCCGACTCGTACTAACACTGTAAATTTATGAAATCATGAATTTTAAAACTCATTCAGAGACCTCCTATCCTATCCTAAGTGAATTGGCTAAATCCGCTATTAACAATACAATTTCTAATTTTCGAGTTTGGAGTTATTAACAATAGAATCTCTCTATGCCTAAGTCAAGCTATTTCCAGTTGTAAAAAGATGCTAACTTGAAATTGGGCTTTTGTTTTGTCCCACCAACCAATTATGGAAGATAGTAATTCTAAATCAGCTGATTCTGAAACTATGGCTTCCTTTGATGAACTTCCCATATAAACTACATAATGCTGCCATAATTTCCAAAATTATGAAGAAAAATTTATGAATTAATATTTTCTGTAATGGGTATAAGTTCATTGTGTTTAAAACAAGTAGATGGATACTTCTTTGTCAAAAAATGATGGAGGATAAGGATATTTACCTGAGGAATTTGAAGTATCACTATTTGTATCAATTGAGTTTGATAGAGAGAGGAGTGAGAGAGAGATGTAGAGAGAGGAGTGAGAGAGAAGATCTAGAGAGAGAAATGGGAGAGAGGGGTTGAATGAAGAAGATGAAAGTATTTTAGTAATTTTATAAGGAATGAGGCTATATTAGTCATTCCATAAAAAGTGGGTCCCACTTCTTTTAATTCTACAATGAAAAATGCTTATGTGGCATAGTTGACCAGCGTTGACCGGTCATAAAAACCGGCTGTACACTTTAGTGGGAGGTCACCTGAAGTTCGTACGGTTTAGTGTGACAAAATTTTGGTTGTACACCAAAGTGTGATTTGGGGTAAAGGTTGTACACCACATATGTAATTTACCCCCTAAATGATAAATATTTGACAAGTTAAAAAGCTCCATGTTACTGTGATTTAACACCACAGTTTAGTCCACTCATCTCTATGATTACCCACATATTCATCCGAATATCTCATGTCAAATAATATGAGATTCACTACTTCCATATGAAGATGACTAAAGGTGATGATCTATGAATTAATAATGTTCATTTATTAATTCTCAAGACTATGAATATTTAAAGTATATTATTATCAAGAAAATCTATCTCTTATTCTCAACTCCCTGAGAATAGTTTTTCTTAAATAATACCTTAGAATAAATATTTGTAAACATATTATACTAATTAAAACAATTGATTTTTTCCCGAAAGGATATACCAATTGATTGATAATTTAATAGTGTTTCTTAGTTAAAATAAGTTAGATGCTACATTTAAAAAAAGTTATCTTTTTTTTTTTTTTTTTGTCAATAGACACTTTTGGTTTAGGATGGAGGAGCTCCTACTACTTGACCAGATCACTTGGCTTAAGAAACAAAAAGTTAGATGATACATGATGAGATTATAATATGTAGTTTACAAACCAATATTTTTAACTGTTATATGTTTCATCCTTTTAAAAGGTTTAATACATCATTTGTTTCCTCAACTTGTTTAAAAAAATTTGATTGGCTCTCTAAACTTTTAAAGTATTCTGATAATCCCATCAACTTGTATAAAATATTCAGTTAGTCCATGAATTTGCGTAAAATGTAATCAATTGATCACTCGATTGCAAAAAAAAATTAAATGCGAAAGGTGTATTGCATACGTCTTAAAAAAAGTAAAACGACCAAGATCGAGATATGAGGTTCTAATATTAAAGAAGATAAGTTTTATAGTTGAGTAAGTAATAACTTTATTTTTAATCTATTTTTCAATTATATAATGATATTTTAAGCTGAGTGGAATACATTTTTCGTATTTAACTAATATTTGATAAATGCTATGTTTATTTTATTTTTTATAAAGTAAGCTTTACTTTGTGTATTTTCACCATTGAATTAATTTTATACTCCATCATTCAATGATGAAAATATACCAAAATAAAGTAACATAGAAGGCATCCTAATCTTTTTGTAACGGAGTGATCAAATAATTACATTTTCCGTAAATTTATGAGTTTAACTGAATATATAAAATTTTATATAAGTTGATGGTAAGGGGCAATCAAATATTGCGGCCTTAAAATAACTTAGCTGCTCATATTTGTTCATGTATCACAAAACCCTCTCTGAAACCCTGGTTGGTTTCCGACACTCAGCAATGGCTCCCTGCAAAATTTCGAAAACCAAATCAAAATCAAAATCAAAATCGCTCAAGGAGGTTAAAACCTTAGGCCAACAGCTGCTTTCTTCAAGAACGCATATCAACAACCTTCCTCTCCTTCTCAATTTCGTTTCCCCTGATTTCCCACCTCAGTATGTTCTAGAATCCCTCCTCTCTCTTCACTCCTTCTTCATTCCGCTTCTCCCCTCCCTCCCTTCTTCTTCTTCTTTTAACAAGAAGAGAAAAATCACCAAGGATAACGATAACGATGATGATGCTGAAGCTATTTTTAGAACTTGGCTTCGCTCCAAGTTTGATGAGTTCGTCACTTTGCTTATCAATCTTCTTTTTTCTACCCAAGCGGAGGAGGCTTTGAGAGTGAGTTTCTTTATCTAGGTTTTGGTTTCTTAATGAACAACAATTTTTTCATTATTATTATTATTATTTTTAGTTTGTAGTTGATTGCTTTTCCGAATTTGAAAATATTAGGTTTCCATATTCTGATGATTGTTTTTTTAATAGGAATTTGTGCTCGACTCCCTTATGGAATTCGTGAAGCTCAGCAATGGAGGAGGATTCAATTCGTCCATATATCACAAAATACTTCACAATATTGTAAGTTTTATTGTTTATACAATAATAACAGTGGTGAATCAAATATGCTTTATGCACTCGATTAGCTGTTTCTAAGCCCTTTTAACTCGCAGGTTCATTCCGCAGCACCTGTTGATTTTACATTAGAGCTACTTGCATCCAAGTATTTCAAGTACATTGATATCCGGTATGTTGAAGGCCACTGAAGTTTCATTTTCCTATTCCTTAAGCTCTCTTCTCCTGGATTTATTTTTGGACCAAATGGTTTTTTTGCTTTGTTTCTCAAGATTTACCTTCAACTGCCAATGATCTTCTTTTAGTTTGGGACGAATGCTAACTTATGCTTCTGAATTTTGTTAGAGACATTTTGTTTTGATATCAAGTTCTTTAATTTTTGGGTGCTTTTCTTTTACTTTTTATTTTTTTGTGGCTTTAATGAATTAGTGGGCAATATCACTTCTTTTACTGAGGAATTGTTGTTTTGTGCTTGGTTCAGTTATTTTACCTACACTAGCCTTGAAAGACTCGCTAAAACTTTGGAGGAAAGAGAGAACCCTGGTATTGCTTCTCTTTCAACCAATTTTGTTGTGTGGATTATCGAATCTTCTTTTTTGTTTATTTGTTTGTTGGTTCTAGATGGTGATACTAGGAGTGCAGATGGAGATGATGAGAGCCATTCAAGAGCAAGGTTAGTATGGTGTATGCATTTTTTAAAGGGAATATTTGTTTTTCTTTTGTCTCTTAATAAGGATAAGTTCTCCATAAATTTAGCAACTATTAGTGCTTTAGGTATTGATAAGTAAATTCAGCAACAGTTTTTTTTCTGCCCTTTTCTTATATGTTTTCAGAACTTTCTCTCATTTTGTTGCCCTTCCCCTTTTTCTTCATCATATAAATGGAATGCAGGAGAGGTGCAGCTAATGTTGCATCTGTTTTTAAGCAGTTAATAACTTAAACTAATTGACATGTGGTGTTGTGGTTTTTATGAAGTCCATCTCTCTCTCTCCATCTTATTTTTCAGTAATAATGTGTGATTAGCTAAAGATTGAACTTGTGTTGTTCTTCTTGCAGCATGGATCTGTCTATTCGCAAGATACATTATATTATATCACATGTTCCCCCACTAGAAGAACCAAAGGATAATTCAGAGTCTGAGCTCTGGAGTGCCTTAGGTACCTTCTAGTCTTCATATTAACGTTTTTCAGTTGCCTTAGAACTTGGATTTGTGAGCTCACATGCGATGCAACCTAAGGAACATGGAGATACTATCTGGTTGTATTGTAGGGTTCTTTTTGTGATCAACGAATTATAATTTCAATTCATACAAGTAGCTTCTATGCAGAAAGCAGAGAGACTACTATTGCATATAGTAGATGATCATGTCCAATGTATGCTATGTTGGGAGCCACATCCACTGAGGACATTGTTTTACTTGGACTTAACTTAATACATATGTAGCCCCTTTAACTTGTTCGAAAAAGTCTACTGACCCTTGAACTTTGAAAACGGCCGATTAACCCTCTACACTTGCTTAAAATGAACGACTAACCCCCTAGATCCTGCATGGCAGGATGTGCGAATTGACAACAATATCTCGGTAAAAATAATAAAAATACCCTCCCACTCATACTCTTCATCTCCTCCTTTCTATCCTGAACCATGTCCATTTTCTTTAGACAAACCAAATCCAGTGCCTCTTTGCCAACATCCCCACCTCCATCTTCCACATTTTTCAGTTCTCACCTTTTCTTACACAACCTCAATAGGAATATATCTCATCAATAAACCCTTTTTTCTTATTTCCTCTATTAACGATCTAAACTGTGTCTCTATTAACCCATTTCTTTCAGTTTTATGTTTCTATATTATAAAGCAAGAAACAATTTAAGAAAGAGGCATTTTTAGAATATTGCGGCTTGTATGACTAAATTGAAGGTGGCGAAGGAGCCGGAAATTGAAGCGGTGGTAGAGATGGAGGAGGTGTCAGTGATGGTGAAAGTAGAAAAGAAACTGAAAATATGAGAAGGAGAAGTAAAACTATAACTATTGGACTTCTAATAAATATTAAAAAAACATGTTTCCGTTTTTTTGTTATGGTTGTATAATCAACAGATCAGGAAGCGTGTGATTCTCACTTTCCGGTCCAAATCCTTGTTCTGCCAGCAAGTTTAGGGAGTTAATAGGTTGTTTTTAAATTTCAGGGGGGTTAGTGAACATTTTTGGACAAGTTGAGGGGGACTGAAAATCTATTAAGCCTTTTACTTGATCAAGTGCTCCTTTAATAACTAGCTACTTTGGTAGTTACAACTTTAAGTTTGATATACTGATAGCTTCTATTCCTAGAAGGTTTCACATCAGAAAAAGGGGAGTCTGGATCAATTCAGGGTTTATCTACTGCAAATATCAGCAAAAAGATGAAATTAAAATTCACTAAGGCATGGATATCTTTTCTGAGGTTATCACTCCCAGTTGATGTGTACAAAGAGGTAGGCCTTGATTCTTGCATTTACATTTGAATATATTTGTAAATGCTGAAGGTATTTTCTTTCTTTTGGATTGCACTGTTGAGGGCTCGAGCAAGGGTCAGTTGGGTTGCACACACAGGCTTCAGACTGAAGAAATCCTATGATCTAATTGTTTCAGTTGTTTAATTTGTATATGCCAAGAAACTCATTCAGAGGCATATGATGCCCCAAAGTTTGATGTTATGGTATTTAGAATGGATTCTAGTTAAAAACATGGGATTCTGTGACTTAACCCAGTTTCAGCTTACTGCACTTGGCAGCTTGTTTCTGCTTTGGCCACTAAATTTCTGCAACATTATGCTATATAATTTCTAGGGTAAATAATTTATTAGTCCCCTCCTTTTTACCTAACACACTGTTTAGTCCCCCTATTTTGAAAAACACATTATAAGGTCCCTATCTTTTGTCAATATTAACCCTTTGGTCCTTCTGTCTATTTTTTTTTAAAGATTATATTTGGCATAAACAGACAGACAGAAAATAACAGAGTAACAGGGTCATTTTGTATCGTACTATGGCAGTCTTGAAAAATATAGACAAAAGGACCAAAGGGTTAATATTGACAAAAGATAGGGACCTTATAATGTGTTTTCTAAAATAGGGGGACTAAACAGTGTGTTACGTAAAAAGGTGGGGGCTACCCTAATTTCTAAATAGAGAAATCATGCGCTTTAGCAATCAAGGATCACTATGGGATATTAGCCTTTCTTCTTTATGATTGTTTCAGTTTTTTGTTTATTTGCCATTGCCTGTATTTTATTTGAAATTTTTTTCCTTGCTATGCATATTTTCGTTTTTTTTTTCCTCCTCTCTGCTCACCTATAATTTTATGCTCAGGTTCTAGTTACTCTCCATCAGGCTGTCATTCCTTTTATCTCTAATCCTCTAATGTTATGGTATACTGCTTACTTATCCTTAAGAATATGTTGTCCATTTGTATGATGAATTTTAATAAATATCTGACAACCTGCAGTGACTTCTTAACAAGATCATATGATATTGGTGGTGTGGTCAGTGCAATGGCCCTTAGCAGTCTCTTCATTCTCATGACTCAGCATGGCTTGGAGTATCCCAACTTTTATGAGAAATTGTATGCTCTCTTGTTACCTTCCATCTTTATGGCAAAACACAGGGCAAAATTTTTCCAGGTATTATTCGAACATAGATCTGAATCTCTTAGATTGTGTTTGAAATAATGAATGAGAATTTGTTTGGTGAACCATGGTACAATCAAACAAAAAGCCTTAAATAAAAAGTGTAAAGAATGTGTACTGAGCATGATACTAGATCCTGTGAATTCACGAACTTTGCTTATCCAAACATGTATGAATAGGTGATAATAATATATAGGGTTTATCCATTAACTTGTACTTCTAATAATGCATGTATGTGTAATCCATTATTTGAAGTTAATTTTGATCTAAGTGATGTGGAAGTGATTGTTATTGGAATCTATAGATATATAGATGTTCAAATCAGAAAAAAATTGGATAGTGGAGATAAGCTTCTTCACGGTGCTGATGTAAGTTAGTTTTGTGAACAAAGGCAAGTAACCTAAATAAAAAATTAATTCAAAATGAAACCTGTGCATGCTAAAAATTGGTAATTTTAAAAATATCACCACTGATGTAATTTTCTTGATGCAGCTTCTTGATTCCTGTCTGAAGTCACCTCTTCTCCCAGCATATTTGGCTGCTGCATTTGCTAAGAAATTGAGCAGACTAGCACTTTCAGTCCCTCCTTCAGGAGCAGTGGTTATTATTGCATTAATTCACAATCTTCTTAGGAGGCACCCATCAATCAATTGTTTGGTTCATCGGGTAACAATACAGTCTTACTGTACTTTGAATAGAATGTTAAATAATCCTGTCTGTTATGTTTTTTAAATGCACTGGCTGTATGTAAGTCTGCTGTATTTTGGAGATGGAAGTGTTCTGTCCCAATATTCTTTTTTTCCACTGGTCGATGCTTAAGTAATGCATTTCCACCAAAATAAATGCATCTCAAATCTCAATGTTTTCATCCATCTATGACTTTTTTTTTCTATGCATGACAAACCTGGATAACATATTATATTGGGTTATTCTTTTCAGGAAGATAGTGCAACAGATAATGCAGCTCCCAAAGGGGAGAATGCTGTCAATGCAAATAATTCTGCCAACAGACCTGGCATTGATCACTTTAACAATGGCGAAAGCAACCCTGTAAAGTCTGGTGCATTAAGTAAGTACTGTTTTCGTGTTAATTAAGATATAGTTATTTGTGCCAGAGGGAACTCATTTTTGGTTGACAGTCCTAAAGCAACCCAATATAATAAGACTTAAGATGTGAGAGTTTTCTGTGCAAGCAATATTCTCATTTCATTTGGTTTGCTTGGTAGGAAACAGTGATATCTTGTCAGTAATGCCTTCATAAGGCAAATTTTTCAGCAACGAATTAAAAATTCGAATGCTCAGCCTGATAGACTTCTGCTGTTAATTCATTCACAGGAAGGGGGTTTAAACTAGAATTGCATTCCACATTTTTTCTTAATTATGGATATATGATGTTATCTATTCTTCTCCTTGGTTTTTTCTTCCTGGTTTCTTTTCTTTTTTCTTTGGCACATATACAGTAGAGTAGGTATATAAATTGAAAAGTAACTGTGAAACTTATGCTTCTTGACTTATCATAACAACTCTCCACAAAGATTGACATAATAGACACTGATCTGATTACATTGAGGGCCACATCTCCTTCTGGGTCTTCTAGAACAAACAAGTTGATACTCTCAGGACATTTTATATCTACTTATGTAATTGTATTCTGGACCTATTATTTGAGTTAATTCAGTTATATGTATTCTTAACCTGTTATTTTAGTTAACTTTGTAGTGTAATTGTATTCTGGACCTATTATTTGAGTTGACTAATGGCTTCTCCTTCAGCATAGCATTATATCCCGTTTTTTGTCGCACTTAATTTCTTCAGAAACTGCTCTATTCTCAAATGGTGAGTGAGAAATTATTTTGCATTTTGTGCACTAACAATTATCTTGAAACAGGAAGTTCTTTATGGGAAATTGACATCCTTCGTCATCACTACTGCCCACCTGTTTCAAGGTGATTATTTCATTAGTAATCAGTTAAAACCAAGTATCACACTTTTACTTGTCTCCTGATATTTTACTTCATCCACAATTTAGATTTGTTCTATCGCTAGAGAATGACTTGACAGTTAGAAACAAAACCACTGAAGTCAACATCAATGATTTTTGTTCTAGTTCATATGCAACAATATTCGGAGAGGAGGTAATATTATAAATTCTCTTATTTGCTGAAAAAATATTTAATAGTTCATTATATAAGTGAATCTGAAACATGCAGGATTATGCCATCCTGAAATCACACACACACATATATATATATATAAAGAATCTGTGCCACTGATTTTTAGCTCATTTTGGTGAATTATTGTTGATGTACAAAATCTTGAAATCAAAATTGTCTGAAGATATTTATGAGGGGTCAGTTATTTTATTTGCATGACCTAATCAGATGGTACTATAGTATGCTCCGGGAATAAAATAGTTACAAGCCAATAGCAGTAATTTTGCGATGGGATATATCATGGCTGTATGGAGTGTGCATCTACGTGTCAAAGGAAAATCTGATGCATGCCAAAAAATTTAGGATAGGGCTTCTTGTTCTTGAATCTGCAATGTGCAGATTTTGGAGTAATTGATTTTTCTTTATTATTGAAAGTTAAACAGACGAGGGCGAGCCTTGGCGCAACGGTAAAACGTTGTTGCCGTGTGACCAGAGGTCACGGGTTCGAGTCTTAGGAGCGGCCTCTTGCCAATTAAATTGGCAAGGGAAGGCTTGCCCCCAATACACCCTTGTGGTGGGACCCCTCCCCGGACCCTCGCTCAGCGGGGACGCGTAATGCGACCGGGCCGCCCTCTATTGAAAGTTAAACAGACAACGGTAAACGTTGTTGTCGTGTGACCGAGAGATCACGGGTTCGAGTCTTAGGAGCGGCCTCTTGCCAAAATATTGGCAGGGGAAGGCTTGCCCCCAGTACATCCTTCTGGTGGGATCCGTCCCCGGACCCTCGCTTAGCGGGGACGCGTAGTGCACTGGGCTGTCCTTTTTTTTTTTTTATTGAAAGTTAAACAGACTTTGCTTTATTTATAAATTGCAGCTTCGACGAAGAGTAAAACAAGTCCCATTAGCATTCTATAAAGCAATTCCCACATGTTTGTTTTCGGAGTCTGATTTCAGTGGTTGGACATTCGAGTACAAAGATGACCAAGAAATGGATTTTGTGAATGGGATCTCTAACAACTTAGAAGATGAAAGTAATCATGCAAAACGACAGCGCATAGAGTGCTCTTGAAGTTGGTTGATTCTAGAAAGAGGATATGATTTTTTTTTCTTTTTTGGAACGATGAGTTAGCTTTATTCAGAATTATTTTTTCAGCAGCAGCATTCCATTCCAGGTCCTGCTACAGTTGGTGCTCTATATAAATGAGCAAATTTTGGTGCTGTATTTGGGTTATATATCATTCTGTAAGGTCTAGAAATGTTAGTATAGTAGTATGGAATGCTTGGGAAGCTCAGAGACTTTTCATTTTTATTTTCTCCCTTTTCGGCGTGCTTTAGTAATTTATCTCGCCAAAATATCTGAATTATTCATCTGAATAAAACTAAAGCTTAAAATAAAAATGTATTAGGAATTGTATAGAAAAAGTCCTCCAACCATAGTTATTAAAGGCGCAAGGCGCACTAAGGCGCAAGGGGGGTCCTGAGCCTTGGTGCAAGGCGCAACTTAAGGCGCGCGCCCGAGCGACTCGAGGCGCACACAAAAAAATATCATAAATTCATAATACTAGTCACAAATAGTCAAATAACAACAATAAAACCATAAAATGCATAAGTTCTAGTTAATTACTAAGGCATGAGTTAACTGTTACGATATGTGAAGTAAAAACTGTTGATCTTTGTCTATCCATGTGTTTTTTTTTTTTTTCTGAACTTAAAATACCCTAACCCTAAAATACTCTCAAAACTCTAAGTACCCTCGATCCTAAAATACCCTAAGGTAGCTGAGGCGTGCCAAGGCGTGCGCCTTGCGCCTGGCTTAAGGCGCACTAAGGCGCGCGCCTGACTGACCGCGCCTGCCTTTGGGCTCCAGAGGCGCTAAGGCTGGAGCCTTAGCCGAGGCGCGCCTTTAATAACTATGCCTCCAACTTTAAGAAGTATAACATAATGATCATATGGAATTGGGATTATTTGAATTATGTCCTTTGTTACTAATTTTCATTGGCATCTGCACATAAATGGATTACATTGAATTGAACTAGATTTTTCATTCCAAGTGTAAAATTGAGCAACAGCTTTTAAGCATGGGTCAAAGTTGAACTATTTTTTAAAAGTTAAGATTAACACTTGGAATTAAGTTATGATAACAAACTCTTGTAATTTGGAATTTTTGTGCATTGTCCACTAGGGATTTACATAATGTGAAGAGCAATAAGTATATCTGGGAACAGAGGCATATTTGTATGAATGTTATATTGTGATTCATTCCATAACATCATTGAGGAAGTTGATTTGTTTTCTTAAAGTCCAACAGTCTAGACCACCTCTTGTCAATGGAAGCTGTGCTTTGTCTGCCAATAACTGCCCAAAATACAATTGAATTGAATATAATCAATCAAATACGAATTGAAATTGTCACCAAAATGGTATCTTACATTGGAAGGTGGGCTGGGATTTCTCACAAGCCTCTGAGCAGAAATCCTAACCAAAAATCAAGCGAAATATCATCATCATACTTGTATATATATATAAAAAGAAAATAGAAATTTATTTACTTGGACAGAAACAGTAAGCCTGAGAGTGTCTTGTATTAAAGAATCAAGATTAGCTTCACATCCAGGCTTCACATAGATAACCTGCACCCACAATTATAAAAATTAGTTGGTTTAGGAAATAATCCAAAATTAATAAGAAGAAGAGACTTACTGATGGATCATCTCCTCCAATTTCTGGTAAGTGGAGTTGATCATTGTCTTCATTAGACATTAGAACCCACACATTAAATTTGGAATCAATCTGAGATAACATAACATACAAAATGAGAACAAATACCAACTGAAATTTAAAGTTAATAAATATTAAATCCATGAATACCTCTCTGCAATATGGAGAAAAACAGTTGGTACAATTTCTGATGAAGGAGGTGAGGATCCTTCCATCCACTGAGAAACCAAAACTCGCATGCTATGCTAATCCATTAAATTAATATCATTCTCATTCTCGAAACACAAATAAAAGAAAAGAAAAGAACCTTTTGAACAGTGAGGGTAACAGAAACTTGAGCATCTTTGTGTTGTTGATGATGATCCTCTATCAAATCTTGCAAATGAAGATCTTCAAGGGAAATTAGAAATTGACAAGTCCAATTTCCCTGCCATTTCCCATCTCCTGTGGATATTGTAACCAAACGACGTCTGGGACTTCTGCTTCTTGTTTTGGGCAATTGCACATCTTTTTTTCTGGAAACAACAACACTGCGGTAATGGTAATGGTTTGATGGTGAAGAAATGGGAATGCTTCTACTGATACTGCCTATCATTCTTTCTCTATACAATACACCTACCTTATCTTCATATCCATTCTTAATTCATTCACTGCCATATATATTTTCCTTTTTTTTAATTTTATTGGTTTTCTTTCCAACTCATTAATACCACCAATAGCTTAATATTTACTAAAATAACGTGCACACAAAATAAGAATATAAATTTTATGAGAATAAATAATAGTAGATTTTTTTATAAATTAATATCTATAAATTTACAAACATTATTGTATATTTATTTTTTTTGGTAGGAAAAGGAAAGAAAAAGGCAAACAAAAACAGCCAAACAACCTAATCCGGGATTAGCCTAGGAAAGCTAACCCCCACCACATCATCCAAAAGAAGGGAAGACATGAACTCAGGAGGTGAAGAGAAGGTTGAGACTCCCAACATCCTCACATGGCCCTCAGCCGCAAGACGGTCCGCCACCTGATTCTGCTCCCTGAATATATAGCTTCTTATGGCAGAAGCTGATGGAATCAAAGGAAGAACCCACCCTTCTAATCCCTTTGATTAAATTCTGGCTACTTAAACAAATAGCATTATTATCAGAGATCATTTTGACAGTTTCAAGGTTGAAGCAGCTTCTTCAAACCCAGATGAGAATCAAAACAATACAACATTGAAGGGGTTGTAATTTATATGGTTAATACTACTCCTTTCCTTTTGGTGTGTTTATGTAATATATAAATAACATAGTTAAAAGAGTGTCTTAAGAGGCTCTTGATCTATCATTCTAATATTAAGCCCCGTATGATTAAAAAAAATGCCAGCTTTAAACATAAAAACGAAATTAACACATTTCATTTGCATTTGAAATGTGCATTAGAAACTGTAAAAGCCTTATTTCAAAATCAAAAAAATATAATTTCTAATACAAATAAAACATTTTTAAATGAATTAGATATTCACAATTAACTAATTTAGCATACAATAACTTAATACGAACTTAATGTATTCAAATAAAATATCTGGAATAAAAAAAATAAAAGATGGGAATGTTTCCCATGAAATGATTATTGGAGGCAATGCAAAACATCTTGAGAGGAGAGCACATAAAGCTGCTTTTGTGTGTCTTCCTCTTCTCCCCTCCAGCAGCAGCAGTAAGCATAAATGACCATTCACTCAGGACTGAGAGTGAGCATTGTGAAGGTTTCCAACAAGACAAGTGTATATTCTGTGATCAGGCGTAAGCCCCCCTTTCATCATCTCATCGTACAGTCTGAATGCTTCTTCTGATCTTCCACACTTTGACAACCCAGATATCATTGCAGTATAACTTACCACATTCATCTCAAACCCTTGTCTACGTATTTCCTTAAACAGTTTCAGAGCCTCTTCTATCTTTCCGAACATGCACTCCCCGTGCAGAAGTGATGTATACGTACAAACGTCTGCACTCAATCCATTCGATTCCATTTCGTCTTTTAACCGATAACCTTCCTTCAACTTATCTATTTTTGTATATCCATTAATTAGAGCATTATATGTAACAACATTTGGCTTCTTTCGCCTCTTCTTCATTTCTTGAAAAAGCCTCTCTGCTCCAACCAAGTTCCCTTCCTTGCAATATATGTCAATTAAAATAGTAAAACTAACAGCATTAGCGTCACTTCTTTTATCTACCACTCCAAATAGCAACTTCTTTGCTTCCTCATGCCTATCAGATCTACACAAGCCATTAGCAATTGTGGTATAGGTGAATATATCATCCTCAATTCCTTTCTTCCACATTACACTCTGCACCCTTAGAGCTTCATCTATCTTTCCTATTTTGCAATACCCGTTTATAAGCGTATTAAATATTACTCGGTTCACATTAAAACCTCGGCTTTGCATTTCATTTAACAGCATCTCAGCTGCATCCATCTTCCCAGTTCTGCAAACTCCGGCAATTAAAGCCCCATAAGTGTGAGCATTTGTAACAAGACCTCTCTCAGTCAGCTCATCAAACAACGAAAATGCCCTTTTCATATTCCCCATCTTGCATTGGCAATTGATAATCGAAGTATACGCATGAATGTCTGCTTGTACACCTCTCTCATGCATTTCCTCGAACATTTTCTCAGCTTTATCAAACTTCCCGGAATTTCCATACCAATCCATCAAAACTGTATATGTGGCTGCATTATATGCAATTTCATCCATTTCCATTAATCTCAACATCTCATTAACGCCTTCAAAATCCATGCTTTTAATGTATGCGTTTATAAGAGTGTTATAGGTGATAACATTTGGTTTAATACCTTTACCAGCCATTTCAGTCATCAAACCCCTAGCTGTCTTAACGCTTCCTTCCTTGCACAAACCATCAATCACAATAGTCATAGAATAAACATCAATACCCACATTCAACTCAATCATTCGTTTAAAGAAACCCAAACAGTTAACCATCTTATTACATCTCTTCGACGCAAGCAAATACACTATACAAGACCTATCATCAAACTTTAATCCATTATGCACCATATAATCAAAGACCTTTAGACTCTCTCCAAACATTTTCCCATCTGCATAGACTCTAAACAACATATCACACAATTTTTCAACAAATTTCGGATCATGAGATGCACTATCAACCAGAGAAACCAAGTCCGAAACAGAGCACTGAAGATCACTACCCGTAGCAACACAAGTCAAAATATTCCTCATTTCAGCAAATTTTCTTGCCTGATATAATCTTGAGATTAGGGTTAGATGGGCTTGAAGATTAGGTTTATGACAAACAAGAGAAGGATTTCGTTGAAGAAAGTTGAAGAAAGCCAAACAATAGTGAGATGGGAGACTTGGGTTTGAGAGTACAAGGTTGATTGTTTGAGAATCGAGATTGGAAAGCAGAGATGGTGTCCTTTGAAGGGGTTTTAGGCCTGATTTAGTGATGATTCTTGATATCTTTTGTGCAGCATCTTGGTTTGATATTGAAGTGGAAATTGCAGTTTTGGGTATGCTGAATACTTGAGAAAGCTTATGATTTGCCATTTTAGATTGCATCAACTTCAAGTTTACAAGAAAGGCGGCATCAGCTTTGGGAAAGTGAAGAGTATTTCAGATTCCCCACTGCTACTGGTTTCTTCTCAAACCACTTGTGATATAACATATATTCCAATTTCCATTTACTATAGTCTTTTATTAGCGAAATTGGAAGATGCTTTAACCATCAAGAATTGATCTTTAGGGAACTCAGGCATTCTTTCAACCATTTCCAGTGGATACAATCAGAATTTAGTGTTCCAACGACCTGCAAAATAATTAATTTGAATATACAATTCTACATAAATTAGAAGATGAGAGACTTACCTCGTAAGAAATTGCAGGCCAACAACTAACAAAAAAATTAGAAGTTCCATTGTAGATGACTAACCTCGTAAGCTGAGGAATCCTTGTCCAATTTATAGTTCTATATGAAATGTGAAACCCAGCATCTGCAAATAGAAGCCCGTGTATATATCTAAATAAAAAAAACAAATTGACATATGGTTCAGATATAATCTTAATTAGAATTAGGGAGAGAGTTTTTACTTTAACTAAACAGAAGATTGAATGAGTGAGGCCAGTCCCAGACGATGGAGACAGCTAGTAGGCTTCGAGTCTTCGAGAAAGGGAGAGTCGGCAGAGAAGAATTGTTTGAATTTGGGAATATCATACTAATACTATTTATACTTTTTTTTTTTTTTTTTGAATGAGTAGTATTTATATATATATATTTTTTTTTAAAGTTTAGGTAAGGGTAGGTCTACCCACTCCCAAGTTCAGGGCAAACCGTAGTATTTATACTTTTAATTATATATATATTTGATTTAGCTAAATTTAAACAAATCAGTAAAATAAAACCTACATATTCCCATATTTTCGGCCTAGCTAGCTATCCGAGTTTTTCATTAGCACACCCGTAATTTTCTTTCTCAACTACTTAACCGAAAAATCACTTGTTTTTTTCTTCACATTCTTCGGTGAGAGAAGTTGCTCTAACTCTTCGTCATCTTCTACTTCTTTTTCTCTTCTAAATAGTTCATTCTTGCAACTTTCCACCATCATCATTGCGGTTCAATATTTTCGATCTTACTTTTTATCAAGTTTACTCATAGAGAATGAAGAAGGAAGTTTTCTTCCTTCTTCCTCCTCCCATTTAGGTTTTAGATCTACTTTTTCTTATTAGCTTGAAATCCATATTCCTTATTTAACTTCTTTTTCCGTCAGATCTGCACTTGTTAGCTACTCATCGTCCCATTTTGATAGGCAAAATTTCTATTTTAGTTGTCCCATAATATAGACATTTTTCTATTTTTAAGTGGTGGTTAAGTGTTAAATAGTCCAAATTACCCTTGTTTTATCACTCTAATAAATTTCATTTTCATGTTTACAAGGTTAACTTTTTTTTATCCCAATATCAATTAATTGCATTCAACCAATACTATACCAAGAAACTTTGAATCAAGACTAACAAGTTGACTAACATCATTAATTAAATCATATTTATTCCATGGGTATTTTAGTAAACATGTATGGTTTTAACTAAATTTCTTAATTACCGTGCAACTAAAAAATTGCCTATCAAAATGGGACGGAGGGAGTATATTTTTTTCATTTATTCTTTTTCCGGTTTTAGCAAGAGCGGAAAAGGTTCATCTTGTCCGTAGATCTATAGATCTACGTGGTTGCAAAAAAAAAGAAAGGACTCAAATCCGAACGTCCGGAAGAGCCTAAATGATGAAGTATGGGTTACAATGTTTTTTCAATGGGAATCGACTTACGAGAAGGATATGATTTCTACTTTTATTGTAGTTGTACCTTTTGTTTTATTGCTCTTTGTAGTCTATTATCTTCCCTTTGTGGATCTTGTACTGGCTGTAGCCTGAATTGGTAGGAAGTTTTATTTATTGTATCTATTTTAATATAATGGAATGAAATATGGTATTTTTATCCAAAAAAAAAAAACTTAACCGAAAATCAAATAGTTTGTATTTAGATTTTGTTTTTCGTTCGACGTTCATGTGGACTTTAATATAGGCAATCTATTATGGGTTGCTAAAAAGTTGATTAAGCTCGTTCGTTGTTCGTTCAAACTTCTGCAGGTTTGGATTTACAGGTATATTGTCACATCCGTGTCCCTAATTTTAGTTATTATATCCTAATATTATATTACATTATATTTATTTATAGATTAGAGAGTTAATTGAGTATTATGGATATAGTTTGGAGACTAATTTTAAGCTTTAAGTGCAAAATTAAAAGTCTAGGGTAAGTTTTAAAAGAAGTTAAAGTTTAGAGGGACCAAAATGGATATTTTTCCTTATTGGGAAACTAAATTTCTCATTCCCAAGTGTTATTTTCGTGCATACCAAAACCATTTACATTCCCAAGTTTTTGATTTTCATTACCAATTCCATCTACATCTTCTTTCTCCTGTTAGAGATAATGTTCCTATTATCTCTGTAAATAGATTCTTATCTAGTTAGAGTTTCAATTTGTCTATAACCCTAGCTAGGTAGAGTTCTAATACGATTATACTTGTGTATTGTATTCCTATACAAACTACTATTGGCTCACTATAAATACAAGGCCTCTGAGCCATAATCACTAAGGTGATTCAAACCATTAATTGTGTTATTACTTATCTCTCAGCTATACCGTTTTGTGCATGAGTGTGAGGGCATGCAATTTTGTGTATAATGCCATGTCGTTTGAAAAAAGGTTGTAGTTTTTGAAACTCTCCCCCAAGATCAGAGTAAATATTCTTTAACCCCTGCACTATACTGATTAGAGATCATGGCATAAAAATCACAGAAGGTTGAGAAAACATCACTCTTATTCTTTAAACAGAAAACCCATCCAAATCTAGTGAATTCATCAATGATTATTAAAAAATAACGGTGGCCAAGACAAGAAACAACTGGAGCTGGCCCCCAAACATCCAGATGTAAGTTCTCAAAAATAAATGTGCTAGAGCGACTAATAGAGGGTAAAGGGCTTCTAGCAAGCTTGCCTAATGGACAAAAAGAACAATTGCTAACTGGTTTTGAAGAGGATAGATTGTTTCCTTTGAGAACTGAGCTGACTGTCTGATTCTGACAATGTCCAAGCCGTGCATGCCACCTTTCAAAAGACACCTTCTCTCCAACTAGCGCCTCCTTCAGGGTGGGTGTAAGCACATAAAGCCCATCTTTACTCGGGCCCCGTAACAGTATTAGAACTCTACCTAGCTAGGGTTATAGACAAATTGAAACTCTAACTAGATAAAAATCTATTTACAGAGATAATAGGAACATTATCTCTAACATCTCCTTCTTCATCCAAAATTACCCAAATTCAGTGATCTTAAGATATCCGGAGATTGCACCGTCCGATTGAGCCGAAATTTTTACAGTAGGTTCTAGACATCCTAATACACATTGTGGACGGTGTGATTTTGATTTGGAGATTTGTAGCATCAATTCGTCCTAAGCAGATTAGAGGGGAAGATTTGAGCCTTAATGTGTTTATTTTCTCAATTATGGTCAATGTAAGTAATTATCAACTACCCTTTTGAGTTTTTATGTATATATATATGTATATATAACACTATATTTCCAGAAAATTGAATTTTTGTGGTGATTTTTGACATGCATTTGATTAATTGGAGTTTCTATGAATTAGTTTTTAACATGAGCTTAAAGTTAAGTTCAAAGTAATTATATATGTATTTGCATGTTAATTTTAACCTATAATATATATTAATGTATACATGATTTGGGTTTTGTTTTGATGAACTTGGTATATTTGATTAATATTTGTGTAAGATTTGATATTTTGAAGAGTAGAATTTAAAGAAAAGAGTTTTGAGAAACTTTATTGAAATTGCTTTATGTACAAAAGTATATGTCTATATATTAAGTGATTTTCAATAAATTTATTTCTCAAAGTAAATTTTAGTTTTAATTAAAGATTGTTAAAATAGTAGCTTTGATGAAATTATGGTTTATTGAAATAAAGTATATATATATATGATGATTTTATGTCTTTAGTTTTAAGAAATTGAAGTTATTATTGATAAATATATTTTGAAATTATTTATTGGTGATTTTAGTTCAATAATAAAGTATGATTTAATATTTTGGAAATTGATTGAGTAAAGGTATTGAGAAAGTTCTATGATGTTGATTTATGAATTATATATATATATTTCTGATTTTAAATTATATTATGAAATTATAATATTTTTAGTATCCATCAAGAGTAATCCGGATATGTGGTTTTTATTAAAGTCCGTATTTAGTGAGAAATACGGCCAGTGTACACAGTTGAAAGACCTATCAGGTATGGCAAAGAAGTGTTGAGTAAGACCATGCGGGATAGGCAAATTATAAGATATCTCGATTCTATTATATTGTGGGGATTGATACATACGGGGATTATCTCTCAGATGGATACGATTTGCGAAGTAATTATTGACATACGATTTGTGAGGTATCTATTGAGATACAGTTGATGGAGCTTTTATTAAGATACAGTTTATGAAGTATTTATCGAAATACGATTTATGAAGTATTTATTGATTTACAGTTGATTTGAGTAAATGGTTAATTACGAACCTATTTATTTTGTATAGTTGAGATTTTAAACAACTAATATATATATATATATATATATATATATATATATATATATATATATATATATAGAGGAGAGATCAGGTGTGACACATTGCTTATGATGTGACAAGGCTTATTGTGTGACAACAGTGGCTTTTTAGTAATTGTGTAAAAAACGGAGGGGTATATTTGTAATTTTACGCGCTAGTATAAATAGTTATTATGTTAGGGGTAAATTTGTAATCTCATATATTTCTCTCGTTCTTTCTTCTCCGGTGATTCTCTGATATTTCTCTCGTTTTTTCGGTTTCGCCGTTTCATTTCCGATCGTGTTTTTGTTGAGTTTTTGGTTGGATTTCTTTGTTCCGTCTCGCATTTTGTGTTTGTTGGAATATATCGGTGAGTTCCTGTATGTTTTTTTGTTTGTTTTGATCGTTTTTATGTTTTTTCATTTCCCTTCGTTTTTTTTGTTGAATATTTATGGCTCTGATTTCCTATATTTTTTCTTTATCGGTAGGTTCGGCTCTCTGTTTGTGTATTTTTGAAGTTATCGGTGAGTTCCTCTGTGTTTTCTTTGTTCATTTTAGATTTTGTGTTATGCATGTTCTTCGTTTTTTTGTTTATATGTTTTGTTTCGGTTTTGTATTTTGTTTTTGTTTTGTTTGTTGTTTTTAGGGTTTCAACGGCATTTTTTTGTGTTTTTTCATTCTTTGCGTCTATCATTTGTTAGTTTTGTGACTTGTATATGTGTTTTTTTTGTTGTTTTTCAGTATATATCAGAATGTCGAAAGCTACTTCTAGTAGGGAAGATATTTTGCCTGATCATGTTATTGATCCTGCGTTGCTTCGTGCTATAAACTCTGATTATATGGAGGTTGATGACGACAGGTACTATTTTATGTTTTTATGGAACAATATATGCATTCTTTATGAACAATATATGTATTCGTCTGGAACAATTTATGTTTTTGTATGGAACTATTTATGTATTCGTTTCGAACAATATATGTATTCGTTTTGAACAATATATGTATTCGTCTGGAACATTTGTAAAGTTCGTTTGTAACTATATATGTATTTTGTTTATCTAGTATTGTTGTTAATTTTGTTATTTTTTATGTTTCAAGGGTCTCTGAAAAGAATATTGAAGGAGCAAGTAAACAGAAATTTGTTAAGAAATATCATTCTTTAAAGAAGAAGTCATCAAATAGTTGTGTTCGTGTTGATGAAAGTTCTTCTGATGCTCTCAAGGATGTTGAAAGTTGTTCTGATGCTGATGAGACTTCTTCTGATGATCGTGATAATATTAATGATCCTGATTTTGTTATCAGTGCAAGTACACCATCAGAACAAGCAGATGATGAATATATTGTTTCTGGTTCTGTTGCAAAGAAAAGAAGAGTTGGAGTTAGTTTGAAGGGTGATGTTTCTTCTAGGTTGAAGATGAAGAATGTTGATTTTTTGAATGTATCTGCTGCTTCTAGATTGAGAAGGAATAAATTTGAGGTTGTGAAAGGAGTTGGTTCTGCTAGATCTGTGAACAATGATTGTGGAAGAAGGATAGAGCAAGGTTTATCTGGTGTAGTATTGAATCAAAGGGTTCGTCCAACAGCCTTTATTAAATTTGTGAAAACTATGCCAGAGACACACAAAGCTGCCATTAGGAAGATAGGTTTTGGTGGTTTTTTGTGTTTGGATATTGGGAAGCTTAATGGAATTTTTTGTGGCAAGGTTGTGGATTCTGTTGATCCTGATAGATGATGTTTCATTCTTTCTGGTAATGACCGGATTGATTTGAGTGCAGAGGATTTTAATTGTGTTTATGGTCTGCCTTGTGGAGGAAAGGAAATTCTGGAAGCTGATAGTAAGAGTGGGGATGTTTGGTGTAATTTTTTAAACACTTAGAGGAAGTCTTTTGGTTTAAGTATTGGCAGTCCGAAGGATAAGGATGTGCTTTATAGGCTGAAAAGTCTGTTGGAAGTTGATGTTTGTGATGAGTTCATCTGGAACTTTATCGTTATTGTTGTTAATTCTTGCATTCGTTCAAACAAGAACAGGGCATTGTACCATAAGTTTTTATTTAGTTGTATGAATGTGAATGAAATTTCAAAGTTAGATTGGTGCCGTTTTTGCTTTAAGCATCTTATCGATTCAGTTCGTTCTTTCAAGAACGATTCCAATCCATATTTCTTCACAGGCCCTCTTCCATTTATTCTGGTAATTGTTTTAATATGTTTGAATTTATTTTGAATAATTTATGTATTAGCTTATAATTTGTTTTTCTCATTTTTTTTATTGTAGATATGTTATTTTGATCGGTTGCAACGTGGGGTTGATTTGAGGCCACGTTCCTTTCCGCTAACTTCTGTTTGGAATAATGTTCTTATTTCTGAAAGAATTAAGTTAGAAAATGCCAGTGGTTTTGGCAAGGGCATTGTATTAAAGAGATTATCTACATCTGAAGCAGATGTAGAATGTGAAGTCCCTAATGTTGAAGGTAAGAAGAAGAAGAGGAGAGAAGAAAAGAAGAAGAAGAGAGAAGAAAAGAAGAAGAAGAAGAAGAAGCATGTAGAAGAAGGAGAAGAAGAAGATACTCAAGAAGGAGTTTCTGACTGTCCCAGTCCCTTCATGGTATGCATATGTGTTTTTCTTTTATATAGAAGTTTGTGTTTCGTTTTGATAGATTAGTAAATAGTGTTTTTATAAATGCAGGAATTCACTGTCAGGTTTAAATCAGTGGATAGAAAGTTAGCTAATGCTGTAACTGAGATGTTTATGTTGGTGGATGAAGCTGAAAATATGTTTGATGAGAATGACTTACCTGTACGGATGAATACATTTGTTGAAAACATTTTTACTAAGTACAGAGTTAGTAAGGAAGAGAGGATGAGCCAGCGTTCTGAGCGAATGCCAGCAAGTGAGCATTCGGGAAGATTATCTAATGAATCTGATGAGGATAATCAATTTTTTAATCTGCCTGGCTTTTGGGAAGAATATAATGCTGTTAATGAAGAATATAACAAGCAGGTAGAGAGAAAGATAGCTGAAGGTTTAGAAAAAGAGAGAGGAGGAGTAGAGAAGGAGAAGGATAAGAAAAAGAAGAGAGGAGTAGTGAATAAAGTTAGAGGGAAAGTAGGGTCATCTGAAAGTCTGAGGTTGAGAATAAAGATGAATTCTGCTCCTCAATTTGAGTTGTTAAGCCAGAGTGTGGCTGATCAATCTGTTTCATCTGAAATGTAATTTATTTATGTTTGAATAATTCCTGTTTTTTGTTTTGGATCATGTCATTTAATATTTGTGGCTTAATTGATGTTTTTTTTGTTTGTAGGGCTGCTGATATAGTTTCTGGGGCTGGTCCTTTAGTTTGTGTAAATCAAGATGAAGGGGATGAGTTTGTTGATCCTGCTGATGAAATTGTGTAAGTTATTATTTTGTTGAACAAATGGTTCAGTTTTTTGGAACCTTTCTTGTATATGTATGGAACATTTTTATTTTTTTATTTTTTTTTGTTATATATTTAAGTTGTTTTATATTTTCACACAGTGATATCGATGATGCGATTGAGTCAGAGGTGTCTGATTCTGATTCTGATGATGATATAGACTTGGAGTGTTTGCCTGGAGATGTTCCAGATGAATTTGCCGATATGTGTAGATGGGCTAACAATTATTTATGTAATGGGAGGACAGTTTTTACCACGTTTGAAGATTACATTTTTGGTCATTCGGTGAAAGCAGTTATATTGAGGAAGGATATTCGTGAATTGGCTGATCTAGATCCAATAGGCTGTGGCCCAATTTTGTATTACATGAGGTATTTTTTTGTCTATAATTGCATGTTTGTATTAGTGGTTATATTGTTTTATTTTTTTGAATGGCATGTTTAGTGTATATGTTTTGTGTGTGTTTTGTACAGGCACCTTTATGATGTGATTGTGAATAATGATAGATTGGATACCACCTTCTCCCTTGTTGATCCAAACATAACTAATCATTTTGAAAGAGTTCATGAGATTGGGGAGAAGATCAAGTTTTTGACAGAGAGATATGAACAGTCTGGCAACAAATGTTTGTATTTGATACCACGAAACAAACGGTATGCATTATTTGTCTATACTGATGATTTATTTTATTTGTTTAATAATGTATTATTGTTTTGCTAATGTGTTTGTTTTATTCAGTTATCATTGGACTTTGACTGTCGTTGATCTTGAGCGGAAACGTGTTTTTCTTTTGGATCCATTGAAAACTCGTTTGGACGTGGAAAATGATGAATGGAGATATGTTGTTGATGAGTATGTTTAATAATCAAATGCCCTTTTATAATGTATTTTATTTATTGAATGCAATAGCTTGACATATATATGATATTGTTTTGCAGATCTATTTTTTCTTTTTATCATAAGAAGTTTTTGGTAAATTGGATTTGCCCTGTGGTACGTGTTTAATTTGTATGTATATTTGTGTAATTTTTTTTATTGTTTTTAAGTTGTTTGTATTTTATTTTGCAGAATATTCCAACTCAGAAAGATACAAAAAGCTGTGGGTATTATGTAATGAAGTATATGTATGATATAGTGTCTGAGAAAGTGTTGAAAATTGACAATATTGTAAGTGTTTATTCTTTGAACAATTGGTGTTTATTTTTGGAACAATTGGTTTTTATTTTTGGAACAATTAGTTTTGATGGATTATGTTAATTGTGATTTGTTTTTTTAGTGGGATAAGTATGCTAGGAGGTCATCTTTCAGTGTAGATGTAATGAATGAATTACGTCGAGATTTGGAAAATATTATTTTGAGATATGGTGTTGATAATGAAAGTTGTGGAGGAGATCGTTTAAGGAGGATTGTTAAGGAATCGAAGTACCTCCGTTCTCCTTTTATTTCTCGGCATCCAAAGTTGGTTGATAACATGGATAGTCGTAAAAGGAGGATTGTTGAATATGCTCTGAGTCCTGTTTTAAGCAGCTAAGAAGTTGAAGTTATGTTTGTTATATGAATTTATATGTTATTTTGGCATATACTGATAGTTTTTTTCCTTGTTTTGAAGTGATGTATTTTTCAGTGACGGACAAACCTTTATTGATAAACGGGAGATTTTATCAATGTCTGGTCATGATCATATTGTCAATAATATTGTGGATGCTTGGAGTTCAATTTTGAACACTGAAGAATTGAAAAAATATAATGGAAAACCGAAAAGATTTTTTTTCAGTACATATGCTTTTGTATGTTTCCTAACTTTGTAAGTTTGTTTTTTGTTTTCATTCTGTAAATAATTGTTTTGCTAAATGTTGTTTTGATTATTTTGTAGAATCTTCTGTTTTCTGGAGCTAGTAGAACAAGAGAATATAATTTTCATGAAAGGCTTCAGAATGAACTTAAGTTTTTCAAATTTAAAAACTTGGCTAATGTTGAATTGGTAAGTTTTATGGTGGAACATCAGCTGTTGAATACTGTTAAATGTATTGAGATACTAATGTTTTTTGGTGTTTATTAGGTGTTTTTCCCTGTTATTTCTCATGGACATTTTTATCTGATTATTGTCAACAATGTTTCAAAGAGTGTTCAAATATTGGATAATATGACACTTCCTCGAAAAATCAGTCGTGCTGATAAGTATGATAATTGTCTAGAACAATTGGTATGTTGTAACTTGATTTACTTCATTCTTTGTTTTTGTTGTATATGTGATAACATATTTTCTGATTTGTTTGTTGTAGTTAAAATCTTATGCTCATTTTGTTTTCAAAAATGATGCTTCTTCATTAAAACAAATGTGTGCATACAAAGTGCAAATCCTGAGGATGAAGTGGAGAAGCAATAATAACCACAATGGTTGTGGTGTTTTTCTTTTAAAGCATATGGAAACTTACATTGGTTAGAGTGTGAAGGAGTGGAATATTGGATTGACAAAGAATTCTAAGGTATGTGTTGTAAATTCTTTATGTAACAATTTGTATTATTATTATTCTATTTTATTATATCATTTTTTTTTCAGGGAAAAGAGTTTAGAAAGCTTAGAATTTTTTATTGCTGAAACATTCTTTTGAATCCAATAAATCAACTTATTGAAGAAATTGATGAGAAGTCAAAAGAATGGGTTGTTGGTGCTGGTTTAAATTTCGAATAGTATATTTTGTATGTTAAATTTGTAAATATATTTTAGAATTTGTAAATATACTTTAGAATTTGTATATAAAATTTTACATTTATAAAGGTTTTTCAAATTATGTTTGTTTATTCTTAACAGATGTCAATATATTCAATATTTAGGAGATATAATTCATTTGGAACAGATGTTACATTTTATTTGAACAAATGGTATATTGATTCGGAACAAACTATATACTTACATTGAACAAGTCATACAATTTTGTAGAATTCATCCACAGCCTTTTTTCAATACTCGCAACCCCTTAATGGTACATTAAGTTTGAACAAATTTTACAGTTATATTAAACAATTTGTACAATTTATGTATAGTTTTGGATCAATATAAGAGCATATCCAATGGTTCATACTCACAACCACTTTATATATTTGTATGGGAAATGATTTTAGATCACATTAAAGTAAATAAATAGAATGTAACTATTTTTGATTGATCAATGTAATATTTATTCCGGAAAAACATATGTATTCTGATGGAACTATTCAGTTTATGGAATGGAACAAATGGTTAAATATTTCTGAACAAATGATATAGTTACATTGAACAAGTGGTACAATTTTGTAGAATTCAGTATAGATCATTTTTCAATACTCATCACAAATGATATAGTTATATTAAAGAATTTGTACAATTTATGTATACCTTTGGATCAATATAAGAGCATATTCAATGGTTTGGACTCACAACCACCTTATATACATTAGCCATTTAAACAAATTGTGTTGGATCATAGTAGTAATTATTTTGGAATGAGAAATGAGTTTAGATCACATTAAAGTAAATAAGAAGAATGTAAATATTTCTGATGGAACAATGTAATATTTATTCCGGAACAACATGTGTATTCAGATTGAACAATACAGCTCATGGAATGGAACATAGTATGTATACCGTTGGAAGAATATAAGAATATATCCAATTGATCAGTAAGTTTGCTTTTGAGGATTCACCCTATAAAATAGAAAATGAAATCATATAGTTACATTTTTTTTTAGTAATAAGGGATCAATAAGTAATCACTGTTTGTTTGAATATAATTAATACATGGTATATGTTTCATTAAAGTTTTAATGAATAAATAAGGAAATACTTTCATTGTAATGAATAATTGTTAATAAAATGAATACAGATTTATTTTAATCTGATTTTAATTCATCCCCTTTGCAATAATAAATAAATGAGGAAATACTTATTGATTCTGATACGAATAGTTTAAGAGACTGATTTACATATTTATATAGGAAATAATACCAATAGTTTAAGAGAGTGATTCACAGTTTTAATTTAGTTTGCATTTAATAAATATATTCATCTACGTAATATTCTTAATACTGTTGAGATTTACAATATACATTTACTTTTAATGAAAATGCGTGTTTCATTGCAGGAAAAGTAGAATTTGAAGAGTCTAAATTAATAAAAGCTTTTGAGTTTCCCAATAGATAATCATTTGAATGAAAGAAAGCGTGTTTGATAGTATGAAGTTGAAGAGACTAAATAAAATTCTATAAATAGTATTGCTCTCTTTATTGATCGTATTTTTTTAGTAGAATTTGGATTGAAGGAAATATGTCAGGAAGCAGTTCCAGTTCGTCTAAGAGATCGAGGTCTTCTTCTCATGTTCAACCTTTAGTATCTAAAGAACGGAGTGAAATTCCTGATGAGTTATTTAAAGTTATTAAAGATATGGAGGAAACTTTTATGGAAGGGGATATTGACTCCATCATAAAGAAGCTGAAGGGCATGAAGGCTTTCATGTCTTTATTTTGTGACTCAATGATGTGTTTCATTGAGAAAGAAGTGGAGGAGAAGGTGGAGTTGCAGGAGAAGCTGGAGGAAGTGAAGATGAATCTGAAGGACCAGATTAAGAAATATAACAATGATATTACGGGTCCTAATGATGGTTTATTTTAATGTTTTTTTTTATAATTGTGAACAATTGTTTTTATTTTTATGTTTTTATGTTTTTTCTGTTTATGTTTGTATGTTTTTTTTTATTTAATGATATATTTTTTTTGTTATGTTTTTTGTACTGCTATATATTATTGATGTTCATATATTTGTTAGTGTAAAGATATGTTGTTTGAAATTAACACACATGTTCAGTACGTAAAGGAGGTAGTTATATTCCTGATGAACTTTTTAAGGTCATTGTTGATATGGAGGAAACGTTTATGGAGGGGAATGTTGATTGCATCATGGTGAAGCTGAAGGGCATAAACGCTTTTATTTCTTTATTTTGTGTGTCTGTGATGTGTTTTATTCTGAAACGAGAGTAGAAGAAAGTGGATTGAAGGAGAAGCTGAAGGAAGTGAAGAAGAATCTGAAAGACAAGAATGAGCAATGTAACAATGATGTTTTAGGTTGCAATAATGATCTTATTTGATCTTTGTAAGAAATGTATTATCAAGACATATAATAATAAGTTGTTCCAATTAAAAATCACAGGTTTCAAAGTGAAGTGAAATAACAAAATATACTGTTAGAGTAAAGAAAGTTTAGATATAGGGATTTTACCTTATCTCTTTGCTTTTTCTGGGCAGTTTCTAATGTCATGGTTGCACAATTGGTGACATCCTTTGCACATCCTTTGTTTTTTTTGTGATTGTTCAATTGCTTTCTCTTTTTCTCCCTTCAATCTTTTCTCACTGTTTGTAAGCTGAATCCCAGTTCCTTTGTTTTTAGAAATTTTAGGTTCTTTGATTAGAACTTCAGAGGGTCGACTTGTTCCAACCAACATCTCTATGTCTTGAATTTTAGTAGAATTGTTGATGTTCTTTCTTTTCTTTGCTTCCAGCTCTGTCCTCAATGTTTGAATGTTTCTTGTGAGATTATTTAGGTCCTCTTCATCCCCTTCAGCCAAACACACAGTCATGTGAATCTCACTCCATAAGTTATTCAACATTATTTTCTTTCCCATTGTTCTAGCACATTCTTCTATAACATTATTTTGCAATGTTATCTCTGGTAATATTTTCCATCTGTTTAGCACATACTGGTCAGGAATTTTTTTCCAGCATCCTATCCTTCCATACAAGCACCATATGTCTACAGGGAATTCTTGCTCTATTGAACATCTTGCACAAACATGTTGTGTCACTGTTTTCTATATTATAAACAACCTGATATGTTGTTTTTTTACTTTTTTCTCTTACAGTGATTCTGCATTTGTCAATGTGTTTCTGTATATCATCAACTCCACCTTTAAATGAAGCATCTATTACTTGTTTTTGAAATTCATAGAAAATTGTTCTTGTAAATACTTCTGATGCATGCTTTTCGATAGGAATTGGTGTTTGAGTCATAGGTATTGAGTATTTAGAATCATTGTCATTTTTTCCTTGTGCATGTCTTTGTGCTTCCATTGCACCCTCAAACCGGAGGAGGAATTCAATGAGAGTCAAATGACTTTTTGTGAAAGAAGTGAAGAAGTGATTTTCACTTTCTGACCTTGAGGTTGTTCTCATTAAGCCCGCTAGGAATGAGTCTCTGAAATAAGCAGGAATCCATGTTGATCTTATATCATACATGTGTTTCAGTCATCCATGTTCTTGTAAATTGAATTCCAAAATAATTTCCATCCATTTTTGTTCAAACTCTTCTAGTTCCAATTCTACACTCCACACGCAAGAATTTATCTTTGTAATAAAATCTGTTTCTTGCATTATTTGTCTTCCTGTATTTGTAAGAATAGAGTTTAGAATATAATTAATGTATGCGTATTGAACAACACATATATCATTTTGGAACATTTTATGTATTCATATTGAACAAGACATGTATTATATTTGAACATTGTATTTATTGAATGGGACAATAGAAAATAAATAGTATAGAATTATTTTTCGTACCTATTTTGTCTGACATCTTCTTCATAATGTGCCACATGCAAAATCTGTGTTCTGTTTTTAAAAACATTTTTTATTGCAACTATCATTGTTGGATCTTGGTCTGTTATCAAGCAAGTCGGCTCATTGTTGTCCATTGCTTTCAGAAATGTTTTAAAAACCCACTCAAATGATGCAATATCTTCGTTAGCCACGAAACAAGATGCAAATGTAATACATTTTTTGTGGTTGTCAACCCCAGTAAATGGTCCAAATATCATATTATACTTGTTCATTGTAACATAAAAATAAGTTTTCTATTTGAAGAACATGATACAATTTTTGTGTTTCAAAATCAGTATATGAAATGCAGAAAGCTAAAATTTTATGCCAAAGATTATTATGTAGTACCTGTTTGTGCTATATGTTGTGTCAAATGAGACCATATCGCCATAAAGAGCGTAGTTTTTGATACATACAGGGTTTGCCCATAAAGCTCTACAGAGTCTGCCTTCTTGATCTACTTCAAATTCGAAAAATAATGCACTCCATAACTCCTTTTTTTTCTGAAAATTATCTACAAACATTTGTGCATCTGAATCCTTAATATATGCTTTCAAGTCTCTCTGGAAGTTTTTAAAATCTATCTTCGATGCACCAATATTTTCATATCCTCCATAAAGTTCCTTTGCTTGTCTATAAGTTCTTAGAGGACCAACATTCATCTGTTCAACCAAATCAGAATTCATTTATTTTTAGATGAAATGAGTAAAATTCTATAAGTAAACAGAATACATTATTTATAATGCATAACAATTATGAAGAAGATTTTTTACCTTTGCATTATTAACTACCATTTTTTTTAGTAGAAGATTCATGTTCCTGTCCTCTTTTTGATATTGTACACATCCTGGAGTGTATAGAAGATGATTATGTTCTTCTTTAAACTGTGTCACTTCATAGTTTCCATTGTCGGAAAGTTTGATAATCATTTTGGCTCTGCATCCTACGCGACTGAGTGTCCTTTTCTGGTTTTTATATCACTGGATGTTTCTTTTCTTTTGTGATATTTGTAACCTTCTTTATTGCATACAAAAAATTGTTCTTTTATAACACCTTGTTTCTTTCTTGAAGTTGATATCCTACTGTTAAATCCAGCAGCACATGCATATGATTTGTAGAATTCTTGAGCTTTATCATAATTCTCAAATATCATTCCAAGAGTAGGTTTTAACTCATTTGAACAATTAGGAATCCATAATTTTGTTCCATTAGGGCTGAGTCTTGTAATTACTTCTGGTGTGTAAGGTACAATTGCAGTCGAAGAGTAACTAGGCGTAAGCAAATCTACAAAACAGGTAAGAGAATCGATATTAGGACAAATATCTACTTAGAAATGGTATATTAGTTCGGAACAAATAGTATATCCACTTTGAACAACCAATATATTACTTTGGAACAAATGATATAGTTACATGGAACAAGAAATCTATATGTCTTAGATAAATTTCATGTCTGAGAATAAGTTTAGAACAACTATTATAAAGAAATACATATATATCGGATAAATTTCAGATAAATCTATTATCATCAAATCCAGCCATATCAGATAAATGTAAAGTTTCATATATAAGGAGAAATATGTACTTAGAACAAATGGTACATTAGTTCGGAACAAATAGTATATCTACTTTGAACAAATAATATAAGATTTTGGAACAAATGATATAGTGACATGGAACAAGAAATCTATATATATCAGATAAATTTCAAGTTTGAGAATAAGTTTAGAATAACTATTATCAAGAAATCCATATATATCAGATCAATTTCAGATAAATCTATTATCAACAAATCCATATATATCAGATAAATGTAAAGTTTCAGATATAAGCAAAATACCTGGAGATGATGTTGTGTTGTGTGCCATATTGCACTGATTGTGGTCTTCAGATTCCATATTTTCGTGTTCATATTCCATATTCAGATTGAATTATATGAATGCAAATGAGAAATCGATCGATAATGTTGATGTGAAGAGAATCGATCAGTAATGTTGAGAGTAGAAAATCGATCAATAATTCAACCGAGAAGAAAATCAGAGTTTAATCTCTATAGAGATTTGAAATCGATCGATGATTGTGAGAGAATAAAATCGATCAAGTTTTTTGAAGAATGATCTTTGATTCGCGCGTTTTTTTTGTGAGGAACAGAGGAGAATTGACGCGTGTTTTTTTTTAATTTTATTGCCAAAACGACGTAGTTTTGTTATGTCACACAATAAGCTCCTTGTCACAACTTAAGGCCTTGTCACGCTGGATCTCACCCCTATATATATATATATATATATATATATATATATATATATAGCTATTTTGGATATGAGTTTTATATTAAGTGTTTTAATACAGTGATTTACGTTTTGACTATGTGTGGTATTTTGAGAAATGATAGCAAACTTATGATATTTTAAAGTGCATATTTGGTTAAAAGTACTACTTTGAGTATTTTATTATGGTTTAATCCATAAAGTGTTCATTTTTAAGAATATGAATTTTATATGAAGCATTTTGGAAATTTAACTATATATATATATATAGCTATTTTGAGTATAAGTATTTTATGTAGTTGATAATTGCTTACTGAGATTTCTGTCTCACCATTTTCAAATGTTTTAATGTTTTTAGGTGAGAAAGTACATGATAGAGAGAAGGTTACCAACCGATTAGGCGAGGATCGGAAGTGGTTGCTTATTGTTAGAATTATCATTAGAACCTTAGTATTTCAATTGTAATGTAATGGAGTTGGTAAATATGTTGAGGTTCTTTAATAACTAATGTAGTAAGGATATTGATTTATTTAGAATATATATCTAAGAGGAATAATTGAAAAGTTTGAAATTTATGATATTTGGATATTTGGAGACTATTAAGTGTTGATTGTGATCTTTCTATTTCACGCCCGATGCCGATTGAGGTCGTTTAGGGTCGGGTGTGACATATATGATTTATAATTCGTTTGTATTAGTTTACCTTTTATTACTTCTTTGTAATCTTTGTTTTTTTCTTCGTGGATCTTATCTTGAGTTTAACATGTATTTGTGTAAGTTTATGTTTCTTATTGTTTTCGTGGTGTACTTTTTCATTCATTTATAAGCATTTATATAAAATAATAATAAAAAAATATGTAACACTATAAATGGTACAATTATACCCTTAATGTTTACAAGTTTAGCCAATTTACTCCTAATGCTTTAAAATTTGGCCAGTTTTGAATATTATTAACCGAGCATTCTATGTAGTGATGAATCTCAATTATGCAGGAGTGATTAACATGAAAACGATCCTCGTCAATTCAATTGTACTAGAAAAACTCGAAAGTGAATGCAAATAAGTAAATCCCATTACTGTTGAAGAAATTTATGAGGAAGAAAGAAATTTGTTAAATAGATACTACCGCCTTCCATCAACATATAATGAATTCTTTGATTTCTTCCTATCATGTATGCGCCACTACGGGGGATAACATATGAGAGTTGCCATAACTATTTCCAACTTAATTACTCGTGAAGTTTGTATCTAATTATAAAATTCAACTTAATTCATACATGATAGGGAATATTTTTTTCTTAAATTTATTTAAAATAACCAAATCTTACTTTTATAATTCACATCTAGTTTAATTATGAAAAGTTTTACGGTGGTACGGAAAATTTGGTCTTAAACTACTTAAATGATAACGTGTATGTGTAAGAAAAAAATCGTTGTAATATTTTTTAAAACATATAAAACAATTGTATTCTACTTGAAATTTCGTGACTTTTCTAAACATGCGTATAACATAGAGATTAACAACCATCGTAAATAGTCACGAGCATAAATAAAGAGAAATTTTACGGTATTACAGGAATAATTTGAAGCGAATGCACTTCACTCTCACATAGCTAATTTCTTTTGTTCAGAATTCTGACACACAAAGAATCATTAAAAGTGTATCTTAACTATTCTCGTTTTTTATTTAAAAAAAACTATTCTCGTTTTATATCACTGTTTACATTAATGGACTAAGGTCGACTCCCACAGTAATCTCATAATGTTTTACATAATTACGATGTCCATTTGAACCTAGATCTTGGGATCTCCAGTCAACAAGGTTGAGTTTTCTTTCACATAAACCTTAAATTCTAATGGACTTAAGTCTTATTCCTATTGATGTCTTTTCAACTTGATCTCGGTTTAAAACACTGGTTAGCAAATCCATGGTATCATCCTGTGGTCGTACAAAATCAATAGAGATGACACTCGTAGCTATGTTATATCGACAAGATGTGCGTCGATTTTTTCTATTATGCATCACTTTCTGTGCTTTGTTAGTCATTGCTCGATTATCACAATGTCTACAAATTGTGGGCACAAGCTTTGGCCATATAGGAATTTCCTCCAAGAAGTTTTGTAGCCACTCGGCTTCTTCTCCGGTTTTATCCAAGGCTACAAACTTAGACTCTATAGTGGATCTAGCTATAATTGTTTCCCTTGAAGATTTCCAGGACATTGCTGTTTAAACTCAATTTTGATCAAGTTTTGATTATGACAAAAATAACATTAAAGGAATAAGATCCCTCTATAGATTAAAATTTAGAATTAAATAATTCCCTTATGAATTAACAATTGTTATTAGTATGAAATATTTTTTAAGGCAATTAGATTGCCTCTGTCTCATTAGCAAATCTGAAGCAAAAGGCTTTCACCAAATAAAGGCCCAGACAGAAGTAAAGCCCAATGAACCAGAAGCCCAACACACCAGAAGAGACAACAGTGTTGTCTTCCCCAAACTTACCCATTATGGTTCTGCGGAGAAACTGGTATCTCTGTAACAATCCATCTCTCTATCCATACACGAATATGGAAACTCTCCAGTCAGACTAGAATTGAATAGAAGATTTGTGGACAAAACTTCTCAATGGTGTTCTGAAGTCAAATGGCTAGTTTCCAAATATGAAAACTCTCCAAACAGATCGGAATCCAATAGAAGAATTAAGGACAAAACTTCTCAACGGACATCTTCTGAATTCAAATGAAGAGTTTGAGGAATTGCCTAATGTAAGCTCCAACTCAAATTCACATAGAGTAATCAGCGCAAGAAAAGCAAAAGAGACATATACAAGATAAACAGAGCAATTGCAAAAACACAACAAAATTCCATACTTATGTAATCGAATTGAGAGAGATTAGTTCATACAAGTTTCTATCTGAAAAACTCTGTAATCTTTCTATTGTATTTAGTAGTTTTGTTACATCGATTTTAAGTAACAAATAGAGAAATAGAGTAATTGTTGAGTGAAAGAGGGTATTTCAATCAAACTTAGAGATTTCTATAAAAGGCTTGTTCTCTATTTGTGAAAGAGATCAATGGTGGATTAAAGCTCAAAAGAAGGTATCTTGAGGACTGGACATAGGCAATAAGCTGAACTAGTATAAATTTGCTTAGTATTTCTTTCTTTAACTATTTTCTTTTACTTCTAGTGAAGTATATGCCCTGAATTTATATTACATTTTAATACTCTGAACATATTATCTATCATTTGCATTACATTATTTCAGTTTCTCTGATATGGTCTAAAGGTCTTTGATTATATGGTGCATAATGGATTAAATCCAATTGATTTTATAGGGAAATTAACAAACTAATTTCTAAAAAACACATTTTGTTTCTTTTGTTAATCAAAAACATCGAAGAGACTCATCTAATGTCTAACATGCAAACTTCGGTCACTAACTATCCAGATCTCGCCACGTGCGAACCCTATAAGTGCGTTGTAGTATGAGAACAAAAAAAAAGGGTAGGAATTGGGAATTGACCTGAGGATCTCTCTCAAAAGAAAAACGAAATTTCCCTTTGAGCTGATTGAACAGAGTCTGAACCATGAACACAATTCTTTTGTGAATCCAGCCCACACATTGCTCTAATACTGAAAAAGAAAAACGAAGAAGAAAAAAGGTACATGATATGAAAGAAAGATACAGAACAAGGAAATCCAAAATCAGAAGATCCTAAAATGAGACAAGAATTGAAATAAAAGAATTTGAATGTAAGGGAAAAAATGTATCTTCGATGGTGCACATTTTGTTTATGAAATTAGTTTGTTAATTTCAAATCCAATTGATTTTAGAGATAAATTAATAACTAATGTCTAAAAAATACATTTTGTTTCTTTTGTTAATTATATTGCTCTTAGAGAGAAATTAATAAAGAGGAGAGAGAAATGAGAGAAAGAAGAAAAAGAAAAACAAGAAATTAAAGAAAGATGGAAAAGATGGTGTATTTGATTTTTATTTTTTATTTTGGGGTTTGTTTGTATAATTAAGGGGGTTAATTTATAAAATAAATGTAAATACAAAATTAACTCTTTTCCGTTTGACTTTTGATTTTTTTTAACACCATTAGTCAATTTGGACCGTGTTTGCTAACAGAATCAACCTCAATGTACCTGTTTGCCAATTTTTAAACCACATAATCTATGCTTGAAAATGACACAAACCACAAGGTTTATTTTTGTACTTTCCCCAATATTTTATACACTTTTTTTAAAGCTTTTTTTTTAATTCAGAGCTATAGATTAATGAGTCAAAAATTGGCAAGAATGTAACATTACAGACAAAAAGAAACTCGAAATAGAAACATAAGCAATGGGACAAGTAGTAAAACGGGAGGCTTGAGCCATAGCATGAGCTAACCCATTAGCTTGTCGCCGAATAAATCTGACTAAGTATGAGTCATTATATTGTAGGAAGTCCCGGCAGTGGGATATCAAAACCCCAAACTCCGATTGATCAAGTGCAGTGGAATTGACAGCGTTCACAACATGCGGCAAATCTAATTCAAAGATCACACTGGTAAGTCTTGTTGGTCCCGTGTAACGTAATAGGATTAGTTCCAAGGGGGGTTAGGAACTAATATAACTTTTTCGCTTAATAATGTTGACTTAATTAAATGTTTGATAATTTAACCCAGCTTTAGGTCAGCAAGGCTGAGTGAAGTGTGAGACAGCTTTAATCAGACACTGACTAGAGCTATTTCAATTGTGAGTTGGGAAATAACACTTTAGGTCAGCTTCCAACTCAGCACTCTGATTACTCAGCGTCGGCTTGTACAAATTATATACTGAGTAATTTAAGCAAGCAACACATACATATATCTCAAGAGAAAGGGTTAGAGATTACTCAGCAGTCTTATCCTGGTTCGGCCTCACCGCCTACGTCCAGTCCCCAGAATCCCTCCGGGCTTTTTCAATCCACTACTGAGCTCTTTAAAGGTAGAGCACAAACCGTTTACAACAGCAACTGAGTATGCAAGAGTACCATCCTCTATTCGTCTACTCAATCCTATCTCACACTGAATACTATAACCGAGTATCCAGAATTTCTCTACCACTGAGTACTATAACTAAGTACTCAGCACCACTCTTCTAACCTTTACGATTGATACAAAATTGTTCTCTCAAAACGAAGAACACTTTATATGAATACGAATTCACTCTAGACTTTTACACAATGATTGGAATTGGGTGTAAGAACTTGCTTTTTCTAATCAGACAGCTTCTCTTTTGGATTCTTTGACTTAGTGAAGATTTTGCTTGTCTGTTTCTCTTGTATGTGTTCAGCTCTTCCTCCCGATCACGCAGAGTCTTTTCCAAATCAATTTCTTGACTTCGCACGAAGTGTGATTCCTTTGTAATTACAAAGTCAAGTGGGTTAGCATCAATTGGCTTCAACCCGGAGGTTTTCTTCCTCTTTAGAGGCTGATCTGGTGTTTCCTCACTTTCTTCCTCAGGCTCATCTCTCTTCTTATTGCCTTCGGCTGACTTAGGTTCCCCTTGAGCTGACTCAGCATGAGCAGCTTTCTTCGAACCAACCACTAACCTGATCTTCTTTGGAGCTATGTTAATGTCTTTGGTTTTAGGGGTTGAGGATTGGTCAGCTTTCCTCTTTCTTTCCTTTCTGGTTCGCACAGTCGGTGCTTCTTCAACCATAACTTTCTTTCCTTTCTTGGTTACCTCAGCATCTGCTTCTTCAACCATATTATCCTCAGCAGCATCTTCTTCAGTCACAACTCCTTTCCCTTTCAGTTTACTTACTCAACATTGAACAAACACATTAGTACAATTAAATCAAAGCACTTAAATTTAATTGTCTTAATCATGGGATTAACTTAAATAATTTTGTCAAATCAAAATCATGTGGAAAGGTGTTTCAACAAACTCCCCCATTTTGATGTTGGCAAAAGTATTTAATCAAGGAACTCAGTGTTGAGTATCCCTCATGATTGATGACCTTTTTATTCTTCTGAGATTACTCCCCCATAAGGGTTGCATCTGTTGACTTAGTTCAATTCTAAAACTTCTAAGATTTAATTGAAAAGAGCCTAAGGTCAGCTTCCGAAGAAGGTCAATACTTGGAACATATGGTCATTACTCAGTTTTGATATTTATCTATTTTATGTATCAGAGATATTACGTTAAGTTCAAGTATCAGAGTTGGATTTATCTATCAAAGTTGGGGTGTACTGAGTATGATTTACTTGTTTAATCTTTATGCTCACAAGTTTTATAAGTTACAAGCAAAGACTATAGACTATTGCTAGGTCTATTTCTTGATATTGGCTTGAACTTGATTTGACTTGGGTTTGGTTTGGGTTGTCTGTTGTTGCTGAGTATGGATGCTCGGGATAGCAGAAGTTGAGCCAGGAGGCTTCTGCTGAGTTCCGGCAGCTAGCTGTTTAGCTTTACCTTTCTCTCCTGGTTTCTGCTGAGTTCCGGCAGCTTGGCTAGCGTGGCCTTTCTCCCCCGTTTTGCCAGCATCATTTGATTGAAGGGGAGGTGCAAGGAACTTCTCTTGTTGAACAGCACGAGTCAGTATGGATGAATAGTGTTGCATGTGACCCGTACTTTCGCGAAGACCCTTAAAAACTTGCGCGCCATTGACCATACTTGAAGCTGGGATCTTAATATTTGCGCTGAGCATGCTGAGTAGATACTCAAGAGACTTCCTAATCCAAGTAATGGAGTCCGTCATTCGGGCATAAGATTGATAATACATCTTGAGCAATGCAGAATCATACGAATGACACTGAATGTTAATGTGTCGGACATGTGCAAGGGTTGACCGGGTGCAGTGTAAGATGTCATTGGTTTTGACCTGGTCAGTGTCCATCTCCTCTTTGCTCAAGTTGAGTAAGCGAATGGCTTCACCAATCTGTTCAATGGAGCACTGAGAAGAGGAGGAGATAAGTTCACGAGCCCCGGTCAGCTCGGATGATAGCTGGGAGAAAAGTTGATTGACCTCAGCAGGGGTTGCAGATGTTGAGTTCGTAGCTGGATAAGGCATTAAGTTTTCCTTTGATGGAGTTCATGTGATTCACCATCATCAACTGGAGTTCAGCCAGCTTCATTATGAATTCTTGCTTGGGCTGCTGAGAGACTAAGGAAGTCATGACACTCATCAGTTCCTTGAGACCCTTAAGTTTGGTCAGAAGTTGAGTGACAAAGGAGAATTGTGTTGGCTCAGCAGGAATAGACCCAGCAGCATCGGCGTGAGACTGATGAATATCTTGAAGTAGAGCGTGAGCTGAGTGGATGATTTTCCTTCCAGACTCAGAAGCATTCAGATAAGTGTAGGATTCATCAGTATTATGCTCAGGGGCCGTATTGTTGTCAGCACCGGATGGAGGAGGTGTTTGGTGCTGCCCAGAAGTGGAGGTGCCAGCTTGGTCAGCAGATGTTATTTTGACAACGGAGGAGGCACAGAGATGTTGAGCGTGGAGTCAATCGCATAAAACATTTTGAGTGACAAAGTGAATGTGTAAGGGGCTAACAGTTACCTGATTCCATAGTCGATCATTCCGGAAGTGCCAGATGCTCCAAAGCAAGGTTAGGAACTGATCGGTGATGGCAGACAAAGATGAAGACATTACTGTTGTGAGAAAATGTGAGAAGTTATCAGCATGTGCTGCCACATCACGGACCAAATCGTGCAAACAGGAGATTCGCCAGACTTCCTTTGCCACCGTGCACTCAGTGAACAAATGCCACATATCTTCACACGGTCCGCCGCACAGAACACAACCACTATCAACTAAAATGCAGTAGAGCTTCAATCCAAAGTATCGGACCTTCGGTGGTACTATAGCGCCCCAAAGACGTTTCCATTCTCCGACTGAATGATTCTGTTCAGAACCTTCAGTGACTGTGCAAGGCGATAACCGCTCTTGACCGTGTATAACCCTTTTGAATCAGCATGCCAGATAACAACATCCAGGCAATCAGTCCGCCTTGATGAAAGTTTCTCCATTTCCCTCATATCATAGCCAACAAACATATCCTCTAAAAGCTCCATGTCCCACTCCACTGTATTTGGGATGAACAAGTCACAAACTTTGAGATGATCTCCCGATAATCCTTGGTGTAATAACATGGTGATTTGAGTCATCCTGAAGCCATTTGTCATTCCAAACATTTATACTGCACCCATCTCCAAGTTTCCATCTTATGGATTCCTTAATAACAAAGTTGAGAACTCCATATGCTCCACCATATGTAACTAGGTGAGACCCAAGCAGGCACTCAAAAAATCCCCTTTAGGGTAATATTTAGCTTTGAAAACTCTACCAGCAAGAGTTGTGGGATCCGTGAAGAGTTGCCACCCTTATTTTCCCAACATTGCTAAGTTGAAGGCCGTGAAATTCCTGAAGTTAAGGTCGCCAAACAGTTTTGGAACACATATCCTATCCCACGCCATCCAATTGAACCCTCGATCTCTAGTTTTCTTATTTCTCCACAAAAAGGAGCTCAGCATTTTCTACAGCTCATCAGCTGTAGAAGCCGGGAGAAGAAAGACGCTCATGAAATAAACAGGGATGCCCTAGAAACCCGATAGCCATGGATGAGACCCCGAGATTCGGGCTTAGCTAGCAGTGTAAATAGCCCCTCCACACATATCAAGAAGAGATACGGAGATAATGGATCTCCCTGTCTTAGCCCCCGTTTTGGAGTGATTGGCCCAACCAACTGATTGTTAAGCTTGATCATATACTGAACCGAGGAGACACAGAGCATCACCAAACGGACCCATCTATCTGCAAACCCCAGTTTCAATATAATTTCCTTCAAATAGTTCCAATCTACCCTGTCGTAAGTTCTACTCATATCTACTTTTAAAGCAACATGGCCACTTTTCTTTGTAACATTTCGGTTTAAGCTATCGATAATCTCAAAAGAAATCTGAACATTGTCGTGAGTAGAACGGCCTTTGATGAATGCAGACTGAGTGTCCAAAATTATAGTAGGCAGCACACACTTAAGGAGATTAGAAATGGCCTTAGAGATGATTTTGAACAACACATTACACAAGGCAATAGGTCGAAAATCATTCATATCGATAGGATTCTCACATTTAGGAATTAAAGAGATAATAGTGTCATTTAAACCAGGAGGGAAGTTACCTTGATCAATCCATGAGGTTCCAGCAACAAAGATCTCATCCCCAATCAAGTCCCAGAACTGCTGATAAAATCCTGGGTTAAAACCATCTGGCCCTAGGGCATTGTCCGGGTGCATTTCAAAGAGTGCATTTCAAAATTCGACTTTAGTAAACGGCTCCAATAGCATATCGTTATCACTGGGAGAAACTCGTGGTGTGACCAACGAAACAACTTCATGCCAATCACTGTTACTGCTGGAGAAAACATCCGAGAAGTAAGCCTGCGCAATGTGAATCAGCCCCTCCTCATCTGAAATCCAAACACCATCGGCCTGTTGTAATTTACTGATATAGTTCTGTTTCCGCCTCTCGTTAGCAAAATAATGGAAGAAACATGTATTTAAATCGCCATTCTAAAGCCAATGAGCCTTAGAGCGTTGACATCAATGATCCTCCTCCTTGAATAACAATTGCACAAGCAATTTTCTGGCAGTTTCATATGCTACTACCTCCACCTCAGTGGTTTCGACCTGAAGCTGTTCAAGCCGACAACGGTTTTAAACACTTAGTTGTTGACATCTTGATATATTATTTGTATTTTTTTTAGTAACATATTAAATATTATAGATATATTGGTATTTAAAGATTCAATGCAATGATTAAATAATAATTAAATCTTTTGAAATTTTCGTTACATGGTAATAAAGTTGATCTTATTTAGAACGGCAAATCTAACCTGTGCCATAAGGCACAGGTTTATTCCTTTAAAAAAAAATTAATGCATATGCGCTTCCCAAACTTCATTAAAATCAGAGTTTTTTTTCTCATAACAATCACGCTATGTTCTATTTCTTTCAATTACACATTCTTCCTCCTCCATTTTATTGCATGGAACTGAAAATTTAGGATAAAATTACCTTTGAGATAATACAATTTTCTGCAAAATAACCAAATGAGTATAGTGTTTATTATTTTTATGTGAAAATATTAATTATGTTTTATTAATAGCAAAAAGCATAATTAAGCCCCTGAATTTTAGTTGTTTTAAGGGTTAAGCCTCTGATCATTTATTTTTCCACATTGAGCCCTTAATCATTGATCCTATTATGGATTGGACCCTTATTTAACTTTTTCGTCGAGTTTGGACTGCATACATCGCTAGGGCGACTCGGCTTGTTGACATGGACAAATAAAAATAAGAGTTCATTGACTAGGATAGATAAAAATTAAAAACTAAAACGAAATTAGAATTCGGCTTGTGATTTTCAACATTAGAATCGCCAAATCAATCTTTTCAACTCCTAAACTCGACGGAAAATTTAAGGGATAAGGTACCAAAATAGGCCTAAGGTTTTTGGGGAAGTATCAATTTAGGCTCAACGTTCAAAATAGCATCAATATAGGCTTAACGTTTACAACATAATATCAATTTAGGCTTAACGTTAAAAATATAGCATCAATTTAGGCCTCGCGTACAAAATAGCACCAATATAGACTTAACGTTTACAAAATAATACAAATTTAAGCTTAACGTTTTAGTTTCGAAATATTGTGGATATTCAATTACTTTTAGTTTGCATATATTACATGAACCATGAAATTTAGAAGTCATGGAATGGTTGATGAAAAACAAATATAAGGTTTTAATGGGCAAGAATACTAACTAATTGTATTATAATAAAAAGATAACATATAAAGTTAATAGGAAAAGAATATAATATGGTTAATTTAATTGTAACGTTTAACTTAAATTGGATATATTTTGTAAACGTTGAGCTTAAATTCATATTATTTTGTAAACGTGAAGCCTATATTGGTGCTATTTTGTACGTGATGCCTAAATTGATGCTATATTGTAAACATTAAGCCTAAATTGATATTATGTTGTAAACGTTAAGCCTATATTGGTGTTATTTTAAACGTTGAGCCTAAATTGGTACTTCCCTAAAAACCTTAAGCCTATTTTGGTACCTTAACCCAAAATTTAAATAAGGATCAAATCCATAACAAAATCAATGATCAATGACTCAATGTGGAAAAATAATTGATTATGGGTTTGATCCTGTTTTAAGGTAAAATTTGGGTACTTAATTATGTTTTTTGCCTTTATTAATAGTATATGATTACCTAGAAAAACTAAATATTAAGAGATATTAATTATACCTTAACCTATGCCATGAGGCATAGGTTAAGCCGGACTGATTAATAACCCATAATATTAATGGGGAAAACAAAAAAAAACATTTAATTTAACATATCTCTGTAGTCTGTATCATCTACAACAACCTCAATTCAATCAATTTGTTTGGATATATTTCCATTTTACTGTGTCCCTAACTTCTTATTAACACTTCTATACTTTCCTTTGTAAGGATCAAACTTCTATTTAAATTATCACTTGTGTTGGCATAAATACAAGTTTAACAACTTTATTTATTAGTATATTATTACAAAAGAGCACTTTTACTTGGCAATGAATTTTATCCAATTTGCTTACAAGATAAACTCTCATAAACCACATATCATAAATATGTCACAGTATTCTCAAATTACTTCACAATCCAACTGTGCAAATAATCCTAAATGAATGTGGAAAATACAATATAATAATTCAGTATGGTAATTGAGATTCTATATCAATTCAACCTATCTCAACTCTTATCACAATAAACAGCTCCTATATTCTGGACAAATCTCATACACTAGAAATTGAACAATGGTATAGAAATTCCAATGCAAATAGAATGAAAGATTTACCGGTGTAAATTCTCCAGGCGTCTCGAGGAATCCTTCACAATCTTGTCCCTCAAAGTTTCATGTTTCTCCACAAATATCTGGAAACTGATCAAATCAAACTCACAACATATGTACAATTGACTTTCACTATGCTCCGTCTACTAACGCATTAATCCAGTCAGAGAACTTACCAGAATCTCATTTCGACAATATTGTCAGAAAAGCCTGAGTAACTGATTAATCGTATGTGCTAAAAACAATGATGAAAATCTTTAATCATTCATTTCACTTATTGTGTCTCTTAGGAGAATTCCAAACAGGCAAGTATCTCGAAATAGAATACGGGCAACCAAAGAAACGGAAAATATTTTTGCAATCTTTTTCACCAATCTCATCACTTCCTTGAGAACTCAAGTGGCTTATGTAAGTTTTACCTTGGTATATGTAAGAAAGTTGTTGCCACAGAAGCACAGTTAATCCTATCTCCACAGAAATACTAGAAAAAAATAGATAAACAAGCACAAGCCCTCTTGTGGAAAGAAGCAAGGCAGAGCTCAGAAATGTAAAGATCACTTCCTTCAATATTCTCCAAACCACGTGACTGTCCATTCCTCTTAAATTTCCCAGAGACCTCGATTCTGATGGCGGCCATAAATGTATTACTGTATATGCACTCACGATTGAAACATATATAGTGCTGATGATTGCAGAGATAAGAAAGGCAATGAAGTGCCTGTGGTTTGCTGCGCCTACACAATTTCCAATCTGCACAAAGATTTTAAAAGCAGTCTTAGGCTCCATTTGTTTCAACCGAAATATTTTTCTTATTTTCTATTGTCTGTGACTTAAAAAAAATCAAGTCAAAAAGGATAATAAGTTCCTAGTTCCTGTCTTACAAAGGGGAAGTTATTTTCCGAGAGATAGAAGACACAAACAACTACCATAATTCACTTAACTATACTTCTCTTTCAGAATTATACTCGTATCCAAACAAGGAAAAATATTTTCTTTGGAAAATATTTATTCAGGGAAAATTAATTTTCTTAAAACAAACAGAACCTTAGTGTTAGTACGGCAGTACAAACTCTGTTTACAGAATAGAATTTAGAATCTAGCACAGTGACTGTGAGTTACACAAGAATAAAACTTCTGATACTAGTTTAGAATAGCAGTCTTATGGAAAATTTAGAGGAAATTCATAGAAAAGGCAAAGACAGTATTTTTGGATGTAACTTGGCCAAATTTTGACTTTCAGCCCTTGAACTTTAGCTTGGTGAAATTTTGGCCCCTGCCACACACCCTTAACTCCGCATTCAGAATGAAGGAAATCAAAGTTTTATCCATTAAATATTATACTTTTGTGAACACCATGATTTAGTCCATAAGGTGTAATCAAAGTTCAGGGCTAAAGTCAAAATTTGGCCAAGTACAGGGGCCAAGAATATCATTTCCCAATAGAAAAGGTATGAAGGTTAAACAGGAATTTTAGAAGTTACCAAGAAGTAAATTCTTATTATTTGATTAGTTGAAAAAATATACTATATGAGAGGACTACAGGCATTAATACACTACAACAATCTTATCCAAGCTTCCAAAAAAGATCATTGGAGTCAATGCCAAAACTAAGGTACAACATCCAGAATATTGAGCACATAAAGTTGCTTTAACTTTCTCAAAAGCAAATCCTCTTTTTTCTGATATGAGTTATAGAAAACCTCCTTATTGGGTTCATATGATACAAAACAAAACAAAAAAAATCATATTATGGACAACTGTTATAAATGATCTTTATTCAATTTTGTTTAGCTGGACAACAAGATTTCTTAGGAATACATATATAGAAGTTCTACAAAAGCACAAGATGCATCAAGCCAATATCGAAACTGATTCTAGCTTCCATCAAAGTTATTTTCAGACATACCTTGGCAAAATTAAGTACAGTTTTTAAATCCAGAGAAAAATAAATCAAAAGATTAACTAGAAGCTTCTTTCTTCTATTAAATGCGCTTCAGTAGATAATATGTCAAATTGCAAATATGACACATTTGCATGTTTCAAGCAAACAGCGAAGTGATTTTATAAGCATGTATGGTGCATTAAATTATCCCTAAATGTTAACAATAATAAAAGCTTACGAAAGGGCAGTGATGATCCATATCCAATATACACATTCCACATGAACGGCAGTGATGGGATCTGGGTGACTTTGGCTTGCAACAATAATGACAGAAGGTGTAGTTTTCAAGGTAACCTTTTCCCACATTTGGATAGCTACCCCATTGTACAATTGGTGGTGTTCCAGCACATCTAAAAGCCGCAAGTCCGAACATTGTGACAGTAGTTATGGACAAGATAGCCGTTATGAGCGACTGGCTAACTGCATTAACAAAGCTGATGGAAAAGACAACAGGGTACACTGCCCATACACCACCACCTGTACTTTCAAAAAACTCACAATGAGACAAGTAAAGATTCCAGAAATTTTAAATGAAAGCTGGAATGACATCACAAAATATGTTGACCAAATATCAACTACCATGGAACATATCAGTACTTCCAAAACCTAAATAACTATTCATTAATCACATCACTTCAGATATTTAGCAATCACAATAAAGGACTTAGGCCGTGGTGGTCGACGAGAACATATAATCGGGACCGCTATTGCTATCAATACCATATTAAACCAAAAACAAATGAACTCAAGGGCCAAATGTGATGCTGTAAGTTTTTACCTCATATTTCTAAAACCCCTTCTATTACCTTTTAGAATTTGGAGATTGATCAGGAGAAGTTTAAAAGGATTCCAGATCATGAAGGCTAGAGAAAATGAGAAAGCTCAGTGTGGAAGTGACCTCTGGTTGTTTCTGTCCATAGGAAGTTACTTCTAGAAAACCTAGTGCATGAATAAATACAACACATCCATAACAGCCACAAATGGCTCCACACTAGAACTTACAGACTACATCCAGCTGATACGGACAGGAGACAGGAACACAGATAAAACTGCATAGGCCAACTGATACCAGCATCATATAAATGAAACATCTCTTAGCATAGCAGAAGATGGAGTCAATGAAACATCTCTTAGCATAGCAGAAGATGGAGTCAATGGAACACAGATAAAACTTCTCCTGATCCAAAACCATGGTTCAATGAAACATCTCTTAGCATAGCAGAAGATGGAGTCAAGATTCAGCATCATATAAATTATCTGAAGTCAACTGATAAAAGCAAGGATGGTTTTAGCAGTAATGAACTTTATAATGAATTGAATTTATATGAAGAATGCTAATTTGGAAAATCTAACTTGACAATATCATTCCCAGTCCTTATAGTTAGTTTAAGATACTGCAAGGACACTATGGCCCAAAAGTGAATTACTTCAAAAGTACATAATTCTCCTCATCATCTAACTCTTCATAGTAAAACATAACAAATTACATAATTGAAAAATATTAGAGAAATATAACTTCATATTTATTTTATTTTTTTCAAAAGACGACCATACAAGAATCATAATAACAATAAAATATACAGGTATAGCAATAAAAATCAATAATTATATATCCCGGCTCAGGAAGCTATATATATTTTGCATTTTTAGTGTATGTGACTGTCTCCATCTGCAGGAAGTCAGATAAGCTTCCTTCTATTAATTACAGTTGGCAGCTTAGCTCACTCTTGGCACTACACAATGCACTTGTTTCACTTATTGATCACACCCACATTGAGTTCAGAGAGCTAATTGATAGATCATAAAGTAAGAAATCAAATAACAACATACATAGTGATAGATTATAAAGTAAGAAATCAAATAACAACATACATATTACAAAAAGCATGAAGCCGAAGAGTACACATACGAAGCTACGATCACGCACACGTCTCCACCATAAGCCCTTGTTCTCAGGCTTCTGTTCGTTTTCATTTGTTATCGCTCCACACCAGCCACACTTGAAAACAGGTGAGTATGATGGAAGAAGAAGGCGTAATCCACAGCCCCAGCATGCCTTCTCATTATCTTCAACAACGGTTGTCACAAAATGCTCCTGCAAGTGGTTATGAACTTCCTGAAATGAAAAATAGTATCAATTTCCTTTTTTGACAACATATGACCACTTTTTCTCTAAATCGAACTCAAAAGCCCAAGAATCTTCAATCATTGTGAAACAAATGAGCAAATTCCTAAAAGGAACGACAACTAATCTCAACCACATGGAATAGTTAACGATCAAATTACAAGCCTTCTTGAGTTACATCAATGATAATCCAAAACTTCTTTTAAGCAGTTAAAAATTTGCTCAGGGCCATGTAGAAACAGGGAGAAAAATGGATATTTCATCAATTTCTCATGATTTAGAAATTCTTTCATAATTTTTATTCAACAAATAATCTGCAACAAAGTTCAGATGAATTTGCTTGCTTCATCTCGCTGCGAAATTGATTAAAAGAAAACACATACAAACTCCAAAGATTCTTCTAAACCGCAAAGATTGAAAAGAACATCCAATACAAAAATCGTTAAGAAATGAAGAAAAGAAAAGAGCAGGTTGAAGAGATGATCTATTGCAAGTAGAAGAAGAGAAGCAGAAGACCTTAGTGAAGTCAGCCATGTCTAGATTTGTTACCATAAACTCTGAGCTGGAATTACGAAGGACAAGCAAAGCAAGTCACAGGATTGTCTTCTTGTTTTCCTTTTGGCGAGCGGTAGAGTTCAATCGGCCGGCAAAGCATGTACTTGGAATTATTAAGGCCCAGAGAGAGTAAATCCAGTTCAAATATTTGGATTAGGCTTTAATGTCCGAATGTTTTTCAAGCAAATTAACACTTTTTCCTCTTTTCTTTTTTAAATGCCGCCTTCAACTTTTGTATATGCTTTTATTTTTTTTTTTTTTTTTTTTTTTTTTGTTAGGTCATCAAATGCGTGTTTTGTTATTTTAATATCAAAATTTCAGTTTTTTTTTTCACTGTCAACAAAAAAAAAAATCAGTTTTTAAAAAAAAAAATATTAAAATTTCAGTTTTTAATTGACTTTCGGGTTTTTTTAGATTTTGGTCGATTATAGTTTTTTAACTCTTTTTAAGATTAGGTGTTTCAAAAATTATGTTTGTTTGGATGAAGTATTTTAAAGTTATTGAATGTGTAATTAGATAATTTTATTTGTTTTGAGGTGTAATTAAGGAGAATAGTAAGTAGAGGTAGATGAGGGTAAACTTTTTTTTTTTTAGGTTTCTTTACATCCTAAATATGAGAGAAAGCATATGGTAAAGATATATTTTTTCAAAAATTAAGCTTTGTTTAACAATGCTCAAGGAGAACAACAGAGCTACAAAAAAATGGAATCTCTAACTCAAAGCACTATAGTTCCATGTAGAAATGCTTAAATCACTTGCAAATGTGTTTTTTTTTTTTTTTTTATAGAGAAATAGAAGTTATAAGAATAAGGATATAACAATAATTTTATATAGGTTTAAAGTATTTTTTAGTCCCTGGTCTATCTAAAATTTGTGCATTTGGCCCATGATCTATTATTTGGTCATATTTGGTCCCTAATCTATCAAATTAGATAAAATCCAACCCATATTGAATGGACAATTAACTCTGTTGCAAAATTAACGGCAGTAACCAATACAAAAATAACACATGACACATAAATAAAATTAATTTTCACTCTATCGGAACACTAGAAAAAGTTTTTAGGATTTTTTACTGTGTAAAATAGTTAATGTTGTCATCTCCAGTTGAAAATTAAGTTTATTTATGTGTCATGTGTCGTTTTTGTATTGGTGACTGTTATTAATTTTCCAACAAAGTTAATTTTCCATTCAATATGGGTTGAATTTTATCTAATTTGATAGGTCAGGGGCCAAATATGACCAAATAATAGGTAATGGCCCAAATGCATAAATTTTGGATAGGTCAGGGACTAAAAAGTCTTTAAGCCTTTTATATATAATCTTACCTTAATTTACCATCAAGCCAAATATAATTATATTATTAATCATCACTTACATTACCTTCTATCCAAACACACTAAATTATTTTATACACCTCACTTACTTCATCTTACATTGTTTTACTTTAATTACACTTCATCCAAAAAGGTTCGAGTTCAGTTTCGTGCGGTCAAGTATTTGGGAAGCTAGAGAATTGTTAAAGAGTGGTTGTAGATGTCGGGTTGGTAATGGTTTCGATATAAAGATTTGGCATGATGCTTGGGTGGTCGGAAATCAAAATGGTAAAATTACTTATATCCTTCCTTCTCATATTGTTGAATCTACTGTTTCGTCGCTTTTTGAGGTTGGGCGTAGAAGATGGGATGTGGGGATTATTCGCGACTTATTCAATTAAGAGAATTGTCGTAACATTCTTGGTACTCATATAACATATACATTTATGGGTAATAATTTTTACTGGTGTTTTGAGCATCATGGTTTTTATTCCGTTAAAGGTGCATATAAATGTCTCCGTTCTGTTATGCCTGATGCTATGAGTGGTTGCTAGAATCGTCTTTGGAATTTGAAGATTCCTCCTAAAGTCAAAAATCTTCTTTGAATAGCTACTAAAGGTATTCTGCCTACTGTTCTCACTTTGATATAAAAGCGTGTGAATATTTGTCCTTTCTGCTCTTTGTGTCATTAGGACCCTGAGTCTATTATACATTCTTTATGTTATTGTCAACATGTTATGACGATCTGGGACGTTACTGGGGTTAGTCGTGTTAAAAAGGTTCGGTTTACTGAGTTTTTAGATTGGATGAGTTTTGTGTTAACGATTTTCCAATTGATCAATGTGTGTTTTGGGGTATGACGGTTTGGGTATTTGGTATGGTTAGAATAAGTCTGTTTGGAATAGGGTTTGATTTTCTGCAGGTGTTGTGTTTCGTTTGGTCTGTTTAGAACTAATTGAGTGGAGGGATGCACATAAAAGCAGTAGCGCTTTTTGGTCTTGCAAGGGATAGAAATAGTGTTACCAACCGTTGGTTGAAGCCTCCGAATTTCAATTTTAGACTGAATGTCGATGCGTTTATTGTTCAAGGTTCTGCGTTGTTGGGTCTGTGAGCGGTTATTCGTGATTGTAATGGTGTTTTTTATAAAGCTTTTACAAAATTAATACAAGGTAATTTCTCTTTTAAAGATTGTGAGGCTTTGGAGATTGGGGAAGCGCTCAGATCATATAGCTGAAATATCTTGGTTTAGATAGTTGTATGGTGGAGTCGGGCGCTTTTACTCGTGCGGATCATCTGTAGCAGTTTTCTTTCGTTTCTCATTATGGACTTCTTTTGGATGATTGTAAAGGTTTTCTTAGCTCTTTTAATGACGTTGTTGTCTCTTATGTTAGTCGCTTTGTGAATAAGGTTGCTCACCAGATGGCTATCGTAACTTATTTTATGTCAAGGTTCACAGTTTTTTTTTATAAAGGTTGGGACTCGAAGGAGGCAGGACATCCCAACTAGGTTGGCACCCCCAGCACAACCAACATCCCGAATATTATTAAAAAAATAAAAAGATTACAGAAGGGGAAGAGGAAAAAATAAGAAAGAAAAAAACGAAAATTACAGAAAACGAATATGGGCTACATTGCAAATGTCGTCAAACACAAAGGCCTGACAGAAGTGAGGAGCCGAGTGCCACCAGCAAATAGAAGAAGCCGATTGTCCGTGGCTTGCTAGTCTGTCTACCGTTTGGTTTCCTTCCCTGAAAATATGTGTGGCTCTCCAATTCATAGACTCGAGGATGTTTAAGCATGCTTGCCATTTCCTTTTGATTCTCCAAGGGACTTCTCTGTTATTGCTGTTTAACAGATTTACCGCGTAGAGGGAGTCTGATTCAATCCAAAGATTTCGCCAATTTCTTTCCCATGCAGCTTTAATTGCATAGGCGATCGCTTCTAGTTCTGCTATGTGAGCCGAGCTGTTTTGTATAGGAAAAGCGAAGCAACCAGTTACAAAACCCCTGTTGTTGCGAAACACTCCTCCTGCCCCTGCATTGCCGGAACTACTAGAGGCTCCATCTGTATTAACTTTTACCCAATTAGCTGGCGGAGCAATCCAGCGAACCACCGTGTAATTAGGATCAGGGGGTTGTCTGATACTAGCAGTGGATAAAGCGCAGCACTCATAGATAAGTAACAGCAGTTTGTATTTAAGATTTTGGATTGAAGGAAGCTCTCCGTCAAAGATTGCCCGATTACGAGTTCGCCAAATGAACCAAATACAAGTTGTGGCAGCGAATTTCCATTTCCTATTTCTGCTGCCTTTGAATCTTACATTATAGATCATAGATAGAAAGTCATCAAAATCATACCTGTAGCTGTAGGATAGATTGAAAACTCTGAAAATAAGATCCCAAAGCTGCATCGCTGTATCGCAACTCATGAATAGATGCGCTGCATCCTCGTTGTTGCCTTTACATAGCTCACATCGTTGAGCCATTGAGATCCCGAGGGATTGCAGAAGTGATTGAAGGGCGAGCTTTCCATGAATAAGTTTCCAGCAGGTGGCAGCCCGGCACGGTGGAACAATAGTGTTCCAAATGAATTTACTCCATCCAACTGTATCCCCCTGAGCAAAATGTAAGTAAGCCGATCGTGCAGTGAGGCGACCAGAGTCTGACGGCCTCCAGATGCAGACGTCATTTCCATCCACTTGATCAACTTGTCTAATGCTTGCTTGAATATGGATAGGTATGTCCTGCAAATTTATCCAATCCCCGTTTGATCTGAAGGCATTAATTGGCTCATACGTCTTAGCCTGTACCTTTTTAGGAATTTCAAGTTGATCTGCTACAGTTGGCACGATCCACCTGTCCGTCCAGAAGTTCAGATTTGATCCCTCTCCAAACCACCAAACTGTGTCTTCCTTAATTGAATCAAAGTTTGCCCGTATCGAGGACCAAATTGAGGAAGTTGAGATGTATTTTTTGGGTATTCCGGAATCCTCAAGAAATCGGGTTCGCAGTAAATTGATGATGAATCCACTTCCCTGGATAAGTTCCCAACTGAGCTTAGCCAGGAGCGCAGAATTAAAAATTCTGAAGTCTTTGATTCCTAATCCCCCATTTTCAATTTGCTGACAGCAAATTTTCCAAGGAACAACAATGAGTTTTCTTTTATCCATATCTCCAGTCCAAAGGAAATTTCGGATTGCCTTGTTTACCTTTGATATTAGAGAAACAGGCCAGCGATACATAAGGAAAGAGTGTACCAGAGCACCAGTTAGCGATGATTTGATCAGGGTTAGCCTGCCAGCAAAAGAAAGAGTCTGTCCCTTCCAAAGACTGAATTTGCTGAGGAATTTATCTATCAAAGGGTTCAGAAATCGGGCCTTAGGAGCTCCTTGGAACAAAGGAATTCCCAGATAGTTAATCGGAAGGTTTACTTGCATGATGCCCAGAATACCTGAAAGACTGTTTCTGCGTGCAGTGGTGACGAACTTGCCAAAAAGAGCCTGTGATTTGTTCCAATTGACAGCCTGACCAGAAAGATCTTCATACCTTCTAAAAATATCTCTTATGCATTTCATATTTTTTGAGGTAGCTCTGGCAAAGACCATCATATCATCAGCATAAAAAAGATGAGAGGGGAAAGCAGCTGCATTGGTGTAACTTATAGGATCAATCTTGCCCTCCTCAATCATTTTTGATATCCACCTGCTAAGAAAATCTTCCGCAATCCCAAATAGAATAGAGGAGAGTGGATCCCCTTGTCTGACCCCGCAAGAGCATCCAAAATACCCTTTGATCCCTCCTCCAATGGCAATTGAAATTCTGGCAGACTTTAGAATTTCCGAAATCCAGTTTCTGAAATTTGAGGAGAACCCAAAAGAATCCATCACAGCCAACAGAAACTTCCAATCCAGTGTGTCAAAAGCCTTTCTGATATCAATCTTGAGGGCCATGTTTCCCCCAAAGCACTTCTTTTTAAGGAGATTTATCCCCTCAGAAGCTGCAGCGATGCAATGGTGGATGCTTCTCCCTGCTATAAAACCAAACTGGTTGTCAGATATGATCCTGGAGGCTATTGGGGCTAACCTGTCAGCTATAATTTTAGAAATTATTTTGTAACTGAAATTTCCCATTGCTACAGGACGGAATTGCTGAATTTCTTGAGCTCCCTCCACTTTGGGAATAAGAGCAATGATACTAGAGTTAAGCCCGGGCAGTATGTAGCCGGAATCAAAGAAGCTGAAAACCATCTGACAAACATCATAGCTAATAATATCCCAGTAATGCTGATAGAACAATCCTCCAAATCCATCAGGGCCAGGAGAACTATCTTTGCTCATACTAAACACGGCTTTGCGAATTTCATCGGCTGAAGGTCTCCCTGTAAGAATTTCATTATCCAGAGGGGTGACACTATGGGGGATAACCGAGCTAATGACTTCTAGATTCACTTGTCTTGTCCTGCCAGTGAAAAGAGATTCATAGTAACTGATTGCATGCTGAGCAACAACGGATACATCATTAACCAGAACATTGTCAATCAGAAGGCTGTCAAGAGAGGACTGCACCTTTTTGATTTTAGCAGCACGGTGGAAGAAGGATGAATTTCTGTCCCCAGCAGCAAGCCATTTCTCCCTGCTTTTGTCCCTGAGGAAGAGCTCTTGCCTGTGAAGCTGCAGGTCAAGGTTCCTCTGCGCTGCCAGTTCTTGCTCAAAATTAGCTTGTGTGAGAGCATCTCGAGAGATAATTCCTTGGATTTCCTCAAGTTTTAACAATGCATCGGAAATATTTCTGTCAACATAACCGAAAACTTCTTTATTCCACACTCTAATCTTCTGTCTGAGAGATTTTAGCTTATGACTGAGTAATTGAGCCGGCGGGAGAGAGAGATTGCAGGAGACCCAGTGGTCTGCTATAAGCTTTCTCAGAGAATCATGCGTGGTCCACATTGAAAGAAAGCGAAATCTGCTTCTCTTAATAATTCCATTGGCACAGGAAAGTAAGATGGGACAGTGATCAGATTTGTTTCTGGGGAGAATGGAGCAATTAACTTTGTCCCAGCTGTCAATACAATTCTCAGAGATTAGGGCCCTGTCCAGCTTGCATTCAACGTGGTTAGTGCCCCTTCTTCCGTTCGACCAAGTGTAATAGAGCCCAGTGCTTTCGACCTCTGTCAACTCTCCGTTCCTGATAAAATCTCTAAAGTCCCGGCAACTACTCTCAAGAGGACATCTTCCTGTTTTCTCATGGGCTCCCGTCATTGCATTGAAGTCCCCCATAACCAATTTCTTGTCACAGACCTGATCATTGAGGATTGAGCTCCAGAGAAGCTTTCTTCTGCTGGCATTGTTATCACCATATACAAAAGAGATATGATAATCAGTAAGGTTTATACTGTACCTGATAGTGATTTGTTGTTCATGAATGATCACCGTGGAGCATCTGCTAGCTAAACCATTTCTGCAAAAAACCCAGATAGAGTTGTTTTGATTGTAATCAATTCTCTGCATTCCAATCAAATTCCAGAAGCTGCTGCGAATTCTGTCAAAGTTCACCATTGGCTCAGCCAGACAAAGAAGATCAAGATGATTCGATTTGCAAAGCAATTTAAGAGCACACTGAGTGCCTTCATTCAGAATTCCTCTACAGTTCCAATATAGAATGTTCATATGGAATTTGTAGGAGGATGGATTTGCCCTGTCATTCGAGATTTGCTTCTTGATTTCTTGCGGGCTGTTATCCATTCACTTCCCTCTGCAGCAAACTCCTTCACCATGCATAATTCTCTGTTATTCGATCTTATCATATGCTGTGTCCACTCCTCAGATTCTGCTAGGTAGTTTATCTCTTTAGGCAACGCCTCAGGGAAATGAAACTCAGCACCATCTGTATATCTCTTATCCTCATCACTGTTATCCCCCCAGGCATCTGAGTTTTTTCCTCCTGCTTTGTAACTATGCTGTGATTTCTCAGGATTATGCACTACCAATTGCAGAGAGTTTTCTTTGTGAGTTTCGCAGATATCCTCCTTTTCAGTACTTTTCGGTTCTGTTTCTGTTGTTTTTTTACCCTCTGTCTGAGTTCGACGCCAGACAGTGCTGATAGGCTTCTTGCTCGGAATGTTGTTCTTAGCTTGTGGAATATCATTTCTTCTACAGATATTAGATGAATGTCCTAGTGATGAGCAAGTGCCACAAATAGTCGGAAGGTTTTCATATTCTAAGAACACCCAAATCTTCTGACTATCAGTATCTATTCGAAGCCTATCCTGAATATCCGTTGATAGTTCAACATCTACCAGAACCCTAGCATAGTGTCCGAATTCGCCATTGACTGTGTTTTTATCAAATCGAATGGGAACCCCTACAGCTCTAGCAATGCTAGCAATAATTCTAGTGTCCCAGAATTCCCATGGTAAGTTGTAGAATCTTACCCAAACTTGCGCAGAGGTGGATTTGTGTGATTCTGGGTTGAAACCTGGACTCCATGGCGAAAATCTGATAATTCCTGGCCTCAATGCAATTGCTCCTTGTCCCCATACATCTTGAATAGCCCTTTCATCCGGCATGACAATTTGGTAAAAACCCTTTCCCAGCGATATTAGCTTCCAGTCCATGCTGCGTTTCCACACTTTGTTTAGCTTCTGCTTGAGCTCTGCGTGTTTCCATGGTTTGTCCCCCTTGCTAAGAGTGATTCGACCAATAACTGAGTGTTGTACTGCCTTGATTCTTTCTTCATAAATCTGTTGGGGGATTTTGATAGCTTTGAAACCCCCCTCCTCGGTGACCAACGGTAGAGAGAGATTGGGAGAGATTTGCGGTTTCGAGGGAATGGCCGTGGCTGGGGATGAGTTTTTTACCACTTCTGCAAATGAAGCAGCGTGAAATTTCTTTTCAGCGGTAGCTTTCGTGAAGGAAGAGTAAGCTTTTCTGTCGAAAAGATGCGCAATGGCAACTGATTCAGAGTCTCCAGCGATCGTCATCGAGGAAGAGGTCGGGGAGCTAGGTCATCGAAAATCAAGGTTCACAGTTTGGTCTTATGGACCTTCTGATTTTCTTCTTAATACTTTGATTAAAGTTTATTTTTATTTAAAAAAATAAAGATATAGGAAAATAAAAGTTGTCTTAGATAGTGTTTTTCTATTAAATTTAGTTTTTCTATTTGTTAATATTATTTTTTCATTAGGATAAGTGACAAAAAAAATCATTTAGCGAAAAATAGATGTTAGCCCAATGTTACAAATTATATAAATAAAGGATTAATATTGATAAGATTGTAAATTTCAAATATCATTTTTAAAGTAGTGATCCGAGGTTTAGACAATTCTTTCTGAATGGAATTTGGCTTACCTAATCGTTGGTAAGAAATGAACTTTTTACTTGACCATCTCTTTAGTTAAGATAAGAATATACAAGTCTTACGCTTGACGTTTGTTATCATTGTGTAATGTTATTACTCATTAATAATAGATTAAACTCATATGTATACACGTGGTATTACATCAATATCGTCTTGTTCATATTCTTATTAAAAGTTATACAGTTGTGGAGAAAAAATAAAATAACTCAAATATTTGTCGAGATTAAAAACTTTCATTCTCAAACATATTCTAAAATTATATAAAAAAATTACTTTTTAAATCAACTTATATGTAACTTGTGTAGAATAAGTGGATAGAACATCTACTACATATACTAAATCTGTAACTTAGTATGCTGATGTGTCTTCGTTTAAGACACTCTATGTTGATGTGTTAATTTATGTGATTTTTAAAAATTATTTTTCAGAAAAAAGTAACATAACATCCTTTTCGGTTACAGATTAATAGATTACGGTTTATGAAGAGTTTTTGCTCCATTCAATCTCCACGTCTTTCTCAACTGCTTCCCACAAATGGTTTAGTATCTAACCTCTTTCTTCTTCGTTTTCTAATTTAAGCCCCCATTTTCTTCTCTCTGTTTTTTCTCAATCATCTTCTAAATCGACGATGAGAACTGCATCGTCGTCATCCCCGTTTCCTGATATTTCTTTGCAGATCTATGGGGAGATTGAGTCGACCTATATCTTTTGCGACTATATCATTTGTTTCAGGTTAATTTCCATTACTTGGTTCTATAAGGTTTTTTTTTCGTACATTTGCTTATTTGTGTTGTTATGGTGTAATTAAGATCATGTTGATTTACCTAATTCTGTCTTTGTTAACTCTATCTATCTATTACTATACTTAAATCAGTTAAATGCTTACTGACTTTGCATTTTCTAAAATGTCTGGAGTTAAATTTGTTTTTCTGATAGTTTTTGCCTCACAGTTCTAACAGGATGTTGCAAATCAACTGCTGCACTTTCAGTTATTTTTTTCTTTCCACCCTATCAGTTCTCACACGATGCACATCTCTCACACAATGCACCCTATCAAGTGCCTTTCGAGGCAGTTATTTTTTCCTTTCTATACTATCAGCTTCACGTAAGTTCGTCGGCTAATCCATTTTTTGTTCGGCCATCAAAGACTTTTCAAAGAGGTAAATTCATCAACTTTTGCTTTATTTATAGGTTATTCGATTAGATAAATTGTCCTTCCTTGCAAATTTTTATCTACGAATTGTGTAGGTTTTAAAATCATTTGCTGCTTTATTGGATGCCTTATGCTCAAATTAAATTCATTACTAATTGGATTTGTGTATATGTAAGGAAGGACTCAACAAGAGATAGACAACAAGCTCCAATTAAGTTTGATCTGATGTTCATTACTAAATGGATTTCGGCTCCTTCTACGTTGAAAGCATACTGTCTCTCTTCCTCTGTTTGCCCTCCATCTCTTGATCTTTCATCATCTAATTCTCCATATTCGATTCCCCTATCATTGGTTTTACCAACATTTTCTCAGCCATCACATATATTTGGAAGAGGTAATATTGGTAGTTATATTCGTAGTTTTTGGATTGGGGTTATTTTATGCTTTGATTCTTGTTCTTGGGCATGTACAGGTCAGATTGAAAGAGAAAATTGGGGGTAGCAGGATAAACATGCACAAAAAGAGATAGTATGTGTTACAATGGGATGGTTTGAGCTGACAAGTACATTTGAAGCTGTTAATTCCAAAGAAACATTTAGTAGAAAATATAAATTCACATACACCTACACTGCTATCCACTATTAAACTGAAGAGCATCATTTATCTTTGTACACAAAGGGATGTAGGCTTTAGTATTTATAAACCATCAGGTTCTATAATTGATGTACTTTGATAACTTATCTTTTGATAAACCATCATGAACTTATTTAACTAACAATATAAATTTCGAATGCAGGTGCAATGAATAAAGTCTGTTAACCGGATTTTATGTTCAAAATTAATTTTTTGGTTATTAAGGATTTAATGAGATTCTTCAAAAAAAAAGAGGATTTAATGAGACTAAAACTAAATGATAATATATATCCAAATAAAAGATGAAGGGTTTAATGAACCAAAAAAATGAAAGATTAGCCGTAATGATGCTTTTTGCCTCAGTTAAATGCAGCATCACATCATCAACAACAAGCTCTAACACTTGGTTAATTGTTAAATGTGACTATATTTTATATAAAAATAATTTATTGCTGGCTCTTCTAGGTAATTAAAGGATAAAGAATATGGTTTCATTTTTCTAATTATCATTATTGAGTGTAAGACTAAGATTCTATTAGTACAAGGATAAAGATTAATAATAATACCATGAAATAAAACAATTACTGAAAAAACAGAGGTCTTAAAAAATGATAAGCATAAGGTATTTGAGGTATATAGTATCTATTTTTTACTATTAATTATTTTGATTTAGTGAATTATAATATCTCTGTTTTATTTCAATGATTTTTTGGATTGTATAATAGTAACTTAACTGATAAAATATAAGCTGAAATAATTAATAAACACAATTTTCGTTCCTGTCTTACTTTGTTACCATCAAGTAGCAATTTTATTTGGAGAAAATTGTTTGTTCATCATTCATAATAATTATTAGGTAAAAAAGTAAAAGAAAAATAGCTTTTACATTTTGATGCTCAATTTCAATTAAGAGTAAAATTGATTTTCAGCGTTCGTTTGTTTTTAATTTTTGAATTTTTTTTTTGTCTTTTAAGTCTAAACAGGAGATAAAAAGCGTTTAATAAAAAATTGAAAACAATTGTTTTTTATAGAAAAATTAATTAATATCTACTGTCTAACAACAAACAGAAGTAACAAACATGAGCTGGTGAAACAAATGGACCCTCAAATATTTTTAACTTTCATATATTAGTGAAAAATACAATTGAAAGAAAAAATATGTTGGTGGAAAATACAATTGAAAGAAAAATTGGCATTCAAATTATTATTTTACATAACGAGTAATATATAATCTTCCTTATATGAAGAGCTAGGGTATAAATTTTTAAGAATTAAATTTCTCTTAATTAACATAATATGTAGTAAAAATCATGAATGAAGAAAATGATTAGACAACCCCGTGCAATGCACGGGTATTAATGCTAGTTTAGTATATTTGACTAGCTAATTTGATTAGTTTTTGTGTAAATATATTTGATAGAAATTAACTGATGATATGATAGATGTTTGTGTAAAATGATAAGTAAAGACATTGTTTTTATGACTATTATTTTATTCTTTAATAATTTATATTTAAATGGTGACCTGCTAATTAATAAATATAACTTTGTAGAAATGAATAAATATTTATATTTACAATAGGATTACAAATAAATTTTTTTGTTTCGTGTTGAGTTCAACTAAGTTGGATATCCTGTGTCAAAAGTGGTCCCTTATATAAGCTCTAATGATCAAGTTAGTAGGGATATATGAGTATTGGAGGTAAAAAGTTGAGTAGAGAGAGAAAAAAATATCATTTCCTTTAGCTAAAGGAGCTCGGTTCGTGGCTAGACCTTGCCATGGGCCGATGAGCCCGGCCGGCCAGCCCGAGCCCATGCCCATTTAGTCGGGCCTGGACACATAAAATTAGTGTTAGGTCCGGCCCGACCCAAGCCCGATTAAGCCCGTCTAGTAAATGGACGGACCTGGCTATGTAAATACCCGGCGGGCCTGACCCGTGATATATATATGTATTTATAAATTTAATTATATAAATTAAATGAGTCCATAAAAACCCTACATATATAGATTTATAGATAATTAAATAAGTAATAAATTTATAGATAATTAAATATGTATAAATCTAGATCATATGAACATTTGATTAGTGAACATCATATTGAAAAAAAAAAAAGCTTTTGTGAAATATGTTAATGTGCTGTGTGGAAAAATAAAAGAGTTGAAGGATCATCAGTAAAAGGTGAAATAATGTTTAATTATTTATGTGTTGTAATAGCAGTAATGTATTATGGGTTTTGTAGAGACTGCAATAGCTTCAATTATTTGAATAAATGTTGGGTTTGGTGTTTTAAAGCTTAATGATTTTTATTTTTATTTTGAAAAAATCATTTGGTATTCGTTCAGAGTATCCACTAATTCAGATCTGAATCGATTATGTTTATTATTTTTTATTAAAAAAATGAGTATTTTATTTTAATATAGACGGGCTTGGGCGGACGGGCTTGAGATTCCTTTTTTAGGCCGGAACCCGACTATATTAGTGTGGACTTGGGCTGGGCTTGGGCTTATCAGATTTGATCACAGGCTCGACAGGCCCGATCCGAGCCCGGCCCAACCCGATCCATACCGAGATCTAATCGTGGCTAGTCCCTCCTTTTGGCACAAAGGCCCTCCTCTATCTTCCCTCTAGTGTTACAAGATGTATTCATTGATTCTCCGTAATAATATCATTCTTTTTCCTAGTAAAAAAAACTGTACAAATAAAATAGAGGAAAAATTATAAAATTGGATCAAATGGGAGACTCATTTATATTTTTCACCCATTTATTCAACATATTACATATCTAGACTATGTTTGTGTGACTTTTCCAAAATACCCTTAATATGTTTGTAATTTTACGTCGCGTCTGTCTTCCTCTCGTCTGACTTCACAGAATTCACCTTATGCGAAGTCTGCGAAGATAATGTTTGGTTTATTAGATGACTTCAATTCGCAAATTTCTCAATATGCGAAGTCCGAACGAGTTTTTGCAAAGTGGTATATAACAACAAAAAGGCACAACAATAAGGGATTCCAACATTAAAATCATAACATTATCAAAATTTACAAAAAGATTGCTACAATAATAACATTAAAATCATAACATTGTCAAAATTTACAACAAAATTACCACAATAAATTCTTAACAAATCATTTTAAAGCGAACGTGACGAATCTGGACGGAAATTTCTCCTTGTATTGGAAGTCCAAACCTTTTGGGATGAGAAATGGAAGTCCATACCTTTTGGGATGGACGTATCACATGGTACACAACAAGATTGCCACAATAACTCCTAACAAATCATTTTAAATTGAATGTGACCCATCTTGAAATGGAAATCCATACCTTTTGGGATGGATGTCTCTCATTGCATCCTAGTACGCCGCCTTCCAGAATGGAATGTTATGTATTCAACCACCTTTAGAAAAATTTAATCGTGTTAGGCAGAAAAGGACGATTTGGCTTCGCGAAATGAGGATTCGCGAAGCATGCGAATATAAATGTGGAGGGAAGAGGATGATTTTACTTCGCGAATCGATAATTTCGCAAAGTCTGCAAGGTGTGAAATGTGACGATCTACTTCGCGAGTCGATGATTTTGCGAAGTCTACGAGTGAAAAATCATGAACTTTTCTACTCGTAGACTTCGCTAAATCATCGATTCACGAAGTAGATCGTCACGTTTTAGGCTATTTCTCATCGCAGATCTTCACGAAACCAGACTACGCGAAGTGATTTTCTAGAAAACGGAGGAAAAACAGTAGATACTTATATTTTTTGCGCCTTTCACCATTAAAATCGACAATAACAATATGATAAACTTGGAAAAACGATGAAAATAACGTAGAATAACCATTTCTTCAATGGTCACAAGAAGAAAGAAACCAAGAAACGAGCAGGAACATGAAGATGAAGAACCATGGCTTCGTTTTCTATGATTAGGAAGATGAAGAATCAAGAGATGAAGAGAGAAAGAGGAAAAATATACGGTGATGTGGAGAAATTGTGCAGATTTCGTGAAATTTAAAAGAAGAGATGGAGATCAAAAGTCTGGAAGTGCAACCGTTCGCGTAAGGAAGAGAAGGGGGAAGGGAGAAGATGAAAGGGTGAAGGTATTTTGGGAAAGTCATACAAATATAGTCTAAATATATAGTATGTTGAGTAAATGTGTTAAAAATGTAAATAAATCTTTCACCTGACCCAATTTTGTAATTTTCCCTTAAATAAATCATAAATATTATTTGTTTTTATAAAAAAATGCGGTTTTAACTATCATTGACCAATTGTTGATGTATTTATTTATTTTTCACCAATTTTTGGAATTAGAAATCTAAATCTTGTAAATTATGAGATTAATTAATTTGTTTTGAAGTTTGCTACTGTGTAGCGTATGTATCTCGCACTAGCATATTCAACCCTGAAACGCTTCGTGTATTCAGCCTACCTTCTCCCTCCAGCTCCTTGCGCCGCATCTTCACCAGTAACCAGTAGAGCAGCAACCGCCACTCCCAGAACTGTAATACCTTTCCTCTTTATCATTGTTGGATTTCAATTTCTCTTCCATTGTGAGTTTACTTGTACACTTTCTTCTCATCATACTCTTTGTTTGTTGCTTTTCGATCACTCTCCTCTTTAACTTCAATCGCATTCTCATGACTAGTGATGCTTTTCCCCCTTAGGTTCTCTTTTAGAAGAAGAAAAGGAAGAAGATAATAGTTATGTTGGACATCAATCTCTTCAGGACAAGCAAGGGCCACAACCCTGAAATTATCCGCGAATCTCAACGACGCCGTTTTGGCAATGTTGATGTCGTCGACGAGATTATTGTCCTTGACGAGGAGTGGAGAGCGCGTAATCATCTCAATTTATCTACTTTTTCTTCTTATGATGCCCGGTTATGCTTATATTTGTTCATTTCTTTAGGTCAATTTGAGCTTGATAATTTGCGAAAAGAACTTAATAAGATAAACAAGGAAGTTGCAAAGATCAAAATAGTGAGTCCTTTTCCTTTTATTTTTTGTTAAATAATTCACCTTAAATTGCTTTATTGTGAAAATTAAGTATTCTGGTTCCTCTATTTTCTTGTTGATCTAAATAAGGCGGGTGGGGATGCAACTGAAATTATTGAAAAGACCAATGAGAACAAGCGGCTGGCTGCTATAAAACAAACTGAGGTGGAGGAGGCCAAAGAAATTTTGTATAAGAAATTGGCATCTGTTGGGAACCTTGTGCACGATTCTGTGCCTGTTAGTCAGGATGAGGTTGGTGTTATGTTCTTTTTCCTTCATTTTCATATCCCTAAGATTGTTGTGATGTTGATGTTATCACAAAAAAAAAATGTTATGTTTCCCTTTACATTTGTTGTTAATTTCTTTTTCTGCAGGAAAATAATGCCATAATTCGTACATGGGGTGAGAAGCGATCGGAGCCAAAATTAAGAAACCATGTTGATCTTGTTGAGCTTTTAGGAATTGCAGATATCAAGAAAGGTATCAGAAGTACTTCGATTGTGTATTTTATTAGTGACAAAAATAACTAGTAACCAATCTATTAATTTCTCTTGTTCCATGTATGTGCAGTAATATTTCACTTGCATTGTCCAAATTATTGTGGTTTTGCATTGATAAAGTTCAAATGCATTGTGGATTACTATGATAAATGAAACACTGTATGAAATTTCCATCTTAAATGGAATAATTGTTTGTCTTTGCCAAAATGAACACTATGAATAAAATTTCTTGTATTAGTACTGGTAGTAGCTCGTGTGTCCTCTGTTTTTTGTTGATTATGTAACTCATGCTAATGCCAATGTGCTTGAAATGATTAGGTGCCAATGTAGCTGGAGGTAGAGGCTTCTATTTGAAAGGTGACGGTGTTAGACTGAATCAAGCGTTGATCAATTTTGGTCTGGATTTCTTGGAGAAAAGAGGTTACACTGCTTTGCAGACTCCCTTTTTCATGAGACAAGACATCATGGCAAAGTGTGCTCAGTTAGCCCAATTTGATGAAGAACTTTACAAGGTATACTTCTTAAAAGAAATTATGTGGTACATTTATATTCAGTTGCACTGTATGTTCTATATCTATCTATACAACGAAAGAAATCCTTTAAAATTAGGATATCTTATTTCTATAAATGATACTTCAAACTGGGAATGGACAGAGAAATTAGGATCTCAAACTGGGAACGGACAGAGAAATTAGGATTTCTCAAATTCCAATCTCTTGATTTTTAGAATTAAAAATGTGAAAGTTTTGAACTTTGCTTGTTGCAGCAACATTCTCTCTTCATTCCTCCAGTTCTATCTGTTAACTGCATAAGAATGGGCATATTTTTCTCATGAAGTAACACATTTGAAGCTTTTAATGATATTTTCCTTGCGTGAAAATGAATTTCTTTACTGTTGTGTATATTTAATGGGCAGGAATCCTCTTAATGTCATGTGCGGGAGCACTTGTATGAAATAAACTAATTATACTGTAGTGATTATGTTTTCCTTCTTGCATAAGGAGCTTCTATTTTATAATTCAATAAAATATTTCCTGTCTTGGTGTATTTCTCTCTTCTCTTTGTTGTTTAATCGGTAAACACTAATGCCACTTTTTTGTCCTTATTGAACCTCAGTCTTCTACTGTGCTGTTCTCCTTCCATAAGAGCTTACTCTTTTTACTACTTAGAAGTGAGTCAACAGATAGAGAGGGAGGAAATTAGAACGTTTCTGTTTGAGGTCCTTTTGTAGGAAATATGCTCAATCATTGAAAATTAATGCCAGTAATAATTTATGCCCCTAAAAATAACTTTACTGGTGATGTATTTGGGATTTCTTTATTTTGTATCTTTGCTCTTCAGTTACTCGTAGATGCAAGGATTACTGACTTAGTTTTTGATAGGTGACTGGTGAAGGAGATGACAAATATCTAATTGCTACGGCCGAGCAACCATTATGCGCTTATCATTTAGATGATTGGATCCATCCATCACAACTACCGATCAGGTTGTAATTCTGGGCTAACGAGTGGTTTAATAGTAGAGAGTATGATTGTTGGTTTCATTAATTTAATAATTTCTAATGCGTGGCCAGGTATGCTGGATACTCATCTTGCTTCCGTAAGGAAGCTGGTTCTCATGGTCGTGATACTCTGGGCATTTTCCGAGTTCATCAATTTGAGAAAGTGGAACAGTTCTGTCTTACCAGCCCAAATGGCAACGACTCTTGGGATATGCATGAGGAAATGATCAAGAATTCTGAGGACTTCTACAAGATGGTATGATATCCCTTCTGTAGAAGTTATAGACTCGGCTTGGTTTTAGTTGTTTCTTTTATGGTTCTTCATTTTTGAGGGCCATCTCTTTACCTGACGCATGCTCCTCCTAGAAATGTATATTTTCCCATAAGCTTCTTTTACATGAACAAATGGCTTCAGGAAAAAGAAATGTGAATCCAATGTGCTTGGAAAGGCCTCAGTTACATTATATCGATCTTAGTGATATGAAAATAGTGAAGTGTTCTGACTACCTTTTCAAAATCTGAAACAGCTGAATCTTCCCTACCAAATTGTGGCTATTGTTTCTGGTGCATTGAATGATGCAGCTGCAAAGAAGTACGATTTGGAAGCATGGTTTCCTGCTTCAAATACATACAGAGAGTTGGTCTCCTGTTCCAATTGCACAGATTACCAGTCAAGGAGAATGGAGATTCGATATGGCCAGAAAAAGGTATGCCTTGTATATTTCTTTGGCTCTTATGCTACCGTGGCACGTCCTTTCTTATTCTTTAGCCTACCTTTTTAAGATATTAGTATGTCTGATTAAGATGATAAAGAATGGTTAAAATATTTTTCTATCTGCGACTTGTGACTATAGATGTGACCCTTGATTTTTTTATAATAATCCTGTGAAGAGAAAAATGGTTCAATATATTATGCTCCCTGGATTTCTTTGTCAAAGAACATAGGTTATGCAATCATTATTGTGCTTTTAAGGAAAATTGGGAATTGTGAAGAACATTAGGGCTGTGAACAATTTGGAGATTTTTGTCAGTCATCCAAAGGTGTTATACAGTAATTCCACCAAGAGATCTCGAGGATTGCAGAGAAATCTGGCTTGAAAGTTATGTAAACTTCTTGCAAAGTAATGCAAAGTCGAATGAGAACATTGAACCTCTTAAATTTCACATCTAAGAATTATTTGCTTAATCAATTGGCATCACACTTCTCCTAGAATGGCATGATGATCCCAAAGATTAGCAGGAAGTGGTTGGTTTTTTTTTTTTCTTTTTTGTTGTTTTTTCTTTTCTGTACAATCTATTCCCTGGGGTCTAGAGAGATTGACCTATACAAGTCCATTCTTTTGTAATCCTGAATTACTAAGGCTTGTAATCCTGATGAAAGCTGTAAACTGAATCACAAGCTAATGCAGGTTGAACTATTCCTTGGTCCTAGGTTGACATACATTTGCCTGAAACTTTTTTAATCGGAACTATCTTTTAATAAAGAAGAAAGAACTGAAGTAGAGGATAAAGGATCGAAAGTCCCCATACAGTTACCAAAAAACTGAAGAGCAAGCACACAAACTCAGAAAAGAACTTAGCTCCCCTTTAACATATTTTGTTGCACTAGAAGACATTCCTTTGAAGTGACTTCAAGCATATCCATACTGATCACTGTTGTTAGAATCTTACAATTCACGATTCGAATTGTAAGATTCGATTCAGCTCTATGGGGTGAATCTAAATTGTAACAGAATCTTATGGTTTGCGATTTGAATCATACGATTCGATTCAGCTCTATTTGGAGCCGAATCTATAGGATGACTCTAAAACTTCAACAACACTAACTACTAAATCCACTATCCTCTAGCCAGATTGTTATTGATCAAGTTATCAACTCAAACTAGGTTCATTTCATCATTATCAAGTTGACCACAAAGCAAAAAAAAAAAAAAAAAAAAAAAGAGTCAGAAGCTCAAACTCCCATCTCCACTAAGTTATTAAACAGAGTCCGATTTGTCAATTAGTTTTATTAGGATTGCATTAGATTTGAATTATAAGTACTTGGTTGATATGCTTTCTTTTTTTATATTAAAATTGCATTTCTAGACTAAATTTGATAATATTTTGAGTTCAACAGGGTAAATATTTTATTTTTTTAATAATATTATGAATTTGAAATGAATCTTAGGATTCATGAGTCACTATTCACAAAATGTGGATTTCGATTCACGAGTGGAATCTATGTACTGATCGATTTGCAAGATCTATGTACTTTTGTCCCTATTGCCTCCCTATTTTCCTATAGTTTATAGAATTTCATGAATTTTTGCTGTTCCACTTCAATCTTTTTTTTTTTTTTTTTTTTTTTTTGTGAGTTATCAGTATTATTTTTTAACTTTCCCCCATATTTATTTTATAAGGAGTTTCTTGAACAATCAACTAAAGGAGTTTCTCCAAAAAATTCTCTACTATTATTGAGAGTTTCAAAGGGGATTCCCTTGCCAGTTCTACCCAGAAGAGAGATGTCCACCTCGTTGGATGGAGTAGGCCAAGAGATGGGGTGGTGAAGCTGAATACGGATGGCTCCTGTCTTAAAAGTGGGAAGATTGCCGCCGGTGGTGTTATTAGAGATGCGGGGGGCGCTTGGCTGTCTGGGTTCACCCAGAACCTGGGGGTGGGCTCCTCCTTTTCAGCGGAACTCTGGGGCATTCTCTCTGGTATCAAGCTTGCCAAGAGTTTGGGCATTAAGAGGTTATCTGTGGAGTCTGATAACATGGAGGCCATCAAGATGATTTCTGAGGATCATGCTATTTGTCTTAATAGCCGCAACCTTATTAAAGCTATTAAAAGGTTTTGCTCTTCCTTTGAGTTCCTTAAGTTCAGCCACATTTTCAGAGAGCAAAACCGGGTTGCGGATCGATTGGCGGCGGCTGGTCACGAGGGGATGTTAGGCGTGTCTACCCTTTCTTGACCCTCCTATCTTTCTTTCTTCTCTTAAAAGAAGATAGAATTGGGATTAACTTTCCTAGGCTGATTCCAGGTCAGGTGTTTGTTGTTTTGTTTTTTTCTTTTCCTGTTTCTACCAAAAAAAAAAACTAAATGGACTTAGAATTTTTACTTCTAAGGGTGTTTGCGGACTGAAATCCTCTCTTCCTTTTCTTTTGTCCTTTATCCTTGGTTGGTATCCCATTAGCAAACCAATATTCCCTTGAAAGTTAGGCCATTTTTGGTATGAAGGAATGGGGGAAGGATGGAAATTACAAATTTCAATGCATGTACCTAAACTTAATTAAGTCCACCCTTAATTGTTGTAAGTTGTTCCATTTACTAAAGAGTTGGTGAAATTAGTTAACTCGAATAATCAAGGCCAGGTATGAAAAATCTGCATTCTATCTTCAGTTGTACTATTCCAAACAACAACAACAACAAAGCCTTAGTCCCGAAATGATTCGGGGTCGGCTAACATGAACCATCATATAAAACCGTGAAATCAAGTCGTGTCAGCGATACAAATTCTCTCCCTCCACTCTTTCCTATCCACTACCATATTTTCCGCAATCCCCAATAAACTCATATCACTCTCGATCACCCTCCTCCAAGTTTGCTTAGATCTTCCCCTAACCCTCACCACTACATCCCTTTGCCACTCTTCGGTTCTCCTAACCGGCGCATCAAGCGCTCTACGTCTCACATGGCCAAACCACCTTAGTCGGTTTTCTCTCATTTTATTCTCAATAGATGTGACCCCTACTTTTATCCTAATTATTTCATTACTCACCCGATCCTTTCTTGTATGACCACACATCCATCTCAACATACGCATCTCCGCCACCAACATCTTATGGATGTGGCAGTGTTTCACTGCCCAACACTCCGTACCATATAACAATGCTGGTCTAATTGCCGTCCGGTAGAATTTTCCCTTCAATCTATTAGGTATGTCGAGGTCACAAAGGAAACCCGTAGCACTCTTCCACTTCGACCAACCAGCTTTAATCCTATGAGCAACATCTCCATCTACTTCTCCATCCGTTTGGATAATAGATCCTAAATACCGGAAGCAATCCGAGGCCTGAACAACTCTCCCATCTAGGGTGATTGTCCCTGCCTCCCTACTCCTATGGCCGCTAAACTTACACTCCAAATATTCTGTCTTACTTCGGCTCAACTTAAAGCCTCTAGATTCTAGAGTTTGTCTCCATAGTTCCAACTTCCTCTCCACTCCTTTCGTCTCATCAACCAACACAATATCATCTGCAAACAGCATGCACCATGGTATACCATCTTGAAGTGAACTTGTTAGTTCATCCATAACGATAGCAAAAAGAAATGGGCTTAGTGCGGAACCTTGATGCACTCCAATCGTAATAGGAAACTCTTCAGTCTTCCCAACGCTAGTACGTACACTCGTGCATGCTCCCTCATACATGTCTTTTATGATGTCAATATATTTCCGCGAAATGCCTTTCCTTATCAAGGCCTACTAAAGTACTTCCCTTGGTACCTTATCATATGCTTTCTCCAAGTCAATGAAAACCATATGCAAGTCTTTCTTCTTATTTCGATAGTGCTTCATTAATTGTCTCATTAGATGGATGGCTTCCATAGTTGATCTTCCCGGCATAAAGCCAAACTGGTTTTCCGAGATCTTCACCGTCCTCCTTAGCCTTTGTTCGATCACTTGCTCCCAAAGTTTCATAGTGTGACTCATTAATTTGATTCCGCGATAGTTGGCACAATCTTGGACATCGCCTTTGTTCTTATACAAAGGGATTAAGATACTTTTCCTCCATTCTGATGGCATCTTATTGTTTCTCCAAATTTTGTTGAAGAACGTCGTCAACCATTCGATTCCTCTTTCTCCCAAACATCTCCAAATCTCAATAGGAATGCCATCAGGTCCTACTGCTTTCTTCAACTTCATCTTACTTAATGCAATTTTGACTTCACCCTTTTGAATTCTCCGCAGGCATTCATGATTTATCATATCGTGATGGATACTTATATCTCCAACATCTTGTCTGCGATCTCCATTAAATAAGTCATCAAAATAGGACCTCCATCGTTCCTTGATATCCTTATCTCCAACTAGGACTTTCTGGTCCACATGCTTCACACATTTAACTTTTCCGAGATCTCGCGTCTTCCTATCTCTCATCCGAGCAATTCTATATATGTCTCTTTCCCCTTCTTTCGTATCCAATCTTGTATACAGATCCCGATTCACCTTTGCTCTAGCATATCGTATGACCTTCTTTACTTCCCTTTTAGCCTCTTTGTATTTTTCGTAGTTCTCGTTACTCCTACATTTCCCCAATATTTTATAGGATTCTCGCTTACTCTTTACTGCTTGTCGTACTTCTTCTGTCCACCAAGATGTGTCCTTACCCCGGTGGCATGCTACCTTTAGATTCCCCTAGAACTTCCTTCGCTACTTCCCTTATACTATGCTCCATCTTAGTCCATATCGAATCTATATCTAAATCCATATTACAAGTCCAAATATCTTTTTTGGTCATCTCATCCACAAATTTTTGTTAATTCTCCCCTTGCAATTTCCACCACTTAATCTTAGTCTCTACTTGTGGTGTTTGTTTTCTTATACATTTCCTACTTCGAAAATCAAGCACCACTACTCTATGTTGGGTTGTCGTACTCTCACCAGAGATCACCTTACAATCAATATAACTCTTTCTCCAAGCACTCCTTACTAAGAAGAAGTCAATTTGGCTCGCATTACCGCCACTCCGATAAGTCACTAAGTGGGATGTTCTCTTCATAAACCATGTGTTCATGATACTCAAGTCATAGGCTGATGCGAATTCCAAAATATCATTTACTGCTTCATTCTTATCTCCAAAACCATACCCTCAATGAACACTCTCAAACCCATCCCGCCTAGAACCCACGTGTCCATTGAGATCACCCCAGTACCATTTTTTCATCCCTAGCAACCTGTTGCACCACTTCCTCTAAGTCCTCCCAAAAAGCTTGTCTTATAGAGACATCTAATCCTATTTGTGGCGCATATGCACTAATGACATTCACAACCTCATCCCCTATCACTAGCTTAACACTCATAATTCTATCGCTCTTCCTAGACACCGCTACTACATCATCAATATACTCCCTATCAATAAGAATACCTAGCCATTTCTACCCTTATCCTTTCCTGAGTACCAAAGCTTATAACCCCAAGGAGCTATCTCTCTAGCCTTGGCTCCAACCCACTTGGTTTCTTGTAGGCACATTATATTTATTCTCCTCCTCTTCATAACATCTACAATTTCAGCACCCCCTACCCCTACCCCTACCATTACCGTGGACTAGCTTATTTACCCGCAACCCTTGCATATTTGACACCACCCCCGGGTCCTGGAGTGGCGCGCCGCTTCGGGGCGACGACCTAGCAACCCTTGCACATTTATCACTACACCCGGGTCTAGGAAGTGCAGCGCGTCGCTGAGTAGGGAACGCCCCAACGGTATTTATATCATGGTTCATGTCATAAGATGTGGCTAAGTTTTACGCTGGCCGCCACAAACCTACCGCAACCCTCCTCCTTTGTCCGGGCTTGGGACCGGCTGTAAAGGCCACCAAGTGAAATACTAAAATCCAGTAGTTCTTTGGGTGCAGCCTGAATGTGATGATCATCCAATAACAAACCTGTTCAAAATATTATAGGATGCATTATTGTTGCCATGATTAATAACTGGTAGTATGTTAATGATAAAATATGATGGTTGCAGAGCAATGAAGATGCGAAGCAATATGTTCACTTGTTGAACTCTACCCTGACTGCGACAGAGAGGACCCTATGCTGCATACTGGAGAACTACCAGAAGGAAAATGGTGTAGAGATCCCAGAAGCTTTGAGAGGATATATGGGTGGAAAATCCTTCATGCCTTTCCAAAATAACCCTTCAACTGAAGCCAAGGGGAAGAAATCCAAGGCCTAGCCTCCCGACCCAACGTCTCTTCATTACTCTTTTGTCCGGTTTAGCATCTCAAATTTGCAACAAAAAATGTTACTGGAAGTGTTATTTTGAAGACCATCTTGTCATCTGTGACATTTGTAACAGTGTAGGATTTTAAAACAAGTTCATAAGAGTATAATAGTGAATAATCTTTGTATTACTAGAGAGTATCCATTTCATGTTGTTAATTGCAACATCACTGTCAAGTTGAAGTTGCATGAAGCCTTGGCTTTTTTCAAGTTTTTATTGTGGAATTTTTCATGTCAAATTTCTGCCCTGAATTTGTTAGGAAACTTCCTATCATGCTTACCAAACCAGGCTACTCAAAGGACTGACAAAGTTTACTTCAGAGTTCTTTTTTTTTTCTTAAAGAAAATATATATTTTCTTGTTATAATATAGATATATTTGCTAAAACAGTTTAATATAATAAAAATTTAGCATGATATCTACTATTAGGGGCGTTAACAAGCTGAACTGAGACAGAGTTTGGGTAGGTTCGACTCAACTCAAATTTGTACTTAACTATAATACTTTGTTATTTAATTTCAGCTTTCATTAGAAACTTTGACTTTAAACTTTTAAAAAAAAATTTACATATAATTTGCAACAAATTTATTTTGAATTAAAAATTAATGAAATATATATAGTTTTTAAAAATAGAGCATATTAGTCAATTTTGATGTCGAGCTTAAGGAAGTTAAGGCTCGGTTCGGCTCGTTAATATCTTATGTTGATTCTGTGATTGAGTTGAGTCTTCTTAAACTGAGTTTTGAGTGAGCGGAGGTCGAATAGTTTGCGCAGCTACTTTGATTTATTAAACCCCTGTCTACTATTAAGAAATCTGTATAATTTCATATTTTGAATTTCAATATTAGATAATTTAAGTAATTTCGTGAATTTATTTCATTTGGAGACTTACTAAACTATTTAGTTTGTTATTATTATTATGTCATATTTAATCTAAGTTTAACTACTAAGTATAAAAAAGAAAACATAAATTTTTTTTTTTTGAAATAAAACACTTCTTAATTACTAGAATCGGAAGAAAGAACAACAATGAGATAGAGTGGTGGACATGCCCACACACTATGAATAGATTGAGAATTGGCTGCCTTAGTTAAGAGATGAGCGGCCGAATGAGATTGCCTAGCTCTTCTAAGATACTAACACCAGACAAAATTACCTCAAAAAAATATGAATTATATGGCAGAGAGTGATTTAATAAGTTAATAACTTGCAAGCAGTCAGATTGAATCTCCACAGATTCTCGAAAGAAATTCTTCAACTAGTAAAAAGCTTCCTAAATTACAATGGCCTCAGATAGGCTGAGATTAAAAATTAAATTATTTGAAAGAAACAAAAATTAAATTATTTGAAAGAAACAAAAATTTACTAAATACAAATGAAACTCTGTTTGATCAGTGTGGGTCATCGAGTTTTTGGCAGTTCCAATTTTATCCATAATTTTGTCAACAAAATTATTTTTACTCCTAACGTTATCAAACAAGATCAATTTTATCCCCAATGTTAAACAAAATCAATTTTACCCTTAACGTTGTCAAACAAAATCAATTTTGTTCCTACATAACATAAAATTTAAACAAGTCTATTTTATTATTAGTTAACTCGTTATTTAATATCACATCAGAATTTGCAAACATCAATTATGTATATATTTTGTTACTAACACAGTTATAAACAAAATGTCAAAATGACAGAGATATTTACATAAAATGTTTACTATGTTATTAAAATAGGTATAAACAACCCGTCAAAATACACATAATTGTATTATTTTATCTCTAAACTTGTTCGGAGATCCGATATAATGGTCACATAATTGTCAAATCAGTCCGTTCAAACTTTATGTTTTATAGTGGTAAAATTTAACTTGCTTAATAATATTAGAGATAAAATTACATAATTTCATATGTTAGAGGTAAATCTACATTTCTCCGAAAACATTAAAAACAAATTTAGTTATCCCTAAAAAAAACATTACTGGGTACGGTTGTAACGAGTAGGATAGAGGTGGTACATTACTATATTTATTAAGTCTTGATCACATGCACCTTAATGAGCAAGTAGAATTTGCTCATTCACCATTAGATCTAAGCTTATTAGAATCCTAAGGTGGAGATTCAAAGCATCCTGAGGCTTAGATTTAATAAGCCTATATCTAACGGTGAATGAGCAAATTCACTTGCTCATTAAGGTGCATGTGAAAATTCCTGTTATTATTATAGGATTATTGCGGGGCGGAAAGGATATTTTTCATTCCCGTCTGTGTCCCAACTTGTGGGTTAAAAAGCTTCCTTGGCTTGTGGAATATTTTTTTTTGTTTTTTGATTCCTCACAACTGTTAGAATAAATTAAGTTGACAACCCTAAAAACGAGTACATATAAACAGTTAACTAAGAAAAAACTATTAGGACCGTTTGTTTGTAACGAGTTTTATAATGGGATGTCCATTATATTAAAAAAGGTTATTATAACCATATTTGATTGCATATTAAAATTTTATTGTAATGGAATGAGAAATCTATATATTAAATTTTGTTTAACAAATCGTCGTTACATAAAAAAAAATGGTTTGAATTGTCATTACATCGTAAACATGTAATCCTAATTTCTATCTTTAAAGTTCAATCTAACCTCTCATTTGTCAAATCTCACTTCTTCTTTTTTTGGTAGGAAAGGGAAAGAAAAAACAACAAAAAACCAACACCTAACCCAGGATTAGCCTAGGGAAGCTAACCCCCACCCGATCATCCGACAGAATCGAACAAAGGAAGTTCGGAGGAGAAGAGAAGGTTGAAATTCCTGGCATCCTATCATGGCCCTCCGCAGCAAGGCGATCAGTCACTCTATTCTGCTCCCTGTACACATGACAAAAGGAGATGGTATCGAAAGAAGAACACAATCTTCTGATCTCTTTAACAAGGTTTTGGTTGCTCAAGCACATAACTTTGTTGTTAGCAATCATATTAACTGCTTCAAGGTTGTCAGAATCCACGAGCAGCCTTTTTAGCCCCAGATCAATGGCCAATCTAAGACCAGAGAAGATATCCCAGAGCTCTGTAGAAAAGGAAGATTCCATCCCCAAATTCTGAGTAAAGTCAGACACCCAATTGCCCTCCAGCATCTCTCAGAACCCCTCCAGCCGCAATTCTGCCGTCCACAAGACACGAGCCATCGGTATTTAATTTCACAAACCCTTCCCCCGGTCTACTCCAACCCAGAAGATGCTCCACCGGTCTCTGGCTAGTACTGGCTAAATAATCCCCTTTGAAGCTATTGATAATAGTGTTAATTTTCTTGGAAAAATAGTCAGACAGATTAGGAATCACTATAGCTTTTTCTCCAAACACCTCAGTATTCCTCCACCGCCAAAGCTGGTGACAAACAACGGAAAAAAGGATAGCACCATGCTCCATTTGAGGCAATAACAAACCATTAACACCATTTAACAACCAATCGTTCTCAGAGTGGGCAAAGAAGTTAGGTAGCAACTCGCTCGGAATCACTTTCTTCCACACATTCTTACTCATCGCACAATCCCTGAGAACATGACAGATGGTTTCTGCCTGAACTTTGCACCTACAACAAGTATCTGCCTCAACTAAATGGCGTCTCTTCCTTTCCACATTAGTTAGCAACCTATTCTTAGCGCTAAGCCATAGGAAGCTCCTAATGCGATAAGGAACTTTTAAAGCCCAAATATTCTTCCAAGAAATAGAAGGAGGGGTATCCAAGTTAGGACTGAAAAACTGAAAACGAAAAAAAAAAACAAAAAAATAGTGGAAAATGAAAAATAAGAAAAAAAATGTGAAAAAAATAGTATAAAAACACGGAAAACTATATATTAATTTCGCGTTTTTCATGTTTTTTTTGTTGATTTTAATTGTGTAAATAAAATTTTACGATTATATTTACTAAGCAAACATAATTATTGTAATGGTAATTACATTTCATCATTTTTTTTATTTGTCAACCAAACATAGTAATAAAATAACTATTTACATTACATTGCGTTACGACACACCAACCGGTTAACCATTACTGATTTATCATAGATTTTTTTTATCTATAATTATTCGTCTAAAAAATTAATACAGTATATAATTATTTAAATACGTAACATTAATATATTTCAATTTCTCACATGCTAATATTAACAGATGATGTATAGAACTTTTGACATTTAACTAGCCTAACAAAATTTTCCATGTAGATACTTAAATCATACACCAATTTATTTTTAAATATCTTTTAATAATATTCCTCTTAATCGACTGTGATTTGGATTGAAATTATAGTCACCCGGAAAATACAAACACAGTTTATGTAATGTTATCAAAATCAGTCAAAAAGATTTAACAAAATTTACAGTTTTGTTTGCTGGAGTCGGTCTACATATCAAGTGAGGAGGAGGGCCAATCTAAATTCCCATTCCCTGTCTGGTTTGCATTAATATTCCAAGCTCCTTCTGCAATCTCATCAAACAATTGATCCCATCCCCAACTCGAAAATCCCAAGAAAAACCAGTAGTCACTTACACTCTGATTTCCCGATTTCAGTTGCTCTATTTCGTTCAGTGTGGCTGTTTGATCAACAAAGTGTATACCTGCTGCAACCTCTGGGTATTCATCTCCAACTGCTCTTCTAGTTAAAGCAACAAGCGGCATTCCTCGTCTTATAAGCGGACCCCCAAAAGAAAGAGGAGCCTCTTTCACAATTTCTGAACCTTCATCCAGATCTTCTACAGCATCCCATCTTATAAGCTTATTAAAGATCAGACCTTGAAATCCTGTGGATTTATCCGCCTTTATAATAACAACCATTGATTTATCGAACGGGTGGACGAGTTTATCAGTGGCAACAAGGATTGAACCAATCAAAACTTCAGGATCATGCTCGTCTTTCGATCTGGAAGCTTTCATCTGACTATAATATACAGTTCTTTTCCCCATCTGGTTTTTTAATTGGATTTCAAGAGATTTGTCCGTTTTAATCGAAGCTTCTCCTTCAGCTGTTGCAATTGCTGCATCCTTAAATTGATTCCTGCCTCTTTTTTCAGCTACAGAAGGTAAGATCCCTACATCATCAGAAAGAACAAAGTTATGAAAAAAAAAAAAAAAAAAAAAAACAGGGAAAATGAAGCGAAAAAGATAACATGCTTAGCTTAGCTCCTCCAAGAGTATACCAGAGTCTAAACTAAATATAATATGATAAGAGCAATTATCTCAAAAATGTAATTTTTCTTTAAAATGTAAAGCTATGAAAAAGAATTTTTCAAATGTTGGCTAAGTGACCAAATGCCTCCTAGCCAAGCTGCACCAATATCGAATTCAGCATGCAACTCAAATGGATAAGTTGGAGAATTGACCATTCGAGAAACGGAACAAACAGAATGAGCCATATTAAAGGCAAAATAACTTCATTTCAGAAAGCATTCTGAGAATCAAATAGAAATATAATCCAATTTCCACAATTGATCCAAGTAACTGTTAGATATGAATTCAAATAGGATGCTGAAAGGTCTGCGCGTGATCTTATTCTTATGTAAGATTGACAAGGTTTATTGTGCTGATGCTGAACTGTATTTGCTAGTGCTTCACTATCCACCATAATAAAATGAAAAAAATTACTTCTAAAACTGAATGAAAATGTATGGCTCAAAATAAGAACCAAAACACAAATTTATTAAGAAATCCTATGCAATTTGATACATCGAGCTTGGCCCTTTGATTAAATATGTTGTGTATGAGAAATACTTGGAATCAAGACCGACCTTCATATGCATCACCTTTTTTTCTTTTACAATGAAGAATCCATGTGTGTGTGCAAATGTGCATGATTATGATAATCCTGATAAGAAATGTCGAAAAAGAGGAAACTGATAATATATTCTACAGATAAAAAAATTAGCGGGATCAGTCAAGATAAGGACCAGGCCAGGCACACTGTGCACAGGAACAGAATAGTAACTTCAGGCAACCGTAAAAGGTTAAAAGAGCCAGGAGAAAAGACGTCCCCAATACTTCCCATTTCTAATGCATCAGGCGAGAGCTGTCAGAACATGCCGTACCCCAGGCAACCTTGAAACAATTGTTATTCCTCACAACCTATATACCCTTTCATTTTACATATTTCAACTAATTGCAAAAAGAAAACGAAAAATAAAAGGTATTTAGGACATTTTGAAAATTCTTTTTCCTCCAGAGTCATAACCAGAGAAATGAGCAAGAATATGCTTATTTACGATTTTTCTTCAAATAAACAAATCTCAGTGCAAGTCCTGACAAAATCTGTTAACATGTATATTTGCAGTTCTTTCAAATTGTGTACAATCAATTACTTTATAACTTCATGATATAGCTTCCGAGTTCAAAGCTATCAATTTCCAAAAATTAGTTGTGTTTGCAACACCAAAAAAAACAAGATGTGTTTGTAACTATTTTGTATTCTCACTATTAATAAAAAAAATCATCTCTGATTCTTGGCACTGAGAAAGAACAGATGGTGGCTTTAACAAATTTCTACTAGCTCAAGACTTCAAGAAATATTCATAAATTAGTAGTCCACAATAGATGCAACATAACAGCTCAGAGGTGTCCTTAACTCCCAGTCATTACATTCGAAGAATAATTTGAGCATGAAAAACGAGCTCTTTATAAAACAGATTACCTCTATCACCGATGAGATGATGTGAGCTACTTCCATGATCAACTACAAACTTAATAACATCAGCTACTGCCATGTCTCCTTCATAAGGGACAGGGGTTTTCCTTTCTGCTGGAAATAACAACAAAGCAGGATAAACCTCCCTCTGCATTTCCCACATAAAAATAAAGTGAGGATTTCACAGGTTAAATATAAAGGTAAGCTAAAAAAATGAACTTTGTTGTTTGAACGATTTGCAAACTCAGTCCCCGAGGTTTAAAAGTTTGCAAACAGGTACGTGGTGTAACACTCCGTAAGCAAACATGGGAAAACTCTGTTAACCCCGTTAAATTAGTGAGGGTAATTTCATTTTTTTCGATTTATTTTAGTTTTAATATTTACCATTCAATTTTGTTTCTCTCTCCTCATCATCGTCCTCTCTTTTCTCGCGATTGTCTCCTTCACCCTTTCCTTACCACCATCTCTCTGTCTCCTTCATATAAATCAACTGTTTTGTTGCTTTTTCGCTGATTTTAAAAAGATGGATTCAGGAAAACCTTTAGAGAAAACCCCTCTACAACATCTCCATCAGGTCCCTTCATCGAAATCGCAATCTGACCAATCCATCTGTCAAAGTGTTGGAGCAAAATATCTCCACCAAAAAATTGTGAGCGCTGCGCCATCTCCACGAGCATATGGATTTTATATTGCAACAACTTCATCGCTTTACTTGAGATTCAATTCTATTTGTGGATCTCTGAGTGCTAATTAAATTTGATTTTTGTTGGTGGTCTTCCCACCCTGTTTTTTGTAATTCCTTCATTTCAGATGATTTTTCTGGGAGGGATCAGTTTGTTTTCGCTAAATTCTTTCCCTTGTATTTCTTTGATTCTCTTTTAATAATACTTGGGCCTAGTCGTTTTGATTGGTTCGCGGTTGGTGTCAACTTTGTTGGAATCTTCTGCCTCCTAAACTTCTTCTAGCTCCAGCCTTTAATTAAAAGTTAGGAATTTCTCATGGATTAGTCGTTTGTACTCAGTAGGCCATACACTTTTCTTCAGTTTAAATTCGATTTCTTTAATGTTCTTCGATTTGTTATTATTTGAATTATAAAAGAAATGAAGTTATTCTGGATATTTTTGCTGTTAATTTTCCTCAATAATTAATTCAATATTTTAATGTATTGTTTAGTTATTACTTCAATCGATTACACTTTTTTTTTATTGCATCAGGCGAGGAACAAGGAAAATGATTTAAACAAAAAGACATGGAACAAAATGTTTTGCAGACATGGAAATGAATGAGATTGAGAGGTACAAGGAAGATGATTTAAACTATGAAGCACGGACACGGGTGCAGACGCGGGTGCGGACACGGCAAACGGCATTTTTAGAAAATATGAGACAGGGTGCGGCGGGGACACGGCAAATTTTATATAATTAATTATATATATATTAGATATAAAAATATATAAAAAAACATGCTAAATCACAAATCGGAATCGTGATGTTAGGAGAAGAACGCAGGAGAAGAACGCAGGAGAAGAATCGCAGCGCATGAGAAGGAACCCAGGAAGAAGAAATTGTTTCTGATTATTCCCAAACAAAAACGAAATCGTGATATTAGGAGAACTGCGATGTACGCAGCACAGGGGTTGAAATCGCGATTTGCGCAGGAAGGAGAGAAGACCTAATTCTAATTCGTGCGATAGAGATTAGAATTTAGGATTTTTGACAAATTGCATAATTGATCCTTAAATTTTATAAAAAAATTTTAAAAAAACCCTAATTTTTAACTTTTTTTTACCCCAGCCGTGTCCCGTCGTGTCCCCGCCGAGTCCCCAGGTCCAGCGAGTCCGACTCAGCCACGGCGACCCCGGGGAAGAGTCCGTGCTTCATAGGATTTAAACAAAAAAACAAAATTGCCCTTACTCATTTAACGGTGTTAACTGATTTTCCCTGTGCTTGCTAACGGAGTGTAACACAAGGTACCCGTTTGCAAACTTTTAAACCACCGGGATTGAGTTTGCAAATCGGTCAAACCACTGGTTTATTTTTGTACATTTCTCTAAATATAATGTAAAAAATAAGCACCAGATCAAAGTTTAAAAACTAGCCAATAAATGAAAGCAAGTATCTCTCAAAAAAAAAAGAAAAGAAAGGGCAAGTAGAGCAAGAGATTATCAACTCATAGTTAATATTTATCTATGAGTAACTGAATAATTGCAATCAGTGATTAAATCCCAGGAAGGAAAAGTAAAATGTTGAATTTCATATACGTCCAAAATTATAAATGATATAGCCCAGCCTTACAATTAATCCAAAGCAAAGAGTTATTGATGAATGGTTTTTGCTTCTTTCATGAATGAATGCAATTATATTGTAGAGCTTATGCCTTCAAGCTTATCATCAGTTGATGGCCAATTTCTGTAAGATGGAGTGCATGAGCAACCTACAATCTAGGATCTCTAAAACATATTGTCAAACTGTAATACATAAAGATGGCAAGAATGAGTATTAGTCATCTTCAAGAGGTACCTTAGCTAAATGTTTATACAAGAACTATTTCCTTTTTTTCTACAAAAGCAAGAAACTTTTATTCAATTTATAACAGACCTTATAGGAAGATTTCATTTTATCAGCTACAGGAGTAATTCCCACAAATGTATTTACATTATATAATTCAATAACATTTAATATGTAGAAGCATAAACCACAATCATATACAACTTAAACACACCCAATCAGCTGAAGGTCAATTATATCAGGGAACACTAACTACTATATAATTTCAAAAATGTCCTATAGCGAGAATGTATGATGTAAGATTTGGCGAGAAAGATACCTGATTATTTGTTTTCAGAATCAAACTGCAATCGTTCAATGTGCAATCCATAAGGAAGATTTTGGGGAACTTCACAGCATTCTTTAGGTTATCTGCCACATGTTACCAAATCTGTAAATATTATATCAATTCATAAGAAAAATAGATAAAAAGAGGGTAATAGGCTGAACTACTTCGTAGTGCATTTGAAAGAAGGGTGGGATATAAATGGAAGGTAATCAGTTACAACCATTAATCTAACCAATTCGGGGATTCGATGGAGTCAGATAGAAGGGTATTAAAGTTTTGAAGTTATTTACTCATGTTTGTCAGATATTAATATGGATATTGGCCTTAACTATCAGCTTGAGTTTTTAGTTCAATTGGTTCCATGACATTGTATAAGGTCTCTTAGACCAAGCGATCGAGGGTTCGAATCCTGACAACCCCATTAGTTGATTTAAATTCAACACATCGTAAGATGGCCTTTGTTGTACACGCTTCAAATCCAGTGGCCCTGTGTTGTACACTCTTCAAGTCCTGTGTTATTAACATGAATTAGGACTTAACTATCAACTTAAACTTTTAGTTCAATTGGTTCCATGACAATGTTTAACATCACACCTCCTTGAAAAGAGGTCAACTCATTCCTACCCACCCTTTCATGCTTTCGGTCCATATTTGTTCCTTTTGACCAATTTATTTCCCTCTCCATCACTCCCAAAACCTCTAAGTAAGTGTATGAACTTCCTCTCCCACCTCAATAAGCAAAAAATTTTATTTATAAATAAATTGCAAGCAGTCAAACTAATCTTGCATTTCAAACATCAAACACGGGAAAAAGAGGAAAAAGAAAATCATCCTTGGCTCTCACTCCAAACCAAAGGACACACACTACAAATGGACATACTTAACATTGTAGTTTGTTCAGCTTAAAATCCTCTACTTATCGGGTAAATTACACCCATGTCTCCTCAACTTTGCCCTCACTTTCATTATGGCCCCTGAACTTTGCATTTTACTAACATCATGGCCGCTTTTACCGTTGATCAAGTCAAAATGACTGATGAAGACCTCAAAATGGAAAGTACAAGAATTAAAGTTGTTTAGAATCACATTTTCCATGGAACCATTGTTTTCGATTTTTCAAATCACCATTTTCGAAGCTTTCTTTCTAATAATCAAACAACATCTAAATAATCTCAACACCAAAAGGTTCAAGAAAAGTTTATTAAAATATTATTTCCTTTAGCTCTACAATGCAGAGTTAAAAGGGCACATTATGTTAGTAAAGTGCAAAATTCAGGGGCCACAACGTCCAGTTTTGAAGTTCAAGGGCCATAATGGAAGTAAGGGGAAAGTTGAGGGGCCATGGGTGTAATTTACCTCCAATTTATCATATTTCGGGAACAGGGATTCCTTGCCTAACAATTGAAACTCAACAATTAAGCAGATTTCAGAATATGCATAATAAAGCTTGCACGTAAGCTTATTCCTAAAAAAATTCTGAAGGAAAGTTAAAATAATTTCTCGATCTAGACTACAACAGATGTCTAACCCATCCATTTTTATGTCCCCTAATCAAGCAAGTAGAGAAGCATTTTTATGAAAAGCCAAACAACTTCAGAAGTAGTAGAACATGATTAACCATGAGAAAAAGTAATGGCACTTTAGAAAAGAATGTACCATCTTTATGCAATATTTCCCGATCCAAAGATCCTGTCTTCAATATGTATACTTTTATGGCTCGACATACTTCACGAACAACTAACTCCATTCTTTGGCAAAATCCACACCAGCTATTGCTAAAGAGAATCAGCACATCCTCCTTCCAAGGGTCAGAAGCATTGCCGTTGTCCGATTCATTAAAACCAAGAACCTGCTCAGAGAAAGTTTGAGACGTAATTCGAGGGACGGAGTCTGCCTCATGGAAATCGACATTAAGAAATGGTGGAGAAGGTCCTTCTTTAGAGTTTTCAGATGCAGACTCAGAGTGTTGGTATGGTATAAGAAGTCCATTAAGAAATCTGTAAAGAAAATCCTCTACTGAAGAATAGTTGAAAATTTCATGCTTGGGGAACACATAATGCAGCTGCGAAATGGGATCAATTATTACCAGAGATGGAATCCTTGTCCCATCAGTCAAAGCTCTTAGTAACCGATAGTTTCCCTCAGAAACATAAAAAGAACCCCCAAAACTACGAAACTTAAGCTCTTCTTCCTCTGGTAGATCCACTTGGACATAACCTTTTTCTTCAGTTCTTTTTACATCTTCAGAAATAACTAGCCCCTCATCTGACACAAGCTGATCAGATGTTTCAGAAAGAGTGGGTTCACTTACATCCTGAGAAGTGTAATGCAATTCTTTCTTATGTTCTGAAGCAGAATCTTTGTTCATATTACCACCAGTGCTAGCAAAGTCTTCTTCTGATGGTGGAGCTGAAACTTGTGTAGACTCCACCTGAGGCTCTAATGGTAATTTATCTGCAAGCTTAATGTCCATATCATCAGATAAAAGGCGGAAACCCACTTCTTTTGCAACTGAACTTAATTTTACTTCCTTCTTTTGCTGAAGAAGGTATGTCAAGATTTCTTGCAAGGAACTGCCCTGTAAATCTGAAGCCAAATTATCTAAAATAGCATGCTTCCCATCATTTACGATCATGACAGACATTTTCTCCTTTAATTTAACCTTCTGAGCCATTGGAGATAGCTTTAACTTAGGATGTCCAGCTATACTTTTATAATCTTGTAAAGCTTGAGCAGAAGATTTCTGAGACTTGTTACCATTTTCCTGACCCTTCTGGTCTGACACTTTATGCTGCAGTGCTAATTTTCTTAATATATCAAGAGCTTCCTTGCTGTTCCTTTTAGTTTTTGATGAGTCTGAGAATCTGTCTACAAACAGAAGCACCGATGGCTTATTTGCATGTATAGCTGGATCTAGATCATGTCCATCACGCTCCAGCTAAGTGATGTAAACGAAATCCAGTCAATAAAATAGAAAACATGCTTTGGTGAACCAAAATAAAGCAAAACTTCAAAAACGTTATCATAGATAAAAGAGATAAAAGGAAATTAGCGCACAAAAATAAACATGAAGCCATTAGCGGCTATAAAATACTCTCCATATTAATAGGACTTAGAAATATTTTATTACTTATATCAGTGCTCTAAGTAAACATCAGAAAGAAATTCAGGGAAAAAATGTGGCACATAGAGGCTTATAGATCTTAATTTAAATTACCTACAAGATTCATCTTCAAATTTGTACCAAGATTACACTGCATCGCAATGGTATATCAAAACAGCCTTTTCCCAAAAAATAAGATAAAAAACAAATGTCAGGTCAAAGCTACAACAACTTCGAGTTCTTTTTAACAGTGAAAATATAAATATTTAAAACAATCTCCATATATGCATTAATGTCCAGATATTTTCAAAAGAATGACAAAGTCACACAGGACTTCGGAAGAGTTTGTTTCTGACAGAACTTTCGGCCTCTCTGCCCTACCAACTCTCTCTCTCTCTCTCTCTAACACACACACACAAGCACACATTTCCTTTGCTCATAATTTGTCTCCTTCTTCATTGGGGCAATCCTACTACCGAACGGTGTAATGCCACATGTATAAAACCATATTGGTCCATAAAGTATAGAGCAAGAGATTCAAAAATAAACTGAGAGGGTCATATGCCTATTTTTCCATACACGTCATCAATCACTAAACAATAAACATAATATAGTTCATACCATTTCCTTTTCCTTTTTATCACCATGAAGATAAGAGAAATAATATACATATATATATATATATATATATCCGCAAACAAGTTGGCCTTTCTTTGGTTTTCCATCTCAACTGGAAGGGATGATGAGTATTTAATCTATTAATTGCTTTCCAGGCAAATATGCATGTATTTTGTCAAATATTAGAACTATCACTTTTTTAAAACTTAAGGTTAAATTTTCAAGATTGTAAAACCATGACTACAACTCACCTACCAAGCACAATATGCATACAAAGAGCCAACTACTAAAAGATACTCCCTCCATTCCACCTTATAAGTTATTCTAGCAAGTGAGTTTTTTCGCCAAATATACGTTGTTCTAGTTTTCCAAGAATTTCTAGTTTAGCTTTTCGGTCCAAGCATTACATTTTTGTCTTGGTCCATGTGTTTTTTAACATTCCAAGGCTTATTCCCCAACCATTACCATTACATGAGAGAGAGAAAAAATTTAGTTAACGAATGTAAATTCATTAATTTGATTCTATATTAATTGTATTTCTTAATTTGTGTGAAACAACCTAGAAAGACTTATATAATGGAATGGAGGGAGTAACAATGAAATTATAAAGGTAGCATTGGTGCCACAATGCGTTCTACACTGTGATAAGGAAAAGTTGGCATATTCAAGTTCGGTACAGAAGTATATAAAATCATACGAATCATATGTTGATAATATTGTAAACATATGATTTTTTGTAACATTATGTTTCAAAGATGCAACTACTAGAAGACTCATATACCAAACTACTCTTTCTTAGACTCCCAACGGATAATGACTCATCTTGACTTCAACAACACAAAACTAAAAGAAAAAGGTAAATAGAAGTTGGCAGCACAGCAGATCCTTCAAACTTACCTCTTTCACTATTGATTCATCATTCTTCAGTAGAAACGTCTTCAGATCATCTCCCTCTTTTAGAATCTTTGAACAACTCGGACATCCATTATAGTACAGCATTGTTGACCATGAGCCAGAATCTTCAGCAAGAAGAGATGAAACCAATGGAATTTCTGAAACCAGGCCAAACCTATACCTTTCTGAAGGCAGGAAGAGCTCTCTAGCAACATTCATGAAGCTTGAAAAGAAAGAATCGAACTTCTTAAACTCTTCAAAGGTACAAGATGATACCCCTGAATTAGCAGTCGCAATGTTTCCAGTATACTGAAAAGCAGAACTGGCATTATCTGCGCTAAATTCCCCAATCCCAGGAATTACACTGAACCCATCTTGGGTGTCACATTGAAAACTTGATTTTTCTGCCTCCTGAATATTGAAATATAAAGAATAAAATGTTTAAACATTTAACTAACCAATTTCCTTTCGTACCACTATCATTTTCCAAACATTGTGCGATTAGAAAATACCAGCCACCTTCTGGTTCTCCTTCCCTTGGGATTCTGAAATTCTAACAGTATCACTATCCAAGCCTGCTTCGGCAGAATATCCTGAGAAATCGTTTGTATTTCAATTTTGTACAAACAAAAATTCCTATAAATTCATTATAAAGGAAGACCCACCAAATACAGAAGTTCCATTCCTCTTCTTGTTAGCCAGTAACTTGCGGGTCCATCCACAAAATTCATGGAGAAGCAAAGCCTTATCAGTCGATTGAAGGAAAGTTTTCAGGTCCTCCTCAGAAGTAAGCGGCGTGAGTGGAATGTCATCTGGAGAAGCAGAGATGTAAGGAAGAATAGAAGAGATTATATTCCTGGCAACAAGTTTGCCTTGGTATTTGTAAGCAAAAGAGTGATGGTAGTATATAATCGTGATTCCATCTGTAGCTCCAATAGCATCAGCTAGAATCTTCTCTTTGTTTCTTTGCATATACATCAGCATAAGAGGACCCAAATCATCTTCCCTGTCGCTAACCAAACGACTTATTTCCTTCATTAGCGATCGAGATTCCCCTGACCCTGATTGGAAAACACGAAAATGAGCAGAAATTGAAATGTAATTTTGTTAGTGTATGAAAAAAGAAGTTAAGATAGAGGAGTAAGTACAGGGAACGGAGAGAAAGAGGAGGATGTGAGGATGCAGCCTGATCTGAGAAGAGAAGTTGTGGTTGGTAAGGATCTGCCATGGTTTGCTGCCGCCGGAGTGGGAATTGGCAGCGGATGATGATAACAAGAGGATAAAAAGCAATGAGAAGAAGAGCTTAAGGCGGTTCATAAGTTGAAACAAATAGCGTCTCTCCTTTTCAGTTTTCCGTCTTCAGTCCACAACAACTTGGACTTGTGCTTGCTTATAAAGGTCGCGTTGCTAGAGAGGAGGACTTTCCATCATTTTTTTTTTTTTTTAAATCCGGATGGTTCTCTTAATCAAAGAGTTTGAAGCTCTTAGCCGTACGAAAAGTGATTTTTTTTTTTTTTTTTTTTTTTGTAATATGGTAAGTTAAATGAAGTGGATTACTATTTACCGTTCCAAATTATTTATTACCGTCTTTTTTTAGACACTTTTGCCCTTTTAATTTTTTTAACTCAAAAACTGAAATTTTCTCAAATTTCTTCGAAATTGAAAAACTCGAACAACATTCATGGTACTAAAACACAGTAAAGAAAAAAGACTAATAATTCCCCGGATAAGTATTTCTATTTGAAAATCAAATCGAAAACACGAGTTTCTTCTTCGGATTCGGAAAAAAAAATTCATCAAAAATATATTAAACGAGTGATTCACACCATTTCGCCTATGTAGAAACGGGTGGATCACCCGTTTCTTCCTAGTGTTCAATAAAATGGGTAGAGAATAGGGATGTAAGGTAGGTTGTGGATAATATTCTCCATCCCCCGCTTTTCAATCTATTGGATATTTCCGGCCCTACAACTTAAAAAGGAACAATTTTATTTCTATTTCCATCCCACGGTGAATTTCTGATCCCTTTAGGATTCACATTCCCTATTTTGTTCTATTTTAACTTTTATTCTTTTTTTTCTTGGCATTTGACGTAGTGTAACAAAAAAAAAAGATAGAATTTGATTTGAGTGGCAAGAAAAAAAAACTTGAACTAACCTAATAACTATAAAAAAAATCATAAAAAATATATATATGAAAACAAAAAAAAAATGTTAAACGAAAATTAATCAAGGGATCCCCATCGGAGCCTATCAAGGACAAATACGAGGATCTTCATGGGACGTGAATACATATTCTCGTCCCGGCCCCGTGGGGATCCTAATTAGGGATTCCTTCTCCTTGACGAGAACATGTAATTTCCACCCAATTTACAAACATAATGGAGAATTATTTTTATATTAAGTTAAATAGGCCATTTTTCTAATATAAAGTTACATGATCATGGATTACCATGAAAACTCTCCAATTTAAAGTGTTAGAAAACTCACTCATTTTAACCACCATTTTACCATAAAAAAAACATACATATCATTTAACCTTTAAAACAAACGTATATATTTATTTGTATACTTACGTTATCTTACCTTATTAACACTTGAAACAAACATAAAGCTCGTTGTTCACTTATTCCTGTTTGTTGTTTATTGTCTGTTGTTGTTGTTGATAGATAATAGATGTTAGTTGATTTTTCTGTTAAAAGCGGTTGTTTCGAAATTTTACCAAACACTTTTTATCTCTTGCTTTTAGAATTAAAAGGCAAAAAGTAGTTCCGAAAATTGGAATCAAACGGACACTAATGGAACTCGAGGTCTCTAATTTAAGCCACTTGAAGCTCTTAGCCACTCAAATCAACATTTGAGTATTTTATTTGGAATTAACCATTTGATGTATTTGGAACAAATTTCAATATAGTTTTTATTTAACATCAATAAACAGTCATTATTTTCTAAAAATACAAAACACCCTAAAAATATTCTAAATATGATAAAATAAAATTCAAAATTACTAAAATATTATTTTCAACATTACTAAAAAAATCTAAAATAGAAAACATTATGGTCCCGTTTGGTAAGATGTAATGACCTTCGTAAAGGAATGATCATTACATTGAATGCTCAGTACCATGTTTGGTTGCATTTTACAAGTATTATTGTAATGGAATGAGAAAGCATTGAATTAAATTTTGTTGAACAAATCTTGTAATCCCCATTACATAGAAAAAATGACTTGAATTCTCATTACATGGTCATCTAACCTCTCATTTCTTAAATCTCACATCTCAATCTAACCTCTCATTCTTATAAAAAAAAACGCAAAAAGTAGAAAATCATGAATTGAAAACAAGAAAAAATGAAAAAAATGCGAAATTGAAAAAAAAAAATGAAAAACCGGAAAAATGAGAAAATGAGAAAATAGAAAAACGGTGAAAAATGTTAAAAATGGAAATTAAAAGAAACGAGAAAAATGTAAAAAAAATATATATGAAAAAGCGAAAAACTATACACTAATTATTATTGAGTTCGGTTAATTTAATTTTGTATTTGATTTCGATTCGATTTTTCACATTTTTCGTGTTTTTCACGTTTTTCATGTTTTTCATTGATTTTAATTATGTAAATAAAATTTTATGATTACATTTAATAGGAAAATATAAGTATTATAATGGTAATTACATTTCATCATTTTCTTTTTAACAGAGAGAAAATAACCACTCTTCCAAGCCAAGTGATTCTACAATTTTAGTTAATATTAACGCTAGTATTGTCCCAACTAAGGTGCAAATCCGGTCGAGAATCAGAAATCAGTTTTCCGAATAATCAGTGTATAGCTCAAGGTGTAATTGTCATGTCTTAGCCTCTCTTCTCATTGAATCAAACAGCAAAGAACAAGGACACCTCTCTTCAAAGCTTGGAAAAATAACCAATACACAATTACAGATGGTAGATGCAGCAGCAGCAGTATCAATTACAACCGAGAAATCAAAGCTCTAAATGATTATATTAGGATGTTTACCATTAAAAATCAATTTTGAATCAGTTCACTAGTTGAGAGATTTTTAAAGAAAAATGAAGCAATAACAGAGCTTTTACTTGCCTATAATGTAGCAAATCTTGAGTCCGGAAGCAGCAGGGATATCTTTAATGCTACTGCCATCTGAACTCGATGATTTAGTGGAAATTCTTCTTCGATTAGAGTCAGAATCCATTTCAAAGAAGTGTAAATTTTGGGTGGGAGATGTAGCGAGTGAGAAAGAGTGAGAGGACTTGGAGTGATTATGGAAATTACGAACGCCTGCATTGGAAGCGCGAAATGATGAATGTGGAGTGAATGGAGAGAAAGTCGTTTGGAGGAATATAAGAGAATGGAAGGTGAAAGAGGAGTGAGTAAGGGAATAGCCATTAGAGAGGTAGAGAAGCTTCTTCAGTGAGTGAGAATTGAAGAAAAGGAAGAAGACAAGGGTTTATAGAGAAGTTTTGTATGGACTGTAAATGAGGAAATGGTGTTATCATAACAGAAAACACACACCAATCACTTTGGAAAGGTGTAGATTATCAAACTTACAAATCAATTTTTCACCATTCTCTGGCCTCTTCGGAATTGATGCGCCTCACGGCGTTCGGTACCGCAAGGCTCACTAAGGGATAAGTGTACTCCGTCGTTATTGTTGAAACACCTTTCCACATGATTTTGATTTGACAAAATTATTTAAGTTAATCCATGATTAAGGGACAATTAAATTTAAGTGCTTTGATTTAATTGTACTAATATGTTTGTTCAATGTTGAGTATAAATATAAATTGAAATAGAAATAAATAGTAAGACAGGACGAAGTCAGCATAAGATCACAGCACAAGCTGAGTAGAGTGGAACTCAGCGTGAAAGAAGATAAGTTATCTTCAGAACAGAAGCTTAAAGATCAAGCTAATAAACAAAGCTGAGTGGAACGAAACTCAATATCAAATGTATAAAAGTCTTCATCAGAACTATGTCTTACAGAACGAAGCTGACCATGGAATCTGAGTAAAAAGAAAACTCAGTATCTGAATTGGCAACAATCAAAGACAACGGCTATCAAAGTCAAGCTGAGTGATCTTCAGGACATCATGAATGATCCGTTTGCTAAAAGACAAGATCCGACAACTGTCTACACCAATCCAGAACCTTGGAATTACGCAAAAGCCAATTTCGAGATGAATAGGTCAACTGTTCGATTAGCAAAAAGACAAACTGGCACAAGAAGATGAAATCTGCAAGAAGAAGACAAGCCTGACGCCTGCGGAATTCAGACGACAGGATTGGCCTGCAAAACTGAAGCTGACCAGAACTTGTCTAAAAAAGGAGCCGTTTGGATCAACGGACAAATCCAAAGTTCAAACAATTTCTGCTTCAGACCTCAACTATATAAGGATATGATCATTCTTGGATCACAAGCCGATTACAATAAGAACAAAAAAGAGTATACATACAAAGCACACAAAAGCCAAAAGAGATCTTACACCAAACTTCTATTCTTGTGTAAAAGCTAGATCGATTTTCTGTAATCATCTAAAGTGTTCTTCATTCGAAAAGAACAATTTGTATCAATTGTAAAATTGAGAGTGTTGTGCTGAGTACTCGGTGTTGAGTGCTTAGTGGTAGAGAAATCTAGGTGTTTGGTTATAGCACTTAGTAGGAGTTGAGTAGACGAATAGAGAAAGGTACTCTTGCATATTCAACTGCCTTGTAAACGGTTTGTGCTCTACCTTTAAAGAGCTCAGTATTGGATTTAAAAAGCCCGGAGGGATTCTGGGGACTAGACGTAGGCGGAGAGGCCGAACCAGGATAAGTCGTATTGAGTAATCTCTAACTCTCTCTCTCTCAATATATATGTATATATATCTGTATGTGTTGCTTGTCATATTTACTCAGCATATAAATTGTTTAAACTGACACTGAGTAAATAAGAGTGCTGAGTTGGAAGCTGACACAATAGTGTCAATTCCCAACTCATACGTAAAATAGCTCTAGTCAACATCTGACTAAAGCTGTCTTACACTATAATCGGCCGTGCTGACCAAAGCTGAGTTAACTAACTCAAGAGAATATATTAAGTCAGCTTAACTAAAACGAAAAAGTTATATTAGTTCCTAACCCCCCCTTGGAACTAATCACACGGGACCAATAGTTATCAAGTAATAAAATCTGGAAAAGTCCAGGTATCCAATCCATAGGATTTATTCCTGCAAGTATCAAGCTACTTGGTCTCAGGTGTTATCTAGGCTGTGTGGGTTTTGAGTTGGTTTTGTTTAAGTTAATCTACTCCTAGTTGGATTATTTTACTCCTAGCTAAGTTATTCTACGCCTAATTAAGTTATTCTACTCCTAATTAAGTTAAACTACGCCTAATTAAGTTAAACTACTCCTAGGTGATCTTTCACTAATGCAATTACCTAAAGGAACATGGTATGAATGATAATAATGAAGATAGGTTATTAGGTCAATTGATTAAAAACCTAATCTAAGTCACTTGTATTCAAGGCGATTAACCCTACTTACCCTCCTAAAGTCCCTAGTGCGTGATTCCCTTGTAAGGCCGAAACTAGGTCTAAGGCTCAGCAATTTGGGCTTAATCAACTAAGAGGTCGTCAATTTCCTAGGCTCTGACCAGGTCAGATTCAGCTAACAATATGTGCCAACTAGATTTTGGGGCTTTTGAATGAGTTAAACCAATTGAATAAAGCGTGAGACAAAGATTAAATAAATAAATCAATGAACAAACACAAGAGCTAAAATATTATTAAAGATGAAGTCACAGGATACAATTAGCCTAGGATTCATAGACTGTATCAAGGGATAAAAACATAATTAGATGAAAGGAGATAAGAAAATCCCTTTCAGGGAACCTGTCTACCCTACAGCCGGCTTCCTATGACTTAAGGACGGACCTTGAATAATCCTCGATGGATGGAGCTTCGGAAGTTCTTCAATGGAGGTTGAAGGAGATGGAGGAGGTGGAGATGATTCTTCAAGGGTGAAAGCTAAGGTAATTTATAATAATGAAAGATGAAAATAATTCCTAACAAATGGAACTATTTATAATGAAAAACTAAAACATATTCCTAGTGGAAAACTAATTAATAAAACCTATTCCTAATAAAAGACTAATTAATAAAAAGCTTTCCTAAGGAAAGACTAATTAATAAAAAGCTATTCCAATGGAAAAATAACTCTTCAATTATTATCTAATAAAAACTAATTTATCTTTGGGGATAAAATATAATTATTTAAATACAAAAAACCCAAAGATAATCCCTGAAAATCTGCCAAAATATTCTGCATGACTTTTATTTGATTTTGATGCGCCGAGTGAGTCTCTGATTCTGATCCTTAAAAATCTCCACATTTATCTCTAAAAATTTGCGCATAATCTCATAAAATATTATTTAGATAATTCACCCAAAATTAATTAATTATCCTACCAAAAATCCTTTTTAATTACCAAGTCAAATTTGATTTATTTTTGGTAGGTTAATTTCTTAATTTTGGGTACAGATAAAGATCAAAATAACACATAGAGATTAATTTATTAAAAGTGACAAAATACTTGACAAAAGTTAGGAATATTTAATAAAAAGCTAAAAAGTAATTTAAAAACCTAAAATTGACAAAACAATAATAAATTGCTATTAAAGTAAATAAAAAGAAAATAAAAGATACAAAATAGTCCCTAAAACTGTACTAAAAGATAGGGGTTTTTGACCCCTATCAAACCTCCTCACACTTTAAAGTTTTACTTGTCCTCAAGTAAACTAAAAAACTAAACCCGCAATCACAAGCCAAACTAGAAAACCTCCTGGGTTTACTAGGTGTCTGACACAATTTCGAGCATCTGTAATTACATGCATTCAGAAGTACAAAATAGAAACACGATATCCAAACGTCGCATTTCAATTATCACAGGTCATATTTTTAAGAAAAGGATACATGTTTAATTAAACGAGCTTAAGGGGATAGCTAAGTAAAACACCTCACCATAGGTAGTTCACTCAATTCACACATTTTTGGTGGCTAAAGTGTTTACTCTCGGCTTATGTTTTTTGTTTAGGATTACGTTGACTTTGCACGTTCATCCGAGTTCCTCTACTATGCTACATGACTCCGATGATATCAAAAACAACATCGAATTGGGGTTGTAATGTGGTTAGAAGAGGGTTAAAGGTACAACAAGGGTTAATAGTTCTAGCGCTACAAAAACAAAGTTAAAATAACTTTAGCAAATATGAAGTGACTGAACTTTTTATTTATTATTTTTTTTCTTGAGACGTTCTAATTTTTTCACACATCCTTCCAATTTGAATTTAGTGATCAAATAGATTTCAGAACCTTAACCATAAATATAAATCAAATAGATTTCAGAAACAGTAAATCAAATATTTATTTCAAACTTAAACTCAAAAATAAAAATTAACTAACAAATTTAATTAAATAAAAAGCTTCAATTGAAATTATCTCAGCTAAGTAATTAATTAACATTTAAACCTAATTTAAAGATAAAAGATTATAGGAATTTAAATAAAAAAAATGCTAAAACTTGAAATCCTATGTTAACTTTATTAAAGTTAACTCTAAAAAATTGTTTAAAAAAAAAAAAAAAAACTCTAAAAATTCAAACTACATGAAATTAATAAAAAAAATTACTGAAATTAAACATAAAAGCTATATAATCAACATTAAGAATAAATAAAAAACAACACACGTATTTGATTGAATTAACAATACAAATAGCTCAAAGTTAAAAAAGGATATATATATCGCAAAGGTTATACTTTCTATCGCACCCTTTTGACATTTATGTCCTCCTAACATTTTCAAACCAATAACCAAAAACTCTCAAATCTTCTCTAGCTTTTGACTCTTTTCATAAAACCCGACCTAAAACGACATGCCGCCAAAGGAAGGAAGGGGAAAAGGCTTAATGAATCTTCCGATAAGTTTTTTTTTTTTTAAATATGTCCGAAATCACGGGTTCCGCCTCCGAAATTGGAGGCGGAACTCGTTTTTTTTCCTAAACGGAACTCCGACACCGTTGCCACCACGGGCGGAACGGACAAACTGTTCGTTCCGCCCGTGATGGCAACGACGTTGGCCATACTTTCCACCATCAGGTGGAACGAGTGGCGCACCCGTTCCACCTGATGGTGGAACGGGTGCGCCATACTTTTAGGCTTATTCCTTAAAAAAAATTCAAAATTTAAAACACGAATTTTTAATTTAAATTTATATCGTAAGATTACTTCGTATTCGAAATCATGGTCTTCAGGAATACTCGGGTCCATTTTCGTCAAATTCGGGGTTTTAGGCTTGGGAGAGAAAGAGAGAAAAAAAAAATTTGAGTTTTTGAAAAAAATAAAACGAAAAGGGCATAAATGTCAAAAGGGTGCAGTGGATGAAAAAAAAGTTGCGGTATATAGCAGCTCACTTAAAAAATCTAAAAAACCGTATTAAGAGATAGAAGTTTTACATATATATTGGTCATTCAAAATATATAAAAAAGTCTGTATCTTACTTTGGCACTGTTTGGTAAATAGCGTTTTGGGATAAAAAGAGCGGTTTTGACCACTGAAACCGCTGATTGGAGTGTTTGGTAGAGAGAGGTTTGGGAGAGAGGTTTGGGATGAAAACGCTAATTTAGAAAAAGCTCATTTTAGGAGCTTTTTCAATTAGCGTTTTGCAATATTAAAATGGCTTAAAACACTTTTTGGCCCCTGACCTATCTAAAATTTATGCATTTGGCCCCTGACCTATTATTTGGTCATATTTGACCCATGATCTATCAAATTAGATAAAATTCAACCCATATTGAATGGAAAATTAACAGCAGTCACCAATACAAAAGCGACACATGACACATAAATAAAATTAATTTTCAACTGGAGATGGCAACGTAACTATTTTACACAGTAAAAAAATCCTAAAAACTTTTTCTAGTGTTCCGATAGAGTGAAAATTAATTTTATTTATGTGTCATGTGTCATTTTTGTATTGGTTACTACCGTTAATTTCCCAACAGAGTTAATTTTCCATTCAATATGGGTTGAATTTTATCTAATTTGATAGATCAGGGGCCAAATATGACCAAATAATAGGTCAGAGGCCAAATGCACAAATTTTGGATAGGTCAGAGGCCAAAAAGTGTTTTAAGCCATATTTAATTTATATAACACTTTTATATCATTAATTGAAATTATTAGATTATATTTTTGTTAATATTTATATATTAAGATGAATCCGTGCATCACACGAGTCAAAAACTAGTATGTCTACACAAACAGCTAATCAAATCAGCTAATGTAATCAGCTAACAGCTACCAGCTAATGTAATCAGCTAACAGCTAACGGTTAACACCTAATTCCCAAACATATAAAATTTATAGTTGAATAAAACTAGATTTTTGTAAATTTTTATTTATTCAATATTTGACTTTATAGACTTCTTAAAAATTTGAATTGAATAAGACAATAATTTTAAATTAATTAATTTTGTTTTTCTTTAAAATCCAAATGCAATAACATCCCTTTATCAAAAAAATTTTTTGTGTGCTTTTGATTCAATTGAAAATTTGGTTTAACACTTTGATGTCTTCTCCAAACAATTTTTTTTTTTAATAATTTCTATTTTACTTGGTCTTTACATAATTTTGGGACTTTTTAAAAAATGTGCCTAGTCTTGGAAATAATTTTTTATTATTTGTAGGAAGCCATAGGAAATGTAAATATCAAAGCGAAAAGTTAAAAGCAAAATACAAATAGATTGGCGAAACCACTGTAAGCGTTTAAAATGAATGAAGAGAATATCATCTCTGTGTCCCAGCTTTCACTCTTACGCACACAAGGCCAGTCTTCTTTCTCCCGTTTTCCTGGTGGCGGCTACTGCTAGGGTTTACCTGAATCCCCCGCCAACAGGTTTCTCTTCCTTTTCCTCTTCTCCGTTATCTCTTGTCGCAGTCATGCCGGGCGTTGATCCACAAGAGATGGAGTGGCCGGCGAACAAAGTCAGAGATACTTTCATTAGCTATTTTGAGCACAAAGATCATGTCAATTGGAAATCCAGTCCTGTTGTTCCTGTTAATGATCCCACTCTCCTCTTTGCTAATGCTGGTATATAGTTTTCCTTTTTTCTTCATTTCATGTTTTATTATTTAAGGATTGTGCTGAATTATCTTTTTGTTGCCAGGTTAGAATGGAAAATTCGTTTTTTTTTTTTGGTTTAATGTTGTTTTTTTGCTTGTTTTCTCCCTAATTGCTTACGTGGAATTCTATGCTTGTCTTTGATTGTATTTCTGTTTACTTATCCGATATTTTCTTTGGAATTCTGTTTAACTTTCAGTAATCACGGACTTTTGTTTCATATCCTTGTTTTATTTTTGTTTTTGTGATCTTTGAGTTCAAATATTTATTCAGCTACACCTTCTGATGTCCATGTATTTGAAAGAGGCTAGGAATGGTGCTGAAATTACTGATATATATATATATATATATATATATATCTAAGTGTTGTTGCTTTTCTACAGGCATGAATCAATACAAACCTATTTTTTTGGGTACTGCTGATCCCAATACTGCCTTGAGCAAGTTAACTCGCGCGTGCAATACCCAGAAGTGCATTCGAGCAGGAGGGAAACATAATGATCTTGATGATGTGGGGAAGGACACTTACCACCATACATTCTTTGAGATGTTGGGAAATTGGTCATTTGGTGATTATTTCAAGAAAGAGGCAATTGGTTGGGCTTGGGATCTTTTAACAAAGGTACTTGGATGCCTAAGATACTTGTAGTTTATGTTTTTCCATTGATTTACTTTTAATATTTTCTATATTCCTTTTGGTTATCATAAGTTGAGATACTGAGCTGCGTCTCCAAAATATGTTTGAGCAAATGCAGTTTGGCATTATTATTGATTTTATCTGGCTTTCTATTTAGAAAATACTTGTTGATTTTTTTATGTGCAGTATGATATTTTCCCATCATTTCCTTTGTAATTTTATAATTTTTTGTTCACTTGCAGGTGTATAAACTGCCTGCTGATAGGATCTATGCAACTTATTTTGGTGGTGATGAGAAAGCTGGTCTTGCATCTGATACAGAAGCTAGAGATATATGGCTCCAATTTTTGCCACCTGCACGGGTGCTTCCATTTGGTTGTAAAGTATGCCTTTCTTTATCTATTTCCATTACTTTTGTATAGAGAATGGTATTACTGCCATGATAATGTCAATCTATTCCAAACTCCATATAGTATAAAGCGGGACCTGGTGCACTACGCGTCCCCGCTAAGCGAGGGTCCGGGGAGGGGTCCCACCACAAGGGTGTATTGGGGGCAAGCGTTCCCTTGCCAATTTTTTGGCAAGAGGCCGCTCCTAAGACTCGAACCCGTGACCTCTCGGCCACACGACAACAATGTTTACCATTGCGCCAAGGCTCACCCTCGAAACTCCATATAGTATATATTTTAAAAATGTTTTCTTGAAACTTTGATAGTATAGTAATGGTAAACTTTAATATATACTGAAAATCTTGTTTGCCATTTGATAAATGAGGCATGCTATTTCAAAGTTTTATTGTTTTTTATATTTTTTCATCTCCTTCACAAAAAAGCTGAGATTACGTCAGATAATGCCTTTCTTGAGGCAATATTATTTATTAATAATCTCACGAGAAAAATACGTTAGGAACATTAAGAAATAGTGAGAGCACATAGGATGTTAATAATTGTGCTAATATGCAATTACTGGTAGAAGCAATTGATAGCAAAGCACATTGCTGCTAGTCATTCCTGATAGGCTACTTTGCTGGAATTTTCTTTTTGGCATTTATGTAATATGATTTATTAGCATATATTTTTTTCTTGAAAATAATTGTGGGGCATTTGAGGAGGCTAGTGCTTTGAACCCTGGACCAGCGGACCTCCTATCACTACTTGGTGGAAAATGTACAAACTTATAATTGGTATTATCATGGACTGTTGATTATGTTGATCTGGTGCTGCAAATTAGATGTCTTGTTTTACTGCTGTTGTTGGGCTTTATTTTTGTATGCAAGTATTGATTTTCTTGAGTTTACTTTTGTACGTGATTATTAATTTTCTTGACCTTATAGGATAATTTTTGGGAGATGGGTGATACTGGTCCCTGTGGCCCTTGTACTGAAATTCATTATGATAGAATTGGTAATCGTGATGCAGCACATTTGGTTAATAATGACGATCCTACATGCATTGAGATATGGAATCTCGTCTTTATTCAGGTATAGTTCTTACTCTTGGAAATTAGTACTGCATGCTTTAAGAGTTATCCTTCACATTGACCTCATGAAACTTGAAGAACGACCTTGACCATATCTAAGAGTTTGAAATTTGAAAGGCATCATATATAGGAAGTTTGTTAACAATGTTGATAATATGAAATCTATGATGCACGGAAACTCTTCATAACAATTGTTTCACCGTTTCCGGCAGATGTGGGAAACTCTCAGAAACTGATATGAAACATTTCCGGGCATGTTTCTGTAATTACCCAAAATATGGAACCCGTCTCTCAGTTTTTAAATGTTTTTCTCTGCTTATTTCGATTAAAATTCTGGAAATTCAAACTTTCTATTTTGCAATTCCTATTCGGTCTAAGATTAGGAAAATTGAAACTTCCTATTTGACTGACAATTCCTTCCTTGTATGCTTCAATTTAAAGAACTTACCTATATTTCTTTCTCCTATAATCCTTCTCTTAAATCTCGATTGAGCTTGGAATTTCTTGATCTTGTTCTTGGTTCTTGTTTTTTTAAATATATTATTATATTTTTAACATTTATAAATATGCCCTTATACTTTTAATATTTACATGTTTCCCCCATGTTTCCGTTTCCTATTTTTTTTAGAAATTACGTTTCCCGGTATCCGTTTCCGTGCAACATAGTATGAAATGCTATAGGTTTCTCTTTTTTTCTAATGTTTCTACGATCGTTCAGTTTAATAGGGAAATCGATGGTTCCTTGAAGCCTCTGCCTGCTAAACATGTTGATACTGGAATGGGTTTCGAGAGATTGACTTCTATACTACAGAATAAGATGAGCAACTATGATACTGATGTGTTCTTGCCAATCTTTGATGCTATCCAGAAGGTAAAAATATCTTCCCTCTGTGTCTCCTTACTCATCAGAGGAAAACATTTTACATCTTTAAGATGGTTCTTTCTATAGATTGCTGAAAACATGTTATTCTTGGTCATTATAGAGGGGTTGGTCATTTGTTTTGCTTGGTAGGAGGGAAAAAGTTCAGTTGTTGGTGATGCTTGCCTTTTCTTCAATATTTTATGTAGGCAACAGGAGCGCGACCTTATTCTGGAAAAGTTGGAGCTGATGACGTGGACACGGTTGATATGGCCTATAGGGTTGTTGCTGATCACATCAGAACCCTTTCATTTGCCATTGCTGATGGTTCTTGTCCAGGTAGACTTCTTGAGAATCGAGGCCAGGAATTTCATATGCGTCTGTGTGTTTAATGGAGGTTGGAAATTTTGTGCTCAAATTATTTTAACGCCTATAATAATTGTAATATTGCTGTTGGTCTGCAGGCAATGAGGGTCGTGAATATGTTCTCAGGCGGATTCTCCGCCGAGCTGTTCGATATGGAAATGAGGTCCTAAAAGCTCAAGAAGGATTTTTTAACGGGTATGAATAAAAAAATCTCTATTTTTGTGATTGATTCTTGGGTACCATATCTGTTAGAAGTATACAATGCTCTGCTAATATCTTCTTCTATGAAGCATAAAATGTGTTACTTTTAAACCTTGAACTTTGATGTTATTAACCATAGGTGTCTTGGCGGACTTTGATTTGATTATTTTTGGTGGATGCAGTCTTGTAAATATTGTTGTGAAAGTGATGGGTGATGTTTTCCCTGAGTTAAAGCAAAATGAAGATCGCATCAAGGATATAATTGCAGAAGAAGAGGCAAGTTTTGGCAAAACTTTGCTCAAGGTAAGAGTTAATGCTGCATTTTACTATTTTCCGTGGTTCTTCCGTTTCTTATTATTAGACAACCATCTTAGTTTTTTGTGATTTAATACTCTGTATGATCGGTCAATTATCTGTACATAATGTGTATGTTATTTCAACTGATTAGCATGAAAGTCCTTTTATTTCAGTATGGGATCTTCATGGAAAACACTTTGTGCTGTGACATGTAATGCACTTTGTTCTGCTCTTTTAAAATAGAACACATTGGTTCTTTCATGGAAAACACTTTGTGCTGTGACATGTAATGCACTTTGTTCTGCTCTTTTAAAATAGAACACATTGGTTCTTTACTTTTCTATTTGCAATTGAAATCTGTTATTAGCAAAACAATGTTCCGTCTAATACAATACTGTGTTAATTTTGAATCTATTCTTAGCCTGTGGAGTTGCAAAGTGTGTATTATATTGGGCCAAACCTTAGGGCCAGTCTTAATTTGCTTCATATTATTTTGATAACTATTCAAATTATTTTATAGCTTCTACATCACTTTTGAACCTATATTGTTGGAAGTGATCGAATGCGTAGTTGGGAGGTAGCCGATGTACATAATATAATTTACAAATGTATTCCCATTTTCCTTTCACTTCCTACCCCGAATAAAATAATGAATAAATAAAAGAAAGAAAGATATATTCAGCAGAAATTACCATTTGCTTTTGTGGTATTAAATGGGCTATAGTGTCACTTTGGCATCTTGAAGACTTGCCCATCCAAGAGCTTATGCTATAACTTTGGACCAGAATTTATGCAAAATATTGACCAACACTACATTTTTTCAGGGCATTGAGAAATTTAAGAAGGCTGCTCAGGAGGTCCAGGGTAATTTTCTGAGTGGGCAGGCAAGTTTTTCTTTGCTTTTTAATTTTTGTTTGCAATATTGTACTCATTTGCAATGAACTAACTGGCATATAAATTTTTTCATCACATGCTTGATGATTGGTGCACTGGGGGTAGCATTAAAATTATTTCATCAACACCCAACTATGTTCATCTCTTGGTTGCAGGACGCATTTGTCTTGTGGGATACATATGGCTTCCCATTAGATTTGACTCAGGTATCTAAAGTGCTTTCTTATTTCCTCGCACATCCCTTTCATGTGCTATGCACCATAATGATTGGTTTGCCAACAGTTAATGGCAGAAGAAAGGGGATTGCACGTTGATGTCGAAGGTTTCAATAAAGCCATGGATGAAGCAAGGGAAAGATCAAGGAATGCCCAAAATAAGGTTGTTGAAGTTCATATGCAATATCTGCCATTATCACTTGTTGTTACTGTTTCAAGAGTGCTTGGTTGCCAAATACCTCTCTCAAATGAAAGGAGACAAGAAAACGGTTTAGTATAATAATAGGACTATCGCAGCACTTAGATTTCTGTGGGTAAATCTAATTGTGGATGCTTGTTATGACCTCTCTGCCTTGATATTCTTGGCAGCAAGCTGGAGGTGATATTGTGATGGATGCTGATGCTACGTCTGCATTACACAAGAAGGATGTATCTTCAACAGATGATTCCTTCAAGTTTATATGGTTCCAGGTAGTGATAGAGCGAATATGTTTATGTTTTACCAATTACTTGGAGAGTTGTGCTTATTGTTATATTAAGGTGCATTCAGTTTTCAAATATGCCAGTCATGATTTGTTGATAAGTTCTTTTTTATTATGGCTAAGTTTTTTTATGGTTTCTAGTAATGCTGCTTTAGAATTGAGATCTGATTTCTTATTTTGAATTGTTAAGTTTTGTGAGTGTTAATCATTTGTGTGGCATTCAATTCTATTTCTTATTTTCACTAATCTCTTCAAAAAATTCTTTGTTAACAGTGAAAAGGTAAAAAGCTTTTGGTTCTCTTTCACATCAAATGGTTTATGATTGTCGGTTCTTTATTATTTCACCCATAAATCTATTCGAAAGATAGAATTATGCTTGCTAAATATGTTTTCAGAGTGATTAGGTGGTACAATTTCCTGATTAAATGCACATAAACTCAAGGTGGGACCCAAGGAAATCAGAGAATGATAACTCATCTTATTCAATATCAATTAACTCCCTCCTCAATCTCCACGTATCCACCCTCTCCTTGCCGGCCGGTGAGACAATTACTCAAATGGCATTAACAAACCCAGATTCTGTCCGCTTTCTGCATATTTACACGAAAACAACACTCCTCTTTTTGAGATTTTTCCTTTTCCATCTGCGAAAATGTTTTTACTTTCTTAGTTTTATAGTTCTTTTTTCTTGTTTGGGATTTTATGGCAATTGTTAAGATGAATTTGGTTTCTTCATCTTCTCATTTGTAAATCAGCAGAAAATCAAAGAGATAGAGAGAGAAAATCGAAGGGAGAGAGAAAGAATATCGAAGAGAGAGAAAATAGAGGAGAGAGACAGAAAATGTAAGAGAGAAAAAATTTAGTCAAAATTTTAATTAAAAATGGCCAAAACTCGTGTTGACCTGTCAGTGACCGGCTAAACGTACTAAACTGTCCGGTTGCCTTTTATATTTTTGGGACAAAATGAAATCTAGGTACCAAAGTGTGAATTGAGGTAAAGTTTAGGTACCATCGATGCAATTTACTCTAAAAAAATAATAATTTAAGTTTGGATCCTTTTAGGTTACTACATGACTGATCAGGTCAAATACCACCATATTTCACTTAACGCATTCCCATTCTGTTGACATGTATGAATAATGGGATCTTGCATCAGTTATGAATCTTATTTGAAACTGGTGGCATTTTGTCCCAAAATCTTTTCCATGCTGGTTGAGAATGTGCGAAGGGTTTATGACCAAGAATGCTCATCGATTGGTGAATTTACTTCCACACCTGCCAGCCATGAAATGAACTGTTATAATTTCTTCTATCGCAGGAGAAAGCATTTAAACTAATTGCAATGAGCTCTTGAAGTCACAGATGGTTATAATCTATTTTTACTGTTCAAGTACATTTCTCAATAATGTCTCCTTTGAGCCAATAGATCAAGGCAAAAAATTTAGTGGGTTGTCTCAGGGCATTCTATTTCTTAATTCTTATTGATGATCTGTAGTCCTATATGAAAGATATTGCCAAAATATAGCTTGCTCTTCTGTTTAGGAAACAACATAGGCTACTGCACCCAGCCTAGTGTCGGGGTGCCCCTTGAACTTGCTTCTACTATCTTAAAGCCATGTCTATGGGGGCAATAAATGTCATATAGTATATTCCTCCTGTTTATTAGACCATTGCTTCTCTAACCCTAATCCTTTATCAGTGAATTTATGCTGTGTTATCTTGCTGATTTTCCTGTACTACATGCTCTTTTCAGGAGCATGAAACTGTAGTAAAAGCTATCTATGATGGTAGTAAGTTCTTGGAAAGCTCTACGACTGGTGATGAAGTTGGTATAGTTTTGGAGTCTACCAGTTTCTATGCTGAGCAAGGTGGTCAGGTATTGTATCATCTAGAATTGGATAACTCACCTGCAATAAGATTTATCTAGGTGTATATGGGCCTTAAGTTAACTGCTTACACAAATCACCCTTCCTTTCTTAAAAACTTCACTATTATTCTGGTTGTAGATTTTTGATATTGGATCACTTAAAGGGTCTTTTGGGACCTTCCAAGTGACCAATGTCCAAGTTTTTGGAGGATTTGTTCTTCATATTGGTTCTCTTACTGGAGGGACTGGCAAATTTTTTGCAGGTGATAAAGTTGTCTGTAAGGTATGGGCTGCAACTCATTTTCTGGTTCCTTTTCTTGTGATTAATCTAAATGATATTAGATACATAATTTTGAACATTCTTAATGATTTTTCCAGGTTGACTATGATAGGCGTAAACTGATTGCTCCTAACCATACTTGCACACACATGTTGAATTTTGCTCTCAGGGTATGCTCATATTTACCATCCGCACATGAACATCCTTATCTGTATTCATTGATATTTCTTTCTTTTAACAAAATATATTCAGGAAGTACTTGGAAATCATGTTGATCAGAAAGGATCAATTGTTCTTCCTGAAAAGCTGAGATATGATTTTTCTCATGGTAACTTTTCTTGTAGTGATTCTTTAGACTATGATTTTCTCTTATTGTGTGGATTTACATATTCAGTATGCATTTTCTTTTTTTGTAGGAAAACCTGTGGATCCGGACCATTTAAGAAAGATAGAATCTATTGTGAATAATCAAATCAAAGCTGAATTGGAAGTATATGCAAAGGAAGTAACACTTTCTGAAGCCAAGCGAATCAATGGTTTACGAGCGGTTTTTGGAGAAGTACGGCCTGATAGTTTAGATCTCTGTTTTCTAAAAGGAATTCCATTATGTGAGGTTCTTCATGGCTTTCTGTACTGCTGCAGGTCTATCCTGATCCAGTTAGGGTGGTAGCAATTGGAGAAAAAGTTGAGGAACTACTAGCTGATCCAGAAAATAAAGATTGGCTATCAATATCTGCGGAACTCTGTGGAGGTAATTTTTTACCTATTGCTTTATAGTCCTGGAATGCTGCAAGTCTCTATATACTGATGGAGGTAATCTTCAAGTGACATGGTCTATTTTTCATTCCAAAACCGAAAATGCTAGGGACACATATTTCAAATACAAGGGAGGCAAAGGCATTTGCTCTTTTATCAGAGGAGGGAATTGCAAAAGGAGTTCGAAGGATAACTGCTGTTACTACTGATGTTGCTTTTAAGGCAATGGAACTAGCATCAGAACTTGAGCAGGAAGTTGATGAGGCATCCAAGATTGAAGGAAGCCTTGAAAAGGTAGGCTTTTGTTTATTTGTTTGGTCAGAATTTGCTTTTGCTTTTGTTTTCCGCTTCCCCTATGCCAGCTGGTCTGTTAATTGTGGTGCACATGCAGTTAATATGATTATATATTCTAGATGAGTGTTGCCTCCGTTACTGAGCTATGGTGGTGCTGGTTGTCTTCTATTATTTCTTGGAAGTGGTTTCTTGATTAAGCAGATGATGTTAGGAATAGGATTTTGTTACCTTATTGTAATTCTGGTTTAACAGAAATTTTTACTATCATATGTGCTCACTTAAAGTTTAATATATTGCTGTATTCAACAGAAAGTTGCTTCTCTAAAAAGTCGTGTGGACTCAGCACCTATTCCGGCAGCCAAGAAAGCTGACATTAGGGCTAAAATTTCTCTGCTTCAGGTATTGCAGCTGGGTTAATGATTCATGGCATTGATTTTGGCCCATCTTTGTAGCTACCACTTATTTTTCTTTTCAGCTTTACTGCTTTTATATCTCCACTACGAACTTTGTTACTAATTCTACATTATTTCATCAGAATCAAGTAAGAAAAGCACAAAAGAAGATCGCTGAGGAAAATATGCAGAAGGCTGTCAAGGTTGCTACAGAGGTAGCTGAAGTAGCTGTCTCAGAAGGGAAGCAGTATTGCATCACCCGTGTTGATGTTGGCTTAGATGCTGCTGCAGTCCGTGAAGCTGTTTTGAAAGTATTAGAGAAGAAGGTGGTTAGCCACTTGTTTTCTTGGGCCCTGTGCTATGGTTTTGTATTTTTCTAATGTTCTATTGGTGGTTGGGCAGGGATTATCTGCCATGGTTTTCAGTATGGATGAAATCACAAACAAGGTTGTGGTGTGTGCGGGAGTGCCAGAAAAGTCAAACAAGATCAAAGAGCTAGAGGTGTCTGAGTGGTTGACTGCTGCTTTGGAGCCTCTAAATGGGAGGTGTGGTAAAGGAAAAGGGGGTCTTGCTACAGGCCAGGTTAGCTGTGTTAAAAGGCTCTCTATCCATTTAGTAATGAAATGAATTGATCTTTTGTCTCTTCAAAAATCTAACAATGCATTCAACTCAAAGTGTTAAAATGAATTGGTTTGACCTAACTTTGATGTGAGGTTACTGCTCAAAGATGCCATGGTATCATCTTGGTTATTAAAATAAAATTCTGTAGCAGTAATATCATGATGATGTTTGAATTCAGGGAACTGAGGGAGCTCACGTGGACAAGGCCATGGAATTGAGTGCAACATTTGCTAAAATGAAATTGAGATGATAGAAGATGATCAATCCCTAATGAAATGGATGTACCCGTAGTCTTTACTTGATCCAGGGAAAAGCAGTCTAGTTTCTGAAGTGATCATGTGGCATTTCGATAGGTTAATCTCAAACACACGATGGTATGATTTGCTGGTCCAAACAGCTGGTAGTTGTTGAGCTGTTACTACTGTATCAAAGTTGGTCATATCTATACGAAATGCAGTTGACTTTACCATTCATGTTTTTGTATTTCATTATGAAAAGAAGAAATGAAGGGAAAGGGAAACTCCTCGGGCGAAACTGTCAAGATTTTAGGTACTTGTAACTTTTTGCTTGTTTTGGAGTCACTGGAATCGTCTCAAAAATCTACTTAAATGTCTGTTTCATTTGCATAAGCTGAGTTAGAAAAATGGTAATGTTTTAGAAATTTACAAATGTTTTTTTTAGCTGAATTTGTTAACGTGTTCATATGCTTAATAATCTTTTCATTTCTTATTATTATGTTAAATGACCAATGTTATTGATCTAGCTGTGTAACTTGATTAATAATTTGATTGAATTCGAAACAAGCCTTATCATTATGCATAAATATAAATAGATCAGTTTTAACAAAACATTCTGTTGTTGCCAAACATTTAGCATAGCAAGAGACTTCTTAGAGTAACATTGCATTGAAGTCGTCTATGCTGAAGAGTTTTGAGTTTGGTTCAAGTGTCTTCCAGATGATCGATACCAATGTTTAAAAATAGAAGGTCAAATCTATAATTGAGTTTTCAAACTTTCAGCAATTTAAGATTTGAGTTGCTTAATCATTCTTTTTTTTTTTCTAAATTAAGTTCCTGGATTTTAGTGTTTTTTCTACACATTGATTTCACTTAATGGCGCTGTCAGGGAAGGACAACAAATTGTGTAAACTTAAACATCAAGGGTTTAATTAATTAAGAAATCAGTTAAAAAAAAAAGGGTTTAATTAAGAAAAGTTGTAAAAATTACGGGCTTAATCAAGAAAAGTGTCAAACCATTGACTAGTTGAAAAGAAGAACTTAGGGCATAAGGCAGAATAATGGAATAGATGAGAGATGTGGAAAGATAATGGCTTAATGTATATTTATGCCCTTGAATTTGCTAAATTGTGCCTATTGACATTTTGAACTTTTAAAATAACATATCACACACTTATAGTTGACTTTAAAAACATATCACACATCTATATTGGTTTTAAAAATCTATCACACATCTATAGTTGGTCCATTCGGACTTCATGCGCACAAAGTTGATTTGTCATCTTTGATAAATAAGGCGGGATACAAAACAAATTTACGCGCTTTTTTTTCTTCTTATAACACGCATGCCACCTCAATTGTCAAAGATGACATATCAACGATTTTGTGTGCATGAGGTCTGAATGAGGTTTTTAAAGCCAACTATAAGTATGTGATAGGTTATTTTAAAAATTCAGGGTGCCAATAGGCAAAACATGTCAAGTTTAAGGGTATAAATATGCATTAAGCCAAAGATAATTGGTATAACTTCATTGATGCCTTGCATGAGATAAGGCTATGCTGCCAAAAACAGTTACAACACAGCTCTTCTTAGGACAGTTGGCATAACAACTCACTAAGGCCAAAAAGCCCTAACGACTAGAAATAACAACTATATTTCACTACAAGCATAATTCTAATAATAGAAATCACAAAATAGCTAATTAAACTAACACCACATCATAATATTGAAATGGTCAATAACATAATTGGTCCTTAAACTTTCTTACGTCTTGCATATGTGACAATACCCCTCCTTTGTGTGCATTCTTGTCCTTAAGAATGAAAAAAATTTGGGCATTGAGCTTCAATCATAGAGGCAGCTGCCCATGTGGCATCAAGTGCAGGAAGTCCTGCCCATAGGATGAGGAGTTGAGGGACAGATTGACCATTAATCACCGCATTCCGATGTTGATGACTTTTAAGGGCTCAAGTTACACCAAACCATCTTCGATAGGAGGAATGGTAGTGAGTATAGGCATTGTAGAATCCTTGTGTTTCTTAAGGAGTGAAACATGAAAAACTAGATGGACCTTGCACCCTGTTGGTAATAGAAGCTTGTATGTAAGCTACCTTCCCAATCTTAGCTAGAATCTGATAGGGTCCATAGAACTTAGTTGATAGCTTGTGTGAACTTCGCACTACCATAGAACTCTGTCTATAGGGTTGAAGCTTGAGAAACACACATTCCCCCACCTGAAACTCCCTGTCAGCTCTGTGTTTATCAGCAAACTGCTTTATGCAGTTTTGTGCCTGAGTAAGGTAGTCTTTGATGGCCAAGTTCATCTCTTGCCTTGCTTGGAGCATCTCTTCTACTGTCGCTAGAGTGGAATCTGTAGTAGGTAACTGGGGTTCTATTCCATACAAGGCTTGGAATGGACTCATCTTCAGAGAGTTGTGGTAGCAGCAATTATACCAATACTCAGCCAGTCCTAGCCATATGGCCCATTTCTTCGATGTTAAGAAACACATTCCTCTCAAATAGCCTTCCAAGCATTGATTGAGCCTTTCAGTCTGGCCATCAATTTGGGGTGATAGGCACTACTAAACATAAGATGTGTTCCTAATAGCTTCATGAGCTCTCTCCAAAAAGTGCTTGTGAAGATTATGTCCCTGTTAGACACAATGGTACGGGGCATACCATAAAGTTTGAAAATGTTGTTGAGAAATGCCTTTGCAGCCCCTACTGCATTGAATGGGTGAGTTAAGGGAAGAAAGTGACCACTCTTCCTAAACCTGTCCACCACAACTAAGATGGTGTCATAGCCATTTGACTTCGATAGGCCTTCTACAAAATCTATGTCAATGTCTCTCCATGCATTGTCACGGATCGTAAGGGCTGCAGCAAACCTAGATAGGGAGAGAGATTTGGCTTGCAACGCTGGCAAGTGTCACAACTGGTTATCCAAGCAGTAACTATCTCAGCCATCTTGGGCCAATAAAAACTATGTTGGAGCCTAGTCAAAGTGCCTTCGATGCTAGAATGGCCACCTATAGGGGAGTCATGACAAACTTGAATTAATTTACTACGGAGATAAGTTGATGTCACAATGTAGATATTGTGCTTATATTATATTAGGCCTTTTTGATAAGTATAGTTCCTATGAGGGTCAGGATGAATTGCGTATTGTTGAATAAGACCTGTAGCTACCTAATCTTGGTAATAAGAGGTTTGAACTTCTGTAATCCAAGTGGGGGCAACCATAGAGATAGTAGAGATCCGAGATTTCACCCCAGAGTCGTCAAATTGCCTAGGTAAGGCATCAGCTACACGATTCTCACTACCCTTCTTATACTGAATTGAATAATCCAAGCCAAACAACTTAGATATGCCTTTGTGTTGAAGGGAGGTACGAAGCCTTTGATCTAACAAATACTTGATACTCTGATGACCAGTTTTGATGATAAATGGAGCTCCTCCAAATATGGCCTCCAAGTAGTGACATCTTGTAAGATGGCTAAAAATTCTCGTTCATAAGCTGACAGCTACTGATTCCTAGGACACAGAGCTTTAGACAAGTAGTAGACATGCCTTTCATTCTACATTAATATTGCCCCCATTCTAGTGCCACTAGCATCAAAGGAATGTTGAAATCAGGAAGAGCCAATACTGGAGCCTGAGTCATGAGGAGCTTGAGGTGCTCAAAATGCCTTTGTTGCAGCTTGATTCCAATGAAATTGGTCTTTTTTTCAACAAGTTAGTTAAGGGCTTACTCACAGTGCCATAGCCCTTGACAAATCTCTTGTAGTAACCAGTCAACCCCAGGAATCCCCTTAATCCCTTAAGAGTAGTAGGTTGTGGCCATTGGAGCACTGTAGAAATCTTCTCACAATCTGTAGCAACACCTTCTTTGGAGATGATGTGACCTAAGGATGAAATGTTGTCCACCCCAAATTCACACTTAGATGCTTTAGCAAATAATTAGTGTTGGGTGAGTAGATGAAAAACCAGTTGCAAGTGATCCCCATGAGTTTCTAAGGTTGGGCTATAGATCAATATGTCATCAAAGAAAATTAGGACAAATTTTCTTAGGTAAGGTTTGAAAACTGAGTTCATAAGAGCTTGAAATGTAGCTGGTGCATTGGTAAGCCCCAAGGGCATAACCAAAAATTCATAGTGTCCATAATGGGTTCTGAATGCAGTCTTATGTATGTCATTTGGCTTCATCCGAATCTGGTGGTAACCAGCTCTGAAGTCAATTTTGGAGAACAGAGTTGCTCCTTGTAGTTCATCAATAAGCTCATGTATAACTGGTATGGGGAACTTATCCTTCACTGAGGCCTTATTTAACTCCCTGAAATCAACATAGAACCTCCATGTACCATCCTTCTTCTTCACTAGTATTACTAGAGAGACATAGGGATTGTTACTAGGTCTAATCACTCCACTAGTCATTATCTCTTCCACCAGTCTCTTAATCTCATCTTTTTGATGATGTGAATATATGTAAGGTCTTAAATTCACATGATCAGAAGCATTTTTAAGGGTATAGAATGGTCTAAGTTTCTGTGTGGGGGGTAAGGTTGTAGGAGGTTGGAATAGATGTTGGTTTAGGTCAAATAGGGTTTGTATGGGTGTAGGGGTGAGTGAGGCTTGTGTTTGTTTGGTTTCAGGCATGTTGGGTGATTTTGCAGTGGTCATGACCATCAGAAATAACTTAGAGGTTATTCCCTTCCATCCTTTGAGTTTGATTTCCTTAGCTAATTGAGCATCAACAAAACTATGAGTGTTACCACTATCTATGAGAATCATGATTGGTTTTCTATTTAATGTACCTTTTGTTGGTCCCTTGTGACCCAAGGATTAGTTCCTAAGGGGGGGGGGGGGGATAAGGAACTATTTAAAAAATTTATTCTTTAAGGCTGACTTAGCTCTTATATCACTTAAGATATTTCTTTTAATGCTTAGCACTTGATATTGAGTGAGGTCAGAGGCAGCGTTAGTTGATCAAAGACTAAGGCTGCTTCTACCGTTGAGTCAAGAGATAGAACTAAGAAGTATATTCCTGAGTTTAGTGTCAATAAGCACAACTCAGCGTTATATTAGTTAAGAATTTTACTAGGCACAATATAAAGCAAGCATATAAGGAGTTGAAGGTTAGAAAATGTTACTCAGCAGATTTATCCTGGTTCGGCCTCCAGCCTACGTCTAGTCCCCAGAATCCTTCCGAGCTTTAATCCACTACTGAGCTCTTTTAGGTAGAGCACAAACCTTTTACAATAGATTTACAGAGTACATTCCTCTACAAACCTATACTCAGTACTAAGAGTAGTTACAGAGTACCTTCCTCTATATCTACCTACACTCAGCACTAGCTACCTCTGAATGCTAACAACTCAGCAACTCAGAGTTTCCTCTCAATTTAAGAATTGATAATTTTGTTCTATTACAAAGAACACTTATATGATCTAGTTCAAACGTTTACACAGAGATTGGAAGTGGTGTAAGATTGCTTTGCTTTTTGCACAGAAACTTCAAGTGAGAATTTGCTCAGCGGTTCGACTGTTTGAAGATCTGCATCGAATGAAGCAATTGAAGGGCCTATTTATAGTGACGCCTGGGCCTTCATTGATTTCGAATTTCAAAATAACCGTTGGAGGGAAACGGCCATGTTGTCCCTTTCGCTCCTCAGTGCTCAGAGTCTTCGGCCAATAAGAACGTTGCATTTTATGCGTTGATCAGTGCTCAGATGCTTTTGGTCAGTAAGCGTCAGGTTGTCTCTCCATTTATGGCAAAGTCTCCTCGACAGCCTTCTATTGCGTCTGAACTTTTCCTTAAATGGATTAGCTTTGTCTACAAGTTGGTTGAGTCAACTTCTTCTTGTCTCTTGTCCGTTCTACTCACCAGCTTCATTATGAAGCTGTTAGCAAGCCTTCTGGATCCTTCTATCCGCTGGGCTGGGTTGATCCATAAGCTTGGATTTGTAGCTTGGGCTTTAGACTTGTCTTCATGGGCTTTGGGCCTTGGTCTTAATGTCTTTCAATACTTGTGAATTAAATACTCAACACTTGAACAAACACATTAGTAACAAATAAATCAAGGCATTTAAATTTAATGTGTTGGAATATTTTATCAATGGGATTTAATAATTTTATCAAATCAAAATCATTGTGGAAATGTGTTTCAACACCTTTCAATTTCATAGTTGAATCAGTAATGCCTCCATCCAGGGCATTAATAGAAACCAGGATCTGCTCCTCCTCTTGTTGCTCTTCTGTTAATACCATTTCATTACCACCTTCCTCTTGTACTGCTGTCAATTCTTCTGTTTCATCCTCTACACTAATAGCGAACAGCTTCTTAGAGTTGCATTGGTGCCCTGGAAAATACCTTTCTCCACAGTGGCAACAAGCACCAAAGGTCCTTTTTGTTGGTCCCGTGTGATTAGTTCCAAGGGGGGGGGGGTTAGGAACTAATATAACTTTTTATCCTAATTAATCTTGCTGACTTGATAATTTTGGTGAGTTTATTAACTCAGCTTTGGTCAGCTTGGCCGATCTTAATGTAAGACAACTTTAGTCAGATGCTGACTAAGACTGTTTCACTTGAGAGTTGGGAATTGACACTTTTGTGGTCAGCTTCCATCTCAGCACTCTAATTTACTTAGTGTCAGCTTTAAACGATTTATATGCTGAGTAAATATAACAAGCAACACATGCACACATATATATATAAATTCAAGAGAGTTAGAAATTACTCAGTATCACTTATCCTGGTTCGGCCTCTCTGCCTACGTCCAGTCCCCAGACTCGTCCGGGCTTTTAGAATCCAATACTGAGCTCTTTAAGGTTAGAGCACAAACCGGTTACAAGGCAGTTGAATATGCAAGAGTACCTTCCTCTATTCGTCTACTCAACTCCTACTAAGTGCTATAACCCAGCACCTAGATTTCTCTACCACTGAGTCTTTACAACTAAACACTCAACTTGACACTCTCAATTCACAATTGATACAACTTGCTCTTTTTGGAATAAGAACACTTTAGATGATTACAAAAACAATCAATCTAGCATTTACACAAGGAATAGAAAGTGGGTGTAAGATTTCTTTCTTGTTTTTGAGTGCTTTGAACTTGTATTTTTCTCTCTTGTATATTTTGTAATTCGGCAATGATCCAAGAGGATTGCTTGTCCTTTTATAGTTGAACTTTGAGGATCAAATGATTTGAATTTGATTTGTCCGTTGAATCCAAAACGGCTCTTTTGGGGGACAAGCTTCTGGTCAGCTTCAAATGTGCAGGCCTATCATGTTTTCTGATTTCCTCAGATGTCAGGCTTGTCTTCTTCCTACAAGCTTTGTCTTCTTGCGGCAGTTTGTCTTATAGCAAAGAACAGTTGACCCATACACCTCGGAATTTGGCTTTTGCGTAATTCCAAGGCTTCTATTATTGGTGCAGACAGTTGTCGAATTTGTCTTTTAGCTAACGGATCATTCATGCTGTCCTGAAGATCACTCAGCTTCACTTCGATAGTCATTGTCTTTGATTGTCACCAATTCTCATACTGAGTTCTTTTTCACTCAGCTTCCATGGTCAGCTTCGTTCTGCAAGATCTAGTTCTGAAGCAAACTTCTTTTATGCTGAGTTCCGTTCCACTCAGCTTTTTTGATCAGCTTCTTTCTTGAGTTGTTGTTTTGAAGATGACTTATCTTCTCTTATGCTGAGTCGCTCTTCACTCAGCTTGTATTGTGTTCTCATGCTGACTTTGTCCTGTCTTAATCTTTATTTCCTTTTGCATTTATACTCAATATTGAACAAACGGATTAGTACAATTAAATCAAAGCACTTAAATTTAATTGTCTCTTAATCATGGTTTAAACTTAAATGATTTTGTCAAATCAAAATCTTGTGGAAAGGTGTTTCGACAAACTCCCCCATTTTGATGTCGGCAAAATATTTAATTTATGGAACTCAGTATTGGAATTCCCCATGATTGAATTTTTATTCTTCTGAAATTACTCCCCCGTAAGGGTTGCATATTTTGTCTTAGCTTAACTCTAAACCTTCTCAAGATTTAATTGAGTAATTAGGGAAGACATGTTTATACTGACTTAGTTCAATCCTAGACTTTCTAAGATCTAATTCAGATGAACCTAGGTCAACTTTCAGAAGGGTTTAATGTTTACTCAGTCTGATATATGAATAGTTTTGGTATCAGAGTTTATGTGTGGATGTATCAGAGTTGATGTGTACTGAGTATATATTTTGAATTTATTTGTTTGTTCAAATTTTTAGACAGATCAGCATATAGTATAAAAATAAGCATCACTTATCAACAAAACAGTATGAATGAAAAATGCTTAAGTTGATATAAATGGTCAGCACAAAATACACAAGTCAATCTTTAAAGCTAAAGGCTAATCTAATTCTTATTGATTTGAGCTATCCCTTTGCCTTTGTCTTTGGCTTTCTTTTGCTGACTACCTGAAGTTTCTCCTGCCGTTGGCTGAGTTCCATCAGCTTGTGCTTTCTCCCCCGTTTTGCCACCATCAGGCGGAGGAGGGATGAAGGTATCATTGAGAGCAGCACGAGTCAGTTTGACTGAGTATGCCTTGAGACGTTTCGTGCTTTCATATAACCCATCAAGCACTGGAACTCCATCATCCAGTACTGTACCTGGGACGCGAATAGATGAGCTGATCATGCTGAGCATGTATTCCTGTGACTTAGCTAGCCATGACATTGCTTCCGCTAGCTGGGCATAAGATTGATGGTACATTCTAAGTACAACCTTGTCGTAAATGTCACGCTGAGCGTTTGTGTGACGCACATAGCGAAATAGGCTTTGAGCGGTTTGGAGGATAATATTGGTTTTAACCACATCAGTTTCCATCTACTCTTTACTCAGATTCAGAAGACGGACAGCTTCACTAATTTCATACATCGTACATTGGGAAGATGAAGAGAGAAGGTCATGAGTACCAGTCAGCTCAGAAGACAACTTGGTAAAACAATGATCTAACTTAGCAGAGGTAGCGTAGCCCGTGTTGACTGTGGGTAAAGCATTGATCTGTCCTTGAAGTGAATTCATGTGATTCACCATCATTAATATCAGCTCAGTCAGCTTGACAAAGGATTCTTGCTTGGGTTGCTGGGTTTGGACTGAGGTCATGACACTTACTAAATCTTTGAGATTCTTGATCTCATTGAGAAGCTGAGTGACAGACGAAAACTCTTGTGATTCAGCATTTGCGGACCCAGCAGCATCGGCATGAGAATTGTTTAAGTCCTGGAGAAGATGTTGAGCGGAGTCAATGATGCGACGTCCGGACTCAGTTGCATGAAGATAGGCAAATTGTGCCTCAGGATTTAACTCAGTGGCAGGAATTCTAGTAGCACCTGATTGAGGAGGTGTTTGGTGCTGTCCTTGAGTAGAAGTGCCAGTATGGTCAGCAGCTGGATTTTGATGTTGATGAGAAGCAGGAGCTGACTGCTCAATGTTCTGCGAAATAGGATGGGAAGGAGGTGGATCTGCAGAGATAGTTACCTGCTCAACATAGACTTGAGTTGGTGCAGGGAGAGGCACCTCAGGTTGAGCAGGATTTTCCTTAGCTTGCTTGTCTCCTTGAGCATATAGGACTTCGAGCTCTTGCTCGGCTTGGTTTGGATTTTCTGGAGTCTTGGCATGTTGCTCGGTATGAGTAACAGAGGCTTGTTTTTCTTGTGTAGAGGGCTCAGGATGCGATGAGAAGAACTTAAATTGAGTATCTGTAAGGTCTGTGATTTCATCCCTCAAAGGTGAATCTTCCAGGAGGTCAATAACTGGAGATCTGTAGGCCTTCTTCTTAAGCCTTTTCAACTTTTTGGTCTTTGGGGGAGACGGGTCAGCAGGAATGGAATCAAGAGATGATTCTACGCCGAGATCAGTGTTGAGTCCTTCATTGACCATTTCTTGTTCTGAGAGCTCATCATCAACTGTCTCATTCTGTACAGCTGGACTTTCAACTTCCTCAACATTCTCTGTTTGTTTTTGCTCAGCATAAGCTTCTTGATGTTGCTCAACATCCTCATCATGATCATGCTGACCTTCATTGTCGCTTTGTTCTTCTGCTTTGTTCTCGTCTTCTTCTTTAGAGGGGTTTCCTCACTTTCCAAGTCATCAGGCTCATCTTGCCTCTTTCTTTTCTCTGCTGACTTACCCTGATCAGCATTAACTTTCTTCCCCTTTGAGACAACCCGAATTTTCTTGGGGACAGCATCAACATCCTTTGAGCTGGTTTGGATTGCTTTGCGTTTCTTGTCTCGCTTAGTTTGGACAGCAGCTTCGGCTACATCGATATTTTCTTCCTGAGGTTGCTCATCATCAGCTTCCTCCTGAGCTTCCTCGATGACCCCTTTTCCCTTTTTGGGCTTGATAGGTTGGTCATATACTAACCCAAACAACAATGCAGCCGTAATTTCAGTTCCCATGGTTTCTGTTTCATTTATCAAGTCGATTTGGTGATCTTCAAGGATTCTGGTAATAAGAGAACCCAGCTTGAGCTTGATAGTACTCCGTTGGAGTGCTCCTACTAGAAATACGGGCATGTTGAGAGGGCTGTAGGTCAGCATGTGCCAAATGAAGCACTGCTCGAAATTTGAAGCTGATGATGCTGAGTTGATTTTTGGAAAGATGAAGTTAGTGAGGAGATAGTGAGCCATCTTTTGGTTTTGACCCATACATGTACTGGGTATTCCCCTTTGTGACTTTTTGGTTTACAGAATGATACAGTGTGGTCAAGCTTTTCTTTAGTGGTCCTGAATTCCGTTCCGGTGTTTGGAAGGTTTAGTAAGGTTGCGAGATAGGAAAGGGTAATGGTGAGCTTCTTACCTTTAACGTGAGTTACTAGATGGTCAGCATCACTTCCATCAACATAGAGGTTGGAGTAAAATTCACGTACTAACCTAGGATAGGTTCTTCCAGCAAGCGAAAAGAGTCCAGCCCATTCGTTTTTCGCAATCCATTCACAGAATGGTTGCTCATGTGTTATGAAGCTTGGAGAGAACCATCGACATCTGAGCACCGCATGATTCTTGACACTTGGGTACACCTTAACGAAGAATTTCTCATTTGGCTGCTTTTTCTTCTTCTTCTTCTTCTTTGAAAAGGTTGCGAGGTCAGTTTTAGGGTTCTTGTTTGGAGTTTGATCATGCTGACCTTGTTGAGGAGGAGACTTAGGGTTTGCATCAGGGTGGTCGTCGTTGTTACCACCATCGGAAGGATTTTGGGATTTCGTCATGATTATGAATTCCTTGAGAGGATTTTAAGATTCAGAGAGAAAGATTTGAATGCCAAGGGTTTCGAGTGTAAAGAGTGATAAGTGGGGATACTTCCACTATTTATAGAGGTGCTAATTGATCCTATTCGTTGAACTAGCCGTTTAACCTCGAGATTATCAACCGATAGAGATTCTGGCATTTATGACACGTTCGGCGCATGGGTTTTCTCATTATTGCTTACGTTATCCTAGGTGGCTATTAATGCGTGTGCTAACATTTAATGTTTTAAATGGATTTTACTTAGCATTAGGAATATCAAACGTTTATGATTCTGTGTAGTCAGTTTTACGCAGGATATTTGTTTGTGGACTTAGTAACTCAACTTAGGAAAATCACTCAGCATATATGTCTACTCAGCATATAGTGATGTCATTTTTAACTCCGCATGCAACAGTTACTAATTTATCACAAATCACTCAGCATGGTAATCACTCAACATTCAATTAAGCACATAGAATTATTGAAGAGGATTAGACATACCGATAGCTTCCTTTAATATGTTAAATTGCTCACGAGCCAAGGGCTTCGTAAAGATATCCGCAAGCTGTTCATTTGTTGATACGTAGGTCAGCTTGATCTCACCCTTGAGTACATGATCTCTGATGAAGTGATGTCTTATGCTGACATGCTTCATCCTGCTGTGTTGGATTGGATTCTTAGATAAGTCAATGGCACTCTTGTTGTCACATTTGACTTCTATTGTTTCTGTTTTGACACCATAATCCTCAAGCTGTTGCTTAATCCATAGGACTTGGGCCACACAGCTTCCAGCAGCAACGTACTCAGCTTCAGTTGTAGACAAGGCTACTGATGACTGCTTCTTACTAAACCATGAAACCAGACAGCTTCCTAGGAATTGACATCCTCCTGAAGTGCTTTTTCGTTCTAGCTTATCTCGTCCACAGTCAGCATCAGTATATCCAATCAGTGTGAAGTCACTTGTATTTGGATACCATAAACCTGCATTAACTGAGCTCTGCAAATATCTGAAAATTCTTTTTACAGCTATTAAGTGAGATTCTCTGGGGTCAGCTTGATATCTTGCGCAATAACATACTGAATACTGAATGTCAGGTCTACCAGCAGTAAGATAAAGTAGAGAGCCTATCATACCTCGATATAACCTGATGTCTACAGACTTACCTTTTTCGTCAGCACAAAGGACAGTGTCAGTACCCATTGGGGTTGATATGGGCTTACATTCCTCCATATCAAACTTCTTTAGCATTTCTTTGGCATACTTAGACTGACTTATGAAGATGACATTCTTACCTTGCATGATTTGAAGTCCAAGGAAGAAGTTAAGTTCGCCCATCATAGACAATTCGAACTCAGTCTGCATCTGTTTACTAAACTCTTTGCACATAGAATCGTCAGTAGCACCAAAAATTATATCATCCACGTAAATTTGTGCAAGTAGGGTATTTTTACCCTTTTTCTTAATGAACAAGGTTGTGTCAGCTTTGCCTCTGACATAATTCCTGGTCAGCAGGAAGTTGGTCAACCTTTCATACCAAGCTCTTGGAGCTTGCTTTAGCCCATATAGGGCCTTTTTGAGTTTATAAATGTGGTTTGGAAATTTTGGATCTTCAAACCCTAGAGGCTGACTGACATATACCTCTTCGTTTATAAAGCCATTAAGAAATGCACTCTTAACGTCCATTTGATATAATTTAAAGTTCATAAAACTTGTATAGGCACACAGTATGCGTATAGCTTCTAACCTAGCAACGGGTGCAAAGGTTTCACCATAGTCAATTCCCTCTTGCTGACTATAGCCTTAGGCTACAAGTCGGGATTTATTTCTGACTACTTTGCCTTGCTCATCTAATTTATTTCTAAAGACTCATTTATTCCTATGGTCTTTTGATTCCTCGGCTTAGGCACTAAATCCCATACCTCATTTCTTGTGAATTGATCAAGCTCTTCTTGCATAGCATTGATCCAATATTCATCGTGCTCAGCATCGGCAAAATTCTTTGGCTTATGCACTGAGACGAAGGCAACGTTGCTGAGATACTTCCTAAGCTGATCTCTTGTCATCAGCTTGTTGTCAGCAGCATCAAGAATAGACTTATCCGAATGTCCTCTTGGAATTTTTATTTCTTTGGGCAATGTTGAGTTGTTTGGAACAGGTGTTTCTACAATCTCTATAGGAATAGATTGGTCAGTAAAGGTTATTTCAATTTCTTGCTTACCTTTGATCAGCCCTTGTATTGATGACTCAGAGGCTCCATTTTGATCAGCGGAAGCTGAGCTTGGTTCATCTTCAACGAGCTGAGTTGACTTTCCTACAGGGTCAGCTTCATCGAACTCAATATGGACAGACTCTTCTACAACCTGAGTTCGTTTATTATACACCCTATATGCTCTGCTGTTAGTTGAGTACCCTAAAAAGATCGCTTCGTCAGCTTTGGCATCAAATTTTGCAAGATTGTCTTTTGTGTTGAGTATAAAACATTTACACCCAAAGGCACGAAAGTAGCCAATGTTGGGCTTTCGTCCTTTCCAAAGTTCATATGGGGTTTTCTTAAGAATAGGTCTAACTAAAGCCATATTGAGAATGTAGCATGCTGTGTGGACAACTTCACCCCAGAAATACTTTGGAAGCCTATTTTCACTCAACATTGTCCTAGCTATTTCGACAATTGTTCTGTTCTTCCTTTCAACAACCCCATTTTGTTGAGGTGTTCTAGGAGCAGAGAAATTGTTGTCAATACCACTGGTTTCACAGAATTCATCAAACTGTTGGTTTTTGAATTCTCCACCATTGTCACTTCTAATATGAGCTACTCTTAGGTCTTTGTCATTTTCAAGTTTCTTAATCAATGTGGTGAACATCTCAAATGTTTCATCCTTGCTACTCAGCAAGATGATCCAAGTGTACCGAGAGAAATCATCTACAATGACTAAGGAAAATTTCTTACCTCCCAAGCTGAGTGGCTGGACAGGTCCGAAAAGATCCAAGTGTAGTAATTTCAATGGTCTTTTGGTTGAGACAATATTTTTACTTTGAAATGACTTCTTAGTTTGTTTGCCTTGCTGACAAGCATTACACAATTGATCTTTTTCAAATTTAAGTTTGGGCAATCCCTCAACTAGTTGCTTTCTAGCTAGTTTGGCAAGAAGGTCCATGCTTACATGACCAAGTCTTCTATGCCATAGCCAGGAGTTATCCTCTTTAGACACTAATCATATATTTTTAGAAAACTGTTTTTCTAGACTCAGCATGTATACATTGTCTACACGAGGGGCAGTTAAAATCACTTCGTTTGTTTTTCCCTCGAGTATTTGACACTGAGTATCATCAAATACAACCTTTCTGCCACTCTTGCAAAGCTGAGCTACACTCAGCAGATTGTATTTGAGACCTTTAACTAAGGAGACTGACTCAATAGTTGGGTTACCTCCGATAGTTCCTGAGCCGACTATCTTACCCTTCTTATTGTCTCCAAAGCTTACAGTTCCACCTCGTTTAAGCTCTAGTGTGATGAACTGAGTTTCATCACCAGTCATGTGCCTCGAGCATGCGCTGTCTATATACCACAGTTTTGATTTCTCCACGCATCTCAGGCTCACCTGCATTTTAGACTATTCATCTTTAGGTACCCAATTCTTTTTGGGTCATCGTTTGTTAGCATAAATAGGTGCAAAGTCATATTTCAATTTATGACGACATACTTTTATCGTGTGGCCACTTTTACCACAGAAGTCACAATGAATTACCCTTTGAGGTTGATGTTGAGTGTGGTCAGCATTATTGTGCTGAGCGTGCCAACATATCTTAGTGGTATGTCCTTTCTTTCCGCAGAAGTCACATTGGACAGTCCGCTTATTGTACCAACACACTTCTCTTGTGTGCCCCTTTTTCCCGCAACAGTCACACTGTGTGAACTGTTTATGCTGACTAGTGCTTGAGTACTCAGCATGGGATTTTTTATTTGAGCCTCTTATTTGGCTCTGTAGGGTAGTGACATCCTTTTTCAGTTTCTTTGAATCTGACTGGACCTCCGAGACAAACTTATGCATAAGTTCTATGTTGCTATGCAAAGTTGAGTTGTCTTGGAGAATATATCGGAGGTCACTCAACTTGACCTCTTCAATCTCATCACATCGCCTGCTGAGTGCTTTTACTTTCTTATTGAACTTCTTAGTTAGCGCATATAAATCACTCAGGGCGTTTATCATCTCATTTCTAAGCAAGAGTAAGGATGTTACCTCATTATTTTGTTCCTCCTGGTCAGTTTCATCAGAGAGGCCAGCTTGCTCAGAATAAGTGCGGTCAGCATCATCGGCCATGAAGCATATATTTGCTGTTTCATTTACATCAGCTTCTAATGAGGTTGACTCATCACTATCACTCCATGTGGCTACCATAGCCTTTATGTTGCCCTTCTTGTCCTTCTTCAGCATGGGACAGCTTGACTTGATGTGCCCAGTTTTGTGGCACTCAAAGTATGTGACAGGCTTTGAGCTGTCCTTCTTATATTTGTTGTCACTGGGCTCAGCTTTGTATTTGTCATTTCTTCTGAATGACCTTTTGCTGTTCCTATCACTCTTCCTGAATAGCTTCTTCATTTTCCTGGTGAACATTGCCATTTCCTCATCATCTGATGAGTCAGCTTTGGTGGAGTCAGCTTTCATGACAAGTGATTTTTGTTTCTTATCTTCTGACTTCTCTTTTTCTTCAAAGTTTTTCATTGATATTTCATGAGTCAGCAACGATCCGATCAACTCATCGTACTTATACGTAGTCAGGTCCTGAGCTTCCTCTACTGCCGTCTTTTTGGCCTGCCAGCTTTTGGGAAGACTTCTCAAGATCTTCTTCACCTGTTCTTCTTCAGTGAAGTTCTTTCCAAGTCTTTTCAGCTCATTTATAATGTTGGTAAATCTAGCATTCATTCCCGAGATGTCCTCATTATCATTCATCTCGAACAGCTCGTATAATCTCATATGCTGATTTACTTTTGATTCCTTGACCTTGCTTTTGCCTTCGTAGGTCACTTCAAGCTTTTTCCAAATCTCCTGTGCTGACTCACAACCTGAAATCTTATTGTATTCTGCAACATCTAAAGCACAGTGAAGCATATTGATAGTCGAAGCATTGTTTTGAAGTTTTCTAAGGTCATCTTCTGACCACTCAGTTTCACTCTTAACAACTTTCTCATTGTTAACAGTTTTATATGGCACGTATGGGCCTTGAACTATTGCAAGCCATGCACTCATGTTTGTGGCTTGAATGAAGTTCTTCATCCTATTCTTCCAGAATGTATAATTGGATCCAAAGAATAGAGGAGGCCAACTAATTGATAATCCCTCAGGGAGTATCTGTGTTGTTTGGTTCCCGGGAAGGAAACGAGTGTTGTTCTCAGCCATTTATCGGGATCAGCTCAAGATAGTTATATCTTTGAGTAGTGAACTTAGGCTCTGATACCACTTGTTGGTTCCGTGTGATTAGTTCCAATGGGGGGGTTAGGAACTAATATAACTTTTTATCCTAATTAATCTTGCTGACTTGATAATTTTGGTGAGTTTATTAACTCAGCTTTTGTCAGCTTGGCCGATCTTAATGTAAGACAGCTTTAGTCAGATGCTGACTAAGACTGTTTCACTTGAGAGTTGGGAATTGACACTTTTGTGGTCAGCTTCCAGCTCATCACTCTAATTTACTCAGTGTCAGCTTTAAACGATTTATATGCTGAGTAAATATAACAAGCAACACATGCACATATATATACAAATTCAAGAGAGTTAGAAATTACTCAGTATCACTTATCCTGGTTCGGCCTCTCTGCCTACGTCCAGTCCCCAGACTCGTCCGGGCTTTTAGAATCCAATACTGAGCTCTTTAAGGGTAGAGCACAAACCGGTTACAAGGCAGTTGAATATGCAAGAGTACCTTCCTCTATTCGTCTACTCAACTCCTACTAAGTGCTACAACCCAGTACCTAGATTTCTCTACCACTGAGTCTTTACAACTAAACACTCAGCTTGACACTCTCAATTCACAATTGATACAACTTGCTCTTTTTGGAATAAGAACACTTTAGATGATTACAAAAACAATCAATCTAGCATTTACACAAGGAATAGAAAGTGGGTGTAAGATTTCTTTCTTGTTTTTGAGTGCTTTGAACTTGTATTTTTCTCTCTTGTATATTCTGTAATTCGGCAATGATCCAAGAGGATTGCTTGTCCTTTTATAGTTAAACTTTGAGGATCAAATGATTTGAATTTGATTTGTCCGTTGAATCCAAAACGGCTCTTTTGGGGGACAAGCTTCTGGTCAGCTTCAAATGTGCAGGCCTATCATGTTTTCTGATTTCCTCAGATGTCAGGCTTGTCTTCTTCCTATAAGCTTTGTCTTCTTGTGGCAGTTTGTCTTATAGCAAAGAACAGTTGACCCATACACCTCGGAATTTGGCTTTTGCGTAATTCCAAGGCTTCTATTATTGGTGCAGACAGTTGTCGAATTTGTCTTTTAGCTAACGGATCATTCATGCTGTCCTGAAGATCACTCAGCTTCACTTCGATAGTCATTGTCTTTGATTGTCACCAATTCTCATACTAAGTTCTTTTTCACTCAGCTTCCATGGTCAGCTTCGTTCTGCAAGATCTAGTTCTGAAGCAAACTTCTTTTATGCTGAGTTCCGTTCCACTCAGCTTTTTTGATCAGCTTCTTTCTTAAGCTGTTGTTTTGAAGATGACTTATCTTCTCTTATGCTGAGTCGCTCTTCACTCAGCTTGTATTGTGTTCTCATGCTGACTTTGTCCTGTCTTAATCTTTATTTCCTTTTGCATTTATACTCAATATTGAACAAACGGATTAGTACAATTAAATCAAAGCACTTAAATTTAATTGTCTCTTAATCATGGTTTAAACTTAAATGATTTTGTCAAATCAAAATCTTGTGGAAAGGTGTTTCAACACTTTTCAGGGTAGTTTGATTAGGAGGTTGTTTGGTGTCAATTGGTTTAGGTGTTTGGTTAGGGACAATGTAATTAGGTTTGGAGGTTGAGCCTGAATTTGAAGTCCATGATTTAGCAGTGAGAGGTGATCTGAATGCATGTTTGTGTTTGAGAACTTCTAGAATTTCCCTTAGATAATTGTCTTCTAACTTGGCCACCTTAATGGCTGCATAAATCTCCATAGGCGCAGGCTTCTTGACCGCAGCTCTGAGCTCCGATTTTAACCCAGCGATGAAGCTCTTGGTATAAAAGGACTCCTTGATCTTGGGGTGCTTCTTCTCTAGTTTCAACTTAATTTCTTCAAACTGGTACTGGTATTGAACCACAGTTCCTCTTTGGCGTAACTGAGTTAATTTCTCCACTACCTCAGTCACTTTAGTATCCTGGAATCATTTGCCAATCTCTTTTGCAAACTCATTCCATCTAATGCCAGGGTGAGAAGTTATCTATTTTTTAACCACTTCTCAGCTTTTCCCTAGATCTATAGACCAACCAACTCCACTTTCTTCTCTTCTGCAACCTCAAAGAGTTGAAAGTATTTAGTGCTTTTGATGATCCAATTCTCAACCTCAACTCCTGTAAAAATCAGAAGCTCACACTTTGGAAGGAGTTATTGGAAATATGGAGTCTTAGGATTGGGTTGTTCTTTCTGTGATTGCACTAAGAGGTGGCCTTCCCAGAATTCCCTTATCAGTGTTAATAGCCGAAACAAAAGTGTTTTATGGCATAACAAGTGATTCAGAATTGTTTGGGATAATTTTGGCTAAAGTGGAAAGGGAGTTGTGAAACAGATCCTCCAAGGACTGTTGAGAATCGATTTGATCTTTCCGGAGTTGATGTTGCTCCATAAGAATGGAGTCCAATCGCTTTTGCTAAATCGCTTGCTCCTCTTGAAAATGGGCATGTATCTTCTCCAACTTCTCTGCAGTTGCTTCAGATCTATCATGGAACTGAGTAGTGAGTTCCTTAAGTTGTTTCTCCAGCGATTCAATGGAAGCCTTAAATCATTGTTGTGTTGCTCTGGTTTTAGATAAGGGGTGTTTAACATACAAGGGTGGCGGTAGGAAGGAAATCTCTGATACCAATGTCAGGGTTGTAATCTGGTGACTAGTTGAAAAGAAGAATTTAAGGCATAAGGTAGTAGAAGAGAGAATAGAAGAGATATGAGGAAAGATAATTGGTATAATTTAATTGATGCCTTGAATGAGTTAAGGTCAGACACTAATATATCAGTGTACTGCCAAAACAGTTACAATACAGGTCCTCCTAGGATAGCTGGCATAACAACTCTCTAAGGGCAAAAAAGGTCTAACAACTAGGAATAACAACTATATTTCACTGCAAGCATAATTCTTATAATAGAAATGAAAAAATAACTAATTAAACTAACACCACATCAGAATATTGAAATGACCAATAACATAATTGGTCCTTAAACTTTCTTACACCTTGTATATATGACAAAAAGTTACAAAGACGAGGGGTTTAAATAAATTCTTTATCTATAAAAAAAATATAAGTATGAATTGGAGAGACACTATTTATTATAAAAGCATTTCCAAGAGGTTTACTATTTGGGTTGTTGTTGGGTTGAGTTTTGAAGAGTTCGTCAAAATTTAACTCTAAAGATTCTTTTAAAATTATAAAAATAAAACTTGTGATTTGGTTGATTTCTAAATATAATTTATATGGTTTAAAAGTTGATAAACAAGGATCTTGGTGTTGATTCTATTAGTAAAAGGCGTAAAAATGTATAGGCCGTCAAAAATTGCTTATGTGGCAAATTTAGTCAAATGATGAAATGGATATTCTTGTAAATTAATTTTATACACAAGTAAAACTCACATTTAACATTCACATTAATCAATGTCATTGATCCAAATAACTTACTCTCTCTTCCATCTCTCTCCTCAATCCCCTTTTATCTTTCTTCTTCCAACCATGAGTCTATTACTATTTTATTGCTATTTGGTTTCCTATTATTGTACTTTGCAAGTTGATACTTTACTTGTTTGTATTTATAGTTGATTCGATACTTTTACGTGTGTTTTTCTTTGATGGTCTATGCTGAAAATTGTTGCTCTAATGTCACCGTCAATCAAACTTTGAGGAGGTGAGAAAATCATTATCAACATGAGTGACCAAAATTGGAACACTTTGATGAAAAAAATCAAAATTACCCCTTGTAACATCATCACAGAAAAAATTTGAATAAAAACCTCGCATCTATGTCAATCTTCACAGAATAAATACCCGAATTGGAATTTTTGGGAGAAGCAACGGGATGGAAAAAGGAAACGTTTCAATCCCCCCACTACCAGCTAGCGAACTCAACTCCACTTTCTGTCTTCAAAGCATAATCTAACACCTCACACGCCTCCATTTTCTATCTATGAAGGCTATCAGAAAAACCGAGAGAGAAAATCTCATTTTGGATACCTCTAAGACTCTCATCTGCATTTACAATGTTAACATCTAGGTGATCGAAAACTTCAATGGTACAAGAAGAGAGAGGGAGGGAGTAGGTCATGTGAGGTGGAGGAATATGCGAGGGGAATGCATATGAATGGTTAATAAGAGTGTTGAATGTGAGTTTCACTTGATTGAGTATAAAATTAATTTACAAAAATACCCCTATGACCATTTGACTAAATTTGATACATAAGCAATTTTTGACGTTGTCAGCATTTTGGATCCTTTTGCTAATGAAACCAACCTATGTTTGTCAACTTTTAAACCTAATGGATTATATTTGCAAATCGACCAAGACACAATGTTTATTTTTGTACTTTTTCCTAAAAAAATAATTATGAATTGGAAAGACTCGATTTTATTATAAGAGCACCTTCAAGAGGTTTATTTGTTGGGTTAAGTTTTTTTGATTTTGATTAATGATGGAGAGGGAGCAGAGAGATCCCAACTAGGTTGGCACCTCCCTTAAAACTCAGACCCATATATTATTAAGGATAAAAAGAAAAATTCATACAAAAGACGAAAGAAAATGAAAAACTAAGTGAAACGAAACGAAGGTCGCTTCCACATGTTATCTCTAATCAGACCAAAACAAAAGTCCGGGGTTGTATTCCAACGAACAATCTGGGGCTACAGACTACCGTAGTTAGCTAATTTATCCGCTATTTGGTTTCCTTCACGGAAGATGTGAGAAACCACAATACTGAGGCCAGACAGCAAGTCTAAACAGTCTAACCAGTCACCGCGGAGCATCCAAGGAACCCTCCTCGAACAAGAACGGAACATTGCAACAACATAAGACGAGTCACATTCAAGCCATAACTGCTTTCAGTTATTTTCTGCCGCTAATTGAACTACAATGATTGCTGCCTCAAGCTCAGCCATGTCCGCGAAACTGTATTTAGACGGCATTGCAAAAGCCCCGATGACCGCCCCTATGCAATTTCTAAACACACCACCACCGCCGGCCAAGTTACTAGTGACCGACACATCAGAGTTCACCTTGACCCACCCAGTTGGAGGAGCCATCCAGCATACTGGAATTATCTGTGATATATGACGAAGACGAGGGCGAACGACCAGAGAATTCATAATAATTCTCTCAACCTCCGAATTCCAAACAGTACCAGTCCCGACTAAATCTGCCTGTCGAAGCCTAGTCCATAAAGTTCTCAACGCCCGGTGTATATTTGGCTCGACGTTCTCAAAGAAGCAATCATTCTGTGTTCTCCAAATGATCCAAACAATGTTTATTATAGCACTAAGCCAGAGAGTACGAATTTGAGGGCTAAACCGAGCCTCTAAGGTATCAGTAAATCTGGTTTTGAGGTCCATGGCAACCCCCATCCTACGAACAAAAAGGGACGAGACCGAATCCCACAGCTGAGCAGCGAATTGACATTGTATAAATAGGTGAGTTGTCGATTCTTTGCTGATCCGGCATAAGCAACATCTTGAAACAATGAGCATACCCTTCCGTTTCAGCAGATCATGCGTAGGTAGGCTGTTTTGTACCGCTCTCCAAGCGGTTAGCGAATAGGACGGGGGCATGAAAGGGTGCCAGAGGTGTCGTGTTATGTTCGTTGGTCTGAAGCCCATGAGCCAATTATAAAACAGGCGAACCGTGAATATGCCATCGGAGCTAGGCTTCCAAGCGCACATATCAGTCGTGTCCCTGTGTATCTTCACATCGCATATAGCCACCATATTTTCATCACTCATATCCGGTAATTCGGTCCATACCCCATTATGTCTAAAATCTGAAATTGTCTCACGGCATTTATCCCTTGCCGCTTTGCTTAAACCAAAACGCTCCGCCATCGTTGGGGAAATCCAATCCGCATTCCAGAAGTTAATATTTAAACCGCTGCTGATGAACCACTTACAGTGATCCCGTAGCGCCTTATAGGCCGATTTAATAGAAGACCAGCCAGAGGAGGAGGCAATTGGCCTAACAAGGCCTTCTGTATTCATGAATCTTGAACGAAGAATGCTGAAACAAAATAAGGTGTCAGCCAACACGCCCCAAGCAAGTTTCCCTGATAATGCAGTATTCCAAATGTCCAGTTTTTTGACACCCAGCCCCCCTCTTTAAACGACGGGTAACAGTCAATCCAACGCGGAGTTATTATCTTTTTCCCAGAAGTAGAGCCTGACCATATGAAATTCCGAATCTGTCTGGATATTCTCTTGATCAATTTGCTTGGCCATTTATAAATCAGAAATGAGTGTGTTAAAGAGCCATGGATCACTGCTTTGACCAACGTTAATCTCCCGGCCATGGACAGAGCTGAACCTTTCCATTTTGAGAATTTCCCAACAATCTTATCCGCCAATGGGGTTAGAAGAGAGGATCTAGGGACTCCGACGAACAACGGAATGCCCAAATAGTTAAAAGGTAGCTCACCTTGACGAATTCCTGTCACATCCGTCAGCTTTCTCTTTCTCCTAGCTATTACTGAGTCAGCGAAGAACACCTCCGATTTCTGCCAATTCACCCACTGACCAGATACTGTACCATAATAATCAAAAGCAGCGGCAAGAGACTTCACATTCTCCATGCTTGCACGGCAAAACGGTCAAATGTCATACGCGTATAAAAGATGAGTAGGGAAGTTAAAAGAGCTTGAGTACGCTGATTGAGTGAGTTTACCTTCTGCAACCAATTGATCCAACCACCTGCTAAGGAATTCCTCCGCCAGGCTAAACAAAATCAGGAACAACGGGTCACCTTGACGAACACCGCGGGAACAGGCAAAATATCCATGAAGACCAGAATGAGTCATAATTGATATCCTAGCCGATGATAAAAGATTAAGAATCCAATCCCTGAACTTCAAAGAGAAGCTAAATGCTTTTAGAACAGCGAGGAGAAAATTCCAATCCAGGGTGTCGAAGGCCTTGGCAATATCAATTTTCAGGCTTATGTTACCGTCGAAGCACTTCTTCCGTATGGTGTTGATCCCTTCTGAGGCCAACGCGATGCACTAGTGAATATTCCGGTCTTTAATAAAGCCGAATTGATTAGGGGAGACAATTACATTTGCCACTTCAGCCAACCTGTCAGCGAGGATTTTAGATAGAATTTTGAAGCTGAAATTGCTCATTACTATCGGTTGGTATTGTTCAATGCGGAGAGCGCCATCAATCTTAGGAATTAGAGATAGGACATTTGAGTTTAAACCGGTACTGATTCCCCATTCTCAAAAAACCAACGAATCATGTGACAGACATCGAGACCAATAATCCCCTAAAAACTTTGATAAAACTGGCCCGTGAAGCCGTCAGGACCAGGAGCACTAGACAGGCTCATCCCCATGACGGTTTGCCTAATTTCTGAATCAGACGGACAGCGGAGAAGCTCTTCGTTCATTTCACTGCTGACTGACCCCGGTATAACCTCCGCCACCTTCGAAGTATCCACCGGCCAACCCGTGACAGGATTAGCAAATAAATTACCATAGAAATCTGTTATATGACTAGCAATCCGATTCTGATCAGTAACTATGGCATCATTAATCATCAAAGCCGTAATGCCACTGGAAGGCTTCCGCTGGGTTGCCATTCGATGAAAAAAGGTGTTGTTGCGGTCACCAATAGATAACCATTTTACCTTGCTCTTTTCTTTCAGGTAAGTTTCCTTTTGCAGCAAGTGAAAATCAAGTCTCGAGTGAGCCTCAAGTTCCTTTGCATGCAACTCCTCCATAAACCCATTTGCTAGCTGTAACTGAATCTCGTTTAGCTCAGATTCGTTGTGTTCAATGTTCCGATCTAGATGACCAAAGCAATCTCTGTTCCACTGCCTTAAGACATACCTGAGCCCTCTTAATTTATGACTATGAAGTTGCATAGGACCCATGGGTGGATGTTCGGCCTCCCAGAAGTTTTTATCACACCCCTTAGACTCGGATGAGTAACCCACATCGATTGGAAGCGAAACCTTGAGACCCTTCGTTGATCACAATAGAAACGGAACAACAAAGGATGGTGGTCTGAATGGTGTCTGATCAGAGATGTGCAGTTATAAGACCATAATTGAGAAAATTCTTCTGAGACCATAGCTCTATCCAATCTGCTCTCAATCCTGGCTTGACCATGCCTGCCATTTGTCCAAGTGTAGAACGAGCCTGCAGTTGGGTTAAGTTAAATTTTCAGGAGTTTGTCAAAATTCAACTCTAAGAGTCTTTTTAGCACGTTCTCAAAGAGTCTCCTTATTATGGAAGAGTCCCTCTCATTTTCATATTTTATTTTTTATTAGTAATTTATTATTAAAGAGTCTATTTTTTCTATTAGTAAATATAATAATGGATTGTAATTTTAGTGATAAAAAAATAAATGAATGAGTATGAAGAATATTCTTGGAAATTGTACATATTTTCAAGTTCCAAGCGATTAAGGGTCAAATTGTTTACATGTGATGTAGTTGAATCCTAAAAGTCCAGTTGAAAACCTATAATTGGACAAATTTAAGGTGAAAGGGGGCCGTTGTGCGGTTAACCCGCTCTGATGCCTAAGTCAGTTTGAGGTAAGACTCGAGTATGAACACAACAATAAATCAAAATTATAATGTAAGCTTAATAAATGAATGAAGTAGTGTACCTTGAATTGAGTTTACTCTAAATCTTCGACTTTTCTGTAACTTTAACAATGTGAATGGCGTGTTCTTGACGCATAATGTTGATGACGTCATAGAAATATCCTATGTTTTCTGTTAGACATCGAGAGATTATGACTAAGAGCTTTTGTTGTTGGGCGTCTAGGAACTCTGTGTCCTCCACCATTTCTAACGACGAGTCGCGATCGGCCTGAAACTATCGTCTTGCTTCTTCTTTTGCTGCCATCTAGACTCTGAAGGCAGGGAGTGTACTAGAGGATGGAAGTTGGATGAAACTGTCATACCCGATCCAAAACGGCATCAGATATGAACGAAAGATAGAATAACGAACGCCTATCATTCGAAAAGACGAACCTATTTTCTATTAAATAAAAATTTATTCGGACTAAAAAAATTTATTTATTTGGCTTGGACCCAATAATTCTATCAAGCTTCCTACGTATCCTGGACGTCTTTTAATCTTTAAATCGAGAATCAAAGCCACGTAGTTCTACCTATTTTAGGTAGTTCTCTTAAGTTAGGTAGTTCTCTTAACTTATTAAGACGTTGATTGACTCAATAATGATTTAATTGTTTACTTCACTTAGTTACTATTTTATTTTATCACTACACTATATTAGTGTTATTGACCGCATACCACTGTTTAGTATTCCGAATTTATTTAATAATCTACTTAAAATATATATTTTTTATATGAATATTTTATCGAACAAAATCTAACATATACAAATCATTTTGTCAAAATGAATCAAATAAACGTTTTATCAAACTAGCTCATGAACAAATAAACGTTTTATCAAACCAACTCGGAATCAAATAAACTTTTTATCAAACCAACTCGGAATCAAATAAACGTAACATTATATCCATCCTAGAGTTTCTCCTCTTTATGTATCAATCCACAAACCACATATATAGTCGAGACGTCTCTTTAACCTTGCATATCCCGCATGGTCTTACCCAACACTTCTTTGCCATACCAGATAGGTCTTTCAACTGTGTACACAAGTCATGTCCCTCACTGAACATGATCTTCAAATATCAAAACCACCGGTCCGGATTACCCTAGATGGATATAAAAATCAGAAAATCATAACGTGCTCAAATTTCTTTTCACAATCAATTTCCAAATGATTTCATAACCATAAACCATTTGACTTCAATTAGCTCTTTTGCAAAAATAACCACAATTATTCAAATATTCTCTTAAAGTTGCTCAAAATAGTGTACAATCAAAATACAAAATCATTTATAAAAAAAATCAAATACTCTTTTAATGTAACTAAAATTGTCAAAAATTCGTATAAAATCACCGATTCATAATTTAATCCAACTCCAAGAATTAGATTGTTCAAAATATTGTATCGATAAAATCTAATATCGTTTAAAATTAGATAAACATTCTTATCGACTATCTTAAGCACTGGATTAGTAACTCTAAATTAGAGTAATTAAATGTTGCTAACATTCAACTCGTTACATTGTCATAATTCTATTTGTACTAATTTTATATTCAAGTTTTTGTATAAATTTTATACCGACTCTAATTGGCAAATATCGGTACTAGTCCTTCTAATTTATAATTTATTTGAATTCGATAAATTAAAGTCACTTAATTATTATATAAAACTAAAATTTTAACCAAACATTTTTACCAGACTATTTATGTTCGTCACTGAAATTGTAATGTGTAACACTAAACTGGTATCGTTAATTCCGATCGAAGGTTCAGTTAGACTCATGACACTACTACGAGTCTATCGGTACAAATTTTTCTTTTCAATTTCTTTATATTATTATTATTATTATTTTATTTTTCAATATATAAAATTTAAATTGTGATAATTTAATAATTAGCTACCGTTAATTCCTTCCATGTCAATTCCTTCCCTAACCGAAACCTTAAAAAAATCATTTATTTTAATATATAACTGTCTAAAGAGAAAATAATTTAACCTAAAATTACTCAAAATTATATATAAACAGCATAAAATATTCTTACCGGACTGTTACGATTAGTAAGTCTTAGACTGAAATAGCTACTTTGGACCGACGACAACATTCCATGGGCTCGAGAACTGTCACAAATCCCTTATACCAATTTATCTTCAAATGTTTCTAACTTATTTTGAATAATAAGAGAAAAATAACCTCCCTCTTTTTCATATAGCATATCTAATTCTCTGAACCCAAAACACTTAAAGATTAAACCTACCAAAAAAAAAAATACCTCCCTTCTTTGGTTATTCATCCGTGTATATATATATATTAAGAAAAAAATTCAAACATAAAAATGATAAATAAAATATTGATGGTGTCTTCTATGCTTACTTTGTTTTTGACAAAGTAGTTTACTTTGTCAAAAACAAAGTAAGCATAGCCTCTACCAATATAGATACATGAGTTGGTTTAGCATAAGCATTCCAGGTTTGCTTTGTATATTTATTTGATTTAATTGATTTTTAAATTTTTATTGTATTTGAATTGAATTGAATTGTTTTACAGGTTTGGACCCTCGAGGTATGGAAAGAGCCTCATAAATTCTATATGACAAGAGAAAGTGGCGTACTCCCACACTTAAGTAGATGATAACAACAAAAAAACCCAACATTTAAAGAAGCATCAGACGTTTTTACTATAAGTAATATAGTTTTCAATATTGGTTTTATGTTTATTGGTGTTGTGTTTATTGGTTTTGTGTTTTTCAGTCAGCCGAAAATCCACAAGCTGCACTTGTGGTTGACGAAATTGAAAAGCAATATGAATGGTATAAGTCACTCTAGGATTATATCGATGATCATGATATAGATCTTAAGATAGAGGATATGAAGCATGATGTAAAAGGAGGAGGAGGAGAGGGAGAGGAGGTACAACAAGTGAAAGGACACGATGCAGAGGTAGAGTATGAGGAAAATAGGGAAAACGAGAAGAGGTTTAAGAAGAATGAAGATGCAAGTGAGGAAGCATAATCAAAGATTGAAGAACTTAAAAGGGCAAGGATGCAGAGTTATATATCAAGAACAGATGGAAGAACGGAGGGAAGAAAATGTAGAAGAAGAAAATCCTCAACACGAGATATATCAAGTTGACGGTGACACCAAAACGCAACAAAAGACTCTAATGATGGTATATGACTTAAACTATTTACTAATTTTTTCATGAAGAATATATCGCTTAAGCTGTTTTCATTTATTATGCTTTGACATGATGATACTTTGGAGCAATAAATGAATCCGAGTAGTGACGATACAACAAAATCCATAGTTGTGCTTTCGGTATGTTGAATATTAGTTATGACTTAAATTGTTTCATTGATTATGTCTTCAACTGTTTTCATTGATTATGTCTTAAACTACTTTTGTTGATTATGTGTTGACAATATGACACACATGAGCGATAAAAGATTTGTGTTTTTTTATTCTACGCAATCCATAGTTGTGCTGGTATATAATTTACTTATAGGATTTTGATATTTTGTGTATCGATTTCCTTAAAATGTTTTAGTTGACTGTGTATTAGCATTTAGGATGATATTAAACAGTTCAAAGTAAGAGGAAAAGGTGAAAACTCGATTAAATGGGCCCGGGAAAGAAAAATAAGGATGTGAAAAAGATCCATCAGAGTGTGCTTAATGAAGTAAAAAATAAACCCCAAGAATGAATAAATCAGTTTGATTATCAAGATATTGTGCTATATGAGACTTAAAAAAGTAAAGCTGATTCAAATACTACCAAAGAGATGAGAGGGTTATCATATGTATTTCGAAACTTGAAATGGTTTGAGACTCTTGAGATGTCTGACACCTATTGGGAAGGAGATGTAAGTGGAATCTCAAATTAGATGTTGTTGTGATGTATATTTTATTGTCTTATATATTGTGATTGATGGATTATTATTTGCTTAAATTAGCACATCGATGTGTTCCTTTGGCTTTTAACGCGTTAGTCGGCAGAATCTGGTTTACCCAGGGATGGACTATGAGTGATAGCCAATTCACTGGATGGATGCAGTGTTTGAACCCCGATATGGACTATTTTGGCAACGATCAATGGTAAGGAGGACATGTATATGAGACCATAGAAAGAGGTAAAGCTGGTGTTCTGGTCCATCTATATCAAGGGAAATCATTGGATAATAAGGGCCCTTGATATGACGGTTATGCATCTATATGTACACGATAGTTGTATTGCAACCGATAGTGATGCGAACCTTTTCGAATTCTTAGCGAAGCACCTCTCAATCCTTTTGAAGGCCATTGTAAAATCCGGATATTGGCCAACACATGATGATATTTGACCCATCACTTGGAGTAGGATTGCGGATAATCCATAATAGGTGACATCCTCGAACGATTGTGGGTTATTCATCTATATTTTCGCTCAATATTTCTCTTCTAGAAGGCCATTTACATTTAGCCCAAAGGAATGAGCTTTTTTGAGATATCGTGTTGGGCTTGAGGTATTTCATGAAAAACTATATCCATTGTAAAGTTTTAAATATACATTGTAAAGTTTTGAATATACATTGTAAATTTTTCAATATATATATTGTAAAGTTTTATTGTATTGGTTGTATATACATCATACATGTTTGATATTGTTTGTACATATATATTTGATGTTGTTTGGTTTGAAAGTTCACCTTATGCAAATACCATTTCGCAGTTATACTAACTGCGAAGTATATTATACCTTGCAGTTCATATATATGCGAAAGAAAATATTGATCTACGAAGTATATGGCTTCACAGTTGAATATTTGTTTCACATTATAAGATTAATGCTAATACGCAGTTACACTAACTGTGAAGTTATGTAGCCGATTGCGAAATATATTTGCAATTTTTACATAATGAAATATGAGTACAATTTGAAATATACACAAAATGAAATATGAGTACAATTTTCACACAATAATTTTAATGAGTTCAATGAAATATACACAAAATGAAAGTTTCACATAATGAGTTCAATGACGTTAAAAGTACATCACGTCCTAGAACTTACAGAACTTGCTACTATACTTGGAGACTGACTTGTATTTGGTAACGGACGATGATGTAATATACGTATAACATTCAAGGTTCATAAATTACAATATTTGAAATGTGTATATGCCAATTGTTGTCTCTCGTAAAACCATCGTTGTAGAGTAGCTCTAAGGTACTATACCAGCATTATGTTAGGTAAACGTCTTCCTGCCATGATAATTACATTCCATGATTTTGCTATGTTTGTGGTCATCATGTTATACTAACGAGTATGGAAGTATGCACGTAACCATTTCTCGATGTTGCCTTGCTCTAAATATTCCATTGCATGGCCATGTAGTTGCCGAAGTCGAGAAAATGCCTCGTTAAAATTAGAAACTCTATAAGCTTTAGCAACTCGCCATTACACCTCATCTATCTTTCTAATTTTCCAAAATTTATCTTTCACATTCATTCTCAGATGTTGATAACAACATCCATGTATCCCATTTGGAAACACTAAATTCACGACATAATCAATTCCCTTGTGCCTATCCGAAATTATGGCAAAATTCTCTACATTCCCTCTTTAAGCTTGGTCATAAACCAAGTCCATGCCTCATTGCTTTCGTTTGGTCCAACCCCAAAAGCAAGGGTAAATTTCATCTATGGTGTACAACATTTACCCTAAATCACACTTTGGTGTACAAACTTCAATTTGTCACACTAATATATACGTACTTAAGGGTTGTTGAAACACCTTTCCACATGATTTTGATTTGACAAAATTATTTAAGTAAAATTAAATATATTCTAAACACACTAAGTTTAAATGCTTTGATTTATTACACTAATGTATTTGTTCAATGTTGAGTTAAATTGTTTATAAGACATAAAGACTAAAAGGCTTAAAGCCCAATGCGGAAGTCAAAGCCCAAGTCAAACAGATCAAGACCACTCGGCCCGCGTGTGCAAAACGCTGCCGTTGTGTACAAAACGCAGCTCAGCGAAAGAAGGATCGAGAAGACCTTCGTTGAACAACTTCGGAAAGAAGCTGTTGAGTTGTATCGACAAAGAGTACAAGACAGCAGCTGAGCAAGAACAACTTCCAGACAAAGTATTTCTACTTTGGGTAAAGTTCAGAAGACACAGAAAGCTGTCTAGTTGACCTTACCATAAATGGAAAGACATTCTGCCGGACTAACTAACAGCTGCTCAGCTCTGATCGAAGACAGGAGATACTTGAATCTGATTGGCCAAGAGCACTGAGCAGGACTGAGTGACAACGACAGGAAGCTGTTTCCCTCCAACGGTTATTTCGAAATTCGAAATGACTGATGCCTCAGACGTCTCTATAAATAGGGCCTTTCAGTTGCTTCATTTGACACAGAACTTTATCAAGCCATTACGCTGACCAAAATTCTACTCAAAGTTCTGTGAGAAAAAGCAAAGCAAATACTTACACCAAATTCTATATCTTTTGTGTAAAAGTCTAGAGTGATTATTCAATCATTGTTAAGCCCAAAATATACCTAATATATCATCAATAATTACATCAGTTTTGCTATGAATTCGTGCTGTTTATACTTGTTTAGAATGCTTTTACTCTCGAATATGTTTCTTTCTTGTAAGGTACATAAATATTTGGTAAAATCCAAATAGGAACGAAAAGAGCTCAAAAACAGAAGAAAAACCTTACAAAAGGAGTCAAAAACGACAAAGATCAATTACACCAAAATGAGGACAAAGACGAAGTCAAAAACAGAGAAAAATGCAAATTCTCAGCAGAGAATCCAAAATTCTCGTTAGAGAATTTGGGGCTGCGACAGGGAATCTCAAATTCTCGGTCGTGACACGCCCTTTCGTCCGAAGGATGAAAAATCAGTTCCTCATTCTCGGCAGAGAATTTCCATTCTCGGTAAGAGCAGCAATTATGCCAAGTACAATGAACACATGTTAAAATCCAAGAAACGCGATCGTTCGGGTGGATAAAGACGTCCTTTCGCAACGGACACGATCCTTCACAACAGACACGACACTTCAATCACGACTCTTCAACATCTATAAATAAAGTATTGATTTGAGAGTTAAAACATAATGTTGAGAGAGTTAGATTTTAAGATTAGTGCAAGAGTTATGCAGAAACTCTGACTCAGAAATGAGTCAGAGATTAGAAAGTTCATTTCTGTTCAAAACAATATGATGTACACACATTGTTTATTCAATAATAACAAGTTTAGTAGTGTTTAGACATTGTTCCAGTTTAGTTTTCATTTTGATAGTGGACCGACCCAGTCTCTATTACGAAGATTCAACGAGAAGATTGAGTAGAGGATTCGCCCCTGAGCCTGACAAACTCTAACGAAACCCAAGGAAATGATTGATCAACCCGTTCACTTGCACGCCGTCGAAGAATTCAATGCTCCATGTTCTCTATAAACTTGTATCAATTTATATTTCATCTAATAAAGTCCGTTCTATTCGATAGATTTTTATGCAGCACTTATGGTAACCAATCCACTAAAGTGACTGCTGGTGTTTTCATTAAAACATATTTAATCCAAAATCTTTACAAGAAAACTTTGTTGAACACTTAGGCAAATTATTATCTCGAAAGAGTTTTAATTTGATTAAGGGCAACTATCCCGAAAGGGTTTTGTCATGTTCAAAGCCAATTAATTAGAGGTTCCGTCATTTATTTCATCTTTATAATTCGTACAAAGTTTAAAGTTGTTTTCTTTGCTTAATGCAAACAAATACATTCGTTTACTTTTCTAAAAAGTACTAAACGTTCCTATCTTGCAAATTCATTCTTAAATCAGAATATTTTCTAACGTTTTCATACTCTAATCTAATTCTCATTCTAGCAATTTCAAAACCAAAACCGATTAAACGATTTTTCCACATTATAAACCTAAAAGTAACTTAAACCGATTGTAAATAAGTTTTGTTAAAAAACGTTCCATGTGGGATCGATATCTTTTATTACTACAAGCGTATACCGTGCACTTGCGGAAATCGCTCAACAAGTTTTTGGCGCCCTTGCCGGGGAACGCCAAATTTTTAACAAAAATTTATGTTTTTTCGTGTTTTTTTTCGAACCTTGGTTTATAGTATATGTATTTATTTATTTTATAGTTTTTTTTTTTTTTGAGGATACTCACTAGGACTAAATCCTCGTTGTTATTTAACGTTTGCAATTAGATATTTGCAGATAAAAAAATTCAAGTTTTTTCAAAGATAACTTGGAGATTTGATTATCAATGAAATTCACAGAAGGAGTCTACAGAAAAGAAATTAAGCATGCAGTTACATCAGAAGGAAAAGAAAATTTTATGAAACAGGATGTCAGACGTGACAGATGATTTTTCCAGAAAATTTACCTCTTCCCAAACACATTTACCTCTTTTCTATACACTTAGTCCTTCACCAAAATATCATATCTTTTTGTTAAGAAGATATCAATTCCTACACTAAACCCAAATAATTTCCTTTTTATCATTTCCTTAAAACACCTACATTTATCTCTCTAAGAAATAGCCGATCAACTCTTCTCAGACAGATATATCAGAAGTAGGATGAAATTATCTTATCCGCCAGGAAGGAATTGTATACTTTTAATTTAGTTTTGAAAGTTTCAGTTTATGTGCGTAGTTTTTGTTGAGGCCAGAACCAGAAGTTCGGGCATTTAACCGAAATCACTAGATCCTTAAATTGAGAAAATGCTAAAAAAAAGAAAGCACTTAAAAAATATAAAAAAAAGAAGAAGAAAAATATATATATATACATTAATAATTTCAAGTTGGGGTACAGTTCTACTTTTTTTTATTACTGCTTGAAATTATTCCCAGGTAAGTTATATGGACAAAACCATTATTTAAAAACCGGTCTAAGTAATTGATTATGTCAAGAATTTTGATTCTCCTTGAGAATTCTTAAGGTTTATCACATTTTTTAGTTTTTAGTTTTTCATATTTTAATTTTTACATTTCATTTCATTTTAGTTTATACATTAGTCTTTAGTTTAGAAATCTCTACAGTATTTTTTTATTTTTTGAAGTTTTATAAATTTCTGAACTTACTGAGAATATGAATTCTCAGTAGAGAATTTAGAATTTTCAAAATTTCAAGGGAAAGGAAGAAAAATTTCTGAACTTACCGAGAATCGAAATTCTCTGCTGAGAATTTAAAATTCTCGGTAACTTCAGCGAGTAAAAAAAAAGAACTTTGTCGCGACCGCGAATCGCCATTCACGGTCGCGACACGGGTCATTTTTTGACCTGTATTCTTCTTTCTTCTTCAGTTCATGCACCATTGCTGAAAGTTTTGAAAAATTAAGTTTCTTCATATTCAAATGGTGTGAATTTACACCTTTTTAATCCCAACAGATACCTTGAATTGTCCTGGATTGATTATAAAGTAATTGACAAAGTTCAAACTTCTGTTCTTACATTTTTTATTCATCTCTATCAGGCAGAATCTGATTTCTTTTTATTTCATCCTAACATCATTATAAATAATTAGAGAAGATCAGATTTCAATACTTTTCATCTCTTTCAGACAAAATCTGATATTCTTCTCCAATTATTCAACCTTTCAAAAAGTTACAGAAACTTTTTCTTCTAAACCCAAACACATGACTACCAAGCATAAATCTTCCATGAAGATTACTGCTGCACGCAACAAGCGTCCTGATTTATCAGAATACTATGATGCACCATTTTCCATTTACACACATAATGAAGAACGAAGATATTATAAAACTATTTGTTGTATATAGTTTGTATATAGGTTTATTTTTGTGTTTGTTCTTTCTGTTCTTTGTATATATGTTCTTCTAATTTTTATAAAACTGTCAAGTTTGATTCTTTAATTCTTTTTGCTTCAAACAGTTGAACCTTGTCCAAGAATCTGCAATTATTTTTCATAAATCTGAATTCATTTCAGAAATGTTTCTGCACATCTGACCTTTTCATTATATTACAAATTAATACGGAACAGTATATGTTAATTCATTTTATACGATAATTCTAACTATTGAACAAGTTCATGAACATTCATTCTATATAATAATTCTGAGTTTTGTTCTGTACATATGTTTTTCAATTTTGATAAACATATCCACTTTTGATTCTTTGGTTATTTTTTTTATTATTAGTATATATGCAAATTATTTGAATGACTCTATCTATATGTTCACATGAATCAGTATAACCTTCAAACATGAATGTGTATGTATATAATGTTAAAATGACTCTGTATATCATTTCATTCATCTGCATAAGTTTCAAATGCTTCAGATTTAATATGACTAAAATGATTAATAATTTGTTTTGGTTACTTTTTTTTTGTTTGTTTCTGTATATAGGTTTGTTTTTCTTGTCCTTGTATATATGTTCTTGTTAATTTATGTACATATGAGTTCCTGCAATAAGAATTCATTTCATTTCATACTTTAATCTTCTATTCTGGTTTATGTCTGTTACAATTTATAGACTATTAGCAGATAAATCTATCCATATATCTTAAAAGCTAATAAGTTATAATCATTATTAACTATTGAACATAATAGTGAATTTTCATTTTAAATTAAATCCTCAAGTTTACTTTTTATTTGTTGATTCATTTATGTTAATCATGATAATTATTTAACATATATCCGTATGCACTTATCAAAATGAAACAGTATATCTTTTCAATGAATCTGTTTATCATGTTTAAATACTTCTGTGTTAATTTGATTATTTCACATACATTGCCAATACCTAAACTTTACTATGATTAAATGATTACTCGTATTTAAGAGATGATATACATTCACTATTTATTTATTACCTTTTAAAAGATTAATTTCCATTCAAATGCTTGTTCATTCAACTTCTGTGAATTAATGAACATTGGTTCTACATTAACTCTAATTCAGCATTTAATGTTTCATTACTCAAAATTTCATAAGGATAAACCTTTGATTTTCCTTGGATTTAATGTTATTTATTTTAGTTTTTGAGTGCAGGTACAGTTTATATTATGTTCAAGACACAATTAATCAACAAAATTGCACAAACCAAGTCCAAATGCACAAAATCATGCACTTTTGACCAATTCTCTACTGAGAATTAAAAATTCTCGGTAAGTCCAGCGAAAACAGGCCGAAATCAGAGTGAAAAATTCTCTGAATTTCGCGTGCCGCGACCGCGGCTAGGCAATTCTCGGTCGCGACACGCGACCTGTAGGCGGGGTTTGGCTCGAATTTGAACAAATTTTTACCTTTTTCTATTCTTAACCCTTAAATTCATACCTCTATTAGCCTATCCCTTATACACACATTCCATAAACTCTATTTCAAACACATTTTCTTTTTCACAACTCAATTCCACACCATATCACCTTTACTTTTTACGAATTTTTACTTCTCCAAAATACATCTTTCCCAAACACCACATCCATAACCTAACCCTTTTTTCCACACCATGCCTAAACATAAGAAGGTTACTCATCAGGTTTCCTCTACCTCCATTCAGCCTTATTTCAGATGGGGTTGGGCACATGGTACAAGCACTATTATGGACATAGTGCCTAGTGACACAGATATTCTTGTATTGGTTACTCTTTCCCATGCTCCAACGGAATGAGAGGATTATATTTAGGGATTTCAGTTAAATTTATGAAGTTGGGGATGACAAGATGAGTATTTGGTTTGGATATCATACAAAAATAATTTATTGTTAAGTCATCCATTTTCCAACCAATCCAGTTTGGACATACTTTGACTAGTTTGGATGGATTTAATCCCAAGCATGCTACTAGCACGCTCATTAAAGATCGTTGGTTTTAGTGATAGATTAAATTGGATTACCTTTTGACAATTGAGTCCATGTTTCCGTTTCCACCAATAAGCACGTTCATATGCGTACTTTGATTACGAGTATTATTTTGGATGCTACGAGTATTATGGATGCTACGAGTGTTGTTCGATATTGGTTTATGCCGCAATTTTACACATCCATAGTGGTTAGCCACCGTTGGCTAGTTTTGCAAGTTCGATGTTGGTACTTCAAGTTCACATGGCAATGATATTCAGAAGGATGATCATGCGCACACAGATTTTAGTGGGCATGAGGATGCAGAGGATGATGAAGGTGCGGCGGAGGAGCATGTTGAAGCCTAAGCACAAGCACAGGCGGATGTTGAAGAAAAGCACACTATTGATGATCAAGTTAATTTGCAACAATGTTGAACCATATGCCTCCACACAACCGTCAAATGAATTTACGGTTAGCTGATATTATTACAAACAATGAAGAGATGAGTTCGAGGATTTTCGCGGTAGATGCCAATATCCATAATTTAAGGAGCGAGCACACGTCCACTTGATGTCGGTTATTATCATTGCTTCCGTCGTCAAGGCGTCGTGACCACACCATCTCCACCGGGTTCCCTTCACAAGAATAGGTTTTATCTTATCTTTTCTCCACTCATTTATCTCTTATGTTATGTTTTTTTTACAATTTCAATTTCTATTTCTGTTGGATAAAATCCATTTCATATTTCTATATTTCGTACAATTTTTCGTATTTTATCAATTTTTGCACCAATGAGGACATGGTCCAATTTAAGTGTGGGAGGAGATATTGCATATATCATTTTGTTTTTAGTACGAATAAATGCAACGAGCAATTTTTAAGCAACAATTATAAATGCAACACTTGTTTTATGCAAATACAACATATATTGCAACACAATGTATTTAACATTATTTTTCATAACATACATTTTCATATGTTTAAAATATTTTTAACATATGATTATTTTAGGTTATCATTATCTATAGAAATAATATTTCTATACGGGTAATATTTTTCAAATTTTTCACAAATCTTCGAAACGATTTTTAATAAAATTGTCTCGAGTGAATGTATTTAAGTTAATAAATTCTTTATTTTCAATCTCTATTTTATATCATGCAATTCATGATACAATAAATCTTATTTTAAGTTTTCAATTAGGTTTATAGGCATTAAATTGAACTAACAATGTTTAGCTTGATTTGATTTCGTCTTACATTAACACCAATTGAAGTTTTTAAGGAAACTTTAGCCATAATACATGTTGAATTTTAAGTCGATATAGGATGAATGTGCTATCTTTCTTTTTCCCAATTTCAATATTATGTTTCATATTAATTAATCAATTAGTTGAATTCTTAACTTTTGGCCACGATTGAGACCAACCTTATCACAATCGAGGTATGAAAGGGAAGAAAATTAAGTACCGTTTACTTTTGGCCACGGTTGCGACCACCCTTATCACAATCGAGGTATGGAAGGAACGTTTAAATAATAATAAGCGTGTATAAGTTTAAAGTAACGATTGCATCCACCCATGGCATGGTCGGTACCTCTTAAGCAAACACTAAGCAAAGTAAAAATGCGTATAAGGTTACGGTTGAAACCACCCTTATTTCGGGCGTAACCAAGCAAAAAAATTAAAATTAAGTACTTATTCATACTAATATATCTCGTATATTAGTCTAGGTTTGGGAAAGAAAATTTTAGTGCTTTGAAATGCTTTGAGATGAAAGATTCATTAACATGCGTGCTTATATCGTCCTGAATGCTTCAATTCAAAATTGGAAATACAAGACGAATGATATATCGTATTTATACTAAGTTAGATTGATATTTTGCGTATAAATTTGCCATGCGAAGTTAGTCTTTTCGGCTTAACTAATTCAAAAGGTAATACAGAGATATATGTTTTATTTTCATAAAGAGATTAGTTAGAGAATAAATTCAGTGAAATTTTGCTCGGGACTAGCAAAAGATTAAGTGTGGAGATTTGTTAAGCCCAAAATATACCTAATATATCATCAATAATTACATCAGTTTTGCTATGAATTCATGCTGTTTATACTTGTTTAGAATGCTTTTACTCTCGAATATGTTTCTTTCTTGTAAGGTACATAAATATTTGGTAAAATCCAAACAGGAACGAAAAGAGCTCAAAAATAGAAGAAAAACCTTACAAAAGGAGTCAAAAACGACAAAGATCAATTACACCAAAACGAGGACAAAGACGAAGTCAGAAACAGAGAAAAATGCAAATTCTCAGCAGAGAATCCAAAATTCTCGGTAGAGAATTTGGGGCCGCGACAGGGAATCTCAAATTCTCGGTCGTGACACGCCCTTTCATCCGAAGGATGAAAAATCAGTTCCTCATTCTCGGCAGAGAATTTCCATTCTCGGTAAGAGCAGAAATTCTGCCAAGTACAATGAACACATGTTAAAATCCAAGAAACGCGATCGTTCGGGTGGATAAAGACGTCCTTTCGCAACGGACACGATCCTTCACAACAGACACGACACTTCAATCACGACTCTTCAACATCTATAAATAAAGTATTGATTTGAGAGTTAAAACATAATGTTGAGAGAGTTAGATTTTAAGATTAGTGCAAGAGTTATGCAGAAACTCTGACTCAGAAATGAGTCAGAGATTAGAAAGTTCATTTCTGTTCAAAACAATATGATGTACACACATTGTTTATTCAATAATAACAAGTTTAGTAGCGTTTAGACATTGTTCCAATTTAATTTTCATTTTGATAGTGGACCGACCCAGTCTCTATTATGAAGATTCAACGAGAAGATTGAGTAGAGGATTCGCCCCTAAGCCTGACAAACTCTAACGAAACCCAAGGAAAGGATTGATCAACCCGTTCACTTGCACGCCGTCGAAGAATTCAATGCTCCATGTTCTCTGTAAACTTGTATCAATTTATATTTCATCTAATAAAGTCCGTTCTATTCGATAGATTTTTATGCAGCACTTATGGTAACCAATCCACTAAAGTGACTGCTGGTGTTTTCATTAAAACGTATTTAATCCAAAATCTTTACAAGGAAACTTTGTTGAACACTTAGGCAAATTATTATCTCGAAAGAGTTTTAATTTGATTAAGGGCAACTATCCCGAAAGGGTTTTGTCATGTTCAAAGCCAATTAATTAGAGGTTCCGTCATTTATTTCATCTTTATAATTCGTACAAAGTTTAAAGTTGTTTTCTTTGCTTAATGCAAACAAATACATTCGTTTACTTTTCTAAAAAGTACTAAACGTTCCTATCTTGCAAATTCATTCTTAAATCAGAATATTTTCTAACATTTTCATACTCTAATCTAATTCTCATTCTAGCAATTTCAAAACCAAAACCGATTAAACGATTTTTCCACATTATAAACCTAAAAGTAACTTAAACCGATTGTAAATAAGTTTTGTTAAAAAACGTTCCCTGTGGGATCGATATCTTTTATTACTACAAGCGTATACCGTGCACTTGCGGAAATCGCTCAACAATCATCTAAGGTGTCTTAGCAATTGTTGTTTATGACAAATTTTTATCATTTCTAGAGATTAGAAAGGAGAGGCTGAGTACTCGGTTATAGTACTCAGCGAGAGATTAGGAGTGAGTAGAGGTATAGAGGAAGGTACTCTTGTTATAATCAACTTCTAAGTTGTAAAAGGTTTGATGCTCTACCGTTAAAGAGCTCAGTAGAGAATTCGAAAGCTCGGAACGTGTTCCGGGGACAGGACGTAGGCTTAGAGGCCGAACCTGGATAAATCTGCTGAGTAACATCTTTCTAACGTTAAACTCCTTAATATATATATTGCTTGCTTAAACAAAACTGACCAAGTAAAGAGGTCACGCTGAGTTGTGTGAATTGAGTATCTGAGTTCAGGAATAGACTCAAGTGCTATCTCCTGACTCAAAGAAAGAAGCTGACTTAGTCACCAGTTGACTAAGCTAGTGTCTTAATTTACTCAGCGCGCTGTGTAATCCTTTTTCAAAGAAAAAGAAGTCAGCCTTAACGTACTCAAATTTTAAATAGTTCTTATCCCCCCCCCCCTTGGAACTAACTTGTTGCGTTATAAGGGACCAACAAGTGGTATTAGAGCTTAAAAGCTCACTGTGAAAGGTTTAACTACCTTGAGCTGATCCCCACTATGGCTGAAAACAGTACTCGGTTTCTTCCAGGAAACCAGACAACTCAAATCTTACCTGAGGGGCTATCCATTACTCGGCCTCCCCTATTCTTCGGGTCTAACTACATCTTCTGGAAGAATAGGATGAAAAACTCTATTCAGGCAACAAATATGAGTGCATGGCTTTCAATAGTCCAAGGCCCATTTGTTCCTGTTGAAGTTGTGGCTGGCCAAACTTTTGTCAAAGCTGAGGCCAAATGGACAGAGGATGATCTCAAGAAGCTACAAAATCACGCTTCGGCTATAAACATGCTTCACTGTGCGCTTGATGCTGCAGAATATAACAAGATATCAGGTTGTGAGTCAGCGCAAGAGATCTGGAAGAAGCTGGAGGTCACCTACGAAGGAACCAACAAAGTGAAGGAGTCCAAGGTGAACTAGCAGATGAGACTATACGAGCTGTTCGAAATGAACGATGATGAAGGAATCTCTGACATGAATGCAAGGTTTACAAACATCATCAACGAGCTCAAGAGACTTGGGAAGATCTTCACTGAGGAAGAACAAGTCAAGAAGATTCTTAGGAGTCTTCCTAAAAACTGGCAAGCAAAGAAGACCGCTGTTGAGGAAGCTCAAGACTTAACCACCTATAAGTATGATGAACTCATCGGCTCACTGCTGACCCATGAGATCTCGAAGAAGAATTTCGAGGTGAAGGAAAAGTCTGAAGATAAGAAGCAAAAGTCTCTTGTCATGAAAGCTGACTCCACTGATGGAAGCTCAACAGAAGATGAAGAGATGGTTATGTTCACCAGAAAGATGAAAAGGCTGTTCAAAAAGAATGACAAATATTCTAAGAAGCCTTATAAAAAGTTTGATAAGTACAAAGCTGACTCCAGCGACAACAAGTACAAGAAGGACAGCTCAAGCCCATTACATGCTTTGAATGTCATCAAACTGGCCATATCAAGTCAAGCTGTCCCTCGCTGAGGAAAGAAAGAAAGAATGACAAGAATGCAATGGTGGCAACCTGGAGTGATAGTGATGATTCATCATCATCTGAAGCTGATGCCACTGAGTCAGCAAAGATTTGTTTCATGGCTGATGAACTTGCTGAGCCATGTGTTTCTGAGAATGCTGACCCCTCCATTGCTTCTGACGATGAGGAACATTCTACTGAGGTAATATCACTACCCTTGCTCAGAAATGAAATGGTTAATGCCCTGAGTGACCTCTACACACTTGTCAAAAAGTGTAATAAAAAGGTTAGAGCACTTAGCAAGCGATGTGACGAGGTTGAGGAGGTTAAACTGAGTGACCTTCGATATCTTCTTCAAGACAACTCGGATTTGCATAGTAACATTGGAATTATGCAAAAGTTTGTCTCTGAGGTCCAATCAGATTCTAAGAAACTGAGGAAGGACGTCACATCCATTCAGAACCAACTAAAGGTTCCAAACAAAAGAAATATTCCTCTGAATACTCAGTACCGAAGTACTGGTCAGCAGAGATGGAATCCTCAGCGAAATGTCCAGTGTGACTTCTGTGGGAAGAAAGGACACACCACAAAGGTGTGCTGGCACGCTCAGCACTGGGGTGCTGACCAGTCAGTGAGATATCCTAAACGGAAAGTCAGCTGTGACTTCTGTGGAAAGAATGGCCATACTGTCCAAGTATGCCGCCATAAAATAAAACATGATGCTTTACCTGTTGAACCTAACAAGCAAGGACCCAAAAAGAATTGGGTACCTAAAAGTAACTAGTTACATTGCAGGTAAGCCTGAGGTGTGCTGAGAAGTCAAAGATGTGGTATATTGACAGCGCATGCTCAAGGCACATGACTGGTGATGAAACTCAATTCATCACATTTGAGCGTAAACGAGGAGGAAGCGTAAGTTTTGGAGACAACAAAAAGGGTAAGATAGTAGGGTCAGAAACCATTGGAGGTAATCCTACTATTGAGTCTGTCTCCCTAGTCAGCGGACTCAAATATAACTTACTCAGCGTAGCTCAGCTATGTGACAATGGGAGAAAAGTTATATTTGATGACACTGGATGTAAAATACTCGAGGGTAAAACTAATGAGTTAATTTTAACTGCCCCTCGCATTGATAATGTCTTCATGCTGAACTTAGAGAAAAAGTTTTCAAAAACTGTATGCTTGCTTAGTATCAAAGGAAGAAATTTCCTGACTATGGCATAGGAGACTTGGTCATGTAAGCATGGACCTCCTGGCCAAATTAGCAAGAAAGCAATTGGTTGAGGGACTGCCAGAACTTAAATTTGAAAAAGATCAATTATGCCACGCTTGCCAAGATGGAAAACAAATCAAACAATCTTTTCATAGCAAAAACATTGTCTCAACTAAGCGTCCATTAGAGTTACTACACTTGGATCTCTTTGGTCCAGTCTAGCCGCTGAGTCTGGGTGGAAGAAGATTTTCCTTGGTCATTGTAGATGACTTTTCTCGGTACACTTGGATCATCTTGCTGAGTAGCAAGGATGAGACCTTTGAGAAATTTTCAAATTTGGTTAGAAAACTTGAAAATGATAAAGACCTAAAATTGGCTCACATCCGAAGTGATAATGGTGGAGAATTAAAAAACCAACAGTTTGTTGAATTCTGTGAAGCCAGCGGCATTGACCATAATTTTTCTGCTCCTAGGACGCCTCAACAAAATGGGGTTATTGAAAGGAAGAACAGAACCTTGGTTGAAATAGCCAGGACAATGCTGAGTGAGCATAGGCTTCCAAAGTACTTTTGGGGAGAAGCTGTTAACACAACGTGCTATATTCTTAATAGGGCTCTTGTTAGACCTATACTAAAGAAAACCCCCTACGAACTTTGGAAAGGACGAAAGCCCAACATTGGATACTTTCGAGCCTTTGGCTGTAAATGTTTCATTTTAAACACCAAAGATAGCTTAGCTAAGTTTGACTCAAAAGCTGATGAGGCTATCTTTTTAGGCTACTCAACAAACAGCAAAGCATACAGAGTTTTCAATAAACGAACTCAAGTTTTAGAAGAGTCAGTACATGTTGAGTTCGACGCAACTAACCCTGCAGGAAGATATCTCCCGCTGACCGAGGATGATCCACACTCAGTACCCGCTGATCAAGATACAACCGTTGAGTCAGTCCCTCAAGGGCTGACCAAAGGTAAAAGTGAACCTCAAATTGTTTTCACTGACCAGTCTACACCTGTAGAGATTGTTGAAACACAGATAGCACAAGACATCAATCTACCAAAGGAGATAAGGATACCAAGAGGACACTCAGAGAGTGCTATTCTTGATGCCGCTGAGAATACCCTGATGACAAGAAATCAACTCAGGAGATACCTCAGCAACGTAGCCTTCGTCTCAGTTCAGGAACCAAAGAACTTCGCTGATGCTGAGGACGATGAATTATGGATGAGCGCAATGCAAGAGGAACTTGATCAATTCAGAAGAAACGATGTATAGGAGTTAGTGCCACATCCAAGAAGTCAGAAGACCATTGGAACAAGATGGGTCTTCCGCAACAAGCTGGATGAACAAGGAAATGTAGTCAAGAACAAAGCAAGGCTTGTAGCTCAGGGCTACAGTCAGCAAGAAGGTATTGACTACGGTGAGACCTTTGCCCCAGTGGCAAGGCTAGAGGCTATTAGAATTTTATGCGCTTATACAAGTTATATGAACTTTAAACTGTTTCAAATGGATGTTAAGAGTGCATTCCTTAATGGAGTTATAAACGAGGAAGTTTATGTTAATCAACCTCCAGGGTTTGAGGATCCTAAATTCCCAAACCATGTTTATAAACTCAAAAAGGCTCTGTACGGCCTCAAGCAAGCACCACGTGCTTGGTATGAAAGGCTGACCAGTTTCCTGCTGACTAGAAACCATGTCAGAGGCAAAGCTGATACAACCTTATTCATTAAGAGAAAGGGTAAAGATACCCTGCTGGCTCAAATATATGTTGATGATATTATTTTCAGTGCTACTAATGAGTCAATGTGCAAGGAATTTAGCAATCAAATGCAGACTGAGTTTGAAATGTCAATGATGGGAGAACTCAACTTCTTCCTTGGACTTCAAATCAAACAAGGGAAAAATGGCATCTTCATCAGTCAAGCTAAATATGCCAAGGAGATATTGAAGAAATATGATCTTGAAAATTGCAAGCCAATATCTACTCCTATGGGCACTGACACTGTCCTTTGTGCTGACGAGAATGGTAAGTCGGTAGACAGCAAATTGTATCGAGGTATCATAAGCTCTCTACTTTACTTAACAGCAAGTAGACCGGACATTCAGTTCTCAGTATGCTACTGTGCTAGATATCAATCTAACCCTAAGGAATCTCATTACACAACTGTAAAAAGAATCCTTAGATATTTGCAAAGCTCAGTGAACGCAGGTTTATGGTATGCCAACACTCATGGTTTTACACTCGTTGGATACACTAACGCTGACTATGGACGAGACAAGCTTGAATGAAAAAGCACCTCTAGAGGATGTCACTTCCTAGGGAGCTGTCTTGTATCCTGGTTCAGCAAGAAGCAGGCGTCAGTAGCCTTGTCTACCACTGAAGCTGAGTACATTACTGTTGGACACTGTGTTGCTCAAGTCCTATGGATTAAGCAACAGCTTGAAGACTATGGTGTTCAAATAAAGACAATTGAGGTCAAATGTGACAACAAAAGTGCAATTGATCTATCAAAGAACCCAATTCAGCACAGCAGGATGAAGCATGTCAGCATCAGACATCATTTCATTAGAGACCATGTACTCAAGGGTGAGATAAAGCTGACCTTTGTCCCAATGGATGAGCAGCTTGCGGATATCTTTACAAAGCCACTGGCTCGTGAGCAGTTCAGCATACTGAGAGAAGCCATTGGTATGTTTAATCCTCTTCAGTAAATCTCAGTCCCAAATATAGATTCATGCTGAGTGAATTAACATGCTGAATGATCTATGCTATTATTTGCTGAGTGAATAGATGTATGCTGAGTGTTTAATGCTAAATGAATGAATATCACATACTGAGCAAATATGCGCACTGAGTAGTTATCTCAAACTGAGCAACCAACTACTTAAACCATCCGTTTGTATAAAACTGTCTACTCAGAATATAGAACGTTTAGGATTCTAAACGCTGAGTATAAGATCCGTTGCATTTAATGCTAAAGCACGCGAATAGCCACCTAGGATGACGTATGCGCCGAATGTGTCATAAATGCCAGGATCCTTATCGGTTGAGAATCCCAAGGCAAAACTGACACATGGATTCGATAAGATCCACCTTTCACAGCTATAAATAATGGGCATATCCCCATTTTTATCTCTTTACACTTCCCGAATTCTCTGGCATAAATACTTTCTCTCTAAAAACTCTCAAAACTTCCAAACCCCTCTCTGAAACTATGACTAAGATTTCCTTGAACATCTCCGGTGCCGGTCACTCTAAGACCAGTTCCGATGAACCTTCCAGGCATTCCACTCCGCCTGGAACGACTGAGGCCACTTCACTGAGCAAAGGCAAAGCTGGCCAAGCCACCTCCTCTAAAGGAAAGCCGGCCAAAGTCAGAACCTATACTAAGGTCTTCGAAAACGTTAGAGAGTGGAAGATTGACCACTCAAGGTGGTTCTCTGAGGCTTTCGTAGAAACCGAGCAACCATTCTGTGAATGGATATCGAAGAATGGCTGGACCGAGATGTTCTCAATCAGAGATCCAACTTACCCTGACTTAGTAAGGGAATTCTACCATAATCTGTGGGTTGCTGACGATAACCAGGACCACCTAGTAACTGTGGTAAAAGAGAAAACAATTTTTGTCAACCCTACCTACCTAGCCAACTTGCTGAAACTGAAGAATGAAGGAACAAAACTGAGGAGGACTGGTGATCATGAAGGAACTGGGTACTCTGCCACCTTTTGCAAGCCCGCTGGCCATTCTGGAGAAATCTCCAGTTCCTCAATGGGCCAGCACCAAAAGATGGCACACTACCTGCTGACCACTTATATCTTCCCAAAGATAAATTGCACCAGCTCAGCAACAAACTTTGAGCAATGCTTCATATGGCATATGCTGACATACAAGCCCATCAACATGCCAGTATTCTTTAATCGCCGGCTTCCAAAGGAGCACTGGAACTCTAAGGCTGGGCTCACTCAGTTCCAGAATCCTCATAGACCATCAGATTGACCTATCCGAGGAAACTGAGGCCTAAGGTTCTGAGATCACAGCTGTTGCGCTACGTGCCTTGAAGTTTGACCAACCGATTAAGAAAGCCAAAGGTGTTGATCAGCCTGCTGAGGAGACTGTCCCAAAAAAGGGCAAAAGAATAAAGGCTCCAGCTGCCCGCAAAAGGAAAGCTGTTGGGACTCCTTCGAAAGATGCTGAGTCTCCGCCCAAAAAGCTGAAGTCAGTTGCTTAAAAAAGTCATGAGAGACCTAAGTCAGCTAAGAAGAGAAGCAGGCAAGATGAGCCTGATACAGAAGAAAGAATGGATGCTGATGAGCAACCTCTGAAGAAGAAGAAGTCTTCAGAGCTGACCCCTATTGATGCTATCCCCACTGACTTCATTGTTCCTGGTGATTCTCACTTCACACAATGTTAGGGAACTGAAGCTGAGCATCAAGAAGACGATGTGCAACTGGATGATCAGTTCATCACACAGGTTGAAGAAGAGCTAGAAGAAGACGAAGGGAATGATCAACAGGAGGAAGAAGAAAGTGGTCAGGATGACACTGAGGAGACAGCCAGTGAAGAGGAAACTGTTGACCCAACTAATACTGAGTTGGTTGCAAATGAAGAACAAGAACAAACTGACCAGCTCAATGCTGATCAAGAAGAGACTTCTCCTCCTCACTCAGTAGAGTCTATCCCAGCTGACACTACACCTTCTCGAAGAAGAAGACTAGTAAAGGCAAGTCAGACAACTGTCATTGACCTTCCTGTCTAGAAGCCGACCAAAGACCCTTCTACACTTAGGCTAAAAAATTTCATCAAACAAACTTCTTCTTCTCTGCCAGCCTCTCTTGAAAAGCAAGCCTCTGTTTCTTCACTACAGGAACAAGCCGACTTGAACGCTTCTGCCAACCCTACAAGCCAAACCGAGCAAGTTCTCGCTAATGCTGCTGCTCCAAGCACTGTGCTGACTCCGGAAACTCCTGCCCCTATCAGCACTGAACCCATTCAGCCTACTTCTGCACCAACAATCATTCCTGCCGATCAATCATCTCTACAAGAGAACCAAGTGCAGATTGAAAACCCCTTCCAGTCACTGACCATGTCGTCATTGAGAAAAATTCGACTCCTCCATCAACTGGTCAGACTGAGGAAACTAGGCAACCTGATGAAGGATCACTCAGCTATCTGCATGCCACCGAGTCTAGTAGAGAACTCATCAACTCGGTGCAGTCATTAATCAAGGATCTTCATCAAAATGCTGAACCTACTGCTGGGTCTACCAACAATGAGTCAACTCAGCTGTCCCAAGTCACTCAGCTTTTAAATGAAGTTAAAGGACCGAAGGATCTGCTAAGTGTTATGATCTCAATTCAAACACAACAGCCCAAGCAGGACTCAATAACGAAGCTGGCTGAGATCCAACTAACAATGGATCAACATCTCAACACCCTTCAGGGACAATTCCAGACCTTGTCAACTTCGAACACTCAATATGCAACTTCTGCTGAAGTTAAGATGCTCTTTGCCCAGCTTCACACTGAGCAAAACAAGACCAACCATCAGCTGGCGTCCTACTCTCAATGCTCGGTGGAGCAAATTAGCGAAGCCGTTCGTTTGCTGAACTTGAATAAGCAAGAGATGGACACTGACCAGATGAAGCAGAATGAGATACTGGTCACTACCCAAAAGACTTTCACCCATGTGCGTCACTACAATATCCAGCGTCAATATTATGACTCAGCCCTGCTGAAGACATTTCATTAAGTTTTTGCTGCACTGTCAGATATAATTACTTGGGTGGGTAAGTCTCAAGCCTACATACTGAGCATGCTCAGCGCAGCTGAACTCAGTATACCTAAAGAGGTCTTGGATGATGGCGTTGCTGTCTTCGACGGCATCAATGAAAGTGCCGACAAGCTTAAGGAGTTGTCCGCCGTACTGACCAACACGGCCTTAACTGACTCCTTTAGAATTCCTCCTCCTCCCGATGCTGACAAAATGGGGGAGAAAGAACAAGCTAGAACTCAGCAGGAGGCTGCTAGAAGTAGTCAGTCTAAGCATAAGAAGAAGAAATAGAAATAGGCTAACTCAGTTTGTTTATTACTTTGTAGTTTCTATGTTTCTTTTTGCTTATCTTTTTGTTGTATATGCTGACTACTTTATTTCAATACAATACTTGCATCTTTTATCCAAACTTGAGTTATTTTATATGATGCTGAGTATTATGTTATTATGTATCTTCAAATACATCAACTGTGTTTACTGTTTATAATACTTGTTGATTGTATGCTATGCTGATAAAATGTTTGACATTATCTTGTATGTTTATTAAACACTATCTCATAAGACCCATTGAACAATAAAATACTCAGCGTTCTCTGAATGTTAAATCTTCCACTTAACACTGAGTAAAATAGAATATGTTCCTTGAGCTGACCTATATCTGAAAATTGACCTTAGACTTACTCGATTAAACCTTAAAATGTTTAGAGTAAAACTTGAGCTGATGGGGGAGTCTGCAAAGTAATATTAGGACAACTATCATGGGGGAGCTCAACACTGAGTTCTTCGCTGAATAGTTTTGCCAACATCAAAATGGGGGAGTTTGTTAAAACACCTTTCCACATGATTTTGATTTGACAAAATTATTTAAGTAAAATTAAATATATTCTAAACACACTAAGTTTAAATGCTTTGATTTATTACACTAATGTGTTTGTTCAATGTTGAGTTAAATTGTTTATAAGACATAAAGACTAAAAGGCTTAAAGCCCAATACGGAAGTCAAAGCCCAAGTCAAACAGATCAAGACCACTCGGCCCGCGTGTGCAAAACGCTGCCGTTGTGTACAAAACGCAGCTCAGCGAAAGAAGGATCGAGAAGACCTTCGTTGAACAAATTCGGAACGAAGCTGCTGAGTTGTATCGACAAAGAGTACAAGACAGCAACTGAGCAAGAACAACTTCCAGACAAAGTATTTCTACTTTGGGTAAAGTTCAGAAGACACAGAAAGCTGTCTAGTTGACCTTACCATAAATGGAGAGACATTCTGCCGGACTGACTAACAGCTGCTCAGCTCTGATCGAAGACAGAAGATACTTGAATCTGATTGGCCAAGAGCACTGAGCAGGACTGAGTGACAACGACAGGAAGCTGTTTCCCTCCAACAGTTATTTCGAAATTCGAAATGACTGATGCCTCAGACGTCTCTATAAATAGGGCCTTTCAGTTGCTTCATTTGACACAGAACTTTATCAAGCCATTACGCTGACCAAAATTCTACTCAAAGTTCTGTGAGAAAAAGCAAAGCAAATACTTACACCAAATTCTATATCTTTTGTGTAAAAGTCTAGAGTGATTATTCAATCATCTAAGGTGTCTTAGCAATTGTTGTTTAGGACAAATCTTTATCATTTCTAGAGATTAGAAAGGAGAGGTTGAGTACTCGGTTATAGTACTCAGCGAGAGATTATGAGTGAGTAGAGGTATAGAGGAAGGTACTCTTGTTATACTCAGCTTCTAAGTTGTAAAAGGTTTGATGCTCTACCGTTAAAGAGCTCAGTAGAAAATTCAAAAGCTCAGAACGTGTTCTGGGGACAGGATGTAGGCTTAGAGGCCGAACCTGGATAAATCTGCTGAGTAACATCTTTCTAACCTTAAACTCCTTAATATATATATTGCTTGCTTAAACAAAACTGACCAAGTAAAGAGGTCACGCTGAGTTGTGTGAATTGAGTATCTGAGTTCAGGAATAGACTCAAGTGCTATCTCCTGACTCAAAGAAAGAAGCTGACTTAGTCACCAGTTGACTAAGCTAGTGTCTTAATTTACTCAGCGCGCTGTGTAATCCTTTTTCAAAGAAAAAGAAGTCAGCCTTAACGTACTCAAATTTTAAATAGTTCCTATCCCCCCCCCTTGGAACTAACTTGTTACATTATAAGGGACCAACAAGGGTGACCTCCCACTGTGGTGTACAGCCGGTGAAAATGACCAGTCAACGCTCAGTCAACGTGCCACCTCAGCTTTGACCGGTCAAAAAGTCAAAAAATTCAACCACTTAATATAAAATTACTTTTATACCCCTAACTCTCTTTCTAATTTTCCATTCCTCTCTCTAACTACTCTTCTCTCCTTAATTTTCTTAATCAAAATCAAAATCATTTGCTTAACTGGTTGTCGGAACTTGCAACATGAAATTTGCTTAATCAAAATCAAAACCCAAAAACCTGAAACATGAAATTTGCTTAATCAAAATCAAAACCCAAAATCGGAAATCGCAGGACATCCACACATGTCAAGCTTAATCAAATTCGAAACCCAAAATCAAAACCCAAAATTTGCTTAATCAAAATCGAGATTTTTGCCCAATTTTTTACTTTTACTGAAAAGCTTCAATTTTTATTTTTTTCCCTCTCCGATGGCGATGGCTTTGTCTGTTCTGGGATTTTTTTATTACTATTTTTGAGGTTTGGTTTAATGGGTTCTCTGCTTTCCTATTTAATTTTATTTTATTCCTATCTTGACGTGTACTTTGCTATCAATATCAAAAAAAAAAAACTTTAGCTGTTTTTTAGCGAATTTTATTTTGTCAAGTTGGGTTTTGTGATTTGGCTGTTTTTAGGTCCTTCTTTAATTGTGAAGTTTCATTTTATATTGCCAATCAGATTATAAAAGTGACACGTAAATTTTAATCCTTCACACAGAAAATAGGATCTTAGAGCGGTGGAATAAACAACTTGAATTCGACAAGTGCCTGATCGGGATGTATTATTTATCAGTGTTGTATTGGAAACGAAATTGTAGGAGCATTTTTTGAAGGTTAATAAATTGTGGCAGAACCTTTTTTCCTCTTATTTCTGTTAACTAAGTTAGAGAGAGGAGTTAGAGAGAGAAAGGCAAAGATAGTAAGAGGACCGAGGATGGTTTAAGAGAGAGAAAGCTAGAGTTGGAAATAGGAAAAGGGAAAGGAAAAAGGAGAAAGAAGGGTATAAAAGTAATTTCATATTAAGTGGGTTTTTTTTTTTTACTTTTTGACCGGTCAAAGCTGAGGTGGCGCGTTGATTGAGCGTTGACCGGTCATTTTTACCTGATGTACACCATAGTAGGAGGTCACCCCTAAATACGTATATATTAGTGTGACAAATTGAAGTTTGTACATCAAAGTGTGATTTAGTGTAAAGCTTGTACACCATGGGTGAAATTTACCCCCAAAAGTAATAGGATAAATCTGGTTATTACGATCTTTGCCAACTGCAACGTACAATTGGATGGGATATTTACCTTTTAAAAACGCTCCATCAACGTAAAGACATGTCGAATATGTTCTTTAAACGCTCTAAGTGAAGGACTCATCCCCAAAAAGAAGTACTTGAAGTGATCATGACCGTCAGTTTGAATATGTGTCACCATACTTGGATTGCATTTTTTCAAGGTCTCACAGTAGTCCAGTAACAACATATATGACTCTTTCGGTGAACCCTCACATCTTCTAAAGCCCAACATCTTGCTTTCCAAGCTTGCATGTAAGACATGTTGATTTTATACACTCTATCCTCAAGTTCAAACTTATCCGCAAGTAGTATGCCGACAACTCATTTCCCCGCTTGCATGTGACGTGGTAACATTTGATCTCTAACACATGTGTGTTTGTTCATTTCATCCGTTCTTCGGAGCCTGAACATATCGGAATTGGGTATCGTAATACCTCTAGCTCGTCATTTATATGTCTCATCATGCTTATATCTAACTTTAAACATAGACTTGTTAGACTTGTACACTCTCCATTTGAACCTATTCTTAACTGCGTATTTCCCAAATGCATCTTGCAATTTTCGTTTGTTTGAGAATATATCATGCACCTTTAACCCGACAACCCCTTTTGATGCACTATATTCAATAAGAACCATATGTGCATCATGGACCTCTGGCAGCCATCGAAATGGACCAGCTCTTTTTCATCTTCTTTCTTCATCATCCGCCTCATAGATACTTAATGGTACATGGTTAACTCGTACATTGGTTTCGGGAACACCATCACGACGAGATTGTTTCTTCATTTGCATCATTATCGTTATTGGGGTTTTAATGACCCCAAATATCTTCTTCATATACCATTTCTTCGGGGTCAAAAAAACATATTCAAGCTAATACCATCTAAACCAGGGTTGGATGCGAGGTTGAAATCTATGGTTTTTTCTTTGCCTAGCGGATGAGTGTCAACTTCAACGGTGACATCACAACTTGATTGAATAACATTCCGTCTTCATAGCGGTAGTTGTGCATCTATTGTTCGTGGTTCAAAATTAACAAATAGTGAGATAACATCGCTTAGATTCATCCAACAATACTCTATAAAGCACTAAAAAACACTTGAATCAACAATCAGGACTACTATCCCAGGAACTTTGTTTGGACCATATGTAGTTTGCATAGTCATACATACATCAAATGATGCTGAATCAACACGTGCAGAAGTGTAGACTCTCTTGTAAAATTTCGAAGTTGATTTTTGTTGAAAGCCGAAGCAACTTCGATTAACCCCCTCATAAGTCATGGCTTTTCCCATGGTTGTTCATTGGTCGTTTCATATGATCATACACAAGAAATGGTCGGTGGACATAGTGCTACTGTTAAATAACAAATACATTGTCAAACAATATTAAAGGCAAAAGGAAATGCCAAGAAATGTGCTTCGCATTTCACATAACCGTGAAGTAATTATATAACTTCGGAGTCGCGGTTCGCATAACCGCGAAGTAATGATACAACTGCGGAGTCGCAGTTCTTCGCAATTATGCAAACTACGAACCCTATTTTTTTTATATTATAAGCTTCTCAGTTTACGATTCTGCGAAGCAAAATCGTAAACTACGAAGTGAATAAGTAAACGCTGATACATACGAAATGGTAAAATTTTACTTTAAATACACAAAACTATCATATACAAAGTAATTTCGAGATGTAAAATCAATAAAATACTTACATGAACAGTTTTGATTTTGATTGATGTATGAAATTGAAGGATTGCAAGGAATTGGAAGAAGAGAGAAAGAAAGAAAAAAAGGTAGAGAAAGAAGAAATGAATAAGTGTTATATACATACGAAGAGTATTCTAGAAAAGTTCATATTCAAATAGTCGAGATAGGCAATAAGTGGTATAATGAATCTAAATATGTAAATTTGTCTCGGAATTAGATCAGTTTTTTCATTACTTTCGTTTTAACCCCAATTTGGAGGTTAATGTTTGTCGCTTTCTTTTAAAAACTCTCAAACAAAATTAAGGTGATATTTTATGTTCCATTATTACTAGTATTTAATTGCATTAACTTTCACCCAAATCTTGTAAAAAAAAAATCTCCCAAATAAGTTTAATTAATAAAAGAATAAACAGCTAAGAAATGAAAAAGAAGTCCGAGTAATAAAATCTTATTGTTATTTTTTCCTACCAAAAAAAAAAAAAAAATCTTATTGTTATTTTTAGATGATTAATATGAATTTCTTGGAAAATTTGATAATCCAAAAATTTCTTTGATCGGATAAATTAAGACAAGATTAGGAAAATTATAGTTGGAAAACAATCATCATCTGTCATCTTCACTGTATTCCAACACTCAGAAGCAATTATATATATTCCACGCACAGCTGCAATTTCTTTTCATTGACGGTCTTTCCTCTCTGCCTGCTGCCCTTTTCTCATCGGAGTTTTAGCCTCCGTCGCTGGAATCCGGCGATTCTTGCCGCCAATGGATAATTTGTAGGGTTTCTTCAACGACAGTGGGAGGCATTTCCACGAGAAGACATGTCTCGTCAGACGACTTCTTCTGCCTTTCACAAATCCAAAACTCTCGACAACAAATATGTGAACACTCCTTACTTTATTTAATTTTCACTGTTTTTTTTTCTTCACGATTCCTCTTTCTACAATTTTTTTTGTTGTTTTGGGTTTCTAATTTTCTTATTTGCTGGCAAATTCAGGGGATAATGGTTTTATTCTTCTTTTAGCTTTTCTTAGAATTGACTAACGTTTTGTTTGAAATTAGAAATTGTAAAATGCCATTAAAATGTGAATTCGTTCTTCTCTTCTAGAGGAATGCGAATTATGGTTACTCGAGTCTGAAATACTCTTAGGGTACACTTCCTTAGGAAGCAAACTGCTTATTATGGTTTTAGTTCCGCTTTGTGGTCTAAATGCTTTCACTGCATAAATATGCTTATTTAATTCGTATTGCATTCTCCTTTTCCTTCTTGTGAGCATCTGTAAACTTTAAACTAGTCTGATCCTTGTTAAAAGTTCCTTTAATAACCATTTTTTTGGGGGAATTCAGTTGGAAAGGAACATATTTCGTTATATACATTGTTTATTTTTTCAAGTGATTTCAAGTGTTTGGATTCTTAAAGTTGTGTTGTTTTGGTGCAGATGCTTGGTGATGAGATAGGGAAAGGAGCATATGGTCGAGTTTACAAAGGCTTGGATCTGGAAAATGGAGACTTCGTTGCAATCAAACAAGTTTCCTTGGAGAATATTGCTCAAGAGGATCTTAATGTCATCATGGTGTGAATTCGAAGTTTCTCCTAGTTTAGGGTGTAACTCTTTGACTGTTCTATGCTAGAATGAATGTTGGAGTTGATGAATTTAACTTTGTGGTTCATTGCCCAATTACCGTGTTAAATTTATTGGATTAGCTCTTCCCTTTTGTATTATGAATTTGATATTTCTTTCTTTCTTCCTTCTATTTTTCCTCCGTTACTGGTCATGCTAATAGAAGTTGCTATTATGTTGGTAATTTCTAAAAGTTAATATTAAAACTTAAAAATTGTTATCCTGGGTTTAGGGAGCTGCAGTTCAGTATCTAACATGAGGCTGTTGATCTCAATACTTAGGTAGGGAACTCCCCCTTTTTCCGGCACGTGGGCAGGATGATATTGGTGGATGAAGCATTGTATAGAGTTGACAACTTTTGTCTCTTCTCTAACAATTAAAATTAATTTTTGGCATTTGGAAAGCTTCTTAAACTTTCAGGCTTGTTTAGGGACTTTGCCATTGCTGGTGCTCTCATATGACATGTCATTGCTACTGTTGTTGGATATTATTTTGCTTGCTCGTGTTATTGAAGTAATGGTCTATCTTTTTTGGTGTGAGCTACAACTTTCTTTCTGATGACCTGATGAAATATGATTTCAAGTTTATTTCTTGTACTTTAGATAGCATGTTAATTTCCTGATCGATGGTAATTTGAACTTAGCTTGTAATTGTGACGAGTAATAGATTTAAATTCCAGGTTCATGAGTCATTGTTCTTTTAGAAAAGTCAAATTATTATTGACCTTGTCTACGGGAAGCTTTAAGTAGAACGGATTTTTCTTTCCTGTGTCATTTGTATCTTTTGACTTGAGCATTGTTCTGATATCTCATGGTAATTTATTCTCCTGATTTGGACATGCATCAGATGGTACCTTAATACCATATCTGTAGTCGTTATGGAGTCCTCAAATGGATCTGTTTTATCTGATTCTCAATTTTGTATTTGTTTTCTTTAATTACTTTTGTTCAATGATAAAAATGCTTTATGGTGTCATACAATTTACTATTATACTAATCATCATGGTTGGAAGCCTTTGTTGTTGAGTTATCAAGCTATGTAGCTAATTTTGGTTGCTTAGCAAGTGAAAATTCATTGGAATATGATATTCTATTTAGTTTGTTTCTAGGATAAATTTTTTACTATCTGTTATGAAGTTTGACTAACTGTTATTCTTTTTCTTCTGGATATGCTTCTCCCATTGGACGCTTTAATGTTTCAGCAAGAAATTGATTTATTGAAGGTATAATTTCTCTTTATCACCATTTTCCCTCCCCTCATCCTTTCTTCTTCTCTTATGTTTTTTTCTTTACCTTGTTTGTTTAAATGCATGCTAGAGAGCATATTTTGTCAGCTAGGTTGACATAGAAACTATTGCCTCATGACTAAGACCTTGTTTGATAACCCACTTAATGACTTAAATTAAAATATTAAGCACTTATTTAATTTAAGTGCGTTTGATAACAATTATTTCTCCACCACTTAAATTAGTAAATTAAGTTAAAAAACACTTATTTTGGTAAGTCAAAATATTTAACTTAACATTTTAAGTTAAACATTATCAACTAATATTTTTATAATAATTATATCACTCAATATTTTCGGCACTTATAATATTCAGCACTTAGAATTCAGTACTTATTTTTTCAGCACTTCTTGACGCATTTTTCTATGTTCCTTTTTTTCCTTCTTCACTTGTTTTTGTTAGACTCTCTATTCTCTCTTCGTAATGTGATGGTTGAGGTGCCCTGAGTACTTGGATGTGCTTTATTTGATGCAGTTATAAATCATGTTAACGTTATCCTTCTATATAAGGGATAATTATTTGGTGCAGCTTAAAAGTCATGGGTTTCCAATGCAAGTGTGCATCAGAATATTGCATGATAGGATTTCTTTTAGGTCCTCTACAGCTTAGCTTTCAATTGGGCCCCTTTTTCTGCATCCTTGGGTGTTTATGCTTTGCGTGACTTGTCACATGCTCTTGTTGGATATAGTTTTGTGCTAGTAGTACCATGATTCATGCTTCTGAAGATAGACATGATCAGTTGTCTTGGGAAGTTCCTTATCTTCTTTTGGAAATAATTTTTGCTTTGTAGAATCTGAACCATAAAAACATCGTCAAATATCTGGGATCATCAAAGACGAGAAGTCATCTTCACATAATTCTTGAGTACGTGAGATATTGTTGCCAATGAATAAATAAACAAACATTATGAGAAACTTTGCCTTAAAATTTTACGATGTAATGGCCATATGATATAGGTATGTGGAGAATGGTTCCCTTGCAAACATCATTAAGCCGAATAAATTTGGGCCTTTTCCAGAGTCACTGGTGGCTGTTTATATTGCTCAGGTTTTCTCATGTTCTTGTCTTTAATTGTTGCAATTTGTTTTTCCTTTTCCCCGATATATTGCTTATTATGAGTTACAAATGATGGCAGGTTTTGGAAGGCTTGGTTTATCTACATGAACAGGGTGTCATTCACCGGGATATCAAGGGTGCAAACATATTGACGACGAAAGAGGTATATTGACTGATTGACATTTTTCTGTTGATCTTTTGTTTAGGTATGAGGATCTAGGGATGTAAATTTGATTTCCCTAACTTTCAGTCAATTCCTGAGGGATCATATTTTAATGAGTGCCTCAATTTCTATATCCTTTGGAAATGTGAAGGTAGCAAGGTTCTGTTACAGTATTGATTTAATAATATGGAAAAGATTTTTCGCACCTACATGATATCCTATAAGTTTGAACTGAGATTTTGAATCCAAAATCACCTCCCAATTTCTACATAATATCATACATGCAGTAACTCAAAATTCTTAGTCTTGGTTATCAATTGCATTTTTTTTAATATATTCAAAGTGCAAGCAAAATAATATATATACTAGCAGTCGCTGTTGGAAATCTGTGGAGCACATTTTGGGACTCTCTTGTGGTGTACTTATTATCTAATATAAACTCTGATTTTATCTTGCACGGTACGGGTTTTGATTATTAAAATTTACGGATTGTGGTTTGAAGGATGCATTTTCTTCTAATGCTTGTGTGAAAATAAGGTGAGTTTTACTGGATAAGAGCATTTCATACTGTGCTTGACATGGGATTCTAATACTTTTAGGAGCAAAATTTTAGCCTTTGAAGATTGATTTGAACAATTTATTTGAACTAAAGAAAATCATTTCCGACTTTTTGTTCTATTCATAAGGTTAATTTTCAAATGTTGGTGTCTTGTACTTCTAAACTAGTCTCTTGTCATGACAACATTCGGTTTATTTTTATTGATCAGTATCAAATGCAAAGTGTTATTAGGGTTTTTGAGGTATCACATCTGGTTAATCTCGCCCGAGAGTTGCATCTAACTCTTTGATAGTGAAAGGGAAAACTAAAGAATTGATGTTGGTTATGAATGTTGAACTTGTATTTTTGAGATTTGAATATTTTTTTTTCTTGGAAAAGAAATTTATGTTTTTTTTAAGGTCACACCAGTCATGACAAAAGCCTGAACTTTCAAGTTCACTGTCTTGTGAGGTTATGTGATTGTGGACTTCACTTTTCAGCTTGGACTAGTCAAAATCCCGTGCACGGGTTATTGTTTAAAAAAATGATAAATCATTAGACAATTTTTGAACCGCTCAAATCAACCCAAGAAAAACAGTAATAGAAAACATATGATTTATTTACACATAGGTAGAACAAATAATCTAATCATATTTGTGTTAGTTCTAAAAAAATAGGGAATGAACTATCACGAAAATCAAGAAATTAAAATATAATGCAAAAATTGTTACTTTTTAAGACCAATATCTAAAAATATCAAGCGTCAAACTATTCTTTGGTTTTGAATTTGATTCAAAGGAAACCCATTTAGCATCTGTAATATGAATATATTATTAATATTATCATGCAAATTTTAATTAATCACCCTACCACTGTTTCCAATCCTATTCCTTTGCCCTTCAAAGAAATTGGATAGAAAAATGGAATACTAATAATTCACATACATATTTATACTGCAATAACATGAGACACACCATAGCCATCAACATAAAAATAAAAAAGACCAAATTTATTGTCTTAATAACATAATCTTTTATATCCATATATTAAGAAATTTGAAATCCCACCTGGAATCATGTTTGCAGACTGCAGTGGCACCCTTGTAGTAAAAAGAAAAATGGAGTGGGCATCCTTGATTAATCAAATGAATCCATTGAAGTATGACTCCTGACATAGAAAACACTCTATTACTCAACTACATGAATTTTTGAAGCTTATCTGCAGTTTCTATCTAAAATTTCTTCCGACTGTACTCTATTAGCTCCAAGAAGCTAGCGGAGGCAAAAATCTGAAATAAAAAATCAATCAGATGTGAAATAAATTTCAGTCCCTTAACATAATAGAATCAAGATGAAGGCAAGTATATGTTTTTATTTGGATTTAGCAGGATTCTTATAATGTTATTATCTGGTACCATGATTGATCCAAGCATCCATACAAATAGGGAAAAAGGTTGTCAATTTCACGGACTCAAAACTCTCCTCCTCATTGCTCGTCTCTACTTCTACATCTCAACCGTAATTCAAACTAATATTGCTTGAAGCCCTGGAAAAATTGGCAAAATATAGTGCAATTAGTCTGCAAATGAAAGTAAGAGAAAAATATCAAAACACAAATCATGTATAACTGAAATTGAAGTTATAAAGGAAAGAAAAATGGAAGAGGGAGGTGGAAAGGCAATGGAGACTTTCCAGAAGAAAAAGTTGAGCTGAAATTAGTAAGGGATCTTGGAAACCTTGAACTTAAGGGAAGAGGAAGAGTTGTAATTACTTCTATCGGTTTTTGTAGAGATAAATTATTAGCTTATTTTTTAAGTTTTTTTTTTACACATTAGACATAATGCTTCCACATCAGCAAAAAGCCATCTCTAAACAACTTCTCTATTTTCTCTATGCTTCCACAATTATATATAGTATAGATGTGCAATGTGTTACATGTGGTTTGAGATGAAATGGAACTCATTAAATCCGCGTGCCTTTGACTTGTATTTTCATTATTTAAACATCTCGTATTTGATTCACTTGCTCCTTTGATGTTATTTGTATCGGTCCATATTTTTTAAGGCATGATTGAATCACTAGTTCTGCATATTTAAAACAGTATATTGAATGTGGTATTCAGCTCTAGTTATATATAGAATTTAGTGGTACTATGATATACATGTGTTCTTGCTCAGATTAGTTTTTCTTATTATATGGACTTTTCTAAAGTGTGTGTTCTAGAAGATGTAGATTCAGAGGTTTGTTGTGTTGGTTTTATACATTGGTAGGGCTTGTGATATTTTAGACTTGATGTGAAGATATCTTTGAGGTTGCGTGAATCTCTGTTACAAAATTTATGTGATTTTTTTTAAATTAGATACCCGAGTGTTTTTTTAATAAATATATTCCTTGATAAAGTATATTCTGGTCGAATGATTCTATGATCAAAGTCATATAGCTAGTTTTAGAGAAATTTCTGGCCCATCGCCCTTGTATATATTATGTAGTTATTGCTTGAACTCATTTATCTTTTGTAGGGTCTTGTGAAACTTGCTGATTTTGGTGTGGCTACAAAACTAACAGAGGCTGATGTTAATACACATTCAGTTGTTGGGACACCATACTGGATGGCTCCTGAGGTATTTGATCCATATTCTTGATTAACTAATTAGTCCACTCTGTTCTATTGATGGTTATGATTTTGTTTTCAGAAGCATATGCTGTCTTTTGTGACTAATAGCTGCTTTATTTAGTTTTTGCTGTTTAATATCTATTTGGTACATTATAGCTATAGTATATTGCTTGTAAACTTGGGATGTACCCTTGTGCATTTTTAATCTTCTTCATCATTACTTTTTCAAGGAATCTATCAAGTAAGAAGCTTACTTCAGTATTTTATTTTCATTTTCAGGGTTCATTATTGATTACTTATGGTTTCATTTTTGTAAATTGCTATGTGGTAACCTTATTTATTGGGGTTTAAGATTGATGAATAACTATATAAATTTTGAATGTGTAGACTTAAACATTTTCGTGACTGTTCTAGTATTCCCATACTACTTTGATATTTGCCAAAAGGAAATGTTTTCAATTCTGTTCTTTTTGGGCATATGACTATGTGATGTTGGTTATAATTATTTGATATATTTTGTTGAATTAGCGGGTGATGTAATCTTTCAGTGTTTAGTACTACATGTAAAAAAGTGTGGATGGAGGGGGAGAACGTATAAATTGGCAGAAAATGCTTGTAACTTTATAATAATTACTGTTAGTATTTGATTTTGGTAGTATGACTATTTGTTTATTGAATCAATAATAGCCTTAATAATAATCACATTTAGTGATTATAATTTTATTTAGGTTTTTAAATGTATATGTCTGTCTGCATACATGTCTATTTTCCAATACTCCTGTCTTCGTTACTATATTCTAACCTTTAGTATGAGATCTAAGTGCCTAAATTCTTTCACTACCTCAAGCCATAGAACGAAAGTTTTTATGTACTCTAGGGTTATTTTATTTCTATGTCTGAGCAAAGTTTTGTAGTGGTTGAGGTTGAGATAGTGGCAATCTGTCCCAAAAAACAAAGTTAGCTAATGGATAAGGATTGACAACTTAATGTAGGCTATGCAAGCGCTAATAATGTTTGGAACCTGTGGAAGCTCGAATAGAGAAGGTGACTTCAAACAACTCAACATTCAAGTAGATCTTATGATTGAGTAGGAAGTTAGGCAAACCCCTTTTTATGAAATTGGAGTCCTACAGTTGAGTACAAAAGGTAAATTAATGATTTTGGTAGCTAGATGTGGGTATCAAACAGTTGAACAGAATTGAAAATGGACTGCTGAAGCTAATGGAACCAACTTTGGTGCAACCGATGTTGAGGAGCAAACAAGAGTATAATACCTTATGGTGGAGAGAAGTAACATAATTCATTTGCTTGTACACAGAAGAGGGTGAATTTAGTTGAGTTTGATGAGCCAAAGAGAAAACCGAGTCTATATTACGACTTTGTTAAGCCAAAGATAACTGAACAATCTTCCTTGCTGTTTGCTTATTTTTAGATTGGAATTTATATTGCCAATTTCTAGAACTTCTGATAATGAAGAAATTCACCTGTGTTGAGGCTGTCCGTGGACTGAGTTAATATCAGTCTGACTATAAATGGAGATTGTCACTGACCAAAGGCAACTTCCAATATTATTTTGCGTCCTTGGGATGAGATGCTTTGCATGGTTATCCTGTTTAACCTGATCAATGTGGATATGTACTTTGTATATATTAACATATATGATAAGTATTTATTGTCAATCTTTATTTGCTTTGATTTTGAATTAAGCCTTGCATTGAAATATTTTATTTTGATGTTACCTTTTCGTTTTTCCAAATAAAACATTTGGTTTTGATTCCCTGATCAGGCCCATCAGCATGGATATAATAGTAATATTTAAAATTACCTTTTTACCCCCTTTAGCTTTTCCCTTATCTTTTCCTTTCTATGCTAGTTTTCCAGGATCCTTTTTTCTCCTTTTTCCTTTTTCTTTTCAGGCGCTAATAGATATTTGTTGTTCTTGTTATCTTCATGAGCAAAAGAATGATTTCGAGTGCCATGCATCTTATTCAACGCACACATGTATATGACATGCATACTTGATGGGTTTACTGCAACTTGGAAGGTTTTTGGAGGTGTTATTTATGAGAGATTGATTTATGTCCAGGTTATTGAAATGTCGGGGGTTTGTGCTGCTTCTGACATATGGAGTGTTGGCTGCACTGTAATTGAACTTCTTACATGTGTTCCTCCATATTATGATTTGCAGCCTATGCCAGCCCTATTTCGTATTGTTCAGGTCTGTTCTGCTCTTTTATTTCATGGTTATTATTTCTTTAGATACTGTTTTTTTTTTTTCCAATTTCTTGGGTCACTTGGCCATTTTTCTTATTCTATATCGTCAATTGTTGATGAAGTCTCATGTTTTTATCTGTTTTATGCATGAACTGTCATTGTGTGGGGTATATATATACTGTAATTCAATTATATATTACATAGTTGTTTTTTCTCTTTATCTTTTGGTTTTTATAATATTTTGGCCATAACATGATGTTTTTTTTTTATTCTAGGATGATCATCCTCCAATACCTGATAGCTTATCTCCTGATATTACTGACTTCCTCCGCCAGTGCTTTAAGAAGGTAACCGTCTCTTATCATTTTTGTTTTGTCTAACTAGTTTTCAGCTTTTTTTTTTTTGTATAAAACTCGTGCAAAAGCGAGGTCCAGATCTTTGCTTTTGCTTTTGATTTTTTTTTTCTTTTTTATATAGTTTGCTAAAAATAATATAGTAGTGAGCACATCCGATAAGTTAAATTGGTAACCTGAGAGCAATCACGTTAAATCTATCTAGCAAATGTCATCAGCAATTTCTCCCCTCTTAAAGTCCAACTTAGGTCTTGAAGTCTTCTTGGGAATTGTATATGTTTGTCTTATCTTTCTCATGCAACTTGAATCACTTGAAACGAGGTTGAATTTATGGCCAAAGCAGTGGACTGTGCACATATGAACTTGTTGACTGCGCTTTGGACTTTTGAGACAAATGTTGGTATCTTCATTTTGCATTAAGTCTTAGACAAATCAGCATTGAAAGCCTTCATATTTTTAATGTACTCAAAACACATATTTAGGGGATTTGGATTAGAGTTCATACCATCCCAAATCACATCAGTTTTCTACCTTAAGAATAAAATTGAATACCTTCAGAATAAAATTGAGATACAAGGGGGGATACTGTTTTCTATTTTTCCATTTAGAGAATTTTTCTAACTAAACACCAACACTATTTTCTTGGTTTCTTAGACATATTTTCCAAAAAACAATCCTTGTTAACTGAAACTAAACAGGGTCTAAATTTCTCACTTATTAATGTTATAATATAATGCAAATTACTTGCATAAATGAGCAAAATAATTAGAATTCAACATATACTAATATCTAATTTATATATCATAAAATTTTATATTTTAAGTTTCAACACAATAATTTGAGCAATTTGAATTATTTATTTCAATTAGATATTCAATATTTAATTTACTTTTAGTCTTAACATATTAGTTTGTTTAAAAAAAATTCAATTTTTTTATAAATTAAATGTATAACAATAATAGGTAATATAACCTTATTTTAAGTCCTAACTCCTAACATTGTTCGGACCACCGGTTCAATCGTCTGATCATTGAGTTTCTGGTGAGGTAACATGTAAGTTTTAGCATTAAGCAATTCGAGTTTAGCTCCGGTTCCAAGTAATTCAGTCCAACTGATTGAGTCAGGTTTGATAATTGTGCTACTAAATTTTGGTCACTATTGTGAAAGGTGCCCCATTTGCTTGCCTAGTCACCCAGTGAGGTGAGGGTAGGTACGTGTGATAACTCCTTGGCTGAGGTGCATTGAATGAGGCACTGCTTAGGTGAGCAGCTCAAACCAAGCTCTAGCTAAAAAGAGCGTAGCTTTTATATGTTGTCTTTTTATAGAATTTAAATGGCAAACATCAAAATTAAAGGGCTTCTGGAAAGGGAATATATAATTCAAGGTAATTAAATCTTGTATAATGATTTATTTTATTTTAAAAAGCTAGTTTCCAAAACAAATTAAACCTATTTAAGAGAATAGGAGGAATAGGAAGAGTCAATGAAAGAAAAAAAGAAAGTTCAGATTGTATAAGCTGTTGCCTTTTTGAGACATTGCCATAGAGACATTTGAGAAAGGCAGAAGTGAAAATTTAGTTTATTTACATGGCACAATTTAACATTTTGGTTCTTGCACAATTGACCTTTATGCTTTATTTATTTCAATATTTGACCATTGGTGGACTTCCTACAGTTCATTACATGCTTTGTCAAAAGGAGCATGGTCAAACTATGCTCTCCAATTACGTTACCATGTTTTGCGGAAATTAAAGTAGAAGAGTCAAAATGACAAAATTTACCAAGTACAAAGGCTAAAATGTGCCAAAATTGAAGTACAAGTGTTAAGATGACAAACTGTGCCAAGTAAAGTAACTAAATTTTGACTTTCTCGCAATTGTAAAAAAAAAAAGGTAAAAAGAAGATCCATTATTTACAGGCAAAACAATCAAGAAGATGATTTGATATGGTTAATTGTTTGCTTAATTTGAGAATTTAGGTATTCTTATTTGGCTGTGTTTTGAAAATGATGATCAATATAAGTTATATGAAAACTTCAATGTTGGTTTTCTAACCCTTTCTTTAAAGTGGTGCCTTGGTTTGCTCGAGGAGCGCCTAGGGTGCGATGAGGTCTCAATGCCTTAAGGATGCCTAGTTCTTTTAGCAAAACTTGTTTGGTTTCCAAACTTCAGCATAACCTATGATGTACGGAAACTCTTCATGACATGTGTTTCACCGTTTTCGGCAGATGTGGAGAACGGAAACTCTCAGAAACTGATAAGAAATGTTTTCGGGCACGTTTCCGTAATTACCCAAAATATGAAACACGTCTCTCAGTTTTTTAACGGTTTCCTCTGCTGATTTCGACTAAAATTCTGGAAATTCAAACTTTTTATTTTGCAATTCCTATCCCGTATAAGGTTAGGAATATTGGAACTTCCTATTTGACTGATAATTCTTTCCTTGTATCCTTCAATTTATAGAACTTGCCTTGTTTCTGATTTTATCTTCTACTTCTAGTTATTATGAAATCTTGAATCTTATTTAAACTTTAAGTTCTTAATTAAATATTGGATTTTAATTAATTTGCAAGACATGCATGATGCCACATCACACATAATTGGGTGGGTGGAATCAAAAAATGGTGGTTGGTCTGCATATTGGTATTCTTGAACAAAATTATTTTTAAATATATTATTATATTTTTAATATTTATAAATATGCCCCTATATTTTTAATATTTACACGTTTCCCCCATGTTTCCGTTTCCGTGTGCAACATGGAAAATAACTCGCTAAATTTAACAAACTCAAGTTTGGCCTGTCTTTTTGGCTCCTCTAAATAGTAAGTGATGAAGTTTGTCGACGCCAAACTAGCAGAGCTTGAGCTTGGTTCATTAATCCAAAATATGATACTTTTTTGAAGTAAAATTGTTGGCCTAATCATTCATGTTGAGCAAGAATCCCATACAATAATGCCAAACGTAGTTGTTAAAGGCGCGCCGCAGGCGAGGCTCAAGGTCCTGCGCCTAATAAGACCTAGGCAAGGCTCTCGCCTTGTGCGCCTCGTGTGGGCTTCGCAGGCGCGCATCTTCTGTGTTTTGATTTTAATTTTTTTACTGCTCTGATTAAAATAAAAAGATGATTAATCTCAACCACTTATCCTATTTAGTAAACTTAAATCTAAACCGTTGACGTAAAAATAGAAGGGAGGAAAGAAGAGTAAGAGACATAAAGGAGAGGAGCTCCTTCTTCTTTAGTGTGACGCAAGAAACCAGCAGAGTTCTAATATTATGTTTTTATGTGGTTTTCTCGTTTGTGTGGTTATAAGTGTGTTTTTTAGCTCATCATAACTTGTGCCTTAACTTCTAATAGAGTATTATTGACATTAGTATCAAATAATGATAATTAGATTTTGCATTTTTTTTTGGCAAAAAGCATCATTAGGCCCCTGATCTTTTATTTTTTTGGTTCATTAAGCCCTTGATCTTTTATTTGGATACATTAGGCCCGTGATCATTTATTTTTGGTCTCATTAAGCCCTTGATGACCAAAAAAAGTAATTTTGAACATAAAATTCGGTTAACAGACTTTTATTTATTCCATCTGCATTCGAAATTTGTAATTTTTCACTGTAAAAACCTTAATTCAAACTGTAAAAAATATATTTTTTTTAATAATTTCAAATACATATGAAGTTAATAACGTATTTTTAACAGAATTAGATGTCATAACTTACTAATTTGGTCATAAAGGGCTTAATGAGACCAAAAATAAATGTATCCAAATAAAAGATCAAGGGCTTAATGAACCAAAAAATGAAAGATCAGGGGCCTAATAATGCTTTTTCCTTTTCTTTTTTCATTTTCTGCGCCTTCTGTTCATCAGGCAAGTGCCTGAGCCTAGTGCCTGAGCTCAAGGACCCCTAGTGCCCTTAACAACTATGATGCCAAACTAAAAATATCATTCAAGTCAACAAAACTAACATGCTCATGTAACTCTGTCTATCATTCTAGAAAGGAGGTATGCCTAATTTGTTATGAGAAGAGTGCATCGTCCTCACTTATGTTAACTGTTGAATTGTTATTTACCAATCTTATTCAGATTCTTGCTATACTTGAAGTACCTTAGATTTGATTTTAAAGCTCCATTCAATGAAATATAACCTGCTATTTCAAGATTTAATGACATTAATATAATGTGGCTGTGCATGTTGTTTCATTTGACTAACGGCACAAACCGGTATGCCTCTTATTTCTGGGACTATTTGCCTTTAATATGTGTGGCCTTTACTTTTGCTTTCAGGATGCTAGACAGAGGCCTGATGCCAAGGCTTTGCTTTCTCACCCTTGGATACAGAATTCAAGGCGTGCTTTGAACTCCTTCCGACATAGTGGATCTGTAAGGTAAAAACTTGTCTACTTGTTGAATTGAAGTCATCCTCAGTAAAAATTACCTGTCTCTTCATGTTTACCAGCTCTCTTGTCAAACTGAGCTAATTATTTGGGTAAACTTGGACTTGGGATTTTTATTTTATTTTTTGATGTGCTTGTTTTTCTATTGATTTTCGGAATGTGTGTGGTTATGATATAGCAGCTAATACTGTTTATGTTCAGTTTAGAAGAACAATGTTTTTTTCTCTTACAAATTCATTTGATGATGCTGTAATTAATGCACCACTAGAACAATATTTCATATTTTACGGACATCCTATAATTTGAGTTTGTTGATCTGCTTATTTTCGTGTTACTATGTCTCTTTTTGTGATAGAAGGTAGAAATAGTTTCCTAGTCTGTTAACTAGAGGTTCAGTTTGGCCTGTTTCATGGAGTACGTTGAAATGTGTGACAGTAGGCATGCTAGTATACTACGACGGATGATAAATTTCAAGTCCAGGAGATTTTGTTTTCCACCTATCAGGAAATCAGAATCCAGTTTCTGGCTCATCAAAGGATTTCTGGCTTGTGTGGTGTTTGTTGAATAAGATTAGCCTTTCAAATCTTCTTGGCTTGAGTATTATGGGGATACCTCAGTGCCATTATAGGCCGTGGAAGATTAATATTTCCAGAACAAATTGACAAATTTTTAGTTCAAATTTTGTATAATGATAAATATATCTCAGTAGGAGTTGCTTCATTCGTCATCTTATTTTGATGTTTTCTTTTAATATTGACTGAAACTTCATTTTGCTACGTTTTTGGCTAGCCTCACTTGAATGTATGATGCAGTGTTTAATTATTTTAAGTTCATCAATATTTTGAACTAAACCTGTTTTACTTTGCCTTTCGCGGTAAAATATAGCTCTCCATGACTAGCTCGTTTTATTCTTCATTTATATAATGTTTTCTCTCAATGTGATAATCTCTTATTTTATCTCATAAATACTTTTCTCTTTTCTAGAAGCATGCAAGAAGATGATTCAGCAGATGCAGAAGTTTGTAATAGAGATGATCAGATCGCTGGTCAAAACCATTCTTCAGAGAAAGCTGAAGAACCTGCTGCTGACTTAGAAACTGTGAGCTTCTTAGTTTGTACCTCATTGTGAAGTTCACTATCAAAATTTATTCATGTTGGGGCTTGTCAAATTTCACCAACCTATTGAAGTACCTGATATGCTTCTAAGTGATAGTCGACCTGGCATGACATGATTTAGGAATTACAGTATCTTTATCTCATTCATGATCTTATTCCTCTTTTGGCAGGACTCTAGGAAAGATTTACGGACTGATGCAACATCTATTAGCAAGTCTGATAACAATCAAATTTCCAACTATGATACTAATGAGGAAGTAACTGTAAAATTAGATGAAGATTTACACTCAGATCAAGTTCCCACCTTAGCAATTCATGAAACATCTCTACAAACTGATTCAAATAGACTATCTCCAGACAAAGTAGCAACTGCCTGTGCTTCCCTTCATGTCTCCACGCATTTGAATGGTCAAGATGCGAATGGTGAGGTTGAATCTTCTGAAGTAAGAAGGAAAAGTGTAGATCGAAAGCATGGAGGAAAAGGAAATTCCACTCATACTGAGAACACATCATTTGGTTTTACATCAAGAACTCAAGATGATGGGCTTCAAAAGGTAGAATTATAACTGTTGCTACTTTTCTGAATTAATTGTGCAAATAATTATAGTATGAGCCCATCTGTTTGTTTATGGTCTCTCTCTCCTTTCTGTCTGTTTCCTCCTGCATGCAGACATTTGCAAAGCCAAGAAATGCTAGCATGCTTTCAGGAAACATTACCTTGCCTGCAGTGTTTTGTTGATGAGGGTAAAATACCATGTAAATAAAAAGAAATACATGGGGTACCATGTAATCTGAAGGCAAGGTAATCTGAAATACAGCTAACAATTTACATGGGGTACCATGTAATCTGAAAGACTACATGGATATATTAAACTTAAGATGAATACACATATATATACAAGGTTCTCCTAAGTTACTCCTACAATTAAGCAAACATAGTAGGCCCACTAGCAGTCACCCAGCTGTCACAGCTGCCAAGGCAGCCTAAGCATGCTTATATCTATTACACTCCCTCAAGCTGGAGCATGGATATTAATTATGCTCTCAAATACAGCTAACAATTTGCAGGTCTCCTCAAGGTGGTTCCTCTCCGAAACGGCCAACTGTTTCGCTGGAACTGAACAGCGGAGGCAGAGACTCAAAACATATCATTTAAGCTCAAACTTAGTGTACAAAACAATATCACTCAAAGAAACTCAAGTTTCTTTAGGATATAAAACATAATTTGGGAAATTGCATGTTGTAAATTATTTTACAAAATCTGGAACTTATTCTATTGTATTTGGCTAGCCCCTTCTGTGAGGAACGGAAAGAAATCTTTTGGTATTGGAACTGAATATGCTTTGTAAGAAATGGAATTAGGACATTAGATTGATTTACACGCTCATGAAATTGTAGATCTAAGGAAGTAGAATTATAGGTGCTTTTTCATCCAACTTATGAATTTCTGAAGTCTGCTTTTGTTGCTAGAAGTCCAACTTAGATTAGGTCTGTTGCCTAAAAACTAGCTTATATGGCCTAACCAAAACAAGCTTTGGGCATTGTTTTTCTTATATCTACAGTTACTTCATCAATAAGTAGTTGGTTGATTTTGAAATCAATTACCTTTAAACATAGTGGTCAATTGTATGATGCTGAAATATATGTTAGGTCCTATGGCCCTTCGCTTTTGCTAATCAATTCCATCTGGTTTAGCTACTACTTTTTTTTCTATTACTAGTATTATATGCTTGTATATTTGGAATTCCTTGGAGCATGAATACCCAAACTATTTCTGATTGGATAGTTTACCCTTTTTTTTACGGGCATGTCTAGTCTTTTTATTCTTTCATTATGCCTATTCATGCTTTTGCATTTGGAAACACTCTTAATGTTGAGAGTTCATTCGTTTAGATCGTCTGCTGTTTTACCATAATTTTGGGCATGATCTCATCATTCTTCATTTTTCTTACTTTTGGAATGATGTCTTGCCCTCCTCAATTTCAAGTCTCCATGTGAGCTTGAGCTTTGCCTTCACTTATCTCTCTCCTCTCTGCTTTCTTCCTTCTATTTCCTTCTTTGCCTGTTCAGCTTTAGAAATAATAAAATCTTATGCTTCTCTACAAACGGCTTTTGAAGGCTGTGAAGACATCAGTGACATTGGGAGGGAATGAGCTCAGTAGATTCAGTGACCCTCCAGGAGATGCCTCAATTGATGATTTGTTTCATCCTCTTGATAAAAACATAGATGATCGGTCCACTGGAGCTTCAACTTCTGCTTCAACATCAAAAATAAACCAGGGGAATGAGTCTGTGTCTGATGCAGGAAAAAATGACCTGGCTACAAAGTTAAGGGCCACCATAGCCCAGAAGCAAATGGAGAGTGAAACAGGGCAAACAAATGGTGGAGGTGACCTGTTTCGACTGATGATGGGTGTTTTAAAGGATGATGTGATTGATCTTGATGGTTTGGTATGTTCAAAGTATTGTCATCATTCATTTTTCATCCTTTTGTACTTTCCACTCTGATCTGTTTGAGTAGTTTAAAGTCTTTGACAGTTTGTTCTTTATATGTTTTTCTTGTCAGGTTTTTGATGAAAAATTGCCTGCTGAAAATCTCTTTCCACTTCAGGTACTTGAACAAAATAGCTTCAGGTGTCATAACATTTGGATGATAGTATCATATCATTAAGAACAACATGTATGGTTTTGTAATTTGAATGTCTCCTTGATGTGAAATCAAATATTCTGACCATAATCCTGTTTCTTTTAATGTGGGCACATGTTATGCTGGCTTTCTGCAACTCATCATGCAAGTGCTTGTCAGTTTTCATTTCTCTTTATAATTCTAGCATTTAACTCCTATTTTAGAATGCTTTATCCGATTGATTTTTTTTTTAATAAATCCAGAATTTGTCTTTGAACTTTGAGCCAACACTTCCATTGTTTTTTACTGTTAATTCTTTACTTTTCCATACATGCTAGGGTTTGAATACGATTCTATCTAGGCTTATGCTTCATTGAATGGTAGAATATAGTTGTGTCACCATTTATTCCTCTGTTATTCTGTTGTTCTATTATGATTAATATAAATATCATTTCATATAGACTCTTTGATTCCAATTAAATTTACTGAAGACAATAAATCAAATAAATGATAATCTGAACTAGCATTTTGATCTCCATGATTATTGATTGATAATGAAGAAATAAGGCCCTTTTCGGAGCATGCTCTTAACTTCATGCATCTTAAACAGTTGTTACTGTTGATTTGAAGCCTCATGGATTTGTCAAGCTCTTGTAAATGTGGATACTTAATACCTGATGTATTTGTGAAGCATGTATTTTTTTTCTTCTTTCTCTTCTCCTTTTGGTTTTATATAATTATGTAATTATTTTTTATTTTTAAATTCCGTGGCCTAAATCCTCGTTTTTTATTTTTCATTTTCCCTGTGGCTCCATTTATTGTTGAAATAGATCTTGCTAAGATAAATAAAGCTCTATTTGGTATCAATATTTAATTTTTGAAATTTCTTAAGTTGTGTCAATGTCATCTTTATGAATCAGTACAAGTCGATTGCTTTGAAAATCAACTATTATTTTCTTTTTCTTATTGACATGGATAATTGTAAAATTTATGTTTTCTTTTTGGTGCGTAGGCTGTTGAGTTTGGCAGATTAGTTGGGTCATTAAGACCTGAAGAATCAGAAGATGTGATTGCATCTGCTTGTCAGAAACTTATTGCCATATTTCACCAGCGACCTGAGCAGAAAATTGTCTTTATGACCCAGCATGGGTTGCTTCCCCTGATGGAGTTACTTGAAATTCCTAAAACTCGTGTATGGGAGCTAGGATAATCACTTTTGTTTTTATATTGGTTCTTTATAAATTTTGTTTTCAGTGATAGATGCTAACTGATGGTGTGATTTTTTTTTTTTTTTTTTGGTGTTTGTGTGTAAATTGCAGGTTATATGCTCTGTCCTTCAACTTATAAATCAAATTGTAAAAGATAATACCGATTTCCAGGAAAATGCTTGTCTTGTTGGCCTGGTAAGCAATAATTACATTCAGGTTGTTGTACTTAAACTTTTTTGGCGAAAATCCACTCAAATGGAGTTTAACTGCACATTTATTATTGGATCCGTATGGTAAAAAGAAAAATACTTTTAGGAGTTGAACATCCCTTTTTTAGCTGTCTTGGGAGGGGTGGGTTTTTGGTCTTCTCTGACATGTTGCCACCACCTACTCTCTCTTAATAACCCAGCACACATGTTAACATAACATCTATCATGTTAATTTGAAAAATTTAAGCTCGCTACAGCGAAGTTCGAGTTTAGGATTTCTTTTATTCATTTACAATCTCATATTTCAAAGTACTATTCTTTACTAATTTACTTTTATAAATTTGATTAAATTAATTACTATTTAGGTTGATTGAGATCTTAGTTATCAGAAAATGTTAGTAAAAATCAGCTTGCAGTTGGCTGCCATGTAACAAGGGCAGACGAGGGAAAACTAACTTGGATTATGTTAGATACCCCACATTGCTTGATTAGGGAGCTATATGGTTCTTTGCTCTTTATATGTGAGGGGCAATCCTCCTCTTTTGAGGTACCGTTTGGGGTGAGTTAGGCCTTTGTTTACAGGTTACATTGTGCATAGTGGATAAATCTCTAGCCACATTTGGTACCTTCAGAACCTGTGGCCACAACTGTTTATGCATTTTGAATTATTTTGGTCAGGCCTTCTGACTTTAGGTAATCAGATCCAAACCTATGAACTGGTCAAGCTGAATTTCGACATCTTTTGGTTGACTTCATAAACATTATCATGCAGCTTGAACTTGAAGCAGGTGCAATTCAAATTTTTTGACTTAAGCCAAAAATATTGGCTGCTATGAAGGTTAACCTGGCAAACTGAGCTTCAGTTTCTAGATACATGAATATTGGAGATTAAAAACTCAAGATGCATAAAATTGCGTCGTTTTATAGTTACAACCAAATTTATTGTTGTAACTTTTCCTTTGAAATTGAGGAAATGGAGTTGCCTTTCAAATAGGAAATCTTATGTTGAACTTTTAGTTACATGCGAGTAGATGAAACTAGCAAAGTCAAATATGCATGTTGAGCTTATTAATAATCTCATTGCACGTGCCTTCCCACACTCTTCTGTATACTAGTTCCAGTTGGTTGATACATGAAAACACAAAATATCTAGGATGCATTTTTACCAAGCATTAAGAGAATTGTTTTCTCTATAATTATTTTTCTGTCTGCCTCTGAAGCTCTATTTTGCCATACTTCTCAGTTGAAATGGAATAGGGTATTGCTTGCTTGAGATCATATCCAATTCCATTCATTGTTCTTTTGTTCATATCCATAGATTCCGGTGGTCATGAGCTTTGCTGGGCCTGATCGTCCCCGTGAAATTCAGATGGAGGCAGCCTATTTTTTGCAGCAGCTTTGCCAATCAAGGTGGATATTAAAGTGTCTTTACATAGTATGAATTTTTTTACTTAGAAAATTCAGATTAGGATTGATAATCATGGCTTCTTGTTGCAGCCCCTTGACCTTGCAAATGTTTATTGCTTGTCGTGGCATACCTGTTTTGGTGGGCTTTCTAGTGGCTGATTATGCTAAATACAGGTTTGTACTTTATGAGGAAGAAGTATGTTTTGATAGAGAGGAAGGTGTGTGGCCTTGGAGAATGGGCCTAGAGTAAGATTGTACTTTTGTCATTACTAAGTGCATTGGTTCTGGTTTTCACATCCAGGGAAATGGTTCATCTAGCTATTGATGGCATGTGGCAGGTCTTTAAGCTTCAAAGATCTACACCAAGGAATGACTTTTGTCGAATAGCTGCTAAAAATGGGATACTGCTTAGGCTCATCAACACCCTTTACAGTTTGAATGAGGCGACTAGGCTAGCTTCTATTTCAGTGGGAAGTGGATTTCCACTGGATGGTTCTGTTCAACGGCCACGTTCTGGTCCACTGGATTCCAGCCATCCTATTTTCTTTCAGAGTGAGCCAACACTCTCTGTGTCTGATCAGCCTGATGTCCTTAAGGCCAGGCATGGAATTATTGATCATCCCTTGTCAATGGCAATGCAAGAACCTTCTCGTACTTCTGCTTCACTATCACAGAGGTTGGATCCCATTCAACCAGATGCTAGGTATCTTGTAACTGATACTGATAGGCCTCAATCTAGCAATGCTGCATTAGAAGCTTCTGTTTTTGAAAAAGGTGGAAATGTTGCCACCAGAGATTCTTCAGCAAGTCTTTCTAAAGAGCGGGACAACTTAGAACGATGGAAAATTGACCCATCACGAGGAGATACTGATGTTAGGCAGCAGCGAGTTAGTGTTTCCACCAATAGGACATCTACAGACAGGCAGCCAAAGTTGATTGAGAGCCCATCAAATGGTATTCCAGCTTCGATGTCTACTCAGCCAGATCAAGTCCGACCTCTTCTGAGCTTGTTGGAAAAGGAACCACCTTCTAGGCATTTCTCTGGTCAGTTGGAGTATGTAAAACACATCTCAGGCTTGGAGAGACATGAAAGCATATTGCCTTTACTACATGCTAGTGAAAAGAAAACGAATGGTGAATTAGATTTTCTGATGGCAGAATTCGCAGGCAAGTTATTTTCTTCATCTGCTGGTCTTTTCTTGATTGAAATTATTAAATTTTTAATTCTGGTTAAATTAGTAGTGCCCTTCAAAATATGAGGAGTTCGTTATAGAAATGTATTATCTTGATCTTTTGGAAAGAGACATCTGGAAACTGGATTGTTGTTTAAGTTTTGTGGCTTGTTTCTCTTTTCCACGGTGTAATAGAGCTGTCCGTATATACAGCATGCAATCGCTAATTCTACAGCTGGTATTTCATTTGATTACCGTCTTGTCTCTCGGCTAAAACAGGACTGATTGGATAAGTAGAAGTCGTATATACCATCTTGACTTTCTGATTAATAGTATTTACATTCGCAATTTCACCGTTCTGATTTATTGCATTTAATTGAGTACTGCTGTTCAGTTTCTCCAATCTGTAGTCTATGAGGTGAGTGATTGTGCTTTATGTTCAACAGAGGTAACTGGGCGTGGAAGAGAAAATGGAAATCTAGACTCTACACCTAGAGTTTCACTTAAGACTGTAAATAAAAAGGTAGGAATGCTAGCGTCTATTGATGGAGCTGCTTCCACATCTGGCGTTGCATCTCAAACAACCTCTGGTGTACTGTCGGGTTCTGGTGTTTTGAATGCTAGACCAGGGAGTGCAACGTCATCTGGATTACTTTCCCATATGGTCTCAACTATGAATGCAGAAGTTGCCAGGGAGTACCTGGAAAAAGTGGCTGACCTTCTACTTGAGTTTTCTCAAGCAGATACAACTGTCAAATCTTATATGTGTAGCCAAAGCTTGCTTAGCCGTCTTTTTCAGATGTTTAATAGGATTGAGCCACCTATTCTTTTGAAGGTATTTAAGATTATCACTATTATTCTTATCATAAGTTTGTCTAATCACTCTCTCTCTCTCTCTCTCTATATATATATATATATATATCTGTGTCTCTGTCTGTGTAAAAAAGAAGAGAAATATAGAGAAAAATGAACAGCCTAATTTTTCTGCTCTTATTTGCAGATACTCAAATGTATAAATCATCTTTCAACTGATCCGAATTGCCTTGAGAATCTTCAGCGAGCAGATGCTATCAAGTTCTTAATCCCAAACCTTGAACTTAGAGATGGACCTCTTGTAGAACAAATTCATCACGAGGTTAGCTTTTGTAATTTGCATCCTTATAACAGTAGTTGCTGGAGCTGAAAATTCTCACACAGTCACTCCAGTTAGATCTGGTTATATTATTTTACTACCAAGGACCCAAGATTGCACTTCGCTCTGATTTGTGATATATCGTACATATAATGTTTGATATTATATCAATCACATAGTAGAGCTGACTCTGCTTGCTCTAAAATGTTACATTGTTTATAAAGCTTGTACTTTCTTTTCAGTATTGGTTCTTTGAAATATTCTTCATGAGCTGACTAATGTGTAGACTGTCAAATGATCAATTTTTATTCCTTATTTATTTCTCATTCTCTGTTCCTAATATTGCTATTCATATCTTGTAATGAAAGTGAAATAGAATATTAAATGTACTTGTCAAGAAAGAAATCTTTGGTTCACTAGTTGCCACTTATTACTGCACTGCAAAGTCTTGCCATCATCTTGAGAATAGATTTTCTTTCTTTTTTCTTTTCAAGACTTAGGTGTTGGTTGATAAAACTGAAACTTAAGTGCTAAATTTTAAGTGTTGAATATTACAAGTGCTTAAAGTATTAAATAATGTTACTGTTTGATAAAAAGTACTTAATACAAAAATATTAGTTGATTTCAACTTAAAATTTTAATTTAAATATTTTTACTTATCAAAATAAGTGATCTTTAACTTAAATGAATAATTTAAGTGGTTAAAAAATTGCGGTTATCAAACAGACTTAAAAGAATTATCAAACAAGGACATTCTGCATTACAGATTAAAGTTGGTTTCTTTCTTTTTTGTTTTTTCTTCTCTCTCTCTTCCTTTTTTGCATGACTTAGCACATAATATCGATCTTATTTATTTACTTTGTTGTGCATCTGCATATACATGTGTATTCTGATATAACAGCTATAATCGTTGTCAGCAACCTTCTTATCTTATTCTTTGTCAATATCTTTATGCAAGGTCCTCAATGCACTATTTAATCTGTGCAAGATAAATAAGAGGAGACAGGAACAAGCTGCAGAAAATGGAATTATTCCACATCTGATGAATATAATTATAACAGATTCTCCATTAAAACAGTATGCATTACCTTTACTTTGTGACATGGCGCATGCATCCCGTAATTCAAGAGAGCAATTAAGAGCCCATGGTGGATTGGATGTTTACTTGAGCCTGCTTGATGATGTGTTTTGGTCAGTGACAGCATTAGATTCAATTGCTGTTTGCTTGGCCCATGACAATGATAACCGCAAAGTAGAGCAAGCATTGCTTAAAAAGGATGCAGTTCAAAAGCTGGTGAAGTTCTTCCAGAGTTGTCCAGAACAACAATTTGTGCATATTTTGGAGCCATTCTTGAAAATCATCACGTATGTAGTGTTATATCTCATGGTATTTCTATTTGAAAATCTTTATCCTGTGAATATTCATCAGCATTAAGAGTGGTGGGTGTCCTAAAGTGAAACCATAACTTTTATTATGTGAATGTGTATTGAAGGGTTTCTCATATTTACAGGTGGTACTACTAGGATGATATGAATATGGTCATTGTAGCATCTGTAGTTATTTAAAATTTTGGTCTTATTTTCTAGTTTTCCTTTTGGTTTTCTTCATCTGTGGCTAGTCATCACAGGATGGTACACCTGTGCATTTTCTCTTTGAAATGGAACTCTTAAATAATTTATTCTTTTTGGAATGGGTATCTTTTGTCGCCGGCATTGTTCATTTGTTATTGTGTTATATGCAGGAAATCATCCCGGATCAATACTACCTTAGCTGTTAATGGCTTGACGCCTTTGCTCATTGCAAGGCTGGACCATCAGGATGCAATTGCACGTTTAAATTTGCTCAAACTAATTAAGGTGGGAGTCCAAACTTGTCTCTTTATCTGTCCTTTCCCTCTATTTTCCCCCTCTCTGGTTCTTTTGATTTTACTGTTGAAAAACAGTTGTCTTAATCCAATATTGATTATCATATAGGAATTATTAGAATGTAAAGCATGCTAGATGGAAGAATTGTCTTTCTGTGGCTCTCTCCCCATCACTTATAATTGCTCAAGAGATAGTTTGGGATGCATTGACTATACCTATAAATATGGGGATAAGAACATTAGCCTGAATTTTTCCATGTTTTTGCTATGGAACTTCTAAGTTAAGATCAGTGACACGAATAAATGAGTTTGCAAGGGCTTAGTAGATAAAATATGAGAAGTTCAAGAGTGCAAATTGATATTTTCCAAAATTTTAAGCCATCGATTTTTCTCTTATTTGACCTAATTATAGTATGACCTAAGTTTACATATGAACTTAGCTTTCCATGTTTTACCGCTGAACAAAATTTCAATTGTATCTTAAGGTTTGAATATGTTCTTTATATATATGTGATATTAAAAGAAATCAAATTACTAGTTAGAGAATGTCTTGTCTATATCCCATGAGAGACTAAAAAATAAGCATGGTGTTTGCTTTGCCTTTGACAACTGAGTCATGAGTACTTGAAACAAATTTGATCTGAATTTCCAATCATATTCTTAACATTTGATTATAGTTGATAGACTATTCTTCCCTTTTACCTTTTCAATAACATTTGGATTAACCTACAAAAAAGAAAAAGAAAAGTAGACACAATGAAAGTTTGAAGGATTACAGGCTTAATCATTAGCAAAAACTTGAAATATTCGAGGTCCAATAGAGATATAGTTCATTTTATGCCCTCATTTAGTTGTGCAAATAAAGAATGATTATGAATTGCTAAAAGGAAAGTGATTGTGGCAGGCTGTGTACGAGCATCACCCTCGGCCAAAGCAATTGATTGTGGAGAATGATTTGCCTCAAAAACTTCAGAATTTGATTGAGGAACGTAGAGACGGACAGAGCTCAGGAGGGCAAGTTTTGGTGAAACAAATGGCTACTTCACTGCTGAAAGCACTTCACATCAACACAGTTCTGTAAATTTGTCATCTCGGTCCAATATGTATGTATGTATGTATGTATATTTAGTCTTTTATTTGGAGTTTGATGAGTTTCAGGCTCAAAAGTTGAACCTGATGCTTGATGTGTAGTGTAGTTATCCTTTTGTTTTGGGTGGTGGGTTGTGCCTTTCTTTTATTGTTTCATCCTGCTTCCATATTTTAGCTAAGTTGATTGACATATACAATCATAGTTTATGTGTATCAGTGCCATTAGGTTTGGTGTGAAAATTTTGTTGGCACTATCTCTTCCATCAACTGCTAATTGTAATATTAACTAAGTTATACATACATACATACATACCACTACTTTCTCAGTTTGGAGTCTCTTTTTTGTCAACCACATTTTATAGTTGTTTGTATTTGGGAATCATATCAGATAATGTTCCCCTTCCATAAGTTCTAACTTTAAAAATATAATGTTTTTTTTACTATAAAAAACAATATATAATGCTTTTCTTTTCTGCCAAACCTAAATTAAAATAACATAAGTTGGTGGAGGTATAAATTAAGAAAATCATTTGACTTCCTAATCGAACCATTCACAACCCCAAACAAATATCTCAAGAATAACAAGTTTTAGGATTAATTTAACATATTTTTGGTGCCATAAATATAAGTCATTCTAGTTCTCCAAGAATGTTTAGTTTAATTTTTTTTTTCTTTGATCTTGGTCCATGTGTTTTTAAACATTCCAAGACTTATTCTCTAACCATGACGTGAGAGGGAATTTTTTTAGTTAATCAATTTAAATTCGTTAATTTATGTGAAATACTCTAAATTGGGCAAATTATTACAAGCACTCGGTTTTCATGTCAAATGGAAGACCTTTCATACATATTTTGACATGTGTAACATGGATCCACATATTGTAAGAGATCTCTCTATTTTAATTATTATGTGGGGTTACACTACACGTGTCCAAATGTGAATTAGGGATCCTCCAAGTGATATGGAAGGATGCTTAATATAAGAACTCCCTAAATTGACTTATACAAGGGACTGGAGTGAGTATTAGTTATATTGTGAGTAATAAGTAAAAAATATCTTGCTTGGTAGACAAATGAAGAGAACCAAAAATGGACGCTTAGAGATGACAACGGGTTTGGTGGGTATTGGATATTGGATATTACTTGATCTAATGAGATTATCCGAATCTTTGTGTAAAAGAAAGAGGAATGAGATCTAAAAAAAAAAAATAGCTTGTGGTCGGGTACTCATCATTCTGGTATTCAGAAAATAAAGAAGCAATGGTGGTTTGAGATATAGATGATGCTATTTCTAGAAGACTACATTAATTGCAGTTTCCTTGGGAAATAGAAAAAAGAAAGAAATCAATAATAAAATAACCATTTTCAAAATAGAAGAAAACAAATTAGTAATAAAATATATGATCCCGGAATAACATAGCTGATGAAACTGAGGTCATGCTTCTCTCAAAGATTGCCTTGGCGACTGATTCTTAATACAGTACAGTAGTAGATGTGAGAATCAGCCGATGCTTCCAACTGACCTCTTTACAATGTTTTTTTTCTTGTGTTTAAAACTTACCATTTGCCTTTCATTTTGTTATTCAAAAATATAAATGACACAAAATATTACCGTTGCTATCTATATTTACAATACCAACTTCTTTTTCTCTCCCAAATGAATTTCCAAAATTCTCATTATATCAACCCCCAAATCCAAATTTTCAATATTATCAAAATTCTCAATCTTTAAATTATTTTAGAATGATTAATTATAATTATGTTATTTTATGAGCTGTCAAATTTAGTATATTTAGTGTGAAATATTTATAATTAAAATAAATTATATAAATATTAATTATAATCAAAATAAATTATAAATAATGCCCCCGTCCTACTCGTTAACCGCTTGGAGAGCGGTTCAGAACAGCCTCCCGACTCATGATCTGCTGAAAAGTAAGGGGATGATTATAGTCTCAAGATGTTGCCTTTGCCGGAACAACGAAGAATCAGCAGCTCACCTTTTAATTCACTGTCAATTTGCCGCTCAGCTGTGGAATGCGGTTTCTTCGCTTTTTGGTCGCAGGATAGGGACTGCCACGGACCTCAATGCAAGAATTGCGGATACTTTGGAGAATCGATTTAGCCCTCAAATCCGTAATCTTTGGCTCAGTGCTGTAATAAAAGCTGTTTGGATCATCTGGAGAACACGAAATGATTGTCTCTTCGAAAACATTGAGCCAAATATTCACAGAGCATTGAGAAATCTTTGGACTAGGCTACGGCAGACAGACGCAATTGGTACTGGTATTGTCTGGAATTCGCAGGTGGAGAGAAGTATAATAAACTCTCTAGCTATTCATCCTCGTCTTCCCCGTATGCCGCGAATTATCCCGGTTTGCTGGATGGCTCCTCCTGTCGGCTGGGTCAAGGCGAACTCTGATGCGTCGGTCACTAACAACTCGGCCGGCGGTGGTGGAGTTTTTAGAAACAGCTCAGGGACGGTCATCGAGGCCTTTGCAATGCCGTCGAAATACAGATTTGCGCACATAGAGGCAGCAATCTTTGCTGTTCGTATTCGGCAGAAAAAAACTGGAACCACCTTTGGCTTGAATGCGACTCGTCCTATGTCGTTGCAATGTTTCACTCTCGCTCGAGGAGGGTCCCTTGGATGTTACGTGGTGAATGGCTAGAGTGCTTAGACTTGCTATCCAATATCAGTGTCGTGGCTTCTCACATTTTCTGTGAAGGAAACCAGGTAGCGGACAAGTTAGCGAACTACGGTCGTCTGCAGCCCCAGATCATTCGCTGGAACACCGCCCCGGACTTCTGTTTTGGTTTGATCAGAGATAACCTGTGGAAACGGCTCTCGTTTCGTTTCACTTAGCTTTCTTTCTTTTCATTGGTCTTTTGTATGATTTTTTGATTTTTTCTTTAATAATATCTGGGTCGGAGTTTTAAGGGAGATGTCAACCTAGTTGGGATCTCTCTGCTCCCTCTCCATCTTCGATCAAAATAAATTATAAATAAAATAATGATTTATGAGACTATAGTGACAATTTTTAGAGTTGTTTGCTATTAAAATATTTTTTTAAAGTTGACAAAAATGATGTGAATGAAAAAAAAAAATATTATAATTTAAAATGATGTGTTAAGTTTTGACAACTTTTGAGGTTGCTAGCATTGGAGATGCTCTAACATAGGCAAGGTAGAAGTCATTTGCGACAAATACCGAGTAAATGTTTGCAAGTTATTAAAACCATACAATTGTATTTGCATTATTTTGTTTTTTTTATTGAATAATTTTTGTACTGATCTACTATGATATTATTTGTAGTTTTTTATTATATCTCTTATGAGTAGTTGTGGTATCTCTCCTTGTATGGATTGTTGTCGTCGGACTCCATATATGGGTATTATCACGTTTTCTACTTGAAAAAATAGAAAGTTTTATTTATCATCATTAAAAGATCATAAAGTCATTCCTGGAAAAGAATTTAAATAGTGAAGTGGTCAAAAACAGTTTCAAGTACTGTCTACTATTACTCTATCATGATATATGATATTAAAAATGCACATTCAAACTTTTATGATGTAATTCTAAATTGTAATTTTTTAATCCTTAAGTCAAAATGTACGATTTTTCCAATCTTACGAATAAAACGATTATCTTTCTTCTAAACAAATAAATCAACATGGTGGTCAAATTTCAAGTATGAAAATATCTTAAAATATATAATAATTTAAATGGAAAAGTAAAGATGATCAAAATTAACTGTTGAATTGTTTCTATTATAAGAGAGCTTTACCATTTTTTATACAGGGCTTGTTTGTCAAAGAGCTTTTTGGTGTAAAATTAGAAGGTTTAGCCACTTTAGAAGTTTTGATTAATCAAATCTCTAATAGGTGTTTAGTAAAAAAAAGTTTGAAAGAGTTGATTAGGTCTAAAAGACTAATTTTGAAAATGCTGGTTTTATGAGTTTTTTCAATTAACTTATTGTTCCATCTCTTTTGAATAGCATTTTTACCCCTAATTACTATCATTTAACCCCAAATAAATGATTTACCATGCCCTTATGTGTCATTTTATACAAACAACTATTAGCAATCAACTGAGTTTTAAACAAGTTTACACAATCAGCTAACCAAAAAGATAATCAGCTAATAGCTAACATTTTTATGTTGTTGACGTTTAGGTAAAATCCCCTATAAGTATGTATGTATGACATATCTTCTTATTAGTAACTTTTTGGCTTAATATATTATTTGTCCCCTAAACTTGTCCAAAATGGTTGATTGACCCCTGAACTAGAATAAAATGTAAAATGTAATCAATTAATCATTCGGTAAGTCAAATGCGGAAGATATGTTACACGTACCTTAGAATGTTATTACATACTTCACAAAATAGATTAAAACATGTTAAAAAAAAACTTCTTACTTATTCAACTATAAAACATTTTCTTCTCTAATATTATAATCTCATACCCCGATCTTGGTCGTTTTACTTTTTTAAAATGCGTGCAACATAAATTCCATATTTAACTTACTTTTTCTCAACCAAGTGATTAATTGATTACATTTATGCAAGTTCGAGAAGCTAACTGAACATTTTATACAAATTCAAAAGACTATCGAGACACTTTAAAAGTTCAGAGAGGCAAATGATATATTAAGCCTAACTTTTTGTATTGCAAGTTTCAATATAAATATCATTTTTGTCAATACAAATTACGAATCCTTTCAATTATATAAATGCAGCACTGCAGAGGTAGTACTACAAAGTCAGATCAGGCTGTCCAGCCCCTGTTATTTTAAGGCTTTAACAGGCCTGGCCTGAAGCACACCTGATTGGTTATTCACACCCTTGACCTTATACTAATAATAGACAAATTCCAATTGCTTGTCTAAAAAAAGAACAAGGATGGATATTCATAACAACAACATGTATTGAGACAGTTAAAATTTGCCACAAAAAACCTACCTTAAAAATCCATATCACCCAACAACAGGACACCAAAATTATACATATTTTGTTTCCACTCCATTACAGTCATCCACTCAAAATTGAACACATTTAATCAGTCTGATAATCCAACACACAGTTTCCTTATATCAGATCAGCAACATTCATTGGCATTTCATCAATCTGTGTACTATAATACTGCTCTATATCTCTTAATATCTTTATGTCGTCACTTTTCACGAAATTTATAGCAACACCCTGCACCATCCATTTGTTCAGATTTACAAAACCATGAATAATTAATTAATTAAGAATAGACTTTCATTAAGGGAAAAGAAAAAAACAAAATTAATACCTTACGCCCAAAACGACCTGATCGACCAATTCTATGAATGTACAGCTCTCGATTGTTTGGCAAGTCATAATTAATCACCAGAGACACCTGAGATATGAAATTTTCATTATAAGAACCAACAATTAAACACCAGAAAATGCTATGAAATATATCAATCCCAACACAACAATTGCTTGCAAGTTAACCAAGGACTTGAGATCAAAATTATTTAAATGTTCATCCATGTCAAATTCTAGGTATCTTTACTCAGAGAATGATCCTGCCATAAAACCATTGCTGTGGAAGGAGTCAAACAAAATATTAACATATTACACCATTATATTTAACAAAAGCTTAACCAGAACAAGTTCCCAACAAGATCAACTAGATGAAAAAAAAAGCTTGCTGAATCATTTAGCCTTATGTAGAGACATCATTTATTATTCAAAACAAAAGAGTTAGGTTGGGATAATAATATCAAGAGAACTAGAATCGTGCAAATGATTTTCAGGTTGACCACATGAAATTGTTACATGTTAAGGGATGGTCCGAACATAAATTCAAACTCAGGTAATACAGTATGTGAAAAGGAAGAATTAGGAAATACTCTACTATAGGAAGAAAAAAGTAAAACCATACTTCGAAAATAATCAACCTCTAAGTCATCTATTGGTAGATATGCTAGATAAAATCAAAACAAAGTTAAGCATTAAGCTATCCTAAAATAATCAGTTTTCCTGTGTTGAAAAGAAAAAAATGCAGTGAGCAAGATATGATGAAAAAAAAAAACTTGCCTGTTGAACATCAAGTCCCCGAGCCCAAACATCAGTTGTGATCAGAACTCTCGTTGTACCAAACCGGAACTCTGACATAATGGCATCTCTCTCCTTCTGGGGCATGTCACCATGCATTGCTGAGACTGTAAAGTTATTGCTCCGCATCTTCTCAGTTAGCCAATCCACCTGCCAAAAGGCATTTGAAAATCCATAAGCATAAAACGGATACAGTTCAACTCTAATCTTACGCCCAATTATCAGACAACCTTAACAAATAACAGATGATTCTTTGGGTGGTATGCAACACTGCAAATCCTATCTCTCAATTGATTAATAACAAATATGGTGCATGCATCAAATTCTGATTTTCATTACTTCAAACAGAAGCCAGGGTGGTTTATTGCCAACGTAAAACAGCACTTCCCCCTTATGCAATTAAGAGTATATCAAAAGACATATTCTAGAAACAAATATACTTTAGTCCACCACATATCTTAAACTACTGGACCAAAATCGCAATCTTTGACAGCTAAAATATTTACTGCCTCAGCCAACGTAGCAACCCATAGATCAACTATACTTGATGTGATACCAAAGCAAATAAGTCAAGAATAACAATGAAAACACAACTTATGAATAGTAATTTGAATATTTTATAGAAATTAAAATTAAATTGAAGAATTCTCTAAAAAGAAAAAATGAAGACAATCTGCTAAAGCCACAAAACTTCATCCAAGGATAAGATTTTAGAAGTTCTTAAACTAAGAATGTTGACTCCAATAAAAGGTCCTAAAGTTAGACTACAGCAGGAAAAAAAAAATAGACAAGCGAATATTTCACCTTTCGCTTTGTGTTGCAGAAAATAACAGCTTGAGTGATGGTAAGAGTGTCATAAAGATCACATAATGTATCAAATTTCCAATCTTCCCTTTCAACTGCTACAAAAAATTGCTTAATGCCCTACAATCATAGAAACAGAAGCAAAATAACCTCCAGTCAGATCAAGATTTTTCATTCATAAAAAAACTTGAAGAGAAGCTCAAACATATACTCACTTCCAGAGTCAATTCATCACGTTTCACAAGAATTTTTACAGGATCTGTCATGAACTTGCCTGTCATCTCCAAAATTTCATTAGGAAGGGTAGCAGAAATCAAGCAAACCTGTAATGCATACAAGTTAAAAAGAAAACGGCACGTTACCCATCAGCCATCAGCTCCCCTAGCCCAACTAATAAACAATAACTTATATCATGCTCAATAAATACATTAGCATGCTCTGACACTCCATGCAAGCATTGCCTCCAGATCTAAGGGCGGGCAATCCCATTAGCCGAATTCATAACAAAATTCGATCAGGAGCATGCAAGTCCACGAAAAATAAAGTATTATGGGCAGGAAGAGCATATTGTTGCTCCTTAACGATTATAACAGTTTGTGAAATGGGAAAAGAATACTGGTTTGCAGATGGTATCATCACATCAAGGCATGTGGTGATCAAGGATAAAAACAAAATCAAATAAGCAGGCAAACTAGATTGGCAAAAGAACAGATAGAAATATTCAAGCATGCATGAGGGCTTGGTGCGGTGTGGTGTGGTGTGGCTGCGAAAGAGAACAAGGAAAGGAACCTGAAGCTCTGGGGGAAGATATCTGTAAACGTCATAAATTTGATCCTTGAACCCTCTGCTCAGCATCTCATCCGATTCGTCCTAAAAGACATAAGACAAGAATTCGTAAATGATAACAAAAGCAAGCGCATATAAATGCAAGAAACAAAATCACCAACTCACAAGAACTAATAATCTAATTGCTCTAGTACGCAATGTCCTCCTCTTTATCATGTCACAAACTCTGCCAGGAGTTCCAGACACAACGTGAACTCCATGCTCTAGCTTCCTGATATCCTCGCCCACACTTTTGCCTCCAATGCATGCATGGGCTTGTATGTTAATGTAATCACCAATCGCCAATATAACTTTCTCAGTCTGAGCTGCAAGTTCCCTTGTCGGTGACAATATCAATGCCTGAACCCTATAAATTTCCAAAGAACATCATTTGAGAATAGCTGAACCAACTTGTACATATTCCATTTTTCAGCCAGTAATCATAATAACCAAATACAGAGAAAAGGTAAAAACCAATGCAGAATTGATAGAACATCCTTTAGTTGTAAAGGAAGAATACAAGGGGTTTTTGGGTAGTCATGCCAGCTCAAGTATGACTAATACACAGCAAGAACACAGACAGCCTTAAAAAGTATCCAGGCCACCAACTCCAACATCATTCACTGTTACATAAATAAGCTCAATTCTCTAAGAACTAAACAAAGTAGCCTTGCACATTTATCATAGAAGGAAAGATGAACTCATGTTGTTAAAAAAGAACATGATACAAAGGAGTTTGAAATTAGGGTTTACAACAAATTTATAGGAATTTTTTAATATACTACCAAAAATTCTTGACAGCTAAGGCTTCATCGTCAGAATTGTTTCCAAAGAGAAAGACGCAGATAATACTCAACAAGGACCAGTGTGACAACACTCAACAATCTTAACTACACATAAGAGCTTTAGCAGTCCATAATCAAGCTTTAAAATATTCAAATGCAGGAAAAAAAATAGAAGAAGAAGAAGGAAGACATAATTTTGGAGTTAGGGTTTCAAAAATAATGAAAAAACTTACTCTCTACTAGAGGTATCAACGAGTTGGCAAACAGTGAGCGCAATCATGGAGGTCTTTCCGGTACCGGATTGCGCCTGCGCTATGACATCGCGGCCTTTGATTATGGGCATAACAGCCCTCTGCTGGATTGCAGATGGCTTCTCAAATCCGTAGGCGTAAATACCGCGTAATAGATCGTCGTTTATGCCCATCTCGTCGAAGCTAGTTATGGGCTCTATACCTTCTGTGGTCTCGAAAACCAATTTGTCATCCTCAGCGGCGGCTCTCCTTGCATTCCGCCCGGCCGGAACCACGCTTGTCGTCGCGGCTGCCATCGCTGTTCACAAGTTAGTTTTTTGTGCCCTCAGCCTCTTTTCCTTTGCTCTTGTAGATATTCGTTTCCGCAGACTTTGTTTAAACTTTAAGACAGATAAACATCCCCAAATTTAATTTTGATATTTTTGTTATTCGAATTGATTCATAGTTATAAAATAATTCTACAGTGAAAAGATATAAGTTAATTGTGTTGTTTTTTTTAATATTAAAATGTTTTTTTTTATAAAACTGAAAATTAAGTGCTGAAAAAATAAGTACTGGATTTTAAGTGCTGAATATTATAATTGCTGAAAATATTGAATTATTTAATTTGTGAGCTGCTATATACCGTAACTTTTTTTCATCAACCGCACCCTTTTGGCATTTATGCCCTTCTCATTTTATTTTTTTCAAAAACTCAAATTTTTTTTTTCTCTCTTTCTCTCCCAAGTCTAAAAATCCGAATTTGACGAAAATGGACCCGAATATTCCCGAAGACCATGATTTCGAACACGAAGTAATCTTACGATATAAATTTAAATTAAAAATTCATTTTTTAAATTTTGAATTTTTTTTAAGGAATAAGCCTAAACGGATGCGCCACTCGTTCCACCATCAAGTGGAACGAGCGCGGAACCCAGTTCCACCTTATAGTGGAACGGGTGCGCCACTCGTTCCACCTTATAGTGGAACGGGTGCGCCACTCGTTCCACCTGATGGTGGAACGGGTGCGCCATACTTTCCACCTTACGGTGGAAATTATGGCCGACGTCGTTGCCACCACGGGCGGAACGAACAGTTCGTCCGTTCCGCCCATGGTGGCAACGGCGTCGGAGTTCCGTTTAAGCAAAAAAAAACGGGTTCCGCCTTTGATTTCGGAGGCGGAACCCGTGATTTCGGACATATTTTTTTAAAAAAAAAAAACTTATCGGAAGATTCATTAAGCCTTTTCCCCTTCCTTCCTTTGGTGGCATGTCGTTTTAGGTCGGGTTTTATGAAAAGTTTCAAAAACTAGAGAGTTTTTGGTTATTGGTTTGAAATTGTGAGGAGGGCGTAAATGTCAAAAGGGTGCGGTGGAAAGTATAACATTTGCGGTATATAGCAATACCCTGTTTAACTTAAAATGTTAAGTTAAATATTTTGACTTATCAAAATAAGTGGTTTTTAACTTAATTAACTAATTTAAGTGGTGGAAAAATAACTGTTATCAAACGCACTTAAATTAAATAAGTGCTTAACATTTTGATTTAAGCAATTAAGTGATTTATCAAACAAGGCCTAGTCTCGACAATATAATAAGCAATTACAAAATTACAATCCAGAAATACATCAAATAAACTTAAATCAACATATTCAATATTATAGACTGTGATAGAGCAATAGTATGATGTACTTAAAATTGTTTTTGGCATAACGGTGAGAAACACACTCCACTAGAATCGATTCCGTAATCTTTTTCTCCAAGAATGAGTCAGATTTATATGATGATAGATAAAAAAAATTATTTTTTCCTAAAGGAAAAATGATACAGTACAAAATAAATGAACGGGCATACACCGAATTCATGGAATGGACTTGCATATGGGCCTACACCGAATCAAGCCAATAAGCTCTAACACGTATGGCAATCGGAAGCTTTGGCATAAAGCTTAACCAACCGGACACGTGAACCAATGGACATTATGGACTTTAAAGCTATGCTCCTATTCCCAAGAACACGCCGTATATTACGGAATAGTGAAAAGGGAAATGGGTCGGAGCCAATCAAAAGCTTACACGTGGAAAGATACTCAACCTTGTGTATGTGAACAAATCTCTATAAGTAGCCCCAAGACAAATATCATAAGGTACATATTCATTTTCTCAATTACATATTGCTTTCAAGTTATCACTTTCCTTAAAGTACACTACTAACTTAAGCATCGGAGAGGGAACGTCGGACTCCGATCCCTTCCTAATTATTTGTTATCTGTTCAGATCTTCTCAAGACTGATCGTGAGTATTATTCGTAATTGAAGACATCAGAAAACATGATAACACTCCAATTGAAGTTGCTCATAAAAAAACAGACAAAAATAATAGAACAAATCGCAACTCTCATTTGCTACAACATCATCAAAATTTTCATTAAAAGGAATTGCAAATCCAAAAACTTCTTAGTTGGAAAAGAGAGAACTTCTGACTCCAAGCCTATAAATCTTTAAACAAAATAAAGTATAGCAACGAAAACATCCAATTAATAACAAAAAAAAAATCTATATTTCAACTATAATAAATAAATAAAATCCTCTAAAGACCATGTCAAAATATTTTAAAATAATTTCAACAATCAAATAAATAAAAACAATTAAAACATCAAATTTCATCTAGTTTCATTCAATTTCAATATTTCATAAATTTCATGAAAGTCGTTGAAAGTGAATGAACTCAGCTATAGCTCAATTTTCAAGGCATTGAAATAATTAATAAAACATAAAAATCAAATTATAAAACAATTTCAAACAAAAATAAAGTAAAAAGGGTAACATCGCAATTTTACACAAATTCACATGTTCTGAAATAAATTGATTGCATTTGAATGAAATACACTAAACTATTAATAAATATTAATAAACACGACTTTCAAAACGTTAATGAACAACATCTACAAAATATACTCACAAGAAGAAATGGTCAGGGCCGACTCCATCATTTGGAAGGCTCTATGCAACTTTTATGCTCTTTTTTTTTTACAAATATGAATTTAGGAAATATTAAATACCAAATAGTTAAATGAATATATTATTAACTACAATTCATAATTATATATTAGTTTTGATGCAACAAACAAAATCACATAATAATAACCTAAAGCTAAATAACTATTATTCTCGCTTTTTTATCTACAAAATCTCTAACAACCATATTCCGAGACAATTTCACCAAACATTAATGGGTTTTGTAGGTTTTACGTACCTATTCATGCATCCTGTGAAAGAGTTTACCTTGCTTTAGACCTGTTCAAAAGCCCACTGGCCCGTTCAGCCCGTCCAAGCCCGCTCGTCAAAGATTGAGCTTGGACGTATATGTTTCGTACTAGGCCCGAACCAGTCCAAGCCCGCTTAGGCCCACATATATAGTAGGTTGGGCTTGGGATTTGTCTTAAAATCCAGGCCCAGCCCAGCCCAGCCCGAAATTTTGATAATAATTTTAATTTAATAACTTTTATAGTTTACTAAACTTTAAATTCCAAAAATAAAATTTTTAAATTTCTTCAACATAAAAATTTCTAAACCATATATTTTTTAGAATTGGTGAACATGCACATATTTTTGTTACTATTTTATTTATTACTATAAAAAAAAGTGTTTTTTTAACCTGAATAATGATTTTCATATATAATTTGGATTAGCATCCCCAACAATAACGTTTGATAACCAATCCGGCACCACAGTTGATAAAAAATCGCTAGCATTGGAACAGGCTTGCCTAGCTACCAAATGTGCAACCTTGTTCGCTGAACGATGAATAAAAGACAATTTAAAAGAAGAGTTGAATCGTAAAAGAGCTCGACAATCATGAATAAGCGATCCAAACTCTGAGATATCCTGTTTATCAGACTGAATTGCATCAACAACCAGCTTAGCATCAGATTCGAATTCAACATTCGTGTACCTCATAGTTGCAAGCCAAATCATGCTCGTGCGTAGAGCAAGTGCCTCAATTACTCGTGGCTCTTTGATACCTGGGATAAAACTGCTACTACAAAATAGGAATGCTCCCACTTCATCTCTAATTACTGCACCCATACCGCTGCTCCTTAATTCCTTGAAGATGGCTCCGTCAATATTACACTTAACTGAACTAGAATCAGGTGGCTTCCATTTCTGATTAGCCAACGTACGCGCCGAGAATCTGCTGTAAGGGGGCGCTGCTGCTTGGGGTATGTCGCTGCTGTTCGATCGGGGTCGACGGTGTTCCAGAATCTAGCACTGTTGTTCCGTGTCGTTCATTGTCAGCGTTGCACTTGCCGTCTCATGTGTCGTTTCACCGCTATGATGCTGCTGCTGCCGTCGCTCGTTATTGCTGCAAGGTAAGAGCGTCGCGGGTTCGACAAAGGAGGCCTGGATCGGTTGTTGGGATCCGTCGTCCAGCTGCTGCCTCTCAGTAATGGTGCCACGGGTTCGCTGATCCGGTTGTCTGCTTTTTCTTAGCGGTGTACCTTGGTGATAGGCCCTCCAATCACGAACCTCATCCATTCATATCCGCCAACTAGTGTCCTCCGGCCACCAAATCATATGCCATAGCACTCTATTTATGTGGTCCCAAATTGTCTTCAAAGCACATCAAATTCGGACAATGGTATCCTGGTTCGAACCACATATCTCTTTTAATAGCCAATCAGCAAAGTTTAGATCGTCCACCTGTGGAGCTGAAATTCCAACTATTCACCAAATATCACCTGCAAAGCAACAAATAAATGGTTATCCGTTTCATCCTGCTCAACACACACCGGGCATTCAATTGTGATAGGGACTCTTCTTTAGGCCAATGATGCTCGAGTTGGTAAACACCCCGAATAGATACGCCATATAAAATGTTTTAGCTTCGGGGGAATCATCAATTTCCATAGTCTTCTCCATCCTTCATGCACTCTGCTTCCCTCTTCAATCCCCATACCCGTCAGGTAACCCGAACGCACATTATAGAACCCATGTTTTGACCAGTGCCAGATTCTCATATCCTCCCCAACATTGAATGGTAGGATAATATCACTAATGGAATGCACTTCAGCTTCACTAAAGCAGCCATTAAGTTTATCCAAGTCCCACCCTCTACCATTCTCAAGCAACAAGTCATCAACCTTCAAATCCTCCATCCCAGGGACCATAAAAGAGTTTATACAAAAATCATCTAGATTAGGTACCCATGCATCCTCCCAAACTCTAATAGATATGCAATTCCCCACTTTCCATCTTAGCCCTTTTCTAAGTATGCTAAGGCCTCCCCAGATACTTCTTCAAACCATACTAGGATTATTGCCTAATTTAGAGAACAGTAAGTCTTCCCTAGGAAAATATTTTGCTTTGAACATTCTGCTTACTATAGTATTTGGGTATTTTACAAGTTTCCACCACTGCTTTCCTAGCATTGCCAAATTAAACATGTGTAAGTCTTTGAACCCCATCCCACCTAGTTCTTTTGACATGCATAATTTTCCCCAATCAAACCAATGGATATTTCTTTTCCCCTCACGTTTCATACCCCACCAAAAAGAATTCATTAGCTTTTGCAACTCATCACAAATAGATAAGGGTAAAACAAACGTACTCATACAGAAGGTAGGCAGTGCTTAAGCAACTGACTTGAGCAACACCTCCTTCCCAGCCTGGGATAAGAATCTTACACCCCAAGCACAAGCAGCCTATCAACTAGGAATGTGAATATTCGACGTTTAGAACGTCCAATTAGTGAAGGCGGACCTAGATATCAGCCCGTATCTAGAGGTATACTAACCCCCAATAGCCCTTGAATCTCAACTTTCACTTCCTCTGTCACATTTGCACTAAAGAATATGCCGAATTTATTCAAATTCACAGCCTGTCCAGAAGCTACCTCATACTCGGACAGGATACTCATCATCTTTCTAGCTTCATTTTTCGTTGCTCCAAAGAACAAGAAACTGTCATCAGCAAAGAAAAGATGTGTAATGGTCGGAGCCCTACGTCAAATTCGGCAACCTAATATTAGCCCCTCTCCTTCAACTTTTCTTATTAGCTCGGATAAGACTTCTGCACATAGAATAAACAGGTATAGGGATAACGGGTCTCCCTATCTAAGCCCCCCTGTTTGGGAAAATTTGCTCGGTGCATTCTCCATTCACTACTACCCTATACTTCACTGTTATAATACATAGCATCATCCAGCTAATCCAGGTCTCATGAAATCCCATGTGAATCATTACCAATTTCAAGAAATCCCAATCCACCTTGTCATAGGCCTTTTTTATGTCAATCTTTAGGGCAACCTGACCTTTCTTTCCTCTATTCAGCCTTTTCATGAAGTGGATACTCTCAAAGGCCACCTGTACATTGCCAATTATAGATCTTCCAGTGACAAAAGCAGGCTGTGTTTCTCCAATTATCTGAGGGAGGACCCCCTTCAACTGATTTGCTAGAGCCTTGGCAATTATCTTGTAAATCACATTGCACGGGGAAATAGGAATAAGAACAATTGTAGTGTCATTAACCCCATTAGGAAATTCCCCATCTTTAAGCCATTTTGCACAAGCCGATCCCAATTCCACGCCCATTGTGTCCCAAAAGGCTTGAAAAATCCTAGATTTAGCCCATCAGGGCCAGGAGATTTGTTCGGGCTCATAGAAAATAGGGCCTGTTTAAACTCCTCCAACTCAAAAGGTGTCGTGAGAAAATCATTTGTTGCTGAATCGATCATTGTGGCAATAACCTGAACCGTCTCGGACCCAGTCGTGTTTGATGCAAAGAAAACAGACTGGAAGTATTACTATGTTAGCCCCAGCATCTCTCACTGATTATCTACCTCTCCCCCAACTCATCGATGAGAGATACAATGGAATTTTGTTGTCTCCTTGCTTTAACACTAGCATGGAAGAACTGAGTATTTCCATCTCCCTCTGTCAACCAGAAAGCCTTAGCCTTCTGCTTCCAGTAAATCTCTTCTGCTTCCAAGGTGTCATTAAGTTTTCTTTTGGCTAAGAAATATAGAGCAATAGTCTACCAATCACTTTTACCATGCAATTTCTCCATTTATTTTCTCCATCTCCTTATCTGGCTCTCGAAACGCACATTGAAACCCTTCCCCCACTCAGCCATCTTCTGCACACAATCCTTCAGCTTTTCAGGAGCAGGCCCGCTCCCCTGTCCCGTCCAGTTTCTGACCACAAGCTTCTTGAATTCCTTATCCTTTAACCAATTTTCCTCAAAAAAGAATCTTTTAGCTTTGCTTCTTCCCTTCTCCCTTTCCAAACTAAGTGAGATTGGTAGATGGTCTGAATACCTAGACATACAGGATTGAAGATGGTAATTAGCAAATCGGTTCAAACACTCTGTCGAAGCAAAGCCCATATCAAGCTTTTCTCTTACCAACATCTCAGAACCCCTGCCTCTTTCCCATATAAAAGGGTTTCCATTTAGCTCCAGTTCACACAATCCACACTCCTCCATAGCTTTAGCGAACTCCTGCATTAAATATGTAGGGAAGACAGCACCCCCAACCTTTTCATCAGTGTTCATAATGCAATTGAAATCCCCTATCACCACCCACGATAGTTAGGAGTCTCTAGCCAGTCTCCTCAATAGCTCCAATGATTCTCCATGCGTACTATGTTCAGTGAAACTGTAGAAGCCTACCAACCTCCAATCTCCATGAACATTGTCAGAAATTATCGCGTCGATATCATGCTCGGAAAAGCTTTTAATCGACACATGTATCTCTGCTTTCCATAACATTGCTAAACCACCACTACGCCTTCTTCTGTTTATAGAGAAAGCCCCTTCGAACTTCAACTATTGTTTTATAGAGCCCAATCGCTGATCTTCTTCTAGTGTTTCCATTAAAATTAAAATAACCGGTTTTTGGGACGAAACTAACTCCTTCAAGGAACGAACTATCCGGTGGTTTCCCAGACCATGACAATTCCAGCTTAAACAACTCATTCCCCTCGGTGGCCCCTGTGCACTAAGGCTCGCTGAATCTTTGTCTGTAGAAATCCCCTTGTCCTTTCCAAGAACAGAGACTTCTTCTCCTTACACATTCTCCCCACCCTTCTTTCTCCCCTGTCCCTCTCTTTTCCTCTTTCTTGCTTCAGTTAACTCCATCTCAGTGTCCTCTAGGACCCCCTTATCTCCCTCTTCCTCCCTCTTTCACTTTTCCCTCAGTTTCTACTGATGCCCTGAAGAAAGGCCCTGAGTAGGGGCATATCATCACTGTTGAAACACCTTTCCATAAGAGTTTGATTTGACAAAATCATCCATGATTAAGAGACAATTAAATTTAAGTGCTTTATTTTAATTGTACTAATTCGTTTGTTCAATGTTGAGTGTAAATATAAATAAAAATAAATATAAGAAGTAAGACAGGAAGAGGTCAGCATAGAAGCCTAAAGACTCAAGCTGAGTGGAATCAAACTTAGCATCAAAAGACAAAAGACATACATGCCCACAATAGCTGTCTCACGAAGCTAAGCTGACTAAACTCACACTCAGATTCGAAATTGCAAATGACAAGGTTTTACGAAGTAGAAGCTGAGTGATTCTTCAGAACAACATGAAAAAGTCGTTAGCTAAAAGACAATGATTACCGCCCCTCTGTTCCAATAATTGAATCCTTGAAAATACGCAGAATACACATTCCGAGATGTATGGGTCACTGGATTATTGGTAAAGGACAACTGACACAAAAAGACAAGCCAGACGCAAGAAGACAAACCTAATATCTGAAAGAATGCAGAGGAAGGGAATGGCCGGAACAGTCTGAAGCTGACCAGAATGTGTCCCCTAAAAGAGCCGTTTTAACCTTAACGGCTACATCATTTCAAAATGATCCGATTCCAGATTTTCTCTTATATAAGGACAATCAAAATCCTTGGATCACAGCCGGACTACAAAGAGAAAAATACAAGAGATAAAAGATACAAAAGCACTTAGTTACGAAAATAGATCTTACACCCATCTTTCATTCCTTGTGTAAATGCTAGAGTGATTACTTGTAATCTTCTAAAGTGTTCTTTACTTGAAAAGAACAAGTGTTTATCAATTGTAAAATTGAGAGTGTTGTGCTGAGTGTTTGGTTGTAAACATTCAGTGGTAGAGAAATCTAGGTGATGGGTTGTAGCACTTAGTAGGAGTTGAGTAGAAGAATAGAGGAAGGTACTCTTGCATATTCAACTGCCTTGTAATTGGTTTGTGCTCTACCTTTAAAGAGCTCAGTATTGGATTCTAAAAGCCCGGAGGACTCTAGGGACTGGACGTAGGCGGAGAGGCCGAACCAGGATAAGTGATACCGAGTAATCTCTAAACTCTCTCTCAATTTATATATGTGCATGTGTTGTATGTGAAATTTACTCAGCATATAGAATTGTTTAAAGTTAACTCCGAGTAATTTCAAGTGCTGAGTTAGAAGCTGACCTCCAAGAGTGTCAATATCTAACTTATAAATAAAACAGCTTTAGTCAATATCCGTCCAAAGCTGTCTTATAGCATATCTGGCCAAGCTGACCAAAAGCTGAGCTGACCAACTTGCAAAATAACTAAGTCAGCATACAATTAAACGAAAAAAGTTATATTAGTTCCTAACCCCCCCCCTTGGAACTAATCACACTGGACCAACAAGTGGTATCAGAGCCTAAGCTCACTACTCAAAGATATAACTATCTTGAGCGGATCCCCATAAATGGCTGAAAACAGCACTTGTTTCCTTCTAGGGAACCAAACAACACAGATACTCCCTGAGAGATTATCAATCACTAGACCTCCCCTATTCTTTGGATCCAATTATACATTTTGGAAGAATAGGATGAAAAACTTTATCCAAGCCACAAACATGAGTGCATGGCTTGCAATCGTTCAAGGTCCACATGTGCCATATAAAACTGTTAACAATGAGAAAGTTGTTAAGAGCGAAGCTGAGTGGACAGAGGATGACCTCAGAAAATTGCAAAATAATGCTTCGGCTATAAATATGCTTCACTGTGCTTTAGATTCTGCAGAATACAATAAGATTTCAGGTTGTGAGTCAGCATAGGAGATTTGGAAAAAGCTTGAAGTGACCTATGAAGGCACTAGTAAGGTTAAGGAGTCCAAAGTCAATCAGCATATGAGACTCTACGAGCTGTTCGAGATGAACGAAAACGAAGACATCTCAGAAATGAACTCAAGGTTCACCAACATCATAAATGAGCTCAAAAGACTTGGAAAGAACTTCACTGAAGAGGAACAGGTGAAGAAAATCCTGAGAAGTCTACTTAAGAGCTGGCAAGCAAAGAAAACAGCTGTGGAAGAAGCTCAGGACCTGACTACATACAAATATGATGAGTTGATCGGATCCTTGCTGACTCATGAGATCTCTATGAAAAATTTTGAGGCAAAAGAAAAATCTGAAGATAAGAAACAAAATCTCTAGTGATGAAAGCTGACTCCACAGAAGCTGAGTCAACTGATGATGAGGAAATAGCCATGTTCACTAGAAAGATGAAGAAGTTGTTCATAAGAAATGACAGGAACAGCAAAAGGCCATACAAAAGAGGTGAAAAATACAAAGCTGAGTCCAGTGACAAATATAAGAAGGACAGCTCCAAGTCTGTCACATGTTTTGAGTGCCACCAAACTGGGCATATCAAGTCAAGCTGCCCAAACCTAAAAAGAGATAAGAAGGGAAACAAGAAGGCAATGGTAGCAACATGGAGTGACAGTGACGAATCAACATCATCCGAAACTGAGCAAAATGAAACTGCCAATATATGCTTCATGGCAGATGATGGAGCTGACCAATCTCAATCTGAGCAATCTGACCTCTCTGATGAAACTGACCAGGAGGATCACAACAATGAGGTAACATCCCTACTTTTGCTTAGAAACGAAATGGTAAATGCCTTGAGTGATTTATACACACTAACTAAAAAGTGTAACAAGAAAATCAAATCACTCAGCAGGCGATGTGACGAGATTGAAGAGGTCAAGCTAAGTGACCTCCGATATCTTCTCCAGGACAACTCAGATTTACATACCAACATGCAAATAATGCATAAGCTTGTCACGAAGGTCCAATCTGAGTCAAAGAAACTTAGAAAGGATGTCACAACCTTACAGAGCCAAATAAAAGGCTTAAATGGAAATAAACCCCATGCTGAGTACACAAGTACTAGCCAGCATAAGCAATTCACTCAATGTGAATGTTGTGGAAAAAGGGGGCACACAAAAGAAGTGTGTTGGCATAACAAGCGAGTTGTCCAATGTGACTTCTGCGGAAGAAAAGGACATTCCACAAAGATATGCTGGCATGCTCAGCACAACAATGCTGACCGCACTCAGTATAACCCTCAAAGGGTAAAATTTTGTGACTTCTGTGGTAAGCCAGGCCACACCATAAAAGTATGTCGTCACAAATTAAAGTATGATTTTGCACCTGTTTACACTAACAAGAAAGGACCCAAAAAGAATTGGGTACCTAAAAATGAATAGTTTAAAATGCAGGTTAGCTTGACATGCGTAGAGAAGTCAAAGCTGTGGTATATAGACAGCGCATGCTCAAGACACATGACAGGTGATGAAACACAATTCATCACACTAGAGCTTAAACGAGGTGGAAGTGTAAGCTTCGGAGACAATAAGAAGGGTAAAATAGTCAGCTCAGGTACTATCGGAGGTAACCCAACTATTGAGTCAGTCTCCCTAGTTAAAGGTCTCAAATACAATCTGCTAAGTGTAGCTCAACTTTGCAAGAGCGGCATAAGGGTTGTATTTGATGATACTAAGTGTCAAATACTCGAGGGGAACACAAATGAATTGATTTTATCTGCCCCTCGCGTAGATAATGTATACATGCTAAATCTAGAAAAACAGTTTTCCAAAAACATATGCTTAGTGTCTAAAAAGGATAACTCCTGGCTATGGCATAGAAGACTTGGGCATGTCAGCATGGACCTTCTTGCCAAATTAGCTAGAAAGCAATTAGTTGAGGGATTACCCAAATTGAAATTTGAGAAAGATCAATTATGTAGAGTTTGTCAGCAAGGGAAACAAACCAAAAAGTCTTTTCAAAGTAAAAATATTGTCTCAACCAAGAGACCATTGGAATTACTACACTTGGATCTTTTCGGACCTATCCAGCCACTCAGCTTGGGAGGTAAGAAATTTTCCTTGGTCATTGTAGATGATTTCTCTCGGTACACTTGGATCATCTTGCTGAGTAGTAAAGATGAAACTTTTGAGATGTTCACTACACTTATTAGAAAGCTTGAAATTGACAAAGACCTAAAAGTAGCTCATATTAGAAGCGACAATGGTGGAGAATTCAAAAATCAACATTTTGATGAATTCTGTGAAACCAGTGGTATTGACCACAATTTCTCTGTTCCTAGAACACCTCAACAGAATGGGGTTGTTGAAAGGAAGAACAGAACAATTATCGAAATTGCTAGAACCATGCTGAGTGAAAATAGGCTTCCAAAGTACTTCTGGGGTGAAGCTGTCCACACAACGTGCTATATACTGAATAGGGCTATAGTAAGACCTATACTTAAAAAAAACCCATATGAACTTTGGAAAGGACGAAAGCCCAACATTGGTTACTTTCGTGCCTTTGGTTGTAAATGTTTCATACTCAATACAAAGGACAGTCTTGCAAAATTTGATGCTAAAGCTGACGAATCAATCTTTTTAGGGTACTCAACAAACAGTAAAGCATATAGAGTCTATAATAAACGGACTCAGGTTGTAGAAGAGTCTGTTCATGTTGAGTTCGATGAAGCTGACCCTGCAGGAAAGTTAACTCAGCTCACTGAAGATGAATCAAGCTCAGCTTCCGCTGATCAAAATGGAGCCTCTGAATCATCAATTCAAGGGCTGACCAAAGGTAAGCAAGAAGTTGAAATAACATTTGCTGACCAATCTATTCCTGTAGAGATTGTAGAAACACCTACTCCAAACAACTCAACATTGCCCAAAGAAATAAAAATCCCAAGAGGACATTCAGAAAAGTCCATTCTTGATGTTGCTGACAACAAGTTGATGACCAAAGATCAGCTAAGGAAATACCTCAGCAATGTCGCATTTGTCTCAGTACATGAGCCAAAGAATTTTGCTGATGCTGAGCATGATGAATATTGGATAAATGCCATGCAAGAAGAGCTCGACCAATTCACCAGAAATGAGGTATGGGATTTAGTGCCTAGACCTAGGGATCAAAAGCCTATAGGAACTAAGTGGGTTTTTAGAAACAAACTAGATGAGCATGGAAATGTGATAAGGAACAAAGCTCGACTTGTAGCCCAAGGCTATAGTCAGCAAGAGGGAATTGACTATGGGGAAACATTTGCACCTGTTGCTAGGTTAGAAGCAATACGCATATTGTGTGCTTATGGCAGTTTCATGAACTTTAAGTTATACCAAATGGATGTCAAAAGTGCATTTCTTAATGGTTTCATAAACGAAGAGGTATATGTTAATCAACCTCCTGGGTTTGAAGACCCAAAATTTCCAAACCACGTTTATAAACTCAAAAAGGCCCTGTACGGTCTGAAACAAGCTCCAAGAGCTTGGTATGAGAGGTTGACCAACTTCCTGCTGACCAGGAACTATGTCAGGGGAAAAGATGACACAACCTTGTTCATTAAGAAAAAGGGGAAACATACCCTACTTGCACAAATATATGTAGATGATATAATATTTGGTGCTACTGACGAATCTTTGTGCAAAGAATTTAACAAACAGATGCAAACTGAGCTCGAGATGTCCATGATGGGGGAACTCAACTTCTTCCTTGGACTCTAAATCAAGCAAGGTAAGAATGGCATCTTCATAAGCCAGTCCAAGTACACCAAGGAAATGTTAAAGAAATTCAATATGATGGACTGCAAACCAATATCAACCCCGATGGGTACTGATACTGTCCTATGCAAAGATGAGAAAAGTAAGTCAATAGACACTAAACTCTATCGAGGTATGATAGGTTCGTTACTTTATCTCACAGCTAGTAGACCAGATATACATTACTCAGTATGTTATTGTGCGAGATATCAAGCTGATCCCAGAGAATCTCATCTAACAGCTGTAAAAAGAATCTTTAGATATTTGCAGAGTTCAGTTGATGCAGGTCTATAGTATCCAACCTCAAATGACTTCACACTCATTGGATATACTGATGCTGACTATGGACGAGATATGCTAGAACGTAAGAGCACTTCAAGAGGATGACATTTCCTTGGAAGCTGTCAAGTATCTTGGTTCAGCAAGAAGCAATCATCTGTGGCCCTGTCTACAACTGAAGCTGAGTACGTGGCTGCTGGAAGTTGTGTTGCTCAAGTTCTGTGGATAAAGCAACAGCTTGAGGATTATGGAGTAAAGACTGAAACAATAGAGATCAAATGTGACAACAAGAGTGCCATGGATCTGTCCAAAAATCCAATCCAACATAGCAGGATGAAGCATGTCAGCATAAGGCATCACTTCATCAGAGATCACGTACTAAAAGATGAGATCAAGCTGACCTATGTACCAACAAATGAACAGCTTGCAGATATCTTCACCAAGCCCTTGGCACGTGAACAATTCAACACACTAAGGGAAGCTATCGGTATGTCTAATCCCCTTCAATAAATTCCTAAGTAAATGATGTATGATTGCCATGCTAAGTGAAAAGTTGAACCCTGTGAAAATGCCATGCTGAGTAAAATAATTCCTACTTACTGAACTTGAAATGTAGAAAAATCACCTCATACTGAGTTGACATACATGTTGAGTGATTATCCTGAGTAGGTACATATACTGAGCAACTATCATGTACTAAGATAGAGAATTCATCTTGATAGAACTAAGTACTCAGTATCACAAACGGTTCACTTTCTAAGAAAATTGCGCTAGAACCCACGTGCACCATTAAATGCCAACATGTGTAATAAAAAGCACCTAGGAGAGGCAAACAATTATGAGACAACCCATGCGCCGGAAATGTCATAAATGACAGAATCTCTGTCGGTTGAACGCCCCAAGGATAAATGGCTAGTTCAATTAATAGGACCGTTTTTTGGTATATATAAATACTGGATAAATTACTCCTCAAAGTCTATTCATGCGTAAATCCCTTGGCATTCAGAATCTCTCTCTCTCTCAAATCTTCCACCAAAAATATCTGAAAATGACCAACACACAGAAAATCTCCGGTGAAAATTCTGGAAAACTAATCACCGATGAAAGCCCTAAATCTCCTCCTAAGTCTAACCTAACTCCGAGCAAACGTCGTCAAACGGATCCGGCAAGTTCCTCAAAGCAGAAGAAACCCAAGGCTAGAACCATGGTGAAGGTTCACACAAAAGTCCACAATTTGGAAGTCCTCAAATGCCGCTGGTTCTCTCCCAGTTTCATTACCGACGAAAAGCCTTTTTCTGAATGGATTGAGAAAAACGAGTGGACAGACCTCTTCTCTCTCCCCGGAACCACTTATCCACGATTGGTTAGGGAATTCTACTCCGGTCTTCATGTTGACAAGGATGATGCTGATTATTTGGAGACGCACGTTAAAGGTCACAAAATTGTCATTACTCCATCATACTTAACAACCTTACTCAACTTGCCTAACAAAGGAACCGAGTTTCGAACAACAAAAGAAAAGGTATCAAAGGAAATGCTTGACCAGATGAAGGGGTTTTGCAAACCCAAAAATTACAAAGGAGAAATACCCAGCACAAGTTTGGGGCAAAACCAAAAGATGGCGCACTACATCTTAACAAACTTCATCTTCCCTAAACTCAACTCTGCTTCGTCTGCCTCCAATTTCGAGCAGTGCTTCATATGGCACATGCTAACATATTGCCCACTCAATATGCCTGTGTTTTTGGTGGGAGCACTTCAACGAGGGGGAAAGAAACTTCGACTAGGATCTCTCATCACCAAGATCCTTGAAGATCACAAGATTGAGACCATCATTGAGACTAAAAGCTTGGGAGCAGAAATAACCGCAGCTCTGCTAATTGGGTTATTGTTCAACCAACCTCTAAAGGGAGGTGAAGATGTTGAGGAAGATGAGGAAGAAAATGATGCTGAGCAAGAAGTTGAAACTGAGCTAGCAACAGATAATGTTGAGCCAGAAGTTGAACCAGAGGATGTTCCTGCCGATTCCCCCAAAGCAAAGAAGAAGAGAAAGACACTTGCCACCTGTGCAAAGAATATTGAAACTGTGCCCAGGAAGAAGAGGGCTATGACAAGAGGAAAGACTACTGATGCTGACCTACCTCAGGTTACACCAAAGTCAGCAGAGAAAAGGAAAGGGCAAGCTGAGCCCGAGAAAAATTATGGGTTGAAAATAGTTGAGGCTGGCCCCATTGATTGGGTTGTGACACCCAAATCTCACTGCACTCAGAACATTGGGATTGATCTTGAGAAAACTCCAGTTAAGCAAGCTGATGAAGGAGAAGAACAAGAACAGGATGATACTCAGCTTCATGCTGAAGGAAATGATCATACTGAGCAGGCTAATAATGAGCAACAACAGGAAGCACATGCTGAACAAGATGAAGGAGAGGAACAAGGAGAGGATCTAAACGTTGAAGCTGAGGTTGAGGATGTAGATGCTCAAACTGACCTGTCACCTCCAAAAACTAAGTCCCTCAGAAGACTGAAGAAGAAAGCTGTCAAAACTCATCTCATTGATCTCTTGGCAGATTCTCCCTCCTTGGAGCAAACTATGGATCCATCCAATATCCATTTTGAGTACTTCTCCCACCATGTTGAGTCTCCTCCCAAGGAATCGGAGCAAAATCAAGCCTCTGTTACTCGAAGTGAGGAACATGCCAAGACTCCACAAAATCCAAATCCTGCCGAGCAAGTGCTCGAAGAACCAGCCACTCAACATGGGGAGAAAGCTATGGATCCACCTGTTCAAGCTCAACATCCTGATCAAGACCCAATTGCTCAAGCTAGTAAGCAACCAACTCCACCACCATCCAGCTCCACCTCCATTCCTGTGTCTGAGCCAACTTCAGCTGAGCAACATGCCTATATTAGTGCAACTCAGTCTGGCCGTCGCATCATTGAAACGGCTCAATCTCTTCTCCAGGAGTTCACCACTCCTGATGCTGCGAGGTCTGCTAATCCTGAGTCAACCAATATCTTTGCAATCACTGAACTTCTCACAGAAATTAAGGGACTCAAGGATCTTATCAATATTGTGACCACCATCCAATCACAGCAACCTAAGCAAGATCACATTGCCAAGTTGACTGAGCTATTCCTTCTGATGATAAATCACATGAACTCACTTGAAGGTAAAATCAATACTCTCTCTGTCCCTAATCTAGGATATGCAACTTCAGCTGAGTTGGATCAACAATTTGCCAAACCGAGAGCAGAACTACCCAACCTTGGGCCAACGGCTAATCCTGAGTATGCCACATCTGCTGAGTTGCAGGGATGCTTTGCCAAGCTGACTGCCGATCTCACATGTACAAGGGAGCTCATTTCCTCCACTTCTCAGTGTACAATTGATCAACTCAGTGAAGTCGTGAGTCTTCTCAGTGTCAACAAAGCTCAGATGGATGTTGACCCCATCAATGATAAACTTTCACAATGAATTCTACAGGCTGTTCGTTATGACAATGCTCAACGCATCTTCTATGATTCTGCCCTATTGAAGATGTATCATCAATCCTTTGATCAGATCACCAGCTCCCTTACCTGGCTTAGCAAGTCCCATGAGTGTATTATCAACCTGATCACTGGATCTATCCCCGTTCCTCGAAATGTTCGAGATGATTGCGTACCTGTAATAGACGGCTTGAGTGAGAGCACGAAGCGTTTACAACGCTATTCGAATGTTCTATCCTCAGCTGCAAGAAATGACACATTTGTCTACAAACCCGATGCTGGAAAAATGGGGGAGAGAACTCAACCTGGAACTCAACAACAGACAGGTGCATCTGGAAGCAAAGTGAAAGGAAAAGGTAAAGCTGTGTGAAGAAATCAAACTGTGAAGAAGTAAGAAGTGAAACTTAAGAAGTTGAGGAAGTTGTTGTTTAAAAATCTATTTTGTGGGGGCAAGTACTATGAATGTGTATGTTTCGTTTTATTCAATGAACTATTTCTTATTCTGTTCAAATGCCATGCTTGTCAATACACATTAACATAAACATTGAACAAACAAATACTCAGTATACAAAATAACGAGTAAATCAAACTGAGTATCTAAGCATTTCTGAAAGCTGACCTAGACTCAAAATAAATTTAGTCAGTACACACATCCTTAGTTTATCTCAAATAAATCTTGGTAGGTTTAAGAGGTAAATAAACAGATGCAACCCTTACGGGGGAGAAATTTCAGAAATATGAAAGATAAATCAATCATGGGGAATTTCAAAACTGAGTTCCATAATTATGCATTTTGCCAACATCAAAATGGGGGAGTTTGTTGAAACACCTTTCCACAAGATTTTGATTTGACAAAATCATCCATGATTAAGAGACAATTAAATCTAAGTGCTTTATTTTAATTGTACTAATCCGTTTGTTCAATGTTGAGTGTAAATATAAATAAAAATAAATATAAGAAGTAAGACAGGAAGAGGTCAGCATAGAAGCCTAAAGACTCAAGCTGAGTGGAATCAAACTTAGCATCAAAAGACAAAAGACATACATGCCCACAACAGCTGTCTCACGAAGCTGAGCTGACTAAACTCACACTCAGATTCGAAATTGCAAATGACAAGGTTTTACGAAGTAGAAGCTGAGTGATTCTTCAGAACAGCATGAAAAAGTCGTTAGCTAAAAGACAATGATTACCGCCCCTCTGTTCCAATAATTGAATCCTTGAAAATACGCAGAAGACACATTCTGAGATGTATGGGTCAATGGATTATTGGTAAAGGACAACTGACACAAAAAGACAAGCCAGACGCAAGAAGACAAACCTGACGTCTGAAAGAATGCAGAGGAAGGGAATGGTCGGAACAGTCTGAAGCTGACCAGAATGTGTCCCCTAAAAGAGCCGTTTTAACCTTAACGGCTACATCATTTCAAAATGATCCGATTCCAGATTTTCTCCTATATAAGGACAATCAAAATCCTTGGATCACAGCCGGACTACAAAGAGAAAAATACAAGAGAGAAAAGATACAAAAGCACTTAGTTACGAAAATAGATCTTACACCCATCTTTCATTCCTTGTGTAAATGCTAGAGTGATTACTTGTAATCTTCTAAAGTGTTTTTACTTGAAAAGAACAAGTGTTTATCAATTGTAAAATTGAGAGTGTTGTGCTGAGTGTTTGGTTGTAAACATTCAGTGGTAGAGAAATCTAGGTGCTGGGTTGTAGCACTTAGTAGGAGTTGAGTAGACGAATAGAGGAAGGTACTCTTGCATATTCAACTGCCTTGTAATTGGTTTGTGCTCTACCTTTAAAGAGCTCAGTATTGGATTCTAAAAGCCCGGAGGACTCTGGGGACTAGACATAGGCGGAGAGGCCGAACCAGGATAAGTGATACTGAGTAATCTCTAAACTCTCTCTCAATTTATATATGTGCATGTGTTGTATGTGAAATTTACTCATCATATAGAATTGTTTAAAGTTAACTCTGAGTAATTTCAAGTGCTGAGTTACAAGCTGACCTCCAAGAGTGTCAATATCTAACTTATAAATAAAACAGCTTTAGTCAATATCCGTCCAAAGCTGTCTTATAGCATATCTGGCCAAGCTGACCAAAAGCTGAGCTGACCAACTTGCAAAATAACTAAGTCAGCATACAATTAAACGAAAAAAGTTATATTAGTTCCTAACCCCCCCTTGGAACTAATCACACGGGACCAACAATCACCTCCCTCTCCCATCCCCCGAATTGTTTAGGTGGCACTCTCTCTCCTCTACCTCTTCCTATATTAGTAACATCCCTCAATACTCCCGCCCGACCACCCCTAAAGCTCTCATGCCCTCTCTGACCCCCTCCTGCCATACCACTTCCATTACTCTCCCTCAACCACTTCACCCCACTTTGATCACCCCCCTTCTAACTAGGGCCTTAAGCCACTCTCCCCACTCTTTCTGAATTTCCACTCCCTATAGGTCAAACAATTTTTTTACAGAACCATTCCATATGGCCCAACAAACCACAGATATAGCAGAAAATTCCCAAGCGTTCATATTTGAATATAGCCAACGACCAGACATTTCCAGCACTCTTTAGTTTTTTTAAATCTTTTAAGAGGCATTCTACTGTTCAGGCTGACTCTAATGCGCATAAATTGCCTCTGTATACAAATGTTATTATTTTCATCATACTTCTCAAATTCTCCCAGGAAGTTCCCTAATTGTTTTCCCACTATCTTAGATATAGTCCCCACTAGCAAGCCATAGATTTGAACCCAGATTGAATAATTTAATAAAGGCACATCATCCACATTAACCCCTAAGCTCCATTTGTTCATAATCAAAACATAGTTATCAAAGGACCATGGTCCTCCAGCAATCAAAACATAGTTATCAAAGTATGAATAAACCTAGATTCGTAATAAAACACGAAAAATTTAAAATTTTGTCAAAAATTTTGGCGTTCCCCGGCAACGGCGCCAAAAACTTGTTGGGCGATTTCCGCAAGTGCACGGTATACGCTTGTAGTAATAAAAGATATCGATCCCACAGGGAACGTTTTTCGAACAAAACTTATTTATAATCGGTTAAATTTACTTTTAAGGTTTATAATATGGAAAAATCGTTTAATCGGTTTTGGTTTTGAAATTGCTAGGATGAGAATTAGACTAGAGTATGAAAACGTTAGAAAATGCTCTGATTTAAGAATGAATTTGCAAGATAGGAACGTTTAGTACTTTTTAGAAAAGTAAACAGATGTATTTGTTTGCATTAAGCAAAGAAAACAACTTTAAACTTTGTACGAATTATAACGATGAAATAAATGACGGAACCTCTAATTAATTGGCTTTGAACATGACAAAACCCTTCCGGGATAGTTGCCCTTAATCAAATTAAAACTCTTTCGAGATAATAATTTGCCTAAGTGTTCAACAAAGTTTCCTTGTAAAGATTTTGGATTAAATACGTTTTAATGAAAACACCAGCAGTCACTTTAGTTGATTGGTTACCATAAGTGCTGCATAAAAATCTATCGAATAGAACGGACTTTATTAGATGAAATATAAATTGATACAAGTTTACAGAGAACATGGAGCATGGAAACATTCGACGACTTGCAAGTGAACGGGTTGTCAATCCTTTCCTTGGGTTTCGTTAGAGTTTGTCAGGCTCAGGGGCGGATCCTCTGCTCAGTCTTCTCGTTGAATCTTCGTAATAGAGACTGGGTCGGTCTACTACCAAAATGAAAACTAAACTGGAACAATGTCTAAACGCTACTAAACTTGTTATTATTGAATAAACAATGTGTGTACAGCATATTGCTTTTTACAAAATCGAAATCTAACTTCTGAATCACTTGACTCGGAATTTCTGCATAAATTCTATACTAATCTCTTTTTTCTACATATCTTCAACTCTCCATCAACTCTTTATTTATAGATGTTGAAGAGTCTTGATTGAAGTGTCGTTTCCGTTGTGAAGGATCGTGCCCGTTGTGAAAGGACGTCTTTATCCACCCGAACGATCGCGTTTCGTCGAAAACGAAAGTGTGTAACTAGGCTTCTAAAAACTCCTGCTCGTACCGAGAATATTAAATTCTCTACCGAGAATGGGGGAGCATCAATTGGTCTTCAAACGAAGGGAATGAGAAGCAAAGGAACACGTGTCGCGACCGTGAATGTGGGGGCCGCGGTCGCGGCACGAAACTTTTTTCGGTTCTTCTGCTTTCTTTCGCGTCCTCGATTTGGCGTTATTAATTTATGTCGTCTTCGACTCCTTTTGTAGGGTTTTTCTTCTGTTTTTGAGTTCTTTTCGTTCCTATTTGGATTTTACCAAATATTTATGTACCTTACAAGAAAGAAACATATTCGAGAGTAAAAGCTTTCTAAACAGTTATAAATAGCATAAATTCGTAGCAATATTGATGTAATTAATGATGATATTTTAGGTATATTTTGGGCTTAACAAATTTCCACACTTAATCTTTTGCTAGTCCCGAGCAAAATTTCACTGAATTTATTCTTTAACTAATCTCTTTATAAAAATAAGTCATATATCTCTGTATTACCTTTTGAATTAGTTAAGCCGAAAAGACTAACTTCGCATGGCAAATTTATACGCAAAATATCAAACTAACTTAGTATAAATACGATATATCATTCATCTTGTATTTCCAATTTTGAATTGAAGCATTCGGGACGATATAAGCACGCATGTTATTGAGTCTTTCGTCTCAAGGCATTTCAAAGCACAAAATTTCCTTTCCCAAACCTAAACTAGATATATTATATATTTGAATAAGTATTTGGGTCAATTATTTGTTTAGTTACGCCCGAGATAAGGGTGGTCTTGATCGTAACTTTATACGTATTTTATTGCTTTGTGTTTGCTTAAGAGGTACCGACCATGCCATGGGTGGACGCAATCGTTACTTTAAACTTATACACGCTTATTATTTTTTTGCTTTAAACGTTCCTTCCATACCTCGATGGTGATAAGGGTGGTCGCAATCGTGGCCAAAAGTAAACGGTATTTAATTTTTCTTCCCTTTCATACCTCGATTGTGATAAGGTTGGTCTCAATCGTGGTCAAAAGTAAAGAATTCAACTATTTAATTAATTAATATGAATTATAAAATTTAAATTTGGGAAAAAGAAAGATAGCACATTCATCCTATATTGACTTAAAATTCAACATGTATTATGGCTAAAGTTTCCTTAAAAACTTCAATTGGTGTTAATATAAGACAAAATCAAACCGAGCTAAAAAAAAAATTGTTAGTTCAATTTAATGCCTATAAACCTAATTGAAAACATAAAATAAGATTTATCATATCATGAATTGCATGATATAAAATAGAGATTGAAAATAAATAATTTTTTTGATTAAAATACATTCACTCGAGACAATTTTACTTAAAATCGTATCGGAGATTTGTGAAAAATTTGAAAAATATTACCCGTATACGTATAGAAATATTCTTTCTAACGATAATGATAACCTAAACAAATAATCATATTAACTTATGGTTAATTTATGAACATATGAAAAATGTGTTGCAATATATTAGTGTTGAAAAATAAAATGTGTTGCATTTGTATAAAATTATTCGTTGCATTTATTCGTTTTGCAAAATAATATTTTCGTAGCATGTATTCGTATATGTGGAAATGATATATGTTATATCTCCTCCCACACTTAAATTGGACCATGTCCTCGTTGGTGCAAAAATGGAGAAAACATAAAAAAATAAATACGAAATAAGGCATACGAAACAAAGATTGAAATTGTAGGAAATTAAACATTCAACATAAAATGAAAAATAGAAAATGTACCAAACATATGAAAATTAAAATTGTACCAAATATAACAAGATAAAAAGAAAATAAAGAAAACAACCTAAGCTTGAGGCGGGGAATCCGGAGGTGTAGGTGAAGTCTCCACATTTCGACGTCGGAAAAAGGAAAGCATCCGATGCCGAGTTGATCTATGCTCACGCCTCAAAAGGTTGAGTTTGTCATTCATCACCATGTTATTTTCGACCAAATCATCAATTCTTAAGTTCATTTGACGATTGTTGGAATTGATTTGGTTCAAAATCCTCCGCAAATCCACCAGATCATCCGCTTGATGTTCTTGGGGTTGTGGTTGAGCTTGGGGTTCATCTTCCTCTCCTTCCGCCTCTCCGCCGCCTTCGGTACCTACAAATTGAGAACTTGAAGCGCCACCACCCATAGTGCCACGAAGGTGGGCAATACGGGAGGCATACGAAATAAAGACGGGGGGACCTTGTGGAAGCAATAAATGAGCTCGCTCAAGAGCCGCGATATCCAAGAGTGGAATATACCCACGGTAGGTGGACATGTCAAAATCAGCCAATTCACCCCGAGCTCCCAACACAATAGCGGTGATAAAATTACAAAGAGGGATTTGAATGGTAGTAGCCCTCGAAGCACGGAACAAATTATCGAACAACATACCAATGCTATCAATCCTCAAGCCTTTAAACAAGCTATCCAAAACAGATAAATCCCGAACCTGAACCTTTGAACTCTCAACACGCCCAAACAAGGAGAAACTCAAAAATTTGTGAAAGAAGAACACACAATTGTCCTTAATCAACTTGCTTGAAGTGTTTTTGGAATTAAAATAGTCTTGGTCTGAAAGAGTTTGCCAAACAGCATCATTATCAAAATCTTTAGGCTTATCATAAAAATCAGAAGTAGGGAAACCGAACATATTTCCCATTGCTTCATAATCAATGGTGTATGTGATTCCATTATTCCTAAAAGAGATTGAGGTTTTCTTCTTGTTCATTTTCAAGGTGACCAAAAATTCCACCACTATTCATTAATACGCGGAAAACGCATATTAACGAATTCTTGCCAACCCAACGCCTCAATAAAAGCATCAATTTGAGTAGAGAAATTCAATGTTCTTACCGAATGGAAGTCTAAGAAGTGCATATCCACAAATTGGCGGTCGACTTGTGAAAAATGTTTGAAACGAGCGGCTTCCTCCTCCGAAGCGATGTCGAAATAAGCTCCACATTGAACCCGAAGGCGATTAGCTTCCGTAACAGCGGGCTTGTTACCAACACGCTTAGTCCTAACCATGGTGATGGTGTTTAGTGTGTTTAGGGTTTGAGAAAAAGAAGAAGAAGAAGAAGAAGAAAAAGGAATTGAGAGAAAGGGTAAAGCTTGAAGATGAGTTTGGGGATTGGAATTTGAAGTGATTGAATAGAAAAGAGGATAGAAATTGGAGTAAATAAATTGGGAAGAGTAAAAGTAGGTTTTTGGGGAAGAGTTTGGAGTAAGGGATTGGGTAAAAATAGAGGTGATGTGAGGTTTGTATAAGAGGTAGGTTTATATAGGGTGATTAGGTGAATGTATAGGTAGAATAGGAATAGGAATAGGCAAAAATTGTGGCAAAATCGGAATCAAAAGGGCATGTAACACGCGTGTCGCGACCGCGAATAACAAAGCTGCGGCCGCGGCACGCGACTTTCAGGGAATTCTCCTCCTGAAATTCGTCCGTTTTTGCTGCTCATACCGAGAATTATTAATTCTCGGTAGAGAATTGGTCGAAATGGCCTATTTGGATGCCTATTGACTTGGTGTGTGCAATTTTGTTGATGTATTGGTTCCTGAACTTAATATAAAGTGTCCCTGCACTTAAAAACTAAAATAAATGACATTAATTGCAAGGAAAACCAAAGATTTATCCTTAATAAATTGAATTAAAGTGTAATAAATTGGTTTATGAAGAATTAATGAAACTTAAATGTTCATTTATGCATATAAGTTAAGAGAATCATATTAAATGCATAATAAGTGCATATAAATATACATTAATAATATGAATTTAATCAATTGAATGAAGTAACGTTTTAAACTCAATGAATGAAGTTTGCGAAATTGGATTAAGCGTGAATATATGTTCTAATTAAGAAAACCATGATTGGTCAATATTATAGATTTTATATGGATATAACCATGATTATATAGGAAATGGAAAACATATATCTAACCTTTGTAAAAATAGTAAATGAACTAAAATGAAATAGAACTTTATTGAATAAAATAAAATTATAAAAACAAAGAATGAAACCAAATAATACAAAAACACACAAATATTTACAAAAAGAAAACCTAAACTATTTTATATACTCATCCCTATCAAGAGGGATATTTCTGGCCTTAATACGATCAATTTGAAACTGCACGAAAGTTTCACGTTCCGGTGCAGACAGAAAGTGAGGCCCTACTCGAAAGACATGTTTCACAAGTCCTTCGTGCTCGAGAAATTCATAGTCAATTGTCGGGAAGAATTCATCATCACTCCAGGGAACATCAATGGTACCCTTTGTACCAAGAATTATTCCACAGATTATATTGCCGAACCCAATCTTCTTATCCTTGGATCGAGAAGCGGCGACAAGACCCTCCATCAGAATCTTTGAAGAATCTACTGCATTCCCCTGGAATATATCTCCAAGAACATAAAGATCTGTGTCACGGACTACACTACTGAATGTGCGCCCGAATAAACTATGACACAGGAATTTGTGCAAATACAGCATGGAGTTGGAGCGAAAGGAGTGATTATAGGCGAGTTTTGAATTGAATCGCCAGAAACCGGTGAGCATTCTCCAAACATCCGTGGATGTCATGTCTCTTCCAGGATGACGTTTGATTGTATCCCTCGGGGGAAAACCAAACCAAGCATGCAACTCGGGATAGCCGAAAGTAAAGATTTCGCCTTCTCGACGAAAACTGAGACGTACTCGTCATTTGTTAGTGAAACGAACGGTATACAAGAATTCGAGTATCCAGTCGTCTATTATTGGAAATCTCATTTGGGCGAATTTTGTCCACCCTATGCGTTCCATATATCGGCTCATGTCATCAGTAATGCCTAATTGGCTGCTAAGAAATTCATCCATATACAACATTCCGGTGAATAATTTGTAACGGAGATTCCAATAACGCCTACCTTCATCGTGATTGAAGATAGGAAAAGGCGCCCCATATCGCTTGGATAAGTCTGGGCGTTTGTTGCTTGAGGCAGCATTGTGCCTTGAAGGTTTGTATTTGGTAGGCATGGTGGTGGTTTGAAGGAAACAATGTTTCTGTTACTAAATGAAAAATGGTGTTTTGAAGAAATCAGAAATCTGACAAAGATGAAAAGAGTTATAACAGAACTTGAATCCTCTAGGACTAATTTATAAGAGTTTTAGATGAAAAGAGGTGTTGTTTTAATGATGAAAATGTATAAAATTACACCTCTCAGGAACGAAGAAACTTAAGGTTTCGTTTATCAAGAGGTTCGTCGAAAGGGTTAGGATGTTTCAGACCTGAATGTGCAGGAATTACGCGTGTCGCGACCGAGAATTCCGAATTCGCGGTCGCGACACGCTGATTTCCTTGCGGAAATCAGGCGTCGTAAGCCATGTCCTGATTCACGGTAGAGAATTTATTATTCTCGGTAAGTTCAGAGAAAATCTAACCTATTTGAACAAATCTGAAAAATAGAATTCTCGGCAGAGAATTCCAAATTCTCGGCAGAGAATTGCCTGAAACTTCAATTTCCTTAAAATTAAATAAAATTAAATCTAAAATCATGAAATAAACATATTTTATGCATTTAAATCATAACATAAAGTCATCTAATCACAAAAATTGGTATTTGGAAAAATAAAATAAAATAAAATAAAATGAACAAAAATATAAAAAGAAATAAAACAAAATAAACTGTGATCGAAAACTGAGTGATTTATACGTCAGAAAATCTTGTTACGAACGAAATTTCTATTTGTGAAATACTTTCGTAATAGATTTTACATCGATTACCATTAACTTTGAAACGATTTCCGTTAGGACCTTCCAGTTCTAAAGAACCATAATCGAATGTTTTGACGACTAAATATGGTCCTATCCATCTGGACTTAAGTTTTCCTGGAAATAAACGAAGTCGTGAATTAAATAACAGCACTTTATCCCCAACATTAAAGTGTTTGACTTTAATTTTGGCATCGTGCCATTTTTTCACTTTTTCTTTATAAATCTTTGCATTTTCGTAAGATAGATGCCGTAACTCATCTAACTCATTTAAGTCGAGCAAACGTTTCTTACCTGCTTGTCGTAAATCAAAGTTAAGTTCCCTAATAGCCCAATAGGCTTTATGTTCTAATTCGACTGGCAAATGACATGCCTTCCCATACACTAAGCGGTATGGAGTCATTCCTATTGGTGTTTTAAATGCAGTACGGTATGCCCATAACGCATTATTTAGTTTACAAGACCAATCTTTTATTGAGGATGAAACTGTTTTCTCTAGAATCCATTTGAGTTCTCTATTTGATATCTCCGCCTGACCATTTGACTGGGGACGGTATGGCGTTGATACGCGGTGGCGTACTCCATATTTTTTCATAAGCGTTTTAAAACTTCGGTTTATAAAATGAGTACCACCATCACTAACGATGACTCTTGGACAACCAAATCTACAAAATATATCGTCGAGAAAATTAACGACAACTTTAGAATCACTCGTCGGGGTTGCAATTGCTTCAACCCACTTTGAAACATAATCAACGGCAACTAATATGTAATTTTTACCAAAAGAAGGGGGAAAAGGTCCCATGAAATCTATTCCCCACATATCGAAGACTTCAACTTCTAACATGGTTGTGAGGGGCATCTCATCTTTCCTTTCTAGATTTCCAGTTCTTTGGCACTTATCACAACGAGTAATAAATGAACGGATGTCTTTAAACATCGTAGGCCAAAAAAACCACATTCAAATATTCTAGCTGCTGTCTTGTTAGCTCCATTATGTCTTCCATAAGAGCTAGAATGGCATTCCGACATTATGGATTCATATTCATTTTCACCAACGCATCTCCTAATTATCCCGTCTCCACAAGTCTTGAACAAAAAAAGATCTTCCCAAAAATACTGTTTAATGTCGAAGAAAAATTTCTTCTTTTGTTGGAAATTTAATCCTTCCGGAACAATATTGGCTGCAAGATAATTAGCAATATCTGCATACCATGGTGACATGACACTTTTCATTTGATAGAGATGTTCATCAGGGAAATCATCTCGTATACCGTTAGTTTCACCTAAGGGACCGTTCTCATCTTCAAGTCTCGATAGATGATCGACGACAAGGTTTTCTACTCCCTTTTTGTCTTTTATTTCTATATCAAATTCTTGTAACAATAAAACCCATCTAATTAGACGTGGTTTTGCATCCTTTTTAGCAAATAAATATCTTAATGCTACATGATCAGTGTAAATAATAACTTTCGAACCTAACAAGTATGACCTAAACTTATCACACGTAAAAACTACAGCTAACATTTCTTTCTCAGTTGTGGTATAGTTTAATTGTGCACCGGAAAGTGTGTGACTTGCATAATAAATGACATGAAGTTTCTTATCCTTCCTTTGTCCTAAAACACATCCGACAGCTAAATCACTTGCATCACACATAATTTCAAATGGTAATTCCCAATCGGGTGTAGCAATAATAGGTGCACTGACTAAAGCTCTTTTTAATGTTTCGAAAGCTTTAACGCAATCTTCATTAAAATCAAAGGTAGAATCTTTCATGAGTAGATTAGTGAGTGGTTTGGAAATTACAGAAAAATTCTTAATAAATCTTTTGTAAAAATCGGCATGTCCTAAAAATGATCTTACTCCCTTAATAGTAGTTTGAGGGGGTAATTTCTCTATTACTGAGGTTTTTGCTCTATCTACTTTTAATCCTTTTTCAGATATTTTGTGACCTAAAACAATTCCTTCGTCAACCATGAAATGACACTTTTCCCAGTTTAATACCAAATTTGTTTCTTCACACCTAGACAAAACTTTATCCAAGTTTTATAGGCACGAATCAAAAGAATCTCCATAAACTGAAAAATCGTCCATAAAAACTTCCATGATATCTTCAATGAAATCATTAAAAATCGCAGTCATACAACGTTGAAATGTTGCAGGTGCGTTACATAGACCAAAGGGAATTCTCCTATATGCAAATGTTCCGTAAGGACATGTGAAGGTTGTTTTATCTTGGTCATCCGGGTAAATGTATATTTGAAAGAATCCGGAGTAACCATCTAGAAAACAGTAGAAAGCATGACCAGCTATCCTTTCGATCATTTGATCAATGAAAGGAAGAGGAAAATGATCTTTCCTAGTTGCTTTATTTAGATTTCTATAATCTATACAAACCCTCCAACCAGTGGTGGTTCGCGTAGGTATTAATTCACCTTCTTCATTCCTTACAACTGTTATGCCTCCCTTTTTAGGTACACAATGGATTGGACTAACCCATTCACTATCCGAGATAGGGTAAATGATTCCATTGTCTAGAAGTTTAGTAATCTCATTTTTTACTACTTCTTTCATATTCGGATTTAGGTGTCTTTGCCTATCCGCTTTAGGTGGCTTATCTTCTTCTAAGTGAATTATGTGCATTACGATGCTTGGATTGATACCTTTTAAGTCTGCAATTTGCCAACCCATACTTCCTATCCTATTTCTAACAACTTCTTTCAATTTCTCTTCTTGAACCTGTGTTAACTTGTTAGAGATAATTATAGGTAGAGAATCGCCTTCGCCTAAGAAAGCGTACCTCAAATGACTTGGTAATTCTTTAAGTTCTAATTTAGGTGGAACTATAATTGAAGGCGGAACTGGTCCATCTTCTCGAATCAAAGGTTCTGGGTCCTTATCTTCTAGTTCCTCACTCATTATAGGTTCTATTATTTCTTCTTTTTGAACAATGTCATTTACACATTCTTCAATTAAATCAGGTTTCATACAAGCGAAATCCTCCATAGGATACTTCATCGCTTGATTCATATCAAACTCAATCTTATCATCGCCTATTCTTAAAACTACTTTTCCTTCCGACACATCAACTAGAGCACGTCCCGTGTTCATGAACGGTCTACCAAAGATTAGCGGACAATTTACGTCATAAGCAAAATCTAAAATAATGAAATCGGTAGGAAAAATAAATTTGTCAACTTTAACTAAAACATCCTCAATTATACCGTATGGTCTTTTAGTGGTTTGATCCGCTAATTGCAAAACCATATTGGTACGTTTGATGTCTTCTTCTAAGCCTAACTTATTAAAAATGGATAATGGCATCAAGTTAATGCTTGCTCCTAAATCACAGAGACAACTGGGAAATTCAATATCTCCCAATTTACACGGAATGGTAAAACATCCGGGATCTTTGAGTTTTGTGGGCAAATTACTTGACATAATTGAACTACAATCTTTTTTTAGTGAAATGGATGAAATTCCTTCCCAACTAATTTTCTTTGAAATTAAATCTTTGAGGAATTTACCATAATTGGGAATTTGCGTAATCGCATCCATAAACGTTTAATTAATATGCAAATTCTTAAGTTTGTCTAAAAATGTTAAAAGTTGTTTGTCATAATCCTTATTGCGGACTTTGTGTGGAAAAGGTGGTTTGGGTACAAAAGTTTTTGTACTAGAGTCAATTGGTGCATCTTTTTGATTTAATGTATCTTCTTTGGGCTTTGGTAAATCAGTTCCAGGTAAGGTCGAATTTCCGGGCATTTCCGGGTCTAAGTAATTTTTCCCTGAACGAAGAGTGATAGCCTTAACATGCTCTTTCGGATTTTCTTCCGTATGGCTTGGAAGACTTCCCTCTTTGCGGGATGGAATTGATTTAGCGAGTTGTCCAATTTGAATCTCCAAATTATGGATGCTAGATGATTGGTTTTTAATAAGCTGATCGAATTTATTCTCGATCCGTTTAAAACCATCGTCGTGATTACTTATTTTTCCGCTCATAGCATCAATAAATTTGTCGATGTTAGAAGATAAAGTGCTAATCGTATCTCTTGATTGATTTTGATAATTAGTAGTACGATTTTGATTAGCATTATTATTATCTCTCCAGTTAAAGTTAAGATGATTTCTCCATCCAGGATTATATGTATTGGAATAAGGGTTATTATTTGGGTTTTGCCCTTGGACAAAATTTACCTGTTCAATTTCACTCATACCTTCATAATCCACATCTGTTTGGATTGGCTTACCATTAGGATCACACGGTGCCATAAACCTATCAATTTTGTGCGATAAGGCAGAAAATTAGGCTTGCAACATCGCTACTGGATCAAGATTCACTATACCTTTAACTGATGATGTCGTTGAGGATGATGGTTTCGCTAATGGTACGTGTCCACGTTCTGCAGGCCACATACTGCTGTTGATTGCCATTTCCTCCAAAAGTTCTCTTGCTTAGGCAGATGTTTTCTTCATAAATAACCCTCCAGACATAGCGTCCAATGAACCTCTAGTTGTAGGATTCAGTCCATTATAAAATGTTTGCATTAAAAGTTCAGCGGGCAATTGGTGGTGTGGGCATAAACGTTGAAGTTCTTTAAAACGTTCCCAAGCCTCATAAAGAGTTTCATTATCATTTTGAGAAAAAGATGTTAACTCTTTAATGACTCTTGCGGTTTTTGCTAAAGGAAATTTTTTTGATAAAAACGCTTGGGCTAATTGTTCCCAAGTGGCAATTGATGCGGCTGGCATAGAAGTTAACCATTCTTTGGCTCGATCCTTCAAAGTAAAAGGAAAAGGGCGAAGTTTGATTGCTTCTGCAGTTACATCAGTAATTTCAAAAGTGTCACAAATTTCTAAGAAATTCGTCAAATGGGTATTAGGATTTTCGTTAGGTAACCCGTAAAATGTTACGTTATTTTGCAACATATTAAGCAACGCAGGCTTAATTTCAAATTGGTTTGCATTAATTTGGGGTCTAACTATACTGTTTGTTACACCGGCCACTCCTGGCCTAGCGTAATCCATAAGTGTGGCCATAACTTCTGGCTCGGTAATTCTAGTTTTTATTGGGGTTTTGTTTTTCTTTTTCTTTTCTTTCTTGTTCTTTTTAAAAGTTCTTTCAATTTCTGGGTCAATAGGATCTGGTGACGTGCCTGAACTTCGAGAACTGTGCATGAACTTGAAATTTCGCACGAACCGAAACTACCTACAAAACATAATTTGAAAAATAAATATGTTAGTAATTGAAAATAAATAAAATATAAAAGTTTGAATAAGTATGAATAAACCTAGATTCGTAATAAAACACGAAAAAATTAAAATTTTGTCAAATTTTGGCGTTCCCCGGCAACGGCGCCAAAAACTTGTTGGGCGATTTCCGCAAGTGCACGGTATACGCTTGTAGTAATAAAAGATATCGATCCCACAGGGAACGTTTTTCGAACAAAACTTATTTATAATCGGTTAAATTTACTTTTAAGGTTTATAATATGGAAAAATCGTTTAATCGGTTTTGGTTTTGAAATTGCTAGGATGAGAATTAGACTAGAGTATGAAAACGTTAGAAAATGCTCTGATTTAAGAATGAATTTGCAAGATAGGAACGTTTAGTACTTTTTAGAAAAGTAAACAGATGTATTTGTTTGCATTAAGCAAAGAAAACAACTTTAAACTTTGTACGAATTATAACGATGAAATAAATGACGGAACCTCTAATTAATTGGCTTTGAACATGACAAAACCCTTCCGGGATAGTTGCCCTTAATCAAATTAAAACTCTTTCGAGATAATAATTTGCCTAAGTGTTCAACAAAGTTTCCTTGTAAAGATTTTGGATTAAATACGTTTTAATGAAAACACCAGCAGTCACTTTAGTTGATTGGTTACCATAAGTGCTGCATAAAAATCTAGCGAATAGAACGGACTTTATTAGATGAAATATAAATTGATACAAGTTTACAGAGAACATGGAGCATGGAAACATTCGACGACTTGCAAGTGAACGGGTTGTCAATCCTTTCCTTGGGTTTCGTTAGAGTTTGTCAGGCTCAGGGGCGGATCCTCTACTCAATCTTCTCGTTGAATCTTCGTAATAGAGACTGGGTCGGTCTACTACCAAAATGAAAACTAAACTGGAACAATGTCTAAACGTTACTAAACTTGTTATTATTGAATAAACAATGTGTGTACATCATATTGCCTTTTACAGAATCGAAATCTAACTTCTGAATCACTTGACTCGGAATTTCTGCATAAATTCTATACTAATCTCTTTTTTCTACATATCTTCAACTCTCCATCAACTCTTTATTTATAGATGTTGAAGAGTCTTGATTGAAGTGTCGTGTCCGTTGTGAAGGATCGTGTCCATTGCGAATGGATGTCTTTATCCACCCGAATGATCGCGTTTCGTCGAAAACGAAAGTGTGTAACTAGGCTTCTAAAAACTCCTGCTCGTACCGAGAATATTAAATTCTCTACCAAGAATGGGGGAGCATCAATTGGTCTTCAAACGAAGGGAAGGAGAAGCTGAGGAACGCGTGTCGTGACCGTGAATGTGGGGGTCGCGGTCGCGGCACGAAACTTTTTTCGGTTCTTCTGCTTTCGTTCGCGTCCTCGATTTGGCGTTATTAATTTCTGTCGTCTTCGACTCCTTTTGTAAGGTTTTTCTTCTGTTTTTGAGCTCTTTTCGTTTCTATTTGGATTTTACCAAATATTTACGTACCTTACAAGAAAGAAACATATTCGAGAGTAAAAGCTTTCTAAACAGTTATAAATAGCATAAATTCGTAGCAATATTGATGTAATTAATGATGATATTTTAGGTATATTTTGGGCTTAACAGCCGCCAAGGAGAATAGAACCACCAACGATCGATTTCTTCCAGTCAACCTCTATTCACAAGATCAGAAAACAGAATTGAATCCACGACAGAATAAGAAAATGCAAATCAACAAACTGATCAACTCATAACAACAACCAGATAGACACTCAAAGGAATCTTGAGACGAACCTTCACTCCGGCAGAAGGACGCTCTCACCGGCAACGGAAACCACGAACGGCGGCCTCAACCCAGGTAAACACAAGCGGCAGTGCACATTAGGTTTCTTTTAAGTATTTTTTATTTAGGATTGTGTTAATTGATTTTTATTGAAATAATCCTTTAAAATTTAGTTTATTGTATTTTATTATTTATATTTATAGTATATTTTTTTTATTTAATTATAATTTTTAAAAAATACAAAGATATTAGTTGGGTGGGGTTGGGCTTGGGAATTCGTTCTTTTAGTTTGGTCCAGTCCGGTCCGAGCCCGATGTAAATATAGTGCGGGCTTGGTTGGGTTTGGATAAAGTAATTATGTGACAAGTCCGGTTAGGCCCGGCCCAGCCCAGCCCAGCCCATGAACAAGTCTATCTTGCTTATCTTTTTTCTTCCTCTTCTAGTTTACCTATCATACTATTAGCAACAATGATTACATTTGTTGATAGAGAACATTAAACAATTCTTTACATAAAAAATTATGCAAATATCAACAAAAAAAAATTAATAAATTAAAAAAAGACTTAAGTTTGGAATATTAAAAAAAGTAAGAACAAATATAAATAATATACTAAAATTTAACAAAAAAAAAATCAATGTTTTAGAAAAGATTTAAAGAACTAATTTAAATTATTAAAGTGTCAATTCATGGCGCATCACTTCCATCTGTGTGGTATTTTCCACACGAAGGATGTTCATTGATTCTTGAACTGACCCCATGTTATAGATTAGTTAGCTCATTAAACCATCCATGAAAGAGTGTTGTTCAGACTCCAAAAATCTTAAACAAGCATCAATTCGTTGGTCCAAGGATGGTGTAACCATTAAAGGTGAAAGTGGATTGTTTCGAGGATCCACCAAGCCATGATGAGGAGTGGGTGAAGTACTAGGAAAGTCAGTAACTCATTGATTCGACTGAATTTCAGGTTGAACTGCAGATTGCTCCAAGGACTGATTTGCGAGAGTGACAACTGACCTATAAAGTTGAACCATATTTCACGAAGAACTTTCACGCTCACCGCACCAAATGATATCGAACGTCTTGTAAAATTCGTCTCTGATGATTCTCTGATGACCTGAGATCATAAAAGATGTCAGAAAAGGGGGTCGGAGTTCCGGTGAACCCTCTCCGATGCTAAAGTACGGAGATGTTAGAGATAATATTTAGCCAACAAGTAACAAATAGTGAAGTATTGAATAGTTGAAGTAAGATACCTGAACTTGGGGAATGTCTCTGCTATTTATAGATAAAGTAAAGTGTACCTGGACACGTGGCAGCGCCTGATAAGTCTTTGGACTATATCTTTTTGTTCCACAACATTTATAAATGTGGGGAGCATGTATTTGGAATCCAGCATGCTCATTGGTCCACGTGTCTCCAAATAAAGGTCCCGAAGTTAACCTTCAGATGTAAGGTGGCTGAAGCCATGACTTTGGTCAAGCTTCGACAAAGAATGACGTTGTAATGGGCCTGGGTGGAGTTGGGCCCATTCGAAGACTTCAGATCATATAGGGGCCTGACTTCCAAAAGCCCAAATGATTTAGTACCAACTAAACTATGAAGTTGAACCATATTTCACGAAGAACTTCCATGCTCACTGCACCAAATGATATCTCACTTCTTGTAAACTTCACTTCTGATGATTATTCGATGACCTGAGATCACAAAAGATGTTAGAAAAGGGGGCCAGAGTTCCGGCGAACCCTCTCCGATGCTAAAGTTAGGAGATATTATAGATAATAATATCTAGCCAACAAGTAACAAATAGTGAAGTATTGAATAGTTGAAGTAAGATACCTGAACTTGGAGAATGTCTCTATTGTTTATAGATAAAGTAAAAGTGTACCTGGACACGTGGCATCGGCTGATACGTCTTCGGACCATATCTTTCCGTGCCACAAAATTTATAAATGTGGGGAGCGTGTATTTGGAATGCAGCATGCTCATTGGTCCACGTGTCTCCAAATACAACTCCCGAAGTTAACCTTCGGATGTAAGGTGGCCGAAGCCATGACTTCAGCCAAGCTTTAGTAAAGAATGGCGTTGTAATGGGCCTGGGTGAAGTTGGGCCCATTTGAAGACTTCGGATCATATCGGGGCCTGACTTCCAGAAGCCCAAATGATTTAGTACCGTATCAGAGGGTTAATTGAGACTTTTCTATAACTAGTTGTTGATTTTAAGTTTGTGTTCAATGTTTGAAGGAAATAACTATGTTATGGGTAGTTTCTTTTGGATTATTTTGAGGTTCATTTGGATTGTAGATAAATTCATAATTAATTTTTGGTTTGATTGTTATTTGGTTAAATTGAAGTTGAATTAGATTTCTTAAAGAAAGTATGGTGAAATTTTGGTTTGATTGTTATTTTGGTCAAATTGATGTTGGGTTTTGATTCTTGATGAATTTTAGTAAATTTTGGTTAAATTGTTATGTTGATGGAAAAGTTTATATAGATTGAAGTTTGGTTGGATTTTTGGTGAATTTTGATCTAGTTGGTATTTTAATAGAAAATCGTTTAGTATCCATCGGTAGTAGTCCGGACAAGTGGTTTCGATATTTAAAGACCATGTTTAGTGAGGAACATGACATGTGTACAGTCTAAAGACCTAATCGGATATGGCAATGAAGTGTTGGGTAAGACCATATGGGATTAGGCAATATTAAAGAGACGTCTCGAATATGTTTACGTGTTATGGATTGATATACGGGGGGATACTCGGTGATGGATACAATGTTGAATTTGATTTGAACTTTGGTTTTTAGTAAAGTGTTTACACAAAGATCATTATATTTTGGTTAAGTTTGATTTGAAGATATTGGTTATAAATATGTTTTAATTGGTTAATTGAATAAAAATGTTATTTACAAGTTATAAAGTTTAAGGTTTGATTTGGTTAAATGTTTTTACAAATGTATACGTATCACTATTTTAAGTAAAAACTAGTTTTTATAGTTGATAGTTGCTTACTGAGATTTATGTCTCATATTTTCAAATGTTTTATTGTTTTTATGTGAAGAATTACGAGGTACAAATGGAAGTGTTCGACACTAGGGCGAGGATTGGATACGACCACGATTGTCCAAGTCGTCTTTTAGGGTATTGCATACCTTTTTGTACATTTACCTGTATGCATATTTTTGTGCTTATTGAATAGGGAAAAGTACAAAAATAAACCTTGTGGTTACACATGTTTTCGATTGAAGCCTTGTGGTTTAAAAATTTACAAAATGGTACCTTGAGGTTCATTCCGTTAGCAAACACATACCAAATTGACTAACGGTGTTAACAGTCAAAGAGAAAAGAGTTAATTTGATCCTTGTGTTTATTTATTTTATAAATTAACTCCCCTTATTTTCTAATTATCATAAACAAACCCCAAAATTAAAAATAAACATCAAATACTCTTCTTCTCTATCTTTCTCTAATTTCTTATTTCTCTTTCTTCTCCCTCCTCTTGTTAATTTTATCTCTCTAAAATCAACATTTACAGTGTTCTCCAAGTTGTTATTTTCCTCCAAATCCTCCTTCAATGTGGAATTCGACAACGACCCACTAGTTTTCTGTTCATATTCTTCATTTGTAGAATCATCATTCTTTATTTCCCCTCCCAAAAGAGGGACAGATTCAATTAAACCAACCTTTTCCTCCCCATCTCCACTGCCTAGTTCCACCACATCACTTTTCGCTTGTTCTTCCCTTGCAGTTTCTATTTCATCTCCAACTCTAACATTCTCTTCCAAAGGGTTTTCCTCTTTCATGCCCTCCTCTAAGCCATTTGCTTTCAATTTCCTTTTATTACTGGATCCCCTTGCACTTCCATCAGGTAGGGAAGAAGGTTCAACTTGACGCCGCCTGTTAAGCCCAAAATATACCTAAAATATCATTAATATTCACGTCAGTTTTGTCATGAAATCATGCTATTTATATCTATTTAGAGCACTTTTACGTCTAAATATATTTCTTTGATGCAAGGTACCTAAATATTTGGTAAAATCCAAATAGGAGCGAAAACGGATCAAAAACGAAGGAAAACCCCTAAGTTACGAGTCAAAAGTACGAGAAAATCAGTGTACCGATACGAGGAGATGGGAATGGAGTCAGAACCGAGAGGACATCCCGTGTCACGACATGGATTTTGGAATCTCGGCAGGGATTCTGGTGTCGCGACAGGGATTCTAGAATCTCGGTCGCGACACGCCCTTTTCAGACTCCAGAAACAAAGTCGTTCTGAGGAAATTTTTACTCCCCATGTCACGACAGGGATTCCGAAATCTCGGTAGGACCAGCAGCAATTCCAGCACTGATTTCACATGTTTAAATTCCAAGAAACGAGTCTGTTCGGGTGGATAGAAATGACTCTTCGTAGCGGACATGATCCTTCAAACACAACTCTTCAACATCTATAAATAGAGAGTTGATTTCAGAGTTCAATGATGGTTGGTTAGATTAATTAAGATTAGAGAGCAGAATTTATGTAGAAACTCTGACTCAGAAATGAGTCAAAGATTAGTTTTCAATTCTGTAAAGCAAACTTGTCGTACACAAGATTGTTCTTAGATTATTACAAACACAGTAGCAATTAAGTTTAGATTAAGAATCATTCGAAGACGAGTTTTCATTCTGGTAGAAGACAAACCATCTCTATTCCGAAGATTCAGTGAGAAGAACAAACAACGGAAGCGACCCTAGAGTCTGACAAACTCCAACGAGGTTTGAGGAAAGGATTGACAACCCGGAACTCAAAATTAGTTAGAATGCTCTCATGTTTACTTTTCTCTATTAACTTGTTATAATTCACAAATTCTATAATAAAAAGTTTACACAATTCGATATACATTTCTGTAGTTACTTTGATAATCTTCGAAGTAAGATTTTTTTGTTTTCATTAAAATGTATTTAATTTCACATAGTTACAAGGAAACTTTGTTGAACACTTGAAAGTATTAATATTTACGCATGATATGATCGTTAGGTCGGCTTATCGGAAATAAATATCAATTTGATTAAGGTAGAAATCTACTCTGAACCAGAGAGATTTCTACGGTTCAAAGCCTATTAATTGAAGGAATTTACCTTTTATTACATGCTTATAATCTTTACAAAGTTTAAGTTGATATCTTTGCTTAATGCAAATAAGTTTAACGTTTTTCTTACTTTAAACGCTAAAAGTTTATGTCTTGTAATCCAATCTCAAAACAGAATTGATTTCTAAATTTCTAACATAAAGTTCTAATCTGATTCTGATTAATTCAATTCAATTCAATCCAATTCAATTAAACGATTTTCTGTATTATAAACCTAAAACGTGAATCAAACTGAATTAAAATAAGTTTTCGTTAAAAAGCGTTCTCTATGGGTTCGATATCTTTTTATTACTACAAGCGAAACCGTGCACTTGCGGAAATCGCTCAACAAGTTTTTGGCGCCGTAGCCGAAAAACGCCAAATTTTTAACAAAAATTTATGTTTTTCGTGTTTTGTTCCGAACCTTGGTTTATAATATATGTATTTATTTATTTTATAGTTTTTATTTATTTATTGAGGATGATCACTATGACTAAATCCTCGTTGTTATTTAACGTTTGCATTCAGATTGTTTGCAGATAAACAGGAAACATCCAAGTTTTCTCAAAGTAGATAAACTGAAGATTTGATTATCAATATAAATTCACAAAAGGAGTCTACAAAAAAGAAATTCAGCATGCAGATACACCAGAACAGAAAGGAAATTTTTGAAATAGGATGTTAGACGTGACAGATGACTTTTCCAAAAAAATTTACCTCTTCCAAAACACCTTTAACTATTTTCTATAAACTTAACCCTTCACCAAAATATCATATCTCTTTGTAAAAAAATTTCAATTCCTACACTAAACCCAAATAATTTCTCTTTTAATCATATCATTTCTTTAAACACCTACATTTATCTCTCTAAGAAATCACCATGGAAAATCTTCTCAGACAAATATATCAGAAAGTAGGATGAAATTATCTTATCCGCCGGGAAGAAATTGTATACTTTTAATATAGTTTTGAAAGTTTCGGTTCATGTGCGTAGTTTTTGTTCGTGCACATAACTAGAAGTCCGGGCATTTAACCGAAATCACTAGATCCTTAATTTGAAAAAACGGTAAAAATAATAATAATAATAATAATAATAAATTTGGGGGTACAGTTCTACTTTTTAATTTCTAATTGAAATTATTTCCAGATAAGTTAAAATGGTCAAGACCATATTTAGTTAATAAATATTTTGAGTATGAAGGCGTTCCAATTCAAGCGATTTAATTTGTGGACACATTTTATGAAAAGTAATTTAGTTTTCATACTTTTTAATTTTTCGTTTTTCTTATCTCTTGTTCATAATTTGTTATTTTTATTTGTTTTCAGTTTAATTTATTTTTGTCTTTATTTTAATTTTTATAATTTATTTTTATTTTTAGTTTGTGTAACAAATAAGTTTTATTAAATAAAAAATTAATTCAGTCATGTTTTGAAATTTATTTTATGAAATTATTATGTGTTTTTGACAATTTCAGAAAATCTCTATAGAGATTCAGAAATCTCAGTTGAGATTTTTAGTATAGGATTTAGGAAAGGTCCTGCTCGTACCGAGATTATAGAATTTCAGTCATGACGAGTGGAAGAGGTTTCGACGTGCTTTTAACCAGGAGGGGTAAAGCGTGTCGTGACCGAGATTCCAAAATCTCGGTCGCGACACGGGCATTAGTGACGACATGTCACATTTGTTTTCTACATCTTCCTCTATTTCCTTGTTGAAATTCAAAATTTTTTGCCAGTTTTAACCCAAAAGGCACAAATTGACACCATTTCGTTTTCAACAGACATAATATTTCATTCTGTTAACCTACATATTTCAGTAAGGATCAGAATTCTTTTATTTTTACTTCATCTCTTTCAGAATTCTGAAATTCTTCACACATTTCTAAAGGTTACAGACACATTTTAATTCTCCAACATGACTTCCTCTCTTAATTGTATGTGTTGGGAGACATCTTCCAAGGCAACACTGTTAATTCCTCAAAGATATTGATGGAGGGGTTAGTTGCCGCATCACGTTCAAAGGAAAGAAAAGTTGGGTACGGGAACATTATCTATGGAATTATTCTTGGAACCAAAGGATGTGTTTCGGTTCCCTCGACTGATAAAGAACCATTCCATGTCCTTGACTACGAATTCCTGGAAAGTGAGGGACTTGTAAAACGAGTGTTTAGAGTCGGCCCATGATTTCTTTCTCCAGAAAAAAGACTTAAAAACATTTTCTACATATACTTTTACATTTGTAAAAGGTCGAAAATCATTTATAATTTCCAAATACGAATCCTTTTCTCGTGCGTTTTACCAAAACGAGTTCGAAACATAGAAAATTACTCCAATTCTAACATGTTAACTTTTAATTTGCCTAATCTCATAAATTAACACCATAGTTGGACATTCAGACCAAAATATCAGCATACCACAAGTTTTTTATCCTTTTAAGATTGGCAACTCGGATGCCTAAACATTCACAAGCACAAAGCAAACCTATATCTACATGTACAAAATGGTATGCAATACCCTAGAAGACGACTTGGACAATCGTGGCCGTATCCAATCCTCGCCCTAGTATCGAACACTTCCCTCAGTACCTCATACTTCTTCGCCTAAAAACATTAAAACATTTGAAAATATGAAACAAAAATCTCAGTAAGCAACTATCAACTATAGAAACTAGTTTTTACGTAAAGTAGCTATATGTATACATTTGTGAAAACATTTAACCAAACCAAACCTTAAACTTATTAACTTGTAAACAACATCGAATTAAAACGAAATTTTAATCACTAATCTCAAATCAAACTTAATCAAAATGTAATGATTCTTATATAAACGTTTACTAAAGACCAAAGTTCGAATCAAATTCAACATCGTATCCATCACCGAGTATCCCCTCGTAAACCAATCCACAACACGCAAACATAATCGAGACGTCTCTTTAACCATGCCTAATCCCGTATTGGTCTTACCCAACACTTCACTGTCAATACCCGACTAGGTCTTTTGACTGTGTACACAGGCCATGTTCCTCACTGAACATGGTCTTCAAATATCAAACCACCCGTCCGGACTACTCTTGATGGATACAAACTTTACCCAAATCCAACCAAACTTCAATTGTATACATTTTCTCATCAAATAGATCAAACTTTACTTCAATCATCAATAAATCGAAATCCAACATTTACTGAACCAAAATAGCAATTGAACCCCTAAAGAAATCTAATTTAACACCAATTGACCAAAATATCATTAAAACCCTTAAAAAAATCCAATTGAACACTAATTGAACCAAAATAACATTAAAACCCTTAAAGAATTCCAATTGAACCAAAATAACATTAAAACTCTTAAAGAAATTCTAATCAACATCAATTGAACCCAAATAGCACTTAAACCCTTAAGAAAACCAATTCAACATCAATTGAACCAAATAATAATCAAACTCTTAAGAAAATCAATTCAACATCAAGGTATGAATTAAAATAGTCCAAAATTACCATTGTGAACTCATTTCCTTCAAACTTGAACACAAACTCAAATCAACAACCAATACTCAAATCATTTCTAAGAAAACCCTTAGGAGACAAATTCATGAAAATGTATAGCTCAATATACATATATTTATACATGCAAACCAAAAACTAGTTGATAGTTACTTACCTTAGCCTAATTTGAGAACAACACCACCAAAATCCTAAATCTGTCCCAAATCTGCCTAGCCCGTATTCTTTGTACACTACTCCAAATCAAAATCCCTTCGGTCAGAAGTTGCTTCTATGTGTCTAGAGTCTCTAGTTAATATTTGAGGTGATTTGGACGGTTAGATCTCCAGCAACACCCAAAACGGTGGAGTTGCCCTGTTTTTAGTGGTGGTTGAAGGTGGAGGAGAAATGAGAGAAAATGGAGGAAGAACAATGTAGAAGGTAGTGTTTTGATCAAAATGATCAATAATTCTGAATTTATCCTATATATAGGCATTGATTTGAGTGGATAATTATTCACTTTGGTCCTCCAAAAATCTAATTTTTTTAAAACTTACCCTAAACTTATAATTGTTATAAAAATGTGCAATTACCCTCAAAACTATACCTGTAACATCCAATTAATCGACTAATCCTAAAACGAATATAATATTACTTAAGGTTTGGGGTATAATAAATAAAAAAAAATTAAGGACACGGACATGACAATTACCTTGAGAAACATAAGAATTTCTTGTAATTTGACACTTTTGTGTTTCCCGGTTCTAGTTGTCCATGCATCTTCTATTTGTATCAGATTTCTTCAATTGAAGATATCAGTTTGAAAAAAAAAAGACAAATAAAAAAGAAAACATGGATAAGGTAGCGAGAGATATAGAACCTGGGTAACGACAGAAATGGATCTGAAAGATGAAACTATAACAACTATTGTTTAATAAAAATAAAAATAAAACAACACAATTGAGAACAACAACATATGAAAAAATTTGAGTAATTACCTTCAGAAATATAATACTATCTATCATTACTAATGAATATAATGGTGGAATACTATCTATCATGCTTTATATAGAAGTTTATTTGTGACTTTTGGATTTGCTTTGCTTTGTCTTTTTTTATCTTCCTGTAACTCTTACTTTCTTTTATTATTTTAATTAACGAGCTAGTAATTATTTAATATATTATAAACATAAATCTGTTATTTTTAATTAATTAAATCTTTTTAATTTTGATTTTTTACTACGTTGACAACTCATCAAAAATGCCTCTAAAACACTTATTCTTATTTCTCTATGCTTCTGCTATTATATATAGCATAAATATCACATATTGATTATAAATATTTTTTATAATGAGTGATTATATTTGTAATTTAATTCTATTAATCTAAAATTAATTTATGGACTTAATACTTCATTAAGAAAAAAATAAAATTTTTAATTAATAGACAAAAAACATTTACACTCTCCTCTTTATATGCCTATATCTTGACATTTCTCTTATTTTAGAAATAAAAAAATGAGACAAAGATAATTCTCTCATTATTTTCTTTTTCGTCCCTTCATTTTTGTTTTTCCACTCATTTGTTTGTTTCGTGTTCTTGGTTTCGAAATTTAAGAATATATAATTATTAGAAAATATCAATAAAGTCAAAGAAGTGATATATGCGAGCGTAACTGATATTGTATACAATGGAAGAATGAAAAACAAATTGATTGAATGTTTTGATGTGATATTACGAGATTAAAATAGGGAAACTCGTCACCTTAAGTTGATTCAATTGGATATCTTGGGTTCTTGTAACCTAATGAATAATTGAATTCGAATACTTTGGTGATCATGAAATTCTATCAAGAAAAATAATTATCATCAAGATGAATTGTATCCAATTCTTATGATTTTTTTTTTATGTAATTGAAGTTTTTTAATACAAAGGCTAAATGTATATATGTAATATATTGAATTCATAAAGTCTCTTCATATGTAACACTAGAAGAGTATTGATTGTAATAGTTTATAACATAATAAATTGATGTTGCTTCCATTTCAACATAGATTATAATTTTTTTGTATGGTAGATATAATGTTGAATTTTAGTTGTAGTTTAACTAAATTTTTGGTACTAAATTTTTGGTTTTTCACTATATTCTAATATATTTGCCTACACTCTGTGGAAACTATTTATCATATTTTTGTATCATATGCAGTGGCGAAGGAAGTGTGGAAGATGGCGGAACTGTCTATCCGAGTAGACAAAATCCTATATGAAGGTTTACAAAGATGGTTGGACATTTGCGTGAAGGGGCTGCCTGCGTCGAAAATCAGACGAGTGGTGGTCATTCTTTAGTGGTTGTGGTATAAGCGGAATAAATATCTTCACGAGCACAAGTGGACTAAATCAAGGATATTAATTAACAAGGTTGCTGCCTTTATTCAAGAATATGGTACTGGTATGATTGCTAACTTTACGAAACCAAAAATGGCCCAATTTCTAATTCACTAACCCGTGGTCCTGCAAGAGTATGGAGCCCTCCTACGAGCGGCGTTATGAAAATCAATTGTGACGCCAAAATTGGAATGAATGGCCATGAGTGTAGGGTGGGGTTGGTTATTAGAAATGAGGCAGGTGAAATTACGGTGCCGGCTGAAGTTCCTATTGGTGGCTGTACCTTAGTGGAGGAGGCGGATCTTCAAGTAATTCTTGAAAGGTTGCTACTTGCAAGGGATTGTAGTTTTAACGATATCATTCTTGAATCTGACGCTCAAATTAGAAAGATGATTTTCCGATGCCCTATATCCTTTTCCTGTCGAAGATGTTCATAAATGGAGCTCTATTTTTCGTAGTTGTACTTTCTCTTTTGTTATAAGTAAATTACACCAATGGTACCTGAACTTTACCCTAATTCACACTTTGGTACCTAAATTACATTTTGTCTCAAAAATATACCCGAAGTAACGATAACCGGACAATTAAGTATATTTTACCGGTTAATGGCCGGTCAATGCGATTTTGATGAGTAAATTTCACTGATGGTACCTGAACTTTACTCGAATTCACATTTTGATACCTAGATTTCATTTTGTCCAAAAAATACACTTCAAGTAAAGATGACTCAATATTTTCGTATATTTGACCGATCAGTGATTGATCAACCCGAGTTTGATCATTTTAAATTAAAAATGAGACCAATCATACACTCAATTAACATAAAATTATAATACTGTCATTTAGCTCATAAATGACAATATTATAATTTTATGTTAATTGAGTGTATGGTGAGTCCCAATGTTTAGTTCATGTTACCCGTTCACTAACCGATCAAATGAACTAAACCTTTCAGTCACCTTTACTTGTGTTATGTTTTTAGGATAAAATAAAATCTAGGTACCGAAGTGTGAATTATGGTAAAGTTCGGGTACCATTAATGTAATTAACTCATAAAACTTGCGTTGACCGGTCATAACCGGTAAAAATATACTAAATTGTCCGGTCATCGTTACTTCAGGTATATTTTTGGGACAAAATGTAATCTATGTACCAAAGTGTAAACAATGGAAAGTTCAGGTACCATTGGTGTAGTTTACCCCTTTTGTTATAGATAAAAGGTAATAGAGTAGCTTATTCCATTGCGGTGTGCGGTTGATATAAATGAATATATATATATATATATATATTTCTTAATTAATCTCATATTTTATTATTATTATTTTCAAGAATTCCAGTTAGAAAATAATATGAAAATGTATATATTAAAATTACTAAAAGGTACAAATAATTAACTTTTGTAAAAATAAATAAATCATTCACCTTTAATTAAAATTTTATAAAAAAAGTTAATCAATTTTTATTTTCAAAATTAATCTAATTTGATTTGAATTATCAATAAAAATATATATTAATTTGAAATATACATAATATAAAATATATAACACCAAAAAACTTAGTCTAATTATTCAGTACCATTTGTAAAAACAATTAGATTACTATTGCTGGTGGTGAAGCTTTTAGGCTGTTGGTTGAGAGTTTACCTATGACTCTAGAGGTCATGGGTTCGAATCACATGGGTGGGGTGGGTTGTGGGTTTTTTTCTTTCTTTCTCTTTAATGTAAAATTCCTTTCTTTAATGTAAGTGCATGAGGTACCGAAAAATCGGTGGATAAATCGAGCCGAATATAGTGTTGGTGCGTATCACCTAAATGAGCAATGACAATCTCCCGTTTTAGTCGTGTAGCATTTGAGGATGCATGCAACGATAGTACAGTACCACATGACATTAAACTCATTCCACTCCCATACGTGAAAAAAATACAACAACATTGTATTACGTAGCAATCAGATATAAGTCATCCCAAACAAGCATCCAATGTGCAACGGTACAAGTTGTATCGTCCCACCTAATCCGATGGATTGCTGAATCAATCCCATTAAAGTAAATTGGTTCGTATAGTGTACGGTTAGCAAGAATTTCATTTGTAATGCACGCTCTTACTAACCGCCAACTATTGTGGTCGCCAAATATGCGATCTGCCACAACATGGGACCCACAGTTACCATCATATACCACATCGAGATATCCTTCAACAAATGGCTTAATTATTCTCGGGATTTTATCGACATGGTAGTAATATGAAATATCAGCTGCACTTCCATCTGTCTCATTAATAATATATCTAAGTTGATATTATTTTAAAGTTTAATAATTTTAAACTATTAGTAAATGTGTATTACTGAATTAATATTACCAGTTATAAGAGCATTCTAGACGGACTATGAAGAGCTACGCCCGCGACTCCGAAACAAAGTGGACGATCGAGCATGTCCACGATCCCTCTCGCGGTACTCCCACGCATCGGCATGTAACATCCATGTCAAAACATTTAAAGCATTTTTAGATTATGTCATTATTGTGTTTTAATTTAATGTTTTAGATGTAAATTAAAAGTTTTGGGTAAATTTATAAAAATTTATAAATTAAGAGGATAAAAACTTATATTTCTTAATTACAAATCACATGTACACATTTAAGAATATAAAAAGTGTATGTTGTAATTAAATTAAATTTTATTAGTTTATAAAAAAAACAAATGAAAAACGTGGCATATCATTATAAAATAGTAAACCACTTGTTGAATGCTTGAAAGAATAGAACAACACTTGTCAAAAATTATTTCTAAAATGTATGTACAAATGACACATTTTCTATTGAAAAAAGAATATTGTTTATCTTAAATTAATATAAATACTTTCATCTTTATTTATCATGGAAGAGGAGAAAAATAAAAGAAAGAGAAAATTGATTGTTGAAAATATGTAATTTCATATAAGATACAAAAAGATGGCAAAAGGGAGGTTTTTGGGAAAAACGTTTTTTGGCTGTCAACGGATCACGTCGATTTTCGGTAACCGATGATGATCTTTTGGATCAGCTGTCAGAGGATCACACCGAGTAATTTTCGGTGGCCAACGATAATATTTCGATAACTGTATTTTATATCTAAATTATCCTGAAAATGTTCTAGGTATGATTTTATGTAAGTCTGGTTCTAGTACTCGTTAAATTTTAACAGGGTTATGATTAGGGTTATGATAGTAATTTATCAAGCCTATGAATTACTAATAAAAAAAATATAAAATTTAGACAGTTGTCCTTTAGTTTTTTCCGAAGTGAAATTCAATTTAGTATTAAGACTTTTAGTAGCGTCACGAGTTTAAGGTATAATCGGTCCAAATTAACTATGTCGGTTTAAAATTACTATCTCAATGATCGAAAATAATTCAATCAGAATATTTTGATTATTTTAAAACTTATGATATTTTTCAAGTATAGTCGGTATAAAGTCGAATATAAAATTTGTACAAAAATTTGAATATAAAATCAGTTCAAATAGATTTATGATAATATAACGAGTCTAATTGAACCTCTGGTCGGAATTAACGATACCGATGGTGACAGATAAAAATAATTCTCATAAACGTACTCGGTATAAGTTCCGGTTTTAAATTATTTATATATTATTTAAGTGATTTTATATACTTTTGATTTTAATTGTTTAAAATATTCATATACTTTTTTATTTTGATTATTTGAAGAATAATTATTTATTGTCGTGGTATTTTGAAAATTGGGTTGGAAAATGAATTTGACTATTTTATGCGAATTGTTTTTGGATTAAGAAAGCTGTTGCGATTGTTATTGTTATTATTTATGTGATTTGGATTGAAGTCCAAATATGATTTTTATGTTGTGATATTTTGAAAGATAGATAAAATAATTCTGTCTATCTAGGATTGCCCGGGGTAGGGGTAGTTGTTGTAAGACCATACATAAGGGCGGTATGACCAAAGTGCACGACTGGTAGTCCTAACGTTAGGCAAGGTGAGATATGAATGAGATATCTCGATTATTAATATTGTTGATGTTATGAGAAACTACATGGGTGGAATTCGAGGATGGACACACATACGAGTTTTGTATTACGTTTTTGCAACGTGCGATGATTTGATTTGTTACAGATTTTGATAAAAAAAATTATTTAATTACGAGTTGGTTTGATTATGAGCTGTTTTGATAAAACTTTTATTTGATTACGAATTGATTTGATAAAACTTTTATTTGACTACGAATTGGTTTGATAAAACAGTTATTTAATTTGATTCGTTTTGATAAAATGATTTATATATATAAAGATTATAACAAAGTGAAATATACAATTAAAGTATTATTAGCGTGTCATTCAACGTGTCAATAAGTTAAAACGAGTTAATAAGTTATGAGAACTACCTAAAATATGTAGAACTACGTGGCTTTGATTCCCGATTTAAAGATTAAAAGACGTTCGGGATACCTAGGAAGCTTGATATAATTATCAAGTACAAGCAAATAATTAATAAAACTTTAGGTAGTCCAAATAAAATTTTATCTATTAGAAAATAGGTTCGCAATTCAGACTGTCAGGCATTCGTTACCCTATCTTTCGTTCATACCCGATGTCGTTTGGGGTCGAGCGTGACACGGTAGATGTTTGGTTGGTGTACTCCCCTTCGGTCGTCTTTGTACTGTGGTTTTCATCTCCGGTTCACTGTAATTTGCTTGGTCCGAGTGAAGTTGATCGTGAATAAAAAGAGATATGTTGCACACAAATGTTTTGTTGCTTCTGTCGACCTCCTCAACCAGAGAGTGAAAGCACCGGTGATCCTCCGAGCCATCATCATATCCGATGTTGTCAAAAGTGTCAACATAACCAATGACAAGTGTCTTCCAAAACGTGTGGATACGTTCAACACTGATCGGGGTAGCCGAATCTACTGCTTTTCTAATATCGCATGCATAAGGAAGTTGATGAGTGGTTCTCAACATACAACCACAATGTTCATATACTTCCACACTCAAACCTTTCATGCGCTCATACTCTTCACTAAGAAACTTTATACAATAGTGGAAAACTTCACACGTCAAGTAATTGAATGTAAATCTAGAGTAAAAGACTCCTCTACAGTGTCTTGACTCTTCAAGATGATACCTGATAAGAATAAATAATAACAGTCAAAGTATATATTAATAAATGCAAATTATATAATAACAGTCAAAATATATACTAATAAATGTATACATGATCATAGTTAACTAAGGTCATCTCCAACCATTCTCTATAATCTATCTTTAGAGTAAAAGTGTACTCCAATGGTACTCTAAAACCATACTCTATTTTTAGAGTAAGGCTTTTGATACTCTATATATAAAGAATCAAAATGTCTTACTCTATTTTTAGAGTAAAGTTTAATGATTGTTTAAGAATAAAAATATCATTTTATATAATAATGGTATGTAAAATTAATATAATAATAATAAAATATTATTTGCTAATAGAAATATTCTTTTTAGGATTATAAATAGAGTGGATGGTTGGAGAAGTGTTACTGTATTAACTCTATAATTGAAGATGGAGTAGAAAAAAATAGAGTTAAAGTAGAAAAAATAGAGTACATGATTGGAGATGGTTTAAGACTCAATTTCCTTGTGAACCTTCATCCAAACTGTATCGAGGACTCCAATGCTTTAATTGGGCGTGTTCACTCTCCACTCTACAGGTAGCTCTGTTGCCAAAGTGTAGGACATTCTTCGTCCATGCAACAACGAACTTCTCCTTGTGAACTAACCACGTCCCCTCAACATAAGAGACAATATGAGGATACCGTCTCATTGTATCACTTATCCGCATCATATTTTTCTTGTATTCCTCTTCAGTTGGGGCTTCCATAATTTTTTTTCCACTTTTCGTTCTTGAATAACTGAGCATAATCCTTATATTTTCCCATTATTTTGTACACCTTATCTTCTACATCCTTGTTGATATGCCAAGTACATAACAAGTGAGGTGATTCCGAGAAAATCTCCTTAATCAGCCTCATCAAACCCAACTCCCGATAAGTGACAATAGCCGTCGGGTTTACATTAAACCCTATCAAATTTCTCAGCGTCTCCATCACCCAACGATAGTTTGACTCAGTTTCATATTTCATAATTGCATAAGCTATCTTGAAGTTGTCGTTACATGGAGTCATCCTAGCAATTTCGAAAAATGGCATCTTGTACTTATTTGTTTTGTATGTTGAATCTATGCCAATGTACAAGTGGTAGATTCAGAGTAATTCCACCGACCCTAGATGTGCCATAAACATATGCGTCAACACACTAATATCCGACTCGGCAATCGTCCAATGCTCATACTTATTCTCGATAGCTAAATGAAAAAATTGACTCACTACGTCTCTACCCTCAAAACCAATCTTCCTCAAGTGATCTCTGTAGTTATACACATGTTTTCTAGTTGAGTTGTCTGTTGGATGCTTTTCCTAAAGTGCCGCCAAACTAGCACACGACTTTGCTTGAGCCGAACTCATGTCACGCATAATTTTTTTGGACGCAGGACTAAGTCCGCTCATCTTTCGATATCCTTCTGGATAAACAACCAATGAATGGTTGTGCATACCCTTAATCCCTTCTGAAACCATGATCCCCCAACCTGTATAGCCTTGCAATTGTACGACTTTTAGCTGGAATTTACACTTGCACGCTTTTGTCTTATTTTTCCTTCATAAAGCCCCATCTAAACTATTCAAAATTCCTCTGTACCGTTCACCACGAGAACATCTCAAGAGTTTCTGCTTTCTCCCGTGTTTATTCGAAGCAATAATAAGCTCGAAACCATGTAGAATTGCAACTTTTTTGGCGCACTCAATCACTTATGAACTTGTCTAATAAATCATGTTAGTAATGAAACGACTACTGTAATGATCGCGTCACCACCAAAATATTTTAATGACACTTGAACATAAATCAAAATCATAATAATTGTTAAAAATTCACTTAAAACGAGTTTTATAGTCAAATAATCGGAAAATTTTGCAAATCGATCTGCCCATATGATCAGGCGGCCAAAAATAACGCCGTGCATCGGTCCAGGCTTTATTTCTAACCACATGGCCTGGCAAAATGTCTGACCAATTTCAAAAATAAAATTACCTCATTCTCGAAATCGTCCATTTCTGGAGTTCTCGGGTTCAAACTCATCGATTATTTTTAGAATTTCAGTTTTGATCGGGAAAGAAACAATTAACAGTTTTTGAAGAAAATATGTGATAAGGGCAAAATTGTCAATATAAGAGTGGTAACTAGTAAATTGGAAGCGGTAAATAGCAATACTCTTTATTTATCCTAGAAAATTCTATAATTCTCAAAATTAATTGCGAAACTAGTTTTTGTTTTTTAAATGGTACTCTTCCCTTGATTTTATAGACAATTGAACCATTTGACGCCATGGCTCTGCTACAAGGATATTAGGCTGATTGCGCTAGTTCTTCGCCTTTTTTCTCGACGCTATTTTAATGTTTTGCTCCGAAGAAACGACGTGGTATCATTCATAACCCTAACTTTCTCCTTTTCCTTGTTTTTTTTTTTGTGTGTGTACCCTCAACTCATCCGTAATCCCAGCCGGCTCCTTCTCTCGTTTATCTTCTCTCTAATTCCCTTGTCCTCCCACCTTATTCTGCATCCTCCACACCCTAAAAAAATACACTCCGCCAATTGTTTCCACTCACTTTCTACCGGAAAGGTGCTGCCTTTTTCCTATCAGTTGGTGTTCATCTCCATTTTTTTTAAAATTTATGGTCGTGTAATTGCTGATTTCTTGAGGCAAAATTAACTAAACATTCTATATCCTTATAAACGTATAATATAATTAACCTACTTGGATTTTTTCTTCTTCTCCTTGCACTCCGCACTCTGAATTAACGGTTGGATGAAATTGCTGAGATTTGTAAGTATCTATTTTAGTTTTTGTGTTTTTGTTCTGCCTTGCAAATTCATAATCTCAAACAATGACAACAAAATTGATTCCAAATTGACGGTTCCCCCGTAACAATTTGCTTATAAAGGAGAAGCTTTGCTGTGCATGCTAAATGAGTCTGCTGCTTGCTAGTGTTCTCTCAAGACCTTTCAACTAGCTTCGCCTCAGTGGTTCAATCTTCAGGTTCTTTTCTTTTCATTCATCACCTTCATTGCGATATCGACCAACTTGACAGTAATATATTATTATAATTACAATGTCTTACTTCTTATGATGCCGCAGAAGTTAGAAGCGAGAGGCTGAAATGTATGCAAGGGTAATCAGTGGTAGAAGTCAGAGATGGGGTTCAATTATTATGCCATCCAAAGGCCGGACCCTGTCAAACTGCCAGGGTGATGGGCATGTTCAATCTTGCAACCATTCTACTAAAGTGGGAGGCCATTCTTCAAATGTTAGCCTCATCAGAAGACACCTATCGAATCCATTTTCATGGCAAGGCATTGCTGGAGGAAAGATTGATTTTTCAGAGTTACAGGCAAGACCTATTAAATGGTTGAATAGTAGCCAATTATGCTTCTACAGTTCGGAAGGTGGTGGGAGGAATACCGGTGATGATAAACAAACATCTATAAAAGATGGGGTCAACTGTGAGAAGACTCGGAATTTGTCTAAAGGAGAAGCAAGTCACTCTGATGCACATGCTCGACTTGCTGAGCAAGATCAAAAGGAATGGCTTAATAATGAGAAGCTTGCTCTAGAAAGCCAAAAGAAGGAATCACCTTTTCTGACAAGACGGGAAAGATTTAAAAATGAATTTTTAAGGAGGGTTGTTCCGTGGGACAGAATACATGTTTCCTGGGAAAATTTTCCTTACTTCGTTAAGTAATTACTGATTCCTTTACTTGTTCTATTCCTTTTAATTCTTAGATCACAAAACTATATACTCTTCCATATAGTAGCTTATTTGAAAAGATTAAATGATTTTTTTTGCTGTCTTCTAGTGAGCATACCAAAAGTGTCCTGGTAGAATGTGTGTCTTCCCATTTGAAAAATAAGAAATGCTCTGTTTCCTATGGGGCTCGTTTGTCATCTTCAAGTGGAAGAATACTGCTTCAGAGTGTTCCAGGTTTTGCATTACTCTTGCATTCAAATTTATGCATAATCTATTAAAGTAAATTATCTTATGATTTGATTACTTTATAATGATGCAATCTGCAGGTACCGAGCTTTATCGTGAGAGAATAGTAAGAGCACTTGCACGAGATCTGCAAGTTCCCTTACTGGTGCTTGATGGCAGTGTTTTTGCTTCTTATGTAAGATTCACATAGTTTGGGAATGTTTCTATCCTGGAGACATTTTCTGCTTTTGTTTTACAATTCAATTTTTCTTTTTGGTAGTTATTCTATTGAGTTTGGCCCAGGATCTTGCTGATGATGGCTCATCTGAGTGTGAATCAGATGATAATACAGAATCTGGGGAGGAGTGTACCTCAGAGTCGGAGGTTGAGGATGAGAATGATGCAAGTAATGAAGAGGAATGGACAAGCAGTGCTGAGGCGAAGACAGACTGTAGTGATGATGATGTAGCTGCTGCGCAGGCAACAGCCGAAGAAGCTCTTAAAAAGCTGATTCCTTACAGCCTCAACCTTGAAGAGTTTGCGAAGGTTTTTTTTTTTCCTGTTTTGTGAACTTCAGAATTCGTACCAGATTGATTTGTTAAAAAGTCTCCTTTTATTGGAATCTTAGATGTGAATATCAATTTGTACTATCTATTTCGGTGTTTGATTAGCATTTAAAAATTAAAATTTATACCTTATTAATGAACAAACATGGTACTTCTCTCATGTCAATGCTAACACGTATATTTAGTCTTGACCAGTAGCCAGCATATGAAATTTAGTTTTTCCTGCTAGACAATCAGTTTGGAGAAGCTTATGATACTCGAAATTGCCTAAGCGAGTTTAGGAGGGCTTTGAATTGAACCTAAACCTTTTGTCTATTCACAATGGTGGATGCATGTGCAATAAATTGGCTGTGTTAGAGACGATATAGGCATGGAATAATTACCAGCAGCATTGCATTGGGATGTAGCCTCAAGTTTGCCTACTGTACTAGTGAATAATGTTTTATTGTCTCAGATTTGCAGTTCTGTAATGGGAATTTGTCAATGGATTCATATTGGCATATACTGTTTCAGTATGCCACGCTATTTGGACAGACAGTTTCGGATGTAGGCTGTAGTCCACTACGCAATCAGGCTGTTGTCCGCATGCCAATCTTTGAAAGGGCTGTCAATTGCAGTAATTGGCTCCTTCCTCAGATGGCTGGGTGGTGGGCATATGGCACTTCTGTTGTGGGGAGTTCTTGTCTCTGTGTTTGAGCTTTTCTGGTAGCTGTAAATTGTTTCTGATCATCGTTGTCTTTGACTTAATTACATGCACCTTTAAACTTCAACTATCAACCATTTTGATACTGCTATTGTTTGAGAATTTTGAGTTTAAGGTGCGAGGCTAGGAATTTGCCTGTGCAAAATTGGGTGATAGTAAAGAACAAAATTGCAAGGCTCTGTTTGTGGTATGCAAGTTTGATATGGAGATTGTCTTTCTGGTTCATTCTGTTTGGTTTCTTTTGGTGAAGAGGATCTCAAGTTGGGAATGCTGCTGGAGAGTACTTTTGGTTGAATGATGAAGCATGAAGCCTTGTGCTGCTGAAATTTGAAACGAAAAAGAATAAGATGAATAGTTTTTATTAGGGAAGATATGAGAACTAGCCTTTTCTACCCTATAGTATTTTTTTTTGTGGTATTTTTTTTCATTCATCTAGTAAGTTTTAATTATCATTATTAAACTTGTCACTGAGCCTATAACAGTCACCAAATTTCACTTTGTTGTTGAAGCATTACTTATAATTAATTCAATAATAAACATTTAGTAGCTTAATTTCAATTAAATCCTAGTCCATGTTTTGATGTTAAGTTCATGATGGTCTTCTTGTTAAATGTTTCCTCAATATGACAATTTACATTGACAAACCTTAACACTATGTTGTTAGAATAGAAGAAAGGGTAAAGGTAATGGCTGCTTAATGTGTTTCGGAACCGTTCTTCTTTAGGGATATCACTGACTTATTCTTGCTAATCCATGGATGTACTGTATCAGAAATTGCGGTTTTAATAGTTTTGGAATATTGCAATAGTAGAATATGTGCTTATACACACACACTAGTCATATCTCATGGTTTTCCTATCCATTTTTTTAGTTTAAGAAAACTAAAGCTGTTAGTGTCATTCTTCCTTAGCTAACTGACACTATAGGAAGGTTATCTTCTAATACTCGGAAACAGTGTATGCGTCTTGAGTTATGTTTGGCTTGTTGTAACTTGTAATAAACTGTAACATATAATCTAATTTGTGATTCTTATATATTTCTGCGGCAGAGAGTCTCTGGAGAATGTGGAGAATCTGATAGTTCCACTGGAACCTCGACATCTGAGGTTGCTGAATCTTCAGATACCTCTAAAAGGCCTCTTAAGAAAGGTGACATTTGTTCTACATTGTATTTAGCACCTCTTCAGTCTATCTTCCCAGTTAGAGCTTTCATCTAATTGTTACATTGTATCTTTGAGTTTTTCTTTCTTGCAGTAATTTGGTCTTGATCCTTGAGGTTGTCATTATCCGTCTTCAAAAGGCTTTCATAAACATGAAAAATACTTTTATGATCTCTCTTGATCGAAATTGAACAATTAAAAAAACAAAATAGTGCATATATTTTTGTATTTTTCTACTCCACCTTATTGTAATTCTATACTAGTTTATCTTACTTAAACGGATGTTCTAGCTGTGTTTCTTGTGGTCATATTAGGTTCTGCTGTTTAGGCTTTTGCATATAGGTAAGGTACATATTTCTGCTGATGCAAGGAGTTTCATGTAACCTGAGGGTTGTTGTGTTTCCTTTTTTAGAGATGTTCAATAGCCTATTTAATACTCTAATATCTTGCCCGAGTTCTTATCTCATTATGTTGCAGTTCAGCAGCCACATCTGAGCTTGAATTTTGAAGAATAGAATCAATTGGATAGTTAGACGAGTTATATGAATTTTGAATAAATATGAAGCAAGTTTTTCTGGTGTGTTCTTTTGTTGGAATTTTATTGCTTTAAGATAGGAGTAGAGCTATAACTAGTTCAAATAAGCTCTTTGAGCTGGAATAAAGTAAAGAGAATAAGATATATTGCTCTATTAATTTTTGTAACAGACCATGAAAATACAGAGAAATCCATGGGATACCATGTAGAGTAAGATGCTACATTGATATATTTTACTTGGGAACAATACACAGATATATATACAAGTAGTAGCTCCTGATATTACTCCTACAGTCAAGGAGACATACTGACCCTACTAGCCGCCTAAGCATGCCCCAACAGCCCTTCAGCAGCCTTAGGCATGTTATTCATTAATTACATTGACTTATACTCTAACAATTACATTGACTTATACTTTAACAATTTTCATCCAAGTGATTGAAATGAGCTCTTCAAGATAGGCCGTAAAGGAAACAACACTCTCAAGCACATCCAACCTGATTTAACTTTACAACGGCCTGCAACACATTAACTTTTGTTTCTACATCTTGCACCTTTCTATCTCCTTTTTTCTACGTCCTTGTGTAATTTAGTCTTAGATCCTTAATATTGTGAAAGAGGTGATTAGCAGTTATGATAGTGTTAGATATGCAGTGGGATAATAGTTGCTTTTAATGCGAGTGGTTGCATGCTTGAGTTGGACAGAAAAGTTTGTTGATCAGAAGGCCTTTTTTTTTTGTAGCAATCTTGATGATGTTATTTTTGGATGGTGGAGGAGGTGGTGTTATGTTGCATTTTTTACTTTGAAAAATCTGAATTCTTGCATTAAACTTGTATTATTTAAGTTGATTATGCTTTTCAAGTTCTGAATTTCCTAGTTTGGGTACAACTGTTGAACTGATTAGATATTATACTCTTCTGGTGTTTCCTTCATTTATTACTTGTGTTCTTGTTTCACCAGGGGATCGGGTGAAGTATATCGGGGCTTCTAAACACATTGAAGCTGATAACAGGTATTATGCCCCATTTTCAGTGGGCAGGGTTAATTATGTTGGAAATGATCTATTTCCTTTCAGATATCGAATTAATTGTTAATTTGAGGGGCATAAATTTCATAACCAATAGTCTTTCACACTGAAATCTGGTCATTACGGGATAAAGAGCATACAGTTTTTATAAATCTGCAATTTCGTGGTCTTTTTCCCACAAAATTGAGGCTCAGCAAAATTCTCAAGAACTGAACTTTATTGCACATGGTTTTCAGGAATTGCCGTAGCAATTCAGCCTGATTGGTGGTTACTTGCTGATTTGGATAAAGTCTTGAATTGTGTACAAGTGTTGCGTGGTCAGGATAGGGCTTTTCTTTTCTGATTCTTCTGAAGACCATGTGCTTCATTCTGTTTGAGGCTGCAGATTTAGTTTGACATTTAGAATAAAACTATGCGAAATGTTATTGAACATTTTGGCTGGCAATTATGTAATAATGGGGTCTTGTCCACGGTCTTTCTTTTAAAAATCATTTTGCATAAAACTTATTCCCCACATAAACTTTGACATCACAGGGTCATATTGGGCAAGATACCGACACCTGCTGGTCTGAAAAATGCTTATACCCTTATGCGTGGCAGGTGGGTTGGTAAGTTGTCCTGGTGTTTAGAAGATAGACATATAAATGCCGTTTTAGTCTTGGCATTTTATTGAAAATTTTATAGTCTAGAAACAGTTCTGTATAAAATCTTAGACCTAACAGAATTAGTGATTCTAGTGCATTTTCCTAAGACCAATTTGAGATATTTGGTGATCATTGCTAAATGTAATGGATAGATGCTGTGTGTCTGCAGTTGCTTGATTGTTGGTATAATGTAGGAGATCACGTTTTTTCCCCCAAATTATTCTAGTTGGGAATAGCACCTCTAGAGTGTGTAGAACATCTTGTATTGATTTTTTTTTTTTTTTTAAACTAATCTATCTCAGAACTTGGCCTTAACATTAGGACTGGAAATCAGTGGTGGAGCCAGTCCTGAGAGGTTGTGGGGGACAAATTTTTACAGGCTGGGCATATTTTTTTTGGCCCCAAACAAGCCAAAACGATGTAGTTATAATTATTTGTATGACAAGATGTTTACTTTCCTACTCCAGATATTATCATCTGATGTGAGACTAGTTCACAACTTTTATGATCAGTGAACCTATAGGGTGAGATTACAAGAACTAAATGATGAATTTTATCTACTAATATGCAGAACCAAATAAGAAGAGTGATAAAACTTAATGCAACTGCTATAGACATCATCAATCCATAATAGGCCCGTTGAAGATCAATTGTAAAGAATGCAACTTTTATCATGTTCACAGATTTATAGCTTTGGAACTTTACAACCCATTTCCAAGAATTCACTATGATTTCAGACTAACATGATTATATATACCATCCACGAAGCAATCTTGAAAAAGAAGCCATAGATACCTCCTTCCTAGATCGTTAGGATGAACTCAAATGTAGAAGTTGAGCATCAGCCTTGTGAAACAGACAGATGATTGATAAACTGACTTCGTAGTTCGTATTCATCACAACATATCTTTGATGAAGTCCAGGCTTAGGGTAGCTCTAACAATGGGGAATAATCCAAGTAGAATAATTGAACTCCAATTTTCCCAGTTCCATTAAAATTCTCATATGGGTGACCCCAATATCAAAATCCTGAGCTCCCCTCCCTACCTTAAGCAACACGTTTCTTTTGGGTCTGATCTTAATGGTATCAACAACCGTACACTGCAATTGGCCCAGTTTATTTTACATGTTATTTCATAAATTCTGCTCTGGAGTGTCAAACTTTAATTCTTGGACTTTAGAGTTGAGAGTTTGTGGGGATCGCCTATGCAAGGGCACAAGTCATACGAACCTATAATGCATCTACTTCACTTCCTACATCTACTACATAAATATCTGCAGTTTAGTTGAAACTTTTGTTGCATTTCAGGCCTTTATCAAGTGGTCAACGTGGGGAGGTGTATGAGGTGGATGGTGATAGAGTTTTTGTAATTTTGGATATTACTAATAATACAGAAGCAATTGAAAAGAAGGATGAGAAACCTAATGAGCAACCTGTCGAGCCACCAGTTTGTTGGATTGACAGTAAGTCTCTCTTATCAGCTATTATATTATCCATCTAATGTGAAAATAATTTTCCTTTGTGATAAATAGCTATATTAAGTTATAATGAACATTTTAACGTGAAGTTGGAGCACCCAAGGTAAAGCAGTCAAACACATTGTTGTTGTATATATCATAGAGTGATGTATCTGCTTTTATGTTGCTTTGAATAGTTATTATGATATACAAGCTTCCAGGCTCTAGGCATGTGAACGCACATTTCAACAAAACTAGAAAATTTTGTCAAAAGTATAAAAGAAACGGTACAATAAAAATGCTGAGGGATTTTCTTGGGAGATTTCTAAGAAAAAAAAATAGTTCTAGAGAAATGGATTCTCCAACTGTTCGCTCTCCTCTTTGTTGCTAGCTATATTCTGGCATTCTTCATCTTTCATCTTCTATGATAAGGTGTTTTCCCTTATTCTTGAATAATTTACTTAGAAATATTTCTGATCGGTTTCAACTACAAATGTGAGTATTTGTTTTCTCAGCTGTTAATAATCTGAGAAAGTATCATTTTGTAGTTAAGGACATCGAACATGATCCGGACACTGAGGCAGAAGATTGCTATATTGCAATGGAAACTCTATGTGAGGTAGTTTCGTTAGATAATATTATGTTTGTTTCCAACATTGCTATCTTTCGTTGCTGTTATGTGTTGATGTTTTATTTTTCGCTATTTGTAGGTTCTGCAAGCCATGCAGCCTCTTATTGTCTATTTTCAAGATTCTTCTCCATGGTTGTCTAGAGCTGTCCCCAAGTCAAATCGCAAGGATTTTGTCCACAAGGTGCAGGCAATGTTTGATCGATTGTCAGGACCAGTTGTATTGATATGTGGCCAGAACACAGGTGAAACAGGGTCAAAGGAGAAAGAGAATTTTGTAAGCTTTATGTCTAGTTGCATATTTGCATGTTAACACATATATATAAACTAGATAATACTTTTTCTTATTTATCCTCTTTTCAATCTGACTTTGCACAGACAATGTTACTCCCAAGTTTTGGTCGCCTGGCTAAGCTGGTGAGGCTTGTACATTTTTCTGACAAATTTATGCATTTGGGCTCTTGAAAATTATTGCTTCTTTTTATGTTTTATTAATAGCAATTTCTCAGTTTTGTTTTGTTCTTTTTATCTAATCGTTAATTCTATATCTATGATTTTCCAGCCTCTCTCCTTGAAGCGCCTCACTGAGGGACTCAGCACTCCAAAGAGATCTGATGACACCGAGATATATAAACTCTTCACTAATGTTTTGACAATACACCCCCCAAAAGTAAGTGCCTGCTTAGCTTTCTCAAATCAGGAATTTGAAAAGGTGTCTGCTGTATGCTAGTAGGTAACTTGATTACAGTATGTTTGGGCTGATTAGATTTGTTTGGTGATTTCATATGTTTCTTCTCCTCCCTATCATTTTTTTTTCAGTTAGTATTTGACTTGAATTTAAAGTGCGATTGCAAAATGCATGAACACAACAAGGGGAAAGAAAATTGGTTATATAAATTAGGGGATAAAAGTAAAAATTAACCCTATGGCTTTTGGGGGAGAACATATTTAGACTCTATGTATAAAACCATGCAATGTAGCACTACCTTTTTGTAGATGAAGCAATTTCAGTCTCCATTAACAGCAGATCTAAGGGAAGCCCATTCTTCGTTAATTTGGTTCCATTTCTGCTCCACCTAAACCCCCTAGCGTCCATGTGTAACTAAAATTAGTGCTAATATTGCACGATTTTATACGTGGATTCTAAATATGTTCTCCCCTAATTCGTACCTTAGGTGGCACAGATGTGGAACTAAATTAAGGGAAAATTGACTTATGTTAGATCTGCCGTTAATGGAGTTTGAGTAGTTGCTCCAACTACATAATATTAGTGCTAGCATTGCATGGTTTTATACATGGAGTCTAAATATGTTCTCGCCCAACAACTATAGGGCGAATTTTGTACCTTATCCCAGTAAATTAGTCAGTTTCGTTTATGTGAATAGGTGTGGCTGTTTGACATTGATGTAAGAAGGCTGGAATGTAAAATTCATTAACATATCAAGGAAAAGTTTTAGGTGATTTAAGCGGCACTTTATTAGAACGGTTGAAGCTGATTGTAATTATTTTCCTTTAAAAGTTCTTCAGTCTCTTTCACTCTTTCTTAGGAAGAACCTCATTTCCATTAATGTATCAAACAATAATTGTGTGCTAGATCTATCATATTTGGATGGAATAAATTAGCTAACATAATGCAGGTATTGATTATTAAAACATAAGAAAGCCTGTTGTTTTTGGGGCAACACTATAAGCCTGAGATTACTCTGTTCTGTCCTAACTACCTTTGGTGATTGTTCCTTTCTTGGACCATTGGATTCGATTCCAGTATTTTGAGTTCACTGGTGTCAAGCTAAGTTGCACGAAAACTTTGTTTTTGAAGAGTTTCCATATTTTAGGTCAAAATCTTGTACGAGATTTGGATCACATATTCGTAATTTAGGAAAATTGGAAACTCATTTCTTGATATAAAGAACTGACGCATTAACTGATCTCTTACTTAGTTTATTATGTGCTAATCACATAAAATTATATCCTTTTCTTTTATAGATTGTCTTCTTCAATTTTTTTTGTTCTGTGTGTATATATACACATATAACTTAAAAAGTTATAGATATACCCTATTTTTTATTATTCACATCTTTTTTCAGCATTTCTGTTTCCTATGTCCTTTTACAAATATTGTTTCTCAATGCATGTTCCAATTTCAGTTTCTGTTTTTGTTTCCAAGCAGCATAGATGTCAAGTGACACCACCTCCTTAGTTTTTTGGTTTGTGTGGCAGAGGAAGATACTATTATTACAATGATTAACAAATTTCCAACTTCTCCATATTATGGTTCCTTTTGTAGTCTTTAAATTTCATATATTTTGTGGTTTCATCAGTTGCTGCTGTGTGTCATATTTCTTTACTATCTTCCTTTACAGGAGGAAGACCAACTTAGAACATTCAATAAACAAATTGAGGATGACAGGAGAATTGTAACATCAAGGAGTAATTTAAATGAATTATACAAGGTATAAAGTTAATTTTATGGTCTTTCGAGTCAACATGGCATTTTATGTAGTTTCCACAATTTGCGTCGCCTTGTAGGATTGCATATTATGCTAATCAATTTGATGCATATGCTTTGTACTTTGATATTATAATGCAGGTTCTTGAGGAAAATGAGATGTCTTGCTTGGACCTGTTGCAAGTAAATTCTGATGGTGTAGTATTGACAAAGCAAAGTAAGAAGCTAGAATATATTTTAGCCAATGTTTGCACAAATGCTTCCATATTCCAATATGATGTTTTGCCGTGGGTTGTGAATTATATTCTACTGACTATGAGAACAAAAGAAAACTGCATATGAACAGGCAGCTGTATATTAATTAATGAAAAGTTTACATTTAATATGTATTGATGTGGACATATTTGAGTTTGATCAGTGACTGATAAAAAGCTATAATTGAAGAAAAAATCTTGTTAAAGAAAGCCTATCTAGTTGGTCAACTTTTGCCAATAATGGTTTTGAATTGTTTAATCGCTTTCCTTAAAATTACAATTATCTACCAGCTTTATGCATACAATAACATCCGTCCCAATAAATTTACTAAAGTATTTCATGGCTTCCTGACTTTTTTAAATGACTTGTTAGACACTTGTATTTGAAAACCATTCAAAATTGTTATTAACGTTACTAATAGCACCTTGATCATTTTAAGTGACATGTTCTTAAATATACATTATCAAGGATTATTTAGTGACCAAAATTATGGGTTGAAAATGCCTAACACGTGATATAAATTATCAAGGTTTATACAAGCACATGGGAAATTGTGTATTATTCCATTACCGGCCTGTTACTGAAATATTGTTTTCTGGGAGTACAAATGTTCAAGTTGAATTGATCCGGTTGTAATTGATATTAAAACATATTGTGTATCATCAATTATAAACATAATTATACTTGAACCTAATTTATTTTCATGATGACATGCATTATGAACATCAATCACAATCTAATAAAGTTGGATTTGGATAGCCTTGTATATGAGTTAATATTTGAGATTCTCCATACAGTAGTATTTTGGTGAAAACCACTATTAAGCCCTTGAACTATTTGATTTTGCTGAGCTCTCGAACATCTATTGTGCTGTATTAGGTTGTTGAACTTTTATTTTAGTCACATGAAGAGATAGAAATTTTACATATCATTGAGTACTTTATATTATAAGCTTTGAATTGTAAAAAAACATCCTCAATGTGATTCAAAATAATTTTTTTGAGGCTTTAATAAAACAAAATAGAAGTTCGATCCTGCAATAAAACAAAGTTGAACAGTCCTTTTTGTATAAGGTTAGAAAATGATGATTATATGGCATTATGGCCATCACATGATATGTTTTTTTTTGTTATACTTCTGTGTTCAAGGTGTTGTATGACACCCCTATTATTATAACCTCCAGTATGACACTATTATCAAGTATCTGTTACTGTCATTATTGAGTCATTGACCTTCACTTCATATACAATGATTGCCCTTATATTCATTCTGTTCATCTATCCAGTTTTGATCATTTTGTTCATTTTTCGAATCTTCAGAAAAGATAACTTTTTTTGCGAGTATTGCAATAGAATTAAATGTACATGGTGTAAATAAAATATCTCATGATTTTATTATTCATAAGCTAATGGAAACCTGGTTACTTTGAGGGTTTATTGAGAGGAAAACATTAATAGTAGAATATAAGTCATTTGATTAAGCAGATCTGGTTATATGTGTCAATTGAACTTTTGTATTCTAAATTTTTGTAAAAGATAAAAAAAATGCTGATAAAAGATTGTCTTAATAAAGGAGAAATTTACATAACATATTCGTGAGTAGTCTTTTCAATAAAAATGAACTGCAAATCCAATACTAATGATCATGCACACATATAAATTTTTGTTGCAGAAGCTGAAAAAGTTGTTGGCTGGGCAAAGAATCATTACTTATCTTTATGCCAACATCCATCTATAAAAGGAGAAAGATTGATCTTGCCTCGGAAAAGGTATGGATATTTTACATTTGTGCCTTGAACAACTTTTTATAAAGTTGATGCTAATTGTTTTCCTTTCTTTTAAGCCTTGATATTGCAATTGTGAGATTGAAGGAGCAAGAAGCAATATCTCAAAAATCGTCATTAAATTTGAAGGCATGTATTGTCATTTGCTTTCTGTTTCTTTAGAATTTCTAAGATCTTCGCATATATTTTGCTTATATATAATATATTGATGTTGTAGCAGAATTTGGCAAAGGATGAGTATGAGAGCAACTTCGTATCAGCTGTAGTTCCTCCTGGTGAGATAGGCGTGAAGTTTGATGATGTTGGTGCTCTTGAAGAAGTGAAGAAGGCATTGAACGAACTTGTGATTCTTCCAATGAAGAGGCCAGAGCTCTTTTCTAGAGGAAATCTGTTGCGGGTATAGTATATAGTAGCCAAAATTAATTATGTTATTTTTCAGTGGTCTGATTGTGCCAATTTTTTTTTTCAAGCCCTGCAAAGGAATATTACTTTTTGGGCCTCCTGGAACTGGGAAAACCCTACTTGCCAAAGCGCTTGCAACTGAAGCCAGTGCGAACTTTATGAGCATAACTGGCTCAACTCTTACATCAAAGGTATGCTCAAAATTTGATGCTTGATTGACTTAATTGAATATGTATCCAGAAACAATTTCATTTATGTGCTTCATGTTTTTAATTTTTATGCTATTCTTTGATCCATTTTCACTTGTTTCATTTTCTGCTTCTTTCTTTAACTTGGGTGATGTTATAATATGAACATATGTGAACATAGCTGGTTGTAATAGAAGAATTTTAGGAGCAATCAACGAAGCAGTTATAGGGATCAATATATTTGTGCTTGTGGGTTTAAATTTTTGTTTTGGATGTCTGAGTTGAGTTCTTAGATATTAAAGATGTTCCTTTTCATATTCTTTCTTTTCGGTCTGCCCTAGAAGTAGTCACTTTCGGTTTGCCCGAGAGCAATCACTTTCGGGCCTGCCTAGGGAGCAGTCAATTTTGGGTCTGCCTTGAAGGGAAGCTAGTCTAGCTCCAAGTTTTCTGGAGTTTTGTTTTGTTTGACCACCACCCTTGGAAGATGACCAGATTCTTGGTGCGTGCTGGTGTGCCCAAAATCTTCTTGGACTCCAATCACTTCCTCTAGCCTTTTCCCTCCAATTCCGGTGATAACCTTAAGTAGTTTGTTTTTCTGCTTTGTGTGTAGTTGCTGTACTCCGTTGTCTTTGTTGATTTCTTCTTGGATACTTGCTGTCCTCTCTTCATAATGATGATTTCTTCTTGGTACTCGGTTCTTTGGTGAAGATTGAGTTTCATTTCAGTAGTTTGCTGATCCTTTGCAGAAGATCAACCTATTTCTTCATGTTTGGATTTCTTTTACCTTAGTGAACAGCTTTGTGGATAAAGTTCTTTTCTGGATTTTATCATTATTGTTTCAATGGCAGATTGTTCAAGTTTGAAAGGTCATCCTCACTGTTCTCTTGGGCTAATCATAATGTAAATAATTCAGTGGCTTATTCTTCATCAGTCATTTCCTCTAGTCTCCGATCACTTCTAATAGCCTCTCTCACCTAACAACTAGTTGATGTCTTTACTAAAGTTTAGCTGGGTTACTGTATCTGTAACAAGCGGGGCATGATTGTTATCTTTGATCCCGCTTGATGGGAGTGTTATAGTATTGACATATATGAATATAGCTAGTTGTAATAGAAGAATTTTAGGAGCGATCAACATATGAATTATAGGGATTAGTGTATTTGTCCACTTTCTATTCTCATTCTTGTATATGCATTATTTATCTGTCAATATATAAAATGGAGTAGTTTTTTCCCAATTTCCAATTAACAAATGATTTTACAAATTACAGCAGTGTGTCCAAACTCTTTTAGGTAAAGGTTCATATAAAATCTTTAAAAGGGACAATGTTCTTTAAACCATAAGGCATTTTTCTTAAATTTTTTGTTTGGACTAGGATAAAGTGCCATGGCATTTAGGAGGTGCATAATGTGCATCCACATAGAAAATTTCAAACAAGTAATAATTTTAGAATTAGGATTTGCAGCTTTTTGTTTTAACATTTTCTTCCTGTTTGTTCTAAATAGCAGTTCTTCTTTTGTACCCTTTTTTTTACCTCCAAACACGCTGTTGTATATCTGTGAGTTGTTTTTGTTGTTGAATTTGACTGCTTATGGAATATTAATGAGTTTTAAACGTGGCTCTGTGTTTATGCATGATGAATGATATAGGCAGAGACTTGAGCTTGGTAAATTTATTTTGTGAAGAATCATGAAATGGGAGAAAATCACAATTTCTAAACCTGGATTGGGGAAGGGAATAGAAAAGGACTTAAGGTGTATATATACATGGGAGTGTAATGCTTGAATATCTTCTATATATACGTGATAATTGCTTTGCTTTTTTGTACATGTTATACTGACTTTTCTCTATACTTCCATCTAGTGGTTTGGAGACGCTGAAAAGCTTACAAAGGCCTTATTTTCTTTTGCAAGCAAACTGGCACCTGTCATTATATTTGTTGATGAGGTGAGTTTCTCTCAGTTTCAGTTGATTAAATTTGTTCAATATTGACTAAATTACAAAGTCACAGTATTTCCGTAATTATAGCCTACTTTTAACCTTTACTTCATTTCTAATTTTTAATTGTGCTCACATGTAAAAAGTTATATATATATATATGAAAGGAGAACCTAGCTTTTTAATTTATTCTCTGTCCTCAGGTGATGCTTCAATTTCGCTACATGCACTGCATTCTTCGTTCAGTTGATTTTTAGATTGGCTTTACTGTTTTACACCGGTTTTTCTATATAGATTGACAGTTTGCTTGGTGCTCGGGGTGGTGCCTTTGAGCATGAAGCAACTAGAAGAATGAGAAATGAATTTATGGCTGCATGGGATGGATTGAGAACCAAAGACAGCCAAAGAATTCTCATACTTGGTGCTACAAATCGGCCATTTGATCTTGATGATGCTGTGATTCGCCGATTACCAAGAAGGTGAGATTGCATAGGAGCATCCCTAGTGGATGCAAACTTCTTGTTACTTCTGACATTTTGGTTGTAACCAACCACTAGGGACAATATAACCAATATTAGTTTGTCTTACATAAAGTAATAGGATTGTGGGGGTCGAGGAGGCTCCTCTTGATAGTGGCCTCACAATTCTCTCAAAATTTACTTATTTACTACATAATAATTGTAAAATTACATTTTTAATCCAGTTTTTTTAATTATAAAATTTTGAAGTAACAAGTACCTCTAGTGGGTTGTAACTTTTAGGTGTTATTTATGCCTAAATGGCACCAAAAGTTACAAACACCACTAGAGGTGCTCTAAGGAAACACTATTTTCACTTGGAATATTATGGATTCTAGATTTAGTATTCTTTTTGTTGCTTTATACAGATCCTTGTTTTTCTCTGTGGCTATTTATTTCACTATAGTATTATTACTTATGGGATTACATTGGTGCTGATCAGAATATATGTGGACCTACCGGATGAGGAAAACCGCATGAAGATTTTGAGCATATATCTTGCACAAGAAATTTTAGAACCTAATTTTGAGTTTGACAAGCTTGCAAATGCAACTGAAGGATATTCTGGCAGTGATTTGAAGGTAATGTATGATTTGTCAGCATCAACTATGGTGGTTCGTTAACATCTCTGACTTCATATGCTCTGTGTTCGTAGAACCTTTGTATTGCTGCAGCATATAGACCGGTACAGGAACTTCTAGAAGAAGAAAAGAAGGTATACCTCCCATAGAATATGTTTTGAATCTCTAAATTCTTCTCATGTGAAGCTTGCATTGTGGGCACAATTTCCATATGGAGCTTTGATTTTGAAGAGTTTTCATGTTTCTTCATAACTGAAACTTTCAGAAAATTGTACTTTATGTTTCATGTCGTTCTTCTGTTATTTAATGAAATTGCTGATCATATTGCATTAAATCCCTTATTTCTTGCTAAATCATCTTCTTCATGCTTTCAAAATTAAAGAGTGCTCATTCTTTTCCTTCTATGCAACTTATATGTAATGTTTTTCTTCTTTATAAAAAAAGAAAATTTACAAATGCATCCCTTCAATTTGGAAGTTAAAAATATACTCCTATATTTTTTATTTACAAGTTTCTGCTTCCCATACTTTCACAATTATCAATTCCCTGTTTCTGTTTTTCTGTTTCAGTTTCGGGTTTGCTCATGAATTATCTCATGTTTCTTCACATCTCTGCTCACTTATTGTCACTTTAGATTTGTCTCTACCATGCAGAACTGTAGAGATTATATAGTACATTTACTAAGAAACGTAGTGGTAATGGCAGAGCTGACTTATTATTTAATAATATGATACTAGGATTTTGTGTTTATTTTTTACTGGTAAACTAAAAGCTGATTTATATCATTCTGCTCTTTTCTTTGTTCACAGGGTGGTAAGGAGGATGTAGTTGGAGGAGCTATACGGCCTCTTAGTTTGGATGATTTCATCCAATCAAAAGCGAAGGTAATGAATTTTATTTTATTTTGTTTCTGTTCTGGCAGTGTTTGTCAATATCTCCTTTTCAACAGAATAGAAAGGCACATTTTCATTTTTCAGTACTAAGAATACAAAAATTGCATTGATGTGAATATTCATATTATATTATATGCAGGTGGGACCATCAGTTGCGTTTGATGCTGCTAGCATGAATGAGCTGAGGAAATGGAATGAACAATATGGAGAAGGTGGAAGCAGGAGAAAATCACCCTTTGGTTTCTGAAACTAACATAAATTATTCTTTAGCCCAGTTCCAACATCCTCTACTGTAGCATAGAATGTTCCTATTTTCTTAATAAATTATTTCTTATTTTTCTATTTTTGTCTCCCTTCCTAATTCATGTGAGAATAAATAAGTATCTTGTTAGTTACCCAATTTTCTACTACTCACTGCAAGTATGGTTTGCATAACTGAAATGGATTTTAATACATGCTTACTTATTCCAGGATCTTTTCCGTCGTCAAAAAGCTACTTCTCCTTGTTAAATTAGTATCCTCTTCTCTTCTTAACTTGGCATCAAAACAAGAAACGATCCCTTTTGTGTCTGCTGATCCAAATTCGGCACTTCTCCTGGGGCAAAATCATGATTCATGCCTACTTCGTTATACATATATCAACTTGTGAAATTTACTTCGCATATTTCGCAATATGCGAAGCCTGAGAAGGTAATACTAATTCACATAATGACTTTTACTTTGCAGATTTCATAATATGCGAAGTAAAAGTCATGATTTTAAGCAGTATTATCTTCGCAGTCTTCGCATATTATGAAATCTACGAAGTAAAAGTAACATTAAAATCATAACATTATCAAAATTTACAACAAAATTGTAACAATAACAATATTAAAATTATAATATTATCAAAATTTCAACAAGATTGAAACAATAGTTTATACCCTAAATCCCAGAAGCAGTAGGAACTAGAAGCAAGAAAAATCGGCGGAATAAGCATCCTTTTGGGATGATAAATGTAACCCAAAGGGCGTCATACATAATTAACCATCCCAATCACTCCTCACTGTGATTAATGCTTTTGTATTCGAGCTATATGAGTACTTGAATTTGATATTTTGTATTCAACCACCTTCACAAAAATTAAGTCGTACGTGTTAGTAAGAAAAAGCCGATTTTGTTTCGCGAAAAAAGATTACGCGAAAAATTAACAAGAAAAAGACGATTTTGCTTCGCGAAAAAAATATTACGCGAAGAGAAAATTAACACAGAAGGACGTTTTGACTTCACAGAAAACGATTATGCGAAATTTGCGAAGAGAAAAAAATAATGAAACACTTGATGCTTTTCGCTTCGCAGACTTCGCATAATTTTTTTTTTTTGCGAAGTCAAAACGTCATTTTCAGCCTATTTTTCCTCACAGACTTTTGCAAAACTCATTTCGCAAAGTGATTTTCTGGAAAAAGATGAAGATTAAACAGTATACTTACATTATTTCTGCCTTTTACCATTGAAATCGACAATAACCATATGATAAATGCAGAAAAACACGAAGAATAACGCCGAATAACCATGCCTTCAATTTGCACAAGAAGAAAGAAACCAAGAGAAGAAAAGAAACAGGAAGATGAAGAACCATGGAATAATTTTCTAGAAACAGGAAGATGAAGAATCAAGAGATAAATAAAGGAAGAAGTGACAGACATGCTGATGAAGAAATTGGTGCAGATTTCGCAATATAAAGTAAGAGAGGAAAATGAAAGGTCTGGAGAATGGGAAGGGGAAACCATAGATAGGAAGAGGAATGGGAAAGGGAAGATGAAAGGTCTGGATATTTTGGGAAAGTCACAAAAATATAGTCTAGATATGTAATAGGTAGGGTAAGTGGTCTAAATACATTAATGGGTCTCCCATTTGACCCAATTTTGTAATTTTCCTATATTATTAAGGTAACAGTTAGGCTATGGTACACTAATGTCAATCCCAAACTCCTTACATGTATAATGGGTTAATACACATATTTGCCCCTGTGTTTTCGCGGAAAAACAGATTTACTCTTAAATCAAATAAACCCACAAAAATATCCCTGAATTTTCCATAAACCTACAATTATACCCTAATCTGACGGAGCTACTAAACGACGATGACATCAAACCTTCTTGTCTCCAAAAAAATTGGATGACGACAATCAAAATTCATTTGGTTTCTTATTGTTTTCTATTGCTATTGCTTTTGGATTAATTAGGAGATTTAGACGCCATTTTATTAGGTTGATTGAGCTTTTATGAAAATGAATTTTGACCAATCTGTTCTTCTAACTTGCTTTTAATCGAAATTGAATGTGCATATTTTTTTCTGTTTGTGATTGGTTGTTCTTTTCTGAAGTTTTTCTGGAGATAAGAAGGTTTGATGTCATCGCCATTTAGTAGCTCCGTCAGATTATGGTATAATTGCAGGTTTATGGAAAATTCAGGGATAATTTTGTGGGTTTATTTGATTTAAGGGCAAATCTGTTTTTCCGAGAAAACACAAGGGCAAATATGTGTATTAACCCCATGTATAATTCATAAATCCCATATTTGTCCTATTTAATTTGCAGGGTATTCTTATCTGTTAGAATCCATACTTAAAACAATAAAAACTTAACGAGATAAATTTAATAAACCATGCATAAATAATTTATCTACAAATTTAAAAAATACTCCAAATCCAAAAATTTATAATCAACCTTAATCAATAAAAATAAATTGGCTGAGTGGATAAAATCAATTGGTGAAAGTCAAATATATGACAGGTACCCGGAGGTATTTCCATGCCCTTTGTACATGGTACATGTAATCCGATTAGAGTCAGGTAGTGTCAGATACCCGTGAGTAGAGTACCTGTTGCCATCCATATTCGACGACCCTCTCTTCCTATATCTCAGCAAATACATGCGCCATTCACTTTCACCACTCAACGGCTCCACCTTATTCGAACTCAGTCACCCTTTACTCGATATCCTTACCAACCACCATAGCTCATCCATTCTCCTAGTCCTTTTTCAACCCAAACTTCATTCTCTTTTATGTTGGCCATAAATTGACTCTAGGGAACTATCAGGCTTGGAAAACAAACATTGTTGCAGTTCTACACTTTCTCAAAGCATATGATTATGTGGTGAATGATACGCCACAATCTCAGAAATATGTAACATGTGTTCCTCATGCTATAACCAACTCCTGCTTTATCCTTAATCCGTCTTTCACTCAGTGAGAACTAACTAAAATATTGTTCAGGCCTGACTCATCTCATCATTAATTGAAGAAGTTTTTTCCATTATCGTAAAGAGTATTAATTCTTTATTTGTTAGAACAAGCCTAGTTATTTTACTCTTATCATTGGCTTAACACCTTCTTGAGCCATCTAGGTTTTCCTTAAGAAAGCGTATGAGCTTATTTCTGAAACGCGACAATTACAACTTACAATTGAATTACATGCTCTAAAGTGTAATGACATGAGTATGGTTGAAAACCGTTAGAAAGTCAAAGTCATTGTTGGTGACCTTGCATCCTCGTGTAATCCATTTCTCCCCAACTCTTCTAAATGGTATGGTATTATGTAATATCGAGGATGAATATCATAATGCTAGTACGTCATTGACAAATTTTGTTGGTCCTTTGGTTGATTTCTAAGAAATGTATGACTGTTTGGTCAATTATGAGACTTTATTGAAAAGTATGACTCCGGCACCCATGCTTACATTCACCTCTAAAAATTCAGACAATATTGACACAAAAAAAAATTTGTAAATTTGTTGAATTCAATAAAGATGTTTTTCCAACAATTGGTCGAGATAAACTGTTGTTGTCTACCTCGCCAATGGACTTATCAACGACAACACAATAACCTTTGATTCTCAGACCTCCGCTGGGTATTTCACACAATCTGCCTCCTTCAAGTTATTTTTCCTCTTTCCAAAATAATTCTTACTTAATCTGTGGATCAGGTTCTGCAGATGTACTTGGGGTAGCGACTGCAAACACTCCCCTCCTCTGACTTGGCTTCTCTATCTGCTAATGTGCACTCCTCTCGGCCAGCTCCTTTACCAGACTGTAAGCTTGAGCTGCCGTCTTGTTGAACAGATTACCTCCCGCTGCCACATCCAGTGATGCTCTGTTAGCAGAAGTGATACCTGAATAGAACAGTTCAACAAGATGGTGCACCTTGAAACTATGGTGGGGGCACTTCCTCAACAACTTCTGAAATCTCTCCCAGGCCAGATGCAGGTTCTCACTCTCAAACTGCCGGAACAAAGTGATATCGCTCTTGAACTGTGCAGTCTTTGATGGCGGGAAGAACTTGGCCAAGAATGCGGCCATTGTGACATCCCAATCCGTGAGAGAACCTGGTGCAAGTGAACTCAGCCAGTCCGCAACATCATCCTTTAGAGAAAATCTGAACAGCTTCATGAAAACTTGTTCTGGTGTCACGTCCTTATACTTGAAGGTGCCGTAGTATTCCATAAATTTGTTAATGTGTGCATTGGGATCTTCATGGTAATCCCCACCAAACTAACCCAAGTTCTGGATCATCTGTATCATTGCCGGTTTGATCTTGAAGGAAGCCGCCGCGATCTCGGGATCAAGGATGCTTGAGGTCGCAGCAGGCCTCTTTGCCTTGAGCAGCTCCATAATAGACTTGTCTGCCATTGGTTCCTCTTCACAAACTTCCTCTAGGATTGTTGTGTTGAAGTTCTCGTCGGCTCTTTATCTAAGCAAGGCTGCCTGGCGTTCTTTCCTTAACCTGCGAGAAAGATGATCTATATCAGGATCAAACCGTAATGGAGAATGACTCCGAGAACATCGGTTCATGGTAAGCTAAACAAACAAATATGCCAATCAAAAGTAAACTAATCAAAATTTACAATAGTCCCTGGCAACGGCGCCAAAAACTTGATGCTCGTAAAGTATATAGCAATAAATAGGACAAGTGTATCCTATCGCAACAAGTAATACAGTGCTTAAGAACGAGATCGAACCACAAGGACTACTATCCTAATTAGTAAATTCAATTGGTAATCTATCTATTTAGCAAGGTTAAAAATCGAATTGGTGTTTAAACAAATAAAATAAATAACTAATCTAAGAAAACAGTAAACAGAACTAGCCGCAGGGTGGATTGTGGTTAATGGTAGTTACAACCTAGAAAGGGGAATCCATTGGTTAATTCCTATGAATGAGTTTATAGGGGGTTCAGGTTTAAGTTCAACTAAAGATTGAAGGTAATTGCCCTAAGTGAAAGATTGAAGGTAATTGCCCTAAGTGAAAGACTAATGTGATCAGTATTATCCCTCCTATTCACATGCATTCGGGTGACGGCTTGATTAGGCATATACCCTAGGTCATGCAAAGCATTAGGTTCTTTGGCAACTAAGGCTAAAGCCGTAGCCCAGCCACAAAGCCTCATTCCTAGTGGTCTCTAGCGAAGTCAGGTTAATACAAATTCGGTATAGACGATTCCGTGGTCAGGTTCTCATCTATCTATAATCCTATTTAATGTCAGGGTCACAGGCATTAAGCATATTATATACATAGACAGGCTAGTTGACCATTATCAATGCTTATTCTAGCATAAATCTTGTTCCTAACATCACCTAGGCATTAAGCATGCATAAACTGATCGTATCAAAAGCGAATTCTTAAACCCTAAACCCTAAACATTCATAGTAATTCAACCAATTTCATCCCCATCCTAGATTGGATGGGGATTAGTTCATAGACAAACTCATCACAATAATAATGCACAAGGGGATAAATGAAGGCATACTTTGATTAATATGTAAATTAAGATAAAGGGAAAGAGAAAGAATTTCTAAAACCCGTTATCTGATTACAGTATAAACAAGGCAGGTCGATCCTCCATCCTTTGAGCTGTTCTTCAAAGGAAATAAAATCTAACTACGAACGCAAACTTGAATCTAAAGCTAAAAATGTATTTAAAGTGGCTACAAAAAAATAATACTGTGTAATCTCCCGAAGAACTGAGTTAAGCTGTCTATTTATAGTCGTAGGCAGCAAACCTAGGTCTCCGGGGGTAAAAATATCGTTTCCCGCGTTAAACAAGTGTTAAAAAGGCATGCGTTTCGAGTTTCCAACTGGGGAGAGGCGTTTTTACGCCTCTCCCGCCTCGTCTCGTTGAGACAGAGGCTGTCTCATCGAGACGAGTGGCTGTCTCGTCAAGACAGCCTAGTGTCTCGACGAGACAGTGCCTGTCTCGACGAGACAGGCAACCAAATGGGCAAAAGGGCCGGGTTTTTCTCTGTTTTGGTTCTTGGGCTTCCGAATTCCGCTCCAATGGTCTCTGATGAATCCCAAAAGTGCTCCGACGGTCCCTGAATTGTGTAGAATTGCTCTAAAAGGCTCGGGTCTGGTTCGGGAATGCTCAAATAGGCCTAAAAACACCTGAAAACACAGAAAACGCCATAAATACTCGAAATTACTTATTTTAACTAAAAGCTAACAAAATGATAACAAAACTAAAAGGAAACTAAGCAAAAATGAACTAAAAGGGGTCTAAAAACCCTATACAAATGGGAGCTATCACATAACTTCTCCATTCCTTATCTCAGTTTTATTCTTTTTCTTAAAAAACCATCTTAGTTTTATTCTTTTTCTTCGAAAACCCTATAACCTCTCAATATCACTTCTAGTATAATTGACTCTCATTAAGATTTGGTGTCTTTATCCTTTCAATTTGTCAACTTATCTCCCAAAATGATTAAGGTATGTATAAAAATGTGTATAATTAAGTAGTTATTTTTATATTTTAGAACATTGTAAATGTGTATGATTAAGTAGTTATTTTTATATTTTAGGACATTGAAATTGTGTATGAAATTATGCATGAAATTGTGTATGAATATTTATTTAAAAAAATTATTAGATATGTTTTCCATAATGTCTCATACTAATATTTACTGGTGTTATTACAAATAAGAATTTTTGAAAAAAAGTAAGTTAGTAATATTTATAGAATTAGTAATTATGAACTAAAATAGATCTTGTTTATAAGTTAGTCTAGCTTACGAAATAAAATGACTAAAATGGTCCAATTAAAAGATTACTATATTAATTTTTGTAATATGCTCCATATTTACTAGGAGAATTAGAAACTATTGAGATGAAAATGCTAGTATGTATGTTTGTTATTAGGTAGGTTTTATATGAAATATTAATAGATTATGTATGTTTGAAAAAAGTTAGTAATATTTAATAGAATTAGTAAGTAAATTATATGTTTCACAATACTTATGATTTATGATTTATGTTTTTAAGTTCAATTTAGTAATTTATCAACGTTGAGTATAGAAATTCTTGTAATATGCCCCATACTAGCAATTTTGATAGGAGAATTATTAAATAATTTTTATATGTAAGTACTATATAATGACATGATATATTAATTATATCATAAATTAAGACGGGAATATGTATTTTAGTGGTTGTGGTTTTGAATAGGATTGGTATACCACATCCGCAAAGAGTAAACGACTAAAATTTAGAAATAAACCATCATTTCGTAAAAGAGCGATTGAGTTAGACAGTAGGAAGAAGTTAACACTAATCGTGTACAAATTGCCTATCTATAGGGATGATTCATTGTCATTATCTCATATGATTATATGTAATGACGATCATGTTGACTTCATTTACGATAACTTGAGCAGTATACCAACATATCGTATGGTAGAGTTATATCTTTAGATTGAAATAGTAACAGGCAACGCGACAACATCAAATATGCTCCCTGTATATAATGAGTTTGTCAATACCCATACATGTTATGGAAATACATGGAACATTGAAGGGCCATCAATAGCTGGAACAAACTATTAGCCCCCGTCCAATTTTAATTTGATAGATTACCAACCAAATGGCTCGTTTAAAGGGTATTTTTTCAACGTTAAATTATGGTCAGCCAAACAATAAACCATCATTTCGTAAAAGAGCGATTGAGTTAGACAGTAGTAAGAAGTTCACACGAATCGTGTACAAATTTCCTATCTATATGGATGATTCATTGTCATTCTCTCATATGATTATATGTAATGACGACGATGTTGACTTCATTTACGATAACTTGAGCAATATACCAACATATCGTATGGTAGAGTTATATCTTCATATTGAAATAGTAACAGACAACGCGACAACATCAAATATGCTCCCTGTATACAATGAGTTTGTCAATACCCAGACAAGTTATGGAAATACATGGAACATTGAAGGGCCATCAATAACTGGAACAAACTATCAGCCCTCATCCAATTTTAATTTGATAGATTACCAACCAAATGGCTCGTTTAAAGGGTATTTTTTCAACGTCAAATTATGGTTAGCCAAACGATACACCAACTCAAAATTTCCATAATAATGTTCAATACACAAACTCAAACGAAGGTGGAGGCAGCAGTAGTCAATTTATCCACCAACATGGATTGGAGTTTGAAGGCAGAGGTAGTCAATATACAACGAGAATTACTAGCCAAAATGGAGACGAACCTGAACCTGACCCGGTAAGTGAATACGGGGGTCGAGAAAGCATATCTAGCGATAATGATGCCGAATTAGATATGGAGGACGATTTTGATTATGAAGAATATGTTGATCATGAAGAACACGAAGAAGAAGAGGTTGGGGTTGATGTGCATATTGGCCTTCAAGATGAAAGGGTCAATTAATGGTAATATGCACGATTCACCTGGTATGGTTGCTTTCACCGTGGGAATGATGGATTTAAATATAGCTCTACCAAATGCTTTTGAATTCTATGGTATCCCAGATGTTACCCCTTTATCATCCTTTGTATTCCCAACCCTTGAATATTCACTTATAGAACCAGATCATGTATATGGAAATCTAAATGAATCAGAAGAGGAGGGAATATGGGATGGAGTTTCAAAGTAGCGAAAATGATTAATTTTTGTTGGTAAAAAGGATGTGCTAGCAGCAGTGAAGAAGTATTCAATGAGGAAGAATGTGTCCTACTCAACGGTTGAGTCGAAGCCACACAAAGTAGTTTTGAAATGTTGGCAATCAGAACAAAATTGTCCCTGGTGGCTAAGGGCAATACTGAAAAAAAAGATGGATACTAGATCATAATTCTTTATCATGGTCCCCATACATGCATCAGTTCTTGTTTGACACAAGATCATATGAAGTTAGACAATATGTTGATTGCAAATTGTATTATTGATATGGTTGCTAAAGATCCGAGGTTGCAAATTGATGTTATACAAGCAAACATCAAAACCTTGTTCAAGTATAACATCACTCACAAGAAGGCATGGTTTGGAAAGAAGAAGGCTTTGGAGCAGGTATACAGGAATTGGGAAGATTCATACAACAAGTTGCCATGATACTTGAACGCCTTGAGACATTACTATCATGGATATGTCACTCTTATTGTGCCCAATGAAACACACAATCAAAGTAATGCGATATTCAAATGAGTGTTTTGGAGCTTTAAACCATGTATCGAGGGTTTTAAACATTGTTGCCCAATCATATTGATTGATGGTACATTCTTGTATGGAAAGTACAAACACACTCTGTTGGTAGCAACTTCATTTGATGGCAATAATCATATACTTTCGATTGCATTTGCGATTGTTGAAAGCGAGAACCAATCTAGCTGGGCTTGGTTCATGGATTCTATTTCAGATCGATATGCCGGCATATTGAATGCCATGAACCACCCTAGCTTGGGATGGGACGAAACCATAGCATTTCATTGGTTTTGCCTCCAACACTTTGTAAGCAACTACAATCACACATTCAAGAAGACGGGCATAAAAAACTCTTTTATCGGACCGGTACATGTTCTACAATAATTTGCTGAATTTTACTAATTTAATATGATTACCTTTTTTTCACCATGTTTAATTTTTTTTATAGGAGCGCAAGCACAACTTCACAAGTTCCTAAAGATTATGGAAGCAATAAAGGTTCTAGACGTACACTCCTACAACTGGGCAATGGAAAGACGATTGGATCGATGGAGTTTATCGCATGACAATGGGGCTAGATATGGTAACATGACGACCAATATTGCCGAATGTGTAAATCGCGTTTTAATAGGCATTAGACAAATGGCTATTCAAAGCATCCTTGAACACACATTTGCAAAAAATGGTGTACTATTTTGACTCTCGTAGAAAGGCTTTCAGTGGCATGTTTGAAGCGAGTGATAGGGTCACACCAGTGTGTAAAGCTTTGATACAAAAGTATAGTCAAAGAGCCCATGGCCATATGGTGACAGAGTTCGACACACGCACTAGTCTCTGCCATGTGAAGACTACTTATGATCCGATCAAACATAAAAGGGAACAACACGTAGATAGTGAACCTTTGCAATCGATCTTGTTCTTGTATGAAATTTTATAATTTTTGTATACCATGTTCCCACATTGCACATTGATTTCTGGCAATATGTTGACAAAGAATATACCATTGAGGAGACATTACGGGTCTACAACTACCCATTCCAACCACTAGCTCATAAGGACTATTGGCCGACATTTAGTTATCCAGTATTGATTGTCGATCCACAATATAAGTGGAAGAAAGGAAGACCAAAGTCGACAAGAATTAGGAATGAAATGGACTTGATAGAGACAAGACTTACTAGTTACGTCTGCATCATTTGCAAATAAAGTGGACACAACAAGAAGACATGCCTAGATAGACCGGTGAATGAAGGAAGTCATAATAGGGCCGAGAGTTCGAGAGGAAGAAATGCTGGTTCTTCTTCTAGGGCATTTAGAGGTCATAGGATAAATTCATAGATTGCGGCCGTTGCATTTATTATATTATGTGCAAGTTGTATGACCTTTAATTAATGCAGGTGACATTATTATTAACAACTCCATAATGTTTATTTTGTTATTTTCAACGTTATATGATTTATTATAATAGGATATGGATCACTCACGATACAATCAGTTCGACAACAGAAAAATACTAAATAAGTATATGGATCCGGATTTTGAAACATGGTATGGTAAAAAAAACAGAAATTCAACACCACAAAAACATACTACCATTTGGTGTGCACCAATGCATGTCATATTTCATTCCTAATTGAACAAATTGAGTAACTAAGGCCATCTTCAACCCATTACGCTATTTCTATCTTCATTTTTTATTTTCTAAACATCAAATCTTATTTTTTCTCCAACCCACTATACCATTTATTACACTAAAAATAATATTTTCCACTTTATTCCATTTTACATAACACTTTTATTAATATTTTATTGTTTTTTTACATATATTATTATTATCATCAATAATTTATAATAAAAATATTAATTTAAAAATTAATTAAAAAATAAGAAAATAATATTATTTAATTTTTTTTTTTTTTTTTTTTGGTAGAAAAGGAAAAGAAAAACGAATAACAACAAACTACCCAGGAATTAGCCTAGGGAAGCTAACCCCAATCCTATCTTCTAAGAGAAGATGAGAGATGAAACTAGGGGAAACAGGAAGGGTAGTAACGCCTAACGTCCCTTCATGGCCCGCCGCCGCCAAGCGATCAGCAACACGATTCTGCTCTCTAAAAATGTGTCTGAACTCTACGAACTCAAAGGAGGAGCAAAGCCTTATAATAGCTTTGATGAGGTTGCGACTGTTAAGACCCATAGAATGATTCTCAGAAATCATTTTGATTGCTTCCAAATTATCAGACTCCACAGAGAGCCTCTTAACACCCAGCCTTTTAGCAAGATTGATTCCAGTAAGAATAGCCCAGAGCTCCGCAGAAAAGGAAGAACCCAACCCTAAATTCTGGGAGAACCCAGAAAGCCAGACGCCCCCTACATCTCTAAGCACACCTCCAGCCGCAATCTTACCGTTACTGAGGCAGGAACCATCAGTATTCAGCTTCACAACCCCCTCTCTTGGCCTGCTCCATCCCACGAGATGGACATCACAACACTGAGAGGCTCTGGCAAGGGACTCTCCTTTGAAACTATCGATAATAGAGAAAAGTTTTTTCGAGAAGAAATCAGCTAAGTTTGTCATAAAAACAGTTTTATCTCCAAAAATCTCCTCGTTTCTCCATTTCCAAACTTGGTGACAGATAATAGCAAAGAAAATGTCACCATGCTCCTTATAAATAATATTATTTAATTAATAATACATTTAAGTAGAAAATATAAAAAAAAATTTTAAATAATATTTTAGTTTATGAAATATAATTTGAATCAACCAAAATAATATTTTAAAATAATAAATATAATATATATATATATATATTAATATTAATATATTTCCACCAAAATAAATTTTGGTGGAAACCAAAATCAACCAATTTTGGTTGATTTTGGATTTCTATGCCAAAATGGCATAGAAATTTGGTGGTGGTTGGAGAAACCAACCACCACCAAAGTGGCATTTCCAACCCTCATTTGGTGAGGGTTGGAGATGCTCTAAGTGACTGACTTGGCCACCTAAAGTGGAAACCTCAGTAATTAATAGACTATACAAAGGATTTATGGAATTCATTCTACAGAACAATGACACAAATAGGGCTGTAATCGAGTCGAGCCGAGCTTTGGCTTGTTCAAGCTCTGCTCGCTATAAAATTAACGAGTTCGAGCTCGAACTGAGCTTGCTATAAAATTAACGAGCCGAGCCCGAGCCGAGCTTTGGCTTGGTCAACGAGCTTGAGCTGAGCTTCGAGCTTGTTTCGAGCCCAAAATCCTCATTTGGACTTGGTTCGTTAAGAAAATTATCTAACCATGAATTGTTTGTGAGTAAATTGTTAATTATATTTGTGAAGTTTACTCACAAATAACTCTTTAATTGTGTACATAAACAAGCTCACAAGCAAAGTTCGTGAATAAATAAACAAGATGCTTACAAATAGTTCGTCTATTGCTCATTTATTATGTTTGTGAACCAACTCATCTAATAGCAAATGAAATAATATTAAGTTTGGATATTTGTGAACTAACACAAAACTATATAGTTTTCTACAAAACTAAAATTTGTTCATAAATGTTCTAATCGAGCATGCTCGCGAGTTTTCGAGCCGAGCTTTGGCCTGCTCAATCTTGGCTCGTTTACGAACCGAGCCAGTAAATTGTGTTCACGAGCGGCTCGTTTACAAATCGAGCCGAGTCGAGCCGATCACCGAACCGTTCATGAGCGGCTCTGTTCATTTACAGCCCTAGACACAAAGATGCAGCGCTATTAGATTAGTGGATATGCATTTTTTGTTGGGGAAGGATTCATTTTTATTTTGAAATCATGCTTTAAAATATTGATCACTTGTGGTCTAATGAAGTCATTTCAGTATAGTGAATGGATAAATAACAATAAGCAAATATATAGTAAACGGATCCACAATCTAGGTGTTTTGAGTATTATGTGGGAGTTCTATTCCAAGATTTGGTTCCTTTGAAAGTCTAGTTCAATGCATTGCCTTTCTTTATAGTAAATATTTTTAAAGGGATTTTCAAATGTAGATGCCTATTTTGCAAGGAAAAATATATGCTTTCACCAGCTACTCTATAAGGAAAATAGATATGCTAAGGTATTAAAGTTAGTGTTTGTTGGAGACATTTTCACTAGAATACATTCAAGATGGATAAGAGTTCATATATTATATTAGGGATACTATTATAGCTTATGTGGAATTCACTAATAAATAAAACCAAAATATAACTAAATAGATGTTGCCTTAAACTATTTATAGCCGATAGGGAGCTCAAAGTAATACATTGCATTTTGTTGTATGTGATTAATCCAAATGAAAATAGAATAAAGGTAATTAAGAATTCACATAAGAAACCAAAAAAAGAAGAATAAGGAAGAAATACCGAAGGAAAAACTTACGACAACTTTGCGAACCGAAGCTTTCTCGAGAAGATTCGTACGCGGATAAATGGTCAACAGCTTTGCATCATTAGGTAAAATCGACATATGAGCAATGTCTTCGGTATGCCTCGGAAGTGCAGGGATATACACTCTCCAAAGACTTAGTGCCACAACTGTGAAATTTCAAGTTCAATATAACTTTAAATTGGAATTGCAAATTCAAATTCATAATCAAATATGAAAAATGAATTTAGAAGGGCCTACCTCAGGACGGTCATATTTATCATATGTTTTCAGCGTTTCCCAGTCAATTATACTGGTAACTTGGTTTAATGTTTCCAGATTCACTCCGAGATGAAGGGGGCATCTTTTACTGGCTTTCTTTCGGGCTCTTTCTTCCTTGTACATTTTCAGTTTTTTGGTTGCCAGTTCCTTCAGATCTATCACTTCAATAGGTCTTGCACATTTCACAGCGAAGTGTGAGTCTTCACGAACTGGAATCTGAATTCTCTTTAGGTGGCAATTTTGGTTAAGTTGTGGATTAATTTCTTCCATTCTGATGGCTTCTTCAGTATCAGATATATCTGAATCAGAATAATCTAGTGTGCTGGAAGGTTTTTCTGGAAGCCTGCCTTTGAGCTTGGTTTGCTTAGGCCCCTTTGAGCTCTCACCTTGAGATGGGGCGACAACTTTGGTTGAAGCAGCAACTTGAAGGGGCTGGGAGTGATCAGGTGCAGAATATACAGAATATATTTCTATATTCTCGGTAGTTTCCTTATTCGGAAAGATTGGAGTTTCCCCGCATTGCCCTGGTGAAAGAGGCATTCTTTCGGCGGAGATGTAATTTCATTTAGGGTTGTGGAGCCGAATGGTATGAGATTCAGAATCAAGAGGAAGGTTTAGCATGTGAGGAGTAGTTCCTAGATTCAGCTGCACCTCTAGATCTTCGGATACGGGTGTCTCAGCAAATATTGGAGTTACTTGAGCTTCAACAGCTACATTGGGAGCTTCGGGAGCAGTATTTAGACTTGATGAGCTTTGTCCTGTTGCTTTTTTCGCTTTTTGTTCAGCTTTCACTTGCTTGAGATGAGCGATGATTTGGTCATGAAGGGTATACATTGATCATAATTACCTGCGACAAAGAAGAAAAAACGAAAAATCAAAAGAATACAAGCAAAATCTTTAGAGCCCGGATATGCAATTCCTTTGGTTATGCTAAAATATCCGTTTTTTCCCTTGGTTCAAATAATTTGGATCATGTCTTGATATTTCCACTGAAGTTTATAAGCGATGATCCGTTTGATGTCCACTTTTTCTTCAGGGCTTAGCGCTCTTTCAGGTTTCCATATGGTTTTTTCCTTGGGATTTTCATTCCATTTGGTGACGAATGGAAACCCCTGAGCATATGGAGTTTTCAGATCCATCATATTAGGCTCTATCCAGAACCACTTCAGCTTAAAGTCTTTAACACTTTGGACCTTCTTAGTCAAAAAGGGTTTTCTTCAGCCAGAAATAGTCCAATAAACCATATCTTCATCTGGTTTCTTAATTGGATGCCAAAAACTCTGAAAAATAGGTCTAGTTAGGCTATTGTCCAGATCGGTGCAAACCTTATCAAAACTAAGAAGTTCTAACCAGGCATTGGGGGTAATCTGGCAAGGGCAGAGATTAAACTCATCCAGCACAGCCATCATGCCATCAAGCAGTGGAAATCTCATCTCCCACTCTAAGTACTGAGTAAATAATCCTAGTTTGGTGGTGGAGGGGGGAAGATGAACCCTTTCATCACTTTTTGGAAGTGAAATGGTCATTTGATGAAGCCAAGCATTTTGCTCCTCAATGGCCCTAAGGTGAAAGGCGGTTAGGGTGGAAGGTTGCTCAGGAACTCTAGGGTTGATTTTGTGGGGCTTAGCCACTTTCTCAACATCATTAACATAAGTTTTGGCAGGTTGTTTGTTAGCATGAGCCTTCTGAGGGACTTTTTCGACGATGAAGAAGCCATTTAAATGCAGGAAAAGAAGAAACTTAAACAAAAAGATAAGGGACAAGAACTTACAAGTTTCAACAATGGCAGAAAAGCAACAATATTTGGGAGCAGAAAGCAGAAGAAAGTGAAAAAGCTCTTCCGTTCTGGAATTTATAGTGAATTAAAAGTAGATGAAGTGTTTGCATTTATTATTCCTTTCAAAACATCTGGTAATGATGACAGACATTTGAGAAGACGGCTGAGTAATTATACGTCATTATTAACATGCGCACCTATTCAGTGCTTTAATAGAGGAAGCCCTAAAGAGCTTCGTTATGGAGCTAGGGGGACATCTGATACAAAATTATTTGAACGAGCCTTAAATGAATGGGCTGTAAATAGGCTTTGGCCGTATTCTGAAGCTAACATTTGGGGGCCAGACTCAATAAAGCTCGTGAGCATACTTTCATTCGGCCACTAGATATCGAGAGAAGTCTCTTCGGGAGCTGCCTAGGATGACACGTGGACCAATGATCATCCTGGATTCTAAAGGCACGCTCCCCGAATTCACATTTACCACAGAATGGAAATGTAGGGTCCGAAGACCAATTAAACATTGCCACATGTCCGGGTACACACTATTTTGCCTATAAATAGCTTAAGGATCAACAGTTACAGGTACATAATTCATAATTCATAATTCACTCTTTTACTTCATTGCTCTAAAGTTGCACTACAAAAAAAAAAGTGCTTTACCGATGAATTTTTTATACTTTAGCGACAGTTTTAACCACCTGTATAAATATTTGCAACGGTTTCTAAAGCCGTCGGAAAAGTGTTGTGAATGCTAGTATTGCTATTTTACCGACGGTTTTTCTTGGGCGTCGGGGTAAGGTTTGTTAACAGGGACGTTTTCTAGGTGCGGTTTAAACCGCCTCTAATATCGATTTTCATTAAACACAAGACTGTCGTTAATCTGTCTGTAATCTTATATTTCGTCGGTAAATTTAACATGCAGACTTTTTATACGTTCACCGAAAAAAAATTTGTCGCTAAATTCCTGATTAGTACCTGTAACAAAATTTTGGCGATTGTAACCTCAATATTTAGTAGTGCATCATGTTGTTGAAAAAAAATATAAGTAGAATCAGCCTCATCTTGGCACCAAATATTGTCAAATTTTAAAGTAAAATTAACAATATCCAAAATAAACATAACCAAATTCTACAATGTCTGATTTACATTTGTTGCTACAGAAAAGTGTGCATAATCAGTGGACACTATCATGTGTTATCAATTCTAGATCCGAGGAAAGGGAAATTTTGAGCCATTCTCCAAATATTTATTGATTTCAACCCATAAATCCAAACTTGAAGTTCGAAAACTTGCCATAAAAAGAGCCTTGTAACAATTAGTAGAGTAATCATAGCCCAAACCAGTAGAGCCAATGATTCGGACCTGCTGAGATGCCAATTGATAAACTTAGGCTGTCGATGACTGCCCATAACGATTTCGAAAGGCATCCGCAAAGCAAAACAGACCTCACCCACAACCATGGCAAGATTTCAATAATTAAGTCTGAATCTCCCTGAAATATTGATGAATCAAATTAATACCACTCTATCATGTGGGTTATGAACTTTACCTGTTTGTCAAAAGACAACGGAACAATAACCAAGATAGATCTTGAAAGACAATTAAACAAAAAGATACAAAGAAGCATAACTACTTTGGATTAAGAAAGAATATTTGAGAGGAAATATGACACTAATTAGTTTCATATTTCCTCAAATATTTACTAACTTTAGCATCGATCGGAGAGGGTTCACCGGAACTTCGAGCCTTTTTCTGACGATTGTTACTATCTTAGATCACCGAAGTACAGTTGGAAAAGAAGATTGCAGGAAGGAGAATATCATTAAGTATAATTAAAGTTATCATATTGTTACATTTTTTCACTATTACAAGAGATTATATAAAGAACATAGATGCCTAGAGGAATACAAACTAATAAAGCTAATGACGTGTTGTACAAGGAAATAGAATCTCACGTGATGAAGAAATTTTTGGTGCTTTGTTGAAGTGTTTTGTTATTTTACAAGTAGTTTTAATGTGGTGTTTTAAATTGTAATTTTGTATTCTGGGACATAATTTCAAAGTTTTGTATACTATATAGCTTTTGCATTTCACATTAGAGTCTAATATATTTTCTATTTAATAAGTCTAATACATTTTTTACTTACAAGTTAGAGTTTAGTCTGCTAAAACTTCAGTTTTGTTTTTGTAATAATAGTTAGTAAGTTGGAATAGGTTTTGTAATATTTGTAAAAAATATACTCCTGTGTAATTTTGATTATATAATTTCGGGATTATTCAAAGATCTCGGTGGGGAATTTTTTAGGATCTCTACGGGGTTTTTTCGGGGGCAGGACGGGGATCCCTACAGTTCGTCCACCTTCCAAATTTAGCCATCAGGGATAAAATTTCATCCGCCCCCTACCCCTGCTCCCAAATAATTCGCTGATTCTCCACCCCCGTCGGTATCAGATTGCCACTCTTATGGGTAAATTTCATCAATGGTGTACAACGTTTGTCCAATTTCACACTTTGATGTACAACCTTCAATTTGTCTCACTAATATATACGAATTTATAAGTGACCTCCTAATATGGTGTACAACATGTAAAAATGACCGGTCAACGCGCCACGTCAACAGTTTGACCAGTCAAAAAGTCAAAAATTGACTTACCACATTTACAATTACTAAAATACCCTCATTTGGGTTTCTTCCTAAAATTACCTTTCACTCCCTCTCCAAAGTATTTCTTTCTTTCTCTCTTATAAAAAAAACACCAAATTATTTCTTTCTTTCTCTAGATACCACCCAAATCCAAAAAAACCAACATCAAATTCAAAACCAACAATATTTATTAAAAACAAAAAGAATTACCATCAACCTTTTCTTGTTGCAAGTTTTTATCAATTGTTACGCTCTTATCCAATGGAACTCTTAATTCATTCCAAGTATTCATACTAGTCATATGTTCAATACTTTTCTCATGTTGCCCAAGTCTCTCAACAAGATGCTTCCAATCATTATGTCCATCATTTGCTAACAAAGATTTGTTCGTACTAGATTTGAACAATTTACAACAAAAACAATAAACTTTATCAACATGTTAATAAACCAACCACTTTCTATCACGTATCTCACCATTGCTTAGTTTTCTAGAGTATAAGGCATATGAAAAATGTCTAGACAACTTGTCTAAAGGAAAACTCAAATTCTCTTCCCTTATAGGCCCCTTTTCAACTAAAATGTCCCTTTCCTTATTATCAAGACTTTCTCAATTTCTAGGATCGTAAATATCATTAAAAGGATGGATTGTTTGTTCTTTACCAACATCGGGATTTTCAGACACCTCATTTACCTCACTCAAATCATTAGCATTATTGTCACTAATATCATTTTCAACCAAATTATCTATTGACTCGTCCACATTAGTTGCACCTTTCCCATTATGATTCTCATTCGAATCTTTCTTCTTAACTATAAATTTATCAATAGCTCCTTGTTGTGATTTTACTAAAACATCTAATCGTTTTCTCTTTTTTCTTTTTTCACTTCTGGACAAATGCTTTTTAGAAAACATCTTATGTTTTAAGAACAAGAACAATTCAAATAAAATATAAAAAGAAAGATAACACCTTGATAATAAGACGTTCCCTCAGATTCTTCTAACTTTAATAACTTGATAATCAGTATTCAGTGATGATGCTCCTGACTGAACTCTTCAAAAAAATTAATAAATATAAACAATATCAGTAAGATAAACTTATCTAAAAAATCAAACAGAAAAATCAAAAGACTTGAACTAAATTATATGAACAACAAAATCAAATATCAAACTTATCTAAAAAATCAAACAGCAAAATCAAAAAATATAAACAGCAAAATCAAAAAATCAAACAACAAAACTTGAACTAATAACTAAATTATAAACAGCAAAATCAAAAAAACAAAATCAGAAAATATAAACAGTAAAATAAAAAAATGAAACAACAAAACTTGAAAACTAAATAAATAAATTATAAGTTGATTTTACTTACCAAGAGGAGAGGAGCAGCAAGCAACGGTAAAGGTGTGTGGAAAGAAAGAAATCGTAGAAGGAAGGAATCGTGGCAGGAAGGAGACGCAAAGCAGGGCAGAGGAGAGAATCGCGGATTGTGGAAAGAAATCGCCGAAGACGCGCAAGGTAGGAGAGAAGAAAAATCGCGGAGGAAAGAAGGAGACGCACACAACGGTAGGTTTTTTAAATTTAATTTTTTTAATAATACTAAAATAAAAAAAATTAATTTGGGGCCCCTGTAATTCATGGGCCCTGGGCCTGCGCCCCAAAATTCAAGGCCCAGGGCCGGCCCTGGCTGGAGCCCCTCCAGCCATGGCGGCTGGAAGATGAAGAAGACGACTCTTCTTCTTCTTCATCTGTAAAAGGATGGAAGGGCAAAATTGCTCTTTCCATCCTTAATTTTTTTTAAGTTAACCTACTCAAAACGACGTCGTTTTGAGTATGTTAACTTTAAAAAAAAATTAAAGATGGAAAGGTCAATTTTGCCCCCTTTCATCTATTATAAGTTTATAACACTTCTTTCTCCCCTTTTTTTTCCTTTTCCTGCGTAAAGTTGTGGATTTGGGGAAAATTCCCAAATTGCTCCACATTAATTTTTGAAATTTCAATTGCCCAATTTTTTTTTTATTTTCATTCAACTTCTAACTTTCAAGTAATTTTTTTATTGTTTATTTTATTTCTAATTTTATAATTTTTTTTTGGTAGGAAAGGGAAAGAAAAAACAACAAAAACCAACATCTAACCCGGGATTAGCCTAGGGAAGCTAACCCCCACCCAATCATCAGACAGAAACGGACAAAGGAAGTTCGGAGGAGAAGAGAAGGTTGAAATTCCCGACATCCTTTCATGGCCCTCCGCAGCAAGGCGATCTGCCACCCTATTCTGCTCCCTGTACACATGACAAAAGGAGATGGTATCGAATGAAGAACACAATCTTCTGATCTCTTTAACAAGGTTTTGGCTACTCAAGCACATAGCCTTGTTGTTAGCAATCATATTAACTGCTTCAAGGTTGTCAGAATCCACGAGCAGCCTTTTCAGCCCCAGGTCAATGGCCAATCTAAGTCTAGAGAAGATACCCCAGAGCTCAACAGAAAAGGAAGAGCCCATCCCCAGATTCTGAGTAAAGCTAGACACCCAATTGCCCCCAGCATCTCTCAGAACCCCTCCAGCCGCAATTCTGTCGTCCACAAGACACGAGCCATCCGTATTTAATTTCACAATCCCTTCCCCCGGTCTACTCCAACCCAAAAGATGCTCAACAGATCTCTGGCTAGTACTGGCTAAATAATCCCCTTTGAAGCTATTGATAATAGTGTTAATTTTCTTGGAGAAATAATCAGGTAGATTAGGAATCACTATAGCTTTTTCTCCAAACACCTCAGTATTCCTCCACTGCCAAAGCTGGTGAAAGACAACGACAAAGAGGATAGCACCATGCTCATCTGAGGCAATAACACACCATTAACACCATTTAACAACCAATCGTTTTTAGAGTGGGCAAAGAAGTTAGGTAGCAACTGGCTCGAAACACTTTCTTCCACACATTCTTACTCGCACAATCCCTAAGAACATGACAGATGGTTTCTGCCTGAACTTTGCACCTACAACAAGTATCCGCCTCAACTAAATGGCGTCTCTTCCTTTCCACATTAGTAAGCAACCTATTCTTTGCGCTAAGCCATAGGAAGCTCCTAATACGATAAGGAACTTTTAAGGCCCAAATATTCTTCCAAGAGATTGAAGGAGGGGTATCCAAGTTAAGACTAAAAGCTTCAAATGCAGATTTGCAGGAATAAGTACCATTGTTTGTAAAGGACCAACAGTGACTATCCCCATCCTCCTCTTTACTACTAACTTTAACTCCACGAATTTTCAGGAGCGTTTCCAGATTAAGGTAAGATTCGAATCTCGACCAAACCCAATCTCCCTCTGAATCCACCATATCAGCGATACTCCAGTTAGGGATCTCCAGAGGCAAAGGAGAAGTACACACTTCTGATAAAGGTATCTTATCAAGCCAGGTATCATTCCAGAAACTAATTTTATAATTTCTAAATATGATAAAAAAAAATCCTATTAATTTAGATATTTTTAGATTTTAGCTCAATCAATTGCTAGTGAATATATGGAAAAAAAAAATTCTCAAACAACTTTTGTATATAAATACACATCTTCAGTAGAAATCAATTTTCTAGAAAAAAAAAATTCTACTTAGTGGAGCCCCCCGATATATGAGTCCTGGCTCCGCCACTGATTATGATTCAATGTTTGGTATGTGGGATAGTGATATGGATAAAATAATACATTTTACTATTTTAACCTTATTTAAACCACATAACATTAATTTGAGAGATAATATGGATTTTTCCATCCTATTAAAATCGCAGGAGTTTATCTCACCTCCTTACACCACACTCCTCTTCAGTATATGATTTGAGGGATAAGACTCGTATCCATCTTTTATCTCCCTAACCTATCTCTAAAATAAACATGAGATAACTCATCTTAGTTTTTTTTATCCCTATCCCCATGTGTTTATCCCATCTAACAAACACTCCGAGAAGGGATGGTATAAGACATGAGGATAACTTATTTAGATGGAAAAGTCTAATTTGTTCATCAAAATTTATTATTTATTTCATTTATTGTGTTTTGAAAATTTAGTAGGGTTGTTCCAAACATTTCTCAAGTTAATTTTGATTTTGAACTTTTAAAAACCTAAGTTTATCTATATATTATTGTAGTATCAATGTCGAATAAAATTAACAAAATGTAATATATCATCTTAAATATATATATTTTTTTAAAGTTGTGCGCAATGCACTTACATTAAACAAAGGAAAATTACATCAAAGATGAAGAAAAACCCTTAACCCACCCCACCCGAATGTGATTCGAACCCATGACCTCTAGAGTCATAGGTAAGCTCTCAACCAACAGGCTAAGAGCTTCACCACTTTTTTGTGTTATGAAAATTAAATACAGTATTCCAAGTATTTCTCAAGTTATTCCATTTTTTGTATTTTGAAAATTTAAAACAATGTTCCAAGTATTTCTCAAGTTAGGTTGATAGATTAAATTTAATTAATTCCAGTCCACGTTGATACTGCAATAATATATACTTTCTATATAAATTTGCATAGGGGTAATATAGTAAAATGAATCATTTTATCCTTATCACTATCCTACAAATCAAACATGGGATAACAAATACCAAACGCCCCTACATTATCCCTATAGTAAAATGAATCATTTTGTCCTTATCTCATCCTTATCCCAATCTTTTATCTCTATCTCTATCCCCATAGAATATCAAACGCCCTGTTAGGGTTAGGGAGGATGTCCTCCCAAAAAAATAAAACAACTCGGATAGTTTCCAACGAGATATTCCAACATTCAGGTCAATTTCAGTAATTCAAAACAGATAAGTGTTTGAGATATATAAAGGGGAGTAGGATGCTTTTGTACAGAAGTGATGATTTTTAGTCTAAATAGAAAAAAAAAAGTCACTCCATGTCCAATAAGAGTGGGGTAAATTTTATCGATAGTGTACAACGTTTGCCCCATTTCACACTTTGGTTTACAACCTTCAATTTGCCTCACTAATATGTACGAACTTATAGATGACCTCCCACTTTGGTATATGGCCGGTTAAAATGGCCGATCAACGCCAATCAACATGCCACATCATCCTCTTTTCATCTCTCCCATTTAAAAACATGGGACCCCAAAAATGAAATGTCTAAAATACCCTTATTGATCTACCATATCCCTCCATCTTTTCATCTTCTTCCCTCAATTTCTTTCTCTCTCTAACCTCTCTCCAAATGATTGAGATCTGTATTTAATAAAATATCTTCTTCTTTCCTTATGAAGAACCAAAACCCAACTAGAATTGACCCCTTTCAACTGCAAACTCAAAGATTCAGGCCTTTTCTGGAGTGGGAATTGGCACGCGGTAGAGACAGTTCTTTCCGGTGGAACTCTTCGGCCATTACCGTCTGTTCTCGCCGGATCCATAGTTCAGATTTACGGTGTAAACCTTTTTGGTTCAATATAAAAAGCGAGGCCAAAATTTTAGCTGGACGAGTTTTTTTCCTTTTTATATTTGCTTTTAATAAACAGTCAATGGAAGTAATCGTGGGATATGGAAGTAATCAGTCTTAATTTAAATGTATCAAAACACTCAGAAAAGGAATCATCTCATGAGTAATTTAGATATAATTAATGGTTGATGATAATGATGAGAGTGGAAGTGAAAATCAAGTGAAAGTGGAAGAAGAAGAAGTTAAGGAAGAGATTGCAGGTAAAAATCAAAGTGAAAGTCGAAGAAGAAGAAAAGGAGGTTAAGGAAGAGACTGCATGTGAAAATCAAAGGGAAAGTGGAAAATGAAACACAAATTGTTTCTTCTGATGATTAGAATAATGAAAGAGAAAGAACGTTGGAGACAAGTTTTAGTTAGAATCCTTTCTATTGTGAAATGTCTTGCTAAACATAATATGGCATTTAGAGGCTCAAATGAAAAGGTATATCAAGATAGCAATGGCAATTTTGTAGGATTGATTGAAATGATTGCGGTAATGCGAGCCAAATCGACTTCTTCTTAGTAAGGGGTGCTTGGAGAAAGAGTTATATTGATTGTAAGGTGATCCCTGGTGAGAGTACGACCACCCAACATAGAGTAGTGGTGCTTGATTTTCGAAGTAGGAAATGTATAAGAAAACGAACACCACAAGTGGAGACTAAGATTAAGTGGTGGAAATTGCAAGGGGAGAATCAACAAAAAATTATGGATGAGATGACCAAAAAAGATATTTGGACTTGTAATATGGATTTAGATATAGATTCGATATGGACTAAGATGGAGCATAGTATAAGGGAAGTAGCGAAGGAAGTTCTAGGGGAATCTAAAGGTAGCATGCCACCAGGTAAGGACACATCTTGGTGGACAGAAGAAATACGACAAGCAGTAAAGAGTAAGCGAGAATCCTATAAAATATTGGGGAAATGTAGGACTGACGAGAACTACGAAAAATACAAAGAGGCTAAAAGGGAAGTAAAGAAGGTCATATGAGATGCTAGAGCAAAGGTGAATCGGGATTTGTACACAAGATTGGATACGAAAGAAGGGGAAAGAGACATATATAGAATTGCTCGGATGAGAGATAGGAAGACGCGAGATCTAGGAAAAGTTAAATGTGTGAAGGATGTGGACCAGAAAGTCCTAGCTGGAGATAAGGATATCAAGGAACGATGGAGGTCCTATTTTGATGACTTATTTAATGGAGATCGCAGACAAGATGTTGGAGATATAAGTATCCCTCACGATATGATAAATCATGAATGCCTACGGAGAATTCAAAAGGGTGAAGTCAAAATGGCATTAAGTAAGATGAGGTTGAAGAAAGCAGTAGGACCTGATGGCATCCCTATTGAGATTTGGAGATGTTTGGGAGAGAAAGGAATCGAATGGTTGACGACGTTCTTCAACAAAATTTGGAGAAACAATAAGATGCCATCAGAATAGAGGAAAAGTATCTTAATCCCTTTGTATAAGAACAAAGGCGATGTCCAAGATTGTGCCAACTATCGAGGAATCAAATTAATGAGTCACACTATGAAACTTTGGGAGAGAGTGATCGAATAAAGGCTAAGGAGGACGGTGAAGATCTCGGAAAACCAGTTTGGCTTTATATCGGGAAGATCAACTATGGAAGCCATCCATCTAATGAGACAATTAATGGAGCACTATCGAAATAAGAAGAAAGACTTGCATATGGTTTTCATTGGCTTGGAGAAAGCATATGATAAGGTACCAAGGGAAGTACTTTGGTGGGCCTTGATAAGGAAAGACATTTCGCGGAAATATATTGACATCATAAAGGACATGTATGAGGGAGCATACATGAGTGTACGTACTAGTGTTGGGAAGACTGAAGAGTTCCCTATTACGATTGGAGTGCATCAAGGTCCCGCACTAAGCCCATTTATTTTTGCCATCGTTATGGATGAACTAACAAGTTCACTTCAAGATGGTATACCATAGTGCATGTTGTTTGCAGATGATATTATGTTGGTGGATGAGACGAAAGAAGGAGTGGAGAGGAAGTTGGAATTATGGAGACAAACTCTAGAATCTAGAGGCTTTAAGTTGAGCCGAAGTAAGATAGAATATTTAGAGTGTAAGTTTAGCGGCCATAGGAGTAAGGAGGCAGGGACAATCACCCTAGATGGGAGAGTTGTTCAGGCATCGGATTGCTTCCGGTATTTAGGATCTACTATCCAAACGGATGGAGAAGTATATGGAGATGTTGCTCATAGGATTAAATCTGGTTGGTCGAAGTGGAAGAGTGATACGGGTTTCCTTTGTGACCCCGACATGCCTAATAGATTGAAGGGAAAATTCCACCGCACGGCAATCAGACCAGCATTGTTATATGGTACGGAGTGTTGGGAAGTGAAACACTGTCACATCCATAAGATGTCGGTGGCGGAGATGCGTATGTTGAGATGGATGTGTGGTCATACAAGAAAGGATCGGGTGAGTAATGAAATAATTAGGACAAAAGTAGGGGTTACATCTATTGAGAATAAGATGAGAGAAAACCGACTAAGGTGGTTTGGCCATGTGAGACGTAGAGCGCTTGATGCACCGGTTAGGAGGACCGAAGAGTGGCAAAGGGATGTAGTGGTGAGGGGTAGGGGAAGACCTAAGCAAACTTGGAGGAGGGTGATCGAGAGTGATATGAGTTTACTGGGAATTGAGGAAAATATGGTAGTGGATAGGATGGAGTGGAGGGAGCGAATTTGTGTCGCTGGCACGACTTGATTTCACGATTTTATATAATGGTTCATGTTAGCCGACCCCGAATCATTTCGGGACTAAGGCTTTGTTGTTGTTGTTGTTGATTGAAATGATTGCGGAATTTGATGTTGTAATGCAAGATCATATACGACGTATTGAAAATCATGAAATTCACTATCATTATCTTGGACATAAAATGCAAAATGAGTTAATCTCTCTTTTGGCACAAAATGTTAGAAATTCTATAATCAAGATAATCAAAGAAAGCAAATACTTTTCCATTATTCTTGATTGTACTCCTGATGTGAGTCATCAAGAACAAATGACTTTAGTAGTACGATGTGTTAATATATCTGGTAAGAAAATAAAAATTGAGGAGTACTTTCTTGAGTTTCTAAAAGTGGATGATACAACTGGGTTAGGGCTTTTTAATAAACTTTTAGAAGTGTTGAAAGGTCTTGATCTTAGTGTTGATGATGTGAGGGGTCAAGGTTATGACAATGGTTCAAATATGAAAGGAAAACATCAAGGAGTCCAAACTAGGGTACTTGAAATTAATCCTATAGCTTTATATATGTTTTGTGCTTGCCATAATCTTAATCTTACTCTTAGTGATATGGCTCATTCTTGTGTTAAAGCTATTTCTTTTTTTGGGGTTATTCAACGTATATATTCATTATTCGCGGGCTCTACAAAAAGATGGCAAGTTTTTCTTGATAATGTTCCTGGTTTAACTTTAAAGTCTTTGTGCAATACTCATTGGGAGAGTCGGATTAAAAGTGTGAAACCTATTAAGTTTCAAACTCCTCAAATTAAACTGGCTTTGGAGGAATTAAAAAAAAACTGTGATGATGCCAAATCAAAGAGTGATGCAGATAGTTTAGTAAATGCCATAGAGAGTTTTGAGTTTTTGCTTAGTATGGTTATTTGGTATGAAATCTTGTTTGCTATTAACATGGTAAGCAAGAAATTACAATCTAAATCTATGTGCATTGACTCTACCATGAAACAGTTGGAATGTGTAATATTATTTTTACAAAAGTTTAGAGATGAAGGCTGTGAATCTTGTTTAAATGTTGCTAAAGTTGTTGCTTTTAATATGGATGTGGAGCCTATTTTTCCAACAAAACGTCGAATTACTAGAAAAAAACAATTTGATGAGAATGGTTGTGAAGAGGAAATTAAGACTCCCCAACAGTTATTTAAAGAAGAATATTTTTTTATTGTTGTTGACATGGCTTTAGTTTCTTTAGAAAGTAGATTTGAGCAATTAAAATATTTCGAAAGCATTTTTGGATTTTTATTTAATTCAAAAAAATTGAAATCATTAGATTCCGATGATTTAAAAAATTGTTGTGATAATCTTCACTCTACTTTTTCCCATGACTGTGTTTCCAATTTTGATTTAAATGATTTTTTTTCTGAATTAAAAGTATTGCAAATTACTTTGCCATCTGATGAATTAATGTCAACTATTGAAATTCTTGAGTTTGTTAAAGCTGCAGATTGTTATCCAAATGTTTCTATTGCTTATAGGATTTTATTAACTTTGCCTTTGACTGTAGCATCAGCTGAACGAAGCTTTTCAAAACTAAAGTTAATAAAAACTTACTTGAGGTCATCAATGTCTCAAGGAAGGTTGAGTGGTTTAGCAATTTTGTCTATTGAGAAAGAAATTTTGGGAACTATGGATGCTGATATTATCATTAATGATTTTGCCTCTCGTAATGCTCGGAGAAGTAAACTTTTTTAATTATTTGTATACTTTGTTTTGTAGGCAATTAAAGATGATATATATTCAAGGCTGGAAAAGAGTTAGAAATTGAAGAATATCAACATAGAGACCGTTCTTTAGTGGTTTAGAACAATTTTGATTATGTTTAGTATATTTTGGAGTTGTATTCTTAACAATATTGATTTTGTTTAGCACATTTTAAAATTACAACAGGTGTTTGGGGGTTGTTAGGGGGTGTCAACCTAATTGGGATGTCCGGCAACCTCTATTTCAACTTTTAAAAAAAAATTATTTTTAGAAATTTGGTATTAAAGGGCCCAATTTTATTCTCTCGCCCCGGGCCTACAAAAGGTCAGGAACGGCCCTGGCTCCAGCCATGGAGAAAACTCCATCCCTGGGGTTTTCCGGCGGGGCCGGAGGGTCGGGAGACCCTCCCCTACCCCCTGGCTCCGCCCATGATCATAATTGTCGACTAACATATTTGTTTCATTGTCCCAACCATTTATCCTTATCCATATTCCAATCTTTATCTTTATCCATATCCCAGTAGAATACCAAACATCTCGTCTAGGTATAACTTTAGTGGGATAAGAGACTTATCCCTCCATTGTCTCTCTCTCCTATCTCTCAAACAAACACATGATAACTTATCTCGTTTTTTTATCCTTATCCCACTACCTATATCCCTTCTAATAAATTATATTAATGAATTAAAGCTTTTGATAAAAGTTCAATAAGAAAAGAACAATTGGTTGTACGACGGCGTATAGGGGAAGTCTTGAACAAGACGTAATTAAACCTAATTACGAAAATCTTCTTGGAGATTCTCTCCATATAAATATGAGCTCTGAAAACGAGGAAGAGATACCAGATATTGAGAGCGAGAGCAAGATGGATAGAAGAATCGGAGAAGAAGAAGAAGAAGACCATCAGAAGAGAAGAAATCGAAACCCCTTCCATGTCGACGTTGAAGAATCAGGAGAAATTAAACAAGTACCTAATAGCAACAACAGTAAAGTTTCCGTTGAGGATGCCTTTAAGGATACAGAAATCCCGCCATGGACAAAGCAAATCACCATTAGAGCAATGGTCGCAAGCTTCATTTTGAGCATTGTATTTAACTTCATCGTCTGCAAGCTAAACTTGACAACTGGAATCATTCCTTCTCTCAATGTTGCTGCTGGATTGCTCGGTTTTGGTATGCTGAAGTTCTACACAACTTCGCTTCAAAAATTTGGGTATTTAAAGCAGCCTTTTACCAGACAAGAGAATACTGTTATCCAAACATGCGTTGTTGCTTCTTCCGGAATTGCCTTCAGCAGTACGTTTTAAATTCCAGATCAAGCACTGTTAATTTTAATTTAGGGTTTAGGGTTTACTCGTATTTGATTTTATGGATTTCCCTAATATTTTGTTGTTAGGTGGAACTGCGTCTTACTTACTGGGCATGAGTTCAAAAATAGCTGCGCAAGCGGAGGGAGGAAATACGCCCTTAAATGTTAAGAATCTTCAGATTGGGTGGATTATGGGGTTTCTCTTTATTGTTAGCTTTGTTGGTTTGTTCTCTATTGTCCCTCTCAGAAAGGTACATTTTCTCTTCTCAATTCTTAATATGTATTAATGATCTAATCAATTATTTGCTTTTAAGAATAAATTTTCTCACAGTTGAATGAAATCAATTGCAGCTTATGATCTTGAAATACAAGCTAACATACCCTAGCGGCACTGCTACTGCATACCTAATCAACAGCTTCCATACACCCAATGGAGCAAAATTAGCAAAGTAATAATTATCATTAATTAATTTCAATAATTATTATATCTTATTATGTGAAATATTTACCTTGTTTTTTCAATAGGAAGCAAGTTGGCGTTCTTTCCAAGTTCTTCGGTGCTAGCTTTCTCTGGGCCTTTTTCCAGTGGTTTTTCACTGCTGCAGATGACTGTGGTTTTGCTAGCTTTCCCAGCTTTGGTCTCCAGGCTTATAAAAACAAGTAATTTCGTTAACTTCCCCAATAGTTTTCATTAGCATTAATCAACAATATTAAAATGATCCTTAATTCAATTATTTATATTACAGGTTTTACTTTGATTTTTCTTCAACGTATGTGGGCGTCGGAATGATTTGCCCTTATATGGTAAATATTTCCCTACTTATTGGAGCCATTATTTCATGGGGAATCATGTGGCCAGCAATTGAGACCAAAAAGGGTAATTGGTACAGTTCTGAACTATCTGCCAGCAGTCTACATGGCATCCAAGGATATAGGGTATGTATATATATATTCATATATATATATATATATATGAAATATGATGAATTATTCTAATCATTCTAACACTTGCAGGTTTTTATTGCTATTGCTACAATGCTAGGAGATGGTCTTTACCACATTATCTTCATGCTAATCACAAACATAATTAGTTTAGCAAGAAAAAATTCCATTAATGAAGACAACTCTGAGGTTGAAAGCAATGATGAACAAAGGAGAAAAGAATATTTCCTAAAAGACCAAATCCCCATCTGGGCAGCATTGGTTGGGTACATTGTCCTTGCTTGCATTTCCATTATTTGTGTGCCACTAATTTTCCATCAATTGAAATGGTACCATGTCTTAGTAGCCTATGTAATTGCTCCAACCTTAGGCTTCTGCAACGCATATGGATGCGGTCTAACAGACTGGTCACTTGCATCAAACTATGGGAAATTTGCAATTATCATATTCAGTGCTTGGGTTGGGCATGATGGGGGAATAATTGCAGGACTTGCTTCTTGTGGTGTAATGATGAGCATAGTTTCAACAGCATCTGATTTAATGCAAGATTTCAAGACAGGTTACATTACACTTTCCTCGCCCCGTTCCATGTTTTTCAGCCAAGTAGCCGGAACAGCAATGGGATGTGTGATTTCTCCATTGGTGTTCTGGTTCTTCTACAAAGCCTATCCCAACTTAGGCCAAGCAGGCAGCAAATATCCTGCACCTTATGGCCTGATTTACCGGGGAATCGCCCTTCTTGGTGTAGAGGGTATCAATTCACTTCCGAAAAATTGCCTCAAACTATCCATTGGATTTTTCATCGGAGCTATGGTTATTAATGGCATTAGAGACCTGTTAAAAAGATATGAAACCAAGTACAGAATTCACAGGTTTGTTCCTAGCCCAATGAGCATGGCGATTCCGTTCTACATTGGGGGTTACTTCGCCATAGATATGTGTATTGGAAGCTTGATTTTGTTTGTATGGGAAAGGCTGAACAAGGAAAAGGCTGATAATTTTGCTCCAGCACTTGCTTGTGGTCTCATATGTGGTGATTCCTTGTGGGGAATTCCAGCATCTATACTTTCTCTTGCTGGACTTAGTCCTCCTATTTGCATGAAGTTCCTTTCTTCTACTGTTAATTCCAGGGTTGATAATTTTTTGGGGACCTAATTACTTTTATTGCTTCCTTAATTAGTTTCTTTTTCTGTTGATTCTTCTATTCAAATGTTAAATACCTTAGATTAAATAGTAATGGTATTTCCTTCGGAATATGTTTCTACAGTTCATTTGAGTATAATGTTTCTTTTATAAAGTTTTTCTTTTTTTAAGGGATTTATAAAGTTTCTTACTATGAATTTCTAGCATTTATACGACTACATATTTATTTTGTTATTGTTAGTAAATAATATATTGATCAATGACTTTGTACATACTGATCAACATAACAATTTAAAAATATAACTATTATTATAGTAAATAATTTATTAATGAATGCGTTTGTCACTATATCATTTTCTCTTTCACATGACACAAGATACGTAATAGATATTTGTTTTTATATCGTCTGATTATTTTTCGTGACAGTATATTAAAATTCTGTCATCCAAAAGCTTAATTGAAAATGCGCTCGATTCACACGATGCCTTCCGATGACACAATCCGCGCGTTTTCGTTAAAATTTACTTGCTCATGAGATGACAACTGTAATAAATGACCGTCATTGTATGCGGAAAACAAAAAAAACGGCAAATGACATATTTCACTTACGCGGCCATATACTAAATTTAGGCGCTCGATCGTTTGACTGAAATTTCTCAGCTCATATATAAACCTCCACTCTCATCCCAAACCCCATTTTAGGTTACGCAATCTTCATCACTCTCTATTTCCATGGTTGCTTTCTACTTTCAATCACTGGAAGTGAGCTCGAAACACGGTACTGGTAAGCCATATTTTCTTCGTTCCTAGATGTATTAGAGTTTCATTGTTCCTTACTCTATCTTTTCCTCATCTGATTGACTCTTGTGTATGTGGATTTCAGCAGCTGGAATAAGGATCTATTAATTTTCAGACCTATCGTTGAAAGGGTTAGATCTCTCGCTTAGATACGCTGATTTTATTGTATTCATTGTTAGATTCACTACTGAATAGCTTGGGTCTTCATCTTTTTTTTTTAACCTAGGGCAATAATAGTGCCTGATGCTGAAAATGTTATGAACTCATCTGATTCCTTTTTATTTGAACATAATATTTGCAGGGATAGTAAGAATGCTTAAGTATATGGGAAGGCTGGCTGAAGAGATTGCCAATCAGATCATGCATTTAGCATATGGGAAGATTTCTTTAACTTATTAAGTATATATTATTGTTATGTTGGTTTGAACTGATTTCTTGCATGTATGATGTTGTTGTGGGTGATTGGGCTGAGATAGGTTTACAATATATCTTCCACTTGGCTTGTTATCTGATTGAGTATGTGTATGAAACATGATGGCTTGTTTATGCTTGATGTTCTGTTTAGGAAGCTAGAACTGATTGAGTATGTACATAGATGTTCATTGTGCTTGGCCACACTAAACTGATTGAGTATGTATATGTGTATAAAGCACGTTTATGTTTGATGTTCTGTTTAGGAAGCTAGAACTCATTGAGTATATATATTGTTATGTTGGCTTGAACTAAATGATTACATGTATGTTGTTGTGGGTGATGCTGAAATAGGTTTACTATATATCTTCCACTTGACATGTTATCTGATTGAAACCATTCAGAATGGTGATGGGTTTTCGATGCTATCAGCATAAGTTATGAACTTGTGGTTAGAGCATCGCAAACTTCATCACCGTGCTCACCTTTCAACGAGTACAATCCAAGTGGCAAGTATATTGTAAAGGGTTATGTATATGCATTGCTATTAACTGATTGGTTGAATACATTAACCGTGCATGAAGTGATTGGTATGAATGTGAGTTATATTGCTATGAAATGATGGGTATTAACTGATTGGTTAGATAGAACTGTTTAGGAAACTAGAACTCATTGAGTTTGTGTATGAATGTTCATTGAGCATGTGGCTGATTAGGCATACTCTTAAGCTTTGAATGTTCATTGCGATTGACCATACTCTTATACCTATGAGTTATACTGCTAGAACTGACTGAGTGTGTGTATATGTATGAAGCATGTGTTTATGTTTGATGTTCTGTTTAGGAAGCTAGACTGATTGAGTATGTGTATGAATGTTCATTGGGCATGTAGTTGATTAGGCATAGTTTAAAGCTATAAATGTTCATTGTGATATGGGTTTTTAACTTAGGGCAATATAGTACCTGATGCTGAAAATGTTATGAACTCATCTGATTCCTTTTTATTTGAACATGAGTTATGCTGCTGAGATAGGTTTACAATATATCTTCCACTTGGCTTGTTATCTGATTGAAACCATTTAGAATGGTGATGGGTTTTCGATGCTATCAGCATAAGTTATGAACTTGTGGTTACAGCATCACAAACTTCATCACCGTGCTCACTTTTCAACTAGTACAATCCAAGTGGCAAGTATATTGTAAAGGATTATGTATGTGCATTGCTATTAACTGATTGGTTGAATACCTTAACCATGCATGAAGTGATTGGTATGAATGTGAGTTATATTGCTATGAAATGATTGAGTATGTGTATGAAGCATGTTTATGTTTGATGTTCTGTTTAAAAAGCTAGAACTGATTATGTGCATGCATGAAAATGTTCATTGAGATTGGCCATACTCTTACGATGTTCCTTTTCACTTGGATTGTTAACGTAAAAAAAAACATTCAGCATGGTGATAGGTTTATGATGCATTCAGCACAAAGAGAATCCCTTATGGTGACATCATCATAAACCTCATTACCAAGTTCATTGTTCAACGAGTACAATCCAAGTGACAGGAACATTGTAAAAGGGTCATTGAGCATGTATGAAGCATGTAGTAATGGGTAAATTTAGGCTACTTGCATATTCTGATATGGCTTGCAAATGATAAGATGTCTTTTGATATGATTTGAATATACATATATATACATATGAACTGAATAACAAACCCTACGTTATATTACAAAAGGGGGGTGAGTGTTGCCTTTCGATTCTCCTTCAAATTCCAAATCTCCTTTACTATCTCATAGTAAAGATAGTAAAGGAAATTTGGAATTTGAAGGAGAACCACATTTGGAGCTCATATGTAACACCCTAGACGTATAATTTTTCTTAAACTAAGTTATTCATTAGATAAAAGCATATAGTCCAGTCTAACCTTCACTTCAACTAGCTGGAAAATTTAGCGATTTATATGAGTCGCAACTCAGTGAATATAAACAAGGGTAAATTTCAAATAAAACCCTTGTGGTTTAACTAATTTTCAGATAAATGATTGTGGTTTACTTTTTGTCAAAACGAGAATTGAGGTTTTCAGCTTTAGCAAAATAAAGACTTTTTCGATTGATACTATTAAAATCACCATTGACGACTTCAAAAATTACATATTTTAAGAACTACTAATATTCTAAGCAACTTTAATTCTTCAACTTTTTTATTTTGAGATTGTTTAGATGATGTTTGGTAAAGAGAGATAAAGTTAATGTTTAGAGAGATAAAGTTCCAAAAAAGATGATTTTCGAAAATCGAAAATGTAGTTCCATAAAAAATATGATATTGAACAACTTTAATTCTTGAAAATTTTCATTTTCAGGTCGTTAAAGATGGTTTTAATAGTATTATCCAAGTGTGAAACCTCAATCCTCGTTTTGACAAAAAGTAAACCACAGTCCTTTATCTGAAAATTAGTGAAACCACAGGGGTTTTATTTGAAATTTACCCTATAAACAATCAATGAATACCAATCACGTAAACAAGTCTCTCACCCAAGTCATACAAATGCAAATGAATGAACCGTTTATTAATGTTGTGACACCACCAGCCAGTCACTAACTGGGATCAAATAATAGGTAACAGGTATAACATAATCTTGTTTCGGTCCATGTAATCAAGTAGTCCACGTATTGACCGTATAGGTCCAAGTAGTCCAAATATTGACCGTATAGGTCCAAGTAGTCCATATAAATTCAAGTAGTCATAACAGTGACTGAACTGGTATGTCACAACGTCATCCATTTATGTTTCATGCAATCGTGTGCATATGTTCTATATCAATGAAATCACATTTAACAAATACAAATACTCATTCCAATCCAACTATCACAAATAATATTCAACATGTATCACATTTAACGTATACACATACTCATTTAAATCCAACTATCACAAATAATGTTCAACCCGTATCAATTCATATCTATTCAAGTTAATTACAACAATTCACATCAATATGTATCCAATCAAACGCCGCAATTCTCAAATCACAAACACAATTAAAAATTAACTTCACATCATGTTTATACTCACATCTAAGTCGCTAATTTTCTCGATGACGGCTTGTACCCTCCTCCGGAATATCTTCAATATTACGAGCACCTATAATATAATTTATCATATGATTAAATATAATTTACACCATCTTTAAACCCAAAAACTATTTACTTATTACTTTTTATTTTCCATTTCATTACACTTGTTTCCACCAAATGATATTTGTACTTATACTAGTATGACCTCTTAACCTTAAAAGCCTTATAACTCCTCTTTCACTTATCTTAATGAACTAATTCTAATTTTATTTTATCCTGGACTCATAAATTCATATCATACTAAAGTTTTATAGAATGTCCAAGTATACATAACTTATTACAACATTTCTCTTTGGGTCTTGTTTTAATCACAATTTGCATGTACCAGTTCCACGAAATCACTCATAACTCAAAAGATATAACTTCCAATGGCCTGATTCATTTTTCTACTTAAACTAGACAAACAGTAGTATACTATATCCAAAATTCAGAATTTTCTAAGCTCTGTAAAATTTATAACCGAATTTATAATCTGACCATGTGTCAACACATAGGCAACATAGCACATATGAACTTCTTTCCTAGTTATATCTTAACATACAAATACAATACCAACCAAACTTTCCAGATCACTAATTAAGACATATATGAACATTTATTATTTTTAACACCTCTCCAAATGAAGTCTTTAAAGGTTTCAAAAACATACCACAAGAACAGCTTCATGTATAATATTCAACTTAGAGCTAGTCTAAGAGATTATCCTTATCTCCTAAAATAATTAACCAAATTGTATGCAACAAATTTTGGGGTTTACCTAAGACATAGAATCAAAAATTTCTCTTCTTCAACTTCCTCCAAATCAGCTTCCAAAATTATGAAATAATTTGTGCAAGGTAGTGTATAAACATACTTTTCTCTTCTTCTCTTACTTCTTCTTCTTCTTCTTCTCTTTTTCTTCACTTTCTCACTCTTAAAGGTGTTTCTCTCTCTAAATTTTCTGGAGAGTTTGGATACAATTCCTTATTTACCCATGAGTTTATACTCTTATTACCACTATTCTTGTTCTTATCATTATTATTACTATTATTATTATTATTCTTATTATGATTATTGTTAATAATAATAATTTTGATCTGAAATTGTATGATATATTATTTAGATTACAATTTTAACAAATTACATTTAAGTCCCTATACTTTTAAGGTCATTCAATTTAGTCCCTATACTTTAAAACACACTTACACATCTATTTCATATACTTTCACTTATCCTAATATTATTATCTATATATATTCAATGACATAATGCCATGTAAAATATAAATATTATTTTCTAATGTCCCTAATAATGTCATGTAATGCATATGTCTATATGAAATGAAATGCATAAAATTGAGATGTTACATCATATCCACATTGCATACTCCTCAATCCATCTTCAGGCGAGTCCCTCATAATCTTCCCTATTGCTGAGGTATTGCTCAGCAACTTCTTCTTGCCCAGGAAATGGCGCCTCAATGTGTGGCTGTAGTAGTAGATCATATATGTGCCACAATATCTACAAAATGCATAGAATAATTAGATCACACACATGATTAAGTGTTTATCAAATGAACTAGATAAATGGTGGCATATCTATACCGTGGTAGTGGGATATGGAGGGTGAGTAAGGAGACAGGGAAGATAAATCATCCCCTCAGAAACCACGTTAAGATGAGAATAAGAGGAGACATTGATTAGTGTATGTGTATGCAATGTCATGTAGGTTCATATATCTTAATGAGATAAGTTAATATTACTGTTGGATGTCTGTTTGGGAACTCCAAAGGGTAGCTGATTCTGATTTCAAATACACCCATTTCATATGGGGTGTATTGGGGGCCTTTTATTCTGACCGTCCATTTAAAGAAGTTATCATCCAGAGGACCTGTTATCATCCAAGATAAGAAGAATCATTACAAGTAGAAAGAAGAAGTCAGGAAGAGTTAAAAAAGAAAATATGGTTTGACATACCATCTGTAGATACCCATTTTTATCTGGACCAATTTTTAAGTTTTTGATAAATTCGATTCAAAATTTGAACAATTCATAAATTATTCAGAATATGGAGTATTATCTCGAAAATAATTTATCAAGGAGAAAATTGTGTTATTAAAGCTAATTTGTCATATTTCGGTGTAAATCGATAAAACTATCGAATCATATTCAAAATATGACTTAATAGGATTAAGGTACAATTTTAACCTATTATGAATTTTATTCGAGATTTGGTCCTCGTATTTTGAATAAAATTAAATTTGCTTAAATATGAGTTATGATTTATTAATTAAAGTTCAAGTGTCAACCAAACAGATTAATATCTCAATTTTTATTAGTTCGTCGTAAATTATATTTGGAAACACTTATAATCTAAATTGTGAATTATAATGTAATATCGCATATTAAAGTTGAGAGAATCGACTTTAATTAAGATTTATATTATAATTAAGCGTTTAGAATATAGTTGATTTCTAAATAATAAATTATGACAAATAAATTTAAAAATTGAAAATAAACGAATTAACGACAAATGAACGCTTAAAATGGAATTTTTGGTAATAAACAAATATTGCATTATTAGTATAAATATTTCTCTTATTATTTTTGTTTTTACAGTAATTTTGACGGATCCAAAGACCTGCACGTCAATGTCTGAGATACCTAGAAATTCTCGCTTTAAAATTGAAGGCAATTTTTATATCCCCGAAAAGCAAGATCAGAACGCACACTCGATTTAAGAATATTCTAAAAAGTGATCAAATCATATTCAAGCGACTGAGTTATCCCATTGCGGTACAAATCCAACAAATCGGAAGTTCGGAGAATTATTCAAAGCACGGGTAATTGTCAGTTCAAGTCCGATATATTCCCAAAGCACGAGTAACTATCAGTTCAAGTCTAATAAATTCCAAAGCTCGAGATTTTATCCGTACAAGCCCAACAGAGTCTGCTTGGGTTAGAAATAATTCAAATTCAGTCCGAGTCCACATCAAAATTCGGGTCATAAATAATTCAATCCAGGTCCACATCAAATTCAGGTCAAAATCCATTCCAGCAGCGTGAGTCTGCAAAAAAAAAATCACAATTATAGGGACCAAATGACATTTTTGCCAAAAAAACTCAATAATTCAGCCTATTTATGAGAAACTTCTCGACAGTGAACAGGTGCAAGTGGGGAGAGACGAATTGACAAATCAACCTTCAAGGTAGGAAATAAGAAAAATACCAAATTCAATAATTGAGGGACTCAATTCTTACTATAAATAGGAGATGTCCCACATGTAAAAGGGGGTCTGAATGTAAAGGGAGGAGAAGAGAGCAAAAAAACACTTTAAATGTAATAGAGAGTTTGTTCCTCACTGAAAAAGGAAGGAAAAAAACACCTAAAAGGGGGAGAGGAAAATATATGTAATCTGAATGTAAAGGGGAGAGAGTTCGAAAGAGAGTAGGAAGAAGTTCTTCCTTATTGTAACAACATCACAAGCAATCAAAAGCAACAAGGTTATTACATTTTCAATTCATTCATATATTCATCATTGTTTCTTCTCCTTTCATTATTCATCACAAAGACATATCCGAACAAAAACCCCAAACCAGGCTTATTATGGAACAAACCAAAATAGGGATCAGAAACGCCCTCTAGAGCCGATAATGGCTCTGGTTGCATTTCTGAAACCCGCCTCATGGGTCTTACAAAACCCGAACATATAACGAAATCCAAATTTAGGCAAGCAAAAGAGAGGTTAGAAACAGGGTATATACTGTAAGCACCCATTGCAAAACCAAAAGAACACAGCAAAGCCATCCTATAGATAGTCTAAATCAAATAATTCCACCCGAAGCTCAAACAAACATAGCAAGCATCTACCTCAAATCAAAGACATAGCATACCCATTATGTCTCCAAGAGTTATTGGAACTCGCAAAAGGACCCGAAGAGAAACCAAGGTCGGAGAAAGGGGAGAGAGAGAGCAAAGAAACCCACAAACCTCAAAACTCACCCTTGCATGTAGATTGTATACCGACTAAACCTCCTCAGGAACTTAGAGTTCCTCATCAGATGCTAGAGTCCTCGCCGTTCCTAGACTTCGTACGACCAGACCCAAAGGGTCTGAAATTAGACGGAAATCGCAGGAGATAGATAGGAGAGCCTAGGAGAGAGTGAAATCGGGGAGAAAATAACTTAGAAACCATGGAGTCGATGGGAGAACGCCGATTGCCATAAGAGAAGAGGAAGAAGAAGGGGTATGGTTGTGGCTGCTGAAGTTTGTGGATCTGAATCCCTAAAAATCCAAATATAAAAATCTGTAGTTTCAATTTGAACCCCAGTTTTCTAATTGTTTTCAACCAAATCCCTCGATCCAAATCAAACATGCTAAGAGCATCTCCAACCCTCACCCATTTGAGGGTTGGAGATGGAAATTGGCGGTGGTTGGCACTCCAACCATTGCCAAAACTCCACGCCTCATTGGCGTGGAGTGACAAATTCAACCAATTTCCACCAAATGGGTGGAACAACTAAAATATTTTATTTTTTTAAAATTATGTAACTTTTAGTTAATGAAAATTCTTAATTTGTTTTTCTCAAAGTAATATTTTGTTAATTTAGGTTTAATTTTAAAGGTTTTTTAATTAAATGTTATTAAAAATTATAGGGTTAAGATGCAAAAATACCCTAATATTTTGGGTCATGAGCAATTTTACCCCTAACGTTTAAAATTGTGCAATTTTATCCCTAGCGTTTGTAGTCAAGAGTAATTTTACCCCTAACGTTGATAATTTGGGATAAATTATTTTTCAAATTGACCCAAATCATCAACGTTAGGGGTAAAATTGCTCGTGGTTAAAACTTTAAGAGTAAAATTGCATCATTTTAGACGTTAGGGAAATAACATATTTAGAAATAATTAAATTAAATTAAATAATATATTTAGAAATCATATAATAAAACTAACGATAATTAAGATAACGTTCAATTTGAAATAACATTAATTAAGATAACACTACAAACGCATAATTTAAAACAACAATAATAATAGTAAGCTAAACACGACACGATTAAAACAAAATGACATGACTATTGGAACATGTTACAACAATAATACTAGAGACATAATTTAAATAATAAAACGATATGACTATTGAAACACTAATCTATTCTATGAAAAATTATAATCTGGTAACTCATGGCTTGGTGGTTGAAGATTGTTCAAATAACTAAAGTTGTTCATGTTGGATGGCGGAGGTGGTTCAGACGGTTGAGATTGTTCTGCAATCCTAGCTTGCAAAACTTTTTGTTTTTCTAGCTTCCAGTATTCACGTTCAACTGGATCTTCAATGGCATTGATATCCTTCGACATTATGTAGAATTCCATTTTCTTTTCACGAATTTGATTTGCTTTGTCACGAGATTGAATTGATCTTTCTACCAAATCATAAAATTTTGGATCTTCTTCATTCGTGTTTTCCATTATTGCTTTTGATCGAGTTTCTTTTTTCTTTTTAAGTTTTGCCTTTTTAACTCCTAATGGTCTTTCCGATCCTGATGTGGAATTATTTTCATTGATGTTAATACTAAAATCAGGCAGACCTGGTGATTGTTGTGTTGGAAATTCAGAAGTTGGAGTCTAGGACTCCGATGATAAGAATGAAGACTGTGACCTTCTCAATTTCTTTTTACCCTTTTGGACATTATCGTTAAATTTTGGCAAATCTTTCATCATAGTCCAAACATGATCAAATTTGAACCCCGATTTCCATTTGATATCTGTCTTCATTAGTGTTCTTGCTTTTTCCATCTGAAATAAATTAAAAACTATTATGAAAGATTCATTATGCCTACAAATTTAAGCAACGAAATTAAAGAAATAAGAAATATTGACTATATCTCGAGGAGATGCACCACTTATCCTCATCTCTTCAATCTGTCGGATGCATCCTTTGAACTTTCTTATAGCCTTCTCAATTTTTCCTACTCGGGACTCTAATGATCTCCAGTTTCTCTCCTCCCAACTCATTTGTTTCCTTCCATTGTATGAAATTTCTACTTATTTCCACATTTCTTGTCTATTTTGATTTTGTTGGAGTTTAGTGTCCTAAAGATAATTGTTTTAGGATATAAATATTAATGAATAAATTGTTTATAGAATCATTTGTTTAATCAGATATATAGCATTAAAATGTAACTATATATAAAGGCACAAATCTTTCATAAAGAAAGTAATCCTAAGTTTGTTTAAGTAATTAGGGTAAATTCCAAAAAAAAAACCTGTGGTTTCACCGATTTCCAAATAAACCCCTGTGGTTTGTTTTTACCAAAAAAAATGAGCGTGGTAACGCCGTTACCCGAAAAACGAAAAATGGGTTAACACCGTTAGTTTTGATGACGTGGCAAAGGGTAAAACAGGAAAAATTAATTTTTTTTATTTTTTATTTTTCTCTCCTCCTCCTCCTCTTCTTCTTCTTCTTCTTCTTCTTCTTCTAATTTTTTTTAATTCTCTGGAAATTTCAGAACCTATGAAATCCATATGTTAAACGCAGTCCATAGCCGAAATCGCGAGATCAAAATCATAACCGAAATCAACAACATATTAGGCGATTGAAATCGAAAACAAAAACGATGAATTTTCACAGCTGTAGAATAAAAAAAAATGGTGTATGCTTTTACTAATTCCTTTCAACTGTGATGTTTAAATTCAACAAATTCATCAAGCTGGCCCAAATTCAACAAATTCATCTGTTAGATCCTTTTGGGTATGCTTTTACTTTCCCGGAGAACAACACCACCTTCACCCAACAAAAATTAACAATAAAAATCAAAACTTCATAGCATAAAAACCAAAACCCAGATGAAATTAAGGGAAAACTCACTTGGGCCAGCACTTGATGTTTAAATCATTGAGTCTAGATTCTGATGGGTTCTTTTCAACTGTGATTCTGAGGTTTCCATGGCTGTCGACTCCTTGACGATGGCGATTGTTCCCTTCTCCGGTGGTTAGTGATGGAAGATTAGCGGAGACTTTATGAACGGCGGTGACTCGGTGGTAAACAACGGCGAATCACAGAGGCTGCGAGATGTGAAACCGGCAACCGTTGACGAAGCCAACACGGTGGATCGATAATCTCACAAGTCAAGTAAAGTAATATGTTATAGGGGTTGGCATATTACTGTTGAGACTTGCATGTAACGGTGTTTTCTGTCGAGACAGAAAGCTGATCTCACAAGCTTTAGATATTTAGATATCTAGACAGCTACATGGATCCGGTGAAGGAGTTTATTCGGATTGGGTCCCGACTTGAGATAACAACATGGATTAATTTATCTAAAAGTGTCAACTGTTCATCTCATTTGTATTAGTAGGTATAACTAATCCTCAGACTCAAACATTCGTTAATTAGTGATTCCGGATTATGGAGTCTGGTACTTTGATTCTGTGCGAGCATGATCCAACAGGTGAGAGCCTGGGGTGTGTGAGAGCAGGGTTGGGTATCACACAAAGTAATTGCAGAATAGTTAATGTCAGATTGAGCATTCGTCACTCATGATAAATGGGAGATATATCCATATGGCCGCTTGTGGTGAATTAACTGAAATCCTTGCAAGGTGATAGAGTTAAGAGTAGAAATAGAAATTTCACTTAACTTATCTTTCAGAGTAAATTCAACCTGTACAAGTAAAATGGACTCTTCGCTATATGTAACCTTGACACGTTCCATGGTTATAAGGAATTGACCCACAGAATATAGTTGATGAAGGATCGTATTATACTGTACCTAATGCAGAAAGGTTAACGTCAGTTATCAACCTGACTTCTTAATTGCTCTGGGGGAATATCATAGGTTCTGCTAGTAATAGCTCGCGACGGTATTCCGTTATATATATGTTGAAATAATCGTGATGAATTAATTTCAAAGGATATATAGGGCTAGTGGCAATAAAGGACCTAAAGGAGTCGCATATGGGACTTGGAACCAGAGGACGGAAATGTAATTAGTGAGACACTATATATGGGCTGAAATTTATAGAGTAATTAGGGATAAATTAATTTGATTAATAATTATAATTTGATTATGGTTGTGAATTAAATTAAAGGATTATCTGATAATGTTAATTAGAGATTTTAATGGGATTGAAACTCTAATTAATTATCCCTAACAATAATTAAATTATTAATTTGATTAATGATATTATCTAGATATAATTAGTTATTATTTAGATAATAGTAAAGTGTTTATTTAATTATCTAATTAGCAATCCTATTCCGAATGAGATTCTAATTATTTAATTACCTAACACAACTGGGATGAGTGTTTTGAGAAGTCTATAAATAGACACCCTAACCCTAGAAATTCGACCAACACAAAAGAACAAGAGAAGGAACCGTTCCGTCTTCGTCTCGGCTAATTCACATTATTTCTTACTCTCTCTTTGATCTCGTATCGATTTCCGTTATAGGCAGTCATTGCGATTGTTATATATTAAGGTTGATTACTGATTAGTTTTGTTTTTCTGTGTTGAACAAAAACGTTGGTTGCTCACGGATTGAATCTAGAAGTTGTGGGCACTTCGTTAGCAACTGTAGATAGTTCTTCATAAAAGGTATTTCATTTTATCCCTCTTTATATGAAATAACAATTAACAGATTTTGGAAAAGGGAAATAGATAAAATAGATAAAATTTTATTATTCCGCTACGCCTAGGCTTGTCTATTTTCCTACATTGGTATCAGAGCCTATGTTAATCTGTTATTTCATATATGTAAATAAAAGGGTTTTTCAATCCGATTGAATAGATTTATTGTTAGGTTAATTAATAAATTTGATTTAGTTAATTAATCTAAAGATAAATGGTTAAGATGAGATTAAGATGTTTTATGATTCGGTTAATTAACAGGGTTTGTAAAAAAAATTAAACGGTTGATTAAAACGATGTTTGTATATGTGATATACGTGTTTTGTGGATTAAGGGTTTAACTGTTTGAGTCGTTGAAAGAGTTAATTAGAGTAATCTTTGAAAATTTGATTTTGATAAACGATTCAAACGAAACGGTTAGAATCGATTAATTAGGGATATATTTGAAAAGGTTATATATATAAATATAAAATAAGTTTTATAATATATATATATATATATATATATATAATTAAATCGAATGTTTTGTTTTTAAAACAAAAGGAAAAGAAATTTAAAAAAAAATTATATAATAAGTCGAACACAGGAGCCAAAAGCTATTGTGTTCCACTTATTTAATTAAGTTGAATGCTATGTTCAACTTATTAAATAAGTCGAACATAGTCTTTTAATGGGACGGCATTGCTGCCCTGTTTGGCGACAATGCTGTCCATTGTCGCGGATTAAAACCGCGACGGGGACGAACCCGGTTTTCGTCCCCGTCATGTTGTTTTCTGTTTTGGTATTTCTAAATATTTTGGTTTTTCAGAAAACTAAAATTTATATACAGAATTAATTAATCCACATGATTTAATCGTTGTCTATTTTAAAAATTGTATAGATTAAATTGAGTTGTCTAATTAAAGTTATTTGATACGGTTAATTAGGTGAACTTTTTCATTGATACAAAATTAAAATTTTGGAACAACGAATCAGCCCATATAAGTTTATTGATATATAATTGTTATAATTAATAAAAGGATATGACAATTATGTGTGTTTTAATTTGATTTTGCAAACCGGGTTTTGTGCTTAATAATCATGTTTGATGTATTAGTTAATCACGTTAAACGGTTTTGGTAAAATGATTAAACACGATAATTTATAATCTCTCGTATTAAAAGTTTTGTGTTTTAGAATTGATTTTGCAAAGTTATTTGATGTTTAATTATTTGTATGTGATACGATTGAATTAAACACATTAATAATTTTGGTAAAATAATTGAACACAAATAATTGATATTTTGTATAGTTATATTTTGAGTGTCTAATTAAGTTCATATTTGATATATTTTAATTAGAATGAAATATAAATGATACAAAATTTATTAAAGGACTAAATTGATAGTAAATTAATTTAAGGGTTAATTTGATTAACTAAAATATTACATAAATAGTTTGTGTAATCAACCAATTAAATTTATTTAATTGAGTCTTTGCATGTTTGGTGTTATGAACATATTTAGACCCTTTTATAATTGTTATTTAGTCTTTTTGGTATTTTTGGAAAATAGGGCCTGCGTGCCCTGCCTTATCTACTCTCTATTGTATTTCTCCTCACCTAAGTCCCTTCAAATTAGTTGAGGTATTCTAAAGTAGTATAGAAATTAAATATTGTTGTAAATCAAGGCACCAAGAAAAAGACGGAGGATCTGAAGGATAAATATGTAATAGTTAGTATTTACCCTAGGGTAAACTTTTATTCCGTTTCTGGCTCGACGGAATAATTTAGATAATATGTCCATAACCGCCAATGTAAATTGTATGTGTCTAATATGGTAAAGCAAATCAAAACTAGGTTAGATTATGAGACTTAAAATAAAAAATCTCTCACTAAACAAAAGGTTAAGTCAATAAGCAAGTTATAAAATCAGTTGCCCCCCTAATATTATAATTCAACCGGCAGTATCTGGGGGCCTTTGGGCGACTGAGAGTCTCAGGGCTTGGGGTCTTATGGATAACACCTGAATTATCGAAAAATGTTTTCACGAATATATAAGGTTAATGACTTAAAGTGGCTGAGAGTAATTGGGCGAGTCGTCTGGATTATTTAAAGCTATTGGGCAATATGGTTGGGATTAATATTGAAACATATTAGTTACTAATGTGGTTAGTAACCCAACAACCTAGGAATCACATGGTTGATGTGATTGATTGCATGAATCTACCTATTAAAGGGAATGAACTTGTTTGAGTCATTCAAAGTAAGCTTCACGAGATAGGATCCTAGCTCACTAAAGAGTTTGTAAAATTCTTCGAATTAATATAGAGGGCTATTAATTTGGTAAAATAGTGGGAGCAATTTAAACAACTAAAGTCCTATATTTAAATTGAAATGCATTAAAACAAATGAATAACATCTGTCACTCTATCTCACTCTCAAGTTAAAGTAAATACTCTGAATCATCATATCTAAAATCGATCTACATAATATTTTAACCGATAACAAATTGAATAGTTCAAAATTCACCAACTATTTTGGCAAACTCAAAATTGTTTTGAAGTTCGAAATGATTGGGTATGTATCAAGATACACTGATACTCATCGTCAAAATTGTTTTGAAGTTCGAAAAGATTGGGTATGTATTAAGATACGCCGATACCCAATGTCTCAGTTGATGATGCTCCTGACAAGAAGATTGATGTTTACCGGAAGCACCAATCAGATGACGAACGTACAGGATGCATCATACTTGCAGCTATGGCACTAGAGCTACAAAGGCAACATGAGAACATGGATGTGTATTCCATGGTTATGCACTTGGAGGAGGTGTTTTGAGAAACAGATTCAAATGCGAAAGCTATGAGATAGCGATGATTGTTTTGCTCCAAAATGCAAGAAGGTTCTTTTGTTGTGGCACTTTGTGTCAAGAGGATTGACTACATCAACCAAAGCTTTCTAGTATTGGATTTGTGATGGAAAAATGAATTAAGTGTCGACTTAGTTCTATAATCCCTCCTAGAGATTTATTCATAAGTTCATCTCGAACTGTCAGATGAATAAACTCATAGACCTCTCTAGAAGAGCTCTTGAATATGCTCAAGTCAGTTGAGCCCAAATCTTAAGAAAGTGATGTCAGCACTTGTTATTGAGAGATCTCACGAGAGAAAGGGAAGTTTCCCAATTCTAAAGATTCCAAGAAAAACAAATGCATTAAACCCAAGTCAATAAAAGCAATAAGGGAATGCCACCAATATGGTAAAAGAAGGGAATTGAAAGAGGAACTGTAAGAAGTACTTAGACTCTCTCTAGAATAAGGGTCATGATGGTGCTTTTACTTTTAGAACTAAATGATAGATAATTCAACTTACTTGTGATAGTCACCTAGGCCGTGTAAGCAAGAAACACATGTCTAAGCTGCATCAAGATGGGCTTATAGACTCGGTTGATTTTAAATCAATGGGCACATATAAGTCTTGTTTAAAGGAAAGATGATAAAGACACCCTTTAGCAATAAAGGAGAACGTGTATCACACACTCTAAGACTAGTGCATTCAGATGTATGTAGTCATACGTCAACACAAGCAAGAGAAAAGGTTCAGTCACTTCATTAGCTTCATAAGATGATCATACCGGATATTGATTCATCTGCTTGATGAAGCATGAGTCAGAAGCTTTTGAGAAAGTTCAAATGATTCAAGAATGAAGTAGTAAATCAAACAAGAAAGAATATTATAGTGCTTTGATTAGATCGTCGTGGAGAATATCTTTCTAATGATTTTCTGAATTATCTAAATTGAATATAGGATTCGCTCATAATGGACTCCTCCGTATACACCACGATGTATCTGAAAGGAGAAATTCTACTCTATTAGCTATAGTACGATCCATGATGAGCACAATCTCTTTACAAAGATGTTATAGGGCTATGCCTTGGAAACCACCTTATTTGCCTTAAACCGAGTATCCACAAAACCACCAAGTTCCCTTCCATTTGAATTGTTCAATGGAAAAGAAACCTAGTTTCTCTTTTATAAGAATTTAGGGGTGTTCAGCACATGTTAAATACATAGTATCAGATTAAGTTCGACCCTAAATTTGATAAATATTTCTTCATTGGAATTCCGAAAGAAATAGTAGGATATTACTTCTATCATTCGGATGATCAAAAGTAATAGTATCCAAACACTCTGTATTTCTAGAGAAAGAGTTTCTTCTAGAAACACAAATAGAAAGCGTAATTGAACTTGAAGAAGTTCAAGAAGAAGGATTAGATGAAATAGCGGAAGCGATGGTGGAACACGAATCTGTTTCACAAGATGAGACACCGGTGACATTACTAACTCATAGGTCTGATCTAGTTCATGAAATCCCAAAGAGATTTGGATTTCTAGTGGGAGACGACGACGAAGTTCACGTGTTAGACGATGAACCTACGACTTATGGGAAGGCTCTTATAAACCTATACATGTAAGCTAGTGGGAGCTCGTATGAGCCTTTATATGTAAACTAGTGGGAGCTTGGTCATTTACTTAGTATTATACGTCGACGATATTCTACTAATGGGAATGACATAGCTATACTGCAATCGGTGAAAATTTTGGTTATCGGATAAAACTCTCCATAATAGACTTAGGAGAAGCAACTTACATCTTAAGGATTAAGATCTATGAAGATAGATTGAGAATACTGCTTGACCCCTCCTAGTCTAAATACGTTGACAAAGTGCTCAAAGCGTTTTGCACTAGACCTAATATCAATTTTGCTTTAAACATGACAAAGTCGATTATAGGTCAATCCGAGTGATGGTCACTGGATTGTTGTCAAGAACATTCTTATAGTACTTAAAATAACTATAGACATGTTTCGAGTATATGGAGATGATAAATTAAAAGTTGGAGACTTTCAGATATAAGTCATCAAACAAATAAAGATGATTTTACAGAATACAAGTTTATTCTGAACGAGGTACGGTTAGCTGGAATAGTTCTGAGCAGGAAATCGTAACCGAGCCAGTAAATTAAATCAGAGTATATATATGTAGCAGCTTTGGAAGCAGCTAAAAGGAAGTTTGGAATGGAAGTTCATCAATGAACTAGGCGTGGTACCTGACATTGTTAATGAGATTAACAATAGGGCTGTTGCTCTTGCTAAGGGCTCGCAGTCTCATAATACGTCCAAACACTACCTCAATCGTTACTATCTCTTCCAAGAGATAACAATAAGAGTAAATGTGAGAATTAAAAGAGTGCCCACCAAGGCACAATCTTATAGATCCATTTAAAGAATGCCTTACCCCAAAAGGTTCATGATCGTCATGCAAACGCTTATGGGAATGTTTTCAGAAACAATTGGCTTTAGTCCAAGTGGGAGAATGTTGGAGTTTAGTGTCCTAAAGACAATTGTTTATTTAATCATTTGTTTAATCAGATATATAGCATTAAAATGTAACTATATATAAAGGCACAAATCTTTCATAAAGAAAGTAATCCTAAGTTTGTTTAAGTAATTATAAAGTGTTCATACAAGCATGAAGTGAGACTGTACTTTATAATAAAATCAATAAACTTAAAATCAACCCAAGTCAAGTAATATGTTATAGGGGTTGGCATATTACTGTTGAGACTTTCATGTAACAGTGTTTTCTGTCGAGACAGAAAGCTGATCTCACAAGCTTTAGATATTTAGATATCTAGACAGTTACATGGATCCGGTGAAGGAGTTCATTTGGATTGGGACCCGACTTGAGATAACAACATGGATTAATTTATCTAAAAGTGTCAACTATTCATCTCATTTGTATTAGTAGGTATAACTAATCCTCAGACTCAAACATTCGTTAATTAGTGATTCTGGATTATGGAGTCTGGTACTTTGATTCTATGCGAGCACGATCCAACAGGTGAGAGCCTGGGGTGTGTGAGAGCAGGGTTGGGTATCACACAAAGTAATTGCAGAATAGTTAATGTCAGATTGAGCATCTGATAAATAGGAGATATATCCATATGGCCGCTTGTAGTGAATTAACTAAAATCCTTGCAAGGTGATAGAGTTAAGAGTAGAAATAGAAATTTCACTTAACTTATCTTTCAGAGTAAATTCAACCTGTACAAGTAAAATGGACTCTTCGCTATATGTAACCTTGACACGTTCCATGGTTATAAGGAATTGACCAACAGGATATAGTTGATGAAGGATCATATTATACTGTACCTAATGCAAAAAGGTTAACGTCGGTTATCAACCTGACTTCTTAATTGCTCTGGGGGAATATCATAGGTTCTGCTAGTAACAGCTCGCGACGGTATTCCGTTATATATCTGTTGAAATAATCGTGATGAATTAATTTCAAAGGATATATACGGCTAGTGGCAATAAAGGAGTCGCATATGGGACTTGGAACCAGAGGACGAAAATGTAATTAGTGAGACAATATATATGGGCTGAAATTTATAGAGTAATTAGGGATAAATTAATTTGATTAATAATTATAATTTGATTATGGTTGTGAATTAAATTAAAGGATTATCTGATGATGTTAATTAGAGATTTTAATGGGATTGAAACTCTAATTAATTGTCCCTAACAATAATTAAATTATTAATTTGATTAATGATATTATCTAGATATAATTAGTTATTATTTAGATAATAGTAAAGTGTTTATTTAATTATCTAATTAGCAATCCTATTCTGAATGAGATTCTAATTATTTAATTACCTAACACAACTGGGATTAGGATTTTGAGAAGTCTATAAATAGACACCCTAACCCTAGAAATTCGACCAACACAAAAGAACAAGAGGAGGAACCATTCGGTCTTCGTCTCGGCTAATTCACATTATTTCTTACTCTCTCTTTGATCTCCTATCGATTTCCGTTAGAGGCAGTTATTGCGATTGCTATATATTAAGATTGATTACTGATTAGTTTTGTTTTTATGTGTTGAACAAAAACGTTGGTTGCTCATGGATTGAATCTAGAAGTTGTGGGCACTTCGTTAGCAACTGTAGATAGTTTTTCATAAAAGGTATTTCACTTTATCCCGCTTTCTATGAAATAATAATTAACAGATCTTGGAAAAGGGAAATAGATAAAATTTTATTATTCCGCTACGCCTTGGCTTGTCTATTTTCCTATAGATTTGTCCCCGTAATCAGATCTTGTGTAATCTCCATATAAACAGAGCATAAAAGCTCATCTTCTGCGTGAGTGAATCCATCTCCACGAGTCATTACGTAAAACTATATGTAAGAATAATTGTTTTGAATGAAGTGAATGCAATTTAAATCTCACGATTAAGGTATTTATAGAAGAAAAAAATTTTCTTTTCCCAATATACTAACTCTTCCCGATGTACTACTTGTGCCCAAATCTGCCTGATATATAGTAACTTTGCCCAAAGCTTCATAGAAGAAAAAAATATTCATTTCCCAATATTATAACTCTGCCCAATAAATCAAATGATGACATCCTTTTTAATCTTTTTCATGGACATGTCTTTTTCAATATAGACTTACTATGCATCACTCCATTTTTCAATAAAACAAATAATGATATTCTTGTACATTTCTTTCCAAAATGTGATGATTGTGCCCATTTATTTTTTCCATAAAGGAAAAGCTAATATTCCTGAACTTATCTTGTTTTAATGGTATATAAATAATAGACACCACTTCAACTCATTTTATTCACACTTCTTTATTACACTTTATTCGTACTCAAACTTGACCCCTTTCGAAATGAGTTTATCTCTTACCAGTGATTCATCTTCAGACGATGGCATTGATCATGAAATCACAATGAAGTTATTATCTCGATATAAAAATATAAAGAACATGGTAGTGAGAGTAGCGGCTCATCCCATGTTGGCTCAGTCAGAGGTCATCGAGTTATCTATCGTAACCGTGAAGAAGCAGATGAAAATATAAACGAGGATTACTTTAGTAGTAATCCACGATTTGATGTTAAATCTTTTCGAAGAAGGTTTAGAATCTCTCGTGATCTTTCTATCCGTATCATAGATGCAGTCAAAGCTCATGATGTTTACTTTCAACAACGTCGTGATGCTGTTGGTAGAATGAGATTGTCATCTATACAGAAAGTAACAGCTGCCTTACGAATTTTGGCATATGGAGTTTCAGGTGATGCTGTTGATGAATACTGTAAAATTGTCGAGTCAACAGCAATAGAGAGCTTGGAAATTTTTTATCGGGCCATTGTGGAAATTTACTCCGAGCAATATCTTAGAAGGCCAAATGCAAATGATATTGCTAGGTTGCTTCATATCGGGGAATCTCGTGGTTTTCCTGGTATGTTGGGTAGTTTGGATTGCATGCGTTGGGAATGGAAGAATTGCTCGACAGCTTGGCAAGGACAATATAGCAGACGTTCTGGTTCACCAACAATTATTCTAGAAGCAGTGGCAGATTATGATCTATGGATATGGCATGCATATTTTGGTAAGCCTGGAACCAATAACGATATTAATGTGTTAGATTCATATAATCTATTCTCTGATCTTGCTAATGGTATTGCACCTCCAGAGCACTATACTATTAATGAAAAAGAATACAATACAGGTTATTATTTAGCTGATGGTATTTATCCTAAATGGTCTACCCTAGTTCAAACTATTCATAACCCACAAGGTCCAAAGCGGAGACATTTTGCAAAGGTACATGAATCATGCACAAAAGATGTGGAGCGTGCTTTTGGAGTTTTAAAGGTGAGGTTTGCCGTTATTACTAACCGGGCACAATTTTGGAGGAAAAACATACTTCATGATATTATGCGAACGTGCATTATCCTACATAATATGATAATTGAGGATGAACGTGATATATCATTATCCATTCAGGATCCACTTACAGCGCCCTCAAATCTAGAAAGTCCAATAAATCATGATACTCAATTCCATGATTTCCTACAGCGACATCAACAAATTAGAGATGAAAATGCACATTTTGATCTTCGCAATGAATTAATAGAGCATCTTTGGAAGGTATATTCTGATTCGATGAATTAGAACGATCGAGTTGGTTCAACAATTACTTTTATGCATTTCATGTACTCGTGTTGTATTATTTTCAGTATATGGCATACGCTAAGTAGCATTCTATTTGTATGCCGATTTTCTTATATTATGTAATCCGTTATGGTTTTAATTCATTATCTTCGTTCTATTTTAGGCTTTTACAATATTAATTTTAGCTAATCTAAAAATGTAACTATATTTAATTATTTAAATAAATTTAAATAATTATTATTAGTTTAAAATTAATAATCTTGTTATGGTATTTATTATTATTATTAATTAGCTCATGAATTAATTTTTATTATAGATTATTGATAATGATAATAATAATAATATATGCAAAAAAAAATATTAATAAAAGTGTTAGGTAGGATGGAATAAAGTAGAGAATATTCTTTTTTTTTTTTTGAACCTGAAAGCGAAACTTAGATAGATGATGGATTTGCATCCATATAAATAGTGTTCACAAGCCAGTCTGGCACAGTAATTGAAACAAAATCGCTAGCATTGGAACAGGCAAGCCTAGCTACCAAATGAGCCGCACTGTTCGCTAAGCGAGAAATAAAGACTAATTTAAAGGATGGGGTGGATCGTAGTAAAATACGACAGTCCTCCACAATCATACCAAATTCCGAAATGTCCTGCTTTTCAGAGAGAATAGCATCTACCACTACCTTGGCATCAGATTCAAAAATAACAGCAGAATAGCCCAAATTAGCAATCCACAACAGACTTGTGCGAATTGCCAGGGCTTCAATGACGCGTGGCTCCTTGACACTTGGGATAAGACTGCTACTACAAAAGAGAAATACTCCCCTTTCATCCCTAACAACTGCTCCCATACCGCTGCTGTTTAAATCTTTGAAAATGGCCCCGTCAATGTTACATTTGATAAAGCCTGGACTAGGCAAGGTCCAACTATGTTGGGGATTTGGCGGAAGTTGATTACCTCTCGGCTGTAGTTGCGTTACTTGCATCTGTCGATTGCTTGGAGTCATCTGTTGATAGGCTTTCCAATCTTGAACATCCTCCAGGCTGATGCGCCATGCCGTGTCTGCCGGCCACCATCTCATATGCCACAAGACTCTGTTTCTGTGGTCCCAAATTGCTTTTAGTGCACAACAGATTCTAGCAATTTCTTCAGATTCTGAGTTGCTCAAGACTTGGAGAAGCCACTCGTCAAGGTATCTGTTATCCACTCTAGGCACAGGCATACCTGTTACACGCCAAATGTCACCTGCGAAACAACAGTCAATAAATAAATGGTTATCCGTCTCTTCCTGTTCCACACATACTGGGCATTCAGTTGAAATAGGAACCCTTCTCTGGGCCAACCGGGTTCTAGTGGGTAAACACTTTGAACATAGGCGCCAAATAAACTGCTTTAGTTTTGGAGGTATCCTCAACTTCCATAATCTCTTCCACCCCTCTTGGGTACTGCTGGCTTCAACAAGCCCTATACCTGCCAAATAGCCAGAGTGAACATTGTAGTGTCCATCCCTTGACCAATGCCAGATCCTCATATCTTCCCCTACATTGTATGGCAGGATAATATCACTGATAGCCTGCACCTCTATTTCGCTAAAGCAGCCGTTTAATCTCTGTATATCCCATCCTCTCCCATTTTCAAGAAACAAGTCCGCAACCCTCAAGTTTTCCGTTCCAGAGGGCAATAGGGCGAAAATCCTTCAGCATTCTAGGGTTGTCAACCTTTGGAATCAGAACAATTGTGGTATCGTTTATACCGCTTGGAAACTCCCCCTCATTTAGCCACTTCGCACAGGCTGCTCCCACATCTGCTCCCAATGTATCCCAAAAGGCTTGATAAAATCCCGGATTTAGGCCATCAGGTCCAGGAGATTTATTAGGACTCATGGAAAATAGGGCATGTTTAAACTCTTCCTGGTTAAAAGGGGCCACAAGTGACTCATTCATATCAGGGCTGATACACGTATTAATTACCTGCACAGTATCACTCCTATTCAACATCGAGGCCGAGAAAACATCTTGAAAGTAAGTCTGTGCAAGGTCCAGTAGATCGGCTTGGTTAACAATCTCAGTCCCATTTTCATCTGTCAGCGAGGAAATAGAATTCTGCTGACGTCTGGCTTTGACACTGGCATGGAAAAATTGTGTGTTTCTATCCCCTTCTGACAGCCAGAAGATCTTAGCCCTCTGTCTCCAATAACTTTCCTCAGCTTCCAGGGTCTCATTGAGTTTACGTTTGGCTATAAAGTAAGCGGCTATAGAGCCCCTGCTTCTGCTACCATGCAATCTTTCCATTTGTGTCCTCCATTTCCTAATCTGGCTTTTGAAACGCATATTGAAGTTCTTACCCCAAATCGCCATTTTCTGCACACAATTCTCCAAATTTTCCTGAACTGGTTTGTTCCTCTGGCTTCTCTAGTGACCTCTAACCAGATTACTAAATTCCTGCTCTTTAAGCCAAGCCTCCTCAAAAAAGAATCTCCTTTCTCTACCTCTGCTTCTCTCCCTTACCAGATGAAGGAGAAGCGGAAGATGGTTAGAATAACCAGTCATACAAGTTTTGAGGTGGTGATTATCAAACCGATTCAGCCACCCAGCCGACGCGAAGCCCCTGTCCAGTTTTTCTCTAACCCAGAGATCGGACCCTCTACCTCTTTCCCAAGTAAAGCGGTTACCGTTCAGAATCAATTCACTCAACCCACATTCCTCGATTGTCTTAGCAAAATTCTGCATTAAGGGGGTGGGATAAACTGCTCCACCCACTTTTTCATCAGGGTTCAGAATACAATTAAAGTCCCCAATCACTAGCCATGGGATTGAATCATCCCTAGCTATCCTTCTCAGTAATTCCCAAGACTCTCCATGCCTACTGCGGTCAGCAAACCCATAAAAACCCACTAATCTCCAGTCCCCTTCAGAGGGCTCAGTGATAATCGCCTCGATATGATGCTCAGAGAAACTCTTGATCACTACCTGAATCCCTGCTTTCCATAACAAAGCTAATCCTCCACTACGGCCTCTTCTACTCACTGGGAATGCTCCCTCAAACTTTAACTGTTGTTTTAGCCACCTAACTCTCTGATCCTCTACTAATGTTTCCATCAAGAATACAATGTTAGGGCTTTGGGACGAAACAAGCTCCTTTAGGGAGCGAACTGCCCGGTGGTTGCCCAGGCCACGACAGTTCCAGCTTAGGCAACTCATTCTCCCCGGCGGCCCTGTTCTTTAGGGCTTGCCGAACCAATATCTATGGAAATCCCCTTATCCTTTCCAAGAACAGAGACTTCCCCATCCTGCCTAATCTCTTCCTCCCCCTCCCTTCCCTTTCCCTTTTCCTCCCTTCTTCTTTTCCTGACATCATTCAATTCCATCTCAGTATCCTCCCCCTTATCTTCCTCACCCTCACCCCCCATCCCTTTTCCTTCGTCGTTTTCTAAAGGCTTAAAGAAAGGCCCTGAGTATGGACAAATCAGCACTTCTCTCTCCCCCTCCCTCGATTGTTTATTCCCCCTCCTCACTTCCTTCTCTCTCCCTGTATTTGTTATATTCCTCAAAGCGTACAAAGCCCCTCCCCTACCACCTCCAAATCCCCTCATCCCCCCACCTCCCTTGTTATCAACCAACCATTTTGCTCCACTATTATCCCCACCCCTTCTGACTGGGGCTTTAAGCCATTCCCCCCACTCTCTCTGAATCTCGCCCCCCTGCATATTGAAAACTCTCTCGCAAAAGCGTTCTGTATGCCCCAGACAACCACACACATAGCAGAAAATACCCAATCGTTCATATTTGAAAGTAGCTAAAGACCACACATTTCCAGTGCTTCTTAGTTTTTTAAACCTTTTGATAGGGCGTTCACTGTCCAAACTGACTCTGATACGCATAAACTGTCTATGAATTCCAGAATTATTGTTTAAATCATACTCCTCATAAGTCCCTAGGAAGTTTCCTAGTTGTTTGCCAACCAGTTCAGACATAGTCCCCACAGGAAGACCATAAATTTGCACCCAAATAGAGTAATTTAATAAATTCACATCATCTATGTGCACACCCCAATTCCAGACATTCATAATCAGTATATAGTTATCAAACGACCAAGGACCTCCAGCAATAACCCTATCTCTATCCATCGGGTGAAAGAATTCAAAAGAATATAGGTTGGAGCTTACCTCCTGAATATCGACCCCTCGCATTGGCCTCCATAAAGCCGCCAGTCTGTTTCTCATACTCAAGAAATTGAGAGGCCTGTCAGCCACAAATCTTCCTAAGAACCGAAGACCCGTGCCAACCTCCACTTCTGGCCCAGCCGGTGGGAGCAAATCAAGCAACCCACCTTCATCTCCTTCAATACTAAGCCTTTCTAGATCCCTCTCCATTTGCTGTGATATTTGCAATGAGAATTCCTGTCAAATTAAATTAACAGCAGCCAAATGCCCTTCAATGTTATTCAGCACAAGAATCCCCAATTCTGAATAGCGCCAATCACAGCCAAAAGAAACCGCACCGGATTACCGGCAACATTACCCAATATCCAAGTGCCCTGCAAAATTATAAAGCACAAGGAAACCCAAATCTGATTACCGCCAATCATATTAATCCCTCATATCCAAATGCCCTGCCAAATTATATAGCACAAGGAACCCCCAAATCAGATTACTGCCAATCACAGTCGAGAGACCCGATCCGGTTCGACGGCGAAAATAGCAACGCCGTTTACCAGGAATCCGCCTCCCCCCCTCACTGCGCGCCTCCCGCGCCTCCCTCGCCCCTATCCACGGCCACCACGCAACCCACCTCTTGAAAGAATAACGATCGGAAACCTAGCTCTTCAAGAAATCAAAACCCAACAAACTAACCGCCACCACTGATCGGAAACCAGACACCTTCACCGGCCGCCGAAAAGGACAACTCTCACCGTCGCCGCACACGTCGACCACTCTTCACCGAGGTAGCGCGGCGTCGAGCGATGGACGAGACTTTTTCGAGAGAGACTTTTTATATAAATTTCTTTTGATGTATGAAATGGTCTAAAGTTTGGGGGTGCAACACGAGGACTTCCCAAGAGGTCACCCATGTTAGTACTACTCTCGCCCAAGCACGTTTAACTTCGGAGTTCTGATGGGATCCGGTGCGTTATTTCTTTTTGATGTAATAAATGATGCAGTGGGTTGGAGAAAAAATATGATTTGATGTATAAAAAATAGAAAATGGAGATAGAAATAACGTAATGGGTTGGAGATGGCCTAAGGCAAGCCCAATTCCGCCACTTCCATATCCAAGTTAAACATTCAGGCCCATCCTCCATGATTAATTAATTTGATTAGTTTTTAATTTAGTTAAACAGTTGATTTAACATCCTCCATTCTTTTTTTAAATTCTTATTAGTTAGTTAAAATTAATTTTCATGGATTAATTCAATTTTTCATTTACATTTTAGCCTCAAACTACTCAACTTAGATCAATTTATTATCTCCTAGCTAATTTTTTTATATTAGTTAGCTTAAACTCAATCTATGTGTAATTTCAATTAATTAGTATATAGAATTAGAACATAATTATGTGTAGTTCTAAAAAATAAATAAATCAATTCGAAATGTTATTTCAGATCAACAAAATTAACCAAATTAATTCGAATCGATGTGAAAACATCATTCGAATTCATAAACCAAATTAATTCAGATCGATGTGAAAACGTCATCTGAAGTCATAAACCAAATGAATTTGGATCGATGCGAAATGCCATTCGAATTCATGACCGAATTAATCCGAATCAATGTGAAAACGTCATTCAAATTCATAACTAAATTAATTCGGATCGATGTGAAAACTTCATTCGAATTTGTAAACAAAATGAATTCGGATCGATGTGAAAACGTCAATCGAATTCAAAACCAAATTGATTCGAATCGATGTGAAAACATCATTCGAATTCATAACCATATCAATTCGGCGATGTGAAAACGGCATCCGAATTCATAACTAAATTAATTCAGATTGATGTGAAAACGTCATCCGAATTCATAACTAAATTAATTCAGATCGATGTGAAAACGTCATTCAAATTCAAAACCAAATTGATTTGAATCGATGTGAAAACGTCATCTGAATTCATAACTAAATTAATTCGGATTGATGTGAAAACGTCATCCGAATTCATAACTAAATTAATTCGGATCGATGTGAAAACATCGTTAATTTATAACCAAACTAATTCTTTTTTTTTTTGAATAAAGAAAACATCAATTAAGAATCAAAAGGTAAAGAATCAATACAAATGTCCTCCTCTAACCAACTAGGGAGTAAAAAGACACATAAGAGCTAGCATAAGAACAAGCATTGCGAGCAATATTGTGCGCAACCTTATTCGCTAATCTCGGTACAAACGACACAGAAAAATCAGGCCTAGAATGTAAAATGAGTTTACAGTCAAGAATTATCTGACCAAACTCAGACAAATCAACACGATTTGAATGAATACTATACGCAACAGATTTAGCATCAGTTTCAAAACAAACCCGCTGATACCGCATCGAATTAATCCATTGAAGACATTGACGTAAAGCTAAAGCTTCAAGAAATTTCGGTTCAGCTCTCCCCTCGCAATGAGAACTATATAAAGCCATAAAACCACCATCAGAACCCCTCAAAACAGCTCCAAAGCCACATTTATTAATATCCATGAAAATAGCAGCATCCAAATTACATTTCCAAGTACCTACAGGAGGTGGTCTCCAAATCGCTTGCCCTCCTCTTGATCCAATGCTGTGCGCCGATGATGACAGAGTAGAAGAATTCTGCGCTTTCAACCATTCCGTAAACCAGCCCCTCATTCTTCGAATTAATATAGCCCAATTCTCCTCTTTTTGGTTCCAAATCAGCATATTCCGTTTTTGCCAAATACACCATAGGACAAAGACAATTTTACGTACCTGTTCCTCGGATGCCGTAGAACAGAGATTGAGAAGCCAATCACTAAAAACTTCACTTCCACAAACAAGCGTAATAACCTCTGTTGTCTCCCAACATCGGATAGCATCAGGGCAACCTAAGAAAAGATGAGAATCATACTCTATTTCCGACGAACAATAGATACAGGACGGCTCAATCGGAACATGTCGACTAGATAAACGCCAACGAGTCGGTAACAGATTAGAACACACTTTCCATATGAACATACGAACACGAGGAGGAACTTTTAACCTCCAAACAGCCGCCCAACCATCCTGATAAACCGAAATTTCATTCTGAACTTCAATGGCTCTATAACCAGATTTCGCGGAGTAAATGCTGTCTTTAGTCCAATGCCAAATCAATTGATCTCACAAGCTTTAGTCAGTTAAATCATTGGTTGGAAATTGAGGAACCAAACTAATTCTAATTGATGTGAAAACGTCATTATAATTTAATATTAAACCCAATAACCCCAAAGCACATATGAATACTTGGTTTATATTGACAATTCAAAGCAAAACAAATAGCAAACACGTAATATCACGATAAAACCGATACGTCGGGCGGGGTAGAGTGAGATCATATCTCTTCCCTACACGTAACCGGAAAAACAAACTTTGAATCTCTCCGAAGACCATCCTTATCAAAACCAAACCATACAGAGTCAATCTGAATAGATAGGGCGACCAATCACGCCCATATACATATATTTCCAAGTGATGATTGGTGGCGACTCGAAACCTTAAAACACGAAAAGGCAAATCGAGTCGGCCACGCACCCCGACCTGTGAAAACCGAAAGCCAGGGTGCGACACCATCGATGGCCAAAAGCCAACCTGGGTTCTCCATGTACAATTTCTCCATGTCAGAAATTACCTGTTCGTGAACAATCGCAAGGGGATCCATTATACAATGTAAGTTTTATGGGTTGAATGTATGGACACTGAACGATTGTGATGCTTATTATTTATACTGATATGATAGTGGCTAACTGGAAGGTCGTGAAATGGGAAAGGTCCTTAGTGCGTTTAGGGTTTTGTATAATGATGCTAGTGTATTAATGATCTGCTTTGGGTTTTGCGGATAGCAAGACTTTGGGATTATAAGCCTAACAATGACTCCAAGATATGGAGATACATCAAGGTCGATTTGTTTCAGAATTTGGATATGTATTGGTTATTTTTTTTAGTTTTAATTGAGAAATTTATGTGTACAAATGTAAACAGATTATGAGCATTGGTCTCCAATAAAATTAAAACCATTGATATACATAATTTCATATTCATTTGAGTATGTTTCATTATTCAGGTAAAAACCATAAATTCATACGAAGAAGAAGGCAAAAGGTGACATTTTATTTTTAAAAAATGTCATCTAAACAAAAAAAAAATACATTAAAATAAACGAATCTGTCATCTGAAAATAAATCATTTGACATGATTGATTAAAACCTATGCCATCTAAAACAAGCTATAACAGCAGAAATTATTATACAAATTGTCATCGCAAATTCAATATGCCAATTTCCCACACGTCAACTTGACGGTTTTAATTATTAGTATGTCATGTGATGACATTAAAGGTGACTATAGTAATAAATAAGTTGCATCGTAACAAGAGTAAGATGACAGTACGCAAATAGGCTAATGCCATGTGTCGTGCCTTCACATGACATAACCTAACCGTCGTCTGAATGTGCAACAGACAACAGCGAACCCCGTGACAGTTTTATATCTTGCGGGACGACGGTTTTTAACCGTCGTCTAAGAGGCTATTTGGCGTAGTGTGTGCATACAAGATTTGTAATTGTTAAACCCAACAAGACATTACTTGATCAACATAATGATTGGAAATATGGAAATATTTGATATGCATCAAATATAATCAGCTCTTAAGCCAGATTAATTGGTAATTAGGGTTAAGACTCGATTATCGACTATAAATAAATGGGAAAATTACAAAATCGGATCAAATTGGAGGCTCGTTTACATATTTAGACAAATTACCCAACATATTACATGTCTAAACTATTTATTTGTGTCGTTTCCAAAACACGCTTCATATATATAACAACTTAGAAATTTCTCACTTTGTCTTCTTTATTTCTTCGTTTGCGAACTTGGCACTCTGTTTGTAATTATCGACTCATATATACGTAAAATCTTTCTTCTTGTGATTGGTACTCTGTTTTTTAGTATTTTGTAAATTTTTTCCCATGATAATACTTATCGCATATGATTTTACTTTGCATTTTCGCAAACTGCGAAGCCTGCAAAAAGTTCGTAAAATGAGTTTGTTTCGCAGTTTTCACAAACTACGAAGCAAATTCATGTACTGAAATAGTATTTACCTTCGCAATTTTTGCTCAGGATTAACATTTTGGGGAAAGTGTGAAGTAGTATATTTTGTTATTTACCTAAAATATACACAAGTAAACATGTATAGCAAAATGACATAAAAAAACATAACATTATCAAAATTTACAACAAGATTGCAATAATAATTCAAACTTTAAACCCTAAACCCCAACAATGGCATGAGCACTAGTGTACCACAGTAAACCCTAATTGGAGTGCTTATAGGCTTTACAGAAGCAAGAAAAATTGGCAGCGTCATATAGAATTAATGGCTTTTGGGAGGAAGTTCAGAAGCAAAAGGAACTAGAACATTTGTTCTTAACTTTCTTCATCACATCCCAATCACCACTCACTGTGATTGATGTCTATATATTCAAGCTAAACGGATACTTGAATTTGATGCCTTTGTATTCAACCTTCACAAAAATTAAGTCATTTTAGGGAAATAATGAAAGAAACGCTTCACAGAAAGCGAAACTGCGAAGTCTGTGAAGAGAAATACAACCTGACAAAGGATGATTTTGCTTCGCATATTGCAAAGTCATTTTCTGGAGAAAATACTACTTCAGATGATGATTTTGCTTCACATGTTTCGCAAAATGTGAATCAAACTTATTCTGCGAAGTCATTTTTTGGAAAAAGAGAAAGATGAACGCATAAATATAGTAGATACTTAACTTCTTTCCACCTTTTGCCATTGAAACCAACAACAAATATGTGATAAATGCAGAATAACATCGAAGAACTATATGCCTTCGATTCGCATAAGAAGAAAGAAACAAAGAGAGGAAGATGAAGAACTATGCATTCGATTCGCACAAGAACAGAGAAAAAAGAGAGGAAGAAAAGACATGATAATGAAAAAATGGCCTCGATTCGCACAATAAAAATAAAGGAAGAGAGGAAGATGAAATGACTGGGGCATTTTTGGAAAGTCATAAATAAATAGTCTTGATATGTAATGTGTTAGGTAATTGGTCTGAATATGTTTATGGGCCTCCCATTTGACCCAGTTTTGTAATTTTCCCTGAATAAATAGTTATATCCATAACCTAACTCAAAGATATGTAGCCTCTCTTTCACCTTTATCCATGTCTCTCTCTCTTCTCTCTCAACGACTGCTCTTAGTTCGTGGATCTATCGTGTCTTCCTCCGACTAACCTCGGCGTAGTTGTGACCGTAATACAATTATCGTGGTTTTTGTTCTTCTGTTGTTCTTCCACAGCAATCAACTCAACGGGGTTTGGTACTATAAGAGGTAATCTGATAGCATGTATTCGTATTTTTTTATATGAGTGTTATAAACCTTCATTAGTGTCAAAGCCATAAATTTCTTTATCTGTCAATCTTGATCCACGGTTTTGAAGAAAAACGTAGTTTTTACATGCTAAGACTAATATATATATATATATTAGATCTGTGTTCATTGGACATGTATACGTATTTTTCGGACTATTTTTTTTTATGAAAAACGACACTATAGTCGCATATAATAGTGTGTTTTTGCGATTTAGGGTTTTTGATTCGGAATAGTGCGAATTCTAGTTTCAATCGAGAATGCATATGCCCCAAACCTAGTTTTTGTTCGTCGTATGGACGGACAAACTTCACCAATGTGACTAGCGACATCAAAAATCCTAGACCGGACAAAGTTCGGAGAGCAATGAATGGAGGGAAGGCATGTCGTGGGCCCTAGGCGCCACCTTCGGATCCTATGCGCCTGTAATTAGGCGTCTATCACGTGTCGTGCGTGTGACACGTGGCAATCTATGGCATGTCTGGGTGCGCCATATGACGCATGTGGGCTGCCCTGCAATGGTCCTTTAGCCTCCAATTTTTTTAAGATGCTCCTTTTGCAATCTTTTTTTGTGTGTGTATTTTGAGTAATTTTTGGACAAACATGATATTTATTTTTTTAATATTCTAAAATCATTTTAAAGTAAAAAAAATTGTTTTTTTATTATCGAGAAATTGTGAATTTTTTTAAAAAAATTTTAGAATATCATAAATATTTTTTAGGAGATTTTATATGGATAAAAATTGATGTTGATTATATATGTTAGTTATTTGTATGTGTACAATTAATAATGCTTGTGATTTTGCATAAACATGTGTACTATAAATCACCCAAATTAGCTCGTTTTCCACATCAATTGGTTAAGTTGAAGAACTTATTAAGGAAAATTGGGATGAATGGTCAAATGGGAGTAATTTTGATGAAACTTGAATTGATTAAAATGTGTTTTGATCAATAAAAGATATTCATATACGTAACCTTTTGATTGTTTATAAAAAAATATATTCATATACGTACGTTAATCTTTTAATTATTTGTAATATGTTACGATAATTAGAAGAGTAATCTGAGTTTCGTATATTGCTAGTTTTTCCTTAATAGTTAGCAAAAGTGTAAAGGAAATTGAAAACTATGAAATGGAATAGACTATCAAATGAGACAATTTTGAAGCAATAAGTGTTTCCAAATAACTCAAAATGCAAAAGCTGATGTTCTAGAGCATAGGACAAGATCAAAGATGTTGACGAAATCCATTCAAGCACCAGTGCTCACACACTTGTTAATTTCGTGATGATTCAAAAGCAAAATCATTATAAATGAGTTGTAATTATATTTGTGAAACGGTTGAGCAATTTAAGACATACAACTCTCTTCGGTCTATCTTGCATGACATTTAAACAATAGAAAATTTATGTTTGCACCTTGGTACAAATGAGAGTTTATCTGTTTCTTGATGGGTTTACAGAGTAAGGTTAATACGTTGGTCTAGGTCAAGATAAACGTTATTAATTAGTTAATAACATTAATTTATTAGTTAGTTCCATTGGTGAAGAATTTTGCTTTGGAAACTTTTAGTTAGTTTTTTAAAGTTGTTATTGTTGCTTACATGTGTTTTTAATGTGGTTTATCATTTGTAGTTTATTATTTAAGAATAATTAATCTCAGGATGAAATCAATAAGAATTGAATAATAAACCCAAAGTCCACACAAAGCTATCACAACACCCTTGTAATATGTTACGAGACCAGTTATTTCCCATAATTTGGTTCTTTATACCGAGTTAGGTGGTATTATATTGGACTGTAAATTACTTAGTGCTATTATAGGTGCAAATTGCATCACTTATGTTTATGTTTATAGGCAAGCTAACCGAGTTGCCCATAGTCTAGCTTGGGCGTCCTGTTTTAATGCTAGCTCTTCTTTTTAGCCTAACAGTCTTCCCATGTGTTGACCTTGAACAAAAGATGATGTAATGCTCTATGCTTGATTAGTGAAATCCTTTGTTAAAAAAAGAATATTAAAATTTGATATAATTTTTGTTTTCTAAATACGAAACACTCATAATATTTTGACTTAACTAACCCAAAAATGGGCATGGGCATGGCAAGGACGGGCTCGAGGGAGCCCGGGCCCTTCCAGTCGCCGAAACCACCATGACCAGGGGTAATTTCGGCCTCCTGTCTCCATAAAATTTGAGGGTGTGGTGGTTCCAGTCCATTTCTCCAAGAATTTTAAATGGGGTGTTGAATTAGCATCCCAAAATTGACAAAGGTCCTATTAGGCTCTTTCTAAATCCAAAATTTAAATTTTTTGGTCTGTTAGGCACTCATTAAATCCAAATTTCTAATCCGATTATTTTTATTAGACGCAATGTTTTTTACATGTTAAGAATTTTAAACAAAATGTAGTTTAATTTTAAGAATTTTTTTCATTGTTACTTAAAAATTAGTTCTTGTACACTCAGATTATAACACATACATATGCCTTACTAATGGTAGAATTGCTACAGGAGGAGTCTTGAGAGATGATGGGAGTGCTTGGTTGTCGGGGTTTACTCATAATCTTGGGTTAGGCTCGTCCTTTTTGGCTGAGCTGTGGGGCATTTATTCTGGCCTTAATCTGACAATCAAGATGCTATCAACATGATTTCCAGTAATAAAGCTATTTGCTTAAATAGCCAAAATTTAATTAAAGGTATCAAGAGGCTCTGCCATTCCTTTGTTTCCATTAGTTTCTGCCATGTCTTTAGAGAGCAGAACCGGGTGGCGGATCGTCTGGCGGCTGCTGACCATGAAGAGATGTGGGGAGTCACAACATTTTCTTCTCCTCCTGCGTTTCTTTTTTCGCTCCTTTTGGAGGATGTAGTGGGGGTTAGCTTCCCGAGGCTAATCCCGGGTTAAGGTTTTGTTGTGTTTGTTTTTATTTTTCTTTTCCTACAAAAAAAAATAACACATATATATGCGATAAAAATCTGAACGAGTTCGATTTAACAATTTTTTTTTACACACACGTGTAAAATGAGCCCCCCAACCGACTAATTTTTTATTCGCCACTGGGCATGAGCCAGTCAGATGAATACTAAGTAACCGTTTGTTTTCAATTTCCGAAATTTTTATGCCTCTTAAATCTAAACAGGAATAAAAAAACATGTGGTAAAAATTTGAAATAACATCTACTACTATCAGTAACAACAAATAATAAATAGCTAACAATATAGCAGCAAATGAAACAAACGGCTCTAAGTCAAATTTTCCATACAAATTCAATCGAACCAAAATTAGTGTTTATTTGGTTCAATTTTTAGGTCTGGTTTGAGTGCAACCAAGAAGAGCCTTGGACTTCTTAAACGAAACGGGTGAGCAGAAATAGGGCGCGGTTCCACCGAATCATAGCGTAGGCGAGTGGACACGCTAAAACCCTAAACCCCACTCATGAGGACACGCGTATAAATATTAGCTTCAGCGCCTCTATTCTTCCTCAAAACCCTACTTCATCAAAATTATCTCTGAACTAGGGTTTAGCAGAGGCCGCAGTTCCTCGTTTATTTCTTCCTTTCAATCGTATTCTATCTCAATTCTTTGTTATTTTTTTTGTCAATTATGGGGAAGTCTAGCAAGAAATCAGCTTCCAAAGTACTCTCACTTGTGCTCTACTTTTTCTTTATAGTTTGGTTTTGGTTATTCCTTTGAGTTTATGTTGTTGTTTTTTATTCTTCTCTAGGTTATCGACGTTCCTGCAGTTTCCCCGTTGAAATCTACCAAGAAAGGTATGTTCTTGGGATGTTTATAACTTTTTGTAGGTTTGTTACGATATATGATTTGCTTTTGCGGGATTTTTTTTAGAAGCCTGCTTTTGCTCAAATAGCGAAGTTTATTTTTCTATGCGATGGGCTATATACTTTATATATTATTGTGCCCTGCGTATTTGAAATCCATATGTTTGTGCTTGTTGAAATTTGGATTAGCAGGTAAAAGAGAAGCTGAAGAATCTATTGAAAAGCTTGTTAGTGCAAAGAAACAGAAGAGAGGTCAGGATATAAAACCGGCTGTTCCTGTGAAAAAGCCTGAAGTCAAGACTCAGAAGAAGAAAGTGGATTCCAGCAGTTCTGATGACTCTTCGTCTGAGGAAGAGCAGAAAGTAAAATGCTTTCTATGCTTGAACATAAATTTATTGTTTTTTATTGTATCATCTCGTATGTTATCTTGTTTTTCCATTATTGTGCTATTTATTTTGTGGTTAAATTATAGTACTTGTGAAACCCTTAGGTTGGCAGGGCTTCCCATCTTTTCTCGTCCTGATTATATTGTTTGAGGTAATTGAATTCTTTTTTTGCAGCTTAAAGTTGTAACCAAGAAGGCAGCAAAGCCACCAGTTGAAGTATCTAGTAGTGATGAATCTTCTTCAGATGAAGTAAGGATTAGACCAAACTGAAATTTATTGTTGCATTATTTTCATCTTTTTTTTCTGGTGATTTAATTTGTAGCTTGATTTTTCTCAGGAGCCTCCTTCAAAGGCTACTGTTGTTGTGAAGCAAACACCTGCTAAAAAAGGCAAGGTGGATACCACTTCAGATTCTTCAGACGATGACTCTGATGAGGTAAACTTTCTTGAATTTTGAACATGATTATGAGAAAATGTTAATACTAGTGACAACATGCAGCAAATATTTTTGTTGCAGTCAAATTTTAGGGGTTGCTTGATAACCTAGATTAAAAGGCTAAACTTTCAATAAACGTTGTAGTGCCTCCTAAACCACATTTTGCTCTTCAGTTTTCTGTTCATTTGCATTCTATAAAATTTTCACTGGTGCTGTTTTTGTTTTATTTTTTCATGATATTTTTGTTGTGTAATTCAGGAACCCCCTGCAAAAGCTGCTATTCCTTCAAAGAAGCAGCCAGTAGGTCTCAAGAATGGCTCAGCTATAGCCTCTGGTAAGAAAGTGAAAGCAGAAAGCAGCAGTTCAGATTCTTCTGATGATGAATCTGAGGAGGATGAGGTAAAATTAATATGTGAAGTTATCATGAACAATTTAATTGGCCCTTTTAGTGCAACGAGGTTAAATAATATTTGTATGTTTGTTTGCTGTTTGATCAATCATTTGATGAACATTGAGAATATATTGCTTAAGCCTCAGGAGAGAATTCACATAAATGCTGCTTACTGATTTTATGTAATGTTTTTGTTCAATTTTTGCTCAGAAGCCTAGTGCCAAAACTGCTGCTCCGGTGAAGAAGCAAGTAGGTGCCAGGAATGGGTCAGTTGTAGAATCTGCTGCGAAAGCCAAAGCAAAAAGCAGTTCAGACTCTTCTTCTGATGATAGTTCTTCAGATGAGGAAGCTGTGAGTTGACTTCAACAATCAAACATTGAGTTATATTTTAGAACAAGATTATTCATATTACAGATTTACTTTAAAAATGCTAGAGTTCCAAATATATTCTTTGGCTAGTTACTGTAGTAGTGTCTGTATATCTCATTTGGTGTAATATGTATGTACATGACCTTACTATTAACTGTTGATTGTCTTATGTCAGTCAGAGTTTCCTATGAAAATATCACTTAAATATTTTAATTTGCAGGCATTACCTAAGGCTGCAATTACTAAAACTGTTCCACAAGTAGCAGGCAGCAAAAAGGCTGAATCAAGTGAGAGCTCTGATGAAAGTGATTCTGATGAAGAAAAGGTATATTTGTATATTATTTTTTCTTGTATATTCTTGATTGCATTGAAGATCTGGGTATATTTTTGAATTCTGTTATTCGATTTGATGATATATTTGATTGAACTTTTGAACCATCAACTAGCCTTAATAAGGTTCAAGCTGTGTTTTGCATCTCTTATTTCTTATGAATATGTATACAGCTCCTAGAGATGCTTCCCAAACATGAGACATAATTGGAAAACATGAAAAATATGTTTGGGACTTGTGGTTTCTGCACTTTTGTGGAAGTTGCTTATGTTTTAACCTGTTTGTGGTAGTTTTCTACACCCATTGTTCTTGTCTCTCTTCTCAATGTAATACCTGTTTCACATGTTTGTAATTGTTTGCTCAGCACTATGTTCTGTGGGTCAATTTCTTGGTTCAAAGGGTTTATTTTCTAAGAGACTATAAAGTGTATCTCATATGATACATCCTGCTTAAAGATATTTTGGGGGGAAAACTCTTAGATTTTGTATTATCTAGCCTGATGGATATACCACTAGTGTTGGGATACTGAACTGGTTCCAATTCCTCTTGCATGAAGCTCCCAAATAAAAATACGCAACAGAATAAAATGGCCATTGATAAGGTTGAAAGTGATGATGAATCTTCTGATGAAAGTGAAGATGAAAAACCTCAGAGTAAAAAGGTAACTTTTCTTACTTGAAGCTTTTTTTTAAATCTCAGCATGCCACATATTTCCTGTCCTATAAGCTCTTAGACTTTTGTTGTGCAGACAAAAGTTGCTCCTAAAAAGGAAAGCAGCAGTGACGAAGAGAGCTCTGATGAGAGTTCAGATGATGAAGGGAAGAGTGCTAAGAAAAATGTAAAGTTGCCTTCTCCCATGTATAAATAGAGTACTATGCTTTTGTTAGATTCTGAAAATGAAACAATTTGTTCATGGAATTGGCTGCATTTATTTAATGTTGTTGTCAAATGGGGATCCAATGGTGTTAATTATTCCTAACTGATGATTGATCCAAGCTTAAGAGTATGTAAAGCTTGTGATGCCTGCTTATGCTTTCATTTATGACCTGGGCTGAATGCTATAGGTGATTTTTATGAAACATATATCCAAATGGTGACTTAACTTTGACTAGTTGAATTTTGAGGCTTTATTTCATGCCTGATCAAAATCTTGGCTAGTGAAACTTGATTTGGATGGCTGTGAAGCTGTTGCCTTGGGCTAAGTCCTATAAATGCATTTGGTGTAATGAAATTTTGTTCTTCAGGCAAAAGTAACTGCTTCTAAAAAAAGCAGCAGCGATGAGTCCAGCTCTGAGGAGAGCTCAGATGAGGAAGAAGAAAGTGATGATGAAAAATCTTTCAAGACCCCAAAGAAAAACGTAAATTTCTCTTCTTTAAATTGGTTGTTGTTGTACCTGTTTTTATTTTTCAATGAGATAATTTTGCTTCCTAATGCTGATGTTAAAATATTTCCATTTGAGCATTGTGCATCAATATTACTGCACCCACCCCATTATAGATAACGAAACTGGTGATGGATACACCCGAGTTCTTGTAAGGATGGTTTTTTGGTCTCATTTTGTGACTGAGGATGAATTCTGCAGGGATGTTTGGAATGTCATACTTAAAATTGATGACCTCTGCTTGCGTTTTTTATCAGTAAATTTTTATTGCATTGTTTCATGCCCAGTATCATGATTATGGGGCAAATTCCATTTGATGTGAGGCTGTGAGTTAATCACTAACCCAATTTCTGTATGAAAACAGGCAACTGATGTGGAAATGGTAGATGCTTCTCATACAGCCAAGAAGATGGATGATTTGAAATCTGCTAAGAAAGCTGTATGCCTTCATGCTATATGTTTTTTTATTCTTGTGCATGATTCTTTCCATAATTGTGAACAGTAACTTATTTTACTTATTTTGCAGCATCAAACTCCAGTTTCTCCACAGGTTCATTCCACAGGTTCAAAGACACTATTCGTTGGCAATCTATCATTTCAAGTCGAACGTGCAGATGTGTATGTGTATCTTTGTCTCAATTTTTCTCCTGTGACTATGGGAGCTTCATATTAACTCTGTATCTATGATTCCACAGGGAAAATTTCTTCAAAGATGCTGGTGAAGTTGTTGATGTTCGCTTTTCTGTTGATCAAGACCAGAGGTTTAAGGGCTTTGGGCATGTTGAATTTGCAACAGCTGAAGGAGCACAAAAGGCAAGTTGTCTCTGCTGTTTTTCTTTGGACATATGTTATTATATAGAAGCTTGTTTCCTCAGTTTTGGAATAGTTTTTCTTCCAGATGTGTTACATGTGGTTAATATTGTTTCCTTTTCCAGGCTCTTAAACTCAATGGTCAAACCTTAAATGGACGTGATGTTAGACTTGATTTGGCTCGTGAAAGGGGTGAAAGGACTCCATATACTCCAAATAGCGGGTGATTATTCTCAACCAGAAAATTGAGATTGCTGCTGTAGTTAGCCTCATGAATATTTTACACCTTACGTTTGCATTGTTGTCTATGCAGCAAAGATAACTCCTTCGGAGCCCAAGGTCAGAAGGTATATGTTCGGGGATTTGATACAAACCTTGTTGAAGATGAGGTAATAACACGTTATTTCTTAAGCTGGATTTTTTTTTGCCACTTATACTTTATAGAATATTCAGTGTGCATTTGATTCATATTTACAGATAAGAGGTTCCCTTGGGGAGCATTTTAAAGCTTGTGGAGACATTTCAAGAATATCTATCCCAACTGATCGTGAAACTGGTTCAATTAAAGGGTAAATATTTCTGTTTGTAAATGGATCTTGTCTCCAAGAAAGAAGAGAATGTTTAAAATGCAGCGCATGGGGCTTGTTCAGCATATAATTTTTTGTGCTTTGGTTTTTGTCTTGTTTCTATTGTGGTTCGACAGTATTTCACTTTGTTTCATTTCAGTGGCTTGCTGTTTAATGTGATCCAAATAGTTCGCTGTTAGCTTAGAATTGTTCTTGCATGTCGATTTTGAATAATGAGTGAAATCTGTGTCTAGGCTGTTTAAATGGTTTGTCTGGAGAAGTTGTAGCTGTTTATATGGCAATTAAGGAGTAACAAACATGAGAAATTCTAAATTATGATTTTGAAATGGTAACTAGTCGTCCAGTATATGCTGGGTAGTGATTGTGTGGCTTATTGCAGGATGGCTTACCTGGAATTCCAGGATTCGGGTGGATTCAATAAAGCTTTGGAGCTTAATGGCAGTGAATTTGGAGACCAGTACTTAACTGTCCAAGAGGCAAAACCACCAAGAAGTGATAGCGGAGGAGGTTGGAGTAACAGAGGAGGCAGTGGTGGCAGGAGGGGTGGTAGGGATTTTGGTCGAGGTGGTGGTAGGGATTTTGGTCGTGGCGGTGGTAGGGATTTTGGTCGTGGTGGCAACAGAGGACGTGGACGATTTAATAAGCCTAGTATCACCACAGCTGCGTCAGGTAAATAAGCAAATTATTGTTGTTTAGGCATGGATTCAAATATCTTGTGGATATCTAATTGATTTTACCTTGACAAATGCAGGGAAGAAGACAACATTCGGCGATGATTAGTAAAGAAGCTCGCTAGCGGAAGATTATGTAATGTCATCTGAAGTATTTTTGGTAGCTTGGTCACAGTTTTTTTTCCCTTCCTGTTTCAGTACTTAAAAAGAGTAGTTATATTATTTTGATTTATTCTGTATGTTGAGGGCGATGCAACTGGCTAATTACGTTCTGATCCTTAAATTGCACTATTTATAATAGTGTGTTATCTCTAAATTATTTCCTTGTGGTTATTATGGATTTGTTCTTTCAATGCTTGCTTATCTTGTGCTCATTGATTATTTTTTTCAATTGTTTGAGTTGTCCCAATAGTAAATTATGTTCTTGTGCTGAGTTGAATTAGGTATAACACTCATTTGGCTCTTTACAAAGACTGTTGGGACCTTAAATTATTAAAATCATCAATATGGTCCAATTGAGTTTTTTATTCTATTTTAAAATAAAAAACTGGGACTATTTGATATTGATTTTTGTATTGGTTCAAAATGAGTTTTCGATGTTGATTTTTTGCTTTGGAAGAAGACTTAATTAAATTTATGTTATTTTATAATAATTAACACTTCACCATTGAATTTCTTCAAAAAAAAAACACTTCACCATTGAATACATTTTTAATTCGGAAACAAATATTTACTCAAGTTTATTTTTGAAAGGCCAAACAAATTTAGTTGGTAGGTGGATATGGAATTATTTTTTGTAGTATGTTCTTATCACATTGAATAAGTTTCAATAAGCTGGAAATGTCTAATAGTGAAGTTTGTGTTTCATTGTAAAGATAGTAGCAATGACAAGCACTAGTCATAAGAGACTTTCCAAAAGGAGAGATTACAATCTAGAATTGGCAAAGATGAATGTGCCTTTTGTGGAGAAAAAAGATACGGGAAGAAAGATTGTTTGAAGTTGAAGAGCAAATATGGTAATGGGAAGGTTGTTGTAGATTCGAATGTTGCTGAGTATAATGGCAACTCAGACTTTTCATTGGCAACCATGGCATTATCAAGTGGGTCGTAAGCTTGAATTTTAGATATGGGTTGTAGCCACCATACGTGGCCTAATAGGGAGTGGTTCTTTGACTTCAAAGAGATAGATGATGGGGTTGTTCATGCAGCAGATCACAGTCCTTGTAAGACTGGTTTAATTCAGTTGAGGAATCATGATGGAGCAATTGGAACTTAGACAAATATCAAATATGTGTCGAGTTTGACGAAAAATCTTATTTTAGTGGGAGTTTTGAGCAAAAAAGGTTTCATTCTTGTTATAAAAAAAGATTCTATGAAGGTCATGTTTGGCGCACTTATGGTAATGAAGGGAGTTCAAAGAAGCAACAACTTGTACTATTATCATGGTAGTACAATTAATGGAGCAACAGTAGCAGTTTCTAGTGATGATAAAGAGCTAGAAGCAACCATATGCTGTTGGGACATGCAGGTAAAAAGTCCATGAAAGCTTTGGTGAGTCAATGGTTATTGAATGGAGTTCAGATTTGCAAGGTAGATATTTGTCAGCATTGTATCAAGGGGAAGCAGTCGAGAGTATGACACTGCAATCCATTATACTAAGGGACCTATGGGGACTTTCCAAAACAGTTTCGTTGGGAGGAAAGTCCTATTATGTTACACTTGTTGATGATTTCTCTAGAAGAGTGTGGGTGTTCACTACGAAGTCGAAGGATGAAGTGTTGGGAGTTTTCCCACGTCGAAAAAGATGATGGAAACTCAGACAAGAAGAAAGATCAAATGTCTCCGGTCAGATAATAGTGGAGAGTACAAAAGTGATTGAATACTTTCATTCAAGTTTGTTAAGATGAAGGAATTGTCCGACATTTCACAGCTAAAAACACACCACAACAGAATGGGTTGACAGAACGGATGAACAGAACTCTACTGGAGTTAGTTCGATGTATGTTGTCTAATGCTGGTTTGGGCAGACAGTTCTGTAATGAGGCTGTAATATATGCTAGCCATCTCAGTAATCGATTATCGTCATCTGTTATTAACGGTAAAACACTTTTACAGGTGTGGCATAGAAAACCAGCTAAAGATTATAATTCCTTACGTGTGTTTGGTTCCACTTCATACTGCCATGTTAAGGAATTGAAGTTGGACCCGAGAGCAAAAGAAACGATATTTATGGGCATTTCCTCTGGAGTCAAAGGATAGTTTATGGTGTTGTGAGTCTAAGAAGATAATTTTAGTGGGGATGTTACCTTTGATGAATCCACCATATTGAAGAAGGTAGAAGATAAGCAAACAGATGGTACTCCACAGCAGGTGGAGTTTAAGGGAAGTAGAAAAATTGATCCAGCAACGAAATATGATACTCCTACTGTAGAAGGATCAGATCAAGAAGGCGAGGTTCCAGTAGAAGAATCTCCACAGCAACAGATGCCAATTGCATTGAGAAAGCCATATAAAAATAGAAAAAGCCTGATCGTTATGAAGATATAGTGGCTTGTGCATCTTCAATTGAAGAAATTCTTACCTCTTATTCTGAAGAGTTCAAAAGATGAAAGATGGAGGAATGTTATGAATGAGGAGATGGGGTCCTTTGAAAAGAATCAGACATGGAAGCTAGCAAGTCTACTAAAGGGAAAGAATGCAATTGGGCGCAAATGGATATTTGCAATGAAAGAGGGATTTTCTGACAAGTCTAATGTTAGCTGTAAGGCAAGATTGGTTGCTAAAGGCTGTGTTCAGAAGGAGGCAATTGATTATAATGAAGTATTTTCTCCAGTTGTAAAACACACCTCCATTAGAATATTGTTGGCCTTGGTAGCGCAATTTGATTTTGAACTAGTTCAATTGGATGTAAGGACTGCATTTTTTCATAGGGGCTTGGAGAAGAAAATCTATATGACTCAGCTAGAGGGATACAAGGTTACTGATAAAGAAAATTTAGTGTGCAAGGTGAACAAGTCGTTGTATGGATTAAAGCAATCTCCAAGGCAGTGGTACTAGCGATTTGATAAGTTCATGATGGGGCATAAGTACACCAGAAGCAAATACGGCCACTGTGTATATTTGTGTAAGCTACAAGATGGGTCATTTGTCTATCTTCTCCTTTATGTTGATGAATGTTGATTGCGTCAAAAAATAAAGGAGAGATTGAAAATTGAAGGCTCAACTGAATCAGGAGTTTGAAATGAAAGATTTGGGTGAGGCTAAGAAGATTCTCGATATGGAGATAAGCAGAGATAGGAAATTGGGTAGACTTTGTTTGACTCAGAAAGAATATCTGAAAAAAGTACTGAGACATTTTGGCATAGATGAGAAGAGAAAATCAGTGAGTACTCCAATTGCTCCTCATTTCAAGCTCAGTGCAGATCTATCTCCGGAAAGTGATGAAAAACAAGAATATATGTCAAATGTTCCATATGCGAATGCAGTTGGTAGCTTGATGTATGCAATGGTGTGTAAGCAGTTGGAGTTGTGAGTAGGTATATGTATAATCCTGGTAAAGGACATTGGCAAGCTGTGAAATGGATTCTACGGTATATCCAATATACTGTGGATGTTGGTTTGATGTTTGAGCGGGATGAGAAAGTTAGCAAATACGTAGGATATTGTGATTTTGACTATGCCAGTGATTTAGATAAATGGCAGTCAACTACTAGTTATTTGTTTACCATGGCAAAGACACCCGTTAGTTGGAGGTCTACCTTACAGTGGACAGTTGCTTTGTCTATGACAGAGGCATAGTACATGGCAGTTACAGAAACTGTTAAGGAGGCAATTTGGCTTCAGGGGTTGCTAAAAGATTTGGGAGTTGGTTAGAAGCATGTCAAAGTGCATTGTGACAGTCAGAGTGCTATTTATTTAGCAAAGAACCAAGTCTATCATGCATGGACGAAACATATCAACGTTCTTTATCATTTTGTAAGGTAAATTATTGCAGCAGGTCAAATATAACTTTAGAAGATTCCGACCACTAACAATCCTGCAGATATGACAATGAAGGTGGCAACATTAATCAAGTTTCAACATTGTTTGGACTTGATTAATGTCATCTCTACTTGACATGCATTTTGAAGGCACTACTGAGTATGGGAAATGATAGAGAGATAGTTTGGTTGGGGTTTCTTGGAAGTTCGCCAAGGTGGAGATTGTAGAAAAATTGGTTCTCTTTGAGGAATCTCACATTGAAGGCCAAGATATAAGAAGAGGAAAAAGAGATTATATATTTTTATCCCACATTGAAAAAACACAACTTATTAAAGTTTTTCTAATGCTATATATTGGGTTTTGGGGTTTAGGCTTAAAGCATCCCATAACAAGCCTCCTCTAATTCTAAGGTTTAGTTGTTTTCTATTCCTTTTTCTATTGTAATATTTGCTCATTTGAAAAATTATTTGGTAATGCCTAGGAGATGTAGGCAATATCGACCGAACCTCGTTAAATTCTGGTGTTTTCTCTATTTATTTTATGTTTTAGCTTTCAATTTGTTAGTCGCTTCCGCAACATTTTATACCTATATTATTAGATTAATTTCACTTTTTATTTTTATTTTTATTTGATTTTATTTTTTTATCTTGAAAATATTTTTTATCAAATTTTTTTCTTTATATAATAATAATATCTAGTTCTAATATTTATTTTTAATTATTTTAAAATATATATTTTAAAAAAACATAATGTATATATATACATATATATAATATATTATTTGATTAATTTTATTTTAGTTTTCCTTGTTCATTCTATTTTGATTGTAATGGTCGAAATAATTGATTTATTAATATATATATATATATATATATATATATATAAAATAGCGGAAGCAGAGAGAAATGAGGAAAATTGTTTTAGAGGCATTTTTTATGAGGAGAGTGACGAGAAGATGAAAAAAACACAAAGCAAAGGAAATCCATAAGTCACGAAGAAACTTCTATATAAAGCATGATAGATAGTATTCCACCATTATATTCATTTGCCATTTTAGATAGTATTATATTTCTGAAGGTAATTTTCATATGTTGTAGTTATTTTGTTCTTAATTGTTTTGTTGTTTGATTTTTATTAAACAATAATTGTTATAATTTCATCTTTCATATCCATTTCTGTCGTTACCCATGTTCTATACCTCTCGCTGCCTTATCCATGTTTTCTTTTTTATTTGTCTTTTTTTTAAATCTAATATCTCCAATTGAAGAAATCCAATAGAAATAAAAGATGCATGGACAACTAAAACCGGGAATCACAAAAGTGTAAAAAATTACAAGAAATTCATACGTTTCTCAAGGTAATTATTCAATATTTTTCATATGTTTTAGTTATTTTTGTTCTCAATTGTATTGTTGTTATATTTTTTATTAAACAATAGTTGTTATAGTTTCATCTTTCAGAGATGAAATTCCATTTCTGTCGTTACACAGGTTTCATACCTCTCGCTACCTTATCCATGTTTTATTTATTATTTGTCTTTTTTTTTTCAAAATGACTAAAATAAAGATTTTGTATATTTGTATTTTTTTAGTATATATTGCTAGGTGTTATCGTTTCGATTGTTAACTCTAACTAAAATTTAGAGTTTTGGCTTTATATAAATTCAATTTTTAACTTTAATTGAAGTTAGATTATTTTTTCTAATTCGGAACCTGTTGAAATTCATTCATTTTTTTTAGTTTGAGTTTAACTAACCGATATGGATTGTATTTTTTATGCATTTTGGTACAAATAGATATAAAGTTTCACATAATAGTTGTTCATTGAAGTTGGAGACATATTGAATAAAATATTAAAGAGGTATTGAAATATTATGAGATATTGAGATAATTGCTTTTGCAACATTGGCTTATATAGTTTTTAACTATTATATTATAGTTTGTACAAAATTGTTAATATTTCAAGAGTTTTTAACACATGAAAATGAAACATGATCATAGGACAAGTTGTTGGAAAATATTAATTAAAAAAATATTATTATTTGAATCTCTTCAAATTCTCAAATGTTGAGCATAATAATTCTAATTAATAGAATTAATTTCATATATTAATTATAAAACGTTTTTTGTACTGAGTGGACTTAATACTTCATTAAGAAAAAATAAAAAATTTAATTAATAGGCAAAAAATATTTTCACTCTCCTCTTTATATGCTTATATATTGACATTCTCTCTTATTTTGAAAAAAAAAACGAGAGGGAGATAGTTCTCTACTAATTATCTTTTTTGTCCCTCCATTTTTGTTTTCTATTCTTTTGTTTGTTTTTCTTGCCTACGAAATTCAAGAGTATATAATTATTAGAAAATATTAATGAAGTCAAACAAGTGATATCTGCGAGCGTCACTGATATTCTACACAGTTAAAGAATAAAGAAGAAATTGATTGAGTGTCTTGATGAGATATTACGAGATGAAAATAGGAGAAATCATCATCTTAAGCTGATTCAATTGGATATATTGGGTTATTGTAGCAGAATGAATAATTGAATTCGAATACTTGGTGATCATGAAATTTTATCAAGCAAGATGGTTATAATCAAGATAAATTTGTGACTAATTCTTATGAATTTTATTTTTTTATATGTAACATATTGAATTGATAAAGTTTCTTCAGGTATAACATTAGAAAAGTATTGATTGTAATAGTTTAGAGCATAATATATTGACATTGCTTCCATTTTAACATAGATTGTAATTCTTTTATATCGTAGATATAATATTTAATTTTAATTGTAGTTTAATTCAATTTTTGTTTATCATATATTGTAATTCTTTTGTATCGTAAATATAATATTTAATTTTAATTGTAGTTTAATTCAATTTTTGGTTTTTCATTATATTCTAATATATTTCTTAATTAATCATCTATTTTATTATTATTGGTTTTTCAATTTTTGGTTTCGGCTAGTTATTGTTAAAAACAATCTAGAATTCTGAAATCTCATTTGATCCGAAAAGTAAAAAAGGAATTTAGTTTTATAGTGGTTAGTCACAATCAACACTATCAAATTGATTTCACATGTTATATAATATTTTATTTTTATTATTGTTTAATCAATTAACTTAATTTATAATAATATAAAATTGATAAATGAATTAATATTTATAAATTGTTTACAAAAAAATTACTAGATTTTATAGCATTTAATGGTGACTTTTTTTCTCCGTAGTAAAAAATGAGTCGCATGCTTTGTACTCCTCCTTTCTAAAACTGCAGATATTTGTTGTCCAGACACAATTATGAAGCTTTAGTGGTTGCAAGTCCCTAGTTAACTACAAATTGATCCTTGTATAGTTATTCTTAATTAATGATAGGTGTGTGTTGAAAACCATGACTAATGAACTGAGTTTAAGTCACCAAAGATGTTTTTATAACTGGCATTCAATGGTTCATATGCCTACTTGACGAAGGGGATGGAACTTTGTTTATTGAAATTTTAAATACTATAATTTAGAAAGAACAAACGGAAAACTACAAAGCAAACGTGACAATAATCATAGACTATTTATCATATTTTCTCTTTTATACTTCTCGTCCTTTTAGGCTAGGAGTTGTCAATTTCTCTTCTTCTTCTTTTTTGTACCCAATACATGTTTACTCATTATTATAATTGTATAATATATTATAAATTTTTAAATTTGGTTTAGCCTATATCTATCATTTAAAATATTACTATTACACTAGTGTTACTTAAATGAGAAATAGCTTTAAATAACCGTTACTAGGAAGGATAAAAGAAAGTATCAACTAGAAAGTCAACCATCAACTATCTAGTAGTGTGTAAATTATCATTATTACAAATAAGAAAAAGGTCAATTTCATAGGAGTCTAAGTAAAGCAAGCCATTAGCCTTCTGTAAACTAGAATATTCAGTTTCCGTCTGACCTCCGGTTCTTTATTACAGGTTAATACGAAGCAAGTTCAGACACACGGTTATCATTGGTGTGATGAGCGTGGATAGAACTCAATGATAAATCAGATCATTCAAAGATGGCTGCATCCAGTCAAGTTCAACCAGAGATTCATCAGAATCAGGAAGCAGATGTCAGGCTCAACTTGATCCTCAATACCAACTTCTGGCAGAAGAAGTTTTCCAAAGGTTTAGCCAGAAACTGGTAGCGATGCAGAAGGAGATGGACGATGCAAAAACGGCTCAAGTAGATGGTCGACCTCAAATATCAGTTACAGAGGGTGAATGAGGACCTTCGAAATAGGCATGTTCATACCGCTGAGTCTAGTCGGGAATCTACTAAAACTCCAAAGGAGCGTTCCCAAAACCCTTCTCCCACTAAAAGATATTCTCGATCAAGGACTCCTTCTCGATTTCTGGAATAACAAAAGATCCGAAGGAAAATCAGAGAAACCAATCCAGAGAACGCATCGGGATTAGGTGTCGATCCCCTTCAAAACCCTCAGACAATCAACGTAAACAACCAGAGGTGGATAAGTTAAAGGCAGAGGACGAAACACCACTCAGCAAACAGGATATACTCGAGCTCCTTAGAAAGGAGGCGTTAAGCAGACCGAACCCATGGGATGGATATTCGGCTCTATCTGAGATGTGTACACCTTTGTCTAAAGAAATCCAGTGTCAACCAATATGGCGGCACCGGATGTAACATGTATTGCCCCGAATATAATGATGCCTTAGACTCTTCAACTTCATATCTCCCCAACTTCCCAAATCATTGACTACTCATCAATTCCAATTGGACTTTTGAACTATCTATCTCCGAAACTTTCCAAATCATTGAATACTACCATCAACCTCTACTAGGCTTCTCCACTTTATAATTTACTCTTCACACTTTCCATCGAGACAATTTGAGAGATGGGAAATGCTAAACTTATAGAAATCAAAATTCGTTTTTACTCTTCTTTTGTCAGAATCTCGGTGCCTTCTCTTTTTCCATACATTATTTGTTCCTAAATTATTACTTAGCTTCACAAATCACTAAATGCGAACTTCATTTATAAGCAAGAAATATTTTTATTTCATAAAATGCGAACCAAAACCATAAAATGAAAACCCAATATAGGTTCTCATTTAATAAAATGCGAACCAAATTCATAAAATGCAAACCATTTTGGTTCTCATGTTGTGATTTTGGTTCGTATTTTATGAAATGAGACCCATTAAATTTACTCTAAACATTCAAAGTTATGCAACTTTTCTTATTGTTTCTATAAGCATCTTTATGTAACCTCAATATATGTATTATAATTCTTCCCATTGTCTTCTTCATTGAGATTATAGGGAAATCGAGTTTCGATTCTATTAGTTTTTATTTCTTCGTTGTGCTTAGTTTTTGTTCCTATTTTTTTTGTTGTTCTTAGATTGAAACATGATCGTTTTAGAGTGTTATTTACTCTTCTTCATTTTAAATTGCTTACTAGATTGGGAAGAAGATAGGTTGAAGAAGAAGATGAGGGGTTTGTAAGGGTACTTTGGAAAAATGTATTGAAAAAGTCTAGTTTGGTAGCATATATTTAAATGAGTCTAAAAATATAAATAGACCTCTCTATTAGGTCAATTTTATAAATTTCCCATAAGTTTTGTCTTTTTGGTCCATTTAAATGAGTAAAACAATTTTTTTATTCATAATATTAATTAGAAAATTGTTTTTGATTTTTCTATGCATTGAAATAATTTTTCGTGAGTATTTCAAATCTAATTTCGGTGTAAAATGGCACTCTGTTTGTGTTTAGATACTGTTAATTTTGATTTAGTCTTTTCTGGTACTGTTTAGTATCTGTATCACTCCCACTAGAAAGTATGTGATGTGCAAATCCTCGCTTCTACTCTTCGTATGAACAAATGGATCACACCAATGAGACAGAAGACCCTAAAAATCTTAGGCCTTACCAATTTCGAGTTGATTTGGAGACAGGATGGCGACATGTGGCCCTCACATGTGGCACTCGAGCGCGACGCGTCAGACAAGTGGTATGCCGTGTTACACCACATGTCCTATACGGATTGGGTGAGCCAAGTGACATGTCAGGCAACACACTCTATCAACATATAACACGTGTCACGCGAGCACTGCACGTGCCTAATGTGTGGGCGACGTTTGTTGAGAAACCCTCAATTGTTGTTTTATACCAAACTCCTAATTTACAATTTTTCTGATTTTTGGCGTGTTTTGTTTATTTTATTTTTGAATATTATGAAAATCATTTTAAACTGGATTTTTTAATTACCAAGAAAATATAAAAATTAAATTCCAGAAAACCAGAAATTAATTTATGATATTTTTGAATTGCATTTTGGTTAATTTTTATTATTTGTATTTGTACGATTAACCTTTTTGTTGCTTGTGAATTTGCATAAGCATGATTAAAATACTTAAAATTCCATGTTTTTGTTATCAGTTAGTTAAGTTTGATGACTTAAGAAGGAAAATTAAGAATTGCAAGTGGGGGGGGGGGGGTGGTATTATAAGGTTTTGGAATCTATTCTAGTAATGGTTAAAATTGTTTATTTTTTATGTTTAAGTTATGTTTGTTAGATCAGTTATAAGCCTATGAATAGAGGCTATGATCATTTGTAAAGGCATTAGATGGCAAGTTAATTTCCTTAGCGAGAATACTTGTAATCTTAACCTTTGAAAGCATTTTTTATATTAATAAAGAAGTTATTAATGACTTCAATTTGTGACAAGATCCTTTATTTCCACTTTGCATAGTCCAATTTTGCTTAGAACTAGCTAGCAAGTTCGGGAAAGGCTGACTAGTAATTGGACGGAGAATTACTAGTGCCGCACAATCAATATGTGATAAGGACTATGTTCGTTCTTAAGTCTCAAAGGTAAAAATAAAAAACCTTGTCTATGGGAGAGGTCCACATACGTTGAACCCTACTGTAACAATTCATAAAATTTATACATTAACCGAAGCTAAGTATTTGTCTTTGAAATTTATAAAATATTGGGATGAAAATCTGTTTGTTCGGCATTTGGGGATTTTATTATTTGCGATTAACATTCAAATCTTTGGTTAAATAATAAAAAGTCTCAATGTTTGCATTGGGTGGGAAAATCCGAGCAAAAGAGCAGAACACCGGGACTGAGCCCCACTTAGACGTCAAGAGCTTGATAGGGAATTAAGGATTTCATAAATAAAGCCATCTCAGGCTCTGTTGATATAACAGAAACAATGTCCATTAATCCAAATTAAGTCAAAGCCACTTGTTCAACAAGGGGAGACAATTGAATGGTGTTGTCTTACTATTACAAAAATAAGTCCTTAGTTTAGTTTTCCATTACTCAATGAGTTTAGCTAAGGGGAGTTTACCTTTGGTAAACAATGAGAATGAACATAGTGCTTTTCACTCTACTCTCTATCTTGAATTTCTAGGAGAAGCGAGTTGTTTGCCTAAATAAAAGCTGAGGTCCACCTAAAAGTCAATCAGCCTGTTGTCAATAAAAAAAGTTGTAACTGATGCACTTGTGATTCTGCAAATCACCGTGTCCAACGCGGATAGGAGTATGTGTGACATTAAGGTCTCATTTGACTAGTCTACGTATGGCGGTAATTTTTAGGGGAAGAGGTGTCTCATTGTTCCACGTGTATTTATGTTAAATTGTGTTATACCAGATCCCCCCCCCCCCATCCGAACTCTCCATATTGAAGTGCTTTAGGGCTTCTTTGTAGTGGATGATCGAAGGTCGAATCCTTTTGGATGTTGGCTTGTGTGAGGACCGAAGACAATATTCGGTTGACAATTAGCTTCATTTTTTGTTTGGACAAAATTAACCTTTAGTTGGATATCTATTTAGAGAAATCTTTTGCTGACGTGTTTCACCTTTTTCTATATAAAGCGATAGCAGGTGGAAACATGTTACAGTCTATGTGAATATTGAAACATGACATCATTTTACTGCTTTTACAATTAATAAGCTAAATTATTGACAAGTGTCATTTTAGTGTGTCGTTTCTCATCAATCAATGTCATTGTTACCGTTGTTATAGACTTTTCAGTTTCTTTGGGACTGTTTGTGAGCGCCAAGACCTTTATTTGAAAAAGGTCATTTTTTACAATACACAGTCACTTTAACGTTTTTAAGGACGACACTAGGTGTGTCCCTTCCCGGGCATGCATTACTTAGTTTTTTTTATCATGTTTTAGGTGACATGTTAAATACAAACTTATAGCAAGTGCACTAGATCGTGTGTAGTCGGATAAAGCCAAATGTCATTTCCACATGGGTTGAGTTTTAAGTATAATGAAAAGTTACATTAACGACTAAAGTTCAATAAGTTGAGATTGTTTTAGTGACGATAACATAGGCAAATAAATAACAAGATGTATAAAAATGTGAATATCAGATTTGAACAAGCGCATGCCTAGCACTACACCAAACAGGCAACTGTAAGCACAACTGTTCCATAAAATGAAGAATAACCAAGTTTATTGGTTCGAGTATCTCTGTCTATTTTCACTAAGGCCTGGTGTCCCATTTCCAAAGATTCTAAGAACATAGCTTAACCAAGTGTCCCTGCGTTAAGGATGTTCCAGCATTAGGCAATAGAGAACATTCACAAGTGAAACTTCGATATATGGTCATTTTCGTGTCCGTCCACAACAATACATATCAAATGGTTGTTTCCATAACGTTGGAGCACCATTATGTCATCCATTATTACTAACACATAGATTTGATCTTAATCTAAGGATTTACATATACCATTGATAATAATTCATGGATAGAAATACTTCATTAATGAAACAATAATACTTACAATCACCATTTATGGCTGGCTAGACCGACAAAAGGAAACTACTCACTCATATTCATGAGTGAACATGATGTTCAGACCAAAATATTCTCTAAAAACAGAAACTTTAAGAGCTATAATAAAAGGTGGCTGAAAAAAGTCCACTTCACCAACCACAAAATAAAGTATTTATAGGACAAAGATTTAGCCTTAAACAGTGAGGGCAAAAGAGTAACTAACTACATATCATAACAAAACAATTAAATCTCAGTCCTTCATTGGTACAAGGTGGATGCAAGATGTCATCCATGTTTCCTTCTCTCATTCGTCTTGCTTGACCACCCGCGCTTAAGTCCGTAACCCATCTGCTGGACCCGTTTCTACTGCTTATAATGTTGTTCTACCCTTCTTCATAGCTGTTCAAAAGAAATCCTTGCTAAATTGTTATTTATGGTTGTTTCTCCCTTAAAGGGTTGGACACTTTGTCTTTGATGCTCTTTTCTATGAACGTTTTGCCTCGCAATCTTGTCCATATTGCTCTCATCATTAGCCTAATTCGATATGTTCGGAGTCGCTACCCTAGATTAAAGTCCAGGAACATAAAAGTTAGATGACATACAAGCTCACACTATGCCATCTCTTCAAAGATAGGTTCGTGAATCAAACATTTTAAAGGGTTTGATTAATAAAATCGTAGACTACCAAATATTTCTAAGTCATTTTCATTTTGTACACATTCACCATAAAAATTACAAAAAACGATAAATAAATTCGGAATTATAAATTAAATCCCAATTGAATATTGAAATCCTATACAATTGATCTAGCCCTAAACAAGTCCATTAAACCTGCAAAATAGATAAATATTAGCCACGAGACACTGGGACCCGTCTTTCGAATTTATTCTATGAAGCCAGACTCGATCACATAAGACTTAATGAGATCCTATAATTCTATCAAATTAGCATGACATTTCGATCCGTGAACTATGTCTATCTATTCTAACATATTTAATTAAATAAAAAAACACCTCTTAACTCGTAATTAATTACATTTTATATGTTACACATTTAAACACCTAAATATGCTTACTGGAACGTGAATTTACCGAAACTGTAACTACAAGTAAACCCAACAGAAGCAACGAATGAGGATTTCTGGGTTCCTAAACTTGTAGCCGATCGGCTATAGGTGTGGTGGTCGATCAAGCATAGGGGGTGGTTGATCGGCTATACGTTTATCGATGGTTCTTTACCTATTCCGCCATCGAATGATCCTAATCATGCAATGTGTGAAAGATGTAACACCATGATTTTCTCATAGATAATTAACAAGGTGAGTTATATCTTCTGTTTCTCAAATTGTCCATTGGTTTAATACTTCTTATGAAGTTTGGGAGAATTTGCACAAACCTTTTGTTGGTGTGCCCTAGTTCTTAGGCATTGGTTCATGTATATTGTATTATGCTTTTGACTATTCTTGCATAGATACACTATATGTGTTACATTAATAAAGGCATTAATCTAGTTCATTTATATCTTGTGCTATAATATGAATAGAGAATCCATTGATTGATAATCGTAAAACCATATCCCAAGTCTATTCTATCATGGGAATGATTAGGACCACATGCTTGTATATTCGATGACTGTATGGTAGTAATTGGTACTAGCCATAACACTTGATAAGTCAGTTGTGAATATGGGTACATGTTGTATACATGTGACTGGATCGATTCGCCCGAGAAAACTACATGGTGGTTGTGTCATTAGTTTTCTTAAGCAGGTCTCTAACTGTCTTCAGACCAGATTTCATTATAATATAAATGTGGGATCCGGTTCACTTTGACATACGCCTAACAGGTCTGTAACAGGATGCCAAATACGGGTATGATTGGGTGAGCAGGTGAACACGTTGGTATTGATATTGAAGTGATGGAATTACCGCTCATGTAATAGTGAGATGATATCACAGACCACTTGATAAGTGAGATTGATAAGCGTGTGGCCACACCCTGATAAGTAGTTTACTTATCTGTTTCACCAATCTACTTAAGATCAAGAAATATCATAAACATTAGAGAGGATGACAGCCGCCATGCCTCTAGTTTATAATATCGATATCAAATGGTAAAAGAAGTTAAGAGATAACTACATGGTCTCTGCATCTTTAGACTGCTGAAACTCTGTCTTGGTTAGGGGCAGTAATGGTTTGCTAGAACCCACTTACTGTCTGTGGGCCGTGAGCCCACTGCTAGCTAAGGACAGTCCCATAGGATCGTGCACATCGAACATCTGAGTTAGAACTTTATAGAACGATACATTGGAGAGATTGAATAAATTAATTGATTGACAGTAAAATGTCAAGTTAATTAATTGGTGGTTAATTAATAGATTAATTGATACTTTGTATCAAGGTAATTGATTAATGGTCTTAAGTGTTGAGTATTTAATTGATTAATTAGTTTGCGGGATGTGATTAATTAATTTGTAAATTAATGAAATTGCATTCAGTGAATAATTAATTATATTAATACGTCAATTTATTAATTAGTGTTATTTATTTAATTGGAGTAATTAAATTTAATCTAATCATAATTAATTGCATAGAATAAATATTATTGGTATTTATTTATGTAATTGGATTAGGATTGGATTAGTTTTGTAATTAACCAATTAACCCTAAACTAATTAGGTTTAGGAACACACTATATATATAAATTAAAAACACTAAAGACCTAATTAACTAATGTATGATTTCCGCCACCACTAATCCAGGAAAAAGGATTTTCGGCCACACATATGAGAAGGTGAAGGAATCTTTGGATTTTTACATAATCTCTCCAGTTCTTCATCCGTTTTTCGGCTAGCACCGGTTCTGACTCAATAGCTGTTCGTGCACCTGACTACGGAGATCTTACTACCTTGTGGATTCTTCAGTCGTCTCTAGAAGAGACAGTTCGCGTATGTTTATATCCCTAAATGGATCAAAAGGTTTTTATTCAATTAATGGTTGACGGACAAAGATCAAACTAAAAGGGATTGAAAATAAATTTTAAACCGCAATTCCGCTGCGCTACAGTCGATTAACTGGCAATAATCCCTAACACCTTTTTCCCTAGGGGATTCTTTGAAATTTTTTAAGTTACAAGATGAATTGTTTTCTTTTACACAGGTTTTTTTTTATTGTTCCCGATTATTATACGAAGCAAATGACCTTATGGGAGGAATTACTCAATTATAGGCCTCTTAATGTTTGTTGAAATTTACCTATGTGCAAGTGTGCTAAGTTGCTTAAGAAAGCAAAGGTATCAATAACAAAATTATATGATACATTTTTTTTTGAAAGGATTGAATAAGGAATTCGCTAGAGCAAGGTCATAAATCTTCATGATGAAACCAGTGCAAGATATAACTACTCTTTCTCTGATTTTACAACAAGAGCGTCAGAATGTAGGGAATGGCATGATTGAATCTTCAATCAATTTGGCGAAAGGTCATTTTCAAGACAATAAGAAGCAAGGACCAAAGTGAAATTACTGTGATAAACTAGGACACATAGTAGACCAATGTTACAGAAAGCATGGATATTCCGACTAATTTCAAGTTTACTAAAAAGATAAATCAAGGTTCAAATATAAGAAGTCATCATTCTACTATTATTGCTCATTTTGAAGGAATGGATAAAGATGAAAATATTGGACCTGCTTCTGATGATGTGTCACAAGATGCTACTAGTTATGGTATCACTCTTACTAAGTTGATGTGTCACAAGATGCTATTAATTATGGTATCACTCTTACTAAGTCATAATACAATGGTTGTAAGAACCGAATCGGGTCAGTCGGTTGGTCCCGGTTCAACTGGAACCGGTCACTACTCCAATCCGGAGAGTGCTCTTTTTTAATATCTCTAAAAACCGGTCAGAACCGCTCGGTTCAACAGTGAATCGCTTGAACCAGCCACAGTTAAGTGATCTGACCGAGTCACTTCTAGGTTGATAGGTAATTTTAAAAAAATAGAACTTGTGCAAGCAAGGGTTCAAGCGTAGGACCTTATAGTCCTAAACAAACTCCTTAACCATTGGACTAGCAGACAACTTATGATATTTATCCATAATTAATAAATATATTATAATATTTATAACTTACATATTTGAAATTAATAAAGTTTTTAAACTTTATATATTTATATAAAATAAAATTTAAAAGTATAGTAAAATAACTATTTAATTTAAGAAATATACATGCAAATAATATTATTAATATATAACTAGTCGAAAACCCGTGCGATGCACGGGATATGAGAATTTTATATAATTTAGATAAATAAATAAATTGATATATTTACTTATAAGTAATTTTATATCATGTTATGAAAAAAATTTATATTTTCTTTTTTTAATTTATTACTGAGTTATGTTTCTGTTTCATTGTTACAATTTTGCCATGATTTGGCTCATTAATGCATTGTTTTTTTATTCAAAAAAAAATTAAATTAAATTAATTTTGAAAATAATTGATTAATTTTTTATAGAATTTTAATTAAAAGTGAATGATTTATTTATTTTTTCAGAATTCAATGATTTATAATTTTTAGTAATTTTAATACATTTTCATATTTTTTTATAATTGGAATCCTGTAAAACAATAATAATAAAATAGAAAATTAATTAAGAAATATATTAAAATATAATAAAAAAACCAAAAATTAAATTAAACTACAATTAAAATTAAATATTATATTTACGATACAAAAGAATTACAATCTATGTTAAACAGAAATTGAATTAAACCACAATTAAAATTAAATATTATATCTACGATACAAAAGAATTACAATCTATGTTAAAATGGAAGCAACGTCAATATATTATGCTATAAACTATTAACATCAATACTTTTCTAATGTTGCACATGAAGAAATTTTATCAATTCAATATGTTGCATACAAAAAAAAATAAAATTTATAAGAATTTGTCACAAATTCATCTTGACGATGATAATCATTTTGCTTGATGGAATTTCATGATCACCAAGTATTCGAATTCAATTATTCATTCTGCTATAATAACCCAATATATCCAATTGAATCAGCTTAAGGTAATGATTTCTCCTATTTTCATCTCGTAATATCTCATCAAGACATTCAATCATTTTGTTCTTCATTCTTTCACAGTATATAATATCAGCCACACTCACAGATATCACTTATTTGACTTCATTAATATTTTTTAATAATTATATATTCTTGAATTTCGTAAGCAAGAAAAACAAACAAAAGAATATAAAACAAAAATGAAGGGAAAAAGATAGTTAGGAGAGAACTATCTTCCTGTCGTTTTTTTTTTCGAAAATAAGAGAGAATGTTAAGATATAAGCATATAAAGAGGATGGTGAAAATAATTTTTTCCCATTAATTAAATTTTTTATTTTTCTTAATGAAGTATTAAGTCCATAAATTAATTTTAGTTAAATAGAAATAAATCGCAATTGTAACCACTCAGTACAAAACAAAACGTTTATAATTAATATGTGAAATTAATTCTATTAATTAGAATCATTATGCTCAACATTTGAGAATTTGAAGAGATTCAAATAATAATATTTTCCAACAACTTGTCCTATGATCATGCTTCATTTTCATCTGTTAAAAACTCTTGAAATACTAACAATTTTGTACAAACCACAATATAATAGTTAAAAACTATATAAGCCAATGTTGCAAAAGCAATTATCTCAATATCCCATAGTTAATGTATATTTTTACGATTTTGAGCATCAAAATTTATTTTTATTCACCTTCATTTTGAATTAGCATAATCCAAATTCTCCAAGAATAAACATCTTATTTTTTTTTGGTAGGAAATAAACATCTTATTAAGTGTATTAAACGTTTACAATCTCTTTGTCTACATATCTGGGAAAAAATAACTTCTTAATAATTATAATAATAATGTAACATAATTTATAATTGAAATAAACTTGATCGTAAGTATAATATTTCGATACCTTTTTAATATTTTATTTAATGTGTATCAAACTTCAATGAACAACTATTGTGTGAAATAGTATATCTATTTGTACCAAAATGCATAAAAATAAAAAATACAATCCATATCAGTTAGATAAATTCAAACTAAAAAAAATGAGTAGATTTCAACAGGTTCCAAATTAGAAAAATTAATTTAACTTCAATTAAAACTAAAAATTGAGTTCATATAAAGCCAAAAATCCAAATTTTAATTAGAGTTAATAATCAAAATGATAACACCTAGCACCATATACTAAAAAAAAATACAAATATACAAAATCTTTATTTTAGTCATTTTGAGAAAAAAACATGGATAAGGTAGCGACAGGTATGGAACCTGGGTAACAATAGAAATAATTTTTTTTTCATCTCTGAAATATGAAACTATAACAACTATTGTTTAATAAAAATAAAACAACAATACAATGGAGAACAAAAATAACAAAAATAACTATAACATATGAAAAAAATCGAATAATTACCTTGAGAAACATAAGAATTTCTTGTAATTTTTGATACTTTTGTCTTTCCCGATTTTAGTTGTCCATGCATCTTCTATTTCTATCGGATTTCTTCAATTGGAGATATCGGTTTGAAAAAATAAATAACTACAACATATGAAAAAAAATCGAATAATTACCTTGAGAAACATATGAATTTCTTGTAATTTGTGACACTTTTATGTTTCCCGATTTTAGTTGTCCATGCATCTTCTATTTCTATCGGATTTCTTCAATTGGAGATATCAGTTTGAAAAAAAAAACAAATAAAAAAGAAAACATGGATAAAGTAGCGAGATGTATAAAACCTGGGTAACGGCAGAAATGGTTCTGAAAGATGAAACTATAACAACTATTGTATAATAAAAATAAAACAACAACATAGTTGAGAACAAAATAACTACAACATATGAAAAAAATCGAATAATTACCTTCAGAAATATAGTACCATCTATCATGGCCAATGAATATAATGGTGGAGTACTATCTATCATGCTTTATATAGAAGTTTATTTGTGACTTTTGGATTTCTTTTGCTTTGTGTTTTTCATCTTCCTGTAACTCTTACTTTATTTTATTATTTGAATTAATGGGGTATTAATTGTTTAATATATTATAAATATAAATATGTTATTTTTAATTAATTAATTTTTTTTAATTTTGATTTTATACTACGTTGACAACTCATTAAAAAAGCCTCTAAAATACTTATTTTTATTTCTCTCTGCTTCCGATATTATATATAGTATAGATAACTATTTTATTATATTTACATGCAAGTAATATTAACAATAATAACTATTGTTATGGTATTAAGTTATTTGGGATTGTGTTAAGAAAGTCCGTTATGACTTAAGGATTTTGGATGGGTCCTGGCCTATTTAGGAGAAGGAGGAAGGCTAGTCTTGATCGAAGCTTGGATTGAGATCAAAGCTTCAGTCATCCTAATATGGCTGAATGTAGCCTCCAGAGGCGCATTTGCGAAGGACATATGGACCAATCAAAACACTAGAGTCCAAATGTACGCGCCTCACTTTCATAAACATATTGGCACGCAAAGATAAGATTCATTGACCTATCATAAGCCGCCACGTGTCTAAAAAACAATTCTAATTGCCTATAAATAATAGAAGTATCCCATAATACAATATCTAATTTCTTAATCACTATGATATAGTTCATTCAGTCTTTGATATTCTCGATTATCAATTGACTTTAGCATCGGTGAGGTTCGCCAGTCTATAATCCCTTTTCTAACGGTTATTGTGTTTTCAAGTGATCGGAATTCCAACCGGAGATTTATTACACAAAAGTACGATAACAACTATTTAGTTTAAAAATAAATATTTTATATTTTAAAATTGTTTTGTATATTGAATTGGATTATATTTTTAATTTATAAATTTAATATTTTTAAAAAAATTTAGTTGATATTAAAAAATATTTTATGCTAATATTTCGGCTCAGAGTAGGTTTCCTGGTGTGACAGTTTTAAATCTCCCCTTCCGTCACTCTGATCACTGTCCTATCCTAGTCAAACTAGTCAGAGGTCATCGTACGATAGGGGATAGACCTTTTAGGTATCAGGTGGCTTGGGAATCTCACCCTGAGTTTAAAAACTTTGTTCAGGATAATTGAAAGCTTCACTCAAATGTTTTAAAACCTGCTGAGGGATTTAGTAATAAGGTGATGAGCTGGAATAAAAACATCTTTGGCCACATTATTAGAAGAAAGAATAAGATTTTGAGCAGGATTGAGGGCATCCATCGTACTTTGGAGTTTAGGTATGATCATAGTTTGGATGGTCTTCTTAGAACCCTCCAGAAGGAGTTATAAGTTGTGCTGCGACATGAAGAGTTACTTTGGTTTCAGAAATCTAGGCATGGATTAAAGATGTAGATCGCAATACTAGGTATTTTCATCTGTCTACTGTTATTAGAAGGCAGAAAAATCGGATTGATGCTATCAAAGACCCAAACGGTGATTGGGTTTATGAGGATGAGGATATCCGTCACTTGTCCCTTAATTTCTATAAGGAGTTATTCAAAGAAGATCTTGTGGATCTGGATAGAGCTCTTTCTAGGACTTCGTTTCCCAGATTGTGTGAAGATAAGGCTCTTGAAGTCTTCCATCCTATTGATCAGAAAGAGATTGATCAGGCGATCTTTAGCATTGGGCCTACTAAAGCTCCTGGAATTGATGGTCTCCCTGCCTGTTTCTATCATAAACATTGGGATACGGTTAAGGAAGGTATTTATACCTTTATTAAAGGAGTTTTTAATGGGTCGCAGAATATTAGGCTTGTGAATAAAACTCTTTTGGTCCTGATTCCTAAAGTGGAGAAGCCGTCTTCTTTCTTACAAATGAGGCCTATTAGTCTGTGTAATGTGCTTTACAAAGCCATTACCAAAATTGTGGCCAATGGACTTCGGTGTATTCTCCCTGATATTATTAGCCAGAATCAAGGCAGTTTTATTCCGGGGAGACAGATGGTGGATAATGTAGTTATAGCTCAAGAGATGGTTCACTCTATGAAAGTAAAAAAGGGCAAGAGGGGTATTGTGGCTCTTAAGCTGGATTTGGAAAAAGCTTATGATCGGCTTAACTGGAGTTTTGTCCTTGATAGTCCGAAGAAATCTGGGATTCCGAATACTTGGAGGAGTTTAATTGAGGTTTGTATTACTTCTCATGTGTTTCAAGTCTTGATTAATGGGGATATGTCAGAGGAGTTTACTCCACCCCGGGGTATCCGTCAAGGGGACCCTATGAGTCCTTTCTTATTTGTTATTGCGATGGAAAGATTGACTCACCTTATCCAAGAAGCTGTCTGCACTGGGAATCTCCATCCAGTTTCCATCAATAAATTCTGTCCCCCGGTTACTCATTTGTTATTTGCAAATGATGTTATGATTTTTGTGGAAGGGAGTGAGGAGCAAATTGGTGTGATTATGGATATCCTTAATTGTTTTTGCTCTGCTTCTGGTCAGAAGATTAATATCCAAAAGTCTCGGATGTTATGTTCTAAAAATATGGATCAAAGAGTTTGGAAAAGGTTGAGTGATATCTCTGGTATTCCTCTGACTAAGTCTATGGGTAAATATCTGGGGATTCCCCTCCATAGTGATAGAGTGCCTAAAGTTTCTTTTAAAGAGATTTTCGACAAAACTAATAGCAAATGTGCCAATTGGAAAGCTAAAACCCTTTCTCTAGCGGGCCGTCTTACTTTGATTCAGTCGGTCAATTGTGCGGTTCCTAATCATATTATGCAAGCTTGTCGACTGCCTGAGCCTGTTCTTAATGATCTTGATAAAATCAATCGTCGGTTCCTATGGGGGGACGCAGAGGAGGGGAAAAAAATTCATCTTGTTCCTTAGAAAGAGGTTTGTCAACCTAAAAATACGGGAGGCCTGGGGATAAGACAAGCTAGGGACAATAATAAAGTGTTATTAATGAAACTTCTTTGGAGGATGTGGCAGCTTCCGTCTTCTCTTTGGGTTCGGTTATTGTGCGGGAAATATAGAAAGGATAGGATTTTTGGGGGTCCTAAGGAGAGAGTTGTTAATTGTTCTTTTTTATGGAAAGGTCTTAGTGATGTGTTTTGAGAGTTTTGCTCTGGGATTGGTTGGTCGGTGGGTAATGGAAAATCAATCAGCTTTTGGAATGTTATTTGGATTGGTAAAAAACCTTTATTAGAAGTGTGTAACTCCCCGCCGCCTCTTGAGATTTGTAATTAGAGGATTGCTGATGTTGTGGATTCGGAGGGTGATTGGATTTGGTCAAGGTTCGATTCTTACCTAAGTTTGGAAACGCCACTGAAAATTAGGGAAGTTAAAATTAGTAGTAAGGAGGAAGATGTGGATAGTCACTGTTGGTCTTTGACAAATAACAATGCTTATTCTTGTAAATCTGCTTTCGAGGCCTTCAATCAGAATTTGGAGGCTCCGCACTTAGTTATTTGGAAGAATATTTGGGCCTTGAAAGTTCCGTATCGTATTAGGAGTTTCCTGTGGTTTGGTGTCAAAAATAGATTGCTTACGAATATTGATAGAAAAAGACGTCATTTGGTGGAGTCTGGTGCGTGTAGTAGATGCGGAGGGCATGAGGAAACCATTTGCCATGCTCTTAGAGATTGTGCTAGGAGTAGAGATGTGTGGAGGAAAGTTCTCCCTAACCAGTTGTTGTCGGCTTTCTTATCCCATTCTGATCTTGATTGGTTTGTGGATGGTGTTAGTGGGAAGCTGTTGGCCGATCTAGAGCATGGTGCTATCCTCTTTGCAGTTGTCTGTCACCAAATTTGGAAATGGAGGAATGATGAGATTTTTGAAGGAGAAACTATTGTTATTCCTAATTTGTTTGATTTCTTCTCTAAAAAGATTTTTACTATTGCAGATAGCTTCAAAGAGGATATTTTAGCTAGGTCCATCCAGAGGAAGACTGTTCATCTCTTTGGCTGGAGTAGGCCCGGTGAAGGGGTGGTGAAGTTAAATAATGATGGTTCTTGCCTAAATGAAGGTAAAATTGCTGCCGGAGGGGTTCTGAGGGATGCTAGTGGTGCTTGGGTGTCTGGGTTTGCTCAGAACCTGGGTATGGGTTCTTCCATTTCTGCAGAGCTTTGGGAGATCTTTTCTAGCATCAGGCTTGCTAAGAATCAGAGCTTGAAGAAGCTGCTTGTGGAATCTGACAACCTTGAAGCTGTCAAAATGATCTCTGATAATAATGCTATTTGTTTAAATAGCCAGAATTTAATCAAAGGGATCAGAAGGGTTTGTTCTTCCTTTGATACCATCAGCTTCTGCCATGTCTTCAGGGAGCAGAATCGGGTGGCGGACCGTCTTGCGGCCGAGAGGCATGTGAGGATGTTGGGAGTCTTAACCTTCTCATCACCTCCCGAGTTCCTGTTTTCTCTTCTTTTGGATGATGTTGTGGGGTTAGCTTTCCTAGGCTAATCCCGGGTTAGGTTTTTGGGCTGTTTTTTTTGTTTGTTTTTTCTTTTCCTTTCCTACCAAAAAAATATTTTATTAATATTAATATTTTATTATTTTCTTAAAAATAAAATATTTTATTATATTATAAAGTTGAATATAAATAAAAATATTATATTTTATAGAATTTTGTGAATTCTGACGATTGAATTTTTAACCTTTTATTTTTTCTAGTTCGTTATATCGGACAACCATAGTCATTGCCAAAATAACAAAACAAAACAACACGCTTAACACTTAAAAAAAAACAACAACAAACGTAACACTAAATGTTCCAGACATCACTAAATAAACATTACTGTTCCTTTATAAAAAAAAAAAAAACCATTACTGTAAACACATATAGATTATTTGGGTTACAAGTTGCGACATAATTAAATTACTAATGGTCGAGTTCCGAAATCCCTAAACCTGTACGAAAATGCAGTCATCGTCTCTGCCACCGGAATCTATCGTCCTGGAAGACTTCGGTCAAAAGGTTGACCTTACCCGGCGGATCCGAGAGGTCCTCTTGAACTATCCTGAGGGTACCACCGTTCTCAAGGAGCTTATACAGAACGCCGATGACGCCGGTGCCACTAAAGTTAGCTTTTGTCTCGACCGTCGGCACCACGGCTCCGATTCCCTCTTGTCTAATTCCTTGTCCGAGTGGCAGGGGCATGCGCTCTTAGCCTATAATAACGCCGTTTTCACCGAAGAGGATTTTGTTAGTATTTCGAGAATTGGCGGGAGTGCCAAGCACGGTCAGGCATGGAAGACTGGTCGGTTCGGCGTTGGTTTCAATTCGGTTTATCACTTAACGGATTTGCCATCGTTCGTGAGTGGAAAGTATGTTGTCTTATTCGATCCTCAGGGAATTTACCTTCCAAATGTTTCGACTTCAAATCCTGGAAAGAGAATCGATTTCGTTTCGTCTTCAGCAATTACGCATTACAATGATCAGTTCTCACCCTACATTTCATTCGGTTGCGACATGAGAGCTTCATTTGGGGGAACTCTATTCCGTTTTCCTCTGAGGAATGCAACGCAGGCAGCCATTAGCAAGCTCTCAAGGCAAGCATATTCGGATAACGACCTGTTGTCTATGTTTCTTCAGCTTTTCGAAGAAGGTGTTCTTTCTCTATTGTTTCTCAAAAGTGTGCTTTCTATTGAGATGTATGTCTGGCAGGACGGAGAGACTGAGCCAAGGAAGCTTTATACTTGCAGTGTTTCCCCGGTAAATGATGAAATTATTTGGCATCGGCAGGCACTTCAAAGGATGTCAAAATGGAGCCTGAATGGGCCCAAGGAGGAGGAGTCTGACGCTTATGCGGTGGACTTCTTGAGTGAGTCATTTCTTGAAAATGAAGTCAAAAAGAGGATTGATAAGTTTTATGTAGCTCAAACTATGGCACCTGCTAACAGCAGAATTGTTTCTTTTGCTGCTACTGCTTCTAAAGAATATGATATCCATCTCCTACCTTGGGCTTCTGTTGCAGCATGCATATCTGATGGTTTGTCTGATGTGAGTTGGAATCTCTTTCTTTTCTTTTCTGGTACGTTGGTTTTGTTTAATAATCTCATATAGATCCCAAACTTATTAACCTTAGACTTCTATACTTTGTCCATTTAATATTTACACATGCATGGATGCTATTGAACAGCTAAATAGGAAAAAAGGGGACAATTCGATGGTTCCATGGTTTATTACGCTGATATGCATATGCTAGAAGTTGGTTAATATCGTTCTTAATAATGTGGGGTGTGGGATGCTGCAAGAGAATATTCATGAAATCCATGTTCTTGGGATTAAGGATTTTTTTAGTGGACCTCTAAAAAAGTTATAGGCATTGATACCATCAGACATTCTGCTGTATATGTTTGAAAATGGGATGTTTTATGTATTATTTTTTCTGGTCCCTATTGATACCATTTTGGCGATCTCATGATGTTAGCAATGCTTGCTGTTTCATACTTTTCGGTTTACCCAGTGTCTAGAATGATTACAAATTAGGTACTCACTTTGAAAAGAAGCAAATAGCTAAGGTTTGAAGCATCCAACTTAGAATATCTTTGGAGTCACACCTAAGCTTCCTATAAAAATCACATCCAAGGATAATCAATTAGACACCAAGGGTTTCTTTCCCTAACAACACTAACATGGATAAAACAATAACAATTAAATAAGACTTCACTTCACATTAAAAATAGAGATTCTAATAAATATGAATTACTATTCTAGGAGAGCTGAAAATTACAAAAATAATGTCATGTTTCATTTTTATTGGTATAAGAATCATTATAGTAATTACATTTTATGGTTACATGTGCATTATTTTATAATTACATCTTAAAGATTTGTAATTACGTACATATACTCATAGTTGTTGAAGGCGCAAGGCGCACTAAGGCGCTAAGGGGTCCTGGAGCCTAGGCGCGCCTGAGGAACACAAGGCGCAGAAAATTTAGAAGAAACAAAAGTACTCTTTTACTAGTTAAAGCATAAACCAGAAAAACACACTTATGACCACAAACACACTTATGACCACACAAACAAAACAGAACCACATAAAAACAAAATACTAAATCATAAATGTCAAAAACACCAAGTCAAGTTCATACTTCATAGAGACATTAACATGTACTTAACGTCTTAACCTAAGTACCTAACTAATGCTACTACCATTCATTGTCACTTGATATTCTTCTATATGTCTGTCTGTCGCAGTTTCTGTTTGAGTGAAGTGGAGGAGACTCTTCTTTACGTGACTGCTCTGCTCTTAATCCCTCTCTAATATTTTTATATTTAGCTGTGTCTTGATATTCTTATTTAAATGAAGGGTTAAGATTAATCTTATTTCAATTAGATTAGTGGTTGAGATTAGTCAAACATTTGTTTTACACAAAGCAGCAAAAAAGAAAAAGAAGAAAACCCTAGTGAAAACACAGAGGCGCGCCTTGATTGAGGCTCCAAGGCCCAGTCGAGGCGCACAAGGCGAGAGCCTTTTAAACAGGGTCTCGCTTTCTGCAATCAAGGCTCAGTACCTTGAGCCTTGAGTGAGGCACGCCTTTAACAGCTAAGCATATACTATTTCTATTTATGTTGCCTTGATAGTATACAAACACTATCGTATAATACCAAATTTCTAAGATTATAAATATCATACCTATTAGAATCATGTTACAAAATACTATTGTGGTTGTGGAATATGTTGCTTTTAAAAATTTCTAGTTGTTGTGTAGACTTTCATTTTTAAATTTTAAATTGTTATGTTTAAAGTTTGATGGTTTCAAGTTAGAATGTAATATATTCTTAAAATTTTGACTTCCAGATTAGCTATGCATATTATTAGAATGTAGTTTTACTAATATACTATGTGAGACTACAAAGAGAAAGAAATAACTATATATTTGTTTATCTATTTACAATTTTTGCTAGTAATAATATGGGCATAGTGCCCAGGAAGACCAAAATTACTGATTTAAAAAGCAATAGTGGTTCACTAGCTTGTTCCACCCTTACTGTAACCTTTACTGCCGACGAAATAGTTATTTTAAATCATCAGAGAAGCCTAAAATTGAAATCTTTTATTTTCTTTGGTAGAATATTACTCATACTTCCTTGATATTTAGTTTCGTCTTTAACTTGGTAGTGCATTACTTTCCTTTTATGCATTTATCTTGTTGCCTACACATTCTTGAGAAACAAATTGTTTTGCATCATAGTTTGCTGGTCATTTGTCCGACATATACTGCACCAATGCTGATACTAAATTCTAACTTCCACCTATAATTTAGATTCTTGAATTTAGCTCATGGAAATATTCTCTTGGAAAATAATTTTGTTCAAAGATTGATTGCTGTATTCTTGCATTTCTTTATATTTGCATGAGATAATTGGTGGAAAATCAAAGAGATCATGTGTTTAGTTTGAATACTTGTGTATCTTATGTGTTTGATTTTAACACATTGAAGTCTGACCTTGTAACGATGTGATTATTCCCAGAATGATGATCTGAAGCTTGGTCGGGCGTTCTGTTCTCTTCCACTACCTGTAAGGACCGGACTGAGTGTCCAAGTCAATGGATATTTTGAGGTTTCTTCAAATCGCCGTGGCATTTGGTACGGAGCAGACATGGATAGAAGTGGAAAAATTCGGTCTGTGTGGAATAGGCTTCTTCTGGAAGATGTCGCAGCTCCTACTTTTAGACGTTTGCTGCTTGGTGTGCAACAGTTTCTAGGATCAACTGATTCGTACTACAGTTTGTGGCCCACTGGTTCTTTTGAAGAACCATGGAACATTTTAGTTGAGCATATATACAGGAAAATTGACGATGCTCCTGTATTGCATTCACAATTTGCAGGTGGCAAATGGGTGACAACAGCTGAAGCATTCCTTCATGATGAAGGATTCGCTAATAGTGAGGAACTTGGTGAATCACTACTTAAATTAGGAATGCCAATTGTCAATGTACCGGCTGTCTTGTTTGATATGCTTTTGAAATATGCTTCTGGTATGGAGCAGAAAGTGGTTACTCCTGCTAAAGTTCGTCATTTTCTTAAGGAATGCAAAACCCTTGTGTTGTTGAGCAAATCTTACAAGCTTGTATTGTTGGAATATTGCCTTGATGATTTAGTTGATGCTGATGCTGGTATTCACGCTAAAAACCTGCCACTCCTTCCTTTAGCAGATGGGTCTTTTGGATCATTCTCTGAAGCTTCCAAGGGGATCTCTTATTTTATTTGCGGTGAATTAGAACTCATGTTGCTGGAACAACTTGCTGATAAAGTAATTGATCGTAATATTCCTATGCGCATATTAAACAGGCTTTCTGCTATTTCAGAGGCGTCAAAAACGAATCTGACAGTCTTCAATGTTACACATTTCCTTAATCTGCTCCCCAGATTTGTACCTGCTGACTGGAGACATAAGCATAAGGTTTTATGGGTTCCAGAATCTTGTAGTGATCATCCAACTTTATCATGGTTTGAGTTATTTTGGCAATATCTTAGGAAGCACTGCAAAAAGTTATCCCTGTTTGGTGATTGGCCTATATTGCCATCTACATCTGGGCATCTGTACAGACCTTTAAGGGAGTCAAAACTGATCAATGCAGATAAGCTCTCAGTTTCTATGCGTGATGCCCTTGTTAAGATTGGATGCAAGATGCTTAATACAGCTTATGGGGTTGAGCATCCAGATTTGTCTGTTTATGTATGTGAAGCTAACTATGTAGGTGTCTTGGAATCAATTTTTGATACTCTCTCTTCAAGCGGCGGTGTAGTTCAAGCTTTGTTTCAGAATTTGAGATCTGAAGAAAGGGATGAGCTTCGTAGTTATTTTCTTGATCCAAAATGGTACTTGGGAGATTGCATTGATGACTCTATGAAAAGAAATTGCAAGAAGCTTCCCATCTATAAAGTTTATGGTACTGGATATATTCAAGCTATGGCTTACTCTGATCTAGAGAATCCTCAAAAGTATCTACGACCGTTAGATGTATCTGATAATCTTCTTGGTTCTGAGTTTATTATTGCCTCAACTACTGAAGAAGAAATTTTGATGAGATATTATGGGATTGAGAGAATGGGGAAGGCACGCTTTTATAGACAGCAGGTGTTTCATAATGTCAGGGAGCTGCAACCTGAAGTTCGTGACAGTATTATGCTTTCAATTTTGCAAAACTTGCCTCAGCTGTGTGTTGAGGATTCAGCTTTCAGGGAACATTTGAGAAATTTGGAATTTGTGCCAACCTGTAGTGGTGCTCTCAAGTGTCCTGTAGTGCTATATGATCCTCGTAATGATGAGTTGTGTGCTTTATTGGATGATGCCGATAGTTTTCCTTGTGGTGTTTTCCAAGGGCCTGGCGCTCTTGACATGCTACAGGGTTTGGGCCTCAGAACATCTATCTCTCTTGAGACAGTGATAGAGAGTGCTCGACATGTAGAGCGACTAGTGCATGAGGATCAACAAAAAGCACATTCCAGAGGTAGAGTGCTTCTTTCCTACTTGGAAGTAAATGCAATGAAGTGGTCAACCAACCAATTAATTGACAGTCAACTGACTGTTAACAGAATCTTTTCACGTGCTGCAACTGTATTTAGACCTCACAACTTGAAATCTGACCTGGAAAAGTTCTGGAATGATATGCAGATGATTTGCTGGTGCCCTGTGATGGTTTCTGCACCTTTTCAAACATTGCCATGGCCTGTTGTGTCATCTACAGTTGCCCCGCCTAAGCTTGTTAGGTTACAGGCAGACTTGTGGCTTGTTTCTGCTAGCATGAGAATACTGGATGGTGAATGCTCTTCCACTGCATTGTCATCTAACCTAGGATGGTTATCTCCACCAGGAGGAAGTACACTTGCAGCTCAATTGCTTGAGCTTGGGAAAAACAATGAGATTGTGACTGATCAGGTGCTTCGGCAGGAATTAGCTTTGGCCATGCCGAAGATATACTCAATAATGATGAGCTTGATTGGTACAGATGAGATGGACATTTTGAAAGCTATTCTTGAAGGATCTCGTTGGATTTGGGTGGGAGATGGATTTGCGACCACAGACGAGGTTGTTCTTGATGGTCCTTTTCATTTGGCCCCTTATATACGTGTTATACCCATTGATTTAGCCGTTTTCAAAGACTTATTTTTGGAGCTTGGAGTTCGAGAATGTTTCAAGACAATTGATTACGCTAATATTTTGGTTAGAATGGCAATGAGGAAAGGTTCCAGTACTCTAGATGTTCAAGAAATCAGGGCAGCTCTATTGATTGTCCAGCATCTGGCAGAAGTTCAATTTTGTGAACAAGAGGTCAAGATTTATTTACCAGACATTTCAGGAAGACTCTTTCCTGCCAGTGATTTAGTTTATAATGATGCTCCCTGGTTGCTTGGCTCAGATCATGGAGATAACTCATTTGGTGCATCTTCTTTTGACTTCAAGGCAAAAAGAAAAGTTTGGCAATTTGTCCATGGGAATATTTCAAATGAAGTTGCTGAGAAGCTTGGTGTCTGCTCACTTCGGAGGATATTGCTTGCTGAGAGTGCCGATTCAATGAATTTCGGGTTATCTGGGGTGGCTGAAGCCTTTGGACAACATGAAGCTTTGACAACTAGACTTAAACATATACTTGAGATGTATGCAGATGGTCCAGGGATTCTGTTCGAGCTGGTTCAAAATGCTGAGGATGCTGGTGCTACTGAAGTAATGTTTCTTTTGGATAAAACTCAATATGGGACTTCTTCTGTTCTCTCTCCTGAGATGGCAGATTGGCAAGGCCCTGCGTTGTATTGTTTCAATGACTCAGTTTTCAGCCCACAGGATCTTTATGCTATTTCCCGCATTGGTCAAGAAAGCAAATTGGAAAAGCCTTTTGCAATTGGAAAATTTGGGCTTGGATTTAATTGTGTTTATCATTTTACTGACATACCTGCATTTGTTTCAGGTGAAAACGTTGTTATGTTTGATCCTCATGCCTCGAATTTGCCGGGGATCTCTCCTTCCCACCCTGGCTTACGAATTAAGTTTGTTGGAAGAAAGATTTTAGAACAATTTCCTGATCAATTCTCTCCATTTCTGCACTTTGGCTGTGATTTGCTGAATCCATTTCCTGGTACCCTTTTTCGTTTTCCTCTTAGAAGCTCTAGTATTGCCCAGCGGAGCCAGATAAAGAAGGAAGGATATGCGCCTGAAGATGTCATGTCTCTCTTTACATCCTTTTCTGGGGTTGTTTCTGATGCTTTGCTTTTTCTCCGCAATGTGAAAAAAATATCTATTTTTGTGAAGGAGGGAAATGGTTGTGAAATGCAACTCCTGCATTCTGTGTACAGAAATAACATTGTTGAGCCAGAGACGAAGTCTGGCGCATGGAATGATGCTTTTAGTATTATGAATGGAAGTCAAAGTAGGGGACTGGCTAAAGATCAGTTGCTGAAAAAGTTAAGCAAATCCATAGATGGAGATTTGCCCCATAAATGTAATAAAATTGTGGTGACGGAGCAAACGCCATCTGGTGTTTTTTCACACTGCTGGATAACTGGTGAGTGCATAGCTGATGGGCAAGGCAACAGAGATTCTGTAACTGTTAATGAGAATTCCCACAAATCAATTCCATGGGCTTGTGTTGCTGCACATATACACTCTGTCAAGAGAGATGGTGAATTGGGCCATATCCTGCAAAGTGAAGGTGCTTTTGCTTCTGACTTATTTCATGTTTCTACAGCTTCAATTCAACAAAGGATGAATTTTGAGGGCCGTGCCTTCTGCTTTTTACCACTGCCAATCACTACTGGTCTTCCAGCACATATTAATTCATATTTTGAATTGTCATCCAACAGGAGAGACATCTGGTTTGGTAATGATATGGCAGGGGGTGGGAAAAAACGGTCAGACTGGAATATGTACATCCTCGAAGCTGTCGCTGCCCCTGCTTATGGCCATGTGCTTGAGAAAATTTCCACGGAGATTGGCCCATCTGATCTATTCTTTTCTTATTGGCCAACAGCAACAGGTTTGGAGCCTTGGGCATCAATGGTGCAAAAACTATACAAATTTATTGCGGAATCTGGTCTACGTGTATTATATACAAAAGCTAGAGAAGGCCAATGGATTGCTGCCAAACAAGTGCTTTTTCCAGACTTCAAGTTTCATAAGATACATGAACTTGTAGAAGCATTATCGGATGCTGGTCTACCTCTTGCCACTGCTCCCAAGCTACTTGTAGAGAGATTTATGGAGGCGTGCCCATCTCTGAACCTTCTGACGCCACAATTGTTAAGAAAACTGTTGATTCGTCGGAAACGTAGATTCAAGGACAGAAATGTGATGATCCTGATCCTTGAATATTGTTTACTTGATTTAGAAATTCCCATTCAACCTGATAGTCTCTACGGCTTAGCATTGTTGCCGCTTGCTAATGGCTTATTTGCAACATTTGAGAAAAATGGGGCTGGTGAAAGAATTTATATTGCAAGGGGAGATGAATATGGTCTGCTTAAAGCTTCGATTCCTAACCAGCTTGTGGACCATGGAATTCCAGAAGATGTTTACAAAAAATTATGCCAGCTAGCTGGCAGCAAGAAGTCAAACCTTTGTTTTCTTTCTTGCGATTTACTTGAGAAGCTACTTGTAAAATTACTTCCTCTTGAGTGGCAGTTTTCCAGAAAGGTAACTTGGACTCCGGGTAATGAGGGTCAACCAAGTTTAGAATGGATAACCTTGCTGTGGAACTATCTAAAATCATATTGTGATGATCTCTCAATATTTTCTAACTGGCCAATATTACCTGTTGGAGATGGCTGTCTGTTGCAGCTAGTTCCAAATTCTAATGTGATTGCAGATTATGATTGGAGTGAAAACTTGTCTTCTTTGTTGTTGAAGGTAGGATGTTTATTTGTGAGGCATGACCTGCAAATAGAACATCCAGGGCTGAAGTTTTTTGTTCAATCTCCAACAGCAGCAGGCATATCAAATGCATTTCTTGCAATTGCTGGCACAGCAGAGAACCTTGAGGGGCTATTCATTGATGCATCAGAAGCAGAACTGCATGAACTGCGTATTTTTGTTCTTCAGTCTAAGTGGTTCTTTGAAGAACGTATGGACGACCAATGCATTGATGTCATCAAACACCTTCCTGTGTTTGTGTCATGCAAAACTAGAAAACTAGTAAGTCTGAGTAAACCTACCAAATGGCTTAAACCAGAAGATGTTCAGGAGGATCTCATGAATGATGATTTTGTACGTGTTGAATCAGAAAAAGAGAAAGTTATTTTCATAAGGTACTTGGATATCAGAGAGCCATCAAAGCCTGAACTTTATAAAGTTCACGTTCTTAACCGCATGTCAGAATTCATTTCAAAGAGGGAGACTCTTGCTGCCATTCTAAAAGATGTGAAGGTTTTGATTGACAATGATGTTTCCATCAAATCTGCCATTTGCACTACTTCATTTGTTTTGGCTGCCAATGGAAATTGGCAACAACCATCTCGGTATGTGTTCATTTTCTTATATTTTCTATTTTTGATCCCAAATGTTTGTTTATTTCTAGTGCAAGTGGTTAATGTTCAAAGTTTGTTTGATAAACTGAACTGTTCAATTCATGCATCCAACTTCATTTGTTTTGGCTGCAAATGGAAATTGACAACAACCATCTCAGTATGTGTTTATTTTCTTATATTTTCTATTTTGATCCCAAATGTTTGTTTCTAGTGCAAGTGGTTAATGTTCAAAGTTTGTTTGATAAACTAAACTGTTCAATCCATGCATCCAATCCTGTGATTAGTTCTCTTGATGCTATGTATTCTGGTTTAATACTAATGGTGTAGCACTTGCTTCCTCTATGAAAATGTCTTTCTTTATCTTGCATCTACTTTGTTAATTCAAATGTTGAAATATAAAGGTAAGTGTTTGCTTGAAGAGTTGAGCTTTACCATGTTGCTATAAATAATATTCCTGAGGTTAATTAGCATCATGCTTCTATGCTCAATGAGCACAGCACATGCACAAGATAGTGTTTTTCTTCTTCATTTAGACAAACTGAGGCTCAAAGGGGTCTATTCATGGGCTACTGCAAGCATGTAAAATATTTCATTTTTTTTTCTTTTATTTTTTTGGGTCTTTCCGCACAATGGTGTGATTTTGATTGTACCTTAAGACATAGTATTGAAAGGCGAGGTGAGAGCAAAGGCGTTGGCGACAAAATTTAGAAAAAGTTCAGAAAATAAAAATTAACAAAATCATCAAACTTTAATATCATGTGTTTTACTAGCTCAATAGATTACTAGTTTTAAAGCAAAATAAAACATGCTATTACTCGATTACTAGCTCTAAAGTTCTAAACCAAAATAAAGCTAATAATGAGATCCTAATTCCTAAGAAAACCAAACATCATCTTCCGAATAATCAACATCCTCATCAAGATCAATATTATCTAGATCTTCCTCTTCTTTATCCTCATATTCATCTTCATCTTTTTCCTCATTTTTAATAAATAAATTATAAAAATTTGGAAAAGATTGGGCAGCATAACAACATAGATATGGATTATGGAGAAAAGAAGAGATAAAAAGAAGATGAAGAGAAGAATTGTATAGCTTAAAAGAAAAAAAAGACAGATACTGCCAGAGGATGAACAAAAGCAGAACTGGAAAGAAATCATACCTGCTGTTGCCGGAGGATGTTGCCTGAGTAGAAGAACCAGTCAGTGACAATGGTTACAGGCTGTTGAATTCACCGCAACTTGAAGTATCTGGATATTACATCTTATCTTTTCAAGAATCAATATAATTTTGCACTTTTATAGGATTTTTATTAGCTTCTGCTTATTCTTATTCTTTTTTAATAAATGACCTATATGTACTTATGAATTATGCACATTGATACAACATAATGAAAAATTCTTTAGTGGAAATCTTGGTGCTGTGTTTTGGCACAAGTGAAATAGAAGGATTTTCATTGCACTCTTGATGTGACAACAGCTCACCAATCACATCATGATTTTTATATAATTGATCTTCTTCATGAGCATCTTTTCATAGTTGATCTCAGTGCATCTAATGTTTGTGATATCACCTTCAACATTGCAGTTTGAAATTTTGATAGTCAAACAGAATGAAGTTTCTTTCAACTTCTAATTGGAATTTAGTTATGTGGTTTCCATCATTTTGTTTTATGGAATTGTTTATCTTATTGGATTATGGAGTTCCAGTATGGATAGAGGTGATTCTAGAACTCCACCATCCTAAGAGTAATCAGAATTTTATTTTGACAAAGTTATTCTTAAACGGGGCTGTTATTTACATGATATAACTCAACCAGTGACTTTGTTTTTTGCATTTACAAATTATTTAGGGAAAATATTTAAAACTGCTCAGTGATTAGGGATCTGACACTTCAAGGATTGTAGTTTAGTATCACTTTTAACTTCTTATTATCTTTTTGTCAGGCTTTATGATCCCCGTAGATCTGAGCTACAAAAGGTGCTGCACAGTGGTTTTTTTCCTGCAATGGAATTCACAGATCCCGAAATATTGGATACTTTAGTTAGCCTTGGGCTTAAATGCACTCTGGGTTTAACTGGTTTTCTTGATTGTGCTAAATCAGTATCAATATTACATGAATTTGGTAACTCTGACGCAGTGATTTATGGTAGGAGGTTCATTACCTGTTTAGATGCTCTTGCGTTCAAGCTCTCAGCTGAGGAGAAAGAGGGCCACTTCGCCCAGTCAAAGGTTAATTTGGTTTCTCAGAATAATTGTATCGAAGATGGTGATATTATGCCTCTCGAGTCTCTCAAGAAAGATAAGGATCACTTTAAAGATGCTCTGGACATTGAATATCTCTTATCTAACTTGGTTGATGATAAGCCAGAAGAAGAATTCTGGTCCGAAATGAAGGCAATAGATTTTTGTCCAGTTTGTGTGGATCCACCTTTACAAGGATTGCCATGGTTAAAATCTGATAGGCAAGTAGCATCACCGAACATTGTGAGGCCTATGTCACAGGTGTGGATGGTGTCCAGTGCAATGCATATACTAGATGGTGATTGTGGCTCAAAATATCTAGAAGATAGACTTGGTTGGACGGTTTGCCCTAAGATAAATATCTTATTGATGCAACTAATTGAACTATCGAAGTCCTATGATAAATTAAAGCCAAATTCTGATACGAGACTGGGTTTCGATGCTGCACTGCAGAAGGGGATTCCAACTCTTTATTCTAGACTTCAAGAATATATTGGTACTGATGATTTCATGGTGTTGAAATCAGCTTTAGATGGTGTTCCCTGGGTTTGGATTGGTGATGATTTCGTATCCCCAAATGCACTTGCTTTTGATTCACCAGTGAAATTTAGCCCTTATTTGTACGTTGTCCCATCTGAGTTATCAGAATTTAAGGAATTGCTCTTGGAATTGGGCGTGAGACTTAGTTTTGATGTTTGGGATTACTTTCATGTTTTGCAACGGTTACAAAATGATATGAAAGGGTTCCCCCTATTAACTGATCAACTGAGTTTTGTCCATTGCATCCTTGAAGCTGTTTCTGACTGTTGTCCTGACAACTCATTATTTGAGGCTTCTAATAAATCATTGTTAATGCCAGATTCTTCTGGTTTTCTGAAGTGTTCTGGGGATCTTGTTTACAATGATGCACCATGGATGGAAAGAAGTTCTCTTGTTGGAAAGCATTTTGTTCATCCTAGTGTCAGCAATGATTTGGCAAATAGGTTGGGTGTCAAATCACTCCGCTGCCTCTCTTTGCTAGATGAAGATATGACTAAAGATTTGCCATGCATGGATTTTGCAAAAATAAATGAACTTCTGGCACTATATGGGAACAATGATTTTTTGCTGTTTGACCTTCTTGAGTTGGCAGATTGCTGCAAAGCTAAAAAGGTACAAGTAATTTTTGACAAGAGAGAGCATCCTCGTCAGTCTTTGCTGCAGCACAACCTAGGTAAGTAGTTTTAAGTTTTAGAATATCTTTTAATGGTTTTATGATATAATAATCATAACATAATAAGGATGGCAATTTCTCTGCCCAGTTCCTTTCCTGAACATAGTTGATCAAGCTCCACCCTGAACCATTGCCCAACTCGTTGCCATCTTTGTTGCTTAGAAATTAAGAATGTCCCTTTGTTTCATTACTATTCAGGTGGAAAGACATCTACCCGCTGTTAGATATTTCTTCTGTTTTCAAGAATCTTTATCACTGAAATTAGACCATTGAAAAAGAAACATAAATCTAAAATGATTGCAATATTTTATCTTACTTTTGGACCATGCGTTCCAGATTTTGTCCAGATTGTTTCTTCTTTTGAATTTGGACTTCTCTTTGAATGTTTCTCTAAAATTATCTGCAGGGGAATTTCAAGGACCTGCTGTAGTTGCCATTTTAGAAGGTGTCAGTTTGAATAGAGAGGAAATCAGCAGCCTCCAGCTCCTTCCTCCATGGAGACTTCGAGGAAATACACTTAATTATGGCTTGGGGCTTCTTAGCTCTTTCTTTATATGTGATCTTCTGTCAATTATCTCTGGTGGCCAGTTTTATATGTTTGATCCTTGTTGTTTGGCACTCAGTGCTCCTTCAAGTCATGCTCCTGCAGCAAAGATGTTTTCTCTCATAGGTATTTCACTCTCACAATCAGGTTCATTGGAATTTGTGTAGAAAGATTTGAACAAGCAATTCATATGTGCTAAATGCAAAACAGAAGTCCAAATTAGCTGTGGCCCCTAGGTTAGGGTAAAATTTCTACTCGATGTCAATGCTGAATTTTTTTTTTTCCCATTTTGTTCCCATAAATTATACTAGTCCCTTTATGCAATTAGTGAAACTTTTATTAGTCAATGTAGTTAAGATCTAGTCAAAGGGGATTTTTTTAGAACCTGAAAAATAAGTTGAAAGACAAAAATCAAAGCAAAAGAGATTTTATCTTCTTTCCTCTTCTTCTTTAAACTTCTTCTTGTGTGTATATTTATATATGTATAACAATTTTCATGTACATAAGAACTGACTGATCTCCCTGTGATTTGTTTTCAGGTACAAATTTGACGGAGCGATTTTGTGATCAATTTAATCCTATGCTGATTGGTGAAAACACTTCACTGATAGATTGTACTATTATCCGCATGCCTCTATCCTCAAAATGTGTTAAAGATGGGCTTGAGCTGGGACTGAATAGAGTAAAGCAAATCTTTGACAGATTCATGGAGCATGCTTCTAGTACTCTTATTTTCCTGAAATCAGTTTTGCAGGTAATATCTTTTCCTCAGTCCATGTGAGTGCATGCATGGGAGTACTCAATTAAAATATTCTTTTTGAACATGAAAAACACATTCATCTTTAAATGGTTTTTGAATAAAATTTTCTTGAACTTGGATGTCTCTATTAATAACACCAGCGGCAATTTGGTTTTGTAAGAACTTGTGTAGAAGAATCTCAATGAGTCCTTTATAACTATCGGTACACGAACCTTAGTTTTCTTGGGCACATGAAGTTTTGTATTGGTCCTTTTAATACTTGGAAGACTAGTTTTCTTTGTCTGTAATTTTTAATATTTGGTAGTAGATAGATGAATTGTTTTGGCGGATGATAAGATGTGTACACTAGTTTTTGCTTCAGTGTCATAAAATTTGGGAAATGATATTTCCATATTTTCAATAACCTTGCTTCACCTTGTTCATTGGGATAAGGTGGGTTCTTGGTTTTTTCTAGGCTAATTGCAGTCTAGTTTCTTGATTTGCTGTTGATTTTTTCTTTTGGTTTTCATGTACTAGGAAATCTTATCCTCTGCATTGTACTTGTTTTTCCTCCAAGTCTTATAGAAAAATTTAAAAAGAAAATTAAGAAGACCCTCATATCTAAACTAACATCATAGTTTACCAGAAATCAGTTGATTCATGAACAATTTGGAATAGAGTAAATGATTCCATGCTGTTTCTAATCATAGGTGTTTCCTGTTTTGGACCTGAAACATTTTTTAGAGCAATGTTGGTCAATACTCTAGCATGCAAGACATCTTGATGAGTTAGAGGATACTTTTTTCTGGATTAGGTTATGATGCAGGATTACAACTGGAAATCCGAATTATTTTGCTTACATTTATTGTATTAGGTTTTGTTTTTATATTTTTAAGTTTCAAGGGGTTGAAAGTTTGATGAAGATTGTAGATATTACTAGATGATAAATCCTTATTTATTTCTCAAGGGGTGTGCAAAAACTGTTTTTCGTTAAAAATTTCTTCAGTGTACTTGGTTCATTGTTAGCTTTTGAGTTTGTTATGGCTATGTCTAGACACAGTTAGAAGCAATCAATATTTTGAGAACCTGAAAATAAAAGGATGAAAGACGTAAAACTGTCTTTCTTCAAGAACTTCTTGTGAAAGAAAGAAATGGTTCCTACATTTTTTCTTATTTCATGAACTACATTTTTTTGTACTTGGCTGCTCTATGTTTTATTTTTCCCTTCTAGCTGATAGGGTTTACATTATATTTATAAAGTAAGAACCACAAAGAGTGTTGATGTTAGGATTAAATATTTTTTTATTTTAATTTAGTTCCATATTTAAGGATGTTATAAACAAGTCGAGGGAGCTAAAAGTACCCTTCTGGCTTCTACTTTAGGCTAAAGGCCAATTCAACCCCTATTATTATTTATTTTTTCAAGTCAAACTATTAGACTGAAAACAAAATTTGTCCATATTTCAAAGAACTGGACACTTGAATCTGAACCATTAACACTGTGGAAGAGGTGAATTTTATAAATATGTTCCGAGTGTCTGTAGAGGTAGTTGCACGAGTGGATGAAGAATGTAATGGCTAGTCTAAAAAACTATGTCCATTGTTTGTGTAGGCATTGGTTTATTTCTTGATTTCAAACAATATAAGTAGGTGGGTAGTGAAAGACATTGCTATGATGATAGAAATTTGATTTAGTAAGACTCCTGGAAATTGGAATCTTCATGTGGTGTGGGTATGAAGAAGCTTCTTCGCTTTTGTTTTTATAGCTTACCATTTTCGTTTGTTTTTTGACAAGGCTTAAAAATATCCAGTTATATGAAGAGTGGTACTGCTGCTAGTATTATTATTATTTTTTTTTGCTCGTTTTTCAGATATCTTGTTGTGCGTGTTTTTTATTTTTGTTTTTTTCTTTTCTTCTTTTTGAGTTGCAAATGTCAAATGCATATCAGATTGTAATTTCTAAAATGAAAATCTTGGATAACGTATATAGCTTTTCAATTGTGTATGATGGTTTTTTTAATTTAATTAAGCAGGCCTTTTTTCCTTCTTGATCACATACTGTGATAACCACTTTAGCATTGCACACCTGGGTTGCATTTAGATGGTTGAATCAACAATTTATTGTATTAGATAATTAAGTAGGTGCTCAGCTTTTCAAGGTCCTACAGTCAACCTGATTTAAACAAAAAAAAATATATGTAAGGGCTCAATTTACTGTTGGTCCAAGTTATTTTCTTGTTAAATATCTTTAAGTTCTTTTGCCTATTCAAACCATATTCCTCTTCATCTATTCAAATGTTTTTCCTCTTCATCTCTACCTTTATAAAACATAAACATTTTTCTAGTTTGAAATAGGTTTAATAGCTTTGTTTGCAGGATTCCTTTGATACAGTTATTGCTTCACTAACCATTGTTACCATGTAGATGCCTTTGTTATTGTCCCTCTCTCTCTCTGATGCTTTTTCTTTTTTATGTTCAGAAGTTGAGGAAACAGAAGTTGTTTACTTGTACTACAGAAAGTTTAACCATTTGTACATACTTGTATCCTGTCTGATTATATGTCTTGGTAAATTTAATGATTAATGTGAAAAGTGACAATACAGGTTTCACTTTCTACTTGGGATGAAGGATTTGAACAGCCATGCCTGAACTATTCAATTTGTGTTGGCCCATCATCTGCTGGCATGAGGAACCCATTTTCAGAAAAGAAGTGGAGAAAGTTTCAAATATCAAGGTTGTTTAGTAGCTCAAACGCTGCAGTAAAATTGCATGTGATAGATGTGAACTTGTACGAAGGAGCTACAGCTACCAGAGTTATTGACAGGTGGCTCGTTGTGCTTAGCCTCGGTTCTGGGCAAACAAGAAATATGGCTCTTGATAGGTGTGCTTGCTGATATTATTCTCTGATTTTTCAATGCCATTTTGGAAAGTTATGGTGTGAATTTCATATGTCAATATCATAAGGGTAGGGAAAAATATGGCAAAAAGCATCATTAGGCCTCTGATCTTTCATTTTTTGGTTCATTAAGCCCTTGATCTTTTATTTGGATACATTAAGCCCCTGATCATTTATTTTTGGTCTCATTAAGCCCTTGATGACCAAATCAGTAAGTTGTGAACATCTAATTCTGTTAAAAATACGTTATTGACTTCATCTGTATTTGAAATTATTAAAAAAAATATTTTTTTACAGCTTGGATTAAGATTTTTACAGTTTTCCTATAGCCACATGACACATCCAAAACTGCTTTCAAACAGGGAAAAAATACAAATTTCGAATGGAGGTACAATGAATAACAGTCAGTTAACCAAATTTTATGTTCAAATTTACTTTTTATGGTCATCAAGGGCTTAATGAGACCAAAAAAAAAAAAGATCAGGGGCTTAATGTATCCAAATAAAAGACGAAGGGCTTAATGAACCAAAAAATGAAAGATCAGGGGCCTAATGATGCTTTTTGCCAAAAAATATTGAGCAATTAAGTTCGTTACTGATTTTGGGAAAATATTTTCCATCATTAAATTTGTCTCTCAAAGATATGGCATTAAATTTGATAAAAAGTAGGTTTGCTCAATGTCCAATTTAACATATAACCAATTTTTTTTTTTTTTTTGTCCAATTTAACATGTTAACTAAGTCATTTTTTCGTCATAGAGCAGGGGGTATTTGATGTATACCTTGTAAAGCTTTTCACTAAGGAGAGGGTTATTTTGGTCAACAGGGTATTGTTGTTGGTATAGCTATTACGGAAGTCTGTTTCTTCTTGTGAGCTTTTTTTTTCTGAATTATTAGTAGCTACACTATTTACGATAACTAACCTTTGTAAAACGAGAAAAAATGAAAATAAGAGTGAGATGTTGATCTAGCCTAGGAAAAAACAAAAAGTCATTTTCATATGCTTCTCATCTGGCTACTTTATGGGATGCCAATTTTTTTTTTTTTTTTTTTTTTATGGATGCCTATTCCTAAAGATTGGATAGACTTGAGAAGGGCACAAAATGTTAAATCTATTTGATCATTAGTGCAAAGAAATAAAAAAGACGCAGACAGAGGCAAATACTAAGATCAAATTCTTAAAGAGCTATTTAAGCTAGAAAAGCTAAGGAAACACTTTATTTTTTGTTGTGTTAATTGACAAACGAATAGTGAAGTAACTGAAAAGGACTTGATTGCTTAATTCTTAATGCTGCTAAGTTGCTGTGCTCTGCTATCTCCTGGTTGATGTTGGGTCAAGAGAATCTCGTGGGTAAAAGTTGCATCTAATTTTGTATTTAAGATAGTTCGTATTATCGGTATGTGTGTGAGTATATAGGTTTAGATTTTCTTACATATACAAAATGCATCTTTCATGCTCTCTTGCTTGTTTTGGGAGCCAACATTTGGTAAGTTACATTCCACATGGTACCTTCGTATGTTAGTTACTCTTCCCTTTGTTTGGCATGAAAGACACTTCAAAAGGTCGATGATTATGTTTTCCAATTATGTATTATATGAACCTTTATTTAACAAAATGGAATTCTTAAGATATAATTTTAATGTCTAGCTGATTTTTTTTGTCTGTTTGTGCCTTCTTTTTTTTTTTTCCCTCTAGGAGATATCTTGTGCACAATTTGACACCTGTTGCTGGAGTTGCATTGCACGTATCAAGAAATGGTCATCCTGCTGCCATCCACATGAATAGCTCTGTTATGTCCCCACTTCCTTTGTCCAGTAGTATAAATCTACCAGTTGTTATCCTTGGATATTTCCTTCTATGTCATAATGGTGGTCGTTCCCTATTTAAGTACCAGGACAGGGAATCTTCGTTGGAAGCAAAGCCTAGTGCTGGAGATCAGTTGATTGAAGCTTGGAACAGAGAGTTGATGTCCTGTGTTTGTGATTCCTACGTTGAAATGGTGGTGGAAATGCAGAAGTTAATAAAAGAACCTTTGAGTTCAACCACTGAATCATGTATAGGTCATTCTGTTGCTCTGTCTGTGAAGGCATACCGTGATCAAATTTATTCCTTTTGGCCAAAGTCTTATGTTGATGCACTGAGTAATCGTCATGGAGATGCCAATGACCCAGTACAAACAGAAGTGCGTAAAGCAGATTGGGAATGTGTAATAGAACAAGTGATAAGACCGTTCTATTCTCGTGTTTCTGATCTTCCTGTGTGGCAACTGTATTCAGGAAGTTTGGTCAAGGCTGGAGAGGGTATGTTTCTTTCACAGCCTGGCAATGGGGTAGCTAGTAATTTGCTTCCAACTACAGTTTGTGGCTTTGTGAAAGAACATTATCCGGTCTTTTCTGTACCGTGGACTTTGGTGACTGAAATCCAGGCTGTGGGGTTTACTGTTCGAGAAGTCAAACCTAAAATGGTTCGGGATCTTCTAAGGATGTCTTCAACAACTTTCTCTCTTCAATCAGTTGATACCTATGTGGATGTTCTTGACTACTGTTTGTCTGATATTGAGTTTCCTGGATCATCAAATTTTTCTGGAGAAAATACATTGACAGACATGGTTAACTCAAATTCCTCGCAAAAAGAAGCTAATATGTCAAGCAATGCTTCTTCATCATCATCAATACGTAACATACAGAATTCGCTTGTATCTCGACCCCAGGGCACAGACAGTTCAGGAGATGCACTTGAACTGATGACAAGTTTGGGGAAAGCTTTATTTGATTTTGGTCGAGGAGTTGTGGAAGATATTGGTAACCCTGGAGGGCCCTCAAATCAAAGAAACCATATTTCAGATGGTAGCTATGCAAATGGAGATCCTAAACTTCAATTGGTTGCTGCTGAACTCAGAGGCTTACCTTGTCCAACTGCTGCTAATAAGTTGGTTCGACTGGGAGTCGCTGAACTTTGGCTTGGTGACAAGGACCAGCAGGCCCTGATGCTGCCTTTGATTGCAAAATTTGTCCATTCAAAGTTGTTGGATAGAACTATACTGTTTGATATTTTCTCAAATTGTGCCTTGCAATCATTGTTAAAACTGAAGAGTTTTTCTTGTCACTTACTGGCTGGTCATATGCGATCACTTTTCCATGAGAACTGGGTGGATCACGTAATGGGTTCAAATATTGCACCATGGTTTTCATGGAAGGATACTTCAACATCTGTTGATGGTGGTGGTCCTTCATACGAGTGGATAAAGTTGTTCTGGAAATGTTTCACTGGTTCATCAGAAGACCTCTTACTGTTTGCAGACTGGCCTCTAATTCCTGCTTTTCTTGGAAGGCCCATCTTATGCCGTGTAAAAGAACGGCATTTGGTCTTCATTCCTCCCCCTCTTATTGATCCGGACCGTGGAAATAGTGTTTTAGGTATGAGTGGCACTGGAAGTGATACTACCTGTTTGGCCTTTAATTCTTCTCCTGAATCTGGATTCCAGTTATACCTTTCAGCTTTTGACCAAGCCAAAAATAGGCACCCTTGGCTATTTTCTTTTCTGAACCAGTGCAATGTACCAATATTTGATGCTGCCTTTATCGAGTCTGCAGCCTCATGTAATTGCCTCCCTCCACCCAATCTATCATTGGGCAAAGTAATTGTTGCCAAACTTGTTGCAGCTAAACGTGCTGGCTATTTTGCTGAGCTTACTTCATTTTCAGATTCAGATAGAGATGAACTTTTTAGCCTTTTTGCTCATGATTTTGTTTCTAATGGCTCTAATTATGGAACTGAGGAGATTGAAATACTGCGGTGTTTGCCTATATATAAAACAGTAAAGGGAGCCTACAGCAGATTGCATGGTCATGATCAGTGTACAATCTCTTCAAATTCATTCCTAAAGCCATTTGATGAACATTGTCTTGACTATTCAACAGAAACGATCCAGTGTAAGCTATTACGTGCCCTGTGGGTTCCTGAACTACAAGATCCACAGATTTTAAGAAGGTTTGGGTTGCCTGGATTTGAATGCAAACCTCAGCCTGAGCAGGAAGATATATTAATTTATCTCTATACAAATTGGCAGGATCTCCAAACAGATTCTGATTTACTAGAAGTTCTGAAGGAGTCAAAATTTGTAAGGAATGGAGATGAATTGTCCACAGATTTCTCTCGACCCAAGGATCTCTTTGATCCCTGTGATACTTTATTAGTCTCCGTGTTCAATGGCGAGAGAAAGAAATTCCCTGGAGAAAGGTTTACTAGAGATGGATGGCTTCGCATTTTACGGAAACTGGGCCTTCAAACTGCAAATGAAGCAGATGTAATACTTGAATGTGCCAAAAGAGTAGAGTTTCTTGGAAGTCAGTACATGAGATCCAAGGCAGATTTGGATGAGTTCGAGAGGGACTCTAGTGATGAAGTTTGTTTGGAGATATGGTCATTAGCTGGATCTGTTATTGAAACTGTTATATCAAACTTTGCTGTCCTTTATGGCAATAGTTTTTGTAATGTCTTAAGTAAGATTGCATGTGTACCTGCTGAATTGGGGTTTCCTGGTGCTGGTGGCAAGAGAATACTTACTTCATATACTGAAGCTATTCTGTTGAAAGATTGGCCTTTGGCTTGGAGTTGTTCTCCCATTCTTTCCAGACAAAACGTTGTCCCACCCGAGTTTTCCTGGGGAGCACTCCACTTGAGGAGTCCTCCCGCCTTTTCCAGAGTCCTAAAACATCTACAGGTATGCAATTTGCATCTTCTATATTTTTCTGAAAGTCCTAGAATATTCAAGTACGCATATAATCAATGAGGATCTATCTTAGGTGATTGGGAGAAATGGCGGTGAAGACACGCTTGCTCACTGGCCCACCACATCTGGTGTGATGACAGTTGACGAAGCTTCTTGTGCAGTGTTGAGATACCTGGATAGCGTTTGGGATTCCTTCTCTTCTGCAGGTCACTTTCTGCTCCATTGGAAAAAAAAAAATTCAATAAATGAAATAAAAAGAACTAGAAGTTTTTTTTTGAAACAAGAACTAGAAGTTTTTATTTACTTTTTTTTGTGTCAAATTAGTGATGCTGGGTCTCTCTGCTAGCCGTTTTTTTTATTTATGGCAAAATCATATTTCTCCCCTACTTCTGGAAGACATGTGTTTCTACATCCTTTCTAGTCTTCGCATTTCATTTGCATTATGATTCATTGGCATCTCCAAATGACACGTTTTCTGATAGGACTTGCATCTGAGGAGAATAGAAACTAGAACATAAACTGATGCACTTGGTTTATCGACTGCCTTGTCAGACATAAGTAGTAAGATCATTCTAGTATCATAGTTACTATGATTTGTATTTGGTTTCTGTTTATCAAATGTAGCGTAATTTGCTTCTCACGTGTCAAAAATTTCTATAACCTCTAGATGTGACATTGGTTGAAGTTATGAGCCATACTATTGCCTGTTTGTAATTATTAGTCAAATGGTTCAGCGTCTGTTTATGCGTTTTCTTTATCATTTAATTATAATGCAGATGTAGAAGAACTGCAGAGAGTGGCATTTTTACCCGCTGCAAATGGAACACGCTTGGTGACAGCAAACTCTCTTTTCGTTCATCTAACCATAAACCTGTCTCCATTTGCATTTGAACTGCCTACTTCATATCTTCCTTTTGTGAAAATTCTTAAAGAGTTGGGACTTCAGGACATGCTATCAGTAGATGCTGCAAAGGATCTTCTATTAAATCTCCAAAAGGCTTGTGGATATCAGCGTCTAAATCCCAATGAAATGCGAGCTGTGATGGGACTCCTTTATTTTCTTTGTGGTGCAATTCTTCAGGAAAATGTGTCTGATACTGTCAACTGGAAATCCGATGTTATAGTCCCAGATGATGGTTGCAGACTCATTCATGCAAGATTATGTGTTTATATTGATTCTTATGGCTCCCGATATGTCAAGCATATTGACACATCAAGGTTAAGATTTGTTCACCCAGATCTTCCAGAGAGAATTTGTATAGCCTTAGGCATCAGGAAAGTTTCAGATGTTGTCGTAGAGGTAAACAGATTGCATGTTCTGAAAATTAGTGTCTTCTAATCTTATATGATCTTATGTGTTTCAGATTTTCTCTATTTATTTAGCAATAGAATCTGCTGCTTTCAGGAAATTGATAAGGAAGAAGATTTACAGATGTTGGAATCAATTAGTTCTGTCCCACTGGTACTTCTCAGGAAGAAGCTGTCGAACAGATCATTTCAGAGTGCTGTGTGGACTCTTATGAACAGCATAGCTGGTTACGTTCCTACCTCCGATAATTTACCTTTTGAAACAACAACAGAGTTGCTACAATTTGTTGCAAAAAAGTTGCAGTTTGTTAAATTTCTTCATACCCGTTTTCTACTTCTTCCCAAGTCTATAGACATCACACTCATCAATAAAAATTCCCCTCCAGAATGGGAGGGTCGTTCCAAACACCGGAGTCTATGGTTTATGGACGGGAAAAAGACCTCTATTTTGGTTGCTGAGCCTCCTCCTTGTATATCTGTTGTTGATGTGATTGCCATTGTTGTAAGCCAGGTTTTAGGCTTGCCTATCCCCCTTCCTATAGGTTCCCTACTTTTATGTCCTGAAGGCTCTGAAACTGCAATTCTTAACACACTGAAACTCTGTTCTGAAGAGAGAGCTGAAACTACAAGTAATAAGTTATTAGGCAAGGATATTCTGCCTCAAGATGCTCTTCAAGTGCAGCTCCATCCTTTGAGGCCCTTTTATAAGGGAGAAATAGTTGCATGGAGGTCGCAGAATGGAGAGAAGTTGAAATATGGTAGGGTTCCAGATGATGTCAGACCATCATGTGGCCAGGCTCTCTACAGATTTAAGGTGGAAACTGCACCAGGTGTTGTCGAGCCTCTTCTTTCTTCACATATCTTCTCATTTAAAAGCATATCGACGGCAAACGAGGCTGCCACATCATCTACCGAAAATATTAGTCATGCTATAGCTGATAAGAGGGCTCTCGGTGGAGTTGCAGAAAGTTCTGAAAGGGCAAAAACAAAATCTCATCAGGTTTGGGCCTTCCAATTTATATGCAATAATAAGTATTTGTGCATTTTGACGTTAACATCATAAGCAAAGTTTTAGTCTCAAGTTGTTTGAAAAATCTGTACAAGTTAATCATGCTTCATGGTTCTCCATTCTGTTCATATCTCTACTGTTTTATCAGTAAAATGTTTTGACGGAGTGCAGGATGGTAAACAGCTCCAGTATGGGCGAGTGTCAGCTGCAGAATTGGTAGATGCAGTGCATGAGATGCTTTCTGCAGCAGGGATCAACATGGACGAGGAGAAGCAATCCACTTTGCACAGAATGATAACTCTGCAGGAACAGTTGAAAGAGTCTCAGGCAGCACTTTTACACGAACAGGTTTGTGTGTTGTAATTTGCTGAAACTGTATCATTATCGTATATATTAAAATGATCAGTATGAGTGTCCTTTACTGTAACTTGTTTCTGCAACAACTATTCTGACCAACACTGAACGAAACATATTTGTTTAGGCGAAGGCTGACGTGGCAGTTAAAGAAGCAGATACAGCAAAGGCAGCATGGGTTTGTCGGGTGTGTTTGAGCAATGAAGTGGACATGACATTTATTCCGTGTGGTCATGTTCTTTGTCGTAGATGCTCATCTGCTGTTTCCAGATGTCCGTTTTGTCGGCTTGAGGTCAAGAAAACTATCAGAATCTTCCGGCCTTGAAATAGAGTTGAGAGCAGCAGGTCTTTCTTTTGAAGGAAGCAGCAGGTCTTTCTTTTGTAGATATGATTAAGTACATAATCTTCCTTCCTTTTTTCTTATGTATGATAATTTTTTTCTGCAATGTACACAAGACACTGAAATAATTGGCTCATCTTTTTTCCGAGTACATTGATGATTGTTACAGAATGTAAATATTCTATATTACAGAATATTATAGGTGTAAATAGACATGTTTATTTTGATGTGTATTTTATTGCGCGTGAAATGCTTTACGTTCCGCTTGTAAATAAGAAATTTTATAATACACCCAGCTTACCATATCTCCAACCTGATGGGATTATAATAAATACAATTATATTCCTCTTGTAGATTTTATTGTTATTATGCCTATATATATTTACATTCTAGGGTTGAATCAACACAATTATTATTCTGTATCCCCAATAGTATAGAACCGGACGAACAAAGTAATCAATAAAAAGGACACTGATAATTTAATGTGGTTCACCCTTGTGAGCTACATCCACAACCATATAAGTTAAGTATATCTAAGATAATGCTCTTATGTTATTCAATAGAATAAACCTAATATATATACACATAGAGTCCTAAACCAATATTAATTAGGAGAACCAAAAACCTAACCTAACTCTATCTAGGAGAACCGACTTATACATAGTTCTAACTAGATTTAACAACGTGTAATAACAACAAAGAAACAACATCCTTATCACCCTCCTCAAGCTGTACTGGGTGGGACTGTGCATGTTGTCTGATCCACAGTAGAAATGTATAGTATGACGAGCTTTTGAATGAATTTTAACCCGAACGAAATGGAAATCAATTTCCAAATGTTTGTTGTTGTTATGGAATACCAGATTCACAGTTAAATAAACTGCACTCAAATTATCACACCATAAAATAGGAGGAGAAGCTACAGGAAAACCAACTTCGCGGAGTAAATTTGTATCCAACTTAGCTCTGATGTAGCAGATGCAATCGAACGATATGTTGCCTCGGTGGAGGAACGTGAAACTGTATGTTGCTTATGTGAAGACCACGACAGAAGGCATCTGCCTAGAAAAATGGCATACCCGCTGGTGGATTTTCAATCATATTGATCTCCTCCCCAATCAACATCCGAAAAATAGTGTAATTGGCCAAGTCGGCTGCCTCGATGCAGTGTCAAACCAAACGAACAAGTCCCATTTAGATAACGCAAGATGCGTTTGGCAGCCAACCAGTGTGATTCACGAGGTGCGTGCATATACTCAGAGACTTTATTTACTGTAAATGAAATGCCTGGACGGGTGAAAATGAAATATTGAAGACTTCCCACTATACTTCTGTACATGCCTGGATCGGGTAACAAAACCCCATTCTCGGTTGGATTTGCTGGACTCGAAACAACTTTACTACTTTGCATCTTTCTATATCATGGCAGTGAGAATCCTTGGTTTTAGTGTCCCGACTTGGGATCTAGTGGCCATTCGATGAATGCGAGGAGTGTCTTGAAGAGCTTGAATCATCCGTGAAGAGGAGGCACTATTTTGAGAATCAGGAGATAACTTAGGAGCCATCTCGATTGTGGGCAGCGATGGACTTGCAGTCCAAGTTTATGGACTGGACTGGTCAGACGATGAATTTTGTGACGCTTGCATATTCTGGACTGGACTGACAGTTTGATATACTGGACTAGCGGGTTGAGTTTTTGGACTGGTAGTCCGAGATGCTGGACTGGCAGGCCGAGATGCTGGACTGGACTGATATGTTTGATTTTTACTTGTCGAATGGAGTGTTTGATTCGTAGATGGTAATCTGTTCACTAATAATGGAATTATAATCATAGGGTTGTCGAGGAAGGGGGGGGGGGGTAGCTTGTTTTGTAACACTTTCATATGGAAAATCTTGTTCATAAAAAAGTACATTGCGTGAGACATAGATGAAGCATGTAATCTATTAATAATGTAAACAATAGTATCAAAGGCATAAGACCAGAAAGTAGGTGGCAAACGAGCATGATTTAACATTGCTAAACCAGTTTCAATGATATGACAGTGTTTTCTTTCAGCACAACCATTTTGTTCAGGAGTATAAAGACACGAGGATCGTTGAACTACCATTAGTCGAAAAATATTTTGTGAGAGCCTGAAACTCTCCCCCCCAATTGGACTTGAACGTCTTAATTGGAAGTCCAAAATATTTTTCCACAAGTAGGCGGAATTTCACAAAGATGTCATACACATCAGATTTCTTTTTGAGGAAATAGATCCATGAATATTTTGTGTAATGATAAAAAAGACAACAAAGTACGAATAGCCATTATGAGATTTAATACGAGTATAGGACCCCAAACATCTGAACAAATTAACTCTAACGGTTGTTTAACAACAAAAGTGGATTTAATAAACGAAAGTTTATGAATTTTGCTCAAAGAACATGGTTCACAAATAGAATGCGGTTTATTATCTGAAGCTAAAATAACATTTGAAGAAACTAGTTTTGTAACAACTGGAATTGCTGCGTGGCCGAGACAAGCATGCCATGTTGATAAAGCAACAAAGTTTATTGAGACTGGAACTGATGTTTCAGCAGGAAGATAATATAAGCCATCTTTACTCTATCCCTTGAGGATGATTTGCTTCGTTGCCAAATCCTTTACCAGAAAAAATCAGCAAAAAATTCAACAGAAATATTGTTAAAAGAAGTAAGAGATCTGACAGATATTAAATTTTGAGATGTGGAGGGAACACATAACACATCTTTGAATTTATGGTTTTTACCGTGCATCTGGCAATCGAAAACACCAACAAAGTGAATAGGGAGTTTAGAACCATTACCTATAGTGACTTCCTTAGGACCGTGATATTCAGAGTGAAGAGCAAGATTTTCCAAATCAGAGGTGAGGTGATGAATAGCACTGGTATCCATGAATCAAGGTTGGTTTCGATTTGTGTTTGTAAGGTAATTAGAAGGCTGATTGCTTTATCGCTGATTCTGACTAAAACTTGGTGAAGAACAAGAACGAGAATAATGGCCCTTGCCGTCACAGTTATAACATATCATTATGGAATAATCAATGTTTGTTGAAATTGATGTACCACGTCCAATCTGAGATTGTTGTACATATCCACGAGAAGCACCTTGGTCGTTGGACCGTCCACCTCGGGATTGTCATCCACGTCCGCGCCATCATCCATGATTATTATACTCACCCCCACGAGAAACATACTGAGCAAAAGGGGATGTATGTAAATCTATTGTCGTATCGCGAGCAAGTTGGATTTCTTCACTGATAAATAATCAAGCAAATTATGATAAGAAATAGGCTCGAGTCGAGCTTCTAGTGAACGACAAAATGGTTTATATGTAGAACCACGTCCTGCCATGATGCAATCAACAAAATCATCCATATCCATGGGTTCTATAAAGCTGCTAACTAATCAAACAACATTTTAGCTTTTTGCATATATGCAGAGACTGAATCATTATTCTTTTGAAGGGTGAGGAGTTGATTCCGTATATATCGAATTTGAGGACGAGTGCCTGCAGCAAAGGTTGTATGAAGCTTGTCCCAAGCTTATTTGGCAGTTTCAGAACCCACTAACTGTGGGAGCATGTTATCAGAGACAGAACCATAGATGATTGCAATGACTTGTGAATTTTGACCATCCCAATCATCTACACTCACGCCTGTCGGAGGAGCAGAGGCCGAGATGTGGAAAAATAAACGAGCTCCTTTAAGAATATTGGCCAGTTGCCTCTTCCATAGTAGAAAATTGGAGGGGGTGAGCTTGACGGACAAATTGTGACTTAATCCAATAGTTTGTGATTGAGTAAAACCGGCATTATTACCACCAAAAACTCCGGATGATTGAGACCCGAATGAGGAAGAGGAGCCTGCTGATGAGTGCATCGACATTTTTTTAAGTCAACAGATGTCTGCTGATGAGGAGGAATCCATAATCCTCACTTTTCTAGCCAAAGCAAATAATACCTATTTAATAATTAAATAGTGGAGGAATCAATAGTGCAGTAACCACCTATTTAATTAAATAGTGCAGTAACCAAATAGTTCAGTAACCAACTCAATAGTGCAGTAACTACCTATTTAATTAAATAGGCAGTAACCACCTATTTAGAAGGAACAATCGATTAGCAAAGAAAAAAAGATTTCAGAAAAAAATAAAGAACGATCGATCGAGCAGCAAGGAAAAAATCGATTATTTGGGACTGAGTGATTGCAAAGAAAAGCCAAGGCAACCAATTTTTGGAGAAGAAGATCGAACCAGAGAGATCGATTTCTAGAGAAGGAGATCGAACCAGAAATAGGGGACGATAGAATAGAGGGGATCGACCAGATGAGGAAAGGACCGTAATTGGGAATTAAACCCTTAATGCTCTGATACCATGTAAGTTAAGTATATCTGAGATAATTTGCTCTTATGTTATTCAATAGAATAGACCCAATATATATACATAGAGAGTCCTAAACCAATACTAATTAGGAGAACCAAAAATCTAACCTGACTCTATCTAGGAGAACCGACTTATACATAGTTCTAACTAGGTTTAACAACGTGTAATAACAACTAAGGAACGACATCCTTACCACTCTATCTAGGAGAATCGACTTATACATAGTTCTAACTAGGTTTATCAACGTGCAATAACAACTAAGGAACGACATCCTTATAAACCAAACTCACTATAAAATAATAGGCGTATAAAGAGGCGTTCTCTAGAAACTTTCTACAGTTACAATGGGATAAAATCAAAATACTAGTATTCATGTGTTTCCCGAAAATACCTTAAAATAATTATTTTACTATTTTGTCTATCCCCAAAATTATTGGACTATCCTCTCAAAATTGAAAAAAAAAACTCCTCACAAACTTACAAGGCACAATTCTGCCTTTTCACTCTATTGTGTATGTAACCCCCCTTTGGCATTTTATACTGCCAAAGGGGGTCAAACCTAATAAGAACATTAATTGGTCTGTCATTAATTGGGATTGACTAACAATTCTTCCCCTCCCGATTACATGAGGGTCTTGTTACTCCTGCAACCATTCGACAGAACTTGAATTTTTCTCTTGGTAGAATCTTTGTTAACATGTTTGATCCATTATCATCAGTATGGATCTTCTCAAGCTATAATAGCTTCATCTCCAAAACATCCCTGATCCAATGATATCTCACATCAATATGCTTTGATATGGAATGGAAAGAGGAATTCTTTCCAAGGTGAATAACACTCTGACTGCCACAAAATAACTAATATTTTTCATGACATAAGCCAAGTTTGTTAAAGAAATTCTTCATTTATAACAACTCTTTACATGCTTCCGTTACTACAATGAATTTTGCTTCAATTGTGGAAAGTGCAACACACTTCTGTAGTCTCGACTGCCATGACACAGCCCCTTGCAGATGTAATCAGGTAACCTGATGTAGCCTTCCTTGTATCAGAATCACCAACCATATCTGCATCTGAGTATCCAACTAGCACAAGTTTGGAATCTCCAGAACATAAGCACATTTTGGAAGTACCACGAAGAAACCTGAATATCCACTTAACAACTTCCTGATGTTCCTTTTCTGGATTTGAAAGGAATCTACTCATGACACCAACTGCATGTGAAATATCTGGTCGTGTGCATACCATGGCGTACATTAGACTTCCAACTACTGAAGCATACGAAACTATGCTCAGTTCTTACTTCTCTTTGTCGGTAGATGGACTATGCTTGGAACTAAGTTTAAAATGATTAACAGGAGGAAAACTAACCATTTTAGCTTTATCCCTCTTAAACATGTGAAGTACTTACTCAATGTACTTCTCCTGCGACAACCATATCATCTTGGAATTTCTGTCTCAAATGATTCTCATGCCAAGAATCTGTTTTGCTGGCCCAAGTCTTTATAGCAAAAGACTTGCTCAACTATTTCTTCAGATTGTTAATTCTGGAGATGTTCCTGCTAACAATCAGCATATCATCCACATAAAGCAATAAAATAATGAAACCATTGTTAGAGAATTTTTGAACAAAGACATAGTGATCTGAAGTAGTCTTCTTATAGCATTGCTCCCCCATAATTGACTCGAGCTTCTTGTACCACTGTCTTAGTGCCTGCTTCATGACATAGAAACTCTTTTTTAGCTTGCAGATATAATCCTCTTTTCCTTTCTTCTTAAAACCCTTTGGTCGCTCCATGTATATATCTTCTTCCAAATCATCATGAAGGAAGGCAGTCTTCATGCAACGACCCGGTCCGGAGTGGGTGGCGCCGAGGTAGAAGGCCTGAGAAAGGAGCGACCCTAAAGGATGGTGATGGGGGCAGGAATGAACTGAATCCCACATCGGAAATGGAGAGGGAGTGATTGGGGCTTATTAGTAAGATGAGAATCCAATACATGTAGATGTTGAAGGAAAATAGACAAGCATAGGCGTAGCGGAATAATAAAATTTTATCTATTTTATCTATTTCCCTTTTCCAAGATCTGTTAATTGTTATTTCATATAAGGAAGGATAGAAAGTAATACCTTTAGTGAAGAACTATCTACCATTGCAAACGAAGTGCCCACAACTTCTTATTATCAACTCGTGAGCAACGAACGTTTTTGTTCAACACAGAAAACAAAACTAATCAGTAGTCAACCTTTAAAGTATAGCAATCGCAATGATTGCCTCTAACAGAAATCGATACGAGATCAAAGAGGGAGTAAGAAATAAAGTAAATTAGCTGAGATGACGAATGAACGATTCCTGCTCTTCTGCTTTTGTGTTGGCCGAAATCTGGGGTTAGGGAGTCTATTTATAGATTTCTCAAAACCCTAATCCCAGTTGTGTTAGGTAATTAAATAATTGGAATCTTATTCCGAATAGGATTCCTAATTAGATAATTAAATAAACACTTTACTATTATCTAAATAATAACTAATTATATCTAGATAATTATTATTAATCAAATTAATAATTAATTAATGTTAGGGATAATTAATTAGAGTTTCAATCACATAAAAACTTCTAATTAATATTATCAGATAATCCTTTAATTTAATTCAGAACCATAATCAAATTATAATTATTAATCAAATTAATTTATCCCTAATTAATCTATAAATTTCGGCCCATATATACATGTCTCACTAATTACATTTTCGTCCTCCAATTCCAAGTCCCATATGCGACCCATTAGGTTCTTTATTGCCACTAGCCGTATATATCCTTTGAAATTATTCATCACGATTAATTCCAACATATATATAACGGAATACCGTCGCGAGCTGTTACTAGCAGAACCTATGATATTCCCCTAGAGCAATTAAGAAGTCAGGTTGATAACTGACGTTAACCTTTCTGCATTAGGTACAGTATAATACGATCCTTCATCAACTATATCCTATCGGTCAATTCCTTATAACCATGGAACGTGTCAAGGTTATATATAACGAAGAGTCCGGTTTTACTTGTACATGTTGAATTCACTCTGAAAAGATAAGTTAAGTGAAATGTTCATTTCTACTCTTAACTCTATCACCTTGCAAGGATTTCAGTTAATTCACCACAAGCGGCCATTTGGATATATCTCCCACTTATCGGGAGTGACGAATGCTTAATCTGACATTAACTATTCTGCAATTACTTTGTGTGATACCCAACCCTGCTCTCACACACCCCAGGCTCTCACCTGTTGGATCGTGCTCGCACAAAATCAAAGTATCAGACTCCATAATCCAGAATCACTAATTAACGAATGTTTGAGTATGAGGATTAGTTATACCTACTAATACCAATGAGATGAACAGTTGACACATTAGATAAATCAATCCATTCTGTTATCTCAAGTCGGGTCCCAATCCTAATGAACTCCTTCACCGGATCCATGTAACTGTCTAGATATCTGAATATCTAAAGCTTATGAGATCAGCTTTCTGTCTCGACAGAAAACACTGTTACATGCAAGTCTCAACAGTAATATGCCAACCCCTATAACATATTACTTGACTTGGGTTAACTTTAAGTCTATTGGTCTATTATAAAGTACAGTCTCACTTCATGCTTGTATGAACACTTTATAACTACTTAAATAAACTTAGGGTTACTTTCTTTATGAAAGATTTTGTGCCTTTATATATAGTTACATTTTAAAGCTATATACCTGATTAAACAAATGATCAAATAAACAATTTATTCATTAATATTAATATCCTAAAACAATTGTCTTTAGGACACTAAACTCCAACATTCTCCTAGTTGGACTAAAGCCAATTGTTCCTGAAACTAATACCAGAAGAACTAAGATATTTATCGTGAGCTCTTTGTGGTAATGGCTTGGTCAACGGATCTGCAACGTTGTCCTCAGTGGGCACCTTTTCTATTCTCACATCTCCCCTGGCTATAATCTCCCTAATGAGATGACATCGCTTGAGATAATGTTTGGATGCATTATGAGACCGTGGTTCCTTTGCTTGTGCAATGGCTCCATTGTTATCACAGTACAAAGTAATGGGATTCACAATGTCATGCACCACTCCCAGTTTTGTTATGAACTTCCTAATCCAAATAGCCTCCTTTGCTGCTTCTGCAGCTGTGATGTACTCTGATTCAGTCGATGAGAAAGCAACACTTCCTTACTTGGAACTCTTCCAACTGACTGAGCCTCCATTCAGGATAAACAGGTATCCTGATTGGGATCTATAATCATTTTCATCAGTCAGATGACTAGCATCTGAATATCCTTCAATTTTTAATTCCCCGTGTCCATATATGAGGAGCATGTCTTTAGTTCTTCTAAGATACTTAAGAATGTTCTTGACAGCAATCCAGTGATCAAATCCTGGATTCCCTTGATATCGGCTCATCATACTCAATGTGAACGCCATATCAGGTCTAGTGCAAAGCATGGCATACATGATCGAACCAACCGCACTGGAGTAAGGAAATACAGCCATGCGTTTCTTATCATTGTCCGTTTTAGGACACTGATCATTTGATAACTTGACACCATGGACCATTGGCAAGTTACCCCTTTTCGATTCATGCATGTCAAAACGCTTTAGGACTTTGTCAATATATGTAGACTGGGATAGTCCAAGCAGTCTTTTCGATCTATCCCGATAGATCTTAATCCCCAAGATATAGGCTGCTTCTCCCAAGTCTTTTATGGAGAAATTACCCGATAACCAAACTTTTACTATTTGCAACATTGCAACATCGTTTCCCATAAGTAGTATATCATCAACATATAGTACTAAGAAAACGACTGAGCTCCCACTTATCTTCTTGTAAACACAAGCCTCTTTTGAGTTTTGTTCGAAACTAAATTGTTTTATGGTTTCATCAAAACGTTTGTTCCAGCTCCTAGACGCTTGCTTGAGTCCATAAATGGACCTTTGAAGTTTGCAAACCTTGGTTGCATCCTTTGACGTGAAACCTTCAGGTTGCATCATGTATACATCCTCAAGCAGGTTTCCATTTAGGAAAGCTGTTTTCATATCCATTTGCCAAATCTCATAGTCAAAATGAGCGGCAATTGCAAGCAATATTCTGATGGATTTGAACATGGCTACTGGAGAGAAAGTCTCGTCATAGTCAACTCCTTGCTTTTGACGATATCCTTTCGCTACTAACCTAGCTTTGTAGGTACTAACCTTTCCATCCATGTCCGTCTTCTTCTTGAAGATCCACCTGCACCCAATGGGTTTTATCCCTTCGGGTGGATCAACCAAAGTCCACACTTGGTTAGTATACATGGAGTCCATTTCAGAATTCATGGCTTCAAGCCATGCTTTAGATTCTGGACTAGCAAGAGCTTATTCGTAGGTTTCGGGTTCATCGTCTAACACGGGAACTAGTTCGTTATCTCCCACTAGAAAACCATATCTAACTGGGAGTTCACGAACTCTTTGAGACCTACAAGTGGGATATGACACTTGTGTTTCATCTAGTGAAACGGGTTCGGGTTCAACTTCTTCCACGTTTTCAACATGTGATTCCTCTTGAACTTCCTCAAGTTCAATTATGCTTCCATTTTGTGTCTCTTCCAGAAACTCTTTCTCTAGAAACACTGCGTGTTTGGATACTATTACTTTCTGATCATCTGGATGATAAAAGTAATATCCCATAGTTTCCTTTGGGTATCCAATGAAGAAACACTTGTCAGATTTGGGATCTAATTTATCTGACACAATACGTTTGACGTATGCTGAACATCCCCATATTCTCATGAAGGAGAAGATGGGTTTTCTACCAACGAATAGTTCGAATGGTGTGGAACTGGCGGATTTGGTTGGAACTCGGTTTAAGGTAAATAGGGCAGTTTCTAAGGCATAGCCCCAGAATGATTTCAGAAGAGATGCGGTACTCATCATGGATCGTACCATATCCAATAAGGTTCGATTTCTCCTTTTTGACACACCATTGTGTTGTGGTGTATAAGGAGGCATCCATTGTGAGCATATTCCACATTCATTTAGATAATTCATAAATTCTTCAGAAAGATATTCTCCACCTCGATCAGATCGAAGTATCTTAATAGTCTTTCCTGTTTGATTCTCAACTTCATTCTTAAAGCATTTGAACTTTTCAAAAGCTTGACTTGTGCTTCATCAAATAGATATAACCATATCTAGTATGATCATCTATGAAGCTAATGAAGTATCTGAATCCTCCTCTTGCTTGGATTGACATAGGACCACATACATCTGAATGTATTAATCCTAGAGTGTCTGATACACGCTGACCTTTATTGCTAAAGGGTGTGTTTGTCATTTTTCCTTTTAAACATGACTCACATGTTCCCATTGATTCACAATCAATCGAGTCTACAAGCCCATCTTGATGTAGCTTAAGCATGCGTCTCTGGTTTATATGGCCTAAACGACAATGCGACAAGTAAGTTGAATTATCTAGTCTAAGTCTTTTGGTATTAATTGTGAAAGTAGAAACTTTATCATTCAAAATATAAATCCCATTCAATGATATTCCTGAAAAATAGAAAACGCTGTTTCTATAAAATTCGCAATTATTGTTCTTAATTGAAACATGAAAGCCATCATCAACTAGACAGTTAATAGAAATAATGTTACGAGACATCTCTGGAACATACAAACAGTTCCTTAATTCTATTACAAGTCCAGATGGTAGATGTAGATCATAATCTCCAATCGCGAGTGCGGCAACCCTTGCACCATTTCTAACTCGCAGATTCACGTCTCCTTTCTTCAATTCCCTAGTCTGCTTTAGTTCCTGCATATTCATACAAATATGAGATCCACATCCGCTATCCAATACCCAAGATTCAGACTGCGAAATTGAGTTAATTTCAATATAGAACATACCAGAAGTTGAAGCACCGTTCTTTCCCTTCTTGAGAGAAGCTAGGTACTCCTTGCAATTTCTCCTCCAATGCCCATCTTTACCATAGAAGTGGCATTCCCCTTTGGGCTTCTTGACTTGCTTTCCTTTGGCCTGGGCTGGCTTGCCTCCCTTGTTCTTCTTGGGATATTTCGGATTGGGAAAATTTCCTTTCCTCTTCTTTGATCCCTCAATCACAAGAGCAGGTATCACTTTATCTTTCTTCAGGTTGGGCTCAACAGTCTTGAGCATATTGGCGAGCTCTTCAAGAGAGGTATGTAAGTCATTCATCTGGTAGTTCATGGTGAACTGGGAATAACTTTCTAGGAGGGATGTAAGAAGTAAGTCCACACTTAGTTCATGATCTATCGCGAAGCCAATACTAGAAAGTTTAGTGATATAGCCAATCATCTTGACACAATGTGTCATAACAGATGTGCCCTCTTGCATCCTGTAGCGAAACAACAGGTTTGATATCTCAAAACGTTCACAACGAGTCTGTTTCCCGAACAGCTCTTTCAAGTGCATGACAATAGAATATGCATCCATCTCCTCATATTGCCTTTGCAGATCTGGTGTCATCGATGCAAGTATGATGCACCCCGTGTGTTCATCATCAGATTTATGCTTCTGATAGGCATCAATCTCTTCAATGGGTGCATCATCGGCCGGAAGAGCGGGTATCGAAGTATCCAATACATACCCTATCTTTTCGAACTTCAAAACAATTTTGAGGTTACGAAACCAGTCGATGAAGTTTGAACCATTCAATTTGTTATCGGTAAGGATATTTCTCAGATCAGTTTTCGACATGATTGTTTTAGAGTACGATTTGTTAATAACCTGAGAGTGAGAAAAGTGACGGATTCTATTCATTTGTTTAATTCATTTACAATTTAAATACGTTGGACTTTTATGTTTTTAAATTGCTCCCACTATTTTACAAAATTAATAACCCTCTATATTAATTCGAATGATATTCACAAATCCTCACAAATCCCTTAGTGAGCTAGAATCCTAACTCCTGAAATTTCACCTTGAGTTTGCTCAACAAGCTAGTTTCATTCATTAGGTAGATTCATGTAATCAATCACATCAAACATGTGACTTCTAGGTTGTTGGGTTACTAACCACATTAGTAACTGATATGTGTCGTTTATCAATCCCAACCATATTTCCCATTAGGTTAGAACAACATGAGTTTGCTCATCCAATTATTCTAGCCTAATTTAAGCATTACCCCATATTCGTGAAAACGATTTTTTCGATAATTCAGGTGTTACCATAAGACCCCGAGCTTGAGTTTGCTCAACAACCCAAAGGCCTCCAGTACTGCCGGCTGAACTATAATATTAGGGGAGGGGCAACCGATTTTAATAACTTGCTTATTTACTTAACTTTTCATTAGTGAGAGATTTTATTTAAGTCTCATAATCTAACCTAGTCTTGATTTGCTTTAGCATACATCAGACACTCATACATTCAACATTGACAATTATGGACATATCTCTAAGTTTATTCCGTTGAGCCAGAAACGGAAGAAAGGGTCACCCTAGGGAAATACTAACTATTACATATTTCTCTTTGGGTCCTTCGTCTTCTCCTTGGCGCCTTGAATTACAACAATATTCAATTTCTAAGAAACTTCAATTTATTTGAAGGGATTTGGATGAGAAGAGAAATACAATAGAGAGTAAGAGAAGGCAGGACACGCAAGTCCTATTTAAAATACCAAAAGACTGAATAACTATTATAGAGGGTCTAATATGTCCATAACGCCAAACATACAAAGACTCAATTAAATTAAATTTAATTGGTTGATTACATAAACTATTTATGTAATATTTGAGTTAATCAAATTAACAACTTAAATTAATTTACATCCAATTTTAATCTTGTCAATTTTGTATCCTTTAGATTTAAAATGAAATTGTAGCAAGTACATATTAGATTAATATAACATGTACAAAATCAGTATTATGCATACCCTAATTAATTCGTATAATTCATTTAACGCTTTGAATTACTTATATCAAATATTTAGGTGAAACAAACTTTTAAATAAATTGATTTTGATAATCAAAAACAAAATATTATATTCTGAAACATATATATATATATATATATATATATATATATATATATATATATATATATATATATATATATATATATATAACGGGTCTGTTTTAAAACACCTTTTAAAACCGGTACCACTTATCGGACCGGGCCGATTTAATCGGCCCGATCCCTTCCTTGCAACAGTTGCTGCCGTAGGGCAGCAGCAAGGCGTTGCTGCCTCAGCGGCAGCATCGTCCCGCCGCTGCTGCTTGCTGCCGCAAGGCAGCAACCAGCCGCAATAGCGGTTCGGGGTTGCTGCCTCGCGGCAGCGACCCCGAACAGCTATTCGATATATTTTTTTTATTTAAATATACATATATATATATATACATATATATATATATATATATATATATTTGTTTTAAAACAGTTTCAAAACAATTTTCAGAATATCAGAAAACAGTTTTATCTTTTAGATTCAATAAAACCAAAACGTTTTAATTATCTAACTATAAAACCTTTAAGTTTTATTTAAGCGATTATCAACCGAAATAATCAGGGACTATGCATAATCAGTTTTAATTAAAAAGTAATCAAAACTTATTTATCTTTAGATTAATTAAACTAACTGTAGACACCGGGGTCGGAGGACCGATGAAGAAAAATTATAAAAAGGGATCCAAATCAGTCGATTAAAATAAATGACGAGTCAATAAAAATAATAAATAAAAAACGTTGTTCAAAGGAACCGTGGAGACCGGTTTGATCGAATTCGGAAATCGAATCGAGATGACGGGCGAATCGGTTCCGCGAATGAAATCTTAAATCGTCTCGCCGAGTTCGGGGTGTTTCATTATTAATAAAATCTCGGGTCGATAGGGGTTTTGTTTTAAAATTCGAACAATAAAAAATAGTTTTGTAAAAAGATTGATTTTATAAAAGCTAATTCTATAAAATCGGTTTTGACAAAAATCATTTTTAGATTTTGATTAATTTTGGATGTATTTTGTTTAGTTAAAAATTTATTTTTATTTTCTAATATACATATAAACGTGGCCCCGCCAGGGACCGCTATTTACGTCACGGGCCGTTGGACGGCCCGTGACGGGGGCTGGGCCGCCCAGGCCCAACCCCCTGCAGTTGGCCGAATGCCAAGTGCATTCTTTAGTTAGGATTTATAAAAAAAAAATATAATAATAACAAATAAATAATAATGATAATAATAATAATAGTAATAATAACAATGATGAAGAGGAAATTTCATGGAAATTTCTTAGGTTTATCTTTGGCTCAAAGTTGGTTTGGAGCCAAAGATAAACTAAGTTTAGGAGCTCCGTGCCTATAAATAGGATGGAGCTCAATGCACAAAGGGGAGAAAAAAAATCCGAACCCCTGGAGAAATTCGACGAGACCCGAATTCGCCCAAAAACCCAAAAACACGACGCTAAAACTCGATCAATCGACTGATTTGGAATCCGTTACCAATCAAGTGGTAACAATCTGAGGAACTAGACCCATTTAATTCTTTGTTTATCATTCGAATTTATTTATTTTATTTTCGTTTTGCATTTGAATAAGTATTTGGTTTTGGATTTGAAATAAAAACTTCGTTTTGGATCCCAATACGAACCGTGACCCGATTTAAAGGTAGTTCGGGATCCAAACGTCGTAGATCCGTGTGTTTATAAATGTTTTGAACCATTATTTTTAATAAAACGTTGTTTTAGAATCCTCCGTTACAAACCATGACCCGATTTGGGGTAGTTTGGGGGCTAAAATGATGAAATAGAGTAGATCTAATAAGTTTTCAAATTTGAAATGTTGAGGGACTGTTCGTGGGATTTTCTGTTTTTTTTGTCCTAAAAGCAGATTAATGACGGATTTTCCGTCCGAAATCTGCTGAAACTTTGAAAAATGTCATTGTTTACTCTTTTACTTTTGGTTGATATTTGAAGACTATATATACATGTATTTAGTTATTTAAATAGTCTTAAATTATATATAATAATTTATGTAAATATTTATATATTTATTTGATGGGTGGAAATTAATTATTGGGATATATATATATAGGTAGTATGTGATTAGGCTTGAATGAGTGGGTTTAATTGTATTTGGGTGTTGTTTTTAAATCATTTTATAAAATCAGGGACTGATTTGGATGTTTTCCATTTTTGGAACATTCATATCCGTATATATAGGGTTTTGGGGGGTAGGTTATTTTGTTTCAATTTTTTTTTTTTAAGATATATTAAAGGTATATAATGGGTATTATTTATATGATATATGGGTAGTAGTTTGGGATTCCTTTTATCATCATTTCACAAACCAAAGGGTTGATTCCGTTATTTTCCATTTTATCTTTTTATATGTATATATGTATTCGTATGGGGTGGAGTAATTAAATGATATTTTTATTTATAAGTATGGGTTTTGTTGTATATATGTACATGTATGTATATGTAGTTATTTAGCCACATTATGGTGTTTTGGGTTAAATGCTTGGGTAATTCTATATCAGTAATATTTTGCTATTTTATTGGGTATGGCCTATATAATATAGTCTTCTCCTATTATTTGAATAAATGTTGTTTTCGTCCTATTATTTTTGTGTGTATACACGGTATAATTATATTTTCTCCTTTAATTATATAGGACTATATTATATAGGTTGGGGTATTTTGACTCTATATATTTTCTCCCTTTAAGTGTATAGTTATATTGATTACTTTCCTATATATATATATATATATATATATATATATATATATATTTATTTACTAATTACTTTTATTCTTTGACTATATAAATATATTCTTTCTTTTCTTTTTTGACATCTATATGTATATATTTTAAATTGGTTCTATTGGGTTGGGTGGATTTAGACTTCATTTGTCCATTATTGTAATTATGTTCAAGTAAGGATTAATTGAGTGAAAAAAGGGAAAATAAATCACAAAAAAGATTTCAATTTGGTTATTTAAACTAAGGATTTTTTTAGAGGTTCCTAATGTAAATAAAAGGTTTTTGCCATTTCAAACGACTTCCTAAAATATCACGTTTTGAAACCTTAATCCGTTCCAACGACGGATTAAGCGAACCTTCTAATTAAAATCGTTTTCCTTGTAAATAATAGAGTTTTGAATCGTTTTCCTATCTAAACGGTTTTGTACAAAAATAAATTGACTTGTATGCGTTAATCACGTTTTTGAGTTAAAACTTCTTACTCCACGTTTTCAAACACTCGAGTCGTTCCAATGGCGATTCGGGTGAAAAGCATGTAAATTAACGGGGTTTTGAAACGCATCTAAATCGTTCCAACGACGATTAAGGTACGAACCATGTAAATAAACCTTCTTTCGAGGAGTGAGATTAATTTAGATTTAATATATAGCTTAAGACATAATTCACGTTGTAAATAAACCAATTCTTCCTTCTATCTCATTCCTTCTTCTACATACTCTAAATTCATGTAAATGAGTGATTCTTTACTAAAATGGCTTTCCACAATATATGCTTAAAACGATTTTCAAAGCAAGAAAGAAAAGGTTTCAAATGAATTTGAAACTTAAAGAAATATGCGATTAGTCCGTTAGCGCCTAACATGCTAAAGAGGAGGCCGGTGGTTCAGAACCGGGCGATGTTGGGGTGCCTAGTAGCCTTTCTCCGGAAAGGATCTAGCCTTCTCGGCTCGTACCCAAATTTCCCGACCCTCACCGGTCTCCCGCAAGGGATCGGTGTTCATTTTCCATTCGTGGGTGGCGACTCTTCCATACTCCGAGCTCCGGCCCTGCCGAGCAGCTTGATTCCACGATTGGTTGCTTTCGGCGCCAATCACATCATCTGTCGTCAACGGTGTCCACCCCCCGGGTCTTCCGGGTGAGGCCGCGACACCTATAAGTGGCGACACTGCTGGGGAAGCGAGAAATTTGATTCCGGAAGGCGTGTATTAAGCCCATAACGGGGACGGATCGTATTATTTCTTTTCGTATGCAATTCATAAGCATTATTGCAAACCTTTTGGGTAATTTCCGCGAAACCTCTATTGAGAGTCCATTCGTCGCTCGAAAGAGGCTAGTGTAAGTTCCCCCTTGCAGTAAGGCGCCAAAGGGTCCCCATCCATTCGTTAGGGGCGAATTTATGCGGTCCTGTGAGGTCCCGCGATCAGCCGTGTCAGCATATAGTAGCCTTAGAAGTTGTCATAGGATTATCCATTACTATTTTTGATGTGATGAATGAATCAATTCATGTGATGAATGAAACGATATGTTAATATATACTCTTAAACTGATATATAAACTACCCCAAAACACCGAAACGATTTGAACTAAAGACGACTTAATCACCTCGTATGAATGAACTTGTGCGACCCGCCTGGTCCCTTTCCGTGTCCCAAAGAAGGCACATGTTCAGGAAATACGTTGTGACGTAAGCACGTATTAGTACAAGTCGGTTTGGTATTAAAGATAGTTATAGCTTGATTCAAAAGACTATATTAACGATAGCCGTTATTCACATTCTTTAAATACGTTGGGATAAAACAAGATTATGACAAAATGAAAACGAAGAACATTTCTGTTTTGAACGACCCCGTTGTAACGTAAAGAGTTTCATAAATGTGGCCCGTCCCTTCCGAATTAAAAACGAGCTCTTACGTTACGCCTTGTGTGGTTCTAAAGAGAAATGGACGTATCCGCAAAAGTGACTAAGAAAATAAAATAAAAATAAAAACGACCAAAATCATTCCGTATCTACGATATATGTCAATCCCAAGAGTAGTTAAAGAAAATGAACCAATATCGTTAAATACGTGCCACGAACTAGCATATACGCCGCTTAAAATCACGAAGCCGAATTAATCTAAACCGCATAATTGCACCATATGGACGAGACTGTGGGTTTGACTAAGGGCTTGATCATTTCGACCGTTACCAAAACTACAAGAAATATGGCCCGATCTGCGTGTTTGCTTAGTTCGTGACTAAAGTGAAAAGAACGGTAATATCCCTGCTTCGAATAAACATGCGATTAAACGAAACGTTGATTTTCTATAACCACACTGAGATGATATATCCCGTAAATTGGAAAAAAATAAAGAGATGTTACTAGCTAAAGATTATCGCGCGCTCGAATAAGACTCGCCGTCTTTTCACATAACTAAAACGAGCAAGCGGATTTTGACGCTAGAAACAAACACGTTACGTGATGATTCCGTTCCCTGTAATGAAATCCAAAAGTGATACCATCATTAAACAAACACGTGGTTACATCTCTCGATAGATCCAAAAGATCTCGTCGTAATCCAAATATCGAGACACGAACCCACGCGAAAGGAACGAATCATTGTCATTAACGAACGATTGGACCAAAAGAATAACTCGTACCACGTCTAAATCCGAGATGCGCTCAAAGGGAGTCAAAACCCGAAATAATGCGTCTCGCGAAATAACAAAAGACGAGTAATTCTAAAGGACAATCCAATTTGGTCGATATCTTAGTCACCGAACGCTGATACGTCAAGCTAAAATCTCACGCCGCATTTCATTAGATTCCTTATCTGTCTCCTACAAAAATGATTGAATATATTAAGACATCACCAACCATCTTATTGACAATATAGAACTATTAGATTGCATTGGAACTTTAAAATACAAAATACAAAATAATTACCACAAATGGGATCTCCAAAAAAGCATGTCGCATGTATTGTAATACATAAACTCCACAATCGTAGCTAAAAACAAAATTAAAAAAAATCAATACAATATGAACTTTTAGAACAAAGAATACAAAATACACATGTAAAAAAACAAATCAAAATTTATCCTTACGAATTTGGTTGTTGAAATGTATTTCCAGGAACAATTGGATATGTACTAAAAAACTTTAGCGAATTGTGATCATTTCCTTGAAATTCAGAAAGTAAGACAAATTGATCTAGGAATGCTAACAGTAGATAAAATATTAAGATTAACAATTATTATTTTATTATTATGATAGTAAATGCTCAAAAGTAAAAATTAAAGCAAATAACGATTAATGAAGTAAAGCCATTACAAAATTACCAATTGTTTAACTATTGTCTCTCTAACCGATTGGTCCATTGCTCGAAGAGTGTCATATAGAATTGCTTTATTGTGTTTCAGGTCGATCACCAATAAATACCAATGCCTGTTTTCCTCATTTATAGGTATAAAAACAACATAATTTTAACATATTAAAAAATTAATAATGTATTGTCATTTTCAAAATACAAAATAATTTCAAAGGACTTACTTGCTCAACATCTCCTAGTTGTGTCATATATTTATCATCTTTCCTGTAAAATGTAAGAAACGTGTCCAACGGAGGTTGTACTTCTTGTAAAACTTGTTGCTGAACAAATAAGTTAAGTGGTAAGTATAAATAAAGCAAACTAAACAATGTTCAAATTTTTATTACAGACATACCGAAAAATATGTAGGCATATACCATCTACTCCAACCTCTTTTCTTTTCTTTCTCCCCAATAGTTAATGCCTTTGCCATGACATCTATTACCTTTATAATACACTATATAAAGTTGGTATATGTTCAATTGCAACAATATAATATGAAGCGTGCGCGCGCGCGCACACACACACACACACATATATATATATATTTACCGAAGAAGTTATCCATGTTGTAGGTCGCAAAGTTAACAAGTCAACCATACTGGCAAATGCATCACCAAAATCACAAGGATTGGGACAACTGAAATTATATATAGAACATATTATGCATATACAAGTCATATAGAAAAAATATCACCCAAAATAACAATTAAATTATAATTAGTTACCTTATTATGTGTTGTTGTTCAAATATGAAATCACATATATCATTTATAGGATCTTCTAATTCGTGAAGTTGAAGTTCTACATTCTCCTCATTATGAATCTATGTGTGATTAAAATGAGTCATATTATTAAAATTGTATATGAAATTCATATTTTTTTGGGTTAACATAAATATTCTATCCAATTTCATACCGTGATTGGAGAATGTTCCAATTTCTTCATTTTATTTTCACAACTAGATTCAACTTCGATAACTTTGTCATTTCTTTGATGAGACAATATTGAATTTTTTACATCCACCATGTGCTTAGGTGTAACATCCTTAACAGATTCTGAACTCGTTATTTCAATTGGAGAACAATACTACACATATATATTTAAAAAAATATATTAGTAAAGTTAATATAATATAGATATAAAACCATAATATGAAATAGAAGTTTGAAAATAAATTAGAGAAAACATAGGAGATATACCTACCTTTTGACATAGTTGTTGAAACGAATGTCGCTTTGGTTTCCGTGTCTTACAACCTCTTTTTGGTTTAACCGATCCTAAACCTTTACTATTTTTCGTTCGAGTATGTTCCTTAACTTGATCAGAAAAAAAAATTGGATCTTGCAGAGGAGACTTTTTTTCCAACACTTTCGTCAAGACATTTTTTATGGCAGCTACCTCAATATCCAAATTGTGAAGGATAGAAGAGGAATATGATGTGGACAATGCTATTTGCTCCAATTTCAATAGCATATGACTTTTGAAATCTCTAACTTTGTTTTTCAAATCCTCAAATTCACTTTTTAAGTTTTGAACATCATTGGCATTTTGTACATTTTGAATAATGGTGTTCACCTTTGCAATGTTACTCTCCAATTGAACTTTGATATCTTTCTTTGCAATTTGAATCTCATTTTTAAGATCTTGAATCTCAATGAGAACATCCTATATAATTCACATCAATATTAAATCTAATTTATAATTTATATTTAATTACAAAGTTATAATTATCATTAATGATAACTTTATAAGATGAAAAATAGTATAAAGAGTTAACTCACGTTGCATTTGCAGGATTCCGTATCATTTCCATACACAAGCTTCACCTACAAAATGTTGCAGACAAAATATATGTGACCTATTAGTTTAATATTTAAAAATTACAAATAAACAAAAACTGAAATCTTATTCCATACCTTTTCGCTATTAACACCTCCCAAACTCAAAATCTTGTTGCTAACTTTACTAACAACATCAGCATTCCAATATTGTATTGTTGGAATTTCGTGCTTGGAAATAGATAAACTAGAATATCCAACAGATGTATGTTCTAAATAAAAAATCTGCAAAAAAGATATGTTATTTTTTTAAGATAAAAGACAATAAAGTAACATTTAATGAAAATTGAAATTCATACATGCAATACAAGAATACAACCACTGATCATTCTCCGTTTACCATCACCAAAATTATTTTCACTGAATTTCAATATCCCATCTTGAAGAAACCCAAATGTGTACTCTGCCCAATTCATGGTTCTAATTTTGGACAAGTCATTTAAAAGTCCAAAATATTTTTTTATGAATGTTTATACTTGAAGATGGGGCAATAATTGTACAAAGAGCATACAAAAGAAACTTAGCTTGGAATTCCTCACCACTAGGTAAGTCTTGGAGCTCATTGTACAATTTTTTAACACTAACCATTTTTGTAGATATATTTAGATTTTCTAAGATATCACCATTACAGTCACCTAAAAACTGTTTTACATCTTGGCCTTTCGAAGGTAAACCTAAAGTTTTTTCAATATCATTAGCAGTAAATTTTAATCTCTTCCCATGAACATAGAGTTCACATTTTTCCACATCAAATCTATATACAAGATCTGCAATCAATTGATTTTTCAAGTTTTGACTCGAAATTTTAAGAAGGCCATCTAGTCCAAGTTGTTTCACTGCATCAATCTTGTCTCTATCAAATGTCAATATAAGATTAACAAACTGCCGGATATTGCATCGACTTTCTATGGATACCTGAAAATTTTATCAAATATATGATGTATATGAATTATTTTGTTCATCATTTAAAAAAAAAAATCAAAGCCATATTTTTTAGATTACAATCATGTTATTCAATAAAATATATATTTAAAAAATTATGCATACCTTAGAATATTCAGTGCCTTTGTTTTTTCTTTCTTTTTTCTGCTGGTGAATATTTCGAAATTCATGAGACTGCTTTTCAAATTGGTTTTCCATTACAACATTAACGTCACTTGCACATTGACTTTTCATTCTCCTATTTATAAAAATCAAACACACAATTTTATCATACACATCATCTGAACAAATAAATTAGTTATTTAAATAAATTATAAGAACCTGTGCGTAGACATAACAATATATCCCTTATAAAGAACCTACAAGGAATTCTGGAGATAAAAGTTCTGCTTGCATTGGTGTCTAGCTCTTAAGAAGCTTAAATAGACTGCTCAATATAGCCCTTACACCTTCTAATTACTTACTGGAACAGTTATAAATCAAAATTCAAAACAAGATGAGCTAGCTAAATCAAAATTGAGAAACAAAACAACTTTATCTAATTCTCTGACTTCCTTGAAAAGAAAAAACCACACCAGCTAGTTAACTCAGTCTTGAAAGCAAACTACTTTAGCTAATTCTGTAACTTTTTAAAAGAAACTACTCTAACTGACTGAGTTGGTGGCGGACTTGATCTAGATTTTGATGCTCATCACCAGCTATGAACTAGTAATCCTCCCTAGGCTTGAAGTTTGAACTCATGAAGAAAGCAAGAAGGAAAAATATGTACTGAAATGAAATCAACCCCTATAAATATCTGGACTGCTGTTTCAGCGTAGTAAAATTATAGAAAATACTTGATATTATGACTAACAACAGTAATGAATTTATTAAAATAAATAGGTTATAGAACTAAATAAAGACTATAACATGCTTAATTATTTCCCAGATGAGCCCCATAATAAGTTTATACCTGCCTCTGTTGTATTTTCTTATTATTTTTGTCGTGTTTTTTACATTAGATATATGCAGTAAGTAAATATGTAGCAAATTGCTGCTTCAGCAACTTGCGTTTACATTTACATTTACAAACTAATAATCATTAAGTTCGAATAAGAATTTTGTTTGTTTGTTTATTTATTTATTATTATCATAAGTGTGTGTGGCTATGTATATGTATTTCGCTATGGGTTTCCTTTTGGTTTTATTATTGGGAAGACTTGATGAATTGAATTTGATTGAGTTATTAATTTACGAAGTATGAGGGCGAGTCATGGCACAATGGTAAACGTTGTTGTCGTGTGTCCGAGAGATCATGGATTTGAGTCTTAGGAACGGCCTCATGCCAAAAACAAATTCACAACCCTCGCTTAGCGAGGAAGCGTATTGCATCGGGCTGGCCTTTTTTTTATTATTAATTAGCTCTTTAATAAGTCTTTCATAATGACCAATAAGTTCACTATTTATATAAGAATATTAATTTGGATTGAAGGAAACTCAACAAATTTATAGTCATCCGTTACAAACCTCCTCCAATAAATAAGGATTAATACATCAGGAGCCCTCTGAACTTATCTAATAAAATTGATCGGCCCGACCATGCAAAGTGTCTCGTTAGCCTTCTCAACTTGCTTAAATTGACATGATTAGTTCTCTAAATGAACATGGAAGAACAACATTAGTTTTAGACAAATGGAAATATTTATCACTTTAAGCAAGTTCAAATTTTGCATCTGAATACTGTATTTCTTGTGAACTATTGGACGAACTATACTAACATTCTCTTATTCCTCTGTTTGTTTTCTGTTGTGTGTCAATGGAAGAAGATGCTCCTGTAAGTTATTTAACATGCAATGTGTTGTATCCATTTGAAGTTTATGTTATTGAATTCTAGAAGATTTGCTCTACCTGTGGAACATTCTTTTCTTAGAAGCACATGCATTGTACATCACTTCCTGTCTAATTTTTTTTTTTAAATAGGAGTGGCGAAGAGGTCTTAAAGCACTAAGGGCTGAGATTGTAAGTAAATCAAAGAAACCGCTTCCAGATCTAGAGAAAGAGGTATATACCATTGTTGGCTTGTCAACTTTCTATTTTGATTTTATGGGCTTTCAATTTCGAAATGATGCAATAATTAAGAATTGCTGACATTTTCTTTTGTCTTCATTAGTTGAAGAGGCCTACAAACTTTGTGGGTTTCTATTCTTATGGATTCAGGTATTGCCTAACACGTAATTGGTTAGGCATGTGGTGACATTCTGTAATGTTATTCATTCATTATGTACGCTCTTTCAAAAAAATTAACTACTCATTCTTCTCCTCCATATTTTTTTTACTCAGAGGAGAAACAAAAGAACATAGACATAGAGAGCATCTGTCAGTTACTGGATCTTATTTTAGGATCTCATTCTCGTGCCCAGGTTGATTATTTCATTGATTATCTATAGGTGAGTTGCTGATTTTCCCAACTTCTTCCTAGTATATGTTATGGATTGATTATTTCATTGAGTATCTAAAAGGAGCAATACTATATGCATAGCCTTAACAGTTAGTTTCTTCTACAGACTATTAATTAAGGAGCTGGCGGAGATAATTCCGCACTAGAAACAATCAACTTATCAAAGTGTGCAAATTTTGAAATTTCATTTAGGAAAATCTATCCAATTCCCGTGATGCTTTCTATTGTTGTGTTGCCATGACTATAATAATTTGGTATCTTTCTATCTAAATTCTCAGTAGGCTTCTAAAGATATCTGGAACAGCTGAAATAAATATTCAGAACAATGACCGGGCTAGTGATTTGTTTTCTATTCTATTTTTTGCTCAATACACTATGATACTCTGATACAAAAGTTTTGGTTTCCAAAATGCCTCTTTGTTCAGTTCGGTTTATGAATCCAACCAGTCCATGCTCCGTTCTAGCTAACGTTTCTATCTTGGGGGTAAAATTAGAGTATTTTGTATTATGAGAGTAAAATTTTTGAACTTCCACAATAACCTTACATGTACCAATTTGTGAATGAATTATGATTTTGCTCTCTTTCAAACTCTCTTCCGCATCCCATAGATAATACTGAAAATCAATGGTGTAACTTAATGACTTTATTTAAGGGTTAAGGTGCAAAAATACCCCTACGTTTTGGGTCATGAGCAATTTTACCCTTAACGTCTACAATGATGCAATTTTACCCCTAACGTAGGAAGCCAAGAGCAATTTTACCCCTAACGTTGATAAAATGGGTCAATTTATCAACACTATTATAAAACACGTATATTTTTGTTCATTATTCTGCACCAATTGCATAATAATTCTTTCTAAAAAAAGGATTTCATGTTTTTTATAATTTAATAATAGAATTTGAGATTAATATTTATAAATTCGGTGGATTTTTTGAATTTTTTTTGTCTAATCCGTAGAAAAACACAGTATATTTTTTTATTTTTTTCACATCCCAACTAATGTTTGTAATTTGTTACTGATAAAATGACACACGTATGATGTGTAGATAACAAGATTCATGACCGAGAAGACAGTTTTATGAACTATTTCTCAAATTGACCCAATTTATTAATGTTAAGGGTAAAATTGCTCTTGGCTTCCAACTTTAGGGGTAAAATTGCACCATTTTAGACGTTAGGGGTAAAATTGCTCCTGGCCCAAAATGTTAGGAGTATTTTTGCACCTTTACCCTTAAATTAATGTTCAGATAGAGTCAAATTTATTATTTAACTCTTTTTGCTTTTTCTTGCACTTCAAATTTACTATTGAAGATGATACTCGTTTTTGAGGAAGTAATTCTGGTTTTCCTAGGATTAGGTGTTTGACAATACATAGTATTAAGGGTTGAATGATTAGAAGGGTGGAGTTTTGGGCGAAAAGAACGGTTTAAAATGAACAGGGCATGGAATTTGTCTACGTTTTTTCCACATGTCAAGTTCACCTATCATGATTATTGTTACAAGTTAGCTTCTCTAATTTAGCATGGTGATACTTGAGGTTTTAGTAGAAACTAGAGATTTACTTATGAAACTAGAGATGGATATTTCGATATTTGGTGGATGATACAGTGTGAGAATGGGCATATATCATGTACTTCCTACTGCAAAAGAATTGCTCATAAATTTCCTTCATGCCTTTTACCTATTGGTTATAATCGCTGCCGGGACATAGAAAAGGTTCTTGAATCAGTCAAAGTGCCATGCCAAAACCTGAGGTATGGGTATCGAGAAATGGTTAACTATAGCAAGATATTTGAGCATGAAAAGATGTGCAACCATGCACCATATTCATGCCCTGTATCAAGTTGCAAATTTGTTGGCTCATGCAAGCAGCTATATCAACATTTTAGCAGTAAGCACAAAGGTTCAGCAGTTCCTTTACGTTTTAATACTACAATGCCACTATTCTTTACCCTGAACGACAAAACCCTTCTTCTTGAAGAGGAGAAAGGTGTTATATTTATTGTGAACAACAAAGAAGAATCACCAATTGGAAATGTTGTTTCCCCCTTCACACAAGGAAGGATACTTTTATGAAGTTACAGTAAAATCAGAGGGGAGCAATTTGAGATTTCAATCGTTTACGAAGAATATACGCAAGTTTGATAACAATGAAATTCATCTAGAAGAATTCCTCATGGTTCCACGCAGTTTATTTGGTTCTTATGGACAAATCAGCTTGGACCTCCATATACATGATTATAGCATGCTGGGTGGATCCCTACAGCCTGCACACATTATACCACTGCAGTATCCGGAATACCAATATTATAAACCCACCCCCCCCCCCCCCACACATCCAAAAATCAGCATTGATGCGAATGCTTGACACTGATGTTAAATGTTATTTTTGTTTATGCTTTTGAACTTCTGATCTGTTGAAATTCTTGTACAGTAGTTGAACCTGGTGTTAGAAAAGGTGCCGAACGGCCTCGCCCGGGCGGACCGGGGGGTGGACACCTAATGGCGACGTAAGCGGTGATTGGCGCCGAAAGCAACCAATCGTGGAATCAAGCTGCTCGGCAGGACCGGAGCTCGGAGATATGGAAGAGTCGCCACCCAAGAATGGGAAAATGAACACCGATCCCTTGCGGGAGACCGGTGAGGGTTCGGGAAACTTAGGTACGAGCCGAGAAGGCTAGCTCCTTTCCAGAGAAAGGCTACTAGGCACCCCGACATCGCCCGGTTATGAACCACCGGCCTCCTACTCAGCGTGTTAGGCGATAACGGACTAATCGCATATTTCTTTAAGTTTAAAATTCATTTGAAACCTTTTCTTTCTCGCTTTGAAAACCGTTTTGAGCATGTTATTTGAAAGCCATTTTAGTAAAGAATCACCCATTTTGCATAAATTTAAAGTATATAGGAGAGAGAGGGGGAGAAGAAAGAATTGATTTATTCACAGTGTGATTTTATGTTTTAGACTATATTACATCTATGCTAATCTCACTCCCAAAAACGAGTTTATTTACATGGTTCGTACCTTAATCGCCGTTGGAACGATTTAGGTACGTTTCAAAGCCCTGTTAATGATGATTACTCGAATCGCCGTTGGAACGACTTGAGCATTTGAAAACGTTGAGCAAACAGTTTTAGTCTAAAAACGTGATTAAGCATACAAGTCAATTTATTTTGTACAAAACCATTTAGTTAGGAAAGCAATTCAAAACTTCATTATTTACAACGAAACAATTTACAATGTTCGCTTAATCCGTCGTTGGAACGGATTAAGGTTTCAACACGTGATGTTTTGGAAACGGTTTAAAAATGACAAAAAAAGTTATTTACACTTTAGGAATATCTAGAAAAACTTTTAATTTAGACAAACAACTTGAAATCTCTTTTTGTCTTTTATTTTCCCATTTTCACTCAATTAACCTTTACTTGAATATATTTACAAGAATGAACCATTTAAATCCCCAAAATTCACCAAATAAAACAAATTTGAAATATATACATATAAAGGTCAAAAAGTGAAGTGAATATATATATATATATATATATATATATATATATATATATATATTTTTATCTAAAAATAAGGATATATCTATAGATTAAAAAAAAATAAGTAAAAGATACTAAATATATGTATAATAATGATAATGAAAAATACTAAGTATAATACACTTTTATCCTAATTAAAAACATGTAAAGCAATGAATAAAGTTCATTAAGAATAAGAAAATAAACCTTATATCCCAAAATAACTATTATAATAAATATATAGAAAATAACCCTCCCCAAATATACATTAAACATCAAAATAACATCTAATTATCCCCAAAACGTCTACTAATTAATTACCCCAAAATGCCCAAGTAAATAACCCTCTAAAATAATACCCAATATAGTTTAAATGAGTTAAAAGAAAATATATACATATAGTTTTGCAAAATCAAATTAATGAAAAGGATACCCAAATGTACAAAATAAATAAATACATAATAAGTAATTATTAGTTATATACCTCAAAAATAATTTTAAAAAACATATTGCATAATTATACATATACATATACAAGAATAAATGTCAAAAAAGATGAGAAAAAGGTTGAAAAAGGGGTTTTTTTAAGTTCCAGCAGCTTTACCGACGGAAATTCCGTCTTTAAACTGCCTTTACCGACAGAAACGGAAGAATTACAGAAACAGCTCCTATATTTCCAGATTTATTAAAAAGCTTTAGATATGATCTAATCTATCATTTTGGCCACCGAACTACCCAAATCGGGTCATAGTTTATAACGGAGCATCCCAAAACGATGTTTTATTTTAAAACGTTAATCAAAAACATTTTTAAATTTTAGATCTACAACGTTTTAGTCCCGAACTACCCTTGAATCGGGTCACGGTTCGTATTGGGACTTAAAACGAGGTTTTCCGTTTCAAATCAAAACCAAAGATTTATTTAATGAAAACATGAAATTAATTCAACAAATCTAAACAATAAAAGTGCAAAAACAAATAAATAAATAGATCTAAACAACAAAAAGAGATGAATAAATAAACGGGTCTAGTTCCTCGGATTATTACCTCTCAATCGGTAATAGGAATGCCAAATCAAGTCGATTGATAGTGTTTTGAGTCGGATTTTTTTGTGTTTTTGCTTTGTTCGGATCTTGGGGAATTTTTCCAGGGGTTCGGATTTTTTTCTCCTCCTTAATGCTTTGGACTCCATCCTATTTATAGACAAATGGAGTCCTAAGCTTAATTTATTTTTGGCTCCAAGCCAACTTGGAGCCAAAGACAAGCTAAATTAGCTTAGGAAATTACATAGCAATTTCCTTTTCATCATTAATCATCATTATTATTATTATTTGTTATTTTATTTATTTTTTATTTTCTTTAAAAACAAATTAAAGCACTTGGCCAAAGCCAAGTGCAATTGGGTTGGGCTTGGGCGGCCCAACCCCGTCACGGGCCCCGACGGGGCCGAGTTTATATTTGTAATAAAAAAATAAAAGTAAAAAATATTTAAACGAATAAAATCTACCTAAAATTAACCGAAATCAAAAAAAGGATTTTTGTCAAAACCGATTTTATAAAATTAGCTTTTATAAAATCGATCTTTTTACAAAACTATTTTTTTATTGTTCAAATTCTACAACCAAAACCCCTATCGATCCGAGATTTCATTAATAATGAAACACCCCGAACTCGGCGAGACGATTTAAGATTTCATTCTTGGAACCGATTCGCCTGTCATCTCGATTCGATTTCCGAATTCGATCAAACCGGTCTCCACGGTTCCTTTGAACAATATTTTTTTTATATTTATTATTTTTATTGACTCATCATTTATTTTAATCGACTGATTTGGATTCCTTTTTATAATTTTTCTTCATCGGTCCTCCGACCCCGTTGTCTACAGTTGCCCCTACTTTCTATTTTTGGCAGTGACGTGTGTACTTTTTCGAAAACCTCTTTTTGTGAATTCAACACATGCAATGCGAAATATATTAATGTAAAAGACACCTATAGAGTGGGAGGAGAAATACCTGATCTCCATGTCGCAAGTTCCTATCTTGTCTTCAATCTTCACTTTGGCTGTCCCGTCCTTGCCTCTGAATCGGCTGCCGGCGAACGCTCCTTCTGGGGCCCCTAGTCTCTAAATCGACCGCAGGTAAAATGGCTCTTTCTAGCAACCCTAGTCTAAATCGACCGCAGGTAAATGGCTTTTTCTAGCGACCCTAGTCTAAATCGACCGCAGGTAAATGGCTTTTTCTAGCGACCCTAGTCTTTATCTCGACCGCAGGTAAAGTTGCTTTTTCTAGCGACCCTAGTCTTTATCTCGACCGCGGGTAAAGTTGCTTTTTCTAGCGACCCTAGTCTTTATCTCGACCGCAGGTAAAGTTGCTTTTTTCTAGCGACCCTAGTCTTTATCTCGACCGCAGGTAAAGTTGCTTTTTCTAGCGACCCTAGTCTTTATCTCGACCACAGGTGAAGTTGCTTTTTCTAGCGACCCTAGTCTTTATCTCGACCGCAGGTAAAGTTGCTTTTTTCTAGCGACCCTATTCTTTATCTCGACCGCATGTAAAGTTGCTTTTTCTAGCGACCCTAGTCTTTATCTCGACCGCAGGTAAAGTTGCTTTTTCTAGCGACCCTAGTCTTTATCTCGACCGCAGGTAAAGTTGCTTTTTCTAGCGACCCTAGTCTTTATCTCGACCGCAGGTGAAGTTGCTTTTTCTAGCGACCCTAGTCTTTATCTCGACCGCAGGTAAAGTTGCTTTTTCTAGCGACCCTAGTCTTTATCTCGACCGCAGGTAAAGTTTCTTTTTCTAGCGACCCTAGTCTTTATCTCGACCGCAGGTAAAGTTGCTTTTTCTAGCGACCCTAGTCTTTATCTCGACCGTAGGTGAAGTTGCTTTTTCTAGCGACCCTAGTCTTTATCTCGACCGCAGGTAAAGTTGCTTTTTCTAGCGACCCTAGTCTTTATCTCGACCGCAGGTGAAGTTGCTTTTTCTAGCGACCCTAGTCTTTATCTCGACCGCAGGTAAAGTTGCTTTTTCTAGCGACCCTAGTCTTTATCTCGACCGCAGGTAAAGTTTCTTTTTCTAGCGACCCTAGTCTTTATCTCGACCGCAGGTAAAGTTGCTTTTTCTAGCGACCCTAGTCTTTATCTCGACCGTAGGTGAAGTTGCTTTTTCTAGCGACCCTAGTCTTTATCTCGACCGCAGGTACTCTTTCGTTTTGAAATTAATCATTCAACCCTAATCTCCACATCGATCGCAGGCGTCCTTTCGTTTGCGTATCTCCACATCCATCGTTCGACCCTAATCTCTACATCGATCGCAGGCGTTTTCTTGTATTGCAGATCTCCAAATCGAACATCTGACCCTAACCTATACATCGATCGCAGGCGTTTGCTTGTTTCGCATATCTCCAAATCAACCTTAATCTCTACATCGATCGCAGGTGCTCTTCGTTGATGATAGCTGGGCTTTATCACTCGTTCGAGAGTTGGAATTGAGACCTCGTCCAAGAGGTTTTGACCTCAGTCGCTTTGATATTCTTTATCACTCGTCCGAGAGTTTATGACCGCAGTCGCTTCATGCCGTAGACTGGAGTCCGTAGCGGGGTCTGTGCCCATTGATAATGCCGTAGACCGCAGTCCGTAGCGGGGCCTGTGCCCATTGATGATGCCATAGACCGCAGTCTGTAGCGGGGCCTGTGCCCATAGATCGAATCCTAATTTGCCTATCGAAGCCTGCCTAGACTTGCACAAATTTCGTGGAGCTATCCAAGTATTTCTACGTGCGGCTTGACTTAAGTCACGCCCATCATCTGGTGAGTATTGTATAACCTAGTGTAATGATATGTATGCACATGATTATGAATGAATGTATGTATATTTTCTCTTTTTTTTTTCTTCTTTCTCCTTTTTTACACTGCTTCCCTCCTATTTTTCTTTACAAGGAGGCCTCCATTCTATGGACCGAAGAGTACAGTAGGGCGTGGCGGCCGGGCGAGGAGAGTCACTACGGAATGATGACGCTCAGTTTTTACATCGTTATCGAGAGATGGAGGATGAGTGCTCCAGCTGGAAGGAGCGAGGTCGGGCAACCGAGGAGAGGAGCCGTGTGGATATAGAGGTCCAACGAGCTGCTGAGGAGAGTTTGCGGATTGCGGTAAAGGGTCATCGGGTTGCCGAGGAGGCCTTAGTCGAGGAATGGGCACCTTACTTCAGAGGCTTTGATTCGCTTGAGGGCTTTTGGGACTTTGGGGTTCCTCCTCCTTGATAGTCCCGTCATTGTTTTGGTTTACGACTTTATTAGTACTATCGTGATGTATAGTGGGTATATGTGAAAAAGATGTTTGTGTAGGCTTTTTATTTGGTGGTGGGGAAAAGAAATGTATAACTCATGACTTGTAATACCATACATTCAGTCGATCATAATCATTTCAAACATTCTCTTCGAGTATATTCATGCCTTTATTTATTTACAAGCAACAGAAATACTTAGCCACTTCCACATTATTTCCATAATTTCTCAAGATATAACTACTGTTACCAGGACCCGCCTTTTTTCGGTTTTTAGGTCCCAGCGATTTTTCAACTCTCCTTTTATTATCCCGGAATTTTCAAATGAGCGCCCTCTTAGGTTTTCACTCATTGGGATGTCCCTTATTGTTGCATAGATCACCCTTTGCGGGTTTTCAACCTATCGGGAATTTTTATTTCTTTTTATTTCTTTTTTTTTACGAAAAGTATTTCTTAAGCCTATCTAGATTGGTAGGTTTGGAGAACTCAATGCCATCCATCGTGGTTAGTTTCACCGCCCCTTTGTTTAGGATCTTCTTCACGAGAAACGGTCCTTCCCAGTTTGGCCTAAACTTGCCCCTAGGGTCGGTGCGCGTCATTCGGATCTGTTTCAGCACCATGTCTCCTTCTTTGATAGGACTGACCTTAACCCTTTCGTTGAAAGCCCGGACCATCCTCCTTTGATATAGCTGTATGTGGTAAAGGGCCTCCATCCTCTTCTCGTCTACCAATGCCAGCTGTTCATAACGCTTCTTCACCCATTCTGCTTTAGGAATCTCTACTTCTATCGCGATTCTCAGCGATCGCTTCTCAACCTCAATAGGCAGAACCGCTTCTGTCCCATATACTAAGGAGAACGGCGTTGCCCCAGTTGACGCTCTAACCGTCGTGCAATAATCCCATAAAGTGAGCGGAAGCTGCTCGTGCCAATTCCGATGCGATGCTACTGTCTTTACGAGAATCCTCATAAGGTTCTTATTGGCCGCTTCTACTGCCCCGTTAGCTTGTGGGCGATATGGAGACGATCTATGATGCTCAATACCGTACTCTTGGAAGAGACTTTTCACTTCCCCTTGAAACTGGATCCCATTATCCGTGATCATATGGTGAGGCACCCCAAACCTGGTGATTAGATGCTTTTCAATAAACTTTCTCATCTGCTTCGATCCCAGCTTACTAAACAATTCTGCCTCTACCCACTTGGTGAAGTAATCAATGGCAACTGCGATGAACTTGTGTCCATTTGATGCATTAGGCCTCACCTCACCGATGATATCATTGCCCCAAGCTGCAAACGGCCAAACGGGTGCCAACACATGCAGTTCCATAGCTGGCAGGTGATTATAATCGCCATGGATTTGACAATCGTGGCATTTCTTCGCATATTCATTTCAATCTCTTCTCATAGTGAGCCAATAGAAGCCTTGCCTTATGATTTTCTTTGCTAGCACTGCTCCTCCCTTGTGGGCTCCACAAATTCCCGAGTGCACTGACTCCATTACTTCACGGCCTTCTCCCTCGTCTAAACATCTCAATTGTAACCCATCGGTGTGCCTTTTATAAAGCAGATCGTTGTGGATAACAAATTGCTGAGCTAGCCTTCTGATCACAGCCTGATCCCTAAGTTCTGATCCCGCCGGATACATCCCGTTTTTCATGAAGTTCACGATGTCGAAATACCAAGGCTTTTCATCCACTCCCAGCAACATTACGTCTTCATAGCACGGTTTGTGAGACCTCTTTAGCACCAAAGGCTTTGAGGCCAGATTCCGTGGATTATCCCAAACTGACACCAGAGTGGCCAAAGCATCCGCCGCTTGGTTCTATGCTCGAGGGATGTGATAAAAGCGACACTCGTTGAATCTCTGTGCCAACCCTTCTAATTGGTCCAGGCACGGGCGCAACCTTTCCTCCCTTACTTCCCAATTTCCTTGTGCCTGTTCGATGATCAGCTTTGAGTCGCCCCAGATTTCGACATACGATGCTCCCAATACTGCTAGCGACTCTAACCCGTAGATGCACGCTTCATACTCGGCCATATTGTTAGTAAGAGGGAATGATAACTTCTTCGCCATTGGGATCCTTTCTCCTTCCGGTGAGATGAGTAGCAGTCGTACCCCGGCTCCATTTGAGTTAACTGCTCCATCGAAGAACATTTTCCACGGTATAACTTCTACTACGTTCAAGTGCTCATCAGGGAAGTCATAGTTTATCTCTTCTTCTTCCGCAGTTAGAGGCTGATTGGCTAAAAATTCTGCTACGGCTCTCCCTTTAATAACCTTCTTCGTCATATATTCGATGTCGAACTCTGATAATAACAACAACCATCGGGCCAGCTTCCCAGTTAGAGATGGAGTTCGATACAAATACTTCACGGGATCCATCCGGGATATAATGATCACTTTGTAGGACTGAAAATAGTGCCGTAGCTTCCTTGTTAGCCATACTACTGCCACACATGTCTTTTCGATCATGTTATACTTGAGCTCATATTCCAGGAATTTCTTACTCAGATAATACACCGCATGCTCCACACCGATGTCCCCTTCTTGGGCCAGCATTGCCCCAATAGATCGCTCCTCGATCGCCACATATAGAAGAAGTGGTTTCCCGAGTTTAGGTGGCCTCAAAACTGGCGGATTAGTCAAATAAGTCCGTACACCCTCCAGCGCTTGCTGACACTTATCGTTCCAAATTGTGGGTTGATCTTTCCGTAATAGCTTAAAAATGGGTTCACAGATCGTGGTGAGTCGTGCTATGAACCGACTGATATACTGAACCTGCCCCAGGAATCCCCTTACTTCTTTCTCATTCTTCGGTGCCGACATTTCCTGTATGGCTTTCACTTTATCGGGATCCACCTCAATCCCCTTGTTACTGATTACGTAGCCTAGGATTTTCCCCGACGAAATGCCAAAGAAGCACTTCTTCGGGTTCAACCTTAGCTTGAATTCTGCGATTCGGGCCAAAAACTTCTCAAGTGCTATGAAGTGCCCTTTTCTTGTATCCGAATTGACCATCATGTCATCCCCATAGACCTCCACCTTTTTGTGTATCATGTCGTGGAATAGTGCCGTAGCCATTTGCTGATAAGTTGCCCCGGCGTTTTTTTTAACCAAATGGCACTACTCTATAGCAACATGTCCCCCACTCAGTAGTGAACGAGGTCTTTGCTTTGTGCTTCTCGGCCATCTGAACCTGCATGTAGCCCATGAAGCCATCCACATTCGTGTGCAAGACGCTTGATGCTGCACTGTCGATCAATACATCGATGTGAGGCAATGCGAATTCATCTTCAAGCCTTGTTGAGATCTCTATAGTCGACGCACATTCGCACCTTACCGTCCTTCTTTGCGATTGGCACTACATTTGCCACCCACGGCGGATATTCAATTACTTCGATGAAACCTGCCTCTAACTGTTTCTTCACTTCTTCCCTGATCTTATCTACCCATTCTGGCCTCATGCGTCGGAGCTTTTGCTTTACGGGTTTAGCATCGGGGTATTTTGGAATACGGTGAGCTACGATGGATTTATCGGTTTCAGGCATGTCTTCGTACGTCCAAGCAAACACTATTTCGTATTTTTTTTAATTATTCTCTCAAATTCTTTCCTCTCTTCAATAGTTAATTCTTGAGCAATTTGTATAAGTTTAGGATTTTCATCCGTGCCAAGATTGAAAGTTGACATTTCCATTGTATTGATTTCAAATGTAGGCATGTTATATGAATGAGAATGCATGGAATGATCAGAATCAACATCAAGCAAGTAAGCAAAATCAGAATTCATTTCATTGATAGTATTGGTGAGTACATCATCAGATTCAAACAAAGCGGTAATCTAGTTGTCATCAACAGGGTTCTCGAGTTTCTCATAAGTCTTAGAGGTACTGGGCACATCCACCGCTCCCACAGTGGCCTCAATAGTGATCACCTGCTCCTCAGCATTCAGGTCAAGCATCATGATCCCCTCTATGAAGCAGCTTGCCTTTCTTTTGCCCCAGTCAGTAACATCGTTGAAGATCTTAAATCCGGGCAGATTCTTTCCCACCATTACGGCAATTTCCGGCTCGTCATCAGACTCATCCCAGATATGGATTGGAGCTTTCTGATTGATACCTTCCTCTTCCGAGGAACTTCCCCAGATATCCACAACAATCAGATCCATCATGTGAGGGACGTTTGGATTTACGTAGGAAGGGTCCGACGATCTATACCGAGCCCATCCTATAACCTCATCATAATCCTTCAAGAACACCCTACTCAACCTCTTTGCCACAAGTGGAATAGCACCCTTTCGGATGCACATGAGTTGCTCTTGATCGCTCAAGGTGACCTGACATGAAGCATACTTGAACCTCCGCCTTCTTGCGTAATCCACAAATGCTTCTTCGGGAAATTGCTTGATCCTTTCTAAATCTTCCAACGACCCCGTCCACAGAATGTACATCTCATACCTTTGCACAAAGGCCTCCATGAGGGACCCCCAGTCCCCTTTTGTCTTTGCCGAGAGCATTCGGTGCCACATCAAAGCTTCTCCTATGAGTGTCTTTGGAAAATGCTGAACCAACTCACTTCGATAGAGTCCCGCGTCAAACATGTAGGCACGGAAACAGTTTACATGATCGATGGGGTTCTCATCTCCCTTGTACTTAGCCATGGTTAATACTTCCTTAGGTGTCTCCTCATCGAGTGACTCAAGCATTTCCTCTGGATGTCCCCATGCGGTGCATTTCTTGATGAATCTCTTAGTCATTTCAGCCCAGTTCACCTTAACATTCATCGGAAGAGACATATACCACACCAGCGATTCTCCTGCCAACGAGTTGCAAAACAAACTCGTGATTTCCTCCCCTTTGAAGCCCAACGGCCCCATCACTGACAAGTAGAAGTGCAAATGCTCCATAGGGTCTTTATTGCCGTTATACTTACTAACTGCTGGCGACGGGCGCTTGATGGGCCCAACCTGCATTGCGCTACTTTCTGCCGCTCTCTCTTTAGCCTTCTTATACTTTTCCAAGAATAAACTTGCCAATTGTGACCAATCACCCTTGATGGAATCAGGCAAGGATCGGAACCACTCCAAATGCTCGCCTATCAACGAAGGGTGGAACCACTGAGCGATCTCATTAATCCCAAATGGTTCAACAAACATAGCACACATATACTCATACAAGTGGACCTCAGGGTCCTCCACCCCACTGAATATCTTTAACTCAAGAATAATTCTCCGAGATGACCCCTGCCTGGTCTCTTCGGTGTCATCTTCGTCATATGGCGCTCCATCGCCCAATTCCTCATCTATCATCTCGCCCGCTGTTTCCTCTCCCAGAAAAGACACATACAATCCGCTTCCTATCGTCATTTTCTCATCGGAGTCCAACAACTCCTCTTCATCCTCCTCAAAGGATTCTACCACCGTACTCTCCTCAAGCCCGGATTCGATCATACTTACCCTATGATTAGGAAATGGATTGCGCCTAGTGGAAGGGTTTGCTGATGATGGATCAGCTATCTTTTTCTCCTCAATCAAATTTTGAATCTCATGCTTCAACCTCTCACAGTTCTCAATAGTGTGCCCGTAGTTGCTATGGAACTCACAGTACCCCCTAGCTTGCATCTGAGGAGTAGACGGTGCTTTGCCATTAGGAGTGAGGGCTTTCAACAATCCCCTTTTCTGCAATCGTTCGAAAACTTTTGCGTAGCTTTGATCAAACTTGGCGAACTGCCTCTTTTCGATAGCGTTAAGTTCAAGCACTTTCACTGCGGCTGATTCTGTACTCGCACTTGGCCCTCCGGCACTATATCCAGACTTTGTCCACTTAGTGTAAGCTTTCTTCGGCTCTCCATCCCCCTCAACTGTCAAGGCACAACTATACATCTGATTGAAATCGGTAAAAGGCATATACCGCAGCTCATTCTTAATATACGACAACGTGTTACCAACTACCATTCGGATCTGATCCTGCTCAAGCGGCTTCTGCTTCATGATTGCTGCCTTGGCTCTCCACCTTCTCATAAAATCGGAAAAAGACTCACCAGTTTGTTGCTTAGTACTCTCCAGCTCCTTCAGGGTAACCTCAAGCATAGTGTTGAAACTATATCGGGCGATGAATGACTTTGCCAACTCCTTCCAATCTCTCTTCGTCACCAGCGGCAACGCATGAAACCATACGAGGGCCGCTCCCTCCAGATAGGTATTGAATAGTCCCAGGACTTGATCCTCAGTTAGGATCGTGTGCTTCATTACTGCGACATACTGATTCATGTGAGCCGTGGGATCCCCGGTTCCATCGAACTTTTTCATGTCCGGAAGCTGGAATTTCAAAGGCAAAGCAGTTGCCGACAAGCAGTTTTTCAAATTATAAAAGTCTTGACTCCCGGAACTTCCCCCACGCAGATCATGCATCTCCTGAGTGATGTGCTGCTTCCACTCCTCTTCCTTAGACTTCTCTTTCTCAAGCTGTTTCTGGATATAATCTTGATAGTCATCTTCGTTCCCGAGGCGGGGATCGGCGTTCACTTCATTCTCAGCGCACTTACTACCACTCTTGTTATCCTTCAACGCTAGCTCGGCGAGCTGGGCCAAAATTGCGGTCAACTGATCATTAATGTTGTTCACAGAGGTTTCTAATTTGGCCACTTTTTCGTCGGTCGTAGACATACTGGCAGAAGACTGAGTATACTCGGACGAAGGTGATTCAGAAGCCACAACTGCTGATTCGGAACTGTCAATCTATAGCTGATCAAACTGCCTGACTAGCCGGTTACTCTCACGAAACCACAACCGCTTAATGATGAAGTCTGCGCGAACGGTATCCATTAGTATGTATGCATGATTTTATATGCATGATTCGTGGTGTGTGCGTTTATTTATTTACGGATATATAAGATAAGAAGAACAAACGTCAGTCTAATTACACGTATCACAACATCTCTCTTCCACCCTTATTCCTCCACACACTCGATGGTCCAAGTCTCTTTCCTAGGATTTTGTTTTGGGGCTCACATTGCGGTCCAAGGGACGCGTGATGCCATCGATTATTGCGGAAAACGTAAATCATCCACCAGACAATACAGTTCGTTTTGACATATCAACGTTTAGTGACTAAGATATCGACCAAATGGATTGTTCTTCCGAATAACTCGTCCCTTGCCCTTTCGCGAGACGCGTTAATTCGGGTTTTGACTCCCTTTGAGTGCATCTCAGCTTTTAGACGTGGTACGAGTTATTCTTCTAGTCCAATCGTTCGTTATTATCAATGACTCGTTCCCTTTTTGTTCGCGCGGGTTCGTGTCTCGATTTTTGCATTACAACGGGATCTTTTGGATCTATCGAGAGACGTAACCATGCGTTTATTTAGTGATGGAATCACTTTTGGATTTTATTTTAGGGAACGGACTCATCGCGTAACGCGTTTATTCTTAGCGTCGAGGATCCGTTTGCTCATTTTTGCTACGTGAAAGACGGCGAGTCTTATTTTGAGCGCACGGTAACCTTTCGGCTAGCAACAGTTCGTTGTTCTTCCCAATCCACGGGATATATCATCTTAGTGTGGTTATAGAAAATCAACGTTTCGTTGAATCGCATGCCTATTCAAAGCGAGGATATCACCGTTCTCTTTCCTTTAAGCACGACTTAAGCAAACACGTACATCGGGCCATATTTCTTGCAGTTTTGGTAACGGTCGAAATGATCGAGTCGTTAGTCAAAGCCTGCAGTCTCGTCCATATGGCGCAATTATATGGTTCGGCTTAATTCGGCTTCGAGATTTTAAACGGGGTATACACTCGTTCGAGGCACGTATTCAACGGCATTGGTTTATTTTCTTTAACTACGCTCGGGATTGACATATATCATAAATTCGGAATGATTTTGGTCGTTTAGTTCATTTTTCACTTTTCTTTTCTTAGTCACTTCTGCGAACACGTCCATTTCTCTTAAGAACGACACGGGGCATAACGTAAAAGCTCATCTTTTATTCGGAAGGGACGGGCTACTTGTGCGAAACTTTTCACGTTACGACAGGGTCGTTCGAAACAGAAATGTTCTTCATTTTCGTTTCGTCATGATCTCGTTTTATCCCAACTTATTTAAAGAATGTGAATAACGGCTACAGTTAATATAGTCTTTTGTATCGAGATGTAACTATCCTTAACACCGAACCGATTCATACTAATACGTGCTTATATCATAACACATTTCCTGAACATGTGCCTTCGTCGGGACACCGAAAGGGACAAGGCGGGTCGCACATGTTCATTCATATGAGATGACTAAGTCGTCTTTAGTTCAAATTGTTTCGATGTTTTAGGGTAATTAGTATGTCGATTCACGAGTATATATTAACACATCGTCTCATTTTCTTTACCTACTTTAGGATTAGACACGTATCGTGGCGGTTTGAAAATACGAATTGATTCATTTATCACATCAAAAATAGTAACGGGTAATCCTATAGAAACTTCTAAGGCTACTATATGCTGACACGGCTGACCGCGGGACCTCACAGGACCGTACAAATTCGCCCCTAACGAATGGATGGGGACCCTTTGGCGCCTTACTGTAAGGGGGAACTTACACTAGCCTCTTTCGAGCGACGAATGGACTCTCGCTAGAGGTTTCGCGGAAATTACCCAAAGGGTTTGCAATAATGCACATGAATGCATACGAAAAGAAGTAAAATGATCCATCCCCGTTAAGGGCTTAATACACGCCTTCCGGAATCAAATTTCTCGCTTCCCCAGCAGAGTCGCCACTTGTTAGACAAGGTGTCGAACGGCCTCACCCGGGCGGACCGGGGGATGGACACCTAATGGCGACGTAAGCGGTGATTGGCGCCGAAAGCAACCAATCGTGGAATCAAGCTGCTCGGCAGGACCGGAGCTCGGAGATATGGAAGAGTCGCCACCCACGAATGGGAAAATGAACACCGATCCCTTGCGGGAGACCGGTGAGGGTTCGAGAAACTTAGGTACGAGCCGAGAAGGCTAGCTCCTTTCCGGAGAAAGGCTACTAGGCACCCCGACATCGCCCGGTTATGAACCACCGGCCTCCTACTCAACGTGTTAGGCGATAACGGACTAATCGCATATTTCTTTAAGTTTAAAATTCATTTGAAACCTTTTCTTTCTCGCTTTGAAAACCGTTTTGAGCATGTTATATGAAAGCCATTTTAGTAAAGAATCACCCATTTTGCATAAATTTAAAGTATATAGGAGAGAGAGGGGGAGAAGAAAGAATTGATTTATTCACAGTGTGATTTTATGTTTTAGACTATATTACATCTATGCTAATCTCACTCCCAAAAACGAGTTTATTTACATGGTTCGTACCTTAATCGCCGTTGGAACGATTTAGGTACGTTTCAAAGCCCTGTTAATGATGATTACTCGAATCGCCGTTGGAACGACTTGAGCATTTGAAAACGTTGAGCAAACAGTTTTAGTCTAAAAACGTGATTAAGCATACAAGTCAATTTATTTTGTACAAAACCATTTAGTTAGGAAAGCAATTCAAAACTTCATTATTTACAACGAAACAATTTACAATGTTCGCTTAATCCGTCGTTGGAACGGATTAAGGTTTCAACACGTGATGTTTTGGAAACGGTTTAAAAATGACAAAAAAAGTTATTTACACTTTAGGAATATCTAGAAAAACTTTTAATTTAGACAAACAACTTGAAATCTCTTTTTGTCTTTTATTTTCCCCTTTTCACTCAATTAACCTTTACTTGAATATATTTACAAGAATGAACCATTTAAATCCCCAAAATTCACTAAATAAAACAAATTTGAAATATATACATATAAAGGTCAAAAAGTGAAGTGAATATATATATATATATATATATATATATATATATATATATATATATATATATATATATATATATATATATATACATTTTTATCTAAAAATAAGGATATATCTATAGATTAAAAAAAATAAGTAAAAGATACTAAATATATGTATAATAATGATAAGTATAATACACTTTTATCCTAATTAAAAACATGTAAAGCAATGAATAAAGTTCATTAAGAATAAGAAAATAAACCTTATATTCCAAAATAACTATTATAATAAATATATAGAAAATAACCCTCCCCAAATATACATTAAACATCAAAATAACATCTAATTATCCCCAAAACGTCTACTAATTAATTACCCCAAAATGCCCAAGTAAATAACCCTCTAAAATAATACCCAATATAGTTTAAATGAGTTAAAAGAAAATATATACATATAGTTTTGCAAAATCAAATTAATGAAAAGGATACCCAAATGTACAAAATAAATAAATACATAATAAGTAATTATTAGTTATATACCTCAAAAATAATTTTAAAAAACATATTGCATAATTATACATATACATATACAAGAATAAATGTCAAAAAAGATGAGAAAAAGGTTGAAAAAGGGGTTTTTTTAAGTTCCAGCAGCTTTACCGACGGAAATTCCGTCTTTAAACTGCCTTTACCGACAGAAACGGAAGAATTACAGAAACAGCTCCTATATTTTCCAGATTTATTAAAAAGCTTTAGATATGATCTAATCTATCATTTTGGCCACCGAACTACCCAAATCGGGTCATAGTTTATAACGGAGCATCCCAAAACGATGTTTTATTTTAAAACGTTAATCAAAAACATTTTTAAATTTTAGATCTACAACGTTTTAGTCCCGAACTACCCTTGAATCGGGTCACGGTTCGTATTGGGACTTAAAACGAGGTTTTCCGTTTCAAATCAAAACCAAAGATTTATTTAATGAAAACATGAAATTAATTCAACAAATCTAAACAATAAAAGTGCAAAAACAAATAAATAAATAGATCTAAACAACAAAAAGAGATGAATAAATAAACGGGTCTAGTTCCTCGGATTATTACCTCTCAATCGGTAATAGGAATGCCAAATCAAGTCGATTGATAGTGTTTTGAGTCGGATTTTTTTTGTGTTTTTGCTTTGTTCGGATCTCGGGGAATTTTTCCAGGGGTTCGGATTTTTTTCTCCTCCTTAATGCTTTGGACTCCATCCTATTTATAGACAAATGGAGTCCTAAGCTTAATTTATTTTTGGCTCCAAGCCAACTTGGAGCCAAAGACAAGCTAAATTAGCTTAGGAAATTACATAGCAATTTCCTTTTCATCATTAATCATCATTATTATTATTATTTGTTATTTTATTTATTTTTTATTTTCTTTAAAAACAAATTAAAGCACTTGGCCAAAGCCAAGTGCAATTGGGTTGGGCTTGGGCGGCCCAACCCCGTCACGGGCCGTCCAACGGCCCGTGACGAAAATAGCGGCCCCGACGGGGCCGAGTTTATATTTGTAATAAAAAAATAAAAGTAAAAAATATTTAAACGAATAAAATCTACCCAAAATTAACCGAAATCAAAAAAATGATTTTTGTCCAAACCGATTTTATAAAATTAGCTTTTATAAAATCGATCTTTTTACAAAACTATTTTTTTATTGTTCAAATTCTACAACCAAAACCCCTATCGATCCGAGATTTCATTAATAATGAAACACCCCGAACTCGGCGAGACGATTTAAGATTTCATTCTTGGAACCGATTCGCCCGTCATCTCGATTCGATTTCCGAATTCGATCAAACCGGTCTCCACGGTTCCTTTGAACAACGTTTTTTTTATATTTATTATTTTGATTGACTCATCATTTATTTTAATCGACTGATTTGGATTCCTTTTTATAATTTTTCTTCATCGGTCCTCCGACCCCGGTGTCTACACCTGGTAAGTGGTGATTTTTAACACCACTTTTACTAGTGATGCTTAAGTTATCTTATTATTTTTAGTTTATCCAAGTACATAATTTCATGTTGAGAACGCCAAGCCACAACTTATCAAGAATAAGAAGATATTTGAATGCTAGGCTATTTAGATGATTGTGGATGATTTACTTGACCATAATCTTTAATGATTAAATTGAAAAAAATACCAAATTACTCTCATAAGAGTGAATGTTGGATTATTTGAAATTTTCTTGGTCCAAGTTTTATCTTCTCATTTTAATAATTATTCATATAATTGTTGAATCAGTTAAATTATATTGTCAAAACAGGAAGTATAATGTTTGATTTCTTTTGGTATATTATGGTTGTTGACATAGTTGTTAGAATCGTACGAGTCGCGAGTCGATTCGTACAATTCGATTCGATTCATGAGGAATTCGAGACGTATCTATGGTATGATTCGGAAGCTTCATGAATCGGTCGAGTCACCATCGATTCGCTCCGATTCACCGAGTCGGTCAATTCAGGCCACCATTTAAAAAAAAATTCAATTTTTAACAACTCAAAAACGTACAGCAGAAGAAGATGACTATTCATTTTACAAAAACAAAAAAAAAACGTATTATGAAGCACAAATAGTTTCAATTATTATCTTCTTCTACTCTTAATTCTTTCTATTTTCTATTTCTGTCTCTACTTTCTTTTATAACTTGATATAATTTCTATTTTGATATTAAAATTCCATTTTTTTACTAATATTTAAAGTTAAATTTGGTCAATATTTCAACTTTTTATATCATTTTGAATTTGATCCGAATCTTACGATTCGATTCACGAGTCCCGATTCGCAAAATAATATTTCGAGTCACGTGTCGAATCTCGATTTAACAACTATGGTTGTTGAATATTACTTTCGGAAAAAATTCTAAATCTAATTGATTTGACTCTAATATTAGTTTTGGTATACTTGAGGTTTGAGTAATATTCTTCTACAATTTCTGATAGTTTATTCTTCCATCAGTTCCAAGTTATGCTGGTTAAAATCTTACCAAGCATGTTAAACCCATGTACCATTAGTTATTCTGTCAGTCGAGCGTTTCATATGATGGTCATATAAGCAAGCTCAACTTTAAAATCTGTCTACATATTGAAGATTACTGACAAACATTTGGTAGTTCATGTTAATATAAATCAGAATGCAACCATGTCATACATGAATTGCATGTTCCATCTCATTTTAAAATCTTGCATCCATTCATTGTTGAACTAATTGTGTTCTACTTCACTGGTTACTCTTGTTTTCTTAATTCTTTTTATAGCTTATCTGTCTTGTCTGAATTTTATTGCTTTGAGGGAATTTATGGATTAATTACTGTTAGGACAGGTGATTTGAATTGCAGCTGCCAAATTGTATATTATTTGAGGGTCAAAAAGTGAAACAAATCATGTGGAATCCTTCGTACTAGGATTTTCGACTACGAACTTACAAGCATCAAACCAGATGTTTCTAAGGAAGATGTTAAACTAGAAATAGGTTGCATATATAAAAACAATAATGTATATCTAATAGAAAAAACATAATGGAAGATCATATGTAAAAACAATATCTAATCGTTTCATCTCATTGTACAGCTCATGATTTGTAGTGGAGTGTATGTTTTCTACACAATAAGGTTTCTATTTTGATCAATTTCCTTTGAAGATTTCACTGATATAAGAATGCAGTATAATCTTAAAGCATCTATAGTAAGCTTATTTACTAACTCGATTTTTTATGTGTTTTCTAGATGTTTATGATCGACTCGTTCAAAAGGGAAAGAAACCCGGATTCTTTCAATTGTTGGCTACTCAGACTACTAGTGTTGTTTGGCATGTAAGTGGAATTACTGGATTTGTGTTGGTCTATATTCACTCCGCTGTCTTTGGGCTAGTCTTTATCTTGTTATCTTTATGCAAGTTACTCATCTAAAGTGCATGTGCAAATGAGACAATGGGTCATTACTAAAGGGATACAAATTTATCCTGATAATTTTTTCACTAATATGCTTGAATTATCAAGATTCATATTCAAAATCCCCAATCCCTGTAAAACCATATCTCGCCTTTCCCCTCTAATAACAGGTAGAGAAATTCTGGTCAACGTCCGTCCCTGTGGGGGCGTCGTTGGGTTCGACAGGGGGAAGCTCCGATGCCAAAGTCAGTAAGATGATTCAAGGAAACAAACTGAATTGACAAAGGTTGTAAGAATGTGTACCTTGATAACCTAGGGAATCAGGCTATATATAGCTGTGAAGTTGTAACCTTCAGGTAACTAGAAGGTCTCCATTAATGCTCTATTAATGGCGGTTACGAGTTATCTCTAACCTGGCAGTTAGCTAATTGATTACTCATTAATGATCTTTATGGCCGAGTCGGCGGCCAGCCGTTATAGTGGCGAATCAGGTGAATGAAGAGATTCGCCTCATAGGTCCGCCAGCGGATCTCTCAGAACAGATCCGTGGAGATCCGCCTGCCAGCTCCCCTTTGGGGATCACTACGCGGCGTTCCTGAGGTGAATATCCCTTTTAGTCATCGGGTTAATATCACGATGTTATCAGAAGCCCCCCCAAAATGCCCTTAAAGTCCTTTAGGGCTTTTGATCTTCCGCGCGCCGTCATAAACACCTGCATTAATGAGCACACTGTTCAATGCCAATGGATGAATGACACGTGTAGTGGACACACTGTCCTAGGAAGGAGAAAACTTTCTTCTTCCTCTCTCGCTTTCCCTTTCTTCTTCACTTCTTCGTTTTTTCTCTATTGTTTGAAGCTTTTTCCAGGAATTTTTCAGAGTTTCGCACCAAGCTTCCGATTTCTCATGTAAGTTTATTTTCTTTTGTTTAACTTTTCTCTGGATGTTTAGAAGTTCGTCTTCATCTTCTAGATCAACTTCAGAACTTTTTAATTCAACCTCTTCTCCCGAAATAGAAGTCAACTTTAGTTGGACTACTTCGTCATCGGAGAACTCTTCTTCTTCCGAGGGCACGATTAACTCTGATTTAGCTGGGTTTAGTTACTCGGCGCATAATCATTACCAAACTCGTTCCACTAGGAACCCGACTCTTTTTACTTCTGTCTCCGGTGCCGTTCCGGCCGGTGCATCTAGGTGGTTTCCGGGGACAATGGCCTCTTCTTCAATTCCTCCTAAGAAAAAGAATCCCCGAGCGGAGTCTACTCCGTCTCGTATGAGCGCCGCGGATCTAGTGGATCTGGCGAATCGCTTCCCCTGGATCAAGAACTATGAGACTCAGCTTGCCGTATCTCATCAACGTCCTTCCTGTCCGCCTAGCGGTTTCCTTATAGTATACTGTAGTCACGTGGAGAGAGGATTCCGACTTCCTCTTCCAAAGATGATGGCGGACATCCTGTCCTACTTTGACATCACGGTTGGCCAGCTACATCCCAACTGCTGGTTGGATATAGCTTTAGACTGCTACCTCACCTCAAATTTAGGAGTAGTATATACGGGTCGTATCTTTAGAGCTTTTCACAAACCATCAAAACGGAAGTCCGAATCCTATCTTTCGTTCGCCAAATTCGGAGTGTATTCGCCCTTTAGTGACAAAATGTCCAATGTTCATTGCTTGGATGAGAGATTCTTCTACGTGAAGATAAAAGATGGCGAACCACTGGGTTTTCCTTCATTTTGGAATCCCAGGCCGTTACATATGGCGGGCGATATGCGAATTTTAACGGATAGTGATGAGAAGGTGGCGGAGCTCATGAAGCAGATCAAGGCGGATGCATGGACATATGCGGATGCCTTAGCTTTCATGATGAGTGATATTCCATTGATTCGCCGGGAAGGGGATCAATTCATTTACTCAAAGATTACGCAATTTGACCAAGGTACCTTTCATTTCTTCGTGAACTTTGATTACTTTAATGTTTTCTTTGACAGGGGTTTATCTAAGGCCAATCACGCTCTTGGAGAGAAGCGTAAGAAGTTTCTGGAGGCTGAAGCACGCAAGAAAGATCAAGCGGCGAATCCTCAAGCGGATACTGGAAAACGTCCTGCAGAAATAGTGGTTGAGCCGCCACTAAAGAGGAGGAAGCCTAACACCACTAGAGGTCTTAAGCTTATGGCGGATGCCCTGAGGTCCGCCAAGCCTACTGGGGAGATTGCACAGGTAGGTTACCTTTGATCTTTATTTGTTCATCAAGTTTTGGACTTGAGTTCTGACCCTCGAACGTTTGTGTAGACAGTGAAGCCCGATATTGGTGGATACTGGTCCGCCAAATTTGGAGCCCAAGGTTCTTTCAAGAATGAATCCATTCTAAACGATTTGGATGAGGCCTTGGGTCAGGTGGGCGAAGTGCAGAGGAACCAAAACCAGATCCCTGGTTCCATTCATGCGCAAAAGGGGAAAACGGAGCTCCTCATGGTGAGTTCTTTTAGCAAGGATTTCGTTTTGCGGAAAATACTGGTCCTTCATTCCCTTTTGCTTTTTGACTGAATTGTTTGTTTTTGACAGTTGTATTCTCGCATACGTACCATGGAAACAGAACTCCTCCAAAACGTGGCGGATAAGGCAACCGTCGAGAAGTTAGAGAAAGAGGTAGTGGAAGCCAATGCGAATATCGCTTCTGTTAATGCAAACCTCGCTTCCGCTAATGCCAACCTTGCTTCCGCCACAGCCGCCTTGGTTCTTAGGGACACAGAAATTGAGAAGTTAAAGGCAAAGATAGTGTCTGATGCCAAAAGCCACGAGGACGCCCTTGGAGAAGCTGAATATATGGCGGGTGAGCAAGCCTTTTATTACGGCGAAATGCTCATGGCGTACTTCTCGCTGGCGCATCCTGAGACTAATTTCACAGATCCGCAATTCGCCGTCCCCGAACCAGAGGATGTGGCAAAATTCGACAAAATGTCAGATGCTAAGGAGTACCTCCGTGATTATGTTCGGAGATGGATGAAGGGGCCTATGGAGGAAACCAAGCCGTCCACTACTGTCACGTTAGATGACCTTGAGAAGGTGCCCCCTAAGGCGGATGAAGGTCCGATTCTTGACCAGACTCTTCCCCTTGGCCCCACATCCTCTGTGGATAAGGAGGTATCTCCGGCTGGCGTATCTGTGGATGTGGAGAAGGAAGATCCCCAAGCAAGCGCCATGAGCAAGGAAAGCGCGAAGGAGGATGCTCCCATTGTTACTTAGTTTGTTTTTATTTGTGACATTGTAAAAACGCTTTTAAGTACAATTTGCTTTAATCCTTTATGGAAGCTACGTTATTTTACCTTTACGTTTGCGTAAGGAAATATATATAGGCATCTAGGATTTGGAGTAGGTGGCCAGCCATACTCCATTGTATGAACCTTTGTGAAGGTTAGAAGCTGTTCTATTCCTTCTAGAGGAAGTAAAGCTGCCCAGGGGATCAATTTGCTACCTATCTTTGAGGTGAAGTGATCCGCCCGTAGGACTTGTGAATCCTTCTCTGGGAAGGATAAGAGAGTGTAAAGACCTTGCGTCCAAGGATCGTTTTAACTCTATTGGAGATTGGGATCCGGTTAGAGACAGACCCGCCCATAAGATTGATGTTCTTATGTTTTTAAGGCGAAAAGAAAGTAGCTATAAGATAGCGATACGTTGTAAATGTGGAGAGCGTTGGATGCCCCCTTTCTTTTTAAGACTGGAATATTGATATTACTGCAATAAACTTTAAAAAGAATATAGATAATAGAACAAATGATGTTTATTAATGGGAGAAATGCTTTATTACAGCAAGTAGGTCTTATAGGTGAGCCTCGTTAAAACCTTTAATAAGAAAAACCACATGGGAAAAAAGCTTATTAAAGGAAAAAGAGTACTCAAGACCGTGTGTACACTTCATTTTCTGACAAAATATTTGCGGAGATTTTGGAGGTTCCATGTGCGTGGCAGTGTGTTGCCCTTCATGTCTTGGATTTTAAATGTGGCGAATCCAATTTTATCCACTATCTGATATGGACCCGTCCAGTTGAGCCCTAACTTGCCCTTACCTTCTCGAGACTGGACTTTGTCAGCCTTTCGGAGCACAAGATCACCCACATTTAGATCCACAAGCTTGGCGTTTTTATCATGGTAAGCTGCGATCCGCTGTTTATATACCGCCATGCGCACATAGGATTGGTCCCTGCGATCTTCTATCTGATCTAGATGCTCCCTTAGCCGTTTACCGTTGTCCTCTTCACAATAAAAGGCCACTCTATCACTGGGGACCTGTATTTCGACTAGGATCACGGCTTCAACACCATGAGATAGGGCGAATGGTGTTTCCCCTGTGGCCGTCCTTGGGGTGGTGCGATAAGCCCATAGAACGCTTGTCAGCTGGTCCGCCCACTTCTTGTCATGCTCTCCCAATCTCTTCTTTATCCCCTTTACGATCGTCCGATTGGTAACTTCAGTCATCCCGTTGGACTGGGGATAATAAACAGAGGCAAATCTGTTCAGGATGCCCAACCCTTCACAGAAAGCCTTGAATTCGTCACAGTTGAACTGTGTTCCATTATCGATGATGATGGTATGTGGAACACCGTATCTTCCCATGATGTTGTCTTTGACGAATTCCACCATTCGTTCTGCAGTGATGGAGGAAACAGCTTCAGCTTCTACCCACTTGGTGAAATGGTCCACTGCCACTACCACGTACCTCCTCTGTCGGCGAGTCGGAGGAAATGGGCCAACGATGTCTATTCCCCAGAGGGCGAATGGCCGTCCTTCTATGATGGGCCTCTGGATATGTTTGGCAGTATGTGATTCATTCTCATGAATCTGGCAACTGTGACAAGATTCTACCAACTTTTGGGCATCCAATTCTGCCGTGGGCCAGTAGAAACCCGCTAACCTGGATTTCTTCAAGATGGTGGCGGATGCTTCGTGAGCCCCACATGATCCCTCATGTAGCTCTTTGAGGATTTGTTGTCCTTCTTCCGGCAGAATGCACTTCAACCAGGGATGGCTAAAGGATTTTCTGTAAAGGCCATCATTGATCATGGAGAAATAAGCCGCTCTCCTAACTATCCGCCGTGCCTCCTCTTTGTCCTCAGGTAAGGTTCCATTTAGCAGATATTGGCGGATGACCGATCTCCAATCATCTTCTACTGTTGTGAGTAGGGATACTTCTTTTGAGGCGAAGGCTGGAGCTATTTTAACTTCGAAGGGACAATCCGGATATGTCCAGTTTTCCTCGCAAGAGGCCATTTTGGCCAAATGATCCGCCTCTATGTTGGACTCCCTTGGTACATGAATCAGTTCCCATTTAGGTTCTTTAGTCTCAAGGTGATCCAACAATTTTTTGACTTCTGCTACGTATTTGGCCAGAACCTCGTCTTTCACCTCGTAATTCTTGATTACTTGGTTGACCATTAGCTTGGAATCACTATAGATCACAATCCGCTCAGGAGTGATTTCTTTAAGTAGGCGTAATCCCAATATCAGAGCTTCATATTCAGCAGCATTATTAGTTGCATGGAAATTTAATTTTGCTGCGTACCGTAATTTTATGTATTGGGGACCCTTGATCACAACGCCTACACCAGCTCCATCCGCCGAGGAAGCGTCGTCGGTGTACATTGTCCATTCCTCTATTGGAGGCTTGGGATGATCCATCCCTTCATCAGTGAATTCATTCACAAAGTCTGCCAGAACCTAACTCTTTAAAGCTGACCTGCTTTCATATCTTACATCAAATTCGCCTAGGCGGATTGCCCATTCCATCAATCTTCCCGAAGTGTCTGGTTTCTGCAACACCTTTCTCATTGGTATATTTGTTCGAACCACTACAGTATGCGCCTGAAAATATGGCCTAAGGTGGATTGTCGTGGTGACAACAGCCAGCGCCATTTTATCAAGTTTGGAATATCTAGTTTCAGCGTCTTTCAGAATCTTGCTCACATAATAAATCGGAAATTGCTAGCCATCCTCCTCTCGTATCATGACCGTGCACACGGCTTTATCCGTAACTGATACATACATGTAGAGGTCCTCTCCTTTCAAAGGTCGACTCATCATGGGTGGCTCCGTGAGGAACCGCTTGATTCCTTCGAAGGCTCTTTCACAATCCTCATTCCACTCGAATGCCTTTTGCTTCTTAATGACCTCGTAAAAGGGCTGACATCTGCGAGCTGAACAAGAGATAAACCTGCCCAAGGCTATGATACGCCCATTAAGGCGTTGTACTTCTCTGATATTCCATGGTGCTTGCATTTCTAGGACAGCCTTAACCTTGTCAGGATTTGGGCTAACTCCTTTTTCGCTGATCATGAACCCTAAGAATTTTCCATAAGTCGCACCAAAAGTGCACTTCTCCGAGTTCAGCTTAATGTTGTGGCGTCGGAGTACGTCCAGTACCTCCTTTATATCCTCCGCATGCTTTTCTATGGTCGTACTTTTGATGATCATGTCATCCATATAGACAGAATAGTTATCCCCTTTACTATCCGCGAATATCTTGTTCATCATCCTCTGATAAGTTGCACCCGCGTTCTTAAGCCCAAAGGGCATAACTTTGAAGCAATAAGTGGCTTGGTGTGTTACGAACGAGGTCTTGATTCTATCTGAGGGCTCCATGGGGATCTGATGATAACTTGACTTCACATCAGTAAAGGAGTACATGGCGTGACCGGCGGTTCCGTCTACAAGCATGTCAATACATGGAAAAGGATAGTTGTCTTTGGGGCAAGCTTTGTTGAGATCCGTAAAGTCGATGCACATGCGGTAAGATCCGCCTGCTTTTTTCACCAAAACGACGTTCGCCAACCACTATGTGTAAAGCACTTCCTCAATGGCATCCGCCCGCTGGAGCTTGGTGATCTCTTCTTCTATCACCTTCTGCCTTTCTGGGCCATGATTTCTCCGCTTCTGAGCCACGGGAACTGCATCTTTATGAATGTTGAGCTTGTGAATGATCACGTCTGGACTGATTCCTGGGAGAATTTCATCCTTCCATGCGAAGACATCTTCCGCCTCACAGAGCACTTTGGTGATTGCATTTTTAATTTCGCCTTTGAGCCCTTTAGCCATTCGCACTTGCTTTTCATCCGCCATAAGGTACATTTCGGTCTCGCCCAAGGCCATTGTGACGCGCTCCTCTTCATCTTCCTCCTTAGATTGTGGGCGAATCATTAGTGATTCCGAATATGTCTCCTGGGCCACCTTTTGGCTACCTCTGATCATTACACCTCCCTTGGCCGTGGGAATGTAAAGTATTAAGTGGCGTATGGAGATAAGGGCTGCAACTTCGGAGATAAAGGGCCATCCGAGGATGATATTGTAAGCTAACTGACCATCCAAGACAGAAAATTCCAGATCACCCTTCCAGACTTGATCATCGTCTGTAAGCTCACAATCCAGAGTGACTTGGCCTTTTGTTTGGATAGTATGTCCCGTCACTCCCAAGATATCGACCACAGTTGGTTCTACTTGAACGAGATCAATCATGAGTTTGGCGAAAGCTCCTCTGGTGATGACATTGCATGAACTCCCAGTATCAACATTACTCTTTTCATCTCCCAGCCTTCCACCATCATAGTGACAACCAGTGCATCCGCATGGGGAGATATCTCAGGACCTACATCGGAAAAGGGGCGATTTAACGACGTCCTGTCAAGGGCGGCAGTCCTTGCCTTTTTTAGCATTGGCTGGTATCCAGGTCCGCCTGCTATGACATTGATGGTACCCTTTCCTTTCTTCTTTGGGTCCTCCTTGGGTCTATCACCATCTCCTTTTTTGCCTTCAGTTTGGATGAACCGATCCAATTTGCCCCTCTCTATGAGACGCTCGATCTCTCGAGCTAACTCCCAGCATGCGTCAGTGTCGTGGCCATTTTTCCTATTTACAATAGTTTTTAGGATTTTTACCATTATTGGTGTACTCCCCTCCCTTCGGTTCGGGGTATGAAATGCTCCGTTTGTGTTGACTGTTCTCGATCCACATAAGGACTTCACTTTTAGAAGCATTGAGAGGTGTGAAAGAGGTGACAAACGTTGATTTGCTCTTAGAATCTCTTCGCCGGTTTCTAGAGGAAGAGTCCTGACGCTTGTCCCTGTCTCTATCTCGGGGACGAGATTCGCCTTTGTCCCTTTTCGGTGATGATGGTGAACCTCGACGAATGTCATCCACTTCTATAAAATCTTTACAACGCTCCATCAACTCTACCATGCTAGTGGGTTTCTTTCGAATGAGATCTTCTTGCAAACTCTTACAGGTGGTATTTCTTACGAAACATTCCACAGCTACGGAGATGTCCACATCAACGATTTGTATGCACAACTGGTTGAAAGTGTCCACATACTCCCGAAGGGATTCATTCGCCTTCTGCTTTAACTCAAAAAGCTTCCCAGATTTCACTACTGGAGGAATACAGCCGGCGAACTTAGCGCAAAATTCCCTGCTCAATTGATCAAAGCTGTTTATCGAACCTGGAGGTAAAGATTGAAACCACAAATAGGCTGGGCCCCCCAGCGTGGTAACAAACATTTTGTAGAGCACGGGCTCGGTGGCACGGTTGAGCCTAAGCAGTATTCGATATTTTCTAACGTGAGCTTCTGGATTGTCACTTCCTGTGTATATTGCAAGATTGGGAATTTTAAAAGCTCTGTCTGTTTCCTCCGCCTCAATCCAAGCTGCGAAAGGCGAATCCCTATTGGCGAACTGGTTATGCCTAGCATTTTCCTCATTCATACGGAGCACCAAGGCCCTAACTCTATCATCAAAATTTTCTGGATCCGCCCTGGGACGACCTCTTCGTGGCGATCTGCTTGGAAAAGAAGAATAAGAACTTGAATCAGACGATGGATCTGATGGCGAACGCCCTCCCCCATTACCGCGTCCGCCACCTCCTCCACTACCTCCTCCTCCACCACCTCCACCTCCGCCTCCTCCGCCAGGGGGAGCTGGCCCGTTTCCCCCTCCCTGGCTTCCTAACGGGATGTGTCCAACAGTTCCCGAAGGTGGTGGTGGTGGTGGTCCACTTGGATGTGGTGTCTCTTTTGGCCTTTTACTCCATCCACGACCAGTAGATGGGGGCGATCTACCACGATGGGAGGATCTCGGTCGTCGGGGCGAAGGTGACCTGGACCGCCTGCCTTTCTCCTTTCTGTGCTTTTTGTGTGTTCGCCCTTTGGATCCGCCAGGGGGAAGATTCGTTCGTGGACGCCTGGGGATATTGGGTCCGTCCAGATTTAGTCTAGGTCCCGCGGATCCACCCGGTAAGGATGAATTATTTCTTTGACTTCCTTCAGCGCCATCAGGAAATAACTCACGATTGATTTGTCGTTCGCCAGTCGACGTTGTGGTGGTTATCATAGAATCCGTGTTGTGAGCTTAGAGGAATGAAGAACTTTGGGCACCCGGTCCAAAGCTTAACAAAGGCCAAGATGATACGGCCGATGTGGACGCCATGCTCCAATGTGGAGGGAGGGTCATAAATGACCGCAGGCGATTCCCTGTTTCGGTTCCAAACCGTTCTCCAATTGCTTGGGCACACATATTGATGAAAGCATCTAGAGGCATACTATTTTCGACGTGCGTTGCAGGAGCAGTAGAATCAGTGCGGCCAGCACTAGATGGTGTAACTAATGGTGTTTCAATCCCTGAGGAGGGATTTTGATCTCCGTTTGTCATAGTTTTTTAGTGTGAACGAAAAACCCTTTGTTTGGTCAAGGATTCCACGATCACCGCACTAATTGATAACAGGTAGCGAAATTCTGGTCAACGTCCGTCCCTGTGGGGGCGTCGTTGGGTTCGACGGGGGGAAGCTCCGATGCCAAAGTCAGTAAGATGATTCAAGGAAACAAACTGAATTGACAAAGGTTGTAAGAATGTGTACCTTGATAACCTAGGGAATCAGGTTATATATAGCTGTGAAGTTGTAACCTTCAGGTAACTAGAAGGTCTCCATTAATGCTCTATTAATGGCGGTTACGAGTTATCTCTAACTTGGCAGTTAGCTAATTGATTACTCATTAATGATCTTTATGGCCGAGTCGGCGGCCAGCCGTTATAGTGGCGAATCAGGTGAATGAAGAGATTCGCCTCATAGGTCCGCCAGCGGATCTCTCAGAACAGATCCGTGGAGATCCGCCTGCCAGCTCCCCTTTGGGGATCACTACGCGGCGTTCCTGAGGTGAATATCCCTTTTAGTCCTCAGGTTAATATCACGATGTTATCACCCTCCTATCAACATTTTCGATGCTGTTGGATTTTGGGTAACTTTAAGCATTATATCTTGTGATTCTATCACTTATGTGACCGATGGTTGATACTTATGTAACTAAACACTTATGTGACCGATGCTAGATAAAAGCCACAAAAAAGAAGAAACCTAAATGCTTTCAAAGTCTATATTGTGAATATACTCATTTGCTATTTGCCAAATTCAGTTCTGAATCTTCAAACCATCAAGTTATTAGAAATTTTCAAAAAAGCATAATATAAATTCTTAGCAATAGTAATATACAGTGCTATAAGCAATTATTTGCATCTAACTCCCAATCAAGCTTCCTAAAAAACAAAAAATTGAGAGAAAGAGTCTAGCGTACCTGACCTTGGTAACTAGAAAGGAACCAGAACAGGAAGAAGAAAATGGAATACACTCTAAACCCTGGAATCAAACATGAGAAGAGAGATATGCTCATTAACGGCGAGCTAAAAAACAACAACGTGATAAGACGCTCAAAACGAAAGAGAATAATAAGGCGAGCTTACTTGAAGAAGGTCGAACTTCAATACAATCTGGGGCAGACGAGCATAGGGTTGCAGACTGCAACACGATTGAATAAAGGGATTGTGAGAAATTGGCAAAATCAAATACGGGCACAACTGTTGTTGATGTATAGGGGAAGAAAAAGTTCCATCGTGCAACTCAATTTGATGAGCGTATTGGGAAAAAAATGGCTGCAACTCAATTTGATGAGGGGATTAGGAAGAAATCCCAAATTCAAAACTGAAAAAGGAATTAAGAAAGTAATGGTATGAGTATATTGTAATTGGGTTTTTTCTTCTTCCTTCAAACCTTCACAGTAACGTCCAGTGTAAGTCCAAGCACAGAAGAGAGATAATTCAAGAAAAACCAGAGCAGAGGAAAGTCGATTGAAAAAATTGGTAGACAGAAGAGAGATAGAAGACCGGAAGAAGCGTGAAGAGAGTAGAAGACCGGAAGAACCAATTAACCGGTAAAAGGAATTAATTATTAATTAATGTAATTAAATGGTAGATATTAATCAGGATATAATCAAGGGTGATGGAAGCAAAGTAAAAATTACTTTGTTTTCCAACGAAGTAACAGCAGCCTTCACCTTGTATTTATAAGTATGGATTTTGTTGTATATATGTACATGTATATGTAGTTATTTAGCCATATTATGGTGTTTTGGGTTAAATGCTTGGGTAATTCTATATCGGTAATATTTTGCTATTTTATTGGGTATGGCCTATATAATATAGTCTTCTCCTATTATTTGAATAAATGTTGTTTTCGTCCTATTATTTTCGTGTGTGTATACACGGTATAATTATATTTTCTCTTTTAGTTATATAGGACTATACTAGTTTTTGACCCGTGCAATGCACGAATTCATCTTAACATATAAATATTAACAAAAATATAATCTAATAATTACAATTAATGATATAAAGGTGCTATATAAATTAAATATTATTATTTTATTTTCACATTTACCTTAAATAATCTTTTTATAGATAAATATAATAATATAATTAAAATTAATATATTATATTATATTTTTTATCAGTAAAAAATGAGGAAGTGACACCTCAGCTCCATCGTTACTATTTTATATTATATATAGAATATAGATATGCAGAGAATTAGAGAGATTTTAAGGATTAATTTAAATTATTTAGAACTTATAGATATAGATATGGAGAGAATTAGAGAGATTTTATGGATTAATTTAAATTCTACAGAACTCTTAGATATATTACGAATAAAATAATCTTTTTATAAATAAATATAATAATATAACTAAAGTGAATATATTATATTTTATATTATATTTTTTATCAGTAAAAAAGGAGGAAGTGCCACCTTAGCTCTATCGTTACTGTTTTATATTATATATAGATATGCAGAGAATTAGAGAGATTTTAGGGATTAATTTAAATTACGTAGAACTTTTAGATATAGATATGCAGGGAATTAGAGAGATTTTAGGTATTAATTTAAATTCTGTAGAAGTCTTAGATATAGTACAGATAAAATAATCTTTTTTTATAAATAAATATATTAATATAACTAAAGGTAATATATTATATTTTTTATCAGTAAAAAAGGAGGAAGTGACACCTCAGCTCCATCGTTACTATTTCATATTATATATAGAATTTAGATATGTAGAGAATTAGAGAGATTTTAAGGATTAATTTAAATTATTTAGAACTTATAGATATAGATATGCAGAGAATTAGAGAGATTTTATGAATTAATTTAAATTCTACAGAACTCTTAGATATAGTACGAATAAAATAATCTTTTTTATAAATAAATATAATAACATAACTAAAGTGAATATATTATATTTTTTATCAGTAAAAAATGAGGAAGTGCCACCTTAGCTCTATCGTTACTGTTTTATATTATATATAGATATGCAGAGAATTAGAGAGATTTTATGGATTAATTTAAATTATGTAAAACTTTTAGATATAGATATGCATGGAATTAGAGAGATTTTAGGGATTAATTTAAATTCTGTAGGACTCTTAGATATAATACGGATAAAATAATCTTTTTATAAATAAATATAATAATGTAACTAAAATTAATATATTATATTTTATATTATATTTTTTATCAGTAAAAAAGGAGGAAGTGACACCTCAGCACCATCGTTACTGTTTTATATTGTATATATATATATATGTAGAGAATTAGAGAGATTTTAGGGATTAATTTAAATTATGTTGAACTTTTAGATATAGATATGCAGAGAATTAGAGAGATTTTAGGGATTTATTTAAATTCTGTAGAACTCTTAGATATAGTACGGATAAAATAATTTTTTTATAAATAAATATAATAATATAACTAAAGTTAATATATTATATTATATTTTTTATCAGTAAAAAAGGAGGAAGTGCCACCTTAGCTCTATCGTTACTGTTTTATATTATATATAGATATGCAGAGAATTAGAGAGATTTTAGGGATTAATTTAAATTACGTAGAACTTTTAGATATAGATATGCAGGGAATTAGAGAGATTTTAGGTATTAATTTAAATTCTGTAGAAGTCTTAGATATAGTACAGATAAAATAATCTTTTTTTATAAATAAATATAATAATATAACTAAAGGTAATATATTATATTTTTTATCAGTAAAAAATGAGGAAGTGACACCTCAGCTCCATCGTTACTGTTTTATATTATATATAAATGTTTTATATTATATATAGATATATAGATATGTAGAGAATTAGAAAGATTTTAGGGATTAATTTAAATTATGTAGAACTTTTTAAATATAGATATGCAGAGCATTAGAGAGATTTTAGGTATTAATTTAAATTCTGTAGAAGTCTTAGATATAGTACGGATAAAATAATCTTTTTTTATAAATAAATATAATAATATAACTAAAGGTAATATATTATATTTTTTATCAGTAAAAAAGGAGGAAGTGACACCTCAGCTCCATCGTTACTGTTTTATATCATATATAGATATGCAGAGAATTAGAGAGATTTTAGGGATTAATTTAAATTATATAGAACTTTTAGATATAGATATGTAGAGAATTAGAGCGATTTTAGGGATTAATTTAAATTCTGTAGAAGTCTTAGATATAGTACGGATAAAATAATCTTTTTATAATATATTACATTTTATATTACATTTTTTATCAGTAAAAAAAGAGGAAGTGATGTTAAGCCCAAAATATACCTAAAATATCATATATAAATACGTTAAATTTACATTGAAATCGTGCTAATTATGTTCATTTGGAATACTTTTACGTCTTTATTTACTTCTTTGATGCAAGGTACTTAATTATTTGGTTAAATCCAAATAGGAGCTAAAACGGAGATAAAATGGAGGAAAAACCTAAAAAACGTACCAAGAATGCATATTAGCCAGAAGAACGCTCAAGGAGGACGAGAAGCAGTCGAAGAGACAGGGAGATAACTCTCTGTCGCGACTGAGATTTTCATAATCTCAGTCGCGACTTACGAAAGGCGTCACGGAAGAAGAAAAAAATCTTCAACTCGCCCATGTACCCCCTATCGCGACTGAGATTTTCAGAATCTCAGTCGCGACAGTGAAGTATTCTGCACATAATTCACATGTTTTAATCCGAGAAACGCGACTGTTCGTTTGGATAAAAGCGACCCTTCACCAGCGGACACGACCCATCATTTACAACCCTTCAACAACTATAAATAAGTGATCCATTTCAGAAATTAAGAGGTTGGAAAAGTTAGAGAAATTAGAGAAGAAAGTTATTATGTTGAGTTTCTGATTCAGAAAAGAATCAGAAAGTTAGATTTCATTTCTGTGTAAACAAACTTGCTGTACACAAGTTGTTATTAGATTAGTTATAAACACAGTATTAGTTTAGTTTCTAAGGTTGATCAGAGACAAGTTTTCATTCTGGTAGTGGACTGACCAGTCTCTATTCCGAAGATTCAGCGAGAAGAATTGACGGCTGAAGCGTATGAGGTCTGACAAACCTACGGAGTTTGAGGGAAAGATTGACAACCCGGATCTCAAAGTTTTTGTTGCAATGCTATCCAAGTTTCTACTTCTCTGTTAACTTGTGAAGATTCACATTTCATTAACGATATACTTATTTATTCAATACATTCTTTCTGTTGTTATTTTGATATTGTTCTGACAATATGATTTTCAAAATGATAAATTGTTGTTTTTATTAAAACGTTCTATTCCATCTTATTCATATAAGAACTTTGTTGAACACTTGACAGATTTAGTTTTTATGGATGACATAATCGCTGATCGCGGCTTATCAGACATAAAATACTAGTTTGATTAAGGTAGCAATCTGCTCCGATCTAGAGAGATTTCTACGGTTCAAAGCCATTTAATTGAGTAAATCCTTATATTGTTACATGTCCATAATCTTTCCAAAGTTAAAGTTGTTTTCTTTGCTTTATGAAAATAAGTTTTATACCTTCTATTTATTCCAATTACGGAAGTATCTGTCTTGTAATCAAAATCTCAAGACGGAACTGTTCTCTAAACTCGATATAATACTTCAATCTAATCCTAATTTACCAAAACCAATTCCATCAACTAAACGTATTTCTTTTATTAAACCTAAACACGTGATTAAAACCGAATTAAATAAAGTTTTAGTTAAAAAGCGCTCCCTGTGGGTTCGATATCTTTTATTACTACAAACGTATACCGTGCACTTGCGGAAATCGCTCAACAAGTGACACCTCAGCTCCATCGTTACTGTTTTATATTATATATAGATAGATATGCACAGAATTAGAGAGATTTTAGGGATTAATTTAAATTAGGGAAAAGTACAAAAATAAACCTTGTGGTTTTGGCCCACTTTCGAACTGCACCCATGTGGTTTAAAAGTTTGCAAAGTGGTACCATGTACTTCATTCTGTTAGCAAACACATATCAAATTGACTAACGGTGTTAAAAAGTCAAAGAGAAAAGAGTTAATTTGGTCCTTATATTTATTTATTTTTATAAATTGACCCCCCTATTATCTAATTATCACAAACAAACCCTAAAATAAAAAATAAAAATCACATATACCATCATATATAGATTTAAATTATGTAGAATTTTTAGATATAGATATGCAGAAAATTAGAGAGATTTTAGGGATTAATTTAAATTCTGTAGAACTCTTAGATATAGTACGGATAAAATAATCTTTTTATAAATAAATATAATAATATAATTAAAGTTAATATATTATATTATGTTTTTTATCAGTAAAAAAGGAGGAAGTGACACCTCAGCTCCAACGTTATTGTTTTATATTATATATATATAGATATATAGATATGTAGAGAATTAGAAAGATTTTAGGGATTAATTTAAATTATGTTGAACTTTTAGATATAGATATGGAGAGCATTAGAGAGATTTTAGGGATTTGATTTAAATTATGTAGAAGTCTTAGATATATTACGGATAAAATAATCTTTTTTATAAATAAATATAATAATATAACTAAAGTTAATATATTATATTTTTTATCAGTAAAAAAGGAGGAAGTGACACCTCAGCTCCATCATTACTGTTTTATATTATATATAGATTTAAATTATATTGAACTTTTAGATATAGATATGCAGAGCATTAGAGAGATTTTAGGGATTTGATTTAAATTCTGTAGAAGTCTTAGATATAGTACGGATAAAATAATCTTTTTTATAAATAAATATAATAATATAACTAAAGTTAATATATTATATTTTTTATCAGTAAAAAAGGAGGAAGTGACACCTCAGCTCCAACGTTACTGTTTTATATTATATATAGATATATAGATATGTAGAGACTTAGAAAGATTTTAGGGATTAATTTAAATTATGTAGAACTTTTAGATATAGATATGCAGAGCATTAGAGAGATTTTAGGTATTAATTTAAATTCTGTACAAGTCTTAGATATAGTACGGATAAAATAACATTTTTTTATAAATAAATATAATAATATAACTAAAGGTAATATATTACATTTTTTATCAGTAAAAAAGGAGGAAGTGACACCTCAGCTCCATCGTTACTGTTTTATATTATATATAGATGTTTTATATTATATATAGATATGTAGAGAATTAGAAAGATTTTAGGGATTAATTTAAATTATGTAGAACTTTTTAAATATAGATATGCAGAGCATTAGAGAGATTTTAGGTATTAATTTAAATTCTGTAGAAGTCTTAGATATAGTACGGATAAAATAATCTTTATTTTATAAATAAATATAATAATATAACTAAAGGTAATATATTATATTTTTTATCAGTAAAAAAGGAGGAAGTGACACCTCAGCTCCATCGTTACTGTTTTATATTATATATAGATATGCAGAGAATTAGAGAGATTTTAGGGATTAATTTAAATTATGTAGAACTTTTAGATATAGATATGTAGAGAATTAGAGCGATTTTAGGGATTAATTTAAATTCTGTAGAAGTCTTAGATATAGTACGGATAAAATAATCTTTTTATAATATATTACATTTTATATTATATTTTTTATCAGTAAAAAAGGAGGAAGTGATGTTAAGCCCAAAATATACCTAAAATATCATATATAAATACGTTAAATTTACATTGAAATCGTGCTAATTATGTTCATTTGGAATACTTTTACGTCTTTATTTACTTCTTTGATGCAAGGTACTTAATTATTTGGTTAAATCCAAATAGGAGCTAAAACGGAGCTAAAATGGAGGAAAAACCTAAAAAACGTACCAAGAATGCATATTAGCCAGAAGAACGCTCAAGGAGGACGAGAAGCAGTCGAAGAGACAGGGAGATAACTCTCTGTCGTGACTGAGATTTTCATAATCTCAGTCGCGACTTACGAAAGGCGTCACGGAAGAAGAACAAAATCTTCAACTCGCCCCTGTACCCCCTATCGCGACTGAGATTTTCAGAATCTCAGTCGCGACAGTGAAGTATTCTGCACATAATTCACATGTTTTAATCCGAGAAACGCGACTGTTCGTTTGGATAAAAGCGACCCTTCACCAGCGGACACGACCCATCATTTACAACCCTTCAACAACTATAAATAAGTGATCCATTTCAGAAATTAAGAGGTTGGAAAAGTTAGAGAAATTAGAGAAGAAAGTTATTATGTTGAGTTTCTGATTCAGAAAAGAATCAGAAAGTTAGATTTCATTTCTGTGTAAACAAACTTGCTGTACACAAGTTGTTATTAGATTAGCTATAAACACAGTATTAGTTTAGTTTCTAAGGTTGATCAGAGACAAGTTTTCATTCTGGTAGTGGACTGACCAGTCTCTATTCCGAAGATTCAGCGAGAAGAATTGACGGCTGAAACGTATGAGGTCTGACAAACCTACGGAGTTTGAGGGAAAGATTGACAACCCGGATCTCAAAGTTTTCGTTGCAATGCTATCCAAGTTTCTACTTCTCTATTAACTTGTGAAGATTCACATTTCATTAACGATATACTTATTTATTCAATACATTCTTTCTGTTGTTATTTTGATATTGTTCTGACAATATGATTTTCAAAATGATAAATTGGTGTTTTTATTAAAACGTTCTATTCCATCTTATTCATATAAGAACTTTGTTGAACACTTGACAGATTTAGTTTTTATGGATGACATGATCGCTGATCGCGGCTTATCAGACATAAAATACTAGTTTGATTAAGGTAGCAATCTGCTCCGATCCAGAGAGATTTCTACGGTTCAAAGCCATTTAATTGAGTAAATCCTTATATTGTTACATGTCCATAATCTTTTCAAAGTTAAAGTTGTTTTCTTTGCTTTATGAAAATAAGTTTTATACCTTCTATTTATTCCAATTACGGAAGTATCTATCTTGTAATCAAAATCTCAAGACGGAACTGTTCTCTAAACTCGATATAATACTTCAATCTAATCCTAATTTACCAAAACCAATTCCATCAACTAAACGTATTTCTTTTATTAAACCTAAACATGTGACTAAAACCGAATTAAATAAAGTTTTAGTTAAAAAGCGTTCCCTGTGGGTTCAATATCTTTTATTACTACAAGCGTATACCGTGCACTTGCGGAAATCGCTCAACAAGTTTTTGGCGCCGTTGCCGGGGAACGCCATAATTTTTGACAAAATTTTAAATTTTTCGTGTTTTATTTCGAATCTAGGTTTAAACATACTTATTTTAACTTTTATAATTTAATAATTTTCATTTACTAATTTATTTATTTTTCAAATTCTGTTTTGTAGGTAGTTTCGGTTCGTGCAAGATTTCAGGCTCATGCGCAGTTCTCGAAGTTCAGGCATTGTACCAGACCCTATAGACCCAGAAATTGAGAAAACCATTAGGAAGAACAAGAAAAACAAAAATAAGACTCCAGTAAAAACATATACCGAGCCAGAAAAAATGGCAGACCCACCAACACTTATGGATTACGCTAGGCCAGGTGTGGCTGGTGTGACCAATAGTATCGTTAGACCCAGAATCACCGCAAACCAATTTGAAATTAAGCCAGCTTTGCTTAATATGTTGCAAAATAATGTAACATTTTACGGGTTACCTAACGAAAATCCTAACACCCATTTAACAAATTTCCTTGAAATTTGTGACACTTTTAAAATCCCAGATGTGACTGCAGAAGCAATCAAACTTCGCCTCTTTCCTTTCACTTTGAAGGATAGAGCCAAAGAATAGTTAACTTCTATGCCAGCCGCAACTTTTGCCACTTGGGAACAATTAGCCCAAGCATTTTTATCGAAATATTTTCCTTTAGCAAAAACCGCAAGAGTCATAAAGGAGTTAACATCTTTTTCTCAAAATGATAATGAGACTCTTTATGAAACTTGGGAACGTTTTAAAGAACTTCAACGTTTATGCCCACACCACCAATTACCCGCTGAACTTTTAATGCAAACATTTTACAATGGACTAAATCCTACAACTAGGGGTTCATTAGATGCTATGTCGGGAGGGCTATTTATGAAGAAAACATCAGCCCAAGCGAGAGAACTTTTGGAGGAAATGGCAATCAACAGCAGTATGTGGCCCGCGGAACGTGGACATATGCCGGTAGCAAAACCATCATCCTCAACCACACCATCAGTTAAAGGTATAGTTGAACTTGATCCAGTCGCGATGCTACAAGCCCAATTTTCTGCTTTATCGCACAAAATTGACAAATTTATGGCACCACGCGATACCAATGGTAATCCAATCCAAATGGATGTGGATTACGAAAATATGAGTGAGATCGAACAGGTAAATTTTGTCCAAGGGCAAAACCAAACTAATAATCCTTATTCTAATACTTATAATTCTGGATGGAGGAATCATCCTAACTTTAACTGGAAAGATAACAATAACAATAGTGCAAGTGCTAATCAAAATCATACCACTAATTATCAAAATCAGTCAAGAGATACGATTAGCACTTTATCTTCTAAAATCGACAAGTTTATAGATGCTATCAGTAGAAAAATAAGTAATCACGACGATGGTTTTAAACGGATCGAAAATAAATTCGATCAGCTTATTAAAAACCACTCATCTAGCATCCATAATTTGGAGGTTCAAATTGGTCAACTTGCTAAATCAATTCCATCTCGAAAAGAGGGAAGTCTTCCCAGCCATACGGAAGAAAATCCAAAAGAGCAGGTGAAGGCTATCACTCTTCGTTCAGGGAAAAATTATCAAGGGCCGGAAATTCCCAAAGATGCAACATTACCAGGAACTGATTTATCAAAATCCAAAGAAGATATCTTAAACACAAATAATTCACCATTTGACACAAATACCAAAACTTTTGTACCCAAGCCACCTTTTCCGCACAAAGTTCGAAATAAGGACTATGATAAACAACTTCTAACGTTTTTGGATAAACTTAAAAATTTGCACATCAATTTGACATTTATGGATGCAGTCACACAAATTCCTAACTATGGTAAGTTTTTAAAAGATTTGATTTCAAAGAAAATCAGTTGGGAAGGAATTTCATCCATTTCGTTAACTGAAGACTGTAGTTCAATCGTGTCAAGTAATTTGCCCACTAAACTCAAAGATCCCGGATGTTTTACTATTCCGTGTAAGTTGGGAGATATTGAATTCCCAAGTTGTCTTTGTGATTTAGGAGCAAGTATAAACTTAATGCCATTGTCTATTTTTAACAAGTTAGGTTTAGAAGAAGATATCAAACGTACCAATATGGTTTTGCAATTAGCGGATCAAACCACTAAGAGACCATATGGTATAATTGAAGATGTTTTAGTCAAAGTAGATAAATTTATTTTTCCTACCGATTTTGTTATATTAGACTTTGCATATGATGTAAATTGCCCTTTAATTTTTGGTAGACCGTTTATGAACACAGGACGCGCTCTAGTAGATGTGTCGGAAGGGAAGGTAGTTTTAAGGATAGGAGAAGATAAGATCGAGTTTAATATGAACAAAGCGATGAAATACCCTATGGAGGAATTCGCTTGTATGAAACTTGATTTAGTCGAGGAATGTGTCAATGACGTTATTCAGAGTGAAGAAATAATTGAACCTATAATAGGTGAGGAATTAGATGATAAGGACCCAGAGCCTTTGATTCGAGAAGATGGACCAGTTCCGCCTTCCATTGTAACACCCCCTAAATTAGAACTTAAAGAGTTACCCAGTCATTTGAGGTACGCTTTCTTAGGTGAAGGCGATTCTCTACCTATAATTATTTCTAACAAATTAACAAATGATCAAGAAGACAAATTGAAGGAAGTTGTTAGAAATAGGATAGGAAGTATGGGATGGCAAATTTCAGACTTAAAAGGAATAAATCCTAGTATCGTAATGCATAGAATTCACTTAGAAGAGGATAAGCCACCTAAAGCGGATAGGCAAAGACGCTTAAATCCGAACATGAAAGAAGTAGTCAAAAATGAGATTACTAAACTTTTAGACAATGGAATCATTTATCCGATCTCGGATAGTGAATGGGTTAGTCCAATCCATTGTGTACCCAAAAAAGGAGGCATAACTGTTGTAAGAAACGATGAAGGTGAACTTATACCTACACGAACCACCACCGGTTGGAGGGTTTGTATAGACTATAGGAACCTAAACAAAGCAACTAGGAAAGATCATTTTCCTTTACCTTTCATTGATCAAATGATCGAAAGGATAGCCGGTCATGCATTTTATTGTTTCCTAGACGGTTATTCCGGATTCTTTCAAATTTACATTTACCCGGATGACTAAGATAAAACAACCTTCACGTGTCCTTACGGAACATTTGCATATAGGAGAATGCCTTTTGGTCTATGTAATGCACCAGCAACGTTTCAACGATGTATGACAGCAATATTTAATGACTTCATTGAAGATATAATGGAAGTTTTCATGGATGATTTTTCAGTTTATGGAGATTCTTTCGATGCATGTTTACAGAACTTAGATAAAGTATTGTCTAGATATGAGGAAACGAATTTAGTATTAAATTGGGAAAAATTTCATTTCATGGTAGACGAAGGAATTGTTTTAGGTCATAAGATATCTGAAAAAGGTTTAGAAGTGGACAGAGCAAAGACTTCAGTTATAGAAAAATTACCCCCACCAACCACTGTTAAGGGAGTAAGATCATTTTTAGGACATGCAGGTTTTTACAGAAGGTTTATAAAGAACTTTTCTGTAATCTCCAAACCACTTACTAATTTGCTTATGAAGGATTCCACTTTTGATTTTAATAAGGATTGTTTACAAGCTTTCAATACTTTGAAAACAGCTTTAGTCAGTACACCTATAATATCGAAACCCGATTAGAATCTACCTTTCGAAATTATATGCGATGCAAGTGACTTAGCTGTAGGATGTGTATTAGGTCAGGAAGGATAAGAAACTTCATGTTATATATTATGCGAGTCACACATTGTCCGGTGCACAGTTAAATTACACCACAACTGAAAAGGAAATGTTAGCAGTAGTTTTTGCATGTGATAAGTTCCGATCATATTTGTTAGGATCTAAAGTCATCATCTATACAGATCATGCAGCTTTACGATATTTATTTGCTAAGAAAGATGCAAAACCGCGTCTTATTAGATGGGTTTTATTATTGCAAGAATTTGACATTGAGATTAAAGACAAAAAGGGAGTTGAAAACCTGGTCGTCGATCATCTATCAAGACTTGAGGATGAAAACGGTCCCATCGGTGAAACATCAGGCATTCGAGATGATTTCACCGATGAACATCTCATGCAAGTACAAAGTGTCATAACTCCATGGTATGCGGACATAGCCAATTACTTAGCCGCACATGTTGTGCCAGATGGATTGACTTCTCAGCAAAAGAAGAAATTCTTTTTAGAAGCTAAGAAATATTTTTGGGAAGATCCATTCTTGTTCAAAACATGCGACGATGGAATACTTAGGAGATGTGTTAGTGAGTTTGAATATGACTCTATAATGTTGGAATGTCATGCTAGCGCTTACGGAGGTCATAATAGCATAAGCAAAACAACAGCTAGAATACTTAAATGCGGATTCTTTTGGCCTACTCTGTTTAAAGATGTCTGTTCATTTATAGTCCGCTGTGATAAATGTCAAAGAACCGGGAATATAGGAAGGAAAGATGAGATGCCTCTTACGAACATATTGGAAGTTGAAATCTTCGACGTATGGGGGATTGATTTCATGGGTCCTTTTCCTACTTCTTTTGGCAAAAATTACATATTAGTATCCGTAGATTATGTTTCAAAGTGGGTGGAAGCAATTGCAACCCCGACAAATGATTCTAAAGTAGTTGTTAAGTTTTTAAATTCAATATTCTGTCGATTTGGAGTTCCTAGAGTTATGGTAAGCGATGATAGGGGTATTTTACCCCTATCTCTTAGCGTAATTTACGGGTTGATTTTGAATAAAATAAATAAGTTTAATTACAAAAATAAAGTGTTTTTGATAAAATAAAGAAATAAAAATAAATCTCGTACTTTCAGTTTATTTTCCTCGTTTTTGATTAATTTAGGAAATAAAAACGTCAAGCTAACCCGGCTCTCAAGATTTGTATTTCAGGTACGAGAAAGGAGCAAAAATCCACTACATATGCGGGGCGTATAATCCCCTACGCGGGGCGTGAAACATGGTGTCGGTAATGATTGCCTTATCCGCAGAAGCCATGTGAAACTGACTCAGCATACGCGGGGCGTATGCCACTCTACGCGGGGCGTATGACACATGTCGGCAATAATTGGCCTAATCCTGAAAGTCAGACTGCATTGTCTTCCAGAGTCAACTCTCCATACGCGGGGCGTATCACCATATACGCAGGGCGTAAAAGGCAGTTCTTCAACGTAAAAACTTCAGAGACTCAAACACGCGGGGCGTACTTCAGCTACGTAGGGCGTGTTTGAGACAACTAGACACGGAATTGGTCCACATGCAGGAGATTTCTGACGGAATGGGCATTTACGCGGGGCGTAGACCAATTTACGCGGGGCGTATCATGGGATTTCTGCACTCAATGATGTTGCTCCATACTTGTACTTTGTGAAATTACAAGCTTGCCCTTGCTTGATGTCTATAAATAGGAAGCTCTTGAACTTCATTTGACACCTTATGAACTAAGAAATAAATATACACTAGAGAGCAAAATATACTTGTTTTGTTACTTGTTGTAGTATAGATTCAATTTTTGTAGCTAAACTCTCCACCTCGAGAGCTTGTTCGGTTGTTCCGGCATTCCATCGAAGTTTCGCTCCACCATTTGTCACCAAGCTCGAGAGTTCCACCTCCACGACCTAGGAGACGGCTTTGAGTCCGGTTAGCTAGTTTCAAGGGCGGATTCTCCCCTTTTACGTGCTAATTAGCTTGTACTCTTCCTATGTACTAGGCTTGGTTGTATTCCATTTATATACATTTCATATTTATAATTTCATGATTTATAATCTATATTTCCCTTTACGTATTAGTGCTTGCTACTTGTTTTGATATTGATAATTGACTATTGTGTAAGAGAACGCGATTTCCGATGCCATTCGGGCTATCCTTAGGGAGTTATATAGGTGTTGCCCTACCGGAAGTGACAAACCGGAAACCGTAGGAATTGACAACCACGGAACTTATGGGCCCTAGTTTCTAATTCCCCCGCTTTAGACACGCCTTGACTAGGAATCACGTAGTCTAAGTGCTTCACGGGTCGGTCCTACTTCACTTAGTCGTCTTTGCAAGAGCGATTTACTATCCGTATACATTTAGAGTCATTATTTGTTGTGGTTATAACTTATCATATTCATCCCACTTCATAGAGTTTTAGCTACATAAATCTGTGTCGCCAATAGTTAGTGTGTAGTTGTGTCTTACTTTACCCCAAAGTAATCACCGCCTAAATAACATACGAAACCGAGTCGTCTAATACTTGTAATTATAAATCCCGTGGATTCGATACCCGGTCTTAACCGGATTATTACTTGATACGATGGGGTACACTTGCCCCTAAGTAGTCGTAGCGTCTAAGTAGAGTCAAGAGCAATTTATAAAGACCACATCCATAGACATAGCACATTCACCGCAACATACATTAATTCGTCGTAAGAAACTCTACCACTAGGCGTCGCGCTATCAAGTTTTTGGCGCCGTTGCCGGGGATTTATAATCTCCTACAATATTAGACAAAAACGTTTCATTGTTAGTTTAAGCATTCTTTTTGTATAAATTGTTTATATATACTTTGACTAACATTATTCTTTCTTGTTGATAACCTTTTATACTTCTTTTTACTTTATGCACACCCGATCGAAAAGTGATTCTCTTATTCCTATTGATCTCGAAATTGAACGTACTCTTTGTAGGATTCGAAAAGAGAGAATGGCAAATCTCAACGTTGAAGCTAACCAGCCCGAGATCAACCAAAGGGTGCCGGAACAACCCGTGAATAACGACCGTAATGGTGAAGGCAACGACACGCGTTCGATGTTGGAGATTCTTGCTCCACATCGTCCTCAAACCCGCCACGGAATCGTTGCCCCCACCATTCCGGCCGACACATTTGAAATAAAAACTAGCATGATCCAATTAATTCAACAATTCGGTCAATTCGGAGGGGAACCCCATGAAAACCCTAACGAACACCTTGATAAATTTCTTATGTGTGCCGAAACGTCACGGCAGAATAATGTACCAGTTGAGGCCGTCCAACTAAAGCTATTTCCTTTTTCTTTGACAGGACAGGCGTTGGAATGGTTGCACTCGTTAGAGGCGGGATCGATCACATCATGGAAGGAACTCGAGAAGGAATTCCTATCTTACTACTTCCCGCCCTCTAAAACGGTTAAATTGAGAAAAGATATCACTTCCTTTCGGCAACTCAGATACGAGGCCCTCCACTCAGCTTGGGCTAGGTTCCGAAAGCTGCTCCGAAGCTGTCCCCATCACGACATCCCTAAGCATGATTTAGTAAGTACTTTTTTATCATGGTCTAACACCGACTAATCGTGCAACCGTTGATTCCGCCGCAGGTGGGGATTTATTTCGCAAATCGGCAAGCGGGGCGTATGAGCTCATTCACGAATTGGCTAGGAAAAGCGTCCAATGGCAAGAAGATCGGCTTGCCGGACCCTCGCAACATCAAACCTTTGCCGTAGAAGACGAGGCTCCCACAATCTTCATGATCGAAATGAACAAGAAACTGGACGCCTTAATGACGCAAATGAGCCTCCAAAATTCAGCACAAGTCCTAATGTGCTCTCACTGTGGTGGTGGACACCAAGGTAAGGATTGTCAAGCCGGAAGCCCTTTTGCCGGTGACACCGAAAGCGTAAGTTATGTAGGGGGGCAACAAAGGTATAATTCTCATTATAACTCCTATCCTAACACGCATACTTATCACCACCATAACAATAATAATAGCGGAAGGAGGCTTCAACACATTCCATCTTATGATAACGAGCGGAATGTATTGAAGCCCCCGTCCGAACCCCATGGTAAATTTATGGAACAAGGGTTGGGCCAATTCCCTCATGACCAAGAAGGGCAAAAATCACAACCTCCTAGCAATGCGCAAGATGCAATGGTAATTGATCTGCTTAAAGAAATATCTTCCCGTCTTGCTAACAACAAAGCATTTTGCAGGGACTTGGGACAACAAGTGGCCCAATTAAGTCGCCAACAACAAGGGAGACAACATGGGTCTCCCCCGACTAACACCGAACAAAACCCGAGACCAAAAGATTGGGAGACCGCACAAGCAATAACTCTCCGTAGTGGTAAGGGTTTGGAACCACCGGTTCCAAAGGCGACTCCACCCGCTCCACAGGTAAGCAATGAATCGGAAGTGGTAAGCAACCCCGGTTCGGATCCAAAACCCTCAACTTCCTTGGATAAAAATAAAAATGTGTGTGACCCAATTGGAGCTTACGTGCCGAAGCTCCCTTTTCCACAACGACTTAAAAAGGAAAAATTGGACCACCAATACGGGAAGTTTTTGGAAATTTTTAAGAAACTTCACATTAACATCCCACTTGCGGAAGCATTGGAGCAAATGCCCACATATGCGAAGTTTCTTAAAGAAATCCTCGCCAAAAAGAGGAAGTTGGATTATAATGAGACGGTAGTGCTCACGAAGGAATGCTCCGCGATTATAACGAACAAACTCCCACCTAAACTCAAGGATTTAGGTAGTTTTTCTATCCCTTGCACGATTGGTAATGTTGAGTTTAGGAGAGCTTTATGTGATTTAGGTGCTAGCATCAATCTAATGCCTTTATCTGTATTCAGGAAGCTCGGCTTGGGAGAACCTAAGCCTACCAATATGACGCTTCAGCTGGCCGATAGATCCATTGCCCGGCCAAAAGGAATTGTGGAGGATGTCTTAGTGAAAGTGGACAAGTTCATTTTCCCCGCCGATTTTGTAGTGCTCGATATGGCGGAAGACGATTCGGTACCAATCCTCCTAGGATGACCATTCCTTGCAACAGGTAGGACTCTCATTGACGTCCACGAAGGTAAGCTTATCCTACGGTTGCAAGACGAAGAGGTAGAATTTAACGTGTATAAAACCATGAAATTTCCATCTAGTACCATGGCAGATTGTAATTCTGTAAATTTCGTGGATTCCATTGATCTTTTCGTTGAAGAATTTTGTGATAGGTCTCCCGCGGGAACCTCTTCGGAATTGGATGGTATTGAGCATTTGGATGAGGAGCCATTGAACAAGCCGTTTGAATACTCCTCCGAAATAGAACAATGTCTGTTGGCAAGGAGCCGGTTTGAGGGTTTAGACTGGGATAGCAAAGCAAAGCTGAAGACCTCCCTTGAGGAACCTCCAACTTTGGAACTCAAACCCTTGCCTCCTAATTTAAAATACGTATTTTTGCAACCTCCTAATTTCTTACCGGTTGTTATTTCTTCGCTTTTGACAGCGGAAATGGAGGAAGCATTAATTGCGGTATTACAAAAACATAAAGACGCATTTGGGTGGACCATTCACGACATAAAAGGGATCAGCCCCACCATTTGCACACACCGCATCTTTATGGAGGATAAAGTCAAGCCCTCCGTGCAGCCGCAACGACGGCTTAACCCCAATATGAAAGAGGTAGTGAAGGCCGAGGTAATCAAACTCCTCGATGCAGGTATAATCTTTCCTATCTCCGATAGTCCATGGGTTAGCCCGGTCCAATGTGTTCCTAAAAAGGGGGGGCACAACGGTGACGGAAAATGATCAAGGGGAATTAATCCCCACACGGAAAGTAACCGGGTGGCGAGTATGCATTGATTATAGAAAACTTAACGAAGCCACCCGAAAAGATCATTTTCCCTTGCCGTTCATCGACCAAATGTTGGAAAGAATGGCGGGTCATAAATTCTTTTGCACCCTCGATGGCTTATCCGGTTATATGCAGATTCCCGTCGATCCTTCGGATCAGGAAAAAAACGACATTCACTTGTCCGTATGGGACATTTGCATATAGGCGGATGCCATTTGGGCTTTGTAACACCCCCGCCACCTTTCAAAGGTGCATGACAGCTATATTCTCTGAAATGATTGAGGATTTCATGGAAGTCATGGATGATTTTTTTGTTTTTGGGTCGTCCTTTGAAATTTGTTTAAGTAATCTTGATAAGGTCCTCCAACGTTGCGAAGACACTAACCTTGCGCTCAGTTGGGAAAAATGTCAATTTATGGTTCAAGATTGCATTGTTTTGGGACACAAGGTGTCTGGGGAGGGGATCGAGGTCGACCCGACCAAGATCGAGGTAATTGAAAAACTACCTCCACCAATCAACGTTAAGGGAATTCGGAGTTTCTTGGGTCATGCGGGGTTCTATAGACGATTCATCAAGGATTTCTCTAAGATAGCAACCCCCTTGACCCAACTCCTTACAAAGGATGCGGAATTTAGTTTTTCCCCCGAATGTTTACTTGCATTTAATACGCTAAAGGAAAAACTAGTTAATGCACCTATCATGGTGAAACCCAATTAGAGCCTCCCCTTTGAACTCATGTGTGATGCGAGTGATTTGGCTGTAGGCGCTTGTTTGGGCCAACGGGTGGATAAACTCTTTCGCCCTATCTATTATGCGAGCAAAACGCTCAATGAGGCCCAACAAAACTATTCCATCACGGAAAAGGAGATGTTTGCCGTTGTCTTTTCTTTCGATAAATTTAGGTCATATCTTGTGTTATCCAAAATTATCGTATACACTGACCACGCAGCTCTCAAGTACTTGATGACTAAGCAGGACGCCAAACCACGCTTGATACGGTGGATCCTACTCCTACAAGAATTCGACATCGAAATCAAAGATAAAAAATGAGTGGAGAATGTTGTGGCCGATCATCTCTCTCGCTTACAAGGCGAGCAAGGCGAATCTTCGGAAGCTGTTGAGATTAAGGAGACCTTTCCCGACGAAGCACTCTACGCGGTAACATCTTTGCCTTGGTATGCCGATATGGCAAACTACAAAGCCGGTAATATTCTTCCCCCGCACCTTACATATGAGCAGCGTAAGAAATTCTTTCACGATGCTAAGCATTATTTTTGGGAAGAACCCTATCTGTTCAAATCTTGTGCCGATAACATTATCTGTAGGTGTATACCGGAAGAAGAGGTTAATCATATGCTACATATGTGTCACACCCAAGAGCCGGGGGGCCATTTTGGCCCTAGTCGGACTATGGCAAAAGTCTTACAATGTGGGTTTTATTGGCCTACTTTGTCCAAAGATTCCCAAGACTTCGTCAAATCATGTGACGCTTGTCAAAGGAGCGGAAACATTTCCCGAAAACACGAAATGCTCCAACAAGGGATCTTAGTTTGCGAACTTTTTGACGTTTGGGGGATAGACTTCATGGGACCTTTCCCTAAGTCGCATAACAATGCTTACATTCTTGTAGCGGTTGACTATGTCTCCAAATGGGTGGAGGCCGTTGCCTTACCTTCAAACGACTCTAAGGCGATAGGGAAATTTATAAAGAAAAACATTTTCACTCGGTTCGGAACCCCTCGGACTATCATTAGCGATGGGGGTTCCCACTTTTGCAACCGACAATTCGATCAACTCTTACTTAAATATGGGGTTGCACACCGAGTCTCTACACCCTACCACCCGCAAACTAGTGGGCAAGTTGAGGTTTCTAACCGAGAGTTAAAACGTATTTTAGAAAAAACGGTTAATTCCTCTAGAAAAGACTAGAGCTTGAAGCTCGATGATGCTCTTTGGGCTTACCGCACGGCGTTTAAGACGCCCATCGGGATGTCCCCTTATCGTCTAGTTTTTGGAAAATCATGCCATTTGCTCGTGGAATTGGAACATAAAGCCTATTGGGCGCTGAAATTTTTAAATTTTGACATGCAGGCTGCGGGAGAACACCACCTCCTTCAACTCAATACTCTTGATGAACTCCGTTTAGGGTCATACGAAAATGCCAAACTCTACAAAGAACGTACCAAGCGGTGGCACGACAAGCACATCCAAGTTCGGGAGTTCAACAAGGGGGATCAAGTTCTCCTCTACAATTCTCACCTCCGGTTATTTCCCGGAAAATTGAAAAGTCGGTGGTCGGGACCATACACCGTCATCAATGTACACCCCTCCGGAGCATGCGAAATCCAAGGTTCCGACAATACAACCCTACGGGTCAATGGCCACCGTCTAAAGATATACCGCGGCGGCGTTTTTCCACAACAAGGCGAAACCACACTCCTCGCACCACCGTAAGCTTGCACATCGCAAAGGAAAGTCGAGCTACTCCGACTCTAAACATAGCATTGGTTTGACTCTCTCAAACTCCCTGTATATATCTGTTCAATTTTTCTTTGTTTTCTTCGTTTCACTTCCCAGCCATGGAAAGCCAAATCCCAATTCGACACAATACGCGGGGCGTCTTCCTATGCACACCCCGTGTCTTTGTGCCTCTGATCCAAAATTCTACAAGAAACACCTTTTACGCAGGGCGTACCCCCTCTTACGCCCCGCATATAAGTTCCTTTCCGTGGTTCCTAAAGTTTGGAAACTCAAACACGCGGGGCGTCCCCTGTTACACCCCGCGTATTTGAGTCTCTGACTCCAAAAAGAATAAAAACACCACCTTACGCGGGGCGCTCTCCCTATTACACCCCGCGTATTTGAGTCTCTGACTCAAAACGCATTAAACATGCTACCCTACGCGGGGCGCCCCCCTGGGCACGCCTCGCGTAGGGCCCCTGACCACTTAGGGTCTTCTTCTTTCCCTTCCTTAGCTTTATTTTTGTTTTTGTTTTTATTTTAGTTTCTTTTTGCAACGCCCTTGGAATAGGCGTCATTATAAATAACGCGGAGGGACGTGCAACCCCGCACTTAACGTTTGTTTTGCACTACCAAAAACAAAAATAAAAATTTAATAACAATAAAATAATTAAACTAATTTATTTACTCTTTTAAATTTTCCCGACACATTACCCCTCCTTCGGAAATTAATTAAAGTTCTGTTATTTGTCATCAAAAGTAAAAACGTCGGAACATAAAGGAATGATTCGATTAAGAAATTTTAGTCTTGATCTTAAAGTTCGGTAATTTGTGCAAAGCTTAGGTTAGTACTAAACTAAGGCATTGAGTCTTAACCCAAATGTTATCTCCATAATGAACTTTAAAAAGGCAATAAAAAGGGGATAGTTGAGAATTTAGCGAAGACTTGATAGTACACAATTTAAACCCGAATCTTTGTGAGGTATATTTGAGCCTAAAAGAGTTCGTGCGAGAACTCTAATTCTTTCATAATTTTTCGAGAGCTTTGACTTCACTCGACTCATAGAATTTGCATCTAATACCGGGTTAAGTACACTTATTGTGGTAAAAAGGCAATAGATGATAAACCGAACCCACTTAGGCTAATTTTTCTTAATTTATTTTTCTTGTTTTCATTAAACATTAGGAAACCCCCTCGAGCCTATTAACCAACTTTTTTTGTTAATACCCTCTTAACATTTAACCCTTTTTCCTCTTGTTTAATTACCGACATAATCAAGTTGCACCCGAATTACCCGAAATAAGTCACGGCCTTAGCAAATGAGCACCATTAGCTCTCAAAATATTGTTTTTGTGCCTTTATCAAAACAAAGGATACAATAAAAGATAAAAAGGCATTCTCAAAGCTCCACCCGAGCAATTTTGAAGTACGTCTTGTAAAATTCGCCAAGGCCAAAATAAGCAATGATACGGTGCAATCACAAAACGGTATTTTTGAACTCGAGGTTCTTTAAACTAACCACTAAAGTAGCCATCCACATTACAACCCCCCTCCGGGTTCATTTTTAATATTGCCTAACCATATTTTAGGAGGAAAAACCCGGATAAAAATGCAAATTCAACGTGATCTCGAGTAAGTGCAAAGAAGAGTGCTAAAACACCGACCCACCTAAAATTGAGCGTAAGAGCGAAATCCCTTGGTGAGGTACTATCGGGTTCTCAAAAGGTAATCAACCCCCGTTAATATTGCCTATTAAATCTTGATCATGGAGGTTTCAAACAAGTTTTTGTACTCAATTGTTTGCGTAGGTACTTACCGAGACCTTTGCACAAAACCATAACTTTGAAATCACGCACTTGGCAAAACCAACCTTCGGTTTGTTTCTCAATTTTCTCAATCCCTTGTCTTTCGATTTCTTTTACTTGAGGACAAGTAAAACTTTAAAGTCCGAGGAGGTTTGATAGGGGTATTTTACCCCTATCTCTTAGCGTGATTTACGGGTTGATTTTGAATAAAATAAATAAGTTTAATTACAAAAATAAAGTGTTTTTGATAAAATAAAGAAATAAAAATAAATCTCGTACTTTCAGTTTATTTTCCTCGTTTTTTATTAATTTAGGAAATAAAAATGTCAAGCTAACCCGGCTCTCAAGATTTGTATTTCAGGTATGAGAAAGGAGCAAAAATCAACTACATATGCGGGGCATATAATCCCCTACGCGGGGCATGAAACATGGTGCCGGTAATGATTGCCTTATCCGCAGAAGCCATGTCAAACTGACTCAGCATACGCGGGGCGTATGCCACTCTACGCGGGGCGTATGACACATGTCGGTAAGAATTGGCCTAATCCTGAAAGTCAGACTGCATTGTCTCCCAGAGTCAACTCTCCATACGCGGGGCGTATCACCATATACGCGGGGCGTAAAAGGCAGTTCTTCAACGTAAAAACTTCATAGACTCAAACACGTGGGGCGTACTTCAGCTACGCAGGGCGTGTTTGAGACAACTAGACACGGAATTGGTCCACATGCAGGAGATTTCTGACGGAATGGGCATTTACGCGGGGCGTATCATGGGATTTCTGCACTCAATGATGTTGCTCCATACTTGTACTTTGTGAAGTTACAAGCTTGCCCTTGCTTGATGTCTATAAATAGGAAGCTCTTGAACTTCATTTGACACCTTATGAACTAAGAAATAAATATACACTAGAGAGCAAAATATACTTGTTTTGTTACTTGTTGTAGTATAGATTCAATTTTTGTAGCTAAACTCTCCACCTCGAGAGCTTGTTCGGTTGTTCCGGCATTCCATCGAAGTTCCGCTCCACCATTCGTCACCAAGCTTGAGAGTTCCACCTCCACGACCTAGGAGACGGCTTTGAGTCCGGTTAGCTAGTTTCAAGGGCGGATTCTCCCCTTTTACGTGCTAATTAGCTTGTACTCTTCCTATGTACTAGGCTTGGTTGTATTCCATTTATATACATTTCATATTTATAATTTCATGATTTATAATCTATATTTCCCTTTACGTATTAGTGCTTGCTACTTGTTTTGATATTGATAATTGACTACTGTGTAGGAGAACGCGATTTCCGACGCCATTCGGGCTATCCTTAGGGAGTTATATAGGTGTTGCCCTACCAGAAGTGACAAACCGGAAACCGTAGGAATTGACAAGCCACGGAACTTACGGGCCCTAGTTTCTAATTCCCCCGCTTTAGACACGCCTTGACTAGGAATCACGTAGTCTAAGTGCTTCACGGGTCGGTCCTACTTCACTTAGTCGTCTTTGCAAGAGCGATTTACTATCTGTATACATTTAGAGTCATTATTTGTTGTGGTTATAACTTATCATATTCATCCCACTTCATAGAGTTTTAGCTACATAAATCTGTGTCGCCAATAGTTAGTGTGTAGTTGTGTCTTACTTTACCCCAAAGTAATCACCGCCTAAATAACATATGAAACCGAGTCGTCTAATACTTGTAATTATAAATCCCGTGGATTCGATACCCGGTCTTAACCGGATTATTACTTGATACGACGGGGTACACTTGCCCCTAAGTAGTCGTAGCGTCTAAGTAGAGTCAAGAGCAATTTATAAAGACCACATCCATAGACATAGCACATTCACCGCAACATACATTAATTCGTCGTAAGAAACTCTACCACTAGGCGTCGCGCTATCAAGCGACGGTGGTACTCATTTCGTAAATAGAGATTTTGAGTCACTTATGAAAAAATACGGAGTACACCACCGTATCTCTACGTCGTACCATCCTCAAACGAATGGTCAAGCGGAAATTTCAAATAGAGAACTCAAATGGATACTTGAGAAAACAGTTTCGTCTTCTAGAAGAGACTGGGCACATAAACTTAATGATGCATTATGGGCATACCGTACTGCATTTAAAACACCTATCGGAATGACACCTTATAGATTAGTCTATGGTAAAGCTTGTCATTTGCCGGTTGAATTAGAACATAAAGCATATTGGGCTATAAAAACCCTTAATTATGATTCTCAAAGTGCAGGGAAAAAGCGTTTGTTCGACTTAAACGAGTTGGATGAATTACGCTATTTGTCCTACGAAAATGCAAGAATTTATAAGGAAAAAGTTAAAAAGTGGCATGATGCCAAAATCGAAATTAAAAACTTTAATGTTGGGGATAAAGTCTTACTTTTTAATTCGAGATTAAAGTTATTTCCAGGTAAGCTAAAATCTAGATGGACTGGACCATTTTTGGTTGTTAAAACATTTGATTACGGAACTTTGGAGCTAGAAAAATCCAATGGCGAACGATTTAAGGTTAATGGTAACCGTTGCAAGATTTATTTTGACGGAGCTCCAATTCAAGCAATTGAATCCGTGGTTAAATTCTATGAAAATTAATTTATTTAGTTTTCATGTTTTTAATTTATAGTTTTTCTTCTTTTATGTTCATAGTTTTTATTCTTTTTCTTTTTAATTTATTTATTTTTATTTTTAATTTTATTTACTTTGATTTTTTTTTTGTGTACAAATGAGTTTTGTTAATATTAAAATTTTAATTCAGTCATGTTTTGAAAATTTCATTAAGTATTAAGTGTTATTGAGAAATTAAATATGCAAAATCTCAGTTGAGATTTTCCATGTTTCATGATTTGGAAATCTCAGTTGAGATTCCGAAAATCTCAGTTGAGATTCCGAAAATCTCAGTTGAGATTCCGAAAATCTCAGTTGAGATTTTCTGTCTTTTTGCAATTGAAATAACTGTAAGGAATTACAGTCTTCTTTCTTTAAAATTTCTGTCAGTTGAATCGAAGAGGTATCACTTTGGCACCTTTTTCTTTTTAACAGACACAACCTTTCACTTATAGGTCTTATATATTCCTGTAGGATCAGCCTTCTTCCATTTCATTTTATCTTTCTGAATTTCTTTCTCAAATTCTCAAATCCTGCAGACTTCATTTTTTTCTCTCTCACAGACATGACTAAGTCTTTGAAAAATGTTCAAAAACACACTTCTGCTCAAAGCGGGAAAGTTGATATCTCTGATCGTTATGGTGCATGGTTTCTCATTTATAACCATGACGAAGGGAAACATTTTCTGCAGTTCAGATATGCTCAATTCTTTGGCATGATGTATATGGACGAGTTTCTGAACGAGGAACTCGGGATAAGCGAAGACATTGATCGCTATCTTACTAATTTGGGTTGGACCAAATTTGTTTCTATGAAATTTCCTATAATTGGAAATTGGGTTCTGGAATTTTTATCCACTGTTCGATTTGTCAATAAGAGACGTGTTCGTCTTAGTTTTTGTTGTGAGGGGCAGGTCTTCACTTTTGGATATCCAGAACTACATAATTGGTTTGGATTTCCACCCCGAGACACAACTCAACACCATCCTAGAAGGGATATGACTTCTAGAGATATATGGAGGATGTTAACAGGATTTTGGAGATTCAATTCACGTCTTGCCTTCAACAAATCCATCAATTCTAATTCCATGATGTATCTACATAAATTCCTCTGTCACAGCCTTTTTGGTCGAGTCAGTAGCAATTTTGTGAAAGATACTGATCTCTATGTGTTGGGCGACATTTTCCAAGGCAACTCAGTGAACTCCTCGAAGATTCTAATGGAGGGGTTAGTTGCCGCTTCCCGTTCGAAGAACCGGAAGATTGGGTTCGCCAACATCATTTGTGGAATCATACAAGGAGCCAAGGGAACCATTTCTGTCCCTTGGACTGATACGGAACCATTCCCTATTATAGACTACGAGTTCTTGGAGAATGAAGGGCTTGTAAAACGAGTTTTTCGTTCTGGTCCAACATTCCTTTCTGCACCAGAGAGGCAAATCTTCATTCAAACGAAGATTAACATGGCCAATGCACGTCGTCTGTCAACTACTTAGGGATATCATATGAGTTTCTGTTTGGTTTTATAATATATATGCGTGTTTATATTTTGTGTTTTTAGGAGTAAGATTTTTTTTATGTAATATATAATATGGTATTGTTTCTATTTTAGATTATAATAAATAAAAGTGCATTAATTATTTAGTTTATTTCTTTTATTTAAGGAACAACCCTTGGTTTTCCTTTAATTTAATGTTTCGGTTTTGTTTATCTCAGTTTCAGGGATTAATATTCACATTAATGTCACTTAATTATAAGAGGAATTGGTTTAGAAGTGTTAAAATCATCAAAAACAGTCCCAATTTTACCCAGAATTTCCAAAATCTCAGTTGAGATTCTAAATTCTCAGTTGAGACAGCAAGAGGACCACTTTCAGCAAAAATTTCGACCCCCTACGTACTTGCTGTCGCGACTGAGATTTTGAAAATCTCAGTCGCGACTTGCGACTTCCAGTCACGGGATTAGGGGCGAATTTTACCTCTTTTCCTATTCCTACTCTATATACTTACCTTTTCATCTATCCTAATCAACACCTATTACTTACACCTATTTAAATCACCTCTTTTTACACCATTCAATCATCTTTTTTCTTCCCAATACCAAGATTCACTCATCTTCCCCATAAATCTTTACCCTATTCATCTTCTTCTTCCCTAATTCACCACCCTTATCTTTTACTCTTCCTTCCATCCTTTCATATTTTCATCTCCTTCACCCAAATTTCACTAAACAAAAATACCTAGACAAAAGACCGTTGCTAACAAAACCAAGGCCACTAAAGTCAATCGATTACGGGTTCAATATGGAGCACCGTTCGATATTACGACGGAAGCCGAAGGACGCAAATATCGCCGATTTTCTAATAGCCAAATAGAGTTCGTCGACATGCTTTTTCTTGACACCGATATGGTAAACACACTTTCTTTTACCGAACGTATTGATGAATATCTTTCCATTCTTGGTTGGAAACGATTTTCTAGTATGCGTTTTCCTAGTCTTAAATCACATATTATTGAGTTTTTGGTTACTCTAACCTATGACAAGAAGAAAGGAGTTCTCTCTTTTCGGAATGATGGAGTTTGTTATGACATTGGGTATGCGGCCATGAACCGTTGGTTTGGTTTTCCTACTCGGAATTTTTATTCCAAACCAAAGCCTTTTGATTCACACACGGTTTGGCAATCTTTAACCGGTTTAGATGTTTTTAATCCTAAGAATACATCTAGTAAGCTACTTAAGGATGATTGTATCTTTTTCTTTCACAAGTTTTTATCATTTTCCTTATTTGGTCGGGTTGAAAGTTCAAAAGTGCAAGTTCGTGATTTGGTTGTGTTAGATGCTATTTTTAAAGGTTTGACCATTGATAGTATCGAGATGATATTTACTAATTTAGTTCGAGCTTCCAAGTCCCGCAATAAGCAAGTGCCTATGGGTAATTTAATTACCGGCATTGTTTTGGGTGCTCGGGGTGAATTAGTAGATTATCAAAATATGCCTCATGTTGGTTTACCTTTCTTGGATCTCACGGCACTTCAAAGGGCCAATTTATTGAAGAAAATGGGACCGCCCGCCTTTATATCTTATGCGGATCGCACAAGACGTGTTTTTGCTACCATGGGTAGTGAAGCCTCGAGTTCTCAAGGTTTGGGTGCCCAAGATGATGAAGAGGATGATGAAGAGGAATTTGATGAAGAAGAGGAGGAGGAGGAGCATGTTGATGTTAATGCCACCGAGCAAGCAAATGTGGAACCAACTGTTGATGAACAAGTTGGATGGCAACGTGTTTTGACACAAATGAACGAGCATAACCGTCACATGAATTTGCGGTTGGATGAAGTCGTTGCCAACAATACCGAAATGAGTTCGAGGATAAACACGGTGGATGCCAATATCACTACATTGAGACGTGAGCACAAATCTACTCATCGCCGGTTGCTATATTTCTTCCGACGCCAAGGAGTTGAGACTACGCCTTCTCCACCGAGTTCACCTTGATAGGTTTTATCCTTTCTATCTTTTACCTCATTTTCGTTATTATGTTTTATTCGGTTTGGTACAATATTTTTAATTATGTTTGGTATAATTATTTTTATTATTCTGTTTGAATGTTATCATACTATATTTTTAATTCTAATTCGTCTGGTTTATTTCATACTATTTTTCGTGTTTTATCGCTTTTTGCACCAATGAGGACATGGTCCAAATTAAGTGTGGGAGGAGATATTTCATATTCATTTTAATTTACGAATGAATGCAACGAATGAGAAATATCTAAATTGAATGCTATTTATTTATTTAAGTATAAATGCATGTTGTTATTCAAATTTTAAGTAAACTACATAATGCAACATTTTTCAAAAACAAATGCAACATTTTTATATAAAGTGCAACATTTTTTTTTTAAAATAATAGCTATTTTTCATAAACATATATTTTTGTTAAGTATATATTTTTCATAAGTTTCAAACAAGTCAACTTTCAAAATAATGTTAAGCATATTTTAAGGTTATCATTATTGTTAGAAATAATATTTCTATACGGGCTATATTTTTACAAATATTTTTACAAATCTCCGATACGATTTTATCAAAAACGTCTCAAGTAAATGTATATAAGTAAAATTTCTTTAATTTCAAATCTCTATTTTATATCATGAATTCATGATAAATATAAATCTTATTTTCAATTTTCAATTAGGTTTATAGGCATAAATCAAACTAACAACTTTAGCTTCTTAGCTCGATATGATTTTTTGTCATACATTAAAAACCAATTGAAGTTTTTAAGGAAACTTTAGCCATAATACATATTGAACCTAAGTCAATATAGGATGAATGTGCTATTTTTCTTTTCCCAATTTATAATTTTTATAACTCGTGTTAATTAAATCAAGTAGTCGTATTCTTAACTTTTGGTCACGGTTGAGACCAACCTTATCACAATCGAGGTATTAAAGGGAAGAACATTAAGTACCGTTTACTTTTGGCCACGATTGCGACCACCCTTATCACGGTCGAGGTATGAAAGGAACGTTAGAAATTAAAGCAAAATTAAACGTGTTTAAAGTTTTAAGTAACGATTGCGTCCACCCATGGCATGGTTGGTACCTCTTAAACGAACACAAAAGCGAATTAATTCATATAAAGTCACGGTCGAGACCACCCTTATCACGGGCGTGACTAAGCAAATATATTAAACCTAAGTCCTTAATAAATCTATATTTGTAATAGTTTAGGTTTGGGAAAGGAAATTTTGTGCTTAGAAATGCCTTGAGACGAAAGATTCGAAAAACATGCGTGCTTACACCGTCCCGAATACTTCAATATAAAAATTGAAATACAAGACGAGTAATATATCTCTTTTACACTAGCTAGTTTGATACTTTGCATATAAATTTACCATGAAGAGTTTATCTTTCGGTTTAACTAATTTAAAGAGGAATATATGGATATATGTTCTATTTATAAAAGAGATTGAGTAAAGAATAAATTCAGTGAAATTTTGCTCGGGACTAGCAAAAGCTTAAGTGTGGGAGTTTGTTAAGCCCAAAATATACCTAAAATATCATATATAAATACGTTAAATTTACATTGAAATCGTGCTAATTATGTTCATTTGGAATACTTTTACGTCTTTATTTACTTCTTTGATGCAAGGTACTTAATTATTTGGTTAAATCCAAATAGGAGCTAAAACGGAGCTAAAATGGAGGAAAAACCTAAAAAACGTACCAAGAATGCATATCAGCCAGAAGAACGCTCAAGGAGGACGAGAAGCAGTCGAAGAGACAGGGAGATAACTCTCTATCGCGACTGAGATTTTCATAATCTCAGTCGCGACTTACGAAAGGCGTCACGGAAGAAGAACAAAATCTTCAACTCGCCCCTGTACCCCCTGTCGCGACTGAGATTTTCAGAATCTCAGTCGCGACAGCGAAGTATTCTTCATATAATTCACATGTTTTAATCCGAGAAACGCGACTGTTCGTTTGGATAAAAGCGACCCTTCACCAGCGGACACGACCCATCATTTACAACCCTTCAACAACTATAAATAAGTGATCCATTTCAGAAATTAAGAGGTTGGAAAAGTTAGAGAAATTAGAGAAGAAAGTTATTATGTTGAGTTTCTGATTCAGAAAAGAATCAGAAAGTTAGATTTCATTTCTGTGTAAACAAACTTGCTGTACACAAGTTGTTATTAGATTAGTTATAAACACAGTATTAGTTTAGTTTCTAAGGTTGATCAGAGACAAGTTTTCATTCTGGTAGTGGACTGACCAGTCTCTATTCTGAAGATTCAGCGAGAAGAATTGACGGCTGAAGCGTATGAGGTCTGACAAACCTACGGAGTTTGAGGGAAAGATTGACAACCCGGATCTCAAAGTTTTCGTTGCAATGCTATCCAAGTTTCTACTTCTCTGTTAACTTGTGAAGATTCACATTTCATTAACGATATACTTATTTATTCAATACATTCTTTCTGTTGTTATTTTGATATTGTTCTGACAATATGATTTTCAAAATGATAAATTGGTGTTTTTATTAAAACGTTCTATTCCATCTTATTCATATAAGAACTTTGTTGAACACTTGACAGATTTAGTTTTTATGGATGACATGATCGCTGATCGCGGCTTATCAGACATAAAATACTAGTTTGATTAAGGTAGCAATCTGCTCCGATCTAGAGAGATTTCTACGGTTCAAAGCCATTTAATTGAGTAAATCCTTATATTGTTACATGTCCATAATCTTTCCAAAGTTAAAGTTGTTTTCTTTGCTTTATGAAAATTAGTTTTATACCTTCTATTTATTCCAATTACGGAAGTATCTGTCTTGTAATCAAAATCTCAAGACGGAACTGTTCTCTAAACTCGATATAATACTTCAATCTAATCCTAATTTACCAAAACCAATTCCATCAACTAAACGTATTTCTTTTATTAAACCTAAACACGTGATTAAAACCGAATTAAATAAAGTTTTAGTTAAAAAGCGTTCCCTGTGGGTTCGATATCTTTTATTACTACAAACGTATACCGTGCACTTGCGGAAATCGCTCAACAAGTGACACCTCAGCTCCATCGTTACTGTTTTATATTATATATAGATAGATATGCACAGAATTAGAGAGATTTTAGGGATTAATTTAAATTAGGGAAAAGTACAAAAATAAACCTTGTGGTTTTGGCCCACTTTCGAACTGCACCCATGTGGTTTAAAAGTTTGCAAAGTGGTACCATGTACTTCATTCTGTTAGCAAACACATATCAAATTGACTAACGGTGTTAAAAAGTCAAAGAAAAAAGAGTTAATTTGGTCCTTATATTTATTTATTTTTATAAATTGACCCCCCTATTATCTAATTATCACAAACAAACCCTAAAATAAAAAATAAAAATCACATATACCATCATATATAGATTTAAATTATGTAGAATTTTTAGATATAGATATGCAGAAAATTAGAGAGATTTTAGGGATTAATTTAAATTCTGTAGAACTCTTAGATATAGTACGGATAAAATAATCTTTTTATAAATAAATATAATAATATAATTAAAGTTAATATATTATATTATGTTTTTTATCAGTAAAAAAGGAGGAAGTGACACCTCAGCTCCAACGTTACTGTTTTATATTATATATATATAGATATATAGATATGTAGAGAATTAGAAAGATTTTAGGGATTAATTTAAATTATGTTGAACTTTTAGATATAGATATGGAGAGCATTAGAGAGATTTTAGGGATTTGATTTAAATTATGTAGAAGTCTTAGATATATTACGGATAAAATAATCTTTTTTATAAATAAATATAATAATATAACTAAAGTTAATATATTATATTTTTTATCAGTAAAAAAGGAGGAAGTGACACCTCAGCTCCATCATTGCTGTTTTATATTATATATAGATTTAAATTATATTGAACTTTTAGATATAGATATGCAGAGCATTAGAGAGATTTTAGGGATTTGATTTAAATTCTGTAGAAGTCTTAGATATAGTACGGATAAAATAATCTTTTTTATAAATAAATATAATAATATAACTAAAGTTAATATATTATATTTTTTATCAGTAAAAAAGGAGGAAGTGACACCTCAGCTCCATCGTTACTGTTTTATATTATATATAGATATAGATATAGATATGCAGAGAATTAGAAAGATTTTATGGATTAATTTAAATTATGTAGAACTTTTAGAACGTGTGTATTGCCGCCGCTGCTTCGCCATCGTCTCTCTCGACTGAATACCGTTGGGTAACCGCCGCCGCCGGTGCTACCCTGGCTGCGTCGTCGCCAATCGGTGGTCTCCGGTGAGAGTGGTCCTTCCAATTTCAGTGAAGGTTAGTCTCTGGGTGGGAGAGTTGTGTTGTTTTTGTTGAAATTTGTGATTCCGTTTTTAGATTCGGTTTGGCTTTGAGGCGATCTCGTTTTTTCTAGACCTTGATTCAGTATTGATGTTTAGCCTCTGATTTTGGATGACCTATGCTGCTATGTGATTTCTGGTTTTACGTTTTGGCTGTGTCTTGTGCTTTGAGGCGTTTTCTGGTTTTGTGATGTCTGTGTGGTTTTCGATTTAGATTTTGATTTGGGCTTGAGGTGATTTTGTCTTTCTTGATCTTGATATCACTGCTCAGGGGCAGAGATTTTTCTTGAGCCGGATTGCGTGGCTCAGGGGCAGCGATTTTCTTTGAGGAGCTTTGGGGTTTCTGGAATTCATAAATTGGGGATTCTCCCTGGTTTGGTTTTAATTGAGACAGCTGTTGTTGGGGGTATTCAGAAATGGAAGGGGAATTAGAGAGGCTCAGAATAGAAGGAGATGAGGGAGGTCATCTTGACTTGATTACACCGTCGGCTCCAGTGGTGGTGTTTGATACAGGGCTCCGATTCTTAGGAAGATTTGTGGCGGACAGACCACTCAACTTCTTGAGTATGAAAAACAGGATGGCGGTTCTATGGAGACCAATGAGAGGGGTCGAAATTCAAGAGGTAAGCACTAACCTCTACTCTTTTGAATTTTTTCATCCGATGGATAGGGATAGGGTGATTGCTGGAGGTCCGTGGTCATTTGACAATTACATATTGATTATGAATGTATGGAGTTGGGGTGTGCATATAGATGATGTGAATTTATTGAATTACTCTATTTGGGTGCAAATTTATGGGCTTCCTGTGGGGACTATGTCTGAAATAGTTGGTAAACAACTGGGAAATTTCTTAGGGACCTTTGAGGAGTATGATATAAACAATAATTCTGGTATCCACAGACAGTTTATGCGTATCAGAGTCAGTCTAAATAGTGACCGTCCGTTGAAAAGGTTTAAAAAACTAAGAAGTACTGGAAATGTGTGGGCCTTAGCTACGTTAAAATATGAGTGGCTATGGATTTTTTGCTATGTTTGTGGTTGTCTGGGGCATACAGAACGTTTCTGTGAGAGAGTTTTCAATATGCAGGGGGGTGAGATCCAGAGAGAGTGGGGGGAATGGCTTAAAGCCCTAGTAAGAAGAGGGGGAGATAACAGTGGGGCAAAATGGCTAATAGATAGAAGTGTGGTAGGGGGGATGAGGGGTTTGGGAAGTGGAAGGGGAGGGGGACCGGGAGCTTTGAGGGATATAACTAACACAAGGGGAGGGAAGGGAGTGAGGGGGACGACCAAGCAAGTAAGAGATGGGGAGAGAGAAATTATGATATGTCCTTTCACAGGGCCTCTCTTTAAGCCTCTAGCGAATGATGAGGGTAAGGAAAAATGGGGTGAGGAGGAGGGAGATAAGGGGGAAGACACTGAGATGGAAATAAATGATATTAGAAAGAGAAGAAGGGAGGATAAGGGGAAGGGAAGGGAGGGGGAGGGAGAGGGAGAGGATAGGCAGGAGGGGGAAGTCTCTGTTCTTGGAAAGGATAAGGGGAGTTCCACAGATATTGGTTCGGCGAGCCCTAAAGAACAGGGCCGCCGGGGGGAATGAGTTGCTTAAGCTGGAACTGTCGTGGCCTGGGAAACCACCGGGCAGTTCGCTCCTTAAGGAGCTTGTTTCGTCCCAATGCCCTAACATTGTATTTTTTATGGAAACACTAGTAGAGGATCAGAGAGTAAGTTTGCTAAAACAACAGTTAAAGTTTGAGGGAGCATTCCCCGTCAGTAGAAGAGGCCGTAGTGGAGGGTTAGCTTTGTTGTGGAAAGCAGGGACTCAGGTGGTGATCAAAAGTTTTTCTGATCATCATATTGAGGCAATTATCACTAATTCTCCTCAGGGGGATTGGAGATTGGTGGGCTTCTATGGGTTTGCTGATCGTAGCAGGCATGTCGAGTCGTGGGAATTACTGAGAAGATTAGCCAGGGATGATTCTGTCCCCTGGGTAGTGATTGGAGATTTTAATTATATTCTGAACTCTGATGAAAAGATGGGTGGAGCGGTATACCCTAACCCCTTAATGCAGGAGTTTGCTAAAACAATTGATGAGTGTGGTCTAAGCGAACTGATTCTGAACGGTAACCGTTTTACTTGGGAAAGAGGTAGAGGGTCCGAACTCTGGGTTAGAGAAAAACTGGACAGGGGTTTTGCTTCGGCTGAGTGGCTGAATCGATTTGACAACCATTACCTCAAAACTTGTATGACTGGGTATTCAGATCACCTTCCGCTCTTTCTCCATCTGGAAAGGGAGAGAAGTAGAGTAGAGAAAGGAGATTTCATTTTGAGGAGGCTTGGCTTAAAGAGCAGGATTTCAATAATCTGGTTAGAGGTCACTGGAGAAGCCAGAGGGGAAAACCAGTTCAGGAAAATTTGGAGGAGTGTGTGCAAAAAATGGCAGTGTGGGGAAAAAGTTTCAATATGCGATTCAAAAGCCAAATTAGAAAATGGAGGACCCAAATGGAAAGATTTCATGGTAGTAGAAATAGGGATTCCATTGCCGCCTATTTCCTAGCCAAACGAAAACTTAATGATACCCTGGAAGCTGAGGAGAGTTATTGGAGGCAGAGGGCTAAGGTTTTCTGGCTCACAGAAGGGGATAGAAACACACAGTTTTTCCATGCTAGTGTCAAAACTAGACGTCAATAGAATTCAATTACCTCTATGACAGATGAGAATGGGGTTGTGATTGATAACCAAGCCGAATTATTGGACCTTGCACAGAGCTACTTTCAGGATGTTTTCTCGGCTACGAATTTGAGTAGGGGTGACACTGTGCAGGTAATTAACACGTGTATCAGTCCTGACATGAACGAATCACTTGTTGCTCCTTTTAACCAGGAAGAGTTTAAACAAGCTCTATTTTTTATGAGTCCTAACAAATCCCCTGGTCCTGATGGGCTAAATCCGGGCTTCTTTCAAGCATTTTGGGACACATTGGGAGCAGATGTGGGAGCAGCCTGCGCAAAGTGGCTTAGTGAAGGGGAATTTCCAAGTGGAATAAACAATACCACAATTGTTCTGATTCCAAAGGTTGACAATCCTAGAATGTTGAAGGATTTTCGCCCTATCACCCTGTGCAATGTCATCTACAAGATAATTGCTAAGGCCTTAGCTAATCGTCTGAAAAGGGTTCTCCCTAAGATTATTGGTGAAACTCAATCTGCTTTTGTTCCTGGAAGGTCTATAATTGACAATGTGCAGGTGGCTTTTGAAAGCATACATTATATGAAGAGATTGAATAGAGGGAAGAATGGGCAGGTTGCCTTAAAAATTGATATCAGCAAGGCCTATGACAGAGTGGATTGGGACTTCCTCAAAGCAGTTATGGGCAGAATGGGATTTCATGAAACCTGGATTGGATGGATGATGATATGCATAACAACTGTGAAATACAAGGTGGCAGTGAATGGGGAGTGCTCTGACCAAGTTGTCCCTGGTAGAGGATTGAGGCAAGGGGATCCCCTATCTCCCTACCTTTTTATCCTGTGTGCTGAAGTCTTATCTAAACTTATCAGAAAGGCTGAAGAAGAAGGGCTTATTTCAGGGTGTAAGATCTGCAGAAGGGCTCCGGCAGTAACACACCTCTTTTTTGCTGATGACAGCTTTTTGTTCTTTGGGGCAACTATCGATGAGACTAGAAAGGTCATGAACATCCTGTCTGATTATGAAGTGGCTTCGGGTCAGGCAGTAAACTTGAGCAAATCAGGGGTTTTCTTCAGTCTAAATGTGTCTGAACCTTTGCGATTACAGATCAAAGCATTATTGGGGGTGTGCACCCCTCTCGACACAGGCAGGTACCTGGGTTTACCATCACTCATTGGGCGTTCCAAACGCAGGATTTTCGCTTTCCTGATTGACAGGCTTCGCAAGAAATTTGGTGCATGGGGTCTCAAATTCCTGTCCCAGGCTGGGAAAGAGGTGCTTCTTAAGTCTGTGGCTCAAGCCTTGCCAACCTTTTGTATGAGTACGTTCCTTTTACCTTTATCTACCTGTGATGAGCTGCAAAAAATAATGAATTCTTTTTGGTGGGGTATGAAACCTGAGGGTAGAAGAAACATTCATTGGTTTGATTGGGGTAAATTGTGTAGATCTAAAGATTCAGGTGGGATGGGTTTTAAGGATCTACATGTGTTTAACCTAGCAATGTTAGGTAAACAGGGATGGAAATTACTAAAATTCCCAAATACTTTAGTGAGTCAAATGTTCAAAGCTAAATATTACCCTAGGGAGGACTTACTTATCTCCAAATTAGGCAATAATCCTAGTATGGTTTGGAGAAGCATATGGGAAGGCATTAGTATATTGAAAACAGGGGTTAGATGGAGAGTGGAAGATGGTAGATCAATCAGAGTGTGGGAGGATGAGTGGGTTCCTAATCTAGAGGGTTTTTGCATAAATTCCTTTTTGGTCCCTGGAATGGAAAATTTGATGGTAGCGGACTTGCTCCTTGAAAATGGGAGAGGGTGGGATATGCAGAGACTAAACGGCTGCTTTAGCGAAGTGGAAGTGCAGGCCATTTGTGATATTATCTTGCCATACAATGCAGGGGAAGATATGAGGATCTGGCATTGGTCAAGGGATGGACATTACAATGTTCACTCAGGCTACTTGTCAGGTATGGGGCTAGTAGAAGCTAGCAGAGCCCAGGAGGGTTGGAAGAGGTTATGGAAGCTGATGATTCCTCCTAAGTTGAAACAGTTTATTTGGCGTCTGTGTTCAAAGTGCTTACCCACTAGAGCTCGGTTGGCCTAGAGAAGAGTCCCCATTTCAACTGAATGCCCAGTATGTGTGGAGCAAGAAGAGACGGATAACCATTTATTTGTTGATTGTTGTTTCGCAGGTGACATTTGGCGTGTAGCAGGTGTTCCTGTGCCAAGAGTGGATAACAGATACATTGACGAGTGGCTTCTCCAAATCTTGAGCAACTCGAATCTGGAAGAAATAGTTAGAATCTGCTGTGCACTCAAAGCAATCTGGGACCACAGAAACAGAGTCCTGTGGCACATGAGATGGTGGCCGGCAGACACGGCGTGGCGAATTAGTTTGGAGGTTGTTCAGGATTGGAAAGCCTATCAACAGAAGGCGCCAGTTCAGGGCAATCGACACACGCTAACAACGCACATACAGACGGACCCGCAGACGGCCGCCCAACCACTACCACGTACACAGAACACACAGATGAGAGGTAACCACTTTTCGCCAAATCCTCAACATAGATGGATCAAGCCTAGCCCCGGCTTTATCAAATGCAATATCGACGAGGCCATTTTCAACGAATTAGAGAGCAGCGGCATGGGAGCGGTTATTAGGGACGAAAGGGGAGCACTCCTCTTTTGTAGTAGCAGTCTTATCCCAAGCATTAAGGAGCCACGTGTCATTGAAGCTCTTGCAATCCGTACGAGTTTGTTATGGATTGCTAATATGGGTTATTCTGCTGTTATTTTTGAATCTGATGCTAAGACTGTGGTAGATGCTATTCTCTCTGAAAAGCAGGATATTTCTGAATTTGGTATGATTGTGGAAGATTGTCGAGTCCTGCTAAGATCCACCCCATCTTTTAAATTAGCTTTTATTTCTCGTTTAGCGAACAGTGCGGCTCATTTGGTAGCTAGGCTTGCCTGTTCCAATGCTAGCGATTTCTTTTCAACTATTGTGCCAAACTGGCTTGTGAACACTATTCATATGGATGCAAATCCATCATATATTTAAGTTTCACTTTCGGGTTCAAAAAAAATGTAGAACTTTTAGATATAGATATGTAGAGAATTAGAGAGATTTTAGGGATTAATTTAAATTATGTAGAAGTCTTAGATATAGTACGGATAAAATAATCTTTTTTATAAATAAATATAATAATATAACTAAAGTTAATATATTATATTTTATATTATATTTTTATCAGTAAAAAAGGTGGAAGTGACACCTCAGCTCCATCATTACTGTTTTATATTATATATAGATATATAGATATGTAGAGAATTAGAGAGATTTTAGGGATGAATTTAAATTATGTAGAACTTTTAGATATAGATATACAGAGAATTAGACAGATTTTAGGGATTAATTTAAATTCTATAGAACTCTTAGATATAGTACGGATAAAATAATCTTTTTATAAATAAATATAATAATATAACTAAAGTTAATATATTATATATTATATTGTATTTTTTATCAGTAAAAAAGAAGGAAGTGACACCTTAGGTCCATCGTTACTGTTTTATATTATATATATAGATATGCAGAGAATTAGAAAGATTTTAGGGATTAATTTAAATTATGTAGAACTTTTAGATATAGATATGTAGAGAATTAGATAGATTTTAGGGATTAATTTAAATTATGTAGAAGTCTTAGATATAGTACGGATAAAATAATCTTTTTATAAATAAATATAATAATATAACTAAAGTTAATATATTATATTATATTTTTTATCAGTAAAAAAGGAGGAAGTGACACCTCAGCTCCAATGTTACTGTTTTATATTATATATAGATATATAGATATGTAGAAAATTAGAAAGATTTTAGGGATTAATTTAAATTATGTAGAACTTTTAGATATAGATATGCAGAGCATTAGAGAGATTTTAGGTATTAATTTAAATTCTATAGAAGTCTTAGATATAGTACGGATAAAATAATCTTTTTTTATAAATAAATATAATAATATAACTAAAGGTACTATATTATATTTTTTTATCAGTAAAAAAGGAGGAAGTGACACCTCAGCTCCATCGTTACTGTTTTATATTATATATAGATATAGATGTTTTATATTATATATAGATATGTAAAGAATTAGAAAGATTTTAGGGATTAATTTAAATTAGGTAGAACTTTTAGATATAGATATGCAGAGCATTAGAGAGATTTTAGGTATTAATTTAAATTCTATAGAAGTCTTAGATATAGTACGGATAAAATAATCTTTTTTATAAATAAATATAATAATATAACTAAAGGTAATATATTATATTTTTTATCAGTAAAAATGGAGGAAGTGACACCTCAGCTCCATCGTTACTGTTTTATATTATATATAGATATGTAGAGAATTAGAGAGATTTTAGGGATTAATTTACATTATGTAGAACTTTTAGATATAGATATGTAGAGAATTAGAGAGACTTTAGGGATTAATTTAAATTCTGTAGAAGTCTTAGATATAGTACGGATTAAATAATCTTTTTTATAATATATTATATTTTATATTATATTTTTTATCAGTAAAAAATGAGGAAGTGACACCTCAGCTCCTTCGTTACTGTTTTATATTATATATATAGATATGCAGAGAATTAGAGAGATTTTAGGGATTAATTTAAATTATGTAGAACTTTAAGATGTAGATATACAGAGAATTAGACAGATTTTAGGAATTAATTTAAATTCTATAGAACTCTTAGATATAGTACGGATAAAATAATCTTTTTATAAATAAATATAATAATATAACTAAAGTTAATATATTATATTTTATATTATATTTTTTATCAGTAAAAAATGAGGAAGTGACACCTCAGCTCCATCGTTACTGTTTTATATTATATATAGATTATATAGGTTGGGGTATTTTGACTCTATAAATTTTCTCCCTTTACACTATATAGTTATATTGATTACTTTCCTATATATATATATATATATATATATATATATATATATATATATATATATATATATATATATATATATATACTAATTACTCTTATTCTTTGACTATATGTATATATTCTTTCTTTTCTTTTTTGGCATCTATATGTATATATTTTAAATTGGTTCTATTGGGTTGGGTGGATTTAGACTTCATTTGTCCATTATTGTAATTATGTTTAAGTAAGGATTAATTGAGTGAAAAAGAGGAAAATAAGTCACAAAAAGAGATTTCAATTTGGTTATTTAAACTAAGGGTTTTTTTAAAGGTTCCTAATGTAAATAAAAGGTTTTTGCCATTTCAAACTGTTGGAGTTTAGTGTCTTAAAGACAATTGTTTTAGGATATAAATATTAATGAATAAATTGTTTATTTAGTCATTTGTTTAATCAGATATATAGCATTAAAATGTAACTATATATAAAGGCACAAATCTTTCATAAAGAAAGTAACCCTAAGTTTATTTAAGTAGTTATAAAGTGTTCATACAAGCATGAAGTGAGACTGTACTTCATAATAGACCAATAGACTTAAAGTAAACCCAAGTTAAGTAATATGTTATAAGGGTTGGCATATTACTGTTGAGACTTGCATGTAACAGTGTTTTCTGTCGAGACAGAAAGCTGATCTCACAAGCTTTAGATATTCAGATATCTAGACAGTTACATGGATCCGGTGAAGGAGTTCATTAGGATTGGGACCCGACTTGAGATAGCAGTATGGATTAATTTATTTAAAGTGTCAACTGTTCATCTCATTGGTATTAGTAGGTATAACTAATCCTCAGACTCAAACATTCGTTAATTAGTGATTCTGGATTATGGAGTCTGATACTTTGATTCTGTGCGAGCACGATCCAACAGGTGAGAGCCTGGGGTGTGTGAGAGCAGGGTTGGGTATCACACAAAGTAATTGCAGAATAGTTAATGTCAGATTGAGCATTCGTCACTCCCGATAAGTGGGAGATATATCCAAATGGCCGTTTGTGGTGAATTAACTGAAATCCTTGCAAGGTGATAGAGTTAAGAGTAGAAATGGATATTTTACTTAACTTATCTTTCAGAGTGAATTCAACCTGTACAAGTAAAATAGACTCTTCGTTATATGTAACCTTGACACGTTCCATGGTTATAAGGAATTGACCAACAGGATATAGTTGATGAATGATCGTATTATACTGTACCTAATGCAGAAAGGTTAACGTCAGTTATCAACCTGGCTTCTTAATTGCTCTGGGGGAATATCATAGGTTCTGCTAGTAACAGCTCGCGTCGGTATTACGTTATATATATGTTGGAATTAATCATGATGAATAATTTCAAAGGATATATACGGCTAGTGGCAATAAAGAACCTAATGGGTCGCATATGGGACTTGGAATCGGAGGAAGAAAATGTAATTAGTGAGACACAATATAGGGGGCCGAAATTTATATATATTAATTAGGGGATAAATTAATTTGATTAATAATTACAATTTGATTATGGTTATGAATTAAATTAAAAGATTATCTGATAATATTAATTAGAAGTTTTTATGTGATTGAAACTCTAATTAATTATCCCTAACATTAATTAATTATTAATTTGATTAATAATAATTATCTAGATATAATTAGTTATTATTTAGATAATAGTAAAATGTTTATTTAATTATCTAATTAGGAATCCTATTCCGAATAAGATTCCAATTATTTAATTACCTAACACAACTGGGATTAGGGTTTAGAGAAGTATATAAATAGACACCCTAACCCCTAAAATTCGGCCAACACAATAAGGAGGCAAGAGGAACCGTTCCGAAACCGTCTCGGCTAATTACAATCTTTCTTACTCTCTTTTTGATCTCGTATCGATTTCTGTTAGAGGCAATCATTGCGATTGCTATTATTAAGGTTGATTACTGATTAGTTATTCTTTTCCGTGTTGTTTTGTTTTGTTGTTCTCATCAAAGAAGAAAAGACAAACAAAAGGAGAAATTCGTTTTGCTCCTCCTACATCAGGTCAGTTCACATTTTTGCGGATTCCCGGATATTGAACCGTCGGATCGTCACGATTTTTGGACAAGAGCTTCCAGACATATTCTTCCTTGTTTTCACCGTTGGGATTTTCATTCAGAGGTCTGGAAGGTCTGTTTGGGTAGGGGACAGATTCGTTGACATATTCTATTCTTTTTAAAGTTGTGGGCACTTCGTTTGCAACGGTAGATAGATCGTCATAAAGGTATTTCGTTCTATCCCTCTTTATATGAAATAACAATTAACAGATCTTGGAAAAGGGAAATAGATAAAATAGATAAAATTTTATAATTCCGCTACGCCTAGGCTTGTCTATTTTCCTACATTGATATCAGAGCCTATGTTAATCTGTTATTTCATATATGAAAATAAAAGGGTTTTCAATCAGATTGAATAGATTTATTGTTAGGTTAATCAATCAATTTGATTTGGTTAATTAATCTAAAGATAAATAGTTAAGATGAGATTAAGATATATGTGTTTTGTGGATTAAGGGTTTAACCGTTTGAATCGTTAAAAGAATTAATTAGATTAATCTTTGTAAATTTGATTTTGTAAACGATTTAAACGAAACGGTTAGAACCGATTAATTAGGGATATATATTGAAAAGGGTTATATATAATTATAAATTGCTTTATACGATTTATATATAAAAGTTTTAATTAAAGTTTTAATTTAAAAACAAGATTTTAATTAAAAAAAAATAGAAATCGGACACAGAAATTTGTTGTGTCCAATTCTTATTAGAAGAGTTGTGTTCCAACTCTTCCAATTGGAACAGTTGGACACGCCAACTCTTCTAATAAGAGTTGGCGGGACTACTGCCTTTTTGGCAGCAGTCCTCCCACCTGATGCGGATATGATCCGCAACGGGGACGAATCCGATTTTCATCCCCGTCACGTGTATATTTTAATTTTTCTAAATATTTGGATTTTTCAGAAAACTAAAATTAATATATATATAGAATTAATTAATCTACTTGATTTTGATCGTTGTCTATTTTAAAATTTAGGAACAACGAATCAGCCCATATGAACTTATTAATTGTTATAATTAATAAAAGGATATGGTAATGGTATGTCTTTTTGCGAACCGTTTGTGCTTAATAAATATATTTGCTATATTAGTTAATCACGTTAAATGGTTTTGGTAAAATGATTAAACACAATGATGTATAATCTCTCGTCTTAAAAGTTTTGTGTTCTGGAATTGATTTTATAAAGTTTAATTATTTGTATGTGATACGGTTGAATTAAACACGTTAAATAATCTCGGTAAAATAATTGAACACAAATAATTAATATTTTGTATAGTTATATTTTGAAGTGTCTAATTAAGTTTATATTTATTTTTTTTTATTAAAGGCGAGGAGAGGAAGAGCGGAAGACGGACATCCCAACTATGTTGGCACCCCCGAGCAAACCACCAAACCAAACCCGAATTTATTAAAGAGAGGAGAAAAAATTACAGAAAAGTTAGCAGAATCTGTAAGCCAAACGGCCAATAGAATTATCGTTAATAAAAGCTAAACAAAATTGTGGAGCCGAATCCCACCAGACCAACTCATCACATGAACGACCAAAGTTTGCGAGCCTGTCAGCTACTTGGTTTCCCTCCCGGAAGACGTGAGAGACAACAAACCTCATTGTTTCAAGTGCTCGTAGGCAATCAGCCCAATCCTGGTGCAGTTGCCAAGGAATATTCCCTACTCTATTCCGAAGAATCCCTACTACATAAGTTGAGTCGCTCTCCAGCCATATATTATTCCAGTTCCTGCTGTGAGCGTAATTTATCGCTGTCATGGCTGCTTTTAATTCAGCAATGTGCGCAAACTGAGTCTCGAAGGGAAAAGCATATGAGCAGACCACCTGGCCCATTTCAGAGCGAAATATTCCCCCACAACCAGCCACCTCCGAGCCCGCCAGAACAGAACCATCCATGTTCACCTTCCACCACCCCTCAGGCGGGCGCTGCCAACGCACGGGAATTATACGTGGGGCTGAACCTAGACGCGGCTTCAAGGCAAGCGAGGAGAGGACGTGTTTTTCAACCTGCGAATTCCAGATATACCCCTTCCCCAGAAAATCCGAGCTTCTGATACAGGCCCAGAGCAGTCGGAGAGAATGGTGGATATTCGGAGTTTCTTCTTCAAAGATACATGCGTTCCTGGCTCTCCAAAGCACCCAGAAGCCATGCACTATTGCACTATGCCAAAGAGTCTGTATCTGAGAGCTAAATCTGGCAGTCAAAGCCTGTGCAAAAAAATCCTGAAGAGAGTGGTTCGTGCTCAGTCTGCGACCAAACAGGCCTTCAACGCCACTCCAAATTTGCTTTGCATACTCGCATTTTAACAAGACGTGATCCAGATCCTCCTCGTGTCTCCTGCAAAAACAGCATCTGGAAACAAATAAAATCCCACAGGATTGTCTAATTAAGTTTATATTTGATATATCTTAATTAAGATAAAATATAGATGATACAAAATTAATTAAAGGTTAATTAGATAGTAAAGTTAATTAAAGGACTAAATTGAAAATGTAATTAATCTAAAGGATTAATTTGATTAACTTAAATATTACATAAAGGATTTATGTAATCAACCAATTAAATTTATTTAATTGAGTCTTTGCATGTTTGGAGTTATGAACATATTTGGACCCTCTATAATAGTTATTTAGTCTTTTGGTATTTTTGAAAAATAGGACCTGCGTGTCCTGCCTTATCTACTCTCTATTGTATTTCTCTTCTCACCTAAATCCCTTCAAATTAGTTGAAGTATTCTAAAGTAGTATAGAAATTAAATATTGTTGTAAATCAAGGCGCCAAGGAAAAGAAGGAGGACAGAGAGTTATTCATGGTTCATTATGAACTGTCAGATGAATAACTCAGAGACCTCTCTAGAAGAGCTCTTAAATACGCTCAAGTCAGTTGAGCCCAAGTCTAAAGAAAGAGAAAGTGATGTCTACACTTGTTCTTGAGGGATCTCACGAGAGAAAAAGGAATTTTCCCAATTCTAAATATTCCAAGAAGAACAAAGGCATTAAGCCAAGTCAATAAAAGCAAGAAGCTGAAAGGGAATGCCACCAATATGGTAAAGAAGGGAATCGGAAGAGGAATTATAAGAAGTACTTAGATTCTCTCAAGAAGAAGGGTTAGGATGGTGCTTTTACATTTGGAACTAAAGGATAGATAATTCAACTTACTTATGGAAATGTCACCTAGGCCATATAAGCGAGAAACACATGTCTAAGCTGCATCAAGGTGGGCTTATAGACTTAGTTGGTTTTGAATTAATGGGCACATGTGAGTGTTGTTTAAAGGAAAGATGATAAAGACACCCTTTAGCAATAAAGGTGGATGTGTATTAGACATTCTAGGACTAATACATTCAGATGTATGCAGTCGTATATCAGCGCAAGTAAAAAGAAAGGTTCACTAACTTCATTAGCTTCATAAGATGGTCATACCATATATTGATTCATCTGTTTGATGAAGCACAATTCAGAAACTTTTGAGAAAGTTCAAATACTTCAAAAATGAACTAGAAAATCAAACATGAAAGACTATTAAAATACTTCGATCGGATTGAGGCGGAGAATAGCTTTCAGATATGATTCCCTAAATTATCTAAATGAATGTGGTATTCGCTCACAATGGACCTCTCCATATACACCGCAACACAATAGTGTATTTGAAAGGAGAAATTGTACTCTGTTAGATATAGTACGATCCATGATGAGCACAACCTCTCTTCCAAAGATGTTCGAAGACTACGCCTTAGAAACTGCCTTATTTACCTTGAACCGAATATCCACAAAATCCGCCAATTCTACTCCATTTGAATTGTTCATTGGAAAGAAACCCAGTTTCTCTTTCATAAGAATTTAGGGGTGTTCAACATATGTTAAATACATAGCATCAAATAAAGTTAGACCTTAAAACTGATAAATACTTCTTCATTGGATATCCGAAAGGGACAGTAGGATATTACTTCTATCATCTAGATGATTAGAAAGTAATAGTATCCAAACACGTAGTTTTTTTAGAGAAAGAGTTTCTTCTAGAAACACAAGTAAAAAGCGTGATTGAACTTGATGAAGTTCAAGAAGAGGGATTGGCTGAAATAGTGGAAGCGATGGTGGAATCTGTCCCATATGATGAGACATTGGTGACATTATTGATTCGTAGGTCTATTCGAGTTTGTCAAATCCCAAAGAAATTTGGATTTCTAGTGGGAGATGGTGGAGCCTGAATTTGTCTCACAAGATGAGGCACATATGACACTACTACCTCGTAGGTCTGGTCAAGTTCGTCAAATCCCAAAGAGATTTGGATTTCTAGTGGGAGACGATAAAATCCCAAATAGATTTGGATTTCTAGTGGGAGACGATGAAGAGGTTCCCGTGTTAGATGATGAACCTACGACTTATGAGGAGGCTCTTGTAACCCTGTACATGTAAACTAGTGGGAGCTCGTGTAAGCCTTTACATGTAAACTAGTGGGAGCTTGATCTTTTACTTAGTATTATATGTCGATGATATTCTACTAATGAAAACAACGAAGCTATGCCGCAATTGGTGAAAATTTTAGTTATCAGATATAATTCTCTATAATAGACTTAGGAGAAGTAGCTTATATCTTAAGGATTAAGATTTATGGAGATAGATTAAGAAGATTGCTTGACCCCTCCCAGTCTACATACATTGACAAAGTGCTCAAAGTGTTTTGCATTAGACCTAATATCACTTTTGCTTTAAGCATGACAAAGTCGATTATAGGTCAATCCGAGTGATGGTCACTGGATTGTTGTCAAGAACATTCTTAAGTACTTAAAATGACTAAAGATATGTTTCGAGTATATGGAGATAATAATTTGAAAGTTGGAGACTTTCAGATACAAGTCATCAAACAGATAAAGATGATTTCACAGAATACAAGTTTATTTTGAAAGAGGTACGGTTAGCTGGAATAGTTCTGAATAGGAAACCGTAGCCGAGCCAAGATCAAATCAGAGTGTATAGCAGCTTCGGAAGCAGCTAAAAGGAAGTTTGGAATGAAAGTTCATTAATGAACTAGGTGTGGTACCTGACATTGTTAATGAGATTAAAATAGAGTTGTTCCTCTTGCTAAGGACCCGCAGTCTCATAATATGTCCAAACACTACCTCAGTTTGTTACTATCTCTTTTGAGAGGTAACAACTAGAGTAGATGTGAGAATTAAAAGAGTGCCCATCAAGGGACTATCTTCTAGATCCATTTAAAGAAGGCCTTACCCCAAAAGGTTCATGATCGTCATATGAACGCTTACGGGAATAGTTTCAGAAACAATTGGCTTTAGTCCAAGTGGGAGTAGGTTGGGGTTTTATGTCCTATAGACAATTGTTTTAGGATATAAATACTTGTAGATGAATTGTTCTTTGAATCATTTGTTTTAATAAGATATAGTATGTTTAACTATATATAAAGGCAATCATCTTTTATTAAGAACTAACTAAAGTTAAATAAAAGGAAATCCAAAGTTTATTTAAGGTGATTATGAAGTGTTCATACAAGCATGAAGTGAGACTAAACTTTATAATAAACCAATAAACTTAAAACCTCTCCAAATCAAGTAATATGTTTAAGGGGTTAATATAATGCTGTTGAGACTTGCATGTAATAATGTCTTCTGTTCCAAAAAGAGAGCTGATCTCACAAGTTTCAGATATGAAGATATCTGAGCAGTTACATGGATCTGGTGAAGGAGTTCATTAGGATTGAGGACCTGACTTGAGATAACAGGATGTATGGATTTATCCTATGTCACCTTTTATCTCATATGGTATTACTAGGTATAAGTAATCCTCATACTCAAATAAATATTAATTAGTGATTCTGGATTGTGGAGTGTGATGCTTTGACTCTGTACAATCATGATCTATAACAGGAATGATCCTAGGGTGTGTGCGTCAGTCGTTGGGTGTCACACAAAGTAATTACGGAATAGTTAATATTAGATTGAGCATTCATCACTCCTGATAAGTGGGAAATATATCCAAGGGCCACTTGTGGAGAATTGATTTGAAATCCTTGCAAGGTGATAAGATTAAGAGTAGAAATGGAGATTTCACTTACCCTATCTATTCGGAAATAGTTTTACCAGAACAAGTAAAACAAACATCTCATTATATATAACTTGACATAATCCATAGTTACAGATTCGTTTAAGGATATAGCTGATGAAGGATCGAATTATACTGGAACTAATACAAAAAGGTAAACGACAAAATCAATCTGTCTTCTTATTACTCTAGGGGAATGTTTACGATTCTACTATTCACAGTCTGCACACTCATTCTATTATACAAACGATTGAGTGTAATTTGGAGAAATTAATTCAATAACTGTATACGACTAGTAGTAATAGGGACCTATTGAGTCACACATGAGACTTAGAACCGGAGGACGAGACATTAATTATTGGGTGGAGTAGTGTGGGCCGAAATTTGATGTATAGTGCATCAAGTGGGAATAATTGATTTATTGAGATAATTGTAATTAGATTATAATTATGGTTAAATCAATTGTACGATAAAATTTAATTAGAAATTTAATGTGATTAAATATCTAATAAATATCATCCTAACCTAAAGATAAGTTATCTAATTTAATTAGAGAGTTAACATTTATATTTATGGGATATAAAAAAAGAGAATGTTATAACTTATTTAATTAATTAAGAGTTTTAACCTAATTGTGATAGGGTTAGAAAGAGTATATATATATATAGAACCTCGCACTAGGCAATTCGGTCAAGGCTAAGAAAAAGAGGAAAAAATTCTCCCGACTTCACCCGAACAATTATCTTTCTCGTTTTCTTCTTTGATCTCGTATTGATTCTTTAGAGGCAATCTATTTTGGTTGCTATTCAACGGTTGATTACTAATCGTTTACTATTGTTTGTTTTGCTATTCTTGGATAGACGGTTGATATCCATGTGGGCATATCTCTAGCAACAGTAGATAGTTCTTCATAAAGGTATTTGGTTCTATCCCTCTTTGATATGAATAACAATTAACAGATCCTTAGTTAAAAGAAATAGGTAAAAAAATTATATTCCGCTGCGCCCCGTTTGCCTATTTTCTTACAATTAGATCCTTGTATTCTTGGGATACTTCTACTATTTATAGATAATTAGAGTTGTATCTTTGGGCATGTGGCAATTTATGATAGGTCAACGGACTCTATCTTTGCGTGCTAACATATTTATGAAAGTGAGGAGTCTGGATTTGAAGTCTAGTGGGTTGATTGGTCCATGTGTCTCCAAAATGCTCCTCTAAATACTACGTTCGACAATGTTAGGATGACCGAAGCTTTGACCTTAGTCGAAGCTTCGGTCAAGACTAACCTTCCTCCTTATCCTGAATGGGCTAGTGCCCATCTGTGCTCTTTAAATCATACCAGGCCTTCTTGACACAAGCCCTAATAACTTAATACTACACCAGTTATTATTTCTTCTTCTTTGATAGTACATATGGAAGCCCGAATGGTAGATGTGTTGAAAAAGCACAATAGAGCATTCAGATGGTCCTTAATAGATATAAATAGGATTAGTCCTTCTTTGTGTACCCACAAGATTTTCATGGAAGAAGAAATCAAACCTGTCATTCAACCACAGAGACGACTCAATCCAAGCATGAAAGAGGTAGTCAAGAACGAAGTAATTAAGTTGCTTGATGCATGCATAATCTACCCTATCTCTGATAGTCCATGGCTAAGTCCCGTACAAGTCGTACTTAAGAAAGGGGGTGGGGGGATAACGGTATAGACTAATGAAAAAGATGAATTAATTCCCGTGAGGAAAATAACTGGGTGGAGAATGTGTATCAATTATAGAAAATTAAATGACGCCACCCCAAAAGATCATTTTCCATTGCCTTTCATTGATCAAATGCTTGAACGACTTACAGGTAGAGCCTATATGTGTAATTTAGATGGTTTCTCAGGTTACATGCAAATAATTATTGATCCAAATGACCAAGCAAAGTCCATATTTACTTGCCCCTACTGTACGTTTGCCTATAGACGCATGTCGTTTGGTTTATGTAATGCACCTACAACTTTTCAAAGGTGTATAATGGCAATCTTCGACAATATGGTCGAAGACTTGGAAATCTTTATGGACCATTTCTCAATCTTCGGCTCGTCGTTTGAAAATTGCCTCTACAACTTAGAAAAGGTCTTACAGCGTTGTGAAGATACATATTTAGTACTAAACTAGGAAAACTATCATTTCATGGTCAGTGAGTCCATTGTTTTAGGTCATAAAATATCATGAGAGGGCATAGAAGTCGACCCGACAAAGGTGGACGTAATCTCAAGATGACCTCCACCCAATTCAGTGAAAGGTGTAAGAAGCTTTCTAGGTCATGACGGGTTATATCGTCGTTTCATCAAAGACTTCTCTAAAATTACAAAACCATTAACACAACTTCTGATGAAAGATATCATATTTGAGTTTTCCAAGGAATGCTTAGATGCATATAATATCTTAAAGTAAAAGTTAACGCATGCACCAATTATTGTAAGTCCGGATTGGACTTTACCATTTGAGCTCATATGCGATGCGAGTGATATCGCCGTAGGAGCGTGTCTAGGGCAGCAAAAAAAAATAAAATTTTCCATCCTATATATTATGCTAGTCGTACATTAAACTCAACGCAACAACATTACACCACAATGGAAAAAGAACTGTTAGCAATTATGTTTGCTTTTGATAAATTCCGCTCCTATCTCATTTTGTCTAAAGTTATGGTGTACACTGATTATTTCTGTCTTGAGATATTTTTTTGTCTAAATAGGATGCATAATCGAGACTAATCTGATGGATCTTACTACTTCAAGAGTTTGATCTAGCGATTAAAGACACCAAGGGAGTGGCCAATGTTGTGGCGGATCATCTTTCACGACTAGAGTTCGAGTCCAAAGAGAATGTTAAGAAAGAAGATATCAAGGAGAAGTTCCTAGATGAATACCTCATGTCAGTTACTACCCTACCATGGTATGCAGATTTTTCCAACTTCCTAGTAGGTAATATCTTTCCTCACGGTCTAACAACAAAGCGTAAGTTCTTTTTTGACGCTATACACTATCTATGGGAAGAGACTTACTTGTTTAAAACTTGTGGTGACAGTTTGATCCGTCATTGTGTCCCCGAGGAAGAGGTAACTCCTATCTTACACTTATGCCATACACAAGAACCAGGAGGCCATCACGATCCAAATTGGACAGCCACTAAAATCCTTCAATGCGGGTTTATTGTCTTACTATTCTTAAAGATGCCTATTTTTATGTAAAAACTTATGAACCATGTCAAAAAATGAGTAATATTTCTCGACGAAGTGAAATGCCACTAAATAACATCCTTGTTTGTTAACTTTTCGATGTATGGGGGATCGAGTTCATGGGTCCGTTCCCCAGTTCATTTGGAAATCAATTCATCTTAGTCATGGTCGACTATGTATCTAAAAGGCTTGAAGCCATTGCCTCACTCATAAATGATGCTTGAGTAGTTACACAAATCCTCAAAAAGAACATATTTACACGTTTGGGAACTCCTCGAGCAATCATTAGTGATGATGGTACCCATTTCTGTAATAAAAACTTTGAAAACTTGTTGACCAAATACGGGGTAACTCACAAGATAGCCACACCATACCACCCTCAAACGAGTGATCATGTGGAAATCTCAAATCCAGAAATCAAAAGCATCTTAGAAGAGATGGTTAATGTCTCACGAAAAGATTGGTCCACTAAGCTCGACGATGCCCTATGGGCATACCGTACAGCTTAAAAAAACCCCCCATCGGCATGTCCCCGTATAGAGTAGTTTTTGGCAAAGCTTTCCATCTTCCCGTGGAACTCAAACATAAATCATATTGGGCTTTAAAATTCTTGAATTTTGATGTTGCTTCTACAGATGATCAAAGGTTGATGTAACTAAACGAGCTTGATGAGTTCCGGTTGTCCGCATACGAGAATGCCAAAATCTATAAAGAACAGACCAAGAGGTGGCATGACAAGCGTATCCTCTAGAGGACATTTCAGATCAGAGATAAGGTTCTTTTGTACAATTCACGTATGCGACTCTTCCCCGGGAAATTAAAGAGCAAATAGTATGGACCATTCATAGTCACCGATGTCTTTCTATCAGGCGTGGTCGAAATAAAGAAGGGAGTAGGTGACCCGTTCAAGGTAAATGGACAACGAATTAAACATTTCGAGGAGGGCGTCTTGAATCTAAAGGCAATCACGGTAAAACTAATAGATCTACCTACTTGGATCTCATTCATCTCGGTAAGAACGATTGGTATGTCTAGCTACGAGATATTAAAATGCAAGCGCTTGTGGGAGGCATCCCACTCTGGTTTGAGGTAAAATTTTCGGTATTATCTCTAAATCTCGGGTATTCTCACTCGATTTTCACCCACTTTCATGACATTTCACCAACATCCATACAAAATTTCACACACACACACACACATATATATATATATATATATACATAGAAAGAGAGAATTAGAGAGATTTTAAGAGAGAATTTAGGAATTAAACTAAGAAGGTATTTGTTTTTCCTATTTAAACTGCTGTTTGCTGATTTTTGTTTTAAAAAGCACATAAAATAGTGTTTGGTAAATAAACCAAAACAACTGCTTATAGTTGATTTTAAAGCATAAAAAAAAAACTCATTTTCCTAACAACACCATTTTGATGCTTTTCACTTCAAGAGGTTGCCGTTTACTTTTTCATCACCTAAATACCATTGTCATTTTATTGCAACTATGCTCAGACATGTATAATACTTATAATTAATTCTTTTTTTTAATTCTAATAGCCCTCCTTGTATAATATTTTTATCAAATTTTTTTTTATCCTAATGGAATCATCAAGAGCTTAGCTATGTACATTTTTTTTTCTCATTGTTCTTATTTATGCTTATTTTGCATAGAGAGCTTAACCATCTACATTTGCTTATCAAACACCTATAAAAACTTATTATTATTTCAATTTGTATCCCTTAATTCAAGAGTTTTGTTTTAATGGATATGATCAACATAAAATTTTAATTTATTTTAGAAGTACATTTATACATTTATTAATTACTTAATTTAAAACATGTCTGTATTATTCATTTTATATATTAACATCCACAACTAATTGTAAACACTAATAATAAAAAACTGGTAGGAAATAATGTGGTTGCCATATTGTAATTATTTATAAAATATTATTTTTCCAATTTTTATTTAGTTATTTAGACTATTTTTATTTGTTTTGGAATTAAAACATTCCTATATTAATCATTTTACATACTAACAGTAACATACAATGATAGTTTTACCAAACACTAATAATCAAATAGCAAACAGTAAACAGTAAACAACAAATAACAAACATCAAACCGTAACAGTAAATCGTAATAGCAAACAGTAACAACAAACAACTGGTAAACAAACAGATCCTAAATTATGTAGAATACTTAAATATAATACGGATAAAAATAATATTTTTATAGATAAATATAATAATATAATTAAAATTAATATATTGTATATCATAGATCCACCATGGATTATCTAGATAACTACCTCGGTATAGAGGTTCTCTTTAATCCAAAGGCCCCTTTTCATAATTCGCAATCGCGTATCCCGCAACCACAGATTGCTTCGATTTCACAGGATCCTTTGAGAAAGCCTAATTTGGCGGTGCAGGGCAGGTCATTTGCGAAGGTCCTTGTTGGAATCTAGATCCGACTCCTTGCTCGTCTGCTGTGATTTCTGATATTGGCGGTCTTCGGTCAGTTAGAATTTCTCAATCTGCCTATGATAGGCGTGCGGCCCTTTGCTCCTCATCTCTGATTGGCAGGTTAATCTTAAACAAAGGAGATGCCCCATGGAAGGTTCTTTCTCTTAAGGAAACTTTAACAAAGGTTTGGGGTTTGAAGGATTCTTGGCGACTGATATCTATCGGGAGAGGCTTTTTTCATGTGGTTTTGGGATCCCAGGAGATCAAGAATCAGTTGTTAGCGCGGGGCATTATCAATACTAAGCCAGGTACTTTCCGTTTGCAACCATGGGTTCCGGACTTTGACCCCTATGCTGAGAAGTCTACAAATGCTCAGGTTTGGGTTAGATTATATTCTCTTCCATGGGAGTATTGGGATCCTCAAATTCTTTCAGATATTTCAAAGGGTATTGGAGGGCTTATACGATTTGATAATACCACTCTTGAAGGTGAGTTTGGTCATTATGCTAGAATGTTAATTGATGTGGATTTGATGAATGAGCTTCCTATTAAAATGGGTATTGAGAGAGAAGGAAAACAAATTTGGATTGATGTGGTGTATGAAAGATTACCAAGCTTCTGTAAAGTTTGTTCAAACATTGGCCACATGGCTTATGACTGCAGGAAAAATAAAAAACCATTGGAAAAGGTTCTAGAGGCTCCGGTTATTGAAAAAAAAACGTACAATGGTTTCACAAGAGAGAAAGTTTGTGAAAAAGCCTAATGCAATTCAGACCGAGGTGCCTGTTCAACATGCCACTTCACGGATTGTTTCTGAGCTTAGGCCTCCTATTGATACTGGTTGTGTGGTGGAGGTTGTTCTACCTGGCAGCCCGCAACTTAGGAAGGAGGATGAATTCAGTTGTGATAAAACTGATAGGCCAGATTCACCTGGAATGGACAATATTCTCACTAGATATGAGGGAGCTGATTCAGCATCTGAATCATCATCCCGTACTAAATCCTGGGCTGATATGGCAGAGGAGGATGACAATAGCTGGAACACAGTTAGCACTAAGAAAGTAAGGCGGAGGGAAAAAATTATGACAACAACGGAGAATTTGCCAGCTCGAAACAAACGAGCCAGTAAACCTCCGGTCCGTTTTAAATGATCTTTCTTTACTGGAATTGTAGGGGTATTCTTAATAGGGATACTCAGGGTTACTTGCATCATTTGTGTTCTCTTCATAAACCGGATTTTCTTTGTTTCGCTGAGCCTATGGTGGAGTTCAGTTCTGTTAATGAGGCCTTCTGGAGAAGGCTTGGTTTGTCTTTAATTGCTATGAACAATAAGGAGCTTCCAACTCTATGGGTTTTTGCAAAGATTAATTCTTCCATGGTTACCAATATTTGTTTCAGACATGAACAATTTGTTATTCTGAGTTTGTCTAATTTAAATACTTTTGTCTGCTTTGTTTACGGGAGCATTTGGGCAAATAGACGTGTCACTATGTTTGATGATATTTTGGCTCATCAAAATAGGTTGAATGGGCATTGGGTGCTTCTTGGAGATTTTAATTCTGTCCTTGGATCTCATGAGAAATCGGGACGGGCTCCTGCTTTGCGTCCTTGTAGGGAGTTTCATGATTTTATTGATTCTGGTTCTTTTGTTGATGGTCCTACTCATGGGGCCTTCTTTACTTGGTCTAATGGTAGGTCTGGCTCTGCGCGGGTTGAATGTCGGCTGGATAGAATTTTATTATCTGCTTTATTCTCAGACTTCTGGGAATCGATTTGCAGTTTGGCTTTGCCGCGACATCACTCTGACCATTGCCCTTTGATGTTTAGCTGCTCCAAGGGGAATCGCGCTATCTCTAGATTCAGATTTCAGTCTATGTGGATTCTGCATCCGGGGATTAGGGAGGTGATTGCTGATTTTTGGAATGGAATGCATCCTAGCTTACCTCCTATGCAAGCTTTATGCGATAAACTCAGGCGACTTCGGCCGGTGCTTCGTCACTGGAATAAAGTGGTTTTTGGTAACATTGATATGTGTCTCACTGATGCTGAGACGGATCTGGCCCGTGTGCAGGCAGAAATCTCTGAGAATGGGTTTACTCCTGAACTACATCATGAGGAGATGAATGCTCATGCACACTTGGATAATATTTTGCATAGAAAGGAGGCTTTTTTGCTTGACAAGAGCAGAGTTAGATGGCTTAAAGAGGGAGATCGAAATACTAGCTTCTTCCATCGTATGGCATCTATTCGAGCTGCTGCCTCTGGGATTTCGGTGCTTCAAATTGAGGATGAGCTGGTCTTTAATCCGAATCAAATTGGGACGCATATTGCTGAATTTTATTCAAGTCTTTTTAAAAATGACGAGGTCTTACCACAAAATTATGATCTAGTTTACGAGGTTGTTCCACATCTTGTCTCTGACTTGGATAATGATTTGCTTACTCGTTGTCCAGATATGAATGAAGTTCGTATGGCAGTCTTTGCAATGGATAACAGTAGTTCTCCTGGACCTGATGGGTTTTCTGGGGTCTTTTTTCAGTCTTTTTGGGATATTGTTGGTGCTGATGTGTTTGTTGTTGTCAAAAGCTTCTTTATGAGTGGCATGATACATCCTGGCCTGTGCTCTAGTATTATGGTCCTTATCCCGAAGGTGGAGGGTGCGATATCTCTTGATCAGTATAGGCCTATTGCAATGAGCAACTTTAGCTATAAAATAATTGTAAAAATTTTGGCTGATAGACTCGCTTCTATTGCATCTTGCATTGTTTCTCAGAATCAATTTGGATTTATTCCTGGACGAAGTATTCACCAATGCATTTCGCTTGCTTCTGAAGGCACTAATATGCTTCGTAAAAAGTGTTTTGGAGGGAACTTAGCCTTGAAGGTTGACATCAGGAAAGCTTTTGACACTTTAAATTGGAATTTTTTACTTGCCGTGATGGACGCTTTTGGTTTCTCTATTCAATTCAGAGACTGGATTCTGAATGTTTTATCTGCATCTCGGATTTCAATTTTGAACAATGGAGCCATTAGTGGATATTTTAGATGTTCAAGAGGGGTTCGACAAGGCGATCCGCTGTCTCCTATATTGTTTGGTATTGCCGAGGACTTTCTTAGTCGTTGGTTGCTTCACCTCGTGGATACTGGGCGACTTGCTCCAATGCAATATACTTCTGCAAAGGTGTTTCCGACTCATTTATTTTATGCTGATGACATTCTTCTCTTCTGCAGAGCCTCTTCGAGTAATCTAGCTATTATTAAAGGTGTATTTGAGTTGTATGGATCTATCTCGGGTCAGTGTGTTAGTTGGAACAAATCTGAATTATTTCTGGGCTCCTTTATTTCTTCTGGACGTGGTAATCGTCTTGCTGATATTATTGGTATTCGTCAAGGGTCTGTTCCATTTCGCTATCTTGGAGTCCCTTTGTTTTTTGGTTTACCAAAGACACGACATCTGACTAGTTTGATGGATAGGGTGCTTGCTCACTTTGCTAAATGGAAAGGGCATTGTTTGTCTATGGCTGGGAGAGTGGCTCTGGTAAATTCTGTAATTACTGGTAGCTTCATTCACTCTTTTAGCATTTATAAGTGGCCCTCTGCGCTGCTTACACGTATGACTAGGCATATGAGGAATTTTATTTGGTCTGGGTCCATTAATTGCAAGAAGCTTGTCACTGTCCCTTGGAAAATTTGTTGTCAAAACTTCAAGGATGGAGGTATTGGAATCAAGAATCTATCTATTCTAAACAAAGCGTTGAATGGAAAGATGGCTTGGGGTCTTCTTCAAGAAAAGTCTCTCTGCTTTAACTTACTTAGAACTCGTTTTCTCAATAAAGCGGGGCAGTCACGACATTATATCATGAATTCTTCTATTTGGGGCTCGATAAAATCCATTTATTCTGAAGTTGAGCATCACTGTTTTTGGTGGATTGGTCAGCACTCTGAACTTAATTTTTGGAATGGGGCCTGGATGCGTCCTTCACTGGCTGCATAGGTTGGCCTATCTGCTAGTCAACAGCGTCGTTGTTTTGATTTGGTGGAGGATTATTTGGATGGTAATAATTGGCACAATCTGCCCGTGTTACCTGCGGATGTGGAGAATAGATTGCGGAATATTAGGCGGGGTAGGGATGATGTTGATATTTGTGTTTGGAAGCCTGCTACGAGTGGGGTTTTAACTGTTAAGCTCTTGTACGCTTGGCTTAGATTTCCTCCTACTCAACAGCCTTGGAGTCGTTTTTTAAGGTGTCAGAGTGTTCCTCCTGCACACTCGCTTATTGGATGGCGGGCTTATCTTGGGTATTTGCCAACACATGATCAGCTTCAGTTGCGTGGCTGTCAAGTTGTTTCTCGTTGCAGTTTGTGCTTGTTAGATTCTGAAACGTTGGACCACCTTTTTGTCTCCTGTCGGTTTTCCAAATTTATTTGGCATGGTGTTAGCTCATTGTTTGGAAGACGAATTAACACAGACTCGACTCTTAAGAATCTAGTTGATCATGCTGTTATTCAACGTTTCAGTACTCAAATCGCTGATTTATGGGCGGCTGCAATTGTTAATACAATTTGGGCTCTATGGCTTGCTCGTAATAGGTCCATTTTTGAGGATGAGAGGGTTGATACTTCCATCACGCTGAGACGGATTTGGGGAGCTATTCGTGAATCTGCTCACACTAGACGGGGCTCCGTTTAGAATTCGCTAGTTGAACTTCAAATCTTAGGTGAGCTCGGGATTGAAAAGCGTCTTGCTAAGGCTCCGCACATTACTCCGATTTTTTGGCAACCACCTCCGAGGGATTGGATTAAGATCAATATTGATGCGTCTGTCATGGGTGCTCCTGGTCCTGCGAGTTGCGGAGGTATTTATCGCTCGCATACTGGCATGTGCCTTGGTGCGTTTGCCTTTCCGATTGAAAGTTCCTTTGCTTATCTTGCTGAACTATCTGCTGCTATTTACGCCATTGACATGGCTATCAGCAAAGGTTGGCGGAAAATTTGGCTTGAAAGCGACTCAATGTATGTTGTGCAGATGTTCAAATCTAAATCTTGTTCGGTCCCTTGGTTGCTTAGACAAAAATGGTTCAATTGTTTAAATCAGACCGATTCTGTGGCTTTTGTGGTGTCTCATATTTTTCGTGAAGGAAATCATGTTGCGGATTCGCTTGCAAATTATGGACGGACGGCAACAGCTTCGACTTGGTGGGATGTTGTCCCAGATTTTTGTGGATCGGTCTTTTTTCATGATCGTGTAGGACGTTGCGTTTATCGCTTTTCCTAATTCTTTAGCTTCATTTTATTCTTTTTTCTTTTTGTATTATGACATTTATTTACTCTTTTAATAAATTTGGTTCGGGGCTTTTTTGGGTCTGTGGTGGGGGTGCCAGCATAGCTGGGATGTCCGCCGCTTACCCTTCCTCGCTAACCAATCTTTAATCAAAAAATATATTGTATATCATATTATAATTTTGGGTAAATTCCAAAAAAAAACCTCTGTGGTTTGATGTTGTTCCAAAAAAACCCTTGTGGTTTGTTTTTACAAAAAAAAGGACCGTGGTTTCACCGTTACCCGAAAAATGGAAAATTACTTAACACCGTTAAAAGTGCTGACGTGGCAAGGGGTAGAGTTGGAAAAAAAATTTATTTTTTTTTAATTTTTCTTTTTTCTTTTTCTTCTTCTTCCTCTCTTCCTCCTTTTCTTCTTCTTCTTCTTCTTCTCTTTCTTCTCTCTTCTTCTTTTTTTTTTCATCTTTTTTTTCTTTTTTTTTAATTTCCAGAATTCTGGAAAAATTCCAGAATTTCTGGAAAATTTCCAGAATTTCTGGAAAATTCCAGAATTCTGGACGTCTGAAATCCAGACGTTCTTAAGAACGTCTGGGTTTCAGACGTTCAGACGTTGAACGTCTGGATTTCAGACGTTCAATGTCTGAAATCCAGACGTTCAACGTCTGAATTTCAGACGTAACGTCTGGATTTCAGAAATTTAAAAAAAGAAGAAGAGGAGAGGAGAGGAGAAAGAAGAAGAGAAGAAAAAGAGGAGGAGGAGGAAGAAGAAGAAGAAGAAGAATAAGAAGAAAAGGAGGAAGAAGAAGAAAAAAAATAAAAAAAAAATTTCCAGAATTCTGAAAAAAGAAAATTCCAGAATTCTGGAAATTAAAAAAAAAAGAAAAAAAAGATGAAAAAAAGAAGAAGAAGAGAAGAAAGAGAAGAAGAAGAAGAAGAAGAAGGAGGAGGAGGAGGAGAAGAAGAAGAAAAGGAGGAAGAGAGGAAGAAGAAAAAGAAAAAAGAAAAATTAAAAAAAAAAAAAAAAATTTTTCCAACTCTACCCCTTACCACGTCAGTACTTTTAACGGTGTTAAGTAATTTTCCGTTTTTTCGGGTAACGGTGAAACCACGGTCCTTTTTTTTTTGTAAAAACAAACCACATGAGTTTTTTTAGAACAACATCAAACTACAGGGGTTTTTTTTGGAATTTACCCTATAATTTTTATCAGTAAAAAAAGGAGAAAGTGACACATCAGCTCCATCTCTAGTGTTTTATATTATATATAGATATAAATACGAATAAAATAATATTTTTATAGATAAATATAATAATATAACTAAAATTAATATATTATATATTATATTATATTTTTTATAAGTAAAAAAGAGGAAGTGACATCCTAGTTCCATCATTATTGTTTTATATTATATATATATATAGATATGTAGAGAATTAGATAGATTTTATGAGAGAATTTTAGGGATCAATCTAAATCCTGTAGAACTTTTAAACATAATACGAATAAAAATAATCTTTTTATAGATAAATATAATAATATAACTAAAATTAATATATATATATTATATTTTTTATTAGTAAAAAATGAAGAATTACCACCTCAACTTGATTGTTACTATTTTATTTTATTTTATATTATATATATATATTTGACTTGATGAGGCCTCAGCGAGAGCAGGGGGTTTCCAGGACCCCTCTCAAGTAGGTCTCGGCAATACCTTAATAGATCTCGCCGAGACCTAAACGAAATCCCACCTTAAACGTGGGATTCACAGGTCACAAGACATAACCCCAATCCATTTTCGACTTTCGCTCTCTCTTCCCCCATTCCCACTCTTTCTCACTCTACAAAAATCCCAAAACTCTTCATCTTCCTCTCTACATTCATCCCCCATAACCCTCATTCTTCCATTAAAACCCATAACCTCCCTCTCTCTCCTAAACTCTTCATCTTTCTAACTCCTCTTTTTCCCCAAATCCCATTTCCCTTCTCTTTTCTATATATAAACTTCCATTTCTCCATTTCCTTTCACATTTAACCTCATTTCTCCATTTTCCATCACTTAGAAATTAGGGATTTCTGAAATTTTCTTTGATTTTTGCTTCCTTCACACACATTCACACTTTATTATTCCCAAATGTCTACTCGAGGCGGCAAGCGGGCCAAGAAGGCGGCTCAGAAATCCACCGTCCTAGATGGTGAGAGCTCGGATTCTGGCGAGGCAATGGTTCCTCCACTCTCCACTTATCACCCCGTCACCGGTCAGATCCCCACTCTCTTCGAAAGGTATAATTGTCCCTTTAAGCTTCTAACTGATGATGAAGGCAAAAGGTATAAAGTTCTAAACCCCATTGGTATTGTTGAACCCCATTAGCCTTTTCTCAATTTGGGGATGTGAATGATTTGCGTGCTACTGTCTGTCGTTTAGGTTGGGAAGGTTTTGCTTTTGCACCTTATTTCACTTACCCTGTTCTATTACGTGAATTCTATGTCACTCTAAAAGTCATTGATGCGTCTGATAATGCTAAATTATTAAAATTTCGTTTGTGTGGTAAACCATTTGAGGCTGATGAAAAATTATTTTGTTCCTTATTTAAACTTCGTCCATGGGGGTTGATTCCTTCCCCAACGACATCACTTATCAATTAGTTTGGAATGTATTTACTGATTTTTCTCCATACAACAAGAGCATTCAAAAGAGCTATTGCATTGTCAGCCACACCCTCAAAATTTTACATAAATTTAGTTGTTATGCTATCCAGGGAAAGAAAGAGAGTGATAAGATAAGTGAACATGACATCACTATCCTATGGTGCATCCTTAACAACAAATGAGTCAACCTTCCCCGCATTATTTATCGTGCAATAGACACCATTAGTCGTATCAATAAGTGCACTTTGGCCTTCGGTCATGTGGTAACCCGGTTTGCCATTCAATTTGGCCTAGCAAACGACTTAAAGCACAATGAGAAACTTTCGCTCAATTTTTTTGATGATAATTATCTCACTAAAGTTGCTCGTTCTGTTCTTGTTCCCCCAGGTACCTATGATCCTTCTCAGGATGATACTAGTCCGAGATCTGCAGATGCTAACCCCGACCATGCACCTGATGCCGCCTACCCACTCGACTTCCTTTAATGCTTGGAGGGTATTGAATGATTGAATGCACTCCTTCTCCTTGCTAACCAAAATGCTGAAACCTTGGCAAGGATGGAGCAGTTGCAATTACAACATCAATAGTCCCTCCAAAACGCCCGTACCAACATAGCATCACTACCAGCTGACAATGCTCATTGTAATGCTCGTTTTGCAACTTTATGACTCACTACTCTAACGAACATCAGTGCCACTTGAATAGGAAATGAAGGAAATAAAGTTTTTATATATGTGTATTTGTTTTATGTGTGTCTGTTTACTTGTTTTTCTTTTCATTTTGCATGTCATTTATGATTTTTGCTTCTAGTTTTTAGTGTCTTGGCAACACACCCCTAACCAAAGTAATAGCTCTCCTAGAGTATAATTGACCTTAAAACAAACTTCAAAACCAAATCTTGAATGGTATTAACTTTTGATAGGGTAAACTTACACTCAACAATTCTAAAATGCTAAAATTGAACTGTCGAGTTATAGAGTAAAAACTTGAATAGCTCTTTCTGAATTGATACTCATTTTTAGACATTTACCAATAGTTGAAGTATTTGAACTTGTTAGCACATAATAAACCCATTAGAAGCTATTTTGAGACACGAGCACACTAAAACGGCTCAATTATTTTGTTTGATGTGGGATCCACACTCGTTTGTAACTATATGGCTTACATCAAATACTAACCAAAACAACACGCAACGGACTAGGAATTTGACATGATTTTAGGCCTTTTTTCATTCACACCACACAAACCATTAGCCTACCCAAAATCAATTTTAGTTGTTCACCCCGTTTGAGCCTTATCCTTTCTTTCTCTACCATAATACAAATTGACACCATCACTTCCAACCCAAAAGTCCCAGAATCTACGAGTTTCTAAACCAACTTCTTTCAAGATACTATGAGTCTAGAAATAAAAAGAGCCCCAAAGAAAAAATGAATACGCGGCTCGTATACATAACCCCTTAGGAATACATTCTTCATATTCCGTAAAAAATTATATACAAAAAGAAAAAAAGGGGAGAAAAGAAAAAGAAAAAATATATATATAAGAAAAAAATAGATTAATAAAGCAATTTACTCAAGTACCCAATAGTTAATCAAAATTAAGAAACTCGATATGATTCTTGAACCTTATTCCCCACACATTCACACCCGTTCTTAACCCTTCACTATAACCCAAAATAAGTCCTTTTGATCAAATCCTAGTAAGGTAGCATAGTGGTAGAGATTGGATGACCGTGCATGCACACGGTAGTTAATACTTGTGTTAGGAATCGAGAGTAAAACACCTTACCCAAAACACTTGAGCGTAAAGAGCAAACTCCATGTGAGGTGTTTTAACAGGTTCATTAAATAACAACTATTGAAAAAATGTCTAATTGATGATTAAAGTGTAAATTCAAAAATTGTCTAGCTATTCAAGGTGTTTATCATGATCCGAACGATTCAAAATTAGGATCTTCTAATATTATTGCTTGAAATAAATCATGTCTCTTTAGCGATCTATTTAAGCATTTGGTCTTCTAACGTTGTTTTTGGGTTTAATTTTCTTGAGGACAAGCAAAAGCTTAAAGTTTGGGGATGTTGTTGCCGTCTATTTTTATCGCATTTTTTAGCCTTATTTATATCCATTTTTATCTAATTTTCAAGTATATTTGTGTTAATTACATTAGATTTCTCTTTAATTTACAATTTCACTCACTATCACATATTTTCACTTAATTTCATAAGTTTTTAGCACATTTCTTACACTTTCACACACCCCCCAAGTTGACAAGTTGTTTTAGTGAGCTACGTGATAAAAACATGGATGTATTTCGAGCAAAAACAGCACAAGTGGCCATTTACATAGGTCTCAGTGAGACCTCTATAGGTCTTAGCGAGACCTTGATAAGAGAAAAGTGGAGCTTGAGTTTCAAGGGGTGGTCTCGGTGAGACCTCCCAAATTTCGCACAAAAAGATTGAAAAGGGGGCAAATAAAGGCTTACCAGCATAGGTATTGGCGAGACTTGCAATTTTCTGCAGTTACAAGTAGACGGATCCTCATCTCAAAGCACACCCATACCCTTCCTCAAATGGACTTCGCAAGGACATTTAATGCACAAATCAGTGTTTTTGGAGGCTACTAATAATCAATTTCAGACTATCATCTAGATTGGAGCAATCTTTAGCCTATAAATAGACATGAGATGTATGAGGAAGAATCATTCCATTGTAGCCAAGCTTTTAGGCATTTGTTAATTGTCTTTCTTTTAGGTTATTTCTATAGTTTTTTGTTGTTCTAAGTGCTATTTCCAGTTTTAAAGTTCAATTCCCTTTTTGTTTTGTAAGTTGAATTCATAGTTTGAAGTGAAATATTTTTCCATCTTGGTTTTCATCTTCCACTGCCAATGGGTTTCATTTAATTTCAGTTGCTTTCTCCCCAATGATTATTAACTAATTTTCCCAACTAGGGATGGGGGGAATCTTTCTAATGTCTTGAGTTAAGTTATAAGTTTATTAAGTAAACACCCAAAAGGAATTTGTGTCAAAGAACTAAGAACGTAAACTTTAATCCACATTTCAGTTAATCGCTTTTTACTCACCATAGTAACAAGTGATTAACAGAAAACTACATTCTTAGACTCGATAGCAAATCGATGTGGTTTCTAGCACTCTATTGCTAAGATTTATTATTGAGCTTAAAGCTTTCTTACCATGTTTATGTAACCATTGGCCCGGTTAGGTAAATAGGAGTGAAGAATAAGAACGAGGTGAACCAAGGTCTTGGCATCGTGTTTCATTCAGAAATTACCGTCTTTAATCACATATTATACTATGGTGTTTTATCTTAATAGAGTTCGTTTTAACTCAGACTTAGAAAGTGAACCCAAACCCCCAGTGTTTTACCAAATAGTTTTAATAACAATAGTTTTTGTTGCAAATCACAACCAAAGCATCCTAAATTATCCGTCTAGACTTCAAAAATCTGTTAGATAACTAATGCTTGTTACAGAATCTCGGTGGGATCGATCTTTGTACGAAAGCACACTGTATTACTTGATATGATATGATGTACTTGCTCTAGAAGCACGCATATGTTTTATGCGCATCAGTTATAACTGCTGTTTTTAAAAGAGTAAGAATAAATGAAGTAAAATTTCAACAGATTTAGGAAAATATTTTACTCTTTCCAAGAGGGTAAAACATTTTCCTTACTTTTTTCGTACATTTTTCTGTTAACAAACCTAAAAAATTTAGTTAACTTATTTTTTTAAATAAACGAAAATTAGGAATTCTTTTTTCGACATAATATTTTTTGTAAAACAAAACAAAAAGAACTAAGTTTAAAGATTTAATTATGAGTTTAGCTTTCAACAAATAAATTTACTTTTTTTTTTTTATATCGTTGTACTGTCATGTGCGGAAAATATCTCTCTCCATTACGAGGAGATTTTTGAGGATTTCTTGTTAATGCGATTCCATGTTACTAAATAGTAGAATGGAATTTTGAAGTGCAAATTGAGATTTTATTTATTAAGAGCTAAATTGAAATTTAGTTGAAATTCTGGTCAAATTGATAATTAATACTCATACCATTTCACTTTATAATAAAAAAAAAATTATAAGTTTTGAAAAAATTTAAGCATGTTAACTAATATAGATTCTATATTAATTACTCTAAAATGACTTATATATTACTATAAGTAGGTTGATGGTTAAATACATATAAATATTGAGACGCTAGAAAATGCCCGCGTAGGAGTTGTAGTTGGATAACAACCAGTGGATAGGGAGAGAAAGAGATAGTGTTTGTTTCACAGAGAAAGCAAAAGAAGATAATGGCAATGGCGGTCTCAACCTCTGCATTCACCACTAACATTCCTTCTCTTAACAACTCAAACTCCCATTCTTATGCTCGAATTTTACCCAGAGCCTCACTCCAACCCCACCGGAGGCAATTCTTATCTCAAACAGCAACCACCATTTGGCTAACTTCTCTTCCCCTAATTCACCACCAGACTGCTCTTGCCGAAGAGACTCTTTCCGACTGGGAGAGAGTCTACCTCCCTATTGATCCTGGAGTCGTCCTCCTCGACATCGCCTTCGTTCCTGATGATCCTAAGCATGGTTATTTTCTTTTTCCCTCTTTCCTATTTCATGTTCCGATCGATCATTTTTCTTTTTTTCAATATGTAGGTTTTCTTTTGGGAACCAGGCAAACCCTTTTGGAGACTAGAGATGCCGGAAACACTTGGGTTTCTCGTTCAATTCCTTCAGCTGAAGATGAAGATTTCAATTACAGATTCAATTCCATTAGTTTTAAAGGGAAAGAGGGATGGATTGTTGGAAAACCTTCCATTTTATTGTATACCTCTGATGCTGGCGAAACCTGGCAAAGGATACCTCTAAGTTCTCAACTTCCTGGAGATATTGTATGCATTTATACCTTTCTTTACCTTTAGGGACAGACAGATATATGATCTTTCTTAGGCTATATTAGTTGTTTCTGTTACAATTTCTCTAGGTATATATAAAGGCAACTGGAGATAAAAGTGCAGAGATGGTGACAGACGAGGGTGCAATATATATCACATCAAATAAGGGTTATAACTGGAGGGCAGCAGTTCAGGAGACTGTTTCTGCAACTCTTAATAGGTAGGTGGGCTTCTGCTTTAAATTGATACATTCTATCTGCAATATTGTGTGAATGAGCTAGATTTCTTATTCAACTTCTAGTCTTATGCCTTGTTGTTGTATAAATTATTGATTTTAAGTTTAAGCATATTGCCTCTTGTCGAAGGTTATTGGCATGAATGCTATTTTTCTGTACATCGTGTCTAAGGTAATATCTTGTATTTCCTGTCTTTTCTCTGTCCCATAGCCTCAGCTAATCTTGTGGTCCATAAGATGGTTTGGCGTCTGATACAAGGGAAATTTGTATGTATCTATTTTGGTCACTAGGAAAATGAGAGAAAATAGAAGAGTTTATTGATGAGAAGAGAATTCTTATTAGATTGTAAGTCTGTTATAAAAGAAAAAGTTATCTTATACAAAATGTATCTAGATCGTTCTCATGCTTGTTAACAGTGAGGGAATTCAAACTAATTAGCACAACTTTAGCAGTTAATTGTCTTTCCCAGCATAGTCCAGCTTGTCAACCAATGATAGTTCTTATATCTTGTATTGTATGGATTTCCAGATATCAGGTATCCACCCTCTACTTGCCCTTGTCCTCAAGTCTCAAGTTTTACAGAAGTCATTGATGAAGCGGAGTCTTTTGATGTAGCTTCTAGCCGTTGAAGTTAGAGGAGATGAAGACACTGGGTATCTGTAGCCACTATATAAGTGAAATATGTGGTAGAGAAATGGAAAGCAATATTAAAAAAACTCTTTATCTTGCATGTGATCATCCTCAAATGCCCAATTGAGTTCTTGTGTAGCAACGTTTATCTTACAAGAAAATCCTTTGCAAGTAACTCTTGTCTGATTAAGGTACTTGCCTTTTGCACAAGGGAAAAGAATCAGAAACCAAGTTCTTGATTGTTGTCTCCTTCCAGACCAATTTGCATTCTAGAATATCATTTGAGCCTTAACCTTATTTTTCATCATTTTTATATGTCAGAGATTAATATAAAAGATGTTGGGCCTTAACTACCAGCTTAAGCTTTTAGTTCAATTGGCCTGCTGACATTGTATCAGTCATAGTTGTCAAAGGCGCCCCTGACGCAAGGCGCAGAGGTAGCGCCTCTGTAGGTGTGAGGAGGGCGATGTCAATCCAGGCACGCGCCTTTGTGCACCTTGGCTAGCCTCGTGCGCCTAGGTGCTACTGTAGGGGTTTTTTAAGGGGCTTTGAGGGGTTTTAGGGTTTTTTCAGCTTCTAATCACACCCATAGGAAATCTGTAGGACTAAGGGCTCAAATTAACTTAGAAAAAAAAAAAAGAAAAAGAAAAGGATGATGACGATGATGAGATTGAAAATCTTGAAGAAGAATATGATGATGGAGGAGATGATAGTGATGATGGTGATGATGATAGTGACTTTGAGATGAATAAGGACTATGAAGACTAAGGAGTTTACTAGTCTTGCTTGAGGAAAAGAAAAGTAGTTAATATTAGTTTACTAGTTAGTAACTTAGTCTTTAGTTTAGATTAAAATATATTATGATTTAAATTGTTGTTATTTGACTATTTGTGTCATTTTAGAAATGTAAAGTGTTGTTATTTATAATTTTATATGTTATTTTGTTTTGTTGCGCCACCTGAGCCTTGCGCCTAGGCTCCATGAGCCTTTGTGCCTTTCACAACTATGGTATCAGTGCCTCTTAGACCAAGTGGTTGAGGGTTCGAATCCTGACAATCTCATTCATTTGTGAAATAAAAAACACATGGTAAGATGGCCCTGCGTTGTACATGCTTCAAGCCCAAGGGCCATTCGCGTGCGAGGGTGTGTTAGAGATTAATATAAAAGATGTTGGGCCTTAACTATCAACTTAAGCTTTTAGTTCAATTGGCTCCCTGGCATTATCCAATATGCGTACTCGAAAAGGCAAATAATGGAGATTAACATAAGTTTGGTCAGTAGGTAAAACACGATAATTCTTATTGATTACAAGACAATTGAAATAACAAATAGCTAGCTTAGTTACACAGTATCTAGATTCTTAACGTGTTTCAGTAACATGGTGAGATTGGTCAGAACTATAACAAACGATTGGTTTCAACTTTAACAATCAACTTTCTCACCAGAACCCAGCTTATCTACCTATCATGGTTCTTCTTGTATTAATTTCTACCTGTCGGTGTTTCGTTTCTGTGTACACATTATTTGATAGGCTATCATTTGGTTAGAAACCCTAGGTTTTTGGATAGTTAGTTCTTAAACCTCAATTTTTTTTTTAACTTATCTTGTGCTTATCTATGTCCTTTTGTTTCTTAAGCTCAAGCACTCTGTGATATTACTGAGCTAAACCTTGTGAATAAAAGATTTTAGTAACAGACAACAAAGATGTTCATGTATCTTCATTGTTGTTGCAGAACAGTTTCTAGTGGTATTAGTGGTGCCAGTTACTATACAGGGACTTTTAATACAGTGAATCGTTCTCCTGATGGAAGCTATGTTGCAGTGTCAAGCCGTGGTAACTTCTATTTGACATGGGAACCTGGCCAGGTAAGGCTCTTTTCCTTATTGTGTGTGGCTTTTCCCTATTTACTCTCATTGCTGTATCTTTTAAGATATCATGGTATGCCTGCTCTTACTTTTACCATTTGGGACAGAAAGTGCATAATTCTTTTCTGAGGCATTGTTGAAAAATTTAATCTGAGACTCTCAAGTCTAAAAATAAAAGTAGCAATTTATGATACTACTCATTTGAAAATTAGGTTGCAGTTACACTCGATAAAACAGGCGAATAGTGATGTTGAACATTATTGATACTAGAAAAATGGGAGAAGAAAAAAAAAAATCTGGTCATCACACAAAATTTTGTAGGCGTATATGACTATGAGAGCTCAAAGGAATCACATCCTAGTAGAGAATTGTATCACACAACCCGATTGCGAGACAGGAAATTTTATTATTATGAAAACTTAATTGATAAGAAGTACAAGCAATGATATTTGTAGATTCAATCTACTCCTAAACCTAAAACATATCCTAAGCCTTGAAGTCTATAGATTCCATTAGCTAAGTAAAAGGGAAACAGTGTTTCTCTAAAGTAAACTGGTGAGAAATGAAACTAGACTTGGACATAAAAATAAAGACTCTTCATAAAATCCTTCTTCTGTTCCAGCATAGTTGTTAATGACAAAAATGCTGCTAACTTTGACTATCAACCCGAAGTTAATCTGTCTTACCAAATATGTTTGTTGTTCTATAAAAACTAAATAGTGCTCTTTGGTACCACAGACAAGCCCAACGTAAAATCTAGACATGCCTTTATGCTTGGATGTCTATCTTTTTTCCTGTTTGTGGCTTATATTTATATTTGCATTTCTCTTCCTCGAATATGAACATTTAGTTGTATTAACTGTGATTTACTACATTCCACTATTTGCAGCCATACTGGCAGCCACATAACAGAGCAGTTGCAAGAAGAATTCAGAATATGGGATGGAGAGCTGATGGTGGTCTTTGGTTACTTGTACGCGGAGGCGGACTTTACCTCAGCAAAGGCACTGGAGTAAGTTAACTTGAGTTATTAAATTTTTTTTTTTAATTTCACCACAACGTGTTTTAAAAAGCTTGAAGACAATTTTAGATAATTGGACATGTGAAGTCCTTGTCACATTAGATGCAATTTTACCAAGCATTTGAGGAAGCAAATCACCAAAATGTTGTTTTAACTAATTTCGTAGTAGTGAATGGTAAAATAACTGAAGTGAACACTTTTTGGCTGAGTACATCACATAGTTATTAAAGGCGCGCCTATGGCGCACCAGGCGCAGGCCTTGGCGCCATGGCAGCCCCATGGCGAGGCGCAATCGCCATGGCGCGCGCCTGGTGCGCCATTTTGCGCCAAATGCAGTTGCCAAAGGCGCGCCTTGGCAGTTAGAGGCAGTTATGGGCAGTTTTTTGGTAGTTACTTTATATATCTGGAATGGAACACATGTTATATTAACAAAAAGTATTAAAAAGGAGAGAGATTATAGGTTTTAAACTAAGTAGAAGACGAAGAGACTCTTTGAAGAGGAAGAGACAAAGTCATTTGAAGAGTAAGAGACAGAGTCATTAAAAGAGGAAGAAGTTTACTAGAAAGAAAACACATTAAACGGATTCAAACAACAGAAACAAAGAAGCCAAAGGGAATTCAACTTTGATGATCAATAGTTTGATGATGCCTTAGATGAGGAGTGTGATAGTGATGATGAGGAGTGATGGATTTGTAGAGTTTTGATTAGGAGTAGAACTTAGGAATTAGTATTCAACTTTAAAGTTTTCTAATATGGGGTTTATTTTGCATTTTAAAATTTATTTATGCTTAAGATATTTTCATGATTTAGTTTTATGTTAGTTTTATATTTTTATAATTTTTATTTTTTTAAGTGCGCCTTGTCTCACTATGGCGCGCGCCATCGCCATGCGCCATGGCTCCAGGACCCCTTGCGCCTTAGTGCGCCATGCGCCTTTAATAACTATGGTACATCATAAAGGAAGGAAATGGACATTTAGTCTATTTTGAGAATGTTAAATTTAAAATTGGAAGCACCGCCATTGAAGAAACTTAAAAATTTAAATTTCTGTCTGAAAGAACAAAGAAAAAAAGAAATTGTTTTTGAAAAGTTAGATTCCTTAAACGGTGATTGCTGTGGTGAAGTAGAAGTGGAAAAGAAAAAATGGAAGCACAAGGGAAACAGGGGAAGTAGTGAATAATTTGTAGTGTTTGGGTTACGATCCAAAGCAACCCATAAAAATAAGCAATCCATGGGTTGATTGTTAAAGCCAACCCAACACAACCCAATTAATATCCAATTGGAATGGATTGGTTTTTAATTCAAATATTTACATATTTTTTGTTCTTTCATTTTTAATTTAAAAACAATTTTATTATAAATTTTTTAGGGTGTTGCTACTTACCGCCCCCAAATTACCTCTTACCGCCCCTATTTGGACAATTTTATCCTTTTGGAAGAAAAAAAACACTAATTTTTGGTCTAGGTGGGTGTCGGATCCGTCCCACCACTGGGATGGGCGGATCCAGAATCCGCCCAGCCAATGGCACGGGCGGATGCTGGATCCGCCCATCCCAGTGGTGGGACGGGTACTGGATCCGCCCAGCCCATTGGATGGGCGGATCCGGCACCCACCTCGACCAAAATTGGGCCTAGACACAATTGTAGACTTTTTAGCGACGGAAAATACAAAATTCTTCAATTTTTTGTGATGAAAAATGCTAATCGTCACCAAAAATATGAATTATGTTCATGATTTTTTTTTTTAGAAAAAAAATGTAAATTTTATTGTTTCCGACTCATAATTATCCATTTTTGGGATTCGGATTGTCGCATATTAATTATTTTCATAATTCCAATTATTATTGTTCGAGTTTGTGATTTTAGAGAAAAAAAATTTAGTTTTTTTATCAAAAATTATGAAAAGGGTAAAAAAGTCCAAATAGGGCGGTAAGAGGTAATTTGGGAGTGGTATTCAGCAATTCACATTTTATTATAATTTACATATTAAATTAAGTAAAATGTAAAAAAATTGTAATTAAAAATACATGTAATACAGTTATGTAGTTTAAAAACTGAAAAAATGAGAAAATGCGAAAACGTGAAAAAGAAATAAATGATTTTTATGTCAAAAAATGAAATTCATAAACAATAATATTAATAGCGTTGTAGTCGAAGGTCATGTAAACATAACTTGTTCTATTGAGATAAAATAGAACTTTGTGACTTTATTGAAACATTAACCAAATGTTTTTGACCGTTTATATGATTTACCCATATTTTATATCAAAATGAATTTTTGGCTAAACTTCTGATAATCATTTTACTGAAGCCCAATCTTTAAAATAAAACGAAAACCAGCATAATCTTCTTTTTAAGAAAAAGAAAACAAAATCGTCGAAGATAGATAAACTTATAGATGGTGATAAACTTTGACAAAGTAAACTCATCCAATGGTAGAAAAAACAAAGTAAAGCTTACTTTGTCAAAAGTAAGCATAGAAGACACATAATATACAAATTAAAAACAAATTATTAGCCTTTTTAATAAAATCGACAAATTCGAAGGAGAAAGTTATTATTATTTTTTTTTTTTGAACCAAAAGTTATTTTGTTTTAGAAAGTAAAAAGTTGCATTAGTTTCCACTTTTTACCGGAAACATAAAAAAGTCCCAACATTTAAAATAAAAAAACTCGGAGTACTACACTAGCCGCTTTATAGACATTAACTTATTATTATAAACGGTAAATTTTCTCGTTTTGTTCGGTTTTCTCTCTTTTTTTTTATGATCTGCTCGTTTTTCTGTTTTTTTTTATCGTCTTTTCAATTATCTCATTTTTCCCCTTTTTTGCCGTTTTTTCAAATTTTCTCATTTTTCCTGTCGTTCTCATTTTTTTTTCTTTTTTTTTTCTCGTTTTTTATCATTTAATGTATGAATTATAATAATATTTTGTAATAACATTTTTTTAAATTGAAAAAGAAAGTTGAAAATAAAACATGCAAAAATATTTGAATTAAAAACCAACCCAATACAATCTAATCAATCCATCTCTTATGTGGGTTGGATTCAACCCAACCCATTGGATAAAACCATTAGAATAAAATATGGGTTTGGGTTGGATTGATTGTATTAGTGGGCTGGTTATATTTTGTACACCCCTGTACAAATCTTAGAATAAAAATTTTGCAAGTAGGATATGAGAATTTGCGTTAATGCTGGATTTGATAGTTTATGACCTATGAAGCACCGACTCGGGTGTGGACACGGATGCTGACACGGCAAATGGCATTTTTAGAAAATATGAGACACGGGTGCGGCGGGACACGGCAAATTTTATATAATTAATTTTATATTAGATATAAAATATATAAAAAAAACTTGCTAACTCACAAATAAGTCATTCTCTAATCGCAATGACGAAATCGCAAGGATTTTGGTGCGGATGAAACCAGACAAGACAAACGACAAGAAAGAAGATGAAGAAAGAAGATGAAATCGCAGGAGATGGGAGAATCGCTAAGAATCGTAAATCGCAAAACAAATCGAAGAAGGAAGAGAAAGAAGTCCTAAGCGTTTATAATCGCCATACACTGGTGAGAATTAGATGTAGTTTAGGTTTTTTTTGTCTAATGTTGTAATTGAACCATAGGTTTTAAAATATTTAAAAAAAAAATCCTAAACTTTTACATATTTTCACCATTAGCCGAGTCTCGCCGTGTCACCGCCGAGTTCCCGAGTCCCATGTCACCGCCAAGTCCCGCGGAGTTCCCGAGTCCGGCGAGTCCGACACGGCCACGACGACCCCGGGAAGAGTCCGTGCTTCATAGTTTATGACCCAAGCCTAAATAAACAATAGTTGCATTTTATTTATAAATACTACAAGTGATGCTGTCCACAATGTACATGTGATGATATGACATGCATTAACATTCTTATTTCTTCCGGCTGACTTGCATGGAAATAGATAGTTTCTCGGGAGTCCTTTTCTTTTTAATTTTCTCATTTTACACTTCAGTATCCTATGTTTTGTATTTACAAACATTGTTGAATGACTTTTTTTTTTTTTTTCAATTTAAAAGTTGGTGTTTGTTCATTATTATTATTTTTCTAATTTTCATTCTTGGCCTTCGGTTTGAATATATCACTCTCTAGTATTAGTAGTTAGTTATTTTTCTGTTCTCGTTTGAGTAGCATTTTTTTTTTATTATAATTATTATGATTTTTTTTTTTTAAATGTTTTAGATAAGTGAGGATTTTGAAGAAATTCCAGTGCAAAGTCGGGGTTTTGGCATTCTAGATGTTGGGTATCGATCAAAGGTAAATTTTTTTTGTCATTTTTAAGAATTTGTATGGCCTTCCGCATGTGGATGAATGGCTTGAGCATTTTGATTTATGCCTTCTCTATAACAACAACAAAAAAAAAAAAAAATTAAACTTGTGTGGTATAAATAGAAGTACAAATATTTCTGCAATGTGGGTAGCGAAAAAGAAAAGAACTGTATGAAAAAGCAAGTTGGAGAGAGAGAGAGAGTTGGGGCAGTCAAGTATGGTGAACCAATCTTGGTCATCATGGTCAATCAATCACATATGACATTGATAGGTCACAACAAACTTGATCATGGGGCTTTGGTACTTGCTCGGTCTACCCATCAATCTGCAAAAATAATTCAGTTTCAACATGGAACTGTTTTATTTATCATTTAAGTACAACATGTGCCTAACTTTATCCTTTGTGATGTACAATTTGCTTTAATCATATCATGAAGAATAAAGCTAAGAGCATCTCTACTGGTTATATAGAAGGACCATTTTGCATATTTTCATAACAAAATAACATTGTCCAACCAGTAGAGTCTTGTAAAATTTGAGTCTCCATTTTTGGAGATTGTCCAGGACAGGACAGTGTTTTAGTTTTCCGCCTATATAACTTCACAAATAAAAGATATTGGTTTGTGTTTTGGGTTTCTTTTTCAATTATTAAAATTATTGTCCAATTTTCTATAAAAAAAAGTATTGTCAAAAAAACAGTTATAGATATAAAAAGTTTGGTATTAAAAATATATTTTTTGAATTGGTTTTTTTTTTAAAAACAATGCTATTGTATAATTATTTTTTGAAAAAAAAAAGTTGCAAATATAAAAAGATATGGCATTGTATTATAATTTTTTTTTTTGTGTAACAATTAAAAAAATCGCTCTTTTAATTATGCATTTTATCGTTTTAATTTAATATATTAAGTTTGTTTGGAATTTTTTCAAATGTGATATAACGTATGGAACCGACTAAAATAATGGGAACTTGTCCAACCATTAGAGTTTTTTTTTTTTTGGAAGTGTTTTTTAGTGGAGAGTATTTTGTTAGGGTGATGTGGCATGGTTTGGGGGATTGAAAACCCTCCCCACCATTAAAGATGCTCTAAGACTGCATCAGCAACAATATGTTAGTTTTTTTTTTAGCGGTTGTTTATTTGTTGTCTTTTCCTTTAAGTACTTGGATTGTTTATAGGTGATGTTTTACATAATTTTGCGTTTTTTTGGTGTAATTCAGCCCCTTGTGTAACTGCTAGAGTATTTAAGCAACAGAAAACAAAAAAAGGGGAAGGTCAAAATATGTGAAAAGTTGGTGTCTATGAGATTGCAGGATACACTATTGATCCGTTCTTAAACTTACAATCATGGGTAGGAAATAGGGATGGCAACGGGTACTGTACCCGCGGGGGTAGGAAATAGGGATGGCAACCGGTACTACCAAACCCTAATGGGACTATCCGTACCCTGTATAAAAGGGTATGGGACGGGTATGAGAATATCCCCAGGGTATCCAGTACCCATTACCCGTCATAACTTTTTTTATGTATTAATAAATATCATTGTTTTTTAGATGTAAAACGTGAGATTTGAACCTAACCTTTTGTTTTTCAATCATTGCGTTATACCACTAAGCTACTTTATTTTTAGGGTAAATTTCAAATAAAACCTATGTGTTTCACTAATTTTCTGATAAAGGACTGTGGTTTACTTTTTGTCAAAACGAGGATTGAGGTTTCACACTTTTAATAATGCTATTAAAACTATCTTTAACGACATGAAAATGAAAATTTTCAAGAATTAAAGTTGTTCGATGTCATATTTTCTATGGAACTACATTTTCGATTTTAGAAAATCATCTTTTTTGGAGCTTTCTATCTCTAAACATTAACTTTCTCTCTCTTTACCAAACATCATCTAAATAATCTCGAAATAAAAAAGTTGAAGAATTAAAGTTGCTTAGAATATTAGTAGTTCTTAAAATATGTCATTTTTGAAGTCGTCAAAGGTGATTTTAGTAGTATCAATCGAAGAAGTCCTTATTTTGCTAAAGTTGAAAATCTGAGTCCTCGTTTTGACAAAAAGTAAACCATAGTCCTTTATCTAAAAATTAGTGAAACCACATGGGTTTTATTTGAAATTTACCCTTATTTTTATTAATTAAGGTTCAATTTTTAAATTGATTATTTATTAAATTTATATTTGTTAAATTTGTAATATTTTTTGTTTTATTTATTGATTCTTAACGGGTAAGGGTACTCGTGGGTACCCACGAATTAAATGGGACAGGTATGGGAAGCAAAAAGTATACCCGTTAGGGTAATGGAACGGGCACGGGTAATTAAAAAATAAAAGGGTAAGGGTTTGGGATTGACATTACCCATGGGTACCCTACCCGATGCCATCCCTAGAGTTTGTATTCCTTCCTACGAGTCTCTTCTTTTACAAGGCCTTTTCCCATAACCCTAATGCTGAGGAATCAAAGTACAGTTGATGGATAAAGTTTTTAATTTTAAGCCGTAATCTAAGTGAAGTGTAGTCTGTAGATGGTGAATATCTTTTGGGAATAATTATACAATGTTTTCTAGACCGATAACTAAATTGGGAATATTAGGTATCCTAAACTAAAATAGAAGACCTCTTTCATCTGCTACGTTTTTTTTTCTTTCTTTTCTTTCTAAGTTCCTATTTAGTGTACAATTATTGCAGGATGAGGCATGGGCAGCAGGGGGCAGCGGGGTTCTATTGAGAACTACCAATGGTGGAAAGACATGGACACGTGACAAAGCTGCTGATAATATTGCTGCGAATCTTTATTCCGTGAAGTAAGCATTTTCTATAAAATGTTCACATATAAAAGCTTTCCTTTTTACTTTTGCCTTTTATACGTTCTTTTTCCTACCACTATCTACAAGTTAACACCTTCCTCATCTGGTTTTTAAGTTGACTGAACATGCACTTCTAATGAGCAGAAAACGACTCTAAAGAATGATGGGAGTAGTTTAGTACTGGTGGTCAATATATAACTCTTCTCTAACATTATACAAAATGCTAGCTACATACATATATATATATATACAATGCATATTAACGAAGTATTAAGAAAACAATAGGAATCTTAGGACAGGATTTTTTATTTCACAACCATGTATGTTTTCATAAGCCCTTAATGCAGATTACATTTGATTTATAGGTTTGTGGATGAGAAGAAGGGATTTGTTTTAGGAAATGATGGAGTCTTGCTACGGTATCTTGGATAGAAAGTACAATTTTCTGTTTGTAATTCTTCTTTGCCTTCTGAAACCCATTCATGTTACTGAGTAATCCGAATACAGTGTGTACAATCTGTATTATAATTGTTTTATTCATTATGCTAAATAGTTTATGAAGAAATGCATTTCCCATGTAATTTCTTGTGAAGGTTGTAATTGAGTTCACAGCTTTGAGCTCTAATGAAATTTTATGGGTGGGTGTGCAAGCTTTTTGGTAAATGATATATTGTTGATGAACACCAAAATTGGTGATGAACGTTTAACCTACCTCTTTCTCTTTCTATTTATTTATACCTTTCGGGTAAATTAAATACGTGATGTACAACTTTTGCACAATTTTATACGTTAGTTTACAATCTTCATTTTGTCATAGTATTCATCAGGTAAAAATAACAGGTCAACGCGCCATATCAACATTTTTTACCATGCTAGAACCGGACTCGCTCCTTATACAATTACTAGAATACCTTTATCCCTTGTGCAATTATTAAAATACTTTCTCGCTTTTTTTTTTTTTTGCAACTCTTTTCTCTATCTTTCCCTTTCTCTCTTTAAGTATCCTCTCTCTAAAAAGCTTTCAATCTATTCTTTCCAAAAACTCCATTAATTTACTCTTAAAACATTCATTTACTCCGAGTACACCTTGCACTCTAGATCTATTTTCATGAACCCCAACAAAATTCATTTACTCCTAAAATCTCTGATTCTAGATACTATGATGACGAAGAGTCGTTGCTTTCTCCCAACTCGATTTATTTCCGTTCCTGAAGCGAATGAGAATGTTGAATATTAGTCATCAATTCTTACAGTCTCCTCATTCCTCCCTGAACTGATGTGGAGTCAGTGTTTTCACTGCTTTCTTTATCAAATAAACCGAGGGAGAGAGAGAGAAAAGCCCCTGAACTTGTCGATCTTTTGTTTTGACTCTTGGGTTTTCTTTTGGGCTGTGATGATTCTTTTTAATTTTGGAAATCTGACATAAAAGGAAGGATTCAATTTGAATGGTGGGGGTAATACAGAGTGGTTTACATGTGAATTGGGTTAGTCCAATCTCATACTGAGCGGTTGTATAGCAACTATGGTCGTTTTTCTTCCTTTTTATCCAGATTGTATATTGTAACATGTAAATAACTTGAGCCCTTTGTATATGGATTTGAGATTTAGGATTAAAGTTTTTTAGGGAGAGAGAGAGAGAGAGAGGACTTAGAGAGAGAAAGGGAAAGATAGAGAGAGGAGTTGCAGAAAATGAAGGAAGGAGATAAGAGTATTTTCGTAATTGCATACTGGGGAAGTTAATGTGAAAGGTTCAAAGATGGTCTGAGTGCATTTTACTAGAATGAGCTGAGTTTGTATGAAGGTACACATTACCGAGGCTAGGTGGAAAAGTCATTGAAGAAAGAAAAGTTGAAAGGCATGTTAGAATCTGAGAACAGTCAGAAGCAGTTAGGGGATATTGGGAGATCCAAGTTTGTGAAAGGGGGATCATCTCAGTTTCGAGGTGGCCAAACGCAGAGTCAGAATACAAGAGGGGCACTTGTGAGCTGTACTAATTTTTTAGCATCTGATACTATTAGCCAAGCTCCGTATAATCGTTCTATTGCTAGTAGTGGTAATAGTCCAAAATGTGTTCAGTGTGGGAAATTTCATTCCGGAGAATGCATGAAGAGATCGTTGGGATGCTATTAGTGTGAAGGAAGGGGTCACTTGAAAAAGGATTGTCCGGCAGGGAGGATGACAGAATCTAAAAGAAAAATTTCATGTTACGAGTGTGGTGAATAAGGGCATGTACATACTAATTATCCTAAATTGAACAATGCTAGAAGAGGTCGAGGATTACAGAGTGACAGAGGAAGTAGAGATAATTCAGTTGGAAGAGGAAATGGTCGAGGTAATGGTAGAGGTACCAATATGGGCAAAGTAGCTGGTAATACTTCTCAAGAAGCTAGAAATCAGGGTACTCAATCAGATAAAGCTGCAACTTAACCTCGAGTTTTTGCTATGACTCCACAAGAAGTTGTTGCATCCGCAGAAGTTATCACTGGTACGATTTCTTTATTTGGAAAAGATGCTTATGTGCTTATTGATCCTGGTGCTACGCATTCATTTATGCCGTCTTTATTTATGTCTGATGTAATGTGGGAGTTGAAATTGATGCCTGAATGTTGAATTTTTAGCATGCCTATGGGAGAATCTTTAGTATGTACACATATATCCTGATTGTGGAGCAAAGTTGGGAGAGTTCTTTATACATGCTGACTTAGTACCTTTAATGGTGCAAACATTTGATGTGATATTAGGCACGGGTTTAGGGTTTAGGGTTTCATTATCTAAGTGTCAAGCCTTGGTAGACTGTTGTAGGAAGAAAGTTAATCTGTTATTAGCTAATGGGGAAAAAATATGTGTTTTAAGGCGAGAGATGTGTACATAGAAATATAGTCTCTGTTATGACAGCTTTGAAAATGTTAAAAAAAGGGTATGCATCGTTCTTGGCATATGTGATAGACAGTAAGGAAAAACCTCCTAAAATAGAAGGTGTGACAATTATGAATAAGTATTCAGATGTGTTCCCAAATGAGATACCAGAGTTACCACCAGAAAGAGAAGTGGAGTTTGCAATTGAGGTACAACCAGGTACTGCTCCTATATCTCTAGCACCATATAGAATGGCACCAGTAGAAATGAGAGAATTGAAAATACAGTTGCAAGAGTTGTTAGATAAGGGATATATACGACCTAGTGTATCACCCTGGGGAGCTCCAGTGTTGTTTGCGAAGAAAAAGGATGGAACAATGCGGTTGTGACTATCGTCAGTTAAATAAGGTTACTATCCGTAACAAGTATATGTTGCCTAGAATCGATGATTTGTTTGACCAGTTGCAAGGTGCTTCAATATTTTCAAAAATTGATCTGAGAACTGGATATCATTAGTTGAAGATCAGAGAAGGAGATATTTGGAAAACAGCTTTCAAAACTCAATGTGGGCATTATGAGTTTTTGGTAATGCCATTCGGGTTAACTAATGCACCTGCAACATTTATGGATCTGATGAACCGAATATTTAAACCTTACTTAGATACATTTGTAATTGTGTTTATTGATGATATTCTTACGTATTCTAAGAGCAAGGAAGGTCACAGTAAGCATTTGAGAACAGTTTTGTAGATTCTGAGAAAGAAGAAGTTGTATGCCAAATGCAGTAAATATGAGTTTGGGCTTGATGAAATTATGTTCTTAGGGCATGTGGTATCGGCTAAGGGAATTCTGGTGGATCCTAAGAAAGTTGAACATATAGCTAACTGGAAAGCACCATCGAATGTACATGAAGTGCGCAGCTTTTTAGGGTTAGCAGGGTATTACAGAAGGTTTGTGAATGGATTCTCACTTATAGCTTCTCCAATTATGCAGTTGCTGAGAAAGTGATGCACCACGAGCTGACGTTCAAAGGCTCGCTAAGGGATAAGTGTATCTCATCATTATCAAGTAATAAATATGTGTTTCTAGTGTTATTTAGGCGGTGGAAAGTTGAATTAGGTTTTTTGGTTCTAAGTTATTCTACTCGTAAGGCGATCTTAAGCAAAGCAATTAATCAAATAGAAAACCGGGATGGTATGATAATATAGAAATCAACCTAACTAAGCAATCTAATGAATTACCTAATCTGAGTTGCTTAAACCTAAGGCGATTAAACTGACTTATCCTTCTAGGGTCCCTAGCACGTAATTCCTTTGTTACAGGTCGTAGCTAGCTCCGAGGTTCAGCAATTTGGGTCATATTTACCGAGTCGGAGGCCAGCTTGCCGAGCTGGACCCTTCAGGGCTAGCATTGCCAGCCCTGACGGTCAGCTCGCTGAGTTGGCCATCAGGGGAAGCAAAGAAAAAGCTTCCCTTGATAGCCAACTCACCGAGCTGGCTTGCCCAGCTCTCCGAGTTGACCCCCGGGGGCCCCAAGACGTGACTTATGCAATGATGACTTTGCCCTTCCCCCATTCAACCTGTAAAAATGCACTAAAACTTCAAAAACATTAGTCCAATGGCTGAATTAATTCACCAAACTTTAGAATTTTGTGACAAACTATTTCATGGTTTGCAAGGTGATAGCTTAAGAGTAAGAAATACAGATTTCACTTAACCTATCTATTTGAGTTGACTCGGCCTGTACAAGTAAAACCAACGTCTCGCTATATGTGACTTGACATCATCCATAGTCATAAGATTCAGTTCAAGGATGTAGTTGATAAATGATCGAATTATACTGTAACTAATACGGAAAGGTTAACAACAGAATCAACCCGTCTTCTTAACGGACTCTGGGGGAATGATTACAGACTTGCCAATAACATACTCAGTACATCATTCCGTTATGCAAAGATTAAATATAATTCTTGAAGAAATTAATTTAATAGTTGCATACGGCCAGAAGTAGTAAGAACCTAATGGATCACACATAAGACTTGGAACCAAAAGAGAGATGGATGTCATTAATAGATGGAAGCCCAATTGAGCCCAGTAAGGTCCATTTAGTTAGAAGAGGGGGCCGAAATTTATATATAATAATAAGGAATTATTTTAATTCCATTAATCCTAATTTGATTAGGTTTGTGATTAAATTAATTAAAGGATAATTAAGTTAGGAGTTTAATTAGATTAATATACTCCTATTATTATCCAATAAGGTTATTTATTATTATCCTAGATATATTAGATATATAGTGAGATAATAATTAGGAATTTTATTCCGAATTGAATTCCTATTAAGTAACCTATTCCTATCTAACTAGGGTTTAGATACAAGTGATTATATATACCCCTACTACATGAGAATTTCGACTAATGCTCCCTAATCCCACCTAGTGATTTTCGAAATCCCTAGCTTAGAGAGAGAAAGAGAATTCGACTCCCCTAGTTCGTGGACAAGAATTCATACGGCTTCCACCGATCGATTAATTTCATCCATCTTCTTTTTCTTTGATCTTGTGTTGATTAATTAGAGGCAATCTATTTTGGTTGCATCTCATACGGTTGATTCTAACTTAATCTCACTGTGTTCATGAAAGAAGGAAAAACAAACAAAAGGGAGAAATTCGTTTTTCTTCACCTACATCAGGTCAGTTCACTATTTCGCGGATTCCCAGAGATTGAACCGTCGGATCGTTGCGATTTTTGGACAGTTGCTTCTAGACATATTCTTCCACGTTTCCACCGAAGGGATTGTCGTTCGGAGGTCTGGAAGGTCTGTTTCGGATAGGGGCAGATTGGTAAACAGTTTCCATCTCTTTTGAAGTTGTGGGCACTTCGTTTGCAACGATAGATTGATCATCGAAAGGTATTTCTTCTTATCCCTCTTTATATGAAATAACGATTAACGGATCCTATGGTTAAAAGGAAGTAGGCTAAAATTTTTATATTTCCGCTGCTATACCTTAGCCTAATTTCCAACAGATCATTCAGCCACGGCTACAGTGCGCCCCTCGCATCACTCCGGTAATTTGGAAACGCCCGTCGGTTGGCTGGCTGAAAGTGAACACGGATGCATCCGTAACGTCGGACGTAGCAGGATGTGGTGGCGTTTTCAAGGATTACAGTGGGCATTTCAGAGAAGCTTTTGCGCTGCCATTTCCCTCACCGCACGCACACATTGCGGAGCTAAAGGCGGCTATCATTGCAATTAACCGGGCCTTTGACAACGGTTGGCATACCCTCTAGATTGAAAGTGATTCAACCTATACTGTTTCCGTCGTTCGCGCTCGCACAGACCGAGTCCCCTGAGTCTTATTTCTGGATTGGAAAGCCTGTCTCTCCCGTCTGAATCAAATACAAGTGGTAATTTCACATGTCTATCGAGAGGGTAACAAGGTTGCAGACACTTTAGCTGCTATGTGGCGACAAAGCACTACTAGCCTGTGGTGGGATTGGCTCCAGATTTTTGTAGACCTTTTTTCTTTGAAAATGATTGTGACCGAGCTGTGTTTCGGTTCACTTAATTTTGGTTCCCTTGATGTACTTGGTTTGATTTTCTTTTTCTATTTAATAATATTGGGTTTTGGGTAGCGGTCTACAGGGGGTGCCAGTCTAGCTGGGATGTCCTATGTCGCCTCCTCACTTTTAATCAAAAAATACAAACAAAATTGTTTTTTTTTTAGTTTTTAATTGTTAATGTTTAATTTCGATTGTAAAATAACATATAACTATTTATGCATATTAATAAATTAATATATATAAACATTTAATATATATAGTTAAGATGATTATATCATTTGTCGCTACTACATGTTCCGAACTATGTAGGACAAGCGTCTTTTGTATATAGATGTCTGACCCTGCGGTTTGCGGATGCGTTGCATGTCTGGAACAATAGGGGTTTTATGTGTGTTTCATTTATATTGTGTATTTTCTTCTTATATTTCTCATTGTAAATAATGTATCCCTTTCTCTTTTGGAAATGTAATAGCTTAAGTTGGATTTATATACATTATTTACCGTTTTTTTGTGTGATTACCTAAAGATAAACAACTAAAATAGGACAAAAGGAGTGTAGCTGAAATGTTTTGAAATGAACAACCTTGAATGATAAGTAGCTTGTATCCATGGATCCGAAATCTCTAATCGAACCGGTTACTTGGTTTAATTGATTCATTTTTTTCCGGCTAAATCGGATGAGCATTCCATCAATCTAACTTGTAACTTTTATGCAAAATCTATAGAAAACTTATTGTATTAAAAGTGTACAAAAATTATAATTTTTTTAAAATGGGTATAATTATTAAAATATTAGAAAAAAAAAATCATGTATACTCTTATATATAATATAAATATATACAAAATGTTAGTTAATTAGGCGATTTATGGAGTATAATGTAGAGCTAGAGGATATAAAGGCACTATAGATTTGCAGAAACTAGTAATGAAAAATGAGAATTAATTGGATCTCCAGCATCCAGTATTGTAATTGGTGGAATGATCTCTTCCATATTGTTGCCACATTAGTTGCTCCTCCATCAACAATTTTTGCTTCTTCTCCATATCAGACATTTGCACAAAACTTGGTGGTGCAACTGCAAGTGAAGCTGCAAATGGGTCGAGATTATGATTGGGCATTTCACCTGCTTGTGGGGGCGCAGGCAATGCTAACATAGCAGGTTGTCCGGCCGAGCCGAGAGCAACACTGCTAGCACTTCCACTGCCTATGTAACCAACTGCTGCTGCATTTGCATTTGCTGCCCCTTGATACATCCCATCAAGCACCATCATGTCGAAACCCCCGCCTAGAGTTGCTTTTTTACTCTGCAAACTGCTCGCCGATTGAAGTAAAGCTGTCTCCCAATCTGCGGTTCCCTCGTTGAATGCGTCCCATTGTAAAGCAGCAGTTGTGGATTCTGTGGTTGCTACACCTGTGTCATATTTAGTAAAAGTAAGCTCAAGCTTTTTGCTTTAAATGTTTCTTTCATATGGATATGGATATAGTATCACACACCTGCATCAAATAAAGCTATTGCTAAGTTGTTCTCATGTTCTTCTCTTGACAATGCATCTTCCCCCAAATTCAGCAAGTCAGCCTCTTTTGACAATGTATCTTTTTCTTCAATTGGTTCAGTTTCTTCTGGTTTTTCTTCAGGTGGTGGCAGGGCTTTTATTTCATTCATATCTTCTTCTTCTTCTTCTTTATGGACTTGTACTTCTTGCTGAGTTTCTTGAGTGTTTTCATCATCATAAGTTAAAACTAAAGTCTTTGTTTGTGCTAATGCTGATTTATCACGGATAAATTCGTCCATAAGGTCGAGTTTTTTCTGAGTGATTTTCTCGACTTCTGGGTACTCTGAGGAGCGTGCAATGCCTACTGTTTTACACCATCCATAAAAGTTATCAAGTTCCTCAAATTGCTTTAAGACACGACAGAAGATTTCATAAACTCTGATGGAGTCATTAATCTCTAGCTCCATAAACCGGTCAATTAAGATGCCCAATATTTCTGTTATGTCGTAATATAAATGGAAACTCTCTTTCAATATTGGATACATAGCAACCACTACTACTCTATTCAGCCTCGCTGCACCTGCATTATAATTATTAGTTCATCAAACAATTGGAAACCCACCGATCGTCAATTATTGTCGTTGAAAAATAAAAAAGAAACCTGTTGGACGACAAGCTAAAAAGCGGTCGAGCAGTTGTTGCAAATGCTGTGCTCTTGAAAAGATAAGGTCGATCTTCATCTCACGAATAGGCGTGGATTTGGAATGTGATGATGAAGTAGCAGTAGCAGTAGGTGCGTGATCTTGATCTTGATCATGATCATCATCAATTCCAAAAACACTTCTCTTCCCACGGCGTCCTTGCATCTTGAACTCTAACCTTTCATCAAGATACAGAGCAAAAGTTCTAACAAATGCGGAGTAGTCCCATGAATTAGTTCTGGAACCATCACAAAAATCCAACAAGTTAAGAAGGCGAGTGCCTCGCCTTGTGGCGAAGAAAATCTCTTGCTCGTATGCTGGATCTCCTTCGGCGAGCAGTCGTTGGATTAACATTAGTGTCTTTAAAGCCACAACCCAGTTCTTAGTCTTGGTGAGTCTTCTTGAAAGTGTATTTACACATGAACTTATGTAGGCACGTGAGTATGATGTTAAGCTTAGGATTTCTCGGACATGTCTTTCCTCAGCTGGCTGTTCTTCATGCCTTGTTGCTTTAACTATTGCCACATCCAAGTCTGCTAATAAGTTGCTGCTGCTTACTTTTGCTAGCCCTATGCTTGTTTGGTCTTTTACTGCCCCAAACGCTCTTCTAATCTTGCTTGAAGACATTTTCTATATTACTTCACTTTACAATATATATCTCACTTTTCTTCCTACACTTTAAAAATCACAAAATCCATCATTCAAAACAACACGGGATCATATATTGCATGTCTTTTTTTACTAATTTGATATCATTGTGGACTAAATTGATCTTGGAATAGCCACATTTACCTTTTGTTCAAACTTTAGTATACAACTCCTTATAAAAACATGTCATGTCATCAAATAAAAAATCAAATGTCATACATCATTAAAATCGAATATGTTAACAAAGTCAATATGTCACGTCATTAACATCAATGTATTACCTGATCAAATGAATATGTCACATCATCGGAAACTAACACTATTAGTATAGCATTCCTCAACTTGCAAATGGATGAAATCACGTGAGTTTTTTTGTTTTTTTTTTTCAATTTTAAAATTTATGATAGGCATAAATATGAAATTTAATTTGACACAGTGAAACATGAAAAATGATGAAAAGACGTAAATAAAAGGAAATGGATCTGACCTTAAAAGCAGAAACAGGAAAGTGGTTATCCAAAGAATGAATTCTCAGTTATGTTTGGAATTAACATAGTAACAGTTGTAATTTGATTTGATGAACAAGATAAAGTTGACAAAAAGAGAAAAAAAGGAGAGAAGCTTCTATTCTGGATGTCTTTTATTTAATTTTTCTTCTTCTCCTCTCTTTTCTCTCTTTGCTTAATTATCTCTTTTTGCTATCTTTCTTAACATTCAAACATCATTTACCTTCAACAAACATGGATAAATCGCTATCCTAGCATGAACATGCGGAAGTTTTATGGATGGTAATAACCCACTTGGCATTGTCAAATTCTTATTTTTTTTTTTATAAATAAAATTCTTATATTTTAGGTTATATATATACACGCTTTTTTCTAGCTTAATTTTTGACCATTTCAACAATTTTCATTCCAATAGAATAAGCCCATCTTTGTCAATAAGCATAAGCCCAATCTTTGCCCTTTCACCAAGCCACTACATACTTAAAGACAAACAAATATGTCACTTTATCATTGGAATTATGAGTAAATTATAGAGGTGGTATACAACAATTTAATTTATAACTTTTTTACGCAGCGTGACCTCCAACTAAAGATACAGCTGACAATTAATAGCTGATCAATCTAAAGTCAATTCCTGCCACATCAATATTTTTCATAAAACCAATTAATAAAAGTGAGACTCACTCCTTATGTAATTACTAAAATATCACTGTCTGTCTTTATCCATTCTCCATTTTCTGCAACTACTCTCTCTTTCCTTTCTCTCTCTAAAAAGCTTTCACAGCATTACATAAGGAGTGAAATTTCAATTAACTTGTTGTGCGTCTTCTTGCATTTCCAAGGTTCACATAAAGATCATTGACCAATAACATTTTTCTTCTTTTTTCTTATTACATGTAATTCTTATTCTACTCACTTCACTTTTTCTCTTTCTTTCTGGTTCCAGTTTTCCTTTTCTTTTCCTCTAATTTCTGCTTCTGCTATTCTTATGTAGATTTGAATTTCTGTTTTAGGTTTTATTCATGGAACTTGACAGTGACTCTGCTGACACTAGAGGGTTTAGTAAATAAATGCAGTCTCTACTTAACTATGTAAATAAATAATGCTTTGCAGCTTCCAACACTGAGCATTAAATTAAAAAACATATTATCAAAATTGAGATGTGTTTTATGTTCTAATTAATTGAGTATAAATGAAAGGAAATAAGTGAAGGAAAATAGACAAGCTTAGGTGCAGCGGAAATATAAAATTTTTATCTATTTTATCTATTTCTCTTTTTTCCAAGATTCGTTAATCGTTATTTCATATAAAGAGGGATTAAACAAGTATACTTTTTCTGAAGATCAATCTACCGTTGCAAACGAAGTGCCCATAACTTTTTAACCGTATTTCACGAACAATGAAATCAATAGAAAAGAAAACAGTTAGCAACCAACCAATGAATAGCAATCTAAATTGATTGCCTCTAAAGGAATCGATATGAGATCAAAGAGAGAGTAAACGAAAGAGTAATTAAGACGAATGAAAGTCGGAAGAATTCTTAGCCTCCAAAACTTGTGTTGGCCGAATTACACAAGGGGGGAGGGACTATTTATAGTCTTTCAAACATTAATTCTAATCACGTTAGGTTTAATCGCTTAATTAGAATCCTATTCCAAATAGGTTTACTAATAGATAAATAAATAAATATTATCATTATCTTTATTTGTATCTTAATATAAATAAATAAATGATAATCCTAATCTAATTAGATATTTATTTATGTTAGGAATTTAATTAATTAGAGATATAATCACATTAAACATTTTAATTAATATTATCACATAATTAGATAATTCAACTATAACTATAATCTAATTATAATTATCTTATCCCTAATATTAATACATTTCGGCGCTCTCTTTTAATTACTATTCTGTCCTCCTATTCCAAGTCTCATATGCGGCCCAATAGGTTCTTATCGCTAATAACCGTATATATTTATTGAAATTATTCAACTTGATTAATTTCAACTAAATATATATCAGAATGAATTCGAGGACTGTTACTAGCATAACCGTAGATATTCCCCTAGAGTGATAAGAAGTCGGGTTGATACTGACGTTTACCTTTCTATATTAGATCTAGTATAATTCGATCCTTCATTATCTATATCCTTAAACGAATCTATAACTATAGAATATATCAAGTTACATATAATGAGACGTCTGTTTTATTTGTCCAGGTAGAATTAACTCTGAATAGATAAGTTAAGTGAAATCTACATTTCTATTCTTAACCCTATCACCTTGCAAGAATTTCCAGTTAATTTTCCACAAGAGGCCATGGATATATCTCATATCTATCAGGAGTGACGAATGCTCAATCTAACATTAACTATCCTGCAATTACTTCATGTGATACCCAACGCCGGCCTCACACACCCCAGAGTCCCCTATGTAGTGGATCGTGTTTGAACAGAGTCAAAGCACCACACTCCATAATCCAGAATCACTAATTAATGTTTATTTGAGTTTGAGGATTACTTATACCTACTAATACCATTTGAGATGAAACAGATGACATTCGGATAAATCCATCCATCCTGTTATCTCAAATCGGGTCCTCAATCCTAATGAACTCCTTCACCAGATACATGTATTTGTCTAGATATCTCCATATCTAAAGCTTGTACGATCAGCTCTCTGTTCACAATAGAAGACATTATTACATGCAAGTCTCAACAGCAATAAGTTAATCCCATAAACATATTACTTGACTTGGGTTGTTTTAAGTTTATTGGTTTATTATAAAGTTTAGTCTCACTTCATGCTTGTGTGAACACTTTATGATCACTTAAATAAACTTGTGATTTCTTTTATTTAACTTAATTAGTTTTGATAAAAGATAAATGTCTTTATATAGTTTAACATACTATATCTCATAAAATAAATGATAATGAACAATTCATTTACAAATAGTTTATATCCTACAACAATTGTTTATAGGAAATTAAACCCCAACATCTCCCACTTGGACTAAAGTCAATTGTTTCTAAAACATTCTCATAAGCATCTGCATGATAATCATGAACCTTTTGGGGTAAGGCATTCTTTAAATAGATCTATAAGATTGTCCCTTCATGGGCACTCTTTTAATTCTCACATCTACTCTTGTTGTTATCTCTCGGAAGAGGTAATAACGACTGAGGTACTGTCTGGACGTATTATAAGACTGCATGTCCTTAGCAAGAGCAATAACTCTATTGTTAGTCTCATTAACAATGGTAGGTACTACGCCTAGTTCATTAATGAACTTCCATTCCAAATTTCCTTTTAAGCTGCTTCTGAAGCTGCTATATGTTGAAACACCTTTCCACGTGATTTTGATTTGACAAAATTATTTAAGTAGAATTAAATCTCCATGATAAAAATATTCTAACACATTAAATTTAAATGCTTTGATTTATTTGTACTAATGTATTTGTTCAATATTGAGTAAATTGAATTATAAGATTGAAGATATTAAAAGTATAAGGCCCAAAAGCCCATAAGAGAAAGTCAAGCCCAAGTCAACGGATGAAAGCCACACGGCCCAAGCAGATCAAAACGCAGCTCAAGCCGAATAAAACGCAAGCCCAGCAAAAAGAAGGATCGAGAAGCCTTCATCTAAAAGCTTCAAGACGAAGCTACTGAGTTGTGCGACAAGGAAGTCAGGTCAACGGCTGACCTGAGCAAACTTGGAGGCAAAGTATTTCTACTTTGAGTAAAGTTCAGAAGACGCAGGAAGCTGTCTAGAAGAAAATGTAGAGACACTCTGACCAGCCTGATTAAAAGCATCTGAGCACTACCGAAGACAGAAGATATAAGAATTTCATTGGCCGAAGACGCTGAGCACAGACTGAGTGAAAGCGACAGGAAGCTGTTTCCCTCCAACGGTTATTTCGAAATGATCGGTGCCTCAAGTGTCACTATAAATAGGCCTCTCAAACGCTTCATTCGATGCAGATCTTCATCAAGTCGAAACGTTGACCAAATTGTTATTCGAAGTTCTGTATTAGAAAAGCAAAGCAAATCTTACACCAATTCCAATCTTTATGTAAAAGTCTAGAGTGATCTTATTTCATCTAAAGTGTTCTTAGCTATTGTTGTTTAGAACAAAAACACTTATCATTTCTAGAAGTATAGAAAGGAGAAGCTGAGTACTCGGTTATAGTACTCAGCGGTAGAAAATAGGATTGAGTAGAGGGATAGAGGAAGGTACTCTTGTATACTCAGTTGCTATTGTAAAAGGTTTGTGCTCTACCTTTAAAGAGCTCAGTAGAGGATTCTGAAAAGCTAAGAAGGAATTCCGGGGACTGGACGTAGACGAAGAGGCCGAACCAGGATACGTCTGCTGAGTAATATCCTTCTAACCCTTAACTCCTTTATATATTGCTTGCTTAAATACTGCCTAGTAAAACACTAAAAAGAACATACGCTGAGTTGAGTGAACTGAGAAGCTGAGTTCAGGAATAGACTTAAGTGCTATATCCTGACTCAAGAACAGAAGCATCTTAGCCACCCGTTGGCTAAGCTTGTGTCTGGAATTTACTCAGTACCACTGTGTTAAAAGGCTAAGTTAAAGTCTTAACCTAAAAACAAGTCAGCCTTAGTGATAAAAAAATTAAATAGTTCCTAACCCCCCTTGGAACTAATATTGTCACGTTACACGGGACCAATAAGTGGTATCAAAGCCTAACAGCTCACTGAACAAGATAAAACTATCTTGAGCTGATCCCTGTAATGGCTGAGAACAGCACTCGTTTCCTCCCTGGAAATCAGACAACTCAGATACTCCCTGAGGGATTATCTATCTCTAGGCCTCCCCTGTTCTTTGGGTCTAACTATACCTTCTGGAAGAACAGGATGAAAAATTTCATTCAGGCAACAAATATGAGTGCATGGCTTTCTATAGTCCAAGGCCCATTTGTTCCCTATGAAACTATTGACGGGCAAAAGCTCGTCAAGGAAGAGGCTAAGTGGTCAGAGGATGACCTCAAGAAACTGTAAAACCATGCCTCGGCTATAAACATGCTTCACTGTGCGCTAGATGCTGCAGAGTATAATAAAATCTCAGGTTGTGAGTCGGCACAAGAGATTTGGAAGAAGCTAGAGGTCACCTATGAAGGAACCAGCAAGGTTAAGGAATCCAAGGTGAACCAACACATGAGGCTGTACGAGCTGTTCGAGATGAATGATTGTGAAGGAATCTCTTAAATGAACTCAAGGTTCACCAACATAATCGACGAGCTCAAGAGACTCGGCAAGAACTTCACTGAGGAAGAACAAGTGAAGAAGATACTGAGGAGTCTTCCCCAAAGTTGGCAAGCGAAGAAGACTGTCGTTGAGGAAGCTCAAGACTTAACCACCTACAAGTACGATGAGCTTATTGGATCTCTGTTGACCCATGAGATCTCAATGAAGAACTTCGATGTGAAGGAAAAGGCTGAGGACAAGAAGCAAAAGACTCTTGTCATGAAAGCTAACTCAACTGATGGTGACTCATCAGACGATGAAGAAATGGCCATATTCACCAGAAAGATGAAGAAGCTGTTTCGCAAGAATGACAAATACAGCAGGAAGCCATTCAAGAGAAATGACAAGTACAAAGCTGAGTCAAGCGACAGCAAATACAAGAAGGAAAGCTCAAAGCCCATCACATGCTTTGAATGTCATCAAACTGGCCATATCAAGTCAAGCTGTCCTACCTTGAAGAAGGACAAGAAGAGCAGTAGAAAGGCAATGGTGGCCACTTGGAGCAATAGCGATGAATCATCTTCATCAGGAGCTGAAGCCACTGAGTCAGCAAACATCTGCTTCATGGCTGATGAGTTTGCTGACCCCTATCCTTCTGAACAAGCTGACCCCTCATGTGCATCTGACAATGAGGAACAATCAACTGAGGTAATGACTCTGGCTTTGCTCAGAAATGAAATGATTAATGCCCTGCGTGATCTCCACACACTTGTCAAAAAGTGTAACAAGAAAGTACGAGCACTCAGCAGGCGATGTGATGAGATTGAGGAGGTCAAACTCAGTGACCTTCGTCATCTTCTCCAGGACAATACCAGGCAAGATGAAAATTTAAAAATCATGCATAGGTATGTCACTGAGGTCCAATCAGATTCTAAAAAACTGAGGAAGGACATCACGTCTATTCAAAACCAGCTGAAGGTTCCGAATAAGAAAAATTTCCATAAGTACGCTGAGTCCTCAGGTACTGGTCAGCGGAAATGGACTCCCCAGCGAAATTTCCAATGTGACTTTTGTGGGAAGAAAGGACACACCACAAAGGTGTGTTGGCATGCTCAGCACAATGGTGCTGACCCGCCAATAAAGTATCCCCAAAGGAAGGTCCATTGTGACTTCTATGGGAAGAATGGCCACACTACCAAAGTGTGTCGTCATAAGATTAAATATGATGTATCACCTGCTGAGCCTAACAAACGAGGACCCAAAAAGACTTGGGTACCTAAAGATAACTAGTTACACTGCAGGTAGGCCTGAGGTGTGCTGAGAAGTCAAAGTTGTGGTACATTGATAGCGCATGCTCGAGGCATATGACTGGTGATGAAACTCAGTTCATCACACTTGTGCATAAATGAGGAGGAAGCGTAAGTTTTGGAGACAACAAAAATGGTAAGATAGTAGGTTCAGGAACTGTTGGTGGTAATCCTACTATTGAGTCAGTCTCTCTAGTCAGAGGACTTGAATATTGTTGGTCCCTTATAACGTAACAAGTTAGTTCCAAGGGGGGGATAGGAACTATTTAAAAAATTAGTACGTTAAGGCTGACTTCTTTTTCTTTGAAAAGGATTACACAGCGCGCTGAGTGAATTAAGACACTAGCTTAGTCAACTGGTGACTAAGTCAGCTTCTTTCTTTGAGTCAGGAGATAGCACTTGAGTCTATTCCTGAACTCAGATACTCAATACACACAATTAAGCGTGACCTCTTTACTTGGTCAGTTTTGTTTAAGCAAGCAGTATATATATTAAGGAGTTTAAGGTTAGAAAGATGTTACTCAGCAGATTTATCCAGGTTCGGCCTCTAAGCCTACGTCCTGTCCCCGGAACACGTTCCGAGCTTTCGAATTCTCTACTGAGCTCTTTAATGGTAGAGCATCAAACCTTTTACAACTTAGAAGCTGAGTATAACAAGAGTACCTTCCTCTATACCTCTACTCACTCCTAATCTCACGCTGAGTACTATAACCGAGTACTCAGCCTCTCCTTTCTAATCTCTAGAAATGATAAAGATTTGTCCTAAACAACAATTGCTAAGACACCTTAGATGATTGAATAATCACTCTAGACTTTTACACAAAAGATATAGAATTTGGTGTAAGTATTTGCTTTGCTTTTTCTCACAGAACTTTGAGTAGAATTTTGGTCAGCGTAATGGCTTGATAAAGTTCTGTATGTAATGAAGCAACTGAAAGGCCCTATTTATAGAGACGTCTGAGGCATCAGTCATTTCGAATTTCGAAATCACTGTTGGAGGGAAACGGCTTCCTGTCGTTGTCACTCGGTCCTGCTCAGTGCTCTTGGCCAATTACATTCAAGTATCTTCTGTCTTCGGTCAGTGCTGAGCAGCTTTTAGTCAGTCCGGCAAAATGTCTTTCCATTTATGGTAAGGTCAACTAGACAGCTCTCTGTGTCTTCTGAACTTTACCCAAAGTAGTAATACTTTGTCTGGAAGTTGTTCTTGCTCAGCTGCTGTCTTGTACTCTTTGTCGATACAACTCAGCAGCTTCGTTCCGAAGTTGTTCAACGAAGGTCTTCTCGATCCTTCTTTCGCTGAGCTGCGTTTTGTACACAACGACAGCGTTTTGCACACGCGGGCCGAGTGGTCTTGATCTGTTTGACTTGGGCTTTAACTTCCGTATTGGGCTTTAAGCCTTTTAGTCTTTATGTCTTATAAACAATTTAACTCAACATTGAACAAACACATTAGTGTAATAAATCAAAGCATTTAAACTTAGTGTGTTTAGAATATATTTAATTTTACTTAAATAATTTTGTCAAATCAAAATCATGTGGAAAGGTGTTTCAACAAACTCCCCCATTTTGATGTTGGCAAAACTATTCAGCGAAGAACTCAGTGTTGAGCTCCCCCATGATAGTTGACCTAATATTACTTAGCAGACTCCCCCGTTAGGGTTGAGCTACTGACTTAGTTTTACTCTAAACATTTTAAGGTTTAATCGAGTAAGTCTAAGGTCAGTTTACAGATATAGGTCAGCTCAAGGAATATATTCTATTTTACTCAGTGTTAAGCGGAAGATTTAACATTCAGAGAGCGCTGAGTATTATTTTATTGTTCAATGGGTCTTATGAGACAGTGTTTAATAAACATACAAGATAATGTCAAACATTTTATCAGCATAGCATACAATCAACAAGTATTATAAGCAGTAAACACAGTTGATGTATTTGAAGATACATAGTAACATAATACTCAGCATCATATAAAATAACTCAGGTTTGGATAAAAGATGCAAGTATTGTATTGAAATAAAGTAGTCAGCATATACAGCAAAAAGATAAGCAAAAAGAAACATAGAAACTACAAAGTAAAAAATAAACTGAGTTAGCCTATTTCTAGTTCTTCTTCTTATGCTTAGACTGACTACTTCTAGCAGCCTCGGGCTGAGTTCTAGCTTGTTCTTTCTCCCCCGTTTTGTCAGCATCGGGAGGAGGAGGAATTCTAAAGGAGTCGGTTAAGACCGCATTGGTCAGTAAGGCGGACAACTCCTTAAGCTTGTCGGCACTTTCATTGATGTCGTCGAAGACAACAACGCCTTCATCCAAGACCTCTTTAGGTATACCGAGTTCAGCTGCGCTGAGCATGCTCAGTATGTAGGCTTGAGACTTACCCACCCAAGTAATTGTATCTTACAGTGCAGCAAAAATTTGATGAAATGTCTTCAGCAGTACTGAGTCATAATATTGACGCTGGATATTGTAGTGACGCACATGGGTGAAAGTCTTTTGGGTAGTGACCAGTATCTCATTCTGCTTCATTTGGTCAGTGTCCATCTTTTACTTATTCAAGTTCAGCAAACGAACGGCTTCGCTAATTTGCTCCACTGAGCATTAAGAGTAGGAAGCCAGCTGATGGTTGGTCTTGGTTTGCTCAGTGTGAAGCTGGGCAAAGAGCATTTGAACTTCAGCAGAAGTTGCATATTGAGTGTTTGCAGCTGACAAGGTCTGGAATTGTCCTTAAAGAGTGTTGAGATGTTGAACCGTTGTCAGTTGGAGCTCAGCCAGCTTCGTTATTGAGTCCTGCTTGGGCTGTTGTGATTGAATTGAGATCATATCACTTAGCAGATCCTTCAGTCCTTTAACTTCATTTAAAAGCTGAGTGACTTGGGACAGCTGAGTTGACGCATTGTTGGTAGACCCAGCAGTAGGTTCAGCATTTTGATGAAGATTTTGGATTAATGACTGCACCGAGTTGATGAGTTGTCTACCAGACTCGGTGGCATGCAGATAGCTGAGTGATCCTTCATCAGGTTGCCTAGTTTCCTCAGTGTGACCAGTTGATGGAGGAGTCGGACTTTTCTCAGGGACGACATGGTCAGTGACTGGAAGGGGGTTTTCAATCTGCACTTGGTTCTCTTGGAGAGATGATTGATCAGCAGGAATGATTGTTGGTGCAGAAGTAATCTGAATGGTTTCAGTGCTGACAGGGGCAGGAATGTCCTGAGTCAGCACAGTGCTTGAAGCAGCAGCATTAGCGAGAACTTGCTCGGTTTGGCTTGTAGGGTTTGCAGAAGCATTCAAGTCGGCTTGTTCATGTAGTGAAGAAACAGAGGCTTGCTTTTCAAGAGAAGCTGGTAGAGAAGAAGAAGTTTGTTTGCTGAAAATTTTTAGCTTAAGTGTAGAAGGGTCTTTGGTCGGCTTTTGGACAGGAAGGTCAATGACAGTTGTCTGACTTGCCTTTACTAGTCTTCTTCTTCGAGGAGGAGTAGTGTCAGCTAGGATAGACTCTACTGAGTGAGGAGGAGAAGTCTCTTCTTGATCAGCGTTGAGCTGGTCAGTTTGTTCTTCTTGTCCTTCTTCTGCAGCCAACTCAGTATTAGTTGGGTCAGTAGTTTCCTCTCCACTGGCTGTCTCCTTGGTGTCATCCTGACCACTTTCTTCTTCCTCCTATTGATCATTCCCTTCGTCTTCTTCTAGCTCTTCTTCAACCTGTGTGATGAACTGATCATCCAGTTGTACATCGTCTTCTTGATGCTCAGCTTCAGTTCCCTGACATTGTGTGAAGTGAGAATCACCAGGAACAACGAAGTCAGTGGGGATAGCATCAATAGGGGTTAGCTCTGAAGATTTCTTCTTCTTCAGAGGTTGCTCATCAGCATCCATTCTTTCTTCTGTATCAGGCTCATCTTACCTGCTTCGCTTCACAGCTGACTTAGGTCTCTCCTGACCTTTTTGAGCAGCTGACTTCAGCTTCTTGGCTGGAGACTCAGCATCTTTTGAAGGAGTCCCAACAGCTTTCCTTTTGCGGGCAGCTGGAGCCTTTGTTCTTTTGCCCTTCTTTGGGACAGCCTCCTCAGCAGGCTGATCAGCACCTTTGGATTTCTTAACCGGTTGGTCAAACTTCAAGGCACGCAGCGCAGCAGCTGTGATCTCAGAGCCTTGGGCCTCAGTTTCCTCGAATAGGTCAATCTGATGGTCTATGAGGATTCTGGTTATGAGTGAGCCCAGCCTTAGAGTTCCAGTGCTCCTTTGGAATCCGGCAATTAAGAATACTGGCATGTTGATGGGCTTGTAGGTCAGCATATGCCATATGAAGCATTGCTCAAAATTTGTTGCTGAACTGGTGCAATTTATCTTCGGGAAGATATAATTGGTCAGCAGGTAGTGTGCCATCTTTTGGTGCTGGCCCATTGAGGAACTGGAGATTTCTCCAGAATGGCCAGCGGGTTTGCAGAAGGTTGCAGAGTACCCAGTCCCTTCATGATCACCAGTCCTCCTCAGTTTTGTTCCTTCATTCTTCAGTTTCAGCAAGTTGGCAAGGTAGGTAGGGTTGACAAAAATCGTTTTCTCTTTTACCACAGTTACTAGGTGGTCCTGGTTATCGTCAGCAACCCGCAGATTATGGTAGAATTCCCTTACTAGGTCAGGATAAGTTGGATCTCTGATGGAGAACAGCTCGGTCCAGCCATTCTTCGATATCCATTCATAGAATGGTTGCTCGGTTTCTACGAAAGCCTCAGAGAACCATCTTGAGTGGTCTATCTTGCACTCTCTAACGTCTTCGAAGACCTTAGTATAGGTTCTGACTTTGGTCAGCTTTCCTTTAGAGGAGGTGGCTTGGCCAGCTTTGCCTTTGCTCGGTGTAGTGGCCTTAGTCGTTCCAGGTGGAGTAGAATGCCTGGAAGGTTCATCGGAACTGGTCTTAGAGTGACCGGCACTGGAGATGTTCAAGGAAATCTTAGTCATAGTTTCAGAGAGGGGTTTGGAAGTTTTGAGAGTTTTTAGAGAGAAAGTATTTATGCCAGAGAATTCGGTAAGTGTAAAGAGATAAAAATGGGGATTTGCCCATTATTTATAGATGTGAAAGGTGGATCTTATCAAATCCATGTGTCAGTTTTGCCTTGGGATTGTCAACCGACAAGGATCCTGGCTTTTATGACACATTCGGCGCATACGTCATCCTAGGTGGATATTCGCGTGCTTTAGCATTAAATGCAACGGATCTTGTACTCAGCGTTTAGAATTCTAAACGTTCTATATTCTGAGTAGTTAGTTTTATACAAACGGATGGTTTAAGTAGTTGGTTGCTCAGTTTGAGATAACTACTCAGTGCGCATATTTGCTCAGTATGTGATATTCATTCATTTAGTATTAAACCCTCAGCATACATCTATTCACTCAGCAAATAATAGCATAGATCATTCAGCATGTTAATTCACTCAGCATGAATCTATATTAAGAGCTGGAATTTACTGAAGAGGATTAAACATACTAATGGCTTCTCTCAGTATGCTGAACTGCTCACGAGCCAGTGGCTTTGTGAAGATATCCGCAAGCTGCTCATCCGTTGGGACATAGGTCAGCTTTATCTCACCCTTGAGTACATGGTCTCTAATAAAGTGATGTCTGATGCTGACATGCTTCATCCTGCTGTGCTGAATTGGGTTCTTTGATAGAGCAATTGCACTTTTGTTGTCACATTTGACCTCAATTGTCTTTGTTTGAACACCATAGTCTTCAAGCTGTTGCTTAATCCATAGGACTTGAGCAACACAGTGTCCAGCAGCAATGTACTCAGCTTTAGTGGTAGACAAGGCTACTGACGCCTGCTTCTTGCTGAACCAGGATACAAGACAGCTTCCTAAGAAGTGACATCCTCCAGAGGTGCTTTTTCGTTCAAGCTTGTCTCGTCCATAGTCAGCGTCAGTGTATCCAACGAGTGTAAAACCATGAGTGTTGAGATACCATAAACCTGCGTTCACTGAGCTTTGCAAATATCTAATGATTCTTTTTACAGCTATGTAATGAGATTCCTTAGGGTTAGATTGATATCTATCACAGTAGCATACTGAGAACTGAATGTCCGGTCTATTTGCTGTTAAGTAAAGTAGAGAGCCTATCATACCTCGATACAATTTGCTGTCTACCGACTTACCATTCTCGTCAGCACAAAGGACAGTGTCAGTGCCCATAGGAGTAGATATTGGCTTGAAATTTTCAAGATCATATTTCTTCAATATCTCCTTGGCATATTTAGCTTGACTGATGAAGATGCCATTTTTCCCTTGTTTGATTTGAAGTCTAAGGAAGAAGTTGAGTTCTCACATCATTGACATTTCAAACTCAGTCTGCATTTGCTTGCTAAATTCCTTGCACATTGACTCATTAGTAGCACCAAAAATAATATCATCAACATATATTTGAGCCAGCAGGGTATCTTTACCCTTTCTCTTAATGAATAAGGTTGTATCAGCTTTGCCTCTGACATAGTTTCTAGTCAGCAGGAAACTGGTCAACCTCTCATACCAAGCACGTGGTGCTTGCTTGAGGCCGTACAGAGCCTTCTTGAGTTTATAAACGTGGTTTGGGAATTTAGGATCCTCAAACCCTGGAGGTTGATTAACATAAACTTCCTCGTTTATAACTCCATTAAGGAATGCACTCTTAACATCCATTTGAAACAGTTTAAAGTTCATATAACTTGCATAAGCGCATAAAATTCTAATAGCCTCTAGCCTTGCCACTGGGACAAAGGTCTCACCGTAGTCAATATCTTCTTGCTGACTGTAGCCCTGAGCTACAAGCCTTGCTTTGTTCCTGGCCACATTTCCTTATTCATCCAGCTTGTTGCGGAAGACCCATCTTGTTCTAATGGTCTTCTAACTCCTTGGATGTGGCACTAACTCCCATACATCGTTTCTTCTGAATTGATCAAGTTCCTCTTGCATTGCGCTCATCCAGAATTCATCGTCCTCAGCATCAGCGAAGTTCTTTGGTTCCTGAACTGAGACGAAGGCTACATTGCTGAGGTATCTCCTGAGTTGGTTTCTTGTCATCAGGGTATTCTCAGCGGCATCAAGAATAGCACTCTCTGAGTGTCCTCTTGGTATCCTTATCTCCTTTGGTAGATTGATGTCTTGTGCTGTCTGTGTTTCAACAATCTCTGCAGGTGTAGACTGGTCAGTGAAAACAATTTGAGGTTCACTTTTACCTTTGGTCAGCCCTTGAGGGAATGACTCAGCGGCTGTATCTTGATCAGTGGGTACTGAGTGTGGATCATCCTCGGTCAGCGGCAGATATCTTCCTGCAGGGTTAGTTTCGTCGAACTCAACATGTACTGACTCTTCTAAAACTTGAGTTCGTTTATTGAAAACTCTGTATGCTTTGCTGTTTGTTGAGTAGCCTAAAAAGATAGCTTCATCAGCTTTTGAGTCAAACTTAGCTAGGCTATCTTTGGTGTTTAAAATAAAACATTTACAGCCAAAGGCACGAAAGTATCCAATGTTGGGCTTTCGTCCTTTCCAAAGTTCGTAGGGGGTTTTCTTTAGTATAGGTCTAACTAGAGCCCTATTAAGAATATAGCACGCTGTGTTGACAGCTTCTCCCCAAAAATACTTTGGAAGCCTATGCTCACTCAACATTGTCCTGGCTATTTCAACCAAGGTTTTGTTCTTCCTTTCTACAACCCCATTTTGTTGAGGCGTTCTAGGAGCAGAAAAATTATGGTCAATGCCGTTGGTTTCACAGAATTCAACAAACTGGTGGTTCTTGAATTCTCCACCATTATCACTTCGGATGTGAGCCAGCTTTAGGACTTTATCATTTTCAAGTTTTCTAACCAAATTTGAAAATGTCTCAAAGGTCTCATCCTTGCTACTCAGCAAGATGATCCAAGTGTACCGAGAAAAGTCATCTACAATGACCAAGGAAAATCTTCTTCCACCCAGACTCATCGGCTGGACTGGACCGAAGAGATCCAAGTGTAGTAACTCTAACGGACGCTTAGTTGAGACAATATTTTTACTATGAAAAGATTGTTTGGTTTGTTTTACAGCGTGGCATAGTTGATCTTTTTCAAATTTAAGTTCTGGCAGTCCCTCAACCAATTGCTTTCTTGCTAATTTGTCCAGGAGGTCCATACTTACATGACTAAGTCTCATGTGTCATAGCCAGGAATTTTCTTCCTTTGAAACTAAGCATACAGTTTTTGAAAACTTTTTCTCTAAGTTCGGCATGAAGACATTATCAATGCGAGGGGCAGTTAAAATTAACTCATTAGTTTTACCCTCGAATATTTTACATCTAGTGTCATCAAATATAACTTTTCTCCCATTGTCACATAGCTGAGCTACGTTGAGTAAGTTATATTTGAGTCCGCTGACTAGGGAGACAGATTCAATAGTAGGATTACCTCCAATGGTTCCTGACCCCACTATCTTACCCTTTTTGTTGTCTCCAAAACTTACTCTTCCTCCTCGTTTACGCTCGAATGTGATGAACTGAGTTTCATCACCAGTCATATGCCTCGAGCATGCGCTGTCAATATACCACATCTTTAACTTCTCAGCACATCTCAGACTTACCTGCAATGTAACTAGTTACTTTTAGGTACCCAATTCTTTTTGGGTCCTTGCTTGTTAGGTTCAACAGGTAAAGCATCATATTTTATTTTATGGCGACATACTTGGACAGTATGGTCATTCTTTCCACAGAAGTCACAGCTGACCTTCCGTTTAGGATTTCTCACTGACTGGTCAGCACCCTAGTGCTGAGCGTGCCAGCACACCTTTGTAGTGTGTCCTTTCTTCCCACAGAAGTCACACTGGACATTCCGCTAAGGATTCCATCTTTGTTGACCAGTATTTCGGTACTGAGTATTCAGAGGAATATTTCTTTTGTTTGGAACCTTTAGTTGGTTCTGAATGGATGTGACGTCCTTTCTCAGTTTCTTAGAATCTGATTGGACCTCAGAGACAAACTTTTGCATAATTCCAATGTTACTATGCAAATCTGAGTTGTCCTGAAGAAGATATCGAAGGTCACTCAGTTTGACCTCCTCAACCTCGTCACATCGCCTGTTGAGTGCTCTAACCTTTTTATTACACTTTTTGACAAGTGTGTAAAGATCACTCAGGGCATTAACCATTTCATTTCTGAGCAAGGGTAGTGATATTACCTCAGTTGACTGTTCTTCATCATCAGATGCAATGGAGGGGTCAGCATGCTCAGAAGCACATGGCTCAGCAAGTTCGTCAGCCATGAAACAAATCTTTGCTGACTTAGTGGCATCAGCTTCAGATGATGATGAATCATCACTATCACTCCAGGTTGCCACCATTGCCTTCTTGCCGTTCTTTCTTTCTTTCCTCAGCGAGGGACATCTTGACTTGATATGGCCAGTTTGATGACATTCAAAGCAAGTAATGGGCTTTGAGCTGTCCTTCTTGTACTTGCTGTCGCTGGAGTCAGCTTTGTACTTATCAAACTTTTTATAAGGCTTCTTAGAATATCTGTCATTCTTTTTGAACAGCCTTTTCATCTTTCTGGTAAACATAGCCATCTCTTCATCGTTTGTTGAGCTTCCATCAGTGGAGTCAGCTTTCATGACAAGAGACTTTTGCTTCTTATCTTCAGACTTTTCATTCACCTCGAAATTCTTCATCGAGATCTCATGGGTCAGCAGTGAGCCGATATAGGTGGTTAAGTCTTGAGCTTCCTCAACAGCGGTCTTCTTTGCTTGCCAGTTTTTAGGAAGACTCCTAAGAATCTTCTTGACTTGTTCTTCCTCAGTGAAGATCTTCCCAAGTCTCTTGAGCTCGTTGATGATGTTTGTAAAACTTGCATTCATGTCAGAGATTCCTTCATCATTGTTCATTTCGAACAGCTCGTACAGTCTCATCTGCTGGTTCACCTTGGACTCCTTCACTTTGTTGGTTCCTTCGTAGGTGACCTCCAGCTTCTTCCAGATCTCTTGCGCTAACTCACAACCTGAAATCTTGTTATATTCTGCAGGATCAAGCGCACAGTGAAGCATGTTTATAGCCGAAGCATGGTTTTGTAGCTTCTTGAGATCATCTTCTGTCCATTTGGCCTCAGTTTTGACAACTGTTTGGCCAACCACAACTTCAACAGGAACAAATGGGCCTTGGACTATTGAAAGCCATGCACTCATATTTGTTGCCTGAATAAAGTTTTTCATCCTATTCTTCCAGAAGGTGTAGTTAGACCCGAAGAATAGGGGAGGCCGAGTAATGGACAGCCCCTCAGGTAAGATCTGAGTTGTCTGGTTTCCTGGGAGAAACCGAGTGCTGTTTTCAGCCATAGCGGGGATCAGCTCAAGGTAGTTAAACCTTTCACAATGAGCTTTTAAGCTCTGATACCACTTGTTGGTCCCTTATAACGTAACAAGTTAGTTCCAAGGGGGGGATAGGAACTATTTAAAAAATTAGTACGTTAAGGCTGACTTCTTTTTCTTTGAAAAAGGATTACACAGCGCGCTGAGTGAATTAAGACACTAGCTTAGTCAACTGGTGACTAAGTCAGCTTCTTTCTTTGAGTCAGGAGATAGCACTTGAGTCTATTCCTGAACTCAGATACTCAATACACACAACTCAGCGTGACCTCTTTACTTGGTCAGTTTTGTTTAAGCAAGCAGTATATATATTAAGGAGTTTAAGGTTAGAAAGATGTTACTCAGCAGATTTATCCAGGTTCGGCCTCTAAGCCTACGTCCTGTCCCCGGAACACGTTCCGAGCTTTCGAATTCTCTACTGAGCTCTTTAACGGTAGAGCATCAAACCTTTTACAACTTAGAAGCTGAGTATAACAAGAGTACCTTCCTCTATACCTCTACTCACTCCTAATCTCACGCTGAGTACTATAACCGAGTACTCAGCCTCTCCTTTCTAATCTCTAGAAATGATAAAGATTTGTCCTAAACAACAATTGCTAAGACACCTTTGATGATTGAATAATCACTCTAGACTTTTACACAAAAGATATAGAATTTGGTGTAAGTATTTGCTTTGCTTTTTCTCACAGAACTTTGAGTAGAATTTTGGTCAGCGTAATGGCTTGATAAAGTTCTGTATGTAATGAAGCAACTGAAAGGCCCTATTTATAGAGACGTCTGAGGCATCAGTCATTTCGAATTTCGAAATAACCGTTGGAGGGAAACGGCTTCCTGTCGTTGTCACTCAGTCTTGCTCAGTGCTCTTGACCAATCAGATTCAAGTATCTTCTGTCTTCGGTCAGTGCTGAGCAGCTTTTAGTCAGTCCGGCAGAATGTCGCTCCATTGATGGTAAGGTCAACTAGATAGCTTTCTGTGTCTTCTGAAGACTTAACTCTAAATCCTTGCAAGGTGATAGCTTAAGACTTGAAATGCAGATTTCACTTAACCTATCTAATTGGAGTTAACTCGGTCTGTACAAGTAAAACGAACGTCTCGCTATATCTGACTTGACATTGCCCATAGTCATAAGATTCAGTTCAAGGATGTAGTTGACAAAGGATCGAATTATACTTTAACTAATACGGAAAGGTCAACGACGGAATCAACCTGTCTTCTTATAGCTCTGGGGGAATGTTTCGGATCTGCCAATCACAGTTCGCTCACTCATTCCGTTATACAAAGATTAAATATAATTCTGAGAAAATTAATTTAATAGTTGTATACGGCTAGAAGCAATAAGAACCTAATGGGTCACACATAAGACTTGGAGCCAAAAGAGGAATGGATGTTAATTAGTAGATGGAAGCCCAATATAAAGGCCCAAATAATGAAATGGGAAATACATGTGTTATATATATACATGTGAGAATTAATTTATTTTAGTCAATTATGATTAGATTATAATTGTGGATAAATTAATTATGGAATAATTAAGTTAGAAGATTTAAAGTGATTAAATTGCTTCTAAATATTATTCTACCAAACAACCTAATATTATTTTTATATTTAGATATAACTTTAGATAATATTTACGAAGTTTTTATTTTAGAATAAAACTATAAAAAAGTTATCTAAAACTATAGATAATATTTATGAAGTTTTTATTTTAGAATAAAACTGTAAAGAAGTTATCTAAAACTATAGATAATATTTATGAAGTTTTATTTTAGAATAAAACTCAAAAGAAGTAACCTAATTCTATCTAACTAAAGTTTAGATACAAGAGGCTATATATATCCCCTTTATAGGTGTACTTGGTTAATCCCTAATAGAGAGAGAATTTCGACCAGTCTATTGTAGAGGAAGAAATTGCTCCGCTCGCTTCCATTCTATTGATTTCATCTCTTTCTCTTTCTCTTTATCCTTGATCTTGTGTTGATTTGTTAGAGGCAATCTATTTTGGTTGCTATTCATTGGTTGAAATTCTAATTGATTTGATCTTGTGTTTTTGTCTTGTGCTCGTGAACTCGGATCTAGAGTTGAGGGCACTTCGCTAGCAACAGTAGATAGTTCTTCAGAAAGGTATTTCATTATATCCTTCTTTATATGAAATAACAATTAACGGATCTTGGTTTAAAGGAAATAGGTTAAAAAAATTATATTTCCGCTGCCAAATGTTTGCCTATTTTCCTTCAGGAGTGCTCCCGACCGATCCCAACGGCATCCCATAGATGTAATCCAGTGAAGGAAATCGATGAGATATCAATTGGTGTAGTGAACATGGAATTCTAAGATTAATAGAATTTACACCACGAATACAAAATGTCTTCGGAAGGGCTCAACCGTTCCACTAGAGGAACCTTTATACCAGCAGGCACTTGAGGGACCCCCATTAACACCATCTACTATGGGATACTCAGCTGGGAAGGAGGCTGCAAATAACACAATTAAACAGGAAATGTTTCCCTATCGGCAGATAAAATAATCCAGCCAGAGCATGAGTGGTCGCCAGAATCTTTTCTTGAACAAATGGTGGAATCCGTTAGGCGAGAGTTGGGAAATGAATTCGTTGAATGGGCTAGAATAATATTGCAGGGAAATGAGTCTGCTGAACGAGCCAGAAGAATATTTCAGAACCTGCACGTCCAAGGGGACAGAATGGGAGGGCAAGATATGGCAGCAGATCATGTTGCGGGTGGTGTCAGTTATGTTGCTGGAACTACAAATCCTGGCAATCAAAGATCCCAATCACGCCCGGGATGTTTGCTCGAATATCATAGAGATAAATCTCATTCTCGTTCGAGGAACTCACTAAACCCCCATCGTAATAATTATAGAGGGAGGAATGAAGGTTCGATCTCACCACGGCGGTTCAATGCATCCATAGAAGCAGGACTCTAGGAAGAGCTGCGAAAGCAAAATCAGAATGCTAAAAGATACGCCCATCAGGTTAATAGGCATTCGCCTCCACGGTGCGGATCCTGTGTTATGAGACAGATCAACGATTCAAAGCTCCCTATCTACCTCAGTACTAAGGAGAAGATAATCTAGAGGCCCACACAAGGCAGTACAGGAAGCTGATGGACATATACGAAGCTAATAAAGGGATCTTATCTAGAATGTTCTCCACAACTTTGAAAGGATCAGCATATAGTTGGCTTCAATTACTTGCTGCTGGAACCATTGATAGCTGGGAACAATTGAGCTGAGAATTTTGTGTCAAATTTGCAGGCAGCATTCTGTATGTAATGTCCAGCCGAACGTTGTATGAGCTCAAGCAAAAAGAAGGCAAATCTCTCAGTGTGTATATAGACAAATTCAACAAGCTTTGCATCAAGATTACTAGTGTTGATGTCAACACAACCGTGGAAGCGATTATAAAAAATACCAGATGCAAGAGGATACAAGAGAAGCTACTTATGCATAGGCCATGGAGCCTCATAGAGCTGATGGAACGATGCAAAAGGTTTATGGAGATAGATAACATCAATAGAATTCCAGATTTGCCAGAAAGGAAAAGAAGAAGTGATTCTAGGAGGAAAGATAAAGAAAAGGCTGCAGATACGCCCTTGAACACTCCTAAACAGGAAATCCTCTTATGTGGAGAAAAGCAAATTCAAACGGGACATTACATATCCCGAATCAAAAGGAGGGGAGCATGTACCCATTGGAAGAAATGCAAAAGCATACTGTCGATTCCATAGAAGAAATGGCCATGAAACTGAAGCATGCTTTGTGCTGGCAAAGGAAATTGAAAAGCTAGTTGAAAGAGGCCACCTTGATAAGATCATCCAGAACGACAAGAATCAAAACGATGATAAAGAAAAGGCGAAACCCAAGAAGAAACCGAAAGGAGTTATCAATGTTATTGCAGGTGGACCCGGATACCAACCACCGATAAAGAAGGCTAAGACATCCACCTTAGACAAAATTGCCCTCAATTGTCCTTTCACATAGGTAGGCCCAATAATTGGCCCTCATGCTGATGTTTTGGTAATCACGATGACCATTGAAGGATGGGAAATGAAGAGAGTTATGATAGACTCGGGCAGTTCTTGTAACGTGATCACTAGAAGGGCATTTGCCAAATGAAAGTAGATCTCATATAGGTGGAAACAACCATTGTGGATATATTGGGAGTGACTGGACACACAGTTTAGACCAAAGGCCATGTAACATTGGAATTTGAGATCATAGATGACGACGAAACCTGGAAAAGTGATCTAGAATTATCCATCATGGATGGGCAGCTAGCATATAATGCTATCCTAGGAATGCCATTTCTCACTGAAGCTGCAGCCCTAATCTCCATTCGCCACTTAACAATGTGATAACATTGAGATATTATCTTGAGGACCAAAAGGGATATTCACCTCAAAGTACGCCGCGTAGTGGTCTCCGAAAGGAAGCTGGTTGGCGGATCTCCCCAGATCAGCTTAGAGAGATCCGCTGGCGGACCTATAGGGCGAATCTCACCCTTCGACTCTATAATGGCTGACTGCTGACTCGGCCATAAAAGATCATTAATGATTTATTAATTAGCTAATCCGCCAGGTTCAGAATAACCCGTAACCGCCATTAATGAGGCATTAATGGAGACTTTCTAGTTACCTGAAGGTTACGACTTTCCAGCTATATATATAGCCTGATCCCCTAAGTTATCAAGGTACACACATTCTCACCATTCTTGTCAATTCCGTTGGTTTCCTTGATCCATCTTACTAACTTTAGCATCGGAGTGTCCCCGACCGATCCCAACGGCACCTCACAGGGAAGTGATCCGATCAAGGATTTTTCCTCAAGTTAACATTGGTGCGGTGAAGGTGGAATCCTTAATCAAACAAAGGGTTTTTTCGTTCACGCTGAAAACGCAATGACCAACGGAGGTGAAAATCCCTCCTCAGGGATTGAAACACCGTTAGTTACACCATCTAGTGTTGGTCGCACCGATACAACCGCTCCAATAACGCATGTCGACAATAACATGCCTACTGCTGCTTTTATCAATATGTGTGCACAAGATATCGAGGCGCGATATGGACTCGAGATAGGAAATCGCCTTCGAACATACATGACTCTTCCTCCGTGTTGTAGTACGACGTCTACTTCAACCGTTTCATCTTTGCCTTTGTTAAACTTTGGCCTTGGACCAGGTGCCCATAGCTCCTCGTTCCTTCAAGCTCACAACATGGATTCCATGTTAATGGCCACGACATCAGGTGGCGAGCGACCAATTAATCGGGAGTTATTCCCTGGTGAAGGAAGTCAAAGAAATGATACGACCCTTCCTGGCGGATCTGGGGGTCCGGGGTTGAATCTTGGTGGGTCCAATATACCCAGGTGACCACGGACGAATTTATCCCTTGGCGGATCTAAAGGGCCAACTCGCAAGAAGCATAGAAAAGAGAAAGATAAGCGGATAAGGTCACCTTCGCCCCGACGAGCAAGATCCTCCCGTCGTGGCAGATCTCCCCCATCTACTGGCCGTAGGCGAAGTAAAAGGCCAGAAAAGGTATCCCATGCAAGTGGACCACCACCGCCGCCGCCTTCAGGGACTGTTGGACATATCCCGTCAGGAGGCCAAGGGGGAGGAAACGGTCCGACTCCCCCAGGTGGAGGAAATGGAGGGAGAGGTGGTGGTGGAGGAGAAGGTGGAGGAGGAAGTGGACGCAGTAATGGAGGAAGACGTTCGCCATCAGATCGCCACGAAGAGGCCGTCCCAGGGCGGATCCGAAAAATTTTGATGATAGGGTAAGGGCCCTGGTGCTCCGTATGAATGAAGAAAATGCCAGGCACAACCCGTTCGCCAATAGAGATTCGCCTTTTACAGCTTGGATTGAGGCAGAGGAGACAGAAAGAGCTTTTAAGATTCCCAATCTCGCAATATACACAGGCAAAGATAATCCAGAAGCTCACGTTCGAAAATATCGAATATTGGCCAGGCTCAATCCAGCCACCGAGCCCGTGCTCTGCAAAATGTTTGTCACCATGCTAGGGGGCCCAGCCTATCTGTGGTTTCAATCTCTACCTCCGGGCTCGATAAACAGCTTTGATCAATTAAGCAGGGAATTTTGTGCTAAATTCGCCGGTTGTATTCCTACAGTGGTAAAATCTGGAAAGCTTTTTGAGTTAAAGCAGAAAGCGAATGAACCCCTTCGGGAGTATGTGGACACTTTCAACCAATTGTGCATACAAATCGTTGATGTAGATATTTCCGTAGCTGTGGAATGTTTTGTAAGAAACACTACTTGCAAGAGTTTGCAGGAAGATCTCATCCGAAAGAAACCCACCAGCATGGCGGAGCTGATGGAGCGTTGTAAAGATTTTATAGAGGTAGACGACATTCGTCGAGGTTCACTATCATCGCCAAAAAGAGACGAGGGCGAATCTCGTCTTCGAGATCGGGACAAAGACAAGCGTCAGGATCCTTCCTCCCGAAGTAAGCGAAGAGATTCTAGGAATAAATCAACGTTTGTCACCTCCTTTACACCTCTCAATGCTTCTAAGAGTGAAGTTCTTATGTGGATCGAGAACAGCCAACACAAGCGGAGCATTTCATACCCCGAACCAAAGGGGGGGGAGTATACCAATAATGGTAAAAACCCTAAAAACTATTGTAAGTACCACAGGAAAAATGGCCATGACACTGATGCATGCTGGGAATTAGCTCGAGAAATTGAGCGTCTCATAGAAAGGGGCAAATTGGATCGGTTCATCCAAACGGAAGGCAAAAGAGGAGAAGGTGACAGACCCAGGGAAGACCCAAAGAAGAAAGGAAAGGGTACCATCAATGTCATAGCAGGCGGACCTGGGTACCAGCCAACGGTGAAAAAGGCAAGGACTACTGCCCTTGACAGAACGTCATTAAATCGCCCCTTTTCAGAGGCAGGTCCGGAGATACCACCCCATGCAGATGCTCTGGTCGTCACTATGATGGTTGAAGGCTGGGAGATGAAAAGGGTAATGATTGATACCGGAAGTTCATGCAATGTCATTACCCGAGGAGCTTTCGCCAAACTCAGGATTGATCCTGTTCAAGTAGAGCCAATCGTGGTCGATATCTTGGGAGTAACGGGACATACTATTCAAACAAAAGGCCAAGTTACTTTGGACTATGAGCTTACAGACGATGATCAAGTTTGGAGGGGAGATTTAGAGTTTTCGGTCTTGGATGGTCAGTTAGCTTACAATATCATCCTCGGGCGACCTTTTATCTCTGAAGTTGCAGCTCTTATCTCCATTCGCCACTTAACACTTTACATTCCCACGACCAAGGGAGGTGTAATGATCAAAGGTAGCCAAAAGGTGGCCCAAGAGACGTATTCGGCATCATTAATGATTCGCCCCCAGTCTAAAGAGGAAGAAGAAGAGGAGCGTGTCACAATGGCCTTGGGCGAGACCGAAATGTACCTTATGGCGGATGGGAAGCAGGTGCGAATGGCGAAGGGGCTCAAGGATGAGATTAAAGATGCAATCACCAAAGTGCTCTGTGAGGCGGAGGATGTCTTTGCATGGAAGGATGAAATTCTCCCCGGAATTAGCCCAGACGTAATCACTCACAAACTCAACATTGATAAGGATGCAGTTCCTGTGGCTCAGAAGCGGAGAAATCATGGCCCGGAAAGGCAGAAGGTGATTGAGGAAGAGATCGCCAAACTCTAGAGGGCGGATGCCATCGAGGAGGTACTTTACACTCAGTGGTTGGCGAACGTCGTGTTGGTGAAAAAAGCTGGCGGATCTTACCGTATGTGCATTGACTTTACAGATCTCAATAAAGCTTGCCCTAAGGACAACTATCCTTTGCCATGTATTGACATGCTTGTAGATGGAACCGCCGGTCACGCAATGTATTCCTTTACTGATGTGAAGTCAAGCTATCATCAGATCCCTATGGAGCCCTCAGATAGAATCAAGACCTCATTCGTAACACGCCAAGCCACTTATTGTTTCAAAGTTATGCCCTTCGGGCTTAAGAACGCAGGTGCAACTTATCAGAGGATGATGAACAAGATATTCGCAGATAGTAAAAGGGGTAATTATTCTGTCTATGTAGATGATATGATCATCAAAAGTACGACCGTAGAAAAGCATGCAGATGATATAAAGGAGGTACTGGACGTACTCCGACACCACAATATTAAGTTAAACCCAGAGAAGTGCACTTTCGGGGCAACCTATGGAAAATTCTTACAAAGTTAAGGCAGTCCTGGAAATGCAAGCACCACGGAATATCAGAGAAGTACAATGCCTTAACGGGCGTATCATAGCCTTGGGCAGGTTTATCTCTTGTTCAGCTCGCAGATGCCAGCCCTTTTACGAAGTCATCAAAAAGCAAAAGGCATTCGAGTGGAACGAGGATTGTGAAAGAGCCTTCGAAGGAATCAAGCAGTTCCTCAAAGAGCCACCCATGATGAGTCGACCTTTGAAGGGAGAAGATCTCTACATGTATGTATCGGTCACAGACAAAGCCGTATGCACGGTCATGATACGAGAAGAGGATGGCCAGCAGTTTCCGGTTTATTACGTGAGCAAGGTTTTGAAAGACACCGAAACCAGATATTCAAAGCTTGATAAAATGGTACTGGCTGTTGTAACCATGGCAATCCGCCTTAGGCCATATTTTCAGGCGCATACTGTAGTGGTTCGAAAGAATATACCAATGAGAAAAGTGCTGCAAAAACCAGACACTTCGGGAAGGTTGATGGAATGGGCAATTCGCCTTGGCGAATTCGATGTAAGGTATGAAAGCAGGTCAGCTCTAAAGAGTCAGGTCCTGGCGGACTTCGTGAATGAATTCACTGACGAAGGGATAGATCATCCCAAGCCTCCGATAGAAGAATGGTCAATGTACACCGATGGAGCCTCTTCGACGGATGGAGCGGGTGTAGGCGTTGTGATCAAAGGTCCCTAATACATAAAATTGCGATACGCAACAAAATTAAATTTCCATGCCACTAATAATGCTGCTGAATATGAAGCTCTGATATTGGGATTACGCCTACTCCAAGAAATCACTCCGGAACGGATCGTAATCTATAGCGACTCTAAACTAATGGTCAACCAAGTAATTAAGAATTACGAGGTGAAAGACGAGGTTCTGGCCAAATACGTAGCGGAAGTCAAAAAATTGCTAGATCGCCTTGAAGCTAAGGAAACTAAGTGGGAGCTGATTCACGTACCAAGGGAGTCCAACACAGGCTGATCATTTGCCCAAGATGGCCTCTTGTGGAGACAATTGGACAGATCCGGATTGTCCCTTCGAAGTTAAAATAGCTCCAGCATTTGCCTTAGAGGAGGTATCCCTACTCACAACGGTAGAAGATGATTGGAGATCGGACATTCGCCAATATCTGCTAAATGGAACCTTACCTGAAGACAAGGAAGAGGCACGGCGGATAGTCAGGAGAGCAGCTTATTTCTCCTTGATCAATGACAGCCTTTACAGAAAGTCCTTTAGTCATCCTTGGTTGAAATGCATTCTACCGGAAGAAGGGCAATAGATCCTCAAAGAGCTACATGAGGGATCATGTGGGGCACATGAAGCATCCGCCACCATCTTGAAAAAATCCAGGTTAGCAGGTTTCTACTGGCCCACGGCTGAATTGGATGCCCAAAAATTGGTAGAATCATGTCACAATTGTCAGGTTCATACGAATGAATCACATACTACCAAACACATTCAGAGGCCAATCATTGAGGGACGTCCATTCGCCCTTTGGGGAATAGATATTGTCGGCCCATTCCCCCCGACTCGTCGGCAGAAAAGGTACATGGTAGTGGCAGTGGACCATTTCACCAAATGGGTAGAAGCCGAAGCTGTTTTCTCCATTACTGCAGAACGAATGGTGGAATTCGTCAAAGACAACATCATAGGAAGATACGGTGTTCCACATACCATCATCACCGATAATGGAACACAGTTCAACTGTGGCGAATTCAAGGCTTTCTGTGAAGGGTTGGGCATCCTAAACAGATTCGCCTCCGTTTATTATCCCCAGTCCAATGGAATGACCGAAGTAACCAATCGAACGATCGTGAAGGAGATAAAGAAGAGATTGGGAGAGCATGATAAGAAGTGGGCGGATCAACTAACAAGTGTTTTATGGGCTTATCGCACCACCCCAAGGACGGCTACAGGGGAAACACCATTCGCCCTTTCTCATGGCGTTGAGGCTGTTATTCCAGTCGAAATACAGGTCCCCAGTGACCGAGTGGCCTTTTATTGTGAAGAGGACAACAGCAAATGACTAAGGGAGCACCTAGATCAGATTGAAGATCGCAGGGATCAATCCTTTATACGCATGGCAGCATACAAACAGCGGATTGCAGCTTACCATGATAAAAATGCCAAACTTGTGGATCTAAATGTGGGAGATCTCGTGCTCCGTAAAGCTGATAAAGTCCAATCTCGAGAAGGCAAGGGCAAGCTAGGACTTAACTGGATGGGTCCATATCAGATAGTGGACAAGATTGGACCAGCCACGTTTAAAATACAGGACATGGAGGGCAATACACTACCACACACGTGGAACCTCCAAAATCTCTGCAAATACTTTGTCAGAAAATGAAGTGTATACACGGTCTTGAGTACTCTTTTTCCTTTAATAAGCTTTTTCCCATGTGGTTTTTCTTATTAAAGGTTTTAACGAGGCTCACTTATAAGACCTACTTGCTGTAATAAGGTTTCTCCCATTAATAAACATCATTTGTTCTATTATCTATGTTCTTTTTATTGTTTACTGCAGCAATATCAATATTCCAGTCTTAAAAAGAGGGGGGCATCCAGCTCTCCACATTTGCAATGTATCGCTATTTTAGAGATACGTCCTTGATGTCCTTAAAAACATAAGAGGATCAACCTTATGGGCGGATCCGCCTCTAGGCGGATCCCAATCTCCAATAGAGTTAAAACGATCCTTGGACGCAAGGTCTTTACACTCTCTTATCCTTCCCAGAAAGGAATTCACAAGTCCTACGGGCGGATCATTTCACCTCAAAGATAGGTAACAAATCGATCCCCTAGGCAGCTTTACTTCCTCTAGAAGGAATAGAACAGCTTTCAAACCTTCACAAAGGTTCATACGGTGGAGTATGGCTGGCCACCTACTCCAAATCCTAGATGTCTATATATTTCCTTACGCAAACGTAAAGGTAAAATAACATAGTTTCCATAAAGGATCAAAACAAATTGTACTTAGAAATGTTTTTACAATATCCCAAATAAAAGCAAGCTAAACAACAATAGGAGCATCCTCCTTTGCGCTTTCTTCACCCACGGTGCTTGCTTGGGGATCCTCCTTCTCCACATTCGCAGATACGCCATCAGGGGATACCTCCTTATTCACCAAAGATACGGGACCAAGTGGAGGAGCCTGGCCAGGAATTGGTTCTGCATCCGCCTTAAGGGGCACTTCATCAAACTCATCCACTAAGACCGTAGTAGAGGGTTTGGTTTCCTCCATAGGTCCCTTCATCCATCTCCGAACATAATCATGGAGGTACTCCTTAGCGTCTGGCATTTTATTGAACTTCACCACATCTTCAGGCTCAGGGACGGCGAATTGAGGATCGGTGAAGTTAATCTCAGGGTAAGCCAAGGAGAAGTACGCCATAAGCATCTCGCCGTAATAAAAGGCTTGCACACCTGCCGTGTATTCAGCTTCTACAAGGGCGTCTTCGTGGCTCTTGGCATCAGATGCAATCTTTGCCTTCATACTCTTAATCTCCTCATCCCTAAGAATTAAGGCGGCTGTGGCAGAAGCAAGACCTGCATTAACAGAAGCAATAGTGGAATTGGCTTCCACTATCTCTTTCTCCAACCTTTCAATAGTTGCCTTATCCGCCACATTCTGAAGGAGCTCATTTTCCATGGTGCGAAGGCGAGCATACAACTGTCAAAAACAAACGATTCAATCAAAAAGCAAAAGGACTGAGGAACTAATACTTTCTACATCTTTTCTAAAAGAAACTCACCGAAAGGAGCTCCGTCTTCCCCTTTTGAGCATGAATTGAACCAGGAATCTGGTAATAGTTCCTCTGCACTTCGCCCACCTGACCCAAGGCCTCATCCAGATCATTTAGGATGGATTCGTTCTCGAAAGAACCTTGGGCACCCAATTTGGCGGACCAGTATCCCCCAATATCAGGTTTCGTCGTCTACACAAACATGAAAGAGTCATACTTCGGTCCGAAACCTGATGAACGAAAGGAAATCAAAAGGTAAACTACCTGTGTAATCTCCTCAGCAGGTTTGGCGGACCTCATGGCGTCCGCCATAAGTTTAACGCCCCCAGCGGTGTTGGGCTTCCTCTTCTTTAGTGGCGGATCAGCCACCTTCTCTGTGGGACGTTTACCAGCATCAGCTGGAGGATTCACCGCTTGACCTTTCTTGCATGTTTGAGCCTCCAAAAACTTCCTGCGTGTCTCTGCAAGAGCGTGATTGGCCTTAGATACACCCCTGCCAAAGAAAACATTAAAGTAATCAAAGTTCACGAAGAAATGAAGGGTACCTTGGTCAAATTGCGCAATCTTTGAGTAAATAAATTTATCCTCTTCCCGGCGAATCAATGGGATATCACTCATCATGAAAGCTAAGGCATCAGCATAAGTCCATGCATCCGCCTTAATCTGCTTCATGAGCTCCGCCACCTCCTCATCACTGTTTGTTAAAATTCGCATGTCACCCGCCATATGTAGCGGCCTGGGATTCCAGACTGAAGGAAAGCCCAACGGTTCGCCATCCTTTATCTTCACGTAGAAGAATTTCTCATCCCAGCAATGAACATTAGACATTTTTTTGCTAAAAGGCGAATAAGCTCCGAACTTGGCGAACGTGAGATAAGATTCGGACTTTCTTTTTAAGGGTTTGTGAAAAGCTCTAAAGATACGGCCCGTATATACAACTCCTAAATTCGAAGCAAGGTAGCAGTCTAGAGCAATGTCCAACCAGCAGTTAGGATGTAGCTGGCTGACTGTGATGTCAAAGTAAGAGAGGATGTCCGCCATCATCTTTGGAAGAGGAAGTCGGAACCCTCTCTCCACATGACTACTATACACTGTAAGGAAGCCGCTAGGCGGACAGGAAGGACGTTGATGAGATACGGCGAGCTGGGTCTCATAATTTTTGATCCAGGGAAAGCGATCCGCCAGATTCGTTAGATCCGCGGCATTCATGCGAGACGGAGTGGACTCCGCTCGGGGATTCTTTTTCTTGGGAGGGATCGAAGAAGAGGCCATTGATCCCCGGAACCACCTAGGGTCACCGGCCGGAGCAGCACCGGAGATAGAAGTAAAAAGAGAGGGATTCCTAGTGGAACGAGTCTGGTAATGATTACGTGCCGAGTTATCAAACTCAGCTAAATCGGAATTAACCGTGTCCTCGGAAGAATGGGAGTTCTCCGATGACGAGGTAGTCCAGCTAAAATCTACTTCAATTTCTAGAGGAGGAGAGGAATTAAAAAGTTCTGAAGTTGATCTAGAGGATGAAGATGAACTTCTAAACATCAAGGAAAAGTTAAAGTGAAAAGAAAAACTTACATGAGAAATCGGAGGCTTGGTGCAAAACCCAGAAGAAATCCCAGAAAAGCTTCGAGCGCAGGAGAAAAATGGGGAAATGAGGAAGAAAGAGAAAGCGTAAGAAGAAGAAAGAAGTTTTCTCCTTCCTGGGACAGTGTGCCCACTACACGTGTCAATCATCCAATGGCATTGAACAATGTGCTCATTAATGCAAGTGTTTATGACGGTGCGCAGAAGTTCGAAAGCCCTAAAGGACTTTAAGGACATTTTGGGGGGGCTTCTGATAACATTGAGATATTATCTTGAGGACCAAAAGGGATATTCACCTCAAAGTACGCCGCGTAGTGGTCTCCGAAAGGAAGCTGGTTGGCGGATCTCCCCAGATCAGCTCAGAGAGATCCGCTGGCGGACCTATAGGGCGAATCTCACCCTTCGACTCTATAACGGCTGGCCGCTGACTCGGCCATAAAAGATCATTAATGAGTTATTAATTAGCTAATCCGCCAGGTTCAGAATAACCCGTAACCGCCATTAATGAGGCATTAATGGAGACTTTCTAGTTACCTGAAGGTTACGACTTTCCAGCTATATATATAGCCTGATCCCCTAAGTTATCAAGGTACACACATTCTCACAATTCTTGTCAATTCCGTTGGTTTCCTTGATCCATCTTACTGACTTTGGCATCGGAGTGTCCCCGCTCGATCCCAACGGCACCTCACAGGGAAGTGCTCCGATCAAGGATTTTTCCTCAAGTTAACACAATGTATGTCCCCACAACCGAGGGAGGAGTTATGATTAGAGGAAGTTAGAAGATGGTGCAAGAGATGTATTCAACCTCATTATCCATTCGCCCACAAACCAGAGATGATGAAAGAGAAGAAGAAGAGCCCATCACTACGATGTTAGGTGACACAAAGATGTATCGTATCGCAGAAGGAAATAAGGTAACAATTGCCAAAGGGCTCAAGCCGAACATAAAAGAAGATATTACAAAAACCTTAGAGGAATGTGAGAATGGCTTTGCTTGGGAGAATGAAATATTAACAGGTATGAGCCCATATGTGATCACGCGTAAGCTTAACATGGTGGGCGATGCAATGCATGTAGCCTAGAAGAGGCGAAATCATGGACTTGAAAGACAAAAAGGCATAGAGGAGGAAATTGCCAAGCTCAAAATAGTTGATGCTATCGAAGAAGTAATATACACCCAATGGCTGGAGAACGTAGTCCTTGTTAAAAAGGCGGGCGGATATTACAGAATGTGCATTGATTTTATCGATCTAAACAAGATGTGTCCTAAGGATAACTATCCGCTGCCATGCATTGACATCTTAGTAGATGGAATCGCGGGATACAAAGTTTATTCCTTCATAGACGTGAAATCCAGTTACCATCATATCCAAATGGACCCAAATGATAGGATTAAGACTTTATTCGTCACACATCAAGCCACTTACTGCTTCAAAGTAATGCCCTTCGGGCTGAAGAATGAAGGGGCAACTGATGCGCCCTCGGAGCTGCCGCTCCAAAGGACTCACTAAGGGATAAGTGTACCCTGTCGTTACCAAGTAATAATCTGGACAAGTCTAGGTATCGAATCCACAGGATTTATACCGCAAGTCCCAAACTACTAGGCTTCTAATGTTATCTAGGCTATGGGGGGTTGAGATTGAAGGTTTGTAAGTTAAACTACTCCTAATTAGATTAAACTACTCCTAATTAAGTTAAACCTACTCCTAAGTGATCTTTAACAATGTAAATTAACCTAGAGTGATATGGGGTGATACGATAATACCAATTTCAATCCTATTTTATCATTCAATTGTAAAACTAATTCGAGTCACTTGTGCCTAAGGCGATTAATGATAGCTCCCTATTTTATAGTGTTTTTAGGATTGTTTTAGATCGTTTTCGCTTTGTTTCCATTCGATTTCAGTATCGTTTTGTTAGTTTTTAGTTAAATTTAGCAATTTCCGTTATTTATGGCATTTTTGGTATTTTCAGGTATTTTCAGGACTATTTGAGCATTTCCGAACCAGACTCGAGCCTTCTGGAGCATTTCCGGACAATTTAGGGACCTTCGGAGCACTTTTAGGATTCATCAGGGACCATTAGAGCGCATTTCGGAATCCTGGGGACCAAAACGGACAAAAAATGGAAGATTTGCACCTTTCAGGTGCCTGTCTCATCGAGACACTTATGTGTCTCGTCGAGACATGCCCTATCTCGTCGAGACAGGTCCTCATCTCGACGAGACATTGCCTGTCTCGACCACACGAGGCGGGGAAAGGCGTAAAAACGCCTTTCCCTCGATCCCATAGGGAACGTTTTGATATATAAAAAACTTATTATTTTGATTAAATTTGTTTTCTCGAGGTTAATAGAGAAATCGTTTATTGGTTTAAATGGATATAAATGGTTATGGATTCTGAATCCAATTCTGTCAATAGTTTAGATTACAATTATAGGAATTACGTTTAGGAACAAGTAAAATTCAAAACTTGTATACACAAAGCAAGAAAACAACTTATAACTTTGATTAGATTATCAGTGTGTGACAATTTATCGATTAATTCAATTACTAGGCTTTGAACTGTAGACAATCTTTCATTGATCGGCCTAAGATTGCATACCTTAATCAAATTGGTGTTTTATATTTGATAAATCGTGATCTCGCAAATACCAAATATAAATCCTAATTTGCTTAAGTGTACAACAAAGTTTTCATGGGAATAAGATTTGTGTAAAAAGGTTTTTATGAAAACGCCAAATATATTACTTTAGGAATATCGCTAGATCATACTTAAAATAACAACAGTAGAAATGAATTGCATTGAAAAGATAATTTATTAATTTGTTATGAATCGTCACAAGTTAACAGAAAAGAAGAAGCTTGGATAACATTTAACTAATTGAGTTCCGGGTTGTCAATCCTTTCCTCAACTTCGTAGGCTTGTCAGACCCTGGGCGCATCCTACACTAGTTCTTCTCGCTGATTCCTCGAAATAGAAACTGGTCTATCTTCTACAAAGTGTAAACTTGACTTAGAACAATACTCGAACTTTAAACGATAATATTTGTGTTTGTATCTAACTAATTGAACAACTTGTGTATAACAAGTATGCTTTACAAAATCGCAAACTAGAATCTCTAACTATCTAACTCTTTTTAATGCTGAAATGTATCCTATATTTATAGTTGATGAAGAGTCTTGTTGAAGTGTCGTGTCCGCTGGTGAAGAGTCGTTTCTATCCGGATGAATAGACGTGTTGTTTTGAATTGAAAACATATAAAATGTGTTCTGTAAACTTGCTGTTTCTATCGAGATTATGGAAATCTTGGTCGCGTCTTTGGATTAAAGGAGATACAGCACAAATTCGCGTTTCCTTGCCTAGAAAACGCGTGTCGCGACCAAGATATTGGGAATCTCGGTCGCGATAGAGACTTTTGTCTCTGCTCCAAGATTATTCCCAAGTCCTTCTGGCATGGCCTCTGATTCATACGCGTGTTTGAACTTGTAAATGTGATTTCTCTCTCGTTTTTGCTCCGTTTTAGCTCCTATTTGGATTTTTCCAAATAATTTAGTACCTTGCACAATAGGAACAAATATAGACGTAAAAGTATTCTAAAAGAATATAATTAACATGATTTTAATACGAAACTGACGTAATTATTGATGTTATTTTAGGTATATTTTGGGCTTATCAAGTCTCCTACACTTAAGCTTTTGCTAGTCCCGAGCAAAATTTCACTGAATTTATCCTTCTTTTATAAAAATAGAACATATTTCCACATATCCTTTTTAAATTAGTTAAACCGAAAGATAAATCTTACAAGGTAAACTTATATGTAAAACATCAAACTAGCTAGTGTAAAAGTGATATATCATTCGGCTTGTATTTCAATTTTTATATTGAAGTATTCAGGATGGGTGTAAGTATGCATGTTTTTTATTCTTTCGTCTCAAGGAATTTCAAAGCACAAAATTTTCTTTCCCAAACCTAAACTATAAATATGAATTAATATGAACTCAGGTTTTAGTTAACTTATTTGCTAGTCACGCATGTGATAAGGGTGGTCACGTCCGTGACTTTATATACATTTATTAATTTATTTGTGTCCGTTTAAGAGGTCTCGACCACGCCATGGGTGGATGCAACCGTGACTTTAAACTTTAGACACGTTATTTTGCTTTTATTTTAACGTTCCTTTCATACCTCGGTCGTGATAAGGGTGATCACAATCGTAGCCAAAAGTACCGCTTTACTAACTTTTCTTCCCTTTCATACCTCGATTGTGATAAGGGTGGTCGTAATCGTGGCCAAAAGTTAAGAATATGACTACTTCATTTAATTAACACGAGTTATAAAACAAAAAATTTAAATGGGAAAGAAAAATAGCACATTCATCCTCTATTGACTTAAAATTCAACATGTATTACGGTTATAGTTTCCTTAAAAACTTCAATTGATTTTAAAGTAAGACGAAATCAAACCGAGCAAAAAGCTAAAAATGTTAGTTTGATTAATGCCTATAAACCTAATCGAAAAACAGAAATAATAATTATATTTATCATGCTTTGCATAATATAAAATAAAGATTGAAATAAAGAAATTTTTACTTATATACATTCACTTGAGACGTTTTCTTTATAAAATCATTTCGGAGATTTGTAAAAAATATTCAAAGTTTAATTGCCCGTATAGAAATATTTACTATTTCTAACAACAGTGATAAAAAAAAACTTATAAAATTTACTATTTAAGTTAAAAACTTATGAAATTTTATGTTAAAACTTTATTATAATGAAAATTTTACTTAATGAAAATTTTATTTTTGTGCATATTTAGCATATAATGAAAATTATATTCTATGTAAGCATAACATAAACATGCATTTGTACTTAAATATAAACATTCATTCGCATTCATTCGTACCCGAAAATAACGATAAATATGAAATATCGCCTCCCACACTTAAATTGGACCATGTTCTCATAGGAGCAAAAATTGGATAATTCATAAAATAGAATAGAGTACGAATTCAAACAAACGAAATAAAATATATAAAATTGTACCAAACACATTCAACATAAAAATAAAATATTGTGCCTCATATTAAGCATAAAATAAAAATAAATACTAAATGAGCTAAGAATGAAACGATTAAACCTATTCATGTGGAGGTGAACCCGGTGGAGATGGTGTAGTCACAACCCCCTGACGACGGAAAAATGAAAATAGCCGACGTCTAGTGGACGTGTGCTCCCTCTTCAAACTATGGATGTTTGCATCCACCGCGGTGATCCCGTGAACTCATTTGGCAATTGTCGGCAACTACTTCATCCAACCTCAAATTCATTTGACGGTTGTTCGCGCATTCACTTGCTCTAAAACCCGTTGCCAACCTACATTCTCTTCAACATTAGCCCCGACATTCACTCGTGGATCTTCTTCTTCTTCGTGCTCTTACTCTTGCCCGCCAACATTTTCCTCTTCTTCCTCCTCGTCTTCATCATCATCACCCTCTTGCGTACCTACACCATGGGAACTCGAAGCACCACCACCCAAACTAGCAAACAAACTCCTAGTTCTCTCCTTATATGACTTAAATACGGGTGGTCCTAGTTTAAGTACTAAATTTGCCCTTTGAAGTGCGGAAATGTCCAAGAGAGGTAATCCAAAATTATGAGGAAGGTTTTGAAAATCCGCTAATTCACCCCTTACTCCCAAAACAATTCCGGCAATTAAATTACCCATAGGAACTTTCCTATTGTGGGAAACGGAAGCTCGGTGCAAATTATCGAAAATCATTCTGATACTATCAATCCTCAAATTCTTAAAAATGCAATCAAGCACAAACAAATCACGACTTTGCACTTTTGACCCTTCAACTCTACCAAATAGTGAATAGGATAAAAACTTGTGAAAATAAAAGTCACAGTTATCCTTAATCAATTTACTTGAAGTGTTTTTTGGACGAAAAACATCCAAATCCATCAAAAAGTTCCAAACCGTGTGGGTGTCAAAAAAATTCAGCTTGTGATAAAAATCTTGTGTAGGAAAACCGAACCATTCACCCATTTCTTCATACCCAACTTCAAATCGCATACCTTTATTTCTAAATGAAATTATACCATGCTTCTTATCATAATGCAAAGTTACCAAAAACTCTATAATATTCGACTCAATATGTGGAAAACGCATGCTTGTAAATTTCTTCCAACCAAGAACGGTTAAAAATTCATCAATCCGCTCGGAGAAGGAGAAAGCACTTACCGTATCAAAGTCCAAAAATTGCATGTCGGTGAACTCCATCTTGTTCACAGAAAAATGGCTATAGCGACGTCCTTCCACATCCGTCTCGATGTCAAAAGTCGCTCCATATTGGACTCGTAATCGATTGGCTTGAGTGGCTTGAGTTTTATGTGCTACTCTCTTTTGTCTAGGCATTTTGTGCTGAAATTTTGGGTGAAAAAATAAAGAGAGAGTTAAGAAAATAAGAACAATGATGGGATAAGGTTAGGGTTTGAGTGTGGAGAAGATGGTGAATAGGGAAAGAAATATGGGGAAGATGAAAAATCTTTGTTTGGGGAAGAGTAAAAGTATGTTGATTGGTGAAAGAAGGAGGTGATGTATAAATATGATTGATGGGTACTTAATATGGAAGAAGAAAAGGTTATAATTTAGAGTTGGAATAGGAAAAGATGGAAAAATTCAGTCCATGTTCGGTCATTAAATCGCGTGTCGTGATCGAGATTCCTGGAATCTCGGTCGCGATAGGCACTTTTCAGGAAGAATATGTCTTCATTAAACTCCTGTTTCGCTGCTCGTCCAGAGATTTTCAAAATCCCTACCGAGATTCTGGACCTATACACTGAAATCTTGCATTTTTTTTTACAATTTCAACTTGGAAAAATTGATTTCTTCTTATATTTATGTTCCATTAACGCTATTTAATCCCTGAAACTTTAAAAATCAAAACCAAAAAATTAAATTTAAGACTAACCTAAAGGTTTTACCTTAACTAAAAATAAATAAAATAAAGGAATTGAAACTTTATTAATTGAGAAACATATGTACATTAATTATAGAATTAAAACATCAAACATATGTACAATACACAAACAGACTCAATATTATCAAACATAATTTAAACTAAACATCATCCTTATGAATGGGAATTCATCGTGCGTTGGCCCGGTTTATCTTGGCTTGAATGAAAACTTGTCTTTCTTTTGAAGAAAGAAACCGTGGACCAAGACGAAAAACGCGTTTGATGAGCCCTTCATTTTCTAAGATTTCTAAGTCTAGGACGGGATATAATTCATTCTCGTTCCAATGAACAGAAATCGTGCCCTTGGCACCTAAAATTATTCCACAGATTATACTCCCATACCCAACCTTCTTGTTCTTCGAACGAGAGGCGGCTATCAAACCCTCCATCAAAATCTTTGATGAATTCATAGTATTTCCCTGAAATATATCTCCTAAAACATACAAATCTGTATCGTAGACGATACTGCTATGAACATGACCAAATAAACTGTAGCAGAGGTATTTGTGGAGATACAGTATGGAGTTTGAATTAATAGACTTATTGAAAGCAAGATGTGGATTGAACCTCCAGAATCCTGTCAACATTCTCCAAATATCTCTGGATGTCATATCTCTACCAGGATGCTGCTGAGTTGTGTCTCTTGGTGGGAATCTAAACCATTCATGCAATTCAGGATAACTGAATGTGTATTATTTTCCACCGTTACGGAAACTGAGATGAACTCGCAGCTTGTTGACGAAACGTACTATTGAAAAGAATTCTACTACCCAATTGCCAATAACTGGGAATCGCATGGACGAAAACTTGGTCCATCTTAAGTTTGTAAGGTAATGATAACATCGTGATATTAACCCGAGGACTAAAAGGGATATTCACCTCAAGAACGCCGCGTAGTGATCCCCAAAGGAGAGCTGGCAGGCGGATCTCCACGGATCTGTTCTGAGAGATCCGCTGGCGGACCTATGAGGCGTATCTCTTCATTCACCTGATTCGCCATTATAACGGCTGGCCGCCGACTCGGCCATAAAGATCATTAATGAGTTATCAATTAGCTAACTGCCAGGTTAAAGATAACTCGTAACCGCCATTCATGGAGTATTAATGGAGACTTTATAGTTACCTGAAGGTTACGACTCCACAGCTATATATAGCCTGATTCCCTAGGCTATCAAGGTACACATTCTCACAACCTTTGTCAATTCAGTTTGTTTCCTTGAATCATCTTACTGACTTTGGCATCGGAGCTTCCTCCCGTCGAACCCAATGACGCCCCCACAGGGACGGAAGTTGATCCGAATTTCTCTACCTGTTATCAATTGGTGCGGTGAAGGTGGAATCCTTAACCAAACAAAGGGTTTTTCGTTCACACTAAAAAACTATGACAAACGGAGATCAAAATACCTCCTCAGGGATTGAAACACCATTAGTTACACCATCGCTGGCCGCACTGATTCAACTGCTCCTGCAACGCACGTCGAAAATAGTATGCCTCCAGATGCTTTCATCAATATGTGTGCCCAAGCAATTGGAGAACGGTTTGGAACCGAGACAGGGAATCACCTGCGGTAATTTATGACCCTCCCTCCACATTGGAGCATGGCGTCCACATCAGCCGTATCATCTTGGCCTTTGTTAAGCTTTGGACCGGGCGCCCAATGTTCTTCATTCCTCCAAGCTCACAACACGGATTCTATGATAACCACCACGACGTCGACTGGCAAACGGCAAATCAATCGTGAGTTATTTCCTGATGGCGCTGAAGGAAGTCAAAGAAATAATTCATCCTTACCGGGTGGATCCGCGGGACCTGGATTAAATCTGGACGGACCCAATATTCCCAGGCGTCCACGGACGAATCTTCCCCCTGGCGGATCCAAAGGGCGAACACACAAAAAGCATAGAAAGGAGAAAGGCATGCGGTCCAGGTCACCTTTGCCCCGACGACCGAGATCCTCCCATCGTGGTAGATCACCCCCATCTACTGGTCGTGGACGGAGTAAAAGGCCAAGAGAGACACCCCATCCAAGTGGACCACCACCACCACCACCACCTTCGGGAACTGTTGGACACATCCCGTTAGGAAGCCAGGGAGGGGGAAACGGGCCGGCTCCCCCTGGCGGAGGAGGCGGAGGTGGAGGTGGCGGAGGAGGAGGTAGTGGAGGAGGAGGCGGACGCGGTAATGGGGGAGGGCGTTCGCTATCAGATCCATCGTCTGATTCAAGTTCTTCTTCTTCTTCTCCAAGCAGATCGCCATGAAGAGGTCGTCCCATGGCGGATCCAGAAAATTTTGATGATAGAGTCAGGGCCTTGGTGCTCCGTATGAATGAAGAAAATGCTAGGCATAACCCGTTCGCCAATAGGGATTCGCCTTTCGCAGCTTGGATTGAGGCGGAGGAAACAGACAGAGCTTTTAAAATTCCCAATCTTGCAATATACACAGGAAGTGACAATCCAGAAGCTCACGTTAGAAAATATCGAATATTGCTTAGGCTCAACCGTGCCACCGAGCCCGTGCTTTGCAAAATGTTTGTTACCACGCTGGGGGGCCCAGCCTATTTGTGGTTTCAATCTTTACCTCCAGGCTCGATAAACAGCTTTGATCAATTGAGCAGGGAATTTTGTGCTAAATTCGCCGGCTGTATTCCTGCAGTGGTGAAATCTGGGAAGCTTTTTGAGTTAAAACAGAAGGCGAATGAATCCCTTCGAGAGTATGTGGACAATTTCAACCAGCTGTGCATACAAATCGTTGATGTGGATATCTCCGTAGCTGTGGAGTGTTTCGTAAGAAACACCACCTGTAAGAGTTTGCAGGAAGATCTCATTCGAAAGAAACCCACCAGCATGGCAGAGTTGATGGAGCATTGTAAAGATTTTATGGAGGTGGATGACATTCGCCGAGGATCACCATCGTCACCTAGAAGGGACAAAGGCGAATCTCGTCCCCGAGATAGAGACAGGGACAAGCGTCAGGACTCTTCCTCTAGAAACCGGCGAAGAGATTCTAAGAGCAAATCAACGTTTGTCACCTCTTTCACACCTCTCAATGCTTCTAAAAGTGAAGTCCTTATGTGGATCGAGAACAGTCAACACAAACGGAGCATTTCATACCCCGAACCGAAGGGAGGGGAGTACACCAATAATGGTAAAAATCCTAAAAACTATTGTAAATATCATAGGAAAAATGGCCACGACACTGACGCATGCTGGGAGTTAGCTCGAGAGATCGAGCGTCTCATAGAGAGGGGCAAATTGGATCGGTTCATCCAAACTGAAGGCAAAAAAGGAGATGGTGATAGACCCAAGGAGGACCCAAAGAAGAAAGGAAAGGGTACCATCAATGTCATAGCAGGCGGACCCGGATACCAGCCAATGCTAAAAATGGCAAGGACTGCTGCCCTTGACAGGACGTCGTTAAATCGCCCCTTTTCCGATGTAGGTCCTGAAATATCCCCCCATGCGGATGCACTGGTTGTCACTATGATGGTGGAAGGCTGGGAGATGAAAAGAGTAATGATTGATACTGGGAGTTCATGCAATGTCATCACCAGAGGAGCTTTCGCCAAACTCATGATTGATCCCGTTCAAGTAGAGCCAACTGTGGTCGATATCTTGGGAGTGACGGGACATACTATCCAAACAAAAGGCCAAATCACTCTGGATTGTGAGCTTACAGACGATGATCAGGTCTGGAAGGGTGATCTGGAATTTTCTGTCTTGGATGGTCATTTAGCTTACAATATCATCCTCGGACGGCCCTTTATCTCCGAAGTTGCAGCCCTTATCTCCATACGCCACTTAATACTTTACATTCCCACGGCCAAGGGAGGTGTAATGATCAGAGGTAGCCAAAAGGTGGCCCAGGAGACATATTCGGCATCACTAATGATTCGCCCACAATCTAAGGAGGAAGATGAAGAGGAGCGCGTCACAATGGCCTTGGGCGAGACCGAAATGTACCTTATGGCGGATGAAAAGCAGGTGCAAATGGCTAAAGGGCTCAAAGGCGAAATTAAAAATGCAATCACCAAGGTACTCTGTGAGGCGGAGGATGTCTTCGCATGGAAGGATGAAATTCTCCCCGGAATCAGTCCAGACGTGATCACTCACAAGCTCAACATTGATAAAGATGCAGTTCCCGTGGCTCAGAAGCGGAGAAATCATGGCCCGGAAAGACAGAAGGTGATAGAAGAAGAGATCACCAAGCTCCAGCGGGCGGATGCCATTGAAGAGGTGCTTTACACACAGTGGTTGGCGAACGTCGTTTTGGTGAAAAAAGCAAGCGGATCTTACCGCATGTGCATTGACTTTACAGATCTCAACAAAGCTTGCCCCAAAGACAACTATCCTTTGCCATGTATTGACATGCTTGTAGACGGAACTGCCGGTCACGCCATGTACTCCTTTACTGATGTGAAGTCAAGTTATCATCAGATCCCCATGGAGCCCTCAGATAGAATCAAGACCTCGTTCGTAACACACCAAGCCACTTATTGTTTCAAAGTTATGCCCTTTGGGCTTAAGAACGCAGGTACAACTTATCAGAGGATGATGAACAAGATATTCGCAGATAGTAAAGGGGATAACTATTCTGTCTATGTGGATGACATGATCATCAAAAGTACGACCATAGAAAAGCATGCGGATGATATAAAGGAGGTATTGGACGTACTCCGACGCCACAACATTAAGCTGAACCCGGAGAAGTGCACTTTTGGTGCGACGTATGGAAAATTCTTAGGGTTCATGATCAGCGAAAAATGAGTTAGCCCAAATCCTGACAAGGTTAAGGCTGTCCTAGAAATGCAAGCACCACAGAATATCAGAGAAGTACAACGCCTTAATGGGCGTATCATAGCCTTGGGCAGGTTTATCTCTTGTTCAGCTCGCAGATGTCAGCCCTTTTACGAGGTCATTAAGAAGCAAAAGGCATTCGAGTGGAATGAGGATTGTGAAAGGGCCTTCGAAGGAATCAAGCGGTTCCTCACGGAACCACCCATGATGAGTCGACCTTTGAAGGGAGAGGACCTCTACATGTATGTATCGGTTACGGATAAAGCCGTATGCACGGTCATGATACGAGAGGAGGATGGCCAGCAATTTCCGATTTATTATGTGAGCAAGGTTCTGAAAGACGCCGAAACCAGATATTCCAAACTTGATAAAATGGCGCTGGCTGTTGTCACCACGGCAATCCGCCTTAGACCATATTTTCAGGTGCATATTGTAGTGGTTCGAACAAATATACCAATGACAAAGGTATTGCAGAAACCAGACACTTCGGGAAGGTTGATGGAATGGGCGATTCGCCTAGGCGAATTCGATGTAAGATATGAAAGCAGGTCAGCTTTAAAGAGTCAGGTCCTGGCAGACTTTGTGAATGAATTCACTGATGAAGGGATAGATCATCCCAAGCCTCCAATAGATGAATGGACAATGTACACCGACGGCGCTTCCTCGGCGGAGGGAGCTGGTGTAGGCGTTGTGATCAAGGGTCCCCAATACATAAAATTACGGTACGCAGCAAAATTAAATTTCCATGCAACTAATAATGCTGCTGAATATGAAGCTCTGATATTGGGATTACGCCTACTCAAAGAAATCACTCCTGAGCGGATTGTGATCTATAGTGATTCTAAGCTAATGGTCAACCAAGTAATCAAGAATTACGAGGTGAAAGACGAAGTTCTGGCCAAATACGTAGCGGAAGTCAAAAAATTGTTGGATCACCTTGAGGCTAAGGAAACTAAATGGGAACTGATCCACGTACCAAGGGAGTCCAACACAGAGGCGGATTATTTGGCCAAAATGGCCTCTTGTGAGGAGAACAGGACAGATCCGGATTGTCCCTTCGAAGTTAAAATAGCTCCAGCCTTCGCCTCAGAGGAAGTATCCCTACTCACAATAGTAGAAGATGATTGGAGATCAGTCATCCGCCAATATCTGCTAAATGGAACCTTACCTGAGGACAAAGAAGAGGCACGGCGGATAGTTAGGAGAGCGGCTTATTTCTCCATGATCAATGACGGCCTTTACAGAAAATCCTTTAGCCATCCCTGGTTGAAGTGCATTCTACTGGAAGAGGGACAACAAATCCTCAAGGAGCTACATGAGGGATCATGTGGGGCTCATGAAGCATCCGCCGCCATCTTGAAGAAATCCAGGTTAGCGGGTTTCTACTGCCAAACATATCCAGAGGCCCATCATAGAAGGATGCCCATTTGCCCTCTGGGGAATAGACATTGTTGGCCTATTTCCTCCGACTCGCCGACAGAGGAGGTACGTGGTAGTGGCGGTGGCGGTGGACCATTTCACCAAATGGGTAGAAGCCGAAGCTGTTTCCTCCATTACTGCAGAACGAATGGTGGAATTCATCAAAGACAACATCGTGGGCAGATACGGTGTTCCACATACCATCATCACCGATAACGGAACACAGTTCAACTGTGGCGAATTCAAAGCTTTCTGTGAAGGGTTGGGCATCCTGAACAAATTCGCCTCCGTTTATTATCCCCAGTCCAACGGGATGACTGAAGTTACCAATCGGACGATCGTAAAGGGGATAAAGAAGAGATTAGGAGAGCATGATAAGAAGTGGGCGGACCAGCTGACAAGCGTTCTATGGGCTTATCGCACCACCCCAAGGACGGCCACAAGGGAAACACCATTCGCCCTATCTCATGGTGTCGAAGCCGTGATCCCAGTCGAAATACAGGTCCCCAGTGATAGAGTGGCCTTTTATTATGAAGAGGACAATGGTAAACGACTAAGGGAGCATCTAGATCAGATAGAAGATCGCAGGGACCAATCTTATGTGTGGATGGCGGCATATAAACAGCGGATCGCAGCTTACCATGATAAAAACGCCAAGCTTGTGGATCTAAATGTGGGTGATCTTGTGCTCCGAAAGGCTGACAAAGTCCAGTCTCGAGAAGGCAAGGGCAAGTTAGGGCTCAACTGGACGGGTCCATATCAGATAGTGGACAAGATTGGATTCGCCACATTTAAAATCCAAGACATGGAGGGCAACACACTGCCACGCACATGGAACCTCCAAAATCTCCGCAAATATTTTGTCAGAAAATAAAGTGTACACACGGTCTTGAGTACTCTTTTTCCTTTAATAAGCTTTTTCCCATGTGGTTTTTCTTATTAAAGGTTTTAACGAGGCTCACCTATAAGACCTACTTGCTGTAATAAAGCATCTCTCCCATTAATAAACATCATTTGTTCTATTATCTATGTTCTTTTAAAGTTTATTACAGCAATATCAATATTCCAGTCTTAAAAAGAAGGGGGGCATCCAACGCTCTCCACATTTACAACGTATCGCTATCTTATAGCTACTTTCTTTTCGCCTTAAAGACATAAGAACATCAATCTTATGGGCGGATCCGTCTCTAAGCGGATCCCAATCTCCAATAGAGTTAAAATGATCCTTGGACGCAAGGTCTTTACACTCTCTTATCCTTCCCAGAAGGATTCACAAGTCCTACGGGCGGATCACTTCACCTCAAAGATAGGTAGCAAATTGATCCCCTGGGCAGCTTTACTTCCTCTAGAAGGAATAGAACAGCTTCTAACCTTCACAAAGGTTCATACAATGGAGTATGGCTGGCCACCTACTCCAAATCCTAGATGCCTATATATATTTCCTTACGCAAACGTAAAGGTAAAATAACATAGCTTCCATAAAGGATTAAAACAAATTGTACTTAAAAGCGTTTTTACAATGTCACAAATAAAAACAAACTAAGTAACAATGGGAGCATCCTCCTTTGCGCTTTCCTTCTCCACATCCACAGATACGCCAGCTGGAGATACCTCCTTATCCACAGAGGATGTGGCACCAAGAGGAAGAGTCTGGTCAAGAATCGGACCTTCATCCGCCTTAGGGGGCACCTCCTCAAGCTCATCTAACGTGACAGTAGTGGACGGCTTGGTTTCCTCTATAGGCCCCTTCATCCATCTCCGAACATAATCACGGAGGTACTCCTTAGCATCTGACATTTTGTTGAAATTCACCACATCCTCTGGTTCGGGGATGGCGAATTGCGGATCTGTGAAATTAGTCTCAGGATGCGCCAGTGAGAAGTACGCCATGAGCATTTCGCCGTAATAAAAGGCTTGCTCACCCGCCATATATTCCGCTTCTCCAAGGGCGTCCTCGTGATTTTTGGCACCAGACACGATCTTTGCCTTTAACTTCTCAATTTCTGCGTCCCTAAAAACCAAGGCGCCTATGGCGGAAGCAAGGTTTGCATTAGCGGAAGCGAGGTTTGCATTAACAGAAGCGATATTCGCATTGGCTTCCGCTACCTCTTTCTCTAACTTCTCGATGGTTGCCTTATCCGCCACATTTTGAAGGAGCTCTGTTTCCATGGTACGTATGCGAGAATACAACTGTCAAAAGCTCAACAATTCAGTCAAAAAGCAAAAGGGAATGAAGGACCAGTATTTTCTGCAAAACGAAATCCTTGCTAAAGGAACTCACCATGAGGAGCTCCGTTTTCCCCTTTTGCGCATGAATGGAACCAGGAATCTGGTTATGGTTCCTCTGCACTTCGCCCACCTGACCCAAGGCCTCATCCAAATCGTTTAGGATGGATTCATTCTCGAAAGATCATTGGGCTCCAAATTTGGCGGACCAGTATCCACCAATATCGGGCTTCGCCGTCTACACAAACGTTCAAAGATCAGAACTCAAGCCCAAAACTTGATGAACAAATAAAAATAAACGGTAACCTACCTGTGCAATCTCCCCAGCAGGCCTGGCGGGCCTCATGGCATCCGCCATAAGCTTAAGGCCTCCAGTGGTGGTAGTCTTCCTCCTTTTTAGTGGCGGCTCAACCACTGTTTCTGCAGGACGTTTTCCAGTATCCGCTTGAGGATTCGCCGCTTGATCTTTCTTGCGTGCTTCAGCCTCCAGAAACTTCTTACGCTTCTCTGCAAGAGCGTGATTGGCCTTAGATAAACCCCTGCCAAAGAAAACATTAAAGTAATCAAAGTTCACGAAGAAATGAAAGGTACCTTGGTCAAATTGCGTAATCTTTGAGTAAATGAATTGATCCCCTTCCCGGCGAATCAATGGAATATCACTCATCATGAAAGCTAAGGCATCCGCATATGTCCATGCATCCGCCTTGATCTGCTTCATGAGCTCCGCCACCTTCTCATCACTATCCGTTAAAATTCGCATATCGCCCGCCATATGTAACGGCCTGGGATTCCAAAATAAAGGAAAACCCAGTGGTTCACCATCTTTTATCTTCACGTAGAAGAATCTCTCATCCAAGCAATGAACATTGGACATTTTGTCACTAAAGGGCGAATACACTCCGAATTTGGTGAACAAAAGATAGGATTCGGACTTCCGTTTTGATGGTTTGTGAAAAGCTCTAAAGATACGACCCGTATATACTACTCCTAAATTTGAGGCAAGGTAGCAGTCTAAAGCGATATCCAACCAGCAGTTGGGATGTAGCTGGCTAACCGTGATGTCAAAATAGGAGAGGATGTCCGCCATCATCTTCGGAAAAGGAAGTCTGAACCCTCTCTCCACGTGACTATAGTATACTGTAAGGAAACCGCTAGGCGGACAGGAAGGACGTTGATGAGATGCGGCAAGCTGAGTCTCATAGTTCTTGATCCAGGGGAAGCGATTCGCCAGATCCACTAGATCCGCGGCGCTCATACGAGACGGAGTAGACTCCGCTCGAGGATTCTTTTTCTTAGGAGGAATTGAGGAAGAGGCCATTGTCCCCGGAAACCAGTTAGATGCACCGGCCGGAGCGGTGCCGGAGACAGAAGTAAAAGGAGTCGGGTTCCTAGTGGAACGAGTTTGGTAATGATTACGCGCCGAGTTACTAAACCCAGCTAAATCAGAGTTAATCGTGCCCTCGGAAGAAGAAGAGTTCTCCGATGACGAAGTGGTCCAACTAAAATCAACTTCTATTTCAGGAGAAGGGGTTGAATTAAAAAGTTCTGAAGTTGATCTAGAAGATGAAGACGAACTTCTAAACATCCAGAGAAAAGTTAAGCAAAAGAAAATGAACTTACATGAGAAATCGGAAGCTTGGTGCGAAACTCTGAAAAATTCCTGGAAAAAGCTTCGAGCAATGGAGTAAAAACGAAGAAGTGAAGAAGAAAGGGAAAGCGAAAGAGGAAGAATAAAGTTTTCTCCTTCCTGGGACAGTGCGTCCACTACACGTGTCATTCATCCATTGGCATTGAACAGTGTGCTTATTAATGCAGGTGTTTATGACGGCGCGCGGGAGCTCAAATGCCCTAAAGGACTTTCAGGGCATTTTGGGGGGGCTTCTGATAACATTGTGATATTAACCCGAGGACTAAAAGAGATATTCACGTCAAGAACGCCGCGTAGTGATCCCCAAAGGGGAGCTGGCAGGCGGATCTCCACGGATCTGTTCTGAGAGATCCGCTGGCGGACCTATGAGGCGTATCTCTTCATTCACCTGATTCGCCATTATAACGGATGGCCGCCGACTCGGCCATAAAGATCATTAATGAGTTATCAATTAGCTAACTGCCAGGTTAAAGATAACTCGTAACCACCATTAATGGAGTATTAATGGAGACTTTCTAGTTACCTGAAGGTTACGACTCCACAGCTATATATAGCCTGATTCCCTAGGCTATCAAGGTACACATTCTCACAACCTTTGTCAATTCAGTTTGTTTCCTTGAATCATCTTACTGACTTTGGCATCGGAGCTTCCCCCCGTCGAACCCAATGACACCCCCACAGGGACGGAAGTTGATTCGAATTTCTCTACTTGTTATCAGGTAACGATTCATGTCTTCGCTAATTCTGAGTTCATCGTTTAAGAACTCGTCCATATACATCATGCCACAGAAAAGGACATAACGAAATTGTAAATATCTTCGTCCCTCATCTTCATTAAAAATGGGGAACCATACACCGTAACGTGTTGATATGTCAACACGTTTCCCACGAGCAGACGTATGCTTATTCATTGGTTTAGGAGAAGAAGTCATGTTAAATAAATTTTTGGTGTTTGTAACTTAATAAATTTGTAAATAGAGAAGTTCATAATTTCTAAAAGAGATGAAAAGATAAGAAAATTCTGAAAAACACATAATTTATAGGTTAGTAAGACCAAGAATTTTGACTTTTAAACTTGAAAAGGTGCCAAATTGGTACCTTTTGGTTAAAAACTAACTTAGAAATTCGATTTTATGCATGTAAAAATAGGAAGGAGGAGAATTAAAGTCTATAGTACATAAAATACCCATGTTGTGATCGAGATTCTTGGAATCTCGATCGCGACACGCTTCGCTTTGTAGCAAAGACTTACTTTCGAACCCTCCCTAAGTCACGGTGGAGATTTTAAAAATCTCTACGCGAGTAGAAACTTTTCTAAGGCTAAAAGATAAAAATCTGAGTTGAGATTTCAGAAATCCCTGCAGAGATTTTGAATAAAAATTAATTTAGACTGAAAAACATATTTATTTCCTTAAATAAAAATACAAAACATAATTTTTATTATCTTTTTCAATGATAAAATTTATTTTTCCTAACTTAACTAATAATTGCTAAAAGTAAAATAAAATTCTAAAAATAAAATTAAAAACTATGAACTTTACTAAGAAAAAAAACTAAAAGCTAAGAACTAAGAACGAAACTCTTAAAAATATTCCACAGAGCCAATTACTTGGATTGGAGCTCCATCATAATAAATTTTACAACGATTTCCGTTAACCTTAAATCGTTCTTCTTTAGAATTTTCTAATTCCAAAGCTCCATACTCGAATGTTCTATTGACTAAATATGGTCCCGTCCATCTAGACTTAAGCTTACCTGGAAATAACCTCAATCGGGAATTAAAAAGCAAAACTTTATCCCCAACATTGAAGGTTTTGACCTTAATGCATCATGCCATTTTTTCACTTTCTCTTTGTACACATTAGCGTTTGCGTAGGATAAGTAACGTAGCTCATCCAACTCGTTTAAATCGAACAAACGCTTTTTACCTGCGCTTTGTAAATCATAATTAAGGGTTTTGATTGCCCAATACGCCTTATGTTCTAACTCTACTGGTAAATGACAAGTTTTACCATAGACTAATCTATATGGCGTCAATCCTATAGGTGTTTTGAATGCAGTACGGTATGCCCATAACGCATCGTTAAGTTTGTGTGACCAATCTCTCCTAGAAGATGAAACTGTTTTCTCTAATATCCATTTCAGTTCTCTATTTGAAATTTCTACCTGACCATTTGTTAAGCCCAAAATACACCTAAAATATCATCAATAATTACATCAGTTTTGCTTCGAATTCATACTATTTATACCTATTTAGAATACTTTTACTTTCGGATATGTTTCTTTCTTGCAAGGTACCTAAAATATTTGGTAAAATCCAAATAGGAACGAAAAGAGTTAAAAAACAGAAGAAAAACCCTACAAAAGGAGCTAAAGACGACGAAGATCAAACATGCCAAAACGAGGACGAGGACAAAGGTCACAGAAACGGAAAACAGTCCATGTCGCGACCGAGAATCCTCCATTCTCGGTCGCGACACGTGTCACCAGCTTATTCCCTTAACGATTTCGAAGACCAAATATCTGCTCCCCCATTCTCGGTCGAGAATTTGCATTCTCGGCAAGTTCAGACATTCCTGGAGAGCCATTCGCACACATTCGTTTTCGACGAAACGCGTTCATTCGGGTGGATAAAAACATCTCTTCACAGAGGATACGACCCTTCGCAACGGACACGACAGTTCAATCACGACTCTTCAACATCTATAAATAAAGAGTTGATGGAGAGTTGGAGAGATAGAAAAAGAGAAGATTAGTATAGAATTAATGCAGAAATTCCGAGTCAAGCGATTCAGAATTTAGAGTTCATTTTTGTAAAAAGCAATATGATGTACACACATTGTTTATTCAATAACAAATACAGTAGCGTTTAGATTTGTTCATATTAGTTTACATTTTGGTAGTAGCCGACCGTATCTCTATTACAAAGTTACAGCGAGAAGATTTAGTAGAGGATCCGCCCCTGAGCCTGACAAACTCTAACGAAACCCAAGGAAAGGATTGACAACCCGTTCACTTGCACGCCGTCGAAAGTTTCCATGCTTCTTGTTTTCTGTAAACTTGTATCAAATTCATATTTCATCTAATAAAGTTCATTCTATTCGATAGATTTTTATGTAGCACTTTGGTAAAGGATCCGAAGTGAGTTCTGGTGTTTTCATTAAAACGTAGTTAAATTCAAAATCTTTACAAGGAAACTTTGTTGAACACTTAGGCAAATTGATATCATTAGTAGAGTATCAATTTGGTTAAGGTAGCGATCTAACCCGACCGTAGGAGGATTGACTGCAGTTCAAAGCCTTAAAATTAGAGGAATCGACGTTTATTTCATTGTTATAATTTATACAAAGTTTAAAGTTGTTTTCTTTGCTTAATGCAAACGAATACATTTGTTTACTTTTCTAAAGAACTAAACGTTTCTGTTTTGTAAATTTATCCCTAAGTCAGAAGTATTTTCTAACATTTGTTATACTCTAATCTAATTCTTATTCTAGAAATTTCAAAACCAAATCCAATTAAAACGATTTTACATATTATAAACCTTAAAAGTAAATCTAACTGATTCAAAATAAGTTTTCGTTAAAAAGCATTCCCTGTGGGATCGATATCTTTTATTACTACAAGCGTATACCGTGCACTTGCGGAAATCGCTCAACAAGTTTTTGGCGCCGTTGTCGGGGAACGCCAAATTTTTTGACAAAAATTTAGATTTTTCATGTTTTATTTCGAATCTAGGTTTATTTATACTTATTCAAAATTTTATATTTTACTTATTTCAAATTACTAACATATTTATTTTTCAAATTCTGTTTTGAAGGTAGTTTCGGTTCGTGCCGAATTTCAAGTTCATGCGCAGTTCTCGAAGTTCAGGCATTCCACCAAAACCGCTAGACCCAGAAATTGAAAAAACAGTTAAAAAGAACAAGAAAGACAAGAAAAACAAAAACAAGACTCCAATAAAAACTAGAGTTACTGAGCCAGAAATTATGGCTACACTTATGGATTACGCTAGGCCAGGAGTGGCCAGTGTAACAAACAACATAGTTAGACCCCAAATAAATGCAAACCAATTTGAAATTAAGCCAGCATTGCTTAATATGTTGCAAAATAATGTAACATTTTACGGGTTACCTAACGAAAATCCTAACACCCATTTGACAAATTTCTTAGAAATTTGTGACACTTTTAAGGTTGCAGATGTGACTGCGGAAGCAATCAAACTTCGCCTTTTTCCTTTTACTTTGAAGGATCGAGCCAAAGAATGGTTAACTTCTATGCCAGCCGCAACATTTGAAACTTGGGAGCAATTAGCCCAAGCATTTTTATCAAAATATTTTCCTTTAGCAAAAACCGCAAGAGTCATAAAAGAGTTAACATATTTTTCTCAAAATGATAATGAAACGCTTTATGAGGCTTGGGAACGTTTTAAAGAACTTCAACGTTTATGCCCACACCACCAATTGTCCGCTGAACTTTTAATGCAAACATTTTATAATGGATTGAATCCTACAATTAGAGGTTCATTAGATGCTATGTCTGGAGGGTTATTCATGAAGAAAACATTGGCCCAAGCAAGAGAACTTTTGGAGGAAATGGCAATCAACAGTAGTATGTGGCCCGCGGAGCGTGAACATATACCAGTGGCGAAACCATCATCCTCAACTACATCATCAGTTAAAGGTATAGTGAATCTTGATCCAGTTGCGATGTTGCAAGCCCAATTTTCTGCCTTATCGCACAAAATTGATAGGTTTATGACACCGTGTGATCCTAATGGTAATCCAATCCAAACGGATGTGGATTATGAAGGTATGAGCGAAATTGAATAGGTAAATTTTGTCCAAGGGCAAAACCAAACTAATAACCCTTATTCCAATACATATAATCCTGGATGGAGAAATCATCCTAACTTTAACTGGAGAGATAATAATAATAATAATGCCAATGCTAATCAAAATCGTACCACTAATTATCAAAATCAATCAAGAGATACGATTAGTACTTTATCTTCTAAAATCGACAAATTTATTGATGCTATGAGCGGAAAAATAAGTAATCACGGCGATGGTTTTAAACGGATCGAGAATAAATTTGATCAGCTTATTAAAAACCAATCATCTAGCATCCATAATTTGGAGGTTCAAATTGGACAACTCGCTAAATCAATTCCATCCCGCAAAGAGGGAAGTCTTCCCAGCCATACGGAAGAAAATCCGAAAGAGCATGTAAAGGCTATCACTCTTCACTCAGGGAAAAATTACTTAGGTCCGGAAATGCCCGGAAATTCAACTTTACCAAGAATTGATTTACCAAAATCCAAAGACGATATATTAAACCAAAAAGATACACCAATTAACTCAAGTACAAAAACTTTTGTACCCAAACCACCTTTTCCACACAAAGTCCGCAATAAGGACTATGACAAACAACTTTTAACATTTTTAGACAAACTTAAAAATTTGCATATTAATTTGATGTTTATGGATGCGATTACGCAAATTCCCAATTACGGTAAATTCCTAAAAGATTTAATTTCAAAGAAAATTAGTTGGGAAGGAATTTCATCCATTTCGCTAACTGAAGATTGCAGTTCAATTGTGTCAAGTAATTTGCCCACTAAACTCAAAGATCCCTGATGTTTTACTATTCCGTGTAAGTTGGGAGATATTGAATTCCCAAGTTGTCTTTGTGATTTAGGAGCAAGCATAAACTTGATTCAATTATCTATTTTTAATAAGTTAGGCTTAGAAGAAGATATCAAACGTACCAATATGGTTTTGCAATTAGCGGACCAAACCACTAAAAGACCATATGGTATTATCGAGGATGTTTTAGTTAAAGTTGACAAATTTATTTTTCCTACCGATTTCGTTATATTAGATTTTGCATATGACGTTAATTGTCCGCTAATCTTTGGTAGACCGTTCATGAACACGGGACGTGCTCTAGTTGATGTGTCGGAAGGGAAAGTAGTTTTAAGAATAGGAGACGATAAGATCGAGTTTGATATGAACCAAGCAATGAAATATCCTATGGAGGATTTCGCTTGTATGAAACTTGATTTAGTTGAACAATGTGTAAATGACATTGTTCAAAAAGAAGAAATAATAGAACCTATAATGAGTGAAGAATTAGAAGATAAGGACCCAGAGCTTTTGATTCGAGAAGATGGACCAAGTTTCGCCTTCAATTATAATTCCACCTAAATTAGAACTTAAAGAATTACCAAACCATTTGAGGTACGCTTTGTTAGGCGAAGGCGATTCTCTACCTATAATTATCTCTAACAAACTAACACCGGTTCAAGAAGAAAAATTAAAAGAAGTTGTTAGAAATAGAATAGGAAGTATGGGATGGCAAATTTCAGACTTAAAAGGAATTAATCCTAGTATTGTAATGCATAGAATTCACTTAGAAGAAGATAAGCCACCTAAAGCGGATAGGCAAAGACGCTTAAATCCGAATATGAAAGAAGTAGTAAAAAACGAGATTACTAAACTTCTAGAAAATGGAATCATTTATCCTATTTCGGATAGTGAATGGGTTAGTCCAATCCACTGTGTACCTAAAAAAAGAGGCATAACTGTTGTAAGGAATGACGAAGGTGAATTAATACCTACACAAACCACCACCGGTTGGAGAGTTTGTATAGATTACAGGAACCTTAACAAAGCAACTAGGAAATACCATTTTCCTCTACCTTTCATTGATCAAATGATCGAACGAATAGTTGGTCATGCTTTCTATTATTTTCTAGATGGCTACTCCGGGTTCTTTAAAATATATATTTACCCGGATGACCAAGACAAAACAACCTTCACATGTCCTTATGGAACATTTGCATATAGGAGAATGCCCTTTGGTCTATGTAACGCACCAGCAACATTTCAACGTTGTATGACTGCGATCTTTAATGATTTCATTGAAGATATCATGGAAGTTTTTATGGATGATTTTTCCGTTTATGGAGATTCTTTCGATTCATGTTTACAGAACTTGGATAAAGTTTTGTCTAGGTGTGAAGAAACGAATTTAGTATTAAACTGTGAAAAATGTCATTTCATGGTTGACGAGGGAATTGTTTTAGGATAAAGTTGCTTTCCCTTATCCTGCTTCTGTTTCCCTTTCGAAGAGGTAGCTTGGTCAGCCTGGGTTTTCTTCCTCGGGGTAGTGACCTTAGAGTGGTCACGCTGACCAGGTTCTTGAGACTTGGTGGGAGTCTCGCTATATTCCTGCTAAGCAGGTGATGGAGGGTTTTCATCGGAGCGGTTATCGTCGTAACCGGCACCGGAGACATTCTGAGAATCTTGAGACATGATTCTTAGAGAAGTTTGAGAAGTTTGGGAACTTTAGAGAAGAGAGAATTTGAATACCAGAAATTTCTAAGTGTAAAGAGGTACAAGTAGGAATTCGTCCACTATTTATAGAGGTGTCGAGTTGATCTGAAGCGTTGAGGTGGCTGTTTGACCTCGAGATACTCAACCGACAAAGATTCTGACATTTATGACACAATCGGTGCATGTATTTTCTAATTATTGCGCTTATGTCATCCTAGGTGGCTATTTAATTCGCGTATTTAGCATCAATTTGTGCAACGGATCTTTTACTCGGTGTTAAGAATTCTAAACGTTTAATGTTCTGAGTAGTCAGTTCTACACAAAGGAATCATTCGTGTGCTTAGTAGTTCAGCTTAAGATAACCACTCAGCATGTATATCTACTCAGCATGTAGTAGTTATTGATTTAGCATAATTTACTCAGCATGGCAATCCACTCAGCATACATATATCACATATTATATTTGGAATTTACTAAAGAGGATTAAACATACCAATGGCTTCTCTAAGTATGTTGAATTGCTCACGAGCCAGTGGCTTTGTGAAGATATCAGCAAGATGTTCATCCGTTGGGACATAGGTCAGCTTGATCTCTCCCTTGAGTACATGATCTCTGATGAAGTGATGTCTTATGCTGACGTGCTTCATCCTGCTGTGTTGGATTGGGTTCTTTGATAGGTCAATGGCACTCTTGTTGTCACATTTGACTTCAATTGTTTTAGTCTGAACACCAAAATCTTCTAGCTGTTGCTTAATCCAGAGGACTTGAGCAACACAGCTTCCAACGGTGATGTACTCAGCTTCAGTGGTTGACAGGGCTACTGACAACTGCTTCTTACTGAACCAAGACACAAGACAACTTCCAAGGAAGTGACATCCTCCTGAGGTGCTTTTTCGTTCAAGCTTGTCTCGTTCGTAGTCAGCGTCAGTGTATCCAATGAGTGTGAAATCATAAGTATTGGGATACCATAAACCTGCATTCACTGAGCCTTGCAAATATCTAAGGATTCTTTTTACAGCTATGTAATGAGATTCCTTAGGGTTAGATTGATATCTAGCACAATAACATACTGAGAACTGAATGTCCGGCCTACTAGTAGTTAAGTAGAGTAGAGAGCCAATCATACCTCGGTACAATTTGCTGTCTACTGACTTACCATTTTCGTCAGCGCAGAGGACAGTGTCAGTGCCCATAGGGGTAGATATTGACTTGCAGTTCTCAAGTTCATACTTCTTCAATATCTCCTTAGCATACTTAGTTTGACTGATGAAGATGTCATTTTTCCCTTGTTTGATTTGAAGTCCAAGGAAGAAGTTGAGTTCTCCCATCATTGACATTTCAAACTCAGTCTGCATTTGCTTACTAAATTCCTTGCACATGGACTCGTTAGTGGCACCAAAAATAATGTCATCAACATATATCTGAGCCAGTAGGGTATCTTTACCCTTCCTCTTAATGAATAAGGTTGTATCAGCTTTTCCTCTGACATAATTTCTAGTCATTAGGAAATTGGTCAGCCTCTCATACCAAGCACATGGTGCTTGCTTGAGACCATACAGAGTCTTTTTGAGTTTATAAACGTGGTTTGGGAACTTGGGATCCTCAAACCCTGGAGGCTGATTAACATAGACTTTCTCGTTTATAACTCCATTAAGGAATGCACTTTTAACATCCATTTGAAATAATTTAAAGTTCATATAACTTGCATATGCACATAAAATTCTTATAGCCTCTAGCCTTGCCACTGGGGCAAAGGTCTCACCGTAGTCAATACCTTCTTGCTGACTGTAGCCCTAAGCTACAAGTCTTGCTTTATTCCTGACCATGTTCCCTTGTTTATCTAGCTTGTTGCGGAAGACCCATCTTGTTCCTATGGTCTTCTGGCTTCTTGGATTTGGCACTAAGTCCCATACTTCATTTCTTCTGAACTGATCAAGTTCTTCTTGCATTGCACTCATCCAGAACTCATCACGTTCAGCTTCAGAGAAGTTCTTTGGTTCCTGAACTGAGACGAATGCTACGTTGCTGAGGTATCTCCTGAGTTGATTTCTTATCATCAGGGTGTTTTCAGCAGCATCAAGAATGGCACTTTCTGAGTGTCCTCTTGGTATTCTGATCTCTTTTGGTAGAGTGATGTCTTGAGCTGGTTGTGTTTCAACAATCTCTGCAGGTATAGATTGGTTAGTGAAAACAATTTGAGTTTCACTTTTACCTTTGGTCAGCCCTTGAGGTAGTGACTCAGCGGCTGTTTCTTGGTCAGCGGGTGCTGAGTATGGATCATCCTCAGTCAGCTGCTTGTCTTTTCCTGCAGGGTTAGTTTTATCGAACTCAACGTGTACTGACTCTTCTAAGACCTGAGTTCGTTTATTGAAAACTTTGTATGCTTTGCTGTTTGTTGAGTAGCCTAAAAAGATAGCTTCATCAGCTTTTGAATCAAACTTAGCAAGGCTGTCTTTAGTATTTAGAATAAAACATTTACAGCCGAAGGCACGAAAGTATCCAATGTTGGGCTTTCGTCCTTTCCAAAGTTCGTAGGGAGTCTTTTTTAATATGGGTTTGACTAGAGCCCTATTAAGTATGTAGCAAGCTGTGTTGACAGCTTCTCCCCAAAAGTACTTTGGAAGCCTATGCTCACTCAGCATTGTCCTGACTATTTCAACCAAGGTTATGTTTTTCCTTTCAACAACACCATTCTGTTGAGGCGTTCTAGGAGCAGAGAAATTATGGTCAATGACGTGGCTTCACAGAATTCAACAAACTGTTGGTTTTTGAATTCTCCACCATTATCACTTCGGATGTGAGCTAACTTTAGGTCTTTATCATTTTCAAGTTTTCTTACTAATGTTGAAAATGTCTCAAAGGTTTCATCCTTGCTACTCAGTAAGATGACCCAAGTGTACCGAGAAAAGTCATCTACAATAACCAAGGAAAATCTCCTACCACCCAAGCTCAGCGGCTGGACTGGTCCGAAGAGATCCAAGTGTAGCAACTCAAGTGGACGTTTGGTTGAGACAATGTTTTTACTATGAAAAGATGTTTTAGTTTGTTTTCCAGCCTGACAAGCATAGCATAATTGATCCTTTTCGAACTTAAGTTCTGGCAGTTCCTCAACTAATTGCTTTCTTGCTAATTTGGCCAGAAGGTCCATGCTTACATGACCAAGTCTCTTGTGCCATACCCAGGAATTTTCTTCCTTTGACACTAAGCATACATTTTTTGAAAAATTCTTTTCCAAATTCAGCATAAAGACATTATCAATACGAGGGGCAGTTAAAATCAATTCATTTGTTTTTCCCTCGAGTATTTTACATCCAGTGTTATCAAATATAACTTTTCTCCCGTTATCACATAGCTGAGCTACGTTAAGTAAGTTATATTTAAGTCCACTGACTAGGGAGATTGACTCAATAATAGGATTGCCACCAACGGTTCCTGACCCTACTATCTTACCATTTTTGTTGTCTCCGAAACTTACGCTTCCACCTCGTTTACGCACAAGTGTGATGAACTGAGTTTCATCACCATTCATATGCCTCGAGCATGCGCTGTCAATGTACCACATTTTTTACTTCTCAGCACACCTCAGGCCCACCTGCAATATAGCTAGTTATGTTTAGGTACCCAAGTCTTTTTGGGTCCTTGTTTGTTAGGCTCAGCAAGTAAAGCATCATATTTAATCTTATGACGACACACTTGGACAGTGTGTCCATTTTTCCCACAGAAGTCACAGCTGACCTTCCGTTTAGGATATCTCACTGACTGGTCAGCACCCCAGTGCTGAGCATGCCAGCACACCTTTGTGGTGTGTCCTTTCTTCCCACAGAAGTCACACTGAACATTCCGCTGAGCATTCCATCTCTGATGACTAGTACTTCGGTACTGAGTGTTTAGAGGAATATTTCTTTTATTCGGAACTTTGAATTGGTTCTGAATAGATGTGATGTCCTTTCTCAGTTTCTTAGAATCTGATTGGACATCTGACACAAACTTGTGCATAGTTTCTACGTTGCTATGCAAAGTTGAGTTGTCTTGGAGAAGATATCGAAGGTCACTCAGTTTGACCTCTACAATCTCGTCACATCGTCTGCTGAGTGTTCTAACCTTCTTGTTACACTTTTTGATAAGTGTGTAGAGGTCACTCAGGGCATTTATCATTTCATTTCTGAGCAGGGGTAGTGATATTACCTCAGCTGAATGTGCCTCATCGTCAGATGCAATGGAGGGGTCAGCATGCTCAAAAACACAAGGCTCAGCAAGCTCATCTGCCATGAAGCAGATCTTTGCTGACTCAGTGGCATCAGCTCCTGATGATGATGACTCATCACTATCACTCCAGGTTGCCACCATTGCATTCTTGTTGTTCTTCCTTTCCTTCCTCAAGGTAGGACAACTTGATTTGATATGGCCAGTTTGATGACATTCAAAGCATGTGATGGGCTTTGAGCTGTCCTTCTTGTACTTGCTGTCGCTAGACTCAGCTTTGTACTTGTCAAACTTCTTGTAAGGCTTCTTGGAATATTTATCATTCTTTCTGAACAGTCTTTTCATCTTTCTAGTGAATATGGCCATCTCTTCATCGTCTGTTGAGCTCCCATCAGTGGAGTCAGCTTTCATGACAAGTGACTTTTGCTTCTTGTCCTCAGACTTCTCCTTCACCTCAAAATTCTTTATTGAAATCTCATGGGTCAGCAGAGATCTAATGAGTTCATCATACTTGTAGGTGGTCAAGTCTTGAGCTTCTTCAACAGCAGTTTTCTTGGCTTGCTAGCTTTTGGGAAGACTCCTCAGTATCTTCTTGACTTGCTCTTCCTCAGTAAAGATCTTGCCAAGTCTTTTGAGCTCGTTGATAATGTTTGTGAATCTTGAGTTCATTTCAGAGATTCCTTCATCATCATTCATTTCAAACAGCACGTACAACCTCATGTGCTGGTTCACCTTGGACTCCTTAACTTTGTTGGTTCCTTCGTAGGTGACCTCCAGTTTCTTCTAGATCTCCTGCGCTGACTCACAACCTGAAATCTTGTTGTAATCTGCAGCATCTAACGCACAGTGAAGCATGTTTATAGCCGAAGCATGATTTTGTAGCTTCTTGAGGTCATCCTCTGTCCACTTAGTCTCAGCTTTAACAACCGTTTGGCCGTCAATAGTTTCAACAGGAACAAATGGGCCTTGGACTATAGAAATCCATGCATTCATATTTGTTGCCTGAATGAAATTTTTCATTCTGTTCTTCCAAAAGGTGTAGTTAGACCCGAAGAACAGAGGAGGCCGAGTAATGGACAGTCCCTCAGGAAGAATCTGAGTTGTCTGATTTCCTGGGAGGAAACGAGTGCTGTTCTCAGCCATTGTGGGGATCAGCTCAAGATAGTTATATCTTGCTCAGTGAGCTTTTAAGCTCTGATACCACTTGTTGTCCCGTATAACGTGATAAGATTAGTTCCAAGAGGGGGATAGGAACTATTTAAAATTTTGTCCGTTAAGGCTGACTTCTTTTCTTTTAGAAAAGGTTTACACAGCGGCGCTAAGTAGTTTTAAGACACAAGCTTAGTCAACTGGTGACTAAGTCTGCTTCTTTCCTTGAGTCAGGAGATAGCACTTAAGTCTATTCCTGAACTCAGCTTCTTAGTGCACTCAACTCAGCGTCTGTTCGCTACTTAGTCAGTTTTATAGCAAGCAATATATAAAGGAGTTTAAAGGTTAGAAATATGTTGCTCAGCAAACATATCCTGGTTCGGCCTCTCCGCCTACGTCCAGTCCCCGGAACTCGTTCCGAGCTTTTTGAATCCTCTACTGAGCTCTTTAAAGGTAGAGCACGAAACCCTTTACAACAGAAGCTGAGTATACAAGAGTACCTTCCTCTATTCCTCTACTCACTCCTATAACTATAGCTGAGTACTATAACCGAGTACTCAGCTTCTCCTTTCTATTCTTCTAGAAATGATAAGTGTTTGTCCTAAACAACAATTGCTAAGACACTTTAGATGAATGAAATCACTCTAGACTTTTACACAATGATTGGAATTGGTGTAAGATTTGCTTTGCTTTTCTCACAGAACTTCAAGTATTAATTTGGTCAGCGTTTCGACTTGATTGAAGATCTGCATCGAATGAAGCATTTGGAAGGCCTATTTATAGTGACACTTCAAGCACCGGTGATTTCGAATTTCGAAATAACCGTTGGAGGCTAACGGCTTCCTGTCGCTTTCATTTTGGACTTGCTCAGTGTCGTTGGCCAATGAGATTCTTGTATCTTCTGTCTACGGCAGTGCTCAGCAGCTTTTCGTCAGAAGAACATAATGTTTTGCCATTTATAGTAAAGTCTTCCAGATAGATTACTGCGTCTTCTAAGTTTTACCCAAAGTAGAAATACTTTGTCTCTAAGTTGGTTCTGTTCTGCCGCTGACTTGTACTTCTTGTCGTTCAACTCAGCAGCTTCATCTTGAAGCAATTGATAGAAGGCTTCTCGATCCTTCTTCACGCTGAGCTAGTGCTTTGCTTAGAACGACTGCGTTTTGTCTTCCTGGGCCGTGAGGTCTTGATCTGTTGACTTGGGCTTGACTTCCTCTTATGGGCCTTTAGGCTTTTTATCTTAATGTCTTATAAATCAAATTAACTCAACATTGAACAAACACATTAGTGTGAATAAATCAAAGCATTTAAATTTAATGTGTTAGAATATTTTTTATCAATTACATAAATAATTTTGTCAAATCAAAATCATGTGGAAAGGTGTTTAAACACCTTACCCTTATGAAATGTTATTAATATCATCTATGTTATTATTATAAATCTAACAAACTGTGAAAGATAAAGTCATAGACATGTATCTTTCATTAAACCTTGCACGCTTAATATGCCTCCATATTTTTATGCACGACGAGTGTAATAGGCTATTATCATTAAATTAGTACAAAATGCACGTATAAGACCTGTAATCTTGGGATTTTATAAAAAAACCATTCATTCAAGGTGATTTTATCATTTGATATTAAAATATCATAAAAAGGCTCGTGTAATTACAGATGATTTATGTCCGATCAGTCTTTTGGATGAACATACATATAATTATTATAAGAAATTACAAAGAAAATCATATATGGTTTTTTCTTGTACAATTCACCATCATCTATGTATGGCTTTTCTCATATATAGTATTCTTAATTTAAAAAATCAGAAATTCATGATTTTAATTATTGTTTTGTCAAACGGTTATTTCATCCCTTTTTTTTATAGAGATGTGTTTATTCATATAAAAACTGTTTATTTGACATTGTTAGAATTTCTTTTACCAACATAAGAGACTTGAAAATATTGAGTCTATTTGTGATTATCCTGTAATTATCCCTAACTATTAAGGCCATTATGGGCTGATGAATTACAAATTGGATAAACAAAACTTTCATGTCCTGAGCTAACTACAAAAGAGTGCAGGTGTCAGTTTCGAATGAGAATATTAACTTATGCAAAGTTCTTAGGATATAAGTGAGAGTTCTTTAGAGATTGTTTGGATGATAACATTTGAAGGTAGGTGAGGGTGAATTTTGGGTAATTTTCCTTACACCCCGAATTGGAGGAGAATCATGGTACATATCTTGTTCTTCCGAAATTACCTTTTGTCTTTTATTTTATTTATACAAATGAAAGGATATAAAATTAATTTTATATATAATTATATTATTAAATCATCACTTCCCTTACTTTAATTACATTTCATCCAAATGAGGCCTTAATGGTATCTGAATGCCATTAATGCATAGATGCATAATATTAATTGCAAGTAAATAGCAACTATGTAAGAGATCTTACCCAATATAGAATGTCATAACTTTTATGATGTCTGAAATAAATATGCTATATTGGATATTAATGCGCATTGAAATACAAAAGGGCATTGTTTTTAAACCATTGTCATTATGGTTATTTATTAAGAATTCATTATGACATTTATGTGAAGTAGTAATCTTTATGGTTATTACCGTTATATGTGGTATTATTAAAACAAGCACAAATAAAATTCTATTATGAATTTGCTTGGCATATAATATTTACTCGATTTTATCCTTTGACTAAGTTTATTCTAGAGTCAGGGACCAACGTGAATGAATTACTAAGTTGATTCCAAGATGAACTAAAAATTCCATAAAAAGACATTGCATTGTACATGATATTTGACAGCAAGGCCAATGCAAACAGTCTTTCGCTATGGAGTCTGTTCCATGGATCCAGCCATTAATCCCCAAGGTAAGTGAATATAGCTTTTATTCCTTACCACAATCTTTTAGTAATGGACAGGGTATGCCCCACTTCCGGAGTTCGTTTAGTACTAACCCACAAGTATAAGGGAATGGCTAATACTGCAACCAGCGCCAAACACTGACATGAAAAATAAAGCTCAATCTAGAGAAGTATACATTCGGAGTCACTTCAGAAAAATTCCTTAGCTATGTTATTAGCCAGAAAGGAGTTAGAGCAAATCCAAATAAAGTAAAAGTTGTGCTAGATATGAAAGCCCCATGAGGAGAACGGTGAAAAGAGCGCCTAAATAAAATCCCTACGAGGCGAATGGTGAAAAGAGCGCCTAAATAAAAGCCCTACGAGGCGAATGGAAAAAAGAGCGCCCAGATAAAACCCATTGAATAGCGAATGGCGCAAAAAAGCCAAGAAACGGCGCAAAAAACCTAGATGAAGCCCATTGAATGGTGAACGGCGCAAAGAACGCTAAGAAACGGTGCAAAGAACGCATAGATAAAGCCTATTGAATGGCGAACGATGCAAAGAATGCCTAGAAAACGGTGCAAATAATGCTTTAATAAAGCCTTAATTGGCAAATCTCTTTCCTCAAAGATAGAAGAATGAAAAGTCCCACCGGCGGATCAATTACCTTAAAGATAGGAAAAGATTGATCGTCACCTAAGGCGGGACAAATTCCCTCAAAGATAGGGAAATTGTACCCTCTATTCTCTCCTCAAATATAGGAGAATGAAAACACCCACATGCGGATCAATTACCTCAAAGACAAGAAAAGATTTATCGCCAATTAGGGCAATTTAACTTCCTTAGGGAAATAAACTTTCTAAAAACCTTTTTTGATTTATAATTTAATTCAACCCTCAAACTAGTTTAAAAACAAAATATAAAAAAATCATACATTCTTTTAATATAATTAAAATTATTAAAATTCGTATAAAATCACTGATTCATAATTTAATCCAACGACAATAATTAAATTGCTCAAAATATTGTAGCGAAAAATTTAGTAGATTTATAATTTATTGAAATAAAGTGTATATTATGATTTATGTGATTATTTTGCAAAAGGGAAGTGATTTATGGTTATGGAATAATTTAGAAATTTGATTGCGAAAAGTGGAACATTATGATTTTAGATATATCCATCTAGAGTAATCCGGACCGATGGTTTTATATTTGAAGACCATGTTCAGTGAGGGACATGGCATGTGTACACGGTTGAAAGACCTATCGGGTATGGCAAAGTTAAAAGGTTCAAGCTTTCTCTCTTAAAAGAGAGCAAAATGGGGTATGACTAGCCACCTATCCCAAAATTAAAATCCTAACTAACCAGATCCTAAGCTTACTTGTAAAAGATATACACTAAGTATAAAAGATTCTAGAGAAAAGAGGGTTCACACAAGTACATCAAAAGTGATGAAGCCTCATCTTCATCAAAGATAATGAAGCCTCGTCTTCATCAAATGAAATAAAGCCTCGTATTCATCAAAGAAAATGAAGCCTTGTCTTCATCAAAGAAAATGAAGCCTTGTCTTTATAAAAAATAATGAAGCCTCGTCTTCATCCAAAGTAATGAAGCCTCGTCTTCATCAAAAATAATGAAGCATCATCTTCATCTAAAGTAATGAAGCCTCATCTTCATCAAAAATAATGAAGCCTCATCTTCATCCAAAGTAATGAAGCCTCGTCTTCATAAAAAGCAACGAAGCCTCGTCTTCATCCAAGATAATGAAGCCTCGTCTTCATCAAAGATAGTGAAGCCTCGTCTTCATCAAAAATAATAAAGCCTCATCTTCATCCAAAGTAATGAAGCCTCGTCTTCATAAAAAATAACGAAGCCTCGTCTTCATCCAAAGTAATGAAGCCTCGTCTTCATCACAAATAATGAAGCTTTGTCTTCATCAAAAATAATGAAGCCTCGTCTTCATCCAAAGTAATGAAGCCTCATCTTCATCCAAAGTAATGAAGCATCGCCTTCATCAAAGATAATGAAGCCTCGTCTTCATCAAAAATAATAAAGCCTCATCTTCATCCAAAGTAATGAAGCCTCGTATTCATCAAAGATAACGAAGCCTCTTCTTCATCAAAAGCAATGAAACCTCATCTTCATCCAATATAATGAAGCCTCGTCTTCATTAAAAGCAATGAAGCCTCGTCTTCATAAAAAACAATGAAGCATCATCTTCATAAAAAAGCAATGAAGCCTCATCTTCATCAAAAGTAATAAAGTCTCATCTTTATCGAAGATAATGAAGCCTCGTCTTCATCAAAAGCAATGAAGCCTCGTCTTCATCAAAGATAATGAAGCTTCATCTTCATCAAAAGTAATGAAGCCTCGTCTTCATCAAAGGTAATGAAGCCTCGTCTTCATCAAAAGCAATGATGCCTCGACTTCATCCAAGATAATAAAGCCCCATCTTCATCAAAGCTAATAAAGCCTCGTCTTCATCAAAAACATTGAAGCCTCTACTTCATCCAAGATAATGAAGCCTCGTCTTCATCAAAGATAATGAAGCATCATCTTCATTAAAAGCAACGAAGCCTCATCTTCATCAAAAGTAATGAAGACTCGCCTTCACCAAAACAAAGTAAAAACACTTTGGAAAATGAGTAAAGGCTAAAAAGGCAAGTGCCTAGAGTGCCACAATCCTAAAAAAGCGAATAAAGCTTAAAATGTGGAATAAAGCCTAAAATGGCGAATGTCTAGAATGACAGTAGAACTACGTGGCTTCGATTCCCCAAAAATTAATGGGGACATCAGAAGCTTGACAAATAAGAAATTATCAAATCCAAGCCAAAAAATTGGTATATTTTGATAAGCCGAGAAAGGAGAGTTCCTTGAGTTACACTCCCGAGCACTTTCATTGGCTTATGAAACGTAAGAAGGCATTTCGAGTTAAGCTTAATGCTTTGGAAATTTAAATGACTTGTCCTATTCCTACTGGTTTGGGGAAATATGTTTAATGGAAAAGCATTTAATATAAAACATGCTTTAGACATCCCTAAAGATCTTTTTAGACTTTTAAGGGGACTTCTGATAACAACCCAAATTATTCTAGAATGAGGAATAAGAGAAAAATTAATAAAAATAATGGCAAACCATTATTCATTCTAAAAGAGGGATTTATGCATGATTAATATGGAATTAATGATAATTAATGCAGGGGTGAATATGCAATAATGAAGAAAAAGGAAGGAGTCTCTAGCATTATGCCACACCACGTGGACCATGGAGACTCGCCATTGTTCTCTAGGAGAAAGTATATACGCCTCGATGGTTCTAAGAATACCAAAAGGCACACTTATAACCATCCACAAATGGGAATAAATACAATTAAATGGAAATTAATAGCCATTAAGGAGAATAAAGACTTGACTGTTCGAATATCCCAACTCTAAGGTTTTCAAAGATAAATGCTGCGATTAATGGAGAATTGATATCAATTAAAGATGAGTAATGGCATGACTATTTGTTATCATCGTAATTTATAACATTTTTAGTATTTAATTACTAGTTATTTTGTACCATTTTAATAATGGTTTTTGTATATTTTATTCATTTTATGTATCTAAGCCACTTTGTGTGTGTTTTAGGCACTTCCGCAAGGTTTTCGGCACAAATAACCAAGTTGGGGCTTAAGGCGACAACTTGGGAGTAAAAGGGACAAGAAAAAGGAGTTTTATTGACATCCAAGTGCACCTCGTCGCGGATGAGTGCGGTAAGCTAAAAGTCCAACTGTTCACACTAGGACAGATTTGACACATTTTCGTATTTTCAACTTATCTCCCTCATACGGACTCGGATTAAGGCTATTAAAAATGAGTTGGAAAGCTAACAAAAATATGTACAAATAACTAATAATAATCATCTCCAAATTTGAAGTTTAACAGGCCCAGAAAATTATCCCAAGTTGATGAACATGTTGAAGCCTGTGATTCCTTTCCCACATTTACACATTTCAACTCCTAAATTGTCAAAGTCTTCTACCACACTCTTTAAAGGCTGAATTCAAAAGATTAGGGAGTGGGAGGCCATAAGGAGACTTGGTCGTCTTTAGAATTATGTGTACCATTTTACTATAAAACGAGACCTTGGGAGCCATTTGAGGACACACCAAGCTTAGACTTAATTCCTCCCTCTATAATGTCATTTTACTTATTTTTCTCTCAAAAATCAGTTGTATTTGTTGTTGTGATTGTTGTTATTGTGCTCAAGTTGTTGTTTGTGCAAAACTTCATCCAATAAAAGTAAGTTTTAAGTTACCAAAGAAGTTCGTTCGACAATCGTCATTACGATTTCTTCTAAACTTCAATCTCTTTTATTACTATAAACTCCATTATCTATCTTTCTAAGATGTGTTTTAATCTAATTTTGGGCTAAAACCCCTTTAACTAAGGCTAAAAGTGGATCTTAACCTTAATTATGTGGTAATCACATTTAACCTATTTAAGCTATTGATGGGTGTCGAATCCACCAAAGATAATCTCGACTTTTCCTTAACAAAATAATTAGTAGATAGAGCAAGTAGATGTCATACCCAAGGGATTAACACTGATCTAATCACAAATATAACCAAACAATTAACAAAAAGTAAATAGGGGGAATTGAAATTGTTGATTAATGAATAAATAAAAATTGCAGAATCGAATTGAAATTGAATGTAAAATTATATGTTGGAATTTCAGTTAAGGGAGATTCCGCAGGCCAAACAATTATTTCCCATCGATCATTGACGGTGAGACATTATCTTAATTAACATGATCTGGATTGGTTATAGTCGTTCCTTATTCATTCCCGACCTAATCCTTCCTCAATTGTAAAGCAAATCCAAGTACTCCTAAAGATAAGCCCCTATTCGATTAAACAGTTCTAACTTAGCGTTAGAATTTAATCTATCAAATGCATTATGAATTAGAAAGACCCAATCTAAGTTAACCGATTTCTTAGCGACTCCGATTTAAACCAAATCGCATGTTCATGCGCTTAATCGTTGTTAAGATATTCAGATGATTACAAATCCTATTTCCTAACGTTGTTCAATGAATGAAAAAGGAAAAGCTCGACCGAACCGTCACCTGAACCTCTAATGATAGTCTGATTTTATAGATTAACAAACATGCAAACAACTCATATAAATTCAGATTTCTAAATTAAAGAATAACAATATCACGATAGGAAATAATGCTCGCCTTTGATTAATCCCCTTAACCGAATAAAGTGTTTAGCTACACATAATCATGAATTCGACTATGATAACCATTAAAGACGATAAAAATAAATAAAGCAAACTAAGAACCCAAAAAGAAAAAAACCTAAGAGAATAAGTTTTGTTCCTTCCTCCTATTTATAGAGAAAACCCCCTCCTAAAAGTTAGGTAACCAAATAATATCTATCTAAATCAGCAACCTCTTTTACAAATTTCAAATCCCTGATTTTATGCCTTCTTTTTCGAGTAGGAAAAGGTCCTGGTCAATCTGAACATCAGCAGATTCGGAGATCCTTAGTCTTAGGCAAAAGTAACTCTATTCTCGTTCCAGCTCCTTTAATTCAGCACCAAATTCCTTTATGGTCCAAAGTTTCTTCAATTACGTCCAATTCTGCTCCTTTTAATCATTTGAGTCCTATGGAGGCAAATCAAACCAAAGCAAGCAATAATACCCAAAATAACACCAAATTAATTAAATAACCTAGCACTAAAGTGGACATTTGAACGTTGAATTGGAGACTTATCAAAATACCCCACACTTACCCAATGCTTGTCCCCAAGCATATCAGATCATGTCATCAGCTCTTTACTCTTATGATTTCGTGTTTACCAACCTTTCTCGACCCCCTCATAATGTAAAGATTATCAGCCATCAATTCTCAAAGCCAAAATATTATTCATGTTTAAACACACAACGTAACTACTTGAAGAATCTCAGCAATTGAGATTTTGACCATGTACATAAGGGCCCTATTTGGTAAAGAGCGTTTTGGAATAAAAAGAGCGGTTTTGACCAACTTTAGCGGTTTGACCACTGAAACCGCTGATTGGAGTGTTTGGTGGAGAGAGGTTTGGGAGAGAGTTTTAGGATGAAAACGCTAATTTAGAAAAAGCTCATTTTAGGAGCTTTTTCAATTAGCGTTTTGCAATATTAAAATTAATGGACTTCTTTAACCCTAATTATTTTAAATATATTTTTACGTATTAAAAAAATGCCCTTATTCGTCTTTTTGCACAAACCGTTATTATCAATCAACTAATTTTTACCAAACAGACATACACAAACAGCTAGTCAAATCAACTAGTCAAATCAGCTAATGTAATCAGCTAACAGCTAATGTAATCAGCTAACAGCTAACAGCTAATTCCCAAACAGGGCCAATGTATGAATTAAAATCAACAACATCCTCACGGAAGCCACTCATTGCACTCAAGTGTTTAGGCTATGATTAGTTTTCAAGGAATCACTCAAGTCGCAACCTAGAATGAAATTACCATAAACTTGCCAATATATCAAATCTCCACCACTTAGTATGAATTCAAGACACTAAATCAAAGGGACTTAAAATAGGGTGTAACATAGGCTAGGGTAAATGTTTGGAAAGGAAATAAGGAGAAAGGGAAACCGATGATGGTGGAAATGGCCAAAATGAAAACCAAAACACAATTATATACAAACTACTTACAGTTCTCAAACTTCGGAATGAATGAATGAGATGAATTTAACAAATTAAATGGACAAACTAACAAGAATTTTTTCGTTTTTTTTCTTTGCCTCTGGTATATATTTTTTCTTTTCTGAGGCTCCTTTTTTTTATACTTGAAGAAGATAATACTAGAACAAGGAAGCTATACCTTTTTGTTTGCGAGCTAATGTCCATTTAAACACCTTTGAAGCACAACCATATATATCTAAAGGATCATTCAGTTGAATCCTCGTACTTTGATGAACTTGTGGTTAATTTGAATATGGAAATTGCTCGAAGCAACAACTAAACATAGAAATAAATGAAAGAATGTACAGACTCTGATGGCTAGAACGTCCCTGGCCAAGGGACTCGAACAAAGGTGTGTTAAGAATGGGAAAAGGCTCAAATGTGGCTAACTAAGGGCTGGTACTGTTATTTTTGTTAGTCTTGAGCAAGACTAAGGGTTCAAATTTTATTTGAAATGGCTAAGAAAAGAAACCTACTGCCCTTATCATTTTTAATGTTTGAATACATCAGTGCGGTCACGAAATGCATAACATGGCAAGTTTTAGAATTCCAAACTAGAATTGGATAACACTCGGAAAGAATAGAACAAAGTGTAATGTTTTTGTTCTTGCATTTAGGCTCAAAAACTTTCCAAAAATTGGGGTCAAATTGGCGTTGTTTCATTCAAAACGTCTGTCATGTAATGTGAGATTAGTCAAGTGGTTCATATGCATGCTCGAGATAATTGTGCAATCCAATCCTGACCTTTTGAAATCGACAGCTTTAATCAAAACAAAACTTACGGGTTTCAATACTGAGTTGGCAATCTATTTTCAACCAAGTGCAAAACTGAGAGCTAGCATTGTTATTTTTAGGGACAAAACAAAGGATGGACACCCCACACTATTGCAAACTTATTCACAATCAGAAATTAGTGTGCACCTCACATTTAGTCAAAAATCAATTCCGACCCCAAATTTACATCAAAAAATAAAAATTTATAGCAGCACATGTAAACCAGAGCAGAGCTCTCATCACACCAATCAGCACCAAACATATATATTAACATCCTATACTACTCAAGTCTCCTCCCCCGCTTATAACATGAATCGTCTCGATGTAAAAAGAGAAACTATTAAGGATCTAAGGTCAGCAGTAGAATAAAAGAAAAGAGTAAAAGTTACTGCCCCGTGGAGGATGGTGGCCAGAAGCTGCAGGTTGTGGTGAAGGGGTTTGACCCGCCGCCACCGATGGTGGTGAATCTACCGTCGGGATCGAGGAGTGGGGGTGTGAGGGATAGAATTAGGGACCTTTTTTATTATTTGTGTTGATTGGAAAAATGAAAAGAAGAATGGTAAAATTGTGTTTTCACCCCCTCCTCTCTAATTTTTTTTCTGCTAAACACTTTTGGCCTTTATTCCTCCATTCTTTTCTTTTCTTTCACACCTGTAAAATCAAAACCCAGACATTTAAGTCATTTGGAAAAGATGATGGTAAAATTGGTTATTCCATATGAATTGAATAAAGAAATAAATAAATAAAAACAAAGACTGAATATAAATGACAGATGCTGGTCCTAGGTAGGACCAACACTGGGTTGCCTCCCATTAGCGCCGCTAGTTAGCGTCTTTGGCTAGACGGAATCGAGCTTCAAGGCTAGTCTCCAGGAACTTGTAGCTCCATAACTTCACCACTTTCAATCGGGATATTCTCATAAAATGGCGTGAGACGATGGCCATTTACTTTCTGCACTTTCTCGTTCTCCAAACGCTGAATTTCCACTTTCTTAGTCTTCAATTTGTGAATCCTCGAAATCTCACAAGCCTCATTCCTTAGTTCCTCAAGTTCTTGTCCTTTCAACTTCTTGAGTTTTCCTATTTCATCAATATTCATGTTACACTGCTCAACTGCCAGTGTTTCCTGCACATCTTCTCTAATCTCCATGTCTTTCTCCTCTATTTTGCTGCTCACATCTAAGCTTTCTTCTATAACTACTTGCATCATGTCTTCCCTACATGCTTCAAAAACTTGATGAGTTATTGGTTCAATAACATCTATGCCACAAACAGAAGACACTTCATTAGGAATTTTCATGGCCTTATAAACATCAAATTGAACAATTTTACCATCAAACTCCATAGTCATTGTTCCTTTGTGAACATCGAGTTTTATCCGAGCAGTTGTTAGGAATGGTCTACCTAACAGGATTTCCGATGAATATGAAGAGTGATCTTCATCTTTCATATCTACGACATAAAAATCAGCTGTGAAAATTAAACCATTAACCTGCACAAGAACATCTTCCAACAAACCTTCGGGATAAACTATAGATCGGTTAGCGAGTTGGATTACTACTCTTATTTCCTCTAAAGGACCAGCATTTAAAGATGAATAAATTGATTTAGGCATGACATCAATTGACGCTCCTAGATCACACATTGCTCTCTTAATACTAGTTTTCCCAATTTGACAAGAAATAGCAAACATACCTCTATCCTTACATTTTTGGGGCATTTTCTTTTGGAGTACAGCAGACACATTCTCACCCATGGTAATCTTTTCATACCCAATTTTTTTAATCTTGTTAGCACACAATTCTTTAAGGAATTTAGCATATCGAGGGATTTGTCTAATAACATTAAGAAATGGAATATTCACTTCAACCTTACGAAAGACCTCAAATATGTCTTTCTCTTCTTTTTCCTTCTTTAATTTGGCTAAACGTTTAGGGAAAGGGACCTTAATTACAAAAGGTATGTTTTACTCTCCGGATGACTTACCAGTTGAACCTTCTGTAGCTAAACCTTCCGTTTCTTTTTCGAATACCTCCTCTTTGCTTGCAGATTTCTTTGACACATTCTGTTCTGATTCGGAAGCGGACTTAGTCTTAGGCAAGACTAAATCTTTTCCGCTACGGAGTGAGATTGCGCTCATATTCTGTCTCGGATTCGCTTCGGTTTGTGAAGGTAACTTCCCCTGGGATTGTATTGCACTCAGAATGGTCGCTATCCGACTCATTTGCTTCTCTAAATTTTGGAAATTTACTTGAACATTTACATTGATCTTGCTTTGTTCTTCCTGAAATTTCAACAAGTTAGAAAGAACAGATTGGTCATTAGGATTTGGCAGCATACCTGAATTTGGATCTGTTTGAAAAGGTCTATATTGTTAAGGTCTTTGCTGATATTGTTGGGTTGCATTCGGTTGAAGCACATTATTTTGCTGATTGTAGCTGAGATATGGGTGATCACGCAATCCTGGATTATACGTGTTGGAGTATGGATCATATTTCCGTGGAGGTTGCCATTGATATCCAAAGATGGCATTGATCTGCTCCGGTGTACCTTCATGCATCGTGGAACATTCATCTGTGGCATGTCCGATAACCGAGCATATCCTGCATGATTTCACTTGAGCTACCTTCCCTACAACCAAATTTTGTACAAGAGATGTCAAAGTATTTAATTTTTCTTCAATGGAAGAAGTACCTACCTCATATGCTTTTCATGGAGCATCTTTTTGTTTCTGCAACCTCACTTCTTTACGAAGTCTTCTTGCTGTTTTTTCTATTTCTGAATTAAAAAGAAGTTGATCTGAAGTTTCAGACCTGGTCATATATGGAATTAAATCAAGTTAAATTAATCCTTAATAACGGTGCCAAAATTTGATGGGTGTCGAATCCACCAAAGATAATCTCAACTTTTCCTTAACAAAATAATTAGTAGATAGAGCAAGTAGAGGTCATACCCAAGGGATTAACACTGATCTAATCACAAATATAACCAAGCAATTAACAAAAAGTAAATAGCGGGGATTGAAATTGTTGATTAATGAATAAATAAAAATTGCAGAATCGAATTGAAATTGAATGTAAAATTATATGTTGGAATTTTAGTTAAGGGAGATTCCGCAGGCCAAACAATTATTTCCCATCGATCATTGACGGTGGTGAGACATTATCTTAATTAACATGATCTGGATTGGTTATAGCCGTTCCTTATTCATTCCCGACCTAATCCTTCCTCAATTGTAAAGCAAATCCAAGTACTCCTAAAGATAAGCCCCTATTCGATTAAACAGTTCTAACTTAGCGTTAGAATTTAATCTATCAAATGCATTATGAATTAGAAAGACCCAATCTAAGTTAACCGATTTCTTAGCGACTCCGATTTAAACCAAATCGCATGTTCATGCGCTTAATCGTTGTTAAGATATTCAGATGATTACAAATCCTATTTCCTAACGTTGTTCAATGAATGAAAAAGGAAAAGCTCGACCGAACCGTCACTTGAACCTCTAATGATAGTCTGATTTTATAGATTAACAAACATGCAAACAACTCATATAAATTCAGATTTCTAAATTAAAGAATAACAATATCACGATAGGAAATAATGCTCGCCTTTGATTAATCCCCTTAACCGAATAAAGTGTTTAGCTATACATAATCATGAATTCGACTATGATAACCATTAAAGACGATAAAAATAAATAAAGCTAACTAAGAACCCAAAAAGAAAAAAACCTAAGAGAATAAGTTTTGTTCCTTCCTCCTATTTATAGAGAAAACCCCCTCCTAAAAGTTAGGTAACCAAATAATATCTATCTAAATCAGCAACCTCTTTTACAAATTTCAAATCCCTGATTTTATGCCTTCTTTTTCGAGTAGGAAAAGGTCCTGGTCAATCTGAACATCAGCAGATTCGGAGATCCTTAGTCTTAGGCAAAAGTAACTCTATTCTCGTTCCAGCTCCTTTAATTCAGCACCAAATTCCTTTATGGTCCAAAGTTTCTTCAATTAAGTCTAATTCTGCTCCTTTTAATCATTTGAGTCCTATGGAGGCAAATCAAACCAAAGCAAGCAATAATACCCAAAATAACACCAAATTAATTAAATAACCTAGCACTAAAGTGGACATTTGAACGTTGAATTGGAGACTTATCAAAATACCCCATACTTACCCAATGCTTGTCCCCAAGCATATCAGATCACGTCATCAGCTCTTTACTCTTATGATTTCGTGTTTACCAACCTTTCTCGACCCCCCTCATAATGTAAAGATTATCAGCCATCAATTCTCAAAGCCAAGATATTATTCATGTTTAAACACACAATGTAACTACTTGAAGAATCTCAGCAATTGAGATTTTGACCATGTACATAAGGGCCCTATTTGGTAAAGAGCGTTTTGGAATAAAAAGAGCGGTTTTGACCAACTTTAGCGGGTTGACCACTGAAACCGCTGATTGGAGTGTTTGGTGGAGAGAGGTTTGGGAGAGAGTTTTGGGATGAAAACGCTAATTTAGAAAAAGCTCATTTTAGGAGCTTTTTCAATTAGCGTTTTGCAATATTAAAATTAATGGACTTCTTTAACCCTAATTATTTTAAATATATTTTTACGTATTAAAAAAATGCCCTTATTCGTCTTTTTGCACAAACCGTTATTATCAATCAACTAATTTTTACCAAACAGACATACACAAACAGCTAGTCAAATCAACTAGTCAAATCAGCTAATGTAATCAGCTAACAGCTAATGTAATCAGCTAACAGCTAACAGCTAATTCCCAAACAGGGCCAAGGTATGAATTAAAATCAACAACATCCTCACGGAAGCCACTCATTGCACTCAAGTGTTTAGGCTATGATTAGTTTTCAAGGAATCACTCAAGTCGCAACCTAGAATGAAATTACCATAAACTTGCCAATATATCAAATCTCCACCACTTAGTATGAATTCAAGACACTAAATCAAAGGGACTTAAAATAGGGTGTAACATAGGCTAGGGTAAATGTTTGGAAAGGAAATAAGGAGAAAGGGAAACCGATGATAGTGGAAATGGCCAAAATGAAAACCAAAACACAATTATATACAAACTACTTACAGTTCTCAAACTTCGGAATGAATGAATGAGATGAATTTAACAAATTAAATGGACAAACTAACAAGAATTTTTTCGTTTTTTTTCTTTGCCTCTGGTATATATTTTTTCTTTTCTGAGGCTCCTTTTTTTTATACTTGAAGAAGATAATACTAGAAGAAGGAAGCTATACCTTTTTGTTTGCGAGCTAATGTCCATTTAAACACCTTTGAAGCACATCCATATATATCTAAAGGATCATTCAGTTGAATCCTCGTACTTTGATGAACTTGTGGTTAATTTGAATATGGAAATTGCTCGAAGCAACAACTAAACATAGAAATAAATGAAAGAATGTACAGACTCTGATGGCTAGAACGTCCCTGGCCAAGGGACTCGAACAAAGGTGTGTCAAGAATGGGAAAAGGCTCAAATGTGGCTAACTAAGGGCTGGTACTGTTATTTTTGTTAGTCTTGAGCAAGACTAAGGGTTCAAATTTTATTTGAAATGGCTAAGAAAAGAAACCTACTGCCCTTATCATTTTTAATGTTTGAATACATCAGTGCGATCACGAAATGCATAACATGGCAAGTTCTAGAATTCCAAACTAGAATTGGATAACACTCGGAAAGAATAGAACAAAGTGTAATGTTTTTGTTCTTGCATTTAGGCTCAAAAACTTTCCAAAAATTGGGGTCAAATTGGCGTTGTTTCATTCAAAACGTCTGTCATGTAATGTGAGATTAGTCAAGTGGTTCATATGCATGCTCGAGATAATTGTGCAATCCAATCATGACCTTTTGAAATCGACAGCTTTATTCAAAACAAAACTTACGGGTTTCAATACTGAGTTGGCAACCTATTTTCAACCAAGTGCAAAACTGAGAGCTAGCATTGTTATTTTTAGGGACAAAACAAAGGATGGACACCCCACACTATTGCAAACTTATTCACAATCAGAAATTAGTGTGCACCTCACATTTAGTCAAAAATCAATTCCGACCCCAAATTTACATCAAAAAATAAAAATTTATAGCAGCACATGTAAACCAGAGCAGAGCTCTCATCACACCAATCAGCACCAAACATTTATATTAACATCCTATACTACTCAAGTCTCCTCCCCCGCTTATAACATGAATCGTCTCGATGTAAAAAGAGAAACTATTAAGGATCTAAGGTCATCAGTAGAATAAAAGAAAAGAGTAAAAGTTACTGCCCCGTGGAGGATGGTGGCCAGAAGCTGCAGGTTGTGGTGAAGGGGTTTGACCCGCCGCCACCGATGGTGGTGAATCTGCCGTCGGGATCGAGGAGTGGGGGTGTGAGTGATAGAATTAGGGACCTTTTTTTATTATTTGTGTTGATTGGAAAAATGAAAAGAAGAATGGTAAAATTGTGTTTTCACCCCCTTCTCTCTAATTTTTTTTTCTGCTAAACACTTTTGGCCTTTATTCCTCCTTTCTTTTCTTTTCTTTCACACCTGTAAAATCAAAACCCAGACATTTAAGTCATTTGGAGAAGATGATGGTAAAATTGGTTATTCCATATGAATTGAATAAAGAAATAAATAAATAAAAACAAAGACTGAATATAAATGACAGATGCTGGTCCTAGGCAGGACCAACACTGGGTTGCCTCCCATTAGCGCCGCTAGTTAGCGTCTTTGGCTAGACGGAATCGAGCTTCAAGGCTAGTCTCCAGGAACTTGTAGCTCCATAACTTCACCACTTTCAATCGGGATATTCTCATAAAATGGCGTGAGACGATGGCCATTTACTTTCTGCACTTTCTCGTTCTCCAAACGCTGAATTTCCACTTTCTTAGTCTTCAATTTGTGAATCCTCGAAATCTCACAAGCCTCATTCCTTAGTTCCTCAAGTTCTTGTCCTTTCAACTTCTTGAGTTTTCCTATTTCATCAATATTCATATTACACTGCTCAACTGCCAGTGTTTCCTGCACATCTTCTCTAATCTCCATGTCTTTCTCCTCTATTTTGCTGCTCACATCTAAGCTTTCTTCTATAACTACTTGCATCATGTCTTCCCTACATGCTTCAAAAACTTGATGAGTTATTGGTTCAATAACATCTATGCCACAAACAGAAGACACTTCATTAGGAATTTTCATGGCCTTATAAACATCAAATTGAACAATTTTACCATCAAACTCCATAGTCATTGTTCCTTTGTGAACATCGAGTTTTATCCGAGCAGTTGTTAGGAATGGTCTACCTAACAGGATTTCCGATGAATATGAAGAGTGATCTTCATCTTTCATATCTACGACATAAAAATCAGCTGTGAAAATTAAACCATTAACCTGCACAAGAACATCTTCCAACAAACCTTCGGGATAAACTATAGATCGGTTAGCGAGTTGGATTACTACTCTTGTTTCCTCTAAAGGACCAGCATTTAAAGATGAATAAATTGATTTAGGCATGACATCAATTGACGCTCCTAGATCACACATTGCTCTCTTAATACTAGTTTTCCCAATTTGACAAGAAATAGCAAACATACCTCTATCCTTACATTTTTGGGGCATTTTCTTTTGGAGTACAGCAGACACATTCTCACCCATGGTAATCTTTTCATACCCAATTTTTTTAATCTTGTTAGCACACAATTCTTTAAGGAATTTAGCATATCGAGGGATTTGTCTAATAACATTAAGGAATGGAATATTCACCTCAACCTTACGAAAGACCTCAAATATGTCTTTCTCTTCTTTTTCCTTCTTTAATTTGGCTAAACGTTTAGGGAAAGGGACCTTAATTACAAAAGGTATGTTTTACTCTCCGGATGACTTACCAGTTGAACCTTCTGTAGCTAAACCTTCCGTTTCTTTTTCGAATACCTCCTCTTTGCTTGCAGATTTCTTTGACACATTCTGTTCTGATTCGGAAGCGGACTTAGTCTTGGGCAAGACTAAATCTTTTCCGCTACGGAGTGAGATTGCGCTCACATTCTGTCTCGGATTCGCTTCGGTTTGTGAAGGTAACTTCCCCTGGGATTGTATTGCACTCAGAATGGTCGCTATCCGACTCATTTGCTTCTCTAAATTTTGGAAATTTACTTGAACATTTACATTGATCTTGCTTTGTTCTTCCTGAAATTTCAACAAGTTAGAAAGAACAGATTGGTCATTAGGATTTGGCAGCATACCTGAATTTGGATCTGTTTGAAAAGGTCTATATTGTTAAGGTCTTTGCTGATATTGTTGGGTTGCATTCGGTTGAAGCACATTATTTTGCTGATTGTAGCTGAGATATGGGTGATCACGCAATCCTGGATTATACGTGTTGGAGTATGGATCATATTTCCGTGGAGGTTGCCATTGATATCCAAAGATGGCATTGATCTGCTCCGGTGTACCTTCATGCATCGTGGAACATTCATCTGTGGCATGTCCGATAACCGAGCATATCCTGCATGATTTCACTTGAGCTACCTTCCCTACAACCAAATTTTGTACAAGAGATGTCAAAGTATTTAATTTTTCTTCAATGGAAGAAGTACCTACCTCATATGCTTTTCATGGAGCATCTTTTTGTTTCTGCAACCTCACTTCTTTACGAAGTCTTCTTGCTGTTTTTTCTATTTCTGAATTAAAAAGAAGTTGATCTGAAGTTTCAGACCTGGTCATATATGGAATTAAATCAAGTTAAATTAATCCTTAATAACGGTGCCAAAATTTGATGGGTGTCGAATCCACCAAAGATAATCTCAACTTTTCCTTAACAAAATAATTAGTAGATAGAGCAAGTAGAGGTCATACCCAAGGGATTAACACTGATCTAATCACAAATATAACCAAGCAATTAACAAAAAGTAAATAGCGGGGATTGAAATTGTTGATTAATGAATAAATAAAAATTGCAGAATCGAATTGAAATTGAATGTAAAATTATATGTTGGAATTTTAGTTAAGGGAGATTCCGCAGGCCAAACAATTATTTCCCATCGATCATTGACGGTGGTGAGACATTATCTTAATTAACATGATCTGGATTGGTTATAGCCGTTCCTTATTCATTCCCGACCTAATCCTTCCTCAATTGTAAAGCAAATCCAAGTACTCCTAAAGATAAGCCCCTATTCGATTAAACAGTTCTAACTTAGCGTTAGAATTTAATCTATCAAATGCATTATGAATTAGAAAGACCCAATCTAAGTTAACCGATTTCTTAGCGACTCCGATTTAAACCAAATCGCATGTTCATGCGCTTAATCGTTGTTAAGATATTCAGATGATTACAAATCCTATTTCCTAACGTTGTTCAATGAGTGAAAAAGGAAAAGCTCGACCGAACCGTCACTTGAACCTCTAATGATAGTCTGATTTTATAGATTAACAAACATGCAAACAACTCATATAAATTCAGATTTCTAAATTAAAGAATAACAATATCACGATAGGAAATAATGCTCGCCTTTGATTAATCCCCTTAACCGAATAAAGTGTTTAGCTACACATAGTCATGAATTCGACTATGATAACCATTAAAGACGATAAAAATAAATAAAGCTAACTAAGAACCCAAAAAGAAAAAAACCTAAGAGAAGAAGTTTTGTTCCTTCCTCCTATTTATAGAGAAAACCCCCTCCTAAAAGTTAGGTGACCAAATAATATCTATCTAAATCAGCAACCTCTTTTACAAATTTCAAATCCCTGATTTTATGCCTTCTTTTTCGAGTAAGAAAAGGTCCTGGTCAATCTGAACATCAGCAGATTCGGAGTTCCTTAGTCTTAGGCAAGACTAACTCCATTCTCGTTTCAGCTCTTTTAATTCAGCACCAAATTCCTTTCTGGTCCAAAGTTTCTTCAATTACGTCCAATTCTGCTCCTTTTAATCATTTGAGTCATGTGGAGGCAAATCAAACCAAAACAAGCAATAATACCCAAAATAACACCAAATTAATTAAATAACTTAGCACTAAAGTAGACATTTGAACATTGAATTGGAGACTTATCAGCTATGTTTATCCTTTTTGAGAACTAACTTATGTTTCTTAATGCTTGTAGGCGATGGGCCAACTTCCTACTTGAATATAATTAATTGTTTATATTGACCGTGATTAAATTGATTAATCAAAATTCATAAGTTGGACCTAATGACCATTTAGTGTGGCTTATTGGTTTTCCAAGGTTTTTCATGAATCTTATTATAAATCTTAGATTTATTACTTGAGTCGGACCAATGGAAAGTAATAAATTAAAGGTTTGGAAATAAGAAAACTTAATGCTTCTTTGGATTAATTACTTGACCCGGACCAAAGGAAAGTAATTAATCGAAAGTTTAGAACTAATTACTTAAGCGGTTTTTCTTGAATCTTAAGTAATCACTTTAGCCGGACCAAGGTAAATTAGGTTAAAAAGGTTTAGATTAATAAAACTTAATGCTTCTCTAGATTAATTACTTGAGCCGGACCAAGTGAAAGTAATTAATTGAGAGTTTAGAGCCAATCTCGATAGCCTATTAGTTAATAAGAAAAATCGTCATCTTAAAAAAGACAAAACAACTTAAAAGGGGTTAAGTGTTATTACCAAGCAAAGAGGTTAAGTGAAGCTAGAATTAGTTTCTTTCAATATAAGTAATCTCTCACCTAATTTGTATAATTTTCATTTCATTTTTGCTTAAGTCTTAACTTGGTTGTCCAACAAACTCTACCTTTCGGTTGTTTAAATAATAGATAACGAGCAAAGAGATTAGTACTTATAATCACCATCCTCGTAGGAACGATACTCTACTTTCACTTTACTACTTGATACACGATTAAGGTACACTTGCCTTCACATGCACGTATACGTAAAACGCGCATCACTGTTCATCTACATCTCCACAACATCCAAATATCATACATGGGGAGAAAGCATAATTAGACAAAGGATGAAGGATCCTCCATCCATACTCTTATGGATAAAGGATCCACTGACGAATCTCCAAGGCAGACACAAAGATGCCAAAAGGACAAAGCGACACTAACAACCGTGATTATGAGAACTGTTACAAACGGTTAATAACCATCAAGAAGTCATTTATTAAATATGACTCTTCACCTGCTTCCCAATTAATGTCGAAGGTTATAGAAACCTATATAAATACCCCAACTTCCTAGGATCAAAGGTACACCTACTGATTCCCTACTTTTGTGCTTACAGTTTATTCTCAGAAATATTACTGACTTTGGCATCGGAATGTCCCTGACCGATCCCAACGACACCTCATAGGGAAGTGCTCTGATCAAGGATTTTTTCACAAGTTATCATCCTTCTTTTATGCTCTTTAGAGACCTCCAGCCCCACCTTAGACTGTGCAATACCTTTCGCCAAACTCGCTGTTTGTGCATGTTAAAAAATGCTAGCCCCAAAATTGCGAGCTAAGTACCTCAAATTCTATTGAGGAAGCGGTTGTTGTAGACCTGCGGGCTGGCTACCTGCCTTACTCACTGATGAACTAGAGCTGTTAGCTGTTGTAACGACATCCTCCTTTAACCAACGCTCTCCCCCCCAACAGATTCAAGCAATGAACAAGTGCCTTGAGAGTAGCATCACAAGCCCGAACCACCTATTCCTCATTGCATTAGAAAAAGATGTCATGGTGTCTATCCAAACGTCCAATCAATCCATAGATAAAATAGAAGGTCAAGAGCTTTTCATATTTGAAAACACAAGTTAACCACTCACCACCATCTCTTCGAACTTTCTTCTCCCACTATAGCGATTTCCGGATGTCAATACATACACGAATCCGAAGAAAACATTGCTCATGAGTTCATTTATTCTTAGGATCGTATGCCGCAAAAGATCCAATAAAGTTCCCAAGTGCATGCACCACCGGTTTAGAGAACAATCCCGGAGTGAGTCTATAGACTTTAACCCTAGAAGTTGACATGAGTCATTGGTGCTTCAGAAGGAACCTCGCCCTCCTTGAGTGTGTACAACATTAGCAGGTGATTGTCAAAATTCCATGGACCATTATCCACAACCCATTTAAGATCATATGGATGAAAAAAGCGGAATAACATAAGCTTCCCTCCAAGTTCCGTAATCGCTAGACCCTTACCCGACCTTTATATATTAGCCATCCGATGTTTGAAAATCTAGAAATTAAAATTCCGACCAGTAACCAATGAACCTACCATACATAGCTTATACTCCGCCGTCGTCGGTCCATCCACTGTATTTGCAAACTCGAAGCCGTCGTCAACAAGTTAGCTGCTGAAGTTGTTCCTCCATATTCTCAACGTTAGAATAAATTCGACTAGTGAATAATATAATTGAGTGAAAGCCCACCAAAGCCGTCAGAATCAGATGAGTAATGGCAGAAGATCAGCGAAGTTTCTAGCCACGCAACGAAGAAGGTAGTCTCTTAATAGGAAAAGGCCTTTCATTAGGAGAAAAAAAATTAGTTTCTCAATAGTTTTTTTATTAAAAATATTGATATTAATTTTTTTTTATAAAAATAGTTATAACTTTCTATATAATTTAATATTATATACTTTTTATTTTGTATTTCTTGATTTTTAAAATATTTAAAATATTTTTACTAAATAACTGGCATTCTTTTCACAATACTTTTTTCATCATAAGTTTTGTAGGTCAAAATAATACCTATCCGGTTCATAATTGGTTAAAAAAATGTTTGTGTTTAATTGGGAGTTTGGATGTTAATGAAGGTGAGAGTTAAAGGAGGTAATGGAAAGGGAAGAGAAGTGATGGAAAGGAAAGTTAAAAATTAACCTTGTTTGGGAGTTTATAAAATGTAAATAAGGTTAAATTTTAAACTTCATTTGTGAGTTGAAATATGGTGGGGAAGTAAAGTTAATTTTACTCTGCAGAGACAATTTTTTTTAAACAGCTTTACATTACTCTCACTAACCTCCAATTTGGAGGTTAGAGGAAGTAAACATTTAACTTCTATTAACCTTTATTTATTCTAAAAAACAAGGGAAAATTACAAAATTTGGTCAAATGGGAGACCCATTTACATATTTAACCAATTTACTCAACCTACTACATATCTAGACTATGTTTGTGTGACTTTCCCAAAATACCCTCAATATGTTTGTAATTTTACGGCACGACCGTCTCCCTCCCGTATGACTTCGCGAAACGATGCTTTCACGACATATGCGAAGCTAATGTTTGGTTTAGTTGATGATTTTAATCCGCATATGTGAAATCTGGACGTGTTTTTAAGAGTATTCGCGAAGTGGTATATAACAAAAAAGGCCAAACAACAAGAGATTCTAACAATAAAATCATAACATTATCAAACTTTACAACAAGATTGCCACAATAAACTCCTAGCAAATCATTTCAAAGTGAACCTGATGAATCTGGACGAAAATTTCTCCTTGTACTGTAAGTCCAGACTTTTTGGGATGATAAATGGAAGTCGAGACTTTTTGGGATGGACGTTTCTTATGGTGCACACCAAGATTGGCACAATCTCTCTTAATGAATCATTTTAAAGTGAATGTGGCCAATCTTGAGGGAAATTTCTTCCTATACAGGAAGGAAAGTCACCTCCCCTGCACCCTAGTACGCCACCTTCCAGAAAAGGGATGTTATGTATTCAACCACCTTGAGAAAAATTTAATCGTGTTAGGCAGAAAAAAGGACGATTTGGCTTCACGAAATGAGGATTAGTGAAGCATGCGAATATAAATGTGAAGGAAAGATGATGATTTTACTTAGCGAACGATGCTTTCGCGAAGTCTGCGAGTTTTGAAACGTGACGATCTACGTCACATATCGATGCTTTCACAAAGTCTGCAAGTGAAAAATCATGAACTTTTCTACTCGCAGACTTCGCGAAATAATCGATTCGCGAAGTAGATCGTCACGTTTCAGGCTCTTTCTCATTGCAAATCTTCACGTTTCAGGCTCTTTCTCATCGTAGATCTTCACGAAATCATCGACTACACGAAGTGATTTTCTGGAAAAACACAGAGAAAACAGTAGATACTTACATTTTTCACGCCTTTCACCCTTAAAATCGACAATAATAATATGATAAACTGAGAAAAACAATGAAAATAACGTAGAATAACCATTTCTTCGATGGTAATAAGAAGAAAGAAACCAATGAATGAGTAGGAACAGGAAGATGAAGAACCATGACTTCGTTTTCTAGGATTAGGAAGATGAAGAATCAAGAGATGAAGAAGAGAAATACATGGTGATGTGGAGAAATGGTGCGGATTTCACGAAATTTAAAGGAAGAGAGAAAGATCAAACGTCTGGAAATCATTTGGGGAGAGTAACCGTTCGCGTAACAAATACGGGGAAGGGGAAAGATGAGAATGTAAGGATATTTTGGAAAAGTCACACAAACATAGTCTAGATATGTAGTAGGTTGAGTAAATGAGTTAAATATATAAATGAATTTCTCATTTGATCTAATTTTATAATTTTCTCAAAAAAAAAAAAATAATTTTCAAATAAAATTAACTTGATATGTCCCGAAGAAATACGGTTTTGAAAATTGAAATTAACCGGAAGCTCTGTTATGCAAGAACGCCGACATCACTTGCGCGTAAAAGAGAGTTTATGGAAAATTACTAAATGACCCAAATCTATCCAATTCTTTACGCCCAAACATCACATCTTCTTCTCTCTTCTCTCGACCGCCTTTACTATCTTTCTACCTAAAATCTGCACTCTCTTTGTGCATCATTTCTCCAATGCTGAACCTTCACTCTTTCTCTCTTCTGTCCATGCCCTAGCGTATATCTTTCGCCGGAACCCTAACCGGCTTCTTTTCGCCGGTGAATTATCCGGCGAGGTTTATTCGTGTTTTGCTTCACGATTTTTCAATTTTTGGATTCGATTTTGCTTCTTCAGTTTTAGGGTTTTTTCTTTTGGGGTGAAATTTCATTTCCTGTTTTTTCTGCAATCATCGACACTAACAACAGCAGCAGAAGGAGCGGCGATTACAGAGACGCCTATGGCTCCGGGGCGTAAAAAAGGAGCGAACAAGGCGAAAGCAAAGAACCAATTGAGTTTGGGCGATCTCGTCCTTGCTAAAGTCAAGGGTTTCCCTGCTTGGCCTGCCAAGGTTTTTTTCTTTTTTGCTTTATCTGTCATTTTCAAATCTCGTTACGTGGTTTTTGATCGTCCGTTCTGTTTTATTCCTTTTGATGATTTCTGTTGTTTATCAAATCATGAATCAGTTTTAAGGCTGCTCTTCATTTTTCGACTGCCAAAATGTTTATTGTCTTTATGTGGAGTAGATAGCACTGTTTCGCCCATTACTTCGATTAATTTTGATTTGAATTGAACTTGTGTTATTTTGCTAATTCTGGGTATGTTTTCTAGATGGATTCTTTTCAGGACAAGCACACATTGTTAGTTTTTGTTACTGATACCAGGACTAGGTTTTCTGGGTGCACATAACATGTTTTGATTTTATTTTTTCTTGTTGTTTTCTAGGAACCTAAGCACGAAATGCAGCAGTTTTGTAATTAGTTGATGGGTGTTATTTTTCTCGAATTTTTTCCACTTCATTTGATATAGTTGAAGCTGGATGTTATATAAGTGCAACTTTCTTTTTTAAAATAATTAAACCTCTGCTTATTTATTGTGATTTTAGTTATTTATGTTATGCTTTATGACCTTTCACACTTAATGATGATTAGTTACTGTTTTTGATTGATTTAATCTTAGTACATTGTACAGCTGAACTGTGTCAGTCACTTATTTTCTCTGTTTCTCACTGCCAAGTTTCATCTCCTTTCTTGTTTCATTAAACATCTGCATTTGCGATTTGCATTTGCTGCTCTGCAATTCTTTACTGAAAATTTGGGTATAATATTATATGCATGGAAGATAAGCCCTGGTGACTTCCTTTTATGAGTTAGCTAGTGAGGTGTCTTTCCATTTTCTCCCTTTTTTCCTCTTTTTAGTTTTCAAGATGATTGTTGTTACTTGGCATGATTGGAAAATAAAGTTATCAGCTTAGAGTAAAGCTTCCCCTACCAGTTGATCATTTGATTACTTTTCACTTTTGAGGTTATATGTCAAATTGGCTGGTATTTAGCTGAATGATATTATTTTTAATTCCAGATAAGTCGTCCTGAAGATTGGGAGAAAGCACCTGATCCTAAGAAGTATTTTGTTCAGTTTTTTGGAACTGAAGAAATGTAAGTTCATACGTATATACATGCATGGCAAACTATTGGAACAGGACTATCTTTGTGACTTTAGTTGGTTTGGTAACTCTCAAGAATGGGTACCATGTGTTGCCCGGTTTGCAGGCCAAGCATCAAAATAAGATGTTTGCTAACCATTTTAGAAGTATCTAAAACATAGTAAGACCACAAGTCCCTGGTTTTTGTAGCTCTGGAAATGCATGCTATAAATTTTCAAAATTTATTTAAACAATATAAACAATTCCATATTGGATGAGACATACTGGAGTAGTTTTTATGTGCTGATTTTCTGCATTTGTTTTGCCTCTGTATTTATTTTAGTTTTAGTAATATTAAAGTCTTTCTTTCTTTGATTTGAAGGACTCATGAGAGTTGTCTGTCGTCTACTTTGAATTGATCTTTAATTTTTTTACTTAAGGAACGAAGTAACTCTATCCGAGTAATTTACTCTGAAGCCAAGACCAAAATTCAATTTTATTAGTTGCAATCACTCTATGAAGACATAATGTTCCCTTTTTTCTAAGTACTCAAATACAAGTAGTAAATTTTGGTGAGCTATCATTTGACTAATTTAAAAGAGATGTAGTTATACAGTAAACTTCATATGGGTCTTTAGTTTCTGTAAAAAGTTTTGACATGTTAGTGTGATATCAAAACCTTCATATCATTTAGGTTTTTCATTATTTAAATATATCATTGAGTTAAGCTAATTATCTTGTTGAGTGACATGTATAGGTATCATCATTGTTTAATTATGCAGTTGAACGAAATCGGTAATTACAGAATTATGCCCACTAAATAGTTCTAAAGCCCAATAATAGTTGTAGAATGGTAAAAACATTGGCCAAATGTCTTGGCGTTGTTTTAGGAACTGTCCCTAGAAGTTGGATTTTATTATGTATAGAAATTAATATCTAGTGCTATTAAGTTTTTATGTTCCAAATTTTGATGGCTCCATATTTTCTATTTTCAATTTTAGTTGTTGCTCTCATCTCCATGTTTCCTAATACTAAAAGCTTGGGTGACAATAAAGTTCAACAAATAAAACATTTCTAGTTAGGATGTGGAGAAAATATAATGATTTATCTGCTTAATACAATGGTTGATTGTCTAATTGAGGGTTGGATGCTCCATTGCTATTTTTTCAGGTTCGATAGTGTCTCTCTTGTATCTTATTATTTGATTCAATTGTTTTTCTTCTACTGTAGAGCCTTTGTTGCACCGGTTGATATTCAGGTATTTACGAGTGAATTAATGAATAAATTGTCAACTCGATGTCAAGGAAAGACCAAGTATTTTGCACAAGCTGTCAAGGAAATCTGTGCAGAATTTCAGGACTTGCAGAAGAAAAAATCAAGTGGTTCACTAGATGATACTGATAGATCAGCAATTGGCGAGGCACCATCAGTTAATGGCGCTGAAGATGATGAAGTAGATGTTGAAGACAATGATGGCATGGGTACCAGTGGAGTCAATGTAGAAACAAGTGATGGAGAAGGTGATCTTAGTTCTAAGATAAAGCACTGTTCACACAGACAAATCAAAACTGAGCATGAAGATATGAAGCCCTGTATATCATGTGATATGAAAAGTATTTCTCCAGCTCTCTCTTCTGAAAGGGAAGTTAAAATTTCCAATTGTGAGCAGTTACAGGTGGCACCATCTACGTATTTGGATAATCTTCCTTCGGAAGTAAAGGATGAAGTCCCTGATGTAGTTAAAGATATTGACTGCAGAAGAGACTCTAAGAATGGTGAAAGAGCATGGACAAATGGTAATAAGTCTAAGTCTATGAGCACCGTATTAAAGAGGAAATCTGGAGGTTCTGTTGATGTGCAGAAAGACAGTGGCTCTGGTATTTGTATTCCCTCTGATAACAGTGAGCAATTGAAAGGAGTAAAAGAAGAAGATGCTTCTGGTGCTACCTTAAGAGATTTGTCCCCAGACGCTATTAAATCAAAAAGTGAATCTGTTAGATCGAATTCAGAAAACAAAAGAGGAAAAAAATCAAACGAGCTACCGAAAGCCAAAAAAAGTCTCAAAGTTAGGCCTGATCTGCAAAAACAAGTGTCTGGACATGCTTGTGAGATCATTGAGAAGAAAAAAAGGGCCCAATCTGAGCTTGGAACAAAAACTGAATCTTCTCATCCTGCAAAAAAATCAAAGTGCGCTGTTGGAGGGGGTGATGATTGCAAAGAATCTGTCTTGAAGAACATGAAAACTAATTCTTCAAGTGAGGAAAAAGGAGTTGGACAGTCTGCATCAGATGAGCAAAGAGAACTCCTTTTGGCTGTACATAGAATAAAAGTAAAAACTGATGCTTCTTTTCAGACCAAGAATGCCAGTCCTGATGATGCTCCCTTGATTGAGAAAGTTAGGCCTGATGTGTCCCTGCAAAAGGTTAAAGCTAAATCTGATGCTCCTATTTCTTCTGGGAAAATAAAATTTGATGCATCTCTTGATATAGTAAAAGCTAAATCTAATATTCCTTCCCAAGCTGGAAAAGTTAAACCTGATGTCTCCGGTGATGAAGCTGTGCTGCCTGTATCGAAACGTCGTAGGAAGGCATTGGAGGCGATGTCTCACTCTAATGATACAAATGGAAAAATTTCTCATCTGAACAATGACTCTACTTCTAATAGTGCTAAAGTTCCGGTTAATCAACCTCCCAAAAGGCGAAGAGCTGTTTGCCTTTATGATGATGAAGAAGAAGATGATGAACAAAAAACTCCAATTCATGGAGGATCCAGTAAAAGTTTCAGAGCACCTCCAGCTGTTACTGATAGCAATATCAAAACTGTCTCGCACACTGGAAGTTCTTTTAGTCAACAGCACGAAAGCTCTATTGATGTTCAACTAAGTGTTGATTCTAGTAGATTTGAGAATAACACTTCAGATGAATTACCTTCAAAATTGGATGATGTTTCTCTTTCTCATAGCCAACAGAAAAGTGCAAAGGGCCCTGATGCTCTTGATATCCTTAGTCCTGGGAAATCAGAAACTGATCAGCTGTCGTCAAAGAATACCAAATTATTGTTGGCTTCTCCTAAGAAGTCTCCTCATTCTCTTCCTGTTGACAAAGTAGTTGTGGAACATCATAAAGCTACAAATCCTCCTGTTAAAGCTTCCAGTGGTGGTAATCAGAAGAGAGTACAGTCTGGAACTAATAAGGGTTCTAGTCTAGTTCCTGATGGTTTGCATACTCCTCAAAGTCATGTGGCAAGTCAAAGGGTTAGACCGGTTTTATCTGGAGAGCGACCAAAAATCACTCCAAAAGCACGGATCAGTAACGGTGCTTTTTTAGCGGAAACATCAACAGAGTATAACCCTTTGCCTGGTGAAATGCTTGTGTTAGTGAGATTGTATCGTATATATGTAATTTATTTTCTGTAACTTTATTTCATATTTTTGGCTAATTGCAGGCTGGAAAGCGTTACAGAAGATAGATATGGTTCATTAAGCGACTCCAAGACTCCAGATTCAGTTACGTCCATGAAGCATCTTATAGCAGCTGCTCAAGCGAAGAGGAAAGCAGCTCACTCACAACATTCTCTTGGAATCCCAAGCTCTTTTTTGTCCATCAATGATACACAGGGAAGGAGTCCCAGCCCATCAATTCAACCTTTTCTATCTGGAAGCAGTACTCTGTTATCCACAGACTTACTGGCTTTTCAGCAACGCACAAATGCTGTCTCTCCGCATGGTCGTCAATCAACATTGCGCAACCAAGTGGATGCTGAAGAAGTTGAGGAGCAAATAGTTAGTTCTGGACACGTGGCTGCTGGCGGGCCATTGAGTGGTGGTACTGAGGCTGCTGTTGCTCGTGATGCTTTTGAAGGGATGATAGAGACTTTATCTAGGACAAAAGAAAGTATTGGGCGTGCAACACGACTTGCAATTGACTGTGCCAAATATGGCATTGCCAATGAGGTAGGTTAACTTGATTTAAACTATTAACATTCTTCCGTTTATCTGATCTTAGATGAGATGGCACAATTTTTTTATCTGAATGTGTGTTCTTGCTGAGGCATAGTCTAACTTGACATAGCATCTCTACTGATGATGAGTATGTTAATTGGTTTGTTGACCTTCGTAGCTATTTTAATAGCTGTGCATATATTGCTTGTTATTATTTTGCTATTTACCATTCTATACACTGGTCTCGAGATAGAGGAACTTCGTTGGTTTTTTTTTTTTTTTTTTCTGTCTATTTGAATTGTCATATTTATGCTCTAGAATCTTTTGCTGGTATGGGTGTTTTAGTATAAGAATCTAGATTAACTGTAAGTAGTAATGCAATGGGGATTTTTGTTTTTAAAAAAATTGATTTTCGGGATATTCTCCAGTCTGCTGAACTTTGTTATAAAGTCCAGTCTATATGACTCTAATATTGAACTAGAAAAAGTAAAAGCTGCCTGCCACCTAGTGGTTCCGATGGCGTTTGGAAGTGTAGATCCTTAGATTTAGAATGTTCTGGTTCTGGGCATTTGAAAGCATAGACCCTTAGATTTAGAATGTGTGAAGGAAGAAAAACAGAGCTTGACTTGTTCTCTGATTGATATATTGAGTTTGAGGTTTTCAACTACTAGCTATCGGTTCTTTGAATATTCAAGTGTCATTTGTGACAAGATCTTGAAACATTTATTTTAAAATTGTGTTGGTAGTCACGTTTGTCCAAATATAAGAGGGTCTTCATTCTATTAAAACATGGTTGAATTAATGAAATTCTTTCTGCTGTAGGAAAAAGTGATATAACAACAATGAGCTTAGTCATACTTAGTTGCTCTTCATTCTCCCACCTTCATGTACATCTGCACAGAGTGAATGTTATGACACTGTAAAAAAAGATCAATTTCAGCAATAACTATCCAATCAATTTCAGCAATAACTTCCCTATTAATTCGGAAAATAACGTTTTGTTATTATTTAGTTAGATTACGTTATTTAGGCAGATTATCTTTAAGGAAATAATATATGTTTATGTAATGGTAGCATTTACTTTTCTATTATTTAGGCACTATTTTAGTAAAAGATATCGTAATAGTTTTCCTATTTAAGAACTCTTTCCTATTGTAATGTCTATTTGTCTCCTATAAGATGCAGCAACTTTTCAATAAGAAATCAATCGTTAATCTTGAGAAAAATTCAGAATTAGGGAGTTAGGGTGATGTCTTACAAATCACCAAATTGAGCTTCAAGGATAGGCGATTCGAAGAACAGGAAAAGCAAGGGAAATAAAGGGTTATCTTGTGAAAAGACCTGTGACTGGATCCTATTCGTCGGCCAATAACAGTGAATTCCTTCCTTTATCAGTTTCTGTGTTGAGTATTTAACCACAAATCACTTTTTATTCTTTAAGGTACATCATTATATTCTGCTGATGGAAGGTTACAATTTTTTTTGGCAAATGCTAATCAATAGACTCCTAAAAATTTGGATGGGGATTTTAACTATTGAGCTGTTTGCATGACTATACAAAGCAAATGACATTTTTAATTGAAAGCAATGCAGCTTCGCTGCTAAATTATGATGTAAGTAAACATTGGTTCGAGTGAACTAGGTGTTTTGATAATGCACTTCAATGTGCAAATCATCCTTGTGCTTTTATTCTTTTGTACTTTTCGGCATCAATATCGGGTATGCTCATTCTCAATTAATAAATTGTGTTGAGTCCTATTTGAATTCTATTTTCTTCAAGTGCAGATGCATTTAGATGAACGTTTTTTACCTCATTATGGGATGATCTTTGCTGGTGTTATGGTGGTAGTGATCGTGATTCTTTCTGTTATCTGCTTGAAGTCGGAGTCTTTATTGTTGTCAGCAGTGTGGCTTGAAAAGGATGCCAACATGCCTAGGGATGTTTGTACTAGCAACCAGCTTTGTTTGTTCAAAGATTTGTGATTAATCTTGAATTATTGTTTAGTTACTGGTTTTGGGGATCTTGGGGCACCTATTATTGGATGGATAGAAGCTTAAGTCTTAAATTTTTGTTACTTTTAGAAGTTAAGATTTACTCCTCTTTAATAGAACCTATGATGTTATTCTCTGTTAAGGTTTTATTGAATCAGGTATGACACAGCTTATGCTAATAGCTGATTACTATCACTATTAAGGTTGTTGAACCCCTCTTCGTGCAATATTGCAGTTTAATCTGAGAACATAGTTGGTGTCATAATCTATTTGTTCTTTCTATATTATCCGAGTTTTAGACCACTATTTGGCATTAAATTGTGAAATTTACCAAAAATATGGACAGTGTGATAATAGAAGTTATGGATGTATCTTGAACACATGAATTAGTGTAACATTGTATTTTTTAAAGGGCATAAGTGTGCTAACTGATTGTAATGGTTGACATTCATATTCTGTTAATGTGCAGGTTGTAGAGCTCTTAATTCGAAAATTGGAAACTGAGCCTAGTTTTCATCGTAAAGTGGACCTCTTCTTTCTAGTTGATTCGATTACCCAGTGCTCGCATAATCAAAAAGGTCTCTATTCCCTGCTTAGATGCGATTTCTTTTCATATTTCACATCTTATATTGATCCCTTGCTTTTTGATGGGAAGATTATGAAAGTAATTGGTTTTTGACTAATTCCTTGCCTCGATGGTTGTTGTAACACGTGTTCAGGGATTGCTGGAGCTTCATATGTTCCAACAGTTCAAGCAGCGTTGCCACGCCTTTTGGGTGCTGCTGCTCCTTCGGGGCCCGGTGCTCGTGAAAACCGTCGCCAGTGTCTTAAGGCAAATGTTCTTTCCTCTGTATCTGTAAGGAAACTTTGATTTTCTCTTTCTCAGGGTACAAATAAATTAATCCTTTGCACCAGGTTTTGCGGTTGTGGCTCGAGAGAAAAATCTTTCCAGAATCTGTTGTAAGGCGTTATATGGATGATATTGGAGTTTCGAATGATGATTCCTCTGCTGGATTTTCCCTTAGGCGTCCATCTCGAGCTGAGCGAGCTGTAGATGATCCTATCAGAGAAATGGAAGGCATGCTTGTTGATGAATATGGCAGGTTCGTGTTTCTTTTCTCCTTTCTATTCTTTTCAATTTTATGGATGACAATAATTTTCACTTGCTTCATTTTCGATGCTTCCTTGCTTGCTCCTTCAACATTGTGCAACCCTTGCTATGCCAGTAGTTATGGGGTAATGAAGTGGTTGCTTACATTTATCTTTTGGAATGTTGCATTTATGGGAGCAAAAAGTCTAAATGAATGGTAATTGTATTTTCATTTATATAGTTGATGGTCAATATTTGGGGGTATCGAAATTGAAATCTATTTGCGTGCATGATGTTGAGAAAACGAGGGCATAATTATTTTAAAACTGCAGAGCAATCTGCTTCATAGTTGATTAATACACTATTTGCAAGTCCGATCTAGATTGTTACCTTAGAAATGTATTTCTGTATGGTTTTGTGGCTCTATATAGCATTCTTTTTTCTGTGTTTTTTTTGTTCTTTTTCTGTAAGGAGTTTGTTTTAGATGCCTGTGACTTGATACCTTTGTTGTTGAAGAGACGTCCCTCCTGGTTCAGGCTCATCAGGCTATAAAATCAGTGTCCCAACTTGTGAAAGGCCGCCACCCTTCTTGAGGTGCATGCCTAGACATGTGAGCCCTAAGGCACAAGGAAGAAAAGGGGGCCTTGCTAATAGTCTTCTTTCTCTTGTTTTTGTTGTTATTTTATAATGTTTAATCCTCGCAACTACCTATACAATTGATTTGAACAAGTAGAAAGAAAGGGATTTTTTACTTTTTGTCATTAAAGTTCGATTTCGAGAGCTAGTGGTCTTCTTTCTCTTGTTTTTGTTGTGATTTTATAATGTTTAATCCACACAACTATCTATATAATGATTTGAACAAGCACGAAGCTAGCTATACAATTGATTTGAACAAGTAGAAAGAAAGGGTTTTATACTAGTTAGATTACTTTTTGACATTAAAGTTCGATTTCAAGAGCTAGTAGAGATGTAGAGGTGACATATCATACTTAGAGCACCAGTAATGGTGTATACAACTTCTTTGTGCCACATAGGTAAAAATACACTGCTAGTTAACAACCCACTATAAGGGTTACTTGCATCATTCCACTTCTTTGAAAAAAAAGTTAAATTTAATGATTTATTATATTTTAAAAAACTGAATTGCAGACGAACTTGTAGCAGATAAAGCAACTTTTAGTGTTGGAGACAGGTGCACAAATTCCAATCTAGCTCCCTAATCTGGCGCGTGTAGTGATTTGGCCAATTGGAAACCATGCGTGTATCTAGTCTCCACTAATTCTCATTGTATTGCTTTTTTGTCCAACAGATGAAAGTACACTCCCAATATTAGTGACAAACTAAATTTGTGAACAACCTTCATAATGGTTGTATACTTCCAATATTCTGAAAACACATACAGAATATAACCACTAGACATGCTCTTAGATTTTTGAAAAATAAAAATGTTATGTTTTCCTGCATGTGTGGAAAAGGAAAAGATGTCTTCTTATTTATGGGTTAATAATTCCACTGGTACTTAAATATGATAGATTGAATTTCAAGAATAGTTGAGAAGAAGGAAATTGTGATATCGAGTTCAATTTCATGGTTGCTAGTACTGTAAGCTTGGTCTTATTCTGTCTACATTTTTTGTGCCTCAGCTCTTGAAAATTTGTGTCTATTCCTTGCCGCTTGATGCTCTTTGCACCCTTATGATCTATTCATTTCCTCGCATTTTTGTTTTGCTATATCTGTGCTGGTTTTGGATTGTGCTATGCATGTATGCTAGTTTTCTGATTCCTTTTCTGTTGGCTGCTGGACCAGTAATGCTACATTTCAGCTACCTGGCCTTTTATCTTCTAATGTATTTGAAGACGAAGACGAGGAAGATGATTTCCCGAATAGTTCATTGAAGGAATTCGGTGATTTTAAATCATTATCAGAACCAAGCAGTGTCCTGGGCCTGTCTGAAGCATGTGGGGTAACTCCTAGTGACAAGCGTAATTGCATTTTAGAGGATGTTGATGGTGAGCTTGAGATGGAAGACGTGTCCGGACATCAAAATGATGAAAAACCTTTGTGCACAAGTTCTTTTGATGTGGATGCACCGCAGCATTGCTTGAACATAGTACCAGAGCCTGTAGTCACAAATTCTGTTGAGCTGCCTCCTCTGCCTGAGGATTCTCCACCGCTGCCTCCTGATTCGCCTCCTCCACCACCACCTTTACCTCCTCCCTCACCACCACAACCACAACTGCCGCCTCCACCGCCAACATCTCCCCCACCACCTCCACCTCCACCAGCTCTTTTGTCACAACCTCCCCCTCTACCTCCACAGTCGTTGGGACCTCAACCTACAGCACAATCGCAGCCTGCCTTAGTTTCTCAATCTATTTTACCATCTGTTCCATCATTACAGTCCTCACCACAATTGGCTTTTGCACCTGTTGCAGCCCATGAATTTTGCAGTACATCTAGTGTATGACTCGTGGCTGTTTTTTTTTTGTCTCCCTTCCTCTTAGGAATTTGAGTATGTTGAATGTGTTTGTTCTAAAGTATTCTTTTCATTTGCAGGGTAACCAACTCGCTCAAATGCCTGTGAATTCTCAAGGAAATCATGTGGATGGTGCTGTGAAAAGCGAATTGTTTCCACAACAGCCACCTCACTTTACAACTACAAGTGTTTGCAGTTCTCGAGAATCTTCAGGATATAATCCTTCGAGACAATTGGAATATGGGCATAATGACCTGTATTTAAATCCCCAAATTTCGCAGCAAAATCCACATTTTCAACCTGGTGGTGCACCTTTTGCCCAACGACCTTTGCATCCCAGCCTGCCACAAAAAGTCTCAGGTCATTTTTCTTTTGCAAACCCTGTAATTCAGCAACATCCTCCACATCCGTATCTCCGTCCATATCCATTACCTTCCCATCCTGATGGACGAAGGCGGTTTATTGGTGATGAACAGTGGAGGATGCCATCTAGTGAAATTAACGCTGATAATCAACATGGCACTTGGAGGGGTGGAAGAACTACTTCACATGCAGGCCCTTCTTTTAGCCAAGAAGGTATGATAGCAATCTGTTGTTAGTGGTAACTCTGACCGGGCAAATTATCTTATTCCATGTACAGGACTTGCATCAAAATATAGTTGAAATGCATTAATAATATACTTACCTGGAGGGATTTAATGTTGGTTAAAGGAATCAATTGCTATGGTTAGTATGAAAGCATATGATGAACTCTGTGACTGTGACATCTCTATATAACCATGTAAAACGTTTGATCTGGTACTGTGAAGCTATTGCCAAGGTTATGTCCATGTACTGAAAATTTAGCATTTAGTTCTATTTATTTGTGTTTTGATTGTTGATATAATGATTATATTAAATTTGACATTTCACACACGTGATTTGGCTTTATGAAGTGTTGATGTTGATGTTATGATATATTTGACATTCAATTACTAGTAGGGATATCATGGTAGGTTTCTAGAAGTTCATTATACATTACATCCGGTTTTATGGTGAAATTGTTCCAAGTATTGATTACTAAGTTTTGACATTTCTCAACTCTTAGGAAAAAACTAAAGCTCCAGAAAGGCATTTTCAATGCTGGACTGTTGTGCAGAAAAGTTGATGGTTGCTTGCACTTATTTTTATTTGACGATGTTCATCTTGAACTGTGATTAGTGGAAGTTCATTGAGTATAAATCTTTGTTCTATCTATTATGATTGGGTAATACAAAAGTTGTTTTGTTGTCTATGTATTGTTTTCTGTGCGAGGATATTTTGTGGACCAATTTATTACCTTTGTTTTCTTCTCCAGTATTAGTTTTCTTGCATTGTCATCTTTCTATTCTCCTGTGCTATGCAATTGAAAAATGCTATCAACATTTACCTGGCAGGTTATTTCCGGCCACCCTTTGAAGGGCAACCTTCTAATAATATGGGTTTTCAGCCACCTGCTGCTGGCAGTTTACCTGCTGGAGCTCCGATTCCAGGTGTCCTTGCTATCTCATTGAATTCTGTCTCATTTGATTGAGCTGTGATTGATGTACTATTAGGTTCCTTATGACCAAATAATTGATTTTATTTTTTTTATTCCTTCAGGTCACAGTGTTTCACAAATCTTGCCATGTCGACCAGACATGTCTGCCCTTAATTGCTGGAGGCCTGCATAAGAATGAGTCTATATCTCCCTCAAGTAATTTTATTGCTTACTAAATCTTTCCTGCTAAACAATTTGAGTACTACCTGAGTGCACTTGGATGTTGCTTAAAAGAAAATTTCAATGACATTTTTTGATTTTTCGCTGAAATTTTCTTACCTTGTGTTCATTAGCACACGAGCAACAATGTATATACATGATTACAGAAATTAGTATTACCATGTGCATATAAAAAAGGGTGTTCCATTGAAATAAATGATTGCGAGGGCTTACGGTCTTGTAATTGCTTTTATTGGTATAAGTTTATGGTAAATATGGTTGTAATTCTGTATTTCTTGAGTGCCTGCACTACTATTTCTAGAGATTCATTCTTTGGAATGAGTGAAAAAACCCATTATATGAAATAAAATGCTGCTGGATAGATTTTATTTTTCATTTATTAAAAAACACATGTTCTACATTCATTTTTTTTTGTGCAGTTGTGTTATAATATAATAATAATGTAGTGCTCTTTTGTTCTACTTTTAATAGAGTTACAACATGAATGATATTAAAAAATAATTGTCATGACATGTAGGGGATATAAAACAAATGGAGTCTATTTTATGAAAGAACAAACTTAACATCAGTCTACTTTTGTTTGTCAAGGTGTTGAACCAACAACCTAAACTGTATACCTTTCAATCAAAGATCCGATGTAACTGGTTTTAAAATGTCCTAGGTTGATTTTTTTTTTTATGTAAATTCTTTTTGGGATTCCCCAATACAAAAACTGCAAGTCTGGATGTTTTGCAAATAGGATTTCCTACAAATGGTTTTTGTAGATGTGAATATGTCTTGATATCATTTGTGTTTTTGTATTGCTTGTCTGATGGGTAGCCTACTGTATCTGTTGATTTTCTCAGTGATATGGCGGAAAAGCAAATCACCTTATCAATATAGTTTTACAAGGGAACTTCTCTTGGGCGAGGCACAATTGGCACTTGAAGACCTTCTGGATGCTCTTGACAGGACAGTGTATATTGTAATATTTCCTGACAAATGTATCCTGGGAACATTTTCTTCCAAGTGTAGGCCCATGTTTCTTACTTGGTTAGTACATCTGCTTCCAACTCTTGTAATTACACTCAAATTTTACAAATATAAGTGAAAAAATGTCTCAGTTGACAGATTTGAGCAATGGTGAAATGTGTATTTTACCTTGTGTTTTTCTCTAATTCAATATTCCTTAGTAATTTGCTGATGTTATGTGTACAATGATATTCTTCATTGTTTAAGGCTCAGCTTCGTACTAAAACTTGCTTTTGAATTTGATAGAAATGGGCCTATTCTGCTTTTCTCTTCTTGTCCTACAACATTTAACTTTAGCATCATGGCTGTCATCAGTGCTAACTGCTGGGTAGCGGCATGCCGAGACAGCCAGCTGGCCCTGGCAGGTCAACTGCTGCAATGCAGTGGTTTTGTATTCTAGTCCTTCTCCACGGTAATAGAGATGGTTGTTTAGTAATCCTTAGCTGAAGAAATGTGATGATTTTATGCTTGTTATAGTTTGAAGGAGACTTCGCTCGAATTGATGTAAAGTACTGTGTAATTATTATTGACGCTTGCATGCTGTATTATGCTTTTGCACTGTGGTGTCCAATTAATATCTGTTAGTCGAATTTGTTGGTATTAATTCCCTTTTCTTCAAATAAAATTTCACTTTTAGGTTAAACTCTTGAACTTTCCAACTTCCATAAAGAAGATGGTGGTACAGACTTGTCACAGATTTTATTTTTTTAAAATAAGATTGAGGAGTTGAAGTATTTTTCTTGTGAAAGTTGATGGCACATCTATTCATTTGGAAAATGAATGTAAAGTTATTAGAAGTATTTTCACTTCTGAAATCTTTGTTTTTGATGTTGCTGAAATCGGTCCTATAAACTCAATGAGGTTTTGAGGCATTAAATGAAGGGTTTGTGAAGAAAGGTTTTAAACAGGTGATTTGACATATTGTTCCATAGTAAGACTATATCTTTCAACATAAAGATCGTCTTCATGTTCCTCTCTCTCTCTCTCTCTCTCTCTATTGTTACATTTGGAGAATTTGCCCTTCTCCTCAGCTTTTCTGTTTTATTGAAGTGATGATGGCTTTTGAGATCCTTAAAAGTTCTTAGCTTCTTATCATGCTAAAAGTTCTCCGAAATTTTGCTCATGTCTCGTTTCTCAGATGAATTCTAATTTTGCTATTTAGATGATACTTCTTACAATTTCAGTCCTAATACTTCTAGAATATATTCTTTTTCTTTTTTCCCCTTCTCTCTTTCAAACATCTTGATTTGTGAAAAACCTTTTAGTGAATGGTCGTGCCATGAAAGACAAAATTGCATCAGTAAATAAAACTAAAATATAGATAAACAATGGTAAATTTTGAATTTTTCGATTAATGAGATCTCAAATGTAGTAGCAAAATGCGAACTATACATCAATATAATAGCGACCAATATTTTCTTTCATGATTTTTTTCTTGGATAATAATTCTTTTCAACCTCTTTAGTTATATTAAAATCTTTGATTTGAGGAAATAATTAATGACATTGCAATATAATTGGCTGTAATATTGCATATTGTCTGATGAATTTAATTCTTCAAAATAAAATCATAAAAAACTTGACGTTCACTGACAAAAGGTGTTCACTTTTATGTGTTTGAAAACTTGGCTTTACTTAAATATTAGAATTGATGTTTTCAATTTTTTTTTTAAGAAACTTCGTAGACTATTGTAAGTATTTAGGACTAACTCATAAAAGTTTTTAGCACTTCAAAAGTTGGTATCAGGTTTCCCTTAGTTAACCATGGAATCTGTAGCCATTTATTCGAAATGACATTTTATGTCAAGGTTTCATTTATTTGATTGTCTTTTTCTTGTTTTGTAGATAGCTTGATCAATTATAGAACTTACTAAGTTTATGCTGAGCAATAGTATAGTCCAGCTTCTTGTTCTTAAATTGTTTTGTTTTGGCCTTAGGAAATTTAGCTCCATATTCCTTTGAAGAGTCTGCTACTGCTCTTTGAGTAAACCACCCCCTTTACGCCTCTTGATTTAGTTATTAAAATAAGTAAATAAACTAACTTATTACATACTCTTAAGAATGGCTCCTGAACAGGAGCCAAGTTATTATTATTAATTTCTTTTTTTTTAATGCTCGTTTATCTAATTTTTGTTCATGGTTTTGAATTTCTCTGGTTTTATTTTTCTTTTTTTTATCAAGCAGCCACTTGAGGGCGAGCCTTGGCGCAACGGCCACGTTGTTGTCGTGTGACTGAGAGGTCATGGGTTCGAGTCTTAGGAGCGGCTTCTTGCCAAAAAAATTGGCAGGGGAAAGCTTGCCCTCAATACACCCTTGTGGTGGGAGCCCTCCCCGGACCCTCGCTCAGCGGGGACGTGTAGTGCACCGGGCCGCCCTTTTTATCAAGCAGCCACTTCTCGAAGTTTGAATACAGTTTCCCTCGGCATTATGCTGAAATTTTCAGTGGTTAATTTATTTTGAGAAACTTCTGTGTAACCTAACTTCAATTACATTGTGCTATGTTGCTTGCTACAGGTTTTAATATCTATCATGGATTTTACAGGCTTGCTTAAAAAGTCATGCAAAATTTTAACCAGTCATATTTTGCGTAGACTGAGCTACTTTGTGCTGTTTAACCTGTACTGCATATTAGATTACCTGTTTAACTGGTTTTATGGAAACTAGAGAGCTCTTTTTTTTTTCATTGGCAATTAAGAGTGTGTCTGTTGCTGCCTCTTCACATTGATGATTGCTGCTTGTGAAGGATACATTTAAAGTGGTGATAATAGCTCCACAGGATGGAGATTTTATCATATTTTGGTGGAACCCCTAATATCATGTAAAACTGATTTGGTATAGATGCTGTTTATATAATCTAGTTTTCACAGATGCATGAATTCAAATTTCTGTTGTAAATTTTGAGTTAGGAGAATGATTGGCAGCAAAGTTTTTTTTTTTTTTTTTTTTTTGTGCCCCCGAAACTGGGGCTGTGAATGAGCTTTGAAGTTAGCTTAGTTCCTGGCCTGCTTTTTGTGAATGAAGACCTTAATCTCAATTTGTGCCTACCTTGTCAAGTTTATGAGCTAAGGAAATTGTATGTTATCATGCTCACATTTGGCTTATGACATTCATGAAGTTATTGAATATTATAATATTAGTTTCAAAGTTTAATGTCTTTATATGTATTGATTGTGTTCAATAGTTTTTGCATGCATTTGTCTGCCTTATATGTGTTAAAAATAAAATGATATAATTGTTTATGATTGTTATGTATGACCTAATTGAAGTGACATTTGGTTGAACCTAGAGAGTAAGTTTCATCTCACTTCCTTAGCTACATCGATCAGGCTCAAGTGAGTTTTTACCAAGTCAAACTCTAGGTATCCTGTGAATTGTGATCAGTTGGCTTTTTTTTTACAGAAGCCACCGACTTGTTATTAAACAATTTGGACAGAATTTGTAAAGTATCTATGTTAAAGTGCTTTGCCATGTAATAAATACAAACTCTCTACATGGAATCGTTCACTTTGCTTGCCTGTTTTAGACCATTGAAATATGGCTTTGTGGTATTTGTTAACAATGTTTGAGCATTATATTTATTGATAGCTTCCTTGATACAACCAAACTGCACCAATTCAATTTTTTTTCTTTTCTTAGAAATTAAATGTGCATAATAGAGTATTTTGTTCTTACTCAGGCATCTTTACTCATTTATCTTAAATGATTAGTTATTTTGTTGCTATACTGTCTATATTTGAATTTTTTTTCTTGATATTCATCGAGTCCACTTAAATGTCTAAATAAGATTACATAGACATAAAAAGATGCAAAAAAGAATTTTGGCTCCTTTTTTTAATATTCTATGGGGAAAATTACAATTATGGGAATAGAAATATTTTTTTTTTGGCTATTTGTAAAATTGATCTTTTTTGGGTTATGAAATTTGTATGGCTTTCTGTATTTTGATTGTTCAAGCTGTTTTTCTGCAGTTCCTTTTGTCCAAGTCCTCTGTTTTGTTGGATTATGCAAAAGCATCAAAGCTCTTTAAATACGTATAATATTTATGGTACTACAGAGTCCATAAGTATGATATTTCCTACGTGTGTACTGTTGTTACTTGGAATGAGATATTTTTGCCAAATCAAATTGGTGACAGGGGAAGATGTACGCACAGCCATGTCTTCTGTGCTTTTGAACATTCCCTCTCCTTTATCCTTCAGAGTAGATGGCTATTCACTGGTATCACCTTAACACAGAGAAAAAACTAAGGTTCATCCCAGTGCTTCATAACTGTCCTAATAGATCCTGATTTGAAATTAGAAATGTATTGTTTTTATCCAGCAACCATAATGCTTTTTCGTTATCGAGTTAGTGTGAAAATAGTGAGTTAACCTGGATAGTTATACATTACATTAACAGTATGCTTTTATCTCTTGGGTATTTACAATCATGAAACCTCTATGGTCAATTAGTAAAAGCTCCTTATGTATCCTTAGTCCTTGCTATTTCAGAATCAGTAATTTCAGTCCCTGTCATTTATTAATGACTTGAATTTAGTCCTTGCTCCTTAGCTGATTGATTGACTTTTTTCTACAGAGAGCATATTTTATTTTCATAAGGCCATACATCTTTTTTTATAAGGTAATCCAAGTTCAGATATGTATTCCCCCAATATTAAAAGAACATTGTCTAGTGCAACATGCAGTGTTTAGTTCTGATCCTCGGGCATGCGGAGAGAACAGCCAATATCCAATTAATCTGCACTTTGTGTACATACATCTTGTCACTATGAATCATTTTTGTGAAGTAGAAACTACCTTGGGCTTGTTTGCCTGAAATATTGGATTTCTGTTCATGGCTGTTTCTCTAGTAGTATCTTGGTTTAATTGCATACCAGATGTAGAATTTGTGAAGCAAGAGAAATGACTTGGTTTAACCCAGTCTCTTTTGTGTGCGCGTGTTAGGCTTCCTGTAACTCCGACAAAAATTGTTTCTAAAAGAATAAGTTAGTTTGTGTTCGAAGAGAAAGAAGTATCTTTGACGACTTGGATGTAAAAATGCTCCCTAGATATTAGCAGCACATGTTTTCAGAGGTAAACATGTTATCTGATTGTGTTGTCGACTGTCGTTATGAGTTAGTACGTATAAAATTAGCAAACATTGACAGTTGGAGTTGAAGTAATGCATTAGTTTCATTTTTTTTTTGACTTGTTGTATGGACAAGTTACGGGTTCAAGCTGACAGGAAATTCAGGAACAGGTTGAAACCTATGGTTGTTTCATCCCCGCCTACTTGGGCTGGAGTTCAACCTGACGGAGGGTTTTAATTTATTTGATGCTGGATGGTTTCTGTTATTGTTGCTGGACTGAGTAATTATACTAATTGGGTGATAACTTCAAGATTTGTTGTACAGGTCTGGGCAAGACATTAGCCAAAATTTTGACGAAACTGAAGAATAAGATTCCATCTGGTTGACTAAATTCTGCAAATTGCCGAGGTAAACACTAGCCATGGATTTTCAAGCCCAATGATGCTCATAATTTTGTATTTATTAGATTGGCATATCTTTTTCTACGAAAACCAAGTAACCATAGTCTTACAAAATACTTTTCTTTTTCTCCTTTTCTAAAGTGACTAACCAGTTAACAAATTGTTGAGTCCTTGTGTGAATATCTCTATTACTGCTCTTACATTCTCAGTTATTTAGCATATATGGCACCATTGAGAAGAACATTATTATCGTTTGTTACTGTCAAGCTCTATGTGTACATCTTCACGAAGTTCTATTTCAGAGTGTAGAGTTAGTTTTCTTGTAAACTTGTTTAATACAAATCTTTGAGGATGGATTTGTACATTTATTGTCTATGATGAATTGATTTTTTTTCCAGGTTAGTTGATTGTTCAGACATCTGTAAATCCTAAAATTTATTTATTGGTCAATTTAAGTCCTGTTGATGTCGCATTTAGTGTTACCTTTTTTCTTCTAATATAGTTGTGGGCTGTTAACTTATTGACACCAAATTTGGTTTGCTGGATTTGAAATGAAGGAATAACATCATGAAAATATATGTTGATGCAATCAATGAATCATTCTGAAATAAAAAAAGAACAGCAAAACGTATGGACATTAAGCAGCTTATGAATGTAGAACAAGTACAAAAACCGACTACATTGGAAAGCCTCTCTATTCAACTATGTTTTACTTATAGCTTGGCAATCTCGCATTCTATTTTCTCATGTTGATTATTGCATTTGTGCGCAAAAAAAAGTGTTTAGATCAACTTCTAAACTTAATATAATGTAGGGTAGGCAATCAATTAAGTGCAGCTTTGTTGACACCAAATTTAGTCTGCTGATGCAATCAATGAATCATTCTGAAATAAATAAAACGGACAGCAAAATGATCATGTTCAATCTGCAAATTTCTTTTACCATTTCACAATGAAGGGATGGACAGCTTATGAATGTAGAACAAGTACAAAAAGAGAGTGCATTGGAAAACCTCTCTATTCAACTATGTTTTACCTATAGTTTGGCAATCTCGCATTCTATTTTCTATTTACCGGTGACAACTAGCCGTTGAATTTATGCGCCAAAACATGGTGATTATTGCATTTGTGCGCAAAAACATGTGGAAAGATCTACTTATAAACTTAATAAAATGTAGGAGGTTAGGCAATCAATCAAGTGCAGCTTTGTTTCTTCTACTAGTCATTGGTTTTGGTAATCCATCAAAGATTGGTCTGGCAATAGCTGCCTGAGAAAGGGCCTGTAAATCTGGCTTCAAATTCCACCACGAGGAAGTGTCCTGATCATGTAAGTTGGATGTGCTTGATGACTTCCTTACGCTAGAATACCCACCAGCCTCGAGAGAATCGCAGATACCAATTGTAGCAAGACCTGTGTCTCCTCGATTTGATGCTTTGGATCTCAGAGCTAAGTTCTTTACTGTGATTGCACAACTTGAAGCTCCTGACATATCGTCCAATATTGGGATGTTGGCATAGCTTTTAGAGAAGTCAGCTTCCGATTTTTGACGCCTTCGTAGCAGTTTCTCCGAGTCTTCTCCTCTTGATTCTGCTAATACATTCTTCTCCTCCATGAAACAGTCAACTAGACTTCTAGATTTCCGATGGCAGCCTGAAGATGTAATAGAAGAAGCAGTAGAAAGTGGACTCGAAATTGAGTCGAGTCCATAGTAACCTAGCAAAGAACTCATGGCTGGAGACATTCTTGACTTTGGAGTATGAAACTTGAAGGATTGGAATGAATCATAAGTATCGGAATCCTCATTTCTGCAAAAAAAATGTTCAGCAACACGGCTTACAGTTACTTTGGGGACCAAAGATTTAATCGTCAGGCTTTGAAAGGAAGAATTAATGTTTTGAGGCACCGATTAACACCGATTAAAGGAGAAATCAATGAGTTTTTTTTTCTTTTCTTTTTGGGTCTCAATGGTATCTACCGCAGGCAACAGTGACTATTCAAAGCAATGAGTCTTTAAATACATTTTGTCACAATTGCTGTTAAATTATTTGGTTCTTTTAACTCATTTCATTCACAAAATGCTCAATCTAATTGAATCTGAAAAGGGTAAAACTCTACAAGTATATATTTATTTGTACAGTTTTTCCGTAGAGAGTCATAAGCTATGCTCTTTCCAAACTAGAAACATAAATTGAATGTGCAGTTGCATTTCATTGCTTACCAAAAAAAAAAAGTATAGACATGATGATCAATTGAATGTATAATCTTATAGCTGAGGAATTTGTAAGGAGAGAAGGATTGTTGGGAGTACCTGGGAGTATCAGAACCATTTGATAAACCTGGTGAGGGAGGATGTCTTCCAGGTAGTGGAATCTGTATAGACTTGTGAGCAAACATCTGAACATCACTTACCAGGCCATTAATTTTCTTGATGTCAGCCACCTAAGAAAACAATATTATCCTCACGAGACATATTCAGGAAAATGAAGAAGAAAGAAAAATAGAATGAAAATTGACCTCAACGCCATACTTAATGGCGACGCCGGCAAGAGTATCCAATTTGGAAACGGGATGATCAATGGAAGCAACAGATGAATCTTCTGCGGTTGTGATTTCGAAACGGGATTTAGGAGGATAAATTCCATTACAGCATGAAGAAGGGTCTACACAAAATTTACTGTAATTCACATTACAATTCAACCTTTGGCTTTCCATCTGCATTTCGCTTGCAATAAACCTGAGATTCTTTTTTATGAGATCTCATCTAAAGGGGAGAGAGAGAGAGAGAGAGAGAGAGATGAACAATTCTCTTCAGGAAGTTTTGGCTGTTTCAGCTCTTTCCTGTTTTTCCGGAAGATTTCTTCTTTTGTGTTGAATAATTAAATTAAATTATTTCTTTTTAAATTTTGTAACCTCAGGAAAAATTGTTGCCTTTGCATACCTACCATTTACCAACACCCAAATTTAAATAAATATTTTTAGACACTACTTACATGTCTTGTATTGTATATATATTTTGAATTGTATTTATCACAAACATATCTTTCTAACGTTTCTCTGTCTTTTGCTAATCAGACTGCCTTTTGCCTCGCTAGATCATGGAAGTTACTTATAGTTTTTTTTTTTTTAAAAAAAAAAAATAATAATAATGCCGCGGCTCTCCCTCCTTGAAGATGAGAGCTGCGACAATACCACCCAACCTGATTGATGCTGTTCAGTGGCGAATACAAGATTAGTCGGTTGGGGGGCCGATTTTACATGTGCGTTCGGATTTTTTTTTTTTTTGCTAATTCGAACTTGCTTAATTTTTTTTTTTGTATATATACGTGTTATAATTTGAATGGTCAAGAACCAATTTTAAGGAGATCTAAGAGGCAAAAAAAAAAAAAAAATTGGAAATTTGGATTTATGGAGGCCTAACATGCCAAAAAAAATTAAAAGTTTGGATTTAGAAAGGCCTAACAAGGTAGAAAAAATATTAGAAATTTGGATTTATAGAGGCCTAACAAGCCAAAAAAAAATTAGAAATTTAGATTTAGAAATGCCTAACATGCCTAAAAAAATTAGAAATTTGGATTTATGTAGTACCTAATAGGTCTAAAATATTAAAATTTTGAATTTTGGACAAGCCAAACAGTAATGGGATATATTTAATTTTTTTTATTAGTTCAATACTAGTTTCTAAAAAAAATTATAACATTTTTACATTTTTTATTTTTAGTTTTAAAATTTTAAAATTTAATTTAGAAATTAAGTTTTTTGAGTCTCAAAAATAAGAAATTAATTTTTTTTAATGGAAAAGACATAATAAAAATAAGTTCAAAAGTGTTATGAAAATAAATAAATAAATTAAGGGTAAATTTCAAATAAAACCCCTGTAGTTTCACTAATTTTCAGATAAAGGACTGTGGTTTACTTTTTATCAAAACGAGGATTGAGGTTTCACACTTGGATTAATGCTATTAAAACCATCTTTAATGATCTGAAAATGAAAATTTTCAAGAATTAAAGTTGTTCAATGTCATATTTTTTTATGGAACTACATTTTCGATTTTCGAAAATCATCTTTTTTGGAACTTTCTCTCTCTAAACATTAACTTTCTCTCTCTTTACCAAACATCATCTAAATAATCTCAAAATAAAAAAGTTGAAGAATTAAAATTGCTTAGAATATCAGTAGTTCTTAAAATATGTCATTTTTGAAGTCGTCAAGGATGATTTTAATAGTATCAATCGAAAAAGTCCTTATTTTTGCTAAAGTTGAAAACCTCAATCCTCGTTTTGACAAAAAGTAAACCAGAGTCATTTATCTGAAAATTAGTGAAACCACAAGGGTTTTATTTGAAATTTACCCATAAATTAATAATGGTAACATAGTGTTATAATTATTGAAAAATAAAATTTAACTAAATAAACACTTTCTAAAATAAATTGAGGTTAGGGGGAATTGAACCTAGGACCTTTTAAAAAGAAGCAAGTGTTTTAACCATCCCATCTACCTTTAAACAATGAAATATTACTACACAGAGTGTATATACACTAATATTTTGTTTTTGGGGAGGGGGGGGGGGAAACTACTCGTGACCATGATGGTTCCGGCAGCTGGAGGGGCCCGGCCCCCCTGTATACGCCCCCGATGCTGTTGCGATCGGTGGATTTACAGGTCGAAGGGCTCATTTCGTTTTCTAGATTTAGTTATATAATGAAGATTTCATCTTGACCATTCCAAATTCGTTAGGGAAGGCAGTTGGGAAGTTTGCAAGGGTCTCTGTGGAGATTGACGAAGTTGTGTCTCCCTGAATATACATGGACGATCGGCCTTCATACCCTCTTTTCACTCAATTTCACCTGGTTTCATTTGATTTTCACTAGGTTTCAACCTGCTTCATTTATTTCCTACTTAGTTCTACTTGGTTTTCACTAAATTTCATTTTACGAAAGGGGTCCCGACTTGGTGTTCCGGATGGATTCTCACCGTATCAGACATGTATGCAAGGTTAATATGTGTACATCATAGGGATCGGAAAAATATGTGCTTACATCGGTATTGGCTTAAGCTATATACCCTTGTCCACTATTCAATAGAGCATGCATTAAGAGGAATATGGGCGTGCATGCATTCATTCAAACTCATCGGTTCACAATTCAATAGAGCATGAATACTGTCCGATCATAAACCATATCATATTCAAATGGATGTAGGTTGTCGAGTAAGATGACAACAATGAGCAAAGAGATGCGGTTAACAACTCAATAAGCAACGTTTTGGCAAATTAGTGGACATGTCCAATCAAATACTAGACATTCTACAATGGGATCCTATAAGAACATATGAGGGCAAAATCAATGAGACAAGATCACGATCCAAACTAAGGGAGGCAGCAGATCCATCGATGGAAAAAATACCAAGGTTTTAATGTTCGGTTTCAACTTCAACTTCAAACTCACTCAGAGGTAGAAGGCGGATGCAACTGAACATAGTGAGTCAAGGCAGAAGGTTCGAGTTACATCGAAGTAAAGCTTGAGTAGGAAGTAGTACCTAGGCGTCTATGTAGAGTCAAGGCATAGACTGCACCACTAGACGGTGAAGGCAGTTTGAGCCTTCCACGAAGAAGACCAAGCTTGTTTTGTATTCCCCTTCAATCTTTGTGGCAGAAAATTGAAGAGATTGAGTGTTATGACACGAACAAGGGATTGATATGAGCAACAACATGATGTTGATCAAATAGTTGGTGTAGCGGGCTCTACCTAGTGGAATTTCATTAACATCAGAATTTCGGTAAATCAAAGTTTTTTTAATATTTGAACATCCATGTAAGTGTTCGTACCTTTGTCTTGTGAATAAGATGTGTTATATTATTTACTTGGTGATTTGTCTTTATTGGGAATGTTGGTACGTTTACATTAAAATGTGTTCGACTACCAACATTTACATTAAAATGTGTTTGACTGTCAACATTTACATTTTTATATTATGGATATTGTGGTATTCTTTTAATTATATTGCAAAGTGCAAGCTTGGAAAGAAATGATGCAAGTGGTATGCAAGCTTCAAGCTTTGAGATGGTGATCAAAACATTGAGAAAGTGAGCAAATAAAGGCACGAGCAAGTTATTAAGCAGTAAGAGTTCGTGAATGATTCAGTGGCATGTCGATGTCAGGGTTCTTCGTCGGTATCCTAAAACCCTTTAACCCCAAATGGTATCTATAATGTATTTTGGAGTTAGAAATTAGCTAATTTTAGATTTCAATGTTTCTATAATGTATACATCATTCTTTTTAAAATTAATTCATTTGTTGTTATACCCTTTATCAATTTTGATGTTGACTCGAAAAAAAAACTCTATTTATTTTAGCCATCAAATAAATTTGATTATTACAATAAAGATAAATTATTTTTTGACCTTTCATCGTATTTTTAATTTATTATTCATTAAACTCTTCAAAATAGTATTATTTAAAAAATATTCAAATAGAAATTTTTTGAAATTGTATCATAAACAATAAAAAAATATATTAAATAGTGATAATTCATATTATTAAATTTATAAAAGAAACTAAATCATTATTATTTCAATTTTTTTTGGTAACTATTGTTTATTTTATTTAAAATATATGAAAATTTCATATTTCATGCACTGCACAGGTTTTCGACTAGTTTTATATATAATCTCACCTTACTTTACCCTCAAACCAAATGCAACTAACATTATCAAATCATCACTTATCTTATCTTGTTTTTAAACACAATAAATTATTTCATAGACCATTAACATACTTCACTTAATTTACCTTCCATTATTAATACTTTAATAACATCTCATCCAAACAAACTCTTAATTGAATTAGATATTCACGACTAATTAAAGCAATATCTTAATGTGATATCAGAAACTTAATGTATCCAAATAAAATATTAAAAATGTAATCAAGCAAAAAAAAAAAACGAGTTTAAATGTCGTATAAGTGTTTTGTTTCCTTTTCTTGTGTAAAGCTATATTGGTCCCTTTTGTAATCAATCTAAAGTAAAATAAAATAGAACAATTAATCATAAAACAAAAATGCATGCCACGCATATGTGAGTGAGTAGGAATATGATTGAGAGGAATACGTAGTGTACAATCTTTTTTCTATTTTATATTTTGTTGTATAACTTTCAATTTTATATATAAATATATATAATTTTTTGGTGAGCTCACACTAAAATATACAGCCAGTAATTGTAATCGGTCAAGGTGCAATGTCAGCAAATTGACCTCTGTTGAAACACCTTTCCACATTATTTTGATTTGACAAATTTATTTAAGTTAATTCATGATTAAGGGAAAATTAAATTTAAGTGCTTTGATTTAATTGTACTAATATGTTTGTTCAATGTTGAGTATAAGTATAAATGAAAACAGAATCAAAAAGTAAGACAGGACGAAGTCAACATGAGAACACAGCACAAGCTGAGTGGAGTACAACTCAGCATAACAGAAGAAAAGCCATCTTCAGAACAAATATTTAAAGATGAAGCTAACCAAAGAAGCTGAGTGAAACGCAACTCAGTATCAAATAAGAGAAGTCCTTCTCTAAACTAAAGCTTGCAGACGAAGCTGACCACGGAAGCTGAGTAAGAGTGACTCAGAAACAAAGAACAAAAGCAACGTCAATAAAGTCAAGCTGAGTGTTCGTCAGGACAGCACGAATGATCTGTTTGCTAGAAGACAAGATCCGACAACTGTCTGCACCAATAATAGAAACCTTGGAATTACGCACAGAGTCAATTTCGAGATGCATGGGTCAACCGTCCGTTAGCTAAAATACGAACTGGCACTAGAAGATGCACATGCGGGAAGAAGACAAGCCTGACGCCTGCGGAATTCAGACGACAGGATTGGCCTGCAAATCTGAAGCTGGCCAGAACAATGTCGCAAGAAAGAGCCATTTGAATCCAACGGATAATTCCAGATTCAAATGATTGTGTCTTCAGATTTCAACTATAAAAGGACAAGTTCATTCTTGGATCCTAAGCCGATTTTGCCAAGAAAAATACAAGAGAAAAAGAGAAAAGACACAAAGCACATTCAAACAAGAAAAAGATCTTACACAAAACTTCCATTTCTGTGTAAAAGCTAGATTGATTTTGTAATCATCTAAAGTGTTCTTCATCTAGAAAGAACAAGTTTGTATCAATTGTAAAATTGAGAGAGTGGTGCTGAGTACTCGGTTTTAAGTACTCAGTGGTAGAGAAATCTAGGTGTTCGGTTATAGCACTTAGTAGGAGTTGAGTAGACGAATAGAGGAAGGTACTCTTGCATATTCAACTGCCTTGTAAACGGTTTGTGCTCCACCTTTAAAGAGCTCAGTATTAGATTGAAACAGCCCGGAGGTACTCTGGGGACTAGACGTAGGCGGAGAGGCCGAGCCAGGATAAGTCGTGCTGAGTAATTTCTAACTCTCTCTCAATATATATTTGTAAGTGTTGCTTGATTAAATTGCTCAGTATATAAATCGTAAAAGCTGACACTGAGTAATCTAGTGCTGAGTTGGAAGCTGACCTTAAGTGTTAATTCCCAACTCACGTGTTAAACAATTCTAGTCAGTATCTGGCTAAAGCTGTCTTACATCTCTCGGCCGTGCTGACCTAAACTAAGGTGCTGTTTGATAAAACTGAAAATTAAGTGCTGAAAAAATAAGTACTGAATTTTAAGTGCTGAATATTATAAGTGCTGGAAATATTGAATGATTTAATTTTTAAAAAAGTATGAGTTGATAATGTTTAACTTAAAATGATAAGTTAAATATTTTGACTTATCAAAATAAGTGGTTTTTAACTTAATTAACTAATTTAAGTGGTGAAAAAACAACTGTTATCAAACGCACTTAAATTAAATAAGTGTTTAACATTTTAATTTAAGCAATTAAGTGCTTTATCAAACAAGGCCTAAGTTAAGTTACTTAAAGAATTATATTAAGTCAACATAATTAAGCGAAAAAGTTATATTAGTTCCTAACCCCCCCTTGGAACTAATCACACGGGACCAATAAGTGGTATCAGAGCCAAATAGCTCACTACTCAAAGATATAACTATCTTGAGATGATCCCAATAAATGGCTGAGAACAGCACTCGTTTCCTTCCCGGAAATCAAACAACACAGATACTCCCTGAGGGATTATCAATTAGTCGGCCTCCCTTGTTCTTCGGATCAAATTATACATTCTGGAAGAACAGGATGAAAAACTTTATTCAAGCCACAAACATGAGTGCATGGTTCAAAATGGTAAATAATGAGAAAGTCGCTAAGAGCGAAACCGAGTGGTCAGAAGATGACCTTAGAAAATTACAAAATAACGCTTCGACTATCAATATGCTTCATTGTGCGTTAGATGCTGCAGAGTACAACAAAATTTCAGGTTGTGAGTCAGCACAAGAGATTTGGAAAAAGCTGGAGGTGACCTATGAAGGCACAAGCAAGGTCAAGGAGTCTAATGTGAACCAAAATATGAGACTGTACGAGCTGTTCGAGATGAATGAAAACGAAGACATCTCGAAGATGAACTCAAGGTTCACCAATATTATAAATGAGCTCAAGAGGCTCGGAAATAATTTCATTGAAGAGGAACAGGTGAAGAAAATATTGAGAAGTCTTCCTAAAAGCTGGCAAGCTAATAAGACAGATGTGGAAGAAGCTCAGGACTTGACCACGTACAAATACGACGAGCTGATCGGATCTCTGCTGACTCATGAGATCTCTATGAAAAACTTCGAAGCAAAAGAGAAGTTAGAAGACAAGAAGCAAAAATCACTTGTCATGAAAGCTGACTCAACCGAAGCTAACTCGTCAGATGATGAGGAGATGGCCATGTTCACAAGAAAGATGAAGAAGCTGTTTAGAAAGAATGACAAGAACAGAAAGAGGCCATACAGAAGAGGCGATAGGTACAAAGCTGAGTCTAGTGACAGTAGATATAAGAAGGACAGCTCAAAGCCTGTCACATGCTTCGAGTGCCATCAAACTGGGCACATTAAGTCAAGCTGCCCTAACTTAAAGAAAGGAAAGAGGGGAAGCAAAAAGGCAATGGTGGCCACATGGAGTGACAGTGATGAGTCAACCTCATCAGAAGATGATGCAAATGAAACAGCAAACATATGCTTCATGGCCGATGACGCTGCTGACCAAAGCCGATCTGAGCAAGCTGACCTCTCTGACGGTTCTGACCAAGAGGAACACTCCAATGAGGTAACATCTCTACTCTTGCTTAGAAATGAAATGGTTAACGCCCTGAGTGATCTATATACACTGACTAAAAAGTGTAACAAGAAAATAAAGGCACTCAGCAGGCGATGTGATGAGATTGAAGAGGTCAAACTGAGTGACCTCTGATATCTTCTCCAAGATAACACTAGGCAAGATGAAAATCTAAAAGTCATGCATGGTTTTGTCTCGAAAGTCCAAACTGAGTCAAAGAAACTTAGAAAGGACATCACAACCATACAGAACCAGCTGAGTAAATCGGCCAAGAAAAGGTTCTATCCCAATGCTGAGTATCAAGGTACTGGTCAGCATAGACAGTACACTCAGCATAACAGTCAGTGTGACTGTTGCGGGAAAAGAGGACACACCATAGATGTGTGTTGGCATACTCGGTAGAATGCCCAATGTGACTTCTGCGGAAAGAAAGGCCATACCACTAAGGTATGTTGGCATGCTCAGCACAATCGTGCTGACCAGAAACAAAATCACTCTCAAAGGGTGACATATTGTGACTTTTGTGGTAAAGCTGGCCACACAACAAATATATGTCGTCACAAATTAAAACATGATATAACACCTGTTTATGCTAACCAACGAGGACCCAAAAAGAATTGGGTACCTAAAGATGAATAGTCTAAATTGCAGGTGAGCTTGAGATGCGCGGAGAAATCTAAGCTGTGGTATATTGACAGCGCATGCTCGAGGCACATGACTGGTGATGAAACTCAATTCATCACACTTGAGCATAAACGAGGTGGAAGTGTAAGCTTCGGAGACAATAAAAAGGGTAAGATAGTCGGTTCAGGTACTATCGGAGGTAACCCTACTATTGTGTCAGTCTCCTTAGTTAAAGGTATCAAATATAACCTATTGAGCATAGCTCAGCTGTGTGACAGCGGTAGAAAGGTTGTATTTGACACCACTCAGTGTCGGATACTCGAGGAAAAAACAAACGATTTGATTTTAACTGCCCCTCATGTTGACAATGTATATATGTTGAGTTTAGAAAGAAAGTTTTCTAAAAATATATGCTTAGTGTCTAAAGAGGATAACTCTTGGCTATGGCATAGGAGACTTGGTCATGTAAGCATGGACCTCCTTGCCAAATTAGCTAGAAAGCAATTAGTTGGGGGATTGCTGTTGGGGTTTAGTGTCCTATAGACAATTGTTCCAGGATATGAACTAAATATAAATGAAGTGCTCTTTATATCATTTGTTTTAATAAGATATGGTTTCATAACTGTATAAAGGCAACCTCTTTTAAAGAACTAAATAAGTCTAATAAAAAAAAATCCCTAAGTTTGTTTAAACTGATTATAAAGTGTTCATACAAGCATGAAGTGAGACGAAACTTTATAATAAACTAATAAACTTAAAACCACCCCAAGTCAAGTAATATGTTTAGGATTGACATATCACTGTTGAGACTTGCATGTAACAATGTCTTCTGTCAAGACAGAGAGCTGATCTCACAAGCTTCAGATAAACAGATAATCTGGACAGTTGCATGGATCCAATGAAAGGGAGTTCATTAGGATTGGGGACCCGACTTGAGATAACAGGATGGGTAGATTCATCCTTGTCACCTGTTCATCTCATTGGTATTAATAGGTATAAGTAATCCTCAGACTCAAAGGAATGTTAATTAATGATTCTGGATTATGGAATGTGATGCTTTGATCCTGTTGTAACACGATCCATAACAGAGATGACTCTGGGGTGTGAACGGCAGACGTTGGGTGTCACAGGAAGTAATTGCAGAATAATTATACATTGGATTGGGCATTTGTCACTCCCGATAAATGGGAGATACGTCCAAGGATCGCTTGTGGAAGACTTGACTCTAAATCCTTGCAAGGTGATAGCTTAAGACTTGAAATACAGATTTCACTTAACCTATCTAATTGGAGTTGACTCGGCCTGTACAAGTAAAACGAACGTCTCGCTATATGTGACTTGACATTATCCATAGTCATAAGATTCAGTTCAAGGATGTAGTTGATAAAGGATCGAATTATACTGTAACTAATACGGAAAGGTCAACGACAGAATCAACCTGTCTTCTTATAGCTCTGGGGGAATGTTTCGGATTTGCTAATCACATTTCGCGTACTCATTCCGTTATGCAAATATTAAATATAATTCTGTGAAAATTAATTTAATAGTTGCATACGGCTAGAAGCAATAAGAACCTAATGGGTCATACATAAGACTTGGAGCCCTAAGGCCCAGTTAGTGAGGGGGGGGGGGGGCGATTTTTTATGTATGATAAATACATAAATAATTAATTTGATTTTCAACAATTCTAATTAGATTATGAATGTGAATTAAATTAATTAAAGGATAAATAAGTTAGGAGGTTTAATGAGATTAAATTGCTCCTATTATTATCCTATAAGGTTATTATTATTATCTTTATATTTAGATATATTTATAGATAATAACTAATAAGAATTTTATTCCGAATTAAATTCTTATTCAGTAACCTAATTCTATCTAACTAGGGTTTAGATACAAGAGAGTATATATACCCCCCTTGCATGAGAATTTCGGCCAACCCTAGCCATCCAGAGGGAGAGAATTTCGACCCACAGTATTGAGGACGAGATTATCTACCGCTTCCTTCCGTTCAATTGATTTTCATCTCTTTCTCTTTATCCTTGATCTTGTGTTGATTAATTAGAGACAATCTACTTTGGTTGTTTTATACGGTTGAGTTCTAACTTGCTTTTGAATTGTGTTTTTGTCTTGTGCTCGGGAACTCGAAGTAAGAGTTGTGGGCACTTCGATTGTAACGGTAGATAGAACATCAAAATGTATTTCCTTCTATCCCTCTTTATATGAAATAACGATTAACGGATCTTGGGTTAATGGAAATAGGTTAAAATTTTTATATTTCCGCTGCCAAACGTTTGCCTATTTTCCTTCAATTGCCCAAATTGAAATTTGAAAAAGATCAATTATGTAATGCTTGTCAGCAAGGTAAACAAATGAAAAAGTCTTTTCAAAGTAAAAATATTGTCTCAACCAAGAGACCATTGGAATTACTACACTTGGACCTTTTCGGACCTGTCCAGCCACTCAGCTTGGGCGGTAAGAAATTTTCCTTAGTCATTGTAGACGATTTCTCTCGGTATACTTGGATCATCTTGCTGAGTAGCAAGGATGAAACATTTGAGATGTTCACAACATTGATTAAAAAGCTTGAAAATGACAAAGACCTAAGAGTAGCTCATATTAGAAGTGATAATGGCGGAGAATCCAAAAACCAACAGTTTGATGAATTCTGTGAAGTCACTGGAATTGACCATAACTTTTCTGCTCCTAGGACGCCTCAACAAAATGGGGTTGTTGAAAGGAAGAACAGAACAATAGTCGAAATTGCTAGGACAATGCTGAGCGAAAATAGGCTTCCAAAGTATTTCTGGGGTGAAGCTGTCCACACAGCATGTTATATACTGAATAGGGCTTTAATTAGACCTATACTCAAGAAAACCCCTTATGAACTCTGGAAAGGACGAAACCCAACATTGACTACTTTCGTGCCTTTGGGTGTAAATGTTTTATACTCAACACAAAAGATAACCTTGCTAAATTTGATGCTAAAGCTGACGAAGCGATCTTTTTAGGGTACTCAACTAACAGTAAAGCATATAGGGTGTATAATAAACGAACTCAAGTTGTAGAAGAGTCTGTCCATATCGAGTTCGATGAAACTGACCCTGCAGGAAAGATAACTCAGTCTACCGAAGATGAACCAAGCTCAGCTTCCGCTGACCAAAATGGAGCCTCTGAGTCATCACCACAAGGGCTGACCAAAGGTAAACATGAACCCAAAATTACCTTTGCTGACCAATCTACTCCTGCAGATATTGTAGAAACACCTATTCCAGACAACTTAATATTACCTAAAGAAGTCAAAATTCCAAGAGGACACTCGGAGAAGTCCATTCTTGATGCTGCTGAAAACAAGCTGATGATGAGAGATCAGCTTAGAAAATATCTCAGCAATGTTGCGTTCGTCTCAGTCTATGAACCAAAGAACTTCACCGATGCTGAGCACGACGAATTCTGGATCAATACTATACAAGAAGAGCTTGATCAATTCAAAAGGAATGAGGTATGGGATTTAGTACCTAAACCTAGGAATCAAAAGACCATAGGAACTAAGTGAGTCTTTAGAAATAAATTAGATGAGCAAGGCAATGTAGTCAGGAACAAAGCCCGTCTGGTAGCCCAAGGCTATAGTCAGCAAGAGGGCATTGACTATGGTGAGACCTTTGCTCCCGTTGCTAGGTTAGAGGTTATACGTATATTGTGTGCATATGCTAGTTTTATGAACTTCAAACTATATCAAATGGATGTCAAAAGTGCTTTTCTTAATGGATTTATAAACGAAGAGGTATATGTTAGTCAACCTCTTGGGTTTGAAGATCCAAAATTTTCAAATCACGTTTATAAACTCAAGAAGGCCCTGTATGGCCTGAAACAAACACCACGTGCTTGGTATGAGAGGTTGACCAGTTTCCTGCTGACCAGGAACTATGTCAGAGGTAAAGCTGACACAACCTTATTCATTAAGAAAAAGGGTAAAAATACCATGCTGGCACAAATTTACATAGATGATATAATATTTGGTGCTACTGACGAATCTATGTGCAAAGAATTTAGTAAACAGATGCAAACTGAGTTCGAGATGTCAATGATGGGAGAACTCAACTTCTTCCTTGGACTTCAAATCAAGCAAGGTAAGAACGACATCTTCATTAGTCAGTCTAAGTACGCCAAAGAAATGTTGAAGAAATTCGATATGGAAGAATGCAAGCCCATATCTACCCCAATGGGTACTGACATTGTCCTCTGTGCTGACGAGAAAGGTAAGTCAGTAGATAGCAAATTATATCGAGGTATGATCGGCTCTCTACTCTATCTTACTGCTAGTAGACCCGATATTCAGTACTCAGTATGTTATTATGCAAGATATCAAGCTGACCCCAGGGAATCTCACCTTATAGTTGTAAAAAGAATTTTTAGATATTTGCAGAGTTCAGTTAATGAAGGTTTATGGTATCCAAATTCAAATGACTTCACACTCATTGGATACACTGATGCTGACTATGGACGAGATAAGCTAGAGCGTAAGAGTACTTCAGGAGGGTGTCACTTCCTTGGAAGCTGTCTAGTATCTTGGTTCAGCAAGAAGCAGTCATCAGTGGCCCTGTCAACAACTGAAGCTGAGTACATTGCTGCTGGAAGCTGTGTGGCTCAAGTCCTATGGATAAAGCAACAGCTTGAGGATTATGGTGTAAAAACAGAAACAATAGAAGTCAAATGCGACAACAAGAGTGCCATTGACTTATATAAAAATCTAATCCAACACAGCTGGATGAAGCATGTCAGCATAAGGCATCACTTCATTAGAGATCATGTACTCAAAGGTGAGATCAAGCTGACCTATGTTCCTACAGATGAACAGCTTGCGGATATCTTCACAAAGCCTCTAGCTCGTGAGCAATTTAACATACTAAGGGAAGCTATCGGTATGTCTAATCCTCTCCACTAAAATTCTATGTTTAAATTGAATGTTTAGTGATTACCATGCTGAGTGATTCATGCTAAATTGGTAACTGATGCATGCTGAGCTAAATATGAAATATATCATCCTATGCTGATCAGACATACATACTGAGTGATTAACATACGCTGAGTTACTAAGCATGACGAAATTCTTCTACGTAAAACTGACTACTCAGAATATCAAACGTTTAGAATTCTAGATACTGAGTAAATCCGTTGCACAATTAATGCAAGCACGCGTATTAAATAGCCACCTAGGATGACGTAAGCGCAATAATTAGAAAACACATGCGCCGATTGTGTCATAAATGCCAGAATTATTGTCGATTGATCATCTCGAGGTAAAACGGCTACTCCAACGTATCAGATCAACTCGGCATTTTTATAAATAGTGGACGAATTCCCACTTGTATCTCTTTACACTCAAAATTTCTGGCATTCTATCTCTCTCTCTCTTAAATCCCAAAACCTCTCTAAAATCATGTCTGATTCTCAAAACATCTCTGGTGGCGATTACGACCAAAATCGCTCCGATGAAAATCCTCCATCTCTCGCTCAACAGGAATACGTAGAAACCTCAGGTGAGTCTCAAGGTCATGGTCAGCATGACCAATCTAAGGTCAGCACCTCCGGCAAAGACCCTCGAGCTGACCAAGCAACTCCATCCAAGAAACAGAAAAAGAAGAAGGAAAAGAAAGACAAGCAACCTGAGGAAAAGGAATTTGTTCAGGTTTACAACTGTGTAAAGAATTGTGAGGTACTTCGCTTCCGGTGGTTCTCCCCATGTTTTGTAACAGCTGAGCAACCGTTCTGTGAATGGATCTCCAAAAACGAGTGGTCAGGATTCTTTTCTCTCTCCGATAAAACTTACCCCCGGTTAGTAAGGGAATTCTATTCGAATCTTAAAGTGGATAAGGACAACGCTGACCATCTAGTCACCAAGGTCACAGGCAAGGGCATCACGATAACTCCATCCTACCTTGCAACTTTGCTAAAGCTGCCAAACAAAGGTAAAGAATTCAGAACCACAAACGCCAAACTTGACTACCCCGTTGAATTCTGTAAAACCGAAGGACACAAGGGAGAAATAGCCAGCACGTGTATGGGTCAAAATAAAAAAATGGCTCATTACATCCTGACCAACTTCATCTTTCCTAAGGTCAACTCCGCCTCATCAGCCTCCAATTTTGAGCAAAACTTTATCTGGCACATGCTGGCCTACCAACCACTCAATATGCCAGTCTTTCTCATCGGTGCATTCCAACGAAGCACTAGAAAACTCAAGATGGGTTCCCTCATCACAAGAATTCTTGAGGACCATCAGGTCAGCACCGTTGGTGAAGCTGAGTCATGGGGTACTGAGATCACAACGGCACTGCTGTTTGGGTTAGCATACAACCAACCCCTCAAGTCTAAGAAAGGAAAGGGGGTTATTGAGGAAAATGTGGAAGAAGTTAATGTTGGGGAAGAAGCACAGGATGTGCCAACCAATAAAGGAAATACGGTGGTGGTGAACAAGGAACCTGCTGATCGCACTAGGCAGGATAAAAAGAGGAAAGCTGACCAAACCTCTTCCAAAGACATCAACTCAGCTCCGAAGAAAATTCGGTTTGTATCACGTGGGAAGAAGGTTGATACTGAGCAAGGTCAGGAGGAACCTGTGTCAACAGAAGAACAGAAAAGGCCAGTAGAGACTGAAGAAGAAAGTGAGGAAACACCTGAGCAACCTTTGCAAAAGAAGAGGAAACCTTCTGGGTTAAACCCGATTGATGCACCTCCTCTCGATTTTTTAGTCTCTGAAGACTCTCACTTTGTAAGAAGTCAAGAGATTGATCTTGAGAAAACTCCTGCTGACCAAGAAGAAGAATTGGGTGATCTTGGAGGTCAGTTTGATGATGATAGGACAAATGATGTTGAGCCATGTAAAGAAGTTGATGCTGAGCAAAATCAACCAGTTGATAATGAGCAAAATCAACCAGTTGATGCTGAGCAGGTTGAGAATCCAACTGTGCCGAGTAAGACAGTTGATGCTGAGACCACAGAGAAAGATAGAGCTGTGGAAGATCTCAATACTGACCTTGGGTTGAACTCATCTTCTGAGTCTCTTGACTCCATTCCTGCTGATCCCTCTCCTCCAACCCATAAGAATAGTAGAGGCAAACGACTTAAACGAAAGGCTCACAAGTCTCCTATCATTGACATTCTGGATGATTCTCCACTAAGAGAACCAATTACTACCCTCACAAAACTCCAGTTTCAATTCTTCTCTGAACCAACTCCAGATCAACTTGGGGAAAAGCAAGCCTCTGTTTCTCAAGCTAAGGAACAAGCCGACCCCAAAGCTCCATAAGGTTATACCGAGCAAGTGCTCGAAGTTCCTACTACTCAAGACAACGAGTTAGCAAAGGAAAATCCTGCTCAGGTCATCTCTGAACTACCTCAATCTTCTAAACCTACTCGGCTTCAGGCTGACTCTAAACAGGTCAATATCTCTACCGATCCACCTCTTCAACGCAGAATGACAATCAATCAGTTCCTTCTACTGACCTAAACAAAAGCCCAGCTGCTGACCTAGCTGGAACATCCAAGTCTGGACAGCATAATACTCCTCCTCCATCCGGTCCGATTCCATTTCCGGCTTCTGAACCTCAACATGATGAATCTTATGCTTACCTGCATGCTACTGAGTCTGGACGAAGAATCATTGACTCAGCTCAAGCCTTAATTCAAGATATTCATCAATCCAATACCGATGCTGCTGGGTCTGTCAATGTTGAGCCAACTCAACTCTCTTCTGTCACTCAGCTTTTGACTGAAATCAAGGGTCTTAAGGATCTACTGAGTATCATGAAATCTTTTCAATCTCAACAACCCAAGCAAGAATCTATCATGAAGCTGGCTGAACTCCAGCTGACAATGGTCAATCATATTAATGCTATCCAGGGCCAACTCAACACGTTGTTAGTTGCAAACTCAGTCTATGCAACCTCTGCTGAGGTTAATCAGCTTTTCACCCAGCTAAGTTCTGAGCTGACCGGGACTCGTGAATTAGTCTCCTCCTCCTCCCAGTGTTCCATTGAGCAAATCAGCGAAGCTGTTCGCCTACTCAACTTGAGTAAAGAAGAAATGGATACTGACCAAGTAAAAACAAATGAGATTCTGCAGTACTCTCAAGCCACACTCAACCATGTTCGACATACAAACGCTCAACGTCAGTTCTACGACTCTACGTTGGTCAAAATGTACCATCAATCATATGCCAAGCTGACAGAATCTATAACTTGGATAGGGAAATCCCAGGAGTATCTCTTGAGCATGCTGAGTGCTAACATAAGGATCCCTGCTGCCACTCTAGACGATGGCATGGCTGTCTTCGACGGTCTTCGGGAGAGTACGAGTCAACTTCAATCATACTCAGCAAAACTGGCTTGTGCTGTTCTTCACGAAACATTTATCCCCCCCCTTCATCTGATGCTGGCAAAACGGGGGAGAAAGAAATGCAAGCTGCTGGAACACAGCAGAAAATGGGAGGAGCATCTGGTTCAGGAACTCAGGGTCAGCAATAACAAACTGCCAAAGAGAAAGGCAAAGTAAATCCTGCTCACCAAGCTCAAGTCAACAGGAAGAAATAGATTGGCTAGTTGTAGCTTTTGACTTGTAGTTTTATCTGGCGTGTTATGTTAATGCTGGCCATCTATATATATATATTCATGCATCCCTTATTCAAATTGACAAATCTCATATGATGCTTACTTACTTAGTGTGCTATGTGTTGATCTGTCTTAATTGAACAAAAAAAAAAAAAATTAAAATAGAACATACTCAGTACACATTAGCTCTGATACATCCTTCCATAAACTGTGATATCTAAACTAATCATGTATCAAACTGAGTAAAAACATGTTCCATACATTGACCTCTTCTGAAAACTGACCTAGGCTCATCTGAATTAGATCTTGGAAGGTCTAGAATTGAACTAAGTCAGTATAGGAATTGTCTTATCTTTTACTCGATTAAATCTTAGAAGGTTTAGAGTTAAGTTAAGTCAATAGATGCAACCCTTACGGGGGAGTAACTTCAGAAGCATAAAAAGAATTTCAATCATGGGGAATCTCAATGCTGAGTTCCATTAATTAAATATTTTGCCAACATCAAAATGAGGGAGTTTGTTGAAACACCTTTCCACATGATTTTGATTTGACAAATTTATTTAAGTTAATCCATGATTAAGGGGCAATTAAATTTAAGTGCTTTGATTTAATTGTACTAATATGTTTGTTCAATGTTGAGTATAAGTATAAATGAAAACAGAATCAAAAAGTAAGACAAGACGAAGTCAGCATGAGAACACAGCACAAGCTGAGTGGAGTACAACTCAGCATAACAGAAGAAAAGCCATCTTCAGAACAAATATTTAAAGATGAAGCTGACCAAAGAAGCTGAGTGAAACGCAACTCAGTATCAAATAAGAGAAGTCCTTCTCTAAACTAAAGCTTGCAGACGAAGCTGACCACAGAAGCTGAGTAAGAGTAACTCAGAAACAAAGAACAAAAGCAACGTCAATAAAGTCAAGCTGAGTGTTCGTCAGGACAGCACGAATGATCTGTTTGCTAGAAGACAAGATCCGACAACTGTTTGCACCAATAATAAAAACCTTGGAATTACGCACATAGTCAATTTCGAGATGCATGGGTCAACTGTTCGTTAGCTAAAATACGAACTGGCACTAGAAGACACACCTGCGGGAAGAAGACAAGCCTGACGCCTGCGGAATTCAGACGATAGGATTGGCCTGCAAATCTGAAGCTGGCCAGAACAATGTCGCAAGAAAGAGCCGTTTGAATCCAACGGATAATTTCGGATTCAAATGATTGTGTCTTCAGATTTCAACTATAAAAGGACAAGTTCATTCTTGGATCCTAAGCCGATTTTGCCAAGAAAAATACAAGAGAAAAAGAGAAAAGACACAAAGCACATTCAAACAAGAAAAAGATCTTACACCAAACTTCCATTTCTGTGTAAAAGCTAGATTGATTTTGTAATCATCTAAAGTGTTCTTCATCTAGAAAGAACAAGTTTGTATCAATTGTAAAATTGAGAGAGTGATGCTGAGTACTCGGTTTTAAGTACTCAGTGGTAGAGAAATCTAGGTGTTCGGTTATAGCACTTAGTAGGAGTTGAGTAGACGAATAGAGGAAGGTACTCTTGCATATTCAACTGTCTTGTAAACGGTTTGTGCTCTACCTTTAAAGAGCTTAGTATTGGATTGAAAAAGCCCGGAGGGACTCTGGGGACTGGACGTAGGTGGAGAGGCCGAACCAGGATAAGTCGTGCTGAGTAATTTCTAACTCTCTCTCAATATATATTTGTAAGTGTTGCTTGATTAAATTGCTCAGTATATAAATCGTAAAAGCTGACACTGAGTAATCTGGTGCTGAGTTGGAAGCTGACCTTAAGTGTTAATTCCCAACTCACGTGTTAAACAGTTCTAGTCAGCATCTGGCTAAAGCTGTCTTACATCTCTCGGCCGTGCTGACCTAAACTAAGTTAAGTTACTTAAAGAATTATATTAAGTCAGCATAATTAAACGAAAAAGTTATATTAGTTCTAACCCTCCTACACGGGACAAACAACCTCTTTAAAAGTAAAAAAATTGACCGATAAGGCATCACGTTAGTAATTTTGACTTTTATGGAGGTCAGATTGCTGATATGACACGTTGGCTTCGCATTGACCTATCGACTATACACCTTAATGGAAGGTCACCAAAATGTTGTACATTTTTTCCACAAAATTGAAGGTTGTAAAAAGGACAAATACACACGTATGTAACTCAGCTAAGTTTGAAGGTTTCTTCAATATAATCCAAAATCTCTTAAAAGCTCTATTTTTTTTTTCTGAAATAAAGAAAAAGATCAGAGTGAAAAATGGAGAAGTATCTGAGAGAACTTCGAAGTCAAAGCAAAAGGACCATCTGAAGAAACTCAAAAGAGATGGAGATGTGTTGTTCCCGTCATAAAAAATTCTAGTCGTAGGCGGTGAATACATGATTCTTCGGTTTGGAGGGGCCGAATTTATACGTGGTGTAAAAAAAATAAATTTCCTATGTATATGTGTTATAATTTGAGAAGTCCGGAACTAATTTTTAAATACCAATGTAGAACTTCTCAAAATTAAGCTACATTGTGTTTAAGATTCTTAACATGTAAAAAAATTGTGTCCAATAGTAAAAATCGGTTTTAAGGGAGGGCCTAATAATAGGCCAAACAAATTGGAAAAAAAGAATTTTTGATCTAGTAACAAGCAAAAAAAAAAAAAAAAAGAATTTTGGATTTATGGGCTGGAGGGTCTAACAGAACCTAAGCCAATTTTTGGGTGCTAATTTAACACCCAAAATAAATTTCTTGGAAACAGAGGCTGGAACCACCACAACCTCAAATTTTGTGGAGATAGAAAGCTGAAACTACTCGTGGTCATGGTGGTTACAGCGGTCGGAGGGGCCAGACCCTGGTTGTAGGTTTCGTATGGTTGCAGATGTTGCCAGATGCACTGAAGCTGAGAAAAAGCAAAAGGATTCATGTCTTTAATTGTTTTCCATTTTTATTACTCTGAATTAATTAGATATATGTTTGAACAAATAGAAAGAAGTAATGAATTCTTATTGATTTCACTTAATGATTGATACAGAAAACCCTGCTATATATGGCCAGAAGAACATAAGAAGGAACTCTGTTTACAAAATAGAACTGTTTAACAAAATGACTAATAGAGTGATGACAAAATCCTAACAACTTTGGTAACTGCTTGTGCCACATCAGTATAAGCTGCTAACCATTTCTCCATTCTTGATACTTTATTCCAACACTCCTCTCTCAAAATAGAGATGGTAAGATGACCAATCCCATTTTATTTAGAGTGTATTTCTTTGATTTGTACTGAGTGATTTAGTAAACAAATCAGTTAGTTGTTGATTAGATGGAACAAAAGGAGTTGTTAGGAAACCATCTTGAATGTATTCTCGTACAAAATGACAGTCAATTGATATGTGCTTTGTTTGTTCATGAAAAACTGGGTTTGCTGCAATGTATATTGCTGATTGGTTGTCACAGTGCAAACTTAGAGGTAAGTCAATATTGACACCAAATTCCTTAAGCAAGTAGGTGAGCCATTTAAGTTCACAAGCAATAGTAGCCATAGCCCCATACTCTGCTTTTGCAGATGAACGTGTCACTATGTTTTGTTTTTTGCATTTTCAAGAAATAAGAGAATTACCAAGCATGACACAATACCCAGTGACTGAACTCCTTGTAGTTTTACATTTTCCCCAATCCGAATCACAAAAACCGGACAATTTTAAGTCATTATTTGATGGATAAAATAACCCTAGACTTGCTGTCCCTTTTAGGTACTTCAGCACATTCATAGCTATCTTCATGTGCACTTGAGATGACTTGTTCATAAACCCAAGATAGAGAAGCTTACCTACAAGTCTTATGTATTGTTCAAGTTCTTCACAAGGATCTACAACATCTGTGAATTGCAAGCCACAAGGAAAAGGACTAGGAACTGCTTTTGCATTAGTTAGACCAGCTTTTTCAATCATATCCTTAATGTACTTTTGTTGAGATAATAATAAACCTGAAGAAGATCTAGCCATTTCAATTCCTAGAAAATATTTTGCAACTCCCATATCTTTTATAGTAAAAGCATCATGAAGCTCTTGTTTAACTTGAATGATTAAATCCTCTGAAGTTCTTGTAATGAGGATATCATCCACGTAGACTATGAGAGCAAGAAAATCATTATCTGTTTTTTTAGTGAAGAGACAGTAGTCATGAATTGATTTGACAAAACCTATGGAACACATTTTGTTTGTGAATTCCAAATTCCATTGTCGTCCTTCTTGCTTTAAACCATACAAGGATTTAATAAGCTTACATATAATTCCAGATGGAACATTATATCCAGCAGGAGGTTCCATATATAATTCTCCATTTATATGCCCATATAAGTAGGCATTATTTATATCTGCTTGATGTATAACCCATCGATTTGCTGCCGCTATGGCTAAAAACATCCGAACAGTAGTAACTTTTATAACTGGGGAGAATGACTCGTGATAATCAACCCCATATGTTTGAGAAGAAACTCTAGCCACCAGTCTAGCCTTATATCGACCCACAGAACCATCTGCCTTATACTTAATTCGAAATACCCATCTAGAGGTAATAGCTTTCTTGTCAATAGGCAATGGAACCAATTGCCAAATTTGGTTTTGTTCAAGAGCTTGCAACTCCTGTTGCATTGCCTCAATCCATTTTGGATGAGTACTAGCTTCATTATAGGTATTGGGTTCCTGTTCTTTAGATAATTTTGACAAGAAAACTTGAAGAGAAGAAAGAAGTATAAGAGAAAGGAGATGATATGTCTGATTTCATGCAAACTTGATTAACGATGAAATCTTGTAACCAATTTGGTTGTTTACTGACTCTTGTGGTTCTTTGAGGTTTAGGAATTGAAACAGGAATAGGAGAAGAATGTGAAGAATTGGAATTAGTTATTTGAGAAGGATCAAGAGGAAAATCATTTTGGTTTGAAACAGATCTAGAAGTAGAAAGAGAAGATACTGAATTAGGAACATGAATGGCCTGAGTATCAGTCATGGGAGATGAAGTTAGGGAACAGGAAACATCAGGAAATAAATTTGTGGAAACTGGTAGAACATATTTAGGTTAGAAACAGAATTTGTGGACACAGAAGTAAGAAACAGAAAAATAGTCTCATGAAGGATAACATCTCTAGAAACATAGATTTTATGTGTAGAAATATTATACAATTTATAACCCTTTTGACCTGGGGAAAACCCAAGAAAAATGGCAGAAAAAGCTCTTGGAGAAAATTTGTCTTTGTGAGGATCAACATTTGACGTATAGGCAAGACAACCAAAAACTTTTAGCTTGGCATATTTTGGTTCTTTGTGATACAATAATGAATAAGAAGACTTTCAATTTAACACTTTTGCAGGATAAGCATTGATGAGAGTAGTAGCATACAACATAGCTTCTCCCCAGAACTAAGTAGATAAACCACCCTGAAACAATAATGCTCTGCCTACTTCACTTAAATGTCTGTGTTTCCTTTCAACAACCTCATTTTGTTGGGGTGTATAAGTGCAAGATTTGTGATGAATAATACCAACTGATGTAATACACTTTGACAGACTTGACTCATAAATTATGTTCCGTTATGAGTCCTTAACACCTTAATAGATGAACCATGCTGAACTTGAATCATTCGAATGAATCTGTCTAACAAAGTAGCAACTTGATCTTTAGTTTTAAAAAGTAAGGTCCATATCACTCTTGTATAATCATCAACAAGAGTTAACATCAATCTATCCCCTGTCAAAGATAGTTGCTTATAGGGTCCCCAAAGATCAGCATGAATCAAATCAAAAGGTTTCACTGATGTAATAGTACTATTACAAAAAGATTTCCTATGTTGTTTGGTAGAGGTGGCAATTTCTGACACGAAAACACGATTTACAGAGACAACCCGACTGACACGACACGATTGACACGAAAATCATTTTTCTAGTATTTATAACATAAAAACCCATATGAAACATATATATGAGATAACACGATTTTGACACGAAACACGAAATTGTGATCTCTACTGTTTGGATTGTTGACAAACATCACAAACAGAAATAGGAGGAAGAGTAGTTAGATGAGATACATGTTTGAGTTTAAGGGGAGAAATATGACCTAATCTCTGATGCCATAACAATGCATCTTGTGTATCAACTTGTACTGAACAAGTGACAGGAGTTTTATTTGCAATAAAAGAGGAAACAGTCAAATGCTAAAAGGTCTTTAACAAAAAAAACCTTCTGCCAGCAGCTTCTTAGAAGTCTGGTCCTGCAGTAAACACTTAAATTTCTCAACATACAGTACATCTTGAAGTTCACAACCAGGAGCCAAAAAAACTGTGCCCATTTTAGTCACAAGATTTGCTGAGCCATCAGCTAGGAAAACTCTTTTAGGACGAATTAAATCTTTGACGGTTGTGAAATGAGACAAAGAATAACACATATGTGTGGTGGCTCCATAATCCATAATCCAATGCATATCATCTTGTTGTTTATGAACATTCAAAACCAAATTATTACAAAAAGTTAAAGGAATCCCTGCAAAAGATACAAGAGCATTGAAATCTTGTTGTGGTTGACATTGTGCAAAAGATGCTAAAGCATTGAAACTTAGTTGTTGTGTTTGTTGTGGCATCTTGCCTTTGAGATATTTTTGGAATTCTTTTTGCATCATTTTCTGCATTTCTTGTGATATAGGGATCTATGCATCATCTGGATCTGTATCAAGATATTCTACATGTGAATCTAGAGATTGAGTAAAAAGAGTTTTTTTCTATGTTTTAATTTCTCCATTTGGCCCATGTTTTTGAGGACCTTTGTACCAGTTCGGATATCCTATTATGCGAAAACAAGATGCCCTGTCATGTCCTTTCCTCTTGCACAGATCATAGTATTTGTCTCATTTGCTTCTGTCGGACTTCTGTGAATTCTTCTTTGTTGAAGATTTGGCATTTTGAGATGCATTTTGAGTAGAAATATTGACAAAATCAGTAGGAAGACCTTCCACAGACATTTCCTTCTGTTTTTCAATGCGAAGTAGCATAGAAAAAGCCTTATGAACACTAGAAAGTGGATCCATAAGTAGTATTTGATTCCTCACATGTGCATAATCACTATTGAGACCACACAAAAACTGCATAAGATGATCTTCTTCTATAAGAGTCTGAAAAATAGTGCGAGATTCTCCACATGAACAACCAAACATAGGACTTAGCACAGCTAATTCATCCCACAATCGCTTCAATTTATTGAAAAAATTGACAACAAACATAGTTCCTTGCAGAATTGCATTTAATTCTTGTTTTAAATGAAAAAACAAATGACTATTGCCTTCTCCATAACGTTGTTCCAATTCTTTCCATAATATTCTTGAAGTGGGAGCAAAAAGAAAAGTGTCAGCAAGTTCCTTAAATAGAGAATTTAGTATCCATGAAAATACTAAATGTACTTGTTGCCAATCCTCATAAGCAGATGAATGAATGTTAGGAGCCAAATTGTCTTTTAGAATAAAATCAATACGTTTCTTGACACGTAAAGCAATTAACATCGATCTTCTCCAGGAAATATAGTTATTTCCTATAAGTTCAGAACTAACTAATATCGAACCAGGATTATCAGTATTTGTAACTAAAAGGAAATCACAATTCGAATTTGTATTTTTGTAACGAAAATCGTTAAATCTGTTAGGGTTATGATTTTCACCAGAATTGTTATTGCGATTACCATTGTTCTGATCGTGATCTTCTGGTTGATGATCTTCATGATTTAGAGAATTGATACGATGACTCTTCTCTATTTCTGGACTCTTGGTTTGTGAATCCCGATCTTCAACTTGTTCTTCTCTCGTCTTCGACCTCTCTGTATCATGCGTTTGAAGAACTTGGATATAAGTTCTTCGTTTATTCGCTATGGTTGCAAAGAAAATTGAGATCTAAAACCTAGAGCTCTGATACCATGTTTGAACAAATAGAAAGAAGTAATGAATTCTTATTGATTTCACTTAATGATTGATACAGAAACTCTGTTTACAAAATAGAACTGCTTAACAGAATGACTAACAGAGTGATGACAGAATCCTAACAACTTTGGTAACTGTTTGTGCCACATCATCATAAGCTGCTAACCATTTCTCCATTCTTATACTTCATTCCAACAATATATCTAGTAATAATCCATTTGATTGTGGAGTCCCAATATTGATCGGAGTTTGTGGTTAGAAATGTCAATAACATGAATATCAAACAACAAAATGATAATACTCTCAATCATAATTAATCTCGTTTATGGCCAGCAAAAGATACGAGTGGCTCTTTACGTTCAAAAGGCAGCATTGCATTCCGTTGGTGCCAAACTATGACTTTTGTTAAAATACAGGTCCTATGTATGAAATTGTCAAAACTTTGAAGTGTGTCTGCTTGGTGATTTTGTCCATTAAGGATTGCATTTAACAAAAATCAAACTTGAGAGGCCGAAAGTTAAAACTTGGGAATCACAAGTGCCGAAAATATTGTTTTGCCATTTTGGGAATGTTTATTATCGTTAATAAAAAAAATCTTTTTGTAATCTTCTTGTAATCTAATAAAAACTTGGGGAATATATACCATACCTGCAGCTGGATGCAAGGGAAGCTGGATATGGCCCGAACCGATGATTCCAAGGTCTTAGACAGATGTATGTGTCTTTAATTGATGGAATTGTGCCAACTGATGTTTATACCAGGAAAAATATTAATGGCAAGTAGTCCTTTACAATTTAAGGTCTTGTATAAGGAGAAGAATAATGTAATGGTTGAGGTTCTAAGACAGAAAGTTTCCATCTATGACTTACTTAGTACTTTGGAACCAAAGTCCAAGATGTTGGTCACAACAGTTGGTATGAGGACTCTGAGTGAAACATGTGCAAGACATGCTTCTGCAGTCTATATTTCAGAATACTGCTGCCCCTGCAGAGGTGATCAAAAATAAAGATAGCAATATTAGAATTTAATTGGGGGTGATTTTAAGATCCACCACAAGAAGATGTCTGTACCCAACCGTTCTGGGTTTCGTGCATTCTGCAAAGGCACACCAGGCTGTGAAATTATCTTTACAACATAGAAAGAAAATCACTCATGTAATAAATAACTTTATGCTTAGCCTACAAGGAGATAGAAAATGCTTCTAGAAAGAAAATCCTATTCCAGAAGAAAACTATACTTTAATAGCTGTAATTGAAATTAAGGATCCTGTAAGACCTGAGAGGTCAAGACTTGTTTAGCAGCCAGGTCAATACTGCTAAAGCAATAGCTAGCTAGAGAATGTGGACCAGAAGCCCTCAAGACATGGAGGAGGAGATAATACCAAAACTTCAGCTCCCTGTACATGCACTTCAATTTTGATCAATCAGAGAGACTTCCCCGTAATGTTTTAATCTTTCTTTACATGTACACCTTTAGACAAGCATACATTAGTAACCAAATTAAGGTTATGTTTCTCTTGAGGTATGTATTATATTGTATTTTAGCTTTCTATTTCTCATTCCTTCCGCCAGGTAGCAAAAGAAAGTGCAAATGTGATCGATCATGATGGATGATAACTTCACCAACATAGATGTATAGGGTAGATCAGTTTACTTAAATATCCACAAGTTTACTAAATTTCATCTCAGCATGCATGCGTAAATGATTTGGATTTGGATCCTTCCAACCTGAGAGGTCATGTTGAATAGATCTCAAAATGAATAGATAATACTTAATATTTAAATTTTAAGAATTACTTACTAACGATTCGATCAACATGACCTCTCATGTTTACTTTCTGCGTTATGATAATCCTCATCTGATTTATATCAGCAAAAGGAGAATGAAAAATGAACAATTGACAGGTATCGATACATGTTAAATTGAATTATAATTGACAGGCACGTTCAACTATTCTTTTCTTGGGAGTAATATTATCTACCGTAGCATTTCAAATAGCAATAGTAGAATTGTTGGCAACATTTCCTGATACAGTTCTGTGGTGAGAAGTTTGGTTGTAATATTTTGCTAAATACTAAACCTAAAATATATTACTAAAACTAAAAACATGTATTCAATCATTTTCAATTTTTTTATTGTTGTTATAGACATAAAGGGGTATACTAAATATTTAAATTAAAAAAAAGACTTGGATAGCAAATTGAAATTCATAAAATTGGTTATCCCATTTGAAAAATAATGAAGAACAAAGACGGTAGCTTTAAAGGTTGATTAAAAAGAAAATAAAGAAAAATAATGAAGATCGAAGATCAAAATAGGAATTTATATTAAAAAAAAAAAAAAGAAGAAGATCAAAATAGGCTAAAATCTGGACAAAGTAAACGACACAAATTGAAATAATTTGATTCATGTTATGGATAGAGGTGGAAAGGATGAATCTAATGATTCTCTTTCTCTGTGTGGATTGGTTTCATCTAAATTTGGAGCATATCATCCAATGTTATCTGATTTATTCCATTGAGCAACTCAAAAAACACATAAACCTGCACAAAAGAACAGGAAAAATTAAATAAAAGAATTTTTTTTTTTATCATTATCCGTAAATACCAGTAATAGAGATTGTCAAGAAGCTGACAATCCGATAGTCTACAATGTAACTTTTCACACACTCAATTGCTACTGGAAAACCCAGCATAACGGGAGAGGAAAAGAGTATATATATATAGTGTCTTAATTGTCGCTGTTCTTTTGAAATGCATTCCTATTCAATCAAGCAAGCAAAGGAGATGAAGTTGCTAAGAATCATGATGGCCCTAGAGGTCCAGATATGGCATAAAAGTTGATCCTTTTCTTTTGGGATAAAATCTGAGGAGCCTATAGAAGATTTTAAGCAGAATCAAGCAGCTGAAGCTCTCTCGCTTGTTTATTTAATTTTAGGGTGTTTTGCTAGCAAATTCTACCTATTTTCCTATGTTCATTTCCATTATAAAGGTTTAAATTTACAAGGAATAATATTTTAACAAACACCTCAGAGCAACTGCCCATTAACTTTATTGGGTATGATATGCCATTTGGTACTAATCCCAATGTGTATTCAACACCGCTCATACATTTTAACAGTGGAAATCAGTGTGCTGAATGAAATACGTATATCAAGAACAAGTACCAGAGATGCTCTGTAAGATGAGGTATCTGCAAAAACTTATCAAAAAACTTACAGTTCTCACAGCTTATCTCTGTAAGATGAGGTATCTGCATCTGCACCACAAATCACGGAGCTCTCCACAGAATCACTTTCAAGATTCGACCTTATCAAGCAAATTTTCCACTGCTGCTTCACTAAACAGTTAACAAACCATTACTCATATTCCTGTGCACTTATGCGTGTTCTCCAAAACATGAGACAAAATGGAGACCACACAGTCGTAAATAAAAACCAATCAGGTCTCACTGTTTGAACAGGAACAGGAAACAAAACAAGATTAGCCCTAAAAGTAGTTTTCTTTGTGGAAAACAATATTTCTCTACTTTGTTGCTATATGAAGAAACACAATAATGCCTTAAGCATGGAATAAGATACCCTCTTAACATAAAGTGCACGAATTTGATTAGAATATCCACTGGTTGGTTAGTAAGATACTCATGCTGTCCCATAATACACTTGCCTTCATCACCCTACATTTGTATTCTACAACAATTATCACTTAGCCATCCAGACGCTCCTATATCTGAAAACCCAGAAATGTGCCAGAAAATCTTCTATTATTTATACATGCAAATAAACCAGGACATATTGATATGATATGTTTTGTTGTCATAACATAACCAAGCTACAAAAATGTCTTCAACCAAACCCATCAGAAATTTAGAGGCATTCTATTCAGCCGATGGCTCAACTTTTTTCCTTACAAACAGCTTCCCAATATCTTCTGTCACAATGTTGCTCCTGTCCAATATCCAACAACAATATTTTATTAACTGAAATTCAATTAGAGAATTTCACAATCTTAACAAATGAGCATGCCGTAATACTTTTCAATATTAATTCTACTGACCACTGTTTTCAATAAATGTTTTGTCAAAAACATAAGATCAAGAACAAAAATAAATTCAATTACCAAGGTTCTCTGCTATATGCCTTTTGACAACCACCATCAGCCATCTCAAGCATCAAGCTAAATATTTATAAGGAAATGAAATTGATATTGCTTTAGCAATTCAATTGAAATTAGACACTCAATACTATAAGTGGCCAGTAAGATAGTATTGAGTGGGAAAGGAGGGTTAAGATAGTGAAATGATAAATCATGGAATTACAATTAGTGTTCTTGATGGTATGATTGCAGATGTTAAACAATTTCAGATGAAAGTGAGAAAAAAAAAATATACAAAGAGAAAGAGATGAAGATGTGAAAGAAGAAGGGAGGGGTAAAATAGGGAGAGAGAGAGAGAAGTTAACCTCTTGAAGAGGGAGCCAAAGGTCAAAAAGGTGAGTCAACGGTAATAGTGGCCATGGATGTAATTTAGTGTAAAGTTCAGTGGCTTTTATGTTATGTTTTGAAGTTCAGTGGCTGTACTGTGAAAATGGGCAAAGTTCATTGGCCATGGGTGCAATTTACCCATCATATTACTACTTCTAAAACATGAAATATTCTACTCATAATTCAAATTTACTAAAGATGGCTGAGATGGAATGTTTAAAAATTAAAACTAAAAATCAATATGCATAAAAAATTCAGAAATTCCCAAAAATTTGAACTTAGTGACATGCAAGTTTTTACAGAAATCAATTATTTGGTTTCAACATAATAATGATAATATGATATCTCTAAGATTCGTAAAGGAAAAAGGTGAAGACGATTTTTATTCACCACCTACTAGATGCAGAAGCAAGGATAAATAGACATAATACAATTTTCTTCAAGTTACCGCCACTCTACTCCTATCCATAAGTTTTTTTTTTCCTTTTTTGAGCATCACTCCTATTGATAATATGTTATCATAAATTTGAACTACTGCATGTCATAATCTAATTCAAAAAGATCACATCTTTAAGTGTTCTGTACTTTGCAATGTCATCCACCACCCCAACACCATCCAAATTTGTCCCTTAATAAGCACACTCCTCTAGAAGAAATACACCCAAAAGGTCACAATACATTGGGTAGAAACTGTATGGTATCTTATACACAAAAATCGCCAACGTAATATGTTTAGCATTAACCTATATCGATAGCTCGGATTGTATCTCTTGAACTTCCATTTGTAATTTATATTGAAACAGGTCAATCAAAATCAAAAGCTCATGTTTCGAGACAGGTTGCTTAATTTATATTAACAAAATGCTATCATAGCTGAAGACAGGTCAGGTTGACTTTTTATATTTCAACAGTAGCACGTTAATTTCTTTTCTGATATATTGTTAACCTTGGGAATCCAAAAGGCAGTGCCACTATTCAAGCGCCATTATGTTCACAATATGATGTGATGAAAACCCCGATTTATATACAATACATGCTAAGAGATCATATAAAAACATAAAAGTCATTATAATCATCACTGGTTAATTAACAGGTAAAAGCATCTAAAATTGATGGAAACTAGAGCCTACAGTAGTTAATTAGTGAGTGAACATGCACATAGAAGACATTAAAGACATCAATGAAGAACAATTTAATACAACTCACCTCCCAGTTAGTTGAGGGGGGACTAGCATGCCACCACCAGTATCTGGAACAGTTTTTGTATTTCGTAGCGACCCTTTTGGTACTTTGCTACGGGTTAAAACAGAAGGTAATTCATTGGAGTCCCTTTTGCGTGATGCACTCTCAGCCATAGCAACTGCAACTCGAGAAGCATGATCAGTTCCAGTTAGTAACGAAACAGTTGGTGAATTCAACAGTAGAGAAGCATCAGGAAGCTTCAGAAAGGAAGGTGCTGAAGTGTTTGAAGCATTTTCTGGCTGTTGATTCACTCGTGGCCCAGATGTCCTGTACATTGCACAAAAACTAAATTAAGAATGACTGTAAAATAAGGATATACACATTGGTAAACCAATAAAATTCTATTACCCATCTGGAAATTGAATAACATAATAATATCACGGAAATCAATACCCAGAACACCAAACACAAAATTTAAAAGATTTAAATTCTACAACCCTCCAAGAAACTCGAAATTCATCCCATTCAGGACATTCACAAACAGCAGACTCTAACCAAAAAAAAAACTACCATTTGACTTTATATTAGACAGGAAACTTGAGTTTATTATAGTTTAGTATTTCTGGATTATGAGATGAAGTTGCTACTACCAAATCAATTTGAAGTGAAAAACAACTTCTTTTAACTTGTCGTACAAAAAGCAATGAAGGAGAAGCCATTCCAGGTAGGGTTTCAACAACTTATTAAAATTAGATAAAGCTGAAATTAAGTAAATAAAGAAAAGACAATTACAGAGTATCACGAGGGATTGTAGAAAACGAAGAAGGTCCTTGCTTTGGAATTTGTGTTTCGTTTCGGGATTTCTCTTCTTCTCTATTTTCTTCATCCTCCGGCACGTCGTCGTCTGATGAAGAGGCGTAATCTACTAGTGACATCTCGCTCTCTGAAAAGTCAGACCACGTCCTCCTATATGCTTTCAGCCTTCGCCGTCGTCGTCGTCTCTATTTCAGTTATACAACGCTTTCACCGTCGTTTAACATTGAATTTCTGTTGTATTTTATTCAGTACCCAAAAGTGGAGAGTTTGATAATCTTTCAAATTATAGCATATTTTTCGGGTAAATTACACTCATGGCCACTGAACTTTACCCATTTTCATATTATGGTCACTGAACTTCATTTCATCCCAGTATGGCCACAGAACTTTACACTTTTTAACACCAGTGGGCACTCAACGTCTCAAAACGACCGTTGACGGTTAAAAATAAAAAATCCAAATCATTAATAATATTTTAAGAAACTTTAATTCTTGAAAATTTTCGTTTTAAGGTCATTTAGGTGTTGTTTGGTTAGGAGAGAGAAAGTAGATTTTTAGAGAGAGAAAGCTCCAAGAAATGTGATTTTCAAAAATAAAAATTGTGGTTTCATGGTAAATATCGTTCTGAACAACTTTAATTCTTGAATATTTTCATTTTGAGGTCGTTAACGATCGTTAACGGTCATTTTGAGAAGTTACTTAAAATTGAGTAGCCACTGGTGTTAAAAAATGTAAAGTTCAGTGGCCATACTGGGAAGAAATGAAGTTCAGTGGATATAATGTGAAAATGAGTAAAGTTCAGTGGCCATGGGTGTAATTTACCCCATATTTTTCCTTTTTTAATTAACCTATTCTTTTGTTTTTCCTTTCGGCTAATTATAAATCTAGCCAAACTAGGAGGAGTCATTTATATATCTAACCCACTTTGCTTTCATTTTACCAAATTAGACCATTTCATCCACTTTGGACAAAATTACTCTTAGTTATATTGATCGATGGATCGATTTCTGATATCAATCGTTAACGATTTTTGAAGTATTATGTTCAATTTCCCGTAGAAATGAAATGTTTTTAGCTTATATGCATGTTTTTCTCGTTGGTATTGCCTCTTTCTTCATCTATAATGGTTTCGTTTCAATTTTCTCAATTTTCCACCATTTTTCTTCATTGTTGTCGCATTTGTGACGAATTTGCGATGAAATGCGATAAATTTCGTCACAAATGCGACAACAATGGAGAAAAATTGAGGAAAATGGTGGAAAATATAGAAAATTGAAACGATACCATTACAGATGAAGAAAGAGGCAAAACCAGCGAGAAAAGCAAGCGTATAAGCTAAAAACATACCATTTCTACGGGAAATTGAATATAATACTTCAAAAATCGCTAACGATTAATATTAGAAATCGAAGAAGAAGAAGAAGAAGAAGAAAAAGAAGAAGATCCATTGATCAATAGAACTAAGGGTAATTTTGTCCAAAATAGATGAAATTGGCTAATGTGGTAAGATGGAAGCAAAGTGGGTTAGATATGTAAATGACTCATCTTGATTGGGCTAGTTTGTAATTAGCCCTTTTCTTTTTCTCTTAACGGAGCGTTTAGTATTATATTGAGATAAGGATAAGGATAAAGGTTGTAACAGAGATAAGGATAAAAATATGATAGTCGAGAATTATTATTCAATATTTGGTATAGGGATAAAGATAAAATAATACATTTTACTATTTTAACCTTATTTAAACTACATAACATTAATTTGAGGGATAAGATGAACTTTTCCATCATTTTAAAATCGCAAGAGTTTATCCCACCTCCTTATACCACCCCCCTCTTGGATATACTAACCTATCTCTAAAACAAACATGAGATAACTCGTCTCGGTTTTTTTTATCTCTATCCCCGTGTCTTTATCTCCTCTAACAAATACCCCCTAAGAGAAAAAATCACTCAACTAAGAAAAAAGCATTTACATAAAACACTCTCTAAAAAAAACTAGCAATACAATAAAAAGATTAGTATTAGGATAAAAATAACGAGCTAATTACTAGTAGAATATCAATACTTTTTTTTTCTCTGCTGTTGAGAGCAGCCACTCCTCTTGAGAATTTCTTTGCCTTGTGCGGTTACGGTTTCTAGCATTTCCAGTTATCTCTTTCTCACAGTTTCTCTCCTCCATCTGTCCGTCGGGATCCCTGTGCTTTTGGCCGGTTATCCCCCTTCGCACTCTTGATCGTGTTTTGTCCATCTCATCCATATCACAGCCACATCGTGTAGTCTTCGGTTACTCGGTATGGAAGAACAGTTACAGCAACTTACAATAGTGGATGATGGCTTTGAGTTTGAGGCGGGACCAATTGGGAATGAGGCAATTGAATATAAATGGTGTCTGGTGGGTTCGTTGGTGACTGATCGCAACTTCAATTTTGAGATTTTTAAGCATCGAATGGATAGCATCTGGAGACCAGGTAAGGGTCTGACGATTTATGAGCTTGGGGAAAAATTAATCATGTTTCGTTTTCATCATCCTTATGATCTTAAGTGGGTTATCGACAATTGTCCTTGGACCTTCGACAACTAGGGCTGTAAACGAGTCGAGCGGCTCATGAGCAGCTCGACGCTCGGCTCGGCTCGATTTCTAAACGAGCCGCTCGTGAACACGATTTTTAGGCTCGATTCGTAAACGAGACGAGCTTGAGCAGGCCAAAGCTCGGCTCGAAAGCTCGTGAACAAGCTCGGTATAATGTTAATGAACAAGCTCGATAAAAGCTCGTGAACAAACTCGATAAAAACTCATTTAAATAATATTATATCAAATTAAAAATGAGAAGGTAGAAATATAGCCAAATTCATACAATACATAGAAATTATAACTGAAGCCCATTCGCTTTTTCCCATATAACTTAAAAGCCCATTTAAAAATGCTTTTTATTTTGATTTCAACTTAAGCCCATATACCATACTAATGACTAAGTCTTGCTAACTATCTAGGGTTTTTTCACTCTTGAACAAAGACTTCTTTGCTCTCACTTCTCTTCTTCCGCCGCCCAACCTCTTAAGCTTTCTCTCTGTCGCACAAGAACATTCGACGACGACCATCTGTTTGCTTGAGTTCCGCCAGTCAAAGCTTCCATGACCTCTGCATATTACGAATCAGTGTTAACAGGTGATCATCTACTCATCAATCAACAATTGCTATGAGTGATTTGAATCCTCAACCTCTGCATGTGTTTTTTTTCTTCTTTGAAGGATGAGTGATTTGTATGTTTTCATGATTTTGTTTAGTGATTTGGATATTCTCAAGCTCTGATTCATTTTATTCATTCTATTTCCATGATTTTGTTCGGTGATTTGTCTATTTTCATGATTTTGATGGGTGATATTAGGAACTAATAATAGAAACTGCTAAAAGAATTTTAAAACGAGCCATTCACGAGCCTTAAACGAGCTCGGTTCATGAGCCTTAAATGAGCTCTGCTCATGAACCTTAAATGAGCTCTGCTCATGAGCAGCTCGTTTGCTCACGAGCTGCTAAACAATCCGAGCTCGAATAGATATCTGAGCTCGATAGAATTCTGTCGAGCCGAGTTCGAGCAGGCCAAAGCTCAGCTCGGCTCGGCTCGGCTCGTTTACAGCCCTATCGATAACCATCTGTCAATTCTGTATTCGCTGAAAGAAGGAGAAGACCATGTTATTGCTCCATTGACTCATGTTAATTTCTGGGTTCAAGTTCATGGACTCACACATAATTTGTTTACTGAGACGGTGGCTAGAGCACTTGGAAACTTTATCAGTTCCTTTTTTGTTATGGATCCTAAGAACACGTGGACGAATGAGCAGAGCTACCTTCGACTGAGAGTTTGTTTGGATATTCGGCAGTCATTGCAAAAAGGGGAGAATGTAAGGAGGTGTGGAGGTGAGTGGCTGCACTGTATTTTCAAATACGAAAAACTACCCACCTTCTACTTCATTTGTGGTTTAATTGGGCATTTGGACCGTCATTGTGATATCCATTTCTGCAGTAAGGAAGAAGAGCTTGTTCGAGCCTGAGATGTCTCCATTAAGGCTCCCTTGCAACGTTGACACTTATTAGGAGGGGAGAGATGGATGAAAGAGAAGGCTAACAGTGGGGCAGATAGTGTCAATGTATCATTCAGGGAGGCAAGAGGCAGTACCTCAGGTCATTTGAAACACCCTGAACCTAGACAGAATCTCCGTCACCTTTCGCGGAATTTTGAAGTCAGTATTTTTTATCAAGGAATAACAGAGGATTCTTCAATCAGCAGCAAGCAGTCGGAGGTGGGGCTGGAAGTGGGAGAAGAAAGGAAAAGGAGAAGGGAGCGGAGAGCCTGGCGAGCCCTTAGTCAATTAGAACTATTTTGGAAGTAGTCATTCAAACGATGGAAGTGGATCCTCTTCCTCAAGTTCTGAAAGGCAAAAATGTTAGTAAGGATGTCGAATAGGAGCAGGTTAATCCTAATATTTAGGCAAAGACTAAGCAGGAATCCATTAAGGCGGACCAATCGGTCTGCCCAAAGAAATGAAAGTATTCACCAGGAACTGTCGGGGTCTAGGCAACACCAGGACAATTCTCATTTTGTATAAGCTCATTCGAGTTCATAGGCCTGACTTATATCTTTGTATGAAACATTAGTCTGTCTGTCTCGTATTAAGACTATTCGGCTCAAGATTGGATATGAAGGTTGTTTTGCAGTTGATCGAAGTGCGATGAGTGGAGGGATTTGTGCTTTTTGGAATAAGGATATTTTGTGTTCCTTAATTTCTTTCTCAGCAAATCACATTGATTTGACAGTGAAAGATAGTAGGGAAGGTGATTGGCGCCTCACTGGTTTTTATGGTTGTCTAGAGAGAGCTAGATGAAGGACTTCTTGGGGTTTTCTTAGGAACCTTGTTGCCGACTCTCCCCTACCATGGGCTATATTAGGGGATTTGAATGATTTACTTGTTCATAGTGACAAGAAAGGTCTTATTGATCACCCGGAGTGGTGTTTCAGGGGGTTTCGTGATACTTTAGCTAATTGTGGACTCATCGACATTCCCCTGTAGAGCTACCCGTACACTTGGATCCGGCACTAGGGGAAGCCAAATGAGGTACATAAGAAGCTTGATCAGAGTCTTTGTACCGCTATGTGGCAACTGCGATTCCCTGATAATTTTTGTAAAAATGTTATTGAACCTACGTCTGATCATTCTCCCATAATTCTTCATACTTCACATAATACCACATTACCTAATCACCGACAGTTCCATTTTGAACAGCACTGGATTTGAGATGAGGAGCTTCAAGGGGTGGTTACTGAAGCTTGGGGTTCGACAGGGCATATTGTTTTGGACTCACGTGGCAGCAGCACTAACTAGATGGGGCAGATAGCGCGGGATGAATTTCAGGAAGAAAATTGGTGAGCCACGACTTGTGCAATTACGCAGTACATGGGGTCAAACAGATGTAGATAACTATGAAGCGACTCGGTCGGCAATTGTATGACTTATGGTTCAGGAGGAGGATCATCAGAAACAAAGGGCGAAAGTATTATGGCTTCAGGAGGGTGATTTGGATACCCGGTTTTATCACTCTTTCACAAATGGCAGACAGAAGCAAAATCATCTAACACAACTCAAAAATGCTGACGGAGATTGGGTGGATGACACATTTGGGATGGGTCGGATTGTTGTAATGTACTTTAAGCCAATTTTCTTTGACAGTACTTGTGACTGGTGGGAGGTAGTGGATTTGATTCAACCTCAGGTCTCAGATTGGGATAATGAGCAGTTGTTGAGACCTCCTAGAAAATGCGAATTCAAGAGGGCCTTGTTTGACATGCATCCAAACAAAGCTCCAGGCCCTGATGGGTTTAATCCTGGGTTTTATCAACACTTCTGGGACCTTATTGGAGATTATATTTTCACCTTTGAGTTGAAATGGTTTGAGCAAGGTACGTTCCCCTCTGATCTAAACAATACCACTCTCATTCCTAAATGTGAAAACCCTACTACTATGACTGAGCTCCACCCAATTGCATTTAGTAATGTTCTGTTCATAATTTTCTCCAAAGTCTTATCTAATAGATTGAAAGTGCTTAAATATAATTTTGGGAAATTAATTTAATGGTTGTATACGGCTAGTAGTAATAAGAACCTAATGGGTCACATATAAGACTTGGAACCAAAAAGATGAATGGATATTAATTAATTGATGGAAGCCCAACTAAGTCCACTAAAACCCAAATATAAGAGGAGGGGGGGGGGGGCGAAAATCCATGTGTTAGACACATGTGGGATTAATTTAATTTTGACAATTTTAATTAGATTATAATTGTGGATTAAATTAATTGTAGGATAATTTAATTAGAAGGTTTATTGTGATCATATTAATTCTAATTATTATCCTATTAAATAAGTTAATATTATCTTATAATTAATATTTGGATATAATTATAGATAATAATAAATAAGAGTTTTATTCTGGATACAACTCTTAATTAATAACCTAATTCTATCTAACTAGGGTTTAGATACAAGAGGTTATAAATACTCCTCCCCCTTGCATATTTCGACCAAGCCAACACCATCCCGAGGAGAGAGAAATTCGACCCCTACCGTAGAGGATCGATTTTCCACCGCTTGCTTCCATTCAATTGATTTTATCTCTTTCTCTTTATCCTTGATCTTGTGTTGATTTATTAGAGGCAATATATTTTGGTTGCTATTCATCGGTTGAGATTCTAACTTGTTTGATCTTGTCTTTTGGTTTGTGCTCGTGAACTCGGAACTAGAGTTGAGGGCACTACGCTAGCAACAGTAGATAGTTCTTCTAAAAGATATTTCCTTCTATCCCTCTTTGTATGAAATAAAGATTAACGGAACTTGGTTTAAGGAAATAGGTTAAAAAATTTATATTTCCGCTGCCAAACGTTTGCCTATTTTCCTTCAAATTGATGGTGAAATTGGGGGTTGTTGAAAGATGGGTCAGTTTGATTATGCAAAGTGTGTCCTCTGGTCAATATATGATTAAAGTTAATGATCAACTGGTGGGCCCCATGTATCCTAAAAGGGGGTTGAGGCAAGGCGATCTCCTATCCCCATATTTATTTCTGCTTTGTGTTGAAGGATTGACCTCACTGATGTCTGAGGTGGAGAAAAAGGGGTTGCGGTATGGTTGTCGAGTTACCAGATATGCTCCGACGGTCTCACACTCGGAATCCCATTTGCCGAAATCCTCCGAAAGTAGGGTAATCAGGTTCCATAGTCGCTCACAAGTTGCCAACTTCATAAGGTAGCATAATAACCTGTACTCCAACACTTATAATCCAGGGTGGATGAATCATCCTAACTTTTCTTGGAGCAACACTCAGAATCCGGCACTTACCAGGCCACCCGAGTTCCAACCGCCAAACATACTTAGTAGCCCCCACACCATCCATCTTAGAGGCAGCAACATCAAAGAGAGAAGGTGAAAATGGAAGTCAAACTTCTCAAGCTAGTATCTAGCATGGAGGGGCGTTAATCCAATACAAAGAACTTCTGTAAACGTTTGGAGACTCAGTTGAGTCAACTCACCAAACTACTAGCAGAGCGTCCACTAGGTAATATTTCAACTAATACAGAGCATAGCTCGAAAGAGCAAGTCAATGCCATCACCCTATAAAGTGGCAAATAGGTAAGCGAATCTGTTGAAGCTGCTCGTTGAGCTAATGAAGCAGCTCACCAAGCTGCTCATACAGATTCAATAAACTCTGCTCCTGAGGCTCAGGTAAGTGGTTATATCCCACCTACATCCAACATATCTTCTGATCCTCCTAAGACTCACTTGTTTTCCATCATAATGTGCAACATACACCGGTTAAAATACTATTTCCTCAAAAGGTTGCACAAACAAAAGATCGACAAACCATATCTTAAGTTCTTAGATATCTTCAAGAAACTTCAGATTGAATTACCGTTTGCTGAGGCATTGGAAAACATGCCCATAGATGCTAAATTTTTGAAGGACATCTTATCTAAGAAGTGAAAACTAGAGGATCATGAAACAGTTAAATTAACCGAATGGGGATTCACCATCCTATTGAAAAAGCTACCGACTAAATAGAAAGATTCGGGTAGCTTTAGCATTCCATGCACAATAGGGAGTACCTAATTTGATAAAGCCCCATGTGATTTAAGGAAAAGTATTAATCTAATATCACTTTCTGTTTTTAGGAAATTGGGCCTGAGGGAGCCGAAACCGACCTCCATCTCACTCTAGCTAGCTGATCATTCGATCAAATATCCAAGTGGAGTAGTTGAAGACTTGCTGGTTATGGTGGATATATTCATATTCCCCGCCGATTTTGTGGTATTAGATATAGAGGAAGATAAAAAAGTACCTATCATCCTTAGTAGGCCTTTTCTTACAATCGAATGCGCTCTTATCAACGTCCAAAAAGGTAAACTCATTCTGAGAATGCAAGAAGAGGAAATTACTTTCAATGTCTTCAAGTCTCTGAAGCATCTTATGATGTCGATGAAGGAAAATAGGCAAACACAGGCACATTGAAAATATAATTTTTTTATCTATTTCCCTTAACCCAAGATCTGTTAAACGTTATTTCATATAAAGAGGGATAGAATGAAATACCTTTATTGACGATCTATTACAGTTGCAAACAAAGTGCCCACAACTCTTAATCCCAAGTTTCACGAGCACAAATAAAAACAAACAAGTAAATGATTAGAATACAACCGATGAATAGCAATAAAAAAGTTTGTCTCTAATAAATCAACACAAGATCAAGGATAGAGAAAACGAAGATAGGAATTAATCGAATCAAGACGGTATGAACTTTTCTTCCTCTTTTCTTCTGTTGGCCGAATCCTACACTAGCTAATTAGTGTGTTGGCCGAAATTCTCAAGTGGGGGTATATTTATAGCCTCTTAATTCCAATCCCTAGTTAGATTGAATTAAAACACTTAATTAGAGTCCTATTCCAAATAGCACTCTTATTTAGATAATATTAATATTATCTATAATTATATCTAAATATAAATAACATTTATATTATTTATTTGTGATAAAATAATAATTAGGGATATAATTAAATTAAATCACCTAACTAATTTAACCATAATTATAATTATCTAAATTAATTAATTAATCAAATTTGATATACAGTACATTATATATATATATTAGATAGGATAATATTTCCTCAATTAGGGATGTAATCAAATTAAATCTCCTAACTTATTTATCCTACAATTAATTTAACCATAATTATAATCCGATTATAATTATCTAAATAAATTAACTAAATTTCGGCCCCCTTTATTTATCCATTTTTATCACTCCATTCAATAATTACTATCTTGCCCTCTTTTGGTTCCAAGTCTTATGTGTGACCCATTAGGTTCTTATTGCTACTAGTCGTATACATTTATTGAATTAATTTCCAAAATTACATTCAACCTATTGTATATCGGAATGAGTGTGCGGACTGTGAATAGCAAAATCATAAACATCCCCCCAAAGCCATAAGTGAAGGAAAATAGGCAAACGTTTGGCAGCGGAAATATAAAATTTTAACCTATTTCCTTGAACCAAGATCCGTTAATCGTTATTTCATACAAGGAAGGATAGCAAGAAATACCTTTTGACAAACTATCTACCGTTGCTAGCGAAGTGCCCTCAACTCTAGATCCGAGTTCACGAGCACAAAACAAAACACAAATTAAACGATATTAGAACTCAACCAAATAATAGCAATCAAGATAGATTACCTCTAATTAATCAACACAAGATCAAGGAATAAAAGAAAGAGATGAAAATCAATTGATCGGAAGCAAGCGGTGACAATCGATCCACTACGGTAGGGGGCTCGAAATTTCACTCTCCGGGATAGCTTAGGTTCGCCGAAATTCTTAATGACAGTGGGTATAAATAGCCTCTTGTATCTAAACCCTAGTTAGACAGAATTAAGTTATTTAGTAAGAGTTATATTCGGAATAATACTCTTATTATTATTATCTATAACTATATCTAAATATAAAGATAATAATAACTTATTTGATAGGATAATAATTAGAAGCAATTTAATCTCAATAAACCTCCTAACTTAATTATCCTATAATTAATTTAATTCACAATTATAATCTAATTACAATTTGTTAAAATTAAATTAATTTCTTATGTGTCACAACACATAAAAAATTGCCCCCCTCCTTAAATGGGCTTTAGTGGACTTAGTTGGGCTTCCATCAATTAATTAACATTCATTTCTCTTTTGGGTTCCAAGTTTTATGTGTGACCCATTAGGTTCTTATTGCTTCTAGCCGCATACAACCATTAAATTAATTTTTCAAAATTACATTCAATCTTTGTATAATGGAATAAGTGCGCGAACTGTGATTGGCAAATCCGAAACATTCCCCTAGAGCTATAAGAAGACAGGTTGATTCCGTCGTTGACCTTTTCGTATTAGTTACAGTTATAATACGATCCTTTACCAGCTACATCCTTGAACAGAATCTTATGACTATGGATTATGTCAAGTCACATATAGTGAGACGTTTGTTTTACTTGTACAGGCCGAGTTAACTCCGAATAGATAGGTTAAGTGAAATCTCCATTTCAAGTCTTAAGCTATCACCTTGCAAGGATTTAGAGTCAAGTCTTCCACAAGAGATCCTTGGACGCATCTCCTATTTATCAGGAGTGACAAATGCTCAATCCAATGTTAACTACCCCGCAATTACTTCATGTGATACCCAACGTCTGCCGAACATACCCCAGAGTCATCCCTGTTATGGATCGTGTTAGAACAGGATCAAAGCATCACGTTCCATAATCCAGAATCACTAATTAACATTCCTTTGAGTCTGAGGATTACTTATACCTATTAATACCAATGAGATGAACAAGTGATAAGGATAAATCTATCCACCCTATTATCTCAAGTCGGGTCCCCAATCCTAATGAACTCTTTCACTGGATCCATGTAATTGTCCAGATATGTAGATCAGCTCTCTTTCTCGACAGAAAACATTGTTACATGCAAGTCTCAACAGTGTTATGTCAATCCCTATTCAAAACATATCACTTGACTTGGGGTGGTTTTAAGTTTATTAGTTTATTATAATGTTTTGTCTCACTTCATGCTTGTATGAACACTTTATAATCACTTTAAATAAACTTAGGGATTTCCTTTTATTTAGACTTATTTAGTTCTTTAAAAGTAGTTGCCTTTATACAGTTATGAAACCATATCTTATTAAAACAAATGACATACAGAATAATTCATTTACAGTAGGTTTATATCCTAGAACAATTGTTTATAGGACACTAAACCCCAACAATATGAAGATAGGTTGCTTCTGTCGTTGACCTTTCCGTATTAGGTCAAGTATAATTCGATCCTTCACCAGCTATATCCTTGAACGAATCTCGTGACTATGGATAGTGGCAAGTCACATATAGCGAGACGCTCATTTTACTTGTTCAGGTAAAGTTGACTCCGAACAGATAGATTAAGTGAAATCTCCATTTCGACTCTTAATATATCACATTGTAAGGATTTAAAGTTAAGTCTCCACAAGCAATCATGGATATATCTCCCATTTATCAGGAGTGATGAATGCTCAATCTAATATTAACTATTCCGCAATTACTTTGTGTGATACCCAACGCTTGCCTGCACACACCCCAAGATCCTTCCTGTTATGGATTGTGTTTGAACAGAGTCAAAGCATCACACTCCATAATCCAGAATCACTAATTAATATTTCTTTGAGTATGAGGATTACTTATACCTACTAATACCAATGTGATAAACAAGTGACATAAGATAAATCTATCCATCCTGTTATCTCAAGTCGGGTTCCTAATTCTAATGAACTCCTTCACCGGATCCATGTAACTATCTAGATATCTCCATATCTAAAGCTTGTGAGATCAGCTCTCTGTTCATAACAAAAGACACTATTACATGCAAGTCTCAACAGTATTATGTTAATCTCATAAACACATTACTTGACTTAGGGTGGTTTTAAGTTTATTAGCTTATTACGAGGTTTGGTCTCCCTTCATGCTTGTATGAACACTTTATAATCAATTTAAATAAACTTCAGGATTTTCTTTTATTTGACTTAATTAGTTCTAAAAGATGAATGCCTTTATATAGTTAAACATACTATATCTTATTAAAACAAATGATATAAAAGAACAATTCATTTATAAATAGTTTATATCCTACAACAATTGTCTATAGGACATAAAACCCCAACAGTCCAAGCCTACAACTTCCTGGATCTTTCGAACGTCATCACAAAGGATTCATTTTAAGAAGGTGCGCTAGAGGAGCTGATATCAGACCCTGCTCATTGATAAGACGAAGTAACTCGATGAGTTATTCCTGAAGAGGAACACCTCATTGCCGCACAACAAGAAGGGTTGCTCATAAGCCAACTAAAGCCCACTAAGACAACGGACTAGGTTCGACAACTAGAAAAGGACAATCAGACTAAACAGAAATCATCCCATGAGGAGCCTCTTATTCTAGAACTTAAACCTCTACTTTCGCATTTTAAATATGTTTATTTGTCTCCCCCTCATCTTTACCCGTTATAATTTCTACTCATTTGACAAGTAAAATGGAAGAGGAGCTTATGGCGGTGCTCAAGAAGCACAGAAAAGCAATAGGGTGGCAGATGTCTAACATAAAGGGGATAAGCCCAAAAATATGCATCAACAAAATCTTCATGGAGGAGCAGGTAAGACTGTCGATTTAGCCCCAAAGACGACTCAACCCGAAATTAAATAAGGTCGTTAAGAGTGAGTTCATCAAACTCTTAGATGCCGATATCATTTACCCTATCTCATATAGTCCTTGGATAAGTATGGTCTAAGTAGTGCCAAAGAAGAAAGGATGATGGTAATGATGAAAGAAAAAGAGGAACTGATTTCTGTAAGAAAGGTCACCGGATGGTGCATGTGCGTAGACTACCGGAAGTTAAACGATGCCACTCAAAAATACCACTTCCATCTACCATTCGTTGATCAAATGCTTGAGATGATGGAATGTAATCTCTTTTTCTGTTGTTAAGATGGGTACTCCAGTTATTTGCAAATTATTGTTGATCCCTTGGAACAAGAGAAAACTACCTTTACATGTCATTATCACACATTTGCATATAGACGAATGCCTTTCAGATTGTGCAATGCATCGACCACCTTCCAAAGGTGTATGATGGCCATATTTTCTGATATGATTGAGGAGTTCATGGAGGTATTCATGGATGGCTTTTGTTTTTGGGTCATCATTTGACAGTTGCTTGCAAAAATCTGGAAAAAAGGCTCCAAAGATGTGAAGACACCAACCTAATCTTAAAATTGGGAGAAATGTCAATTTATGGTGCAGGAATGGATCGTGTTGGGGCACAAAATTTCATATAAGGGGATAGAGGTTGATCCGTCTAAAATATAAGTAATAGATAAGCTATCTCCCCCTAGTACTGTGAAGACAGTGCGGAGTTTTCTAGGGCATGCTGGTTTCTATAGACGCTTCATAAAAGACTTTTCTAAGATATCTAAACCACTTACCCAACTCCTCATGAAAGATGCACCTTTTGACTTCACTAAAGAGTGCATAAAAGCCTTCAACCTACCTAGAGATAAGTTAGTTAAGGCTCCAATTATTATTAGCCCGGATTGGGATCTCCCATTCGAGTTAATGTGTGATGTGCGTGATAGCTTAGTAGGAGCGTGTTTAGGCCAAAAAAGAGGTAATATTTGTCAATATATAATCTATGCTAGTAAGACTCTAAATTAGGCTCAACAAAATTACACAACTACAGAAAAAGAGCTTCTAGCAGTTGTTTTTGCGTTTGATAAGTTTCGCTCATATCTTGTACTTCCAAAGGTAATAGTTTATACTGACCATTCTACTTTGAAGTACTTGCTATCTAAACAGGATGCAAGGTCACGCTTAATCAAGTGGGTTCTTCTTCTACAAGAGTTCGACATAGAGATTCGAGATAAGAAAGGTGTAGAAAATCAAGTGGCTGATCACATTTCACGTCTCGAACTAAAGGAGGGAGAGGCACCTTTCGAGAGCGATATCCTTGAGACATTCTCGGATGAGCACCTTATATCTCTAACTAGTTCAAATATACCATGGTATGATGATTTTGCTAATTATCTTGCAGGTGGCATCTTCCTAACAGACATAACATATCAATAAAAATGAAAGTTTTTGCATGACATTAGGCAATACTTATAGGAAGAACCATATCTCTTCAAGAGGAAAAAGGAAGTTTTCCAATTCTAAAGATTCCAAGAAGAACAAGGGCATTAAGCCAAGTCAATAAAAATAAGAAGTCGAAAGGAAATTCCATCAATGTGGTAAAGAAGGGAATTGAAAGAGGAACTGTAAGAACTACTTAAACTCTCTCAATAAGAAGGGTCATGATGGTGCTTTTACATTCAACTAAGGGATAGCTAATTCAACTTACGTGTAGGAATGTCACCTAGGCTATATAAGTGGGAAACACATGTCTAAGCTGCATCAAGATGGGCTTGTAGACTCAGTTGATTTTGGCACATGTGAATCTTGTTTAAAGTAAATATGACAAAGACACCCTTTAGAAATAAAGGAGAATGTGTATCAAACACTCTAGGACTAATACATGATGTATGTGGTCCCGTGACAACATAAGCAAAAGAAAGGTTTATTTACTTCATTAGATTCATCAGATGATCATACCAGATATGGATTCATCTACTTGAGGAAGCGTAAGTCAAAAGCTTTTGAGAAAGTTCAAATGCTTCAAGAATAAAGTAATTAAAACAAACAAGGAATCATATTGCTTCAATAAGATCGTTGTGCAGAATATCCTTTGTATTTTTTGAATTATCTAAATGAACATGGCAGACACTCACAATGAACTCCAACGTATACACCACATCCTAGGGGTAAATTACATACGTGGTATACAACTTTTGTCCACTTTCACATCTTGGTGTGCAACTTTCAATTTTGCACAGAAAACTGTACAACCTTTTGGTGACCTCCCACTAAAGTGTACAGTCGGTAATTGTGACCGGTCAACGCGAAGTCAACATGCCACATTAGCATATTGACCACTCTAAAAGTCAAAAATTGTTCCATCTAATATGAAATTACTAAAATGACATTGTCTTCTTCCTTCTAACTCATCTTAGTATCTTTCCCTCTCTCTCTAACTCTCCACTCTCTCTCTATGTCTATTTATTAATTAATTAAAATATTATGGAATTAATAATTATCATTTAGATGGTCATGTGCAAATAAGTCAAATATTTATTTCTTGTTCCGCCACTTAGTTTGAGATATTTTTGCAGAGAGAAAAGCCATGGATTCTTCACCTGCTAGTAATATCTTGTCTTTCTTTAGCTGAGGATGAAGAACACACATTTTTTACTCTCTGATTTTCAGGTAATTAAGAGTTAAGACATTTTAACACAGCTAATTGGAAAATGAAATAGGGGAAGAAAATTTTATCTTCCACACGCACAGTATTCATCGGATGAAGCTTCTTGTTCTTGATGGTTTAAATTGGCGAATGAGATCCATAACTCCTTTCTCTTTTCTTCCTTTCTTTATTTAATTATTTGAACTCAAAGATCTGCCATTAACACGAGCTCCTCAAGATCTAGCTGCAGAGATCTGATTTTCCTTAAACGATACGAATCAATTTTTGAAAAAAAACAATGAGGTGAATGGTGGTGTTGCCAATAATGATGCTGGATTTTGGAATTCAAACAGAGATATACAGTGAATTTGGTGCTGCAATTATCATAAGATTGAAACAGACACGATGATTTTTCAATATCTAAGATCCAAAATTTCTAGGAAAAAAAGTAGAAACAAATCAAGTTTTAATATATTAATTTGCAAATCTAGCAGTGATGGTTTCTAGAAAATTGGAGTTACGGCCTTTGGGTTGCTCCATCCTAATTCAAAAAAGAAAGAAAGAAAGAGTTATAATCCTATTTCATACATGTGAATGTTTCATGACTTTAAATTTTGATTTGAAATATAAATTCATAAAAAGGTTGTTGCAGAAATGGAGAATACGAAGTGAATATGATTTTAATTTTAAAATCTATAAAATTTGAGACAAATCTAAGAGATAGATAGATGGTGTTTTGGTAATTTCATATTAGATGGTCAATTTTTAACTTTTTAGAGTGGTCAATATGTTGACGTGACACGTTGACCGGTCATAATTACCGGTTGTACACTTTAGTGGGAGGGTTGTACACTTTTGTGTGCAAAAGAAAGTTGTACACCAAAGTGTAAAAATGGATAAAGGTTGTACACCACGTATGTAATTTACCCCACATCCTAGCGGTGTATCCGAAAGGAGAAATTATACTCTATTAGATATAGTATGATCCATGATAAGCACCTCTCTTCCAAAGATGTTCTAGGGATACGCCTTAGAAACCGCCTTATTTAGCTTGAACCGAGTATCCACCAAATCCGCTAGTTCTACTCCTTTTGAATTGTTCAATGGAAAGAAACTCGTTCTTCTCTTTCATGAGAATTTGGGATGTTCAGTATATGTTAAACACATAGCATCAGATAATTTAGATACTAAATCTGATAAATACTTCTTCATTGGATATCTGAAAGAAAAGTAGGATATTACTTATATCATCTCGATGATCAGAAAGTAATAGTATCCAAACATGTTGTATTTATAGAGAAAGAGTTTCTGCTAGAAACACAAGTTTGAAGCATGGTTGAACTTGATGAAGTTAAAGAAGAGGGATCGACTGAAATTGTGGAAGCAATGGTGGAACCCGAATCTGTCGCACATGATAAGACATTTGTGACACTACTGCCTTATAGGTCTATTCGAGTTCGACAAATCCCAAAGAGATTTGGATTTCTAGTGGGAGATGGTGGAACCCAAATTTGTCTCATAGGATGAGACACATGTGACACTACTACCTTATAGTCTGGTCGAATTCGTCAAATCCCAGAGAGATCTAGATTTCTAGTGTGAGATGATGAAGAGGTTCCCATGTTAGACGGTGAACCTGTGACTTATGAGGAGGCTCTTTTGTAAGACTATACATGTAAACTAATGGGAGCTCGGTCGTTTACTTAGTATTATATGTCATTGATATTCTACTAAAGGAAACGACGTAGCTATGCTGCAATCAGTGAAAATTTTGGTTATCAAATAAAATTCTCTATAATAGACTTAGGAGAAGCAACTTATATCTTAAGGATTAAAATCTATGGAGATAGATTAAGAAGACTGCTTGACCATTCATAGTCTACATATATTGACAAAGTGCAAAAAGTGTTTTGCACTAGACTTGACATCGCTTTTGCTTTAAGCATAGCAAAGTCGATTACAGGTCAATCCGAGTGATGGCCATTGGATTGTTGTCAAGAACATTCTTAAGTACTTAAAATGACTAAAGATATGTTCCAAGTATATGGAGGTTGACCTTTTTATTCCGTTTCTGGCTCAACGGAATAAATTTAGATAATATGTCCATAATCACCAATGTTTGAGTCTGATGTATGTTAAAGCAAATCAAGACTAGGTTAGATTATGAGACCTTAAAATAAATCACTCACTAAACAAAAGTTAAGTCAATAAATAAGTTGTAAATTGGTTGCTTCCCTAATATTATAATTCAGCCGGGCTTATCTGGGCGCCTTTGAGTTGTTGAGTCGCTCAAGCTCGGGGCTTAAAAGCATAATATTACTCAATAGTTCTATTCACCCCCCTTCTCTTTAGAATTATTCTACCTTATTAGGGACCAATACTCGTTAGGTGGATGGTCAAAGTATATTGTGTCTCATCTAGTCCCCATAGAGGTTCCAGGTAATAAGGACCCATAAGGATTATCACATAAGTTACACCTATGAGACATTATACCATATGGTGTTCTCATAGTGGATCGATCCAGTGCTTGCTAATTCATAAGCTTATATGCCTCTGGCCTGACATTCAATGTTCGTGACATGTGAAACACCATCACAACTAAGACTCATACTAATCTCTTGTTCATTACCGTTCCCACGGTAATAACTGATTATGGACATTTTGAATTCATATCTTATTGCCTCACGGTTTTATTCTCCCTCCTTAACTCGTCAAACATAAGTAGATCATTAATTCTAAAACTCTATGTGATTGATTCACACAAGTAAATAATCTTTACATATTGCTACCTTATGATTAGGGCATTGTCTAACCTACGATGTCTCAATACTAAGGCATATACCAATAGTAGATACTTTAGTTTTTCAAGTATTTTTATGTTCAAAATTAAAGTTGAGGTATCAAAGTGTGAAAAGCACTAAAGGCTAAGTACCACGGGTGTAATTTACCAAACATGTGTACTTAAAAAAGTCAGCTTAAAAGCATTATTTGGCCTCTGACCTATCCAAAATTTTATCATTTCGCTCCTAACCTATTATTTTGTCACATTACCCCTGACATATCCCAATTAGTGAAATTTCACCCAATTTGTATGAATACTTCACGAAATCGTTATCTCATTGACAAGTAACGATATTTTGACACTTGAACTTGACATGTGATATTTCTTAAAGTTTTTTTACCATATTATGTGGAAATAATTCATTAGGTTAAAAAATAAAAAACAAATTCTAAGTTAAAATCTATTAAGTTCAAGTGTCAAAATATCGTTACTTATCAATGAGATAATGATTCAGTTAAGTTTTAATACAAATTGAGTGAAATTTCACCAATTGGGATAGATTGGTGATCAAATGTGACTAGATAATAATAGGTTAGGGACCAAATGATAAAATTTTGGATAGATCAGGGGTGAAATAGTGCTTTATCTCAACAACAATATCATTGAAACAATTTCAAACAAAAATCAATATCCATAGCATAGAGACAGTAATATAATTTATTAAAAACTATGAAAGAATGTCTTTAAAGTGAAAATTCACCAACTACTATGAAATAATATTTTGTTATCCTATTATTTAGTGTATTTTTGGTGTGTTTTATGATGTAGTTTATTAGTTGTATTTTAATAAGTAAGTTTAGTTTAAAGTTTATCTAATGTCATATAGTTTTTAGTCAAGTTATTATTTGTCTTAATTTGATATTTTAGTATGGTATTATTATTTGTTTTGGATTTGATTTTATTGTGTGAAAGTTTGAATTTTGGAGTGAGAAAGATTGTTATGGAAATCAAATTTAAAACTTGAAGTGAAACAGATTTGACTTAGTCTTTGGAGCGGTTGATCAAGTATTGGAGTTTTGCGAGTCTAGATTGGCTCATTTTATCATGCATACAAACCTTCAACTCAGCGTGCCCGTGCAATCTTCTTCTATCTCAAGCCTCATGTTTTTAGCCAACTCGTATTTGAACTTGTTGAGGTAACATCCAGATTTTGCTTCTCCAGCTCCATGATCCTATTCGAGCCTGCTTCAAAGCCAGCCTATTCGTGTTCAACTCAACAAGCCCATTGCTTGCCATGTCTTAATTTAGCATTTATCATTTCAAACTCCTTATAATCTCAACTTAGGATTAATTTCCCCTTGACTGAAAATTAATTTACTTAGGAATTCAATAGTTTGTCTTTGTGTTTTTATTCAAATACCATACGTAATTGTTTGAGTGTTATAATCTCATCATTTTCATTTAATTCTGTTGAGTTGATTATGCTAGATTTGTCTCATTGCCTAATTTTAACTAATCTGAGTCACTTAGATAATCTCCAAAATCGATTAGATACTTACGATATAATTTCTAATGATTCGCTTACATGATTATTATTTATAACGGTATGCTATATTTTTTCCTTAGTAGTCAACTCGAAGTGCATCACCATACCATACAATAATATTCAAGAGTGAATTATGATAAATAAATAATATCGATCGCGGTTTAGACACGAATCAGGCGACCGCTAGACGGCCCCCAAACGACTTTGAGTACCTAGGCCGTCCATATAGCCGTTTTCTTGAACACTGATGAAGCTATAAAAATTACTCCCTCTAGTCTCAAATACATGTCATTTTTGGATTATCAATCTAGTCATTTTTTATGAAGTTTTATATTATCACGCACTTTTGTCGATTTTTTCTTAAATTTATCAGAGAGAATTAGTATTAAATGTAAATAACTCCAATTAAGACATAATATTTAAGAAGAAAACGATTATTTGCAGAAAATAGAATTTTATGTGAGAAGTATTGAAGGTAAATTAATCATTTTAATATTCTAATTAATTATTTTATTGGTTTTAGTAAAAACCTTAAACAACATCTATTTGAGACTAGAGGGAGTAAAAAAAGGAGAATTTTTACATGAAAAATAGAGATTTATGACAAAAGTGTTAAACGTAAATTAGTTATTTTAATAGTCTAATTAATATTGTATGTCTTGATGAAAACCTTAAACAACATACATATAAAAAAAAGAACGGAGGGAACATTAGGAAAATTTTAGGGCGGCTTTAGTTTTAGACAAAATAAATATTACTTTTGCGAACATGGTAAAATTATCTAATGTTGTGTTTTGATAAAACTAGGCGAAACACTTCTTTCAAACTCCTAAGTTTTTACTATTTATGCATAAGATCCCCTTAATAATTTTTTTTATCACATTGAGTTCTCTGATTTTATGCATGAGACCTCTTATCAATTATTTTATTTCGTTGAGTCTATGAAGTCTTAAAGTCGTTTGGTTCACTGGTTCCTGTTTGTTGTTTGTCGTTACTGTTAGTTGTTACCTATAGATAGTAAATATTAGTTGATTTTTCAAAATTTTACCAAACACTTTTTATCTTATACTTAGATCAAAAGGCAAAATGTAGTCCCGTGTTTAGTCTCCAATCTTCGCCTAGTCTTAGAACCTTAATCCCGAAGAGCCTATCTAAGAGGAGATTTATGCTTAGATATCCTCCGGAGCTTCCCACTTTTGAGTCTCAATCAAAAATAAAAAAATCCATTTGTATAATGAATAATCGTATGTATAGAACCATAATAATTCAGTGTCTCAATATGGTAAAATGATAGTATTTTATTTCCTCTTTTCCTTCAGTGTGTCTACCTTATATAACCTCTTGAACATCCTACTTTCAGCTACAGCCACATTTAACCCACTTGGAAAGACTTAATATTATGGAGCAAGGTGTTAAAATTCGAACTCCAAATTTGAAATCTAATTCTTGTGATTAGGTCTGTTTAACAGCATTGCATCTTTGAGAAAAGAAAACAATCATAAATAATTGATATACACTTAAATGAAGGCGTAAGTAGAAGCATACAAATTAGTAAGCTTTGCCATTTGGCTATGGCTTGTCAGATTCCAAAAAACCAAACAATACAAAGCACCAAACTCTCACTCCATTACCATTACCATTGCCATAAATAATAAGTCATTTTTTAAGTATACCTTGAACTGTTCCTCCTTCCCCACCACTTCTTTTTTGCCTTATCAAGTGCACCTTCTTCATTTCCTATTTTGTTTAATATCACTTTCGTTTCTCTTAGCCTCGACCCATAGTCCTTCTTCCATGCTTCAAACATCTGTTTCAACCTTCTTAGTTCTCTGTCCGGATTCAAACTTGCTTCTACCTGCCCCGATTTTACCTCCACCAAGAACTTGGCATCGTCACCAAATACTTGACTTCTCTGTTCAAATTCTTCTGCTAACCTGCTTATAACACTTAAACCTGCACCCATTGGTCTTACGTTATGACCATTACTTTCTTGACTTCTCTGCTGCTGGTTACTTCCCATCTCCCAGCTCAACTCCCTTTCATCACTTATATTCACTGATGCATCTGAGTTTCTCTCTGAATCATCAATTGCAAGGCTCTTCTTTGCAATTGATAGACTGGATTGCAGTGATCTCATCTGTTTCTGCCACACTTCTTCCATGGATTTCATTTTTAATTCATATTCTGACCAACGACTCTCATACTGTTGGAGCCGTTGCTGGAGGATATCATTCTCTTCTTCTTTCTCTCTAAAGGAAGCCTCAGCTCTAAGAACTCGTCGCTGCAGCTCAGCAAGAAATGTTGCTTTCACCATAACCTCCTCCGATTCACTTCCCTATTAATAATGCAAGGATTACCAAATATACTATTGAGAGAAAAACACAAACTACCTATTGAAAGACCGTGATTAACAAGGAAACTACTGTACTGTATATATTGGATCTAGGATCTTTTGTAATAGGCTCCTTAACTCAACTTAAGGATGAATGTGTGCGCTTATAGTTTCAAATAGATAAAACTAGACAATTTGAAGAACCCAATCCAGGAGAGCAGAGAAACAAAAATAAATTTCAACAATACATTTATGTCTACGAACAAATTAGTTGATAAATGATAAATCCATTAAGTTAAACATAGACAGAACAAATTGAATACCTACCTTAGTGCTGAAAGATGTCAACAAGCCTATGTTGCCTGAGCATCTTCTGACCAACCATCCACGAAGCACTGCAATATAGAGCAGATAATCATGAATAATACCCAATGCTTCTAATCAAAGACAGTTTCCTACTTCAATCATACCAATGTCATACAGATTATATTCTTCTGCCAATGTGTTGAGAACCACTAAACTAGAACTCCAAATTCGCTGAGAGCCAATTTTTAGCTCAGTGTGTGGAAATGAGCAGTAAGTTGTCTCTGTTTACTCATAGTCAGAAACAATATTGAAGCTCACCTGACTGTATTACAATTGACGCCTCTTGGATTTCCTTGTATTTTCTCCTATTGGTTATGCTTTTTGTTCGCCTTTGTATAACAACAGCTGCTCTATATCTTCGAAGCATGACTGAATATTCCTTCCTGATTTTCTCCCCACGAACAACTGAATGTGTAAACAAAATTATGGCAAGAAATTTAATACTAATTGAGTTTGTTTAGTAACTGAGTATATATATTGATTAAATAAACTTAAAGTTCAAACGCCGCACATGACTGAAGAGTGGCAATCCCATTTTTAAGCTCTCCAAGGTAGCGGCGAGCTTGGTGCCCTCTGAAGCAACTTTGAACACGCAAAATACCATGAAGTGTATGGTTCCTTGTATCTTCAAGCACGCCAATCTGCAGTTTCCATGTTATGAGTCTATAAGAGCATCTCTAGTGGTGTTTGTAACTTTGGGGTGCCACTTACGCATAAATGACGCTCAAAAGTTACAACCCACTAAAGCATTTGTTATTTCAATATTTGATAGGGTAAAAAGAAATTATTAATTAAACAATTTGGATTGAAAATGAAATTATCCATTTACTTTCTTGTTGATATACGGAGCAAATGAAGTTAGTGGGCCATGGAAGAAAAGTAAAAGAAATTGCTTTATCAGGCTGCACACTCCATACTCTCCCTATCATTGGTCACAATTACTTGTGTGTGCCACACTCTCCTTCTTGCAATAATTTATGGTTTTTATTGATAAAAATTACTGTTTGTTACCACAGTTAACAAACTAATTTTAGTTACAATCATCCTAATGCTTGGTTGTAACTTTTTCAAAGAAAGTGACAATCAAATTGCATCCATTAGGGATGCTCTAAGTAGATCAAGGATATTAACACATCAAGTAATTTGAAATTACAAATGCTCAAAATCCAACACCAAAATATAAAAATAGAAGGTATGGGAAAAAAAGGAGCTGCCTGGATACAAATAGATCAAAAGATCTATAGATACATTCTTGATATTTATGCTACCTAGAAGAATTTTAAAAAGTACAAAACGGGATAACAAATTGGAAGGATAAATTCTTCCTTTATGTTTGAGGGGAAAAGGCAATTATGAATTGTGTGCGTTTTGTCACACAAGTGTTCACCAACAATGACGACAATGATTGACTAATTGACTGAAATATGCACCTAACATCTAATACCCAGGAAGTTTAGAGATTCTGATCAAAAAGTTAGTGAAAATACCCTTGATTGAAGATGCACCACTAAACCCCACAATCCTCAATACTATAAACCATCCCACTACGACTAGTTGGCTTGTTGTGTGATTTGAGATTAAAGGCCCAACTAGATCCACAGCAAGCACTCACAGCATGCATTACTGTAAAGACAATTTTTGGTCAAGTGGTTCATCAAACCGAAAAATAAAAAAGCACCTTGATTGTTGAATTAGAATTAAACAAGTTGATCAAACCATCTATGAAGCGAAAGTTACAGATTACTATGAACTGATTTTATTTGATACATGGAAAGTGATGCAGAAGCATAACCTTAATGATAGTGGGATCCCAAGTTTCTTTTCCAACTGTAATTTACGATTCTTGTTTAAGGAGTACTTTATTTTGGTTGGCTGTCCTTTTTGTCAAAGATTAGGATTTATCCACACTTATTATGAATAGACTGCTGATAGAGAAATCCTAGGCTGTATATTATAAAAAAAATTAATTCAAAACTTTTCATAAATTCCAATAGTTTCTACTGTTTCAATCACAATGACCTGCTTACAAAGTGCATATTTAGTAGTAAACTATGAAATTGTGCAAATTTAACCCTAATCTTTTCAAGCAAGATTAATTTTAGCCCTGCGCTATCGAAAATTTGAAAAGAATGGGTTGACTGTTATTTAACTGTCACATCGGACCTTTCAAACAAGTTTGTTGATAAATTGAAGCAGTTTCGTACATAGGGCTAAAATTGATCTTGCTTGGAAACGTTAGGGTAAAATCTACACCATATCATACGTTAAGGATAAATCTGCATTTCCCTTCAAGTGTTGGGGTTAAATTTGGTCTTTATCCCTTTTTTTAATATAATGTTGAGTTTCACAGGAGTAGCATTCAATGATCAAACCACATGTATACATTACTAGTCACCCTCTCAAGTATTAACTAGGAAAATAGATCTAAAAACTTCTCAACCAAAAAGAAAGAGGGGAGAGATGAAGAAAGTACAGAGCATGCACGATAAATTTTGAGGAAGTGGTACAGTTCATTGCTTCTTTCGGTTTTCCATATTTGTATGAATATGCTTGCATCACAAGAAACAAGTATGTTTTGTGCATGTTTGAAAACATGCAAACTTTATATGTTTCATAAAGTTGCAACAAATCATAATTTAATAAATGATATACATATGTCTGCATGTATACACAACTATAAAAAACTAATTTTTACCTGTCCAGTCCGGAAAAACAGCTTTGTGTAACCAACTTGATACATCTCAGGCAATATATTGAACTGGTGAAGTATCGCAACCGAAACACTAAGTGGATCCTGAGATGCAATGCCGTCCAGCAAAAGAAAACCATATCTGGTCAAATATGAAAATCACATGGCAAACATCTCAGAAATAGGATTGACAGCATTCACGAAAGAATCAAACAACAATTTTAATGCTCTAACCGAGCTTGTAAAAGAATTGCTTCACCTTCTGGCAAACTTCTGGTGTGACATTCTCGTAGGAAATCCAGACCTTGATATTCGGACCACCTCAAGAACACCACAACATCTCAACTGCTGCAATACTAGCCCTTGCTCATACTTCCCAGGCGATTGACAATTGTTGGGCTTTATACAGCGTATGAAATGAGGGGTCGTAGTTTCTAGGCGAAGCATCAACTGGAACAGTTGACCCTAAATACCAAACTCTATGGTTAATAAAAGCATTATTTCCCTTGTTTCCTCCTATTTACCATGTCAATTTCTCTATTGTTTTTTCATGGTGGTCTGCGTCATCGACATCTTTAGTTAAGAGTTAATTTAATATTGACAAATATTTATGCTGACTGATGTCAACTTCTTGACATTGTTTTTAACCAACACCAAGATGAATTTTATTTATGCTAAACTTTTGACATGCAACGTAATCAATGCTTGAGATGTATCAAGGAAAAAATGAGTTGACCAAGAAAAACATATAAACTACAAAAGTTAAAAACACAACATAAAGGATCATTCTCATTATTAAGTGATATATATCCACACACAAAAGTGAAGAAAACTTCCTAGCTGATAGGTAATCTTAGAAAGTAGAAGTTTAACAACATGCACACAAATACTGCCCCATATTGTTGAGCACAGCTTCACAATCATTACCAACATGCTGAAAGAAAGTAGAGAAAACAATGCACACTGGTACTAGTATTAGCAATAAATCTGATAAAAGTAAAAATGTTTTAGCTTGAATCTGAAATATATGAAATCAGTAGAAAAATCCTATGAATTTTGTGGTAATTGTTTTTGGAATAAGAATGCAGGGACGTAAGTTTATTAGTATAAAGATATATGGATCTAAAGAAGTGCACAATTAATCAAAATGCCACTTAGAATTTTCAAGCTTATCATTCAATTTAATTTCAAACGAAAATTTAGGGAACACTACTGAACCGTATACCTTGAATTTTGTTGCAACACTCAGCTTCTGTGAATCTGCACCACCTGCTTTATATGAAGGACCAACAACAGGCTTCTCAGATTGAGTAAGCAAGCTGGAAGCAAATTTCTGAGGAAGGTGACACGAGCAGGAAGACAAAAGTTGAATGGAATCCAAGTGTAATAAGTCTCTGTTCTTCTCCAAAAACCCAGTTGTATCATACATAACCTGAGGGATACTTCCAAAAAATGATTTAATGACACAAAAGTGACTTCAAAACAAAGGAATCTGCAGAATAAAAAATGATTTAATCCCACTCCCACAAAAGTGACTTCAAAACAAAGGAATCTGCACAATCAAATCTATCTGAAAACCTAAATAAATATTCTTTTCAGAAGGTCAGGCACCCAACCAGCCTCCCTTCTACCTTGCAATAAGACCAAATTAATTGAGAAACAAACAAAAAGAAAGAATCACAAGCGATTCACTGTCCAGTTCACAAAGTAGCATACCTCCCCAGCATAATGGCTAACTGTGAAACCTTTGCCTCGGTCTCCTCTAAAACATGAATTAGAATTTAGATGCTGCTTCAGCTTGTTGGCAAATGTCAAATCTGTACCATTTGGAAAGGTGGACTCCTCATCTAACAACGACAGTAGCCCCAAAGGCTTCTGCATAAAACGTAACACAAAACAAGCAAGTTAACTTTCGAGAATATTTGAATCAATAAAACTATGATACCGTGCAGTGAGATTCAAAAATGAGCTATAGCAAACCAACTTATGGATATGACAAGTATTATCAGATTCATTAACTTTAGAGGAAACACCTTGCTAACAAAAAAAAAAAAAAGAGATGTCATGCTTTGGAAAAAGAGTGTAAGTAATATCTTACTGAGAATAATTCTTGCCTACATTTTGAATACAGAACACAGAATATATACACAGACTGAGTTGGGCAAACCTAAACCAACTCTAGTAACCGACTGCCAATACAAGACCTAAACAAACACTAACTTAGGAATACCAAATACAAGACCTAATCATATGCTACTATGACATCCTTATCACCCCCCTCAAGCTGTACTGGAAGGGATTGCACTGAAAGCTTGTTACGAAGAAAATGAAACCTCCCGTGATGCAACAGTTAGGTAAAACATCCGTCGTTTGATCAACACTAGAAATATATTGCACAAGTAGTTCCTTGGAACGAACTTTATCCCAGACGAAATAGAAATCAATTTCTAAGTGTTTGCTATTGTTATGGAACACAGGGTTGGCAGTTAAATAAACCACATTCAAATTGCCGCACCATAAAATAGGAGAAGTTATTGGGAATCCAATTTCACGGAGTAACATTTGTATCCAACTCAGCTCAGAAATACAACATACACGTGGATTTTCTATCATCTTGATCTCCACCCCAATCAGCATCCCAAAAACAGTGTAATTGGCCAAGCTTGCCACCTCGATGCAGTGTCAAGCCATACGAACACGTCCCATTTAGGTAGCGCAAAATGCGTTTGACAATCAACCAATGCGATTCACGAGGCACGTGTATATACTGCAAAAGCAATGTCAGGATGGGTGAAGGTGAGATAGTGAAGGCTACCCGTCGGGGTCGAAACACAGGTTTACTGCTTTGCATATTTGATTTCGCTTTACAATGCTTGGTTTGATGAAGAAACAATCTCATGGAACTCCATTCAACTTCGACACCCAAAAAATAATGTAATTTTCCCAAATTCCAAATGAAAAATTGGGACTCCAAGAACTGAACAAGTTTTGTAACCATACCTGGAACATTTCTGGTGACTAGTAAATTATCAACATAGATCAAGCATAACAATCTGATAGGGCCACGGTGATAATAATACAAGGAGTTGTCTGTCTTTGATCCCTTGAAACCTATGAAGCACGGACTCTTCCCCGGGGTCGCCGTGGCCGAGTCGGACTCGCCGGACATCTGGGACTCGGCAGGGACACGGATGGGGACACGGCGGGACACGGCTGGGGTAAAAAAAAGTTAAAAATTAGGGTTTTTTTAAAATTTTTTTATAAAATTTAAGGATCAATTATGCAATTTGTCAAAAATCCTAAATTATAATCTCTATCGCACGAATTAGAATTAGGTCTTCTCTCCTTCCTGCGCAAATCGTGATTTCAACCCCTGTGCTGCGTACATCGCAGTTCTCCCAACATCACGATTTCGTTTTTGTTTGGGAATAATCAGAAACAATTTCTTCACTCCCGGGTTCTTCCTTCTCATGCGCTACGATTCTTCTCCCGGGTTCTTCTCCGAACATCATTCCGATTTGTGATTTAACATATTTTTTATATATTTTTATATCTAATATATATAATTAATTATATAAAATTTGTCGTGTCCCCGCCGCACCCGTGTCTCATATTTTCTAAAAATGCCGTTTGCCGTGTCCGCACCCGCGTCCGCACCCGTGTCCGTGCTTCATAGCTTGAAACCAAACATAAGAAGTTCAGAAGTTAACTTCTCATGCCACATGGGTGGTGACTGTTTGAGACCATACAGTGGTTCTGCAACTTGCAAACATGTGTGGGGCATGTAGGATCCACAAAACCAGGTGGTTGTGTCATATAAACCTCCCGTGTAAGAAAGCATTTGAGACATCTAGCTGAATAATACTCCACCCAACAAAAACAGCTAATGTCAGAATGAGACAAATGGTAGTGGGTTTGACCACAGGACTGAATGTTTCGGAGTAATCTATCTATGGTCTCTGATGATAACCGTTGGCAACAAATCGTGCCTTATACCTCTCTATCATCTCTCCACTCCTTTGATTATGAAGCTTGTAAGAAGCTTGTGGGCTCTTTCTGTACTGTAGCAGTGACTATCCTTGGTTTTAATGTCCCAACCTGGGATCTAGTAACCACCCGATGAAAACGAGACGGAGGTTCTTGAGGAGCTTGAACCAGTGGTGAAGAGGCCGCACTATTTTGTGTATCAGTTGATAATTCAGGGTCAATTGGAATGAGCAATCAGAGTTTGAACTGTCGTTGACGACGTGGTTGACCTGGTGCGATGATGTTTAAACAAAATTGCTGATGTAGATTCAGAACCCGTTGGTGATGTTGCAGGAATTTTTAATGCGACATCATCAGAACCAGTTGCAGAAGGTATCGAAGTGGATAAATCTGGTTGACGCATCAGGAGAGGAACAGTGATTGTGGGAGTTGCTAATACCAGTAACTTTCTTTCTCGGATCCTTAAATGGAAAATCTTGTTCATCAAACAATACATGACGTGAGATATAGATTTTTCATGAGACGGGATCAAAACAACGATAGCCTTTATGAAGCCGACTATAACCCAAGAAGACACATTTAATAGACCGAGATGTAAGTTTATGTGGACTATATGGGTGAAGCCAAGGATAATATAAGCAACTAAAGATACGCATATGTGTATAATCTGGAAGTTTACCAAATAGTAACTGATATGGAATTGCAAAGTTCATGGTGGATGTAGGCAATCGATTGATTACGTATACGGCAGTATCAAGCGCATATGACCAAAAGGAGACAGGCAAACGAGCATGATTTAATTGAGCCAGACCATATGGCAGTGTTTTCTTTCAGCACAACCATTTTGTTCTCGTATACAAGGACAAGAGTATCTCTGAAGTATTCCTTTATCTGAAAAATATTTTGTGAGGCTTGAAACTCTCCCCCAATCTGATGGGAGTCCAAAATATTTTTCCACAAGTAAACAAAATTTAATAAAGGGGTCATACAAGTCAGATTTCTTTCTGAGAAAGAAGATCCACGAATATTGTGCAATGATAAAAAAAAAGAACATAGTATGAATAACCATCATGAGATTTAATACGCGCATGACCCCACACATAGGAACAAACAAACTCTAATGGTTGTTTAGCAACATAATTGGATTTAATGAAAGGAAGTTTATGAATTTTGCTCAAGGAACACAGTTCACAAAGTGTGTGCTTTTTATTATCTGAAGCTAAAATAACATTAGAAGAGATGAGTTTTCTAACAACTGGAATTGCTGCATGGCCTAAACGAGCATGCCACGTAGATAAAGCAACAAAATTTATTGAAACTGGAATTGAAGCTTGAACTGGAAGGTAATATAAGCCATCTTTACTCTGCCCCTTGAGGATGATTTCCTTCGTAGCCAAATTCTTTAGCAAAAAATTCAACACAAATATTGTCAGATGAAGTAAGAGATCTAACAGATATTAATTCTGAGAAGCTGAAGGAACAAATAATACATCTTCGAACTTAAGATTTCCAAATTAGAGGTGAGATGATGAGTTGCACAGGTATCCAAGACCCAAGGCTGATACAATCAACAAAGTCATCCATACACATAGGATTTTGGAAGGTTGCCAACTGTGCAAACTACATTTTAGCCTTTTGCATATAGACAAACAAGATCGTTATTTTTTTGAAGGTGGCGAAGTTAATTCCTTATCTGTCAAATTTGAGGACGAGTTCCTGCACCAAAAGATGTATGAAGCCATGCTTCTTTGGCATTTTCAGAACCCACTAACTAGAGGAGCATGTTATCCGAGACAGGACCATAGATGATTGTGGGGACTTTGGAATTTTGCGCTTCCCAGTCATCTGCATTCATGCCTGTTGGAGGAGCAGAGGCGAGATGTGAGAAAATAAACGTGCTCCTTTCAAGATATTGGACAGCTGACTCTTCCATAGCAGAAAATAAGAGGGGGTGAGCTTGACAAATAAATTATGACTTAACCCGCTGTTTGTGACTGAGTAAAACCGACATTATTTCCACCAGAAATTCCGGGTGAATGAGACCCTGATGAGGAAAGGGAAGAAAACGAACCTGCTGAGGAATTGATCGACGTAACTATTTTTAGGATTTGTGGTGAGAGAGAAAAAGAAGGAAAAAGGAACCGAACACAAAGGGTGAACCAAGAAACGATCAGAAATTTCAGAAAGGGACAAATTCGACTAGCACGCGAACTAGAGGAATCAAAATTTTAGGGAAGGATCTGATGTTTCTATCCAGACACTATCGGAGAGGAAGATCGACACAGTCGGAGAAGAAGGTAGACGCGATCGGAAAAGAAGATCCATTTCAGGGAATCGTGTGATATTCACGCAGTCGTGAATATCACGAAGAGCGAACAAAGACAACACCCAGAGATAATTGGAGAATTTTGGTTTTAAAACCTTTAGAGCTCTGATACCATGTAAGTAATATCTTATTGAGAATAATTCCTGCCTATGTTTTGAATAACACAGAATATATAGACAGAGTTGGGCAAACCTAAACCAGTGCTAACTAGTAACCGACTACAAGACCTAAATAAACACTAACTTTGGAATACCAAATACAAGACCTAATCGTATGCTACTATGACATCCCTATCAAAGAGGCTTGACAGCTCCATTTCATAAGTTACTTATGTGGTAAAACACAGAATGACCAATCAATATATAATGTCTTCATAAACCATGCAGCTTAAAAAAGTCAAAGTTTTAGGTGAGAGATGACGAAATGATTTTACATTTCTAACAGGTCCAGTAGTGTTGAGAATTAGAACTTGGTCAAAGAAGTACACAAATCATTGCAGGCATTCAAATTAACTTCAAAATTTAAGCTATTAGATAGCAAGATATAAACATTACATAAAACATTCATCTCATTATCTCATTTTTGCTCATTAATGTGGAATCTTTAGCTCTAACGATCTCATGAAATATGCTTAAAAGCAAGTCATCACTAATCAATGTACATGTTCCTTTTACATGTCATGAGATATTTTTGGTAAGTTCTTGCAGTATTGAGCTAATAATAGGCCCAAAGGGCAGTTATAAACATGAGGGAACGGTGGCTATTTTTGTTGGGTCACATACTTTCACGTTTGAATCGTTTAATTTCCAATTTCCTTTGCAGATCTGATTCAGGTCTAGCGTAGAAGTTGTCATAAGGTCAAATTACAGGAAAATTTTCTATTGTCAGTTTGTTACTTTTTTTATTTTTTCAATTTGTTCTTTTTTTTTATTTTAATATCATGTGAATAAGTTTGTAGTTTTTATATTATGGGCTACTTCTGTCTTTAACTGTATCAAATTTAGCAGTTTTTAAATGAATTGGCCTTCAAGTTTTATGAACACTTGTAATTATTCAGGTAAGAGTTTATTTGACCCTTAAATTACAAGAAGTGGATGTTGTAACAAACCTGGATCAAGTAATCACTCAACTTACAACTTCAAGTTGTAGGCGAGGAGAACTCTAACTCAAGCAAGTCAAACTTCGTATAAGACATTCTTTCCTAATGGCATATTTTCATCTTTCAAACCTCTCATGCTAATTTACCGTCCTAGTTCAGACCAAGATATCAAATTTAATCACGATCTTACATGCAAATATAAATAGCATGAATAAGAACATTGATTTTCTCTATAATCTTGAGCTGTAGAAGGCGATATCAATTTGAAATTTCACCAGCATATCCACACAATATATTACAATAAAAGCAAGTATTTCTTTCTTAGGTACATTTAAAAAGATGCACACATGAATGTTTCTAGTGGCTCTGTACCTTTTCAAAGAGATTGAGACAATCCTGGTTATCTTCAAAATCAACTTTTGTCCAGTCGATTCCATCCTGAATATATTCCTACAGAAGACAAGAAACAGAATGAGTACATGCAGTTTATATGCTGCATTTCCAAAATTAAACACTAAATTATGGCAGGACGTGGCCTAATTTCATTACTTCCAAGTTACATATAGAATTTGACACTGACATAAACAGAAACAGTTTAATTCAATGCACTTGCTGTCATGATACAAATTTCCTTTTTCCAGGAGAAGAGTAGTTAGTATATTCTAGATATCAGTTAAAAAAAAAAAAAAAAAAATTGAACAGAGAAAATTATTTTATGCACTTTTTCTATTGGTTATTATCATAGTTGTGAAAGGCGGTCGCCTGAGGCGACCCAGGCATTCCTTCCCCCGCCTTCTTCACTGGAACGCGGGCGTTATTCAGAAGGCGACCACCTGGCCGCCGCAGGTGAGAGGCGGTCGCCTTCTGAACTTAGGTGGTTACTTACGGTTTTTTAAAAAAAAAAAAAAAAATCAGAAAGAAAAAAATATAAAAGGGATTTTAGGTTAAAGACATCAGAACTTTTGGAAGGATGGAAGAAAAAAAAAGCAAAATAGCCACAACAGCACCGAGCCATCCACACAGAAACTTCCTCTCCACCAACCAACGGCACCGACCGACATAAACAGGTACTGTCTCTGTTCTTCTTTCTTTTGTTGTTGTTTCTATTACTCTTCTCTGTTCTCATTTCTTTTATTTTTCTTTCTATAATCTTCTCCTTTCTTCTATTTTTCTTTTTTTCATCTTCATCCTACTGTTATGCTGCCCAAATTTCTACTCTTTATTTATGATTTATGACTTATGCAAGTGTTATGCTGCCCAAATTTTGTGATTTGTGTTAATTATTACTAAGTTATGAAAGTTTAGGTGAAGTTTATGAAAGTGTGTGAAATGGAAGTGTGTGAAAGTTTATGCTAATGCTACTGTTATGAAAGTTTATGAAAGTTTATGCTACTATTATGAAAGTGTGTGAAAGCTTATGCTACTGTTATGCAAGTTTATGAAATTGTGTGAACTGAAAATGTGTGAAAGTGTTTGCAACTCTATGGAAGTTTGTGAAAATGTATGAAAGTGTATGAATAGTAGCTTACAATTGTAATTTTCCAAATTTGCAGACTTTTGGACATGATTAATACATCGAAAGCGACAACAAGAACCAATCCTTGTTGGAAGTATGTGCAAGAGGTCAAGGCACGGAAGTATGATGACATTGAGCTTGATGATGATGTTTGATATGTTATTAGGAATTAGGATCTTAGTATTAGACTAGAAGTTTTATTTTGTTTACAACTTTAGAAATTAAACTAGTCAATTTGAGTTATGGTTTTATTTTTTGTTTTTTTCTAATTTGTTTGTCGCCTCAAGTGCGAGAGGCGGTCGCCTCGCCTCGAGGCGATATTTTACCCTTATCGCCTCGACTCGCCTTTCACAACTATGGTTATTATTTATATTTAAGCAATTTCCGATTATTATTAACTTGGCTCAACTCTTTTAAACGTACACCTTACAACAGTCAAGTAGCATCGGTTTCAAGATATCCTAACCAAAATTCTTAAAGATGGTACCAATGAATTGTAATTTTCTTATTTGTCCTTAACAAGCAAAGACCAAAAGCATGTTACAATGTCCCTGATATGTTTTGTAATAATAAATCAGCAAATAGGTTTGCACTTTGGTTCTTAGTACTTTGTTTTACCTAAGCAAAGCAACCCTCTGTCCAAATACAAAATTAAAGAAGGAAGGATATTCTAGAAATTTAGGGAATTATGAATAATGATTCGTATATTCACATAAAAAAAAAATTAGGGATGATTAGCAGAAATAAGGGAGTGTAATAAGTATCAATCTCATCTATGATCGTACTGTCTAAACATCATATATTTCCACTGCTGGACATTGAAAATATAATTTACTTGAATTTTAATATTCAAAACAGTCTTTATCTAATATTTCAACATCTGTTTTTTGTTTGACAAAATCATTTGCAATTTAACTACCAATACAACTAAGCATCATTTTGAAATATAACTAGCAAGAAATAATTTTCTGTAATGTGGGATTATTTGACAGAGAATCTTTAGATCTAATGCCGAATTTCTTCTAACTAAAAATCGCATATAAATAAAAGGGCGGCCCGGTCGCACTACGCGTCCCCGCTGAGCGAGGGTCCGGGGAGGGGTCCCACCACAAGGGTGTACTGGGGCAAGCCTTCCCCTGCCAATTTATTTAGCATATAAATAATTTATAAAAATTCAACTGAATTTAGCATGCTTCATGAGAGTTTTGTTTAAATAATTAGGAACATTGTATGCAATTTGAGAAATCAAAGAAAAACAACTCAAGTGAAATGAAATTGAAATTTGTAAACTGTTCAGAGTTCAATTTATAATTTAACAAGCATTAGACCCTCGACAAAACCAATTAGATACTGTAGGTCATGTTTTATAAATATTCCCAGAAGTTAAACTCATTTGATAGTTACCTCTTGCTCTAACTTGAATAGATGGCGATTAAAGTGTTGCTGCAATCTCTCATTTGCATAATTTATACAAAATTGCTCAAAACTATTCCTCTGCAAAAATAAATTACATAGCATAAAAATCATCAAATAGACCAATAAGGGATTGAGAGATAAAGACAAAAACTTCACTATAGAAACATCGGATAAACTTACTTCAAATGATTCAAATCCATAAATATCAAGAATGCTGATAGATCTTCCAGTTCGCCTTTTGCCTACTCCGAGAGATTTATTGATTTGTTCAACCAACCACTCAAATAAACAAGCGTAAATTGATTTTGCCAAAGCATCTTTTGAATCAATGGCCTGAAATAGAAAAGATCAGTACAAACAAAAGTTCCTTTTCATTTTCTGATCCCTGAGAATAAAAAGGTAGCCATTTTAGCAGCTAAGTTTAACAAATGACAATGATATGTCAACTACCATATAGGTATGACAGTTAAGAGCAATAATATATCCTTTGTACACACTTGCAAAATTTAAATTAGGGAAAAAATTGTTCTCACACTCACAAAAAGGTCAATTTAACATGTGCATAAAAGAATAACTGAAGACAAAGAAAACAAAAACAAAAAAAAAACAGCTTGTCCACACACATTAAATAATTGGAATACTAAGAACTTTCCAATGCAATGGAGTAAACAAATTAAGGTTAACTTATAGTTTTGGAAGCATGAAAGTGGTGACAATGCAAATACTATAATAATTTCCATCAAACAAAGTCAACTTAAGCACAGACGTTTACAGTGTTCATGATAGCGCATTAGTATGGAGACAGACAGACATAGCACAGCACCGCGATGAAGTGCTAAGACATCCTTGAAACTGTTCATATCTACTAACAAAAAACCATTAGTAAATTCATATTCCCTAGGGGCACTTAAAAGCATTGAACCGGAAGGAGCTTGAGGATCAATTTTGAAATATGTTTTAAAAGCACAAGTGCTCCAAAATTGGTGCCATTGCCACATATGTAATTATCTTGAGTTACCCCGCAGATCATCAATCTTCATTCATTATACAGTTGCTGAACTACTCTGACACAAGTTAGGTGTTCCTCTCTCCAAAAAATACAGTGAACTCAGTACAAGATAATATTATTGGGCAATATATATTTGGAGACAACCATGATATGTAGCCAGCAATAAAGCCCCAGAATATTTTGTATTTCAAACATCGACAATCATGTTGCAGAATCAAAGATACTACAAATATTGTAAAGATACTACAAATATTGTAAAGATTCTTGCCAAATAAATTGGCAGGGGAAGGCTTGCCCCAGTACACCCTTGTGGTGGGACCCCTCCCCGGACCCTCGCTCAGCGGGGACGCGTAGTGCGACCGGGCCGCCCTTTTTAGAAGCACAAAAGCTAAATCTGAGCAATTGCTTGTTTTCAAGTTAATATTAGTTTCACATAATGATTAGAATAAGCACTACCAATTCAATTTTAAAAATTCCACTAATAAGGATGCAGTAAGAAAATGTCAAAGGTTCACTGCATATTGACAATATCAAATTCCATGCTCCTAATTGGTTAAGAGCACCCAAAATTCAAATATGTGAGGATTGCTAAGTGCAATAAGGAGAAAAGGTGATGCATTTCCCAAATGATTTTCACCTGTGATAACGTTAGCTTTTGGACAATATTATCATTGCCAACTTTCATCTTGCGAGTTGACAAAGCTAGCTTAAGTTCTCCAACATCACATCCAATCAGTTTGGCAACAGTAGTTAGACCTGAAATATCAAAGATAAAATATTCAAAACAATCATCAATTATTCACTCCATCATTCCAGCCCCATACCCACCCCCATCCACACAAAACAAGAAAAGAATTATTGATCTAGGAGAAGAAAAATCAATATACAATTTTCTTTTTTATTTAAAGATATGAGTGGGAGTGTGCCACAGTTTTTATAAAGAGAAGCGGATAAAGCTATTCTACAGAAACCATTGCAATCAAATGCTTGATGCTTCCTCTAAGATACATCAATATATAATACAACTATGAAACATTTTTCATACTAAACAATCATCATGAGTACATTTTCTGGACCATATGGACCTTAGTTGGAGTTTTCAGCTTATGTTATTACTACTAGGCTAGAAGAATTTATCATACAATCAAAACATCCAAAATAACCAAACTATGTTTGACAGGACCTAATGGAATATAATGAGATCAAACTTTTAAAACCGGTCATGTGGTTTGCAAAAATTGTCTTTATCTATATATATATAAATTATATTAGCTAATGTAAAGCAATGATAATTTTATTCCTAATCAAGATTATATGTAATTGTGGATGTTAATATGAGATAGTGGTGAAGGCAGTGGCTGGATCATGGTGGTTGTGCTCTGCTGCTTCCGGATTGAATGGTGGCTGGCAGGTTGTAGTGGCCAACAGGAGGTGGTGACAGTTGATGGGTGGAGGTTCAGGTCAGATGAAGGTAGTAAAATTATTATGCACAAATCAAGCTAAAGCACGAATAGGTAGAAATAAAATTAAGGAATTTCAGACCATCTGCAGTATGCAAAGCTCATAAACAATGCACAAGTCCTTCACTTTTTCCTTGTCCAGTCCAGCATACAATAATTTGACTATATATCCACATTGTCAACCGACAACAAGCATATATTTTATTCATCGTTTCACAAAAGGAAAACAACATTTAAATTATATTTCTTTTCCGTGTTCATTTTGTGCATAAAATGAGATATTAAAAGTTCTCTACACTATTATCTTTCTATCTGGTATCAAATGACAACTAACTAAACCTACTTGATGAACTTAATTAGCAAGGTTAATAAATTAATTTAACACATTGGTATTAAAACACTAGAATACTGAGAGGTTCATGACTGCTAAAGTGCTATAGAGAGAAAACTGTTATTGAAAAAAGCAGTTAACAACAAGACATCATTTTGATCTAAGTAAAGTTTTCCCATTTTTCTCCTTTTTGCTGGTTTCAACTTCCCTCTTGAAGGTCCTTCCGTGGAATGTTCCGCTCATATTCCTGGACCTAGCCGGTGACTTCTGCAGACTTTTTTTTTTCCTATTTTTAATAGGAAACATAAATTTTCCTCTACAACATAAGCACAGCATTGACCAAATAAAAATTATAAATGATCGTAATATGAAAATATCCAAGATTCTTAATATGAAATTTAACATTTAGAAGAACTTTTACCTTCATCGGTAACAGGCTCAACATGATTTTCATTATCCACAACAGTAAATGAGATGTTTCCCAACCATAGTACAGCAGCAAGCATTGCAAATACACTTTCTTGGTCTGCCTTATTAATATGGACAATATCCAAAGCTTCCTAAGAATTGATAACAGGCATAATGAGGTGGACACGTGTAACAGATTTCTTATTCTCAATACACAAATATTAAAAGAATAATAGAAGCAAGAAAATTAGAAGAGAAACTGTACCTTCACAACCGAAAACTGTTGAGCATCATCCACCCCGTTAATTGAGTAACAGTTGCTTTGCCTCAAATATTTATATTCACTTGCATTCTTCAAATTTATCTTCTCTAAATTTCATGAAAATGAGAAGATCGTGAACCAAAAAAGTGAATACACATTTAACTGAGCTGGTTTCAGAAATAAGAAATATGACATTTGAATTCAAACATTGCAAGACCTTATCACAGCACATACTGTTTAACAAGATGATTTACATTGCCAACAGAAGTTACGGAGTAAAATACAGAACATCCAGATATAAATATTCAGAGGATTGATAAAAGATACTTATTTACCATGGAGAACAACTACTAAATTGCATGGCAAATAAACAAATGCGGCTAGACAAGCTAATCCTTTCACACTCTATTTACGTTTTTATAAAAATAAAAAGCATTAATGCCTCCACAATATATTTTGCAAAGTCATAAATAAAAGTCATCCTAACTACGACCGCATGTATATTCAAAGAAACAAAAAGAAAGGAATTTTAGTGCAAGGCCATTAAAAGTTAAAACCATGTCATACTAATATCAAACATCCTATCCATGGTAGTTAACAGTTAACTAGTAGCAGAGCAAAACACTGTTAGTTGGATTCAAAAGACAAAACATGACATATATACATGAAAAGGAAAAGATAAAATATTTTTTCCTGTATAGAAAAATAAAATTAACACTACAATCCGAGCATAATCTCACTTGCACGCATTCCTTTGACAATTAGCAGTCAATCTTTTAGATTCCCATAGCATGTCATTTTAAAGCATATGACAATATCAAGTATCTGGCACAGAGCTAAACTCCATTCCAAGGAAAATTTCTACCAATTTGAAGCATTTATAGACAAAGAAATAACAGAGAACTGCAAAGTTACTGGAAGTGCCATAATCCTGCTTCGGCACTACGATTATCAAAATTACAATTATAGACACTGCCTTTGCTTCCTTCAACAAAGCTACTTTCTTGAGAAAGGATGAAAATTTTACAGTGAAATAAAACCCTCAGGCAATTTATATGTAATAGTAGGAGTGAAACATAAATTCAAAAGTGTACAAAAGAGCCAATCTTTATGAAAATATGGCATAATTTATTTTGTAATAATACTACAACATGAACACAATTTTTCACTTGACCAAATTTCTTTGGCAACAAGCAGTCAATCTTTTAGATTCCCATAGTATGCCATTTTAAAGCATATGGCAATGTGAAGTATTTGGCCCAGAGCTAAACTCGGTTCTACCAATTTGAAGCACAGATAGACAATGATATAATAGAACTCCTAAATTACTAAAGTGCCATATCCTGCATTATGCGCTACTGATAGTCGCTGCCTTTGCTTCCTTCAACATAGCTACTTTCTTGAGAAAGAAGAAAATTTACAGTGAAATAAAACCTCATGCAAATTACATGTGACTTAATTGTAGTAATGGGACAAAAATGCAAAAGTGTATACAAGAGCCTCTTGAACTCAAAACAGTTGTCCCTTGTCAGAAATTGTATCTAAGAAAAATGAGGGGGAAAATAAAGAGGGGGTAGGGAAGTATTCGTCAAGTTCAATTCACCACTGAAAACTGTTGTGATCGTTGGTTTTATGTTCTATTATTTAGGGATTTTTATTACTTAAGAGTCTTTATTATTTAGGAGTCTTTTATTAATTAGGCAGATTTACTTGTTTTTATTATTATTTAAAAGTCTTTTATTATTTAGGAGTTTTATTATGTAGGAATGTCTTTAGTATTTATCAGTTAGAATCCTATTTTGGGTAGAATCCTAGTTGGGAAATGATACCTTATTGATCAGGAATCACTGTACCTCTATAAAAGGGGATTTTCATCGAATAAACATATCGAGAATTTTAAATTAAAAACCAATACAGGGAGTTAAGGGATCTCTTATAAATCGCTACTGAGTTTTCAAAATAGGTTCTACCAAGAACAGGAGCAACAAGGGAAATCGAGAGAATTTCCCGGTGAAAAGACCTGTGACGAGATCCTATTCGCGAGCACATAACAAATTGGTATCAGAGCCTATCGTCATGGGTGATTTTGAGCAGTGGACGGCCAAGGTTCAGGATCTGGATCGCAAGCTAACCGAATCTGACAAAAAATTCAGCCATGAGTTGCGAGAGTTAAAAGAAGGCATGAAAGGAATCCAACGAATGTTGGAGTTACACCTTTTGGGAAAAGGAAAGGAACTTGAAGGTGGAGCTGCAACTGGAAGCAAAGAATCAGAGACAACAGGTCATTACGGTGGCCAACACCGAAATTCAAACACCATTCCAAAATATACCCGACTTCAGTTTCCCTCTTACAATGGAAAGGAGGATCCTTTAGGCTAGTTGTACCGCTGTGAGCAATTTTTCAGCAATCAAAATACAGACGAAAGAGAGATGGTAGGGTCAGCTGCCTTTCACATGATAGGAGAAGCACAATTATGGTACTACCAACTCGAACAAGAGGAGTCCCAACTCACTTGGGCCCAGTTCAAGTCCTATTGTTTGCTGCGTTTTGGGCCACCATTGAGCAGTAATCCATTGGGTGAATTAACTAACCTTCGACAAACCGGAACGGTGGAAGAGTACCAAGAACAATTTCAAACCCTTCTGGCGAGATTTAGGAGTTTTATTAATTAGGCAGATTTACTTGTTTTTATTATTATTTAAAAGTCTTTTGTTATTTAGGAGTTTTATTATTTAGGAATGTCTTCAGTGTTTATCAGTTAGAATCCTATTTTGGGTAGAATCCTAGTTGGGAAAGGATACCTTATTGATCAGGAATCACTGTACCTCTATAAAAGGGGATTTTCATCGAACAAACATAAGAATTTTAAATTAAAAACCAATACAGGGAGTTAAGCCATCTCTTACAAATCGCTACTGAGTTTTCAAAATAGGTTCTACCAAGAACAGGAGCAACAAGGGAAATTGAGGGAATTTCCCGGTGAAAAGACCTGTGACGAGATCCTATTCGCGGGCACTTAACAAAAACTCCTATCAACCTTTATGAAAATATGGATTTTTTTTTTTTTTTTTTTGCTAGCTATTTCTTGGAAACAAAAGCTAACTTTGGAAATTCTTAAAAATAAGAGGGTGAAGGACTAAAAAAATAATAGTTCAAGAAAAATGCTATTTTCTATTTATAACTTCAGTTAAAGGAATTTTTTTATCTTTTTCATGTATTTTTTAGTAGTTCCAACTAATAGCCCTACTGCCATGTAGAGATTCTCGAAATAACAATTATTTAATTACTAACCAAAACGGTAAACCTTTGAAATTTTTATCCAGACTTAAAATGGTAGGTGAGATGCGGGGCATGTTTTTGTAATTTATCCAATACTGTTTCAATTCTTTCGGATTTCTTATAGTGAAGATTGGACTAAAGAAAGTTGCAAAAATCAACCTTTTTCACAATGCACTACCACATAAGAATGAAGTGCATAATGGCATTAAAGGAAGGAGAACTGTCAGTCGTTATCATTTGTAAGAAAATGTGAAAATATAGAAAAAAAATTAGAGGAAAGTACAAAAATAAACCATGTGGTTTGTCATTTTAAAACACAGCTCCGTGTTTCACAGCTTGACATACAGTGAGGTTCTCCCTTAGCAAAGACAGTCTAAACACAGGTGTTAAAAAAGCTTACATGGCAGTCAAAGCCAAGTGGTCATGGGGCTGTTTTTGTCTTTCTATTTATTTACTTTAGAATTTATTTTTTATTTTTTTCCTACCCAATCACTATCTTACACCTCGCCATTTCTCTACCCAGCCTCATTTCTCTCTCCTTAAATTTTCTCTCTCTTCGAAGAGAGACTTGTTCAAAAAGTGCAACTTGATTTCGCTCAACACCAAATTTTATACTAGCAAGTAGCAAATGTAACATAATAAAATCACTCAACACCAAATTTTTATACAAGCTTGAGGCGATTCAACGTTTTCAACTAAACAAACAGGCAATTTCAAATAATAAAAAAGTTATTAGTACCTACCTGGTGCCTATCAAGGTTTGAAAACTTTAAATCAAAGTTCGCCTATGATGCACGGAAACGGGGAAACGGAATTTCTAAAAAACATAGGAAACGGAAACGTGGGGAAACGTGTAAATATTAAAAATATAGGGGCATATTTATAAATATTAAAAATATATAATAAACATGAAAATAATAAAAATTATAAATATATAAAATAATTATTGATAAAACAATAAAAATGTAGAATTCAATTAAAATAGTCTAAAATAATGATAACTAAAACAATTAAAATAGTTACTCCACATTAGAACCTCTTCCTTCAACAATTCCATTTCCATCTTCATTAAAAATTAAATTCTTTATATTAAAAAAAAAAAAAAGAATAAAGAGTCCACGAATTTACATTCATCAACAACATAAAAAGCCCAACCACAACATTCAAGAATCATCCATCCACACCATTTGAGAAGAAACAAAAAACAGAGAAAATAAATCAACAAGAAGAAGAAGAACAAAAAAGAGGAGAAAAGAAACCAACCAGAAGAAGAAGAAATGAGTTTGCATGTAAACAGACTCTTGAGAAAACAACCCAGACTCAATGAAGAAGAAATCGCCAGACCCGAAGAAGAAGAAATCGCCAGACCCGAAGAAGAAGAAATCAGAGTTTGCATGTCACAATAGGTACAAACGGTTTGAGTTTAGACACTGAAACGTTTTGTAGAAATGGAAACGCGTTTCAATCTTTCTGTAATTACAGAAACGTTTCGTTTCCGTTTCCGGGCGTTTCTGTTTCCCACATCTCTGAGAAACGTTGCAGCTTTGGTTGACGAACGTTTCCGTGCTTCATAGAAGTTCACATATGGTTATTGCATTTTTTCTACACAAAAAGTTTAAAAAGCACACACAAACGAAGTCATATCTCTGGAACTGCTAATTTGAGGAAACAGATATGGTTTTGTACTTCACTATAATATGGATCAGAAACAAATGTTTGAGAATCAAGTTGCACATCTCCAGAGGTATCTGAACAAGTCTGTGATGGAAGAGAGAGAGAGCTAGAGAGAGAATTTGAGGAGAGAGAAATGAGGGAGGATAGAGAAGTGATGAGGTGTAAGATAGTGATTGGGTAGGAAAAAAAATTAACAACAACAACAACAACAAAGCCTTAGTCCCGAAATGATTCGGGGTCGGCTAACATGAACCATCATATAAAACCGTGAAAATCAAGTCGTGTCAGCGACACAGATTCGCTCCCTCCACTCCGTCCTATCCACTACCATATTTTCCTCAATTCCCAATAAACTCATATCACTCTCGATCACCCTCCTCCAAGTTTGCTTAGGTCTTCCCCTACCCCTCACCACTACATCCCTTTGCCACTCTTCGGTTCTCCTAACCAGCGCATCAAGCGCTCTACGTCTCACATGGCCAAACCACCTTAGTCGGTTTTCTCTCATTTTATTCTCAATAGATGTGACCCCTACTTTTGTCCTAATTATTTCATTACGCACCCGGTCCTTTCTCGTGTGACCACACATCCATCTCAACATACGCATCTCCGCCACCGACATCTTATGGATGTGGCAGTGTTTCACTGCCCAACACTCCGTACCATATAACAATGCTGGTCTAATTGCCGTCCGGTAGAATTTTCCCTTCAATCTATTAGGCATGCCGGGATCACAAAGGAAACCCGTGGCACTCTTCCACTTCGACCAACCAGCTTTAATCCTATGAGCAACATCTCCATCTACTTCTCCATCCGTTTGGATAATAGATCCTAAATACCGGAAGCAATCCGAGGCCTGAACAACTCTCCCATCTAGGATGATTGTCCCTGCCTCCCTACTCCTACGGCCGCTAAACTTACACTCCAAATATTCTGTCTTACTTCGACTCAACTTAAAGCCTCTAGATTCTAGAGTTTGCCTCCATAGTTCCAACTTCATCTCCACTCCTTCTTTCGTCTCCTCAACCAACACAATATCATCTGCAAACAGCATGCACCATGGTATACCATCTTGAAGTGAACTTGTTAGTTCATCCATAACGATGGCAAAAAGAAATGGGCTTAGTGCGGAACCTTGATGCACTCCAATCGTAATAGGAAACTCTTCAGTCTTCCCAACACTAGTACGTACACTCGTGCATACTCCCTCATACATGTCCTTTATGATGTCAATATATTTCCGCGAAATGCCTTTCCTTATCAAGGCCCACCAAAGTACTTCCCTTGGTACCTTATCATATGCTTTCTCCAAGTCAATGAAAACCATATGCAAGTCTTTCTTCTTATTTCGATAGTGCTCCATTGTCTCATTAGATGGATGGCTTCCATAGTTGATCTTCCCGGCATAAAGCCAAACTGGTTTTCCGAGATCTTCACCATCCTCCTTAGCCTTTGTTCAATCACTCGCTCCCAAAGTTTCATAGTGTGACTCATTAATTTGATTCCCCGATAGTTGGCACAATCTTGGACATCGCCTTTGTTCTTATACAAAGGGATTAAGGTACTTTTCCTCCATTCTGATGGCATCTTATTGTTTCTCCAAATTTTGTTGAAGAACGTCGTCAACCATTCGGTTCCTCTTTCTCCCAAACATCTCCAAATCTCAATAGGGATGCCAGCAGGTCCTACTGCTTTCTTCAACTTCATCTTACTTAATGTCATTTTGACTTCACCCTTTTGAATTCTCCGCAGGCATTCATGATTTATCATATCGTGATGGATACTTATATCTCCAACATCTTGTTGGCGATCTCCATTAAATAAGTCATCAAAATAGGACCTCCATCGTTCCTTGATATCCTTATCTCCAACTAGGACTTTCTGGTCCACATCCTTCACACATTTAACTTTTCCGAGATCTCGCGTCTTCCTATCTCTCATCCGAGATCTCGCGTCTTCCTATCTCTCATCCAAGATCTCGCGTCTTCCTATCCTTATCTCCAACTAGGACTTTCCGGTCCACATCCTTCACACATTTAACAAATACCCCATGACCATTTGACTGACTGCCACGTCAGTTTTTTTAACACCCTTAGTTAGTTTGGACTGTATTTGCTAACGGAATGAACCTCAATACCCATGTTTGTCAAGTTTTGAAACACGGGACTGTGTTTGGAAATGGCCGAAACCACATGGTTTATTTATATACTTTCCTCAAAAAATTATTTGATTTAGGATAATTTTATTTTCCAAATAGAAAATACTTAAATAACAACTATAACCACCAAGAACTGCAGCCCATGATCTACTTCTAATTCCACTCAAAATACAACATCTTGCACATTATTCCCCACAACAACAGCAAAGCAACTGATGCCTGAAATAGGAAATGATTTTGCAGCTGTTTATCCAAATTTAAGCTTGCTAGGTTAGCAACTGAAACGCATCATTGGTACCCCTATTTTTCTATTGAGGTAGCATATGACAGTATTCAAAGTTAAAACTTAAAACTTCTCTATGACTCTCAAGTAACATCATTGATATAAACAAAACCAGCATATTACAAAATTTTGCACATTAACATGTATCTGTCAATGACGCTAGACTTCAATTACTAATATCACACCATGAAGATATGAAACTTGCAATTGAAGCACACATTACAGGCACAACTAAGTAATCATAAGCTTCATTCTGTATGGGAATATCACAACAACAAGGAATGACTAAATGTTATAAATTTTCACACATCAATATCCAACTTCTAGTCATGAAATTAAGGCAACATTTTCATAATGTTTTATATATAGCACTAGCATTATTACACTAAGATGCATAACCATAGAGAAATTGTATGTAAAAAATGACTGTGCTCGATAAAGCCAAAAACACAGAAAAAACTGAACTTGGAAAATATACACAAGTTTATAGATACCTCTAAGTATAGGGGGAGCTCCAGCACAAAGTTGATAAAATATGTGATATGACCTTTCTCCCTCCGTGCATTGAACAACTCTAGACTGGTTAGATAATAAGATTATATCAGTAATTAGAATTCGAAACTAGAGAAGCAATCTGACAACGGTAGAACAAAAAATTACCTTTTCAAGTAAAACTGTTCACCAAACAGGAGCAGAACACAGTTCAAAAACAAGAGTAAGCACATTTCCAAAAGTTGAATAAAAATAACAACATAAATTACATTTAATGAGTGCTTACAAGTTTGGATTTTGGCACCCGATATTTTTCCAGTTTCACTGAAATGGATTTCAATCAGTTTTCCCTGTTGTTCAACCAAAACACCAATACACACTGTGAGAAGAGCAAACTTGAAAACCTAAATTTTGCTTTCTGGATTCTAACACTACCTTCAATCCCTTATATAAATTGATAACCCAAGAAATCACAGACTTTTAGCAAAGAACATGAAGCTTACAAAGCGACTTGAGTTGTCATTCCTCAATGTCTTAGCATTTCCAAAGGCTTCCAAAATCGGATTTGTTTTCAATATTTCATATTCTATCCCACTACCACCACCAAGAGCTGCCAAATATTGCATTGCTATCTTTGCAGTCTCTGTTTTTCCTGCCCCACTTTCACCACTGGGTAAATAAATGAACATCATGGGTGAGTGATATGACCAAAATGTTAACCACTGTCGCAGGAATGCACACGATCACATAAGAACATTAAAATGAACAATATAATACATCAAATCATCCATATATAACAAGATGTTAGAAGAGTTAAAAGTCAGAATTAAATAGTCAAGACACGTAAGAAAAATTAAGCTGAGCATAAATACATCTAGTTTTAGAAGGGCCACAAGAGGACAGCAACATTAAATCCCAAACTAAGTAGGTCAACCAGCGCAAGTAATCCCAGGAAAAAAGCAATAGACAAGAGAAGTAGTTCGTCTCCCTAGATTGATACTTCACTTATTTCATAGTCAATTCATCCCTCAAAAACAGTTTTAAGTTGACAGAAGATTTTTCAGCGATCTACAAATAAACAACCAACTACCTGAAATATTGCAGAAAGAAAAGAATAACCCAGCTTGTAACAGACAACACCCTACCCTCAAGCTTATACATCCCTCTTTCACAAGCAGAATAAACAAAGCTAGCATGTATAATTCCACATTCAGATCATCTTCAAAGCAAAAAATCGGACTTTGTTTGATCAAATGCAATCAGCACCAATCTTCTGCACAAAACCTTAACAAAGAATGGCATGAGAACGCATGGGATAGTCTTTGTCATGATATACAGTAAACTGAGACTTTCATATTTGCAGCTTTGGCAACAATGGTAATACAAGCTTTGCTTGCACCCTCCTAAAAGAGATAATCTGCAGTGATATGACCACTCTTTCTCACAACGGTTGATTCAAAGCCCCAAGTCTTGAAAACTCTCTCCATTGCACAATTTAGAAACCTTCATCCACTTACTTGCTCCAGCCCTCTTTTACATAATCTTGAGGTCAGCAAAAGTTTTTCACTCTTCCTATTCAACTAAAAATAGATGACAATATTTATGCTCAAGAGAAATGTTAATAAAGCACAACATTGACATATTTACAAAACATGAAATAAGTGCCAAAAGCATAAAATGAAGACAAAGCTTATGGTCATTTGATGTTCTACGACCTCTATAAAACGTCATACTGCAAACTTCATAACAAATGGAAAACCCTTTAAAGTTAAATGCCCAACTAATATTGACTTTAAAGCAAGTGAGGAACCTCCAGCGCACAGTTCAATCTTCTATTGATTACCCAGGTTCTAAGGATGAATTCCATACAAATAATATTAATAATAGTACTTTTTGCCCTTGGTTCAGTATGCCTACTAAATTATAAATGAAAACCCATAGCAAGAAAATCTGCATATTATGCTCCTTAGAATATAGTGAAAGAGCCAAGAATGTGCGATTGATTTATGTCTAACAGTATGCCTCATTGATCCTACAGATCCAATGCAACAAAACATGCAAGTTTTCTCATAGCTGCAATTTATAGTAAAGCCTCACTAGCATGAAGGTAAAGAAGGGAAAAACAAAAGGGAGTTCACATACAAGGCAGTTTTGGGTCTATTAGAAAAATTTATACAGAGCTTGGAATAGGAGACACGCAATTACATTGACTTACTACTCAGGGGATTAAGATAAAGCAACATTACATTTAATTCCATTTTACGTTAGAAGAAACAAATCTTCACTCCCCTGAACTTTAAGTTTAGCTATTGAGCTTATATAAATTTATTTTCCCACTTTCTTTCTAACATCAAGGAGCAATTGTACAGTGTTAGCATGTTGGGATACTCTTAAATAATTTTACATTTTCATAGTATATTATCAATTTTGCCCCATTTTCACTTCATATTAATAATAGCTTTGTTATCTTATATTCTCTCTTCAAAATTATTGATATTTTTCGAAATCTTTTTAAGGCTTTATCATGATGTATTTCCCTATACTTTTGTTACCCTAGGTCTCACCAAAAATCAGATTATGTTATGAAGGAATTCTTGTCATTGGAAGCACCAAACTGCTTAAAAAGTAGGAATGAGCAGAGGTAGCAAATAGAGGAGAGCTTTGACCATGCTTGCCCATAATTCATGCAATTGAACATTTAAGAGTTTCAGGTTCGAGCATTTGGAAAAAGGAGACAATAGGAAGAGCTTGAAGCAAAAGGTTGCCTCGATATTAAGTCTAAGGGGTTGTTTGATGGCGCCATTAAGCAACTAAGCGCTTAAAAATTAGTATATTATGTTTATTATTTTTCAGTTTGTTTTATAACTTTCAATTAAGTCAAAAAAAATCACTTAATCTAACCAGTCAACATATTTAACTTTAAATTTTAGGATGAACACTTCCAATAATGATATTCTAAAATTTTATATAAAAAACATAATTTACATATTCTTCAATATATTAATATCAAGATTTCTCAACGAATCTTACATAAAAGTAATCATTATATCATAAAAAAAATTAATATCCTTTTAAGTTCAGGACTTTCTTTTAGTATTCATCAAATAACTTCACCATTCAACGGTTTCAACATTTATAGTATTCAAGACTTAAAATTTAGTACTTATTTTTCCAGCACTTAATTTTTCAATTTTACTAAACAGAACCTAACGTTACAATTAATTTTTGAGATTGATGATGAATAGCTAGTTAAAAGGAACCATTGTTATTGGAATCTATACATATGAAGACATGTTATTCACTGTCAGAAACAATGGTGGACTTTTCTAGGGGCAATGGCAACAATAGTTCAAAGAATAATTTTTAGGGAAAAGTACAAAAACAATGTCTGTGGTTTGCATAATTTGCAAACAGGGTCCGTGGTTTAAAAATTTGCAAATAGAAGTCCGTGGTATGATTTAATTTACAAAACAAGATATTTCAAATCACTGTTGTTAGAATCTTACAATTCTCGATTCGAATCTTACGGTTCAATTCGATTCAGTTTTATTTCGAGCCGAATCTATAGGCGAATCTAAATTATAACAGAATCTTACGATTCCCGATTCGTATCATACGATTCCCGATTCGTATCATACGATTCGATTCAGCTCTATTTCGAGCCGGATCTTCATTACCGTTCATCAAAAACTTAAATAACACTAACTACTAAACTCACTCTCCTCTAGTCCGATTGTTATTAATCAAGTTATCAACTCAAACTAGCTCCATTCCATCATTATCAAGTTGACAACAAGGCAAACAAACAAAGTCAGAAATTAAAACTCTTCATTTCTACGAAGTTATTAAACAGAATCCGATTTGTGAATTAGTTTTATTAGGATTGCATTTGCATTGGATTTGAATTTTAAGTACTTGGTAGATATGATTTCTTTTTTGACATTAAAATTGCATTTTTAGACTAATATTTGATGATATTTTGAGTTCAACATGGTAAATATTCTGTTTTTTATAATATTATGAATTTGAACTGAATCTTACGATTTCGATTCGATTCACGATTCACAAAATGAGGATTTCGATTCACGAGTCGAATCTCGATTTGATAACTAAGTTTCAAATTACATTGTTAAGTTCTTATTACAACCAATGACATTTTTATCTTGAAAAAAAATTATTCTTACATATCGATAAAACACGGTCCCTCCCCCAAACGCAGCTCCCTAAATTGAAACCATAAATCATATGGTGGAAATTTTACGTTTTTTACTAATTTCACAGATTATGAACTAAATTAATATTTAAGTTCATTTTACAAAGCTAATGTAATTTAAAAAGTAAAATAAAAATGCTCTTGATTGCATCAGAACTTAACAGTGTAATTTGAAATAGTTTGCTTTGTCAAAAAAACATACCACATACCTCTATTTGCAAACTTTTAAACCACATACCTCTGTTTGCAAATAGCGCAAAACACAAGCATTTTTTTTGTACTTTGCCCTAACTTTTATTATCTCTGACACAATCTCATGCGTAAATACCCCTTCAGTTTGAAGCATGTATAACAAGGACACTGCCTTATGCTAAAATTTTCAGACTTGCCAATATTTAAATTCTAGACCTCTTGGTCTAAAAGAGGGTTTGTCATCAAATTAAAAAAAAAAAAAACTATTAGCAAAAAATAAAATGTTCAAGAGGCCCATGTTGGGGTTTTCCTTTTCTGTTTGCTTTTAAGACTTGCTTGGATCTATGTTGTAATAAATCTCAAGATATTATTAACTAATCAAGTCTGTTAGCAGTGATAACTACACAGAATTTGTGAACAAGAGAAATAAAAGAGTAGTCATTACATTGAGATAATGAGCAAATGTGATTCAAATTGTGATTGTGATTGTGATTGAATGAAATTTTACAATGCACCATATGGATATTGATTAGACCCCTATCTCCTAAAGTTTCAAACCAAAACCAGAAACAATGAAAATTTTGTCCCTCAAGTAAACTCCAGCAACCATCCATCTAGATTGAAAAAGAAATTGCTTAAGGTATTTGGATTTATTACAGGTAAAGTTGACATGTTCTGAACTAGTAAATGACTCATAAAATATCCCTTTTAGAAACATGGATCTTAATAGCCTATCCGACAATCAAAGCCTGAATATCAACAGGCCAAAAAATGAATCAAATGAGCTGCAGAAAGAATTAACTTAAACAACACAAAATTAACTTAGAAAATAATGCAATATCTTACTCCCCTCCGTTCTTTTTTATATGTCGTTTAAAGTTTTTCATCAAAACCAATGCAATATTAATGGGACTATTAAAATGACTAATTTACCCTTAATACTTCTCTCCTAAATCTCTACTTTCTATGCAAAACTTCTCTCTCTTCTTAATTTTTATGGCTTAATTAAGATTATTTGCATTAATAGCTATTCCTCTCTCTTAACATAAATAGGGGCAAATTAGAGAAAGCATTATTAAAAGTGCATTGGTAATACAAAACAGACATAAAAAAAAGTGAACAAATTAAAAAGTCTAAAACGACATATAATAAAAAATGGAGGGAGTAACAACCATGGAGCACACGATTTCCAAATACGCAGAATACAAATACAACAAGGATGAGAAGATCACCAAAGAAGAATAAAATCTCAAATTTATCACACTCTACGTACCTTATAATGATTGATTGGTTTACTTCATCTGAAGAGAGAGAGAGAGAGAAAATCAGATAATAATCCCTCATGTATACAAAAGATGTCATAAAGCATCAAAGCTAATCTTTCAAAGTTATAAAAACAAAGCACCTCGTATCATTTCCCTGATGGCTGTGTCTGTTATGGCATACACATGCGGACTCTCCTTAGATTTATTCTTATATGCTTCAATGTAATCATTTCCATATAAAGGAACTCTTTTAAAGGGATTGATAGCAACCAACACTGGCCCTGCTTTTGTCTGCATTCCATATATTGCATCCATTAGAGAGTGTTTATAGTTTAATAGCCAAGATATACCAAGCTAATATTAATGAGAACACTTACATAAATCATGTCTTGATTATATCTATAGTGAAGGTTGTATAATACTGATGGCTCATTTAAGTAACTAAGTTGCATGAGATCATCTACACCATCAAGAATATCAGGATTTGCCTGTACTAGACTCTCAGATTTCACCTTCAAAACCTATAGTTGAAAATACAAGATATAATTAAATCAAATGCCCAAATACAACAGAAAAATGTCTTCAATGATATTAAAAAAAGTTCACTTGCTTTTCCATCAGGAAGAGAAATAATAGACTCAGTCCCTGAAGTAGACAAAACTTTTCCCAGCTGCCAATCACCATTAGTATGTTGAAACCAAGACTGAGGTTTCTGAAACAGTGAACTCAAACAAGTAAGCAAGGAGATCAACAATAAAATACACTTAAATTCTCATCACTTGAGCACAATAAATTATAGCTATAGATGCACAACCACAAAGGTTTTAGCAATAATCAAACCAAACAGTTCTGATCACACACAGTACCTTCTTTGCAGCATAGGAGGAGGCATCCCCCCACCTACGTTCAGTATGAGATTCTGAGATTGAATATGAAGGCGAAGGTGATGCAACAGTATCTGAGTCTTCATAGGAGGTGATATCTCCAGCATATGGCGAATCATCATTGACATCATTCCTAACAATATATAGAGCCTCTATGCTATCATTTTCAGCAATACTTGAACAGATCGTATCCCTGTTTTGTGCATTCACTTCATCCAATTTTTCCAACTGTTCAGATGTTGGTGAACCACAGAACTTAAAATCAACAGGCAATGACTTGATTGATTGGAAGGAAGGACGGGCCTGGGACTTCTGCGGCATTCTCACTGACCCTGAGGATTAAGTTCCCACAGATGCCATGACATAAAGATAAATTAAAAGGTTGATTTTTCAGTTTCAGGAAGAAAGTAAGCTGCAAAGCTTTTAAACAAAAGACCCCACTAAGCAACTTATTTGAGTAACATAATGGAGGGGACCATAATTGTAGAAACAGACCCTACATCCATTTAACAATCATTCACCATTAGCAATTGGGCGGGCAAATCCATCACCGAAGGACGAAAAACCTTTCATCTCAACTAAATAAATTGAAGCTCTCAGCGTAGATTTTTATTAAATTTAAAACTCAGACTATAATAACTCAACAATGGAATCAATTCTCCAAACTCATGGTCCTATACAATGATCTTGAAATTGCTCCAGAATAAAATTCTACAATCATTCAAATAATTGAATTATGCATGCTGGGAAGAATAGCAAAGAAGTAATAAATAAATCCTGTAAAGTAACAGAAATCACATAATAAAAGATACATGTCATACGTGACATTATAGACTCAAAAACGTGTTCAGAAAAAATGCTCAAAATCTTCAACGAAAAAGGTTCCAAGTTTCAATGAGAGAGACAAGAACCAGAAGAATGATCTTTACATCCATTTTCTTATCAACCACGCAAAGCAGCATTGAAGGTAAGAACAACGAAATGTGGTGAATCTAGACCGATCTAGTAACAGAATTTGGACTTTCCAGATTCGAAGACACCAAATGCCAAAGAAAAATTCAAAAGTTGAAAATATAAAGTAAATAAAATAGGAAAGCATACCTTGTACAAAAAGCCGAGAAGAAAGAAAAAATAAAAATACTGAGCAGAGAGCGGAGAGCGGAGAAGCTCAGATCGATCTCAAAACCCTAGATGATTGCGAGAGAATTAGAAATTGCAGAAAGGTGAAAGTGATTGATTGGAAGAAAGAGAAAAAAATGTCAAAATTAGTAAAAAAAAAAAAATGATGAGCATCAAAGAGAGTGCAAACAGTGTAGAGTGAAAGCAGATGGTGAAGGAGCAAGTTGCATTTGTAGCATGAGATAGAAAAAAATTCAGGACAGGGAAAGAATATTTGAGTTGGAACATTCAAGGTATGTATGTATCTATGTGTTGTGTGTGGAGGACTTGCAGCTTTTCTCTGCTTCACAGATATATATTTTAAATAAAATAAAATAAAAGAAAGGCACAAATGTTTTTTTCTTTATCTTTAAAACTTTCCTTCATTCATTTTCACCTGCTTACAATTAAATTCATCTGCAAATAATACTATTATGTACTGTTCAGATATATATTTGAATTTTTTTCTTTTTGTTAATCATATTTGAAGTAAATTAAAATTAATTTCTTTTAAAATGAACTTTTCAAGAACTAACTATATAATTTTTATGATAATAATAAGAGCCCCACATGCAATTGAAGCTGAACATTATCTGCTAAGTAACATATTATGATTACTATTTTCAGTAAAGTATTTGTTTACTCTAAGAAATTTAAATAATGATATTACGCTCATTACATATGTAGTTTTGAGTAACATCATATTTCAAAACCGAAGAAACTAACCAAATGAGAAATGAGAGGGTGGGTTTGAACTTATTTTCGTGAAAGAAAATAATTAAAAACTAAATAAATCTTTTGCAAAAGAAACGTTTCCCATTTACTTTTACTCGAATTTGCGATATCTAGTTTAAACAATTCGAGGTATTTAATCACTCAAACCATTGTCCCATTTCCAAAATTCTAAGCATACATATTAACCAAGTGTCCTTGCGTTAAGTGCATCCAAGCATTAAGATCCAGAAAGCATTCATAAATGAAACCCTGATATGTGGTTATTTGTATGTTCGTCCCTAACAACATATATCAATGAGTGTTTCCACAACGCTAAAGCACTATCGTGCCATTCATTGTTGCTATCACAAAGATTTGATCATAATCTAAGCATTTAAGAGACTCATTAATAACCAATCATGGATAAACATGTTTCATTAACAAAACAGATATACTTACAATCACCATTTACGGCTGGCTAGACCTGCTAAGTAAACTACTCACTCATCATAATGAGTTAACAAGGTGAGAGCTTTTAAAGTTTCTGTAATAACTTTGGTGGCTGAAAGTGTGGATCCTTTCACCAACCGCAAAAAAACTATTTATACAAAGCAAAAAGTCTGCCCTAACCAAAAGGGTGAAAAGGTAAACATATGTTCATTACAGCAAAAAGATATAATATTGTCCTTCCATTTTGTGCAAGGTGGACACTAGCTGGCATCCACATTCATCTTCCTCTCTCTACTTGCTTGACCCACGCTTAAATCTGAAAACCCATCTTACGGACCCGTTTCTGTTGCAGTTTGTGTTATTCTGCCCTTCTTCATAACTGTTTAAGAGGAATCCTTAATGAACTGTAATTTCTAGCTGTTCCATCCTTAAAAAGATGAAAACTTAGACTTTGAGGATCTTTTCCATGAATGTCCAGCCTCACAATCTTGTCCATCTTGCTCGTATCAAACTACCCCCAACTTGACCTCTTTTTCCCTCAAGCAACATAGTAAACAGGGAATGTGAAAGAACAAGCAATAAATAATAACCAAACAGCTAGGCTAATGCAATTCAATTCTTGACCGGAAGACAAAATCATGCAAATCAATAATTCATAAGTTGAATATAAGTAAGCATACATTTCTCCCATCATGAATTGGAATCTCTCAGGGTTGCCTCAGTTATGCTCATAGACTCCCGGTGTTTAGCTCATTTGAAAGTGGTTAAGTCACTCAACAGCAATACATGCATAGAAAAGATTCTAACTTTGCAAATTGGTCCAAACAAAATAGTCTATAACTAATATGACACAATCTAAAAGTCTTAAAGGGTTGTGATGTAGTTGGGTAGTGAGGATGTGGAAGTGGAGAGTTTATAGGTGAGAGGTACTTGCTGAGTTTTTCAGTGAACAGACAGTTCATTCAGATATTGCAACTGTGTCCTATTTAAATAGGTGTGCGATTAAGAAGAGCAATGTTTTTGGATAATCGTGCTCTTCTTGATTTGGAATCATTTAGAATAACAGGAATATGTTAATTATTCTTCTTTTGTCAGAATTACTCAAAACAACTCCTAAAGGTCAGTGGTGATGGGTTTTTTTTGTGAATGGTTGGTGAGGCTGTAGGGCGGCGAAAAGAATATGGGTTTGGTTCAAAATGGTTTTCTAGTTGGTGGGTGTTTGTGGAGAACAGGTGTTTGACAATTTAGCACAGTTGGTTAACTTAAGACCTTTATCATATTATGTCGGTCAGCTATAAACCTATTGTAAGGGCAGCCAGAGCAAAATCAATCTAAACTAACACATGCAAAGCCCACTCATCAACAAAGATTTTGCATACACATATATAATAAAGGCTTAAATCTCACGGGGTTTATTGCAACACTATCAAGATAGCAAAACATGGAAAATATATGTGTACCAAATTCAACCAATGATCAATTCAACAAGTTTAATCAAACAGTCAATAATCAAATTGCATGGCATATAATCCTAACTAGATGGAATTATTATACAGTCTGTTTAATGATGGATGTTGCGCACAGGGTGTGTGGTGGTGATGTGCTTTGTTTTTATGTTGTTGGGAATTGATACATGTGAAGCTAAAGGTCAACAAGGTAAAAAAGAGGGGTTTTCTTATGCACATGTAGTTTATGTATGACAAAATTGCAGAGAACTGCTACTAGGATACTAAGATGATGTTCCCCTACCCCCAACTTGACTAAGACATTGTCCCCAATGTCTGCTAAGAGGGTGCAAGAAAACAGCATCAACAGAACAACTCAAACAGCAGAAACAAAGCAGCAGGTCAAGTAGAGAGAGAGAACAACTGACTTAGACAGTGGGTGATTAGGAGGATTCAGGTGTTTCACCATCTTCGTTATCATCAAGTTTCCTAGAAGGACTCATCTAGGATTCATCAGATACTAACTATTTGGTACCTGTTGTGCTAGTGTCAAGTTCCAAAGCAGTTATTCGGGCTCTCAATAGCACCAGTTCCTGTTCATACGCCTCAATGTGTTGCTCCATGACTCTCATATTGATCAGCATAGTTTCCATACTCATTCTGGCTACCTTCTTGAAGAACATATCATCCCCAATATCCTCATGGTTCTCCTACTAGAATGTTTTGATTGGTGAAACATGAATAGGTTGTGCCACTCCTTCATCTGTTTTTTGCTTCTTGAACAACCGGCTTGTTTCTTCTCCTTTTGTCTCAACAACTCCGCATCTTTCCATAAGTACCATTCCTTTTTGATGTCACAACATATCTCCAGTCGCTTCATTATATTAAGGTTGAGGGGCTCCATATATAGTCCTACAGTGAGGGTCTTGATATTTGGGTCAAAGAAACCCAAATTCCTTGCAATCTTAGTGATATAGGGCCCACAGAACAATCTAGCAACACTCTTATTTTGCTGTAAGGAGGTTATATATTCAATGAAGAAATACCCAACATTCATGGGCTTCTAGAGATGCATACATAAAAGAGCAAATATGTCGGCAGAAGGAACAGTAGTTTGGTGGACACGGCCGAACAATGAGTCAATAAGTAATCTGTGCAGGTATTTCAGTGAATAGTTTTCAATGTCGGAGGCCTTAGAAGAACTAGGGTTATACTTCGACTGGCCTGTGATGGGTTGCCAAAAAGCTGCAGCGTCAAATTCTTTTAGTATCTTTCTGAAAGAAGAAGCATATAGTTCCTCGTCCAACTTAGTTTGGTCAACCAACCCTAACATCACATTCATCTTGTGGATCGAACAGTTCATGTGGTTGTTGATGCTCGTAAAATATATAGCAGTTAATAGGGCAAGTGTATCCTATCGCAACAAGTAATATTATGCTAAGCACGAGATCGAACCACAAAGACTATTTGTTATAATTAGTAAATCTACTTAGAGTGATCTAATTGTTTAGAGGGTTGAATGATAGTTTGGGTTTTGTCTAATTAACTAATTGAATTAAAAGTAATAACATAACAAAATAAAGTGAATAATTAACAGGGTAGAAGGTGGATTAATGGAAGGCACAATCTAGGCTGAGGAATCCTTTGATTAAATCCTATGTATGGGTTATGGAGTTCAGATTTATGTTTTACCAGTGATTGATGGTAATTACCCTAATAAGAAAGACAAATGTGTACAAGATTTATCTGAAGGAAAATAGACAAGTCTAGGCGCAGCGGAATAATAAAATTTTATCTATTTTATCTATTTCCCTTTTCCAAGATCTCTAAATTGTTATTTCATATAAAGAGGGATAGAACGAAATACCTTTATGACGATCTATCTACCGTTGCAAACGAAGTACCCACAACTTCAAAAGAATAGAATCTGTCAATGAATCTGCCCCCTACCCGAACAGACCTTCCAGACCTCCGAATGAAAATCGCAACGGTGAAAACAAGGAAGAATATGTCTAGAAGCTCCTGTCCAAAAATCGTGACGATCCGACAGTTCAATCTCCGGGAATCCGCGAAAATGTGAACTGACCTGATGTAGGAGGAGCAAAACGAATTTCTCCTTTTGTTTGTCTTTTCTTCTTTCATGAGAACAACAAAACAAACAACACAGAAAAGAATAACTAATCAGTAATCAACCTTAATAATAACAATCGCAATGATTGCCTCTAACAGAAATCGATACGAGATCAAAGAGAGAGTAAGAAATAATGTAGATTAGCCGAGACGAAGACGGAACGGTTCCTCCTCCTTTTTCATTGTGTTGGTCGAATTTATGGGGTTAGGGAGTCTATTTATAGACTTCTCTAAACCCTAATCCCAGTTGTGTTAGGTAATTAAATAATTGAAATCTTATTCGGAATAGGATTCCTAATTAGATAATTAAATAAACACTTTACTATTATCTAAATAATAACTAATTATATCTAGTTAATTATTATTAATCAAATTAATAATTAATTAATGTTAAGGATAATTAATTAGAGTTTCAATCACATAAAAACTTCTAATTAATAATATCAGACAATCTTTTAATTTAATTCATAATCATAATCAAATTATAATTATTAATCAAATTAATTTATCCCTAATTAATATGTAAATTTCGGCCCATATATAGTGTTTCATTAATTACCATTTCGTCCTCCGATTCCAAGTCCCATATGTGACCCATTAGGTTCTTTATTGCCACTAGCCGTATATATCCTTTGAAATTATTCATCACGATTAATTCCAACATATATATAACGGAATACCGTCGCAAGCTGTTAATAGCAGAACCTATGATATTCCCCCAGAGCAATTAAGAAGTCAGGTTGATAACTGGCGTTAACCTTTCTGCATTAGGTATAGTATAATACGATCTTTCATCAACTATATCCTATCGGTCAATTCCTTATAACCATGGAACGTGTCAAGGTTACATATAACGAAGAGTCCGGTTTTACTTGTATAGGTTGAATTCACTCTGAAAAGATAAGTTAAGTGAAATGTTCATTTCTACTCTTAACTCTATCACCTTGCAAGGATTTCAGTTAATTCACCACAAGCGGCCATTTGGATATATCTTCCACTTATCGGGAGTGACGAATGCTCAATCTGACATTAACTATTCTACAATTACTTTGTGTGATACCCAACCCTGCTCTCACACACCCCAGGCTCTCACCTGTTGGATCGTGCTCGCACAGAATCAAAGTATCAAACTCCATAATCCAGAATCACTAATTAACGAATGTTTGAGTCTGAGGATTAGTTATACCTACTAATACCAATGAGATGAACAGTTGACACATTAGATAAATCAATCCATTCTGTTATCTCAAATCGGGTCCCAATCCTAATGAACTCCTTCACTGGATCCATGTAACTGTCTAGATATCTGAATATCTAAAGCTTGTGAGATCAGCTTTCTGTCTCGACAGAAAACATTGTTACATGCAAGTCTCAACAGTAATATGCCAACCCCTATAACATATTACTTGACTTGGGTTTACTTTAAGTCTATTGGTCTATTATAAAGTACAGTCTCACTTCATGCTTGTATGAACACTTTATAACTACTCAAATAAACTTAGTGTTACTTTCTTTATGAAAGATTTGTGCCTTTATATATAGTTACATTTTAATGTTATATATCTGATTAAACAAATGATCAAATAAACAATTTATTCATTAATATTAATATCCTAAAACAATTGTCTTTAGGACACTAAACTCCAACATTATCTAACCTATTCACATGCATTCGAGTGACGGCTTGATTAGGCATATACCCTAGGTCATGCAAAGCATTAGGTTCTTTGGCAACTAAGGCTAAAGTCGTAGCCCAGCCACGAAGCCGCACTCCTAGTGGTCTCTAGCGAGGTCAGGTTTACACAGGTTCAGCATAGATAATTCCATTGTCAGGTTCTTATCTTTCTATAATCTTATCTTTGTCAGGTTTATAGGCATTAGGCACAATCATATATACAAAGCAGGCTAGTTGATCGTCATCGAGTCTCATTCTAGCAATAATCATATTCCTGACAATTTCAAGGCATTAAGCATGCATAAACTGATTCAAAGGCCCTAGATCCCTAATCATACATATTCATATAATCAATTTCATCCCCATCCCAAATTGGATGGGGATTAGTTCATAGACAAACCAATTATAGCAATAGGATAATAGGAATAATGGAAAACATCTTCAATTAAACATAAAGGTAAAAGATAAGAGAGAGAGAGATAGAAATCTAAAATCCACTTTGTCGATTCCGATTACAAAATAGAAGATGAAGAGCTTCTCCCATTAATTGTTCTTCAACAAAAGAAAATAAAAACTGAAATAAACCTAATCTAGAAAGCAGGAAAATAAAACTAAACTAAAAGCTAAAACTAATTGTCTACATTGTGAAAGAGGAATAATGAATTGCCTCTAGAAAGATTAGGATTAGCTCCCTATTTATAGAGTTAGGGAGGAAACCCTAATGCATCAAGGGTGAAAAAGACATTTACATAGTGTTTTAATGGGCTTCCGGGCCCGATCCGTGGATTTCAGCAAGGGGGAAGGCGTTGGTGCACCTTTCCCCGCCTCGTCTCGTCGAGACAAGGAGTGTCTCGACGAGACAGGTCCTAATTGGGGCGATTTTGCTTCGGCTTTTATCTGTTTTGGTCTTTGGGCTTCCGAAATATGCTCTAATGGTCCCTGATGAATCCCAAAAGTGTTCTGACGGTCCTTGAATAGTCCGGAAATGCTCCAAAAGGCTTGGGTCTGGTTCGGAAATGCTCGAATAGTCCCTGGAAATCCCTGAAAACACCGAAAATGCCTAAATAAAGGAAAATACAAAATTTAACTAAAAACTATCAAATTATCATCTAAATTAACTAAAGACTAACTAAAACAATCTAAATTAATCCTAAAAACACTATAAAAATGGGAGCTATCAACATCCCCACACTTGAATCTTGCTTGTCCTCAAGCAAGACAGAATCCAAAACAGAGAAAAATCAACAAATAGCTCCCGTACAAAAACAAGAATCTACTGCGCTTTATTATCCACAATAGTTCAGACTACTCATTTTGCAATTAAAAACATAATGAACCTCAGACGAGTCTCTAAAACTAATTAATTGGTTTTATCGATCAACACTTCATGAAAACGGAAGAAGAGAACTAAAATTGATAGCTCACAAGTGGTCACTCTAACGCTCAAGTGTTTGGGTGTAAAAATTTTTTTTTGTAAACGCTCTACATTTTACTGCACAAAGTGGTCATGTTGGGATTGCATCATCCATCCGGTCAAAATTAATGCATTAAAATTAAACAAGATCATAGGTCTTTAAAGGGTTGTAACATGGGCTAAAGGCTGGGGTAGGAAAAATGGAATTTATAGGCAAAAAGTTAATGACTCAAATAGTTAAGATTTTTGCAAAAAGGACACTAAATTAGGGAGCTATCAACCACCTCCCCCACACTTAAATCTTGCTTGTCCTCAAGCAAGTCAGAATCCAAAAGGAACACGTTTTCCGCTATGTATAAGAAGGTTTAAGCTCAAGGTTGTTTTTGTGTTTCAATGAAGTATTCGGGAAGCAACTAAAAATATAAACACTTCTTTTATCCTTTCCTCTATAATTGATTCTTTTGATTTGGTTTTTAACCATTTTTTTTAATAGAGGGGAAAAAGAGTGAAATTCAAATATGCAAAGGTTGCTTCTTCTATCAAAATTACAACCTTTTAATGATTGCTAGCGGGAATTTGAAGGATAAGTGTGTCTAAGGATTTATCAAAACTAAATTGAGTCAATTAACTTGAGTGAGAAATGGTATTTAAGAAGGCTAAGGTTTGTAACAAGGTTGATCAAAGAAAGGGGTAAATATAGGCTCAAAGGGGCTTATCTAGTGGATTTGTTAAGGGATTTTGGCTAAACAAAGAATAGGCTAAATTCACAAAGGGCTATACCTAGGTTGCCTAATCATTTCAAGTTTAATAGAAACACAAAATTCAACCAGTATTGGATGCAATTCCTATGAGCACAAAGACAATAAATGTAATCTCACACCTAAGAGATCAATTATTCCTAATTATGAGTCTAAATATTGATCTTTATGGCACTAACCCACAATTTAGGGGTTATTTGTATCAATCCTAGCCTCGAGTAACGTTCCTATCCATGTCAATTTTAGGCAAACAATACTCTTTGGAGACTCAAACGTTGTTCAAAATTTTTCGCATGCATCAATTTCATTTAGAATGTGCAAATTTGTAAGCGCATTGTCATTTGTCAACTGTATTGTTGGGTTAGCTAAATATATCAAATTCAATTGCCTAGGATTCTTTTTATTTCTAGAATCAAAATAGAAGGCAAACAAGAACATAAAACATGAAATCCTAAGATAAAACTAAAGCAAAAACATACAATCATGCAAAATAACATAGAAAAGAAAAAATAAAAATAAATAAATGAAATAAAAGAAGGAAAAACATGCAAATGGCATAAAACTAAAATCATCTATCCTATTACCTCCTCCCACACTTACATATGCATTTACTTCCAATAATGGAAAAACTCCCTCAGGGGAGGCGGTACATCCAACCCCGAATATCCGATGCTAAATTGTTCAAATCCAAGCGGATGTCTTGGAAATTAATCCGATGTCAGTGAGTATTCTGATCAGAGGGTTCTGACAATAGAAAAAAAATAAAACAAACATAAGAATAGAGAAAGCGAAAGAAAAAGAAAAAAGTTTAATTTTTATTTTTTATTTTTTTCGTCTCGTCGAGATGAACCGTGTCTCGATGAGACGAGGCAAGAATTTTCATTTTTTTAAAAACGATTTTTTTTTTCCGTGTCCGTCTCGGCGAGATGAACAGTGTCTCACCGAGACAGATTTTTTTTCTTTGTGTCTCGTCGAGACAGACGGGTGTCTCGACGAGACGAGGAGAAAAACCCGAAAAAAATATATTTTTTTATATATATACAAATCTAAACAATTATTTCAATCTATTCAATTTATACAGATTATAATCGAAATAGTCCCCGACAACGGTGCCAAAAACTTGATGCTCGTAAAATATATAGCAGTTAATAGGACAAGTGTATCCTATCGCAACAAGTAATATTTTGCTAAGCACGAGATCGAACCACAAAGACTATTTGTTATAATTAGTAAATCTACCTAGAGTAATCTAATTGTTTAGAGGGTTGAATGATAGTTTGGGTTTTGTCTAATTAACTAATTGAATTAAAAGTAATAACATAACAAAATAAAGTGAACAATTAACAGGGTAGAAGGTGGATTAATGGAAGGCACAATCTAGGCTAAGGAATCCATTGATTAAATCCTATGTATGGGTTTACGGAGTTCAGATTTATGTTTTACCAGTGATTGACGGTAATTGCCCTAATAAGAAAGACAAATGTGTACAAGATAGGCATATACCCTAGGTCATGCAAAGCATTAGGTTCTTTAACAACTAAAGCTAAAGTGGTAGCCCAGCCACGAAGCCGCACTCCCAGTGGTCTCTAGCGAGGTCAGGTTTACACAGGTTCAGCATAGATAATTCCATTATCAAGTTCTTATCTATCTATAATCTTATCTTTGTCAGGTTTATAGGCATTAGGCACAATCATAAATACAAAGCAGGCTAGTTGATCGTCATCGAGTCTCATTCTAGCAATAATCCTATTCTTGACAATTTCAAGACATTAAGCATGCATTAACTGATCAATCAAAGGTCCTAGATTCCTAATCATATATATTCATATAATCAATTTTATCTCCATCGCAAATTGGATGGGGATTAGTTCATAGACAAACCAATCGCAATAGGATAATAGGAATAATGAAAAACATCTTCAATTAAACATAAAGGTAAAAGATAAGAGAGATAGAGATAGAAATCTAAAACCTGCTTTATCGATTCCGATTACAAAATAGAAGATAAAAAGCTTCTCCCATTAATTGTTCTTCAACAAAAGAAAATAAAAACTGAAATAAACCAAATCTAGAAAGCAGGAAAATAAAACTAAACTAAAAGCTAAAACTAATTGTCTACATTGTGAAAGAGGAATAATGAATTGCCTCTAGAAAGATTAGGATTAGCTCCCTATTTATAAAGTTAGGGACGAAACCCTAATGCATCAAGGGAGAAAAAGACATTTACATAGTGTTTTAATGGGCTTCCGGGCCCGATCCGCGGATTTCAGCAAGGGGGAAGGCACTGGTGCGCCTTTCCCCGCCTCATCTCGACGAGACATGTAATGTCTCGATGAGACAGGTCCTAATTGGGGTGATTTTGCTCCGGCTTTTATCTGTTTAGGTCCTTGGGCTTCCGAAATATACTATAATGGTCCCTGGTAAATCTTAAAAGTGCTCCGACGGTCCCTGAATAATCCGAAAATGCTCCAAAAGGTTTGGGGCTGGTTCGGAAATGCTTGAATAGTCCCTGAAAATCCCTGAAAAGATCGAAAATACCATAAATAAAGGAAAATACAGAATTTAACTAAAAACTATCAAATTAACATCTAAATTAACTAATGACTACCTAAAACAATATAAATTAATCCTAAAACACTATAAAAATGGGAGATATCAGTTGTCCATGATGTGAAACTGATATCGCTTGTGGTGGTTTGGATCAGTGATTAATGAGTCTCCTTGGATTGTCGAGATGAATTCCATAGTGAGTTTTTGGTACGAGTCTTATTCAATAGCTAGGAACTTGGCCAGATTTTCACCATTGATGAATGCCTTCACTTCCTTGTTCAACCCCACTGTTGCAAGCTATCCCAGAAAATTTGTCGTGTGGCATGAAGGTTAGTGTTTTGAAGGGCCTCGTAGTTCTTCTTTTCGGTCTCATCAGAAAATATGAATAATTGCTTCAAAATAACACCTGAGCTAATGGTGCTCGAACTGACATCAAGCTTTTTCTCCTTACCCTTGTTCTAGGTGAGGACTTGGTGTTCTTCCTTGCCATTAGAGATGGGTTAGGGTTTTGCTTTGGAAAAGGAAAGAGAAGAGAGGAGAATGAAAGGTTTGGCTTTGAAGTTGCACCGTATTTGTGGTTCTCAAAATGGGAAGTTTTTAAAGAGATTGGGGGGAAAGTAGATCGTGTTAAGCGGTTAAAAGGTGAACAGCCAATCAAAGTGTGTGGAACGAAGTTATCCACGTTCCATGTTTGGATGCAAGGATAGCCTCTTCCCCTTCTCTCGACCATTGTTTATTGATCAGAACAAATGGTTGCGGAAACCGAGTGATAAGATGGCTGCAATCAAGTATCTGGCGTCTAATTTGGCAGCAAGATTTACGGTTACCAACCCAATTAGGACATGATGTCCAAACAGTGCCTACCCCTAGTCATGATGAATAATAACAATTCTGAACAATAAATGGTTAGTAAAAATAAAACAAATTAAATTAAAGTAAAACATATAGACAAATATATATAATAATTTAATTAATTTTAGCAAATGGGGGGTATGTACAATTGTACGTTAAAGCCTAGGGGTAAATAATCAAAACTCAAAGTAAATAATCAAAACTCAAATTCTTTGTGAATGCACACTGAATTATAGAATTTCAGAACTTTGCCCCATTTAAGGTGACATACCTGTTTGACATTCTACAACAAATTGGACTCCCTTACTACTGAGTTAAATTAGTACGTGGAATAAATGCCTCAATCCCTTAAACATAAATAAAAGATACATAATGGAAAACAAAAAAAAAGTTTTTTTGGTAGTTTGGATGTTCTTCATACCTTATTCACTGCACAACGTGCTTGCAGCCTGAACATGATGTTCCTCATGGTTGGGCAAGGCAATGGGTTATCTCCGCTGCCCCTGGTGGTTCATGTACCAAGTAATGTTTTAGTCTCTGCCCATTTACTTTGAAAATCTTACCTTTTTCACATTGTATCTCAATAGCACCATGGGGAATACTTTATGCACTGTGAATGGCCCTGACCATCGTGATCTAAGATTGCCTAGGAACAGTCTTAGCCTTGAGTTGTATAAGAGCACTTGCTGCCCTTCATAAAATTCTTTGGCTTGGATCCCCTTGTCATGCCACTACTTCGTTTGTTCTTTGTACTTGATTGCGTTTTCATACGCAAACAACCTGAATTCCTCCATTTTGTTGAGTTGAGAACACCTGTTCAAACTCACTTCCTGCTCATCAATGCCCATTAGGCTTTATGCTCTAATTCCACAAGAAGGTGGCATGCCTTCCTAAAGGGTAGTCCAAATGGAGACATCCCAATAGGTCTTTTATAGGTTGTTCGATATGCCCATAAGGCTTCATCACGCCTTAGTGATCAGTCCTTGCAGGAGGAATTCACAGTTTTTTATAAGATTTTTTTCAACTCCCTGTTTGAAAGCTCAACTTGCCCACTTGTTTGGGGAGTGATAAGGGGTGGCTATTCGATGAGTCACCCCATACTTTTTCAAGAGATTTTCAAACTGAAAACATTACAAAAGTGGGAACTTTGGTCACTTATAATTGTTCTTGGCATACCGAACCTTGCGAACAGCTGTTTAAGAAATTTCATGACCACCTTAGCATCATTTGAGGGAGAGGCAAAAACCTCCACCCATTTACTCACATAATCAACAGCAATAAGAATATATTGGCTACCAAAAGAGTTTGGGAAGGGAACCATGAAGTATATGCCTGAAACCTCGAATATTTCACACACCACAATGTTGTTTAAGGGCATAGCATTCCGGGCAGAGATGTTACCTGTTCTCTGGCACTCATTGTACTCCCTCACATACCTTTGGGAATCCTTGTATATGGTTGGCCATAAGAAACCAGCCTGAAACACCTTCGTTGCTGCTCGATTTGCCCTGAAGTGGCCACCTGCCTTAGTTGCATGACATTGATGCAAAATCTTCTCCCCTTTTCCGTTACTAACACATCTCCTAATGAGTTGATCTGCACAAAGCTTGAAAAGAAATGGCTCTTCCCATAGATAATATTTTAATTCAGTATAAAACTTCTTTTTCTTGTTAGTAGAATAATGAAAGGGTTTAATTTTGCAAGCCAAAAAATTGACAATGTCAGTAAACTAATGGAGACTAGAGATTGCGTACATCTGTTCATCTGGGAATGTGTCTAGGATGTCTGGCTATTCAATCTCTTTGGTTGCCTCTATTCTTGATAAATGATCTGGAGATAGGTTCTCTGATCCTTTTTTATCTCTTGGAGTAGCAACAACCATCTTATCAATCTTGGCTTGGCATCTTTCTTGGAGAACAAGTATTTCAGGGCAGAGTGGTCTGTGTACACCGTTACCTTTGAAAACACCGGGTAGGATCTAAACTTATCAAATGCGTACACTATCGCCAAAAGCTCTTTCTCTATGGTGGTATAGTTCTGTTGGGCATCGTTTAATGTCTTACTTGCATAATAAATGGGCTTGAATTTCTTATCGATCCTTTGGCCTAGGACAGCTCCCACACTTATGTCACTAGCATCACACATGAGCTCAAATGGCATAGCCCAGTCAGGAGCAATCATAATATACGAGTTTGTCAACTTGGCTTTCAGTTGTTCGAATGCCTGAATGCAGCTCTCATCAAACTTGAACTCTACGTCCTTGTGCAGTAATATGGATAATGGTTGTGCAATTTTTGAAAAATCCTTGATAAACTGGTGATAAAAAGCCAGCACGAATATCCTTGACAGAAGTAGGAACAGCCAGTTTCTCAATCACCTCTACCTTTGCCTTGTCCACCTCCATTCCTTTGCTTGAAATCTTATGACCCAAGACTATTCCCCTTGTAACAATGAAGTGGCATTTTTTCCAGTTCATAACAAGTTGTGTGTCCTTGCATCTTTCCAAAATAGCCTCCAAATTCCTAAGGCAAAAATCAAATGACATTCCATAAACGAAGAAGTCATCCATGAAGATCTCAATTATTTTCTCGATCATATCATGAAAAATAGCCATCATACATCATTGGAAAGTTGCAGGGGCATTGTGTAGCCCAAAGGGCATCCTCTTATAGGCAAATATTCCATAGGGGCAGGTGAAGGTTGTCTTCTCTTGATCCTTTGTGCAAATTTGAATTTGACTATAACCAGAATAGCCATATAAAAAGCAATAAAATTGATATCATGCTAGGCGTTCTAGCATTTGATCTATGAAGGGCAAGGGAAAGTGGTCTTTTCTTATGGCCTCGTTTAACTTGCGGTAATCAATACACATGCACCAACCTGTGACTGTTCCTGTTGGCACAAGCTCATTCTTCTAGTTTAGGATCACCGTGGTTCCTCCCTTCTTTGGAACAACTTGAACTGGGCTAGTCCAGATACTGTCATAAATGGAGTAAATAATGTCAGCATCAATTAGCTTTCTCACCTCGGCCTTAACCACATCCTTCATATGCGAATTTAATCTTCTCTGTGGCTGAACAATTGGTATATGGTTCTCTTCCATTAAGATCTTATGCATGCATATCGTGGGGCTGATTCCTTTGATGTCTTCGATTTTCCAGGCCAGTGCCTCCTTGTTCCTTTTGAGTATAATCAGCAACTGTTCTTTCTAGTCCTTCGTTAGTGTGGCTGAACTGATTACATGTCGGCTATTCGGTAGATCTAAGAATGCGTACTCCAAGTGAGGAGGCAGAGGCTTTAGCTCAGGGCATCTTGAATCTTCTTCATGTTCAGATTTACTTTGAACAACTTCATCTTCTTCATTTGATTCGCTCTCCGATGGATCATCTTCTAATTCAATGAGTTGTTCGGCACCAAACAGTTGTTCCAGTTCAGCAGCTTTCATATTCTCCTCTTGTTCCTGCAAAATAGATTGTTCCTCTCTAGCATATAAAAAATAACAGGCATCATCTGAAGCAAAAGCATAATGAACAGCTTCGTGCATCTTAAATATCACCTCTTCATTGTTAATTTTCAAAATTAAATGACCATTATGTACATCGATAACAGCCCTACCAGTGGCTAGGAAAGGTCTACCCAAAATGATTGGGACCTCTAAATCCTCAGCAATATCCATAATTACAAAGTCAACAGGCAAGATAAAATTCTCAACTTTAATCAAAACATCCTCAACTATCCCTTTTGGGTACCGAATAGATCGATCAGCTAATTGCACTGTGACCTTGGTGGGTCTAGGTTCACCTAAGCCTAATTGCATATACAGTAAAACCTCAAAGTCTTTTTTTATTTGAAAATCATATTTGCATGGATATTTGTAAGGGGTTGTGAGTATATATATGAAGCATGTAGTAAACGAAGAAGATGCTTCATGTTACTAATTGGTTGTTGTTATGTTTATGGTTGAATATGTATGAATTGGTTGGCCATGTTCTTATACTTTAGATGTTCATTTAGTATATGTATGAAACATGTAGTAAATGGTCAATGAAGTTATAGGCATGCTCTTATACTTTATGTGTTTATTCAGTATGTGTATGAAGCATGTAGTAAAGGGATTATGAACTGATCCAAGTCTATTTTTATTTGAAAATAATATTTGCAGGGATACTTATAAGGGTTTGTGAGTATTGTATGAATATAAATGTGTATGAAGCATGTAGTAAACGAAGAAGATGCTTCATATTACTAATTGGTTGATGTTCAGTTTACAGTTGAATAGTTATGAACTGACTAACCATGTTCTTATACTTTATATGTTCATTGAGTATGGGTATGAAGCATGTAGTAAAGGGCCAGTGAAGTTATAGGCATGCTCTTATACTTTAAATGGTAATTCAGTATGTGTATGAAGTATGTAGTAAAAGGATTATGAACTGATCCAAGTCTCTTTTTATTTGAAAATAATATTTACAGGGATATTTGTAAGAGTTTGTGAGTATATGTATGAAGCATGTAGTAAACGAAGAAGATGCTTCATGTTACTAATTGGTTGATGTTTTGTTTATGGTTGAATAGATAGGAACTGATTGACCATATTCTTATACTTTAGATGTTCATTGAGTATGTGTATGAAGCATGTGGAAAAGGTTGAGTGAAGTTATAGGTATGCTCTTATACTTTAGATGTTCATTGACTCATTAAGTATACACTAATTTTGCATTTTAAATTCATGTTACAATTGGTCAAACTTATAGCATTTTAAATTCATGTTACAACCTATGAGTTATCATTTTTATGCTTTTTGTTGTCTTGTTTCATATCTAATTTTTAATTGGTCCTCATGCAATGTTTCATTCACCCCCTTAAATGGGATTTAGCTTTGAACCTTCTCAGTCCTATATGTTGCCCTTTGTGTTTTTTAGTTCTCAAATTGGTCTTTGACAGTTTTTAAATGTATTGCCCATGTAATGTTTCATTCACTTCCTTTTATATCTGTTTCATTCACTTCCTTTTATTGTTGCCTATGTAATGTTTCATTTGATACCTTTTATATCTGTTTCATTCACTTAAATAGGTTTACCTTACTTTTTATGTTCTTCTATTAAGTAAAAACAAATAAATAGGTATGAACTGATTAAGCTTGTTTGTTTGTTTGTTTGTAAGGTAGCATATCTACCATTAAGGTAACTTTGATGTTCTGTTATGACTTAAATAGGTATGAACTAATTAGCATGCTCTGATTAGACTTGCATTAGATGTCTAAAGTATACAAATTTGTATTTCAAAATAAGATTAAGTTGTGCATTACACAAAATCTAAAAGAACATATATCCACATGTTAGACAAAAAAGTTAGGCAGCACACACTTAAAAACTAAGGGGAACTTAATCTTCGAGTTGTGGAACTGCTTAGTTCTCTCCCTCTTGCACATCATGCCCCCATTGTATGCTCTTCCCTCCATCTACGGGCAGTTGCATCATATTCTACCATGTTGCTGTTGTATTGCTCAGAAACTGGTTCCTACCCTGGATATGGACCCTCCATGTATGGCTCTATCATCAAGTGATCATATATATGCCACAACAACTAAAAAATGCATAGATAAATTAAACAAAAATATGGAATTTAGATGTACCAAGGAAATAGATAAGAACTAGTGGCAAATCTAACTATGGCAATGGGATAGGCAGGGCATGAAACAGGTTGGTAAGAGAGATCGACCTTTAGGGACTAACATTAGGATGATAAATCCTAGTCCCGAAGATAAACTGAGGATAGGAATAGGTAAATCAGTATATATGTATGTTATTATATGTAATATTACTACTCAATGCTTAATGAGCTTTGTGTTATTACTATTGGAGGACTGGCTGGGAACTCGAGAGGACGGGTGTGGATTTTGAATACACCTCCTTTATAGAGGGTGTACTGGGGGCCTTTAATACTCAATGCCCATTTTAATATGTTTCCATTTAGAGGACCTGCATGAATCAAACATTGATGAGAAGAAATGCAGTAAGAATAAGTCTACAGAAGTAGGTTAACTGAGATACCTTCAAAGCTAATAAGCCACCTTGGTGACTCATGAGAGAGTTGTCACAAATCCAACCAAATGCTTCTCTACAAAAGTTCAAGTGTAGTCATTTGTTGGTATGATCTTTTGTCTTAATGTTTTTAAGATTGGGGCAAACCTCAAAGTAAAAACAACGTTCTATTTATAATGTGTTGAGGGTGGAAAAGTGAAAGGTCATGCTGAAGATGAAACAGTGGTGTGTACTACTGTGTCAGGTTTATTTGCTTTGGAATTATGGATTATTTGCCTAATTAAGGATTGCTTTTGCAGATAACAAGACATTTGGGGATTTCTTTTTTAGGGAATGAAGACTAATCTTTATTATGTAATTCACATAGATTATGATTTGTTCATTTGTTCTTGACTATAGTTTCAGAAATTGAAATGAGGAACTCGTGTATGTTTCTTTTATTTGTTCTTTACTAGTTTCCGTAATTTGATCTCAAATATTTGATATATAAAAATTGATGTTCGTTCAGTATGTCTGTTTCATTATTACCTAGAAATTTCATTGAAATACGAGGCTATCTGAATATTACCCAGAAATTTCATTGAAATACCATGCAAAAAAGAAAGCAAGTCACATTGAATTAAAAAAAATGTCATATAAAGAACAATAGGAAAACAAACAATACATAAAATCTGTCATCTGAATAAAAATTCATTGACATAATTGATTAAGACCTATGTCATCTGAAATACGCTATAACAACTGAAATCAATATGCAAACTGTCATCACTGTAACCAAGACACTAATTTTCCATAATTTTGTTGACATTTTTTTAGTAGGCTATCATTCAAGGGTCATATAGGTGGCAGGAATAATAAATAAGCCCTTATCGGAATACGTGTAAGATGACATCGTGCCCATAGACTGATGTCATGTGAGGTTAATTCAAATGACAGAACGCAACCATCGTCTGTGGGAGCATCAAATGTCAGTGAGCCCCGTGACAGTTTTATATTCTTCAAGATGGCGGTTTTGAACCTTCATTTGAAGGGTTTATCGGCGTAGTGATGCTTTAAATAGACAAATAGAAAAGAGGAATGGGACGCACAATGTGAGTAGCGGGTTGGTCCCACTAATGCTCATGCAGGGAAAAAATATAAACTTTGTCAAACTCAAATCCAATTTGGATTAATTTCAATTTAGTTAGATTATTAAACCCATTTTAATATATATTATAATCTATAGTGAATTATATTACATGTATATATATATTCCCAGATATATGTGTACGTTTAAATTATAATAATAATTATATATATATATATATATATGCATTCAATTAAAATTCTGATTAAATATTAATCCAATTAATATTTTACTAAATCTAAATCAATTACATTTATATATATATATATATATATATATTCATATTTATTCTATCCAATGAATAAATATTTGATCATGATATTCTCTCTCTATTCTCCTGTACGTCTCGAGTTTGATTTAATCCAATCAAACCATCTCGAAACATATATAACTCAATGCACATAATTATCAAAGTTATACCTAATAGAACTATCGTTGATTCTCCTGAGCGTACGATCCCGTAGGCCCATTATGATCTAATAGTGGATCTGAATCCATCATTTGGTCCACATGTCTTATATCTACTCTAGCATGTTGATATATTTATCCAAATTGAATCCTTATCTCGTGTATATAAGTAACAAGAATCTAATAGTAACCTTTTTGTGATCCCTGCTAAGTAGATATCAATGCTCAGTTGAGGCATGGACCAGTGACCCTGTTACAGGCCTGTTAAGTGATTAATCAAAGTGAACTACAAGCCATTTAGGCCCCATAGTGAACGTCTATCTAAGGACTCCACAGTAAGTGTTACAATTAGATGCACCTATGATTAAGTTCCATGTGGTTCTCTCATTTGGTGGGTCTACCCAGAGCTTACTAATGCATAAACTCATATTCCCTCTGGCTTGACATCCGATGTCTATACCTGATGAAATACCATCACAACTAAAGCACATACTAGTCCATAGTTGAATATCATTCCTATGATAATTAACCGACTTGGGACGATTTAGTACATTATCTTATTACTACATGGTTTCATTTGTTCGGGTCATCAACCCTCCAAACATGCATATATCACTATACTCTGGATACACTATTTGATAATTTAGCACTAGATAAATAAACTAAAAGAGTAATGCCTTTATTTATTTATAATGTCAAAGTACAATGTCTTGGGCTTGGGCATACACTAACAGTTAGTTCCTTACTACACCAACTAATGTTGATCACCAATAAGCTTTAAAAGTATTGAAGTATTTAAAGGCAACTCCAGCCCAAGGTCTGTTCTTTTCTGCAAAATCAGCAATGAGTTTGAAAGGCTTCAATGACTCTAATTGGATAGGTTGCCAAACATATGAAGATCAATCATATGATATGCAAGTTTTTTTTGGAGATTCATTAATTTCTTGGAAGAGTAAGAAACAATTTGTTGTTTCTCGCAGTTCTACTAAAACAGATTATAGAGCATTAGCTTATATATTTTGTAAAGTTTAATGACTCGCTTATCTACTACAATCAATTGGTTTCACTCCAACTTTACCAACGATGTTATACTATAATAACAAGTCTACCATTTTCATGAGCAAATGAAACATATCGATATTGGTTGCCATTTTCTCAAAGAAAATATTCAATCTCCCTTGTTCGATTAATGCAAATAAAAACTCAACAACAACTAGTTGAGATTTTAACCAAGACTTTACCAGTTAAATTGTTTCGAGAAATGGTTAAAATGATTGTGCTTCTTAATTTTCACATTCCAACTTGAGGGATATTAGAGTTAGTTATATTTAGACCTGGGCATGGGCCGGGCTGGGCCGGACCTGTCGGGCTTTTAATAAAGTCTGGCGAGCCCAAGCCTAGCCCAACCCGCAAGAAATTTAATCGGGCTCAGGCTCGGGCTGGGCTTGGGCCTAAGATATGAATCCCAAGCCCGCCCGTCCAAGCCCATCTATATATTAAAAAATATATTATAATTTATATTTATATATTATAATTTATATAAATATGTATATATTATAATTTATATAAATATATATATATATTATAAGTTAAACAACAAACTTTTTTTTGAAAAAAATTATTTATATTTATGTTTATAAAAATATATTATAATTATAATTTATATATTATAATTTATATATATATATAGTATATCAGGCCGGGTCGGGCCTGCCCGATGTAAAAGTTGTAAAGCCCAAGCCCGCCCAATTTTTGGCGGGCTTGGGACGGGCTGGGCCTAACAGCATTTCCATGTGTCCAAACCCGACTAAATGGGCCTAGGCCTGGGCCGGGCGGGCGGGCTCGCTGGCCCATGCCCATGTCTAGTTATATTATAGTTATTTACTCATTAATTATAATATTAGTAATTAAGAAAATGTAACTAATGTTGTCGTTATACTTTTGCTTTTGTATATATGGGGAGCTTGTTGTTTGTATCTGTAACAATTATCTTATGAGTAACTATGTTTTCTTTCACTTTAATCTTGTTAAACTCGTTATTTAACCATTACTAGATAAAACGTTCCAAACATCAGTTATGTCTAAAGTGTTTAATGAGTTACTAACACAACTATAAACAACTTGTGAAGATGCCAAAAACAGAGTCAGTCACATGTAAGTCAATCAAAATGTACGAGACTGCTTTAGTTTATCGATAAATTTGTTTGAAATGTCCAATGTAGCAGTTAAATAACGATGAAATCCATCCTTTCAATTATTATTATTTTGCTGGAAATTGATATTTCTTGAAAACATTAGAAGTGAGATTTTATTATTTCGTGCATTATGAGTAAATACAAATGTAGACTTTATCCACATATATATATATATATATATATATATATAATTTTAAAAATAACATCATATATGTTCTAATTCATGGTCTAAAATTCACAATTGAATTAATTTCATATATTATTAAAAAATATAAGTACTTATTATAAAAAATATATGTTCTAATTCATGGTCTGCCTATATTCTGTTTCTTCTGTGGTTGTTTAGGGCATGCAGAGAGATTTTGTCTGAAATTGCTTGATGTGCCTGATCCGGCTACTGTCATACGGCCATTCTCGGTCGAATGACGTGCTCTGCCCCGCAGGTTGCAGCCCCCACCTCAGTCGAAGTGGCTCTTGACAAAGCCGCCTGAAAATGCTCGTCCGATGAAAAATATTGCGGCCCTAGAAAGTTCTATTGGAGGTATTATGAAACAAGGAGTTGGAACAAAGACAGTGATGAATACTGTTTCCTTGTTTGAAAATAATAAGGGGACAGCCTCAAAGCAAGGAGATAAGAAGGATAGCCTTGTTGTAATGGAGTCAAAGAGGAGAAGAAAAGAGGAGGTGATTGAGGATAAAACCTCTGATATGGTGGTGGATACAACACCAATAGTGTCTGGATCAAAAAACTTACAGCAGGCGGGCTCTAGAGACCAGACCCGCCGAGGAGAATGAGTACGTTAAGCTGGAACTGTCGAGGTATGGGCAACCCTCGAACAGTTCGTATGTTAAAGAACCTAGTTGCTAGGTTCAAACCTGACTTTATTTTTCTGATGGAGGTGAAATGTAACCGCGAGAAAGTTGAGGTAATAAAGCGTAGTCTTTCTTATTCTGGTCTCTTTTTCATTGATCCTATTAACCAAGGTGGAGGTTTGGCTTTACTTTGGAAAATTAATGGATCAGTCAGTTTGTTACGGGCTTCTAGAAATTTTATTGATGTCAAAGTCTCTTTACTGGGTTTGCCGGAGTATCGATTAACCGGTTTTTATGGTTTTCCTGAGCGTTCTAGAAGGTCAGCTTCTTGGGAGATGATCCGGGATCTGTGTAGTAATCATTCTTTGCCTTGGGTAATTATTGGAGATTTTAATGACATGGCTTTACAGAGTGAGAAGAGTGGTGAGCGCAGACATCCGCCTTATTTGGTTAATGGTTTTTCTGATGTGATTGAGCAATGTAATCTGTTCGAGGTCCCTATGATTGGGCATGCGTTTACTTGGGAAAAGAGCAGAGGCTATCATAATTTTGTTGAAGAGAAGTTGGATCGGGGTTTAGCGTCATCCAACTGGTTTCAATTGTTTCCTTCGGCCAAAGTTATTAACGAGGAAGCTCCGGTCTCTGACCATTCAGCTCTTGTGCTATGTCTGACCCCTAGTGAAGGGGTGTTTGTTCGTCGGTTCCGTTTCAAAGCTGCCTGGACTCAAGAACCGGATTGTCGTGAACGGATTGTAAGCTCCTAGAATGTGAATGCCTCGGCTGACATTTTGGTTCGGCAGGAGCAGTGCGGGCAGGCGCTGTATCAGTGGGGAGCCGAGTTACGCAGTCGGTTTTCTTCCAAACTTGTGGAGTGTCGAGCTGAGATTAAAAGACTGCAGAATCGCGTCGATGAGGCAGGTCAGGTGTTACTCTTAGAAGCTCGGGAAAAGCTGGAAAATATCCTGTACCAACAGGAATTGTATTGGAAGCAAAGAGAAAAAAAATTGTGGCTGGCTGGCGGTGATATGAATTCAAAATTTTTTCATGCAGCTGCTAATAATAGGAGGAAAAAGAATAGCTTTGTGAGGCTTCGTGATGCAGATGGCGAATGGCGCAGCTGGGGTGCAGGTTTGGATTCTGTTATTCTTTCTTACTTTACTCAGGTTTTTACCTCGAATGATTGTGTTTTGGGGCCTATTATTGAAAATGTGGTGCCGAAGTTGTCTGTGGAAAATTGTGATATGCTCTGTGGTGAGTTTAATGCTGTGGAAATTAAAGAAGCCTTATTTTCAATGCACCCTGATAAAAGCCCTGGACCTGATGGTTTTAACCCTGGTTTTTATCAGAAATTTTGGGATGTAGTAGGAGGTCATGTTACTGAAGCTTGTTTGTTATGGTTAAAGTCTGGAGTGTTTCCTGATGAGATTCATGAAACCAATATTGTATTAATCCCTAAGAAATCGAAGCCTGAGATGGTTTCTGATCTGAGACCGATAGCTCTTTGTAATGTGATCTACAAAATTGTTTCTAAAGTTTTAGCTAATCGGTTAAAGAAAGTCCTTCATGTTCTTATATCTCCGTCCCAGAGTGCCTTTATCCCTGGCAGACTAATCACTGATAATGTTATGCTGGCATTTGAGGTGAATCACTATCTCCATCAGAGGACTAGAAGGGTTTCAAGTGGTATGGCTGCTCTTAAGCTTGATATGTCTAAAGCATATGACAGGATGGAATGGATATTTCTTCAGGAGATGTTATTGAAACTTGGTTTCCCATCAAGCTTTGTTAATCTATTAATGTAGTGCGTTACAAAGGTTAAATATAGGGTTGTCCATGGGAAGCATGTAGTGGGCCCTATTGTTCCACAGAGGGGACTCCGTCAAGGGGATCCGCTGTCACCATATCTTTTTATTATCTGTGCGGAGGGTCTTTCCCTCTACTTATCTCGGCTGGAGTCAGAGGGTCGGATTCGGGGTTGTGTTGTTACGGACTAAGCGCCAGCAATCTCTCATCTGTTCTTCGCTGATGATAGTTACTTCTTTTTCGGAGCCAATCGATCAGAAGCTTCAGCAATTAAACAAGCTCTAAATGACTATGAGTGTGCTTCTGGTCAGAAAATAAATTTATCCAAATCATCTATATCTTTCAGTCGAAACTGCCCAGATGGTGTGTGTGCAGAAACTAGTAATATCTTGGGGGTTTCCACTGTAGCCCTCCTGGAAAAGTACCTGGGTCTACCTTCGGTGGTGGGAAGGAATAGGTCTCAGGTTTTTGGCTTTGCTGAGGACATGGTGCGGTCTAGATTGAAGAGTTGGAAAGCCAGATTTCTATCAAGAGCAGGAAAGGAGATTATGATCAAATCAGTGGTGCAGGTGCTTCCTACTTATGCTATGAGTCTCTTCATTTTTCCTATGAATATCTGTGATGATCTAGAGAAGTTGATGAATTCTTTTTGGTGGGGATCAGATTGTTCGGGTAAAGGTAGTTTACATTGGAAATCGTGGGATAAGCTGTGCTGCCCTAAAAAAGTTGGTGGAATGGGCTTCAGAAAATTGCATAATTTCAACTTAGCTTTATTGGCTAAACAAGGTTGGCGACTTAGCTCAAATCCTGAATCTCTTGTGGCTCGTGTTTTTAAGGCTCTTTATTATCCGAATAGTTCTTTTATTGATGCATCGTTATCTGATGGGCCTAGCTTTATCTGGCGTAGTATTATGGGTGCTCAAGAGTTGTTAAGGTCAGGTATTCGTAGGTTTGTAGGGGCGGGTGGTGAGGTCCGGATTTGGGATGACCCGTGGCTCCCTGACGATCACTTTCCATATATTGAAAGTGAAAAATTGGATGGTTTAGGGGTGGAAGTGGCGACTGATCTTATGGAGGAGGGTCGGCGGTCATGGGATGTTGGGTTAGTTTCGGGCATTTTTGCTCCTCGGGATGCAGAACTTATTCTCCGTATCCCCTTATCTAATCGGGTTGATCATGATGTGTGGTATTGGAAGGATGACCGACGGGGCAATTATACAGTTAAAAGTGGGTACCGAAAGCTTATGTCTGGAGCTGGAACAAGTTGGTTTATTGATTCTCCAGTATGGAATAAAATTTGGAATCTTAAAGTGCCCCCTAAAGTTAAGAACCTTCTTTGGCGGGTTCTTGCTAACTGTTTCCCTTCTAAAGTCGCGCTGAAAGCCCGAAGGGTTCCTATCTCAGATTTATGCGAGCTCTGTCATGGGGCGGTGGAAGATTCTTTTCATATTTTTCTCAAATGTACTATGGCTCGAGCTATTTGGACTATTTCGCCTATTGGGGATGTGGGAACCCAATTTCATAACATTTTTTATTATTGAAGCTGGATTTTTTCTAAACCGATGGAGCTTGTAGCGGTTTTATGGTGGATTATTTGGTGCTATAGAAATGACATTGTGTGGAATCGGAAGGATTCACAAGCCTCGATCCTGTACCATTCGGCCGGTTCCTTTCTACAGGCCTGGAAGAAAGCGCAGGCGCCGGTTTCTCCTTCAGGCAGTCCGGTTGTGCCAAGCCCGACGGTGTGGCAGAGTCCTCCAACAGGCTTCCTAAAACTGAATGTGGATGGTGCGTCTTTTGCAGACGAGAATGTGGCTGGATTTGGGTGTATTGTTCGGGACGAGTTAGGCCGGTTTGTTGCAGCTAAAAATGGAACCTTGCAGAATTATCAAGATGCATCGTTCATTGAAGCGCTATCGGTCCGTGAAGCTCTCAGTTGGATCAAAGACCGCAGATGGAAGGATATAATCATTGAATCAGATTCTTTAATTGTGGTACAGTCTATGGCCCGTCCGTTAGAGGTTTCATCTCCTTTTAACGCCTTAGCCAATGATTGTCATTTTTTATTGAACGAGTCATTTAATTGCTCTATTCGTTTTGTCTGTCGTTCTGCAAACTCGGTTGCTTATTTGTTAGCTAGAAGTAGTATTTTACCTTTAAATCGGGGTGAGTGGTTTTCTGTACCCTCTGATTTTATTTGTAATATGCTTCTTCTTGATTCTTAATATATGCTTCATTGGTTGTCAAAAAAAAAATATAAGTATTTTATTCTCACATTCTGCATTAGTCTACATCATTTGATTCAGAAAGAAGGATTTTTACGATTTTTATAATTTCATAATAGATTTGAAAAAGAAATATCGTTAAACTCGATAAAATATTTAAATTTTATTTACTATTTTTTGTTCAACACGTCTAAACACTTGATACAAAAAAAATTCACATGTGTATACGTATTTTTAGATCTGTTGCTAACTATTGATAACAAGATACACACGACAACATAATTCATAATTGAGGATGGAGAGAGAATCGTTAGCAATATCTGAAACTAGCTCAACTAATTAACATTAGACTTTATTATGAATTAGAGATAAAAATTATCATAACCTTAAAAAGAAATAAACTAATTTGAGAAGTTGCTTGAAATACAATATCATATACCACCTTTTTGTTCAATCATTTCCTAAAACGTATTATCATCAAAGTTATATTTTTTTAAATTAAAAATAGAAATACTTTTGGTAGATTATTTATTGAGATAAAAATACATAAATTAAAAAAAAGTTGGAAAAAATAAATAAAGGGTTGTAATGGTGTATTATAAACTTTTTAGTTTAAGGGGTGACATTTTAGCTACTTTCTTTCTTTATTATTTATTTATTTTTGGCTGATAAACAATAGAGTACTTAAAGAGTCATAGAAAGATTAGTCAATTCATATATAGCTGATTTTTTGGATTAAAAAAGATAAAATAAAATCATGGAAAAGGTCGAGTAAGTAGTCAATTTCCCAATTAACATCGTTGGTGCATATCCTTTGTTTTTTTTATCAATGTTATCAGAACCAGACCTGACATCAAACCGAATTGATAACTAACATACGAGTCATTTAATCGGAACGGATGAATCAGATTATTGAACCAGATGACGTAATAAGTAAATAAATAATATATATATATATTAAATATATATAACTAATTTAAAATTATATTTTATAAATTATATATATCCAAAACAAATTATAAATAATTTTTCGTTTGTTGTTTTTTATCAACTTGAGACTTAAACATATAATGGATAAATGAGGTTTACAATAACTTGAAATATGTCAACATATTATATGCCATAAGATCTTTTTAATGATATATAATAACCTCAAAACGGACAAGTGATTATTGAGAAATTGATGTTCAAAGTGAGGGGCGGCTCCAACATTTTAGAGGTCCTAAGCTGCTTTTTTTTTTCCTTTTACAAGTAGATATAAAATATAATGTTGTTTTAGAAATAATAAATGTCAAATAGTTAAATAAATATATTATTAACTACCATTCATAATTATATATTAGTCTTATATAACCAACAAAAATAAATAATAATATATAACCTAAAACAAATAATAATAACCTAAAGCTAACAAGTTATTATTCTTCTCATTTTTTATACACAAAATTTCTAATTAAATCATTGTAAGCCTTCTTAGTTAAATTTTTCTAATACATATGGCTAACTGTTCAATTTATCTTATGAAATAGTGTATCGAAAATAACTTTTTATTAACTTTATCTTTAAAATAATAGGATAAATAATTTGATTTAGTTAAAGTTAGGGTTGTAAATGAGCCGAGCCGCTCATTAGCGGCTCGACTCGGCTCATTTTATGAACGAGTCATCCGCGAACACGATTTAGAAGCTCGATTCGTAAATGATCCGAGTTTGAGCACGACAAAGCTCGCGAGCAGGCTCTGTTATAGACTCATGAACAAGTTCATAAACAAGCTCATAAATAAGTTCATGAATAATATCGAAGGAGATGTTTAATGTTTAATGATAGATAGTTCTATTTTTTTATTTATTGTTTAAAAGGATTAAAAGAAGATATTTAATGTTTATTTGATATTTAATGTTTATTCATGCATAATTGTATTTATTTCATTTGCTAAATATGCTATTATTTTATTTGATATTATCTCATTTGCAAACACAATAAACGAGCTTGTTCATGAACATGATTAACGAGCTGCTCACGAGCAAAGCTCGTGAACAAAATAAATAAGCAGCTTGGCGGGCTAAGCTCGTGAACAAGATAAACGAGTCGGCTCGTGATCAAACGAGTTTCTAAATGAGCCGAGCTCAAACATAAATTTGAGCTCGAACCGAGCTCAAAGCTCGGCTCGAGCTCGTTAATATTATATGACAATCCGAGCTTAAGCAGGCCAAAGCTTGGTTCGACTCTATTATAGTCCTAGTTAAAGTTAATTAACATTTATATGATCTATTTTAATATGTATGAAATGATTTTTTTAAGTGGGTCTCGTAATCAAAAGCTACGTACTCTTGGTTGAGATAATGTTCTATCGACCCTACAATATATAACTGGGATAAGGTATTACCATAACTTCAAGGTTTTTGAGAAAGAGTTAATTTAACCCATTCGTATTAAATAATACGATTCCAATCTCAACGTTTATCAAATTGTATAATATCAATCTCAACGTTTATCAAATAACGCAATTAAAATTCCCACTAACAAAAATTGATACATCAAATGATTATATTGTTTTGTTATCCCCTTCACATCTAGGCATCAAGTCATGGTTCCACCCTAATTTATAATTTCTTTAGAGTTAATTATACAATAATTTGATGTGTCAATTTTTACTAGTAATGTTTTTAATTGCGCCATTTGATAAATGTTATGATACTTTTTAATATGTGGATGCTAAATTATCTCTTCCCCAAAAAATTTGAGATTGTTTTAGTATCTTATCCCTAAATAATTTATATACAACTATCGATTACATAAAAAGCGTGTATTATATACTACAATGAGTATGTTTTCTTTTTCTGTTTCGCGCTTGAATATGTTATTAAGTTGTATACCCCGTTGTCATATAATATATTCATATAAGTCTCAATTTTTTTTCTAAATTACTAATAATAATAATTTATAATTTTTTAAGGATTGGAATGGACATTGGAGGCCCCCAAATTTTGGAGGCCCTGGCCACAAGCTTAGGGAAACTGTCCCAAAAGCCGGTTATGCTTAAAGTGAACCACTTGAAATAGTTTGGAAGAAGATAAAAGAAAATTAAGCATTATCATTCCACATAGGAAAGAAATGAGAATTTTAACTAGTTTATAAGCAAATGACATTTACAAACCTTTAACCAATTACTTGGGGAAATGCTCTCTCACGTGCAGGGGATGCAATCGATTAACCACCGGATTAGGGGCGCACACCCACATGATGTAATGAATGTCGCACCAAAATAAGGTCCCTTAGACAGGCTGCTTTGTCGGTTCGACCGATTGAATTGGTCGGTCCGGTCCGAGCCTGATAACACTAATTTTTTTTTCTAAGGTCTAGAGACTCAATAATATTTACAACTAGTCTCACGAAATTATATTATAATTTTTTTCCAAAAATAATAAATAAATTTTATAGTTTAATTATATTAGAGTGTTTTCGTTATTTCAGAATATTCTTCACTCCATTAGGTTCAATCACATTATTTGCATATTTTTCTAATAAAAACTCTTTCTCTAGATTGTCTGGATTGTATAGGCGCTCAAAATTGAGAATTCATTCCGATTTTCTTCGATTAGTCTATATGTGTGTGTTTTGGTCCCCCGGGTGATTTTCAGCCATTTGGGCTCCACATAGGCCGCTTGGATGCTGCTTAGATCGCCCAGGCACTGCCTAAACGATAATAAACAAAACCATTTATTACTATTGCTGTTGTTATTCACTTTTGAATATTTTTGCATGGTTATTCATGAATTGCGTTTATTATTTTAGGATGTTTTGGTTTAGTTTCATTCTCTACTTGTTTTCATGATATGGTTGCAGATTTTAAGGACATTGTTTCATAGTTTTAATGAATTATATTACTCGTGGACATTATATTTTATTTGTTTGAGTTGTTTCAATGATATTGTTGATGAAAGGTTGATGTTTGAACATTTTTAAAGTTATATGTTACAAATGTACATGTTTGTCTATATTAAATTATTTTATATTATTATTTTTAGATATTATATTACATATTTTAATTGAGTTTATATAACAATTTATTTATTAACAAATAAAAAAAATACAAAAATACGAATCTGATTAATCCTTGATTAATCCCCAACTAATCCTCGAGGGCTCTGTCTGTCTGACTAACGCCTAACGTTTTTTACAACCTTATTTGATACAATACGCTTAATGTATACTGGACATCTCAACATTTCATCCAACGGTGAGTGATGGACCATCAATAAAGAATCCCCTCGTGGACGATTGATAAGCCCAAAATATACCTAAATTAGCATGTATAAATATGTTCAGTTTCATATAAAATATATATTAATTATATCATTTTGGAAATATTTTACGTTGGTATTTGTTACTTGTGTGCAAGGTGTTAATTATTTGGAAAAATCCAAATAGGAGCTAAAATGGAGTAGAAATGAGCAAGAAAACGAGTTTTTAGTGAAAGACGCGTACGAGAATCAAAAGCCGCGTCAGAGATTTTCAGCACACAACAAAGGAAGAGACTAAAAGTCTCTATCGCGACCGAGATTATGAAAATCTCGATCGCGACACGCATCCAGCAAGCCAGCAACGCGAATTTCTGTCCCTTCCTTCTTCTTCCCTATGTCGTGGCAGGGATTCTTGAAATCTCTACAGGGACAGCAAGCAATTTCAGCACATTTTACATGTTTAATTGTCCAAATGACGCATCCTTTCATCCGGATAGAGGCTGTTGGTCCCTTATAACGTTGCAAGTATAGTTCCAAGGGGGGGTTAGGAACTATTTAAACTTTTTAAATTTAGGGCAGACTTCTTTTCTTAAGAGAAAAGGTTTTAAACAGCGGCGCTGAGTAAACAGCAAGATACTGGCTTAGTCAACTGGTGACTAGGTCAGTTTCTTGACTTGAGTCAGGAGATAGCACTTAAAGTCTATTCCTGAGCTCAGATGTTCGATGCGCACAACTCAGCTTGACCTCTTTACTTGGTCAGTTTTTGGTTATTTAAGCAAGCAATATATATAAGGAGTTTAAGGTAAGAAATACGTTACTCAGTAGATTTATCCAGGTTCGGCTTCTTCTAAGCCTACGTCCTGTCCCCGGAACACGTTCCGAGATTTTGAATCCTCTACTGAGCTCTTTAAAGGTAGAGCCTCAAACCTTTTACAATCTTAGCAACTGAGTATAACAAGAGTACCTTCCTCTATACCTCTACTCAATCCTAAACTCTCGCTGAGTACTATAACCGAGTACTCAGCCTCTCCTTTCTAATCTCTAGAAATGATAAGTGTTTGTCCTAAACAATGATTGCTAAGACACCTTAGATGATTGAATAATCACTCTAGACTTTTACACAAAGATATGAAATGTAGTGTAAGATTTGCTTTGCTTTTTGCTTGCAGAACTTGCGTAGAAATTTGGTCAGCGTAATGGCTTGATCAAGTTCTTTTTGTTGAATGAAGCTTCTGATGGCACTATTTATAGAGACGTCTTGAGGCATCGGTCATTTCGAATTTCGAAATAACCATTGGAGGGAAACGACTTCCTATCGTTGTCATCCTGACTTGCTCAGAGCTCTCGGCCAATCAGATTTGAGTATCTTCTGTCCTCGGTCAGCTTTTGGTCAGCTCAACATAATGTCTCTCCTTTTATGGTAAAGTCAACTGGACAGCATACTGTGTCGTCTGAACTTTACCCAAAGTGGAAACACTTTGTCTGGAAGTTTTCCTTAGCCAGCTGCTGTCTTGTACGCTTTGTCGAATCAACTCAGCAGCTTCGTTCCGAAGTTGTTCCTTGAAGGTCTTCTAGATCCTTCTTCCGCTGAGTTGCGTTTTGTCCATAACGACAGCGTTTTGATAAACGCGGGCTGAGTTGTATTGAACTGTTTGACTTGGGCTTTGACTGTTGTATTAGGCTTGGGCCTTTTAATCCTTATGTCTTATAAACAATTTAACTCAACATTGAACAAACACATTAGTAGAATAAATCAAAGCATTTAAACTTAGTGTTTTTAGAATATGTTTTTAATTATACTTAAACAATTTTGTCAAATCAAAATTATGTGGAAAGGTGTTTCAACAAACTCCCCCATTTTGATGTTGGCAAAACTATTCAGCGAGAAACTCAGTGTTGAGCTCCCCCATGATAGTTGACCTAATATAACTTAGCAAACTCCCCCGTAAGGGTTGAGCTACTGACTTAGTTTTACTCAGAATATTTAAGGGTATAATCGAGTAAGTCTAAGGTCAGTTTTCAGATATAGGTCAGCTCATGGAACATATTCTATTTTACTCAGAGTTAAGCGGAAGGTTTTAACATTCAGAGGGCGCTGAGTAATTTATTGTTCAATGAGTTTTATAAGACTATATATAAGTCAATGTCAAACATGTTATCAGCATTTGGTTCAATCAATAATTTTATAAGCATTTAAACAAGGCTGATTCAATTGAAGATACATAATGACATAATACACAACATCGTATAAAAGAAAATTCATAACTCAGAGTTTGAACATAAGATGCAAGTATTGATATTTAATGTAGGTAGTCAGCGTTTACAAACAAAAGTTTAAGACATGCATAGAGACTACATACTTAGCCTATACTGAGCTAGCCTATATCTATTTCTTTTTCTTCTGTTTGGACTGACTAGACTCATGCATAGAGACTACATACTTAGCCTATAATGACATGCATTAGATGAGACTCCAGTGGCACTTATTCGTAGATCACGAAGAGTTCGTGAACTCCCAGTTAGATATGGTTTTCTAGTGGGAGATGATGACGAGGTTCCCGTATTAGACGACGAACCCGAAAACTACGAAGAGGCTCTTATTAGTCCAGATTCTAAAGCATGGCTTGAAGCCATGGATTCTGAAATGGATTCCATGTATACTAACCAAGTTTGGACCTTGGTTGATCCACCCGAAGGGATAAAACCCATTGGGTGCAGATGGATCTTCAAAAAGAAGACTGACATGGATGGAAAGGTTAGCACCTACAAGGCTAGGTGGTAGCGAAAGGATATCGTCAAAAACAAGGTGTTGATTATGACGAAACCTTCTCTCCCGTTGCTATGTCCAAATCAATCAGAATCATGCTTGCAATTGCCGCTCATTTTGATTATGAGATTTGGCAAATGGATGTGAAAACAGCTTTCCTAAACGGAAACCTGCTTGAGGATGTATACATGATGCAACCTGAAGGTTTCATATCAAAGGATGCAAATAAAGTTTGCAAACTTCAGAGATCCATTTATGGACTCAAGCAAGCATCTAGAAGCTGGAACAAGCGTTTTTGACGAAACCATAAAACAATTTGGTTTCGAACAAAATTGCGAAGAAGCTTGCATTTACAAGAAAGCAAGTGGGAGCTCTATAGCATTTCTCATACTATATGTGGACGATATACTGTTAATGGGAAATGACATTGCTCTATTACAGTCAGTGAAAATATGGTTATCCGGTAACTTCTCAATGAAAGACCTTGGTGAAGCAGCCTATATACTTGGTATAAAGATCTACAGAGATAGATCGCGTAGACTGCTTGGTCTTTCACAGGCTACATACATTGAAAAGGTGCTAAATCGGTTTAGCATGCTTGAATCGAAACGAGGTAACTTACCCATGGTACATGGAGTAAAGTTAAACAATCATCAATGTCCTAAAACTGATGATGACAAATGTCGCATGGCTGTAGTCCCGTACGCCAGCGCGATCGGTTCGATTATATATGCTATGCTATGCACTAGACCCGACGTAGCGTTCGCGTTATCTGTAACGAGTCGTTACCAAGGGAATCCGAGAGATGAGCATTGGATTGCCGTCAAAAACATTCTTAAGTACTTGAGAAGAATTAAAGATATGTTTCTAGTGTACGGAGAAGGAGATCTGAAAATACAAGGATTTTCAGACGCTAGTCATCTCACAGATGAGAATGATTTTAAATCCCAATCAGGATACCTGTTTATCCTAAATGGGGGCGCGGTCAGTTGGAAAAGTTCCAAGCAGGGAAGCGTAGCTTTCTCTACGACCGAGTCAGAGTACATCGCTGCTGTGGAAGCAGCAAAGGAAGCAGTTTGGATTAGAAAGTTCATTACAGAACTAGGTGTGGTGCCTGACATTGTCAATCCCATTACTCTATACTGTGATAACAATGGAGCCATTGCGCAAGCAAAGGAACCACAGTCTCATAATGCATCCAAGCACTACCTAAAGCGATACCACATCATAAGAGAGATTATGGCTAGAGGAGATGTGAGAATAGAAAGAGTACCTACAGAGGACAACGTTGTAGATCCGTTGACAAAACCTTTAACCCAGAAAGTACATGATCGTCATTTAACTTCTACTGGGATAAGTTTTAGAAACAATTGGCTTTAGTCCAAGTGGGAGTATTGTTGGGGTTTTGTGTCCTATAGTCAATTGTTGCAGGATACAAACTTATTGTAAATGAATTGTTCTTTATATCATTTGTTTTAATGAGATATATGTTTTATAACTATATAAAGGCAATCCCTTTTAAGCACTAAATAAAGTCTAATAAAAGGAAATCCGTAAGTTTGTTTAAAGTGATTATAAAGTGTTCATACAAGCATGAAGTGAGACAAAATTTTATAATAAACTAATAAAGTTAAAACCACCCCAAGTCGAGTGATATGTTTAGGATTGATATATCACTGTTGAGACTTGTATGTAACAATGTCTTCTGTCCGACAGAAAGCTGATCTCACAAGCTTCATATATACAGATATCTGGACAGTTACATAGATCCGATGAAACGTTGTTCATTAGGATTGGGGATCCGATTTGAGATAACAGGATGGGTAGATTCATCCTTGTCAACTGTTCATCTCATTGGTATTAATAGGTATAACTAATCCTCAGACTCAAAGGAATGTTAATTGGTCATCCTGAATTACTGAATGTGAGACTTTGATCCTGTGGTCCCACGATCCTTAACAGAGATGACTCTGGGGTGTGAACTACAAAGGTTGGGTGTCACAGGAAGTAATTTCAGGGTAGTTATACATTGGATTGAGCATTTATCACTCCCAATTAATGGGAGATACATCCAAGGATCGCTTGTGGAAGACTTGACTCTAAACCCTTGCAAGGTGATAGCTTAAGAGTAGAAATACAGATTTCACTTAACCTATCTTTTTGAGTTGACTCGGCCAATAACAAGTAAAACGAACGTCTCGCTATATGTGACTTGACATTACCCATAGTCATAAGATTCAGTTCAAGGATGTAGTTGATAAAGGATCGTATTATACCGTAACTAATACGGAATGGTTAACGACAGAATCAACCTGTCTTCTTAACGGACTCTGGGGGAATGATTACAGACTTGCCAATAACATACTCTGTACATCATTCCGTTATGCAAGGGATTAAATATAATTCTTGAAGAAATTAATTTAATAGGTTGCATACGGCCAGAAGTAGTAAGGACCTAATGGATCACACATAAGACTTGGAACCAAAAGAGAGATGGATATGATTAATAGATGGAAGCCCAATTGAGCCCAGTAAGGCCCAAATACAAGGAGGGGGCCGAAATTTGTATGTATTAGTAAGGGATTGATTTTATTCCATTAATCCTAATTTGATTAGGATTATGAATTAAATTAATTAAGAGATAATTTAATTGGGAGTTTTAATTAGATTAATATTCTCCTATTATTATCCAATTAGGTTATTTATTATTATCCTAAATATATTAGATATATAGTGAGATAATAATTAGGAATCCTTTTCCGAATTGGATTCCTATTAAGTAACATATTCCTATCTAACTAGGGTTTAGATACAAGCTAATATATATACCCCTCCCTATAGTGAATTTCGACCAAGCCCTAAGCCTCCCCACTTGTGATTTTCGAAATTGCTTAGAGAGAGAGAGAAAAGAATTCTAATCCCCAAGTTCGTGGACAAGAATTCATACGGCATTCCATCGATTGATTAATCTTATTCATCCCTCTTTCTCCTTGATCTTGTGTTGGTTAATTAGAGGCAATCTATTTTGGTTGCATCTCATAAGGGTTGATTTTATCTTAACCTCACCGTATTCTACTTTGCGGTTGGAACCTTGGAGAAGAATTGTGGGCGCTTCTTTAACAACGGTAGATTGTTCATCGAAAGGTATTCCTTCTTATCCCTCTTTATATGAAATAACGATTAACGGATCCTATGGTTAAAAGGAAATAGGCTAAAAATTTTATATTTCCGCTGCTATACCTTAGCCCTAATTTCCTTCAAGTATGACCGGTAGGAAGAGGAGTTAGAGAAATGACGTGGTCAGTGACTGGTAGTGTGGTTCCAATCTGCACTTGAGGTTCTAGCAGAACTGATTGGTCGGCAGATATGTTGAGTGGAGAAGAGGAAATTCGAATACTGTCAGTGCTGATGGGGGCAGATATGTTTGGAGTCAGCACAATGCTTGGAGTAACAGTATTTACAGTAATCGGCTCAACTTGACTTGTTGAGTTGGCGGAAGCATTTAAGTCGGCGTGTTCCTTTGGTGAAGAAACAGAGGCTTACTTTTCGATAGATCCCGATGTAGTAGAGGTTGGTTGTCTTTTGAAAAATTTCAGCTTAACTGCAGAAGGGTCCTGGGTTGGCTTCTGAATAACGAAGTCAGGAAGAGTTGGTTGTGGAATAGGAATGTCGCTGACTGTCTTCTGACTTGCCTTAACCAATCTTCTTCTGCGAGGAGGAATGTCAGCTTGAATAGATTCTCCTGAGTGAGATGGAGAAGTTTCTTCTTGTTCAGCATCAAGCTGGTCAGCTTGCTCATGTACTTGATCAACATTGTGTTGGTCATGTTCTTGTTCTTCTCCAGCAGCCAACTCAGTATTGGCTTGCTCAGCTTCAATCTCACTGGTTGTCTCCTCATTTTCCTCAGCGTCATCCTGACCGCTGGCCTCTTCTTCTTCGTCATCTTCTGAACTGTCACCATTTAGTTCTTCCTCAACTTGTGCAATGAACTGATCGTCCAGATGCACCTCTTCTTCTTGTTCCTCAGCTACAGTTTCTAGACACTGTGTGTAGTGGGAGTCACCAGGCACAACAATGTCAGTAGGAATAGCATCAATGGGAGTCAGTGTGGAAGACTTCTTCTTCTTTTGAGGCTGTACGTCAGCATCAGTTCTGTCCTCAGTTTCAGGCTCATCTTGCCTGCTCCTTTTCTCAGCTGACTTAGGTCTCTCCTGACCTGGTTCAGCAACTGACTTAGGCTTCTTTGCCTTAGGCTCAGCCTTCTTTGAAGTAGTCTCAATAGGTTTCCTCTTGCGGGCAGCTGGAGCCTTAGTTCTTCTCCCTTTCTTCGGGACAGCTGTTTCCTCAGCTTGTTGTTCATCAGCAGCAGCAGTTTTTCCTTTCTTCAGAGGCTGATTGAACTTTAAAGCCCTCAGCGAAGCTACTGTGATTTCAGATCCTCTAGCTTTAACTTCATCAGTTAGGTCTATCTGATTATCAATGAGGATCCTGGTGATGAGCGATCCCAGCCTTAGAGTTCCGGTACTCCTTAGGAAGCCAGCAATGAGGAATACTGGCATGTTGATCAGCTTATATGTCAGCATATGCCATATGAAGCATTGCTCGAAGTTCGTTGCTGAGGTTGTGCAGTTGATCTTCGGATAAATGAAGTAGGACAGCAGATAGTGAGCCATCTTTTGATGCTGACCCATAGAGGAACTGGAGACTTCTCCTGAGTGACCTTCAGGTTTACAGAAGGTGACTACGTACCCAGTATTGTCCTGATCTCCATATCTTCTCAACTTTGCTCCTTCATTTTTTAACTTCAGCAAGTTTGCCAGATAGGTGGGATTGATGAAAATCATTTTCCCCTTTACTATTGTTGCCAGACAGTCCTGGTTATCATCAGCGACTTGGAGGTTCTTGTAGAATTCCCTCACTAGGTCAGGATAGGTGTGATCTCTAATGGAGAACAGCTAGGTCCATCCATTTTGCGATATCCATTCGCAGAAGGGTTGCTCAGAAGTCACGAAGTTCTTCGAGACCCATCGTGAGAAGTCTACCTTCCATTCGGTAATATTATCAAAAACCTTGGTATAGGTTCTGACTTTGGTCGGTTTTTCTTTGGAGGAGGTAGCTTGCCCAGTTTTTCCTTTACTCGGCGTAGTGACCTTGGTAGTTTTAGGGTGACCGGCACCGGAGATGTTGACGGAAACTTGAGTCATAGTTTTAGAAAGGGTTTTGGGAAGCTTTGAGAGTTTTTAGAGAGAAAGCTCTTTGCCTTAGAATTTGGTAGATGTAAAGAAAATAAAGAATGGGGATTTTCCCATTATTTATAGCGGTGAAGTGTGGATCTTATCGAATCCATGTGTCAGTTCTGCCTTGGGATTGTCAACCGACAAAAATTCTGGCTTTTATGACACATTCGGCGCATACGTCATCCTAGGTGGCTATTCGCGTGCTTAAGCATTAAGTGCAACGGATCTAACACTCAGCGTTTAGAATACTAAGCGTTTTGGATTCTGAGTGGTCAGTAGTATATGAAAGGATGATTTCTCAGTTTAAGATTTACTACTCGGTGTGCATATTGACTTAGTATGGATGTGTATTTTATGTTAAGTGCTCAGCACAACAATCACTCAGCATGCATTTGTGTAAATCATTCAGCATAGTAATTCACTCAGTATAAATTTTCATTTTAGAACAGGAAATTACTGAAGAGGATTAAACATACCAATGGCTTCTCTCAGTATGCTGAACTGTTCACGAGCCAGTGGCTTTGTGAAGATATCCGCAAGCTGCTCATCCGTTGGGACGTAGGTCAGCTTTATCTCACCTTTGAGTACATGGTCTCTAATGAAGTGATGTCTTATGCTGACATGCTTCATTCTGCTGTGTTGAATTGGGTTCTTTGATAGATCAATTGCACTTTTGTTGTTGCATTTGACCTCAATTGTCTTTGTTTGAACACCATAGTCTTCAAGCTGTTGCTTAATCCATAAGACTTGAGCAACACAATGACCAGCATCAATGTACTCAGCTTCTGTGGTAGACAAGGCTACTGACGCCTACTTCTCGCTGAACCAAGATACAAGACAGCTTCCTAAGAAATGACATCCTCCAGAGGTGCTTTTTCGTTCTAGCTTGTCTCGACCATAGTCAGCGTCAGTGTATCCAACGAGTGTAAAGCCATGTGTGTTGGGATACCATAAACCTGCGTTCACTGAGCTTTGCAAGTATCTAAGGATTCTTTTTACAGCTATGTAATGAGATTCCTTAGGGTTAGATTGATATATAGCACAATAGCATACTGAGAACTGAATGTCCGGTCTACTGGCTGTTAAATAAAGTAGAGAGCCTATCATACCTCGATACAATTTGCTGTCTACTGACTTACCATTCTCGTCAGCGCAGAGGACAGTGTCAGTGCCCATAGGAGTGGATATTGGCTTGCAATTTTCCAAGTCATATTTCTTTAATATCTCCTTGGCATATTTAGCTTGACTGATGAAGATGCCATTCTTTCCTTGTTTTATTTGAAGTCCGAGGAAGAAGTTGAGTTCTCCCATCATCGACATTTCAAACTCAGTCTGCATTTGTTTGCTAAATTCCTTGCACATTGATTTGTTAGTTGCACCAAATATTATATCATCAACATAAATTTGAGCCAGCAGGGTATCTTTACCCTTTCTCTTAATGAATAAGGTTGTATCAGCTTTGCCCCTGACATAATTTCTAGTCAGCAGGAAACTGGTCAGCCTCTCATACCAAGCACGTGGTGCTTGCTTGAGGCCGTACATAGCCTTTTTGAGTTTATAAACGTGGTTTGGGAATTTTGGATCCTCAAACCCTGGAGGTTGATTAACATAAACTTCCTCGTTTATAACTCCATTAAGAAATGCACTCTTAACATCCATTTGGAATAATTTGAAGTTCATGTAAGATGCATATGCACATAAGATCCTAATAGCTTCTAGCCTTGCCACTGGGGCAAAGGTCTCACCGTAGTCAATACCTTCTTGCTGACTGTAGCCCTGAGCTACAAGCCTTGCTTTGTTCCTGACTACATTTCCTTGCTCATCCAGCTTATTGCGGAAGACCCATCTTGTTCCAATGGTCTTCTGACTCCTTGGATGTGGCACTAGCTCCCATACATCGTTTCTTCTGAATTGGTCAAGTTCCTCTTGCATTGCGCTCATCCAGAATTCATCTTCCTCAGCATTAGCGAAGTTCTTAGGTTCCTGTACTGAGACGAAGGCTACATTGCTGAGGTACTTCCTGAGTTGATTCCTCGTCATCAGGGTATTCCCAGCAGAATCAAGGATTGCACTCTCTAAGTGCCCTCTTGGAATCCTTATCTCTTTAGGTAGATTTATGTCTTGTGCTGTCTGTGTTTCAACAATCTCTGCAGAAGTAGACTGGTCAGTGAAAGTAATCTTAGGTTCACTTTTACTCTTGGTCAGCCTTTTAGTGAATGACTCAGTAGCTGGTTCTTGGTCAGCGGTTACTGAGTGTGGATCATCCTCGGTCAGTGGCTGGTATCTACCTGCAGGGTTAGTCTCGTCGAACTCAACATGTACTGACTCTTCTAAAATTTGAGTTCGTTTATTGAAAACTATGTATGCTTTGCTGTTTGTTGAGTAGCCTAGAAAGATAGCCTCATCAGCTTTTGAATCAAACTTTGCTAAGCTATCTTTGGTATTTAAAATAAAACATTTACAGCCAAAGGCACGAAAGTATCCAATATTGGGCTTTCGTCCTTTCCAAAGTTCATAGGGGGTTTTCTTTAATATAGGTCTAACTAGAGCCCTATTAAGAATATAGCACGCTGTGTTAACAGCCTCTCCCAAAAAATACTTTGGAAGCCTATGCTCATCCAACATTGTCCTGGCTATTTCAACCAGAGTTCTGTTCTTTCTTTCAATAACCCCATTTTGTTGGGGTGTTCTAGGAGCAGAGAAATTGTGGTCAATGCCGCTGGCTTCACAGAATTCAACAAACTTTTGGTTTTTAAATTCTCCACCATTATCACTTCGGATGTGAGCTAATTTTAGGTCTTTATCATTTTCAATTTTTTTTAACCAAAATTGAAAATGTCTCAAAGGTCTCATCCTTGCTACTCAGCAAGATGACCCAAGTGTACCGAGAGAAGTCATCTACAATGACCAAGGAAAATCTTCTTCCACCCAGACTCAGCGGCTGGACTGGACCGAAGAGATCCAAGTGTAGTAACTCTAACGGACGCTTAGTTGAGACAATATTTTTGCTGTGAAAAGATTGTTTGGTTTGTTTTCCAGCTTGGCAAGCGTGGCATAATTGATCTTTTTCAAATTTAAGTTCAGGCAGTCCCTCAACCAATTGCTTTCTTGCTAATTTGGCCAGGAGGTCCATGCTTACATGACCAAGTCTCTTGTGCCATAGCCAGGAATTTTCTTCCTTTGTTACTAAGCATACAGTTTTTGAAAACTTTTTCTCTAAGTCTAGCATAAAGACATTATCTATGCGAGGGGCAGTCAAAACTAACTCATTTGATTCACCCTCGTATATTTTACATCCAGTAGCATCAAATATAACTTTTCTCCCATTGTCACATAGCTGAGCTACGCTGAGTAAGTTATATTTGAGTCCGCTGACTAGGGAGACTGACTCAATAGTGGGGTTACCTCCAATGGTTCCTGACCCTACTATCTTACCCTTTTTGTTGTCTCCAAAACTTACACTTCCTCCTCGTTTACGCTCAAACGTGATGAACTGAGTTTCATCACCAGTCATATGCCTCGAGCATGCGCTGTCAATATACCACATCTTTGACTTCTCAGCACATCTCAAGCTTACCTGCATTGTAACTAGTTACTTTTAGGTACCCAATTCTTTTTGGGTCATTGCTTGTTAGGTGCAACAGGTAAAGCATCATATTTTATTTTATGGCGACATACATGGACAGTATGGCCATTCTTTCCACAGAAGTCACAGCTGACCTTCTGTTTAGGTTGTCTCACTGACTGGTCAGCACCCCAGTGCTGAGCATGCCAGCACACCTTTGTGGTGTGACCTTTCTTCCCATAGAAGTCACACTGGACATTCCGCTGGGGATTCCATCTCTGCTGAGTACCTTGGTACTGAGCTCTCAGAGGAGTGTTTCTTTTATTTGGAACCTTTAATTGGTTCTGGATAGTTGTGACGTCCTTTCTCAGTTTCTTCGAAACTGATTGGACTTCAGAGACAGACTCATGTATGATCTTCATGTTATCATGCAAAGTTGAGTTGACCTGCAGAAGGTATCTGAGGTCACTCAGCTTGACCTCTTCAACCTCATCACAGCGCCTGCTGAGTGCTCTAATTTTCTTATTACACTTTTTGACAAGTGTATAGAGATCACTCAGGGCATTACCCATTTCGTTTCTGAGCTAGGAAAGTGATATTACCTCATTTGATTGTTCCTCATCGTCAGATGCAACGGAGGGGTTAGTATGCTCAGAGACGCACGGCTCAGCAAGTTCGTCAGCCATGAAGCATATCTTCGCTGACTCGGTGGCCTCAGTTTCTGTTGATGAAGACTCATCACTGTCGCTCCATGTAGCCACCATTGCCTTTTTGCCGTTCTTCTTATCTTTTCTCAGCGTGGGGCAGCTTGACTTTATATGGCCAGTTTGATGACATTCAAAGCATGTAATGGGCTTTGAGTTGTCTTTCTTATATTTGCTGTCGCTGGAGTCAGCTTTATACTTATCAAACTTTCTGTAAGGCTTCTTAGAATATTTGTCATTCTTCCTGAAGAGCCTTTTCATCTTCCTTGTGAACATAGCCATCTCCTCATCATCTGTTGAGCTCCTGTCAGTGGAGTCAGCTTTCATGATAAGAGACTTCTGCTTCTTGTCTTCAGATTTTTCCTTCACCTCGAAGTTTTTCATAGATATCTCATGGGTCAGCAGTGAGCCGATGAGTTCGTCATATTTGTAGGTGGTTAAATCCTGAGCTTCCTCAACAGCGGTCTTCTTTGCTTGCCAGTCTTTAGGAAGACTCCTGAGTATCTTTTTGACTTGTTCTTCCTCAGTGAAGATCTTCCCAAGTCTCTTGAGCTCATTTATGATGTTGGTAAACCTTGCATTCATGTCAGATATGCCCTCATCATTGTTCATCTCGAACAGCTCGTACAGTCTCATCTGCTGGTTCACCTTGGACTCCTTTACTTTATTGGTTCCTTCGTAGGTGACCTCCAGCTTCTTCCAGATCTCTTGCGCCGACTCACAACCTGAAATTTTATTATATTCTGCAGCATCGAGCGCACAGTGAAGCATATTAATAGCCGAAGCGTGATTTTGAAGCTTCTTGAGATCATCCTCTGTCCATTTGGCCTCAGCTTTTACAACTGTTTGGCCAGCCACAACTTCGACAGGTACAAATGGGCCTTGCACTATAGATAGCCAGGCACTCATATTTGTAGCCTGAATGAAATTTTTCATCCTATTCTTCCAGAAGGTATAGTTAGACCCGAAGAATAGGGGAGGCCGAGTGATGGACAGCCCCTCAGGCAATATCTGAGTTGTTTGGTTTCCTGGGAGAAACCTAGTACTGTTTTCGCCCATAGTAGGGATCAGCTCAAGGTTGTTAAACCTTTTATAGTGAGCTTTTAGGCTCTGATACCACTTGTTGGTCCCTTATAACGTTGCAAGTATAGTTCCAAGGGGGGTTAGGAACTATTTAAACTTTTTAAATTTAGGGCAGACTTCTTTTCTTAAGAGAAAAGGTTTTAAACAGCGGCGCTGAGTAAACAACAAGATACTGGCTTAGTCAACTGGTGACTAGGTCAGTTTCTTGACTTGAGTCAGGAGATAGCACTTAAAGTCTATTCCTGAGCTCAGATGTTCGATGCGCACAACTCAGCTTGACCTCTTTACTTGGTCAGTTTTTGGTTATTTAAGCAAGCAATATATATAAGGAGTTTAAGGTAAGAAATACGTTACTCAGCAGATTTATCTAGGTTCGGCTTCTTCTAAGCCTACGTCCTGTCCCCGGAACACGTTCCGAGATTTCAAATCCTCTACTGAGCTCTTTAAAGGTAGAGCCTCAAACCTTTTACAATCTTAGCAACTGAGTATAACAAGAGTACCTTCCTCTATACCTCTACTCAATCCTAAACTCTCGCTGAGTACTATAACCGAGTACTCAGCCTCTCCTTTCTAATCTCTAGAAATGATAAGTGTTTGTCCTAAATAATGATTGCTAAGACACCTTAGATGATTGAATAATCACTCTAGACTTTTACACAAAGATATGAAATGTAGTGTAAGATTTGCTTTGCTTTTTGCTTGCAGAACTTGCGTAGAAATTTGGTCAGCGTAATGGCTTGATCAAGTTCTTTTTGTTGAATGAAGCTTCTGATGGCACTATTTATAGAGACGTCTTGAGGCATCGGTCATTTCGAATTTCGAAATAACCGTTGGAGGGAAACGGCTTCCTGTCGTTGTCATCCTGACTTGCTTAGAGCTCTCGGCCAATCAGATTTGAGTATCTTCTGTCCTCGGTCAGCTTTTGGTCAGCTCAGCAGAATGTCTCTCCTTTTATGGTAAAGTCAATTGGACAGCATACTGTATCGTCTGAACTTTACCCAAAGTGGAAACACTTTGTCTGGAAGTTTTCCTTAGCCAGCTGCTGTCTTGTACGCTTTGTCGAATCAACTCAGCAGCTTCGTTCCGAAGTTGTTCCTTGAAGGTCTTCTAGATCCTTCTTCCGCTGAGTTGCGTTTTGTCCATAACGACAGCGTTTTGACAAACGCGAGCCGAGTTGTATTGAACTGTTTGACTTGGGCTTTGACTGTTGTATTAGGCTTGGGCCTTTTAATCCTTATGTCTTATAAACAATTTAACTCAACATTGAACAAACACATTAGTAGAATAAATCAAAGCATTTAAACATAGTGTTTTTAGAATATGTTTTTAATTATACTTAAACAATTTTGTCAAATCAAAATTATGTGGAAAGGTGTTTCAACAGAGGCAACTCTTCACCAACGGACACGTCTCTTTAAGCACACCTCTTGGGATATTATAAATAGAGGAAGAAATTCAGAATTCATGTTGGTTGTTGAGTGTTGTTCAATAGTTGATTAATTGTTGTTCAACTATTGTTCAAACACAAATAGTTAAAGATACAATGAATAGATTTTATAGTTTGCATTAGAGTTTTCTTTGAAGTCGAGTTTATGCTCTGTAGTTTGACCGAGTAGGTGCTATTTCGAGGATTCAGTAAGAGGAACTAGTGTAGGAGGCGCCCCAGGGTCTGACAAACCTACGAAGTTGAGGAAAGGATTGACAACCCGGAACTCAATTAGTTAAAATGTTATCCAAGCTTCTTCTTCTCTGTTAACTTGTGACGTTTCAAATCAAACTAATGAAATATCTTTTCAATACAATTCTATCTTTACTGTTGTTATTTTTAGTTTGATCTAAGTGATATTCTTAAGTAATTTAACTGGTGTTTTCATAAAAATATTTATAAACAAATCTGATATTTTCCATGAAAACTTTGTTGAACACTTAAGCAAATTCAGGTTTATATTTGATCATTGCGAGAGTACCGAATAGTCGGTTTAGATTCCAAATGATTAAGGTTTTCAGTCTTAGGCCGAGTAGGAAAGATTGATTACAGTTCAATGCCTATTAAATTGAATTAATTGATAAATTGTTACATTTTAATAAACAGATCAAAGTTATAAGTTGTGTTCTTGCTTAGTATAAATAAGCCTTGGATATTAACTTTAAGGGTTAATTACAAAAAAGTACCCTGTGGTTTGGCCGATTTACGATGTGGTACCTGTGGTATTTTTTTTTGCAAACACAACTCTGTGGTTTGCAAAATTTTGCATTTGAGTTCACTTTGTCAGAATTTGATCGATAACGACTTCGAAATGAAACTTTTCAAGAGTTAAATGATATTTTAAACAACTTTAATTCTTCAATTTTTTAGGTTTGTGGTCATTTAGGTTTTGTTTTTCTATGAGAGAGAAAGATAATGTTTAGAGAGAGAAAACTCCAAAAATGATGATTTTGAAAAATTAAGAATATGGTTCCATAGTAAATATGATACCAAATAAGTTTAATTCTTGAAAATTTTCATTTTGAGGTCGTCATCGACCAAATTTGGTAAAGTAAAAAAAACATGTAAAATTTTACAACCATAGGGTTGTGTTTGCAAAAAACAATACTACAGGTATCACATCGTAAATCGGCCAAACCACAAGGTACTTTTTTGTAATTAACCCTAACTTTAATCTAAACATAATTTCTATAGATTGTATCTTAACTATAACCAAAATTAGAATAAAAAACCTTTTTTAAAACCATATAACGATTTTCCTATAAACCTCGAGAAAACGAATTTAATCAAAACAATAATTTTTAATCAAATTATCAGACGTTCTCTGTGGGATCGATATCTTTTTATTACTACATGTGAAATTGTGCACTTGCAGAATTCGTCCAACAACGACGTAGTGCCATGATTGACGAATGGTAAGCAAGGCTTCTATTTTGTCACTAGGAAGTGTCCATGAAGTATGTAGTGGATTATTGGGGCTCTCTGTTAGAGGTGGCAAATTCGGGTTTCGTGTCAAAATCATGTTATCTCATATATATGTTCCATATGGTCATATATGATATAAATGCAAGAAAAATGAATTTCGTGTCAATCGTGTCGTGTAAGTCAGGTTGTCTCTGTAAATCATGTTTTCGTATCAGAAATTGCCACCTCTACTCTCTGTTGGCCTAATATGACAGTATAAATGCTAGAGGGGGGTGAATAATATTTATTTGCCTTTTAAAAATTATATCATTTGCTTATTAAAAATATGCTCAGTGGTATTAATTTGCACCCTTATACGAATTAGATAAATTTGCAAATTAAGTACTTTTTAATAAAAGATATAGTTATTGTCTTTAAAACCTTTTTAAGCAAACACTAGTTTTTGGCCCGTATGGTAAGCAAGGCTTCTATTTTGTCACTAGGAAGTGTCCATGAAGTATGTCGTGGATTATTGGGGCTCTCTATTAGAGGTGGCAAATTCGGGTTTCGTGTCAAAATCGTGTCATCTCATATATATGTTCCATATTATAAAAATCGTACTTTTTAATAAAAGATATAACTATTGTCTTTAAAACCTTTTTAAGCAAACACTAGTTTTTGGCCCGTGCGATGCACGGATTCATTTTAACATATAAATATTAACAAAAATATAATCTAATAATTACAATTAATGATATAAAGGTGCTATATTAATTAAATATTATTATTTTATTTTCACATTTATTTTAAATAATCTTTTTATAGATAAATATAATAATATAATTAAAATTAATATATTATATATTATATTATATTTTTATCAGTAAAAAATGAGGAAGTGACACATCAGCTCAATCGTTACTGTTTTATATTATATATAGATATGTAGAGAATTAGAGAGATTTTAGGGATTAATTTAAATTTTGTAGAACTCTTAGATATAGTACGGATATAATAATCTTTTTATAGATAAATATAATATTATAACTAAAATTAATATATTATATATTATATTATATTATATTTTTTATCAGTAAAAAAGGATGAAGTGATACCTCAGCTCCATCGTTACTGTTTTATATTATATATATATATATATATATATATATATATATATATATGTGTGTGTGTGTGTGTAGAGAATTAGAGAGATTTTAGGGATTAATTTAAATTCTGTAGAACTCTTAAATATAGTACAGATAAAATAATATTTTTATAGATAAATATAACAATATAATTAAAATTAATATATTATATTATATTTTTTTATCAGTAAAAAGGAGGAAGTGACATCTCATCTCCATCGTTACTGTTTTATATTATATATAGATATGCAAAGAATTAGAGAGATTTTAGGGATTAATTTAAATTATGTAGAACTCTTAAATATAGTACGGATAAAATAATATTTTTATAGATAAATATAATAATATAATAATATAATTAAAATTAATATATATTAATATATATTTTTTATCAGTAAAAAAGGAAAAAGTGGCACCTCAGCTCCATCGTTACTGTTTTATATTATATATAGATATGCAGAGAATTAGAGAGATTTTAGGGATTAATTTAAATTCTGTAGAACTCTTAAATATAGTACGGATAATATTTTTATAGATAAATATAATAATATAATAAATATATTATATATTATTTTTTATGAGTAAAAAAGGAGGAAGTGACACCTCAGCTCCATTGTTACTGTTTTATATTATAGATGATAAATATCACAAGACAATAAATAAAAATAGTAGGGATAGAAAAGTTCAGCCACACGATTTATCTAGGTTCAACAACTACGACCTATGTTCTTTCTCCGAGAGAACCTATCGAGATTTTCCACTGTGATTCATTTAACGGGCAAGAATCAAGCCTGCGAGCCTTTTACAGCCTAAAAGCTATACCCAAATGAATATCTCCATGATATCCACTTCTCTCAAAACTTACCGAGTGTTTGAGAAACTCTCCTCTCAATTTTTAACGAGCTATATTGAGAAAAACCCACCCCTCAATATTTACAAAGCTTAATTGAGAAACTTTTACAACATTAAGTTTACGGGTGCTTACTAAACCACACTTTTAGGAGATAGTGAGAACCTGACAAGACTCAAGCTACACACTTGATCTTTCTCACAAATATGAAAGAATGTATATTTGTATTCTAACACTCTTATCTCTTTTATCTCACTAGGAATGAAAGAAGAATAAATAGAAGACAAGCAAAGCTTTGAGCACAACAATAGAGCTTTTTCAACAATGGAGCTTTCTTCTCTTCACCAACAATTTTGAATTCTTCCTCCAACCTTCATAATGAGAAATGTCTCTCTATTTATAGGCAAATAAAGAGTGGTGAAGTAGCATTTTTGCCAAAAATCTAAAGGTAATTTGTAATCATCTTTGTCTGTAAATATCAGTTTTGGTCCCTATAAATTTGTACAATAACATTTCGGTCATATAAGACAAAAGGAAGAGTTGACTTTGATATTAGCTTAAGTTTAGCTTGTGCTTTATCCTTAGTTCAGCTTGTACATTAGTGTTACTTTAGCACATAGTTTAGCACTCGTTTAGCAAATACTTTAACACGAACATTAGCACATAATTTCCCTGAACATTGGTATAAATATCTTTCCCGAACATTGGTATAAATTTCGGCTATTGTATTTTTGTATGCTAAAAATAGTAATCAACTTCCTTCAATAAATGAATGCATATTTATGAATGACAGAGTTTTAATCAAACATATTCATTTATTCTTAGGCCTTAATATACATGCATATAATATGCTTAATAATATTAAACCAATGATATGCTAAATGTGCCATTTAGCCTTTTAATATTTGGTTTGATATTATAGAATTACAATAAAGCATGACATGTATATGTGTATATATATGTGTGTGTAATTATCATTGAGTGTGAGATTTAATCATCATTTAAATACTCAATAAAAATTTGTTTGTACTAAGCCTTATATTTAGATGTAATAGTGGAATATTATTATCTAATGCTTAATTTGATTACTTAAAATATAATTACATGTCTAAAATTATAATCGTCTAATTATCAAAAATGGGTATTTAACACTCTTCATCCACTTTACTACGCATTGTCGTTCTTGAGGAGTAATACGAGGGATTCATTGACGGTTGGGTATTATGATGTTTCTGCGAACAAGTCATTGGAGATTGGTGTCGTGACGGCGACGGTCGTGGAGATGGCGCTCACCTCACCATTTTCTTCTCTAAGGACTAAGAGAATGAAGAAGTCGACGCCTTTGTTACGTAGCTAGTTGATGAAGGGACATGTTTTTGCCAAGTAGTTGGCCATGATGTCATCGTTGGGTTGGTATGTTTTGTCAAGATGGCTGACCACTAGTTTAGAGTTCATGTAGAATATTACCTAGCAAGGAGATTGGCAAGGCGTAACCCTGTGATGAGAGCTTTCTACTTAGCCTAGTTTTTGGTAGTGGTAAAGGCTAACCGGAGGGCGTAGTTAATGCGAAAGTGGGATTGTCCTCAGATGGAGATGCCAGCTCCCACGTTATTTGTTGGTTTTATGTCCTATAGACAATTCTTTTAGGATATAAGGTATTTGTAAATGAATTTGTTCGTTTGTGAATCATAAACTATATAAAGACATTAATCTTTTATCACAACTGAACAAGTTAAATAAAGGAAAAATTACACCAAAATTCAAATTTTAAAATTTATATGCAATTTTGTCAATCACTTATTTGAATTATATCAAGTATAAATTACTATGACAGTTATAAAGAAGTTCCTTGCATCATTTCTCCCGCCATTCAATTAATTAAAAAGTTAATTTGACATTTATAAAATAAAGCCTTATGTTTTTGACATATTAAAAATTAAATTACCAACATTGATGAAACAATAATATCATTGTCATATATGATTTTCATGTAAAGAACCCTTAAATAAAAGGAAATCTCGAGTTTATAAAAGTAATCATAAAGTGTTCATATAAGCATGAAGTGATACTATAATTTATGATTCTAACTAATTAGTTGATAAACTTAAATTTTTGCAAGTCAAGTATTATGTTTAAGGGATTAACATAATACCGATGAGACTTGCATGTAACAATATCTTCATTTCATGATCAGAAAGCTGATCTCACAAGCTTCAGATATTCAGATATCTGGACAGTTACATGGATCTAGTGCATGAGTTCATTAGGATTGGGGACCCGACTTGAGATAATGGGATGATGGATATATCTAGTGTCACCTGTCTTATCTCAAATGTATTAGTAGGTATGAGTAGTCATCGGACTCAAATAATCACTAATTAGTGACTCTGGATTATGGAGTGTGATGCTTTGACTCTATTTATAACACGATCCATACATGAATGCTCTTGTGGTGTGTCCGGACAGGCGTTGGGTATCACATAAAGTAATTGTAGAATAGTTAATTTTAGATTGAGCATTCATCACTCCTGATAGATACGAGATATATCCATAGCCTCTTGTGGAGAATTAACTTGAAATCCTTGCAAGGTGATAGGGTTAAGAGTTGAAATGTAGATTTCACTTAACCTGTCTATTTAGAGTTAATTCTACCTGTACAAGTAAAACAAACGTCTCATTATATGTAACTTGAGAAGTTCCATAGTTACAAATTCGTTTAAGGATATAACTGATGAAGGATCATATTATAACACATCTAATACGGAAAAGGTAAATATCAGAATCAACATGACTTTTTATGGCTCTGGAAGGATGTGACGATTCTGCTAATATAGTTTGTGCACTTATTCTATTATACGTTTAGTTGAATTAATTTGTTTAAGTTAATTTCAGTAAACATATACGGCTAGTAGCGTTAAGAACCTAATAGGTTACACACTGAATTAAGACCGAATGACAGAATGGTAATTTTAGAGTGAATATATGAGAGGGCTGAAATTCTTAGTAGGATGGGTAAATATTGGTTTAATTGATTTATTGGATAATTGTAATTTGATTATAGTCATGGATACATTAGTTAAAGAATTATAATTCTATAAGGAAATATTGATTCTAATTTGATTAGAACTGTGGATTATTAATTATGTGAATATATATATATATAGAATATAATTAATGATAATGTTCCTAATATTAATTAGTAAATATAATGGGATTATTACACTAATTAAATCTAAATGCTAACGTAAATAAATATTCTAATGGGATTAGAATTGAATTATTATTGATTATATTTATTTGAATGACATAATGAATTATATTTAATAATATAGTACCCCCAATTAATCCATTTTGTAGATTAAAATACAATTCAATTTTTCTGGTAACTTATACATTAGGCGGACACACCATATGGTTCTACCTAAAACAAGCATTTGAGTTTTGGCAGGTCACCCCACCATATGTTTCTTCTTTTATCCATTATATCTAATCCATTGCTTTTTCTCAAAATTCCATCACTTGGGGTTTCAACCTTTTTTACTTTTCCCCAATTCACATTAATATTCTATTTATTCGAATTAGTATAAATGTTCAAATTATTAGCAGATAAGATGTTGTGCTTGGGCCAGGGTTAGGGTTGAATTGAAGTTAGGACATGAGAGAATAGAGATTCATTTGGAAATAAACCCAAGTCAAATATATATATATATATATATTTTAATTGAAGGCAGCTGCCAAAGAAAAACATCCATTTTGTTCTAATCCCTAATCTCACTCACCTATCACTATGGTCCCGGATAGCCCCAATCCAAATTAACATCAGGGCATCAATTTGTGTCATACAAGGAAGGCATATACTAAACTGCAGCCATCACAAACATACTCAAGGAGCCTCTTTAATCATGGACTTTTGGCAGCAAACAGGAACATGTTCAAGCCACAGGAATATTTGGTTCACCTAAATTGACGAATGCCTCTGCGCGTGCCATGCGTGCCATTGCTGCATTCCAAGAGACAAGGTGATTCATATATGCATTTACGTACTCCCCTCTGTCGTTCTGTTTAAAGATGTCCCATAATTAGCAAAAACACATGACATTTCATGGAAGTTAAAGGAAGATTAGCTACCTTATAATCCAGATAATAAGCATGCTGCAAGTTACAAAGAAGAATAATCAACTCATTATATGTAAAAATCACCATCTCGCTGTACTGAGTATAAAGAAAATTAGTAACTTACTTCCCACATATCTAAGCAGATGATGGGCTGCAAGAGAAAAGAGATGATCATTATGATTGTTAAGATATAATTCAAGACATTAGGTTTATAGAATTCACATACAATATCATCCCATACAAGTGGCGTAACCGCATTTGATGTTTTAGTTATAGCAAGTTGTCTCTCTTCTCTCTTCACTGCAAACAATGAGACAAGAAGACAAAGTTAACCAAAGATACCGATACTTGCAGCCTAGTGCTAAACACTAATTTTTATGATTGCAGAACACAGGCCAAAATATAAGTTATGAAAGTATGAAGATAATAATGATTTTGCATATTTATTTCTCAGGCAACAGCTCAACAGCTGGTACTCGAAACAATCATCTTCAACTTCTCAGCATCTATGTCTCATTAGTACAAGGCCATATAACAGTAGTAATACTGCTGTATTATCATCACAAAGAACATCAAACTTTTAAGTTGTAAGACAGTCTCTAGTCAAATCAAAGTTGAAGAACTTACGAACAAGCCAAACCCAACCAGAGCCAAATAATGTAAGAGCTGTTTCAGTAAACTTGTCCTTAAAATTGGTAAAGGAATTGAAATCCTTCTCAATCTGCTGTAGCACCCCAAGTTCAGGCATTCCTCCGCCTCCTGGCTGCATGGATTCCCAAAAGAAATCGTGATTCCAGACCTGCAATTATTCAATCAACAGTTGCTTTTAGTAAGAATCCGGGACGATTCTCCTCCTCTCAACAAGATCAACTCATATACACATTCAAGTTTCCTTTCCAAACCATATTTGCATTTGCATACAAGAATAGGCAGGCTGGCAGAAAAAGAAGAAACCAAAGTCCACATCTGATTCAAAATCAGTTTTCACTTATTCATCATGAGCTTTGCCTTATATTTTAGTGAGTTCAGGGAAAACGTCAGCTCTTATTGAATTGACCTTTTGTTGCTGCTAATAAGGTTTGTACCAAGACCAAGGCTGAAATTATTGCCTACACAAGCTAAACTCATAGGGTCCGGATGTAATGTAATCAAGGTTGTAATGTAATCAAATGTGTAATGTAATGGAATGGAATCATGATTACATTACCATCTTTGGTTGTCAAATTTTAATAAAATTGATAAAATGCAATTATCATTACAATACGCATGTTTATATTAGTTAAATACAATTTTCATGTTTTTTTTGCATTTTTCTCGTTTTTCGCATTTTCATGTTTTTTCAATTTCTCTTTCATTTTTGTTTTTCTGTTTCTTTTATTTCATGTTTTTTCTCATTGTACTGTTTTCGTATTTTTTCTCGTTTTCATGTTTTTTCGTTTTTTGCATTTTTTTTTCTTGTTTTCGGTTTTTTTCACTTTTTCTCATTTTTAAGGTTTTTATATTTTCATGTTTTTTTCGTATTTCGCCATTAGTAATAAAAATATAAGGGCTAATCGTAATTGGAATTCATGTCTATTTTGTTTGTCATGCCCATTTGTGAAGGAAAATTGAATGATGTAACGGTGATTCCATTACGACAACAATGATTAACCAAACATGGTAATGAGCATCCATTGCAATGGTCATTCCATTACAACGTACCAAACGGGCTATAAGAATCTTCAATACACTTTCAAATCATCATCCTTATAGTTCCTTAGAAAAAGGGTCTATATGAGGACCATTGGAATACATATATTTCAGCTGATTCCATATACTGAAATTTTGTAGATGGCAGGAATATTTTATATGCAGTGGACCTAATCCTAATTCCAATAATTTTCCAGTTAACTGAAAGCTCAGCCATCTAACAATAGAATAAAAGTATACAACAACAACAAAGCCTTAGTCCCGAAATGATTCGAGGTCGGCTAACATGAACCATCATATAAAACCGTGAAATCAAGTCGTGTCAGCGACACAAATTCGCTCCCTCCACTCCGTCCTATCCACTACCATATTTTCCTCAATTCCCAGTAAACTCATATCACTCTCGATCACCCTCCTCCAAGTTTGCTTAGGTCTTCCCCTACCCCTCACCACTACATCCATTTACCACTCTTCGGTTCTCCTAACCGGCGCATCAAGCGCTCTACGTCTCACATGGCCAAACCACCTTAGTCGGTTTTCTCTCATTTTATTCTCAATAGATGTGACCCCTACTTTTGTCCTAATTATTTCATTACTCACCCGATCCTTTCTCGTATGACCACACATCCATCTCAACATACGCATCTCCGCCACCGACATCTTATGGATGTGGCAGTGTTTCACTGCCCAACACTCCGTACCATATAACAATACTGGTCTAATTGCCGTCCGGTAGAATTTTCCCTTCAATCTATTAGGCATGCCGGGGTCATAAAGGAAACCCGTAGCACTCTTCCACTTCGACCAACCAGCTTTAATCCTATGAGCAACATCTTCATCTACTTCTCCATCCGTTTGGATAATAGATCCTAAATACCGGAAGCAATCCGAGGCCTGAACAACTCTCCCATCTAGGGTGATTGTCCTTGCCTCCCTACTCCTATGACCGCTAAACTTACACTCCAAATATTCTGTCTTACTTCGGCTCAACTTAAAGCCTCTAGATTCTAGAGTTTGTCTCCATAGTTCCAACTTCCTCTCCACTCCTTCTTTCGTCTCATCAACCAACACAATATCATCTGCAAACAGCATGCACCATGGTATACCATCTTGAAGTGAACTTGTTAGTTCATCCATAACGATGGCAAAAAGAAATGGGCTTAGTGCGGAACCTTGATGCACTCCAATCGTAATAGGAAACTTTTCAGTCTTCCCAACACTAGCACGTGCACTCGTGCATGCTCCCTCATACATGTCCTTTATGATGTCAATATATTTCCGCGAAATATCCTTTCCTTATCAAGGCCCACCAAAGTACTTCCCTTGCTACCTTATCATATACTTTCTCCAAGTCAATGAAAACCATATGCAAGTCTTTCTTCTTATTTCGATAGTGCTCCATTAATTGTCTCAATAGAATAAAAGTATATAGGAGAAAAATTATGCACATGATTACATGCTTCCAAATTTAACAAGGTAAATTTTCTCAAGTGAACAGAATAGTTAGTAACTCAAACTGAATTGTTTTTTGTTTGGTCAAAGTTGTTGGCAATGTGAAATTTTTGGTGCATGAACTCTAGTACTTGTGAGCGCAGCGCATAATTGAAAAAAATATCCACCATGAGCTTTAAAAACAAATTCACGCATTGTTGAGAAAGATAGATACCTGGGCAGCATTGTTGAATCCAGGTAAAGGGTTGCCATTGTTATAGGTTACTTTGATAAGTTGATCCATAGTATACCCATATAATATATCATCATGAGCAAGTTGTTTATTCAAATTTTCCAAATAGGTACGATGATGTTTTCCCCAGTGAATCTCCAGAGTCCTCTTACTCATATATGGTTCTAAAGCATCCTAAACAAACGCAGAATAATACAGATAAACAAGCAGTAAAATTACACAATCTTTTCATGAATTAATGGAAAGAAGATTACTAGTTCATAAGGAGGTGTCTTCAATCCGTAATAAGCAACGAGTTTAGGAACCCTTTGCCTCTGCAAACCATGGAATTGCGTCTTCTTACACTGCGCATATAAAAAGTAAAGAACATAAAATTTGTAAGGGGCAAAAATAATTTAATCTCACCAGTAGAAGAAATGCATATATAAAGCAACCGGAGAAACATTTTTCTGGAATTGCGCTGCTCCAACCCTACTGCTGTGAATGAATGGATTACAGCACCAACTCATCTCTCACTTCTTTTTCTCTCTCCCCCCCAATCCTCTCTGTATTTTATCTTCACATTTCACTATTACTATATGGATAATTACAACATCTATCCAAAAAGCTCATCACTTTTACAATCAAATCCAAATATCATTTTTCTATAAAAATAAATAAATAATTTAGGGTAAAGTTTAAATAAAATCCTTGTGGTTTCACTAATTTTCAGATAAAGGACTATGGTTTACTTTTTGTCAAAACAAGGATTGAGGTTTCAAACTTGGATTAATGCTATTAAAACCATCTTTAACGACCTGAAAATGAAAATTTTCAAGAATTAAAGTTGTTCAATGTGATATTTTCTATGGAACTGCATTTTCGATTTTCGAAAATCATCTTTTTTGGAACTTTCTCTCTTTAAACATTAACTTTCTCTCTCTTTACCAAACATCATCTAAACAATCTCAAAATAAAAAAGTTGAAAAATTAAAGTTGCTTAAAATAATAGTACTTCTTAAAATATGTCATTTTTAAAGTCGTCAAAAGTGATTTTAATAGTATCAATCGAAAAAGTCCTTATTTTGTTAAAGTTAAAAACCTCAATCCTCACTTTCACAAAAAGTAAACCATAGTCCTTTATCTGAAAATTAGTGAAACCACGTGAGTTTTATTTAGAGTTTACCCAATAATTTATCAGCCTCCATCTTAATCTATTTTAAAAAATACATTATAAGAGCAAAGTGTAGTGGTTGGAGGGTCTTGGACCATCCAACAATGCCATGTAATTTTGCACGTACATCATTATTAATTTTTAGTGATTATTTTATTTTATTTCTTTTTTTATTTAATTATATTTAAATCATTGAGGCCCACAATTTAAGAAAAAACTGAAGGATTTATTCTGCATCAACTCTCCCTTCTTTCCCACTTGGAACTCACGTACCTCTCTTCACCTTCCACCTAAGCTTTTTTCTTCCAATCTCTGCAGTTGAGATTGATAAGCTCAATCAGTAAAAAAAATTCAAGCGAGTCGCCAGATTGGGCGACTTGCTTGACTTTGAATACTCCCAACAATTTTACTCTAATGGTTGGAGGTTTCTAGCAATTTATTAAAATTACAAATTAGTCCCTCCATTGAACCATTAGAGTTGCTCTAAGGTCCTTATATTTTGTCATTATTAATCATTTGGTCCTATTATCTATTTCTTTTTAGATTTTTAACCGAACATATCTTAATTTTCAGGACAGAGATAATACCATGCAAAATGACCATGTCACATTGTTATTTACTATCTATCTGTTTATGTCAAATATAACGGTTAAAAATTTAAAATGACCAAAATGTTAATATTGACGAAAAATATGGACCTTATAACGTACTGTCCAAAATAAAAAAACTAAACAGTATGTTAAGAAAAAATAAAAAGACTAATAAATTATTTATTCTACAAATTGAGACCTTTAATTTTGTTTTTTTAATTGATTTTGGCTTAAAGCCCCATTAATATATACACACAAAATAAAATTGTATGTCCATCATCCTTTAAGGTAGTGCATAAAATAAAATTGTATGTCCATCATCCTTTAAGGTAGTGTTTACCTTCATTCGCTGACCGTTAAATTTAGATTTATTAAATACAAGAATTTAGATGGTTTGAATCTCAACCATATAATTCTAATAGTTTTTTTTTTGGTAAAAGAGGAGGGTAAAACTCGAGAACAAAGCCAATTCTAATAAACTTAAATTTAACATTATCAATTAATCCTTAAAAAAAACATTATCAATTAATATGGTCTGATTCTAATTTGGTCATTTAAGTTTCAATTCCTTTAACATCATCAATTAATATTTATCATATTTGGCAAATAGCTGTTAGTTGATAACCGATTATATTAGTTGTTAGTTGATTACCTTTTTAATTAGTTAATTGTGTAAATTTGTTTGGTAAAACTTAACTGTTTGTGTAAAATGGCAAATAAGGACATTATAAAGTCTTTATTTGGAGTTAGATGGTAGTAAATAGGGGTAAAATGTCCTCTAAAAGAGATTGAGCAATAAGCTAATTGAAAAAACTCCTAAAATGAGCATTTTCAAAATTAGCTTTTTGAACTCAATAAGTTCTTTCAAACCTCTTTCCACCAAACCCTACTATTAAAAATTTAACTAGTCAAAACCTCTAAAGTGGCTCAAACCTCTAATTTTACCCCAAAAAGCTCTTTATCAAACATGATCATTATGGTCCTGTTTGGGAATTAGCTGTTAGTTGTTAGCTGATTTGACTAGCTGTTTGTGTAGACATGTTTGGTAAAAATTAGCTGATTGATAATAGCGGTTTGTGCAAAAAGACGAACAAAGGCATTTTTTTAATTTTGGCGCAGGAGAAGAGGAGTCTATCTACTAGGGTTAAAGAAGTCCATTAATTTTAATATTGCAAAACGCTAATTGAAAAAGCTCCTTTTAAGAGCTTTTTCTTTTTTTTGGTAGAAAAGGAAGGAAAAAACAAAACGAAACAGCTCAATCCGGGATCAGCCTAGGAAAACTGACCCCTACCACATCCTCAAAGATCAAGGAAGAAATGAAGACCGGAGGAGAAGAAAAGGTAGAAAGGCCCAACAAACCAGAGTGCCCTTCCAACGCAAGACGGTCCGCGACGCGGTTCTGCTCCCTATAAATATGAGAAAACTTAATAGACTCGAAGGAGGACCCAATCCTTTTAATGCCTTTAATAATATTCGAGCTATTCCGACAGACAGACTTGCCCTCAGAAATCATCTTAACTGCTTCTTGGTTATCAGACTCAACCAGAAGCTTCTTCACTCCAAGATCCTTAGCCAGCTTCAGGCCCGAAAGAATCCCCCAAAGCTCGGCAGAAAAGGAAGAACCAATCCCCAAATTCTGAGAGAAGCCAGACACCCATCTGCCACCATCATCTCTAAGAACCCCTCCTGCGGCGATTCTCCCGTCCCTCAGACAAGAGCCATAATTGTGAAACTTAATCACACCTTCGCTCGGCCTACACCAGCCTAAGAGATTGACCTCCTTCCTCTGCACCACCCTAGCTAAGGGGTCTTCACCAAAGCTTTCAACCAAGGTACTGATCTTCTTAGAAAAGAAATCAAGGATATTAGGCATAGAAACCACTCCACCTCCAAAGATCTCCTCATTTCGCCACCTCCAAATCTGATGGCACACCACCATAAAAAGAAGAACACCTTGATTCCCAGGCAAAAGAATCCCATTAATCCCATCCACAAACCAATCATCTTCAGAGTGGGCTAAAAAAGATGGGAGCACATCCCTATGGAGGATTCTTCTCCAAACCTCTAAACTTTTCTTACAGTCCCTGAGGGCATGGCATAACGTCTCCTCAAACCCTCTGCATCTGCCACAGGCTCCAGAAACCACCAGGTTCCTCCTTTTCCGATCCGAATTAGTAAGCAACCTATTCTTGGCTCCAAGCCACAGGAAGCTCCTAATACGGTAAGGCACTTTTAAACCCCAAATCGTCTTCCAACCTGGAGAAGAAGACTCCAAATCCAGATGGACGCCTGAAAAGCAGACTTACACGAATAGGCCCCATTGTTTGTTAGTGCCCAACAGTAACTGTCCTTATCCTCCAATTGATTACTTATGTGGACACCTCTAATAGAAAGGAGCGATTCCAGACTGAGGTAAGATTCAAATTTATCCCAAATCCACTCACCCTTAGAGTTCACAACATCAGCAATCCTCCAGTCCTGAGCGTCTAACGGAGGCAAGGAAGTACAAACTTCCAGTAAAGGCTTTTTACCTACCCACCTATCCTTCCAGAAACTGATGGATCTGCCATTACCCACATTCCACCCAATCCCAGTACAAAACTCAGCAAACACAGCACTGATGCCTTTCCAAAGAAAGGAACAATTAACCACCCTCTCCTTAGGCCCTTCAAACACCTTATCCTTCCAGTACTTCCCACATAAGAGCTGGACCCACAGAGCAGAGGGACACTGCCACATTCGCTAAAGGAGTTTCATTGATAAAACTTTATTATTATCCTTAGCTTTCCTAATGCCCAGACCTCCAGAATCTTTAGGCTGACAAACCTCACTCCAAGGCACCAGATGGATCTTTCTCCCCTCCTCAGCTTCCCCCCATAGGAACCTACGGTTAATCTTATCAAGATCATTAAGCACAGGATCCGGAAGCTGACAAGCCTGCATAATGTGATTGGGAGTTGCACAATTAATAGATTGAATTAACGTGAGACGGCCAGCGAGAGATAGAGTCTTGGCTTTCCACGTGGCACACTTCATATTAGCTTTATCCAAAGTATCTTTAAATGACACTTTAGACACTCTCTCACTATGGAGGGGGATACCCAGATACTTCCCTAGAGAATCAGTAAGAGGAATACCTGAAAGATCACTTAATCTTTTACAGACTCTCGGGTTCATATTCTTTGAGCACATCATCCTAGACTTCTGGATATTAAGTTTCTGCCTAGAGGCCGAACAGAAACAGTCAAGAATATCCATAATAATACTCAAATGCTCCTCATTACCTTCCAGAAAGATAAGGACATCGTTTGCAAAGAATAAGTGAGTCACATGGGGACAGAAGCTATTGATAGCCACCGGGTGGAAACTCCCATTATCGATTGCATCTTGAATCAGGTGAGATAACCTCTCCATAGCAATAACGAAGAGGAAGGGGCTCATAGGATCACCCTGACGGATTCCCCGGCCCGGAGAGAACTCCTCCGACATATCCCCATTAATCATAACTTGAAACACATGAGAAGAGATACATACCTTAATTATCCTTCTCCAGCTGCCCAGGATCCTAGCTCTTTCCAGACGCTCCATCAGGAAATTCCAGTTGATACGATCATAGGCCTTCTCCAAATCCAACTTCAGAGCCACAATGCCTTTCTTCCCCTTCCTGATCTTCATAGTGTGGACCATCTCTTGGGCAATCACCACATTATCCATTATCTGTCTGCCAGGCACAAAACTACCCTGATTCTGACAAATGATCGCAGGAAGAATGCCACAGATTCTATTAGCCACAATCTTTGTAACCGTCTTATAAAGAACATTACAAAGACTGATAGGTCTCATATGCAAAAAGGAAGAAGGCTTATCAATTTTAGGAATCAGAACCAGAAGGGTTCTATTCACCAGCTCTATATCCTGAGAACCATTAAAAACACATATGATAAAATTATAGATACCTTCCTTCACAACCTCCCAGTGCTTATGGTAAAAACCAGCAGGCAGACCATCAATCCCATGAGCTTTAGAAGCCCCAATGCTGAAAATGGCTTGGTCTATCTCCTTTAGGGAGATAGGGTGAAAGGCATCCTGCCTGCTCTCCTCACTTATCATAGGAAAGGTAGCGACAGAGTGATCCCTCTCCAGATGAACAGGCTCCTCTTTAAACAGATCCTTATAGAACTCTAGGGCCAATTTCTGAATCTCCTCATCTTCATACACCCAATCACCATTAGAGTCCTTAATGGCATCAATTCTATTCCTCTGCCTTCTGATCATGGTAGAAAGATGGAAGTACCTGGTATTACGATCCCCATCTCTAATCCAGGACTTCCTAGATTTTTGAAACCAGAGAAGCTCCTCCTGCTTGAGCACAGCTTCCAGCTCCTTCTGAAGGGTTCTGAGGAGGCCATCCAAACTGTGATCAAACCTCACCTCCAACCTACACTGAATACCCTCCATTCTATTTAATAACTTATTCTTCCTTCTAATAATATGCCCAAAGACATTTCTATTCCAACCCAGCACATTATTCCTGAACCCTTCAGCAGCTTAAAGGACATTCGAATGAGGTTTCCAATTCTCATGAACGAAATCCTTAAACTTAGGATGAGACTCCCAAGCCAACTGATACCGGAACGGTATTTCTCCCCTAGGACGGTTACCTCTCAATAGCCTAAATAAAATAGGACAGTGATCCGAATGACGGAACGGGAGATTTAACACAGAACTCTCAGGGAAAGAAGTCTGAGCTAAAACATTAGCGTAGACCTTATCCAAACGAACAAAGGTACTGTTAAGTTTCCAAGTGAATTTATGACCAGAAGCCCCAAGATCGGAAAGCCCACATAAATCCATACCATTCTTGTGGTGAAGGCAGCGATTAACATAATGATTCGAACCCCCTCTCTGATCACTCATAAAGGCAATATCATTGAAGTCACTCGCCACGAACCAGGGTTCAGAAATGCTGGCACTCATAGAGTAGAGAACCTCCCAAAGCCGTTTTCGATTGGCTAAGATAGGGTCAGCATACACTAGGGTAATAAAAAAAGGAATATTACCGGAGACACTCACTGTTGTAAATTGTTCAAATCTAGTACGAACAAATCTTTGTTAGCAAATGATGGATATAATGATTGGAAGCATCTTGTTGAGAGACTTAGACAACATGAGAATAGTATTGAACATATGACTAATATGAGTACTTGGAATGAATTAAGAGTTCGATTGGATAAGAGCATAATGATTGATAAAAACTTGCAACAAGAGGTTATGAAAGAGAAAGAACGTTGGAGACAAGTTTTAGTTAGAATCCTTTCTATTGTGAAGTGTCTTGCTAAACATAATATGACATTTAGAGGTTCTAATGAAAAGTTATATCAAGATAGCAATGACAATTTTTTAGGATTGATTGAAATGATTGCGGAATTTAATGTTGTAATGCAAGATCATGTACGACGTATTGAAAATCATGAAATTCATTATCATTATCTTGGACATAAAATGCAAAATGAGTTAATCTCTCTTTTGGCACAAAATGTTAGAAATTCTATAATCAAGATAATCAAAGAAAGCAAATACTTTTCCATTATTCTTGATTGTACTCCTGATGTGAGTCATCAAGAACAAACGACTTTAGTAGTTACGGTGTGTTAATATGTCCGGTAAGAAAATAAAAATTGAGGAGTACTTTCTTGAGTTTCTAAAAGTGGATGATACAACTGGGTTAGAGCTTTTTAATAAACTTTTAGAAGTGTTGAAAGGTCTTGATCTTAGTGTTGATGATGTGAGGGGTCAAGGTTATGACAATGGTTCAAATATGAAAGGAAAACACCAAGGAGTCCAAACTAGGGTACTTGAAATTAATCCTAGAGCTTTATATATGTCTTGTGCTTGCCATAGTCTTAATCTTACTCTTAGTGATATGACTCATTCTTGTGTTAAAGCTATTTCTTTTTTTGGGGTTATTCAACGTATATATTCATTATTTGCGGGCTCTACAAAAAGATGGCAAGTTTTTCTTGATAATGTTCCTGGTTTAAGTTTAAAGTCTTTGTGCAATACTCGTTGGGAGAGTCGGATTAAAAGTGTGAAACCTATTAGGTTTCAAACTCCTCAAATTAAATTGGCCTTGGAGGAATTAAAAAAAAATTGTGATGATGCCAAATCAAAGAGTGATGCAGATAGTTTAGTAGATGCCATAGAGAGTTTTGAGTTTTTGCTTAGTATGGTTATTTGGTATGAAATCTTGTTTGCTATTAACATGGTAAGCAAGAACTTACAATCTAAATCTATGTGCATTGACTCTACCATGAAACAGTTGGAAGGTGTAATATTATTTTTACAAAAGTTTAGAGATGAAGGCTATGAATCTTGTTTGAATGTTGCTAAAGATGTTGCTTTTAATATGGACGTGGAACCTATTTTTCCAACAAAACGTCGGATTACTAGAAAAAAACAAATTGATGAGAATGATTATGAAGAGGAAATTAAGAATCCCCAACAGTTATTTAAAGAAGAGTATTTTTTGATTGTTGTGGACATGGCTTTAGTTTCTTTAGAAAGTAGATTTGAGCAATTAAAATATTTCGAAAGCATTTTTGGATTTTTATTTAATTCAAAAAAACTGAAATCATTAGATTGCGATGATTTAAAAATTTGTTGTGATAATCTTCACTCTACTTTTTCTCATGACGGTGTATCCGATTTTGATTTAAATGATTTTTTTTCTGAATTGAAAGTATTGCAAATTACTTTGCCATCTGATGAATTAATGTCAACTATTGAAATTCTGGAGTTTGTTAAAGCCGCAGATTGTTATCCAAATGTTTCTATTGCTTATAGGATTTTATTCCTATGACTGTAGCATCAGTTGAACGAAGCTTTTCAAAACTAAAGTTAATAAAAACTTACTTGAGGTCATCAATGTCTCAAGAAAGGTTAAGTGGTTTAGCAATTTTGTCTATTGAGAAAGAAATTTTAGGAACTATGGATGATGATATTATCATTAATGATTTGGCCTCTCGTAATGCTCGGAGAAGTAAACTTTTTTAATTATCTGCATACTTTGTTTTGTAGGCAATTAAAGATGATATTCAAGGTTGGAAAAGAGTTAGAAATCGAAGAATATCAACATAGAGACCGTTCTTTAGTGGTTTAGAACAAATTTGATTATGTTTAGTATATTTTGAAGTTGTATTCTTAACAATATTGATTTTGTTTAGCACATTTTAAAATTACAACAGGTGTTTGGGGGTTGTTAGGGGGTGCCAACCTAGTTGGGATGTCCGACAACCTCTATTTCAACTTTTAAAGAAATTTTATTTTTAGAAATTTGGTATTAAAGGGCCCAATTTTATTCTCTCGCCACGGGCCTACAGAAGGTCAGGAACGGCTCTGGGTATGATTGGACACTCGGATCGGTTTTGTGAAAAACTGTTTGCTCCTCGATCGGTGGAATTGAAACGGGAGTAGGGTGAGTGGCTAAAAGTAGCGGTAAGACGAGGCAACAATCAGGTTAGCTTGAAATGGCTAAGAGAAGGCAGCAGCAGTGTGGACAGTGAAGAGACTGGGGGGGCTAATACATGCACTAAAGGTTCATTTTTTAACAATCCAAAATTTTGCGAATCTCAACTTAATACTTTTGCCGATTCAAACACTCAGGTAGGCAGAAGACATGTAGGGAGTACTCAGCCAATCTCAGTTATTATGCCTGTTAACTCTGGTAAGCTTCTCGGTAATACACAAGCAAATGCAACTCTTTCTAGTCGGGATGGGGACGATGGGATGTCCATAGATGAAGAGGAAGGTCTGGAATTTGTTGAGGACCATAAACATCAACGAGAGGGGCCTACTACTAGTCTGGGGCAGCCGTCCATGAGAACAATAGAATTGGTTGGATCAAACACAGATGGTAAACAAAAGGTTCCAATTACATGAGGTTCTATCTCTAATATTGATAAGGCATCTCCTCTTACTTCTGAATCAACGAGGTCTATCTCTCAGGTCCATGAGACCAATGAGTTTTCTTAGTTAGAATTGTTGGGGGTTGGGGAATGCCCAAGAAATTTAGAGTCTTGTTGAGATGGTTAAGGCTCATTCCCCATATGTGATCTTCCTTATTGAAACATTGTGTAATAAGAAACAGATTGAATTGGTGAAGAATAGACTGAGTTTTGAAGTATGTTTTGCAGTCAATAGTCACGGCTATAGTGGTGGACTGGCAATGTTGTGGAAAAAAGATAGATATCTCCATGACAGGATACTCAGACCATCATATTGAGCTTAGTGTTCACAATGATTCATGTGGCGATTGGAGACTTATGGGTTTTTATGGGTACGCAAACCGTTTTGATCATCATCTATCATAGGACCTCCTTCATCAAATTTTGGCTACATCAATTCTTCCTATTGTCTTTATTGTTGACATTAACTGTCTTCTTAACCAAGTAAAAAAAAAGGTTAGTTATATCATTTTTTCTAATGAATAATTTTGCAGAAGCTATCTCAAAAGCCTTCATGAGATTCGGTTAGGTGTGATAATTTTACATGGGAACGGGGTCGAGGCACTGATAACTGGATCCAGGAGAGGCTAGACAAAGCTTTTTGTATGGACTCATGGTTTTCCCAGTTTGGAGAACATAAATTGTCAAACTTAATTTCTTCTTATTCTGATCACTCTCCCATTTTGCTTGAATGCATTAGTAGTTCTACCCGTAGGAAAAATAGATCTTTCAAATTTGATATGTCATGGCTATCAGAGGTAGAATTTATTAAGCTAGTTTGAAATGGGTGGGATGCTGGAAGGGGGGATCTCTCACTTTTAGACTTGCTTCATGTTAGGCCTCCATGGACTAATGGGGTAGAAAGTTCAGACGATGGTTTACTGGATGAATCAAGTGGTGCCTAATGCGCCCCCGAGCTTGCGCTCGAAGGCTCACTAAGGGATAAATGCATCCCGTCGTTATCAAGTAATAAAATCTGGACAAGTCCAAGTATCGAATCCACGTGATTTATACTGCAAGTACCTAAGGCTTCTAATGCTATCTAGGCTATGGGGGGGTTTAGATTGAGTTTATCTAAATTAAACCTACTCTTGAGTGATCTTAAACAAGGTAATTTAACCTGGAAGTGAATGGAATGATTCGATAATACTAATTTCAACCTAATTTAACATTTAATTACCAATCCAATTTGAGTTGCTTAGGCCTAAGGCGATTAAACCTACTTATCCTTATAGGGTTCCTAGTTTGTTATTCCCTTATCAAACCGAAACTAGCTCTTTGGTTCAGCAATTTGGGTCTTACCAACTATAAGGTTGTCAATCTTATAGGTTCTTTGATTAGGGTTAATCAAATTCGACTCGCAATATGAACCTAGACGATAGTTGGTTATTGAATGATTTAAACCAATTAGGTAAAGCATAAACAGAAAGGAAATAACAATCAAGGGAGAAATTAATACTGAAAATTAGATTAAAGATGAAAAGCAAGTTGTTATCACAAGTTTACAATCAATCTAGGATTCATAGGAAAAAATCTAAAGCAAACAGGAAATAAAAGAGAATAAAATCCCTTTCAGTGAACCTGTCGACCAAGCAGTCGTCTTCCTAGGACTGAAGGATGAACAGCCTTAATGAATCCTTGGAGCTCGGAGGAGTTCTTCAATGGCAGATGGAGGAAGGAGGTAAGATTCTTCAAGGTAGGGGTAGGTTATTTTAAACAAGCAGAAGATAATAAATTACATGATGGAAGGTCTTTATTCATAGATACATATGACCTAAAACCTAATTCTAAATATTTTCTAATGCAGGTAGGAAGTCCGGGAGCAAAATGAGGCATCGTGGGGCCGGAAATCAGATTAAAAGATGATTCCCATAAGCTAGCTCGTCGAGCTGGCCTATAGAGGCCAACTCGGTGGGCTGGTTTTGCCTAGCTCGCCGAACGACTCTCGGGGGTCCTCAGATGCGAATTCCTGTCATTTTTTTTATCACGTTTAACCTGCACACACACATCTGTTGGGGTTTAGTGTCCTATAGACAATTGTTCTAGGATATAAACCTACTGTAAATGAATTGTTCTTTATGTCATTCGTTTTAATAAGATATGGTTTCATAACTGTATAAAGGCAACCACTTTTAAAGAACTAAATAAGTCTAAATAAAAGGAAATCCCTAAGTTTATTTAAAGTGATTATAAAGTGTTCATACAAGCATGAAGTGAGACAAAACATTATAATAAACTAATAAACTTAAAACTGTTGAAACACCTTTCCACATAATTTTGATTTGACAAAATTATTTAAGTTAATCCCATGATTAAGACAATTAAATTTAAGTGCTTTGATTTAATTGTACTAATGAGTTTGTTCAATGTTGAGTAAAGTTTACTAACGAGAACAGGAACTAAGTGTTCAAATAAGAAAGACAGAAAAAAGTCAGCATGAGCAAAGACACACAGCAGAAGCTAAGTAGAATGTAACTCAACATCATAAAAGAAAAGTCTTCTTCAGAATAACGCTTGAAGGTAAAAGTCGACCGAAGAAGCTGAGTGGAATGTAACTCAACATAGATAAAGAAATAGATTGAAGGCAAAGCCGAACGATCAAGCTGAGTATTTGTCAGGATAGCACCAATGATCCGTTGACTAGAAGACAAAGTCCGACAAAGGTCTGCACCAATTCAGAAGCCTCGGAATTACACTAAGAGACCTTTTCGAGACGCATGGATCACCTGTCATTTGGCAAGAAGACAAACCTGGCGCTAGAAGACGAACCTGGCACTAGAAGACGAAACTGGCAAGCCTGATGCCTGCTAAATTTAGACGACGGGATTGGCCTGCAAATCTGAATGCTGACCAATGAATGACGAAAGAAGACCGTTTGAATTCAACGGATATGTCCGAATTCAAATCATTGAATCTTCAGATTTTGCTATAAAAGGACAAGTTCATCACTTGGATCCTTTGCCGAATTACAAAAAGAAAAAAAGACAAGCAAGATCTTTACTAAGTTAAAAGATCCAAAAGAGAAGATATCTGATTAGAAAAAGCAAGTTCTTACACCCAATTCCAATCATTGCATAAAAGTCTAGAGTGAATTTGTATTCATCTAAAGTGTTCTTCAGTTAGTGAGAACAATTTTGTATCAATCGTAAAGGTTAGAAGAGTGAAGCTGAGTACTCGATTTTAGTACTCAGCGGTAGAGAAAATCTGAGTGTTCGGTTATAGCACTCAGTAGGATTGAGTAGACGAATAGAGGACGGTACTCTTGCATACTCAATTGCTTTGTAAACGGTTTGTGCTCTACCTTTAAAGAGCTCAGTAGTGGGTTGAAAAAGCCCGGAAGGATTCTGGGGACTGGACGTAGGCGGTGAGGCCGAACCAGGATAAGTCTGCTGAGTAATCTCTAACCCTTTCTCTTGATATATATATGTATGTGTTGCTTGCTTAAATTACTCAGTATATAATTTGTATAAGCCGACGTTGAGTAATCAGAGTGCTGAGTTGGAAGCTGACCTAAAGTGTTATCTCCCAACTCACAATTGAAACAACTCTAGTCAGTGTCTGATTAAAGTTGTCTCACACTTCACTCAGCCTTGCTGACCTAAAGCTGAGTTAAATTATCAAACATTCAATTAAGTCAGCCTCATTAAGCGAAAAAGTTATATTAATTCCTAACCCCCCCTTGGAACTAATCCTATTACATTACACGGGACCAACAAGTGGTATCAGAGCGCAGTAGCTCACTATTCAAGATAAAACTATCTTGAGCTGATCCCTGTAAATGGCTGAGAACAGCACTCGTTGGATACTCAAAACCTAGGAATCAAAAGACCATAGGAACAAAGTGGGTATTCCGAAATAAGCTAGATGAACAGGGAAACGTAGTTAGGAACAAAGCCAGACTTGTAGCTCAAGGTTAGAGTCAGCAGAAAGGTATTGACTATGGTGAGACCTTTGCACCCGTAGCTAGATTAGAGGCAATAAGAATATTATGTGCATATACTAGTTTTATGAACTTTAAGTTGTTCCAAATGGATGTTAAAAGTGCATTTCTTAATAGAGTTATAAACGAAGAGGTTTATGTTAGTCAGCCTCCAGGGTTTGAAGATCCAAAATTTCCAAACCATGTTTATAAACTCAAAAAGGCCTTGTACGGCCTGAAACAAGCACTGCGTGCTTGGTACGAAAGGTTGACTAGTTTCCTGCTGACTAGGAACTATGTCAGAGGTAAAGCTGACACAACCTTATTCATTAAGAAAAAGGGTAAAGATACCCTGTTGGCACAAATATACGTAGATGATATTATCTTTGGTGCTACTAACGAACCTATGTGCAAGGAGTTTAGCAAATAGATGCAAACTGAGTTTGAGATGTCAATGATGGGAGAACTCAACTTCTTCCTTGGACTTCAAATCAAACAAGGTAAGAATGGCATCTTCATTAGTCAGACCAATTATGCCAAAGAAATATTGAAGAAATTCGATATGGAAGAGTGTAAGCCCATATCTACCCCAATGGGTACTGACACTATGCTTTGTGCTAATGAGAAAGGTAAGTCAGTAGACAGCAAGTTATATCGAGGTATGATTGGCTCTTTACTTTATCTAACTGCTAGTAGGCCAGACATTCAGTACTCAGTATGTTACTGACCCTAGGGAATCTCACTATATAGCTGTAAAAAGAATTTTTTAGATATTTGCAGAGCTCAGTAAATGCATGTTTATGGTATCCAAACACAAATGACTTCACACTCATTGGATACTGATAAGTGTCCCAAATGGCAAGTTTATTAGGTTCTTTTTATGAACATTCCCTCTTTATTTGTGTCATTTTGGGACCTTTTTACTTGTTATGTTGCATAAGTGCTTTCAGGGATCAAATTGGAGAAAAGAAGGCTTGGAAGGCTGTTTTAGACCTTTTACACTCGAAGTTCAGCTTTGCGGACGCAACTGGTTCAGTCTTGCCCAAGACTAAGAGGGTCGACTTATTCAAATCGCCAAGTCAGCAGAGTCATAAACTAACTTATCTCTACAGTCTCAACAACATGTTTTGAACGAAGGAAATCCCTGAAATCAAGGAAGAAATTCAGAAGATTGAGGATTTTTGAATTAACATTATAAAAGAAACCCACCATTGCTTTGGGGAGATACTTTTGATTTGACAATTTACTTTCCTTGTGAGGGTTTTAGAAGTTTTTAGCACAATTTCTCATTTCTCTTTACGTTCATCATTTTTACCTTTGTAAGCTATCATAGTCGATTCATGACTATGCGTAGCTAATTTCCTCATTCGATTAAGGGATTAATCAAAGGCTACCGTTATTTCCAATTGTGAGATCGTTGTTCTTAATTTCAGTCATCTAATTTAGTTTGATCTGTTTACACTTTTATCAATCTATAAAATCAGACCTTCAATGGGAGTTTAGGCTGCAGTTCGGTCGGGCTTCACCCTTTTCATTCATTGAAACAACGTTAGGTTATAGGGTTCGTAATCATCTGAAATCCTAACTATGATCAAGAGTATGAATATGTAACTTGGTTTAAATCGGAATCACTAAGAATTCGGTTAACTTAGATTGGGTCCTTCTAACCCCTAATGCTTTCGACAGATTAAATTCTAAGCGCTAAGCTAGAACTGTCTGCCGAATAGGAGCTTATCTTTAGGCGCTCTAGGATTAGCTTTACAACTAAGGAAGGATTAGGTCGGGAATGAGTAAGGAATGACTATAACCAATCTAGATCACGTTAATTATGATGTTTTCTCACTTTCAGGGATCAATAGGAAATAATTGTTATGCCTGCGGATATCCCTTGATCGGAGTTTTCTCATATTGGTACAAGATTTAATTTCAATTCAATTTTACAAAAATTCATTCCAAGATAACTACCAAACAATCATTTCTCCCCCCCCGTCAACTTACATTCACTAGATTTAGTCATAATACGAAAATAATCGGTATTAATGCTTAGGGTACGATCTTTGCTTACCATTTCTACAAATCAGTAGTCGGTTCGTAATAATTATTTATTTGGTGGATTCGACACTCATCAAATTTTGGCGCCATTGCCGGGGATTAATCTAACTTGATTTTATTTCATATATGACCAGGTCTGAATCTTCTAAACAACTCTTTTTCGAATCAGAAATAGAGTTATTGGCGAGAAAGATCCGTAAAGAAGTAAGGCTACAAAAATCACGAGCCATTGGAATTTATAGTTCCAGCGAGGAAGAAGAGGAATTTTCAGGCGAAGGACGTGAGATACCCGGAATTGAAACTGAAACAATGGCGACCCTCAGACAACTACATGCCCCTCAGGCAGACCAGCAGCCTCTTTGTGTAACATATCCAAATCTGGACGCAGCATTTGAACTTAAATCAGGACTGATTCACTATCTACCCAAGTTCCACGGGATGGAAAGTGAAAATCCACACAATCATCTAAAAGAAGTCCACGCTGTTTGTTCAGGTATGAGCCCACAAGGGATTACTGAGGAACAAGTTAAATTAAGAGCTTTTCCTTTTTCTTTGCAGGATGCTGCCAAAGATTGGTTCCTCAATCTACCTTCCGGATCCATCATGACATGGGTGGAAATGACCCAAGCGTTTCTGGAAAAATATTTCCCAGCTTCACGAGCAGCGATGATCCGTAGAGAAATCAGTGGCATCAAACAAAAGGATATAGAGACACTCCATGATTATTGGGAGAGATTTAAAAGGCTTTGCGGAAGCTGCCCACAACACGGTATAACTGAACTTTGTCTCATTCAATATTTTTATGAGGGAATGCTGAGCATGGAAAGAAGAATGGTAGATGTTGCTAGTGGGGGAAACCTCATAGATAAAACTCCAGCGGCAGCAAAAGAACTGATCCGGAGCATGGCAGCGACATCACAACAATTTGGAAAACAACAAGAAAGCTCGAGGAAAGCATATGAGGTAAGTACTTCAGCCATTGAAGAAAAACTTAATTCTCTGACCTCTTGTTCAAAATTTGGTTTTAGGAACAACCGTACAGGTAAAGGCATGTAGGATCTGCTCAATGGCCGGACATACTACAGACGAGTGCCCTACGTACTAAGAGGACTCTCCGGAACAGACTAATGCTGCTCTCAGGTATCAAGGACAATCTCAGCGGAGGTATGATCCATACTCAAACACGTACAATCCCGGATTGCGTGATCACCCGAACCTGAGTTATAAACAACAAAACAATGTCCTCCAGCCAAATCCCCCACAACAGTACCATCGGCCTCAACAATACAGACCCCCTCAGTCTGACCCTAATCCAGGTATGGCATCTAGTTCTAATGATCAATCTGTCATTGCTAACTTGGTTAAATTTCAGGAAGAACAAAGCAAGGTTAACGCCAGTCTTCAAGCAAACTTACAGAACTTAGAGAAACAGATGGGCCAAATTGCAACCTCGTTGAGTGCAATCCAGTCACAGGGGAAGCTTCCTTCACAAACTGAAACGAACCCCAGACAAAACGCAAGTGCAGTCACACTGCGCAGTGGGAAGGACTTGGTCTTGCCCAAGGCTAAACCACCCTGTGCCCAGCAGCAACCCGTTACGAAAGAACACGAAGTGACTGGAAAAGAGACTGATAGTTCCACGAATGACAACTCTCGAAAAAAAGGGATTACGGACCAGGATCCACCTTTGGTGATCAGACCACCATTTCCTAGCCGTCTAGCCAAATCGAAGAGAGAAAAGGAAGAAAGGGACATCTTCGAAACCTTTGGAAAGGTGGAGGTAAACATCCCTTTACTTGATGCAATTAAACAAATACCTCAGTATGCAAAATTTCTGAAAGAATTATGTGTGAATAAGACTAAGCTTACCGGTCATGAGAAAGTGGTTGTAGGAGAAAATGTCTCTGTCGTTTTACAAAGAAAAATTCCCCAAAAATGCAAAGATAAGGGTATGTTTGCTATTTCGTGTCTAATCGGTAATACCAGTATCAAGAGCAATGTGCGATTTAGGCGCATCAATTAATGTCATGCCTATGTCTATTTACTCTGCTTTAAATGCTGGTCCACTGACAGAAACGGGTGTAGTGATACAACTTGCAAATAGGGCTTTGGTCTATCCAAATGGTGTTTTGGAAGATGTTTTAGTATAGGTCAATGATTTAGTTTTTCCAGCCGATTTTTATGTGTTAGATATGCAAAATGACGACAATACTTTGGAATCTTCTGAGATATTGCTTGGAAGACCTTTTCTAACCACGACAAGAACAAAAATCGACGTCCATAAGGGCGTACTGACCATGGAATTTGACGGTAAGGTTGTCCAATTCAATGTGTATAATGCCATGAAATACCCAATTGATGTATCGTCTGTGTGTGGAATTGACATAATTGAACCTGTGACCCAAAATGTGTTTAATATGAGTGGAAAAGATGAGTTGCAGGTAGCGCTAAGCGAAAGCCTGACCGCGAACAACGAATACATGGAGGAAAGCATAAAGGAAATTGTCGAAGCCTTAGAAAAATCTAACCAGCAGGTAGGAAATGTTCTTCATGTTCAAAAAATTAAAGCCAATCAGCGCCCTTTACCATCTATTGTGCAGGCACCTCAATTGGAGTTAAAAGAACTACCCAAACACCTGAAATATGCCTATTTGGGGGCTGAAGAGACGTTGCCGGTAATAATTTCGAACGAACTAAGTCCAGACGAAGAGGGACAGTTGATTGAAGTGTTACGACAACATAAAAAGGCTATAGGGTGGACAATAGCTGATATGGAAGGTCTGAGCCCGTCGACGTGCATGCATAAGATTCATCTTGAAGAAGGAGCAACACCAAAACGTGATGCTCGGCGGTGACTGAACCCACCCATGATGGAAGTAGTGAAGAAAGAAGTCAAAAAGATGTTAGATGCAAACGTAATATTTGCAATTTCGGACAGCAAATAGGTAAGCTCGGTCCATGTGGTGCCAAAGAAAACAGGGATTACAGTAGTTCAAAATGAGAAGGGAGAGATGGTCCCAACTCGTGTTCAAAACGGATGGCACGTCTGTATCGACTACAGGAAGCTAAATGCCTCTACGAGAAAAGATCACTTCCCGCTCCCCTTTATTGATCAAATGTTGGAGAGGTTGGCCGGGAAGAAATTCTATTGCAATATGGATGGTTATTCGGGTTTCTACCAAGTTCCGGTGGCACCCGAAGATCAGGAAAAAACGACGTTCACATGTCCCTTCGATACATTTGCCTACCGACAAATGCCGTTCGGATTATGCAACGCACCGGCAACATTCCAACGATGTATGGTAAGTATCTTTTCTGATTATGTCGAGCAAATTATCGAAGTATTTATGGATGATTTCACTGTTTACGGTGATTCTTTTGATGAATGCTTAATTAACCTTGGTAAAATACTGAAACGATGCTTAAAGATTAATCTAGTCCTGAATTATTAGAAGTGTCATTTTATGGTCAATCAAAGTATAATTCTAGGACATGTGGTTTCAGCTAGGGGTATTGAGGTAGATAGAGCAAAAATTGATGTAATTCAGTCTTTACCTTACCCTGGAAGTGTCCGGGAAGTCCGTTCTTTTCTTGGCCATGCAGGTTTTTACCGGCGTTTCATTAAAGACTTCTCCAAGATAACACAACCCATGTGCAAATTGCTGCAAAAAGAGGTCGCATTTGAGTTCGATCAGACTTGTAAGGATGCATTTGATGAACTGAAGGAAAAGCTAGTGACAGCGCCTATCATCCAACCACCAAATTGGAGTTACCCCTTCGAGATTATGTACGATGCTAGCAACTACGCAATCGGCGCTGTTCTCGGACAACGGATGGATAAGCTACCTCACGTTATCTATTATGCATCGAGAACACTTGACAGTGCACAAAGCAACTATTCGACCACTGAAAGAAAACTTTTAGCCATTGTCTTTGCTTTAGAGAAATTCCATTCCTATTTACTCGGCACTAAAGTTATTGTGTTTTCTGACCATGCAGCATTGCGGTATCTAATGAAGAAGAAAGACGTGAAACCTCACCTAATTCGGTGGATACTTCTGCTACAGGAGTTCGACCTTGAAATACGCGACAAAAAAGGGTCTGAAAACTTGGTGGCAGATCATCTTAGCCGACTTCTCTCGCCGGACAATGACAATGGAGAACTCAAAGATGAATTTCCCGATGAACACTTGTTTAGCATCAATACAATTGAACCTTGGTATGCTGACTTGGTAAATTACATGGTTGCAGGGGTAATGCCGGAAGAGTTTACCCGGAACGAAAAAGACAAATTAAGGAAGGAAGCCAAATACTACATCTGGGACGAGCCCTATTTGTGGAAACACTGTTCTGATCAGATGATTCGGCGATGCATTCCAGAGACCGAAGTCGAGTCCATACTCCAGTTCAGCCATTCAAGCTCGTGCGGTGGTCATTTTGGTCCAAAGCGGACAGCACGAAAAGTACTCGACTGTGGTTTGTTTTGGCCCAACATTTTTCGTGATTCATACTTATTTTGCAAATCTTGTGCTAATTGTCAGAGAACTGGAAATTTAAGCCAGCGGAGTCAAATGCCACTTACGTCAATTTTAACTTGCAAAATCTTCGACGTATGGGGCATTGATTTTATGTGCCCATTTCCAAATTCTTTTGGCTATCTTTACATCTTATTGGCAGTTGATTATGTTTCGAAATGGGTGGAAGCCATTGCCACCAAGACTGATGATGCTTAAACAGTTGTTAAGTTTTTGCAGGGAAACATATTTAGCAGGTTTGGCATGCCCAGAGTGTTAATCAGTGACAGAGGGACTCACTTCTGCAATCGGATAATGGTATCCCTGCTTAAAAAGTATGGAGTCAATCATCGTATGTCCACAGCTTATCACCCGCAGACCAATGGTCAGGCTGAAGTTTCGAACCGTGAAATTAAGTCTATCCTAGAGAAGACAGTGAATTTCACAAGAAAAGATTGGAGCGTCAGACTCGAGGATGCCCTATGGGCATACAAGACAGCGTACAAAACCCCAATCGGCATGTCTCCCTACCGAATGGTTTACGGGAAACCATGTCATCTCCCCGTGGAATTGGACCATAGGGCATTTTGGGCAGTCAAAAAATGCAACATGGCCTATGATAAAGTAGGTGAAGAGAGAAAATTACAGCTACAGGAGTTGGAGGAGCTTAGAACCGAAGCCTATGAGAGTTCAAGAATCTATAAACAGAAGTCCAAAAACTACCACGACAGCCTACTCACACGGAAGCAATTCCAAGTCAGGCAAAAAGTCCTTTTGTACCATTCTCGACTCAAGATATTTGCTGGAAAATTACGCACTAAATGGATTGGTCCTTTCGTGGTAAAACGTGTGTTCTTACATGGTGCGGTGGAAATTGAAAGCTTGAAAAATGATAAGTGTTTCAAAGTAAATAGGCATCGCCTTAAGCCATTCTACGAGGGATTCCAAGCTCAGGGGACTGAAGAAGTTTGCCTTGAAGTTCCCAAAGACTGAATACTGAAGTTCAGTTACGTCTAGCTCCAGACATAAAATAGCAGCGCTACAGGGAGGCAACCCTAATGCTAGTCTTGCCCAAGACTAGTCACTCTTTTCATATCAGTTTCTCTTACTGTTTTTATTCTTCAACTAATTTAACTAACTTCATCCCTCTCCTTGGATAATTTCTGGGTTTCATTTTGTTAATTGCAGGTACAGGTATTGGCTTTTATGGAGTTGGGCTAAGGAAACTAAAGAACATAGGGATAATGGGCCTGAGAAAGGTTAATTTGTAAGTGAAGGGTAAAAGGTTTTTACCTTTACTTCACTTAAACCTAAACCTATCCTTTTAATTTTAAAACCCTTTACCCCTAAAACCCTTCCCACTTCACCAAAACACTCAAACGCCCAAAACCTTTCGTCTCCCTCTCCAAGCTCTTCTATGGACGAGTATTTCAGCGACGTTCCCAGGCGGAGCCGCTACCATCAACCACCATCTCCTCCCCGCCAGAACCGCACAAACGCAGAATCACCTTCACCGCCGGCGAACCTTCGCCGATACTCAAGGAAGGAGAAAGGAAAGGCTCCGATGGCAGACCAAACTCCTCCACCAAAGGAACCTTTCGTTAACCAGTCACCGCCTCTAACAGGTTCGACGCCACCCTCACCACCGGCAGTCCCCACCTCACCATACCGGTTCCAATCTCCTTCTGCCTCCGAAATAGCCGCAATGTTGGTGCAGATTCAAGAGACCGGTTCCACCGGCGACATACCAGAGGCGGACCACCAATCACCACCTCCTGTCAGTTCGGCACCTTCTCCACCACTCACGGACCACCAGTCGCCGCTTCCTACTGGCTCGAGCTCACCCCTACCTACGGCGAGCATCCACTCGCCAATCCCAGCAGGTTCACCGCCCTCCTCACCTACGGCGGAACCCCATTCACCACTCCCTACAGGGTCGGCACTCTCACCTCAGGTATCTGACCACCGCCCTCCACCACCAAAAATTCAGAGGAAGAGAAAACCCCCACCGTCCAGAAAACCGGCCCCGTCTCGGAAATCCCAGCGACTTGCCCCTCCTCCAAAGAGGACCATCTCCATTGAACTCTCTGAGTCAAGCCCCACTGACTCCATGGAAACCGATTCTAGCTCGCACAACAACTCATTCGAGCAAGCAGAATCGGAGGACTCAGACACTCACAGTGATCAACCCGAGCAGGCCGCAGCTCCAACTTGCTCCACACGACCAAGGAAAACGACCCGGGCTCGCCTAGAGAAAGGACCACAACGATCCAAACCCATAGTCATCGATTTGCCGGCGCATCAACAGAGGTACAATTCTTTGAAACTTAAAACTTTTGTTGCGGGTCATTGGTTGCATGAGCCCACTTTAGTTGCTCTAAATATCAGGTCTGATGTGCATGATTTGATGGATAATATTGGCTGGAAGCCATTTTTGCTGTTAAATTATCCCGTTTATAACTGTTTGATGCATGAGTTCTTTAGCACATTCACTGTGGATAAGAAGAAAATGAAGAAATCACAAGCCTCATACATTCAATTTCAATTGTGTGATAAAATTCATAATCTGTCTGTAGCTGAGTTTAACGTAGCTTTGGGCCTGTTTGATAAAGAATTTTGCTCCACTGATGCATATTCTAACATGCTTTGTGATTATCCTGCTAAGTTTAATGCCGTGAGCGTCTACTCTGAGTTAACTGGTTTAGCCAACACTGTTTTTAGCCCCTCAAAGTCTAAAGCCAATTTAATTTTAAGTGAACCTTTACGTTTCATGCATTGATTTTTGGCTATTAACTACTCAGCTAGGAATGAGGACCCAACTGTAGTGTCCAAGCAGGAATTATTTTTCCTATGGTGCATGGTAACTGAGAGAAAAGTCAATTTAGGTTATTGGCTAGCCTTGAAATTTTCTAAAATGATGAAAAAGGTAGCTAAATTTCACTTAGGGCATATCATCACTTGCTTAGCTGTTAACCTATGTGAACTTGATGTGAATGAATGCCCTTTGCATGTTGCTTGTCGTATGCTACCTTTTGATTTGAAATTGTTGAAAGCCATGAAGCTAATCCAGACCGAGGAAGGAGGTTTTGTTTCTTTTATCCCTGCAGGAGACTTACCCCCCCACGAAGGACAGATTCCCAGAAAATTTGCGTCTTCAGCCGCACCTCCTCCAGAACAGGGACAAACTTCAGCTCCCAACCAGCAACTTGATGACCCAGCCGAGCAACTAGCTTCCTTGGCTACCATTGTTGGCACAATGGCGGAGACCATTCAGAAAATTTACCAGAACCAGGCAGCCTATTTTAAGGAGGTTGGATTCACTCCTCCGCATCCCTTCACTCCTTGATTCAGTTGGATTCACTTCTCCACATGGCAGTTTTTCTTATCCCTTCTCCTTTCCATTTTCATTGCTGCCCTTGGTTCTTTATAATTCCGTTTTCTACATCGAGACGATGCATAATAATAGTGGGGGAGGGACAATTGAGTCTTACAGGAAGGGTTTACTAATTGTTAGGAGTTTGCTCTTTGTTTTTTTTTTTGTCTTGTGCTGAGTCTTGTGAATCTTTTGTGCTCAACTTGTGCAGATTTTTGTTTTTTTGACTAAGTGTGAGGTGCCCACCAAATTTTGTTTATAATTACAATTTTGACTAAGTGTGAGGTGGGCACTCAAATGCATGTTCCCAAGCGTCATTGTCGTCTTTAATCCACACTTGGAATTGTTGACAAACGAAGCTAGTCTAGTACTTAGACCCGCTCGCTTTATGAAAATTCACCACCTTTGATTCGAAAAGATCCGGGATGAGTAGATAACCCATCATGCTTTGTTTAATTGTTTAATAGATTATGAAGTCTTTCAAACCGGACTTGAAAAACGTTTTGAAACCTGTACCACCATTTTTACCCCAATTTATAGAAAGTTTTTGAGCCGAATTGCAAGAGCAAAAACATTACGCTTTGTTCTATTTTTCTGAGTGTTGTCCAATTCTAGTTTCGAATTCTAGAACTTGCCATGTTATGCATTTCGAGACCACATTGATGGATCCAAGTACTAACCATGATAAGGGCAGTAGGTTTTCTTGTTTTCAGCCACCTCAAATAAACTTTGAACCCTTAGTCTTGCTCAAGACTAACAGAATAACAGTACCAGCCCCTAGTTAGCCACATTTGAGCCTTTCCCCATTCTTGACACATCCCTGTTCAAGTCCCTTGGCCAGGGGCATGCTAGCCACCAGAGTCTGTACATTCTCTTCATTTGTCCTACTGTTTAGTTGTTGTTTCAAGCAATTTCCTCATTCAAATTAACCACGGTTATATGTGGTTGTGCTTCAAAGCGTCTAAATGGCTATCAGCTTGAAAAGTATCATCTTTCTTATTCTAGTTTGCAGTATTATTTCCAAAAAAAAAAGAAAAGAAAAAAAAGGAAGAATTTTTTTTTTTGTTTTCGTTAAACCTATGTCTATAGTTGTTTAAGTTTGTCTTGAACGTTCATCCTGAAGTTTAAGAATTGTGAGTCGTTTGTAAATAGTTGTGTCTTGATTTCCATTTTGGCCATTTTCAGAATAAAATCTACATTTTATTACTCTCGGTTTCCCTTCCTTCATTTTCTATCCAAACCTTAACCCTAGCCTACATTACACCCTGTTTTAAGCCCCTTTGATTTAATACCTTGGATTCATACTAAGTGGTGGAGATTTGATATATTGGCAAGCTTATGGTAATTCCATTCTAGGGTTGTGATTTGAGCGATTCCCAAAAATAAATCATTGCCCAAACACTTGAGCGACATGAGAGAAATCCGGCGAGGGTGGTACGTTTTTCAAACTGTTTTTCGATAAGGGTTGACTACTTTATTCCTTGTCATACATGAAGCAAGCATGCTTAGGATAACGAAAGTCCCTTTCTACTTGATTTGATGGTTTGTGATCTTCATAACACTAGGGGGGATTGGAAAGATTAGTGAGTGCGTTTCAATAGAAAAGGGGAATATTGACTTACACATAGACATGCTTAGGGACAAGCATTTGGCAAGTGTGAGGTAATTTGATAAGTGTCCCAAATGGCAAGTTTATTAGGTTCTTTTTATGAACATTCCCTCTTTATTTGTGTCATTTTGGGACCTTTTTACTTGTTCTGTTGCATAAGTGCTTTCAAGGATCAAATTGGAGAAAATAAGGCTTGGAAGGCTGTTTTGGACCTTTTACACTCGAAGTTCAGCTTTGCGGACGCAACTGGTTTAGTCTTGCCCAAGACTAAGAGGGTCGACTTATTCAAATCGCCAAGTCAGCATAGTCGGAAACTAACTTATCTCTACAGTCTCAACAACATGTTTTGAACGAAGGGAATCCCTGAAATCAAGGAAGAAATTCAGAAGATTGAGGATTTTTGAATTAACATTATAAAAGAAACCCACCATTTCTTTGGGGAGATACTTTTGATTTGACAATTTACTTTCCTTGTGAGGGTTTTAGAAGTTTTTAGCACAATTTCTCATTTCTCTTTACGTTCATCATTTTTACCTTTGTAAGCTATCATAGTCGATTCATGACTATGCGTGGTTAATTTCCTCATTCGATTAAGGGATTAATCAAAGGCTACCGTTATTTCCAATTGTGAGATCGTTGTTCTTAATTTCAGTCATCTAATTTAGTTTGGTATGTTTACACTTTTATCAATCTGTAAAATCAGACCTTCAATGGGAGTTTAGGCTGCAGTTCGGCCGGGCTTCACCCTTTTCATTCATTGAAACAACGTTAGGTTATAGGGTTCGTAATCATCTGAAATCCTAACTATGATCAAGCGTATGAATATGTAACTTGGTTTAAATCGGAATCTCTAAGAATTCGGTTAACTTAGATTGGGTTCTTCTAACCCCTAATGCTTTCGACAGATTAAATTCTAAGCGCTAAGCTAGAACTGTCTGCCGAATAGGAGCTTATCTTTAGGCGCTCTAGGATTAGCTTTACAACTAAGGAAGGATTAGGTCGTGAATGAGTAAGGAATGAATATAACCAATCCAGATCACGTTAATTATGATGTTTTCTCACTTTCAGTGATCAATAGGAAATAATTGTTATGCCTGCGGATATCCCTTGATCGGAGTTTTCTCATATTGGTACAAGATTTAATTTCAATTCAATTTTACAAAAATTCATTCCAAGATAACTACCAAACAATCATTTCTCCCCCCCGTCAACTTACATTCACTAGATTTAGTCATAATACGAAAATAATCGGTATTAATCCTTAGGGTATGATCTTTGCTTACCATTTCTACAAATCAGTAGTCGGTTCGTAATAATTATTTATTTGGTGGATTCGACACTCATCAGATACACTGACGCTGACTATGGACGAGACAAGCTGGAGCGTAAAAGCACTTTAGGAGGATGTCACTTCCTTGGAAGCTGTCTAGTGTCTTGGTTCAGTAAGAAGCAATCGTTAGTGGCCCTGTCAACAACTGAAGCTGAGTACATTGCTGTTGGAAGCTGTGTGGCACAAGTCCTATGGATTAAGCAACACCTAGAGGATTATGGAGTACAAACAAAAACAATCGAAGTCAAATGCGACAACAAGAGTGCCATTGACTTATCCAAAATTCCAATCCAACACAGCAGGATGAAGCATGTCAGCATTGGGCATCACTTCAGCAGAAACCATGTACTCAAGGGTGAGATCAAGCTGACCTATGTTCCAACAGATGAACAGCTTGCGGATATCTTCATGAAGCCCTTAAGGTTTAACTCAATTAATTAATACATGAACTTGTATTTATTTCATTTAACATGATTCATTTAACTTATATGCATAAATGTACATTAATGTTTCATTACAACTTATTAAGACATTTATTTCTCTTTATTTTCCAATTAATAAGGATAAACCTTTGGTTTTCCTTGTATTTAATGTTTTTCATTTAAGTTTTTAAGTGCAGGTACAGTTTTAATTAGATTCAGGACATAATTAATCAGAACATTGCACAAACCGAGTCAAAATACACATATAACAGCCACTAGGGACCGATTCTCGGCCGAGAATTATGAATTCTCAGTAGAAATAATAATGCAAATGCAAATGCAACATATATTGCAACACAATTTATTTTAACATTATTTTTTTCATAACTTTACATTTTCATATGTTTAAAAATATTTTAACTTATGATTATAAATTAAATTTTTAGGTTATTATTATCGTTAGAAATAATATTTCTATACGGGTAATAATTTTTAAAAATTTTCACAAATCTCCGATACGATTTTAAGTAAAAACGTCTCGAGTGAATGTATTTAAGTTAATAAAATTCTTTATTTTATCTCTATTTTATATCATGAATTCATGATACAATAAATCTTATTTTTAAATTTTCAATTAGGTTTATAGGCATTAAATTGAACTAACAATTTTTAGCTCAGTTTGATTTTCTACATTAACACCAATTGAAGTTTTTAAGGAAACTTTAGCCATAATACATGTTGAATTTTAAGTCAATATAGGATGAATGTGCTATCTTTCTTTTTCCCAATTTACAATTTAAATTTTATAATTCATATTAATTAATCAATTAGTTGGATTCTTAACTTTTGGCCACGATTGAGACCAACCTTATCACAATCGAGGTATGAAAAGGAAGAAAATTAAGTACCGTTTACTTTTGGCCACGGTTGAGACCACCCTTATCACAATCGAGGTATGGAAGGAACGTTTAAAAACAAAAATTAAGCGTGTTTAAGTTTAAAGTAACGATTGCGTCCACCCATGGCATGGTCGGTACCTCTTAAGCGAACACTAAACAAAAAAATACGTATAAGGTTACGATCAAGACCACCCTTATCTCGGGCGTAACTAAGCAATAAGATTAACCCAAGTACTTATTCATTTAATATATTTCATATATTAGTTTAGGTTTGGGAAAGGAAATTTTGTGCTTTGAAAATGCCTTGAGACAAAAGACTCAATAACATGCGTGCTTATATCGTCCCGAATACTTCAGTTTTAAAATAAAGATACAAGACGAATGATATATCGCCTTTATACTAGTTAGTTTCATATTTTGCGTATAAATTTGCCATGCGAAGTTAGTCTTTTCGGCTTAACTAATTTAAAAAGTAATACAGAGATATATGTTTTATTTTTATAAAGAGATTAGTTAAAGAATAAATTCAGTGAAATTTTGCTCGGGACTAGCAAAAGATTAAGTGTGGAGATTTGTTAAGCCCAAAATATACCTAAATTATCATTAGTATTTACATCAGTTTTGCTTCGAATTCATACTATTTATACCTGTTTAGAATACTTTTACTTTCGAATATGTTTCTTTCTTGTAAGGTACCGAAATATTTGGTAAAATCCAAATAGGAACGAAAAAAGGTTAAAAACAGAATAAAAACCCTACAAAAGGAGTCGAAGACGACGAAGATCAAATACGCCAAAGCGAGGACGAGGATGAAGTCAGAGACAACGGAAATTACTCCGTGTCGAGACCGCGGATCTCCATTCTCGGTCGCGACACGCGTCGCCAGCTTCTCCCCTTGACATTTCGAAGGCTAAAATATTTGCTCCCCCATTCTCGGCCGAGAATTTACATTCTCGGCAAGTTCAGAAATTCCTAGAAAGCCATTCATACACATTCGTTTTTGACGAAACGTGTTCGTTCGGGTGGATAGAAACGTCCCTTCACATAGGATACGACCCTTCACAACGGACACGACACTTCAATCACGACTCTTCAACATCTATAAATAAAGAGTTGATGGAGAGTTGGAGGGAGAGAGAGAAAAAAGAGAAGATTAGTATAGAACTAATGCATAAATTCTGAGTCAAGCGATTCAGAGTTAGAAGTTCGATTCTGTAAAAAGCAATATGATGTACACACATTGTTTATTAAATAATTACAAACACAGCAACATTTAGATTTGTTCATATTAGTTTACATTTTGGTAGTAGCCGACCGTATCTCTATTACGAAGTTACAGCGAGAAGATTTAGTAGAGGATCCGCCCCGAAGATTTAGTACAGTTTTATGCAAATGCAACATATATTGCAACACAATTTATTTTAACATTATTTTTTTCATAACTTTACATTTTCATATGTTTAAAAATATTTTAACTTATGATTATAAATTAAATTTTTAGGTTATCATTATCGTTAGAAATAATATTTCTATACAGGTAATGATTTTTAAAATTTTTCACAAATCTCCGATACGATTTTAAGTAAAAACGTCTCGAGTGAATGTATTTAAGTTAATAAAATTGTTTATTTTATCTCTATTTTATATCATGAATTCATGATACAATAAATCTTATTTTTAAATTTTCAATTAGGTTTATAGGCATTAAATTGAACTAACAATTTTTAGCTCGGTTTGATTTTCGTCTTACATTAACACCAATTGAAGTTTTTAAGGAAATTTAACCATAATACATGTTGAATTTTAAGTCAATATAGGATGAATATGCTATCTTTCTTTTTTCCAATTTACAATTTAAATTTTATAATTCATATTAATTAATCAATTAGTTGGATTCTTAACTTTTGGCCACGATTGAGACTAACCTTATCACAATCGAGGTATGAAAAGGAAGAAAATTAAGTACCGTTTACTTTTGGCCACGGTTGAGACCACCCTTATCACAATCAAGGTATGGAAGGAACGTTTAAAAACAAAAATTAAGCGTGTTTAAGTTTAAAGTAACGATTGCGTCCACCCATGGCATGGTCGGCACCTCTTAAGCGAACACTAAACAAAAAAATACGTATAAGGTTACGATCAAGACCACCATTATCTTGGGCGTAACTAAGCAATAAGATTAACCCAAGTACTTATTCATTTAATATATTTCATATATTAGTTTAGGTTTGGGAAAGGAAATTTTGTGCTTTGAAAATGCCTTGAGACAAAAGACTCAATAACATGCGTGCTTATATCGTCCCGAATACTTCAGTTTTAAAATAAAGATACAAGACGAATGATATATCGCCTTTATACTAGTTAGTTTGATATTTTGCGTATAAATTTGCCATGCGAAGTTAGTCTTTTCGGCTTAACTAATTTAAAAAGTAATACAGAGATATATGTTTTATTTTTATAAAGAGATTAGTTAAAGAATAAATTCAGTGAAATTTTGCTCGGGACTAGCAAAAGATTAAGTGTGGAGATTTGTTAAGCCCAAAATATACCTAAATTATCATTAGTATTTACATCAGTTTTGCTTCGAATTCTTACTATTTATACCTGTTTAGAATACTTTTACTTTCGAATATGTTTCTTTCTTGTAAGGTACCGAAATATTTGGTAAAATCCAAATAGGAACGAAAAGAGGTTAAAAACAGAATAAAAACCCTACAAAAGGAGTCGAAGATGACGAAGATCAAATACGCCAAAGCGAGGACGAGGATGAAGTCAAAGACAACGGAAATTACTCCGTGTCGAGACCGCGGATCTCCATTCTCGGTCGTGACACGCGTCGCCAGCTTCTCCCCTTGACATTTCGAAGGCTAAAATATTTGCTCCCCCATTCTCGGCCGAGAATTTACATTCTCGGTAAGTTCAGAAATTCCTAGAAAGCCATTCATACACATTCGTTTTCGACGAAACGTGTTCGTTCGGGTGGATAGAAACGTCCCTTCACATAGGATACGACCCTTCACAACGGACACGACACTTCAATCATGACTCTTCAACATCTATAAATAAAGAGTTGATGGAGAGTTGGAGGGAGAGAGAGAAAAAAGAGAAGATTAGTATAGAACTAATGCATAAATTCTGAGTCAAGCGATTCAGAGTTAGAAGTTCGATTCTGTAAAAAGCAATATGATGTACACACATTGTTTATTAAATAATTACAAACACAGCAGCATTTAGATTTGTTCATATTAGTTTACATTTTGGTAGTAGCCGACCGTATCTCTATTACGAAGTTACAGCGAGAAGATTTAGTAGAGGATCCGCCCCGGAGTTTGACAAACTCTAACGAAACCCAAGGAAAGGATTGACAACCCATTCACTTGCAAGCCGTCGAAAGTTTCCATGCTTCTTGTTCTCTGTAAACTTGTATCAAATTCATATTTCATCTAATAAAGTTCATTCTATTCGATAGATTTTTATGTAGCACTTTGGTAAATGATCCGAATTGAGTTCTGGTGTTTTCATTAAAACGTAGTTGAATTCAAAATCTTTACAAGGAAACTTTGTTGAACACTTAGGCAAATTGATATCATCAGTAGAGTATCAATTTGGTTAAGGTAGCAATCTAACCCGACCGTAGGAGGATTGACTGCAGTTCAAAGCCTTTAAATTAGAGGAATCAACGTTTATTCCATTGTTATAATTTATACAAAGTTTATAGTTGTTTTTTTTGCTTAATGCAAACGAATACATTTGTTTACTTTTCTAAAGAACTAAACGTTTCTATTTTGTAAATTTATCCTTAAATCAGAAGTGATTTCTAAACATTCGTTATACTCTAATCTAATTCTTACTCTAGCGATTTCAAAACCAAATCCAATTAAACGATTTTACATATTATAAACCTTAAAAGTAAATCTAACTGATTCAAAATAAGTTTTCGTTAAAAGGTGTTCCCTGTGGGTTCGATATCTTTTATTACTACAAGCGTATACCATGCACTTGCGGAAATCGCTCAACAAGTTTTTGGCGCCGTTGCCGGGGAACGCCAAAATTTTTGACAAAAATTTAGATTTTTCATGTTATATTTCGAATCTAGGTTTATTTATACTTATTCAAACTTTTATATTTTATTTATTTCAAATTACTAATTTATTTATTTTCAAATTCTGTTTTGAAGGTAGTTTCGGTTCGTGCGAAATTTCAAGTTCATGCGCAGTTCTCGAAGTTCAGGCATTCCACCAAAACCGCTAGACCCAGAAATTGAAAAAACGGTTAAAAAGAACAAGAAAGACAAGAAAAACAAAAACAAAACTCCAATAAAAACCAGAGTTACCGAGCCAGAAATTATGGCTACACCTATGGATTACGCTAGGCCAGGAGTAGCCGGTGTAACGAATAGTATAGTTAGACCCCAAATAAATGCAAATCAATTTAAAATTAAGCCAGCATTGCTTAATATGTTGCAAAATAACGTAACATTTTTCGGGTTGCCTAACGAAAATCCTAACACCCATTTGACAAATTTCTTAGAAATTTGTGACACTTTTAAAATAACAGACGTGACTGCGGAAGCAATCAAACTTCGCCTTTTTCCTTTTACTTTGAAGGATCGAGCCAAAGAATGGTTAACTTCTATGCCAGCCGCAACATTTGAAACTTGGGAGCAATTAGCCCAAGCATTTTTATCAAAATATTTTCCTTTAGCAAAAACCGCAAGAGTCATAAAAGAGTTAACATCTTTTTCTCAAAATGATAATGAAACTCTTTATGAGGCTTGGGAACGTTTTAAAGAACTTCAACGTTTATGCCCACACCACCAATTGCCCGCTGAACTTTTAATGCAAACATTTTATAATAGATTAAATCCTACAACTAAAGGTTCATTAGATGCTATGTCTGGAGGGCTATTCATGAAGAAAACATCGGCCCAAGCAAGAGAACTTTTGGAGAAAATGGCAATCAACAGTAGTATGTGGCCCGCGGAGCGTGGACACATACTAGTGGCGAAACCATCATCCTCAACTACGTCATCGGTTAAAGGTATAGTGAATCTTGATCCAGTTGCGATGTTGCAAGCCCAATTTTCTGCCTTATCGCACAAAATTGATAGGTTTATGACACCGTGCAATCCTAATGGTAAGCCAATCCAAACGGATGTGGATTATGAAGGTATGAGCGAAATTGAACAAGTAAATTTTGTCCAAGGGCAAAACCAAACTAATAACCCTTATTCCAATACATATAATCCTGGAAGGAGAAATCATCCTAACTTTAACTGGAGAGATAATAATAATAATACAAATGCTAATCAAAATCGTACCACTAATTATCAAAATCAATCAAGAGATACGATTAGCACTTTATCTTCTAAGATCGACAAATTTATTAATGCTATGAGCGGAAAAATAAGTAATCACGACGATGGTTTTAAACGGATTGAGAATAAATTCGATCAGCTTATTAAAAACCAATCATCTAGCATCCATAATTTGGAGGTTCAAATTGGACAACTCGCTAAATCAATTCCATCCCGCAAAGAGGGAAGTCTTCCCAGCCATACTGAAGAAAATCCAAAAGAGCATGTAAAGGCTATCACTCTTCGCTCAGGGAAAAATTACTTAGGTCCGGAAATGCCCGAAAATTCAACTTTACCAGTAACTGATTTACCAAAATCCAAAGAAGATACATTAAACCAAAAAGATACACCAATTGACTCAAGTACAAAAACTTTTGTACCCAAACCACCTTTTTCACACAAAGTCCGCAATAAGGACTATGACAAACAACTTTTAACGTTTTTAGACAAACTTAAAAATTTGCATATTAATTTAATGTTTATGGATGTGATTATGCAAATTCCCAATTATGGTAAGTTCCTAAAAGATTTAATTTCAAAGAAAATCAGTTGGGAAGGAATTTCATCCATTTCGCTAATTGAAGATTGTAGTTCGATAGTGTCCAGTAGTTTGCCTACTAAACTCAAAGATCCCGGATGTTTCACCATTCCTTGTAAGTTGGGAGATATCGAATTCCCAAGTTGTCTTTGTGATTTAGGAGCAAGCATAAACTTGATACCGTTGTCTATTTTTAACAAGTTAGGTTTAGAAGAAGATATCAAACGTACCAATATGGTTTTGCAATTAGCGGATCAAACCACTAAAAGACCATATGGTATAATCGAGGATGTTTTAGTTAAAGTTGACAAATTTATTTTTCCTATCGATTTCGTTATATTAGATTTTGCATATGACGTTAATTGTTCACTAATCTTTGGAAGACCGTTCATGAACACGGGACGTGCTCTAGTTGATGTGTCGGAAGGGAAAGTAGTTTTGAGAATAGGAGACGATAAGATCGAGTTTGATATGAACCAAGCAAAGAAATATCCTATGGAGGATTTCGCTTGTATGAAACTTGATTTAGTTAAAGAATGTGTTAATGACATTATTCAAAAAGAAGAAATAATAGAACCTATAATGAGTGAAGAATTAGAAGATAAGGACCCAGAGCCTTTGATTCGAAAAGATGGACCAGTTCCGCCTTCAATTGTAATTCCACCTAAATTAGAACTTAAAGAATTACCAAACCATTTGAGGTACGCTTTCTTAGGCGAAGGCGATTCTCTACCTATAATTATCTCTAACAAACTAACACAGGTTCAAGAAGAAAAATTAAAGGAAGTTGTTAGAAATAGAATAGGAAGTATGGGATGGAAAATTTCAGACTTAAAAGGAATTAATCCTAGTATTGTAATGCATAGAATTCACTTAGAAGAAGATAAGCCACCTAAAGCGGATAGGCAAAGACGCTTAAATCCGAATATGAAAGAAGTAGTAAAAAACGAGATTACTAAACTTCTAGACAATGGAATCATTTATCCTATTTCGGATAGTGAATGGGTTAATCCAGTCCACTGTGTACGTAAAAAAGGAGGCATAACTGTTGTAAGGAATGACGAAGGTGAATTAATACCTACACGAACCACCACCGGTTGGAGGATTTGTATAGATTACAGGAACCTTAATAAAGCAACTAGGAAAGACCATTTTCCTCTACCTTTCATTGATCAAATGATCGAACGAATAGCTGGTCATGCTTTCTATTGTTTTCTAGATGGCTACTCCGGATTCTTTCAAATATATATTTACCCGGATGACCAAGACAAAACAAACTTCACATGTCCTTATGGAACATTTGCATATAGGAGAATGTCCTTTGGTCTATGTAACGAACCAGCAACATTTCAACGTTGTATGACTGCGATTTTTAATGATTTCATTGAAGATATCATGGAAGTTTTTATGGATGATTTTTCCGTTTATGGAGATTCTTTCGATTCATGCTTACAGAACTTGGATAAAGTTTTGTCTAGGTGTGAAGAAACAAATTTAGTATTAAACTGGGAAAAATTCATTTCATGGTTGACGAGGGAATTGTTTTAGGTCATAAAATATCTGAAAAAGGGATTAGAAGTGGATAGAGCAAAAACTTCAGTAATAGAAAAATTACCCCCTCCAACTACTGTTAAGGGAGTAAGGTCGTTTTTAGGACATGCAGGTTTTTACAGGAGATTTATTAAAAACTTCTCTGTAATTTCCAAACCACTTACTAATTTACTCATGAAAGATTCGACCTTTGATTTTAATGAAGATTGCGTTAAAGCTTTCGAAACATTGAAAATAGCTTTAGTCAGTGCACCTATTATTGCTAAACCCGATTGGGATTTACCTTTTGAAATCATGTGTGATGCAAGTGACTTAGCCGTCGGATGTGTTTTAGGTCAAAGAAAGGATAAGAAACTTCATGTCATTTATTATGCAAGTCACACATTGTCCGGTGCACAATTAAACTACACCACAACCGAGAAGGAAATGTTAGCAGTAGTTTTTGCATGTGAAAAGTTTAGGTCATACTTGTTAGGTTCGAAAGTTATTATATATACCGATCACGCAGCTTTAAGATATTTATTTGCTAGGAAAGATGCAAAACCACGTCTAATTAGATGGGTTTTATTGTTACAAGAATTTGATATAGAAATTAAAGACAAAAAGGGAGTAGAAAACCTTGTCGCCGATCATCTATCACGACTCGAAGATGAAAACGGTCCTATATGTGAGACTATCGGTATACGAGATGATTTCCCTGATGAATATCTCTATCAAATAAAAAGTGTCATGTCGCCATGGTATGCGGATATTGAAAATTATCTCGCAGCCAACATTGTTCCGGAAGGATTAAATTTCCACCAAAAGAAGAAATTCTTTTTTGACATTAAACAGTATTTTTGGGAAGATCCTTTTTTGTTCAGAACTTGTGGTGACGGAATAATTAAGAGATGCGTTAGTGAAAATGAATATGAGTCTATAATGTCGGAATGCCATTCTAGCTCTTATGGGGGACATAACGGCGTTAGTAAGAGAGTAGCCAGGATATTAGAATGTGGATTCTTTTGGCCTACATTGTTTAAAGACGTCCGTTCATTTATTATTCGTTGTGACAAGTGCCAAAGAACAGGGAATTTAGGCAGGAAAGATGAGATGCCCCTCACGAACATGTTAGAAGTTGAAGTCTTCGACATGTGGGGAATAGATTTCATGGGACCTTTTCCCCCTTCTAATGGTAAAACTTACATATTAGTCGTCGTAGATTATGTTTCGAAGTGGATTGAAGCAATTGCAACCCCGAGGAATGATTCTAAAGTTGTTGTTGGTTTTCTTGAAGATATATTTTGTAGATTTGGTTGTCCTAGAGTCATTGTAAGTGATGGCGGTACCCATTTTATAAACCGAAGTTTTGATATACTTATGAAAAAATATGGAGTACGTCACCGCGTGTCAACGCCATACCATCCTCAATCGAATTGTCAGGCAGAGATATCAAATAGAGAACTCAAATGGATTCTAGAGAAAACATTTTCGTCTTCAAGAAAAGATTGGTCTTGTAAACTCAACAATGCGTTATGGGCATACCGTACTGCTTTTAAAACACTAATAGGAATGACTCCATACCGATTAGTGTATGGGAAGGCATGTCATTTGCCAGTCGAATTAGAACACAAAGCCTATTGGGCTATTAGGGAACTTAACTTTAATTTGCAACAAGCAGGTAAGAAACGTTTGCTCAACTTAAATGAGTTAGATGAGTTACGTTGTTAGACAAGGTGCCGAACGGCCTCGCCCGGGCGGACCGGGGGGTGGACACCTCATGGCGACGTAAGTGGTGATTGGCGCCGAAAGCAACCAATCGTGGAATCAAGCTGCTCGGCAGGACCGGAGCTCGGAGTATGGAAGAGTCGCCACCCACGAATGGGAAAATGAATACCGATTCCTTGCGGGAGACCGGTGAGGGTTCGGGAAACTTAGGTACGAGCCGAGAAGGCTAGCTCCTTTCCGGAGAAAGGCTACTAAGTACCCTGACATCGCCCGGTTATGAACCACCGGCCTCCTACTCAGCGTGTTAGGCGATAACGGACTAATCGCATATTTCTTTAAGTTTAAAATTCATTTGAAACCTTTTCTTTCTCGCTTTGAAAACCGTTTTGAGCATGTTATTGAAAGCCATTTTAGTAAAGAATCACCCATTTTGCATAAATTTGAAGTATACAAGAGAGAGATGGGGAGAAGAGAGAATTGATTTATTCACAGTGTGATTTTATGCTTTAGACTGTACACTAACTCTAAGCTAATCTCACTCCCCGAAAAACGAGTTTATTTACATGGTTCGTACCTTAATCGCCGTTGGAACGATTTAGGTACGTTTTAAAACCCCGTTAATTTACATGACATCGACTCGAATCGCCGTTGGAACGACTCGAGTGTTTGAAAATGTGGAATAAAAAACTTTAACTCCAAAAACGTGGTTAGGCATACAAGTCCATTTATTTTGTACAAACCATTTAGTTAGGAAAACGATTCAAAACTCTATTATTTACAATGAAAACGATTTTAATTACAAGGTTCGCCTAATCCGTCGTTGGAACGGATTAAGGTTTCAACACGTGATATTTTGGAAATGGTTTAAAAAAGTCAAGAAAATGTTATTTGCACTTTAAGAATATCTAGAAAAACTTTAATTTAAACAAACAAATTAAATTCTCTTTTTGTCTTTTATTTTCCCCTTTTTTCACTCAATTATCCTTTATGTAAATAAAATGACAACAAGTAATGAATTAAATCTCAAATTCACCCACATCAAATACATCTGAAAGAGTATACATATAAGTAGGAAAATAGAGTAAATATACATAGCTATGCATATGTTCAAAAAGTGAGTAATAATACCCACTAAAATAAAATAGAGAAAATAATACATATTAATAAGTAAGAGATAGTGATGAAAATACTACTAGGTATAATAGGTTTTTATTTTAACTAAAAACATGTAAAGGAAATGAATAAGGTTCATAAACAAGAAAATAGAATTTAACCCCCAAAATGGTTTATGATGAATATGTATAGAAAATAACCCCTAATAACCCCAAAATAACAAATATGTATAGTTTAAATGAATCAAATGGCAAAATCTATATATATATATACATATAACTTTATTAAACCAAATTAAATGAAAACAATATATAAACACATTGAGTAATATATATACAAAATATTTAAAAATAGCTTGAAAGTAAATATTACATAACTATGCCTATATATATAAAGGACCTAATGTCTAAAAGTTGAGAAAGAATGACCAAAACAGCATTTTTTACATTCCAGCAGCTTTACCGACGGAAATCCGTCGGTAAACAGCCTTTAGTGACAGAAAACGAAAAATTATAGAATTAGTCCAACAGTTTCCAGATTTATTCAAAAGCTTTATGTTAGATCTATTCTATCGTTTTGGATCCCCGAACTACCAAAATTGGATTATAGTCTATAACGGAGATTCCTAAAACGAGGTTTCATTTCAAAACGTTATTTGGAAATATTTTTAAAAACTTATAATTACAACGTTTTTAAATCCCGAACTACCTTTGAATCAGATCATGGTTCGTATTGGAGATATTAAAACGAGGTTTTTATTTTAAAACAAAACCGAACGTTTACTTAATACGAGACGAAAATTAAATAAATACGAAAAATTAAATAAAACGTGATAAATAAATAAATAACTAAATAAATAAAATTATAACATAAAAATAAATAAATAAAGGAAATAAATTAAATAAAATAAAACGAGTCTAGTCCTCGGATAATACCTCAAGATCGGTATCTGACAGTCGAAGTCGGTTGATTCCGCGAATCGTGATTTTTCGGTGTTTTTTGTGTTTTCGATAAAATATTCAACTTTGGAAAATTTGGATTTTTTTGGGAAAAAAATATTTTCTCCAAAAAATTGACTTTCTCTCTCTAAAAATGTCTAGAGTGAGAAAGCTCCAAAAATTTCCCTCCCTAAATGCATGGGGATCCGTGCCTTTTATAGGCACGGATCCCGGAATCTTTGGGCGACGCCCGGCTAAAGTTGGGCGTCGCCCAAAGTAGGTTGGGCGAACGCCCAACCTTAGTTGGGCGGACGCCCAACTTCAGTTGGGCGTTCGCCCAACGAAGGTTGGGCATTCGCCCACCGCAGTTGGGCGTTCGCCCAACGCCCATTGGGCGTTCGCCCAACGTCGTTGGGCGCTCGCCCAGAGGCTACCGGGCATGCGCGCCCAGCGGCCGTCGGGCGTGCGCCCCGCGCTGTCGGGCGCGCGCGCTCAGCGGACGTTAAGCGTGCGCCCCGCGCTGCCAGGCGCACGTCCAACTGTCGTCGGACACGCGTCGGCTGCCGCTAGGCGTTCGCACCACGTCGCTGAGCACTCGCGAGCCGTCCACTTGACAACCGCGACTCCCATTAACTTTTTCCCTTTTTATTATATATTTTTGTTTTAAAACTTCCGGAACCAACCGCTTCGATCGTCTTGTTACAGGTTTTCGTCACAGGTCCTCCGACTCGGTGTCTACAGTTGCCCCTACTTTCCTATTTTGACAGTGATGTGTGTGTTTTGAAAACATTTTTTGCTAACGCAACACATGCAATGTAAATATATTAAAGTAAAAGACACGTAAAGAGTAGGAGGAAGAAATACCTGATCTCCATGTCGTAAGTTCCTATCTTGTCTTAAATCTTCACTTTGGCTGTCCCGTCCTTGCCTCTGAATCGGCTGCCGGCGAACGCTCCTTCTGGGGCCCCTAGTCTCTAAATCGACCGCAGGTAAAATGGCTCTTTCTAGCAACCGTAGTCTAAATCGACCGTAGGTAAATGGCTTTTTCTAGCGACCCTAGTCTTCACATCGACCGCAGGTAAAGTTGCTTTTTCTAGCGACCCTAGTCTTTATCTCGACCGCAGGTAAAGTTGCTTTTTCTAGCGACCCTAGTCTTTATCTCGACCGCAGGTAAAGTTGCTTTTTCTAGTGACCCTAGTCTTTATCTCGACCGCAGGTACTCTTTCGTTTTGAAATTAATCATTCAACCCTAATCTCCACATCGATCGCAGGCGTCCTTTCGTTTGCGTATCTCCACATCCATCGTTCGACCCTAATCTCTACATCGATCGCAGGCGTTTTCATGTATTGCAGACCTCCAAATCGAACATCCGACCCTAATCTATACATCGATCGCAGGCGTCCTTTCGTTTGCATATCTCCAAATCCATCGTTCGACCCTAATCTCTACATCGATCGCAGGCGTTTCCTTGTATTGCAGATCTCCAAATCGAACATCTGACCCTAATCTATACATCGATCGCAGGCGTTTGCTTGTTTCGCATATCTCCAAATTAACCGTTCGACCTTAATCTCTACATCGATCGCAGGTGCTCTTCGTTGATGATAGGTGGGCTTTATCACTCGTCCGAGAGTTGGAATTGAGACCTCGTCCAAGAGGTTTTGACCGCAGTCTCTTTGATATTTGGGCTTTATCACTCGTCCGAGAGTTTGTGACTGCAGTGGCTTCATGCCGTAGATTGGAGTCCGTAGCGGGGCCTGTGCCCATTGATAATGCCGTAGACCGCAGTCCGTAGCGGGGCCTATGCCCATTGATAATGCCATAGACCGCAGTCCATAGCGGGGCCTGTGCCCATTGATAATGTCGTAGACCGCAGTCCGTAGCAGGGCCTGTGCCCATTGATGATGCCATAGACCGCAGTCCGTAGCGGGGCCTATGCCCATTGATAATGTCGTAGACCGCAGTCCGTAGCGGGGCCTGTGCCCATAGATCGAATCCTAATTTGCCTATCGAAGCCTGCCTAGACTTGCATAAATTTCGTGGAGCTATCCAAGTATTTCTGCGTGCGGCTTGACTTAAGTCACGCCCATCATCTGGTGAGTATTGTATAACCTAGTGTAGTGATATGTATGCACATGATTATGAATGAATGTATATATATTTTCTCTTTTTTTTTCTTTCTCCTTTTTTACATTGCTTCCCTCCTATTTTTCTTTACAGGGAGGCCTCCATTCTATGGGCCGAAGAGTACGGGAGGGCGTGGCGGCCGGGTGAGGAGAGTCACTACGGAATGATGACGCTCAGATCATACATCGTTATCGAGAGATGGAGGATGAGTGCTCCAGCTGGGAGGAGCGAGGCCGGGCAACCGAGGAGAGGAGCCGTGTGGATATAGAGGTCCAGCGAGCTACTGAGGAGAGTTTGCGGATTGCGGTAAAGGGTCATCGGGTTGCCGAGGAGGCCTTAGCCGAGGAGTGGGCACCTTACTTCAGAGGCTTTGATTCACTTGAGGGCTTTTGGGACTTTGGGGTTCCTCCTCCTTGATAGTCCCGTCATTGTTTTGGTTTACGACCTTATTAGTACTACCGTGATGTATAGTGGGTATATGTGAAAAAGATGTTTGTGTAGGCTTTTTATTTGGTGGTGGGGAAAAGAAATGTATAACTCATGACTTGTAATACCATGCATTCAGTCGATCATAATCATTTCAAACATTCTCTTCGAATACATTCATGCCTTTATTTATTTACAAGCAACAGAAATACTTAGCCACTTACACATTATTTCCATAATTGCTCAAGATATAACTACTGTTACCAGGACCCTCCTTTTTTCGGTTTTCAGGTCCCAGCGATTTTTCAACTCTCCTTTTATTATCCCGGAATTTTCAAATGAGCGCCCTCTTGGGTTTTCACTCATTGGGATGTCCCTTATTGTTGCATAGATCACCCTTTGCGGGTTTTCAACCTATCGGGAATTTTTATTTCTTTTTTTTTTTTACGAAAAGTATTTCTTGAGCCTATCCAGATTGGTAGGTTCGGAGAACTCCATGCCGTCCATAGTAGCAAGCTTCACCGCCCCCTTGCTCAGGATCTTCTTCACGAAGAACGGTCCTTCCCAGTTTGGCCTAAACTTGCCCCTAGGGTTAGTGTGCATCATTCGAATCTGTTTCAGCACCATATCCCCTTCTTTGATAGGGCTGGCCTTGACCTTTTTGTTGAAGGCCCGGGCCATCCTTCTTTGATATAACTGCACATGGTAAAGAGCCTCCATCCTTTTCTCGTCCACCAACGCCAACTGTTCATATCGCTTCTTCACCTATTCCGTCTCGGGAATCTCTGCTTCTACTGCGATTCTCAATGATCGCTTTTCAACCTCAATTGGGAGAACGGCCTCTGCCCCATATACCAAAGAGAACGGTGTTGCCCCAGTAGACGTTCTAACCGTCGTGCGATAAGCCCATAAAGCGAGCGGAAGTTGCTCGTTCCAATTCCGATGCGACTCCACTGTCTTTACGAGAATCCTCTTAAGGTTCTTATTTGCGGCTTCTACTGCCCCATTAGCTTGCAGACGGTATGGAGAAGATCTATGATGCTCGATATTGTACTCCTGGGAAAGACTTTTTACTTCTCCTTGAAACTGGACCCCATTGCCTGTGATCATGTGATGAGGCACCCCGAACCTGGTGATTAGATGTTTTTCAATAAACTTCCTCATCTGCCTTGATCCCAGCTTACTAAACGATTCTGCCTTTACCCACTTGGTGCAGTAATTAATGGCAACTGCAATGAACTTGTGTCCATTAGATGCATTAAGCCTCACCTCGCTGACGATATCGATGCCCCAAGCTGCAAACGGCCAAACGGGTGCCAACATGTGTAGTTCCATAGCTGGCAGGTGGTTATAATCCCCGTTGATTTGACAACCCTGGCATTTCTTCATATATTCGTTTCAATCTCTTTCCATGGTGAGCCAATAGAAGCATTGCCTTACGATTTTCTTTGCTAATACTGCTCCTCCCATATTGGCTCCACAAATTCCTGAGTGTACCGACTCCATTGCCTCACGGGCTTCTCCCTCATCCAAGCATCTCAATTGTAATCCATCGGTGTGCCTTTTGTAAAGCAAATCATTATGGATGATGAACTGATGAGCTAACCTCCTGATCACAGCCTGATCCCTAAGTTCTAATTCTGCTGGATAAGTCCCATTTTTCATGAAATTCACAATGTCGAAGTACCAAGGCTTCTTGTCTACTCCTAACAACATTACATCTTCATAGCACGGTTTGTGGGACCTTTTTAGCACCAAAGGCTTTGAGGCAAGATTCCGTGGATTATCCCACACCGACACCAAGGTGGCCAAAGCATCCGCTGCTTGGTTTTGTGCTCGGGGAATGCGATAAAAGTGGCACTCGCTGAATCTCTGTGCCAACCCCTCCAGCTGATCTAGGTATGGGCGCAACCTTTCTTTCCTTACTTCCCAGTTTCCTTGTGCTTGTTTGATAATCAGCTTTGAGTCGCCCTAGATTTCAACGTACGATGCTCCCAATGCTGCTAAAGACTCTAACCCGTAGACGCATGCTTCATACTCGGCCGTATTATTAGTGAGAGGAAACGATAACTTCTTTGCCATTGGGATCCTTTCTCATTCTGGCGAAATAAGTAACACTCCTACCCTTGCTCCACTTAAATTAACTACGACGTCGAAGAACATTTTCCACGGTATAACCTCTATGGCGCTCAAATGCTCGTCGGGGAAATCATAGTTCGTCTCCTCTTCTTCCGCACTTAGGGGCTGATTGGCCAAAAATTCTGCTACGGCTCTCCCCTTGATAACCTTCTTCGTTACATATTCCATGTCGAATTCTGACAGAAGCAACAACCATCGGGCCAGCTTTCCGATTAAGGATGGAGTTCAGTATAGATACTTCACGGGATCCATCCGGGAAATAATGATCACTTTGTAAGACTGAAAATAGTGTCACAGCTTCTTCATTAGGCATACTACTGCCACGCATGTCTTTTCGATCATATTATACTTAAGCTCGTATTCCAGGAACTTCTTACTCAGATAATACACCGCATGCTCCACACCGGTGTCCCCTTCCTGGGCCAACATTGCTCCAATGGATCGCTCCTCGATCGCTACAAAGAGGAGAAGTGGTTTTCCGAGTTTAGGCAGCCTCGAAACCGGTGGATTAGTCAAATAGGTCCGGACACTTTCCAACGCTTGCTGGCACTTATCGTTCCAAACCGTGGGTTGATATTTCCGTAGCAGCTTAAAGATTGGTTCGCAGATTATGGTGAGTCATGTTATGAATCGACTGATATATTGAACCTGCCCCAGGAATCCTCTCACTTCTTTCTCATTCTTCGGTGCCGGCATTTCCTGTATGGCTTTCACTTTATCGGGATCCACCTCAATCCCCTTGTTACTGATTACGTAGCCTAGGATTTTCCCCGACGAAATGCCAAAGAAGCACTTCTTCGGGTTCAACCTTAGCTTGAATTCTGCGATTCGGGCCAAAAACTTCTCAAGTGCTACGAAGTGCCCTTCTCTTGTATCTGAATTGACCATCATGTCATCCACACAGACCTCCACCTCTTTGTGTATCATGTCGTGGAATAGTGTTGTAGCCATTTGCTGATAAGTTGCCCCGACGTTTTTTTTAACCAAATGGCACTACTCTATAGCAACATGTCCCCCACTCAGTAGTGAACGAGGTCTTTGCTTTGTGCTTCTCGGCCATCTGAACCTGCATGTAGCCCATGAAGCCATCCACATTCGTGTGCAAACGCTTGATGCTACACTGTCGATCAATACATCGATGTGAGGCAATGCGAATTCATCTTCAAGCCTTGTTGAGATCTCTATAGTCGACGCACATTCGCACCTTACCGTCCTTCTTTGCGATTGGCACTACATTTGCCACCCACGGCGGATATTCAATTACTTCGATGAAACCTGCCTCTAACTGTTTCTTCACTTCTTCCCTGATCTTATCTACCCATTCTGGCCTCATGCGTCGGAGCTTTTGCTTTACAGGTTTAGCATCGGGGTATTTTGGAATACGGTGAGCTACGACGGATTTATCGGTTTCAGGCATGTCTTCGTACGTCCAAGCAAACACTATTTCGTATTTTTTTTAATTATTCTCTCAAATTCTTTCCTCTCTTCAATAGTTAATTCTTGAGCAATTTGTATAAGTTTAGGATTTTCATCCGTGCCAAGATTGAAAGTTGACATTTCTATTGTATTGATTTCAAATGTAGGCATGTTATATGAATGAGAATGCATGGAATGATCAGAATCAACATCAAGCAAGTAAGCAAAATCAGAATTCATTTTATTGATAGTATTGGTGAGTACATCATCAGATTCAAACAAAGCGGTAATCTAGTTGTCATCAACAGGGTTCTCGAGTTTCTCATAAGTCTTAGAGGTACTGGGCTCATCCACCGCTCCCACAGTGGCCTCAATAGTGATCACCTGCTCCTCAGCATTCAGGTCAAGCATCATGATCCCCTCTATGAAGCAACTTGCCTTTCTTTTGCCCCAGTCAGTAACATCGTTGAAGATCTTAAATCCGGGCAGATTCTTTCCCTCGGTGCCTCGGCCCGACTCTACCATTACGGCAATTTTCGGATCGTCATCAGACTCATCACAGATATGGATTGGAGCTTTCTGATTGATACCTTCCTCTTCCAAGGAACTTCCCCAGATATCCACAACAATCAGATCCATCACGTGAGGGACGTTCGGATTTACGTAGGAAGGGTCCGATGATCCATACCGAGCCCATCCTATAACCTCATCATAACCCTTCAAGAACACCCTACTCAACCTCTTTGCCACAAGTGGAATAGCACCCTTTCGGATGCACATGAGTTGCTCCTGATCGCTCAAGGTGACCTGACATGAAGCATACTTGAACCTCCACCTTCTTGCGTAATCCATAAATGTTTCTTCGGGAAATTGCTTGATCCTTTCTAAATCTTCCAACGACCCCGTCCACGGAATGTACATCTCATACCTTTGCACAAAGGCCTCTATGAGGGACCCCCAGTCCCCTTTTGTCTTTGCCGAGAGCATTCGGTGCCACATCAAAGCTTCTCCTATGAGTGTCTTTGGAAAATGCTGAACCAACTCACTTCGATAGAGTCCCGCGTCAAACATGTAGGCACGGAAACAGTTTACATGATCGATGGGGTTCTTATCTCCCTTGTACTTAGCCATGGTTAATACTGCCTCAGGTGTCTCCTCATCGAGTGACTCAGGCATTACCTCTGGATGTCCCCATGTGGTGCATTTCTTGATGAATCTCTTAGTCATTTCAGCCCAGTTCACCTTAACATTCATCGGAAGAGACATATACCACACCAGCGATTCTCCTGCCAACGAGTTGCAAAACAAACTCGTGATTTCCTCCCCTTTGAAGCCCAACGGCCCCATCACTGACAAGTAGAAGTGCAAATGCTCCATAGGGTCTTTGTTGCCGTTATACTTACTAACTGCTGGCAACGGGCATTTGATGGGCCCAACCTGCATTGCGCTACTTTCTGCCGCTCTCTCTTTAGCCTTCTTATACTTTTCCAAGAATAAACTTGCCAATTGTGACCAATCACCCTTGATGGAATCAGGCAAGGATCGGAACCACTCCAAAGGCTCGCCTATCAACGAAGGGTGGAACCACTGAGCGATCTCATTAATCCCAAACGGTTCAACAAACATAGCACACATATACTCATACAAGTGGACCTCAGGGTCCTCCACCCCACTGAATATCTTTAACTCAAGAATAATTCTCCGAGATGACCCCTGCCTGGTCTCTTTGGTGTCATCTTCATCATATGGCGCTCCATCGCCCAATTCCTCATCTATCATCTCACCCGCTGTTTCCTCTTCCAGAAAAGACACATACAATCCGCTTCCTATCGTCATTTTCTCAACGGAGTCCAACAGCTCCTCTTCATCCTCCTCAAAGGATTCTACCACCGTACTCTCCTCGAGCCCGGATTCGATCATACTTACCCTATGATTAGGAAATGGATTGCGCCTAGTGGAAGGGTTTGCTGATGATGGATCAACTATCTTTTTCTCCTCAATCAAGTTTTGAATCTCATGCTTCAACCTCTCACAGTTCTCAATAGTGTGCCCGTAGTTGCTATGGAACTCACAGTACCCCCTAGCTTGCATCTGAGGAGTAGACGGTGCTTTGCCATTAGGAGTGAGGGCTTTCAACAATCCCCTTTTCTACAATCGTTCGAAAACTTTTGCGTAGCTTTGATCAAACTTGGCGAACTGCCTCTTCTCGATAGCGTTAAGTTCAAGCACTTTCATTGCGGCTGATTCTGTACTCGCACTTGGCCCTCCGGCACTATAGCCAGACTTCGTCCACTTAGTGTAAGCTTTCTTCGGCTCTCCATCCCCCTCAACTGTCAAGGCACAACTATACATCTGATTGAAATCGGTAAAAGGCATATACCGCAGCTCATTCTTAATATACGGCAACGTGTTACCAACTACCATTCGGATCTGATCCTGCTCAAGCGGCTTCTGCTTCATGATTGCCGCCTTGGCTCTCCACCTCCTCACAAAATCGGAAAAAGACTCACTAGTTTGTTGCTTAGTACTCTCTAGCTCCTTCAGAGTAACCTCAAGCATAGTGTTGAAACTATATTGGGCGATGAATGACTTTGCCAACTCCTTCCAATCTCTCTTCGTCACCAGCGGCAATGCATGAAACCATACGAGGGCCGCTCCCTCCAAATAGGTATTGAATAGTCCCAGGACTTGATCCTCAGTTAGGATCGTGTGCTTCATTACTGCGACACACTGATTCATGTGAGCTGTGGGATCCCCGGTTCCATCGAACTTCTTCATGTCCGGGAGTCGGAATTTCAAGGGTAAAGCAGTTGCCGACAAACAATTCTTCAAATTGTAAAAGTCCTGACTTCCGGAGCTTCCCCCACGCAGATCCTGCACCTCCTGAGTGATGTGCTGCTTCCACTCCTCTTCCTCAGCTTTCTCTTTCTCAAGCTGTTTCTGGATATAATCCTGATAGTCATCCTCGTTCCCGAAGCGGGGACCAGGGTTTACCTCATTCTCAGCACGCTTACTACCACTCTTGTTATCCTTCAATGCCAGCTCAGCTAGCTGGGCCAAAATTGCGGCCAACTGATCGTTAATGTTGTTCACAGAGTTTTCCAATTCGGCCACCTTTTCGTCGGTCTCAGACATACTGACAGAAGACTGAGTATACTCTGACGAAGATGATTCAGAAGCCACAACTGCAGATTCGGAATTGTCAATTCGTAGCTGATCAAACTGCCTGACTAGCCGGCTACTCTCGCGAAACCACAACCGCTTAATGATGAAGTCTGCGCGAACGGTATCCATTAGTATGTATGCATGATTTTATATGCATGATTCGTGGTGTGTGCGTTTATTTATTTACGGATACATAAGATAAGAAGAACAAACGTCAGTCTAATTACACGTATCACAACATCTCTCTTCCACCCTTATTCCTCCACACACTCGATGGTCCAAGTCTCTTCCCTAGGATTTTGGTTTGGGGCTCACATTGCGGTCCAGGGGACGCGTGATGCCGTCGATTATTGCGGAAAAGTAAATCATCCATCAGACAATACATTTCGTTTTTGACATATCAACGTTTAGTGACTAAGATATCGACCAAGTTGGATTGTCCTTTCGGAATAACTCGTCTTTTGTCATTTTGCGAGACGCATTAGTTTGGGTTTTGACTCCCTTTGAGCGCATCTCGGATTTTAGACGTGGTACAAGTTATTCTTCTGGTCCAATCATTCGTTATTGACAATGACTCGTTCCCTTTTATTTGTGTGGGTTCGTGTCTCGATTTTTGGATTATGACGGGATCTTTTGGATCTATCGAGAGACGCAACCACGTGTTTGTTTAGTGATGAAATCACTTTTCGGATTTCTTCCTTAAGGAACGGACTCATCGCATAACGCGTTTGTTTTTAGCGTCAAGGATCCGCTTGCTCGTTTTGGCTACGTGAAAAAGACGGCGAGTCTTATTCGAGCGCACGATAATCCTTCGGCTATTAACAACTCTTTATTTCTTCCAATTTACGGGATATATCACCCTAGCGTGGTTATAGAAAGTCAACGTTTCGTTGAATCGCATGCTTATTCGAAGCGGGGATATTACCGTTCTTTTTCATTTAGGCACGAGTCAAGCAAACACGCAGATCGGGCCATACTTCTTGTAGTTTTGGTAACGGCCGAAATGATCGAGCCATTAGTCAAACCCACAGTCTCGTCCATATGGCGCAATTATGCGGTTTTAGCTTAATTCGGCTTTATGATTTTAAACGGCGTATATACCGGCTTGAGGCACGTATTTAACGGCATTGGTTCATTTTCTTTAACTACTCTCGGGACTCACATATATCGTAGATACGGAATGATTTTGGTCGTTTTTATTTTTCTTTTTCTTTTATTTTCTTAGTCACTTTTGCGGATACGTCCATTTCTCTTGAGAACAACGCAAGGCATAACGTAAGAGCTCGTCTTTTATTCGGAAGGGACGGGCCACATTTGCGAAACTCTTTACGTTACAACGGGGTCATTCGAAACAGAAATGTTCTTTGTTTTCGTTTTGTCATAATCTCGTTTTATCCCAACCTATTTAAAGAATGTGAATAACGGCTACTGTTAATATAGTCCTTTGAATCGATATATAACTATCCTTAATACCAAACCAATTCGTATTAATACGTGCTTACATCATAACGTATTTCCTGAACATGTGCCTTCTTCGGGACATGGAAAGGGACCAGGCGGGTCGCACAAGTTCATTCATACGAGATGACTAAGTCGTCTTTAGTTCGAATCGTTTCGACGTTTTGGGGTAGTTTGTATATCGGTTTAAGAGTATATATTAACGTATCGTTTCATTTTCTTTACATATTTTAGGATTAGACACGTATCATGGCAATTTGAAAACACGAACTGATTCATTTATCACATCAAAAATAGTAACGGGTAATCCTATGGCAACTTCTAAGACTACTATATGCTGACACGGCTGATCGCGGGACCTCACAGGACCGCACAAATTCGCCCCTAACGAATGGATGGGGACCCTTTGGCGCCTTACTGTAAGGGGGAACTTACGCTAGCCTCTTTCGAGCGACGAATGGACTCTCGCTAGAGGTTTCACGGAAATTACCCAAAAGGTTTGCAATAATGCTTATGAATGCATACGAAAAGAAATAATACGATCCGTCCCCGTTAAGGGCTTAATACACGCCTTCCGGAATCAAATTTCTCGCTTCCCCAGCAGAGTCACCACTTGTTAGACAAGGTGCCGAACGGCCTCGCCCGGGCGGACCGGGGGGTGGACACCTCATGGCGACGTAAGCGGTGATTGGCGCCGAAAGCAACCAATCGTGGAATCAAGCTGCTCGGCAGGACCGGAGCTCGGAGTATGGAAGAGTCGCCACCCACGAATGGGAAAATGAACACCGATCCCTTGCGGGAGACCGGTGAGGGTTCGGGAAACTTAGGTACGAGCCGAGAAGGCTAGCTCCTTTCCGGAGAAAGGCTACTAGGCACCTCGACATCGCCCGGTTATGAACCACCGGCCTCCTACTCAGCGTGTTAGGCGATAATGGACTAATCGCATATTTCTTTAAGTTTAAAATTCATTTGAAACCTTTTCTTTCTCGCTTTGAAAACCGTTTTGAGCATGTTATTGAAAGCCATTTTAGTAAAGAATCACCCATTTTGCATAAATTTGAAGTATACAGGAGAGAGAGGGGGAGAAGAGAGAATTGATTTATTCACAGTGTGATTTTATGCTTTAGACTGTACACTAACTCTAAGCTAATCTCACTCCCCGAAAAACGAGTTTATTTACATGGTTCGTACCTTAATCGCCGTTGGAACGATTTAGGTACGTTTTAAAACCCCGTTAATTTACATGACATCGACTCGAATCGTCGTTGGAACGACTCGAGTGTTTGAAAATGTGGAATAAAAAACTTTAACTCCAAAAACGTGGTTAGGCATACAAGTCCATTTATTTTGTACAAACCATTTAGTTAGGAAAACGATTCAAAACTCTATTATTTACAATGAAAACGATTTTAATTACAAGGTTCGCCTAATCCGTCGTTGGAACGGATTAAGATTTCAACACGTGATATTTTGGAAATGGTTTAAAAAAGTCAAGAAAATGTTATTTGCACTTTAAGAATATCTAGAAAAGCTTTAATTTAAACAAACAAATTAAATTCTCTTTTTGTCTTTTATTTTCCCCTTTTTTCACTCAATTATCCTTTATGTAAATAAAATGACAACAAGTAATGAATTAAATCTCAAATTCACCCACATCAAATACATCTGAAAGAGTATACATATAAGTAGAAAAATAGAGTAAATATACATAGCTATGCATATGTTCAAAAAGTGAGTAATAATACCCACTAAAATAAAATAGAGAAAATAATACATATTAATAAGTAAGAGATAGTGATGAAAATACTACTAGGTATAATAGGTTTTTATTTTAACTAAAAACATGTAAAGGAAATGAATAAGGTTCATAAACAAGAAAATAGAATTTAACCCCCAAAATGGTTTATGATGAATATGTATAGAAAATAACCCCTAATAACCCCAAAATAACAAATATGTATAGTTTAAATGAATCAAATGGCAAAATCTATATATATATATACATATAACTTTATTAAACCAAATTAAATGAAAACAATATATAAACACATTGAGTAATATATATACAAAATATTTAAAAATAGCTTGAAAGTAAATATTACATAACTATGCCTATATATATAAAGGACCTAATGTCTAAAAGTTGAGAAAGAATGACCAAAACAGCATTTTTTACATTCCAGCAGCTTTACCGACGGAAATCCGTCGGTAAACAGCCTTTAGTGACAGAAAACGGAAAATTATAGAATTAGTCCAACAGTTTCCAGATTTATTCAAAAGCTTTATGTTAGATCTATTCTATCGTTTTGGATCCCCGAACTACCAAAATTGGATTATAGTCTATAACGGAGATTCCTAAAACGAAGTTTCATTTCAAAACGTTATTTGGAAATATTTTTAAAAACTTATAATTACAACGTTTTTAAATCCTGAACTACCTTTGAATCGGATCATGGTTCGTATTGGGGATATTAAAACGAGGTTTTTATTTTAAAACAAAACCGAACGTTTACTTAATACGAGACGAAAATTAAATAAATACGAACTATGTTGGGCGTTTGCCCAACCACGTTGGGCGTCCGCCCAACGAAGGTTGGGCGTTGGCCCAACGTCGTTGGGCGCTCGCCCAGAGGCTGCCGGGCGTGCGCGCCCAGCGACCGTCGGGCGTGCACCCCGCGCTGTCGGGCGCGCGCGCCCAGCGGACGTCAAGCGTGCGCCCCGCGCTGCCGGGCGCGCGTCCAACTGTCGTCGGACACGCGTCGGCTGCCGCTAGGCGTTCGTACCACGTCGCTGAGCACTCGCGAGCCGTCCACTTGACGACCGCGACTCCCATTAACTTTTTCCCTTTTTATTATATATTTTTGTTTTAAAACTTCCGGAACCAACCGCTTCGACCGTCTTGTTATAGGTTTTCGTCACAGGTCCTCCGACTCGGTGTCTACATACGTCATCTATCTTACGAAAATACGAAAATATATAAAGAAAAAGTGAAGAAATGGCACGACGCCAAGATTAAAGTCAAAAGCTTTAACATTGGGGACAAGGTGTTGTTATTTAATTCACGACTCCATTTATTTCCAGGTAAACTTAAGTCCAGATGGACATGACCATATCTAGTCATTAAAGTATTTTACTATGGCTCTTTAGAACTTGAAGGACCTGACAGAGTTCGTTTCAAAGTTAACGGTAATAGATGCAAAATCTATTACGAAAATGCTTCAAACAAAGAAATTGCGTTCGTAACGCATTTTTTTGAAGATTAATTCATTTAAATCTAATGTGCTTTATTTTTGTTTTGTTTTGTTAGTTTTAATTTAGTTTAATGATTTTTTATTTAGTTTAAATTTTTACACATGCCAATTTTATGATTTTTAATTATTAATAGACTTTATATTAAGATATGCATAAAAATATGTTTAAGTCATGCTTTTATTTTAATTTTAGGTCATTAGTTCGAATTAGAAGGAATTTGGTGATTCTCAGCCGAGAATTTGGAATTCTCAGTTGAGAATTCACATTTTCAGAATTGTCCAAACAGGTAAGAAATTTCTGAACTTACCGAGAATTTATATTCTCGGCCGAGAATCAGAAATATAGGGTTTCGACGCCTGATTTCCGCAATTTTCTGCACCATCAGACCTGTTTCTTCTTTATCCTGCAGACATAGCCTTTCAAACTCGAAAAATTGAGTTTCTTCAACATTTTGAGGTATGATTTTATGCCTTTTCGCATCAAAACAACACCTCTTTTCATCGTAAAATCCTATAAATAAATCTTAGAGTGTCAGAGTTCTGTTACATTATTTTCTTTTCATCTTTGTCAGAACAAAATTCTGATTTTTCTCAAACACTCCATTACTAGAAAAGTTACAGAACCATTCTTCTTCTTCACAAAACCATGACTACCAAACACAAATCCCCTAAGAAAATTGTTGCTTCGAGCAATAAGCATCCCGACTTATCCAAACGATATGGTGCGCCATTTCCTATCTTCAATCACGATGAAGGCAGGCGCTACTATAGGCTTCGTTACAAGTTCTTCGTTGGAATGTTATATATGGACGAGTTTTTAAATAAACAACTCGGCATAAGCGATGACATGAGTCGCTATTTGGAACGATTGGGATGGAAAAAATTCGCCAACATGCGGTTTCCTATAATTGGCGACTGGATTCTCGAGTTTTTTTTGTACCGTTCGTTTTGTTAACAAATGAAGGGTTCGTCTCAGTTTTCGTCGAGATGGCGAAATCTTTACTTTCGGATATCCCGAGTTGCATGCCTGGTTTGGTTTTCCCTCGAGGGATACAATCAAACGTCATCCTGGAAAAGATATGACATCCACAGATATATGGAGAATGCTCACTGGATTTTGGCGTTTCAATCCTCGACTCGCCTACAATCAATCCTTTCACTCCAATTCAATGCTGTATCTACACAAATTTCTGTGTCACAGTCTGTTCGGTCGCACATTTAGCAGTGTGGTTCGAGACACCAACTTATATGTCCTTGGAGATATATTCTAAGGGAATACAGTTGATTCTTCAAAGATTCTGATGGAGGGTCTTGTTGCCGCTTCTCGATCCAAGGATAACAAGATTGGATTCGGGAATATAATTTGCGGAATAATTCTCGGTACCAAGGGTACTATTGCTGTTCCTTGGAGTGACACTGAATCTTTTCCGACACTGGACTATGAGTTTTTAGAATATGAAGGTCTAGTGAAACGTGTTTTTCAAGCAGGCCCGCATTTTCTTTCTGCACCAGAACATCAAACTTTCGTGCAATTGAAAATTGATCGCTACAGGGCTAGAGAAATCCCGATTGATAGGGATGAATATATAGAGTAGTCTCAAATTGTTTGTTTTTCAATTTGTAAATATGTGTATGTTTTGTATTTATTAAGTTTTTCTTTGTTTTTTTTTATGTTTTGGTAAATTTGTACATATATGTTGATCAATAAGAATTTCAAATCATTTTAGTCCATTATTTTTTATATTGGTTTATACATATTGGTTTCATTTCCTTTATATTCCTAAATCAATTTATATTAAATCCATTTCATGTTGACAAATACTATTTATTCTTGCTTTTATGAAGATAATAATGCTTATAATGAACTAATATGGCTTTATTAATTAACACATATGTTCATACTTTCCTCACATTATTGTCTTAATCCATTTTTATTATGATCAATAACTTAAGGTTTAACTCAATTAATTAATACATGAACTTGTATTTATTTCATTTAACATGATTCATTTAACTTATATGTATAAATGTATATTAATGTTTCATTACAACTTATTAAGACATTTATTTCTCTTTATTTTCCAATTAATAAGGATAAACCTTTGGTTTTCCTTGTATTTAATGTTTTTCATTTAAGTTTTTAAGTGCAGGTACAGTTTTAATTAGATTCAGGACATAATTAATCAGAACATTGCACAAACCGAGTCAAAATACACATATAACAGCCACTAGGGACCGATTCTCGGCCGAGAATTATGAATTCTCAGTAAGTCCAGCGAAAACAGGCCGATTTCAGAGCGAAATGCTCTTTGAAATTCGCGTACCGCGGCCGCAGATCGGCATTCTCGGTCGCGACACGCGACCTGTAGGCCGATTTAATCCGAATTTTTGATATATTTTTAGCCTATTCCTATTCCTACTCTACCTATACATCTCCCTATTTCATCCTATATAACCCTACTCCTTACACAAACCTCACATCACCTCACTTTTTACCCAATCCCCTACTCTAAACTCTTCCCCATACATTACTTTTACTCTTCCCAATTTATTCATTACCCTTTCTAATAATCACTTATCAATTCATTCAATTACACATTACAACTCCCAACTCATCTTCAACCTTTGATTTTCTCTCTTTTCATCTCTTCTTCTTCTTCTTTGCAAACCCTAAACACCATTAACATGCCTAGAACAAAGCGTGTTGGTCACAAGCCACAAGTTACAGAAGCTAATCACCTTCGTATACGTTGCGGAGCCTATTTTGACATAGAAACGGAGGAGGAAGCCGCTCGATTCATTCATTTTTCGAACTCCAAGAGGGAGTTTGTGGATATGCACTTCCTTGACTTCGAATCGGTAAGAGAGTTAAATTTCTCTACTCGAATTAACGCTTTTATTGAGACTTTGGGTTGGCAAGCTTTTGTTTCTATGCGTTTTCCCCGTATTACGGAATATGTCATAGAATTTTTGGTCACTTTGACCATGAATAAGAAGAAAACATCAATCTCCTTTAGAAATAATGGTGTGACTTATACCATAGATTATGAGGCTATGGGTAATATGTTTGGTTTCCCTACTAGTGATTTCCATGACAAGCCTAAAGATTTTGATAACGACTCAATTTGGCACACTCTTTCGGGTCAAGATTATTTTAACTCGAAAAATACTTCAAGTAAGATGATTAGGGACAATTGTGTGTTCTTCTTTCATAAATTTCTGAGTTTTTCATTATTTGGTCGTGTTGAGAGCTCCAAAATTCAAGTTCGGGATTTGTTCGTTCTGGATTGTTTGTTTAAAGGTTTGCGGGTTGATAGCATAGGTATGCTATTTGATAATTTATTTCGTGCTTCGAGGGCTACTACCATTCAAGTACCTCTCGGTAATTTTATCACTGCTATTGTTTTGGGAGCACGGGGTAAATTAGCCGATTATGACATGTCTACCTACCATGGGTATGTTCCAATTTTGGACATTTCGGCTCTTGAGCGGGCTCACTTATTGCTTACTTCAGTTCCTCCCGTTTTTATTTCATATGCTTCCCGTATTGCCCATCTTCATGGCACTATGGGTGGAGGAGCTTCAAGTTCACAATTTGTAGGTACCGACGAAGGAGGCGCGGCGGAGGAAGAGGAAGATGCACCGCAAGCACAATCACAACCCCAAGCACCTCAAGATGGTGATCCGGTGGATTTCAGGCGGATTTTGAACCAAATCAATTCCAATAATCGCCAAATGAATTTAAGAATTGATGATTTGGTGGAGAATAAATATGGTGATGAATGACAACCTCAATACCTTGAGGAGAGCGCACAAGTCTACTCGGCATCGGATGCTTTCATTCTTCCGTCGCCAAAATGTGAAACTTCACCTACCCCTCCGGATTCCCCGCCTAATGCTTAGGTTTTATCTTTTCTTTTCTTCACTTATCTTATTATGTTGTTTTTTAATTTCAGTTTGGTACACTATTTCTATTTATTATGTTTCGTACAATTTTAATTTATGTTGGATGCTTTTCATTTGCTAAATTTCTCTAATCTTTCGTATGCTTTATTTCGTGCTAAGTTTTCATGTTATATCCTTATTTTTGCACCAATGAGGACATGGTCCAATTTAAGTGTGGGAGGAGATATACATATATCATTTTATTTTTAGTACGAATAAATGCAACGAATAATATTTTTATGCAATGAATAAGAATAATTTATAAATGCGACACTTGTTTTATGCAAATGCAACATATATTGCAACACAATTTATTTTAACATTATTTTTTTTCATAACTTTACATTTTCATATGTTTAAAAATATTTTAACTTATGATTATAAATTAAATTTTTAGGTTATCATTATCGTTAGAAATAATATTTCTATACGGGTAATAATTTTTAAAAATTTTCACAAATCTCCGATACGATTTTAAGTAAAAACGTCTCGAGTGAATGTATTTAAGTTAATAAAATTCTTTATTTTATCTCTATTTTATATCTTGAATTCATGATACAATAAATCTTATTTTTAAATTTTCAATTAGGTTTATAGGCATTAAATTGAACTAACAATTTTTAGCTCGGTTTGATTTTCGTCTTACATTAACACCAATTGAAGTTTTTAAGGAAACTTTAGCCATAATACATGTTGAATTTTAAGTCAATATAGGATGAATGTGATATCTTTCTTTTTCCCAATTTACAATTTAAATTTTATAATTCATATTAATTAATCAATTAGTTGGATTCTTAACTTTTGGCCATGATTGAGACCAACCTTATCACAATCGAGGTATGAAAGGGAAGAAAATTAAGTACCGTTTACTTTTGGCCACGGTTGAGACCACCCTTATCACAATCGAGGTATGGAAGGAACGTTTAAAAACAAAAATTAAGCGTGTTTAAGTTTAAAGTAACGATTGCGTCCACCCATGGCATGGTCGGTACCTCTTAAGCGAACACTAAACAAAAAAATACGTATAAGGTTACGATCAAGACCACCCTTATCTCGGGCGTAACTAAGCAATAAGATTAACCCAAGTACTTATTCATTTAATATATTTCATATATTAGTTTAGGTTTGGGAAAGGAAATTTTGTGCTTTGAAAATGCCTTGAGACAAAAGACTCAATAACCTGCATGCTTATATCGTCCCGAATACTTCAGTTTTAAAATAAAGATACAAGACGAATGATATATCGCCTTTATACTAGTTAGTTTGATATTTTGCGTATAAATTTGCCATGCGAAGTTAGTCTTTTCGGCTTAACTAATTTAAAAAGTAATACAGAGATATATGTTTTATTTTTATAAAGAGATTAGTTAAAGAATAAATTCAGTGAAATTTTGCTCGGGACTAGCAAAAGATTAAGTGTGGAGATTTGTTAAGCCCAAAATATACCTAAATTATCATTAGTATTTACATCAGTTTTGCTTCGAATTCATACTATTTATACCTGTTTAGAATACTTTTACTTTCGAATATGTTTCTTTCTTGTAAGGTACCGAAATATTTGGTAAAATCCAAATAGGAACGAAAAGAGGTTAAAAACAGAATAAAAACCCTACAAAAGGAGTCGAAGACGACGAAGATCAAATACGGCAAAGCGAGGACGAGGATAAAGTCAAAGACAACGGAAATTACTCCGTGTTGAGACCACGAATCTCCATTCTCGGTCGCGACATGCGTCGCCAGCTTCTCCCCTTGACATTTCGAAGGCTAAAATATTTGCTTCCCCATTCTCGGCCGAGAATTTACATTCTCAGCAAGTTCAGAAATTCCTAGAGAGCCATTCATACACATTCGTTTTCGACGAAACGTGTTCGTTCGGGTGGATAGAAACGTCCCTTCACATAGGATACGACCATTCACAACGGACATGACACTTCAATCACGACTCTTCAACATCTATAAATAAAGAGTTGATGGAGAGTTGGAGGGAGAGAGAGAAAAAAGAGAAGATTAGTATAGAACTAATGCAGAAATTCTGAGTCAAGCGATTCAGAGTTAGAAGTTCGATTCTGTAAAAAGTAATATGATGTACACACATTGTTTATTAAATAATTACAAACACAGCAGCGTTTAGATTTGTTCATATTAGTTTACATTTTGGTAGTAGCCGACCGTATCTCTATTACGAAGTTACAGCAAGAAGATTTAGTAGAGGATCCGCCCCGGAGTCTGACAAACTCTAACGAAACCCAAGGAAAGGATTGACAACCCGTTCACTTGCAAGCCGTCGAAAGTTTCCATGCTTCTTGTTCTCTGTAAACTTGTATCAAATTCATATTTCATCTAATAAAGTTCATTCTATTCGATAGATTTTTATGTAGCACTTTGGTAAATGATCCGAAGTGAGTTCTGGTGTTTTCATTAAAACGTAGTTGAATTCAAAATCTTTATAAGGAAACTTTGTTGAACACTTAGGCAAATTGATATCATCAGTAGAGTATCAATTTGGTTAAGGTAGCAATCTAACCCGACCGTAGGAGGATTGACTGCAGTTCAAAGCCTTTAAATTAGAGGAATCAACGTTTATTTCATTGTTATAATTTATACAAAGTTTAAAGTTGTTTTCTTTGCTTAATGCAAACGAATACATTTGTTTACTTTTCTAAAGAACTAAACGTTTATGTTTTGTAAATTTATCCTTAAATCAGAAGTGATTTCTAAACATTCGTTATACTCTAATCTAATTCTTACTCTAGCGATTTCAAAACCAAATCCAATTAAACGATTTTACATATTATAAACCTTAAAAGTAAATCTAACTGATTCAAAATAAGTTTTCGTTAAAAAGTGTTCCCCGTGGGTTCGATATCTTTTATTACTATAAGCGTATACCGTGCACTTGCGAAAATCGCTCAATAGTCTTCAAGAACGTAAAAAATCTTAAAGTCTTCCATTCCCAGTGGTTCTCCAAAGGATTCGTAGAGGCTGAGAAACCCTTTTGTGAGTGGATTTCAAAAAATGGCTGGACCAAACTCTTTTCTCTCCCTGGAACCACTTACCCACAGCTGGTCAGAGAATTTTACGCAAATCTAAGGGTTGCCAATGATGATGTTGACCATTTAGTCACCAAGGTCAAAAACAAGGACATCACCATCACTCCGTCCTATCTTGCAAAATTGCTACAGTTGAAGGCAGCCGGATCAGAACTCAAGTGCACGAACGACTACCTGCGCATTGATTACCTTGTTGAGTTCTGTAAAACAAAGAACCACAAAGGAGAAATTGCCAGTACCTGCATGGGTCAGCCTCAGAAAATGGCCCACTATATTCTGACTAACTTCTTGTTCCCCAAGATCAACGCCTCCTCCTCAGCTTCCAATTTTGAGCAATATTTTATCTGGCACATGCTGAACTACAAGCCGCTCAACATGCCCGTCTTTCTCATCGGCGCTTTCCTACGCAGTACCGGGACCCTCAGGATGGGTTCTCTCATCACAAAGATACTTCAGGATCACCAGGTGAGCTTGATAGAAGAAATTGAGATTTCGGGTACGGAAATCACTACAGCAGTGCTGTTCGGCTTAGCCTACAACCAACCTATAAAACCTAAGAAAGGAAAGGGGGCTATGGTTGAAGAAGAACCCGATAAGGAAGATATGGAAGGGGTTGATATGGTTGAAGGGGATAATATGGTTGAAGGAGGACAGGATGTGCTGACCAAGAAAGGAAAGAAAGTTAGGGTTGAAGAAGCACCCGCTGAACGCACTAGGCAGGACAAAAAGAGGAAAGCTGACCAATCCTCAATCAAACACATTAACTCAGCTCTGAAGAAGCTTATGATTGTATCCAGTGCGAAGAAGGCTGCTCTTACTGAGCAAGCTCAAGGAGAACCTAAGTCAGTGGAGAAACAGAAAAGGCAAGTTGAGCCTGAGGAAGAAAGTGAGGAAACTCCTGATCAGCCTTTGAAGAGGAAGAAAACCTCTGGGTTGAAGCCGATCGACGCTAACCCACTCGACTTTGTGATTACAAAGGAATCACACTTCATGTGGAGCCAAGAAATTGATCTAGAGAAGACTCCCTATGATCAGGAGGAAGAACTGAGTGATACTGAGGGTCAGCCTCATGCTGACAAGATGGGTCTTGCTGAGCCGAGTGAGACAGTTGCTACTGAGCCAACTAAAAACCAAGCTGAGTCACCAGTGAAGGACAAGGTTGTGGAAGGCCTTGATGCTGACCTTGGAGTCAACTCTTCCGCTGAGTCCCTTGACTCTATTGCTGCTGACCCCTCACCTCAAAACAACAAGGACAGCACAGGAAAGCGGTTCAAATGCAAAGCTCTGAAACCCCCAGTGATAGACTTATTGGATGAATCTCCGCTGAGGGACCCTATCACTGATCTCACTGGGCTTCAATTCCAGTTCTTCACAGACATCGTTGAACCTTCTCCCGACCAAGTGAAGGAAAAGTAAGCCTCTGTTTCTCGAGCTGAGGAACAAGCCGACCCGAAAGCTTCTAAGGGTCCAATTTCTGCCAACACTTCTGCTCATCCTTCCACTGAGCAAGTGCTCGAAGTCCATGCTGCTCAATCCAACGAGTTAGCAAAGGAAACTCTTCCTGCTCAAGCAAGCTCTGAGTTGCCTCAACCTCCAAATTCTACTCAGCCTCAGACTGACACTGAGTAGGTTAATATCTCTGCTGATCAACCTCTTTCCACTCCTACCAAGCAGAACGAAAACCAGTTAGCACCAGCTGCTGACCTGAATAAAAGTGCAGCTATTGACCAAGCTGGCACTTCCACTTCCGGACAGCACCAAACACCTCCTCCATCCGGTGCTGACAATATTACGGCCGCTGAGCAACACACTGATGAATCCTACATTTATCTGAATGCCTCTGAGTCTTGAAGGAAGATCATTGACTCGGCTCAAGCTCTACTTCACGATATTCATCAGACTCACGTCGAAGCTGCTGGGTCTGTTCCTGCTGAGCCAACCCAAATATCCTCTGTCACTCAACTTCTGGCTGAAATTAAGGGTCTCAAAGAACTAATGAGTGTCATGACATCCTTCGTCTCTCAATAGCCCAAGCAACAATCCATAGTGAAGCTGGCTGAACTCCAGCTGATGATGGTCAATCACATGAACTCCATCCAAGGTCAACTCAATACCTTATGAGCTGCGAACTCAACATCTGCAACCTCTGCTAAGGTCAATCACCTTTTCTCCCAGCTGACCTCTGAGCTGATCGGAGCTCGTGATCTTATCTCCTCTTCTTCTCAATGCTCCATAGAACAGATTGGTGAAGCCATTCGCCTACTCAACTTAAGCAAAGAAGAGATGGACATTGACCAGGTCAAGACCAATGAGATTCTGCAATGCACTCAGTCCACACTTGCGCATGGCCGGCACATAAATGTTCAACGTCAGTCTTATGACACTACGCTGCTCAGGATGTACTATCAATCCTATGCATGGATGATGGAATCGATAACTTGGGTCGGGAAATCTCTAGAGTATCTGCTCAGTATGCTCAGTGCCAACATCAAAATCCCCGCCTCAAGTATGGCCGATGGCGTGCAGGTCTTTAAGGGTCTAAGGGAAAGTACGAGTCAAATGCAGCAGTATTCATTGATACTAACTCGTGATGTTCTCCAAGGGACTTTCTATCCTCCTCTTCCATCTCATGATGCTGGGAAAACGGGGGAGAACAAACAAACAAAGCAAGCTGGAACTCAGTAGAAAACGAGGGAGACAGCCAAGCAACCAGCTGCCGGAACTCAGCAGAAGCCTGGTTCAACTTGACCTGTCCAGGGCAATCCAAGTCAGCAACAAAGAACAGCCAAGGGCAAGGGCAAATAGATTAGAAATAAGTCTTAGTTTATGACTTGTAACTTTATATCTGGCGTGTTCTATTTGTTGAGCTGACTATCTAATATATACGCATCCTTTATCCAAAACTGACTATGTTTATGCGATGCTTACTTGTTGTGTTTATATGCTGATCTGTCATACTTAACTATTCATTGAACAACAAATTAAAACTTGTGAACGTAAAGAACATACAAAGTAAATCATACTCATCATAAACTCTGATACCTATATTTGAAACTGAGTAAAAACTATATGTTCCAAGCATTGACCTACTTCTGAAAACTGACCTTAGGCTCATCTGAATTAGATCTTGGAAGGTCTAGAATTGAACTAAGTCAGTAAAGGCATGTCTTAATTTTACCGGATTAGATCTTAGAAGGTTTAGAGTTGAATTAAGTCAATAGATGCAACCCTTACGGGGGAGTGGTTTCAGAAGAATAAGAAAGGTAAACAATCATGAGGGATGCTCAACACTGAGTTCCTTAATTAATATTTTTGCCAACATCAAAATGGGGGAGTTTGTTGAAACACCTTTCCACATAATTTTGATTTGACAAAATTATTTAAGTTAATCCCATGATTAAGACAATTAAATTTAAGTGCTTTGATTTAATTGTACTAATGAGTTTGTTCAATGTTGAGTAAAGTTTACTAACGAGAACATGAACTAAGTGTTCAAATAAGAAAGACAGAACGAAGTCAGCATGAGCAAAGACACACAGCAGAAGCTGAGTAGAATGTAACTCAGCATCATAAAAGAAAAGTCTTCTTCAGAATAACGCTTGAAGGCAAAAGCCGACCGAAGAAGCTGAGTGGAATGTAACTCAGCATAGATAAAGAAATAGATTGAAGGAAAAGCCGAACGATTAAGCTGAGTATTTGTCAGGACAGCGCCAATGATCCGTTGACTAGAAGACAAAGTCCGACAAAGGTCTGCGCCAATTCAGAAGCCTCGGAATTACACCAAGAGACCTTTTCGAGACGCATGGATCACCTGTCATTTGGCAAGAAGAAAAACCTGGCGCTAGAAGATGAACCTGGCGCAAGAAGATGAAACTGGCAAGCCTGACGCCTGCTAAATTCAGACGACAGGATTGGCTTGCAGATCTAAATGCTGACCAATGAATGACGCAAGAAGACCGTTTGAATTCAACGGATATGTCCGAATTCAAATCATTGAAGCTTCAGATTTTGCTATAAAAGGACAAGTTCATCACTTGGATCCTTTGCCGAATTACAAAAAGAAAAAAAGACAAGCAAGATCTTCACTAAGTTAAAAGATCCAAAAGAGAAGTTGTCTGATTAGAAAAAGCAAGTTCTTACACCCAATTCCAATCATTGTGTAAAAGTCTAGAGTGAATTTATATTCATCTAAAGTGTTCTTCAGTTAGTGAAAACAATTTTGTATCAATCGTAAAGGTTAGAAGAGTGAAGCTGAGTACTCGATTTTAGTACTCAGCGGTAGAGAAAATCTGAGTGTTCGGCTATAGCGCTCAGTAAGATTGAGTAGACGAATAGAGGACGGTACTCTTGCATACTCAATTGCTTTGTAAACGGTTTGTGCTCTACCTTTAAAGAGCTCAGTAGTGGATTGAAAAATCCCGGAAGGATTCTGGGGACTGGACGTAGGCGGTGAGGCTGAACCAGGATAAGTCTGCTGAGTAATCTCTAACCCTTTCTCTTGATATATATATGTATGTGTTGCTTGCTTAAATTACTCAGTATATAATTTGTATAAGTCGACGTTGAGTAATCAGAGTGCTGAGTTGGAAGCTGACCTAAAGTGTTATCTCCTAACTCACAATTGAAACAACTCTAGTCAGTGTTTGATTAAAGCTGTCTCACACTTCACTCAGCCTTGCTGGCCTAAAGCTGAGTTAAATTATCAAACATTCGATTAAGTAAGCCTCATTAAGCGAAAAAGTTATATTAGTTCCTAACCCCCCCTTGGAACTAATCCTATTACATTACACAGGACCAACAAAAAGCACCCCAAGTCAAGTGATATGTTTTGAATATGGATTGATATAACACTGTTAAGACTTGCATGTAACAATGTTTTCTGTCGAGACAGAGAGCTGATCTCACAATCTTTAGATATGTAGATATCTGGACAGTTACATGGATCCAATGAAAGGGTTCATTAGGATTGGGGGCCCGACTTGAGATAACAGGATGGGTAGATTTATCCTTGTCACCTGCTCATCTCATTGGTATTAATAGGTATAAGTAATCCTAAGACTCAAAGGAATGTTAATTAGTGATTCTGGATTATGGAATGTGATGCTTTGATCCTATTGTAACACGATCCATAACAGGGATGACTCTGGGGTGTGTACGGCAGACGTTGGGTATCACAAGAAGTAATTACAGGATAGTTAACATAGGATTGAGCATTTGTCACTCCTGATAAATGGGAGATACGTCCAAGGATCGCTTGTGGAAGACTTGACTCTAAATCCTTGCAAGGTGATAGCTTAAGACTTGAAATGAAGATTTCACTTAACCTATCTAATTGGAGTTAACTCGGCATGTACAAGTAAAACAAACGTCTCGCTATATGTGACTTGACATAATCCATAGTCATAAGATTCTGTTCAAGGATGTAGTTGATAAAGGATCGAATTATATTGTAACTAATACGGAAAGGTCAACGACGGAATCAACCTGTCTTCTTATAGCTCTGGGGGAATGTTTCGGATCTGCCAATCACAGTTTGCATACTCATTCCGTTATACAAAGATTGAATGTAATTTTGAGAAATTAATTTAATGGTTGTATACGGCTAGAAGTAATAAGAACATAATGGGCCACACATAAGACTTGGAACCCAAAAGAGAAACAAATATTAATTAATTGACGGAAGTCCAACTAAGTCCACTAAGGCCCAATAATAGAGGGGGGCGATTTTTATGTGTAGGGCCATATAAGGAATTAATTTAAATTCGGACAATTATAATTAGATTATGATTATGAATTAAATTAATTATAGGATAAATAAGTTAGGAGGTTTATTGAGATTAAATTGCTCATAATTACTATCCTATCAATACGTTATTATTATCTTTATATTTAGATATAATTATAGATAATAATACTAAGAGTATTATTCCGAATATATCTCTTATTCAATAACCTAATTCTATCTAACTAGGGTTTAGATACGAGAGGCTATATATACCCCCTGCTACTGAGAATTTCGGCCAACCCTAGTCCTTCCAAAGAGAGAGAAATTTCGACCCCCACTGTTGAGGATGAGATTTCCACCGCTTGCTTCCGTTCAATTGATTTTATCTCTTTCTCTTTATCATTGATCTTGTGTTGATTAACTAGAGGCAATCTATTTTGGTTGCTATACTTTGGTTGAATTCTAATTAATTTGATCTTGTGTTTTGTCTTGTGCTCGTGAACTCGGATCTAGAGTTGAGGACACTTCGCTAGCAATAGTAGATAGTTCTTCAGAAAGGTATTTCCTTCTATCCCTCTTTATATGAAATAACGATTAACGGATCTTGGTTAAAGGAAATAGGTTAAAATTTTATATTTCCGCTGCCAAACGTTTGCATATTTTCCTTCAACATAAAACTCCAGAAATCATTAGTCCAAAGGCTAAATTGACCCACCAGTCTTTAGATTTGAGCAAAAACTCCTTTTAGTGTGACCTTTGGTGGATCAATTAGCCAAAATAAATAAGGTGAAGTTCAAGTGTGTGCTATTTTGGCGATATTTTGCCTAAAAACACTTAGAAATGTCTAATAAGTACAAAAGGTAATAAAACGAGTGTGAAAACTAAACAACGGATACAAATGCATAAAAGTGCGAGAAACACTCACTTATTTGTCAAAAACTAATTAAAACTACCATAAAAACCGTACCTAAAGATAGGGTTTTTGACCCCTATCAATGCCAACTAGCCCTTAACATGTTGTGGGCCATTACTAATCAAGCATAGATTTAGAAATTCTTGGTAGCAAAGAACCAACTAGATCGGTTATTAGAGTAGGAAGAGATGTCGTTGCTGTAAGGGAAATTAGACAAGTCTAAACACATCGGAACTATAAAATTTTATCTATTTTTATCTATTTCCTTTTTCCCAATTCGTTAATCGTTATTTCATATAAAGAGGGATTAAACATATGTACCTTAGTTGATGAACTATCTACCATTGCAAATGAAGTGCCTACATGGATGTCACGTCAATCACGAACACAAACAAAAACCAAAACCAAAACCAAAAGTTAGTAATCAACCAAATAGCAATTAAGTATAGATTGCCTCTAACGATATCCATAAAAATTAAGAAACGGATGGAACGGAGGAAATAATTCAGTCGAATGAGAGAAGAGAAGAAATCCTATTTCTATTACTGTGTTGGCCGAAAATCTCAAGGTAATGGGATCTATTTATAGTGCTCAATTAATTGAATCCCAATTCAATTAGGTTTAGTTAATTAGAATCCTAACTATATTAGGTATTCTATTAAATAATAATTGTATTTATCAAACATTATCTTATATCAAATATAATATATATTTAATAAATATTATCCTAATTACATTAGGATAATTAATTAGATTAGGATAATAATAATATAGATATATAATCACATTATACTATCTAATTAACATTATTCTTTTAATTGATTTAACCATAAGTATAACCTAATTATATTTATCTAAATAAATCAATTAATCATCCTAATTTATACACTATAAATTTCGGGCCCCCTATGCCTCCCTCTTAAATTACCATTCCGTCCTCCGGTCTTAATTTTATGTGTGACGCATTAGGTTCTTACCACAGCTAGCCGTATATATTTATTTAAATTAATTTAACCAAACTAATTAATCCTAAACATATAACGGAATGAGTGCGCATATTGTTCTATCAGAATCGTCCCATTCCCCTATAGCGATAAGAAATCAGGTTGATTCTGACGTTTACCTTTCAGTATTAGGTCCAGTATAATTCCATCTTTCATCAGCTATATCCTTGGATGAATCCGTAACTATGGAATATGTAAAGTTACATATAATGAGACGTCTATACTGTTGAAACACCGTTCCACAAGATTTTGATTTGACAAAATCATCCATGATTAAGGGACAATTAAATTTAAGTGCTTTGATTCAATTGTGCTAATCTGTTTGTTCAATGTTGAGTATAAACTTAAATACAAAAAGATATAAAAAGTAAGACAGGACAAAGTCAGCATGAGAGCAAAGATCAAACTGAGTAGAATCGAACTCAGTACCAAAGAATAGAAGCCTGAAGTTCAACAAAGCTAAGTGGAATGGAACTCAGCTTCAGAAGCCCTCTCACTAGTTGTCGTGCAAAACAAAACTGAACTCATCATAAGAGTTGACAACGAACAAAGTAGAGGACGAGTAAATCTTCAGGACAGCATGAGAGATCCGTTCACTAGAAGACAAAGACTGCCAACCCTCTGCGCCAATAATAAAAATCTCGAAATTACGCAAAATCCAAATTCCAAGATGAATGGGTCAATTGTCCGTGGCTAAAAGACGAACTGCCGCAAAAAGACAAAGTCTGCAGGAAAAAGACAAGCCTGACGTCTGAAGAATTCAGGATTCAAGATTGGCCTGCACATCTGAAGCTGACCAGAGATTTGTCCCCTAAAAGAGCCGTTTTGGACTCAACGGACAAATCAATTTCAAATGATTTGTTTCCTACATTTCAACTATAAAAGGGACAAAGGTTTCATTTGGAACATTGCCGATTTACAGAAAATTAGAAGTGAGAAAGATACAAATCCAAAGCACTCAAAAACAAGAAAAAGATCTTACACCAAACTTCCATTCTTTGTGTAAATGCTAGATTGATTGTTTGTAATCATCTAAAGTGTTCTTTGTTTGAAAGGGAACAAGTTCTTATCAATTGTAATATTGAGAGTGTATGCTGAATGCTCGGTGTTGAGTACTTAGTGGTAGAGAAAATCTGGGTGTTCGGTTATAGCATTCAGTAGGAGTTGAGTAGACGAATAGAGGAAGGTACTCTTGCATATTCAACTGCCTTGTAAACGGTTTGTGCTCTACCTTTAAAGAGCTCAGTATTGGATTCTAAAAGCCCGGAGGACTCTGGGGACTGGACGTAGGCAGAGAGGCCGAACCAGGATGAGTGATACTGAGTAATCTCTAACTCTCTATATATATATATATATATATATATATATATATATATCTGTATGTGTTGTATGGTAAAATTACTCAGCATCTAAACTGATTAAGCTGAATCTGAGTAAATTAGAGTGCTAAATTGAAAGCTGACCTCTGTAAGTGTCAATTCTCAACTCACAAGTAAAACAGTTCTAGTCAATATCTGACTAAAGCTGTCTTATGCTAAATTCGGCCAAGCTGACCAAAGCTGAGTTGACAAACTTACCAAAACTGTCAAGTCAGCATAAATAATTAACGAAAAAAATTATATTAGTTCCTAACCCCCCCTTTGGAACTAATCACACGGGACCAACAAGTGGTATCAGAGCCTAAGCTCACTACTCAAAGATATAACTATCTTGAGCGGATCCCCATAAATGGCTGAGAACAGCACTCGTTTCCTTCCAGGAAACCAAACAACATAGATATTCCCTGAGGGATTATCAATTACTAGGCCTCCCCTATTCTTTGGGTCTAATTATACATTCTGGAAGAATAGGATGAAAAACTTCATTCAAGCCATAAACACGAGTGCATGGCTTGCAATTGTTCAAGGTCCACATGTGCCATATAAAACTGTTAACAATGAGAAAGTTGTTAAGAGCGAAGCTGAGAGGACAGAGGATGACCTTAAAAAATTACAAAATAATGCTTCGGCTATAAATATGCTTCACTGTGCTTTAGATGCTGCAGAATACAATAAGATTTCAGGTTGTGAGTCAGCACAGGAGATTTGGAAGAAGCTGGATGTGACTTATGAAGGCACAAGTAAGGTTAAGGAGTCCAAAGTCAATCAGCATATGAGACTCTACGAGCTGTTCGAGATGAATGAGAACGAAGACATCTCTGAAATGAACTCAAGATTCACAAACATCATAAATGAGCTCAAAAGACTCGGAAAGAACTTCACTGAAGAGGAACATGTGAAGAAAATCCTGAGAAGTCTGCCTAAGAGCTGGCAAGCAAAGAAAACAGCTGTAGAAAAAGCTCAGGACTTGACTACCTACAAATATGATGAGCTGATCGGATCCTTACTGACCCATGAGATCTCTATGAAAAACTTTGAAGCTAAAGAAAAGTCCGAAGATAAGAAACAGAAATCACTAGTGATGAAAGCTGACTCCACAGAAGCTGAGTCAACTGATGATGAGGAAATGGCTATGTTCACTAGAAAGATGAAGAAGTTGTTCAGAAGAAATGACAAAAACAGCAAACGGCCATACAAAAGAGGTGATAGGTACAAAGCTGAGTCCAGTGACAAATATAAGAAGGACAGCTCCAAGTCTGTCACATGTTTTGAGTGCCACCAAACTGGGCACATCAAGTCAATCTGCCCAAACCTCAAAAGGGATAAGAAGGGAAACAAGAAAGCAATGGTAGCAACATGGAGTGACAGTGATAAGTCAACATCATCCGAAGCTGATGCAAATGAAACGACAAACATATGCTTCATGGCCGATGATGCTGATCACTCTCAATCTGAGCAAGCTGACCTCTCTAATGAAACTGACCAGGAGGAACACAACAATGAGGTAACATCCTTACTTTTGCTTAGAAACGAAATGGTAAATGCCCTGGGTGATTTATATACACTAACTAAGAAGTGTAACAAGAAAATCAAATCACTCAGCAGGCGGTGTGACGAGATTGAAGAGGTCAAGCTGAGTGATCTCAGATATCTCCTCCAAGACAATTCAGATTTACATAGCAACATTCAAATAATGCATAAGTTTGTCACGGAGGTCCAATCTGAGTCAAAGAAACTTAGAAAGGACGTTACAACCCTACAGAGTCAAGTAAAAGGTTTAAATAAAAATAAATCCCATGCTGAGTACGCAAGTACTAGTCAGCATAAACAGTTCACCCAGTGTGACTGTTGCGGAAAAAGGGGACACACAAAAGATGTGTTGTGGTTCAACAAGCGGATTGTCCAATGTGACTTCTGCAGAAGAAAAGGACATACCACTAAGGTATGTTGGCATGCTCAGCATAACAATGCTGACCACACTCAGCATCACCCTCAAAGGGTAATTTATTGTGACTTCTGTGGTAAAAATGGCCACACTATAAAAGTATGCCGTCACAAACTAAAATATGACTTTGCACCTGTTTATACTAACAAGAAAGGACCCAAAAAGAATTGGGTACCTAAAGATGAATAGTTTAAAATGCAGGTCAGCTTGACATGCGTGGAGAAGTCAAAACTTTGGTACATAGATAGCGCATGCTCAAGGCACATGACGGGTGATGAAACACAATTCATCACACTAGAGCTTAAACGAGGTGGTAATGTAAGCTTTGGAGACAATAAGAAGGGTAAGATAGTCGGATCAGGTACTATCGGAGGTAACCCAACTATTGAGTCAGTCTCCCTAGTTAAAGGTCTCAAATACAATCTGCTGAGTGTAGCTCAGCTTTGCAAGAGCGGCAGAAAGGTTGTATTTGATGATACTAAGTGTCAAGTACTCGAGGGAAATACAAATGAATTGATTTTAACTGCCCCTCGTGTAGACAATGTATACATGCTAAATTTAGAAAAACAGTTTTCTAAAAACATATGCTTAGTGTCTAAAGAGGATAACTCCTGGCTATGGCATAAAAGACTTGGGCATGTCAGCATGGACCTTCTTGCCAAATTAGCTAGAAAGCAATTAGTTGAGGGCTTACCCAAATTAAAATTTGAAAAAGATCAATTGTGTAAAGCTTGTCAGCAGGGCAAACAAACAAAGAAGTCATTTCAAAGTAAAAACATTGTCTCAACTAAGAGACCATTGGAATTACTACACTTGGATCTTTTCGGACCTATCCAGCCACTCAGCTTGGGAGGTAAGAAATTTTCCTTGGTCATTGTAGACGATTTCTCTCGGTATACTTGGATCATCTTGCTGAGTAGCAAGGATGAAACTTTTGAGATGTTTACCACATTGATTAAAAAGCTTGAAATTGACAAAGACCTAAGAGTAGCTCATATTAGAAGCGACAATGGTGGAGAATTAAAAAATCAACAGTTTGATGAATTCTGTGAAACCAGTGGTATTGACCACAATTTCTCTGCTCCTAGAACACCTCAACAGAATGGGGTTGTTGAAAGGAAGAACAGAACAATTGTCGAAATTGCTAGAACCATGCTGAGTAAAAATAGGCTTCCAAAGTATTTCTGGGGTGAAGCTGTCCACACAACATGCTATATTCTCAATAGGGCTCTAGTTAGACCTATTCTCAAGAAAATCCCATATGAACTTTGGAAAGGACGAAAGCCCAAACTTGGCTACTTTCGTGCCTTTGGGTGTAAATGTTATATACTCAACACGAAAGACAATCTAGCTAAATTCGACGCCCAAAGCTGACGAAGCAATCTTTTTAGGGTACTCAACAAACAGTAAAGCATATAGAGTCTATAATAAAAGAACTCAAGTTGTAGAAGAGTCTGTACATATTGAGTTCGATGAAGCTGACCCTGCAGGAAAATTAGCTCAGCTCGAAGAAGATGAACCAAGCTCAGCTTCCGCTGATCAACTAGAAGCCTCTGTGTCATCAATACAAGGGCTAATCTGTAACACCCAATTTTTAAAAACCATCAATATGTAGACAATAATACATTTCTATTCAACGTATCATCAAATTGATGCTCACAAGCCAATAAAATCCTTTATGAAATAAAAACAAACACGTAAGAACTGATGACTCTACATACTGGCCGATCCAAACGAGCATCACGAAGCATTTAATGACATTAACCTGAAAAGAAAACTGGTGGAGAGTGGGGTGAGCTTGGAGGCTCAGTAAGATGGCTAACTATATACATAGTACAACCACACACGCATACAATTCAGTTTACATGCATTTAATATTTATTAGTTATCAAGCAAAATATTCAATAATTAATATTATTATTAATTTATTCAAAGGGCCCTGCTTACTCTAGTCTAGTAATACCCAATGGTTGCTTGGCCAATAAAAATCATATCCTGGGATACCCTGTCGTAACAAATACCCGGTATCCCGTCTTCTAGGTACCCTGTCGTAACAAATACCCGGTACCTTAACACCCTGTCGTAACAAATACCCGGTGTTTATATTTCACGTGATCACAATATTCTTTTTTTTCTCATTTCAATCGCAACCATTGAATATACTATCCTAGTTTAAGCTTTTATTCTCATATCTCTGATATTTTCTAGAGTCCGATTCACATTTACCATATATATATTTCTCATTCTCATGCCATCATCATCAATGTCATTATCAAATATTTTTCTACCAACATGATCATCATTAACGTACCATATAGACATGTCAAACACATAGATCAAACCAATTACACAATTTATATCAATTAGTCAGTATAACAACAAATATACAATCAAAGGTACCATATATTTAATTAACTACTCACATTCATTAGAAGTATAACAGTCAATTACAATAGACATACAAACAAGCAAACAACGAAGAACTACGTATATAATTAACCACTTACCTCTATTCCGAAAGACAACAGTAAATTAGCAAGCGATGATGATCTATCTTCAATTGATACATCGTTTCCTATCCCCAAACCATAAAAAGAAATTTTCCAGAATATAAATGTGGTGGTTTGCGGCCTCCCTTCCCAAAAGAAATAAGTTCCATATATATATATAGGTAGGATAAGAAGTTTACCCTAATTAAAATTGGTTTAAAAGGAACCATTATTGTTTTTTTTCTTTTTTAATAAACATAAAGATATAATAGATTTGTTCAACCACTAATACAAAGTAATTACACTTACTTTCCGTTCTCTTCCACTTAGCATTAGGAAGATCTTTATTTATTTATTTATTTATATTATATATATCTATCTATCTATTTATTTATTTATTTATATTATATATATATATATATATATATATAAAGCATTAGTAAGATTTAAATATTAATTTACTACCTTTTAAATAAAATACGAAATTACTATAGAATATTTTTTTTCAAATATAAATATATAATAATATTTTCTTCTAGATAATTAATTATCTTAAAATTCTATTTATGTATGAATATAATAATATTTTTTTTGCGGGCGTTACATAATCAAAGGTAAGCAAGAAGTTGAAATTACATTTGCTGACCAATCTATTCCTGTAGAGATTGTAGAAACACCTGTTCCAAATGACTCAACATTACCCAAGGAAATAAAAATTCCAAGAGGACACTTAGAGAAATCCATTCTTGATGCTGCTGACAACAAGTTGATGACAAGAGATCAACTTAGGAAGTTCCTCAGCAATGTCGCCTTCGTCTCAATGCATGAGCCAAAGAATTTCGCTGATGCTGAGCACGATGAATATTGGATCAATGCTATGCAAGAAGAGCTTGATCAATTCACCAGAATGAGGTATGGGATTTAGTGCCTAAGCCTAGGAATCAAAAGCCCATAAGAACTAAGTGGGTCTTTAGAAACAAACTTGATGAGCATGGAAACGTAGTCAGAAACAAAGCTCGACTTGTAGCCCAAGGCTATAGTCAGCAAGAGGGTATTGACTATGCTGAAGCTTTTACACCAGTTGCTAGGCTAGAAGCTATACGTATATTGTGTGCTTGTGCTAGTTTTATGAACTTTAAATTATACCAAATGGATGTTAAAAGTGCATTTCTTAATGGCTTTATAAACGAGGAGGTATATGTTAATCAACCTCCTGGGTTTGAAGATCCAAAATTTCCAAACCATGTTTATAAACTCAAGAAGGCCATGTATGGCCTGAAGCAAGCTCCAAGAGCTTGGTATGAGAGGTTGACAAACTTCTTGCTGACCAGGAACTATGTTAGAGGAAAAGCTGACACAACCTTGTTCATTAAGAAAAAGGGTAAACATACCCTACTTGCACAAATTTATGTAGATGATATAATATTTGGTGCTACTGACGAATCTTTGTGTAAAGAGTTTAGCAAACAGATGCAAACTGAGTTTGAGATGTCCATGATGGGTGAACTCAACTTCTTTCTTGGACTTCAAATTAAGCAAGGTAAGAATGGCATCTTCATAAGTCAGTCCAAGTACACCAAAGAAATGTTAAAGAAATTCGATATGGAAGATTGCAAACCCATATCAACCCCTATGGGTACTGATATTGTCCTATGCAAAGATGAGAAGAGTAAGCCAATAGATAGTAAACTTTATCGAGGTATGATAGGCTCCTTACTTTATCTCACGGCTAGTAGACCTGATATACAGTACTCAGTATGTTATTGTGCAAGATATCAAGCTGACCCCAGGGAATCTCACCTAATTGCTGTAAAAAGAATTTTTAGATATTTGCAGAGCTCAGTTGATGCAGGTTTATGGTATCCAACCTCAAATGACTTCACACTGATTGGATATACTGATGCTGACTATGGACGAGATAAGCTAGAACGTAAAAGTACTTCAGGAGGATGTCATTTCCTTGGAAGCTATCTAGTATCTTGGTTCAACAAGAAGCAGTCATCAGTAGCCTTGTCTACAACTGAAGCTGAGTACGTAGCTGCTGGAAGCTGTGTTGCACAAGTTTTATGGATTAAGCAGCAGTTTGAGGATTATGGAGTAAAAATCGAAACAATAGAGATCAAATATGACAACAAAAGTGCCATTGATCTGTCAAAAAATCCAATCCAAAACAGCAGGATGAAGCATGTCAGCATAAGGCATCACTTCATCAGAGATCACGTACTAAAGGGTGAGATCAAGCTAACCTATGTGCCAACAGATGAACAGCTTACAGATATCTTCACCAAGCCATTGGCTCGTGAACAATTCAACATACTAAGGGAAGCTATCGGTATGTCTAATCCTCTTCAATAATTCTATGTGAAAAATTGAATGTTGAGTGATTATCATGCTGAGTTAATTCAAAATTAGTAACTACTACATACTGAGCTTAAAATATAGAAAATCACCCTATGCTGAGTAGATATACATGTTGAAGTGATTATCCTATGCTAAGTTACTAAGAGAAGAAATTCATCTACATAGAACTAGGTACTTAGCATCACAAACGTTCCATATTCTAGTAAAACTTAGTAAAACCCACTTGCACCATTTAATGCAAACACGTGTAATAAAAAGGGCATCTGGGATAACGTAAGCAATAAAGGCAAAGCCCATGCGCCGAACGTGTCATAAGTGATAGAATCTCTATCGATTGAATGTCCCAAGGGAAAAACGGCTAGTCCAACGAATAGGATCGATTTAAAATCTCTATAAAAGGTGGAAGATTTCCCACTTAATCATCTTTACGCTTGAATCCTTTGGCATTCCAATCTCTCTCTCTCTCTCTGAATTTCAAAATCCCTCGAAAAACTCTAAGAAGAAAATGTCAAAACCTCAGAATGTCTCCGGTGGTGATTCCGGCAAACATCACACCGATGAAAATCCAAAATATCCTCCACAGCTTAACCAAACTCCAAACAAAAACCCTCAAGCTGACCCAGCAAACTCTTCAAAGAAGCCCAAGGAAAGGAACATGGTCAAGGTCCACAAGAAAGTCAACAATCTGGAAGTTCTGAAATGCAAATGGTTCTCTTCCAGCTTCATCACCGCTGAAAAACCCTTTTGTGAGTGGATTGAGAAGAATGAATGGGTGGGACTCTTCTCTCACCCTGGGAAAACCTATCCTAGGTTAGTTAGGGAATTCTATTCCAATCTTCATGTTGACGAAGAAGATGCTGACTACTTGGAAACTTCCGTCAAGGGCCATAAGATTACAATCACCCCATCTTACCTAGCAACCTTACTCAACCTGCCAGAAGAAGGAAAAGAGTTTAGAACAACCAAAGAAACGCTTGACCATGTCAAAGGATTCTGCAAACCAGAGAATCACAAAGGAGAGATACCCAGCACCTGTATGGGGCAAAATCAGAAGATGGCTCATTACTTACTGACCAACTTCATCTTCCCAAAACTCAGCTCAGTATCATCGGCCTCCAATTTCGAGCAGTGCTTCATATGGCACATGCTAACCTACAACCCACTCAACATGCCGGTATTTCTAGTGGGAGCATTTCAACGAGGAGGTAAGATACTCAGACTGGGCTCCCTAATCACTAAAATCCTCGAAGACCAGAAAATAGAAACGATCAATGAAACTCAGAGTTTGGGAAATGAAATTACAGCGACTCTGCTGTTAGGGTTAAAATTCAATCAGCCTTTGAAGGGGACTGAAGATGCTGAGGAAGATGAAGAAGAAAATGATGCTGAACAGGAAGTGGAACCAAAGAAAGGAAAGAAAGTTGTTGATGAGTCCTCTGAGCCAGCAAAGACAAGGAAGAAGAGAAAAGCACTTGAAACGTGCTCAAAAGATGTTGATACTGTCACAAGGAAGGTACGAGCTGTTGGGGTTTAGTGTCCTATAGACAATTGTTCTAGGATACAAACTTAATGTAAATGAATTGTTCTTTATATCATTTGTTTTAATGAGATATATGTTTTGCAACTATATAAAGGCAATCCCTTTTAAGCACTAAATAAAGTCTAATAAAAGGAAATCCGTAAGTTTATTTAAAGTGATTATAAAGTGTTCATACAAGCATGAAGTGAGACAAAACTTTATAATAAACTGATAAACTTAAAACCACCCCAAGTCAAGTGATATGTTTGGGATTGATATATCACTGTTGAGACTTGTATGTAACAATGTCTTCTGTCCGACAGAAAGCTGATCTCACAAGCTTCATATATACAGATATCTGGACAGTTACATAGATCCGATGAAAAGTTGTTCATTAGGATTGGGAATCTGATTTGAGATAACAGGATGGGTAGATTCATCCTTGTCACCTGTTCATCTCATTGGTATTAATAGGTATAACTAATCCTCAGACTCAAAGGAATATTAATTGGTATTCTGGATTACGGAATGTGACGCTTTGACTCTGGTGTAACACGATCCTTAACAGAGATGACTCTGGGGTGTGAATAATAGACGTTGGGTATCACAAGAAGTGATTGCGGGATCGTTATATATTGGATTGAGCATTTATCACTCCCGATAAATGGGAGATACATCCAAGGATCGCTTGTGGAAGACTCGACTCTAAATCCTTGCAAGGTGATAGCTTAAGACTTGAAATACAGATTTCACTTAACCTATCTATTTGAGTTGACTCGGCTTGTACAAGTAAAACGAACGTCTCGCTATATGTGACTTGACATCATCCATAGTCATAAGATTCAGTTCAAGGATGTAGTTGATAAAGGATCGAATTATACTGTAACTAATACGGAAAGGTTAACGACAAAATCAACCTGTCTTCTTATAGCTCTGGGGGAATGATTCCGGACTTGCTAATCACATACTCTGTACATCATTCCGTTATGCAAAGATTAAATATAATTCTTTGAAAATTATTTAATAACGTTGCATACGGCTAGAAGCAATAAGAACCTAATGGGTCACACATAAGACTTGGAACCTAAAAGAGAGATAGATGTTAATTAATTGATGGAAGCCCAATTGAGCCCAATAAGGCCCATGGACCAAGGGGGTCGAAATTCATGTAGATAAAATACATGAATAATTAATTTGATTTTATTAATTCTAATTAGATTAGGATTATGAATTAAATTAATTAAGAGATAAATAAGTTAGGAGTTTTAATTAGATTATAATACTCCTATTATTATCCAATAAGGTTATTATTATTATCCTTAATATATTAGATATATAATGAGATAATAATTAGGAATTCTATTCCGAATTGAATTCCTATTCAGTAACCTAATTCTATCTAACTAGGGTTTAGATACAAGAGATTATAAATACCCCACCCTATGGGATTTTCGAAAAAAAAAACTAGCTAATCCCCTATTGAGATTTTCGAAATCCACCCTAGTGCAAGAGAGAGAAAATTCGACACCCCTAGTTCGAGGACGATATTTCTCTACGGCTTCCTTCCGATCAATTGATTTCATCTATTTCTTTTATCCTTGATCTTGTGTTGATTAGTTAGAGGCAATCTACTTTGGTTGTTATTCAACGGTTGATTCTAAATTAATCTTTCCGTGTTTTATTTCGTGTTTGGGAACTCGGAGAAGAGTTGTGGGCACTTCATTAACAACGGTAGATTGATCATCAAAAGGTAATTCTTCTTATCCTTCTTTATATGAAATAACGATTAACGGATCCTAGGGTTAAATGGAAATAGGTTAAAAATTTTATATTTCCGCTGCTATACCTTAGCCTAATTTCCAACAGTGGTATCAGAGCCATCGTTAAATCCGTTATTTCATATATGAAAATTTAGAAGTTTTCAATAGGATTGAATAAATATTTATAGTTAGGATTAATTAACAAATTGTTTTGATTAATTAATTCTAAGGATAAATAAGTTTTAATTAATTGTTAATTAAAATTGATTATGCATATGTTCCTAATTATTTTGGTTGATAATCATTGTAACAAAAATCTATTAGTTTTATAGTTAGATTGATAAAATCAGTTTTATTAATCCTAAAGATAAAACAGGAAATCTATAGTAGGTTTTCCTATTTTCTGAAAATCGTTTTAGAACTGATATATATATATATATTTAAAATTGTTATTATATATAAAAAAAATATATACGACAGCAGCCCGAGTCGCGCCTCGCGGCGCGACTGGCCGCTGTCGCGCGGCAGCAGCCGCGTGCGGCGCCCGGCCGCCGCTGCCGCAAGGCAGTGGCGTTCCAGCCGCCCTAGGGCTGCTGCCAATTGGCAGCAGCCCACTCTCGGGCCCGGCCCGAGACCCACTTGATTTTAAATTGTTTAAAATCGTTTTTATATTTAAATATATATGTTTCAGAAATTGATAGTTTTCTGTTTTGATTATCGAATGAAAATTTGTTTAAAAGTTTGTTTTACCAATTTGTAAATCAAAATGTTAAATGAATTAAAATCAAAAATAATTGGGACGTGCATAATTAAAGTTTTGTATAGTTATATTAATCTAAAAATTAATATAAAAGATACGAAACTATTAGAAGTAAAATTGGATGAAAGTTAATTTGATAAGTTAATGTGATTAACATAAATATTACATAAGATAGTTATGTAATCAACCAATTAAATTTATTTAATTGAGTCTATGCATATTTGGAGTTATGGACATATTTGGACCCTCTTTTAGTCTTTTGGTATTTTTGAAATAGGGCCTGCGAGTCCTGCCTTTCTACTATCTATTGTAATTTCTCCTCTTATCTGATTCCCTTCAATTCAATTGAAGTTTTCTTTAGTAGTATAGAAATTAATATGTAATTTCAAGGCGCCATGGAGAAGACGGAGGACCTAAAGAGAAATATGTAATAGTTAGTATTTCCTTAGGTTTGCCCTTTTATTCCGTCTCTGGCTCGACGGAATAATTTAGATGATATGTCCATAACGCCAATGTATGTGAATGTATGTGTCTGATGTATGCTAAAGCAAATCAAGACTAAGTTAGATTATGAAACCTAAAATAAAATCCCTCATTAAAAAGTTAAGTAAATAAGCAAATTATTAAAATCGGTTGTCCCTCCCTAATATTATAATTCAGTCGGCAGTACTGAGGGCCTTTGGGTTGTTGAGTAAACTCAAGCTCGGGGTCTTACGGTAACACCTGAATTATCAAAAATCATTTTTCATGAATATGGGGTAATACTTAAATTAGATTATGATAATTGGATTAGTAAACTCATGTTGTCATAAATTAATGGGCAATACGGTTGGGATTAATATGAATAGCATATTAGTTACTAATGTGGTTAGTAACCCAATAACCTAGGAATCACATTAAAGATGTGATTGATTACATGAATCTACCTAATGAATGAGACTAGCTTGTTGAGTAAACTCAAGGCGAAATCTCAGGAGTTAGGATCCTAGCTCACTAAAGGATTTGTGAAATTCTTCGAATTAATATGGAGGGCTATTAATTTGGAAAAATAGTGGGAGCAATCTAAAATAAACTAAAAGGCCTATAATTTTAGATTGATATACTTTAAGCAAATGAATGACATGCGTTTACTCTTTCTCACTCTCAGGTTTAATTAAACACACTCTTAAAATCATGACTAACACCAATCTGCAAAACATTCTTACCGATAACAAATTGAATGGTTCAAACTTCACCGACTGGTATCGCAACCTCAAAATTGTTTTGAAGTTCGAGAGAAAAGGGTATGTACTTGATACACCGATACCCCCTTACCCAACGGATGATGCTCCCTACCAAGAATTTTATGCTTACTTGAAGCATAAATCTGACGATGATCAAACGGGAGACATCATACTTGCATCCCTGACATCGGAAGTTAAAAGGCAACTACATTTAGATATGGATGCCTATTCCATGGTCAAGCACCTAAACGAGTTATTTGTGAATGAAACTCGGTGCGAGCGCTTCGAAATAACAAAGGAGTTATATAAAAGCAAGATGCAGGTGGGCACATCTGTAATGGCACACTGTGCCAAGATGATCAGCCTTATCACCAAGTTTTCTAGTATTGGAGATGCGATGGACCATGAACTAAGTAAAAACTTACTTCTTCAGTCCCTCCCCGAGAGTTACTCATAGTTCATCATGAACTACCAAATGAGTGGCTTACAAACTGTTGGTCCCGTGTGATTAGTTCCAAGGGGGGGTTAGGAACTAATATAACTTTTTCACTTAAGTGTATGCTGACTTAGTTATTTTTTCGAGTTTGTCAACTTATCTTTTGGTCAGCTTGGCCAGATATGCTATAAGACAGCTTTGGTCGGATATTGACTAAAGTTGTTTTATTTATAAGTTAGATATGGACACTCTTGGAGGTCAGCTTCTAACTTAGCACTTGAAATTACTCAGAGTCAACTTTAAACAATTTTATATGCTGAGTAAACTTCACACTTAACACATGCACATATATATATTGAGAGAGAGTTTAGAGATTACTCAGTATCACTTATCCTGGTTCGGCCTTTCTGCCTACGTCCAGTCCCCAGAGTCCTCCGGGATTTTAGAATCCAATACTGAGCTCTTTAAAGGTAGAGCACAAACCAATTACAAGGCAGTTGAATATGCAAGAGTACCTTCCTCTATTCATCTACTCAACTCCTACTAAGTGCTACAGCCCAGCACCTAGATTTCTCTACCACTGAATGTTTACAACCAAACACTCAGCACTACACTTTCAATTTTACAATTGATAAACACTTGTTCCTTTTCAAATAAAGAACACTTTAGAAGATTACAAGTAATCACTCTAGCATTTACACAAGGAATAGAAGATGGGTGTAAGATTTCTTTTTGTATCTAAGTGCTTTTGTATCTTTTCTCTCTTGTATTTTTCTTTTTGTAATTCGGCAATGATCCAAGGATTTTGATTGTCCTTATATAGGAGAAAATCTGGAATCGGATCATTTTGAAATGATGTAGCCGTTAATGTTAAAACGGCTCTTTTAGGGGACATATTCTGGTCAGTTTCAGACTGTTTTGGCCATTCGCTTCCTCTGCATTTCTTCAGACGTCAGGCTTGTCCTCTTGCGTCTGGCTTGTCTTTTTATGTCAGTTGTCCTTTACCAATAATTCATTGACCCATACTTCTCGGAATATGTCTTATGTGTATTTCCAAGGTTTCAATTATTGGTGCAGAGGGGCGGTAATCATTGTCTTTTAGCAAACGACTTTTTCATGCTGTCCTGAAGAATCACTCAGCTTCTACTGCGTAAATTATTGTCATCGGCAATTTCTAAGCTGAGTATAATTTTAGTCAGCTCAGCTTCGTGAGGCAGTTGTTGTGGGCGTGTATGCCTTGGTCTTTTGATGCTAAGTTTGATTCCACTCAGCTTGACATTTTAGGCTTCTATGCTGACCTCTTCCTGTCTTACTTTTTATATTTATCCTTATTTATATTTATACTCAACATTGAACAAACGGATTAGTACAATTAAAATAAAGCACTTAAATTTAATCGTCTCTTAATCATGGATGATTTTATCAAATCAAAATCTTGTGAAAAGGTGTTTCAACAAACTCCCCCATTTTGATGTTGGCAAAATGCATAATTATGGAACTCAGTTTTGAAATTCCCCATGATTGATTTATTTTTCATATTTCTGAAATTTCTCCCCCGTAAGGGTTGCATCTGTTAATTTACCTCTTAAATCTTTCAAGATTTATTTGAGACAAACTAAGAATGTGTGTACTGACTAGATTTAGTTCTAATTTATTTTGAGTCTAGGTCAGCTTTCAGAAATGCTTGAGTACTCAGTTTGGTTTACTCGTTATTATGTATACTGAGTATTTGTTTGTTCAATTTGCTTACGTTAATGTGTATTGACAAGCATGGTATTGGAACAGAATTAAAGAGTTCATTTGATAGAATGAAACATACACATACACAATACTTGTGCCCACAAAGTAGAAAACAAAAAACTTAAGTTTCACTTGTGCTTCAAACACAGCCTTAACCCTTTCTTCTTTTCTCACTCTAAGGCCTTACCCTTTCCTTTCACTTTGCTTCCTGATGCACCTGTCTTTTGTTGAGTTCCAGCTTGAGTTCTCTCCCCCGTTTTGCCAGCATCGGGTTTATAGACAAAGGTGTCATTTCTTGCAGCTGAGGATAGAACATTGGAATATCGTTGTAAACGCTTCGTGCTCTCACTCAAGCCATCTATCACCGGAACGCAATCATCTCGAACATTTTAAGGAACGGGGATGGACCCAGTGATCAGGTTGATAATACACTCATGGGACTTACTAAGCCAAGTAAGGGAGCTGGTGATCTGAGCAAAGGATTGATGATACATCTTCAATAGGGCAGAATCATAGAAGATGCGTTGAGCATTGTCATAGCGAATGGCCTGCAGAATTCCTTGTGAAAGTTTATCATTGATGGGGTCAACATCCATCTGAGCTTTGTTGACACTGAGAAGACTCACGGCTTCACTGAGTTGATCAATTGTACATTGAGAAGTGGAGGAAACGAGCTCCCGTGTACATGTAAGATCGACAGTCAGCTTGGCAAAGCATCCCTGCAACTCAGCAGATGTGGTATACTCAAGATTGGCCGTCGGCCCAAGGTTAGGTAGTTCTGCTCTCAGTTTGGAAAATTGTTGATCTAACTCAGCCGAAGTTGCATATCCTGGATTAGGGATAGAGAGATTATTGATTTTACCTTCAAGGGAGTTCATGTGGTTTATCATCAGAAGGAATAGCTCAGTCAGCTTGGCAATGTGATCTTGCTTAGGTTGCTGTGATTGGACGGTGGTCACAATACTGATAAGATCCTTGAGGCCCTTAATTTCCGTGAGAAGTTCAGTGATTGTAGAGATATTTGTTGACTCAGGATGAGCAGACCTAGCAGCATCAGAAGTGGTGAACTCCTGGAGAATATATTGAGCCGTTTTAATGATGCGATGGCCAGACTGAGTTGCACTAAGATATGCATGTTGCTCAGTGGAAGTTGGCTCAGACGCAGGAATGGAGGTGGAGCTGGATGGTGGTGGAGTTGGCTGCTTACTAGCTTGAGTAACTGGGGCTTGATGAGGTGCAGTACCAGGATGTTGAGGTTGAACAAGTGGATCCATAGCTTTCTCCCCATGTTGAGTGGCTGGATCTTCGAGTTGTTGCTCGGCAGGATTTGGATTTGGTGGAGTCTTGGCATGTTCCTCAGAGTGAGTAATAGAGGCTTGATTTTGCTCTGGTTCCTTGGGAGGAGACTCAACATGATGGGAAAAATACTTGAACTGGATTTCGGATGGATCCGTGATCTGCTCCAAAGATGGAGACTCAGCCAAGAGATCAAAAAGAGGGGTTTTGACAGCTTTCTTTTTCAGTCTTTTGAGGGACTTAGATTTTGGAGGTGAAGGGTCAATTTGAACATTTGCATCCTCAACCTCGGCTTCAACATTCAGATCTTCTCTTTGATGTTCCTCTTCTTCTTGTTCAACATGAGCCTCCTGATTTTGCTCAACATTATCCGGCTCAGCATGATCTATTTCTTCAGCATTAAGCTGAGTATCAACCTGTCTTTGTTCTTCTCCTTCATCAGCTTGCTCAACTGGAGTTTTCTCAAGATCAATCCCAATGTTCTGAGTGTAGTGAGATTCAAGTGGATCAGCCTCAACAACTTTCAATCCAGAACTTCGACTTTTCTTCCTCAGAGGTTGTTCTGGGGATTCTTCACTTTCTTCCTCGGGCTCAGCTCGCCCTTTCCTTTTCTCTGCTGACTTAGGTGTAACCTGGGGTGGGTCAGCATCAACATTCTTTCCTCTGGTCATAGCCCTCTTCTTCTTGGGCACAGTTTCAATATCCTTTGCACAAGTGGCAAGTTTCTTTCTCTTCTTCTTTGCCTTAGGGGAATCGGCAGGAACTTCCTCTGGTTCAACTTCTGGCTCAGCATCATCTGCTGCTAGCTTAGTTTCAATTTCTGGTTCAACATCATTTTCTTCCTCATCTTCCTCAACATCTTCACCTCCCTTTAGAGGTTGGTTGAACAATAACCCAAGTAGTAGAGCCACGGTTATTTCTGTTCCCAAGCTTTTAGTTTCAGTGATCGTCTCAATCTTGTGATCTTCAAGGATCTTGGTGATTAGAGAACCTAGTCGAAGTTTCTTACCCCCACATTGAAGTGCTCCTACGAAAAATACAGGCATATTGAGTGGGCAATAGGTTAGCATGTGCCATATAAAGCACTGCTCAAAGTTGGAGGCAGACGAGACCGAGTTGAGTTTAGGGAAGATGAAGTTGGTGAATAGGTAGTGCGCCATCTTCTGGTTTTGCCCCATACTGGTGCTGGGGATTTCTCCTTTGTAATTTTTGTGTTTTCAAAATCCTTTCATCTGGTCAAGCTTTTCCATTGATACCTTTTCTTTTGTTGTTCTAAACTCGGTTCCTTTGTTAGGCAAGTTGAGTAAGGTTGCCAAGTAGGACGGAGTGATTATAATCTTATGACCTTTAACGTGTGTCTCCAAATAGTAAGCATCGTCCTTGTCAACATGGAGACCGGAGTAGAATTCCCTAACCAACCGAGGATAGGTGGTTCCGGGGAGAGAGAAGAGGCCTGTCCATTCGTTCTTCTCAATCCATTCACAGAATGGCTTTTCGGCGGTAACGAAGCTGGGAGAGAACCAGCGGCATTTTAGGACTTCCAGGTTGTGGACTTTCGTGTGAACCTTTACCATGGTTCTGCCTTGGGTTTCTTCTGTTTTGAGGAACTTGCCGGGTCCGTTTGTCGGCGCTTGCTCGGAGTTAGATTAGACTGAGGAGTAGATTTGGGGCTTTCATCGGTGATCAATTTTCCAGAATTTTCACCGGAGATTTTCTGAGTGTTAGTCATTTTCAGAGATTTTTGTGGAAGATTTGAGAGAGAGAGAGATTCTGAAAACCAAAGGATTTACGTGTGAAGAGATTTGAGGAGTAATTTATCCATTATTTATATATACCTAAAGTGGTCCTATTAATTGAAGTAGACGTTTTTCCTTGGGGCGTTCAACCGACAGAGATTCTGTCATTTATGACATTTCTGGCGCATGGGTTGTCTCATAATTGTATGCCTCTCCTAGGTGCTTTTTATTACACGTGTTGGCATTTAATGGTGCAAGTGGGTTTTAGCGCAGTTTTCCTAGAAAATGAACCGCTTGTGATACTGAGAACTCAGTTCTTATCGAGGTGAATGCCTACCTTAATATATGATAGTTGCTCAGTATATGTACCTACTCAGAATAATCACACCATATGTATGTCAACTCAGTATGAGGTGATTTTTCTACATTTTGAGCACAGTAGTAGTTTATTTTACTCAGCATGGCATTCATACAATATTTACTTAGAAATTTATTGAAGGGGATTAGACATACCGATAGCTTCCCTTAGTATGTTGAATTGTTCACGTGCCAAGGGCTTGGTGAAGATATCTACAAGCTGTTCATTTGTTGGCACATAGGTCAGCTTGATCTCATCTTTTAGTACGTGATCTCTGATGAAGTGATGCCTTATGCTGACATGCTTCATCCTGCTATGTTGGATTGGATTTTTGGACAGATCAATGGCACTCTTGTTGTCACATTTGATCTCTATTGTTTCAGTCTTCACTCCATAATCCTCAAGCTGTTGCTTTATCCAGAGGACTTGGGCAACACAGCTTCCAACAGCCACGTACTCAGCTTCAGTTGTAGACAGGGCTACAGATGATTGCTTCTTGCTGAACCAAGATACTAGACAGCTTCCAAGGAAATGACATCCTCCTGAAGTGCTCTTACGTTCTAGCTTATCTCGTCCATAGTCAGCATCGGTATATCCAATGAGTGTGAAGTCATTTGAAGTTGGATACCATAGAGCTGCATCAACTGAACTCTGCAAATATCTGAAAATTCTTTTTACAGCTGTTATATGAGATTTTCTGGGGTCAGCTTGATATCTCACACAATAACATACTGAGTACTGTATATCCGGTCTACTAGCTGTGAGATAAAGTAACGAACCTATCATACCTCGATAGAGTTTAGTGTCTATTGACTTACTTTTCTCATCTTTGCATAGGACAGTATCAGTACCCATAGGGGTTGATATTGGTTTGCAGTCCATCATATTGAATTTCTTTAACATTTCCTTGGTGTACTTGGACTGGCTTATGAAGATGCCATTCTTACCTTGCTTGATTTGGAGTCCAAGGAAGAAGTTGAGTTCCCCCATCATGGACATCTCGAACTCAGTTTGCATCTGTTTGCTAAATTCTTTGCATAAAGATTCGTCAGTAGCACCAAATATTATATCATCTACATATATTTGTGCAAGTAGGGTATGTTTCCCCTTTTTCTTAATGAACAAGGTTGTGTCAGCTTTTCCCCTGACATAGTTCCTGGTCCGCAGGAAGTTGGTCAACCTCTCATACCAAGCTCTTGGAGCTTATTTCAGACCGTACATTGCCTTTTTGAGTTTATAAACGTGGTTTGGAAATTTTGAATCTTCAAACCCAGGAGGTTGATTAACATATACCTCTTCGTTTATGAAACCATTAAGAAATGCACTTTTGACATCCATTTGGTATAACTTAAAGTTCATGAAACTGGCATACGCACATAATATGCGTATTGCTTCTAACCTAGCAACAGGTGCAAATGTTTCCCCATAGTCAATATCCTCTTGCTGACTATAGCCTTGGGCTACAAGTCGAGCTTTGTTTCTTATTACATTTCCATGCTCATCTAGTTTGTTTCTAAACACCCACTTAGTTCCTATAGGCTTTTGATTCCTAAGTTTAGGCACTAAATCCCATACCTCATTTCTGGTGAATTGGTCAAGTTCTTCTTGCATGGCATTGATCCAATATTCATCGTGCTCAGCATCAGCAAAGTTCTTTGGTTCATGTATTGAGACGAATGCAACATTGCTGAGGTATTTTCTGAGCTAATCTCTGGTCATCAGCTTGTTGTCAGCAGCATCAAGAATGGACTTTTCTGAATGTCCTCTTGGGATTTTTATTTCTTTGGGCAATGTTGAGTCGTTTGGAATAGGTGTTTCTACAATCTCTATAGGAATAGATTGGTCAGTAAATGTTATTTCAACTTCTTGCTTACCTTTGGTCAGCCCTTGTATTGATAATTCAGAGGCTCCATTCTGATCAGCGGAAGCTGAGCTTGGTTCATCTTCAGTGAGCTGAGTTGTCTTTCCTGTTGGGTCAGCTTTATCGAACTCAACATGAACAGACTCTTCTACAACCTGAGTTCGTTTATTATAGACTCTATATGCTTTACTGTTTGTTGAGTACCCTAAGAAGATCGCTTCATCAGCTTTAGCATCAAATTTTGCAAGATTGTCCTTTGTATTGAGTATGAAACATTTACACCCAAAAGCACGAAAGTACCCAATGTTGGGCTTTTGTCCTTTCCAAAGTTCATATGGGGTTTTCTTAAGTATAGGTCTTACTAGAGCCCTATTCAGTATATAGCATGCTGTGTGGACAGCTTCACCCCACAAGTACTTTGGAAGACTATTTTCACTCAGCATGGTTCTAGCAATTTCGACAATTGTTCTGTTCTTCCTTTCAACAACCCCATTCTGTTGAGGTGTTCTAAGAGCAGAGAAATTGTGGTCAATACCACTGGTTTCACAGAATTCATCAAACTGTTGGTTTTTGAATTCTCCACCATTGTCACTTCTAATATGAGCTACTTTTAGGTCTTTGTCAATTTCAAGCTTTCTAATAAGTGTAGTGAACATCTCAAAAGTTTCATCCTTGCTACTCAGCAAGATGATCCAAGTGTACCGAGAGAAATCATCTACAATGACCAAGGAAAATTTCCTACCTCCCAAGCTGAGTGGCTGGATAGGTCCGAAAAGATCCAAGTGTAGTAATTCCAATGGTCTCTTGGTTGAGACAATATTTTTACTTTGAAATGACTTTTTGGTTTGTTTCCCTTGCTGACAAGCTTTACATAATTGATCTTTCTCAAATTTCAATTTGGGTAATCCCTCAACTTATTGCTTTCTAGCTAATTTGGCAAGAAGATCCATGCTGACATGCCCAAGTCTTCTATGCCATAGCCAGGAGTTATCCTCTTTAGACACTAAGCATATGTTTTTGGAAAACTGTTTTTCTAAATTTAGCATGTAAACATTATCTACACGAGGGGCAGTTAAAATCAATTCATTTGTGTTCCCTTCGAGTATTTGACACTTAGTATCATCGAATACAACCTTTCTGCCGCTCATGCAAAACTGAGCTACACTCAATAGGTTGTATTTGAGACCTTTGACTAAGGAGACAGATTCAATAGTTGGGTTACCTCCGATAGTACCTGAGCCGACTATCTTACCCTTCTTATTGTCTCCAAAGCTTACACTTCCACCTCATTTAAGCTTTAGTGTGATGAATTGTGTTTCATCACCTGTCATGTGTCTTGAGCATGCGCTATCTATATACCACAACTTTGACTTCTCTACGCATGTCAAGCAAACCTGCATTTTAAACTATTCATTTTTAGGTACCCAATTCTTTTTGGGTCCTCTCTTGTTAGTGTAAACAGGTGCAAAATCATACTTTAATTTTTGACGACATACTTTTATAGTGTGGCCTGGCTTACCACAAAAGTCACAAAATTTTACCCTTTGGGGGTTGTACTGAGTGCGGTCAGCATTGTTGTGCTGAGCATGCCAGCATACCTTTGTGGAATGTCCTTTTCTTCCGCAGACGTCACATTGGACAACTCGCTTGTTATGCCAACACACTTCTTTTGTGTGCCCCCTTTTCCCACAACATTCACATTGAGTGAATTGCTTATGCTGACTAGTACTTGCGTACTCAGTATGGGGTTTATTTCTTCTTGAGCCTTTTGTTTGACTCTGTAAGATTGTAACATCCTTTCTAAGTTTCTTTGACTCAGATTGAACCTCCGTGACAAGCTTATGCATTATTTGCATGTTGGTATGTAAATCTAAGTTGTCCTAGAGAAGATATCGGAGGTCACTTAGCTTGACCTCTTCAATCTCGTCACACCGCCTGCTGAGTGATTTGATTTTCTTGTTGCACTTTTTAGTTAGTGCATATAAATCACTCAAGGAATTTACCATTTCATTTCTAAGCAAAAGTAGGGATGTTACCTCATTGTTGTGTTCCTCCTGGTCAGTTTCATCAGAGAGGTCAGCTTGCTCAGATTGAGATTGGTCAGCTCCATCATCTGCCATGAAGCATATATTGGCAGTTTCATTTTGCTCAGTTTCGAATGATGTTGACTCGTCACTGTCACTCCATGTTGCTACCATTGCCTTCTTGTTTCCCTTCTTATCTCTTTTTATGTTTGGACAGCTTAACTTGATGTGCCCAGTTTGGTGGCACTCGAAGCAAGTGACAGACTTGGAGCTATCTTTCTTATATCTGTTGTCACTTGGCTCAGCTTTATACTTGTCACCTCTTTTGTATGGCCTTTTGCTGTTCCTGTCATTTCTTCTGAACAGCTTCTTCATCTTTCTAGTGAACATGGCTATTTCCTCATCATCAGTTGACTCAGCTTCTGTGGAGTCAGCTTTCATCACTAGAGATTTCTGTTTCTTATCTTCAGATTTTTCTTTTGCCTCAAAGTTTTTCATAGAGATCTCATGGGTCAGCAGGGATCCGATTAGCTCATCATATTTGTAAGTAGTCAAGTCCCGAGCTTCTTCTACAACTGTTTTCTTTGCTTGCCAACTCTTAGGTAAACTTCTCAAGATCTTCTTCACTTGTTCTTCTTCAGTGAAGTTCTTTCCAAGCCTTTTAAGCTCATTTATAATATTTGTGAACCTTGAGTTCATTTCAGAGATGTCTTCGTTCTCGTTCATCTCGAACAGCTCGTAGAGTCTCATATGCTGATTGACTTTTGACTTCTTAACTTTACTAGTGCCTTCATGGGTTACTTCAAGCTTTTTCCAAATCTCCTGTGCTGACTCACAACCTGAAATCTTATTGTATTCTGCAGCATCTAAAGCACAGTGAAGCATATTTATAGCCGAAGCATTATTTTGTAATTTTCTAAGGTCATCCTCTGTCCACTCAGTTTCGCTCTTAACAATTTTCTCATTGTTAACAGTTTTATATGGCACATGTGGACCTTGAACAATTGCAAGCCATGCACTCATGTTTGTGGCTTGGATAAAGTTTTTCATCATATTCTTCTAGAATGTATAATTAGATCCAAAGAATAGGGGAGGTCTAGTGATTGATAATCCCTCAGGGAGTATCTGTGTTGTTTGGTTCCCTGGAAGGAAACGAGTGCTGTTTTCAGCTATTTATGGGGATCCGCTCAAGATAGTTATATCTTTGAGTAGTGAGCTTAGGCTCTGATACCACTTGTTGGTCCCGTATGATTAGTTCCAAGGGGGGGTTAGGAACTAATATAAATTTTTCACTTAAGTTTATGCTGACTTAGTTATTTTTTCGAGTTTGTCAACTTATCTTTTGGTCAATTTGGCCAGATATGCCATAAGACAGCTTTGGTCGGATATTGACTAAAGCTGTTTTATTTATAAGTTAGATATGGACACTCTTGGAGGTCAGCTTCTAACTTAGCACTTGAAATTACTCAGAGTCAACTTTAAACAATTTTATATGCTGAGTAAACTTCACACTTAACACATGCACATATATATATTGAGAGAGAGTTTAGAGATTACTCAGTATCACTTATCCTGGTTCGGCTTCTCTGCCTACGTCCAGTCCCCAGAGTCCTCCGGGCTTTTAGAATCCAATACTGAGCTCTTTAAAGGTAGAGCACAAACCAATTACAAGGCAGTTGAATATGCAAGAGTACCTTCCTCTATTCGTCTACTCATCTCCTACTAAGTGCTACAGCCCAGCACCTAGATTTCTCTACCACTGAATGTTTACAACCAAACACTCAGCACTACACTTTCAATTTTACAATTGATAAACACTTGTTCCTTTTCAAATAAAGAACACTTTAGAAGATTACAAGTAATCACTCTAGCATTTACACAAGGAATAGAAGATGGGTGTAAGCTTTCTTTTTGTATCTAAGTGCTTTTGTATCTTTTCTCTCTTGTATTTTTCTTTTTGTAATTCGGCAATGATCCAAGGATTTTGATTGTCCTTATATAGGAGAAAATCTGGAATCGGATCATTTTGAAATGATGTAGCCGTTAATGTTAAAACGGCTCTTTTAGGAGACAGATTCTGGTCAGCTTCAGACTGTTCCGGCCATTCCCTTCCTCTGCATTTCTTCAGACGTCAGGCTTGTCCTCTTGCGTCTGGCTTGTCTTTTTCTGTCAGTTGTCCTTTACCAATAATCCATTGACCCATACTTCTCGGAATGTGTCTTCTGTGTATTTCCAAGGTTTCAATTATTGGTGCAGAGGGGCGGTAATCATTGTCTTTTAGCAAACGACTTTTTCATGCTGTCCTGAAGAATCACTCAGCTTCTACTGCGTAAATTATTGTCATCGGCAATTTCCAAGCTGAGTATAATTTTAGTCAGCTCAGCTTCGTGAGGCAGTTGTTGTGGGCGTGTATGCCTTGGTCTTTTGATGCTAAGTTTGATTCCACTCAGCTTGACATTTTAGGCTTCTATGCTGACCTCTTCCTGTCTTACTTTTTATATTTATCCTTATTTATATTTATACTCAACATTGAACAAACGGATTAGTACAATTAAAATAAAGCACTTAAATTTAATTGTCTCTTAATCATGGATGATTTTGTCAAATCAAAATCTTGTGGAAAGGTGTTTCAACAAACTCCCCCATTTTGATGTTGGCAAAATGAATAATTATGGAACTCAGTTTTGAAATTCCCCATGATTGATTTATTTTTCATATTTCTGAAATTTCTCCCCCGTAAGGGTTGCATCTGTACAAATATGCAGGAGCTAAAACAGACTAAGGAACTAAAGAAAGGAAGCATAAACTTGCGAGTAGGAAATGGAGCAAGAGTTGCCGCCCTCGCAATTGGAGATTATGTTTTAAATTTGCCCTCTGGGCTTGTAATAAAATTAAGGAACTGTTTGTACGTTCCGCAAATGTCTCGTAACATTATTTCTATTAGCCGTCTTGTTGACGACGGTTTTCATATTTCAATAAAAGACAAGAGTTGCAATTTTTATAAAGATTCGATCTTTTATTTTTCAGGAATATCACAAAATGGGATTTATGTGTTAGATGACAAAGTTCCTGTTTTTGCAATTGATACCAAAAGACATAAGCTAGATAATTCAACTTACTTGTGGCATTGTCGTTTAGGCCATATAAACAAGAGACGCATGTTAAAGCTACATTCAGATGGGCTTATAGATCCAATCGATCCCGAATCATTAGAAACATGCGAATCATATTTAAAAGGTAAAATGACAAAGACACCCTTTAGCAATAAAGGTGAGCGTGTATCAGACACTCTAGGACTCATTCATTTAGATGTATGCGGTCCTATGTCAGTCCAAGCAAGAGGAGGATTCAGATTCTTCATAAGCTTCATAGATGACCATACCCGATATGGTTACATCTACTTGATGAAGCACAAATCAGAAGCTTTTGAGAAATTCAAATGCTTCAAGAATGAAGTAGAAAATCAATTAGGAAAGAAAATAAAGACGCTTCGATCTGATCGAGGTGGCGAATATTTTTCAGATGATTTTCTGAATTATCTAACTGAATGTGGGATATGCTCACAATGGACACCTCCCTATACACCACAACACAATGGTGTATCTGAGAGGAGAAACCGTACCCTACTAGATATGGTACGATCCATGATGAGCATGGCCTTACTTCCAAAGACGTTCTGGGGCTATGCCTTAGAAACTGCCCTCTTCACCCTAAATCGAGTACCAACTAAATCCGCTAGTTCCACACCATATGAATTGTTCGTTGGTAGGAAACCCGTGTTTTCATTTATGAGAGTATGGGGTTGTTCAGCATTTGTCAAACGCATTGCGTCCGACAAACTAGATTCGAAATCTGATAAATGTTTCTTCATTGGATACCCTAAGGAAACTATGGGATATTACTTCTATCATCCAGATGATCAGAAAGTAATAGTATCCAAGCACGCAACCTTCTTAGAGAAAGAGTTTCTCGAAGAAACACAAAAGGGAAGCATGATTGAACTTGACGAAGTTCAAGAAGAAGAAACACCGACTGAAACAACAGAGGCGGTTGAGGTACCCGAAGAAGTCCCATTAGATGAGACTCTAGTGCCACCTATTCGTAGATCACAAAGAGTTCGTGAACTCCCAGTTAGATATGGTTTTCTAGTGGGAGATGATAATGAGGTTCCTGTGTTAGACGACGAACCCGAAAACTACGAAGAGGCTCTTACTAGTCCAGATTCTAAAGCATGGCTTGAGGCCATGGATTCTGAAATGGATTCCATGTATACTAACCAAGTGTGGACTTTGGTTGATCCACCCGAAGGGATAATACCCATTGGGTGCAGGTGGATCTTCAAAAAGAAGACAAACATGGATGGAAAGGTTAGCACCTACAAAGCTAGGTTAGTAGCGAAAGGATATCGTCAGAAGCAAGGAATTGATTATGACGAAACTTTCTCTCCTGTGGCTATGTCCAAATCAATCAGAATCATGCTTGCAATTGCCGCTCATTTCGATTCTGAGATTTGGCAAATGGATGTGAAAATAGCTTTCCTAAACGGAAACCTGCTTGAGGATGTATATATGATGCAGCCTGAAGGTTTCATATCGAAGGATGCAAATAAAGTTTGCAAACTTCAGAGATCTATTTATGGACTCAAGCAAGCATCAAGAAGCTGGAATAAGCGTTTTGACGAAACCATAAAACAATTTGGTTTCGAACAAAATTGCGAAGAAGCTTGCATTTACAAGAAAGCAAGTGGGAGCTCTATAGCATTTCTCATACTATATGTGGACGATATATTATTAATGGGAAATGACATTGCTCTACTACAGCCGGTAAAAGTATGGTTATCTGGTAACTTCTCAATGAAAGACCTTGGTGAAGCAGCTTATATAATTGGTATAAAGATCTACAGAGATAGATCGAGAAGACTGCTTGGTCTTTCACAGGCTACATACATTGAAAAGGTGCTAAATCGGTTTAGCATGCTTGAATCGAAACGAGGTAACTTACCCATGCTACATGGAGTAAAGTTAAACAATCATCAATGTCCTAAAATCGATGATGAAAAAAGACGCATGGCTGTAGTCCCGTACGCCAGCGCAATCGGTTCGATTATGTATGCTATGCTATACACTAGACCTGACGTAGCGCTCGCGTTATCTATAATGAGTCGTTACCAAGGGAATTCGGGAGACGAGCATTGGATTGCCGTCAAGAACATTCTTAAGTACTTGAGAAGAACTAAAGATATGTTCCTAGTATACGGAGAAGGTGATCTGAAAATAGAAGGATTTTCAGACGCAAGTCATCTCACAGATGAGAATGATTTTAAATCCCAATCAGGATACCTGTTTATCTTGAATGGGGGCGCGGTCAGTTGGAAGAGTTCCAAGCAGGGAAGCGTAGCTTTCTCTACGACCGAGTCAGAGTATATCGCAGCTGTGGAAGCAGCAAAGGAAGCGGTTTGGATAAGAAAGTTCATTACAGAACTTGGTGTGGTGCCTGACATTGTAAATCCCATCACACTGTATTGTGATAACAATGGAGCCATTGCGCAAGCAAAGGAACCACGGTCTCATAATGCGTCCAAGCATTACCTTAAGCGATACCACATCATTAGAGAGATTATGGCTAGAGGAGATGTGAGAATAGAAAGAGTACCTACAGAGGACAACGTTGCAGATCCGTTGACAAAGCCTTTAACCCAGAAAGTACATGATCGTCATTTAACTTCTACTGGGATAAGTTTTAGAAACAATTGGCTTTAGTCCAAGTGGGAGTATGTTGGGGTTTAGTGTCCTATAGACAATTGTTCTAGGATACAAACTTAATGTAAATGAATTGTTCTTTATATCATTTGTTTTAATGAGATATATGTTTTACAACTATATAAAGGCAATCCCTTTTAAGCACTAAATAAAGTCTAATAAAAGGAAATCCGTAAGTTTATTTAAAGTGATTATAAAGTGTTCATACAAGCATGAAGTGAGACAAAACTTTATAATAAACTGATAAACTTAAAACCACCCCAAGTCAAGTGATATGTTTGGGATTGATATATCACTGTTGAGACTTGTATGTAACAATGTCTTCTGTCCGACAGAAAGCTGATCTCACAAGCTTCATATATACAGATATCTGGACAGTTACATAGATCCGATGAAAAGTTGTTCATTAGGATTGGGGATCCGATTTGAGATAACAGGATGGGTAGATTCATCCTTGTCACCTGTTCATCTCATTGGTATTAATGGGTATAACTAATCCTCAGACTCAAAGGAATATTAATTGGTATTCTGGATTACGGAATGTGACGCTTTGACTCTGGTGTAACACGATCCTTAACAGAGATGACTCTGGGGTGTGAACAGTAGACGTTGGGTATCACAGGAAGTGATTGCGGGATCGTTATATATTGGATTGAGCATTTATCACTCCCGATAAATGGGAGATACATCCAAGGATCGCTTGTGGAAGACTCGACTCTAAATCCTTGCAAGGTGATAACTTAAGACTTGAAATACAAATTTCACTTAACCTATCTATTTGAGTTGACTCGGCCTGTACAAGTAAAACGAACGTCTCGCTATATGTGACTTGACATCATCCATAGTCATAAGATTCAGTTCAAGGATGTAGTTGATAAAGGATCGAATTATACTGTAACTAATACGGAAAGGTTAACGACCTGTCTTCTTATAGCTCTGGGGGAATGATTACGGACTTGCTAATCACATACTTTGTACATCATTCTGTTATGCAAAGATTAAATATAATTCTTTGAAAATTATTTAATAACGTTGCATACGGCTAGAAGCAATAAGAACCTAATGGGTCACACATAAGACTTGGAACCTAAAAGAGAGATAGATGTTAATTAATTGATGGAAGCCCAATTGAGCCCAATAAGGCCCATGGACCAAGGGGGGGTCGAAATTCATGTAGATAAAATACATGAATAATTAATTTGATTTTATTAATTCTAATTAGATTAGGATTATGAATTAAATTAATTAAGAGATAAATAAGTTAGGAGTTTTAATTAGATTATAATACTCCTATTATTATCCAATAAGGTTATTATTATTATCCTTAATATATTAGATATATAATGAGATAATAATTAGGAATTCTATTCCGAATTGAATTCCTATTCAGTAACCTAATTCTATCTAACTAGGGATTAGATACAAGAGATTATAAATACCCCACCCTATGGGATTTTCGAAAAAAAAACTAGCTAATCCCCTATTGAGATTTTCGAAATCCACCCTAGTGCAAAAGAGAGAAAATTCGACACCCCTAGTTCGAGGACGAGATTTCTCTACGGCTTCCTTCCGATCAATTGATTTCATCTATTTCTTTTATCCTTGATCTTGTGTTGATTAGTTAGAGGCAATCTACTTTGGTTGCTATTCAACGGTTGATTCTAAATTAATCTTCCCGTGTTTTATTTCGTGTTTGGGAACTCGGAGAAGAGTTGTGGGCACTTCATTAACAACGGTAGATTGATCATCAAAAGGTAATTCTTCTTATCCTTTTTTATATGAAATAACGATTAACAGATCCTAGGGTTAAATGGAAATAGGTTAAAAATTTTATATTTCCGCTGCTATACCTTAGCCTAATTTCCAACACGAGCTGTATCTAAAGGGAAGAAAGTTGATACTGACCAAACACCTAGATCAGTAAAGAAACGAAAAGGGCAAGTTGAGCCCGAAGAGGAGAGTGAAGAAACTCCAGAACAACCTCTGCAGAAGAAAAGAAGAGGCTCTGCATTAAAAATTGTTGAAGCTGACCCCCTCGACTGGGTTGTCCCTCCAAAGTCACACTTCGTCAGAAGTCTCGAGATTGATCTTGAGCAGACCCCTATTGAGCAAGAAGAGGAAGAACAGATAAATGATGACGCTCAACCTGATATTGAGGAATAAGAGCAAGCTGAGCAAACATAGACTGAGGATAATACTGAGCAAGAGGAGAATCCAAATATGGCACTTCAAACAGTGGATGTTGAGCTCACCGAACAAGACATTGCAGAAAATGAGATCAATGCTGAGCTTAGAGACAACTCCTCTTCCGACTCAAGTGAGGATATTCAAGCTGACCCTTCACCCCCTCAAGCTAATACATTCAAAAGGCTAAAGAAGAAAGCCTACAAAGCACCTTTTATTGATCTGTTAGGTGATTCTCCACTTCGGGACCCAATTACCGATCTATCTGACATTCAGTTTAAATACTTCTCAAATAATACTGAGTCTCCTCCTACGGAACCTGCGGAAAATCAAGCCTCTGTTACTCATACTGAGGAACAAGCCAAGACTCTAGAAAATCCAAATTCTGTCGAGCAAGAGCTCGATGTCCAAGATGCTCAAGATGGGGAGCAAACTATGGAACAACCTGCTCAACTCCCACATCATATTGAGCAGGTCAACATCTCTGTAAGTCCTTCACCGCAACCTCAGAACACACAAGATGTTGTGCACTCAGCTCCTCGTACTGAGCTACCACAAGGCCCAATCATTGACCAACCAAATCAATCTGATAAGCAGCCAACTCCACCACCATCAAGCTCAACTTCAATTCCTACTTCTGAGTCAAATCCTGCTGGCACATTGGCCTATCTGAGTGCTACTGAGTCTGGGCGCAGAATCATTGCCTCTGCTCAATCTCTTCTTCAGGATTTGAATCCTATTCATACAGATGCTGCTGGGTCTGCCCATCTTGAGTCCTCCCAAATTACATCCATCACTCCACTTCTGAACGAAATTCGGAGCCTCAAAGATCTCATCAGTGTTATGACCACGGTCCAGACACAGCAACCCAAGCAAGACCAGATTGCCAAGATAACTGAACTGTTGCTCATGATGGTCAACCACATGAATGCACTTGAAGGCAAAATCCAGAGTCCATCTGACGTAAATCCAAGGTATGCTACTTCTACTGAGCTCAAAGACTACTTTACTAAGCTGACCACGGACCTGGCCAACATTGGATCTACGGGTCATCCTGAGTATGCCACTTCTGCTAAGTTGAACCAACACTTCTCAAAGTTGACCTCTGATCTGAACTGCACACGTGAATTAATTTCCTCCACTTCTCAATGTACCATTGATCAACTGAGTGAAGCTGTGCACCTCCTCAATGTCAATAAGGACCAGATGGATATTGACCCTGTCAATACTGATGCATTTCTGAACTTTGTGCAAGACATCCATGATCAACGAAAATTCTTTGACTCAGCTGTACTCAAAATGTACCACCAATCCTATGCCCAGCTCATTGAGTCCGTCTCCTGGATTAGCAAATCTCATGAGTACATCGTTAGCATACTGAGTAGCTCCTTACGCGTTCCTAGATCCATTCAAGATGATGGTGTTCCTGTTGTAGATAGCCTAAGAGAGAGTACAAAGAGGTTGAAGCGTTATTCCAACACCCTGTCTGCTGCTGCTCGAAATGATACTTTCATTCCTCCTCCACCCGATGATGGCAAAACGGGGGAGAACAGACAAGATGGAACTCAGCACGCAGGTGGTGCATCAGGCAGTAAAGAAAAAGGAAAAGGCAAGTATCAAGCTGGGGAGCAAGCTCACACTACCTCAAGGAAGAAAAAGTAGGAAGAAAAAGTAGCTTAGTCATACTTCAGGACTTAGCATGTATTTTTGCTTAATATATTTTTTTGTGCACCTTGATGTTTTGTATGCTTAATGAGTTAAGCTATGGTAAGTACCATTCTATCCAAATTATCCAAATACCATGCCTAATGTTATGTGCTAAAAACTGATAAATCAGAATTGAAAAACAAGTAAAAGTAAAACATACTCAGTATACGTTAAACACTAAAACAATCTGTGCATCAAACTGAGTATTTAACCATTTCTGAAAAACTGACCTAGATTAGATCTTGGAAGGTCTAGAATTGAACTAAGTCAGTGTAAGCAATGTCTTAAGTTTATTCGATTAAATCTTGGAAGGTTTAGAATTAAGTTAGGACAAATTGATGCAACCCTTACGGGGGAGCAATTTCAGAAATATGAAAAATAATTCAATCATGGGGAATTTCAAAACTGAGTTCCATAATTATGTATTTTGCCAACATCAAAATGGGGGAGTTTGTTGAAACATCGTTCCACAAGATTTTGATTTGACAAAATCATCCATGATTAAGGGACAATTAAATTTAAGTGCTTTGATTCAATTGTGCTAATCTGTTTGTTCAATGTTGAGTATAAACTTAAATATAAAAAGATATAAAAAGTAAGACAGGACAAAGTCAGCATGAAAGCAAAGATCAAACTGAGTAGAATCGAACTCAGTACCAAAGAATAGAAGCCTGAAGTTCAACAAAGCTAAGTGGAATGGAAATCAGCTTCAGAAGCCCTCTCACTAGTTGTCGTGCAAAACAAAACTGAACTCATCATAAGAGTTGCCAATGAACAAAGTAGAGGACGAGTAAATCTTCAGGACAACATGAGAGATCCGTTCACTAGAAGACAAAGACTGCCAACCCTCTGCGCCAATAATAGAAATCTCAGAATTACGCAAAAGCCAAATTCCAAGATTAATGGGTCAACTGTCCGTGGCTAAAAGACGAACTGTCCCAAAAAGACAAAGTTTGCAGGAAAAAGACAAGCCTGACGTCTGAAGAATTTAGGATTCAGGATTGGCTTGCACATCTGAAGCTGACCAGAGATTTGTCCCCTAAAAGAGCTGTTTTGGACTCAACGGACAAATCAATTTCAAATGATTTGTTTCCTACATTTCAACTATAAAAGGGACAAAGGTTTCATTTGGAACATTGCCGATTTACAGAAAATTAGAAGTGAGAAAAATACAAATCCAAAGCACTCAAAAACAAGAAAAAGATCTTACACCAAACTTCCATTCTTTGTGTAAATGCTAGATTGATTGTTTGTAATCATCTAAAGTGTTCTTTGTTTGAAAGGGAACAAGTTCTTATCAATTGTAATATTGAGAGTGTATGCTGAGTGCTCGGTGTTGAGTACTTAGTGGTAGAGAAAATCTGGGTGTTCGGTTATAGCATTCAGTAGGAGTTGAGTAGACGAATAGAGGAAGGTACTCTTGCATATTCAACTGCCTTGTAAACGGTTTGTGCTCTACCTTTAAAGAGCTCAGTATTGGATTCTAAAAGCTCGGAGGACTCTGGGGACTGGACGTAGGCAGAGAGGCCGAACCAGAATAAGTGATACTGAGTAATCTCTAACTCTCTCTCTCTCTCTCTCTCTATATATATATATATATATATATATATATATATATATATATATATATATCTGTATATGTTGTATGCTAAAATTACTCAGCATCTAAACTGATTAAGCTGACTCTGAGTAAATTAGAGTGCTAAGTTGAAAGCTGACCTCTGTAAGTGTCAATTCTTAACTCATAAGTAAAACAGTTCTAGTCAATATCTGACTAAAGCTGTCTTACGCTAAATTCGGCCAAGCTGACCAAAGTTGAGTTGACAAACTTACCAAAACTGTCAAGTCAGCATAAATAATTAACGAAAAAAATTATATTAGTTCCTAACCCCCCTTTTGGAACTAATCACACGGGACCAACATGTACTACTTGTTCAAGTAGAATTAACTCTAAATAGATAAGTTAAGTGAAATCTCCATTTCTACTCTTAACTCTATCACCTTACAAGGGTTTCAGTCAATTCTTCCACAAGAGGCCTATGGATATATCTCTTATCTATCAAGAGTGACGAATTCTCAATCTAACATTAACTATCCTGCAATTATTTTATGTGATACTCAACCCTGCTCTCACATACCCTAGGGTCCCCCTGTAGCGGATTGTGCTCACACAGAATTAAAGCATCACACTCCATAATCCATGATCACTAATTAATGTTTATTTGAGTCTGAAGATTACTTATACCTACTAATACCATTTGAGATGAAATAGGTGACATTAGATAAATCCATGCATCCTGTTATCTCAAGTCGAGTCCTGAATCCTAATGAGCTCCTTCACCGGATCCGTGTAACTGTCTAGATATCTCCATATCTAAAGGTTGTGCGATCAGCTTCTTGTTCATAATAGAAGACATTATTACATGCAAGTCTCAACAACATTATGTTAATCCCATAAACACATTACTTGACTTAGGGTTATTTTAAGTTCATCAGTTTATTATAAAGTTCTGTCTCACTTCATGCTTGTATGAATACTTTATGACGACTTAAATAAATTTTGGGATTTCTTTTTTTTTAACTTGATTAGTTCTGATAAAAGATAAATGTCTTTATATAGTTTAACATTCTACATCTTATAAAACAAACGATGATGAACGATTCATTTACAACTGGTTCATATCCTACAACATTGACTATAGGACACTAAACCCCAACATCTTCCACTTGGACTAAAGCCAATTGTTTCTAAAAACATCCTCATACGCGTTAGCATGACGATCATAAAGCTTTTAGGGCTTCTTTAAATGGATCTACAAGATTGTCCCTTGATGGGCACTCTTTTAATCCAAACCCAACCCAAAAACTTTCGTGTCACAATCGTATTAACTTATTCGGGTTAGTATCAATTTCGTATCGTGTTTTCTGGTTACATGTAATTTTATTATATATATATATATATATATATATAACTTTTAAAAATATAAGAAATATACTTTGTCATTTTTAGATTAGTATATTAACACTAACCATCGAAACATCTGTTAATATCATATTAGGAGGTCATATAATGTGTTTATAACAATTTATGAGGTTCGAATTATATTTTCAAGTAATAATTATAATTTTACTATCTTTATTAATAAAGTGACATGTAAAAATACCAAAGAAAATAACAATAAATTTAAATTTTCATATCGTTTTCGAGTTTGTACATCAATTCTAACTCCAATAAAAAAATTACGTGTTAATTTTGTATCAATCTAAAAATAATATATTACCTACTAAATTAAATTCAAATACTAAAATTACAGGTAGATTTTATGTGGTGTAATCGGATGGTGTATATATTGGACAAGTGTAAATTAAGTTTTGAGACTTTAATTAAAGTTAAGATGAAGTTGATGCATGTTGGAAATAGACGGTGGTGGGACTCTACCGTTAAGCGGCAGTCTATTTGAAATTGACATCTGTTCCTTCCCTTCCTTTTATTTTATTATTTTATTTTAAACTTCTCTTCCTTTATCAACCCAACCCAAGAAATCAATCGCCCTCTCTCTTTCGAATATCTTTCCGATTCTTCAATTATTCTGCAATCGATTACTCAATTTCATTCTCTTTCATCATCTTACTAGAATAACTTTCCTTTTCTTTTTCTGCATAATTCGAAAAAAAACCCGATCCCAATTAAATACATTATCATGGAAAACAATGCCAAATTAGGTTCAGGCGGAGAAGCAAAGACTGCAATCGATAATAGCAGCCGCTCCGAACAAGAATCAGAACAGGAATACAACCCTAATTTAGGTTCTTTAACTGATAATAATGGAGAACACGAGGAAGCCCAACCTCCACGTCAGTCTTCCGGAAGAATTCCCTTCACTAATCTCAGTCAGGTCGATGCTGACCTAGCTCTCGCTCGTACCCTCCAAGAACAGGTCTTTCTCTTCTCACCCTCCAATTCCATCATTTCTTTTTCTTTTAATAAGGGTATCAATTCTTAACTCTAAGGTAGCTTTGATGTTTTCTGGTCCCTGTTCAATCCCAATTTCAAGTTTTACTTTTATGGGTTTCTTTATAGGGTCATGTGAATGTGTCATTCTTTTACCTTGGGTTACCCTCACTCAAACGCGCTTTAATTGAAGTTGCCCAAAATATATTTGTTCTTTTGATTGGATTCTACTTATAATAAGATACTTCTAGTTTTCTGATCATTTTCTTTGATGTTCTTTTTGCTTTAGGAAAGGGCATACATGATGTTGAGAATGAACACTGTCACTGATGTAAGTGATTACGGAAGTTGGGAAGCTGGAAGCTATTTACATGATGGTGATGATGATTTTGGTGATCCAGATGACGATACTGATGGAGATGATGATGAAGGAGAGGAAGAGGAGGAGGAGGACAATGGCACTGATGAGGATGATGGCATGGATGCATTTGATGTGCATGCACATGCTGATGATGCTGATGATGTTGAAGATACACCGGGAGTTGAGCTTGACCCTGCTAGCTTTTCCAGCGATGAGGCTTATGCTAGGGCCTTACAGGATGCTGAAGAAAGAGAAATGGCTGCTAGATTATTGGCTCTTGCTGGAATAAATGACGGTGAGTATCAACAGTGGGACCTTTTCTTCCTCCCTCATAATATATTAGAGAACCATCAAATTTGTACTTACTATTTGTCTTTACAGGAGAACTTGAGGACAGTGAGGACCAGGGTGGTAATTCTCAGGTACAAGTTTTATGTATGATCCTTTGATTATCCAACCCTTATTCTGGTCAGGAATGAATGGCCTTAATGTTTTCTGATTCACATGGCCTGCTGTCAGAAAATTTGATCATTTTAACCTGCCTCTTTGCATTGATTGTGGAATTGTCTGTTGGAAGTACAAGGCATATGTGATATGCAAACCTAAGTAAGTGTTTCTCTGGCTTAGGTCTGTAGTTTGGCGAGTCTAGCATTTTAGTGTGGTAAGAATTCTGTTAAAAGGCCTTTCCCTGTGACAAACCTAAATTAAGATTTCATTAATCAATTGCATAATGAATTAGTACAAGTTGATTCTCTTAAATAGGAAAAAATGGAAAAGGAAAGTAAAGATGGCCTAACAAATTCATCTCTCTAATAATTATAACCTACCTTAAATAGGAATAGGAAATACAACCTACCTTAAATCACTCTAATAATTCTAACCTACCTTAAATAAGAAAAGGAAATACAACCTACCTTAAATAAGAATAGGAATTACAGCAAGAATGTCAAAATATGGAGATTAGTGAACTTGAATGGGCTATGCGAGGGAAACAGCCCATTGAATTTGTAGCGTAACACAAAGATGACCCGGAAAATTTATCTTCTCAAAATTCCAGCATGAGCTAGGTGTTTTCTCAATAGAAGTAGGAAAGTTTTGGGTTCTGACATCTAAAGTTTTCTGTTTGATCACTGAAGGCATATTAGTTTCAGGAAGGATTTTCAATGTGTTTGAGGTGATTGGAGATCTGAAAGCCGGGTTAGGTTTCAGGTGTTTAGGGTGGTTTTTGGGGATTTGAATGGCGGTTTAGGTTGCAATTCTTTCCTATCATCTTTGTCTTGCCTAAGGGCTGCTTGCAATGCTCTAGGGTAATAGGATCTCTTAATCCCAATATTTAAAGGAATGATGGGACATGGTAGAGAGTAAGACTCAATAATGAAGGGGCTTACCCTTTCAAACAGACCCGCCTTAACAATTTCAGCAGTGACCTGCTTCCTTAGAGAAGGCTGCTCTAGCACATCTTCAACTTTTCCTTGCAAATAGAGAACTTCCAATTCTATTTTCTTTTGTGGCATTTCATCAAACAGTTGGAGGGTGGTTTGCAAGGTTTCCTCTTCTTTATTCTCAGGCATTACATCAAACAACTGGTAGGCAATAGAAGAGGGATTTGAAACTCCTTGAGTTTCTAGAATCAATTGAGACAAATTTGAGAAGGATTTGCGGATTTGTTCAAAAGAGTCTTCTTGCTTCTTGCGAAGCAGTTCCCATTGCTCATCAAAGTTTTGTTCCTGCTTGCAGAATGGTTAAATTCTTCCATGGTGAGAAGAAGGAAAGCTCTGATACCAATGTCAGGATTAGGATTTCTGACAGTAAGATTAGGGCAGAAAAGATTTTAGGAGAAGAGAAGAATAGAGAAAGAAGAGAGATATCTAGATAAACAGAGAAAAGAGAGAATAGAGAGAATAGAGAGAATTTAGAAGAAAGAAATAAAGATTTCATTAATTAATTTCATAATGAATTAGTACAGGTTGATTCTCTTAAATAGGAAAAAATGGAAAAGGAAAGTAAAGACGACCTAACAAATTCATCTCTCTAATAATTCTAATCTATCTTAAATAGGAATAGGAAATACAACCTACCTTAAATCACTCTAATAATTCTAACCTACCTTAAATAAGAAAAGAAAATACAACCTACCTTAAATAATAATAGGAATTACAACAATTCACTAAATAGATAGAATGACAGCTAAGGATGGTAAAGAGCTATTTTAATCCTTCTTCTTTTGCACATATGTGACAAATTCTAACCAAGCAAGGGCAACCTGTTTATATGGTTACATGACTTACATTGGTGTCCCCTTGTTTGTTCATATTCCAGATACTTAACTTGAAGACAAGTGCCCAACCAACATAAGAATTAAACTACAAGTGCTAAAGAGGATAGGATATTTAATATCATGTTGCTTTATTTTATGGTGCAAAATGCATTTGTTCATATTCTAGATACTTAACTTGAACACAAGTGCCAGTCAATATAAAAATTAAACTACACGTGCTAAAGTGGATATGACATTTAATATCATGTTGCTTCATTGTATGGTGCAAAGGGGGCATTTGGTATTCTACTAGGACATAGATAGAGGTAAGGGTTGGATATGAATAAGGATAAAAGATTGGGATATGGATAAAAATAAGATAGGAGGACTTATTATCCCGTGTTTGGTATGGAGGATAAGGATAGGGATAAAATAATTCATTTTACTATAGTATCAATGTGGAATGAAATTAATTAAATTTAATCTATCATCTTAAATATATTAGTTATTCCATTTTTTGTGTTTTGAAAATTATAGAGTGTTCCAAGTATTTTTCAAGTTAAGATGATAGATTAAATTTAATTAATTTCATTCTATATTCTACAATAATATATGGATAAACTTAAGTTTTCAAAAGTTCAAATATTAAAATTAACTTGAGAAATATTTGGAATTCTACTAAATTTCAAAACACAACAAATAGAATAAATAATAAAATTCGAAGGACAAAGTAGACTTTTTCACCTAAATAAGTTATCCCATGTTGTATGCCACTCCCCCTCTAGGTATAACTTTAGTGGTATAAGAGGCTTATCCCTCCCTTGTCTCATCCTCCTATCTACATGAGATAAGTTATCTCATTTTTTTTTATCCCTATCCCACCTCCTATATCCCCTCTAATAAACAGCCCAAAAATGAAAAAAAAAACCCATCAACTGGAGTAGGGAGATCTTGGTGGTGGATTTTGCGCTGATGGGCATTATATGTTCAATGACGGATTATAAATGTTTTATGAATAACTACATCATAACAGCTGCAGAATTATCAAAAGTCAAAGCCATGAATTAATTGGACATTGTGGTGATAGTCAATTGTTACATAGATGATGGTAATGTGGAAGCCAGCATTTATAACTTTATAAGTGAAAAATTTGATGAGTACCATCTACGCAATGCCTCATTGTTTATAGCTATCAGCTTTAATAATGTACATATATCTTTTCCTTAAATTTGTTTTTATCTCTTATGTGTCTGGGGGATTTTTCTGAGAAGCTTGCAATAATTTTTTCTTCTTCATAGCCATCATAGGAGATGGTAATAATTCCTATATTGATTGCTTAGCAAAGTAGAAGCAAATGGAAAAGAGAATCAATAGACGAGAAGAGATGTGTTTTTCTCATTTATAGATATTTTATTGTTTGACAGTTTCTCAATCTAAAGGGCATTGGAGGGATATTTGTGTAATACTGTTATTACAGATGTCTCTATGAGAAAAGATGCAGCCAACAAAAAAGGCCTCTAGATAGCAAGTTTTAGAAGACTATATTTGATTGATTTCAAGTTCTCGTCTTAGATTCCTCATGTGTCTTAAAATAGGAGGTCATTTTACAGTGTTACAAATATGTTGTCTTTGAATTTAGCTGCTAACCCAGTCTCTTATACAGCACAGTGGTAATTTGGTGATGTATTTCTTGCTAAAAAGGGTTGCTTCATAGGAGTGAATTTGAATCTAGAATTTCTATGTTTGTAATGTTTGATTTTAGAAGTAAATGAATAATGGGAGCAAATTTCACTTTTGATCCTTATACTTATTTATTTTTACTTTTTTTCCCTAAAAATAATTTTGACCAAATTTTTTTTCTTTTTCATATTATTTAGTTTTAGTATTTATTTTTAATTATTTTAAAATTATTATTTTCTCTTTAAAATAGAATGTTTATGCATTTTTTACGATTAATTTTATTTGAGTTTCATGTGTTACATCAGCTTTTGATTTTAATGGTTGAAGTAATTGATTTTAATCTTATATTTACATGTGATTAATTTATTATACAGACACATGAATATATGGAAATTGTTGTTAAAAACACAACTTTAGTTTATTAGCTCATTTGAACCAAACAGTCACAAAGGGAATCAGAGGAATATCATTCCCTTTGTGGAACTAAAACAAACAGACAAGGGAATTCAGGGTGATTCCATTCCTTTCTCCTTGTTTCCTTTTCTTGATTCCATTCCGTTACCCCTACGCGAACCAAACGCCCCCCTAAAGTAGTATATGCTGCTGTGTGATTTTTGCTTTTAACTTGCAATGGATTTTCATCTCAGCTATGCCCTTAGGTCTTTGTAGTCTAACCTTTAATGTTCTTGTTTCAGATTCTATTTCACGTGGTTACAGGTTAAGAATGAACTGCTCTAGTGTGTTTTAGTCATTAGCTATATATATGTGAATAACATCAAATATGCAAAGTCTAGAATATATGGAAATTATTTTCCTTGTAGCTAATTCTGTAGTTGATCCTGTTGAACCTGCAGGATGCCTGGGAGGAGGTTGATCCAGATGAACTTTCATATGAGGTAAGTTGGCATTGATCTGGTGCTTCTATTGAGGTTTCCAGTTTGAGTTATATCTGATGGTATGCTTCATATTTTCAGGAGTTAATCGCATTAGGTGAAGTTGTTGGAAGTGAGAGTAGAGGGCTTTCAGCTGATGGTATTGCCTCTTTACCTTCAGCTATCTATAAGACTGGAAGCAGTCAGAATGGAAGCAATGAATCGTAAGTTGAGATGCCTTATTTCTCTCTCTCTCTCTCTCTCTCTCTCTCTCTCGATGTTTGTTTTGTTATTAGTAAATCAATCATCATGCTTCTGTTTCAGCTGCGTCTCTCTCTCTCTCTCTCGATGTTTGTTTTGTTATTAGTAAATCAATCATCATGCTTCTGTTTCAGCTGCGTCATATGTCGCTTAGATTATGAGGATGGGGAAACATTGACAGTGCTTTCGTGCAAACATTCCTATCACCCAGATTGCATAAATAATTGGTTGAAAATCAATAAGGTATGTTTCATAAATAATTGGTTGAAAATCAATAAGGTATGTTTTCAAGTAAAAAAGGGGTGTATGCTGAATCTTAGTTAAATGCAGGTATGCCCTGTGTGCAGCACTGAGGTATCCACTTCTGGACACAGTTAGCATTGGGGTAAGTTAGGTAGCTAGCTCTAGCTCTATTTTCTATCATTTCGTAAAAAGGGGCAGTGCCGTGCCGATTTGAGCTCCATATTCTATTCTTGTACTTTGCCAACATTTCTTATCTTTTATTTCTTTCAATTTCAATTGTCAACTCTAATGGATCTCAATTTCAATACTTTTACTTTAAATTCCTTTTTCTCAGTTTTGCCTTTTTGTCAAATTAATACAATTTTATCCAAAAGGTATAAATAAATTTAAAATGGATATTGGGTGTTTTTCCAACTATAAGCAAAAACTAACAACTCCAACATATTAATTATGCAAAAATTATTTTGAATGTCATAATCTTTCATTTTTATTTTTTCGTTCATCAAGTTCTTAAGTCTATAATAACAAAAAAAAAAAAAAGGGTTTGAACCTAAAATTCAAATAACTACATTCAAAATTTGGATTTTTTTATGTGTAATGTGATCATAGGAAAATTGTAAAATTTTTATTTTCAATTTCAAATGTTGTAATTTCAAACACAAATGAAGTGAATAATGTTTTTTTAATTGAATTAGAGGTTTACAATTCGAACTAATTTGGAACAAAAAATAAATAATTAAATGTTTAGTGAATTAAAAAGTGAAAAATCATGGAACCTCATACTTTTGGCAAAATAATAATAATGATGATTTTAATGGGTAAGAGCATTTTAAGAAGCTTTTTAAAAATCAGCCTTAACAGTCTTGTAGTGGTTCGAGGATCTTGAATAAAGGTTGTTTTAAAGAATGTTAAAACTTACCACATCATATTAAAATATAATATTTTATTAATTTAATAATTCATATTATTTTTTTTATAACTTTTGTTAAAATATTCTAATAAGCAACTTTAAAAGTTGCCTACAAATCATTATTTAATATATAATTTATTTTAATTATAAATATTGTCAACCAATAGCGAAGTGAGAGTCATTAAAAATATGCATCAATAGTATCCAAGTAGATCACTTTTTTTATATTAAAAAAAGTTTGGTAACCGTGAAGCAAATTGCTAAAAATTAGCAACTTTTTGGTAACTTTTTTGCCAAACCCAATGCCACACTAATCTTCTGAGCACCATTTATTGGAGATGCTCTAAGACACTAAGGACTTGATTGGATGGAGGGTTTAGAGGGGTTAGTAAGGGAATAGTTAGTAAGGGTTGATAGAAACCCTTGTTTGGAAGAAGGAAGGGTTAGTAAGGGTTTCTACAAACCCATGTTTGGAACACAAAAAAAATTAGGAGAGTAAGAGTTTGGAGGGGTTTTGAAGGGTTTCTTTTTAACAAATTGCATTCAATTTTGAACCCTCCAATTTGGTGGGTTTGGAAGGGTTAGAAATTACCCTTCCTTCCCCTTCCTTACCTTTTCCTACCTTTCCATACCCTTCTCTACCCTTCATTTATTAACTCTTCCCTACCCTTCATCCAATCAAGCCCTAATAGCTTTTCTATAATCTCTACAATGAATCTCTCCATTCTTAGTGTCTTTTTAATTCATTTCTTTTTATTAAGAATTTATCATTGGTAAATATAATAATCATTAATAATTTTAATGATAAAATAATAAATAAAGAGTGAATATGATTAGTATTGTTGGAGATAATATATTTTAGTAAGTGCACTACGAGCTTCTTGAAAATGCTCTAATAGGTTTGAAGTTTGACAATGATTTTAATGGGACAAGGGGTTTAATATTTTGAGTGTTCATATGGTTGTATTGAGGGTCAAAATGATATTTAAAGTTAACGGCTAAGATCACAATGAGTTTTAGTTTATTAAAATTTCTCTTTTCTAAAAGCTAAATTGATATTAAAGTTAAATTTAAATTAATTTGATTTTGGCTATTTTTAGCTTCAATTCACTTTTAAATGTGTTGATTATAAATTGGGAAATTTAGGGAAACATGCATTCTTGAAGCCTTTTTCTTTTACTCGATTAACAAACTGTTTGGATTGTATATATATAAAAAATAAAATTAACAAACTGTTTTTGGGGAATTTTTTGGAGTGGCCATTTTATATATAAACTTGTTGAATGTCAAAAAAATGCAAATGGGGAATTTTTCTTTTATCTCAAACATTGTTGTATGGTTTTTTTTTTTTTTTAATTGGTTAGTTTTTAGCTTTTTATATATTAGATTATCTTCTCTTCTTGACAAGCACCCAATTGGAAGGATGTACTTCTTTTTCTTTTATTATTATTTTTTCTGGTAGGAAAAAGTTAGGTAAGGGTAGGTCTACCCACTCCCAAGGTCAGGGCAAACCACAGACCTCGATGAGGGTTTACAGTGGAATTTACAGATCACCTATCAATGAGGACTAAATTTTCTTTTATTATTATGGAATATTGAATTTAATTTTTATTATTTATATTATAAAAAATAAAACTAAAAATCTCACAGTAACTTTATTGAGGTCTCATAAATTAAATTGGTAACAAAGTGATATTTATAAATTACAATTGAGTAATAATCAAAGTTATTAGTATAAAAATAAAGCGTTATATATGAAAAATTCTTTTATAAGAAGAAAATCACGAGAATACAATAATTAAGATTCTAAAAAAAAAACACCAAAACTCGAGGTATATAATAATTTGAAAGACAGTTGAAATATTTAGATTGTAACCTTACACCTCACAATGTGGTATTTTTCGAACTCTCGACCTCTACTCTCTCTTTTTTTTCTCTACAAAAGGAAAAAAAACTTATTTTCTAAACGATCTTTATGACATCCTACAAACGATGTTTATAGCATAGCACACATACTACCATTGACAAATACAAATGAATGATTATTTGGAGCTAAAGACTTTGACTAATATGTTGGGAAAGTTTTTGTCTATGCCGGTAACCAAAAAATTTAAATGTCCATATATTTTTAGACCCTACAAAGCTTCCCTCCAAACAAATGAGAAGTACTTGATAAGCTCCTTAATTGAATCCCATGTTGATTAACTTACTGCAGAACTCGAGCTTCTTTCGAGGAACCACTTTAGTCAGGATATATGAATGGTTTCTTTCTGTAGGGATTTTATCTAGATGAAGAACTCTTCTTTCTAGTTGATCTCATATCTAGTGACATCAAATATCAATGTGCTTCGTTTGAGAATGATACATATTATTCTTACTTAAGTTGATGATACTTTGATTGTCACAATATACTATGCAACATGCTTTCTTTTGACCCAATTCTTGAAAGAATATTTTCAACCAAATCATTTATTTACCCGCTTCAATAGTTAAAATGTCACTATACCATTTTCTCTTTCACATGATACAAGATACATGACAAACATTTATTTTTGTATCGTCTGATTGTTTTTCGTCACAATATATTAAAATTATGTCATCTGAAAGCTTAATTAAAAACACGCGCGATTCACATGTGACGTTACGATGACAGTCTTCTGTCATCTCAAAAAAACACGATTTTGATTGAAAAGTTACTTAACCATCAGACAACACTTCGTATAAATGACTGTCATTGTTAAATGAAAATAAAAAAAAGCGGCAACCAAGTATTAATTTCGCAGGGGAGCAAAAAGTGTGACTTTCATTTTGCACGCTTAAAAAAAGAAAGGGGTATATAAGGCAATTTCTGCATAAACCCATTCTTCCGAACTCATCTTCTCCTTCGAGCTCTACCTCTGCAAACCCTAAACACAACTCTCTCTTCTACACTAGCATCTAGATCTACATCGTGTGAATCGTCTTCGACTTCGTGAATTTATCATCTCGGTAAGGTTTTTATTAGGGTTTATTTAAGTCATTACGCTGTGTTCAAACAATTAGTTCTTGAAATTATTATACTATCTGCATGTTAGTTGTGACCTAATCCACTGCATATTTATTCTATAATTTGAAGTTTGTTTGCTTAACATTAGGTATCTACATTCTGAAATAAGGGTTTTATCTCATTTTAGTATATCTATTTATTTGTAATGTTTACCTGGTTTTTTTGATAATGGTTTTCGCATTGGATATTAAAGATGATTCTTTCATGTACTTTTGATGCTGGGTTTATAGTTTTGTAGATATATTTACATACTGGGTTTGTTGTTTATCAATGTATGTGTTTATTGTTATTAGTTAGAATAAAACTGATTATAGATTATGTTTGTTCAAGATGGATAAATCATGGATGGTGGCTGATAGGAGATCACTACAGTTTAGGCTTACAAGAGTTTCTGAAGTTTGTATCGGATAATGCTCCAAACTCAAACTATATTTTCTGTCCTTGTGTCAAATGTTGTAACCTCAGAGGTGGTAGTATTGACTTCATTAAGGATCATTTAATCTGTAATGGAATTATGAAAACATATACAACTTGGGTATGGCACGGTGAGTCTTCTATTGCAGACTCAAATCATACAAGTGAGGGTTCTGAAACAGTTGAAATGAACCATGACTTAGGGAGAGATTTAGAAAAAGATGGGTGCTTAGTAGAGTCAGATGAATTTATGCACTTCGTTCATGATGGAGACAAGCCTTTGTATCCCGGTTGTACTAAATCCACCAAGATGAATGGTTTAATACAAACCTTTAATCTGAAAGCCAAACATGGTCTGGTCGAGTCTTGTTATACCAACATTTTATTATTGTTTCACACCCTTCTGCATGATGGGAATGAAATGTCAATGTCTACCAATGAGGCAAAAAAAAAAAGTCTTGATGCTTTAGGGATGAATGTGAGAAGATTGATGCATGTCCTAATGACTGTATTTTGTATAAAGATGTTAATGAGGGTGCTACAAGATGCCCATCTTGTAATGTCTCTAGGTGGAAACTAGATAGGGATAATACAGAGAAAGTAGGGGTAGCAGCTAAGACTTTATGGTATTTTCCACCAATCCCAAGGTTTAGAAGAATGTTTCAGTCTACAGTTACCACTAAGAAACTTACTTAGCACTCGATTGGTAGGAAAAAGGATGGATTGATGAGACATCCAGATGATTCCCCAACTTGGCAAATGATTGACACTAAGGCCCTGTTTGTTGGGGGGAAAATATTCTGCAGGAAAATATTTTCCTAATTTTCCAGTGTTTGTTTGGACAGGAAAATAAGTCAAAAGAAAATAAGTTGCAAGTCAATGGAAAAGGAAGGAAGAAATAAGGGAAAATGTTTTACCATTTTCAAAATGGTAAAACATTTTCCTCAAAACATATTAGTTTAGAGAAAAATGGGAAAAACGTTAAAAAATGTAAAAATATGAAACATGAAAAACATGAATAATGTGAAAATGTTACAAAACACGAGAATATGAAAAAAGACCCGCAAAAAACATGAAAATGTGAAAAAACGCGAAAAACATAAAAACGCAAAAAAAAGCAAACACTTGAAAAGCACAAAACATAAACAATTCGAAAAAGTCACAAAACACGAAATATATAAAAACGTGAAAAATACAAAAAACACGAAAACGTGAAAAAATACGGAAAACGCAAAAAATGCTAAAATAAAAAAAACGTGAAAAACGCGATAAACATGAAAAGACGAAAAATGCAAACAAAACACGAAAACGTAAAAAACACAAAAACATGAAAAATACGAAAAACATGAAAAAAACGTGAATAACACGAAAAAGTAACAAAATGCGAAAAATAAAAAAACGCGAAAAAAAGAAAAAAGGGAAAAACCGAAAAACTAAACATGAAAACACAAAAAAATAAAGAAAAAATGCAGTAACGTTAATAACATGAGAAAATGTATAATTTATAGTAATATATTTGAGGGTAATGTTGTCTTTTAAATGAAAAATTATATATTCTATTCTATCTTATTCTACCAACCAAACATAGTAATAGTTATTCTTAAGAAATTTCTATTCCATTCTTTGCTATTCTATTCTATTCCATTCCACGAATGAAACGACACCTTACAGTTTATGTGTGTTTTTTGTGCTTAATTTGTATTTAGTACATGTGAATATCTTTTTTGTATTTTATATATACAATTGAAAATAAAAAAATACAGAAAATCTATATTTAATGGTTGGAAAATATTTTCATGTGTTGTAGCCAAACACCGAAAAATATTTTCCTGGGTTGTTGCCAAACACAGGAAAATATTTTATTTTCCTGCACAATATTTTCCATGCATAAAATTTTCCAAAACACAATATTTCCCCCCTAAACAAACGGGGCCTAAGTGGCCAGATTTTGGTTTCGAACCTGAGAACCTTAGGATAAGACTATCTTCAGATGGGTTTAACCCATTTGGCAATCTTAGCAGCACCTACTCGTGTTGGCCAGTGATAATGCTTGTTTATAACCTTCCGCCATGGCTATGCATGAAACGCAAGTACATGATGTTAACTTTGTTAATTTTCGGATCCAAGTAGCCTGGAAATGATATTGATATGTACTTGCAACCTTTAATAGATGACCTAAAAGTCTTACGGAATGATGAAATTGATTGAGTGTATGATTCAGTGAGAGGAGAATACTTTAGGTTGAGAGGGGTCTTGTTATGGACTATTAACAATTTTCCTACTTATGAGAACTTATCAGGGAGCATTGTTAAAGGGTACAATGCATTGTTATGGGCAGATCATGTGCTTCACTTGAAGTGACAATGGATATTGTGTGCATGTAATGTTTTTGTACAATATGATTATTTGTTTGTGTACATTGGGTACATTTTTTGTGCTCCTATTTTGGGTATGTTTTGGTACACATTTTCGTACAATGATATGACACTGGTTTATATGTATATATTGTGCACAATAGGTGTATATATTATGTAAATAATGGATACGTGAAGTTATATGTGAAGTTTATAGCTTTGTTATAATTGCAGTAGTACTATCATGTAATTCAATGGCAGTATGTATAGGTGCATGAAAGGGTTACAGGTTATCCGACACAATTGATAAAAAAAATCTATCGTCTATTGCAATATTGAATGAGCGCTAAATTAGAATAAATGTCATATTATGATGCGTGACACGATACCAGGTTAATGAAATACTGTCATGACAAAACGTTAAGATGACATAAACAAAAAATAAGACTGTCGTCTAATAATTTACGTTGTCAAATATGACTAATTTTTATGATAGTTTATTAAATGAAAATGTCATGTGAAATCCTCTCACAAGACAAAAAAAGTTAAACAGTCCGTCATCTCAAATACCATCCCATGACAGTAATAAAGAAAAAAATTTCCGTGTTAACTTATCTACAATGATAGATATGAGGATAAAATGTGTCGTATGACACGTAAAAGCTCTATTGTTTCACAAACTCCAGTGATGGAATATATAAAAGATCTGTTATTAGAATGAAATCAATGTGACAGTTCCAAATAATAACGTCATCGTAATGTGGAAAAGATGATAGAAGTCTAGGAAGCATGTGTCATGTGTTGCTGCAATAGATAACAGAACTCGACCGTCGTCTGATGCTTTATCAGACGGCAGCGAGCCTAGTGACAGATTTATATCTTGCGGGATGACGGGTTTTAATCGTCATCTGAGAGCCTATTTGGCGTAGTGTGTACTCTGCCTTAGTGGTAGAAAGTACAATGCTTTTTTGTAATTTAGATTGCCAAGAAATTGCTCCCTTAGTGTCAATGAAATCTTCTAGGATCGATTCAGATCCTCCATACTAGAAGTTGACCTTCTATGGTTGAGGTTTTCTATCATATCAGAATCCATTTAACGACTTCCATTTAACAACTTATTCAGAAGTTGACCTTCTATAGAAGCACATCTTAAGACTTCTCTTCAAGTATTTGAGAATCCATTTAACGACTTCTAATTGTAATCTTCCTGGATTATCCATGAATATACTTATGACTCCAACAAAATGTTTAATATTTCGGTCTTGTACAAACCATGACATACATCAGACTCCCGACTGCAAAGAGTATGGAATATTTATAATATCCTTCTTCACTTGTTTGGTTGTAGGACAAGACTCCTTACTCAACTCTATATGACCAACAAGTAGAATGCTAATTGATTTAGTATTCAACATGTTGAAATGTTCTAGTACCTGTTCAACATACTTTTCTTATAACAAAGAGAAAATTTTAATATTCTTATCATGAACAATTATCATACCCAAAATTTGTAATTATGGTCCTTATTCGTGTTGAAACACCTTTCCACATGATTTTGATTTGACAAAATTATTTAAGTTAATCCATGATTAAGGGGCAATTAAATTTAAGTGCTTTGATTTAATTGTACTAATATGTTTATTCAATGTTGAGTATAAACATAAATCAAAACAGAACCAAAAAGTAAGACAGGATGAAGTCAGCATGAGAACACAGCACAAGCTGAGTGGAGTGCAACTCAGCATAATAGAAGAAAAGTCATCTTCAGAACAAATACTCAAAGATGAAGCTGACCAAAGAAGCTGAGTGGAACGAAACTCAGGATCAAAGAAAGGAAGTCTTCCTCTAAGCCAATGCTTGCAGACGAAGCTGACCACGAAAGCTGAGTAAAAATACGACTAAAAAAAATGGAACAATAGCAACGTCAAAACAGTCAAGCTGAGTGTTCATCAGGACAACACGAATGATCCGTTTGCTAAAAGACAAGATTCGACAACTGTCTGCACCAATAATAGAAATCTCGGAATTACGCACAGAGTCAATTTCGAGATGCATGGGTCAATTGTTCGTTAGCTAAAAGACGAACTGGCACTAGAAGATGCACCTACGGGAAGAAGACAAGTCTGACGACTGCGGAATTCAGACGACAGGATTGGCCTGCAAAATCTGAAGCTGACCAGAACATGTCGCAAGAAAAAGCCGTTTGAATCCAACAGATAAATATAGATTCAAATCATTACAGCTTCAGACCTCAACTATAAAAGGACAAGCTCATTCTTGGATCCTCAGCCGATTCGAGACATACAAAAAGAGAAAAGAGAAAAATACAAAGCACAAGAAAAAGATCTTACACCAAACTTTCATTTTTGTGTAAAAGCTAGATTGATTTTGTAATCGTCTAAAGTGTTCTTCATCTAGAAAAGAACAAGTTTGTATCAATTGTAAAATTGAGAGAGTTGTGCTGAGTACTCGGTTTTAAGTACTCAGCGGTAGAGAAATCTAGGTGTTCGGTTATAGCACTTAGTAGGAGTTGAGTAGACGAATAGAGGACGATACTCTTGCATATTCAACTGCCTTGTAAACGGGTTGTGCTCTACCTTTAAAGAGCTCAGTATTGGATTGAAAAAGCCCGGAGGGACTTTGGGGACTGGACGTAGGGAGAGAGGCCGAACCAGGATAAGTCGTACTGAGTAATTTCTAACTCTCTCTCAATATATCTATATATGTGTTGCTTGATTAAATTGCTCAGGATATAAATTGTAAGAGCTGACATTGAGTAATCTTGGTGCTGAGTTGGAAGCTGACCTCAAGTGGTAATTTCCAACTCACGAGTAAAACAGTTCTAGTCAGTATCTGACTAAAGCTGTCTTACACTTCTCGGCCGTGCTGACCTGAACTAAGTTAAGTTAACCAAAGCATTATACTAAGTCAGCATAATTAAACAAAAAAGTTATATTAGTTCCTAACCCCCCCTTGGAACTAATCACACGGGACCAACAAGTGGTATCAGAGCTAAGTAGCTCACTACTCAAAGATATAACTATCTTGAGCTGATCCCGATAAATGGCTGAGAACAGCACTCGATTCCTTTCAGGAAATCAAACAACACAGATACTCCCTGAGGGATTATCAATTAGTCGGCCTCCTTTGTTTTTCAGATCAAATTATACATTTTGGAAAAACAGGATGAAGAACTTTATTCAAGCTACAAACATGAGTGTGTGGCTTGCAATAGTTCAAGGCCCATATGTGCCGTACAAAACTGTTGACAACAAAAAGGTTGTCAAGAGTGAAACTGAGTGGTCAGAAGATGACCTTAAAAGATTACAAAATAATGCTTCGGCTATCAATATGCTTCACTGTGCGCTAGATGCTGCAGAATACAACAAAATTTCAGGTTGTGAGTCAGCACAGGAGATTTGGAAAAAGCTCAAAGTGACCTATGAAGGCATAAGCAAAGTCAAGGAGTCCAAAGTAAACCAACACATGAGATTGTACGAGCTGTTCGAGATGAACGAAAACGAAGACATCTCAGAGATGAACTCAAGGTTCACCAATATTATAAATGAGCTTAAGAGACTAGGAAAGATCTTCACAGAAGAGGAGCAGGTGAAGAAAATCCTGAGAAGTCTCCCCAAGAGCTGGCAAGCTAAGAAGACAGCTGTGGAAGAAGCTCAGGACCTGACCACATATAAGTATGACGAGCTGATTGGATCTCTGCTGACTCATGAGATCTCTATGAAAAATTTTGAAGCTAAAGAGAAGTTAGAAGACAAGAAGTAGAAATCACTTGTCATGAAAGCTGACTCAACCGAAGCTGACTCATCAGATGATGAGGAAATGGCCATGTTCACAAGGAAGATGAAGAAGCTGTTCAGAAAGAATGATAAAAACAGCAAGAGGCCATACAAAAGAGGTGATAGGTACAAAGCTGAGTCCAGTGAAAAAAAATATAAGAAGGACAACTCCAAGCCTGTCACGTGCTTTGAGTGCCATCAAACTGGGCACATTAAGTCAAGCTGCCCTAACTTAAAGAAAGAAAAGAAGGGAAGCAAAAAGGCAATGGTGGCCACATGGAGTGACAGTGATGAGTCAACCTCATCAGAAGCTGATGCAAATGAGACAGCAAACATATGTTTCATGGCCGACGACGCTGCTGACCAAAGCCAATCTGAGCAAGCTAACCTCTCTGACGGTTCTGACCAAGAGGAATATTCTAATAAGGTAACATCTCTACACATGCTTAGAAATGAAATGGTTAACGCCCTGAGTGATCTATATACACTAACTAAAAAGTGTAACAAGAAAATAAAGGCACTCAGCAGGCGGTGTGACGAGATTGAAGAGGTCAAACTCAGTGACCTTCGATATCTTCTCGAAGACAACTCAACTTTGCATGACATCATGGAAATCATGCACAAGTTTGTCTCGGAAGTCCAATCGGATTCAAGGAAACTGAGAAAGGATGTCATAACCCTACAGAACCAAACAAAAGGCTCAACTAAAAAATCCCACGCTGAGTACTCAGGTACTGGTCAGCATCAGTTCACTCAGTGTGACTGTTATGGGAAAAGAGGACACACAATAAATGTGTGTTGGTATAATAAGCGGATTGTCCAATGTGACTTCTGTGGAAAGAAAAGTCATACCACTAAGGTAGGTTGGCATGCTCAGCACAATGGTGCTGACCAAAGAGAAAATCACCCTAAAAGGGTAACTCATTGTGACTACTGTGGTAAACAAGGCCACACCATAAATATATGCCGTCACAAATTAAAACATGATATAGCACCTATCTATGCTAACCATCGAGGACCCAAAAAGAATTGGGTACCTAAAGGTGAATGATTCAAAATGCAGGTGAGCATGAGGTGCGTGGAGAAGTCAAAGCTTTGGTATATTGACAGTGCATGCTCGAGGCATATGACTAGTGATAAAACTCAGTTCATCACATTTGAGCTTAAACGAGGTGGTAACATAAGCTTTGGAGACAATAAAAAGGGTAAGATAGTCGGATCAGGTACTATCGGAGGTAACCCTACTATTGAGTCAGTCTCCCTAGTTAAAGGTCTCAAATATAACCTATTGAGCGTAGCTCAGCTGTGTGACAGCGGGAGAAAGGTTGTATTTGATGCCACTCAGTGTCGGATACTCGAGGGAAAAACAAACAATTTAATTCTAACTGCCCATCGTGTTGACAATGTATACATGTTGAGTTTAGAAAAATAGTTTTCTAAAAATATATGCTTAGTGTCAAAGGAGGACAACTCCTGGCTATGTCATAGGAGACTTGGTCATGTAAGCATGGACCTCCTTGCCAAATTAGCAAGAAAGCAACTAGTTGAGGGAATGCCCAAATTGAAATTTGAAAAGGATCAATTATGTAATGCTTGTCAGCAAGGTAAACAAACGAAAAAGTCTTTTCAAAGTAAAAACATTGTCTCAACCAAGCGACCATTGGAATTACTACATTTGGATCTTTTCGGACCTGTCCAGCCACTCAGTTTGGGAGGTAAGAAATTTTCCTTAGTCATTGTAGACGATTTCTCTCGGTATACTTGGATCATCTTGCTGAGTAGCAAGGATGAAACATTTGAGATGTTCACAACATTGATTAAAAAGCTTGAAAATGACAAAGACCTAAGAGTAGCTCATATTAGAAGTGATAATGATAGAGAATTCAAAAACCAACAGTTTGATGAATTCTGTGAAGTCAGTGGCATTGACCATAACTTTTCTGCTCCTAGGACGCCTCAACAAAATGGGGTTGTTGAAAGGAAGAACAGAACAATAGTCGAAATTGCTAGGACAATGCTGAGCGAAAATAGGCTTCCAAAGTATTTCTGGGGTGAAGCTGTCCACACAACATGTTATATACTAAATAGGGCTTTAGTTAGACCTATACTCAAGAAAACTTCTTATGAACTTTGGAAAGGACGAAAGCCCAACATTGGCTACTTTCGTGCCTTTGGGTGTAAATGTTTTATACTCAACACAAAAGATAACCTTGCTAAATTTGATGCTAAAGCTGACGAAGCGATCTTTTTGGGGTACTCAACTAACAGTAAAGCATATAGGGTGTATAATAAATGAACTCAAGTTGTAGAAGAGTCTGTCCATATCGAGTTCGATATAACTGACCCTGCAGGAAAGACAACTCAGCCTGACGAAGATGAACCAAGCTCAGCTTTCGCTGACCAAGTTGGAGCCGCTGAGTCATCAGTACAAGGGCTGACCAAAGGTAAACACAAAACAGAAATTACCTTTGCTGACCAATCTACTCCCACAGATATTGTAGAAACACCTATTCCAGACAACTCAACATTACCCAAAGAAATAAAAATTCCAAGAGGACATTCGGAGAAGTCCATTCTTGATGCTGCTAACAACAAGCTGATGACAAGAGATCAGCTTAGAAAATATCTCAGCAATGTTGCATTCGTCTCAGTTCATGAGCCAAAGAATTTCGCTGAAGCTGAGCACGACGAACATTGGATCAATGCTATGCAAGAAGAGCTTGATCAGTTTAAAAGAAATGAGGTATGGGATTTAGTACCAAAACCTAGGAATCAAAAGACCATAGGAACTAAGTGGGTCTTTAGAAATAAGCTAGATGAGTAAGGCAATGTAGTCAGGAACAAAGCCCGACTTGTAGCTCAAGGCTATAGTCAGCAAGAGGGCATTGACTATGGTGAGACCTTTGCTCCCGTTGCTAGGTTAGAGGCTATACGTATATTGTGTGCATATGCTAGTTTCATGAACTTCAAACTATATCAAATAGATGTCAAAAGTGCTTTTCTTAATGGATTTATAAACGAAGAGGTATATGTTAGTCAGCCTCCTGGGTTTGAAGATCCAAAGTTTTCAAACCACGTTTATAAACTCAAGAAGGCCCTGTACGGCTGGAACAAGCACCTCGTGCTTGGTATGAGAGGTTGACCAATTTCCTGCTGACCAGGAACTATGTTAGAGGCAAAGCTGACACAACCTTGTTCATTAAGAAAAAGGGTAAAAATTCCCTCCTCGCACAAATTTATGTAGATGATATAATCTTTGGTGCTACTGATGAATCTATGTGCAAAGAATTTAGTAAATAGATGCAAACTGAGTTCGAGATGTCAATGATGGGAGAACTCAACTTCTTCCTTGGACTTCAAATCAAGCAAGGTAAGAACGGCATCTTCATTAGTCAGTCTAAGTACGCCAAAGAAATGTTAAAGAAATTCGATATGGAAGAATGCAAGCCCATATCTACCCCAATGGGTACTGACACTGTCCTTTGTGCTGACGAGAAAGGTAAGTCAGTAGATAGTAAGTTATATTGAGGTATGATTGGCTCTCTACTTTATCTTACTGCTAGTAGACCTGATATTCAGTACTCAGTATGTTATAACGCAAGATATCAAGCTGACCCCAGGGAATCTCACCTTATAGATGTAAAAAGAATTTTTAGATATTTGCAGAGCTCAGTTAATGCAGGTCTATGGTATCCAAATATAAATGACTTCACACTCATTGGATATACTGATGCTGACTATGGACGAGATAAGCTAGAGCGTAAGAGTACTTCAGGAGGGTGCCACTTCCTTGGAAGCTGTCTAGTATCTTGGTTCAGCAAGAAGCAATCATCAGTAGCCTTATCAACAACTGAAGCTGAGTACATTGTTGCTGGAAGCTGTGTGGCTCAAGTCCTATGGATAAAGCAACAGCTTGAGGACTATGGTGTAAAAACGGAGACAATAGAAGTCAAATGTGACAACAAGAGTCCCATTGACTTATCCAAAAATCCAATCCAACACATCAGAATGAAGCATGTCAGCATAAGGCATCACTTCATAAGGGATCATGTACTCAAGGGTGAGATCAAGCTGACCTACGTTCCTACAAATGAATAGCTTGCGGATATCTTCACAAAGCCTCTGGCTCGTGAGCAATTTAACATACTAAGGGAAGCTATCGGTATGTCTAATCCTCTTCATTAAAATTATATGTTTAAATTGAATGTTGAGTGATTACCATGCTGAGTGATCTATGCTATATGAGTAACTATTGCATGCTGAGCTAAATATGAACTATATCACCCCATGCTGAGTAGACATACATATTGAGTGATTAATATACGCTGAGTTACTAAGCATGACGAAATTCCTTTACGAAAAACTGACTACTCAGAATATCAAACGTTTAGAATTCTAGAAACTGAGTAAATCCGTTGCATAATAAATGCTAGCACGCGCATTAATAGCCACCTAGGATGATGTAGGCGCAATAATTAGAAAACACATGCGCCGATTGTGTCATAAATGCCAGAATTAGTGTCGATTGATCATCTCGAGGTAAAACGGCTACTCCAACGTATCAGATCCCACTTGTATCTCTTTACACTCAAAATTCTGGCATTCTATCTCTCTCTCTCTCTCTCTTAAAATCCCAAAACCTCTCTAAAAATCCATGAGAAAACCATGTCGGACTCTCAGAACATCTCCAGTGCCGGTTACGACGACAACCACTCCGATAAAAATCCCTCGTCGCACACTGAGCAGGAACGTGAGGAGACCTCGTCTGAGTCTCAAGAACATGGTCAGCATGACCAACCTAAGGTCACTACTCCAAGTAAGAAACCCCAAGCTGACCAAGCAACATCATCTAAGGAACAGAAAAAGAGGAAGGGCAAGATACCTCAAGAAAGAACCTACTCTCCGGTCTACAACAGTGTGAGGGGATACAAGATAGACCATTTCTGCTGGTTCTCCAAGGGCTTTGTAGAAGCAGAAAAACCCTTTTGCGAATGGATCTCTAAGAATGACTGGATCGGGCTATTTTCCATCCGAGAAGCCACTTATCCTGAATTGGTAAGAGAATTCTACGCCAACTTACGAGCTGCTGATGATGACACTGACTACATGGTCACAAAGGTCAGCGACAAAGAAATCTTCGTCAACCCTCCCTATCTTGCCACTTTGCTCAAGCTAAAAAATGAAGGAGCTAGACTTCGAACCACGAATGACCACACCAAAATTGACTACCCTACGGAGTTCTGTAAACCCGCTGGTCACGTTGGAGAAATCACTAGCACCTCTATGGGTCAAAATCAAAAGATGGCCCATTACATTCTATCGAACTTCATATTTCCCAAGGTCAATTCCACATCCTTAGCGTCTAATTTTGAGCAGTGCTTCATCTGGCACATGCTGACCTACCAGCCACTCAATATGCCTGTGTTCCTCATCGGTGCTTTCCAATGAAGTACTGGAACACTCAGGTTAGGCTCATTAATCACCAAGATCCTCAAGGACTACATGGTGAACTTAGTTGAGGAAATAAATGTTTGGGGAACAGAAATCACTGCGGCCATATTGTTCGGTTTGGCTTACGACCAACCCATTAAACCCAAGAAAGGAAAGGGGGGTTGTAATAGAGGAAGGAGATAATGTGGCTGAAGGACCAAAGGGCATGCTGACCAGAAAGGGAAAGAAAGTGAACCAAGCTCGCACTGACCGCGCTAAGCAAGACAAAAAGAGGAAAGTTGACCAGTCAGTAAAAGAGATGAACATAGCTCCTAAAAAGCTAAGAATTGTAACCAGTGCAAGGAAAGCTGATGCTGAGCAAGGTTAGGATGCACCTAAGTCAGCAGAGAAACGAAAAAGGCAAGTTGAGCTTGAAGAAGAAAGTGAGGAAACTCCGGAGCAACCATTGCAGAAAAAGAAGAAGAAATCTTCAGAGTTAAAGCCAATTGATGCACTACCTCTTGACTGTGTTGTCTCTAAAGACTCACACTTTGTCAAAAGTCAAGAGATTGATCTTGAGAAAACCCCTGCTGATCAAGAAGAAGAAGAACTGAGAAACGATGAAGGTTAGCTTGACGTTGAGGAGACAGATGATATTGAGCCATATAAAGAAGTTGATGCTGTGCAAAAACAAACAGCTGATGTTGAGCAGGTTGAGAATCCAACTGTGCCGAGTAAGACAGTTGATACTGAGTCCACAGAGAAAGACAGAGCCGTGGAAGGTTTCAATGCTGACCTTGGGGTGAACTCATCTTCTGAGTCACTTGACTCCATTCCTGTCGATCCTTCTCCTCCAAAAGTTAGCACCGGAAAACGACTCAAGCGAAAAGCCCACAAGTCTCATATCATTGATCTTCTAGATGATTCACCGCTAAGGGAACCAATCTCTGCCCTTACCACACTCCAGTTCCAGTTCTTCAGCAATACCATTGAACCAACTTTGGAACAACACAAGGAAAAGCAAGCCACTGTTTCTCAAACTGAGGAACAAGCCAAGACTCCTGAAGATCCAATTCCTGCCGAGCAAGAGCTCGAAGTCCAAGATGCTCAAGACAATGAGCGAGCAAAGGAAAATTCTACCCAAGTTGGCTCTGAAGTGCCTCTTCCTGCATCAACTCAACTTCAGACCAATGTTGCGCAAGTCAATATCTCTGCCGATCCACCTCTTCCAAATCCTTCAAGGCAGAATGAAAACCAGTCAGTTCCTGCCAGTAATCTGAATCAAAGTCCAGCCGCCGACCATGTCGGCACATCTCATTCTGGATAGCACCAAACACCTCCTCCATCCGGTGCTATTCCAATTCCGGCCGCTGAGCATCATCCTGATGGGACTTACGCTTACTTGCATGCAACTGAGTCTGGGCGAAACATCATTGCCTCAGCTCAATCCCTACTCCAGGATCTTAATCATGCTCATGCCGATGCTGCTGGGTCTACTCATGTTGAGCCAACACAGATCTCCTCCGTCACTCAGCTTCTGGCAGAAATCAAAGGTCTCAAAGACTTGCTGAGTGTCATGACAACCTTCCAATCTCAACAACCCAAGCAAGACTCCATCATGAAGCTGGCTGAACTTCAATTAATGATGGTGAATCACATGAACTCCCTCCAAGGACAAATTAACAACCTTTCAGCTGTGCACTCAACTTATGCCACCTCTGCTGAGGTTAATCAATATTTCACCCAGCTACACTCTGAGTTAACCGGAGCCCGTGACCTAATTTCCTCCTCCTCCCAGTGTTCCATTGAACAAATTAGCGAAGCTGTTCGCTTACTCAACTTGAGTAAAGAAGAAATGGATACTGACCAAGTCAAGACGAATGAAATTCTGAAGTACTCTCAAGCCACATTTAACCACGTCCGCTATACAAATGCCCAACGTCAGTTCTATGATTCGTCTCTGCTCAAAATGTACCATCAATCATTTGCCAAACAGATAGAATCCATCACTTGGATCAGGAAATCACAAGAGTATCTTCTAAGTATGCTCAGTGCCTCTCTTCAAATCCCCGCTTCAACTCTGGATGATGACATGGCAGTTTTTGACGGTCTTCAGCTCAGTATGAGTGAACTCCAAAAGTACTCAGCCCTACTAACTCGTGCTGTTCTTCGTGATACCTTTTCTCCTCCTCAACCCGATGCTGGCAAAATGGGGGAGAAAGAATAAGCTGAAGCTGATGGAACTCAGCAAAACTTAGGGGAAGCATCCGGGAGTCAGCAACCAAGATCTGCCAAAGCCAAAGGGAAAGGCAAAGTTGATCACCAAGCTCAAGTCAACAGGAAGAAATAGATTAGTTAATCTTAGAACTTGGCTTGTAGCATTTATCTGGCGTATTCTAGCTTTTTGTATGCTGACTAATTATCTATCTTAAAGCATCTTTTATTTCAAACTGACTTATCGAAATGCGATGCTTGCTTGTTGTGCTATATGCTAATCTGTCTTAAAGTGAACAAACAAACAAAATTAAGAAGGGTCATACAAGTAAAATAACTCAGTACACATTAACCTTGATACATCCCCTCAATTGCTCTGATACATGAATCTTTATAAAATCTATGATACCTAAACTAACCGTGTATCAAACTGAGTATAAATATGTTCTCTTCTGAAAACTGACATAGGCTCATCTGAATTAGATCTTGGAAGGTCTAGAATTGAACTAAGTCAGTATAGGCATGTCTTAATTATTCCTCGATTAAATCTTAGAAGGTTTAGAGATAAGTTAAGTCAATAGATGCAACCCTTACGGGGGAGTAACTTTAGAAGAATAAAAAATAACTCAATCATGGCGAAATTCAAAACTGAGTTCCATTAATTAAATATTTTGCCAACATCAAAATGGGGGAGTTTGTTGAAACACCTTTCCACATGATTTTGATTTGACAAAATTATTTAAGTTAATCCATGATTACGGGGCAATTAAATTTAAGTGCTTTGATTTAATTGTACTAATATGTTTATTCAATGTTGAGTATAAACATAAATCAAAACAGAACCAAAAAGTAAGATAGGACGAAGTCAGCATGAGAACACAGCACAAGCTGAGTGGAGTGCAACTCAGCATAATAGAAGAAAAGTCATCTTCAGAAAAAATACTCAAAGATGAAGCTGACCAAAGAAGCTGAGTGGAACGGAACTCAGGATCAAAGAAAGGAAGTCTTCCTTTAAGCCAATGCTTGCAGACGAAGCTGACCACGGAAGCTGAGTAAAAATACGACTCAGAAAAATGGAACAATAGCAACGTCAAAGCAGTCAAGCTGAGTGTTCATTAGGACAGCACGAATGATCCGTTTGCTAAAAGACAAGATCCGACAACTGCCTGCACCAATAATAGAAATCTCGGAATTACGCACAGAGTCAATTTCAAGATGCATGGGTCAATTGTTTGTTAGCTAAAAGACGAATTGGCACTAGAAGACGCACCTGCGGGAAGAAGACAAGTGTGACGACTGCGGAATTCAGACGACAGGATTGGCCTGCAAAATCTGAAGCTGACCAGAACATGTCGCAAGAAAAAGCCGTTTGAATCCAACAGATAAATCCATATTCAAATCATTACAGCTTCAGACCTCAACTATAAAAGGACAAGCTCATTCTTGGATCCTCAGCCGATTCGAGACATACAAAAAGAGAAAAGAGAAAAATACAAAGCACAAGAAAAAGATCTTACACCAAACTTTCATTTCTGTGTAAAAGCTAGATTGATTTTGTAATCGTCTAAAGTGTTCTTCATCTAGAAAAGAACAAGTTTGTATCAATTGTAAAATTGAGAGAGTTGTGCTGAGTACTCGGTTTTAAGTACTCAGCGGTAGAGAAATCTAGGTGTTCGGTTATAGCACTTAGTAGGAGTTGAGTAGACGAATAGAGGACGGTACTCTTGCATATTCAACTGCCTTGTAAACGGTTTGTGCTCTACCTTTAAAGAGCTCAGTATTGGATTGAAAAAGCCCGAAGGGACTCTGGGGACTGGACGTAGGCAGAGAGGCCGAACCAGGATAAGTCGTACTGAGTAATTTCTAACTCTCTCTCAATATATCTATATATGTGTTGCTTGATTAAATTGCTCAGGATATAAATTGTAAGAGCTGACACTGAGTAATCTTAGTGCTGAGTTGGAAGCTGGCCTCAAGTGGTAATTTCCAACTCACGAGTAAAACAGTTCTAGTCAGCATCTGACTAAAGCTGTCTTACACTTCTCGGCCGTGCTGACCTGAACTAAGTTAAGTTAACCAAAGAATTATACTAAGTCAGCATAATTAAACGAAAAAATTATATTAGTTCCTAACCCCCCTAGAACTAATCACACGGGACCAACAATTCGTTCATGTCAAAGGACTTTGATAATTTCTCTTTAATTTGAGAATTAATAGAGCATCTTGTCCCACAATCAACATATCATCAACATATAACAACAAAATGGTGAAGTTGTTACCAGAAACTCTTTTGAAGTAGGCATATGGATCTGCCTAGATCTTCTAATAGCCGTGACTACTTATGAAAGAATTGAACTTCTTGTACCATTGTATGTGTGCTTGTTTTAACCCATAGAGACTTTTCTATAGTTTGAAAACCATGTGTTCTTTTGCCTCCATTTCAAATCCTTTTGGTTGCTCCATGTAGATTTTTTCATTCAAGTCACCATGAAGGAACATCTAGTTGTTCAAGCTCTAGATCTAAACTAGATGTCAAGCTTATAACTGCACGAATAGAGGTCATTTTAACCACTGGAGAAAATATCTCATTAAAATCAATACCTTTCTTATATTGAAACCTTTCACTTCTAGACGAGCTTCGTATCTCACCAGCTTTCTGTTTCCATCTCGTTTGAGTTTGAAATTCCATTTGTTTTTCAACATTTTTCTTCCTATAGGAAGTTCAACTAACTCATATATTTGATTTTTGTGCAAAGAATTAATCTCCTATTGCATTACCTGTAGTTAAGATTCTTTGTTTGGATAAGTTGGAACTTCCTAAAAAATTCTCTAGTTTCCTACCGCCAGTAAGGAGAATATACTCAAAAGTAGGATACTTTGGTGTCAGTCGACGATCATTGATAGATCTTATGGTGTTCAGCTTCTTATTTTTAGGTAGGATTTTCCCCATGCTCATCAATATCGTTTGGCTCATGATGCTCCATTACTTTTGGAAATTTATCATTGAATTGAATTCGTACATCTTCTCCACTTGTAGCATTGTTTGGTGGTGAAAGGATGTTATCCGAAATGACATCAATCACATATTCTAGTTTCTCATTCTTCTTAAAGTATTTTGTAGTCTCATTTTCTTGAAAGACTATATCTCTGCTTCTAATGAATTTTTTCTATAGGTCCCACAGTTTGACCTGTGCTATTTAGGCTCGTGAACAAATTTCCAGTATGAAGAAAATAAGAATTGATTTATCATCAAGCTTTGACATGTACTTTTTAGGCCCATGAACAGATTTCTTATATCCAAACACCTTTTGATGCGAACCCACGAGGAACAGTGCCTTGAAAACCCGACAACTAGATTTGAACCCAAGGAAAGCTAACGAATCAGGGTCGGACAGAAAAGAACCCTTACAAAACTTAGTTGTAAAGACCCGATCCCAGTCTCCAACAGTTAAAGATTTAGTCCCGAACTGTTCAAAATAGTGCCTTAAAAGAACACAAGAGAAATCACTCACAAACTCTTTTTTTTTATTTCATCAAAAGGTGCCTTTTACAAATGAAAGGGCTCACCCTTAAATACATAAAACACAAATAAACCATGACTAGAATTGTCCCTTATGTACCTTAAACACTAACAATAGTACAAGGGTAATTAGGGAATTAACTTAGTCAACCATAAAAACAAAATACTACATAAATGTTTCCATACAATGAAAAACCAATAATGAAAAACCAAGTCAATTCATATGGAATTGATAAGGTTCACATTGTGTTGAAATTGTCATTTTGACCATTGAAATAATTAAATCAATTCATATTCAATTGATTTTATTTTCCCAATAAATCCAAATGGTTGAAATTCATATGGTGATTTTTAAATCAATTTCATCTTCGTGTAACTCGAAAGTGATTAAATTATTTCATTTTGAACTTCACACGCTTCATAGGATTATCGAATAAAGGATTAAAATTTGTAAATATAATCTCGCTCTTAGTATGGATTCGATTCTCATCATTCCCCCTCTCTTTAAGATGATTCTTCCTCAAATCGCAATGTTGTTCACAGATAGGCATGAACACCTGGAATTTAGAATCCAGAACACTAAACAAACAAATGTCAAGTTTGTTAGTGTAAGTACGTATCTTTTCAACACCCACGAAATCAACAAAATTTGTCTTTTCAACTACACATAGTTGTTCTTCAATTTTTACCTCATCTTCTCTTGCAACCAGAATCCCTGAAATATAACATTGGTCAGATGCAGATACATATTGAATCTCAACCTTCTCTACATCATCCTCAACTTGAGATCTTGTTTCAATTTTTTTGTTCGGCGGTGTTTCATCTTTCTTTGTTAGTTCTTCAATTTTAAGAGCATCACCCTCATCATTGCATGTAGTGCTCTTAGACTCTTCCTTCACTTTGCCTGACTCATCAACATCTTTTCCAATCTTTTCACCCTTTATTTCTTCACTTACATATGTACGTTTATCGCTGTTACCAATAATCTCATATCGAGATATGAAATCTTGTTTGTTGTAGTAGTTCTCGACCCGGTTGAAATCTTGCAGTAGACTCGGCATGTGTTTGTACAAACCCACATAGAAATGGTTAGGAACAAATCATTTTCTCATAACAGCTTTTAGCTCTTTCCAAGAATCAATTGGTGGCTCTCTACACCTTTCTCTGGCTGTCACAAATTGATCCCACCAGATTAAGGCATAATCTGAAAATTCTGTAATAGCTTTTTGTACCTTCTTCTTTTCTGAAAAATTGTTATAGTAAAAAATCATTTCCATTTTCTTCTCCCACTTCAAATAAGCTTCGGGATCGTCTCTTCCACCAAACGATGATATTTTGAATTTTACATTCCCAAGACCTATTTCTTCTCTACCATAGTCACCCTGATTTCTAGTTGATCTTTCATTGTCATCATAATGATACATTACATCGCCTTGGTTTGTTTCTAGAACAACTCATTGATTTTCTTCCATGATGTCCATACGTTCCATCAAGCGATTCAACATTGTTAACACTTGATCGTCTTCCATATTATTGCGCAAAAGAAATTCAAATAGATCAAGTAAAATAAAAAAATAAAAAAAAACTTACGATTCACTCGGTGTTTCGCTCAATTTTTTTTAGCTATTCTCTCTGATATGCTCACCACTCTGTGCCTTTTACCGCTCGATTTCTCGTACAGTGTTCTTTAAAGAACTCAGTAGAATAAATTCAGTTTTAAAAACTCAACAGTAAAAAACCCAAAATTTAATCGTACAACCTAAGAAGCAAGACGTTAAACAATGAAAGGGATGCGAATAAATCAAACTGATAACCAAAATTTCAACGACGATAAAACGACTAATAAAATAATATAAGTGAAAAAAATAAAAGGAGGAAAGAAAAAAAATATATAAGGGAATTGAGATCAAACTGTTTACGTAATGTGCTATTAATTTTTTTTTCTTTTTTTTATGCTACATATAAAATATAACTTTGTGAATATGCTGGAAAGAAAAGCTTTGATTTTTTTCCTTTTTCTTTCTTTCTTTTTTTTTTCACTATCAATGGATTTTTTTTTCTCAAAATTAGAACAATAATTTTTTTTTCTTTCTTTTTACTTCTAACAGAAAATTAAAAAAAAGAAGAAAATAAAATAAAATAAAATATCAAAGAATATTATGGATAGATAAAACCTGAAAAGATAGAGCTCAGCTCTGATACCAAACTGATGCGAACCCACGAGGAACAGTGCCTCGAAAACCCGACAACTAGATTTGAACCCAAGGAAAGCTAACGAATCAGGGTCAGATAGAAAAGAACCCTTACAAAACTTAGTTGTAAAGACCCGATCCCAGTCTCCAACAGTTAAAGATTTAGTCCCGAACTGTTCAAAGTAGTTCTTTAAAAGAACACAAAACAAATCACTCACAAACTCTTTTTTTTTATTTCATCAAAAGGTGCATTTTGCAAATGAAAGGGCTCACTCTTAAATACATAAAACACAAATAAACCATGACTAGAATTGGAGATTTTATATGGTGCTACTGTAGTTCCATGTAGGATACCCAATTGGAACTTATATCCAATAAAATGCATCCACGATTTACTCATCAATACACTTCAGCTAGCCCACTTTTTTTTTTTTTTGAATTACGCTAGCCCACTTATTAAATTAAAAAATAAAAATTTAGAACTAAAACTTGCGTTATTTCCTATGTTTGGTAAGTGTTTAACTGTTGTTGTTTTACCTCCGGCGACTGTCGTTGCAACCTTTTTCTACCCTTTTACCTCCGCCGACTGTCGTTGCTATCTATGGCGACTTTGTTGCGCAGTTCTGGTTTTTCTAAACCACCCTACTTTTCGAATCTACCGGAGACAATCCGTGGCCACCGAAAGTTTCAGTTGTTGGCTGCCAGAAACAGACAAAATCGAAGAAAGCACGGGAAGTCGGATTGAAGGTGCAGTCGTTTGCTGCCAGAAACAGAAAAAATCGAAGAAATCGGGAAGTCGGATGAAGGTGAAGTCGTTGGCTACCATAAATAGAAAAAATCGGAAAAAACACAGGAAGAGATTGTTTTGCAGTTAAACACAGGAAGTGGTGGGAGGGATCGAAAATTCCATTAATGACAGAGTAAATAATGTAAAATTTAGTTTTTAATTTTTTATTTTCCAATTTAATATGGACCCAGCTGAAGTGTATTAATGAATACACATGAATGCATTCTATTGGATATAAGTTCCAATTCGGTATCCTACATGGAACTATCATAACACCATATAAAATCTCCTAGAATTGTCCCTTATACACCTTAAACACTAACAATAGTACAAGGGTAATTAGGGAATTAACTTAGTCAACCATAAAAACAAAATACTACATAAATGTTTCCATACAATGAAAAACCAAGTCAATTCATATGGAATTGATAAGGTTCACATTGTGTTGAAATTGTCATTTTGACCATTGAAATAATTAAATCAATTCATATTGAATTGATTTTATTTTTCCAATAAATCCAAATGGTTGAAATTCATATGGTGATTTTTGAATCAATTTCATCTTCGTGTAACTTGAAAGTGATTAAATTATTTCATTTTGAACTTCGCACGCTTCATAGGATTATCGAATAAAGGATTAAAATTCATAAATATAAACTCGTTCTTAGCATGATATAACCCGGGTTGAAAATCTGGATTCTCACATGGAGCGAATACATTTACCGGATGGACCTGTTACTCGAGCACGCGCAAAGAAGTTCGAAGAGGAGCTTCAAACATATGTGGTGCAAATGTTAGATATGTCGGAGCAAAATGACACAAATGAAATTCAGGAAGCTCTAACTTTGTCGTACCTCTCGGGTTATTCGAAAAGCGGACACATCAAAGAAACCAAACACGGACTAAACAAAACAAGCGGTGAAATTGAGTAAAAAATCACCATATGAATTTTAACCATTAATATTATCGAGTTGCAACACTGTGTAGACGTGGAAGACATGGTACATGCAGCAAAGATAGTAGAACGACAACTCAAGGAGAGAAAGTATGACAAATCCTACACGGGAGGTTCATCATCTTCTAACTCTAATTGGAAGAACCAGTGGGGTAACCAAGAGAAAGGAAGCAGATTTCCTTCAAAGTTTGACAATGCCAAACACAAGTCAGACTCGATTGACAAAAATAAGCATTCGGAAAGCGGACACATCAAAGAAACCAAACACGGACTAAACAAAACAAGCGGTGAAATTAAGTAAAAAATCACCATATGAATTTTAACCATTACTATTGTTGAGTTGCAACACTATGTAGATGTGGAAGACATGGTACATGCAGCAAAGATAGTAGAACGACAACTCAAGGAGAGAAAATATGACAAATCCTACACGGGAGGTTCATCATCTTCTAACTCTAATTGGAAGAACTAGTGGGGTAACCAAGAGAAAGGAAGCAGATTTCCTTCAAAGTTTGACAATGCCAAACACAAGTCAGACTCGGTTGACAAAAATAAGCAGAAGGGAGAAGAGAAACCGAGACCAAGAAAACTTCAGTGTTTTAAATGTTTGGGATTCGGTCACATAGCATCCGAATGCACAAATAGACGAGCCATGATCATGAGGGGTGGAGAAGTAGTCACGGACATTGAAAGTGACTATGATGAGGTCGAAGAAGAAGATGAAGACTCTGAGGAGGCGGAAGGCTTCACTAGAGCCGAACGAGGGGAGTCATTAGTCGTCCTACGACTATTGAATTCTCAAATGAAGATTGCTGAGGATAAGATACAACGGGAAAACATCTTCCACACTCGATGTCTCGTGCAAGGCAAGGTATGTAGTGTGATTATTGATAGTGGTAGTTGTGCTAATGTAGCTAGTACCACCTTAGTAGAGAAGCTAGGGTTACTAGTCATAAAGCACCCACGCCCTTATAAATTGCAATGGTTAAATGATTGTGGGCAGATTAAAGTAAATAGACAAGTCTTAGTGTCCCTCAAAATTCAGGCTGGTCATATTTTGTTGGGTAGACCATGGAAGTTTGATAGAGATGCTATGCATTTAGGGAGAAGAAACCGTTACAGTTTTGAACATGTTGGTAAAAAAATTGTTTTAGCTCCCTTAACGCTTACAGAGGTCTATGAAAACCAAATCAAGCTTAGAAATCATAGTGGGACTGTTTCTAATAAAACTCATGTATCATCTGATGATAAACGAGAGTCGAGAGAAAAGCATGGTGAGAAGAGTGATGAAAATGAGGATTTGGCGAGAGAAAAGCAAAATTCAAAAAAAAAAAGAAAAAAGAGAATAGATAATGATATGGCCAAAGAGCGAGAGAGTCGAGGTAAAAATAATTCTGAAATTACAAAAGGAGAGGGGCCACATGCAAAAGGAGATTCAAGAGAGAATAATAGTGTGGGGTGGGGTAAGGCTAATTTCTTTGCGAGGTCCAGCGAGGTTAAGTATGCTCTTTCTGTAAATAAACCTGTCTTATTACTTGTTTATAGAGAAGCATATGTATGTCAAGCTGATAATGTCCTGCCTAGTTCTTGTATTTATCTTTTGCAGGAATATCAAGATGTAATGCCTGAGGAATTGCCTAAAGGATTACCACCTATTTGGGGCATCGAACATCAGATCGACCTAGTACCTGGGGCAGTCATTCCTAACCGTTCAGCATATCGGTGTAATCTTGAGGAAACGAAGGAGTTACAACATCAAGTGGAGGAGTTACTTGCTAAAAGGGTACGTGAGGGAGTCGATGAGTCCATGTTCCGTACCTGTGCTTCTTGTTCCCAAAAAAGACGAAAGTTGGAGAATGTGTGTTGATTGTCGAGCCGTCAACAACATTACGGTAAAATATCATCACCCTATTCCTAGGTTAGATGATATGTTGGATGAATTACATGGAGCTATTGTGTTTAGTAAAATAGATTTGAAAAGTGGATACCATCAGATTAGTATGAAAGAAGGGGATGAATGGAAAACCGCATTTAAAACTAAACACAGATTGTATGAATGGCTCGTTATGCCTTTTGGTCTAACCAATGCACCGTCAACTTTTATGCGCTTAATGAATCATGTGTTGCATGCATTTATAGGTAAGTTTATGGTGGTCTACTTTGATGACATATTGGTATATAGTAGGTCTTTAGAAGAGCATTTAGGTCACTTAAGGAGTGTCTTTGATGTGCTTAGAAAAGAACAATTATATACTAACTTGTCTAAATGTTCCTTTTGCACAGACCAAATTATTTTCCTTGGTTATGTTGTGTCTGCTAAAGGAATTAAAGTAGATGAGGAAAAGGTTAAGGCAATCCGCGATTGGCCTACACCTAGTAGTGTGTCTGAGGTGCGAAGCTTCCATGGCTTAGCATCATTCTACAGACGATTTGTGAGGGACTTTAGCACTTTAGCTGCTCCCCTCACTGAGGTGATTAAAAAGATAGTAGGATTTTCATGGGGAATAGAACATGAGAATGCTTTTAATATTTTGAAGGATAAATTATGTTCTACTCCTGTATTTGCATTACCTAACTTTGAGAAAGCATTTGAGATTGAATGTGATGCCTCCGACATAGGTATTGGTGCTGTTTGATGTACTATAAAAGACCAAGTGCTTTCTTTAGTGAGAAGTTGAGTGGGACTGCACTTAATTACCCCACCCATGACAAAGAGTTATACGCTCTAGTGAGGGCGTTGGAAACATGGCAACATTACTTTTAGCCTAAGGAGTTTGTTATTCATTCTGATCACGAGTCCCTAAAACACCTCAAGGGACAAGGTAAGTTGAATAGACGACATGCCCGGTGGATGGAGTTCATTGAGACTTTTCCATATACTATTCAATACAAACAAGGTAAAGAAAATGTGGTGGCTGATGCACTATCACGCAGGTATATTCTTTTAAGTTCCTTGAATACTAAGCTCTTGGGATTTACACATCTTAAGGAGTTGTATAAAGGTGATGTTGATTTTGGTGATATGTATCTTGCATGCGGTAAGTCTGCGGTGGACAAATTCTATTTACTTGATGGCTTTTTATTCTGTGAAAATAGACTATGTGTGCCACAATGTTCATATCGAGAATTGCTTGTTCGGGAAGCCCATGATGGTGGACTGATGGGACATTTTGGGGTTCGTAAGACTTTAGATATTTTGCATGAACATTTCTTTTGGCCAAAAATTCGTAGGGATGTCAATAGACTTTGTTCTAGGTGCATCGCTTGTAAAAAGGCTAAGTCTAAGGTTTTTTCCCAAGGTCTCTATACCCTGTTACCCGTGCCTACGGAACCTTGAGTAGATATTTCTATGGACTTTATTGTTGGGTTACCTAGGACAAAGAAAGGTCGTGATTCCATTTTTGTTGTGGTTGATAGGTTTAGCAAAATGGCACATTTCATTGCATGCAATAAAACCGATGATGCTACCAATGTTGCTGACCTTTTCTTTCGAGAGGTCGTAAAGTTGCATGGAATACCAAAAACTATAGTATCCGACCGAGATGCTAAATTTTTAAGTCATTTTTGGCGTGTTTTGTGGAGTCGATTGGGTACTAAGCTTTTGTATTCTACTGCTTGTCATCCTCAAACGGATGGACAAACCAAGGTTGTTAATCGAACTCTTGGTCAAATTTTGCGTACTGTGGTTGGGAAAAATCTTAAGAATTGGGAAGAGTGTTTACCTATGGTAGAATTTGCATATAATCGCAGTATTCACTCATCTACGTTGTTTTCACCATTTGAAGTTGTTTATGGTCTTAACCCTCTTACTCCTATGGATTTACTACCTTTACCTGTGGATGCCAAGTCTAGTACAAATGGCGTTAAGAAAGCAGAATTAGTGCAATCCATTCATGAGAAGGTTCGCAAGCACATTGAAGAAAAAAATAGACGGGTTGCTTCTAAAGTAAACCAACATCATAAATGGGTTGTGTTTGCACTTGGTGATTTGGTGTGGGTGCATTTTCGAAAAGAGAGATTTCCAGGACTTCGTAAAAATAAGCTTCAACCCCGAGGCGATGGTCCTTTTCGAGTTCTGGAGCGTGTTAATGACATCGCTTACAAAATTGATTTACCTGGCGAGTATAATGTATCTGCTACTTTTAATGTTACTGATTTATCTTTTTATAATGCAGATTCTGATTCGAGGTCGAATCCTTCTGAGGAGGGAGGGAATGATATAACCCGGGTTGAAAATCTGGATTCTCACATGGAGCGAATACATTTACCGGATGGACCTGTTACTCGAGCACGCGCAAAGAAGTTCGAAGAGGAGCTTCAAACATATGTGGTGCAAATGTTAGATATGTCGGAGCAAAATGACACAAATGAAATTCAGGAAGCTCTAACTTTGTCGTACCTCTCGGGTTATTCGGAAAGCGGACACATCAAAGAAACCGAACACGGACTAAAGAAAACAAACGGTGAAATTGAGTAAAAAATCACCATATGAATTTTAACCATTTGAATTTATGTCAATTCAATATGAATTGATTTAATTTTTTTCAATGGTCAAAATTACAACTTCCAAAAACCATGTGAACCTAATCAATTCCATGAGAATTGAGTCTTGTTTTCTCATTTGCATTATTGTCAAATTATGTGTATTGATTTTCTTTGTCTTAATGGTTGACTAAATAAAGTACTTAAATGCCCTTGTATTATTGTTGTTATCAAAGATATGTAAGGGAATTCAAGTCATTGTTTGTATTTGCTTTACCTATTTAAGGGTGAGCTTTTTCATATGTAAGACACAAGTTTGGTATTAATAAAAATATTACTCTTAAGAGTTTGTGAGTGGTTTCTCTTGTGTTCTTTGGGGCACTACTTTGAAAAATTCGGGATTAAATCCTTAATTGTTGGAGACTGGGATTGGGTCTTTACAACCTAGTTTTGTAAGGGTTCTTTTCTGTCCGACCCTGATTCGTTAGCTTTCCTAGGGATCAAATCTAGTTATCGGGTTTTTGAGGCACTGTTCCTCGTGGGTTCGCATCACCTTTAGATGAGAGTATCAAACATGTTTGCTAATCTATACTTTCTAGAATATCAAAATCCAGAGCAAGTGATGGAGACCTGTCAATAACATAGAAAGCTTCTTCTTCCCAAAATGACTTAGGTAACTTAGCCAACTTGAGCATGTATATAACCCTCTCCACAGTGGTCCAATTCATCCTTTCTACCACGCCATTATGTTTTGGGGTACCTAATTCAGTATTTTCATGCCAAATTGCATATTTGGAACAATAGTTCTCAAAGTCGTGTGACGTGTATTCACATCCATTATCCATTTAGAGACATTTGAATTTCTTGTTAGTCTCATTTTCAACCATGATATGAAAATTATGGAATGATTGAAATACCTGACCTTTTGTTCTTAGTATGTACATCCAAAGCTTTCATGATGCATAATCAATAAAAGTAACAAAATATTTGTTACCTCCCAAGGTCTCAGTTTTCAAGGGACCACAAACATTTGACTCTTTGCTTGATGACTTGTTGAATGAAACTCTATGTTGCTTGACAAATGGATAACAGCCGCATGGAGATAATGTTGTACCATTAAAAGGAACAAGTTCCTTTATTTCTAGTATCTATAACCCTTTGTCACTGTTGTAAGTCAATATTTTATGTCACAAGTTTGGTGAAGATCCCTCTTTAAGAGGATGCAATCCATCTCTGCAAATGAATGCATTTTTTTTGTATAGAGTACAACACGTGCTTCCTTTTGCAATCACTAAGGAATTTTGAGTGAGCTTCAATTTCTTGCTACCGAAGAAATTCTCAAAGCCTTATTGATCTAGAGTACCATAGAAAATTATATTAAGCCTCAAACCAAGAATGTGTCTAACTTCTTTGAGAATGAGTGTGCAACCTGTATTAGTTTTGATTTGGAAGGACCACTATTGTCCATCTTCACCGTTCCAAAATCTCTTTCTTCATACATGGTGAAGAACTCTCTATTAGGAGTGGCATGGTAAGATGCTCCATTGTCAATCTAAAAAAATGAAGGAAATCTAGTCGGACTAGAACCACAACAAAAGAAACTAAATATATGATGCAAAATAATAAGAAATAACCAGATTGTAAGTATACCTTTGGATAAAGCACATGCAAATAAGATAACTACTCCCAAATAATTTAAAGACCAAAACAGATCTACAACTTCACAAATGAAAAAAGTGAATCGAAGCAAAAGGGAACTATTTACTATTTATGGGATCATAAGATTCCTCCATCACAGATTCCATGGACACGGGCTTCCTAACGATCACAAAGAAAGAACCACACCGGAACCATGGCCTAACAGAGTCAAAGTATCACAACCCATCATCTACATACCGAAAATAAACCTGCATCTCTTTCTCTTCCATCCCTCATCCCGTAAATGGAAAGAAACCGGTGAAGAAAGCTTTATGATAGGCAATATTAGTTCCAGAAATTTGGAAACCAGAAGAAGAAAGGAGATAAAGCTAGAGAGATGGAAACAAGAAAAGAGCATGTTAGAGCATCTCTAGTTGTTGGGGTGGAGGCCCATTTGTAATTTTCTACACTCCCAACCACTAGAAAACCCAAAATTAGAGTCGCTAGCATCCGGAGAATTGCTCATCCCAAATTTTTTGAAATTGAAGATGACGCTAGCCAAGGAGGTTGGAAGGATAGTGCATGGCGTGCTGAGTTGTGGGTAGGGGTGTGGAATTTCAGTCTCTGAAGTTATGGACGGTGTTGTTTGCAATTGGATTAAAAAGCTGAATTGACACGGGTCCTTTATTTATTCCGCATATGAAGTTTATCATTCTTCTCCTCCTCCCATCTATGTTTTAATTTCAGAGCATACATGGTTTTGTCTTGTTTCTAATAACAAGTTTTATTTTGTCTTGTTTTTGATAACAAGTTTTGTTTTCTCTTGTTTCCGATAACAAATTTTGTTTTGATTTGTTTTATTGTTTTGCTTCATGGCATCGTCAAGTAGAATCGAGACTATGTATACCAATCTGAGTCTGGAGGAAGAGGAAAATAGAGGTATTCTGATTGATGATAGAGATCTCAATTCTGAGCAGATGGATCTAAGATGGTGTATGGTTGGTAGATTCCTCTCTGATAAACTTGTGGATTTTCAACCATTGTGAGATACTATGGTTTCCCTGTGGAAACCAGGAAAAGGAATATACACACGATCCATCAATCCTAATTTATTCCTCTTTCAATTTTTCATGAGATTGATGTGAGAAGAGTGTACGATAGTGGTCCATGGATATTTGACAACAAGATCCTGATTGTACATCGAATGAATCAACATGAACTACCAGCTAAAATTCCATTTTTTCACGTAGATGTTTGGGTTCATATTTACAATCTTCCCTATGGATTCATGTCTGAAAGGGCGGCTGTGATTATTGGAAATCATGTAAGAACATTTATCATCTCTGATCCGAATAACTTTCAAGGTATTTGGAGAGAGTATATGAGAGTTCGTATATCTATAGATGTTCGAAAACCGCTTATGAGGAGAATAAGATGACCAACTAGAGATGGGTTCTAGGAAAAATTTCGCTACGAGAGAATAAACTTTTTTTTTGTTTTGTGTGTGGTTTTTTAGACCATACATATTTCTCATGTCCAAAAGTTTATGATTTGATTTATGGAGAAGTTGAAAAGCTCTATGGCTCTCATATGCTTGTTCAGGTCGGAAGGAAGCAATCCAACAAAGGTGAAAAATGGTTGGTTATTGAGGTCCGGTCAGAAATCAGCGGCGGTGATGAGGGAATGGTGGTGGAGCATGGTGGTAAGATCCAAAAGAAAACTCTCATATTTAGTTGCATTAATGGTGGGACTAATGGCGATATTAGTAGAATAATAATATGGCAGTTGATTATGAAGGAGGAGTAAATTATGGATTAGTTATTATAGAAAATGTTGAACAAACTCCCATATTTAGTGGCATTAATCGTGAGACTAATGACAACATTAATGAAACAATTAATGGGGCAGTTAATTATAAAGGAAGCATAATTCATGGGTCAGTTACTAGGGAAAAGACCAAAACGGTTGAACAAACTCCCATATTTAGTGGTATTAATCATGGGACTAGTAACAGAATAATTAATATGACAGTTAATTATGAAGGAGACATAAATCATGGGTCAGCACATGAGTTTGGAGAAGATATTGTGGTTATGGAAGTAAAACGTAGAAGGAAAGAAGATGTTTTAAATGAGGGGGAGGAGAGAGTTTCAAATAATAGTTTAATTATGGATCCAAAAAACAGATTTCAGATGGACTCTGCTGGACCGGCCCACCCATCATCATAAGCCTATTAGCTGGGAACTATCGTGGACTACGCAACCCATGAGCAGTTGGCGTTTTAATGGATCTTGTCCAAAATTACAAACCATTTATTATTTCTCGTTCTCGTATTGCTAGAAATTTTTCGGTTAGGGAAGGTGCTATTGGTATTTAAGAGACTCTTAGGTGGATTAAACTCAAGCGTTTGGGTGGTGTGGAGGTGGGTCAGATGCTTTGTCAGTGGTGGAGCATATTCATCCAGCATACTTTCGTTCTTCTTATGGTTCAATTGTAGACGATTATAAAAATCTTATTTCTAATATCAATGATATTTTTTATCAAAGCAATTGATATTTTGGGAGAATTTGGTACAGATGATATATGTCTTATATATATAAAAAATTAACGGTAAATAAAATATAAAAAATGTTTATAATGGTAACTTTTTTCTAAAATCCTACAAATATATCAAATTTAACTCACAACAAACCACAAAATTTCAATCTTTTTCTACTCTTGCTGTTTATTTTCAAATGGATTCCCACGATGAATATAATCAATATTTTACTTTTACGTTGCAAATTCTCAAAACACCGGAAATACAAACTCTCAAATCCTGATTGATCATCAGTAATAATTTTCCAATCATGTTATCGTTTTAATTTAATGCATTTAGCTTGTTTAATTTTTTTTTAAATGTATGTTTCTTTAATGTATTGTTCGCTTTTAATATATTTTACAGTTCTGTTAATTACTAATATAGATTAAAATTGGGATAAAAAAATATATTACACTATTAATTTTTTAATTCAATTAAATAAATTATTCAAATTATAAACATTTATTCGATTAATATTAAATGTTAATAGATCTTTTTTGTTCAATTAATATTAATTCAAATTAATTTTATTATTATTACAAAATAGGTTAATTGATTAAAAGTAAATGAAATAAAATATTAATTACGTATGAGACCCATGAATATTATAATTGTGACTAACCACTTGAGAAGATTTTTAGTAGAAAGTGTTTTGAGGAGAGAGTTGTTAGAAATGAGTGAGGTAAAATTGTTGGAGGGTGTGCAACCTATTGGAATTTTAGACTAGAAAGTGAAAGAAGAAAAGCATTTCAAAAAAACATCTTTGTTTTTTTCAATATTATTGTCATATAAAAAACGTATGCCTATTATATAGGTTCACAAATAACTAAAACAGAGAAAAATCTGCTATATCTCATGCAATCCTACTAACCAAATCTCAAAACAAACTATTTTAAAATAACTAAACTAATAACATAAAAATAGGACACATTTTAACAACTCATTTTGAATCATTCTAACAATATTCTCCCTGATTCAAAATTGTTCTTGATGATGTACTTCCCATCACCATTTTTATTATTGGAGCACCTCTCTCCAAACCTTCATCTTGGTGCACTTCTCACCAAATGACTTCTGGGTGCGCTTCTCACCCACCTTCAATTATTGGAGCACTTCTCTCCACTATTAAAATGACAATTCTTTATCAAAATCATATGCCAAATTGACATGTTCTTCTGTTTTATTATTTCTGCAATTCCTTTGAATATGCACAAATTTCTTGCATTTGAAACACTGAGATTTGCCATTGTGCCAACCGTCTTTTTCTTCATGGCCATGTTTCTCACAATGGCCACATTGAGGAATTTTCATTTTTCCTTTTGAAGTTTTGGCCAAAAAAGCTTCCTCAACCACTTTTTCATTTTCTCCATTTCTCATTGCCCTTCTTTGTTCTTGAGCCTGCAAAGAATTAATTAATTCGGATAAAGATAATTTACTTATATCTCTTGAATCTTCAAGAGATGACAGTTTTGTCTCAAACCTTTCAGGCAAGCTCACAAACAATTTTTCTACAATTCTACTGTCTGGTAGATCTTCTCCCATCAACCGAATCTGGTTCACCACCGCCATCAATTTGTCATAATACTCATCAATCGACTCTTTTTCTTTCATACTTAGAGTCTCGAAATTCCTTTTGAGATTCAAGACTTGCATCCTCCTTGTTCTTTCATTGCCTTGGTAAAGTTCTTTTAACTTATCCCAAGCCTCTTTTCCTGTTTCACAAATCATTATTCTTGTGAAATTTGATTTTGAAACAGCAGTATGAATTATTGATAAAGCTCTTGCAGCCTTTGTTAATTCATCTTCATGAGATTTGATTTGATTTAGTGTTGTATTGTTTCCAAGGGGTGGTATGTCCCTCTAGATTCAACCCACTAACATAAACCCAAACCTTTCAGACGAGCTTTCATCTTAACAGTCCAAATTTGGTAATTTGTGCCATTAAAAATTGGAGGAGAAAGAATTGATGGGTAATTGGAAGCCATGGTTGGGTTTTATTTCAAAAAACTCATAGATCCCTTAAAGACCGATGAAGCTCTGATACCAATTGTTGGGATTTTAGACTAGAAAGTGAAAGAAGAAAAACATTTCAAAAAATATCTTTGTTTTTTTCAATATTATTGCCATATAAAAAACGTACATCTCATGCCTATTATATAGGCTCACAAATAACTAAAGTAGAGAAAAATCTGCTATATCTCATGCAATCTCACTAACCAAATCTCAAAATAAACTATTTTAAAATAACTAAACTAATAACATAAAAATAGGACACATTTTAAAAACTCATTTGGAATCATTCTAACACAACCAGCTTGTGAGAGACCTCTCCAACTATTACAGTTGCTCTTAGGAAGCAGCTTGAGAAAGAGAAACTCTGTGATTGAAATCTAAAATTACCAAACTAACCAACATGCAACAACAATGTTTCATACAAAAATGGAGACTAATTGAAATTGGAATTTAGAACTTGGGAAATTACTTAAAAGGACCCTTATTTTAGACAAAAACATGAAGTCTAGAGGGTTCGATGGGAAAAATGTTCCAATTTCACTATTAAAACCATTCAACTTTAAAGTATAGAATAAATTTGGGAGGAATGATAAATAAAGTAAAGTTTAAGGATTAACAAATTAGTAAACTTGATTCATATTTTGAATTTTAAAAGTCTCATTAACTCCGTAAATTTGTTTAAATGGCTATCTTAATCAAGGTTGTAAAATCGCTAAGCGCTAGTCGGGCGGACATGGCCTTCACAGACTAATCGGTGATTAATCGGATTTGTATTTTTGTAGTTTTTATTTGTTAATCAACAAATTATTATATAAATTCAATGAAAATATGTATTATACTATTTAAAAATAATAATATAAAATTATTTAATATAGAAAAACATGTATATTTGTAACATATATCTTTAAAAATGTGCAAACATCAATATTTCAGCAACAATATCATTGAAACAACTTGAAATTGAATTATAATAAACCAAAAAAATAAATTCGCAACAAAAAATGCCTTTATTTATTGTCGCTTAGGCGGTACCTAGGCGGTCTAGGCGGCGTCGAGGCGGAGGCAAGACGGCTAAAAATTACTTAGGAATGAATAAAACGCCTAGAGGGGCTAATTGGAAAAAATCGCAGCGGATTCTCAATTTCGAGGGCCTAGGCGGCCTTCGTTTCGAACAATAATCTTAATTTGTTTACAACGATTGAATTTGCTTATAAGAATCTATTGCTTAAAATGATATATATTCTAATTTTTCAATCATGTTTTGCCATATGAAATTGAGGAACTAATAATACACTTTATATGTTGAGGAAACCAAAAAAACAATAGTTAAAACTGAATTATAATAGATGTTATATTAATTTAGGAATATTAAGCTAAAGTTGAATGTAAATTGATGCTTGGGAGGAATGGTTTGTAAAATGAGTAGGATTGGATAAATAGTTTGGTGATGTAAAGCTTATTGAAGTTTTAAAGATTAAACACTTCCATTCCATATATGAATTGAAACAAAAAGTAGGTGTAAATGTTGAATTCATCCTCCAGTCTGAGTCTGAATCTGATCAGTCTCCTTGACAATTGCAAATCCATGTTTCACCTTAAGCAAATTCATGCTCTTGTATTCGCGTTAGGCCTCTCCCAAGATGACATTTGTCTTTCCAAAATTCTCTCTTTCTCTTCCCTCTCTGATTCTGGGAACAACGTTCTTTACTCCTCCTGCGTTTTATACTCTCTCTCCAATCCTACCATTTTCAATTGGAACACTGTCATTAGAGGCTACTCAAAAACCAGAAACCCTAATGGTTCTCTATCCGTTTACATTCATATGTTGCGGGCTGGTGTCTCTCCTCACCACTTAACTTTCCCTTTTCTCGCCAGGGCGTCTGCTCGCCTTTTCAACCCACATTTGGGTATGTCTATCCATGCTCACATTGCCAAATTTGGCTTCCATTCTGATTTGTTTATTTCCAATTCTTTGGTTCATATGTACTCTTCCTTTCGAGATATTTCTCATGCGCGAAAGGTGTTTGATGGAATGCCTCTTAAGAACTTAGTTTCTTGGAATTCTATGGTCGATGCCTACGCCAAATGTGGATATATGGTTTTTGCACGTCAAGTGTTTGATTCAATGCCTGAAAAAGACGTTTTGTCTTGGACTTGTTTAATTGATGGATATGTTAAAAATGTGAATTATGGGGATGCAATGTCAGTTTTTGAGAACATGAGAACCTCAGGTCCCAGGCCCAATGAGGTTACATTGGTGAGCGTACTGTGTGCTTGCGCTCATTTAGGTTCTCTTGATAAAGGAAGGATGATGCATCAATATGTCATTCATAATAAGTTGCCCTTGACACTAGTTTTGCGCACCTCCCTTGTTGACATGTATGCCAAATGCGGGGCAATTCATGAAGCTCTCAATGTATTTCGGGGGATGCCAAAAGAGACTGGCGATGTTTTAATTTGGAATGCTATGATTGGTGGACTTGCAAATCATGGTTTGATTAGAGAAACGCTCGATTTATTCTTAGAAATGAACACGGTGGGAGTTAAGCCGGACGAGATCACATACTTGAGCTTGTTGAGTGCTTGTGCTCATGGTGGATTCGTGAAGGAAGCTTGGGATTTTTTTGATTGCCTTGGTAGACATGGAATGAGTCCTAAGATTGAGCATTATGCTTGTATGATAGATGTTATGGCTCGTTCAGGTCAAATAGCAGAGGCATATCGGTTTTTATGTGAAGCGCCAATAGAGCCAAGTGCATCGATGTTAGGTGCTCTGCTGAGCGGATGTATAAACCATGGGAAGTTAGATGTTGCAGAAATAATAGGAAAGAGGCTTATTGAGCTGGAGCCGCGGCATGATGGTAGATATGTGGGGTTGTCGAATGCATATGCTATTGTGAGACGGTGGGAGGAAGCAAGAAGCACGAGGCAAGCTATGGAAAGGATAGGGGTAAAGAAATCTCCAGGTTATAGTATAGTGGAGATGAATGGAGGTATTGATAGGTTCATTGCACAAGATAAATCACATCCTAAATGGAAGGAAATATATATGATGTTAAGTTTGGTTGTAAGTCAAATGAAGCACATTGTTAACTATGAAGATGAAGAGTTAATGTTGTGGTTATGATAATGAAGTCCAAACAATTTGAGTATATATAAAGGAGCAGATAAAGTAGTTGATTACATTTTACTGAAAGCCATATATATGTGTATAGGAAGAGAAGAGCAGAGGTTAAAGATGAAGAGAAAACACACCAAGCAAGCTTAAAGCATAGAGAATAATAGAGTATTTGTTCAAAAAAGTAGTGCAAACTCTATAGGCAGTGGAGTGTATGAGTTTGGTTCTGCAAAAAAGCAAAAAAGAAAAGACATTACTAGTACATAAGAAAAGACATCATCTTGATAAAAGAAGAAGAAGTACCTTAGGCTTAATTAATAGAAGAAGGTTGAGAAAGGTGGAGATGGTAAGGGATGGTAGCAAGCTGAAGGACACTACTTGGTTCTCCACAGAATGGGAATTGTTCAAGCACTTGATGTTGTTCCACTGCCACTGCCTTTCCTTCCATTGCTGCCTGTTGATACTCAACAGCTGCTCGCTGCTCCTGTATCTGTCAACATACACTCTTATATATATATATAAATTCTTCTTTTCTAGCTATATTAGATATGATCTAAACTACTAATTAAGAAAGAATCCTCACCCAACGGTACATATTGCTGTTTTCTTCCTCCAGCATTCTCTCCTAACATATCATCATAATAACTAATTAACATTATGGCATTCATTTGCTAATTAATTGCACTTAACACAATTTCTCACCTTCCTCCGCAGATTCTCCAGCTGCTGTTGCAACAATTCATTCTGCACATATAATCATCCACGCCTCATTAATATATAAATGGAGATAAATTTATCCTCCTTCCCACCCCAATGGGCAATGGGGTATACCTGCCCTATTTTGTTATATTTTTTTCTTTCTAAACTTAACTTAATATATTCAATTTCCTAATTACAATAGTTAGGCAATAATTATGATAGAAAATAATAAAAATTCAATATCTTTTTGTTTATATAATAAAATCTAAAGAGGAAATTACATATATTTAATAGGGTAAAGTCTAAAAATAATTTCTATGCTTTCACTTTTATTGCATTTTTTTTATTTACAAACGCTAGACTGAAAGCACACAAGTTTTCCTTAACTTTATCCTATTTAATATTAAGTTTTTATTTTAGTTTGGATTTATATTTTCAGATTTACATTTGAAGGTGTAACTATAATGTTTAAATTAAAAATGAATTGATAAATGTTAAAAAATATGTTATATATCTCCAGTGGTAGTGTCAAGAATCTATACTTTGAATTATTAAAATAATACTATATACGTTAAATATAAACCAATATTCGGGAGGCTACATAGGAGAAAACTAACTATACTGAAGGCGGAGCTGGTGGGCGGGGAGCTTCAACCCCTCGGGCTGGCTCCACCCCTATCCCATAGATAAGTTTAAGGATAATAGGTAGTGTATGAAAATGGAGAATGAGTAAGAAACGAAACATCACCTTGCGATCTCGAACCTTAGCAACAGAATGTTCAAGTTGAAGTTCAAGTTGAGCCAAATCCTCAAATGGAATAGAGGTCATATCTTCACCAGTGTACCTCCTCATGTTTACTTGAAGACGACGAGTTTCTTTCTTTAGCATTGCTAACTCGCCATACAATTGTTCCTGCTTTTTTTATTCTTTATTATTATTTATTAATTTTAACTTTTAATCCAAATTTAAAGCAGTTTCTTTCTTTCATTACCCACCCTGCTATCATGCTCAGGAATGCTGCTCCCTGTAGCCTTCTGGTACCTTTCTATGATTTGCTCCATCCTGCTTAAACATTCTAAATCTCCTCAATATCTATTTAATTAAGCTACCACATTAACACTTTTTTTTTTTTTTTTTGTATAAACAATTCCTATAATTAACACAATTAAATTAGAATCCAAAAATATCTTTTATTATTATCTCTAACATTTTCTAATTTCTAATGAATTAAATAAATGTTGTTAAAGTTAATATCACAAAGATATTTTTATTCTACTTTGATGTTAATTTAAGCATTTTAGTACATATATTATCTGTTATTGTCTTATAATTAAGGATAAGGGAAATAACAATTAATGTAAAATACATGCACTTATGAAGTTTAATTAAATTAAAATGAATATAATCAAACAATAATCTGAAGTTGCATTTTCAGCCCTATACACAATAAAAACTAAATAGAAGTTGGGATTTTGCAATGTAATGTAAGATTATGAAACCCTCCAGCAATTCAAACTTTCCACTTCTTTTGATAATAAAAATAAAAACCCATGGCTAGGTGTATGGGTTGATGAGCATCCCACAAAAATGGCAAGAATTGAGAGCTCAGCCAAAAAGATTCTGAAAAGCTTAACATCGATGATGATCATGATAATGAGAATTTTTTGTTAGATAATTAAGAAAATGGAGAGATCAGTTAAAGTATGATCCTCATGACATGACAGATCTAAGGGGTGAGTGTCCTCAGTAGAAAATTGAGCATCTATAGATCAAATTCTTAAGCTCTATGAATGAAGAATCCATGGATGTTTTTGTTTTAAAAGAAAAGAATGATGAGTAGAGTAGAGATCTTAAAATCAGTTGTTAATTAATAGAGATCTTGAGATTAAAACATAAAAAGGAAGCAGCTGGCAGAGAAAGAGACGGGTTGACCCATGATCAGAAAACCCTAGATAGCTACTTTGTCAGAAAACATAAAAAAAACTCTCAAAGACATTGAAAGTAAATTTCAAGAAGAGAAGAGAAGAGAAGACCTGAAAGGTTCAGAGCAGTACTGGCACATCTTGCCAGTGCTAGAGAAGATGATGAGACCAATCTGAGCATCACAAAGAACAGAAAGTTCATGTGTTTTCTTCAAAAGACCAGCTCTTCTTTTTGAGAAGGTTACTTGCCTTGTTGTCTGGTTTTCAATCCTCTTTATTGGTATCTTTCCTCTTCCCATTTCTTCCTTTTTCATGCAAACACACACATATAAGTATATTATCACTACAAGACATACAACCAAAGGATAAAATGGAAACTAAAGCTTCTCAGAATTCATCTACCAGATCAAAGAAAACAAAGAGAGAACAAAGGGAGACTACCTACCTATATATCTCTCTACTCTCTTCTCTTGCTTCTCCAAATAATGCCTTCTATTCTATTCTATTCTATTCTATGTCTACATATAAAGATATATAATTACCTCATTTATATATATGCTTCTTAACATATTAAGAAAAACTACTATATAATTACCCTTTCAAACATCCATCCTTTTTTAATATCAAAAATCACAAAATTATTCATTTTACAACCTCAACTTTACCCTTATCATAATTATGGTTGTCACTAAAACTTCTATAAATCAACCTCAAAAAAAATTATTATCTTATTAATTTATAGAATGAATTTTATTTTTTATATTATATTTTTCAAATTAAACAATTAGTGTTTTTCGGTAATTAAGAGAAGAAAATAAATAAACAATTAATTAAGGGCAAAGTACCCAAAAAAATGCTCATGGTTTGTCCTTTTTGTAAATAGAGGTTTGTGGTTTAAAAGTTTACAAATAGAGTTATGTGGTATGTTTTTTTTTTACAAAATAAAATATTTGAAATTAAATTATTGAGTTCTGATGACAATCAAGAACATTTTTTAATGTTCTGAAATTATATTTTATATATTGACAAAACACAGACCCCAAAATCAAATTTTAACTATGTAAAATGAACTTAAATATCAATTTAGTTCATAAACTGTCAAATTAATAAGAAAACGTAAAATGTCCACCATATAATTTAATGTTTCGATTTAGCGAGTTGTTGTTTGGAGGATTGTGTTTTGTCGATATGTATGAATATTTTTTTAAGATAAATATGCATTTGTAATCAGAACTTAACTGTATAATTGTAATATTTTGTTTTGTAAATAAAATATACCACATACCTCTATTTGCAAATTTTTAAACCACATGCCTCTATTTGTAAATTAGGCAAACCACATATTTTTTTTTTGTACTTTTTCCATTAATTAATGATAGTGCATTGTATCTAAATTTATTAATCTTGTAAAAAATAAGTTTATTAATCTTGCATTAGCGTGATTCAAAATAGAATGCATGTACATGTACAATAAGATACAATCAAGATCCAAATAATAGTACCATTATACCACCCACATGTTTTTCCAAAAGAAGCTTTTCTTGTCGTAGAGATTTTGAAAAATTACTTGATTCAAAATAAGAAGAATGTGTTGAATGTATTCTATGTTTTTAAAAAAGTTAAAGATGAAAATGAGTTCAGTTCGCATGAAAAGAAAAAACAATTGATTATGATACATATTTTAGGAAAAGCATAAAATTTAAAATAAACATAGTTTAGGAAGTGCTTTATTTTATGCATTACATATATAATTTTCATACGTATTCAATGAATTATTATTTTATATTTTCAATGGGCATCAAGGAATTCTTTTAAAATTATTATCTTATGCATTTAGTGAGGATATTATTTTATCCCTTTGGCCCAATTTGGGACTAGAGAAAATTATTATTTAATCGAGATTATTAATTTATCAAATATTCATTTATCGAGGTTTTACTGTAAGTTATTCGTTATTGTTTACTATTAGCTTATTCATCATTAGTATTTGATAAAATTATGATTAATTGTTGTTGTTAGTAAGTAAAATAAATAATATGATTAATCGAGTTTTAAATCAATCAACAAATAAATTATATACAAAGCTTACTCCATCTTTTATATTGGAGAGTAGTAGTATAATAACAATTTATTCACTATTAATATATACCTTTGACTAATGGTAACTACAAAACCATCGATGATAACTCTAATACCATTCCTTAAGCTTAAGCTGGATGGTGAAGATTGACCATATGTTGAATTGGTAAGATTTAGTTAGAATGTCTACAAGTTGTTGTAATGGAACGCCTAGTGTCTCGAGTTGTAATGACTAAAGCATTTTAGAGTAAGTGTAGATGATATCCGCCTCATTAGGAAAATACAGAAACTCTATAGCCAACCCTTCATCAAAATAATTTATTTTTTCAGGTTTCCCAAATCTCAGTAGCACAAATAATCGATTGCACAACACAATGCTTTATCCACCATTGATGCCATGCCAAGCAGGAATCACAAATAAAGATAAACAACCATCCACAAAGCATAACTTCTTTTTAGCAAGTAAAGATCAATTGATTAAACGACTTTAGGAAAATTCATTGCAGCTATTCCGAAGGGCTTTTTTACCGAAAGATGCAAAACATAAAAGATTTCAAAACAAAGTGGTTTTGGCCCAGGGGTACTCCCATAATTCCGAATGACATTTATATTGACGACTTCCCCTTTTAAACTACTTGGAATGAAGATCCTTGCAATCCAGACACATGAAAACCTGAGTAGGAGCTGTCCAAAGAAGAGGAAGCCGATAGTGGGCTTCTATTCAAGTAAGGAGAATGATACTTAAAAGTAGGTAGCTTAAGTGAGCAAGGGGAATGAATTATATACTTTTTTTAGTGTATTATGTATCTTTTATTATAGGAGGATTGTGTTATGCGTCCTAGATGAGAGTCGAGGTTCATGTGGTGGCCAATCAATGGTGTGAGTCTGCTGTCAACCTCAAACGATTGTAACAACTGCAATTATGGTTCCGTAAATTCAAGGAACCAAACTCGGATGGAATGTGCATGACATTAAGATGTTTTTTAATTGATTCATGCTGCTTGAACGGTTACTGTTGATAAGGGGAATACCTCATTAAGCTGCATAATATGATTAACTGTTTAATATAAATTTATATATAAAAATACTGTCTAATGAATATTTTCAAACTCATGTGACAATTTCTCTGCATCTGCATGAGAGAAAAAACATGTTAGCCGGTGTTAATTGTAGGTTTTTTTTTTGTTACAATTTCAAATCCTTAATTGGAGATTTTTATAATTCAAATAGGATATAAAAATGATTCTTCTGTTAATTTTGAAAATTAGATAAAAACTTTAAATCCAGACGAGTGTAAAAAAAAAAAAAAAACTCTTAAAATACAATATCACAATAGAGATAAATGTCATCTAAATAATAATAAAAAAAATCTTAAAATTTCATTTATTAATTTATTTTTTTAGTTAGTAATTTCTTGGTATAATTAATAATAGATTAATTTGTTTTTTTAAATATATAACTCAACTTTTAAAGTTAATTAGAACTTTAAACTATTAAAATCCATGCACTAAGAGAAAATCAACAATTAAAAATCATTCGATTGAATAGTTTCAGATCTCATTCTTAAATTCATTTACAAGCAAGACATATGTTAATTAATTACTATAAGCTTTTTAGTTGCAATTTATATATAATATATAGCTTGGTCATGTAAAGCATGTTATAAATGTGGAGTAAATTATGTGAAATTGAAATTTAGGATGCAAAAAAGAAAAAAAGATTAATGAAATTAAGAAAGAAAGTGTGGTTAGATAAAATGAAAAGAAGGGGGAGGTGGTGGGGGCATGAAATGTGAAAAGGGATTGCTGTGACTGTTAACCACTCTCTGATTGGATCTGCCAAGTTTTCTAAATTTGGAAAAATTATTAAAAGAGAAATGAGTCTGAAAGGAAACAGACAAAGTGTAACAATACTCCTTTTTTTTATTTTTATGAATTAATCATACTATCTTTTTTAGTATATTTATGCTTTGAAATTATCATCTACTATTGATATTCTTTCTGTTTTCCTTTCACTATTTATATAATTAATTCATCCATTTCATATTATTAACAACTTAAAGATAAATGTTCTAATTGCACCACAACACCTACTTTTTCAATATCAAACATCTTATAAGAAGCTTCCTTATGCCTAAGACCATAATCAACATTCAACATTCAATTATTGCCTTAAACACTACATACCTATAATATCATCTCTTTTCTTATAAAATTATATTATAACTTAGATCAATATATATGGATACTAATACAATATAATGAAAAATTTAGAATTGAACAAAATTAATAAGAGCATAAAATGTCACAATTTTGGTGTGCAATACAAATGGAGAAATAATCCTTATTTATATTAATAGACTTATAAAATGAAGAGTTCTAATTACACTTATCTTTAACCATCACATGTTCATAATGAATACATGTTTAGTCATTGGTGGACATCCATTATTTACATAATTATTTTATAATACTCCTCCTTGGATGTCTATCCATTCGAATAAAGCACTGCCTTTTTAAAAACTTTATCAAGTAAAATCTATTGGGACAAAATCATTGGTTAACGGAAAAAGAGTACATTGTTTACTCCTCTTGTTCGCAATATTACTGAAGATCTTTAAGACGACGCATTCCAATATAAACCAACTTCTTTAAAATTGTAGAAGGTAATGCCTTTACGAACAAACCTACTAGATTGTCACTTGATCGAATTTGATGAATATTGATCTCACTATTCTTTTGAAGATCGTAAGTAAAGATAATTTTTTTGGTGAAATGTGCTTTATTATGTCTCCTTTAATGTAGTCTTCCTTCAGTTGAGCTATGCAAGTTGCATTATCTTCATATATTGTAGTCAGGTTCCTTTATCTGACGATCTACCATATGATTCTCGTATATACTTGGTTATTAACTCCGCATGATTTGAAGAAGTAGCCTAATAGTTTGCTTCGTAGAGCGCTAATATGTAGCTTTACTGTTGGCGTGCGCTAGTTCATAAGCATTGGTTCTTATACAACATATTTGTGTCATATTGATAAACACATTAATCTAGTTCATTTATATCTTGTACTATAATATGAATAGAGAATCCATTAATTGACAATCGTAACACCATATCCCAAGTCTATTTTATAATAGGAATGATTAGAACCATAGACTTATATATTAATATTCGATGATCGTATGATAGTAAATAATACTAGCCATAGTACTCGTTAAGTCAGTTGTGAATATGAGTGCATGTTGTATACATGTGACTGGATCGATCCGCCCGAGAAAACTACATGATGGTCGTGGCATAAGTTTTCTTAAGTAGGTCTCTAACTGTCTTCAGATCAGATCTCATTATAATACCAATGTGGAATCCAGTTCACTTTGACATATGCCTAACAGGTCAGTAATAGGATGCCAAATACAGATATGATTGGGTGAATAGGTGAACAAATTGGTATTTATAGTGAAGTGATGGAATTACCACTCATATAACAGTGAGATGATATCACCTGCCACTTGATAAGTAAGATTGATAAGTGTGTGGCCACACCCTGAAAAGTAGTTTACCTATCTGATTCCTTAATCTGCTTAAGATCATGAAATATCATAAACAACAAAGTTTATAACAGTCATCATACCTCTAGTTTATAATATTGACATCAAATGGTAAAAGAAGTTAATGGATAACTACAGGGTCTATGCATCTTTAGACTGCTGAAATAGATGTATTAGTTAGAGGCAATAATGATTTGCTAGAACTCACTTACTATTTGTAGGTCATAAGCCCACTGCTAGCTAAGGATAGTCCCATAGGATCGTGCACATTGAACATCTGAGTTAGAACTTATAGAACGGTACATTGGAGAGATGGAATTAATTAATTGATTGATAGTAAAATGTCAAAGTAATTAATAGGTGGTTAATTTTGATTAATTGATACTTTGTATCAAGTTAATTGATTAATGATTTTAGGTGTTTAGTATTTAATTGGTTAATTAGTTTATGGGATGTAATTAATTAATTTGTAAATTAATGAAATTACATTCAGTGAATAATTAATTGAACTAATACGTCAATTTAGTAATTAGTGTTGCTTATTTAATTAAGGTAATTAAATTTAATCTAATTATAACTAATTACAAAGAATAAATATTATTGGTATTTATTTAAGTGATTTGGTTAGGATTGGATTAGTTTTATAATTAACCAATTAACCCTAAACCAATTAGTTTTAGAAATAAATACACTATATATATTGTTTCACCCATATTTTAATTTGGGCCAATTTCGTAATTAATCTACTTAATTTGGTCCAAATTGGTAAAATTAATGGGATTGGGCGCAATTGAGCAGTTACAGAACTTCCTTGACGAGGATCTTCCTTGCTGAAACGCGGAACTTTCTTGCTGGGCAGTTTCTAACATATTTTTACAGCAGAAAAACATAATTAAGCAGCAAAAATAGTTAGTGGAGGAGAGCTGGCCTGTAGAAGGTGTAGAAGGCCTGAACATGAATTTTTCTTCTTTAAAGTCTTGGGCGGTCTTGCCCCTTCCATATTGACTTGTAAACATCACACTAAAACTCCCAAATCATTATTCCTAAGGCTAAATTGATTCACCAAACTATCTCTTTAAGTACCGAATTAATTTATATTGACATTTGGTGAATCAATTAACCAAACAGAATGGAAAGTTCAGGTGAGAACTTAACTTGGTATTATTTTATTCAAAATGACATAAATAATACAAAAAAGTGATAAAAGTGTTAAATATGATAACAAGAATTAAATATTTGACAAAAGTGGAATAAAACATATAAAATTGATACCAAATTATTAAAATTAGTATAAAAACATCCCAAAAACCCGTACTAAAAGATAAGAATTTTTTACCACTATCATTATAAACTAGACAGTAAGAGATACAAAAGACAAGATTAAAAATAACAAATATTGTGAGCTATGTAAGACAAATAACCCTCATTCACTCAAACTTCTAAGAAGAAGTTTGCATTCTAGATTTCATCCATGCCTCTAGATGCAGCAGCTCCTCGTCGTTTATTGAATGGCCAAGACCAGAATATCCCTGCAAATTCATAGGGACAGAAACTGGGATCGGTTTCATACATATTCAAGTGAAAACAAGTAACAAACTAGGTACATATAGAGATATACCTATATTTAAGTGCGTTCTCTTCTTTTTCTATATGTTCTGGAAGAGAACATATAAATGAAAGTCAGTAAATTTACACAAATGAAATGAAAGTGAGATTGAATCTTAAATTAACAATGATACCTAGGATTTGATCATTCTCATCGTCGACAACCTGAGGTGCAGATAGAGTTTGATTTGCAACATCTCTATAAAATTACACATAAATAAAATGAAAGTGAGATTGTAGCTGAAAGTAAAAGAGGATTGAAGCTAGAATTACACATAAATTTCAGAGGAAGAAATTTTAAACAAATACTTAAATAAACCCTAAACAAATACTTACCAAGATGGAGTCGACTTGATAATGAACGAGGAAGAAGACGAATTCAGATGTCATAGATGGAGATGGAGATGGAGAAACGTAATATAAGAATAGGTTTTCCAGAGCTCGATGAAGAAGGTGACTATGAGAGAATTAGGTTTTTTAGAAGGTAATGTGAATGAATTAGGCTTTTATATCCTTTACAATTTGAGTGCGTTTCTAACTTTGGAAAATTTTTGCTCCCTTGCAAAACTTATAAAATTTGTTGCTTTTTTTTATTTTCAGACAATAATGATAGTTATATATACATAGTGTCATCTTATGATTATGTACCTTTTCGGTTAAAATCTAGTTTGTTTTTGGATGATAGATGTGTGTCGTCGTAAAACCACATGTAATTTGAGGTACTTTGCACTTAACCTTTCAGATGATAGAAATTTAAAATAATGTCGCGAAAAACAATCAGATGATAGGGAAAAAATGTATGTCATTGATCTTGTGTCATCTGAAAGAGAAAATGACATAGTGTATCGACAAACTTGTTTTGAAGGTTAAATATGACTGTCAAACCAATTCGTTCAAATTTTCTATTAGATATGAGTAAAATTGATTGCTTGGAAATGTTAGGGGTACATTAGTACTATTTTGTACATTAGGGTTAAATATGAATTTTTCATATGTATTTAATGAATTATTATTTTATATTTTCAGTTGGCCTTAATGATTTTTTTTTAAATTATTATCTTATTCATGTAGCGAGGTTATTGTTTTATCTGATTGGTCCAAATCGGGACCGGAAAAGTTTATTTTATATATATATATATATATATATATATATATATATATATATATATTCTTTTTGTGAGTTAACTGAGTTTATTGGACTTTGAAAACTATAAACTAAAACCATTAACAGTTGTTTGAAAAAAAAATGTACATTAGTCTATCTATTTCAACTTACCTAATTTTCAGTTTGGTTTCGATTAACGCACTCAATAAAAATTCTAGCTCCGTCACTAATTTTATAATTGAGTTGTGTGTATTTTTTCCTCCTTACTTCAAAATCCTTACTTGGCCATTGCTAGTAATTACTCATGATGATAAAAAGATATTGATTTTGAAGCAATTTGATTTATCCTAATTGTACTCTTAGTTTGTAGAGTTGTGACTCTCCTACACTATTATTTTTGATAGGAATTAATAATATAAAATTGTTACAACGCTACAAGAGAAATTAGAAAATAATAATAATGAAAGATTCTTTTTATGAAATGTGAATGATTCTTTAATTGTCTACGTAATTGCTAAAAATAAATAGGTTTTTTCCTCAATTTGATTGAAAAGTCAAATCAAAGTGGTAGAAGTTAATGGAAACTTAATTAAAAATTGGGATTTAACATAAATAATGTAAATAAATAAAAATAGTGGATGAGGTTGCTAATAAATAAGTATATTTACATGTATGTATAATATTACTATGTAAAACCCATCAAAATTGGTCAAACTCCAGTATGTACTAAAATGAATGAAAATAATAAAAATAATTTTAGAATAAATTGATGAAAAAAAGGAAAAGAGAGACTGATCATAGGTTGTGTTGTTTATATAAAAATGGGAAATCTTAATGAGGGAAAAGAAGAGTTAGCAAAGTATAAAAAGGGAAAATTAAAACTAGGGTTAGGATAAAATTGGTCCCCTGTGTTGCATTTATTAGTTGGCAATATCCCACTGCCAGCCTATGCAGTAAATTTCCATATTCTATAAAATAAAAGGTTCAGATTGCAGTTATAAAATAATGATTAATTTTGACCAAAATTAATTAATCTACACCAATGGTGAATAGTAAAAAAGAGGAACATAAGGCAATTGCCAAAACTGGAAAGTGTAAAAAGGAAGTGGTTTTACGTCCACTTCATTCACATCACATGCCCATTTCACCACTATACAATAATATCAATTTTATGTCTCACGCTAATAATTAAATATCTAAATTAACTATCATACAATTAAATACTAAAAAAAATCCAAAATACTTTGAATGTAAACAGTCTTATTAGATAGCTTATAATCTAAAAATTTCGAATTCCAATTCAAATTCTAATGTATGTGATATCAATGATATCACGTGTGTGACATCATCACTACTTTCGTTACAGTCCATGTCTAAGCATAACAAAGGCCCAAGTGCATCCAAGACAGAAACAGTTGATGCGGTCTAAACCCAACGAGCGACGGCCTATCACCCAAACGTCCAAGCCTCCAAACCTTAAACTCATCAAAGGACATTCTAGAATCCTACGAGATAAAGGATTCATTCCAGGATTCGGAATCCTTGGGGAACACATAATTCTAAGATTGTGAGAATTTCTAAGGATGTGACAAACCTTAAACCTAGTCATGCATTATAAATACATAGGTATATGCACCATGTTCGGTACATTAACTACTATCCTTAAACTATTCTATACCCTTCCATTTGGTCCTAATCATAAATTGACGTAGGCATCAGAGCAGGTTTACCGAACTTCGACCCCGTCTGACTTGCTTATTATTTTGTAGGCTCGAGTACGACGTCGGATCATCACCACGGTCATGACACATGACCAAATTCAGGTAACAAGTTATCATTAGTGCGGTGAGCGTGGATCCAGATTATCCACCATCTGTCAGAATATTTAGTGATGGCTCAATCCGGTCAAGTTCATTTGGAGGTCCACCGGAGTAACGATGAAGAGGTTGATCAGCGTGCGAAGCCCCAGCCCAGGTTAGACCCTCAGTAGCAACTCTTGGCGGAGGAAGTATCCCGCAAATTAGCCCAGAACTTAGGGGCCGTACAGAAAGAGATGGATGACGTGAAAGCCACTCATGAGCTAAAGATGGCTAATCTGCGGTGATAATTACGAAAGTGAAAGACGGTGAGTGAGAAAAGCCCACTTGTGAGGTAGAATCAGACGGGAATCCTCTGGGGCCCTAGGGCCCTTTCCCGAGGCTTCTCACCTAGATGAAGGTATTCCAGATCAAAGAGCCCTCACAGGCACCATACAGGGCGAAGGAACCCAAGAGGCGATGAAAAACCACGTAGGCGAGGCAAACATCGTTCCCCTATCGAAACCCTAGAGCAGCCACCACCGAAGGTCCGAGCTTGAGAAAACGAGGGTTAAAAAGGGTGCGCCCCTCAGCAAAGAGGACATCTTGGAGCTCCTCGAGTAGAACTCTTCCCAAAAATTTGGTTCCTGAGACGGATATTCGAACTTAGCAGAAACCAATACACCTCTATCGAAGGAGATTCAAAGGAAGCCCATACCTTGGGGATTTCAGGTCCCAACCTTCATACAATATGGAGGAATAGGCGACCCTATTACCCACGTCAAAAAAATTTCGACGAATTATGGAAGCAACTACGGCTACTGACATTGTCTCATGCCGTATTTTCCCCACCACTTTAAAGTAGTCAATGGCCCTTTGGCACGAGTAGCTCCCGATTGAGTCTATTCGTAACTTCAATCATATGGCCGAATAATTTGTGGACCATTTCACCACCTCAGATTCGGAGGGGAAGACCACGCTAGATCTCAATCGATAAGTCTAGAGCGAGGGGGAATCTTTGGCCCAGTTCATCGAGAAATTCCAAGCCATGGTTATTCAGGTGAAAGAATTTAATATGTGCGAAGCTATCAATGCCTTGGCAAGCAATTGTCGAAGCTGGTCCCTTTAGAAAATTATTATCACTGCTCAACCCAAGGATTTTCAGGAATTGATGAAGAGAGCCAGAGATTACACTCGTTGGGATGAGCATAAGCCAAACCTGTTGCTTCAGAAAGAGTAACCCGGCAACGACAAATGTCCCAGGAAGGAGGCGAACAACAAGCGGAGCACTGATAAACCTCAAGAGCATAAGGATAAGGCTCGGCATTCCTTTAACGCTCCCAAGAAAGAAATGCTCTTTTGGGTGGAAGATAATAAAATGTGAATCGAATATCCACCTAAACTGAAAAAGGGCCGGAGCAATGGGAAATACTTCCACTTCCACAAGAGTTAAGGGCACGAAACGGAGGAGTGTAGACAGCTGGAAATGGAATTGGAAAAAGGAAGAAAGAGGCAAGTTAGACCGATTTCTTGAAAAATTTAAAAAAGAAGGCGAAAAGGAGAAAGAAAGAAAGAAGGAAAGAAGGTCGAGCCCCTCGTGGAGTGATCAACATGGTGGAAAGAGATCCTCGGTCCCTAAAATGCATGACGATCGATGCTATAGAACATCAGTCAAAACTATACGAAGAGAGCAATGAGGCACTAGTGGTCAAAATACTAATTAACGATTGCACAATTAAAAGAGCCTGTATTGACACTAGTAGCTCCGTCAATATCATAACCAGAAGGTCGTTTGAAGGTCTAAAAGTCAAAGGAAAGAAGTCTAACCACAGTATGCTCTTTATAACGGGAGTCAATGGTGGCACAATCCCCCTTAATAGGTCACATCTGTTGAAAGGTGGAAATTGGTGATTCAAGATCCATGTGGGGGAGTAAAGCGGAGGTTTTTTATGGTAGATGTTACACTCCCATACGGCGTGATAGTAGGAAGACCGCTCCATCCAAATCAACAAGAACATTGTCCATTAGGTATTTGTCATGGCGAATACCAACGAGCGGGGCATGACAATTGCCTAGGGTTGCCAATGGAGGACCCAAGGGACCCATCAGGCCCCGTTAAGTGGGGGATCTAATGTAAACAACCGACAAGAAAGGTGGAGACAGACCAAGCCCTCAGAACCCTCAATTACTACTAGAAGGCTGATCGAAAGCCATCCCTCATGGGAATTCACAGAAAGGAGAGGTTCCTAACTTCTCCAAGGGCCCAATCAAGAGGCCAAGGGTTCACGCCCTGAAGCAAAGGATTACACACATTAAAGACAAAGGACCTTCGGATACCGACCAAACAATGTTGAGACTTCATTAGCTCGTGGCAGGAAGGGGGCATAAAGCCCCCCAGGGCTGCATAACAAGAGATCAAGGCTCTAGCCACGATGCGTCAATAGGCTCAGAACACAACAAAGGGCATCTGGATCAGGTTAAAATCAAAGCTAAAGGGGATCCATGCTCAAGCAGTCTGGGAGGACATAAGGTGCACTTCCCCATCTTCGAAAACACCAAGGAAATCGTAAAAGGAAAAAAGCCATTATTCGGCACTAGAAAAAAATGCCAATATAGAAGATAGAAGAAGTCAACAAAAAATCATACCAACCTTTACATGTTTGGAAAATCATGCCGAAGCAAAGGCATGTTCTAGCCACAACCATAAGAAATAGGCCCCTTGTTGGGCTTAGCATGTGTAACGGTCCTTAAGGTAATCACTTACCATTAGAGAAACACCGCCACGAATGGCAAACTGATCTTCGGTTCGCTTCCCTGCCATATCTTCCTTTTGAGGAATGAGGGAAGTCATAAACCAAACCTTAGAGGTTGATTCCCAGAGCATGAACGAGGCAAGCATGACATCTCTGAGCATCACAGTTCATGATCTTCAGAAAACAATGGGAAAACGATCATCTCTCCTCCCCATATCCTAGCCACGAAGAAAACTCCAGTGGAAATAAAGCATCAAAGCCTCCCCTAAACTCATAAAAGGAAAGCCCATTCTTAAAAACCAAGTGTATTAGCACATGCACCTCGAGGTAAAAAAGAAAGGGCAGAAGGCAAGCATGGAAAAGAAGAGAACTTACTAGGTGGTAGCGCTTAAAAGTCAATTTAACTTAAAAAATACTACCCTTAGAGGATATGGTAAGTATTTTATTATTCTTTATTTAAACATAATATAAAATGTACCTAGTGTTATGACATTTCAATAAAAGACATTTTACAATCATATTATTGAGTAAATTAATCAAGAATTCCTTCAGTGACCATATTAAAGGTTAATCATATGCATGCTAAAAGGATTTCGATCAAAGTTCTTAAGTCAAAGAAATTCTTCGATCTAATACACTCACTCTAAAAACAAGGTACATGAGGTATGTTCTCAAAATAACCATTACATGGAACAAACAAATGAACCGTATGGTTAATAAGAGATGTTTCATATACACTTGTAAAAGAAGATAAATGATTAAAAAATCCACTTCATTTATAGAAATTGTTCTACTACAATATCAAAATGAAGTTAGAAGAAAGAGGAAAAGATAAAGCCTAAATGCCTAAGTTTGGCACAACCTCACCATCAAATTCAGAATCAGACTCCCAAGGGAGATCCACATTCTCCAAACTAGTTGGAGCAGGAAAAGAGGAGTCAAACTCTATATAAGATTCGGTATCATTTGGAGCTTGGACGTTTACCCAGAATTTCATATGGCCCTCAACAACTTCACCCGATACCGATTCATTCTGACCAAACCAATCTCCTCAGTGCTCTTCTCCTTCGCTGGATGACTCTTCTCATCCTCGACCAATTTCTTCTTGAGCTGGGAGATGGCAGAGGCTTGTTGTTGTCTCCTTAATGGACTCTAGAAAGTGCACTAGATACAAGTAATAAAGTGATAAGTCAAGTATCGTATCCACAGGGATTGATGACCAAAGTTTATGAGAAATACTTTGTGAACAGGGTGCTCGTAGTGTGTGATTCTTTTGTATTGACAGTTGTGTTGGTCCCTTATAACGTGACAAGTTAGTTCCAAGGGGGGGGGATAGGAACTATTTAAAAAATTTGTCCGTTGAGGCTGACTTCTTTTCTTATGAAAAGGTTTACACAACGTCACTAAGTAGATTCAAGACACAAGCTTAGTCAACTTGTGACTAAGTCTGCTTCTCTACTTGAGTCAGGAAATAGCACTTAGAGTCTATTCCTGAACTCAGCTTCTTAGTAAACTTAACTCAGTGTGAGTTCTTTACTTAGTCAGTTTTATAGCAAGCAATATATATTAAAGGAGTTTAAGGGTTAGAAAGGTGTTACTCAGCAGACTTATCCTGGTTCGGCCTCTCCGCCTACGTCCATTCCCCGGAACTCGTTTCGAGCTTTTTGAATTCTCTACTGAGCTCTTTAAAGGTAGAGCACGAAACCTTTTACAGATAGAAGCTGAGTATAACAAGAGTACCTTCCTCTATACCTTTACTCACTCCTATATCTACGCTGAGTACTATAACCGAGTACTCAGCCTCTCCTTTCTATTCTTCTAGAAATGATAAAGTGTTTGTCCTAAACAACGATTGCTAAGACACTTTAGATGATTGGAAATCACTCTAGACTTTTACATAAAGATTAAGAATTGGTGTAAGGTATTTGCTTTGCTTTTCTCACAGAAACTTCAAGTATGAATTTGGTCAGCGTTTCGACTAATTAAAGATCTGCCTCGATTGAAGCAAATGAATGGCCTTTATATAGTGACACTTGAGGCACCTGGTTATTTCGAATTTCGAAATAACCGTTGGAGGGAAACGGCTTCCTGTCGTTGTCACTCTGGGCGTGCTCAGCGTCGTTGGCCAATAGGATTCTTGCATCTTCTGTCTTCGTCAGTCTTCAACAGAATGTTTCGACATTTAAGGAAAAGTCCACGAGACAGCTTCCTGCGCCTTCTGAACTTTTCCCAAAGTAGAAATACTTTGTCTAGAAGTTGAACATTGTCTGCCGCTGTCCAGACTGCATTGTCGTCCAACTCAGCAGCTTCTACTTGAAGCTTTTGCCTCGAAGGCTTCTCGATCCTTCTCTTGCTGAGTCGTCATTTTACTTGATACGGCTTCGTTTTGAACTCTTGGGCTGAATGGTCTTGATGTGTTAATTTGGGCTTGACTTCCACTTTATGGGCCTTTGGGCTTTTTAATCTTAATGTCTTATAAACAATTAACTTAACATTGAACAAACACATTAGTGTAATAAATCAAAGCATTTAAATTTAATGTGTTAGAATATTTTTATCATCACTTAAATAATTTTGTCAAATCAAAATCATGTGGAAAGGTGTTTCAACAAACTCCCCCATTTTGATGTTGGCAAAAATATTCAGTTGAAGAACTCAGTGTTGAGCTCCCCCATGATAGTTGACCTAATTTTATCAAATGACTCCCCCGTAAGGGTTGAGCTACTGACTTAGTTTTACTCTAAACATTTCAAGGTTTAATCGAGTAAGTCTAAGGTCAGTTTTCAGAAATAGGCCAGCTCATGGAACATATTCTATTTAACTCAGTTTTACACGGAAGGTTTAAAAATCAGAGAGCGCTGAGTAAGCTTTGTTCAATGAGTTTTTCTTAAGTGGACATATAAGAAGTGGTCAACATATTTGATCAACACAGCAGACATATCATTAATCAATATAGACTGTGTAGCACAGTTGATTTAATGAAGATGCGTTTTAACACATTATAACAATCACTTAAGTAAGCATCGCATAAGAGTAGACAGTATGAAAGAGATGCATATAATTTTTTTTAAATTTAAAGTCAGCACAACAAAGTTCACAAGAAGAATACAAATATGAAGGTTCAAAAAGCTAGCTATTCTAGTCAGTACAAGTGAAGCTATTTCTTCTTGTAATTAATTTGAACAGCATGTTCTGTAGCTTTGCCTTTACTCTTGACTGTCTGCTGACTAACTGAAGCTTCTTCAGTTCGCTGAGTTCTTGGGGCTTGTTCTTTCTCCCCCGTTTTGCCAGCATCGTTTTTGGCAATGAAGGTTTCTTCAATGGCAGCTTGAGTTAGGCGTCTAGAAAATGCCTTTAGCCTTCTTGTGCTTTCATTCATTCCGTCAAAGATTGGGACACCCTCATCCACAATAGCTCGAGGAATACCGATAGATGAAGCACCCAGCATACTCAAAACATAGGCTTAAGACTTGCCAACCCAGTGTATGGTTTCAGTGAGCATTGCAAAAGCTTGATGAAACATCTTTAGCAAAGATGAATCAAAATACTCACGCTGAGTGTTGATTTAGCGCACATGGTTGAAAGTTACTCGAGAGTACTTCAGAATCTCGTTGGTTTTGAGTTGGTCAGTGTCCATCTCTTTCTTACTTAAGTTAAGCAGACGTACAGCCTCGCTAATTTGCTCAATGGAGCATTGGGAGGAGGAAGAGAGTTGGTCATTTGTTTTCTCTTGTTCAGTATGAAGCTGGCTGAAGAGATGATGTACTTCGATAGAGGTGGCATATGCTGAGTTCGCAGCTGACAATTGATGAATCTCCCCTTACAGTGAGTTCATCAGGTTGACCATGGTTAGCTGGAGTTTGGCCAGGTTTGTTAAAGAGTCCTGCCTGGGCTGTTGAGATTGTAGGGATGTCATGACACTCAAAAGATCCTTCAGACCTTTGATCTCAGTAAGAAGCTGAGTGACAGATGAAAGCTGAGTTGTCTCAACAGTAGTAGACCCAACGGCATTGGTACTTGTTTAATGGAGGTCCTGGATAAGAGCTTGAGCTGAGTCAACGATTCTTCGACCAGACTCAGAGGCATTCAGATAGCTTAAGGATCCATCATTTGTTGACCCAGATGCCAGAGGAGGAGGAGAACCGAATGAAGGCGGTGTTTGGTTCTGCTCATCATTAGAAGGCCCAGCATTATCAGCGGCGGACCTAGAATTAGGATTGTCAGTAGAAACTGACTGAATTTGATTCTGCACATTGAGTTGTGGAAGTGGAGGATCGGCAGAAAGTGTTACTTGCTCAGTGTCAGGCTGAAGCTGACTGGATTGTGGAAGCTGAGGAAGTTCAGTGTTCACCTGAGCAGGTAATTCCTTGGCTTGCTCAACGTGTTGAGGAGCGGAATCTTGGAGCACTTGCTCGGCATTACTTCAGTTTGGAGAAATGGTTAAGTCGGCATGTTCCTTTGGCTGAGAAACAGAGGCTTGTTTTTCTTGTTGCTCTGGTTGAGACTCAGGAGGGGTGGAGAAGAACCTAAGATGTACATCTGTAAGGTCGGAGATTTCATCCCTTAACGGTGAGTCACCCATTAGGTCAATGACGGGTGCTCGAAATGCCTTCTTCCTCAGTCTCTTTAGCTTTGGAGGAGTAGGGTCACAAGGAATGGACTCAATGGAGTCAGTGGGTGAAGCTTCCCTTTGAACAGCGGGAGCATTTGCTGTGTGCTCAGTTTCTTCTTCGTCAACCAACTCAGTGTTGATTGGTTCAAGGTGCTCATCATCAGCTGTTTCTTCAGTGTCATCCTGACCACTTTCTTCTTCTTCAGACTCATCATCCAGTTCTTCTTCCTCAAACTGTTCCTCCAGTTCTTCCTCGACAAACTGACCACCCAGTTGGTCTTGTTCTTCCTGAGCATCTAACTGTTGCTCAGCTGTTGGGGTTTAGTGTCCTATAGACAATTGTTCTAGGATACAAACTTAATGTAAATGAATTGTTCTTTATATCATTTGTTTAATGAGATATATGTTTTGTAACTATATAAAGGCAATCCCTTTTTTAAGCACTAAATAAAGTCTAATAAAAGGAAATCTGTAAGTTTGTTTAAAGTGATTATAAAGTGTTCATACAAGCATGAAGTGAGACAAAACTTTATAGTAAACTGATAAACTTAAAACCACCCCAAGTCAAGTGATATGTTTGGGATTGACATATCACTGTTGAGACTTGTATGTAACAATGTCTTCTGTCCGACAGAAAGCTGATCTCACGAGCTTCATATATACAGATATCTGGACAGTTACATAGATCCGATGAAACGTTGTTCATTAGGATTGGGGATCCGATTTGAGATAACAGGATGGGTAGATTCATCCTTGTCACCTGTTCATCTCATTGGTATTAATAGGTATAACTAATCCTCAGACTCAAAGGAATATTAATTGGTATTCTGGATTACGGAATGTGACGCTTTGACTCTGGTGTAACACGATCCTTAACAGAGATGACTCTGGGGTGTGAACAGTAGACGTTGGGTATCACAGAAAGTGATTGCGGGATCGTTATATATTGGATTGAGTATTTATCACTCCCGATAAATGGGAGATACGCCCATGGATCACTTGTGGAAGACTCGACTCTAAATCCTTGCAAGGTGATAGCTTAAGACTTGAAATGCAGATTTCACTTAACCTATCTATTTGAGTTGACTCGGCCTGTACAAGTAAAACGAATGTCTCGCTATATGTGACTTGACATCATCCATAGTCATAAGATTCAGTTCAAGGATGTAGTTGATAAAGGATCGAATTATACTGTAACTAATACGGAAAGGTTAACGACGGAATCAACCTGTCTTCTTAACGGACTCTGGGGGAATGATTACAGACTTGCCAATAACATACTCAGTACATCATTCCGTTATGCAAAGATTAAATATAATTCTTGAAGAAATTAATTTAATAGTTGCATACGGCCAGAAGTAGTAAGAACCTAATGGATCACACATAAGACTTGGAACCAAAAGAGAGATGGATGTTATTGATTGATGGAAGCCCAATTGAGCCCAGTAAAGCCCATTTAATTAAAGGGGGCCGAAATTTATATATAATTAGTAATTAATTATTTTGATTTTATTAATCCTAATTTGATTAGGAATATGAATTAAATTAATTAAGAGATAATTAAGTTAGGAGTTTTAATTAGATTAATATACTCCTATTATTATCCAATAAGGTTGATTATTATTATCCTAGATATATTAGATATATAGTGAGATAATAATTAGGAATTCTATTCCGAATGGAATTCCTATTAAGTAACCTATTCCTATCTAACTAGGGTTTAGATACAAGTGATTATATATACCCCCTACTACATAGAATTTCGACTAAGCCTAGACACTCCCTTTGTGAATTTCGATTTTTGCAAGAGAGAGAGAGAAAAAGAATTCGACTCCCCTAGTTCGTGGACAAGAATTCATACGGCTTCCATCGATCGATTAATTTCATCTATCTCCCTTTTTCTTTGATCTTGTGTTGATTAATTAGAGGCAATCTATTTTGGTTGCATCTCATACGGTTGATTCTAACTTAATCTTCTTGTGTTTTACTTTGTGCTTGGGAACTCGGATTAGAGTTGTGGGCACTTCATTAACAACGGTAGATTGTTCATCGTAAGGTATTTCTTCTTAACCCTCTTTATATGAAATAACGATTAACGGATCCTATGGTTATATGGAAGTAGGCTAAATTTTTTATATTTCCGCTGCTATACCTTAGCCTTATTTCCAACATCAGCGTCAACGTCTTGACTTTGTACATAATGTGAGTTAGGAGGAACGACGACATCAGTTGGTAGTGCATCGATAGGTCTTAACTCAAAATTGAGCTTCTTCCTCTTCCTTAATGGTTGTTCATCAACTTCTCTTTCTTCTGCCTCAGGCTCAGCTTGCCTAGGTCTTTTCTCAGCTGACCTAGATCCACCCTGTCCTTGTTGAATCTGAGGCTTAGTTCCTCCGCATACAAATTTAACCTTCTTTGGGGCAGAAGCAGCAGCTTTAGAGGTGCTCTGGACAGCCTTCCTCTTTCTTTGAGTTCTTCCCTTTCGAGTCACCGCCCCCTCAGCATTCTGGACAGCTTCCCCTTTTCCTTTCTTCAGCACAATAGGTTGATCATATGCCAAACCGAATAGGGCAGCAGCTGTAATCTCGGTTCCCCAAGTGTGGATTTCCGCAACCATGTCCACATTGTGATCCCTTGAGGATTCGGGTGATGAAGGAGCCTAACCTAAGGGTTCCTGTACTTCGTAGAAACCCACCGATTATGAAGACGGGTAAGTTTATCGGTGTGTAGGTCAGCATGTGCCATATAAAACACTGCTCAAAATTGGTTGCTGAGTTGGTGCAGTTGATTTTAGGGAAAAGGAAATTGGTTAGTATGTAATGGGCCATCTTTTGATGTTGACCCATGGAAGTACTCGAGATTTCACCTACATGACCCTCAGGTTTACAGAAGGTCTCAACGTAGTTGGTTTTCTCATGGTCACCTGATTTACGAAGTATAGCTCCTTCGTTTTTCAGTTTGAACAGTGAGGCAAGATATGCTGGGTTGATGAAGATGTCCTTTCCTCGAACTTAGGGTAAGTAGCATCACGAACTGAGAACAGCTCGGTCCAACCATTATTCTTGATCCACTCACAAAAGGGTTGCTCGGCATCCATGAATCCCCTTGAAAACCATCGTGAGTGATCAATCTTGCATCCCTTCACACTCTCGAAGACCTGAGAGTAGGTGCGTTCCACTACTTTCTTGCCCTTGTCCTTTTGCTGTTGTTTTCCCTTCGAAGAGATGGCTTGGACAGCTTGAGCTCTCTTACTCGGTGTTGTAACCTTAGCGTGGTCACGCTGGGTTGGAGATTTGGGGTTTTCATCGGAGCGGTTGTCGGGTAAACCAGCACCGGAGATATTTAGAGAACTGTTCGTCATATTCTCAGAGAAGTTTTTGGGAGGTTTGGGAATTTTTAGAGAGAGTAATTGGAATGCCAAAGTTTTCTAAGCGTAAAGAGATAAAAGTGGGAATTCCTCCACAATTTATAGAGGTATTGAGTTGATCTAAAGCGTTGGGTTGTCAATTTTACCTCGAGATTCTCAATCGACAAAGATTCTGGCATTTATGACACATACGGCGCGTGTGTTTTCTAATTATAGCCTATACGTCATCCTAGGTGGCTATTTACTTCGCGTGCTTTGCATTAAAGTTTGCAACGGCTCTTCACTCACTGTTAAGAATTTCAAGCATTTAAAATTCTGAGTAGTCAGTGTTATGCAAAGGAATAATTCTTATGCTTAGTTGCTCAGCTTAAGATAAACACTCAGCATGTAAATCTACTCAACATGTGATAGTAATTGATTTAGCATAAATCATTCAGCATGGTAATTCACTCAGCATGCATACTATACTTGAAATTTATTGAAGAGGATTAAACATACCAATGGCTTCTCTAAGTATGTTGAATTGCTCACGAGCCAGTGGCTTTGTGAAGATATCAGCAAGCTGCTCATCCGTTGGGACATAGGTCAGCTTGATCTCTCCCTTAAGTACGTGATCTCTGATGAAGTGATGTCTTATGCTGACATGCTTCATCCTGCTGTGCTGGATTGGGTTCTTTAATAAGTCAATGGCACTTTTGTTGTCACATTTGACTTCAATTGTTTTGGTCCGAACGCCATAATCTTCAAGCTGTTTCTTAATCCATAGGACTTGAGCAACACAGCTTCCAGCAGCAACGTACTCAGCTTCAGTGGTTGACATGGCTACTGACACCTGCTTCTTGCTGAACCAGGACACAAGACAGCTCCCAAGGAAGTGGCATCCTCCTGAGGTGCTTTTTCGTTCAAGCTTGTCTCGTCCGTAGTCAGCGTCAGTGTATCCAATGAGTGTGAAGTCGTGATTATTGGGATACCAAAAACCTGCATTCACCGAGCCTTGCAAATATCTAAGGATTCTTTTTACAGCTATGTAATGAGATTCGTTAGGGTTAGATTGATTTCTAGCACAATAACATACCGAGAACTGAATGTCCGGCCTACTAGCAGTTAAGTAAAGTAGAGAACCAATCATACCTCGGTACAATCTGCTGTCTACTGACTTACCATTCTCATCAGTGCAGAGGACAGTGTCAGTGCCCATTGGGGTAGATATCGACTTACAATTCTCAAGTTCATACTTCTTCAATATCTCCTTAGCATACTTAGTTTGACTTATGAAGATGCCATTTTTCCCTTGTTTGATTTGAAGTCCAAGGAAGAAATTTAGTTCTCCCATCATTGACATTTCAAACCCAGTCTGCATCTGCTTACTAAATTCCTTGCATATTGACTCGTTAGTGGCACCAAAAATAATGTCATCAACATATATTTGAGCCAGCAGGGTATCTTTACCCTTCCTCTTAATGAATAAGGTTGTATCAGCTTTACCTCTGACATAATTTCTAGTTAGCAGGAAACTGGTTAGCCTCTCATACCAAGCACGTGGTGCTTGCTTGAGACCATACAGAGCCTTTTTGAGCTTATAAACGTGGTTTGGGAATTTAGGATCCTCAAACCCTGGAGGCTGATTAACATAAACTTCCTCGTTTATAACTCCATTAAAGAATGCACTCTTAACATCCATTTGAAACAGTTTAAAGTTCATATAGCTTGCATATGCACATAATAGCCTCTATCCTTGCCACCAGGGTAAAGGTCTCACCGTAGTCAATACCTTCTTGCTGACTGTAGCCCAGAGCTACAAGTCTTGCTTTGGTTCTGACCACGTTCCCTTGTTCATCCAGCTTGTTGCGGAAGACCCATCTTGTTCCTATGGTCTTCTGGCTTCTTGGTTTTGGCACTAGATCCCATACTTCATTTCGTCTGAACTGATCAAGTTCTTCTTGCATTGCATTCATCCAGAATTCATCATACTCAGCTTCAGCGAAATTCTTTGGTTCCTGGATTGAGACGAATGCTACGTTGCTGAGGTATCTCCTGAGTTGATTCCTCATCATCAGGGTGTTCTCAGCGGCATCAAGAATGGCACTCTCTGAGTGACCTCTTGGTATCCTAATCTCCTTTGGTAGATTGATGTCTTGCACTGGTTGTGTTTCAATAATCTGTGCAGGTGTAGATTGGTCAGTGAAAGTAATTTGAATTTCACTTTTACCTTTGGTCAGCCCTTGAGGAAATGACTCGGCGGCAGTTTCTTGGTCAGCGGGTGCTGAGTGTGGATCATCCTCGGTCAGCGGCTGGTATCTTCCTGCAGGGTTAGTTTCATCGAACTCAACATGTACTGACTCTTCTAAGACTTGAGTTCGTTTATTGAAAACTCTGTATGCTTTGCTGTTTGTTGAGTAGCCTAAAAAGATAGCTTCATCATCTTTTGAGTCAAACTTAGCTAGACTGTCTTTGGTATTTAAGATAAAACATTTACAACCAAAGGCACGAAAGTATCCAATGTTGGGCTTTCGTCCTTTCCAAAGTTCGTAGGGGGTTTTCTTTAATATAGGTCTAACTAGAGCCCTATTAAGAATGTAGCATGCTGTGTTAACAGCTTCTCCCCAAAAGTACTTTGGAAGCCTATGTTCACTCAGCATTGTCCTGGCTATTTTAACCAAGGTTCTGTTTTTCCTTTCAACAACCCCATTTTGTTGAGGCGTTCTAGGAGCAGAGAAATTATGGTCAATGCCGTTGGTTTCACAGAATTCAACAAACTGTTGGTTCTTGAATTCTCCACCATTATCACTTCGGATGTGAGCTAACTTAAGGTCTTTATCATTTTCAAGTTTTCTTACTAAATTTGAAAACGTCTCAGAAGTTTCATCCTTGCTACTCAGCAGGATGATCCAAGTGTACCGAGAAAAGTCATCTACAATGACCAAGGAAAATCTTCTTCCACCCAAGCTCAGCGGCTGGACTGGACCGAAGAGATCCAAGTGTAGTAACTCTAATGGACGCTTAGTTGAGACAATATTTTTACTATGAAAAGATTGTTTGGTTTGTTTTCCAGGTTGACAAGCGTGGCATAATTGATCTTTTTCAAACTTAAGTTCTGGCAGTCCCTCAACCAATTGCTTTCTTGCTAGTTTGGCCAGGAGCTCCATGCTTACATGACCAAGTCTCCTGTGCCATAGCCAGGAATTTTCTTCCTTTGACACTAAGCATACAGTTTTTGAAAACTTCTTTTCTAAGTTCAGCATAAAGACATTATCAATACGAGGGGCAGTTAAAATTAACTCATTTGTTTTACCCTCGAATATTTTACATCCAGTGTCATCAAATATAACTTTTCTCCCATTGTCACATAGCTGAGCTACGCTGAGTAAGTTATATTTGAGTCCACTGACTAGGGAGACTGACTCAATAGTAGGATTACCACCAATGGTTCCTGACCCTACTATCTTACCCTTCTTGTTGTCTCCAAAAACTTACACTTCCTCCTCGTTTACGCACAAACGTGATGAACTGAGTTTCATCACCAGTCATATGCCTTGAGCATGCGCTGTCAATGTACCACATATTTGACTTCTCAGCACACCTCAGGCTTACCTGCAATATAGCTAGTTGCTTTTAGGTACCCAATTCTTTTTGGGTCCTTGCTTGTTAGGTTCAACAGGTAAAGCATCATATTTCATTTTATGACGACATACTTGGACAGTGTGTCCATTCTTTCCACAGAAGTCACAGCTGACCTTCCGTTTAGGATGTCTCACTGACTGGTCAGCACCCTAGTGTTGAGCGTGCCAGCACACCTTTGTGGTGTGTCCTTTCTTCCCACAGAAGTCACACTGGACATTCCGCTGAGGATTCCATCTCTGCTGACTAGTACTTCGGTACTCAATGTTCAGAGGAATATTTCTTTTATTCGGAACCTTAAGTTGGTTCTGAATTGATGTGACATCCTTTCTCAGTTTCTTAGAATCTGATTGGACCTCAGAGACAAACTTTTGCATAATTTTTACATTACTATGCAAAATTGAAGTGTCTTAGAGAATATATCGAAGGTCACTCAGTTTGACCTCCTCAACCTCGTCACATCGCCTGTTGAGTGCTCTAACCTTTTTATTACACTTTTTGACAAGTGTGTAGAGGTCACTCAGGGCATTAACCATTTCATTTCTGAGCAAGGGTAGTGACATTACCTCAGTTGAGTGTTCCTCATCGTCAGATGCAATGGAGGGGTCAGCATGCTCAGAAACACATGGCTCAGCAAGTTCGTCAGCCATGAAACAAATCTTTGCTAACTTAGTGGCATCAGCTTCTGATGATGAAGACTCATCACTGTCGCTCCAAGTTGCCACCATTGCCTTCTTGTTGTTCTTTCTTTCTTTCCTCAGCGTGGGACAGCTTGACTTGATATGGCCAGTTTGATGACATTCAAAGCATGTAATAGGCTTTGAGCTGTCCTTCTTGTACTTGTTGTCGCTGGACTCAGCTTTGTACTTATCAAACTTCTTGTAAGGCTTCTTAGAATATTTGTCATTCTTTCTGAACAGCCTCTTCATCTTTCTAGTGAACATAGCCATTTCTTCATCGTCTATTGAGCTCCCATCAGTGGAGTCAGCTTTCATGACAAGAGACTTTTGCTTCTTGTCTTCAGACTTCTCCTTCACCTCGAAGTTCTTTATTGATATCTCGTGGGTCAGCAGCGAGCCAATGAGTTCATCATACTTGTAGGTGGTTAAGTCTTGAGCTTCCTAAACAGCAGTTTTCTTTGCTTGCCAGATTTTAGGAAGACTCCTAAGAATCATCTTGACTTGCTCTTCCTCAGTGAAGATCTTTCCAAGTCTCTTGAGCTCGTTGATGATGTTTGTGAACCTTGCGTTCATGTCAGAGATTCCTTCATCATCATTCATTTCAAACAGCTCGTACAACCTCATGTGCTGGTTGACCTTGGATTCCTTCACCTTGTTGGTTCCTTCATAGGTGACCTCCAGCTTCTTCCAAATCTCCTGCGCTGACTCACAACCTGAAATTTTGTTGTATTCTGCAGCATCTAAAGCACAGTGAAGCATGTTTATAGCCGAAGCATGATTTTGTAGCTTCTTGAGATCATCCTCTGTCCATCTAGTCTCAGCTTTGACAACCATTTGGCCATCAATAGTTTCAACAGGAACAAATGGGCCTTGGACTATAGATAGCCATGCACTCATATTTGTTGCCTGAATGAAATTTTTCATTCTATTCTTCCAAAAGGTATAGTTACACCCGAAGAATAGAGGAGGCCGAGTTATGGACAGACCCTCAGGCAAAATCTGAGTTGTCAGATTTCCTGGGAGAAACCGAGTGCTGTTCTCAGCCATAGTGGGGATCAGCTCAAGGTAGTTAAACCTTGCACATTGAGCTTTTAAGCTCTGATACCACTTGTTGGTCCCTTATAACGTGACAAGTTAGTTCCAAGGGGGGGGATAGGAACTATTTAAAAAATTTGTCCGTTGAGGCTGACTTCTTTTCTTATGAAAAGGTTTACACAACGTCACTAAGTAGATTCAAGACACAAGCTTAGTCAACTTGTGACTAAGTCTGCTTCTCTACTTGAGTCAGGAAATAGCACTTAGAGTCTATTCCTGAACTCAGCTTCTTAGTAAACTTAACTCAGCGTGAGTTCTTTACTTAGTCAGTTTTATAGCAAACAATATATATTAAAGGAGTTTAAGGGTTAGAAAGATGTTACTCAGTAGACTTATCCTGGTTCGGCCTCTCCACCTACGTCCAGTCCCCGAAACTCGTTCCGAGCTTTTTGATTTCTCTACTGAGCTCTTTAAAGGTAGAGCACGAAACCTTTTACAGATAGAAGCTGAGTATAACAAGAGTACCTTCCTCTATACCTCTACTTACTCCTATATCTACGCTGAGTACTATAACCGAGTACTCAGCTTCTCCTTTCTATTCTTCTAGAAATGATAAAGTGTTTGTCCTAAACAACGATTGCTAAGACACTTTAGATGATTGGAAATCACTCTAGACTTTTACACAAAGATTAAAATTGGTGTAAGGTATTTGCTTTGCTTTTCTCACAGAAACTTCAAGTATGAATTTGGTCAGCATTTCGACTAATTGAAGATCTGCCTCGATTGAAGCAAATGGATGGCCTTTATATAGTGACACTTGAGGCACCTGGTTATTTCGAATTTCGAAATAATCGTTGGAGGGAAACGGCTTCCTGTCGTTGTCACTCTAGGCGTGCTCAGCGTCGTTGGCCAATAGGATTCTTGCATCTTCTGTCTTCGTCAGTCCTCGACAGAATGTTTCGACATTTAAGGAAAAGTCCACGAGATAGCTTCCTGCGCCTTCTGAACTTTTCCCGAAGTAGAAATACTTTGTCTAGAAGTTGAACATTATCTGCCGCTGTCCAGACTGCATTGTCGTCCAACTCAGCAGCTTCTACTTGAAGCTTTTGCCTCGAAGGCTTCTCGATCCTTCTCTTGCTGAGTCGTCGTTTTACTTGATACGGCTTCATTTTGAACTCTTGGGCCGAATGGTCTTGATGTGTTGATTTGGGCTTGACTTCCACTTTATGGGACTTTGGGCTTTTTAATCTTAATGTCTTATAAACAATTAACTTAACATTGAACAAACACATTAGTGTAATAAATCAAAACATTTAAATTTAATGTGTTAGAATATTTTTATCATCACTTAAATAATTTTGTCAAATCAAAATCATGTGGAAAGGTGTTTCAACAAGATGTTGGTAGTTGTGAAGACTAATGACTAAACAAGTTGCTTTACGTGTGAAAATGATTGCTTGATAATGATAATAAGGAGAACAGGCTAAGCACAGCGGAACAGGTTACTGTAAGCTTCACAACAACCAAGCAAATCATGAATGATGCAACTGAAGCCAAGGTTTCTGTTTTAACTCTCACTTAAGTCAACTCTCGTGTGTTCTTAAGATTCTAAAATTTACTAAAACCCGTCGCGTCCTAAAGGTTTGTTCTTTCTTGCATTAAGATTGAAACATCATTTCTTATGAGAAAACCCTTGGTAAAACCACCTAACATTTTTGCTTCGGGGTTGGATGTTTGATAGAGAGTTCGGTGAAGATGAAAGCAGTTTCCTATCATTCATCTAACACAAACATACATGCTCAAGCATTGGAATATAAAGCCTCAACAAACACTTCATGCATTAACATCATTCATTCATTGCTAGACTTAGAAAAACTTACATTACCAGCCCCGACTGGTCAAGCCCATTCAAAAGGATTACTCACTCATACAGGCGAGTGAGCAATCTGATAGTTCGAAGCTCTGAATCTCCATCGATGGAGCTCTCTTCTTCCAAAAAGTCTATCTTTTTGTTTCTTCCAAAGTCTGATACCTTTCCTTCCTTACTACCTCTATTTAAAGGAAAGGCCAGAGTCTAAAACGGTACTAGAAAAGTATCCGCACAAAATATATTACAAAACAAAGTCAACTGTTCAGAAATCTAAAAATTGCTAAAAGTGGTTGAAGATCATTTTGACCCTTAAACACTCAAGGGTCGAGCTTTCTTTTCATCTTGTTACTTTATGCCTGCACTTATCCGCCTCTCTGCCAGCAGCTACTGTTGTACCTGCTTCCCCTAGTCGTTGTCCATCATCAGGGGTTCCAGCGTTTGACCGCTGGATCAAAGAATGGCATAATCTCCTCTTGGTAGTGCGAACAGGTTGCTTCCAATCTATTCAGCTAAGTCTTTCCTTATCTGCATAAAAACACCTATAAGGCCTTCTTTCATGTAATAAAGCACTACAAACACCCTTAATTCATTATAATTAACACCTTTAAATGTAGTCAATTTCATGCCTAATTGAATCTTTGCTTGTCCTCAAGTAAACAATAGATAGAAAGCAAGTTAATCTAAAGGACAAAGAGTTAGGAATGAAAGAATACGGAAACAGGAGTTTGAATGTTACAGGGAACTGAGAGGGTGATAGTGACATAATAACTGCAAGTTGTGATCTTTTGATGAAGTTAACCCAGTGCAGGATTGTGTACCTTTCTCTAGAAATTCCTTAAAGCTTAAAATTAGACCTCAAATTCCATAAAGAACAACCTGTTTGCCTGTTTGCCTCACCAAGGAATGGAATTTTTCACTCACTCTCGTATGGCCTTTGTTTGCCATAGGGGAAAGAATGCAACTTCACTCCTCAGCTCAGCAAATACACCCTTAGGATGTGAGTTTGCTTTTTAGTCCCATGTCAATGGATCAACAATTTTCCAAACATAGTCAAAAGGTCTCGAACATGGTTGTAATGAATGGCTTAGGCTAAGGTATTTAATTATACCCAATTCTCAATATATGAGCAATTTTTGTTCTTAACTTAAACAATCTACACAGCCTGTTGCTTAATATTGGCCAGACTATTCATTTAAACACACAGATGTCAGTCATCTAAACATTTTATTTCAGGCTCAAGATTAACAGACTTTATTTATTTTCCCATATTCCAGTGTCATACCTCAAATGTCAGTATTTTTATCTACATAACTCATATTTTTGTATTTTTCTTCTTGTTTCCAGCATGAGACAGATTCAAGGTATTCTGGGATAGCAGTGAAAGGAATGGGCTTCTTTGTGTGGTGTGTATTTAAGAAAGAACAGGCTAAGGCTCAAGTTGGTTATCCTAATAATGTGAGTGCAATGCACGGGTAGGCTCTTTGTGTAGTGAATTCGGAATCTAGGTGCCTTTTTCCTCCTATGGTTGGCAAAAAGAATCTCCATGTCAACAGGGCATACCCAAGCAAATTCTCCCTAAAGATAGTAAGTGTTGGCCCACTCTTAAAAGGAAACAATGCATTTTCAAATGCAATTGCGGGCTCAAGTTCTCACTATTTTAGGTGGCTATGCATTAAGGCAAAAGTTTCCTATTGTGAAAAATGATTTAAAATTTCAAAATTTGTGGAACTTTATTGTTCGGGAAACACAAATCAAACACTAATTTATCTTCATACATTCCACTCATAACCAGCACAGTCTGTTCAGTGATTAAAGTAAAACAAAACAATCGAAACACAAGAATATGTACCAAGGATTTAACATGAGGAGGAATATATACGAAGAGAATTTACTGAAGACAATATGAATCAAACTCACAGGGGATTGCTTGTTATTCATAAAATATAACTAATTAACAACTTGTTCAGGCTTTTTATCATGTTCATGCATACATATATTATAATTGTAATCCCTCCCCACCCCCAAATTAGAATGAAACATTGTCCTCAATGTTGGTATGAAGGAACACAACAATAAACAATAGTAAACAAATGCCGCATGATAAAGGACAGAGTGAGTAAGAACATAAAACAAAGGGTGATAGGTGTTACTAGATGCTTAGGACAGCGACATATTTAACGTAATCAGGCGGGAGGGGAAAGAGAGGAATCAACCTCTCTATCCGCAGCGGCAGTAGCGCCATCCCCTTTCGAGGAGGCAGCGGCGTTGGCAGGTGTGTCAAGTTTAGTTCTTACCGGACTTTTGATCGAAAAACCAGAAGGGCTTTCCTTTCCATGCTCCTCAATATAAAGATTTTTCAACATGTCGATCTCTCCCTGCTGCGCAACATACTTCTCCTCAAGAGCAAATATCATTTCTCTGTTGGCCTGGTTTTGAGCAAACATGGCATGGAACTTGGTAAGAATGTCTTCGTTGGTGAGCTGGGCACACTTCTGGTAAAAGCCCAAATCTTTGGCGTGCTCGATTTGTTCCGACTCGGAGGATACTGACACAGTGGGCTTATGCTTGCGCTTTCTACTTTCAACTCTTTTGGTTTCCACAAAATCCGGCATCCAGACCCATTTCCCATTGACCATCCTTCCAAACAACATACTCTGAAGGCTCTTCAAGTCAATCTGGTCTGGGTGGTTAACCACCGTGAGCCGATTCTTATCCTCAGGTTTGAACACCCCAATGGCTTCCGCTATACGGGTTACAATACTTCCATAGCAAATTACCGATGAGTTCTTCTTTCCAAATGCGCTAATATACTCCCCAAACCAGAAACCCAGGTTCATCCTTTTTCCGTGCACCATACTCCACAGAGCGGTGAGGTCGACATGAGGTATGGTGGCCTGATTCTCACAAGCGAATATGGTGCCTGAGACCAGCTTGTATAGATACCTGATAGCAAAATCCTCGATACACGATGCCTTGGATGCACTTCCATCATAACTTGGCTGGCCCGAGATTGATTGCCAGAAAGTCGAAGGGTCGAACTCATCAGGGGTTTCCGTAAAAGCCCCTTTGTAACTGATGGGTGTCGAATCCACCAAAGATAATTATAACTTCACTTAGCCGAAAACAGATTGTAAAAGAGTAAGTAAAGGTCGTACCCAAAGGATTAATACTGATCTAATCACAAATATAACCAAGCAATTAACAAAAAAGTAAATAGGGGGGATTGAAATTTTTGATTAATGAATAAATAAATTTGCAAAATTGAAATGAAATGAAATTGGTGATTCTTATATGATGGAATTTCGATCAAGGGAAATTCGCAGGCTGAACAATTATTTCCTTATTGATCATTGAAAGTGAGATGATATCATAATTGATATGATCTGGATTGGTTATAGTCGTTCCTTATTCATTCCCGACCTAATTCTTCCTTAATTATAAAGCAAATCCTAGAGCACCTAAAGATAAGCCCCTATTCGGTCAGACAGTTCTAGCTTAGCGCTTAGAATTTAATCTGTCGAAAGCATTAGGGATTAGAAGGACCCAATCTAAGTTAACCGAATTCTTAGCGATTCCGATTTAAACCAAATCACATATTCATGCGCTTGAACATAGTTAGGATTTTAGATGATTACAAATCCTATAGCCTAACGTTGTTTCAATGAATGAAAAAGCCGAAGCCCGGCCGAACTGTAGCCTAAACTTTCATTGAAGGTCTGATTTTATAGATCGATAAATATGTAAACAGATCACATAAAATTAGATTACTGAAATTAAGAACAACAATCTCACAATTGGAAATAATGCTAGCATTTGATTAATCCCTTAATCGATAAAGTGTTTAGCTACACATAGTCATGAATTCGACTATGATAACCATTAAAGATAAAAATAAATAAAGCTAACTAAGAACCCAAAAAGAGAAAAAAAAACTAAGAGACGAAGTTTTTGTCTCCCATCTATTTATAGAGAAAACCCCCTCCTAAAAGTTAGGTAACCAAATAATATCTATCTAAATCAGCAACCTCTTTTACAAATTTCAAATCCCTGATTTTCTGCCTTCTTTTTCGAGTTGGAAAAGGTCCTGGTTAATTTGAACATCAACAGATTCGGAGGTCCTTAGTCTTGGGAAAGACTAACTCCATTTTTGCTTCAGCTCCTTTAATTCAGCACCAAATTCCTTTCTGGTCCAAAGTTTCTTCAATTAAGTCCAATTCTGCTCCTTTTAATCATTTGGGTCCTGTGGAGGCAAATGAAACCAAAACAAGCAATAATACCCAAAATAACACCAAATTAATTAAATAACCTAGCACTAAAGTGGACATTTGAACGTTGAATTGGAGACTTATTAAATACCCCACACTTACCCAATGCTTGTCCCAAAGCATATCGTTACTTTAAACTTATACACGCTTATAAATTTTTTTTGCTTTAAACGTTCCTTCCATACCTCGATTGTGATAAGGGTGGTCGCAACCGTGGCCAAAAGTAAACGGTACTTAATTATTCTTCCCTTTCATACCTCGATTGTGATAAGGTTGGTCTCAATCGTGGCCAAAAGTTAAGAATTCAACTAATTGATTAATTAATATGAAATATAATATTGAAATTGGGAAAAAGAAAGATAGCACATTCATCCTATATCGACTTAAAATTCAACATGTATTATGGCTAAATTTTTCTTAAAAACTTCAATTGGTGTTAATGTAAGACGAAATCAAACCGAGCTAAAAATGTTAGTTCAATTTAATGCCTATAAACCTAATTGAAAATTTAAAATAAGATTTATTTTATCATGAATTACATGATATAAAATAAAGATTGAAAATAAAGAATTCTTTTTAACTTAAATACATTTACTCGAGACAATTTTACTTAAAATCGTATCGGAGATTTGTGAAAAATTTGAAAAATATTACCCGTATACGTATAGAAATATTCTTTCTAACGAAAATGATAACCTAAACAAATAATAAGTTATATATTTTAAACATATGAAAATATAAAGTTTTATAAAAATAAAGTTAAATAAATTGTGTTGCAATATATGTTGCATTTGCATAAAACAAGTGTTGCATTTATAAATGTTGCTTAAAAATTTATTCGTTGCATTTATTCGTAATAAAAATAAAATGATATATGCAATATCTCCTCCCACACTTAAATTGGACCATGTCCTCATGGATGCAAAAATTGATAAAACACGAAAAATTGGTACGAAATAAATCATACGAAAAGAAAATAGATAAATATGAAATGGATTGTATCCAACATAAATAGAATTTGAAATTGTACCAAACTTAATAATAAAAAAAACAATTTAAGATAAATGAGTGGAGAAAAGATAAGATAAAACCTATTCTTGTGAAGGTGAACCCGGTGGAGACTGTGTGGTCACTACGCCTTGACGATGGAAAAATGATAACAATCGGCGTCATGGTGACGTGGGTTTCCACAAAGTATGTATATAGGCATCCACCGTGTTTAATTGTGAACTCATCTCTTGATTGTTCTCCATAATATCATCAAACCCCAAATTCATTTGCCGATTCTGTGCATGCATGTGGTTCAAAATTTGTTCAAATTAACGTGATCATTGACATTGTGCTCATTACTAACATGCCCTTGGGCATGTGCTTAGGCATCTACATGCTCATCGTTCTCACCGTCTTCTTCATCATCATAAAGCATATCGTCATCCTCATAATAATGTGTCTTCGCATTACTATCCTCTTTAATACTATTACCATGTGAACGTGAAGTACCAACATCGAATTCCATAATACTGGTAGCATCCAAAACAATACCCATAATCAAAGGACACGAAATCCTTGAAGATGTAATCCAGAATAAACAAATAAATCTTGACTTCAAATCCTTTACCCTTTTTAATGTGCCCAAAAAGAAAATAGGATAAAAATTAATTGAAAATAGAAATTACTATTATCCTTAATGAGCTTGCTAAAAGTGTACTTGGAAGTAAATTCATCTAAACTAGGCAAAATATGTCCAAACCGGATTGGTTTGAAAATTGATGGCTTAACAATAAATTATTTTGGATGCTATGCAAACTAAATACTCATCTCGGCATCCCCAATCTTCATAAAATTAACCGAAACCATAAATGTAATCCTCTCATTCCTTTTTAGAATAGGAAAGAGTAACCAATACAATAATGTCTGTTTCTCTATGCATGATGTCCATAATAGTGCTTGTACCACCACCCGTCCTCATTTGAAATAATGTTGAATGGATCCATATTCAACATGCAAACAATTTATTAGAGGTAAAGGAAACCTGGCTAGTAACCTGCTGATGTTTAGGCATTGTGTGTAAAAAGGGTTAGGTTATGGATGTGGTGTTTGGGAAAGATGTATTTTGGAGAAGTAAAAATTGGTAAAAAGTAAAGGTGATATGGTGTGTAATTGAGTTGTGAAAAAGAAAATGTGGTTGAAATAGAGTTTATGGAATGTGTGTATAAGGGATAGGCTAATAGAGGTATGAATTTAGGTGTTAAGAATAGAAAAAGGTAAAAATTTGTTCAAATTCGAGCCAAACCCCGCCTACAGGTCGCGTGTCACGACCGAGAATTGCCTAGCCGCGGTCGCGGCACGCGAAATTCAGAGAATTTTTCACTCTGATTTCGGCCTGTTTTCACTGGACTTACCGAGAATAATAAATTCTCGGTAGAGAATTGGTCATGGACGTCTGATTTTGTGCATTTGGACTTGGTTTGTGCAATTTTGTTGATTAATTGTGTCCTGAACGTAATATAAACTGTACCTGCACTCAAAAACTAAAATAAATAACATTAAATGCAAGGAAAACCAAGGTTTATCCTTATTAAATTTTTAGTAATGAGACATTAAATTCCTAATTAGAGTTCTTGTAGAACCAATGTTCATTAATTCACATAAGTTGACTGAACAAGCATTTGAATGGAAATTAATCTTTTAAAAGGTAATAAATAAATAGTGAATGTATATCAACTCTTAAATACGAGTAATCATTTAATCATAGTAAAGTTTAGGTATTGGCAATGTATGTGAAATAATCAAATTAACACAGAAGTAGTTAAACATGATAAACAGATTTTTTGAAAGGATATACTGTTGGAGATTTGTTAAATAATTATCATGATTAACATAAATGAATCAACAAATAAAAAGTAAACTTGATGATTTAATTAAAAATGAAAATTCACTATTATGTTCAATAGTTAATAATGATTATAACTTATTAGCATTTAAGATATATATATATATATATATGAACAGATTCATGTGCTAATAGTGTATAAATTTTAACAATCATAAACCAGAACATAAGATTAAAGTATGAAATGAATTGGAATTCGTATTGCAGGAACTCATATGTACATAAATCAAACAAGAACATATATACAAGAAAAACTTGTTATTAACATAAATGAATATTAATATATGTACAAGAAAGATTAGAAACAAACCTATATACAAAAACATATGAAAATTAAACAAATCAAATTATTAATCACTAATTCATATTAAATCTGAAACATTGAAACTTATGCAGAATAATGAAATGACATACAGATTCATTTTAACATTATAGACAAATTCATGGTGAAGGTGATACTGTTCCATATGGACATATATACAGATTCATTCAAATAATTTGCATAGTTAACATATACAAATCAAAAATAACCAAAGAATCAAAAGTGGATATGTTTATCAAAATTGAAAAACATATGTGCAGAACAAAAGTCAGAATTATCACATAGAATGAATATTCATGAACTTGTTCAATAGTTATGAATGATTATACCGTATTAGTATGTAAAATATATGAAAAGTCAGATGTTCAGAAACATTTCTGAAATGAATACAGATTTATGAAAAATAATTACAGATTCTTGGACAAGGTTCAACTGTTTCATGTAAACTTAGATTCAGATCTATTCGTATAACTTGTATGGTTAACATATGTTTAAGCAAAAAGAATCAAAGAATCAAACTTGACAGTTTATTAAAATTAGAAGAACACATATACATAAGAACACAAAGAATGTACAAACTATACACAGCAAACAATTTTATTATATATTCGTTCTTCATCATGTGTGTAAATGGGAATGGTGCACTGTAGTATTCTGATATATCAGAACGCTTGCTGTGTGCAGCAGTAATCTTCATGGAAGATTTATGCTTGGTAGTCATGTGTTTGGGTTTAGAAGAAAAAGTTTCTGTAACTTTTTGAAAGGTTGAATAATTGGAGAAGAATATCAGATTTTGTCTGAAAGAGATGAAAAGTATTGAAATCTGATCTTCTCTAATTATTTATAATGATGTTAGGATGAAATAAAGAGAAATCAGATTCTGTCTGATAGAGATGAATAAAAAATGTAAGAACAGAAGTCTGAACTTTGTCAATTACTTTATAATAAATCCAGGACAATTCAAGGTGTCTGTTGGGATTAAAAAGGTGTAAATTCACACCATTTGAACATGAAGAAGCGTAATTTTTCGAAATGGTGCATGAACTGAAGAAGAAAGAAAAGATAAAGGTCTGATAGACGCCCGTGTCGCGACCGTGAATGGCGATCCGCGGTCGCGAATTTTTTTTTTTTTGTCTCGCTGAAGTTACCGAGAATTTTTAAATTCTCGGTAAGTTCAGAAGCTTTTTTTTTTCTCTTCCTTTCCTTGGAAATCCTGAATTCTCTACTAAGAATTCATATTCTCAGTAAGTTCAGAAATTTTCAAGGCAGAGAAAGGAAGATTCTCAACTGAGAATTCATATTCTCAGTAAGTTCAGAAATAATTTTTTTTTTTCAAAACATTTAGAAACATGACTTTAAAGAATTTTTATTGGATAAAACTTGTTTATACACAAATCAAACTTATGAAATAAAAATAAAACAAAAATAAATTAAACTAAAAACAAATAAACATAAAAATTATGAACAAGAGATAAGAAGTACGAAAATCTAAATGTAAAAACTAAGCGAATTAATTTTCAAAGAACTTGTTCACAAATTCAATTGCTTGAATTGGAGCTCATTCTTATTCAAAATATTTTTATCAACTAAATATGGACTTGTCCATTTTAACTTACCTGAAAATAATTTCAAGCGGGAATTAAAAAGTAGAATTATACCCCCAACTTGAAATTATTATTGTATATTTTTCCTTTTTCTTTTTTTAACATTTTTTAAGCGCTTTCTTTTTTAGCATTTTCTCAATTTAAGAATCTAATGATTTCGGTTAAATGCCCGAACTTCTAGTTCTGGCCACGAACAAAAACTATGCACATGAACCGAAACTTTCAAAACTATATTAAAAGTATACAATTCCTTTCTGGCGGATAAGATAATTTCATCCTACTTCTGATATATCGGTCTGAGAAGATTTTCCATGGTGATTTCTTAGAGAGATAGATGTAGGTGTTTAAGGATGTGATAAAAAGGGAAATTATTTGGGTTTGAAGGAAATGAATAAATTTCTTAACAAAGAAATTTGATATGTTGGTGAAGGGTTTAGTTTATAGAAAAGAGTGAAATGTGTTTGGGGAAAAAGGTAAATTTTATGGAAAAATTATATCTGTCACGTCTGACAACCTGGTTCAAAAATTCCCTTTCCTTTCTGATGTATCTGTAAACTGGATTTCTTTTCTGTAGACTCCTTCTGTGAATTTTATACTGATGATCAAATCTCCAGTTTATCTTTGAAAAAAACTTGGATTTTTTTTTATCTGCAAACATCTAATTGCAAACATTAAATAACAACGAGGATTTAGTCCTAGTGACCATCCTCAATATAAAAACTATAAAAATAAATAAATACATAAATATATTATAAACCAAGGTTCGAAATAAAACACGAAAAATATAAATTTTTGTTAAAAATTTGGCGTTCCCCGGCAACGGCGCCAAAAACTTGTTGAGCGATTTCCGCAAGTGCACGGTATATGCTTGTAGTAATAAAAGATATCGATCCCACAGGGAACGTTTTTCAACAAAAACTTATTCTGAATCGGTTAAATTTACTTTAAAGGTTTGTAATATGGAAAATCGTTTAATTGGTTTTGGTTTTGAAATAGCTAGAATAAGAATTAGATTAGAGTATGAAGATGTTAGAAAATATCTGATTTAAGATTGAATTTGCAAAACAGGAACGTTTTAGTACTTTAGAAAAGTAAACAGGTATATTTGTTTGCATTAAGCAAAGAAACAACTTTAAACTTTGTACGAATTATAAAGATGAAATAAATGACGGAACCTCTAATTAATAATAGGCTTTGAACGCGACAAAACCCTTATCCGGGATAATTGCCCTTAACCAAATTAAAACTCTACTGAGATAATAATTTGCCTAAGTGTTCAACAAAGTTTCCTTGTAAAGATTTGAATTAAATACGTTTTAATGAAAACACCAGCATCAATCCACTTCGGCTCATTTACCAAAGTGCTGCATAAAAATCTATCGAATAGAACGGACTTTATTAGATGAAATATAAATTGATACAAGTTTACAGAGAACATGGAGCATTGAATTCTTCGACGGCGTGCAAGTGAACGGGTTGTCAATCCTTTCCTTGGGTTTCGTTCGAGTTTGTCAGGCTCAGGGGCGAATCCTCTACTCGATCTTCTCGTTGAATCTTCGTAATAGAGACTGGGTCGGTCTACTACCAAAATGAAAACTAAACTGGAACAATGTCTAAACGCTACTGAATTTGTTATTATTTAGTAAACAATATATGTACATCATATTGTTTTGAACAGAAATGAACTTCTAATCTCTGACTCATTTCTGAGTCAGAGTTTCTGCATAACTCTTGCACTAATCTAACTCTCTCAACATTGTTCAACTCTCCATCAACTCTTTATTTATAGATGTTGAAGAGTCGTGAATGAAGTGTCGTGTCCGTTGTGGAGAGTCGTATCCGTTGTGAAGAGACGTATCCGTTGTGAAGAGACGTTTCTATCCACCCGAACGAACGCGTTTCTTGGATTTTAAACATGTGTTTGTTGTGCTGCAAAGGCTGCTGATCTTACCGAGAATGGGGAATTGATTTTTCAGCCTTCGGACGAAAGGGAGAAGGTGACTGGCGACGCGTGTCGCGACCGAGAATTTGGGATTCTCGGTCGCGGCACCAAATTCTCTACCGAGAATTTTGGATTCCCTGCCGAGAATGTGTATTTTTCTCTGTTTCTGACTTCGTCTTTGTCCTCGTTTTGGTGTAATTGATCTTCGTCGTTTTTGACTCCTTTTGTAAGGTTTTTCTTCTGTTTTTAAGCTCTTTTCGTTCCTATTTTGATTTTACCAAATATTTACGTACCTTACAAGAAAGAAACATATTCGAGAGTAAAAGTATTCTAAATAAGTATAAATAGCACAAATTCGTAGCAATATTGATGTAAATACTAATGATATTTTAGGTATATTTTGGGCTTAACAGCTCCTTTAATTCAGCACCAAATTCCTTTCTGGTCCAAAGTTTCTTCAATTAAGTCCAATTCTGCTCCTTTTAGTCATTTGGGTCCTGTGGAGGCAAATCAAACCAAAACAAGCAATAATACCCAAAATAACACCAAATTAATTAAATAACCTAGCACTAAAGTGGACATTTGAACGTTGAATTGGAGACTTATCAGTAACCTTCTGACTCCAAGTCGTCGTCATCCGCCGCATCTAGGAGATTGTTGAATGTGTTCAAGGATGGCTGTCGAGTGTGGGTCATAAGTCGGAAACTAAATTTCCCTTCCTCATCAGGGTCTGTGATTTCGGGATTATGTTTGAAAGTTGCAAGAAACTCCAAGGTGAGTTCTTTATATTCTCATCAAGCTTGAGTCTTTTCAATGTATCCCAACACACAGTTCGTATCGGCCCGAACTCGAGCTGAGCGAGATCATCATAATATTTTTGTGTGGCGGCATCCTTGAACTGGGAGAGCTTCTTTACTAATTTTTCGTCGGGAACAAATGTTGTTGGTCCCTTATAACGTTACAAGTATAGTTCGAAGGGGGGGGGGGTTAGGAACTATTTAAACTTTTTGTAATTTAGGGCAGACTTCTTTTCTTAAGAGAAAAGGTTTTAACAGCGGCGCTGAGTAAACAGCAAGATACTGGCTTAGTCAACTGGTGACTAGGTCAGTTTCTTAACTTGAGTCAGGAGATAGCACTTAGAGTCTATTCCTGAGCTCAGATGTTCGATGCGCACAACTCAGCTTGACCTCTTTACTTGGTCAGTTTTTGGTTATTTAAGCAAGCAATATATATAAGGAGTTTAAGGTAAGAAATACGTTACTCAGCAGATTTATCCAGGTTCGGCTTCTAAGCCTACGTCCTGTCCCCGGAACACGTTCCGAGATTTCGAATCCTCTACTGAGCTCTTTAAAGGTAGAGCCACAAACCTTTTACAATCTTAGCAACTGAGTATAACAAGAGTACCTTCCTCTATACCTCTACTCAATCCTAATCTCTCGCTGAGTACTATAACCAAGTACTCAGCCTCTCCTTTCTAATCTCTAGAAATGATAAGTGTTTGTCCTAAACAATGATTGCTAAGACACTTTAGATGATTAAATAATCACTCTAGACTTTTACACACAAGATATGAAATTTAGTGTAAGATTGCTTTGCTTTTTGCTTGCAGAACTTGCGTAGAAATTTGGTCAGCGTAATGGCTTGATCAAGTTCTGTGTGTGGAATGAAGCTTCTGATGGCACTATTTATAGAGACGTCTTGAGGCGTCGGTCATTTCGAATTTCGAAATAACCGTTGGAGGGAAACGGCTTCCTGTCGTTGTCATCCTGACTTGCTCAGAGCTCTCGGCCAATCAGATTTGAGTATCTTCTGTCCTTGGTCAGCTTTTGGTCACCTCGGCAGAATGTCTCTCCTTTTATGGTAAAGTCAACTAGACAGCATACTGTGTCCTCTGAACTTTACCCAAAGTGGAAACACTTTGTCTGGAAGTTTTCCTTAGCCAGCTGCTGTCTTGTACGCTTTGTCGAATCAACTCAGCAGCTTCGTTCTGAAGTTGTTCCCTGAAGGTCTTCTAGATCCTTCTTCCACTGAGTTGCGTTTTGTCCATAACGACAGCGCTTTGACATACGCGGGCCGAGTTGCTTTAAGCTGTTTGACTTGGGCCTTGACTTCCGTACTTGCGTAGAAATTTAGTGTAAGATTGCTTTGCTTTTTGCTTGCAGAACTTGCGTAGAAATTTGGTCAGCGTAATGGCTTGATCAAGTTCTGTGTGTGGAATGAAGCTTCTGATGGCACTATTTATAGAGACGTCTTGAGGCGTCGGTCATTTCGAATTTCGAAATAACCGTTGGAGGGGAACGGCTTCCTATCGTTGTCATCCTGACTTGCTCAGAGCTCTCGGCCAATCAGATTTGAGTATCTTCTGTCCTTGGTCAGCTTTTGGTCACCTCGGCAGAATGTCTCTCCTTTTATGGTAAAGTCAACTGGACAGCATACTGTGTCGTCTGAACTTTACCCAAAGTGGAAACACTTTGTCTGGAAGTTTTCCTTAGCCAGCTGCTGTCTTGTACGCTTTGTCGAATCAACTCAGCAGCTTCGTTCCGAAGTTGTTCCCTGAAGGTCTTCTAGATCCTTCGTCCACTGAGTTGCGTTTTGTCCATAACGACAGCGCTTTGACATACGCAGGCCGAGTTGCTTTAAGCTGTTTAACTTGGGCCTTGACTTCCGTACTGGGCTTGGGCCTTTTAATCCTTGTGTCTTATAAACAATTTAACTCAACATTGAACAAACACATTAGTAGAATAAATCAAAGCATTTAAACTTAGTGTGTTTAGAATATGTTTTTAATTATACTTAAACAATTTTGTCAAATCAAAATTATGTGGAAAGGTGTTTCAACAAACTCCCCCATTTTGATGTTGGCAAAACTATCCAGCGAAGAACTTAGTATTGAGCTCCCCCATGATAGTTGACCTAATATGACTTAGCAAACTCCCCCGTAAGGGTTGAGCTACTGACTTAGTTTTACTCTAAACATTTGAAGTTTTAATCCAGTAAGTTCTAAGGTCAGCTTTCAGATATAGGTCAGCTCATGGAACATATTCTATTTTACTCAGTATTACGCGGAAGGTTTTAATATTCAGAGGGCGCTGAGTAATTTGTTGTTCAATGAGTTTTATAAGACAATGTTACAAGTCAATGTCAAACATGTTATCAGCATTGGGTACAATCAACAAGTTTTATAAACATTTAAACATAGTTGATGTAAATGAAGATACATAAGCATCATATATAATAATTCATAACTCAGTTTTATGATAAAAAGATGCAGGTATTGATATTAAACGAATAGTCAGTGTATACAGCAAAAGAAAAGCATAAACATAGAGACTACAACTTAGTATAACTGAGCTAGCCTAATTTCTATTTCTTTTTCTTCTGTTTGGACTGACTAGACTCATGTTGTGTTCTCGCTACATCTTTCTCCCCCGTTTTGTCAGCATCGGGAGGAGGAATCCTAAAGGCGTCGGTTAAGACAGCCCTGGTCAGTTCGTTGGACAGCTCCTTGAGTCTATCGGCGCTTTCATTAACACCGTCAAAGATTGCAACTCCATCATCTGATACCTCGGCGGGTATATTAAGTTCAGCAGCGCTGATCATGCTTACTATGAAGGCTTGAGATTTACCTATCCAGGTAAGTGCTTCAGTCAGACCAGCAACGACTTGATGAAAAGTCTTCAATAAGGATGTGTCATAGTATTGACGCTGAATATTGCTGTGACGTATGTGGTTGAAGGTTTGTCTGGTGATAGACAGCATTTCATTTTGCTTCATAGCGTCAGTATCCATCTCTTGCTTGTTCAGATTCAGCAATCGAACGGCCTCACCAATTTGCTCCACTGAGCACTAAGAATAGGAGACCATTTGCTCGTTAGTTTTGATTTGCTCGGTGTGAAGCTGAGCAAAGAGCATTTTAACTTCATCAGAAGTTGCATAGCGCGTGTTCGCAGCTGACAAAGTCTGAACTTGTTCTTGAAGAGCATTTAGATGTTGAACTGTTGTCAGCTGGATCTCAGCCAGCTTGGCGATGGAATCCTGCTTAGCTTGCTGTGCTTGAAAAGTAATGATAACATTCAACAAATCCTTGAATCCCTTAACTTTGTTGAGAAGCTGAGTTACTTGGGAGAGCTTAGTTGTCTCAATAGTGGAAGATCCAGCAGCAGGAGGAGTAGTTTGTTGAAGGTCTTTGATCAATGCTTGTACTGAGTCGATTATTCTTTTGCCAGACTCAGTGGCATTCAAGTAGTTTCGTGAGCCTTCAATAAGTTGCTCAGTTTCATCAGTATGACCGGTTGGAAGAGGAGTTAGAGGAATGACATGGTCAGTGACTGGAAGTGTGGTTCCAATCTGCACTTGAGGTTCTGGTAGAACTGATTGATCGGTAGATGTGTTGATTGGAGAAGAGGTAATTCTAATGCTGTCAGTGCTGACTGGAGCAGGAATGTCCTGAGTCAGCATAATGCTTGTGGTAACAGCATTGACAGGAATCAGCTCAACTTGACTTGTTGAGTTGGCGGAAGCATTCAAGTCGGCGTGTTCCTTTGGTGAAGAAACAGAGGCTTGCTTTTCAATGGAAGCCGATGTAGTATAAGTTGGTTGTCTTTTGAAAATTTTCAGCTTGAGTTTAGAAGGGTCTTGGGTCGGCTTCTGAATAACAAAGTCAGGGACAGTTGGTGGTTGAACAGGAGGGTCACTGACTGTCTTCTGACTTGCCTTAACCAATCTTCTTCTTCGAGGAGGTGTGTCAGCTTGGATAGATTCTCCTGAGTGAGATGGAGAAGTTTCTTCTTGATCAGCATTAAGCTGGTCAGCTTGTTCTTGCACTTGATCAACAGTGTGTTGGTCATGTTTTTGTTCTTCTCCAGCAGCCAACTCAGTATTGGCTTGCTCAGCTTCAGCCTCACTGGTTGTCTCCTTATTGTCCTCAGCGTCATCCTGACCGCTGGCCTCTTCTTCTTCTTCATCTTCTGACGTGTCACCATCTAATTCTTCCTCAACTTGTGCAATGAACTGATCGTCCAGATGCACCTCATCTTCTTGATGCTCAGCTACAGTTCCTTGACACTGTGTGTAGTGAGAGTCACCAGGAACAATGACGTCAGTAGGGATTGCGTCAATTGGAGTCAGTGAAGAAGACTTCTGCTTCTTTTGAGGCTGCACATCAGCATTTGTTCTGTCCTCAGTTTCAGGCTCATCTTGCCTGCTTCTTTTCCCAGCTAACTTAGGTCTCTCCTGACCTGGTTCAGCAACTGACTTAGGCTTCTTTGCCTTAGGCTCAGCCTTCTTTGAAGGAGTCTCAATAGCTTTTCTCTTACGGGCAGCTGGATCCTTTGTCCTTCTTCTTTGCTGGGGAGCTGTTCCCTCAGCTTGTTGTTCACCAGCAGCAGCTGTAGACACCGAGTCGGAGGACCTGTGACGAAAACCCATAACAAAGCGGTCGAAGCGGTTGGTTCGGGAAAATTTTGAAAAAAGAGAGAAGAAAAATATATAATAAGAAAAAGAAAGAAAGGAAAAGTCAATGGAAATCGCGGTCGTCAAGTGGACGGCTCGTGAGCGCTCAGCGACGTGGTGCGAGCGCCTAGCGGCAGTCGACGTGTGTCCGACGACAGTTGGACGCACGCCCGGCAGCGCGGGGGCGTGCGCTCGACGTCCGCGGGGCGCGTACGTCCGGCGGCGCGCGCTCGACGACCATTGGGCGCGCGCGCCCGATAGCGCGGACGCACACCCGACGGCCGCTGGGCGCGCACGCCCGGCAGCCGTTGGGCGAACGCCCAACGACGTTGGGCGGATGCCCAACGCTCGTTGGGCGAACGCCCAACGTCAGTTGGGCGCGCGCCCAACGTCAGTTGGGCGCGCGCCCAACTGAGGTTGGGCGTACGCCCAACGATAGTTGGGCGTTCGCCCAACAATGTTGGGCGTTCGCCCAATCTTAGTTGGGCGTCGCCCAAAATTTTCGGGACCCGTTGCCTATTTAAGGCACGGATCCCCATGCAATAGAGGAGGATTTTTGGGAGAGCTTCTCACTCTAAGACATGTTTTAGAGAGAGAAAGTTATTTTTTGGGAAAAAACATTTTTTTCCTAAAAATTCCAAATTTCCTAAAAGTTAAAATTTTACCGAAAATACAAAAAAACACCGGAAAAGCACGATTCGTGGAATCAACCGACTTCAACCGTCAATACCGAACTTGAGGTATTATCCGAGGACTAGACTCGTTTTATTTTATTTAATTTATTTCCTTTATTTATTTATTTTTATGTTATAATTTTATTTATTTAGTTATTTATTTATTTATCACGTTTTACTTAATTTTTCGTATTTATTCAATTTTCGTCTCGTATTAGATAAACGTTCGGTTTTGTTTTAAAATAAAAAACCTCGTTTTAAGATCCCAATACGAACCGTGATCCGATTCAAAAGTAGTTCGGGATTAATAAAAACGTTGTAATTATATGCTTTAAAAATATTTCTAAATAATGTTTTAAAATAAAAACGTCGTTTTAGGAATCTCCGTTATAGGCTATGATCCAATTTGGATAGCTCGGAGGTCCAAAACGATAGAATAGATCTAATCTAAAGCTTTTGAATAAATCTGGAAACTTTTGGTTCATTTCTGTAATTTTACATTTTCTGTCACTAAAAGCTGTTTACCGACGGATTTTCCGTCGTTAAAGCTGCTGAAATGTAAGAAATGCTGTTTTGGTCCCTCCTTCTCAACTTTTAGGCTTTTGGTCCTTTATATATATGTATATTTATGTAATATATACTTTCAAGCTATTTTTAAATACTTTGTACATATATTTATTTAATGTGTTTATATATCATTTTTTTCATCAATTTGATTTAGAGTTTATTCTCTATATGTTATTATGTACAAAACTATTTTGATTTAGAGTTGATTTTCTTATTTATGAATTTTATCCTCTATCTTTACATTATCTCTTAAATAAAAATCAAAGTGTATTTTAATTAGCCTTATCCTTATTTTCACTTATATATGTATTATTACTTTCCTTATCATATATTTGATCTATATATATTATTACTATTTTACCATTCTTACATATATGTATAAATATGTATATTTATTCTCCATTTGGATTTCCTATAGGTATATATTCTTTAAATATGTTTGGGTTGGGCGAGTTTGAGATTCAATTCATTAATTGTTGTTATTGTATTCAAGTAAGGTTCAATTGAGTGAAAAAGGGGAAAATAAATCACAAAAAGAGAGTTTAATTTGTTGGTTTAAATTAAAGCTTTTCTAGATGTTCCTAAAGTGTAAATAACGTTTTCTTGACATCTTTAAATCGTTTCTAAAATATCATGTTTTAAAACCTTTATTCGTTCCAACGACGGATTAAGCGAACCTTGTAATTAAAACCATTTCTTAAAATTGCTTTTAATAATAGAGTTTTTGAATTGTTTTCCTAATTAAATGGTTTTGTACAAAATAAATTGACTTGTATGTTTAATCACGTTTTCTTGTTAAAAGCTTTTATCTCAACATTTTCAAACGCTCGAGTCGTTCCAACGGCGGTTCGAGTGAACGCCATTAACGGGGTTTTAAAACGTTCCTAAATCGTTCCAACGACGATTAAGGTATGAACCATGTAAATAAATTCATTTTTGGGAAGTGAGTTTAGTTTAGAGTTAGTGTGTAATACGAATCATAAATCACATTGTAAACAAATCAATTCTTTCTTCTTCCCCTCTCTCTCTCCTATGTATTCTGAACTGATGTAAATGGGTGATTCTTTACCAAAATGGCTTTCGATAATATATGCTCAAAACGTTTTTTTTTAAAACGAGAAAGAAAAGGTTTCAAATGAATTTTAAACTTAAAGAAATATGCGATTAGTCCGTTATCGCCTAACACGCTGAGTAGGAGGCCGGTGGTTTATAACCGGGTGATGTCGGGGTGCCTAGTAGCCTTTTTCCGGAAAGGAGCTAGCCTTCTCGGCTCGTACCTAAGTTTCCCGAACCCTCACCGGTCTCCCGCAAGGGATCGGTGTTCATTTTCCCATTCGTGGGTGGCGACTCTTCCATACTCCGAGCTCCGGTCCTGCCGAGCAGCTTGATTCCACGATTGGTTGCTTTCGGCGCCAATCACCGCTTACGTCGCCATGAGGTGTCCACCCCCCGGTCTGCCCGGGAGATTAGGCCGCGGCACCTCATCTAACAAGTGGCGACTCTGCTGGGGAAGCGAGAAATTTGATTCCGGAAGGCGTGTATTAAGCCCTTAACGGGGACAGATCGTATTATTTCTTTTCATATGCATTCATAAGCATTATTGCAAACCTTTTGGGTAATTTCCGCGAAACCTCTAGCGAGAGTCCATTCGTCGCTCGAAAGAGGCTAGCGTAAGTTCCCCCTTACAGTAAGGGGCCAAAGGGTCCCCATCCATTCGTTAGGGGCGAATTTGTGCGGTCCTGTGAGGTCCCGCGATCAGCCGTGTCAGCATATAGTAGCCTTAGAAGTTGCCATAGGATTACCCGTTACTATTTTTGATGTGATAAATGAATCAGTTTGTGTTTTCAAATTGCCATGATACGTGTCTAATCCTAAAATATGTAAAGAAAACGAAACGATACGTTAATATATACTCCTAAACCGATATACAAACTACCCCAAAACATCGAAACGATTCGAACTAAAGACGACTTAGTCATCTCGTATGAATGAACTTGTGCGACCCGCCTAGTCCCTTTCCGTGTCCCGAAGAAGGCACATGTTCAGGAAATACGTTGTGACGTAAGCACGTATTAGTTCAAGTCGCTTTGATATTAAGGATAGTTATATCTCGATTCAAAAGACTATATTAACAGTAGCCGTTATTCACATTCTTTAAATGGGTTGGGATGAAACGAGATTATGACGAAACGAAAACAAAGAACATTTCTGTTTCGAATGACCCCGCTGTAACGTAAAGAGTTTCGCAAACGTGGCTCGTCCTTTCTGAATAAAAGACGAGCTCTTACGTTATGCCTTGTGTTGTTCTTAAGAGAAATGGACGTGTCCGCAAAAGTGACTAAGAACATAAAAGAAAAGCAAAAATAAACAAACGACCAAAGTCATTCTGTATCTACGATGTATACCCATCCCGAGGGTAGTTAAAGAAAATGAACCAATACCGTTGAATACGTATCTCGAGCCAGTATGTATGCCGTTTAAAATCACAAAGCCGAATTGAGCTAAACCGCTTAATTGCGCCATATGGACGAGACTGTAGGTTTGACTAAACGACTCGATTATTTCGACCGTTACCAAAACTACAAGAAATATGGCCCGATATGCGCGTTTGCTTAAACTCGTGCCTAAATGAAAAAGAACGGTGATATCCCTGCTTCGAATAAACATACGATTCAACGAAACGTTGATTTTCTATAACCACGCTAAGGTGATATACCCCGTAGATTGGAAAGAATAAAAACTTGTTAATAGCCGAAGGATTACCGTGCGCTCAAATAAGACTCGCCGTCTTTTTACGTAGCCAAAACGAGCAAACGGATTCTTAACGCTAAAAACAAACACGTTACGCGATGAGTCTGTTCCTTAAAATAAAAAGTGCTTTCATCACTAAATGAACACGTGGTTACGTCTCTCGATAGATCCAAAAAGATCCCGTTGTAATCCAAAAATCAAGACACGAACCCACGCGAATAAAAGGGAACGAGTCATTGTCAATAACGAACGATTGAACTAGAAAAATAACTCATACCACGTCTAAATCCGAGATACGCTCAAAAGGGAATCAAAACCCGAACTAATGCATCTCGCGAAATGACAAAAGACGAGTTATTCGAAAGGACAATCCACTTGGTCGATATCTTAGTCACTGAACGCTGATACGTTAAAACGAACTGTATTGTCTGATGGATGGTCTACTTTTCCGCAATAATCGACGGCATCACGCGTCCCCTGGACCGCAATGTGAGCCCCAAACCAAAATCCTAGGAAAGAGATTTGGACCATCAAGTGTGTGGAGGAATAAGGGTGGAAGAGAGATGTTGTGATACGTGTAAATTAGACTAACGTTTGTTCTTCTTATCTTATATATCCGTAAATAAATAAACGCACACACCACGAATCATGCATACATATTAATGGATGCCGTACGCGCAGACTTCATCATTAAGCGGTAATGGTTTCGTAAGAGTAACCGGCTAGTCAGGCAATTTGATCAGCTGTAGATTGACAGTTCCGAATCAAGAGTAGTAGCTTCTGAATCATCTTCGTTCAAGTCAGCTTGATATTCTGTCAGTATGTCTACACCAGATGAGAGGATTGCTGGGTTAGAAAGAGTCGTAAACAATATCAGCGATCAGTTGACTACAATTTTAGACCAGCTAACTGGGCTGGCCATGAAGGATGATAAGAGTGGCAGTAAGCACGCTGAGAACGAGGTGAACGATGGTCCCCGCTTTGGGAATGAGGACGACTATCAGGATTATATCCGGAAACAGCTTGAGAAAGAGAAAGCTAAGGAAGAGGAGTGGAAGCAACACATCACTCAGGAGGTGCAGGATCTACGTGGGGGAAGTTCCGGGAGTCAGGACTTCTATAACTTGAAGAATTGTTTATCGGCAACTGCTTTGCCTTTGCAATTCCGGCTCCCTGACATGAAAAAGTTCGATGGAACTGGAGATCCTACTGCTCACATGAATCAGTATGTTGCCGTGATGAAGCACACGATCCTGACTGAGGATCAAGTCCTGGGGCTGTTTAACACTTATCTGGAGGGGGCTGCCCTCACATGGTTTCATGCGTTGCCAATGGTGACGAAGAGAGATTGGAAGGAGTTAGCGAAGTCATTCATCGCTCAGTATAGCTTCAACACCATGCTTGAGGTTACTTTGAAAGAGTTAGAGAGCACTAAGCAACAGACTGGGGAATCGTTCTCCGATTTTGTGAAGAGATGGAGGGCCAAGGCCGCAGTTATGAAACAGAAACCGCTCGAGCAAGATCAGATCCGAATGGTAATCGGCAACACATTGCCGTATATCAAGAATGAGTTGCGGTATATGCCTTTCACCGATTTCAGTCAGATGTATAGATGCGCCTTGACAGTCGAGGGGGGTGGAGAACCGAAAAAGGCGTATACCAAGTGGACGAAGTCTGGATATAGTGCCGGAGGGCCAAGTGCGAGTGCAGAATCTGCAGCAGTGAAAGTGCTTGATCTTAATGCTATCGAAAAGAGGCAGTTCGCCAAATTTGATCAGACCTACGCAAAAGTTTTCGAACGATTGCAGAAAAAGGGGTTGTTGAAAGCTCTTACTCCTTATAACAAAGCTCCGCCCACTCAACAAATACAAGCTAGGGGATACTGCGAATTCCACAGCAGTTATGGGCATACTATTGAGAACTGTGAGAGGTTGAAGTACGAGATCCAAGATTTGATTGAGGAGAAAAAGATAGCTGATCCTTCATCAGCGAACCCTTCCACTAGGCGTAATCCATTGCCTAATCATAGGGTGAGCATGATCGGAATCGGTCTGAAAGAAAGTGTAGTGATGAAATCCTTCGAGGAAAATGAAGAGGAGTTGCTGGACTCCGATGAAAAAGGCAATATAGGAAATGGTCTATATGTGTCCTTCCTTAGCGAGGAACAGGAGGGTGAACCGATGGATGAAGGTTTGGACGGTGGAGCACCGTATGATGAAGATAGTGCCAAAGAGACTGGGGAAGGGCCATCTCGGACTATTGTGCCAGAATTGAGTCTGTTTAGTGGTGGAGAGAATCCCGATGTGCACTTGCATGAATATATGCACGATATGTTTGTTGAATCCTTCGGGGTGGACGAGATTGCTCGGTGGTTCCACCATTCGCTAATAGGCAAGCCTTTGGGGTGGTTCCACTCATTACCCGACTCTTGCAAGCATGATTGGGAACGAGTGTCAGATTTATTCCTAGAAAAGTACCAGAGAGCTAAGGACAAGGCCGTAGAGCGCTTTGCGATGAAGATTGGGCCTATCAAGCGTTCGTTACCAAAGGTCAGTAAGTATAACGGCAACAAGGATCCGATGGAACATCTTCACTTCTACTTATCGGCCATGGGGCCTTTGGGTTTTAATGAAGGAGAGATCACCAGCTTGTTCTGTAATTCGCTGATGGGTGAGCCGTTGATGTGGTATATGTCACTTCCAATGCATGTCAAGACCGATTGGGCGGTAATGACGAAGAGGTTTATCAAAGAGTATACGATATGGATGCTGGCGGAGCAAACCCCGGACTCGCCCTCTTATGAAACACCCGAGGCAGTGTTGGCAATGCCTAGGTATGGTGGATACCAGGATCCTATTGAGTATGCGAGGTTATTCCGCAACCATATGTATGACGTCGGGTTCCCTCAATGCGAATTACATGAACATTTCCCAGAAACCCTCATAGGAGAAGCCTTGCCGTGGCACCAAGGCCTATCAGAGGAGGAAATGGGTCATTGGATACCTCTTAGGAATGCTTTTGTGGCGAGATATGAGATGTATGTTCCATGGACGGGATCCCTGGAGGATCTGGATAGGATCAGGCAATTCTCTGAGGAACCATTCGTGGATTATGTTAGGAGGTGGAGGCACCGCTATGAGTAGTGTCATGAAACGATGAGTGATAAGGTGCAGCTCATGTGCATACAGAGAGGCGCGATTCCGTTGGTGGCGAGGAGGATGAGTAGAGTATCCCTCAGGGATTATGATGATTTGATAGGCTGGGCTTTGTATGGATCAGCGGATCCCTTTTATTTGAATTCAAACGTTCCTCACGTAATGGATCTGATGATTGTGGACATTTGGGAAAGTTCCTCGGATGAGGAGGTTACTGATCGGAGGATTCCTATCAATATTTGGGATGAATCTGATGATGAGCCGGAAATCGCCGTCATGACAAGACCAGGTCGAGTGGCCGAGGGAAAGGCACCTGTGGTTGAGACTGAGATAGGGGAAGGATCGGCTCCCAAGCCAGATGACCAAGTCCTCGAGCAGTTGAAGAAAACACAAGCTAAGTCTACGGTGTGGGAAGTCCTATGCCATTCCAAGTACCACCGTGAAAATCTGATGAAAGAGCTGCAAAATTTGGTTATTTCTACCGATACTGAGCTGGCAACGTTAGTAGGGGCAATTATGGCCCGGAAGAAGACCGAAATGACGTTCACTGACGAAGATCTCCCAGAAGAGGGGAAGGCTCACAACAAGCCCTTGTACATCCGAGCTGAAATTAACGGGAAGAAGACTAGCTGTGTGATGGTCGATGATGGATCAACCATTAATGTTTGCCCACTAAAACTTTTGTCCAAGTTGGGAGTAGAAATAGGAGATTTGAGGAAACCGTGATCAGGGCCTATGATGATAGCCGTAGGCACATCGAAGGAGTTTTTAAGGCCAAAAGTAAGGCCGCATGAAGAGGAGACTGAATTCACTGTGCTGGATATACCGGTGATGTTTGCCGTGTTGTTGGGACGTCCATGGTTCCACAAGTTGGGAGGTGTGCCCTCCACGCTCCACCAAATGATCAACTTTCCCTTCGGGGAGGAGATAGTGACAATCAGAGCTGAGAAATTGAGTTCAGTGGCGGCATTGGGAATTGAGCCTCAGCTTTTCTCCGGATTCTAAGTTTCTGGGATCTACGAGTCTAGCATGACCACCGATGTGGTGAAGATGATGAAGGGGGGTTTCATCCCCGGTATGGGCTTGGGAGCACACCATCAAGGGTTGCCAGAATTTCCGGATATCAAGAGTCAGAAAACCCAGAGGGGTTTAGGATATGAGCTGGGAGGTCCGTCCAACACAAGTGGTGAAGGAAAGGTGGGCCTAAGGAAGTATTTTGTGAATGAGGGGCACGGAAAGGTTTATTCGGGGACTCCCGAGTCATGGACTAGCACCGAAGGAAAGATTCTGCCAGGTTTCGAGATCTTCAATGATGTTACCGACTGGGGCAAAGGAAAGGCAAGCTGTTTCGTCGAGGAGATCATGATGTTAGATTTGAATGCCGAGGAGCAGGTCATCACTATTGAGGCCACTGTGGGAGCGGCGGATGAACCCGGTACCTCCAAAGCTTATGAGAAACCCGAGAACCCTGATGATGAAAATTGTATTACTGCTTTATTTGAATCCGATGATGTACTCGCCAACACTATCAATGAAATGAATTCTGATTTTGCTTACTTGCTTGATGTTGATCGTGATCATTCCATGCATTCTCATTCATATAACATGCCTACATTTGAAATCAATACAATAGAAATGTCAACTTTCAATCTTGGCACGGATGAAAATCCTAAACTTATACAAATTGCTCAAGAATTAACTATTGAAGAGAGAAAAGAATTCGAGAGAATAATTAAAAAATACGAAATAGTGTTTGCTTGGACATACGAAGACATGCCAGGAATTGATCAATCAATCGTAACTCACCGTATTCCAACATACCCCGAGGCTAAGCCCGTAAAATAGAAACTCCGACGCATGAGACCGGAATGGGCATACAAGATCAGAGAAGAAGTGAAGAAGCAGTTAGAAGCAGGGTTCATCGAAGTAATCGACTATCCCCCTTGGGTCGCAAATGTAGTGCCCATCGCAAAGAAGGACGGCAAAGTAAGAATGTGCGTCGATTATAGAGATCTTAACAAAGCGTGCCCCAAAGATGAATTCGCGTTGCCTCATATTGACGTGTTAATCGACAGTGCAGCATCGAGCGTCTTACACATGAATGTGGACGGTTTCATGGGCTACATGCAAGTTCAGATGGCTGAGAAACACAAAGCAAAAACCTCGTTCACGACTGAGTGGGGAACATACTGCTATAGGGTGATGTCGTTTGGTTTGAAAAATGCCGGGGCAACTTACCAGCGAATGGCTACGGCACTATTCCATGATATGATACACAAAGAGGTAGAGGTTTATGTGGATGACATGATGGTCAAGTCGGAGATGAGAGAGGGGCATTTCGCTGCACTCGAGAAGTTTTTGGCCCGAATTGCAGAATTCAAACTAAGGTTAAACCCGAAAAAGTGCTTCTTCGGCGTTTCATCGGGGAAAATCTTAGGCTATGTAATCGGAAATAAGGGAATTGAGGTAGATCCCGACAAAGTGAAGGCCATACGAGAAATGCCGGCACCAAAGAATGAGAAAGAAGTGAGGGGGTTTCTGGGGCAGGTTCAGTATATCAGTCGGTTCATAGCAAGACTCACTGCAATCTGCGAGCCGATCTTTAAGTTGCTATGGAAGGATCAACCCACGATTTGGAATGATAAATGTCAACAAGCCTTAGAGAACGTCCGGAACTACTTGTCTAATCCACCAGTTCTGAGACCGCCTAAACTTGGAAAACCGCTTCTCCTCTATGTAGCAATTGAAGAGCGATCTATTGGGGCAATGTTGGCCCAAGAAGGGGACACCGGTGTGGAGCACGCAGTGTATTATCTAAGTAAGAAGTTCTTGGAATACGAGCTTAAGTATAACATGATCGAAAAGACGTGCGTGGCAGTAGTATGGCTAACAAAGAAACTACGGCACTATTTTCAATCTTACAAAGTGATCATTATTTCCCGGATGGATCCCGTGAAGTATCTGTACCGAACTCCGTCTCTAACAGGGAAGCTAGCCCGATGGTTGTTGCTTTTGTCCGAATTTGATATCGAATATGTAACGAAGAAGGTTATCAAGGGGAGAGTCGTAGCAGAATTCCTGGCCAACCAACCTCTGAACGCAGAAGAGGAAGAGATAAACTATGATTTCCCCGATGAGCACTTGAATGCAATAGAAGTTATACCATGGAAAATGTTCTTTGATGGGGCAGTTAACTCGAATGGAGCCGGGGTAGGAGTGTTACTCATCTCACCGGAAGGAGAAAGGATCCCGATGGCAAAGAAGTTATCCTTCCCTCTTACTAACAATATGGCCGAATATGAAGCGTGCATCTATGGGTTGGAGTCATTAGCAGCTCTGGGAGCATCATATGTTGAAATCTGGGGCGACTCAAAGTTGATCATCGAACAGGCACAAGGAAACTGGGAAGTGAGGGAAGAAAGGTTACGTCCATACCTAGATCAGCTAGAAGGGTTGGCACAAAGATTCAATGAATGTCGTTTTTATCATATTCCTCGAGCACAGAACCAGGCAGCAGATGCTTTGGCCATTTTGGTGTCAGTTTGGGACAACCCTCGGAACCTTGCCTCGAAGCCTGTGGTATTGAAGAGATCTCACAAACCATGCTACGAAGATGTAATGCTGTTAGGGGCAGATGAAAAACCGTGGTACTTCGATATCGTAAACTTCATGAAGAGTGGAACATACCCGGCAGAATCAGAACTTAGGGATCAAGCTGTGATTAGAAGGTTAGCTCAGCAGTTCGTCATCCACAACGACTTGCTTTACAAAAGGCACACCGACGGTTTACAACTAAGGTGCTTGGATGCAGGAGAAGCCCGCGAGGCAATGGAGTCAGTACACTCAGGAATTTGCGGGGCCCATATAGGAGGAGCGGTATTGGCGAAGAAAATCATAAGGTAAGGCTTCTATTGAAGGAAATTAGGGCTAAGGTATAGCAGCGGAAATATAAAAATTTTAGCCTATTTCCTTTTAACCATAGGATCCGTTAATCGTTATTTCATATAAAGAGGGATAAGAAGGAATACCTTTCGATGAACAATCTACCGTTGTTAAAGAAGCGCCCACAATTCTTCTCCGAGGTTCCAACCGCAAAGTAGAATACGGTGAGGTTAAGATAAAATCAACCCTTATGAGATGCAACCAAAATAGATTGCCTCTAATTAACCAACACAAGATCAAGGAGAAAGAGGGATGAATAAGATTAATCAATCGATGTATGCCGTATGAATTCTTGTCCACGAACTTGGGGATTAGAATTCTTTTCTCTCTCTCTCTAAGCAATTTCGAAAATCACAAGTGGGGAGGCTTAGGGCTTGGTCGAAATTCACTATAGGGAGGGGTATATATATTAGCTTGTATCTAAACCCTAGTTAGATAGGAATAGGTTACTTAATAGGAATCCAATTCGGAAAAGGATTCCTAATTATTATCTCACTATATATCTAATATATTTAGGATAATAATAAATAACCTAATTGGATAATAATAGGAGAATATTAATCTAATTAAAACTCCTAATTAAATTATCTCTTAATTAATTTAATTCATAATCCTAATCAAATTAGGATTAATGGAATAAAATCAATCCATTACTAATACATACAAATTTCGGCCCCTTCCTTGTATTTGGGCCTTACTGGGCTCAATTGGGCTTCCATCTATTAATCATATCCATCTCTCTTTTGGTTCCAAGTCTTATGTGTGATCCATTAGGTCCTTACTACTTCTGGCCGTATGCAACCTATTAAATTAATTTCTTCAAGAATTATATTTAATCCCTTGCATAACGGAATGATGTACAGAGTATGTTATTGGCAAGTCTGTAATCATTCCCCCAGAGTCCGTTAAGAAGACAGGTTGATTCTGTCGTTAACCCTTCCGTATTAGTTACGGTATAATACGATCCTTTATCAACTACATCCTTGAACTGAATCTTATGACTATGGGTAATGTCAAGTCACATATAGTGAGACGTTCCTTTTACTTGTTATTGGCCGAGTCAACTCAAAAAGATAGGTTAAGTGAAATCTGTATTTCTACTCTTAAGCTATCACCTTGCAAGGGTTTAGTCAAGTCTTCCACAAGCGATCCTTGGATGTATCTCCCATTAATCGGGAGTGATAAATGCTCAATCCAATGTATAACTACCCTGAAATTACTTCCTGTGACACCCAACCTTTGCAGTTCACACCCCAGAGTCATCTCTGTTAAGGATCGTGGGACCACAGGATCAAAGTCTCACATTCAGTAATTCAGGATGACCAATTAACATTCCTTTGAGTCTGAGGATTAGTTATACCTATTAATACCAATGAGATGAACAGTTGACAAGGATGAATCTACCCATCCTGTTATCTCAAATCGGATCCCCAATCCTAATGAACAACGTTTCATCGGATCTATGTAACTGTCCAGATATCTGTATATATGAAGCTTGTGAGATCAGCTTTCTGTCGGACAGAAGACATTGTTACATACAAGTCTCAACAGTGATATATCAATCCTAAACATATCACTCGACTTGGGGTGGTTTTAAGTTTATTATAAAGTTTTGTCTCACTTCATGCTTGTATGAACACTTTATAATCACTTTAAACAAACTTACGGATTTCCTTTTATTAGACTTTATTTAGTGCTTAAAAGGGATTGCCTTTATATAGTTATAAAACATATATCTCATTAAAAAAAATGATATAAAGAACAATTCATTTACAATAAGTTTGTATCCTGCAACAATTGACTATAGGACACAAAACCCCAACATACTCCCACTTGGACTAAAGCCAATTGTTTCTAAAACTTATCCCAGTAGAAGTTAAATTACGATCATGTACTTTCTGGGTTAAAGGCTTTGTCAACGGATCTGCAACGTTGTCCTCTGTAGGTACTCTTTCTATTCTCACATCTCCTCTAGCCACAATCTCTCTTATGATGTGGTATCGCTTTAGGTAGTGCTTGGATGCATTATGAGACCGTGGTTCCTTTGCTTACGCAATGGCTCCATTGTTATCACAGTACAGAGTAATGGGATTGACAATGTCAGGCACCACACCTAGTTCTGTAATGAACTTTCTAATCCAAACTGCTTCCTTTGCTGCTTCCGCAGCAGCGATGTACTCTGACTCGGTCGTAGAGAAAGCTACGCTTCCCTGCTTGGAACTTTTCCAACTGACCGCGCCCCCATTTAGGATAAACAGGTATCCTGATTGGGATTTAAAATCATTCTCATCTGTGAGATGACTAGCGTCTGAAAATCCTTGTATTTTCAGATCTCCTTCTCCGTACACTAGAAACATATCTTTAGTTCTTCTCAAGTACTTAAGAATGTTTTTGACGGCAATCCAATGCTCGTCTCCCGGATTCCCTTGGTAACGACTCGTTACAGATAACGTGAACGCTACGTCGGGTCTAGTGCATAACATAGCATACATAATCGAACCGATCGCGCTGGCGTATGGGACTACAGCCATGCGTCGTTTGTCATCATCAGTTTTAGGACATTGATGATTGTTTAACTTTACTCCATGTACCATGGGTAAGTTACCTCGTTTCGATTCAAGCATGCTAAACCAATTTAGCACCTTTTCAATGTATGTAGCCTGTGAAAAACCAAGCAGTCTACGTGATCTATCCCTGTAGATCTTTATACCAAGTATATAGGCTGCTTCACCGAGGTCTTTCATTGAGAAGTTACCGGATAACCATATTTTCACTGACTGTAATAGAGCAATGTCATTTCCCATTAACAGTATATCGTCCACATATAGTATGAGAAATGCTATAGAGCTCCCACTTGCTTTCTTGTAAATGCAAGCTTCTTCGCAATTTTGTTCGAAACCAAATTGTTTTATGGTTTCGTCAAAACGCTTGTTCCAGCTTCTAGATGCTTGCTTGAGTCCATAAATGGATCTCTGAAGTTTGCAAACTTTATTTGCATCCTTTGATATGAAACCTTCAGGTTGCATCATGTATACATCCTCAAGCAGGTTTTCGTTTAGGAAAGCTGTTTTCACATCCATTTGCCAAATCTCATAATCAAAATGAGCGGCAATTGCAAGCATGATTCTGATTGATTTGGACATAGCAACGGGAGAGAAGGTTTCGTCATAATCAACACCTTGTTTTTTACGATATCCTTTCGCTACCAACCTAGCCTTGTAGGTGCTAACCTTTCCATCCATGTCAGTCTTCTTTTTGAAGATCCATCTGCACCCAATGGGTTTTATCCCTTCGGGTGGATCAACCAAAGTCCAAACTTGGTTAGTATACATGGAATCCATTTCAGAATCCATGGCCTCAAGCCATGCTTTAGAATCTGGACTAGTAAGAGCCTCTTCGTAGTTTTTGGGTTCGTCGTCTAATATGGGAACCTCGTCATCATCTCCCACTAGAAAACCATATCTAACTGGGAGTTCACGAACTCTTCGTGATCTACGAATAGGTGCCACTGGAGTCTCATCTAATGGGACTTCTTCGGGTACCTCGACCGCCTCCGTTGTTTCAGTCGGTGTTTCTTCCTCTTGAACTTCATCGAGTTCAATCACGCTTCCCTTTTGTGTTTCTTCGAGAAACTCTTTCTCTAAGAAGGTTGCGTGTTTGGATACGATCACTTTCTGATCATCTGGATGATAGAAGTAATATCCCATAGTTTCCTTAGGGTATCCAATGAAGAAACATTTATCAGATTTAGAATCTAATTTGTCGGACGCAACGCGTTTGACATATCATGAACAACCCCATACTCTCATGAAAGAGAACACGAGTTTCCTACCAACGAACAATTCATATGGCGTGGAACTAGCGGATTTAGTTGGTACTCGATTTAGGGTGAAGAGGGCAGTTGAAGAGCGATCTATTGGGGTAATGTTGGCCTAAGAAGGGGACACTGGTGTGGAGCACGCAGTGTATTATCTAAGTAAGAAGTTCTTGGAATACGAGCTTAAGTATAACATGATCGAAAAGACGTGTGTGGCAGTAGTATGGCTAACAAAGAAACTACGGCACTATTTTCAATCTTACAAAGTGATCATTATTTCCCGGATGGATCTCGTGAAGTATCTGTACCGAACTCCGTCTCTAACAGGGAAGCTAGCCCGATGGTTGTTGCTTTTGTCCGAATTTGATATCGAATATGTAACGAAGAAGGTTATCAAGGGGAGAGTCGTAGCAGAATTCCTGGCCAACCAACCTCTGAACGCAGAAGAGGAAGAGATAAACTATGATTTCCCCGATGAGCACTTGAACGCAATAGAAGTTATACCATGGAAAATGTTCTTTGATGGGGCAGTTAACTCGAATGGAGCCATGGTAGGAGTGTTACTCATCTCACCGGAAGGAGAAAGGATCCCGATGGCAAAGAAGCTATCCTTCTCTCTTACTAACAATATGGCCGAATATGAAGCGTGCATCTATGGGTTGGAGTCATTAGCAGCTCTGGGAGCATCATATGTTGAAATCTGGGGCGACTCAAAGTTGATCATCGAACAGGCACAAGGAAACTGGGAAGTGAGGGAAGAAAGGTTACGTCCATACCTAGACCAGCTAGAAGGGTTGGCACAAAGATTTAATGAATGTCGTTTTTATCATATTCCTCGAGCACAGAACCAGGCAGCGGATGCTTTGGCCACTTTGGTGTCAGTTTGGGACAACCCTCGGAACCTTGCCTCGAAGCCTGTGGTATTGAAGAGATCTCACAAACCATGCTACGAAGATGTAATGCTGTTAGGGGCAGATGAAAAACCGTGGTACTTCGATATCGTAAACTTCATGAAGAGTGGAACATACCCGGCAGAATCGGAACTTAGGGATCAAACTGTGATTAGAAGGTTAGCTCAGCAGTTCGTCATCCACAACGACTTGCTTTACAAAAGGCACACCGACGGTTTACAACTAAGGTGCTTGGATGCGGGAGAAGCCCGCGAGGCAATGGAGTCAGTACACTCAGGAATTTGCGGGGCCCATATGGGAGGAGCAGTATTGGCGAAGAAAATCATAAGGCAAGGCTTCTATTGGCTCACCATGGAAAGAGATTGTAACGAATATGCGAAGAAATGCCATGATTGTCAAATCCACGGAGATTATAATCATTTACCAGCTATAGAACTGCACGTGTTAGCGCCCATTTGGCCGTTTGCGGCTTGGGGCATTGATATCATCGGGGAGGTGAGGCCTAATGCTTCGAACGAGCACAAATTCATTACAGTCGCCATTGATTACTTCACCAAGTGGGTAGAGGCAGAATCATTTAGCAAGTTGGGATCTAAGCAGATGAGGAAGTTCATTGAAAAACACTTAATCACCAGATCCGGAGTGCCTCATCACATAATCACAGATAATGGGGTCCAGTTTCAAGGCGAAGCGAGAAGTCTCTTCCAAGAGTACGGTATTGAACATCACAGGTCTTCTCCGTATTGTCCACAGGCTAATGGCGCAGTAGAAGCGGCTAATAAGAACCTTAAAAGGATTCTCGTAAAGACACTAGAATCGCACCGGAACTGGCACGAACAGCTTCCACTCTCTTTATAGGCTTATCGCACGACGGTTAGGACGTCAACTGGGGCAACGCCATTCTCCTTAGTGTATGGGGCAGAAGCGGTCCTGCCGATTGAGATTGAAAAGCGATCGTTGAGAATCGCGGTAGAAGCAGAAATCCCCGAGATGGAATGGGTGAAGAAGCGGTATGAACAGTTAGCATTGGTGGACGAGAAAAGGATGGAGGCCCTTTACCATGTGCAGTTATATCAGCGAAGGATGGCCCGAGCCTTCAACAAAAAGGTCAAGGCCAGCCCTATCAAAGAAGGGGATGTGGTGCTAAAACAGATCCGTGTGACGCACACCGACCCGAGGGGCAAGTTTAGGCCAAACTGGGAAGGGCCGTTCTTCGTGAAGAAGATACTAAGCAAAGGAGCGGTGAAGTTAACTACTATGGACGACATGGAGTTCTCCGAACCTACCAATCTGGATAGGCTTAAGAAATACTTTTCGTAAAAGAAAAAAAGAGAAAGAAAAATTCCCGATAGGTTGAAAACCCGCAAAGGGCGGCCTATGCAACAATAAGGGACATCCCAATGGGTGAAAACCCGAAAGGGCACTCATTTGAAAATTCCGGGATAGTAAAAGGAGCGATGAAAAATCGCTGGGATCTGAAAACCGAAAAGGGCAGGTCCTGGTAATGGTAGTTATATCTTGAGCAATTACAAAAATAATGTATAAGCGGCTAAGTATTTCTGTTGTTTGTAAATAAATAAAGGCATGAATATATTTGAAGAGAATGATTGGAATCGTTATAATCTACTGAATGCATGGTAATACGAATCATGAGTTATACATTTCTTACCTTTCTTTTCACAATAAAAAGCCTACATACTATCCACCCCTCTCCCTATACATAAACTATACATTGGGGTAATTCTAATAAAAAGCTACGAAGCTGTACATAATAAGCCTAATAAGGAGGAAAATTCCAGTGAGCCTCAAAGTCCCTCAGATGTGACGCCCGCTCCGCAGATAGGGTCTCCTCGACAACTCGTAGTCTCTCCTCGGTGGCAAGGCGCCCCGCGATCTCCTCTCGCACTCTTTCCTCTACGGCAAGGCGTCACGTGGTCTCCTCCCGCATCCTCTCCTCGACAGCAAGACGCCCCTCGGTCTCTGCTCGCATCACCATGGACCAATGATCGTTCCTCTCCCTATAGACCTGGCCGACCCTGGCATCGGCCTCCCGCAGTGACTCGCTCCGTCTCAGCTTATGTGCATGGAGATCACTCTGTAAAAAAAAAAAAAACCAGATATGAGAAAGAAGAAATACAGACAAGAATAGAAGTCATACATACATATGTGCATACATTCCACTACACTAAAATAAAATAAGGATACTTACCAGATGGCTAGCATAACGCAAGCGGAGTCGATCTCTAAGGTAACCAGATAGCCCCACATAGTCGGTGCACATCTCCCTCGAAGTCTGGAGGGCGTCTGAGGGATCAAACGGTATCCTCGACGTGAAAGCAGGAGGAGCCATCTCAACACCGGCATAGGCCACTCCGGACTCGTCATAGCAAACTGTCGAGAAATCCCTCCCAAAGCCGGGGATAGGTACGCCTAAAGGGGCCACGCTGGTCGAGCAGCGCCAGAGGACTCACCGGCACAATGTCACGGCTCGCTCGCAGACGTCTGAGCCCGGGCACCATCGAAAAAATATGACATGTGGGCACTCCTCTAGGAACCCTCCTGCAAGCAAAGGCACAATAAATACCACTAACTATCTCGTAAATAAAAATAAATAGGTCGAACCACTCACCGGAACCTCCTCCCGACCAAAGACTGCGGCGACAGCCTCCGTCAAAAACACGTCCGCCACGGGGTCCACCTCCATCGCAACCGCATGGGCATCCATCGGGGTCAATAGTGTCGATAAATAGAGAGCGCGGCTCCCGGCATGGTCCCATATATCTCTAGGGGCAAAGCGGCGGGTCAAATCACGATGAATGTCCGATAAGGGCATGGTCCGCAAGCAAACATGGACACGGGAATCTCGCCAGGTGTCCAGTGCGAGGCGCTAACCCCGGTGATACCCCGATCGCCCAAGTACCATGCCCGCACGCAGGGGCCGGTAAGAACGCACTGCTGCCCCTGGATGCGGGTGACGTATGCGTAATCAGGACCGAAGTCAAGGTCATCCCACCTAAACCGCATCTGAAAACAAAAAAGAAAAGTCAAGTCTGATCAAACGAAAATCTAGCGTAGTTAGAAGATGTTCACCTCCCCCAAAGTCCGTGAATCGATCCAAGCTAGGAATTGCGCCACCGTCCGCCTCTCCTCGGCGCCTAGACCAAACTCGCTCCACCGAGCCATAAATGGGGGCCTAACTACCCGCGGTCTGTGCCGACGCTCGCATGGAAGAATCCGCCTCTCATAGGCCCAAACCTGCTTGTAGAAACAAAGGTTACTGACAGAAATCGCGAAGAGGATAAAAAAAGCAAGTTAAGGATGAACCACGTACCAGGAGAGCAAAAGTGTAACCGCCGAAGTCCTTGCGCTTTCGGCAAGTCAGATCCAAAAATTTGTACAAGTAAGCCAAGCCCGCTCCTGCCCAATCGTAAGACGACACGGCGTCCAAATCGCTGAAGGCCTGAATAAGACCCGCGTGTATCGTCCCGCTCTTGGTGCGGAAGATCGTCTCGCCGAAAGCGTATAAAAAGAAGCTGCGGACAGCCAGATCAGTTTCGTCCGTCCCACAAAAGTCCCTACGACTCAAAAGCCCAGAAGTGGTGATGAACTTCGCCGGGGTAGACTTGACACCTGTGTAGACTCCTGGTCCGATCAGAGCAGCCAACCTGGCACGGTCAACCCGTGGACGCACCATATCAAAGAAGAAGGGAACCGGAATACCACTCCCCCGTAATCCGGTCAGCAAGGAGAAGTCGCGGGGCGAGATCGTCATCTCCCCGAACGAGAGGTGGAAGGTGTGAGTCGAGTCAACCCATCTCTCGCATAGGGCGCGTAGGCCGAAGCGGTCACACACCCCGTTGGCGTGGGGCAAGGCTAAAATGAAGGGCTCGAAGCCCAACTCTCGCACACGGGCTTTCGTCGCGGCGCTAAGCATGGAATACCACACACGAATGTCCTCCGTGGTCCCGGAAATGACAATAATCTGGAAAGAACGGAACAGGCAAGTTTGAATGTTATTCCTAGGCTTGCGTCTAATAAAAGCTCGTTAAGCTAGCTATTCTTTCGGTCAAATCCAACCTAGAGACACTTTGTCAATTAGGACCGTCATTTTGTGGAATCTCGTTCTTAGGGTTGTTTGTATATGATTTGATTAATTCATTATTCTTTGATCTACTCTCGCACGCATTGGCAAAGAGATCGATCCAATTTTAACATTTAATTCGTGCGTTATTCATGTTTTTACTATTCACGTGCATTATTCAGGTTTTTACTATTCACGTGCACTATTCACGTTTTACTATTCACGTTACTATTCACGTGCATTATTCAGGTTTTTACTATTCACGTGCATTATTCACGTTTTTACTATTCACATGTACTATTCACATTTTCACTATTCACGTGCACTATTCACGTTTTTACTGTTGGCAGGCATTGTTCGTAGTTTTTACTATTCACATGCATATAATTCACATTCTTTCAAAAGACAAATAAAGTGTTACTTGCGGGCAAAGAAATTCATGTTTTCTAGCTAAAGTCTTCTAAAGCAACCTAGAGGTTAGCATGCAAATCATGTTCAAAGTAGGGTTACTAAAGCCTAGAAATCTAGTCAAAAGACGAGGAAGTAAGAAAGTACTTACCTGGTTAGAGCGGGTCCGGCTCAGATGTGAGGTAGGATCCTGGAAAGGGGCCACTGTAGTGAGGTTCACAAAACCCGCATCCATGCCCTTCGTGCCATCATGTTTATCCAAATCCATCCCGAGAATAATCCAAATCAGAAGTTAGAGAGAGAGAGAAGAGAGAGAGAAAGCATTCCCGTAAATAGTGAAAAAGGTACGATGTGACATAAAGGTAAAAAGTAAATAATTATTTACCAGGTGCACAGACCTCTGATTTGCAGTCCGTTTCAGCCAGCGTTTCTGCCAGACAGTGACCAATAATATCAAGATGGGACTCCAGATGACATCCAAATTTTACAAAACAGTGGCGCCGGTCAAAATACAGACGACAGTCAACAGAAAAATAATTGTTAGTTTGAATCACTCCGGACGAAAAAGACGTTCCTATCGCACCACTCAAACATCTGAGACAGTAGCTCTAGTAAAAATACAGACGACAGTATTTTAGAATTCAGAACTGTTAGAAAGAACCTTTCGCTTTTGAGCCATTTAACCCGCGGTCGTGGACCAGGGTTGCTTTTGAGCCATTTTACCCGCGGTCGTGGACCAGGGTTGCTTTTGAGCCTTTTTACCCGCGGTCGTGGACCAGGGTTGCTTTTGAGCCATTTTACCCGCGGTCGTGGACCAGGGTTGCTTTTGAGCCATTTTACCCACGGTCGTAGACCAGGGTCGCTTTTGAGCCATTTTACCCGCGGTCGTGGACCAGGGTTGCTTTTGAGCCATTTCACCCACGGTCGTAGACCAGGGTCGCTTTTGAGCCATTTTTCCCACGGTCGTAGACCAGGATTGCTTTTGAGCCATTTTTACCCACGGTCGTAGACCAGGATTGCTTTTGAGCCATTTTACTCGTTTATAACTCCATTAAGAAATGCACTCTTAACATCCATTTGGAATAATTTAAAGTTCATGTAAGATGCATATGCACATAAGATCCTAATAGCTTCTAGCCTTGCCACTGGGGCAAAGGTCTCACCGTAGTCAATACCTTCTTGCTGACTGTAGCCCTGAGCTACAAGCCTTGCTTTGTTCCTGACTACATTTCCTTGCTCATCCAGTTTGTTGCGGAAGACCCATCTTGTTCCAATGGTCTTCTGACTCCTTGGATGTGGCACTAGCTCCCATACATCGTTTCTTCTGAATTGGCCGAGTTCCTCTTGCATTGCGCTCATCCAGAATTCATCTTCCTCAGCATCAGCGAAGTTCTTAGGTTCCTGAACTGAGACGAAGGCTACATTGCTGAGGTACCTCCTGAGTTGATTCCTCATCATCAGGGTATTCCCAGCAGAATCAAGGATTGCACTCTCTGAGTGCCCTCTTGGAATCCTTATCTCTTTAGGTAGATTTATGTTTTGTGTTGTCTGTGTTTCAACAATCTCTGCAGAAGTAGACTGGTCAGTGAAAACAATCTTAGGTTCACTCTTACTCTTGGTCAGCCTTTTAGTGAATGACTCAGCAGCTGGTTCTTGGTCAGCGGTTACTGAGTGTGGATCATCCTCGGTCAGTGGCTGGTATCTACCTGCAGGGTTAGTCTCGTCGAACTCAACATGTACTGACTCTTCTAAAGTTTGAGTTCGTTTATTGAAAACTCTGTATGCTTTGCTGTTTGTTGAGTAGCCTAAAAAGATAGTGTTAGATGAGGTGCCGCGGCCTAATCTCCCGGGCAGACCGGGGGGTGGACACCTCATGGCGACGTAAGCGGTGATTGGCGCCGAAAGCAACCAATCGTGGAATCAAGCTGCTTGGCAGAACCGGAGCTCGGAGTATGGAAGTGTCGTCACCCACGAATGGGAAAATGAACACCGATCCCTTGCGGGAGACCGGTGAGGGTTCGGGAAACTTAGGTACGAGCCGAGAAGGCTAGCTCCTTTCCGGAGAAAGGCTACTAGGCACTCCGACATCGCCCGGTTATGAACCACCGGCCTCCTACTCAGCGTGTTAGGCGATAACGGACTAATCGCATATTTCTTTAAGTTTAAAATTCATTTGAAACCTTTTCTTTCTCGTTTTGAAGAACCGTTTTGAGCATATATTATTGAAAGCCACTTTGATAAAGAATCACCCATTTACATTGATGCCAAATACATAAAAGAGAGAGGGGGGAGAAGGAAGAATTGATTTATTTTACAGTGTGTCTTATGCTTCAATTCGTATGTTAACTCTACACTAAACTCACTCCCCGAAAACGAGTTTATTTACATGATTCGTACCTTAATCGCCGTTGGAACGATTTAGGTACGTTTCAAAACCCCGTTGATTTACATGACATCTACTCGAATCGCCGTTGGAACGATTCGAGTGTTTGAAGACGTGGAATAAAGAATTTTAATCCAAAAACGTGGTTAGGCATACAAGTCAATTTACTTTGTACAAATCATTTAAGAAAACGATTCAAAACTTTATTATTTACGATAAAAACGATTTTAATTACAAGGTTCGCTTAATCCGTCGTTGAAAAGAATTAAGGTTTTAAAACGTGAGGTTTTGGAAATCAATTGAAAGTGGGAAAGAATCAAAAACCTTTTATTTACATTTGGAACCTCTAAAAACCTTTAGTTTAAATAATCAAGTTGAAATCTCATTTTTATGAATTATTTCCCCTTTTCGCTCAATGGACTCTTTACTTAGACATATTTACAAGAATGAACAATTTAAATCCCCAAAACTCACCTAATAGAACCAATTTAAAATATATACATATAGATGTCAAAGGGAAAAGAATACTAATCATCCAAAATATACATACAATATATACTAATACATATATAAAAAATTGAAAAACAAAATAATCTACTCCCCCAACCCATACGTGTATATATATATATATATATAAAAGTAAAAAAGTGGAAAATATCTAAACCAGTCCATGGTTTGTGAAATAAGTAAAAAGAGTATCCCAAATACCCAATAACCCATATACTATATATTTATATATACAAAATACCCAAATCATAAAATAATACCTTATGTCCCACTAGATACATATATATATATATAAGGAATAAAAGTGAAAAATATCCAGTTAATAGCTATTTTATTGAACCATAAAAAAAAAACAAACCCCAAATAACTATAGCCTAAATATATACTAATTTATATATATACAGTCTTGATCACATGCACCTTAATGAGCATGTAGAATTTGCTCATTCATCATTAGATCTAGGCTTATTAGAATCCTAAGGTGGAGATTCAAAGCATTCTGAGGCTTAGATTTAATAAGCCTAGATCTAACGGTGAATGAACAAATTCACTTGCTCATTAAGGTGCATGTGAAAATTCCTGTATATATAATTAACAATTTAATAAAACCAAACCCTTCCTCCCAAATACACGTACATGTATATATACTATATATATATATTTAGTAAAAAAACGGCAAATACCAGGATCAGCCCTTGGTTTTATAAAAATCAACAAAACAAATCCAAAATCCAACGATCAATCCCTCAATTTTCCAAATTCAATTACAAATGGTAGATCTATTCTATTTCATCGTTTTGATCCCCGGACTACCCAAATCGGGTCAAGGTTTGTAACGGAGAACCCCAAAACGAAGTTTTATTCCAAAAAAACAGTTTAAAAACATTTATAAATAACGGATCTACGACGTTTGGATCCCGAACTACCCTTAAATCGGGTCACGGTTCGTATTGGGATCCAAAATGAAGTTTTTATTTTCAAATCCAAAACCAAATACTTATTCAAAGACAAAACAAAAATGAAATAAATGAATCCGGATGATAAATAAACAAAGAATTAAAGGGGTATAGTTCCTCAGATTGTTACCTCTTGATTGGTAACGGATTCCAAATCAGTCGATTGATCGTGTTTTGAGTCGGTTTTTTGGGTTTTTGGGCGAATTCGGGTCTCGTCGAATTTCTCCAGGGGTTCGGGTTTTTTTCCTCCTCCTTCATGCTTTGGACTGCATCCTATTTATAGGCAAATGGAGCCATAAGCTTAATTTATTTTTGGCTCCAAGCCAACTTGGAGCCAAAGACAAGCTAAATTAGTTTAGGAAATTACATAGCAATTTCCTTTTCATCATTAATCATTATTATTATTATTATTTGTTATTTTATTTATTTTTTATTTTCTTTAAAAACAAATTAAAGCACTTGGCCAAAGCCAAGTGCAATTGGGTTGGGCTTGGGCGGCCCAACCCCGTCACGGGCCGTCCAACGGCCCGTGACGAAAATAGCGGCCCCCGACGAGGCCGAGTTTATATTTGTAATAAAAAAATAAAAGTAAAAAATATTTAAACAAATAAAATCTACCTAAAATTAACCGAAATCAAAAAAGGATTTTTGTCAAAACCGATTTTATAAAATTAACTTTTACAAAATCGATCTTTTTACAAAACTATTTTTTTATTGTTCAAATTCTACAACCAAAACCCCTATCGATCCGAGATTTCATTAATAATGAAATACCCCGAACTCGGCGAGACGATTTAAGATTTCATTCTTGGAACCGATTTGCCCGTCATCTCGATTCGATTTTTGAATTCGATCAAACCGGTCTCCGCGGTTCCTTTGAACAACGTTTTTTTATATTTATTATTTTTATTGACTCATCATTTATTTTAATCGACTGATTTGGATTCCTTTTTATAATTTTTCTTCATCGGTCCTCCGACCCCGGTGTCTACAGTTGCCCCTACTTTCTATTTTTGGCAGTGACGTGTGTGCTTTTTCGAAAACCTCTTTTCGTGAATTCAACACATGCAATGCGAAATATATTAAAGTAAAAGACACATATAGAGTGGGAGGAGAAATACCTGATCTCCATGTCGCAAGTTCCTATCTTGTCTTCAATCTTCACTTTGGCTGTCCCGTCCTTGCCTCTGAATCGGCTGCCGACGAACGCTCCTTCTAGGGCCCCTAGTCTCTAAATCGACCGCAGGTAAAATGGCTCTTTCTAGCAACCCTAGTCTAAATCGACCGCAAGTAAATGGCTTTTTCTAGCGACCCTAGTCTAAATCGACCGCATGTCAATGGCTTTTTCTAGCGACCCTAGTCTTCTCATCGACCGCAGGTAAAGTTGCTTTTTCTAGCGACCCTAGTCTTTATCTCGACCGCAGGTAAAGTTGCTTTTTCTAGCGACCCTAGTCTTTATCTCGACCGCAGGTAAAGTTGCTTTTTCTAGCGACCCTAGTCTTTATCGCGACCGCGGGTAAAGTTGCTTTTTCTAGCGACCCTAGTCTTTATCTCGACCGCAGGTAAAGTTGCTTTTTCTAGCGATCCTAGTCTTTATCTCGACCGCAGGTAAAGTTGCTTTTTCTAACGACCCTAGTCTTTATCTCGACCGCAGGTGAAGTTGCTTTTTCTAGCGACCCTAGTCTTTATCTCGACCGCAGGTACTCTTTCGTTTTGAAATTAATCATTCAACCCTAATCTCCACATCGATCGCAGGCGTCCTTTCGTTTGCGTATCTCCACATCCATCATTCGACCCTAATCTCTACATCGATCACAGGCGTTTTCATGTATTGCAGACCTCCAAATCGAACATCCGACCCTAATCTATACATCGATCGCAGGCGTCCTTTCGTTTGCATATCTCCAAATCCATCGTTCGACCCTAATCTCTACATCGATCGCAGGCGTTTCCTTGTATTGCAGATCTCCAAATCGAACATCTGACCCTAATCTATACATCGATCGCAGGCGTTTGCTTATTTCGCATATCTCCAAATTAACCGTTCGACCTTAATCTCTACATCGATCGCAGGTGCTCTTCGTTGATGATAGCTGGGCTTTATCACTCGTCCGAGAGTTGGAATTGAGACCTCGTCCAAGAGGTTTTGACCGCAGTCGCTTTGATATTTGGGCTTTATCACTCGTCCGAGAGTTTGTGACCGCAGTCGCTTCATGCCGTAGACTGGAGTCCGTAGTAGGGCATGTGCCCATTGATAATGCCGTAGACCGCAGTTCGTAGCGGGGCCTGTGCCCATTGATAATGCCGTAGAACGCAGTCCATAGCGGGGCCTGTGCCCATTGACGATGCCATAGACCGCAGTCCGTAGCGGGGCCTGTGCCCATAGATCGAATCCTAATTTGCCTATCGAAGCCTGCCTAGACTTGCACAAATTTCGTGGAGCTATCCAAGTATTTCTGCGTGCGGCTTGACTTAAGTCACGCCCATCATCTGGTGAGTATTGTATAACCTAGTGTAGTGATATGTATGCACATGATTATGAATGAATGTATGTATGTTTTCTCTTTTTTTTCTCCTTTTTTTTACATTGCTTCCCTCCTACTTTTCTTTACAGGGAGGCCTCCATTCTATGGACCGAAGAGTACAGAAGGGCGTGGCGGCCGGGCGAGGAGAGTCACTACGGAATGATGATGCTCAGATCGTACATCGTTATCGAGAGATGGAGGATGAGTGCTCCAGCTAGGAGGAGCGAGGCCGAGCAACCGAGGAGAGGAGCCGTGTGGATATAAAGGTCCAGCGAGCTGCTGAGGAGAGTTTACGGATTGCGGTAAAGGGTCATCGGGTTGCTGAGGAGGCCTTAGCCGAGGAGTGGGCACCTTACCTCAGAGGCTTTGATTCGCTTGAGGGCTTTTGGGACTTTGGGGTTCCTCCTCCTTGATAGTCCTATCGTTGTTTTGGTTTACGACTTTATTAGTACTACCGTGATGTATAGTGGGTATATGTGAAAAAGATGTTTGTGTAGGCTTTTTATTTGGTGGTGGGGAAAAGAAATGTATAACTCATGACTTGTAATACCATGCATTCAGTCGATCATAATCATTTCAAACATTCTCTTCGAATATATTCATGCCTTTATTTATTTACAAGCAACAGAAATACTTAGCCACTTACACATTATTTCCATAATTGCTCAAGATATAACTACTGTTACCAGGACCCGCCTTTTTTTCGGTTTTCAGGTCCCAGCGATTTTTCAACTCTCCTTTTATTATCCCGGAATTTTCAAATGAGCGCCCTTTTGGGTTTTCACTCATTGGGATGTCCCTTATTGTTGCATAGGCCGCCCTTTGCGGGTTTTCAACCTATCGGGAATTTTTATTTCTTTTTTTTACGAAAAGTATTTCTTAAGCCTATCCAGATTGGTAGGTTCGGAGAACTCAATGCCATCCATCGTGGTTAGTTTCACCGCCCCTTTGCTTAGGATATTCTTCGCGAGAAACGGTCCTTCCCAGTTTGGCCTAAACTTGCCCCTAGGGTCGGTGCGCGTCATTCAGATCTGTTTCAGCACCATGTCTCCTTCTTTGATAGGGCTGGCCTTGACCTTTTTGTTGAAGGCCCGAGCCATCCTTCTTTGATATAACTGCACATGGTAAAGAGCCTCCATCCTTTTCTCGTCCACCAACGCCAACTGTTCATATCGCTTCTTCACCCATTCCGTCTCGGGAATCTCTGCTTCTACTGCGATTTTCAATGATCGCTTTTCAACCTCAATTGGGAGAACGGCCTCTGCCCCATATACCAAAGAGAATGGTGTTGCCCTAGTAGACGTTCTAACCGTTGTGCGATAAGCCCATAAAGCGAGTGAAAGTTGCTCATTCCTATTCCGATGCGACTCCACTGTCTTTACGAGAATCCTCTTAAGGTTCTTATTTGCGGCTTCTACTGCCCTATTAGCTTGCAGACAGTATGGAGAAGATCTATGATGCTCGATATTGTATTCCTGGGAAAGACTTTTTACTTCTCCTTGAAACTGGACCCCATTGCCCGTGATCATGTGGTGAGGCACCCCAAACCTGGTGATTAGATGCTTTTCAATAAACTTTCTCATCTGCTTCGATCCCAGCTTACTAAACAATTCTTCCTCTACCCACTTGGTGAAGTAATCAATGGCGACTACGATGAACTTGTGTCCATTTGATGCATTAGGCCTCACCTCACCGATGATATCAATGCCCCAAGCTTCAAACGGCCAAACGGGTGCAACACGTGCAGTTCCATAGCTGGCAGGTGATTATAATCGCCATGGATTTGACAATCGTGGCATTTCTTCGCATATTCATTGCAATCTCTTTCCATAGTGAGCCAATAGAAGCCTTGCCTTATGATTTTCTTTGCTAGCACTGCTCCTCCCTTATGGGCTCCACAAATTCCCGAGTGCACTGACTCCATTTCTTCACGGCCTTCTCCCTCGTCTAAACATCTCAATTGTAAACCATCGGCGTGCCTTTTGTAAAGCAAATCGGTGTGGATGACGAACTGTTGGGCTAACCTTCTGATCACGGCTTGATCCTTAAGCTCTAATTCTGTCGGATAAGTTCCACTTTTCATGAAGTTCACGATGTCGAAATACCAAGGCTTCCCATCCACTCCTAACAACATTACATCTTCGGAGCACGGTTTGTGAGACCTCCTCAATACCAGAGGCTTTGAGGCAATATTCTGTGGATTATCCCATACCGACACCAACGTGGCCAAAGCATCTGCCGCTTAGTTCTGCGCTCGAGGAATATGATAAAAGCGGCACTCACTGAACCTCTGTGCCAACCCCCCCTAGCTGGTCTAGGTACGGGTGTAACCTTTCTTCCCTTACTTCCCAAATTCCATGTGCTTCCTCGATAATCAGCTTTGAGTCACCCCAGATTTCAACATACGACGCTCCTAGCGCTGCTAGCGAGAGGGAACGACGTAGATGCACGCTTCCTACTCGGCCATATTATTAGTGAGAGGGAACGACAACTTCTTTGTCATTGGGATCCTTTCCCCTTCCGGTGAGATAAGTAACATTCCTACCCCGGCTCCATTCGAGCTAACCGCTCCATCAAATAACATTTTCCACGATATAACTTCTATTACGTTCAGGTCCTCGTCGGGAAAACCATAGTTTATCTCCTCTTCTTCCATACATAGGGGCTGATTAGCCAGAAATTTCGCTACGGCTCTTCCCTTAATAACCTTTTTCGTTATATATTCGATGTCAAATTCGGACAAGAGCAACAACCATCGGGCTAGCTTCCCTGTTAGAGACGGAGTTCGGTATAGATACTTCACGGGATCCATCCGAGAAATAATGATCACTTTGTAAGATTGAAAATAGTGTCGTAGTTTCTTTGTGATCCATACGACTGCCACGCCCGTCTTTTCGATCATGTTATACTTAAGTTCGTATTCCAGGAACTTCTTGCTCAGATAATACACTGCGTGCTCCACACTAGTGTCCCCTTCTTGGGCCAGCATTGCCCCAATAGATCGCTCCTCGATTGCTACATAGAGGAGAAGCGGTTTTCCAAGTTCAGGCGGTCTTAAAACCGGTGGATTAGACAGATAGTTCCGGACACTCTCCAATGCTTGCTGGCACTTATCATTCCAAACCGTTGGTTGGTCTTTCCGTGGCAACTTAAAGATCGGCTCGCAGATCGCAGTGAGTCGTGCTATGAACCGACTGATATACTGAACCTGCCCCAGAAATCCTATTACTTCTTTCTCATTCTTGGGTGCTGGCATTTCCTGTATGGCCTTTACCTTGTCGGGATCCACCTCAATCCCCTTGTTACTGATCACATAGCCTAAGATCTTCCTCGATAAAACGCTAAAGAAGCACTTCTTCGGGTTCAACCTTAGCTTGAACTCTACAATTCGGGCCAAGAACTTCTCAAGTGCAGCGAAATGCCCCTCTCTCGTCTCCGACTTGACCATCATGTCGTCCACATAAACTTCTACCTCTTTGTGTATCATATCATGGAACAGTGCCGTAGCCATTCGTTGATAAGTTGCCCCGACATTCTTTAACCCAAACGATATTACCCTATAGCAGTACGTTCCCCACTCAGTTGTGAATGAGGTCTTTGCTTTGTGCTTTTCTGCCATCTGAACTTGCATGTAGCCCATGAAGCCGTCCACATTTGTGTGCAAGACGCTCGATACTGTACTGTCGATTAACACGTCGATGTGAGGCAATGCGAATTCATCTTTGGGGCACGCCTTGTTAAGATCTCTATAGTCGACGCCCATTCTCACTTTGCCGTCCTTCTTCGCGATTGGCACTACATCTGCGACCCAAGGGGGATAGTCGATTACTTCGATGAACCCTGCTTCTAACTGTTTCTTTACTTCCTCTCGGATCTTATCTGCCCATTCCGGCCTCATGCGTCGGAGTTTCTGTTTCACGGGCTTAGCATCGGGGTATGTCGGAATACGGTGAGTTACGATTGATTGATCGATTCCTGGCATGTCTTCGTATGTCCAAGCAAACACTATTTCGTAAATTTTTAATTATGCTCTCAAATTCTTTCCTCTCTTCAGTAGTTAATTCTTGAGCAATTTGTATAAGTTTAGGATTTTCATCCGTGCCAAGATTGAAAGTTGACATTTCTATTGTATTGATTTCAAATGTAGGCATGTAATATGAATGAGAATGCATGGAATGATCAGAATCAACATTAAGCAAGTAAACAAAATCAGAATTCATTTTATTGATAGCATTGGTGAGTACATCATCAGATTCAAACAAAGCGGTAATCTAGTTGTCATCGGCAGGGTTCTCGGGTTTCTCATAAGTCTTGGAGGTACTGGGCTCATCCACCGCTCCCACAGTGGCCTCAATAGTGATCACCTGCTCCTCGACATTAAGATCTAACATTATGATCTCCTCGATGAAACAGCTTGCTTCTCCTTTGCCCCAGTCGGTAACATCATTGAAGATCTCAAAACCTGGCAGAATCTTTCCTTCGGTGCCAGCAGCCATTTCCAGCTCATCATCATACTCATCCCAGATGTTGATCGAAACTCTCTGATTGATACCATCCTCGTCGGAGGAACTTCCCCAAATATCCACGACCATCAGATCCATTACATGAGGGATGTTCGGATTTACGTAGGAAGGGTCCGACGATCCATATCGAGCCCAGCCTATCAGTTCTTCATAGTCCCTGAGGAACACTCCATTCATTCTTCTAGCGACGAGTGGCATAGCACCCCTTCGGATACACATGAGTTGCTCCTGATCGCTCAAGGTGACCCGACATGAGGCATACTTGAACCTCCATCTCCTAGCATAATCCACGAATGCTTCTTCGGGAAACTGCTTGATCCTTTCTAAATCTTCCAACGACCCAGTCCACGGGATGTACATCTCATATCTCTGCACGAAAGCCTCCATGAGGGACCCCCAGTCCCCTTTTGCCTTTGCCGAGAGCATTCGGTGCCACATCAAAGCTTCTCCTACGAGTGTCTTTGGAAAATGCTGAACCAACTCACTTCGATAGAGTCCTGCGTCAAACATGTAAGTACGAAAACAGTTTATGTGGTCGATGGGGTTCTCACCTCCTTTGTACTTATCCATGGTTAACACCGTCTCAGGTGTCTCCTCATCGGGTAACATCGGCACTTCCTCTGGGTATCCCCCTGCAGTGTACTTCTTGATGAATCTCTTAATCATTTCAGCCCAATTCACTTTAACGTTCATCAGAAGAGACATATACCACACTAGTGACTCTCCCGCCAACGAGTTGCAAAACAAACTCGTGATTTCGTCCTCTTTGAATATGGAATCCGAACACCAAAATATGGAATCGGAAGACCATAATCAGTCCAATATGACACACAGAACAACATCATCTTCTGGTATTTTGCTTATATATGCAACTCGAAATTTATCTGATATATATTGAAAATATTGAGATCTGTTCACGTTAATAATAGTTGTTCTAAAGTTATTCTCTGTCTTGATAATAGATTTCTTACACTAATTATTCACAAAGGCTGTAGACTGAATTCTACCAAATTGTATCACTTGTTCCATGTAACTATATCATTTGTTCCAACTGAACGTACCATTTGTTCCAACTAAATGTATGGTTTGTTCCGAGTGAATTATATCTGCTATATATTGAAAATATTGACATCTGTTTACATTAATAATTTATTCACTGTCTTGATAATATAGTTCTTACATTAATTATTCAAAAATGGTTGCAGTCTGAATTGTGACACATTGTACCACTTGTTCCATGTAACTATATCATTTGTTCCAAATGAATGTACCATTTGTTCCGAATTAATGTACCATTTTTTTCAAGCACATGTTTGTCCTAATCTCGATTCTCTTACCTGTTTTGTAGAGTTGCTTTCGCCTAGTTACTCTTCTACTGCAATTGTACCTTACACACTAGAAGTAATTACAAGACTCAGTCCTAACGGAACAAAATTATGATTGCCTAATTGTTCAAATGAGTTAAAACCTGTTCTTGGAATGATATTTGAGAATTATGATAAAGCTCAAGAATTCTACGAGTCATATGCATGGGCTGCTGGATTTAATAGTAGGATATCAACATCAAGAAAGAAACAGGGTGTTATAAAAGAACAATTTTTTGTATGCAATAAAGAAGGTTACAAATATCACAGAAAAAAGCGACATCCAGTGATATAAAAACCAGAAAAAGGACACTCAGTCGTGTAGGATGCAGTGCTAAAATGATTATCAAACTTTCTGACAATGGAAACTATGAAGTGACACAGTTTAAAGAAGAACATAATCATATTCTTTACACTCCAGGATATGTATAATATCAAAAAGAGGGTAGGAACATGAACCTTCTACTAAAAAAGATGGTAGTTAATAATGCAAAGGTAAACCATCTTCTTCATAATAGTTATGCATTGTAAATACTAAACTGTTTAGTTATAGAATTTTGCTCATTTAATCTAAAAAAAATTCTGATTTCGTTGAATAGATGAATGTTGGTCCTCTGAAAACTTATAGACAAGCAAAGGAACTTTATGAAGGATATGAAAATATTGGTGCATCGAAGATAGATTTTAAGAACTTCCAGAGAGACTTGAAAGCCTATATTAAGGATTCAGATGCACAAATGTTCGTAGATAATTTTCAGAAAAAAAGGAGTTATGGAGTGCATTATTTTTCGAATTTGAAGTAGATCAAGATGGCAGACTCTGTAGAGCTTTATGGGCAGACCATGTATGTATCAAAAACTACGCTCTTTATGGTGATATGGTCTCATTTGACACCACATATAGCACAAACAGGTACTACATAATAATCTTTGACATAAAATTATTAGTTTCTGCCATTCATATACTGGTGTTGCAACAGAAAACTTATGTTGTTCCCATACAAATGTCATATTCTTCCAACAAAAAACTTATTTTTATGCTACACTGAACAGGTATAATATGATATTTGGACCATTTACTGGGGTTAACAACCACAAAAAAATGTATTACATTTGCATCTTGTTTCGTGGCTAATGAAGATATTGCATCATTTGAGTGGGTTTTTAAAACATTTCTCAAAGCAATGGACAACAATGAGCCGACTTGCTTGATAACAGATAAGATCCAGCAATAATAGTTGTAATAAAAAATGTTTTCAAAAAAAAACAGAACACAGATTTTGCATGTGGCACATTATGAAGAAGATGTCAGACAAAATAGGTACAAAAAATCATTCTATGCTCTTCATTTTCTATTATCCCATTCAATAAATAAAATGTTCCAACAGAATACATGTGTTGTTCCATAAGAATACATAAATTGTTCCAACAGAATATATATGTTGTTCAATATGCATACATTCAATTTCTTCTAAACTCTTTTGTTACTAATACAGGACGACAAATAATGCAAGAAACAGATTTTATCACAAAGATGAGTGTAGAATTGGAACAAGAAGAGTTTGAGCAAAAATGGATGGGAATTATTTTGGAATTCAATTTAGAAGAACATGGATGGCTGAAACACATGTATGATATAAGATCAACATGGATTCTTGCTTATTTCAGAGACTCATTCTTAACGGGCTTAATGAGAACAACCTCAAGGTCTGAAAGTGAAAATCACTTCTTCACTTCTTTCACAAAAAGTCCTTTAACTCTCATTGAATTCCTCCTCCGGTTTGAGGGTGCAATGGAAGCACAAAGACATGCACAAGGTAAAAATGACAATGATTCCAAACACTCGATACCTATGTCTCAAACACCAATTCTTATTGAAAAGCATGGATCAGAAGTATTTTCAAGAACAATCTTTTATGAATTTCAAAAACAAGTGCTAGATGTTTCCTTTAATTGTGGAGTTGATGATATATAGAAATACAATGACAAATGCAGAATCACTGTAAGGGAAAAAGGTAAAAAAACTTAAGGAAAATAGGCTAACGTTTGGCAGCGGAAATATAAAAATTTTAACCTTTTTCCATTAACTAAGATCCGTTAATCGTTATTTCATATAAAGAGGGATAGAAGGAAATACCTTTTGAAGATCTATCTACCGTTGCAATCGTAGTGCCCACAACTCTTACTCCGAGTTCCCGAGCACAAGACAAAAACACAATTCAAAATATGATTAGAACTCAACCGTATAAAAGAAACCAAAGTAGATTGCCTCTAATAAATCAACACAAGATCAAGGATAAGAGAAGGAGATTAATAATCAATTGAAACGGGAGGAAGCGGTGGATTATTTCGTCCTCAACTAGGGGTGTCAAAATTCTCTCTCTTCGGTTAGCTAGGGTTGGCCGAAATTCTCATGTAAGGGGGGGTATATATACTCTCTTGTATCTAAACCCTAGTTAGATAGAATTAGGTTATTGAATAAGAATTTAATTCGGAATAAAATTCTTATTAGTTATTATCTATAATTATATCTAAATATAAAGATAATAATAATAACTTGACAGGATAATAATAGAAGCAATTTAATCTCATTAAACCTCCTAACTTATTTATCCTTTAATTAATTTAATTCACAATCATAATCTAATTAGAATTGTTAAAAATCAAATTAATTATTTATGTATTTTATATACATAAAATCGCCCCCCTGTGTACTGGGCCTTAGTGGACTCAGTTGGGCTTCCATCAATTAATTAACATCTGTTTCTCTTTTGGGCTCCAAGTCTTATGTGTGACCCATTAGGTTCTTATTGCTTCTAGCCGTATGCAACCATTAAATTAATTTTCTCAGAATTATATTTAATCTTTGCATAATGGAATGAGTACGCGAAATGTGATTGGCAGATCCGAAACATTCCCCTAGAGTTATAAGAAGACAGGTTGATTCTCTCGTTGACCTTTCCGTATTAGTTACAGTATAATTCGATCCTTTATCAACTACATCCTTGAACAGAATCTTATGACTATGGATAATGTCAAGTCACATATAGCGAGACGTTCATTTTACTTGTACAGGACGAGTTAACTCCAATTAGATAGGTTAAGTGAAATCTGCATTTCATGTCTTAAGCTATCACTTTGCAAGGATTTAAAGTCAAGTCTTCCACAAGTGATCCTTGGACGTATCTCCCATTTATCAGGAGTGACAAATGCTCAATCCAATGTATAACTATCCTACAATTACTTCATGTGATACCCAACGTCTGCCGTTCACACCCCAGAGTCATCTCTATTATGGATCGTGTTACAACAGGATCAAAGCATCACATTCCATAATCCAGAATCACTAATTAACATTCCTTTGAGTCTTAGGATTACTTATACTTATTAATACCAATGAGATGAACATGTGACAAGGATAAATCTACTCATCCTGTTATCTCAAGTCGGGTCCCCAATCCTAATGAACTCCCTTTCATCGGATCCATGTAACTGTCCAGATATCTGCATATCTGAGGCTTGTGAGATCAGCTCTCTGTCTCGACAGAAGACATTATTACATGCAAGTCTCAGCAGTGATATGTCAATCCTATTTCTAAACATATTACTTGACTTGGGGTGGTTTTAAGTTTATTAGTTATAAAGTATCGTCTCACTTCATGCTTGTATGAACACTTTATAATCACTTTAAACAAACTTAGAGATTTTCTTTTATTAGACTTATTTAGTTCTTAAAAGAGGTTGCCTTTATATAGTTATGAAACCATATCTTATTAAAACAAATGATATAAAGAACATTTCATTTACATTAAGTTTATATCCTAGAACAATTGTCTATAGGACACTAAACCCCAACATACTCCCACTTGGACTAAAGCCAATTATTTCTACAACTTATCCCAGTAGAACTTAGATGACGATCATGTAATTTCTGGGCTAAGGGCTTTGTCAACGGATCTGCAACATTGTCCTCGGTAGGTAATCTTTCTATTCTCACATCTCCTCTTGCAACAATCTCTCTTACAAGGTGGTATCGCTTTAGGTAATGCTTGGATGCATTATGAGGTCGTGGTTCCTTTGCTTGTGCAATGGCTGCATTGTTATCACAGTACAGAGTAATGGGATTTACAATGTCAGACACCACACCAAGTTCTATAATGAACTTCTTAATCCAAACCGCTTCCTTTGCTGCTTCCGCAGTAGCGATGTACTCCGACTCGGTCGTATAGAAAGCTAGGCTTCCCTGCTTGGAACTCTTCCAACTGACCGTGCCCCCATTCAAGATAAACAGGTATCCTGATTGGGATCTAAAATCGTTCTCATCTGTGAGATGACTGGCATCTCAAAATCCTTCTATTTTCAGATCCCCTTCTCCGTACACTAGGAACATGTCTTTAGTCCTTCTCAAGTACTTAAGAATGTTCTTGACGGCATTCCAATGCTCGTCTCCCGGATTACCTTGATAACGACTCGTTATGCTTAACGCGAACGCTACGTCAGGTCTAGTGCAAAGCATAACATACATAATCGAACCGATTGCGCTGGCGTACGGGATTACAGCCATGCGTTTCTTATCATCTTCGGTTTTAGGACATTGATGATTGCTTAACTTTACTCCATGTACCATGGGTAAGTTACCTCGTTTCGATTCAAGCATGCTAAACCGCTTTAGCACCTTTTCAATGTATGTAGCCTGTGAAAGACCAAGCAGTCTTCTTGATCTATCTCTGTAGATCTTTATACCAAGTATATAACCTGCCTCACCAAGGTCTTTCATGGAGAAGTTACCTGATAACTATACTTTCACCGACTGTAGTAGAGCTATATCATTTCCCATTAGTAATATATCGTCCACATATAATATGAGAAATGCAACTGAGCTCCCACTTGCTTTCTTGGAAATGCAAGCTTCTTCGCAATTTTGTTCGAAACCAAACTGTTTTATGGTTTCGTCAAAACGCTTGTTCCAGCTTCTCGATGCTTGCTTGAGTCCATAAATGGATCTCTGTAGTTTGAAAACCTTGTTTGCATCCTTTGATGTGAAACCTTCAGGCTGCATCATATATACATCCTCAAGCAGGTTTCCGTTGAGGAAAGCTGTTTTCACATCCATTTGCCAAATCTCGTAATTGTAATGAGCGGCAATAGCGAGCATTATTCTGATTGATTTGGACATAGCCACAGGAGAGAAAGTTTCATCATAATCAATTTCTTGTTTCTGACGATATCCTTTCGCTACTAACCTAGCTTTGTAGGTGCTAACCTTTCCATCCATGTCAGTCTTCTTCTTGAAGATCCACCTGCACCCAATGGGTTTTATCCCTTCGGGTGGATCAACCAAAGTCCTGAAGGAAAATAGGCTAACGTATAGCAGCGGAAATATAAAAATTTTAACCTATTTCCATTAACCCCAACATCCGTTAATCGTTATTTCATATAAAGAGGGATAAAAGAAATACCTTTCAGAAGTTCTATCTACCGTTGCAAACGAAGTGCCCACAACTCTTACTTCGAGTTCCCGAGCACAAAACAAAACAATGGAAGATCAAGTTAGAATCAACCGTTTATAACAACCAAAGTAGATTGTCTCTAATTTATCAACACAAGATCAAGGATAAAGAGAAAGAGATGAAAATCAATTGAACGGAAGGAAGCGGTAGAAAATCTCGTCCTCGAGCTAGGGGTCGAAATTCTCTCTCTTGATGGCTAGGGTTCAATTTCGAAAATCCCTATAGGGGTATTTATAATCTCTTGTATCTAATCCTAAGTTAGATAGAATTAGGTTATCGAAATAAGAATTTAATTCGGAATAGAATTCTTAATTATTATCCATTAATATATCTAAATATAAAGATAATAATAATAACCTTATTGGATAATAATAGGAGTAATATAATCTAATTAAAACTCCTAATTTATTTATCCTTTAATTAATTTAATTCATAATCCTAATCTAATTAGGATTGATAAAATCAAACTAATTATTTATGTATTAATATACATAAATCGCCCCCCCCCCCCCCTCTTAGTAATTGGGCCTTATTGGGCCCAATTGGGATTCCGTCAATTAATTAACATCTGTCTCTCTTTTGGGTTCCAAGTCTTATGTGTGACCCATTAGGTTCTTATTGCTTCTAGCCGTATGCAACTATTAAATTAATTTTCAAAGAATTATATTTAATCTTTTGCATAACGGAATGATGTACAAAGTATGTGATTAGCAAGTCCGTAATCATTCCCCCAGAGCTATAAGAAGACAGGTTGATTCTGTCGTTGACCTTTCCATATTAGTTACGGTATAATTCGATCTTTTATCAACTACGTCCTTGAACTGAATCTTATAACTATGGATAATGTCAAGTCACATATAGCGAGACGTTCGTTTTACTTGTTCTGGCCGAGTCAACTCCAATTAGATAGGTTAAGAGAAATCCGCATTTCAATCTTAAGCTATCACCTTGCAAGGATTTAGAGTCAAGTCTTCCACAAGCGATCCATGGACATATCTCCCATTTATCGGGAGTGATAAATGCTCAATCCAATGTATAACGATCCCGCAATTACTTCCTGTGATACCCAACGTCTGGTGTTCACACCCCAGAGTCATCTCTGTTAAGGATCGTGTTACAATAGGATCAAAGCGTCACATTCCGTAATCCAGAATTACCAATTAAAATTCCTTTGAGTCTGAGGATTATTTATACCTATTAATACCAATGAGATGAACAGGTGACAAGGATGAATCTACCTATTCTGTTATCTCAAGTCGGGTCCCCAATCCTAATGAACTTCTTTTCATCGGATCCATGTAACTGTCCAGATATCTGTATATATGAAGCTTGTGAGATCAGCTTTCTGTCGGGACCGAAGACATTGTTACATGCAAGTCTCAATAGTGATATGTCAATCCTGAACATATTACTTGACTTAGGGTGGTTTTAAGTTTATTAGTTTATTATAAAGTTTCGTCTCACTTCATGATTGTATGAACACTTTATAATCACTTTAAACAAACTTACGGATTTCCTTTTATTAGACTTTATTTAGTTCTTAAAAGGGATTGCCTTTATATAGTTATAAAACATATATCTCATTAAAACAAATGATATAAAGAACACTTCATTTACATTAAGATTGTATCCTAGAACAATTGTCTTATAGGACACTAAACCCCAACAAGTCCACACTTGGTTGGTGTACATGGAATCCATTTCAGAATCCATGGCCTCGAGCCATGCTTTAGAATCTGGACTGGTTAAAGCCTCTTCGTAGTTTTCGGGTTCGTCGTCTAACACGGGAACCTCATCATCATCTCCCACTAGAAAACCATATCTAACTGGGAGTTCACGAACTCTTTGTGATCTACGAGTAGGTGGCACTTGAGTCTCATCCAATGGGACTGCTTCGGGTTCCTCAACCGCCTCTATTATTTCAGTCGATGTTTCTTCTTCTTGAACTTCATCAAGTTCAATCATGCTTCCCTTTTCTATTTCTTCGAGAAACTCTTTCTCCAAGAAGGTTGCGTGCTTGGATACTATTACTTTCTGATCATCTGAAGGATAGAAGTAATACCCCATAATTTCCTTAGGGTATCCAATGAAGAAACATTTATCAGATTTAGAATCTAGTTTGTCTGACGCTACGCGTTTGACAAATGCTGAACAACCCTATACTCTCATGAATGAAAATGTGGGTTTCCTACCAACGAACAATTCATATGGTGTGGAACTAGCGAATTTAGTTGGTACTCGATTTAGGGTGAAGAGAGCAGTTTCTAAGGCATAGCCCTAGAATGTCTTTGGAAGTAATGCTATGCTCATCATAGATCGTACCATATCTAGTAAGGTACGGTTCCTCCTCTCGGATACACCATTGTGTTGTGGTGTATAAGGAGGTGTCCATTGTGAGCATATCCCACATTCAGTTAGATAATTCAGGAAATCATCTGAAAGATATTCACCACCTCGATCGGATCGAAGTATCTTTATTTTCTTTCCTAATTGATTTTCTACTTCATTCTTGAAGCATTTGAATTTCTCAAAAGCTTCGGACTTGTGCTTCATCAAGTAAACATAACCATATCTGGTATGGTCATCTATGAAGCTTATGAAGTATCTGAATCCTCCTCTTAATTGGACTGACATAGGACCGCATACATCTGAATGTATTAATCCTAGAGTGTCTGATACACGCTCACCTTTATTGCTAAAGGGTGTCTTTGTCATTTTACCTTTTAAACATGCTTCACATGTTTCTAATGATTCAGAATCAATTGAATCTATAAGCCCATCTTGATGTAGCTTAAGCATGCGTCTTTTGTTTATATGGCCTAAACGACAATGCCACAAGTAAGTCGAATTACCTAGCTTATGTCTTTTGGTATCAATCGCGAATACAGAAATTTTGTCATCTAGCACATAAATCCCATTTTGTGATATTCCTGAAAAATAGAAAATTCCATCTCTATAGAACTCGCAATGTTTGTTCTTTATTGAAATATGAAAGCCGTCATCAACAAGACAGCTAATAGAAATAATGTTTCTAGACATTTCTCGAACATACAAACAGTTCCTTAATTCTATTACAAGCCCAGAGGGCAAACTCAAAGCATAATCTCCAACAGCGAGGGTGGCAACTCTTGCTCCATTTCCTACTCGCAAGTTTACACTTCCCTTCTTCAATTCCTTAGTCCGATTTAGTTCCTGCATATTCGTACAAATATGAGATCCACATCCGGTATCAAGTACCCAAGATTCAGACTGTGAAATTGTATTTATTTCAATATAAAACATACCAGATGTTGAAGCACCGTCTTTTCCCTTCTTGAGGGATGCTATGTACTCCTTGCAATTCCTTCTCCAATGCCCGTCTTTACCACAGAAGTGGCACTCTCCTTTGGGCTTCTTCGCTTCCTTTCCCTTAGCTCTAGTGGGCATGGCCCTCTTGCCTTTCTTGGAATGTTTAGGATTGAGAAAATTCCCTTTCCTCTTCTTTGATCCCTCTATGACAAGAGCCGGTATTGCCTTATCTTTCTTCATATTGGGCTCAACTGTCTTGAGCATGTTTGCAAGCTCTTCAAGAGAGGTTTGCAAGTCATTCATCTGGTAGTTCATGATGAACTGTGAATAACTCTCTGGGAGGGATTGAAGAATTAAGTCCACACTTAGTTCGTTATCCATCGTGAATCTAATATTAGAAAGCTTGGTAATATAGCCAATCATCTTGACACAATGTGTCATCACAGATGTGCCCTCTTGCATCCTGCAACGATATAACAATTTTGATATCTCGTAGCATTCGCACCTAGTATGTTTCCCAAACAACTCCTTTAGGTGCATGATGATGGAATAGGCATCCATTTCCTCATGTTGCCTTTGCAATTCTGGTGTCATCGATGCAAGTATGATGCATCCCGCATGATCGTCATCAGCCTTGTGCTTTTGGTAAGCATCGATCTCTTCGATGGGAGCATCATCAGTCGGGTTAGGGGGTATTGGTGTATCAAGTACATACCTATCTTATCGAACTTCAAAACGATTTTGAGGTTGCGATACCAGTCGGTGAAGTTTGAACCGTTCAACTTGTTATCGGTAAGTATATTTTGCAGATTGGTTTTAGTCATGATTTTAGGAGTGTTTTAATTTAACCTGAGAGTGAGAAAGAGTAAACGTATGTTATTCATTTGCTTTAAAGTACATCAATCTAAAATTATAGGTCTTTTAATTTATTTTAAATTGCTCCCACTATTTTGCCAAATTAATAGCCCTCCATATTAATTCGAAGAATTTCACAAATCCTTTAGTGAGCTAGGATCCTAACTCCTGAGATTTCACCTTGAGTTTACTCAACAAGCTAGTCTCATTTGTTAGGTAGATTCATGCAATCAATCACATCAATAATGTGATTCCTAGGTTATTAGATTACTAACCACATTAGTAACTAATATGTTATTCATATTAATCCCAACCATATTGCCCATTAGTTTATGATAACATGAGTTTATCCATCCAATTATCATAATCTAATTTAAGTATTACCTCATATTCATGAAAAACGATTTTTCGATAATTCAGGTGTTACCATAAGACCCCGAGCTTGAGTTTACTCAACAATCCAAAGGCCCCCAGTACTGCCGGCTGAATTATAATATTAGGGAGGGGCAACCGATTTTAATAACTTGCTTATTTACTTAACTTTTAATTAGTGAGGGATTTTTATTTTAAGTCTCATAATCTAACCTAGTCTTGATTTGCTTTAGCATACATCAGACACATACATTGGTGTTATGGACATATTATCTAAATTATTCCGTTGAGCCAGAAACGGAATAAAAGGCCAAACCTAGGAAAATACTAACTATTACATATTTCTCTTTAGGTCCTCCGTCTTCTCCATGGCGCCATGAAATTACATATTAATTTCTATACTACTAAAGAAAACTTCAATTATCTTGAAGGGAATTAGATGAGAGGAGAAATTACAATAGATAGTAGATAGGCAGGACATGCAGGCCCTATTTCAAAAATACCAAAAGACTAAATAGAGGGTCCAAATATGTCCATAACTCCAAACATACATAGACTCAATTAAATAAATTTAATTGGTTGATTACATAAAATATTTATGTAATATTTAGGTTAATCGCATTAACTTATCAAATTAACTTTCATCCAATTTTAATTCTATCAGTTTCGTATCTTCTATATTTAATCTAATTAAATGTAGCAATTACATATTAGATTAATACAACTATACAAAACCTTATATATGCATATCCCGGTTATTTTGATTTTAATTCATTTAATATTTTTGATTTACAAATAGGTAAAACAAACTTTTAAATAAATTCTTTTATCCGATAATCAAAAACAGAAAACTATTAATTTCTGAAACATATATGTATATAAATATATTTAAAAACTATTTTAAAATATGTAGGTTTCGGGCCGGGCCCGAACACGTGGCTGCTGCCGTTTGGCAGCAGGCATTGCGTTTGGTCCGCCGCTGCCTTGCGGCAGCGACGTCCAGCCGCTGTGCGGTTGCTGCCGCGAGGCAGCAACCGTAGGACAGCGGTCGGATTGCGCCTGCTGTCCAAATTTTTTTTTAAAATAATAAATATATATATATATCATTTTTAAAACGGTTTTAAAACGATTTTCAGAAAATAAGAAAAAACCTTTTAAAGATTTTCCGTTTTATCTTTAGAATAATAAAACTAACTTTTATCAATCTAACTCTAATAGATTTTGTTATAATGATTATCAACCAAAATAATTAGGGACAGATGCATAATCTATTTTAATTAACAATTAATTAAATCTTATTTATCTTTAGAATTAATTAATCAAAACAGTTTCGTTAATTAACCTAACTATAAATATTCATTCAATCTGATTGAAAAACTTCTTAATTTTCATATATGAAATAACAGATTTAACGCGGGCTCTGATACCACTGAAGGAAAATAGGCTAACGTTTGGCAGCGGAAATATAAAAATTTTAACCTTTTTCCATTTACCAAGATCCGTTAATCGTTATTTCATATAAAGAGGGATAGAAGGAAATACCTTTTAAAGATCTATCTACCGTTGCAATCGTAGTGCCCACAACTCTTACTCCGAGTTCCTGAGCACAAGATAAAAACACAATTCAAAATATGATTAGAACTCAACCGTATAAAAGCAACCAAAATAGATTGCCTCTAATAAATCAACACAAGATCAAGGATAAGAGAAATAGATTAATAATCAATTGAAACGGGAGGAAGCGGTGGATTATTTCGTCCTCAACTAGGGGTGTCGAAATTCTCTCTCTTCGGTTAGCTAGGGTTGGCCGAAATTCTCATGTAAAGGGGGGGGGGGGGTAAATATACTCTCTTGTATCTAAACCCTAGTTAGATAGAATTAGGTTACTGAATAAGAATTTAATTCGGAATAAAATTCTTATTAGTTATTATCTATAATTATATCTAAATATAAAGATAATAATAATAACTTGACAGGATAATAATAAAAGCAATTTAATCTCATTAAACCTCCTAACTTATTTATCCTTTAATTAATTTAATTCACAATCATAATCTAATTAGAATTGTTAAAAATCAAATTAATTATTTATGTATTTTATATACATAAAATCGCCCCCCCCCCCTTATGTACTGGGCCTTAGTGGACTCAGTTGGGCTTCCATCAATTAATTAGCATATGTTTCTCTTTTGGGCTCCAAGTCTTCTGTGTGACCCATTAGGTTCTTATTGCTTCTAGCCGTATGCAACCATTAAATTAATTTTCTCAGAATTATATTTAATCTTTATATAACGGAACGAGTACGCGAAATGTGATTGGCAGATCCGAAACATTCCCCCAGAGCTATAAGAAGACAGGTTCATTCTGTTGACCTTTTCGTATTAGTTACAGTATAATTCGATCCTTTATCAACTACATCCTTGAACATAATCTTATGACTATGGATAATGCCAAGTCACATATAGCGAGGCGTTCGTTTTACTTGTACAGGCCGAGTTAACTCCAATTAGATAGGTTAAGTGAAATCTGCATTTCAGGTCTCAAGCTATCACCTTGCAAGGATTTAAAGTCAAGTCTTCCACAAGCGATCCTTGGATGTATCTCCCATTTATCAGGAGTGACAAATGCTCAATCCAATGTATAACTATCCTGCAATTACTTCCTGTGATAGCCAACGTCTGCCGTTCACACCCCAGAGTCATCTCTGTTATGGATCGTGTTACAACAGGATCAAAGCATCACAATACAATTGTTCATAATAAAAAAAAACATAATGAATATAATTAAAAACATTAAATAAAATCACTAGCAGGACCTAAAATATCATTGTTATATTGCTGGATCTTGTTCTTCAGCTTCTTTTTCTCTTCCTCTAGCTCCTCCTTCAACTCCGCTTTCTCCTCCTCTCATTTCTCAATGAAAGACATCATTGAGTCACAAAATAAAGACATGAAAGTCTTCATGCCCTTCAGCTTCGTTATGATGTCGTCAACATTCCCTTCCATAAAAGTTTCCTCCATATCTTCAATAACCTTAAAAAGCTCATCAGGAATTTCACTCCCTGGTTTACGTACTAATTGTTCAACGGGAGAAGAAGACCTCTTTCTCTTCAAAGAACTCGAACTGCTTCCTGACATCTTTGCTTCTATTCAACTTCTACTAAAAAAATATGAACAATAGAGAGACTGATACTATTTATAGAAGATCATTTAGTCTCTTCAACTTCTATTTTTTCTACTGTCAAACACGCTTTCTTTCATTCAAATGATTATCTATTGGGAAACTCAGCAGGTTTAATTTATTGAGTCTCTTCAAATTCTACTTTTGCTGCAATGAAACACGCTTTTCATTCAAAATAAATATATATTGAGAATCTCAGCAGTATTAAGATTATTACGTATATCAAATTTTTTATTTAATGCAAACTAAAATAAATCTGTTAATCAGTCTCTTCAGCTATTGGTATTATTTCCTATATTAATTGTAATTTAATGCTAAATTATCAGATCACTAATTATTTCCTCATTTATTTATTATAGCAAAGGGGATGAATTGAAATCAGATTAAAATAAATCTGTATTCATTTTATTAACAATTACAACTTTAATGAAACATATACCATGCATTATTTATATTCAAACAAATAGTGATTACTTATTGAGCCCTTATTATTGATTCCTTATTACTGAAACAAATGTAACTATATCATTTGATTTTCTATTTTACAGGATGAAGCCTCAAAAGAAAACTTACTGATCCATTGGATATACTCTTATATTGTTCCAACGGTATACATAATTTGTTCCATTGGTTTACCTATATTGTTCCAACAGAACACATATGTTGTTTCGGCAGAAATATTAAATTGTTCCAATAGAAATATTTACATTCTTTTTAATTACTTTAATGTGATCTAAATTCCTTTCTCATTCCAACATAATTCGTACTATATTCCAACACAATTTGTTTAATAAAATCATGTTTATTAAATGGATGATGTTGCATGTATATTAAGTGGTTGTGAGTATGAACCATTGGATATGCTCTTATATTGTTTCAAAGGTATACATAAATTGTAACAATTGTTTCATGTAACTATATCACTTGTTCCAACTGATTGTATCATTTGTTACAACTGAATGAACTATTTGTTCCAACTAAATGTATGGTTTGTTCCGAGTGAATTATATCTGCTATATATTGAAAATATTGACATCTGTTTACATTAACAATTTATTCACTGTCTTGATAATAGATTTCTTACACTAATTGTTTACTACATTAAACACATATAATTTCAATAACCTTTTTTAATATAAAATAATATATACAAATTCTAAAGTGTATATACAAATTCTAAAGTATATTTACAAATGTAAGATACAAATATGTTATTCTAAATTCAGTCCAGCTCCAACAGCCCATTCTTTTGATTTCTTGTCAACTTCATCAATAAGTAATTTCTTGAATTCAATAGAATGGTCCAGCAATAATGAACTCTAAGCTTTCTAAAAACTTTTCCCTGATAAAAAAAATAATGATATAAGAAAATAGAATAATAGTAATACAAAATGTTACATAAAAGAATTTACAACATATACCTTAGAATTCTTTGTCAATCTAATATCACACTCATTCACACTTTGACTCATGTATGTTTCCATATGCTTCAAAAGAAAAATACCACAATCATTGTTGTTACTCTTGCTTCTCCACTTCATCTTCATCACATGCACTTTGTATGCACACATTTGTTTGCATGAAGAAGCATCATTTTTATACACAAATTCAGCGTAGGATTTTAACTACAACAAACAAATCAGAAAATATGTTATCATATATGGAAAAAATCCAAAGCATGAAGTAAATCATGTTACAACATACCAGTTGTTCTGGGCAATTCCCCTACTTCTTAAAACGATTGACATTACGATGGAGTGTTTTGTTATCCACTATTTCAACAGTCTTTGAAAGATTGTTCACAACAATCAAATAGAAATGTGCATAACAAATAACAGGAAAAAAAGACCTAATAAACACCAAAATAAATTAGTATCTCAATACATTTTATACTATTCAACTGCTGTTGTTCCACCATAAAATTAAAATTGTTCCAACAGGGTATTAATATTGTTCCAACTGGAAACTTCTATTGTTCAAACAAATATAATGTCATTAATATTCTTTCCATACTATAAAATATACTAGTATCAGTTATTTTAAAATAAAACTTACTAATTCAACGTCAACCAAGTTCTTAAAATTGGCAAAATCAAGTTCACTCTGAAGCCTTTCCTTAAAATCAAGTTCTTTTTGATCTACTAACTTCAGAAATAGAAGATTCTACAAAATGATCAAAACAACAGTTAGCACAACAATTATTTACAAAATGAAAACAAAAAACAAACTTACAAAGTTAAGAAACATTCAAAAGCATAGGTACTGAAAAAAATCTTTTAACTTTTCCATTAGATTTCTTCAATTCTTCACTGTTCAAAATTTAACTCCAGGCATCCACAACATTATTAAGAAGATGATCATTGCTAGAAAGTGATAGAATCTCATGTTTATTAATAAAAGTTTGTCCATCACTAAAAAATACATCACTTCAAAACAAGGAAAGAACTATCAGTATATGCCAAAATAACATATAAATTCATATAACAGCATAGCTTCAACTTCTTACCTGCTTTCAACAGGACTAAGTGCAAATTCAACAATTCTCCTTTTACGGCTATCGATGTTCTCCAACAACTTTGGATGTCGAGAAATAAAAGGAGAACGGAGGTACTTAGATTCCTTAATAGTCCTCTTTCCACGCCCTCCTCCACCATTTTCATTATCAAGACCACATTTCAAAACAATTTCTGCCAACTCTCGACGTAATTCGTTTATCACATCTATATTGTATCCCGGCCTCCTTCGATCCTTATCCCACTAAAAAACATATCATAATTAAAATCATGCATCAAAACTATAACTTCAACATGTCATATATTAAAACTAATTGTTCCAAGATCCTTCGATCCTTATCCCACTAAAAAACATATCATAATTAAAATCATGCATCAAAACTATAACTTCAACATGTCATATATTAAAACTAATTGTTCCAAGAATAAACACCAATTGTTCCAAGAAAAAACACCAATTGTTCTAAAAAGAAACACCAATTGTTCCAAGAATAAACACTTACAATATTATCAATCTTCAAAACTTTCTCAGACACTATATCACGCATATACTTCATTACGTAATACCCACATCTTGTGGTATCTGTCTGAGTTGGACAATTCTGCAAAACAAAATACAAACAACTTAAAAACAATAAAACAAAAATATACAAATATACATACAAATTAAAGACGTACCAGAGGTCAAATCCATTGTACCAAAAACTTCTGACGATAAAAAGAATTAATAGATCTACAAAACAAATTCATATATATGTCAAACTATTGCATTCAAAAAATAAAATACATTATGAAAAGGCATTTGATTATTAAACATACTCATCAACAACAAATCTCCATTGATCATTTTCCACGCCCAAACGAGCCTTCAATGGATCCAACACAAAAACGTGTTTCATCTCAAGATCAACGACAGTCAAAGTCCAATGATACCTGAAGAAAACAAAAACATTACTACAACTCAAATACATTATTAACCAAATAAAATAGATCATCAGTATAGATAAATAATGCATACTGTTTGTTTCGCGGTATCAGATACAAACATTTGTTGTCGCACTGTTCATATCTCTCTGTCAAAAATTTGATCTTCTCCTCTATCGTATCAACTCTTTCAATTCTATTAGTTCTATTTGGATCAACAAGGGAGAAGGTGGTATCCGATCTCTCATTATTCAGAATCATATCATAGAGGTGCCTGTACAAAACACACACAAAACATATACAGTAAACATGTCATTCAAAAAAAATATAATCACTAATACAAATATGGAATGATAGATCAAAAAAATACCTCATGTAATAAAAAAATTGGGCCACACCCTATTGCAGCTAGATCATCCATATCACGAAGATCCCTCCTCAAAATAACTGCATTCACCTCATGACCAAAAATGTAATCTTCAAAAGTGGTGAAAACTGTCCTCCCATCACATAAATACTTGTCATCCCATCTGCACAGATCTGCAAATTCATCTGGAACATTTTCAGGCAAAGACTCCAAGTCTATATCATCATCATCATCAGACATCTCTGTCTCAATTCCATCATCGATATCACTGTTCAAAATATAAAACAACTCAAATACATAACAAAAAAATACATTGTTCCACACATATATAAGAAAGGTAACAAACAACTGAACCATTTGTTCCAAGAAACTGAACCATTTGTTCCACACATAATCACTTACACAATTTCATCAGTACAATCAACAACCTCATCGCCTTGATCTTCATTTATACAAACTAAAGCACCAGGCCCACAAACTATATCACCAGGCCTACAAACAACATAAAACATCAATTAATCCACAAAATATTGATTGAATTGTTCCAAAACAAAAAACACGAATTATTCCAACAAAATAAATTACATTTCAGATGAAACAGCTTCATCAGCTAAGGACTGGCTTAACAACTCAAAATGAACTTCAGTCCTTCAACTGACTCTACTTTCCCTCTAACTTTCTTCACTACTCCTCTCTTCTTCTTCTTCTTCTTCTCCTTCTCTGCTCCTCCTCTCTCTTTTTCTAAAGCTTCAGCTCTCTTTCTCTCTACCTTCTTGTTGTATTCTTCATCAACATCATCATATTCTTCCCAAAAACCAAGAAGATTAAAAAAATCATTATCCTCATCAGATTCTTTAAATAATTTTCCCGAATGCTGACTTGCTGCCATTCGCTCGGAATGCTGGCTCATCCTCTCTTCCTTGCTCACTCTGTACTTCGTAAAAATGTTCTCAACAAATGTATTCATTCGTACAGGTAAGTCATTCTCCTCAAACATACTTTCTGCTTCATCCAGCAACATAAACATCTTAGTTACATCAGTAGCTAATCTCTTAGCCACTGATTTAAACTTCCTCATGAATTCCTGCATTTATAAAAACACTATTTACTAATTTATCAAAAAGAAACAGAATCTTCTATATAAAAGAAAAACAAAGATGCATACCATGAAGTTATTGGGACAACCAGAAACTCCTTCTTGAGTATCTTTTTCTTCTTCTTCTTCTACCTGCTTCTTCTTCTCTTCTTCTCTCTTCTTCTTCTTACCTTCTACCTTAGGGCCTTCACATTCTACCTCTGCCTCAGATTCCACTAATCTCTTCAAAACAATCCCATTGCCAAAACCACTGGCATTTTCCAACTTAATTCTTTCAGAGATTAAAACCTTATTCCACACAGAGGTTAGTGGACATGAACGTGGCCTCAAATCAACACCACGTTGCAAACGATCAAAATAACATATCTACAATAAAACAAAAGAGAAAAACAAATTATAAGCAAATACATCAATTGTTCCAAATAAAAACAAAAATTGTTCCAACACATTAAAACAATTACCATTATAAATGGAAGAGGGCCTGTGAAAAAAATTGGATTAGAATCGTTCTTGTAAGAACGAACAGAATCCATAAGACGCTTAAAACTAAAACGACACCAATCCAACTTTGAAATTTCAGTCACATTCATGCAACTGAATAAAAACTTATGGTACAACGGCCTATTCTTTGTTGATCGAATGCAACAATTGACAGCAACAATAATAAAGTTCCAAATGAACTCATCGCAAACATCCACCATCAACAGATTTGACAGTCTATCAAGCACATCTTTATCCACAGGATTACCACTCTTGAGGTCTCTAAAAACTTAGACCAACTCTCCCCACTATTATTATTGCCTTCCTGAATTTCCATTCCTCCATAAGGCAGGCCATAAACAGAATGGAAATCTTCTTCAGTTAAATCAATACGGTCATTTCCAGGAAGAACAAAACAACATCTGTCAGGATCCACAGCAGCCACAACCTTGGCACAAAACGATGAATTGTGCTTGCCAAGATCTAGACACAAAAAACCACCAAAGCCTATATTCCTAATAGCAGCTTTATGTGTCTCTGGCATACTTTTAACAAACTTAATAAAAGCTGTTGGATGAATGATAAGTGTCCAATTCAACGTTCAAATGTCTACTTTAGTGCTGGGTTATTTAATTAATTTGGTGTTATTTTGGGTATTATTGCTTGTTTTGGTTTGATTTGCCTCCACATGACTCAAATGATTAAAAGGAGTAGAATTAGACTTAATTGAAGAAACTTTGGACCAGAAAGGAATTTGGTGCTGAATTAAAGGAGTTGAAATGAAAATGGAGTTAGTCTTGCCCAAGACTAAGGACCTCCGAATTTGCTGATGTTCAAATTGACTAGGACTTTTTCCAACTCGAAAAAGAAGGCAGAAAATCAGGGATTTGAGATTATAGAAAAGATTGTTGATTTAGATAAATATTATTTGGTTACCTAATTTTAGGAAGGGGTTTTCTCTATAAAAAATATCAGAACTTACGCTTTGGAGAAAAGAAGTTCTTTTTAGGTTTTATTTTTTAGCAATCATTTTGGTTCTTTTCTTGAAAGGAGATACAAATTGTTCTTCCATGGCTATTCGTAGCTAAACTTCTATATTCGGTTGAGGGGTTAATTCAAAGGAGGTTTTTCTTCATTATCGTGAGACTGTTGTGCTTTAATTATTCTTATTAATCTTACCGTTTATTTGTTCATTGCATTTAGGGATTTATTCTCGATTGATTATTCAATCTTCGAATGATAACTGCAAGTCGTTCTTTGAATTGGATTGTCATACGGCTGAATTGGTAAAGTTAGAGTTTTACCTAAATGAACCAATCATAGTAGCAATCGATAATATAAATTAAGTTAGTTTTGTATTTGAAAGAATAGATTCAGATTTGACAATCTGAGATTGTCTTTCATGTGACATTAATACAAAAGTAATTAGGTTTATTTGAGTCGAATGAACAAGTAATTTAGTTTCTAAATCATTGACGCTGAGTGTCGGTTGGCTAAGGTCGGGTTTTTCTAATTCATCAGGCTGTTAATAGATTAAATCTTGACCGCTGAGGCAGGATTATTTATTGATTAGGAACTGGTTATTCGCGCGTGCTTGACCAGTTTAATATTAAGGAAGAATACTCCAAACCGATCCGGTATGTGTATAAGAGTCTATTTTATCTGTCTGTGATCGATACTGAGTGAATTACCTACCTGCGACCCCCTTGATCGGATTTCTCCAAACATTGTTTACAAAATCATATTTACTCTTGCTGATTTTATTTTATTTGAAATTATCTTCACAATTGGTTAAATCTCACAAATCAAAACCCCCTGTTTATTTACTTTGTTTATTTATCAAGTCATTATTGTTTTGAGTCAGTAATATTCCCTTGGGTTCGACCTTTGCTTACCCTTGTTACTGAAGGATTTGAAGCGAAAACATGTTGGTATTTAGGAGACGAATTTCAAAAAAATTTCCCTAAACAAACAATCAGTGTGATCCAATCACTCTGATAAACAGTCAAACATCCGATGTCTGACATCAAATCCTTAACCAAGATCATTAAGTTCTTCAATAATCAAATTGATATTTATATTACGAGATTGGAAAAATACCTCTTGTAGATTCCAATCAGGTATTAAAGCTTCTCTACCGGTGAAGCCTCTAGTCAGTCCACTAAATCGATTAGATCAAGCCTCGAAGAAATTGATTAATCTTGCTCAAAATCGAAAACTGATTCCGGATCCGATTTTGTGTATTCGTATACATATATATCCTTTGATATATATGTATACTTTTGTTTCAATCTTGAAAGATTGAAACAAAAGCATGCACTAGGACACATGTCCTAGTGCATGTTATATATATATATATATATATATATATATATATATATATATATATATATATATATATATATATAAAATAATAAGATTATTTAATTATTATTAATATATAATAATTAATTATATTATTATTATTAATTTAATATAATAATAATTAATTAACAACTTAATGAATTACTATTATATCCTTTATTCCAACAGTCAACACTTGACTATTGTATTTGGAAAAAGCCATCAATTTAAATTGAGCAAGAATAATTATTTATAATTTTCTCATTTCAATTGAATATCAAACAGTGTTAGAATGTTTTGTCAATCTCATTGACATATTCAATTGTGTCAATTCATTAAATAAAACACTTTTAATTAATCAATTTAACTAAAGCTTGATACAAACAACTTATATGTATGTGACTTTCTAGGTTCATCTTTAACTGGCATTAGAGGCATAATAATAACACTTATTAATTATGTTAGGAATCCAATTCCTTGTACTACAAGTGTATCCTATATAAGCTTAGCTTATATATACTTATAGTCCTCTAAAGGTCATGATCTCCAGCTAACACACTGCGCCATGACGTCCCAATTAAAGAATGAAGTTACTTGAACTTATAATTAAACTAATTATGAACCATCGATCATAATTTCCATGCACTAAAGTCCTTTCATTAAAAATCCCGATCTTGACTAGAGCCACAAAGTGTCAAGCTCTAGTTGTCAAGATACTAAGAAATATTGATTAAATCTTTGATAAAATAAGACTCACATCAAGGAATCATTCCTTGATACTTATCTCATAAGATGAGTCTTATTGTCCTGGCCAGGAACTCATTCCATCAAAAAACCAATCAATAACTATCTTAGGATTTATCTCTATTTACTTAGAGTAATGAATCCTCTATTAGCAAACTCTTGTTACACTACACAACTAACTATAGCGATTCACTGCCGGATTACCAGAATTAAGATCCTAGTACAAAGCTGGAACAAACTATAATTACATGTGCAAGAACAACTAAGTTTCCTCAAGTCAAAGGACTATATGCACTATTATGACCTAGATAATAATTATGTTGACTAGGAGTAAACCTTTGTGCAATTATTATCTAACGTCACAGTTCGAACCATTCACCTCTTTGAATGTCTACATATTTATTCTGATATCAACATATCAAACAGAATGAGATTTTCTGTTTCTGATTAATATCTCATACTAATCGAGAAAATAAACAGAGGTGATAGTCTAAGGATACATGAGTGTCCAATTCATTATCCACCGACTATGAACATTTACGATTATTATTTTACCAAAGAAACATATCTCATTATTATTAACTCTTAATAATATTATCTCTTTGTAAATAATCTTTGGACTAATATATATTCATTAAGTAATTACACATGAATACATATTTTATTAACTGCCATTTGGATACAAAATTCACACTGTATAATATACAAAAGTGGGGGGAGGGATCTTTGCTATAGAAGTGCTGGATTTCATGGTTAATTGACTGATTAATTTGTTGAAAGGCTTCTGACTGTTTTGAAAATTTACTTCTGCTGAAATTTCCTTATTTTACTGCTACAATTTTATGGGTTTAATTTTATGAAATATGTGCTAAATTAGTGTCAGGTATCCACCTCAAGTGGAAAAAACCAGAAAATATGCTCGAGTCTAGTGTGGGGTGTCCACCATTTTTTTGTTCATAGAAATAACAATGCTAGCGCTCAGTTTTGCACTCGGTTGAAACTAGGTTGCCAACTTAGTATTGAAACCCTTAAGTCTTGTTTTGAGTAAAGTTGTCGATTTCAAAAGGCCAGGGTTGCACAATTGTCTTGAGCATGCATATGAACCACTTGACTAATTTCCCATTACATGACAGACATTTTGAATGAAACAACACCAATTTGACCCTAATTTTTGGAAAGTTTTTGAGCCTAAATGCAAGAACAAAAACATTACACTTTGTTCTATTCTTTTCGAGTGTTATCCAATTCTAGTTTGGAATTCTAGAACTTGCCATGTTATACATTTCGAGACCACATTGATTTATTCGAGCATTAAAAATGATAAGGGCAGTAGGTTTCTTTTCTTAGCCATTTCAAATAAAATTTGAACCCTTAGTCTTGCTCAAGACTAACAAAAATAACAGTACCAGCCCTTAGTTAGCCACATTTAAGCCTTTTCCAATTCTTGACACACCTTTGTTCGAGTCCCTTAGTCAGGGACATTCTAGCTATCAGAGTCTGTACATTCTTTCATTTATTTCTATGTTTAGTTGTTGCTTTGAGCAATTTCCATATTCAAATTAACCACAAGTTCATCAAAGTACGAGGATTCAACTGAATGATCCTTTAGATATATGTGGTTGTGCTTCAAAGGTGTTTAAATGGACATTAGCTCGCAAACAAAAAAAAGTGTAGCTTCCTTGTTCTAGTATTATCTTCTTCAAGTATGAAAAAAAAGGAGCCTCAGAAAAGAAAAAAAATATACCAGAGGCAAAAAGAAAAGAAAAAAAAGGAAAAAATTCTTGTTAGTTTGTTCATTTCAATTTGTTTATAATTAATTAAGATCATCTCATTCATTCATTCTGAAGTTTGAGAACTGTAAGTAGTTTGTACATAATCGTGTTTTGGTTTTCATTTTGGCCATTTCCACTATCATCGGTTTCCCTTTCTCCTCATTTCCTTTCCAAACATTTATCCTAGCCTATGTTACACCCTATTTTAAGTCCCTTTGATTTAGTGTTTTGAATTCATACTAAGTGGTGGAGATTTGATATATTGGCAAGCTTATGGTAATTTCATTCTAGGTTGCGACTTGAGTGGTTCCTTGAAAATTAATCATAGCCTAAACACTTGAGTGCAATGAGTGGGTTCCATGAGGGTGCTATTGATTTTAATTCACACCTTATGTACATGGTCAAAAGCTTGTTTGCTGAGATTTTTCAAGTGGTTACATTGTATGTTCAAACATGAATAATGTCTTGGCTTTGAGAGTTGATGGCTGATAATCTTCACATTATGAGGGGGGATTGGGAAAGGTTGGTTAACACGAAATCATAAGAGTAAAGAGCTGTTGACATGATCTGATATGCTTAGGGACAAGCATTGGGTAAGTGTGGGGTATTTGATAAGTGTCCAATTCAACGTTCAAATGTCCACTTTAGTGCTAGGTTATTTAATTAATTTGGTGTTATTTTGGGTATTATTGCTTGTTTTGGTTTGATTTGCCTCCACGGGACTCAAATGATTAAAAGGAGCAGAATTGGACTTAATTGAAGAAACTTTGGACCAGAAAGGAATTTGGTGCTGAATTAAAGGAGTTGAAACGAAAATGGAGTTAGTCTTGCCTAAGACTAAGGACCTCCGAATCTACTGATGTTCAAATTGACTAGGACTTTTTCCAACTCAAAAAAGAAGGCAGAAAATCAGGGATTTGATATTATAGAAAAGATTGTTGATTTAGATAAATATTATTTGGTTACCTAACTGTTAGGAAGGGGTTTTCTCTATAAAAATATCAAAACTTACGCTTTGGAGAAAAGAAGTTCTTTTTAGGTTTTATTTTTTAGCAATCATTTTGGTTCTTTTCTTGAAAGGAGATACAATTGTCCTTCCATGGCTATTCGTAGCTAAACTTCCATATTTGGTTGAGGGGTTAATTCAAAGGAGGTTTTTCTTCATTTTCGTGAGACTATTGTGCTTTAATTATTCTTATTAATCTTACCGTTTATTTGTTCATTGCATTTAGGGATTTATTCTCGATTGATTATTCAATCTTCGAATGATAACTGCAGGTCGTTCTTTGAATTGGATTGTCATACGGCTGAATTGGTAAAGTTAGAGTTTTACCTAAATGAACCAATCATAGTAGCAATCGATAATATAAATTAAGTTAGTTTTGTATTTGAAAGAATAGATTCAGATTTGACAACCTGAGATTGTCTTTCATGTGATATTAATACAAAAGTAATTAGGTTTATTTGAGTCGAATGAACAAGTAATTTAGTTTCTAAATCGTCGACGCTGAGTGTCGGTTGGCTAAGGTCGGGTTTTTCTAATTCATCAGGCTGTCAATAGATTAAATCTTGACCGCTGAGGCAGGATTATTTATTGATTAGGAACTGGTTATTCGCGCGTGCTTGACCAGTTTAATATTAAGGAAGAATACTCCAAACCGATCTGGTATGTGTATAAGAGTCTATTTTATCTGTCTGTGATCGATACTGGGTGAATTACCTACCTGCGAACCCCCTTGATCGGATTTCTCCAAACATTGGTTACAAAATCATATTTACTCTTGCTGATTTTATTTTATTTGAAATTCTCTTTACAATTGGTTAAATCTCACAAATCAAAACCCCATGTTTATTTACTTTGTTTATTTATCAAGTCAATATTGTTTTGAGTCAGTAATATTCCCTTGGGTTCGATCTTTGCTTACCCTTGTTACAAATCCATATTTCGGTCAAGTAAAGTTATATTTATCTTTGGTGGATTCGACACCCATCAACGAACCCTCTGATTCAATCCTACAGCACAAAAATCTTCCTCCATAACAGAATAAAGACTGTCCTTCTTCACCATCCTTCTTTCAGAATTAAGGTTCACAGCATTAGAACCAGGTCTAGAACCACCATCTCCTTTCACAACCTCAACCTTCTGCCTCTTCAATCTAGAAGAACCATCTCCCTTCACATTAACTCTAACATTTCTTTTCTTTCCATCTATGCCAGAAACAACATATTCATCTTCTCCTTGTTCTTCAGATGGTGTACTCGCACTGATCACAAAATCAGGATCATTCATATTATCCCGAGCATCAGAAGAACTGTCATCTGCATCAGAACAACTTTCTACGTCCTTCAAAGCATCAGAAGAACTTTCATCAACATGCACATCCATAGTTGATGATCTTTTCCTCAAAGTAGATTTCTTCACAAATCTCTTCTTACTTTCTTCATTACTTTTCTTTTCAGAAACCCTTGAAACAGAACAAATAACAAAATTAACAACAATACTAAATTCAACAAAATACATATATCGTTCCAAACGAATATATATATATTGTTCCAAACGAATACAAATATTGTTCCAAACAAATACATATATTGTTCCAAACGAAAACATATATTGTTCCAAATGAAAACATATATTCTTCCATGAAAACATAAGTAAATAAATAGTACATGTCTTCATCATCTGCTATATATTCAGAGTTTATAGCATCAAGCAACGAAGGATCAATAACATTATCACGCAAACGAACTTTTCTACTAGAAGTAGCTTTAGACATTATGATATATACTGAAAAACATATACAAGTTAGAAAACTAACAAATGAGAGCCGAAAAGAATGAAAAATCAAAATGCAATGCCGTTGAAACCCTAAAAAATAAGAAACAAAACAAAAACAAAATACAAAACCTAAACAGAAAATATAAACAAATAAACTAAGAACATGAATAATACAATATCTAACATGAACAAAGAAAAAATGTTCCATTGAAAATAACTACATAAACTTAACAAAACATACAAGAAATTATGGAACAATCTACCGATAAAGTAACAAATACACGAAATGAAAGCCATAAGTCGAACAAAATATTCAACAAAGAAACGAATGGAAATGAGCAAACAACAAACAGAAATGCGATGAAAACGAACACGAAAACATAGAGAAACTCACTGATATCTTCCCAAAAACACCAAAGGAGATCCGAACCTACCGATAAACTAACAAATACACGAAATGAGAGCCATAAGTCGAACAAAATATTCAACAAAAAATTGAACGGAAATGAGCAAACAACAAACAGAAATGCGATGAAAACGAACACGAAAACATAGAGGAACTCACTGATATCTTCCCAAATACACCAAAGGAGAGACGGAACAAAGAAATCCAACGAAATAATCCACAACAAAATGATCGGAAATGAAACAAGGCGATCAGAAATGAGAGAAATCTCGGAGAAGAACCGGAGAAGAAAGAAAAACCGAAGAGAAAATAAAGATTACAAATATACCCCTGACTAAAAAAATATTTATACAAAGCGCGGAAAATTACAAATATACCCCCCCGTTTTTAAACAATTACAAAAAAACCATTGTTGTCACACAATAAGGCTTATCACACCATAAGAAATGTGTCACACATGATCTCTCCTATATATATATATATATATAAAGATTAAATGCCTAACAAAGAAAGAAATGAAAAAAAACTAAGCCCGAACTCCACAACAAAAGCTAGTATCACAGTAGTCTTTAGAGAGAATATTATAGAGGTCTGCATGAGACACATCACACTCGTATTGAACCATGGGAAAGGATTATGCGCAAAAATTCATCCACTTAGTGGCACCCTCACAGTAAATGTGAATGAAACTAAGAGTCCAATTCTAATCCTGAAGTTGTCTATACCCATTAATGAGCCAAGATAAAGGATGAAAAACCTTCTGCAAATCTATCTCAACCACCTTTGAATTTATCTCAACCACCAGTCATTTAATCCCGTTGTAACAAGCAAGTTGCAAAATGAAAATAAACCCCAAAACTTAACCATGAGGGCATTAGAAATGCCTAGCAATCCAAGAGCTAGAAGAGTCTCTAATCAAACCCCATTAGTAGTTTGGGTCGAATTTTCTTTTAGGGCTTTGTTCGTATTAAGCTTGTCCCAGCCCTGTAGGACAAACCAAAGAATGAGGAGAAGCATGCTTGAACATCGATGCACTCCAGAGCTTGCAGCACAAAAAAAATTGAATACTTTTATTCCAATTAGCATTCTCGTTGAAACTCTCATCATTCCTCCACATCCAAATCCAAATCCACCACACACACAAGGGAAATAACACCTCCCACTCCACACTCATCAAGAGAAAATACATGCTAAGGTTAACCTTAATTGAGTTAAGAAAGTCATAGGAATAGAAAAGGAGTGAAAAGTGTTAGGTGTTAGAGATAATATTCTTATTATCCTGTAAATAGATTCCTATCTAGTTAGAGTCTCAATTTGTCTATATTACTAGCTAGGTAGAGTTTCAATACTCTTATACTTACATATTGTATTCCTATACAAACTCCAATTGTCTCACTATAAATACAAGGCCTTAGAGCTAATACCATTCAAGGTGATTCAAACATTATTGTGCCTATTACTTCTCTCTCTCTCTCTATCTCCATATTATTCATGTATATCAAACTATACATTCAACATGGTATCAGTAGTCTCAACTTTCGCCTCCTCCGAATCCTCTGATAATCTGCAATCCACCACCTATACCGCATATCAAGCCGTTGCCGCTGCCACCGCCGCCGTTGGAACCACTGTCGCTCCTGATCAGAACGTTATCATCGCCTCTGGTGCCTCACTCGAGGCAAGTTCAGGTTGGCGCTTCACGTCACCATTCACCACGGAAGACTCCGTCTTCCTTGCAACCGCATCGCAGCCGACGTCCGTTGTACATCCGTCATCGGAGCGATTCCACCCTCTGTCATGGCTGCGATCGCAGCACACGCTGCTGCCGCACATCAATCATCTTCCTCCGTACACCCACCGGCTACCGTAGCTTTAAATGCTGCGATTCTCAAAGCTGTTGCAGTATACCAGGCCGTTGCACCGCACGTCGCCAACGCATACCCGCTTCCCTCCTCATCACACGCTGCCACCCTTTTGAAAAAATATCACTCCTGTTCTTTAAACAAAATACCCATCCAAATCTACTGAATCCCATACCTCACCATTTGTTTACAATTCTAATTCTCAATTAGCTCGTGATCCATCCCCATCTTTTTTCTCAAACTCTTTTCACAAAACTTTAGATGCACCTTCAAATAATTTTCAACCTAATTTTATTCCTCCTTCCAATCCCCCTCATTCAGTCAATCCTATTTATACGGAACCTGTTTCTTCCTCTATCACCCTACCAAGATAACCTCCCACAAATATCTCACCATTAACATCAAATTAACCCCTCACAATTACAAAGCCTGGAAAATGTCTATGGAATCTACCCTCAAAACCTATCATCTTTTCTTTCATATTATCAGTACAACACCTCCTCCACCTCAATTTCTTTCCAGAATAGGTTTTATGACATCTGATGCGGATTTAATCATAAATCCATCTTTTTCCCAATGGGATCAGTGGTGGAGCCAGGACTCCAAGTTCAGAGGGGCTCAACTATGTAGAAATTTTTTTATACGACGATTTAAGAATTTGATTCCTTCTAAAAATGTATTTTATATACAAAAGTTGTTCTGGATTTTTTTAAATATATTCAATGTTTACTTGTTATTGATTGAGCTAAAATCTAAAAATACCTAAACTAACAGGATTCTATTTAATTTTATCCCTAAAACTAAAATCCATAAATATCACCAATTCGATTCAATTCAATTGAATCGAATTCAATTCACCAAGTTTTTAATAAGTTTTAATAAAAATAAATAAACGAAAGTAATCCCCAACATAGTAAATAAATCATAATTTAAAATAAAGTAACTAGAAATATTAAATTATACCTTAAATTAGAAATCTTAAATTAAACTCTAAATTAGAAATCCCTAAATTAGAAATCTTAAATTAAACCCTAAATTAAAAATCCCAAAATTAGTTATAATTACTAAAGGATCTCTAAGGAAACATCATATTAATAGTCCCCTAAATTAGAAATATCACAAAAAAAACCCAATTTAACAATTCCTAATTTAGAAATCATTAAACTAAATCTACAAATAAAATAAAGAATCAAAAATAAAAAAAAAACTTACTTGAAATTAGAAGTTAAAAGTTGAGTGAAAATGGAAATTAATTGATCAATTGAAATTTCAGAACATTAAGGACCAATTTGAAAAGTTATCCAATGTCACACTATTTTCTTCTTTGCTTTCTCTCTTTCTTTCTATGGGTGTCGAAAGAAAAGAAAGAGAGAAAGCAAAAGTAAATAAAAAGAAGGGATGGGAAGGGCATTTTTGCCCTTCCCATTGTTGAGCTATTTCCGCAAGTGCAGGGATACGCTTGTAGTAATAAAAGATATCGAACCCACAAGGAACGCTTGTTAACTAAAAACTTATTTAATTCAGTTTTATTCACGTCTTTAGGTTTAACAAAAGAAAATCGTTTAATTGGTTGAATTGGTTCGAATAAATTAGGATTAGATAAGAATATTATATTGAATTTAGAGAACAATTCCGTCTTGAGATTTTCATTACAAGACAGATACTTCCATAATTGGAATAAATAGAAGGTATAAAACTTATTTTCATTAAGCGAAAATCAACTATAACTTTGGTAGGATTATGGACATGTAATAATATAGGAATTTATTCAATTAAATGGCTTTGAACCGTAGAAATCTCTCTGGATCGGAGTAGATTTCTACCTTAATCAAGTTAGTATTTTATATCCGATAAGCCGTGCTAGCGATCATATCATCCGTAAAAACTAATTCTTTCAAGTGTTCAACAAAGTTTCTATATGAATAGGATAGTATAAAACGTTTTAATAAAAACACCAATTTATCACTTTGAAAATCATTTTGTCAGAACAATATCAAAGTAACAACAGGAAGAATGTATTGAATAAAATAAATATATCATTAATGAAATGTGAATCTTCACAAGTTAACAGAGAAGTAGAAACATGGATAGCATTGTGACGAAAACTTTGAGATCCGGGTTGTCAATCTTTCCCTCAAACTCCGTAGGCTTGTCAGACCTCTTTGCGCTTCAGTCGTTAGTTCTTCTCGCTGAATCTTCGGAATAGAGACTGGTCAGTCCACTACCAGAATGAAAACTTGTCTCTGATCTACCTTTGAAACTAAACTAATATTACTGTGTTTATAACATATCTAATAACAACTTGTGTACAGCAAGTTTGTTTACACAGAAATGAAATCTAACTTTCTGACTCTTTTCTGAATCAGAAATTCAACATAATAACTCTCTGATTTCTCTAACTTTTCTAACTTAACCAACAACATTGATTTCTGAAATGGATCACTTATTTATAGTTGTTGAAGGGTTGTAAATGAAGGGTTATGTCCGTTGGTGAAGGGTCGCTTTTATCCAAACGAACAGACGCGTTTCTCGAATTAAAACATGTGAAAACTATGCAGAATTCTTCGCTGTCTCATATGAGATTCCGAGAATCTCAGTCGCGACATGGGGTGCAGGGGCGAGTTGAAGACTTCGTTTTTTCGGAGTTCGGCTTTCGTATGTCGCGACTGAGATTTTCAAAATCTCAGTCGCGATAGGGACTTTTCTCCCCGTCTCTCGACTGCTTCTTGTCCTCCTTGAGCGTTCTTCTGACTGATACGTATTCTTGGTACGTTTTTCAGATTTTTCCTCCATTTTAGCTCCGTTTTAGCTCCATTTTAGCTCCTATTTGGATTTATCCAAATAATTAAGTACCTTGCATCAAAGAAGTAAATAAAGACGTAAAAGTATTCCAAATGAATATAATTAGCACGATTTCAATGTAAATTTAATGTATTTATATATGATATTTTAGGTATATTTTGGGCTTAACACCCATCTCTTTCTTTTTTTTTAAACCTTGAACAGCCCAAAATGATGTCGTTTTGGGCTGTTAGGGTTAAAAAAATAAAAGATGGGAAGGGCAAAAATGCCCTTCCCATCTTTGAAGAATAAGACATCTATGTCTTCTTCTTCAGTCGCCATGGCTGGAGGGGCTCCAGCCATAGCGGCCTCTAGTAAAATTAGGATTTAACACCTCCATTTAGGGGGTTTCTGGCGGAGCTGGAGGGTCAGCCGATCCTCCCCGCCCCCTCTGGCTCCGCCCCTGAATGGGATGATTTAGAAAATATGGTTAGGACTTTGCTCCTAAATTCCATCACTGAAGAAATTTTTCCTGATATAGCATATCTCAAATATTCACATGACATTTGGATAGCTTTGGAAGATGCCTATGGGCTTATCACAGGAACCAAACAGTTTCAGTTAGGTATTGAATTACATGAGCTTGAGCAAAGGGGGATGTCGGTAACTGCTTACATGCAAAAAGTAAAGTCTATTCTTGATGATCTGGCTGCCTCAAGGAACCCTTATCCTCGATATTTACTACCGTCAGTGCTTTACAAGGGTTTGGGAGAAGAGTATCACTCCACGGTTCAGAATCTTGTCACCCAGTGCGACACAAATATCAATTATCAAGAGCTTCTGAACAGTTTAAAGACCGTTGAAGGTATGATTCAATCAACAAGAAAGACAACTCTGCTTCATTATGATGGTATACTTGGGAACCGAGAAGCCAATGTCTCCACAATAGCATCAACACAATCAAAGAAGCAGAATCCAAAGAAGAGAAGGAGTGGTAAGTGCTACAACTGTGGAGATCCAAGTCACTGGGTTGATAAGTGCAAAAGACCGAAGAACTTTTCATATCCAAACTATAATTCTGGACCGCAAGCACACATGGCAACAACCACCAAATCCCTTCATGGGTCCTCATCAGCCGTGGTATCCCGACACTGGAGCCACAAACCACATGACAGCCAATCCAGCTCAGCTTCAACAGATGCAACCATATCCAGGATATGACACGGTTCAATTTGGCAATGGTCAAGGTCTGCAAATTTCTCACTTTGGAAACTCACATATAAATAATCTGAAAATTAATGATGCCTTGCTTGTTCCTAAACTCACTAAATCCCTATTGTCTGTTCAAAAAATTTATCATGACAATTCATGTTTCTTTGAATTTTGGCCTAACCATTTTCTTGTGAAGGACCAAACAACTAGGGAAATCCTATTACGAGGCCCGAGTAAAGATGGGCTATATGTGCTTACACCCACCCTGAAGGAGGCGCTTGTACGAGAGAAGGTGTCTTTTGAAAGGTGGCATGCACGGCTTGGACATTGTCAAAATCAGACAGTCAGTACAGTTCTCAAAGGAAACAATCTATCCATTTCAAGTTCAGTTAGCAATTGCCCTTTTTGTCCTTTAGGCAAGCTTGCTAGAAGCTCTTTACCTTCTATTAGTCGCTCTAGCACATTTATTTTTGAAAACTTACATCTTGATGTTTGGGGACTAGCTCCAGTCGCTTCTTGTCTTGGTCACAGTTATTTCTTAATTATTATTGATGAATTCAGTAGATTTGGATGGGTATTTTGTTTAAAGAACAAGAGTGATATTTTTTCAACCTTTTGTGACTTTTATGCCATGATCTCTAATCAGATGTGCAAGGGTTAAGAATATCTATTCAGATATTGGGGGAGAATTTCAAAAATTACAACCTTTTTTCAAAAGACATGGCACTATACACAAAATTGTGTGCCCTCATACTCATGCACAAAATGGTATAGCTGAGAGAAAAATTAGACATGTTGTTGATACTTGCCTTACTTTGTTAGCCAATGCATCTTTGCCTCTAAAATTCTAGAACTAGCCATGATTCACAGCATTAGGCTAATCAATTATCTACCCACCAAAATTCTAAAAAACAAATCACCCTATTTCCTATTTTATAAGAAACAACCTGCCTATAAGGCATTGCGCATCTTTGGAAGTGGCATCTATCCTCTCCTTCGCCCATACAATCAGCATAAATTTGATTTTCGTTCTAAGTTATGTGTCTACATTGGTCCATCGGAGAATCATTCTGGGGATATCTATCTTGAGTATGCCACCGGACGCATATACATCTGTAAATTTGTTCAACACAATGAAGATGTGTTTCCTGCCTCAACAGCCACTGCATCACCATCTTCATTTAGCAACTTGGGGGTAAGCACATCATGTCAACTACCGTCTCTACTTGGCCCGTATCCAGGTAATTTCTCTATTCCCAATCCTATATTATCTCATTCACATTTGGTTCCTTGTTCCTAACCAACCACACATGTCCACTATGGGCCTCATACTGGTACCCCCAAATACTCCCTCTGACTCTGAAGCAATAAACACTGCTCCACTAGCTCCACATCAAATTTTGTCACCAGTCATCACAGCTGCATCAACACCAGTTCCTCGGAACAATTCTGCACACATGTTGATTCCTTGGACATCGACACACCTGACATACTAGATGCAGCACCTCATGAACAACACACCATGCCACAAAGACAGTCTCCTCCTCATGAAGCTGCACCACCTGCTCCTGTTCCTACTGCAAGACCCCGATCTCGCACTGCATCCATGATTGGTCCACGTCAACATTATATGCAACTTCGACAGTCGTCTCTTCATTCGATGGGATGTTTTGAGGGACTTCTAGCTACACATCCAAATGGCACAGTGGACCCCACATGTTTTAGCAAAGCCAACAAACAACCCAAATGGTGCACGACAATGTCTGACGAGATTCAAGCTCTTCTTGACAATGGCACCTGGCAACTTGTTCCAAGACCACATGATCAATATGTCATCACCTCTAGGTGGCTCTTTCGTATAAAGAAGAAGTCAGATGGAACCATTGATCGATACAAAGCTCGTCTAGTAGCACGGGGATTCACTCAGAAAGCTGGGATTGACTACAAAGAGACATTCAGTCCCGTGATCAAAGCTACGATGATTCGTTCTATCTTTGCCATTGCAGTAGCAAATAACTGTTTCATCAATCAACTTGACGTCTCTAATGCATTTCTCCATGGAAACTTATCTGAGACAATCTATATGGAACAACCACAGGGGTTCCGGGACAATGACAGACTGGATCATATATGTCTTCTCAAAAAGAGTCTTTATGGGTTAAAGCAAGCACCGCGAGAATGGTTCACACGGCTTCGAGCATTCCTACTCTCACTTGGGTATAAGATGTCACAGGCTGACAACTCTCTTTTCGTTAGACGCACCGAAACTGAAAAGACCTACATTTTGTGCTATGTTGATGACATCCTTATAACAGGTAACAATCCTTCACACATCAGTAACACAATTGCAGCCATTGAACATGAGTTTCCCATTCGTAACCTTGGCAATGCAGAATACTTTCTGGGAATCGAGATAAGATATGAGAAATATGGCATTCACCTATGTCAGGCCAAGTATGTGGCTGACATCCTCGTCATATTTAAGATGATTGACTCCAAACCTACATTGACTCCCATGGCCACCACACCAACACTTTCCAAAGATCTTGGCATCAGCTTGTCCTCCGGAGATGAATACAGAAGCATTGTGGGAGCACTTCAATATTTAACATTCACTCGTCTTGACATTGCATTTGCGGTTAACAAACTATGTCAGTTTCTGCACTGTCCAACTGATGAACATTGGAAAGGAGTCAAGAGGGTCATGCGCTACATTCAAGGCACATCCGATTTTGGGATAGTCATGTCCATCAAACCACTAGATCACATTCATTGTTACTCAGAAAGTGATTGGGGAGGGTGTCCTGATGATAGAAGATCTATGGGTGCTTTTTGTGTCTACCTTGGATCCAGCATTGTATCATGGCAGACTCGCAAACAACCAACAATATCTAGATCCTCCACCGAGAGTGAATACAAGGTAGTGGCCAATGCCACGGTAGAGCTCTTATGGTTCAAATTGCTTCTCTCGGATCTGGGCTTCCCTCTACCCACCCCGGTTCAATTATGGTTTCAAATCCAGTATTCCATACTTGTACGAAGCACATAGAGCTTGATTATCATTTTGTTCGTGAACAAGTACAAAATGGATTTCTCAGCATCTGATTCATTCCAACTGATGATCAAGTTGCAGACATCCTCACCAAGCCGCTAGCTCCTGCTCGCTTCATGATGCTTCGCTCTCGACTCTTTGTTCGTGAGGGGGGTGTTAGAGATAATATTCATATTATCCTATAAATAGATTCCTATCTAGTTGGAGTCTCAATTTGTCTATATTACTAGCTAAGTAGAGTTTCAATACTCTTATACTTACATATTGTATTCCTATACAAACTCCAATTGTCTCACTATAAATACAAGGCCTTAGAGCCAATACCATTCAATGTGATTCAAACATTATTGTGCCTATTACTTCTCTCTCTCTCTATCTCCATATTATTCTTATATATCAAACTATACATTCAACATTAGGAACCTCAAATAACATAAATGTGCCTATAAAGAGAGCATGCTTCCGAGAAAGCCATGTGATGCCTTAAACGGTTCCTATTAAAAAGGATGGCATCATAAGAAACATTTCACCCTTTCATCGGACTGAAGCTTCCATAAAGCAATCTACACTCTCGAGTTGCCACCGATCTTTAACCCATCATCCTGACTGAAGCAGCCTGGTGATACAAAGATATGTGAATCTTTGTTTCATATGGTCTAATTACATTGTGGGATTCTAAGAAAAATCACATCCTCTCAAATGTTGATTTATGGAGAATTCAATGCAAAATAAAGCTCTATCTTTTATTTACAAACTCATTTAATAATTAGGGTAAGTTACATAAAAGTCACAGATGATAATAATAATTACAACTTAATTATACTATAAAACCTTACTTTTAATACATCAAAATAATAACTTAATTCTTAAAATGTTAAATAAATAACTACAAGATTCACCCATATTTACAATATATATATATATATATGAGTTTATGATAAAAATAAAAAACCATTTTCATTAATTGTAAAAAAAATATCAAACATGATTTTCATGTAAATTCCTCTAATAATTATTGTAATGGACTATTCTAATTAAACTTTGAGAGATGGGCTTTGGACTTTCATATCAATAACCCATTGGGAATCTCATGGGATTAATTTATGGTTGTCGTATCTATTGTATGCACTGGGTTTATTTTAGTTCTTTCATATTTGGATGGAAATAAATTCACATTTAACTTTTATTTCTATTATTTCAGTTTTATTTTCTTCGAGATGGAGCGCCAATTTCACCGGGAGAATGTTATTTTCTCGGTAAACCTGCTTAGTTTATGCAAAAGGGATGTATGCATGTATATAAATTCTAATCTATGCAATTTGTAGGATGCTTTATCAAGCAGACAGCAGGATCTGCTGAACAACCGAACTGAGTTGGCAGATGCTCGGGCATAAATTCGAGCTACGGAGCGGCAGTATGGTGCTAGGGGTTCGGGTGAAGCTTACACTTCTCCCCAATACGGTGTTGGCGGATCTATATTTGTAGCAGAAGGCGACGGCTCCAATGATGATTTAGGATTTTAGGATGTAGATGTAGTTTTAGCTTTACATAGGATTAAAAACAAAGTTTTTTGTGGATGCAAACATTATTATTTACTCTTGATAAATAAATTACATTTATGTGCTTGTTTGTCACACATGTCAATGTTACATACATTTCCACGAACTAAAACATTTTCTTTGTTGATCCTAACCATGCAAGGACTTCAAAGACAATTCTACCACTAGACTGTTTTGAAAGTTGAATACAATCAACACATTCCATTATTCATACAGAACCTTTAATATTACATTTCACTGCCACCAGACTATTTTACATGTTTTGAAAAATTTTTATAATTTTCTGAACACATTTTTTATATGTTCAGAAAATTAAGGTATTGGCTGCTACAATGTAAGTAGGATAAAAAATGTGTTCAGAAAATTATAAAAAAAATTCAAAACATGTAAAACATCATTTTAAGAAACTTTAATTCTTGGCTCAAAGCGAGATTCCTTACCGTTTTGAGCCAAACAATTGTTGAAACATGTAAAATAGATAAAATTTTGAAAAACGTTTTATTGGGACTAAACTGTAAAAAATCCCGTTTTGACCCAAGAATTAAAGTTTCTAAGAATAATATTTTACATTTTGTGGAATTGTTTGAGAATTTTCTGGGCACTTGTTTTTCTGCCGGAAAACGCCCACCCGGATTCCGCTCACCGGAATTTTTGGTAAACTGATTTGGAACAATTGGTAAACTGGTTTATTATGTTGAAACAATATAAGTATTATACTGGAATAATATAACTATTTTATTGGAAAAATTGGTACGCTGATTTATTCTATTGGAACAATATAAGTATTATGTTGGAACAAATGATACACTGATTTGGAACAATTTCATATACTGTCGGAACAATGTAAGTCGGATAAAAAATGTGTTCAGAAAATTATCAAAAAAATTCAAAACATGTAAAACATTATTTTAAGAAACATGTAAAACATTATTTTAAGAAACTTTAATTGAAGCATGTAAAATAGATAAAATTAAAGAAAAAGTTTTATGACTAAACTGTGAGAAATATCGCTTCGACCCAAGAATTAAAGTTTTTCAGAATAACAATTTACATTTTCTGAAATTTTTTGAGAATTTTCTGGGTATTTTTTGTCTCGTTCAAAAACGGTCACCCGGATTCCGCTCACCGGAATTTTTTTTACCTGACCTTCAGGGATCTCAAAATGACCGTCTAATTTAGACGAGTCTAATAGTATAAAAAATTTCGAAAAACGAGGTTAGAAAGGTCAGGAAAATATATTTTATAGAAAAGAAATAAAACAATTTTCTTTATCCTCTCTATTCTTTTATTTACAAATTTGTCACCTTGCCCTTTTCAATTATCATCAAAACTACGTTGTTTTGTTATGTCACACAATAAACTCATTGTCACATCTAGACCCCTTGTATCTCACCCCTATATATATATATATAAAACAAAGAATCGCATGTAAATCAAAAGATGTTTTAAAGAAAACAATTATTTTATATTTACAAAAGATGCAACTAAAACATTAAACAAAAACAATATATGTGAGATCTAATAATTACACATACATGAAATCAATATGTTAAAAAATAGGATCTTGAATGAAAAAGTTCTACATGTTCGGCAAAAATTCCTAAAACCAATAAGTTTCAAGATATGTGAAGAACATGTGGAAAAATTCCTAAAACCACAAACGTTATTTTAATACTCATATATTAGAAACCTTTGGCCATGCTCAACATAATATCCGACAAGTTGAATAAGATTAGTGACCCACAAGTTCAACAACATTAGCGTGTCGAATATGAATTGGATCTGAACTAGTTGAAAACCAGTTCGAAATATTTTCTTATTGCATTTATTTAATTTTTATTCATTTTTTCGCGGTGGTCGAAAAATTCATCGCGGTGGAAGGAATCTGGAACCTTGTGGTCGGAATCTGAAAATGATGCGCCAGAATCTTCAACCTTGTAACTGAGATTTTCTGTAAAAATGGTGCATTGTAAAGATAAATGGAGAGAGAAAGTATAAGAATTAATTGAGGAGAGAGAAATATTATCTGCATTTATTGAGGGGTTATTTTATTTTGGTTCCATGGAATGGGTTGAAACCATTGAGGAATTTCTCACATATATATATATATATATATATATATATATATGGGTGAGATCCAGTGTGACAAGGGATTAGGGTGTGACAATGAGCTTATTGTGTGACATAACAAAACTACGTAGTTTTGATGATAATTGAAAATGGCAAGGTGGCAAATTTGTAAATAAAAGGAAAGAGATGATAGAGAAAATTGTTTTATTTCTTTTCTTTAAAATACATTTTTCCGATATTTCTAACCTCGTTTTTCGAAAAATTTTATACAATTAGACTCGTCTAAATTAGATGGTCATTTTAAGATCCCTGAAGCTCAAGTAAAAAAAATTCCGATTAACGGAATCCGGGTGGGCGTTTTCTGGCGAAAAAAAAAGTGTCCAGAAAATTCTTAAAACATTCCAGAAAATGTAAAACATTATTCTGAGAAACTTTAATTCTTGGCACGATTCGAGATTTCTTACGGTTTAGTCCCAATAAAACTTGTTCCTTAATTTTATCCATTTTACATGCTTCAACAATTTGTTGGGTCAAAACCATAAGGAATCTCGTTTTGAGCCAAGAATTAAAGTTTCTTAAAATGATGTTTTACATGTTTTGGAATTTTTTGATAATTTTTTTAGTATGTTTTTTGTCCTACTTACATTGTTCCGACAGTGTACGAAATTGTTCCAAATCAGTGTACCATTTGTTCCAACATAATACTTATATTGTTCCAACAGAATAAATCAGCGTACCAATTTTTCCAACAAAATAGTTATATTATTCCAACATAATACTTATATTGTTGCAACATAATAAATCAGTTTACCAATTGTTCCAAATCAATTTTATTATCTATGTCTTCAATTTCATTTAAGTTTATTAGTATTTAATATAGTATCTTCAAATTTATATTAGTTATATTATTTAGAAAATAATTCTAATTCTTATATTCTTCCAACAGGTTAATTATATTGTTCCAACAGAATAGTTATATTGTTCCAACAGAATACTTGTATTGTTCCAATATAATTGTTATATTGTTCCAACAAAATATTTCAACATATAGTGCTGAAAGGTAAGACCAAAAAGTACCCAGAAAATTATCAAAAAATTCTAAAATATGTAAAACATCATTTTAAGAAACTTTAATTCTTGGCTCAAAATGAGATTTCTTACGGTTTTAACCCAATAAATTATAGAAACATGTAAAATGGATAAAATTAAGGAAATTGTTTTATTGGGACTAAACCGTAAGAAATCCTGCTTCGACCCAAGAATTAAAGTTTCTCAAAATAATGGTTTACATTTTCTGAAATTTTTTGAGAATTTTCTGGGTACTTTCTGTTTTCTCGCCGGAAAACGTCCACCTAATCGCCGGATTCCGTTGGTTTGGGACTAAACCGTAAGGAATCTCACTTTTAGTCAAGAATTAAAGTTTCTCAGAATGATGTTTTACATTTTTTAGAATTTTTTGAAAATTTTCTGGGCATTTGTTTTCTCACAGAAAAACAAATCGCCGGATTCTATTCACTGGAATTTTTTTTACCTGAGCTTCTGGGATCTTAAAACGACCGTCTAATTAAGACGAGTCCAACGGTATAAAAGTTTTTGAAAAACGAGGTTAGAAAAGTCGGAAAAATGCATTTTAAAAAAAAAAGAAATAAAACAATTTTTTCTTTCCTTTTATTTACAAATTTGCCACCTTCTCATAGTTAATTACAAAATTAGTCTTTATCACACAATAAGGTTTGTCACACCATAAAAAATGTGTCACACCTGATATCTCATATATATATATATATGAAACAAAGAATCGCATGTAAATCAAAAGATGTTTTAAAGAAAACAATTATTTTATACTTACAAAAGATGCAACTAAAACATTAAACAAAAACAATATATGTGAGATGTAATAATTACGCATACATGAAATCAATATGTTAAAAATAGGATTTTGAATGAAAAAGTTCCACATGTTCTAGTGCCCCACAAGTTCAACAACATTAGCGTGTCGAATCTGAATTGGATCCGAACTGGCTGAAAACCATGGTTATTAGAACCGGCCCGGCCCGGTCGGTACAACCCGATTGAACTGGACCCGGTAGACATACCAGTCCGGAGATGGCTCGGTTTTAAATATTTCAGATACGTGTGGAAAATCGGTCAACCGGTCGGTTGAACCTCTAGCCCAAAAAAACGGTTACGGGTTCATGGGTAGAACGGGTCCAACTAAGAGATATTTTTAGTCTTCAATTAAAAAAATAAAGATTTTTGTAACCAAGAGGATTCAAACACCAACCTCTAGCCACAAGAAAATATGCTTCTCCACTAGCCTAATGTTCAATTTATGGTACATTATAGCAATTAAGACATATAACCTATTCAACAATTAATATTTATTACATTATAATTAATTATTTTTAGGTTTCCGTAAATATTATGTAACAATTATTTTATCTCTGGACATTAATAAAGTCTAATTATTATCTAATATCCTACTATTTTATTATATTTACACATTTTTTTATTATATTTACACATTAATAAATATTACTCAGTATATATTTTTAAAACTATTATATTTTTATATTGAATGTTTATATATTTAATTTATTAATTTCATATCTCTAATCGTCATTAATTATCATTAAAGAAATATATTTATAGTATCATTTTTATTTTATAAAAATAGTATAGTTCTTATCAGTATTTTATTATGTTATAAAATTAAATGTGAAAAAATATTACTTTTTATGGCTTTTTGACTTCCGGTTAAACCCCGGTTAAACCTCTAACCCTTGATCCTTTGTCTCTTCCGATTTTTTGACCGGTCTGGTTTTAACAACCATGTTGAAAACCTTATTGTCTAGTTTTTTTTATAGCAAGAAACTGTAGAAAACCCCAAGGCAATGAAGATATAAGATTACCTCCTGAGTGATTTTTTCAGTCGCCTCATCTCTTTCAAGCTTTTCTTGTAATTTCTCCTTGATTTCTTTAGAATCAGGTAGTACAACTTCATGAGGAGACCACCAGGATGAAGTTTCGTCAAACACCATACTTCTTGAAGTCTAATGCCTCCCTGCACTACGCCAAAACCTATTCAGATGATGGCTAAAAACCGTCATCCCGTGAGATGTAAAATTGTCACGGGGCTCACTACCGTCTGTTGCACCTTCAGACGGCGGTTAGGTTCTGTCATGTTACAGCACGACATATGACATTAGCCTATTTGCATACTGTCATCTTACTCTTATTACGATGCAGCTTATTTATTACTACTGTCACCTTTAATGTCATCACATGACATACTAATAATTAAAACCGTCAAGTTGACGTGTGGAAAATTGGCATATTGAATTTGCAATGACAGTTCGTATAATAATTTCTGCCGTTATAGCTTGTTTTAGATGGCATAGGTCTTAATCAATCATGTCAAAGGATTTATTTTCAGATGACAGATTCGTTTATTTTAATGTCTTTTTATTATTCTTTAGATAACATTTTTTAAAATTAAAATGTCACTTTTTGCCTTCTTCTTCGTATGAATTTCTGATTTTTACCTAAATAATGAAACATACTCAAATATGAACATGAAATTCTATAAATCAATGGTTTTAATTTTATTGGAGACCAATACTCATAATCTGTTTACATTTGTACACATACATTTCTGAATTAAAACTAAAAAAAATAACCAATACATACCCAAATTCTGAAACAAATCGATCTTGATGTATCCCCATATCTTGGAGTCATTATTAGGCCTATAATGCCAAAGTCTTGATATCTGCAAAATCCAATGCATGTCATTAATACACTGGCATCATTACACATAACCCTAAACGCACTAATTAAAGACATTTCCACTTTCACGACCTTTCACTTAGCCACCACTATCATCACTATAAATAATAAGCATCACGATCGTTCAGTGTCCATACATTCAACCCAGAAAACTTACATTGTACAATGGATCACCTTGTGCTTGTTCAACAACGGGTAATTGCTGAGATGGAGAAATTGTACATGGAGAGCCCAGGGTGGCTTCTGGCCATCGATGGTATAGCAATCCATATGTTGTTTTTCAACTCTTCCTGGTTTCTTCTGTCTACTTGTAATGATTCTTCTTATCTTGGATGATAACAGGTCCTCTGGATGATAACTTCTTCAAATGGTCGATCAGAATAAAAGGCCCCCAATACACCCCATATGAAATGGGTGTATTTGAAATCAGAATCAGCTACCCTCCGGATTTTCCAAACAGACCTCCAACAGTAATATTAACTCATCTCATTAAGATATATGAACCTACATGACATTGTATACACATACACTAATCAATGTCTCTTCTTATTAACTTATCTCATTAAGATATATGAACCTACATGACATTGGATACATATACACTAATCTATCATCTTAACGTGGCTGCTCAGGGTATGATTTATCTTCCCCATCTCCTTACTCACCCTCCCTTTCCCACTGCCACGGTATAGATATGCCACCATTTAACTATTTCATTTGATAAACAATTAATCATGTTTGTGATCTAATTATTCTATGAATTTTGTAGCTGATGTGGCACATATATGATCTACTACTACAACCCCACATTGAGGCGCCATTTTATGGGTAAGAAGCAGTTGCTGAGCAATACCTCAGCAACAGGGAAGAGTATGATGTGCTCGCCTGGAGATGGACTGAGGAGTATGCAATATGGATATGAGGGGCTCCAAATGTGGTTCTCCTTTAAATTCCAAATTTCCTAAACTATCTTGACTACGAGAAAGGAGATTTGGAATTTGAAGGAGAATCGAAAGGCAACACTCAACCCCCCGCCCACCCCTTTTGTAATATAACGTAGAGCTTGCTATTCAGTTCGTATGTATATGTATATTCAAGTCATATCAAAAGACATTTTATCGTTTGCAAGGCATATCAGAACATGTAAGTAGCCTAAATTGACCCTTTTACAATGTTCCTCCCACTTGGATTGTACTCGTTGAACAATGAACTTGGTAATGAGGTTTATGATGCTGTCACCACAAGGGACTCTATTTGTGCTGAATGCATCATAAACCTATCACCATGCTGAATGTTTTTTTTTTTACGTTAACAAGCCAAGTGAAAAGGAACATTATAATAGTATTCCCATATCACAATGAACATTCATAGTGTTAGACTATGCCTAATCCAATGAACATTCATACACATACTCAATCAGTCTAGCTTCTTAAACAGAACATGAAATAAGCCAACATGCTTCATACACATACACATACTCAATCAATTCTAGCAGTATAGCTCGTAAGTATAAGACTATTCCCATATCATTTAAGAACATTCATAGCTTTAGACTATGCCTAATCAGCTACATGCCCAATGAACATTCATACACAAACTCAATCAGTTCTAGCTTCCTAAACATAACATAAAACAAGCCAACATGCTTCATACACATACACAATCAGTTCTAATAGTATAACTCATAGGTATAAGAGTATTTCCAATCACAATGAACATTCAAAGCTTAAGAGCATGCCTAATCAGCCATATGCTCAATGATACACAAACTCAATGAGTTCTAGCTTCCTAAACAGTTCTATCTAACCAATCATTTCATATCAATATAACTCACATACCAATCACTTCATGCATGGTTAAGGTATTCAACCAATCTGTTAATAGCAATGCACATATAAAACCCTTTACAATATACTTGCCACTTGGATTGTACTCGTTGAAAAGTGAGCACGGTGATGAAGTCTGTGATGCTCTAACCATAAGTTCATAACTTATGCTGATAGCATCGAAAACCCATCACCATTCTGAATGGTTTCAATCAGATAACAAGCCAAGTGGAAAGTATACTGTAAACCTATCTCAGCAGCATAACTCATGTTCAAATAAAAAGGAATCATGTGAGTTCATAACATTTTCAGCTTTAGACTATAACTAATCAGATACATGCCCAATGAACATTCATACACAAACTCAATCAGTTCCAGCTTCCTAAATAGAACATAAAATAAGCCAACATGCTTCATACACATACACAATCAGTTCTAGCAGTATAACTCATAGGTATAAGAGTATTTCCAATCATAATGAACATTCAAAGCTTAAGAGTATGCCTAATCAGCCACATGCTCTGATCATTCATACACAAACTCAATAAGTTCTAGCTTCCTAAACAGTTCTATCTAACCAATCAGTTCATACCAATCATTTCATAGCAATATAACTCACATACTAATCACTTTATGTATGGTTAAGGTATTCAACCAATCAGTTAATAGCAATGCACATACAAAACCCTTTACAATATACTTGCCACTTGGATTGTACTCGTTGAAAAGTGAGCACGGTGATGAAGTTAGCGATTCTCTAACCACAAGTTTATAACTTATGCTGATAGCATCAAAAACCCATCACCATTCTGGATGGTTTCAATCAGATAACAAGCCAAGTGGAAGATATATAGTAAACCTATTTCAACATCACCAACAACATCATACATATACTCAATGAGTTCTAGTTTCCTAAACAGAACATCAAATATAAACATGCTTCATACACATACTCAATCAGTTCTAGCTTTCTAAACAGAATATCAAGCATAAACAAGCCAACATGCTTCATACACATACACATACTCAATCAGATAATAAGCCAAGTGGAAGATATATTATAAACCTATCTCAGCAGCACCACCCACAACAACATCATACATGCAACCAATTAGTTCAAACCAACATAACAATAATATATACTCAATAAGTGAAATAAATCTCCCTATATGCTAAAGGCATGAACTGAATGACAATCTCTTCAGTTAGTCTTCCCATGTACTTAAGCATTCTTACTATCCCTATAAATATTATGTTCAAATAAAAAGGAATCAGATGAGTTAATAACATCTTCAGCATCAGGCACTGTATTGCCCTAGGTTAAAAAAGATAAAGACTCAAGCTTTTCAGCAGTGAATTTAACAATGAATACAATAAAATCAGTGTGTCTAAGCGAGAGATCTAATCCTTTCAACGATAGGTATGAAAATCAATAGATCCTTATTCCAGCTGCTGAAATCGACATACACAAAAATAAATCGGATGAGGAAAAGATAGAGTAAGAAACAATGAAACTCTAATACATCCAGGAACGAAGAAAAGATGGCTTACCAGTACCGTGTTTCGAGCTCACTAATTGCATGTAGAAATCAATCATGGAGATAGAGAGGGATGAGAGGGATGAAGATTGTGTAACCTAAAATGGGGTTTGGGATGAGAGAAAGGGTTTATATATGAGCTAAAATTTAAGTCAAACGATCGAGCGCCTAAATTTGGTATATGGCCGCGTAAGTGAAATTTTATTTGTCGCTTTTTTTGTCTTCCTCATACAATGATAGTCATTTATTACAGGTGTCATCTGATGAGCAAGTGAAATTTAACAAAAACGCGTGTTTTTTTTGGGTGACAGGATTCTGTCATCGGAAGGCCACATGTGAATCAAGCGTGTTTTTAATTACGCCTTCAGATGATATAATTTTAAAATACTATCACGAAAAAAATTCGGACGACACGAAAACAAATGTCTGTCATGTATCTTATGTCATGTGAAAGGGAAAATGGCATATGTTGTTGGGTCACAACACTTCCACCCCTTTCTTTGATTGCCATAACCCACGAAGAAGCATCTTATAGCTTTCTTATCAAACTTACTATGTAAATGATCAGGAACGAAAATATAACATATGCAGTCAAACACTCGAAAGTGACTTACAATGGGTTTGATCTTCTATAGCTTCTCGAAGGGTAAAATGAATCCGAGTGGTGCTTATAGTATTCTATTGATAACATCTGCAGCTATCTTCATACACTCTGCCCAAAATCGAGGTGGAACATTCTTCTCATGTAACATACTTTTGCATATCTCCGTAAGGGTTTGTTCTTCCTTTCTACTACACCATTTTGTTGTGGAGTATTAGGACAAGTCAACAGTCGTCAAATCTTGCAGTCTTGCAAGTATCTTGAGAACTCATGCGAAGTATACTCTCCTCCATTATCAATGCGAAGGCACTGGATCTTCTGATCAAGTTCCTTCTCAACCTTCTCTTTGAACTTTTAGAACTTGATAAATGCTTTTGATTTGTTTTTCATAAATTACACTCACACGTACCTTGAGAAATCATCCATAAAAGTTATCATGTATTGATGACCACTAACCGATGGCTGCTTTACACGACCAAATACATCTGAATGAACCAACTCGAGCGGCTCCTTTGCTCAATACTGAGAATCTTCATATGAAAACTAGTGTGCTTTCCTGAAATGGCATCCAGCACATACAATGTCTTCTCGAACATCAATTTGTGGAAGTCCATTAAGCATCGACTTTTTCATCATCACCTTCAACTTATGATAGCCCACATATCCTAGACGTGCATGCCATATATTGGTTGTCTCGTTCTTTCTAGCCTTGTCTACATAAGTTGTTTGTGTTGACATTACGTAGACGGACTTAAGTTTCCGCCCCTCCATAAACGGTGTGCTCGTCAGCTTCAAACTTCGATAGACCTTCACATTGTTCGGACCAAGTACCACATAGTTGCCTGGGGATGTCAGTTGTGACACTGATAACAAGTTCATCCCAGGTACATGGAATACATTCTCCAATTGCAGTTCTTTAAAGTTGTATCGAGGCACGACCAATGTTGTAAAAAAAGCTAGGCGCTAGTCGGTGGACAGGACCCTCGAGGATTAGTCAGGGATTAATCGGATTTGTATTTTTGTATTTTTTATTCGCCTAATACACAAATAACCCCCTGAACTTGTCCAAATGTTGCAACTGCCCCCTCAATTTTAATTGTAACAACTTACCCCTTAAACTTATCCAATTGTAAAACGTAACCCCAAATTGCTGACATGGACTGCAATTAAACAAACACGTAAAATACAAAACCTGCAACGTTCGTGGAGTGTGATTATCAGATCTTTGGCGTGATACGAATCAAGGGAAACGTTTTTACGGTTGCTCCAAGTACAGGGTAAACAAATTCCCAATTTGTGGTTATGTTTTACAATTGGACAAGTTTAAGGGGTAATTTGTGTATTAGGCCTTTTTTATTTGTTAATCGACAAATTATTATACAAATTCAATTAATATGTATTATACTATCTAAAAACAATAGTATAAAATTATTTAATATAGAAAGACACGTATATTTTGGAACATATATCTTTAAAAATGTGCAAACATCAACATTTAACAATATCATTGAAACATCTCAAAAGTGAATTACAATAAAGAAAAATAAATTCACAATAAAAAATGTTTTTCTTCATCGTCACTTAGACGGTGCCTAGGCGGAGGTTAAACGGTTAAAAATCAGTTAGGAGCCAAAAAAACCACTAAAGGGACTAATCGGAGAAAATCGGGGGCGGAATCTCTATTTCGAGCATCTAAGCGATCGAGGCGGCCTTCATTTTGAACAGTGGGCACGACCATCATCTTGCCAACATGTGTGATTGGTAGTTTTGAGTTGTTTGCAATGACAATAACTCGCTCGTCATTTGTACTCTCTCATGCTCGATAATTTTGTTAGGGTTTATAGCCAGTTAATCAACTGCAGCGCAGTGAAATTGCAGTTTAAAATTTATTTCTAATCCTTTATAGTTTGATCTTTGTCCATTAACCATTGATTAAATAAAACCTTTTGATCCGTTTAAGGATATAAACATACCCGGACTGTCTCTTCTAGACATGGTTGAAAAATCAACAAGGTAGTAAGATCTCTGTAGTCAGGTGCACGTACATCTATTGAGCTAGAACTGGTGCTAGCCGAAGAACGGATGAAAAACTGGAGAGAAAAGGAATTTTTCCAAAATCCCATTATCTCAATTTTGGTGTTTCTGACGAATTCACTTTTGTGAATATGTGTAGTGGCCAAAAATCTATTGTGTGTGTTTTCAGGTTAGGAAGTTTAATTTATATATATATATATAGTGTATTTCTAAAACTAGTTGGTTTAGGGTTAATTGGTTAATATTTGGACAAGTTTAGGGGTTATTTGTGTATTAGGCCTTTTTTATTTATTAATCAACAAATTATTATATAAATTACATACGTGGTGTATAACATTTACCTGTTATCACACTTTAGTGTACAACCTTTAATTTTGCACACTAAAGTGTACAAACTTTAAGTGACCTCCCACTAAAGTGTATAGCCGGTTTTTGTGACCGGTCAACACAGGTCAACATTGTCACATCAGCAATTTGACTATTCTAAAAGTCGAAAATTGACACCCTATTATGAAATTACTAAAATAGCATTGTCACCCTCCTTTGCAACTCCTCTCTCACTTTTTTTTTCTCTCTAGATTCTTTCTCCTTAACTCATCTCTCTCGTATTTATCTATCTAACAACTCTCTCTCTCTAAGTTTCTCTCTCTCAAATCCTTGCTAACATTGGTTGCTTCCCCAAATACGGGCCCGATTTGGCGTGATTTCCGATTTGGCGTGATTTTCTTCTCAAAGTAAAAGTAAATCCTTCATCTCTGTGTATCTTTTTGAGGTTTTTACAACAGAAAGTTCAGCCATGGCAGGTGGAGGTTTTGCAGACGAGGGAGTATTGAAGAGAGCCCATCTTGAGGAATATAAAATTACTGGTTATTTTGCATTTGCTTGTATAGTTGCATTGGTGTTCTTAGTGGATACTTTTTTGGTTAAAAGGTTATTAATCTTATGATCTTGGTCTCCCTAAAATCCTTCTTCTTCTTTCCACTAAAATCCATTAACAATTATCTCCCTAATTAAACTCTTTCCCATCTAATCAAAGATACCCCATTAATCTCTCTGCAATTTCCCCAAAACACCACTCTGTAATTTCCCCCAACCATGGAATTAGAATTCCGATCATCTTCTCCATCACCATCTTCTCCATCAGAATAGGCAATAACCTCCACAATAACTCTCCTCTTCCTAATTCTCCTCTGGAAAATATTCACAGTAGAAGAAGAATTACCAGGAAAAGTTTGTAACTTTGCACAGAAAAATCCATATAAAGGTCACCAATATTACGTAGTCCCGAAGCAGTTGATTCCGTCACACCGATCCAGATCGCAAATACCAGATCAGTGAGGAAATGGGTTTTCACATTATTTAGAAGTTGATGTGAGTGAACTCCATTAATGGTTCTTCACTATAAATTGAATGAAGAGATGAAACTAGCATAATCTCTTGCTTTTCTGAAAAATCGCCATGAAATTGCAAAGTCCAAACCTCCCACCAGGTCCAAAAAAACGCCCATTAATCGGCAACATCCATCAACTAATCAGCAACATCCCTCACCAAAAAATGCGAGACTTATCCCAAATCCACGGCCCAATCATGCACCTCAGACTTCGGCGAGCTCGAGAACGTCATAATCTCATCAAAACAAGCCGCAGAAAAAAATCCTAAAAACACATGACGTCCTCTTTGCCCAACGACCTTAATGGATATAGAGAGAAACCCGTCAAAATTTGAATTAGAGAGAGGGAGTTAGAGAGGGAAAGAATTAAATATGAACCATTAAAGAGAGTGAAAGCTTTAGAGAGAGAAAGGGTAAAGAGAGTGGAAGTTTTAGAGAGAGAAATGGCAAAAATAATGGAGGAAGAAGATAGGATTTTTTAGTAATTATATAAAGGATAAAGGGTACAAAAATAATTTCATATTAGATGGGTCAATTTTTTACTTTTAGAGAAGTCAAAATGGTGATGTGGCGTGTTGACTTCGGGTTGACCGGTCATAAGTACCGGTTGTACACTTTAGTGGGAGGTCATCAAAAGGTTATCTACAAAATTGAAGGTTGTACACCAAAGTGTGAAATAGGGCAAAGGTTGTACACCACATATGTAATTTACCCTAAAAACAATAGTATAAAATTATTTAATATAGAAAAACACGTATATTTTGGAATATATATCTTTAAAAATGTGCAAACATTAACATTTAACAATATCATTGAAACATCTCAAAAGTGAATTACAATAAAGAAAAATAAATTCACAATAAAAAATATTTTTCTTCATCGTCACTTAGACGGTGCCTAGGCGGAGCTTAAACGGTTAAAAATAAGTTAGGAGCCAAAAAAACGCCTAAAGGGACTAATCGGAGAAAATCGGGGGCGGATTCTCTATTTCGAGCATCTAGGCGATCGAGGCGGCCTTCGTTTTGAACAGTGGGCACGACCATCATCTTGCCAACATGTGTAATTGGTAGTTTTGAGTTGTTCGCAGTGACAATAACTCACTCGTCTTTTGTACTCTCTCATGCTCGATAATTTTGTTAGAGATTATAGCCAGTTAATCAACTGTAGCGCATCGGAATTGCAGCTTAAAATTTATTTCTAATCCTTTATAGTTTGGTCTTTGTCCGTTAACCATTGATTAAATAAAACCTTTTGATCCGTTTAAGGATATAAACATACCTGGATTGTCTCTTCTAGATACGGCTGAAAAATCAACAAGGTAGTAAAATCTGTGTAGTCAGGCGCACGTACATCTATTGAGCTAGAACCGGTGCTAGCCGAAGAACGGATGAAGAACTGGAGAGAAAAGGAATTTTTTCAAAATCCCATTATCTCAATTTTGGTGTTCTGACGAATTCACTTTTGTGAATATGTGTAGTGGCCGAAAATCTATTGTGTGTGTTTTCAGGTTAGGAATTTTAATTTATATATATATAGTGTATTTCTTAAAACTAGTTGGTTTAGGTTTAATTGGTTAATTACAAAACTAATCTCTCTTTTTTTTGAATGGGAATAATTCGATTAATAGAAGTCCGTAGACAAAACGTTACAAGCAAACGGAGGGGGAAGAACCCAATCTCCACAGTGAGACAAGGAAACAGTCGCCCGAGAAAAGCGTGAGCGGCCTGATTCGCAGGCCGTTTAACAAAATCAATCTTACAGTTAACAATATCATGTAAATAGGATTTACAGTCACAAACCACAATATCCAACCGAGCGTGTGAGCTCACTTCGCGGTGTAATGCCTGGACAAGGAGCAGTGAGTCAGTTTCGACTAGAACGTTATTCCAATCGCGCTCTCTAATCCAGCGCAGCATTTCTCTGCAGGCGTGAGCTTCCGTAAGCAATGGTTCCTGAGGGCAGGGGGTGCGACCATTACGGGCGGCCATAAAGGAAGATGAGTCCCGAACTATAATGCCAAAGCCAACTACATCATCAGACGAGAATAGCGCAGCGTCAAAGTTAATTTTAATCATATCAGCCGATGGAGGTTCCCAACAACAGGGGTAAATCTGGAGAGTTGCTGTCCTTGTGATAAAAACTTGCGCTGCCCACCATTGCGATAACATGGTAACCGCCGAGCTGAACACGATCCCAGCAACCATAGACCTTGAGTTCCACACAACATTATTCTGATTATTCCAGACAGACCAGCAGACCATAGCCGCTTGAGATAATTCATTTGCCGATTTGCAACTCAACAAATGCTTCCACAAATCCGAGAAAGAACTATACCTTGAACTCAGGTCCCCAACTGAGGAGAAAGCCCATACATTCCGAGCAGCAACACAGCCAACTAGCGAGTGGAAGCAGTCCTCTGACTGTATATGGCAGATCGGGCAGTCCGTGGTGATGGGGACATAGCGTGAGGCCAGGGTCGTGCGGGATGGAAGGCAATTTTTTAGAGCACGCCAAAGCAGGTTTTTAACCTTCAAGGGCACATCAAGGTTCCATATGTTGAGTCAAGGGTAGGGAGGAGCGGAAGTTGGGGTATTTTCTAGCAGTTGTAGGCTCCTGTACCCGTTCTTGACGCTATAGCACCCTTTTGGGTCTCCTGTCCATTCCCATCCATCGTCAATCACTCTGTGGCTAATTGTAACTTATCTGATCAAGCTGTAGTCCCTGTCATTAAATAATCCCCTTACCAGGTCCCAATTCCAGCTGTGTGTATCAGTATTCCGGAGATGTGCATTAGGATCTTCATGGTAATCCCCTTACCAGGTCCATAAATTTGTTGAGGTGTGCATTAGGATCTTCATGGTAATCCCCACCAAACTGACCCGAGTTCTGGATCATCTGTATCATTGCTGGTTTGATCTCAAAGGAACCCGCCATGATCTCGGGATCAAGGATGCTTGAGGTCACAGCCGGCCTCTTTTCCTTGACCAGCTCCATAATCGACATATCTGCCATTTGTTCCTCTTCACAAACCTCCTCTGGGATTGTTGTGTTGAAGTTCTCATCGGCTCTTTGTCTAAGCAAGGCTGCCTGGCGTTCTTTCCTTAACCTGCGAGAAAGACGATCTATATCAGGATCAAACCGTAATGGAGAATGACTCCGAGAACGTCGGTTCATGGTAAGCTAAACAAACAAAATATACCAATCAAAAGTAAACTAATCAAAATTTACAATAGTCCCCGGCAACGGCGCCAAAAACTTGATGCTCGTAAAGTATATAGCAATAAATAGGACAAGTGTATCCTATCGCAACAAGTAATACAGTGCTTAAGCACGAGATCGAACCACAAGGACTATTATCATAATCAGTAAATTCAATTGGTAATCTATCTGTTTAGCAGGGTTGAAAAGCAATTTGGTGTTTAAACTAATAAAATAAATAACTAAACTAAGAAAACAGTAAATAGAACTAGCCGCAGGGTGGATTGTGGTTAATGGTAGGCACAACCTAGAAAGGGGAATCCATTGGTTAATCTCTATGAATGCGTTTATAGGGGTTCAGGTTCAAGTTCAACTAAAGATTGAAGGTAATTGCCCTAAGTGAAAGACTAATGTGATCAGTATTGCCCTTCCTATTCACATGCATTCGGATGACGGCTTGATTAGGCATATACCATAAGTCATGCAAAGCATTAGGTTCTTTGGAAACTAAGGCTAAAGTCGTAGCCTAGCCACAAAGCCTCATTCCTAGTGGTCTCTAGCGAAGTCAGGTTAATGCAAATTCGGTATAGATGATTCCGTGGTCAATAATCCATCTATCTATTATTTAGCTAATGTCAGGGTTACAGGCATTAGGCACATTATATACATAAACACGCTAGTTGATCATTATCAATGCTCATTCTAGCAATTAATCATGTTCCTAACATCACCTATGCATAAAGCATGCATAAATTGATCAAATCAAAAGCCAATTCTCAAACCCTAAACCCTAAACATTCATAGCAATTAAACCAATTTCATCCCCATCCTAGATTGGATAGGGATTAGTTCATAGACAAACTCATCACAATGATAATGCAAAAGGGAATAAATGAAGGCATACTCTGATTAATATGTAAATTAAGATAAAGGGAAAGAGAAAGAATTTCTAAAACCTGTTGTCTGATTACAGTATAAACAAAGCAGGTAGATCCTCCACCCGTTGAGCTGTTCTTCAACGAAATTAAATCTAACTACGAACTTTTACTGAAATCTAAAGCTAAAAAGTATTTAAAACAGCTACAAGAAAATAATACGGTGTGTAATCTCCTGAAGAACTGAGTTAAGCTGTCTATTTATAGGTGTAGGCAGATAACCTAGGTTTCCTCAGGGGTAAAAATGTCTTTCCCGTGCTAAACAAGTGTCAAAAGGGCTTTATGCTCGAGTTTCCAGCTGGGGAGAGGCGTTTTTGCGCCTCTCCCGCCTCGTCTCGTCGAGATAGGGGCTGTCTCATCGAGACGAGTGGCTGTCTCGTCGAGACAGCCTAGTGTCTCGGTGAGACATGCCTGTGTCTCGACGAGACAGGCAACCTAAGGGGCAAAAGGACCGGTTTTTCTCTGTTTTGGTCCTTGGGCTTCCAAATTCCGCTCTAATGGTCTCTGATGAATCCCAAAAGTGCTCCGACGGTCCCTGAATTGTCCGGAATTGCTCCAAAAGGCTCGGGTCTGGTTCGGGAATGCTCAAATAGGCCTAAAAACACCTGAAAACACAGAAAATGCCATAAATACTTGAAATTACTTATTTTAACTAAAAGCTAACAAAACGATAAGAAAACTGAAAGGAAATAAAGCAAAAATAAACTAAAAGAGGTCTAAAAACCCTATACAAATGGGAGCTATCAACCTCCCCACACTTGAATCTTGCTTGTCCTCAAGCAAGAAAGAATCAAAAGCAGTGAAAAATCAACAAATAGCTCTCGTACATGGACAAAGATCCATTGCACTTTTATTATCATACGGTTTCAGACTACTCAAGTTGCAATTAAAAACAAAGTGAACCTCAAAATAATCTCCAAAACTGATCAAGTAATTTTATCAACCAACACTTTGCAAAAACGAAAGGCGAGGACTAAGATTGCTAGCTCACAGGTGGTCGCTCTTGCACTCAATTGTTTAGGTAAAATATGCATACGGTAAACGCTCTACAGTTCATTGCACAAAATGGTCACATTGGGATTGCATCATCCATCCGGTCGAAATTACGCATCATAACTAAACAAGATTATAGGTCTTTACAGGGTTGTAACAAGGCTAAAGGTTCGGGGGTAGGAAAAAGGGAATTTAGGCAAAAAGTTAATGACTCAACTAGCTAGAATTTTGGCAAATTGGCACTTTTCCGTTATGTGCGAGATAAAAGCTCAAGGTTGTTTTTATTTTCGAGTTTGGGAAGCAACTAAAGATTATCTTTTATCCTTTCCTCTACAATTTATTCAGTCCCTTTTTTTTCTTTTTGTTTTGAACCATATATTTTGTTTTGTGTTTTTTTTTTTTTGAAATAAAGGGGACAAAGAGTAAATTTCGTTGGGTTACTTTTTCTGTTTAGAATTACAACCTTTCTATTGTAGCTAACGGAAATTTTAAGGGTGTGTGCCCAAGGATTTTCGAAATTGAGTCAAATAACTAGGGTGAGAAAGGGTATTTAGGAAGGCTAAAGGCTTGTAACCAGGTTGATCAAAGAAAATGGGTAAATAAGGCTCAAAGGGGCTTATCTAGTGGAATTGGTAAGGGATTTTGGCTAATCAAAGAAAAGGCTAAGTTCACAAGGGGCCATACCTAGATTGCCTAATCATTTCAAGTTCAATTATAACACAACATTCAACCAGTATTGGATGCAATTCCTATAAGCATAATGACAATAACTGTATCCCACACCTAAGAGATCAATTGTTCCTAAAAATGAGTCTAAAATATTGACCTTTAGGCTCTAACTCACAATTTAGGGGTTATTTGTAACAATCCTAGCCTCACCTAACGAATCGTTCCATGTCAATCTTAGTTAAATGATACTCTTTGGAGACTCAAATGTTGTTCACAAGTTTTTGCACGCATCAATTTCAACTGAGCTTTCAGACTTTTAGGGCACAAATTCAACTGCCATGTCAGGATTACTAGATGCATCAAAATCAACTGCCTAGGATTTTTTTTATTCCTAAAAGCTAATGGCAAAAACAGGAAAAACACAAAACTCGGAAATCTTAAAAACTAACAAGCAACACAAAAACTCAAAAATCCTAAAACATGCAAAAGGTCTAAACGCAAACGCACACACACAGCCAAGCAAAATACATTAAAAGTAAGAACATGCATAAAAATGGAAGAACTCAAAAGTTTTCTATCCTATTGTATCCTCCCCACACTTACGATACGCATTGATTCCAGAAATGCAAAAGCAAAGCATAAAGTAAAGTGCTAAAAAGAAAAATAGGATAGAAATACTCCCTAGGGGTGGCGATCCATCCAACCCCGAATGTCACTCGCTAAGCTGTTGAAATCTAGTAAAAAATCCTGGAATTCATAATTGAGTGCCCGGATACTCTCCCTATTCTGTTCACCCACAGCAACGGCCTACTCCAGCCGTTCCTCGAGTTCACTAGTGTAACCCGGTTGGTAATCCTCATCCTCCTCAGAACTTGTTGCCATCACATCTGCTGCACCTGTTCCAGATGAACTGGCTCCAGCTGTACCTGCCTTAAAATCTCTAGTCCATACACCAGAGTTGTGAATAATGCCTGCTCTATTCAGGTAAGATTTGTCAAGCAATAAGAATGGAGTGGAGGGTCTGGCGTCTAATTCCACGTCAAGCTCCTCTAAAAAGGCCATACGGCTAATTATAGCCCCAAACGGGAAGGCAGTCCTCTTAGTAAAGCGGAAATTAGCCATTTGGGACCACATGACGTGGGCCATCCGAGCTGGATGGCGCTTTTTCATACACCATAACAACAGGAGGTCCGTTTCCGTGACCTTGTCAGCCTCCCTTTGACCATTCAGGTTAAACGAAATCCACTTATGCATTAGACGGTCCATTGGGTCCGTCAAACTTGCATTAGTGGTTGTTTTCTTGCTATAACGCAACTCTCTCGATACTTCACTGAAGTATTGGTTGTGGGATAAGTCCCGTTCCTACTCAGTGATATCGGCCTCCTTGAAATCAAAGGCCTGATTCATATCCTCCTCAGTCCAAACGCGCCCAATGTTATTAAGGCGAAAATGTAAAGTTTTCACTCTGTCGTCGTCTGTCTCCAATTTCCAAGTCGTGTAGAACTCTAAAATATAAGAGGGAGACAGAGGGAGACGACACCTATCAATCACTAACCAACCCATAGCAGACATAAAAGCGTGAACATGCTCATGTAAACCACACTGGTTCAACTAATCCCAATCAAAAAAATCGAGGGATTGCACAATCATATTTCTTGATTGTTCGGAAAAGTTTACCCTCATCCACAGACTCTAAAAGGAAAGGACATTTATACCTCTGTGATAGTGGGCTTAGGTGGTAACGGTTTGCGTTCGGTGCCGGGGCAGGTGGAGGATCTACAATTCGTGCACGAACGGTGCGGGGAATGGGCACCATCTCCTCAGGGAGTGTATCGGTGCGTCGACGGAGACGACGTCTTCGTTGATCGTCCATTGAATCTACAAAAGAAAGAACACGAACACACAAAAAATACAATAACAACTAAAGTTAAGTTCTAAAATTAAACAAAAATCCTAAAAGAAAAAGGTAGTCAAGATTGTTCAATAGAAAGTGGAACAATTAAGCAAACCAAAATTAACTAACCCCTAAATTAAAAATTAAGAAACAAAATCAAAAAGGAAAAACATGGAAAAGGGATTAGTAAAATTAGCCCAAACATGCAAATCCCTAATTAGTTCTTAAACAAGCAAACCACATCCTAAATCTAAGAAATGAAAAAGAGGAATCATACCCAAACATGTTAATCCCTAATATATCAAAACCTAACATAACCCGTTTAAACAATCAATCTCAAGTTCTTGCAAATGGAGCTTCTACACATGAAAAGCCCTAGATAAATTCCTTTTCCATCAAATCCCTAAACAAAAATTAAGGAATTAATCAAGAGAAACCTCAAATCATGCAAAAACCCCTAATCTACCAAGCTCCAATCAAGGGACCAACAAATAAAAGCACCAAAAATTACAACTAAGATAAAAGATAACTTACCACTTAAAAACCTTGATGAAAAATGGAAATGGAATGAGGAAAAAGGAGATGTGGATAGGTGGAGAAGGTCTTTAATGGATGAAAGCTTCAAATAGTTGGTAGTAGAGGGAAGATTTGGTGTTTGAAAGGTTGGAAGATGAGGAGGTGGAAGAGGAGAGTTAGGGTTGAGAGAGAAAGAGCAATGGAAAGATGGAAGAGAGAGAGAAAGAAAAATAGAGTTATGGTGGTAGGGAGAAGAAAGGGTAGGGTAAAAAGGGTTAGTGAGGGTTATATTAGGGAATTTGGGGGGTTTTTGGGGATTGGTTCGACCAATCCCCTAAATGAGCCGCCCAAGTTAAGCCTTGGACGGCTTGTCTCGTCGAGACACTTTGTGTCTCGACGAGACACCACGGCTGGCAGAAATGCTGTCGCGGTCCCCCCAAGACGTCTCGTCGAGACATCCTATCTCTCGACGAGACACGTCATTGTCTCGACGAGACACTAGTTGTCTCGCTGAGACGAGGCGCAAAAATTATTTTTTTTATTTTTTTTTAAATGGAATATTTATTCTAATCTATTCTAGTTCTATCTAATTATTCTACTCTAGTGTTATCCAAATTTACACAAACAAATACTAGAAATCAAATTTCAAATAGAACTTTAAAGAAAAACAAATCCTAATAAAGCTAAGAAAAAGGACAAGAAGTTAAGAGATCAAATAGTTTGATAGGAAATAGAATGAAATAAGCAAAGGAATTGTTCAAAAATTGTACTCATCTTTGGGGTGCCTCCCAATAGTGCTCAATTTTAAAGTATATAGAGCTTTAGACTGTCATTCCCCCTCAGGGTGCTGGTGGTTGTCTTTCCCTTGGATTCGGTTCATTATTAGGCGGCAGCTGTCCGGTAGCTCGCTCAGAATTAATCTTAGACAGTTGGCTTATCTGAGTTTCCAGGCCTTTGCAGAAGGCCTCATTGTTGGCTAACCTGTCTTCCATTGTTCCAAGGATCTTCACCATAGCATCTATCTTCTCCTCCATCCCACTTTTGGGCCTTTGCCCCTGGTTCTGGTTCTGGTGCTGCTGAGGTGGAGGAGCTGTAAATCCTGGTGGTCCTAGAGCTGCTTGGTTGTTGGACCAACTGAACCCTGGATGGTTTTGCCTCCAAGGTGTGCTGTACGGCCCGAACTGTTTGATGTAGTTCACAAACTCGATGACCATCGGGAATTCTGCGTTCTTGTGCCCACCACTACAAAGTTCACACTTCGCCTCTACTTCAGGTTTCTGAAACTGAGCCACCAATAGGTCCATCTTCTCAGTCAGTGCTGTAATCTGTGGATCAGGTTCTGCAGATGTACTTGGGGCAGCGACTGCAAACATGTTGGGGTTTAGTGTCCTATAGACAATTGTTCTAGGATACAAACTTAATGTAAATGAATTGTTCTTTATATCATTTGTTTAATGAGATATATGTTTTATAACTATATAAAGGCAATCCCTTTTAAGCACTAAATAAAGTTTAATAAAAGGAAATCCGTAAGTTTATTTAAAGTGATTATAAAGTGTTCATACAAGCATGAAGTGAGACAAAACTTTATAATAAACTAATAAACTTAAAACCACCCCAAGTCAAGTGATATGTTTAGGATTGATATATCACTGTTGAGACTTGTATGTAATAATGTCTTCTGTTCGACAGAAAGCTGATCTCACAAGCTTCATATATACAGATATCTGGACAGTTACATAGATCCGATGAAACGTTGTTCATTAGGATTGGGGATCCGATTTGAGATAACAGGATGGGTAGATTCATCCTTGTCACCTGTTCATCTCATTGGTATTAATAGGTATAACTAATCCTCAGACTCAAAGGAATATTAATTGGTATTCTGGATTACGAAATGTGATGCTTTGACTCTGGTGTAACACGATCCTTAACAGAGATGACTCTGGGGTGTGAACAGTAGACGTTGGGTATCACAGGAAGTAATTGCGGAGTCGTTATATATTGGATTGAGCATTTATCACTCCCGATAAATGGGAGATACATCCATGGATCGCTTGTGGAAGACTCGACTCTAAATCCTTGCAAGGTGATAGCTTAAGAGTAAGAAATACAGATTTCACTTAACCTATCTTTTTGAGTTGACTCGGCCTGTACAAGTAAAACGAACGTCTCGCTATATGTGACTTGACATCACCCATAGTCATAAGATTCAGTTCAAGGATGTAGTTGATAAAGGATCGAATTATACTGTAACTAATACGGAAAGGTTAACGACAGAATCAACATGTCTTCTTATAGCTCTGGGGGAATGATTACGGACTTGCTAATCACATACTCTGTACATCATTCCGTTATGCAAAGATTAAATATAATTCTTTGAAAATTAATTTAATAACGTTGCATACGGCTAGAAGCAATAAGAACCTAATGGATCACACATAAGACTTGGAACCTACAAGAGAGATAGATGTTAATTAATTGATAGAAGCTCAATTGAGCCCAATAAGGCCCATGGACATAATGGGGTCGAAATTCATGTAGTGACATACATGAATAATTAATTTGATTTTGTTAATCCTAATTAGATTAGGAATATGAATTAAATTAATTAAGAGATAATTAAGTTAGGAGTTTTAATTAGATTAATATACTCCTATTATTATCCAATGAGGTTATTATTATTATCCTTAATATATTAGATATATAGTGAGATAATAATTAGGAATTCTATTCCGAATGGAATTCCTATTCAGTAACCTAATTCTATCTAACTAGGGATTAGATACAAGAGATTATAAATACCCATTCCCTTGAGATTTTCGAAATCCAAGCAAGCCATACCCTACTTGTGATTTTCGAAATTCACCTAGTCCAAGAGAAAGAAAATTCGACACCCCTAGTTCGAGGACGAGATTTCTCTACGGCTTCGTTTGATCAATTGATTTTCATCTATTTCTTTTATCCTTGATCTTGTGTTGATTAATTAGAGGCAATCTACTTTGGTTGCTATTCAACGGTTGATGCTAAATTAATCTTCCCGTGTTTTATTTCGTGTTTGGGAACTCGAAGAAGAAAAACAAACAAAAGGGAGAAATTCGTTTTACTACTCCTACATCAGGTCAGTTCACGATTTCACGGATTCCCGGAGATTAAACCGTCGGATCGTCGCGATTTTTGGACACGAGCTTCTAGACATATTCTTCCACGTTTCCACCGAAGGGATTGTCGTTCGGAGGTCTGGAAGGTCTGTTTCGGATAGGGGAAGATTGGTAGACAGTTTCTATCTCTTTTGAAGTTGTGGGCACTTCGTTTGCAACGGTAGATAGAACTTCTAAAAGGTATTTCTTCTTATCCTTCTTTATATGAAATAACGGTTAACGGATCTTGTGGTTAAATGGAAATAGGTTAAAAAATTTATATTTCCGCTGCTATACCTTAGCCTAATTTCCAACAAAACACTCCTCTCCTCTGACTTGGCTTCTCTATCTGCCAATGTGCACTCCTCTCGGCCAGCTCCTTTACCAGACTGTAAGCTTGAGCTGCCGTCTTGATGAACAGATTACCTCCCGCTGCGGCATCCAGTGAAGCTCTGCTAGCAGACGTGATTCCTGAATAGAACATGTCAATAAGATGGTGCACCTCGAAACCGTGGTGGGGGCACTTCCTCAACAACTTTTGAAATCTCTCTCAGGCCAGATGCAGGTTCTCGCTCTCAAACTGTCGGAACGAAGTGATGTCACTCTTGAACTGTGCAGTCTTTGATGGCGGGAAGAACTTGGCTAAGAATGTGGCCATTGTGACATTCCAATCCATCAGAGAACCCAGTGCTAGTGAGCTCAGCCAGTCTGCAGCATCGTCCTTCAGAGAAAATCTGAACAGCTTCATGAAGACTTGTTCAGGTGTAACATCTTTGTACTTGAAGGTGCCACAATACTCCATAAATTTGTTGAGGTATGCATTGGGATCTTCATGGTAATCCCCACCAAACTGACCCGAGTTCTGGATCATCTGTATCATTGCCAGTTTGATCTCAAAGGAAGCCATCGTGATCTCGGGATCAAGGATGTTTGAGGTCGCAGTCGGCCTCTTTGCCTTGAGCAGCTCCATAATCGACCTATCTGCCATTTGTTCCTCTTCACAAACCTCCTCTGGGATTGTTATGTTGAAGTTCTCATCGGCTCTTTGTCTAAGCAAGGCTGCCTGGCGTTCTTTCCTTAACCTGCGAGAAAGACGATCTATATCAGGATCAAACCGTAATGGAGAATGACTCCGAGAACGTTGGTTCATGGTAAGCTAAACAAACAAAATATACCAATCAAAAGGAAACTAATCAAAATTTACAATAGTCTCCGGCAACGGCGCCAAAAACTTGATGCTCGTAAAGTATATAACAATAAATAGGACAAGTGTATTCTATCGCAACAAGTAATACAGTGCTTAAGCACGAGATCGAACCACAAGGACTACTATCCCTAATCAGTAAATTCAATTGGTAATCTATCTGTTTAGCAGGGTTGAAAAGAAATTTGGTGTTTAAACTAATAAAATAAATAACTAAACTAAGAAAACAGTAAACAGAACTAGCCGCAGGGTGGATTGTGGTTAATGGTAGGCACAACCTAGAAAGGGGAATCCATTGGTTAATCTCTATGAATGCGTTTATAGGGGTTCAGGTTCAAGTTCGACTAAAGATTGAAGGTAATTGCCCTAAGTGAAAGACTAATGTGATCAATATTGCCCTTCCTATTCACATGCATTCGGGTGACGGCTTGATTAGGCATATACCCTAAGTCATGCAAAGCATTAGGTTCTTTGGCAACTAAGGCTAAAGTCGTAGCCCAGCCATAAAGCCTCATTCCTAGTGGTCTCTAGCGAAGTCAGGTTAATGCAAATTCGGTATAGATGATTCTGTGGTCAAGAATCCATCTATCTATTATCTAGCTAATGTCAGGGTTACAGGCATTAGGCACATTATATACATAAACACGCTAGTTGATCATTATCAATGCTCATTCTAGCAATTAATCTTGTTCCTAACATCACCTAGGCATAAAGCATGCATAAAATGATCGAATCAAAAGCCAATTCTCAAACCCTAAACCCTAAACATTCATAGTAATTAAACCAATTTCATCCCCATCCTAGATTGGATGGGGATTAGTTCATAGACAAACTCATCACAATGATAATGCAAAAGGGAATAAATGAAGGAATACTCTGATTAATATGTAAATTAAGATAAAGGGAAAGAGAAAGAATCTCTAAAACCTGCTGTCTGATTACAGTATAAACAAAGCAGGTAGATCCTCCACCCATTGAGCTGTTCTTCAACGAAATTAAATCTAACTATGAACTTTTACTGAAATCTAAAGCTAAAAAGTAATTAAAACGGCTACAAGAAAATAATACGGTGTGTAATCTCCCGAAGAACTGAGTTAAGCTGCCTATTTATAGGTGTAGGCAGATAACCTAGGTTTCCCCGGGGGTAAAAATGTCTTTCCTACGCTAAATAAGTGTCAAAAGGGCTTTATGCTCGAGTTTCCAGCTGGGGAGAGGCGTTTTTGCGCCTCTCCCGCCTCGTCTCGTCGAGACGAGTGGTTGTCTCGGCGAGACAGGCATGTGTCTCGACGAGACAGGCAACCTGAGGGGCAAAAGGACCGGTTTTTCTCTGTTTTGGTCCTTAGGCTTCCGAATTCCGCTCTAATGGTCTCTGATGAATCCCAAAAGTGCTCCGACAGTCCCTTAATTGTCCGGAATTGCTCCAAAAGGCTCGGGTCTGGTTCGGGAATGCTCAAATAGGCCTAAAAACACCTGAAAACACAGAAAATGCCATAAATACTCGGAATTACTTATTTTAACTAAAAGATAACAAAACGATAAGAAAACTGAAAGGAAATAAAGCAAAAATAAACTAAAAGAGGTCTAAAAACCTTATACAAATAGGAGCTATCAAGTACCAGCGGCTTAGCTGCACAGATGCTGCGCCAAATAAAACTCGGGCTGTTCGATAGGCTAGCTTCCATAAAATCAGAGTTAGGATAATACCGGGCTTTGTAGACTCTTGCAACTAGTGAGTCGGGGACTGTCAGCAGACGCCAACCCTGTTTAGCCAATAAAGCTGTATTAAACTGACGGAGACACCGAAAACCCATCCCACCATGTTTTTTAGGCTGGTAGAGTTTATCCCATGACTTCCAGTGCAGACCTTTCTTATCCGGGTCAGCCGAACCCCACCAGAAGGCGTTCATTCGTTTTTCTATATCTGAGCATAGCAAGCTGGGGAGAAGAAATAGGCTCATAACATATGACGGTAAGGCCTGTACTACCAACTTGATTAACACCTCCTTGCCAGCACGGCTGAGGAAGCGAGATTTCCAGCTTTTCAACCGCGATGAAACCATATCTTCAATAGGGGTGGGCACGGTTCGGTTAACCGGTCCATTAGGTAAAAAAATTAACCGAACCGTTATCAACGGTTTTTTAACCATCCAAACCGAAACCGATCCATATCAACCAGTTAACCATACAACCGGTTAACCATTAATTTCGGTTTGGTTTTTCGGTTAACGGTTTTTAACCAATTCTCACTGGTTAACCAAAAATCAATGGTTAACCATAATTTTTACCCAAACCTAAATTTTTAAACAATATTAAAATACACATTTCAAAAATTCAAACGGAACGAATTCATATAAAAGTTTAAATTCAAACATAAGTACCGAACTAAAAACAATCTATCAAATTTACATTTAAAACATAAAGAAATATATTCGTCAAAGTGCTTATTACAACATTAATTCATCAAATTTATATTAGTATAATCTGTGTTATATATTTATATTAATATAGGTTATAATCTATGTTAAAGACTTTTTTTAATCTTATAATCTATGTTATATAATATATGTTATATAATTATATATTAACTTTTTTTGAAAAAATTGGTTATATTTATTAAACGGTTCGGTTAACCGTTAATCGCGGTTTTTAAAACTCTAACCCGAAACCGAAACCGGTACCTATATATTTTTTTAACCATTAAGAAAACCACCGGTTCGGTTAACCGCCTTTTCCGGTTCGGATTATCGGTTTTCGGTTACCGGTTTGATCGTTTTTTTGCCCACCCCTAATCTTCAACATAACCAAACACTTCCGATCTGTTCCGACCGACTACAAATGGTAGCCCTAAATATTTCCCACGTATAGTGGTTCGGGCGACACCAAACAGAGAGCTTAAAGCAGTAGCAACCTCAACGGAGCAATTCTTACTAAAAGAGATGGAGGACTTACCAAAATTAACCTTCTGTCCTGATGCCAGTTCGTAGTTGTGTAAACATTCTTTAATAGCAGCCCCTTCAAGCATAGATGCCCTGAAGAATAAATAACTGTCATCCGCAAAAAATAGGTGAGAAATAGCAGGGGCTGTCCTAGCCACACGACAACCGTGGATAGTCCCCTGAGTCTCCAGGTGAGACAAGGAAGTCGAGGGACCCTCAGCACAAATGAGGAACAAGTAAGGGGAGATGGGGTCTCCCTGTCTTAGACCTCGTGTCGGTGTGATAGGACCTATTGAATGAGAACCGCTAACAATGTGATACGTAGCCTTTGATACACACTTAATTACCAGACTAACCCAGGCCTGATCAAAACCCAAGTGAAGCATCATCTGTTCTAGGAAGTCCCATTCCACCCGATCATAGGCCTTTGCCATATCCAATTTCAAAGATGCTACCCCGCTCTTACCATGTGATTTACGGCTCAAGTAGTGGTTTACCTCAAAGGCTAGCATGACGTTGTCCGTGATTAAGCAGCCTGGGATAAACGCGCTCTGATAAGGCGAGATGATAAGGTGAAGGGTCTTCTTCAACCTGTTAGCTATCACCTTGGAGATAATTTTGTAAATGACATTGCACAATGCAATTGGGCGTAAATCTGAGACAAACTCAGGCTTAGATTTCTTAGGAATCAGAATCAGAGCAGTATCATGAATACCGTCCGGGAGAACTCCAGCATTCAACCATTCTAAACACGATGCGCTAACTGCAGGGCCCACAATATCCCAATGCTTCTAATAGAAGCAGGGATTGAACCCATGGGGTCCCGGGCTCTTGTCCGGGTGCATTGAAAAGAGGGCCTGTTTTACTTCCGACGCTGTGAATGGTGCTAATAATTCTTCATTCTGAGCTAGGGAAATTTTCCTACTGATGTTGTTGAGAATAGGAGTAGCTACTGAACCTTTAGATGTAAAGAGGTCTGAATAATATGTTGAGATTAACTGATCCAATCCGGCTCCCCATTCTTTCCACACACCCGAACTACTCATTAGGCAAACTAGGTTGTTCTTCCATTTCCTATTGTTCACTGCAATATGGAAGTAACGGGAGTTGGTGTCGACAGCCTGTAGCCACGTTTTCTTAGCCCGTTGTCTCCAAAAAACCTCCTGCTACAGGAGCAAATTGTCAAGCCGCTGTCTTGCCCGAGCAAACTGATCCTGAGACCAACTGTCTGTCCGCCCTCGGAGTCGCGCTAAATCGGACCTGCTGCTGCTGATTTTTCTCTAAAAAGAACGTCGTAGCTCATCGCCCCACCCACCGAGGAGCTTGTTGAAACACCTTTCCACATGATTTTGATTTGACAAAATTATTTAAGTAAAATTAAATATATTCTAAACACACTAAGTTTAAATGCTTTGATTTATTATACTAATGTGTTTGTTCAATGTTGAGTTAAAATTGTTTATAAGACATAAAGAATAAAAAGCCCAAGGCCCATACGAAAGTCAAGGCCCAAGTCAAACAGATCAAGACAACTCAGCCCGCGTGTGCAAAACGCTGTCGTTATGTACAAAACGCAGCTCAGCGGAAGAAGGATCGAGAAGACCTTCGTTGAATAACTTCGGAACGAAGCTGCTGAGTTGAATCGACAAAGAGTACAAGACAGCAGCTGAGCAAGAACAACTTCCAGACAAAGTCTTTCCACTTTGGGTAAAGTTCAGAAGACACAGGACGTTGTCTAGTTGACCTTACCATAAATGGAGAGACATTTTTCCAAGCTGACTAAAAGCTGCTCAACACTGACCGAGGACAGAAGATACTCAAATCTGATTGGCCGAGAGCTCTGAGCAAGACTGAGTGACAACGACAGGAAGCCATTTCCCTCCAACGGTTATTTCGAAATTCGAAATGATCGATGTCTCAGACGTCTCTATAAATAGAGCCCTTCAGTTGCTTCATTCCACACAGAACTTTTATCAAGCCATTACGCTGACCAAAATTCTACGCAAAGTTCTGCAAGAAAAAACAAAGCAAATTCTTACACCAAATTCTATATCTTTTGTGTAAAAGTCTAGAGTGATTATTCAATCATCTAAAGTGTCTTAGCAATTATTGTTTAGGACAAATCTTTATCATTTCTAGAGATTAGAAAGGAGAGGTTGAGTACTCGGTTATAGTACTCAGCGTGAGTTTAGGAGTGAGTAGAGGTATAGAGGAAGGTACTCTTGTTATACTCAGCTTCTAAGTTGTAAAAGGTTTGATGCTCTACCGTTAAAGAGCTCAGTAGAGAATTCGAAAGCTCGGAACGTGTTCCGGGGACAGGACGTAGGCTCAGAGGCCGAACCTGGATAAATCTGCTGAGTAACATCTTTCTAACCTTAAACTCCTTAATATATATATTGCTTGCTTAAACAAAACTGACCAAGTAAAGAGGTCAAGCTGAGTTGTGTGTATTGAGTGTCTGAGTTCAAGAATAGACTCAAAGTGCTATCTCCTGACTCAACGAAAGAAGCTGACTTAGTCACTAGTTGACTAAGCTAGTGTCTTATCTACCCAGCGCTCTGTAATCCTTTTTCAAAGAAAAGAAGTCAGCCTTAACGTACTTAAATTTTAAATAGTTCCTATCCCCCCCTTTGGAACTAACTTGTTACGTTATAAGGGACCAACAGAGCTCGCCATAAATTTGTTGGCGGTGGAGAATAGACAAATCTGCTCCTAAATTCCACGCCTCTGATACCTTATCACGGCAGTTCTGTTCGAGTAGCCAAACATTTTCGAAGTGAAATGATCTTCTATTCTGCGTTTGGGGTCTGACCATGATTGACAGTGCAAGTGCCAAGTGATCTGAGTAATGTGCATCCTCGTTCTGTACCTGAGCCATAGGAAACAAGTTTAACCAAGCCGAATTAGCAAAAACCCAATCCAATTTTTCCTCCATAAAATTTCCAGCCCCACGGCTCTTTTCCCATGTAAAATGGTATCCCGTTGTTGTTACTTCAAATAAACCACACACTTCAATAGTCGCACTAAAACCCCTAAGTAAGGGATTAGGGTGTCGTTGTCCCCCCCTCTTATCTGAGTGGGCCATCATGTCATTGAAATCCCCCATTACCACCCAATGGAGGGGAGAGGAAGAGGCCAGAGCCCGGAGAAGGGCCCAAGAATCTGCCCATCTAGACCGCTCAGGAAGCCCATAAAAGCCGGTTAATCGATACTCCGGCAAACCCAGTAGAGACACAGATACATCAATATAATTCTTCGAGAAACTAAGCAGCTTAACAGATGAGGGAGCTTTCCATAAAAGAGCCAAACCACCCCCGTTATTAATCGGATCAATAAAAAACATATCAGTATAATCAAGTCTCTTTCTTATTAATTCAACCTTAGCTCTCATACATTTAACTTCCATCAAAAAAATAAATACAAGTTTAAATTTGGACACAAGGTCCGACAGCATCCGAACTATCCATGGATTCCCCAACCCACGGCAGTTCCAACATAGCGAACTCATACTCCTGGGGGGGTTGTTTCTCAGTGCCCGCCCTAGTTTTGGTGATTGAATCCTGGAACTTGGTAGGTAGTATAGGCCCCTCTCCACTAATATTTCCTCCCTGCAGGTTCTCCTTAGACGCGCTCATCTCTTGCCTCCTGCGCTTAGGCTCAGTTATGTCGATACCATCTGCTTCCTTAGGCAGTGGGGGAGAACTCTTTGATGCTAGAGGTGGTTGCTAGAAGTTCGTTATGTTTGCAAGTCTCGGAGAGGCTGGTGAACTCGTTGGTGGGGACTGAAGGGGCCATTTCGACGGAGGAGGTAATGCTGCACGGTGAACAGGGGCCCATAGCCATGGGCCATAGGCCATTTCCGCAGTACTCGGATTCTCAACTTCTAGTAAAGCCACACAGTACTTATCGGCGTGGCCAATGTGTCCGCAAAAAAAGCAAAATGTCGGGAGACGGTCGTATTTAAAGTGGATCCACGAGGGGTCGCCGCCTGCCTTGCTGATTTTCATCTTCCTTTTTAGTGGCTGAGTAACATTCAGGGTGATTCTGATACGTATAAAGGTGCGGCTCATTCCCGTAAAGTTGTTGCTATCGGATTCCACGAAGGTACCAACAAAATTCCCAATGCTGACAGCTACAATCTCGGACATGAACCCGTGTGGTAAGTCATAAACCTGAATCCATATGTCTGTGCTTGATAGAGTGATGTCCTGGGGCTGTTCCCCTTCGCCCAACTTCTGCGTGAGCAGCAGGTGCTGGTCAAATGTCCAAGGGCCTCCCTTAATGACTCGATCCCGTTCAAAGGGGTGATAGAAATCAAATCTGAATAGGTTCAGATTCAGTTCTTCGATATACAGACCTTTGGTGGGGCGCCATAAGTCGGCTAGGGTGTTTTTCATGATAGGAACGCGGAAGGGCCTATCCGTTAGCAATCGTCCCACTAAACTCCAGGTGCTGGGTTTCTGCTGCTCCGGCTCGCAGCCGGTAATAATCAATCCCGCTGTGTCTTCCTCAGCTAGGGTCAGTAGAGAACCTTGATCAATCAGTGAATTCATTATCGGAAAGGAGGAACTGGTAGATTGTTGAACGGCGGCGCCGTAAAAGGTAGGTCATGAACTCGTCAAAAGCGAGAGGGAATATGTTTAGGATTTAGAATTTATATATTAGAATTTAATTACAAAACTAATCTAATCTTAACCTAATCACTTAAATAAATACCAATAGTATTTATTTTATGCAATTAGTTACAATTAGATTAAATTTAATTACCTCAATTAAACAAACAACACTAATTAATAAATTGACGTATTAGTTTAATTAATTATTCATTGAATACAATTTTATTAATTTACAAATTAATTAATTATATTCCAAAAACTAATTAATCAATTAAAAACTCAACTCCTAAAACCATTAATTAATTATCTTGACACAAAGTATCAATTAATCAATTAATCAACCACTAATTAATTACCTTGACATTTTACTGGCAATCAATTAATTAATTTCATCTCTCCAATGTACCATTCTATAAGTTCTAACTCAGATGTTCAATGTGCACGATCCTATGGGACTGTCCTTAGCTAGTAGTAGGCTCACGGCCCACAGACAGTAAGTGGGTTCTAGCAAACCATTACTGCCCCTAACGAAGATAGAGTTTCAGCAATCTAAAGATGCAGAGACCCTGTAGTTATCTCTTAATGTCTTTTACCAATTGATATCGATATGATAAACTAGAGGCATTGCGGCTGTCATCCTTTCTGTTGTTTATGATATTTCTTGATCTTAAGTAGATTAATGAATCAGATAAGTAAACTACTTATCAGGGTGTGGCCACACACTTATCAATCTCACTTTTGGCATGTAATATCGTCTCACTATTATGTGAGTGGTAATTCCATCACTTCACTATCAATACTAATGTTTTCACCTGTTTACCCAATCGTACCCGTATTTAGCATCCTGTTATAGACCCGTTAGGCGTATGTCAAAGTGAACCGGATCCCACATTGATATTATAATGAAATCTGGTTTGAAGAATATTAGAGACGCCTTAAGAATCCACAGGTAGTAAGATCTCTGTAGCCAGATGCACGAACAACTATTGAGCTAGAACCGGTGCTAGCCAAAGAACGGATGAAAAACTGAAGAGAAAAGAATTTTTCCAAAATCCCACTATCTCAATTTTTGTGTTTCTGACGAATTCACTTTTGTGAATATGTGTAGTGGCCGAAAATCTATTGTGTGTTTTTTTAGGTTAGGAAGTTTAATTTATATATATATAGTGTATTTCTAAAACTAGTTGGTTTAGGGTTAATTGGTTAATTACAAAACTAATCTAATCTTAACCTAATCACTCAAATAAATGCCAATAGTATTTATTTTATGCAATTAGTTATGATTGGATTAAATTTAATTATCCCAATTAAACAAACAACATTAATTAATAACTTAGCGTATTAGTTTAATTAATTATTCACATTGAATGCAATCTTATTAATTTACAAATTAATTAATTACATTCCACAAACTAATTAATCAATTAAATACTCAACTCCTAAAACCATTAATTAATTACCTTGATAAAAAAAAGTATCAATTAATCAATTAATCAACCACTAATTAATTACCTTGACATTTTACTGTCAATCAATTAATTAATTTCATCTCTCCAATGTACCGTTCTATAAGTTCTAACTCAGATGTTCAATGTGCACGATCCTATGGGACTGTCCTTAGCTAGCAGTGTGTTCACGGCCCACAGACAGTAAGTGGGTTCTAGCAAATCATTACTGCCCCTAACAGAGCTTCAGCAGTCTAAAGATGCAGAGACCCTGTAGTTATCTCTTAACGTCTTTTACCAATTGATATCGATATGATAAACTAGAGGCGTGGCGGCTGTCATCCTCTCTGTTGTTTATGATATTTCTTGATCTTAAGTATATTAATAAATCAAATAAGTAAACTACTTATTAGGGTGTGGCCACACACTTATCAATCTCACTTATCAAGTGGCATGTGATATCATCTCACTATTATGTGAGTGGTAATTCCATCACTTCACTATCAATACCAATGTGTTCACCTGTTCACCCAATCATACCCATATTTGGCATCTTGTTACATACTTGTTATGCGTATGTCAAAGTGAACCGGATCCCACATTGATATTATAATAAAATTTGGTTTGAAGATAGATAGAGGCCTACTTAAGAAAACTAATGATACAACCACCATGTAGTTTTCTCTTGCAGATCGATCTAGTCACATGTATACAACATGTACCCATATTCAGAACTGACTTATCAAGTGCTATGGCTAGTATCAATTACTACCATACAATCGTCGAATATACAAGTCTGTGGTCCTAATCATTCCCATGATAGAATAGACTTGGGATATGGTTTTACGATTATCAATCAATGGATTCACTATTCATAGTATAGTACAATATATAAATAAACTAGATTAATGCCTTTATTAATGTAACACAAATAGTGTATCTATGCAAGAATAATCAAAAGCATAATATAATATACATGAACCAATGCCTAAGAACTAGAGCACACTAACAAATTTTTCCTTGTCTCCAATCATATGGTTAGAGCATCCAGAGTCTACTATCTAATCATCATTGTAATTGATAAATTTATTACTTACAGCGGTAAACGCTAACTCATCCTATGCATCAAATTTGGAGGGCATATGATTGGTACTAGCCGAAGAACGGATGAAGAACTGAAGAGAAAAGGAATTTGTCCAAAATCCCACTATCTCAATTTTGGTGTTTCTGACTAATTCACTTTTATGAATATGTGTAGTGGCCGAAAATCTATTGTGTGTTTTCTTAGGTTATGAAGTTTAATTTATATATATATATATATATATAGTGTATTTCTAAAACTAGTTGGTTTAGGGTTAATTGGTTAATTACAAAACTAATCTAATCTTAACTTAATCACTTAAATAAATACCAATAGTATTTATTTTATGCAATTAGTTATGATTAGATTAAATTTAATTACCCCAATTAAACAAACAACGCTAATTAATAAATTGACGTATTAGTTTAATTAATTATTCATTGAATGCAATTTTATTAATTTAAAAATTAATTAATTACATTCCACAAACTAATTAATCAATTAAATACCCAACTCCTAAAACCATTAATTAATTACCTTGATAAAAAAAGTATCAATTAATCAATTAATCAACTACTAATTAATTACCTTGACATTTTACTGTCAATCAATTAATTAAGGCTTAATGCTTCTCCAGCCCCCTTAACTTGTCCAAATTGGTCATTTTACCCCTCCAACTCATCGAATGTCCTATTTACCCCCTTAGCTCCATAAAAATGGTATTTCTCACCCCCTTAACTTGTCCAAATTTGTCATTTTACCCATTCTCAACTCATCGAATATCCTATTTACCCCCTTAACTCCATAAAAGTGGTATTTCTCACCACTTATAATCATATTTACCCTCTTAACTCCATAAAAATAGTATTTCTTATCCCTTTATAGTAGTCAAAAAAGTTGAAAAGAGAAAGAACGAATAAAAATACAAATAACAAGAACATTAGTATAAACAAGTTAAATACATTATATGTAGGGATAATGTACTAAAATAGGCCTATGATTTTTGGAGAAGTATCAATTTAGGTTCCACTTACAAAATAGCATAAATATAGGTTTAACATTTAAAAAAAAATTATCAATTTAGGCTTCGATAACGGATTGTAAGTGGATGAAAAATACCACTTTTATGGAGTTAAGGGGGTAAATAGAACATTCTATGAGTTGGGGGGATAAATGGACAAGTTGAGGGGGTGAGAAATACCACTTTTATGGAGTTAAGGGGGTAAATAGGACATTCGATGAGTTGAGGGGGTAAAATGACCAATTTGGACAAGTTAAGCATTAGGCCATTAATTAATTCCATCTCTCTAATGTACCATTCTATAAGTTCTAACTCAGATGTTCAATGTGCACGATCCTATGGGACTGTCTTTAGCTAGCAGTGGGCTTACGGCCCACAGACAGTAAGTGGGTTCTAGCAAACCATTACTGCCCCTAACCAAGACAGAGTTTCAGCAGTCTAAAGATGCAGAGACCTTGTAGTTATCTCTTAACGTCTTTTACCAATTGATATCGATATGATAAACTAGAGGCACATTGGCTGTATCCTCTCTGTTGTTTGTGATATTTCTTGATCTTAAGTAGATTAATGAATCAAATAAGTAAACTACTTATCAGGGTGTGGCCACACACTTATCAATCTCACTTATCAAGTGGCCTGTGATATCATCTCACTATTATGTGAGTGGTAATTCCATCACTTCACTATCAATATCAATGTGTTCACCTGTTCACCAAATCATACCCGTATTGGGCATCTTGTTACAGACCTGTTAGGCGTATGTCAAAGTGAACCGGATCCCACATAAATATTATAATAAAATCTGGTTTGAAGACAGTTAGAGGCCTACTTAAGAAAACTAATGACACAACCACCATGTAGTTTTCTCCGGCGAATCGATCCAATCACATGTATACAACATGTACCCATATTCACAACTGACTTATCAAGTGTTATGGCTAGTATCAATTACTACCATACAGTCGTCGAATATACAAGTCTGTGGTCCTAATCATTCCCATGATAGAATAGACTTGGGATATGGTTTTATGATTATCAATCAATGGATTCTCTATTCAAATTATAGCACAAGATATAAATAAACTAGATTAATGTCTTTATTAATGTAACACAAATAGTGTATCTATGAAAGAATAATCAAAAGCATAATATAATATACATGAACCAATGCCTAAGAACTAGGGCACACCAACAAATTTTTCCTTATCTCCAATCATATGGTTAGAGCATCCAGAGTCTACTATCTAATCATCATTGTAATTGATAAATTTATTACTTACAGCGGTAAATGCTAACTCATCCTATGCATCAAATTTGGAGGGCATATGACTGTATCACATGTCATTGGCTCTATAGTTGCACACGAAGCCTCGAAGTCCCAATCTTCCTTTTTTTCATCTTGAGTGTGTGTGGATGTTGTAGTGTCTCCTTCTACTTTTTTGTATCAGCAATCTTGAGCATAGTGACCTCTTTTGCCACAATTATAACATTGATTGTTCTTGTGCCAATGTGTCTTCTCGTCCGCTTGGTTGTGGTTATGGTGAGATCCCCTTTGTTGCCAACTCCCTCCTTGTTGCTTTTTCTCCCATCCATGTTTGGATCTTCCGCCAATTCTCGGTCTCGCGGTTTTTGGATTCTTGCTCTTTTTATTGCTAAAAAGAGATTTATCTTCATCCTTAACTGAGACTTTAGAAATTTGTTTGTCTAAATCCTCTTGATTAGCCAAGATGTTTTCTAATTCATTTAAACTTGGCTCTTTAGCCCATCCACGGACTGTTGTGACAAGTGCGTTAAATTCTGGATGCAACCCATGGACTATAATTATTCTAATTCTTATTTCAATAATTTTATTTTCAGTATCCAATTTTGAAATTTCTTTACATAAAGTTTTAACTTTAGTAAATTATTGACTCACTGTCATGTCGTTTTGTGAGACCGACAGTAACTCGTTCTCAATTTGTTGGAGCTTGGCATCGTTCGATCTTGCAAATACTTCGGCAATAGTGTCCCATGCTTCTTTGGGGATTTTGGCATCTTTGATGCGTTGCAGCAAATCATCCTTCACTGAAATTGATAAAGCATGCATAGTTTTACCGGGTAAATTACATACAAGGTGTACAACCTTTACCTATTTTCACACTTTGGTGTACAACAAAAAATTTGTCACACTAAAGTGTACAGCCAGTCAACGCAAGTCAACATTGCCACATCAGCATTTTGACCACTTTAAAAGTAAAAAATTCACACCTCTAATATGGAATTACTAAAATACCCTCATCCCTTTCAAATTGAAAAAAAAAAGTAGAACTCACTCTCTCTCTCTCCCTTCATTTTCTATATATCATCTCTTTATCTTTCCATTTCTCTCTCACTTGTAATAATTATATAACACTAAAACGATTGCAAGATTTGTCACTAGAAGGTTTGAGTCATTTTCTGCCCTAACTTCTTTCTTCTCAAACTCTGCCATTGATTTTATTTTTTCCTTTCTCGCAGCTCTGCATCTAACTTTGCTTCTCTTGATCGGTAAGTTCATTTTTCTCCAGGTATTTGTTTTTGTAATATATAAATTTGATTTTTCTTGCTCAAATTTGCGCTATTATTGATTCATTTCAGTCAACTATACAATATCTGCTTCATTTTCTGTATTTTAGCATTTTTTTCGTTTATGCACCAGGTGTTCGGTTAAATGTCGATGAGAGTGTGCGAATTTTTTGCTTCAGTATTTAGATAGTTTTTGCTCTTTCTCTATTGTTTGGCTTGAAGTAATGGATTTCGCGCGTAGTATCCAGCAACCTAATGTCTTCCACGGCTGTGATGGTGGTGGTTATAAGTTATCGAGTCAATTGAATTCGAGGTCGAGGTAGAGAAGTTTCCGTTGTAAAGAGAGATTGAAAGCTTTTAGAGAGAGAGAAGAGTTAGAGAGAGAAATGGAAAGAGAGAGATGAGATAAAGTGGTCGAAATGAATATTAGGGGTGTGAATTTTTTACTTTTAAATTGGTCAAAATGCTCACGTGGCAACGTTGCCTTGCATTGACCAACCATTTTTACCAGTTGTACACATTAGTAGGAGATCACCAGAAGGTTGTACACTTTAGTAGGAGATCACCAGAAGGTTGTACACTTTAGTGTGAAAAAATTTTGGTTGTACACCAAAGTGTGAAAACATGTAAAGGTTGTACACCACGTATGTACTTTACCCTAGTTTTACCACACTTGACCTTCCACTTTTTAAGGTCATTTTGTTCCGTCACAAGCGTTGTTTCATTACTTACAATTATTATTATTGAGTTTTTTCAGAGTGTTTACCAAGGTAGACATGTCTATTCCTTATCTCCTTTAATTAACCAAGTTTAGTCACTGGTCAATACTTTCTAGAATCTCGGACTGCGCACTAAAAATACCTCATACCACCACGATCCCAGGTCGCGAACTCCTAGCACTCGGTAACGAGTCTCTGACTGTCCGCTCATACTTGACCACGTACCGATCCCTGACCGCCCACTCTGATACCGCTTGTTAAATATAGGGGACTTAATTCAATAAAGAAAATTTTATTATCAATAACATATGACACAAAAACTCACACTTTTAATTAGGCAAAAAGCATAATTAAGCTCTTAGACTTTACATGTTTTAAGGATCAAGCCCTTGATCAATTATTTTGCCACATTGAACCCTTGATCATTGCTTTTGTTATGGATTTGGTCCTTATTTAACTTTTCCATCGAGTTTAGAAGATGAGAAGATCGATTTGACAATTCTAATGTTGAAAATCACAAAATGGGAGAAGAGAAAATCGAATTTGGACGAATATACTGGAAATTAATTTCTATAATTTCATTTTAGTTTTTAATTTTTATCTATGCTAGTCAATGGGTTCTTATTTTTATTTATCCATGTCAACAAGCTGAATCGCCCTGACGATGTCTGAAGTCCAAACTCGACAAAAAAAAAGATAAATAAGGGTCTAATCCATAATAGAATCAATGATCAAGAGCTCAATATGGAAAAATAAATTATCAAGGACTTAATCCTTAAAACTCGACGTTGCAAGTATTTTATATAAGCATTCTCTCAAATTGGTAAGTATTCTCATGTAGCGAAGGAAGTTCTAGGGGAATCTAAAGGTATCATGCCACCGGGTAAGGACACATCTTGGTGGATCGAAGAAGTGCGACAAGCAATAAACAGTAAGCGAGAATCCTATAAAATATTGGGAAAAAGCAGGAGTGATGAGAACTATGAAAAGTACAAAGAGGCTAAAAGGGAAGCAAAGAAGGTCATACGAGATTCTAGAGCAAAGGTGAATCGGGATATGTATACAAGATTGGATACCAAGGAAAAGGAAAGAGGCATATATATAATTGCCTGTATGAGAGATAGGAAGACATGAGATCTTGGAAAAGTTAAATGTGTGAAGGATGTGGATCAACGAGTCCTGGTTGGAGATAAGGATATCAAGGAACGATGGAAGTCCTATTTTGATAACTTATTTAATGGAGATCGCAGACAAGATGTTGGAGATATAAGTATCCCTCACGATATGATAAATCGTGACTGCATGCAGATAATTCAAAAGGGTGGCATTAAATAAGATGAGATTTAAGAAAGCAGTAGGACCTGGTGGCATCCCTATTGAGATTTGGAGATGTTTGGGAGAGAGAGAGGAATCGAATGGTTGACGACATTCTTCAACAAAATTTGAAGAAACAATAAGATGCCATCAGAATGGAGGAAAAGTATCCTAATCCCTTTGTATAAGAACAAAAGCGATGTCCAAGATTGTGCCAACTATCGAGGAATCAAATTAATGAGTCACACTATGAAACTTTGGGAGCGGGTGATCGAACAAAGACTAAAGAGGACGATGAAGATCTCGAAAAACCAGTTTGGCTTTATGCAGGAAGATCAACTATGGAAGCCATCCATCTAATGAGACAATTAATAGAGCACTATCGAAATAAGAAGAAAGACTTGCATATGGTTTTCATTGACTTGGAGAAGACATATGATAAAGTACTAATGGAAGTACTTTGGTGGGCCTTAATAAGGAAAGGAATTTCGCGAAAATATATTGACATCATAAAGGACATGTATGAGGAAGCGTGCACGAGTGTACGTACCAGTGTCGGAAAGACTGAAGAGTTCCCTATTATGATAGGAGTGCATCAAGGTTTCGCACTTAGCCCGTTTCTTTTTGCCATCGTTATGGATGAACTAATGAGTTCACTTCAAGATGGTATACCATGGTACATGTTGTTTACAGATGATATTGTGTTGATTGATGAGACGAAAGAAGCCGTGGAGAGGAAGTTGGAACTATGGAGACAAACTTTGGAATCTAGAGGCTTTAAGTTGACCCGAAGTAAGACAGAATATTTGGAGTGTTAGTTTAGCAGCAAAAGGAGTAGGGAGGCGGGGACAATCACCCTGGATGGGAGAGTTGTTCAAGCCTCGGATTGCTTTCGGTATTTAGGGTCTATTATCCAAACGGATGGAGAAGTAGATGGAAATATTGCACATAGGATTAAATCTGGTTGGACGAAGTGAAAGAGTGCTACAGGTTCCTTTGTGACCCCGACATGCCTAATAGATTGAAGAGAAAATTCTACTGCACGATAACTAGACTAGCATTGTCATATGGTACGAAGTGTTAAACAGTGAAACACTGTCACATTTATAAGATGTCGATGGCAGAGATGTGTATGTTGAAATGGATGTGTGGTCATACAAGAAAGGATTTGGTGAATAATGCAATAATTAGGACAAAAGTAAAGATTACATCTATTGAAAATAAAATGAGAGAAAACCAACTAAGATGGTTTGGCCATGTTAGACGAAGAGCGCTTGATGCGCCGCTTAGGAGAACTGAAGAGTGGCAAAGGGATGTAATGGTGAAGATAGGATAAGACCTAAGCAAAATTGGAAAAAGGTGATCGAGAGTAATATAAGTTTATTGAGAATTGAGAAAAATATGACAGTGGATAGGAGGGAGTGGAGGAAGAGAATTTATTTCGCCGACACGACTTGATTTCACGATTTTATATGATAGTTCAAGTTAACCCCAGAATCATTTCGGGACTAAGGCTTTGTTGTTGGTGGTGGTAAGTATTCTCATGATATATAAGCATCCTAAGACATTGCAAGTATTTTATTTTATTTAAGAATAAGCAATCTAATCTTTTTAAACTAGGATCAATCAAGTTTATAGGATGCTTATATATCATGAGAATACCCTAACCAATTTGAGAAAGTGCAGATAACTAAACTGCTTTTATCAGCAGAATATCATACACTTTTATACCAAACCAATATATCCTTGCTCACATATAATTAGAGATTTTGGACAGAATGCATAAATGTGCATCTGCATTCAACAAAAGACGCCAGCTAAAGTAGAACAGATACAATCATACCAAGGTGGCATATCAGATTTAGTAGTGTTAAAAAAAAAAAAAAAAAAAAGACTATTAACAGCTCGAGCTTGTGGCAAGGATACTCAAAAACGGTGCAATAATGCAGACACCCAGCATGACTATCAATCTCGAGATTCCTGCTTCCTCCCCCTTTTCTTAGATGCACTCCTCTTACGCGATGGCGTTTTATCATCCTCAGCTGGAACAACGGTTCTGAAAATCAAGCAGTACAAAGTTCAGGTTTACTTCAATCCAATTAACTATAGGAATGTCAGAAACATTTATTGTGACTTAAAACGAAAGAAGCTTTGGAATTCATTCAAATATTTGTTCCTAATCCTCTTGGTATTGGGTTAATATTGCAAAAGAAACAGAAGACCATGGATGAGAACACTGCTGTTTCATATCTGCAAAACAATTCAGTAGCTATCAAAACTATATGCTCATATCTTATTTGTGATGGGCAAACTTCATATTTTCTTAGCTTATGAAATTTGCTAAGCCAAACCCCAAATATAACACAACAGTTTTAAAACAAATTTTTGAAAGTCTCGAAGTTGGCAAGAAAAATGTGCAGTATTAACTATTAAGGGATTTCATACACGCCTATCCATCTATAATACTTAAAAAGTAGTTTCATAGTAATTCGCAATGAGGTTGCCTTTCAAACACAATGTTTGGGTTGCTTAACTCGCAACAGCACCTAGAATTCAAAGGTTAAACCATGTAAAAAGCACATTATAATGCAGAAGAAATACCATATACATTTTTTACCTTCCTAGAGCCTAATATGCAAACACCCTAGTACTCTTAACAGTTAATAGAAACTTTCTTACTGATATCCATTTTCAAGCAATGACAGGGGAAGCAGAAGACTTTTTCATGAAATTCTCAGCAACAAATGATTATTCATTAATGAATATGTACAGAAACAAAGCAGCATATCACATGCAAAAGGATCACAGTGAAAGAGAAAAAGGTAAAGACAGTTGTCTGTCAAAATAAATTTCCAGAGTAGAGGAGACAAGAAATACAATGTCGTCAGTAAAAAGTGCACAACTTAACAAATAAATTAGTTGCCTCTTCAATGGATGACAAGTTTAAGCTGTAAAGCATGAAGCAAATTACTTAAAATGGGAATGAATTCACGTTCCATTTTTCAAAACATCAAATTTAGAACACTGCATAGTTTACAGTTGCATAACCCTAAACTGATAGTATCAGCACAAGTTTCGTTCAGCAAAATCATAGGGGGGAGTTGAGTGGCAAAATAAAAACACAAAGACCAAGGAAACAATTTTCATAAGCTCGAGATGAAATAAAAAAATAATAATAAATATGCTAGCATGTATAATTAGCTACTCACTCTCGACCATGCTCCAGAAATTCCACAGCCCATTTCATAGCATGAAGATACATTTTCTTCACCTGTTTCAAGACGCAGCAAGATAAACAAGTGCATAAATGATCCTAATTAACAACATTATGAGTATAACCAATTTATTTGTGAGAAAAGAAATTAAAAATTAAAGAAATGGCTGGATTTAGGTTACAGTAATCAGAGCCATAAGCAGAAGATTCCAGATATCAATATCGGATGGAAAAGCTCTGATGATAGAGACATGGGAAGACCATCCAAAACCCAACCCTCTAATAAATGATAAATATTTTTTTATTGTGTTATGGACTAAATAAAGATCTTTTTTTATTCTTACCAAAAAAAAAAACCATTCCTAATGATGACGACAACAGCAACAAAGGCTTAGTCCCGAAATGATTCGGGATCGGCTAACATGAACCGTCGTACGAAACTATGAAATCAAGTCGTGTCAGCGACATAAATTTCTCTCCCTCCATTACGTCTTATCCACTGTCATATTTTCCTCAATCCCCAATAAAACTCATATCACCCTCAATCACTCTCTTCCAAGTTTGCTTAGGACTTCCCCAATAAACCATTCCTAATGACATTTTACTTTAATGATTTTTAATTCATATTTGATGTAAGAAGGGACTGAGGAAAGTCCAAAATAAAAGAATGTACACTGACAGCACTTAAATTTCTAAGAAATAACTAAAATAGAAAAGGAAAACTGAATAATAAAGACATAAAAAGGACACAAAAGAATTTAAGATGATAATATCCAACCAGTAGCCTACCCTATAATGAAAGTCCGAAAACATATATTTTCCAATATAAAGAAAGATAAAAGGACGAACGAACGAACAAAAAAAAAAAAAAAAAAAAGATAAAATAAAGAAACTCTATCAACAAACCAAGTAATGAAGCATTTTACATCACAACCAACATTTCTATAGCCATAATGCAGTCCAAAAACATAAAGTGCAATATATATTTTTAAACAAATATAATTTAGGGACCAGTTATACCTCCAATTTGTCTTCCTTAGATAGATGATTTGAGGGAAGTGCACGAAATTCCTCAGTCAAACGAACACACTCACCAACATTTTCAGGTGAAACAAAGTCCAATGCTACCTTTATGCATGACTATAGCAGATGGAAAAATGATAATTAGGCTTACTGGTTGAGCATAATGAGCAAACATGCACGCCCCTAGGGCAAGCCAATTGGCAACAAAAAGCAATCAACCAACAAAGCAGCAAAAGCTTCACAATTTAATTATAGGCTTTCTAAGAAGCATCAACGTCACAAACTTTCAATTAGGATGTAATGAGATTAAGCCAACATCGGAGAAGTAAACAGAACATCTCATAGTTACTTCTGACTTCTGATACATGCCTGACTCTTAAGAACCAAGCCTCATTGTTTAACAAAATCTTGACAAACAAAACTATCAAAATTAAATTCAGGACCAAATTTTCACATTTTTTGAAGCAAAGATTCACCAATTTATGTTACCTTCAAGTTCCGCACTTGATGAGGACAGCCTGCTGGGATAAAGACTGCATCTCCAAGTCTCTGGACAAATGTCCATGGCTCAATTCCTGTACACATTTAAGAACCAATAACTAGAACACTGAATTTGAAAAATGGAATGACAAATATTTAAATTTAGCAATGAAATAATGTTTGGCTCACCATATTCCTCTTTTAGCTTCCTCTTATGCTCTAGAGTCAAATAAAAGGTCTGATCATGAATAGGATGAGCAACCTGCAAAAGGGAGAGAAGGAGAAAAAAAAAGGGTATAAAAGACCATCTTAACAATGGCCACAGCTGCATATTCAGCTCACAAAAGTGCTGCAATTAACTACATGTCCTCATTTGGACAATCAGTCACCATTGATCATCCCAACTTTCATAATCAAATAAAGAAACCTACATTTCCCTGAAGCACCCATCCCAATAAAAAATATCATTTATATTACAGATCCTATATTTCTAGATATGCCGAGCTTATCATTACATAATTATTAATCATTGTGTTGTCGGACAGTTTTTAATCGCAAAACCCATCCATTTTGATTCGATGCGTAATACTCTTGCCTCGATTTGGAAACCAGTCAAAGGCGTTACGGTTTCGGATACTGATGTTGAGGGTCGGTATCTCTTTCAATTTTTCCATGAATTGGATGCTAGGAGAGTTCCTGACGATGGTCCATGGACATTCAACCAAAATGTCCTCATTGTTCAGGAATTATCTGAATCTGAACAGTTTTCTAAAGTTGAATTGATTAATCTAATGATTTGGGTGCAGATTCTTGATCTTCCTGTTGGCTTTCAAACTGAAGAAATATGTAAAGTTGTGGGAAATCGAATTGGTAAGTTTCTTGATTCAGACCCTAAGAATTTTTCAGCACCGCGCCGCAGTTTCCTACGAATCAAAGTGGTTGTGGATATTCGAAAGTCGATTAAGAGCGGATTGAAGGTAAAGCGCAGTGGGGGCGAGTGGCTGTGGGTTCAATTCCGCTATGAGAGATTGCCTGGGTTTTGCTTTTATTGTGGCATTATTGGTTACCTGATATGAATGTGGAAAGACAATTTGGGTCCTTTCTTAGGGCACTTAGTAGGAGAGCAACAATTCAGATTGGGAGAGAATGGCTTAGGGACTATTCAGGGGAGGAGGAATGTTTTTGGAAGGAGGATTCAATGTTGAATAGGGGAGAGAATGAGGGTATCAAGCAAGGTAAGTCTGTTAGCAGAGGTAGAAACATTGGTGATGGTCAAGGCACAACCAAGACACCACATATTTCACTTAGCAGCAATACTAGTGGTTCAAATTCTGATTCAGGGGTGATAAGGGAAGAAGGTATCATACTGGACCCTAAGAGACCAAGAGTTGATAGTCCTATGGATTATATTCAGGATAATCAATCAAAAAAGGAATTCAAGGTGGGACCTGGTTTCCAGGCCCGCCAGGCGGGCAATCCGCGAACAGTTAATGTTTTGATGGACTTGGTTCAGGTCCATAAGCCCATGTTTGTGTTTTTGATGGAGATTATGATCAAGAAAGATAAGGTGGAGTTAGTGAGGAGGAAGTTGGGGTTTGAAGGATTGTTTGTGGTGGAAGGCTTGGGGCATGGTGGTGGTATTGCTCTTCTATCTAAGGAAAAGAATATGGTTACTTTGCTGAATACTGATATTAACTTCATTGATGTGCAGGTTCAGTTATTCCATTATGGCGTTTGACGAGATTCTATGGATTTCATGAACGTCATAGACGACAAGAATCGTGGGATCTTCTTAGATTTTTGTCAACATGTTCTTCTCTGCCTTGGTGTTGTGTCGGGGATTTTAATGATATCCTCCATGTTTCTGAAAAAGAGAGGAGGGAATAGACAAGCTAACTGGCGATGGGTTTAGGTCTGCTGTTACTGATTGTAATCTTTCAGATTTGTGTATGACTGGTCATCCATTCACGTGGGAATCGGGTTGTGGTAGTCAGAAATGGATTGAAGAAAGACTGGATAGGGCGTTGGTAAATGCTAGCTGGCGTAATCTGTTTTCTGGTTCAACCTTGAACAACATTGCAACAATCTGTTCTGATCATTCGGCACTTTGTCTAAAATTCAGAGTATGGATTGCATGATGTTCGGTTAAAAGGTTTAGATTTGAGAACTCCCGACTTAGGGAGGAGCAATGCGCTTCAGTTGTTCAACATGCTTGGGAGGGTAGTGGTAATGGTTCTATTTCGTATAAGCTAAAGCAGTGCACTGCTGCTTTATCTAAATGGAGTTCATCTTTGGAGAATAATTTTCATAAGGCTCTGCAATCGGCAAGGAGGATGTTGGACAGATATAAAGGCAGAATTGATTCTTTTGGGTTGCTCAATTTAAAGAGGCATGCATCATCTCTGTATGCTAAAGTTCTCCAGCAAAAGGAGGACTTTTGGAAACAAAGCCAAATTATTTTGGCTTCAAAATAGAGATTTCAACACCGGTATTTTCATGAATATGCGTCTATCAGGAAAAAGAGGAACAATATAAATCAGCTCAAGGATGAATCGGGGTCATGGTGTACGGTTGGTAATGGTCTTGAGGAAATCATTTTGGATTATTTCTCATCTATATTTCAATGTCGAGCGTCGTTCTGTTGATATAATTCCATTGGTTAATCAACTTGTGTCTGAAGAACAAAATTTGGATTTGTTGTTACATGTTATTGAGGATGAAGTAAAGATAGCTTGTTTTTCAATGCATCCTAATAAGAGCCCCGGGCCCGATGGATTAAATTCGGCATTTTATCAAAGGATTTTGGTCTATTATTGGCAGAGATGTAAGTAAAGTGTGCTCAAACTTCATTGATCAGTATCACTTTCCTTCTAGTCTGAATGAAACTTCGATTGTATTAATTCCCAAAAAAGAAGCTGTTGAACGGGTTACTGATTTACACCCCATTGCATTATGCAATGTTCTATTCAAGATTGTGTCAAAAAAATTGGCTAATAGGCTGAAAAAAGTTCTTTCCTCCATTATTTCTGATACCCAGAGGGCGTTTATTCCTCGTCGGCTGATCTCGGATAACATAATTGTGGCATATGAAGTTCTTCACAAGCTTAAATGCCTTACGCAGAGGTATAGGGGGTTTGCGGCTCTAAAATTGGATATGAGTAAGGCATACGACAGGGTTGAGTGGGGTTTTTTGGAGCTGATGTTGTTAAAAATGGTTTTAAGGAACAATTCATCAAATTGATCATGGTCTGTATCTCAACTGTCAGTTATAAGGTTTTGCTACAGGGGATTGAGTTGGGGCCAATTGTGCCTAAACGAGGGCACCATTCCTTTTTCTTGTTTGTGCTGATGGTCTTTCGATTCTTCTTAAGGATTGTGAAGCCAGAGGTGTATTACACGGGTGTAAAGTTGCTAGATCTGCTCCCCGAATCTTCCATTTATGTTTTGCGGACGATAGCTATCTTTTCTTCAAGGCGAATGTTTTGGAAGCTTCGGTTGTGCAAAGCAGTCTAAAAAGGTATGAATTGAATTCTGGTCAATGCATAAATTTTCTGAAATCTTCTTTGTCCTTTAGCAGTAATACCAGAAGAGAGGATAGGGATATTGTCAGTCACCGGAGGTTCAGGAGGTTTTAGATATGGGCTTTTATTTGGGTGCTCCTATTTCTGTTGGCAGAAGACACAAACCTTAGGTTTTTTGAAAGATAGGATATGGTCCAGGATGAATAACTAGAAGGAGAAGTTCTTGTCTAGAGCCGGAAAAGAAATTTTTATCAAGGCTATACTTCAATCTATTCCATCTTATTTGATGAGTATCTTCCTTCTTCCCTTAAATTTCTGTGACGATATCAATAAATTGTTGAATAAATTTTGGTGGAAATCAAATGGCAATTCACCTACTGGCTTGTGTTGGCAACATTGGGAGAAACTTTGTATACTGAAGATTGAAGGGGGTATGGGGTTCCGAAGTACCCATGAATTTAATTCGGCCTTATTAGCGAAGCGGAGTTGGCGTTTAGTAACAAAGTCTGGTTCTCTTGTTTTAAGGGTTCTTAAGGCGCGATACTATTCCTCTTCAAAAAAATTACAAGCTGGTTTTAGGCATAATCCCTCTTATGTGTACAGGAGTATTTTAGCAGGAAGAGAGTTGATTATCAAAGGTCTGCTGCGAAACATTGGTAATGGGATGGAGGTTAAAATTTGGGAGGATCATTGGCTGCCAGATATCTAAAATCCTAGACCAACTTCTATTCCTCCGGCTGATTTGCAAAACGAATTTGTTTATTGTTTATTGGATCAGCAGGGGAGATGGAATGTGAATCTTAGCCGATCCATTTTTTATGATAGGGGTTGTAGCTTAATTCTGTCTATTCCAAGAAGGCGTATAGGCGATGTTGACTCGTGGTTATGGCAACCCGATAGACGCGGTTTGTATTCAGTCAGATTTGGATATCATCTGGTGATGGGTTCGTTTGATCGGGTCAGTTTGCTTCATTCACAACCTAATTGGAAACATCTTTGGTCTCTTGGGGTTTCTCCAAAGCTTAAGAATTTTGCTTGGCGGTGTCTTAAATTGTGTCTTCCTACCAGAAGCTGTTTAGTGGCACATCACCTACCAATTCATAATGTTTGTCCGGTGTGTAATGTGGCAGGTGAGTCTATTTTACATGCCTTAATTTCCTGTTCTTTTGCACAATTGGTTTGGGAGATTTTTTTCAAGGATAATAGAATGAGTTTAATCTCCTGCTTTGAATCATGGTTTTCTGATGCTTTAAATATCATGCCAATGGATATTTTTGGGGAGATTTTGGCGGTAATCTAGGCCATATGGTCTCATAGAAATCGGGTTTTTTGGGAGAATAAGTGGAGTTCTGCAGGACATGTTCTTAATTTGGCTCGACAGGCTTGGTCGGAGTGGGTTGCTGCTCGCACCATCCATGCTTCAACTGCTCAACAGTGTGCTTACATCGATCACTGGTCTCCCCCGCCAGTGAACTGGTTGTGTGTTAATGTGGATGCTGGGTTATGTTGTGATGCTGGTTGTAGTTCATACGGGTTCATTTTGCATGATCATCATGGCAATTGTATAGCGGGTGTTAATGAGCCATTTGAAAATGTATTTGATGCTTTCACTGCTGAAATTATGACAATTCATGAGGCTCTAAGCTGGCTTAAAATGAGAAATCTTCATATGGTTTATGTTTAATCAGATCAGGCAATCTTGTCTTCGGAACAGGATTTCTCGTATCGGTCGGAGTTAATTGAGGATTGTAGGGTACTCTTAAAAGAATTAGTAGCTTGTTCTATTTCTTTTGTAAAGCGTTCAGCAAATATGGCAACTCATGCTCTTGCTAAAGCTGTCTGTTCCGAGTCTGTTCGCAGTTATTGTGGGACTGTCCACCTTCATTTCTTGTTGATTTGTTAAATGGTGATTCTTAATAAATAGTTTTATTTCAAAAAAAAAAAATTATTAATCATTGTGTTCAATTATTACTACACTGTTCCTTCTTCAGATTCTTCAAAAGGTTTAACTTCACCATGACAAATAACCACAGGTTATTAAATTATCACACTACCTTTGCTAGAAAACAAACATAAATAGCAAAATCAATCCACAAATCACCTTTTGCAATGGGCAGCAGTGAATATGCCTAAATTCTCTGAAGTGTTTTTTTAGATACTCCTCCAACTTAGGAACATCTTCTCTCCGGAATATGTCCCAAACTGCACCTCCGTCATCTTGCTTCTCCAATTCATTTGCCTTAGCAATGTTCACATGTATCCTACTCCCAGAATCTTCCTCTACCATTTCATTACTTCCAAAAAGTTCTTTTTTGTCTTGCTCCGTATGCTGCTTTTTCAAATCCTCTATGGCTGTAAGTTTCTCAGGCTTAAACGTCACTTCAGTTATATGTGTCAAAATATTCACCTGAAACCATCAATTCCAGCATAGATTAACAACTCAGATTAGAAGACCAATTTCAAGGCTAAGCAATCATTTCGGGACCTCATCTTGATGACATAGCACCTATAAATGACCATACAAGCTCTACTATACTGAAATACTGAGCCAAATTTCAATGCTTGTATAATTGAACCTGCAATAAATCATCTATTCGAGCTAGGCAACTGAAAAAAGAAAGAATTAAATGAAATATCCCACCTAATAAGTAGATCCTAGGAACGGGAGTTTGATCAGTCTTGCCTTCAAAAATATATTCAATCAAGACACACAGCTCTTAGGCCTTACGACTACAACCTCTAGGTTGCACGTTAGATGACCATTATACTATTATATAATCCCAAAAAGCACTGACTCTATAGGGTAATACGTAATCAGCCGATGGGAACAATGGGGCACACTTTCCAGTCATGTGAAGAAAAAAAAGATCAAGACTTTCATGATGTGCACCAGATCCCATAAATAAAGGAAGCCATTAGTTAGTAAACAAGAGCTAGATCTGTTTTTCATAACTTAGGTAGAATTCAATATATGGGTATCCGTGGAAGAAGAAACTCCACAACAACAACAACAAAGCCTTAGACCCGAAATGATTCAAGGTCGGCTAACATAAACCGTCATACGAAACCGTAAAATCAAGTCGTGTCAGCGACATAAATTCTCTCCCTCCACTCCGTCATATCCACTGTCATATTTTCCTCAATCCCCAATAAACTCATATCACTTTCAATCACCCTCTTGTAAGTTTGCTTAGGCCTTCCCCTACCCCTCACCATTGCATCCCTTTGCCACTCTTCGGTCCTTCTAACCCGCGCATCAAGCGCTCTTCGTCTTACATGGGCAAACCACCTTAGTCGATTTTCACTCATTTGAACAAGAAACTCCTCAAGAAAAAATAAAGACGTGGGTGGAAGCTCCAGATATATTGATGAAAGATGAACAATAGTGAAGGGAAAACCTTTTGTGAGCAAATAACAAGAAGTTAAAATCGCACAAGATTGCCACAAAGAAAGCATTGTTATCCAAAACGATGCAACTAGATAACAAAACCGGGATTAAAAACAAGACCTTGGGCCAGTTTGTTAACACATTAACCTATTTTAGTTAACATCCAAAGAAAACCACTTGAAGCATTGTTGTCCAAAATGATGCACTAGACAATCGAACAGGGATTAACAATAAGACCTTGGGCCAGTTTGTTTCTGACTTTTATCCAATTTTAGTTTAATCCGAAGAAAGTCAATTGAACTGGCTGGTTAACTAGCACTTTTCACTGTTCAAGCAGCAGATAACTGAACAATGTGACAAGGCAGCTTCTCCAAGCTACCACACCAAATCACTTGAAAAACATGAGCGTTTCCTGCATGCTGAATACATAGGTTGTAGAGAATTCTTCAGTGTGTTAACCATTTGTACAGCAAAGAAGTGAATTTCCGTATACTGATGTTATTTTAATTTCTTTTTTTCTCTCATCTTAAAAGATAAAACGCTTAGGTTGATGACTGTCATTTTTTAGTTGTGGTGCATAGCAAAGATGTTCATATGATGGAAACCGATATTGAAACTAATATATGTGTGTGTGTGTAGAGAGAGAGAGAGAGAGAGAGCTTAACACACCGCATCAGACATGTCACAGTGGAGTTTTGTAACTGAATCTCCACGCCCAAACTCTTCAGCAAATCCATAGGCAATATATGTCTTCGGGCCCATATCTGGTTTCAAAGATTTCTCAGGCAATCTGATAGCAAGATTCAGTTGTCCTTTCTGAGGATGTGTGTACTCCTTGAATGGCAAACAGCGAATAAATTCAGCACCGTGTCGAGGCAGACGCTCATCAAACATATCAGATGGTGGCCAGTCTTTTAATTTCAATATCTGAGGCCAATCCTTTTTATCATATCTACCATTCACGTATCCCGCAAAGAATTCACGAACATTAATGTCAACCTGCATATTGCCATTCAGCATATCTAATTAGATTGTACCTAACAGCAACATTTCAACAGGACTCATAAAATGATATGGGAAAAATAATCAGCACAAAGACAGGAATAAAAAAAATGTGGTCAATAAGGACCCTCTAAGTTTGAAGAGATAAATTTTTTAAAAAAAAAAATTTAAAAAAAAGAGTATGCATGATCATGTTGAAGAGTATTAGAGAAGAAACCAAGCAACAGTTTGGAAGCAAATAATGGAAATAAACATTTGGGTCAAGGTATGGGGACGAGTTGACTAACCCCAAACATTTTTATACATCCGTTTTACCACTAACAGAAAATGTTCAAAAAATGTATAATACTTGGAACATTTTTAATTATAAGGATAACATTTTGAGCCAATAATAAAAGTTGCAATAGTAAGATAAATATACTAACCGCACACCAATCCAAGCATTCAATGGCCTTCACGTCCAAAAGTGTATCATGATTTTCATTTCTTATCTGGCGGAATGCACGCCACATGACCATTGGCTCCCAACTTAAGCCAGTTCCAGTTTCAAGAACATTGCTAACAATCACAGGCTCAGCTCTCATCCAATGGTACTGAAAATGCTTCAAATCCTTCTCTTTGATGTCTCTAGCCCTTGGGTAGTACAAATAATTGTCATCAGTATTCTCACGGGATGCAGCTTTCAATAACTGACTATTTCTGATATCAGCATCTCCTTCAAGATTAAAACATTCACATTGCTCAGGAGGAGTGATAGCCATGTCGAGTCGAAGCCTTTCTGCAACATTTTCTGCTCTCTTTACTAAGTCTGAAACCAAATTTACTGAGAACATACTTTTCAAATCTAGATTGCTCAAACCACAACGACAAAGAATGCTTCCACCTTCATTTTTCTTCCATTGAAAATTTGATCTCTGAAGATCCTCAGTGCAAGTATCAGTTGGCACACTAGAAACTTCTTTAACTACTCCCTCTCCGCCATGTAAATAGTCAAACCCTCTGTCAACATAATCCACAACCTCCTCTTTGACATTACCCTGCAGGCACCCTTCACGGATCTCCCGACAACAAGCAAGACAGAGATCAGAGCACCCTGAACAGCTTCTATGATAATCAAAGATAGAGGTTCTGCAGCTGTCACTGCAACCAAAATCTAACAAGTGAAAAGGGAGAAAAACAGTAAAACATGATCCAACTTTAATAACTACAGAACTTAAGGGGGAAATATTAGAATCACTTACCAGTACATGCGTTCCTCCTCAGGACAATTAGCATTTTGTATGTCTAATTCTGCAGGTGATACACCTGCACAAATGATATTCAGCCAATTAATAAACATCTACGTTTTCACAGAAGCCCACACACAAACGCACTTCAAAACATTAATGTCAGGACGCATGCAGACAACCACGTGAGCAGGAACCCACCTGGTCCTACATAACAAAGTACAGTGCCATAAAAATACATACTTCCAAACAAAGCTGAGGTCGATATGCTTTAACATAGCTCAAAGTATATATCATACACGCCAGAGTACCTTGCATGCTAGCTTCGGTTTTTCTCTCCATCAACTGTTCTTCATTCAACTGCTTCAGGTATGGAAGAATCCATTGGAGCAAATACTTAGCATATGGTACTTTCTTTTCCTCATCGACATTCCATTCATTTAGACTCTTAAGGTACTGCCAGGAATAAGCAAAAAGGGAACAAACAAATGTATGAGGTGGAAGATTAGTTGTAGCATATGCAGAAACACTGATGAACAATTTTTCCAGGCAGAAGAACTGACCTCCTTTGAAGCATCACGCATGCAAGCTTTGCAATTACAGTTTCCAAGACAAACTGGACAAGCATCGGCAACTTCATTAGCTGTCATCTTGGGATACCTACGCAATTTAAGAAATAATATTAAGAAGAAAAAAATGGCAAAAACGTGTTATGCAAAATATGGTCCTATTCAAACATAAATGTCATAATCTATGTTATGCAATTATTCTGCATTTAAATCTAAACAGGACTTAAGCTTTATCTTTTCTTGGATATCTCGATCTAAATAGATTAACATATCTACCAAGGTTTAAAAGTACAACAACAACAAAGCCTTAATCCCAAAATGATTCGGGGTCGGCTAACATGAACCGTCGTACAAAACCGTGAAATCAAATCATGTCAGCGACATAAATTCTCTCCCTCCAGTGTCCTATCCATTGCCATATTCTCCTCAATCCCCAATAAACTCATATCACTCTCAATCACCCTCTTCCAAATTTGCTTAAGCCTTCCTCTACCCCTCACCATTACATCCTTTTGCCACTCTTCAATCTTTCTAACCCGCTCATCAAGCGCTCTTCGTCTTACATCGCCAAACCACCTTAATTGATTTCCATCATTTTATTCTCAAATGATGTAACCCCTACTTTCGTCCTAATTATTTCATTCCTCACCCAATCCTTTCTCGTATGACCACACATCTATCGCAACATACGCATCTCCGCCACCGACATCTTATGAATGTGACAGTGTTTCACTGCCCAACATTCCATACCATATAACAATGCAGGTCTAATTGTCCTACGGTAGATTTTTCCATTCAATCTATTAGGTATGTCGGGGCAAAGGAAACCTGTAACACTCTTCCACTTCGACCAACCAGATTTAAATAAACCTACATTTCCCTAAATAATAGACCCTAAATAACGGAAGCAATCCAAGCCCTAGACAACCCTCCCATCCAAGGTGATTGTCTCTGCCTCCCTACTTCTATCGCCGCTAAACTTACACTCCAAATATTCCGTCTTACTTCGGCTCAACTTAAAGCATCTATATTCCAAAGTTTGTCTCCATAATTCCAACTTACTTTCCACGTCTTCTTTCATCTCATCAACCAACACAATATCATCTGCAAACAATATGAACCATAGTATAGTGTCTTGAAGTAAACTCGTTAATTCATACGTAACAACAGCAAAAAGAAATGGGCTAAGTGCGATGATATTGCTTCTCCAAATCTTGTTGAAGAAAGTCGTCAACCATTCGATTCCTTTCTCTCCCAAACATCTCCAAATCTCAATAGGAATGTCATTAGGTCCTACAACTTTCTTCAATCTCATCTTTTTTAATGCCATTTTGACTTCATACTTTCGAATTCTCCACATGCAGTCACGATTTACCATATCATGAGGGATACTTCTATCTCCAACATCTTGTCTGCGATCTCCATTAAATAAGTTATAAAAATAGGACCTCCATCGTTCCTTGATATCCTTATCTCCAACCAGGACTCGTTAGTCCACATACTTCACACATTTAACTTTTCCAAGATCTGCAATTATATATATGCCTCTTTCCCCTTCCTTCGTATCCAATCTTGCATACAGATCCCGATTCACCTTTGCTCAGGCATCTCGTATGACCTTGGCTTCCTTCTTAGCCTCTTTATACTTTTCGTAGTTCTCATCACTCCTACATTTCCCCAATATTTTATAGTATTCTCGCTTACTATTTATTGCTTGTCGCACTTCTTCAATCCACCAAGATGTGTCCTTACCCGATGGCATACTACCTTTAGATTCCCCTAAAACTTCCTTCGCTACTTCCTTTATACTATGCTCCATCTTAGTCCACATTGAATCTATATCTAAATCCACATTACAAGACCGAATATCTTTTGTGGCCATCTTATCCACAAATTTTTGTTGGTTCTCCCCTTGCAATTTCCACCACTTAATCTTAGTCTCTACTCGTGGTATTCGTTTTCTTATACATCTCCTACTTCGAAAATCAAGCACCACTACTCTATGTTGAGTTGTCGTACTCTCACCAGAGATCACCTTACAATCAATATAACTTTCTACAAGCACTCCTTAAAAATAAAAATAAAAAATTCTCAAAATAAAGAAAAATATGAAAGTATGCTTAAGGTCAATGCATAATAACTCGTGCTATCAAGTACCAAGTAACACCTGAATTAATGAAATCCAAAGTTGTTAAGGGTAATAAGAAAAGAAGTGTCATCTTTAAAAACTAGCAAAGGAACCAATTAGTATTTCTTTTTTATGAACTAGTTAACCTACAATAACAATTCATTGTGTTACCCTTTCTAAACAATTTTAGATATGTTATCCATTGCATTGACAAAATACTAATTATCTAATTGCAATTATCTAATGTTGTAGAAGTCTTGTAGAATTCAATGAACTTTTTCATATGGTATAATAATAGGAAATCAACTCAAAAGGATTTAGGTAAGGGATATTTGTATTGATATAGCCCCCTCTCACACAAGAATGGCTCTAGGAAAAGAGAAACAATACAATAGAAATTGAAAAACAGTAAAAGGTAAATGAATCTGAGGAACAACCTATAGGCCCCCTCTGATCCAAAGATGTAGAGCCAAACATGAAAACTCAATATAATTCTTCCTACCTACCCACAAACGAGAAGGAGACCATTTAAACTAAGTCGATCAGAGAGCAAAAACAAGGGTAGAACTTCAATGCTCTTAGTCTTCCATTTGACTAGCTAATACACTCTTTGAATTTGTCAAGTAGCCAAAATCTGTTCTGGAATTAAAGAATCAGCAGCATCCAAATCCAAATTCAATTACACTGGCAATTCCAAGGAAGATATATGGGGACCCAAAGCTTTCTTCAGCAAGAAAACATGGAAAATAGGGTGAATTTTAGATGTAGAAAGTGAAGCGTATAAGCTACAGCTTAGACAACACCTAGGAGCGTGCTGAAAGCTTGGGATGGATACGATATGACGCATAACGGAATGCTGCCTATAGGGACGTAGATTCAAATAAACCCAATCACCAACCTCAAAATAGACCTCACAACAATGTTTATCAGCCTGAACCTTCATCTTTTGTTGTGAAGAGTGTAAACGAAGCTCAAGTTGCCGCAAAGCTTCATCTTGATGAGCTAATTCTCTAGCAACAGCCTCCAAGGCAACAATTGATGACCTCGGTTTGCGCATCAAATTCTGAATGGTAAGCAAAGGTGTGACGAAGCAGAGTACCTTGCAACTTGAATAATTCCTGCCAAAATCGACTGAGGGTCTTGATATCTGAGGAAAGCCATGTAGGCAAACTATTTCTTTTACAAATACTTCAATCACTTATTTGGCGGTATAAGGGTGTTTCAAAGGGGAAAAATGGTTGTACTTGGACAATCGATCCACAACTACCAAAATGGCCTCATAACCCTCCCGTAGGAGCCAAGGTAGACGCCTTACATTGTTGACAAATACTACATTTTGCACAAACTTTTGAACATCCTTTATCATAACCACCTAGTATAAATTAGGAGCAAGACACATGTAAGTTTGATAGTAAACGAAATGCCCACCTAAAGGAGTGTTGTGAAATTCTGCAAGCAAAGTGGGAATCCACTTGGAAGAAGCAGAGATGACTAAACGTCCCTTATAGTATAACAAACCTTTTGTCAATTCAATGCTTAGTTTATCTTGAGGATTCTACTAGAGGGCATTTATAATGGACAAGAGATGGGGATTAGATCAGACTTCATTAAGCAATTGATGACCAGTGGGCCAGCTTGGAGAAAAGACCATAGTCAAGAGTTGGGAATCAGAATGTGACTTATGTTGGCAAGACAAGGTGTCAGTCGTTCGAATAGTGGTACCGGGCTTATACTGACCATCAAAATGATACCTCGTCAATCTACTCAACCAATTATGATGATCGACAATCATAATTCACTACTGCAAAGGCGTCGAAGGCTCCATTAATTGGTTAGTACAATTAAATGTCTTCCAACAAGTAGGGTCTCCAATGTTGGATGGCCAAAGCTAAGGCCATGATTTCCTTTTCATGAGCGGACTTAGCCAAATTACGCTCGAAAAAAGCCTTGCTGAAATAAGCAATGGAATGTTTATTTTGCATAAGGACAGCACCCAACCCCTTGCCAGATGCATCACATTCTATGATGAAGGGTTGGTTGAAATTGGAAAGAGCTAAAACAAAACAGAACTCAACATATGCTTCAATTCGTCATATGCAGATTGTGCCTGAGGTCCCCACTGAAAATTATCCTGTTTCGTCAGCTAAGTAAAAGACTTAGCGGTTTTTCCAGTCACGAACAAATTTCCAGTAATAGTCGGTGAGTCCCAAAAATCCTCGCACACTTTTCATTGAAGTTGGAATTGGCTAATGCACGACCAAATGAACACTTCTTCAATTTTACAATAATGGCTTGAATATTTCACTCATTAGAGATTGAAAAGTGGAAGGACCATTTGTGAGGCTAAACGGCAAAACCAAAAACTCGTAGTGGTCGTCATGTGTGCGGAAGGTAGTCTTTTCCCCATCCCATTCTCGTATACAAATCTAGTAAAAACCCAATTTCAAATCAATTTTCGCATGAATACTTGACCCATGGAGCTCATCAAGCAATTCATCAACGACCGGTGTAGGGTATTTGTCGGGAGCAATGGCTTTATTCAATGCCCTATAACCTACAACACACAAATAGAATGATCAATCATTCGTTCAGGATGCATGCAGAGTAGAAAAAATCAAAAAAAAAAATCATAATACCACTGTATGATGGAGTTTAGAGGTGGCTGCCCTTAAGAAGCTAATTGTCCCTATCCCAAACAATCTCCACTATCAAGTGCTTGCTCAATGCTATGTATCAGATATTAATATGAAGTGGACCTTTAACTATCAGCTTGAGCTTTTAGTTCAATTAATTTCATGACATGTTATCAGAGAGATTGATCAAGTGGTCTAGGGTTTGATTCCTGGCAGCCCTAATTGCAAACATGGTAATATGGGCTTGTGTTGTGCACGCTTCACGCCCGATGGGCATTCGCGTGAGGGGTGTAGGTGTATCAGATATTTGAGAGGACCTAATGATTTGTTGAACTTCGCTAATACCCTTTAATTCATACTGTTGCCGGTTACTCCAAAAATGCACAAGTTTGGTGTCCCGGTTGTTAAGGACATCCCTCAAAGTTCTCAGCCAAGCGATACCTAATAACAAATCCAAATCTCGCAAATTAAGCACATGAGCCTCGATCGAATAGGTGTAAGAACCCAAAACCTGATTTCCAACTTCACATTTTTTTACTAACGTCAATACAAAAGCCATCGCCCAATTTAACCTTGAGTTGCGGAATGGGTGTAGTTGGAAAACCCATAGCCTGAGCCAATTTATCATAGATGAAGTTAAGTGTGGCCCCACTATCCATCATAACCAAAATAGGGATGTGGTATTAGCGCATCATCATCAGAAATCCCATAGAACTCAAGGACCTTACATTCTCCACCTTCATCTCTCATGGTCATTAGTGGTCGTCAATGGTGCGGTTTAGGTCTTGAACATAACCCATTTTCTATCTCAGCCATGGAGAGTTTACGAGTTAGTACGGATTGTTTACCTTAGGATTGAGAAGTGGCGTGTTTAGGTCTCGAACATGATCCGTTTTCTTTCCACCCAATTAAACCCATGGGTTTTGGGCTTGTTAAAACTGATTGTCTCTAACATGCAACCCATGTGATGTTGCTAGCATGACTAGAGGTAAGTGATGTGGGGCCCACCTCTATAACTTGGATTTGTGTAACGACAACAATTGAAATGGTGGATTCAACATGTCACACTAATTTCATGGCTTGAATGCGCGTTTCAGGAGACAAAACACGTACCCAAGGTTTTATCTACTTACGCAAACCATTAAGGAACACTCCCACAAATTGTTCATCTGGGCAGTAGCTCAAAAGCTTCAATGCATTAAGCAACAATTCCTCTCTATTTTAAAGAGCCTGATTCTTCAACAGAGTTAGACCATTAAACATGGACATTAATTCACGTGGAAAGTTCTCCCAAGTGATTTCTGGATGTCAATCTAAGAGTGGAAAACCAATTAACAGCATGGCCGCCCATACACATTTAGGCTTGAGCCAACTTCATAGTTGAGAAGGTACTTCATAGTTGAGAAGGTTTGGTTGATGCGGAAATACAAATTTGCTTTAGTAAGCCAACCGTGTGGATCAATGTCGAAAAAGGAAGGCAGCTTCACTTTTTGAAAGAGAATGGTTGATCAAAAAAGTGTTTTACTTAAACATGTCACCCATGGTCTGTGGCCCACGATGAGGAATGTGATTCCCAATTTGGTGGTAAACCTACCTTGATTCTCATCTGCAGAAGGGTGTTCTAGGTGGACACTGGAATGTTGAATGTGTTTTTTTGCCTAATTGCTTCATCCAACTAGAAAACCTAGCTTTGAATTCTTCAACATTTTTTCAAGTGAAGTGAGTCTTGCTATATAGAGGACATAATGGAAGAGAGGTCGTGTAGATGTTGATACAAACCATTCATCCTCTCATCTTGTGCGTCTAAACGAGCTTGTTCCGGCTTCCCCATCATGAATCCGACAGGCCAAACCAATTAATAGGAAATGAACTCAAAAGGATTTAGGTAAGGGATACTACAGAGGAATGGCTTTAGGAAAAAACAAACAATACAACAGAGATTGAAAAACAGTATAAGGTAAATGAATCCAAGGAATAACCTACAACCTCCCCTCCCCCGTCCAATCCAAAAATGCAGAGCCAAACATGAAACTCAATATTATTCTTCCTACCTACTCACAAACGAGAAACAGGCCATTTAAACTAATAATAAAATACCCCTAAACAGCCAGCTCACTACCCCTAGTAGTAAAAAGCATAACTAACTTTTAAACAGATGTGTTGTCCTCAATTCTCTTTTCTTTTCTTTTCTTTTTTTTTTTTTTTTGTCAAACCACGAGGTAATCCTGGAGGGTCCGCACCACCACAGATGCACCTTTAAGCCATGTCTACATCCGGACTAATCCACATTCACTGGTTGGTAGGCACCTCAAATGGGTGGGACAGCTGGCCCAAGGATTTAAGACTGATCCATGCCTAAGGTGAGGTTCGAACCCTCATTCCTTGGTTAGGGGTGGACAAGGCCTTACCACTTGACCGCATCCCTTGGAAGTAAGCAATTCTCTACCCTACAATAAGTGCAATCCTATCTCATTATAGAAAAGACGGGTTTTAAGTAAACCCAACCCCCGCATTAAAATCTCAGAAATAGTGGAAATACTTATTATTCAATTGCAATGGTTTAATGTTGTAGAAGTTTAGTACTCGATGAACTTTTTCACATAGTGCAGTTTGAACTACATAAAAAATTCACTGCCTCATGACACAAAAAAAAAAAAAAGTAGGACTGTAATATTCCTACCTCATAGTAGGAAAGGCTCTGATGTGAAAAAAAATGGAAGAGACTAAGCAATTCATGTATAAATGTATACCAGGTACCCAAGCAATGAGAGCAGTAGCGCTTTCTCTTGCACTTCTGGCACCGAATGACTTCACATCCTCTGTCATTTCTCTGGCACTGATGGCACATTAAGCAAACTTCTTCTGTATACTGCAAATTCCATAAAGAGAAAAACAAATCAAGAAAGATAAACAAACAGGCATTATGTAACGACCTACTAGGCATACAATATCACCACCTGCTTATTGCGCTTCACAATTTTAACTTCATCTCCATCATGCTGCATGGCTTGTGAATCACTTCTGCACCCTTTACCACCAATATTCTCCTCCTTTTGTGTTTTCTGACCTCTTTGCCTCCTTTTCTTTCTATTTCCTTCATCCAAATCTCTATTTTCATTAACTGTTTCAGATTCTAAACCTTCCCTTCCTGTGAGTATTGTAGTTTTTCTAGGTGGCTTCTTCTCCACCAAATCATACACTTCAGAGACATCAGCATAGTTCGCCTTTCTATTAGGTCTCAGCATCTTTGAATAACTACCATTCAATCCCATAGAACCATTCTGTTGCCTTGTCTCAGTATCGATCTTCTGCTTTCTACCCTTCCTTTTAGAGGGAAGGTCATCTGGCATGTCCTCTAGCGTTTCAGCAGAAGTGGTTTCTTTGTCTCCATATAAATCAAAAGCCATTAAATCATCCCCCTTCTCACCATATTCTTCATTATTCTTACCTTTTCCATCATTGTCCTGCAATTCTTCACCATCTTCTCTTTCTTTGTCAGAGTCTAAAGCATTTTCTATATGATTTTGGCACGTAACTTTACTGCTACCAGCTGTTCTTCCCACTTCACCACCTGTTTCACAAGTATGGCTCACACCAGCATTTTCGTCTACAAATTTGCCTTCCATATTCTCGGCAGTAACTAGGCTCGAATCTTCTACCTTCTCGCCACTCTGCTCATCAATACCACCGTTTGTTGGCTTCCTAACACAATTTTTTGGTTTCCTACCACGTTTTTTTGCTGAGCTCCTACCTCTGTCTTTATCATAAATAATAGTTTCCAGCTTTTTATCACTACTTTCCTCCCCTGTTCGCTTACTTTTAATTGCCTCCTGATAGTTCTCTTCTCCAATTTTAGTAATTAACTTATTACCTGCGATACCGCCTGGAGATTCTTCCAGATGAGCACAAAATTCCATTGGTTTCTCGTCAATTCCTTTCAGTTTATTGCTGTTTGCTTGAACGAAATGAGTCTCCTGTAATTGTTCTACCATAGATTGCTTGGTTCCCTGAGGCATAACACCGCCAGCCCAAAGTTGAGCCTCTTCACCTTCACCTTCACCTTTTCTTTTCATTGTCTTAACGACAAATGGGTTCTCCTCTTTCTCGGCCTTCACATCCTCGCCCATCTGCTCATCAATTCCAGAGTGAGACTCCTTAATCTGCAAAGCTTCCGCCTTTCTTTTCTTATCACATCTATCTTTGCGCTCCTCACCTTCAAACTTGGGTTCAAGATTTTCCACAAAATCTTGGGTCTCCTCTTTAACCGTCTTCACCTGCTCACTGGTTCGAGAATCAGACTCGTGTATCTGCAAGGTTTCCACCTTTACTTGCTTTTCAACAGCCTCCTTCCGTATCTCCGTAATTTCCATATCCTCCAAATGGTTTCCTTGTCCGGATTTAGCAATAAACTTGTTATCTAAAACCTGACCTTGAAATTCCTGCACAGCAGCACAGTTATCCATCCGCTTCTCGTCGATTCATCTGAGAAATTTGCAGTCTCGATGAACGACCGTAATCGGAAGAGATTAGAGGGACGAAGGAAAAAGAGAGAGGACGTAATTGAAAAGGAAATAAGAAGAAGAGATAGGAAAGGAATGTAACGAGGAGAGAGAGATAGAAGAAGAAACAGTGGGTGGGTATAAGGAATTTTGAAAAGTGGCGCCAAAAAAAGTGATTTTAGGGTTCTTGGAAAATTGCGGAGGGAAAATGTTGGGCGTGGGTTGTGATAAAAACTACAGTATTGTTTAGAAATGAAGTGCAGCTTTTTTCCAGTTAGATATGATAGGCAGCTGTCGCAGAGATTAGGACAGACTTTTCGTGTTCCTTGATTTCCAACTTCCGATCCCTCTGACGTTTTTCATATGAATTGTATACTACCAATAAATAATAGAAAGGTCTGGAATTTGACGCATCCTAACATTCCTTTTTTTTTTTTTTCTTGTCCCTTCTTTTTTTCCTGTATCAAATTAAATATATTAATTAACGTTTTAGTTGAAGTATAACTTATAAAAAAAAAAATTGTGAATTTAACTTATAAAATTTTGTGAAAATATTGATTTAACTGTTATTTAATTATTGATTTAACTGTTATTTAATTATCACGTGAGATCTTTCAAGCATCAATTATATTTAAAATATTTAATTTATTACGAATATTTAAAAGCTAAATTTGTAACATATAACTTAATCTTAATTTTTATTGTCAAAATATCTAGAATGTTTACTATATTAATAATATAGTCATAAAAACAAAGTACGAGACCTATTCAGTTTATCGATAAATTTGTTTGGAATGATGATCCGGGCTCAAACATATCACTAAAAAAAATTCAAAACGTCAAAAAAAAAATCGAAATTAAATAAATATTATTACATGTCTATTTTTTAAAACTAAATCCTACGTTGGTACAATTTTTTATAACGTTGCAGAATAGGTTCATTTTCTATGCTTACAAACATATCTTTCTCTATGTATACCATCATACTATCATTCAAATATTTATCTCCTATCTTGTTACACAAATCAGTCTTGATAATGTTCATTGCTAAAAACACTCGCTCAACAGTAGTCGTCGCGACAGGTAATACCAATGATAACTCAATAAGTCGATAAACTAACGGATAAACCAATTGTCTATTCGTCGCAACCATCTTAATAGCAAGCTCCCTAATATCTTTAAGCTCAGATAATTTTTTATCATTTCTCATATCAAAGATAAAATTGTTCAATTGATTGATCAACAACTATCGGTCCATTTCTAATAAATCTTCCGGATAAAATTGAGCAAGAGTTTTACTTGATCGAAACTTGAAAATGTGTTTCTCGGATCAAGACAACTCATGCATAAAAGTAACTCTGTATTTCCTTATGTGAAACGATCATCCATCTCTCTACCAATAATAGCAATAACCTAATAGACGAAATAGAAGCAACTTAATTAAGCCGAAAACAAAATAAGTATCCTAAATCTATTACATGAATTCCTTTGTTATAAAATAAATTAAAAGCAAATTAATTCACATGAGACACTCAATCAATTTTAAAGTCAAACGGTAAAAAAAAAACTAACCTCATACAAGATTTCATGACGATATATGTGGAAATAAGTAACGCATTATCCTTCACGCCTCGATTTACCACGTATTTTCAACGTGTCTTCCATATCGGACACATCAATAGAGTTTTCAATACAAAATTTGGATACATCTTCTAAGAAATTCTCCCATCGACCATCTCTCATCGCTTGCAACTGTAGCTTCATAGATCGAACTATTGTCATAGCATTGACAATATTCTGAGTCTTTTGTTGTAAAGCTTGTAACAAGTCATTGGTAATTCCTATAATACCTTTCATCAAATGCAATATAAACACAAATTCGAATGACTCCATTTTTTCAAGCAAACCTTTGGCAATCCCTTTTTGCTCAGGAATACTAGCATCTTGATGTACATGATCAAGCACTTCAACAATTGACGATCACATATGAAAACAACGGACTAATGTTCGATGATGTGAACCCCACTGTGTATCTCCTGAACATGTTAAGGATCTTTCTTGATTCTTTCCTTTGCCATAAGAAATTTCACCACTTTCCAAACCATCAACTAATTTTTCATGTTGCTTTTGCAGAAGCATGTCTCGCCTTTTACATGAAGCTCCAACCAAATTCACAATTCGAGATAAATGATCAAAAAAATCTCCCGCATAAGGTGACCATTTTGCTATAGCAACCACTGCTAATTGGAGTTGATAAGCAAAACAATGAATATAATACGCATATGGATGTTCTTTCAATATGATTGATTTGAGACCGTTGAATTCACCTCTCATGTTTGCTGCCCCGTCATAACCTTGGCCCCGTAATCGGGATAGTGAAAATCCATGTCTAGAAAAGAGCCTATCTATGGAAGTTTTCAGCGATTGAGATGAAGTATCAACCACATGTTCTACCGAAATAAATCTTTCTATCACCTCACCGTGCTTGGTCACATATCTTAAAACAACAGCCATCTGTTCCTGTACAGATGCATCTCTAGACTCATCAACCATAAGTGAAAAAAAAAGCTATCCCCAAGCTCAGCAAAAATATCTAATCTTGTCTCAGCTGCACAAGCACTTACCAATTCCTTTTGTACGTTCGGGGAAGTAAGCTGGTTGTTTTTAGGAGCATTACCAAATGAAACTTTTGCAACTTCTTCATTTTTAGCACAATGAAATTCAAGTATCTCGAGAAAGTTCCCCTTGTTCGAAGAAGTAGAAAACTCATCATGCCCGCGAAAAAGCCAAACCTTGGTGTAAAATTAATCGTATAATATCTAACACTACAGTCAAACTGGTCTGATAATCAACCTCCATTTCATGTCTTTGTGTAGATAATATGTGTGATACACTTTGCCTCTGATTTTTAATGTCTGACATTGTTTTTTAACTTCATTGTGAGAGCTACTAAAAGCACCAACATGTTGTCTAAATACATCTAATGCCTTCTTCCAATTGCTAAATCATGTTGTTGTAAACACAGCTAATACCAGAATTATCCCCCCTATTCGTCTTAAAGAGATAACACCACAAACAATATGCTTCATCTTTAACAACACTGTATTCCAACCAATTAAATTCTGCGAACCAATGCTTTTGTAAACTTCGATTTATTTTGTTAATACACCTTTTTGGATAGGTAGCATCAGAGGGTTGATAAGGACCCTTAGCGAGATAGGCCCTCCGAACTTGATCTCTAATATTTGGATCGTAGTTGTCAATTGGAATTCGAAGCCCCGGATCTGAAATAAGATCTTCTGGATTGAACTCTACGGATACTGTCTCAACAACAGGCGTTTGTAAAAAAGTATCATTTGTCGATGTCCTTGGTCTTTTAGTTATGAATTTGTCCATTCTGAAAAGACCAATATGCAAGTGGGGAACCAGAGTTTTAGAATTAAATACAAACAGCAATTCAACTAAGCTTTTATAAAAAACAAAGTGCTGAAACAACAACTATGAAAATGGGATTAGACATGAATGTGCTGAAACTAAGATTGGAAATTGGCATTCAATTCAAGAAACCATCCTAGCATTCAATGATTGAGACAAGATGCAAAAGCGAAGTACCAACAAACACATCAGAAAGAAATTAGCATTCAATTCAAGAAACCATCCTAGCATTCAATCAGCTTACTTCCCCGAAATTGGCATTCAATTTCAATCCCAATTCATAAGCCCCAATTCATAATCCTAATTTCAATCCCAATTCAATCCAAATTCATAAGCCCCAATTGGCATTCAATTTCAATCCCAATCCAAGAAGACTCATTTCTCTCTCAGATATTTTATCAAACATATAAGCAAGCAGCAAAAGAAAAATCACCAAAATGTATGTACTCAATCGAGAGAGGCCGTGACAATATTGGAGGTTGATCCAAAAGCATTAGCTAAGAAAGTAGAGCAGCAAAAGAAAAATCACATTCCCCAGCTGTAGACACCGAGTCGGAGGACCTGTGACGTAAACCTGTAACAAAGCGGTCGAAGCGGTTGTTTCTGGAAAAATTTTAAAAAAAAGAGAGGAGAAAAATATATAATAAGAAAAAGAAAGAAAGAAAAGGTCAACGGAAATCACGGTCGTCAAGTGGACGGCTCGCGAGGGCTCAGCGACGTGGTGCGAACGCCTAGCGACAGCCGACGTGTGTCCGACGACAGTTGGACGCACGCCCGGTAGCGCGGAGCGTGCGCTCGACGTCCGCGGGGCGCGCACGTCCGGCGGCGCGCGCTCGACGACCGTTGGGCGCGCGCACCTGATAGCGCGGGCGTACGCCCGACGATAGTTGGGCGTTCGCCCAACCATGTTGGGCGTCCGCCCAACTAATATTGGGCGTTCGCCCAAAACTTTCCGGGACCCGTTGCCTATTTAAGGCACGGATCCCCATGCAATTGGTGAGGACTTTTTGGGAGGAGCTCCTCACTCTAAACATTTTTAGAGAGAGAAAATCTCTTTTTTTGGGAAAAAACATTTTTTTTCCTAAAAATTCCAAATTTCCTAAAAGTTAAAATTTTTACCAAAAACACAAAAACACCGGAAAAGCACGATTCGTGGAATCAACCGACTTCAACCGTCAATACCGAACTTGAGGTATTATCCGAGGACTAGACTCGTTTTATTTATTTCATTTATTTTATTTTCTTTATTTATCTTTATGTTATAATTTTATTTATTTAGTTATTCATTTATTTATCACGTTTTATTTAATTCTTCGTATTTATTTATCCCGTGTTAAATAAAAATTCGGTTTTGTTTTAAAATAAAAAAACCTCGTTTTAATATCCCAATACGAACCATGATCCGATTAAAAGGTAGTTCGGGTATTAAAAACGTTGTAATTATAAGTTTTGAAAAGATATTTCCGAATAACGTTTTAAAATAAAAACGTCGTTTTAGGAAACTCCGTTATAGACTATGATCCATTTTTGGTAGTTCGGAGATCCAAAACGATTGAACTAGATTTAATTTAAAGCTTTTGAACGAATCTGGAAAGTTTTGGAGTGCTGCTGTAATTCTACCTTTTCTGTCACTAACAGCAGATTGGCGACGGATTTTCCGTCGGTAATCTGCTAGAAACCGAAAATCACCATTTTTACCCTCCTTTCCCCACTTTTTGACATTTCTACTTGCATATATATGTATATTATTGTGTAATATGTTTATAAAAATTATTTTTTTAATCCTATAACTATTTATTATGTACTATATATTTATTTATTTCATGTTGAAATTTAATTCGTTTGGATTTAATGTTATAAGGTAGTATATATGTATATATATAGTTTTCTTTGGCATTTGAATTATATTAGCTATCATAGGGTAAAACTATTTTGGAAATTAAATGTTATTTTTAGTTTTTATAGTTTCCCTTATTTTTACATAGTTGTAATTAGGATAAAAAGGTATTATATGTATTACTACTTTCCTTATCCTATATTTAATCTATATATATATTATTACCATTTTTACTATTCTTACATATATGTATAAATATGTATATTTATTCTCCATTTGGATTTCCTATAGGTATATATTCTTTAAACATGTTTGGTTGGGTGAAGTTGAATTTAATTTGTTAGTTGTTGTAATTATATTCAAGTAAGGATTGATTGAGTGAAAAAGGGGAAATTAAATCACAAAAAGAGAGTTTAAGTTGTTTATTTAAATTAAAGCTTTTCTAGACACTGCTAAAGTGTAAATAACGTTTTCTTGACATTTTTAAAACCATTTCTTAAAACATCACGTTTTAAAACCTTAATTCGTTCCAACGACGGATTAGGCGAACCTTGTAATTAAAATTGTTTTCATTATAAATAATAGAGTTTTGAATCGTTTTCTTAAACGGTTTGTACAAAATAAATTGACTTGTATGCTTAACCACGTTTTCGGATTAAAATTCTTTATTCCACGTCTTCAAACGCTCGAGTCGTTCCAACGGCGATTCGAGTAGATGCCATGTAAATTAACGGGGTTTTGAAACGTACCTAAATCGTTCCAACAGCGATTAAGGTACGAACCATGTAAATAAACTCGTTTTCGGGGAGCGAGTTTAGTGTAGAGTTAACATACGAATCGAGGCATAAGACACACTGTAAATAAATTAATTCTCCCTTCTCCCACTCTCTCCTTTATAAATTTATGCAAAATGGGTGATTCTTTACCAAAGTGGCTTTCAATAATATATGCTCAAAACGGTTTTCAAAACGAGAAAGAAAAGGTTTCAAACGAATTTTAAACTTAAAGAAATATGCGATTAGTCCGTTATCGCCTAACACGCTGAGTAGGAGGCCGGTGGTTCATAACCGGGCGATGTTGGGGTGCCTAGTAGCCTTTCTCCGGAAAGGAGCTAGCCTTCTCGGCTCGTACCTAAGTTTCCCGAACCCTCACCGGTCTCCCGCAAGGGATCGGTGTTCATTTTCCCATTCGTGGGTGGCGACTCTTCCATACTCCGAGCTCTGATCCTGCCGAGCAGCTTGATTCCACGATTGGTTGCTTTCGGCGCCAATCACCGCATACGTCGCCATGAGGTGTCCACCCCCCGGTCCGCCCGGGAGATTAGGCCGCGGCACCTCGTCTAACAAGTGGCGACTCTGCTGGGGAAGCGAGAAATTTGATTCCGGAAGGCGTGTATTAAGCCCTTAACGGGGACGGATCATATTATTTCTTTTCGTATGCATTCATAAGCATTATTGCAAACCTTTTGGGTAATTTCCGCGAAACCTCTAGCGAGAGTCCATTCGTCGCTCGAAAGAGGCTAGTGTAAGTTCCCCCTTACAGTAAGGCGCCAAAGGGTCCCCATCCATTCGTTAGGGGCGAATTTGTGCGGTCCTGTGAGGTCCCGCGATCAGCTGTGTCAGCATATAATAGCCTTAGAAGTTGCCATAGGATTACCCGTTACTATTTTTGACGTGATGAATGAATCAGTTCGTGTTTTCAAATTGCCATGATACGTGTCTAATCCTAAAATATGTAAAGAAAATGAAACGATACGTTAATATATACTCTTAAACCGATATACAAACTACCCCAAAACATCGAAACGATTCAAACTAAAGACGACTTAGTCATTTCGTATGAATGAACTTGTGCGACCCGCCTGGTCCCTTTCCGTGTCCCGAAGAAGGCACATGTTCAGGAAATGCGCTATGACGTAAGCACGTATTAGTATGAATTGGTTTGGTATTAAGGATAGTTATATCTCGATTCAAAAGACTATATTAACGGTAGCCGTTATTCACATTCTTTAAATAGGTTGGGATAAAACGAGATTATGACAAAACGAAAACAAAGAACATTTCTGTTTCGAATGACCCCGTTGTAACGTAAAGAGTTTCGCAAACGTGGCCCGTCCCTTCCGAATAAAAGATGAGCTCTTACGTTATGCCTCGTGTCGTTCTTAAGAGAAATGGACGTGTCCGCAAAAGTGACTAAGAAAATAAAAGAAAAGCAAAAATAAACAAACGACCAAAGTCATTATGTATCTACGATGTATGTCAATCCCGAGAGTAGTTAAAGAAAATGAACCAATGCCGTTGAATACATGCCTCGAACGAGTGTATACGCCGTTTAAAATCACGAAGCCGAATTAAGCTAAAAAACCGCATTATCGCACCATATGGACGAGACTGTGGGTTTGACTAATGGCTCGATCATTTCGACCGTCACCAAAACTACAAGAAATATGGCCCGGTATGTGCGTTTGCTTAACTCGTGCCTAACTGAAAAAGAACGGTGATATCCCTGCTTCGAATAAACATGTGATTCAACGAAACGTTGATTTTCTATAACCACGCTAAGGTGATATATCCCGTAGATTGGAAGGAATAAAGAGTTGTTGTTAGCCGAAAGATTACCGTGCGCTCAAATAAGACTCGCCGTCTTTTTACGTAGCCAAAACGAGCAAACGGATTCTTAACGCTAAAAACAAACACATTACGTGATGAGTCCGTTCCTTAAAATAAAAAGTGCTTTCATCACTGAATGAACACGTGGTTACGTCTCTCGATAGATCCAAAAGATCCCGTCGTAATCCAAAAATCGAGACACGAACCCACGCGAATAAAAGGGAACGAGTCATTGTCAATAACGAACGATTGGACTGAAAGAATAACTCGTACCACGTCTAAAAACCGAGATGCGCTCAAAGGGAGTCAAAACCCGAACTAATGCATCTCGCAAAATGACAAAAGACGAGTTATCCCGAAAGAACAATCCAACTTGGTCGATATCTTAGTCACTGAACGCTGATACGTCAAAAACGAACTGTATTGTCTGATGGATGATTTACTTTTTCGCAATAATCGATGGCATCACGCGTGCCCTGGACCGCAATGTGAGCCCCAAACCAAAATCCTAGGAAAAAGACTTGGACCATCGAGTGTGTGGAGGAATAAGGGTGGAAGAGAGATGTTGTGATACGTGTAATTAGACTAACGTTTGTTATTCTTATCTTATATATCCGTAAATAAATAAACGCACACACCACGAATCATGCATATAAAATCATGCATACATGCTAATGGATGACCGTTCGCGCAGACTTCATCATTAAGCGGTTGTGGTTCCGCGAGAGTAATCGGCTAGTTAGGCAGTTTGATCAGTCACGGATCGTCAGTTCCGAATCAGCAGTTGTAACGTCCGAATCATCGTTGTCCGAATCAGCTCAGTCTTCGGTCAGTATGTCTACGCCAGATGAGAGAATATCAGGGTTAGAAGGAGTGGTAAACAACCTCAACGATCAGTTAACCGCAATTTTAGTCCAGCTGGACGAGCTTGCAATTAAGAGTAACAAGAGTGGCAGTAAACCAGCTAAGAGCATTGTGAGCACGGGTCCCCGTTTTGGAAATAACTATCAGGATGGCGTAACAAGCAGTTTGGGAAAGAGAAAACAAAGGGAAGAGCAAGGGAAGCAGCACATCACTCAGCAAGTGCATGATCTATGCGGGGTAGGCTCTGGGAGTCAGGATTTTTATAACTTGAAGAACTGCTTATCGGCGACTGCTTTGCCTTTGAAATTCCAGCTCCCGAACATGAAGAAGTTCGATGGAACTGGGGATCCTACCGCCCATGTGAACCAATATGTGGCAGTAATGAAACACATAATTCTGACGGAGGAACAAATCCTAGGGTTGTTCAGCGCCTATCTGGAAGGAGTTGCCCTCATGTGGTTTCATGCATTGCCACTAGGAACGAAGAGAGATTGGAAAGAACTAGCGAAGGTATTCATCACCCAATATAGCTTCAACACTATGTTTGAGGTTACTTTGAGGGAGCTAGAGAGCACCAAGCAGCAAGCTGGGGAGTCTTTGTCCGACTTTGTGAGTAGGTGGAGAGCTAAGGCAGCAGTTATGAAACAAAAGCCGTCGGAGCAGGATCAGATCCGGGTGGTAATCAGCAACACTTTGCCGTATGTTAAGAATGAGTTGCGGTGCATGCCTTTCACCAATTTTAATCAGATGTATGGCTACGCTTTGACAGTTGAGGGGGATGGAGAGCCGAAAAGAGCTTGTACTAACTGGACGAAGTCGGGGTATAGTGTCGGAGGGCCAAGTACTAATATAGAACCTACCGTAGTGAAAGTGCTTGAACTTAACGCTATCGGGAAAAGGCAGTTCGCCCAATTTGATCTGACCTATGCAAAAGTTTTCGAACGATTGCAGAAAAAGGAGTCGCTGAAAGCCCTTACTCCCAAGAATAAGACAGGACCTACACCACGGATGATAACCAGGGGGTATTGCGAGTTCCATAGTAACTACGGGCACACCATTGAAAATTGTGAGAGGCTAAAGCATGAGATCCAGGATCTGATTGATAAAAAGAAAATAGTCGACCCATCGTCAGCAAACCCTCCCCTTAGGGTGAGCGCAATTGGATCTGGGTTGGAAGAGAGCTTTGTGGTGGAGTCATTCTGCGAATTTAAGGAGGAGCTGTTGGACTCCAATGAGAAAAGGAATGTGGGAAATGGTTTATACGTGTCTGTTTTGGAGGAAGAGCCAACGGAAGAAGTGATGGACGATAGAACTAAAACTGAGGAAACCGAGGAAGTATCATCTCGGAGGATCATGCCTGTGTTGAAATTGTTTAGTGGGGTAGAAGACCCCGAAGCTCATTTGTATGGATATGTGTGTGCTATGTTTGGGGAGCCATACAAAGTGGAAAAAGTCGCTCCATGGTTCTATCTTTCGCTGGTGGGCGAACCTTCGAAGTGGTTTCAATCGCTACCTGACTCGACTAAGCATGATTGGTCACTGATGTCAAGCTTGTTTTTGATGAAGTATCGAAGAGATAAAACACAGGCAGGGGAACATAGCGCGATGCAAATTGGGCCTATCGAACGTCCGTTTCTGACTGTCAGCAAGTATAATGAAGGGAAGGACCCCATGGAGCACCTGCATTTTTATCTGTCGGCTATGGGTCCTCTAGGTTTCAAAGAGGAGGAGATTACGAGCTTGTTTTGCAACTCGTTGGCGGGAGAGTCACTAGTGTGGTATATGTCTCTTCCGATGAATGTTAAAGTGAATTGGGCTGAAATGACTAAGAGATTCATCAAGAAGTACACTACAGGGGGATGCCCAGAGGAAGTGCCGATGTTACCCGATGAGGAGACACCTGAGGCGGTGTTAACCATGGCTAAGTACAAAGGAGGTGAGAACCCCATCGACCACATAAACTGTTTCCGTGCCTACATGTTTGACGCAGGACTCTATCGAAGTGAGTTGGTTCAGCATTTTCCAAAGACACTCGTAGGAGAAGCTTTGATGTGGCACCGAATGCTCTCGGCAAAGGCAAAAGGGGACTGGGGGTCCCTCATGGAGGCTTTCGTGCAGAGATATGAGATGTACATCCCGTGGACTGGGTCGTTGGAAGATTTAGAAAGGATCAAGCAATTTCCCGAGGAAGCATTTGTGGATTATGCTAGGAGATGGAGGTTCAAGTATGCCTCATGTCGGGTCACCTTGAGCGATCAGGAGCAACTCATGTGTATCTGAAGGGGTGCTATTCCACTCGTGGCTAGAAGAATGAATGGAGTGTTCCTCAGGGACTATGAAGAACTGATAGGTTGGGCGCGGTATGGATCGTCGGACCCTTCCTACGTGAATCCGAACGTCCCTCACGTAATGGATCTGATGGTCATGGATATTTGGGGAAGTTCCTCCGATGAGGATGGTATCAATCAAAGAGTTCCGATCAACATCTGGGATGAGTCTGATGATGAGCTGGAAATGGCTGCTAGCACCGAAGGAAAGATTATGCAAGGTTTTGAGATCTTCAATGATGTTACCGACTGGGGCAAAGGAGAAGCAAGCTGTTTCATCGAGGAGATCATGATGTTAGATCTTAATACCGAGGAGCAGGTGATCACTATTGAGGCCACCATGGGAGCGGTGGATGAGCCCAGTACCTCTAAGACTTATGAGAAACCCGAGAACCCTGTTGATGACAACTAGATTACCCCTTTGTTTGAATCTGATGATGTAATCACCAATACTATCAATGGAATGAATTCTGATTTTGCTTACTTGCTTAATGTTGATTCTGATCATTCCATGCATTCTTATTCATATAACATGCCTACATTTGAAATCAATGCAATAGAAATGTCAACTTTAAATCTTGGCACGGATGAAAATCCTAAACTTATACAAATTGCTCAAGAATTAACTATTGAAGAGAGAAAAGAATTTGAGAGAATAATAAAAAAAAATACGAAACAGTGTTTGCTTGGACGTACGAAGACATGCCAGGAATCGATCAATCAATTGTAACTCACCGTATTCCAATATACCCCGATGCTAAGCCCGTAAAACAGAAACTTCGACGCATGAGGCCGGAATGGGCGGATAAGATCAGAGAGGAAGTGAAGAAACAATTATAAGCAGGGTTCATCGAAGTAATCGACTATCCCCCTTGGGTGGAAAATGTAGTGCCAATCGCAAAGAAGGACGGCAAAGTGCGAATGTCCGTCGACTATAGAGATCTCAACAAGGCTTGCCCCAAAGAATTCGCATTGCCTCACCTCGACGTATTAATCGACAGTGCTGCATCGAGCATCTTGCACACAAATGTTGACGGCTTCATGGGCTATATGCAGGTTCAAATGGCAGAAAAGCACAAGGCAAAGACCTCGTTCACAACTGAGTGGGGAACGTACTGCTATAGGGTAATGTCGTTCGGTTTGAAAAATACTGGGGCAACTTATCGACGGATGGCTACGGCACTGTTCCATGATATGATACACAAGGAGGTGGAAGGTTATGTGGACGACATGATAGTCAAGTCGGAGACGAGAGAGGGGCATTTCGCTGCACACGAGAAGTTTTTGGCCCGAATCGCAGAATTCAAGCTAAGGTTGAACCCGAAGAAGTGCTTCTTTAGTGTTTCATCGGGGAAAATCTCAGGCTATATGATCAGTAACAAGGGGATCGAGGTGGATCCCGACAAGGTAAAGGCCATACAGGAAATGCCGGCACCGAAGAATGAGAGAGAAGTGAGAGGATTTCTGGGGCAGGTTCAGTATATCAGTCGGTTCATAGCACGACTCACCATGATCTGCAAACTGCTGCGGAAAGATCAACCGACGGTTTGGAACGACAAATGTCAGCAAGCCTTGGAGAGCATCTGGACCTATTCGATTAACCCGCCAGTTTTGAGGCCACCCAAACTCAGAAAACCACTTCTCCTATATGTAGCGATCGAGGAGCGATCCATTGGAGCAATGTTGGCCCAGGAAGGGGACACCGGTGTGGAGCATGCGGTGTATTATCTGAGTAAGAAGTTCCTGGAATACGAGCTTAAGTATAATATGATCGAAAAGACATGCGTGGCAGTAGTATGCCTAACGAAGAAGCCGCGACACTATTTTCAGTCTTACAAAGTGGTCATTATTTCCCGGATGGATCCCGTGAAGTATCTGTACCGAACTGCATCCTTAATCGGAAAGCTGGCCCTATGGTTGTTGCTTCTGTCGGAATTCGACATCGAATATGTAACGAAGAAGGTTATCAAGGGGAGAGCCGTAGCAGAATTTCTGGCCAATCAGCCCCTAAGTGTGGAAGAAGAGGAGACGAACTATGATTTCCCCGACGAGCATTTGAGCGCCATAGAAGTTATACCGTGGAAAGTGTTCTTTGATGGAGTGGTTACCTCGAATGGAACCGGGGTAGGAGTGCTACTTATCTCACCAAAAGGGGAAAGGATCCCAATGGCAAAGAAGCTATCCTTCCTTCTCACCAATAATATGGCCGAATAGGAAGCGTGCATCTATGGGTTGGAGTCATTAGCAGCGCTGGGAGCATCATGTGTTTAAATTTGGGGCGACTCAAAACTGATTATCGAACAAGCGCAGGGAAACTGGGAAGTAAGGGAAGAAAGGTTGCGTCCATACCTAGACCAGTTGGAGGGATTGGCGCAGAGATTCAGCGAGTGTCGTTGTTATCACATTCCTCGAGCGCAGAACCAGGCAGCGGATGCTTTGGCCACTTTGGTATTAGTATGGGATAACCCTCGGAACATTGCCTCAAAGCCTTTGGTATTGAGGAGGTCTCACAAACCATGCTACGAAGATGTAATGCTGTTGGGGCAGATGAAAAGCCATGATATTTCGATATCGTAAATTTCATGAGGAGTGGAACATACCCGGCAGAATCAGAACTTAGGGATCAGGCTGTGATTGGAAGGTTAGCTCAGCAGTTCGTCATCCACAACGACTTGCTTTACAAAAGGCACACCGATGGTTTACAACTGAGGTGCTTGGATGCGGGAGAAGCCCGTGAGGCAATGGAGTCAGTACACTCGGGGATTTGTGGGGCCCATATGGGAGGAGCGGTATCAGCAAAGAAAATCATAAGGCAAGGCTTCTATTGGCTCACCATGGAAAGAGATTGTAACGAGTATGCGAAGAAACGCCATGATTGTCAAATCCATGGAGATGATAATCATTTACCAGCTATGGAACTGCACGTGTTAGCACCCGTTTGGCCGTTTGAAGCTTGGGGCATTGATATCATCGGTGAGGTGAGGCCTAATGCATCAAATGGACACAAATTCATCATAGTTGCCATTGATTACTTCACCAAGTGGGTAGAGGCAGAATTATTTAGTAAGCTAGGATCGAAGCAGATGAGAAAGTTTATTGAAAAGCATCTAACCACCAGGTTTGGGGTGCCTCACCACATGATCACGGATAATGGGATCCAGTTTCAAGGGGAAGTGAAAAGTCTCTTCCAAGAGTACGGTATTGAGCATCATAGATCGTCTCCATATCGCCCACAAGCTAACGGGGCAGTAGAAGCGACCAATAAGAACCTTAAGAGGATTCTCGTAAAGACAGTAGCATCGCATCGGAATTGGCACGAGCAGCTTCCGCTCGCTTTACGGGCTTATCGCACGATGGTTAGAGCGTCAACTGGGGCAACGCCGTTCTCCTTAGTATATGGGGCAGAAGCAGTTCTGCCTATTAAGGTTGAGAAGCGATCGCTGAGGATCGCGGCAGAAGTAGAGATTCCTAAAGCGGAATGGGTAAAGAAGCGTTATGAACAGCTGGCATTGGTAGACGAGAAGAGGATGGAGGCCCTTTACCACATACAGCTATATCAAAGGAGGATGGCCCGGGCTTTCAACGAAAGGGTTAAGGTCAGTCCTATCAAAGAAGGAGACATGGTGCTGAAACAGATCCGAATGACGCGCACCGACCCTAGGGGCAAGTTTAGGCCAAACTGGGAAGGACCGTTTCTCATGAAGAAGATCCTAAGCAAAGGGGCGGTGAAACTAACCACGATGGATGGCATTGAGTTCTCCAAACCTACCAATCTAGATAGGCTTAAGAAATACTTTTCGTAAAAAAAAAAAAATAAATAAATAAATAAAAATTCCCGATAGGTCGAAAACCCGCAAAGGGCGACCTATGCAACAATAAGGGACATCCTAATGGGTGAAAACCCGAAAGGGCGCTCATTTGAAAATTCCGGGATAGTAAAAGGAGAGTTGAAAAATCACTGGGATCTGAAAACTGAAAAAAGGCGGGTCCTGGTAACAGTAGTTGTATCTTGAGCAATTATAAAAATAATGTATAAGCGGCTAAGTATTTTTGTTGTTTGTAAATAAATAAAGGCATGAATATATTTGAAGAGAATGATTGGAATTATTATGATCGACTGAATGCATGGTATTGTAAGTCATGAGTTATACATTTCTTTTCCCCACCACCAAATAAAAAGCCTACTGTTAGACGAGGTGCCGCGGCCTAATCTCCCGGGCGGACCGGGGGGTGGACAACCTCATGGCGACATAAGCGGTGATTGGCGCTGAAAGCAACCAATCGCGGAATCAAGCTGTTCGGCAGGACCGGAGCTCGGAGATATGGAAGAGTCGCCACCCACGAATGGGAAAATGAACACCGATCCCTTGCGGGAGACCGGTGTGGGTTCGGGAAACTTAGGTACGAGCCGAGAAGGCTAGCTCCTTTCCGGAGAAAGGCTACTAGGCACCCCGACATCGCCCGGTTATGAACCACCGGCCTCCTACTCAGCATGTTAGGCGATAACGGACTAATCGTATACTTCTTTAAGTTTAAAATTCATTTGAAACCCTTTTCTTTCTCTTTTTGGAAACCATTTTGAGCATATGATATTGAAAAGCCACATCAGTAAAGAATCACCCATTTATGTTTATACATACACAGAGAGGGGGAAGAAAGAAGTGATTTATTTACAACCGTATTTAAATGTTATGTTGTGTGTCTATTCTACATTAACTTATTTCCCCAAAACGATGTTTATTACATGGTTCGCACCTTAATCGCCGTTGGAACGATTTAGGTGCGTTTTAAAACCCCGTTTGATGAAGCTTACCCGAGTCGCCGTTGGAACGACTCGAGTAATTGGAAACGTTAAAGTAAAAGCCTTTTAATAAGAAAACGTGGTTAAACACACAAGTCAATTTTATTTTGTACAAATTCATTAAGAAAGCGATTCAAAATCTCCATTATTAACAAAGAAAACGATTTTGATTACAATGTTCGCTTAATCCGTCGTTGGAACGGACTAAGGTTTTAAAACGTGGTGTTTTGAAGACGATTTGAAATATCAACCAAAATGACTCTATTTATCTACATTAGAGATTTAAGAAAGCTCATTAGCTTAAATAATTTAATCGAAAACTCTCTTTTTGGGACTTATTTTCCCCACTTATTTAATGGACTCTCTAACTATTATAATTACATCAATAAACACATTTAGGCCCAAAAATTAATTTTTCCAAGTGAAGCCCATTTGAAACATGGACTTATAAATGACCAAAAGAAATAAAGAAGATAATATAGGTATATATTTACACATTTTAGCCCAAAAGACATAAAATAAGAGTAAAAGAAAATATACTATCTAATACATATATAAGAAAGAATAATGAAAATAATATATTTATACTTTAAACATAAGAAAATAGTGAATGAAATTCATAAATAGGAAAATAGCCTTTATCACTCAAAATAATTTTATTTAACAATAATTAAGATAACCCAAATATACCCCAAAACTATATATATATACATAACTAGTATAATCCTAATGTTAAAAAGATTATATGTTCATCCCCCAATATCTACTAATTATTTCCCAAAATGCCCAAGTAAATAACATTTAAAATAGAATTTAATGTAATTTAAATGAATAATAATAAAAAAGAAAGTAATATGTACATATCCAAAAAATTAGAATAAAAATGGAATACCAATCTCCTAAAATAATTATATATGTTAAAGTCTTAAAACAATTTGAAAAGAATATATTACATAATTATATATATATATATATACTAAGGATTAAAAGTCTAAAAGCTAAGAAAAAGGGACTGAAATTGCATTTTTTACATTTTGACAGATTTACCGACGGAAAATCCGTCGGTAAACAGCATTTAGTGACAGAATTGACAAATTACAGCAGCACTCCAATATTTTCCAGATTTATTCAAAAGCTTTAAATTAAATCTAATTCAATCGTTTTGGACTTCCGAACTACCAAAGATGGATCATAGTCGAACACGGAAGTTCCTAAAACGATGTTTTTATTTTAAAATGTTATTTGGAAACCTCTTTTAAATAAAAAAACTTATAATTACAACATTTTCGATACTCGAACTACCTTTTTATCGGATCACGGTTCGTATTGGGATATCCAAAACGAGGTTTTTATTTTAAAACAAAACCGAATTTTATTTAACACGAATCGAAAATTAAATAAATACGTTAATTAAATAAAACGTGACAAAATAAATAAATAACTAAAGGAATAAAAATTATAGCATTAAAAAAAATAAATAGAAGGAGAGAATAAATTAAATAAAATAAAGAGTCTAGTCCTCGGATAATACCTTTAATTCGGTATCTGACCGTCGAAGTCGATTGATTCCACGAACCGCGAGCTCCCGTTTTTTTATGAAAAATTTAGTAAAAATTGAACTTAGGAAATTTAGAGATTTTCAATTTTAGGAAAAAAAAATGTTTTTTTCCTAAAAAATCCACTTCCTCTCTCTAGAAAAATATCTAGTGTGAGAAAGCTCTCCCAAAAAATCCCCCTTTTTCACCTTGGGATCTGTGCCCTTATATAGGGAAACGGATCCCGGAACAATGGGCGACGCCCAAAAAAAATTGGGCGTCGCCCATTGTGGTTGGGCAGCCGCCCAACGGCGTTGGGCGCCCGCGCCCAACCCTCATCGGGCGTCCGCCCGACGCGGTTGGGTGCCCGCCTGGCGACCCTCGGGGCGTGCCCCGTGCCGTCGGACACGTGCACTCCGTGGCCGCCGAGCGCGCGTTCCGCGCAGCTAGACGCTCGCACGTCGCGGCCGCCGAACGCGGGCCCCGCGCTGCCAGGCACGTGTGCTCAACGGCCCACGAGGGCGCGCACCGCCAGCGGTCCCAGGCATTGCTCGGGCGTCGAGAGCGTGCCACTCGCGGTGCATCCGACGGACGCCGCGCGCACGTCTCGAGCCGTCAAGCGGGCGTTCGACCATCGTCGTCCGCGTGCGGGATTCCATTGTGTGCCCGCGCCGTGCCGTTAATTTTCCTCAGCTTATTATTCTTTATATATTTTTCAAAACTTCCGGAATCAATCGCTTCGACCGCCTTGTTTCAGGTTTTCGTCGTAGGTCCTCCGACTCGGTGTCTACACCTACCCAAATATCTTTTTCACATATATCCGCCATACATCACGGTAGTACTAATAAAGTTGTAAACCGAAATAATGACGGGACTATCAATGAGAAGGAATCCCAATGTCCCAAAAGACCTCAAACGAATCAAAGCCTCCGAAGTAAGGTTCCCGCTCATCGGCAACTCGGCGGCTCTCCACTGCAATCCGCAAACTCCCCTCAGCAGCTCGCTCGGCTTCCACATCCACACGGCTCCTCTCCTCGGCTGCTCAGCCTCGCTCCTCCCAGTTGGAGCGCTCATCCTCCCTATCCCGACAACGACGTCCGATCTGAGCGTCAACATCCAGTAGCCACTCCCCTTGCCCAACCGCCACGTTCTCCTGTAATCTTCGGTCAATAGAATGGAGGTCTCCCTGTAAAGAAAATAGGAGGGAAGCAATGTATAAAAAAAAGAAGAGAAAAAGAGAGAAAAATATTCATTCATAATCATGTGCATACATATCACTACACTAGGTCATACCATAAAAATATTCACCAGGTGATGGGCGTGACTCAAGTCAAGCCGCATGCAGAAATACGCGGATAGCTCCAAGAAATCCGTGTGAGTTTAGGCAGGCTCCGATAGGTAAATTAAAATTCGATCAATGGGCACAGGCCCCGCTATGGACTGTGGTCTACGGCATTATCAATGGGCACAGGCCCCGCTACAGACTGCGGTCTACGGCATCATCAATGGGCACAGGCCCCGCTACGGACTGCGGTCTACGGCATCATCAATGGGCACAGGCCCCGCTACGGACTGCGGTCTACGGCATCATCAATGGGCATAGGCCCCGCTACGGACTGCGGTCTACGGCATTATCAATGGGCACAGGCCCTGCTACGGACTGCGGTCTACGGCATCACCAACGGGCACAGGCCCCGCTACGGACTGCTGTCTACGGCATCACCAACGGGCACAGGCCCTGCTACGGACTTCGGTCTACGGCATCATCGACTCCGATCAAATGCAGACGATCCTGGTAAAAAGAAGCGACTGCGGTCACAAACTCTCGGACGAGTGATAAAGCCCGAATATCAAAGTGACTGCAGTCACAAACTCTCGGACGAGTGATAAAGCCCAAATATCAAAGCGACTGCGGTCACAAACTCTCGGACGAGTGATAAAGCCCAGCTATCATCAATAAAGGATGCCTGCAATCGATGTAGAGATTAGGGTCGAACGGTTGATTTGGAGATGTGCAAACGAAAGGACGCCTGCGATCGATGTATAGATTAGGGTCGAATGTTCGATTTGGAGATCTACGATACAAGAAAACGCCTGCGATCGATGTAGAGATTAGGGTAGAGCGATGGATTTTGAGGTATGCAAAACGAGAGGACGCCCGCGATCGATGTATAGATTAGGGTTGAACGGTTGATTTAGAGATATGCAAAACGAGAGGACGCCCGCAATCGATGTATAGATTAGGGTCGAACAGTTGATTTGGAGATATACAAACGAAAGGACACCTGCGATCGATGTATAGATTAGGGTCGAATGTTCGATTTGGAGATCTACAATACAAGAAAACGCCTGCGATCGATGTAGAGATTAGGGTAGAACGATGGATTTTGAGATATGCAAAACGAAAGAGTACCTTTGGTCGAGATAAAGACTAGGGTCGCTAGAAAAAGCAACTTTACCTGCGGTCCAGATAAAGACTAGGGTCGCTAGAAAAAGCAACTTTACCTGCGGTCGAGATAAAGACTAGGGTCGCTAGAAAAAGCAACTTTACCTGCGGTCGAGATAAAGACTAGGGTAGCTGGAAAGAGCAATTTTACCTGCGGTTGATGTAGAGACTAGGGTAGCTGGAAAGAGCAATTTTACCTGCGGTTGATTTAGAAACTAGGGTAGCTAGAAAGAGCAATTTTACCTGCGGTTGATTTAGAGACTAGGGTAGCTAGAAAGAGCAATTTTACCTGCGGTTGATTTAGAAACTAGGGTAGCTGGAAAGAGCAATTTTACCTGCGGTTGATTTGGAGAATAGGGTATCTAGAAAGAGCAACTGTACCTGCGGTCAATTTAGACTAGGGTCGCTAGATAGAGCTATACACCTGCGGTCGATTTAGAGACTAGGGTCGCCGGAAGGAGCGTTCGTCTGCAGTCGATTCAGAGGCAAGGACGGGACAACCAAGGCGAAGATCGAAGACAAGGTCGGAGCATGCGGCATGGAGATCAGGTATTCTTCCTCCTACTCTTTACGTGTCTCTTACTTTTATATGTTTTACATTGCATGTGTTGCGTTAGCAAAAAAAACGTTTTCAAAACACACACATCACTGTCAAAATAGGAAAGTAGGGGCAACTGTAGACACCGAGTCGAAGGACCTGTGATGAAAACCTGTAACAAAGCGGTCGAAGCGGTTGGTTCCGGAAAAATTGTAAAAAAAGAGAGAAGAAAAATATATAATAAGAAAAAGAAAGAAAGAAAAAGTCAACGAAAATCACGGTCGTCAAGTGGACGGCTCGCGAGCGCATAGCGACGTGGTGCGAGCGCCTAACGGCAGCCGACGTGTGTCCGACGACAGTTGGACGCACGCCCGGCAGCGCGGGGCGTGCGCTCGACGTCCGCGGAGCGCGCACATCTAGCGGCGCGCGCTCGATGATCGTTGGGTGCGCGCGCCCGATAGCGCGGGCGCACGCCCGACGGCCGCTGGGCACGCACACCCGGCAGCCGTCGGGCGAACGCCCAACATTAGTTGGGCGCGCGCCCAACTGAGGTTGGGCGTCCGCCCAACTAATGTTGGGCGTTCGCCCAACTAAAGTTGGGCGTTTGCCCAACATAAGTTGGGCGTCCGCCCAACTAGGTTGGGCGTTCGCCCAACCTGTTTTGGGCGACGCCCAATCTTAGTTGGGCGTCGCCCAAAACTTTCCAGGACCCGTTGCCTATTTAAGGCACGGATCCCCATGCAATTGGTGAGGACTTTTTGGGAGGAGCTTCTCACTCTAGACATTTTTAGAGAGAGAAAATCTCTTTTTTTGGGAAAAAACATTTTTTTTCCTAAAAATTCCAAATTTCCTAAAAGTTAAAATTTTTACCAAAAACACAAAAACACCGGAAAAGCACGATTCGTGGAATCAACCGACTTCAACCGTCAATACCGAACTTGAGGTATTATCCGAGGACTAGACTCGTTTTATTTATTTCATTTATTTTATTTTCTTTATTTATCTTTATGTTATAATTTTATTTATTTAGTTATTCATTTATTTATCACGTTTTATTTAATTCTTCGTATTTATTTATCCCGTGTTAAATAAAAATTCGGTTTTGTTTTAAAATAAAAAAACCTCGTTTTAATATCCCAATACGAACCATGATTCGATTAAAAGGTAGTTCGGGTATTAAAAACGTTGTAATTATAAGTTTTGAAAAGATATTTCCGAATAACGTTTTAAAATAAAAACGTCGTTTTAGGAAACTCCGTTATAGACTATGATCCATTTTTGGTAGTTCGGAGATCCAAAACGATTGAACTAGATTTAATTTAAAGCTTTTGAACGAATCTGTAAAGTTTTGGAGTGCTGCTGTAATTCTACCTTTTCTGTCACTAACAGCAGATTGGCGACGGATTTTCCGTCGGTAATCTGCTAGAAACCGAAAATCACCATTTTTACCCTCCTTTCCCCACTTTTTGACATTTCTACTTGCATATATATGTATATTATTGTGTAATATGTTTATAAAAATTATTTTTTTAATCCTATAACTATTTATTATGTATTATATATTTATTTATTTCATGTTGAAATTTAATTCGTTTGGATTTAATGTTATAAGGTAGTATATATGTATATATATAGTTTTATTTGGCATTTGAATTATATTAGCTATCATAGGGTAAAACTATTTTGGAAATTAAATGTTATTTTTAGTTTTTATAGTTTCCCTTATTTTTACATAGTTGTAATTAGGATAAAAAGGTATTATATGTATTACTACTTTCCTTATCCTACATTTAATCTATATATATATTATTACCATTTTTACTATTCTTACATATATGTATGAATATGTATATTTATTCTCCATTTGGATTTCCTATAGGTATATATTCTTTAAACATGTTTGGTTGGGTGAAGTTGAATTTAATTTGTTAGTTGTTGTAATTATATTCAAGTAAGGATTGATTGAGTGAAAAAGGGGAAATTAAATCACAAAAAGAGAGTTTAAGTTGTTTATTTAAATTAAAGCTTTTCTAGACATTCCTAAAGTGTAAATAACGTTTTCTTGACATTTTTAAAACCATTTCTTAAAACATCACGTTTTAAAACCTTAATTCGTTCCAACGACGGATTAGGCGAACCTTGTAATTAAAATTGTTTTCATTATAAATAATAGAGTTTTGAATCGTTTTCTTAAACGGTTTGTACAAACTAAATTGACTTGTATGCTTAACCACGTTTTCGGGTTAAAATTCTTTATTCCACGTCTTCAAACGCTCGAGTCGTTCCAACGGCGATTCGAGTAGATGTCATGTAAATTAACGGGGTTTTGAAACGTACCTAAATCGTTCCAACAGCGATTAAGGTACGAACCATGTAAATAAACTCGTTTTCGGGGAGCGAGTTTAGTGTAGAGTTAACATACGAATCGAGGCATAAGACACACTGTAAATAAATTAATTCTCCCTTCTCCCACTCTCTCCTTTATAAATTTATGCAAAATGGGTGATTCTTTACCAAAGTGGCTTTCAATAATATATGCTCAAAACGGTTTTCAAAACGAGAAAGAAAAGGTTTCAAACGAATTTTAAACTTAAAGAAATATGCGATTAGTCCGTTATCGCCTAACACGCTGAGTAGGAGGCCGGTGGTTCATAACCGGGCGATGTCGGGGTGCCTAATAGCATTTCTCCGGAAAGGAGCTAGCCTTCTCAGCTCGTACCTAATTTTTCCGAACCCTCACCGGTCTCCCGCAAGGGATCGGTGTTCATTTTCCCATTCGTGGGTGGCGACTCTTCCATACTCCGAGCTCCGGTCCTGCCGAGCAGCTTGATTCCACGATTGGTTGCTTTCGGCGCCAATCACCGCATACGTCGCCATGAGCTGTCCACCCCTCGGTCCGCTCGGGATATTAGGTCGCGGCACCTCGTCTAACACCAGCAAAAGAAAAATCGCCTTCCCCAATATTAAGCTTTTATAAAAAAAAACCAAAACAACAATTAGGGGGATTAGGGGGTGGCGACTGACCGGTGGCCGACCGACGACGACTCTTCTTTCTCATGCGTTTTGCACCGGCAGTGGAGACTGGATGCTCCTCTCCTCTTGTGTGATTCCCTTGCGTCGGCGGTGTAGGATTCCCTCTGCGCGTGATGCTCGACAATGAATTAGGGATTAATTAGGTGATTTGATGTGATGTGCCCTTATTCTGCAATCAATTTTCATTTAAATCAAAACGATGTCGTTTTGATATAAAAAAAATTCTCGTCCGGCTTCCGGGGCTCGAGCCTTCCCACCCCCTAGTTCCGCCCCTGAATGTCTAATGTGACAGTTAAATAATAGTAAACCAGTTTTTTCAAATTTTCGATAACTTGTGGCTAAAATTAATTTTTTTTAAAACGTTAGAGCTAAAGTTTACATAATTTCATAGATTATGGTTAAATTTGCACTTCTTAAAAAACTGTTAGGATCAATTACAAACCCTCCATCTTCCCTCTCACTATTCCATTTATGAATGTTCTTTCTATTCTTTCAATTCTCTTATATATATATATATATATATATATATATTAGCGGAAACAGAGAAAATTATAAAAAAGTATTTTAGAGGCTTTTTCGCTTCATTGTTATCGTAGGAAAAAATAGATGAGTTTAAATTATCTATATTAATAGTAATTAGAAAATTTCAATATTATAACTGCTATAGCTTATACAAATTTCATCAAACAGTTTCATCAATTCAAAACATTCAATTATAAATAGCATCTCATTTTCATATGAAAATTGAAATATCCATCATTTGAATCTTTTAGAAATTTTGTTTCATTATTAATTACTAATCACTTTGTGTTATTCTTCAATCTCTGACTCTGTCATTTCTTCATCACTTGATGGAGATTTTGATGAATTTAAGGAATTTCTATTAACAGATGCAATCGACTTATTTTATATTTCTAATCAATCTTCTTATTCTTCTCAAAAATTGTAAAGTAGCTACTACTGGTTGGGTGATTATATTTGGTTGATTACATGCAAACTACAAGGCGTGAAGTGGTGGATTTCTAGGCGACAATGGTGGTAATGGAAGCAAATGAGGATAACAACACGCTTTTGCTATTGAGGACCAGTCTTATTTTTCTTCTCTTACATTAACTTCATTCTAATGAATTTGTATTTATGATTTTCTAATTCTTGGGTGATTGCTTACGTTTGTACACTGTTATGATTTTGGATTTGTTAGATCTTTTTTTTTAGTCATTTTTCTTTTTTGAATCAAGTAAGGTTGTATCAAATATGAGAATACATCTTTATGTTCTTATATTTTTTTTCTTTTCTTCTATTAAAACTAATAAATCTTTGATGATTAATTTGTTGAATGTAGGCGTTAATGGTGATGAAAGAGCAAGAAGATGAATATGGTAATAAATGATGAGAGAATGAAAGTGATAACATAACATGTTTTTATTTGATGGTTTTCACCTTCCATTTCAAATTTTTAATTGACATATTAACTATTTATATTTAACTTTTTAAATAAGTTTAGGGACTAACATGATACCCTTTAAAGTTCAATACCAGTTAATTTTTTCTAGACCAGTTCAGCCAATTAATATATTATTATTATTATTATTATTATTATTTATGGAGGTTATTAGCCATATCAGTATCTATGGTTCATGTAAAAATGAATTCAGAATTGCAGTTAGTGAAAATTAAATCTAATATTTAATTATATAATTTTTACATGTAAAAATGTATTATAGTTGAAAAACTAGAAACTAACAAGAGAATTAGTAGTGTATTCTTTATAGTTGTGTGGACATTAATAACACCATTTGTCAATCGCAGCGTTGTGAGAATCGCCTTCCTTATCTAATTAGGGTTTTTATCATCCCTCGTCGGTGTACGAGTTTTTTCTCGAATTGATCCTTTGTTGTAAGTGTTCCCTACTGTGCTGGGGTTTGTGTGTGTTCTCTACGCATTTCCCTGCTTTTCTCCTTGGGCGTCGATCGGTTCTGTTTCACGGTCTTTGTGTATTTTGGTTCCTCGTGTTCGAAATTGGAGTGAAATCAGAATGGAAGGGGCAATGAGGGGTTTAGTGATTGCAGAAGAAGAGCAAGTCGAATTGGATTTCCTTGGGGATTTACCAAAGTCGGGAGATACAAGGTCCAATCTAATCATGATCAGAAGATTCCTCAAGAATAAATCTATTAATTATCCGGCAATGAAGCACAAACTGGCGGACTTGTGGAGGCCGGGAAGAGGCTTCGTGATAGCCAAATTAGAAGATAACCGTTTTTCGTTTGAATTTTTCCATGAAGTTGATCGAGACAGGGTGGTAGCGAGTGGCCTATGGTCTTTTAACAATCACCTGTTAGTTTGGGATGAATGGCCGGCAGACAAAGGCGCCTCATAAATTCAACTATATCAGGCACCGTTTTGGGTGCAGGTCTATGACCTCCCGGTCGGGTTTATGTCCGAAGTGGCAGGCAGACAAATCGGAGACTTTATTGGTGAATTCCTCGAATATGATAGCAACAACAGTATGGGCGGAAGAAGGCAATACATAAGAATACGAGTGACGATCGACACTCGAATCCCTTTGAAGAGGTGCAAACGAATCAAAAAATCCGCAACAGAGGGGGTTTTCATACAGTTCAAATATGAGAGATTATCAATGTTTTTCTATCTATGTGGGATACTGGGCCACTTTGATCGTTTATGTGAGAAGCTTTTTAAGGAAAATACAGATGGCCTTGAAAGTGGATGGGGGGAGTGGCTGAAAGCCCCTTTCCGAGGGGGCGCTGGCAGTGGATCAAAGTGGCTGCGTGAGTCGGGCACAAGTGCTAAAGCAGGAATAGGCAGTAGAAGCGGTTTTAGAGGAGGTTCACCTTCGGGTAAAGAGAATCTGATCCCTCAAGGAGGTAGCAACAACAAGAGTTCCGTTTTGAGAAAACCTACTCAAATACTGAAAGTAACTAACAATCACCAGAACAATACTCCTTTTACAACCGTGAAAGACAAACAGAACAATAATGGGGACGTGGATATGGGACATACAAAAGTAGAGGAATTGGAGTTGATTGAATTGAATAAGAGAAGAAGAGAGGGCATGGAAACTGAAACTGAGAAAGGCCCCCAGACGTGTGATATGCCAGGATCGATTGAGAAAATTTCTTCACAAAGTAGCACTGATAAAACTTGCTCCAATACGAAGACAACGACGAGGCCTACAATCAGGCCCACCGGCCCCCAATGAATTGCTTAAGCTAGAACTGTCGGGGCCTGGGAACCCCACGCATAATTTGTTTTCTAGATGATCTTATTCGAACACACAATCCCAAAATTGTCTTTTTAATTGAAACGTTGGTGAGTAAGAACCGCATTGATTATCATAGTAGAAAGTTTAATTATACTGGTTGTTTTACTGTAGACTGTGATAGTAGAAGTGGTGGGTTGATGCTACTATGGAAGGAGAGTGATAACATTTCCATAGAAGGCTTCTCGACTCAGCATATTGAAGCTACTGTCCATTGCTTTGGGTCTGATAATTGGCGTTTGGTGGGGTTTTACGGGTTTGCAGATAGAGCTAGATAAAGGGATTCCTAGTCTCTCCTGAGGACTATTGCTTGTAAGTCCGATCTGCTATGACTTGTAGTGGTCGACTTCAACTGCATCTTCGCCCAGAAGAGAAGAAAGGTGGTCATGCTTATCCTGCTTACATCATGAGTGCCTTCAATCAAGCAATTGCCATTAATTCACTAAGCAAATTGATGCTAACAGTGAGTGCCTTTACCTAGGAAAGAAGTAGGGGTACGACTCACTAGGTTCAAGAAAAGCTGGACAGAACTTTCGCATCTTCGGAATGGCTTAACAGGTTCACTGATTACACTTGCAGAACAGTTTCAACGGCCTATTCTAATTGTTTTAAAATCTGTTCATTCTGGTCGGACAAAGTGCAGGTTCCGGTTTGAAACAGCTTGGACCAATGAGGAAGGTTTTGATGATTTCGTGAAACAGAACTGGGGCGTCGGGAGCTCAGACACAATAATGACAAAATTGGCTGCATGCTCGTCGTCGATGGAACAATGGGGTAGCGAGTTTCGAAAGAAGTTTCAGCAGAAAATTAAGGTGTGTAAAAAAAGTCTGACACGGTTACAGAACAGAAGCGATGAAACCTCTATCTCTAGTTTCTTTCAAGCAAGACGAGAATTGAACTACTCGTTTTGGAAGAAACACTCGAAAAAATGCTGGCTGAAAAGCGGGGATAATAATACCAAGTATTTCCATGCGTGCACGAAGGAGCGAAGAAAACAGAATCTGATCCAGCAGTTGAGGGGTGATGATGGCGTATTGTATACAAACCAGAATGATATGGGTAATGTAATCAAATCCTATTTTACACAGCTATTTGCTGCTCCTCTCCCTATTCATATGATTCAATAAATGTGGTGCCGACATTACTCCGCAATGAGGATAATCGACTGCTTACTTCTGATTTTTTGATTGAGGAATTCAAAACCGCTGTATTTCAGATGCAAACAGACAAGTCTCTAGGGCCGGATGGGTTGAATCCGGGCTTTTTTCAGCATTATTGGGATCTGATTGGGGCAGAGGTGTTCTGTGCTTGTAAGGGTTGGTTGGACAAGAACGAGTTCCCTGAAACGCTGAATGATACAATTATTATACTTATCCCGAAGAGTGACAACCAGAATCAATGAAGGATCTCCGGCCTATATCACTATGCAATGTTCTGTACAAGATTATTGTCAAAGTACTAGTTAATCGATTGGAAGTGCTGCTTCCTAAGATAATATCAGAATCTCAATCGGCTTTTGTCCCTGGGCGGTCTCTGATTGGCAATGTGCAGATAGCTTTCGAATCCATTCATTACATGAAGAGGCAAAAATGAGCTCGAGTTGGGGAAGTGGCTCTGAAACTGGATATTAGCAAAGCATATGACAGGGTTGATTGGGGATTTTTAAGGGTAGTCATGACTCGAGTGGGGTTCTAGAACACATGGATAAACTGGATTATGTGGTGCGTTTCTTCGGTCCAGTATACAGGTTCAAGCAGCGGGATGACTATGGGCCCATTTCAACCAGCTAGAGGTCTCCGACAGGGTGATCCTTTGTCCCCCTACCTCTTTATTCTGTGCTCAGAAGTTCTCTCTAGACTTCTTCGGCAAGCAAAAATTGCAAGACAACTACATGAATGCTGTGTAAAGGGAGGTGTCCTTAGAGTCACCCATTTATTATTTACTGATGACCGTTTCTTGTTTTTCCAGGCTACTACAAATGAATGCAAGGTTATAAATGGTATTCTGACAGAATATGAAATTGCCTCAGGGTAAGCTATTAATCATATGAAATCTGGCATTTTCTTCAGTTCAAATGCTAAAGCACATGATAGATAAGCAATTAGCTCCGCCCTCCAGATTCACGCCCCTCTGAACATGGGTAGATATTTGGGCCTCCCGTCACTAATTGGAAGATCTAAGAGAGCAGTTTTCCGCTTTCTAAAGGAGCGCCTTCGAAAGAGATTTAATAGCTGGAGTTTTCGTTTCCTTTCAATAGCAGGTAAGGATGTGTTGCTTAAATCAATAGCACAAGTTATATCTACGTTTTGTATGAGCACCTTCCTGATCCCTCGCTCTATCTTAAATGATCTCGAAAAAATGATGAACTCCTTCTAGTGGGGTTCGAAGGACAATGGAAGAAAGAATATACACTGGTTTAGGTGGGATAAATTGTGTGTTAAAAGAGACAAAGGAGGTCTAGGTTATAGGGACCTGCATGACTATAATTTATCGTTGCTTGGAAAAAAATGGTGGAAATTGATCCACAATCCTCATAGTCTGATTAGCCGAATCTTCAAAGCAAAATATTTTGCAAATGGTGCTTTCCTGTCTTCTGAACTTGGAAACAATCCCAGTTATGTTTGGAAGAGTATGTGGAGTGCAAGGTCAGTTATATCCCTATGAGTGAGGTGGAACGCGGGCACTGGTGAGTTGATCGATGTTTGGAAAGACCCTTGGTTACTACGGGCGCCCAAATTTAGAGTACAAATAGCGAGTCCACCATGGATGGAAGGAGTGAGAGTGCAGGAGCTGATGTTGGAGGGAACCAGAATATGGGACAGAGGCAAAATCAAGACACTATTTCCACCACATGAAGGCGAGCTGATTAGAAAAATGGTAGTTCCGCACACCTCTCGTGCAGACAGGAAGATCTGGCAACACACTAAAAACGACATCTATTCCTCAAAGTCGGGTTACAATCTACTGGCCGACGGTCATCACGCGCAAACCTCCACACCGGCTGAGGGCTGGACTCAGCTTTGGAAGTTGAAGCTCCCTCCAAAAGTAGTCTTCTTCATATGGAAACTCTACTCTAAGGTAATACCTTGTCGCTGCGGTTACAGAACAAGCATGCCCAAGTCCCATCTACGTGCCTTCACTGCCCATCCGACATAGAATATGATTTTCATTTGTTTTTGGGATGCCCATATGCTGTAAGTTGTTGGATTGTTGTAGGTCTGAACCCACCAGTGTGCGATTTTGAAGAGGTTAGTGAATGGTTCTTGAATGTTTGTATCACAACCATGGCAATCAAAACCGGACCGATCAAAGAACCGGAAAGGACAAAGGGTCAAGGGTTAGAGGTTCAATCGAGGTTTAACCGAGGTTTAACCGGTATTAAAAAAAATTATGTAAAAATTAATATTTTATCCATATTTTAACTTATAAAAATTATATAAATAAAATTAAAAATATTAAATTTATAAATTCAATCATGAATTAAAAATATAATAAAAATTCAATTTATAAAAAGACTAAAAAATATAAATTACATATTTTTCAAAACTAAATAATTAGTATTATTATTAACATAACATATAAGTATAATAAAATAGTTATTATATAATTTTTTAGAGTTTTAGATTTTATTTTATGAAATATTTAAATATTAATAAAATATTATGAGTATTGAAATAATAAAATAATGTTTGTATAATATTTATAGAAATATAAAAAATTTGATAAAAAAGAAATATAAATAATAAATAAATAAATAAATAATATTTTAAATATTTACTTTTTATAATGATTATATATATCTATATTGTTAAGATTAAACACAAGTTAATAAGTGATCTAGTGGTTAAGCAATCATTTCTTATTCAAAGGTGCTATGTTTGAATCCCTGGAAAAGCAAATTTTTTTTATTGAGTTTAAAATGTAACCCGACCGGGTTAGAAGGTTATGGCTGGTTTTCAAACATTTAAAAACCGAACCACCTCTGACCCGAAATGATGATCGGTTCCGATCGAACCGGGTTGAACCGTTCGGTCCGGTTCGGTTCTTAAAACTATGATCACAACTGATTGGAGAACGGCACATGAAAAACCAGCAACGCACCAACAGGTTGGGTTGGCTAATCGAGGTAGAGAGGTGGTCCGTTGGAGGCTGTCGGAGTTAAACCAGTTGAAACTGATGCACAAATCGTGGTCAACAGCCTTACGTCTAAGGCTCCCGATTTCTCTGATTATGGCTTGATGAGTTTACTGTGTCCGATTTCTTGTGTTTCGTTTATTTTCCCAAATTGGCTTGAAAGCGCTTATTAATAAAGTTTTCACTTTCTCCAAAAAAAAAAAAAACTAACAAGTGAAATCAAACAAATTTATGTATAAAATCAATGATACAGATTTATCAAGAGTTAGAAACGCGTTATTTAATAATTAAATGGGATGAAAATGAAAATTATGAACTATAATTTATCAAGGATGTTTCAATAATTAAGTATTCATAAACATGGTTATCAAAAGTTCTCTTCCATGATAATTATTTCCCAATACTTTTTCCAATCAAATTCAGAAATTACTTCAATTTTCTAATTAATTAAAGGTATGCTCCAAAAATTTATGAAGAAAATTATGATGAACCCTAATTTTTTTTTCCAATTATCAAACACATTTTCTTCTTATCTTTCAAGCTAAGTTCCCAAGACGAATTTTTTCTTTCTTCATTTTCATATTTTCTTTCTTTTATGTGTTTTTATTTCTAATATCATGAAATTTAAATTATAATTATTGGAAAATCTTGACATTTATGTTTCTAAATTCAATTTATCATTTTAGAAAGTTAGGACAAGACACAACATGCTATCATAGAGTCAATCTTAATAAAATATAAGATGCGAACACAGAAATAACATGATATTCAGATGCTAATTTCATGTTATAGAATAGATATGATTCCTTGGTGTATGTTTAAAATATTAAAAAATTGATCCTAAATTTATTTTAAAGAAAGATAAGTTGGTTAGACAACATTATATAGAAAGAAAATTAATATTTCATTAATGAATCTTGAAAACCAATAGTATAATTTTATAAAACAATTATTATTGATGACACCCTAACACATTGAACTTTGAAATCATTTTAACATAAAATATTAATATCATTATATTCAATGATGTGCAATTAAAAAAATATTACAATTTTCAATTTCTATATAAATAATTTATTGCATAATACTCGAAGCAAAGAGAATTTACAAGAAGCGTTTTAGAAGCCTTTTGGATTAGTTGGTATCGCATGATTAAAGAGAATGTATGAGTTTACATTATCTCTAACATCATAAATATTATATTAATATCATAAATACTAGGATTAAAAAAATAGATGAGTTTATATCAAAATATATGAGAAGGGGTAGTATTGTCTTTTCCCGATGCTAAGTGTAGGAATTAGTAGCTAAGAATAGTAATCCACTTTCAACCACTAATCTGTAGGATGAAATTGGGGTAAATTACACCCATGGCTACTGAACTATACCCATTTTCATATTGTGGTCACTTAACTTCATTTCTTCCCGGTATGGCTATTGAACTTTACATTTTGTTACACCGATGGCCATTGTGACCATTGACCAACGTTTTTCAACCTTTGACTCTCTTTTTAACCGGCTGTCTCTCTCCTTTCACCCTTCTAAAACCTAAATTCTCATTTTACCCATATATTCCTTCAACCTACTCTTTTTTCTTCATCTTCATCTTCATCTCTTATAATGGAAAGTTCATTCTGAGAAAATCAATCCACTATTTCACTTTCTTACTTCTCTCTAAACCCTCTATAATTCAATCTTTTAATCAATTTCCCCAAATTTCATCTCCTTCTTTCTCTTCTGTTTTCTCCATTTTCAATCTCCTTTTCCTCACCTATATCTGCAACTCATTCTTTATCGTCTCTGCCAATGCAACCGCCTTCACTTTCTTATTCCTCTCCGACAGAGAACGACCCGGCAGTGACGATCAATTCAATGTTATCTCTCTTTTTCCCACTTTCCATCTTCAATAACTTTCTCTTCTTTTGTAAATTGAAGATCCAACAACCCTTTTCTTCTTCTTCTTCAATTTTTCTAAAATTTCAGCAATATAACAGGTCATCTTCATCTTCATCTTCAACGTTCATTTTCATCTTTCATATAAACACTTTCCCCAAATCTATCTTTCATCTTCATCGATCCAAATCCCTCCAAATCCATCTTGATCTTCATCGATTCAAAAATCAAAACTTGATCAATTTCGATTTGATTTTAACTGGGTTTTAGATTTCATTTGAGCTGTTGAAATAATGAAGATGAAGAAGAAAGTATTTGTTCTTCATTTACAGAAAAGATCCATAGCAAGAAGAAGAAGAGAAAGTCTTGGAAGTCCAAAAGGTTACGTATTGAAGATTGAGTTAATCTATCTGACTCAATACATAATAAGTAAAACTGGTGACTCTTCACTTGACCAGGGGCAGTTTGGTCCTTACGCAGGGGTGGAGGACATTTTGGTCTTTCACTCATAATTAGGGCATTCTAGAAGCAGTCCACCAGCTTATAATGATCACCACCTTACCCAATCAGCTCTTAAGAAGATCATCACCATTCATCATATCCAGACTTGATCAATGGTGATGATTCAGCCACTTGGCTTGTCCTTTCTTACTTAGCCACCAAGATTACTTGTTCAATACACCTAGAAACAATATAAATGTAATAGTTAGCAAAGTTTATTTTTAATGAGAATATTGAGAATTTTATCCTAAGCTCATTCAAATTAATATGGTATCAGAGCAAAACTAACCCTAGAAAAGGCTATCCTTTCTTTCGGGGTGAGCCATGGCCGGACAAGTAGCTCCGATGATCACGTCGAGCAGCCCCTTTCATCTTCCTCAAAACGAAACTCCAGCGCTATCCCTAGTTTCGCAGGTCCTAACTGGACCAAACTATCACCACTGGTCTAGAGCTGTCAAGGTAGCTTTAATGTCCAAGAATAAGTTCGCCTTTGTAGATGGCACCATCACAGCTCCTGCAATCACTGATAATATGTATAATCAGTGGGAGAGATGCAACAATATGGTAATATCTTGGATTCATCATGCTTTATCACCTTCTATAGCGAGAAGCATAATGTGGTTGGACAAGGCAGACCAAATCTGGGCTGATCTGAAGGAACGTTTTGCGCAGACAGACTCGTTGCGCATACTGGAGCTACGAAGGGAGATTCATGGCCTGAAACAGGGAAATGGAAATGTCACAGAGTATTACACAAGTTTGAAAATACTCTATGATGAACTTTCTAACCTCAGACCTATGCCAAAATGTGTATGCAGGACACCATGCAGCTGCGATGCTTTCAAAGTATTGCGAGATCAGCAGGATGCAGATCAGGTTATTACTTTCATTTAAGGGCTAAACGACTCTTATTCGACTGTTTGCTCACAGATCCTGTTGATTGAGCCCTTGCCATCCTTGAACAAAACTTACGCCTTAGCCATCCAACACGAGAGACAGATATGCCTTGCCCCTATCAAAGGAAACGATGGAGGTGACAGCAACATGTTTGTAGGTTTCACAAACACAAACACAAACAACAAGCAGAACAGGCAAAACAACAACACAAAATATAATACACGCAAAGGTAAAAGCTCAGCATTGTGCAATTTTTGTGGCTACACAGGACATACAGAGGACATTTGCTTCAAAAAGCATGGTTATCCACCCAACTATGGCAACAAAAATAGAGGAAATCCTTTCAGAACCAATCAGCCCAAGGCCAACTCAGCAGTGAATCAGGGCAGAGAAGGTGGAGACTCTGGGGAGGAAGACAATAGGCAAGCCAACACAGAACCGTTTTCTCTAACCAAGGAGCAGTATCAGACACTTGTTGCCCTATTGCCACTGAACCATCCGGGGAAGGTTCTAGCCTCGAGCAGCAGTGTCAACACATTTTTCAAGGGAGACAGTTATGGTAACAGCCTAAAACCTAACCTTATCTCATCATGCTGGATAATTGATACAGGGGCAACAGATCACATCATTTGTGATGTGCGAATATACAGCTCATATGTCAAGATAGACAAGTGCTGGGTAAATTTGCCAAATGGGGAAAAGGTTAAGGCAGAGTACATTGGCACTGTGATACTAAGTCCACAGTTTATCTTGCATAACGTGTTGTGTATACCTGCTTTTGATTACAACCTTATTTCTACTAGTAAACTGTTAAGTGCTAGCAGACTGTGCGTCGTAATAACAGGATTAATGTGTGTGATACATGACACCACAAGTTGGAAGAGGATTGGCTTGGCTAAAGAGTATGAAGGTCTTTATTATTTGGAGTACCCATTACCAAATGGAATTTCTGTTTTTTTCAATTAAAACAAATGTATGGCATTTGCGCTTCGGCCATCCCTCTTATGAGAGATTGAAAGGCCTAAGCATATCATGTAATGATTTTGATTCCCACAAAGCAATACCATGTGATGTTTGCCAGAAAGCTAAGCAAAAGAAAATTCCCTTTTCACTAAGTCATAGCCTAGCCAAAGAATGTTTTGACCTTGTACACATGGACATATGGGGTCCGGCACAGGAATCACATTCTAACAAACGTTATTTTTTTAACCATTCTTGACGACCACTGCAGGTATACATGGATCACGTTAATGCAAACAAAAGGTGAAGCAAGCACAGCAGTACAACAATTCTGCAACTATGTTAACAGACAATTTAACAAAAATGTCAATGTAATACGGACAGATAACGACCCTGAGTTCATCATGAAGGATTTTTTTTCGAGAAATGGAATTACACACCAAACTTCATGTCCAGAAACACCACAACAGAACGACAGAGTTGAAAGGAAACATCAAGACATTATGAACACTACCAGGGCACTCATTTTTCAAAGCTCGTTACCAAAGGAGTATTGGCCAGAGGCAGTCAGCCATGCTGTCTACCTCATAAACAGGCTGCCATCACAGCCTATTCAAGGGCAAACGCCATATGAGCGTGTATATGGCACAGTAGCAGATCTCGAGGAATTAAGGGTGTTTGGATGTTTGGCATATGCCTCCACTCTGGACAGGCATAAGAGCAAATTCACCGAAAGAGCAATCAAGTGTGCATTCATGGGCTACAAACATGGCACAAAGGGATTCAGGCTTTTAAATCTAACAGATAATGTGTTTTTCTTTTCCAGGAATGTGAGATTTTTCGAACAATACTTTCCTTTCTCAGAAAAGGATCAAACGACAGAAACACCATATTGCAGCGAAGAGGAACTAGACTCCCTACATATGGCATCTATCAATGAAGAAGATGATGAACATGACAACACAGGAGAGCAAAACACATTATCAGAAACAACACAGCATGTTGATGCAATTCAGACAAATGATGAAAGCCATGAAATCCCGGAACAAATCGAAACAACAGTACAACACAATCAGCCAAATACCACAAGACCTCAAAGGACAAGGAAAGTTCCAACCTATCTCAGGGACTATCACCTTGCACTAGCACAAAGCTCCACTTTGCCTTGCCTCACAAACTCTCCGCATTCATTATCCAAACACCTCTCCTATGACAAGCTCTCTCCGGCAAAAAGGGCATTCACGATCAACCTCACTTGTCACAGGGAACCTACAACATATCAGGAGGCACAGTCAGACAAAAATTAGGTAGAAGCCATGCAAACAGAGTTAACAGCCTTAAAAAATAATCACATATGGGACATAGTGCCATTACCTGCTGGTAAAAGACCCATAGGCTGCAGATGGGTTTACAAAATCAAGCACAACGCAGATGGAAGTGTGGCTCGATTCAAAGCTAGGCTGGTGGCAAAGGGGTACACCCAGCAGGAAGGCGTGGACTTCACAGCCACCTTTGCACCTGTAGCAAAATTTACAACGATTAGAACTCTTTTGACACTTGCTATTGCATAAAAATGGCACATTCATCAACTGGATATTGATAATGCATACTTACACGGAGAGTTATGCGAGGATGTGTACATGGTGATGCCGCCTGGGATGGGTGACACTCAACGAGTATGCAAGCTCAACAAAGCCCTTTACGGGCTTCGTCAAGCAGGGAGGCAATGGAATGCAAAATTATCAGCCACCATCAAAGCACTGGGTTTTGCTCAATCTGTAGCGGATCCATCCTTGTTTACCAAAAGCGAAGGTGGTAGTATGACCACATTATTAATATATGTGGATGATGTTATTCTCGCAGGAAACGACATGCAAGCCATCGCTTCGGTCAAAAAACACCTGGATGAGGCTTTTAGCATCAAGGACTTGGGGGCCATACACTATTTTCTTGGCTTTGAATTTTCTCGCAACCAGCAGGGGCTCCACATGTCACAAGAAAATACACATTAGAATTGTTACAGGACATGGGGTTCATCGACTGTAAACCAGCCTCATCCCCAGCCTTACCAAACCTCAAGCCCAACAAAAATGAAAAGCCACTTCCATCAGATACACCATATAGACAACTCATAGGAAAGCTACTGTATTTAACCCATACAAGACCAGACATCACACATATAGTAAATCAGTTATCCTAACACCTCACACAGCCAACCACCGAAGACCAAAATAGAGCTGAACAAGTGTTACGTTACCTGAAGGGGACCATAGGTCTTGGGTTGTTTTTTCCTGCATGCAACAACTTGCATCTGCAAGCTTTTACCGATTCAGACTGGGCCACTTGCCCAGAGACCCGAAGATCAGTTACCGGCTATGTGGTGTTTCTCGAATCGGCCGTAATCTCCTGAAAGTCGAAAAAACAGAACACCGTCTCCAGATCTTCCTCGGAAGCCGAATATAGAGCAATGGCTTCGACATCATGCGAGCTCCACTGGCTCACTAATCTCTTACGAGATCTGGGTGCACCGCCGTCCACGGCATCCCTTCTCTTTTGTGACAACACATCGGCGATGCACATAGCACAAAATCCAGTTTTTCACGAACGAACGAAACACATAGACATAGATTGTCATGTGATCCGTGAACGCGTTCAAACGGGGCTCATCAGGTTGATGCCAATTCCTTCTGCGTTACAGTTAGCAGATCTGTTTACGAAGGCCCAACATTCTCCGCAATTGAGATTTCTAGTAAGCAAACTAGGCTTGAAGAGTTTGTATCAAGCTTAGTTTGAGGAAGGGTGTTGAAATAATGAAGATGAAGAAGAAAGTATTTGTTCTTCATTTACAGAAAAGATCCATAGCAAGAAGAAGAAGAGAAAGTCTTGGAAGTCCAAAAGGTTACGTATTGAAGATTGAGTTAATCTATCTGACTCAATACATAATAAGTAAAACTGGTGACTCTTCACTTGACCAGGGGCAGTTTGGTCCTTACGCAGGGGTGGAGGACATTTTGGTCTTTCACTCATAATTAGGGCATTCTAGAAGCAGTCCACCAGCTTATAATGATCACCACCTTACCCAATCAGCTCTTAAGAAGATCATCACCATTCATCATATCCAGACTTGATCAATGGTGATGATTCAGCCACTTGGCTTGTCCTTTCTTACTTAGCCACCAAGATTACTTGTTCAATACACCTAGAAACAATATAAATGTAATAGTTAGCAAAGTTTATTTTTAATGAGAATATTGAGAATTTTATCCTAAGCTCATTCAAATTAATATGAGCCGAAGAAGAAAGAGATAGAGGAATGAAGGAGTTAGAGAAATAAAATGGTTTGAGGGAGAGATTTGACCATGGAGATGGAGGAGAAGAAAGAGAAGGTCAAAATTGATATTTTAAGTTTTAGAATAAGAGAAGGAGAAAGACAGCCGGTTAAAAGGAGGATCTAAGGTTGAAAACGTTGGTCAACGGTCACAATGATCACTGGTGTAACAAAATGTAAAGTTTAATGGCCTCATCAGAAAGAAATGAAGTTGAGTGACCACAATGTGAACATGGGTATAGTTCACTGGCCATGGGTGTAATTTAACCGATGAAATATATATAACTTGAAAAATATATATAAATAAAAAACTTTAAAAAATATATTTTACTAATTACAACACACAGAAAAGAACGGGTGGACGATCGACTGATCTGATAACTGAGAAATATGGCGTCGTCGAAAGGGCGAGAGGATAGTCCGGCGGTGAGAGTAGCAGAGATGGAAAAGATGAGCGCAGAGCAACTAAAAGCCTTCAAAGAGCAATCGGATCTCGAAGTTAATTTGTTACAAGACAGTCTCAATAACATTCGCACTGCTACCACCCGCCTCGAGATTGCGTCCTCTGCCCTTAATGATCTCTCCCTCCGTCCTCAAGGTCTTTCTCTTTTCCTTAACTTCCCCCACTTCCTCTATCGATTATTTCATTTTATTTTACAACACAGTCAAATAATATTTGCAATTTCAGGGAAGAAAATGTTGGTGCCTCTTACTGCATCGCTTTATGTTCCCGGAACCCTCGATGATGCAGATAAAGTACTTGTAGATATCGGCACTGGCTACTTTGTTGAGGTTTTCTTCATTTTATTTCGTTTCTTTTTATTAGTTCTGTACTGAGTTTGTTATTCCGTATTTGATTATTTTTTCTTTGGGTTTAATACTAGAAAACAATGACTGAAGGAAAAGATTACTGCGACCGCAAGATCAACTTGCTGAAATCTAATTTTGATCAACTCATTGAGGTATCCATCTATTAAATCTTTTGTTATGTTTTGATAGTGGCTGTTTATGTATGAAGATATTTGAATATATGAACTTAGAGAGAAAATCTAGGAAGACATTAGAGCTAGTGGAAATTGAGTAGCATTTTCTTTAAGATGTTTAGTCATTGTCTTCCAATTGAATGCAAGGAATAGACTACGTGATGCATTCATATATTGATTTTCCAAGCTTGTAAGATTGCAGGAACTATTTGTTAATTATTCAATCTTCGTGGTAATTTCTGATGGTTTGTATCTCAAATTCCAATTTTTCGCTTCAAACTTTAATATAAGAACTTGAATTTTTAAAGGAGGAGAAGAAACATATTTAAATTAATTACTTTAAAATAAGAACTTGAATTTGTAAAGGAGGAGAAGAAACATATTTAAATTAATTATTAGTGAATATTATCTGTTTGCTTTAGGGCGGCCCGGTCGCACTACGCGTCCCCGCTGAGCGAGGGTCCAGGGAGGGGTCCCACCACAAGGGTGTACTGGGGGCAAGCCTTCCCCTGCCAATTTATTTTTGGCAAGAGGCCGCTCCTAAGACTCGAACCCGTGACCTCTTGGTCACACGACAACAACGTTTACCGTTGCGCCAAGGCTCGCCCTCTTATCTGTTTGCTTTAGGAATTTAAAAAATTTTAATCGACCTTTTTCATTCTGACTAATGAAGTAATATAAAATTGATAAAAAAATCTTTTATCTAGACATCAATGCTTGTGAAGATTTACCCTAAATTCAGCCTGAAGAGGGCATACTCTATGCACTAGAGTAAGCACCGGTCCTCTATTGAGTTGAAGTGAGAAGGCATCTTAGAGATGTGTTTCATTTGTGGCTTAAGACATAAAAGGAGCATGGGAGAGAAACCTCCACTATCATAGAGTTCTCTCTGAGTCAAGGTTACGATAACTACTAGGAAGTTATCTGTCAGCCTCTGGTGTTGATGCACAGTATGCCTCTGGGAACATCATGAAAACCATGCTTACCAACACTTCCAAAATTGTAACTGTTTAGGGAAGCAAAATAATATTACAACGAGTTGGTAATAGAAGTAAGGTTTGCTGAATTAGATACTCAAGCTATTGCCACTTTTGTAGAGACAAGTAAAATGGTAGTCTTAAGTTCATTAAACTTGTTGGGTTCCCCACTTTATAGACTTTTTGCATGGACCTTTTAATATAAGATTCATACACTATGGATATGTGCATAACTTGTTATTGAATTTCATATGAAATTACTAGTTTTTAAAATTATTGTTATTGCAGTGTTGTGATGAGGGCGAGCCTTGACACAATGGTAAACGTTGTTGTTGGGTTCGAGTCTTAGGAGCGGCCTCTTGTCAAAAAATTTGGCAGGGGAAGGCTTGCCCCCAGTACACCCTTGTGGTGGGACCCCTCCCCGGACCCTTGCTTAGCGGGGACGCGTAATGCACCGGGCCGCCCTTTTGTAGTGTTGTGATGTTTTTAGTTTGTCATGAATGCTGTCATGTAGAATCTTTTTGTCAGCCATATGAATCAATACTAGTTATAGAATTGCATGAGAAAGAAAATTTTGAAGATGGACAAAATATGGTGAAAAACACTAAATTTTCTTGTAATTGATCGTGTACTACCTACTTGTTGCCATATTCTATACTATAAAAATTTACCAGTAATAAAAGTTTCTAAAATGGACAAAATATGGGGAAAAATACTGAAATTTCTGCAAAAGAATTATTTTATATTTTACGTACCTAAATTGTACTTGAAAGTTGAAACATAGTTTTCTTAATTTTGTGAAAACATTCAGTGATAATTTTCAATGCGGCCACTCTGGTTTCTTCTTTTTTGTGGTATCCTTTTCTTCGCTTTTATTTTTCTTTCTATTGTTCTCATTTTTTGTTCCTTTTACCTTCTGCCAAGTCTGTTTATTCTTGAAAGCTTTTGACATTTTTCTTACTGATAGCCATAAAACGTATCTACTCCTAAGAGCAAGTGAACTCTATCGTTATAAAGTAGTAAACGTTCCTAAGAATGGTATTGATCCCACATAGACTAGTTTCCTATTCCTTACTCGACTAAAATCCTATGTTAACTAATGAATTGATTAAGAAGTTTGTTGTTTTAATTAATCTAATTAAATATAAAAGCAGTGATTTAATACTTGGTAGTTCTATGAATGAATGAGAGGCTGAGATATAAGGATCCCTATGTCTAGCTCCTATGGTGTCAAGTTAAGTAGTGATGTGACAAAGATATAACTCTAAAAGACGGTAACTTTCCTTAAGAAGTAAATAACCTCGACCTAAGATTATCAACTCTATTCCTAATTCCTTAGACCGATGCTTGATTAGGCAAAATCTCTAAGTTACTAGAAAGCATGAATATTAATGAAAGCTAAAGCTAAGCCGTGACTTAGACTACAAAGCCGCACTATCCGATTAGGGTATAGGAAAAGTTAGGGTTGTTTGGTTGAATTGATTACTTGATTAGGTTTCACAATCCAACACCTATACCAATTGCTTGATTTGGTTTCTTTTCTTAGTATAGACAATAATTCCTAACTTAATATTTTTTAGTTAATTTCTTTTCACAACACAATTTAAACGTTAACTTGATTTAAACCATATTCGCTAAACATAATTCACCTTTAATCTCAGCCAAATGGTGGTTTAGTTCATGATGGAACTAAAACACAGATTGGGGATAAGATGTAGGAAAGGTGAGCCCATGTTTATCAAATACTTTTTAAGATTCAATGTGAGAGAAAATACGAGATGAAGAGAATTGAACTTTAATAAGTAAATTGATAGACTTGAGATGAAGAACAAACCAATATTGAAATCTTACAACTAAGGGACGAATGTACCTTGGTTGCTTGAATACAAAACGAATCTGAACTTACTTGAATGTAAAACGAACAACTAAGAACTAATTTAAAACTGAAACTAAGAATAACTAAAGTTGAATACCTAATACAATGGTTCTAGCCTCTATTTATAGTATTATCATTACTATTCTAATCTAATTAGGTCTTCTCTCTATTTCTGAATCGGATTGAAGTGTTTCTTTTTTTATCTGAAGTTGAATAATTGAAGTTGAGTTGGAGCAAGATTCGTAAATCTACTCGCTAAGTAGGTGTCCAATTTCGAGCTTTCATAGTTGACTTTTATCTCTATTCATTGACTTGGCTTGATGACTCTCTGGTCTGGACGAGTAAATTAACTCGTCGAGAAGCTAATGTTACTCGCCGAGTATCAAGTCCCACTCAACGAGTAGAGATTCTTTTCAACTTTCGTTTTGCTCCGTTTTTACTCCGTTTCTACTCCGTTTCTTCCTCAATTGTACCTGAAACACCTCAAAGTGCACATCAAGTGTATAATAGAGAAAACACCACATAAACTATGGTAAATAGATGATAATTACACATAAATAGGTCTAAAACCATGCCTAAGACTCTATATAAAATGGCCCTAACACTTACCTTGTACTTTTGCATACTTTTTTTTTTTTTATCATGTAGAATAAATATTCACACGAGATGCGTGGTCACACGAGAAAGGACTGGGTGCATAATGAAATAATTAGGACAAAAGTAGGGGTCACATCTATTGAGAATAAAATGAGAGAAAACCGACTAAGGTGGTTTGGCCATGTGAGACGTAGAGCGCTTGATGCGCTGGTTAGGAGAACCGAAGAGTGGCAAAGGGATGTAGTGGTGAGGGGGTAGGGGAAGACCTAAGCAAACTTGGAGGAGGGTGATCGAGAGTGATATGAGTTTATTGGGAATTGAGGAAAATATGGTAGTGGATAGGATGGAGTGGAGGGAGCGAATCTGTGTCGCTGACACGACTTGATTTTCACGGTTTTATATGATGGTTCATGTTAGCCGACCCCGAATCATTTCGGGACTAAGGCTTTGTTGTTGTTGTTGTTGTTGTTGTAGAATAAATATTCAATATTGACCTTTCAATTGACTATATGATGATTAACTGAATTACAAAGAAGAAAACTGAAAACTAATGTTAGCAAATGTTTTCTACAAATTACAGCACAGTAACATGGAGATTGCAAATTTATTTTTAATATTTTATATAACAAAATGATTAACTTAATATTATCATATTCATAGAACTGATATGCATACTTGCATTTGAAATTTTGAACCCTATTGATATTAATGTTTTTGAAATCTATTAACCTAATTAGGAAGTGCTTCGCTCTTGTATTACCCAGTAGCCTTGTATGAAAATTTAACTATTAATAACAAACAATATAAACTGTTTTCACACATTTTTTTTTCTTCATAAATAATATATACGAGGATTGAAGAGGCTGGGTTTTCAAATCTACAATCTCCCACCTCCAATTCGTGAGGATGTACCAATTAGGCTGCACGTGTTTTTGCTTTTTATTGCACTAATTATTGAATGCAATGCATGTAACATGTAACTACCAAGTGAAATGTTAGAATGCTTGGTATTGCATTAAAGGTGCTTTTTTGAAAAAATTATTATGCTCAAAACTGCAAGAAGAGTTTGGAATTGCTTTTTAATTGGTGTTGAGCTTTTCAAGTCAATTTACCTTAATAGTTCTAGTTACTCTGTCAAGATAATTGAGATGATATTTTTTTCCAGTTGTAGTTTTGCCAACACACCAAATATACCCTGAAGTCTAATCCTTGTTAGGCATGTATCTGCACCTTGCTTACATGCCAATTTCCTTGTAGTCTTGTTCCTTATCATACCTCCTGCCCTTTGTTAACTACGAGATGTTAATTTTGAAAAAGGGTATTTGCTATTCCAGATCTTCATTTGAAGGGATAAAAGGAAGACATTTGTTACTAACTATAGCAAAGAAATGGAACTTTTGGAATAGTGATGCACCTAAAGCTTTTATTCTTTTGTTAGATATTGCATTAAACGTTATCAGATGCATGGTTGTATCTGATGGTAAATAGTCAAATAAACAGTCAAGGCACCCATTAAATTTTGGCTTAAGTATTTTAATACTCATTATTTTGACAAGTAATTAGAACCGTTGGATAGGATGCAATGTTTAGGTTATTTGTTTTAATGTGGCAAATGCAGCAAAAGGCGCATTCAAGTTATTTATGTTTTTGTGTTGTTGAGCATCTGAGTAGAGTGGAATTTCTGAGTGTCTAATGCATCACCATATCATAACTGATTGTGTTCCAACCAAGTTCTAACCCAAAAGTGTGATATTGCCTGAATGGAATGAAATACTTTGAGAATTTTAATCAATCCCAATCCCAACTCCATCTCAAATTAGTTATTATAATACTCTTTTGGATTTTGAGGGTGAGGGTTATGATTCTAGTGTGTATTATGACTCCGTGTCTATAATTAGTATATAAAAACTGGCAGTCTTGAATTGTATGTGGCTGTCATTTTTTGGTTCCTCTTCTAGGACCTTGCTTGGTGTGTAGGACTACCTTCTCATTATTCTATTTCCTATGGCATAGTTGTTTTTCTGTCTGCTTATGCGTGACAAATGTGGGTCCTTGCAAGGCATAAAATTATTGGATGAAATCTGGTTCTGTTTAAGGGGGGCGGTTATTCATTTCTTTTTACTTTGTCCAGTGTGTGAATTTAATGTGGCAGTTGACATAAATTTCCAGTATTTTTCTTTATTTGAACTCTGTATTATGTTATGTCTAGTCTTTCATCGCATTAATCAAAATCCAAATGCAGCTTGCATCCAAGAAGAAAACGGTGGCAGATGAAGCTGGGGCGGTCTTACAGGCAAAGTTGAAGCAGTTGGCCCCTGCAACATAGGGTTCTGGAATTTTGTAATATTATTGTTTTTTCTATTATTGAATTTGAAAATTTTAGAGTGATTTTTGCATGTGATAAACAACTATACGTTAATCTTTTGAGTGGGGAATGGAATTTAGAGGTCATTACATGGAGTATACTCTAGTAGGGTGTTTCTCGTTGACATTTTTCTCCCTACTGTAACTTGTGTGGTTAAGATTCAACTTTCTAATCTTACAGATTCAGATGTTTCAAAAAAGAAAAGACATAATGAAACTTAAGTGTAATTACATAGAAAACTAAACCCCCCCCCCCCCCCCCCCCCCTAACTTCATTGTAACTAGTAGCAACATTCTATTTCTTTTATGTAACATTGATAACTCCATGTAAACACAACAAAATTAATAAACTGTTGATGGTTTTTATATTTTTTAGAATTTTGGTGTTTATCTGAAATTTAAAAATCGTGTTTAAGTAAGGCACATGTTATTATTTCAATGAAATTAGAATTTTGAGAACTTTTCTGCAACTAATTGACTGTTGATCCTTCCATTCTTCAGCACAAGGATTGCTCAATTTTTAACCTCAAAGTAGAAAAGAAAATGAAAAGAGATGGGGATGTTTGTTAGTTAGATATAATATTCATTACAAGTAGTGTTGTTTAAAGGGAAAAAATAGGATGAGGAGGAGGGTATGGTGTAAGAAATATCCTGATGATGTGGAAGGAATCCTGCCTCTTATCTTGGTGATAAATGCGGATGGGTCCAAATCCAGTGGAAGAGAGTATAAAAAATAGCCAATCCCTAAGATGATTATTGATTTAAGAAGGTGTAGGGTACACAAAACCATTAAGCTAACATGACATGCTTTTTGTTGCTCTTTTCTTGATTAGATTAGGCTGGCCTTCCTTTGTCCTCAACACCAAAACTACTGTTTAAACAGCTAAAATCATCATTTTCTGGATTATTGCTTCCTTCCATCTTTGGCAACCTTCTATTTTGCTGTTACATATAGAGCAGGGGGACTTGACAATTCTTATTGCAGTGTTTAGTTGACAGATTATTACTTTAAAGAGATGGAAAGATCAGCACAGGTGAACTCCATTAAATGCAGTTTATCTCATCTGCAGCCTGTTTATGGCAGCAGGGAACCTTCCCCGCCTTTCGTTTCGTTTCCGCACAAAACTACAGATGCTTCATTCTCCTCTTATCTCCAACCACCACAGCCACAACTCAATAATAACCTTGTTGAGGATTCTGAGATTAGCATTTTTGATGCTCAGAAGTATTTCAATGAGAGCAGTACAAGCAACAGCAGCGATCCTCGAGTGAGCAAGAGAATTTCTCCTGTGGAAGTTCTTAACCTTGAATCTGTTCCTAGATTATCTTCAGCGGATGGATATGGACGAAACTACAGGGCTCGGTCATTTCACGCGACACCAACAGCTTCATCAGAAGCTAGTTGGAATAGCCAAACTGGTCTGCTGGCGAATCCCCCTGGCGCAATTGCTGTCTCCATTAGAAATCCTAATCGTGTTGATGAAAAGAAAAAGGGGTCTGCAACGAAATGGCTTCTGGGTCGAAAATGTCCTTGTGCTGGCAAGAAATCTGTTCAAGTTGAGGAAAATGTATCAGAATCCAGAACTCCCTCATCACATCCAGGCCACAAGAGTAAAGAAGTTGGGAATATGGAAAGACAGATTCCTAGTTGTGTTGCAACAGATTGGCTCCAAAGACAAAGACAGGAAATAAGTCCTAATTCTCAAAGAATTTCAGCAAATAAGACACGTTTTCCGTCAGGAATAAGTGAGCAGCAGCAGCGAGTGGCATCCTCAAATTCAATTAGAGCATTCGGCAATGATGGGTTTACTTTTCCTATACTAAATCAAACATCATCTCCCATAAAGCTGACATTAAACGGACATAGAACCCCTCCGCTGGAAGATCCAGCACGGGATTCACTGGAAGTTTTCAAACCATCTGAAGATGTTGTTTCTAGCAAGACAGCAATGGAGGTTCATCATCATCAAAGTTTGGTAGTTCCGACAAGTCCAAAGTCGAGAACGACAGTTATGGATGATGACATAGCAAGTGATGCAAGTTCAGATTTGTTTGAGATAGAGAGCTTCTCTACTCAAACAGCATATCAAATGTATAATAGTAATAGTAATAGGAGAGAGTCAATGGATGACATATCTTACAACAACAACAATGGAAAACGTTTGTATTGCAGGCAGAGTCTGGATGAGACAATTTCAGTAACAGAATGTTATGAACCAAGTGAAGCTAGCATAGACTGGAGTGTAACGACAGCTGAGGCATTGGAAAGAGCAAGTGTAACGAATTTCTCAGAAGCTGAACAGGAGATAGGGCAATACAATATATTAAAGAAGATTAGTGGTGACAACAGCAGCAGCAATGGAGGATGGGGGAAAAGGAGTGGAGGAGGAGGAGGGTTGTTGAGCTGTCGGCATGAGAAGGCGGTGAGTGTAGGGCCTAATCCGGTAAAATGGGGAGGAGGAGGAGAAAACAGCAGAGTGACAGTGAGGCATGTGAGTAGTAGGCCACCCAACCCACAACACAACTAGCAACGTCTCCTTAATTAACATACACATACATCATACTCATACATGTGCTCTTGTTCGATATTCTTTTTATTTTTTCCAATTCCAATTTTTCTTACATTTTTATTTAAATGAAACTTTCCCTTTTTTCTTATAAACTCACCAAATCAACAATGAAACAATTTTGTTTTATCATGTATAATCTGTTTCGCAACTACCATATTTCTCAAATTAGGAAGCATGGATATTCTAACTTCTCACATTTTTTAATTTACTTAATTTTAGTATAAGTAAGTTCAGTAGCATTTTTTTATTCAGTCAATTTAATTTCAGTTCAATAATTTATTATTATTTATTATAATTATTTATATATAAAATTTATCATTGTGTATATATAATTTATTATAATTATAATTATTTAATACAGTTAAGTTAAGTTTGGTAGCATTCAGTTAAGTTCAATTCAGTAACATTTAGTTTAGTTAATTTAATTTAATTTCAGTCAAAAAGAACAGACACTTAAAGAGACAAGTTGTCAGAATACAACTAACGCTAACGGTCTGTAGCAATTTTACTCCTAATGTTGCAGCTAAGAGTAGTTTTAACTCAACATTAACAAGTTGGTTAAATTTCAGAAATCATTATAAGACGCACATATTTTATATTTTATTTTGCACCAGTTGCACACAATTGGTTCTAAAAAATGATTTCGTATTTTTTATGATTTAATAATAGAATTGGAGATTAATATTTATAAATTTTCTGAAAGATTTGGATTTTTTTGTCCAACTCGTACAAAATACAATATAATTTTTTTATTCTTTTTTCACGTATGTTCATATGTTTGTGATATGTGCCTAATGATTAAAAAATAACGCACACGTGAAGTATAGATGACAAGATTCATGACTGAAAAAACAATTTGATGGATAATTTCTCAAAGCGATCCAACCTGCCAATGTTAGAGGTAAATTTGTTCTTTGCTGCCAACCTTAGAGGTAAAATTGCACCAGACGTTAAGGTAAAATTACTCATAGTTATCCATTTTTATATAAACAATTGTATTTCATGAATGTGACTAATTCGTTTGAAGTTGATCAGAAATCTTTTAGGAAACTCCTCTTTCAATTAAAGTTATTGTACACAGATTATCACGTGATCGAATTTGCTGAATATTAATTTTACCATTCTTTTGAAGGTCATGATCAACATATTTTTTTGGTGAAATGTGTTTTATTAAACAATGCAAGTTGAATTATTTTCATATATTGTTATCGAGTTCCTTTATGTGATGATCCTAGTGATGCAGCAGAAATCAACAGTTGGTTGCTGATAATTGATTCGCACATGAATGCTTATTAATAACCTTCAAAATTCAAACAACTTTGGAAAAATAAAAAACAATATTTCATTAATTCAAAATTTTGTTTCTTACAATAAAAGCAAAGTCTTGAAATAGGCAAAACCATAAAACCCTAAAGTAAAAACTAAAAAGTAAACACAAAGACAAAAGAAAAATACTAAAAATTCACTAAAAATATTAAATTGGAAAATTGAATGCCTAAATGATAGAATTTGCCTAGAAAGACATGATTATCACAACAAAGCAGTGAGTTTTACTCGTCGGTCCGTTTCCATGTAAAATAGGGCCCGAAAATGCAAAAAAAAAAAAAAAAAATCCAAAACATAGCAGAATTTACCGAAATATCATTAAATCAAAAATTTCCATAAACTTCATAACTTATTCTTCAACCGCATTAATTAGTTATAACATTCTTAGCTTGCTTCATAAATGACTATTAACTCAACATGCTTTGAAGAAATACTTGTAATAGTTTTTTTTTTTGATGAACAATACTTGTAATAGTTTGCTTCGTAGGCAATGACAACTAGTATTTTAAAGGCCTTAGGCCTAGTTTTTATACTATATTCATTTATAGATTAAAATTTAATTAGGTTTTTACAGAACAAAAAATGAATAATGATCAAACATCTGGAACAATTTGTAGGGAATGATATACATAGTAATTGTATTATTTTTTACGTAAAGTATAAAAAAGACACGTGGTTTGACCTTTTTTTTTTCAAACGGAGACCCATGGTTTAAAAACTTGCAAATAGAGGTATGTGGTTTGTGTAATTTCCAAACTCGGATATTCAGTCAAAATTTGTTATAGTGGCTATTTATCCAAAAGGGATAGATTTGGAGAAATTAAAAAGTATTATTTTACAAATTACCCCATATATGAGGCCCAATTTTACATATTATCTAAATCACAAGTATTTTTTGGCCGAAAAATTGACTCAAATTCTTTAACTGGAAACTGCACAAACCATAACCTTTGTTTGCAAGTTTTTAACCACTGGAGTGTATTTGTAAATCGGGCAAACCAACCGTTTTATTACTTTACCCTTGGTATTAAGAGAAGTTATAAAATAAATTGTGGAGGGCTCCTATTCTGTTATTCTTATTCAGAGGCGACGATTGAAAAAGGACAATGTGTGTTGTCGAATTTCGATTCCATTTTAATTGACTACATTCTGGTTTTCTATATATGATTACTATTAATTTCAGATAAAGGATTATAATTATTTATATATATAGTTTTTAACACTTGAGATTTAAATAATTATTGTAATTGAAATATATTTAGAAATAAAATCTCCTTAAAGCGAATGTCTTAATTCATATATATTCTAGATTGTAAGCCCCCTTATATTGGAGGCCATGCGCCTAGACTGGCTCCTTGTGGAGCTGACTCTCTTCGTAGAGTGCCAGTATATAGTTGAACTTCCACATGTGAACAAATAGCATGTTTGTGGCCAAACTTTATGTAGATCAGATAAATAACCCGCATTCGCATAGCCAACTAATTTAGGTTTAGATTCGTATTCATAAAATAAATCCAAAGCAATAGCGGAATATATGCTTAATTCATTCTTATGCTTTCGTATAGGTGCAGAGTTATATCTGGATAATAAATTTACAGAAAAAGCAACATCGAACCCTATATTTTTAGCAAGATAAATTAATGCATCTATTGCACTAAGATATGGTACTTCAGGATTAAGAATCTCTTCCGTATCTTCTCTAGGTCGGAAAGGATCTTTATTTGCATCAAGTGACCGAACAACCATTAGGCTACTCAATGGACGTGGTTTGTCCATGTAAAATTATTGAAACACGATTTCTTACATAGTTTTTGAAAATGACAAAAGTAAATTAATTAGAATCCCAAATAAACAAACTAAGGCTAAAATTGATTTATTCACTAATCTTGTGAGTTGAGTGTTTTGATCTAAGTTATAGTAAAGAAAAACAGAAGGGGCTTGAGAAACATTGAAGGCTTATTTCTGTACCGGAAGACTACATCGCCAAACAGAAGCCTGATCATTAATTTGGAAGCCTCTACTTGTTTTCGGAATCCACAAGTTAAAAGAAATCAAACAGCTGGCATGCTTATTCCCAAGGTTTGATCTAAAAGATAAGTGACATAGTGGGCACGTCAGATCAACGTACCTATGCCATAACAGCAGACAGAAAAGGTGGCAGAATTACACGGCCCAAAACTGAAGTTGTGGACGTGTGGCAGATCTTTTCACCTACCGGACAAAAAGGTGTCAGGAGCGAATGAGACAACCTCCGTTCTATCAGAATGGTAACTTCAAGTTCAAACGGATCTTTTGATGTCAACTGCCTATAAATAGAAACTCACAAGCTTCACTTCAATTTGACGAAATCTAAAAGCTCTCAAACAAAATCAATCCTCAAAAGCAATATTCAAACACTCAAGCATTGTTCTTACCTTAGTTCGTCCAAGGATATTTTTTAGATCTCCATTGTATTTCTTGTAAAAGAAAAACCATTGTTCATAATATTTTCTTTGGGAAGCTCTGTTGTTTGCTTCGGTTATAGACAAACAATAGAAGTATAGATAGTTGAGTGATTGTAAAGGAATGTACTTCACAGAGTCTTTGTATAAGGTTTGTACTCTACCTCTGAAAGAGTGCTCTAGTGGATTAAAGCCCGGAAAAAGGTATTCTGGGGACTGGACGTAGGCTGGAAGCCGAATCAGGATAAATCTGCTGAGTAACTATTTTCTAACCTCTGACCTACTGCTTCTGATTATTTACCTGTTATAATTGTCATTGCATCAAGGTTCTTATCTATTTTGGTTCCATCACTTACTACTTAAGCAGTGCATTATATTTCTTTAATTGTTAAAGCTTAACACTTGGTTCGGAACGTCATAATTGTAATCAGAACCGTAAAGATAGTCAGGTTCCTCTGTCTACCTTAAGGAAGTCTCTGATTCCAACTATAGTGCATTCTTGGGTCGTGTGTTAACAAAGTGAGAATTTATAAAACGCCAAAATTACTTGTTAGTTCCATTCACCCCCCCCTTTGGAACTAATATTGTCTTACAAGGGACCAACAAAAATATTCTAAGGATATTCTCTGTGCAAGTTGATTGGTGAATAAAAATTCCATATTCTAGGTGATCAATTTGTAAGTCAAGACAAAATTTTATCCTTCCAAAATCTTTCATCTCAAATTCATTTTTTTAAATAATCTACTGCTTTTAGAATATCTTTATGAGTCCCAATAATATTCAAATCATTCACATAAATAGAAATTATGGAAAATTCAGATCCTAATCTTTTTATGAAAACACATGTACAAAATTTGATCATTCTTATAACCATCTTTCAGCAAAAATTCACTAAGGTGATTATACCATATGAGCCCAAATTGTTTCAGTCCATACAAAGACCTTCTAAATTTATCCAATAAAGTTCTTATTTTTTTACAGTTTTGTCCCAGTTTGAATCCTTCAGAGATTTTCATGTAAATATCATTATCAGATGAACCATATAGATGAGTTGTTACTACATCCAATAGGTGCATGCTTAATCTTTCTTGTACTGCCAAACTAATGAGATATAAGCACATGGACTTTAAAAAATGATCTTCTTGTTATTAAGACTTTCTTGGTACTTTTTTTTTTTATTTTGAGTACCTTTTTAATTTTGAAAAGTTATTGCATCCACAATAAGATATAATGTCTCCTCATAATCAACACCGGGTCTTTAAGAAAAACCTTAAGTCTTAATTTATATCATAACTTCATTTTTCTCATTTCTCTTTCTAACAAATACACATTTGTCTCCTACGAGTTTAACATCTTGTGGTGTTCGGACTACTAATCCAAAAACCTCACGTTTGTTGAAGGAATTCAATTTTGTTTGGATTGCATTTTCCTATTTTTGTCAACCACCTCTATTTTGACATTCTTGAACAAATTGTAGTTTATGGTCCATATTTTCATCCATAATGTTAATTGCAAAAGTCTGGTCAACAACTATTTTCTTTCGATTAAATCTAGCATAATTTATTAAATCTCTTCATTTTTAACAACTTCACATGTTTGCATTTCTTCCAAGAAGTGTGTTAATTTATGTTAATGTCTATATTCTCAATAGCATCATTCTTATCATTGACCAATTTTCTTTTTCTAAGACCTTTATCCTTTAAACCAATAGGTCTTCCATCGCTTCAGGCATGTTTGAGAATAATCATCATATTTTTCTTTAGGAATTCAATACGAATCAGTGCATTAACTACAGGTATATGTGATTTTCTTACTCGTTTTGGATCAATGAATGTATTTGGTAATTGATTTGCTAAACTTTGAAGATGAATTATCTTCCGAACTTCTTATTCATAATGCTTTGTTTTAGAATCTATGTGAAAAAGTGATGAAATTTCCACGTCATTGTCTTTTCCAAATTTTTATTTTCTACCCCTAATTTTTGAAATGTGATTCATCAAAATGACAATCTACATCTCCCATTAATGGCTTAAGATATTTAATTATTGATGGAAATTCATATCCAAGATAAGTTCATAATCTCCTTGAGGACTCATCTTAGAGGGCTTTTGATTGTCTGTTTGTTTTGATTCCGTTTGGTTCAAATGAGATATTAAACTAGAATTGTGGATTGTCTTTAGTAATAATTTTTTATATATATACGTTTGCATAATAAATTAATCACGTGTAAATATAAGAATTAAAATCAAGCACTTCAACTATTAAAATCAAAAAATGGTGCGACGACGGGAACTAAAATAAAATTGATCAAAGAAAATGAATAAACATTATATTTTAAAAAGAAAATAATCACTTGAAAATAATGAAAAGCAAATGTTTTTTTTTTTTAGAAATAATTAAAAACAAATGTTAAAACTGAATAGTATTATATGATAAAATAAAAATTTTGGTAAAAAAAGTTATTTTTCCGGAAACAAAAAGTAAAAATAAATAAGCACAAGGGCGGCAGGCTTGGCGCCTGTTGCGGACGCAGGGGGCAAGGCGCCTCCGCTCACAAGGGGCGAGGCGGTGCGGGCGTTGCCTGGCACCGGGTGGAGCGCCGAGGGTGTTGGGCGGGTGGTGCCTGGCCCGGGTGGAGCGCCAATGGCGCTGGGCAAGGCGCAGGCAGCGCTGGACAGTGTGCTGGGGACGTCGGAATCTTTGCTGGGCGGATTGCAGGCACTGGGAGCAGATCCCCGGGCAGTGCCGGGCAGGCTGGGGCGACGGCAGGGGGGCAGGATGCCTCGGGTCAGGGGAACGCGGTTTCTCCCAGGTCTAGGGTTAGTGTTAATGGAATTGGGAAAAATTCTTGGAAAGATACGGTTATGGGGGTAGTAGAGGAGGAGCCTTGTATGGAGGAGGTGTTGATGGTGGGGGAGTCAGATGATTTGTACTCTGATTCTGATGATGAGGAGGGTGTCCAAGACGGTCCTCTTTGTCCTGTGATTAGACTCTCTTCAGTTGAGAAAAGGGAGCTCAGAGAGAAATGGAAGATGTCTTTAATTGTTATTGTGCTTGGGAAGCGAATTAGCTTTAACTATTTTGCCCAAAGGATCCAAGCACAGTGGGCAAGGAAAGGGAAAGTCAGTATTACTGACCTGGAAAATGACTACTATGTCATTAAATTTACCCGGGTTGAGGATTATAATGCTGTGATCAAGGGGGGCCCATATATTATCTCCAACCATGTTTTGGCCTTACGGCCTTGGGTTCCTAATTTTAACCCTCACGATTGTTCTGTTAACAGGATCTTGACTTGGGTTAGGTTCCCGGGCCTTCCCATTGAGTATTATAGCGAAAAGTTCCTCAGCAAGATTGGAGGTCTGGTGGGGAAAGTCCACCACGTGGACAAAACTACAATTGGAGCTATTAGGGGCAAGTTTGTTAGGGTTTGTGTTGATGTTGATCTTGCTAAACCTTTGTTGTCAAAATTCTGTGTTCAGAACAAGGTGTTCTTTATTGAGTATGAAGGGTTACATAACATTTGTTATGATTGTGGCATGTATGGTCATTCTCAAGAGGGATGCCCGAAAAGGGAAAAGGTTATAAAAGAGATTGTGGTGGATGGTGTGGGTAGAACTGAAGTGAGCCAGGGGAATGGAGGGAATTTTGGGCCATGGATGGTGGCAAAAAGGACTGCTAGATGAAGAATACAACCTGCAGTTGGGCAGAATCGTCCTCCTGATATTAGCATTAATTTGAAGTCTTCCCTTTCTAAGCCTATTGCTCTTCCCAGTATCAAGGAGAAGCCTATCCCCTAAAGCTAGGGAGGAGCCCGGAGTCGGTTCAGCTTTCACATCAGGATCTAGATTTGCGGCCCTGATGATTGAGGAAGTTCATGATCCTAACCAGGGGGATGTTCATATTGTTCAAAGCATGCCGGGTTTGGAGTCTATTGAACCATCTGAGAAGGTGGTTGAATCTGTTAATCCCCTCTTTGTTTCTAAAGACGAAGCCCAGGGGGGGACCCTGGCCCTAGCTGCTCGTAGGATGAAGAACATAAATAAGCTTAGTATTCCTATTCTTTGTGGTGATCCTGGGAATGGGAAGTCGATGGGAGTTAATAAAACTAGTTTGAAAAAGCTTAAGGGTAAACAGAAAAGTATCCAGAATACTTTGGTTTTACCAGAGAAGAGAGGGCCTGCAGGTACCTCGGCGAGGCTCTCAGGAGCCCCTAATAAATACCTGGCTTAGGTGTGTTGTTGCGGTCAGTTTTCCTCCTTTCTATGGAGTTGTTGTGTTGGAATGTTAGGGGTGCGGCTAACAAGGCTACCTGTATCCATATTAATGATCTTATTAAACAATTTAATCCATCTTGTTTTGCTTTAATGGAAACTAAGATTAGTGGAGATAAAGCAGATGAGGTGGTTAAAAAGTTTAGGAACTGGAACTGTGTTAGATCGGAGGCAACTGGCTGGGCTGGTGGGATTTGGCTTTTCTGGAAGCCAGATCGGGTTCATTTTGATATTGTTAGCATGGATAAGCAGTTTATTCACTGTAGAGTGAGTGTCTCCGGTAATATTCCTTTTTTAATTACCCTGGTGTATGCTGACCCTATTTTAGCCAATCGAAAACGGCTTTGGGAGGTTCTTTATTCTATGAGTGTTGGCATTTCTGAGCCCTGGTTCATGGCGGGTGACTTTAATGATATTGCTTTTATGAGTGATCAGAGAGGGGGTTCGCATCATTATGTTAACCGATGCCTTCACCACAAGAATAGTATGGATTAATGTGGGCTTTCTGATCTTGGGGCTTCTGGTCATAAATTCACTTGGAAACGTAACAGTACCTTTGTTCGTTTGGATAAGGTCTACGCTAATGTTTTAGCTCAGACTTCTTTCCCTGAGAGTTTTGTGTTAAATCTCCCGTTCCGTCATTCGGATCACTATCCTATTTTATTTAGGCTGTTGAGAGGTAATCGTCCTAGGGGTGAAAGACCGTTCCGGTATCAGTTGGCTTGGGAGTCTCATCCTAAGTTTAAGGAGTTTGTTCATGAGAATTGGAAACCTCACTCGAATGTCCTTCAAGCTGCTGAAGGGTTCAGGAATAATGTGCTGGGATGGAATAGAAATGTCTTTGGGTATATTATTAGAAGGAAGAATAAGTTATTAAATAGGATGGAGGGTATTCAGCGTAGGTTGGAGGTGAGGTTTGATCACAGTTTGGATGGCCTCCTCAGAACCCTTCAGAAGGAGCTGGAAGCAGTGCTCAGGCAGGAGGAGCTTCTCTGGTTTCAAAAATCTAGGAAGTCCTGGATTAGAGATGAGGATCGTAATACCAGGTACTTCCATCTTTCTACTATGATCAGAAGGCAGAGGAATAAAATTGATGCCATTAAGGACTCTAATGGTGATTGGGTGTATGAAGATGAGGAGATTCGAAAATTGGCCCTGGAGTTCTATAAGGATCTGTTTAAAGAGGAGCATGTTCATCTAGAGAGGGCTCACTCTGTCGCTACCTTTCATATGATAAGTGAGGATAGCATTCAGGATGCCTTTCACCCTATCTCCCTGAAGGAGATAGACCAAGCCATTTTCAGTATTGGGTCTTCTAAAGCTCTTGGGATTGATGGTCTGCCTGCTGGTTTTTACCATAAGCACTGGGAGGTTGTGAAGGAAGGTATCTATAATTTTATCATAGGTGTTTTTAATGGTTCTCAGGATATAGAGCTGGTGAATAGAACCCTTCTGGTTTTGATTCCTAAAATTGATAAGCCTTCTTCCTTTTTGCATATGAGACCTATCGGTCTTTGTAATGTTATTTATAAGACAGTTACAAAGATTGTGGCTAATAGAATCCGTGGTATTCTTCCTGCGATCATTTGTCAGAATCAGGGTAGTTTTGTGCCTGGCAGACAGATGATGGATAATGTGGTGATTGCCCAAGAGATGGTCCACACTATGAAGATCATGAAGGGGAAGAAAGGCATTGTGGCTCTGAAGTTGGATTTGGAGAAGGCCTATGATCGTATCAACTGGAATTTCCTGATGGAGAGTCTGGAGAGAGCTAGAATCCCGGACAACTGGAGAAGGTTAATTAAGGTATGTATCTCTTCTCCTGTGTTTCAAGTTATGATTAATGGGGATATGTCGGAGGAGTTCTCCCCGGGCCGGGGAATCCGTCAGGGTGATCCTATGAGCCCCTTCCTTTTCGTTATTGCTATGGAGAGGTTATCTCATCTGATTCAAGATGCAATCGATGATGGGAGTTTCCACCCTGTGGCTATCAATAGCTTCTGTCCCCAGGTGACTCACTTATTCTTTGCAGACGATGTCCTTATCTTTCTGGAAGGTAATGAGGAGCAGTTGAGTATTATTATGGATATTCTTGACTGTTTCTGTTCGGCCTCTGGGCAGAAACTTAATATCCAGAAATCTAGGATGATGTGCTCAAAGAATATGAACCCGAGAGTCTGTAAAAGATTAAGTGATCTATCAGGTATTCCTCTTACTGATTCTCTAGGGAAGTATCTGGGTATTCCCCTCCACAGTGAGAGAGTGTCTAAAGTGTCCTTTAAAGATACTTTGGATAAAGTTAATATAAAGTGTGCCACGTGGAAAGCCAAGACTCTCTCTCTCGCTGGCCGCCTCACGTTAATTCAATCTGTTAATTGTGCAACTCCCAATCATATTATGCAGGCTTGTCAGCTTCCGGATCCTGTGCTTAATGATCTTGATAAGATTAACCGTAGGTTCCTGTGGGGGGAAGCTGAGGAGGGGAGAAAGATCCATCTGGTGCCTTGGAGTGAGGTTTGTCAGCCTAAAGATTCTGGAGGCCTGGGCATTAGGAAAGCTAAGGATAATGATAAAGTTTTATTAATGAAACTCCTTTGGCGAATGTGGCAGTGTCCCTCTGCTCTGTGGGTCCAGCTCTTATGTGGGAAGTACCGAAAGGATAAGGTGTTTGGGGGGCCTAAGGAGAGGGTGGTTAATTGTTCCTTTCTTTGGAAAGGCATCAGTGCTGTGTTTGCTGAGTTTTGTACTGGGATTGGGTGGAATGTGGGTAATGGCAGATCCATCAGTTTCTGGAAGGATAGGTGGGTAGGTAAGAAGCCTTTACTGGAAGTTTGTACTTCCTTGCCTCCGTTAGACGCTCAGGACTGGAGGATTGCTGATGTTGTGAACTCTGAGGGTGAGTGGATTTGGGATAAATTTGAATCTTACCTTAGTCTGGAATCGCTCCTTTCTATTAGAGGTGTCCACATTAGTAATCAATTGGAGGATAAGGACAGTTACTGTTGGGCGCTAACAAAAAATGGGGCCTATTCGTGTAAGTCTGCTTTTCAGGCGTTCCATCTGGATTTGGAGTCTTCTTCACCAGGGGTGTGGAAGACGATTTGGGGTTTAAAAGTGCCTTACCGTATTAGGAGCTTCCTGTGGCTTGGAGCCAAGAATAGGTTGCTTACTAATTCGGATCGGAAAAGGAGGCACCTGGTGGTTTCTGGAGCCTGTGGCAGATGCAGAGGGTTTGAGGAGACGTTATGCCATGCCCTCAGGGACTGTGAGAAAAGTTTAGAGGATTGGAGAAGAATCCTCCCTAGGGATGTGCTCCCATCTTTTTTAGCCCACTCTGAAGATGATTGGTTTGTGGATGGTATTAATGGGATTCTTTTGCCTGGAAACCAAGGTGTTTTTCTTTTTGTGGTGGTGTGCCATCAGATTTGGAGGTGGCGAAACGAGATCTTTGGAGGTAGAGTGGTTTCTATACCAAATTTCCTTGATTTCTTTTCTAAGAAGATCAGTACCTTGGTTGAGAGCTTTGGTGAAGACCCTTTAGCTAGGGTGGTTCAGAGGAAGGAGGTCAATCTCTTAGGCTGGTGTAGGCCGAGCGAAGGTGTGATTAAGCTTAACACTGATGGCTCTTGTCTGAGAGAAGGGAGAATCGCTGCAGGAGGGGTTCTTAGAGACGATGGAGGCAGGTGGGTGTCTGGCTTCTCTCAGAATTTGGGGATTGGTTCTTCCTTTTCTGCTGAGCTTTGGGGGATTCTTTCTGGCCTGAAGTTGGCTAAGGATCTTGGAGTGAATAAGCTTCTGGTTGAGTCTGATAACCAAGAAACGGTTAAAATGATTTCTGAGGGCAAGTCTGTCTGTCGGAATAGCTTGAATATTATTAAAGGCATTAAAAGGATTGAGTCCTCCTTCGAGTCTATTAAGTTCACTCATATTTATAGGGAGCAGAACCGCGTCGCGGACCGTCTTGCGTTGGAAGGGCACTCTGGGTTGTTGGGCCTTTCTACCTTTTCTTCTCCACCGGTCTTCATTTCTTCCTTGATCTTGGAGGATGTGGTGGGGGTCAGTTTTCCTAGGCTGATCCCGGGTTGAGTTGTTTTGTTTTATTTTCCTTTCCTACCAAAAAAAAAAAGTGAAATTAGTCTAGGTTTAAAGAAGTATAAATAAATAAGAATAAAGAATAAAACAAAAAGTAAAAAGTAGGGATAAGTACAAAAAAATGTCTGTGATTTACACTTTTTACAAACGCGAACCTGTGGTTTTTTTTTTTTACAAATAGAGGTATGTGTTAAACGCCATTAAACAGAGGCTAAATTGACTAACGGTGTTAAAATTCAAAAAGAAAAGAGTTAATTTGGTCCTTATATTTATTTATTTTATAATTTAACCCCCCTAATTATCTAATTATCACAAATAAACCCCAAAATCAAAAATAAAAATAAAAAATATCATCTTCTCCATCTCTTTTTCATTTTTTATTTTTCTTCTTCTTCCTCTGCTTCTTCTCCTTCTTCTCCTTCCTCTGCTTCTTCTTCTTCCTCTTCTCCTTCTCCTTCCTCTCCTCTTCTTCTTCTTTTCTTCTATTTTTTTTTAAAAAAAATTTGATTCCAGAATTCTAGAAATTTCCAGAAATTCTGGACAACGTCTGAAATCCAGACGTTCATCACGTCTGGATTTTCCAGACGTTGCATCTGGAAAATCCAGATGTGATGAACGTCTGGATTTCAGACGCTCTGAAATTTCGAAAACAATTAAAAAAAATTAGAAGAAGAGAGGAGAGGAGGAAGAAGAAAAGAAGAAAAGAGAGGAGAGAGAAAGAAAAAGGAAAATAAAAAATGAAAAAGAGATGGAGAGGATGATATTTTTTTATTTTGATTTTTGATTTTGAGGTTTATTTGTGATAATTAGATAATTAGGGGGGTTAATTTATAAAATAAATAAACATAAGGACCAAATTAACTCTTTTCTCTTTAAATTTTAACACCCTTAGTCAATTTAGCATCTGTTTGTTAACGGCGTTTAACACATACCTCTATTTGTAAAAAAACAAAACCACAGGTTCGCGTTTGTAAAAAATGTAAACCACAGACATTTTTTTTTGTACTTATCCCTAAAAAGTAAAACTTTATCAAAAATATTTTTCAATGAAAAAAAGTAAAGATATATAAATAAGTATCAAAAGTGAAATTGATTTAGAGATAAAATAAAAGTAAAAATAAATAAGCATATGGACCAAAAAATAAAATAAAAAATACAATGAAGACTAACGTATAATTTTATGAGGATAGAGATGTAATGTAGTAAAATAAATAGAAATTTTAGGAAGGAATTGGATAATGAGATTAGAGGAGTTCGTAGTAGACTCAAAACTAAAAAACTAAAATAAAAAGAATGATTGTATTAGTAAAACAAAAACAAAAAATGACCTTTTTCCCTTAATCTTTCCTGACACCCTAAAAATAAACAGGAGAATAAGAGGCAAAAATTGGAACAGAAATATCATTTGATTCGTCCATCCTCAAAAAAAGAAATAAACCTCTTAGTACAATATGTGAAGCAATAAGAACATATATTTCACATAAAAAAAATTCTTAAATGAAAAATATTTAACTCATGACCAAAAATTAATTGTAACAAAAAATACTTATAATTGCTTATCGACCTAATACACATAAATGTTGTTGCATGTAAATTTACATATCATATACAAATATAGGAAGATTAGATTACATTGCTATACATTTAATAAATATTATAAATTACATCAAAATATTATGAATAATGTTAAAAAAATTAATAGTGGTTTTATTAATATTATTAATATTTCACTGTTTAAAAGTTTAAATAAAAAAAAAAATCCTTTTAAAAAGATTTTTGAAAACCCCACTTGAAACTTTGACGACCAAAGAAGGTAGTGCACATTTGAACTAGGAGGAACACTTGAATTTAAGATGAAAATAATTTCAATAAAAACAACTGTATGTATGTATCTATCAGTTGCTGCCAGTGCATATTTCTGCTAATTTTGAAAGTGTAATGATCTTTTAGAAAATCAGAATAATTGCTGTAAAAACTAGTCTTATTTGCCAACTCAAAAACATCTCCACTACAGCCAACAGAGATGAAAATGAAAAAGAATTGTATGGTGCAAGCTCAAACAAAACTGGGGTCTGTAATCACCAGGTAATGCATCTTCTTACATTACCTATGATCTGCTCCAACTGCTTCTAATATGGACTTAAACCCATCCCTTTCCAAGCACTTGGCCAGTTCAGCCTGCAACAAATTACATCAAATCAAATGAAGCACACAAAAGAAGCTTCCAATCTTAGGCTCCAAACCAAAGGACACTCACTCAATTACGAAATAATACACATGACAATAATAAATTTCATGTCAGCTTTATCCTTTTTCTTCAACAAAAAGGCTACCGAGCACTAAAACTAGCTTGAAAACAGGCTCAAACCTCAAATCCATATACAAATCATCTCCTTCGGAACGCCATAGATGTAACCGAATATAATTTTGAATAGGGAGATAACCATAAATTTCTATCACATCTAGTGTTTATTGTCTTTTTTGCAATTACTTTTGAACCCCAAACTTCGAAAATTATTAGAAGAGTACCTTTATTTGAGGAATTAGGGCAGGCCCACCATAAGCAAAACCTGTATAAAGCTGAACAAGTGTTGCTCCAGCCCGTACTTTCTTGTATGCATCTTCACCGCTGAACCAATTGGTATAAAATACGAAAAGCAACTCATGCTAATGACCAAATGGAACTAATAAAGATGTGAATTAAAGAACTTACCTGCTTATTCCCCCACAGCCGATTAAAGGAATTTTCCCCTGAAGACGCGCAAGTTAAGAAATTATTCATGATATTATACATAAAACACCTAACGATAAAGACAAATGAAGAATGTAAACTAATGACAACAACTTCTCAAAATGTGATTGAACATGCATGATGCAACTGATAAGATATTGCCATTTGACATATACAAGAGAACTGCCTAAAGGATCAATGAAAAGGATAATCAAAATAAACAAATAAATAAAAATAGAAAGCTCAAATTAATAATAGAACCGAAATCCCACCTAATCACTGTTCAAGATCCAGAGGATTAGACTTATTCTTAGTGTTCAAGAAATTGGTCGACTAGCCCACCTAGGTGCTTGAAATCGAGAAGCTGATCCAATTTTCCCTGATTCGCCCCCTGGGAATATTTTGGCCTCCTAGGTGGCGATCAGAACAAAAAACCCTGTGGTTTTATTATGATTTTTTGCTTTATTATAATTCACTTTTGAACACTGTCGCATGGTGGTCGATGAATCGTGTTTATTATTTTCAGATATTTTTGTTTAATTGTGTTCTCTACTTGTTCCCATGCTATGCTTTAAGACTGCAAGGAAATTGTTTCATAGTTTTAGTTAATTATATTACTTGTGGACATCATTTTTTACTGGTTTGAATTGTTTCAATGATATTGTTGTTGCACATTTTTAGGGATACATGTTACAAATATACATCTTTTTCTATATTAATCATTTTACATTATTATTTTTATATAGTATAATACATATTTTGATTGCATTTATATAATAATTTTTTTATTAACAAATAAGAAAATACAAAGCCAATTAATCCCCGACTAATACGTGAGGGCCTGTCCGTCCGACTAGCCCCTAGTGTTTTTTACAACCTTTCTTATTCTATTGAGTATACTGATAACACCTTCAAGCACCAAACCATGACAAAGTTAGACGGAAAAAACCCAAAAAATAGACATCCCTAGTACACAAAGCTTCCTGCTTTGCCAAAGTCATTGCCTTGTGGAGTTTACCTACTTTTTTTTAAAGATAAGGTGTTTCTATGTTGCCCGGACACGGACACGCGACACGGTATCCGACACGGACACGGATACGGGAACGTCATTTCTATAAAACACAGGACACGGATACGTGGGGGATACGTGTAAATAATAAAAATATTGGGGCACATTTATAAATATTAAAAATATATTTTTATATATGATTTTTTGTAATATAACTAAATAAATACATATAAACGAAATTATAAAACTCTTAATGACATTAATTCCCATGTCCTTTGGAGTTTTTGGCTCTTCAAATATCTGAGGAAATTCAATCGATGACCTAGGCTAGGAAATAAGAATCGATGTCCTTTGAAGTTGAATCGATGTCCTTTGAAGTTGAACAGATATCTGAGGAAATTCAATCGATGACCTAGGCTAGGAAATAAGAATCGATGTCCTTTGAAGTTGAATCGATGTATGATAAGCAGAAGAAGAAATCATTCAAAAAATTCAATCGATGACTGTCCTTTGGAGTTGAACAGACGCGGGTAAGTCATACCCCCTTTCTCCCAAAAATTCTTCCGACGCCATTGTCTTCTACAGCGTCAATTTGAAGAATCGGATTTTTTTTCCCTGGGACACGCGTATCCTTCACTGATACGCGTGTCCAACTTTCGGATATTACGGACACGGCCCCGACACCGTGTCCCAGGCGTTTCCGGCCGTGTCCGTGTCGGAACCGTATCGGACACGCGATACGTGAGGGTTCCGGCGTGTCCGTGCTTCAGAGCTAGAAACTGGTCGTAGCGAATGCTTAGCTTGAGCAGCTTTGTTCGGAATGACTATGACTGGGCACGATGAGTATGAGTGAATGACTGGGCACGATGAGTATGAGTGAAAGGGCACTTTCGAAGTTGAAGTAGCAAGATCGGGTTGACAGCTTCAGCTTCCTAACTCCAACCAATGCTTCTTGGGAAAGAGAACTCCTTTTAGGTTGACAGCCTAGGTTCCCTTAGCGGTCAGACTCTTTCAGGAAGAAAAGGAAAAAGAAAAGAGTGTACTAAGTCATCAATTTGTTAGTATGCAAAGTTATCGTTCTCGTTGTGTATCTCGTTCTTCTATTTGTTCTAATCATTTCAGTTTGACTTTAAATAGGCATTTTTCTTATTTGTCGAAGGAGCTTTCGAGTTATATAGAAAGAAAATATAATGCATTCCCTGAACCTAACATAACTCCATCCGATGTGAAAAAAAAATTCAGAGTAGTTTACTTGCTGGCTCATACAAGTTATCCCCCTTTATGTTGAGAAAGTTTTGAAGTGTAAAAAGTTACCCCCATTCTCTTGTATTATTAGTACGCGGATGCTTGACAAAAATGGGTATGTGTCTGCTGATATAACCGAGATGGTACTAATTCCATGTGACAAGGATTACCTCGTTCTTGACGCACTAGGCGATGTTTTAGACAATTACTTTCATTTTCATTCTAATCACTTTTGTGAGCAGTCAATAAGCCTTTCTGTCAGCCCAAAGGAGTTCTTTGAACTGGTGTCTTCAAGAGAGAAAGTGCAAAGGCTGTATATGTTAGATCTTAGCAGATCCTATTTGAATTTAGACTGTAAGAGGCTCTTATCAAGCGTTGAAGAGATTATTTTGGACAAGCCTATATTAGAGTTGATTCAATCTATACTTGCCCAACCTCTTATTGTGAATGAAAGAGGCGAGTGCGTTGACTTATCATTGTCGCTCCCACCCATTGGTTACATATCTCATGTCTTACTCAATTTCTATTTAGCAGGGGGGGAGGGGGAAGGACTTGAAGGCCAAAAAAGGAGCAAGGTAATCATAGCACTCCTTACAGAATATGAAACAAAGGAGAAAAATCAATAACAACCATAAAGTTCTAGCAAATAAATAGTAATCATCAAAATAGATGCTCAATGTGTCAACTACATCCAAGAACTCTAAATGATCTCAGCCAAATCCTTTACTAAAAAATACTTTATGCATGAAAAACAAATGGTATATAAATAGACAATTTGGAGGAGAAAAGTGAATATGGAGTTTTTCTGTAAACACATGAATGTGCACATGTATTTATCTATGTGATTATGTTTTAGCAAATCCATATTTACATATCTACCATATTCAGTAATTGAAGGATTTCTGAACTATTTTCTTTTTCTTTTAATATTGAAAGTAGTTTTCTGAGGGCGAGCCTTGGCGCAACGGTAAACGTTGTTGTCGTGTGACCAAGAGGTCACGGGTTCGAGTCTTAGGAGCGGCCTCTTGCCAAATAAATTGGCAAGGGAAGGCTTGCCCCAGTACACCCTTGTGGTGGGACCCCTCTCCGGACCCTCGCTCAACGGGGACGCGTAGTGCGACCGGGCCGCCCTTTTTTTTTTTATTATTGAAAGTAGTTTTCTCCATTTATCATTATTGATGGATTTGTGAGTTCCAAACAAAAAAAAGAAATATCAAATCCATCATTGAAATAGACTAAAAGCATGATGCAAATCGTAGAAAAAGAAAAATATCATCAGAAGAAGCATACCCTTGTCAAGATATACATCTCCCTTAAGATATCTGTAGATAGATTGAATAGAGGTTTGCCACTCAAACCACCAGATTCCTCAGCTACAGGGTTCCCCCTTACAGGATCAGGCCTTGATATAGTTGTATTTGATATAATCTACCACAAGAGCAGAAAAAATAAAGGCATATAAAAGAACATAAGAATTTTTGTCTAATGCAATCATAGTATGCAGGATCAGGCCTACATATATTGTATTTGATGTAATCCTATTGTTAAAGCCGGAAGTGAAATCAAATAAATTAGAGCGGTAAGTTTGAATCAGACTCATTTCTTGCTCTGTATTAAGTTGCATGTAAAATACAAAAGGTTTTATACACAGATCTTGAACTCATCAAGTGAAAAACAGCATCGATGTTATTGGACATGATCTGTTTTCATCATAGAGTTATAAGTTCTGGAATTTCAAAGACGATAATTTGATAGCACTTGACGAAAATAGCAACAAAGCAATATTCATATTCTAGTCAACTGCTAAAAGTTATTACCGGCTGGAACCTGCAGTCTGACACATGCCAATAGGAAATTTTAACTAATAGAAAATTCCAAGGCCAATTAACCCCTAATACAAAATCTATAAATGCCTAAAATTAACCTCCCAACTAAAAAAGGTTCCTCTTCACATGCAAACTCACCAAAGGACTATGTATCACAGCAGAGGAAAAAGAGTGAGGGAAAGAAGGAAAAGAACAGGAAGAAAAAGAGGTGAAAGATATTTGTTGAAGTGCATGACACCAAAGAATGCAAATGGAAGTTTCATCCTCTTTGTAAAGTCAATAATATGTCAAGTATCATTAACAATAAGGCCTCATGGAACGAACCAAATATCGAAGATTAAGTAACAATGAAATTTCAACTCACTAATCTATGTGACAATTTTGTTCATCGACAACAATAGAAGCAGCATTTAGATTATCAATTTCTTTTTATATATGGCAAGATGACATACCAGTCCATCCAAGCGAAGTGTAAGAGCAACCTATTATCACAAGAAAGAACAATAAGATTGCAACATATAACAGTAGAGGATATGTGATAAAAATAAGAGCATTTACACACTGCTGCAATATCTTCAAGGTCTTCCTTTGACAAGTCAGGTGCAATCTTCACTAGCAAAGGAGGTGGGCCCTCCTCACCCCATTGCATTTCATCACGAGCAGCTTGAATCTAAATAAAAAGAAAAACATCAAATGTATTTTCCAGCATCAGGTCATATACGGAATTGGAAAAAGAAAGCATTAAGTTCACCCCAAACCTTTATATCTTCATACCTTCTTAACAAGGTCCTTTAACTGTTTTCTTCCCTGAAGCATACGCAATCCAGGAGTATTGGGTGATGAAACATTAATAACCTTAAGAATAAGAAAATCATATTGTCAAATTAGTGCGAAACAAACATAACTCGTTGATATGAAAAAATGAAAAAGAAAAGGAAAGAAAATTTGAATAACCAGTCCTGAATCACTGGTACAGATGTTTAAAAATAAACTAACAAGACATGATAAAATTGCAGAAAACGTCAATTCTGAACAAGCTTACAGCATGTTCAACACTTCAATTCCATGATGTGCTACAGAAATCAGATATCTCATGTTATTATGCAAATTTACCATATATATTCATACAACCGCCACAGAGTAAAAACCTGCAGCAATATAACTGAAGCAACCACAATAAGCTACAAGAAAGCAAAATGATAAAAATAATAAGAATCTACTTTCTAGAAGATTTAGATTGGGAATTTGGGACCTTTTCGAAATCTTTTCAAGTCGTACTATAGTGTTGAGTTTTCTCTGCTACAAATAATGAGCTAGTGATTACTTTTAAATGCTTATCTTCCAATTTGGAGCTGACAATATTTACAGTATTTTCAAAAATCTGCTGGAATAGGCTGGGTTATAATAGGTCTTAACAGTTGTTTTCCTTACAATTTTATTTTCAAGTTTCAACAGACGTTCCAAGTCTAATTAGTCTAGCAATCAAAAAGAAAGAAGAATAGTTAATCTTTTACTAGGAAGACCACATGTACATCAAGTGAGAGTCGGTATTGGAAACAGACTTGTCTAAAAATATTTGCCGTGCTGATTTCCTAGTCAACAGCAAATATAATCAGGTGTGACTCTCTTACTGGAGCCCCAACTTCCGTAAATCATGACCTAAAACTAAAATCAAGACAGTGAAGCCTTCCCTTGTCATTCTGCATTAATAAAACAGTCATTCAATGGATAAACATATCTCCTTTTGTATGGTCTAAACTTCAATATAGAAAGTCACTCTGTCTCTATGCAAAAGACCAACATCTATTTTAGGAGGTCATCCATATTGAATAGGTAATAGAACTATTCTACAGGCAATGCACATTTAACTTCTCAATTTAGATATAGTTGTGTGGATAAACATAACGTCTTGCAAGAAAGCCAAGATTATGTGGGAGATTCCTGATAGACTTGCCTAGCCAGTAATACTAGGCAAAGTGTGCCAATTGCAATGGTTGAAAGGACTTTAATGTAATGAAACATACAAGAAAAGAAAGAACAGTTAACCAAAATTTCCAACCAAAAAAAAATCTACCAAGTAGTCAGCATACTGGGATAACGTATGAACCCCTTGTACATAATCTGCAGCAGCATCTTCACTGGTTTTATTCTTTCCAAGATTAACTCCGAGAATGCCAGGACCAGCTTTGCCTCCATGTTTGATGTCATTGCTTGAGGCAGGTGAAGTACTTGAAGTTTCATCTAATTTCCTCTTCCCATGCTGTGCACCCAATCGCTTTGCAACGGCAACAATTCCTTCACTGTTAAAGCCGCAGCGATTTATAATTGCACTAGCAAAAAAGAAGTATAAATTACGGTTATATACTTCAAACTATTAAAAATCATGAGTTGACAAGTTAAAATAGTAGATATTTGAATTTACAACAAATTCAAGAGCATTTCTAACACAGAGACATAGAAAACAGAAGGATGTATTCTTACCCTTCCTCGCGCAATCTAAAAATGCGCGGCTTTGGATTACCATCCTGAGGAACAGGAGTAACAGAACCAACCTCTACAAAGCCAAAGCCCAAACCTAGCAAGCCTTCAACAGCCTCCGCATTTTTATCAAAGCCAGCTGCAAGACCTACAGGATTGGAGAACTTCCTCCCCCACACCTCCAATCCTAAAATTGATGGATCATGCCTCTTTTCTCTAGGAACCCAACCACGAGAAGCAGCTGATACAGCAAGTGTGTGAGCAACCTCAGCATCTAAGAGAGCAAAAAATGGATTCACAAGTTTTGTAGCATTGAATAGCCAACCACTGCAGTTAACAAATAATGTGAAATGAGTTAATACTTAATATCAAAGGATGGGGAATACAAAACTTAATTGCCTGACACTCCTATTAAATTCCTACTTGACATTTGGCCTGGTAATACGAAATGTGGCTGATATGACATGAGAAATCGAACAATTGAGGAAGCTAAAAATTATTCTTTATTTGCTATTGTATTGGATTCTAGACTAGCGAATAGACACAAATAAGCAAGTTAAGTAAATGGAGCTCAAAAAACTTAAGAAGAGAATATATGAAGTACCAGACAGTTGCTTCATCCACTGTACTCACATAAGCTCCTCCAGCTATAACCAAACCTATGGTTGCTCCGGTTAATAGCCTGCCCTATAATTGAAAAAGACGAAAAAATTGAGCTTGAGAATCAGGGAAGAGCTTATCTGCTAATAATTAACATACTAGCAAGTTTTGAAATTTAAAAAACACTCAAATTCACCATGTTGAGAGCTAGAGATGAGGCAGCTTCCATAAAAAGTTAGAAAAAGAAATTTGACACACAGTCTAGCAATAGGTCACCTTCCAATGTGGAAATTAACACTGCAGTTTTAGGAATATATCTCTTCACTAAAGTTTAAATCAGACAAATGCATATTGAATAGCGACAGCTTTTAGTTGTTTTACTATTATTATAGGATTCCGAATCACTGAAGTTAAAGAAAAACATAGAAAAAAAAGAATCTCTGGAGCTTCATATTCCTGAATTCGTAAAAAAAAAAAAAAAAGTCTATACTGAACCCAGTTGAAATTTGTAAGAAAACAAAGAAGTTGCACAAAAGCAGCAATTATAAAACGACACAGTCTATATCCGATTTAAAAAGAATTACGTATAATGAGAAAGAGTAAGAAAAAGTGAATACCTTTCTGGAGAAGTGAGGGATTTTAGGGGGAGGTTGTGGGAGGGAAGAGCATCTTCTAACACCTCCTCCAGCAGGAATCGAAATACATCTTTTGCACAAAAACTCTCTCAATAATCTTTTGGGAGCCCGTAAAGCCATTAAAATCAACAATTATTTAACTAACAGAAAGCACAAAAATTAATAATGACAAGAGTTGGCCAAAGAAAGTATCAAATGAAAAGAATAGGGTTTTGAGCTTTGCTTGCAGGGAAAGGGTTTTGTATTGTTTTATTTTTATCTCAAGAAGAGAAGTTAAGTTTTTTCAGACCACACCTAAGGTTAAACTTTTTATGACTTCAATGTTTTGATTTTTTTTTTTTTTTGATAGAAATCAATGTTTTGATTTTAAAATCACATTTGAATGGACGGTAATTTTATGTACTATATTTTTTTTTTTTTTCAGAGAAAAGAAAGTAAAGACAAAAACAAACACCACAACAAATTAATCCGGGGTTAGCCTAGAAAAGCTAACCCCCACAATATCTTCAGAAAGCAAAGATAACAAGAAATCAGGAGGAGAAGAGAAAATAGAGACGTCCAAAGCCCTCTCATGACCCTCAGCAGCAAGCCGATCTGCCACCCGATTCTGCTCCCTGAAAACATGGCAAAAATTGATAAAATCGAAAGAGGAGTAAATCCTTCTAATTGCTTTAACTAAATTCTGGCTCCCTAAACATAGAGCTCTTTTATCAAAAATCATCTTGACTGCTTCGAGATTGTCTGACTCCACTAGCAGCCTCTTAATCCCTAGATCCTCTGTCACCCTAAGTCCAGAAAAGATACCACAGAGCTTATCAATAAAAGAGGAGCCCAAACCCAGATTCTGAGCAAAACCTGACAACCAAGCACTTCCTGCATCTCTCAATACACCGCCGGCAGTAATTCTTCCATCCTCTTTACGCGACCCATCGGTGTTCAACTTTACCATCCCTTCACCTGGTCTATCCCAGCCTATCAGATGAACAGTCGTCTTTTGGATAGAACCTGCTAAACTATCAACCTTGAAACTCTCAATTATTGAATTAACTTTTCTGAAGAAGAAAGCCAGCAAATTAGGAATGACAACCGCTCCTTCTCCAAATACCTTAACATTAAAATATTAGCTTAATTTTTTTTATAAATAACTATCTTAAAATTAAAAAAAAAAAATACTGTACCTATGTAATACATATGGGAATTAAAATGGAAGTTTATGTATTAGTTCAGTCCTGAAGTTGCCAATATTTCACAAATTAGTTCAAATACAATCACTTTTAATACCTAAAACAAGGTTGTAAAAAATATTAGGTGCTAGTCGGACGGACAAGTCTTTCAAGGATTAATCGGGGGATTAGTCGGAAATTAATCGAATTTGTATTTTTTATTTGTTAATCAATAAATTTTTATATAAATTCAATTAAACAGAAGAACATTCTTGCATCTTGGAGCGAAACAACAACTTCGGTATCTCATAGCTTTCGCATTGAGTCTATTTCTCAAACACATCCTTCAAGTGCATCACCATGGAATATGCATTCATGTTCTCATGTTGTCTTTGTAGCTACAGTGCCTATAGCTACAAGTATGATGCATCCTGCATTGGTGCTTCCGGTAAACATCAATCTTCTTGACAGAAGCATCATCAACAGGGATATTAGGTATTGGCGTATCTTAATATATACCCAATCTTCAAAACAATTTTGACAGTGCGAAACTTGTCGGTGAAATTTGATCTATTCAATTTGTTTTCAGTTAAAATATTGCGTAGATCCATTTTAGATATGATGATTTAGAGTATTTACTTTAACTTGAGAGTGAGATAGAGTGACTTATGTTATTCATTTGTTTTAAGTATTCAATTTAAACATAAGATTTTGCAGGTGTAAATTGCTCCCACTATTTTTTTCAAATTAATAACCCTCTATATTATCTCGAAGAATTTCACAAACTCTTTAGTGGGCTAGGATCCTAACTAGTGAAGTTTCACCTTGAGTTTACTCAACAAGCTAGTTTCGTTCGTTGGGTAGATTCATGTGATCAATCATGTAATTGTCATATCAATTATGTGACTCCTAGGTTGTTAGGTTAGTAACTAATACATTTTAATATTAATCCCAACCATCTTGCTTACCAGCTTCAAACAACATGAGTTTGCCCATCCAATTATTCTAGGCCAGTTTAAGTCATTAACCTTATATTCATGAAAACGATTTTCAATAATTCAGGTGTTATCCATTGAATCCCGAGTTTGAGTTTACTCAACAACCCAAAGGCTCCCAGATAAGTCCGGCTGAATTATAATATTGGGGAGACAACTGATTTATAACTTATTTATTAACTTAACTTTTTGTTTAGTGAGAGATTTATTTTAAGTCTCATAATCTAACATAGTCTTGATTTGCTTTAGCATATATCAGACCATAATTCAACATTAGTGGTTATGGACATATTATCTAAATTATTCCGTTGAGGCAGAAACGAAATAAAAGGTCAACCCTCGGGAAAATACTAACTATTACATATTTATCCTCCAAGTCCTTTGTCTTTTCCTTGGCGCCTTGAATTTATAACATTAATTTCTATACTATTTAGATTACTTCAACTAATTTGAATGGATTTTAGATGAGAAGAGAAATACAATAGAAAATAGATAAAACAGGACATGTAATTCCTATTTTCCAAAAATACCAAAAGACAACATAACAATTATAGAGGGGTCTTAATAATGTCCATGACGCCATCCATGCCCAGACTCAATTAAATAAATTTAATTGGTTGATTACATAAATTGTTTATGTAATATTTTAATTAATCAAATTAACCCTTAAATTAATTTTACTATCGATCTAGTCCTTTAATTAATTTTAGTATCAAATTAACCTTTAATTAATTTTGTATCATTTATATTTTATTCTGATTAAAATATATCGAATATAAACTTAATTATATATTCAAAATATAACTATACAAAATATAAATTTTTTTATAAGAAAAGAAGGCCGAGTGGCCCGAGAAACGAAAAGAAAAAATAGAAACGTAAAGGCCACATCGATCCTTGTCCAAAATATCCAAGAGGCGCACCACACTCGTGATGACCTAAAGGGGGAGTCCCTGCGAATTTTGCCACCCAATCAGCTGCATTGTTACCTTCACGATGAGTATGTTTCAAAATTTCTTCTCAGTTCCTATCCATGAGGGTACGACACCAATTTATCAACCAAGCAAACAGGTGGCTAATTGAAGAATCCCGATTCAAGAAATTGACGACACTGAGGGAGTCGATCTCAAAAATAACTTTTATGTGCCCCTTAGACCAAGCAAGCATAAAACCATAATAAAGCCCCCAAAGTTCAGCCAAGAGAGCAGTACAAATCCCAATATTAACCCCAAAACCCCCCTAGCCAATTGCCATACTCATCCCAGAGCAGTCCACCGGCCGAGGCACAACCCGAATTCCCTTTAGAAGCACCATCGGAGTTCATTTTCACCCAGCCCCTATCTAGAGGCTGCCAGTAGGCCGACATAATCCGAGGGCAAGGAGTAATACGCGTCACAATGAGTTGCTGGGCACGACAAATCTCACTTGCTTTGGAGATGATAAACTAAACTGTATCCCAAACTTCCTCCCGACCTTCAAAAATCAAAGTACACCTCTGTTTCCAAATCCACCAAACCCCCACATCAAAGAACAAGGACCAATTAATGCTGTTGAATAAAAGCGGAGAAGATATGTTACCATCAATCCATTGGAGAAGCGGTGCCGAGAAGAAGGTATAATGCAGGTGGGGAGGAACATAGCGCATCCAGATTGATCGAGCCTTCGAACAGTCACGGAGCACGTGAAGAGTCATTTCATCCGCTAAATAGAATCTACACCCACTGTCCATAGCTAGGTGCCATCGTTTGCGGTTCCAGTTGCAAAACAAAACAGTATCAGTAGCAAGCTAGAGGAACGACCTGATCCGTTTTGGAGCCACTATCTGCCAGATCTTTTTTCCATGTCACGTTCGCTATAGGTAGGCCGCCATGAGCATCTGTCACCACATCTGAAGCAAGTAGGCAGTTGTACCCTAAATCAACCTTATACGTCCCTAAGGCCGAGATGGCCCAGAACCAAGAGTCTGCCTCGATGTTACCTTCGAAAATGATGAAGGAAGCCAATTTCAAAAGCTGAGAGGGCAGAAGAAGGGATGAGAGTAGCTGTCAATTCCATCTGACCCTGTGGGTCAGAAACTCAGAGACAGTAGTAGATGTAGAAGCCTCCGATTTGCACCAGTCGGGAGAGGGGCCGAGTCACACCATTTGTCAAGCTAGAAGGAGGTATCATGTCCGTTCTGAACAATTCTACTAGCTCCAACCTCCATAATTTTGGAGCCTTGAACAATCCCCCTCTAGGTTAACGAGTCCGTCGCGGTGGAATTGAAAACTGTTGGAGTTTAGTGTCCTAAAGACAATTGTTTTAGGATATGAATATTAATGAATAAATTGTTTATTAATCATTTGTTTAATCAGATATAACATAACTAAACTATATATAAAAGGCATTAATCTTTCATAAGAAAAGCAATCCCAAGTTTATTTAAGCAGTTATAAAGTGTTCATACAAGCATGAAGTGAGACTATACTTTATAATAGACCAATAAACTTAAAATCAACCCAAGTCAAGTAATGTGTTATAGGGGTTGGCTATTACTCTTGAGACTTGCATGTAACAATGTTTTCTGTCGAGACAGAGAGCTGATCTCACAAGCTTTAGATATGGAGATATCTAGACAGTTACTGTTAAGCCCAAAATATACCTAAAATATCATTAATATTTACATCAGATTTGCTATGAAATCGTGCTATTTATATCTATTTAGAGTACTTTTACGTTCGAATATGTTTCTTTCATGCAAGGTACCTAAATATTTGGTAAAATCCAAATAGGAGAGAAAACGGATAAAAAAACGAAGGAAAAATCCTAAGTTACGAGCCAAAAAGATGAAGAATTCATCGCACCGACACGAGGAAGACGGGAACGGAGTCAGAACCAGGAGGAACATCTGGAATCTCGGCAAAGATTCTGGTGTCGCGACCGAGATTCCCAAATCTCGATCGCGACACGCCTTTGTCAGGCACTTCGCCTGTTTGTTCCGAAGGATAAAAATTGCTCCCCTCATCTCGGTAGAGATTTCAGAATCTCGGTTGGATCAGCAGGTCTTTCAGCACTATTTTCACATGTTTAAAATCCAAAAAACACATCTGTTCGGGTGGATAGAAACGTCTCTTCGAATCAGACATGGCCCTTCAAACACAACTCTTCAACATCTATAAATGGAGAGTTAATTTCAGAGTTCAGGGAGAGTTAGATTAATTAAGATTAGAGTGCAGAATTTATGCAGAAACTCTGACTCAGAAATGAGTCAGAGATTAGATTTCATTTTTGTAAAAGCAATCTGATGTACACAAATTGTTATTAGATTTCTTACAAACACAGTAGCAATTAAGTTTAGATTAAGAACTGTTCGAAGACGAGTTTACATTTCGGTAGAAGACACCTCATCTCTATTCCGAAGATTCAGTGAGAAGATCAATCAGCGGATGCGACCCCGGAGCCTGACAAACTCTAACGAGGTTTGAGGAAAGGATTGATGACCCGGAACTCGAATGTCGTTTCGAATGCTTTCATGTTTCTTGTTCTCTGTAAACTTGTATCAATTCACAAATCACATAATAAAAGTTTATGCATTTCAATATATCTTTATGTAGTTACTTTGGCAATTTCTCCGAAGTAAGATTCTGGTGTTTTCATTAAAACGTATTTAATTCACATAGTTACAATGAAACTTTGTTGAACACTTGAGCAAGTTCTTATTTATGGATGATATGATCGTTGGGTTGGCTTATCAGAAATAAGTATCAATTTGATTAAGGTAGAAATCTACTCAACATCAGGGGGGATTTCTACGGTTCAAAGCCTTTTAATTGAAGGAATTTACATTTTATTACACACTTATAATTTTTACCAAGTTTAAAGTTGATATCTTTGCTTAATGCAAACGAGTTCAACACTTCTCTTACTTTAAACGCTAAATGTTTCTGTCTTATAATCTAATCTCAAGATAGAATTGATTTCTAAATTTCTAACATATAATTCTAATCTCATTCTTATTAATTAAATTCATCACAATCCAATTCAATTAAATGATTTTCTATATTATAAACCTAAAACGTGAATCAAACTGAATTAAAATAAGTTTTCGTTAAAAAGCGTTCTCTATGGATTCGATATCTTTTTATTACTACAAGCGAAACCATGCACTTGCGGAAACCGCTCAACAAGTTTTTGGCGCCATTGCTGGGGAACGCCAAATTTTTAACAAAAATTTATATTTTTCATGTTTTGTTCCGAACCTTGGTTTATAATATATGTATTTATTTTTTTTATAGTTTTTTTAGGATGGTCGCTAGGACTAAATCCTCGTTGTTATTTAACGTTTGCATTTAGATGTCTGTAGATAAACAGAAAAAAAATAAAAAATCCAAGTTTTCTCAAAGAAGATAAATTGGAGTTTTGATGCACAGAAGAAGTCTACAGGAAAGAAATTCAGCATGCAGATATATCCGAAGGGAGAGGAAATTTTTCAAGAAAATTGCATATCAGGTTCCACAACTGCAGTATCAGGAACAAGACATATGATTTTCCCAGAAAAAAATTAACTATTCCGATAAACTTTTACCTCTTTTCTATACACTTAATCTTTCACCAAAACATCATATCTCTTTATAAAAAATTTATCCAAACCCTACATTAAAACTAAATAATTTCTTTTTCTTTATTCATATCATTTCCTTAGAACACCTACATTTATCTCTCTAAGAAACATCTGATCAACTCTTCTCAGACAGATATATCAGAAAATGGAAATGAGGAATACAGTCATTGAAATTACCTTATCTGCCAAGAAGGAATTGTATACTTTTAATATAGTTTTGAAAGTTTCGGTTCATTGCGTAGTTCCAGTTCGTGCACAAAACTAGAAGTTCGGACATTCAACCACAATCAGTAGATACTTAAATTGAGAAAACCAAAAAAAATAAATAAAAAGAAAAACATCTTTTTCCAGGTAAGTTAGAATGGACAAGACCTATTTAAAATCGGTCCAGGTAATTGATTTTGTCCATAATTTTGATTCTCCTTGAGAATTCTTAAGGATTATCACATTTTTAGCTTTTTTTTAGTTTTTATATTTAATCTTTACATTTCATTTTAGTTTAATTTATATATTCATCTTTAGTTTAACAATAATGGTTAGATTAGAAATAAAAAAAAATTGTGATCATTGAAAAAAATTCAAAATATATTATGTATCTTAAATATTTGTTATTGATTAGGAAATTGTCTTTAGACTTTTAAACAATCTCAGTTGAATAAAAATTACGAGAAATTACATCAAATTTAATTCCTGCTCAAGTAGAGATTTTAAAATCTCAACTGAGATTTTTGTTTTTGAGTTTGATGAATTTCTGCTCATACTGAGATTATTATAATCTCAACTGAGATATTTGTTTTCAATGTCTTATGGAATTTCTGCTCATGCAGAGATTTTTAAATCTCAACTGAGATTTTGAAAATCTCTATAGAGATTAGGGAGGACCAACGCAAAGCATTCATTGCCAAGGGGCAAGTCGTGTCACGATCGATATTCCAATTTCTCGACCACGACATGCATATTTTGAAACAAAAAATAAATAAATAAATAATTTTCCTCTCTGTGTATTTAATTTCTAATTTTAGATTTTATTCACCAAGAGGCACACACCTTTTCATTTTTCATAAGTCATGATTTTTGGTTTGAAACCAACAAATTGAAATATTCACATATTTTTCAACATTACAATTTTTTATTCTTAAAATTTCTGACATCTTTATTTGTTTTAATTCATCCGTTTAATTTTTTTTTTCTTTTACAATAATGTTGTGGATTCTTCACATATTTTAAATAGATGGTTTGATATATACTTATCGCTCGAAGAACGAGAAAGTTGGATATGCGAATTTTATTAGTTGTATCTAAATACAAATTTTTCGTTCTTTGGAACGAGAATGAACCTTTTTCAGTCCTTAATTTCAAGTTCTTGGAGAACGGCGGATTCGTCAAACATGAAATTTAATTATTTCTAGTCCTTGGTCCTTGGTTTCTTTCTTCATAAGAGAGAATATTAACAATACAAGTAAATTAAACCGGGCTCAAGAACGTGGAATTTCAACTGATGAAGAATAGATTAGATTTGTTTCGTTGTATTTACATTGTTATGTTTCTGTATCATTTCCATGTTCTAAATTCTTGTTTGAACATTTTTAATTTTTTGATTATGTATAATTGTTGTATATAGGTTTGTTTATAATTCATGTATATATGTTAATCATGTAAATATGTTTTTCTTTAATAAATTTTCATGTTTGAATTTATGTTAATTGCATTTATACAAATGTTTAATTCATGTTTCTTAATGTTTATGTATATATCTGTTATGACTATTAATTAGAATACTAATGTTAAACATTTATGATTAATGACATTTCATGTTTTAAATTCAATTCACTTAAGGTATTAATGAACATTCATGATTCATTTAATTCACTTAAGTCATTAATTGATTAATTAATTCAGTATTTATCAAGGTTAAACCTTTGGTTTTCCCTTCATTTAATGTTTTAATTGTGTTTTTAAGTTACAGGAATTAATAGATACATTAATGGAACATAATTGCAAGAAGAATAAGTTAATGCAGAGTTAAAAGTACGCGTTTTTCAGCCACCAGGTCATGAATCTCGGTAGGGATTTCAGAATCCCTACGCGAACAGCGAAAAATAGGATTTCAGGAGAAATTCTTCTAAAAAAAAAGCTCATGTCGCGACCGAGATTCGTGAATCTCGGTCGCGACACGCGTCCTGATGGACGGGAATTGGCACGTTTTTTACACAATTTCTTCACTTTTTCCTATTCCAACTCTATTTAAAACACATTTTCTTCTTCCACAATCAATTCCACACCATATCACCTTTACTTTTTACCAAATTTGTACCTATCCAACATACTTCTTTCCCAAACACAAACTCCATAACCTAACCCTTTATTTTTCTATCTTTCTCACAATTTTTCTATTTTTCTCTCATAAATCCGACATTTAAACACCATGCCTAGACATAAGAAGGTTACTCACAAGGTTTCCTCTACCTCTAATACTTGTTTGCATGTTGAATATGGATCCATTCAACATTACTTCAGATGAGAACGGGCAACGGTACAAACACTTTTATGGACATAACGCATAGTGAAACATACATTATTGACTTTTTGGTTACTCTTTCCTATGCTAAAAAGAATGAGAAGATTACATTTAGGGATTTAAGTTAAATATATGAAGTTGGATTAGATGAATTTAATTCCAAGCACACTTCTAGCAAGCTCCCTAAGGATAATAGTAATTTCTATTTCAATACATTTTTATCCTATTTTCTTTTTGGGAATGTTAAAAGGTAAGGGTTCAAGGTCAGGATTTATTAGTTCATTTTGGATTACATCTTCAAGGGTTTCGTGGTAGATTAACATTGGAATGCTTTTTGACAATTAAGTCCATGCTTATGTTTCAACCACTAAGCACGTTCCTTTGGTCATTTGATTACGGGTTTTTGTTTTGGGTGCTACGGGTATTTTGGAGCAGTTTTCAATCACTTACTCATAGTTATTTTCCGATGTTAGATTATGCCGCACTTTGAAGTATGATAAGAAAAAGAGGTTTATTTATTTTAGAAATAATAGGATTAGATATGAGATTGATTATGAGGCTATGGGAATGATGTTTGGTTTTCCTACTAGTGGTTTTGTTCAAAAGCCTAAAGAAATTGATACTCACGCCATTTGGCATGCACTATCCGGCCAAAATACTTTTTACCCTAAGAACACATCTAGCAAGTTGATTCAGGATAATTGTGTATTTTATTTTCACAAGTTTTTATCTTTCTCCTTGTTTGGAAGGGTTGAGAGTTCTAAAGTTCAAGTTAGGGATTTGTTTGTGCTTGATTGTCTATTTAAAGGTCTTCAAGTTGATAGCATTGGCATGCTATTCGACAATTTACACTGTGCCTCCGCATCCCACACTAAGCAAGTACCTTTGGGTAATTTTATTACCGGGATTGTTATGGGAGCACGTGGTGAATTGACGGATTTTCAAAACCTCCCTTACCATGGAAATTTACCTCTTTTGGATATTCCGGCTCTTCTTCGAGCCAATTTATTGCTTAAGGAAGGTCCCCCCGTATTTGTCTCTTATGAGACACGTATTCAACACCTTTGTGTTCGTACGGGTGGAGGAGCTTCTAGTTCTCATGGGTTAGGTACCGAAGAGGGTGGTGACGATAAAGAAGAAGGTGAGGAAGAGGAGCATGTTGAGCCACAAACACAAGCACAAGGGCATGTAAGTGAAGAGCATAATGTTGATGATCAAGTTAATTTGCAACAAATTTGGAACCAAATGAATGCACGCAACCGTCAAATGAATTTGTGGTTAGATGATATTGTTGAAAGCAACCAAGCAATGAGTTCTAGAATCACCGAGGTGGATACCAATATCAACACATTGAGGAGAGAGCACAAGTCAACATGACGTCGGATGTTATCATTTTTCCGTCGTCAAAACATTGTGACTACACCATCTCCACTGGGTTCACCTTCACAAGAATAGGTTTTATCTTATCTTTTCTCAACTCATCTATCTTTTTGTGTTATTTTTAATTAAGTTTGGTACAATGCTTTTATATTTATTAAGTTTAGTACAATTTCAGTTTTCTTATATTATGTTGGATGATTAAATTTCATATTTTTCTATCTTATTTCGTATGCTTTATTTCGTATAATTTTTCGTGTTTTATCAATTTTTGCACCAATGAGGACATGGTCCAAATTAAGTGTGGGAGGAGATATTGCATATATCATTTTATTTTTAGTACGAATGAATGCAACGAATAAGAATGAATGACATTTATTTAAATATAAATGCATGTTAATAATTTTTAGTAATATACAAATTGCAACATTTGTTTTATGCAAATGCAACACATTTTGCAATAATTTTTCAAGAATGACATATTTTTAATGCAAACAATATTTTTATAAACTATACATTTTTCATATGTTTAAAAAAATATATATTTTAACTTATGATTATTAGGTTATCATAATCGTTAGAAATAAAATTTCTATACGGGCAATATTTTTCAAATTTTTCACAAATCCCCGATACGATTTTAAGTAAAAACGTCTCGAGTGAATGTATTTAAGTAAAAATTCTTTATTCTCAATCTCTATTTTATATCATGAAAATTCATGATACAATAAATCTTATTTTAAATTTTCAATTAGGTTTATAGGCATTAAATTGAACTAACAATTTTTTTAGCTCGGTTTGATTTTCGTCTTACATTAACACCAATTGAAGTTTTTAAGGAAACTTTAGCCATAATACATGTTGAATTTTAAGTCAATATAGAATGAATGTACTATTTTTCTTTTTTCCAATTTTCAATTTTAATTTTATAATTCATGTTAATTGAATCAAGTAGTCATATTCTTAACTTTTGGCCACGATTGAGACCAACCTTATCACAATCGAGGTATGAAAGGAAGAAACAACTAAGTAAACGGTACTTTTGGCCACGATTGCGACCACCCTTATCACAATCGAGGTATGGAAGGAACGTTAAATTTAAAGCAAAAATTAAACGTGTTTAAAGTTTAAAGTAACGATTGTGTCCACCCATGGCATGGTCGGTACCTCTTAAGCAAACACAAAAGCAATTTAAATAAAGTTACGATCGAGACCACCCTTATCTCGGGCGTAACTAAGCAAATAAATTAACCTAAGTACTTATTCATTATATATATTTCATATAATAGTTTAGGTTTGGGAAAGGAAATTTTGTGCTTTGAAATGCCTTGAGACGAAAGACTCAATAACATGCGTGCTTATATCGTCTCGAATACTTCAATTTAAAAAAATTGAAAAATACAAGACGAATGATATATCGCCTTTATACTAGTTAGTTTGATATTTTGCGTATAAATTTGCCATGCAAGGTTAATCTTTTCGGCTTAACTAATTTAAAAAGGAATACAAAGATATATGTTTTATTTTCGTAAAGAGATTGGTTAAAGGATAAATTCAGTGAAATTTTGCTCGGGACTAGCAAAAGATTAAGTGTGGAGATTTGTTAAGCCCAAAATATACCTAAAATATCATTAATATTTACATCAGATTTGCTATGAAATCGTGATATTTCTATCTATTTAGAGTACTTTTACGTTCGAATATGTTTCTTTCATGCAAGGTACCTAAATATTTGATAAAATCCAAATAGGAGCGAAAACGGATCAAAAAAGAAGGAAAATCCTTAAGTTACGAGCCAAAAAGACGAAGAATTCAGCGCACCGATACGAGGAAGACGGGAACGGAGTCAGAACCGGGAGGAACATCCTGAATCTCAGCAGAGATTCTGGAATCTCTGCAGAGATTCTGGTGTCGCGACCGAGATTCCCAAATCAATCTGATGTACCCTTCAAACATGACCCGAGATTCGCAGCAGACATGACCCTTCAAACATGACCCGAGATTCGCAGCAGACATGACCCTTCAAACATAGGGATGGCAACGGGTAGGGTACCCGCGGGTAATGCCATTCCCAAACCCTTACCCTTTTATTTTTTAATTACCCGTACCCGTCCCATTACCCTAACGGGTATACTTTTTTCATCCCATACCCTTCCCATTTAATTCGCGGGTACCCGCGAGTACCCTTACCCGTTTAGAATCAATAAATAAATAAAAAATATTACAAATTTAACAAACTATAAATTTAATAAATCATCAATCTATAAATTGAATAAATTGAACCTTAATTAATAATAATAAAGTGGCTTAGTGTATCACTCAATTGTTGAAAAATAAATGGTTGGTGTTTAAATTTCATGTCTTACATCTAAAAAACAATGATATTTATTAATATAATTTTTTTTTATGACGGGTAACGGGTACCCTAGGGGGTATTCCCATACCCGTCCCATTACCCTAACGGGTAATGATTTTGATCCCATACCCGTCCCATACCCTTTTATACAGGGTACGGGTAGTCCCATTAGGGTCGGGTAGTGCCGGGTACCCGTGGGTACACTACCCGTTGCCATCCCTATTCAAACACAACTCTTTAACATCTATAAATAGAGAGTTAATTTCAGAGTTCAGGGAGAGTTAGATTAATTAAGATTAGAGTGCAGAATTTATGTAGAAACTCTGACTCAGAAATGAGTGAGAGATTAGATTTCATTTCTGTAAAATCAATCTGATGTACACAAATTTTTCTTAGATTTCTTACAAACACAGTAGCAATTAAGTTTAGATTAAGAACTGTTCGAAGACGAGTTTACATTTCGGTAGAAGACATCTCATCTCTATTCCGAAGATTCAGTGAGAAGATCAATCAGCGGATGCGACCCCGGAGCCTGACAAACTCTAACGAGGTTTGAGGAAAGGATTGATGACCCGGAACTCGAATGTCGTTTCGAATGCTTTCATGTTTCTTGTTCTCTGTAAACTTGTATCAATTCACAAATCACATAATAAAAGTTTATGCATTTCAATATATCTTTATGTAGTTACTTTGGCAATTTCTCCGAAGTAAGATTCTGGTGTTTTCATTAAAACGTATTTAATTCACATAGTTACAAGAAAACTTTGTTGAACACTTGAGCAAGTTCTTATTTATGGATGATATGATCGTTGGGTCGGCTTATCAGAAATAAGTATCAATTTGATTAAGGTAGAAATCTACTCAACATCAGGGGGGATTTCTACGGTTCAAAGCCTTTTAATTGAAGGAATTTACATTTTATTACACACTTATAATTTTTATAAAGTTTAAAGTTGATATCTTTGCTTAATGCAAACGAGTTCAACACTTCTCTTACTTTAAACGCTAAATGTTTCTGTCTTATAATCTAATCTCAAGATAGAATTGATTTCTAAATTTCTAACATATAATTCTAATCTCATTCTTATTAATTAAATTCATCACAATCCAATTCAATTAAACGATTTTCTATATTATAAACCTAAAACGTGAATCAAACTGACTTAAAATAAGTTTTCGTTAAAAAGAGTTCTCTGTGGCTTCGATATATTTTTATTACTACAAGCGAAACCGTGCACCGGAAACCGCTCAACAATTACATGGATCTGGTGAAAGAGTTTATTAGGATTAGGACCCGACTTGATATAACAACATGGATAGATTTATCTGAGTGTCAACTGTTCATCTCATTGGTATTAGTAGGTATAAGTAATCCTCAGACTCAAACATTCATTAATTAGTGATTCTGGATTATAGAGTGCGATGCTTTGATTCTGTGCGAGCACGATCCACTACAGGGGAGGCCCTGGGGTGTGTGAGAGCAGGGTTGGGTATCACATAAAGTAATTGCAGAATAGTTAATGTTAGATTGAGCATTCGTCACTCATGATAAGTGGGAGATATATCCAAATGGCCGCTTGTGGTGAATTGACTGAAATCCTTGCAAGGTGATAGAGTTAAGAGTAGAAATAGAGATTTCACTTAACTTATTTTGTCAGAGTAAATTCAACCTGGGCATGTAAAATCGGACTCTTCGTTATATGTAACCTTGACACGTTCTATGGTTATAAGAATTGTTCACGAGATATAGTTGATTAAGGATCGAATTATACTGCACCTAATGTGGAAAGGTTAACGTCAGTATTCAACCTGACTTTTTATTTGTGCTGGGGAATGTCTTAGGTTCTGCCAGTAACAGCTTGCGACGTCATTCTGTTATATACATGTTGAAATTAATCAGGATCAATTAATTTCAAAGGCTATATACGACTAGTAGCAATAAGAACCTAATGGGTTACACATGGGACTTGGAACCATAGGACAGAATTGTAATTAGTGGGACATTATAGCATGGGCCGAAATTTATAGTATATTAGGGATAAAATAGTTTAATTAATAATTATAATTAGATTATAATTGTGAATTAATTATAGGATTATCTGATAATATTAATTAGAGGTTTTAATGCGATTATAACTCTAATTAATTATCCCTAACTTAAATTAATAAGTAATTGGATTAGAGTTATTATCTAAATATATTTAGATATTATTAAGATAATAATAAGTATTTATTTAATTATCTAATTAGCAATTATATTCCGAATAGGATTCTCATTAATTAATTAACTAATGCAACTAGGGTTAGGGTTTGAGAAGTCTATAAATAGACTCCTCTCCCTGTAAATTTTGGCCAACACAAATACTGGAGGCTAAGAAATTGTTCCAAAATCATCCCGGCTAAATTACTCTATTTCTTACTCTCTCTTTGATCTCGTGTCGATTCCTTTAGAGGCAATCAATTAAGATTGCTATTCATTGGTTGATTACTAATAGTTTTTCTTTTCTGTGTTGATCATTGTTCGTGACTCACGGATTAAGAGTTGTGGGCACTTCGTTTATAACTATAGATAGTTCGTCAGATAAGGTATTTCATTCTATCCCTCTTTGTATGAAATAACAATTAACAGATCTTGGAAAAGGGAAATAGATAAAATAGATAAAATTTTATTATTCCGCTGTGTCTAGGCTTGTCTATTTTCCTTCATTGGTATCAGAGCCTATGTTAATCTATTCTTTCATATATGTAAATAAAAGGGTTTTCAATCAGATTGAATAAGTTTATTGTTAGGTTAATTAATAAATTTGATTTAGTTGACTAATATAAAGATAAACAGTAATGTTAATTATTTGATAATTAAAATGGTTATGCATAAATCCTAATTTAATTGATTCTGTTAGAGACAATCATTGCGATTGTTTATTACTAAGGTTGATTACTGATAAGTTATTGTTTTCTGTGTTGAACAAATCGTTCGTGGCTCACGGATTAAATATAAGAAGTTGTGGGCACTTCGTTTGCAACTGTAGATAGTTCTTCAGAAAAGGTATTTCATTCTATCTCTCTTTATATAAAATAACAATTAACAGATATTGGAAAAGAGAAATAGATAAAATAGATAAAAATTTATTATTCCGCTACGCCTAGGCTTGTCTATTTTCCTGCATTAATTGCTATATATTTTACAAGCATCAAGTTTTTGGCACCGTTGTTGGGGACTATTTTTGTTTATAATTAGCTTATACTTTGAAAAGGTTGATATAATTGTTTGGATTTCTAAGAACCGATGTTCTAGGAGTCACTCATCATTGCATCTTGATTCTTAAGCTGAACATGTTCTTGCAGGGCGAGAAAGGAGGAAACAATGGCCGAAGATCTGTCTATTATGGAGCTGTTGAAGGCCAAGCGGCCTGCAAATACCTCTGGCATCCTCGATCCGGCAATAGCTGCGACATCATTCGAAATCAAACCTGTAATGATCCAGATGATTCAGAACTCGCGACAGTTTGGTGGGGGATTACTATGAAGATCCCAATTCACATCTTGACAAGTTCGTGGAATACTGCAGCACTTTCAAATGCGAAGATGTTACCTCTGAACAGATTTTCCTGAAGCTGTTTAGATTCTCTCTGAAGGAAGAAGCGGTAAAATGGCTAGAATCACTCTAGCCGAGCTCTCTCACTGACTGGGACACTATAGTATCAGCATTCCTAGCAAAGTACTTCCCTCCATCAAAGACTGCACAATTTAGAAGCGACATCACTTCATTCAGGCAGTCCGAAAGTGAGAACCTGCATCTAGCCTGGGAGAGGTTCCAGAAATTGTTAAGGCGATGCCCCTACTATGGGTATGAGCAGTACCAACTTGTTGATATATTCTATTCAAGAATATCTCCCGTTAGCCGTGCCTCCTTGGATGCAGCAGCAAGAGGAAATCTATTCAACAAGACTGCAATCCAAGCATACAATTTGGTGAAAGAATTAGCTGAACGGAGTGCATGTTGGCAAGTAGAAAAGTTGGCTCCGAGAAGGGACACAATAGCTGAGGAGATCCCCAGGATATCATCAGGGTCTAACCTTCAGATAGCAGCACTAACAGCAAAGGTAGATCTGCTGGTAGCCCATATAAAGACACCATAACCAGCACTGAGGTGCGAGATTTACATCGGAGGGCACAAGAACGTAGAGTGCCTGATGGTTCTTGAACAGATCCACTATCTCAAGCAATATGGACCGTATAGCACACCGTGGAAGCAGGATAAGTAGTAAGGCTCAAATTCGGAGATTGGATTGGAGGGAAAAATAGACGCCTTGAGGGAGATCCTGAGCACCATGGAAGGCAGACTGGCACACAATGAAGCCTTCTGCAAGAGACTTGAGACCCAGATCAGCAACTTGGAAAAAACAAAAGGAAGAGCACTTGCCATCATATTAAGGAGCGAAACACAGATAAGTGCACCAATCGTGACGCCTCATCAAGGTGAGGTGTCTGATCTAGGTAGCACCCCTCCTTTCCCATCTCCTCCCGGGTAAGTCCTTCCGACCCACAGTTATTTGCTGATGCGAATGTACAGCCAACACAGGTCATTCTACCTTATCCTACTTCTAGGAAAGCTAAGCTAGATAATGAATATTTAAAAATGTTAAATGTGTTTAAAATGATAGAAATTAATCTGCCATTTCTTGAACTCCTTGAAAATATGCATGTGTATGGATTTTTTTTTGAAAGAGTTGATCTCTAAAAAGAGAAAATTAGGAGATCATGAGACTGTGATGTTAAGCCAGGAATGTTCTGCAATGTTAACAAACCCGTTACCTAAGAAATCCAAAGATCCTGGTAGCTTTAGCATCCCCTATACAATAGGCAATGTTCACTTTAAGCGTGCTTTGTGCGATCTAGGTGCAAGCATTAATCTTATGCCTCTGTCTGTATACTGGAAATTAGGGATGGGAGACCTGAAACCTACCTTAGTCACAATCCAACTGGCTGACAGGTCTATCAAGCGACCAGTTGGAGTGGTAGAAGATCTTCTGGTGAAAGTGAACCAGTTTATCTTTCCAGCTGATTTCGTGATCATGGACATTGAGGAAGATGATAAAGTTCCTATTTTATTAGGACGACCTTTCCTAGCCACCGGGCGGACATTGATCGATGTGGAAGGCGGAAAGCTGATTCTCCGGTTGCAGAATGAGGAAGTTGAATTTAATATTTCAAAATCTATGAAATTTCCCATTGATGATGAATGCTGTAATTTCTTGGACCTAACTGACCTTTTGGTTGAGGATGCTTTTTAGGAAATTGAAGATCAGAACCTGAGTATTGAACTGGAGCAGAAGCAATCCGATCTGGAAATTGAGGTGGAAGGTAAAGAGGGGTGTAATTGGGCTCGACACCATGAGTTCCTGGACAGAGAAATCAAACAAAGACGTAAGCACTCAATTGAAGAACCTCCCACTCTTGATCTCAAACCCTTACCTACCCATTTAAAATACGTGTTTTTAGTACCCCCTCTCCATTTACCTATAATTATTTCTGCTGAACACACAGGTCTTGAGGAAGAACGTTTGGTGGAGGTCTTGAAAAAGCACAAAGGAGCCTTTGGATGGCAAATGTCTGACATCAAGGGAATCAGTCCGTCTCTTTTTGAACACCGGATTTATATGGAGGATGAGGTGAAACCTACTGCCCAGCCGCATAGGAGGCTCAACCCCAAAATAAGAAGTAGTTAAGGCTGAAGTCATCAAATTACTTGATGCAGGAATAATCTTTCCAATCTCCGACAGCCAATGGGTGAGTCTCGTGGAGGTGGTACCAAAGAAGGGTGGCACAACAGTGACAATGAATGAGAAGAATGAACTAATTCCAGTGAGAAAAGTTACTGGGTGGCGGATGTGCATTCACTACAGGAAATTAAATGACGCCACAAGGAAGGATCATTTTCCCCTTTCGTTCATTGATCAGATGCTCGAACGTATGGCAGGTAAGTTTTTCTTCTGTTATGTGGATGGGTATTCGGGCTATATGCAAATAACAGTTGATCTTGATGATCAGGAAAAGACCACTTTCACTTGCCTTTTTGGAACATTTGCGTATAGACGGATGCCCTTCGGATTATGTAATGCACCTGCTACATTTCAGAGGTGTATGGCAGCTATTTTTTCTGATATGATAGAAGAATTCATAGAGGTCTTTATGGATGATTTCTCTATGTTTGGGTCTACTTTTGATATTTGTTTGCATAATCTAGGATTAATGTTGCAGAGATGTGAGAACACTAACCTGGTTCTAAATCGGGAAAAGTGTCAATTCATGGTCATTGAATGTATAGTTTTGGGACATAAGGTGCCAAAGAAAGGGATTAAGGTAGATCCTGCTAAAATAGAAGTTATTGAAAAATTGTCAGCCCCTACTAATGTCAAAGCAGTTAGGAGCTTTTTAGGACATGTTGGTTTCTATCTGCGCTTTATTAAAGATTTTTCAAAAATTGCTAGACCCCTGACCCAATTGTTGCTGAAAGATGCAAATTTTGTCTTCACAACTGAGTGCTTAAATCTTTCAATGCTTTAAAGGATAAATTGAGCAAAGCTCCCATCATGGTTAGCCTAGATTGGAACTTACCGTTTGAGCTTATGTGTGATGCTAGTGATACAGCTGTAGGTGCATGCTTAGCTCAGAAAGTAGACAAATTTTGTAAGCCAATTTTTTATGCTAGTAAAACTCTTAATGACGCTCAATTGAACTACACTACTATAGAAAAAGAGTTATTAGCTGTAATTTTTGCACTTGACAAATTTCCCTCATATTTGGTGTTTTCTAAAATTATTGTCTACACTGACCATGCTGCACTAAGGTATTTGTTCTCCAAGTAGGATGCCAAGCCTAGGCTTCTTAGGTGGATCTTGTTACTACAGGAATTGGATTTGGAGATTCGAGATAAGAAGGGAGTCGAGAACGTGGTTGCTGATCACCTCTCCCGTTTGGAACAGGAAGAAACAAACACAGACATTTCTGCTGACATTCAGGAGACCTTCCCTGATGAACATTTAATGGCGCTTAGATATATACCTTGGTATGCTGACTTTGCGAATTTCCTTGTAGGTAAGGTAATTCCTCCAGAGCTCACCTTTCAGCAGAGGAAGAAGTTTTTGCATGACGTAAGGCAGTACCTGTGGGATGATCCTTACCTGTTCAAAGGCTGTGCGGATAATATTATCCATCGGTGTATTCCAGAGGAGCAAGTGGCATCTGTTCTTGCATTCTGTCACTCCAAGGAGGTAGGTGGCCACCATGGCCCAGATAGGACAACAACTAAGATACTCCAGAGTGGGTTTTATTGGCCCACCATTTTTCATGATGCTTTCAACTTTATTAAAAATCGTGAGAAATGTCAACGCATGGGAAATATATCCCAAAAACATGTTATGCCAATGAACCCTATTCTGGTGTGCGAAATATTTAATGTCTGGGGGATAGATTTTATGGGTCCATTCCCCAAGTCGTTTAATAATGAATACATCATTGTCGCAGTAGACTACGTGTCCAACTGGGTAGAAGCTGTAGCCCTACCTAGTAATGATGCGCGCTGTCATTCGTTTCTTGCAAAAGAACAATTTCACACAGTTTGGCACCCCCCGCACCATTATTAGTGATGGTGGATCGCACTTCTGCAACCAAGCTTTCAACCAATTATTGCACAAATATGGGGTTACTCATAAAGTAGCCACTCCATACCACCCTCAGACTAGTGGTCAGGTTGAAGTGTCTAATAGGGAAATAAAGAGCATCCTAGAAAAAACAGTTAATTCTTCTAGAAAGAATTGGTCACTTAAACTGGATGATGCCTTGTGGGCATACAAGACAGCTTTTAAGACAACGATTGGTATGTCACCATACCGATTGGTGTATGGTAAAGCATGTCACCTCCCTGTTGAACTGGAACACAAAGCCTACTGGGCCACCCGCTTTCTAAATTTTGATAATCAAGTTGCAGGTGAGAAACGGTTATTACAGCTAAATGCTTTGGAGGAATTTAGGCTAAGTGCTTATGAGAATGCCCGGATTTATAAAGAAAAAACTAGGAGATGGCATGATAAGAGGATCATAAGGCGTCATTTTGAGATGGGAGATAAAGTGCTTTTGTACAACTCCAGGCAGAGGTTATTCCCTGGTAAGCTGAAATCGAGGTGGAGTGGCCCATTTGAAATCACCCAACTGTTCCCTTCCGGGGCAGTAGAAATTATTGACGGTCCAAATCCACCTTTCAAAGTCAATGGGCAGCGACTGAAATTCTATGATGATGGTCCAAGGGCAGTGGAAGAGCTGCGTTACTGCGACGTGCCCTGAGGGAGTTTTTTCTATCCTATCTCTTTTTCTTTCACTTTACTTCACGTTTCACTTTATGCCTTTTTGGAAGTAAATGCATGACGTAAGTGTGGGGAGGTCGACAATGATAGGATAGGAAGATGATTCGTGTATATATATCAAGAAGTTTTTGCAATATTTATGTTTTTGCTTGTACTTGCATGATTATTCTATTAATTTGTCTGTTTTTCTGTTTTTGATATCCACTTTGGTTCTAGAACGTAGCTTCAAATTTTGCAATACGAATAACAAGAATCCTAGGCAGTTGAATTTGATACCTTTATCTAACCTGACAATACAGTTGAAAATGCGCTTACAAATTTGCACTTTCTAGATGAAATTGATGCATGCGAATTTTTTTGAACAATGTTTGGGTCTCTAAAGAGTATTTATTGACTAAGATTGACATGGAACATAACGTTAGTTGAGGCCAGGATTGGTACAGATAACCCTAACATTGTGAGCTTAGAGCCATAAAGATCAATATTATTAGACTCATGATTAGGAACAATTGATCTCTTAGGCGTGGGATTGCATTTTATTGTCTTTGTGCTCATAGGAATTGCATCCAATACTGGTTAAATTGTGTGTTTCTGTTGAACTTGAAGTGATTAGGCACCCTAGGTATAACCCTTTGTGAACATCAGCCTATTCTTTGCTTAGCCAAAATCCCTTGACAAATCCACTAGATAAGCCCCCTTGAGCCTACAATTACCCTTTTCTTTGATCAACCTTGTTACAAACCTTAGCCTTCTTAAATATCCTTTCTCACCCAAGTTGATTGACTCGATTTAGTTTTGATAAATCCTTAGACACAACTATCCTTCAAATCCCCGCTAGCAGTCATTAAAAGGTTGTAATTCCAATAGAGGAAGCAATCTTACCAATTCGAATTGCATCCTTTTCCCCCCTCTATTCAAAAAAATATATGGTTAAAAACCAAATCAAAAGAGTGAGTCATAGAGGAAAGGATAAAGGACATGCTTATACTTTATTTGCTTCCCGAATACTTCATTGAATCACAAAAACAACATTAAGCTTAACCTTCCTACACTTAGTGGAAAACGTGTCCTTTTTGCAAAATTCTTGAACTGGCCGAGTCATTAACTTTTTGACTATAAATTCCCTTTTTCCTACCCCAACCTTTAGCCTACATTACAACCCTTAAAAATATATGATCTTGTTTAATTTTAATGCATTAATTTTGACCGGATGGATGATGCAACCCCAATGTGACTACTTTGTGCAATAAAACGTAGAGCGTTTACAAATAAAACATTTACACCCAAACACTTGAGCGTTAGAGTGATCACTTGCGAGCTATCAATTTTAGTTCTCTTCTTTCGTTTTTCATGAAGTGTGGATCGATAAAACAATTAATCAGTTTTGGAGACTCATCTGAGGTTCGTTATGTTTTCTATTGTAAAATGAGTAGTCTGAACTGTCGTGGATTATAAAGTTCAATAGATTCTTGTTTTTGCACGGGAGCTATCTGTTGATTTTTCTCTATTTTGGATTCTGTCTTGATTGAGGACAAGCAAGATTCAAGTGTGGGGGAGTTGATACGCCCCAAATTTATAGTGTTTTTAGGAGTAATTTAGATTGTTTTAATTTAGTTTCTGGCTAATTTTGGTATTAATTTGATAGTTTTTAGTTAAATTCAGTGTTTTCGGCTTTTTACACTATTTTTAGTGTTTTCAGGGACTTTTGGGCATTTTCTAGATTGGTTAGGGGACCGTTGGAGAGTTCTAGACGCATCAGGGACCAAAAGAGGGAAAAATAGACGAGTAGTCCCTCTTGGGAAGCCTGTCTCGGCGAGACGGAAGTCTGTCTCGCCGAGACAGGACCATGTCTCACTGAGACACCCCTTGTCTCGACGAGACGATGCGGCCGAAGAGGATCTCTAGACGAAGCAAAGGAAGTCAAGCCCCCCCTTTAGCGTGACATCTCGGTGAGACAGCCACTTGTCTCGCCGAGACAGACAGCGTCTTGCTGAGACACTTATTGTCTCAGCGAGACGAAACGTTGGGAGCCAATTGCCCAGCATTTCCCTGCTCTATGGACGCGGAAATTGGCATCAGGGCCCCGCTGGAGACTGTGAAAAAGGCCAAAATTGCCCCTGATACAGCCAAGCACTTGCAAAACACTATAAATAAGAGATTGGCTTGGCCACGCTCTCCAGCTTATCTTTTCTTTTCCCCTTTTTCCAAAAAAACACAATTTAGGTTTTTACTTTCTAGGCTTTTCAATCTTTTCTAGCTGTAGCATTCATTTTTGTAATCTATCTTTCAATACTCTTTGGAGTTATCGACGGAAGGAGTTTTCTCTCCACATTTGTAATCGGAACAGACGAATCGGGTTTTAGAATTCTCTTTCCCTCTTTCCCTCTTTATCTAATGCTTTTGCCATTATATTGAATTGATAATGATTTCCATTGATAATTCTTGCTTTATTCATTTGATTGGTTTATTTATGAACTAATCCCCATTCAATCTGGATGGGGATGAACTGATTGGGTACTTATGTATGATCAGGGATTTAGGGTTTATATGATTATCTTTAACTGATCAATTTGTGCATGCTTAATGCCTTGAACTCGACAGGGAATAGGATTATAGGTAAATATGAAACCGACAGGAGATTATTTAACTTGAGATTGTATGATTTGGCCTCTCTAGGAAACTAGGAGTGCGGTTTCGTGGCTGGGCTATGACTTTAGCTTTAATCACCAATGAACTTAATGCTTTACATGACCTACGTTATATGCCTAACCAAGCCGTTAACCGAATGCATATGAATAGGCTATATGATCCTGGCCCCTTTCATGTTGCTAATCAGGGTGATTACCATTAGTGTCTTCCAGGATATGAATCTGAACCTCCCTAAGCTCATACATAGGACTCAATCAGGGATTCCTCATTCTAGATTGTGCATCTAATTAATTTATATCTTATCCTCTCAACTGTTCATGTTACTACTTTTCACTCATTTAGATAAACACTTATCCAACAAATTCATTCAACCCTTTGAACAATTAGGTTGACCCGATAGGTTGCTAGTTGTAACAAATAGTCCACGTGTTCGATCTCGTGCTTAGCACAATTACTACTTGTTGCGATAGGATACACTTGTCCTATTAATTGTTATATATTTTACAAGCATCACCTGTGTGAAGTATGTGTGAATGGGCTGGTTTGATCAGAGATGAGAGGAAGTAGAAAGAAGTAGATCAAGAAATTTACCTGATGCTTCCATTTATTGTTGAAGGTAAGGAAGGCGCAAAGACCACCACTTGTCAAACTCAGGAGTAACAATCGAAGAGATCTTGCCCACTTTTGTCAATTTGAAATGAAAACCATCTTTGAAAAGCTGACGTACACGAGGTTCAGATGCTTTGTAACATTCGTCCAAAGGGAACAAAGGAGAAGCTGGAATGACCTGAATAAGGCCAAATTGACGAGCACACAATGCTGGCCAATACAACTCAAAATAGGCAGCCGTCCCTGTGTTATTTGGCTTGAAGGTAGCACCAACATGGAGGAAACGAGTTAATAAGCATGATCTCCATATTGAATATGTCTCATCCAAATTGATTGTAGAAGCTTTCATTATTCTTCTAGATTTTGACAGTCTGCAGAAACAATTAGTGAACCTCAACGGATGCTTATCTTTCAAAGAGGAGAAAAACTTGAAAAGCTTATCGGTCTGGGTTATTTTGGTTTTACAGCTCATCAGAAATCGACCAATGGGCATAGATGTGTCTAAAGGAGAACTTTTAAGCTAAGGAAAGTAAGCAAGAAGCCACAATTGAACGATCCAGAGGTTTCCACCAAGGTGGGCGAAACGTTCAGTAGAGATCACGTGGGCAATGTGATAATAACTGGCACCCAACAATATGGATCCTAAAGCCAATTTTTTCCCATTTGCAAGCTCATATGCAATCTCCTTGTATTTTGCAGTTACCTTATCTAAAGAGACTATAATCGACTCGCTTGTTCTTTGGAGGATGATTAGCCATATATTCGATCAGCACCACCGAATCCACAAATCTGTAAGTTTTGAAATATTCTGTAAGCTCATATCAAACTAAGGAAGGTATCTCAGGACCAACCACTGGCAGGCCTATCCCACAAGCACATCCCTCAAGGTAATAGTCAGCGGTCCAACTGGAAATAGAAAAGCATTGCAGTTACGTGACCAGAAACTCAAAGCCGCATACAATATATTCTTGTTTGCTGGAAGCTCTATCTGGGACATTTTAATCAACTCATTGATTCCAAGATTGCACCATTTTCTCTCATTTATTGGCTTCAATCGATTCACCCAGGTGGACCATGCATTTGTGGCTTTTTCACTAGCAAGACGGGGCCAACTTTTGCTTTTAACATGTTTGCCAGTGAGAAGATTGGGTTTTATCAAAAGAAGTTCTCCCTCGTGAGCTAATGGAAAAGGCACTTGAGGAGGCTTGTCTCGACCAGCCGGCAAAAGATCATACAGTCCATCATCATTAAAACTTATCTTGATGGCATCAGGTTGTTGTGCTTTTTCGAGTTCAACACCACTTTGTCTTGGAGGTTTTGGTTGTGACTTTCTGACAGTTGGAGTGGTTGATTTTTTGACAAAAGGGGTTTCTGCCAAATTAAAGGTAAAAATTAATATTTTTAATAAAATTTCGACAATATTTCCCCTTAAATTCTAAATTCCTAAAAATCATGTCAATGCAAAGTTGTTTTTCAAGATTGTTTTCCATTCACCAAATATCAACCATCAAACACATTCCAAATCCAATTTTTTTATTTACAAGTTTGGTGGTAAGCTTACCTTTGGAAGACATCTTGGAGCTGATTTTGGTGTAAAGGAGCCACACTTCAGTTGATTGATCCAGTCTCTGCTCCTTGGCACCGACAAACCCTTCATTAGAACATGAACTGGTTATGGACTTATGATCAGGGGCTCTAATCCCACGTACAAGAGTTAGTGATGCACGTACAACTTGGTAGCACTCTGATTAAAGGAACCTGATCAATGATTGATCTGTCCTCTAATTTTGGATACTAGCAAGCTTTCTCGTCACAATAGGGACTGTACATGTAATAATATACACAGCAGCCCCATGGACGACTTCATCAAAAATCAGCAGTCTGCTGCTACTGAGAGGAAAGAACATGCAATTCAATAGAGGAAAATAAATTATTATTCTCAAGGACGTTAGGGAGGGCAGTAAAAAAAAGAGTTTTTGAAGGGTTCGGTTATCGTTTAGCCAAGTTGAAAGCAAATAATAGAGTCAGAGCTGCAGATTGGAAATCCAATTGTGTTTTTCTACTGTTGGTAATATTAACTGTGTAGGATGAAAACAATGTTGTGTCACATCCGTGTCTAAAATTTTTAATTTTGATTTTTCAAAATAGATAGTGTTAATTAATTATGAATTTTAAATATATTATTGAGTTTAATTTAATATCTTTTGGTGTAAATTAAAAGTGTAAGGTAAATTTTATAAAATATTATAAATTAAAAGGATCAAAATAAATAATTTACAAATGAAATATTGATTCAATAGGTGAAAAAAAAATGAATGATTACTTAAAAATAATTAAATAATTTATAAATTTTACATATAAATATGTGAAAATATTAGTCTTAGTATGTGTCTAACACATGTCATTAAAATTATAAAACCAAAACATGTAGAGGAATTAGTAACCTTATTTATCCAAAAGATACATACTATTTAAAAGGAAGAAACACAATTAATTGGAAAAAAAATGTTTTAGTTTTTCAAAAGAACTACAAAAAAAAAAACGTTTTATGTTGAGTTTTTAAATATATATATTTAAAAATAGGGTTAATACACATATTTTCTCTTGTATTTGTCCGTTTTAGCATATATATCTCTACATCAAATAAACACATAAATATATCCTTATATTTTTTAAATAACACCAAAAATGTCCTAATCTAACAGACTGCTGATATGTACTAACGGTGTAACAACCCAGCCTCCACGTGATCTCCACCATATTTTCCACCTCACCATAAACATATGCAGCCCTAACTCACCTCCATTTCACGCTGCCCCCAATTCCAAACCTAATGAAAGAAATCGCAGTCTCCCTATTCTTCTTCTCCGATTCTCTTTCTCACTCACGGAGACTGCTTTCGTTGCTCCTCTTCGCCTTCTCTCTCACTGCTCTTCTGATTTCTCCCAAGTTGATCAGCCGCTCCAATTTATGTTTTTTGGTTTTTGATTTAACTTAGCTGAACTCAGTTTTGACAATTTTTCATTTTAATGGGATTCTAGTTTATGATTATGGGCCGGTGGCGTGATGAAAGATTGGTTTTGGTTCTTATTTATTGAAAGTTTAATTCTTAACAATGGTGTTAAGATTTAACTCATTTATGTTTGGAATGTGAAAAAACGCAGGCGAGAGAAGAATGGAGGCGGCTGGGAAATGGTTGATCCTTCTTGGTTGAGGCTCTTCAAAACCCTCGTCATCGTCTCACCAGTAAGATTTCGTATTCATTATAAAGGCTCTGAAAGACTTATTTATTTGTTTTTCTCGATCTGTTTTTGTATTTGGGTTTTTCGTTTTATTGCGTTTTGGGGATTTTATTGGTGATTTTGAGTTTCTATTTTGTTGGGTATAGGGTTTGGTTGACCGATTGGAATGGAATTGAAATCTTAAACAACATAAAACTCTTTTTTTTTTAACCAGATGCAAATCACCTTGAATTTTGGAGATTGCCCGAACTCTGAAATCCGACTGGTTTCTGCCAGTGGTGAGGTATTTGCTGTATACATACACTTATCTCTTCCTTCCGTAGTTCTTCTTCGTCTTCTTCAACCGTTTTCTTTAATCTGCAATTCTAGACAGCCCTATCATTGGATACCTGGCTGCTCGCATCTTGATTGGTCCTTATTTGCATTCTAATTGCATTTTTAAAAATCTATACAAATAATTAGAATAATGTTCTTGATGTGATCTACTTGCATTCTAATTTTTAAAAATCCTTGCTTCTTATTTGGTTATTATTTCACTCTTTAACCTTTTAGGGGCAGAGTGCAACTTTCTGTTTTTCTCAAAACCATTGTGAAGTTGATCTCTGATGATTACTGCTTACTCATTACTTCCATTTCTTTTGGATGGATGCATCATTGATATTCGCCATTTAATTCAGCTATATAGCTTGTAGATTGTGATCCTGGTGATTTAGTCTGTCAGGGCTTAGAGATGGATTACTGCCTTGGCTAATTGCTGGTATTCAATTAACTGTATACAGTGGCGAAATGGATTACAAGCTTAATTCATATGCTGATAAAAGCTTAATTGATGTTGATTTTTTGTTGTTCTTTGAAGGCAAGGCAAGGCACAATTTCTTTTCATATGCTTATTTAGGTTTGGGTGCTTATGGTTAATTCTCAATTTCTGTTCATATGCTGATAAAAGCTTAATTCATATGCTTATTTAATTTTTGCCAAAATACTGGATATTCATATGTTGGATCCTTTTATCATCTTCTGCACCTGTCTGTCATGATCTTTATTAAACTTTTCTCATTTTTTTTTTGAATCTAGGTTATATCACTACGGCCATTAATGATGGCCCTAGATGTTTGATGCTGAGATGTCCTGATCCATCTTATCGAGCTGCTGTTGGTCAAGACATGATCAATTCATCGGCTTCTAATGAAGATAAGAGAAAGTACTCTCGTTATCTTTTGAGGTCCTATGTTGAAGATAACAGAAAGGTGTTTCAAGAATTTGAAAGCCCAACCAATGTTTTTGATATTCTATTTAATGCTTAATTTGCGTGTTGAACTTTGCATGCGGAAATCTAAAGTCAGGAAATCGGTTTTTTAGGATTGCAAGTGGTGTTTTTTAGATTAATCCCAATTGTTTGTTATCATGTTGACTGCTTAGACATGTTTTGTGAAAAATTCTCCAGCACTCAAATAGAAGCTGTGAGAGGTTCTAAAAGTAGCACAACTATATTGTTTAATTTTCGCCAAAATACTGGATATACATCTATTTATATCCCTATGCTCTTTGGAGTTTGTGAATGAAGAAAAATCCTTGAAAGTTCAATGCCATTGTCTGATTAGGAACAGTATGTTATTTTGAGCAGCTGTTATCTTTGTTCTTGACTTTACCTTGGAGAATTTGTTGCATCTTCATTCATCAACCGTTGTGCTACTTTTTTTCTGTAATTAAGCTTGCCCTTGCTCCTATTTATTGGTTTTCCTTGTCAACATAGTTTTATTCTTGAGAAAAAGTTATGTTTGGATAAGCCAGATGGTTTGTGGCTCTTTGCTTCAGCATACAACTTCTTTGTAGCATTATCGAATATATATGTTGTTGATATGAATCAAGGACTTTTATTTGCACCATTGAATCCATTTTTTTTGGTCATGATGACTATTAAAAGTTTTTAATTCTTGTATGATTATGCATCCTAATATGTTATCCCTTCTTTGCTATAGATTTCGGAGTCTAATGTGGTTACGTATAACACTATCAGGATCAGTCATTCAAAAGGATTAGAGGATCACTAGTGAAGCTCTAATTAGAGAAATTGTAGATTCCAAATAATGCATGACAAGATGTATATTGGTTAGTTGTCAAATGGAGACAAATGTATACTTAGGAATCAATTTTATCACTTTTGTAATTTTAGAAATAACACTTATATATTCTTTTCGATCCATTTATAAAATTTATTAAATTTAGAAATTTATCAAAATTTGAAAATTTTGATATTATATTCTCTTTTTTTCAAATGATTCGAAAGTTTTGTTGATTTAAATTTAAGTAATTGACCAATTATTATTATTAGGTATAAAAGTTATCTATAAAATATAATATAAAAATAAATAAATTACTAATAGGGGCACTTAAAATCGTCCCTACAACTAAAGCGGCAAATTTTGAATTATCATAGAGGACGAATTTCGTCGTTAATTGGTAGGTATTCTCTCATTTGGCAACATATTTAGAGTGATTGATGGGTAAAGTTTCGTCGCGTAAACATTTGTCGCGAAAACGTTTTTGCCACAAAAATTTTTGTCGTTAAAAATCCAATGTGATGTTTTTTAGTTGACGTGGCAGGTGATGTGGACGCTGATGTGTTACACCGTTACTGCCATATCAACAGTCTGTTAGATTAGGGCAATTTTGGTGTTATTTGAAAAATATAAGGATATATTTGTGTGTTTATTTGATATAGGGGCATATGTGCTAAAACGGACAAATACAGAGGCAAATATGTGTATTAACCCCTTAAAAATATTTTTGCACTCACTTATAATGGAGGGATTTATTAGATGGGATTTGGGTTTTCTTTTAAATGTTTTAGTTGTTTTGGATTTGAAGTAACCAAAACGTATAAAAGGAAGATGATTTTGTTCTGTTTCGGGTCAGCTTCGGATCAACTGTCAACAGATCATATCGATTGATTTTCGGTAACCGACAGACGACATTTTGGTAACTGTATTTCAGACTCAAATTATTTTTAAAATGTTATAAGTATGATTTTAAGTAAGTTTGGTTTCGATAGCTTCGTCAAATTTTAATATAACGATTTTGTTTAAGTTTAGTTTCGATAGTTTCATCAAATTTTAGTAGATTTACGATTAATGAGTTAACGTCTATCCATTACTAATAAAAATATAAATTTTAGACTAGTTGTCTTTTATATTTAATAACATGAAATTCGGTATTAATAGACTCTTAGCGGTGTCACGAGTCTAAAGGTATAATGAGTCCAAAAACAACTATAAGTCGGTTTAAAATTAATATCTTAGCGATCGAAAATAATCCAATAAGAATATTTTGATTATTTTAAATTTTATTAATAAAATAGTTTGAGCAACCCTAAATGTGTTGAGTTAAAATAAAAGGATTAATACTAATATTTGCCAATTAGAGTCGGTATAAAGTATAATATAAAATTTCTTCAAGAGTTTGAATACAAATTAGTACAAGTAGACTTATGACTCGTAACTAGTCTAACTGAACATTCGGTCGGAACTAACAATACCGGTTTAGTGTTACACGCAACTATTTCGGTAACAGATAAAGATAAGTTTCAGTCTTAAAATATTTAATTGGTTTTAAATATATTTTATTAAATTGTTTAAAATATTTATATACTTTCGATTTTGATTATTTGAAGAATAATTATTTATTATCGTGGTATTTTGAAAATTGGGTTGGAAAATGAATTTGACTATTTGATGCGAATTGTTTTTGGATTGAGAAAGTTGTTGCGGTTGTCATTGTTATTATTTATGTGATTTGAATTGAAGTCCAAATTTGATTCTTATGTTGTGATATTTTGAAAGATAGATAAAATGGTTTTGTCCATCTAGGATTGTCCGGGGTAGGGGTTGTAATTGTAAGACCAAACCTAAGAGCAGTATGATCAGAGTGCGCGTCTGGTAGTCCTAACGTTAGGCAAGGCGAGATATGAATGAGATATCTCGATTATTGATATTGTTGATGTTATGAGAAACTACACTGGTGGAATTCGAGGATGGACACACTCAAATCTTGTATTACGTTTTGAAAATGCTTGATGATTTGAAATATAATGTTTTACGTTTGTTTGATTGCGAGTTGGTTTGTTAAAGTAATTTATTTAATTACGATTTGGTTCGATAAAACGTTGGTTTGATAAAACGTTTATTTGATTACGAATTAGTTTGATGAAACATGGATTTGATTTGATTCGTTTTGATAAAATAATATATATATATATATATATATATATAGTAATAAAGTGAAATGGACAGTTAAATCATTAACGTGTCGATCAACGTCTCAATAAGTTAAACTACGTGGTTTTGATTTTCGATTTAAAGATTAAAAGATGTTCGGGATACGTAGGAAGCTTGATAGGTAGTCCAAGTAAACTTTAAAACTGGTAGAAGTTGGTTATCCTATTTTCCCTCCATGCCCGATACGGTTTAGGGTCGGGTGTGACATGTTGGCTGGCTGAAGCACTAAGATTTTCTCCAGCTTGTATGAGGATTAAGATGACCATGCCAAAATTCAAGAAACCACAGTGACAAAACTGATGACAATGGAGAAGGAATTGTTGGCGAGCAAAACACCAGGATTCCTTGCACATATGGAAGTCTATTTGCCGCAGTCGAGAATGAACCAGTAAAATAGTTGATTACGTATCCTGTTCTTTTCAGCAACACAATGAAGTGGAAGAAGAATAAATCATCAGAGAGATGCGGGTAGATTTGAGAGAGTTCAGAGGAAAGAAGGCTTAGGGTTTTGAGATTGTTGATGGATAATCGGGGAAGAAGAGATTGTTTTTAATCCAATTTTTCAAAAATTGTGAAGTTCTGCCGCCTCCCCAAAGGACCTTTTATACTTTAGTGGTGGTTTCTAACTAGGACTTATTTTTTTCCACTATTAAGGATTCTTCCATATTTAGTTGTTAGATTAGTTTTGAACTGAAACTCTAATACCTGGTATTATCCCTTTGTTTCACTTTTGTGTTGGTTTTAAAAAGGTTTTATAAAAATGAAAGACTAGCTCTTATTATTTTTAATCAAATTAATTTTCTTTTTTTTTTTCTTTTTTTCGTAATTAAGATTAGCTGCTCTTTTCTGGATTTTAATTCACGTGTAAGATTAAATGTTTAGTCCTTTATTTCAATTAAATATTTTAATTTTGTCTTATTTTATTTTATTTTTAACTTTATGCATTTCCGATTTTTTTTTGAAGTCTAAAAGATTTTTGGCTTTTAATTATTTTTAATATATTAATTGGCCTAACTTACATCTAAATAGATTTTCCAATAGTGAATACTGGGGGAAAACTATTCTCTAGGGTGAACCTCAAGGGGAACCTAAGGTAAATCAAAGGGACATCAGAAGGCCAGGTAATATTTTAACGTGGGGAACCTAAGGTAAATCAAAGGGACATCAGAAGGCCAGGTAATATTTTAACGTGTATTTTTTAGCCAATTAGAATGCAGAAAAGTTAGAAAGCGCCATAATTAATTTCATCGTGGAAGTCAAAGTGGAGTGGTTAATCAATGTGGTGGAGAACTTGGATTAGTGGAAATAAGCAGGAAATTACCTCCAACGTCTATAAAAGGAAGAAATCACGATGAAAAAAGGGAACTCAACAACTCAACACACCCAAGCAAAACTCTAGCAAATTATCTCTAGACTTCAACAATTTAGAATTTTCAGTTTATTCCCTTAGTTTCAATTTTCAGATTTCAAGTTTCATTGACGCTTCCCAGTACATTTTTATTTTATTTGTTGTTCAATCATTTCTGTAAGGTCGGTATCGTTTTGATAATCAAATCTTTGGAATTTTACGGTCTCTTTATTCCGTACAATCGTTTGATAATTAGAAGATTAGTTAGACGCAATTTCATTTGTTACGTAGAAGTCAGAAACCGCACTCAGTTTCACTCCATAGTTCGAGAATACTATAATTATTTGGCAGGCTCGTATTTTTCCCACAAAAGAGCCAAACAACTTCGTTCCATCCGTTTCTTATTTTCGTGTGGATACCATTAGAGGCAATCTACACTTGATTCCTATTTGGTTGATTTCTAACTTTCGGTTTTGTTTTCTTGTTTGTGTTCGTGATTGTGTTCGTGATTGACGTGACATCCACGAGGGCACTTCGTTTGCAATGGTAGATAGTTCGTCAGACAAGGTACATATGTTTGATCTCTCTTCATTGGGGAAAGAAAATAGACAAAAATAGATAAAATTTTATATTTCCGCTGCGTCTAGGCTTGTCTAATTTCCTTCAACTACTACTAAGCTAATCTAATAACTAGTCTATAATTATTGAATGAAAACTGAATCATAATTACACAGCATAAGCCTCTATTTATAGTGCTCTTCTTCCTATTCCTAGTCTATCTAGGTTTTCTTCCCATCTTGGAGTTGGATTCTGTTGTTTGAGTTTGATTGTGCTCTTCTTCCTATTCCTAGTCTATCTAGGATTTCTTCCCATCTTGGAGTTGGATTCGAAATAGTATATCCAAAGTAGAATTTGAACAGGATTCGGTCGCTACTCGTCGAGTAAAGGGGCTTACTCGCCAAGTAGGTGTCCCGTGTCGGGCAATTAAGGTTGACTTTAACTCTATCTCATTGGATGGGCTTGATGACTGTCTGGTGTGGACGAGTAAATTATCTCGCCAAGAAGTTTATATTACTTATCGAGTTACAAGCTCTTCTCGCCGAGTATATATTCTTTTACCTTTATTTTGCTCCGTTTCTTCCTCAATTGTGCCTAAAACGCCTCAAAGTGCACATCAAGTGTATAATGGAGAGAATACCATATAAACCATGATAAATGGATGATAATTACACATAAATAGGCCTAAAACCATGCCTAAGACTCTATATAAAATGGCCCTAACAAAGGTCTACTGAATCTCTCTCTACTTATGACTCTATCTCTCTAAAATCATTACTAACTTGAATGTCAGAGTGTTTCCAAGGATTGATCCCCGTATAGAAAGCATTCGAACCCCGAAGGCCTACGTAAGTTCCTATATCTCTATGACACCGTATCTTACAGAAAAGTGTGAAAGGAATAATAGTGCATGATCTAATCAACCACTTCTATGTGGAAAGGTACTCAGTCATATGTATGTTTTCGAATGTCTATTAATAGCTCATTGGCAAACATCACAAGGTTGCAAATTATTCTCTAAACACATTTTGCTTTCAAGTCTTATTACTTTCCTCAAGTACATCATTGTCTTAAGCATCGAGGAAGGGACATCGAATTCTGACCCTTTCGTGACTGTTTGTTGATTGTTCCAGGTTAGTTCAAGCATGTTCATGATCATGATATTCTATAAATTGAGAGACATCACTTGTCAAAACCCCGATTTCCTAGGACCGAGGGTCGATCGACCTTTCCTGGAATTTTAGTTAAGGCCGATCAACATTCACATGGCGATGTGGTGTCTCTTTTCTGTCCGTTGAATGGTCAATGTTCAGTTATTTTTCCTAAAGGCTGATCGACCTTAACATAGTCAGCTTTTGTTTCTTAAATGTTACAAAAAAAATCAATAAGATTTAAAGCAAGTGACACACAAAAAGTAATTCTTAGTTTTTCTCTATAAAGCGTTCATTGAGCTTTAAAAGTTATATATCAGTGATATTGTAAAATATATCAGGTTGATAATGATTCATTGAGCTCTAGAGTGACTTTTTTTATGTTTTCATTATGATCTGCAACAAACTTTAGAAGTTCTAGAAAATTTCCTTGATTACTTGAATCATCAGACTCGTCATTTCCTCGAATGATAGTCCTTAATGTTAAAGAAACTTAATACAATCAATAGTTTCTGTTAGACGTATTATGTATTCCTTTCAAGTTTGAATTGAATGAGTGTCAAAAGATACTTCAATGTGTTGTTTCTAATTCATCAAGTCTTCACATTGCTTCCAAGCTTGGTTATAAGCATTATTGTGGGCGCCAATATGAGTTTGAAACATATCCTTTTTTTTCCAATTTGTAAATCTTCAACAATAAAACTTTCTTTTTGCTCTTAATATCTGATCTCTAAAGATAACAACATAGACAAAAAAAAAGCTTCATCTCTAGAAATGCTATATTCCAACCAAGTTTTATACTCAAACCAAGTATGAATAGGGGTGTCAAAATGGGTCATGACACGATAACACGATTTGCGTAACCCGCAAATTAAGCGGGTTAGGGTTGAGGCTAAATGGGTTAAAGTGTTAAACGGGTCGACTCGCAAAACTCAATTAATAAACGGGTCGGGTCGCGGGTTGACTCGCGAACTCATTATAACCCGTATAGTTTTAGACGAGTTAACGTGTTGGGTCAACCTGTTTCACTAACCCACTAAACCTAACCCATATAACCTGTATAACCCGTTTAGCAATTGGAAATATCAGATTTTAAAGAGAGTATAATAGTAATTTAGAGGCTTATATATATACCTAACAAATTGTTAGGTTTTTGTATTCCCTAAACTTATCAGCAGCCACCACAAACAATAGAACCCACTCACATCACACCATATACGACTTCTCTTCTCCCATCCCTTTCTTCTCCTTCAAGTTTTTTTCAAAGCTCTAACTGCTTTTCACCGCCCCTACCATTTCGTCACCCCTACCGTTCCGCCGCCGCTACCTTGCCACCATCGCCACCTTGCCACTGTTTCTGATCTCCTGTTCTTCCTACTGTTGTTTCATGTTTTGTAGATTTTGCGTATTTTTTTCTTATGGTTTGTTGTTTATGTTGAACTATTTGGATGTTTTTTTTATGTTTGGTTATGTTGAATTTGAACTGAATGTTGTTTAATGGATTTGCTGAAATTTTATTGAAAGTTTAAAGTGTTAATGGGTCAGATAACTCGTTTAGGATGTTCTGACTCGTTAAGTATAAACGGGTTGGGTTAAAAATTGACCTGTTTATTTATTAATTTAGTTAAACGGGTTATCCAGGTTGACCAGTGTCAACCCGTGTTTTAACCGAGTCGTGTCGTGTCAACTCGTTAAATTAAACGAGTCGTGTCTGGGTTTCAATAAACGGGTCACCTGAGTAGGTTGACACGACCCGTTTATGACCCATTAACCCATTTTGACACCCCTAAGTATGAACGAATCACCTTAATATTTGTTCCATTATTCTTCATGGAAAATCATGTTCATGAGATTGACACGAAACTTTTTGCAGATAAGCTCTTCGAATTTTATCTCGATCATTTGGATGATGGTCTGTAATTAATTTTCTTAACCCATAAAAGATTATTAAAATTAATTTCTATCCGAGGTTGTTCTGAAGAACATGTCTGCTCTCTTACATTAACATTTTTTTTTATCAATGACTTGTTCATTGATGGACTCTTTTCTAGCGAAGTTTTTTTTTTCATAATTGAAGTTTATGATTTATGTGTTGCAATAGAGAATAAAATAAGAAAAATAAGTTAGAACTAGAAAAATATGCATCTTTCCCAAATTTAATTAAGCATATAATTTAGTTAAAGTTGAATTTGATAAGTTGGATTAGATAAGTTAAATTTGCTAAATTGGATTACATAAGTTGGATTACATAAGTTGAATTTGCTAAATTGGATTTGTTAAATGCTAAATTGCTTCCAACTTTGAAATTGCTTCAAGTACTAACCTGGAAATTCTAAATTGCTAAATATCAAACTTTTAAATTGCCTCAAGTACTAAATTGAAAATCCTAAAAAATTACAATTAATTACTATTTACAAATACATAAAACATCAATTATCAAACAAAGTACATAAAATGCGAGGAATTACCAACAAAATATAAAAAGGAACCAAGAATAAAACCATATACTTCATAATAAGCAATTAAGAATTAAAGAAAAAAAAAATTAACAACAATAACCTCTCTTTGTTTCGTTTCTGGTAAGTGAGAAATAAAAAGTGGAACCTTCGTTCTAGATTCGAAGGAGGTGAGAGAGACACCGAGAAAGAAAAAGAGTTGAAAACGAAGAGGTCAAAGATTTGATTTGGTTTGTCTGTTGACAAAAAGAAAGGAGTTATGAATTGTTGATTTTTTTTTTTATTTGCGATGCACAAAACGACACCGTTAAATGGAATGACATCGTTTTATGTATCACAATTTAGAAAAAATTTGGATCTAATTATAATTAATCCCTAGCCTTCTTCTTCCTAATTGCGAAAAAGATTGAGCCTTGTAACAATGAAGTTTCCTGTTGCACATAAACTCCAAAAATCTGAAATTAATATATAAAATTTTATAGTTTTTAAGATGTTAATAGGACCAAATTACTCTCATTGTAGATGAGAGTCATTGTGGTATTAAAAAGAAGATTTTAAAAGAAAATAAAAATGTATTTAATTTCATTCAATATAAATTTTAAAAGACTTGGGTAGATTTTGTTGGATTTTATTACTTTAAATTATTATTGGAATTGAGATTGTATCAGCCTTTCTCCTAATTTGTTCTTTGTTTGAAGAATCGAGTCTTGTTTATGTAGTTGGAAATATAAAATATAATGTTTAGAGTTTTAGATAGATTTTTTAATTAATTTTGTTTCCTTGTTTGTCTAATTTAAAAAGAAATGCAATACGGCCTTCAAAGTTTATGCATAAATAGAGTAATCTAATATTGTTGAGGCAGGAATAGTTCCAAAATATAAGTGAGAATATTGAACTTATTTGGAGTTTGTTTAATTTATAAACATAGTTAGTCGTGATATACCTAGAGCAAATTTCATGTGGAGTAGTAGAAATGAATATCTTTGTCTGTTGGAAATAATTAATGAATATCGATAAATAAATAACACAACGACTGCCCACCAAACAGACCCAAATTGGACTTCTTTTTAAATGCTTAATTGATACAGAGACGTGGCCAAATTCCAATGGATAACCAATTTACCGCACGTAGCTGGAACCTTCAATTCTAAACAGTAGTACGGACTTACTCGGGTCCCACCTCTCTTAAATTCCTCTGACCCTCTTTTCCATACGAGCACGCGCTCTTTGCGCCTGGTTTAACACGCTCTCGACCCAAAACAAGCAGAAGAAGTAAGTGGACCCCACCACCCATGTGACCTCCTTCCTGTCTCCACCAGCTCCTGCCGCTCAATGATTAGCTCCTCTCTCTAATCCCGAAACCCCTTTCTCTCTCTTAAAAGCGCTTCTGCTCTGCTTAAAGGATTTTGCTTTTTAATCCCTACTATTGTGAGGGTGAGGGTGAGGGTGAGGGAGGATGTCCAATTCTGATAATGGTGCTACCAGCGGCAACGGGGGGGCCATAATTGACCCTCAGAGACAGCAGCCGCCGGGGACTAATGGTACTCTAGTTGTCAAGAAGCCACCATCCAAGGACCGTCACAGCAAGGTCGATGGTCGTGGACGGAGAATCCGTATGCCGATCATCTGTGCTGCTCGTGTCTTCCAGTTGACTCGTGAGCTTGGTCACAAATCCGACGGCCAAACAATCGAGTGGCTCCTCCGTCAAGCGGAGCCTTCAATTATTGCTGCTACTGGGACGGGAACTACTCCGGCTAGTTTTTCAACTGTATCTCTTTCTGTTCGTGCCGGTGGGAATTCAAATTCGTTATCGTCGTCTGTGAATTCGTCGGCAATGGAGCATAAACCTCTGTTGGGGCCTCCTAGTCCGTTTATACTAGGGAAGCGTGTGAGGACGGACGATGAGAATAATAATAATGGAGCTAAGGAGGACGGAGGAGGGATTTCAGTTGGTTCGTTAATAGGACATGCGTCAAATGGAAGTCCGGGGGGATTTTGGGCGTTGCCAGCGAGGCCGGATTTCTGGGGTTTTGGTGCAGGTGATATGGTTGCGCAGCAGTCGTCTATGTTCGTTCATCAGCAACAACAGCAGCATGCTGCTGCCATGGGAGAAGCGTCGGCAGCGAGGGTGGGGAATTACCTTCCAGGACATCTGAACTTGCTGGCTTCATTATCGGGTGGGGCAGGGAGTTCGGGTGGAAGAGAGGAGGATCCACGTTGAAAGACAGACGAAGGTAATTGTTGTAATGTAATGGTATATATTATAAGGATGTGTAAGTGAAATTGTTGCATTTGTTTGGTTGGTGTGTGAAGAAGAAGAAGAAGTTAGAAAGTAGAGTGTTTAGGGTTTTGGTGGCATGAATTCAATTTGGAGATTAATTAGGGAATAGGGATTCGAATTTTTTCTTTTTTAGAATTGAGGTGTTGCAGGGGATGAGTTGAATTTGATGTTGTGATCTCAAAGGAGATGAATTAGATTAGTTTAGCTAGAGTGAAGTGAACAATAATGTGGATTGTTGTATGTTGTTGTTTTTTGTGGGTGTGAATAAGAAACCCATTTCATTTCATTTCTTTCTCTGTTTCTATTTCTATACAACAACAACATTTCTGGCGCCAACTTCACTTTCTCTTATGGATTCTTCAATATCAATATCAAGAAGAAGCAATTACACTGACCAGCTTGTAATTAGGGGGAAATTATGTATACATTTTCACAAACTTACACCCTAAAACCTTTACTTTCCATGGGTCCTACTATATTCAATTCTTTTGGACTATTATTTCAACCAGCTCACTCTCTTCTAAAGATACCATTATTTTTTCCCTTTTCCTTTCAAAGAAAATAATAATCTCCTCATCAATTAATAATAGATATCCACATATATAAATCACTTATACGTGATTCAATAACAATAATCTCTCTCTAAAATTGCCCAGTTACACAATTTCATCTCCAATTCTACGTATTGAATTGCGAAAATAACTTAGGACTAGTATGACAATTTTAAATTGACAACAGACTTTTTCCATTTAAAAGTTGACACATGGATTTAAGCTCATATAGGACATACTCAGATTACATACTTTCTAGTGTCAATTCCTCTTTTAACTTTGCCGACTTAAAAATCAAAGTGAGGTTGCCAGTCTTCAACCACTCATTTCCTTAATCCTTTTACTGTCTTATCTTATGTATTAGAAGGGCTCTAAAAATCTCATCCTATATTATCCCACATCAAATTGGTATAATGAGAGTTCACTAAAGCAACGCGGTTATGACTCAACTAAACATCGTCTCTCCATTCAACATCATCCCCCTTACAAAGGTCTAAAACTCTCGTGGATGCAAGTTAACCTAGAGGAAGTTCATGGATGAGATCATCAAACATCTCTTCTATAACATGAGATCTTTTTAGGAAATAACAAACATCTCCGGAGCTGAATATGTGACAAAAATGACGAGTATAAAGGAAGAGCTCAAAAAGCTCAAGATCCCAACAAGCACTAAAACAAGTAGGATTCTATTACATGTTCTACTAGAGATCATATCGTCCTTAGTTTCCCTCAGAGAGAAGACGTGTCTCCAAATTCTCATCGAACAATTTCACATGTTTGAGCCATTGTCAATATCACAGCTCTAGAACACCCTCTAAAGAGCATAAGAGGGGGGAGGGGGATTTGAGGAACATATTGTTGGTCTATAATAAGGTTAGATTAGTTCTAAAAGGGAGAGTTGATAGAACTAATTGTCAATATAAGCCTTTAGAAAATTTTCCCTTTTAATTCAATAACAACACAAAGGCAACTCTCGGAATCAGAGGCAACTTCAGTCTACTGAGGTTGATTTTGCTTCTGACACTTGCACTCAGAGGGCAACTTTTTTATATGAGCTATTGAAGATCTCTCAGATAGATTTTTTGCGTGTTCAACACATGATGATTAGAGTTATATATATGTGTTTCCCCTACAGTTATGTTGGGACTAACTGAGAAGGATCAACATAGAGAAAGCGCCAACAAGAGAAAGAGCCAGAGAATGGAGCTCAGTTAGCGCGACCCATGAGAAACAGAACAAACTGGCCAAACGACGGAAGAAACAAAGTTTCTTCACAGCGTCAGCTTACTCCACTAGCTGACATAAACGTGGGTAAAAACGTGGGTAGTTCAGGACATGGGGTGAATCCGCAAAAGGAACCAGAGCCCGTTGTACAGAGAGAGCCAATAAAGAGAACGTGGGGTAGTGGGAAGAGAACGTATGGGCAGCGGTTACTAGAACCACGAAGCAGTATTTAAGAGAGAAAATAAAGAGAAAGAGGGATCCAACTCAACCAATTCAACAACAATGAAATCAAATAAAATCAAACCTTAATGGAATTCAAACAATTCTCACATTACAGACTTTAGCTATTCTACAACCATAGTTTGTTCATCAGAATCTTACTTTCAATTTGTACGCTCTAGCTCTAGTCTTTCAGTTCGATCAATACAAACATCTCAATTCAATTCAAGTGCACGTTTTTCTTTTTAGATTCTTTCTCTTGCAACATCTTAGTGTAGTCATAACCAGTCTTATAGGTTCCACTACGAACTTTAGGCATTTTATGTCCTTTAAGCTTTTACACTTTGGTTTGATTAAAAGTTAGATCTTAGTTATTAGCTCTTTTTGTAGTTTTTCAACAAATCTACCGGCACACTCGCAATTCGATCCAATCCACACCAAAAAGGCACGAAACAATTTTTGGCACGTTTGGTGGGACGCTGCTGAGATGGCACTCAGAAAGAATGCGAAGGAGAATACTGCTGCATTGGTGGATGCAGACTTGTATGGAATCATAGGACAAGGAGAAGGTCATGTGGAGGTGGCGGATGAAACTGAAGCAACATTCCCAGAGTTTCAGGATATGGAACATTTCAGACCAAATAAGGCAAGGGAGCGCAACGAACAAATTCTAGAGCCAGAGTCATCTTTGACCGTGGTGGGTGCTTTGAACAACTTGTAGAAATCCCTAGACCTGATGATCAAGATGATGGTAGAAGGTTTCGCTTTGAAGAAGCCAGGATCCCCAGTTGGAGGCAGGAAAGTTACTATGGAGACGAACAAAATTGCTTCACCGGCCAAAGGAAAAGAAGATATGGTCTAACTGGAAGGTCCGCCTGAAAAGTACCAGATACCACCATTAAGAGAAGATGTAATCCACAAAAGCTCTTCGAGTGGGGGAAAAACCCTATTGGGGTCAGAATCACTCAGCCCGTTCCACCAATGACACATTTCCAGGCACATAATAACATGAAAACTGGACCCCGGTTTTATCACCGGGAGGATGATATGCTTCATGAGCAAGGGGGAAACTACGAGGAGGGGGAGGCAGCCCATGTGGAGCTTCTTATGGCCCCCAATTTAGTTCCCACTCGAACCAAGAAGGAAATCCGCTATGAACATGGAACTAGTAAGTGACATGGTTTAGGAACTCTATGGCCCTGGGCTCCGACAAGTAGGGAGGCTAGAGTTCCACAAGCCATACCCCATGGCTATAGACAGAGATAACCCTTACCCCCGGGGATATCGAATTCCTGACTTTACTCTTTTTTCTGCAGAGGAGGGTCAATCTACGCTGGAGTATGTGGCTAGATTCAATATCCAATGTGAGGAATTAGCCAAATTGTTCCCTAATTCTCTCACGGGGCTGGCCTTCACTTAGTTCTCATCTCTTCCATGAAATTCGATATTTACATGGCAAGACATGGAAAGACAGTTCCATACTCAGTTCTATCGTGCGGAGCCAGAAGTGTGCATGGCTGAATTGTCCAGGATGTCCCAGAGGAATGGGGAGATGGCTGACAATTACATCGTGCGGTTCAAACGACTGAGAAGTCGCTGCAGAGTCTTCCTGCCAGAGCATTAATTCATCAAAATGGCCCAGAGAGGGTTAGCTATAGAGCTCATAAAGAAGTTCCAAGGGATGGAATTCAGAGATTTCTAGGAGCTGGCTCAGAAGGTGTATGAGTATGAAGATTTGTTAAGAGAGGATAATTATCGGAAAAAGACCTCGATGGGCTCTTATTGTCAGGAAACCAACAAACCAGAGGTGGCAGTGGCAGAACTCTTAAGCAAGGGAGCAAAATTGTGCCCAGATCATTTACGCTCAATTAAGGAGGTAGATCCCAAGAAGAACGTCGTCCAGTACACTTTCGACGTGGAGAATACTGAAGATATCTTTGAGTACCTGGTCAAGGAGAAGTTCATTATTTTCCCGCCGAAATATAAAATGTCGGGAGGAGATGAGCTGAAGGGGAAGACTTTTTTCAAATACCACGATGCGTGGACACATTCCACCGGAGCTTGCTGGACCTTCCGCAACCTCATCCCTGATCGTATTGAGAAGGGAGTACTAAAGTTCCTAGAGAAGAAAGAGCCCATCATCATTGATGAAGATCCCTTCCCGCCGGCAACTTCGGTTAACATGGCTTCTTTTGATCTTAGACAGGCCCTACACCACAGAAGGAGCAGGGCGGAACAAAAGCCAAACATGCCCCAGATAGCTTAGAACAAACGTTGGGAGCCGAGGAAGAGGCTTAGTGTCCATGAGAGATTGCAGTTCCCGGAGAGCAAGGCCAGCACCGCAAGAAAAGAGCTACAACCTAAATTCACAAGGAAGCATCATAGGTTTGTGGTTCCATCCTTAACCAAGGCCAACAAGGAGTGGCAAGTGGTGAGACACAAAAAGTTCCCTAGTCCTAGTCCCAGTACCAAAACTCAGAAACGCAGGATGTTGAGGAAGAAATTGGCCGAGAAGTATAAGGCAGAGAAAGAAAGGAAAGTATGGAGACCAAAGCAGCAGGCTGCCAAACTCTCGGGATGAGTCGAAATTAGGATAGATGATTTTGTGATCCCAATCAACACAATATCACTAACCCTATCAGCAGATTTCTAAGGGAGGACAGGAGGAAGGACTATACAGTACAAGAACCAGAAGTGACAGCGGAGTTCGAGGCTTGGGAGATACCTAAAAAAGTGCCCAAAATCAGTAGTGGAATCACCATCCAAGCCCCTACAAATGGTGGTCCCAAGAAAGTAGTCTTTGAGAAGGCTTTCGTCCAGATGACGCAGCATATTAAACCTTTGTATATCAAAGCCCACCTCAACGGAAGGCCCACTCCCCGGGTGTTGATAGACAATGCGTCAGCTGTGAACATCATGTCGTGGAAGATGGTGCAGGCCTTGGGGAAAACTAAGGCAGATCTCATTGACACAGAGGTCACAATATCGACATTCAATAGAGAAGTCACCAAGTCATTGGGCATTCTACCTCTCGAGGTAAAAGTGGGAACCAAGTCAGATCTATCCGCCTTTTTTGTGGTAAATTCTTCGGCCAACTACCAGGTCTTGCTGGGGAGGGACTGGATACACTCAAATTGGTGCGTAACGTCCTCTCTCCATCAGTTCTTGTTGTTCTGGAAAGGGAACGAGGTGGAGGTAGTGTGGGCAGACGATAAACCATTCGTGGCAGTGTCAGATGCAATTGATGCCAAGTTCTACGGGAGGGAGATCAATCATATTCGTCAGGCAGAGCAAGCTGGGGATGCCAAAGAGAATCTCTGTGAGCCCGGTTAAAGAAGAAACATTTTTTAGACAGAGAAGAGCTCTAGTAGGCCTAACCACCAGTAGACCACTAGACGATGCTCCAATCATCGATGAGGTTGATGATGATTAAGTCTTCTCACGAGCAAAAGGCGGTATCTGCAGCTGCTAAGATAAAAGTGCATATACATGAGCTACTTGAAAAAATGTTATAGATGGAACAATATGAGTGTGTCGGGACCGAAGTTATTTGGGAGCTAGAGAAAGAGCTCGAAGAGGGAGAGGAAGAGATCCAACTGCATGAGCTCAAGGCTGCATCACAGAAGTTGGAGGATAGTCCTTGGCAGGTAGAAGATCCATTGGAAGAAGTAAACTTAGGGACGAAGGAGAGCCCAAGGTGACATTCATCAGCGGGGTATTGGAGCCAGAATTGAGAAAGCAGATCATCAAACTCTTACACGAGTTCAAGGATTGTTTTGCCTGGGACTACAAGGATATGTAGGAAAATAGACAAGCCTAGGCATAGCGGAATAATAAAATTTTATCTATTTTTATCTATTTCCCTTTTCCAAGATCTGTTAATTGTTATTTCATATAAAGAGGGATAAAAAGTAATACCTTTATTGAAGAACTATCTACCGTTGCAAACGAAGTGCTCACAACTTGTTATTATCAACTCGTGAACCACGAACGTTTGATTCAACACAAAACAAAAACTAATCAGTAATCAACCTTTAATGAATAGCAATCGCAATAATTGCCTCTAACAGAAATCGATACGAGATCAAAGAGGGAGTAAGAAATAAAGTAAATTAGCCGAGACGACGACGGAACAATTCCTTCTCCTCATGTATAGTGTGTTGGCCGAAATTCTGAGGTTAGGGGTCTATTTATAGACTTCCAAAACCCTAATCCCAGCTGTGTTAGGAATTTAATTAATTGGAATCTTATTCTGAATAGGATTCCTAATTAGATAATTAAATAAACACTTTAATATTATCTAAACAATAACTAATTATATTTAGATAATTATTATTAATCAAATTAATAATTAATTAATGTTAGGGATAATTAATTAGAGTTTTAATTGCATAAAACATCCACTTTTTTTTTTTGGTAGAAACAAGAAAGAAAACAAACCAACACCGAGACAAAAGCTAACCTGGGATCAGCCTAGGAAAGCTAACCCCAACTCTGTCCTCTAAAAGGAGAGAAGAAAGATAGATAGGAGGATCAGAAAGGGTGGAAACACCTAATATCCCCTCGTGCCCAGCCGCCGCCAAGCGATCCACAATTCGATTTTGTTCTCTGTAGATGTGGCTGAACTCTAAGGACTCAAAGGAGGAGCCAAGACTTCTTATTGCTTTGATAAGGTTCTGGCTACTAAGACAAAAAGCATGATTATTAGAGATCATACTTATAGCCTCCATATTATCAGACTCCACAACAAGCCTTTTAATACCCAGATTTCTGGCAAGCTTGACTCCAGAAAGAATACCCCAAAGTTCCGCTAAAAAGGATGAGCCCAAACCCAGGTTATGGGTGAATCCAGACAACCAGGCACCTCCCGCGTCCCTGAGCACGCCTCTAGCCGCGATCTTTCCATTGTTGAGACAGGAGCCATCCGTGTTCAACTTAACCACCCCATCCTTCGGCCTACACCACCCAACGAGTTGAACCTCTTTATTCTGGGTAGAATTGGCAAGGGGGTCCCCTTTGAAGCTCCTCGTAATGGTAAGGATCTTTTTAGAGAAGAACTCAGGTAAGTTCTGAATAAAAACAGTCTTCTCACCAAAGATCTCCTCGTTTCTCCACTTCCAAAGGTGGTGGCAGATAATAGCAAATAAAATGTCTCCCTGCTCCATGCTAGCCATTAACCTACCTTTAACCCCATTGGAGAACCAGTCATTCTCAGGGTAGGCAAAGAAGGAGGGGAGAATGTGGTGCGGAAGAACTTTCTGCCAAACCTCCTTACTCTTAGGGCAGTCCCTAAGGGCATGGCACAAAGATTCAACTTGGCCTCTGCATCTACTGCAAGCACCTGAGCATAAAACATCCAATTAATATTATTAGATAATTCTTTAGTTTAATTTATAATCATAATCTAATTACAATTATTAAACTAAATTAATATCCCTAACTAATATATAAATTTCGGCCCATGTGTCTATGTCCCGCTAATTACGTTTTCGTCCTCCGATTCCAAGTCCCATATGCGACCTATTAGGTTCTTTATTGCCACTAGCCGTATATATCCTTTGAAATTATTCATCACGATTAATTCCAACATATATATAACGGAATACCGTCGCGAGCTGTTACCAGCAGAACCTATGATATTCCCCTAGAGCAATTAAGAAGTCAGGTTGATAACTGACGTTAACCTTTCTGTATTAGGTACAGTATAATATGATCCTTCATCAACTATATCCTGTCGGTCAATTCCTTATAACCATGGAATGTGTCAAGGTTACATATAACGAAGAGTCCGGTTTTACTTGTACAGGTTGAATTCACTCTGAAAAGATAAGTTAAGTGAAATGTTCATTTCTACTCTTAACAGTATCACCTTGCAAGGATTTCAGTCAATTCACCACAAGCGGCCATTTGGATATATCTCCCACTTATCGGGAGTGACGAATGCTCAAACTAACATTAACTATTCTGCAATTACTTTGTGTGATACCCAACCCTGCTCTCACACACCCTAGGCTCTCACCTATTGGATCGTGCTCGCACAGAATCAAAGTATCAGACTCCATAATCCAGAATCACTAATTAACGAATGTTTGAGTCTGAGGATTAGTTATACCTACTAATACCAATGAGATGAACAGTTGACATATTAGATAAATCAATCCATTCTGTTATCTCAAGTCGGGTCCCAATCCTAATGAACTCCTTCACCGGATCCATGTAACTGTCTAGATATCCGAATATCTAAAGCTTGTGAGATCAGCTTTCTGTCTCGACAGAAAACACTGTTACATGCAAGTCTCAACAGCAATATGCCAACCCTATAACATATTACTTGACTTGGGTTTACTTTAAGTTTATTGGTCTATTATAAAGTACAGTCTCACTTCATGCTTGTATGAACACTTTATAACTACTTAGATAAACTTAGGGTTACTTTCTTTATGAAAGATTCTTGCCTTTATATATAGTTATATTTTAATGTTATATATCTGATTAAACAAATGATCAAATAAACAATTTATTCATTAATATTAATATCCTAAAACAATTGTCTTTAGGACACTAAACTCCAACATTCTCCCACTTGGACTAAAGCCAATTGTTCCTGAAACTAATACCAGAAGAACTAAGATGTCTATCGTGAGCTCTTTGTGGTAATGGTTTGGTCAACGGATCTGCAACGTTGTCCTCAGTGGGCACCTTTTCTATTCTCACATCTCCCCTGACTATGATCTCCCTAATGAGATGATATCGCTTGAGATAATGTTTGGATGCATTATGAGACCGTGGTTCCTTTGCTTGTGCAATGGCTCCATTGTTATCATAGTACATAGTAATGGGATTCACAATGTCAGGTACTACTCCTAGTTCTTTTATGAACTTCCTAATCCAAACAGCCTCCTTTGCCGCTTCTACAGCTGCGATGTACTCTGATTCAGTTGACAAGAAAGCAACACTTCCTTGCTTGGAACTCTTCCAACTAACTGAACCTCCATTCAGGATAAACTGGTATCATGATTGGGATCTTAATCATTTTCATCAGTCAGATGACTAGCATCTGAATATCGTTCAATTTTCAATTCTCCTTGTCCATATATGAGGAACATGTCTTTAGTTCTTCTAAGATACTTAAGAATGTTCTTGACAGCAATCCAGTGATCAAATCCCGGATTCCTTTGATATCGGCTCGTCATACTCAATGTGAACGCCACATTAAGTCTAGTGCAAAGTATAGCATACATGATCGAACCAACCGCACTGGAGTACGGAATTACAGCCATGCGATTCTTGTCACTGTCCGTTTTAGGACATTGACTATTTGTTAACTTGACACCATGGACCATTGGTAAGTTACCTCTTTTCGATTCATACATGTCAAAACGCTTTAGGACTTTATCAATGTATGTAGACTGGGATAGTCCGAGCAGTCTCTTTGATCTATCCCGATAGATCTTAATCCCTAAGATGTAGGCTGCTTCCAAGTCTTTCATGGAGAAATTACTCGATAACCAAACTTTTACTGTTTGCAACATTGCAACATCGTTTCCCATAAGTAGTATATCATCAACATATAGTACTAAGAAAACGACTGAGCTCCCACTTGTCTTCTTGTAAACACAAGCCTCTTCTGAGTTTTGTTCGAAACCAAATTGTTTTATGGTTTCATCAAAACGTTTGTTCCAGCTTCTAGATGCTTGCTTGAGTCCATAAATGGACCTTTGAAGTTTGCAAACCTTGGTTGCATTCTTCGATGTGAAACCTTCAGGTTGCATCATGTATACATCCTCAAGTAGGTTTCCATTTAGGAAAGCTGTTTTCACATCCATTTGCCAAATCTCATAATCAAAATGAGCGGCAATTGCAAGCAATATTCTGATGGATTTGAACATGGCTACTGGAGAGAAAGTCTCGTCATAGTCAACACCTTGCCTTTGACGATATCCTTTCGCTACTAACCTAGCTTTGTAGGTACTAACCTTTCCATCCATGTCTGTCTTCTTCTTGAAGATCCATCTGCACCCAATGGGTTTTATCCCTTCGGGTGGATCAACCAAAGTCCACACTTGGTTAGTATACATGGAGTCCATTTCAGAATTCATGGCTTCAAGCCATGCTTTAGATTCTGGACTAGTAAGAGCTTCTTCGTAGGTTTCGGGTTCATCGTCTAACACGGGAACCAGTTCGTCATCTCCCACTAGAAAACCATATCTAACTGGGAGTTCACGAATTCTTTGAGACCTACGAGTGGGATATGACACTTGTGTTTCATCTAGTGAAACGGGTTCGGGTTCAACTTCTTCCGCGTTTTCAACATGTGATTCCTCTTGAACTTCCTCAAGTTCAATCATACTTCCTCTGTGTTTCTTCCAGAAACTCTTTCCCTAGAAACACCGCGTGTTTGGATACTATTACCTTTTGGTCATCTGGATGATAAAAGTAATATCCCATAGTTTACTTTGGGTATCCAATGAAGAAACACTTGTCAGATTTGGGATCTAATTTATCTGACACAATACGTTTGACGTATGCTAAACATCCCCATATTCTCATGAAAGAGAAGATGGGTTTTCTACCAACGAACAGTTCGAATGGTGTGGAACTGGCGGATTTGGTTGGAACTCGGTTTAAGGTAAATAGGGCAGTTTCTAAGGCATAGCCCCAGAATGATTTTGGAAGAGAAGTGGTGCTTATCATGGATCGTACCATATCTAGTAAGGTGCGATTTCTCCTTTCTGATACACCATCGTGTTGTGGTGTATAAGGAGGTGTCCATTGTGAGCATATTCCACATTCATTTAGATAACTCATAAGTTCTTCAGAAAGATATTCTACACCTCGATCAGATCGAAGTATCTTGATAGTCTTTCCTGTTTGATTCTCAACTTCATTCTTAAAGCATTTGAATTTTTCAAAAGCTTCTGACTTGTGCTTCATCAAATAGATATAACCATATCTGGTATGATCATCTATGAAGCTAATGAAGTATCTGAATCCTCCTCTTGCTTGGACTGACATAGGACCACATACATCTGAATGTATCAATCCTAGAGTGTCTAATATACACTGACCTTTATTGCTAAATGGTGTCTTTGTCATTTTTGCTTTTAAACATGACTCACATGTTCCCATTGATTCACAATCAATTGAGTCTATAAGCCCATCTTGATGTAGCTTAAGCATGCGTCTCTGGTTTATATGGCCTAAACGACAATGCCACAAGTAAGTTGAATTATCTAATCTAAGTCTCTTGGTATCAATTGTGAAAGCAGAAACTTTATCATTCAAAATATAAATCCCATTCAATGATATTCCTAAAAAATAGAAAACTTTGTTTCTATAAAATTCGCAATTATTGTTCTTAATTGAAACATGAAAGCCATCTTCTACTAGACAGCTAATGGAAATAATGTTACGAGACATATCTGGAACATAGAAACAGTTCCTTAACACTACTACAAGTCCTGATGGTAGATGTAGATCATAGTTTCCAATTGCGAGTGCGGCAACCCTTGCACCATTTCCAACTCGCAAGTTTATGTCCCCTTTCTTCAATTCCCTAGTCTGCTTTAGTTCCTGCATATTCATACAAATATGAGATCCACACCCGGTATCTAATACCTAAGATTCAGACTGCGAAATTGAGTTAATTTCAATATAGAACATACTAGAAGTTGAAGCACCGTCCTTTCCCTTCTTGAGAGAAGCTAGGTACTCTTTGCAATTTCTCCTCCAATGCCCATCTTTACCACAGAAGTGGCATTCCCATTTGGGCTTCTTGACTTGCTTTCTTTTGGCCTGGGCTGACTTGCCTCCCTTGTTCTTCCTGGGATATTTAGGATTGGGAAAATTCCCTTTCCTCTTCTTTGATCCCTCAATCACAAGAGCGGGTACCACCTTATCTTTCTTCAGGTTGGTCTCAACAGTCTTGAGCATATTGGCAAGCTCTTCAAGAGAGGTATGTAAGTCATTCATTTGGTAGTTCATGGTGAACTGTGAATAACTATCCAGGAGGGATTGAAGAAGCAAGTCTACACTTAGTTCATGATCCATCGCAAAGCCAATACTTGAAAGTTTGGTGATATAGCCAATCATCTTGACACAATGTGTCATAACAGATGTGCCCTCTTGCATCCTGCCACGAAACAACAGTTTTGATATCTCAAAACGTTCGCACCGAGTTTGTTTTCCAAACAACTCCTTTAAGTGCATGACAATAGAATAGGCATCCATCTCCTCATGTTGCCTTTGCAGATATGGTGTCATCGATGCAAGTATGATGCACCCGGCGTGTTCATCATCGGATTTATGCTTCTGATAGGCATCAGTCTCTTCAATGGGTGCATCATCGGCCGGAAGTACATGTATCGATGTATCCAGTACATACCCTATCTTTTCGAACTTCAAAACAATTTTGAGGTTACGAAACCAGTCGGCGAAGTTTGAACCATTCAACTTGTTATCGGTAAGGATATTTCTTAGATCGGTTTTCAACATGATTGTTTTTAGAGTACGATTTGATAAAATTAACCTGAGAGTGAGAAAAGTGACGGATGTCATTCATTTGTTTAATTCACTTACAATTTAAATACGTTGGACTTTTATGTTTTAAATTGCTCCCACTATTTTACCAAATTAATAACCCTCTATATTAATTCGAAGGATATTCACAATTCCTTTAGTGAGCTAGAATCCAAACTCTTGAAATTTCACCTTGAGTTTACTCAACAAGCTAGTTTCATTCATTAGGTAGATTCATGTAATCAATCACATCAAAACATGTGATTTCTAGGTTGTTGGGTTACTAACCACATTAGTAACTGATATGTGTCGTCTATCAATCCCAACCATATTGCCCATTTGGTTAGAACAACATGAGTTTACTCATCCAATTATTCTATCCTAATTTAAGCATTACCCCATATTCGTGAAAAACAATTTTTCGATAATTCAGGTGTTACCATAAGACCCCGAGCTTGAGTTTACTCAACAACCCAAAGGCCCCCAGTACTGCCGGCTGAATTATAATATTAGGGAGGGGCAACCGATTTTAATAACTTGCTTATTTACTTAACTTTTGATTAGTGATGGATTTTATTTTAGTCTCATAATCTAACCTAGTCTTGATTTGCTTTAGCACATACCAAACATTCATACATTCAACATTGACAATTATGGACATATCTCTAAGTTTATTCCGTTGAGCCAGAAACGGAATAAAGGGTCACCCTAGGGAAATACTAACTATTACATATTTCTCTTTGGGTCCTCCGTCTTCTCCTTGGCGCCTTGAATTACAAAAATATTCTATTTCTAAGAAACTTCAATTTACTTGAAGGGATTTGGATGAGAAGAGAAATACAATAGAGAGTAAGAGAAGGCAGGACACGCAGGTCCTATTTAAATACCAAAAGACTAAATAACTATTATAGAGGGTCTAATATGTCCATAACGCCAAACATGCATAGACTCAATTAAATTAAATTAAATTGGTTGATTACATAAACTATTTATGTAATATTTGAGTTAATCAAATTAACAACTTAAATTAATTTTCATCCAATTTCAATTATGCATATCCTAATTAATTCGTATAATTCATTTAATGCTTTGAATTACTTATATCAAATATTTAGGTAAAACAAACTTTTAAATAAATTGATTTTGACAATCAAAACAAAATATTATATTCTGAAACATATATATATCTATATTTAAAACGGGTCTTTTAAAACACTTTTAAAAAACCGGTACCAACGATTGGGCCGGGCCGATTTAATCAGCCCGACCATTTGGCATAGCTGCTGCCGTAGGGCAGCAGCTAGCGGCCAGCCGCTGCTGCCTCAGTGGCAGCAGCGTCCGCCGCTACTGGTTGCTGCCGCAAGACAGCAACCAGTCGCAATAGTAGTCGGGGTCGCCGCCTTGCGGCAGCGACCCCGAATAGCTATTGATATATATTTTTTAATTATATATATATATATATATATATATATATATATATATATATATATAATTGTTCTAAAACAGTTTCAAAACAATTTTCAGAACATTAAAACAGTTTTATCTTTTAGATTTAATAAAACAAAACGTTTTAATTATCTAACTATAAAACCTTTAGGTTTTATTTAAACGATTATCAACCGAAATAATCAGGAACTATGCATAATCAGTTTTAATTAATAAGTAATCAAAACTTATTTATCGTTAGATTAATTGAACTAACCGATTAATTAATTTATCCTAACAATAAATCTATTCAAACTGATTGAATAACCCTTTTATTTACATATATGAAATAACAGATTAACATAGGCTCTGATACCAATGTAGGAAAATAGAAAAGTGTAGGCATAGCGGAATAATAAAATTTTATCTATTTTCCTTTTCCAAGATCTGTTAATTGTTATTTCATATAAAGAGGGATGGAAAGTAATACCTTTATTGAAGAACTATCTACCGTTGCAAACGAAGTGCTCACAACTTGTTATTATCAACTCGTGAACCACGAACGTTTGATTCAACCTTTAATGAATAGCAATCGCAATGATTGCCTCTAACAGAAATCGATACGGGATCAAAGAGGGAGTAAGAAATAAAGTAGATTAGCCGAGACGACGACGGAACAATTCCTTCTCCTCCTATATAGTGTGTTGGCCGAAATTCTGAGGTTAGGGGTCTATTTATAGACTTCCAAAACCCTAATCCCAGTTGTATTAGGAATTTAATTAATTGGAATCTTATTATGAATAGGATTCCTAATTAGATAATTAAATAAACACTTTAATATTATCTAAACAATAACTAATTATATTTAGATAATTATTATTAATCAAATTAATAATTAATTAATGTTAGGGATAATTAATTAGAGTTTTAATTGCATAAAACATCCAATTAATATTATCACATAATTCTTTAGTTTAATTTATAATCATAATCTAATTACAATTATTAAACTAAATTAATATCCCTAACTAATATATAAATTTCGGCCCATGTGTCTATGTCCCGCTAATTACGTTTTCGTCCTTCGATTCCAAGTCCCATATGCGACTCATTAGGTTCTTTATTGCTACTAGCTGTATATATCCTTTGAAATTATTCATCACGATTAATTCCAACATATATATAACGGAATACCGTCGCGAGCAGTTACCAACAGAACCTATGATATTCCCCCAGAGCAATTAAGAAGTCAGGTTGATAACTGACGTTAACCTTTCTGTATTAGGTACAGTATAATACGATCCTTCATCAACTATATCCTGTCGGTCAATTCCTTATAACCATGGAATGTGTCAAGGTTACATATAACGAAGAGTCCAGTTTTACTTGTACAGGTTGAATTCACTCTGAAAAGATAAGTTAAGTGAAATGTTCATTTCTACTCTTAACTGTATCACCTTGCAAGGATTTCAGTCAATTCACCACAAGCGGCCATTTGGATATATCTCCCACTTATCGGGAGTGACGAATGCTCAATCTGACATTAACTATTCTGCAATTACTTTGTGTGATACCCAACCCTGCTCTCACACACCCTAGGCTCTCACCTATTGGATCGTGCTCGCACAGAATCAAAGTATCAGACTCCATAATCCAGAATCACTAATTAACGAATGTTTGAGTCTGAGGATTAGTTATACCTACTAATACCAATGAGATGAACAGTTGACACATTAGATAAATCAATCCATTCTGTTATCTCAAGTCGGGTCCCAATCCTAATGAACTCCTTCACCAGATCCATGTAACTGTCTAGATATCCAAATATCTAAAGCTTATGAGATCAGCTTTCTGTCTCGACAGAAAACACTGTTACATGCAAGTCTCAACAGCAATATGCCAACCCTATAACATATTACTTGAATTGGGTTTACTTTAAGTTTATTGGTCTATTATAAAGTACAGTCTCACTTCATGCTTGTATGAACACTTTATAACTGCTTAAATAAACTTAGGGTTACTTTCTTTATGAAAGATTCTTGCCTTTATATATAGTTATATTTTAATGTTATATATCTGATTAAACAAATGATCAAATAAACAATTTATTCATTAATATTAATATCCTAAAACAATTGTCTTTAGGACACTAAACTCCAACAGGATATGCCTAGCCTGGATAGGAGCTTTGTAGAACACAGGATCCCAATCAAACCTGAGTTCGAGCCCCACCACCAGCCACTAAGAAGAATGTCAAAAGAAGTAGAGTTGAAGATCATGGAAGAGATCGAAAGGTTATTGAGCGCCGAATTCATACGGTCGACTAGATACGCTTAATGGTTGTCGAACATAGTTCCCATAGTGAAAAGGAATGGCAAGCTCGGAGTCTACATTGATTTCAGAGATCTAAACAATGCCTCGCCCAAGGATGTGTACGTCATACCATTGCTGATATGCTAATTGATGTTGTGTCCATAAATGATATCCTATCTTTCTTGGATGGTTTCTCTAGATACAACTAGATCCTAATAGCAATAACAGACATAGACAAGACCGCTTTCAGATGCCCGGGAGCATTAGGGACATTTGAATGGCTGGTCATGCCGTTTGGCTTGAAGAACGCTGGAGTGACCTATCAAAGGACTATGAATGCCATCTTTCATGATATGCTAGGAAAGTTCATAGAGGTGTACATTGATGACATCATGGTAAAATCTAAAAGAAATGCTGACCATGTAAAGCACCTCAGGAAGAGCTTCCTACGAATGAGGGAGCACAAGCTCAAGATGAACCCACTGAAATGTGCATTCGGAGTTAGAGTTGGGAACTTTTTGGGTTTCTTGGTGCACCGAAGAGGAGTAGAGGCGGACAAGAACAAGGTGAAAGCAGTCATCGAAGCGAAACCACTTAGTAACAAGAAAGAGCTACACAGGTTCTTGGGTTTGGTGAACTACTTAAGGAGGTTTATTGCCAATTTGGCAGGTAAATCTCACATTTTTCCGATTTGCTAACCTTGAAGGGGGAGAGTGATTTCAGGTGGGAGAGTAGGCACCAGGAAGCCTTTGACAAGATCAAAGAGTACTTGACGCGTCCACCAGTGCTGGTACCACGCCATTAAAAGAAGTACCACTGAAGTTATATCTCTCAGCAACAGAAAGATCCATCGGTTGTTTGTTGGCCCAGAATAACCAGGCAGGCCACGAGCAGACCGTCTATTATCTGAGCAGATGCCTGAGAGACACCAAAAAGAGATATACAATAGTAGAGAGGCAATGTTTGGCCTTGTATTTTGCTTGCTCCAAGCTGAGGCATTGGTGCTGTCCTGAAGAGCACTCATCTTTACTTTGATAGCCGTTGTCTTTGGTCGTTGCTATTTACGATACTGAGTTGCTCTTTACTCAGCTTCCATGGTCAGCTTCGTTGTGCAAGATTATTGTTCCAAAGAAGACTTTTCTGAGTTAAGTTCTCCTCAGCTTCTGTGGTCAGCTTTATCTGCAAATTTCAGTCCTGAAGAAGACTTTCCTTTTTTCATGCTGAGTTTTACTTTACTCAGCTCGTGCTATGATATCATGCTGACTACGTTCTGTCTTACTTGATTCTTGTTCTTATATATATATATTTTTATTCTCAATATTGAATAAACGCATTAGTACAATTAAATCAAAGCATATAAATTTAAGTGTCTTAATCATGGATTAACTTAAATAATTTTATCAAATCAAAATCATGTGGAAAGGTGTTTCAACGGATATGCATTGGCGGAGTTCCTGGTAGAGCACCTCTTAAGCATGGAGAAGAAGGAGGAATTGGATTTGCCTATTTGCGTAGCAAGCAGAACTCCTTGGACTCTCAAGTTTGATGGCTCTAGTAAAGAAAGAGTTGCAGGAGTAGGTGTAATAATCATCTCCCCTTCCAATGTTCAAACTACTTTGTCTTTTAACCTGGATTTTGATTGCACTAACAACCAACCCGAGTATGAGGCTTTGATAATTGGGTTGGAGCTGCTAAGAGACCTCAGAGCCAAAGAGGTTGTAGTGATGGGTGACTCTCAACTAGTGCTAAGACAGATCAGTGGGGAATATAAGTGCACAAGCTTGTCTTTAGCACCATATTACACGATGGCGAGGCAACTGACAGATGATTTCGAAGAGCTATCTCTGGCACACCTTCCTAGAGAGGCAAATTGGGAGGCTAACGAGATGGCACAAATGGCATTAGGTTTGAGGATTTCCGAAGAACTTACTCACCGTTTGATCCTGGTTCAGAAGAAAGGACACCCGACCATCTTCCAGAGAGGAATCAAAGTAGAAAGTTTCAACATTGATGCCGACAACATAAATGATTGGAGAGATCCACTAAAGAAGTACCTGAAAGATACTTCACAAAGAGCTCCGTACGTGATTAAAATCAAGGCATAGCGCTACCTCCTGCTGGAGAAAGTATTGTACAAAAAAGGTGACAATGGCCTATTACTAAGATGTCTGGGTATGCCTGAAGCCTTGAAGGTTATGATCTAGGCATATGAAGGCGTGTGCGGAGCGCACTAGGCAAGGATCAAAATGCGTTGGCTACTGAGAAGACATGGGTTTTTATGGCCTTCCATCTTGAAAGACCGTGTCAATTATGCAAAAGGGTGCAGACAGTGCCAGAGACATGGCCCATATCAAGGGTACCTACCGACATCATGCATCCCGTAATCAAACCATGGCCTATTCAGGGTTGGGCCATGGATCTTATTGGGAAGATCTACCCGTCTTTGTCAAAAGGGCATTAATTTATCCTTGTAGCGACAAATTACTTCACGGAGTGGGTAGAAGCAGTGCCTATGAGGAAATTGGATCAAGAGGATGTCATTGACTTCATGAAGAACCATATCATACACCGGTTTGGCATCCCCGAGACGGTAACCGTAGATCAAGGCACAATCTTCACCTTGGATAAGATGAGGGAGTTTTCAGAAGCCTACAAGATCCGAATGCTCAATTCTTCCCCATATTATCCCCAGGCAAATGGACAAGCTAAATAGTCCAATAAGATCCTGATTGGGATCATATAGAAAATGTTGACAGATAATTAAAAAAAATTAGCATGCAACTCTTTCAGAAACACTATAGGTCTATAAATCATCCAAAAAGGATGCAACTGGAACCAGTCTATTCCTGCTAACTTATGGACACGAAGCCATGTTGCTGATGGAACTAATAGTTTAGTCATGCAGAGTGGCACGTCAGGCAGGTCTAACTATCGAAGGATACACGGAAGCCATGTTAACAGAAATGGAAGATTTGGAGCAAGCAAGGCTGAGCGCCTTCAATAAAATGTTGATCCAAAAGAAGAACGTGGCCAGATCTTATAACAGGAAGGTGAGAAGCAAAACTTTTGAAGAAGGGGTCCTAGTATGGAAGTCTATCCTACCATTGGGTTCGAAAGACAGGGAATTCGACAAGTGGTCCCCAAATTGGGAAGGTCCATTCAAGATCCATAAAGTGTTGAAGGAAAATGCATATTGGCTAGCCAAATTAGGAGGGGGAGCCGCATCAAAGAATTATAAATGGGAGATACCTGAAGAAGTTCTTTCCTATAATGTGGGAAAGTTGTCAAAGAGGAAACAAAGGCAGTACCCCGCAGGAAGTTCCAGCTAGGCTATGTTAGTAGTGTTGATGTACTACATTGGGAGTTGGCAATACCAAGTGTAAAGCCACTTCACTGTATCCGTTATTTTGAGAGGTTTCCCCATGGTTACCCAAAAACTTTGTAATAAAAAAGTTCAATAATAAATCGCAGGCTAGGTAAGGCTGCTTTTTATCTTCGGTTGATTCATTCATTCATTACATGCAGTATAAAGCGCGAGTAAAGGAAAAACAAGCACACCAATAAAAAAATAGTCCAAAACCAAGGGCCATTTTTTCAGCAATTGTTCAAAAATAAAAGCAAGAGTGCCAAACCATGGCACCCCAAAATATTCAGAAAAAGATCAAATTTAATGAGGTCAATCTTCTTGAATTCCTGCTAAGCTTCTATGCAGGTAGCGCGTTTGAGATTGAGGGCGTCAACATCACGTACCTGCTGCTCTATCTTCCCCTGATCGGACACAACCCTTTCTTCAGCAACCTCCATCTCAGCAAGATCGGTTTGTTGTGCAGCAGCCAGCAGAGCTCTGTTATGGTCTATAGCCTTCTGATCAAGCTTGATTATGCGTTCTTCGAGGGTCGTTAGCTCTTTCTCTTGAGAATTATATTGCTCCTCTTTTTCTTGATCCCGCTTGGCTCTCTCAACAGCCTGCTCGCAGAGTTCCTGGATGGTCCGCAAACAGGCGGAATAAGCTTGAATCTCTTCTTCCAACCAGAGCAGCTTGTTATTATCGGTATGCATCTTATCATAAAAGTCAGAGGGTTTTTTGAGCTAAGGAGAACAATAGATCCTTGTTGGCTTAGGAAGACACAGAGGAAGAGAACACCCTGACAACTGACTTTAGCATACCCACCTGCGTTGCATCCAGAGCAGGCAAGTTCAGGGCTAGGCATCGCTGGATGGTGTCCTTAGCCACCTGAATTGACTCTGTAGAAGCTACTGAAGCTTGACTACTACCGAGGCTAGAGATCCTCTTGGCCATGAAGCTCAAGTCTAAATGTTACAGGGGGTCATCAGGAGCAGCCAGCCTAGGCTGAGGAGTACTAGCCACAGTACTTCACTGTATCCGTTATTTTGAGAGGTTTCCCCATGGTTACCCAAAAACTTTGTAATAAAAAAGTTCAATAATAAATCGCAGGCTAGGTAAGGCTGCTTTTTATCTTCGGTTGATTCATTCATTCATTACATGCAGTATAAAGCGCGAGTAAAGGAAAAACAAGCACACCAATAAAAAAATAGTCCAAAACCAAGGGCCATTTTTTCAGCAATTGTTCAAAAATAAAAGCAAGAGTGCCAAACCATGGCACCCCAAAATATTCAGAAAAAGATCAAATTTAATGAGGTCAATCTTCTTGAATTCCTGCTAAGCTTCTATGCAGGTAGCGCGTTTGAGATTGAGGGCGTCAACATCACGTACCTGCTGCTCTATCTTCCCCTGATCGGACACAGCCCTTTCTTCAGCAACCTCCATCTCAGCAAGATCGGTTTGTTGTGCAGCAGCCAGCAGAGCTCTGTTATGGTCTATAGCCTTCTGATCAAGCTTGATTATGCGTTCTTCGAGGGCCGTTAGCTCTTTCTCTTGAGAATTATATTGCTCCTCTTTTTCTTGATCCCGCTTGGCTCTCTCAACAGCCTGCTCGCAGAGTTCCTGGATGGTCCGCAAACAGGCGGAATAAGCTTGAATCTCTTCTTCCAACCAGAGCAGCTTGTTATTATCGGTATGCATCTTATCATAAAAGTCAGAGGGTTTTTTGAGCTAAGGAGAACAATAGATCCTTGTTGGCTTAGGAAGACACAGAGGAAGAGAACACCCTGACAACTGACTTTAGCATACCCACCTGCGTTGCATCCAGAGCAGGCAAGTCCAGGGCTAGGCATCGCTGGATGGTGTCCTTAGCCACCTGAATTGACTCTGCAGAAGCTACCGAAGCTTGACTACTACCGAGGCTAGAGATCCTCTTGGCCATGAAGCTCAAGTCTAAACGTTACAGGGGGTCATCAGGAGCAGCCAGCCTAGGCTGAGGAGTACTAGCCACAGAGCCCTACAAAGGCAAATAGTAACAAAATAATAGGCAAAAGACATAAAGGACTAAACAAAGTACTCGAGAGGTATGGGCAGCATACCCTGAATTCAGAAGGAGTGTCCATAGAGTCGGCGCCAGGGGTGGAGGTGGATCCGAAGTCCTTGACAATGGGCTATTGAACAGCAGATGGAGTACAAAGCACAAAGTCTTTAACCCCTCTGATACGAGTAAAATGGGCAAGTTTACGAGGCTGAACATTCATGGAAAATAGCTTCAGAGTTATAGTTTTCAACCAGAAATGGAAGGAACAGGCAGAAATCACAATTCGAGAAGGATTCCTCATGAACAGCTACAAGAAGAATAGAACAGCATAAACAATAGCATAAACGGGTCAACCTGGAAGGAAAGGATAAATGCGCGGGTCGAGCAAGCTAAAGGAGAGAGAAAGAGAGCAAAAACGTGGAAAGCAAGACAGCTTCCATCTTGTGCCAAGTGTAGGGAGATTGTTTAATTGTCCTTTTTTTGTAGTTACCTTAGTACTGTTTTACCCTTTGTTTTTAGGGTTTGTGTTGATGACCTATAAATACTGTAGTTGTGTTAGGAAAGGGGCACCTCGTTTTCCGCCACCTTTCCTTTTATTCTCTATTTTTATGTTTGTTGTCGGAAGAATGATTTTGGGAGGAACAAGCTGTTCACTCATAAAAATGAGTGAGTAATTCCTTTGCAGGCCTAACCAGCCATTAAACGGCGACTGTAAGTAACGTTTTCAATTAATGAAGTATTTCCATCCATGAATGATTGTCAATAGTATGCTTAAAGAGTAGATTAGGATCCAATCTATATGTTAGTTACTGAAGATGGCACGACGGTACTCCGACGTAACGGAAATAGCTATGTGGCTTATATTGTAGTGGACGGAGACGAAAACAACCATATATTGGGGTTTCATTTATGAATGCTTTCTGAATCTTAATGCTTGCTTGTATTTTAACGCAAAGAGACTTGGTTGATAATGCTTGCTTAGAATCTTTGGAAATGGGACACCGGACCTTAGTGAATAATGAGAAAGATACCCAAATCAGGAATATGGTGTTACTTCATTAAGAAGGAATAGTCTAAGTACAGTTGTTCTTAGGCGTAGTGCTAGGCTTGTGCTTGTCTAACTTGTGGTTTATTTTCTCTTTTATCGTTATACTTATTTTTGCCTGTTCATGCTTAGTTATTCTAAAAAATCAAACCAACCAAACTTTTGAATTCTAACACTTAAGGTAACTATTCAACCAATTAATTTCAATCCCTGGGAAAAATGACACTTGGTCTTACCAACACTACATCTGACCTAGTACACTTGTTAGAGTCCATATCTAACATACCACCTCCCTTCCCCTTTGAGGCCGGCTCATGAGTTCCAGCTTCCGCCAAAGGAAACATGGAGATTAACAAACAACAGAGGAAGAGCTACAGAAAAAAAACAGGTAAAGGGAAGTACTCACCATCTATTTGAGCCATGGCCATCACATCGCTAACTCTACGGGCCGCAACCTCATCGGATTGAACCTTTGCCTCTTCTGCTTCTTCTTCTTCCTCATGGTCATTGTGAGTTTCAACATCCTCAACTTCCATTTCATCAATTTTTTCCTCAGACATGTCCTCTCCAACCACAACATCATCATGATCTTCATCCTGGTCAGATTCATTGACCTCATCATCTGTCAAACCAACATAGACACGGGCCTTAGACTCAGATGGAGGTTTAGAAGCCTTTCTCTTTGACTTTCTACTCGGAGTAGGTTTGGAGGAAGGTCCAAACTTTGTTTTCTTTGCGTGTTGTGTGGTCTGCTCCACCTTGATTTTTCGTTTTTGAGAGGAAGCTTTAGCTACAGGCGCAACTAGCTATAGAGAAAGAAAAGATCAGAAAACAGAAACATGGAAACACAGAGAAAGGAATAAAAGAGAGAAGTAACTTACTGCCTAGATTAGTGGGGATCAGCTTACTATAGAGGCCGGACCAATAGAATTCAAACTCATGGTGAATGGCCTCTTGGTTCCTTGGATAAGGAAATATCAAACTGGACAATGGGGGCAGTGGCATGACACTCGGTGATCTACATCTTATAGACTCACCTTGGAACGTAGAGCACCCTGAGGGAAGAAAGAACGAGAGATGACTGTTCTCATTTGAGTAAGCCCAAACTGTCTTTCCCACAGAGTAGGGAAATAACCCTCAAAGCAAGGATAGATCCCCATTCCAAGGCGGGTGTCTTTGTGAGTACCAACTTGCAGATAGGTCTGGTGGAGGAAGACCTGCCAGAGGTAGGAACTGGCTGTGTCAGAATCTTTCAGCTAAAAAGTCCAAGCGCTTTTTGGAAGGTCGTCAAGAGATTTGTCAAAGATAAGGTAATCAGTATTGGACATCCACAGAGAATGAAAGAAGTGTTTGGCGCCCGCAGTGTCAAGAGAACTCTCACAAAGAGCCAGCCGCAGCCCCATAAAACCATCTTGCAAAGGGCCTTCTCCCACCAGAGTGGGGAAGTAGGAGAACAACCAGAGCTGCAGGATCCACACGGCGCCGCTCAGCTTGGAAAAGAGGTCATTGGCAAAAGATAGATGGATCTGATGGTAGACAAAGCCCAGCAGAATCTTCCCCAAGCAAATGAAGCTCCAGAAGCCTGAAACTTAGCCATCGGTAAGCAGTCCAAGGTTGGCATTCCTCCCTAGGGGAACATCACGAACTTATTCAGCAGAGCCTAATGAAAACACCATATGCTCTTCATCAGCTGGGGCTTGGGTTGCGGGCAGAGAAGTGTAGGCCGCGATCATTTTGTGGTAGCTGGACAAGGGGGCAACATTGAAGTCTTATACTCATTCGAAGAGATCTGGAAGGGCACGTCCGGGCCAACCACAGACAGATAAGTAAGAGCAACAATGTCCCGGAGAGTAATGGACATGGGACCACCTGGAAAGATGAAGGAATTGCAATGACAGGACCATATCAACAGTGCCCCGAGCACCAGCCCTTTAGAGAAAACGAGCTGCTGAGAAGTCAGCTTGATGAAATCAGAGATGTGCTGCCTCTCCCATTGAGCCCCATAAACCGGCCTTAACCACTTGATCCAATCAGTCCAGAGCAAGGTATAGCGCGGCCAGGTCTTGTTCTTACCACTGGAGGGGGGGCGACTGAGATCTTTGTAAACCAGCAGCTCACGGTTCGAAGCCAGAGGATAAGGGAAGTCCGGCAAGGCGGTGGTCGGAGGATAGTTAGTCATAGTGTATAAGGTCTGTTGAAAGAAAAGAGAGAGATAAACCCTAAACTCAGCAAAGAATAAAATGAGAAAGAAATTTGTCCACGAATAGAACAAAGAAGAGAAGCTACCAAAGGGCTTGGTGTCGAGGAAGAGCCGGTGTGTGGAGTAGCGGAAGATTTCGCCATTGCTGAGAAGAAAACACACATGCAAGTGAAGATCGACGCAATAAAAGTCAAAAGCATAGGAAAAGAGAAAAGCAGAGATGAAGCTTACCAGAACGAGAAAATCGCACGAAATAAGAAGTTGAGTTGCTTTTGGGAAATTAAAATGAAGTGAAGATCCTCAGGTGAAAAAGGGGTATTTAAAGGAGGAAGAGAAGCGAAGAGTTTGAAAACGGCTAGGAGTGTATTGGTGGAAGAGTTATAGCTCAAGTAGGAGTTATGGCAGAGTCAGTTACAAACTCAAAAAGCTGACAGGTCATTATGACCAGCCGCTAGGAGTGCGAAAAGGAGAAAGGGTAAAAGCGTCCAAGTATGAACTCTACGTTTCGAGAACTAATACCTGAGGGGGCAATTGTTTCCCCTACAATTATGTTAGGACTAACTGAGAAGGATCAACATAGAGAAAGCACCAGTAAGAGAAAGAGCTAGAGAATGGAGCTTAGTTAGCGCGACCCGTGAGAAACAGAACAAGCTGGCCAAACGATGGAAGAAACAAAGTTTCTTCACACCGATAGCTTACTCCACTAACTTACATAAACGTGGGTAAAAACGTGGGTAGTTCAGGACGTGGGGTGAATCCGCAAAAGGAACCAGAGCCCGTTGCGCAGAGAGAGAGCCAATAAAGAGAACATGGGGTAGTAGGAAGAGAACATGCGGGCAACGGTTACCAGAACCACGAAGCATTGTTTAAGAGAGAAAATAAAGAAAAAGAGGGATCCAACTAAACCAATTCAACAACAATGAAATCAAATCAAACCTTAATGGAATTCAAACAATTCTCACAATAGGACTTTAGCTATTCTACAGCCATAGTTTGTTTATCAGAATCTTACTTTCAATTTGTAAGCTCTAACTCCAGTCTTTCAGTTCGATCAATACAAACATCTCAATTCAATTCAAGTGCACGTTTCTCTTTTTAGATTCTTTCTCTTGCAACATCTTAGTGTAGTCATAACCAGTCTTCTAGGTTCCACTACGAACTTTAGGCATTTTATGTCCTTTAAGGTTTTTACATTTTCGTTTGATTAGAAGTTAGATCTTAGTTATTAGTTCTTTTTGTAGTTTTTCAACAAAGCTACTGGCACGCTTGCAATTCGATCCAATCCACACCAAAAAGGCACGAAACAATATGTGAGATAAATATTCAGAGCATGCAATATTCAGAAGCAGTAAAAGGCAATAAGGTGGAAAGAAGTTATTCGGTAAATTTATACTGGTTCAGCCTTATGTCTGCTTCCAGTCCTCAGAATTCCTTCTTTTGAGCTTTAATCCACTAAAGAATTCTTTCATAGGTAGAGCACAAACCTTTTACACAAATATTCTAAGCTTGAGGAAAGTATCGTCCTTTACAACAACACTCAATCATCACTCTCTTGTTACTTGCCTATAACCAAAGAAATAACATAGCTTCTGATTTTACAATAGAAAGGATTCCGATTGGAAACTTAGATGAACTAATCTCTCTCTATCTATGATTACACAAATATGAAAATGATTGTGTATAAGTGCTTTGCTCTTGTTTTTCACTTTTGCAATGTATCTCTTTTTTGCTTTGAATGATCAGTGTGAAAATGAAGATTGAGCTTGGCTTTTATAGGTGGAGCATTCAAACTTCCCGTTTCAATCAGAAGGTAGCCATTGTGAAGAAACATCTTATGTTCTTCTCGAAGATTCTGACTTGTTGCGCCTATTTTTCCATTTAAAGAAATAGCCGTTCCAGAATTCAGATGCCAGTTGACTGTTGAGACTCGTATCCAATGATCAGCTTCTGAATCCTGAACTTGCAGACGTACATATTGTGCCTTTCCTGATTCATGATTGTCGGGATGATGGAAAATAGGCTAACGTATGGCAGCGGAAATATAAAAATTTTAACCTTTTTCCATTAACCCAAGATCCGTTAATCGTTATTTCATATAAAGAGGGATAGAAGGAAATACCTTTTGAAGTTCTATCTACCATTGCAATCAAAGTGCCCACAACTCTTACTCCGAGTTCCCGAGCACAAGACAAAAACACAATCCAAAATCAAGTTAGATATCAACCGTGTAAAAGCAATCAAGAATAGATTGCCTCTAATAAATCAACACAAGATCAAGGAATAAGAGAAAGAGATGAAAATCAATTGAATCGGGAGGAAGCGGTGAATGATCTCGTCCTCAACTATGGGGGTCGAAATTCTCTTTCTACGGCAGACTAGGGTTAGGCCGAAATTTACATATAGAATACTCTCTTGTATCTAAACCCTAGTTAGATAGAATTAGGTTACTGAATAAGAATTTAATTCGGAATATAATTCTTATTTATTATCTATAATTATATCTAAATATATAGACAATAATATCCTTTTAGGATAATAATAGGAGCAATTTAATCTCATTAAACCTCCTAACTTATTTATCTTTTAATTAATTTAATTCACAATCATAATCTAATTAGGATTGCTTAAAATCAAATTAATTTCTTTATGCATTTAATACATAAAAATCGCCCCCCTCTATTTACTGGGCCTTGGTGGACTCAGTTGGGCTTCCATCAATTAATTAACATTTGTTTCTCTTTTGGGCTCCAAGTCTTATGTGTGACCCATTAGGTTCTTATTGCTTCTAGCCGTATGCAACTATTAAATTAATTTTCTCAGAATTATATTTAATCTTTGCAGAACGGAATGAGTACGCGAAATGTGATTAGCAAATCCGAAACATTCCCCCAGAGCTATAAGAAAACAGGTTGATTCTGTCGTTGACCTTTCCGTATTAGTTACAGTATAATTCGATCCTTTATCAACTACATCCTTGAACTGAATCTTATGACTATGGATAATGTCAAGTCACATATAGCGAGACGTTCATTTTACTTATACAGGCCGAGTTAACTCCAATTAGATAGGTTAAGTGAAATCTGCATTTCAAGTCTTAAGCTATCACCTTGCAAGGATTTAGAGTCAAGTCTTCCACAAGCGATCCTTGGACGTATCTCCCATTTATCGGGGGTGACAAATGCTCAATCCAATGTATAATTATCCTGCAATTACATCCTGTGATACCCAACGTATGCCGTTCACACCCTAGAGTCATCTCTGTTATGGATCGTGTTACAACAGGATCAAAGCATCACATTCCATAATCCAGAATCACCAATTAACATTCCTTTGAGTCTGAGGATTACTTATACCTATTAATACCAATGAGATGAACATGTGACAAGGATGAATCTACCCATCCTGTTATCTCAAGTCGGGTCCCCAATCCTAATGAACTCCCTTTCATTGGATCCACATAACTGTCCAGATATCTGCATATCTGAAGCTTGTGAGATCAGCTTTCTGTCTCGACAAAAGACATTGTTACATGCAAGTCTCAGCAGTGATATGTCAATCCTACACATATTACTTGACTTGGGGTGGTTTTAAGTTTGTTAGTTTATTATAAAGTTTCATCTCACTTCAAGCTTGTATGAACACTTTATAATCACTTTAAACAAACTTAGGGATTTCCTTTTATTAGACTTTATTTAGTTCTTAAAAGAGGTTGCCTTTATATAGTTATGAAACCATATCTCATTAAAACAAATGATATAAAGAACACTTCATTTACATTAAGTTTATATCCTAGAACAATTGTCTATAGGACACTAAACCCCAACATACTCCCACTTGGACTAAAGCCAATTATTTCTACAACTTATCCCAGTAGAACTAAGATGACGATCATGTGCTTTCTGGGTTAAGGGCTTTGTCAACGGATCTGCAACGTTGTCCTCAGTAGGTACTCTTTCTATTCTCACATCTCCTCTTGCCACAATCTCTCTTACAATGTGGTATCGCTTCAGGTAATGCTTGGATGCATTATGAGACCGTGGTTCCTTTGCTTGTGCAATGGCTCCATTGTTATCACAGTACAGTGTAATGGGATTTACAATGTCAGGCACCACACCAAGTTTAGTAATGAACTTCTTAATCCAAACCGCTTCCTTTGCTGCTTCCGCAGCAGCGATGTACTCTGACTCGGTCGTAGAGAAAGCTACGCTTCCCTGCTTGGAACTCTTCCAACTGACCGCGCCCCCATTCAAGATAAACAAGTATCCTGATTGGGATCTAAAACCGTTCTCATCTGTGAGATGACTGGCATCTGAAAATCCTTCTATTTTCAGATCCCCTTCTCCGTACACTAGTAACATGTCTTTAGTCATTCTCAAGTACTTAAGAATGTTCTTAATGACATTCCAGTGCTCGTATCCTAGATTACCTTGATAACGACTCGTTATACTTAACGCGAACGCTACGTCAGGTCTAGTGCAAAGCATAGCATACATAATCGATCCGATTGTGCTGGCGTACGAGATTACAGCCATGCGCTTCTTATCATCTTCGGTTTTAGGACATTGATGATTGCTGAACTTTACTCCATGTACTATGGGTAAGTTACCTCGTTTCAATTCAAGCATGCTAAACCACTTTAGCACCTTTTCAATGTATGTAGCCTGTGAAAGACCAAGCAGTCTTCTTGATCTATCTCTGTAGATCTTTATACCAAGTATATAAGCTGCTTCACCAAGGTCTTTCATGGAGAAGTTACCTGATAACCATACTTTCACCAACTTTAGTAGAGCTATGTCATTTCCCATTAATAATATATCGTCCACATATAATATTAGAAATGAAACTGAGCTCCCACTTGCTTTCTTGTAAATGCAAGCTTCCTTGCAATTTTGTTCGAAACCAAATTGTTTAATGGTTTCGTCAAAACGCTTGTTCCAGCTTCTCGATGCTTGCTTGAGTCCATAAATGGATCTCTGAAGTTTGCAAACCTTGTTTGCATCCTTTGATATGAAACCTTCAGGTTGCATCATATATACATCCTCAAGCAGGTTTCCCTTTAGGAAAGCTGTTTTCACATTCATTTGCCAAATCTCGTAATCGTAATGAACAAGACAACAAAGAAAGCGGCAATAGCGAGCATTATTCTGATTGATTTGGACATAGCCACAGGAGAGAAAGTTTCGTCATAATCAATTCCTTGTTTCTGACGATATCCTTTCGCTACTAACCTAGCTTTGTAGGTGCTAACCTTTCCATCCATGTCAGTCTTCTTCTTAAAGATCCACCTGCACCCAATGGGTTTTATCCCTTCGGGTGGATCAACCAAAGTCCACACTTGGTTGGTGTACATGGAATCCATCTCAGAATCCATAGTCTCGAGCCATGCTTTAGAATCTGGACTGTAAGAGCCTCTTCGTAGTTTTCGGGTTCGTCGTCTAACTCGGGAACCTCGTCATCATCTCCCACTAGAAAACCATGTTGGAAATTAGGCTAAGGTATAGCAGCGGAAATATAAATTTTTTAACCTATTTCCATAAACCACAAGATCCGTTAACCGTTATTTCATATAAAGAGGGATAAGAAGAATTACCTCTTGATGATCAATCTACCGTTGTTAATGAAGTGCCCACAACTCTTCTCCGAGTTCCCAAACACGAAATAAAACACGGGAGGTTTAATTTAGAATCAACCGTTGAATAGCAACCAAAGTAGATTGCCTCTAACTAATCAACACAAGATCAAGGATAAAGAAATAGATGAAATCAATTGATCGGAAGGAAGCCGTAGAGAAATCTCGTCCTCGAACTAGGGGTGTCGAATTTTCTCTCTCTCTCACTATAGGGATTTCGAAAATCTCAGTAGGGTATTAGCTAGTAGATTTCGAAAATCTCATAGGGGGGTATTTATAATCTCTTGTATCTAATCCCTAGTTAGATAGAATTAGGTTACTGAATAGGAATTCAATTCGGAATAGAATTCCTAATTATTATCTCATTATATATCTAATATATTAAGGATAATAATAATAACCTTATTGGATAATAATAGGAGCATTATAATCTAATTAAAACTCCTAACTTATTTATCTCTTAATTAATTTAATTCATAATCCTAATCTAATTAGAATTACTAAAATCAAATTAATCATTCATGTATTTTATCTACATGAATTTCGACCCCCCCTTTGTCCATGGGCCTTATTGGGCTCAATTGGGCTTCCATCAATTAATTAACATCTATCTCTCTTTTAGGTTCCAAGTCTTATGTGTGACCCATTAGGTTCTTATTGCTTCTAGCCGTATGTAACGTTATTAAATTAATTTTCAAAGAATTATATTTAATCTTTGCATAACGGAATGATGTACAGAGTATGTGATTAGCAAGTCCGTAATCATTCCCCCAGAGCTATAAGAAGACGACAGGTTGATTCTGTCGTTAACCTTTCCGTATTAGTTACAGTATAATTCGATCCTTTATCAACTACATCCTTGAACTGAATCTTATGACTATGGGTGATGTCAAGTCACATATAGCGAGACGTTCGTTTTACTTGTACAGGCCGAGTCAACTCAAAAAGATAGGTTAAGTGAAATCTGTATTTCAACTCTTAAGCTATCACCTTGCAAGGATTTAGAGTCGAGTCTTCCACAAGCGATCCATGGATGTATCTCCCATTTATCGGGAGTGATAAATGCTCAATCCAATATATAACGATCCCGCAATCACTTCCTGTGATACCCAACGTCTATTGTTCACACCCCAGAGTCATCTCTGTTAAGGATCGTGTTACACCAGAGTCAAAGCGTCACATTCCGTAATCCAGAATACCAATTAATATTCCTTTGAGTCTGAGGATTAGTTATACCTATTAATACCAATGAGATGAACAGGTGACAAGGAACAACTTTTCATCGGATCTATGTAACAACTTTTCATCGGATCTATGTAACTGTCCAGATATCTGTATATATGAAGCTTGTGAGATCAGCTTTCTGTCGGACAGAAGACATTGTTACATACAAGTCTCAACAGTGATATATCAATCCCAAACATATCACTTGACTTGGGGTGGTTTTAAGTTTATCAGTTTATTATAAAGTTTTGTCTCACTTCATGCTTGTATGAACACTTTATAATCACTTTAAATAAACTTACGGATTTCCTTTTATTAGACTTTATTTAGTGCTTAAAAGGGATTGCCTTTATATAGTTATAAAACATATATCTCATTAAAACAAATGATATAAAGAACAATTCATTTACATTAAGTTTGTATCCTAGAACAATTGTCTATAGGACACTAAACCCCAACATACTCCCACTTGGACTAAAGCCAATTGTTTCTAAAACTTATCCCAGTAGAAGTTAAATGACGATCATGTACTTTCTGGGTTAAAGGCTTTGTCAACGGATCTGCAACGTTGTCCTCTGTAGGTACTCTTTCTATTCTCACATCTCCTCTAGCCACAATCTCTCTAATGATGTGGTATCGCTTAAGGTAATGCTTGGACGTATTATGAGACCGTGGTTCTTTTGCTTGCGCAACGGCTCCATTGTTATCATAATACAATGTAATGGGATTTACAATGTCAGGCACCACACCAAGTTCTGTAATGAACTTTCTTATCCAAACCGCTTCTTTTGCTGCTTCCGCAGGTGCGATATACTCTGACTCGGTCGTAGAGAACGCTACGCTTCCCTGCTTGAAACTCTTCCAACTGACCGCGCCCCCATTCAAGATAAACAGGTATCCTGATTGGGATTTAAAATCATTCTCATCTTTGAGATGACTTGCGTCTAAAAATCCTTCTATTTTCAGATCACCTTCTTCGTACACTAGGAACATATCTTTAGTTCTTCTCAAGTACTTAAGAATGTTCTTGAGGGCAATCCAATGCTCGTCTCCCGGATTTCCTTGGTAACGACTCGTTACAGATAACGCGAACGCTACGTCAGGTCTAGTGCATAGCATAACATACATAATCGAACCGATTGCGCTGGCGTACGGGACTACAGCCATGCGTCTTTTGTCATCATCGGTTTTAGGACATTGATGATTGTTTAACTTTACTCCATGTAGCATGGGTAAGTTACCTCGTTTCGATTCAATCATGCTAAACCGATTTAACACCTTTTCAATGTATGTAGCCTGTGAAAGACCAAGCAGTCTTCTCGAACTATCTCTGTAGATCTTTATACCAAGTATATAAGCTGCTTCACCAAGGTCTTTCATTGAGAAGTTACCAGATAACCATACTTTTACCGACTGTAGTAGAGCAATGTCATTTCCCATTAATAATATATCGTCCACATATAGTATGAGAAACGCTATAGAGCTCCCACTTGATTTCTTGTAAATGCAAGCTTCTTCGCAATTTTGTTCGAAACCAAATTGTTTTATGGTTTCGTCAAAACGCTTATTCCAGCTTCTTGATGCTTGCTTGAGTCCATAAATGGATCTCTGAAGTTTACAAACTTTATTTGCATCCTTTGATATGAAACCTTCAGGCTGCATCATATATACATCCTCAAGCAGGTTTCCGTTTAGGAAAGTTGTTTTCACATCCATTTGCCAAATCTCATAATCGAAATGAGCGGCAATTGCAAGCATGATTCTGATTGATTTGGACATAGCCACAGGAGAGAAAGTTTCGTCATAATCAATTCCTTGCTTCTGACGATATCCTTTCGCTACTAATATATGTTTCTCTTTTAGGCTCCAAGTCTTATGTGTGACCCATTAGGTTCTTATTGCTTCTAGCCGTATGCAACTATTAAATTAATTTTCTCAGAATTATATTTAATCTTTGCATAACGGAATGAGTACGCGAAATGTGATTAGCAAATCCGAAACATTCCCCCAGAGCTATAAGAAGACAGGTTGATTTTGTCGTTGACCTTTCCGTATTAGTTACAGTATAATTCGATCCTTTATCAACTACATCCTTGAACTGAATCTTATGACTATGGATAATGTCAAGTCACATATAGTGAGACGTTCGTTTTACTTGTACAGGCCGAGTTAACTCCAATTAGATAGGTTAAGTGAAATCTGCATTTCAAGTCTTAAGCTATCACCTTGCAAGGATTTAGAGTCAAGTCTTCCACAAGCGATCTTTGGACGTATCTCCCATTTATCGGGAGTGACAAATGCTCAATCCAATGTATAATTATCCTGCAATTACTTCCTATGATACCCAACGTCTGCCGTTCACACCCCAGAGTCATCTCTGTTATGGATCGTGTTACAACAGGATCAAAGCATCACATTCCATAATCCAGAATCACCAATTAACATTCCTTTGAGTCTGAGGATTACTTATACCTAATAATACCACTGAGATGAACAGGTGACAAGGATGAATCTACCCATCCTGTTATCTCAAGTCGGGTCCCCAATCCTAATGAACTCCCTTTCATTGGATCCACGTAACTGTCCAGATATCTGCATATCTGAAGCTTGTGAGATCAGCTTTCTGTCTCGACAGAAGACATTGTTACATGCAAGTCTCAGTAGTGATATGTCAATCCTAAACATATTACTTGACTTGGGGTGGTTTTAAGTTTGTTAGTTTATTATAAAGTTTCGTCTCACTTCATGCTTGTATGAACACTTTATAATCACTTTAAACAAACTTAGGGATTTCCTTTTATTAGACTTTATTTAGTTCTTAAAAGACGTTGCCTTTATATAGTTATGAAACCATATCTCATTAAAACAAATGATATAAAGAACACTTCATTTACATTAAGTTTATATCCTAGAACAATTGTTTATAGGACACTAAACCCCAACACGAGAGAGATGGGTTGTCTAACAATCTTATGTCTTCTGAAATTTTACCAAAAATGGAAAGTCTTCTGTTGACTTTCACGTGAGCTTCTGCTTCTGGATTCTGGGCTGTTTCGCCTTGGGGCTTTAAGTTTATTGAGGCCTTTTCACTTGTGTATATTGCTTCAAATATATTTCAATCACTTTAACAAACTTGTTAGCAATAACAACACATTAATTCAGGATCTAATTCCTTAAATCATTATTTTTTCCATAATAAAAAAACTTCACCAAAATTGGGTTTAAACAATCTCCCCTATTTTGATGATGACAAAAATGTGCAAAGGAAGGAATAGACTTTACTTACTCCCCCAGAATTGATGAACTTACTCAGCTTCTAGATACTCCCCCATAAGGGTTGAGCTACTGAATTTTGCTAAGGATGAAATAGAGGGTTAAATAGTTCAATAGCAAAATTGGTTCAGAGCTAATCAATAGATAATGATATGGTGTATAATGAAGAGTGGACCTCGAATTATTCTCAAAGGCCCACTAACCCATACTTTTGGGCCGGCCCATCTAGGGTCCCCAAAGGTATTTAGAAGAAACGGTAAGTATGATGGCTTCGGATCTCAATCACACGCTAAAGCCGTTTGGTACGAGAATTTAGGTTTCAGACCAATATGGTGATGACACGTGTATCCAAGCCAAGCTAAAATGTCTATAAATAGGAGCCAAGTTCATAGAGGAAGATACACAATTCTAGATACTAATACTCATTTACATTCTCCCTAAGCTTTGTATTCACATACTAACTTAGACATCAGAGAGGGTTTGCCGATCACTGGCCCCTTGTCTAACTATTTACTATCTTCAAAACGCTTCAAAAGATCATCACTTCATCTTTCTTCAACCTTAGACTGGAAAAAAGCCTTCATCCTCAATTCTACCGTCTTCGATCAACTCGTAAGTTCTCTCTTCTTTTGAATTTGATTTTCATGGCACCTAGAGCTGCAACCAAGAAGATACACAACCCTAAAGCTTCCACCCACATCCAGAATCCTCCGTTAGAAGATGAGGAAGTCAATAAACCCAAGAAGATAAATGCTAGGGTTCCTAACCATCCTTCATCTCTTACTCAGAAGGATTTGGTAGATCTTAGGAAGCAATACAGTTAGCTTAATTTGATGACTCTATCTCTCCCAGGCCCAAGTGAAAGAGCTCATCTTCCTTAATCCGAGCTGAAATTAGGAACCTTTTCTCAGAGTTTGGAATGGGAAATGACCTTTCCTTTTTCTGAAGGTGTCGATTCGGTTTTGCAAGAGTTCAACATTAGCCCTTGCCAAATTACCCCAAATGCATGGCTAGAATTGTTAAGTTTCAATGAAATATGCATAGATCTGGGTCTTGATCTTACTGGTCCATTCTTTCGGTTTTACTGGAAACCGATGAAGAAAGAAGACGAGGATATGATATATTGGAAATACAGCACCAAACATAGGGGGTTTATTAAAGACAAAGTCCAGATCCATAAGTATTTCAAGCCGAAGTAGTTCTGGATGGAACCAAACGCTATGAATCCCAATAACCCCTTGCTGTTTTGCTCATCAACTATAATTAGTTGGTGGTATTGTTGTTGCAAGGGATTGTTGCTCGATGAATTCCTTTTTCGATTACTTTTGTGCATATCGTGTCTTTATCCTTCAAATTCATTTACTAAGTTTGCTCAAGAAAGACTATCTTGCTAAGTTATATTCGGATGGTTTTTTTAGTTGTGAGATAATTGAGCTTGACAATCAACTTAGTCTCTACATTCATAATATGAGATTAAGAGTCCATTTGGTTTATCTGTTGTTTGATATTTGTTGTTTGCTGTTGGAAAAGCATGGATTCCATGTTGTTAGAAAAAGTTACTTTTCATATATAAAATGTGCAAACAATAGTTTGATAACCAATCACCTAAAACTCTTATTTTTATTATGAAAAAGCAAACATGATGAAAATATAGAATAATTAACACTCCCCAAATGGAGCAATCTATGATCTTCGTACTATTGACAAGCTTGCAAAAAAGATGGTGGAGAAGCAATATCACACTTTTGATAGATTTACGCAACCAGATGGAAAATGATTATCTAACAAATTGTTTAACAAATTTACACAACCGGATGGAAAATGATTATCTGACAAACTGTTTGTTGTATTGAAGATAAAATTCTAGGCAATGCCATCTTCCAAAATAAGTGACTTCATTTTTTACACTCCGAAATAAGTTTTTATAATTTCTGTAATCATATTGGAAATAAAGAGAAAAAAACTTCAAACCATTAAAAATGCAATTTTCGAAAACAAATGAAAAAAACAATGTGCTATTAATGAAATATAAAATTCAAAATTGAGGAGGTTCTTCTATTCTACCCTATTTAGAGGTGGCAAAAGTAAACACGATCCGATTACACGACATGAATTGACATGCAATTTTAGTGTTTGAATTTAGCTTAATAGTGTTAATATATTAAATTTTTATAAATACATTACATAACCCCCTAACATGAAATTATCAGACTTTTTGATAGTTAGTGTTAACATATTAATCTAAAAATAATATAAAATATTTAAAAATAGTACCATATCTTCTTATATTTTTAAAAGTTATATTTAATATGTATACATAACAAAATTAAATGTAACCTGAAAACACGATACGAAATCAATACTAACCCAAACAGGTTAACATGATTGTGACACAGAAGTTTTTAGATTGGATTTCAATTTACTCTTTTTAACACGAACTCGAAAATTTTACACGAACTCGAAAATGACAAGGCACGAACACAGATAAGTAGAATTTTTTTTCTTTTCAGTTCCTCTATCCAATGGGATGGGCGAGGAATAGCATCTGCATTTCCCTACTCTTGAAAGTAATAGTCTGCTCCAACCCCAATTGGCTCGGCTTGATTTTGTCATCTACTTTTCTAATAATCAAGAGCTTAATGTAACCCAAAAAAAAAAAAAAAAACACTCAATTAGAATGATTAGAACCTCAACTCAAATACTTTTTGCAAATGTAAAAAGATAAGTCAGTCTGAAAGAGTATGACCCAAGGTGAGTATATAATTTCTGGAGAGAAACAACCGCAAGGAAGGAAGACTTGATGTTTTATAAGGGAAACAATAACTATCTTCAAAAATATATCAATCTGTACAAATTTATTATGTCACTTCGGAATTAGTGTGTATGATAACAAGTTCAAATAACAAATCTAATAACTGTTCACAAGTTTACACACAGCTGTTTTTCCAGTGCCTTTCTCCAGCCTCCTCAAAGAAATATCTCCTCTTCATTTTCCCACTGCATAGTCAGACAAGCACAAGTAAGAAATTTGCAATCTTTCAGGGAAAATAAAGCTATATCAACACAGCCTTTACCAAAATTGTCAAATCAATTCATTAATAACTAAATGATCCCAATATTTCCCAAGACTTAGATAGCCAAGTATACTAATAGTTTATCTTAAGAGATGCATTTGCAATAATCGCAGATGAAAATTACTAGTCCTCTACGATCAAGGTACCTAAGATTTTTTATTTTCAAATTATTTTTGTTGATAAAATTTCTAGGAATATGGTATAGAAATGTACAAGGCCAGGAAAAGCAAATTCAGGTATTTAGATGACAACAGCCAAAGATTCTGCAGATCCAACAAGGTTCCCAATCTGCATATGTGCCACTGGAGCAAGCATCTGTTTCTGCCTTTACTCCATGTGTACCAACTCAAACTACCTTAAAGCAAAACTTTGATTATTCCAATCAGGGGGCTCTAGTTGACTCTATGATTTCAGACCTTCGTTTAGATGCGGACCTTATCATCCTTATAAACAGCTGCCTACTGTGCTAGACTTACAGACGGAACAAGGCTAATCTTCATTGAAGAGTTGCTGCCTACCGTGCTAGAATGAAACAAGTGAAATAGTGACACAAATAATGTTGTAACATTCATGCCAATACCCTGATCGAAGTAACATTTTGATGCCATGATTATGGACGCATAGTCCAAGGAATGGCATTTTTTTATTAATAAAAGCTTTGATATCCCAAAATATTCTCCTACCCCTCAAAACATTCTCAAATAAATCCTGAAGAACATTAGAACTTTGGGAGAAATAACAAAAAGAAAATAAGTTCTAAATCCCCAGAAAATTGATCTGCATGACATTAAAAATTAGTAAACATCAGAAATTCTAATTCTGCTTCCAACTATTCAACGGAGAAATTGTATATGTATTACTTATCCTTTTTTCCATCAAAAGAAGACACATTTAAAGGAAATCATAATGAATATCTTACGGCATTACTTAAGACATGCTGCAATGCTTTTACTTAACTTAAAAACTCGACCAAAATAGAACAGTGTGAAATTACTGCACAACTCAAATGTGGCATAGTGCATTACTATTTCCAATGAAAGACAGAAAGGATAAGGAATGACACAGAAAGTGCTTTACTACTTCCAACGAAAGACAGAAAGGAAGAAGGAATGACATACAACAATTCACTTGGAATTAACAAGCAATCATATAAATCAACAGTTGGATTTTATTACTTCAAACTTCAAACTAAACAGCTTAATTGGCATCTTATTTAACCTTGGAGAACTAAAGAAAAGACCATTTAATCACCTATTTTTGTACCAAGGAATCTCATCTAGGAAAACTCTAAGCAGTCCTATCTTTCAGTAATGTTTACATACAGAAACTTCTACATGAATTTAGCACTATTACTAGTTGCTGCAGCCCAAACATCCCATTAAGTTAAAGCATTAGTGCCTACAGAATAAGTAGAAAAATATAAGTGCTTGCTTCTAAGGCATGACAACAAAATGTTATGCAACTATGAGCTAAACATGTGTTAATAACACTTAGAAAGATAGAATTAGGCAGTCTGCATACATACACAATAGTGCATTTATAATGACGCATAATCACCCACAAAAAAAAAATACATATACACATTTTTGTTCCTATGCACTTCAGGAACATCAATAACAAAGAAAGATATACGTGTCTAAGCAAAATTAACACCAAATATGTCGAACTGAAAAACTTCCAATTAGAAAACCCATTCAGCATAATGTTTCAAAACAGATATTCCAAAACTAATGACAAAATATGAACCATTTATAGAATTTAATTTCACACACTTCCAATAAAAACAACATTGTCATTATTGAGCAGAACATCCAAAAGCATCTGGCTACATTCCAGCACTATGTTATGAATATAATTTCCTTGTGGACGGAGAATATGGAGATTACAATTTTTAGATAAATAGATCAGGGACAGAAATGTAGGTAGTTTTAAAAACTCAAGCTCATTATTTACAAAAAGAATAAAGATAAAATATTTCCAAAGACAATGAAGACATCATTTTACGACGTTGTATAACATTTTCTCAATTATGGACATGATAAAAATCTTCAGTTCCTTTAAAACCCTCCCAATAAGTTCTTTTAAGTTCTGACTCTTGAATATCCATCAATTCTCTTGCAAGCAATGCAAATCAAAAGCCCTTTACTAACATGAAGCTAGTTTTTCAAACGAAAAAGACAAACTGGGAAGGCTTTTTGTACTACAAAATCAATGGCACAGATAATGCCTTAAACAATTAAGATTTGCGTACACATTTACTCTCTTTTGTCTGACTATTTCCAAATCATTGATGTAATATTATCATATGTTCGGTCCTTTAATCACTCAAAATTCAATGAAAACAAAAAACTAAAGAATAAAAACCTAACAAAAGTAACCAAATACTTACAATCTTCAATCAAAACCTTAACCGCTACTTTGGCCACCAGCCCCACCATCACCGCCAGACCCTTGTCTCCCAAATGGCCATGGGAGCGAAATGCTAAACCGCCTCTCGACCCGGTTCTCCCCACCATCACTTCCTGCAGCACTGCTCCCTTGACTCCCCTGGGCCCCACGTACACGATTCTCATAATCAGAATCATCAGTAGGCAACTCATGGCGGCAAACTGGGCATGAATTATGCAATTCGAGCCATGGCAATATGCAATCGTGGTGATATACATGCTTACAGGGCATTTGCTTCGCCTCAGTTCCTTTCTCGAACTCATCTTTGCAAACAGCACATTGATTCAACTCCGAATTCAACAACTCGTTGGTGATTTTGATCGTAGGCAAAGCGTCAATAGCCGACTTTGATGCTGGAGGTGTACCATAACGGTTTGGATCGTTCTCGGCCAGCTGTTGTATCAGTTGCTCTAGACCAGGCCCGACGAAGTAATCCCCAAGATTCGGTGGCAGACGAAGCCCAGGCTCGGATGCGTTGTTCTCAAAGACCAATTGGATGCGAGCTCCATTAGACTCGAGGTTCTGAATATGATTTCGAAGAAACTGCATGGGATTGAATGCGTCGGTATCAGAAGAACCAGTACGGGAGTTTGCGAAGAAATTAGGGTTTTGAAAGTCAATGGTTGTGGAGGACGAAAAGAGAAGAGGCAAGAGAGTGGATATAGGATCCGGGAATGCAAAAAAAGGGTCGGACATGGGATTGGAGTTCTGATTTGGGTTTTGAAAATTAAAATTAGGGTTAGGGTTTTCGTATTCTTCGAGGAAGCCCTCATTACAGTGAGGGCAATAAGGGTCGGAGGAGGCAGAGACCGTAATGGTGACGGTGCGATTGCATTGATAACAGAAGAACATTTTGTCTCCGGAGTGATCGGAGGCGGGAGCTCCGGCGAATGACATGATAAAGCTGATGTAGAGAGAAAAATGACGGCTTTTCAGTTGTTAGATAGAGGATGGAACGAAAGGAAACAAAGTAATAAGTTATTACTTTTTTTTTTAGATAAACATACGATCAAATTTTCTGTTTGTATATGTTTTCATTCTTACCTTTTTCTTTAACCTTTTATTTATAGCATTCGGTTCTTAATTAATTTAGTTAGGCTTTCAGACATGGGCTGGGCCGGCCCTTTATGAGAGTTTTTTTTTTCTTTTTCTGATGAAGCCCTTGTGAGAGTTTTTTTTTTGGTTTACAAGGAAGGCTCAAGCCCAGAAGAGAAGAGAATAGAATAGAGGGGAGGAAAGAAAACAAGTTAGACCTAAACACGGATGATTCTGCTAAGAGTCGAACCCTGACAGTCTTCACTGAGGATTCCCTAGAGGTCTGCAGGAGGAGTATCAAATTCATGAAACTTTATGTGACAAGAACCTGCGAAGTTCGTCAGCCAGTCCCTTGTGAGAGTTAACTAAAGGGTCAAATACATGAATATCATAATTAAGTATAAAATTACAATTAAGTCATATCATCAAACTTAATTCTTAATATGTCATTATTCTCTACATATTATGATTTTACACCATAATTTAAAAAATCTAGACTCCAATTCATAAATCATAAACCCTAGAAAATATATTATAGAGTTATAATTTATAAATTCTAATCCTTAAAATATATTAAAAGTACTGATTTTACTAGTTTGACATAATCCAAAATTATGACTTGACATAATTGTAAATAGTTTTTGAAAGGTTAATGAGATTTAATATTGGGAAAATTACACAGAAATTCATCTTTTAAAATTACTTACAACTATGTTAGGGTTAATATATCATTTGTCCCCTGAACTTGTCCAAAATGGCTGATTGGTCTCCTAAATTTTCAAAGTGTCTCGATAGCCCCTGAACTTGAATAAAATGTTCAGTTGACCCCCTGAACTTGCGTAAAATGTAATCAATTAATCATTCGGTTGTAAAAAAGTAAGTCAAATGCGAAAGATATGTTACACGTGTCTTAGAATGTTATTACATACTTCATAAAATAGATTAAAACATGTTAAAAAAGAATTTCTTACTTATTCAACTATAAAACATTTTCTTCTCTAATATTATAATCGCATACCCCGATCTTAGTCGTTTTACTTTTTTAAGATGTATGTAACATATCTTCCGCATTTAACTTATTTTTTTTTTACAACCGGGTGATTAATTGATTATATTTTACGCAAGTTCAGATGGCTAACTGAACATGTTGTGCAAGTTCAGGGGGCTATCGAGACCCTTTAAAAGTTCAGGGAGCCAATCAACCATTTTGGACAAGTTCAGGGGACAAATGATGTATTAAGCTTTTAAATTATGTCAAACTAGTAAAATCAGTACTTTTAATATATTTTAAAGTCTAGAATATATTTTTTAGGATTTGTGATTTATGAATTGGACTCTAGATTTCTTAAATTATGGTGTAAAATCATAATATATAGAGAATAATAATATATTAAGAATTAAATTTGGTGTTATGACTTAATTGTAATTTTGTACTTAATTATGATATTAAAATGTATTTGACCTTTTAATATTTTACTCTTATTACCTTCAAACTTTAACTTTCAAAATAAAAATTAATAAAAGTAATAAAAATTTTATTAAAAGCTAACCTTTTAACTCTCATTTATATTACATAAATTTATAGGTTAACTTTTAACCTTTATTTTCATTCATCGTTTCCGTTTCTAATGCAACAGAGATTTTGTAATTTCTCCCAAGATGTGAAGTTTCAAATGTTTCGATCAAATTCAAAATTTATAACTAATTATAATTAATTTACTATTAATTACAATTGAAATTGATGAATAATTAATTTTTTTTGCTAATTACTATTAATTGTAATTCAAATTTATAATTAATTTAGTATTTGCAATTGACTGTTTTTTTTACTTTTTCTTTTGTTTTTATATTTCATATTCCATTTCTGTTTCAGGTTTAAGGTTTTACCTATTTAAAAACTTATTTTTATTGTAAGAATGAGCCATTAATTAATGAAATTGTGATCTTTTGCATTATCAAAATTCCTGACAATTTTGAAGGTTACTAATTGGAATATTCGTGTGTCAAATCAACTATTAGCAATGAAACTGTTTTTATTCCGTTATGTCACTTTTCGTTCCATTGGCTCTCCAAACTCCCGGTGAAATGCTAAATCACCGGTCATATTTTTCTCTTCCAGCATCGTCTCCAATATCAATCTTCGATCCAAAAGTCGATCTCGAATAAAAATTCTTATATGTAGAAAACGAATCAAAATTTTCCAATTATGGCTTCATTAACTCAAATTCAAAAGATTTAAACAAAATAAATAAATAAAACTAATAGGAAGAAGACTGAATTGGAATATTCAAAGATGTTTGGTGATTATTTCGCAAGAAAATCAAAGGAAATGGTGTTGCGTTGCCTGGGTAGTAGATCCCATCTTTGGTCAACTTGAGTATTGTATTGACTTGTGCTCGATGTTTCATTCTCCACAATAAACCACTTTCAAAACCATCACTTAATTGATGATGTTCTTTAAATTCTTATTTATTTCGTCGAATTCTAATCTATAACTACTTTAATTCCCCTGCCCGTCAATAAATTGGCCACCATGCCTCACCCTTTTGTTAACTTGTTCAATGTTTGTGAGTTGGGGTTTGGACTAGTAACCTTAATTGGTGATTTTATTACTAATCAAAATTAAAATTGGAGAAGATGAAAGTCTAGAAATATGCTTATGGTCATTTGGTAGTGAAGGAATAAAACCCAATTAAAGAATCAAAGCAATTTGTTGATTGGTAGCGAGGTCGATACTATAGTCCACTTTAGCTTGTTACATATGGTGAAAACAGAAAAATGATAGAAACGTTTAAGGAGAAAAAGGATATTGTGAAAGGAACGAGGATGTTTGCAGAAAATGGAAACAAAGAGAGAGAGAGAGAGAGAGAGAGAGAGAGAGAGAGAGTGGGGTGAAGTTTTAAAGTTACGAGGGAATAAAAGATAAAACACAAAATTATCTTTTACCATTTGACCAAACTTGTCACGTCATTGTTTTGTAACGGTATTAATACTTTTTACTTCTTTTGCTAACGAAATTAACCTCGACGTACTTGTTTGTCAAATTTTAAAATACAAGACCATGTTTAAAAATGGCAAAAACAATAGATTTATTTTTGTTTTTTTCTCATGTATTTATGCAGATAATATACATATTATTTAACTCATTATCGGTTGAATCTGCATAATCAAACTAAATTGCTCTAAACTTTTTAGGTAAGTAGCGGCGTTCACCTAGTTATAGTTATCATTAGATCTAGACTTATTAAAATCTCATTTTAATATTCTAATAAGACTAAATCTAATAGTGACTAAAGTGAACACCACAATTTAAGTAATATCATCTTTTAATTAAAGTATAGTGCATATATTAGATTTTGAACTTAAAGTCACTAAAGTGAGTTGATATTTGTAGTGTCCATTTGGTTTTGTTTTCTAAAATTATTTTTGGCTTTACAATCCCAAATAATATATAAAAACTGTTTGGTAAAAATTAAAAACAATTAATTTAGCATAAAATCAACTAATACATCAACGGGCATTAATCACTTAAATCAATCTTTATATTTACATATATAATCAATGCCCCTTCTTAATATAAAAAAATTAAAAAATTTAAGTTCTCAAATTTCCTTTTTTCTATCAATTCCTTTTAAGGTTTTTGAAGGTTTATGACATTTTCAAATACAAATATGATAACAATTCAATGTTATCCTTCTAATCCGGATTAAAGATTTAGTTTTGAAGAATTAAATCAGACTGGATGTCTAGAGGATCATATCCTTGTATCCGATTCGAATCTTAAGTTTTCATGATCTATACGTGTTCAAGTACTATTTTATAAAGAATATGTGATTATATTACTTCTTCACTAAGGAACTCTCGCGCTGATGTGACAAGATCCTTCTAGAATAAGAAGACATAAACCTTAGAATGCTCTGATTGGGAATATGAGCTCAATTATAAATAAACCTCCTTACGTTTAAGGTATGATGACTCTTTTTTTTAATCTTTCTTTACATTCAAACTTTTACATATACATTTCTTGAAAAAAGTATTGACTTATGTATTAGTGAGTATCCTATCAACTATCAGTTTCTTATTTTTGTTTCGCAGGTTTAAGGTGGATTCGAATTACAAGTTATAAATGGGTCAACATGATTAATCGTAAAAGTCACGGGTTAACTCGTCAACCTGTGATAAAATGTTTAACCCATTTAACTTAACTGTAAATAATATAATTATATTGCACTTTGTTGAATTTTTATTTGTTTTGTTAAATTTTAGCTTGCTTGGTTGAAGTTTTTTTTAATTATATGCTTAATTAAAGTAGTGATTTAAGTGTTAGAATATTTTGAATTTAAGTATTAGAGTATTTTGAATTTGGTTTGTATGTTTGAACTTTATGTTTCTTTGGATTTTGATTTTGATTTTTAGATTTAGATTGTAAAAGGGTAAGATGAGTTTTTCAACCATTTTAGTTGATTTTATTATATAATAGGTTGAATGGGTCAAATGAGTCATGTTACTTTTTATATATTTTTTATTCATTTAGTTAATTGGATTAAACGAGTCAACATGTGTTAACTTGTTTAATAAGTGGGTCGTGTCGTGGCAACTCGTTTAATAAACGGGTCGTGTCAAGATTGACCCTTAAAGGATCACTAGAGTACAACAACATGACCCACTTATGATACGTCAACCTATTTGGCAACCTATTGTGTGCGGCCAAAGACTCACGAGTTCCAAAATTATTCGATATGTTGCTTTTGAGGGTCGATAAGTGTTCATCATAAAAAACTATTGCTTATTATTTTCGAAGAGTCCAATGAACATATGATAGAGTTCAATGCTATACTCGTGAAGGACTGTCTCACGTAGTTTGATATAAATGAACACTTTGAAACAATTGGTTTCGAAAAGACAGAGTCGCCAGTTGGTTCCATCCAACCAGGAAAGAATCGGTAAAGCGAATCATATTGTTATTATGCTACCTTCTAGAGACTGGGTTCATAGAAAATCACTTACTTAACTAATTGGTAAATGATTTTCCTATAATTTCTAAGTTGATTTAAATTCATATATTTTTACATGTTAAGGCAATATGCAAAGTACTTGTGGGACCTTACGAAATATTTTCGATAAAAGTATAAATTAAAGATGTCAAATATCCCACCAATATGGGTTATTTAAATATTTGAATAGTTTGATAAATAAATTTGACGGTCCCAATAATGCTAGAATATATCCTAAAGGGGTGAATAGGATATATGTATAAATAAAAATTATTTTAATTGAAATAAAAATATTAGTATGAATAATCATTTTATATCAAAAAGTATTAAGCCTTTAAAGACAAGTTTTACAAGAGATGCGCAAATTAGTGATTGTAAAACTTATGAAACAATTTAAGTATAGTTGACAGTAAATAGAAATTTCTCTAACTGAAAATTATTATCAGATTTGCTTAAATAGTAAAAAGAGAAAGGATAGAGAAATTGTGATACATTTGAAGTTTTCTGCTTCTTGATTACCTCATAGAAAGGTAGACGCCTTCTAGCTGAGCAGGATATGAACCTTCCTAGGGCAATCTTCAACTTTTGGATTTTCCTTACATTTTGTGGAGCTTTCATCTCTAACACTGCCTTTACCTTGTCTAGATTTGTGCCTACCCCTTTCTGACTGATGACGTAGCCCAGGAAGTTTCCTGAAGTAGCCCCGAATGTGCATTTTTCTAGGTTAAGCTTCACATTATATTGTTGGAGTATCTGGGATTTCACCGATATCCTCTGCATGTTTTTCCATAGAGATGCTTTTGATAATCACATCATCCACGTATACTGAGAAATTATTCCCTTTTTTCAAAATTCGATTCATCATTCTCTAATGCGTTGCTCCTGCATTTTTCAACCTAAAAGGCATAACTTCGAAACAGTACTTTGCTTGATGAGTGACGAATGAAGTTTTGATCTAGTCTGATGGTTCCATCCGAATTTGGTGATAGCTGGATTTGACATCCGTGAAAGAATATACCTTATATCTGGCGGTTTCGTCTGCCAGGATATCGATGCAAGATAGCAGGTAGTTGTCTTTTGGGCAGGCCTTGTTCAGATTAGTGAAGTCTACGCACATCTGGTAGGATCCGTCTGCCTTTTTTTATAAGGACCACATTGGCTAACCGCTGAGTGTATACTACCTCTTCAATAACATCTGCTTTTTTCAATTTTGCTATCTCTTCTTTGATGGCTTTCTGTCTCGTAGGTTCGTGGTTCTGTCTCTTCTGTGCAACGGGTGTCGCATATTTGCCATATTCAGCTTATGAGTGATGACATCCAGGCTTACCCGTGTTAAGATATCATTTTCCCATCCAAAAACACCTTCACATTTAACTAACACTCTAGTGATTGCCTCTTTCACCTCGGGTTTTAATCCTTTGGCGATCTTCACTTTCTTTCCATCAGCTATTAGAAGTAGTTCTATCTCATCAAGAGCATTAATAATTGGTTCATCTTCTTCTCCTTCTTTAGCCTGAGGGTGTATTGATAGTGAAGTGGAGTACGTATTTTGTGCCATCTTCTAATTCCCTTTTATTATAACTCTCCATTTGTTAATGGGGATGTACATTTCTAGGTGTCGGATGGAAATCAGGGCTACTGATTCTGAAAGGAAGGGCCTTCCTAAAATGAAATTGTATGCCAATTGTCCATCCATGATAAAGAATTCTGAGTCTCCCTTCCAATTCTAGTCATCATCATCAATTTCACATTCCAACGTCACTTGGCCCTTGGTCTGAATTGTATGACCTGTTACCCCCAAGATATCCACTATCGTGTCTCCGCTCGTATTAGGTCAATTTTCAGTTTGGCGAACGCTCCTTTAGTGATCACATTCCACGAACTACCAGTATTAATCATGACCCATTTTATGTCCCATCCTTTCATGGTCATTGCGATCACTAGTGCATCCACATGCGGAGGAATAACGGGTCCAGCCTCAGCAAATGGTCGATTGAGTGACACTTTATCAAACGCGGATGTCTTAGTGATGCGTGTTTTACGTATATGTGCATGTGAAGGCAAGTGTACTTTAGTCGGATGGGGATGTACATTTCTAGGTGTTAGATGGAAATCAGGGCTACTGATTCTGAAAGGAAGGGCCTTCCTAAAATGACATTGTATGCCAATTGTCCATCCATGATAAAGAATTCCGGGTCTCCCTTCCAATTCTAGTCATCATCATCAATTTCACATTCCAACGTCACTTGGCCCTTGGTCTGAATTGTATGACCTGTTACCCCCAAGATATCCACTATCGTGTCTCCACTCGTATTAGGTCAATTTTCAATTTGGCGAACGCTCCTCTAGTGATCACATTACACGAACTACCAGTATTAATCATGACCCATTTCATGTCCCATCCTTTCATGGTCATTGCGATCACTAGTGCATCCACATGCGGAGGAATAACGGGTCCAGCCTCAGCAAATGGTCGATTGAGTGACACTTTATCAAAGGTGGATGTCTTAGTGATGCGCGTTTTACGTATATGTGCATGTGAAGGCAAGTGTACTTTAGTCATGTATCAACTAATAAAGTGAAAGTAGAGTATCGTTCCCACGAGGATGGTGATTATAAGTACTAATCTTTTTCTTACTATCTATTATTTAAACAATCGAAAGGTAAAGTTTGTTGGACAATCAAGTTAAGACTTAATTAAAAAGTGAGATTAAAATTGTACAAAATTAGATGAGAGAATACTTATAATGAAAGAAACTAAGGCTTCTAGCTTCACTTAACCTCTTTGCTTGGTAATAACACTTAACACTTTTTAAGTTGTTTTATCCTTTTTAAGATGTCGATTTTTCTTATTAACTAATAGTTCTCAAGATTGGTTCTAAACTCTCGACTAATTACTTTCCCTTGGTCCGACTCAAGTAATTAATCAAGAGAATCATTAAGTTTTATTAATCTAAACCTTTTTAACCTACTTTACCTTGGTCCGACTAAAGTGATTACTTAAGATTCAAGAAAAACCGCTCGAGTAATTAGTTCTAAACTTTCGTAATTACTCTCCCTTGGTCCAGCTCAAGTAATTAATCCAAAGAAGTATTAAGTTTTCTTAATTCCAAACTTTCGATTTATTACTTTTCCTTGGTCCGGTTCAAGTAATAAATCTAAGCTTTGTAATAAGATTCATGAAAAACCTTGGAAAACCAATAAGCCACACTAAACGGTCATTAGGTCCAACTTATGAATTTCAATTAATCAATTTAATCACAGTCAATATAAATGATTAATTATATTTAAGTAGGAAGTTGGCCAATCTCCTACAAGGATTAAGAATCATAAGTGAGTTCTCAAAAAGGATAAACATAGCTTAAAAATGTTAAACGTAATTATCACATAATTAAGGTTAAGATCCTCTTTTACCCTTAGTTAAGGGGGTTTTAGCCCATGCTTAGATAAAAACACACCTTAGAAAGATAGATAATGGAGTTCATAGTAATAAAAGAGATTAAAGTTTAAAAGAAACCGTAATGACGATTGCCGAACGAACTTCTTCGGTAACTTGAAACTTACTTTTATTGGATGAACTTTTGCACAAACAACACTTTAAGAACAATAACAAAAATTACAACAACAAAAAGAACTGACTTTTGAAGAGAAAAATCAGCAAAATAACATTATAAAGGGAGGAATTAAGCCTAAGCTTGGTGTGTCTTCAAATGGCACCCAATGTCTCCTTTTATAGTAAAGTGACACACATAATTCCAAAGACCAAGTCTCCTTATGGCCTCCCACTCCCTAATTTTCTGAATTCAGCCTTTAAGAAAGGATGGTGGAAGACTTTGACAATTTAGGAGTTGAAATGTGGAAAGGTGGGAAAGGAATCATAGGCTCCAACATGTTTATCAATTTGGATAATTTTCTGGGCCTGATACACTTCGAATTTGGATATGATTGTTATTATTCACTTGTTCATCTTTCTCTTAGCTTTCCAACGCATTTTGAATCGCCTCAATCCGAGTTCGTATGAGGGAGATACATTGAAAATACGAAAATGTGTCAAATCTGTCCTAGTGTATACAATTGGACTTTTATCTTACAAAAACCATTATTAAAATGGTACAAAATAACTAGTAATTAAATACTAAACTACTATAAATTACGACGATAACAGCACCCCCAAACTTAAGTTTTGCTTGTCCTCAAACAAAGAAAAGCTGAAAACAAAATTTATCGCCGAATAAGTTAACGTAAGGATAGAAATTATTTTAATAAAAAATGAGCAAAAATTCTATATTCAAATCTCGGACTATTTCTTTGGATAAAATGATTTGTTTTTTTACACTCTTATTTTCCAAACGGACATTTTTCATTGTGTTGAATAAAATTGAACCAATTTAAACACATCGCATGGAAGTCACTTTACGCTCAAGTGTTTAGGGCATTAATTTTTTCGCTCAAATCCGATAAAAACACTAACTATTAAAAATTTGTATGGTCATCCAAATCCTTACCAAACGTGACCGACTATAAACACGATCAAAAGGTCTTTAATGGGTTGTAATGTTGGTTGAAGGTAAAGGTATGGAGAAGGGGAGATTTTGTGGATAAATAAATTCACGGGTAATTATTTGATAGATTCACAAAAGAGATTTTGTCTTTTAACAATTTAGAATTTTTGTAACGGAAATCTCTTTTTTATATATATATATATATATATATATATATGATACCATATATTTTTTTTATTTTTTTTTTGTACTTTTCTTTTTTTTTCTTTATATATATATATATCAATATGAATTTTATTTATATATATATAGAAAGTATGAAATATACGAAAATAAAGAGATATAACCGCTATATATCGGTATAAGTATTTGTCTGAATTTTGTATCCACTGTGAATCATCATCTCAAGCATATTGGTTATTAATTACCCGTAAATTTAGGGGGAACAAAAATGATATTTATGAAGAGAATGCGGTTTGTAACGTGGTGAAATGAATAGAATGTCTAGGCTCAAAGGGGTGAACGACGAAGAATGTGTTTAAGGTGTGTTACTATTTTGAGTTCGAAATGTGAGGGTAAAACAAGGAAGGCCTTAATCATATCGTGTTTTGAACTAGATGCGTGAGGTTTTAATCGGTATTTGATGCAAATTCTCAAGTTTCGTGTAATTATGGAACACTCGTAAGGGAAAAAATAAAGCATTAGCGAATGTCTTTTAAATTTGGCTCAAAAACTCACTTTGAAAATGGTAATGTGCCAATTAACTCAATTTTATTCCACAAAATGTAAATGTCGATTTGTTAAATACTGAGTGTAATGAAAAAAAAATTATGTGTTCAAAATAGTCCAAAATTGTTTACAAAATTTAAGATTTTCAAATAAAATTTCATCCTATCAAAATTTAACATTTATTCCACACAAAATTTTGTTTGATTTCTTAGTTTGACTAAAGCAAAACTTTAGAATGGGGGGTTTTATTCAAAATTTTTTTAAAAAAAACATTTATTTAAAAGCTAAATAAAGATAGTAAAACTAAAAGTGCAAAATAACACAAAATTAAAATTAAACGTACGTCACACGCTTGTATTTACGAAACAAAAGTACGAAAATAACAATTACTAAAAATAAAAATAACGTACTATCATTTACTCTCATTCCCCATTATTGTAGCATTTAGTCACGAAATGCGAAAAATGACATTATTAAAGAAAAAAGTAAATGATTTTTTTTATTGAAACTACATTATTTATATATTTTTTCATTTTAAATTTATTTAATGAAAATAAAAAAAATTACTAAAATGAAAATTTTACGGGATAGAACATTGGGTCGTTTCCCAATAAATGAAAAAATGAATAGGAAAAGAAAAAGGGAGAAAGAAAAAGAAAAAGAAATAGAAAGAAATAGAAAAAAGGAAATAAAAAAAGAAAAAGAAAAGTGGGGGAGGGGGGGAAGACTTGTCCAGAGAGTTAAAACTCTCTAGGCTACTCCATCTTACCGAGATGGATGATGACAACCCAAATTATTCTTGAATAAGGAATAAGGGAAAATTAATAGAAATAATGGCAAACCATTATTCCTTCTAAAAGAGATATTTATACATGATTAATGTAGAATTAATGATAATTAATGCATGGGAGAATATGCAAATAATGAGGAAAAGGAAGGAGTCTCTAGCATTATGCCACGCCACGTGGACCATGGCGAGATACGCCATAACGAGATACGCCCGATGAGAGCGAGTAGCGGAGACCCGCCATAGCTCTCAAGGAGAGCGTACATACGCCTTGACGGATCAAAGAATACGAAAAGGGATATTCATCTTACTGACAGAATATTATCCCAAGGACCAAAAGGGATATTCACCTTGAGAACGCCGCAAGAAGAACCGGATGACGGATCTCCACGGTTCAGCTCAGTGAGATCCGCTGGCGAACCTATGAGGCGAATCTCCTCTTTCACCTGATTCATCACAGTAACGGCTAACCGCCGACTCGGCCATAAAGACCATTAATGAGCTATCAATTAGCTAACCGCCAGGTTAAAGGTAACCAGTAACCGCCAGCTTAAAGGTAACCAGTAACCGCCATTAATGGAGCATTAATGGAGACCTTCTAGTTGTTGAAGGTTACGACTTCCTAGCTATATATAGCCTACATCCCTAGGCTATCAAGGTACACATTTACTTACCATTTGTCAATTCAGTTTGCTCTCTTGTTCTTCCTTACTGACTTTAGCATCGGAGCTTCCCCCCGTCGAACCCAACGACGCCCCCACAGGGACGGAAAACAATCAGAAATTCTCCACTAGTTATCAATGGAGCTGCACTATTTTTTTTTACTAAAAAATTGTACAAACTTGTGTAAGCATACATATATATATATATATATATATATATATATATTCTTTTTTATTTATTTTTATTTTGTAAATTTTTTATTATTTTATTATTAAATTTTATTATTATATATAAAGCTAAAAATATCTATTAATATGAATAATACTTGGAAATTAAAATAAGTAAAAAGTTAGAAATATCGGGTTGTCTTCCGACAAGCGCTAAATTTAAAGTCGTTTAGCTCAACTTATACTTCCCTTTTTTATGTGAACGCATGAAGTCGTATGAGGAATCCAAATTCTTTGATAAAAATCATGTAAATGCACATTGGATTATCAGATGGAAGATAACTAAATAAAATCCACGACATAAATTTAAAAAAATTATGTACGAGTTTCGATTTCTTCCTTTTTGACTCGTGTGACAAGTCATATAATACATAAAATTCTTGAGTCGGAGTGATCTCGAACTCTTCTATTGTAGATTTTTTTTACCAAAATTTTTAACTCCTCACTTTTGGTCGGACGGTCACTATTCTCCACTAATATTGGCTCCAAAGATTTATTGAGAAAATTATCATGTTGAGGCTCATCTAAGATAAATACTTCAATACGATCATCTGAATCAAACTCTCCAATTGATTTATCTGCAGTCAAATCAATTAGTAGATCTTGTTTAATGCAAATACCTCTTATTAAAGTGTAGTGAACTATCATGTTGGTTTTCTTTTGAAGAAATAAAATCAATCATTAGTTCCTCAATAGTCTTTGTTGAAACACATTTTCACAATGATTTTGATTTGACAAAACTATTCAAATTAGAATTAAATCCCTATGATAAAATATTCCAACACATTAAATTCAAATGCTTTGATTTATTTGTTACTAATGTGTTTGTTCAAGTGTTTTGAGTATTTAATTCACAAGTGTTGGAAGACATTAAGACCAAAGTCCAAAGTCCATTAAGCAAAGTCAAGGCCCAAGACGGATCAAAGCTTGTTGGAACAACTCAGCCCAGCAAGAAGAAGGATCCAGCAGACTGGATATCTCTTTCACAACGAAGCTGCTGACCACGTAGTTCTACATACATATTCGCATTTCTCCTTATCGCTTATTAATTGAATAATATAGATGGTTTGTTTTACCTTTAAACCTTTCATATATACACTATACATTTATCAAATAATTTATATGCATAATTATAATCGTGTATAGAAAGTTTTGTTTTCAAACAATTAACCGAACTCCTATGATAAAGAACTCTTTTTACCGAACTAAATCGACTCAAGGTCTAATGGACCTTTTTACAAAAGAATCCAATTTAAACGTCCGATTCATACGAATCAAACTATAAAACGCCTAACATGACTATCTTTTACTAATCGGATCCTTTTACCACACCGAATTTGACTCAACTCTAACACGACTCTTCTTGCCAAACGAATCATTTTTACTAAACGAATCACTTAAGTCTACTATGATTACTATTCAAGGAATAGCTCAAAATATAAAACGAATTCTAGCAAACAGAATAATTTTATCAAACGGAATAACTCACGTTTAATACGAATAACCTGAAATTACCCAGAATCAGAAGGAGACCGCTGTGATAGAAACTCCATCTTCCTCCAATTCGCCCTCCTCTCTCTTTATGTATATTATACATCCCTAGTTATAAAGGTTTATTTCATGATATTTTAGGAGAAATTACCATGTGTCATGGTTATATTCAATTAGACAAATGTGTTTTGACAAAGTAATGCCATGATTTTACCACTTTTCACAACACATACTTAACCATCTAATCCCACTCACACTTATATATGTGTATAAATAATTAAAATTTGGAACTCTCCACTCATGACACGTTGAAGAAAATAAGGCCACCTTTAATTTCATAATGACACCTTGACAACACATATTACATCTATTTATATATATAGATAAAATTATAAATTTAAAAAAATCAATTTGAAGAGCTTTATATGTAGACCTGGCCATGGGTCCGGGTACCCGCCCGGCCCGCCCAGGCATGTGTCTCTTGGGCCGGGCTTGGACAATGAAATTTATTCTTAGAACCAGCCCGGCCCAGACCCGCCAAAGCCCGCCTATTTTTTGGACGGGCTTGGGACATATAAAAATATCACGGGCCGGCCCAGCCCGGCCCGCCTTATTAATATTAATTAAAAAATTTATATATTTATAATTAAATATTTATTTTAAGTATAAATTTGATTTTTTATAATTGGAAATTATGTATATTTTTTTAGGTGGGCTTATATGGGTTGGGCTTGGGATTTGATTTTTAGGCCCGAGCCCAGCCCGACCCGAGTCCGCCTAAATTAATACTGGGCTGGGCTTGGGACGAGCACTTTTACACAAAAGCCCGCCAAGCCCGGTCCGAACCCGGCCCATGGACAGGTCTATTTATATGTAATACAATAATCCGTATACTAATAGTGAATAAAATATATTAATCTAAAATCTTCATTATTAAAAATATCCTCCTTAATTATAGACATTTATACAAAATACCCAAAACTTCTAAATGAAACCTAAAAATTAAATTAAACCCGATAGTATAGTTAATTTCATAATTAATTAACGTCATATATTTTTAAAAAATAAATATTAAAAATTTTAGACACGGATGTGACAGTGCTTTTCCCCTTAAAGAATTTTGCCCTCAAAATTTAAAAAAATCAATTTGAAGAGCTTTATATGTAATACAAGAATTCGTATACTAATAGTGAATAAAATATATTAATCTAAAATCTTCATTATTAAAAATATCCTCCTTAATTATAGACATTTATACAAAATACCCAAAAATTCTAAATGAAACCTAAAAATTAAATTAAACCCGATAGTATATTTAATTTCATAATTAATTAACGTCATATATTTTAAAAAAATAAATATTAAAAATTTTAGACACGGATGTGACAAAAAGCATCTGAGCACTGATCAACACAGAAAAGGGAATGTTCTTATTAGCCGAAGATACTGAGCGTTGAGGAGTGAAAGGGACAGCAGAGCCGTTTCCCTCCAACAGTTATTTCGAAATTCGAAATCACTGAAGGCTCAAGTGTCACTATAAATATGCTCTTTATTTGCTTCATTCGATGCAGATCTTCACCAAGTTGAAACGCTCACCAAATTCCTACTTGAAGTTCTGTGCCAAAGCAAAGCAAAGAAATATTACACCCATTCTCATTCTGTGTAAAAGATTAGACTTTAGATCATTCAAAGTGTTCTGTGCATTTAGAACGAAACCTTTATCAATTCTAAAGATTGTTAGGAGATACTGAGTTGCTTGGTTTTAGCACTCAGTGGTAGAATAGTGTTGAGTATAGGATATAGAGGAAGGTACTCTGTATACTCGTTGACTATTGTAAAAGGTTTGTGCTCTACCTTAAAGAGCTCAGTAGTGGATTAAAGTTTAGAAGGATTACGGGGACTGGATGTAGGCAGGAGGCCGAACCAGGATAAAACTGCTGAGTAACATTCTCTAAACCTTAACTCCTTATGTGTTTGTTTTGTATTGTGCCTAGTAAAACGCTTAACTGATATATATTGAGTTGTGTGATTTGGTGCTGAGCTTAGGAATAGACTGTCTAGTGCTATCTCCTGACTCAATGTTAGAAGTAGCCTTAGTCTTTAATTAACTAAAGCCGTCTCTGACCTCACTCAATATCACGTGTTGAAGAATTTAAGAGAAAAATCTTAAGTCAAGATTAATATAAGTCTGCCTTCAACAACAACAAAGCCTTAGTCCCGAAATGATTCGGGGTCGGCTAACATGAACCATCATATAAAACCGTGAAAATCAAGTCGTGTCAGCGACACAGATTCGCTCCCTCCACTCCGTCCTATCCACTACCATATTTTCCTCAATTCCCAATAAACTCATATCACTCTCGATCACCCTCCTCCAAGTTTGCTTAGGTCTTCCCCTACCCCTCACCACTACATCCCTTTGCCACTCTTCGGTTCTCCTAACCGGCGCATCAAGCGCTCTACGTCTCACATGGCCAAACCACCTTAGTCAGTTTTCTCTCATTTTATTCTCAATAGATGTGACCCCTACTTTTGTCCTAATTATTTCATTACGCACCCGGTCCTTTCTCGTGTGACCACACATCCATCTCAACATACGCATCTCCGCCACCGACATCTTATGGATGTGGCAGTGTTTCACTGCCCAACACTCCGTACCATATAACAATGCTGGTCTAATTGCCGTCCGGTAGAATTTTCCCTTCAATCTATTAGGCATGCCGGGATCACAAAGGAAACCCGTAGCACTCTTCCACTTCGACCAACCAGCTTTAATCCTATGAGCAACATCTCCATCTACTTCTCCATCCGTTTGGATAATAGATCCTAAATACCGAAAGCAATCCGAGGCCTGAACAACTCTCCCATCTAGGATGATTGTCCCTGCCTCCCTACTCCTACGGCCGCTAAACTTACACTCCAAATATTCTGTCTTACTTCGACTCAACTTAAAGCCTCTAGATTCTAGAGTTTGCCTCCATAGTTCCAACTTCATCTCCACTCCTTCTTTCGTCTCCTCAACCAACACAATATCATCTGCAAACAGCATGCACCATGGTATACCATCTTGAAGTGAACTTGTTAGTTCATCCATAACGATGGCAAAAAGAAATGGGCTTAGTGCGGAACCTTGATGCACTCCAATCGTAATAGGAAACTCTTCAGTCTTCCCAACACTAGTACATACACTCGTGCATACTCCCTCATACATGTCCTTTATGATGTCAATATATTTCCGCGAAATGCCTTTCCTTATCAAGGCCCACCAAAGTACTTCCCTTGGTACCTTATCATATGCTTTCTCCAAGTCAATGAAAACCATATGCAAGTCTTTCTTCTTATTTCGATAGTGCTCCATTAATTGTCTCATTAGATGGATGGCTTCCATAGTTGATCTTCCCGGCATAAAGCCAAACTGGTTTTCCGAGATCTTCACCGTCCTCCTTAGCCTTTGTTCAATCACTCGCTCCCAAAGTTTCATAGTGTGACTCATTAATTTGATTCCCCAATAGTTGGCACAATCTTGGACATCGCCTTTGTTCTTATACAAAGGGATTAAGGTACTTTTCCTCCATTCTGATGGCATCTTATTGTTTCTCCAAATTTTGTTGAAGAACGTCGTCAACCATTCGATTCCTCTTTCTCCCAAACATCTCCAAATCTCAATAGGGATGCCATCAGGTCCTACTGCTTTCTTCAACTTCATCTTACTTAATGCCATTTTGACTTCACCCTTTTGAATTCTCCGCAGGCATTCATGATTTATCATATCGTGATGGATACTTATATCTCCAACATCTTGTTGGCGATCTCCATTAAATAAGTCATCAAAATAGGACCTCCATCGTTCCTTGATATCCTTATCTCCAACTAGGACTTTCTGGTCCACATCCTTCACACATTTAACTTTTCCGAGATCTCGCGTCTTCCTATCTCTCATCCGAGCAATTCTATATATGTCTCTTTCCCCTTCTTTCGTATCCAATCTTGTATACAGATCCCGATTCACCTTTGCTCTAGCATCTCGTATGACCTTCTTTACTTCCCTTTTAGCCTCTTTGTATTTTTCGTAGTTCTCGTCACTCCTACATTTCCCCAATAGTTTATAGGATTCTCTCTTACTCTTTACTGCTTGTCGTACTTCTTCTGTCCACCAAGATGTGTCCTTACCCGGTGGCATGCTACCTTTAGATTCCCCTAGAACTTCCTTCGCTACTTCCCTTATACTATGCTCCATCTTATTCCATATCGAATCTATATCTGAATCCATATTGCAAGTCCAAATATCTTTTTTGGTCATCTCATCCACAAATTTTTGTTGATTCTCCCCTTGCAATTTCCACCACTTAATCTTAGTCTCTACTTGAGGTGTTTGTTTTCTTATACATTTCCTACTTCGAAAATCTAGCACCACTACTCTATGTTGGGTTGTCGTACTCTCACCAGGGATCACCTTACAATCAATATAACTCTTTCTCCAAGCACTCCTTACTAAGAAGAAGTCAATTTGGCTCGCATTACCGCCACTCCGATAAGTCACTAAGTGGGATGTTCTCTTCATAAACGATGTGTTCATGATACTCAAGTCATAGGCTGATGCGAATTCCAAAATATCATTTCCTGCTTCATTCTTATCTCCAAAACCATACCCTCCATGAACACTCTCAAACCCATCTCGCCTAGAACCCACGTGTCCATTGAGATCACCCCCTAGTACCATTTTTTCATCCCTAGGAACCTGTTGCACCACTTCCTCTAAGTCATCCCAAAAAGCTTGTCTTATAGACACATCTAATCCTATTTGTGGCGCATATGCACTAATGACATTCACAACCTCATCCCCTATCACTAGCTTAACACTCATAATTCTATCGCTCTTCCTAGACACCGCTACTACCTCATCAATATACTCCCTATCAATAAGAATACCTACTCCATTTCTACCCTTATCCTTTCCTGAGTACCAAAGCTTATAACCCCAAGGAGCTATCTCTCTAGCCTTAGCTCCAACCCACTTGGTTTCTTGTAGGCATAATATATTTATTCTCCTCCTCTTCATAACATCTACAATTTCAGCTAATCTTCCTGTCAAAGAACCTATGTTCCATGTCCCAAAGCGTAACCTACTACCCTTACCCCTACCCCTACCATTACCGTGGACTAGCTTATTTACCCGCAACCCTTGCATATTTGACACCACCCCCGGGTCCTGGGGTGGCGCGCCGCTTCGGGGTGACGACCTAGCAACCCTTGCACATTTATCACTACACCCGGGTCTAGGAAGTGCAGCGCGTCGCTGAGTAGGGAACGCCCCAACGGTATTTATATTATGGTTCATGTCATAAGATGTGACTAAGTTTTACGCTGGCCGCCACAAACCTACCGCAACCCTCCTCCTTTGTCCGGGCTTGGGACCGGCTGTAAAGGCCACCAAGTGACCCTCACAGGCGGAGTTAATATAAGTCTGCCTTCAAAGAGAAAAATTTTAAATAGTTCCTTAAACCCCCCCCCCCCCCCCTCTAGGAACTAATTCTCACATTCCAAGGGACCAACAATAAAAAGTGACATTTTAATTTTTAAAAATGTCATCTAAACAGCAATAAAAAGACATTAAAATAAACGTATCTGTCATCTGAAAAAAAAATCATTTGACATGATTGATTAAGACCTATGCCATCTAAGTAGGCTATAACGGTAGAAATTATACGAACTGTCATCTCAAATTCAATATGCCGATTTCCCACACGTTAACCTAACGGTTTTAATTATTAGAATGTCATGTGATGACATTAAAGGTGACGGCAGTAATAAATAAGCTGCATCGTAACAAGGGTAAGATGACAGTAAGAAAATAGGCTAATGTCATGTGTGATGACGAAACATGACAGAACCTGACCGTCATCTGAAGGTGCAATAGACGGCAGTGAGCCCCATGACAGATTTATATCTCGCGGGATGACGGTTTTTAACCGTCATCTGAAGAGGGTTTTGGCGTAGTATTTACTGACCAATCTACAACTGCAGATATTGTTGAAACACCAAGTGTTGAGGACCTTACTCTACCGAGAGAAGTCAGAATCCCTAGAGGACATTCTGAGAGGAACATTCTCGATGCTGCTGAGAATCACCTCATGATAAGAAATCAACTAAGGAGGTACCTTAGCAATGTTGCGTTGTCTCAGTTCTGGAACCCAATAACTTTTCAGAAGCTGAGAATGATGAATTCTGGATGAGTGCAATGCAAGAGGAACTTGACCAATTCAAAAGGAATGAAGTTTGGGACTTAGTGCCACATCCTAAGAGTCAGAAGACAATAGGAACAAGATGGGTCTTCCGAAATAAACTCGATGAGTAAGGAAACGTTGTAAGGAACAAAGCCAGACTCGTTGTTCAAGGATATAGTCAGTAGGAAGGTATTGACTACGGTGAGACCTTTGCCCCAGTGGCAAGGTTAAAGGCTATTAGAATGTTATGTGCTTATGCAAGTTTCATAAACTTTAAATTATTTCAATTGGAAATCAAAAGTGCATTTTTAAATGGAGTTATAAATGAGGAGGTATATGTTAATCAACCTCTAGGGTTTGAGGATCCAAAGTTCCCAAACCATGTTTATAAACTCAAGAAGGCTCTGTATGGCTTGAAATAAGCACCACATGCTTGGTATGAACACGTAACAAGCTTCTTACTGACTAGAAATTATGTCAGAGGAAAAGCTGATACAACCTTATTTATAAAGAAAAAGGGTAAGGATACCCTACTGGCACAAATATACATTGATGATATTATATTCGGTGCTACTAATGAGTCTCTTTGCAAGGAATTTAGTAAACAGATGCAAACTGAGTTTGAGATGTCTATGATGGGAGAACTCAACTTCTTTCTTGGACTTCAAATCAAGCAAGGAAAGAATGAGATCTTCATCATCCAAACTAAGTATGCAAAGGAGATATTGAAGAAGTATGAGATGGAAAATTTAAATGCAGGTCTATGGTATCCTAACACTGCTCTGAGTTCACACTCCTAGGATATGATGCAGCCTCCCGTAAAGGAGACCGATCTTAGGGATAAGTGTACCTCGTCGTTATCAAGTAATAAATTTCTAGAAAAGTCCAGGTATCGTCCACAGGATTTATTTCTGTAAGTATCAGATTACTTGGTTTCAGGTGTTATCTGGGCTTAGGGGGTTTTGAGTTTGGTTTTTCTGAGTTAATCTACTCCTAGGTTGAATTATACTACTCCTAGCTAAATCATCCAATTCTAACTAAGTTATTCTACGCCTAATTAAGTTATGCTACCCCTAATTAAGTTAAACTACTCCTAAGTGATCTTTTACCAATGCAATTACCCGAAGGAACATGAAAGAATACGATGATAATGAAAATAGGTTGATTAGACAACGGATTTAAAACCTAATCTAAGTCACTTGTGTCCGAGGCGATTAACCCGACCTATCCTCCTAAAGTCCCTAGTTCGTGATTCCCTTGTAAGGCCGAAACTAGCTCTAAGGCTCAGCAATTTGGGCTTAATCTTCTATAGGGTCGTCAATCCTATAGGCACTGACTAGGTCAGATTCAGCTCGCAATATGTGCCAACTTAATTTTGGGATTATCGAATGAGTTAAACCAATCAGACAAAACGTAAGACAAAGATTAAAGCAATAAAACAATTGAAGAAACAAAACTATAATATATATCAAAGCTGAAAAGTATTGTCACGAAGTTACAATGAGCCTAGGATTCATAACATGTATCAGAGGCTAGACAGAATATAAAAGAAGAAAAATCCCTTTCAGGGAACCTGTCTACCAATGCAGGCGTCTTCCTAGGACTTAAGGATGGAGCTTGAGCAATCCTCGGTGAACGGAGCTTCGGAGGTGTCTTCAATGGAGGTTTGAAGGATATGGAGAGGATTTCTTAAGGTGGAAGCTAAGGAAATTACAAAGATAAAAGATGACTAATTTACATTGGAAAAATCCTATTTATAGGCGTGGCTCGGGCCCTTTTCTTGACCTATTTCGTGTCCTTATGCAGGTAGGAAGTCGTGGGACCGGTCGTGGAGTCGTGGGGGCGGAATTGGTCTTTTTGACCAATTCTCGCAGGTCTGCTCGCCGAGCAGGGCGAGCTGCTCGGTGAGCAGGCACAGCCTGCTCGGCGAGCAGGAGCAGTGCCCGAGCGGTGCCTGGGCAGTGCCTGGGCAGTGACTGGGCAGTGCCTGGGCAGCTCGCCAAGCAGCGCCTGGGCAGCTCGCTGAGCAGTGCCTGGGCTGCTCGCCGAGCAGCGCCCGGGCTGCGCGCCGAGCAGCGCCTAGGCTGCTCACCGATGCTCAATTCGCCGAGCGACTGCCGGGGGTCCCCGAGACACGATTTTTGCCTGAAATTGATCATGTTTTAACCTGCGCACGCACATAAACTCCAAACAACATTAGTCCAAAGGCTAAATTGACCCGCCAATCGCTTATTTTGAGCAAACGCTTCGTTTGGTGCGACTTTTGACGGATCAATTAGCTTCAAAAGATAACGGAATTATAATATGCATGCCATTTTGGCCGTATTTGCCTAAATTGATCATAAAACGAGCCTGAACAACGAAAAGTAAATAAAACATTTCCAATTTCTAACTAACTCACACAAAAGCATTAAAATGCGAGAATTGCTCGCTTATTAACTAAATAACGCTAAAACCCGTTCTAAAACCGTACCCAAAGATAGGGGTTTTTGACCCCTATCAGGATACACTGATGTTGACTATGGACGAGACAAGCTGGAACGAAAAAGTACCTCAGGAGGATGTCACTTTCTCGGAAGTAGTCTTGTGTCTTGGTTCAGCAAGAAGCAGTCATCAGTAGCCCTGTTAACCACTAAAGCTGAGTACATTGCTGCTCGAAGCTGTGTTGCTCAAGTCCTCTGGATTAAGCAACAGCTTGATGACTATGGAGTAAAGACAGAAACAATTGAAGTCAAATGTGCCATTGACGTATCCAAGAATCCAATCCAGCACAGCAGGATGAAGCATGTTAGCATAAGGCATCACTTCATCAGAGATCATGTACTCAAGAGTGAGATCAAGTTGACCTACGTTCCAACTGATGAGCAGATCGTTGATATCTTCACGAAGCCACTGGCTCGTGAGCAATTCTGCACGCTAAGAGAAGCAATAGGTATGTTCAATCCTCTCCAATAACTGAGTATAAACTGCACTGAGTGATAAACTGACTTGCATGCTATGTCGTAACACTGAGTAGATAACCCATTTTCTAGGGTTAGCACAGTTACTAAGTAGTGACTAGGATGACGTATTAGTCATCATTGGGGAACCATTCGCCATAATTAGTATTTATGTCAGAGTAATTGCTCTGAGTGGTTCAAATTCTAACCGTTGGACTCTGACCTCTCACCTCCCTCAATCTTCGGCTATAAATAGTGAAGAAAATTTCTTCACTTTTCCCTTACGCTTGAAATTTTTGCACTCTCTCTCTCTCTCTCTCTCTCTCAACTTCTATCCTTTTCTGCAAATCGCAAGAAGATGAAGAAGACCATGTCTTCTCACTCAGGACAAACCTCTTCTAGTGGTACCGAGTTATACGAGGACAGAGCCTCCGACATTAATCCTTCTTCTCATGAGGAAGAACAACACCTGGACTACAATGATACCCCTGAGCATCAATCTATTTATGGATGTGAGGATCAACCCATGACTGAAGCCAATATCCTTGAACAACCTGAAACTCAGCAGACCATTAATGTTGAGCATGAGGCTGAAATACAAGTTGAGCACGCTGAGCCTCAAATTCAAACTGATCAAACTCAGCACAATGCTGAGTAGCCTGCTGAGTCATCTCAGCCTAAACCCAAGAAGGCTAAGAAAGCACCCAAACAACGGACGTTCTACACCGCTTACGAATCACTGGCAAAAATCGATGATCCACAAGTCCACATCTCTCGATTCTTCTCTTCTGACTTCATTAAGTTGTTGGGGGTTTTGGTGTCCTATAGACAATTGTTCTAGGATAAAAACTTAATGTAAATGAATTGTTCTTTATATCATTTGTTTTAATGAGATATATGTTTTATAACTATATAAAGGCAATCCCTTTTAAGCACTAAATAAAGTCTAATAAAAGGAAATCCGTAAGTTTATTTAAAGTGATTATAAACTGTTCATACAAGCATGAAGTGAGACAAAACTTTATAATAAACTAATAAACTTAAAACCACCCCAAGTCAAGTGATATGTTTAGGATTGATATATCACTGTTGAGATTTGTATGTAACAATGTCTTCTGTCCGACAGAAAGCTGATCTCACAAGCTTCATATATACAGATATCTGGACAGTTACATAGATCCGATGAAAAGTTGTTCATTAGGATTGGGGATCTGATTTGAGATAACAGGATGGGTAGATTCATCCTTGTCACCTGTTCATCTCATTGGTATTAATAGGTATAACTAATCCTCAGACTCAAAGGAATATTAATTGGTATTCTGGATTACTGAATGTGATGCTTTGACTCTGGTGTAACACGATCCTTAACAGAGATGACTCTGGGGTGTGAACAGTAGACGTTGGGTATCACAGGAAGTAATTGCGGAGTCGTTATATATTGGATTGAGCATTTATCACTCCCGATAAATGGGAGATACATCCATGGATCGCTTGTGGAAGACTCGACTCTAAATCCTTGCAAGGTGATAGCTTAAGAGTAAGAAATACAGATTTCACTTAACCTATCTTTTTGAGTTGACTCGGCCTGTACAAGTAAAACGAATGTCTCGCTATATGTGACTTGACATCACCCATAGTCATAAGATTCAGTTCAAGGATGTAGTTGATAAAGGATCGAATTATACTGTAACTAATACGGAAAGGTTAACGACAGAATCAACCTGTCTTCTTAACGGACTCTGGGGGAATGATTACAGACTTGCCAATAACATACTCAGTACATCATTCTGTTATGTAAAGATTAAATATAATTCTTGAAGAAATTAATTTAATAGTTGCATACGGCCAGAAGTAGTAAGAACCTAATGGATCACACATAAGACTTGGAACCAAAAGAGAGATGGATGTCATTAATAGATGGAAGCCCAATTGAGCCCAGTAAGGCCCATTTAATTAGAAGGGGGGCCGAAATTTATATATAATAATAAGGAATTGTTTTAATTCCATTAATCCTAATTTGATTAGGAATATGAATTAAATTAATTAAGAGATAATTAAGTTAGGAGTTTTAATTAGATTAATATACTCCTATTATTATCCAATAAGGTTATTTATTATTATCCTAGATATATTAGATATATAGTGAGATAATAATTAGGAATTCTATTCCGAATTGAATTCCTATTAAGTAACCTAATTCTATCTAACTAGGGTTTAGATACAAGTGATTATATATACCCCTTTATACATGAATTTCGGCTAAGCCTCCCTAATCCCACCTAGCGATTTTCGAAATCCCTAGCTTAGAGAGAGAAAGAGAATTCGACTCCCCCAGTTCGTGGACAAGAATTCATACGGCTTCCACCGATCGATTAATTTCATCCATCTTCTTTTTCTTTGATCTTGTGTTGATTAATTAGAGGCAATCTATTTTGGTTGCATCTTATACGGTTGATTCTAACTTAATCTCACTGTGTTCATGAAAGAAGGAAAAACAAACAAAAGGGAGAAATTCGTTTTTCTTCACCTACATCAGGCCAGTTCACTATTTCGCGGATTCCCGGAGATTGAACCGTCGGATCGTCGCGATTTTTGGACAGTAGCTTCTAGACATATTCTTCCACGTTTCCACCGAAGGAATTGTCGTTCGGAGGTCTGGAAGGTCTGTTTCGGATAGGGGCAGATTGGTAAACAGTTTCCATCTCTTTTGAAGTTGTGGGCACTTCATTAACAACGGTAGATTGTTCATCAAAATGTATTTCTTCTTATCCCTCTTTATATGAAATAACGAGTAACGGATCCTATGGTTAAAAGGAAGTAGGCTAAAATTTTTATATTTCCGCTGCTATACCTTAGCCTAATTTCCTTCATAAGTCGGCTCAACCATTCTGCAAGTGGATAGCTGACCTTGGTTGGGAAACCCTGTTTGGGCTTACTGGACTCACCTACCCAGCTCTTGTAATGGCACTAAGCTCACCATTACCCCCAAAGTACTTGGCTGACCTATTAAAGCTGAAAGCTGAGGGAAATGAGCTTTGAAGGGTTGGAGATGAAAAAGACATCGACTACGATAAAGAATACTGTAAGCCTAAGGGCTTTGCTGGTGAAGTCTCAGCAACTTCCCTTTCCCAAGCTCAACGACAAGCCCACTACATGCTGATCAACTTTCTCTTTCCAAAGTTTAAATCAACAACATCTGCCTCAAACTTTGATCAATGTTTCATATAGCATATGCTGGAGAAGAAAGCGCTAAACATGCCGGTCTTCTTGATCGGTGCATTTCAACGAAGTTCTGGGAAGCTCAGACTAGGCTCACTAATCACAGCCATTCTTGAGGACCACAGGATAAACCTTGAGAAAGAAGACTATGAGGTTAGGTCGGAGATTACCACTGAGTGTCTTCAGACCTTGATACACAGCAGGCCACATGTGCCTAAGGGCAAGAAAGCTGAGGCTACTGAGGGCACTGAAGCTGCCAAGCCCAATAAGGGGAAGAAACACAAAACTGATGAACCAAAGTCTCATTAGGTCAAGTCCCCCAACGACGTCATTAAAAAGGTTAGAGTCACCAAAGACGACTCCGAACCCACGGTTGCTGAGATGCCACAAAAGAGAGCTGCTACTGATGGACTTACTGAGGATGAGCAACCTCTTAAAAAGAAACTGACCATAAGGGTAAATGGATTAACACCTCAGCCACTGGTTGTTGTTGTACCTACGGATGCACACTTTTTAATGACATAAGGGATGGCTACTGAGGTCACTCATATCTCTATATCTGCTCCAGGTCAAGAAGCCCCTGTTGTCTTCACCATTCCATCATCTACTGAACAGCAGAATGTCCCAATTCAAACTGAGGAGGAAACGGCTTATGCTCCTCAATCATCAGCACCTATCTCCTATTCCTCTTCAAAACATCACAAACATCATTGGTCAAGCCGAGAAAAGAGGTATAAGAAGACGAGTAGAAAACCTAAAGTTCATTTCATTGATGAAGATACGCCTGCTGATGTAACCACTCTTGACCCCAACAATATAGAATTCATCTTTCCCTTCTTCACACCCAACACTCCGCTTACTAAGCCCTCCGCTCAGCAAAAGCAAGCCTCTATTTCCGAACCTCAGGAACAAGCCTTATCTGAACCCAAATTGGGCCCCCAAATATCCAACATCGTTGCTCCCAACACCTCCTCAACTGAGTAAGTGATTGACATAACTGCTACTCCCCAATCTTCCAACATTGAGCACACAAACCTTGAGTCCACTGCCACTGCTCCCAACACGTCAAATATTGAGCAAGCACATATTGACTTTGAAACTCCTGTCCTGACTCCTTCAATTGAGAAACCATCTACTCAAACGGACAAGGAAATGGCCGCTGAGACTTCTCGAGGTACTGATCATCATGCCTCAGAACCACCTACCCCTTCTTTCCTGAATGCCACTGAGTATGGGCAAAGGCTCAAAGCCACTTTTGCCTTAGTTGATGACATGGCTAAGTCTCATGCCACGGAATCTGCTGCACCTTCTGCTGAGCCAACTCCACTGAGCGAAGTCATGCACCTGCTGAATGAGCTTAACAGCATTAAAGAATTATTGCATGCACTTACTGCCCTTGTGTCTCAGCAGCAATATAAGGTGTTCACTGATAGAATGGCAGCATTGCAGCTGATGATGATCCAGCACATGGATACACTTAAAGGAAAAATCACGGCTATCTCAGCTGCCAACACAACTGCTGCCACGTCTGCTGAAGTAACTCAGCACTTCCAGCAGATGACCGTTGAGCTCTCTAAAGCTCAGCATTCTATCACGTCTTCACCCGAATGCACAATCGGGCAGGTTGCTGAGGCCATTAGGCTTCTCAATATAAATCGTGCGGTGATGGAGACTGAATAAAAGAAGACCTCTGCCATTTTTCATTATACAAAGGAATCATATGGGCATGTCAAACATCTGACCCAGCAGCGTCAAACTCAAGACAGCGTGGTGCTGAGCCTGAATCAGCAATGCATCGCCAAACTTACTAACACGATGTCATGGCACACAAAAGCACTCCAATTCATCCTCAGTAACCTGAGTGCAACTGGTGGTGTGCCTACATCTCAGATGGAAACTGGCCTATTAGTTTTTAACGGTCTCTCAGCCAGTGCGAGTGAACTTAAGATGTTTTCCTCCAAACTTTCACACGCTGCTGCTGCTGGCCAGTCTCTTCCTTCCTCTTCCCAACCCAGTACTGATGCTGGCAAAAAAGGGGAGAAAGAAAAGGGAAAAGCCAAGGAAGAACAAAGGACCCATTCCACTGAGCAAGGAACTCAACAACACACTCACTCCTCTTCTGCTGGCCCAAGACTGCACCAACAACTACAGCATCAACGGAAATCTAAAAATGTCCAATACAACATCAAGAAGTAGATAGACTCCTTAGATAGCCTAACTAGCTTCTTAGATCTTCTAGTTTCCTTTTATTAAGTATATATCTGTTGTGTTGCTTGTGTGCTATGTTGACTATATAAGAACGCATCTTTCTTCTATTGTGTGTTGACTATATACTCTGTCTATAATGCTTTCACTTGATTACGTCTCTCAATTTCATTGCTGTTGGTCCTTGGTAATTAGTTCCAAGGGGGGGGGGGTTAGGAACTAATATAACTTTTTCGCGTTTTAATTAAGCTGACTGGAAGTTATTTTTGAGAGTTTATTAACTCTGCCTTTGGTCAGCTTGGTGAGATATATCACAGGACAACTTTAGTCAGATGTTGACCAAAGTTGTTTCCTTGATAGTTAGGAATTGACACTCTTGGAGGTCAGTTTCTAACTCAGCACCACTTACTTACTCAGGATCAGCTTAGGCAATTTATATGCTGAGTAAATAAAGCAAACAACACATGCAGTTATAAGAGAGAGTTTAGAAATTACCCAGTATCACTTATCCTGGTTCGGCCTCTCTGCCTACGTCCAGTCCCCAGAGTCCTCCGGGCTTTTTGAATCCAATACTGAGCTCTTTAAAGGTATAGCACAAACCAATTACAAGGCAGTTGAATATGCAAGAGTATCCTCCTCTATTTGTCTACTCAACTCCTACTAAGTGCTACAACCCAGCACCTAGATTTCTCTACCACTGAAATGATTACAACCAAGCACTCAGCTTTACACTCTTAATATTCCTATTGATCACAGACTTGTTCTTTTTGAACTAAAGAACACTTTAGATGATTACAAATCAATCTAGCATTTACACATAGAATAGAAGAGTTGGTGTAAGATCCTTTTTGTATTTGAGTGCTTTTGAAACTTTCTCTCTTGCATTTTTCTTTCAATGCTTCAGTGTCTATCCAAGTTTTTCGATTGTCCTTTTATAGAAGGAAATCTGTAGATTTGATCGTTTTGAAATGTCTTAACCGTTAACATCAAAACGGCTCTTTTGGGGAACAATTTCTGGAAAGCTTCAGACTGCACCGCCATTCCATTTCTCTGTTTTCTTCAGGCATCAGGTTTGTCTTCTAGTCGTCTGGTTTGTCTGTTTGCGTCAGTTGTCTTTTTCCAATAATCCATCGTCCCATGACTCTTGGAATTAGTCTTTTAGGTGTCTTCGAGGTTCCAATTATTGGTGCAGAAGATTGGCAGACTTTGTCTTTTAGAGAACGGATCCTTCATGCTGTCCTGACTGTTACTCAGCTTCATTTGTTCTTTTCGAATGTTCAACGTTCATGCTGAGTTCCTTCTAGGTCAGCTCCGTTCTGTTTAATCGCTTCTGAAGAAATCTTCAATTGTTAGTCAGCTTCGTTTTGCTTCTGATTTTTTACTCCACTCAGCTTCCATTCTGTCATGCTGAGTTCCGTTCTACTCAGCTTCGCTTGTGCTGACTTTTGTCATGTCTTTACTTTATATATTTTTGCACTCAATATTTAACAAACATATTAGTACAATTAAATCAAAGCATCTAAATTTAATTGCCTCTTAATCATGGATGATTTTGTCAAATCAAAATCTTGTGGAAAGGTGTTTCAACAAACTCCCCCATTTTGATGTTGGCAAAATACATAATTACGGAACTCAGTTATAAGTTGCCCCATGATTGATATTTTTGATATGACTCCCCCGTAAGGGTTGCATACATTTTGTCTTAATTTTATTCTAAACCTTCCAAGATCTAATTTAATTAGACTTGATACATTCATGTGTACTGACTCAGTTTTGGAAGGATGTTGTCTCTCAGTTTAGTTTTAGTGTTAATGTTTTTAACTTTTTTGATTCGTCAACCTTGATTAGTCAGATCAGGAAGAAAACTGATACTTGTGATATTGGATTTAAACAACAACAACAAAAAAACAAACATATTAACCTAAACAGTAGACAACTAAGTATTCAAAGACAAGAAACGGGATATGAAGCTAAGTCTCTAGACACTGACTAGCTAGTTTTACTTCTTCTTTCTTTAAGCTGAGGGATCAACATAAGCAATGCCTTTTCCTTTGCTTCCAGACGCAGTACCTGCAGGTTGAGGCTGAGTTCCTCCTTTACTTGTCTCTCCCGTTTTGCCATCATCGGGTTTGTAGAGGAAAGTTTCATTCCGTGCGGCGGAGGAGAGATACTGAGAGTAGCGCTGGAGCCTTTTGGTGCTTTCACCCAAGCCATCAATGACTAGCACACTATCGTCTTGGATATGCCGAGGAACCCTAAGAGAGCTACTGATCATGCTGAGGAGGCATTCATGAGATTTGCTCAGGCAGGTGAGGGAGCTTGTGATCTGACCAAAAGCTTGATGGAACAGTTTGAGCAGAGCAGAATCATAAAACATGCGCTGGCCATTGTTGATGCGCATTGCCTTCATGATAGCTTGTGAAAAGCTCATGAGTTCAGTGTTAGAGATGGGATCAACATCCATTTGGGCTCTGTCGATGTTGAGTAGTCTGACTGCTTCACTTAATTGGTCAATAGTACACTGGGAAGAGGAGGATACTAGATCACATGTACTGGTCAGCTCAGTATGAAGTTGGGTGAAACATCTTTGGAGTTCGGCAGAGGTGGCAAACTCAGCATTGCCAGGTGGACTTAATTTTGTCAGCTCATCATTCAATTTGGTAAAACAGTCTTGCAATTCAGCAGACGTAACAGATTCAGGATTGGCAGGTGCTCTAGAGGTGGTCAGTTCCGCTGCTAGCTTAACAAAGTAGCTTTGAAGCTCAGTGGAAGTGACATACCCTGGATTGATTTCTGACAGTTGGTGAATTTTTCCTTCAAGCGAATTCATATGGGTGGCCATTGTAAGCACTAGTTCAGTCAGTTTTGTAATTTGCTCTTGGTTCGGTTGCTGAGTTTAAACCGCAGTGATAATACTAACCAAATCCTTAAGCCCTCGAAGTTCATTCAGAAGCTGAGTAATACCGGACAGGTGGGAGGACTCAGCTTGAGTAGATTAGTGACCATCAGCTTGAGTAGTAAGAAAATCTTGAAGCAAGGACTGAGCAGAAGCAATGACCCGTCGGCCAGACTCAGTAGCATTCAAGTATGCAAACTTATCAGTATTGGACTCAGAGGCTGGTACAGAGTTGGATGGTGGTGGAGGAGTTGGTTCTCTGCCAGATTGAGTACCTTGATTGGTACCTGGACTTTGATGTGTTTCTTGAGCTGAATCATCAACATGTTGTGTTGGGGGTGGAACTTGATTAGATAAGTTAATCTACTCAGCTTGACGTGGTGAAGTGGAGACAGGAAGTGTTCTACCTTGAGCATCTTGGATTGGGTCTTCAGGGTTTTTGGCTTGTCCCTCATCCTGAGTAACAGAGGCTTGTTTTTCCACTTGATCTTCTGGTGGTGACTCAGTTTCATTGGAGAAGTACTGGAACTGGATTGTAGAGAGGTCAGTTTCAGGCTCATCAATGGGAAAGTCGTCCATGAGATCAATTTGCTTTTGCGCCTTCTTTTTGAGTCTTCGCCGTGTCTCAGCTCTTGGTGGTGAATGGTTAGTTCGAATACCTTCACTGGACTCAGTAGCAACTGTTTCCTCTTCTACAGGTTGCTCAACAGGACCCTCAACAACATTACTTTCTTTCTTTTTCTGCTTAGCATCATCATTGGGATATTCTTCCTGCTCAGTATTAACTTCTTGGTGCTTAACATGTTGCTCAGTCTCTTCCACAGCTTCCTTTTCTTGGTCAGTTCCATGACCTTCAGGTTGAGTAGAGGCTAGTGGGACAGCTTCTACTATCTTTAAGGAGTTACCCTTTTTCTTTTTCTTCAAAGGGGTTTCTGGAGTTTCTTCGTTCTCATCCTCAGGCTCTTCTTGCCTCTTTCTTTTCTCAGCTTGCTCCTTAGCCTTGTCCGCTTTAGCTTTCTCTCTTGATGAAAGCCTTACTTTCTTTGGGACAGCATGAATGTCCTTGGAGCAGGTTTCTACAGCCTTCCTCTTCTTCCTTCTCTCAGGCTGAGCTGTCTCAGGTGACTCAGCATGAGCCTCAACATCTTCTGCAGGCTCAGCTTCAGGCTCAATTTCTTGTTGCTCATCTTCTTCATCTTCCTCAGCATCTCCAGCTCCTTCATAACCCTCCAAGGGTTGATTATACAATAGTCCATCCAGCAGGACTGCAGTGATTTCACTTCCCAATGTGCTTGTCTCATTCACCGTCTCTATTTGCTTGTCCTGTATAATTTTTGTAATGATTGAGCTCAAGCGGAGTTTCTTACCACTTCGTTGAAACGCTCCAACTAGAAAGACGGGAAGATTGAACGGAGTGCAGGTCAACATGTGCCAGATGAAGCACTGTTCGAAGTTTGATACGGATGAAGCTGAGCTGAGTTTGGGGAAGATAAAATTGGTCAGCATGAAGTGGACCATCTTTTGTGCTTTACCCATACAGGTGCTGGGTATTTCCCCCTTATGATCTTTGGGTTTACAGAACCCCTTTAGCTTATCAGATGTGGCTTTTGGTATTTTCTCCTTTGTCGTTCTAAATTGAATTCCTTCGTCTGGTAAATCTAGCAATGTGGCTAGATAGGCAGGGGTTACGATGATTTTCTGACCTTTAACAGTGGTCTCCAGATAGTCAGAGTCATCTGCATCAACATGTAGATTCGAGTAGAATTCCCGTACTAACCTGGGATAGGTTGTTCCTGAAAGAGAGAAGAGACCTTTCCATTTGTTCTTCTCGATCCATTCACAGAATGGTTTCTCAAACGAGACGAAACTTGGAGAAAACCATCGGCACTTTAAAACCTCCAGATTGTTGATCTTGGAGTATACCTTGATCATTTTCCTTTCGATTTCCATTGAAGGACCCGCGAGGTTAGTGGGTTTATCTGTGGTTTGAGTTTTAGGGGTTTTGTTTTTGCCGTGAGCCATTTTTGAAGATTTTGAAGTTCTTAGAGAGAAAGAAGTTTGATTTCAGGAGATTACAGTCGTAGTGAATGAAGAGTGGGGATTCTTCTACTTTATATAAATCTACGACGGCCCTTAATCATTAACTAGCTGTTTTTACCTAGGGACGTTCAACCGACAAAAATTCTGTCAATTATGACATCTTCGGCGCATGAGATTTGCCATTAATGTGCGTCTTCCCAAGGTGCCAGAGGTTACACGTGTAGGTTCTCTTTACGCGAGTGGGTTTTTACTAGGTTTCGCTAGAATTCGAAGCATCCGCGATATTTATTGCCTAACTTTTGAGAAATAATTTCTTTATCACTAATTAACTCAACATACATTACTCACTCATCATGTGTATTTACTCAGCATGGGGTGATTACTCAATATGTTTACCTACTCAGCATAGGATGTTTACTCAGCTTTTATGCCTACTCAGTATCATCACTCGATATATATGTTAATCCAGCATAGTGTGGCTTTTTCATTTTCAAGCTTAGTAAGGAGTATATATTTTACTCAACATGGCATTTGCACAATTATTCAAAGTTCCACTTATATGACAATTGTTCAGTACAGATTTAGTTAGAGTGGATTTGACATACCAATTGCTTCCCTTAGTGTGTTGAATTGTTCTCGTGCCAAGGGCTTTGTGAAGATATCTGCAAGCTGATCATTTGTTGGTACGTAGGTCAGCTTAATCTCATCTTTTAGTACATGGTCTCTGATGAAGTGATGCCTTATGCTAACATGCTTCATCCTGCTGTGTTGGACTGGATTTTTGGATAGATCAATGGCACTTTTGTTGTCACATTTGATCTCTATTGTCTTTGTTTTGACTCCGTAATCCTCAAGCTGTTGCTTTATCCATAGGACTTGTGCAACACAACTTCCAGCAGCTACGTACTCAGCTTCAGTTGTAGACAGAGCTACGGATGATTGCTTCTTGCTGAACCAAGATACTAGGCAGCTTCCAAGGAAATGACATCCTCCTGAAGTACTCTTCCGTTCTAGCTTATCTCGTCCATAGTCAGCATCAGTATATCCAATGAGTGTAAAGTCATTTGAGGTTGGATACCATAGACCTGCATCAACTGAGCTTTGCAAGTATCTAAAAATTCTTTTTACAGCAATTAGATGAGATTCCCTGGGGTCAGCTTGATATCTAGCACAATAGCATACTGAGTATTGAATGTCTGGTCTACTGGCAGTGAGATAGAGTAAAGAACCTATCATACCTCGATAGAGTTTACTATCAACTGACTTACTCTTCTCATCTTTGCATAGGACCGTATCAGTACCCATGGGGGTTGATATTGGTTTGCAATCTACCATGCTGAATTTCTTTAACATTTCCTTGGTGTATTTAGACTGACTTATAAAGATGCCATTCATTCCTTGCTTGATTTGAAGTCCAAGGAAGAAGTTGAGTTCACCCATCATGGACATTTCGAACTTAGTTTGCATCTGTTGGCTAAATTCTTTGCACAAGGATTCGTCAGTAGCACCAAAAATTATACCATCAACATATATCTGTGCAAGTAAGGTATGTTTACCCTTTTTCTTAATGAACAAGGTTGTGTCAGCTTTTCCCCTGACATAGTTCCTGGTCAGTAGGAAGTTGGTCAACCTCTCATACCAAGCTCTTGGAGCTTGCTTTAGGCCATACATGGCCTTTTTGAGTTTATAAACGTGATTTGGAAATTTTGGATCTTCAAATCCAGGAGGTTGATTAACATATACCTCTTCGTTTATAAAGCCATTAAGAAACGCACTTTTTACATCCATTTGGTATAGTTTAAAATTCATGTAACTAGCATAGGCACACAATATACGTATAACTTCTAATCTAGCAATAGGAGCAAATGTTTCTCCATAGTCTATACCCTCTTGCTGACTATAGCCTTGGGCTACAAGTCGAGCTTTGTTTCTAATCACATTTCCATGCTCATCTAGCTTATTTTTAAAGACCCATTTGGTTCCTATGGGCTTTTGATTCCTAGGTTTAGGTACTAAATCCCATACCTCATTTCTGGTGAATTGGTCAAGCTCTTCTTGCATAACATTGATCCAATATTCATCTTGCTCAGCATCAGCAAAGTTCTTTGGCTCATGTATTGATACGAATGCAACATTGCTGAGGTATTTTCTAAGTTGATCTCTGGTCATTAGTTTGTTGTTGGCGGCATCAAGAATGGCTTGTTCTGTATGTCCTCTTGGGATCTTTATTTCCTTGGGCAGTGTTGAGTCGTTTGGAAGAGGTGTTTCTACAATCTCTACAGGAATAGATTGGTCAGCAAATGATATTTCAATTTCTTGCTTACCTTGAGTCAGCTCCTGTATAGATGACATAGAGACTTCTGGTTGATCAGCGGAAGCTGAGCCTGGTTCATCTTCTTCAGGCTGAGCTGACTTACCTGTAGGGTCAGTTTCATCGAACTCAACATGTACAGACTCTTCTACAACCTGAGTTCTTTTATTAAATACTCTATATGCTTTACTGTTTGTTGAGTACCCTAAAAAGATTGCCTCGTCAGCTTTAGCATCAAATTTAGCAAGGTTGTCTTTTGTATTGAGTATAAAACATTTACACCCAAAGGCACGAAAGTATCCAATGTTGGGCTTTTGACCTTTCCAAAGTTCATATGGGGTTTTCTTAAGTATAGGTCTAACTAGAGCCCTATTCAGCATGTAACATGCCGTGTGAACAGCTTCACCCCAGAAGTACTTTGGAAGCCTATTTTCACTCAGCATTGTCCTAGCTATTTTGACAATGGTTCTGTTTTTCCTTTCAACGACCCCATTTTGTTGAGGTGTTCTAGGAGCAGAAAAGTTGTGGTCAATACCACAGGTTTCACAGAATTCATCAAACTGTTGGTTTTTGAATTCTCCACCATTGTCGCTTCTAATGTGAGCTACTTTTAGGTCTTTGTCATTTTCAAGCCTTTTAATTAGTGAGGTAAACATCTCAAAAGTTTCATCCTTGCTGCTCAGCAAGATGATCCAAGTGTACCGAGAGAAATCATCTACAATAACCAAGGAGAATTTCTTACCTCCCAAGCTGAGTGGCTGGATAGGTCCGAAAAGATCCAAGTGTAGTAATTCCAATGGTCTTTTGGTTGAGACAATATTTTTGCTATGAAATGACTTTTTAGTTTGTTTGCCTTGCTGACAAGCTTTACACAGTTGATCTTTTTCAAACTTTAATTTGGGTAATCCCTCAACTAATTGCTTTCTAGCTAATTTGGCAAGAAGGTCCATGCTGACATGCCCAAGTCTTCTATGCCATAGCCAGAAGTTGTCCTCTTTAGACACTAAGCATATGTTTTTAGAAAACTGTTTTTCTAAGTTTAACATATATAGATTTTCTACACGAGGGGCAGTTAAAATCAGTTCATTTGTATTTCCCTCGAGTATTTGACACTTAGTATCATCAAATACAACCTTTCTGCCGCTCTTGCAAAGCTGAGCTATACTCAGCAGATTGTATTTGAGACCTTTAACTAAGGAGACAGATTCAATAGTTGGGTTACCTCCGATAGTACCTGATCCGACTATCTTACCCTTCTTGTTGTCTCCAAAGCTTACACTTCCACCTCGTTTAAGCTCTAGTGTGATGAACTGAGTTTCATCACCTGTCATATGCCTTGAGCATGCGCTGTCTATATACCATAGTTTTGACTTCTCCACGCATGTCAAGCTGACCTGCAGTTCAAACTATTCATTTTTAGGTACCCAATTTCTTTTGGGTCCTTTCTTGTTAGTATAAACAGGTGCAAAATCATATTTTAGCTTGTGACGACATACTTTTATGGTGGGCCTGGCTTGCCACAGAAATCACAAAAAGGTACCCTTTGTGGGTTGAACTGAGTATAGTCAGCATTATTGTGTTGGGCATGCCAACATACTTTTGTGGTATGTCCTTTTCTTCCGTAGAAGTCACATTGGACAGTCCGCTTGTTATGCCAACATACATCCTTTGTGTGTCCCCTTTTTCCACAACACTCACATTGAGTAACTTGCTTATGCTGACTAGTATTTGCGTACTCAGCATGGGCTTTATTTCTTTTTGAGCCATTCTCTTGACTCTGTAACGTTGTGATATCCTTTCTAAGTTTCTTTGACTCAGATTGAACCTCTGTGACAAACTTATGTAAGATTTGCATGTTGGTATGCAAGTCAGAGTTGTCCTGGAGAAGATATCAGAGGTCACTCAGCTTGACCTCTTCAATCTCATCACAGCGCCTGCTGAGTTCCTTAATCTTTTTGTTACACTTCTTAGTTAGTGTATATAAGTCACTCAGGGCATTTACCATTTCGTTTCTAAGCAAAAGTAAGGATGTTACCTCATTGTTGTGATTCTCCTAGTCAGTTTCATCAGAGAGGTCAGCATGCTCAGATTGGGATTGGTCAGCTCCATCATCTGCCATAAAACATATGTTGGCTGTTTCATTTTGCTCAGCTTCAGATGATGTTGACTCATCACTGTCACTCCACGTGGCTACCATAGCCTTTTTGCTTCCCTTCTTCTCTTTCCCGAGGTTGGGACAACTTGACTTGATGTGCCCGGTTTGATGACACTCAAAACATGTGACAGATTTCGAGCTGTCCTTCTTGTACTTGTCGCTTGACTCAGCTTTGTACTTATCATTTCTTCTAAATAATCTTTTGCCATTTCTATCATTTCTCCTGAATAGCCTTTTCATCTTTCTGGTGAACATGCCCAGTTCCTCATCATCAGTTGACTCCGCTTCAGTTGAGTCAGCTTTCATGACAAGGGATTTTTGTTTCTTATCTTCTGATTTTTCTTTCTCTTTGGCTTCAAAGTTTTTCATAGAGATTTCATGGGTCAGCAGGGAACCGATCAGCTCATCATATTTATAGGTAGTCAAGTCTTGGGCTTCTTCTACGGCTGTTTTCTTTGCTTGCCAGCTCTTGGGCAGACTTCTCAGAATTTTCTTCACATGTTCTTCTTCAGTGAAGTTCTTTCCAAGCCTTTTTAGCTAATTTATAATGTTTGTGAACCTTGCGTTCATCTCTGAGATGTCTTCATCCTCCTTCATCTCAAACAGCTCGTAGAGTCTCATATGTTGATTGACTTTAGACTCCTTAACTTTGCTTGTGCCTTCATAGGTTACTTCAAGCTTCTTCCAAATCTCCTGTGCTGACTCACAACCTGAAATCTTATTGTATTCTGCAGCATCTAACGCACAGTGAAGCATATTTATAGCCGAAGCATTATTTTGTAATTTTCTGAGGTCATCCTCTGTCCACTCAGCCTCACTTTTAACAATTTTCTCATTGTTAACAGTTTTGTATGGCACATATGGACCTTGAACAATTGCAAGCCATGCACTCATGTTTGTGGCTTGTATAAAGTTCTTCATCCTATTCTTCCAGAAAGTATAGTTTGATCCAAAGAATAGGGGAGGTCTAGTGATCGATAACCCCTCAGGGAGTATCTGCGTTGTTTGGTTTCCAGGAAGGAAACGAGTGCTATTCTCACCCATTTTTAGGGATCAGCTCAAGATTGTTAAATCTTTGAGTAGTGAGCTTAGGCTCTGATACCACTTGTTGGTCCCTAGTAATTAGTTCCAAGGGGGGGTTAGGAACTAATATAACTTTTTCGCGTTTTAATTAAGCTGACTGGAAGTTATTTTTGAGAGTTTATTAACTCTGCCTTTGGTCAGCTTGGTGAGATATATCACAGGACAGCTTTAGTCAGATGTTGACCAAAGTTGTTTCCTTGATAGTTAGGAATTGACACTCTTGGAGGTCAGCTTCTAACTCAGCACCACTTACTTACTCAGGATCAGCTTAGGCAATTTATATGCTGAGTAAATAAAGCAAACAACACATGCAGTTATAAGAGAGAGTTTAGAAATTACTCAGTATCACTTATCCTGGTTCGGCCTCTCTGCCTACGTCTAGTCCCCAGAGTCCTCCGGGCTTTTTGAATCCAATACTGAGCTCTTTAAAGGTAGAGCACAAACCAATTACAAGGCAGTTGAATATGCAAGAGTACCTTCCTCTATTCGTCTACTCAACTCCTACTAAGTGCTACAACCCAGCACCTAGATTTCTCTACCACTGAAATGCTTACAACTAAGCACTCAGCTTTACACTCTCAATATTCCTATTGATCACAGACTTGTTCTTTTTGAACTAAAGAACACTTTAGATGATTACAAATCAATCTAGCATTTACACATAGAATAGAAGAGTTGGTGTAAGATCCTTTTTGTATTTGAGTGCTTTTGAAACTTTCTCTCTTGATTTTTTCTTTCAATGCTTCAGTGTCTATCCAAGTTTTTCGATTGTCCTTTTATAGAAGGAAATCTGTAGATTTGATCGTTTTGAAATGTCTTAACCGTTAACATCAAAACGGCTCTTTTGGGGAACAATTTCTGGAAAGCTTCAGACTGCACCACCATTCCCTTTCTCTATTTTCTTCAGGCGTCAGGTTTGTCTTCTAGTCGTCTGGTTCGTCTGTTTGCGTCAGTTGTCTTTTTCCAATAATCCATCGTCCCATGACTCTTGGAATTAGTCTTTTAGGTGTCTTCGAGGTTCCAATTATTGGTGCAGAAGATTGGCAGACTTTGTCTTTTAGAGAACGGATCCTTCATGCTGTCCTGACTGTTACTCAGCTTCATTTGTTCTTTTCGAATGTTCAACGTTCATGCTGAGTTCCTTCTAGGTCAGCTCCGTTCTGTTTAATCGCTTTTGAAGAAATCTTCAATTGTTAGTCAGCTTCGTTTTGCTTCTGATTTTTTACTCCACTCAGCTTCCATTCTGTCATGCTGAGTTCCGTTCTACTCAGCTTCGCTTGTGCTGACTTTTGTCCTGTCTTTACTTTATATATTTTTGCACTCAATATTTAACAAACATATTAGTACAATTAAATCAAAGCATCTAAATTTAATTGCCTCTTAATCATGGATGATTTTCTCAAATCAAAATCTTGTGGAAAGGTGTTTCAACAATTGCCTATGTCCAACTTATCTTGACTTGCTTATAATATCTAACACTTAAAAGATATTGAACAAATAACTCAACCTAAGAACATAAGACTCATTCAAGTATAAGCCACTGAGTATTTCTAACTTAGTAACCTTGATAACTCAATGTAACTTTCAACTCTGATATCTGAACACTCTTAATAGAATAATTCCAACAAGTATCAAAACTGAGTGAAATGAACATGTTCTTAAACCTGGCTTGCTTCTGACCTTGAACTCAGCCTTGCTTAGTTAAACCTTGAAATGTTTAAAGCAAAGCTAAGTCAGCAGGCCAACCCTTATGGGGGAGAACTCAGAAGCAAAACTAAGGTCAATAATCATAGGGGAGCTTCATGCTGAGTTCCTAATTTAATATTTTTCCAACATCAAAATGAGGGAGTTTGTTGAAACACATTTCCACAATGATTTTGATTTGATAAAATTATTCAAATTAGAATTAAATCCCTATGATAAAATATTCCAACACATTAAATTTAAATGCTTTGATGTATTTGTTACTAATGTGTTTGTTCAAGTGTTTTGAGTATTTAATTCACAAGTGTTGAAAGACATTAAGACCAAAGCCCAAAGTCCATTAAGCAAAGTCAAGGCCCAAGACAAAGTCAAATCGGATCAAGGCCTGTTGGAACAACTCAACCCAGCAAGAAGAAGGATACAGAAGACTGGATATCTCCTTCACAACGAAGCTGCTGAGTTCAACAAACAACGTGAAAGTTGACTCAAACAATTTGGAGAAAAAGCTAATCCAATTAAGGAAAAGTTCAGATGCAACAGAAAGCTGTCAAGAAGACTTTGCCATAAATGGAAAGACAACCTGACGCTTACTGACCAAAAGCATCTGAGCACTAATCAACACAGAAAAGGCAACGTTCTTATTGGCCGAAGACACTGAGCACTGAGGAGTGAAAGGGGCAGCAGAGCCATTTTCCTCAAACAGTTATTTTGAAATTCGAAATCACTGAAGGCTCAAGTGTCGCTATAAATAGGCCCTTCATTTGCTTCATTCGATGCAGATCTTCACCAAGTCGAAACGCTGACCAAATTCCTACTTAAAGTTCTGTGCCAAAGCAAAGCAAAGAAAAGAAATCTTACACACAATCTCATTCTGTGTAAAAGATTAGACTTTAGATCATTCAAAGTGTTCTATGTATTTAGAACAAAACCTTTATCAATTCTAAAGATTGTTAGGAGATACTAAGTTGCTCGGTTTTAGCACTCAGTGGTAGAATAATGTTGAGTATAGGATATAGAGGAAGGTACTCTGTATACTCGCTGACTATTGTAAGAGGTTTGTGCTTTACCTTAAAGAGCTCAGTAATGGATTAAAGCTCGGAAGGATACCGGGGACTAGATGTAGGCAGGAGGCCGAACCAGGATAAAACTGCTGAGTAACATTCTCTAAACCTTAACTCCTTATCTGCTTGCTTTGTATTGTGCCTAGTAAAATGCTTAACTAATATATATTGAGTTGTGTGATTTGGTGCTGAGCTCAGGAATAGACTGTCTAGTGCTATCTCTTAACTCAACGTTATAAGCAGCCTTGGTCTTTAATTAACTAAAGCCGCCTCTGACCTTACTCAATATCACCGTGCTGAAGAATTTAAGAGAAAAATTTTAAGTCAAGATTAATATAAGTCAGCCTTCTAAGAGAAAATTTTAAATAGTTCCTTAACCCCCCCTAGGAACTAATTCTCACATTTCAAGGGACCAACAGTCTTTTCTTAATCGCCGATATGTCATGGTGAATTTGGACCATCATACTGATATTTGAACCATGAATTTTCAGGTTCTTCCTCCCAATTTGAGTAGAATGAGTTGAAAACTTTTTCGGTCGACGAATGTATTCTCCATGAAAACTCATTCATCGCCATCTCCCTACAAAAGAATCATAAAAAAAGGTGAAGAAAAAGATAAAAGTATTAAAAAACGTTTAAATTAATAGAAGTTCGACTAGATTAATATTACAACTCAACCATCCCCGGCAACGGGCCAACAACTTGATGCGCGTTTTACGTATACGTGCATGTGAAGGCAAATGTACCTTAGTCGTGTATCAAGTAATAAAGTGAAAGTAGAGTATCGTTCCCACGAGGATGGTGATTATAAGTACTAATCTTTTTTCTTACTATCTATTATTTAAACAATCGAAAGGTAGAGTTTGTTGGATAACCAAGTTAAGACTTAATTAAAAAGTGAGATGAAAATTGTACAAAATTAGATGAGAGAATACTTATAATAGCTTCACTTAACCTTTTTGCTTGGTAATAACACTTAACCCCTTTTAAGTTGTTTTATCATTTTTAAGATGATGATTTTTCTTATTAACTAATAGTTCTCGAGATTGGTTCTAAACTCTCGACTAATTACTTTCCCTTGGCCCGGCTCAAGTAATTAATCAAGAGAAGCATTAAGTTTTATTAATCTAAACCTTTTTAACCTACTTTACCTTAGTCCGGCTAAAGTGATTACTTAAGATTCAAGAAAAACCGCCCGAGTAATTAGTTCTAAACTTTCGATTAATTACTTTCCCTTGGTCCGGGTCAAGTAATTAATCCAAAGAAGCATTAAGTTTTCTTAATTCCAAACCTTCGATTTATTACTTTCCATTGGTCCGGCTAAAGTAATAAATCTAAGATTTGTAATAAGATTCATGAAAAACCTTGAAAAACCAATAAGCCACACTAAACGGTCATCAGGTCCAACTTATGAATTTTGATTAATCAATTTAATCACGGTCAATATAAACGATTAATTATATTCAAGTAGGAAGTTGGCCAATCTCCTACAAGCATTAAGAATCATAAGTTAGTTCTAAAAAAGGATAAACATAGCTTAAATAGGTTAAACGTAATTACCATATAATTAAGGTTAAGATCCGCTTTTAGCCTTAGTTAAGGGGGTTTTAGCCCATGATTAGATTAAAACACACCTTAGAAAGATAGATAATGGAGTTCACAGTAATAAAAGAGATTAAAGTTTAGAAGAAACCGTAATGACGATTGCCGAACGAATTTCTTCGGTAACTTGAAACTTACTTTTATTGGATGAACTTTTGCACAAACAACACCTTAAGAACAATAACAACAATTACAACAACAAAAACAACTGGTTTTTGAAGAGAAAAATCAGCAAAATAACATTATAGAGGGAGGAATTAAGCATAAGCTTGGTGTGTCTTCAAATGGCACCCAAGGTCTCCTTTTATAGTAAAATGACGCACATAATTCCAAAGACCAAGTCTCCTTATAGCCTCCCACTCCCTAATCTTCTGAATTCAGCCTTTAAGAAAGGGTGGTGGAAGACTTTGACAATTTAGGAGTTGAAATGTGTAAAGGTGGGAAAGGAATCATAGGCTCCAACATGTTCATCAATTTAGATAATTTTCTGGGCCATTTGGAGATGATTATTATTAGTCATTTGTTCATCTTTCTCTTAGCTTTCCAACGCATTTTTAATCGCCTCAATCCGAGTCCGTATGAGGGAGATACGTTGAAAATACGAAAATGTGTCAAATCTGTCCTAGTGTGAACAATTGGACTTTTATCTTACAGCACCCATCCGCGACGAGGTGCATGTTGGGTGTCACTAAAACTCCTTTCTTCTAGTCCTTTTTACTCCCAAGTTGTCGCCTTAAGCCCCGACTTGGTTATTTGTGTCGAAAACCTTGCGAAAGTGCCTAGAAAACACACAAAGTGGCTTAGATACATAAAATGAAGAAAATATACAAAAACAATTATTAAAATGGTACAAAATAACTAGTAGTTAAATACTAAAATACTATAAATTACGATGATAACACTTAGCTTTTTTGACTGGTGGTTGATATTGATAGCGCGGCGTCTAGTGGTAGAGTTTCTACGACGAAATGTATATATTATGAGTGCGGACTCTATATCTATGGATGTGTTCTTTATAAATTGCTCTTAACTCTACTAGACGCTACGACTACTTAGGGGCAAGTGTACCCCGTCGTATCAAGTAATAATCCGGTTAAGACCGGGTATCGAATCCACGGGATTTATAACTGCAAGTATTAGACGACTCGGTTTCGTATGTTATTTAAGCGGTGTATACTTTGGGATTGGTGTGTGACACAACTACAACCTACTCCTAAACTATTGGCGACACAGGTTTATGTAACGGAAAACTCCACGGAATGATATGGGCGACGATAAGTTATAAATATAAAAGGCAATGACTCTGAATATATTCGATTGACAATTTACTCTTGCAAAGACGACTACGTGTAGTTCGACCAACCCGTGAAGTACTTAGACTACGTGGTTCCTAGTCAAGGCGTGTCTAATGCTGGGGATCAGAAACTAGGGCCCGTAAGTTCCGTGGTGTGTCAATTCCTACGGTTTCCGGAGCGTCACTTCCGGTAGGGCAACACCTATATGAATCCCTAAAGATAGCCCGAATGGCGTCGGAAATCGCGTTCCCCTACACAATAGTCAATTACGAGTATCAAAACAAGCAATAAACATCAACACGTATATAGAAACGGAAATTGCAAATCATATATTATAAATGTGGAAAGCATAAATGAGGAATACAACCAAGCCTAGTACATAGGAAGAGTGCAAGCTAATTAGCAAGCGAAGAGGGAAGAATCGGCCCTCGGAACTAGTCAACCGGACTCAAGGCCGTCTCTTAGGACTTGGAGGTGGAACTCTCGAGCTTGGTGATGAATGATGGAGCGGAACGTTGATGGAACGCCAGAATAACCGAACAAGCTCTCGAGGTGGGAGAGTTTTATTACATAAACTGAATCTAAAACCAAAACTATACAACAACTATCTAGAAGAAGTAAAATGTAGCTATGTTCAAGGTAAGGTAAAGGTATGTAGAGGTGTCTAAATGAGTGCTAGTCACTCTTATTTATACATCAAGCTAGGGGTAGAATTGTAACTTCATAAGGTACAAGTATGGAGCAACATTATTTGGTGCAGAAATCCCATGATACGCCCCGCGTATATGCCCATTTCGTCAGAAATCTCCTGCATGTGGACCAATTCCGTGTTTTGTTGTCTCAAGCACGCCCTGCGTAGCTAAAGTACGCCCCGCGTAAAAGAGTTGACTCAAGGAGACAGTGCAGTCTGACTTTCAGGATTAGGCCAATCATTTCCGACATATGTCATACGCCTCGCGTAAGGTGTCATACGCCTCGCGTATGCTGAGTCAGTTCTACGTGGTGTCTGCGGATAAGGCAATTATTCCTGACACCATGTTTTACGCCCCGCGTATTTGAGTAGATTTTCACTCCTTGCTTGTACCTGAAATACAAATCTTGAGAGCCGAGTTAGCTTGACGTTTTTATTCCCTAAACTAATAAAAAACGAGGAAAATTAGCTCGAAGCACAGACTTTATTCTTATTTCACTATTTTATTAAAAACACTCTATTTTTGTAATTAAACTTATTTGTTTCTTCTAAAATTAAACCGTAAATCACGCTAAAAGATAGGGGTAAAATACCCCTATAAAACCTCCTCGGACTTTAAAGTTTTACTTGTCCTCAAGTAAAAGAAATTGAAAGACAAGGGATTGAGAAAGTTAAGAAACAAACCGAAGGTTGGTTTTGCCAAGTGCGTGATTTCAAAGTTATGGTTTTGTGCAAAGGTTTCGGTAAGTACCTACGCAAACAATTGAGTACGAAACTTGTTTGAAACCTCCATGATCAAGATTTAATAGGAAATATTAACGGGGGTTGATTATCTTTTGAGAACCCGATAGTACCTCACCAAGGGATTTCGCTCTTACGCTCAATTTTAGGTGGGTCGGTGTTTTAGCACTCTTCTTTGCACTTACTCGAGATCATGTTGAATTTGCATTTTCATCCGGGTTTTTCCTCCTAAAATATGGTTAGGCAATATTAAAAATGAAACCGGAGGGGCGTTGTAATGTGGGTGGCTTCTTTAGTGGTTAGTTTAAAGAAACTCGAGTTCAAAAATACCATGATTGCATCGTACCATTGCTTATTTTGGCCTTGGCGAATTTTACAAAATATACTTCAAAATTGCTCGGGTGGATCTTGAGAATGCCTTTTTATTTTTATCGTATCCTTTGTTTTGATAGAGGCACAAAAACAATATTTTGAAGACTTATGGTGCTCATTTGCTAAGGCCGTGACTTATTCCGGGTAATTCGGGTGCAACTTGATTATGTCGGTAATTGAACAAGAGGAAAAAGGGTTAAATGTTAAGAGGGTATTAACAAAAAAGTTAGTTAATAGGCTCGAAGGGGTTTCCTAATGTTCAATGAAAACGAGAAAAATAAATTAAGAAAAATTAGCCTAAGTGGGTTCGATTTATCATCTATTGCCTTTTTACCAAAAATAAGTGTACTTAACCCGGTATTGGATGCAAATTCTATGAGTCGAGTGAAGTCAAAGCTCTCGAAAAATTGTGAAAGAATTAGAGTTCTCGTACGAACTCTTTTAGGCTCAAGAATACCTCACAAAGATTCGGGTTTAAATTGTGTACTATCAAGTCTTCGTCAAATTCTCAACTATCCTGTTTTTATTGCCTTTTTAAAGTTTATTATGAAGATAACATTTGAGTTAAGACTCAATGTCTTAGTTTAGTACTAATCCTAAGTTTTGCACAAATTCCCTAACTTTAAGATCAAGACTAAAATCTCTTAATTGAATCATTCCTTTATGTTCCGATGATTTTATTTTTTGATGACAAATAACGGAACTTTAATTAATTTCCGAAGGAGGGATAGCGTGTCGGGAAAATTTTAAAGAGTAATAAGTCAGTTTAATTATTTTGTTGTTATTAAATTTTTATTTTTGTTTTTGGTAGTGCAAACCAAACTAAAAGTGCGGGGTTGCACGGCCCTCCGCGTTATTTAAAATGACGCCTATTCCAAGGGCGTCGCAAAAAGAAGTTAAAACAAAAACAAAAATAAAGTAAAGAAGGAAAAGAAGACCCTTAATGGTCAGGGGCCCTACGCGAGGCGTGCCCAGGGGGGCGCCCCGCGTAGGGTAGCATTTTTAATGCGTTTTGAGTCAGAGACTCAAATACGCGGGGCGCAGGAACAAGGCGCCCCACGTGTTTGAGTTTCTGAGCTTTGTTAAGCATAAAAAAGGTGGGTACGCGGGGCGTACCATGGGGTACGCCCTGCGTGGTGTTATTCGAAATTATAAAAACGGAAATAACGAAAGCACAAAACACAAACGAAACTTAACAATTTTAAATAGAAGCAACATCGTACATTAAAAACATAAGAACAACATAGGAAATAGCAAAAGAAAATACATAAAGAAAACAGAAAAGAGAAAGAAAAACGGAAACTATGGTTGTGGTGGAGGCGGATTTCCGTGGAGGTTGAAGTATGAGGTGAAGGAGTTGGTGAGGGCATCAAAGCGAGCATCGAGATGGGCCCGATCCTCCCGTTGTTGTGCTTCGATGGAGTCGAAGCGGGTGTTGAGGGTGGCGAATTGGGGAGTCATAATGAACCCGGTCCCGGTGTTGGTTATCCTCCAAGATATCCAACCGAGCATAGATGGAATTGAAGTCATGGTTAGGCGGAGGACTGAAATTGAGGCCCATATCCGAATCCGAACCTTCCTCCTCGTGAGAGCGAGCCGCCCCCGAGGTTTCATCCGGGCCCGAGGTGGAGCACTTAAGGGATTTGAAGGCGTTCTTCTCCACGGGCCGAGGCAAAAGGCTTGGGAGGCGAGCAAGGGTAGCCTCACCAAGAGCGGAAGTGGCGAAAAGAGTGACTAGATGGCCCAACCCGATCTTGCCCCGCTTTCGGGTGGAGATGTGGTGGAGTTGGACGGCCACAAGATAGGAGAGGTCATAGGCACGGTTGTTGACACAATAATAGAGTGCCAAAAGTTCGTCCTTGTTGACCTTGGTGGATTCCGACTTCCCCAAAAAGTAGACGGAGATGAAGCGATGGAGAAGTTGGAGGATTGGATCACGAATGAGAGAGGGGCGGAGGTTGGAGACATCATAATCCTCGGACCCAGTGATGGAGGTCCAAAAATCACGAGCAGAAACATCCTCGGGCCAATAGGAGATACCATCTTCCGCTTGTTTGGTGAAGTGATTGCGGAGCCATTGGGTATCAATGGTGAAGGGGTGGTTGTGAAGGCGAAAATTGAAGAGGGCGGCACCGGGGACATTGTTAGAGGTGAAGGTGGTGTAGAACTCCAAAACTAAGGAGGGGTAAACGTGGTGCCGTGCAAGAAAGTGATCGTACCAAGAGAGGGCACGGAGGCGCTCCACGAAAGCCCCGCCAAGGCCGAAACGGTCAAGAGTGTTCCGCTCAATGTATGGAGTTCCATAAAGTGGGCGACGGAAAATGTTTGGTAGTGCTCGGCCTCCCCCTCGGTTAGGAGATGAAAAGGAGCCCGGTGTAGGCGGGTAAGTGGTGGTGTCCCCTCCCGTTCGGGTAATGGTTGTTGATTTTGTGCGGAACGGGAAGAACGGGCCCTAGTGGACCGTGGGGGACGCATGTCGGCGGTATGTTTTCGCCTAACCATGGTGGTGAAAGATAGGAGAGGAGTGGATGAGGGGTAGAGGGTGTAGGTAGGTTGTGTGAGTGAGAAAGAGAGGGAGAAGAGGGGTTTAAATAGGGAAAAAGTGGGAAATCCATGCAAAGCTCGGATTCCCAGAGGGGTACGCGAGGCGTGAAGGGGCCACGCCCCACATATCCCTCCCCCTGAGCTTATTTTTCGCAAGAATTGGTGCGGTACGCGGGACGTGAAAGAGGGCACGCCTCGCGTATCGCACCTCCTGCCCCTTTTTGGTGGAAAAACGGGCTAGGACGCGGGGCGTATATGGAGATACGCCCCCGCGTAAGAGGGGGAGGTGGAAGGATTTTTTTCGGTTTTTGATCAGTTTTCTGATTTTTAATTTTAAGTTTTATGAGTTTTTAATGAGTTTTTATGATTTTTATGTTTAATTATTAATTGCTTAATATTTTTATTTATTATTTAAATTGTAATTAAGGAGGTAGTTAAAATTTATTGTGGAGGGAGTTTGAATTTGAAAAGGTGGAAGTTGATTGGATGGAAAGGAAGGTGGAGTGTGGAAGTGGAAAAGGTGTATGGGGAAGATGAGTGATGGAAAGTTTGAGGGAAAGGGAGTTGCCATGGGGAGTTGTAATTCACAACTCCCCGAGGATAAACGAGGCGTGCCCTGGGGCGCGTCCCGCGTGTCCTCCCACGTGGCGCTTATTCGAAAAGGTTTTACTCACGATGGGTACGCGGGGCGTGACAGAGGATACGCCCCGCGTAGTGTGTCTTTTATTGAGTAAAATGGGCAGACACACAACTACGCGGGGCGCATGGGGTTGTACGTCCCGCGTAGCTCAAAAAATGTTTTGGATTAATATGGGATTTGTTTTTCTTATTTTTATTTATGCAAGAGGATACAAAAGAAAATAAAATGAGAGTAAAAATAAAATGATAGCTGAAAGGGAAGATGATGAGATGGCAGAAACTAACAATGACATACGTAAAAATACTAGAAGTAGAGACAAACAAAAATAAAAATAAGTTGAAAAACGTTTATAATATATATAGACAAGTGGTTCGAGAAACTCAAACCGGCGCTACGTTTTGAGTCGAAGTAGCTCGACTTTGAACTTCCTCCTAGGTGTATGCTTCCATTCGCGTTAGGAATTCAAATTCTTGAATAAACAACCCGTACCTGCAAAACGGATTGTTCGCTTCAAAAGAGTTTACCAAAAACCAAAAACTATATGTACAGAAATTATCGAAGAGTTTAGTTTGCTCCCTTTTTGACTCCTTTGGTAGTTCAAAGGGAGCAAAATGTTCCGAGGTAGAAGGAACCTCCGACTCTTCTAGCTTTAGATTTATTTCCATGGGTCCGCACACAACCGGCTCATCGATGTCCGTTTCCTCACAACTGAGACGACTTTTATTCTTTGGGGAATCCTTTTGAGAAAACCCGACTAACTCGAGCTTCCCATTTTGACAAACCGAATTGGACTCTCGACTTGATTCGTCCGCGGCAGAATCACGAGGAGACTTCAATCTGGCCCATAGATTTCCTATTTCCCTGAAATATGTCTCAGTGTTAGATAATCCTTCATGAATATCTTTAAGCAAAGAGTCTACTACATCAAATTGCGAGGTTGAGTGTGGGCATTCGTCATCCATGCGGTCGTCCCACCGATGACGACTATGAAGCATCATACCATGAAACAAATCATTAGTAACGACATAAAACGAAATAAATTATTCACAAAAAGAGAAAATAATATTTACAAATGCTTAAACTAACAATAAAACGTTTTTATCTAATATTGCAAGATATTATAAATCCCCGGCAACGGCGCCAAAAACTTAATAGCGCGGCGTCTAGTGGTAGAGTTTCTACGATGAAATGTATATATTATGAGTGCGGACTCTATATCTATGGATGTGTTCTTTATAAATTGCTCTTAACTCTACTAGACGCTACGACTACTTAGGGGCAAGTGTACCCCGTCGTATCAAGTAATAATCCGGTTAAGACCGGGTATCGAATCCACGAGATTTATAACTGCAAGTATTAGACGACTCGGTTTCGTATGTTATTTAAGCGGCGTATACTTTGGGATTGGTGTATGACACAACTACAACCTACTCCTAAACTATTGGCGACACAGGTTTATGTAACGGAAAACTCCACGGAATGATATGGGCGACGATAAGTTATAAATATAAAAGGCAATGACTCCGAATATATTCGATTGACAATTTACTCTTGCAAAGACGACTACGTGTAGTTCGACCGACCCGTGAAGTACTTAGACTACGTGGTTCCTAGTCAAGGCGTGTCTAATGCTGGGGATCAGAAACTAGGGCCCGTAAGTTCCGTGGTGTGTCAATTCCTACGGTTTTCGGAGCGTCACTTCCGGTAGGGCAACACCTATATGAATCCCTAAAAATAGCCCGAATGGCATCGGAAATCGCGTTCCCCTACACAATAGTCAATTACGAGTATCAAAACAAGCAATAAACATCAACACGTATATAGAAACGGAAATTGCAAATCATATACTATAAATGTGGAAAGCATAAATGAGGAATACAACCAAGCCTAGTACATAGGAAGAGTGCAAGCTAATTAGCAAGCGGAGAGGGAAGAATCGGCCCTCGGAACTAGCCAACCGGACTCAAGACCGTCTCTTAGGACTTGGAGGTGGAACTCTCGAGCTTGGTGATGAATGATGGAGCAGAACGTTGATGGAACGCCGGAATAACCGAACAAGCTCTCGAGGTGGGAGAGTTTTATTACATAAACTGAATCTAAAACCAAAACTATACAATAACTATCTAGAAGAAGCAAAATGTAGCTATGTTCAAGGTAAGGTAAAGGTATGTAGAGGTGTCTAAATGATTGCTAGTCACTCTTATTTATAAATCAAGCTAGGGGTAGAATTGTAACTTCATAAGGTACAAGTATGGAGCAACATTATTTGGTGCAGAAATCCCATGATACGCCCCGCATAAGGTGAGGCACACCCTGCGTATATGCCCATTCCGTCAGAAATCTCCTGCATGTGGACCAATTCCGTGTTTTGTTGTCTCAAGCACGCCCTGCGTAGCTAAAGTACGCCCCGCGTAAAAGAGTTGACTCAAGGAGACAGTGCAGTCTGACTTTCAGGATTAGGCCAATCATTTCCGACATATGTCATACGCCTCGCGTAAGGTGTCATACGCCTCGCGTATGCTGAGTCAGTTCTACGTGGTGTCTGCGGATAAGGCAATTATTCCTGACACCATGTTTTACGCCCCACGTATAGGATGATACGCCCCGCGTATTTGAGTAGATTTTCACTCCTTGCTTGTACCTGAAATACAAATCTTGAGAGCCGAGTTAGCTTGACGTTTTTATTCCCTAAACTAATAAAAAACGAGGAAAATTAGCTCGAAGCACAGACTTTATTCTTATTTCGCTATTTTATTAAAAACACTATATTTTTGTAATTAAACTTATTTATTTCTTCTAAAATTAAACCGTAAATCACGCTAAAAGATAGGGGTAAAATACCCCTATCAGATATCCTGGTCAGCCCGCTATGACATTGATTACTCTTTTTTATCTGACTTCTGCTTGTTTTCTTTTGGATCTTTAGTATCTTGGATGAACTTGTCCAACTTGCCCCTCTCTATCAGCTTTTCTATTTCTTTAGATAACTCTCAGCATGCTTCTGTGCTGTGACTATTTCTCCAATGAAATCGGCAATAGGCCTTGCCGTTTCTTCTAACATTCACATGCTCCCCTACTTTAGTGACGAGATATCATATGTCCTATTTGTATTGGATTTTCTCAATCCACATGAGGACTTCCCTTTTAGGGGTATTTAAGGGAGTGTAAGTTGGTCTGTCTTTTGTGGTCCGTTTGTTCCTGGTTGGCGTATCTCGAGAGCTATCTTTCCATTTAGATTCGATATTTTGGTTCTTCAACATTAACACATCTCTCTCTCTTCATGTCATTTACCTCCATAAACTTATTGGACATTTCGATTAGCTCCATGAGAGTTCTAGGGTGATGTGTGACAATGTCTTCCCTTAATCTCTCGCATATGGTGTTTCAAATCACTATCTCTATGGCCGTATTGGGTGATCTGGACACATAGCTAGTTGAATTTGTCGATGTACTCTCTTAAGGGTTGATCTTCTCCCTGCACAAGATCATACATCTTTCGACATGCCACCACTAGTGGGATACACCTTGCGATTTTTTTTGCACAGAACTCCCAACTTAATTTCTCCAGTCGTCAATGGATCCGGTAGGGAAAGATTATAACCAATCAAACTCTTGCTCTTTGAGGGTTGTGGAGAAAACTCTATAGATGATTCTCTTGTTGGTGTCACAAACATCCATTAGTTCCTTGTATTGACGTGCATGGGCTTTAGGGTTACCTTCTCCCTTGTATTGTGGCAAAGTGGGAGCTTTAAATCTTCCATCTCCTTCAAAGCCTAGGATTTGCGCAGTGAATGGCAAATTCTTGTTAGTAGGGAAGGTTTGTCTATTGGCCGAATATCCATGTCTCGTCATATCTTCTTGCACTCGCATGTCGATCTCGTCCTCCATATGTCTGATGTCAAACGGCGAGGTGTGAACGGATCCGGTGCTCCGCCTCGAGGTCCGTAGTCATATGTTGGGGTCTAATCATGAAGTAAGGGTTCAGAAGACCCCTATTGTGAGATAGCATTTGCCCTGTTACTGGATCAAATTGCCATTGACCCGTTGGAGTCTCCAATCTTTTCAGATTGCCAAATAGTTCCATTTGAAGAGAAAGAGAATTGTTTATGGAGTGACTAACTGTTGATTTGATGTTGTGGGATAAGGGAGGATTCGACATTCCAGGTGCCATGAAGGAGGAGAATTATGCCGAAGATCCAAGGATTGCCCCTCCCTGAAGAAGTGTTTGGGCACTGGTGACATAATATTCCCAAGGCCTAGGATACGCATACGTGCTTCCAGAACCAAGAAAGGCTCCCCTCCTCTACGAATGGACCGGAGGGCGATTGTGCATGGGTGCACCAATCTCAGCGGACAGGTTTCCTAAGATCTGTCTTATACAGTCCCTTGATTTGTAACCCATATTGGCTGCTACTTCCGGTTCAACTTCCTCTTGGAAGGTTCAGGGAGATGTATTATGTATGCCTTGGATGATAGGTTCAGTAGGGTGGGTTGAGATTCCTGAAGTAAATGGGGAAGCAATCCTTATGGTGATAGCAGTAGTGATCCCTGTTGAGGGAGGGTTTGGTGGTCCATCAGTTGTCATTTTTGTTCGTGGTGAAACTCTAAAAAATTGAGAGCTCCACGCTCATCACACCAGTTGATATTTGAGAAGTCCTTCCTTATGAGGTACCGTTGGGAGCGACGGGGGAAGCTCCAATGCCAAAGTCAGTATTGCTATTGGAGAATAATAACTCACAAAAGCACTTTAGTAAATCAGAATACATACCTCAAATACCTTGGGGTTGAGGTATTTATGTAGGATTCTATAACCTCTGGATATTGATGATATGGTACACGAACAGTCATGTCATTAATGCTCTTTAACATATTAATTGCTCATTCTTAGGATTTTTTCGTTCTTGCCATCAATGCTATTAATGGCATTAACCATTGGTTACCCTTGAGACCATTCCAAGAGGATATAAGGGTGGATCTTATCATCTTTGCTTCGTCTGGCATATGTCCATCCTAAACGGGTCTAGATCCAAGCCACGTGGCTGGGCATTATGCTGGTAAATACTCATTACTTCTCATTATTATATGTTTGCACCAAGGATAACACGCGGATGTTATCAAAGTTATATTACACTTGGCATGCATAAAAATGTGATGCATATTGAGCATACAAGATTTAATGAAGATCCATCTCTATGGCTATCCTTCATAATTTGTTATATATCATAATAACATATATAACATTCATAACACTTCACAAGGGTAGTGAACTTCAGATTTCTTTGATTAAAACAGAACAAGAAAAGGAAAAACTTATCTTTTTTTTGTCATAATCAATTTCAGATTACGTAGTTAATCTCTTTCCCACCAATCTATAGATAACCCTATCTTTGGATAGATTCGTTTGTACTGATAGAGTCAAGGTTTGAGTTCGGAGTTTCTATTTTGTTGACTCCGTTGTTTTGTTCATTGTGAAACTCTATACAATCATGATTTCGTGATCTTCTGTTTGTTAGTGTCCACGCTCACGGCACCAATTTAATAACTGCATTTTTTCTCCTCTAATATTTCTACTAGTGGCTCCGCTGTGAGGACCGTTAGGTTCGACCGTGGGCACTTCGATGATAAAGTCAATAATATCATAGGAGAATAATCAGTATTGAAAATAGGATAATGTAGCTAACTTACTTGTAACTCCTAGCTAGGGTATATATACTCTCTTTTGCAATTCTCCTACTTTAATTGACTTTAATTGTCATCCATCCATTAATTTTCATTAACCCTGCATTAATTATATATTAATTGCTAGTAATCATTTTTCTAGAAGGAATAACAGCTTATCATCATTTTTGTAAATTGTCATTATTTATTCTAAAAGGAATAATGGTTGATGACATCATTTATAAATCAGATGTTATCACTAAATATTCACGAAATGTTTACAAAATAGAACATATTGTAATTATTTGGTCCATAACCTATCCAAAATTATATCATTTGGCCCCTGACCTATTATTTGATCACATTTGGCCCTTGACCTATCTCATTTGGTGAAATTTCACCCAATTTGTATGAATACTTAACGGAATCGTTATCTCATTGATAAGTAACGTTATTTTGACACTTAAACTTGAAATGTTATATTTCTTAAAGTTTTTTTTCCCCCACATTATGTGGAAATAATTAATTAGATTAAAAAAACAAACCAACAAAAAACAAATCCTAAACTAAAATCTATTAAGTTCAAGTATCAAAATATCATTACTTATTAATAAGATAATGATTCGGTTAAGTTTGAATTCAAATTGGGTAAAAATTCACCAATTTGGGATAGATTAGGAGCTAAATATGACCAAATAATAGATCAAGGGCCAAATAACAAAATTTTAGATAGATTAAAAACCAAATAGTGCTTTAAACCTATTATTTTGATGGAAAACGTTTTAAACACGACTACCGATTAAAAAAGTTTTCACGAATTAAAAAATGTATATCTACTCCATAACAACATAAATTAAGGTTCGTATAATTGTGACACATTACACAAACTTAACAAATAGTAATTATTAATATGTCAATCCAAAAAAATATTACCATATGGTGTTATATTATTTTTGAATACCATCATTAATATATATACACATATGCACTAAAATGATATATAATCTGAAAACATAATATAAAATCGAGATCACATAATATAAAATCGAGATCGAGATCAAACCGATTAGATTGATATAATTATGAGTAAGATTAACGTTGAATAATTTGATACTAACTTGGTAAAAAAAACACAAATCCGATAATGTTAATTGTGAGTGAGACTGGTATTGTAAAGCGCCTAGATAAGAGAAGTGAATTTTGTGAAGAGTAATCCCATTATTTATGTTTTGCAAATGAACCAAATAGAGATAATACACAAAATAAAAGTATTAATTAAGGTTTATGAAATACAGAAAGAAATCAAAAAGCAAGCTGACGAGTAGATGTGCACCAGCGGTCATAAGAGAGTTGAAGATTTGGCCAATCGGAGGCAGAAATAGTGAAATCTTGTAGCCAGTTGGTGAGAATAACTTCTTGATCAGTTGCTGATAACGTCGAAATGACTTGGTCCATTGCCCTTTCTACTTCCATCTTTTCAAAGCCCGTCAAGAATGGATATGACAATCCGTTGTTGGCATGACTAAATAATGGAAGCCATAACACTAGTAATCTGAACTTCACTTGATTGGGAACTTGGATGTTCTCATTGCCCAAATCTCTTAATATTGTTGCTACATTATTTCCAATTAACCATATTAGTATTTCTTCTAATAAGATACTATTAAGAAAAAGAAAAGATACCTGAAATCTTGACAATGAAACCCTGAACTCTAGGGTTAGCTGTGAATGCTAAAGAAGCAACAGTAGAAGCATAACTCCATTGCATCATTGCTTCTGAGACAAAGCCATAAGATTGGAGTTTATTGGTTATCCAAAGAAGTTCCTGTGCCAACTTCTCCGGCACCACATCGTCACTAATCTCATACCTCTTCTGAAACTGTCCGGTTGCTGCCTTGACAGTTTGAACCGCGATTCGCAAGCACAATTTAAACGTATTCACGTAAGACGATATATGTGAACCTAATGGGAGTGCCTTTATGAGGGTTGAAGCCCCAATAAAATCGTTGGAGCCCTGCTGTTTTTCAAGGCTGCGGTTCAGCAGCCTTAATGTACGCCCGAATGCTGAACCTAGAGCCATCCTATTCACTTCCATCAATTCATCGTGCCCCTCACTGAAGTTTCCGTCCATTATTTTCTCTGCCATTGCCATTGCAAATTGATATTTTCTTGAGCTGGCTGGTATCTCGTTCAGCAACGATAGGATCTACAACAGACAGTTCATTAACCTTTCAAATTCTTCCAAAAATTTCGAATCTAATTATCCGATTTTTAATATGATTTATTAAAATAAGGATTCATGAGGAATTTTTGGAAGAATATGTATATATAAAAATAAAAGAAAGAAAAGTAGTGTGGGAGAAGAGAGGCACATGTCAAAACACAGTGATACGTGGCTTTCTATGGTTTCTGTTATTCTTAGTTTAGATTACGGAATTTCCATCTCTTACCATTTTGTCTGTACCTCCCCGCCAATTATAATAAGCGGTGCTCTTATTAATATTATATTGAAAGGAATGTAAAACCGGCAGAGAAAATTAATCAGTATTCAAATCATAATCATGTTCAGAAATCAGCAAGTTGAGATCCAGAGTTGTTATTCTATAAAAACTACATCAAAATTGAATAGTAGAAAGGAGACTTACATTAGTGAGGACTCTACCAAGAGCATCAACAGAAAAGGCATGAAAAGGATCCTGAAGAATCAAATCCATGGAAGAAGGAGTTGAATAAGTGGACAAGATAGCCATTGAAGAAGAAGAAGAAGAAGAAGGAGGAGCATAATCATATTGTAAGTTGGAAGAAAAAGGAAGAAGAGAATGGGGAGAAAAAGGGAAATAATCAATGAAAAGCCTAATAACCCAAACGCTAAACCAAGTCATCAACATAAGCATGAACTTGAAATGATCCCTTGGCTTCCATCTGTATGAACTCTCTATTTTCAGGTTTGAAGCAACTGAGACAAGTGATTTTGCTGCAACGTCAACAGTAGACATGAACACAGAATTCAACAACCTGGATCTCGATGGTTTTGTTTTGTAAGAATACTCAAGAGCCATGCTTTTTTTTAGTTGGATTGTGTTTGCTTTCTAACCCAACAATATATTATATACTCATTTCTTTAGGCGGTAACCTTTCTTTTGTTGTTATCCATTTTCCCTGTTCGGTTGCCAGCGTAACCTTATTTTACTTGTCTACGTGCTCATTTTGTTTCTTACAAATGTTTCACTCTGCCAACAAAAATATAATAATAAAAAATGAATTAAGGATGCACTAAGAGGTTGAGATATACTCTAATAGAGAACATGGATAGGTTATTGGTGGTTTGAGGAGCCATTAAGAGACTGTTAGAGTTGATTTTTAATTCTTTCTCTTCAAATTTTAACTTAAGAGTCAAAATTAAGAGACTGTTGAAGACGCTCTAGTTAGAAACAACAAGGGTTGTCTTGAGAATGGGATGGAGGTGCCTCTGTCCAAGGTCCAAGGGAAGGATGGACCCAAAAACAATAATATAGAAATTAAATTTTAAAAGATGCAACGTTTACGGTAAATAATCCTAGGTCTAAATAAATCGCAACACACATCTAGGCACAAGGAGAGAGAGGTTCTATATTAGAAGAGTGCAAATCTCTGTTAAGGTCTTTAAATAACGTTAGTGTCAATTTTATCAACCGCTATGCGAATAGTGTAGTTCATGAGCTTGCTTGAGCTGCATACTCTATGTCAGGACTGATGGAATGGTCCTTAAGACCTCCTAATTTTATTTGTTCTATATTATATCCTAATTTTCATTAATGAAATTTTTTTTATTAAAAAATATTCTTTTTTTAATCGAAATAAATATAATTTCTAGACCTAAACAATTACAACACACATATATGACTATATTTTCTTATAATATTTTTTCGCATTTGATGCACATAATGTTTTTCAGAGATGAAAATGTTGCAAATGATTTTGTCAAAATTATCGATATCTACATTTCAAATTCATGAGTTTGTCAAAGAAATAGATTGTCATCCAAAAGTTTTAATTGCTTTTCGAATTATTCTAATTATGCTAGTTACTGTTGTATCTTTTGAAGTTAAAATTATGGAAAAACTATTTGAGATCATCAACGTCATGGAAAATATTAAATGGTTTAACAATTTTATGTATTAAGAGAAATATGTTAGAATATATTGTAGACACCAATTTTTAGTGATTCTTTATCTAGAAATGCTCGTATATAATGTTTTGTATGAGGAACGAAGTACTTAATACAAAATAAAATGTTTATTTATATGAACATGAATGTTTTTATTAGATCATTCACAAGCATAATAAAAAAGTATCATTTTTAAATAATTTTTTTATACAATTTTTTTCTACTTTATTTTTTATTTATACGTATTTATTAGAATCTTCATTTTCTACCTCATTTTTAAACCTCTAAAATTTCAGAACCGGTCCTAAAAATAAAGTATAGACCCTCTCGTCGTTTGCAGTTCTTCAGCTTTAAGTCATCACCACCTAAAGAAGGTGGGTATAATGATTTACTTGTGGCATAGGAAAGCATATAACAAAGAGACAGCCAAGCCAACGCCTGCCTGCGCCTCTCTGGTTCCGTTTCAATCTTTGCTAAGTATTTTGCATAAATTGATTTATTACGTCAAATTTTTTTAATACATATATGAATGACGAAAGATCCTGAAAATTATAAATGCTGCTGCTCATTATTTGATATAACATTAGATAGTTGATTATTTAATATATTATATTTGCTTAATACATCATTTCCCCTTCAACTTGTCAAGAAAGATTAATTGTTCCTAAACTTTCAAAGCATTTCAATAGCATTTTAACTTATATAAAATATACAGTTAGTGTTATCATGGAACCGATTAAACTAAAAGCTCGAACTGATAGTTAAGGCCCAATCATATATCTTATATTAATCTCCAACACACCTCCACACGTAAATGCCCATTGGGCTTGCAGCGTGGACAACACATGCCCATCCCGTCTTGTGTTTTTATTAATAAAACACATGGCGGGATGGGCCTGTATTGTGCACGCTGCAAGCCCAATGGGCATTTGAGTGTGGGGGTGTATCGAGATTAATATAAGATATATGATTGGGCCTTAACTAAAAGCTCGAGCTTTTAGTTCAATCGGTTCCATGACATGGTATCAGAGCCTCTAGGACCAAACGGTCGAGGGTTCGAGTCCCGGCAACCTCATTAATTTGTGGAATTAAAACACATGGCGGGATGGGCCTGTGTTGTGCACGCTACAAGCCCAAGGGGCATTTGCGTGTGGGGGTGTGTCGGAGATTAATATAAGATCTATGATTGGGCCTTAACTATAAGTTCGAGCTTTTAGTTCAATCGGCTCCATGACATGGTATCAGAGCCTCTAGGACCAAACGGTCGAGGGTTCGAGTCCCGGCAACCTCATTAATTTGTGGAATTAAAACACATGGCGGGATGGGCCTGTGTTGTGCACGCTACAAGCCCAAGGGGCATTTGCGTGTGGGGGTGTGTCGGAGATTAATATAAGATCTATGATTGGGCCTTAACTATAAGTTCGAGCTTTTAGTTCAATCAGTTCCATGACATGGTATCAGAGCCTCTAGGACCAAACGGTCGAGGGTTCGAGTCCCGTCAACCTCATTAATTTGTGGAATTAAAAACACATGGCGGGATAGGCCTGTGTTGTGCACGCTGCAAGCCCAAAGGGCATTTGCGTGTGAGGGTGTGTTGGAGATTAATATAAGATATATGATTGGGCCTTAACTATAAGTTCGAGCTTTTAGTTCAATCGGCTCCATGACATTTGCGTGTGGGGGTGTGTTGGAGATTAATATAAGATATATGATTGAGCCTTAACTATAAGTTCGAGCTTTTAGTTTAATCGGTTCCATGACATGGTATCAGAGCCACTATGACCAAACGGTCGAGGGTTCGAGTCCCGACAACCTCATTAATTTGTGGAATTAATAAAACACATGGCGGGATGGGCCTGTGTTGTGCACGCTGCAAGCCCAATGGGCATTTGCGTGTGGGGGTGTATCGGAGATTAATATAAGATATATGATTGGGCCTTAACTATCAGTTCGAGCTTTTAGTTCAATCGGTTCCATGACAAGTGTAACACCCTGATTCAATACCATGTAGATATTGTACGCTCTAGCCCAAATCCAGCACCTTGGACCGCACAACTTTAAAACGCGTCTATATGTATTGGATTCACATCTTACTAATAAGCCCCAATCACTCCCTCTCCATTTCCGATGTGGGATTCAGTTCATTCCTGCCCCATCGTCATCCCTTAGGACCGCTCATTGCTCAGGCCTTCTACCCCGGCGCCACCCACTCCGGACCGGGTCGTTACAGGCCCACCAGCTTCCGCCTGGTTCGAGTCGGCTCTGATACCAATTGTAACACCCTGATCCAATACCATGTAGATATTGTACGCTCTGGCCTTAAATGTAACCCTCGTCTCGGGTCACATTAAAAACACTCCGAAATCCAAGGAATTATCATAATTTCATGCAAACAACAACACAATCAAATAAAGCCTCCTTATTTATTATTGTCTATCAAAAATCAATATTCAAAAGGTTCAATAACCAATAAAACAATGTAATCGATCAACAAAAATTCACTTAATCTAAACAAAGTAATCCACTTCAACAATATATTAAATCCTAATAAATGTCCATAAAATTTCTAATGAGAATGAGACGCTTGTGCTGGCCAGTCTGAATGCAGGGTAAACCTGAAAATCTAGCAAATAGAAGAACTTCTGAACCTAGCATGAAAATTTCAACATGGCAATTAATTAATTAATTTCATGCATCTTAACTTAACATTTAGTAAATCAAACAATCAAGCATCAATCAAGAATAAGATATGAACGTATCATCTCGTATGTGACTTGATTTATCTGAAACAATAAAATTATAATTTATTATCTTTATTTTTAAGGGCCCAGCTAGACCTAAGTGAAATATACTCAATGGTCTCATGGTTAACAATATTCCAACATAGGCATACGCTAAACGTACCCTTTCAACCTCATAATGATTATCTCAATAATACGATATTGCTATCGTCCCCAGTTTCAGGACACAGTACAAGCTCAATAACACCCTACCCAGGTGCCTGTGGTCACAGTTATCAATAAACCTCCAGACCATTGAATATACTCACTCAAGCTAACTATTTATGTTTTCTACTAACTCAGATATAAACCAAGACAATTCCATAATTCTTAATTTTCTGAACTCATATTCATTCCCGTTCTACCATGGTATCATTTCACGGCTAATTACCTCACTAGGTAAATAGATGAGTAACACCATTTCAAAAGAAACAAAACATTATATTGATAAATCTAACCATAGAGATAACATTTGAAACTCCAATATCAAATCACGATTTATATAAATAAAGTACCCATCAAATGATAATCATATACTCAACATACATTTAATTATGATATAACAACACATTAATAGACACTCACATATATATATATATATATAAACATAAACAATTAAGTTTACCTCTCGTCTCAAACACTAATTAATTTCTTCGGGTTCTAACTGACTCATTACTGGCTCCCCGGAGTTTCGCCGGAACGTGGTGGTCAGTCGCCGAAAGTTCGTCGGAGATACCGGAATCGCGAACCGAGACTATCACGAGATAAGCAACGATCAGGGGAGTCTAAAAGTATGCTCCTTTCACTATTAAGATCGTCTAAAGTGTCGAGATCTAACACTTTACCGGTGAAAAATGCTCATTCCGGCTACCACACTTTTTTTTGTCAGAAAAATATCAATAGTAGTCTTAAAATTTTCTTCACGAAATAAGAAATTTAATAGTATAATTTTTGTTTAAAAAGGTGGCCGGAATAAAAAGTTATAAAGGAAAATATAAATAAAGAAAATAAGAAAAAGGAAGGGAGATGAAGCAGGTATTTGGTTTTCATTCCCCAAAACCTGAAATCGCACCCTACTCCTACTGTAACTAAAACTCAAAATTAATAATTAATAATTAATAATAATAATAATAATAATAAATATAAAATAGTAATAATTAATAATTCAAATTCATCCAGTTATGGATAATAACAATAATAATTAATTAATTAATTAATTAATTAATGGGTACATATAATAAATTTTTTTTTATATAAATTTCAATTTGTAATGTTATAATTATAATATATTATGATTTTTATTTTGTAAAAATACCCTCTATAAAATTACGGATGTTACAGTTAGCCTTTTAAATTTGCATGAATTGTAATAAAGAGTTAGTTAAATATAGAAGATGTATTACACACGTCTTAAAAAAAAAGTAAAACGACCAAATCGGATATACAGTTCTAATATTAGAGAAAACAAGTTTTAGAGTTGAGCAAACAATAACTTTTTTTTAAATTTATTTTGTAAATTATGTAATGACATTTTAAATGTGTCATGCAACTTACTTTTTTGCAAATGAGTGATTAATTGATTACATTTTACGTAATTTTAGAAGACTAACTGAACATTTTATGCAAGTTGAAGAGCAATGAGGACACTATAAAAGTTCAGTGGACCAATCAACATTTTTGAACAAGTTGAGGAGACAAATGATATATTAAACCTATTATATTTGTTATAATTTTTTTATTATTTTCTTTGATAATAATGTTATTGCTGTTAAAGAAAAACTTTAGCTCTTCAAAAAAAAACCTATTATTTTTTAACACTATTGTTAATATGATATATAAAAAATAAAAAGTACATATTTTCAACATTATGCTACATCACGTGGAATGAAATAAGATACATTGTCCAAATAAGATATGGCAAAGGAAGTTGAATGAGAAGGATCCGCCAACTAATCTCATTTAACGTATATCCGCATCGTATCATTTCTGAACAGTTTCAAAAGAAACCAAGGTACACTGCAATTACCACCATTAAAGATAGTAGTCGGGGTACTAAAATGACATTCAATGACCGTTAAAAGTATTAATGACGTGATTGTTCAGATATAGTATCATTAATGATAAAAGGTTACAAAAATATATATAAATACTCTGACTCCAATGTATTCTAAGTATGCTCACTAATTCTCTTAAAGCTCTTGTGAGTTGTCCTTATTCTCAAACAATATACTGACTTTGGCATTGGAGTGTCCCCCGTCGATCTCAACAACACCTCACAGGGAAGAGATTTCGGCCAAGGAAATTTACACAATTATCAACTGGTGCGATGGGCGTGGAGCTCTGAGTAAAATATAGTTTAACCACGAATAAATATGTCATTTGATGGACTACCAAATCCCCCCACTACTGAGATTACTATTATACCCACTACGAGGATTAATGTTGTACCCAGCACTGATGCCGTCATAATGGAAAATTTGCATGATGCTTCTCCACGTACATCCATGAATGAAGTTGGAATGGTCGTGGCGACTCACATGAGTCAACAGGCAGGAGATCGCATAATTGCGATATTTGGAGAACTAGTTGAGAGACTTGTGGCATGTGCCCAAACTCACAACCGTACCCCAGCAACTGCGCAACTTGGAGATGTGTTTCTTGGATCCGGAAGTGCGTGTCCACACTCAATACTAAGCGAACACCTCTCCACTAGTGTACTACCTATTCTCCAAAGAGGAGAGATCCTGGGATCCATAGCAGACTTTTCTTCGCTCATACCTCCAAGAGTCATGAATCCTCCATTAGCTCGAAATACCGAATCAACGATTGGTCAAACTAGGTTTATTGATCGACCCATCCGAAGGGAGCTTTCCGGGAATCCAACGAGGTCAGAAATTTCGTGAGAGTTATAGCAATTTGGTCTGGTCACAAGATAAGGTTTATCTCAGAATAGAGATTGGCCAAATCATAACCTCATAATCAGGTCCCAATCCATGACTATTTTACTCCCCAACCTGCTAGCATGGGAGGAACAAAAGATGAGATGGATAAACGAGTGCTGGATTGGCTAGATATGGATACTTGACAAATATGCAAACTCTGTCATATAGAGTTTTTCTTTTCACATTGTGAATCGTAAGCTATGAGAGAGATCGAAGGTTCAGACCTCCCATCTTACCACAATACAAAGGAGAAGGCAATCTAGAGGCCCATATGCAAGTCAATATAAAGAATTGATGGAAATGAAGGGATAATATGTAGAGTTTTCTCAACTACCCTCAGGGGACCAGTGTTTGACTGATTCCAATCTTTTTCTCTAGGATCAATTGATGGATGGGAGCAGCTAAACCGTGAACTTTGTGCTAAATTTGCCGAATGTATTCCTCCGACAGTAGCCTATAGAATATTGTATGATTTGGTATAAGGCAAAGATCAACCTCTAAGGTAATATATTACTATGCGTACAGATCACATGAGTTGATCTCAATACCACCATAGAAGTTATGATCTAAAACACCGCCTATGAAAGACTAAGAGAAGATCTAGTTACAAATCACCCTTGGAACTCTCATGGAGCTGATTGACATGTCCAAAAAATTTATTGACTTAGATGATGTAAAGAGAGAAAGAAGAGCAATGTTAGAAAGCCGAAGGGGTGGGAATAAATAGAAAGAAGTCCCTCGAGATACGCCTCCAAATAACAAATGAAACATCCGAGAAAGACCAATATATTTGAATGCTCAAAAGAGAGAGAGAGATCCTTATGTGGATCGAGAAAAGCCAATATAAATGGGACATCCAATATCCCGTCACCAAGGGTGGGGAGAACGTCGGACGAAACTCCAAAGCATACTGCCAATTTTACAGAATCAAGGGCCATAATACAAAAGCTTGTTGGGAGTTGTCAAAAGAAATAGAGTGGCAAGCAAAAGTCAGATCCTAAAAATAAGTTAAAAGGCGTTATAAACGTCATAGTTGGTGGACCAGGATATCAGCCTCCGGTTAAAAGAACCAAGACATCTCCACGGTCTGACAGTAAGAAATATTCCCTTAATCGTCCATTCACCGAATCAGGAAACGCTATCTCCCCACATGTGGATGCTCGAGTAATAGCCATGACCATTAAAGGATGGGATATGAAGCGAGTGATGATTGACACCGCAAGTTCTTGTAATGTTATCACTTAGAGGGGCATTCGCCAAATTAAAAGTAGATCCGATACGAATCGAACCTACATTCGTAGAAATATTAGGAGTGACCGGACATATGATACAAACCGATGCCCAAGTAATGCTGGAATGCAAGATAGAGGATGAGAACCAGGCCTGGAAAGGTGATTTAGAATTCTTTATCATGGATGGATAATTGGCGTATAATATCATCCTGGGGATGCCATTCCTTTCAGAAACTGAAGCTCTAGTCTCCATTCGACATTTGGTGATCTATATCCCCACTTGTAAAGGCGGAGTCATGATAAAAGGAAGCCAAAAAGTGGCACAAGAAACTTACTCTGCATCACTATCGATACGCCCACAAGGAAAAGAAAAGAAGAGGAAGATGAACCAATTACCATAGTTCTTAGTGAAATAGAACGACTAATAATAGCCACTGGGAAGAAAGTGAAGATATCCAATTGGTAAGAGATACTGAGAGAACATCTACTTGGTTCATGTCTTCTTGAGACGACTGAAATAATTCGTATCAGTTGAAGGTCGTAATGGTTTGCTAGAACCCACTTACACTCAGTGGCCTTTGGTCCACGACTGACTGAGGATGGATCCCTAGGATCGTGCATACACAACTGCTTGGATGAAGCTTAAGTAATAAATACATGTTATGTATTTAATCAGATAAGAACAGGTTAATTAATTGCTAATTGGTTATTTATTAAATAACAAGTTAACCAAGTTAGTTTAGGAAATTGATTATAGTCGATTAATAAACTTTCTAATATAATTAATTGATCAATTGATTAATTAGATTACGTTGGGTAACTTATTAATGAAATTGATAATTCAATTAAATTCTTTAGGGTCTTAATTATAAAAGTTAGTTATTCTAATTGACTAATTGATGTCAATTGAATTAAATAAATTCTCTTGGAAATTTACTTATGAGATTGAAGTAATTGAGGGTCAATTTGAATTAACTGAATCATTAAAAACCTAATTTGAGAAAGTATATTAAGGCTCCTAAAAGAATCAACCCTAACCGTAACACACTAATGCAAATTTTGGCCAACACTAATTAGAGCATCCCCTTGCTCTATTTAGCAACTGTTCTTACTCGGCTAGCACCGGCTCATCCCGAAAGCGTTGGTGCACGTGACTCTAGAGATATAACCCGTAAGTTCTAATCTATTATTAGAAAAAGGTTTTTAAAGTTTAATCTATGGCAATCTAACACGATCGAACGGATTCTAGAAAATTTAAACGGTAGTTTTCCGCTGCACTTCGTTTTGATTTCTATGATGAATCCCCGATAACTATAACAACTATTGTTTTATAAGAAAAACAATAAAAAAATTAAGAACAAAATAACTAGTACATATAAAAAATATTATTATTCACAGCCAATTCGGGAGGAACACCTCACAAGTTTATGGGTTCACTTTCTTCACAACCTCGAAAGGATCATTTTGTTGAGGTTGAAGCATGCTACTCGTTATGCTTGAAAACCTCTCTATGCTTAAGTATACTAGAACTTCATCCAAACTAGAAATTGTAAATTTCCCCGTTGCTTATCCTCTTTAGCATTCATCTTGGCATTTTTTTTCCATTTTTTCCCAACATCAAATGAAATATCTCGACGAAACTTGTCGATCCACTCATTAGCTATCGTATAAACACTCTTTATAGTCCCATATTGTTTTGAGTATACCAATCGTAGACTTCCGTACTATTCTCTTCATTAACTCGATACTATTCACAATCTTCTTCCACTCGTAGCCGACATCAAATAGAATGTCTTGACGATACTTGTCAACCCACTTCTTAGCAATCCGGAAAACACTCTTTGAAGCTCTCACATTGCTTTGAGTTGACCATCCTCGAACTTCATCCTTCTTTTCACTAACGCGTATTCTATTCACAACCTTACTGATACCAAATGATGCAAAGAGGGGTTGAGAGAAAGAAAATAATGAAGGTTTTGATCCTAAACCAACGAAGAATTCTCAAGCTCAACATCAATCAGTTGAAACCCCCAATTTTATGAGTAATAACTTGAAGGAGTTGCAAAATCCCTAATTCTTAGGTATAAACCTTGACTCTAAAAAAGAGAGATCTGAAATTGATTTGATAAAGATGGTAGCTACATCTTACAAAACAATGTAGGTAAAATTACTTAAAACACAGTTACAAAATAATAAAGGGAGGTTAAAACAGTCAAAAGCATAAAGTAAATGGAGGGGGGACTAAACAAGAATTTAATCAAATGGAAAGAAAATGTTTAGCTGGAAAACCAGATGTCGGCCTTAGCTGAAGTTAGAGAATGTTTTTGTCATGGAACCGATTGAACTAAAAGCTCGAACTAATAGTTAAGGTCCAATCATAAATCTTATATTAATCTCCGACAGTTTCTAATTTTTCATCTTAATCTAAAATAAGGCATTCCCACACCCTTAACAGAAATTGACTGTTCCCATTGCTTCGCTTTGAGTCCAGTTGACTTGATTTCTCCCGATTACCTGTTTTATTAATTTCGATCAACTTGATACCCTCATCATGATCAAAGAACCTTCAATTCTCTAGTGGAACGATGAGTCAGATTATGATTCAGAGATTCCATCCAAATTAAGGTTTCAGGTTCTAGCTTCCAAGAAATTCAGTTTTTTCAACCGAGTTGAGTTGAGATCAGTTCCACTGTAATATAATGCTTCAAGACGATCAAGAAATTCCCAAGGGCACTACCTCCAAAACCTTTTGACTTTTCTAGAGATCAACAATCTTCAACTGCTGATAGCTCCAAAACTTTCATTAGCATTCAACACCCCATAGAAAATTAAAGACAGATCCACAAGTTAAGTAGAGCCAACAATGTATATCTTATCAAGCGAAGCTATGAATTTAAAGAATTTCCATGCCAACAACAACAATTCTAGTCCATAGAAACTCTGTGATTCTCATCTAAAGAAAAGCTCAGGGGCGTTATTTTACAGTTAAAGAGATCTTCCATGTTGGTGATGGTAGAAACAAGAATATATATAGAACATCCAAATTCTGTTTGTTTGACTAGATGTTAATTAACATGAGAGAAAGATTTGTTCGGCTTTGAAAGAAACAAAAGTATGAATTCAATATCAAACTCTTAACTCACGCATTAAACAAAGCAAAATACATGGATGAAGTAAGCATTATTTTCCAAAGGCCAAACAAGCAACACCTTTTCAAAATACGCCCATTTAGAGCTAAGATGATAGGATGTTTTTAACAAATTTCATAAAGTAGTACTTAAGATCAACTCGATACACATGGATCATACCTTGGTGTTGAATGGTGCAAGATATAATCTTCTTCAATGCTATACATCCCTATCCCTTTCCCTTCCACTTTCAATGTCTGAAATGCATACACCTGCTACGCCACCATACCTGATTAGCTCTTTAACACTTGAGGAAGTCCTGGCGTCTCCCAACAACTTAAGTATTGCATCTTTTAGGATTGCATACTTTTTATCAACCAAATTTGGAAATTTTTCCTTATCAACCATCTTTTTCAGTATCTCAAATGCCAGAGGGAGTTTGAAATCGGCAACTAAGCAACTTACTAAACTTGTATAGGTGTAAGTGTCAGGTTCCATTTCTTTCTCTTCCATATCACGAAAATGAATCAGAGCTGCTTCCGCCCTACCACACTTGCAAAGACCATGAATAAAAGCCATGAAAGCAACTCTATTAGGAAAACATTCTTTTCTCCACATTTCATTCCATAGCATGACAGCATCATCAGCTCGTCCTGCTTTACATAACCCATCTATTAAAGTAGTGTATGTAACGACATTAGGTTCAGTTTCCTTTTCCTTTGCAGACATACTGGAAAGACAAAGCAGGGCCTCATTCATCAAACCATTTTTGCAGTAACCATCTATAAGCAAATTATATGTAACCACCGATGGCACAAGACCCTTTCTCAACATCTCATTGAAAAGATTTTGAGCTTCAGCAATTCTTTGGGACTTGAAAAGGCCTTTTATGAGGATGTTGTAAGCAACCACATCTGGACGATGGCCACGAGCACAAATGTCTTGAAACAGCTTGAAAGACTGATCTATTTCTTCAATTTCAATGAAACCATCTAATAATGCAGAATAGGCAATTATATCTGGTAGAAAACCTTCTTTCAACATATCAGCAAGAAATATGGAAGCTTCCATGGCCTTCCCATGTTTACACATTTTGTTTACCAGCAAGGTGTAATGTTTTACCCAAGGCTCATGACCATGTACACGCATCTTCTTTACCATATCAATAGCTCCAGAAATGTTGCCTCTCCTGCATAGGCAACCGAATATAGAGTTGAGAGTAAATTGGGTTGGATCAAACCCAGACTCTTCCATTTCTCTCAAAAGCTCATAGCTTTCCTCTAATCTATCAGAATTGCATAGTCCATCTATTAAGTTATTATAAAGTAGTAAATCTCGATTACAATCAATTCGAGCCATATCCTGAAAGAGGCAAAGAGCCAAGTTCAACTTCCTAGCCTGTATCAAACCATTAATAACGATACTAAAACTGGTAGTATCACATTTATATACAAGGTTACTGTGGCATCCATTTCCCAACATTGCCTGAAGAAGCTTGTAAGCTTTATCTATGAAGCCAGTGTTAACAAGAGAATTCAAAAGGGAATTGCAAAGCAAAGTCTGATCTATATCTGTGTACTTGTGGATTTCATCTATTACGCGAGCTAATTCAGCTTCAGGAAAGGCCAATATTAGCTTAGTAACTATTCTAACATCAGGTTGAATGTTGAAGGTCTTCATTTCTGAAAACAGGGACAAAGCTTTTTCAAATTGTTTATTTGTGCAGAGGCCTCCAATGAGCACATGATATAGTGAAATATCAGGAGCGATATCGTAGTTGGTCATCATATAAAACAATTGGAGAGCCTTGTCTAGTCTGGAGTGCTTTGCAAATCCATTAATCAAATTGCAAAAAGTCTTCTCATTCAATCTAATATTTTGGTCTTCCATCATTTTAATAAACTCGAACGCCTTATCCACCTCACCCCACATGCTAAAAGACATGACCAAGATAGAGAATACGTGCGCATCAATCCAGCCACGGCTATGAATCTCATTAAAAATACCTAAAGCTTCATCGAACTTCCCCTCGTTACAATAAGCCTGTAGCACAGGTGTCAACGTGTACTTACTGAATTCGCATCCTTGATCACGCATTTCTTTCAGTTTCATTTCGAGCAAACCAAAAGAAGTAGGCTTGGACCTACAAATAGCTTCTAACAAACAATTATAAGTATAACTATTGGGCACACAAATGCCCATCCTTTTCGCTTGATCAAATAACAAATTAGCTTCATCAACCAATCCTACACTACCCAAACACCTAATCAAGAAACCAAGAGAGCCAGGAGTGATTGAACACCGAGAATTCAAGATATCAAAGGATAAGGCTTTCAGTGAGGCATTTTGTCGAGCACGTGATAGGATGGAGGCCATGACATTGTAAGTATATATGTTATGCTTATAGCCATATACATATTGGGTTGATGCCCAAGTGAAGAAGATGTGAGCTATTTTCCAGTTATTCAACGAATTTAACACAGATTCAACAACTTTGGTATTTAGCAGCGGAGCCAGATTCTTCAATTTGGGGTTTTCTGGGGAAAATGGTTGTTTGGAGAAGATGGAAGTGAGATCATTGGTAATACGGGTGATATCTGGAGGAAGCGCCGAGAGGTTCTTAACGGAAATAGATCGTGGGTTGCAGTTGCAGAGGATATGCTTCGTTATTTTCAACATTGCTAACCTCTAATTATTTTTTCTACTTTCCACTCTTTATTACAGCTAACTTTGAAATGCATTTGCCAATGGAGGTAAGCTAACTCACTTATGATTTTATATATATAAAAGAGATTCAGTATATATGTATATTTTGGTGCGACAAGCATTATTATATGAGAAAGACCAATTTTATAATTAACTAACATGGTGACAAATTCATAAATAAAATGAAATAGAAAATTATTTTATTTCTTTTCTTTAAAATGTAATTTTCCGACTTTTCCAACCTCGTTTTTCAAAAACTTTTATACCGTTGGACTCGTCTTAATTAGACGGTCATTTTAAGATCCTATAAGCTCAGTCAAAAAAAATTCTGGTTAACAGAATCCGGCGATCTATTTTTCTGTGAGAAAACAATGCCCAGAAAATTTTCAAAAAATTCCAAAAAATGTAAAACATCATTCCGAGAAACTTTAATTCTTGACTCAAAGTGAGATTCCTTTTAGTTTAGTCCCAAATCAATGGAATCCGATGAGAAAACAGAAAGTGCCCAGAAAATTCTCAACAAATTCCAAAAAATGTAGAACATTATTCTGAGAAACTTTAATTATTGGGTTGAAGCAGGATTTCTTACGGTTTAGTCTCAATAAAACAATTTCCTTAATTTTATCCATTTTACATGTTTCAACAATTTATTGAGTCAAAACCATAAGCAATCTCGTTTTGAGCCAAGAATTAAAGTTTCTTAAAATGATGTTCTACATGTTTTGGAATTTTTTGATAATTTTCTGGACACTTTTTGATCATACCTTTCAGCACTATGTGTTGAAATATTTTGTTGGAACAATGAGTATTCTGTTAGAACAATATAACTATTCTGTTGAAAAATTGGTACACTGTTTGAAACAATTGGTACACAGATTTATTATGTTGGAAAAATATAAGAATTAGAATTCTTTTCTAAATAATATAACTAATATAAATTTGAAGATATTATATTAAATACTAAAAAATAAAAATAAAATCGAAGACATCGATAATAAAATTGATTTGAAACAATTGGTAAACTGATTTATTATGTTGGAACAATATAAATATTATGCTGGAATAATATAACTATTTTGTTGGAAAATTGGTACGCTAATTTATTCTGTTGGAACAATATAAGTATTATGTTGGAACAAATGGTATACGGATTTGGAACAAATGGTACATTGATTTGGAACAATTTCGTACACTGTCGGAACAATGTAAGTAGGACAAAAAATGTATCCAGAAAATTATCAAAAAATTTCAAAACATGTAAAACATCATTTTAAGAAACTTTAATTCTTGGCTCAAAGCGAGATTCCTTACGGTTTTGATCCAACAAATTGTTGAAGCATGTAAAATAGATAAAATTAAGGAAAACGTTTCATTGGGACTAAATCGTGAGAAATCCCGCTTTAACCCAAGAATTAAAGTTTCTCAGAATAATGTTTTACATTTTCTAGAATTGTTTGAGAATTTTCTGGGCACTTTTTTTCTCACCGGAAAACGCCCACCCGGATTCCGTTCACCGGAAATTTTTTTACCTGAGCTTCATGGATCTCAAAATGACCGTCTAATTTAGACGAGTCTAATAGTATAAATTTTTTGAAAAACAAGGTTAGAAAGGTAGAGAAAATGTATTTTAAAGAAAAAAATAAAATAATTTTCTCTATCATCTCTTTCCTTTTATTTACAAATTTGTCGCATTGCCTTTTTTAATTATCATCAAAACTACGTAATTTTGTTATGTCACACAATAAGATCCTTGCTACACCTAGACCCCTTGTCGCTATATATATATATATATATATATATATATGAGAGATCAGGTGTAACACATTTCTTATGGTGTGACAAACCTTATTGTGTGACAAGGACCAATTTTGTAATTAACCAGGAGAAAGTGGTAAATTTGTAAATAAAAAGAAAGAGAAAATTGTTTTATTTTTTTCTTTAAAATGTATTTTCCCAACTTTTTCTACCTCGTTTTTCAAAAACTCTTATACCATTGGATTAGACGGTCATTTTAAGATCCCAGAAGCTCAGGTAAAAAAAATTCTGGTGGATAGAATCCGTCGATTTGTTTTTTTTTTTTGTGAGAAAAAAATGACCAAAAAATTTTCAATAAATTTCAGAAAATGTAAAACTTCATTCTGAGAAACTTTAATTCTTGACTCAAAGTGAGATTCCTTACGGTTTAGTCCCAAATCAACGGATTCCGGCGATTAGGTGAGCGTTTTCCGGCTAGAAAACAGAAAGTATCCAGAAAATTCTCAAGACATTCCAGAAAATGTAAAACATTATTTTGAGAAACTTTAATTCTTGAGTCGAAGTAGGATTTCTTACGGTTTAGTCCCAATAAAATAATTTCCTTAATTTTATCCATTTTACATGCTTCAACAATTTATTGGGTCAAAACCGTAAGAAATCTCATTTTGAGCCAAGAATTAAAGTTTCTTAAAATGATGTTTTACATATTTTAAAATTTTTTGATAATTTTCTGATCACTTTTTGGTCTTACTTTTCAGCACTATGTGTTGCAATATTTTGTTGGAACAATATAACAATTATGTTGGAACAATATAAGTATTCTGTTGGAACAATATAACTATTCCGTTGGAACAATATAATTATTCTGTTGGAAGAATATAAGAATTAGAATTATTTTCTAAATAATATAACTAATATAAATTTGAAGATACTATATTAAATACTAAGAAACAAAAATGAAATTGAAGACATAGATAATAAAATTGATTTTGAACAATTGATAAACTGATTTATTATGTTGGAACAATATATGTATTATGCTGGAATAATAGAACTATTTTGTTGGAAAAATCGGTACGCTGATTTATTCTGTTGGAACAATATAAGTATTATGTTGGAACAAATGATACACTGATTTGGAACAATTTCGTACACTGTCGGAACAATGTAAGTAGGACAAAAAATGTGCCCAGAAAATTATCAAAAAATTCCAAAACATGTAAAACATCATTTTAAGAAACTTTAATTTTTGGTTCAAAACGAGATTCCTTACGGTTTTGACCCAATAAATTGTTGAACATGTAAAATGGATAAAATTAAGGAACAAGTTTTATTGGGACTAAACCGTAAGAAATCTCGCTTCGTTCCAAGAATTAAAGTTTCTCAGAATAATGTTTTATATTTTCTGAAATTATTTGAAAATTTTCTTGGCACTTGTTTTTCGTCAGAAAACGCCCACCCGGATTCCGTTCACCGGAATTTTTTTTACTTGAGCTTCAGGGATCTTAAAATGACCGTCCAATTTAGACGAGTCTAATAGTATAAAAAAATTTGAAAAACGAAGTTAGAAATGTCGGAAAAATGTATTTTAAAGAAAAGAAATAAAACAATTTTTTTCTATCCTCTCTTTCCTTTTATTTACAAATTTGTCATCTTGCCATTTTCAATTATCATCAAAACTACGTGGTTTTGTTATGTCACACAATAAGTTCATTGTCACATCCTAACCCTCCAATGGTGAAAACCACACTAAGTAAAGGTACTTTGTAAAAAACAAAGTAACCATAGCGGGCACCCCTAACCCTTTATCTCTCTCTCTCACACACACACATATATATATATATATATATAGGGGAAGGATCAAGTGAGAACACTGCTTAGATGAGAACCACCTAAAACTACGTAGTTTTGAGTGAAAATTTTAATAAAAAAATACTAATATTGCTGGGGTTTGAACCCTGGCCTTCTCACTTACACTCCACACTGCTTACCACTAAGCCATTTACTTTCCTTGTGTATTTTGCCGCGCGCTGATTAATATATCAATGCTCTTGTAGCTTCTATTGTTTAATATTTGATGCATGCACTTATTAATATTGATTAAATTCGCATATAATAAAAAAACAAATGTGCATAATAATTAATTATTAATAGAAAAAAAAACCAAGAACATGCTCTAATTTCTTATTTATTTAATTCCTATATATTTTTGTAATTTATGTTTTAAATTGTTAAGGACGATGTTCTAAATATTGTTACATATGTTCTAAACTTTATAATTTGTGTTCTAAAAATTAAGATAATGTTTTAAAAAAATAGTAAATATATGGGCCATTTTTTTGTTCAAAAAAAAAACTCACATTCTAAATAACATAACGTATGTTCTAAAAAACATAACATATGTTCTAAAGTTTATAGTTTGTGTTCCAAAAATTAAGTATAATTTTCTAAAAAAAGCAGTAGATATCTGGATCGTTTTTTCACTTGTTCTACAATATAATTTATAACTCATGTTCGAAAAAACATAACATGTGTTCTAAAAAACATAACGTATGTTCTAAAAAATATGTCGTACGTTCTAACTTCATAGTTCGTGTTTTAAAAGTTAAAATATATGTTATAACGTATGTTTTAAAAAAATATATAGTTTGTGTTCTAAAAATTAAGTATAATGTTCTAAAAATCAGTAGATATCTCGATCGCTTTTTCATTTGTTCTATAATATAATTTATAACTCATGTTCGAAAAAACATAACACATGTTCTAAAAAACATAACGTATGTTCTAAAAAATATGTCGTACGTTCTAAACTTCATAGTTCGTGTTTTAAAAGTTAAAATATATGTTCTAACGTATGTTTTAAAAAATATATTTTCTTATATAACATAAATTACAAAAATATAAAGGAATTAAATAAATAAGAAATTGGAGCATGTTTTTGGATTTTTTTCTATTAATAATTCATTATTATGGACATTTTCTTTTTTTTTTTGACATTTTTTTTTGACATTTTCTTTTTATTAATAATTCATTATTATGCAAATTTCTTTTTTTTTCTATTAATAATTTATTATTATGCACATTTAATCAATATTAATAAGTGTATGCATCAAATATTAAACAATAGAAGCTACAAGGGCATTGATATATTAAGCAATGCGCAACATAATATACAAGAAAAGCAAATGACTCAGTGGTAAGGAGTGTGGAGTGTAAGTCAGGAGGCCAGGGTTTGAACCCCAGCAGCATTTTTTATTAATTTTTACACTCAAAACTACGTAGTTTTGAGTGGTTCTCACCTAAAGAGTGTTCTCACCTAAGAAAGGGTTCTCACAAGAGTCCTCTCCTATATATATATATATATATATATATATTGAAACCAATTTTTATAGAAACTCAACTAACTAATATATAAATTGAAAATATGAGCAATTTGCCTAAATTATTATTTTTTAGGACATCCATGCAACATGTTCATCTCATTTTTTGTTTTTCGAATTCCATCTCTATTTTCTATTTTAAATACATACTAGAAAATATCCTCACATCGCTTCATGTTTTAATCTTATTTTTAAGGAAGTGGTTCAAGAATGTTTGGAGTTCAATTGATTTGTTAAAAACTGGATTGAAGTGGTGTGTTGGCAGGGGAGATCAAATTATTGCCCATAAAGACACATGGATTTAGAGTCATGAGCGATTATGGTTAGGGCCTATGGAAAATCTAGATATTAGGACTGTTAGGGTAGAAGAAATCTTCATTAATGGTACCAGAGTCTGGGATAGAGGTAAATTGGAGCCACTTTTACCTTTAGTCGTTGGAGAAGCCATAAGTAGTATCGTTATACCGGTGTCTAATAGAGCTGATAGGTTGATTTGGCATTACACGACTGATGGTGTGTATTCGTCTAACTCAGGGTATAATCTGCAAATTTCAACTCGTGGTAACCAACCTGAAATTGAAGGGTGGAAGTCGCCGTGGAGACAGGGTCTCCCACCCAAGATTAAGTTGTTTATGTGGAAGTTGATGATGGGCATATTGCCCATAAGGCCTAGACTTGCTGAAAGAAGGGTCCCTATCTCAATTGGTTGCTTATTGTGCCTAAATGATGTGGAACATGGCTAACATTTGTTTGCAGGTTGTACGTTTCCTAGACGTTGTTGGCAGGTGGTGGATATTCCGCCCCCTGGGGAGGAATGGGATAGAATCGAAGACTAGGCTTTACACATGTGCGCTACATCTCCTACTGGTATCATTAAAAAAAGCGTTGCGGTTTTATGGGCTATCTGGCAAGTAAGAAATTGCATGCTGTGGCAGCAGCAGAGGTGTAGATCTGTAGAGGTTACTACATCAGCTCTTTGTTTTATTGAGGAATGGCTAGAAGCACATCGTTCAAAGAAGAAGTTTGATGTTAGTGAAAATACAGGGAGGGTGGATAGTGCTGATAGAAGTCCAGTTGAACCTTGCCAGAATATGAGGGAAGCGGTGGATGAGGGTGCGAGGGCTAACCTGCCTGAGGGTAGGACAAATGTTGTTGAAACCAGTAATGCAGAAGTGAGAGGGTTTAATGAGGATACTGGTGTGGTCAATCCTGAGATCGTGGATTGCGAGGGTAGGGAGAGCTCACAGTTCGTTTGAATATACTGTCGTCGTAGGTATTGGTCATTTCCCGGGAACTGTTGTTGCAGAAAATATTATTGAGGTACCGACGGAAGATGGCGTGGAGAGGGGAAGCATGAGGGTGGAGTCAAGTATTGTTGAGATGGGAGAAATGGAGATCCAAAAACAGAGGACTAATGTTTGTTGTGCAGGTACTCTGCAAGTGCAAAGTGGCGATAGAGATGCTACTCACTCGAGACTGATACCAGAATTGTACGTTAGGCGATCTGCCAACTTTATTGCAGAAACATGAATCTGTCATGGGGATATTCCGATCGCACAGTGGCAGTCGACAGCAATGTTCCAGGGAGGACTTTGTAGGACGCTCAGAGTTTCGAGTCGACGGTTAATAAGAGATGTTGTAATTACAACCTGTGACCTGGACATCCCTTCCTCGAGTGGATCAGCAGGTTCAACGTCGGCGGTTCTATCGGATCTTCATCATGACCAACGACATAGCAATTCAAGGATGGTTTTCATGCAAGCTATCGGATTGCAAAGTGTAGTGTGTTGCTCCACCCAGCAGTTCCGTGAAATGTAATATGGACGAGGCCATCTTCAACGCGGAGGAAGAATTCGGTGCAAGCGCTCTGTTACGCGACTGTTCGGGTTCTTTTCTTCAAGGTTTTACCACTCACGCAAAAGGCATGGTGTCAGCCAAATTGGTAGAGGCACTAGCTTTGAAAGAGTGTATTGGCTGGGTTCAGTCATTAGATTATGATTCTGTAGTGTTTGAAACTGACGCCAAGGTAGTAACTGACTCGATTCTATCACAACGGGGGGATCTAACAGAGTTTGGTCAAGTTATTAGCGAAGTGCGTGAGATTCTTAGTAATCACCCTAGGTATACGGTGAAATTTAGTTCAAGGTTAGCGAACGTTGCAGCCCATTCTATGGCTCGAAATGCACGTTCCTACGTTAATTCTTTCATTCAGTATTCTTGTCCTGTGTTTCTTCAAGGCATCCTCATTAGGGATGATCCTTCATTCAATCAATAAATTGAGTTTTTCTTAAAAAAAAAAAAGTGGATATATATATATATATATATATATATATATATATATATATATATATATATATATAATAGTTATAATAAAATATTATAATAAATAAATTTAAGTACAATTCTTTTTTGATGAATTTAAGTACCATTCGTGAATATTTATAAAGAAACAATTACAAAAATAAATAGAAAATTATGGTCAATTTTCTTCTTTTTTCCGGTGGGTTTAACATAAACTTCGTCTAAAAACTCTCAATCCCGTGACATTACTGGTTCCCTTGCAAATACTTTTCCTTTATAATTGAGAAGTAGTTGTAATTTCATCTCAGATAATAAAGTAGTTGCAACTTCATCCTAATTAATAAAGTATTATAATAAGTAAATTCAGGTGTGATTCCTGAATAATCATAAAGAAACAATTGCCAAAAATAGTTGAGAAGTGGTTGCAACTTCGTTCTTGATAATAACATTTAAAATATTAAATATTTATGATGAAAACGCACAAAGAATGTAATTCAAACGATGCCAAAAAAAAAAATAACCTCATTGATCATGTTGATTTAATGTTTTTTTATGATGAAGGTGATATCGTCCTGAAATAGCATATTGATATTAAAAATATGATTAACAAAATAAATTAAATATTATTTATACATATTCATTACAATTTTTTTTATACATCTGATGGTGAAATGCTTCAAATGCATCTTTCTCATTAAAATTGACACTGACCCACAAAACTCATGTGCAAGATGTAGGGAACTTGCTCTAATAAATTATTACAATAATAACACTAGTTTATAAAATTTGATCTGTTCTGATGTCAATAATAAATGGAATTAAATACACCAACAAATATGAAGAATTGTATTTGTGTGTATTTTTATATCCATAAAATCGTTTTTACTTTTAATTACGATTTCATTTTTTATATATCTAAAGTTGTTGAAGGGTTGCTAAAGCTGTTGGCTGAGGTCCGTATGTCAATATAATCTCGTTTAACACATTTTTACTCTATTTATTGTGTATTATTTTTCTTTATACCACTCTTCCTCCATTTTCGTACTTATTTCCATTTTATGAGTCAATAGAAAATTAAGCGCTTAATTGTGTAGTATTAGTCGAAGAACGAAAATTCATCAGTGATCCGAAATATTAATCAATATCCAGTTTGAAACATTATTTATTATTTTGATCACAAAAATTCATTATATATTACAAATCTCAATTCTAATTAAAATTATACTTATAAATATAAAATGATTAATCCAAAGATGTTATCTCGGGTTAATAAAAATTCAAATAATGAATTCGAGATGTTATTCCGAATCTATAAAAATTAATTCAAATTTATAGAAAAAATTGTCATCTGAGTTTAAAATATCCTTTATTAAAATTCAATTCTATTAGCATATATGTAAAATAAAATACATAAAAATTTGATTTTAGTTCAATCAAATATGATTATGTGTATGTTATACACGAAATTCAATTAAAATAGACTAATTTGAGATGTTATATAATCTAATATCGTTGGAAATTTTGGACAATGATGTGACATAAATAATTTTTTGTACAAAAAATAATTGAGATTTAGTTTTTTTTTTTAAATTGAAAGTGGAGGACAAGTCCGAAGATGCCAGGACATCCCAACTAGGTTGACACCCCCGAACACCCCCGAGCCCGAATGTATAAATAAGAAGAAAATTATACAAAGATGAGAAAACAAAGCAGTCCGAAAAGAAACTAAACGACTCGATACATGTCTCAATCATTGCAATACCCCGAATATAACTAGAACAAAAGCGAGGATGAGTATCCCACCAATGCTCCTCGGAACTAATCCTACCAAAATTCGTCAATGTATCTATAGCTTGATTACCCCCCCCCCCCCCCCCGAAAGACGTGTGAAACCACCAAGCGCAAACTAGCCAACATTACACAGCATTCTTGCCATTCGTGGGGCTACTCCCAAGGGGCGGGAAGCTCCGGGTTCCATAAAAGCTTGATGACATAGGTAGAATCGCTCTCGAGCCACAACAATCGCTATTGGTGTGCCCTAGTTCTTAGGATTTGGTTATATGCTTTGTATGGAACATTATATATATTGTTAAAATACATTGTATAAGTGTTATGTGAATAAAGGCATTAATTCATTCTATTTATTCTTGTGCTATAAACCTGAATGAAGAATCCATTGATTGTTAATCATTAATCTATCCGAGGCCTATTCTATTCATGGGAATGAATAAAACCAAAGGCTTATACATTCAGTATTTGTATAGTAGTGTTGAACATACAAATGCAATACTTGTATAGTAAGATATGAATGTAGGTACGTGTTGATGTAACTCAATACGGGACTGGATCGATCTTCTCTAGAAATATTCATGGTGGACGTGTCATTGATCTTTCTATATGTAGAACTCTATTATCTCTAGACCTGATTTCATTATAGTAAACGACGTGGAATCTCGTTCACTTTGATATACGCCTAATAGGTCCATAACAGGATGCCAAATATGGGTATGTTGGGTGAATTAGTGAACACATTGTTACAGATAAGTGAAGTGAAGGGATTACCACTCACCCAACAGTGAGTTGATATCACCGACCACTTGATAAGTGGAATTGAAAAAGTGTATGGTCATATCCTGATAAGTAGTTTACTTATCTGATTCATCAGTTCACTTTTGATCAAGAAATATAATAAAGCATACAGAGAATGATAGCAACAATGTCTATAGTTTATAATATCGATATGCAATTGGTAAGAGATATCGAGAGAATATCTACTGGGTTTCATGTCTGCTTGAGATGGCTGAAATAATTCGTATCAATTGGGGGCCATAATGATTTAGAACCCACTTACGGTCATTGGACTTTAGGCTCATGACTAACTGAGGATGGACCCATAAGATCATGCACACATAACTGCTGGGATGAATCTTAAGCGATAAATACATGTTATGTATTTAATCAGAAAGTTAATTAATTAACTGGAGGGACTAATTGATTATTTGTTAAATAACAAGTTAATCAAGTTAGTAATAAAAATTGATTACAGTTAATTGATAAATTTCCGAATGTAATAAATTAGTCAACTGATTAATTGGATTACATCGGGTAATTTATTAATTAACCTGATTAAGTTCTTTAGGGCCTTAATTATAATTGTTAGTTGACCAATTGATGTCAATCAAATTAAATTCTCTTGGGATTTATTTACGCGATTGAATTAATTAAGGGGTAATTTGTAATTAACTAAATTTATCAAAAACCTAGTTAGGAAAGTGTTATCGTATTTCTTGATGAGTAATCCTTGACTGATCTTCCGGTCACGTGAAACCACAATAGATGTCAAAAAAGGGGTCGGAGTTCCGACAAATCCTAAAATCAGTGATACCTTGATAATATAAGCTAATGTGATTAGAGAAATGGAGTTACGAGGAATATAGTTAAGATACCTGGGATCCTGAAATACCTCTACTATTTATAGATAAATTGAGACGCATTTAGACACATGGCAGCTCATGATAGGTCTTTGGACCATATCTTTCTATGCCAATGTATTTCTGAAAACAAGGAGCATGTGTTTGGAATCCAGCGTGCTGATTGGTCCACGTGTTTCCAAGCACCCTTCCGAAGACAACCTTCGGTTACGCAAGATGCCAGAAGCTTTGACTTTGGTCAAGCTTCAACTAAGACTAACCATCGTAGCATGCCTGAATGGGCGAAGGCCCATATGAGGTCTTCAGGTCATGATAGGGCTTTGTGGCAAAAGCCTAAAAGCCCAAATGACTCAATATCGTATCAGAAGTCCCCCCGTGCAATTATGAAATTCCTTTAGGTTTTCCTTTATTGACACGTGGAGTGTTTTTACTGCCAACTAGTGATGTCATTGTCATTATTACACATCCGTCATACTCATAAACTTGCAATAATGACTGACGTGTTTGCCTATATTCCCAAGTTGAACATTTGGTTTGCCTTTACATCGAACTTATAAATCATTTTCATCTCCAAGACTTTGTCTTCTCCGATTTCTTACCATCTCTGCTTTTCCTGCAACCTGTAAGTTTCTTGTCCCTTCCTTGATTTTTTTTTCTTTTATTGTTTTGCTTTGAAATGGCCTCTTCATCTAAGCACGGAACCAAGAAGGTTCGTAGACCCCTTTAATGTAGCGCCAAAACCCTTCTTGACCATGTAGAAACCTCTAACCAGTCCACTGAATTCCTAGAAAATCCTCATAGGAACAATGATGCTGAAATGGTTGAAATTCTAGAAAATTTACACAAAAATTCCACTAGTGAGGAAACAGTCAAACCTAGGAAGATTAATCCCAAAGTTTTTTACCATCCTAAAGAGAGTGAAATGGCACATCTGTTGAAACACAATTTCCACATTGATTTTGATTATGATAAAAATATTTAATTAAAGAAAAGCAAAGAAAGAACTGCTACATAAACTTTCATATTCCTCTATGTAATCTTTTCTTTAAGTCCATTCAAAGTGTTCTTAGCTTATAACAAAATTATCAATTCCTTATAATAGTTTGGAAGCTCTGTTTGTTCGGTATTTAGCAAACAGAGTTAGATAGTTCGGAGTGTAGGATTATAGAGGAAGGCACTCTGTAATTGGCTCAACAACTATTGTAATGGTTTGTGCTCTACCAGAAAGAGCTCAGTAGTGGATTAAAGCTCGAAAGAAGAATTTCGGGAACTGGATGTAGGCAGGAGGCCGAACCAGGATAAATCTGCTGAGTATCATTTTCTAACTCTTACTCCTTATATTTGCTTGCTTTTAATTCGGAACCTTTAAACAAACCAGAGTATCTTAAACATACAAAAGTTCGGAAGTCCTCTTAGTGTTGTCTTCCGAACCAAGGACATAAGCAATCTTAGTTGGTAGTTAACTAATGTTGCCGTTGAACCTCAATCTTTGCACTCTGAGTTGTGCTGTGAGAAACGTTTTACGTATGAAAAAGTTTTAAATCTGTAATAGTTCCATTAACCCCCCCCCCCCCCTCTAGAACTAATTCTCACATAACTAAGGGACCAACAAGTGGTATCAGAGCCTAAAAGCTCCACACATAAGATAACACTATCTTGAGCTAATCCCATAATTGTTGCCAATAGCACTAGTTTCCTGCCTGGAAATGAAACAGCTTAGATCTTGCCTGAGGGCTTGTCTATCACTAGACCACCTCTATTCTTTGGATCAAATTATACCTTTTGGAAGAATAGAATGAAAAATTTCATCCAAGCCATGAATATGAGTGCCTGGCTAGCAATAGTCAAAGGCTCGTTCATTCTGTATGAAACGGTGGATGGTAAACAAGTTGTCAAGGAAGAAGCTAAATGGTCAGAAGATGACCTTAAAAAATTGCAATTTTTTATACATCGAAAGCCTTTCAATTTTTTATCGGCAACATGTGCAACTCTGGTGCTGTGCCTCTAGAATCTGCTCGTGTTGGTCCTGTAATTTTCAATGGTCTGAACCAAAGCTCCCAGAAGCTTCAGACCTATACTGAACATCTCAACTCCAGAAGTGTTGCTGAACATGGCTCTCCTTCTGGTTCCTTCCCCAACACTGATGTTGGCAAAAAGGGGGAGAAAACCTATAAGACTGAACAAAAAGCCAAACAAGACAAGGCCGCAACCTCTGGGGGATAAGCTTCAGTAACAACAACTCAGCAACAACATCCATCAAAATCTAGAAAGTCTAACGTAGTTCAAGTTAACCTTAAACCACCAAAGTAGATAGGAACTTGTATTACTTAGCTTCCTATTATGCTTATAGACTATTCAGTCTTAACTGTTGTATGTTGAGATGTGTATATATACTCTTGACTTTTCCAATATTGCTTCTATATGATTAATTACTTCTGATACATGTCTTTCATTCTGACTTAATACCTTTCACACTTATAAGAAATCTGCTCTGATCAACCAACACTTAAACAAAAATAAATCAAAGGACAAACACTCTGGGTACTTAAACTCATAAGCTTTGATATATAAGATGCTCTAAGACTTAAAATGCTCTAATACATAAATGATACTGAGGACGTTACAACTTAACTCTGATATCCTATCAATGTAACTTTGATTCCTTAATTCTTTTTATTACAAGGACAATATCGCAGCATCGTTATGATATTTTATTCCCTTGATATATTTCACTCTGATTAACATGCTTCTGAATTTAAACTTAATTTTACTATTGAACATTCAATGTCTAATATTTTTTTCTTTTAATTAAAATTATTTTTCAGTAGCTCAACCCTTACGGGGGAGAATCCAGAAGCAAAGTAAGTCCATCTGTTATGGGGGAGATTAATACTATTGTTTTTAAGCTCTGAATTTTTGCTAACATCAAAATGGGGGAGTTTGTTGAAACACAATTTCTACACTAATTTTGATTATGACAAAAATATTTAAAGAAATTAATATTCCCATAATTAATAACACATTAAAATTAAATGTTGATTTATTTGGACTAACGTCTTTGTTGAAGTGTATGTTTAATTAAAGTGTAAGTATGAAAGAAATCATCAAAGGCCTTAAGAATGGATCAGAGGCCTAAGGATCAACTTCAGCCCAATAGCTAGAAGCATCTAGAAGCTCAAAACCATGCCTAAATGAAGACTAATTCTGAAGGCAGAAGATCAAGGCACAAGAGACAAGATCAAACGTTGACTCTGATCAACTGGCAATGCATCACCAAATAAGGAAAGAAACAAAAGCTCCAGACAGCTTGTCCCCTGGTCAACTTGGAATCTTTGCCTTGTTTGGTTAGACAGTCAAACTGCCTCTATCAAGATTCAGAAGCGTGGGATGTCAAAGACAGAACGGAAAAGAGAAGACCAACCATTGGCTAAGGACACCGGCTACTGAGGATGAAAGGGACGAAAGAGTTGTTTCCCTCCAATGGTTATTTTGAAATTCGAAATAATTAGCCTCAAAGTGTCACTATAAAAGCCTCATCAATTGCTTCATCTGGACTTGATCATCAATGCTGAATTCAAGAGAGAATCATTATTGAAGTTCCAAAAGCAAAGCGAAAATCTATACACACACATTGTATTCATTTGTGTAATAGTTCTAAGTTCTTTCATTGTGTTGTGAGTTAGAACACAAACTATCAATAGCTTAGAAAAGTTCAAAATCTCTTCTGTTTGCTTCAATTATAAGTAGACAATGGGAGAGGAAGATAGATAGCTGAGTGTTGAGTGTAAAGGAAGGTACTTTACAGTGTCTCTGTATCTATTGTAATGGTTTGTGCTCTACCTGTTGGAAAGAGTTCACTAATGGATTAAAACCCAAAAGAAGGTATTTTAGAGAGTGGATGTAGGCAGGAGGCCGAACCAATATAAATCACTACGTAACAATTTCTCTAACCCTTTTCTTCTGATATATTTATATTGCTTGCTGATAGGGGTCAAAAACCCCTATATTTTAGTACGGTTTTAGTGATTATTTTGTATCTTTTATTATCTTTTTATTTGCTTTAATAGTAATTTATCATTGTTTTGTCAATTTTAGATTTTTAAATTACTTTTTATTATTTTATTAAATATTTCTAACTTTTGTCAAGTATTTTATCACTTTTAATGAATTAATCTCTATATGTTATTTTGAGCTTTACCTGTACCCAAAATTAAGAAATTAACTTACAAAAAATAAATCAAATTTGACATGGTAATTAAAAAGGATTTTTGATAGGATAATTAATTAATTTTGGGTGAATTATCTAAATAATATTTTATGAGATTATGTGGAGATTTTCAGAGATAAAGGTGGAGATTTTTAAGGATCAGAATCAGGACACGCGCAAAAGTTCAAATTCAAATAAAAATCATGCAGATCTTTAGGGATTATCTTTGGGCTTTTTGTATTTAAATAATTAGATTTTTTTATCCCCAAAGATAAATTAGTTTTTATTAGATAATGTTAAAGTTAGTTTTTCATTAGAATAACTTTTTTATTAATTAGTCTTTCATTAGGAAAGCTTTTTATTAATTACTTTTTCATTAGGAATATCTTTTATTAATTAGTCTTTCATTAGGAAAGCTTTTAGTTTTTCATTATAAATAGTTCCATTTGTTAGGAATAATAAGTCCAGTTTTTGTTAGCCAATTTTATTAGTTAGCCAGTTTGTAAATTTAATCTTTCATTATTTTTAAAACCCTAGCTTTCCCCTTTGAAGAATTCTCTCCATCTCCTCCATCTCCTTCATCCTCCATTGAAGAACACTCAAGCTCCGCTCCTCGAGGATTATTCAAGGTTCCATTCTTAAGTCCTAGGAAGATACCTGTAGTGGTAGACAGGTTCCCTGGAAGGGATTTTCTTACTCTTTTACATCTTGTTACCTCTTGATAAAGTCTATGAATCCTAGGCTCATTGTAACTTCGTGACAATTTCTCCATCTTTAATATTAATTCAAGTTTCTTGTTTGTTCAATTGTTTGTATAATTTGATCTTTGTCTCACGCTTTGCTTAATTGGTTTAGCTCATTCATAAATCCAAATACATAGTTGGCACATATTACGAGGTAAATCTGACCCAGTCAGAGCCTGTAGGATTGACGACCCTGTGGAAGATTAAGCCTAAATTACTAAGCCTTAGAGCTAGTTTTGTCCTAAAAGTAGACTCTAGCAAGTGCACTAGATACAAGTAATATTTCAATAAGTAGAGTATCGTGTCCTCAGGGATTGATGAATAATTTTAATAGAAAAACCTTATAAAACAGGGTGTTTGTGGTAACATAACTTCTTTCTTTGGTTGAAAAATGGTTTTGTGTGATTGATTAGAAATGACTAAAAGCGAACGACTTTCTACTAGTTTGATCAGAATATGATGGTTTGTCTCAATAAGAGGTTGGAATAGGCTAAGCTACGACAGGAACAGGCTGCTTACAGTATAACTTTCATCTATTTATTTATGAATGAAATATGGTGAGGTCAAGGTCTCTGCTTTAGATTCACTTAAGTCAACTTTCGTGTGTTCTTAAGATTCTAAGATTTACTACAGCTTCAAGCGTCCTAAAAGTTGGTTCTTTCTTGCATTAGGCACGAAACAACATTTCATCTTTTAGAAAACCCTTGATACAAACCCCTTGTATTCCTACTTTGGGTTTTGTATGTTTAATGAGAGATATACGAGAATGAAAGCAGTTCCCCATCATTCATTAACGTTAAGATAAACATACTAAAGCATGAATTTAAAAGCATCATTAAACACCACATACAATAACATAATTCATTCATAAAAAGATTAAGTTAACTTACAGCACCAGCCCTTAGCCGGCTTAGCCCATTCAATAGACTACTCACTCATGGTGAAGAGTGAACATCCTGAAGTCAAGCCATGATTCTCCATTAATGGAGTTCTTGAGGTTCAGAGAGAGCTTTTCGGCCCCTCTACACTTCAGCGGGACTTCCTCACAAAAATTATCCAAAAAGAAGTATATGCCTTCCCTCCAACTACTGTTCTCTATTTAAAGGAGGCCCTAAAAATAATTAAACACTAAAAAATTACATATTAAAAAGATTGTTCTTAAAAGGTTGAATTGTTCTTTCATCGAAATGGGTGGTTACTTGTTGACACTTGAACACTCAAGGTCAGAATTGCATGTCATCATGTCACTTTAAGCCGCCTACTCCTGCTACCGCCTCCTGTTCACGATGTCCTCTCTGGTTCTTCCCTTTATCCGCTGGTCCGATGGGTACTTTTGCCTTTTTCCTGTAAAACAGGCTGCACGGCAGCTGTTTCGACTCTTCTATTCAAGATCTGCATAAAACCCTTTTTAGTCCTCAATTTATGCAATCATAAGCCTTAATTTACCCCATTTATCTCACATAAGGTATGTTTATTAGGATCAAATATAAGCTTATCAAATATCCCCAAATTAATCTTTGCTTGTCCTCAAGCAAACATAATGAAACACAGAAACAAGAGGAAATGGCAAAGAACTAAGACAATGGAAAGAAAATCATAGGAACAAAGATTGGAGTAGAAGAGATATAAGGCACGAATCGATAACACAATAGCAGCTGAACTCTTTTCAACTTTCAATTAACTCAACTGATGATTAGCAGACAAGAGCTTGATAAAAATGTGGTGAGACCAGATCTAAAACATGCAGTCCTGTTCAAGAGATCCGTTAAAAACTCGGGGTTGAACTTCAAAATTCAATCAAACAACCTGTTTACCCAAAGTGCCTCACTAATGAAGGAAATTTCACTCACTCTCAAATGGCCTTTGTTGCCACAAGTAAGGGAATGGAACTTCACTCCTTAGCTCAATACACGCATTAATAGGTTATGATTTTGCTTATTGGTCCAGTCTCTATGGATTAAAGAATTTCCAAACAAAGTCAAAAGGTCTTCAACATGGGTTGTAATGTTAGGTTTGGGTTATGGTATGGAAGTGAATGGCTATTTAAGTGTAAGAATTTTGTCTATATTCAATGCAATTCAATTATGCTTATTTCTCAACACTTAGTGATTCTGCCTCACCCAACTCACTTAGTACAACTTGTTTCACAACATTGGCCAACCTATTATTCAAACATACAAAAGACAGCCATCCAACAACTTCATTTTAAGCTTAAGATGTGAACGTGTGTCCTTAAAATGAAAGGACATTAGTCAAAGATTTTTGTTTTTGTTATTTTCAACAATTCCTAATTATGGTCCTCACTTAATCATTATCCCTCAAATGTCATCATTTCAAAAATTACACTCAGATTTTCTAAAAAAAATGTATTTTTCTTTAGCTAGAACGGCTTGTTCTGAGTTCTGAGACAAATTCAAGGTGTTTTGGCATTAAAGGGAAGGGAATTGGTTCCTTTAAGTAGTGTTTTAAGAAAGAATAGGCTAAGGCTCAAGTTGGTTATCCTAAAAATGTGAGTGCAATGCACGGGTAAGCTTTTTGTGGAGTGAATTGGGAATCTAAATCTCTTTTTCATCCTAAGTTCTTCCAAAATTTTACCATTTTGACTAAGCAGCCAAAGCAAAACCTACTTCAAGACAACATGTATTAGCCATCTCACAAAGAATCAATGCATTTACATGCTAATGTAGGCTCAAGTTCTCACTATTTAGGGCTTTTATGTGCACTTCGGGCTTAAGGTCCTTGAAAATTGAATTTTAGAATTTTTACTAGGTTCACCACACACTAAATTTGAGGTACAAGCATACAATCATTGATTGGCAATTGAAAGAATATTATTCCACTTCTATGTCCACAAAAACAGAGGGCAACAAGAACTAGAAATCAACAAGGAACATCTCGTTTAACAATAGAGAATTGACACAATGAATATATGTGTGAAAAATTATGAGCACGCACTACTATTCACAAGACAACAGAAAGAAAGAACTGGCTATTCTAAAAGTAGAACAGTCAGCAGATAACAAGAACATGGAAAGGACAAGCAGACAATTTCATTTGCAAACAAAAATTCAAGGGGTATAAAATGTAGTTGCAACAAACATACCATATGTAGATTGCAATTTGGCACAAAAATAGTCTATCCTATCATGTTCTGGCCAACAGATATTTCAATACTTTTTATATTTCCCACCCCAAATTAAACTCAACATTGTCCTCAATGTTGGTGCAACAGTGACAAGTGAATATGCAAAATAGCCACGCAACATGTACACAATAGGAAATAAAAGATTAAGGTGTCGAAGCATTACCAGATGGAGAGGACAGATAAACAAGTTGTTCAAACAAGCGGAGAAAGAGAGGAGTCATCCTCCATTTCCTTCACAGGAATAGTGCTGCCACCCTTTGAGGTAGCAACAACATTCAGATTTAGGCCAGATTTTTCCCTTACCGGGCTTTTCACCGACGTACTAGATGGACTTTCCCTCACATGCTCCTCCTCTACACATATATTTTTCAGGAGATCAACTTCTCCCTACAAATGAGTGTTTTGAGCCTGAAGTGCTCGGATTTGGTCCTGGTTGGCTTTGGTCTTTGCGAACAGGTCTTTCAGCTGGGAGAGGATATCCTCATTGGAAAGCTTTGAGCACTTGTGGTAAAAGCTTATGTCCTTAACATTGGAGTCTAGGGAGTCAGATTCAGACGAGACGGCAACGACACGCTCATTCTTACGCTTTTTGGTCTCAAGTCGCTTGGATTCTAGGTAGTCAATCATCCATACCCACTTCCCGTTGATTTGTTTCCCGAACAGCATGCTCTGAAGGCTCTTTAAATCAATCCGATTAGGGTGGTTAACAATGGTGAGCCGGTTCCGATCTCCAGGTTTGAAAACCCCAATTTCTTCGGCGATGCGGGTCACTATGCTTCCACAACAAATCAACGATGATGTCTTGTGCCCAAATGCACTTACATACTCCCCAAACTAGAATCCCAAATTCATCCTCTTGCCGTTTATCATGCTCCATAAGGCTACAAGATCAGCGTTAGGAATGGTTGCTTGATTCTCTCTTGCAAAAATAGTGTTAGACACGAGCTTGTGCAGATAACGCAGGGCATAGTCCTCGATGTTGGATGCCTTTGATGCACTTCCATCATAATTTGGCTGGCCAGAGATAGAATGCTAGAAAACTTGAGGGTCAAACTCATCAGGCGTTTCATGAAGAAATGCCCCCTTATAGGCCTCAGATTCCAAATCATCGTCATCAGTGCATCCGAGAAGCAAGTTGAACCCATTCAGTGACAGACGCTATGCACATACATAACCCTTTACAATATACTTGCTACTTGGATTGTACTCATTGAAAAGTGAGCACGGTGATGAAGTTTGCGATGCTCTAACCACAAGTTCATAACTTATGCTGATAGCATCAAAAACCCATCACCATTTTGAATGGTTTCAATCAGATAACAAGCCAAGTGGAAGGTATACTGTAAACCTATCTCAGCAGCATAACTCATGTTCAAATAAAAAGGAATCAAGTGAGTTCATAACATTTTCAGCTTTGGACTATAACTAATTAGCTACATGCCCAATGAACATTTATACACATACTCAATCAGTCTAGCTTCCTAAACAGGACATCAAACTTAAACATGCTTCATACACATACACATACTCAATCAGTTCTAGCAGTATAACTCATAGGTATAAGAGTATTTCCAATCACAAGGAACCTTTAAAGCTTAAGAGTATGCCTAATCAGCCACATGCTCAATGATCATTCATACACAAACTCAATGAGTTATAGCTTCCTAAACAGTTCTATCTAACCAATCAGCTTATACCAATCATTTCATAGCAATACAACTCACATACCAATCACTTCATATATGGTTAAGGTATTCAACCAATCATTTAATAGCAATACACATACAAAACCCTTTACAATATACTTTCCACTTGGATTGTACTCGTTGAAAAGTGAGCATAGTGATGAAGTTTGTGATGCTTTAACCACAAGTTCATAACTTATATTGATAGCATCGAAAACCCATCACCATTCTGGATGGTTTCAATCAGATAACAAGCCAAGTGGAAGATATATAGTAAACCTATTTCAGCATCACCCACAACATCATACATATACTCAATGAGTTCTAGTTTCCAAAATAGAACATCAAACATAAACATGCTTCATACACATACTCAATCAGTTCTAGCTTCCTAAACAGAACATCAAGCATAAACAAGCCAGCATGCTTCATACACATACACATACTTAATCAGATAACAGGCCATGTGGAAGATATATTGTAAACATATCTCAGCAGCACCACCCACAACAACATCATACATGCAACCAATCAGTTCAAACCAACATAACAATAATATATACTCAATAATTTAAAGAAATCTTCCCATATGCTAAAGGCATGAACTGATTGACAATCTCTTCAGTCAGCCTTCCCATATACTTAAGCATTCTTACTATCCCTGCAAATATTATGTTCAAATAAAAAGGAATCAGATGAGTTCATAACATCTTCATCATAAGGCACTGTATTTCCCTAGGTTAAAAAAGATAAAGACCCAAGCTTTTCAGCAGTGAATCTAACAATGGAATATAATAAAATCAGTGTATCTAAGCGAGAGATCTAACCCTTTCAACGATAGGTCTGAAAAATCAGTGTATCTAAGCAACAATATTTTCAAAAATTGATCTGAGAACCGGATATCATCAGTTGAAGATCAGAGAAGGAGATGTTCAGAAAACGGCTTTTAGAACTCGGTATGGGCATTATGAGTTTTTGGTAATGCCATTCGGGTTAACTAATGCACCTGCTGCATTTATGGATCTGATGAACCGAATATTTAAACCTCACTTAGATACATTTGTAATTGTGTTTATTGATGATATTCTTGTGTATTCTAAGAGTAAGGAAGACCACAGCAAGCATTTGAGGACAGTTTTGCAGATTCTGAGAGAGAAGCAGTTGTATGCCAAATTTAGTAAATGTGAGTTTTGGCTTGATGAAATTATGTTCTTGGGGCATGTGGTATCAGCTAAGGGAATTCTAGTGGATCCTAAGAAAGTTGAGGTTGTAGCTAACTGGAAAGCACCGTTGAATGTACATGAAGTGCGTAGTTTTCTGGGGTTAGCAGGGTATTACAGAAGGTTTATGAATGAATTCTCACTTATAGCTTCTCCAATGACGCAGTTGCTGAGAAAGGGAGTAAAATTCAAGTGGACACCCGAGTGTCAGAACAGTTTTGATACTTTGAAGTCAAGACTGATTAGTGCTCCAGTGTTGACACTACCTGTAGTGGGTGAAGGGTATACAATATATAGTGATGCTTCAAGGCAAGGTCTTGGAATTGTGTTGATGCAGAATGATAAAGTAATTGCTTATGCATCACGACAGTTAAGACCACATGAATTGAATTACCCAACACATGATCTTGAATTAGCTGCTGTTGTGTTCGCTTTGAAGATTTGGAGACACTACCTTTATGGTGAGAAATGTCTCATTTTCACTGATCACAAGAGTTTGAAGTACATAATGAGTCAGAAGGAATTAAATTTGAGGCAAAGAAGATGGATTGAGCTACTGAAAGATTATGATCTGACAATTGAATATCATCCGGGTAAAGCTAATGTTGTAGCTAATGCTTTGAGTCGCAAGAATGTTGGAAGTTTGAGTTATATTAAATCTGTAAAAATGCCTTTGTTACTTCAAATGAGGGATTTGAATGTAGAGTTGAATTGTGAAAATGAAGGAGTGTTATGTGCAATGTTGAAAGTGAGACCAATTCTTAGGGATAGAATCAGAGAAGCTCAGAATCAAGATGAGTTCTTGGAGAGGATTAAAGATGAAGTTGTGCAAGGAAAGTGTACTGATTACAAGATTTCAGTAGATGGTATGCTAATGTTTGGAGATAGAATGTGTGTTCCAAATATTAGTGATATTAAGAAGGAGATATTAGAAGAAGCTCATGATTCCTCCTATGCAATGCATCCTGGGAGTACAAAGATGTACAGAAACCTTCTTGATCATTATTGGTGGAAAGGGATGAAAAGAGAAATAGCTGAATATGTGAGCAGATGTTTGAGTTGCCAACAAGTTAAAGCCGAACATCAACGACCTGCTGGTACATTGCAACCACTTCCTATTCCGGAATGGAAGTGGGAGCACATTACAATGGATTTTGTTAGTGGATTGCCTCGTACGCAACATGGTAATGATGCTATATGGGTAATTGTAGATAGATTGACGAAATCAGCCCATTTTCTGCCAGTGAAGGTAACTTTCTCGTTAGAAAAGTTGGCACAGTTGTATGTCAAAGAAATTGTGAGACTTCATGGTGTGCCAGTTTCTATTGTGTCTGACAGAGATCCTCGTTTTACATCAAGATTTTGGCCTAGTTTTCAAGATGCATTGGGAACTAAATTGAACTTCAATACTGCCTTCCATCCACAGTCAGATGGTCAAAGTGAACGTACAATTCAAACTTTGGAGGATATGTTAAGAGCTAGTATTCTGAATCTCCAAAGTAGCTGGGATGTGCATTTGCCTTTAATGGAGTTTGCATATAATAACAGTTATCAGCCTAACATTGATATGGCACCTTATGAGGCATTGTATGGAAGAAGGTGTAGGACTCCGTTATGTTGGTCTGAAGTGGGTGAAAGACAGTTATTGGGGCCTGAGATAGTGCAATTGACGACTGAAAAGGTACAAATTATCCAGCAGAAACTGAAAGAAGCTCAAGACAGACAAAAGAGTTATGCAGATTTGAAACGTAGACCGATTGAGTACAGTGTGGGAGATAAAGTATTTCTGAAAGTATCACCGTGGAAGGGTTACTCCGATTTGGCAAGAAAGGAAAGTTGAGCCCTAGATTCATTGGTCCGTATGAAATTGTGGAAAGAATTGGACCTGTTGCATATCGTTTGAAGTTGCCTCAAAATCTTTCAAACATTCATGATGTTTTTCACGTGTCAATGTTGCGGAGGTATAGAAGTGATCCAAATCACATTATCCAAGAGAAACCAATCGAACTTTCAGAGGATTTGACTTATAAAGAAGAACCAGTAGCAATCTTGGCTAGAGAGGAAAAAGTGTTACGGAATAAAACAGTACCACTGGTGAAAGTATTGTGGCACATACATTCTCGGGAGGAAGCAACATGGGAAAGAGAAGCGGATATGAAACACCAATACCCTCACTTTTTCACTTCTTCAGGTAAGTAAAATTTCGAGGACGAAATTCTCTAAGGTGGGGAGAATTGTCACGTCTGTGTCCTTAATTTTTTATTATACCCCGAATCCTAAGTTATATTATATTCATTTTAGGATTAGTCGATTAATGGGGTGTTAAGGGTATAGTTTTGAGGGTAATTGCACATTTTTATAACAATTATAAGTTTAGCGTAAGTTTTAAAAGAAATTAGATGTTTGGAGGACCAAAAGGAATAATTAACCACTTATTTCAAGGCCTATATATAGCCTTATTTGAGAATTAAGAATCATTTTGATCAAACCAATCCTTCATCATTGTTCTTCCTCCATCCTTCTCCTCCATTCTCTCTCCACCTTCAACCACCACCAAAAACAGGGAAGCTCCACCGTTTTAGGTGTTGCCGGAGATCTAACCGTCCAAATGACCTCAAATTGTAACTGGAGACTCTAGACACTTAGAAGCAACTTCTGACCAGAGGGATTTTTATTTGGAGGTGTGAGAAGAGAATACGGGCTATGCAGATTTTGGGACAGATTTAGGGTTTTGTGGTGTTTATCTCAAATTTAGGCTAAGGTAAGTAACTATCAACTAGTTTTTGGTTTGCATGTATAAATATATGTATGTTAAGCTATAAATCTCCATGAATTTGTCTCCTAAGGGTTTTCTTAGAAATTATTTGAGTATTGGTTGTTGATTTGAGATTGTGTTCAAGTTTGAAGGAAATGAGTTCACAATGGTAATTTTGAACTATTTTGATGTTGAATTGGTTTTACCTTGATGTTGAATTGGTTCTTCCTAAGAGTTTGATTATTATTTAGTTCAATTTATATTGAATTGGTTTCCTTAAGGGATATTTAGTTCAATTGATGTTGAATTGGAATTCTTTAAGGGTTTTAATGTTATTTTGGTTCAATTAGTGTTCAAATTGGAATTTGGTTCAATTAGTGTTCAATTGGAATTCTTTAAGGGTTTTAATATTATTTTGGTTCAATTAGTGTTCAATTGGATTTCTTTAAGGGTTTTAATGATATTTTGGATTTCTTCAGGGTTCAATTGCTATTTTGGTTCAGTAAATGTTGGATTTCGATTTATTGATGATTGTAATAAAGTTGGATCTATTTGATGAAATTGAAGTTTGGTTGGATTTTGGGTAAAGTTTGTATCCATCAGGAGTAGTCCGTACGGGTGGTTTGATATTTGAAGACCATGTTCAGTGAGGAATATGGCCTGTGTACACAGTCTAAAGACCTAGTCGGGTATTGGCAGCGAAGTGTTGGGTAAGACCAATACGGGATTATGCATGGTTAAAGATACGTCTCGATTATGTTTACGTGTTGTGGATCGATTTACGAGGGGATACTCGGTGATGGATACGATATTGAATTTGATTCGAACTTCGGTGTTTAGTAAATGTTTATATAAGAATCGTTGTGTTTTGATTAAGTTTGATTTGAGGTTATTGATTAACATTCTATTTTAATTTGATGTTGTTTACAAGTTAATAAGTTTAAGGTTTGGTTTGGTTAAATGTTTTCACAAATGTATACATATAGCTATTTTACGTAAAAACTAGTTTTTATAGTTGATAGTTGCTTACTGAGATTTTTGTCTCATATTTTCAAATGTTTTAATGTTTTTAGGCGAAGAAGTACGAGGTACTGAGGGAAGTGTTCGACACTGGGGCGAGGATTGGATACGGTCATGATTGTCCAAGTCGTCTTCTAGGGTATTGCATACCATTTTGTACATGTAGATATAGGCGTTTTTTTGTGCTTGTGAATATGTAGGAACTTACGTGCCCATTTTGAATCGAATATAAAGTTGCGGTATGCCGGATTTTGGTTTGAATGTCCAAGTATGGTGTTAATTTGTGAGATTAGGCAAATTAAAAGTTAACAAGTTAGAATTGGAGTAATTTTCTATGTTGCGAACCCGTTTTGGTAAAACACACGAGAAAAGGATTCGTAATTGGAAATTATAAATGATTTCGACCTTTTACAAATGTAAAAGTATATGTAGAAAATGTTTTTAAGTTCAAACATGATTTGTAATTCTTAACATTTGATTGTGAGATGTTACTTCCGACTCGTTCACGTCTGTGGTAACGTCTCACTGTCATATCCGATTCTATTTTGGATCGGGTTTGACATATAGTTTCGATCAACATTTTCTTTTGACCGTTTATTCTCTTCCGTGCTCCTGTCGTTCCTTAACTTCTTCAGTTGATGGAGTGAGCTCAACCTGTCTTTCAATAATGGATTCAGCTTATGGTTGTCCCATTTGACAAAGTCACGTGCTCTCCTCATCAAATCAGGAAAGTTCTTTGGTCTTCTAGTTGCAAGTTCCTTTAATAGATCTTTGCTTCGGTAATTGCTTGTCATGGCTTCCACTACCCCGTCAATATTGAGGTGTTTGATTTGTATTGCAACTCTTTGAAACTCTCCACCCACTCTATTGAGAGACTCGCTTGGCTCCTGGACCAGGTAATTAAGGTTCTACATTGTTTTGCTTTCAGGAATTGAATTGATGAAATGATCGGCAAACTCTTTTGACATCTGTTTGAAAGACCGAATTGACCATGGAAGCAATTGATCATACTAGTAGGCAACTGAATCTTTTAATGTGGTTAATAACAATCGACACATTAAGTCATCAGTTGTCGTGGTGGTTTGTAGTGCTCTTAAAAAATTCTTTACATGCAAGGTTGGATCTGTCATGTCGTTGTAATCTTTGAGTATTGGGTACTTAAATCCTCATGGCATTGGCTGACTCATGATCTCAGCACTTAAAGGTGTATCCACATCAGTTATCTCCGGCATTCTTGATTCCAGACCTTCATCCTTCGTGACATGACGAAGCTCACTCCTAATGAGATTATAAACCGGTGGCCGGACTAGCGAAAGTTGGGGTCGGTGGCGGAGAAGTCCGTGGAGACGGTATGGGCAAGGGCTCTTTTTTGCAGCCCCTGATCAGCCATTGTTGCTGCCTGTTGCGACAGCTCGAGCTGGCTGGCTGGCGGCTGGCCGTGATGGACAGTCGCGGGCGGTCCGCTTCCATGGGCTAGGGGTGTTCATTGGCCGGTTCGGTTTGAAAACCGAACCGAACCGAAATAACTGAAAACCGAATAGTCTTAAAATAAAGACCGAAGCTAACCAAATAACAATAAATAACCGAACCGAACTGGCCGAATTATTTCGGTTGATTCGGTTATTCGGTTTTCTTACATTAAAAAAATTCATTAACAATTATTTCTATGTAAGGTTAATATTACACTGATTATGATATTGTTGGACATTTACTTATATATACAACAATTTTTGTTTTTGTTTTTATTTTTCTTTTTGGATTTTGATTTTTTATTTTTCTTTTAAAGTAATTAACCTTTTATCGAAAGAAAAAAGAATAGATTTTTTTATATAGAAATGAAATTAATATCGTGAATAGTTCTATATATGAATTAATGTACAATTAACATTAAATAGACTAATAAGATAATCAATTGTGGGCAATCCAAGAAATATCATGCTTGATAAAAAATTCTAAAAATACAATTCTAAATCAAATATAATTTAAAACAATAAACTATCTACACCAGTTATATTTTAATAATAAATCTAATTTCTAATTATACTTAATTTATTTCGGTTGGTTCGGTTAATTTGATAATTTTGATTTAAAAACCGAACCGGCCGAAATTACCAAAATATTACAAAAATAAAACGGAAACCAGGATTTGCTAATCACATTTCGCGTACTCATTCCGTTATGCAAAGATTAAATATAATTCTGAGAAAATTAATTTAATAGTTGCATACGGCTAGAAGCAATAAGAACCTAATGGGTCACACATAAGACTTGGAGCCCAAAAGAGAAACAAATGTTAATTAATTGATGGAAGCCCAACTGAGTCCACCAAGGCCCAGTAAATAGAGGGGGGCGATTTTTATGTATTAAATGCATAAAGAAATTAATTTGATTTTAAGCAATCCTAATTAGATTATGATTGTGAATTAAATTAATTAAAAGATAAATAAGTTAGGAGGTTTAATGAGATTAAATTGCTCCTATTATTATCCTAAAAGGATATTATTATTGTCTTTATATTTAGATATAATTATAGATAATAAATAAGAATTATATTCCGAATTAAATTCTTATTCAGTAACCTAATTCTATCTAACTAGGGTTTAGATACAAGAGAGTATTCTATATGTAAATTTCGGCCTAACCCTAGTCTGCCGTAGGAAGAGAATTTCGACCCCCATAGTTGAGGACGAGATCATTCACCGCTTCCTCCCGATTCAATTGATTTTCATCTCTTTCTCTTATTCCTTGATCTTGTGTTGATTTATTAGAGGCAATCTATTCTTGATTGCTTTTACACGGTTGATATCTAACTTGATTTTGGATTGTGTTTTTGTCTTGTGCTCGGGAACTCGGAGTAAGAGTTGTGGGCACTTTGATTGCAACGGTAGATAGAACTTCAAAAGGTATTTCCTTCTATCCCTCTTTATATGAAATAACGATTAACGGATCTTGGGTTAATGGAAAAAGGTTAAAATTTTTATATTTTCGCTGCCATACGTTAGCCTATTTTCCATCATCCCGACAATCATGAATCAGGAAAGGCACAATATGTACGTCTGCAAGTTCAGGATTCAGAAGCTGATCATTGGATACGAGTCTCAACAGTCAACTGGCATCTGAATTCTGGAACGGCTATTTCTTTAAATGGAAAAATAGGCGCAACAAGTCAGAATCTTCGAGAAGAACATAAGATGTTTCTTCACAATGGCTACCTTCTGATTGAAACGGGAAGTTTGAATGCTCCACCTATAAAAGCCAAGCTCAATCTTCATTTTCACACTGATCATTCAAAGCAAAAAAGAGATACATTGCAAAAGTGAAAAACAAGAGCAAAGCACTTATACACAATCATTTTCATATTTGTGTAATCATAGATAGAGAGAGATTAGTTCATCTAAGTTTCCAATCGGAATCCTTTCTATTGTAAAATCAGAAGCTATGTTATTTCTTTGGTTATAGGCAAGTAACAAGAGAGTGATGATTGAGTGTTGTTGTAAAGGACGATACTTTCCTCAAGCTTAGAATATTTGTGTAAAAGGTTTGTGCTCTACCTATGAAAGAATTCTTTAGTGGATTAAAGCTCAAAAGAAGGAATTCTGAGGACTGGAAGCAGACATAAGGCTGAACCAGTATAAATTTACCGAATAACTTCTTTCCACCTTATTGCCTTTTACTGCTTCTGAATATTGCATGCTCTGAATATTTATCTCACATATTGTTTCGTGCCTTTTTGGTGTGGATTGGATCGAATTGCAAGCGTGCCAGTAGCTTTGTTGAAAAACTACAAAAAGAACTAATAACTAAGATCTAACTTCTAATCAAACGAAAATGTAAAAACCTTAAAGGACATAAAATGCCTAAAGTTCGTAGTGGAACCTAGAAGACTGGTTATGACTACACTAAGATGTTGCAAGAGAAAGAATCTAAAAAGAGAAACGTGCACTTGAATTGAATTGAGATGTTTGTATTGATCGAACTGAAAGACTGGAGTTAGAGCTTACAAATTGAAAGTAAGATTCTGATAAACAAACTATGGCTGTAGAATAGCTAAAGTCCTATTGTGAGAATTGTTTGAATTCCATTAAGGTTTGATTTGATTTCATTGTTGTTGAATTGGTTTAGTTGGATCCCTCTTTTTCTTTATTTTCTCTCTTAAACAATGCTTTGTGGTTCTGGTAACCGTTGCCCGCATGTTCTCTTCCTACTACCCCATGTTCTCTTTATTGGCTCTCTCTCTGCGCAATGGGCTCTGGTTCCTTTTGCGGATTCACCCCACGTCCTGAACTACCCACGTTTTTACCCACGTTTATGTAAGTTAGTGGAGTAAGCTATCGGTGTGAAGAAACTTTGTTTCTTCCATCGTTTGGCCAGCTTGTTCTGTTTCTCACGGGTCGCGCTAACTAAGCTCCATTCTCTAGCTCTTTCTCTTACTGGTGCTTTCTCTATGTTGATCCTTCTCAGTTAGTCCTAACATAACTGTAGGGGAAACAATTGCCCCCTCAGGTATTAGTAAAACATGAAAGATAAAATTGAATGAGTTCTATCTTCATGCCTCTTTCAGCAGAGAAGAAATCTTTTTGATAGTTTTCTGAGAGAAGAAGGTCAAGGGGGACTCCCAAAGTCAAAGTCGTGTAACTATGTTTCTAAGCACATAACTTTGTTGACCAATCCACTACTGCAGATATTGTTGAAACACCCAACATCGAAGACATTATGCTGCCAAGAGAAGACAGAATCCCTAGAGGACACTCTGAGAGTAATATTCTTGATGCTGCTGAGAACCACCTACTGACTAGGAATCAACTAAGGAGGTACCTCAACAATGTTGCATTTGTCTCAGTTTTGGAACCCAAATTTTTTCCAGAAGCTGAGAATGATGAGTTCTGGATGAATGCTATGCAAGAAGAACTTGACCAATTTAGAAGGAATGAAGTTTGGGACTTAGTTCCACATCCAAAAAGTCAGAAGACAATCAGAACTATATGAGTTTTCTGAAACAAGCTGGATGAGCAAGGAAACGTCATCAGAAACAAAGCCAGACTTGTTGCACAAGGGTATAGTCAGCTAGAAGGTATTGACTACGGTGAGACTTTTGCCCCAGTAGCAAGGTTAGAATCTATTCGAATATTATGTGCTTATGCCAGTTTTATGAACTTCAAATTATTTCAAATGGATGTTAAAAGTTCTTTTTTAAATGGAGTTATAAATGAGGAGGTTTATGTCAATCAACCTCCGGGGTTTGAGGATCCAAAGTTCCCAAACCATGTTTATAAACTCAAGAAGGCTTTGTATGGTTTGAAACAAGCACCACATGCTTGGTATGAACGCTTGACAAGCTTCCTTCTAACTAGAAATTATGTCAGAGGCAAATCTGATACAACCTTATTCATTAAGAAAAAGGGTAAGGACACCCAGTTGGCATAAATATATGTTGATGATATTATATTCGGTGCTACTGACGAGTCAGTTTGCAAAGAGTATAGTAAACAGATGCAAACTGAGTTTGAGATGTCCATGATGGGAGAACTCAACTTCTTTCTTGGACTCCAAATCAAGCAAGGAAAGAATGGGATATTCATTAGCCAAACAAAATATGCTAAGGAAATATTGAAGAAATATGACATGGAGAATTGTAAGTCAATATCAACCCCTATGGGTACTGACACTGTCCTCTCAGCAGATGAACATGGCCAGTCAGTAGATAGCAAGTTGTATAGAGGTATGATTGGCTCTCTACTTTATCTCACAACAAGTAGGCAAGATATTCAGTTCTCAGTATGCTACTATGCCAGATATCAAGCTAACCCTAAGGAATCTCATTACATAGCTGTAAAAAGAGTCTGTAGGTATTTGCAAGGTTCTGTGAATACAGGTCTATGGAATCTGTTAGGCGAATTCCGCAAGTGCACGATTTCTCTTGTAGTAATAAAATATCGATCCCACAGGGAACGTATGATAATTTGATTATAAATTATTGTCTTGATTACATTCGTTTTCTCGAGGTTTATAGGAAATCGTTAATGGTTTAAAATGGTTTAAACTGGTTTTTAATCCTAATTTTGGTTATAGTTAAGATTACAATTTATAGAAATTATGTTTAGGTTTAAAGTAGAATTCAAGATTTGTTTACACAAAGCAAGAAAGCAACTTATAACTTTGATCAGATTATTAAGATGTAACTACTTATCATTTAATGCAATTACTAGGCTTCGAACTGCAGACAATCTTTCTACGGTCGGAACAGATTGCTACCTTAATCAAATTGGTGTTCTATGTTTGATAAGTCGAGCTATCGATCATATCAACCATAAATCCTAATTCTTTTAAGTGTTCAACAAAGTTTCCATTGAAATGTAATTTGTGTAAAAAGGTTTTTATTGAAAACACTGGTTTATTACTTTTAAGAATATCGCTAGATCAGACTCGAAAATAACAACAGTAGAAATAAATTGAATTGAAAAGATAACTTATTAATTTATTATGAATCGAATTAAGTTAACAGAGAAGAAGAAACATGGATAGCATTTTAACTAATTTGAGTTCCGGGTTGTTAATCCTTTCCTCAAACTTCGTAGGTTTGTCAGACCCTGGGGCGCTTCAGCCGCTAATTCTCCTCGCTGAATCCTCGAAATAGAGATCGTTGAATCCACTATCAGAGTGTAAACTCATCTTCGAACAATACTCGAACTCTAAACGCCAACTATAATAACTACATATTGTATCTCAAACTATTTACACAACTTGTAACTTTATAACAAGTTTGTGTAACAAAACTAACATAAATTAGAAACATTCAACTGAACAACATTAATTCTGAATTTCTACATCTATTTATAATGTTCCAAAAGGTGTGTTTGAAGGGTCGTATCCGTTGGTGAACATTCGCTTCTATCCGGACAAACAGACACGTTGTTTGGAATTAAAACATGTGAAATCAGTGTTGATACTTCGCTGTTTCTGTCGAGATTATTGGAATCTCGATCGCGACATGGGGTTGAGGGAGAATGTTGTACGAATGCGCGTTTTCATGTCTAAAAAACACATGTCGCGACCGAGATATTGGGAATCTCGATCGCGACAGAGACTTTTGTCTTTGTTTGTAGATCATTTCCCAACTCTTTGTTTCGATCTCTGAATTGTACGTGCCTTTTAGCTTGTAAATGTGATTTCTCTCTCGTTTTAGCTCTTATTTGGATTTTTCCAAATAATTAAGTACCTTGCACAATAGAAACAAATATAGACATAAAAGTATTCTAAATGAATATAATTAACATGATTTTAATACAAAACTAACGTAATTATTAATGATATTTTAGGTATATTTTGGGCTTATCAGTATCCCAACACTTCAGAGTTCACACTTCTTGGATACACTAATGCTGACTATGGACGAGACAAGCTGGAATGAAAAAGCACCTCAGGAGGGTGTCACTTTCTCAACAACAGTCTGGTGTCTTGGTTCAACAATAGAAGTTGAGTACATTGCTGCTTGAAGCTGTGTTGCTCAAGTCCTCTGGATTAAGTAGCAGCTGGATGATTATGGAGTAAAGACAAAAACCATTGAGGTCAGGTATGACAACAAAAGCACTATTGACCTATCTAAAAATCCAATCTAGCACAATAGAATGAAGCATGTCAGTATAAGACATCACTTCATCAGAGACCATGTACTAAAGGGTGAGATCAAGTTGACCTATGTTCCAACTGAGGAGCAGCTTGCTGATATATTCACGAAGCCTCTGGCTCGTGAGCAATTCTGCGCGCTAAGCGAAGCAATAGGTATGTTTAATCCTCTTCAATAACTCTGAGTATAAATTGTTCTGAGTGAGAAATTGACTTACATGCTCTGAGTTCATACTGAGTAGGTGACACATCTTCTAGGGTTAGCACGCATACCTAGTTAATAACTAGGATGAGATCATCATCATTATTACTTAGCGTCGTAAATAACATTAATGTCAGAATTAAGGGCTCTAAGTGGTTGAACTTCTGACCGTTAGGTTTCTGACCTCTCACTTCACTCAACTTCAGCTATAAAAATAGCAGAAATTTCTCTGATTTCTCTTTACGCTTGAACTTTCGCTATCTCTCTCTCTCTCTCAATTCCTTTCTTCTTCCTAGAAATTTGTTCTTCATTTCTCAAGAACACCATGTCTTCATCTCACGACTATCGAACTTCATCCAGTGCCTTTGACCAATATGAGGATAGATCCTTAGAGATCAATCCTTCATCACCTGAGCAGGAGCTTGACTACGAAATGTCCCCTGACCATCAATCGCAACAGCAACACGTACAAGACGAACAAACTCATCAGCAACACGAATAAGCTGAACCTGAAACCCTGAACGAACAAGCTCAGACTAACTTTGAGAAGGACGCTGAGTGATGGGCGTAGATCTAGTGGTAGAGTTTTCTTACGACGAAATGTATATATTATGAGTGCGGACTCTATATCTATGGATGTGATCTTTTAAATGTTCTAACTCCACTAGACGCTACGACTACTTAGGGGCAAGTGTACCCCGTCGTATCAAGTAATAATCTGGTTAAGACCGGGTATCGAATCCACGGGATTTATAACTGCAAGTATTAGACGACTCGGTTTTATACGTTATCTAAGCGGTGAATACTTTGAGTTGGTGTGAGACACAACTACAAACTACTCCTAACCTATTGGTGACACAGATTTATGTAATGGAAAACTCCACGGAGTGATATGGGTGACGATAAGTTATAAATATAATATGTAATAACTCCGAATATATTCGGTTGACGATTTACTCTTGCAAAGACGACTACGTATAGTTCGACCGACCCGTGAAGTACTTAGACTACGTGGTTCCTAGTCAAGGCGTGTCTAATACTGGGAATCAGAAACTAGGGCCCGTAAGTTCCGTGGCTTGTCAATTCCTACGATTTCCGGAGCGTCACTTTCGGTAAGGCAACACCTATATGACTCCCTAAAGATAGCCCGAATGGCGTCGAAAATCGCGTTCCCCTACACAATAATCAATTATGAGTATCAAAACAAGCAATAAACATCAACACGTATACAGAAACGGAAATTGCAAATCATATATTATAAATATAGAGAGTAAGAATATAGAATACAACCAAGCCTAGTACATAGGATGAGATCAAAGCTAATTAGCAAGTAAAGAGGGAAAAATCGGCCCTCGGAACTAGCTAACCGGACTCAAGGCCGTCTCTTAGGACTTGGAGGTGGAACTCTCGAGCTTGGTGAACGAAGGTGGAACGGAACTTCGATGGAATTCCGGAATAACCGAACAAGCTCTCGAGGTGGGAGAGTTTTATTACATAAACTGAATCTAAAACCAAAACTATACAACAACTCTCTATCAAAAGAAGCAAAATGTAGCTATGTACAAGGTGTCAAGAGATCAAGAGGTAGAAGGTAGCAGGTGTCTAAATGAGTGCTAGTCACTCTTATTTATACATCAAGCTAGGGGTAGAATTGTAACTTCACAAGGTACAAGTATGGAGCAACATTATTTGGTGCAGAAATCCCATGATACGCCCCTCGTAAGGTGATATACGCCCCGCGTAAGTGCCCATTCCGTCAGAAATCTCCTGCATGTGGACAAATTCTATGTCTAATTGTCTCAAATACGCCATGCGTAGCTGAAGTACGCCCCACATAAATGAGTCTCTGATCTTTTTACGTTGAAGAACTACCTTTTACGCCCCGCGTATGGAGAGTTGACTCCGGGAGACAATGCAGTCTGACTTTCAGGATTAGGCCAATCATTTTCGACATGTGTCATACGCCCCGCGTAAGGTGTCATACGCCCCGCGTATGCTGAGTCATTTCCACATGGTGCCTGCGGATAAGGCAATTATTTCTGACACCATGTTTTACGCCCCGCGTAAATGACGATACGCCCCACGTAAATAATGATACGCCCCGCGTATTTGAGTAGATTTTCACTCCTTCCTCGTACCTGAAATACAAATCTTGAGAGCCGAGTTAGCTTGACGTTTTATTTTCTAATATTAATCAAAAATAAGGAAAATTAACTGAAAGTAAGGAATTTATTTTTATTTTGTTATTTTATTAAAACACTCTATTTTTGTAATTAAACTTATTTATTTCTTCTAAAATTAAACCGTAAAAGATAGGGACGAAACGCCCCTATCACTGAGCAATCTCAGCCAAAGACTAAAATCACTAGCAAAAACCTTAGACAACGAACCTTCAAAGTTGTATATCCAGGCCTTGACAAAATTCAAAACCCCCCAAGTCCATTCATCTAGATACTTCCCAGCTGAATTCCTCAAGACTGCTGAGCCATTCTACAAATGGATCTCTGAGCTGGAATAGGATACCCTATTTGGTCTCCCCGGACTGACCTATCCAGCACTGATTAGGGAATTTTACGTAAACCTAACAGTGGTTGATGATGACTATGACTATCTAGTCAGCACAGTCAAGAATAAAGAAATCACAATTACCCCTACCATTCTATCAGGATTGCTAAAACTGAAGAATGATGGCACTGAGTTGCGGAAAAACGGGGATGAAAAGGACATTACTGAGTTCCCAAAGACCTACTGCAAGCCCAATGGGGTATACTGGCGAAGTTTCCGCCACCTCTCTTCCTCAGCCTCAGTGATAGGCTCATTACATGATCACTAACTTTCTGTTCCCTAAGATCAACTCAACTACCTCTGCATCAAATTTTGAGCAGTGCCTCATCTGGCACATGCTAGAAAAGAAACCACTCAACTTGCCTGTTTTCTTGGTGGGTGCGTTTCAGAGGTGCACTGTGAAGCTGAGATTGGAATCACTCATCATAGCTATCCTCAAGTACTATGAAATTGAGCTTGAAGATGAGGAAGCTGTCAAAGGCACTAAGATCACCGCTGAGTGTCTCCAAACCCTTGCACACAGTAGAGTGCAAGTGCCTGGAAAAGGAAAAGGAGCTAAGAAAGATGAGGTTGCTGAAGCTGCTAAGCCCAACAAAAGCAAAACGAGAAAGGCTGATGAGCCTAAATCCCCTCAGTCATCCAAATCTCCCAAGAAGGATGTGACCAAGAAGGTCAGAGCGTCTCAAAGCTGCTTTGAACCTACGACCACTGAGGAGCAAAGCAAGAGAGTTGGCTCTGAGCTTCTAGAGGAAGACCAACCTCTGAAGAAGACAACTACTACCATTAAGCTCAAGCCACTGACTCCTTCCCTGCTGGCCATAGCTATTCCTGAGGATGCTCACTTCCTCAAACAAAAAGGCAAGGCTGTTGAGGTCACGCCTGTCACCTCCACTGCCCCATCTATTGATATTCCTACTGTCTTTTCTATTCCACCTGCCATTGCCATCCACTGAACAGTAAGACGCAACCACTCATGTTGAGAAGGAAACACCACAGACCAACCTCACTCCTCCTCCATCACCAACTTTTATACCTGCTTCGTCCCTAAAACACAAGTCTCATCACTCTAAGAAGGAAAAACGGTACAGGAAGAAGAGCGGAAAGCTCAAGGTCAACTTTGCTGATGGAGCAAACGCTGCTAATGACCTCGCTCTTGACCCATCATCCATCAACATCTTCTTCCCATACTTCGAAGCTGGAGTCCCTCTGACTGATAACCCAGTCAAGGAAAATCAAGCCTCTGTTCCTACTCCAACGGAATAAGCCTCATCTGAACCCAACTTGGGCAAGCCTGAGTCATCTGCCGCTGCTCCCAAATCACCATCTACTGAGCATGCACCTACTAACTCAGCTATACCTATTTTTACTGATCCTCCAACTCAGAATACACTTCCAGAACAGAACAAGGAGCCGGCCGCTGAGACAACATTGACCCTGATCTCACAACTCCTTCACCCTCATTCATCAATGCCATTAAGGATGGAAAAAAGCTTCTCCAAGCTGCTTTCGATCTAGTAAATGATATGGCCAGGTCTCATGCCACTGCCTCCACCTCTACCCCTCAAACCGCTGAGTCCACTCCCCTCAGCGAGACAATGCAGCTGCTGAATGAACTTAACAGAATCAAGAGCCTATTGAATTCTCTTACTGTATTGGTCTCTAAGCAACACTACTTAGCGTTTACTGATCGGCTAGCGGCACTTCAGCTCATGATGATCCAACACATGGATTGTCTTGAGGCCAAAATTCAAGCTCTCTCAATCGTCTACTCAACTGTTGTCACATCTGACCAAGCTAACTCCCACTTTGAATAGTTGAGTACTGAGCGATTGGACTCCATTCTTATGGAGCAACATCAACTCCGGAAAGATCAAATCGATTCTCAACAGTCCTTGGAGGATCTGTTTCACAACTCCCTTTCCACTTTAGCCAAAATTATCCCAAACAATTCTGAATCACTTGTTATGCCATAAAACACTTTTGTTTCGGCTATTAACACTGATAAGGGAATTCTGGGAAGGCCACCTCTTAGTGCAATCACAGAAAGAACAACCCAATCCTAAGACTCCATATTTCCAATAACTCCTTCCAAAGTGTGAGCTTCTGATTTTTACAGGAGTTGAGGTTGAGAATTGGATCATCAAAAGCACTAAATACTTTCAACTCTTTGAGGTTGCAGAAGAGAAGAAAGTGGAGTTGGTTGGTCTATAGATGTAGGGAAAAGCTGAGAAGTGGTTAAAAAATAGATAACTTCTCACCCTGGCATTAGATGGAATGAGTTTGCAAAAGAGATTGGCAAATGATTCCAGGATACTAAAGTGACTGAGGTAGTGGAGAAATTAACTCAGTTACGCCAAAGAGGAACTGTGGTTCAATACCAGTACCAGTTTGAAGAAATTAAGTTGAAACTAGAGAAGAAGCACCCCAAGATCAAGGAGTCCTTTTATACCAAGAGCTTCATCGCTGGGTTAAAATCGGAGCTCAGAGCTGCGGTCAAGAAGCCTGCGCCTATGGAGATTTATGCAGCCATTAAGGTGGCCAAGTTAGAAGACAATTATCTAAGGGAAATTCTAGAAGTTCTCAAACACAAACATGCATTCAGATCACCTCTCACTGCTAAATCATGGACTTCAAATTCAGGCTCAACCTCCAAACCTAATTACATTGTCCCTAACCAAACACCTAAACCAATTGACACCAAACAACCTCCTAATCAAACTACCCTGAAAAGTGTTGAAACACCTTTCCACAAGATTTTGATTTGACAAAATCATTTAAGTTTAAACCATGATTAAGAGACAATTAAATTTAAGTGCTTTGATTTAATTGTACTAATCCGTTTGTTCAATATTGAGTATAAATGCAAAAGGAAATAAAGATTAAGACAGGACAAAGTCAGCATGAGAACACAATACAAGCTGAGTGAAGAGCGACTCAGCATAAGAGAAGATAAGTCATCTTCAAAACAACAGCTTAAGAAAGAAGCTGATCAAAAAAGCTGAGTGGAACGGAACTCAGCATAAAAGAAGTTTGCTTCAGAACTAGATCTTGCAGAACGAAGCTGACCATGGAAGCTGAGTGAAAAAGAACTCAGTATGAGAATTGGTGACAATCAAAGACAATGACTATCGAAGTGAAGCTGAGTGATCTTCAGGACAGCATGAATGATCCGTTAGCTAAAAGACAAATTCGACAACTGTCTGCACCAATAATAGAAGCCTTGGAATTACGCAAAAGCCAAATTCCGAGGTGTATGGGTCAACTGTTCTTTGCTATAAGACAAACTGCCATAAGAAGACAAAGCTTGTAGGAAGAAGACAAGCCTGACATCTGAGGAAATCAGAAAACATGATAGGCCTGCACATTTGAAGCTGACCAGAAGCTTGTCCCCCAAAAGAGCCGTTTTGGATTCAACGGACAAATCAAATTCAAATCATTTGATCCTCAAAGTTTAACTATAAAAGGACAAGCAATCCTCTTGGATCATTGCCGAATTACAGAATATACAAGAGAGAAAAATACAAGTTCAAAGCACTCAAAAACAAGAAAGAAATCTTACACCCACTTTCTATTCCTTGTGTAAATGCTAGATTGATTGTTTTTGTAATCATCTAAAGTGTTCTTATTCCAAAAAGAGCAAGTTTTATCAATTGTGAATTGAGAGTGTCAAGCTGAGTGTTTAGTTGTAAAGACTCAGTGGTAGAGAAATCTAGGTACTGGGTTGTAGCACTTAGTAGGAGTTGAGTAGACGAATAGAGGAAGGTACTCTTGCATATTCAACTGCCTTGTAACCGGTTTGTGCTCTACCCTTAAAGAGCTCAGTATTGGATTCTAAAAGCCCGGACGAGTCTGGGGACTGGACGTAGGCAGAGAGGCCGAACCAGGATAAGTGATACTGAGTAATTTCTAACTCTCTTGAATTTGTATATATATGTGCATGTGTTGCTTGTTATATTTACTCAGCATATAAATCGTTTAAAGCTGACACTGAGTAAATTAGAGTGATGAGCTGGAAGCTGACCACAAAAGTGTCAATTCCCAACTCTCAAGTGAAACAGTCTTAGTCAGCATCTGACTAAAGCTGTCTTACATTAAGATCGGCCAAGCTGACAAAAGCTGAGTTAATAAACTCACCAAAATTATCAAGTCAGCAAGATTAATTAGGATAAAAAGTTATATTAGTTCCTAACCCCCCCATTGGAACTAATCACACGGAACCAACAAGTGGTATCAGAGCCTAAGTTCACTACTCAAAGATATAACTATCTTGAGCTGATCCCGATAAATGGCTGAGAACAACACTCGTTTCCTTCCCGGGAACCAAACAACACAGATACTCCCTGAGGGATTATCAATTAGTTGGCCTCCTCTATTCTTTGGATCCAATTATACATTCTGGAAGAATAGGATGAAGAACTTCATTCAAGCCACAAACATGAGTGCATGGCTTGCAATAGTTCAAGGCCCATACGTGCCATATAAAACTGTTAACAATGAGAAAGTTGTTAAGAGTGAAACTGAGTGGTCAGAAGATGACCTTAGAAAACTTCAAAACAATGCTTCGACTATCAATATGCTTCACTGTGCTTTAGATGTTGCAGAATACAATAAGATTTCAGGTTGTGAGTCAGCACAGGAGATTTGGAAAAAGCTTGAAGTGACCTACGAAGGCAAAAGCAAGGTCAAGGAATCAAAAGTAAATCAGCATATGAGATTATACGAGCTGTTCGAGATGAATGATAATGAGGACATCTCGGGAATGAATGCTAGATTTACCAACATTATAAATGAGCTGAAAAGACTTGGAAAGAACTTCACTGAAGAAGAACAGGTGAAGAAGATCTTGAGAAGTCTTCCCAAAAGCTGGCAGGCCAAAAAGACGGCAGTAGAGGAAGCTCAGGACCTGACTACGTATAAGTACGATGAGTTGATCGGATCGTTGCTGACTCATGAAATATCAATGAAAAACTTTGAAGAAAAAGAGAAGTCAGAAGATAAGAAACAAAAATCACTTGTCATGAAAGCTGACTCCACCAAAGCTGACTCATCAGATGATGAGGAAATGGCAATGTTCACCAGGAAAATGAAGAAGCTATTCAGGAAGAGTGATAGGAACAGCAAAAGGTCATTCAGAAGAAATGACAAATACAAAGCTGAGCCCAGTGACAACAAATATAAGAAGGACAGCTCAAAGCCTGTCACATACTTCGAGTGCCACAAAGCTGGGCACATCAAGTCAAGCTGTCCCATGCTGAAGAAGGACAAGAAGGGAAACATAAAGGCTATGGTAGCCACATGGAGTGATAGTGATGAGTCAACCTCATTAGAAGCTGATGTAAATGAAACAGCAAATATATGCTTCATGGCCGATGATGCTGACCGCACTTATTCTGAGCAAGCTGGCCTCTCTGATGAAACTGACCAGAAGGAACAAAATAATGAGGTAACATCCTTACTCTTGCTTAGAAATGAGATGATAAACGCCCTGAGTGATTTATATGCGCTAACTAAGAAGTTCAATAAGAAAGTAAAAGCACTCAGCAGGCGATGTGATGAGATTGAAGAGGTCAAGTTGAGTGACCTCCGATATATTCTCCAAGACAACTCAACTTTGCATAGCAACATAGAACTTATGCATAAGTTTGTCTCGGAGGTCCAGTCAGATTCAAAGAAACTGAAAAAGGATGTCACTACCCTACAGAGCCAAATAAGAGGCTCAAATAAAAAATCCCATGCTGAGTACTCAAGCACTAGTCAGCATAAACAGTTCACACAGTGTGACTGTTGCGGGAAAAAGGGGCACACAAGAGAAGTGTGTTGGTACAATAAGCGGACTGTCCAATGTGACTTCTGCGGAAAGAAAGGACATACCACTAAGATATGTTGGCACGCTCAGCACAATAATGCTGACCACACTCAACATCAACCTCAAAGGGTAATTCATTGTGACTTCTGTGGTAAAAGTGGCCACACGATAAAAGTATGTCGTCATAAATTGAAATATGACTTTGCACCTATTTATGCTAACAAACGATGACCCAAAAAGAATTGGGTACCTAAAGATGAATAGTCTAAAATGCAGGTGAGCCTGAGATGCGTGGAGAAATCAAAACTGTGGTATATAGACAGCGCATGCTCGAGGCACATGACTGGTGATGAAACTCAGTTCATCACACTAGAGCTTAAACGAGGTGGAAGTGTAAGCTTTGGAGACAATAAGAAGGGTAAGATAGTCGGCTCAGGAACTATCGGAGGTAACCCAACTATTGAGTCAGTCTCCTTAGTTAAAGGTCTCAAATACAATCTGCTGAGTGTAGCTCAGCTTTGCAAGAGTGGCAGAAAGGTTGTATTTGATGATACTCAGTGTCAAATACTCGAGGGAAAAACAAACGAAGTGATTTTAACTGCCCCTCGTGTAGACAATGTATACATGCTGAGTCTAGAAAAACAGTTTTCTAAAAATATATGATTAGTGTCTAAAGAGGATAACTCCTGGCTATGGCATAGAAGACTTGGTCATGTAAGCATGGACCTTCTTGCCAAACTAGCTAGAAAGCAACTAGTTGAGGGATTGCCCAAACTTAAATTTGAAAAAGATCAATTGTGTAATGCTTGTCAGCAAGGCAAACAAACTAAGAAGTCATTTCAAAGTAAAAATATTGTCTCAACCAAAAGACCATTGAAATTACTACACTTGGATCTTTTCGGACCTGTCCAGCCACTCAGCTTGGGAGGTAAGAAATTTTCCTTAGTCATTGTAGATGATTTCTCTCGGTACACTTGGATCATCTTGCTGAGTAGCAAGGATGAAACATTTGAGATGTTCACCACATTGATTAAGAAACTTGAAAATGACAAAGACCTAAGAGTAGCTCATATTAGAAGTGACAATGGTGGAGAATTCAAAAACCAACAGTTTGATGAATTCTGTGAAACCAGTGGTATTGACAACAATTTCTCTGCTCCTAGAACACCTCAACAAAATGGGGTTGTTGAAAGGAAGAACAGAACAATTGTCGAAATAGCTAGGACAATGCTGAGTGAAAATAGGCTTCCAAAGTATTTCTGGGGTGAAGTTGTCCACACAGCATGCTACATTCTCAATATGGCTTTAGTTAGACCTATTCTTAAGAAAACCCCATATGAACTTTGGAAAGGACGAAAGCCCAACATTGGCTACTTTCGTGCCTTTGGGTGTAAATGTTTTATACTCAACACAAAAGACAATCTTGCAAAATTTGATGCCAAAGCTGACGAAGCGATCTTTTTAGGGTACTCAACTAACAGCAGAGCATATAGGGTGTATAATAAACGAACTCAGGTTGTAGAAGAGTCTGTCCATATTGAGTTCGATGAAGCTGGCCCTGTAGGAAAGTCAACTCAGCTCGTTGAAGATGAACCAAGCTCAGCTTCCGCTGATCAAAATGGAGCCTCTGAGTCATCAATACAAGGGCTGATCAAAGGTAAGCAAGAAATTGAAATAACCTTTACTGACCAATCTATTCCTATAGAGATTGTAGAAACACCTGTTCCAAACAACTCAACATTGCCCAAAGAAATAAAAATTCCAAGAGGACATTCGGATAAGTCTATTCTTGATGCTGCTGACAACAAGCTGATGACAAGAGATCAGCTTAGGAAGTATCTCAGCAACGCTGCCTTCGTCTCAGTGCATAAGCCAAAGAATTTTGCCGATGCTGAGCACGATGAATATTGGATCAATGCTATGCAAGAAGAGCTTGATCAATTCACAAGAAATGAGGTATGGGATTTAGTGCCTAAGCCGAGGAATCAAAAGACCATAGGAATAAATGGGTCTTTAGAAATAAATTAGATGAGCAAGGCAAAGTAGTCAGAAATAAAGCCCGACTTGTAGCCCAAGGCTATAGTCAGCAAGAGGGAATTGACTATGGTGAAACCTTTGCACCCGTTGCTAGGTTAGAAGCTATACGCATACTGTGTGCCTATACAAGTTTTATGAACTTTAAATTATATCAAATGGACGTTAAGAGTGCATTTCTTAATGGCTTTATAAACGAAGAGGTATATGTCAGTCAGCCTCTAGGGTTTGAAGATCCAAAATTTCCAAACCACATTTATAAACTCAAAAAGGCTCTATATGGGCTAAAGCAAGCTCCAAGAGCTTGGTATGAAAGGTTGACCAACTTCCTGCTGACCAGGAATTATGTCAGAGGCAAAGCTGACACAACCTTGTTCATTAAGAAAAAGGGTAAAAATACCCTACTTGCACAAATTTACGTGGATGATATAATTTTTGGTGCTACTGACGATTCTATGTGCAAAGAGTTTAGTAAACAGATGCAGACTGAGTTCGAATTGTCTATGATGGGCGAACTTAACTTCTTCCTTGGACTTCAAATCACGCAAGGTAAGAATGTCATCTTCATAAGTCAGTCTAAGTATGCCAAAGAAATGCTAAAGAAGTTTGATATGGAGGAATGTAAGCCCATATCAACCCCAATGGGTACTGACACTGTCCTTTGTGCTGACGAAAAAGGTAAGTCTGTAGACATCAGGTTATATCGAGGTATGATAGGCTCTCTACTTTATCTTACTGCTGGTAGACCTGACATTCAGTATTCAGTATGTTATTGCGCAAGATATCAAGCTGACCCCAGAGAATCTCACTTAATAGCTGTAAAAAGAATTTTCAGATATTTGCAGAGCTCAGTTAATGCAGGTTTATGGTATCCAAATACAAGTGACTTCACACTGATTGGATATACTGATGCTGACTGTGGACGAGATAAGCTAGAACGAAAAAGCACTTCAGGAGGATGTCAATTCCTAGGAAGCTGTCTGGTTTCGTGGTTTAGTAAGAAGCAGTCATCAGTAGCCTTGTCTACAACTGAAGCTGAGTACGTTGCTGCTGGAAGCTGTGTGGCCCAAGTCCTATGGATTAAGCAACAGCTTGAGGATTATGGTGTCAAAACAGAAACAATAGAAGTCAAATGTGACAACAAGAGTGCCATTGATTTATCTAAGAATCCAATCCAACACAGCAGGATGAAGCATGTCAGCATAAGACATCACTTCATCAGAGATCATGTACTCAAGGGTGAGATCAAGCTGACCTACGTATCAACAAATGAACAGCTTGCGGATATCTTTACGAAGCCCTTGGCTCGTGAGCAATTTAACATATTAAAGGAAGCTATCGGTATGTCTAATCCTCTTCAATAATTCTATGTGCTTAATTGAATGTTGAGTGATTACCATGCTGAGTGATTTGTGATAAATTAGTAACTGTTGCATGCGGAGTTAAAAATGACATCACTATATGCTGAGTAGACATATATGTTGAGTGATTTTCCTAAGCTGAGTTACTAAGTCCACAAACAAATATCCTGCGTAAAACTGACTACACAGAATCACAAACGTTTGATATTCCTAATGCTAAGTAAAATCCATTTAAAACATTAAATGTTAGCACACGCATTAATAGCCACCTAGGATAACGTAAGCAATAATGAGAAAACCCATGCGCCGAACGTGTCATAAATGCCAGAATCTCTGTCGGTTGATAATCTCGAGGTTAAACGGCTAGTTCAACGAATAGGATCAATTAGCACCTCTATAAATAGTGGAAGTATCCCCACTTATCACTCTTTACACTCGAAACCCTTGACATTCAAATCTTTCTCTCTGAATCTTAAAATCCTCTCAAGGAATTCATAATCATGATGAAATCCCAAAATCCTTCCGATGGTGGTAACAACGACGACCACACCGATGCAAACCCTAAGTCTCCTCCTCAACAAGGTCAGCATGATCAAACTCCAAACAAGAACCCTAAAACTGACCTCGCAACCTTTTCAAAGAAGAAGAAGAAGAAGAAAAAGCAGCCAAATGAGAAATTCTTCGTTAAGGTGTACACAAGTGTCAAGAATCATGCGGTGCTCAGATGTCGATGGTTCTCTCCAAGCTTCATAACACATGAGCAACCATTTTGTGAATGGATTGCGAAAAACGAATGGGCTGGACTCTTTTCGCTTGCTGGAAGAACCTATCCTAGGTTAGTACGTGAATTTTACTCCAACCTCTATGTTGATGGAAGTGATGCTGACCATCTAGTAACTCACGTTAAAGGTAAGAAGCTCACCATTACCCCTTCCTATCTCGCAACCTTACTAAACCTTCCAAACACCGGAACGGAATTCAGGACCACTAAAGAAAAGCTTGACCACACTGTATCATTCTGTAAACCAGAAAGTCACAAAGGGGAATACCCAGTACATGTATGGGTCAAAACCAAAAGATGGCTCACTATCTCCTCACTAACTTCATCTTTCCAAAAATCAACTCAGCATCATCAGCTTCAAATTTCGAGCAGTGCTTCATTTGGCACATGCTGACCTACAGCCCTCTCAACATGCCCGTATTTCTAGTAGGAGCACTCCAACGGAGTACTATCAAGCTCAAGCTGGGTTCTCTTATTACCAGAATCCTTGAAGATCACCAAATCGACTTGATAAATGAAACAGAAACCATGGGAACTGAAATTACGGCTGCATTGTTGTTTGGGTTAGTATATGACCAACCTATCAAGCCCAAAAAGGGAAAAGGGGTCATCGAGGAAGCTCAGGAGGAAGCTGATGATGAGCAACCTCAGGAAGAAAATATCGATGTAGCCGAAGCTGCTGTCCAAACTAAGCGAGACAAGAAACGCAAAGCAATCCAAACCAGCTCAAAGGATGTTGATGCTGTCCCCAAGAAAATTCGGGTTGTCTCAAAGGGGAAGAAAGTTAATGCTGATCAGGGTAAGTCAGCAGAGAAAAGAAAGAGGCAAGATGAGCCTGATGACTTGGAAAGTGAGGAAACCCCTCTAAAGAAGAAGACGAGAACAAAGCAGAAGAACAAAGCGACAATGAAGGTCAGCATGATCATGATGAGGATGTTGAGCAACATCAAGAAGCTTATGCTGAGCAAAAACAAACAGAGAATGTTGAGGAAGTTGAAAGTCCAGCTGTACAGAATGAGACAGTTGATGATGAGCTCTCAGAACAAGAAATGGTCAATGAAGGACTCAACACTGATCTCGGCGTAGAATCATCTCTTGATTCCATTCCTGTTGACCCGTCTCCCCCAAAGACCAAAAAGTTGAAAAGGCTTAAGAAGAAGGCCTACAGATCTCCAGTTATTGACCTCCTGGAAGATTCACCTTTGAGGGATGAAATCACAGACCTTACAGATACTCAATTTAAGTTCTTCTCATCGCATCCTGAGCCCTCTACACAAGAAAAACAAGCCTCTGTTACTCATACCGAGCAACATGCCAAGACTCCAGAAAATCCAAACCAAGCCAAGCAAGAGCTCGAAGTCCTATATGCTCAAGGAGACAAGCAAGCTAAGGAAAATCCTGCTCAACCTGAGGTGCCTCTCCCTGCACCAACTCAAGTCTATGTTGAGGAGGTAACTATCTCTGCAGATCCACCTCCTTCCCATCCTATTTCGCAGAACATTGAGCAGTCAGCTCCTGCTTCTCATCAACATCAAAATCCAGCTGCTGACCATACTGGCACTTCTACTCAAGGACAGCACCAAACACCTCCTCACTCAGGTGCTACTAGAATTCCGGCCACTGAGTTAAATCCCGAGGCACAATTTGCCTATCTTCATGCAACTGAGTCCGGACGTCGCATCATTGACTCGGCTCAACATCTTCTCCAGGACTTAAACAATTCTCATGCCGATGCTGCTGGGTCCGCAAATGCTGAATCACAAGAGTTTTCGTCTGTCACTCAGCTTCTCAATGAGATCAAGAATCTCAAAGATTTAGTAAGTGTCATGACCTCAGTCCAAACCCAGCAACCCAAGCAAGAATCCTTTGTCAAGCTGACTGAGCTGATATTAATGATGGTGAATCACATGAATTCACTTCAAGGACAGATCAATGCTTTACCCACAGTCAACACGGGCTACGCTACCTCTGCTAAGTTAGATCATTGTTTTACCAAGTTGTCTTCTGAGCTGACTGGTACTCATGACCTTCTCTCTTCATCTTCCCAATGTACGATGTATGAAATTAGTGAAGCTGTCCGTCTTCTGAATCTGAGTAAAGAGTAGATGGAAACTGATGTGGTTAAAACCAATATTATCCTCCAAACCGCTCAAAGCCTATTTCGCTATGTGCGTCACACAAACGCTCAGCGTGACATTTACGACAAGGTTGTACTTAGAATGTACCATCAATCTTATGCCCAGCTAGCGGAAGCAATGTCATGGCTAGCTAAGTCACAGGAATACATGCTCAGCATGATCAGCTCATCTATTCGCGTCCCAGGTACAGTACTGGATGATGGAGTTCCAGTGCTTGATGGGTTATATGAAAGCACGAAACGTCTCAAGGCATACTCAGTCAAACTGACTCGTGCTGCTCTCAATGATACCTTCATCCCTCCTCCGCCTGATGGTGGCAAAACGGGGGAGAAAGCACAAGCTGATGGAACTCAGCCAACGGCAGGAGAAACTTCAGGTAGTCAGCAAAAGAAAGCCAAAGACAAAGGCAAAGGGATAGCTCAAATCAATAAGAATTAGATTAGCCTTTAGCTTTAAAGATTGACTTGTGTATTTTGTGCTGACCATTTATATCAACTTAAGCATTTTTCATTCATACTGTTTTGTTGATAAGTGATGCTTATTTTTATACTATATGCTGATCTGTCTAAAAATTTGAACAAACAAATAAATTCAAAATATATACTCAGTACACATCAACTCTGATACATCCACACATAAACTCTGATACCAAAACTATTCATATATCAGACTGAGTAAACATTAAACCCTTCTGAAAGTTGACCTAGGTTCATCTGAATTAGATCTTAGAAAGTCTAGGATTGAACTAAGTCAGTATAAACATGTCTTCCCTAATTACTCAATTAAATCTTGAGAAGGTTTAGAGTTAAGCTAAGACAAAATATGCAACCCTTACGGGGGAGTAATTTCAGAAGAATAAAAATTCAATCATGGGGAATTCCAATACTGAGTTCCATAAATTAAATATTTTGCCGACATCAAAATGGGGGAGTTTGTCGAAACACCTTTCCACAAGATTTTGATTTGACAAAATCATTTAAGTTTAAACCATGATTAAGAGACAATTAAATTTAAGTGCTTTGATTTAATTGTACTAATCCGTTTGTTCAATATTGAGTATAAATGCAAAAGGAAATAAAGATTAAGACAGGACAAAGTCAGCATGAGAACACAATACAAGCTGAGTGAAGAGCGACTCAGCATAAGAGAAGATAAGTCATCTTCAAAACAACAGGTTAAGAAAGAAGCTGATCAAAAAAGCTGAGTGGAACGGAACTCAGCATAAAAGAAGTTTGCTTCAGAACTAGATCTTGCAGAACGAAGCTGACCATGGAAGCTGAGTGAAAAAGAACTCAGTATGAGAATTGGTGACAATCAAAGACAATGACTATCGAAGTGAAGCTGAGTGATCTTCAGGACAGTATGAATGATCCGTTAGCTAAAAGACAAATTCGACAACTGTCTGCACCAATAATAGAAGCCTTGGAATTACGCAAAAGCCAAATTCCGAGGTGTATGGGTCAACTGTTCTTTGCTATAAGACAAACTGCCGCAAGAAGACAAAGCTTGTAGGAAGAAGACAAGCCTGACATCTGAGGAAATCAGAAAACATGATAGGCCTGCACATTTGAAGCTGACCAGAAGCTTGTCCCCCAAAAGAGCCGTTTTGGATTCAACGGACAAATCAAATTCAAATCATTTGATCCTCAAAGTTCAACTATAAAAGGACAAGCAATCCTCTTGGATCATTGCCGAATTACAAAATATACAAGAGAGAAAAATACAAGTTCAAAGCACTCAAAAACAAGAAAGAAATCTTACACCCACTTTCTATTCCTTGTGTAAATGCTAGATTGATTGTTTTTGTAATCATCTAAAGTGTTCTTATTCCAAAAAGAGCAAGTTGTATCAATTGTGAATTGAGAGTGTCAAGTTGAGTGTTTAGTTGTAAAGACTCAGTGGTAGAGAAATCTAGGTGCTGGGTTATAGCACTTAGTAGGAGTTGAGTAGACGAATAGAGGAAGGTACTCTTGCATATTCAACTGCCTTGTAACCGGTTTGTGCTCTAACCTTAAAGAGCTCAGTATTGGATTCTAAAAGCCCGGACGAGTCTGGGGACTGGACGTAGGCAGAGAGGCCGAACCAGGATAAGTGATACTGAGTAATTTCTAACTCTCTTGAATTTATATATATATGTGTGCATGTGTTGCTTGTTATATTTACTCAGCATATAAATCGTTTAAAGCTGACACTAAGTAAATTAGAGTGCTGAGATGGAAGCTGACCACAAAAGTGTCAATTCCCAACTCTCAAGTGAAACAGTCTTAGTCAGCATCTGACTAAAGTTGTCTTACATTAAGATCGGCCAAGCTGACCAAAGCTGAGTTAATAAACTCACCAAAATTATCAAGTCAGCAAGATTAATTAGGATAAAAAGTTATATTAGTTCCTAACCCCCCCCCCCCTTGGAACTAATCACACGGGACCAACAAAAAGGACCTTTGGTGCTTGTTGCCACTATGGAGAAAGGTATTTTCCAGGGCACCAATGCAACTCTAAGAAGCTGCTCGCTATTAGTGTAGAGGATGAAACAGAAGAATTGACAGCAGTACAAGAGGAAGGTGGTAATGAAATGGTATTAACAGAAGAGCAACAAGAGGAGGAGCAGATCCTGGTTTCTATTAATGCCCTGGATGGAGGCATTACTGATTCAACTATGAAATTGAAAGGTGTTGAAACACATTTCCACAATGATTTTGATTTGATAAAATTATTAAATCCCATTGATAAAATATTCCAACACATTAAATTTAAATGCCTTGATTTATTTGTTACTAATGTGTTTGTTCAAGTGTTGAGTATTTAATTCACAAGTATTGAAAGACATTAAGACCAAGGCCCAAAGCCCATGAAGACAAGTCTAAAGCCCAAGCTACAAATCCAAGCTTATGGATCAACCCAGCCCAGCGGATAGAAGGATCCAGAAGGCTTGCTAACAGCTTCATAATGAAGCTGGTGAGTAGAACGGACAAGAGACAAGAAGAAGTTGACTCAACCAACTTGTAGACAAAGCTAATCCATTTAAGGAAAAGTTCAGACGCAATAGAAGGCTGTCGAGGAGACTTTGCCATAAATGGAGAGACAACCTGACGCTTACTGACCAAAAGCATCTGAGCACTGATCAACGCATAAAATGCAACGTTCTTATTGGCCGAAGACTCTGAGCACTGAGGAGCGAAAGGGACAACATGGCCGTCTCCCTCCAACGGTTATTTTGAAATTTGAAATCAATGAAGGCCCAGGCGTCACTATAAATAGGCCCTTCAATTGCTTCATTCGATGTAGATCTTCAAACAGTCGAACCGCTGAGCAAATTCTCACTTGAAGTTTCTGTGCAAAAAGCAAAGCAATCTTACACCACTTCCAATCTCTGTGTAAACGTTTGAACTAGATCATATAAGTGTTCTTTGTAATAGAACAAAATTATCAATTCTTAAATTGAGAGGAAACTCTGAGTTGCTGAGTTGTTAGCATTCAGAGGTAGCTAGTGCTGAGTGTAGGTAGATATAGAGGAAGGTACTCTGTAACTACTCTTAGTACTGAGTATAGGTTTGTAGAGGAATGTACTCTGTAAATCTATTGTAAAAGGTTTGTGCTCTACCTAAAAGAGCTCAGTAGTGGATTAAAGCTCGGAAGGATTCTGGGGACTAGATGTAGGCTGGAGGCCGAACCAGGATAAATCTGCTGAGTAACATTTTCTAACCTTCAACTCCTTATATGCTTGCTTTATATTGTGCCTAGTAAAATTCTTAACTAATATAACGCTGAGTTGTGCTTATTGACACTGAACTCAGGAATATACTTCTTAGTTCTATCTCTTGACTCAACGGTAGAAGCAGCCTTAGTCTTTGATCAACTAACGCTGCCTCTGACCTCACTCAATATCAAGTGCTAAGCATTAAAAGAAATATCTTAAGTGATATAAGAGCTAAGTCAGCCTTAAAGAATAAATTTTTTAAATAGTTCCTTATCCCCCCCCCCCCCCTTAGGAACTAATCCTTGGGTCACAAGGGACCAACAAAAGGTACATTAAATAGAAAACCAATCATGATTCTCATAGATAGTGGTAACACTCATAGTTTTGTTGATGCTCAATTAGCTAAGGAAATCAAACTCAAAGGATGGAAGGGAATAACCTCTAAGTTATTTCTGATGGTCATGACCACTGCAAAATCACCCAACATGCCTGAAACCAAACAAACACAAGCCTCACTCACCCCTACACCCATACAAACCCTATTTGACCTAAACCAACATCTATTCCAACCTCCTACAACCTTACCCCCACACAGAAACTTAGACCATTCTATACCCTTAAAAATGCTTCTGATCATGTGAATTTAAGACCTTACATATATTCACATCATCAAAAAGATGAGATTAAGAGACTGGTGGAAGAGATAATGACTAGTGGAGTGATTAGACCTAGTAACAATCCCTATGTCTCTCTAGTAATACTAGTGAAGAAGAAGGATGGTACATGGAGGTTCTATGTTGATTTCAGGGAGTTAAATAAGGCCTCAGTGAAGGATAAGTTCCCCATACCAGTTATACATGAGCTTATTGATGAACTACAAGGAGCAACTCTGTTCTCCAAAATTGACTTCAGAGCTGGTTACCACCAGATTCGGATGAAGCCAAATGACATACATAAGACTGCATTCAGAACCCATTATGGACACTATGAATTTTTGGTTATGCCCTTGGGGCTTACCAATGCACCAGCTACATTTCAAGCTCTTATGAACTCAGTTTTCAAACCTTACCTAAGAAAATTTGTCCTAATTTTCTTTGATGACATATTGATCTATAGCCCAACCTTAGAAACTCATGGGGATCACTTGCAACTGGTTTTTCATCTACTCACCCAACACTAATTATTTGCTAAAGCATCTAAGTGTGAATTTGGGGTGGACAACATTTCATCCTTAGGTCACATCATCTCCAAAGAAGGTGTTGCTACAGATTGTGAGAAGATTTCTACAGTGCTCCAATGGCCACAACCTACTACTCTTAAGGGATTAAGGGGATTCCTGGGGTTGACTGGTTACTACAAGAGATTTGTCAAGGGCTATGGCACTGTGAGTAAGCCCTTAACTAACTTGTTGAAAAAAAGACCAATTTCATTGGAATCAAGCTGCAACAAAGGCATTTTGAGCACCTCAAGCTCCTCATGACTCAGGCTCCAGTATTGGCTCTTCCTGATTTCAACATTCCTTTGATGCTAGTGGCACTAGAATGGGGGCAATATTAATGTAGAATGAAAGGCATGTCTACTACTTGTCTAAAGCTCTGTGTCCTAGGAATCAGTAGCTGTCAGCTTATGAACGAGAATTTTTAGCCATCTTACAAGATGTCACTACTTGGAGGCCATATTTGGAGGAGCTCCATTTATCATCAAAACTGGTCATCAGAGTATCAAGCATTTGTTAGATCAAAGGCTTCGTACCTCCCTTCAACACAAAGGCATATCTAAGTTGTTTGGCTTGGATTATTCAATTCAGTATAAGAAGGGTAGTGAGAATCGTGTAGCTGATGCCTTACCTAGGCAATTTGACGACTCTGGGGTGAAATCTCGGATCTCTACTATCTCTATGGTTGCCCCCACTTGGATTACAGAAGTTCAAACCTCTTATTACCAAGATTAGATAGCTACAGGTCTTATTCAACAATACGCAATTCATCCTGACCCTCATAGGAACTATACTTATCAAAAGGGCCTAATATAATATAAGCACAATATCTACATTGTGACATCAACTTATCTCCGTAGTAAATTAATTCAAGTTTGTCATGACTCCCCTATAGGTGGCCATTCTAGCATCGAAGGCACTTTCACTAGTATGTACACATGTCTATCCTAATTGTGAAGTAAAATTAGGAGAGTCCTTTATACATGCGGATTTGGTACCTTTAATGGTTCAAACATTTGATGTGATATTAGGCATGGATTCATTATCTAAGTGTCAAGCCTTGGTAGACTGTTGTAGGAAGAAAGTTAATCTGTTATTAGCTAATGGGGAAAAATATGTGTTTCAAAGCGAGAGAGGTGTACATAGAAATATAGTCTCTGTTATGACAGCTTTGAAAATGTTAAGGAAGGGGTGTGAATCTTTCTTAGCATATGTGATAGACAGCAGGGAAAAACCTCCTAAATTAGAAGATGTGCCAATTGTGAATGAATATCCAGATGTGTTCCCAGATGAGATACCAGGGTTACCACTAGAAAGAGAAGTCGATTTTGCAATTGACTTACAGCCAGGTACTGCTCCTATATCCCTAGCACCATATAGAATGGCACCGGCAGAAATGAAAGAATTAAAAATACAGTTGCAAGAGTTGTTAGATAAGGGATATATACGACCTAGCATATCACCCTGGGAGCTCCAGTGTTGTTTGTGAAGAAAAAAGATGGAACAATGCGGTTGTGTATAGATTACCGTCAGTTAAATAAGGTTACAATCCGTAATAAGTATTCGTTGCCTAGAATCGATGATTTGTTTGATCAGCTGCAAGGGGCAACAATATTTTCAAAAATTGATCTGAGAACCGGATATCATCAGTTGAAGATCAGAGAAGGAGATGTTCAGAAAATGGCTTTTAGAACTCGGTATGGGCATTATGAGTTTTTGGTAATGCCATTCGGGTTAACTAATGCACCTGCTGCATTTATGGATCTGATGAACCGAATATTTAAACCTCACTTAGATACATTTGTAATTGTGTTTATTGATGATATTCTTGTGTATTCTAAGAGTAAGGAAGACCACAGCAAGCATTTGAGGACAGTTTTGCAGATTCTGAGAGAGAAGCAGTTGTATGCCAAATTTAGTAAATGTGAGTTTTGGCTTGATGAAATTATGTTCTTGGGGCATGTGGTATCAGCTAAGGGAATTCTAGTGGATCCTAAGAAAGTTGAGGTTGTAGCTAACTGGAAAGCACCGTTGAATGTACATGAAGTGCGTAGTTTTCTGGGGTTAGCAGGGTATTACAGAAGGTTTATGAATGAATTCTCACTTATAGCTTCTCCAATGACGCAGTTGCTGAGAAAGGGAGTAAAATTCAAGTGGACACCCGAGTGTCAGAACAGTTTTGATACTTTGAAGTCAAGACTGATTAGTGCTCCAGTGTTGACACTACCTGTAGTGGGTGAAGGGTATACAATATATAGTGATGCTTCAAGGCAAGGTCTTGGAATTGTGTTGATGCAGAATGATAAAGTAATTGCTTATGCATCACGACAGTTAAGACCACATGAATTGAATTACCCAACACATGATCTTGAATTAGCTGCTGTTGTGTTCGCTTTGAAGATTTGGAGACACTACCTTTATGGTGAGAAATGTCTCATTTTCACTGATCACGAGAGTTTGAAGTACATAATGAGTCAGAAGGAATTAAATTTGAGGCAAAGAAGATGGATTGAGCTACTGAAAGATTATGATCTGACAATTGAATATCATCCGGGTAAAGTTAATGTTGTAGCTAATGCTTTGAGTCGCAAGAATGTTGGAAGTTTGAGTTATATTAAATCTGTAAAAATGCCTTTGTTACTTCAAATGAGGGATTTGAATGTAGAGTTGAATTGTGAAAATGAAGGAGTGTTATGTGCAATGTTGAAAGTGAGACCAATTCTTAGGGATAGAATCAGAGAAGCTCAGAATCAAGATGAGTTCTTGGAGCGGATTAAAGATGAAGTTGTGCAAGGAAAGTGTACTGATTACAAGATTTCAGTAGATGGTATGCTAATGTTTGGAGATAGAATGTGTGTTCCAAATATTAGTGATATTAAGAAGGAGATATTAGAAGAAGCTCATGATTCCTCCTATGCAATGCATCCTGGGAGTACAAAGATGTACAGAAACCTTCTTGATCATTATTGGTGGAAAGGGATGAAAAGAGAAATAGCTGAATATGTGAGCAGATGTTTGAGTTGCCAACAAGTTAAAGCCGAACATCAACGACCTGCTGGTACATTGCAACCACTTCCTATTCCGGAATGGAAGTGGGAGCACATTACAATGGATTTTGTTAGTGGATTGCCTCGTACGCAACATGGTAATGATGCTATATGGGTAATTGTAGATAGATTGACAAAATCAGCCCATTTTCTGCCAGTGAAGGTAACTTTCTCGTTAGAAAAGTTGGCACAGTTGTATGTCAAAGAAATTGTGAGACTTCATGGTGTGCCAGTTTCTATTGTGTCTGACAGAGATCCTCGTTTTACATCAAGATTTTGGCCTAGTTTTCAAGATGCATTGGGAACTAAATTGAACTTCAATACTGCCTTCCATCCACAGTCAGATGGTCAAAGTGAACGTACAATTCAAACTTTGGAGGATATGTTAAGAGCTAGTATTCTGAATCTCCAAAGTAGCTGGGATGTGCATTTGCCTTTAATGGAGTTTGCATATAATAACAGTTATCAGCCTAACATTGATATGGCACCTTATGAGGCATTGTATGGAAGAAGGTGTAGGACTCCGTTATGTTGGTCTGAAGTGGGTGAAAGACAGTTATTGGGGCCTGAGATAGTGCAATTGACGACTGAAAAGGTACAAATTATCCAGCAGAAACTGAAAGAAGCTCAAGACAGACAAAAGAGTTATGCAGATTTGAAACGTGGACCGATTGAGTACAGTGTGGGAGATAAAGTATTTCTGAAAGTATCACCGTGGAAGGGTTTACTCCGATTTGGCAAGAAAGGAAAGTTGAGCCCTAGATTCATTGGTCCGTATGAAATTGTGGAAAGAATTGGACCTGTTGCATATCGTTTGAAGTTGCCTCAAAATCTTTCAAACATTCATGATGTTTTTCACGTGTCAATGTTGCGGAGGTATAGAAGTGATCCAAATCACATTATCCAAGAGCAACCAATCGAACTTTCAGAGGATTTGACTTATAAAGAAGAACCAGTAGCAATCTTGGCTAGAGAGGAAAAAGTGTTACGGAATAAAACAGTACCACTGGTGAAAGTATTGTGGCACATACATTCTCGGGAGGAAGCAACATGGGAAAGAGAAGCGGATATGAAACACCAATACCCTCACTTTTTCACTTCTTCAGGTAAGTAAAATTTCGAGGACGAAATTCTCTAAGGTGGGGAGAATTGTCACGTCTGTGTCCTTAATTTTTTATTATACCCCGAATCCTAAGTTATATTATATTCATTTTAGGATTAGTCGATTAATGGGGTGTTAAGGGTATAGTTTTGAGGGTAATTGCACATTTTTATAACAATTATAAGTTTAGGGTAAGTTTTAAAAGAAATTAGATGTTTGGAGGACCAAAAGGAATAATTAACCACTTATTTTAAGGCCTATATATAGCCTTATTTGAGAATTAAGAATCATTTTGATCAAACCAATCTTTCATCATTGTTCTTCCTCCATCCTTCTCCTCCATTCTCTCTCCACCTTCAACCACCACCAAAAAAACAGGGAAGCTCCACCGTTTTAGGTGTTGCCGGAGATCTAACCGTCCAAATGACCTCAAATTTTAACTGGAGACTCTAGACACTTAGAAGCAACTTCTGACCGGAGGGATTTTTATTTGGAGGTGTGAGAAGAGAATACGGGCTAGGCAGATTTTGGGACAGATTTAGGGTTTTGTGGTGTTTATCTCAAATTTAGGCTAAGGTAAGTAACTATCAACTAGTTTTTGGTTTGCATGTATAAATATATGTATGTTAAGCTATAAATCTCCATGAATTTGTCTCCTAAGGGTTTTCTTAGAAATTATTTGAGTATTGGTTGTTGATTTGAGATTGTGTTCAAGTTTGAAGGAAATGAGTTCACAATGGTAATTTTGAACTATTTTGATGTTGAATTGGTTTTACCTTGATGTTGAATTGGTTCTTCCTAAGAGTTTGATTATTATTTAGTTCAATTTATATTGAATTGGTTTCCTTAAGGGATATTTAGTTCAATTGATGTTGAATTGGAATTCTTTAAGGGTTTTAATGTTATTTTGGTTCAATTAGTGTTCAAATTGGAATTTGGTTCAATTAGTGTTCAATTGGAATTCTTTAAGGGTTTTAATATTATTTTGGTTCAATTAGTGTTCAATTGGATTTCTTTAAGGGTTTTAATGATATTTTGGATTTCTTCAGGGTTCAATTGCTATTTTGGTTCAGTAAATGTTGGATTTCGATTTATTGATGATTGTAATAAAGTTGGATCTATTTGATGAAATTGAAGTTTGGTTGGATTTTGGGTAAAGTTTGTATCCATCAGGAGTAGTCCGTACGGGTGGTTTGATATTTGAAGACCATGTTCAGTGAGGAATATGGCCTGTGTACACAGTCTAAAGACCTAGTCGGGTATTGGCAGCGAAGTGTTGGGTAAGACCAATACGGGATTATGCATGGTTAAAGATACGTCTCGATTATGTTTACATGTTGTGGATCGATTTACGAGGGGATACTCGGTGATGGATACGATATTGAATTTGATTCGAACTTCGGTGTTTAGTAAATGTTTATATAAGAATCGTTGTGTTTTGATTAAGTTTGATTTGAGGTTATTGATTAACATTCTATTTTAATTTGATGTTGTTTACAAGTTAATAAGTTTAAGGTTTGGTTTGGTTAAATGTTTTCACAAATGTATACATATAGCTATTTTACGTAAAAACTAGTTTTTATAGTTGATAGTTGCTTACTGAGATTTTTGTCTCATATTTTCAAATGTTTTAATGTTTTTAGGCGAAGAAGTACGAGGTACTGAGGGAAGTGTTCGACACTGGGGCGAGGATTGGATACGGTCATGATTGTCCAAGTCGTCTTCTAGGGTATTGCATACCATTTTGTACATGTAGATATAGGCGTTTTTTTGTGCTTGTGAATATGTAGGAACTTACGTCGCCCATTTTGAATCGAATATAAAGTTGCGGTATGCCGGATTTTGGTTTGAATGTCCAAGTATGGTGTTAATTTGTGAGATTAGGCAAATTAAAAGTTAACAAGTTAGAATTGGAGTAATTTTCTATGTTGCGAACTCGTTTTGGTAAAACACACGAGAAAAGGATTCGTAATTGGAAATTATAAATGATTTCGACCTTTTACAAATGTAAAAGTATATGTAGAAAATGTTTTTAAGTTCAAACATGATTTGTAATTCTTAACATTTGATTGTGAGATGTTACTTCCGACTCGTTCACGTCTGTGGTAACGTCTCACTGTCATATCCGATTCTATTTTGGATCGGGTTTGACATATAGTTTCGATCAACATTTTCTTTTGACCGTTTATTCTCTTCCGTGCTCCTGTCGTTCCTTAACTTCTTCAGTTGATGGAGTGAGCTCAACCTGTCTTTCAATAATGGATTCAGCTTATGGTTGTCCCATTTGACAAAGTCACGTGCTCTCCTCATCAAATCAGGAAAGTTCTTTGGTCTTCTAGTTGCAAGTTCCTTTAATAGATCTTTGCTTCGGTAATTGCTTGTCATGGCTTCCACTACCCCGTCAATATTGAGGTGTTTGATTTGTATTGCAACTCTTTGAAACTCTCCACCCACTCTATTGAGAGACTCGCTTGGCTCCTGGACCAGGTAATTAAGGTTCTACATTGTTTTGCTTTCAGGAATTGAATTGATGAAATGATCGGCAAACTCTTTTGACATCTGTTTGAAAGACCGAATTGACCATGGAAGCAATTGATCATACTAGTAGGCAACTGAATCTTTTAATGTGGTTAATAACAATCGACACATTAAGTCATCAGTTGTCGTGGTGGTTTGTAGTGCTCTTAAAAAATTCTTTACATGCAAGGTTGGATCTGTCATGTCGTTGTAATCTTTGAGTATTGGGTACTTAAATCCTCATGGCATTGGCTGACTCATGATCTCAGCACTTAAAGGTGTATCCACATCAGTTATCTCCGGCATTCTTGATTCCAGACCTTCATCCTTCGTGACATGACGAAGCTCACTCCTAATGAGATTATAAACCGGTGGCCGGACTAGCGAAAGTTGGGGTCGGTGGCGGAGAAGTCCGTGGAGACGGTATGGGCAAGGGCTCTTTTTTGCAGCCCCTGATCAGCCATTGTTGCTGCCTGTTGCGACAGCTCGAGCTGGCTGGCTGGCGGCTGGCCGTGATGGACAGTCGCGGGCGGTCCGCTTCCATGGGCTAGGGGTGTTCATTGGCCGGTTCGGTCTGAAAACCGAACCGAACCGAAATAACTGAAAACCGAATAGTCTTAAAATAAAGACCGAAGCTAACCAAATAACAATAAATAACCGAACCGAACTGGCCGAATTATTTCGGTTATTCGGTTTTCTTACATTAAAAAAATTCATTAACAATTATTTCTATGTAAGGTTAATATTACACTGATTATGATATTGTTGGACATTTACTTATATATACAACAATTTTTGTTTTTGTTTTTATTTTTCTTTTTGGATTTTGATTTTTTATTTTTCTTTTAAAGTAATTAACCTTTTATCGAAAGAAAAAAGAATAGATTTTTTTATATAGAAATGAAATTAATATCGTGAATAGTTCTATATATGAATTAATGTACAATTGTACTAAATTGATAGGTAAACATTAAATAGACTAATAAGATAATCAATTGTGGGCAATCCAAGAAATATCATGCTTGATAAAAAAATTCTAAAAATACAATTCTAAATCAAATATAATTTAAAACAATAAACTATCTACACCAGTTATATTTTAATAATAAATCTAATTTCTAATTATACTTAATTTATTTCGGTTGGTTCGGTTAATTTGATAATTTTGATTTAAAAACCGAACCGGCCGAAATTACCAAAATATTACAAAAATAAAACGGAAACCAAACCTAATAGACTGAAAACCCAACTGAAAAAACAGAAATTCTTCGGTTCGATCGGTTATTTCGGTTAGGTTCGGTTTTTTTAACACCCCTACTGCGGGCCTCTAGGTTGTTGGGCCTACTATATGACCTGTGTGGTTTTTAGGGTTTTATGTTTTAAATTTGATTTTAAACCTGGGGTCGTTTTTGTATTAAATAAAATGTTTTGATATGCAAAATATTTATTTTAAGTAATTCATAGGATTTAAATTATTTAGTATAAATGATTTTAAATTAAAATGAATTATGAATGATATGCATTTTATTTATTAAAGTTATAAGATATGGTTTTATTTTATGTTGTGGTAAATGAAATGATGTTAATTGTGAAATTAGTTTGATGGGTCGTGGCACCATGCATTGAACAAACTTTAATTTTAGAACTAATGACAACCCAAATTTCAGTGGGAGCAGAATTTATAATTCTGCATAATTGGGCCTTCACATGCCTTAGTCATAAACTTGGTAAAATTAAAACGGTTTCATCCTAAGTAACTCGGTTTAACTAAAAGGTTAAAGTGTGTATTGATAGGGTATCCGGTAGAGCGGTAATATATACGATGATGAGTGTGTGTTAGGGTTATGGATATGATCTTTCTAAGTGCTCTAACTCTACTGGACGCTACTACGTAGGGGCAAGTGTACCCCGTCGTATCAAGTAATAATCCGGTTAAGACCGGGTATCGAATCCACGGGATTTATAGCTACAAGTATTAAACTACTCAGTTTTACACGTTATCTAAGCGGTGAATACTTTAGTTGGTTGGGTGACAACTATAAACTACTCCTAAACTAAGGGTAAGACAATTTTCATGTAATTCAAGCCCTCTTAGAATGATACGGGTGATGATAAGTTATAACCTATGATAAACGACACGAAATATACACGATTAATAGTTTTACTCTTGCAAAGATGACTATTAATAGACCGAACAACTCCGTGAGGTTCTAGAGTCGTGATTTCCCCTTAAGGCGACTCTAATTCTTAGGATCAGAAACTAGGGCCCGTAAGTTCTGTGGCTCATCAATTCCTACGGTTTCCGGTTTGTCAACTCCGGTGAGGCAACACCTATGTGATACCTGATAGATTTCAGAGCTCGTAAACGACCTACACAATAATCAATTATAAGTATCAAAGCAAGCAATAAACATTAACACGTATAGTGAAAACGGAATCGTAAATCATGTATTATTAATATGGAATACAAAAATATGGGATACAACCAAGCCTAGTACATAGAAAGAGTACAAACTAATTAACAAGTAGAAAGGGAAGAAGAATCGGCCCTTAAGACTAGCTAACCGGATTCAAAGTCGCCTCTTAGGACTTGGAGGTGGAACTCTCGAGCTTGGTGAATGCGTATAGAGCAGAACTTCGGCGGAGTAACGAGAGGATTATACAAGCTCTCAAGGTAAGAGGAACTCTAATACATAGAAAATTGAATACTGAAATGAGAGCTAATCACTCTTACTTATACATCAAGCTCGGGGGTAGAATCGTAAATACAAAAGTTTCATTATTTCTGCATTTTTCCCAGGACACGCCCCGCGTGGACACGTAGGCGCCCCGTGTGTTTGCCCATTCCGTTGACAATTTCCTGCATGAGGATCAGATTCAGGCCTGATGTCATGAACACGCCCCGCGTGGACAGACAGACGCCCCGCGTGTTTGCCCATTCCGTTGATAATTGATTGTGTGTGGATCAGAATCAGATTGGTTGTCATAACCACGCCCCACATAGGTTGGAGCACGCCCCGCGTGATTGAGCCTCTGGGGTTTAATCGCTTGAATCATGTCTTCGGCGCCCCGCGTGGCTTGGGACACGCCCCGCGTACTTGAGCTTCTGAAACTTAGATTGAAAAATTGCTCTTGTACGCCCCGCGTGTTAGTAGAGACGCCCCGCGTGTGTCGGTGGATTTTACTCCTTTGCTTGTACCTGCGAAATATAATTCTTGACAGCCGAGTTAGCTTGACGCTTATTTTTCCGAAATTAACTGAAAACAAAGGAAATTGATCAAAAGCATAAAATTTATTTTATTTTGTTATTTTATTAAAAACACATTATTTTTGTAATTAAACTCACTTATTTAGTCCATAATTAAACCGTAATTCACGCTAACAGATAGGGACAAAATGCCCATATCAACCTCATTGGACTTTAAAGTTTTACTTGTCCTCAAGTAAAAGAAATCGAAAGACAAGGGATTGAGACAATTAAGAATCAAACTTCCGGTTGGTTTTACCAAGTGCGTGATTTCGAAGCTAAAGTTTTACGAGAAGTTTTCGGCAAGTACTTACACAAGCGAATGAGTGACCAAAACTTATTTGGAACCTCCATGATCAAACTTAATAAGCAATATTAACGGGGATTGATTATCTTTTGAGAACCCGATTGTACCTCACCAAGGGATTTCACTCTTACGCTCAAATTTTGGTGGGTCGGTGTTTTTGCGCTCTCCTTTGTACTTACTCGAAGTCACTTTGAGTTTACATTTTCATCCGGGTTTTTCCTCCTATGTTATGGTTTAGGCAATATTAAAAATGAACCCGGAGGGGGGTTGTAATGTGGGTGGCTCTTTTAGTGGTTAATTAGAAACTCGAGTCCAAATACCATTTTGATGATCGTATCGCTTTTTCATTTTGGCCTTAGCAAGCTTGTAAAATAAAACTTGAAATTGCTCGGGTAGAGCTTGAGAATGCATTTTGGCTCTTTATTTTTATTATTATCTTGAGAACGCCACAAAAACGATTTCGAAGACTTATTGTGCTTACTTGTTAAGGCATTGGTTTGTTTCGGGTAATTCTGATGCGGTTGATTTTATTGGTATTTTGAACAAGAGGAAAAAAGGTTAAATGTTAAAAAGGTGTTAGCAAAGAAGTTGGTTAATAGGCTCGAGGGGGCTTCCTAAAGGTTAATGAAAATGAGAAAAATAATTAAGAAAGGAATTAGCCTAAGTGGGTCCATTTTATCATCTATTGCTCTTCTTACCAAAATAAGTGTACTTAACCCGGTATTAGATGCAAACTCTATGAGTCGAGTGAAGTCAAAGCTCTCGAAAAATTGTGAAAGAAATAGAGTTCTCGTACGAACTCTTTTAGGCTTAAAAATACCTCACATGAATTTCGGGTTAAATTGTTTACTTTCAAGTTCTCGTAAAATTTCCAAAAATCCCGTTTTTATTGCCTTTTTAAGTTTCATTATAGAGATAACTTGTGGGTTAGGACTCAATGAACCTTGGATTTGCATAAATTCTATAACTTCGAAATCAAGACTTAAATTTCTTAATCAAACCGACCCTTTATGTTTCGATGTATTTACCTTTGACGACAAATAACAGAACTTTTAATTATTGTCCGTAGAAGGTAGTGTGTTGGTTAATTTATGAGCCAATAAATGAGTTCAATTATTTTTGTTTATTTTATTTTATTTTTTGTTTTTTTTAGTGCAAAACAAACTGTAAGTGCGGGGTTGCACGACCCTCCGCGGGATTAAAATGACGTGTATTCCAAAGACGTCGCAAAAGAAATGGAAACAAAAACAAAATAAAAAATGAAGATGGGGCCATATAGGTCTGTGCTTATGCGAGGCGTACCCAAGGGGGCGCTCCGCGTGAGAGATGTATTTTGTGTGATTGTTTGGCAGAGACTCGGATACGCGGGGCGTAGATAGGGGTACGTTCCGCGTAAACCAAGTGGGAAGCCGTTATTTAAAGGAAAAGGTGGTCACGCGGGGCGTAGACAGGGGTACGCTCCGCGTAAACCTTATTAATACATGCAGAAACAGAAAAAAAAACGAACTCGTAAACAACGAGTTAGGGCAAAATAAATGAACAAAACACAACGGGAGGACAAAGAAAACTATATTAAGATAAACGAAACAGAATACAATAAAAACACGAAAAAGAAAACAAGAGACATAAAAACGAAAATGTAAAAACACAAGGACATAAAATCATAAAAACAGAAAAATAAAAACATAAAGAAATTATGGCGGAGGCGGAGGAGGATGGCCATGAATGTTGAAGTGGGTGAAGAAGGTGTTGGTGAAGGCGTCGAAGTTTGCCCGGTCCGCTTGCCGTTTGGCCTCGAATGTGTTGAAGCGAGTGGCGAGGGCGGCTTGGTCCATGAGGCGATGAGCCTCTAGGGTGTCGAAACGGCTGCCGATGTTGGCCTCGAGGGTGTCAAATCGGGAGTTAAAATGGGCTCGATCTTGCCTTTGGTTCCATTCCAAGACCTCCAACCAGGCATAGACGATTGGAAGTCAGGGTTGGGGGGTGGGCTAAAGTTGAGGCCAAAATCCGAGTCCCATTCCTCATCCGCTTGTTGTTGGTCGGCCCCCGAACTCTCACCCGGACCGGAGCGGCGACGTTTGAGGGTTTGGAAGGCATTCTTGTCCAAGGGGCGGGGGTCATAGTGGGGAAGGTGATCAAGGGTGGCGGTGCCAAGAGCGGCGTTGGCATAGATGGTGACTAAGTGCCCCAACCTGAGTTTGGCACGCTTCCAGGAAGGCATTTGGTGGAGCATGGTGGCAACAAGGTAGGAGAGATCGAAAGTAAGGCTGTTCTCGCAACAATAAAGGGCAAAAAGCTCAAGCTTGTTGACCTTGTTGGCCTCGGATTTCCCCGAGAAGTAGTAAGTGATGAAGCGATAGAGGAGGTAGAGGACGGGGTCGTGGATGCTACCCGGGTGGAGGTTGGAGACGTCATAAGTGTTCGACCCAGTGATGGTCGTCCAGAATTCGTGGGCAGCATCATCGGTGGGCCAATGAGTGGTGCCGAGATCCGTTTGCATGGTGAAATGGTTGCGGATTCAAGCCGTGTCGATGGAGTGGGGTCGGTTGTGAAGGCGAAAGGTGAAGAGGGCGGCACTAGGGACACCGTTGGAAGCGAGGGAAGTGTAGAATTCTTGGACCAATGATGGGTACATGCGGTGGCGTGCACAATAATGGGGGTGCCATCGGAGGGCACAAAGGCGATCCTCGAAGGCACGATGAACATCATACCGGTTGAGCACACTGGGGTCGATGTAGGGGAGAGTCATGATGGTGGAAGAAGCGATAGTTTGGTAAGTGAGCGCCTCCCCTTCAGTGAGAATGTGAAAGGGAGTGTTTTATTGGCGGGTGAGAGGTGGTGTTTCCCCTCGTTCGGTTGGGGGTGGTGATTGTGTTTGGTGGGAGGAGCGGGCACGAGTGGACCGCGGGGGACGGTTATCGGCGGGTCGCTTACTTCGGGTCATGGTGAGAGGGAGTGAGTGAGATTAGAAGGGAATTAGGAAGTTGGAGTGAGTGTGAGGGAGGAGGGGGGAAGAAATAGTGAGGAATATATAGGGAAGGGGTGGGAATCCAGAGAATTTTCGGATTCCCATGGGGGGTACGCGGGGCGTGAAGGGGCCACGCCTCTCGTATCCCACCTCCTGATTAATTTTTGGTCCAAAAAGGCCGAGGCACGCGGGGCGTGTTTGGGAGCACGCCACGCGTATCCTACCTCTTGACCGAAAAGAAGTGGAAGAATGGATAGTATGCGGGGCGTGCATGGGGGTACTCCCCACGTGGAAGAATGGAGTTGAATCATTTTTCCGTTTTTTCAAAGCTGTTTTGAATTTTTATGGGTTTTAAATTTTTTTATGGTTTTAATGAGTAATTAAGGGGGTGGTTAAAGGAAAAATTAATTATGGATGGAGGTTAAGTTATTTTGAATCTGAAAAGAGTGGAGGTGATTGGAGGTTGGAAGAGGTGGAGTGGAGAAGTGGAAAAGAGGCGTGGGGAAGAGGGAAAGCTGCCATGGGGAGTTGCAGTCCGCAACTCCCCTAGGATACGCTCCGCGTGCCCTAGGGCACGCTCCGCGTGCTTTAATTATGTCATTTATTGGCAAAGGCTCCTACAAGTCTTGGAACACGCGGGGCGTAGTAGGGGGTACGCCCCGCGTGACGTGCTTTGTAGCACTAGGAAATGTTCAGAAGCTCATCCACACGAGGCGCACCGGTGTGTACGCTCTGCCTAGATGTTTGGATTAAAAATGGGATTTGTTTTTTTTATTGTGGGTTTTATGATTTTTTTACGTTTTGGTGTGTATTTAAAAATGGACAAAACGAGAAAACCGCAAGAAAACGAAAACAATTGGAAAGAAGATGAAAATACACACGAAGAAAAATAAAATTAATTTGAAAAACGTATATGATACATATAGACAAAAGGTTTGGAAAATACAAACCGGGGCTACGTTATAGTCGGAGTAGCTCGACTTTCTCGACGGGTGTGCTTATTGTAAGATATCCGAACTGCAGCCCGATGGATCCGAGATGTGACTGTTAAGAAGAGTTATTGCTTGCCCGCGGGTTTTGCTCAGTATTGGTCGAGAGAGTTCCTAGTTGTCTCTCCTGTTGTTGTCAGTTTAAATGAGTCACTTGGTGACTTAAATCCCTGCAAAACACTTCATTTTCGGCAAGACGGGTTAGAATGTCCTTTAACAAGGAAGTTATCGATTGGCCTTGCACGTTGTTGGGAGGTTGGGCATTCCGACCGCCGAGGGCGTTTTGGGATTGCCCTAGCCCGTGCTCCCTATATTCCTGGTGGAACTCGGGTGGGGGCCTCAATACGTTAATGTTATTACCGTATGACAGATTAGGATGTTGGTATCGAGGTCTCCACCCGTTATCGTTATTATTATGGTGGTTAGGATAGGAGTTTGAGTTAGAGTTGTACCTTTGGTTACCTCCTACGTAACTTACGTTCTCGTTATCACCGACAAAAGGGGTGTCGGTGTTGCAATTTCTTCCATTGTGATCACCACCACAATGGTTGCACATCAGGACCTGTGCATCTTTGTTGAGGCTCAGTTGTGCTATTAAAGCGTCTAGTTTCTTGTTCATCTCAACCATGGAACCCTTTGAAACCTCTTTTTCTATGGCGAACGCTTGATGTCTCGGGGGTCCGGCAAGCCGATCTTCTTGCCATTGAACGCTTTTTCTCGCGAGCTCATTGATGAGCTCATATGCTTCGCTTGCTGATTTTCTGAATAGGTCCCCACCTGCTGCGGAATCCACGGTAGCACGATTAGTAGGCATTAAACCATGATAAAAAGTACTTACAAGATCGTGCTTGGGGATGTCGTGGTGTGGGCAACTTCGAAGCAACTTTCGGAACCTCGCCCAAGCCGCATGAAGGGCTTCGTACTCGAGTTGCCGAAAGGAAGTGATATCATTGCGCAACTTCACCGTCTTGGAAGGTGGGAAATAATAGGAGAGGAACTCCTTTTCGAGCTCGACCCATGACGTGATAGTTCCAGCTTCCAATGAGTGCAACCATTCCAACGTTTGGCCTGTCAAAGAGAAAGGAAAAAGTTTTAGACGTACGACCTCAACCGGGACACCGTTTTGCCGAGAAGTATCGGCACACATAAGAAATTTATGAAGATGTTCATTAGGGTTCTCATGAAGTTCCCCTCCGAATTGACCGAGTTGTTGGATCAATTGGATCATGCTAGTCTTTATCTCATATGTGTTGGACGGAATGGCGGGGGCGAAAATTCCATTGCGATTTTGTGGTCGATGCGGAGCTAGGATCTCCATCATTGTTCGGGTGTCGTTTCCCCCTCCATTCGGGACGTTGTTCACTGGTGGGTTGGTTTCATTGTTGATGTTGGCCATCTTTTCTCTCCGAATCCTACAAAGAGTTCGTTCAATTTCAAGATCAATAGGAACGAGAGTATCACTCCGAGATCGGGTGTGCATAAACTCAAGAAGTAAACAAAGAAAATACGGACAAGAAAAAATATTGTCGGTAAAAGTGTATATAAACAATTTATACAAAGATAATGCTTACACTAACAATAAAACGTTTTGGTCTAATATTGCAAGAACATATAAATCCCCGGCAACGGCGCCAAAAACTTGATAGGGTATCCGGTAGAGCGGTAATATATACGATGATGAGTGTGTGTTAGGGTTATGAATATGATCTTTCTAAGTGCTCTAACTCTACTGGACGCTACTACGTAGGGGCAAGTGTACCCCGTCGTATCAAGTAATAATCCGGTTAAGACTGGGTATCGAATCCACGGGATTTATAGCTACAAGTATTAAACTACTCGGTTTTACACGTTATCTAAGCTGTGAATACTTTAGTTGGTTGGGTGACAACTATAAACTACTCCTAAACTACGGGTAAGACGATTTTCATGTATTTCAAGCCCTCTTAGAATGATACGGGTGATGATAAGTTATAACCTATGATAAACGACACGAAATATACACGATTAATAGTTTTACTCTTGCAAAGATGACTATTAATAGACCGAACAACTCCGTGAGGTTCTAGAGTCGTGATTTCCCCTTAAGGCGACTCTAATACTTAGGATCAGAAACTAGGGCCCGTAAGTTCTGTGGCTCGTCAATTCCTACGGTTTCCGGTTTGTCAACTCCGGTGAGGCAACACCTATGTGATTCCTGATAGATTTCGGAGCTCGTAAACGACCTACACAATAATTGACGCTTATTTTTTCGAAATTAACTGAAAACAAAGGAAATTGATCAAAAGCATAAAATTTATTTTTATTTTGTTATTTTTATTAAAAACACATTATTTTTGTAATTAAACTCACTTATTTAGTCCATAATTAAACCGTAATTCATGCTAAAAGATAGGGACAAAATGCCCCTATCATGTATGGATTTGCCATGATCATGCATTGCAGCAATGTGTTTTAATTAATAAAATTCTATGGGCCCAAATGTGAAGTGTGGTTGTAATTTAATTTCAATTTTGCAAATATGGATTACGAGCTATTATTATTTTGCAATTAGATTAAGCTTTTATTTCATGTAACTAATATGTAATCAAAGTCCATGAAGGAATCCCAGATGAGCCAAGGCCCATAGTGGAAGCCCAAAAGCAACTAGAAAAGCCCAAAATGTTTTTAGATCATTTTAGGTTGGATAAGTTGGCCCATATGATGTCTATTGTTTTATTTACTTTTCTGTAAGATATCCGATATAAGTAGGAATGCAATTTGATCACCAGATCATCTCACGTCTTTGTATGTTAAGCCGATCACCTAATCTAATATGGAATTAAAATATTGAGTCGATTAAAAGTTCTTTCCTAATTCACATCTCTTCCTCCCAAGTAATGATGCAGTGTTCGTCATGCCCTACCTGAGTACATTGTAGTAATTAGTGGGCCATCGAGTGTTAAGATACTTCAGTATGCTTAACATGTGAATGGAGGTTGGATTCAATATGGGGTAGTCATTTAGCTCAGAGTAGGTTAGGTTTCACCTTCAGCTCAACCTTCAGCTCTCTCATCCCTCTCTTTGCCTATCTCCATAGTTGCTTTCTACATGCAAATCACTGGGACTGAGATCGAAACATGGTAATGGTAAGCCATATTTACTTTGTTCCTTGATGTATTAGAGTTTCATTGTTCCTTAATCTATATTTTCCTCATCAGATTTACAGATGTGGATTTTAGCTGCTAGAATAAGGATCTATTAATTTTCAGACTTATCGTTGAAAAGGTTAGATTTCTCGCTTAGATACACTGATTTTAGTGTATTCATTGTGAGATTCACTAATGAAAAGGGTGAGTCTTTATCTTACAGGTTGGCAATATACTTCGTGATGATGTTGTGGGTGGTGCTGAGATAGGTAGATCTTGGTCTTTTTATTTGCAAATATTATTAACAATATGGATTATGAACTGATCTGATTCCCTTTTTATTTGAAAATAATATTTGCAGGGATAGTAAGAATGCTTATGTACATGGAAAGATTGATTGAAGAGATGGTTGTTGAAACACCTTTCCACATGATTTTGATTTGACAAAAGTATTTAAGTATAGTTAATTCACCATGATAAAAATATTCAAACACATTAAATTTAAATGCTTTGATTTATTTATACTAATGTGTTTGTTCAATATTGAGTTAATTGTATTTATAAGAATCAAAACATTAAATGAACAATTCCCAAAAGCCCACATGAGAAAGTCAAGCCCAAGTCAATAGTTGAAAGCCACACGTCCCAAGCAGATAAAAAACGCAGCTCAAGCTGAATGAAACGCAAGCCCAACGAAGAGAAGGATCGAGAAGTCTTTCTAAAAGCTTCAAGACGAAGCTGCTGAGTTGTGCGACAAGGAAGTCAGGTCAGCAGCTGACCTGAACAACTTAGAGACAAAGTATTTCTACTTTGGGTAAAGTTCAGAAGACGCAGAAAGCTTTCTGGAAGACTTTGCCAAAAATGTAGAGACATCCTGACTAGCCTGACGAAAAGCAACTGAGCACTACCGAAGATAGAAGATATAGGATTCTTATTGGCCGAAGATGCTAAGCACTGACTGAGTGAAAGCAACATGAAGCTATTTCCCTCCAACGGTTATTTCGAAATTCGAAATGACCGGTGCCTAAAGTGTCACTATAAATAGGCCTCTCAAATGCTTCATTCGATGCAGATCTTCATCAAGTCGAAACGCTGGCCAAATCATTACCTGAAGTTCTGTATTAGAAAAGCAAAGAAAAATTCTTACACCAACTCATATTCATTGTGTAAAAGTCTAGAGTGATTCAATTTCATCTGAAGTGTTCTTAGCTCATAGTTTAGAACAAACACTTATCATTTCTAGAAGAATAGAAAGGAGAAGCTGAGTTGCTCGGTTATAGCACTCAGCGGTAGATATAGTGTTGAGTAGAAGAATAGAGGAAGGTACTCTTGTATACTAAGTGACTATTTTGTAAAAGGTTTGCGCTCTATCTTTAAAGAGCTCAGTAGAGGATTCGAAAAGCTCGGAAGGAATTCTGGGGACTGGACATAGGCGAAGAGGCCGAACCAGGATAAGTCTGCTGAGTAACTTCTAACATTTTACTCCTTTATATATTGCTTGCTAAAATACTGCCTAGTGAACATTAACGAACAAACACTGAGTTGAGCAATACTGAGAGTTGAGTTCAGGAATAGACTTAAGTGCTATCTCCTGACTCACGGTAGAAACAGTTTTAGTCAGCAGTTGACTAAATCTGCCTCTAACCTTACTCAGCATTGCTGTGCTAAAAGACTTAATAAAAGTCTAAGTTCAAAATACTAGTCAGCCTTACGTGAAAATTTTAAATAGTTCCTAAACCCCCTTTGGAACTAATATTGTCACGTTACATAGGACCAACAAGTGGTATCAGAGCTTAACAGCTCACTGAACAAGATAAAACTATCTTGAGCTGATCCCTATAATGGTTGAGAACAATGATAACTCCCATTTGTATAGCGTTTTTAGACCTCTTTTAGTTCGTTTTTGCTTTATTTCCTTTCAGTTTTAATATCATTTTGTTAGCTTTTAGTTAAAATAAGTAATTTCGAGTATTTATGGCATTTTCTATGTTTTCAGGTGTTTTTAGGCCTATTTGAGCATTCCCGAACCAGACCCGAGCCTTTTGGAGCAATTTTGGACAATTCAGGGACCGTCGGAGCACTTTTGGGATTCATTAGGGACCATTAGAGCAGATTTCGAAAGCCCAGGCACCAAAACGAAGAAAAACCGGCCCTTTTGCCCCATCTGGATGTCTGTCTCGTCGAGACACTATGCTGTCTCGATGAGACAGCCACTCGTCTCGACGAGACAGCCACTGTCTCGACGAGACGAGGCGGGAGAGGCGCAAAAATGCCTCTCCCCTGCTGGAATGTCGAACTTAAGCTCCTTGGACACTTATTTTAGCACGGAAAAAGATATTTTAACCCTCGAGAGACCTAGGTTTTCTTCTTACGACTATAAATAGATAGGTTAACTCAGTTCTTCGGGGGAGATTAGACAGTTTTTATTCCTAGCAACTTTACATTCTATTTCAGCATTTTAATTTCAAACAGTTTGTAGTTTTAGTTTTAATTCTTTGAAGAACAGCTCAAAGGGTGGAGGATCTACCTTGTTTACATTGTAATCAGACAAACGGGTTTTAGAATCTCTTTCTCCTTCCGTTAATCTTTATTACATTTAATCAAGAATGCTATCATTTATCCTCAATTGCATGTTTAATATGATTGGTTTGTCTATGAGCTAATCCCCATCCAATCTAGGATGGGGATGAAATTGGTTGAATGATTATGAATGTTTAGGGTTTAGGGTTTAAGGAATTCACTTTTGATTCGATCAGTTTATGCATGCTTTATGCCTAGATAATGTTAGGAACAAGATTTATGCTAGAATGAGCATTGATAATGATCAACTAGCCTGTTTATGTATATAATTTGCTTAATGCCTGTGACCCTGACATTAAATAGGATTATAGATAGATGAAATCCTGACCACAGAATCGTCTATACCGAATTTTCATTAACCTGACTTCGCTAGAGACCACTAGGAATGAGGCTTCGTGACTAGGCTACGACTTTAGTCTTATTTGTCAATAAACCTAATGCTTTGCATGACCTAGGGTATATGCCTAATCAAGCTGTCACCTGAATGCATGTGAATAGGAAGGACGAATACTGATCACATTAGTTTTTCATTTAGGACAATTACCTTCAATCATTAGTTGAACTTCAACATGAACCCCTATAAACCCACTCATAGGAATTAACCAATGGATTCCCCTTTCTAGGTTGTAACTACCATTAATCACAATCCACCCTACGGCTAGTTATGTTTACTGTTTTCCTTAGATTAGTTGTTTATTTTAATAGTTTATACACCAATTGCTTTTTAACCTTGCTAAATAGATAGAATACCAATTGAATATACTAATTAGGATAGTAGTCCTTGTGGTTCGATCTTATGCTTAAGCACTATATTACTTGTTGCGATAGGATACACTTGTCCTATTTATTGCTATATACTTTACGAGCATCAAGTTTTTGGCGCCGTTGCCGAGGACTATTGTAATTTTGATTATTTCGATTGGTATATTTGTTTGTTTAGCTTACCATGAACCGACGTTCTTGGAGTCATTCTCCATTACGGTTTGATCCTGATATTGATCGTCTTTCTCGTAGGTTGAGGAAAGAATGCCAAGCAGCCTTGCTTGGACAAAGAGCCGACGAGAATTTCAACACAGCGATCCCCGAGGAAAGTTGTGAAGAGGAACCGATGGCAGATAGGTCTATTATGGAGCTGCTCAAGGCAAAGAGGCCTTCTACGACCTCAAGCATCCTTGATCCTGAGATCACGGTGGCTTCCTTTGAGATCAAACCGATACAGATGATCCAGAACTTGGGTCAGTTTGGTGGGGATTACCATGAGGATCCCAATGCACATCTCAACAAATTTATGGAGTACTGCGGCACCTTCAAGTACAAAGATGTGACACCTGAACAGGTCTTCTTGAAGCTGTTCAGATTTTCTCTGAAGGATGATGTCGCAGATTGGCTGAGCTCACTAGCACCAGGATCTCTAATGGATTGGGACGTCACAATGGCCACATTCTTGGCCAAGTTCTTCCCGCCGTCAAAGACTGCACAGTTCAAGAGCGACATCACTTCGTTCCGGCAGTTTGAGATCCCAAGGCAAAGAGGCCTTCTGCGACCTCAAGCATCCTTGATCCCGAGATCACGGCGGCTTCCTTTGAGATCGAACCGGTAATGATACAGATGATCCAGAACTCGGGTCAGTTTGGTGGGGATTACCATGAGGATCCCAATGCACATCTCAACAAATTTATGGAGTATTGCGGCACCTTCAAGTACAAAGATGTGACACCTGAACATGTCTTCTTGAAGTTGTTCAGATTTTCTCTGAAGGATGCTGCTGCAGATTGGCTGAGCTCACTAGCACCAGGATCTCTAACGGATTGGGAAGTCCCAATGGCCGCATTCTTGGCCAAGTTCTTCCCGCCGTCAAAGACTGCACAGTTCAAGAGCGACATCACTTCGTTCCGACAGTTTGAGAGTGAGAACCTCCATCTCGCCTGGGAGAGATTTCAAAAGTTGTTGAGGAAGTGCCCCCACCACGGTTTCGAGGTGCACCATCTTGTTGACCTGTTCTATTCAGGCATAACTTCCACTATTAGAGATTCACTGGATGCAGCAGCGGGAGATAATTTGTTCAACAAGATGGCAGCTCAAGCTTATAGTCTGGTAAAGGAGCTGGCCGAGAGGAGTGCACATTGGCAGATAGAGAAGCCAATTCAGAGAAGGGGAGTGTTTGCAGTCGCTTCCCCAAATACATCTGCAGAACCTGATCCACAGATTACAGCACTGACTGAGAAGATGGGCCTACTGGTGGCACAGTTTCAGAAACCTGAAGTAGTGGCAAAGTGCGAGCTTTGTAGTGGCAGGCACAAGAACGTAGAGTGCCCGATGGTCATCGAGTCTGTGAACTACATCAAACAGTTTGGACCGTACAACACTCCTTGGAGGCAAAACCATCCAGGGTTCAGTTGGTCCAATAACCAAGCAGCTTTGGGACCACCAGGATTTGCAGCTCCTCCACCTCAGCAGAACTAGAACCAGAATCAGGGGCAAAGGCCCAAAAGTGGGATGGAGGAGAAGATATATGCTATGGTAAAGATCCTTGGAACAATGGAAGGCAGGTTAGCCAACAATGAGGCCTTCTACAAAGGGCTGGAAACTCAGATAAGCCAACTGGCTAAGATTAATTCTGAGCGAGCTACCGGACAGTTGCCGCCTAACAATGAACCGAATCCAAGGGAGAGACAACCACCAGCACCCTGAGGGGGAAGGACAGTCTAAAGCTCTATAGACTTTAAAATTGAGCGTTGTTGGGAGGCACCCTAAACATGAGTACAATTTTTGAACAAGTCTTTTTATTTCATTTTAATTTTTATCAAACTATCTAATTAATTAACTTCTTATTCATAATCTGGATTTACAAAGTAATATGCATAAATGTAGTCTAAACAAAATTACTAATGAATTTTCTTAGTTAATAAATAGTTTGCAATAAGAAAAGCAATGAGAAGAGAATATGATTCCATAAAAATCAACCAGATAAATGAGAGGAGGAGAAAGACAAAGGTTGTAATGAGAGAAGCATATTGTAAAAGACATATGGTGTATAAAAGAGTGGAAAATATGGTTCATATATGTACTTCTCTCAATCAATAATTGTAGAAGTTGGAAGGTAGCGTTTAGAACAGAGAGAAAAGTGTCAATATAATGAATAAAAGCATAATGTGAGTTCTCAAAAAAAAAAAAAAAAAAAAGCATAATGTGTAAGCACAATAAGAGTAACTAAATTTATAAAAATCCATTTACCGCATAATAAATTTGGCTTTTTATAATGGGCTAAACATAAAATTGTTATAAATACTCAGTAAATGGTGTGTTGACCAATGCATTTCTAACGAGCTAAAACATAACACGTTACAAAAGGGTTATTTGCACCAGGTATTTATGAGCTCGTTACAAATAGTCCAATCAACCTGATTTGACCAAACTATTTGTAACCTTATTTTATACTAAACAATACAAAAAAAATGTATTTGTAACGGTGCTCAAATAGTTTGTTACAATTAGGACATTACCAATGGTGTTTTTCTACTAGTGAGTTATAAAAATATCTAGATAGTTACTTGGATGGATATAAAAAAGTTCATATACATTGGAGATATATAGTATAACATTCATATGGATAATCAACGAAAGTCACTAATAGATCTCATAGGTGATACTAAGTGTAAGAAATCTTCAGACTTAAATAATCATTATTGTGATCTTGGATTATTAATTCTAATACTTTGACTGTTTCTTTTATACTTGAGAAAGCAAAACTTAGGGAAATGATTGCATTACGCCAAAACCCCCTTCAGATGACGGTTAGAAACCGTCGTCCCACGAGATATAATTTTATCACAGGGCTCGCTGCCGTCTGTTACACCTTCAGACGACGGTTAGGTTCTGTCATTTGAAGATACTATACATGACATCAGCCTAGTTTCGTACTGTCATATGAATATTGTTACGATGCATCTTTTTATTTATTAACGTCACCTTTAATGTCATCACATGACATACTAATAATTAAAAATGTCAAGTAGCTATATGAGAAATTGGCATATTGGTATTCGCGGTAACAGTTTTTATAATAATTTTTATCGTAGTAACTTGTATCAGATGGTATAGGTCTTAATCAATCATGTCAATAGATTTATTTTAGATGACAGATTCTTTTATTTTAATGTCTTTTTATTGTTGTTTAGATGATATTTTTTTAACCGTAAATGTCACTCCTTGCCTTCTTCTTCGAATGAATCTGGAAATGAACAATAATCAAATGAACAAGAATTTATGTATATCAATGATTTTAATTTTATTGGAGACTAATGCTCATAATCTGTTTACATTTGAACTACACAAATTTATGAATGTAGTAAGGTAAAAAAAATAAGCAATGTACATCTCCAAATCTGTCAATATGTAGTCAATCTTTCAAGAGGCGTGGTGGTGTTGATTGGAAAGCCAAATCCAACTTGATCTGCAGCATATCTAAGTCATCATTTCCTAGAATCCCCAAAGTCTTGATATCTGCAAAACCAATTGATGATGCTCATTAATTACGTACCGTATACAGATAGACCTAATTAATCTCGTTTTACCCTTTCTCCATTCTGAGACCCTTTACTTACCCACCCACATTATAAATATGAAGCGTTTAACAATTCTCAAGAGTCACCCAGGGCAACCTAACACTATACTTACTCTAGTTATATCGAGCATGGATAGACTTGTAAGGAACCTCTATCGTAATGTTGAGTTTCAGATTGCCCTACTCCGATATGAGGCACCCAGGTGGCTTGTCAAAATATATGCAGGTCCTGGCCGTCGGCAATGGACTGCCATGATGAAGGGCCCTCCAAACACCCCTTACGAAGGAGGTGTATTTATAGTCCACATGGACTTCTCTGTGGATTTCCCCTCCACACCGCCAGTTGTAAGAACATGCATAAACTTGTTAACACACATAAATCAGTTCATATATATGCAAATGCACTCATGATATTACTATTGTTCGCAAGTCATATTCAGGACCAAAATTTATCATCCTAATATCGGTCCCTTGAGGCATGTTTCTATGCCCCAGCTACTTGATCGCCCTGCCCATAGTATTGCCACGGTAAGATGATGCTATAAATCTATGCATTTAGGGTCTAATTTATCTATTCATGTTTGGGGTCTAGTTTATCTACTCATGTTTGGGGTCTAATTTAATTTATCTATGCATTTTATAGCTGTTGTGGAATATTTAAGGACTGCTGGTAGAGCCCTTCATTGAGGGGCCATTTCCTGGCCGAGAGCGAATTATTGAACGATACATCAGTAACAGGGCAAGTTATGTAGCAACTGCCAAGAGATGGACTGAAGAGCATGCAAGGGATATATGATGTGCAAATAGCAAGCAAGGGGGGCATTATGATGTGACATGCGAATATCGTACAAGGGGGGGCGTGATGTGCGAATAGCACGTCACATCATAATGCCCCCTTGCACGCTATCCTTTTTTGATAGGCAATACAAAGTAGACAACTTATTCAAGTAGACATATATATGTATATTCAAGTGACGCATAACATGCTATAACAAGTAGTCAACTTATTCGTTTATGTCTATTAAATTGAATCAGTTCTACTTCCTAACATATGTATATTCAAGTAACACATAACATGCTAAATTGATATGAAACATATGTCTATTCCTGAATCAGTTCTACTTCCTAAACATAACATAAAACAAGCCAACATGCTTCATACATAGACACATAACACATAACATGCTAAATTGACATGAAACATATGTCTCATCAGCATAACTCCTGTTAAAACAGAAAGGAATCAGGCAAGTTCATCATTTTCAGCTTTAAAAGTATGCATGATCAGCTATCTTCCTAAACAGAATATCAAGTAGACAACTTAATCATGCATGTCTATTAATAGTATGCCTGTATTGATATGAAACATATGTATATTCGAGTGACACATAACATGCTACATGTCCAATGAACATTAATATCAATGCACATAAATAACCCTTTATAATATACTTGCCGCTTGGATTGTACTCGCTGAAAAGTGAGCACGGTGATGAAGTCTGCGATGCTCTAGCCACAAGTTCATAACTTATGCTGATATCATCAAAAACCCATCACCATTCTGAATGGTTTCAATCAGATAACAAGCCAAGTGGAAGATATATTATAAACCTATCTTATCAGCATAACTCATGTTAAAATAGAAAGGAATCAGACAAGTTCATCATTTTCAGCTTTAAGAGTATGCCTAATCAGCTAGCTTCCTAAATAGAATATCAAGTAGACAACTTATTCATGCATGTCTATTCCTTACTTATTCATAACATTTTCAGCTTTAAGAGTATGCCTAACATGCTATAACAAGCTTAGTCATAAACTTGTGTTGTTAGAATCACTATGTACCTGCCTAAAGCCACAACTATGTACCTGCCACATGGATTGCATAGTTCATGATGAAGTTAGCATGGTGATGAAGTGTATGATACTGTCACCACAAGCTTAGTCATAAACTTGTGTTGTTAGAATCATACAACTTCATCACCATGTTAAATACTTTTCCATAAGCATAACAAGCCAAGTGACATGATACATAGTAATGGAGATTTAGATTGACCATATGAACATTCATAGCAGAAGAGTATTGCCAATCACAAAGAACATTCAAAGCTTTAGAGTATGCGCAATCAGCCACATGTGTAATGATCATTCATACATAAACTATATCAGTCCTAGCTTCCTAAACAGTTATATCTAACCAATCAGTTCATACCAATCATTTCATCATCACCCACAACATCATACATATATGTAATCGTTCAGTTCAAACCCACATAACAATATATATATATATATATATATATATATATATATATATATATATATATATATATATATATATATATATAAATATATATATATATACTCAAAATCAGGCTAGTTTCCTAAATCAATGAGTTCTATGTTCATATACATACACATACTCATTCAGATAACAAGCCAAGTGGAAGATATATTGCAAACCTATCTCAGCAGCACCACCCACAACAACATCATACATGCAACTAATCAGTTCAACCCAATATAACAACAATATATACTCAATAAGTTAAAGAAATCTTCCCATATGCTAAACGCAAGAACTGATTGACAATCTCTTTAGTCAGCCTTCGCATATAGCATTCTTACTATCCCTGCAAATATTATGTTCAAATAAAAAGAAATCAGAACATCTTCAGCAACCGGCACTCTATTGCCCTAGGTTAAAAAAGATAAAGCCCAAGCTTTTCAACGGTGAATCTAACAATGAATACAATAAAATCAGTATCTAAGCGAGAGACCTAACTCTTTAAGTCATAGGTCTGAAAATCAATAGATCCTTATTCCAGCTGCTGAAATCGACATACACAAAAGTAAATCGGATGAGGAAAAGAGAGAGTAAGGAATAATGAAAATCAATAGATACTTACCAATACCGTCTTTCGAGCTCACTCTGATTGCATGAATCAACCATAGAGATAGAGAGAGATGAGAGGGGATCAAGATTGCGTAACCTAGAAAATGGGGTTTTGGGTGAGAGACAGGTTTTTTATACGAGCTGAAATTTCAGTCAAACCATCCAGCGCCTAAATTTGGTATATGGCCGCGTAAGTGAAATTTCGTTTGCCGCTTTTTTTGTTTTCCGTATACAATGACAGTCATTTATTTCAGGTGTCATCTGATGAGTAAGTGAAATTTAACAAAAACGCGCGTTTTCTTTAGATGACAGGCTTCTGTAATCGTAACGTCATCTGAGAATCGAGCGTATTTTTTATTTCGCTTTCAGATGACATAGAGTTAAAATACTGTCACGAAAAATATTCAGACGACACGGAAATAAATGTCTGTCATGTATCTTGTGTCATGTGAAAGAGAAAATGACATAGTGTTGGTCGTTATATGAAGTAATCGCATGGTAATTGAATGATAGATTAATCATTCATCATCCTTAGATGATAAAGTTGATATCTCAGGCCACTTATGGTAGAGTTGTTCAAAATCCTTGCAGGGTGATAGATTCAAGGTTGAAATTGGATTTCATGAGTCTATCTAGTTTAAGAAACTTGATCTGGATAAGTAAACAAAAGAACCATATATGTGATTTGACACATTCTATAGCCATAGTTCATTTATATATAGTTAATCAAGAATTAAATTACACTGCAATGTACTGAAAGATAAATGTTAAATACCAACTTGATTTTTTATGGCTTTAGGGAAATCAGACTCCTCTTTCTTAAGATGATGATGTTTTACTCTTTCCATTATATCATATGTTTATTGAATTAATTGGAAAATTTAATAGATAAAACTAAAGAGTTAATTGTATCCAATTCTAATTAAATAAGAAGTTTAGTAAACCCAATTGTAATGGACCAAACATACCAAAAAAAAAATGGAATGAAAGTAAAAGTGTAAAAACTCAAAAATGAGTTTAATATATTCCTAAGTGTCGAAATATGTAATAGGCGCTTATTTAATTAAATTAAATATATTAATATTTATTAATCGATCTAAATATTAAATATTATTTTAATTATAAATAAATATTATTTATAAATTAATTATATTAGATATATGGATAAATAATTATAAGGTCCTTATGTTTTTAGTTAACACGTTAGTAAGTCCATCATATTATTATAAAGTCCTTAAGTTTTATCTTAATCAATTCTTTAGTCCTTCCATGTGTTTTTGTAAATAAAAGTCCAAAATTGCCCCTAGTTATATACATAAAAAAATTTATCTTTTAGTTCAAATTTAATCTAATTAGTTTTAATAAAGTTTTTAACTACATGTATACACCGAAATTAATATACTTGAAAAAATGTATTGTTAATTTTCTTAAATTATAATTATTTTTTTCTTTATTTTTTAATATAATATCTTTAAACTAACATTAAATATTATTATAAATTTTTTTATAATTTTTTAATAATCATATATTTTTTTTTTCATTTGTAAAATTTATTAGAATTGTAAAAACTTTTACAATGATAGTCTTACTCCTATTTTGATAATTTTTGAAATATTTTTCATTCATTTTTTTAGTCAATAAATATTATGTTATTAAATTAAAGTTCTATAATTATATAAAAATTAATAAATCAATTACTTTACATTGGAGTTTATATTGGAGAAACTGTGATTATGTAGGAAAAAAGAGAAAAGAAAATATAAAATAGAAAAAATAGATGTTTTATCATTAAAACATAAAGTAAAGGGTAGTTTGGGTATTTTAAAATTTATTTAGTATAGTTTGACCATTGATCCAAGTATAAAGACTGAGGAGTTAACAAAAACAAAAACTAGGGGACTATATAATTATTTCTAAAAACACAGGGATCTTATAATTATTTACCCTAGATATATTAATTTGATAAATAATTATTCTATTTAATTATTATATATTTAAATTTATACCAAGTTATTAACTAATATGGAAGATAAATATTATATTTAAATTAGTTAGGCATTTAATTTAGGATGAAAATTATTATATATATTTCGGGCTACACTAAAATTTTAGAAAGAGAATTTTATTTTATGAGACAAAAAGATTAAGAGAAAAATTCTCTCTGGTCTAGCCAAAATTCCAAACTATTTTTACTCTAGCAATTCATTGTTTTAAGTTCATTGGATCGCCATTAGAGGCATTTTACTTTCAGTGTTCACTCATTGATTATAGACCGAAATTTTCTCAAAGGATACGAAGGCATGAGTGCGACAATCGAAGACTCTTCTAGTGTTGGGCTGGCTCTTGAAGATTGTTTATGTTAGCCAATGAGTGCCTCGTTATTTTTAATTATATATCGTTTTCCTTTATTGTCCTCCCAATTAATTAAGTTTCTTACTGATGTGCTTCATATTGATATTGTCCAATGAAGTTTTTCTCCCAAAACTATGTTCTATATATATAATTGTAATGGTTTGTGACATGTGATTATATATATGGTAAACAAATAAGCATCCAATCAAGCTTACTATTAAACTTTGAATAGAATAATGGAGCATGAATTACATAATAAGATTCCTATGGAAAAAGGAAGGGCAGTACATCATGATCAGGTTTCAAGTTCAAGCTGTCTGAGGTCTGAATGGTTTATGATCATGATCAGGAATGTACTTACCCCAAAACCAATGTGCCTTCCAAACTGAATTCATTTCTTCAATAGGTACATTTTTGGTCTCAGGGCAAAAGAAGTATATGAATATCGTCATAAGAAGAACGAATGCAGCAAAGAACAAGAACAAGCCATACTTCATATGACAAAGCATGGATAAGAAGAATTGTCCAATTATGAATGTGAAAAGCATGTTGACTGACACATTTATTGCTTGGCCGGCTGATCTAATTTCCAATGGACATATTTCACTTGGTACCAACCATCCCAATGGACCCCAAGACCATGCAAATGCTGCTACATAAATACATATCAACACTAGTACAAGATCTGCTCCACCCTTTGATAAGTGTCCTACTCCATTGTTTCCAAAATTCAGACCTATTAGTATTCCAACTGCAATCTGTGAGATGATCATTTGAATTCCACCTTCAAGGAACAAAACCCTTCTTCCAAACTTATCAGCCGTGAAAATAGAAACAAAAGTTGCAACAACATTAACACCACCAGATATAACAGCAGACACTAGAGAAGCATTATCTCCAAAACCTAATGTCTTGAACAAAACAGGTGCATAAAACATGATAACATTAATGCCAGTAAACTGCTGGAAGAATGGGATTAAGATGCAAAGGACAAGTTGAGGCCTATATCTAGGTTCCAAAATGTTCCTCCATGGATGTTCAATAAGTTTTGCAGCCTCACTTGCTTCAACCAAGTCTTGAAATTCCTCATCGACATTGTTAGTACCTCGGATCTTCTTCAACATTTCTTTAGCCTTTTCAGGTTTGCCTCTCTCAAGGATAGAATTGGGTGTATCTGGTAAGCACAAAGATCCTACTGTCATCATTATTGCAGGGACTGCAGCAAGACCAAGTGAAAGTCTCCACCCATACCCCTCTTTAATCTTTGATGTTCCGTAGTTTATTAGATTTGCAGCTAAAATACCAATTGTAATTGCCATTTGAAATCCAATGTTAAGTGCTCCTCTAAGTTGTGCTGGTGCCATTTCAGACAAATAAACAGGAACAGACTACATTCCAAAACAAAATAAATACATGTGAATCATATACCTACCTGATTTGATATATATATATTGAAAAAATGTAGTAGTAGATACCTGATTTGCAAAGCCAACACCAACACCAAGTAATATACGACCAATAATAAGCATTGCAATGTTTATGGCAGCACCATTTATAATTGCCCCAACCAGGAATACCAAGCCTCCACACAACATGGACACCTTACGGCCAAAGATTCTAGTTACTGTTGAAGCAAAGAAAGAAGCCACTAATCCAGCAAGGTACAAGGATGATGTGAATAGTTGCAATATATGGCTTTCAAATTTGCAATACATATTTTCATTACTACCCAGACTCTCTTTTTCGTATACAGCTGGGAAGAACTTTTTTAGGAATACGTCCATCGATGTCACTCCACCTGTAATTATTTTCATTTTAAAATATATTTTATATCTCTAAATAAACAAATAAAATTATTCTATTATTACGTACCTGATATACCGATATCGTACCCAAAGATAAGACCACCCATTGCTGCTACTAAACATGTTATAATCACAAAGCCTGTCACACCACCTTCATAATTCTTCCCTCCACTTTCAGAAACAAAACCACCTCCGGCCATCTTTTAACAAACTGACTCAAGTTGTTAGTTTTTGTCTAATTTTTCAATTTTTTTTTTTTACTACTAAGGATATTTTTAAGTTAAATTAATAATTGAAAATGTAAACTCTCAAACCCACCACACTAAGAAAGATTGGAAGGTATGGATTATTGCTTTTAGTAACTTTTGTGTTTTTTTTTTAGCTTAATTGAGACACAGTTTTATATGGTTTCTTAAACAACCTAATTGCAAAAATAGTATGTAATCCCTGTTTTTTCTGTTTCATTTTTTTGACCTGTTTTACATTTTATTTTTATGGTCTAGAAAATCTTTTTTTATGGATATCTAGAAATTAGATAACCACATTTTTGTTTATCATAATCAAAACTTTATTATTTTTTTATATCCACATATGCATGATTTAACAATGACGTGTTGCATTATCCTAACAAAAAGAAGAAGTTTTATCGTCAAAATGAACATAAAAAATAGGTATAATAAATTATAGTCACTGTTCAGTTTTACCAAAAAAATATAATAAATTATAGTCACTGTTTAGTTCTATATTAAATAACTATGTGTAAAAAATAAACTTTAAATTCCATGATGGAATAACAAACACTTCATAACTTTTATTATCATTACTTTAGCCTAATGTGATCCAATTACAACATATTAAAACAAGTCTACAATATTAAATGAAATATTTTGTTACTATCTTCAAGACTATATTTTACGGACAATATATGTATCTTATAGACTAATTTTATTATAAAAATTAATAAATTTTGATCATTAACCATTTCTATTCTATTCCCTTAAAAAAAAACCATTTCTATTAATAAGGTAACAAAGTAAACAAATATTGGGAGACGAAGTATATTTCAAAAAAAAAAAAAAACACTAAGAAATTTGCGAAAAACATACAAATTATTTGTACTTTCAACCACTAAAGGAAATAAAATACTAATATATACGGTAAAACCTCTATACAGGAATACTTTATATAGGAATAACCTATATTTTGTTATAAAAAAACTCGGTCCCAACTTGGGCCAGTTATAAATAGGAATAACCTCTCAAACGTTATTTGTTATACACTTTTCAAATCCCACATTTAGAAACCGTGCCTCTATATAGTAATCAGTCTTGCTCAATTGGACTCTAATGACCAAATGAAACTTGGACCTTCACTCTTAGATCTAGCCTAATGGTAATCCTACAGTGATTAAATTACTTAATTAAAATATTAGTTAACAAATTTCTGTTTTTTTTATCTATTATTAATCCTAATTAACTCCTAAAAACAAGCAACACGGTAGAGAGAGAAATTAGCAAACTCATTCTTCCACTTTGCAGAAGCCAAAGGAACAGTCTTCTTCTTAGAATTCCCCTGAGAAAAATTCAGACATTTATGGACCTCAGTTTTATAATCACAAAGAAAATCGGTTTTTTCTTATCAAATTCAACAGATATAATGGAGTTTTCTAATCAAATTCATGCATTATGGAATCAATGCTTTTTTTTTATCTCTATTCAATTATCTCTGTTTGATGTGTATCAAATTCAATACACGAAAAAACACATTATCTCTGCTGAATTGGATGTATATACTCATATCATGGAGATTTTTCCTTGAATAGCGTCTTCTAATGAATTTTTCGTGGAATTTGAATTTTAGGACCTGTATTTTTTGTTCAACTTTTCGCCAGTCCTAGCTTTTATTTCTAAGGTTTTCTCTGACAAGTGGTACCATTGAACGATGATTCAATTGATTTTTTTTGTTTATCAGAATAAATTTGGATTTATAATTATAAATAGTATTGAATTTCAAGAACCTTAGCTTTTGTCCTCCGTTTGATTAGAATCGAACCATATTACTCTCCAAACCTTAATTAACCAATCTAATTATTTGGCGTTCAATTCAACAGAAGGACCAGAGTGAATGAAAACCAATTCTCTGTTAACAAAGGAGGACTTAATTGATAATATATGTTTTATTAATTTCTAACACTTACACACAAAAGGCCTCACTTTTATTTGATGAACACAATTAACTCACCCACTCACTTTCTTAATCTTTTGCTCTCTCTCTATTTGCTGCATATATCACTCAACTATTTTTTTCTGATTTTGAACCTACACATCATGCACATATATATACTACACAAAAGTTATTTTGCACCACATATCTATGTCGGTGAACACAAAAAAAATCAACAAAGAAAATCTAGATATTAGTGGAGAGTTATCTAGAAAATGAAGAACCTAGAAAGTAGGTGTTGACTTTCCAATACTCCCCCTCAACATCGACTTTCCATAATCTCATACTTACTTACCATCCCAAGTTGCTTTTTGAACTGTTCGAATTTTGCACCATTTAGTCCTTTCGTAAATACATCGGCAACTTGATCTTCAGTTTTTACGTACTGCATCTTGATGTCTCCACGTAAAACCTTCTCTCGTATGAAGTGATAATGCACCTCCACATGTTTGGTTCTTGCATGGAATATTGGATTTTCAGTCAAGTGTATCGCTGACTGATTGTCGCAGTATAGCTGTACCGAGTAATCTACTGGCTGATGAAGATCTTTCATAAGCTGTATTAGCCATGTACATTCTTGAGCTGCTGTTGCTGCTGCCTTGTACTCTGCCTCGGTACTTGATAATGAAACCGTAGGCTGTCTCTTGCTGCACCAAGATATAGGTCCTGATCCAAGACTAAACACATAACCTGTTGTCGAACGTCTTGTGTCATGATCTCCAGCGTAATCAGCATCACAATATCCGCGCACCTCACTCTTTCCTCATTTCTTGTATAAAATACCATAATCCATCGTACCTCGAACATATCGAAGGATTCTTCGAATAGCTTCTAAATGAGGCTTCTTCGGATTCTGCATAAATCGACTTACCATACTTACTGCATATGATATATCTGGCCTCGTTAGAGTGAGATAGATCAAGCTTCCAACTAGCTGTCTGTACATCGTAGCATCTTCCAAGTCTTTTCCTTCAGCGGAACATAGCTTTGTGTGTACCTCTACTGGAGTTGTAATAGGCTTGCATTCGAGCATCCCAAACTTCTCCAAAAGATCTTTAGCATACTTATGCTGACACAAGAAAAGTCCTTCCTTCGTGTGTTCAACTTCAAGACCAAGGAAATGATTTAACTCTCCCAATGATTTCATTTGAAATCGTACTGATAAGTTGGCTCTAACTTGATTGATCTCAGCAACATCATCACCTGTAATGATCAGATCATCAACATAAACTAATACTATAGTCAACTTCCCACCTTGGGCTTTCACGAACAAGCTGGAATCAGCTAGTGCCATCATGTAACCACTTTGAATCAGGAACTCCGCTATTTTCCCATACCATGCTCTGGGTGCTTGCTTCAATCCATATAACGCTTTCTTCAGCTTGCATACATAGTTTGGTTGAGCCTTGCTCTCGAACCCTTGAGGCTGGTCCATGTATATCTCTCGATCTAATTCGCCATGTAAGAAAGCATTCTTCACATCCATCTGCCAGAGCTTCCAATCTTTACTAGCTGCAAGTGCTAGTAGAACTCGTACTGTAGTGATCTTTGCAACTGGACTAAATGTCTCGTCATAGTCCAGACCATACTTCTGTGAGAATCGTCGAGCCACCAATCGAGCTTTATATCTCTCAATTGAACCGTCAGGGCGCTGCTTTACTTTGTAAACCCATTTGCAGGAAATAGGCTTCACATCTTTGGGTTTGGGAACTAAATCCCAAGTCTCGTTCTGCTTCAATGCATCTATTTCTTCTTGTATAGCCTTTCTCCACTCCTTAATTGAGGATGCTTCTTCGTACGTCTCAGGCTCCTTAATTGATTCTTCAATCACTGCTGCATTAGCATATTTAGGATTTGGTCTCCTTTTTCTTGTTGACCTTCGCACCGATGATTGTTGTTCTTCTGCTGATTTATCATCATTAACGATCTCCTCGAGTTGACTTGGCTGTTCTTCTTCATGTGTTTGATGTACTCCTGTACGCCATGGAGATTGAACCTTTTCAGGTGACTTGCTCCTGAGGTTTTCTTCTACCGGTTCCACTTCTGGAATGATTTCTTCAGCCGCCTCGTCCCTTTCAAGTCTTTCCTGTAATTTCTCCTCGATTTCTTTTGAATCGGGTAGTACAACTTCATGAGGGGACCACCAGGATGAAGCTTCATCAAACACCACATTTCTTGATGTATAACACCTTCCTGTTGTTGGGTCACAACACTTCCACCCCTTTCTTTGATTATCATAACCCACGAAGATGCATCTTATAGCTTTCTTATCAAATTTGCTGCGTAAATGATCAGGAACGAAAACATAACATACGCAACCAAATACTCGAAAGTGACTTACAGTGGGTTTGATCTTCCATATCTTCTCGAAGGGTGAAATGAATCCAAGTGGTGCTTGTGGTAGTTTGTCGATAACATCTGCACCTGTCTTCATACACTCTGCCCAGAACCGTGGTGGAACATTCTTCGCGTGTAACATACTCCTGCATATTTCTGCAAGGTGTCTGTTCTTCCTCTCTGCTACACCATTTTGTTGTGGAGTATTAGGACAAGTCAACTATCGTCGAATCTTGCAATCTTGTAAGTATCTTGAGAACTCATGCGAAGTATACTCTCCTCCATTGTCAGTGCGAAGGCATTGGATCTTCCGATCAAGTTCCTTCTCGACCTTCTCTTTGAACTCTTGGAACTTGCTAAATGCTTCTGATTTGTTTTTCATAAAGTACACCCACACGTACCTTGAGAAATCATCAATAAATGTTATCATATATTGATGACCACTAACTGATGGTTGCTTCACACGACCAAATACATCAGAGTGCACCAACTCGAGCGGCTCCTTTGCTCGATACTGAGAATCTTCATACGGCAACTGGTGTGCTTTCCCGAACTGGCATCCGGCACATACTATGTCATCTCGAACATCAAGTTGAGGAAGTCCATTGAGCATTGAATTGTTCATCATCACCTTTAACTTATGATAGCTCACATGTCCTAAGCGTGCATGCCACAGATCGGCTGTCTCGTTCTTTCTGGCTTTGTCTACATAGGCTGTTTGTGCTGACATTACGTAGACAGACTCAAGTTTTCTTCCTTCCATAAGCGGTGTGCTCGTCAGCTTCAGACTTCGATACACCTTCACGTCGTTTGGACCAAATACCATATAGTTGCCCGAGGATGTCAACTGCGACACTGATATCAAGTTCTTTGTCATCCCAGGTACATGGAATACATTCTCCAATTGCACTTCCTTAGAGTTGTAACGAGGCACGACCATCGTTTTCCCAACATGTGTGATTGGTAGTTTTGAGTTGTTTGCGGTGACAACAACTCGCTCCCCTTTATACTCTGTCATGCTTGATAATTTTTCCTTATCTCCTGTCATATGATTAGAGCATCCAGAGTCCACTATCCAATCATTATGATAATCGATAAATTTATTACTTACAGCGGTAAGTGCTAGCTCATCATGTGCATCTACTTTGGAGGGCATGACTGTGTCATATGTCATTGGCTGTATAACCCACATTTACGGTTGACACTTCAATAACACCCACACCCAAACTCTTACACACTTTTTGGTTTATTCTATCTTTAATTTTTATGCCCATACTCACCAAAACATATAGCCTATTTATAGATAAATTAAGTTAATTTACACCACAAGTTTGTGGCGGTGAAGAGAAGAAAAAATCTGCCAATGAATTACCTAGAAGACTCTACACAACTTGACTTTTGCAAACCTATGTGATCCTAATCTTGTTTTATTTATTTATTTATTTATTTATTTATTTATTATTGTCGGTGGTGATATGATCATTACAGGTGATGATGTTGATGAGATCAATCAAGTTAGAGCCAACTTATCAGTACAGTTTCAAATGAAATCACTGGGAGAGTTAAATCATTTCCTTGGTCTTGAAGTTGAGTGCACGAATGAAGGACGGAGAATTCTTCGATATGTTCGAGGTACTATGGACTATGGTATCCTGTACAAGAAAGGAGGAAAGGGTGAGGTACGTGGATATTGTGATGCCGATTACGACACAAGGCGTTCAACTACAGGTTATGTGTTTAGTCTTGGATCGGGACCTATATCTTGGTGCAACAAGAGACAGCCTACGGTTTCATTATCAAGTACCGAAGCAGAGTACAGGGCAGCAGCAACAGCAGCTCAAGAATGTACCTGGCTAATACAGCTTATGAAAGATCTTCATCAGCCAGTAGATTACTCGGTACAGCTATACTGCGACAATCAGTCAGCGATACAGTTTGTTCCGTCGGAGGCGCTGTTTCGTTTCCTCCAACAGTCTCCCATAAATCTTGGCCGAGCAGATAAAATTGCATACGAGTACTCCAAGTACTATAATTATTATTATTGAGTTTTTCGAGAGTGCTTACCGAGGTAGACATGTCTGCCATCACGACTTGGTTATCTCCTTTAATTAACCAAGTAACACCGACCAATAATTTTACAGTCTCGGACTGCGCGCTAAAAATACCTTGTACCACCACGATCCCGGATCGCGAACTTTCGAAGCACTCGACTCCCGGTCCCTGACCGCCTACTTGCACTCGACCACGTACCGATCCCTGACCGCCTGCTCTGATACCACTTGTTGAATAAAAAAGGACTTAATTGATAATATATGTTTTATTAATTTCTAACACTTACACACAAAAGGCCTCACTTTTATTTGATGAACACAATTAACTCACCCACTCACTTTCTTAATCTTTTGCTCTCTCTCTATTTGCTCTGCATATATCACTCAACTATTTTTTCTGATTTTGAACCTACACATCATGCACATATATATACTACACAAAAGTTATTTTGCACCACACATCTATGTCGGTGAACACAAAAAAATCAACAAAGAAAATCTAGATATTAGTGGAGAGTTATCTAGAAAATGAAGAACCTAGAAAGTAGGTGTTGACTTTCCAATATTCTCTGTTGAAATCCATGAAGAAGATGAAGTTTTTTTCTGGGTGATTTTCTAGACTTCTGGGTGCCATGCCCACTTTTTTACACCATCCAAACAGAGATAATGGGTTTTTTTGTCCCCAATTCTTTTAATCAATCTTCTGTTCATCTAATTGAACCAATAAATTTCTCAGGCAATGTCCAAGAAGAAGACGTTCGAGTTTGGCTCGTGCAAAACGGAAGAATCCAGTTTGCAAATTTCTCTCTTTACAGTTGTTTGAGCTAATTAGGATTAATAATAGATAAAAAAAAGAACAGAAATCTATTAACTAATATTTTAATTAAGTAATTTAATCACCGTAGGATTAATTAGGCTCGATCTAAGGGTGAAGGTCCAAATTTTCACTTGGTCATTAGTGTCCAATTGAGCGGGACTGATATAGTAATATATATATATATATATATATATATATATATATATATATATTTTAAGAATTCAAACTAAATTATAATATATTAAAAAAACTATTGAAATTATCTATGAGTTGGAAACACAAACTACAAATTAAAATTATAAATATTTAGTATTCTCATTGATGTTTACATTTTTCTCATAAAACTCTTCCAATTATCTATATATTGAAAACAAACTCTAAATTGAAATTCTAAATATTTAATTTGTTTCATTAATGTCTATTTTTATACATTATATATAAATCATGCATACCTATGATAAAAATTAAAATTTTATGTGTTGAGAAATTTTATTATACCAAACTCTATTTAGTAATAACCTTCCAATTATTATACAAATCGTCCGGTCCCAAATGTATTCTTATATAGAGGTTTTACTGTATTAGACTTAATATATAAAACTTTTCACTGCTATAATTATTAGTTCTATAAAAAAATTATTTGTATAAAATATACTATGTTAAGTTTTGTATCATTAATTGTTGTGCTCATTATGTACACTTTCTAACATATAAATATTTTGAATCTAAAATATATTCATGAAGATTTTTTCATTAATGGCTTTACGCGCCATGTTATCAACCCAAGAAAATCTTTATATCAAATGGATACAAAACTAAGGAAACTATTAGTCACTTCTTATTTCTTTTTCTTATTAATAATTTCTTTTTAAAAAGCGTATATCTTCTCACAATTGGTAAATATAATAATATATACTAATTTTAATGATGAAATGATAAATAAAATATTAGTACGAGGAGTATTGTTGGAGGTAAAATATATTAGTCACTTCTAAAATCATTAAAAATTAATTATTTATATTATTTTTAGAGAGATGGCTAATTTTTCAAAGTTTAAAAAAGAAGAAATTACATCAAACAAAACATGTTTTAACTTTTTTTTATTACATTTATCAAAATACTTTTTCTATAGTTTGTCATCATAAGTATTTATTACCGAAGATATCAAACTGTTATAATTCACTACAAGAAGACCGGTAATTAGCAACCAATGTTTGAAACCATATTAAAATTGGTTGGAATATTGCAACCTCTTTGGTTGTGAAGCAATATTATTGGTTGTACATGGGAGGATTAAATTTGTGAGAAACATTTGAAACTACATGGTTACAAAGTTATATTGGTTGGAAAATTTACAACTGGATTGGTACAAAAGTATGTTTAGTAGTTGCAATTATTGGACAAAATATTGGCGGCAATTTTGCCTCCAATTTTACAGTCAATTATAGGGACAATTACAAAACTAACCCTATTTTAAAACTCATTTATATTTTTAACCTAGTTCTCCAACTTTTTACAAATCTAGATAGTTTTATTATATTTGGACAAAAATACCATTGTCTTCCTTATTCCGCCTTTTTCCCCATCAAACACATTCACCATTACTCATTCATCACACTTGGTCCACACTTTCCTTCTTCTCTTCTTTTTTTCTTTCCATTTTTTACAATACTTCATACAATAATCAAGTGAACAATCCAAGAGCTAAAGCTTTGTTCATTCATGTAAGTATGGTGTTGGGTTTGACCTAGATTTCAATTTTAATCTCAATACAATATCATATGTGTTTAATATGATGTATATAAGATGTATATGTCAAATTCAAACGAAAATAGTCTAGGGTTATGCATTTCGGACCCATTCAACCCATTGAAACTCTGTATTTTTTTCAGATTTATCGTGAACGTTTTTCTGGGATTTCCGACTTTGTCGTATCTGTCGCACCAAGAAATAGTGCGACAATGGCCTGGTGTTTTAATGTTGTCACGTTTATCGTATTTTTTCACGGTGCGACAGGTACGACAGGCTCATACTTCTGGATTTTGTCGCACCGTGAACAAATACGACAATTTCGACAACATTAAAATACCAGGCCATTGTCGCACTATTTCGTGGTGCGACAGATACGACAAAGTCGGAAATCCCAGAAAAATATTCACGAAAAATCTGAAAAAATATAGAGTTTCAATGGGTTGAATGGGTCCGAAATGCATAACCCTAGACTATTTTCGTTTGAATTTGACATATACATCTTATATACATCATATTAAACACATATGATATTGTATTGAGATTAAAATTGAAATCTAGGTCAAACCCAACACCATACTTACATAAATGAACAAAACTTTAGCTCTTGGATTGTTCACTTGATTGTTGTATGCAGCATTGTAAAAAATGGAAAGAAAAAAAGAAGAGAAGAAGGAAAGTGTGGAGCAAGTGTGATGAATGAGTAATGGTGAATGTGTTGGATGGGGAAGAAGAGAGAATAGGGAAGACAAGGGTATTTTTGTCCAAATACAATGAAACTGCCTAGATTTGTAAAAAGTTGGAGAGCTAGGCTAAAAATATAAATGGATTTTAAAATAGGGATAGTTTTGTAGTTGTCTCGTCAATTATATTGAATAAGTAAAAAAAATAAAAATTTTAATTTTTAATTACAATAACACCCTTAATAATCACCGTTCATCTTAATTGATTGTTTGATCAGTTGCCATCTGTCCTGGCTTTTTTTACCCTAAACCCTATTTGCAGAAAGGTGGAACGCTCAAGCTCTCACTCTCGACTGAAATCAAAATTCCTTTTTTCCCTTCCAGGCTCAAAGTCGTTCCTTCCATTTACTTAATCGGCTAGTTTCCTTTAATTTCAGCCGCTCGAACATGGAAATCTACGACAAGGGTTTGGTTGTGTATGTTGTAAATTGCTAGAGCAGGACAGAAAACCATTCAAGGATCTGCTGGAGAAAGTAAGTGCTTTTGATTTCCATTAAGAATTTGTGTGTTTAATATGGTTTATTAGATTCCAAAAAAACCTGTCGCATGAAGTGTGGTATTTTAGCGTTATAGGTTTTTGTAGCATTAGGTTTAGTTGTAGTAGAGTGAAGTTGAACAGAGGGGTTTTCTTTATCATCCTCAATAATGTCATTTGCTTTTATTTTTGCGACTTTGTGATCCTTTGTGAATATGTGATGTTCAATACTATGTGGTGGATTTAATGCTCAGTGATCCTTTTGAGAACTTCTCTTTGTGCTTACATATTTTCTTTGTTCAATGTGTGTGTTGTCTTAATAGACGAATTTGTCTGATACAAATATTGTGCTTGTATGGAATTAAGTATGTGTCTGATACAACAATGATTTCTTATTACAGTACTGTTCTTCAATTCATAAAAATGGTATGATAAGATAAATATTGGTGTTTGTATGGAAAAAAGTATGGAAGTGAGGTAATATATAATGTTGGTTTCTTATTATATGTTCTGATCAATATTCCAATTGGTGTTTGTTTGTTTGGAATTAAGTATGGAAGTGAGGTGATATATAATGTTGGTTTCTTATTATAATGCTTTTCTTCAATTCAGAAAAATGGTATAATAAGACAAATATTGGTGTTTGTATAACAAGTAGAAACATTTGCTTCCTAATTTTGTTCTGGTCAATCCAATTGGTGTTTGTTTGTTAGTGATTTTCTTCAATTTATTAAAATGATATAATAAGAAATAATTTCTCATAAACTTGAGAATAAGAAATGTGATAGATCTTTTTTTATCAATTTAAGTATTTATACAACTAACTAAGCATGAACATCAGGTTTCTTCTCAACTACATAATTGGGCTACGTACTGCCTTTCTTCTCTAGTAAATTTGACAGAAGCTAACATTTAACTAGTTGGCATTTGAAAGTTGAATTGTTTTCCCTATAGAATGGTTGTTGGCAAGGAAGCTCTCTGAGGTACGTGAAGCGGTTGAGTTATAGATTGGAGGTGCCTGACGAAATCTACGAGTACAAGGTTCACATTGTGTCGAAACAAGGTTGCTCACAGTGTCTAACATTAAATCTAAAGGTATGCTAGGAGTGCCAAAATGTAATTTCACTAGATATCTTACACAATTCTGAGCCACATTAAACCTTAACATCTGAGGATTAGCAATATTAAAAATGGAATTGGCATCTAAGTCCAAGCTATTTGGCCTGATATTTGAAAATCTGGCTAGCCTGTTTAATCTTTGGGAATGAGTAAGGCTCTCCTGATAGAAAGAAGATTCAGGGGAGTAAATACTATTCCTTGACCTATTAGTTGATTAATTATTTCCAATGAACATTTCATAAGAAGCTCAAAACAAAAATTGACCAACATTATAGAAAAATGATAAATAACAATCCAGGTTAAGAAAAATAACAACGTACATTGTGAGAAAATATAAGGTAAACCAAAATTAGATAGACAAAAAGAAATTCAAATAATATTGCACAGAGTTTGAATAAGCCAAAATAATCATTCCCACAAAATTTTCAAACCATCCAAGGCATATCAGCAAATGAAAACGTAAAACTATTCATAAAATATGATAAATATATCATAGTGGACTGAAGGTTAATACAACCTAATTGTTGAGAAAATTAACTATTAATTTAAAACAATTAAATAAAATAAATATTATTGTGAAATCCCAATTAATGAAGGATTATTTTTGTAATTTATATTATTGAGGGATTGTTTTTGTAATTTGTAATTTAAAAAAAAAAAAGAAAAAAGAAAAAAAAAAGTCAAGGTCATTAATTTGGGGTGCCACAAATTCGGCCACCTCATCATCACATGCCAACAAGAACAAATTAATGTTCTTGTTGGCCTCTCATCCCTTGGCTTGGGTATAAAATGCCAAGGGGTGGGTGTTTATTGTGAGGAGAAGAGAAGAAAAATTGAGAGGTGTGGTGATTGAGAGAGTAATTTATTTTAGAGAGTAGTCTAATTATTTTGGAGAGAGATAAAAATAGTAAAGATAATTATTTTGGGTATTTCATTGTAACTCTAGAAAGTTTCTAGAGAACACCCTCTTGTAAACCTCATAAATTCAATAAAATTGAGATTTACTGCTTCCGCTAAATTCTCGCAATCGTGAAAAATTCCCAACAACTGGTATCAGAGCTTCAACGATCTTAAGGGATCAGTGAGTCTTGAGAATGGCAGCCAACCAATCATCATCGATTCTCTCTCCTCCAAGTTTTAATGGCGAAAATTATAAAATTTGGGCTATTAAGATGAAAACTCATTTAAAATGGTTGGGCTTGTGGCAGTGGGTTGAATCTAAGAAGGAGGTAACACCTCTTGGAGACAATCCAACTATAAATCAAATAAGGGCTCATGAGGAAGAATCAATGAAAGCTCATGATACAGATTGAAAGCGATAAATGAAGGTTTTAATCGTAAACCAACAAAGATGTTCTTCTCTAGCTAAACTAGAAAGAGTGAATCCCAATAAACAAGGTATAAACCTTAAACTCTCAAAGAGAATGAATTTGATTGATAAAAGTTGCCGTCATTCTTACAAAATGAGGATTTAAATACTTCCCCTTAATGGTAACAAAAGACTAGGATTATCCCTACTAGGGTTACAATAAGGCTATCCCTAAAAGGGTAAAATAGGTGATACGTCCCGACAACAGTACGTTGGTACAGGTACGGATTGTCAGGGTTGTTGGTGAATTACTTCGGGAGGAAGTAAGCCTAGAGATCCGCCCAGGGTAGATGTTGATACGCCTCCTTGCGTACTCCTAGATTCGCCCAGCTTGCTTGTCTTGGGGATTCGCCCTCCTAGGTATAACCTCCGTGGGTCTGATATCTGGGGATTCGCCAGAGCGCCTGTGATCAGTGATCTCAGTTAGGATGTCCACATCATTCTCTCCTTCTTTAAAAGAACTCGGCACCGATTCGCCCTATTTGAACTCCAAAGGACCATCCGGCTTCCATGGGCTAAGGTCACGGATGTTGAATGCTGGTGAGATTTTACCAAGCCAGTTCGGCAATGCTATATGATAGGCATTGGCATTGACCTTCTTGGTGATCTTATATGGTCCGTATTTCCTAGGCCGAAGCTTGCTACTTGCGGCGTTGGCGAGTCTCTCTTTACCTAAATATACCATAACCTCATCCCCGACTTCAAACTGTAGGTCCTTGCGGTGCTCATCCGCCTTAGCCTTTAATTTCTGATTTCTCTCCTCAAGAGTTTATCTCACCTCTTGGTGCATCTGTACATAATCCTTGGCCAGCTGGTTGGCAGTCACGTTTCCTTTAGGGAGATGGGCTATATCAAGGACGTGATTTGGGTTCTTTGTGTATACCACCTCAAATGGAGATCTCCCGGTTCCCGAATGTACAGAGCCGTTGTAGGCGAACTCAGCTTGGGCTAGAACCACATCCCACATCCTGGGCTTATCCTTACACTTGCTGCGCAGTAAGTTTCCTAAGGTTCTATTGACCACTTCTGTCTGTCTGTCTGTTTGAGGGTGGGCGGTGGTACTAAACTTCAGAGACGTATCGAACAAAGCCCACAATGTCCGCCAGAAATGACTGAGGAACTTCGTATCACGATCCGAGACAATGCTCTTAGGTACGCCATTTAGCCTGACAATCTCTTTGAAGAATAGCTTAGCAGTCGCTGAGGCATCATTAGTCTTGCGACATGGTATGAAGTGAGCCATCTTTGAAAACCGATCAACCACGACAAAAATGGAATCCATGCCCCTCTGAGTTCTGGGTAATCCTAGGACAAAGTCCATGGGACAGATCTTCCCATATGGTCTCTGGCACAGGCAAAGGTAATTGCAAGCCCGCATTTGTAGTGCGTCCCTTAGCGGTCTGACAAACATAGCATCGTTCTATTAAGTAGGCAACATCTCTCCTCATTTTAGGCCAGAAATAGCGGGAACTCACTGCTTCATAGGTCTTATCTCGCCCAAAATGCCCTCCCAGGGATCCGCCATGTAGATCCCGAACAACCTTCTCGCGAATGGAAGTGCAAGGTAGGCAAAGTTGGTTGCCCCTCATGAGATACTCATCCATCAGGTGATACGCTCCATCTCCATGCTGGTTTTTACACTTTTCCCAGATACTACCAAAATCAGGATCCGCCACGTATTCTCCTCGGATGTGTTCAAAACAATCGGTCTCCAAGTTAACTGTCTTGATTAGTGACACCCTTCGACTTAAGGAGTCCGCCACCTTGTTATGTTTTCCAGCCTTGTGGATAAGCTTATAGGGGAACTTATCTATGAAGGCGGACCACCGGGCATGCATGGAGCTTCGAAGTTGCTTCTGACTTCCCAGGTATTTGAGAGCTTGATGGTCAGTGTAGAGGATGAATTCTTTTCCCACCAAGTAATGTTCCCATACTTTCAACGCCCTCACTACAGCATAAAACTCTTGATCATACGTGGCCCACCTTTGCCGTGCCTCACAAAGCTTCTCACTGAAATATGCAATGGGCCTCTTTTCTTGCATCAAGACTCCACCAATCTCAACTCCACTGGCATCACACTCAACTTCAAACAGTTTATCAAAATCGGGATACGCCAGCACTAGCGCTGTACTCAGCTTTTCCTTGATCAAGGCGAAGCTCTCTCCTTGGGCATCCGCCCACTCGAACCCCCTTCCCTTCTTCAAACATTCTGTCAACGGGGCCACTATGGAACTGAAGTTCTTAATGAATCGGCGATAAAACGTTGCTAGCCCATGAAAACTCCTGATATCCCCCACGTTTCTCGGAGTGGGCCATTCTCGGATGGCTCTTACCTTTTCCCCATCAACTCGGATTCCATTCCCACTGACCACGAATCCAAGGAAAACTAGGCTCTCCATGACAAAGTCACACTTCTTGGTGTTGGCGTATAGCTGGTGTTTCCTTAACAGGTCAAATACTGTCCGCAAGTGCTCCTGATGTTCCGCCAAGGTCGGGCTATGAATCAGAATATCATCAAAATACACGACTACGAATTTCCCAATCACCGGGCGAAGCACCTGATTCATCAGCCTCATAAAAGTACGGGGGGCGTTGGTCATCCCAAATGGCATAACTAACCATTCATACAATCCATCTCTCGTCTTGAAGGCGGTCTTCCACTCATCTCCATATCGGATTCGTATCTGGTGATAACCACTCCTGAGATCAATCTTGGAGAAGACTCGAGATCCGCAAAGTTGGTCCAGCATGTCATCCAACCTTGGAATCGGGAACTTGTACTTGATGGTGATTTTGTTAATAGCCCTACTGTCAACACACATCTGCCAAGACCCATCCTTCTTCGGTGTAAGTAAAGCTGGAACGGCGCAAGGACTCATACTCTCCCTAACGTATCCCATCTCGATGAGTTCCTCCACTTTCTGTCTCGTAATGTCATTCTCCTTTGGGCTCATTCGATAATGTGGGAGGCTTGGTAAACTAGCCCCAGGCACAAGATCGATATGATGTTGGATGTCCCTCAAAGGTGGTAACCCACTTGGCAGCCCTTCAGGGAACAGATCTTGATATTCGCCAAGTAGGCGGGTCACTTCAGTCGGCATCTCCCCTTCGTCCCTTTGGGCGGACTCATGATTCACCTTAACCATCACCACATACACCATCTGGCTCTCTTCACATTCGCTGACAAACGATTTGTGTGTAGGGCAGACTACCAAGGTAGACTTCTCGTCGGCCTTTGGCTCTCTCATCATTGGCGTAAGGACGAACTTCACCCCATTCTTCACAAATCTGTAAGTGTTCTCTCTTCCTGCATGGATGGCATCGTTATCAAACTGCCAGGGTCGGCCCAACAATAGGTGGCAGGCATCCATATCGACCACATCACAACAGACTTCATCACTGTAATCACCAATCACAATAGGTACCCTGCATCTCTGGGTCACCCTAAGCTCACCCACGTTTTTTATCCATCCCACTCTATAGGGGTCGGGATGCGCCTCCGCCAACAACCTGAACTTCTAAACGGCGCTGCTGCTCACAATGTTCTCTTGACTCCCACTATCTATTATCACGTTGCATCGCCCACCTTTCACAAGACAGCGGGTCCTGAATAGGCGGTGCCTCTGATCTCCCTCTACCCGACTGGAGACTAACAAACGATGTACCACATGAATGGCGTATCTCTCTTCATTCGCCTCATCATCATCTTCTCCTAAGGGTTCGCAAAATACTTCATCCCCTTCGTTATAGTCATCCTCATATCTCTCCACCATGTTGGCGCTCTTCCTCCTAGGACATTCGTTGGATCTATGGCCAGGCTCATTGCACCGAAAACATTTGAAAGGTGCTGGCCTCGCATACAGATTGTTGCTCTTAGGTGGTATAGGTGCTTCCTTGTATGGCCTAGTATCTCCAACAGATCCCCTTCCCACACTGTTAACCTTGGCCCACTAGCACTCGCCACCTGCTTGCCTTTGTCATAAGACTTCACGTGATCTCTTCCTCCAGGCGTATACTCAGTAGTGGCGGATCTCCTGGATCTCCCGGTTAGTTGAGATTCAGCCTTGAGGGCTAAATTTCTGGCATATTGTACCCGAACCACCATCTGTGTGCCAATACGATCCTGGATGTTGTATCTCAACCCTTCTAGATACCTAGAGGTCTTTTGGCTTTCAGTTTCAGACAAGTTGGCCCTCGCCGAAAGCCTCAAGAACTCGGATGTATACTCATGAACACTTCGGGTCCCTTGAGAACATCCCCTGTAGGAGCTGTAAATATATTGTTCATAATCCAGCGGTAGGAACCGCTCCCTCAACATCGCCTTCATCCGTAGCCAAGATCGAATCGGATCTCTGCCCCCTCTTCTTCTCTCTTCCCTCATCTGATCCCACCAAACTGATGCGCCACCCTTCAGGCGATACGCCACCAGCCTTACTTTCCTCTCATCAGGAATCCCAGCATACTCAAAGAAACGTTCAACTTCCGATAACCAGTCTAAGAACCCCTCTATATCCAATTCGCCTCCAAAAGACGGTAAGTCTATTTTTAGCTTAAAGGCATCATCTCTATCAAAGTTCCCTAGACCCGGGTATCCCCTAGCAACCTCCACACGTCGGTTGTCAACAGGCCCAACATCCCTCATAGTTCTAACGGTATCATCATTTCCGATACCCTCAAAGTCATCACTATCACTATCAGCGTTATGCACAATGACAAAGTTGGGTCTTCTTACCTCAGGATCCCTAGGACCCATTTGTGGAAGCGGTTGTTCAAGGGCTCCTTCCTTTCTCTGGGTCGATCCTCCCGCGGTTGGTCGGATTAGCGCCAGAACCTCCAGCTTGAAGTTTTCTAAGGAGGTGGTTAGCTCTAGGAACCGTTGATCGGTTTGCCTCTGCCGTTCATGGCTAGCTTGGATCTGCTCCGCGAGGTGCTCCCTCAGCTCCTCATACCTCCAGTCACTGGTTTCCATGGAATCTTGCGGTTGTCGGGGTTGAACCATTGCAAAAAGAAGTTTCGGGTCAGGAAACGATCGGCTTTGATACCAACTGATACAGATTGAAAACGATAAATGAATGTTTTAATCGTAAACCAACAAAGATGTTCTTCTCTAGCTAAACTAGAAGGAGTGAATCCCAATAAACAAGGTATAAACCTTAAACTCTCAAAGAGAATGAATTTGATTGATAAAAGTTGCCGTCATTCTTACAAAATGAGGATTTAAATACTTCCCCTTAATGGTAACAAAAGACTAGGATTACCCCTACTAGGGTTACAATAAGGCTATCCCTAAAAGGGTAAAATAGGTGATACGCCCCGACAACAGTACGTTGGTACAGGTACGGATTGTCAGGGTTGTTGGTGAATTACTTCGGGATGAAGTAAGCCTAGAGATCCGCCCAGGGTAGATGTTGATACGCCTCCTTGCGTACTCCTAGATTCGCCCAGCTTGCTTGTCTTGGGGATCCGCCCTCCTAGGTATAACCTCCGTGGGTTTGATATCTGGGGATTCGCCAAAGCGCCTGTGATCAGTGATCTCAGTTAGGATGTCCGCATTAGCTCCAAGAGCTTTATCTATCATTCATGGTGCTGTCTCAGAGTCAGTTTTCACGAGAATTATGACTTGTGAAACAGGAAATGAAGTTTGGGAAAAGTTGAAAGAACTTTATGAAGGCAATGAACGAACAAAGAGGATGCAAGTCTTGAATTTCAAAAGAGATTTTGAGACTCTAAGAATGAAAGAAAATGAGTCGATACATGAGTATTATGACAGATTCATGGCGGTCGTGAACAAAGTTCGACTAATGGGAGAAGATCTGCCTGATAGCAGAGTTGTTGAAAAACTGTTCGTGAGCTTGCCTGAAAGGTTTGAGGCAAAACTTTCATCTCTTGAAGATTCAAGAGATATAAGTCAATTATCCTTATCCGAATTAATTAATTCTTTGCAAGCTCAAGAACAAAGAAGAGCAATGAGAAATGGAAAAAATGAGGAAGCAGTTGAGGGAGTTTTCTTTGCCCAAGATTCAAAAGGAAAAAGGGAAATTCCTCAATGTGGTCATTGCAAAAAGCATGGTCATGATGAGAAGAACTGCTGGCACAAGGGGAAGCCTCAATGTTTCAAGTGCAAGAAGTTTGGGCACGTGCAACGGAATTGCAGAAACAAGAAAAAAGAAAGTGTCAATATGACAGATCATGTTGACGAAGAAGAATTTGCGTAATTTGGAGAGAAGTGCTCCAATAGTTGAAGGTTGATGAGAAGTGCATCAACAAATCGATTCGGTGAGAAGTGCTCCGAGAAGTTGTTTGCGGAGAGAAGTGTTCCGTTTACAACGTGATGATGGAAAAGTACATCATATATATATTAAAAAAAAGTTTTTAAATTAATAGTTAAGGGGAAGATTGTTGTGAAATCCCAATTAATGAAGGATTATTTTTGTAATTTATATTATTGAGGGATTGTTTTTGTAATTTGTAATTTTAAAAAAAAGAAAAGAAAAAAAAGAAAAAAAAAAGTCAAGGTTATTAATTTGGAGTGACACAAATTCGGCCACCTCATCATCACATGCCAACAAGAACAAATTAATGTTCTTGTTGGCCTCCCATCCCTTGGCTTGGGTGGGTGTTTATTGTGAGGAGAAGAGAAGAAAAATTGAGAGGTGTGGTGATTGAGAGATTAATTTATTTTAGAGGGTAATCTAATTATTTTGGGGAGAGATAAAAAATAGTAAAGATAATTATTTTGGGTATTTTTGAAAAACACCCGAGTGCTACTATTTTTGTTTTATCTCATTGTAACTTTAGAAAGTTTCTAGAGAACACCCTTTTGTAAATCTCATAAATTCAATACAATTGAGATTTACTGCTTCCGCTAAATTCTCGCAATCGTAAAAAATTCCCAACACTAATATGGCACCCAATGAATTGAAAATTAATTTTCAAATATATTTACTTAGAGAAGATACTAAGCATTAAAAAAATGAAAAGATATATTTTTAGTAAAGTAAAAGCATAACTCATTTTCACAAAATTTACTCAATTACCTTTTCGAGCTGTGGTTTATTTTTAGGTTATTTGACTCCTGACCTGTTCAAAATTTTATCATTTAATTGTGATTTATTATTTGGTTGCATTTGGTTTCTGATCTATTCCGGTAAAATTTCACCTAATTTGTATTAAAATTTAACCGAATCGTTATTTCATTGATAAATAATAATATTTTGACACTTGAACTTAATAGATTTTAGTTTACAATTTGTTTTTTTTTATTTTTTTAATCCAATTAATTATAAACTTTAAGAAATATCACATGTCAAATTCAAGTATCAAAATATTGTTATTTGTTAATGAGATAACGATTTTGTTAAGTATTCATACAAATTGAGTGAATCTTACCAATTGGGATAGGTCATGGACCAAGTCTAACCAAATAATAGGTTAGAGACTAAATAATAAAATTTTGGATAGATCATGAGTCAAATAATGTTGGAAGCCTTATGTGTTTTTTTTTAATGAAAGAATGATTAGAATTAAACTTCAAAAAAGTGCCAAAAGGCTTACAATAGAGGGAGGGATAATATTAGTTACAACCAAGGACGTAGTACTAGCTCCTAACTTTGCAACTTCGTCAATGACTTAGTTTGTAGTTCGTCGTACAAATTGAAACTGGCATTGAGGTATTGAGTTTACCAACACACGACAGTCATCAATCATCAGACCAAAACTCGAGGAGTCTTCCGTATCATCCTGGCATAACACATTTATTACTATTTGAGCATCCCTCTCCACCCATATTGTTTCATCACCACGCTCTTTGATCCAACTTAAAGTTTCACGGCATGAAATTGCTTCAGCCAACGATGGGTGTACTTCTCCTTGCATTGAATTGTATCGAGCTGCAATAAACGAGACTGAACAATCCCGTATTACCGCCCCATATCCAAAGCGTCCCAAAGTCGGGATAACATTTGCATCGAAATTTATCTTCAGACCCGATATAGGAGGCTGCCATACTCATTGGCGGAGCCAAGAATTGACAGTTGGGGGGGCTAATTTTAGTCCGATTATTAAAAGTAATTTTTCGAAGTCCAGCCCGTTAGGGCTGGGTAAATTTTTTTTAGCTTCCAGCACACTGAAACTTTGTCGTTTTGGTATGTTGGCTAACAATTATAATATTTTCACATTTTTATTTTATTTTTAGCTATAGATTGTTTATATTTTTCATAAAATTTAATTTAGAAATTAAGTTAATTGAGTCTCAAAAGTAAGAAGTTGGGTTTTTTTTATAGCTAATAAATTCTTTAAAAAATAGGTATGATAAAAATAAGTTCAAATAAAACAATAAAAAGTCCAATTGAAAAAATAAAGTTCAAATAAAACAATAAAGATCCAATTGAAAAAATAAAGTTCGAATAAAACAAAAAAAAAATGAGTGTTGGTCCCTTATAACGTGACAAGGTTAGTTCCAAGGGGGGAGGGGATAAGAACTATTTAAAATTTTGTTTGTTAAGGCTGACTTCTTTTCTTAAGAAAAGGTTTACACAGTGGCGCTAAGTAATTCTAAGACACAAGCTTAGTCAACTTGTGACTAAGTCTGTTTCTTTCCTTGAGTGAGGAGATAGCAATTAGAGTCTATTCCTGAACTCAGCTTCTTAGTACACTCAACTCAGCGTGAGTTCGTTACTTAGTCAGTTTTATAGCAAGCAATATATAAAGGAGTTTAAGGGTTAGAAATATGTTACTCAGCAGACATATCCTGGTTCGACCTCTCCGCATACGTCCAGTCCCCGGAACTCGTTCCGAGCTTTTTGAATTCTCTACTGAGCTCTTTAAAGGTAGAGCACGGAACCTTTTACAATAGAAGCTGAGTATACAAGAGTACCTTCCTCTATACCTCTACTCACTCCTATAACTACCGCTGAGTACTATAACCGAGTACTCAGCCTCTCCTTTCTATTCTTCTAGAAATGATAAAGTGTTTGTCCTAAACAACAATTGCTAAGACACTTTAGATGATTGAAATCACTCTAGACTTTTACACAATAATTGGAAATTGGTGTAAGATTTTTGCTTTGCTGTTCTCACAGAACTTCGAGTATGAATTTGGTCAGCGTTTCGACTGATTGAAGATCTGCATCGATTGAAGCAAATGAGAGGCCTTTATATAGTGACACTTCAAGCACCGGTAATTTCGAATTTTGAAATAACCGTTGGAGGCAAACGACTTTCTGTCGTTGTCACTCTGGACGTGCTTAGTGTCATTGGCCAATGAGATTCTTGCATCTTCTGTCCATGGCAGTGCTCGGCAGCTTTTCGTCCGATAAACAGAATGTTTCGACATATTTGGCAAAGTCTTCCAGACAGCTTCCTACGCCTTCTGAACTTTACCCAAAGTAGAAATACTTTGTCTAGAAGTTGGTTCTTGTCTGCCGCTGACTTGTACTTCTTGTCGTTCCACTCAGCAGCTTCATCTCTAAGCAATTGAGAGAAGGCTTCTCGATCCTTCTTCAAGCTGAGCTTGTGCTTTGTACAAAACGACCGCGTTTTGAAATCTTGGGCCGTGAGGTCTTGATGTGTTGACTTGGGCTTGACTTCCACTTATGGGCTTATAGACTTTATATCTTAATGTCTTATAAATCAATAAACTCAACATTGAACAAACACATTAGTGTGAATAAATCAAAGCATTTAAATTTAATGTGTTAGAATATTTTTTATCAATTACTTAAATAATTTTGTCAAATCAAAATCATGTGGAAAGGTGTTTCAACAAACTCCCCCATTTTGATGTTGGCAAAAATATTCAGTGAAGAACTTAGTGTTGAGCTCCCCCATGATAGTTGATCTTATATTACTCAGGATACTCCCCCGTAAGGGTTGAGCTGCTGACTTAGTTTTACTTTAAACATTTCAAGGTGTAATCAAGTAAGTCTAAGGTCAGTTTTCAGAATTAGGTCAACTTATGGAACATATTCTTTTTAACTCAGTTCATGCGGAAGATTTAGATATCAGAGAGCGCTGAGTATTCCTTTGTTCAATGTGTTTAAGAATACATATAAAAGAGGTCAACATATGATCAACACCGCATATAATCATAACGCAATGTAGACAATTAACATAGTTGATTTAATGAAGATGCGTTAACTATTTAGCACAAAACATAAGTAAGCATCACATAAGATTGGTCAATTTAGAGAAAGATAGATGCATGCATAGTTTTGTATTCAGGGTCAGCACGACAAAATACACAAGGGAAGGACTACAAGTTGAACAAGACATAATCAAGCTAAGCTATTTTTTCTTGTAGTTGAGTTGGGCTTCATGCTCCTTAGCTTTTCCTTTTCCCTTGAATTTCTGCTGACTTCCTGAAGCTTCCTCTGATTGTTGAGTTCTTTGAGTTTGAGCTTGTTCTTTCTCCCCCGTTTTGCCACCATCGGGAGGAGGAGGAATGAAGGTGTCGTCAATGGCAACATGAGTTAAGAGTTTAGAGAATGCCTTAAGTCTGCGCGTGCTTTCATTAATGCCATCAAAAACAGGAACACCCTCATCCAAAACAGAACGTGGGATCCTGATAGCCGCGACACTGAGCATACTCAGAATATATGCTTGAGACTTTCCAACCCAGTGTATACTTTCAGTAAGCATGGCAAAGGCTTGATGAAACATCTTCAGCAAGGACGTGTCAAAATACTGACGTTGAGCATTTGAGTGACGCACGTGGTTGAAAGTAACTCGAGAGTACTTCAGGATTTCGTTCGTCTTTAGCTGGTCAGTTTCCATCTCTTCCTAAGTTTAGCAGACGTACAGCCTCACTAATTTGCTCAACGGAGCATTGGGAGGAGGAAGAGAGTTGGTGATTGGTTTTCTCTTGCTCAGTGTGAAGCTGGTTGAAGAGTTGATGAACTTCGGCAGAAGTTGCATACATTGAGTTCGCAGCTAACAGTGAATGAAATTAACCCTGAAGAGAGTTCAAGTGATTGACCATTGTCAGCTGGAGTTCGGCCAGCTTCGTTATTGATTCCTGCATGGGCTATTGAGACTGAAATGAAGTCATGACGCTCAGAAGATCCTTAAGACCTTTGATCTCTATAAGAAGCTGAGTGACAGATGAAAGCTGAGTTGGCTCAACAGGAACTGACCCAGCAGCATCGATATTTGTTTGATGGAGATCCTAGAGCAAAGCTTGAGCTGGGTCAATAATTCTTCGACCAGACTCAGAGGCATTCAAATAAGAGTAGGATCCATCATTATGTGGCTCAGTTTCCGGAGTACGAGTAGAACCAGATGGAGGAGGTGTTTGGTTCTGCTCAATGTTGGAAGTGCCAGCATGATCAGCGGCTGGTCTTGAGTTTTGATTTCCAGTAGAAACTGACTGGATTATATTCTGCACTTGAATTTGTGGAAAAGGATATGTCTTAAGTTCTTCAGAGCCTTTGTTAAGAGTTTTCCTCTAAGTGGAATTATCAAAAGCTGAAGCAGCCTCAGTAGACTGAAGTGCTGAAAAGCTTAGTACACTGAAGTTGCCTCTGATTCCAAAAATTTCCCTCTATGTTGTATTGACTTGAGTAAGAAAAGTTTTTAAAGGATTAATTTACTCAATAGTTCTATTCACCCCCCTTTAGAACTAATCCGTCTTATTAGGGACCAACAAGTACCCCTCAGAAGCCTTGGTTATTACCTAGTCGGAGTCAGGTACTATGGAGGCTAAATGCTCAAACTTAGGGTAGTTGGAAACTAGTTCCATCAGAGAAAGGTCATCCATGGTAAAAGATTGTTCGAAATTCATTGGTCAGTAGCCGTTTTTTGTAGCTCCAGAATCAGAACCCTCCTCAGCATGTGGTTTCTTACGACCCATTACAAGCAAATGGAAAATTAAAAAGGAAGAAAGTTGGAAAATGAAACTTACTATCAAAAATCAGGCAGATAGAAGCTTAAAACACAAATAAAAATGGGGGTATTCTGCAAAGTGAAAGCAGCAAAAAGAAATAAAGAAAGTTTGAGCAACCTTTTATAAGAAAAGAGAGGAAGATTGAAAGAGGAAAATGACTGAAATATGTATAATAAATGCCTATAAATGATCAGACTAGCCGTTGTTCCAAAACCTCTGACAAGCACAAAAAATAAGGCTAGTAAAAGCATGCCACCTAGATAATGCATGCCAAACGGAAAAACCAATTTTTGAGAAAATTCATATGACACGTGCAAATAGAGAGGATTATAGGCAAAGGCATGAGACTGAAGGGAAGCAGTCGAAGGGAAAAACACCTTTTCATTTCCCCCTTTGTATCGAACCCTACAATGATTCGAAAAATAAGGGGGGGGACATCTGATATCGTATGAAATAACTCAAAACATGTGGCACTATAAAGACCCTCATATCAACTTCCCCATGTAGTAATACAGACACTTCAGATTGACAAGAGCACTTCTATAGAACGTTCCCCGCTAAGGGAAACACTTATAAAACTAGGGTAGAAGCACCATATCAAGGAGGACTTCTCCCAAAGTTAGACTCCTAATAGATGAATGAGCCCCAATACAAAAGTGACTCCTAGAAGAAGAAGGGTTCGACCCAACCCTTATCAATAGACGGTTATATCACACACAATGGTACATTAACTAAACTATCTCACAGCTAATCATTACTCTTTAACCCTTCCAAACGCTTACTGGCTTAGGCATCAAAACGGGTTCGTCGGACTTCGACCCCTATTTGGCCTCTTTTACAGGTTCAACCTCGGAAGGTTTGGCAAGAGATTCAGATGATCAAACAGAAGTTCATATTCACGGTTATCAGAGAGTATTTATAGGCAGTTTAGGCAATTGAAACGACATCAGTGCTATAATGATCCTAATTCAATAAGATTAATGACGAGGTTTATGGCCCGAAGAGTTTTAGCCAATCCTAAAAGGAGAGAGAAAGTGATAACAGACACTTGGCATTGCGTGTGCAGGTTGAAGAACCACAATTCCCCATAGCCAGCTACCTCATACAAACATTGGAGAGTGAATTCACATGCTTCACCGAACTCTTGAAGAGGGTTAAAAACGACAGTGTTTACCTTTTAAATTATTCAACTATGCCGTTTTACCAAGTTCAATGTTAAAAAGTTCTCTGAGCCTCGGAAAAAGTGAAAATCGAACCCTAAAGGACTCAGATACGTGCCAAGGGGGACATTTGATATACTATGGAATATGCTCTAGTATATTCCTAGAGAGCATCATTAACACATAGATTGATGTCCTCCTTACGATACAGATAACTCATAGGGATTGTTCGATCCAAACTAAGGAATATGCTTTGAAGATGCTTATAGTACCATTTGGCCACATAGATCAACATCCATCATTCGTCTAAGAATCAATAGATACGGTTACACAAAGGATGTTTGGCATATGGCAAGGTCATGTGGATCAATATCCACAATTCGGCCCCAGAATCAGTATGACGAAGGAATGAGATTCCTTAGATAATGTGAGACGGTTATACTAGAAGGCAACACATATTAACTTATTGTTTTTATAAAAATGCATTACTTTTCCAAGTTTTATTGAGTTTAATTTGATAAATCAACCTTGACTAATTAAGGTCAAAATTGTATTATTTGCAATTGTAAAATATATAATTTGAGAAAAAAAATGAAAGGGGCAGTGTTAAAAACTAAAGTAGTGTAGATGTTTATAGCTAAGTAATAAAATGTTGTTTTAGGAAATGAAGATAGAGAGAATAGCGGGGCATGTGAAAATCAATATTTGGAGCATTCATTCATTCAGGCCTTATTTGACGGTTTATATCACAAAGGCCATTCTTCCATCATCAATCATAATTCACAACCACTCCTTAAATTATTAGATTTGAATAACATAAAAACACATATACACCGCTAAACATTTTGTTCGTGGGACCCACTCACATACGACAGCATCAGAGTGATGGGCCTCATTCTTTTTATGTCGTCTATTTTATTCAACTCGGTTTTTCTTCACCGCACGCGGAGAAATTATACTGTATGCCAGGCATACCACGTATGTGGTACGCCTGACCAATAATAATAAGACAGGTGGCACTTTTAATTAAAGTTTAATAATAAAAAAAATATATTTCACTTCTCTTCCGGATAAGCAACCTTCCCACCCTATTTGTTGTTCTCTTCATACAAAATCACCGCCGACCAGAATCACCACCGACCAGATCCACCAAGACAGAGATGGAGGAAACAACAAATATTTCTTTCTGGTCTTTTCTCCTCGACCGTCAAGCGCGATCTTCTCCGGTCATCAGCTTTTTTGATCTCGTACAAATATTTCTTTCTAGTCTTTTCTCCTTGACAGTCAAGCGCGATCTTCTGCGTTCATCAGCCACGGTAATAGGCCAAATAAAATACAGTGCTGCGGCGGAAAGGAGATTAAAGAAGGAATATGTGAAATCCCTGAATTGGAGGTGGGAGAAGGCATTACCCAATTTGGGTGTTGAAATTAAAGAAATTGAAAGATGCTTCTGAGCTAAAAAAAATTATGGATAATCTTAGAAATTGTATAAAGATCACTAATTAATGGTATGTGGTTTTGTATGTATTCAAGACTTTGAATCTGAGAAAAAGAAATAGAGAAATTATATGATTTTTCTTTGTATGGATTCAAGACTTGAATCTGAAAAATTACATATGAAATCCACCTTCTACCATTAAAAGATTCACCTTTAGCCAACATAAGTTCCTTTTCTTTTTGTGATGAATAACAAAACCGCCTCCAGTAAAATATTTTCCTGCATATTTCAGATTCAAGTGTTGTAAATGTAAAAAATAAGAATTTTACAGGTCTTAGAATCTGGTTGATGGTGATTTTTTTAAGAAGGGAACAACAAATAAGGTGAGGAAGGCCGCTGATCGGTGAGAGGTAAAATATATTTTTTAAATTATTAAACTTTAATTAAAAGTGCCACATGTCTTATTTTTATTGGTCAGGCATACCACATCAGATTATGACGTGGTATGCCTGGCATACAGTATAATTTCTCCCGCACGCGTGTCCCCGTGTAATATCAAAAATATCCAATTTCCTTTTTTAATATTTGATTTCAGTATCACTTCAATTCATAAAATTGGTAGCTCAAATTAACTCCTCACCAAATCACCATATAATATATTTTTAATACCTAAATTTTATTATATTTATGTTTTAATATCTCAAATCTTAAAATGCGTTGAAACTGCACTAACAAACGAAATTTCTAAAAAAATCATAAGAGTATAAGCTAAGAATAATTAATTTTTGTTAGTGATAACTTGTTACCTGATTTGCCTTATGTGTTCAAGCCGTGATGATGTAGTGACCCTACAAAACAGTATGCAGGTCAGACGAGGTCGGAGTCCGGAAACTCACTTTGATGCCTAAATCAGTGTACGAACCGTGTGTTTATGCCTGTCTATTTATAGTGTTCGATTATTTTTAAGATTGTCACTACCTTAGGAATCTTTATGGAGCTAGGATTCATAATCCTTTAAGGAGTCTGAATCCTGAGAGGAATCCTTTGTCTCGTAGGATTCCGAAAGATTCATTTGTGTAACGAGATTGAACCTTGTTAGTCGTATTGGGCTACTATTCATTGGGCTGGGGCCGTTATGGACCCATTTGGGCTGCTGAAGTGGGCCATGGACGTTGGAGACATGTTTGAGGGCCTTTTATTACTTTGGTCTTGGGCCGTAATGTGGATGGTGCTGGCGTCATGCATGTGACATCATTTAGCATGATATCAGATGTCCCCCACCGTCTGGTCTCAATATATTCTTTCAAGATTCCTTTGTAAAGTTTCCTTTTGCAAAAAGGGTTATTTTGCTTTTTAACCACCATCTTTTTTGAAGTCATTATAGGGTCAATTATAGCTTTGCCGACGTGTCCTCTTGGGGATGGGTCTAGAATCCCGAGTTAGCGGCTCTTTAATGAGAACGCTTGTTTTGATGTCGAGGGCGCTTCACTTGCCCTAAAGTCTTTTCGCTTTCCTTCTTCCCTTTTATCTTATTCTCTTTAGGAAGTCAATTGTTTTCTGCAAGTTTCAGTAAGTTATCCTTCCTTTCCTTCATTTCTTTTGCTTAATTCATGGTTCGTGCAGGCTCGTCTCGTGACAAGAGTGAAAAATCATGACCCAACAACAAGAGTAAGTCTTGCCACAAAAAGGAGGAACCTAAGAAGCCGAAGATTCCTCATTTGAGAGATCATGAACAACCGTCTATCTACCTTTGATGATCTTACTTTATCTACTCTAGTATCCAAATATCCCGAGTTTGCGCATTTAGAAGCTAAGGTTCCAAGCCTTGCCCATGTGATTACTGAAGCGCCCAAAGGCCATTTGTGGTTTTATTAGATTTTTCTTGAGAATGGAGTTCATCTTCCTTTTTTCGACAATATCTTGAATGTAAAGAATGAATTAGATATCTGTCCGACGCAATTATCTCTGAATGTCTGGCTAGATTTCCTAGGTATAGCCAAGGTTTGCAAGGATTTTGAATTCATAATGACAAGTCCTCTTTTTCAGTATATTTGGACTCCTAATCTGAGGCCAGCAGATGACTCTTTGTGGATTTCAAAACTTCCTACTAATCGGTCATCCTTTGTGAATGATAAACCCTCTAGCAACAAGTTTAAACCTCACTGATTTTTGGATCTGCCTTCCCAAGGATGAAGGGGGCCAAACCCTCGGGGATTCTCTTTACCTCCTCAGATTTCCCTTCTAATGCTCTTGGAATTCAGGTGTCATAGAAAAAGATAGCTTTCGAGACTTGGTTCCTCTTACTGATGATGAACAAGATGTATTTGATTGCCTGACCAATCTGTGACTTTCTTGCACAAAGGATTGGTTGTTGAGTCATTTGGTGGAGAACATGCCATTTTTGGTGGTTGATGAGCGTCGTAGGGTTCATCTAGAAGGGAGTCCCACCTATACTCACATTTTTAAAGGAAGAAATGAACACTTCTTTTGAGTTTGTTTTGATTCTTTGATTCGTGTGTGTGCAGGTTCTAACATGAGTACTGTGTGGCTCAAATTTCTAGCTCGCCAACTGGCTACCAAGAAACGTGCTGATGAGGAGGCTGAGGCAACAGCTCATGTTGCGGCCAGACCTGTTCCTCAGGATATTCCTTCCAGCGTGCTTATTGGTCCACATGTTTCCAATACTTCTCTAAAGACAACCTTCGACCAATCAAGGTGTCCGAAGCCATGACTTTGGCCAAGACCAATCATCGTAACAGGCCTGAATTGACTTAGGCCCATCTGAGGTCTTCGGATAATAACAAGGCTTTTTGGTAAAAGCCCAAATGACTTAGTACCGTATCATAAGTTATCTCTAATGGCCACGTACCTTCATGCCTTTCGCATCACTTTTACCCTCTCATTTTTTTCTACGGGCAATTCTCCCATGGTGAGAAACTGCCGGATTAGGAAAAACCACTCGATCGAATGATTGATGAATAATACCTCTTTTGTTTTGGTGCACGATTGTGAGCATGAACTTTTTCCAATCCTAGTGATGATACTATGTTATCTTGCTTACGGTTTTGTATAGGTGGGCTTCACGTCATGTTGTATGGGAATACGAGCCAAGACCCGGACCCTGTCTTTTTATTTAAAATCTTATTTTCGTCAAAATTGTCAAGTTTGTGTCGTTTTAGAACCAAAAACATCGTCCCTGCCACGTCAATACCCGATTGGGTACAGGCGTCTCCGATCGGAGACCATGGTATCCGATCGGCGATAATGAACGATTTTTGAGCAATTTTTTAAATCAAATTGAGGCAATTTTCTACCCAAAACTGCCAGAATGAGTGGACGATTTTTAGACAATTTTTGGAAAGTTTTATTAGTGAAAGTGAATGAAATTGAGTGAAAAGGAGTGAAAAGGAGTGAAAAAGAAGCTTTCGATCCGACAAACAATCATTTTCAGTGTTATACAAGTTATAAACACAAACTACAAGACAAATACTGAAGAATTGAACTCACTACAGTTTGTTCTGCATATTCTTTGATTTTTGAAGTCACTACAACTTCTAGAAATTGCTATATTGGGTTTTAAATCACTTAATTCTAATTTCAACTTGATTCTAAAGGTATTTAGAATCATCCATTTCATGTTCTGGAGGTATTCTATTTGATAACACTTGGGTTCGGGTCACTGTTCACATTCCTAGAGTCTCGTGTTCGTCAGCCTACCACACAACAATCTGGGAAAATACTCTAAAGGTAACTTTTGAAGGGTTTTAAAAGTTTCTTTCTTTAAATTGCAACTTGTTTGGTGTTTCTTTGTGTTATTTCGGGTTCTTTGCCATAGAAAGAAGTCGGTTGTCTGTGACATGCCAACGATCGAACACCTAGTGCCAGATCGATGACATTATTAGACAGACATAACTCTGTCTCGGTCCAGGTAGATTTAAAATGTATTGTTTTCGGTAAATTTATACTTTTAGTGTATTTATACGTTTTAATATGTAATTGTATGAAGTAAAATCAACGTTGGGATAAGAGGGGTATTTTGGTTCTTTTTGGACATTAAACTGATTAGAATTTTAAATTAGGTTGTGGATATAATTACATGCTACGTGTTAGATATTTAGGCTTTGATGAGTCCTATTTGATCGAGTCCAGTGTCGTAGTTTAATCCGAAAGACGGGTCTAAATGTCCAGCGGCTAATGTTTATCGGTTTTGCAGGTTTAATAGTTTATTTAGGGCTAGAATTGATGTGCTTGTTTTTTTGTTGCTCATTTGGTTAAACCGGGAGGTTTTCTACTTCAGCTGGTTCATTTTCGATCTTGGTTTGATAGGTGTATTTTTTTCCTTTATCTTTTAGTACAGTTTCATGATTATTTCGTTTCATTTTGAGTCGTTTTGTGTCAATTTAGTAGTTTTAATCTTTCTTTCATCAACTTTTAGTTTTTATTTACTTTTATAATATTTATTTATGTTCCTATCAAACTTGTGTCATTTTCAATAAAAGATTATCAATTTAAATGAAAGCTTATTTTAATGTTAATTTTCATGAAATCAATTTACCAAAAATAATCAATTTGACTTGGTATTTAATAGAATTTCTGACAAATTAATTAATGAATTTGGGTGCTGATTTAATGTGATTTCTTGTGAGATTTTATGGAGATTTTCAGGGATTTCAGCCAAGGAGTACAACTGCGTGAAGATTACAAAGAATGGGCCTCGTTGGGAGCATGGTTGATGAGCTAGCCATTAGGGTAAGACATAGTCGGCCACTAAAGGCCAACTCAACAAGCTGACCACCAGCAATTTCCCCCTTTCGAGCAAAGGCCAACTCGACAAGCTGGCCCAATAAGCTTAACAAATTGGCAGTTCGAACTACTACATGTTGACTCCTTCTCTCGTATTTGAATTTGACAATCTGGTCAAAGATATTATAACCTTTGTAAATTTTTTAATTGGGTAGAATATGATTTGATTTTTTCTATTTAAAGACCTTCGGATATTCATTCCAAGACATCCAGAACTATATGTAAATTTTCTTATCACCCTTGAGAGTAGTCTAAATTTCCTTCATTACCACCATTTTCATCTGCAAAAGCTTCAATCTGTCATTGAAGCACAAGCACTCAGGTTCCACCTCTAGTTTAGAATGACGACGGCTCAAATCGACAGGTTCCAAAAGGAGAATTTTACCTTTTATTCTTGTTCAATTAGTGAGATCTCTCTGGATTTTGAATTGGTTGTAAGCTGTGACATTTTCTACCATCTTTAATATAAGTTTCAATTCAATTTCATTTCTCTGTTTATGAATTCTTTAATTATTGCGTTTGGGTATTTTGATTGAATGATTCATAAGTCTGAATATAGTTTGAGGTTCATATTGTGAGTCTAATCTGGTCATCTAAGATTGTTAGTATAGACAACACCGTAGTAAAAGACCCGAGTTTCTGAACCCTTAGAGTTAGTTACGGTCTGGACGAGGGAATCACGTGCTAAGCACTATCATAGGATAAGTTGGTTCAATCTCTTTACGTTTATGCAATATTAATCTGATTCATAATTATATATGAATTGAATACTCATTTTCTCGTATGATCTCCATTACATTCATAGGAATTTATAGGTTATATGGATCAATTTAGAATTAGGAGTAGTAATTAACAGAAACGTAACTCAATCTAACTTTCACTCCCTATATAATAATCGAGAATTGAGTAGTTCGGTACTTGCAGTATAAATCACGTGGATTCGTCCAGATTTATTACTTGATAATGACGGGGTATACTTATCCCTTAGTGAGTCTTAGAGCATTAGCTCTGAGGTGCATCAATTTTTCATGATTAGTTTTGCTTGGGGATAAGCAAAGGTCTTAGTGTGGGGAAGTTTGATACGAGCTTGAAAAGCTCATAAATCATGTAGTGATTTTAGTTTAATTGTTAAGTTTTGTGGTTTAAATTTAACTAGAACAGAAATGGTATTTAGTGTCGCTTTATTAGTGACGGTTTCTACCTATAACCGATGTTAAAGGTCATTGGAGTCGGTTGTTACAAATAACCGACTCCAATTGATACCTTATTGGCAATGGTCATTTGGAACGCGCTTTTAACTGAAGGTCCTTGGCATCGGGGCCAATGAGCCCAATAATTGGATCGGTTGTTTACTCAACCGATGCCAATTGGGGTCTTTAGGGTCGGTATGTAAACAACTGATGCCATTTATCTAAATTAAGGTCAATTATTTAAATAACCAATGCCAATTACCTAAATTAGGGTCTTTGGCATCCTTTATTTACATAACGGACACTAAAGAAAATTCTTTCTTTTGTCTTCCTTTCATGGTGCGATTAAACCCTAAACCCAATTTCTGTGATCATTTCGTTCGAGTTTGAGTTGCAATCATTATGTGATTATTTCTAAGTTGGCCTTCTTTATTCGTTCGACCCCTTCCAGCATCCGCGAGTTCTGGATAGGCTCAGTTTGATTTTGAGTCTCAATTTGCACCTTAAGGATATGCTCCAGGACCCTCTGGTGCCTTCCATAACAACGTCTTCCATTTCTAGGTATGATTTCAATTAATGAGGCTTTTCTTCTTCAAGGCATTTTGGAGTCATTGGCGCTGCAATTTACATTGTTTTGGCTTATTGGTTAAATGTCTTCTTGTTTGCTTTATACATGAGATATTCACTTGCGAGTATGGGAATTCGCTTATTGGTTAAATGTCATAAGGTTTACATGCTAGAGGAAGATCATAACAAGTGTTTAGTACTTGTTAGAGAAATGGAATGTCAAAGTTCAAATATTGTCTCAAAAGTGGAATCTATATTTCAATTGATGAGCTGATTAAATTATTAACAGGTCCTGCAATTTCATTATAAATGTCTCTGTTTTGTTTTTGAAATTTTCATTTTAGCATTATGATATGATTTCATTGTTTGGTTAGTGCTTTTGTCATGTCAGTTTCCTTTTGAGGCATGATTCCATTTGGAAGATTGAACCTTTTGATTTCATTCTTCTAATGGATAATATTGGACTTGTCTAGATAAGCTTCATTTTTGGGTTAATCTGCAAATTTAATTACTTATGCGCCAATGGACTCTGCATTTTGTATTTTCTATTTCCCTGATTCCATTCGATTCGTTTATTTGTTAAATGCCATAACTTTTTATAGTACAATGGAGACGGATGGAAATCCTTTTCTTACTATCTACTTTCAAGTTACAAAATATGTGTTAGCTAAAAATCTCCAAACTGAAAATATTCAAATAATTGTACCCTCCTTCATGTTGGTGTTAAATTCTCATGGTTTTAAATTGTATGCCATATCTTGCTAAATGATGTCACATGTATGACATCAGCACCATCCGTATTACAACCCAAGACCAAAGTAATAAAAGGCCCCCAAACACGTCTTCGATGGCCTATGGTTCACTTCAGCAGTCCGAATGTGTCCATAGCGGCCCAAGCCCAATGAATAGCAGCCCAATGTGGCTAACGGGATTCTAACCTCCAGACATAAAGGAATCTTCTGGAATCCTATGAGATAAAGGATTCCGCCTAAGATTCAAACTCCTTAAGGGATTAAGAATCCTAGCTCCATAAAGATTCCTAAAGAGGTCACAACCTTAAACCTAATCGAACACTATAAATAGACAGGTACAAACACAAGGTTTGGTACGTTAACTACTATCTCATAACTAGTTCATACCCCAATTCGGTCTTAATCAGAAATTGACTTAGGCATCAAAGCGGGTGTGAGCACAGACTTTTTCCAACCCTAGTGATGAGTCTATATTACACTCTAGCTAACAGTTTGTGTAGGTAGGCTTCACACGACGTGATGTGCTAGATACAAGCTAAGACCTAGACCCCGTTTTCCGAGTTATTTAGCTTATTTTACTTTGTTTTTATCAAAATTCTCTTAGATTGAAACTTTATGAGATTTTAAAAATACCCGTTGCCACGTAGGTCTTCGATCGACTAACCAGTCCCCGATCGGGAACTATGGTCGCCAATTGGTGACCTTCGACGGTTTTCGAGCAGTTTTTAGACAGTTTTCTGACAGTTTTTGTCTCTTTCCCACTACTAAAAGGGAAGGAAACTGCCAGACGAGGGGCACAGTTTTTTATCACCACAAAAATCATTTTTTGAGAGAAAAAGAGAAAGAAACTTAGTGAAAAAGGAGTGAAACTTAGTGAAACTAAGTGAAAGTGAGTGAAAAGGTGAGGTTTCGACACCAAATCTTACCAAATCAGCCATTTTTAGAGGTTCGAACACCCAAATCCAACATCATTTTAAGGTTATTGGTCGAGAAAACACGTTTACCACAGCTGTTCCTCACTGATTATAATTTCTAAAGTCACTAAACTTCCAAATTGATATTTTGGGTAAAAAAACTCCTTTAAACCGGTGAATTTCGGTTCAAGTTCGTTGGATACCACATTCTGATCATTTCAAAACACTTGCTGCACGGGTCCGGGTTGCTGCTCAAGTCACAATCATGCGTATGTCGGCCTACTTTACACCAAAAACTGGAAAAACATTTCAGAGATAACTTCTGAAGGGTTTTAAAAGCCCATCCCTACTGTCTGCAACTTGTTTTTTCCCTTTTTCTTCTTCTTCTTCTTCTTCTTTCCTTTGTTTTCTAGTTATGACATGTAAAACAGAGGGTCTGCCCGAAAAGCAGTCACCGACCGAAGATGTAGTCTTCGATCGGGGACCCCTGTTACCGATCGAGGACCATCCCAGATCCGTAACTGGGAACAGACGAGCATACCCATGCTTTTCTGTCCGGGTAGTTTAGGTTTCATTTTAGTAAATTTATTATTTCTATTTTATTATAAATGAGGATAAAAGCAATCTTGGGTTATAAGGGTATTTTAGTCATTTCTATTAAAACCTACTATATGAATGGATTAGGCTTCAGAATAATTGCATGTTGACATGTTAGATCATAGGAATAAATGAGTCCTATTTGATCGAGTCTGGCGTCGTAGTTAAATCAGAAAGACGGGTCTCAATGTTCCACAGTTAACGTTTATTGTCTTACAGGTTTAGCAAATTTATTTCCATACGGTTAGATTTGATGTATTAGGGCAGAATGGTACCATGTGTGAAATGATGTAATAATTTTATATTTCAGTATTTATTTATCCCTTTCGAACGCCAAAACGATATCTAATTGAATCTGGAATAGAAATATTATGGTATTTTAATAAAGACAAGTCTAATGTTTATTAATCAGACCCTTGAACAGTTTAAATCACGAACCTAAGTCTGAAGAGATAACATGTTACGGGTCTGTGTGTCATCTAATTTTTTGACATGTTCCCAAGCATTAAAAATCGGGTGGCGACTCTGATATAAGTATTCTAACCATCAACACATTATAAAAAAGGGTTATGATATAATTAAAAGAATGCATGTACCAGGAGGGACACGCTAAGCATCCTCCTTAAAAACGGTAAGTGACGGTGACATGTAAAAATGGAACTCTATTTGCCGAAATCCTTCCCGAGAGTAAGGTAGTTGGGCTCTGCGGCTACTCATAGTGGCGACTCTGCTAGGGATAAAGTAAATGACTTAAAACAACACTAAGGGTCTGACGATTAATAAACCTAAAATTGTCTTTTATTAAAATATGTATGTTGCATCACTTCAATACACTTGCACAGTTTTCACTACTACCCTATCAGCCACGTTTTGCCGATGTATACATTCCGTACGTTCATGGAAGCCTTGGGTGTACATGTTTGTAAAACACTCATAGTTGTACCCCTTACAAGTCGCTAGGACTCCTAAACGACGAGACGTTGAAGATGAAGCCTACCTCGTCAGGCTTTCATCTGCGGGAGGTCCGCCATGACTACTACGGTACTGTTTGGACTCGAGGTCAACTAGAGAAAACGACTAGCTCGGTAGGGTCGGTGTCGGAGAAAGAGTCACCATCCATATTTTAGGTCCGAGAATGTTACTAAGATTCCTTACATGAAGTAAGTGGGTTCGGAAAGTTAGGTACGCTTTTTAATATCTTGTGAAATATTAAGCACCCCAAAAATCGTCCGGTGAACCCACCGGCCTCCTACTTAGCATTTCTAGATACAATCAGGCTATTAATAACTCTTTTAAGTTTTTTAAATTCGTTTTGAATGTTATTTGTTTGGAAAAAAAATCATTTTTTTATGTCATATTGCACATTTGTATACAAAAGAAAATAAACAACAAAATATTACAACCCCAAAAGCAATGAATGAAATAGGTACAAATTAAATAAAAGTACATCCGGGTATTCCCAGGTCTTCAATCCGCACCAAAACAATGTCTCTCCATATTCATATCAACCAAAATAAAAGGTTAGAATAGCTATACAATTAGTTATTTGTAAAAATGGACAAAAGACTAATTAAATAGTGGATTGATTAATGAGTTATGAAAAACTATAGGGACTAAATAATTGTTTACCTATATAAATAAATTTATTTTTATATTTAATTGATATTCGGTCGGTTTCGGTTAACCGCGGTTTTTGGAATAAAAAAACTATAACCGTAACCATTAACCATTATTTTTAAAATTAAAAACCGTACACTAGTCCATCGGCTTCGATTAACCTTATTTTCGGTTTGGTTTCGGTTTGGTTTTCTGGTTTTTTCGATTTTCCGGATTTTTGTGTGCACCCCTAGTTTTGGAGGATGAAAAATACACTGAAAATAACCGAAATTCTACCAAATCACTCTGTACAAATTCTCATTTTTTGCGCTCATCATCCGTATTCCATTATTTGTGATTTTTCCAATCATCCCACAACTTAGATAAAGGTTTCTCAGAGTTAAATCATGTCTATTATTTAATATTTAGTACTGTAAAATATAGATTGTTCTTTTCTTTTTTCAGTTTATTTGTTGAGTGTTGATTTTTATTATCAATAAGCGATCAAATATATCTTTTATATATATTTGATCCCTAAATTAATTTAAATTAACTTAAAGTGACAATTTACTAATTAAATCACTTGTTTTGAATCTTTTTTTATTTATTCAATTAATCTGCTATTTTTTTATACTTCTATTTTTAAATCTGATATTAATAATATTACAAGTTAATATTATTGATTTAATTGGTTCATTTTATTCATAACTATGATTTGGGATAAACGAACCATTTCGAGACAAATTTTATTTCACGGTCGTTTAGGTACCGATAGTTATAATAAAACTTCTTTTTCTATTTATTTTTATCCTTAACCTAATAACTTTATTTTTATTCATTTTTAATCCCTAACTTAATAACTTTATCTTTATTCAATTTTGATCCTTAACCTAATAATTTTATTTTCTATTCATTTTGATCCTAATGTAATAAACTTTATTTTTATTCATTTTTCATTCCTAACCTAATAGTTTTATTTTTATCTACTTTTGGATCCGTTTGTTTTACCTACTGTTTGCTGTTACGGTTTGTTGTTTGCTGTTACAGTTTGCTGTTGCTGTTACGGTTTAATGTTTGCTATTGGAAAATGATGCTTTTCCAAAAAGCAGAGATTCTCTGCTTTTGTAAAAGACTGCTTTTCGGATGTAAAAGGCAAACGGGAGATCGTTAACCAAACACCTATGCTGCTTTTCAGATGTAAAAGGCAAACAGGAGGTCACTAACCAAACACCTAAAACTCTCCCTTTTGAAGTGAAAAGGCAAAAAGGAACACGAAAAGGAGCAACCAAACACCCCTTAATCTCTGATTTAATAAACATTATTTTTGTTCACTTTAATGTTTAATTTAATACTTTTTGTTTTATTCAGTTTAGTCTCTAATTTGGAACTTTTCCTTTTATTTATTCTAGTCCCCATTTTGGAACTTTATATTTTATTCACTTTGATCCTTAATTTAAATTTTTCCACTTTCTTTCAATTAGGTCCCTGAATAAACTTTTTAAGTTTATTCAAGGTCTCTAAATTTTTTCACTTTTAATGGTTTAGTCCTTCTATCCAATATTAACATCAAATGAAATGAAAATATATAAATAACTCTCAGTTAATTTGTTACTGTCTCTCTAATTCTAGTTTATGCTGATTTTTTTCTTTTATGTTTCTCGATGTAGAAACAAAGATGAAATTTTATTACTTGTTTTTCAAAACTTTAAAGCCAGAAGTTTTATTAGGGGCATTTTGCCTTTTTTTATCCATTTAATTGTTCTTTTAACACATTTTTAGACGGATATTTGATATAGGGACTAAACAATTTAACAGAATTAAAACTAAAGGATCATAATGCACGTACATCTCCCTCTTTATAGTTAATCTCTTCAACTCGCCATTGACCTGCCGCCTCACTCACAATAAAAAATTATAATTCTTTTATTATTTTTATTTTTATTTACTAATGGTTAGAAACCGAAATAAAAGATTAACCGACCGAAATAATTGGTTAACCGGTTAGTGGTTAACCGAATTTAATGGACTAGTGTATGGTTAGTGTTTTTAAAAAACCGATTAAATGGTTAGCTGACCGAATTAACCTTAATGGACTGGTTAACCGACCACGTGCACCCCTATCCAAAACAGTGTGAAAGCTGTCTATTTATAGGCTAATATTAGGATTCATGGTAAACTTGGAAATAGATAAATAAGGCAGGGGCTTAAAAGGTTAATTTTCTATTAAATTATAAAACCTACGCACAAAAGTTAAAAGCTGTAGCGCAAGAGGCTCATGGGCCGTTGGTTGGGCTACTTGATGGGCCCATCGCCCAACAGCTACAATCCATCCATGTCACATTCGTTTTTATATTAAAAAAATGGTTTTTTCATTTTCGATTTTGACGATTCTTGTGCCATTGGACTCGTTTCAACGAGATGGACATTTTTGTATCACGATCTAAGGCTAAAAATGACCCAAACTAAGACTACTGTCCATTTTATCCCGAATTTCACCTGAAAACTTCAACTAGTCCCAGGTTCTTTATTAGAGATCCGAATTGAGCCCGGAAAAGTGCTTTATGACACTCTCAGGAGGTACGACTCACTAAGATATCCTAACATTCAATTTGGGGCTCTAAAAATTTTGGTTTTGAATGGAAAAGAGTTCACTTTGACTTTCTAACGAGGGATTTTTCTGTGATCCATTTTCTGATCATATTTCCAATCATCTTTAAAAGTTTTTCATCATAGGGTTCTAACTCCAGTGTCTACAGTTGTCCTTACTTTATCATGCATTGTGAGTTGTGTGCATTTTCAGAAAACTGAACTCAAAGTAGATGTTTTGAAAAAACGATTTTTGCCCCTACTTTGAAGAGGTAGAAAGAAAATGTCTATAATGGAACAAAGTATGATAAAGTAAATACTCATATGGAGTTGGAGGATGTTATGAATGATTCATTGATCCAGTCTTTTAAACGACTGTGAGCAAACAGACATCTGATTATTGATCTCTTCAGCGATCTCAGATTTTAGGTCTCTTCAAGGACCTGTTAAGTTGTGGATCTCTTGAATGATCTCTGATTTGTAGATCTTTTCAATGACACGTGGTTGTGAATCTCTAGAATGATCTTTGTTTATGGTCTCTTCAACGACATGTAGTTGTGGATCTATTCAACGATCCCGGATTGTACGTATCTTCAGCGACCTGTGGTGGTTGATCTCTTCAATGATCTTAGTTTGTAGGTCTCTTCAACGATCTGATGTGGTTGATCTCTTCAGCGATCTTATTTTGTTGGTGTCTTCAATGATCTGTAGTTGTGGATCTCTTCAACGATCGCGGATTCTAGGTCTCTTCAGCGACCTATGTTGAAACACAATTTCTACATTGATTTTGATTATGACAAAAATATTAAATTAAATTAATATCTCCATAATTAATAACATATTAAATTTAAATGTTGATTTATTTATACTAATGTGTTTGTTGAAGTGTTGATGATTTATGCTTAAGTTCAAAGAAATTAGAAAAGGCCTTAAGCCTTTAAATCCAAGCCCATTAGACAAAGCCTTATGGATCAAGCTCAAGCCCAACATGCAGAAGGATCCAAAAGCATGTCTATGAGTCTCAAAGATAAAATCAATCAACGATAAAAGATAAAAGACCATTGGTTGTTGACACTGGCTTCTGAGGAGTGAAAGCGACAGAAGAGCGTTTCCCTCCCAACGGTTATTTCGAAATTTGAAATGCCCCAGCCTTAAAGTGTCAACTATAAAAGGCCCCTCATTTGCAACTTTGGAACTTGATCTTCAACGCATAAATTCTGAGTGAATCACTTCTTGAAGTTCCAAGCAAAGCAAAGCAAGAACCTTTACACAAACTTTCTTATTCTTCTGTGTAATTAATTCTTTAGATCTTTCAAAGTGTTATTAGATTAGAATAAATTATCAATCTTTTAGATTAGTTCGGAAGCTCTATTTGTTCGGTATTTAGCAAACAGAGTTAGATAGTTCTGAGTGTAGGATTATAGAGGAAGGTACTTTGTAATTGCTCAATAGCTATTGTAAGGGTTTGTGCTCTGCCAGAAAGAGCTCAGTAGTGGATTAAAGCTCGGAAGAGGAATTTCAGGGACTGGATGTAGGTAGGAGGCCGAACCAGGATATCTGCTGAGTATCACTCTCTCCAACTCTTCTCCTTATTGCTTGCTTTTATATTTCGAAAACATAAATTAGTCAGAGTTGTATTTAAACTGTGATAAGTTTGGAAGCCCTTCTGAGGCGTTATTCTTCGAACTAAGGACATAATCAATCTTAGTTTTTGATCAACTAAAGTTGCCTCTGAACGTTAAATATTTATCCTCTGAACTGTGCTATTGTGCTGTGAGAAATATTTTTACTTAGCTAAATTTGTAAATCCTAAATAGTTCCATTAACCCCCCCCCCCAGGAACTAATTCTCACATAAGAAGGGATCAACAAGTGGTATCAGAGCCTAATAGCTCAATACATCTCCCATCTCCGTTTGTTCCCTGGAAAATTGAAAAGTCGGTGGTCGGGACCATACACGGTCGTCAATGCACACCCATAGGAGTGGTAGAAATCCAAGGTCTCGACAACACAATCCAACGGGTGAACGACCACCGATTGAAAATATACCGAGGCGGAGCCTTCCCACAACATGGCGAAGCCACACATCTCCGGACTCCATGAGCACGCACGCACGAAAGTCGAGCTACTCCGACTATAAACGTAGCCCTAGTTTGCATTTTCCAAACCTTTTGTCTATATGTATCATATACGTTTTCCAAATTAATTTTATTTTTCTTCGTGTGTATTTTCATCTTCTTTCAAATTGTTTTCATTTTCTTTCGGTTTTCTCGTTTCGTACATTTTTAAATACACACCAAAACGTAAAAAAAATCATAAAACCCACAATACGAAAAAACAAATCTCATTTTTAATCCAAACATCTACACGGAGCATACACACCGGTACACCCCGCGTAGATGAGCTTCTGAACATTTCCTAGTGCTACAAAGCACGTTACGCGAGGCGTACCCCCTACTACGCGCCGCGTGTTCATAGACTTGTAGGATCCTTCGCCAATAAATAAAATAATAAAAGCACACGGAGCGTACCCATAGGGCACGCCCCGCGTATCCTAGGGGGGTTGCAGACTGCAACTCCCCATGGCAGCTTTCCCTCTTCCCCACACATCTTTCCCACTTCTCCACTCCACCTATTCTAACCTCTAATCACTTCCTTTCATTTCAAATTCAAAATCTATTAACCTCCCTCCATAATTAATTTTTCATTTAACCACCACCTTAATTACTCATTAAAACCCATAAAAACTTAAAAACCATTAAAACCCATAAAAATTAAAAACATCTTTGACAAAAACGGAAAAAAATGATTCCCTTCCCGTCTTCCACGTGGGGTGTACCCCATGCACGCTCCACGTACTATCCATCTTTCCACTCCTTTTCGATCAAAGACCAAGGTACGCGTGGCGTGCTCCCACGCACACCCCGCGTGCCTCGGCCCTTTTGGACCAAAATTGGTAAGGAGGTGGGATACGCGTGGCGTGGCCCCTTCACGCCCCGCGTACACCCTTGGGAATCCGCAAATTACCTGGATTCCCACCCCTTCCCTATATAAACTACCCTATTTCTTCCCCCCTCCTCCCTCACACTCACTCTAACTTCCTAATGTTGGGGATTAGTGTCCTACAGACAATTGTTCTAGGATACAAACTTAATGTAAATGAAGTGTTCTTTATATCATTTGTTTTAATGAGATATGGTTTCATAACTATATAAAGGCAATCCCTTTTAAGAACTAAATAAAGTCTAATAAAAGGAAATCCATAAGTTTGTTTAAAGTGATTATAAAGTGTTCATACAAGCATGAAGTGAGACGAAACTTTATAATAAACTAATAAACTTAAAACCACCCTAAGTCAAGTAATATGTTTAGGATTGACATATCACTGCTGAGACTTGCATGTAACAATGTCTTATGTCGAGATAGAAAGCTGATCTCACAAGCTTCATATATACAGATATCTGGACAGTTACGTGGATCCAATGAAAAGGAGTTCATTAGGATTGGGACCCAACTTGAGATAACAGGATGGGTAGATTCATCCTTGTCACCTGTTCATCTCATTGGTATTAATAGGTATAAGTAATCCTCAGACTCAAAGGAATGTTAATTAGTGATTCTGGATTATGGAATGTGATGCTTTGATCCTGTTGTAACACGATCCATAACAGAGATGACTCTGGGGTGTGAACGGCAGACGTTGGGTATCACAAGAAGTAATTGCAGGATAATTATACATTGGATTGAGCATTTGTCACTCCCGATAAATGGGAGATACGTCCAAGGATCGCTTGTGGAAGACTCGACTCTAAATCCTTGCAAGGTGATAGCTTAAGACTTGAAATACAGATTTCACTTAACCTATCTATTTGGAGTTGACTCGGCCTGTACAAGTAAAACGAATGTCTTGCTATATGTGACTTGACATTATCCATAGTCATAAGATTCAGTTCAAGGATGTAGTTGATAAAGGATCGAATTATACTGTAACTAATACGGAAAGGTCAACCACATAATCAACTTGTCTTCTTATAGCTCTGGGGGAATGTTTCGGATTTGCTAATCACATTTCGCGTACTCATTCTGTTATGCAAAGATTAAATATAATACTATGAAAATTAATTTAATAGTTGCATACGGCTAGAAGCAATGAGAACCTAATGGGTCACACATAAGACTTGGAGCCCAAAAGAGAAACAAATGTTAATTAATTGATGGAAGCCCAACTGAGTCCACTGATAAAGGTATTTTACCCCTATCTTTTAGCGTGATTTACTGGATGATTTTAGATAAAATAAATAAGTTTAATTAAAAAAATAAAGTGTTTTGATAAAATAAAGAAATAAAAATAAATCTCGTACTTTCAGTTAATTTTCCGTGTTTTTGATTAGTTTAGGAAATAAAAACGTCAAGTTAACTTGGCTTGCAAGATTTGTATTTCAGGTACGAGCAAGGAGCATGAAACATGGTGTCAGCAATAATTGCCTTATCCACGGACGCCATGTGGAATTGACACAGCATACGCGGGGCGTATGCCACCCTACGCGAGGCGTATGACACATGTCAAAAATGATTGGCCTAATCCTAAAAGTCAGACTGCATTGTCTCCCTGAGTCAACTCTTGGTACGCGGGGCGTACCACCATATACGCGAGGCGTATCAGGCAGTTCTTCAATGATAAAAGCTCAGAGATTCATTTCCGCGGGGCGTGTTTCAACCACGCACGGCGTAAAAGCTCCAATTCAAGCAATAAAACTTCAGAGACTCAAACACGCGGGGCGTACTCCAGCTACGCAGGGCGTGTTTGAGACAATTAGACATGGAATTGGTCCACATGCAGGAGATTTCTGACGGAATGGGCATTTGCGCAGGGCGTAGACAACCTTACGCGGGGCGTGTCATGGGATTTCTGAACCAAATAATGTTGCTCCATACTTGTTCCTTATGAAGTTACAACTTTGCCCTTTGCTTGATGTTTATAAATAGGAAGCTCTTGAACCCCATTAAAAAAACACACAACTAGAGAGAGCAAAAACTATACTTGTTTTGATTATTGTAGTTTAGGTTTGTTTTAGGCTTTGTGTAACTAAACTCTTCCATCTCGAGAGCTTGTCCATTGCTACCGGCATTTCCTTGAAGTTCCGCTCCATCTCCGCACACCAAGCTCGAGAGCTCCACCATTCAAGACCTTAGAGACGGCTTTTGAGTCCGGTTAGCTAGTTCCGAGGGTGGATTCTTCCCTTTACACTTGCTAATTAGCTTGATCTCATCCTATGTACTAGGCTTGTTTGTAATTCATATTTACACTTTCCATATTTATAATTTATGATTCATAATCTTCTTTTCTATATATGTGTTGATGTTTGTTGCTTGTTTTGACATTCATAATTGACTATTGTGTAGGAAAACGCGATTTCCAACGCCATTCGGGCTATCTTTAGGGATTCATATAGGTGTTGCCTTACCGGAAGTGACAAACCGGAAACCGTAGGAATTGACAAGCCACGGAACTTACGGGCCCTAATTTCTGGTCCCAAGCATTAGACACGCCTTGACCAGGAACCACGTAGTCTAAGTAGTTCACGGGTCGGTTATACTACACGTAGTCGTCTTTGCACGAGCAAACCTTCAACCGTATAAACATTAGAAGTCATTATTTGTCATAGTTGTAACTTATCGCATTCACATCACTCCATAGAGTTTCGTTATATAAATTCGCCTCACACATAGTTAGTAGTAGCTTGTAGTTGTGTCTCACCCCAACCTTAAAGTATTCACCGTTTAAATAACGTATAAAACCGAGTCGTTTAATACTTGCAGTTATAAATCTCGTGGATTCGATACCCGGTCTTAACCGGATTATTACTTGATACGACGGGGTACACTTGCCCCTACGTAGTGGTATCTAGTAGATACAAAGCACTTAGAAAGACCATATCCATAGTCATAACGCACTTATCGTAATACACATATTTCGTCGTAGAAAACGACGCTACTAGGTGACACGCATCAAGTTTTTGGCGTCGTTGCCAGGGATTTATAACATCTTGCAATATTAGACAAAAACGTTTTATTGTTAGTTTAAGCATTCTTTTTGTATAAATTGTTTATATATACTTTTACTAACAACATTCTTTTCTTGTTAATATTATATTTTATTTCACTTATTTTATGCATACCCGATCTCGGAGTGATCCTCTTATTCCTATTGATCTCGAAATTGAACGTACTCTTTGTAGGATTCGAAAAGAGAGAATGGCAAACCCCAACGCCGAGGTCAACCAACCCAACGGAAACCAAAGGCCGCACGTGAACAAATCCGCGGGGGCAATGATACGCGTTCGATGATGGAGATCCTTGCTCCGCATCGTCCCCAAAATCGTAATGGCATTGTCGCTCCCACAATCCCGGCCAACACATACGAGATCAAAACCAGCATGATCCAACTGATACAACAATGTGGTCAATTCGAAGGGGAACTCCATGAGAACCCCAATGAACATTTGGATAAATTTCTTATGTGTGCCGATACCTCTCGGCAAAATGGTGTTCCCGTTGAGGCTGTGAGACTAAAATTGTTTCCTTTTTCATTGACAGGACATGCATTGGAATGGCTACACTCATTGGAGGCGGGATCCATCACGTCATGGGAGGAGCTGGAAAAGGAGTTCCTTTCCTACTATTTCCCGCCATCCAAAACAGTCAAGTTACGGACCGATATCACGTTCTTCAGGCAATTGGAATGCGAGGCCCTTCATGCAGCTTGGGCTAGGTTCCGGAAGTTGCTCCGAAACTGCCCCCACCATGACATCCCAAAGCACGACCTGGTAAGCACTTTTTACCACGGGTTAACCCCCACTAACCATGCGACTGTTGATTCCGCTGCAGGTGGGGATCTATTTCGGAAGTCAGCTAGTGAGGCCTACAAGCTCATTCATGAGCTCGCAAGGAAAAGCGTGCAATGGCAAGAGGATCAGCTTGCCGGCCCGTCGCGACACCAAATGTTTGCTGTGGAGAAAGAGGCTCCGAAAAGCTTCATGGCAGAGATACATAAGAAACTTGACTCATTAATTGCCCAGCTAAGCCTCAACAAAAGTGCACAGGTCCTGATGTGCAATCACTATGGTGGAGATCACAACGGACTCAACTGCCAAGCTGGTAGCCCTTTCGCCGGCGACATCAAGAGCGTAAGTTACGTAGGAGGAAATCCAATGTATAATCCTAATCCGTACTCCTATCACCACCACAGTAATAATAACAACGGTTGGCGGCCTCGGTACCAACACCCCAACTTGTCATATGGCAATAATAATAATGTGTTGAGGCCCCCATCCGGCTTTGAGCAAGAATTTCGGGAAAACGGGCTCGGGCAATCATAAGCCACGCCCGGTAATCGGAACGCTCCACCTTCCAACAATGTACATGACCAATCGGTCACGTCTTTGTTGAAGGACATATTAACCCGTCTTTCCGATAGCGAAGTGTTTTGCAGGGATCTTAGCCGCCAGGTGGCCCACCTAAACCGTCAACAACAAGAAAGGCCACTAGGAACCCTCCCGGCAAACACTGAACAAAACCCGCGGGGTAAGAATCGGGAATCCGGACAAGTAATAACACTCATGAATAGGGGAAGTTCGGACCCGTCAAGCTCCAACACGGACGCCTTGCAATAAGCCGCGGCGTGAGAAAGTCGAGCTACTTCGACTATAAACGTAGCATCGGTTTGGATTACTCGAACCTTTTTGTTTATATGTATTATAAATTTTTGTTCTTTTCTCTTCTCTTTAATTTTTCCTTTTTGAGTTGTTGTTTTACATTTTATTTTTGCTTGTGTTTTAATTTTTACTTTCATTTTTATTTTTAGCTTAGTTTCTATTATTTTTATAAAACCAAAAGAAAAACAAATCCCTCTTTAATCCAAAAAAAAAATTTTGTCATACGCGGGGCGTACGCACCTATACATCCCGCGTATCTGCGTGTCTGATCCTAATTCTTAAATAAACAGACACGGTACGCGGGGCGTCCCTCCAACCACGTCCCGCGTACCCTTTATCTTTTTCGAAGCTCCTGAATAAGCACCACGTGGGGAACACGTGGGGCGTACCCTAGGGTACGCCGCGCGTATCCTCGGTGACTTGTGAATCACAAATGGCAGCTTTTTCCTCATAACCTCCCATCATTTCTCTTCCCCAAAAAAATCTTTCCCACTTCTCCACTCCACCTCTTCTCCTCTCCAATCAACTTCTACCTTTTCAAATTCAAAACCTCAACCTCCCTCCATAATAAATTTTGCATTAACTACCCTCTTAATTTCCAAATTAAAACACACAAAAACATTAATTAAACATAAAAACCATAAAAACATTAACACCTCATTAATAACATCATAAATCAAAACTTAAAAAAATTCAAAAAAAAAAAACCGAAAAATATTTTTCACATTCCGTTTTACGCGCGGCGTACTCCCTTGTACGCCCCGCGTCCCTGCCTTTTTCTTCCATCAAAAGGGGCAGGAGGTGCACTACGCGTGGCGTACCCCCATGTACGCCTCGCGTATCGCGCCCCTATTGCGTAATTAACGCTCAAGAGGTGGGATACGCGTGGCGTGGCTGCTTGTTGAGCGATTTCCGCAAGTGCACGGTTTCGCTTGTAGTAATAAAAATATCGAACCCACAGAGAACGCTTTTTAACGAAAACTTATATTAATTTAGTTTAAATACGACTTAAGGTTTATTAAATAGATAAACGTTATTTGAAATTGGATTTGGTTTTGAAATTGCTAGAAATAGAATTAGATTAAAGTATTTAGATGTTAGAAATTATTTATGATTTAAAAGTTAATTTGCAAGACAGGAACGTTTAGAACTTTTAGAAAAACAAATAAATGTATTCGTTTGCATTAAGCAAAGAAAACAACTTTAAACTTTGTACAAATTATAACGATGAAATAAATGACGGAACCTCTAATTAATTGGCTTTGAACGCGACAAAACCCTTTCGGGATAGTTGCCCTTAATCAAATTAAAACTCTTTCGAGATGATAATTTGCCTAAGTGTTCAACAAAGTTTCCTTGTAATGATTTTGAATTCAACTGCGTATTAATGAAAACACCAGCCTCACTTATATTGGATTGGTTACCATAAGTGCTGCATAACGATTTATCGAATAGAACGAACTTTATTAGATGAAATATAAATTGATACAAGTTTACAGAGTGAAATCGCATGGACCCTTCGAGGGCGTGCAAGTGAACTGATGATCAGTCCCTTCCTTGGGTTTCCTTAGAGGTTGTCAAGCTCAGGGGCGGATCCTTTTACTAATTCTTCTCGACGAATCTTTGGAATGGAGAATAATCTCATCTACCACCAAAATGTAAACTAAACTGGAACAATGTCTAAATGCTACTAAACTTGTTATTATTGAGTAAACAATGTGTGTACAGCATATTGCTTTGGACAGAAAGAAAATCTAAACTCTGACTCTTTTCTGAGTCAGAGTTTCCGCATAAACTCTGCACTAATCTAACTCTCTCAATATTACATTACATTACATAACATAACATAACATATTATCCTCCAACAACAACTTTTCTCTCCTTATCAACTCTTTATTTATAGATGTTGAAGGGTTGTGACTGAAGTGATGTGTCCGTTGGTTAAGAGTCGTGTCCGTTGTGAAAGGACGTCTTTATCCACTTGAACGAACGCGTTTCTTGGATTTCAGCATGTGTTAAATGCTTTTGGCAAATTTTCTGCACTTACCGAGGATAGGAATCCTCGGCCGTGAATGACGTAGCATTAAGTTGAACGTTGGACGAAGGGGAGAAATGGCTAAACCACGCGTGTCGCGGCCGCGGGTTGGGGATTCACTGTCGCGGCACGGTGAGTTTTCTCACTTCTTTGCTTTCGTTCGTGTCCTCGACTTGGTGCTTTCGATTTACGTCGTCTTTGACTCCTTTGGTAGGGTTTTTCTTCTGTTTTTGATCCTTTTTCGTTCCTATTTGGATTTTACCAAATATTTAGGTACCTTGTAAGAAAGAAAGATATTCGAGAGTAAAAGTAATCTAAACAGATATAAACAACATAAATTTGTAATAATACTGATGTAAATGTTAATGATATTTTAGGTATATTTTGGGCTTAACAAATCTCCACACTTAATCTTTTGCTAGTCCCGAGCAAAATTTCACTGAACTTATTCTTTAACTAATCTCTTTATGAAAATAAAACATATATCTTTGTGTTTACCTTTTAAATTAGTTAAGCCGAAAAGACTAACTTCGCATGGCAAATTTATACGCAAAATATCAAACTAACTTAGTATAAATACGATATATCATTTGTCTTGTATTTCAATGTTTAAATTGAAGTATTCGGGACGATGTAAGCACGCATGTTATTGAGTCTTTCATCTCAAGGCATTTCAAAGCACCAAATTTCCTTTCCCAAACTTGAATTATTATATATGAGTATAAAGTTTAATTTACTTGCTTAGTTACGCCCGTGATAAGGGTGGTCTCGATCGTAACTTTATATGCATTTGATTTGTGTTCGCTTAAGAGGTACCGACCATGCCATGGGTGGACGCAATCGTTACTTTAAACTTTAAACACGCTTAATTTTTCTAATTTTAAACGTTCCTTCCATACCTCGATTGTGATAAGGGTGGTCGCAACCGTGGCCAAAAGTACGCTTTACTTTTTTATTTCTTCCCTTTCATACCTCGACTGTGATAAGGTTGGTCTCAATCGTGGCCAAAAGTTAAGAATACGATTTATTGATTAATTAATATGAATTGGGAAAAAAAAATTAGCACATTCATCCTATATTGACTTAAAATTCGACATGTATTATGGCTATAGTTTCCTTAAAAACTTCAATTGGTGTTAATGTAAGACAAAATCAAAACCGAGCTAAAAATTGTTAGTTCAATTTAATGCATATAAACCTAATTGAAAATTTAAAATAAGATTTATTGTATCATGAATTTCATGATTATAAAATAGAGATTGAAAATAAAGAATTTATTACTTAAATACATTCACTCGAGACAATTTTTTACTTAAAATCGTGTCGAAGATTTGTGAAAAATATTTTGAAAAATATTACCCGTATAGAAATATTTATTTCTATCGATAATGATAACCTAAAAATAATCATAATCTATGTTTTTAATTTATGATTAAATTATAAATGTATAAAAATGTTAAATTAATAAAATAGTGTTGCAATATATGTTGCATTTTGTATTTTTGAAAACAAACAAGTGTTGCATACATTCATTCATTCATTTGCATATATTCGTTCATTTATTCGTTTGTATAAAAATGATATATGTATATATCTCCTCCCACACTTAAATTGGACCATGTCCTCATTGGTGCAAAAATGGAGATAAAACGTTAAAGATAAAACAAACGGAAAGAATGAAAGATATAGCAAAGAAAACATGCATCATAAAATTAAATTAAAACTGAAATTGGACGAAACATAAGAAATAAAAATGTACGAAACTGAAATTAAAACAAGATAAGATAAAAATAAAAGATAAAACCTAAGCATGCGGCGGGGAATCCGGAGGTGTTGGTGAAGTTTCAACATTTCGGCGACGGAAAAACGAAAGCATCCGATGCCGAGTCGATCTATGCTCACGCCTCAAAGTATTGAGGTTGTCATTCATCACCACGTTGTTCTCCACCAAATCATCAATCCTCAAATTCATTTGTCGATTATTGGCATTGATTTGGTTCAAAATTCTCCTTAAATCCACCGGATCATTATCGTGAGATGCTTGTAACAATATCATCTAACCAAACTGTTGTGCTTGTGTGTAGGAAACAACATGCCCTTGTGCATCTGCTTCATCGTCATATGGCGTATCGTCATCCTTACCAAAAATGGGCTGCTCATTACCATCCTCTGTAATACCATTGCCCTGTGAACTTGTAATACCAACATCGAACTTGCAAAACCGTAATCAAAGTACGCATAGTAACATGCTTATGTGTCGAAACTGGAAGCATGGACTATTATTCTATAGGAGTGTGCTACAAGTGTACTTTAAATTCGGCTAAACGAGGCAAAATATGTCCAAACCGAATACGCATCTCTTCATCCCCAACTTCATAAATTAACTTAAATCCCTAAATGTAATCCTCTCATTCCTTTATAGCATGGGAAAGAGTAATTTGCGTTGTTTAGGCATTTTAAGCTACGAATGTTGTTGTTGGGAAAGAATTATAAAAAAAATATGGTAAAAGTAAAGGTGATATGGTGTGGATTTAATTGTACGGGGAAGAGTTTGGATTGTGTAATTGGGAAAAAATAGAAAGTGATGTTAGGTTTGTGTAAGGGATAGGTATATATAGGGGTAAAATATAGGTGTTTAGGAGTTATGGAAGGAATAGGAATTGGCTCAATTGAAGTCAAAAATCCGGAACTGGTGGCTCTACAGGCCGCGGGACGCAACCGAGGATACCCATCCGCGGCCGCGGCACCCGGTATTCAGAGAAATTTTCTCTGAATTTTCTTGCGTTGCTCGTTGAAGTTACCGAGAATTTGACATTCTCGGCCGTGGATCAGCCCCTGATCATCCATATTTTGCATTTTAACTCTGTTTTGTGTAATTTCTTGAGAAATTATATCCTGAACTCCTTGAAAATGTAATCTGTACTTAAAAACATAAATGTAAAACATTAAATGATAAGGAAAATCAAAGGTTTGTCCTTATTAATGGAAAAAACAAATGATATAATTAATTCAATGAAGATAAGAATAGCAAAGGTTATGAAAAAAAAAACATTAAGAAGTTAAATGAATCTATATTTAGCCATTTACATTTAATTTAGTCATGTACTTACTAATGTCTTATTTAATAGATTCATAAGATGTTAAATATAAACTGAGAATTATTGTCATCGATTAATTATCTCTGAGAAAATTTAAACAGACATAAAACTAGTACTCAAACGAAATAATAAAAAGAATGGATTTATTATTATTGCATGAAATAAATATGAATTTAATTATAAACAAACAAACCTATTTACATACTATGTGAAAACAAAAATACTAAACAACAGAAAGGCAAATTAAAACGTCATCCCGTTGAATTGTGGGCCAATCATGAAAACATTTTTAACCAGGCTCGATAACGATCAATCTTCGCCTGCACGAAGATCTGTCTTTCTTCTGCAGAAAGAAATTGTGGGCCAATCCTAAAAACATTTTTAACCAGGTCCTCTTTTTCCATGTATTCATAATCCATAAATGGAAAGGGTTCTGGATCGGTCCACGGAACATCGACTAATCCTTTCGCTCCGAGTATAATGCCACAGATTATATTCCCATATCCCGTTGACTTTCTCCCTTTCAACCTAGAAGCGGCAACCAGACCGTCCATCAAAATCTTCGATGAATTCACGGTATTGCCTCGGAAGATGTCGCCTAAGACATACAGGTCTGTGTCTTGGACCATACTACTAGAAGTGCGTCCAAACAAACTGTGACACAAGAATTTATGTAAATAAACCATAGAATTGGATTTGATACTTTTATTGTAGGCGAGTCTGGGATTGAAACGCTAAAAACCAGTTAGCATTCGCCAAATGTCTCTAGACGTCATATTTCTGCCAGGACGATGTGTGGATGTATCCCGTAGGGGAAAACCAAACCAGGCATGTAACTCTGGGTAGCCAAATATGTAAGTTTTACCGTCGTGGCGAAAACTAAGACGCATCCGACGTTTGTTAACAAAACTTACAGAACAGAGAAATTCCAGAATCCAATCTCTAATTATTGGAAATTGCATATGAGCAAACTTAGTCCACCCCAATTTCTCCAAATAGCGATTCATATCGTCGCTTATTCCGAGTTCATCATTCAAGAACTCATCCATATATAACATCCCGACGGGCATTGTATATCGAAATTGATAATAACGGCGTCCCTCATCATGATTATACACCGAAAAGAAACAACCATAGCGTGCTGATAAGTCAGGACGTTTATTGTCTGAAACAGAAATCATGGTGTTTGAAAATAGGTAAGGAAGCAAAGTTCTCTGAACTTTGTTTCTGGTTAATAAAGATATAAGAAAATCAGAGATTTATGACAGAGATGAAAAGAATGTAACAGAACTTTGATCCTCTATAACTTATTTATAAAATCATAGGATGAAAGTAGGTGTTGTTTTGATGTGAAAAGGTGTTAATCAAACCTCCTAAAGATGAAGAAACTCAATTTTTCGTTTCTGAAAAGTTGTGTCTGCAGGAAAAGAAGAATACAGGTCTGATTCTGCAGGAATTCACCGTGTCGCGACCGAGGATACTGAGACGCGGTCGCGGCACGCTAAATTTTTTTTTTCCACTGATGTTACAGAGAATTTCGATCCTCGGCCGAGGATTTCAATCCTCGGTAAGTTCAGAAATTTTTATTTTCTCTTCATTTCCCTTGAAATTTTGAAATTCTGAATTCTCAACTGAGAATTCAGATTCTCTGTAAGTTCAGAAATTTATAAGGCAAAGAAAGTAAAATTCTCAACTGAGAATTCATATTCTCAGTAAGTTCAGAAATATATTTTTTTTGTTCCTTTTGCTTGGACAAACTTAGAACATGACTTAAATAAATTTTTATTGATTTAAAACTCGACATACCTATATTTAAAAACTAAAAATTATAAATTATAAACAAATGTAAATTAAATTTAAAACAAGTAAAGATGAAAATAAAACAACAAACGAGACTAAAGATAAACAACAAAAGGTTTGAAAACTTACCTGGAGATAATTTCAATTTGGAATCAAAAATTAGAATTGCATCCCAAATCTTTGAAATTATTATTATATATATTTTTTCTTTCTTTTGGGTTTTTTTTTTTTTGGTATTTTCTTTTTTTTAGGCCCTTTTTTTTAGCGTTTTCTCAAATTAAGGATCTAATGATTTCGGTTGAATGCCCGAACTTTTGGTTCCGTACATGAACAAAAACTACGTACATTAACTGTAACTTTCAAAACTATATTAAAAGTATACAATTCCTTCCTGGCGAATAAGGTAATTTCATCCTACTTGTTCATCTGTCTGAGAAGATTTTCCATGGTGATTTCTTAGAGAGATAAATGTAGGTGTTTTAAGGGAATCATAAAAAGGAATTTATTTGGGTTTAGTGTAGGAATTGAATAAATTTCTTAACAAAGAGATATGATGTTTTGGTGAAGGGTTAAGTTTATAGAAAAGGGTTAAAGGTTTTAGAAGAGATTATTCGAATTTCCCTTCTATGATATATCTGTTAACTGGATTTCTTTTCTGTAGACTCCTTCTGTGAATTTATACTGATGATCAAATCTCCAGTTTATCTTTGAAAAAACTTGGATTTTCTTATCTGCAAACATTTAATTGCAAACGTTAAATAACAAAGAGGATTTAGTCCTAGTGACCATCCTCAATAAATAAATAAAAACTATAAATAAATAAATAAATAGATGTATAAACCAAAGTTCGAAATAAAACACGAATAATATAATTTTTTGTTAAAAATTTGGCGTTCCCCGGCAACGGCGCCAAAAACTTGTTGAGCGATTTCCGCAAGTGCACAGTTTCGCTTGTAGTAATAAAAATATCGATCCCACAGAGAACGCTTTTTAACGAAAACTTATATTAATTTAGTTTAAATACGACTTAAGGTTTATTAAATAGATAAACGTTATTTGAAATTGGATTTGGTTTTGAAATTGCTAGAAATAGAATTAGATTAAAGTATTTAGATGTTAGAAATTATTTATGATTTAAAAGTTAATTTGCAAGACAGGAACGTTTAGAACTTTTAGAAAAACAAATAAATGTATTCGTTTGCATTAAGCAAAGAAAACAACTTTAAACTTTGTACAAATTATAACGATGAAATAAATGACGGAACCTCTAATTAATTGGCTTTGAACGCGACAAAACCCTTTCGGGATAGTTGCCCTTAATCAAATTAAAACTCTTTCGAAATGATAATTTGCCTAAGTGTTCAACAAAGTTTCCTTGTAATGATTTTGAATTCAACTGCGTATTAATGAAAACACCAGCCTCACTTATATTGGATTGGTTACCATAAGTGCTGCATAACGATTTATCGAATAGAACGGACTTTATTAGATGAAATATAAATTGATACAAGTTTACAGAGTGAAATCGCATGGACCCTTCGAGGGCGTGCAAGTGAACGGATGATCAGTCCCTTCCTTGGGTTTCCTTAGAGGTTGTCAAGCTCAGGGGCGGATCCTTTTACTAATTCTTCTCGCCGAATCTTTGGAATGGAGAATAATCTCATCTACCACCAAAATGTAAACTAAACTGGAACAATGTCTAAATGCTACTAAACTTGTTATTATTGAGTAAACAATGTGTGTACAACATATTGTTTTGGACAGAAATAAAATCTAAACTCTGACTCTTTTCTGAGTCAGAGTTTCTGCATAAACTCTGCACTAATCTAACTCTCTCAATATTACATTACATTACATTACATAACATAACATATTATCCTCCAACAACAACTTTTCTCTCCTTATCAACTCTTTATTGATAGATGTTGAAGGGTTGTGACTGAAGTGATGTGTCCGTTGGTTAAGAGCCGTGTCCGTTGTGAAAGGACGTCTTTATCCACTTGAACGAACGCGTTTCTTGGATTTCAGCATGTGTTAAATGCTTTTGGCAAATTTTCTGCACTTACCGAGGATAGGAATCCTCGGCCGTGAATGACGTAGCATTAAGTTGAACGTTGGACGAAGGGGAGAAATGGCTAAACCACGCGTGTCGCGGCCGCGGGTTGGGGATTCACTGTCGCGGCACGGTGAGTTTTCTCACTTCTTTGCTTTCGTTCGTGTCCTCGACTTGGTGCTTTCGATTTACGTCGTCTTTGACTCCTTTGGTAGGGTTTTTCTTCTGTTTTTGATCCTTTTTCGTTCCTATTTGGATTTTACCAAATATTTAGGTACCTTGCAAGAAAGAAAGATATTCGAGAGTAAAAGTAATCTAAACAGATATAAACAACATAAATTTGTAATAATACTGATGTAAATGTTAATGATATTTTAGGTATATTTTGGGCTTAACACCGCTTCACGCCGTGCGTACCCCTCTTGGGGATCCGAGTTTCACTTGGATCCCCACTTCCCTCCTATATATACCTTCCCTTTTTCCCTTCTTCTCCCTCACTCATTACCCCAACTCTTCCAACACTCATCTCCCACTCTTTCTACTCCTTCTCCATTCCTCACTATTGCCATGGCACGAAAAAGAGCCGCCGACATGCGCCCCCCACGGTCCACTCGGGCCCGATCCTCTCGTTCCGCACAAAATTAACAACCATCTCCACCTCCCGAACGGGAGGAAACTCCACCACTCACCCGCCAATACCGGGCTCCTTTCCATCTCCTAACTGAGGAGGAGGCCCAAAGGTACGAAGATCTTTGTGCCGCCACTATCATGGAGCTTCCCTATATCCAACGCAGCGTGCTTGATCAATATGATTTGGGCATTCCCTTCGAAGCTTGCCTCCGTGCCCTCGGTTGGTACGACATCTACTCTACGCATCGGCGGGTGTACCTGTCACTAGTGGTGGAGTTCTACACCACCCTCACCTCTAACAACGTCCCCGGAGCCGCCCTCTTCAACTTCCGCCTCCACAACCGCCCCTTCTCCATTGAAACTCAATGGCTCCAACACCATTTCACTTCCCAAGCGGAGGGGGGCACATCCTGTTGGCCCGACGGCGTTGCCGCTCATGAGTTTTAGACCTCCATTACCGGGTCCGATGACTATCACGTCTCCAACCTCCGCCCATCTCTCATCCGCGACCCTATCCTCCAACTTCTCCACCGCTTCATCTCATTTTATTTCTCGGGGAAGTCCGAGGCCTCTAAGGTCAACAAGCACGAACTGTTGGCCCTCTACTGTTGTGCCAATGGGCTCACCTATGACCTCGCCTATCACGTGGCTGCTCACCTCCACTCTACGCCCATCCGGAAGCGGGCCAAGCTCGGGTTTGGCCACCTCGTCACCATCTTCACCCTCACCGCTCTCGGTGAAGCTGCCCTCGATCGCCTCCCGAGCCTTTTGCCTCGGCCCGTGGAGAAGAACGCCTTTAAGTCTCTTAAGCGTTCGACCTCCGGCCCGGGCGAGACTTCGGGGGCGGCCCACTCCAATGCGAAAGGTGACTCGGACTCGAGTATGGGTCTCAATTTTAGTCCTCCACCCCTCCATGACTTCAACGCTCTTTATGCTCGGTTGGATGTCTTGGAGGATAACCAACGCCGGGACCGAGTTCATTATGACTCCCAATTTGCCACCCTCAACACCCGCTTCGACCCCATCGAAGCACAACAACGGGAGGATCGGGTTCATCTCGATGCTCGATTCGATGCCCTCACCAACTCCTTCGCCTCCTACTTCAACATCCATGGCAATCCGCCTCCACCACAACCATAGTTTCTGTTTTTCTTTTTTATGTTTTCTTTATGTATGATCTTTTGTTATTTCCTATGTTATTAATGTACGATGTTGTTTCTAATTAAAATCGTTAAGTTCCGTTTGTGTTTTGTGCTTTCGTTATTTTTGTTTTTATTGTTTAAAATAATACCACGCAGGGCGTACCCCATGGTACGCCCCGCGTACCCTGCATTATCCGCCTTAAAAAAAGTTCAGAAACTCAAACACGCGGGGCGCCCTATCCCTGCGCCTCGCGTATTTGAGTCTCTGACTCAAAACGCAATAAAAATGCTACCCTACGCGGAGCGTCCCCTGCGCACGCCTCGCGTAGGGCCCCTGACCACTAAGGGTCCTCTTTTCCTTCCTTACCTTTATTTTTGTTTTTGTTTTGACTTCTTTTTGTGACGCCCTTGGAATAGGCGTCATTTTAAATAACGCGGAGGGACGTGCAACCCCGCACTCTTAGTTTGGTTTGCACTACCAAAAATAAAAATTTAATAACAACAAAAAAGTTAAACTAATTTATTGACTCTTTTAAATTTTTCCGACACGCCCCTCCTTCGGAAATTAATTAAAGTTCCGTTATTTGTCATTAAAAATAAAAAACGTCGACACAAGGGGATGATCTAATTAAAGAATTTTAGTCTTGGTTTTGAAATTAAGGAATTTGTGCAAAGCTTAGGTTAGTACTAAACTAAGGCATTGAGTCTTAACCCAAATGTTATCTCCATAATGAATTTTGAAAAGGCAATAAAAACGGGATAGTTGAGAATTTAGCGAAGACTTGATAGTACACAATTTAAACCCGAATCTTTGTGAGGTATTTTTGAGCCTAAAAGAGTTCGTACGAGAACTCTAATTCTTTCACAATTTTTTGAGAGCTTTGACTTCACTCGACTCATAGAATTTGCATCCAATACCGGGTTAAGTACACTTATTTTTGGTAAAAAGGCAATAGATGATAAATCGAACCCACTTAGGCTAATTTTTCTTAATTTATTTTTCTCGTTGAACATTAGGAAACCCCTTGAAAGGCCTATTAACCAACCTTTTTGTTAATACCCTTTTAACATTTAACCCTTTTTCCTCTTGTTCGAATACCGACAAAATCAATTTGCACCCAAATCACTCGGAAAAAGTCACGGCCTTAAAAAACGAGCACCATAAGCCTTCAAAATATTGTTTTTGTGCCCCTATCAAAACAAAGGATACGATAAAAATAAAAAGGCATTCTCAAGCTCCACCTGAGCAATTTTGAAGTATATTTTGTAAAATTCGCCAAGGCCGAAATAAACAAAAACACGGTGCAATCACAAAACGGTATTTTTGAACTCGAGTTTCTCTAAACTAACCACCAAAGAAGCCACCCACATTACAACCCCCTTCCGGATTCATTTTTAATGTTGTCTAACCATATTTTAGGAGGAAAAACCCGGATGAAAATGCAAATTCGACATGATCTCGAGTAAGTGCAAAGAAGAGTGCTAAAACACCGACCCACCTAAAATTGAGCGTAAGAGCGAAATCCCTTGGTGAGGTACTATCGGGTTCTCAAAAGATAATCAACCCCCGTTAATATTGCCTATTAATCTTGATCATGGAGGTTTCAAACAAGTTTCGTACTCAATTGTTTGCGTAGGTACTTACCGAAACCTTTGCATAAAACCATAACTTTGAAATCACGCACTTGGCAAAACCAACCTTCGGTTTGTTTCTTAATTTTCTCAATCCCTTGTCTTTCGATTTCTTTTACTTGAGGACAAGTAAAACTTTAAAGTCCGAGGAGGTTTGATAGGGGTATTTTATCCCTATCTTTTAGCGTGATTTACGGGATGATTTTGGATAAAATAAATAAGTTTAATTATAAAAATAAAGTGTTTTGATAAAATAAAGAAATAAAAATAAATCTCGTACTTTCAGTTAATTTTCTGTGTTTTTGATTAGTTTAGGAAATAAAAACGTCAAGCTAACTCGGCTCGCAAGATTTGTATTTCAGGTACGAGCAAGGAGCGAAAATCCACTCAAATACGCAGGGAGTATCACCCCTTACGCGAGGCGTGAAACATGGTGTCAGCAATAATTGCCTTATCCACGGACGCCATGTGGAATTGACTCAGCATACGCGGGGCGTATGCCACCCTACGCGAGGTGTGTGACACATGTCGGAAATGATTGGCCTAATCCTGAAAGTCAGACTGCATTGTCTCCCTGAGTCAACTCTTGGTACGCGAGGCGTACCACCATATACGCGAGGCGTATCAGGCAGTTCTTGAATGATAAAAGCTCAGACATTCATTTACGCAGGGCGTGTTTCAACCACGCATGGCGTAAAAGCTCTAATTCAAGCAATAAAACTTCAGAGACTCAAACACGCGGGGCGTACTCCAGCTACGCAGGGCGTGTTTGAGACAATTAGACATGGAATTGGTCCATATGCAGGAGATTTCTGACGGAATGGGCATTTGCGCGGGGCGTGTCATGGGATTTCTGCACCAAATAATGTTGCTCCATACTTGTTCCTTGTGAAGTTACAACTTTGCCCTTTGCTTGATGTTTATAAATAGGAAGCTCTTGAACCCCATTAAAAAAACACACAACTAGAGAGAGCAAAAACTATACTTGTTTTGATTATTGTAGTTTAGGTTTGTTTTAGGCTTTGTGTAACTAAACTCTTCCATCTCGAGAGCTTATCCGTTGCTACCCGGCATTTCCTTGAAGTTCCGCTCCATCTCCGCACACCAAGCTCGAGAGCTCCACCATTCAAGACCTTAGAGACGGCTTTTGAGTACGGTTAGCTAGTTCCGAGGGTGGATTCTTCCCTTTACACTTGCTAATTAGCTTGATCTCATCCTATGTACTAGGCTTGTTTGTAATTCATATTTACACTTTCCATATTTATAATTTATGATTCATAATCTTCTTTTCTATATATGTGTTGGTGTTTGTTGCTTGTTTTGACATTCATAATTGACTATTGTGTAGGAAAACGCGATTTCCGACGCCATTCGGGCTATCTTTAGGGATTCATATAGGTGTTGCCTTACCGGAAGTGACAAACCGGAAACCGTAGGAATTGACAAGCCACGGAACTTACGGGCCCTAATTTCTGGTCCCAAGCATTAGACACGCCTTGACTAGGAACCACGTAGTCTAAGTAGTTCACGGGTCGGTTATACTACACGTAGTCGTCTTTGCACGAGCAAACCTTCAACCGTATAAACATTAGAAGTCATTATTTGTCATAGTTGTAACTTATCGCATTCACATCACTCCATAGAGTTTCGTTATATAAATTCGCCTCACACATAGTTAGTAGTAGCTTGTAGTTGTGTCTCACACCAACCTTAAAGTATTCACCGCTTAAATAACGTATAAAACCGAGTCGTTTAATACTTGCAGTTATAAATCCCATGGATTCGATACCCGGTCTTAACCGGATTATTACTTGATACGACGGGGTACACTTGCCCCTACGTAGTGGTATCTAGTAGATACAAAGCACTTAGAAAGACCATATCCATAGTCATAACGCACTTATCGTAATACACATATTTCATCGTAGAAAACGACGCTACTAGGTGACACGCATCATCCACTAAGGCCCAGTAGAGAGAGGGGGGCGATTTTATGTATGAAAATACATAAATAATTTAATTTGATTTTAACAATTCTAATTAGATTATGATTGTGAATTAAATTAATAAAAGGATAAATAAGTTAGGAGGTTTAATGAGATTAAAATTACTCCTATTATTATTATCTTTATATTTAGATATATTAATAGATAATAAATAAGAATTATATTCCGAATTAAATTCTTATTCAATAACCTAATTCTATCTAACTAGGGTTTAGATACAAGAGAGTATTTATACCCCCCTCCTATGTAAATTTCGGCCAACCCTAGCCAGAGAGAGAGAGAGAGAGAGAGAGAATTTTGACCTACAAGTTTGAGGACGAGATTATCTACCGCTTCCTTCCGTTCAATTGATTTTCATCTCTTTCTTTTATTCCTTGATCTTGTGTTGATTGATTAGAGGCAATCTATTCTTGATTGCTTTTATACGGTTGATATCTAACTTGATTTTGGGTTGTGTTTGTTTTGTGCTCGTGAACTCGGAGTAAGAGTTGAGGGCACTTCGCTTGCAACGGTAGATAGTTCATCAAAAGGTATTTCCTTCTATCCCTCTTTATATGAAATAACGATTAACAGATCTTGGGTTAATGGAAAAAGGTTAAAATTTTTATATTTTCGCTGCCATACGTTAGCCTTAAATTTCATCAGTGGTATCAGAGCCTACGTTAAATCCGTTATTTCATATATGAAAATTAAAAGGTTTTTCAATCAGATTGAATAAATATTTATAGTTAGGTTAATTAACAAAACTGTTTTGATTAATTAGTTCTAAAGATAAATAAGTTTTAATTAATTGTTAATTAAAATAGTTTATGCATATGTTCCTAATAACTTTGATTGATAATCATTATAACAAAATCTATTAGTTTTATACTTAGATTGATAAAAGTTAGTTTTATTGATTCTAAAGATAAAACGGAAAATCTATAATAGGTTTTCTTGTTTTCTGAAAAACGTTTTAAAACCGTTTTAGAACTGATATATATATATAATTATAATAATAAAAAACGGACAACAGTCCGGGTTGCGCCGCGAGGCAGCAACCCGAACTGCTGTTCACGGTTGCTGCCTCGCGGCAGCAACCGTGGGCGGCTGGGCGCCGCGGCGCTGCTGCCAAATGGCGGCGGCGCCGTGAGTCTCGGGTCCCTTTTTGCGGGCCCGACATGAGAGGACCTCTATTTTATTTTTAAAATTGTTTTTAAATAAAACTGAGTTTTAAATATATTTGTATATATATATATGTTTCAGAAATTAATAGTTTTATGTTTTGATTATCGAATGAAAAATTTATTTAAAAGTTTGTTTTACTTATTTGTAAATCAAAAGTATTAAATGAATTGAAATCAAAATAATTGGGACATGCATAATTAAAGTTTTGTATAGTTGTATTAATCTAAAAGGTTAATATAGAAGATACGAAACTGTGAGAATTAAAATTGGATGAAAGTTAATTTGATGTGTTAATGTGATTAACCTAAATATTACATAAAGTACTTATGTAATCAACCAATTAAATTTATTTAATTGAGTCTATGCATGTTTGGAGTTATGGACATATTTGGACCCTCTTTTAGTCTTTTGGTATTTTTGAAATAGGGTCTGCGAGTCCTGCCTTTCTAATATCTATTGTAATTTCTCCTCTCATCTAATTCCCTTCAAGTTAATTGAAGTTTTCTTTAGTAGTATAGAAATTAATATGTAATTTCGAGGCGCCATGGAGAAGACGGAGGACCTAAAGAGAAATATGTAATAGTTAGCATTTCCATAGGTTTGGCCTTTTATTCCGTCTCTGGCTCGACGGAATAATTTAGATAATATGTCCATAACACCAATGTATGTGTCTGATGTATGCTAAAGCAAATCAAGACTAAGTTAGATTATGAGACTTGAAATAAAAATCCCTCACTAATTAAAAGTTAAGTAAATAAGCAAGTTATTAAAATCGGTTGCCCCTCCCTAATATTATAATTCAGCCGGCAGTATTGGGGGCCTTTGGGTTGTTGAGCAAACTCAAGCTCGGGGTCTTATGGTAACACCTGAATTATCGAAAATTGTTCTTTCATGAATATGAGGTAATGCTTAAATTAGATTATGATAATTGGATGAGCAACTCATGTTATCATAGACTAATGGGCAATATGGTTGGGATTAATATGAATAGCATATTAGTTACTAATGTGGTTAGTAACCCAATAACCTAGGAATCACATTAAAGATGTGATTGATTACATAAATCTACCTAACAAATGAGACTAGCTTGTTGGGCAAACTCAAGGTGAAATCTCAGGAGTTAGGATCCTGGCTCACTAAAGGATTTTTAAAATTCTTCGAATTAATATGGAGGACTATTAATTTGGCAAAATAGTGGGAGCAATTTAAAATGAATCAAAAGACCTATAATTTTAGATTGATGTATTTGAAAGCAAATGAATAACATACGTTTACTCTTTCTCACTATCAGGTTAAATTAAAACACTCTTAAAATCATGACTAACACCAATCTGCAAAATATACTTACCGATAACAAGTTGAATGGTTCAAACTTCACCGACTGGTATCGCAACCTCAAAATCGTTTTGAAGTTCGAGAAGAAAGGGTATGTACTTGATACACCGATACCCCCTTACCCGGCGGATGGTGCTCCCTACCAAGAATTTTATGCTTACTTGAAGCATAAGGCTGATGACGATCATGCGGGAGACATCATACTTGCATCAATGACACCAGAATTGAAAAGGCAACATGTAGAAATGGATGCATATTCTATGGTCGAGCACCTGAAAGAGTTGTTTGTGAATCAAACTCGGTGCGAACGCTACGAGATAACAAAGCAGTTATATAGATGCAAGATGCAGGTGGGCACATCTGTAATGGCACATTGTGTCAAGATGATTGGCCTTATCACCAAGTTTTCTAGTATTGGAGATGCGATGGATCATGAACTAAGTGTAAACTTACTTCTTCAGTCCCTCCCCAAGAGTTACTCACAGTTCATCATGAACTACCAAGTGAGTGGCTTGCAAACCTCTCTTGAAGAGCTTGCAAATATGCTCGAGACAGTCGAGCCCAATATGAAAGAAAATGAGGGGATACCGGCCCTTGCTATTGAAGGATCAAAGAAGAGGAAAGGGAACTCTCCCAATCCAAACCACCCTAAGAAGGGCAAGGGGGCCATGCTCACCGAAACAAAGGGAAAGGAAGTGAAGAAGCCCAAAGGAGAGTGCCACTTTTGTGGTGAAGAAGGGCATTGGAAAAGAAACTGTTTGGTGTACCTAGCTACCCTCAAGAAGGGAGAAGCCGGGACTTCAACATTTGGTATGTTTTATATTGAAATAAATACAATTTCACAGTCTGAATCTTGGGTATTAGATACCGGATGTGGATCTCATATTTGTATGAATATTCAGGGACTCAGACGGACTAAGGAATTGAAGAAAGGAAGCATAAACTTGCGAGTAGGAAATGGAGCAAGAGTTGCCGCCCTCGCCATTGGAGATTATGCTTTGAGTTTGCCTTCTGGGCTTGTAATAGAATTAGGGAACTGTTTGTATGTTCCAGAAATTTCTCGTAACATTATTTCGATTAGCCGTCTTGTTGACGACGGTTTTCATATTTCAATAAAAGACAAACATTGCGATTTTTATAGAGATGGGATTTTCTATTTTTCAGGAATATCACAAAATGGGATTTATGTGCTAGATGACAAAATTTCTGTTTTCGCAATTGATACCAAAAGACATAAGCTAGATAATTCAACTTACTTGTGGCATTATCGTTTAGGCCATATAAACAAAAGACGTATGCTTAAGCTACATCAAGATGGGCTTATAAATTCAATTGATCCTGAATCATTGGAAACATGCGAAGCATGTTTAAAATGTAAAATGACAAAGACACCCTTTAGCAATAAAGGTGAGCGTGTATCAGACACTCTAGGATTAATACATTCTGATGTATGCGGTCCTATGTCAGTCCAAGCAAGAGGAGGATTCAGATACTTCATAAGCTTCATAGACGACCATACCCGATATGGTTATATCTACTTGATGAAGCACAAGTCCGAAGCTTTTGAGAAATTCAAATGCTTCAAAAATGAAGTAGAAAATCAATTAGGAAAGAAAATAAAGATACTTCGATCCGATCGAGGTGGCGAATATCTTTCAGATGATTTTCTGAATTATCTAACTGAATGTGGGATATGCTCACAATGGACACCTCCCTATACACCACAACACAATGGTGTATCCGAGAGGAGGAGCTGTACCTTACTAGATATGGTACGATCCATGATGAGCATAACATTACTTCCAAAGACATTCTGGGGCTATGCCTTAGAAACTGCCCTCTTCACCCTAAATCGAGTACCAACTAAATCCGCTAGTTCCACACCATATGAATTGTTCGTTGGTAGGAAACCCACATTCTTATTCATGAGAGTATGGGGTTGTTCAGCATTTGTCAAACGCATAGTGTCAGACAAACTAGATTCTAAATCTGATAAGTGTTTCTTCATTGGACACCCTAAGGAAACTGTGGGATATTACTTCTATCATCCGGATGATCAGAAAGTAATAGTATCCAAGCACGCAACCTTCTTAGAGAAAGAGTTTCTCGAAGAAACAGAAAAGGGAAGCATGATTGAGCTTGATGAAGTTCAAGAACAAGAAACACCGACTGAAACAACAGAAGCGGTTGAGGAACCCGAAGCAGTCACATTAGATGAGACTCAAGTGCCACCCATTTGTAGATCATTAGATATGGTTTTCTAGTGGGAGATGATGATGAGGTTCCCGTGTTAGACGACGAACCCGAAAACTACGAAGAGGCTCTTAACAGTCCATATTCTAAAGCATGGCTCGAAGCCATGGATTCTGAGATGGATTCCATGTACACCAACCAAGTGTGGACTTTGGTTGATCCACCCGAAGGGATAAAACCCATTGGGTGCAGGTGGATCTTCAAAAAGAAGACTGACATGGATGGAAAGGTTAGCACCTACAAAGCTAGGTTAGTAGCGAAAGGATATCGTCAGAAACAAGGAATTGATTATGACGAAACTTTCTCTCCTGTGGCTATTTCCAAATCAATAGAATAATGCTCGCTATTGCCGCTCACTACGATTATGAGATTTGGCAAATGGATGTGAAAACAGCTTTCCTAAACGGAAACCTGCTTGAGGATGTATATATGATGCAACCTGAAGGTTTCATATCAAAGGATGCAAACAAGGTTTGCAAACTTCAGAGATCCATTTATGGACTCAAGTAAGCATCAAGAAGCTGGAACAAGCGTTTTGACGAAACCATAAAACAATTTGGTTTCGAACAAAATTGCGAAGAAGCTTGCATTTACAAGAAAGCAAGTGGGAGCTCAGTTGCATTTCTGATATTATATGTGGACGATATATTATTAATGGGAAATGACATAGCTCTACTACAGTCGGTAAAAGTATGGTTATCAAGTAACTTCTCCATGAAAGACCTTGGCGAAGCAGTTTATATACTTGGTATAAAGATCTACAGAGATAGATCAAGAAGACTGCTTGGTCTTTCACAAGCTACATACATCGAAAAGGTGCTAAAGCGGTTTAGCATGCTTGAATCGAAACGAGGTAACTTACCCATGGTACATGGAGTAAAGTTAAACAATCATCAATGTCCTAAAACGGAAGATGATAAGAAGCGCATGGCTGTAATCCCGTACGCCGGCGCAATCGGTTCGATTATGTATGCTATGCTTTGCACTAGACCTGACGTAGCGTTCGCGTTAAGTATAACGAGTCGTTACCAAGGTAATCCGGGAGACGAGCACTGGAATGCCGTCAAGAACATTCTTAAGTACTTGAGAAGGACTAAAGACATGTTCCTAGTGTACGGAGAAGGGGATCTGAAAATAGAAGGATTTTCAGATGCCAGTCATCTCACAGATGCGAACGATTTTAAATCCCAATCAGGATACCTATTTATCTTGAATGGGGGCGCGGTCAGCTGGAAGAGTTCCAAGCAAGGAAGCGTATCTTTCTCTACGACCGAGTCAGAGTATATCGCTACTGCGGAAGCAGTAAAGGAAGCGGTTTGGATTAAGAAGTTCATTACTGAACTTGGTGTGGTGCCTGACATTGTAAATTCCATTACATTGTACTATGATAACAATGGAGCCATTACACAAGTAAAGGAACCATGGTCTCATAATGCATCCAAGCATTACCTAAAGCGATACCACATTATAAGAGAAATTGTGGCAAGAGGAGATGTGAGAATAGAAAGAGTACCTACTGAGGACAACGTTGCAGATCCGTTGACAAAGCCCTTAACCCAGAAAGTACATGATCGTCATCTTAGTTCTACTGGGATAAGTTGTAGAAACAATTGGCTTTAGTCCAAATGGGAGTATGTTGGGGTTTATTGTCCTATAGACAATTGTTCTAGGATACAAACTTAATGTAAATGAAGTGTTCTTTATATCATTTGTTTTAATGAGATATGGTTTCATAACTATATAAAGGCAATCCCTTTTAAGAACTAAATAAAGTCTAATAAAAGGAAATCCATAAGTTTGTTTAAAGTGATTATAAAGTGTTCATACAAGCATGAAGTGAGACGAAACTTTATAATAAACTAATAAACTTAAAACCACCCCAAGTCAATTAATATGTTTAGGATTGACATATCACTGCTGAGACTTGCATGTAACAATGTCTTATGTCGAGACAGAAAGCTGATCTCACAAGCTTCATATATACAGATATCTGGACAGTTACGTGGATCCAATGAAAAGGAGTTCATTAGGATTGGGGACCCGACTTGAGATAACAGGATGGGTAGATTCATCCTTGTCACCTGTTCATCTCATTGGTATTAATAGGTATAAGTAGTCATCAGACTCAAAGGAATGTTAATTAGTGATTCTGGATTACGGAATGTGATGCTTTGATCCTGTTGTAACATGATCCATAACAGAGATGACTCTGGGGTGTGAACGGCAGACGTTGGATATCACAGGAAGTAATTGCAGGATAATTATTGTAACATCCGTAATTTTATAAAGAGTATTTCGTAATTTTATTATACTATATAAACAAATTATAAATAACATGTTAGTAATAAATTAGTTGAGCATGGCTATATTAAATAATATTTTATTTATTTTTTATATTATTATTATTATTATTATAGTATTAGTTTTAGTTTTAGGATTATTTTGGGGGAAGGGTTAGCACTACTTTTCTTTTTTTTGACGGCAGCTGCGTTTTTCCTGCCCTGCACATATTGGATTTCTTATTTTCTTCCATTCGTTTTTAATTCATAACTCCTTATTTCGACCACTTTTTCAAACGAAAATTATACTATTGAATTCCTTGTTTTGTGAGGAAGATTTTAAGACCACTATTAATATTTTTCCGAGTAAAAAGTATGCTAACCGGAGCGGGTATTTTTCACCGGCAAAGTGTTAGATCTTGTCCTTTTAGACGGTTTTAATAGTGAAAGGAGTGTAATTTTGGACTTCCCTGATCGTTGGCTATCTCGTGATAGTCTCGGTTCGCGATTCCGACATCTCCGGCGAACCTCCGACGGCCGACCACCACGTTCCGGTGAAACTCCGGGAAGCCAGTAACGGGTCAATTAAAACCCGAATAATTTGATTAGCTTTTTGGAATGAGAGGTAAACTTAATTGCTTATATTTATATATATTTATCTATTTATGTGATTGTCTATTGATATATTGTCATAGAATAATAAAATAAATATTGAGTATATGGTTATCATTTGATTTGTGTTTATTTATACATATATTTATTTGAGGAGTGAAATTTTAAATGTTCTCTGTATAGTTGAATTTATTAATATAAGGTTTTGTTTCTCTTAAAATCGGGTTGCTCATGTATTTACCTATCGAAATAATTAGTTATGAAATTATACCATGGTAGAAGGGAGAATGTATATAAGTTCAGAAAATTATGAATTATGAAATTGTGTTGGATTATGTTCGAGTTAGAACAAAACATAAATAGCTAGCTTAAGTGAATAGGTACAATGGTCTGGAGGTTTGTTGATATTGTGATCGCATACACCTGTCTTGAAAGAGGAGACGATAGGGTGTTATTAAATTTTGGATTGGACTCGGTACTGTGTCTTGGAAGATTAGACGATAGCAGTACCGTTATAAAAATACTTATATTATGAAGATAAGGTGTTATTAAATTTTGGATTGGACTCGGTACTGTGTCTTGGAAGATTAGACGATAGCAGTACCGTTATAAAAATACTTATATTATGAAGATAGGGTGTTATTAAATTTTGGATTGGACTCGGTACTGTGTCTTGGAAGATTAGACGATAGCAGTACCATTAAAAAAATACTTATATTATGAAGTCTCAAGGTTGTGTGTCTTGCAAGAGTAGACGATAACGCATACCTATTTTGATGTTAAACACCATAAGACCATTAGACATATTTCACTTAAGTTTAGACCAGGGTCCTTAAAATAAATATAATAACTTTAGGGTATTATGTGTAATAAAGAGTCCGATTTGGGATGTCATCTATTTAATGATTTAATGATATATAATATATATGAACTACATGTGTATATGTATATATATAAATATTCCTAATTATGCTTATTGAGTAGGCAGCTCACTCATAATCAATTTTACGTGAACATTATTGACGGGTTAAATTGTTTGGTTGGTTATTTAATTCTTGGGTTATGAGATTTTGGTAGACGGTAATAAATGAGGAGCATTTGTGTAGTTATGTTGGTGTTTGTGCTTAATTATGAGAATTGCTTGGTCTCTATGTGTTTTCAATGTGATCCGGGATGGGGGTTACAATTATACATTGGATTGAGCATTTGTCACTCTCGATAAATGGGAGATACATCCAAGGATCGCTTGTGGAAGACTCGACTCTAAATCCTTGCAAGGTGATAGCTTAAGACTTGAAATACAGATTTCACTTAACCTATCTAATTGGAGTTGACTCGGCCTGTACACGTAAAATGAACGTCTCGCTATATGTGACTTGACATTATCCATAGTCATAAGATTCAGTTCAAGGATGTAGTTGATAAAGGATCGAATTATACCGTAACTAATACGGAAAGGTCAACGACAGAATCAACCTGTCTTCTTATAGCTCTGGGGGAATGTTTCGGATTTGCTAATCAGATTTCACGTACTCATTCCGTTATGCAAAGATTAAATATAATTCTGTGAAAATTAATTTAATAGTTGCATACGGCTAGAAGCAATAAGAACCTAATGGGTCACACAGAAGACTTGGAGCCCAAAAGAGAAACAGATGTTAATTAATTAATGAAAGCCCAACTGAGTCCACTAAGGCCCAGTAGAGAGAGGGGGGCGATTTTATGTATGAAAATACATAAATAATTTAATTTGATTTTAACAATTCTAATTAGATTATGATTGTGAATTAAATTAATAAAAGGATAAATAAGTTAGGAGGTTTAATGAGATTAAAATTACTTCTATTATTATCCTATAAGGTTATTATTATTATCTTTATATTTAGATATATTAATAGATAATAAATAAGAATTATATTCCGAATTAAATTCTTATTCAGTAACCTAATTCTATCTAACTAGGGTTTAGATACAAGAGAGTATTTATACCCCCCTCCTATGTAAATTTCGGCCAACCCTAGCCAGAGAGGGAGAGAGAGAATTTCGACCCACAAGTTTGAGGATGAGATTGTCTACCGCTTCCTTCCGTTCAATTGATTTTCATCTCTTTCTTTTATTCCTTGATCTTGTGTTGATTGATTAGAGGCAATCTATTCTTGATTGCTTTTATACAGTTGATATCTAACTTGATTTTGGGTTGTGTTTGTTTTGTGCTCGTGAACTCGGAGTAAGAGTTGAGGGCACTTCGCTTGCAACGGTAGATAGTTCATCAAAAGGTATTTCCTTCTATCCCTCTTTATATGAAATAACAATTAACGGATCTTGGGTTAATGGAAAAAGGTTAAAATTTTTATATTTCCGCTGCCATATGTTAGCCTTAAATTCCATCAGTGGTATCAGAGCCTGCGTTAAATCCGTTATTTCATATATGAAAATTAAAAGGTTTTTCAATCAGATTGAATAAATATTTATAGTTAGGTTAATTAACAAAACTATTTTGATTAATTAGTTCTAAAGATAAATAAGTTTTAATTAATTGTTAATTAAAATAGTTTATGCATATGTTCCTAATAATTTTGATTGATAATCATTATAACAAAATCTATTAGTTTTATAGTTAGATTGATAAAAGTTAGTTTTATTAATGCTAAAGATAAAACGGAAAATCTATAATAGGTTTTCTTGTTTTCTGAAAAACGTTTTAAAACTGATATATATATATATATATATATATAATTATAATAAAAAAACGGACAGCAGTCCGGGTTGCGCCGCGAGGACCCCGAACGAGAGGAAACACCACCTCTCACCTGCCAATACCGCGCCCCCTTTCACATTCTCACTGAAGGGGAGGCGGTCACCTACCAAACTATCTCCTCTTCCACCGTCATGGCTCTCCCCTACATCAACCTCAGCGCGCTCGATCATTATGATATTGGTCGTGCCTTCGAGGATCCCCTTCGTACCCTCGGATGGCACGACCATTTTTGTGCACGCCGCTGCGTGTACCCATCGTTGGTCCAAGAATTCTACACTTCCCTCACTTCTAACAGTGTCCCCGGTGCTGCGCTCTTCACCTTTCGCCTTCAAAACCGACCCCATTCCATCGACACGGCTTGGATCCGCACCCATTTCACCATGCAAACGGATGCCGGCATCACCCATTGGCCCACCGATGCCTCTGCCCGCGAATTCTGGATGACCATCACCGGGTCGGACACTTATGACGTCTCCAAACTTCACACGGGTAGCATCCGCGATCCCGTCCTCTACCTCCTCCATCGCTTCATCAACTACTACTTCTCAGGGAAATGCGAGGCCAATAAGGTCAACCAGCTCGAGGTTCTTGCCCTTTATTATAGCGGGAATGGCCTTACTTTCGACCTTTCCTACCTTGTTGCCACCATGCTCCACCAAATGCCCTCCCGAAAGTGTGCCAAACTCGGGTTGGGGCACTTAATCATCATCTATGCCTCCTCCGCCCTTGGCACCACTGCCCTTGATCACCTTCCCCACTATGACCCCCGCCCATTGGATAAAAATGCCTTCCAACCCCTCAAACGTCGTCCCTCCGGTCCGGGTGAAAGTTCGGGGGCGGGACAACAACAAACGGACGACGAGTGGGACTCGGACTTTGGCCTCAACTTTAGCCCACCCCCCAACCCCGACTTCCAATCGATCTATGCCCGGTTGGACATTTTGGAGGGGAACCAAAGGCAAGATCGGGCCCACTTCAACTCCCAGTTTGACACCCTTGAAGCCAACATCGCCACCCGCTTCGACACCCTCGAAGCTCATCGCCTCATTGACCAAGCTGCCCTTACCACTCGCTTCGACACATTCGAGGCCCAAAGGCAAGCGGACCGGGCAAATTTCGACGCTTTCACCAACACCTTCTTCACCCACTTCAACATCCATGGGAACCCGCCCCCTCCGCCACCATAGTTCTTTTTCTTACTTTTCCATTTTTATGTCTTCCGTTTCTTGTTTTGTTTTTCGTGTTTTTATTGTATTTTATTTTCTTTCGTTTATCTTAATATATATTTCACTTTCCTTCGGTCTCTATTTGTGTTTTGTTCGTTTATTTTCCGCGCTTCGGTTTTATTTTGCCCTAACTCGTTGTTTACGTGTTCGCATTTCCTATTTTTACTTGCATTAATAAGGTTTACGCGGAGCGTACCCCTATCTACGCCCCGCGTGAACCACCTTCTCCATTACATAACGGCTTTCCACTCGGTTTAGCGGAGCGTACCCTTGTCTACGCCCCGCGTATCCGAGTCTCTGCCTAAAAATCACACAAAATACACCTCTTACGCGGAGCGCCCCCTTGGGTACGCCTCGCGTAAGAACAGACCTCTAAGGTCATTGTTTCCCTTTAATTCCATCTTTATTTTTCATTTTGTTTTTGTTTTCATTTCTTTTGCGACATCTTTGGAATACACGTCATTTTAATCACGCGGAGGGCCATGCAACCCCGCACTTACAGTTTGATTTGCACTAACAAAAACAAAAATAAAAATAAAATAAACAAAAAAAAATTGAACTAACTTATTGGCTCATAAATTACCCGGCACACTACCTTCTACGGATAATAATTAAAAGTTCTGTTATTTGACGTCAAAGGTAAATACGTCAAAACACAAAGGATCAGTTTAATTAAGAAGTTTAAGTCTTGATTTCGAAGTTATGGAATTTATGCAAAGCCAAGGTTCGTACTAAACAAAAGCATTGAGTTCTAAACCATAAGTTACCTCTATAATGAAATTTAAAAAGGCAATAAAAATGGGATCTTTGAAAATTTTACGAGACCTTGAAAGTACACAATTTAACCCGAAATTCATGTGAGGTATTTTTTAGCCTAAAAGAGTTCGTACGAGAACTCCACTTCTTTCACAATATTTCGAGAGCTTTGACTTCACTCAACTCATAGAGTTTGTATCTAATACCGGGTCAAGTACACTTATTTTGGTAAGAAGGGCAATAGATGATAAAACAGACCCACTTAAGCTAATTCCTTTCTTAATTATTTTTCTCGTTTTCATAAACCTTTAGGAAGCCCCCTCGAGCCTATTAACCGACTTCTTTGCTAAAACCCTTTTAACATTTAACCCTTTTTCCTCTTGTTCAATACTGATAAAATCAATTGCATCGGAATCACCCGAAACGGCCTTAACAAGTAAGCACAATAAATCTCCGAAATCATTTTTGTGCCGCTCTCAAATAAAAAGAGCAGATGAAGCAGAAATAAAGAGCAAAAAGGCATTCTCAAGCTCCACCCAAGCAATTTCAAGTTATATTTTACAAGCTTGTTAAGGCCAAAATGAAAAAGCAATGCGATCATCAAAATGGTATTTGGACTCGAGTTTCTAAAAATTAACCGCTAAAAAAGCCACCCACATTACAACCCCCCTCCGGGTTCATTTTTAATATTGCCTAAACCATAATATAGGAGGAAAAACCCGGATGAAAATGCAAACTCAAAGTGACTTCGAGTAAGTACAAAGAAGAGCGCAAAAACACCGACCCACCAAAGTTTGAGCGTAAGAGTGAAATCCCTTGGTGAGGTACAATCGAGTTCTCAAAAGATAATCAAACCCTGTTAATATTGCCTATTAAGTTTGATCATGGAGGTTTCAAATAAGTTTTGGTCACTCATTCTCTTGCGTAAGTACTTGTCGAAAACTTTTTGTAAAACCGTCGTTTCGAAATCACACACTTGGTAAAACCAACCGGAGGTTTGTTTCTCAATTGTCTCAATCCCTTGTCTTTCGATTTTATTTACATGAGGACAAGCAAAACTTTAAAGTCCGAGGAGGTTGATAGGGACGTTTTGTCCCTATCTTTTAGCGTGATTTACGGTTTAATTTTGGACTAAATAAGTAAGTTTAATTACAAAAATAATGTGTTTTTAATCAAATAACAAAATAAAAATAAATTTTATGCTTTTGGTTAATTTCCTTTGTTTTTGATTAATTTCGAAAAATAAACGTCAAGCTAACTCGGCTCTCGAGAATTGTATTTCGTAGGAACGAGTTAAGGAGTAAAACGCATATGCAGGGCATAGAAGCAACCACGCGGGGCGTAAAACAATGCCCTCTCAATCACAGAAATCAACAGACACCACGCGGGGCGTCTCCACTTGTACATGGGGCGTAAAGGAGCAATTCTTCAATCTAAAGTTTCAGGAGCTCAGGTACGCGGGGCGTTTTCCAAGCTACGCGGGGCGTCAAAGGCATGATTCTAGCTATTGAACATCAGAGGCTCAACCACGCGGGGCGTACCCCAACCTACGTGGGGCGTGGTTGAGACAACAAGTCTGAATCTGACCCACACGCAGGTAATTATCGACGGAATGGAAAACGCGGAAGAAGTTGAACCCGAACCCCTTTCACTAGATGAAACACAAGTGTCATATCCCACTCATAGGTCTCAAAGAATTCGTGAACTCCCGGTTAGATATGGTTTTCTAGTGGGAGATGACGAACTGGTTCCCATGTTAGACGATGAACCCGAAACCTACGAAGGAGCTCTTACTAGTCCAGAATCTAAAGCATGGCTTGAAGCCATGAATTCTGAAATGGACTCCATGTATACTAACCAAGTGTGGACTTTGGTTGATCCACCCGAAGGGATAAAACCCATTGGGTGCAGGTGGATCTTCAAGAAGAAGACAGACATGGATGGAAAGGTTAGTACCTACAAAGCTAGGTTAGTAGCGAAAGGATATCATCAAAGGCAAGCTGTTGTCTATGACGAGACTTTCTCTCTAGTAGCCATGTTCAAATCCATCAGAATATTACTTACAATTGCCGCTCATTTTGATTATGAGATTTGGCAAATGGATGTGAAAATAACTTTCCTAAATGGAAACCTACTTGAGGATGTATACATGATGCAACCTGAAGGTTTCACGTCAAAGAATGCAACCAAGGTTTGCAAACTTCAAAGGTCCATTTATGGACTCAAGCAAGCATCTAGAAGCTGGAACAAACGTTTTGATGAAACCATAAAACAATTTGGTTTCGAACAGAACTCAGAGGAGGCTTGTGTTTACAAGAAGACAAGTGGGAGCTCAGTCGTTTTCTTAGTACTATATGTTGATGATATACTACTTATGGGAAACGATGTTTCAATGTTGCAAACAGTAAAAGTTTGGTTATCGAGTAATTTCTCCATGAAAGACTTGGGAGAAGCAGCCTACATCTTAGGGATTAAGATCTATCGGGATAGATCAAAGAGACTGCTCGGACTATCCCAGTCTACATATATTGACAAAGTCCTAAAGCGTTTTGACATGCATGAATCGAAAAGAGGTAAATTACCAATGGTCCATGGTGTCAAGTTATCAAATGGTCAATGTCCTAAAATGGACAGTGACAAGAATCGCATGGCTGTAATTCCTTACTCCAGCGCGGTTGGTTAGATCATGTATGCTATGCTTTGCACTAGACCTGATGTGGCGTTCGCATTGAGTATGACGAGCCGATATCAAGGGAATCTGGGATTTGATCACTGGATTTCTGTCAAGAACATTCTTAAGTATCTTAGAAGAACTAAAGACATGTTCCTTGTATATGGACAAGGAGAATTGAAAATTGAAGGATATTCAGACGCTAGTCATCTGACTGATGAAAATGATTATAGATCCCAATCAGAATACCAGTTTATCCTAAATGGAGGTTCAGTTAGTTGGAAGAGTTCCAAGCAAGGAAGTGTTGCTTTCTCATCAACTGAATCAGAGTACATCGCAGCTGCAGAAGCAGCAAAGGAGGCTGTTTGGATTAGGAAGTTCATAACAGAACTAAGAGTGGTACCTGACATTGTGAATCCCATTACTCTGTATTGTGATAACAATAGATCTATTGCACAAGCAAAGGAACCACGGTCTCATAATGCATCCAAACATTATCTCAAGCGATATCATCTCATTAGAGAGATCATAGCCAGGGGAGATGTGAGAATAGAAAAGGTGCCCACAGAGGACAATGTTGCAGATCCGTTGACCAAGCCATTACCACAAAGAGCTCACGATAGACATCTTAGTTCTTCTGGTATTAGTTTCAGGAACAATTGGCTTTAGTCCAAGTGGGAGAATGTTGGAGTTTAGTGTCCTAAAGACAATTGTTTTAGGATATTAATATTAATGAATAAATTGTTTATTTGATCATTTGTTTAATCGGATATATAGCATTAAAATGTAACTATATATAAAGGCACAAATCTTTCATAAAGAAAGTAACCCTAAGTTTATTTAAGTAGTTATAAAATGTTCATACAAGCATGAAGTGAGACTGTACTTGATAATAGAACCAATAGACTTAAAGTAAACCTAAGTCAAGTAATATGTTATAGGGGTTGGTATATTACTGTTGAGACTTGCATGTAACAGTGTTTTCTGTCGAGACAGAAAGCTGATCTCACAAGCTTTAGATATTCAGATATCTAGACAGTTACATGGATCCGGTGAAGGAGTTCATTAGGATTGGGACCCATCTTGAGATAACAGAGTGGATTGATTTATCTAATGTGTCAACTGTTCATCTCATTGGTATTAGTTGGTATAACTAATCCTCAGACTCAAACATTCGTTAATTAGTGATTCTGGATTATGGAGTCTGATACTTTGATTCTGTGCGAGCACGATCCAATAGGTGAGAGCCTAGGGTGTGTGAGAGCAGGGTTGGGTATCACACAAAGTAATTGCAGAATACTTAATGTCAGATTGAGCATTCGTCACTCCCGATAAGTGGGAGATATATCCAAATGGCCGCTTGTGGTGAATTGACTGAAATCCTTGCAAGGTGATACAGTTAAGAGTAGAAATGAACATTTCACTTAACTTATCCTTTCAGAGTGAATTCAACCTGTACAAGTAAAACCAGACTCTTCGTTATATGTAACCTTGACACATTCCATGATTATAAGGAATTGACCGATAGGATATAGTTGATGAAGAATCGTATTATACTGTACCTAATACAGAAAGGTTAACGTCAGTTATCAACCTGATTCTTAATTGCTCTGGGGGAATATCATAGGTTCTGCTAGTAACAGCTCGCGACGGTATTCCGTTATATATATGTTGGAATTAATCGTGATGAATAATTTCAAAGGATATATACGGCTAGTGGCAATAAAGAACCTAATGGGTCGCATATGGGACTTGGAATCGGAGGACGAAAATGTAAATTAGTGAGACATAGTGCATGGGCCGAAATTTATATATTAAATAGGGATATTAATTTGATTTAATAATTATAATTAGATTATGGTTATAAATTAAATTAAAGGATTATCTGATAATATTAATTAGAATTTTTTATGTGATTGAAACTCTAATTAATTATCCTTAACAATAATTAAATTATTAATTTGATTATTAATAATTATCTAGATATAATTAATTATTGTTTAGATAATATTAAAGTGCTTATTTAATTATCTAATTAGTAATCCTATTCCGAATAAGATTCTGATTATTTAGTTACCTAACACAACTGGGATTAGGGTTTAGAGAAGCCTATAAGTAGACTCCCTAACCCATGAATTTCGACTAACACATAAGAAGGAGAAGAGGAACCGTTCCGTCTTTCGTCTCGGCTAATTTACTTTATTTCTTACTCCCTCTTTGATCCCGTATCGATTTCTGTTAGAGGCAATAATTGCGATTACTATTTATTAAAGGTTGATCACTGTTAGTTCTGTTTTGTGTTGAATCAAACGTTCGTGGTTCACGAGTTGATAATAACAAGTTGTGGGTACTTCGTTTGCAACGGTAGATAGTTCTTCAATAAAGGTATTACTTTCTATCCCTCTTTATATGAAATAACAATTAACAGATCTTGGAAAAGGGAAATAGATAAAAATAGATAAAATTTTATTATTCCGCTATGCCTAGGCTTGTCTATTTTCCTTCAAAATATACATTGAATTTTTTATTGCTCGAATTCATAACCACTGTTACTAAAGTGTGCCTTTTCAGGTTTTCATGTTTCAACTTTTTTATTTCCTCACTTTTGTTCCCAAAATTTTCAAATGAACGCCCTTTGCAGGTTTTCACTCATTGGGAAGTCCTTTATTGTTGCATAGGTCGTCCTTTGCAGATTTTTAACCTATCGAGATTTTTTTTCTTTTTTTTAAATTTACATGAGAAGGATTCCTTGGCTTGTCCTTGAACTTTATAACATATTTTTTTATAGTATTGGATCATCATCATGGATCTAAACCATGTTGTTGCTCATGGACTAGGGTCATTTGTCATCTATGGGTCGATTTCTCCTTCATACTTCAATCTGAATGGCGTACCCGTGTAACTGTGCCCCTTTTGGAATTGGAGGTGACATTCTCACTGAAATCCTAGTGTTTGACATTAGCATAATTTTGGGCTTGATATCTACCTCTTTTTTTCTTCTTTATTGAACTCTATCAGTTGTTGCTCGAATTTCTTCGTGTGTAAGTAGCTTAGAACTCTTTGCTTGATGAATCCATGTCTGGCTTATCATTGTAGGGCCAAAGAAACACTTCTCATGATATTTTAGGACTTTCCTCTGTGCCATGATAAAAATGGAAGTGTTTCAAATGAGTGAATGTCAAATGTTGATATGTGGTGCGGATGAGAATCTACAAAAACAAATTTTATTGAAATTAAAATAAAATAGCTCATAATGTTTAGACAGAAAACAAAAGACTAAAATTTTAATCCTCCATGCTTTCCTACTTCAAGAAGCTTTAGGTGCCTCTGTTTCATTATTCTCCTCGATCTCGAGAACTTCTTCCTCGGCTTAATTTGATTCATTCTCAATTTTCACTGTTCTAGGCATTGCTGGAGGATTCTCTTGCAGGGAGAATTTGGATCACTTATCCTTCATGGGTCAATAAGGTCTTGAATCTCATGCTTCAACCCAGTACAATTATTTGTATCATGACCATATCGTTGGTGGAAATTTCAGTATCCATTACATTTATCTTGGGTAGAGGCTAAGTCATTACTGGTTGGCATGCATTTGTAGACTCCTGAACACTTCAGATAAGGGTTGAGTAAAGTAGAGAATTTCCTTTTATTGGATGGTATTGCCTTAGCGGGGTTTGTGACTTTCTCCTTACCTTTGTGACTTATATACTCCATGTTAGGATGCACTGTACGACCCCATTCACACAATTCTTTGAAATCTAATATGTTAGCATGTTGAATGCCATTCTTAATAAAGGGCAAAGAGTTTTGAATGACCATTTGTACCTACTCTATATCTCCCATCTTGCTTTCTATCATGGCTACTTTGACTCTCCATCTTCCTACTATTCCTAGAAAGAGCTCTTTTGGTTTTTGTTTGATGTTCTCTAATTCTACCAAGTTTACTAGATTCATCCTTGTGGGAATATTGGTCTAAGAAGGCCTGAATCATATGGTTCCTTGTGGATAGTGGTAAAGAGTGGTGCCAATCAAATGCAAAGCCATTCAACGATAAGCTAAAGAGATCGATGATTTCTTCCCTACTGAAGGAGGTAACATGCATCAACGTCATATACTAGAGGACATGATATATAGAATCCCCTTTTCCGCTAAACCGCTTCAAATCTAGAAGGTTCTTCCTTTGGGGAGAGACATCCCGACCGAGATAATACTTGCCATTGGGCTGGTATTGAACTAGAGATTGTGTAATATCCACGATAGCTTTCATCATTTCCTCGAGCTAGGTTTTACCCTCATTTTTCTGAGCCTCAGCCCCAATGTTTTTCTTTATCAGTTGTGGGGGATCTGTTTCTCGTTCGACTATTTAAACCAATGACAATTTCTAAACTCGTTCTAGTAGAGAATCCATGTGCATCCCTACCATACCTTCTACTGTTGTTTTCTGTTCATTCAGGGCGATTCGTACTTCTACAACCATCACTCTCCTTTGGTCCATAAAGGTGTTAAATCGTGCATCGACATGGGAAATGTACTCTTATAAAGTCTTTTGAGATGCCATTGGTTTCGAACTCTCATTGGAAACAGGTTATGTCTAGTGGATTATTGGTACAATGCATGGGGTTAGTATACAAACGGTTAGTTCACACGTATATAACATGTAGCACAACATTAATCCTTCCAACCTTATTCCTCCCATACACATATTGGCCTAAGTCTATCCCTTAGGATTTTTTGTTTTGGCTGTATAAATAGGGGATACACGAAACTGGCTCATGCATATCTCTCAAAAGCGATGTAAAACATAGATCAAGAAATTATGATTGTTTCCACCATTAAATTAGATCATATCAACCTCAAAGGTTTTGTGAATCATTCCAACAATGTGTCGAAAGGATATGATATGGACTAAGGTAACGGTTAAGGTTTTTATTTAAAACATGCCATTCAAGATTTAATCTACGAGACACATTCGTAACCATGTTTGGAGTTGTAAACCTCCTATGAACAAATATCCAGATTTGGACATAAAATAAATCATTTCAAGAAAACCATATTCTTTTGGGATAGATCATTCCACCCATGTCATAAGAGGACTTTTAGCATAGAGTTGAAATTTGCACTAGGCTTTCTTCTTCTTTTTTTGGAGTGGGAAAACTATACCTAAAAGTATGTTCATTTTCTCTTAAGACAATTTATGCCAACCTTTAACTTTGTTTATTTTTCAACTATAGGAGACAGAAAGCCTCAATTTGAGAAAACAAAGTCTTCGAGTGTAGCATATACTGTATTAAAGAAAATGAAACCTTCTCCCTTAACGTGCTTCGTGCCATTTCAAAAACTATCAAATTGGAAATTAGAGCATAATGTAACTCAAGTCTAAAGAGGTCCAATAGTACGTTTAGTAAGGACAAGATGTATTCAAGCCTCGTCTTTTGAACATAAATTAACTAAAACTAGGATAAAAACATGTCATAAGACCCAAAACAAAATAGTTGACAATAATTTGCTAACATTAACTTTACGTGTAATGTTACTAATATAGTTCATTTTGGATTAGAAAAAAGGCAATTTGACATCATATTGACATAGGTCAAGTTCAATCCAATGCCCTTAATAAGTAAAAAGAGGTAAAATCTCTTTTGGGGTTCTCAACGTCTTTGAATTGGACAAAAACTATATCAAAAGATGTGAATCTTAATTGTCACAAATCCAAAATGTACTATCTTAGTGACTGACACATAAACCCGAGGTTTGTTCTCCAAACCATTGACAACTATTTAGTCTCATTTTTATGACACAATTTATACTACCTTACTTAATTCGGTTCAAAAATTGGGTGGAATATAACTATGCGTAAAAACATATTTCATGGACGTCCTTGAATTGGCTTAAACTAGACTATAACCTCCTTTCCTTTTAAGAAAAGGATTTGACACTTTGGCATGACACAAGCAAATAAAAGGAGGACACAAATCACACATACATCATATCAAAAAATATTTAAGGGTCAGTATATGTGGGCTGAACATGGACACAGATTGGGACTTTGTTAAAAGTGATGAACCATCCATATCTAGTGGAATGAGATAGCCCGACACTTAATGCAAGGGAGAATTAACACCGATTCTCATTCAAGTATCGATTGGAATCTTGAAGAGTTATGGCCCCAATTCTCATAAGGAGTTGTACGTGTCATGCAATGCATACAAAAAGGAAATATGGACAATAACCTTAAATTCATGTACTTGAAATGTTATCAGAATCAATTTCTCCATTCCTGGAAGAGTCGCCACATGTAGGACCTGCATCTTGTTGACATGTCTGTCAAATAAGGGGTCAATTGATATACTGAGATATGTGGGCTCAGGGCCCACTAAGAACATGACATGCTCAGATAAGCCACTTATCGGAGTAAAAGAGTCGCCACCCGCACTTTATATAAGAAATGTTACTGAGATTCCTTGCGGGAAGCAAATGGGTTTGAGAAATTTGGTACGTCTTAGGGGAGGTCAATATCCCTTCAACATCAAGCACCCTAAAACACATGGTGAATCCACTGGCTTCCTACTCAACACACTTCAAACACCAACCTGATTAACTGTCAAAGCCCTTTAAGTTTAAAATTCTTTTAAGAAAGTCTCGCTTTGTTTTTGAAAACTTAGCTCTTTATTTCAACTCATTTTTTCTCAATCATGTCATTACTAATAAATAGCAAAATGAAGCTAAAATGAAAATGAAGAAGTAAAAGTGAAATTGCATAACACAAGATACAACTGGGCATTCTCAGGTCTTCAACTGATGTGGCGGGTTAACTTGGATGACTTGGGGATCAATATCACTCTCCATATTTACCATTTTATGTTTTAGATTCCCCTAATTGCACCATATATCCTCACTGCTTCCTTTTACACCCAACTGAGCCGAGAAAAGAAACTAAATTAAAGCAGTCAAAGAAACAACAAATAAAAAATAAATGATAATCAGCAAAGGAAAGAAGCAGAATTAAATTGTGTTACTGTACAATAAAATAAATAAGCCCGATCACCATGACTGTTTGATTGTGGTTGTCAGGATCGTCAACGTGGCCAACAGGACCATTGGCGTGGCTGATGGATCCGTCGGCCACCCATAAATGACACCGGAAATAGTCCCAAATGATAGCATACATAAAAAAACAACTCATTAATCCTTTTGAAAAATGTGATCCACTTCAGTATACCCCATAAGACTCTACCTTAATTGGCTTCACGGTCCCCTGTAGGGATTCTATAAGGTATAGAATAAGAAAGGGAAAGAAAGCGGACTCCATTATCGTTGTAATTTATAGCATTTTTCGTACTTAATTACTATTTATTTTTGTATCATTTTAATAAGTTTTAATGATATTTGTCGTATACTTTCATCATTTTGTGTATCTCAGTCATTTACATATGTTTCCAGACATTTTCATAAGGTTTCGTCACAAATACCAAAGTCACGGATTAAGATGAGGATTCGGAAGTGAAACGGAGCCATAAATGAAGTTTATTCACTTTAGTCCCTACATCTCGTCAATGTGCATTCCAACCTCATCGAGGTGGGAACAAAGTGAAGTTTTTTCACTTTAACCCCTGCACCTCGTCGAGGTGGTTGCTGAAAGGGTAAAGTCCTTTGTTCACATTGTTGGCATTTTTTACACATTTTCGTATTTTAACCGTAAGTCTCTCATACAAATTCAGATTGAGGCGATTCAAAATGCTGTGGAAAGCTGAGAGATAGATGAACAAATTACTAATAAAAATCATCTCCAAATTTGAAGTGTAAAAGGTTCAAAATATTATCACAAATTGATGTATTTGTTGAAGCCTAAGATTGCTTTCCTACCTTCACGCATTTTCAACTCTTAAGTTGTCAAAGTCTGCCACCACCCTCTTTAAAGCTTAATTTAGAGGACTAGGGGGTTGGGGGACATAAGAAGACTTGGTCTTCGGAAGCATATGTGACTTTCTACTATAAAAGGAGACATTAAGAGCCATTTGAAGACACGCCAAAGCTTAAGCTTAATTCTTCCCCCTTTTTTATGTTACTTTGTTGATTCTTCTCTTCAAGAATCACTTGTATGTGCTGTTGTAATTGTTGTTATTATTCTTAAGTTGTTGTTTGTATAAAAGTTCGTCCAATAAAAGTAAGTTTCAAGTCACCAAGAAAGTTTGTTCGACAATCATCATTGCGGTTTATTCTAAACTTTAATATCTTTTATTACCATGAACTCCATAATTTATTTTTATAAGGTGTGTTTTAATCTAATCATGGGTTAAAAACCCCCATTAACTAAGGCTAAAAGCGAATCTTAACCTTAAGTGTGTGGTAGTCACGTTTAACCTAATTAAGTTATGTTTATCCTTTAGAGAAATAACTTATGATTTTTAATATTGTTGGAGATGGACCAAATCCCAACTCGAATATAATTAATCGTTTATATTGATCGTGATTAAATTGATTAATCGAAACTCATAAGTTAGACCTAATGACCATTTAGTGTGGCTTATTGGTTTTCTAAGGTTTTTCATGAATCTTATTACGATCTTAGATTTATTCCTTGAGCCGGACCAAAGTGAAGTAATAAATCGAAGGTTTGGAACTAAGAAAACTTAATGCTTCTTTGGATTAATTACTTGGGCCGGATCAAAGTGAAGTAATTAATCGAAAGTTTAGAACTAATTAATCGAGCGGTTTTCTTGAATCGTAAGTAATCACTTTAGTCGGACCAAGGTAAAGTAGTTAAAAAAAGGTTTAGATTAATAAAACTTAATGCTTCTCTAGATTAATTACTTTAGTCGGACCAAGGTAAAGTAATTAATTGAGAGTTTAGAACCAATCTCGATAATCTATTAGTTAATAAGAAAAATTGTCATGTTAAAAAGGATAAAACAACTTGAAAAAGGTTAAGTGTTATTACCAAGCAAAGAGGTTAAGTGAAGCTAAAAGCCTTAGTTTCTTCCATTATAAGTAATCTCTCATTTAATTTGTGTAATTTTTATTTCACTTGTTGATTATGTCTTAATTTGGTCACCCAACAAACTCTACCTTTCGATTGTTTAAATAATAGATAGTAAGCAAAAAAAAGTAGTACTTATAATCACCATCCTCGTGGGAACAATACTCTACTTTCACTTTATTACTTGATACACGATTAAAGTGCACTTGTCTTCACATGTATGTATACTTAAAATACACATCAAGTTTTTGGCATCGTTGCCGGGGATGGTTGAGTTGTAACATTAATCTAGTCGAACTTCATTAATTTAAAAAATTTTGTAAATATTTGGATCTTTTTCTTCACCTTTTTTTTCTTGAATGATTCTTTTGAGAGAATGGCGATGAATGATTTTTCATGGGGAATACATTCATCGACATAAAAAGTTTTCAGCTCATGCTACTCAAATTAGGAATACGAACCAGAAAATTCATGGTTCGAATATCAATATGATGGTGCAAATTCACCACAACATATCGGCGGTGAAGAAAAGACTATTGAGGGACTAATGATTGATTTTATTTCTTCAAAAGGAAATCAACATGATAGTTCCTATACTTTAATAAGAGATATTTGCATTAAACACGGTCTACTAATTGACTTGGCTGTAGATAAATCAATTAGAGAGTTTGATTCAAATGATCATATTGAAGTATTTATCTTAGATGAGTCTCATCATGATAATTTTCTCAATAAATCTTGAGAGCCAATATTAGTGAAGAATGATGACCGTCTGACAAAAAGTGAAGAGTTGAAAATTTTGGTAACAAAATCTACGATAGAGGAGTTCGAGCTCAAGAATTTTATGTGTTATATGAATTGCCACATGAGTCAAAAGGGGAGAAATCGAAACTCGTACATAAGTTTTTTCAAATTTATGCCGTGGATTTTGTTAAATTATCTTCAATCTAAAAATTCAATGTGCATTTACATGATTTTTATCAAATAATTTGGCTTCCTCATATGACTTCATACGTTCACATAAAAAAGGAAGTATAATTCGAACTAAACGACTTTAAATTTAACACTTATTGGAAGGCAGTCTAATTTTTTTTATCTCGTTATATTTTTGTTTATTTTAGCAATTGTTTTTATTTGCATTTTCATTAAATAAAATTAAAACGGGATAAATAAAAAATATATATAAGAAATAATATAGTTTGGATAAAAAATTTAAAATTTCATTTTGTTTTTATTTGTTTAGTTTTAGTTTTTATTAAATAATTTAAAAAAAGAGTTTGGAATTAACGTACCAGTAACTGTAAGACCATATTCTACAGAGGATGGATCGGTTCATGGCTCATTATGCCAGTCAAGACAACTGGAAGTTTCCATAGAGACGGATATTCCTATCCTTTACTTTTTCCTTTAATAGTGTCATTTTTCGTATTTCAAGACTAAATGCTACACTAACGAAGGATGAGAGTAAATGATAGCTTTTAGTACTTGTTGGTTATGTTATGCTTTTTCGTAATTTTTTATTTATTTGTTCAAATATTTATAAGTTTTGAAATAATTTTAAAAATAAAAAATAAAAATATAATTTGAAGTTTTTAATAAATGATCCTCATTCTCAGTTTTATTTTATTCCAAACAAAGCATAAACAAAATGCATCTTGAGTAATGTTAAATGTTGATAGGATGAAGTTTTATCTGAAAATCTTAAATTTTGTAAACGAATTTTAACTATTTTGAACACGTAAAATTTTTCATTACATTCAGCCTTTAACACATCGACATTTCATTTTGAGGAATAAAATTGAGTTATTTGACACACATTACCATATTCAAAGTGAGTTTTTTAGCCTAATTTAAAATCATTTACTAATGCTTTAATTTTTTTTCACAAGTGTTTCATAATCACACGAAACTTGAGATTTTGCATCAAATACCGGTCAAAACCTCACGCGTCTAGCTTAAAATAAGAGATGTCATAGGCATTCTTTGTTTTACCCATACATCATCAAACTCAAAATAGTAGCCTACCTTAACCACATTCTCCATTGTTCACCCCTTCGAGTCTAGACGTTCCATTCATTTCACCATGTTGCAAACCACATTCCCTTCAAAAATACCATTTTGTTTCCTCTTAAATTTACGGCTAATTAGTAACTGATACGTTTGTTAATTTCAAGAGATGTTGATGATTCACAATGAATATAAAATTCAGACAAATACTTCTATCGATATATGACAGCTATATCTCTCTATTTTTATATATTTCGTATTATATATATATATATATATATATAAGAAAAAATAAATATATAGTATATATACACATATATAAATAAATATATGTATGTATGTATATACAAAATAATAAAGGAGAGATTTCTGTTACAAAAATAAGATTCTGAATTGCCAAAAGACAAAATTCTTGCGAATCTATCACATATTTTAAAATAATTGCTCCATAAATTTATCTACCCACAAATTTCTCATTCTCCACACCTTTACCCCCAGCCAATGTTACAATCCATAAAAGACCTTTTGATCGTGTTTATAGTCGGCCGCATTAGGTAAAGATTTGGATGATCATGCAAATGTTTAATAGTTAGTGTTTTTATCAGGACTTGAGCAAAAAACTCAATACCCTAAACAGTTGACCGTGAGAGTGACTTCCGGATAAGGTATTTAAATTGGTTCAATTTTATTCAACATTATGAAAAATGTCCATTTGAAAAACAAGAGTGTAAAAATAAATCAATTTTGTTCAAAAACAATAGTCTGAAATTTGAATATAGAATTTTTACCTATTTTCATTTAAAATAATTCCCGTCCTTACATTAATTTATTCGACGATATTTTTTTCAACTTTTTTTTTGCTTGAGGACAAGTAAAGCTTAAGTTTGGGGGTGTTGTTATCCTCGTAATTTATAACATTTTTCGTACTCAATTACTATTTATTTGATACCATTTTAATAAGTTTTAATGATATTTTTCATATACTTTCATCATTTTATCTAAGTCATTTTCATGTGTTTTCAGGCGTTTTTACAATGTTTCATTACAAATAACCAAAGTCGGGGCTTAAGACGAGGATTCGGAAGTGAAATGGAGCCATAAATAAAGTTTATTCACTTTAGTTCCTACAACTCGTCGAGGTGCATCCCAACCTCATCGAGGTGGGAATGAAGTAAAGTTTTTTCACTTTAACTCTTGCACCTTGTCGAGCACTAAAAGCACCTCGTCGAGATGGTTACTGTAAGGGTAAAGTCCTTTGTTCACATTGTTGGCAGATTTGACACATTTTCGTATTTTAATCGTAACTCTCTCATACAAACTCGGATTGAGGCGATTCAAAATATTTTGGAAAGCTAAAAGATAGATGAAAAATTACTTATAATAGTCATCTCCAAATTCGAAGTGTAATAGGCTCAAAATATTGTCACAAATTGATGTATTTGTTGAAGCCTAAGATTGCTTTCTCACCTTCACAAATTTTCAACTTTTAAGTTGTCAAAGTCTACCACCACCCTCTTTAAAGCTTAATTTAGAATATTAAGGGGGTTAGGGGACATAAGAAGACTTGGTCTTTGGAAGCATATGTGACTATGAAAGGAGATATTGGGAGCCATTTGAAGGCACACCAAGCTTAGGCTTAATTCTTCCCCCTCTTCATGTTAGTTTGTTAATTCTTCTCTTCAAGAATCACTTAGATTTGGTGTTGTAATTGTTCTCAACTTATTGTTTGTGCAAAAGTTCATCCAATAAAAGTAAGTTTCAAGTCACTGAGAAAGTCTGTTTGGTAATCGTCATTACAGTTTCTTCTAAACTTTAATCTCTTTTATTACTATGAACTATATTATCTATCTTTCTAAAGTGTGTTTTAATCTAATCATGGGCTAAAACCCCCCTTAACTAAGGCTAAAAGCAAATCTTAACCTTAATTATATAGTAATCATGTTTAACCTAATTAAGCTATGTTTATCCTTTTAAGAACTAACTTATAATTCTTAATGCTTGTTGGAGATGGACCAAACCAACTTGAATATAATTAATCGTTTATATTGACCGTGATTAAATTGATTAATCGAAACTCATAAGTTGGACATAATGACCATTTAGTGTGGCTTATTGGTTTTCCAATGTTTTTCATGAATCTTATTATGATCTTAGATTTATTACTTGAGCCAGACCAAAATGAAGTAATAAATCGAAGGTTTGGAACTAAGAAAAATTAATGCTTCTTTGGATTAATTACTTGAGTCGTACCAAAGTGAATTAATTAATTGAAAGTTTAAAACTAATTACTCGAGTGATTTTCTTGAATCTTAAGTAATCACTTTAGTCGGACCAAGGTAAAGTAGTTTAAAAAGGTTTAGCTTAATAAACACTACACCATAGATGGTATTGCAACACTAAATACTTGTGTTGCCTTCAATGTGTTGCAATTTGTAGAATTTAATTTGATCAACGGCAACACATTTTATAAAGTGTTGCAATGATGCTAAACTAACTTAACTCTAATGTTTTGAAACACTATTCATGAAGTGTTGCAATTGATATACGAAAATTGAAACACTTTTTACGTAAAACATTTGTTTTAATTTTAATAGATGCAAACCCACGTTGTTTTGCATCTGTAAGAATTTTAAAAAAATTCATAAATGTTTGATATTTTTAATACCTAAAGTTTAGCATGTTTACATTTTAACATACAAAATTTAATTTTACACTTAAACACTATTATTTTAAATATTAAAAATATACTTTTATACTTAAAAATTTATTCTCAGCATGTCTTTCTCTCTCCTCCCTCTGTATAATTTGAATAAAAAAATATAAATATTAAAATACTACTATTTTAAAAATATTATTCTCAGTGTAACTTTGTATCTAAATTTAATTTTACTCTTAATAATGCTATTATTTTAAATATTAAAAATATACTTTTATATATTTAATATTTTTATTTTTATATTTCTTGAAAAAATATTGTTATTTTTTCATACTAAAATATTAGAATTACATTTTTATTAAATAAAATAAGAGAGAGGAGGGAAGAGGAGAGAGAAAGAGATATCGGAACGTATTTAAAAAACATATAATTAAATCCTTGAATTTTTAATTTTTTAAGGATTAAATATATGATTTTTAATTTTCACACACATTAAGTTTTTATTTAAAGGTTTTACTAATGAAACCGTTAGTTAGGATCTCAATCTATGTAAAAATTAAATTTCAAGGGTTTAATTTTGAAAAGTAAATTATCAAGGATTAAGTTTTTAAAATCCTAAAAGTTTAAAATGTGAAAAGATATATGGGAATGGGAAATTTAAGAATTAAAAAAAAAAAGGAGAGGGAACTTATTTAGAAAGGATATATTTTATGAAATGTCAAAATTTGGTTTGGCGCCTTCCTTTCATCATTCCCTCCCCTTCCTTAGCCTCACTTAGCCAAACCTAATTTTTTTTCTCTCTTTCTCATGGTCCTCCTACTTACGATCCCTAGCCTCGACTGACTTCTCAAGCCCTTCTTATCATGGATGTTATTGGAAGTATGAGACCTGCCCTAGCTATGATTCTAATTCACGCAGTCCATCCGAGCATCTCCGCCACCAGAATCCATCGTGAAGAGCCAGAGGAACGTTATTCTAATTGCCGCTGCACTTGTTTGGCTTCGATTTGTAGCCAATTTGAAAGGTTTTATCTTTATCCCATTTATTTCTAGATATGCGAATATTTAAGAGTAAGACTAGAGGTGTATTTGATGTTGAAAATTGTGGCTGGAGTGTGAAGGGAGGCACAAATTAGATTAATTTACAAGGATGGGGCTAGCAGAAAGGCGATTGAAGATAGGGGATGTGTATAGAATAGGGTTGGTTTTGCTTTCTATTTGATAAACGCAGGGAAAGGTCAGAGACTCTATGTTTCAGCATTGAACCATCTGGACGATTGGGATTGGGTGCTTTGCAGGTACCTAGCTTTTGTTGGTTTTAGATTTAATAGCATATGAATAATTAATTAAATTGTTGTTTGTAAAACTTGCAGTATTTCTTCATTAGTGGAGGAACTTACCCGACATCTGCTTTTGCTGGTTTTGAGCTAGAAAAACTCTCCACTTTAATGTAAGCAAACATGAATCTCTTCAGTCTTTCTTGCACTAGTAATGAAGCAACATCTATAATTAACTAGGGGTGTATAACAATTTGTTACAGGTTGAATAGAACCTGAACTTTTATAATTGTTTTCAATTGAGTCCCTAGTGCTCTGCACCATTTACCTAGTTGAACAAAAAATAAGTAAATCACTATCTACCATCAATTATAATGGTATTATTTATGCTACTTTGATATAAGAATAAGAACCAAGCTTTTGAGCTGCAAACTAAATATGTTGCACTAAAATTATATGAACCTAAAATTTGAAACACAAAGAACAATATGAACCAGAAATTATATAAAAGAATAATGAAAATATAATTATTGAAGAAAGACGTCTCCTATTTACTTTATCATGCATATCACTTGCTTACTAGTCCAATAAAAAAAGCTGAAGTAATTATAGTTCAACTTGGACAGGATGTTCAATTATATTCCTCAGTTCTAGCACTTTTCAATTTCTAAAGGTTTGAAAGAGGTGCCTTACATACAAGTCTAATAGAAACATCTATCAAATCATTAAGTATACTAATGATGTTTTGAAAATGCGCTCCTTATATAGCTAGATAGTATCTTTTTGATTGGGTTACGATTCTTTAGAAGAGTTCCTTGAATACTTTTCTCTCAAAACAATCAACATGTTGGAGTTAATGATAACAAGTTTTTCTTTGTTTTGATTTTATAAGATATTTATCATTGTAAACTGGTGGGTCTCCTTCTCATTTTCTTGACAGAAAGCTTTGGATCTTCACATCTTTATAGCTTGAATTTATTTACAAATTGTCGGTTATATGTTAGCGTTAGTTGTGATACAAGATTTACCTTATTTTATGGAGCAACACATGAAAAACATTATTCTTCCTGGAAAAATCTTCCTGCTAAAATAATGATGTTCTGTAAGTTGTTTCAAACACATTGCATATGCAGTAATACTTAAGCTAGAGAAAACTTGTATCTATTTATTTGACAGAATTAGAACTTAATAAAGAAATTAATGCTCTTATGCTTATTGAACATGAGGATTCTTTCGAAATGGCTCCAAGCATATTTTAGGTTCATGATCTTTAGTTGGCCTATTGGTAATGGGGTCTCTGTTATTCAATCAAGCTTATTTTGTATTTTTTACATGTAGTCTTTGTTATTCAAACACTTCAGCAACACCTTGTCAATTGATCCATTATTTTGGACAGCGTATGAGGAACATTGCATGTTAGATCAGTGTTGTAAGAAATATGCAATTTGGGATATTATAGATACATTGCACTTATTTGTTGAACTTCTAGTGGTATAATGAGTGTAGAATTCCACAAGTTTAAAAAATAATTCAAGAGGAGATATCCAAGTTTCTTTACAAATATATACTAATGGAAATGGAAATGAGAATATGGTAAGTTTCTGCTGTTGTGATATATTCATGAGGCTGAATTTGATGGTAAATACTCGTTGAGAGTTGTTACAGGAGATTGTCTTCATTGATTCCCATTTTTTTTCGTAATTTGTTTACTCCTATTTTGTATCCATTTGTGACTTCTTTATACTGTCAATTTTTGTTTGTGAGGATACTGTGAATAAAGTATAGTCCTTCATGCAAATTAATTTGACATCAAGAACTAGAGCCTTATAAACATAATATAGATTAATTTGATTTTGGATTTATACGATGAACCCTATCCAGCTGCTATTTTTAGTAGAGCAACTGTTGGTTATGTTCAAAACTATTACTTCAGTAATGACCTGAAATACTTGCAGACAATTTATGAGGATCAAAGTTCAGGAGATAATAAGGAACTATCTTGGACAATGAGGATGTGAAATTCAAGGATTTGTAGGAGCACAATCTTAGATATATTTCTCAAAATTCAAGAAAAATATTTTTGTCTCAGGATGTTGGTACTTACCTAGTTGTTTTAATAAAGAGTAATGATGTTATAGAAGTAATTAGGTGTCTAGAGAATAGCAATCCAATTGGTAAAGCAGTTGTCAACCGCAGACTTCATCGTCTTTCAGCTGCCTCAACTGCTCATTTTACAGTAGTCAAAAGGCCTGCGAAATCAAACTTGTCAATCGCGAACCCTGCGGAGATGCCCCCATTGATTTGATAAGACTGAATCCAGAAATGATGAGATAGATAAGTGAGGAGACAATCTTTCTCCTTAAATGAGAGCCAAATTGGAAAGTGAGATTAAATGCCCTCTGAAAAAGGTGAGCTCCCTGTCTACTTCTTCCTCTTCTTAGCTTATTCTAATTTGAATAAATAGTGAATGAGCTTTATTAATATTTTCTCATTGTTAAGAATCCATCTTGTCTCCTATCTAAATTCCTTCTTCATGAGAATCAAATCAGTCGGTCTAAACTGCTGTTATTATAATTATCGCTTGAGAAAGTACAAAATTGAGCTAAATTAAAAATTGATTTAATTTGGTTTTTAAATATTAAGTTTTAACATATATACATGCCTCAGCGTCATATATGGTTTTTAAATATTAAGTTTTGTGTCCTTGCTAGCTAGGATGTAGAGACATATATGGTGCTTGATGTTGCTTCCCAATGTTTTCATTTGGCCGATGGATATGTTAGATAAGAAAGATAAGAAATCAACTTTAAGAAGAAACGGATAAGATAATGAACCAAAAACTCTTATGGATGATGAGCAAATTGGGAGAAGCTACTCCCAATTTCAAAGTTGATGTGGAAGACATTTCTAGTGGCATATCAAGTGAAAGTGACAACATTGCAATCTTCTAAAGATGGTGCTCCATATAAGGAGATGGAATGATAAGTTATATTATGTTTGTAGGATATTGTAATACTTTTAGTTTTATTTGGATCATATGACAATGGTAAATTCTGTTGTTTACATATTGACTTATTATTGTTGTCCATACAATTAAGGATATTGTTATGCTATTATTTAAATTAAATTAAAAATGACTTTTAAATTTTTTGGGTTGCATAAGTTAAAAATGTGTACAATATATTAAGGTCTTATATTAAAAAGTGTTACATTGGAAAAAGGGAAAGTGTTGCTATTAATAACATATGTTACATAAATAAAATGTTGCAATAGGATAAAAAAAATCGCTTATAACAAAAAATGTTAAATTAAAAACTGTTGCAATTGTAAATAAAACGTTGCACAGAAAATATATGTTGCATATAAAAGTGTTGCAATAGTCTACAAAAGAGTTGCTTTGAAAGAAATGTGTTTGGATAAAATAGTGTTGCAAAATGTACGAAAGTGTTGCTTATGTTTTTCTGATAATAGTGTTACATCATTATATGATGATGGCAACACTTATAATAGAGTTGCAGTAGGGGAGGAAAAATGTTGCTATAGATATGAATTGTAACACTTATGCTCGAGTTGCTACAAATATGGTAAAGTGTTGCTATAGAGATCTATAGCAACATGAAAAAAAGCAACACAATTTTTTGGTCTAAAGTGTTGCCTATTTATCAAGGGCAACACTTTTATAGCTTAAGGTAACACGTATTGGGTGTTGCAGTAGACCATCTATGGTGTAGTGAAAACTTAATGTTTCTCTAGATTAATTACTTTAGCCGGACCAAGGTAAAGTAATTAATTGAGAGTTTAGAATCAATCTCGAGAATCTATTAGTTAATAAGAAAATTCGTCATCTTAAAAAGGATAAAACAACTTAAAAAATGTTAAGTGTTATTACCAAGCAAAGTGGTTAAGTGAAGCTAAAAGCCTAAGTTTCTTCCATTATAAGTAATCTCTCATTTAATTTGTGTAATTTTTATTTCACTTATTAATTAAGTCTTAATTTGGTCACCCAACAAATTCTACCTTTCGATTGTTTAAATAATAGATAGTAAGCAAAAAGATTAGTACTTATAATAACCATCATCGTGGGAACGATACTATACTTTCACTTTATTACTTGATACATGATTAAGGTGCACTTGCCTTCATATGCATGTATACGTAAAATACGCATTAGACTTCATGGCTCAACCAAAAGGAAGTTTCATAGCATCCCGTGGAGTATTTTCGCATAAAAATATAGAGGCCAGATCTCGAGACTAGATCCTATCATTTCAATTGTCTCATCCTTAGTCCAACGAAACAAAAAAAATGAAATTACACAAAAACGACAGATTTTCGGAATAAAGTTTATGTTACTGAATATATAAGAAAAATAAAAAGAAAGTGAAATGAATGATTGTGGCACCTCAGAAAAACTTGTACTATGGTTTTTTTTTTAAATGATAAGGAATCAGTTTAACAGAGTGTCTTTGCTCTCTGAAAATTTCACCCTCAAACCCTACCATTTCCCTGTATTTATAGAGGAGAAATAGAGCTTCAAGGGTAAAATCAACTTCAATGAAATATTAACTCGGGTTTTAGAATGAACTTCGAAAAAAGAAGAAAAAAAAATTCTCTTTTTATTTACATTTTTTATATATTTTTTAAAATAATGAAATCGTTATAAAAGTGTTCATTAATTTGGGACCGAAAAATAAGCGATTTAAACTCCCAAAAATCATAACGAACGACCCTTTGAATAAAAAAATTAAAAAACAAGGTATTCTTTGACTATGTATTTTTTTAACTTAATTTTAAAAGTCATCCGCCTAAAAAAAAATTAGTGACTGATTATGTGACTCGATCTTTAGTCATTTTCAATGGTTTTCATTATAGGTTCCAGCTCCATTATCTACAGCTGATCCCACTTTATCATGCGTTGTGAATTGTGTGCACTTTTGAAATAAAAACTGACTTTAAAATTTTCCAAAAACAATTATTTGACCCTAGTTTGAAGAAGTTTAATGAAAATGTGTAGCAATATAATCAAAATATGATAACGTGCTAAAGAGTAATGTTGCACGGATCTGGAGCGAACAGAGATTTTCAATTAAGACTCTTACTTTTCATACCACTTAAGATAAAAAAAAAGATTTTTAGTTATCATGCCACTTTCCATGGATTAGAAACACAAACAAGAGATTTTTACTTTTCATACCACTTCCCATAAATTGGAAATGGAAAAATGTAAATCTTTACTTTTCATACTACTCTCCATGAATTAGAAAGGCAAAAAACGTAAAAATTTTACTTTTCTTACAAATCGCCATGCATTGGAAAAGCAAAAAGATAAAAAAAAAATGTTACTTTTCATACCATTGTCCATAAATTGAATGCAAAAAGGAAAATTCTTTACTTTTCATGCCACTCTCCATGAATTGGAAAGGCAAAAGGTAAATCTTTACTTTTCATACCACTCTCCATGAATTGGAAAAGCAAAAAGGTAAATTTTTTACTTTCCATACCACTCTCCATACATTGGAAAGACAAAAAAGATAAAAAAAAATTACTTTTCTTACCACTTTCCATAAATTGGAAAGGCAAAAAGATAAATTTTTTACTTTTCATACCACTCTTTATGAATTGGAAAGGCAAAAGGTAATTTTTTTTTACTTTTCATACTACCCTCTCTGTACACAATCCCTCTAGTAGACTTAAGTAGAGAAGGAATGTTCCCAGCAAGGTGGGCCAATAGTTCCTCTCCCTAGTGAAGGTCGGGACCAAACCCACCAAAAAATCACATACAACCTTCTTCTTAGCTGACAAAGGAATCAAATCGTGCCACATGGCTTTATTTACAGGGTTGGAGTTGTAGGAAGACTAAAAGGAAATCCATCCGAATATAAAGCCCCTCTTTAAAGGCTTCCCCTCTTCATCCTTCACAAGAAAGATCTAGAACCATAAAGGTTTAACATTCTTATTGCTAGAAGAGTCATCTTGAGGGTAATTTGGATATCCACATAGAATCGTCATTCTGCCTCATGGCATGAGTCCATATATGGCGAAACAAGCACCCAGTCAGCTTGATGCCCACATCGTCACATACTTTCGCCAGCCCTAACAAATCTATCCATCCATTCTGGGAGAGCTGGGCAAGACAAATGTCAAACTCGTTCAGCATATTAAGGATACCTGATGAAAAAGGAAGACGAACTCCATTCTCCAAAAAAATCTTATAAAACCCAGGTACTATTGAAACTCAATTTGATGAAGTTTTGATTATGACAAAAATTACAATTAAAAAAATAGATCCCTTAAGTTATTAAAATCGAGAATCAATATAATGTCCTTAGGTACTAACAATTTTATTTAAGTGATTCATATTGAATAAGGCATTATAGGCTAAATAGAAAAGATAGCTAAAAGGAATTAAAAGAATTAAAGGCCCAACCATAAAGCCCAGAATTGGAACCAGAAGCCTATGTTGAAAGTCGGGCAGAAGAATTTCCCAAACCGGAAAATTTTTTAGAACACATAAGAATATTAGAAACCCATCTCTCTCTGCTATCATCGATATGGAAAAGCCCAATCTGCAGCCTACGGAAGCAGAACTCAGAAGACTATCATTGGTCGTAATTCTCAATGTTCAATTGTCCTTTAAAGAAAGAAATGTCTAGTTTCCTTAAATGGAAAAATGGGCGCAATAGTTAGAAGCTCTAGAGAAGGTCAGAAGTTGTTTCTTCTTAACATCCATCTTCTGATTTAAATGACTAGTTTGAATGATGCACCTGTAAAAGCTAAGTCCAAGCTCCAAATTCATCACTGATCATCAAGCATATACGAGATATATTTTAAAGTGAAAAACAGAGCAAAGAGTAAAAACACAAAGCAAGTTTATATCTATGTAATCAATTTGAGAGAGATAACTTCAAACACATTTGTACTATAAGATCGTAATCCTTTCGATTGTAAAAGCAGCAGTGTTTTTGTTGCTTCGGTCATAGGCAACAAAGAGTGATTTAGTTGAGTGTTGTAGTAAATGAAGGCACTTTACTCAAGCTTAGACTACTTTGTAAAAGGTTTGTGCTCTACCTTCGAAAGAGTTATGTAATGGATTAAAACTCAAAAAAAGGTATTTTGACGATTGGACGTAGGTAAAAGACCGAACTAGTTTAAATCTGTCGAGTAACTTCTTTCCCTTTTATCACTTTTTACCTCTACTGAATATTGCATGATCATATATTTATCTCACATTAACACTCTGAATATTCAGTGCATTACTGGGTCTTCTAATGTGGAGACTACTCAGCTTTCCCAAGTAACTCAGCTTCTAAACGAAGTTAAGGGATTTAAGGACTTGCTGAGTATCATCATCTCCTATCAAACACAGCAAGCTAAGCAGGATTCCATCGCCAAGCTGGCTGAGATCCAGCTGACAACTGTGCAACACTTAAACGCTCTACAACAGCAAGTACAGAACTTGTCAGCTGTGAACCCTGGATATGCAAGTTCTGATGAAGTAAAGATGCTCTCTGGTCAGCTTCACACCGAGCAACTCAAGACCAATGAGCAAATGGTTTCTTACAGTGCTCAGTGGAGCAAATTGGTGAAGTTGTTCGATTGCTGAATCTGAACAAGCAGGAGATGGACACTGACGCAATGAAACAAAACGAGATGATGTCTATCACAAGAAAAACCTTCAATCACATACGTCACACAAATGTTCAGCGTCAGTACTTAGACACCTACTTACTCAAAACCTTTCATCAAGTCATTGCTGGACTGACTGACGCGCTTATATGGATTGGTAAGTCTGAAGCTTTCATCGTCAGTATGATCAGCGCTGCCGCACTCAATATACCTGATGAAGTCTCAAATCAGGGAGTTGCCATTTTTGATGGTGTCAATGAAAGTGCTGACCGACTTAAAGCGCTGTCCAACGAACTAACCAGGGCCGTCTTAACCGACAGCTTTAGGATTCCTCCTGCCGATGCTGACAAAACGGGGGAGAAAGAACAAGCGAGAACACAACCAAAAACACAGCATGGATCTAGTCAATCCCAACAAAAGAAAAAGAAATAGATATAGGCTAGCTCAGTATAGACTAAGTATGATGTAATCTATATGCCTTGTCTTTAAGTTTTGTTTGTAAACACTGACTACGGATTTCAATATATCATACCTGCATCTTTCATTCTATTCCTGAGTTATGATATATGTTGCTGTGTACTGAGTCATTATGTATCTTCAATTAAATCAGCTATGTTTAATACTTATGAAACTTATTGATTGAATCAAATGCTGATAACATGTTTGACATTGACCTATGTGTTTATAAAACATTGTCTTTTAAAAACTATTTGAACAACAAATTACTCAGCGCACTCTAAATGATTAAACCTTCCGCTTAATACTGAGTAAATAGAATATGTTACATAAGCTGACCTATATCTGAAAACTGACCTTAGACTTACTCGATTAAACCTTTAAATGTTTAGAGTAAAACTAAGTCAGTAGCTCAACCCTGACGGGGGAGTTTGCTAAGTTATAATAGGTCAACTATCATGGGGGAGCTCAATGCTGAGTTCCTCGCTGAATAGTTTTGCCAACATCAAAATGGGGGAGTTTGTTGAAACACCTTTCCACATAATTTTGATTTGACAAAATTGTTTAAGTATAATTGAAATACATATTCTAAACACACTAAGTTTAAATGCTTTGATTTATTCTACTAATGTGTTTGTTCAATGTTGAGTTAAATTGTTTAAAAGACACAAGAATCAAAAGGCCCAAGCCCAAGTCAAACAACACTAGACAACTCGGCCCGCGTTTATCAAAACGATGTCGATGTGTACAAAACGCAACTCAGCAAGAGAAGGATCTAGAAGACCTTCAGGGAACAACTTCGGAACGAAGCTACTGAGTTGATTCGACAAAGCGTACAAGACAGCAGCTGGCTAAGGAAAACTTCCAGACAAAGTATTTCTACTTTGGGTAAAGTTCAAATGACACAGTATGCTGTCTAGTTGACTTTACCATAAAAGGAGAGACATTCTGCTGAGCTGACCAAAAGCTAAACGAGGACAAAAGATACACAAATCTGATTGGCCGAGAGCTCTGAGCAAGTCAGGATGACAACGACAGGAAGCCGTTTCCCTCCAACGGTTATTTCGAAATTCGAAATGACCGATGCCTCAAGACGTCTCTATAAATAGTGCCATCAAAAGCTTCATTCGACACAGAACTTGATCAAGCCATTACGCTGACCAAATTTCTACACAAGTTCTGCAAGCAAGAAGCAAAGCAATCTTACACTACATTTCATATATTTGTGTAAAAGTCTAGAGTGATTATTCAATCATCTAAGGTGTCTTAGCAATCATTGTTTAGGACAAACACCTATCATTTCTAGAGATTAGAAAGGAGAGGCTGAGTACTCGGTTATAGTACTCAGCGAGAGATTAGGATTGAGTAGAGGTATAGAGGAAGGTACTCTTGTTATACTCAGTTGCTAAGATTGTAAAAGGTTTGAGGCTCTACCTTTAAAGAGCTCAGTAGAGGATTCGAAATCTCAGAACGTGTTCCGGGGACAGGACGTAGGCTTAGAAGAAGCCGAACCTGGATAAATCTGCTGAGTAACGTATTTCTTACCTTAAACTCCTTATATATATTGCTTGCTTAAATAACCAAAAACTAACCAAGTAAAGAGGTCAAGCTGAGTTGTACGCATCGAACATCTGAGCTCAGGAATAGACTTTAAGTGCTATCTCTTGACTCAAGTCAAGAAACTGACCTAGTCACCAGTTGACTAAGCCAGTATCTTGCTGATTACTCAGCGCCGCTGTTAAAACCTTTTCTCTTGAGAAACAAAGTCTGCCCTAAATCTTTAAAAAGTTTAAATAGTTCCTAACCCCCCCTTGGAACTATACTTGTAACGTTATAAGGGACCAACACACTATGCATTTGTGGCCACCAAAACTCACTTTGGAGGATTTTTGCCACTGTCCTATATGGCCCAAAGTGGCCGCCTGGTTCCCTAGAGTGGCACATGTTAATCACTGACTCTACCTCCTCCTCAGGTATACATCTCCTAATCATGCCATCGGTGCAGAATCGAAATAAATAAGGTTCTTCCCAAAAATATTGTTTGCTTTCAAACAAAAACTTACGTCTTTTGGTTGCATCTAAATCAAGAGGACTTTGTAGTTCGTGATATCTGCAAACCAGGGGAGAGTTTTTACCGAATACAACGTTTCGTCCGGAAATACCTCATTGATTGCCTCATGCTCTAAGGATTGCTGACCTGACTCTAACCTGGATAGGTGGTCCGCTATCACGTTTTCCACTCCTTTCTTGTCTCTGATCTCGATGTCAAATTCTTGGAGTAGTAAGATCCAACGAATCAGCCTAGGTTTTGCATCTTGCTTGCTCATCAAATATCTTAAAGCTGCATGGTCAGTAAAAACAATTACCTTAGATAGCACCAAATAAGATCTAAATTTGTCAAAGGCAAAAACTACGGCTAGCAATTCCTTTTCAGTTATTGAATAATTCTGTTGTGCATCATTTAAGGTTTTGCTAGCATAGAAGATTGGGCGAAAAAGTTTGTCTACCCTCTGCCCAAGACAGGCTCCTACAGCCAGATCACTGGCATTGCACATTAACTCAAAGGGAAGGGACCAATCCGGGCTTACCATAATAGGTGCTTCGATTAATTTCTTTTTCAGCAATTTAAATGCAGACATACATTCTTCATTGAAATTAAAATCAGCATCTTTCAGTAATAATTGAGTGAGGGGTTTAGTGATTTTTGAAAAGTCCTTTATGAACTTTCTATAAAACCCCGCATGTCCTAAAAAGCTCCTAACCAATTTTACACTGGTAGGAGGAGGCAGTTTTTCAATCACCTCAATTTTTGCCGGATCGACCTCGATCCCCCTTCCCGACACCTTGTGTCCTAACACTATGCAGTTTTGGACCATAAACTGGCACTTTTCCCAATTGAGTGCCAAGTTTTTATCTTCACAACGTTCTAAGACTCGGTCCAAGTTTTCAAGACATTGGTCGAAAGTAGGTCCCACAACATTAAAATCATCCATGAAAATTTCTAGGAACTCTTCGACCATGTCAGAAAACATAGCCATCATACAGCGTTGGAATGTGGCAGGGGCATTACATAATCTGAAAGGCATCCGTCTATATGCGAAAGTTCCATAGGGACAAGTGAACGTGGTTTTCTCTTGGTCCAAAGGGTCCACAGGAATTTGCATATAACCGGATAGCCCATCTAAAGTACAGAAAAATTCGTGCCCTGCCAACCGTTCCAACATTTGATCAATAAATGGTAAAGGAAAGTGGTCTTTACGGGTGGCCTCGTTTAATTTCCTATAATCTATGCATACACGCCAACCCGTAACCTTTCTAGTTGGGATTAATTCCCCTTTTTCATTTTCCATTACTGTTGTTCCCCCATTTTTGGGCACGCATTGAACCGGGCTTACCCATTGGCTATCAAAAATTGGAAAGATGATACCTGCGTCGAGGAGTTTTATAACCTCGGCTTTTACCACCTCTTTCATGTTAGGGTTGAGCCGTCGTTGAGGTTGGGCAGATGGCTTAATCTCTTCCTCAAGGAAAATCCTATGCGTGCAAATTTTGGGGTCGATGCCTTTGATGTCGTGGATTGACCATCCAAAGGCCCCTTTATGTTGCATCAGCACCTCCACCAATCTTTCTTCCTGTTCAACTATCAACAAAGAAGAAATGATAACGGGTAAATCTGTGGGAGGTTGAAGAAAAACATATTTCAGATTGTTGGGCAAGGGCTTAAGCTCCAATTCTGGAGGTTCCTCTAGCGAGGTTTTGGGTTTAGGTTTGATCTCACGATCAAGGTCCTCTTTTCGACCCTTGACCCAATAACATTTTTCAGGTGGGAGGTCTTCAAATGGTTCATTCGAGTTTTCACATTCCTCACCACCTAGACCGAGTTCTAAAGAGGTATTTCTTATGTTAAGGTCAACTTCCTCAATACATTCATCTATTAGTGCATCCACAAAATTACAACTATTGGAACGCTCTTGAGGAAATTTCATAGACTCGTAAACGTTAAATGTTACATCTTCGTCCTGCACCCTTAGGACCAATTTACCTCCGTGGACATCTATCAGTGTCCTACCGGTTGCAAGGAACGGTCTCCCAAGAAGAATGGGAACGGAGTCATCTTCTTCCATGTCGAGGACCACAAAATCGACTGGGAAGATCAGTTTGCCCACCTTTACCAATACATCTTCAACTATGCCTCTAGGCCGTGCGATTGACCTGTCCGCTAGCTGCAGTGTCATGTTTGTTGGTTTAGGCTCTCCGAGTCCCAATTTCCTGAAAATTGATAAGGGCATAAGATTAATACTTGCTCCTAAATCACATAATGCCCTATCTATGTGCATGTTGCCTATCCTACACGGGATGGTAAAGCTCCCTTGATCTTTAAGCTTGGGGGGCAATTTATGAGTGATTATGGCCGAGCATTGTTCTGTTAAAGCCACTATCTCATTCTCCCTAAACTTTTTCTTTTTTGACAACATGTCTTTAAGAAATTTTGCATAGTTCGACATTTCCTCTAGTGCTTCCATTAATGGAATATTGATTTCTAATCTACTAAGGATTTCCGAAAACCGAGCAAATTTCTTATCTAAGTTGGCCTTTTTCTGTTTCTGAGGGAATGGCAGTTTTGGTACATAAGGCCTAACTACTTTTTCTACAGCTACTTCAGGAGCTGGAGTTTCAGATACGGGACCGGGGTTGCTTACCACTTCCGGTCCCTACTTACCTGCGGCGATGGTTGTGTTTGCGATTGAGGTGCCACGAGTGTGTCCACTTCCTTGCCGCTCCTTAGGGTGATGGCTTGAACCGTTTCCTCTTATGAGAGGAAAGCCTCTTGGCATTCCCTTTCTTCCTGTCTGATTGCGGCGAGTTGGTTGCTCAGGGTCCTACATGCCTCCTCGTTGGCTGCTAGTCGGACGCATATCTCTCTTAAGAGGGTCATTATTCCTTCTGAACACTCTGTTTGCCTGCCATAAAAATCAAAATTAGAAGGGGGACATGGAAGGGTATCCATAGGTGCCACGTAGGGCGCCGGTGGATATCGTGTATGCTCTTGATCGTAAAAGTTGTAAGTTGGGGATTCAGAATTATACCTAATTACCCAAATAACTTACATTCTCACCTCTAGGTACGTAGTAGCTGACGTGGCATACCTCATCGGGGTGATTCTGGCCACATCCTACGCAAAATGGTGTCCTTGGTTGGCTAGTACGGCTATACGAAGCCACAAGAAAATCCATTTTTGTGTTGAGATCGTTCATGGACGGGTTTGGAGCTCTATTGTCCATAACTGCTGGAAGAACGATTTTATAAGTACAAGTAATGTTACAGAAATGAAGTAATTGTATATCAACAAGTATTTGTATATGCAAGTATAAACAAGTATAAATAAACAAGTATAGATGTTATAAACAAAGGATATTTACAATGAATGCCTAAACTAACAAATCGACCTTTGGTTCGATGTTGCAGAAGAAATAAATCCCCGGCAACGGCGCCAAAAACTTGATGCGCCTTCCGTAAAGAAGACTCACTAAGGGATAAGTGTACCCCGTCGTTATCAAGTAATAAATTTCTGGAAAAGTCCAGGTATCGTCCACAGGATTTATTTCTGCAAGTATCGAATTACTTAGTTTCAGGTGTTATCTAGGCTTAGGGGGTTTTGAGTTTGGTTTTTCTAAGTTAATCTACTCCTAGGTTGAATTATACTACTCCTAGCTAAATTATCTGATTCTAACTAAGTTATTCTACGCCTAATTAAGTTACTCTACCCCTAATTAAGTTAAACTACTCCTAATTGATCTTTTACCAATGCAATTACCCGAAGGAACATGAAAGGATACGATGATAATGAAAATAGGTTGTTTATACAACGGATTTAAAACCTAATCTAAGTCACTTGTGTCCGAGGCGATTAACCCGACCTATCCTCCTAAAGTCCCTAGTTCGTGATTCCCTTGTAAGGCCAAAACTAGCTCTAAGGCTCAACAATTTGGGCTTAATCTTCTATAGGGTCGTCAATCCTATAGGCACTGACTAGGTCAGATTCAGCTCGCAATATGTGCCAACTTAATTTTGGGATTATCGAATGAGTTAAACCAATCAGACAAAGCGTAAGACAAAGATTAAAGCAATAAAACAATTGAAGAAACAAAACTATAATATATATCAAAGATGAAAAGTATTGTCACGAAGTTACAATGAGCCTAGGATTCATAACATGTATCAGAGGCTAGACAGAATATAAAAGAAGAAAAATCCATTTCAGGGAACCTGTCTACCAATGCAGGCGTCTTCCTAGGACTTAAGGATGGAGCTTGAGCAATCCTCGGTGAACGGAGCTTCGGAGGTGTCTTCAATGGAGGTTTGAAGGATATGGAGGAGGTGGAGAGGATTTCTCAAGGTGGAAGCTAAGGACATTACAAAGATAAACGATAACTAATTTACATTGGAAAAATCCTATTTATAGACGCGGCTCGGGCCCTTTTCTTGACCTATTTCGTGTCCTTATACAGGTAGGAAGTCGTGGGGCCGGTCGTGGAGTCGTGGGGGCGGAATTGGTCTTTTTGACCAATTCCCGCAGGTCTGCTCGCCGAGCAAGGCGAGCTGCTCGGCGAGCAGGCACTGCTCATCGCGAGCAGGCGAGCTAGCCTAAATAGGCCAGTTCGTCGAGCAGTCTTGCTCGATATGCCCCCGCGCGGTCACCGAATGCCAAAAAAATGCGTCTTTCGCCCGAACTTATCCCTGCGCATGCACAAAAACTCCAGATAACATTAGTCCAAAGGCTAAATTGACCCGCCAATCGCTTATTTTGAGCAGACGCTTCAATAATGAAAAGTAAATAAAACGTTTCCAATTTCTAACTAACTCACACAAAAGCATTTAAATGCGGGAATTGCTCGCTTATTAACTAAATAACGCTAAAACCCGTCCTAAAACCGTACCCAAAGATAGGGGTTTTTGACCCCTATCAGACGTCCTTTCTCAGTTTCTTAGAATCTGATTGGACCTCAGAGACAAACTTTTGCATAATTTCTACGTTGCTATGCAAAGTTGAGTTGTCTTGAAGAAGATATCGAAGGTCACTCAGTTTGACCTCTTCAATCTCGTCACATCGCCTGCTGAGTGCTCTAACCTTCTTGTTACACTTTTTGACAAGTGTATAGAGGCCACTCAGGGCATTAATCATTTCATTTCTGAGCAGGGGTAGTGATATTACCTCAGTTGAGTGTGCCTCATCGTCAAATGCAATGGAGGGATCAGCATGCTCAGAAACACAAGGCTCAGCAAGCTCATCTGCCATGAAGCAGATCTTTGCTGACTCAGTGGCATCGTCTCCTGATGATGATGACTCATCACTATCACTCCAGGTTGCCACCATTGCCTTCTTGCTGTTCTTCTTTTCCTTCCTTAAGGTAGGACAACTTGATTTGATATGGCCAGTTTGATGACATTCAAAGCATGTGATTGGCTTTGAGCTGTCCTTCTTGTACTTGCTGTCGCTGGACTCAGCTTTGTACTCATCAAACTTCTTGTAAGGCTTCTTTGAGTACTTGTCATTCTTTCTGAACAGCCTTTTCATTTTTCTAGTGAACATGGCCATCTCTTCATCGTCTATTGAGCTCCCGTTAGTGGAGTCAGCTTTCATGATAAGAGACTTTTGCTTCTTGTCTTCAGACTTCTCCTTCACCTCAAAGTTCTTCATTGAGATCTCATGGGTCAGCAGCGAGCTAATGAGTTCATCATACTTGTAGGTGGTTAAGTCTTGAGCTTCCTCAACAGCATTTTTCTTGGCTTGCCAGCTTTTAGGAAGACTCCTCAGTATCTTCTTGACTTGCTCTTCCTTAGTAAAGATCTTGCCAAGTCTCTTGAGCTCGTTGATAATGTTTGTGAACCTTAAGCTCATCTCAGAGATTCCTTCATCATCATTCATTTCAAATAGCTCGTACAACCTCATGTGCTGGTTCACCTTGGACTCCTTAACTTTGTTGGTTCCTTCGTAGGTGACCTTCAGTTTCTTCCAGATCTCCTGCGCTGACTCACAACCTGAAATTTTGTTGTACTCTGCAGCATCTAACGCATAGTGAAGCATGTTTATAGCCGAAGCATGATTTTGTAGCTTCTTGAGATCATCTTCTGTCCATTTAGTCTCAGCTTTAACAACCGTTTGGCCATCAATAGTTTCAACAGGAACAAATGGGCCTTGGACTATAGAAAGCCATGCACTCATATTTGTTGCCTGAATGAAATTTTTCATTCTGTTCTTCCAAAAGGTATAGTTAGACCCAAAGAACAGAGGAGGCCGAGTAATGGACAGTCCCTCAGGTAGAATCTGAGTTGTCTGATTTCCTGGGAGGAAACGAGTGCTGTTCTCAGCCATTGTGGGGATCAGCTCAAGATAGTTATATCTTGCTCAGTGAGCTTTTAAGCTCTGATACCACTTGTTGGTCCCTTATAACGTGACAAGGTTAGTTCCAAGGGAGGGATAGGAACTATTTAAAATTTTGTCCGTTAGGGCTGACTTCTTTTCTTAAGAAAAGGTTTACACAGCGGCGCTAAGTAATTCTAAGACACAAGCTTAGTCAACTTGTGACTAAGTCTGTTTCTTTCCTTGAGTCAGGAGATAACACTTAGAGTCTATTCCTGAACTCAGCTTCTTAGTGCACTCAACTCAGCGTGAGTTCGTTACTTAGTCGGTTTTATAGCAAGCAATATATAAAGGAGTTTAAGGGTTAGAAATATGTTACTCAGCAGACATATCCTGGTTCGGCCTCTCCGCCTACGTCCAGTCCTCGAAACTCATTCTGAGCTTTTTGAATTCTCTACTGAGCTCTTTAAAGGTAGAGCACGAAACCTTTTACAATAGAAGCTGAGTATACAAGAGTACCTTCCTCTATACCTCTACTCACTCCTATAACTACCGCTGAGTACTATAACCGAGTACTCAGCCTCTCCTTTCTATTCTTCTAGAAATGATAAAGTGTTTGTCCTAAACAACAATTGCTAAGACACTTTAGATGATTGAAATCACTCTAGACTTTTACACAATAATTGAAAATTGGTGTAAGATTTTTGCTTTGCTTTTCTCACAGAACTTCGAGTATGAATTTGGTCAGCGTTTCGACTGATTGAAGATCTGCATCGATTAAAGCAAATGAGAGGCCTTTATATAGTGACACTTCAAGAACCGGTAATTTCGAAATAACCGTTGGAGGCAAACAGCTTCCTGTCGTTGTCACTCTAGACGTGCTCAGTGTCATTGGCCAATGAGATTCTTGCATCTTCTGTCCACGGCAGTGCTCGGCAGCTTTTCGTCTGATAAACAAAATGTTTTGACATATTTGGCAAAGTCTTCTAGACAGCTTCCTGCGCCTTCTGAACTTTACCCAAAGTAGAAATACTTTGTCTAGAAGTTGGTTCTTGTCTGCCGCTGACTTGTACTTCTTGTCGTTCCACTCAACAGTTTCATCTCTAAGCAATTGAGAGAAGGCTTCTCGATCCTTCTTCAAGCTGAGCTTGTGCTTTGTACAAAATGACCGCGTTTTGAAATCTTGGGCCGTGAGGTCTTGATGTGTTGACTTGGGCTTGACTTCCACTTATGGGCTTTTAGACTTTATATCTTAATGTCTTATAAATCAATAAACTCAACATTGAACAAACACATTAGTGTGAATAAATCAAAGCATTTAAATTTAATGTGTTAGAATATTTTTTATCAATTACTTAAATAATTTTGTCAAATCAAAATCATGTGGAAAGGTGTTTCAACAATGAGTACATCTCATCTTAAAACAAGACTGTTGATGTGTGGTTCGTCTAGCTGTGTTTACGGATGTAGTGTGATATGAGTGTGCTATGGGACTATGGATGTGGTCTTTCTAATTGCTCTAAATTGACTAGACGTCACTACTTAGGGGCAAGTGTACCCCCGTCGTATCAAGTAATAATCCGGTTAAGACCGGGTATCGAATCCACGGGATTTATAACTACAAGTATTAGACGACTCGGTTTCGTATGTTATTTAAGCGGTAATTACTTTGGGGTTAAGTAAGACACAACTACACACTATTCCTCACTATTGGCGACACAGATTTATGTAGCTAAAACTCTATGAAGTGGGATGAATAGGATAAGTTATAACCATGATAAATAATGACTCTAAATGTATACGGATAATAGTTTACTCTTGCAAAGACGACCAAGTGTAGTAGAACCGACCCGTGAAGCACTTAGACTACGTGATTCCTAGTCAATGCGTGTCTAATGCGGGGGAATTAGAAACTAGGGCCCGTAAGTTCCGTGGCTTGTCAATTCCTACGGTTTCCGGTTTGTCACTTCCGGTAAGGCAACACCTATATAACTCCCTAAAGATAGCCCGAATGGCGACGGTAATCGCGTTCTCCTACACAATAATCAATTATCAATATCAAAACAAGCAATAAACATTAACACATAAAGGGAAATAGAGATTATAAATCATAAATTATAAATATGGAAAGTGATTAGATGAAATACAACCAAGCCTAGTACATAGGAAGAGTACAAGCTAATTAGCAAGTAAAAAGGGAGAATCCGCCCTTGGAACTAGCTAACCGGACTCAAAGCCGTCTCCTAGGTCGTGGAGGTGGAACTCTCGAGCTTGGTGATGAATGGTGGAACGGAACATCAATGGAACGCCGGAACAACGAACAAGCTCTCGAGGGGGAGAGTTTAACTTACAAAATCTGAATCTAAATTACAAGGAAAGAAAAGAGTATAGTGTAGCTCTCTAGTATCTAAATTGGTGTCAAATGAAGTTCAAGAGCTTCTTATTTATAGACATCAAGCAAGGGCAAGTTTGTAATTTCACAAAGCACAAGTATGGAGCAACATTATTTGGTGCAGAAATCCCATGATACGCCCTGTGTAAATTGGTCTACGCCCCGCGTAAATGCCCATTCCGTCAGAAATCTCCTGCATGTGGACCAATTCATTATCTTGTTGTCTCAAGCACGCCATGCGTAAAGGATTGTACGCCCCGCGTGTTTGAGTCTCTGGAGTTTTTTTGCTTGAATTGGTACTTTTACGCCGTGCGTAGCTAAAGTACGCCCCGCGTAAAAGAGTCTCTGATCTTTTTATGTTGAAGAACCGCCTTTTACGCCCCGCGTATATGGTGGTACGCCCCGCGTAAGGAGAGTTGACTCTGGGAGACAATGCAGTCTGACTTTCAGGATTAGGCCAATTATTGCCGACATGTGTCATATGCCCCGCGTAGAGTGGCATACGCCCCGCGTATGCTGAGTCAGTTCCACATGGCTTCTGCGGATAAGGCAATCATTACCGACACCATGTTTCACGCCCCACGTAGGGGATTATACGCCCCGCGTATGGAGTGGATTTTTGCTCCTTTCTCGTACCTAAAATACAAATCTTGAGAGCCGAGTTAGCTTGACGTTTTTATTTCCTAAACTAATAAAAAATGAGGAAAATAAACTGAAAGTACGAGATTTATTTTTATTTCTTTATTTTATCAAAAACACTTTATTTTTGTAATTAAACTTATTTATTTTATCCAAAATTAACCCGTAAATCACGCTAAAAGATAGGGGTAAAATACCCCTATCAAACCTCCTCGGACTTTAAAGTTTTACTTGTCCTCAAGTAAAAGACATCGAAAGACAAGGGATTGAAAAAATTAAGAAACAAACCGAAGGTTGGTTTTGCCAAGTGCGTGATTTCAAAGTTATGGTTTTGTGCAAAGGTTCTGGTAAGTACCTACGCAAACAATTGAGTACGAAACTTGTTTCAAACCTCCATGATCAAGATTTAATAGGCAATATTAACGGGGGTTGATTATCTTTTGAGAACCCGATAGTACCTCACCAAGGGATTTCGCTCTTACGCTCAATTTTAGGTGGGTCGGTGTTTTATCACTCTTCTTTGCACTTACTCGAGATCATGTTGAATTTGCATTTTTATCCGGGTTTTTCCTCCTAAAATATGGTTAGGCAATATTAAAAATGAACCCGGAGGGGGGTTGTAATGTGGGTGGCTTCTTTAGTGGTTAGTTTAAAGAAACTCGAGTTCAAAAATACCGTTTTGTGATTGCACCGTATCATTGCTTATTTTGGCCTTGGCGAATTTTACAAGACGTACTTCAAAATTGCTCGGGTGGAGCTTTGAGAATGCCTTATTTTTTATTGTATCCTTTGTTTTGATAGAGGCACAAAAACAATATTTTGAGAGCTAATGGTGCTCATTTGCTAAGGCCGTGACTTATTTCGGGTAATTCGGGTGCAACTTGATTATGTCAGTAATTGAACAAGAGGAAAAAGGGTTAAATGTTAAGAGGGCATTAACAAAAAAGTTGGTTAATAGGCTCGAGGGGGTTTCCTAATGTTTAATGAAAATGAGAAAAATAAATTAAGAGAAATTAGCCTAAGTGGGTTCGGTTTATTATCTATTGCCTTTTTACTACAATAAGTGTACTTAACCCGGTATTAGATGCAAATTCTATGCGTCGAGTGAAGTCAAAGCTCTCGAAAAATTGTGAAAGAAATAGAGTTCTCGTACGAACTCTTTTAGGCTCAAATATACCTCACAAAGATTCGGGTTTAAATTGTGTACTATCAAGTTTTCGCTAAATTCTCAACTATCCCGTTTTTATTGCCTTTTTAAAGTTCATTATGGAGATAACATTCGGGTTTAAGACTCAATGCCTTAGTTTAGTACTAATCCTAAGTTTTGTACAAATTCCCTAACTTTAAGATCAAGACTAAAATTTCTTAATCGAATCATTCCTTTATGTTCCGACACTTTTATTTTTGATGACAAATAACGGAACTTTAATTAATTTCCGAAGGAGGGATAGCATGTCGGGAAAATTTAAAAGAGTCAATAAATTAGTTTAATTATTTTGTTGTTATTAAATATTTATTTTTGTTTTTGGTAGTGCAAAACAAACGTTAAGTGCGGGGTTGCACGTCCCTCCGCGTTATTTAAAATGACGCCTATTCCAAGGGCGTTGCAAAAAGAAACTAAAACAAAAACAAAAATAAAGCTAAGGAAGGGAAAGAAGAAGACCCTAAGTGGCCAAGGGCCCTACGCGAGGCGTGCCTAGGGGGGCGCTCCGCGTAGGGTGGCGTTTAAATCCTTTATTTGGGTAGAGACTCAAGTACGCGGGGCGCAATAGGGAGGACGCCCCGCGTAAGTCGGTGTTTTTATTCTTGTTGGAGTCAGAGACTTAAATACGCGGGGCGTAATAGGGGACGCCCCGCGTGTTTGAGGTTCTGAACTTTTTTTTGTGTATGAAAATAAGGAGTACGCAGGGCGTACTATGGAGTACGCCCTGCGTGCAGTTATTATAAACAGCAAAAATAAACGCAAAAATAGCACGAAACAGAAACGGAAATTACTAATATATTAGGAAATAAAAAGATAGTACATCAAAACATGAAAACATCAAAACATCAAAAGAAAATGAAAAACAAAAAGAATGGAACTATGGTTGAGGCGGAGGTGGATTGTCATGGAGGTTGAAGTAGGAAGCGAAGGAAGCGGTGAGGGCATCGAAACGAGAGTCGATATGAGCCCGGTCCTCACGTTGTTGTGCCTCAATGTTGTCGAAGCGGGTGTCAAAATGGGCCCGATCACGACGTTGGTTATCCTCCAAGATATCCAACCGAGCGTAAAGGGCATTGAAGTTGTGGAGAGGTGGAGGGCTAAAATTGAGACCCATATCCGAGTCCGAATCCCCTTCCGCATCGGAGTGGGCTGCCCCCGAAGTCTCGCCCGGGCCGGAAGTTGGACGCTTCAAGGTTTTAAATGCATTTTTGTCCAAAGGCCGAGGCATAAGGCGTGGGAGGCGCTCAATGGTATCGGAGCCGAGTTTGGAGAAAGCGAAGATGGTGATGAGGTGGCCGAACCCGAGCTTGGCCCGTTTCCGGATGGGTGTGGTGCAAAGGTGGACGGCCACGTGGTAGGCGAGGTCGTATGTGAGCCCGTTGGCACAACAGTAGAGGGCCAACAGTTCATGTTTGTTGACCTTGGTAGACTCGGATTTCCCCGTGAAGTAGAAGGAGATGAAGCGGTGAAGCAACTGGAGAATAGGGTCACGAATACTAGCCGGGTGGAGGTTAGATACGTGATAGTCATTGGACCCGGTAATGGAGGTCCAAAATTCGGGGGCGGAGACACCGTCGGGCCAATGGGCGACACTAGGCTCCGCTTGATGAGTGAAGTGGGTGCGAAGCCATTGAGTGTCAATGGTGAAGGGGCGGTTGTGGAGGCGAAAGTTGAAGAGCACGGCCCCGGGCACATTATTGGAGGTGAGAGAGGTGAAAAACTCGATGACCAAAGAGGGGTACACATGGTATTGTTTATGGTAGATGTCGTACCATCCGAGGGCACAGAGACGAGCTTCGAAAGGTGTGCCAAGATCGTGTTGATCAAGCACGCTATGGGGGATGTACGGAAGCTCTTGGACTGTGGCCACACAAAGATCTTTGTACCGTTGGGCTTCCTCCTCGGTGAGAAGGTGAAAAGGAGCCCGGTGTTGGCGGGTAAGTGGTGGAGTTCCCTCCCGTTCGGGAGGTGGAGGTGATTGTTGGTTTTGTGCGGAACGGGAGGAACGGGCCCGTGTGGACCATGGGGGGCGTATGTCGGCGGCTCTCTTTCTTGCCATGGCAATGGTGAGGAATGGAGAAGGGTTGAGAGAAGGTGGGAGAAGGTTGGGATAAAGTTGAGATAATAGTGAGGGAAGAAGAAGGAAAAAGAGGAGATATATATAGGGGAAAAGTGGGGAATCCAAGCAAAGCTCGGATTCCCAGAGGGGTACGCAGGGCGTAAAGGGGCCACGCCACGCGTATCCCTCCCCCTGTTGTTTATCTTACGCAAAATCGATGAGATACGCGCGGCGTAAACAGGGTTACGCCACGCGAATCTGACCTCCTGCCCCTTTTTTATGACAAAAAGGGCAGGGACGCGGGGCGTAAATGGGGTTACGCCCCGCGTAAACGGACGGAAGATGAAGGATTTTTGTGGTTTTTTGGTAATTTTCTGTTTTTTTTATTTTTGGATTTATGAGTGTTTAATGATTTTTAATTATATTATGATTTTTAAGTTTTATTTATGAGTTTGTAATTAAGGGGGTAGTTAATGAAAATTTATTATGGAGGGAAGTTAAAGATTTAAATTTGAAATGATGGAATTTGATTGGGTGGAAGAGGAGGTGGAGTGTGGAAGTGGAAAAGGTGTATAAGGAAGAGGAGTGCTGGGAGGTTTGATAGATGGGGAGTTGCCATGTGGAGTTGTGATTCACAACTCCCCGAGGATACGCGCGGCGTACCCTAGGGTACGCCCCCCGTGTCCTCTACGTGGCATTTATTAAAAAGAGCTTGTTTTAGGGAAAGCGTACGCGGGGCGCAAATTCAGGTACGCCGCGCGTAGTGTGTCCTTTATTAAGTAAAAGGGGCAGACACACAACTACGCGGGGCGCAAGGGGTTGTACGCCCCGCGTATTTTAAGGGTTTTGGATTAACGTGGGATTTGTTTTTCTTTTGATTTTTATGAAAATAAAAGAAAATGGGAGAAAATAAAATAAAGTGAAAAGAAATGAAGATGAAAATAAAATAACAATAATGCAAAATAAAGAAGAAAATAAAGTTTATAATACATATAGACAAGTGGTTCGAGGGATTCAAACTGATGCTACGTTTTGAGTCGAAGTAGCTCGACTTTCTTGTATGGCGGCTTATTGCAAGACGTCCGCGTTGGAGCTTGACGGATCCGAACTCCTATTGTTGAGGAGCGTTATCGCTTGTCCAGATTCCCTATTCTTACCCCGCGGATTTTGTTCAGTGTTCGACGGGAGGGTTCCTAGTGGCCTTTCTTGTTGTTGACGGTTTAGGTGGGCCACCTGGCGGCTAAGATCCCTATAAAACACTTCGCTATCGGAAAGACGGGTTAATATGTCCTTCAACAAGGACGTGATCGATTAGTCGTGTACATTGTTGGAAGGTGGAGCGTTTCGATTACCGGGCGCGGCTTGTGATTGCCCGAGCCCGTTTTCCCGAAATTCTTGCTCAAAGCCGGATGGGGGCCTCAACACGTTATTATTGTTGCCATATGATAAGTTCGGGTGTTGGTACCGAGGCCTCCATCCGCTGTTATTATTATTATTATTGTGGTGAGAATAGGAGTTCGGATGGGAATTATACCTTTGGTTACCTCCTATATAACTTACGTTTTCGGCATCGCCGGCGAAGGGGCTACCGATTTGGCAATTAAACGCATCATGGTCTCCACCACAGTGAGTGCACATCAGGACCTGCACACTTTTATTGAGGCTTAATTGGGCGATCAACGAGTCAAGCTTCTTGTTCATTTCAGTTATGGAGCTTTTCGGGGCCTCTTTCTCCACAGCGAATGTCTAGTGTCGCGACGGGCCGACAAGCCGATCCTCTTGCCATTGCACACTTTTCCTTGCGAGCTCATGAATGAGCTCGTAGGCCTCACTAGCTGACTTCTGAAATAGATCCCCACCTGCAGCGGAATCAACAGTCGCACGGTTAGTGGGAGTTAACCCATGGTAAAAAGTGCTTACCAAGTCGTGCTTTGGGATGTCATGGTGGGGGCAGTTTCGGAGCAACTTCCGGAACCTAGCCCAAGCTGCGTGAAGGGCCTCGCATTCCAACTGCCTGAAGGATGTGATATCGGTCCGTAACTTGACTGTTTTGGATGACGGAAAATAGTAGGAAAGGAACTCCTTTTCGAGCTCTTCCCAAGACGTGATGGATCCCGCCTCCAACGAGTGTAGCCATTCCAACGCCTGTCCTGTCAATGAAAAAGGAAACAATTTCAGTCTCACAGCCTCAACGGGAACACCATTTTGCCGAGAGGTATCGGCACACATAAGAAATTTATCCAAATGTTCGTTGGGGTTCTCATGGAGTTCCCCTCTGAATTGACCACATTGTTGTATCAATTGGATCATTCCGGTCTTGATCTCGTATGTGTTGGACGGGATTGTGGGAGCGACAATGCTGTTACGATTTTGGGGACGATGCGGCGCAAGGATCTCCATCATCGAACGTGTATCATTGCCCCCGCGGACGTTGTTCACGTGTGGCCTTTGGTTTCCGTCGGGTTGGTTGACCTCAACGTTGGGGTTTGCCATTCTTTCTCTGCGTAACCTACAAAGAGTACGTTCAATTTCAAGATCAATAGGAATAAGAGAATCACTTTTCGATCGGGTGTGCATAAAGTAAAAGGAAGTATAAAAGGTTTATCAACAAGAAAGAATAGTGTTAGTAAGAGTATATATATAAACAATTTATACAAAAAGAATGCGTAAACTAACAATGAAACGTTTTTGTCTAATCTTGTAGGAAATTATAAATCCCCGGCAACGGCGCCAAAAACTTGATGTGTGGTTCGTCTAGCTGTGTTTACGGATGTAGTGTGATATGAGTGTGCTATGGGACTATGGATGTGGTCTTTCTAATTGCTCTAAATTCACTAGACGTCACTACTTAGGGGCAAGTGTACCCCATCGTATCAAGTAATAATTCGGTTAAGACCGGGTATCGAATCTACGGGATTTATAACTACAAGTATTAGACGACTCGGTTTCGTATGTTATTTAAGCGGTAATTACTTTGGGGTTAAGTAAGACACAACAACACACTATTCATCACTATTGGCGACACAGATTTATGTAGCTAAAACTCTATGAAGTGGGATGAATATGATAAGTTATAACCATGATAAATAATGACTCTAAATGTATACGGATAATAGTTTACTCTTGCAAAGACGACCAAGTGTAGTAGAACCGACCCGTGAAGCACTTAGACTACGTGATTCCTAGTCAAGGCGTGTCTAATGAGGGGAAATTAGAAACTAGGGCCCGTAAGTTCCGTGGCTTGTCAATTCCTACGGTTTCCGGTTTGTCACTTCCGGTAAGGCAACACCTATATAACTCCCTAAAGATAGCCCGAATGGCGGCGGTAATCGCGTTCTCCTACACAATAATCAATTATCAATATCAAAACAAGCAATAAACATTAACACATAAAGGGAAATAGAGATTATAAATCATAAATTATAAATATGGAAAGTGATTAGATGAAATACAACCAAGCCTAGTACATAGGAAGAGTACAAGCTAATTAGCAAGTAAAAAGGGAGAATCCGCCCTTGGAACTAGCTAACCGGACTCAAAGCCGTCTCCTAGGTCGTGGAGGTGGAACTCTCGAGCTTGGTGATGAATGGTGGAACGGAACGTCAATGGAACGCCGGAACAACGAACAAGCTCTCGAGGGGGAGAGTTTAACTTACAAAATCTGAATCTAAATTACAAGGAAAGAAAAGAGTATAGTGTAGCTCTCTAGTATCTAAATTGGTGTCAAATGAAGTTCAAGAGCTTCTTATTTATAGACATCAAGCAAGGGCAAGTTTGTAATTTCACAAAGCACAAGTATGGAGCAACATTATTTGGTGCAGAAATCCCATGATACGCCCCGCGTAAATTGGTCTACGCCCCGCGTAAATGCCCATTCCGTCAAAAATCTCCTGCATGTGGACCAATTCGTTGTCTTGTTATCTCAAGCACGCCCTGCGTAAAGGATTGTACGCCCCGCGTGTTTGAGTCTCTGGAGTTTTTTTGCTTGAATTTGTACTTTTACGCCGTGCGTAGCTGAAGTACGCCCCGCGTAAAAGAGTCTCTGATCTTTTTATGTTGAAGAACTACCTTTTACGCCCCGCGTATATGGTGGTACGCCCCGCGTAAGGAGAGTTGACTCTGGGAGACAATGCAGTCTGACTTTCAGGATTAGGCCAATTATTGCCGACATGTGTCATACGCCCCGCGTAGAGTGGCATACGCCCCGCGTATGCTGAGTCAGTTCCACATGGCTTCTGCGGATAAGGCAATCATTACCGACACCATGTTTCACGCCCCGCGTAGGGGATTATACGCCCCGCGTATGGAGTGGATTTTTTCTCCTTTCTCGTACCTGAAATACAAATCTTGAGAGCCGAGTTAGCTTGACGTTTTTATTTCCTAAACTAATCAAAAACGAGGAAAATAAACTGAAAGTACGAGATTTATTTTTATTTCTTTATTTTATCAAAAACACTTTATTTTTGTGATTAAACTTATTTATTTTATCCAAAATCAACCCGTAAATCACGCTAAAAGATAGGGGTAAAATACCCCTATCAACTGTTAACCAACTTAACCACTTTAAACTATTGAAATAATACTACATAGATTAAATATATACAAATATTAGGGGGGCTACATGAGATAAAAATAACGATACTCAAGGGCGGAGCCGGTGGCCAAGGGGGCTTCGGCCCCCCAAGCTCTGGGCTGGCTCCGCCCCTGGCCATACTATTGTTACCGGACATGTGTTCACGTAGAATTCTTCTGTGCATTTTTTGCATTCCACCAGGCTAGGAGGATTGCTGCAGAACGTTCCGCCATCATCGTATCAGGTAACGAAGCCTGATTCCAGATACGTTGGTTTCACCAACACCATATGAACAACAGAAGGTGCCCCATTCTCCTATTGTTTCGTTTGTGTCTCCAGCGATACGATCAGTCCACTATTCACTAAATTCGATGTTTTGGGTCGGTTTATATTGGATCAAAGCTGAGGCCGTGGAAGCCTTATGTTTAAGCATAAACCATTTCCAATTAATATTGCTCCCCTCTCCCCCTACATAAGTTAACTATAGACAAATATTAGGGGGGCTACACGAGATAAAAATAACGATACTTAAGGGCGGAGCCGGTGGCCAGGGGGGCTTTGGCCCCCCGAGCTCTGGGCTGGCTCCGCCCTTGGCCATACTGTCGTTACCGGACATGTGTTCGCGTAGAATTCTTCTGTGCATTGTTTTGCATTCCGCCAGGCTAGGAGGATTGCTGCAGAACGTTCTGACATCATCGTATCAGGTAACGAAGCCTGATTCTAGATACGTTGGTTTCACCAGTACCATATGAACCACAGAAGGTGCCCCATTCTCCTATTGTTTCGTTTGAGTCTCTAGCGATACGATCAGTCCACTATTCACTAAATTCGATGTTTTGGGTCGGTTTGTATTGGATCAAAGTTGAGGCCTTGGAAGCCTTATGTTTAAGCATAAACCATTTCCAATTAATATTGCTCCCCTCCCCCCGGTTAATGTGCTAAAATACTCCTAACGTTTTGGGTCAGGAGTAATTTTATCTCTAACGTCTAAAATAGTGCAATTTTATTACTAATGTTGGAAGCCAAAAGCAGTTTTACCCCTAACGTTGATAAATTGTATCAATTTGAGAAATAATTCATCAAACTATCTTCTCGGTCATGAATCTTGTCATCTACACTTTACACATGCGTTATTTTATCAGTAACAAATCACAAACATATATTGGGATGTGAAAAAAATAAGAAAAGAATATTAAAAATATACTATCTTTTGTATAAATTAGATAAAAAAAATTAAAAATTCACCGAATTTATAAATATTAATCTCCAATTTTATTATTAAATTAGAAAAAACATTATATCATTTTTTTAGAACAACTTGATATGCAATTGGTGTAAAAAAAGAAAAAAAAAGACTGTATATTATAATAGTGTTTGCGCTACGAATACTAATGGAAAAAGGTAGTTTAATATGCCAATAAATATGGGTGTTGTTAAACCCAGCCCCAATTTCCCACCTCTAGCCCCGTGAAAGGACGAAAGTACCCTTTCAGGCTTTGAGGTGGGAAATTAGGGGAAAAAACCTCTCCCGGCACGCGGGCGTGAGGTAATCACGCCTCACCCTGTGGTGAAGCGTGAGGTAATCACGCCTCACCATGTGGTGAGGCATGAGGTAATCACGCCCGCATGAATAAATCACAAAAAAAAATAGTTTATAATTGTGGTAACTCGAATTATCCGTTTACAAATAAAATTATGGCATTTTAACTCGTATTACCCTTTAACAAATAAAATTTAAAAACATAAAAATTAAAATAAACATTAATAAACATAAATATTTATAAACGTAAAAGAGTAAATATAATATCAAAAGTGTTAAAATGTATGAAGTTCTGCAACTATAATTCAGCTCGCCCGACGCCACGCATCCATAAACTCATCCATCTCCCTCTTAATGCGTGGAGCATCCTCGTCAGATCGGTGGGTAGCCGATAGTTGGGTAACACGCCACAACCAGCTAACCCACTGCAAAAAAAAATAATAAATAAATATTAAAAATTAAACACATATAAACTAATACTAAATAATAATATTAAATAATAATAAACTTACAAATTCGCTGTTGGCGCGAGCATGTTGTACCGGTCCAACCTATGGTACATGAAGGAGATGAGGACGCGAATATCGCCTATACCAGTCCATATAAGCAGGATCACTAGCAGTGGGATCGTATCCAACTGGTCGGCATCTCCTCCGATCAATGCCCCAAGCTGATGGAAATCTCCGCTAGGTATCCTCAACTGTGACTAAGGAATGCGTGAGCTTATACGCTATAGATCTCCATGGTCGTACTGCTTTATCAGGTCTAATACGCTCAGCTGGGATAGGCTGAGTATATCCGACCTGTCGCATCGCTCGATCGGACATATACGGCTCGACGATGTCTCTATACCGTATCCAACCGGCGTAGGACACTCGAAGCCGATCATCATCGGGGACAGGACCATAAGGCAACCACGTCACCTGAAAAAAAAAATAATACTCAATAAAAAATAATAATATACTATAAATAATACTTAAATTAATTCTAAAATTTTATAAAATACCTCTGCCGCCATCATACGGTCCAGCTGCCCGCGTATGGTATCTAGTCGGGTGGTCGTCTTGCCTGGTACCCCGACCTCCCATCTAAGTGCACGGGCATGGTCAGCTGGGATCAAGTGAGCTCCTCTATGCGGCCGGAAAATACTCGTATATCCATTCCTGCAGTAGGGTCAAACATCCGCATATACCTGAACAGTCTCCTCTGCTCGCTATCCCCAGCTGCAGGTACAACATGGCAAGTGTAGCAGACCCCCATGATAGTCCAGCTGCCCCGCTGACACCGCCGTAAACCCCAGCAAGATGGGCCGGCCTAATCCTATCTCCACTCTTGTCAACAAACAGAGTGGATCCAAGCATAAGCCACATCCACGCTGTGGCCCGAGTAGCGTCATCCCTACCCTCGATGACAAGCCCATGTACAGTCTGAACAAATACACCTCCACCACCCCATAAATGTCGGCCCGGCAACAGAAGCTGATCCTGGTTCACCCCAAACATCATCATGCACATGGCATGAAGCCCGTAGTAGTGGGAGACTCGGACACCATCGGACCGTCGATCGGGATCCGAAGAATCTGCCACACATCATGGAGCTGGATAGTCATCTCCCCGAACGGCATGTGGAAGGAGTTCGTATCGGGCTGCCACCGCTCCACGAACGCAGTCAACAGCGGAGTGTCGAGGTTCTTAAACATAGCATGCGGAAGGTGAGACAAACCAGTCTTCTCGATCATCTCTTTCAGCTGTAAAATGACACATATACAATTTATACAATTACTGAATTACAAATTACAATAAATGTTGACACACTATATTATTCTTACCTCGGGTGACGCACTAGAAAACCACTGACACAAATCTCGGCATGCTGATGATCTGTTGTAGCATGTCAGAAACGATCGAATCTCTCCTCCCAACATCCGTGAGGCAACATGTCCTAGAAAACTAGGAATCACGGAACCATCAACGGGGCCACCATCCACCGGTGCAGTAACTAGCCAGCTCTCGTCCTCACTAGCTTTGGGACGTTTGCTTGTCCCTGAAAGTTATAAAATTATACTAAAATACTAAAATATACTAAAATTATACTAAAATACTAAAATTATACTAATATACTAAAATATACTAGTATACTAAAATTATACTAAAATATACTAAAATTATACTAAAATACTAAAATTATACTAATATACTAATATACTAAAATATACTAAAATATTCTAGTATACTAAAATTATACTAAAATACTAAAATTATACTAAAATTATACTAATATACTAAAATATACTAAAATACTAAAATTATACTAATATACTAAAATTATACTAAAATATACTAAAATTATACTAAAATTATAAAAAATACCTATACTCGCAAAACGACCTCCTTCGTGCTGGGTCGGCTGTCTCCCCGGGGTCGGTTGCTCATCGCTATCCTCAACCTCGCGATCATGTGCAACTGCAGACTGTCGCACTGCCCGGGCTACCACATCCAGGTATTCCTCAAAAGTATCGCTATCAGGCTCTCTGTCATCAAAATCTGTCGCCCCCTCCGATCCATCAATATCGGGCTGCTCCACAATCGGTCCCCTCCTCAACTGGTCCGACGCAGCCCCTCTACGCCTACGACTGGATATATCAATACCACGCAATCTCGTATGGCGTGGTGTATCATCCTCGCCGTCCATATCTAGACGACGAGCAGATGACGAGATTGATTTCCCACCCCTAATAGGCCGCTCCGTCTACAAAAAAATTACACTAAATTAATAAAATTGTAAATAATGTAAATTATACTAAATTTATAAAATTATGCTAAAATACTACTAAATTAATATAATTGTAAATAATTGTAATTATACTATAATTATAAAATTATAATAAATTATACTAAAGTTATACTAAATTTATACTAAAATTATACTAAATTATACTAAATTTATAAAATTACCCTAAATTAATAAAATTGTAAAAATTATGCTAATACTATACTAAATTTATACTAAAATGTTAAATAATGTAAATTTTTATAACAAAAAACCGTGGGCTTAAGGGAATCACGCCCGAACCACTAGTCGGGCGTATGAACATCACGCCCGATCAGTGGTGCGGGCGTATGAGAATCACGCCCGACCTGCGGTTCGGGCGTATGCGTATCACGCCCGACCAGTGGTGCGGGCATGTGGCTATCACGCCCGCACCACTGGTCGGGCGTGATACGCATACGCCCGAACCGCAGGTCGGACGTGATTCTCATACGCCCGACTGCGATTCCGGCGAAAACAAAAACAACCCCACAGATTTCAGTTCGATGTAAAAATCAATGAAATAAAACGGTAAATCTTACCACTTTAGCTTTTCCTTTACGGTTTCTGTCACCATCCATGATTCGATTTACTAATTTGTCCGGATTTGAGCAAAAATCGTATAGGGTTCTTGAGAGGTTTTGGGTTTTTTCAAATTTAGTGCAAATGGTAGTTCGGTCTATTCACGGGGCTAGAAGTATAAATTAGTGGCTGGGTTTAGTAACCCACATAAATATCTGCGAAGTGACTGCTGTTAAAGTGAAAAAAACACATTTCAAATAAAAATAACAGATGTGACAGTTTTTGTTATTTTCACTTAATTTTCAAGTTTTTGACATTTATTCAGACCTTTTCTCATTTATAAATATTTCATTCAAACGTGTGTACTGTGCCTAATAAAGGAAATGTACACAGTAATTCAGAGTTGAAAAATTATTTGTAACTATGTCATACTAATTTAAATAATGAAAAACTGAAAAAATTTAATAACTATTGTCGTGGGCTCCCCTGTCATCGGGTCACCAACTTCCTTGACCTTCCAACACTGGATAGGCATCAGCCCCCATACATGGTCTTACGACTTTGCGGAGACCCGTTATGAGCAAATCCAAAATCTTTATAAACAGAACCAATCATTAGTTCCCAACCGTGAGATCATGGTGAAGGTAAGGTAACGCTGTGATTCTTGCTCAAAAAACAGACCAAACGCGTTCGAGTTATTGGCTCGTCCGACCCGGTAGCATTCATGAGTCGCTCGTTCAACTGTCCTTCTAGTATTTCGATACTGATTTTAGCACTCAGTATGAAACAATAAAAAAATAATTTCCAATTTTTCATTTAATGATTTTTTAGGAGCTCGAGTAAATCATGAATTATTCTAGGACAGTATTAAAATCTCATCGAAAACTTACAGCAGCTTGCCAAACAAAGGCTAATAGTTTTTATAAATTAGAGGTATAAAATATATTTTTTAGAGTTTTGGATTTATAAATTAAGGTCTAAAACTTATAAATTAAGGCATAAAATCATACTTTATATGTAATATATAGAAAATAATAACATATTGAGAATTAAGTTTTATAATATGATAGATATGATTTTGAGCTATTTACATAAAAAGCACATATAATTATAAAATTACAATTAAATTATATTACAAAACTTAATTCTTAATATGACATTGTTTTTTATATAACACAAATAACATATGATTTTATGTTCTACTTTATAAATTTTTGATCTCAATTCATAAATCCTAAACTTAAAAAAATATATCTTAGACCCTCAAAAATCACATATAATTATAAAATTACAATTAAATCATATTATAAAACTTAATTCTTAATATGACATTATTTTTTATATATCACAAATAACATATGATTTTATGTTCTAATTTATAAATTTTAGATCTCAATTCATAAATCTTATACTCAAAAAAATATATCTTAGACCCTCAATCCATAAAACATAGTTCTTACAATTTATGAAAACAATGATTTTCTTAGTTTGACATTATTTAAATTAGTATTTGTCATAGTTGTAAATAATTTTTCAAATCTAAATTTATGTATAAATTTTTCTATGATTTTCATGTAAATAGTCTATAAATCTAGACCCCTAATTTATAAATTTTAATCTTTAAAATATATTAAAAAATACTGATTTTACTAGTAAAAAAATAATAGTTTTTTAAAAGTAAATTTATATATAAATTTGCGTGGAAAAAAAAACGGTTGTGTATATAAGTGACTGATCCCAGTAAAAAGGCCTACAGATTCTGAACAACCTAACTTGAAAGCAAAAAGTTAGTAGAGAAATTACATAGAAATTCATCTTTTAAAAACTATTTATAACCATATCAAGTCATAATTTTAGATTATATTAAATTAGTAAAATCAGTATTTTTTAAAATATTTTAAGGATTAGAATTTAAAAATTATAAGTCTATAATATATTTTTTAGAGTTTAGATTTTTTAAATTATGATGTAAAATTATATATAATAATAAAATATTAAAAATTAAGTTTGGTGATATTATTTAGTTGTAATTTTATAGTTAGGATGTTGATGTATTTGAGCCGATGTTAATGTTAGTACGCTTTGTTGAAACTCCATGGGCTTGATTGGACGGAGGGTTTAGAGGGGTTAGTAAGGGAAGGGTTAGTAAAGGTTGATAGAAACCCTTGTTTGGAAGAGGGAAGGGTTAGTAAGGATTTCTACAAACCCATGTTTGGAACATCAAAAAGTTAAAAAGGTAAGAGTTTGGAGGGATTTTGAAGGATTTGTTTTTAAGAAATTTCATCAAATTTTTAGAAATTACCTTTCATCCCCTTGCTTACCTTTCCCTGCCCTTCCTTACCTTTCCCTACCTTACCTTTCCACCCTTCCCTACCCTTCCTTTAATTACCCCTTATCTACTCTTCATAGTCTCACAAAACAATGGCCAACACAGAGACTGTGAAGAATGCTGAGAAGTTGGTGGAGAGAACCATGAAAGGAAACGACGCATCGCATGATGCTTGGCATATCTGGAGAGTCCGGGACCTTGCTCTCTCTCTTGCTCGCGAGGAAGGTCTCTCTTCTAATCCCGATTCCTTGGAAGTCGTAATCCTCTCTCTTTCCCTCGTTATCTTCTGTTTCTTCGAATTAATATATTTGCGTGCTAACTGCTAAATCTCTAGTTTCATATCTGATACAAAATTCTTGTAATCACAAGTCTTTGATGGATCCCGCATAAAAGATTAACTTTATATCCACAAACAAACCTTTCTGCCATTCTTTAGATGTTTCTGTTTTGGTAAAAATTGTGTTCAAACAAACTCATATTATAAATTTATCATCAAATTCTCTTGAAACTTTCTATCAATTTGTTTTGTTGTACTGAATATTTAGAATTATTAAAAAACCATGTTTTAACAAATAGGTACACAAACTTTTGTACTATCTATGACATAATGGAGCAATCGTTTATCTTGAATCTTATTCTTTGATTTCACACTCTTAAATTGGATTAGTTTCTCTACGATAGTTTCTCTACGATAGTTTCTATTGAAATGGAGGATGTTTTGATTTGGGATCTTATTTCTGGTGAACTTGTAATTATTTTTGTTCCAAATTTCAAGTCCTTCCTACATATTCTGATTCTGGTAGACACTGAAAACAGAGACTTTAGACTACGAACTTGTTCACCACTCACTGTATTCTCATGTTGAAGATCTTTATCTGAATATTGACTGTATTTTCTGCAGGTTGAACTTGCTGCACTTCTTCATGATATAGGTCATCCCCTAACCTTCTTTTTCCAACATAAACCACAGGAAGTTTAGAATTCATTGATTATGTTATATCAGGCTGTCTTTTTTTTTTTTTTTTTCCCCAGAACTAGCTAATGAAAAACATTTTGTTGTAGAACACTTAATGGTGACTTGTAGTTGAAACGTAACATGATCTGACTTATTATTACTGCATATATTAGCTTATTTATTAGTACTTCTGTTATCTGTGGAAACTATTATATTTTGAATCAAACTCGTTATCTACAGAATCTAGTTGAATATGAACTTGATCTGATTTATTTCTATCCTATATATATGTGCTTTATTAATTGTTGTATATTGTTTAACTGTATCATTCCTCAACTAATTGTTTTTCATTTTTCACTCTAATTGCAGATGACTACAAATATCTAAGGTCTGTTGTTCTTTCATAGTTTGCATGATCCCTTTTCTTTTCTTTTCTTGTTAATGCTATGTCCTATCATGCTTTAGACTTTTATGAAATCTCAGATTAAGTTGCTTTTTGCAGACATGTTCTGGAAACATTTGTTATGCCTTTTATGTCGTATCTGTGCTTCTAGTCTTCTGTTTTTGCACGTCTCAGAGATGTATCTATTATGCTCAATTGTACTTATGGCGTGTTCACAAACATATGTTGAATTTTTATGCAATTTTCAATTGTATTTACCTATGTATAGTGGTCTTCTGAATCAATTCTAAGTAATTATATTTGTATCGGGGTGCATGCTGGTTTTTACATCCTGAAACCAAAGGCTTCACATTTCTGCTGTCTGTGATAGAATGATTTTACTGACTTATTGCCTCATGATCTTTTTGTTAGCTTGTTTCCCTTCTTTTTTCTTCACTTTTGATTTTCCGAAACAATTTTCATCTAATGGTCTTTTTTTACTTGTATAATATGTTGGGCTCCTGTTTGGTATGCAGAGATCCTTCTGAAGAGAAAATTGTTGAGAATTTTCTGGAAGAAGAAGGTGTAGATGATATTAAGAAGGCGAAGATCTTAGCAATCATCAAGGGGATGGGTAATATATATAGACAGCTGTTACTGTGGTTTTGCAATAATATTCTCCTTTGAGTTTGTTTTCCAAAATATGTTCTGCACATGAGGATTCAGTCAGATCAACTTTCATTTCCTTAATCTTTTTTTTAGTTCACTTATATAAGTTCTAAAATGAGGTTTCTTTCATGTCTAATTTCTTATGTATCTATTTATTTTTATATTAGCTGTAAAGATTGCTACAAGAAAGTGAATGATCTAAATATGTTACCTCTGGAACAGTCTTCTTTTGTGTTCTTAGTTCCAAAAGCATGTGTTTCTTTCTGCTGTCTTTTTATTTTATTTTTATTTTTTATGATGATTCTGTTTTTTACAGTCTTTCAGATTTTCCATTTGTTAAGAATTTCTTATGTTACATTAATGTTGTAGAAAGTAACTACTAGAAAGTTAAAACTTATAATTTTCCAGGTTTTAAGGACGAAATTGCAGGCGTAGCTAATGGTGGATTTTCTCCAGAATTTGGAGTAGTGCAAGATGCTGATCGGCTTGATGCAATTGGTGCAATTGGTATATATAATATATATAGTGACGGTTGTCTTGCATTTAAATGTGAATGCAGAAAACAAACTCAAAGTTGTGTAATGTCAGGAATCGCCCGTTGCTTTACCTTTGGTGGAAGTAGGAATAGAGTTCTTCATGATCCTGCCATTCTCCGTCGTTCAGATATATCGAAAGAGCAATACATGAAGAAAGAAGAGCAGACTACTGTGAACCATTTTCATGAGAAACTTCTGAAATTGAAGGATTTGATGAAGACAAAGGTAATATCTTTGAGTAGGTTTCATTAGAGTTGTTGAACTAAGTGGCTTTGGCTAGTTGTTAATGTTAATCATAAATCAGGCTGGACGTAATAGGGCTGAGAGAAGACACAGGTTCATGGAGGAGTATTTGAAGGAGTTGTACGAAGAATGGGATGGGCGAGCTTAAACAATTGTAAATAATCTTCAGTTATTAGGAGTTCATGGTGGGTACTTCAAACATGATTTTTAGACATCTCTTTGCATTTTGCTTTTTGTTAAATAAATTCATTGCAAGCATAGCATATAGCTCAAGATACAAAGCAATTTGTTTATTAATATGAATCATCAACTAGACACCACACCAGAATCCATTTCGAACAAATCCAATTGTTATTAATGCTAGTGCACTTTCCCAATAATTTCAGTGTAACAACAAATAAGCCTATAAAAACAAAATAAATTGGAACAAAAACAAATTAAAAATATTGACATAATCAATAAATAATTTTAGATTCATCACGTTTTAATAGATGAACCTTCAAACCATGTTTCATGTACATTGTCAAAGCAAGCTTTGGTACAACTGGATGGTCTTTCACTACCTTCACATTGTAGTGATATATGATGGAGGCAGCAACAAATTTCATTTGGTAATATGCAAAATCTTTTCCTAAGCACAGCCTAGGGCCGCCATTGAAGGCTGTAAATTTGTAGGCGGATTCGCTCATGTATCGTCCGTCTTTCAGCCACCTCTCAGGCTTGAACTCCTTGCAGTCTTTTCCCCATATTCCCTCCATCCTTCCCATTGCATATATTGCATATATTACTTTTGTTCCTTTCTTCACTACTGTTCCATCTGGAAATATATCATCCTCAACTACCTGAAACAATACCAGAAATATATGAACTCCAAATAATTAAGCAGCAGTAGAAATACAAGTAAGCAAAGTTCAATTTGTACCTCTTTGTGATCCACAGGAACTGAAGGATACAATCTCAAGGCCTCAGATAATGCAGCCTGCAAATATTCCATCTTTTTAATTTCCTCAGGCTTAAACACCAATGGAGTTATAATCTCAAAATGTTGTCTCTGCTTGAGTAACTTGGTTATTTCAGCAAGAATTTTATTCTGAACGAGAGGATGTTTGTCAAGTAGCCAAAAGAACCAACTCAAAGCTACTGAAGAAGTATCTCTACCAGCAAGTATGAAATTAACACATATATCTCTCAAGAACTTATCAGAAAAAGGCTTCCCGTTAACGTCTTTCAATCTCATAAAAATAGTCAAAAGGTCCGATCTTTGCTTCTTCTTAGCATCATCATCATCATCATCTTGTGATAGTTGTTTCTTCCTTGTCCTTATGACTTGTTCAGCAAATTCATCCACTCCTTTTATAGATTCTTTGAGCCTCTTTTCAGTTCCAATGTTAAGAAATCTCATTGCTTTCCATATGCAAGTAGGGGTAACGAATCGGACAACGGTTGCCTCAGTTGCATCCTCAAAAGCCTTGGCGAATGGTATGTTTGGCAAGCCTAATTGCAGACAACCTGGGTCAACCCCAAATGCTATCATACAAACGTTGTCAAAAGTCAACCTTAACAGAATGGCCTGAAGATCAATGGCAATGGAGTTATTGGCTGCATTTTGTAAGACAGGCAGGAGCCTAGCGTGGACAAGTTGAAGCAATGAATCGGTGGTTAAATGCCTGAATTTGGTTGAATGAAACTCAATGCTTGCTGTCTTTCTCTGCCTCTGCCATGTGTCGTGGTCAGCATTGAATATACCGTCGCCAAGAAGATCACGAACAGTATCGCGGAAGTAATGGCCTTTAGGGAAATTGGGGAAGTTGGTTTTAAGAAGATGCTCCAAATTTCTTGGATCAGCAGTGACAACACAAAAGAGGTTGCTAAAGGAGGGGCCTTTGAATGTAAAAGTGCCATTTTGGTGGGAAAGTAGGTCGGAAATCCAGTCGTAGATGTTGCCATGGAGAGCGAAAGCCAAGGAGGGAAGCATCCCAAGAAGGGGCCAGATAGGTAGGCCATGAAGTTGCTTCTGCCTAAAATAATAAATAAGAAGGAAAACAAGAAGAGAAAGGATGAATTCGGCAACCTGAATATGTTGCAAGAAGAAGAAGAAGGAAGAGAAAGAGAGAGGAATAATCATAATGTTAGAATGGGATTAGTGTGTGTGTGTGTGTGTATGGGTTGGTTATAAGTTGAAGGAGAAAGTGTTAGTTTGGTTTGGCGTGTGAAGTTTTTGGGAGCAATAGGTATGATTTGGTGAACTGAAGTTTCTTTATGTGACTTGAAATGAAATGAAATGTTGTTTTGTGTGTCAAAGTGGGTGGCAATCGATAACCTAAGTTTTGGTATTGCATTGCCAACAACACTAGTATTAAGGTTGCTAATTTCATTCACTGTTAGGTTACCGGCATCAATAATAAAACTATTTTCTTTTTATTTTTCAACCGCTTTCTCCATATTCATATTTATTTGGATCAATTACTGCCAATTCCTTCAACCTCTTTTCTTCTAATTTTATTGTTTTTAATTATATATTCATTCATTTCATGCAAAATTCAACCAAAATAATCAAATCCAATAAAGAATAAACAATTAAGGGGCGTTTGGTTCGGGCTCTTTAGGAATGGAAATAGGAGGGTTTCATTCCATTTGTTCTTATTTGTTTAAAAAGAGACACATTTCCTTTACCCATTTTAGATTATGGGTTTACCCTACTTTAGGTTAAGCTCATTACCCCAGGCTTTGTAGGGAATTGGATTCCCTTTACCTCATTCTCTTTCCTAAACATATCCAAACACATAGGGGAATTAATGCTTATTCTTTTCCTTTCCTTTAGTTTCTCTTTCTTGATTCCTTTTTCCTTACTCCTTGTGAACCAAACGCCCCCTTAATGTAATTGCATATAAAACATGTAAAATCGTAATCAACATGTAAAGGATTGAGAATAGAAAACGGTTTTAACCCCGTCAAGTATGTTGACCATGCTATTTATTATAGGCAAAAAGCATCATGAGGCGTCTAATCTTTTATTCTTTGGTGCATTAAACCCTCGATCTTTCATTTAGACATATTGAGTCCTTGATCTTTCATTGTTTGGTGCATTAAGCCCTCGATCTTTCATTTAGACACATTGAGCCCTTGATATTTCATATATGGATGTATTAGGTCATTCCGTACGATTCATAAATGAGTGTATTAAGGGTCTGCTTGGTTAGGTTTATATAACCGTAGCGTTTAACATTTTCTCTGTATACTGTAACATTTTGGAGCTTTTCACGAATAGCCTTTTTAGAGCTTTTCATAAACAGTTGTTTGTAGTTACTTGTTATTGACAAAATTATCTTTCTTATTTCTAGAAAATATGTTTCCTTTTTAACATTATTTTTATTTTTAGAACATAATTATCGAAAAACAAGGTTTTGTTGCGTTCAATAAATTTTTTATTTAAATTATTTTCATTAATCTGTACAATACATTTTTTATTTTATAATTTATTTGTTGATTAACTTAAAACATGTCCATATTAGACATTTTAAATACTAATAGCAACAGTTCAATATAATTTAACCAAACACTAATAATTAAACAACTAATAACAAACAACCAACAACAACAACAAACAGCTTACTACAACCGTAAACAACTAACATCAACAACAACATCTATTAGCTAATATCTGAATCAAACAGACCCTTAATACACCTATATATGAGGTGATTTACGGAAGGACCTAATACACCCATATATGAAAGATCAATAGCTCAATGTGTCTAAATGAAAGATCGAGGGCTTAATGCACCAAAAAATGAAAGATCAGGGGCTCAATGTGTCTAAATGAAAGATCGATGGCTTAATATACCAAACAATGAAAGATCAGGGACCTCAGTATGCTTTTTGCCTTTATTATAATGTGAAACTTCTATTGTTATTATTGGTGAGTTGCTAAATACCGCCCCTAAATTACTTATCACCACTCCCATGTAGACTTTTTTGGCATTCTCATAATTTTGATCAAAAACTAAAAATTCTCTTTCCAAAATCATAAACCCGAACAACAATAATTGAAATTATGAAAATAATTGTTGTGTGACAATCCGAACCCTGGAAATTGATGATTACAAGTCGAAAACATTAAAATTTACATTTTTTTTCAAAGAACTCATGAAAATAATATATATTTTTTATGACGATTTTGTATTTTTCGTCACAAAAAATTGCAGAATTTTGCATTTTTCGTCATAAAAAATTGAACGATTTAGTATAGTTCGTCACTAAAACTTTACAATTTTGCACCGACCAAAATTTGGCATAAACAGATGCTGCATCCGTTCGGCCCATGGAGGGAACGGATGCGGCATCCGTTTAGGCCAAATTTTGGCCGATTCTCTCAAAAAAAATTTCAGTTTTGAAAAAAAATTATGCAAAGAGCAAAATTGTTCAAATGGAGGCGATGATAAGCAATTTGAGATCGGTAAATAGCAAAACCCTATTATTATTATTATTATTATTTTCTAAAGTAATCCTAAATTCATAACTGGAAAAACATAGTAGATTTCAAGAGATACTACACCCTCTAGAAATACAGTTATTCATGTCACTACACCAAAACCCTCTTCAGACGACGGTTAAAAACCGTCATCCCGCGAGATATAAATCTGTCACGGGACTCGCTGCCGTCTATTGCACCTTCAGACGACGGTCAGGTTCTGTCATGTTTCGTCATCACACATGACATTAGCCTATTTGCTTAATGTCATCTTACCCTTGTTACGATGCAGGTTATTTATTACTTCCGTCACCTTTAATGTCATCACATGATATTCTAATAATTAAAACCGTCAGGTTAGCATGTAGGAAATTGACATATTGAATTTGAGATGATAGTTCGTACAATAATTTTTGCCGTTATAGCTTGTTTGGATGGCATAGGTCTTAATCAATCATGTCAAAGGATTTTTTTCAGATGACAGATACGTTTATTTTAATGTCTTTTTATTGCTGTTTAGATGACATTTTAAAAAATTAAAATGTCACTTTTTGCCTTCTTCTTCGTTTGAATTTCTGGTTTTTACCTGAATACTGAAACATACTAAAATATGAAGATGAAATTATGTATATCAATGGTTTTAATTTTATTGGAGACCAATACTCATAATATGTTTACATTTGTGCCTATAACATCAATCCATATCTTGAATAACCAATACATTTCTGAATTAAAACACAAAAAAATAACCAAAATAATCTTCCATAACGTCAATCCATATCTTGGAGTAATAATTAGGCCTATAATCCCAAAGGTCTTGGTATCTGCAAAAGCCAAGCAGATCATTAATATTACACACAACCCTAAACTCAGTAATTACGTAGACCCTTCCCCTTTCACGGCCTTTCACTTACCACAATCATATCACTATAAATATATGCATCATACGCGTTCAGAATCCATACCTTCAACAACCAGAAAACTTACGCTGTAACAATGGATCTCCTTGTTGAAACTCCACAAGAGATAATTGCTGACTTGGAGAAATTGTACATGGAGAACCCAGAGTGGCTTCTGGCCATCGATGGTACGTAATGTCAATCAATAGTTGTTCTGTAACTCTTCCTAGTTTCTTCTGTGTATTTCTAATGATTCTTCTTGGATGATAACGTACAGGTCCTCTCAATGGTAACTTCTTCAAATGGTCGATCAGAATGAAAGGCTCCCAATACATATGAAAGGGGTGTATTTGAAATCAGAATCAGCTATCCTCCGAATTTCCCAAACAGTCCTACAAGAGTAAATATTAACTTAGATCAGTAAGATATAATCACCTACAAGAAACATACACTAATAAATCTCTCCTCTTATTCTTAGTTTCTCTTCTGGAATAGGATATATCATCCTAATGTGGCTCCTCAAGGGTTGATTCGTCTTCCCCGCATCCTTAATACCCATCACTTATCCACTGCCACGGTATAATGCAACCATTTATCTATTTCATTTGATAAACATACAACATCATATTTTTGATCTAATTATTCTATGCATTTTGTAGTGTCTATAGCACCTATATGATCTACTTCTACAGCCCTACAGTGAGGAGCCATATCCTGGGCAAGAAGCAGTTGCTGAGCAATACCGCAGCAACAGGGAAGAGTATGAGGGGCTCGCCCGGATATGGACTGAGGAGTATGCAAAGTGGATATGAGGGTGTCCAAATCTCCTAAACTATCTTGAGTAAGAGAAAGGAGAATCGAAAGGCAATGCGAGCTCCAAATGTGGTTCTCATTCCAATTCCAAATTTCCTTTCTCCACTCAAAATAGTTAAGGAGATTTGGACCTTTAATTCCAACCGAAAGGCAACACTCATCCCCGCCCCTTTTGTAATATAACGTAGAGCTTTGCTATTCAGTTCGTATGTCTATGCAAGTAGACTAAACTGCCCTTTTATAATGCTCATTTCACTTGGGTTGTACTCGTTGTACTCTGAACTTGGTAATGAGGGTTATGATGCTGTCACCACAAGGGACTCTGTTTGTGCTGAATATGAGGGTGTTCAAATCTCCTAAGTTGTCTTGACTAAGTGAAAGGAGAATCGAAAGGCAATGTGAGCTCCAAATGTGGTTCTCATTCCAATTCCAAATTTCCTTTCACTAGTCAAAACAGTTAAGGAGCTTTGGACCGTCAATTACAACCGAAAGGCAACACTGATCCCCCCTTTTTCAATATAACGTAGAGCTTTGCTATTCAGTTCGTATGTATATGTTTGCTATTCAGTGCGTATGTATATGCAAGTAGACTAAACTGACCATTTTACAATGCTTCTTCCACTTGGGTTGTACTCGTTGTACTCTGAACTTGGTAATGAGGTTTATGATGCTGACACCACAAGGGACTCTGTTTGTGCTGAATGCATCATAAACCTATCACCATGTTTAATGTTGTTGTTACGATATCAAACTGAGTGGAAAAGAACATAGTAAGAGTATGGCCAATGCACATACATAACCCTTTATGTAGAGCTTGTTATTCAGTTCGTATGTATATCTATATTCTATCTAATCAAAATATATCTTATCATTTGCAAGCCATATCAGTACATGCAATTAGCCTAAATTTACCCTTTAATACATGCTTCATACATTCTCAATTACCCTTTTACAATGTTCCTTTAATACTTGATGCATGATTAAGGTATATTGTAAATGAATTGCATTCAGAATCCTTACTTATCAGCATAACTCATGTTCAAATAAAAAGGAGTCAGTTGAGTTCATAACATTTTCAGCTTTAAGACTATGCCTAACATGTTATAACAAGTAGACAACTTATTCAAGTAGACATATGTATATTCAAGTGAACATGCTATAATAAGTAGACAACTTATTCATGCATGTATATTCCTTACTTATTCAAGACAACTTATTCCTTACTTATCAGCATAACTCATGTTCAAATAAAAAGGAGTATGGTGATGAAGTGTATAATATGACTATGCTTCACAAACCATATGTTGCAGGCATGAACATTATTTCACTCAATGAACATTCATAGCATAAGAGTATGGCCAATCATAACAACATCATAAATGTAACTAATAAGATACATGCCCAAATGAACAATCATACACATACTCATACAGAACATCAAACATAAACATGTTCCATACACATACACATACACATACTCAATCACTTTACACAAAAGTAAATCGGATGAGGAAAAGATAGAGTAAGGAACAATGATACTCTAATACATCTAGGAACGAAGAAAATATGGCTTACCAGTACCGTGTTTCGAGCTCACCCAGTGATTGCATGTTCAAATCAACCATGGAGATAGAGAGGGATGAGAGGGATGAAGCTTGCGTAACCTAAACTGGGGTTTGGGATTAGAGAGAGGGTTTATATATCAGCTGAAATTTCAGTCAAACAATAGAGCGGGCAAAATTTGGTATGACCGCGTAAGTGAAATTTCATTTGCCGCTTTTTTGTTTTCGGCATATAATGACATTCATTTATTAGAGCTGTCATTTGTTGAGCGCATCAAATTTAACGAAAACACACGTTTTCTTTGGATGACAGGATTCTGTAATCGTAATGTCATCTGATAATCGAGCGCATTTTTTATTTCTCCTTCAGATGACATGCAGTTAAAATACTGTCATGAAAAATATTCAAATGACACGAAAACAAATGTATGTCATGTATCTTGTGTCATGTGAAAGGGAAAATGGCATAGTGTATTTTTTTTATGGAAAATAGAGGAATAACATCAAGGATATAAAAGTGTTGTAATGAATAAAGTAATATTCTCAATATAACTAACAGACCATACCAATTTAATCAAGTTAACAACCACTTTATTATAATCTCGTTTCATGAACAAAATTTGACACTCCTCAATCTTCAACGTGAATATGGTGTTGCTAGTTAGTAAAGGCAACAGGGCAAGAGGAAGCGGGAAGCCCAAGTTTAAATTTAAGGTTAAGACCCAAAAGCCAAAGCCTAAGGCTAAGAAAGCTTTCAAACCTCATTCTAATGACCTTTGTCACGCGTGCATGGAGAAAAGACACTAGAAAAGTGTGTGTCCAAAGCTGAGAGAGAAGCAGAAGGGCAATGATATCCTTTCAACTTCATGTGATCATGTTATTGAGATTAACCTAACTATTTCAATATCTTGGGTTTTAGACACAGGATGTGAATCTCACATTTGTTTGAATGTGCAGGGACTAAGAAATAGGAGATTGCTGGGATCTGGCGAGGTAGATCTTAGAAATTGCTACTTTGTGTCTGCAATGCGCATGAATATTATTTCAATTTCTATATTGGATAATTCTGGCTTATCATTTGATATTGGACATGGAATTCTTTCTATTAAGTGTGGCAATGTCGTATATGGAAATGGCATTCTTGAGAATGGGCTTTATATCCTTGATCTAAAACGTGAAACTCAAATCTATAATATAAATGCTAAAAGGATCAAACAAAATGATTCGAATCCTACCTGCGTTTGGCATTGTCATCTTGGGCACATAAACGAGAAACGCATAGCTAGGCTTCACTTTAGTTGAGTGCTAGGGTCATTCGACTTACAATCTTATGACACGTACGAGTCTTGTTTGCGTGGCAAGATGAAAAAGTCACCATTCAGCAAGACTGCATAAAGGAACACTGAGCTATTGAGGCTAATACATTCAGACATATGTGAACCAATGAGCTCAAGTGCTAGAATAAGTTTTATTTGTTTTGTTACCTTCACAGATGACTATAGCCGGTACGGTAATGTGTATCTGATAAGCACAAGTTTGAAACCCTCCAAAGGTTTAAGGACTTTAAAAACAAAATTGAGAACCAACTTGACAGGAAGATAAAGATACTCCTGTCTAATAGAAGGGTGAATATTTGAGTTAAGAGTTTGACACATTCTTGAGAGAGCGTGGGATAGTATCCCAACTCACTCCTCCCGAAACTCCCCAATGGGCTGGAGTATCTGAAAGGAGAAATAGAACCCTGCTAGACATGGTTTGCTCAATGATGAGTCAAGCTTCTCTCCTAATATCTTTTTGGGGATATGCTTTGGAAACTGCAGCTTTTATTATAAATAATACACCAACCAAGGCAGTTGAAGGTACGTCATACAAATTATGGACTGGGCGAAAGTCCAATATATCCTTCATGAAGTTTTTGGGGCTGCGAGGCACATGTCAAGAAATTGATAGGTTGTAAGCTAGAGTCTAGATCTATCAAATGCCAATTTGTGGGTTATGATAGGGACATTTTGTCCCTATTTTTAGCGTGATTTACGGTTTATTTTGAGCTAATAATTAAGTTTAATTACAAAAATAAGTGTGTTTTCGAAGAAATAATAAAATAAAAATAAAACTTGTACTTTTAATGAATTTCCTTTACTTTCGATTAATTTCAGAAAAATAAAAAGTCAAGTAACTTCGGTGTTTGTAGTCATATTTCACAAGTACGAGATTATTTCACGAGCAAAGGAGGAATTAGGAATTTCGAGCCACGCAGGGCGTAAAACACTCCACGCGGGGCGTAACACAGTTCCTAGCAATCCACGACAGTCAACCTATGCATTCCCATAAGGTTAACACAGTCCATGCGGGGCGTAAAGCAGAGAGCGTGGGGCATGCAAGGTGTGAAACAGTGATAAAAGTTCTAGAGACTCAACTACGTGGGGTGTCCCCAGATTTATGCGGAGCGTACCCTGGTCTACGCATGGCGTGGTTGAGTCAACTCTCCTGAATCCAATCTACGCATAAGAGAAATCTTCAACGGAATGGGCAATTACCAGACACGCGGGCGTGCCCCCTAGCACGCGGGGCGTGCAATGTGAAAAGTGCAACAACAATGTGAAATCATCCAAGAAGCTTGTGTATTTACGATTTTACCCCCAAACTTGATATGTATAAATAAGAGTGATTAGCACTCATTTTATTCATTCAGATTTTGTATACTAAAACTCTACCACATTGAGAGCTTGTACATTTAGTCCATCACTCTGTCAAAGTTCCGTCCATCCTCTTCCACCAAGCTCGAGAGTTCCACCTCCAAGACATACGAGACGGCCTTGAGTCCGGTTAGCTAGTTTCAAGGGCCGATTCTGTTGGTCCTGTGTAACGTGACAATATTAGTTCCAAGGGGGGGGGGGGGTTAGGAACTATTTAAAAAATTTGTCCGTTAAGGCTGACTTCTTTTTCTTAAAAGACTTTAACTTAGTCTTTAAGCACATCAGTGCTGAGTAGTTTTAGACACAAGCTTAGTCAACTAGTGACTAAGTCTGTTTCTATCCTTGAGTCAGGAGATAACACTTAAGTCTATTCCTGAACTCAGCTTCTCAGTTCACTCAACTCAGCGTGTGTTCGTTTTAGTGTTTTACTAGGCAGTATTTAAGCAAGCAAGATATAAAGGAGTTAAGGGTTAGAAAGATATTACTCAGTAGACGTATCCTGGTTCGGCCTCTCCGCCTACGTCCAGTACTCGAAATTCCTTCTGAGCTTTTCAGAATCCTCTACTGAGCTCTTTAAAGGTAGAGCACAAACCTTTTACAATAGCAACTGAGTATACAAGAGTACCTTCCTCTATTCTTCTACTCAATCCTATTTCTACCGCTGAGTACTATGACCGAGTACTCAACTTCTACTTTCTATACTTCTAGAAATGATAAGTGTTTGTTTGTCCTAAACAACAATTGCTTTATATTTATTTATTTTATAAATTAACTCTCCTAATTTTCTAATTATCACAAACAAATCCTAAAATAAAAAATAAAAAAGCAATTACACCATCTTCTCCCCTCTCCTTAATTCTTCTTCTTTCTTCCAATGAGATGAAAAACAAAAGATTTATTCAATCAAACTTAAGCAATTATAAATTCATGGAATATTCATATACCCAACAAAAAAAATTGCATTAATTCATGATTCAAAAATTCTAAACAATCTGAAGTATCTTGGTAGCCATCTCCAACTCTGCATGTCAATTTCTCATTCTTGGCCGCCATTTCAGCATCTTGATCATCACCCTTGGGCTCCTTCAGGGGTTTATAAAGATAAACGCGAGCACAAATTACACCAAAAGCAGTTTTTGTTGATACGAACAAACTAGATTAATTGGTTAAGGCTGTCTGAAATGATTCTGATGGAATCGTGGGGAAGAATGAAAATGGAAATCAAGTACCGTTGCCTATTGAAATCGTCTATAAATGTGCGCAGTAGAGAATCCAGAATGACGTTTAGCATATAATGAATTTAGAATTAGGGATTTGGGGTTAGGTCATTCACCTAAATGAAAAGAAATCTGTTCCAGTGACCGGGGATGTGGTGGCCCGATGAGATATGAGGGGCAATGCTACTTACGGAGATCGACAAGGGACAGGGACTACTATTGATTGCATAGCGCGAACCGGGAAACGGAACTCAAGGATGGAAGCATCCCGGTGAATTTGAGTTCTGATTTCAGCTTTTGATTATAGAGTGAGAAAAATTAACAAAGATGAGAGAGAAAGAAAGAAAAAAAATAAGAAATTAAAAAGAGACGAAGAAGATGGTGTAATTGAATTTTATTTTTTATTTTGAGGTTTATTTATGATAATTAAATAATAAGGGGGATTAATTTATAAAATAAATAAATATAAGTACCAAATTAACTATTTTTCCTTTGATTTTTAACATCGTTAGTCAATTTGGTATGTGTTTGCTAACGGAATGAACCTCAATGTACCGGTTTGTAAACTTTTAAACCACAATGGTGCCGATCGAAAACAGGTGTAACCACAAGGTTTATTTTTGTACTTTTCCCTTAATATTATCAGATAATCTTTTAATTTAATTGATAACCATAATCAAATTATAATTATTAATCAAATTAATTTATCCCTAAATTAATACAAATTTCGGCCCATATATGTATGTCCCACTAATTACATTTTCGTCCTCCGATTCCAAATCCCATATGCGACCCATTAGGTTCTTTATTGCCACTAGCCGTATATATCCTTTGAAATTATTCATCACGATTAATTCCAACATATATATAACGGAATGCCGTCGCGAGCTGTTACTAGCAGAACCTATGATATTCCCCCAAAGCAATTAAGAAGTCAGGTCGATAACTGACGTTAACCTTTCTACATTAGGTACAGTATAATACGATCCTTCATCAACTATATCTTGTCGGTCAATTCCTTATAACCATGGAACGTGTCAAGGTTACATATAACGAAGAGTCCGGTTTTACTTGTACAGGTTGAATTCACTCTGAAAGGATAAGTTAAGTGAAATGTTCATTTCTACTCTTAACTGTATCACCTTGCAAGGATTTCAGTTAATTCACCACAAGCGGCCATTTGGATATATCTCCCACTTATCAGGAGTGACGAATGCTCAATCTGACATTAACTATTCTGCAATTACTTTGTGTGATACCCAACCCTACTCTCACACACCCCAGGCTCTCACCTGTTGGATCATGCTCGCACAGAATCAAAGTATCAGACTCCATAATCCAGAATCACTAATTAACGAATGTTTGAGTCTGAGGATTAGTTATACCTACTAATACCAATGAGATGAACAGTTGACACATTAGATAAATCAATCCATTCTGTTATCTCAAGTAGGGTCCCAATCCTAATGAACTCCTTCACCGGATCCATGTAACTGTCTAGATATCTGAATATCTAAAGCTTGTGAGAGCATCTTTCTGTCTCGACAGAAAACACTGTTACATGCAAGTCTCAACAGTAATATGCCAACCCCTATAACATATTACTTGACTTGGGTTTACTTTAAGTCTATTGGTTCTATTATAAAGTACAGTCTCACTTCATGCTTGTATGAACACTTTATAACTACTTAAATAAACTTAGGGTTACTTTCTTTATGAAAGATTTGTGCCTTTATATATAGTTACACTTTAATGCTATATATCTGATTAAACAAATGATCAAATAAACAATTTATTCATTAATATTAATATCCTAAAACAATTGTCTTTAGGACACTAAACTCCAACAATTACTTCCAAAGACATTCCGGGGCTATGCCTTAGAAACTACCCTCTTCACCCTAAATCGAGTACCAACTAAATCCGCCAGTTCCACACCATATGAACTGTTCATTGGTAGGAAACCTACTTTCTCATTTATGAGAATATGAGGTTGTTCAGCATTTGTAAAACGCATAGCATCAGATAAACTAGATTCTAAATCTGATAAATGTTTCTTCATAAGATACCCTAAGGAAACTATGGGGTATTACTTCTATCATCCAGATGATCGGAAAGTAATAGTATCCAAGAACGCAACCTTCTTAGAGAAAGCGTTTCTCGAAGAAACAGAAAAGGGAAGCATGATTGAACTTGATGAAGTTCAAGAAGAAGAAACACCAGCTGAAACAACAGGGGCGGTTGAGGAACCCGAAGCAGTCCCATTAGATGAGACTCAAGTGCCACCACCTACTCGTAGATCACAAAGAGTTCATGAACTCCCAGTTAGATATGGTTTTCTAGTGGGAGATGATGATGAGGTTCCCGTGTTAGACGACGAACCCGAAAACTATGAAGAGGCTCTCACCAGTCTAGATTCTAAAGCATGGCTTGAGGCCATGAATTCTGAAATGGATTCCATGTACACTAACCAAGTGTGGACTTTGGTTGATCCACCCGAAGGGATAAAACCTATTGGGTGTAGGTGGATCTTCAAGAAGAAGACCGACATGGATGGAAAGGTTAGCACCTACAAAGTTAGGTTAGTAGCGAAAGGATATCGTCAGAAGCAAGGAATTGATTATGACAAAACTTTCTCTCCTGTAGCCATATCCAAATCAATCAGAATAATGCTTGCTATTGCCTCTCACTACGATTACGAGATTTGGCAAATGGATGTGAAAACAGCTTTCCTAAATGGAAACCTGCTTGAGGATGTATATATGATGCAACATGAAGGTTTCACATCAAAGGATGCAACCAAGGTTTGCAAACTTCAAAGATCCATTTATTGACTCAAACAAGCATCTAGAAGCTGGAACAAGCGTTTTGATGAAACCATAAAACAGTTTGGTTTCGAACAGAATTGCGAAGAAGCTTGCATTTACAAGAAAGCAAGTGGGAGCTCAGTTGCATTTCTCATATTATATGTGGACGATATATTACTAATGGGAAATGACATAGCTCTACTACAGTCGGTAAAAGTATGGTTTCATAACTGTATAAAGGCAACCTCTTTTAAAGGACTAAATAAGTCTAATAAAAGGAAATCCCTGGGTTTATTTAAAGTGATTATAAAGTGTTCATACATGCATGAAGTGAGACGAAACATTGTAATAAACTAATAACTTAAATTCACCCTAAGTCAAGTGATATGTTTTGAATAGGGATTGACATAACACTGTTGAGACTTTCATGTAACAATGTTTTCTGTCGAGACAGAGAGCTGATCTCACAAGCTTCAGATATGCAGATATCTGGACAGTTACATGGATCCAATGGAAGGAGTTCATTATGATTGGGGACCCGACTTGAGATAATAGGATGGGTAGATTTATCCTTTTCACCTGTTCATCTCATTGGTATTAATAGGTATAAGTAATCCTAAGACTTAAAGGAATGTTAATTAGTGATTCTGGATTATGGAATGTGATGCTTTGATCCTGTTCTAACACGATCCATAACAGGGATGACTCTGGGGTGTGTACGGCAGACGTTGGGTATCACAGGAAGTAATTGCAGGATAGTTATACATTGGATTGAGCATTTGTCACTCCTAATAAATGGGAGATACATCCAAGAATCGCTTGTGGAAGACTTAACTCTAAACCCTTGCAAGGTGATAGCTTAAGACTTGAAATGCAGATTTCACTTAACCTGTCTAATTGGAGTTAACTCAGCCTGTACAAGTAAAATGAACGTCTCGCTATATGTGACTTGACATTGCCCATAGTCATAAGATTATGTTCAAGGATGTAGTTGATGAAGGATCGAATTATACTGTAACTAATACAGAAAGGTCAACGACAGAATCAACCTGTCTTCTTATAGCTCTGGGGGAATATTTCGGATATGCCAATCACAGTTCACCTACTCATTCCGTTATACAAAGATTAAATATAATTCTGAGAAAATTAATTTAATAGTTGTATACGGCTAGAAGCAATAAGAACCTAATGGGTCACACATAAGACTTGGAACCCAACAGAGAAACAGATGTTAATTAATTGAAGGAAGCCCAACTGAGTCCACTAAGGCCCAGTAACATGATGGGGGCGAATTTATGTATTAAATACATAAAGGAATTAATTTATTTTTAAACAATTATAATCAGATTATGATTGTGAATTAAATTAATTATAGGATAAATAAGTTAGGAGGTTTAATGAGATTAAATTGCTTCTATTATTATCCTATCAATAAGTTATTATTATCTTTATATGGAAGAGGCTATATATACCCCCCTCATTGTAAATTTTGGCCAGCCCTCGCTGGCTTCACAGAACTCAACAAACTGTTGATTTTTGAATTCTCCACCATTATCACTTCGTGTTGGGGTTTATGTCCTATAGAAAATTGTTTTAGGATATAAATATTAATGAATAAATTGTTTATTTAATCATTTGTTTAATCAGATATATAACATTAAAATGTAACTATATATAAAGGCACAAATCTTTCATAAAGAAAGTAACCCTAAGTTTATTTAAGTAGTTATAAAGTGTTCATACAAGCATGAAGTGAGACTGTACTTTATAATAGACCAATAGACTTAAAGTAAACCCAAGTCAAGTAATATGTTATAGGGGTTGACATATTACTGTTGAGACTTGCATGTAACAGTGATTTCTATCGAGACAGAAAGCTGATCTCACAAGCTTTAGATATTCAGATATCTAGACAGTTACATGGATCCGGTGAAGGAGTTCATTAGGATTGGGACCCGACTTGAGATAACATAATGGATTGATTTATCTAATGTGTCAACTGTTCATCTCATTGGTATTAGTAGGTATAACTAATCCTCAGACTCAAACATTCGTTAATTAGTGATTTTGGATTATGGAGTCTGATACTTTGATTCTGTGCGAGCACGATCCAATAGGTGAGAGCCTAGGGTGTGTGAGAGCAGGGTTGGGTATCACACAAAGTAATTGCAGAATAGTTAATGTTTGAGCATTCGTCACTCCCGATAAGTGGGAGATATATCCAAATGGCCGTTTGTGGTGAATTGACTGAAATCCTTGCAAGGTGATACAGTTAAGAGTAGAAATGAACATTTCACTTAACTTATCTTTTCAGAGTGAATTCAACCTGTACAAGTAAAACCGGACTCTTCGTTATATGTAACCTTGACACATTCCATGGTTATAACGAATTGACCGACATGATATAGTTTATGAAGGATCGTATTATACTGTACCTAATACAGAAAGGTTAACGTCAGTTATCAACCTGACTTCTTAATTGCTCTGGGGGAATATCATAGGTTCTGCTAGTAACAGCTCGCGACGGTATTCCGTTATATATATGTTGGAATTAATCATAATGAATTAATTTCAAAGGATATATACGGCTAGTGGCAATAAAGGACCTAATGGGTCGCATATGGGACTTGGAATCGGAAGACGAAAGTATAAATTAGTGAGACACAATATATGGGCCGAAATTCATTAATTAAATAGGGATATTAATTTGATTTAATAATTATAATTAGATTATGATTATAAATTAAATTAAAGTATTATATGATAATATTAATTAGAAGTTTTTATGTGATTGAAACACTAATTAATTATCCCTAACAATAATTAAATTATTAATTTGATTAATAATATTATCTAGATATAATTAGTTATTATTTAGATAATAATAAAGTGTTTATTTAATTATCTAATTAATAATCCTATTCTGAATAAGATTCTAATTAATTAATTACCTAACACAACTAGGATTAGGGTTTTGAGAAGTCTATAAATAGACTCCCTAGCCTACATATTTTGCCTAACACAATAAGAAAGGAGGAGGAACTGTTCCGTCTTCGTCTCGGCTAATCTACATTATTTCTTACTCTCTCTTTGATCTCGTATCGATTTCTGTTAGAGGCAATCATTGCGATTGCTATTATTAAGGTTGATTACTGATTAGTTATCTTTTATGTGTTGTTTCTTTTGTTGTTCGTGATACACGGATTAAGAGTTGTGGGCACTTCGTTTGCAACCGTAGATAGTTCTTCACCGAATGTATTACTTTCTATCCCTCTTTATATGAAATAACAATTAACAGATCTTGGAAAAGGGAAATAGATAAAATAGATAAAATTTTATTATTCCGTTGCGCCTAGGCTTGTCTATTTTCCTTCACTTCGGATGTGAGCTAATTTTAAGTCTTTATCATTTTCAAGTTTTCTAACTAATGTTGAAAACATCTCAAAAGTTTCATCCTTACTACTCAGAAGGATGACCCAAGTGTACATTGAAAAGTCATCTACAATGACCAAGGAAAATCTCCTACCACCCAAGCTCAGCGGCTGGACTGGTCCGAAGAGATCCAATTGTAGCAACTCTAGTGGATGCTTTGTTGAGACCATATTTTTACTTTGAAAAGATTTCTTGGTTTGTTTTCCTTGCTGACAAGTAGTGCATAATTGATCTTTTTCGAACTTAAGTTCGGGCAATCCCTCAACTAATTGTTTTCTTGCTAATTTGGCCAGGAGGTCCATGCTTACATGACCAAGTCTCCTGTGCCATAGCCAGGAATTTTCTTCCTTTGACACTAAGCATATATTTTTTGAAAACTTCTTTTCCAAATTTAGCATAAAGACATTGTCAACACGAGGGGCAGTTAAAATCAATTCATTCGTTTTCCCCTCGAGTATTTTACATCTAGTGGCATCGAATATAACCTTTCTACCGCTGTCACAGAGCTGAGCTACGCTCAGTAAGTTATATTCAAGTCCTCTGACTAGGGAAACTGACTCAATAGTAGGATTACCACCAACGGTTCCTGACCCTACTATCTTACCCTTTTTGTTGTCTCCAAAACTTACGCTTCCTCCTCGTTTAAGCTCAAGTGTGATGAACTGAGTTTCATCTCCAGTCATATGCCTCGAGCATGCGCTGTCAATGTACCATAACTTTGACTTCTCAGCACACCTCAGGCCTACCTACAATATAACTAGTTATCTTTAGGTACCCAAGTCTATTTGGGTCCTTGTTTGTTAGGCTCAGCAGGTGATACATCATACTTAATTTTATGATGACACACTTTGTTAGTGTGGCTAGTCTTCCCACAGAAGTCACAATGGACCTTCCTTTGGGGACGCATTATTGGCGGGTCAGCACCATTGTGCTGAGCATGCCAACACACCTTTGTGGTGTGTCCTTTCTTTCCACAAAAGTCACATTGGACGTTTCGCTGGGGAGTCCATTTCCGCTGACTAGTACCTGAGTACTCAGCGTACTGATGGAAATGTTTCTTATTCGGAACCTTGAGCTGGTTCTGAATAGATGTGATGTCCTTCCTCAGTTTCTTAGAATCTGATTGGACCTCAGTGACATACCTATGCATGATTTTTAGATTTTCATCTTGCCTGGTATTGTCCTGGAGGAGATGATGAAGGTCACTGAGTTTGACATCCTCAATCTCATCACATCGCCTGTTGAGTGCTCGTACTTTCTTGTTACACTTTTTGACAAGTGTGTAGAGATCACTCAGGGCGTTAATCATTTCATTTCTGAGCAGGGGTAGAGTTGTTACCTCATTTGATTGTTCCTCATTGTCAAATGCACATGAAGGGTCAGCTTGCTCAGACGGGCAGGGGTCAGCGAACTCATCAGCCATGAACCAGATGTTTGCTGACTCAGTGGCTTCAGCTCCTGATGAAGATGATTCATCGCTATCGCTCCAGGTGGCCACCATTGCCTTTCTACTGCTCTTCTTTTCCTTCTTCAGGGTAGGACAGCTTGACTTGATATGGCCAGTTTGATGACATTCAAAGCATATGATGGGCTTTGAGCTTTCCTTCTTGTATTTGTTGTCGCTTGACTCAGCTTTGTATTTTTCATTTCTCTTGAATGGCTTCCTGTTGTATTTGTCATTCTTGCAAAATAGCTTCTTCATCTTTCTAGTGAACATGGCCATTTCTTCATCATCTGATGAGTCACCATCAGTTGAGTCAGCTTTCATAACAAGAGACTTTTGCTTCTTGTCCTCAGCCTTTTCCTTCACCTCAAAGCTACAATTGGTGTTTGCAGCGAACACCATATTCCTCCTTGCTTGTTCATAGTTATGCATTGATTTTTCCTTCCATTCTTCGTCTAGCACGTTTGAGTGTTCTTTTCATCCTCATATATTGGTCCTTTCACGTGATCTAATAGAAAAGATAAGTAGCACAGCTCTGCGCATAAACTAAAACAGTTGTTCTAATCCAACAGACCATGAACAAACCGGTTGAACAGCTATTTAAGCATATATTTCACAAAATTTTCACTTTCAATCCCCGGCAACGGCGCCAAAAACTTGGTGTATATAATACGGACGCTAGCAAGTGTACTAGGTCATCTGTAGTATTCGGTAAGACCAAGTGCCGTATTCCACAGGGATTGAGATGGAATTTATGTAAAATATTACCTTAAACAGCTGTTCGAATATGCGAAATATATTTGAGGTTAGTTTTGTGATAATAAAACAGTAAGTAAATGCATAAAATAAAAATAACAAGATTAGCACAAACTCAGAACAGTTAACTGCTCGAACAGCCGTTTCATTAATAAAAGCATACATAAAGTTCCTGGTTTGGGTCTTTCCCTCATTTATCACTAAGGTCTGGTGTCCCATTTCCAAAGATTCTAAGTAAGTAAGACTAACCAAGTGTCCTTGCGTTAATCTCACAAACAAGCATTAAGTAACAGGAAGCATTCATAATGAAACCCCAATATGTGGTAGTTTTCGTATCCGTCCATACGACATATGCCGATTAGTTATTTCTGTTACGTCGGAGCACCGTCTTGTCATCTTCGGTAACTATAATATAGATTGGATCCTAATCTATTCTTTAAGCATACTAATAACAACCATTGAAAGATAAACATGCTTCATTAATAAAAACAACATACTCACAATCACCATTAGAGGTTGGCCAAGCTTGCTAAGATGGCTGTTCCCTCATTTTCATGAGGGAACAACCTCGACACCATAAAAGATGCTCCCAAAATGGAGGCTGGAAATATATTGATAAGATGGTATGGTGGCTCCTTACAAAGAAGAAATATGAATCTATTTACTAAATAAAGTTCATCTAGGTTAAAAGGGTAAAACTGTCAAACGACTGTTTGAAACAGAAAAAGCAATTGTTCCTAGCCATTAGATTGCATACATGTGTTAGGATGGTGACAGGTGGTGGATTATAGCTGTATAGCACTTCCTTTCTCTCTTATCCTTTATAGATCCGCGTGTCAACCCGTTTACCCACTTTCTGACCCAAATCGGAACCGCGAACAACTGTTCGATACTTTTGCACAACTGTTCGATCCTTCAACTGTTCGATCCTTTCGCACAGCTGTTCTATCAGAATAGATACTTGCAGACGCTGGATCTGTGCATAAATCCATTTTCCCACTTTCTGACCCAAATTTGGATGGAAACAGGCTGTTCGATCTCTCTGCTCAACTATTTGCTTGACTTGGGCTGTTTTGTCAGAATATTTGTTTGCAACTTGGATTTGGCTACAAACTTGGTCTTTTATGCTCTTCTCCATGAATGTTTTAGCCAATAAATCTTGTCCAAAATGCTCGTATCAATACACAACCAAGCTTCCAACATATATATTTCAATAAAACACAAAAGAATAAGTTCAGATTTTACCAAGTGAGTGACTTGATTCCTTCGCATATGGCATGTGCTAGGCGTATCGGTGCTATCAATAGGCTTCATAGAGTAACCTTCATCTTCCTCTTTAGATCTCAACTCACCATATGTAGAGCTAGGTGCACTATCTCCCGGATCCCATTCTATGTCATGTGGTAGCTTCCTCAAAGGTGGAAGCCCTTTAGGTGGCTCATTGGAAGACACGTACTTGTCACCCGCGGACATCAGCTCAACTTCCTCACTTCCAACTTTGCTACCCCCCCTCCCTTCTCAACCTCATTCTCCTCTTTGGATTTGACTTTATTAGGAGAGTGGCTAGCTAATTCATCCATGGAACCCAAGTCAAGATGATTCAATGTCTCACCCGTTCCACTAATGCACCCATTCACATTCAACTACTGAGTTGGACAAACTCCTAAAGTGGTCTTCCTTTTCTCACTAAGAGAACTCTTCAAAGGTGTAAGTATGTATCGCACTCCGCCTTTGCGTATGGTGTAGCTATTGCTTCTTCCCGCATGTGAGGCATCACAATCAAATTGCCATGGCCTACCACATAGCTTCATCCCTATAAGCTCCAATGGTGAAAGGAACCTTACACCAATGAGTAACTTGAAGTTTTTCCAACTTGTTCACCCAACCAAGGCGGTAAGGTCTAGGATGTGGCTCAGGAACAAACCCAAACTTACTCATGATGGACCGACTAATGATATTCACTTGGCTTCCTCCGTCGATCACCATCTCACACTTCTTCCCAAGGACTAAGCATCGAGCTCTAAATAATTGATGACGTTGGCTATGCTCACCTTCACTAGGCATTGGCACCCTCGTCACCAAATACACATTGTGCTCATTGCCATCATCATCAACTTCATAAGTGTCTTCAACTTGGCTCCACTCAACACTTCCCGACTCATCTTCATCTTGGAACCGACCTTCTTCACCATTATAAACATCTTCATTTCGGTTCCACCTAACATTTCCTGACTCATCGTCATAATGGACCCTACCTCCATGATACTCATAAATATCTTCATTATAGGACGGATCTACATCCTCCAACTCATCATCACAATGGAATCTACCTTCATCATCTTCATACGGAGCCCCATGTCGACCCCAATCAACACACCGGCACTCACTCTCTTCATAGTAGACCCTATCTCCGTCTTCCCCATAAGCGGCCCCATATCGGTTCCACTCAATTCTTCGATGTTCATCCTCATTATAGTAAGCTCTACCATCTTCATCATAATCAAATTCATTTGCACGATGATAGAATTCACCATCCTCACATATTTCATCTTTGGAAGTGCTCTCTCTCTCTCTCTCTCTTCAACCTTATCCTCGAATTCGCCTTCATAATAATCACATTCCTCATTTCTTTCTAGCTCATTCTTGGATTGGTTCTCCTCTTCTAACTTATCTTCTTTATGATCGTACTCAAATTCATTTCCCTCTTCTTCCATGAACCATCTTTTCCCATGACCTTTCGTTTCCTCCCACTCCTCTTCAGAATTTAAACCGACTAATTCACGTGCCAAGTCGTCCGACTCAAAAGACATGCTACAACCCAATATGGTAGAACCACCAACATCTCTCCCATCTCCATAGCCATCAATCTCCACAAATAATCTAATTTCATCATGCTCCCCAAAGAGATTAACAAGCCCCAACTCCTTCTCCCCCTCTTCAAGACACATGCCATCAATTTCCTTAAGCATACTTATATAGCTAGGCCTAAGGGGCATTTCATCAAACACTTGGGGAGTATCCCTTGTAACATGGGTTTCCACAATATTACCACACACAAATTCAACCTTCCCCATGTTCTCACATACAAGCATCCCTTCATCCTCATCCACACATATATTTAAATCCTCATTCACAAATTCATTATCAACAACTCCACAATAAGAACTTAAATGGCTAACAACACCACAAACAACCAAATCCTCACTAACAGTGGGCATATCCACAACTTCCACATCAAGAATTGAAAGCTTTGGATTTACCTCTTCCTTGTGCAATGGAGGACAGATTTGGGATGAATCCTTAGGAGGTGAGATAGTGGTTTCTCCATCTCTTTTTCGTTGGGCTCTACGTTGTTGTCGCCGGCTACTTCAGGTTCCCCTTTGGAGTCTTTCCATCTCTTCTTGCACCAAGTTCTCTCTTGTCTTTCTCATCATCTCGACATATTGGAGCTCCATCTCCCTTATCTTGGCTTCAAGACATTCCTTTAAGGCTTGTGAAAAACTCGGTTGAATCATTACCGAAAGAAGTCTCCGTTAGGATAACAATCGACTTTGATACCAAATGATACAGATAAATTCGGGACGAGTTAGTTTTAATCATAAACTAACAAAGATGTTCTTCTCTGGCTAAACTAGAAGGAGTGAATCTCGGGTTTTACGGACTAAATCCGTAGGAAATCAAAGATCCCCCATTGTTGAAGGTTTCAAACTTCACAAAGATGAAGATATAATTTTGATTGATAAAAAGTTAATCCAATTACAAAGAAAGAGTATTTATACCATCTCAAAACACTAAAACAAATTACATAAAAGGGCAAATCACTTAACTAATTAAAAGGGATAAAGATAGGGATAATTTGGGGTAAAGGTAAAAGGTTGGCATGGGTGGAAATATGGAGTGGCATGATTGTAAATGTTGAGTGGCATGAGTTGTAAATAGGGAGTGGCAGAGTTGTAATTAAGGAGGAAGCTGGAGTAAGGAGTAAGGTCTTTTAAATGAATTCCAAGCGGAGCGTGGAAAATTCAAGCGGAGCGTGGATTGGCTGCTGGTCTTTCTCCGGATCAAACCTTCATCCACGTGGAGCGTGTTTTCACTCAAGCGGAGCGTGGAAAATTCAAGCGGAGCATGGATGATCCAAGCGGAGCATGGATTCGTTGCTGATCTTTTCAGTGTCATTTCCCCCCGGATCACTAAGGCTCCACGCGGAGCGTGCTTTAGCTGCTGACTTACCGTGTGGCACTATTTTGGCCTCTTTACTCGCTTGTTCATTCGTGCTTGGTTCCTCCTCCGACTTTCCTCGCCCGGACTCGATCATCCAAGGAGATGTTCCGCATCAGAATTCTTCTTCTCTGAGAATGGGCCGACTGAAATATGCATCATAGGGGTGTATTTATAGTGTTTGAATTTCCTAACCCCTGATCCCATTAGGTTTAATTAATTAGACTTTTAATGCCATTAGTTTTTCTAATAAATAAACTATTTATTAATATAACTTATATCTAATAAATATAATTAATAAATATAACTCTAATCCCATTAGAGCACTTAATTAAGTTAGGATAATAATTTAGAGATATAATCAAATTATATTATCCAATTAATATTATCCTTTAATTGATTTAGCTATAAATATAATCTAATTATAACTATCTAAATAAATCAATTAATTCAACTTAATAATCCCCTATATATATATATATATATATATATATATATATATATATATATATATATATATATATATATATATATATATATATATATATATTTCGGCCCATACATGTCCTCCCTCTCAAAATTACTATTCCATCATTCGGTCTTAATTCTATGTGTGACCCATTAGGTTCTTGTCGCATCTGGTCGTATATGTTTCTTTAAATTACTCTCACCAAACCTATTTAAACTAAACATATAACGGAATGAGTGAGCAGACTATTTTATCAGAATCGTCACATCCTCTAGAGCGATAAGAAGTCAGCTTGATTTTGACGGTTACCTTTCCATATTAGGTCCAGTATAATTCGATCATTCATCAGCTATATCCTTAGATGAAACTTGTAACTATGGAATATGTCAAGTTATATATAGCGAGATGTATATTTTACTTGTCCATGTAGAATTAACTCTGATTAGATAGGTTAAGTGAAATCTCTATTTCTACTCTTAACCCTATCACCTTGTAAGGATTTCCAGTTAATTCTCCGCAAGAGGCCATGAATATATCTCATATTTATCAGGAGTAATGAATGCTCAATGGATACGTCCCAAATATATAGTGTTTTCAATATAGTTTAACCCTATTTTATATGCGTGTTTAGCCTCTATTCCTCAGTTTATGGTATGTTTTGGTACGTTATATCTATTTTTCGTCTAATGAGTATTTTGAGCTATTTCAGGGCTAAATACACGAGAAACGGAGAAATACGGAGCAATACTGAAGAACATGGGATATTCCATCACCTGCTCGGCGAGCAGGCAATGGTGTGCTCGGCGAGCACCTTGTAGCAGTCGATTTCTCCACATCGTCAAGCACTCAGCGCGTTGGCCAAGCGAATTTAGGACTCCTGCTCGGCGAGCAACGGCTAGAGGTGCTAATGGATCAGAATTCGTGGGCCGGAATCCCGACCCGAATCAACTCGCAACACTCCAATTCGACCAGAATACCTAAACTGACCTGGAGGCGACCTTGTGCACTATAAATAGAGGCAAAAAACTATGTTGAAGATGATTCGATTATTCAGGATGAAGTCCATTCAGTAGCTCAGTTTTAGATTAGGTTTAATATTGTTTTTCCAGCTTCTTAAATTAGGTTTAATTATGTAATTTTGTTTATCACAATTGACGGGAGAAGATCTTCATCTTCTAATTTATAATCAGAATCGACAGAATGGGTTTTGGATTTCTATCTCTTCCGCTATTTATCTTTTGCTTTTATAAATTATGGTAGATGTTTTCCATATTCATCTATGCCTATTGCTTTGATTAGTTTGTCTATGAACTGATCCCCATCCAATTCGGGATGGGGATGAAATTGACTGTATGAATATGTATGATTAGGGAACTAGGGCCTTTGATTGATCAGACTATGCATGCTTAATGCCTAGATAATGTCAGGAATAGGATTAATGCTAGAATGAGATTCGACGATGATCAACTAGCCTGTTTAATGTAAATATAGTGCTTAATGCCTATGAACCCGACTTAGCTAGGGTTATAGATAGATGAGAACCTGACCACGGAATTGTCTATGCTGAACCTGTGTAAACCTAACCTCGCTAGAGACCACTAGGAGTGCGGCTTTGTGGCTGGGCTATGGCTTTAGCCCTAGTTGCCAACGAACCTAATGCTTTGCATGACCTAGGGTATATGCCTAATCAAGCCGTCACCCGAATGCATGTGAATAGGTTAGACAAATCCTGTACACATTTGTCTTTCTCATTAGGGAAATTACCGTCAATCACTGGTAATACATAAATCTGAATTCCCTGAACCCTTACATGGGACTTAATCAGAGGATTCCTCAGCCTAGATTGTGCCATCCATTAATTCACCTTCTACCCTGTTAGTTGTTCGCTTTATTTTATTATGTTACCGCTTTCAATTCGTCTAGTTAATTATCCAAAAACCCAAATCATTATTCAAACCCTCTAAATAGTTAGACCAACCTAGGTAGATTTACTAATTATAACAAATAGTCTTTGTGGTTCGATCTCGTGCTTAGCACAATATTACTTATTACGATAGGATACACGTGTCCTATTAAATGCTATCTATTTTACGAGCATCAAGTTTTTGGCGCCGTTGTCGGGGACTATTTCGATTATAATCTATGTAAATTGAATAGGTTGAAATAATTGTTTAGATTTGTTTATATTTTTCGTTTCTTTTTATTTTTTCGTATTTTAATAAACTGATTTCGTTGCTTCTCCCGTCATATTTCAAGATATAAAGGGCTCCCGACGCGCGAATGTCAAAAATTTGCAAAAATACAACTGCTCGCCGAGCATAATTTCCCTTGCTTGCCGAGCAGGTCATCTAGCTCCACGCCCCATTACGAAACGACAGCGTTGTGAAACCCCCAGCCGAAATCTGCATTGTGCTCGGCGAGCAACCCTATTTCTGCTCGCCGAGCACTGCTTGTTAAAAGAGCTAAAATTCACAATTTAACGCTCTGCTCGGCGAGCAACCCCTTTTCTGCTCGCCGAGCACTAGCAGTTAAAAGGGCAAAATTTATTCCGACAAATTCATTTGTGAACCCTCTAACTTCTAAACCTCCCAAAAACCCTTCCCCTTCAAATTCCACTCGAAAATTCGTCCCTCTCCAATTCGAAGTCTAGGATTGGATCGTTGTTTAGCCACCACCTCATTCATCCTCATTCTTCCATTCCTTACATCAATTCGAAGTCTAGGGTTAGGTTTTTCCCCAAATTCCAAAAATCCCCAAATCCCCTAACTTGGGAAAACCTAAATCACCATGTCCGAGGGAGACGAATACGCACAGCCCGCGACTAGGGGAGGAAGGAGGAAGCATGCCCCGGCCATGAATCCCATGAGGCGCGCACAACAGGTAGCTCCACCCGTGTACCTCATGACACATCCGTGCGCTTTGTCAATTAAGTATCACTGCCCTTTCCTCCTGGAATCTGAGGCAGAAGGTAAGCGGTTCGAATTACTATCCGGTAAGACTATAACTACAACCCGATACTTTGATTTTTATTTGTTGGAGAAATTAGGCTTGCATGATAGTATTCAACAAATTGTTGTAACTGTTGGGTGGTTCGATTTGCTGAATTTAGAACTAGACACCTACCCGTCTCTAGTCCTAGAATTCTTTACTTCTTTCACTTACACTGTTGATGAGGGAGTCAGTTCCATTACTTTCCGCTTATTTGACAATCCACACATTGTCACAGAAGCTTTATTTTGTAAATTGTTCGGACTTTACGATGAGGGAATTAGTGATTGGTTGGAAAATGTGTCTGCTAAGTCCTTATGGTTTGAGATGTCCAGTAGCGTTGAGGTAGGGTCTAAAAGTCATAAAAATAAATTCATCAAAGACCCTGTCCTCCGTCTGATGCATAAATTCATTTGCTATTCTATTACTGGCAAAGATGACAATGATAAAATAGCAAATATCGAGCTGTTACTTCTTTATTACTTACGTGAAGGAATTTATGTCAACCTGCCTAGGGTCGTTTTTCCCACCATGAATGAGGTGGTGGCTAAATAACGATCCAATCTGGGATTCGATCACTTTGTGACTCGATTTGCCCAACATTTTGGCTGTTCGTCTAGGCTAACCGGTCTTATCTCCAATGGTTCTTTAACTATGGATTTTAATTTTATGGTTAAATCTAACATTATTAGCAAAGATTGGATTCTCTATATAGAATGCGAAGATCCTTCAGAAGTAAATAGGCAAAGGGCAGCAACAAGAAGAGACGACGAGTCAGACGCCGGCCCTTCATCCTCAACAGCACCACAAGGAATAAGCATGGCTCAGTTTGAGGCACTCATGGCCTCCAATGCCCGAATTGAGGCATCAAATTCTAGGATTGAGTAACAAAACGCAAGGATTGAAACCGGACTTACTCATGCCACCTCCCTTCATCATCGAAACAGTGAACAGATAGCGAGTCTTTCTCATGACTTGCAAGGTATACGTGTAGAGGCTTTGGAGCAGAAACAGAAGATGGATCGCTTCATTGACTATTCCGCCCGTACACACGGGTGGGATTAGCGCGATTGAGGGAGTTCTTCTATCCTTATCTCTTGTCATCTATTTTACATTTTACTTTCATGCATTTTTGGGAGTAAATACATGCTTAAAGTGTGGGGGAGGGATACGGATAGAAACAAGTTTTATATCCTGCAGTTTTAATTTTCTAGTTTAGTTTTCTTTTCCAATTTACTGTTTTCTAGCCTAGTTTTTATTGCTTTTGTGTGTTTGTTAGTCTTGAGCTACTTGCCTCCACTTTTGAACCTATAGCTTTGTCCCTGAAATTGTTGAAAGATTGAAGTGATTTTGAATTGATGCTTTGAGTTACATGTGATAGTTGATAGGGTGAAATTTCATAAATTGACAGTCTATTATCCGATTAAGTGCTTAGCAAACAAAAGGTCAAACATTTAGGAACTTTGAACAGGGACTTATTGGCTTTAAGAAGTATAAATTGTATGCATTGTCAGTATTGATCAATTTGATTGTTGGGAACCACTTATGAACAAAATTTCCATATATTGTGAGATTTATTTGAGCCTTACATTAGAGCACCAAAAACAGAAAATATTTGCTCAATTCATTCTTTCCGAGAGTCATACTTGCATTGTGATATTAATTGTCTTGTTCCACACTTGAATCAAAGCCACAAGCGTCTAATTAGGAGATAAAATGATAAAATGCATCTAGGTCTAGCCACTTGTGTTACATACCATTTCTTTGTTTTGGCCAAAAACCCTCTTTACATTGCGTTTAGTGTAGCCCCTTTGAAGCCAATCATTCATCTGTTTCTTTCATATAGCCACATTACAAGCCAATCATTACGTCTCGCTATATATGTCAAGTTATATATAGCGAGACGTATATTTTACTTGTCCATGTAGAATTAACTCTGATTAGATAGGTTAAGTGAAATTTCTATTTCTACTCTTAACCCTATCACCTTGTAAGGATTTCCAGTTAATTCTCCGCAAGAGGCCATGAATATATCTCATATTTATCAAGAGTAATGAATGCTCAATTGATACGTCACAAATATATAGTGTTCTCAATATAGTTTAACCCTATTTTATATGCGTGTTTAGCCTCTAGTGCTCAGTTTATGGTGCGTTTTGGTACGTTTTATCTATTTGTCGTCTAACGAGTGTTTTGAGCTATTTTAGGGCTAAATACACGAGAAACGGAGCAATACGGAAGAACATGGGATATTCCATCACCTGCTCGGCGAGCAGGCAATGGTGTGCTCGGCGAGCACCTTGTAGCAGTCGATTTCTCCACGTCGTCAAGCACTCAGCGCGTTGGCCAAGCGAATTTAGGACTCCTGCTTGGCGAGCAAGAGCATATGTGCTCGGCGAGCAACGGCTAGAGGTGCTAATGGATCAGAATTCGTGGGTCGGAATCCCGACCCGAATCAACTCGCAACACTCCAATTCGACCAGAATACCTAAACTGACTAGGAGGCGACCTTGTGCACTATAAATAGAGGCGAAAAACTGTGTTGAAGATGATTCGATTATTCAGGATGTAGTCCATTCAGTAGCTCAGTTTTAGATTAGGTTTAATATTGTTTTTCCAGCTTCTTAGATTAGGTTTAATTATGTAATTTCGTTTATCACAGTTGACGGGAGAAGATCTTCATCTTCTAATTTATAATCGGAATCGACAAAATGGGTTTTGGATTTCTATCTCTTCCCCTATTTATCTTTTGCTTTTATAAATTATGGTAGATGTTTTCCATATTCATCTATGCCTATTGCTTTGATTAGTTTATCTATGAACTGATCCCCATCCAATTCGGGATGGGGATGAAATTGATTGTATGAATATGTATGATTAGGGAACTAGGGCCTTTGATTGATCAGACTATTGATAGGGGCATTTTGTCCCTATCTTTTAGCGTGATTTACAGTTTAATTTTAGATGAAATAAATAAGTTTAATTGCAAAAATAGAAGGTTTTAATAAAATAACGAAATAAAAATAAAATCCGTACTTTCGGTTAATTATCTTTATTTTTTACTAATTTAGGAAATAAAAGCGTCAAGCTAACTCGGCCCTCGAGAATTGTATTTCAGGTACGAGCAAGGAGCGAAAATCCACCGACATACGCGGGGCCTATCACTCTTCACGCGGGGCGTGGAACACTTAGTCAGAAATAATTGCTCAATCTGCAGGCACCACGTGGGATTCAACAACTGATACGCAGGATGTACCCCAATCTACGCGGGGTGTAGATGCAATGATAAGGCCCAATCATGAATGTCAGACTGCATGGTCTCCTAAGTCAACCATCGATACACGAGGCGCGTTTTAGGATACGCAGGGCGTAAATGGTGTATTTCGAGCTCTTTAAAGCCAGAAGCTCAAACACGCGCGGCGTATATCAATATACGCGGGGCGTGGTTGAGGCAACAAGATCCGAAGTAGGTCCACAAGCAGGAAATTATTGAAGGAATGGGTCATTACGCGGGGCGTCTTCTACCCCACGCAAGGCGTGTCATGGGAAATCTGCAGAAAATCATGTTCCTCCATGCTTGCACCTTGTGAACTTACAATTTTGCCCCTAGCTTGATGTGTATAAATAAGGGTGATTAGCACCCATTGAGATATGCAGTTTTTATGTAATAAAACTCTACCACCTTGAGAGCTTGTTCGTTTAATCCGTCATTCCATCAAAGTCCCGTTCCATCCTCGTCCACCAAGCTCGAGAGTTCCACCTCCAAGACCTAAGAGACGGCCTTGAGCCCGGTTAGCTAGTTCCGAGGGTGGATTCTTCCTTTTTCACTTGCTAATTAGCTTCTACTCTTCCTATGTACTAGGCTTGGTTGTATTCCATATTTACATTCTCCATATTTATAATTTATGATTCATAATCTCTTTTTCTATATATGTGTTGAAGTTTGTTACTTGTTTTGATACTCGTAATTGATTATTATGTAGGAGAATGCGATTTCCAACGCCATTCGGGCTATCTTTAGGGATTCATATAGGTGTTGCCTTACCAGAAGTGACGCTCCAGAAACCGTAGGAATTGACAAGCCACGGAACTTACGGGCCCTAATTTCTGATCCTAAGCATTAGACGCCTTGACTAGGAACCACGTAGTCTAAGTACTTCTCGGGTCGGTCACACTACACGTAGTCGTCATTGCAATAGTAAATCATTAACCATATATATATTGGGAGTCATTGTTTATCATATTTATAACTTATCACCATCCGTATCATTTTTTAGAGTTTTTGTTATATAAATTTGTCTCACCCGTAGTTAGGAGTAGTGTGTAGTTATTCCCCGAATCAACTCAAAGTATTCATCGCTTAGATAACGTATAAAACCGAGTCATTTAATACTTGTAGTTATAAATCCCGTGGATTCGATACCCGGTCTTAACCGGATTATTACTTGATATGACGGGATACACTTGCCCCTAAGTAGTAGCGTCTAGTAGAGATAGAGCATTTAGGAAGATCACATCCATAGTCATAACGCACTTATCATAATATATATTTCGCAAGCTCTATCTAGCCGTATGCGCACTATCAACTATGCATGCTTAATGCCTAGATAATGTCAAGAATAGGATTAATGCTAGAATGAGAATCGATGATGATCAACTAGCCTGTTTAATGTAAATGAAGTGCTTAATGCCCATGAACCCGACTTAGCTAGGATTATAGATAGATGAGAACCTGACCACGGAATTGTCTATACTGAACCTGTGTAAACCTGACCTCGCTAGAGACCACTAGGAGTGCGGCTTTGTGGCTGGGCTACGACTTTAGCCTTAGTTGCCAACGAACCTAATGCTTTGCATGACCTAGGGTATATGCCTAATCAAGCCGTCACTCGAATGCATGTGAATAGGTTAGACAAATCCCATGCACATTTGTCTTTCTCATTAGGGCAATTACCGTCAATCAATGGTAATACATAAATCCGAATTCCCTGAACCCTTACATAGGACTTAATTAGAGGATTCCTCAGCCTAGGTTGTGCCATCCATTAATTCACATTCTACGCTGTTAGTTGTTCGCTTTATTTTATTATGTTATCGCTTTGTGTAACTTTTAATTCAATTGAGATTTTTTTTTAAATCTAAAGACACTTTCCTCATGAATTACAAATATTTAAGATACATAGCATATTTTCAATATCGTTCAATATTCACAAAATTTTTTATTTCTAATCTAACCATTATTACTAAATTAAAAATGAATATATAATTTAAACAAAAAATAAAAACGTAAAGATTAAAATACAAAAACTAAAAAGAACTAAAAATGTGATAAACCTTAAGAATTCTCAAGGAGAATCAAAATCATGGACAAAATTAATTACCTGGACCGGTTTAAAATAATGGTCCTGTCCATTCTAACTTACCTCGAATAAGATGTTTTTTTTTACGTTTTCTCAATTTAAGGATCTACTGATTCCGGTTGAATGCCCGAACTTCTGGTTCTGTGCACGAACAAAAACTTCACACATGAACCGAAACTTTCAAAACTATATTAAAAGTATACAATTCCTTCCTGGCGGATAAGTTAATATCTTCCTACTTCAGATATATCTGTCTGAGAAGATTTTCCATGGTGATTTCTTAGAGAGATAGATGTAGGTGTTTAAGGTAGTGATGAAAAGGGAAATTATTTGGGTTAGTGTAGGAGTTGAATAAATTTCTTAACAAAGAGATATGATGTTTTGGTGAAGGATTAAGTGTATAGAAAAGAGGTAAAGGTGTTTGGAAAAAAGTATATTTTCTGAAAAAAATTATATGTCACGTCTGACATGTTGCTTCAAAAATTTTGCTTTCCCTTCTGATGTATTTGCTAGCCGAATTTCTTTTCTGTAGACTCCTTCTGTGAATTTTGTAAATGATCAAATCTTCAGTTTATCTTTGAAAAAACTTGGATTTTTTTTATCTGCAAATATCTAAATGCAAACGTTAAATAACAATGAGGATTTAGTCCTAGTGACCATCCTCAATAAATAAAATACTATAAAAAATAAATAAATACATATATTATAAACGAAGGTTCGGAATAAAACACGAAAAACATAAATTTTTGTTAAAAATTTTGGCGTTCCCCGGCAACGGCGCCAAAAACTTGTTGAGCGATTTCCGCAAGTGCACAGTTTCGCTTATAGTAATAAAAAGATATCGGTCCCACAGAGAACGCTTTTTAATGAAAACTTGTTTTAATTCAGTTTGATTCACGATTTAGGTTTATAATATGGAAAATCGTTTAATTGGATTTGGTTTTGAGATTGAATTAATAAGAATTAGGTTAGAATATGTAGAATGTTAGAAATCGATTCTGTTTGAATATGAATTACAAAACAAAAACGTTTAGTGTTTAGAAAAAGAGAATAAATGTATTCTTTTGCATTAAGCAAAGAAAACAACTTTAAACTTTGTATAAATTATGAAAATGTAATAACGTAAACTCCTTCAATTAAAAGGCTTTGAACTGCAGACAATCCTCCTACGGTCGGGTTAGATTGCTACCTTAACCAAATTAGTACTTATATGCATAAGAATTAATTTGCCTAAGTGTTCAACAAAGTTTCCTTGTAAAGATATTGAATTCAACTACGTTTTAATGAAAACACCAGAACTCACTTCCAATCTTTCTCAGAAGTGCTACATAAAAATATATTGAATTGCATGAACTTTATTAGATGAAGTATGAATTTGATACAAGTTTACAGAGAACAAGAAGCATGGAAGCTTTCGTCGACTTTCAAGTGAACGGGTTGTCAATCCTTTATTCGAACCTCGATTAGAGTTTGTCAGGCTCCTGGGTCGAATCCTCTACTTACTCTTCTCGCTGAATCTTCGGAATAGAGACGAGTACTTCTACTACCAAAATGTAAACTAATATAAACATATCTTAATCTAAATCTAAATGCTACTGTGTTTGTAATTATTTGATAAACAATGTGTGTACGGCAAATTGCTTTACAGAAATGAAATCTAATCTCTGGCTCATTTCTGAGTCAGAGTTTCTGCATAACTTCTGCACTAATCTTACAAATCTAACTCTCATTTAACTCTGAAATCAACTTTTTATTTATAGATGTTGAAGAGTCGTGTCTAAAGGTCGTGTCCGCTGTAAAGAGTCGTATCCGCTGCAAAGAGACGTTCCTATCCACTCAAACGAATGCGTTTCTTGGCATTTAAACATGTGAATGTAGTGCTTGCCAGAATTTCTGATCTTACTGAGAATGGGGAAGTGATTTTTGGTCTTCGGAACACAAAGGAGAGATGTCAGGATTTAGCGTGTCGCGACCGAGAATTTGGATTCTCTATCGAGAATAGGAATTTTTCTCCCATTTCTGACTTTGTTCTCGTCTTCCTCGTATCGGTGTGCTGATTTCTTTGTCTTTTGGCTCCTAACTTAGGGTTTTCCTTCGTTTTTGACCTCTTTTCATTCCTATTTGGATTTTACCAAATATTTAGGTACCTTGCATGAAAGAAACATATTCGGACGTAAAAGTACTCTAAATAGATATAAACATCACGATTTTATAGCAAAACTGATGTAAATATTAATGATATTTTAGGTATATTTTGGGCTTAACATCGCCCACCACACCAGCGTCGAAGTCGTCTTGCCAAAATTCGCGAACCGATCCGCAGCTTGATTTCCTTCCCTGTAAATGTGTGTTATTTTATAGTGCATTGCTGAAACACGAGCGAGGCATCTATACCAATCCTGTTTAACTCTCCAAGGAACATCCTTGGAATTAGAATGGAGCATAGTAACGGCATATAGGGAAACCGATTCAATCCAAAGTTGCCGCTAATCCCTTTCCCAAGTCATATCAATAGCAACGATAATAGCCATTAATTCAGCCACATGTGCGTAAGAATCCGGGATAGGGAACGCAAAAAACTCCTTTACGAAGCCTCTGTAATTTCTGAAGATCCTGCCCGCTCCTCCATTCCCAGGCGCACCAGACACAGCACCATCTGTATTAACTTTGGTCCAACCAACTGTCGGCGGACACCAACGAACAATTAATAGATCAGGGGCAGGCGGCAGACGCTCATGAGAAGGTCGCAAATGAACATCCCCAAACGCTGCTGTAAAATTTGGATCGAAGGAAGCTCATCCTCAAAAACTGCTTGATTCTGAATCTACCAGATAAACCACAAATAGGTGATCACCATATAATTCCAACCTTTCCTCATCCCCGTCTAACTCGCACAGAACAGGCCGATAAGAAAAGCTCTTCAAACTGCATTCCGTGAAAATAGACCACCCCGAACATGTTAAAAACCAATAGCCAAAGACTCAAAGCAATCGGACAAGAGACAAAGACATGTGATGGCATAAGATCTACTAGTGTATGTGTAAATGTGTGTGATGGGTGAAATATATAAGTATGTGTAAAGTGTTACGTGTGCAATTGAACTCTACTAGATGCTACTACTTAGGGGCAAGTGTACCTCGTCATATCAAGTAATAATCCGGTTAAGATCGGGTATCGAATCCACGGGATTTATAACCACAAGTATTAAACTACTCGGTTCTATTCGTTATCTAAGCGGTGAATGTTGAAACACCTTTCCACATGATTTTGATTTGACAAAATCATTTAAGTTAATCCATGATTAAGGGACAATTAAATTTAAATGCTTTAATTTAATTGTACTAATATGTTTGTTCATTGTTGAGTATAAATATAAATACAAATAGAAATAAAAAGTAAGACATGACGAAGTCAGCATGAAATCACAGCACAAGCTGAGTAGAGTGGAACTCAGCATAAGAGAAGATAAGTCATATTCAGAACAGAAGCTTAAAGATCAAGTCAATCAATGAAGCTGAGTGGAACGGAACTCAGTATCAAAAGTAGAAAAGACTTCTTAAGAACTATGCCTTGCAGAACGAAGCTGACCATGGAAGCTGAGTAAAAGAGAACTCAGTATCTGAATTGGCAACAATCAAAAGACAACGAATAACAAAGTCATGCCGAGTGATCTTCAGGACAGCACCAATGATCCGTTAGCTAAAAGACAAGTCCGACAACTGTCTGAACCAATAATAGGAACCTCGGAATTACGCACAAAAATGATTTCGAGATGCATGGGTCAAACGTTCGTTAGCTAAAAGACGAAACATGTACAAGAAGACAAAACTGCAAGAAAAGGACAAGCCTGGCACCTGAGGAAATCAGACGACAGGATTGGCCTGCAAGCCTGAAGCTGACTAGAGCCTTGTCTCCCAAAAGAGCCATTTTGGATTCAATGGGCAAATCAAATTCAAATGATTTGATCTTCAGATTGCAACTATAAAGGGACAAGTATACCTCTTGGATCATTGCCGAATTACAGAAAATACAAGAGAGAAAAATACAAGCAAAAAGCACATCAAAACAAAAAGAGATCTTACACCAATTTTCTATTCTTGTGTAAAAGCTAGAGTGATTTTTGTAATCATCTAAAGTGTTCTTTGTCTGAAAAAGAACAAGTCTGTATCAATTGTATTATTGAGAGAACTGTGCTGAGTACTCGGTGTTGAGTGCTTAGTGGTAGAGAAACCTAAGTGTTCGGTTATAGCACTTAGTAGGAGTTGAGTAGACGAATAGAGGAAGGTACTATTGCATATTCAACTGCCTTGTAAACGGTTTGTGCTCTACCTTTAAAGAGCTCAGTATTGGATTTCAAAAGCCCGGAGGGACTCTGGGGCCTGGACGTAGGCGGAGAGGCCGAACTAGGATAAGTCGTACTGAGTAATCTCTAACTCTCTCAATATATATATATATATATATATATATATATATATATATATATATATATGTATGTATGTATGTGTTGCTTGTTATATTTACTCAGCATATAAATTGTCTAAATTGATATTGAGTAAATAAGAGTGTTGAGTTGGAAGCTGACAACAAAAGTGTCAATTCCCAACTCATATGTAAAATAGTTTTAGTCAATATCTGACTCAAGCTATCTTACGTTACAATCAGCCGTGCTGACCAAAGCTGAGTTGATAAACTTAAGAAAATATATTAACTCAGCTTAATTAAAATAGAAAAAGTTATATTAGTTCCTAACCCCCCCCCCCCTTGGAACTAATAACACGGGACCAACAAGTGGTATCAGAGCTAAATAGCTCACTATTCAAAGATTTAACAATCTTGAGCTGATCCCAATAAATGGCTGAGAACAACACTCGTTTCCTTCCTGGGAACCAAACAACACAGATACTCCCAGAGGGATTATCAATTAGTCGGCCTCCCCTATTCTTTGGATCCAATTATACATTCTGGAAGAATAGGATGAAGAACTTTATTCAAGCCACAAACATGAGTGCATGGCTTGCAATAGTTCAAGGCCCATATGTTCCACACAAAACTGTTGACAATGAGAAAATTGTTAAGAGTGAAACTGAGTGGTCAGAAGATGACCTTAAAAAATTACAAAACAATGCTTCGGCTATCAATATGCTTCACTGTGCGTTAGATGCTGCAGAATACAATAAGATTTCATGTGGCGAGTCAGCACAGGAGATTTGGAAAAAGCTTGAAGTAACCTACGAAGGTACAAGCAAGGTCAATGAGTCAAAGGTGAACCAACATATGCGATTGTACGAGCTGTTCGAGATGAACAACAATGAGGACATCTCTGGAATGAACGCTAGATTCACCAACATCATAAATGAGAGAAAAAGGCTCGGCAAGAACCTCACTGAAGAAGAGCAGGTGAAGAAAATCCTGAGAAGCTTACCTAAGAGTTGGTAAGCTAAGAAAAATGTCGTGGAGGAAGCTCAAGACCTGACCACATATAAATACGACGAGCTGATCGGATCTCTGCTGACTCATGAGATCTCTATGAAAAATTTTGAAGCAAAAGAAAAGTCAGAAGACAAGAAACAAAAATCACTTGTCATGAAAGCTGACTCAACCGAAGCTGACTCAACCGAAGCTGACTCATCGGACGATAAGGAAATGGCTATGTTCATAAGGAAGATGAAGAAGCTGTTCAGAAAGAATGAAAAGAATAGCAAGAGGCCATTCAGAAGAGGCGACAGGTACAAAGCTGAGTCCAGTGACAAATACAAAAAGGATAGCTCCAAATCTGTCACATGCTTTGAGTGCCATCAAACTGGGCACATTAAGTCAAGCTGCCCTAATCTAAAGAAAGACAAGAAGGGAAGCAAAAAGGCAATGGTGGCCACATGGAGTGATAGCGACGACTCAACATCGTCAGAAGCTGAAGCCACTGAGTCAGCAAACATATGCTTCATGGCCGATGACGCTGCTGACCACACTCAATCTGAGCATGCTGACCTCTCTAAAGAATCTGAGCAGGAGGAATACTCAAATGAGGTAACATCCTTACATTTGCTTAGAAAAGAAATGATTAACGCCATGAGTGATTTATATGCACTAACTAAAAAGTGTAACAATAAAATAAAGGCACTCAGCAGGCGGTGTGACGAGATTGAAGAGGTCAAACTTAGTGACCTCCGATATCTTCTCCAAGACAACTCAACCTTGCATTAAATATGGAAATTATGCATAAGTTTGTCTCGGAGGTCTAATCAGATTCAAAGAAACTGAGAAAGGATGTCACAAATCTTCAGAGTCAAACTAAAGGCTCAAACAAAAATAAATCCCATGCTGAGTACCCAGGTACTAGTCAGCATAGGCAGTTCACTCAATGTGACTGTTGTGGGAAAAGGGGACACACAAGAGATGTGTGTTGGTATAACAAGCGGATTGTCCAATGTGACTTCTGCGGAAAGAAAGGACATACCACTAAGGTATGTTGGCATGCTCAACACAATGGTGCTGACCAAAAACAAAGTCATCCCAAGAGGATAACATTCTGTGACTTCTGTGGTAAAGCTGGCCACACAATAAAAGTATGCCGTCACAAGTTAAAACATGACTTTGCACCTGTTTATGTTAACAAACGAGGACCCAAAAAGAATTGGGTACCTAAAGATGAATGATTCAAAATGCAGGTGAGCCTGAGGTGCGTGGAGAAGTCGAAATTGTGGTATATTGACAGCGCATGCTCGAGGCATATGACTGGTGATGAAACTCAGTTCATCACGCTTGAGCTTAAATGAGGTGGAAACGTAAGCTTTGGAGACAATAAGAAGGGTAAGATTGTAGGATCAGGTACTATCGGAGGTAACCCCACCATTGAGTCAGTCTCCTTAGTTAAGGGTCTCAAATATAACCTATTGAGCGTAGCTCAGCTTTGTGATAGCGGTAGACAGGTTATATTTGATGCTACTGAGTGTCGGATACTCGAGGGAAAAACAAATAACTTGATTTTAACTGCCCCTCGTGTTGACAATGTATATATGTTGAGTTTAGAAAAACAGTTTTCCAAAAATATATGCTTAGTGTCTAAAGAGGATAACTCCTGGCTATGGCATAGGAGACTTGGTCATGTAAGCATGGACCTCCTAGCCAAATTAGCTAAAAAGCAACTAGTTGAGGGATTGCCCAAATTGAAATTTGAAAAAGATCAATTATGTAATGCTTGTCAGCAAGGTAAACAAACGAAAAAGTCTTTTCAAAGTAAAAACATTGTCTCAACCAAGAGAACACTGGAATTACTACATTTGGACCTTTTCGGACCTGTCCAGCCACTCAGCTTGGGCGGTAAGAAATTCTCCTTAGTCATTGTAGATGATTTCTCTCGGTATACTTGGATCATCTTGTTGAGTAGCAAGGATGAAACATTTGAGATGTTCACCACATTGATTAAAAAGCTTGAAAATGACAAAGACCTAAAAGTAGCTCATATTAGAAGCGACAATGGTGGAGAATTAAAAAACCAACAGTTTGATGAATTCTCTGAAGCTGGTGGTATTGACCACAATTTCTCTGCTCCTAGAAGGCCTCAACAAAATGGGGTTGTTGAAAGGAAGAACAGAACAATTGTCGAAATTGCTAGGACGATGCTGAGTGAAAATAGGCTTCCAAAGTATTTCTGGGTGAAGTTGTCCACACAACATACTACATACTCAATATGGCTTTAGTTAGACCTATTCTTAAGAAAACCCCATACGAACTTTGGAAAGGACGAAAGCCCAATATTGGCTACTTTCGTGCCTTTGGGTGTAAATGTTTTATACTCAATACAAAAGATAACCTGGCAAAATTTGATGCTAAAGCTGACGAAGCGATCTTTTTAAGGTACTCAACTAAGAGTAAAGCATATAGAGTATATAATAAACGAACTCAAGTTGTTGAAGAGTCTGTCCATATAGAGTTCGATGAAACTGACCCTGTAGGAAAGGCAACTCAGTCCGCCAAAGATGAACCGAGCTCAGCTTCCGCTGACCAAACAGAAGCTACTGAGTCATCAATACAAGGACTGACCAAAGGTAAACACGAACCCGAAATTACCTTTGCTGACCAATCTATTCCTGCAGATATTGTAGAAACACCTATTCCAGACAACTCAACATTACCCAAAGAAATAAAAGTCCCAAGAGGACATTCGGAGAAGTCCATTCTTGATGCCGCTGACAACAAGCTGATGACGAGAGATCAGCTTAGAAAGTATCTCGGCAATGTTGCATTCATCTCAGTAAATGAGCCAAAGAACTTCGCCGATGCTGAGCACGATGAATATTGGATCAATGCTATGCAAGAGGAGCTTGATCAGTTCACGAGAAATGAGGTATGGGATTTAGTACCAAAACCTAGGAATCAAAAGACCATAGGAACTAAGTGGGTCTTTAGAAATAAACTAGATGAGCAAGGCAACGTAGTCAGAAATAAAGCCCGACTTGTAGCCCAAGGCTATAGTCAGCAAGAGGGTATTGACTATGGTGAGACATTTACTCCTGTTGCTAGGTTAGAGGCTATACGTATCTGTCCAAAAATCCAATCCAACATAGCAGAATGAAGCATGTCAGCATAAGGCATCACTTTATTAGAGATCATGTACTCAAGGGTGAGATCAAGCTGACCTACGTACCTACAGATGATCAGCTTGCGGATATCTTCACTAAGCCTTTGGCTCGTGAGCAATTCAGCATATTAAGGGAAGCTATTGGTATGTCTAATTCTCTTCAATAATACTATGTGCTTAATTGAATGTTGAGTGATTACCATGCTGAGTAACTTGTGCTAGATTAGTAACTTCTATGTGTTATAAAAAAAATCACCCTATGCTGAGTAAAGACATACATGCTGAGTGATTACCTTAAGATGAGTTACTAAAGTAGTATGAAAACCCTCTACGTAAAACCGTGCACTCAGTACCACAAACGATTAGTATTCTAACAAAGTGAGTAAAGCCCACTTGCAACATTAAATGCTATCACGCGAATTAAATAGCCACCTAGGATGACGTAAGAAATAATAAGAAAACACAATTCGTCGAATGTGTCATAAATGCCAGAATCTTTGTCGATTGATCATCTCGAGGTAAAACGGCTAGTTTAACGTATAGGATCAATTCGAACCTCTATAAATAGTGGAAGATTTTCCACTTAACTCTCTTTACACTCGAAATCCCTGGCAACTTGATTTTTCATCTCTCTCGCTTTCTAAATCTCAAAACCTCTTGAAAATCTCTGAGAAAACCATGTCGGACTCTCAGAATATCTCCGGCGGTGATTACGACAGAAATCACTCCGATGAAAACCCTGAATCTCCCCCTCAGCAGGAGTATAGCGAAACTCCCACCAAAGGACAAGGTCAGCATGACCAAACTCCAAGCAAGAACCCCCAAGCTGACCTCGCAACCTCTTCGAAAAAGAAGAAGAAGAAGAAGGACAAACAGCCCAAGGAAAAGTTTTTCCTCAAAGTCTACAAAAGTGTTAAGAACCATGAGGTACTTCGCTGTCGGTGGTTTTCTCCAAGCTTCGTAACGGCTGAGCAACCGTTCTGTGAGTGGATCTCGAAGAATGAGTGGGTTGGGCTCTTTTCTCTTCCTGGTAGAGCCTACCCTAGGTTAGTAAGGGAATTCTATTCCAACCTCTGTGTTAACGAAGAAGATGCTGACCATCTGGTAACCCATGTCAAAGGCCAGAAATTAACGATTACTCCATCTTATCTAGCAACCCTGCTAAACCTGCCAGCCAAAGGGAAAGAATTCAGAACTACAAAGGAGAAACTTGACCATGTAGTGACGTTCTGTAAGACGGAGGGTCACAAAGGGGAGATAGCTAGTACATGTATGGGTCAGGATCAAAAGATGGCTCACTACCTGCTGACCAACTTTATCTTCCCCAAAATCAACTCAGCATCATCCACTTCAAACTTCGAGCACTGCTTCATGTGGCACATGCTGACCTATCAACCACTCAACATGCCGGTGTTTCTTGTCGGAGCACTTCAACGAAGTACTGGGAAACTCAGGTTGGGGTCCCTCATTACCAAAATCCTGGAAGATCATCAAATCGACTTGATCAATAAGACTGAGTCTTGCGGAACTGAAATCACAGAGGCTCTGTTGTTTGGGTTAGTATACGACCAACCCCTCAAGTCTAAAAAGGGAAAAGAGGCCATCGAGGAAAATGAGGAAGAAGTTGATAAGGATGTGCAACCCACGGAAAGGAAAAATGTCGTGACTGAATCTGCTGACCAAGCTAAGCAAGAGAAGAAGAGGAAAGCTATCCAAACTTCCTCCAAAGATCTTAATGCTGCCCCCAAGAAAATCCGAGTTGTCTCAAAGGGGAAGAAAATTGATGCTGGACAAACTCAGGGCACACCTAAGTCAGCAGAGAAAAGAAACAGGCAAGTTGAGCCTGAAGAAGAGAGTGAGGAGACACCAGAATAACCACTGCAGAAAAAGCAGCAGAAGAAGAAGAAATCTTCTGATATAAGTCCAATTGATGCTGTCTCTCTTGGTTTTGCTGTTTCTGATGATTCCCACTTCATGAAAAGCCAAGAGATTGACCTTGAGAAAATCTCTGCTGACCAAGAAGCAAAAGAACTAAGAAACAATGAAGGTCAGCATGATGATGTTGAGCCAAGTCAGGAAGATAATGCTGAGCAAGAACAGTTTGATGCTGAGGAGACAGCAAATGTTGAGCAAACTGAGACAACAAATGTTGAGCAACATGAGGTAGTCAATACTAAGCTGGTTGAAGAACAAGCTGAGCCCACAACAAAGGAACATGCTGATCTAGGGGTACATTCACTTTCTGACTCTCTTGATTCTATTCAAGCTGACCCCTCTCCTCCAAAGGCTAAGAAATTAAGGAGACTCAAGAAAAAGGCTCACAAGTCGCCAGTTATCGATCTGTTGGGTGATTCTCCTCTGCGGGATCCCATTACTGATCTGTCGGACATGCAGTTTAAATTCTTCTCCAACCCTACTGAGCCTTCTCCAACGGAACTTGAGAAAAAGCAAGCCTCTGTTACTCATCCTGAGGAACAAGCCAAGTCTCCGGAAAATCCAATTCCTGCCGAGCAAGAGCTGGAAGTCCAAGCTGCTCCAAGTGAAAAGCATGCTAAGGAAAATCATGCTCAGCCTGAGTTAACTCCTCCTGCACCAACTCAAACCAACATTGAGCAGGTCAATACTTCTGTTGATCCACCTCCTTCCCATCCAATCTCGCAGAATGTTGAGAAGTCTGTTTCCACTGCTACTTCAAACAAAAGCCCAGCTGTTAATCAAGCTGGCCCTTCGAATTCCACCAGAATTCCGGCAACTGAGAACATTCCTGAGGCAACATTTACTTATCTTCATGCTACTGAGTCCGGACGTCGCATTATTGACTCCGCTCAAACTATTCTCCAGGATTTGAACACTTCTCATGTCGACGCTACTGGGTCTGCAAATGTTGAGTCCCCATAAATCTCATCTAACACTCAGCTCCTCAATGAGATCAAGGGTCTCAAAGATTTATTAAGTGTAATGACAACAGTCCAAACACAGCAACCCAAGCAAGAATCCATCGTCAAGCTGGCCAAACTGCAGTTACTGATGGTGAATCACATGGATTCCCTTCAAGGCCAAATCAATGCTCTTTCTACAGTCAACACGGGTTATGCTACCTCTGCTGAGTTGAATCAACATTTTACCAAGTTGAACTATGAGCTGACCGGCACTCGTGAGCTAATCTCCTCAACTTCTCAATGTTCGGTCGAACAAATTAGCGAAGCTGTCCGTCTACTCAACTTGAGTAAAGAGGAAATGGAAACTGATCAACTAAAGACCAACGAACTATTGCAATACTCTCGGACCACTTACAAACATGTGCGTCACACAAACGCTCAACGTCAGTTTTATGATTCGGGTCTGCTTAAAATGTACTATCAAGCCTATGCCCAGCTGACTGACACAATCACATGGATTGGGAAATCTCAGGAGTATATACTCAGTATGTTCAGTGCCTCCATCCGAATTCCTCGCGATACCTTAGACGATGGCATTCCAGTTTTTGATGGGTTAAGGGAAAGCACGAAACGGCTCAAGTCGTATTCAGTCAGGCTAACTCGTGCTGCTATCAATGACACCTTCGTTCCTCCTCCGCCCGATGGTGGCAAAATGGGAGAGAAAGAACAAGCTGATAGAACTCAGCATGCAGGAGAAGCGTCTGGTAGTCAGCAACAAAAAGGAAAAAGCAAAATCAATACTGCCCATGTCCAAGTCAATAGGAAGAAATAGTTTGGCTAGGTTGCTAGCTTTTATTCTTGACTTGTATTTTTATGCGTATTTTGTCTTGCTGACTATCTATGAATTATGCATCCTTTATTCCAAATTGATTAAATCGTATGCAATGCTTATTTACATATTGTGCTTTATGCTGATCTGTCTTAATTGAACAAACAAACAAAAGAAAAAGGAATAAACTCAGTACACATTAGACTTGATACATTTGCTCTGAAAAAGTTCTCCCATCAAACCAACCATGTATCAAAACTGAGTTAAAACACATTGACCTCTTTTGAAAAGCTGACCTAGGCTCATCTGAATTAGATCTTGGAAGGTCTAGAATTTAACTAAGTCAGTATAAGCATGCCTTAATTTTACTCAATTAAATCTTAGAAGGTTTAGAGTTAAGTTAAGTCAATAGATGCAACCCTTACGGGGGAGTAATTTCAGAAGCATAAAAAGAATTTCAATCATGGAGAATCTCAATGCGAGTTCCATCAATTAAATATTTTGCCAACATTAAAATGGGGGAGTTTGTTGAAACACCTTTCCACATGATTTTAATTTGACAAAATCATTTAAGTTAATCCATGATTAAGGGACAATTAAATTTAAATGCTTTGATTTAATTGTACTAATATGTTTGTTCAATGTTGAATATAAATATAAATACAAATAGAAATAAAAAATAAGACAGGACAAAGTCAGCATGAAATCACAGCACAAGCTGAGTAGAGTGGAACTCAGCATAAAAGAAGATAAGTCATCTTCAGAACAGAAGCTTAAAGATCAAGTCAATCAATGAAGCTGAGTGGAACGGAACTCAGTATCAAAAGTAGAAAAGACTTCTTAAAAACTATGCCTTGCAGAACGAAGCTGACCATGGAAGCTGAGTAAAAGAGAACTCAGTATCTGAATTGGCAACAATCAAAAGACAACGAATAACAAAGTCATGCCGAGTGATCTTCAGGACAGTACCAATGATCCGTTAGCTAAAAGATAAGTCCAACAACTGTCTGAACCAATAATAGGAACCTCGGAATTATGCACAAAAATGATTTCGAGATGCATGGGTCAAACGTCCGTTAGCTAAAAGACGAAACATGTATAAGAAGACAAAACTGCAAGAAAAGGACAAGCCTGGCACCTGAGGAAATCAGACGACAGGATTGGCCTGCAAGCCTGAAGCTGACCAGAGCCTTGTCTCCCAAAAGAGCCGTTTTGGATTCAACGGGCAAATCAAATTCAAATGATTTGATCTTCAGATTGCAACTATAAAGGGACAAGTATACCTCTTGGATCATTGTCGAATTACAGAAAATACAAGAGAGAAAAATACAAGCAAAAAGCACATCAAAACAAAAAGAGATCTTACACCAATTTTCTATTCTTGTGTAAAAGCTAGAGTGATTTTTGTAATCATCTAAAGTATTCTTTGTCTGAAAAAGAACAAGTTTGTATCAATTGTATTATTGAGAGAACTGTGCTGGCTACTCGGTGTTGAGTGCTTAGTGGTAGAGAAACCTAAGTGTTCGGTTATAGCACTTAGTAGGAGTTGAGTAGACGAATAGAGGAATGTACTATTGCATATTCAACTGCCTTGTAAACGGTTTGTGCTCTACCTTTAAAGAGCTCAGTATTGGATTTCAAAAGCCCGGAGGGACTCTGGGTATTGGATGTAGGCGGAGAGACCGAACCAGGATAAGTCGTGCTGAGTAATCTCTAACTCTCTCAATATATATATATATATATATATATATCTGTATGTATTGCTTGTTATATTTACTCAGCATATAAATTGTCTAAATTGATATTGAGTAAATAAGAGTGCTGAGTTGGAAGCTGACCACAAAAGTGTCAATTCCCAACTCATATGTAAAATAGTTTTAGTCAATATCTGACTCAAGCTATCTTATGTTACAATCGGCCGTGCTGACCAAAGCTGAGTTGACAAACTTAAGAAAATATATTAAGTCAGCTTAATTAAAATAGAAAAAGTTATATTAGTTCCTAACCCCCCCCCCCCCCTCTTGGAACTAATAACACGGGACCAACAGTGAATACTTTAGGTTGGTTTGGGTGACAACTAAAAACTACTCCTAAACTGTGGTGAGACAGATTCGTGTAACCGAAACTCTACGGGTTGCGATGAGATATAAATATAATAAACAAAGACTCCGAACATATATGATTGATGATTTACTCTTGCAAAGACGACTACATGCAGTTCAACCGACCCGTGAAGTACTTAGACTACGTGGTTCCTAGTCAAGGCGTGTCTAATGCTGGGGATCAGAAACTAGGGCCCGTAAGTTCCATGGCTTGTCAATTCCTATGGTTTCCGGTGTGTCACTTCCGGTAGGGCAGCACCTATATGGTTCCCTAAAGATGACCCATAAAAGGGCGCCGGTAATCACGCTCCCCTACACAATAATCAATTACAAATATCAAAACAAGTAGTAAACATCAACACGTATAGAGAAACAGAAATTGTGAATCATATATTATAAATATGGAATGAAAAACGTGGAATACAACCAAGCCTAGTACATAGGAAGAGTGCAAGCTAATTAGCAAGTAGAAAGGGAAGAATCGGCCCTTGGAACTAGCTAACCGGACTCAAGGTCGTCTCTTAGGTCTTGGAGGTGGAACTTCTTGAGCTTAGTGGAAGAGGATGGAACGGAACTTTGACGGAGTGACGGAATAAATGAACTAGCTCTCAAAGTGGTAGAGTTTAGTTACACAAAATCTGAATAAGGAAATGAGTGCTAATCACTCTTATTTATACACATCAAGTTCGGGGGTAAAATCATAAATATACAAGTTACAAGTAAGAATTCACACTATATTTGCAGGTTTCACAAGGCACGCCCCACGTGTCTGCCATTTTAGTCCATTCCATTGATAATTTCTCCCCGCGTGGGCCAATTTCAGACCTGTTGACTCAACCACGCCCCGGGTGGGCCAATTTCAGACCTGGAGTACGCCCCGCATGGTTGAGCTCCTGGAACTTTGTTGCTGGATTATGCCTTGGACACCCCGCGTACCATGTCCTACGCCTCGCGTGGTAGGTGTTGACCATGTGGGAATGCGTAGTTGACTGCCGTGATTTAGGGGGCATTGTCCTATGCCCCGTGTGCAGGCTTCCACGCCCCGCATGTCCGTTGAATTGTCACTTGTTTATTTTCTAACTTGTACCTGCAAAATACGATCCTCGAGAACCGAATTAGCTTGACGTTTATTTTTCTGAAGTTAATCAAAAAATCAAGGAAATTAACTAAAAATATAAAATTTATTTTTATTTTGTTATTTATTTGAAAACATACTATTTTTGTAATTAAACTTACTTATTAAGCTCAAAATTATACCGTAAATCACGCTAAAAGATAGGGACAAAACGTCCATATCAACCTCCTCGGACTTTAAAGTTTTACTTGTCCTCAAGTAAAGAGAGTCGAAAGACAAGAGATTGAGACAATTAAGAAACAAATCTCCGATTGGTTTAACCAAGTGCGTGATTTCAAAACTAAGGTTTTACGAAAAGTTTTCGACAAGTACTTACGCAAGCGAATGAGTGACCAAACTTATTCGAAACCTCCATGATCAAACTTAATAGGCAATATTAATGGGGATTGATTATCTTTTGAGAACTCGATTGTACCTTACCAATGGATTTCACTCTTAACGCTCAATCTTTGGCGGGTTGGTGTTTATACACTCTTCTTTGTACTTACTCAAAGTCACCTCGAGTTTGCATGTTCATCCGGATCTTTCCACCTATATTATGGTTGGGCAACATTAAAAATGAACCCGGATGGGGGTTGTAATGTGGGTGGCTTTTTAGTGGTAAGTGGTTAATGTTAAGAACTCAAGTTCGAATACTGATTTTTGGTGATTGTATCATCTTCTTATTGTTTTGTCCTACCAAGCACGAAAGATATATTGTGAAATTGCTCAGGTGGAGTTTGAGAATGCCTATTTGCTCTCCATTTTTGTTTTATTTATTTTTCTTTTCTTTTTATTCGAGAGCGGCACAAAAACGATTTCAAAGATTTATTGTGCTTACTTGCTAGAGACTTAGCTTGTTTCGAGTATTTCTGATGCATTTGAGTTTGGTGTTCGTACAAGAGGAAAAAGGGTTATGTGTTAAAAGGGTGTTAGCAAAGAAGTCGGTTAATAGGCTCGAGGGGGCTTCCTAGAGGTTCATGAAAAATGAGAAAAATAATTAAGAAAGAATTAGCCTAAGTGGGTTCGTTTTATCATCTATTGCCCTTCTTATCAAAACAAGTGTACTTAAGAAATAGAGTTCTCATACGAACTCTTTTAGGCTCAAAGTACCTCACATGAATTTCGGGTTCAATTGTGTACTTTCAAGCTCTCGTAAAATTTTCAAAAATCCCGTCTTTATTGCCTTTTTAAATTTCATTATAGAGATAACTCGTGGGTTAGGACTCAATGCTTTTTGTTAAGTACAAATCTCGACTATGCATAAATTTCCTAGTTTCGAAGTCAAGACTTAAATTTCTTAATTGAACCGATCTTTTGTGTTTTAACGGTTTTACTTTTAAAGACAAATAACGGAACTTTTAGTTGATTTCCGAGGGAGGTGGTGTGTTGGGATTAATTTTGAACAAATAAATGAGTTTAATTATTTTGTTTATTTTATTTTTGTTTTTGTTAGTGCAAAACAAACTATAAGTGCGGGGTTGCACGGCCCTCCGCGTAATTAAAAAGACGTTAATTCCAAAAACATCGTAAAATGAAATAAAACAAAAACAAAACGAAAAATAAAGGATTGAGACAAAGGGAAAAGGACCTTACAGGTCTGTACTCACGCGGGGTGTACCGATGGGTACGCTCTGCGTGAAACGCTTTTTATTTCTTGTTTATGGGCAGAGACTTGGATACGCGGGGCGTGCCTTTGGGCGCGCTCCGCGTGAACCAAGTTTCGTGCCATTTTTTTGGGGCTTTGTAATTTTTTTTGTGAATTATGATTTGAGGTTTTAATGGAAATTTACGAAACGAACTCGAAAGAAAGAAATAAGTTCAAATTGGTAAAAATCGAAAGAAAACAAAAACACGTAAGAAAATAACTTGAAAACATATATGATACATATAGACAAGGGTTTGGAAAATGCAAACTGATGCTATGTTTATAGTCGGAGTAGCTCGACTTTCTCGATGGGTGTTACTATTGCAGGATGTCCGAACTGGAACCCGATGGATCCGAACCTTTACCGTTAAGGAGGGTTATTGCTTGTCCGGATTCTCTATTCTTAGCTCACGGGTTTTGCTTGGTATTTGTCGGGAGAGTTCCTAGCTGCCTCTCCTGTTGGTGACGATTTAGATGAGCCACTTGGTGACTCAAATCTCTGCAAAACACCTCATTATCGGCAAGACGAGTTAGAATGTCCTTTAACAAAGAAGTTACCGATTGGCCTTGCACGTTGTTGGGAGGTTGGGCATTCCGACTGCCGGAAGCGTCTTGTGATTGCCCTAGCCCATGCTCCTTATATTCATGATGAAAATCGAGTGGGGTCTCAATACATTATTATTATTATCGTACGATAGGTTAGGATGTTGGTATCGAGGTCTCCACCCGTTATCATTATTATTATGGTGGTGTGTGTTAGGGTAGGAGTTTGAGTTAGAGTTTGATAACAACCCAAATTATTCTTGAATAACAAATAAGAGAAAATTAATAGAAATAATGGCAAACCATTATTCCTTCTAAAAGAGAGATTTATGCATGATTAATATGGAATTAATGACAATTATTGCAGGATTAATGCAAGGGTGAATATGCAAATAATGAAGAAAATGAAGGAGTTTCTAGCATTATGCCACACCACGTGGACCATGGCGAGACACACCATAACAAGATACGCCCGATGAGAGCGAGTAGTGGAGACCTGTCATAGCTAAGGAGAACGTACATATGCCTTAACGGATCTAAGAATACCAAAAGGCGCCTTTATTACCAACTATGAATGGGAATAAATACAATTAAATGGCAATTAATAGCCATTAAAGGGGAATAAAGACTTGACTGTTCGAATACCTCAACTTTGAGTGTTTCAATGATAAATGCTGGGATTAATGGAGAATTGATAGCAATTAAAGATGAGTAATGACATGACTGTTCATCTACATCTCCATAACATCCAAATATCATACATGTGGAAAAAGGATAATTAGACAAAGAATAAAGGATCCGCCGTCAATACTCTTATGGATAAGGATCCACCGTTGGATCTATAGATTCCTCAACACGCCTCAAAGGGTCAAACGCCTTGGGAGACCCGCTGTCAAACCTCAATACGCCCAAGGAACGGCAAAGCCGATTTCCAATAAAGGCAACTAATAACCCATTAATGAGCTAACGGTCATACTTGAATAAGATCAGTAACCGCCATTAATGAGGCATTAATGGAGACTTTCTAGTTACCAAGAGTTACAACTACATAAGTATAAATAGCTTACATCCCAAGCTATTGAGGTACACTTACTGATTCTCTACTTTTGTGCTTACAGTTTACTCTCAAAAATATTACTGACTTTGGCATCGGAGTGTCCCCGGCCGATCCCAACGTCGCCTCACAGGGAAGTGCTCCGATCAAGGATTTTTCCACAAGTTATCAGAGTTGTACCTTTGGTTACCTCCCACGTAACTTACATTTTCGGTGTCACCGGCAAAAGGGCTACCGGCTTGGCAATTGTGTCCGTCATGATCTCCACCACAATGATTGCACATCAGGACCTGTGCATTGTTAAGCCTAAAATATACCTAAAATATCATTAATATTTACATCAGTTTTGCTATAGAATCGTGCTATTTATATCTATTTAGCGTACTTTTACGTCCGAATGTGTTTCTTTCATGCAAGGTACCTAAATATTTGGTAAAATCCAAATAGGAACAAAAAGAGGTCAAAAATGAAGGAAAAACCTACAAAAATAGTCAAAGACGACGAAAATCAAACGCACCGAAACGAGGACGAGAACGAAGTTCGAAACAGAGAAAAATATCCCGTGTCGCGACCGAGAATCCTCCATTCTCGGTCGCGACACGCGTCGCCCAGACACTTCCCCCTTTCGTTCGAAGACTGAAAAACTATTTCTCCATTCTCTACCGAGAATTTGCATTCTCGGTAAGTTCAGAAATTCAGGCAGCACAACATACACTTGTTCATTTTCAAAAATACGTGTCCGTTCGATTGGATAGGAACGTCTCTTCGCAGTAGACACGTTCCTTAGACTCGAATCTTCAACATCTATAAATAAAGAGTTGATTTCAGAGTTGATATATGATTTTTTAGAGTTAAGATTTAGTACAGAATTAATGCAGAAATTCTGAGTTAAACGATTCAGAGTTAGAAGTTCGATTTTGTAAAAAGCAATCTGATGTACATACATTGTTTATCAAATAATTACAAACACAGTAGCATTTAGATTTAGATCAGTTTATATTAGTTTACATTCTGGTAGTAGACGATCCATCTTTATTCCGAAGATTCAGTGAGAAGATTAAGTAGAGGATTCGACCCTGAGCCTGACAAACTCTATCGAGGTTCGAGGAAAGGATTGACGACCCGAAACTTGAAAGTCGACGAAAGCTGCCATGCTTCTTGTTCTCTGTAAACTTGTATCAAATTTATACTTAATCTAATAAAGTTCATTCAATTCAATAAATTTTTATGTAGCACTTCTGTAATTAATCCGAAGTGAGTTCTGGTGTTTTCATTAAAACGTAGTTAAATTCAATATCTTTACAAGGAAACTTTGTTAAACACTTAGGCAAATTCATTCAACAAGAATTAATTTGGTTAGGGTAGCAATCTAACCCGACCGTAGGAGGATTGTCTGCAGTTCAAAACCCTTTAATTGAAGGAGTTTACGTTATTATATTTTTATAATTTATACAAAGTTTAAAGTTGTTTTCTTTGCTTAATGCAAACGAATACATTTATTCTCTTTTTCTAAGCACTAAACGTTTCTGTTTTGTAAATTCATACTCAAAACAGAATTGATTTCTAACATTCTACATATTCTACCCTAATTCTTATTCAATCAATCTCAAAACCAATTTCAAATAAACGATTATCTATTTATATAAACCTTAAGTCGTATTTAATCTACACCTAAATAAGTTTTTGTTGAAAAACGTTCCCTGTGGGATCGATATCTTTTTATTACTACAAGCGAAATCGTGCACTTGTGGAAATCGCTCAACATGCATCTTTGTTGAGGTTTAACTGTGATATTAAAGCGTCTAGTTTCTTATTCATCTCGACCATGGAACTTTTTGGAGCCTCTTTCTCCATGGCGAACGCTTGATGTCGTGGAGGTCTGGCAAGCCGATCTTCTTGCCACCGAACACTTTTTCTTACGAGCTCGTTGATGAGCTCATATGCTTCGCTTGCCGATTTCCTAAATAGGTCCCCACCTGCTGTGGAATCCACGATAGCACGCTTAGTAGGCGTTAATCCATGATAAAAAGTACTTACAAGATCGTGCTTGGGGATGTCATGGTGCGGGCAACTTCGAAGCACTTTTCGGAACCTCGTCCAAGCCGCGTGAAGGGCTTCGTACTCGAGTTGCCGAAAGGAAGTGATGTCATTGCGCAACTTCACCGTTTTGGAAGGTGGAAAGTAATATGAGAGGAACTCCTTCTCGAGCTCGTCCCATGACGTGATAGTTCCGGCTTCCAAAGAGTGCAACCATTCCAACGCTTGGCTTGTCAAAGAGAAAGGAAAAAGTTTTAGACATACAGCCTCAACCGGGACACCATTTTACCGAAAAGTATCGGCACAGATAAGAAATTTATCAAGGTGTTCGTTAGGGTTCTCATAAAGTTCTCCTCCGAATTGGCCGAGTTGTTGAATCAATTGGATCATGCTAGTCTTGATTTCATATGTGTTGGCTGGAATGGTGGGGGCGACGATACCATTTCGATTTTGTGGTCTATATGTACCTGGTTACATTCTTCTTCTGCTGCTGCTTAACGCTTCCTACTCATTTCTTACTTGCATATGTTATAATTCCCAATATACCTGCTTGCATACCTCATTCCTTTTTTTCTTCTTATTTTTCTTCAGTTACTTACCTATTTCCTGCTTACATTGTTATTCTTAACTTATCTACTTGCGTACCTTCTTACATTTAACAACCTCTACAATAATATTAATGCAAAGTCATTCAAATAAGGTGGAGAACCTACAAAACAAGGTAGATACTCTGACGCTCAAGTCAGTCTAGGGTTTAAACTTAGTCAAAATAAATAAAAAGAGTAGAGGGAGATGGAACTATTGCAATATTACTCCTATTTACCTGCTTGCGTACCTGTGTACATTTTACTTTTTCTACTCTTTACCGTTGCCTACTCCTTGCTTGCTTGCTTATAATATTATTTCTAACTTAGATATTATCTACTTGCGTACCTGGTTACATTATTCTTCTTTTGTTGCTTATTGACTCCTACTCCTTGCTGTCATTCTTCTTTTTCTTCTGTTGCTCCTTACCACTTCATACTCATTGCTTACCTGCTTAAATTATTATTCCTAACTTAGCTTCTACTTACCTGTTTGTCTACCTGGTTACATTTTGCTTCTTTTGTTGCTTATCGCTTCCCACTTCTTTCTTACCTACTTATATTATTAGTCCTAATATACATATTTGCGTACCTGCTTACATTCTTCTTTTTCTTCTGGTGCTTATCGCATCCTACTCCTTCCTTACAAGTTTCATGCTCCCTGCTTACCTGCTTACAATGTTATTCCTAACTTAGCTACTTACCTACATGCGTACCAGGTTACATTCTTCTTCTGCTGGTACTTACTGCTTCCTCCTCCTTTCTTACGTGCTCATTTTGTGATTCCCAACTTACCTGGTTTTTTTTTTCCTTCTTCTTTCCGTGCTTACTTGTTTCCTGCTTCTTGTTTACCTACTTGCATTATTATTCTTTACTAACCTACTTGCGTACCTGCTTACATTCTTCTTGTTCTTCTTCTTCTCCTTACCACTTCATACTTCTTGCTTACCTGCTTACATTATTATTCCTAACATAGCTACTACTTACCTGCTTGCGTAACTGGTGACATTCTTCTTCTTTTTGCTTCTTATCGCTGCCCACTTATTCCTTACCTACTTATATTATTATTCTTGACATACATATTTGCGTACCTGATTATATTCTTCTTCTTCTAGTGCTTAGCGCATCCTACTTCTTGCTTAGCTATTTCCTGCTGCTTGCTTACCTACTTTCATTATTATCCTTGACTTACTTATTTGCATACCTGCTTACATTTTTCTTCTTCTTCAGCACCTTACCGCTTCATATTGCTTCATGACCTGCTTACATTATTATTCCTAACTTAACTACTTACCTTTTTACGTACCTGGTTACATTCATCTTCTACTGCTGCTTAACGCTTCCTACTCCTTGCTTATTTGCTTACGTTATAATTCCCAATATACCTGCTTGCATACCTCATTCCTTTTTTCTTCTTCTTTTTCTTCTGATGCTTACCTATTTCCTGCTTACATTGTTATTCTTAACTTATCTACTTATGTACCTGCTTACATTTAACAACCTATACAACAATATTAATGCAAAGTCATTCAAATGAGGTGGAGAACCTGCAAAACAAGGTAGATACTCCGACGCTCAAGTCAGTCTAGGGTTTAAACTTAGTAAAAATAAATAAAAAGAGTAGAGGGAGATGGAACTATTGCAATATTACTCCTATTTACCTGCTTGCGTACCTGTGTACATTTTACTTTTTCTACTCTTTACCGTTGCCTACTCCTTACTTACCTGCTTATAATATTATTTCTAACTTAGATATTACCTACTTGCGTACCTGGTTACATTATTCTTCTTTTGTTGCATAATGACTCCTACTCCTTGCTTACCTGCTTATATTATAATTGCCAATATACCTACTTACATGTTTGTGTACCTGGTTACTTTCTTCTTGTTGTTGTTCTTCCGATACTCACCATTTTCCTGCTCCTTGTTTACCTGCTTACATTATTATTCTTGACTTAGGCATTTGCGTACTTGCTATCATTCTTCTTTTTCTTTTATTGCTCCTTACCACTTCATACTCATTGCTTACCTACTTAAATTATTATTCCTAACTTAGCTTCTACTTACTTGTTTGTCTACCTGGTTACATTTTTCTTCTTTTGTTGCTTATCGCTTCCCACTTCTTGCTTACCTACTTATATTATTAGTCCTAATATACATATTTGCGTACCTGATAACATTCTTCTTTTTCTTTCGGTGCTTACCGCATCCTGCTCCTTGCTTACCTGCTTACAATGCTACTCCTAACTTAGCTACTTACCTAAATGCATACCTGGTTGCATTCTTCTTCTGCTGGTACTTACTGCTTCCTCCTCCTTTCTTACGTGCTCATGTTGTGATTCCCAACTTACTTGGGTTTTTTGTTCCTTCTTCTTTCCGTGCTTACTTGTTTCCTGCTTCTTGTTTACCTACTTGCGTACCTGCTTACATTCTTCTTGTTCTTCTTCTTCTCCTTACCACTTCATACTTCTTGCTTACCTGCTTACATTATTATTCCTAACATAGCTACTACTTATGTGCTTGCGTACCTGGTGACATTCTTCTTCTTTTGCTTCTTATCGCTGCCCACTTATTCCTTACCTACTTATATTATTATTCTTGAAATACATATTTGCGTACCTGATTACATTCTTCTTTTTCTTCTAGTGCTTAGCGCATCCTACTTCTTCCTTAGCTATTTCCTGCTCCTTGCTTACCTACTTACATTATTATTCTTGACTTACTTATTTGCATACCTGCTTACATTTTTCTTCTTCTTTAGCACCTTACTGCTTCATATTGCTTAACTACTTACCTTTTTACGTACATGGTTACATTCTTCTTCTACCGCTGCTTAACGCTTCCTACTCCTTGCTTACTTGCTTACGTTATAATTCCCAATATAACTTCTTACATACCTCATTCCTTTTTTTCTTCTTCTTTTTCTTCTAATGCTTACATATTTCCTGCTTACAATGTTATTCTTAACTTATCTACTTGCGTACCTGCTCACATTTAACAACCTCTACAACAATGTTATTCTTAACTTATCTACTTGCATTATTATTCTTTACTAACCTACTTGCGTACCTGCTTACATTCTTCTTGTTCTTCTTCTTCTCCTTATCACTTCATACTTCTTGCTTACCTGCTTACATTATTATTCCTAACATAGCTACTACTTACCTGCTTGCGTACCTGGTGACATTCTTCTTCTTTTGCTTCTTATCGCTGCCCACTTATTCCTTACCTACTTATATTATTATTCTTGAAATACATATTTGCGTACCTGATTACATTCTTCTTTTTCTTCTAGTGCTTAGCGCATCCTACTTCTTGCTTAGCTATTTCCTGCTCCTTGCTTACCTACTTACATTATTATTCTTGACTTACTTATTTGTATACTTGCTTACATTTTTCTTCTTCTTCAGCACCTTACGGTTTCATATTGCTTGCTGACCTGCTTACATTATTATTCATAAATTAACTACTTACATTTTTGCGTACCTGGTTACATTCTTCTTCTACTGCTGCTTAACGCTTCCTACTCCTTGCTACCTTTGTTTCTTGCTTTCTTGTCAACCAAAACCCTAACACATATTAGCTAATGTTAGGTTTATTTATATGTAGAAGAAAAAACCGAATACACTTAAAAGAATACGTAATTTTATCCAGCTACTCAATTTTATCTAGCAATAATAGTCAAAATATAAGGTCCAAAAATATAGTCTTTATATATGATTTTAGCGCATTATTTTGAATAGGAGGCTACAAATCATTTCTCAAATTAATTTTATATTTAATGCAAGTATCCTTTTGATATTAAAGTTAAAATTGCTCTTGATTGTAAAAGTTGGGATATTTTTATATCTTCTCAGACTGAATCTAACACTGTATAAAAATAGCCAAAAACAAAAATCTCAAATCATTTTATAAATCTAACGTCTCTTTTGTCTAAATTTTTTTACAAAGATATTAGTTACAGTGGCTAAATTATATGATAAATGAAAGTATAGGGTTAAATTAAACCCAAAATTGAAGAAATTTAGGCTAAGTATAAAGGTCCAAAATATAAGTTTTGCAAATTTATTATCCACAAAATCATCATTATTTGATGATTAGAAATCTTATATCCTAGTTATCCAACATGTCAAATTCTACTGTCCAATTTTCTTCTAATAAACATTGTATAATCAATGAGCTTTAAGCACTTACTATAACTTTATTTTTTTCTCTAAAAAGTTAAGTAATATTACAAAAAATTGACGATATTATTTCAAATTTCTAAACACTCACCGTTATTTAAATGGATGACACGTCTTGAAAATTGCTTTGATAATGAGAAACTCCAAATTGACCCTATAATCATACAAATTATTATTTTATATATATATAATTTATTTTAATTGTAAATACGGTAACAAAAATACTCCAATAGTAAATGATTAAATAATTTTTTATATTAAAAAAATATTAAACAATGTTGCCAAAAAGTAACAACATTGCTTCAAATTTTTAAACACCATCATCATTCTAATAGAAGACACATTTTCAGAATAGTCAAAAACATTATCAACTCACCAAGCACTCAATCAAATATCATATACTTGAGTTGCTCTTACAAGAAATGAGTTACTGAATGAAAAAAAATATCGTAATTTCCATCATTAAATATTTTTAGTGACAATATTAATTATATACGCCGAAAAACAATTTTGTCACTTAAATTTTTTAAAATCATATGATGAAGACTTGTAATTAAGGATAATATTAAGAAATGAGAAGAAAAAGATAAACACATTAGATTGTTTATATTAATTTAGGGGAAAAGGAAATAAGAACTTTTGACTACTCACTATATTATTGACTACTTCTATCTGTCATTATTATATCATTGACTATTATTCACTACTTCTATCCGTCACTATAAAAACTTCTGTCAAACTTATTATTCCGAGTTGTCCTCCTCCTAGAATAAACTTGAAAGATAACTTCTATTGACTATTGAATATGATCTGTTTACACTGTAATACCTAATTTAGGCCACCTCACCATTTTTAATTGTCCATTTCCTTCTCCAAAATAAAGATGTAATATCTTAGGCTTGGACCACTATTAGTGGAAATATTAGTTCTCTATCACATTATTTATATTTTAAAGATGAAACTAAATTTCTAATTAATAATGCTCTAAAAGTAATAATTCTTTTGAGATTATAATCAACAAGTAATAATCATATTTCCATGCAATTTACAAAAACCTATATAAACACTATATAAAAATTGCAATCAACAACTATGTCATCATCTTGATCTTGATACTAAGATAGTAAAAAATTAGAACTCAAATTAACAAAATCTAAAATAAACATAATCAACAAGTGATCATTACAGTAATAAAAATTTGACATGTTAAAAAATGTCATCAGAAATCAACCTCAGATTGTCAACAAACAGAGCAACTTCACCAGTGGCACTATGTCATCTTCTTGATCTTGATACTAATATAGTAAAAAATTAGAACTCAATTTAACAAAATTTGAAATAAACATAATCAACAAGTGATCATTACAGTAATAAAAATTTGACATGTTCAAAAATGTCATTAGAAATCAACCTCAGATTGTTTGTTCATAGAGCAACTTCATCAATGGCACTATGAAGTCATCTTGATCTTGATGCTAATATAGTAAAAAATTAGAACTCATATTAACAAAATTTGAAATAAACATAATCAACAAGTGATCATTACAGTAATAAAAATTTGACATATTCAAAAATGTCACCAAAAATCAACCTTTCATCAGTGGCTCAACAATATCATCGTTCTGCAACTTCGGTTGGTTACTGCCCAAAACAGTCTAAAATGCTAATTAGTTACTGACTTAAACACTGAATCACCAATATAAACAAACAATGTAAGATCATTCATATAAAATCAGGTCCAACTCAACAACTACAATGGAAAACTAATATTCATATCTCACTCTATATGGCATAATCATCCATGATACACAAGTAATAGTTAATACCAAGAATAGTAATTGATATTAATCAATGAGACAATCAATTTACTATGCAACTATACTCCCATTACAACTGTTAGCATATATGAGAGCTAGATTGATGCTCACTTATATTTATTGCGGGTTGTCAGGGGAAAACTGATTGATTGATATTAGTGTTTCAGCTAAAAGACTCATACCCAGAAAACCTTCAGTTGAATCATCACCAGCATGACCTAGAATGGTGTCGCCACCTAGGTGGTGTTCTACATAAGATGCCACATCATATAACTACAGTTAGAGAACATGAAAGTTTCAATAACAAGTTTCATCACAACAACAAAGATGAGTGCCACAATAAATCGTTTATCCAAACATAAAAGACTTCATAAACAACAAAAAGTCAATAAAATTCAACAAGAATAAAGAAATTTAAGTATCAGACTAAATGACAATAATGAAAAAGAAAAGGCTTACATTCCTTTATAAACATTAAATCTGTAATATCAAATTTATTATGAACAACTAAGAATATATGTATCAGACTAAATATTTATGCATCATGGCTACACTACTAGGTAAAAGTGCAGGTGCAAAATCAATTCAAGACTCCATATTAGCCTCGATTGTTTTCAAGACCAAGATATTTGTTAGAATAGTTATCTAAATACTTGAAAAGAATGGGAAGATATGCAGGAACATTGTAAAAAGAAAGGAGATGTGAAAGTTTGTTTGGCCTAGTTGGGAGTAGAGTAGGATCGTAGGGGCACTATAGGAAATAAAGAAGGGTATTTCTACATCATCAGGTCCGAACAACCCGGGTCATCAGGTCCAACCAAGTGACCTCTGACCCAACTATAAATCTAGTTTGATGTATAGTCTGGTTCTGATAACATTGGTTGAGAGAGAGTATTGAGAATTTTGTGAAATGGCTCTTGAGAGAGTTTGGGCTCTAACTCTTCAGTCAATTGAAGTATTGCAAGTTGTTACTAATGAAGATCGATCAATATCACAATATTTTTCTACTCTATTGTCATTTATGTGTTTGAGCTTTCTAATAATTGCAAAGACAGCATATAACTTTTTAACAATTGCAAAAACTCCTAATGTTCATTGTCTTGTAATCATGCAAATTCACCTCTTTCATTGAAAGTGAAAACATTTGAGGTAGCACTTCTCCATATTGATCCTTCCTAAATGAAATTATAGTTCAAATTCCAACCTAAAGCCACACATTTCTAGTGCATTTGCATGATCATTTGCAAAAATAACGAAACCTGTAATATTCATATAACAAGGATAGATAAAACATTAGTTCTTTTGCGTCTATTTTTTGAGAAATCATGCCACAAATTTAGATCCTAGACATATTCATATAACAAGGATAGATAAAACAACTATTCCAGCATTCAGTTTCTACACAACCCACGAGGAGCAACACCAATAACAAGCTTTTCGATATTGCTCTTATTAACTTCCTCTTTTATCCCATTAGCCACATCATCTTATTCAATTGTGACGACATCTACTTGCACATATATTCAAAGAGCGCGCTTTAAGTTGTACTTCTTAAGATTCTGTTTCAAAAATTCAACTGTAATAGAGAGAGAGAGGAACCTTTCTCCGAGTGCAAAAGTTGCTGAAAGGTAGAAGCATTCGACTTGTCTGCCACTCTATTTCCTTCCTATATGCTGCAGCTACATCATCTCGCACTCGTGCGATAGGAATGGAATGGAATGACTAGGGCAGGAAAGAAAGCTTACTCGGCGTGGGAACAGAATCATAGGGCGGACATGTAACAATTTGAATGCAACATTTTCCTCTGGGATGAACATGTCCAATGCCCAATTCACTAAGTAGTTGCTGTTCCTTTTTCCATCAATGGTTAAAGGTGGTCAATGGTTAAAGGTGGGTGAGGAGGCAAACCAATTGCCTTTTCAACTTCAACCATTTCACTTCCCTCAATTACTCACCAAGTTCTCTCTAGAATCAGACTAATTATGCTGCGAAAAGGATTTAAAATTGGTGATTAAGAAAAAATAGTAAGGTTTATCAGTTCCTTTTGTTCTTAAATTCAGATGTCATGTGAAAATATCATTGTTCCCTAAATTCTCAAGTGGAAAAAGGACCTGATTTTTCCCCAGGGAAAGGTACATAAAAACCAGATAGCTGGACGTCCTCTATGTTCTTATTTGTTTACCATGCTATGCCACTATAATCTACACAACTTAATTCCTAAACCCAAAAATTAAAATTCCATTCAAGAGAAATTCTCCAGAAATTGACCAATTTAATAATTTAAAACTCGGATGAAAACATAGAAATGACATAAAATGGAAAGTCTGAAGCCAAATATAACATGTAACTTTTTTGCGGTTTTAACAAGAATTATAGTAGCAGAGCATTGTACAATAGATCAATTGATTAATTGTAATTATCATGCAACTGAAAACTTTCTCTTGACTCTTACAATGAACATTGATGTTTAAGGCAAAGCCATGTATTCTACAAAAGCAAACCAGCCACATGGATCACCGTACTAATCATGTAAAATATCATAAATATTTGTGCTAATCATAACTCTTTAATTGACAGAATTCAAAGTTGCTGCTATGTGTTTATCCTAGAAATTTAACGCCTCTATTGCATCATTTACCACCTAATGACAATAACCAGTTTATGAATTTAATTAGGACTGTAATTGGGATTATCAATTTCATTAGACATCAAGGTTAAGAAAGTTCCTCAATATACCAATTCTCAGTATTTCAGTAATTTATGGTAATATACATTCCAGACCCCTATACCAATGTTGCCAAATGCAATAAAGCAACCTACATCAACTTCACATTCGAATCCAAAAAATAAAGAAAAGGGATTAAATGATAGATAAAACCTGTCACACCCAAATAATTCCTTGAGAATTTCAATGACCTACCAACTGCTAATAGCTAATATATAGTTATGATATTAAAGTATATATGAATTTGACATTCTCTATTACAAGTCACTTAAGAGACTTGACAAGTTGACGTTGGTACAATGAATCGAGAGAATCAAACAGAATTTGGATGAAAATAAGCATTACTGTATACTAAGTTCTGTAAAAATCTAGCAGAGACTTACAATCTTTAGCTTCCAGTATAACATAAACACTATGGCCGTTGACCAGTTACATTGCCTCACTAGACTTATAGTCCAAGGGCAATAAATTCATGACACAAATTAGGTCTAAACAAAATAAAGTCAACTGGCATGTAAAAAGTCGTGTGACCTTATCATCACAAGATTTCTTCTTAACAAGTATACTGTCACAGCTTAAAAATTGTCCTGTTTTAAACAGATGTCTGACACTACATCTCAACATCAGCTTTGTACAGGAATGGTAACCAATCAGCATAACAAACATAACATAATCATTTAACATAACCTAATTCAATGCTGTGAACATCCTCTAAAGGGTCTGCAAGCATGTTATGAGTCATGACCTAATTTCAAGTAGCAATAAACCAAAAGAAGGAAAAATTAAGTCTGGTATTATAATTCATATTCCTCTGGCTTATGGCATATCTACATTATCAAATTCAGAACCAATAAACCAAAAGAAGGAAAAATTAATTCTGGTATTATAATTCATATTCATCTGGCTTATGGCATAACTACAGTATAGTAACATTGTAATTTGGAATTAATCAATAATTAATGAACAGAGAGGAAAGTAATCATACCACTGGTAAATGCACAAGTTAAACCACGGCAAACGAGAGACAGATGGTAAAGACCCCAAGGAGAAGATAGTTTACCGGATGCCTCTGGTGATAGTAGTATAACGGGCAAAGAACTGCAACGATTTCCGAAAATTAGAAAGCAATAACGAAAGCACCAAACAGTAAAAAGAACGAAAAGGCAGAATGGTACCGATGAAGGGCGAAAAACAAAGCTTGGCATACCCCGAATGCGATCTTGACTGATTTCGAACTCAAATGCGATCTTGTTTGGCATATCGAATGCGATTTTACCTGATTCCGAACCCCGAAACAAGAGTGATACAGCCGGAGATGGCTGATGGATTGAACGAGAGAGATTAGACGGAGAAGGGCGGCCGGAGATGGCCTGATTTGTGATTAGTCGTACGTTTACTTAATAATTGAAAACCTAATATTAAAATAAACAAATAAAATTTAAATTTAAAATTAAAATTAAAAGAAGGCAGAACGATAAAAAAAGTGATACAGTGAGAGAGAGAACTGGTGAAGGATGGCCGGCTGGATCTCCGAGATACAGTGAGAGCGAGAGAGGGTGAAGGGCGGCCGGCTGAGGGATTGAGCGAGAGGGATGAGATGGAGAGGGGCGGCTGAGGGATTGGTTACTTAATAATAATTAAAAACCTAATATTAAAATTAAAATTAAATTAAAATTAAAACAAATAATTAAAAATGATTAGGCGAGAAAAAAAAAATGATTAGGCGAGGGTTTAGTTTTTGTATTTATAACTCAGTTAATGGATCACTGAAGACCTTTCTGGCTCGATAAAAGCCTATGAAATTAAATAAAAATCTTGGCTCGATAAAAGCCTATGAAATTAAATAAAAATGAGTCTAATTTAAATTAAAAATACAAATTACATATAAATACAAATTTACATATAATTTAAAGCCTATGAAATTAGATACAAATTTTCATATGAATATAAACTCTTAACTTTTTATTCTAATTAAGGGTTAAAGTGCCAACATAACGTTCTGGGTCAGGAGTAATTTTACCTCTAACGTCTAAAATGGTACAGTTTTATCCCTAACATTGATAAATTCGATAAATTTTAGAAATAATTCATAATATGGATGAAATTCCTAATTTTTAAATATGGATGCATACTTTAGTTTTAATTTTTTTATTAAACGATATATATTTTAATAAACTATCATTTCTTGATTTTTATCTAATTTATAGATAATGATAAAGGGTGCCTTCTATGGTTACTTTGTTTTTGACAAAGTATAATTACTTGGTGTGTTTTTCACCATTGGATGTTGGATTAGAAAATTAATCTAATGGTGAAAACACACAAAGTAAGGCTTACTTTGTTAAAAACAAAGTAAGCATAGCTTTTACCATGATAAAGTATAAATAATAATAATAATAATATATAATAATAATAAATAATGATAAATTATAGATAAATAATAATAATAATAATAATTATAATATAATAAATAATGATAAATTACTGAATACTGAAACTGGATGCTGAAACTGAATGCTGAACTGAACTGAACTGATTGTTACTGAAATTAAGTGATAAAGAACAGGGCCTTAATCGATCACTGAAGACCTTTTTGGCGATGTGGGATGTGGGATAGGTAAAATTAGCACCCACACAACTTAGACTATGTTTTTTGGTATTCTTTTTTATTCTGAACTTTTTACCCACAAAACGTAAACTATATGAATCCAAAATCAATTAACACCTCAAATTATATAAATCATCAATCAAACATAAATTAACTTTTATCAAATTACATAAATCATCAATCAAGCATAAATAATCATCAATCAAGCACAAATTATATAAATAATCAATCAAGCATAAATTACATAAAAGGTTAATTTCAAATAAAACCCTGTACTTTCACATTTTTTTTACAGATCGGTATTTGTGGTTGGCAAAAATTTTATTTTTCCAAATTTGGACGATAACGGTCTTAAATTGAAAATTTTCAAAAATTGAAGTTGTTTAGTATCATAAATATGAAACCATATTTTTTTGTTTTTCAAAATTATCAATTTTAGTTTTCTCTCTCTAAAAATTAACTTTCTCTCTCATAAAAAAAACAACGCCTAAATGATCTTAACTCTAAAATTTTGAAGAATTAAACTTGCTTAAAATATATTTAGTTCTTGAAGGTTTTCATTTTGAGGTCATTATCGATAAAATTTAGAAAAATGAAAATTTACCAACTGTAAGTATTGATCTGCAAAAAAAAAAAAAAATTATGAAACCATATAGTTTTATTTGAAATCAACCCTTACATAAATCATCAATAAAGTCCTTAACTTTTATTAAATTCTCCAATCAAGCACAAATTAAAACAAAGTTCATATTCTTTTAACATTTTGTCTATATTTCCATTTCTTTCTCTTCTCTTAAATTCAGGTTAAGCCTTTTTCGTGTCTTTAGAAGGGGGTTTTTGGCCTAAATCCAAATTTCTAAATGTTTTTGACATGTTGGGCCTCCTAAATCCAAATTTCTAAATTTTTCTCTAAATCTATTTTTTTTAAGAAGTTTTATATTGATACTTAAAAATTGGTTCTTGACCACTTAGATTATAACACGTATATATACGGAAAAATTGGAATAAGTTTGATGTAGAAAAGAAAAAAGTACACACATAAGTATAAAATCGGCCCTCCAACTAATTAATCATGTATTCGCCACTGAATTGGTGGGAATTGGCAGTATAATATTAAGATTACGTTGTGTGTCGTGACTTGATTGATCCTCTTTAGCAAAATGATTTAAAAGGTTTAAATAAGATAAAAAAAAAATATTAGAATTGAATAAATGTTAAAAAAACAAGAAATGGAAAGATATATTATAAGTAAATGGAAGTTTGTAAAAGATGATTTTTTTATATAAAAATACCATATTTCATTCGATTAAATCACAAAGTACAAATACAGCACGATAAAACTTCTCCCCCATACAGGCTACAGCTAGTATAAGATCCATAAAGAGCAAGAAAAAGACTACAAAGAGCAATAAAAACCATAAAAGGTACAAATACAATAAAATAGAAATCATATACTCCTCGTAAGTCGAATCCCATTGAAAAACGGCTGTAATCCATTCTTCATCATTTAGCCTCTTCCGGACATTCGGATCTGAGTCCTTTCTTTTTTTGCAAACACGCAGATCTATAGACCTGCGGACAAGATGAACATTTTCCGCTCTTGCTAATACCGAAAAAAGAATAAACGATAAAAGTATAGCTAATAGGTGTAGATCTGACGGAAAAGAGATTCGAGAAAGTATATAGACTTCAAACTAAGAAGAAAAGATAAATCTGAAGCTAAAAAACAAAGACTAAAACATAAATGGGAGGAGGAAGAAGGAAGACAAGCTTCCTCATTCCTCATTCCTCCTCTAAGGGGACCTGAACAGAAAGGAAGAACCGAAATGGTAACGGTGGTGGCGAAAAGTTTGAGAAGAATAGCAAAGGAGAAGAAGAAAGTGTAGAGAGAAGAATGAGCCTCTCTCTCTCTCTCTCTCTCTCTCTCTCTCTCTCTCTCTCTACCCCAAAACTTAAGACTGCTTGTAGGCTACTTGTAGGGTAGTCTGCCCAACACAGTTGACCCAAAACTTAGACTGCTTATATGGTAGAGTTGGTAAAAAGATGAAATTTAAATATAGTTAAAGTCAATTTGTGTTTCATGCCAGTACAACAAAGACAATATATTTTAAGGTGTCATTTTAGGATTGATTGGAGAGTTTAGGATAAATTGGAGAACTCATTGTTGATTTATAGTTTAGGTAGGGTCATAAACGAGCCGAGGTGAGCTTTAGCCTGCTTAGACTCAGCTTGTTAGAAAATTGGCGAGCTCAAACTCAACATTCTATTCGTGAGCTGTTCGCGAGCTTGTTTACGAGGCTGTTTACGAGTTTTGCTCGCGAGCAGCTAATTGATTCAGTTCATGAACTTCGTTTGTACTCATTAATTATGTTCATTAATTATATTGATTTGAAATTTCTTTATCACAAAACTACGTAGTTTTGAAATCTATAAAAGTTTACACAAAACTACGTTGTTTTATATTTCTCCATTTATAGAAATATTATTATTAAAAAAATAATTGAACCAAGCATACTCACGAGCATGTTCATGAACATTATATCGAGCTTGTTTATGAACCTATAATCAAGCCTGCTCGCGAGTTTTGTCATGCTCAAACTCGTTTACAAATTGAGCCAAACACGGTCGAGCTTTTATCGAACCGAACACTAAATTGCTTATAAGTGGCTCGGCTCATACACGGGCCAAATGGGATTTATGCATTCTCAATAACATCGTTTTCTCAATCTTCTCCGTCTTTGATAATCAACTTCCGACTCCTTCATCACCATGAGGTCGTGCTATTTCAGCATTTTATCTGAGTCGAACCATTTCGATGGCTTGACCGATTCCTACTTCCCAAAGCGTAGACCCTTTAATAAGCCTCGTTAGAAAAGATCGAGCTTGGAGCCTCCCCGTACTACTTATTAAGTGTAATTTAAATTCTCAATTTTTAACTGCTCTTTCATTCAATATTTTCTTTTTTACCAGAATAGTTATGAAAGTGATTTAGAGTTTTGAGGATGTGAATATCTAATTGAATCAATTAGGACGATATGCTTTTCTTAAGCATCAACTGGGTCAACCTATTCAACCAAATAATTTGAATAAAGGGATTGTGAAGAGAATTTAAGCTACACCACGCTTTTGTGAAGGTTTGTCTTCCTGACTATGTTGCATGGAAAATTAGATAATAAGAAGGTTGTAAAAAATGTTAGGCTTTAGTTGGACGGATAAAGTTCTTGAGGATTAATCGAGGATTAATCGGATTTGTATCAATTTTTAACTGCTCTTTCATTCAATGTTTTCTTTTTTACCAGAATAGTTATGAAAGTGATTTAGAGTTTTGCGGATGTGAATATCTAATTGAATCAATTAGGACGATATGCTTTTCTTAAGCATCAACTGGGTCAACCTATTCAACCAAATAATTTGAATAAAGGGATTGTGAAGAGAATTTAAGCTACACCACGCTTTTGTGAAGGTTTGTCTTCCTGACTATGTTGCATGAAAAATTAGCTAATAAGAAGGTTGTAAAAAATGTTAGGCTTTAGTTGGACGGATAGAGTTCTTGAGGATTAATCGAGGATTAATCGGATTTGTATTTTTTATTTGGTAATCATCATATTGTTATATAAATTTTAGGGTAAATGATTTATTAGTCCCCACCTTTTTACGTAATACATTGTTTAGTCCCCCTATTTTGAAAAACACATTATAAGATCCCTATGGTTTGCCAATATTAACCCTTTGGTCCTTTTGTCTATTATTTTTAGATTTTTAACCGAACATATCTTAGCTTTGAGGATAAACATAGTACAATACAAAATGACCATGTTACTCTGTTATTTTCTATTTGTCTATTTATACCAAATATAACGGTTAAAAATCTAAAAAAATAGACAAAAGGACCAAAGGGTTAATATTGACAAAAGATATGGACCTTATAATGTGTTTTTCAAAATAGGGGAACTAAACAGTGTGTTAGGTAAAAAGTGAGGGACTAATAAATTATTTATCCTAAATTTTATCATGAAACCAATTGAACTAAAAGCTCAACCTAATAGTTAAAAGTTGATCTGATACCATGTCTTGAAACCATTTGAACTAAAAGTTCAAGCTAATATTTAAAGGTTCATTTCATATTAATATCTGAAAAATTCAATTAAAATATGTATTATACTAGCTAAAAATAATAATATAAAATTATTTAATTTAGAAAAACACGTATGTTGGAGATTTTATGTGAAATGGCTTTTTAGCCATTCCCTTTCTTTTCATAACTTTTTATATCCCACATGGAAAACTTGTGAGATAGTTGAAGGGTTTATATTGGGTTGGCCTTATGAGGTATTAAATTGTGTTTAGTGGATTTTACAAAATATACCACATGCGCATGCTCGTTCGTTCGTGCGCCCGCCCCACAAAGACTCACATAAATGAGCAGAACCAGAAGAACTTGCATTATTTCCAACAGAGTTAGCACAAACAATGTTCATAATAAAAAGTCCATCACCTAGGTACCCTTTCCCCATAAAGGTCCCGTTCTTAGTAAGAATCGCCTTATCATCCTCAAAAGTAATTTTTAAACCAGCCTTATTCAATAAACTACCAGAGATAATGTTAGAGTTTAGTGTCCTAAAGACAATTGTTTTAGAATATTAATATTAATGAATAAATTGTTTATTTGATCATTTGTTTAATCAGATATATAGCATTAAAATGTAACTATATATAAAGGCACAAATCTTTCATAAAGAAAGTAACCCTAAGTTTATTTGAGTAGTTATAAAGTGTTCATACAAGCATGAAGTGAGACTGTACTTTATAATAGACCAATAGACTTAAAGTAAACCCAAGTCAAGTAATATGTTATAGGGGTTGGCATATTACTGTTGAGACTTGCATGTAACAATATTTTCTGTCGAGACAGAAAGCTGATCTCACAAGCTTTAGATATTCAGATATCTAGACAGTTACATGGATCTGGTGAAGGAGTTCATTAGGATTGGGACCCGACTTGAGATAACAGAATGGATTGATTTATCTAATGTGTCAACTGTTCATCTCATTGGTATTAGTAGGTATAACTAATCCTCAGACTCAAACATTCGTTAATTAGTGATTCTGGATTATGGAGTCTGATACTTTGATTCTGTGCGAGCACGATCCAACAGGTGAGAGCTTGGGGTGTGTGAGAGCAGGGTTGGGTATCACACAAAGTAATTGCAGAATAGTTAATGTCAGATTGAGCATTCATCACTCCCGATATGTGGGAGATATATCCAAATGGCCGCTTGTGGTGAATTGACTGAAATCCTTGCAAGGTGATAGAGTTAAGAGTAGAAATGAACATTTCACTTAACTTATCTTTCAGAGTGAATTCAACTTGTACAAGTAAAACCAGACTCTTCGTTATATGTAACCTTGACACGTTCCATGGTTATAAGGAATTGACCGACAGGATATAGTTGATGAAGGATCGTATTATATTGTACCTAATACGGAAAGGTTAACGTCAGTTATCAACCTGACTTCTTAATTGCTCTGGGGGAATATCATAGGTTCTGCTAGTAACAGCTCGCGACGGTATTCCGTTAATCGTGATGAATTAATCTCAAAAGATATATACGGCTAGTGGCAATAAAGAACCTAATGAGTCGCATATGGGACTTGGAACCAGAGGACGAAAATATAATTAGTGAGACACTAACATAGTGGGCAGAAATTTGTAATAATATTAGGGATAATTAATTTGATTTAATAATTGTAATTAGATTATGATTATAAATTAAATTAAAGTATTATCTGATAATATTAATTAGAAGTTTTTATGTGATTGAAACTCTAATTAATTATCCCTAACAATAATTAAATTATTAATTTGATTAATAATATTATCTAGATATAATTAGTTATTATTTAGATAATAATAAAGTGTTTATTTAATTATCTAATTAGTAATCCTATTCCGAATAAGATTCTAATTAATTAATTACCTAACACAACTAGGATTAGGGTTTTGAGAAGTCTATAAATAGACTCCCTAGCCTACATATTTCGCCTTACACAATGAAAAGGAGGAGGAATCGTTCCGTCTTCGTCATGATTTTTGGACAGGAGCTTCTAGACATATTCTTCCACGTTTCCACCGTTGGGATTGTCGTTCGGATGTCTGGAAGGTCTGATCGGGTAGGGGCAGATAGGTAGACAGTTTCATCTCTTTTGAATTGTGGGCACTTCGTTTGCAACAGTAGATTGATCGTCATAAAGGTATTTATGTTCAATCCCTCCTTATATGAAATAACGATTAACGGATCTTGGGAAAAGGAAATAGGTAAAAATTTTATACTTCCGCTGCCAAACGTTTGCCTATTTTCCTTCAGATAAGATTCCTACGAAGGGAAGGCACCTACAAATCATTATTCAATGACAAACTTTTTCCAAAAGTTAATTTAAGTAAGACTGTTCCTTTAGCAACAACACCAGTAGTTGCGGTGTTACCCATGTAGATGCATTCTCCATCAGTAGCATCCTCAAAGTGATGAAACAGCTCCTGATTCGAACATAAGTGTTTGGTAGCTCTAGTGTCCAGCACCCAGTCAGTTTTGTTTTCCACCAAATTTGATTCTACAACCACAACAGCAATGATTTCACCATTCTCCACTAGATTGGATTGTATGGTAGGCGTTGTGTTTGCATTTTGATTAGAATTTTGTTGGTTCTTCTTTTGGAAACATTGAAATGCCCTGTGCCCAGGTTTTCCACACACAAAGCATTCAACCTTTCACTTTTGGACCTTTCCATGTTTGAAAGACTTATTTTGTTTGAAGCCTTTCTGGGACTTATTCGTGTTGGATTTTAGTGTCCTAAAGACAATTGTTTTAAGAAATAAATATTAATGAATAAATTGTTTATTCGACCATTTGTTTAATCAGATATATAGCATTAAAATGTAACTATATATAAAGGCACAAATCTTTCATAAAGAAAGTAACCCTAAGTTTATTTAAGTAGTTATAAATGTTGGTCCTGTATAACGTGACAAGGTTAGTTCCAAGGGAGGGGATAGGAACTATTTAAAATTTTGTCCGTTAAGGCTGACTTCTTTTCTTTGAGAAAAGGTTTACACAGCGGCGCTAAGTAGATTTAAGACACAAGCTTAGTCAACTTGTGACTAAGTCTGCTTCTTTCCTTGAGTCAAGAGATAGCACTTAAGTCTATTCCTGAACTCAGCTTCTTAGTACACTCAACTCAGCGTGAGTTCGTTACTTAGTCAGTTTTATAGCAAGCAATATATAAAGGAGTTTAAAGGTTAGAAATATGTTACTCAGCAGACATATCCTGGTTCGGCCTCTCCGCCTACGTCCAGTCCCCGGAACTCGTTCCGAGCTTTTTGAATCCTCTACTGAGCTATTTAAAGGTAGAGCACGAAACCTTGTATAATAGAAGCTGAGTATACAAGAATACCTTCCTCTATACCTCTACTCACTCCTATACCTACCGCTGAGTACTATAACCGAGTACTCAGCTTCTCCTTTCTATTCTTCTAGAAATGATAAGTGTTTGTCCTAAACAACAATTGCTAAGACACTTTAGATGAATGAAATCACTCTAGACTTTTACACAAAGATTGGAATTGGTGTAAGGTTTGCTTTGCTTTTCTCACAGAACTTCAAGTATGAATTTGGTCAGCGTTTCGACTTGATTGAAGATCTGCATCGAATGAAGAATTTGAAAGGCCTATTTATAGTGACACTTCGAACACCGGTGATTTCGAATTTCGAAATAACCGTTGGAGGCTAACGGCTTCCTGTCGCTATCATTCTGGACATGCTCAGTGTCGTTGGCCAATGAAATTCTTGTATCTTCTGTCTACGGCAGTGGTCAGCAGCTTTTCGTCAGATGAACAGAATGTTTCGCCATTTATAGTAAAGTCCTCCAGACAGCTTATTGCGTCTTCTGAGCTTTACCCCAAAGTAGAAATACTTTGTCTACAAGTTGGTTCTGTTCTCCTGCTGACTTGTACTTCTTGTCGTTCAACTCAGCAGCTTCATCTTGAAGTAATTGATAGAAGGCTTCTCGATCCTTCTTCATGCTGAGCTAGTGCTTTGCTTAGAACGACTGCGTTTTGTCTTCCTGGGCCGTGAGGTCTTGATCTGTTGACTTGGGCTTGACTTCCACTTATGGGCCTTTAGGCTTAGTGTCTTAATGTCTTATAAATCAAGTTAACTCAACATTGAACAAACACATTAGTATGAATAAATCAAAGCATTTAAATTTAATGTGTTAGAATATTTTTATCATTCACATAAGTAATTTTGTCAAATCAAAATCATGTGGAAAGGTGTTTCAACAAACTCCCCCATTTTGATGTTGGCAAAAATATTCAGTAAGGAACTCAGTGTTGAGCTCCCCCATGATAGTTGACCTTGTTTTTCTCAAGATACTCCCCCGTAAGGGTTGAGCTACTGACTTAGTTTTACTTTAAACATTTCAAGGTTTAATCAAGTAAGTCTAAGGTCAGTTTTCAGAAATAGGTCAGCTCATGGAACATATTCTATTTAACTCAGTTAAGATGAGCGGAAGATTTAGATAACAGAGTACGTTGAGTATATCTTTGTTCAATGAGTTTTAGTTAAGAAGACATATAAAAGAGGTCAACTTATAGGTCAACACAACAGACAATCATGAAGCAATGTAAGCACATAACACAATTGATTCAATGAAGATACGTTTAACGTTTAGCACAAAACATAAGTAAGCATCACATAAGTTTAGTCAATTTGAAAAAGGTAGATGCATGCATAGTTTTGTATTAATGGTCAGCGCAACAAAATACATAAGGGAAAGACTACAAGTTTAACTAAATCTAGCAATCCTAGTCAAGCTATTTTTTCTTGTAGTTAATTTGGACATCATGCTCTTTAGCTGTTCCCTTTCCCTTAGATTTCTGCTGACTTCCTGATGCTTCTCCTGATTGTTGAGTTCTTTGAGCTTGTTCTTTCTCCCCCATTTTGTCAGCATCGGGAGGAGGAGGAATGAAGGTGTCGTTGAGGGCAGCACGGGTTAATCGGACAGAGAATGCCTTAAGCCTGCACGTGCTTTCATTTATGCCATCAAAAACAGGAACACCATCATCCAAGACAAAACGTGGAACCCTGATAGCCGAGGCACTGAGCATACTCAGGATGTATTCTTGAGACTTCCCAACCCAGGTTATACTGTCAGTCAGCATGGCATAGGCTTGATGAAACATCTTAAGTAGAGCTGAGTCATAATACTGACGTTGAACATTTGAGTGGCGCATATGGTTGAAAGTGACTTGAGAGTACCTCAGAATTTCATTCATCTTGAGTTGGTCAGTTTCCATCTCTTCCTTACTCAAGTTGAGTAGTCGGACAACCTCACTAATTTGCTCAATGGAGCATTGGGAGGAGGAAGAGAGTTGCTCGTTGGTTCTGGCTTGCTCAGATTGAAGCTGGATGAAGAGTTGATGAACTTCAGCAGAAGTTGCATACATTGAGTTCGCAGCTGACAGGTTATGAAGTTGACCCTGAAGAGAGTTCATGTGATTGACCATTATCAGCTGGAGTTCAGCCAGCTTTGTTATTGATTCCTGTCTGGGCTGTTGAGACTGAAGTGAAGTCATGACACTCAGAAGATCCTTAAGATCTTTGATTTCTGTGAGAAGTTGAGTGACAGATGAAAGTTGAGTTGGCTCAACAGGAACTGACCCAGCGGCATCGACATTGGTTTGATAGAGGTCCTGGAGTAGAGCTTGAGCTGAGTCAATGATTCTTCGACCAGACTCAGTGGCATTCAGATAAGCATAGGATCCATCATTGTTTGACCCAGCTGCCGAAATATGAGTGGAACCGGATGGATGAGGTGTTTGGTTCAGTTCATTATTTGAAGTGCCAACATGATCAGCGGCTAGACTTGAGTTCAGATTGCCAACAAGAGCTGACTGGTTGATATTCTGCACTTGTGGTTGTGGAAGAGGATGATCGGTAGAATTATCTACTTGCTCAGAGTCAGGCTGAAGCTGACTGGTTTGAGGAGGTTGAGGTGTTTCAGCACTGACCTGAGCATGTATTTCCTTAGCAAGCTCAACATGTTGAGGAGCAGGAACTTCGAGCACTTGCTCGGTATCGCCTTGGCTTAGAGGAGCAGTTGAGTCGGCATGTTCCTTAGGCTGAGAAACAGAGGCTTGCTTTTCCTGTTGCTCCGGTGGAGACTCAGTGGGATTTGAGAAGAATTTGAACTGCATATCTGAGAGGTCAGTGATTGGATCCCGCAGTGGTGAGTCATGCATAAGATCAATGACAGGGGATTTATGTGCCTTCTTCTTAAGTCTCCTTAATCTCTTAGTCTTTTGAGGAGAGGGGTCAGCTGGAATGGAGTCAATTGAGTCAGTAGGTGAAGTTGCCCCTTGATCAGTGTGATCCTTTGTTGTTGGCTCAGCTTCTTCTTCAACCTGCTCAGTGTAGGTTGTTTCATGTTGTTCAACATCTGATTGCTCATGTTGCTCAACATTTGCTGTCTCCTCAGCATCAAACTGGCCACCCAATTCTTCTTGATCTTGGTCAGTGGGATTTTTCTCAAGAACAATGCCCTGACTTCTCACAAAATGAGAGTCTTCAGAGATAACTACTCCAAGTGGGGGTACGTCGATGGGACTTAACCTAGAAGAAATTTTCTTCTTCTTCCTAAGTGGTTGCTCATTAGGAGTTTCCTCTTTTTCTTATTCTTCCTCAGGCTCAGCTTGCCTTTTGAGGTTTTCTGTTGACTTAGGCTCAGCCTGTGCTTTTGCCACTTGAGGCTTTGTTCCTCTGGATACAGTCCGAACCTTCTTCGGTGGAGACACAGCATCTTTTGAAGAGGTCTGAACAGCTTTTCTCTTTCTGTCCTGTTTGTCAGCTTGAACTTTCCTCTTTTTCTTTCCTTCTCTGGTCTGCATCCCCTCGGTCTCCTTAACAGCGGCCCCTTTTCCTTTCTTGGGCACAATTGGTTGATCATAGAATAAAACAAACAATGCTGCTGTAGTAATTTCTATACCCCAGGTGTGGATTTCCTCAACCAAGCTCACTCGGTGATCTTTGAGGATTCTGGTAATAATGGAGCCTAACCTAAGGGTTCCAGTACTTCTTTGAAACCCACCGATTATAAAGACTGGCATGTTGATCGGCTTATAGGTCAGCATGTGCCAGATGAAGCACTGCTCAAAGTTCGACGCTGAGTTGATGGAGTTGACCTTTGGAAAGAGGAAATTGGTCAGTATGTAGTGGGCCATCTTTTGGTGTTGACCCATGGAGGTACTCGAGATTTTCCCGACATGACCTTCAGGTTTACAAAACTCAGCGGGATACTCAATTTTATCTTGGTCACCTGATTTGCGACGTTTTGCTCCTTCATTTTTCAGTTTTAGCAGTGAGGCAAGGTAAGAAGGGTTGATGAAGATATCTTTCCCTTTAACCTTGGTGACCATGTAGTCCCGGTCATCATCAGCGGCTCTGAGGTTAGTGTAGAACTCCTTCACTAACTCAGGATAGGTGGCTTCTCGAGTTGAGAACAGCTCGGTCCAGTCGTTCTTTGAGATCCACTCACAGAAGGGTTGCTCAGCTTCCACAAATCCCTTCAAAAACCAGCGAGAGTGGTCAACCTTATACCCCTTACGCTCTCTTAGACTAGGGAGTAGGTGCGTTCCACCGGTTTCTTTGCCTTGTCCTGCTTTTGTTTCCCTTTCGAGGAGGTAGCTTGGTCAGCCTTGGTTTTCTTGCTCGGTGTAGTGACCTTAGAGTGGTCACGCTGACTAGTTTCTTGAGACTTGGTGGGAGTCTCGCTATATTCCTGCTGAGCAGAAGATGGAGGATTTTCATCGGAGCGGTTGTCATCGTAACCGGCACCGGAGACATTCTAAGAATCGTTAGACATGATTCTTAGAGAAGTTTGAGAAGTTTGGGAATTTTTTAGAGAAGAGAGTATTTGAATACCAGAAATTTCTAAGTGTAAAGAGGTAAAAGTGGGAAATCGTCCACTATTTATAGAGGTGTCGAGTTGATCTGAAGCGTTGAGGTGGCCGTTTGACCTCGAGATACTCAATCGACAAAGATTCTGGCATTTATGACACATTCGGCGCATGTATTTTCTAATTATTTCGGTTACGTCATCCTAGGTGGCTATTTAATTCGCGTGTTTCGCATTAAATTTTGCAACGGATCTTTACTCAGTGTTAAGGATTCCAAACATTTAAAGTTCTGAGTAGTCAGTGTTACGCAAAGGAATTATTCGTGTGCTTAGTAGCTCAGCTTAAGATAACCACTCAGCATGTATATCTACTCAGCATGTAATAGTTATTGATTTAGCACAAATCATTTAGCATGGTAATTCATTCAGCATGCATATATCACATATTATACTTGGAATTTATTAAAGGGGATTAAACATACCAATGGCTTCTCTAAGTATGTTGAATTGCTCACGAGCCAGTGGCTTTGTGAAGATATCAGCAAGCTGCTCATCCGTTGGGACATAGGTCAACTTGATCTCTCCCTTGAGTACATGATCTCTAATGAAGTGATGTCTTATGTTGACGTGCTTCATCCTGCTGTGCTGGATTGGGTTCTTTGATAGGTCAATGGCACTCTTGTTGTCACATTTGACTTCAATTGTTTTAGTCTGAACGCCATAATCTTCTAGTTGTTGCTTAATCCATAGGACTTGAGCAACACAGCTTCCAGCAGCAATGTACTCAGCTTCAGTGGTTGACAGGGCTACTGACGCCTGCTTCTTACTGACCCAGGACACAAGACAGCTTCCAAAGAAGTGGCATCCTCCTGAGGTGCTTTTTCGTTCAAGCTTGTCTCGTCCGTAGTCAGCGGCAGTGTATCCAATTAGTGAAATCATGAGTATTGGGATACCATAAACCTGCATTCACTGAGCCTTGCAAATATCTAAGGATTCTTTTTACAGCTATGTAATGAGATTCCTTAGGGTTAGATTGATATCTAGCACAATAACATACTCAGAACTGAATGTCTGGCCTACTAGCAGTTAAGTAGAGTAGAGAACTAATCATACCTCGGTACAATTTGCTGTCTACTGACTTACCATTTTCGTCAGCGCAGAGTACAATATTAGTGCCCATAGGGGTAGATATTGACTTGCAATTCTCAAGTTCATACTTCTTCAATATCTCTTTAGCATACTTAGTTTGACTGATGAAGATGTCATTTTTCCCTTGTTTGATTTGAAGTCCAAGGAAGAAGTTGAGTTCTCCCATCATTGACATTTCAAACTCAGTCTGCATCTGCTTACTAAATTCCCTGCACATGGACTCATTAGTGGCACCAAAAATAATTTCATCAACATATATCTGAGCCAGTAGGGTATGTTTACCCTTCCTCTTAATGAATAAGGTTGTATCAGCTTTACCTCTGACATAATTTCTAGTCAGCAGAAAACTGGTCAGCCTCTCATACCAAGCATGTGGTGCTTCCTTGAGACCATACAGAGCCTTTTTGAGCTTATAGACGTGGTTTGGGAACTTGGGATCCTCAAACCTTGGAGGCTGATTAACATAGCCTTCCTCGTTTATAACTCCATTAAGGAATGCACTTTTAACATCCATTTGAAACAATTTAAAGTTCATATAACTTGCATATGCACATAAAATTCTTATAGCCTCTAGCATTGCCACTGGGGCGAAGGTCTCACCGTAGTCAATACCTTCTTGCTGACTGTGTTGGGGTTTACTGTCCTATAGACAATTGTTCTAGGATACAAACTTAATGTAAATGAATTGCTCTTTATATCATTTGTTTTAATGAGATATATGTTTTATAACTATATAAAGGCAATCCCTTTTAAGCACTAAATAAAGTCTAATAAAAGGAAATCCGTAAGTTTGTTTAAAGTGATTATAAAGTGTTCATACAAGCATGAAGTGAGACAAAACTTTATAATAAACTGATGAACTTAAAACCACCCCAAGTCAAGTGATATGTTTAGGATTGATATATCAATGTTGAGACTTGCATGTAACAATGTCTTCTGGCCGACAAAAAGCTAATCTCACAAGCTTCATATATACGGATATCTGGACAGTTACATGGATCCGATGAAAAGTAGTTCATTAGGATTGGGGATCCGATTTGAGATAACAGGATGGGTAGATTCATCCTTGTCACATGTTCATCTCATTAGTATTAATAGGTATAACTAATCCTCAGACTCAAAGGAATAATAATTGGTATTCTAGATTACGGAATGTGACGCTTTGACTCTGGTGTAACACGATCCTTAACAGAGATGACTCTGGGGTGTGAACAGTAGACGTTGGGTATCACAGGAAGTGATTGCGGGATCGTTATATATTGGATTGAGCATTTATCACTCCCGATAAATGGGAGATACATCCAAGGATCGCTTGTGGAAGACTCGACTCTAAATCCTTGCAAGGTGATAACTTAAGACTTGAAATACAGATTTCACTTAACCTATCTATTTGAGTTGACTCGGCCTGTACAAGTAAAACGAACGTCTCGCTATATGTGACTTGACATCATCCATAGTCATAAGATTCAGTTCAAGGATGTAGTTGATAAAGGATCGAATTATACTGTAACTAATACGGAAAGGTTAACGACAGAATCAACCTGTCTTCTTATGGCTCTGGGGGAATGATTACGGACTTGCTAATCACATACTTTGTACATCATTCCGTGATGCAAAGATTAAATATAATTCTTTGAAAATTAATTTAATAAAGTTGCATACGGCCAGTAGTAATAGGAACCTAATGGGTCACACATAAGACTTGGAACCTAAAAGAGAGATAGATGTTAATTAATTGATGGAAGCCCAATTGAGCCTAATAAGGCCCATGGACCAAAAGGGGGGGTCGAAATTCATGTAGTATGTACATGAATAATTAATTTGATTTTTTATCAATCCTAATTAGATTAGGATTATGAATTAAATTAATTAAGAGATAAATAAGTTAGGAGTTTTAATTAGATTATAATACTCCTATTATTATCCAATAAGGTTATTATTATTATCCTTAATATGTTAGATATATAATGAGATAATAATTAGGAATTCTATTCCGAATTGAATTCTTATTCAGTAACCTAATTCTATCTAACTAGGGATTAGATACAAGAGATTATAAATACCCCCTCCCTTAGGATTTTCGAAATCCAAGTGTGCAAACCCTAGAGAGATTTTCGAAATCCACCCTAGTGCAAGAGAGAGAATATTCGACCCCTAGTTCGAGGACGAGATTTTTCTACGGCTTCCTTCCGATCAATTGATTTCATCTATTTCTTTTATCCTTGATCTTGTGTTGATTAATTAGAGGCAATCTATTTTGGTTGCTATTCAACGGTTGATTCTAACTTAATCTTCTCGTGTTTTATTTCGCGCTTGGGAACTCGGAGAAGAGTTGTGGGTACTTCATTAACAACGGTAGATTGATCATCAAAAGGTAATTCTTCTTATCCCTCTTTATATGAAATAACGATTAACGGATCCTAGGGTTAATGAAAATAGGTTAAAATTTTTATATTTCCGCTGCTATACCTTAGCCTAATTTCCTACAGTGGTATCAGAGCCATCGTTAAATCCGTTATTTCATATATGAAAATTTATAAGTTTTTCAATAGGATTGAATAAATATTTATAGTTAGAATTAATTAACAAATTGTTTTGATTAATTAATTCTAAAGATAAATAAGTTTTAATTAATTGTTAATTAAAATAGATTATGCGTATGTTCCTAATTATTTTAGTTGATAATCATCATAACAAAATCTATTAGTTTTATAGTTAGATTGATAAAATCAGTTTTATTAATTCTAAAGATAAAACAGAAATCTATAGTAGTTTTTCCTATTTTCTGAAAATCGTTTTAAAACCGTTTTAGAACTGATATATATATATATATTTAAAATTATTATAAAACCGTTTTAGGACTGGCCGCTGTCGCACGGCTGTTGCCTCGCGGTAGCAGCTGCGTGCGGCGCCTGGCCGCCGCTATCGCAAGGCAGCGGCGGTTTAGCCGTCCTAGGGCTGCTGCCAATCGGCAGTAGCCCACCCTCGGGCCCGGCCCGAGACCCACTTGAATTTTAAATTGTTTAAAATCGGTTTTTATATATATTTGAATATATATGTTTCAGAAATTGATAGTTTTCTGTTTCGATTATCGAATGAAAATTTGTTTAAAAGTTTGTTTTACCAATTTGTAAATCAAAATGTTAAATGAATTGAAATCAAAATAATTGGGACGTGCATAATTGACGTTTTGTATAGTTATATTAATCTAAGGATTAATATAAAGATACGAAACTATTAGAAGTAAAATTGGATGAAAGTTAATTTAATAAGTTAATGTGATTAACCTAAATATTACATAAAATAGTTATGTGATCAACCAATTAAATTTATTTAATTGAGTCTATGCATGTTTGGAGTTATGGACATATTTGGACCCTCTTTTAGTCTTTTGGTATTTTTGAAATAGGGCCTGTGAGTCCTGCCTTTCTACTATCTATTGTAATTTCTCCTCTCATCTAATTCCCTTCAATTCAATTGAAGTTTTCTTTAGTAGTATAGAAATTAATATGTAATTTCAAGGCGCCATGGAGAAGACGGAGGACCTAAAGAGAAATATGTAATAGTTAGTATTTCCTTAGGTTTGCCCTTTTATTCTGTCTCTGGCTCGATGGAATAATTTAGGTGATATGTCCATAACGCCAATGTATGTGAATGTATGTGTCTGATGTATGCTAAAGCAAATCAAGACTAAGTTAGATTATGAGACCTAAAATAAAATCCCTCATTAAAAACTTAAGTAAATAAACAAGTTATTAAAATCGGTTGCCCCTCCCTAATATTATAATTCAGCCGGCAGTGCTGGGGGCCTTTGGGTTGTTGAGCAAACTCAAGCTCGGGGTCTTATGGTAACACCTGAATTATCGAAAATTACTTTTCATGAATATGGGGTAATACTTAAATTAGATTATGATAATTGGATGAGCAAACTCATGTTGTCATAAACTAATGGGCAATATGGTTGGGATTAATGTGAATAGCATATTAGTTACTAATGTGGTTAGTAACCCAATAACCTAGGAATCACATTAAAGATGTGATTGATTACATGAATCTACCTAACGAATGAGACTAGCTTGTTGAGCAAACTCAAGGCGAAATCTCAGGAGTTAGGATCCTAGCTCACTAAAGGATTTGTGAAATTCTTCGAATTAATATGGAGGGCTATTAATTTGGCAAAATAGTGGGAGCAATCTAAAATAAACTAAAAGGCCTATAATTTTAGATTGATATACTTTAAGCAAATGAATGACATACGTTTACTCTTTCTCACTCTCAGGTTTAATTAAACGCACTCTTAAAATCATGACTAACACCAATCTGCAAAACATTCTTACCGATAACAAATTGAATGGTTCAAACTTCACCGACTGGTATCACAACCTCAAAATTGTTTTGAAGTTCGAGAGGAAATGGTATGTACTTGATACACCGATACCCCCTTACCCAACGGATGATGCTCCCTACCAAGAATTTTATGCTTACTTGAAGCATAAATCTGATGACGATCAAACGGGAGACATCATACTTGCATCCTTGACACCGGAAGTAAAAAGGCAACTACATTCAGATATGGATGCCTATTCCATGGTCAAGCACCTAAAAGAGTTATTTGTGAATGAAACTCGATGCGAGGGCTTCGAAATAACAAAGGAGTTATATAAAAGCAAGATGCAGGTGGGCACATCTGTAATGGCACATTGTGCCAAGATGATCAACCTTATCACCAAGTTTTCTAGTATTGGAGATGCGATGGACCATGAACTAAGTGAAAACTTACTTCTTCAGTCCCTCCCCGAGAGTTACTCACAGTTCATCATAAACTACCAAATGAGTGGCTTGCAAACCTCTCTTGTAGAGCTTGCACATATGCTCGAGTCAGTCGAGCCCATTATAAAAGAAAACGAGGAGATACTGGCCCTTGCTATTGAAGGATCAAGGAAAAGGAAAGGGATCTCTCCCAATCCAAACCATCTTGATAAAGGCAAGGAGGCTGTGCTCACCGAAACGAAGGGAAAGGAATTAAAGAAGCCCAAAGGAAAGTGCTACTATTGTGGTGACTTGGGGCATTGGAAGAGAAACTGCATGGAGTACCTAACCTTCCTCAAAAAGGAAAATGACGGTGCTTCAGCATCTGGTATGTTTTATATTGAAATAAATACAGTTTCACAGTCTGAATCTTGGGTACTTGATACCGGATGTGGATCTCATATTTGTACAAATATGTAGGAGCTAAAACAGACTAAGGAACTAAAGAAAGGAAGCATAAACTTGCGAGTGGGAAATGGAGCAAGAGTTGCCGCCCTCGCAATTGGAGATTATGTTTTGAATTTGCCCTCTGGGCTTGTAATAGAATTAAGGAATTGTTTATACGTTCCTCAAATATCTCGCAACATTATTTCTATTAGCCGTCTTGTTGACGACGGTTTTCATATTTCAATAAAAGACAAACATTGCGATCTTTATAAAGATTCGATCTTTTATTTTTCAGGAATATCACAAAATGGGATTTATGGGTTAGATGACAAGATTTCTGTTTTCGCAATTGATACCAAAAGACATAAGTTAGATAATTCAACTTACTTGTGGCATTGTCGTTTAGGCCATATAAACAAGAGACGCATGCTAAAGCTACATTCAGATGGGTTTATAGATCCAATCGATCCCGAATCATTGGAAACATGCAAATCATGTTTAAAAGGTAAAATGACAAAGACACCCTTTAGCAATAAAGGTGAGCGTGTATCAGATACTCTAGGACTCATTTATTCAGATGTATGCGGTATTATGTCAGTCCAAGCAAGAGGAGGATTCAGATTCTTCATAAGCTTCATAGATGACCATACCCGATATGGTTACATCTACTTGATGAAGCATAAATCAGAAGCTTTTGAGAAATTCAAATGCTTCAAGAATGAAGTAGAAAATCAATTAGGAAAGAAAATAAAGACGCTTCGATCTGATCGAGGTGGAGAATATCTTTCAGATGATTTTCTGAATTATCTAACTGAATGTGGGATATGCTCACAATGGACACCTCCCTATACACCACAACATAATGGTGTATCCGAGAGGAGAAACCGTACCTTACTAGATATGGTACGATCCATGATGAGCATGGCCTTACTTCCAAAGACGTTCTGGGGCTATCCCTTAGAAACTGCCCTCTTCACCCTAAACCGAGTACCAACTAAATCCGCTAGTTCCACACCATATGAATTGTTCGTTGGTAGGAAACCCGTGTTCTCATTCATGAGAGTATGGGGTTGTTCAGCATTTGTCAAACGCATTGCGTCCGACAAACTAGATTCTAAATCTGATAAATGTTTCTTCATTGGATACCCTAAGGAAACTGTGGGATATTACTTCTATCATCCAGATGATCAGAAAGTGATAGTATCCAAACACGCAACCTTCTTGGAGAAAGAGTTTCTCGAAGAAACACAAAAGGGAAGCATGATTGAACTTGACGAAGTTCAAGAAGAAGAAACACCGACTGAAACAACAGAGGCGGTTGAGGTACCCGAAGTAGTCCCATTAGATGAGACTCTAGTGCCACTTATTCGTAGATCACAAAGAGTTCGTGAACTCCCAGTTAGATATGGTTTTCTAGTGGGAGATGATAATGAGGTTCCCGTGTTAGACGACGAACCCGAAAACTACGAAGAGGCTCTTACTAGTCCAGATTCTAAAGCATGGCTTGAGGCCATGGATTCTGAAATGGATTCCATGTATACTAACCAAGTGTGGACTTTGGTTGATCCACCCGAAGGGATAAAACCCATTGGGTGCAGATGGATCTTCAAAAAGAAGACAGACATGGATGGAAAGGTTAGCACCTACAAAGCTAGGTTAGTAGCGAAAGGATATCGTCAGAAGCAATGAATTGATTATGACGAAACTTTCTCTCCTGTGGCTATGTCCAAATCAATCAGAATCATGCTTGCAATTGCCGCTCACTACGATTATGAGATTTGGCAAATGGATGTGAAAATAGCTTTCCTAAACGGAAACCTGCTTGAGGATGTATATATGATGCAGCCTGAAGGTTTCATATCGAAGGATGCAAATAAAGTTGGCAAACTTCAGAGATCCATTTATGGACTCAAGCAAGCATCAAGAAGCTGGAATAAGCGTTTTGACGAAACCATAAAACAATTTGGTTTCGAACAAAATTGCGAAGAAGCTTGCATTTACAAGAAAGCAAGCGGGAGCTCTATAGCATTTCTCATACTATATGTGGACGATATATTATTAATGGGAAATGACATTGCTCTACTACAGTCGGTAAAAGTATGGTTATTTGGTAACTTCTCAATGAAAGACCTTGGTGAAGCAGCTTATATACTTGGTATAAAGATCTACAGAGATAGATCGAGAAGACTGCTTGGTCTTTCACAGGCTACATACATTGAAAAGGTGCTAAATCGGTTTAGCATGCTTGAATCGAAACGAGGTAACTTACCCATGCTACATGGAGTAAAGTTAAACAATCATCAATGTCCTAAAACCGATGATGACAAAAGACGCATGGTTGTAGTCCCGTACGCCAGCGCAATCGGTTCGATTATGTATGCTATGCTATGCACTAGACCTGACGTAGCGTTCACGTTATCTGTAACGAGTCGTTACCAAGAAAATCCGGGAGACGAGCATTGGATTGCCGTCAAGAACATTCTTAAGTACTTGAGAAGAACTAAAGATATGTTCCTAGTGTACGGAGAAGGTGATCTGAAAATAGAAGGATTTTCAGACGCAAGTCATCTCACATATGAGAATGATTTTAAATCCCAATCAGGATACCTGTTTATCTTGAATGGGGGCACGGTCAGTTGGAAGAGTTCCAAGCAGGGAAGCGTAGCTTTCTCTACGACCGAGTCAGAGTATATCGCAGCTGCGGAAGCAGCAAAGGAAGCGGTTTGGATAAGAAAGTTCATTACAGAACTTGGTGTGGTGCCTGACATTGTAAATCCCATTACACTGTATTGTGATAACAATGGAGCCATTGCACAAGCAAAGGAACCACGGTCTCATAATGCGTCCAAGTATTACCTTAAGCGATACCACATCATAAGAAAGATTGTGGCTAGAGGAGATGTGAGAATAGAAAGAGTACCTATAGAGGACAACATTGCAGATCCGTTGACAAAGCCCTTAACCTAGAGAGTACATGATCGTCATCTAACTTCTACTAGGATAAGTTTTAGAAACAATTGGCTTTAGTTCAAGTGGGAGTATGTTGGGGTTTAGTGTCCTATAGACAATTGTTCTAGGATACAAACTTAATGTAAATGAATTGTTCTTTATATCATTTGTTTTAATGAGATATATGTTTTATAACTATATAAAGGCAATCCCTTTTAAGCACTAAATAAAGTCTCATAAAAGGAAATCCGTAAGTTTGTTTAAAGTGATTATAAAGTGTTCATACAAGCATGAAGTGAGACAAAACTTTATAATAAACTGATGAACTTAAAACCACCCCAAGTCAAGTGATATGTTTAGGATTGATATATCACTGTTGAGACTTGCATGTAACAATGTCTTCTGGCCGACAGAAAGCTGATCTCACAAGCTTCATATATACAGATATCTGGACAGTTACATGGATCCGATGAAAAGTAGTTCATTAGGATTGGGGATCCGATTTGAGATAACAGGATGGGTAGATTCATCCTTGTCACCTGTTCATCTCATTGGTATTAATAGGTATAACTAATCCTCAGACTCAAAGGAATATTAATTAGTATTCTGGATTACGGAATGTGACGCTTTGACTCTGGTGTAACACGATCCTTAACAGAGATGACTCTGGGGTGTGAACAGCAGACGTTGGGTATCACAGGAAGTGATTGCGGGATCGTTACATATTGGATTGAGCATTTATCACTCCCGATAAATGGGAGATACATCCAAGGATCGCTTGTGGAAGACTCGACTCTAAATCCTTGCATGGTGATAGCTTAAGACTTGAAATACAGATTTCACTTAACCTATCTATTTGAGTTGACTCGGCCTGTATAAGTAAAACGAACATCTCGCTATATGTGACTTGACATCATCCATAGTCATAAGATTCAGTTCAAGGATGTAGTTGATAAAGGATCGAATTATACTGTAACTAATACGGAAAGGTTAACGACAGAATCAACCTGTCTTCTTATGGCTCTGGGGGAATGATTACGGACTTGCTAATCACATACTCTGTACATCATTCCGTTATGCAAAGATTAAATATAATTCTTTGAAAATTAATTTAATAAAGTTGCATACGACTAGTAGTAATAGGAACCTAATGGGTCACACATAAGACTTGGAACCTAAAAGAGAGATAGATGTTAATTAATTGATGGAAGCCCAATTGAGCCCAATAAGGCCCAATTGTTTCATGCTTCTTGTTTACCTACTTGCGTACCTGCTTACATTCTTCTTGTTCTTCTTCTTCTCCTTACCACTTCATACTGCTTGCTTACCTGCTTACATTATTATTCCTAACATAGCTACTACTTACCTGCTTGCGTACCTGGTGACATTCTTCTTCTTTTGCTTCTTATCGCTGCCCACTTATTCCTTACCTACTTATATTATTATTCTTGAAATACATATTTGCGTACCTGATTACATTCTTCTTTTTCTTCTAGTGCTTAGCGCATCCTACTTCTTGCTTAGCTATTTCCTGCTCCTTGCTTACCTACTTACATTATTATTCTTGACTTACTTATTTGCATACCTGCTTACATTTTTCTTCTTCTTTAGCACCTTACTGCTTCATATTGCTTGCTGGCCTGCTTACATTATTATTCCTAACTTAACTACTTACCTTTTTACGTACATGGTTACATTCTTCTTCTACCGCTGCTTAACGCTTCCAACTCCTTGCTTACTTGCTTACGTTATAATTCCCAATATAACTTCTTACATACCTCATTCCTTTTTTTCTTCTTCTTTTTCTTCTGATGCTTACATATTTCCTGCTTACAATGTTATTCTTAACTTATCTACTTGCGTACCTGCTCACATTTAACAACCTCTACAACAATATTAATGCAAAGTCATTCAAATGAGGTGGAGAACCTGCAAAACAAGGTAGATACTCCGACGCTCAAGTCAGTCTAGGGTTTAAACTTAGTCAAAATAAATAAAAAGAGTAGAGGGAGATGGAGCAATTGCAATATTTCTCCTATTTACCTGCTTGCATACCTGTGTACATTCTACTTTTTCTACTCTTTACCGTTGCCTACTCCTTGCTTACCTGCTTATAATATTATTTCTAACTTAGATATTATCTACTTGCGTAGCTGGTTACATCATTCTTGTTTTGTTGCTTAAGGACTCATACTCTTTGCTTACCTGCTTATATTATACATGCTAATATACCTACTTACATGTTTGCGTACCTGATTACTTTCTTCTTCTTGTTCTTCCGATACTCACCAATTTCCTGCTCCTTGTTTACCTGCTTACATTATTATTCTTGACTTAGGCACTTGCGTACCTGCTGCCATTCTTCTTTTACTTCTGTTGCTCCTTACCACTTCATACTCATTGCTTACCTGCTTAAATTATTATTCCTAACTTAGCTTCTACTTACCTGTTTGTCCACCTGGTTACATTTTTCTTCTTTTGTTGCTTATCGCTTCCCACTTCTTGCTTACCTACTTATATTATTAGTCGTAATATACATATTTGCGTACCTGATTACATTCGTCTTCTTCTTCTAGTGCTTAGCACATCCTACTTCTTGCTTAGCTATTTCCTGCTCCTTGCTTTCCTACTTACATTATTATTCTTAACTTACTTATTTGCATAACTGCTTACATTTTTCTTCTTCTTCAGCACCTTACCGCTTCATATTGCTTGCTGACCTGCTTACATTATTATTCCTAACTTAACTACTTACATTTTTACGTACCTGGTTATATTCTTATTCTACTGCTGCTTAACGCTTCCTACTCCTTGCTTACTTGCTTACGTTATAATTCCAATATACCTGCTTGCATACCACATTCCTTTTTTTTCTTCTGATGCTTACCGATTTCCTGCTTACATTGTTATTCTTAACTTATCTACTTACGTACCTGCTTACATTTAACAACCTATACAACAATATTAATGCAAAGTCATTCAAATGAGGTGGAGAACCTACAAAACAAGGTAGATACTCCGACGCTCAAGTCAGTCTAGGGTTTAAACTTAGTCAAAATAAATAAAAAGAGTAGAGGGAGATGGAACTATTACAATATTGCTCCTATTTACCTGCTTACGTACCTGTGTACATTCTACTTTTTCTACTCTTTACCGTTGCCTACTCCTTGCTTACCTGCTTATAATATTATTTCTAACTTAGATATTACCTACTTGCGTACCTGGTTACATTATTCTTCTTTTGTTGCTTAATGACTCATACTCTTTGCTTACCTGCTTATTTTATAATTGCCAATATACCTACTTACATGTTTGCGTACCTGATTACTTTCTTCTTCTTCTTATTCTTTCGATACTCACCAATTTTCTGCTCCTTGTTTACCTGCTTACATTATTATTCTTGACTTAGGCATTTGCGTACTTGCTGCCATTCTTCTTTTTCTTCTGTTGCTCCTTACCACTTCATACTCATTGCTTACCTGCATAAATTATTATTCCTAACTTAGCTTCTCTACTTACCTGTTTGTCTACTTGGTTACATTTTTCTTCTTTTATTGCTTATCGCTTCCCACTTCTTGCTTACCTACTTATATTATTAGTCCTAATATACATATTTGCGTACCTGATTACATTCTTCTTTTTCTTTTGGTGCTTACCACATCCTGCTCCTTGCTTACCTGCTTACAATGTTATTCCTAACTTAGCTACTTACCTACATGCATACCTGGTTGCATTCTTCTTCTGTTGGGACTTACTGCTTCCTTCTCCTTTCTTACGTGCTCATGTTGTGATTCCCAACTTACCTGGTTTTTTTGTTCCTTCTTCTTTCTATGCTTACTTGTTTCCTGCTTCTTGTTTACCTACTTCCATTATTATTCTTTACTAACCTACTTGCGTACCTGCTTACATTCTTCTTGTTCTTCTTCTTCTCCTTACCACTTCATACTTCTTGCTTACCTGCTTACATTATTATTCCTAACATAGCTACTACTAACCTGCTTGCGTACCTGGTGACATTCTTCTTCTTTTGCTTCTTATCGCTGCCCACTTATTCCTTACCTACTTATATTATTATTCTTGACATACATATTTGCGTACCTAATTACATTCTTCTTCTTCTTCTAGTGCTTAGCGCATCCTACTTCTTGCTTAGCTATTTCCTGCTCCTTGCTTACCTACTTACATTATTATTCTTAGACTTACTTATTTGCATACCTGCTTACATTTTTCTTCTTCTTCAGCACCTTACCGCTTCATATTGCTTGCTGACCTGCTTACATTATTATTCCTAACTTAACTACTTATATTTTTACGTACCTGGTTACATTCTTCTTCTACTGCTGCTTAACGCTTCTTACTCCTTGCGTTACGTTATAATTCCCAATATACCCTACTTGCATACCACATTCCTTTTTTTCTTCTTCTTTTTCTTCTGATGCTTACCTATTTCCTACTTACATTGTTATTGTCGACTTATCTACTTACGTACCTGCTTACATTTAACAACCTCTACAATAATATTAATGCAAAGTCATTCAAATGAGGTGAAAACCCTGCAAAACAAGGTAGATACTCCGACGCTCAAGTCAGTCTAGGGTTTAAACTTAGTCAAAATAAATAAAAAGAGTAGAGGGAGATGGAACTATTGCAATATTACTCCTATTTACCTGCTTGCATACCTGTGTACATTTTACTTTTTCTACTCTTTACCGTTGCCTACTCCTTGCTTACCTGCTTATAATATTATTTCTAACTTAGATATTATCTACTTGCGTACCTGGTTACATTATTCTTCTTTTGTTGCTTAATGACTCCTACTCCTTTCTTACCTGCTTATATTATAATTGCCAATATGCATACTTACATGTTTGCGTACCTGTTTACTTTCTTCTTCTTGTTCTTCCGATACTCACCAATTTCTTGCTCTTTGTTTACCTGCTTACATTATTATTCTTAACTTAGGCACTTGCGTACCTGCTGCCATTCTTCTTTTTCTTCTGTTGCTCCTCACCACTTTATACTCATTGCTTACCTGCTTAAATTATTATTCCTAACTTAGCTTCTACTTACCTGTTTGTCTACCTGGTTACATTTTTCTTCTTTTGTTGCTTATCGCTTCCTACTTCTTGCTTACCTACTTATATTATTAGTCGTAATATACATATTTGCGTACCTGATTACATTCTTCTTTTTCTTTCGGTGCTTAACGCATCCTACTCCTTCCATACAAGTTTCATGCTCCTTGCTTACCTGCTTACAATGTTATTCCTAACTTAGCTACTTACCTACATGCGTACCAAGTTACATTCTTCTTATACTGGTACTTACTGCTTCCTCCTCCTTTCTTATGTGCTCATGTTGTGATTCCCAACTTACCTGGTTTTTTTGTTCCTTCTTCTTTCCGTGCTTACTTGTTTCCTACTTCTTGTTTACCTACTTGCATTATTATTCTTTACTAACCTACTTGCGTACCTGCTTACATTCTTCTTGTTCTTCTTCTTCTCCTTACCACTTCATACTTCTTGCTTACCTGCTTACATTATTATTATTGCTAACATAGCTACTACTTACCCGCTTGCGTAACTGGTGACATTCTTCTTCTTTTTGCTTTCTTACCTACTTATATTATTATTCTTGACATACATATTTGCGTACCTGATTATATACTTTAGTTTTAATTTTTTTATTAAACGATATATACTTTAATAAACTATCATTTCTTGATTTTTATCTAATTTATAGATAATGATAAAGGGTGCCTTCTATGGTTACTTTGTTTTTGACAAAGTATAATTACTTGGTGTGTTTTCACCATTGGATGTTGGATTAGAAAATTAATCCAATGGTGAAAACACACAAAGTAAGGCTTACTTTGTTAAAAACAAAGTAAGCATAGTCTTTACCATGATAAAGTATAAATAATAATAATAATAATATATAATAATAATAAATAATGATAAATTATAGATAAATAATAATAATTATAATTATAATATAATAAATAATGATAAATTACTGGATGCTGAAACTGGATGCTGAAACTGGATGCTGAAACTGAATGCTGAACTGAACTGATTGTTACTGAAATTAAGTGATAAAGAACAGGGCCTTAATCGATCACTGAAGACCTTTTTGGCGATGTGGGATGTGGGATAGGTAAAATTAGCACCCACACAACTTAGACTATGTTTTTTGGTATTCTTTTTTATTCTGAACTTTTTACCCACAAAACGTAAACTATATGAATCCAAAATCAATTAACACCTCAAATTATATAAATCATCAATCAAACATAAATTAACTTTTATCAAATTACATAAATCATCAATCAAGCATAAATAATCATCAATCAAGCACAAATTACATAAATAATCAATCAAGCATAAATTACATAAAAGGTTAATTTCAAATAAAACCCTGTACTTTCACATTTTTTTTGCAGATCGGTATTTGTGGTTGGCAAAAAATTTATTTTTCCAAATTTGGACGATAACGGTCTTAAATTGAAAATTTCCAAAAATTGAAGTTGTTTAGTATCATAAATATGAAACCATATTTTTTTGTTTTTCAAAATTATCAATTTTGGAGTTTTTTCTCTCTAAAAATTAACTTTCTCTCTCATAAAAAAACAACGCCTAAATGATCTTAACTCTAAAATTTTGAAGAATTAAACTTGCTTAAAATATATTTAGTTCTTGAAGGTTTTCATTTTGAGGTCATTATCGATAAAATTTAGAAAAATGAAAATTTACCAACCGTAAGTATTGATCTGCAAAAAAAAAAAAAAATTTATGAAACCATATAGTTTTATTTGAAATCAACCCTTACATAAATCATCAATAAAGTCCTTAACTTTTATTAAATTCTCCAATCAAGCACAAATTAAAACAAAGTTCATATTCTTTTAACATTTTGTCTATATTTCCATTTCTTTCTCTTCTCTTAAATTCAGGTTAAGCCTTTTTCGTGTCTTTAGAAGGGGGTTTTTGGCCTAAATCCAAATTTCTAAATGTTTTTGACATGTTGGGCCTCCTAAATCCAAATTTCTAAATTTTTCTCTAAATCTATTTTTTTTAAGAAGTTTTATATTGGTACTTAAAAATTGGTTCTTGACCACTTAGATTATAACACGTATATATACGGAAAAATTGGAATAAGTTTGATGTAGAAAAGAAAAAAGTACACACATAAGTATAAAATCGGCCCTCCAACTAATTAATCATGTATTCGCCACTGAATTGGTGGGAATTGGCAGTATAATATTAAGATTACGTTGTGTGTCGTGACTTGATTGATCCTCTTTAGCAAAATGATTTAAAAGGTTTAAATAAGATAAAAAAAATATTAGAATTGAATAAATGTTAAAAAAATCAAGAAATGGAAAGATATATTATAAGTAAATGGAAGTTTGTAAAAGATGATTTTTTTTATATAAAAATACCATATTTCATTCGATTAAATCACAAAGTACAAATACAGCACGATAAAACTTCTCCCCCATACAGGCTACAGCTAGTATAAGATCCATAAAGAGCAAGAAAAAGACTACAAAGAGCAATAAAAACCATAAAAGGTACAAATATAATAAAATAGAAATCATATACCCCTCGTAAGTCGAATCCCATTGAAAAACGGCTGTAATCCATTCTTCATCATTTAGCCTCTTCCGGACATTCGGATCTGAGTCCTTTCTTTTTTTTGCAAACACGCAGATCTATTGATCTGCGGACAAGATGAACATTTTCCGCTCTTGCTAATACCGAAAAAAGAATAAACGATAAAAGTATAGCTAATAGGTGTAGATCTGACGGAAAAGAGATTCGAGAAAGTATATAGACTTCAAACTAAGAAGAAAAGATAAATCTGAAGCTAAAAAACAAAGACTAAAACATAAATGGGAGGAGGAAGAAGGAAGACAAGCTTCCTCATTCCTCCTTCCTCCTCTAAGGGGACCTGAACAGAAAGGAAGAACCGACATGGTAACGGTGGTGGCGAAAAGTTTGAGAAGAAGAGCAAAGGAGAAGAAGAAAGTGTAGAGAGAAGAATGAGCCTCTCTCTCTCTCTCGACCCCAAAACTTAAGACTGCTTGTAGGCTACTTGTAGGGTAGTCTGCCCAACACAGTTGACCCAAAACTTAGACTGCTTGTATGGTAGAGTTGGTAAAAAGATGAAATTTAGATATAGTTAAAGTCAATTTGTGTTTCATGCCAGTACAACAAAGACAATATATTTTAAGGTGTCATTTTAGGATTGATTGGAGAGTTTAGGATAAATTGGAGAACTCATTGTTGATTTATAGTTTAGGTAGGGTCATAAACGAGCCGAGGTGAGCTTTAGCCTGCTTAGACTCAGCTTGTTAGAAAATTGACGAGCTCAAACTCAACATTCTATTCGTGAGCTGTTCGCGAGCTTGTTTACGAGGCTATTCACGAGTTTTGCTCATGAGCAGCTAATTGATTCAGTTCATGAACTTCGTTTGTACTCATTAATTATGTTCATTAATTATATTGATTTGAAATTTCTTTATCACAAAACTACGTAGTTTTGAAATCTATAAAAGTTTACACAAAACTACGTTGTTTTATATTTCTCCATTTATAGAAATATTATTATTAAAAAAATAATTGAACCAAGCATACTCACGAGCATGTTCATGAACATTATATCGAGCTTGTTTATGAACCTATAATCAAGCCTGCTCGCGAGTTTTGTCATGCTCAAACTCGTTTACAAATTGAGCCAAACACGGCCGAGCTTTTATCGAACCGAACACTAAATTGCTTATGAGTGGCTTGGCTCATACACGGGCCAAATGGGATTTATGCATTCTCAATAACATCGTTTTCTCAATCTTCTCCGTCTTTGATAATCAACTTCCGACTCCTTCATCACCATGAGGTCGTGCTATTTCAGCATTTTATTTGAGTCGAACCATTTCAATGGCTTGACCGATTCCTACTTCCCAAAGCGTAGACCCTTTAATAAGCCTCGTTAGAAAAGATCGAGCTTGGAGCCTCCCCGTACTACTTATTAAGTGTAATTTAAATTCTCAATTTTTAACTGCTCTTTCATTCAATATTTTCTTTTTTACCAGAATAGTTATGAAAGTGATTTAGAGTTTTGCGGATGTGAATATCTAATTGAATCAATTAGGATGATATGCTTTTCTTAAGCATCAACTGGGTCAACCTATTCAACCAAATAATTTGAATAAAGGGATTGTGAAGAGAATTTAAGCTACACCACGCTTTTGTGAAGGTTTGTCTTCCTGACTATGTTGCATGGAAAATTAGCTAATAAGAAGGTTGTAAAAAATGTTAGGCTTTAGTTGGACGGATAGAGTTCTTGAGGATTAATCGGGAATTAATCGGATTTGTATTTTTTATTTGGTAATCATCATATTGTTATATAAATTTTAGGGTAAATGATTTATTAGTCCCCACATTTTTACGTAATACATTGTTTAGTCCCCTTATTTTGAAAAACACATTATAAGATCCCTATGGTTTGCCAATATTAACCCTTTGGTCCTTTTGTCTATTATTTTTAGATTTTTAACCGAACATATCTTAGCTTTGAGGACAAACATAGTACAATACAAAATGACCATGTTACTCTGTTATTTTCTATTTGTCTATTTATACCAAATATAACGGTTAAAAATCTAAAAAAATAGACAAAAGGACCAAAGGGTTAATATTGACAAAAGATAGTGGCCTTATAATGTGTTTTTCAAAATAGGGGAACTAAACAGTGTGTTAGGTAAAAAGTGAGGGACTAATAAATTATTTATCCTAAATTTTATCATGAAACCAATTGAACTAAAAGCTCAACCTAATAGTTAAAAGTTGCTTTGATACCATGTCTTGAAACCATTTGAACTAAAAGTTCAAGCTAATATTTAAAGGTTCATTTCATATTAATATCTGACAAATTCAATTAAAATATGTATCATACTAGCTAAAAATAATAATATAAAATTATTTAATTTAGAAAAACACGTATGTTGGAGATTTTATGTGAAATGGCTTCTTAGCCATTCCCTTTCTTTTCATAACTTTTTATATCCCACATGGAAAACTTGTGAGATAGTTGAAGGGTTTATATTGGGTTGGGCCTTATGAGGTATTAAATTGTGTTTAGTGGATTTTACAAAATATACCACATGTGCATGCTTGTTCGTTCGTGCGCCCGCCCCACAAAGACTCACATAAATGAGCAGAACCAGAAGAACTGGCATTATTTCCAACAGAGTTAGCACAAACAATGTTCATAATAAAAAGTCCATCACCTAGGTACCCTTTCCCCATAAAGGTCCCATTCTTAGTAAGAATCACCTTATCAGCCTCAAAAGTAATTTTAAAACTAGCCTTATTCAATAAACTACCAGAGATAATGTTGGAGTTTAGTGTCCTAAAGACAATTGTTTTAGAATATTAATATTAATGAATAAATTGTTTATTTGATCATTTGTTTAATCAGATATATAGCATTAAAATGTAACTATATATAAAGGCACAAATCTTTCATAAAGAAAGTAACCCTAAGTTTATTTGAGTAGTTATAAAGTGTTCATACAAGCATGAAGTGAGACTGTACTTTATAATAGACCAATAGACTTAAAGTAAACCCAAGTCAAGTAATATGTTATAGGGGTTGGCATATTACTATTGAGACTTGCATGTAACAATGTTTTCTGTCGAGACAGAAAGCTGATCTCACAAGCTTTAGATATTCAGATATCTAGACAGTTACATGGATCTGGTGAAGGAGTTCATTAGGATTGGGACCCGACTTGAGATAACAGAATGGATTGATTTATCTAATGTGTCAACTGTTCATCTCATTGGTATTAGTAGGTATAACTAATCCTTAGACTCAAACATTCGTTCATTAGTGATTCTGGATTATGGAGTATGATACTTTGATTCTGTGCGAGCACGATCCAACAGGTGAGAGCCTGGGGTGTGTGAGAGCAGGGTTGGGTATCACACAAAGTAATTGCAGAATAGTTAATGTCAGATTGAGCATTCGTCACTCCCGATAAGTGGGAGATATATCCAAATGGCCGCTTGTGGTGAATTGACTGAAATCCTTGCAAGGTAATAGAGTTAAGAGTAGAAATGAACATTTCACTTAACTTATCTTTCAGAGTGAATTCAACCAGTACAAGTAAAACCGGACTCTTCGTTATATGTAACCTTGACACGTTCCATGGTTATAAGGAATTGACCGACATGATATAGTTGATGAAGGATCATATTATATTGTACCTAATACGGAAAGGTTAACGTCAGTTATCAACCTGACTTCTTAATTGCTCTGGGGGAATATAATAGGTTCTGCTAGTAACAGCTCGCGACGGTATTCTGTTATATATATGTTGAATTAATTGTGATGAATTAATCTCAAAAGATATATACGGCTAGTGGCAATAAAGAACCTAATGGGTCACATATGAGACTTGGAACCAGAGGACGAAAATGTAATTAGTGAGACACTAACATAGTGGGCAGAAATTTGTAATAATATTAGGGATAATTAATTTGATTTAATAATTGTAATTAGATTATGATTATAAATTAAATTAAAGTATTATCTGATAATAATTAGAAGTTTTTATGTGATTGAAACTTTAATTAATTATCCCTAACAATAATTAAATTATTAATTTGATTAATAATATTATCTAGATATAATTAGTTATTATTTAGATAATAATAAAGTGTTTATTTAATTATCTAATTAGTAATCATATTCCGAATAAGATTCTAATTAATTAATTACCTAACACAACTAGGATTAGGGTTTTGAGAAGTCTATAAATAGACTCCCTAGCCTACATATTTCGCCTAACACAATGAAAATGAGGAGGAACCGTTCCGTCTTCGTCTCGACTAATCTACAATATTTCTTACTCTCTCTTTGATCTCGTATCGATTTCTGTTAGAGGCAATCATTACGATTGCTATTATTAAGGTTGATTACTGATTAGTTATCTTTTATGTGTTGTTTCTTTTGTTATGTTCATGAATGTAGAAAATACATACAAAAGGAGAAATTCGTTTTGCTCCTCCTACATCAGGCCAGTTCACGATTTCGCGGATTCCTAGAGATTGAACCGTCGGATCGTCATGAATTTTGGACAGGAGCTTCTAGACATATTCTTCCACGTTTCCACCATTGGGATTGGCGTTCGGAGGTCTGGAAGGTCTGATCGGGTAGGGGCAGATTGGTAGACAGTTTCATCTCTTTTGAAGTTGTGGGCACTTCGTTTGCAACAGTAGATTGATCGTCATAAAGGTATTTATGTTCAATCCCTCCTTATATGAAATAACGATTAACGGATCTTGGGAAAAGGAAATAGGTAAAAATTTTATATTTCCGCTGCCAAACGTTTGGTTATTTTCCTTCAGTGGTATCAGAGCATGCGTTAAATCTGTTATTTCATATATGAAAATAAAAGGGTTTTTAATCAGATTGAATAGATTTATTGTTCGGTTAATTAATCAATTCGATTTGGTTAATTAATCTAAAGATAAATGGTTAAGATGAGATTAATATATACGTGTTTTGTGGATTAAGGATTTAACCGTTTGAATCGTTAAAAGAGTTAATTCGATTAACCTTTGAAAAATTTGATTTTGTTAACGATTTAAATGAAACAGTTATAATCGATTAATTAGATATATATTTGAAAAGGGTTAAATAAATATAAACTGAGTTATATATATATATATTCGAAATTAAAATTTAAGATTTTAATTAAAAGAGTTTTGATTTTTCTACCAAAAAAAGAGTTTTGATTTAAAACAGAGTTTTAGTTTAAATAAAGTTTTATTTAATTAAAAGTTTTAATTTAAAAAAATAATAAAATAAAATAATGAAAGAGTTGGACACAGTAGCAAAAGCTACTGTGTCCGCCGTCCAACTCTTCAAAGAGTTGGACACAACTCTTTCTATTATTTAGAAAGAGTTAAAAGAGTTTTCAACTCTTTAATAAAATATTAGGCGGTATTGCTGCCAATTTGCAGCACCACCGCCTAACATTGCAGATGAGATCCGCAATGGGGACGAATCTGGTTTTCGTCCCCGTCACGCTGATTTTCGGTTTTACTTTTTCCTGAATATTTTGGTTTTTTAGAAAACTAAAATTGATATATATAGAATTAATTGATCCACATGATTTAATCGTTGTCTATTTTAAATTGTATAGATTGAATTCAGTTGTCTAATTAAGATGTTTTAATACGGTTAATTAGATTACCTATTTCATTGATATAAAATTAAAATTTAGAAACCACGAATTAGCCCATATAAATTTATTAATCGTTATAATTAATAAAAGGATATGGTAATGGTATGTGTTTTAATTTGATTTTGCAAACCGTAAATATACTTGATATATTAGTTAATCACTTTAAACGGTTTTAGTAAAATGATTAAACACAATGATGTATAATCTCTCGTCTTAAAAGTTTTGTGTTCTGGAATTGATTTTACAAAGTTTAATTATTTGTATGTGATACGATTGAATTAAACACGTTAAATAATCTCGGTAAAATAATTGAACACAAATAATTAATATTTTGTATAGTTATATTTTGAATTGTCTAATTAAGTTTATATTTGATATACTTTAATTAAGATAAAATATAGATGATACAAAATTAATTAAAGGTTAATTAGATATTTGATATACTTTAATTAAGATAAAATATAGATGATACAAAATTAATTAAAGGTTAATTAGATAGTAAAGTTAATTAAAGGACTAAATTGAAAATGTAATTAATCTAAAGGATTAATTTGATTAACTTAAATATTACATAAATGGTTTATGTAATCAACCAAATAAATTTATTTAATTGAGTCTTTGCATGTTTGGAGTTATGGACATATTTGGACCCTCTATAATAGTTATTTAGTCTTTTGGTATTTTTAGAAAATAGGACCTGCGTGTCCTGCCTTATCTACTCTCTATTGTAATTTCTCTTCTCATCTAAGTCCCTTCAAATTAGTTGAAGTATTCTTTAGTAGTATAGAAATTGATGTTGATGTAATTCAAGGCGCCAAAGAAAAGACGGAGGACCTGGAGGATAAATATGTAATAGTTAGTATTTACCCTAGGGTGACCTTTATTCCGTTTCTGGCTCAACGGAATAATTTAGATGATATGTCCATAACTACCAATGTAAATTGTATTTTTCTGATGTATGCTAAAGCAAATCAAGACTAGGTTAGATTATGAGACTTAAAATAAAATCCATCGATAATTAAAAGTTAAGTAAATAAGATCTGTTGTTATGGTGAAGAATTTTTATGAAGATTGAGAGTTTTAAGATCTATCTCTTCTCTTTTAGATCTTTCTCTCTCTTTTAGATCTATCTTCTCTTTTTCAGATATGTCTTCTCTCTCTCAGATCTGTTGTCATGGTGAAGAATTTTTATGAAGATGGAGAATTTTGAGATCTATCTTCTCACTCTCAGATCTATTTCTCTCTTTTAGATCTTTTTTCTCTCTTTTAGATCTATCTTCTCTCTCTCAGATCTATTTCTCTCTTTTAGATCTATTTCTCTCTTTTAGATCTATCTCCTCTCTCTCTCTCTCTCTCTCTCTCTCGGCTAGGGTTCATGGTAAAGCGTGTTAGGGATAGATCTAGGGAGAGGGGGGCTGTGGTCGGTAAGGGGGGGTCGGATCTGGAGGGGATTTGCGGCAAGGAAGGGGGCGGCGGCCTGGTGGTTTGGGGCGAGAAGGGTGAGGCAGGTTTTGTTGGCGGCGAGCGTGCGCCTGGTGTAGATCGGGGCGGGGCGCTTGGCGGGGTAGAGGCAGGGGAATCCAGGGGCGTCGGTAGGGATCTCGTGGGCATGATGGTGTGTCGGCAGGGTTCTCGCGGGCGCCGCCCGTGCGGCTGGGGACGGATCTTTGCGATCCATAGGCGGCAGATTCGGCAAGGTTGTCGCGGCTGGGTGCGGATCAATAGGAGATACGAGCGGCTGGGTTTTCTGATGCTGGGGGTAAGGCTCCCCCAATCTCGGGGGGAGAAGTGGGGCGGGGGGTGCCTGGCGCAGGGCTATGCGCCGATAGTGCCGGGCACTGCCCAGGCACTGCCGGCTCCTCGGTCGGGCAGTGGGCTGGGGCTGTCGGCGTAGTGCCTTGCGCGGGATCCTCTCCTCCGGGCTGTGAGGGGCAGGCAGGGGCTACGACAGGAAGGCAGGCTGCCTCGGGTCTGGATGTTTCTAATAATTCGGGAAGGGTGGGTGTTGTAGGAGTAGCTCATGGGAAGACGGTCTCCCCCAGTCCTAGGGTTCAGATGAGCGAGATTGGTAAAAACTCTTGGAAGGACACGGTCATGGGGGTGGCTGAGGAAGAGCCGGTTTTAGAGGAAGTTTTAATGGTGGGAGATTCTGATGATATGTTCTCGGATTCTGATGAGGAAGATAATGGCCAGGAGGATCCTCTCTGTCCGGTCATTAGACTTTTCACTGCAGAGAAGCGTGAGCTTAGAGAGAAGTGGAAGGTGTCTTTGATTGTTACTGTCCTGGGTAAGCGAATTAGTTTTAACTATTTTGCCCAAAGAATACAAGCGCAGTGGGCAAGGAAAGGTAAAGTCAGTATTACTGACCTGGAAAATGACTACTATGTCATTAAATTTACCAGGGTTGAGGATTATAATTCGGTTATCAAGGGAGGCCCATATATCATTTCCAATCATGTTTTGGCCTTAAGGCCTTGGGTTCCTAATTTTAATCCTCACGACTGTTCGGTTAACAGGATCTTGACTTGGGTAAGATTCTCGGGCCTTCCCATTGAGTACTACAGTGAAAACTTTCTGAGTAAAATAGGAGGTTTGGTTGGTAAGGTCCACCATATGGACAAGACTACAATTGGGGCCATTAGGGGTAAGTTTGCTAGGGTATGTATAGATGTTGATCTGGTTAAACCTTTACTTTCAAAGTTCTGTGTTCAGGATAAAGTGTTCTTTATTGAGTATGAAGGTTTACATAACATCTGTTATGATTGTGGCATGTATGGTCATTCTCAGGAGGGTTGCCCTAAAAGGGAGAGGGTTGTTATAGAGAGGGTTGAGAGTAGTGTGCGGATTACTGGAGGGAACCATGGGTATGAAGGGAACTTTGGTCCCTGGATGGTGGCAAAGAGGCCCGCTAGACGTAGGAATCAACCTGCAGTGGTTCACAATCGTCCTCCTGATATCAACACAAATTCTAAGTCCCTTTCTCCTAAAGCTACTATTATTCCAAATGTCAAGGAGAAGCCTGTCCTCAAAGCTAGAAAGGAGGCTGGGGTTTCTTCAGTAGCCTTGCCTGGGTCCAGATTTGGGGCCCTGATGATTGAGGAAGTTCAAGAGTCAGACCAAGATGAGAATCATATGGATCAGAGTATTCCAGGATTGGAGTCTGTAGATCCAGTCGAGAAGGTGGTTGAATCTGTGAACCCGCTTTTTGTCTCTAAGGATGAAGCCCAGGGGGGGGACCCTGACCCTTGCAGCTAGAAGGTTGAAGAAATCAAATGAGGTTAGTATTCCTGTTCCTGGTATTGATCCTGGGATTGGGAAATCTATGGGAGTTAACAAAACTAATATGAAAAAGCTTAAAGGTAAACAAAAAAGTGGCCTTAACACTTTGGCGTTTCCAGATAAGAGGGGGCCTGTGGGTACCTCGGTAAGGCTCTCAAGAGCCCCTAGTAAATACCTGGTTTAGGGTAGGGGTGTGGTCAGTTGTCCTCCTTTCTATGGATTTGTTATTTTGGAATGTTAGGGGTGCGGCTAGCAAAGCTACCCGTATCCATATTAATGATCTTATTAAGCAGTTTAATCCATCTTGTTTTGCTCTTTTGGAAACTAAGATTAGTGGTGAGAAAGCAGATGAGGTGGTTAAGAAGTTTAAGAACTGGCACTGTGTTAGATCGGAGGCAACTGGCCGGGCTGGGGGGATTTGGCTTTTTTAGAGGCCAGATCGGATTCATTTTGATATTCTTAGCATGGATAAGCAGTTCATTCATTGTAAAGTGAGTATTTCCGGCAATACTCCCTTTTTGATTACCCTTGTGTATGCTGACCCTATCTTGTCTAATCGAAAACGTCTCTGGGAGGTTCTCTATTCTATGAGTGTCAGCATTTCGGAGCCCTGGTTTGTGGCGGGTGACTTTAATGATATCGCCTTTATGAGTGATCAGAGAGGGGGATCCAATCATTATGTTAATCGCTGTCTGCATCACAAGAATAGTATGGATTTATGTGGGCTTTCCGATCTGGGGGCTTCTGGTCATAAATTCACTTGGAAGCGTAATAATACTTTTGTTCGATTGGACAAAGTCTACGCTAATGTTTTAGCTCTAACTTCCTTCCCCGAGTGCTCTGTGTTGAACCTCCCGTTCCATCATTCGGATCATTGTCCTATTTTGTTTAGACTTTTGAGAGGTAAGCATCCTAGGGGTAAGAGACCGTTCCGGTATCAGTTGGCTTGGGAGTCCCATCCTAAGTTTAAAGAGTTCGTTCATGAGAGTTGGAGACCTCATTCGTATGTACTGCAAGCTGCTGAAGGGTTCAGGAATAAGGTGCAGGGGTGGAATAGGAATGTGTTTGGGCATATTATCAAAAGGAGGAACAAGTTATTAAAAAGGATGGAGGGCATTCAACGCAGGTTGGAGGGGAGGTTTGATCATAGCCTTGAGGGCCTCCTCAGAACCCTTCAGAAGGAGTTGGAGGCTGTGCTTAGGCAGGAGGAGTTCCTTTGGTTCCAGAAGTCTCGGAAGTCCTGGATTAGAGATGGGGATCGTAATACCAAATACTTCCATCTCTCTACCCTGATCAGAAGGCAGAGAAATAGAATTGAGGCCATTAAGGATTCTAATGGTGATTGGGTTTATGAAGATGAGGTTATTCGGAACTTAGCCCTGGATTTCTACAGAGAGCTGTTCAAAGAGGAACCTGTTCTTTTGGAGAGGGCTCACTCTATTGCTACATTTCCTTTAATCAGTGAGGATTGTAGTCAGGAGGCCTTTCAACCTATTTCCCGAAAAGAGATTGACCAAGCTAACTTCAGCATTGGGGCTTCTAAAGCTCCTGGGATTGATGGTCTTTCGGCGGGCTTTTACCATAAGCATTGGGATGTCGTGAAGGAAGGCATCTATAATTTTGTCTTGGGGGTGTTCAGTGGTTCGAAGGATATTGAGCTGGTTAATAGAACCCTCCTGGTTCTGATTCCTAAGATTGATAAGCCTTCTTCCTTTTTGCATATGAGACCTATCAGTCTTTGTAATGTTCTTTACAAAACTGTTACAAAGATTGTGGCTAATAGCATCCGTGGCATTCTTCCTACGATCATTTATCAGAATCAGGGTAGCTTTGTGCCTGGTAGACAAATGATGGATAATGTGGTGATCGCCCAAGAGATGGTCCACACGATGAAGATTAGGAAGGGGAGGAAAGGCATTGTGGCTCTGAAGCTGGATTTAGAGAAGGCCTATGATCGAATTAATTGGGATTTCTTGATGGAGAGCCTTGAGAGAGCTAGAATCCCGGACAGCTGGAGAAGTTTAATTAAGGTATGTATTTCTTCTCCTGTGTTTCAAGTTATGGTCAATGGGGATATGTCGGAGGAATTTTCCCCGGGCAGAGGAATCCGTCAGGGGGATCCTATGAGCCCTTTCCTTTTTGTTATTGCTATGGAGAGGCTCTCTCACCTGATTTAGGATGCGATTGATAATGGGAGTTTCCACCCTGTGGCGATAAACAGCTTCTATCCCCAGGTGACTCACTTATTCTTTGCAGATGATGTCCTTATCTTTCTTGAGGGTAATGAGGAGCAGTTGAGAGTCATTATGGATATTCTGGATTGTTTTTGTTCGGCCTCTGGGCAGAACCTTAATATCCAGAAATCTAGGATGATGTGCTCTAAGAATATGAATCAGAGAGTCTGTAAGAGATTAAGTGATCTCTCAGGTATTCCTCTTACTGATTCTCTTGGGAAGTATCTGGGCGTTCCCCTCCACAGTGAGCGTGTGTCTAAAGGCTCCTTCAAAGAGACTTTGGATAAAGCTAATTCGAAGTGTGCCACTTGGAAAGCCAAGACTCTGTCTCTCGCTGGCCGCCTCACGTTAATTCAATATGTTAATTGTGCTGCTCCCAATCACATCATGCAGGCTTGTAAGCTTCCGGATCCTGTTCTTAATGATCTTGACAAGATTAACCGTAGGTTCCTATGGGGGGAAGCTGCGGAGGGCAGGAAGATCCATCTTGTGCCTTGGAGTGAGGTTTGCCAGCCTAAAGATTCTGGGGGTCTGGGTATTAGGAAAGCAAAGGACAATAATAAAGTTTTATTAATGAAACTCCTTTGGCGTATGTGGCAAAACCCCTCCTCTCTTTGGGTTCGCCTCCTTTGTGGTAAGTATCGGAAAGACAAAATATTCGGGGGCCCGAAAGAGAGAGTTGCTAATTGTTCCTTCCTTTGGAAAGGACTTAGTGCTGTGTTTGATGAGTTCTGCTCGGGAGTTGGCCTAGAGGTGGGGAATGGTAAGTCCATTAGTTTCTGGTTTGATAACTGGATTGGGGATAAACCGTTAATTGAGGTGTGTTCTTCCCCCCCGCCTAGTGATATACGCAACTGGAGGATTGCCGATGGGTTGACTCGGAAGGGGACTGGATCTGGTCAAAGTTTGATACTTTCTTTAGCCTTGAGACTCTCCTTAGAATGCGGGGAGTGAATGTGAGTAATCAAGAGGAAGACTTAGATAGGCACTGCTGGGCGCTGACTAACAATGGAGTTTATTCTTGCAAATCGACCTTTGAAGCTTTCTCTCTCTTTAGATCTGATCCTCCCTCGGATGTGTGGAAGTCGATTTGGACCCTTAAAGTTCCTTTCCGTATTAGGAGTTTCCTGTGGCTGGGCGTTAAGGACATGCTTCTTACTAATTCGGATAGGCACAGAAGGCACTTGGCTGATTCTGGAGCTTGCACTAGATGCAGAGGCCATGTTGAGACTTTGTGCCATGCTCTTAGAGATTGCTCTAATAGTAAAGAGGTTTGGAGGAAAATTCTCCCACACCATATTTTCTCTTCCTTCATGGCACATTCTGAGGTCGACTGGTTCTCTGATGGTGTTAGAGGAAAGTTGCTTCCATACATGGAGCATGGTGACATTTTCTTTGCTATTATCTGTCACCAAGTTTGGAAATGGAGAAACGAGGAGATTTTTGGAGATAAAACTGTTTTTATGACAAACTTAGCTGATTTCTTCTCGAAAAAACTTTTCTCTATTATCGATAGGAGAGTCCCTTGCCAGAGCCTCTCAGCGTTGTGATGTCCATCTCGTGGGATGGAGCAGGCCAAGAGAGGGGGTTGTGAAGCTGAATACTGATGGTTCCTGCCTCAGTAACGGTAAGATTGCGGCTGGAGGTGTGCTTAGAGATGCAGGGGGCGCCTGGCTTTCTGGGTTCTCCCAGAATTTAGGGTTGGGTTCTTCCTTTTCTGCGGAGCTCTGGGCTATTCTTACTGGAATCAATCTTGCTAAAAGGCTGGGTGTTAAGAGGCTCTCTGTGGAGTCTGATAATTTTGAAGCAATCAAAATGATTTCTGAGAATCATTCTATGGGTCTTAACAGTCGCAACCTCATCAAAGCTATTAAAAGGCTTTGCTCCTCCTTTGAGTTCGTAGAGTTCAGACACATTTTTAGAGAGCAGAATCGTGTTGCTGATCGCTTGGCGGCGGCGGGCCATGAAGGGACGTTAGGCGTTACTACCCTTCCTGTTTCCCCTAGTTTCATCTCTCCTCTTCTCTTAGAAGATGGAATTGGGGTTAGCTTCCCTAGGCTAATTCCTGGGTAGTTTGTTGTTGTTCGTTTTTCTTTTCCTTTTCTACCAAAAAAAAAAGTTAAGTAAATAAGCAAGTTATTAAAATCGGTTGCCCCTCCCTAATATTATAATTCGGCCGGCAGTACTGGGGGCCTTTGGGTTGTTGAGTAAACTCAAGCTCGGGGTCTTATGGTAACACCTGAATTATCGAAAATTTTCATGAATATGGGGTAATACTTAAATTAGATTATGATAATTGGATGGGTAAACTCATGTTGTCATAAACTAATGGGCAATATGGTTGGGATTAATATGAATAACATATTAGTTACTAATGTGCTTAGTAACCCAATAACCTAGAAATCGCATTGTTGATGTGATTGATTGTATGAATCTACCTACCAAATGAGACTAGCTTGTTGAGAAAACTCAAGGTGAAATTTCAGGAGTTAGGATCCTAGCTCACTAAAGGATTTGTGAAATTCTTCGAATTAATATGGAGGGCTATTAATTTGGCAAAATAGTGGGAGCAATTTAAAATGAATTAAAAGACCTATAATTTTAAATTGATATACTTTAAAGCAAATGAATAAACATACGTCACTCTATCTCACTCTCAAGTTAAAGTAAATAAAATACTCTGAATCATCATATCTAAAATGGATCTATATAATATTTTAACCGATAACAAATTGAATAGTTCAAAATTCACCGACTACTTTGGCAAACTCAAAATTGTTTTGAAGTTCGAAAAGATTGGGCATGCCAATGCCCAATGCCCTAGTAGATGATGCTCCTGTCAAAAGATTGATGTTTACTGGAAGCACCAATTAGATGACGAACGTACAAGATGTATCACACTTGCAGCTATGGCACTTTGTGTCAAGACGATTGACTACATCACCGAAGCTTTCTAGTATTAGATTTGAATTAAGTGTCGACTTAGTTCTGCAGATTTATTCATAAGCTCATCATGAATAAACTCAAAGACCTCTATAGAAGAGCTCTTGAATATGCTCAAGTCAGTTGAGCAAAAAATTTTAAGAAAGTGATGTCAACACCTGGTATTGAGGGATCTCACGAGAGAAAAAAGGAAGTTTCCCAATTCTAAAGAACCCAAGTCAATAAAAGCAAGTAGGGAATGCCACCAATATGGTAAAAAAAAGAAATGAAAGAAGAACTGTAAGAAGTACTTAGACTCTCTTTAGAAGACAAATCAGGATGGTGCTTTTACATTTGGAATTAAAAGATAGATAATTCAACCTACTTGTGGGAATGTCACCTAGGCCATATAAACGAAAAACACATGTTCAAGCTTCATCAAGAATGGGCTTATAAACTCAGTTGATTTTGAATCAATGGGCAAATGTAAGTCTTGTTTAAAGGAAAGATGACAAAGACACCCTTTAGTAATAAAGGAGAATGTGTAGCAGACACTCTAAGACTAGTACATTCAGATGTATGTAGTCATACGTCAAACACAAGCAAGAGAAAGGTTCAATCACTTCATTAGCTTCATAAGATGATCATACCAGATATTGATTCATCTACTTGATGAAGCATGAGTCAGAAGCTTTTGAGAAAGTTCAAATGCTTCAAGAATGAAGTAAGAAAACAAACAAGAAAGAATATTATGGTGCTTCGATTAGATCATCGTGGAGAATATCTTTCTAATGATTTTTCTGAATTATCTAAATTGAATATAGGATTCGCTCATAATGGACTCCTCCGTACACACCCGCGATGTATCTGAAAGGAGAAAGTGTACTCTATTAGATATAGTACGATCCATTATGAGCACAACCTCCCTTCCAAAGATGCTCTAAGGCTACGCCCTAGAAACTGCCTTATTTACCTTGAACCGAGTATCCACAAAACCGCCAAGTTCTATTCCATTTGAATTGTTCATTGGAAAAGAAACCCAGTTTCTCTTTCATGAGAATTTAGGGGTGATCAGCATATGTTAAATGCATAACATCAGATTAAGTTAGACCCTAAGTCTGATAAATATTTCTTCATTGGAATTCCGAAAGAAACAGTAGGATATTACTTCTATCATTCGGATGATCGAAAGTAATAGTATCCAAACACGCTGTATTTCTAGAGAAAGAGTTTCTTCTAGAAACACAAGTAGAAAGTATGATTGAACTTGAAGAAGTTCAAGAAGAAGGATTGACTGAAATAGCGAAAGCGATGGTGGAACCCGAATCTGTCTCACAGGATGAGACACTGGTGACATTACTAACTCATATGTCTGGTCAAGTTCATCAAATCCCAAAGAGATTTGGATTTCTAGTGGGAGCCGATGAAATCCCAAAGGAGATTTGGATTTCTAGTGGGAGACGACGAAGAGGTTCACGTGTTAGACGATGAACCTACGACTTATGGGAAGGCTCTTGTAAACCTATACATGTAAGCTAGTGGGAGCTCGTATGAGCCTTTACATGTAAACTATTGGGAGCTTGGTCGTTTACTTAGTATTATATGTCAACGATATTCTACTAATGGGAACGACGTAGCTATACTGCAATCGATGAAAATTTTGGTTATCGGATAAAATTCTCCATAATAGACTTAGGAGAAGCAGCTTACATCTTAAGGATTAGGATCTATGGAGATAGATTGAGAAGACTGCTTGACCCTTCCTAGTCTAAATACATTGACAAAGTTCTCAAAGCGTTTTGCACTAAGACCTAACATCACTTTTGCTTTAAGCATGACAAAGTCGATTATAGGTCAATCCGAGTGATGGTCACTGGATTTTTGTCAAGAACATTCTTAAGTACTTAAAATGACTGAAGATATGTTCCGGATATATGGAGATGAAATTTGAAAGTTGGAGACTTTCAGATGCAAGTCATCAAATAGATAAAGATGATCTTACAGAATACAAGTTTATTTTGAAAGAGGTACGATTAGCTGGAATAGTTCCGAGCAGGAAATCATGACCGAGCTAGTAAATTAAATCAGAGTATATATATATATATATATATATGTAGCAGCTTCGGAAGCAGCTAAAAGAAAGTTTGGAATGGAAGTTCAACAATGAACTAGGCGTGGTACCTGACATTGTTAATGAGATTAACAATAGGGCTGTTGCTCTTGCTAAGGGCCCGCAGTCTCATAATACGTCCAAACACTACCTCAGTCGTTAACTATCTCTTCCGAGAGATAACAACAAGAGTAGATGTGAGAAAGAGTGCCCATCAAGGCACAATCTTATAGATCCATTTAATAGAATGCCTTACCCCAAAAGGTTCATGATCGTCATACAAACGCTTATGGGAATGTTTTCAGAAACAATTGGCTTCAGTCCAAGTGGGAGAATGTTGGAGTTTAGTGTCCTAAAGATAATTGTTTTAGGATATTAATATTAATGAAAAAATTGTTTATTTGATCATTTCTTTAATCAGATATATAGCATTAAAATGTAACTATATATAAAGGCACAAATCTTTCATAAAGAAAGTAACCCTAAGTTTATTTGAGTAGTTATAAAGTGTTCATACAAGCATGAAGTGAGACTGTACTTTATAATAGACCAATAGACTTAAAGTAAACCCAAGTCAAGTAATATGTTATAGGGGTTGTCATATTACTGTTGAGACTTGCATGTAACAATGTTTTCTGTCGAGACAGAAAGCTGATCTCACAAGCTTTAGATATTCAGATATCTAGACAGTTACATGGATCTGGTGAAGGAGTTCATTAGGATTGGGACACGACTTGAGATAACAGAATGGATTGATTTATCTAATGTGTCAACTGTTCATCTCATTGGTATTAGTAGGTATAACTATTCCTTAGACTCAAACATTCGTTCATTAGTGATTCTGGATTATGGAGTCTGATACTTTGATTCTGTGCGAGCACGATCCAACAGGTGAGAGCCTGGGGTGTGTGAGAGCAGGGTTGGGTATCACACAAAGTAATTGCAGAATAGTTAATGTCAGATTGAGCATTTGTCACTCCCGATAAGTGGGAGATATATCCAAATGGCCGCTTGTGGTGAATTGACTGAAATCCTTGCAAGGTGATAGAGTTAAGAGTAGAAATGAACATTTCACTTAACTTATCTTTCAGAGTGAATTCAACCAGTACAAGTAAAACCGGACTTTTCATTATATGTAACCTTGACACGTTCCATGGTTATAAGGAATTGACCGACAGGATATAGTTGATGAAGGATCGTATTATATTGTACCTAATACGGAAAGGTTAACGTCAGTTATCAACCTGACTTCTTAATTGCTCTGGGGGAATATCATAGGTTCTGCTAGTAACAGCTCGTGACGGTATTCCGTTATATATATGTTGAATTAATCGTGATGAATTAATCTCAAAAGATATATACGGCTAGTGGCAATAAAGAACCTAATGGGTCGCATATGGGACTTGGAGCCAGAGGACGAAAATGTAATTAGTGAGACACTAACATAGTGGGCAGAAATTTGTAATAATATTAGGGATAATTAATTTGATTTAATAATTGTAATTAGATTATGATTATAAATTAAATTAAAGTATTATCTGATAATATTAATTAGAAGTTTTTATGTGATTGAAACTTTAATTAATTATCCCTAACAATAATTAAATTATTAATTTGATTAATAATATTATCTAGATATAATTAGTAATTATTTAGATAATAATAAAGTGTTTATTTAATTATCTAAAGTAATCATATTCCGAATAAGATACTAATTAATTAATTACCTAACACAACTAGGATTAGGGTTTTGAGAAGTCTATAAATAGACTCCCTAGCCTACATATTTCGCCTAACACAATGAAAAGGAGGAGCAACCGTTCCGTCTTCGTCTCGGCTAATCTACATTATTTCTTACTCTCTCTTTGATCTCGTATCGATTTCTGTTAGAGGCAATCATTGCGATTGCTATTATTAAGGTTGATTACTGATTAGTTATCTTTTCTGTGTTGTTTCTTTTGTTATGTTCATGAATGTAGAAAAGACATACAAAAGGAGAAATTCGTTTTGCTCCTCCTACATCAGGCCAGTTCACGATTTCGCGGATTCCTGGAGATTGAACCGTCGGATGGTCATGATTTTTGGACAGGAGAGTCTAGACATATTCTTCCACGTTTCCACCGTTGGGATTGTCGTTCGGAGGTCTAGAAGGTCTGATCGGGTAGGAACAGATTGGTAGACAGTTTCATCTCTTTTGAAGTTGTGGGCACTTCGTTTGCAACAGTAGATTGATCGTCATAAAGGTATTTATGTTCAATCCCTCCTTATATGAAATAACGATTAACGGATCTTGGGAAAAGGAAATAGGTAAAAATTTTATATTTCCGCTGCCAAACGTTTGCCTATTTTCCTTCAATGGTATCAGAGCATGCGTTAAATCTGTTATTTCATATATGAAAATAAAAGGGTTTTCAATCAGATTGAATAGATTTATTGTTCGGTTAATTAATCAATTCGATTTGGTTAATTAATCTAAAGATAAATGGTTAAGATGAGATTAATATATACGTGTTTTGTGGATTAAGGATTTAACCGTTTGAATCGTTAAAAGAGTTAATTCGATTAACCTTTGAAAAATTTGATTTTGTTAACGATTTAAATGAAACAGTTAGAATCGATTAATTAGATATATATTTGAAAAGGGTTAAATAAATATAAACTGAGTTATATATATATATTCGAAATTAAAATTTAAGATTTTAATTAAAAGAGTTTTGATTTAAAACAGAGTTTTAATTTAAATAAAGTTTTATTTAATTAAAAGTTTTAATTTAAAAAAATAATAAAATAAAATAATGAAAGAGTTGGACACAGTAGCAAAAGCTACTGTGTCTGCCGTCCAACTCTTCAAAGAGTTGGACACAACTCTTTCTATTATTTAGAAAGAGTTAAAAGAGTTTTCAACTCTTTAATAAAATATTAGGCGGTATTGCTGCCAATTTGCAGCACCATCGCCTAACATTGCGGATGAGATCCGTAACGGGGACGAATCCGGTTTTCGTCCCCGCCACGCTGATTTTCGGTTTTACTTTTTCCTGAATATTTTGGTTTTTTAGAAAACTAAAATTGATATATATAGAATTAATTGATCCACATGATTTAATCGTTGTCTATTTTAAATTGTATAGATTGAATTCAGTTGTCTAATTAAGATGTTTTAATACGGTTAATTAGATTATCTATTTCATTGATACAAAATTAAAATTTAGAAACCACGAATCAGCCCATATAAATTTATTAATCGTTATAATTAATAAAAGGATATGGTAATGGTATGTGTTTTAATTTGATTTTGCAAACCGTAAATATACTTGATATATTAGTTAATCACTTTAAACGGTTTTAGTAAAATGATTAAACACAATGATGTATAATCTCCCGTCTTAAAAGTTTTGTGTTCTGGAATTGATTTTACAAAGTTTAATTATTTGTATGTGATACGATTGAATTAAACACGTTAAATAATCTCGGTAAAATAATTGAACACAAATAATTTATATTTTGTATAGTTATATTTTGAATTGTCTAATTAAGTTTATATTTGATATACTTTAATTAAGATAAAATATAGATGATACAAAATTAATTAAAGGTTAATTAGATAGTAAAGTTAATTAAAGGACTAAATTGAAAATGTAATTAATCTAAAGGATTAATTTGATTAACTTAAATATTACATAAATGGTTTATGTAATCAACCAAATAAATTTATTTAATTGAGTCTTTGCATGTTTGGAGTTATGGACATATTTGGACTCTCTATAATAGTTATTTAGTCTTTTGGTATTTTTGGAAAATAGGACATGCGTGTCCTGACTTATCTACTCTCTATTGTAATTTCTCTTCTCATCTAAGTCCCTTCAAATTAGTTGAAGTATTCTTTAGTAGTATAGAAATTGATGTTGATGTAATTTCAAGGCGCCAAAGAAAAGACGGAGGACTTGGAGGATAAATATGTAATAGTTAGTATTTACCCTAGGGTCACCTTTATTCCGTTTCTGGCTCAACGGAATAATTTAGATGATATGTCCATAACTACCAACGTAAATTGTATTTTTCTGATGTATGCTAAAGCAAATCAAGACTAGGTTAGATTATGAGACTTAAAATAAAATCCCTCGATAATTAAAATTTAAGTAAATAAGCAAGTTATTAAAATCGGTTGCCCCTCCCTAATATTATAATTCGGCCGGCAGTACTGGGGGCCTTTGGGTTGTTGAGTAAACTCAAGCTCGGGGTCTTATTGTAACACCTGAATTATCGAAAATCACTTTTTCATGAATATGGGGTAATACTTAAATTAGATTATGATAATTGGATGGGTAAACTCATGTTGTCATAAACTAATGGGCAATATGGTTGGGATTAATATGAATAACATATTAGTTACTAATGTGCTTAGTAACCCAATAACCTAGAAATCGCATTGTTGATGTGATTGATTGTATGAATCTACCTAACAAATGAGACTAGCTTGTTGAGAAAACTCAAGGTGAAATTTCAGGAGTTAGGATCCTAGCTCACTAAAGGATTTGTGAAATTCTTCGAATTAATATGGAGGGCTATTAATTTGGCAAAATAGTGGGAGCAATTTAAAATGAATTAAAAGACCTATAATTTTAAATTGATATACTTTAAAGCAAATGAATAAACATACGTCACTCTATCTCACTCTCAAGTTAAAGTAAATAAAATACTCTGAATCATCATATCTAAAATGGATCTATATAATATTTTAACTAATAACAAATTGAATAGTTCAAAATTCACCGACTACTTTGGCAAACTCAAAATTGTTTTGAAGTTCGAAAAGATTGGGCATGCCAATGCCCAATGCCCTAGTAGATGATGCTCCTGTCAAAAGATTGATGTTTACTGGAAGCACCAATTAGATGACGAACGTACAGGATGTATCACACTTGCAGCTATGGCACTTTGTGTCAAGACGATTGACTACATCACCAAAGCTTTCTAGTATTAGATTTGAATTACGTGTCGACTTAGTTCTGCAGATTTATTCATAAGCTCATCATGAATAAACTCAAAGACCTCTATAGAAGAGCTCTTGAATATGCTCAAGTCAGTTGAGCCCAAATCTTAAGAAAGTGATGTCAACACCTGGTATTGAGGGATCTCACGAGAGAAAAAAGGAAGTTTCCCAATTCTAAAGAACCCAAGTCAATAAAAGCAAGTGGGGAATGCCACCAATATGGTAAAAAAAAGAAATGAAAGAAGAACTGTAAGAAGTACTTAGACTCTCTCTAGAAGACAAATCAGGATGGTGCTTTTACATTTGGAATTAAAAGATAGATAATTCAACCTACTTGTGGGAATGTCACCTAGGCCATATAAACGAAAAACACATGTTCAAGCTTCATCAAGAATGGGCTTATAAACTCAGTTGATTTTGAATCAATGGGCACATGTAAGTCTTGTTTAAAGGAAAGATGACAAAGACACCCTTTAGTAATAAAGGAGAATGTGTATCAGACACTCTAAGACTAGTACATTCAGATGTATGTAGTCATACATCAAACACAAGCAAGAGAAAGGTTCAATCACTTCATTAGCTTCATAAGATGATCATACCAGATATTGATTCATCTACTTGATGAAGCATGAGTCAGAAGCTTTTGAGAAAGTTCAAATGCTTTAAGAATGAAGTAAGAAAAATAAACAAGAAAGAATATTATGGTGCTTCGATTAGATCATCGTGGATAATATCTTTCTAATGATTTTTCTGAATTATCTAAATTGAATATAGGATTCGCTCATAATGGACTCCTCCGTACACACCCGCGATGTATCTGAAAGGAGAAAGTGTACTCTATTAGATATAGTACGATCCATTATGAGCACAACCTCCCTTCCAAAGATGTTCTAAGGCTACGCCCTAGAAACTGCCTTATTTACCTTGAACCGAGTATCCACAAAACCGCCAAGTTCTATTCCATTTGAATTGTTCATTGGAAAAGAAACCCAGTTTCTCTTTCATGAGAATTTAGGGGTGATCAGCATATGTTAAATGCATAACATCAGATCAAGTTAGACCCTAAGTCTGATAAATATTTCTTCATTGGAATTCCGAAAGAAACAGTAGGATATTACTTCTATCATTCGGATGATCGAAAGTAATAGTATCCAAACACGATGTATTTCTAGAGAAAGAGTTTCTTCTAGAAACACAGGTAGAAAGTATGATTGAACTTGAAGAAGTTCAAGAAGAAGGATTGGCTGAAATAGCGGAAGCGATGGTGGAACCCGAATCTATCTCACAGGATGAGACACTGGTGACATTACTAACTCATATGTCTGGTCAAGTTCATCAAATCCCAAAGAGATTTGGATTTCTAGTGGGAGCCGATGAAATCCCAAAGGAGATTTGGATTTCTAGTGGGAGACGACGAAGAGGTTCACGTGTTAGACGATGAACCTACGACTTATGGGAAGGCTCTTGTAAACCTATACATGTAAGCTAGTGGGAGCTCGTATGAGCCTTTACATGTAAACTATTGGGAGCTTGGTCGTTTACTTAGTATTATATGTCAACGATATTCTACTAATGGGAACGACGTAGCTATACTGCAATTGATGAAAATTTTGGTTATCGGATAAAATTCTCCATAATAGACTTAGGAGAAGCAGCTTACATCTTAAAGATTAGGATCTATGGAGATAGATTGAGAAGACTGCTTGACCCCTCCTAGTCTAAATACATTGACAAAGTTCTCAAAGCGTTTTGCACTAAGACCTAACATCACTTCTGCTTTAAGCATGACAAAGTCGATTATAGGTCAATCCGAGTGATGGTCACTGGATTTTTGTCAAGAACATTCTTAAGTACTTAAAATGACTGAAGATATGCTCCGGATATATGGAGATGAAATTTGGAAGTTGGAGACTTTCAGATGCAAGTCATCAAATAGATAAAGATGATCTTACAGAATACAAGTTTATTTTGAAAGAGGTACGATTAGTTGGAATAGTTCCGAGCAGGAAATCGTGACCGAGCCAGTAAATTAAATTAGAGTATATATATATATATGTAGCAGCTTCGGAAGTAGCTAAAAGAAAGTTTGGAATGGAAGTTCATCAATGAACTAGGCGTGGTACCTGACATTGTTAATGAGATTAACAATAGGGTTGTTGCTCTTGCTAAGGGCCCGCAGTCTCATAATACGTCCAAACACTACCTCAGTCGTTAACTATCTCTTCCGAGAGATAACAACAAGAGTAGATGTGAGAAAGAGTGCCCATCAAGGCACAATCTTATAGATCCATTTAATAGAATGCCTTACCCCAAAAGGTTCATGATCGTCATACAAACGCTTATGGGAATGTTTTCAGAAACAATTGGCTTCAGTCCAAGTGGGAGAATGTTGGAGTTTAGTGTCCTAAAGATAATTGTTTTAGGATATTAATATTAATGAAAAAATTGTTTATTTGATCATTTGTTTAATCAGATATACAACATTAAAATGTAACTATATATAAAGGCACAAATCTTTCATAAAGAAAGTAACCCTAACTTTATTTGAGTAGTTATAAAGTGTTCATACAAGCATGAAGTGAGACTGTACTTTATAATAGACCAATAGACTTAAAGTAAACCCAAGTCAAGTAATATGTTATAGGGGTTGGCATATTACTGTTGAGACTTGCATGTAACAATGTTTTCTGTCGAGACAGAAAGCTGATCTCACAAGCTTTAGATATTCAGATATCTAGACAGTTACATGGATCTGGTGAAGGAGTTCATTAGGATTGGGACACGACTTGAGATAACAGAATGGATTGATTTATCTAATGTGTCAACTGTTCATCTCATTGGTATTAGTAGGTATAACTAATCCTTAGACTCAAACATTCGTTCATTAATGATTCTGGATTATGGAGTCTGATACTTTGATTCTGTGGGAGCACGATCCAACAGGTGAGAGCCTGGGGTGTGTGAGAGCAGGGTTGGGTATCACACAAAGTAATTGCAGAATAGTTAATGTCAGATTGAGCATTCGTCACTCCTGATAAGTGGGAGATATATCCAAATGGCCGCTTGTGGTGAATTGACTGAAATCCTTGCAAGGTGATAGAGTTAAGAGTAGAAATGAACATTTCACTTAACTTATCTTTCAGAGTGAATTCAACCTGTACAAGTAAAACCGGACTCTTCGTTATATGTAACCTTGACACGTTCCATGGTTATAAGGAATTGACCGACAGGATATAGTTGATGAAGGATCGTATTATACTGTACCTAATACGGAAAGGTTAACGCCAGTTATCAACCTGACTTCTTAATTGCTCTGGGGGAATATCATAGGTTCTGCTAGTAACAGCTCGTGACGGTATTCCGTTATATATATGTTGAATTAATCGTGATGAATTAATCTCAAAAGATATATACGGCTAGTGGCATAAAGAACCTAATGGGTCGCATATGGGACTTGGAGTCAGAGGACGAAAATGTAATTAGTGAGACACTAACATAGTGGGCAGAAATTTGTAATAATATTAGGGATAATTAATTTGATTTAATAATTGTAATTAGATTATGATTATAAATTAAATTAAAGTATTATCTGATAATATTAATTAGAAGTTTTTATGTGATTGAAACTCTAATTAATTATCCCTAGCAATAATTAAATTATTAATTTGATTAATAATATTATCTAGATATAATTAGTAATTATTTAGATAATAATAAAGTGTTTATTTAATTATCTAATTAGTAATCCTATTCCGAATAAGATTCTAATTAATTAATTACCTAACACAACTAGGATTAGGGTTTTGAGAAGTCTATAAATAGACTCCCTAGCCTACATATTTCGCCTAACACAATGAAAAGGAGGAGGAACCGTTCCGTCTTCGTCTCGGCTAATCTACATTATTTCTTACTCTCTCTTTGATCTCGTATCGATTTCTGTTAGAGGCAATCATTGCGATTGCTATTATTAAGGTTGATTACTGATTAGTTATCTTTTCTGTGTTGTTTCTTTTGTTATGTTCATGAATGTAGAAAAGACATACAAAAGGAGAAATTCGTTTTGCTCCTCCTACATCAGGCCAGTTCACGATTTCGTGGATTGCCGGAGATTGAACCGTCGGATCGTCATGATATTTGGACAGGAGCTTCTAGACATATTCTTCCATGTTTCCACCATTGGGATTGTCGTTCGGAGGTCTGGAAAGTCTGATCGGGTAGGGGCAGATTGGTAGACAGTTTCCATCTCTTTTGAAGTTGTGGGCACTTCGTTTGCAATAGTAGATTGATCGTCATAAAGGTATTTATGTTCAATCCCTCCTTATATGAAATAACGATTAACGGATCTTGGAAAAAGAAAATAGGTAAAAATTTTATATTTCCGCTGCCAAACGTTTGCCTATTTTCCTTCAGATAAGATTCGTACGAAAGGAAGGCACCTACAAATCATTATTCAATGACAAACTTTTTCCAAAAGTTAATTTAAGTAAGACTGTTCCCCTAGCAACAACACCAGTAGTTGCGGTGTTACCCATGTAGATGCATTCTCCATCAGTAGCATCCTCAAAGTGATGAAACAGCTCCTGATTCGAACATAAGTGTTTGGTAGCTCTAGTGTCCAGCACCCAGTCAGTTTTGTTTTCCACCAAATTTGATTCTACAACCACAGCAGCAATGATTTCACCATTCTCCACTAGATTGGATTGTATGGTAGGCGTTGTGTTTGCATTTTGATTAGAATTTTGTTGGTTCTTCTTTTGGAAACATTGAAATGCCCCGTGCCCGGGTTTTCCACACACAAAGCATTCAACCTTTCACTTTTGGACCTTTCCATGTTTGAAAGACTTATTTTGTTTGAAGCCTTTCTGGGACTTATTCGTGTTGGATTTTAGTGTCCTAAAGACAATTGTTTTAAGAAATAAATATTAATGAATAAATTGTTTATTCGATCATTTGTTTAATCAGATATATAGCATTAAAATGTAACTATATATAAAGGCACAAATCTTTCATAAAGAAAGTAACCCTAAGTTTATTTAAGTAGTTATAAATGTTGGTCCCGTATAACGTGACAAGGTTAGTTCCAAGGGAGGGGATAGGAACTATTTAAAATTTTGTCCGTTAAGGCTGACTTCTTTTCTTTGAGAAAAGGTTTACACAGCGGCGCTAAGTAGATTTAAGACACAAGCTTAGTCAACTGGTGACTAAGTCCGCTTCTTTCCTTGAGTCAAGAGATAGCACTTAAGTCTATTCCTGAACTCAGCTTCTTAGTGCACTCAACTCAGCGTGAGTTCGTTACTTAGTCAGTTTTATAGCAAGCAATATATAACGGAGTTTAAAGGTTAGAAATATGTTACTCAACAGACATATCCTGGTTCGGCCTCTCCGCCTACGTCCAGTCCTCGGAACTCGTTCCGAGCTTTTTGAATCCTCTACTGAGCTCTTTAAAGGTAGAACACGAAACCTTTTACAATAGAACCTGAGTATACAAGAGTACCTTCCTCTATACCTCTACTCACTCCTATACCTACCGCTGAGTACTATAACCGAGTACTCAGCTTCTCCTTTCTATTCTTTTAGAAATGATAAGTGTTTGTCCTAAACAACAATTGCTAAGACACTTTAGATGAACGAAATCACTCTAGACTTTTACACAAAGATTGGAATTGGTGCAAGGTTTGCTTTGCTTTTCTCACAGAACTTCAAGTATGAATTTGGTCAGCGTTTCGACTTGATTGAAGATCTGCATCGAATGAAGCATTTGAAAGGCCTATTTATAGTGACACTTCGAACACCGGTGATTTCGAATTTCGAAATAACCGTTGGAGGCTAACGGCTTCCTGTCGCTATCATTCTGGATGTGCTCAGTGTCGTTGGCCAATGAAATTCTTGTATCTTCTGTCTACGGCAGTGGTCAGCAGCTTTTCGTCAGATGAACAGAATGTTTTACCATTTATAGTAAAGTCCTCCAGATAGCTTACTACGTCTTCTGAGCTTTACCCCAAAGTAGAAATACTTTGTCTACAAGTTGGTTCTGTTCTCCCGCTGACTTGTACTTCTTGTCGTTCAACTCAGCAGCTTCATCTTGAAGCAATTGATAGAAGGCTTCTCGATCCTTCTTCATGCTGAGCTAGTGCGTTGCTTAGAACGACTGCGTTTTGTCTTCCTGGGCCGTGAGGTCTTGATCTGTTGACTTGGGCTTGACTTCCACTTATGGGCCTTTAGGCTTAGTGTCTTAATGTCTTATAAATCAAGTTAACTCAACATTGAACAAACACATTAGTATGAATAAATCAAAGCATTTAAATTTAATGTGTTAGAATATTTTTATCATTCACATAAGTAATTTTGTCAAATCAAAATCATATGGAAAGGTGTTTCAACAAACTCCCCCATTTTGATGTTGGCAAAAATGTTCAGCAAGGAACTCAGTGTTGAGCTCCCCCATGATAGTTGACCTTGTTTTTCTCAAGATACTCCCCCGTAAGGGTTGAGCTACTAACTTAGTTTTACTTTAAACATTTCAAGGTTTAATCAAGTAAGTCTAAGGTCAGTTTTCAGAAATAGGCCAGCTCATGGAACATATTCTATTTAACTCAGTTAAGATGAGCGGAAGATTTAGATAACAGAGTACGTTGAGTATATCTTTGTTCAATGAGTTTTAGTTAAGAAGACATATAAAAGAGGTCAACTTATAGGTCAACACAACAGACAATCATGAAGCAATGTAAGCACATAACACAGTTGATTCAATGAAGATACGTTTAACGTTTAGCACAAAACATAAGTAAGCATCACATAAGTTTAGTCAATTTGAAAAAGGTAGATGCATGAATAGTTTTGTATTAATGGTCAGCGCAAAAAAATACATAAGGGAAAGACTACAAGTTTAACTAAATCTAGCAATCCTAGTCAAGCTATTTTTTCTTGTAGTTAATTTGGACATCATGCTCTTTAGCTTTTCCCTTTCCCTTAGATTTCTGCTGACTTCCTGATGCTTCTCCTGATTGTTGAGTTCTTTGAGCTTGTTCTTTCTCCCCTGTTTTGTCAGCATCGGGAGGAGGAGGAATGAAGGTGTCGTTGAGGGCAGCACGGGTTAATCGGACAGAGAATGCCTTAAGCCTACACGTGCTTTCATTTATGCCATCAAAAACAGGAACACCATCATCCAAGACAGAACGTGGAACCCTGATAGCCGAGGCACTGAGCATACTCAGGATGTATTCTTGAGACTTCCCAACCCAGGTTATACTGTCAGTCAGCATGGCATAGGCTTGATGAAACATCTTAAGCAGAGCTGAGTCATAATACTGACGTTGAACATTTGAGTGGCGCATATGGTTGAAAGTGACTTGAGAGTACCTCAGAATTTCATTCAACTTGAGTTGGTCAGTTTCCATCTCTTCCTTACTCAAGTTGAGTAGTCGGACAACCTCACTAATTTGCTCAAGGGAGCATTGGGAGGAGGAAGAGAGTTGCTCGTTGGTTCTGGCTTGCTCAGATTGAAGCTGGGTGAAGAGTTGATGAACTTCAGCAGAAGTTGCATACATTGAGTTCGCAGCTGACAGGTTATGAAGTTGACCCTGAAGAGAGTTCATGTGATTGACCATTGTCAGCTGGAGTTCAGCCAGCTTTGTTATTGATTCCTGTCTGGGCTGTTGAGACTGAAGTGAAGTCATGACACTCAGAAGATCCTTAAGACCTTTGATTTCTGTGAGAAGTGAGTGACAGACGAAAGTTGAGTTGGCTCAACAGGAACTGACCCAGCGGCATCGGCATTGGTTTGATGGAGGTCCTGGAGTAGAGCTTGAGCTGAGTCAATGATTCTTTGACCAGACTCAGTGGCATTCAGATAAGCATAGGATCCATCATTGTTTGACCCAGCTGCCGAAATATGAGTGGAACCGGATGGAGGAGGTGTTTGGTTCAGTTCATTATTTGAAGTGCCAGCATGATCAGCGGCTGGACTTGAGTTTAGATTGCCAACAGAAGCTGACTGGTTGATATTCTGCACTTGTGGTTGTGGAAGAGGATGATCGGCAGAATTATCTACTTGCTCAGAGTCAGGCTGAAGCTGACTGGTTTGAGGAGGTTGAGGTGTTTCAGCACTGACCTGAGCAGGTATTTCCTTAGCAAGCTCAACATGTTGAGGAGCAGGAACTTCGAGCACTTACTCGGTATCACCTTGGCTTAGAGGAGTAGTTGAGTCGGCATGTTCCTTAGGCTGAGAAACAGATGCTTGCTTTTCCTGTTGCTCCGGTGGAGACTCAGTGGGATTTGAGAAGAATTTGAACTGCATATCTGAGAGGTCAGTGATTGGATCCAGCAGTGGTGAGTCATGCATAAGATCAATGACAGGGGATTTATGTGCCTTCTTCTTAAGTCTCCTTAATCTCTTAGTCTTTTGAGGAGAGGGGTCAGCTGGAATGGAGTCAATTGAGTCAGTAGGTGAAGTTTCCCCTTGATCAGTGTGATCCTTTGTTGTTGGCTCAGCTTCTTCTTCAACCTGCTCAGTGTAGGTTGTTTCATGTTGTTCAACATCTGATTGCTCATGTTGCTCAACATTTGCTGTCTCCTCAGCATCAAACTGGCCACCCAATTCTTCTTGATCTTGGTCAGTGGGATTTTTCTCAAGAACAATGCCCTGACTTCTCACAAAATGAGAGTCTTCAGAGATAACTACTCCAAGTGGGGGTACGTCGATGGGACTTAACCTAGAAGAAATTTTCTTCTTCTTCCTAAGTGGTTGCTCATTAGGAGTTTCCTCTTTTTCTTATTCTTCCTCAGGCTCAGCTTGCCTTTTGAGGTTTTCTATTGACTTAGGCTCAGCCTGTCCTTGTGCCACTTGAGGCTTTGTTCCTCTGGATACAGTCCGAACCTTCTTCGGTGGAGAAACAGCATCTTTTGAAGAGGTCTGAACAGCTTTTCTCTTTCTGTCCTGTTTGTCAGCTTGAACTTTCCTCTTTTTCTTTCCTTCTCTGGTCTGCATTCCCTCGGTCTCCTTAACAGCGGCCCCTTTTCCTTTCTTGGGCACAATTGGTTGATCATAGAATAAAACAAACAATGCCGCTGTTGTAATTTCTGTACCCCAGGTGTGGATTTCCTCAACCAAGCTCACTCGGTGATCTTTGAGGATTCTGGTAATAATGGAGCCTAACCTAAGGGTTCCAGTACTTCTTTGAAACCCACCGATTATAAAGACTGGCATGTTGATCGGCTTATAAGTCAGCATGTGCCAGATGAAGCACTGCTCAAAGTTCGATGCTGAGTTGGTGGAGTTGACCTTTGGAAAGAGGAAATTGGTCAGTATGTAGTGGGCCATCTTTTGGTGTTGACCCATGGAGGTACTCGAGATTTTCCCGACATGACCTTCAGGTTTACAAAACTCAGCGGGATACTCAATTTTATCTTGGTCACCTGATTTGCAACATTTTGCTCCTTCGTTTTTCAGTTTTAGCAGTGAGGCAAGGTAAGAAGGGTTGATGAAGATATCTTTCCCTTTAACCTTGGTGACCATGTAGTCCCGGTCATCATCAGCGGCTCTGAGGTTAGTGTAGAACTCCTTCACTAACTCAGGATAGGTGGCTTCTCGAGTTGAGAACAGCTCGGTCCAGTCGTTCTTTGAGATCCACTCACAGAAGGGTTGCTCAGCTTCCACAAATCCCTTCGAAAACCAGCGAGAGTGGTCAACCTTATACCCCCTTACGCTCTCTTAGACTAGGGAGTAGGTGCGTTCCATCGGTTTCTTTGCCTTGTCCTGCTTTTGTTTCCCTTTCGAGGAGGTAGCTTGGTCAGCCTTGGTTTTCTTGCTCGGTGTAGTGACCTTAGAGTGGTCACGCTGACTAGTTTCTTAAGACTTGGTGGGAGTCTCGCTATATTCCTGCTGAGCAGGAGATGGAGGATTTTCATCGGAGCGGTTGTCGTCGTAACCGGCACCGGAGACATTCTAAGAATCGTTAGACATGATACTTAGAGAAGTTTGAGAAGTTTGGGAATTTTTTAGAGAAGAGAGTATTTGAATACCAGAAATTTCTAAGTGTAAAGAGGTAAAAGTGGGAAATCGTCCACTATTTATAGAGGTGTCGAGTTGATCTGAAGCGTTGAGGTGGCTGTTTGACCTCGAGATACTCAATCGACAAAGATTCTGGCATTTATGACACATTCGGCGCATGTATTTTCTAATTATTTTGCTTACGTCATCCTAGGTGGCTATTTAATTCGCGTGTTTCGCATTAAATTTTGCAACGGATCTTTACTCAATGTTAAGGATTCCAAACGTTTAAAGTTTTGAGTAGTCAGTGTTACGCAAAGGAATTATTCGTGTGCTTAGTAGCTCAGCTTAAGATAACCACTCAGCGTGTATATCTACTCAGCATGTAATAGTTATTGATTTAGCACAAATTATTTAGCATGGTAATTCATTCAGCATGCATATATCACATATTATACTTGGAATTTATTGAAGGGGATTAAACATACCAATGGCTTCTCTAAGTATGTTGAATTGCTCACGAGCCAGTGGCTTTGTGAAGATATGAGCAAGCTGCTCATCCGTTGGGACATAGGTCAACTTGATCTCTCCCTTGAGTACATGATCTCTGATGAAGTGATGTCTTATGCTGACGTGCTTCATCCTGCTGTGCTGGATTGGGTTCTTTGATAGGTCAATGGCACTCTTGTTGTCACATTTGACTTCAATTGTTTTAGTCTGAACACCATAATCTTCTAGTTGTTGCTTAATCCATAGGACTTGAGCAACACAGCTTCCAGCAGCAATGTACTCAGCTTCAGTGGTTGACAGGGCTACTGACGCCTGCTTCTTACTGACCCAGGACACAAGACAGCTTCCAAAGAAGTGGCATCCTCCTGAGGTGCTTTTTCATTCAAGCTTGTCTCGTCCGTAGTCAGCGGCAGTATATCCAATGAGTGTGAAATCATGAGTATTGGGATACCATAAACCTGCATTCACCGAGCCTTGCAAATATCTAAGGATTCTTTTTACAGCTATGTAATGAGATTCCTTAGGGTTAGATTGATATCTAGCACAATAACATACTGAGAACTGAATGTCTGGCCTACTAGCAGTTAAGTAGAGTAGAGAACTAATCATACCTCGGTACAATTTGCTGTCTACTGACTTACCATTTTCGTCAGCGCAGAGTACAATATTAGTGCCCATAGGGGTAGATATTGACTTGCAATTCTCAAGTTCATACTTCTTCAATATCCCCTTAGCATACTTAGTTTGACTGATGAAGATGTCATTTTTCCCTTGTTTGATTTGAAGTCCAAGGAAGAAGTTGAGTTCTCCCATCATTGACATTTCAAACTCAGTCTGCATCTGCTTACTAAATTCCCTGCACATGGACTCATTAGTGGCACCAAAAATAATTTCATCAACATATATCTGAGCCAGTAGGGTATGTTTACCCTTCCTCTTAATGAATAAGGTTGTATCAGCTTTACCTCTGACATAATTTCTAGTCAGTAGAAAACTGGTCAGCCTCTCATACCAAGCATGTGGTGCTTGCTTGAGACCATACAGAGCCTTTTTGAGCTTATAGACGTGGTTTGGGAACTTGGGATCCTCAAACCCTGGAGGCTGATTAACATAGATTTCCTCGTTTATAACTCCATTAAGGAATTCACTTTTAACATCCATTTGAAACAATTTAAAGTTCATATAACTTGCATATGCACATAAAATTCTTATAGCCTCTAGCCTTGCCACTGGGGCGAAGGTCTCACCGTAGTCAATACCTTCTTGTTGACTGTGTTGGGGTTTAGTGTCCTATAGACAATTGTTCTAGGATACAAACTTAATGTAAATGAATTGTTCTTTATATCATTTGTTTTAATGAGATATATGTTTTATAACTATATAAAGGCAATCCCTTTTAAGCACTAAATAAAGTCTAATAAAAGGAAATCCGTAAGTTTGTTTAAAGTGATCATAAAGTGTTCATACAAGCATGAAGTGAGACAAAACTTTATAATAAACTGATGAACATAAAACCACCCCAAGTCAAGTGATATGTTTAGGATTGATATATCAATGTTGAGACTTGCATGTAACAATGTCTTCTGTCCGACAGAAAGCTGATCTCACAATCTTCATATATACAGATATCTGGACAATTACATGGATCCGATGAAAAGTAGTTCATTAGGATTGGGGATCCGATTTGAGATAACAGGATGGGTAGATTCATCCTTGTCACCTGTTCATCTCATTGGTATTAATAGGTATAACTAATCCTCAGACTCAAAGGAATATTAATTGGTATTCTGGATTACGGAATGTGACGCTTTGACTCTGGTGTAACATGATCCTTAACAGAGATGACTCTGGGGTGTGAACAGTAGACGTTGGTTACCACAGGAAGTGATTGCGGGATCGTTATATATTGGATTGAGCATTTATCACTCCCGATAAATGGGAGATACATCCAAGGATCGCTTGTGGAAGACTCGACTCTAAATCCTTGCAAGGTGATAGCTTAAGACTTGAAATACAGATTTCACTTAACCTATCTATTTGAGTTGACTCGGCCTGTACAAGTAAAACGAACGTCTCGCTATATGTGACTTGACATCATCCATAGTCATAAGATTCAGTTCAAGGATGTAGTTGATAAATGATCGAATTATACTGTAACTAATACGGAAAGGTTAACGACAGAATCAACCTGTCTTCTTATGGCTCTGGGGGAATGATTACGGACTTGCTAATCACATACTCTGTACATCATTCTGTTATGCAAAGATTAAATATAATTCTTTGAAAATTAATTTAATAAAGTTGCATACGACCAGTAGTAATAGGAACCTAATGGGTCACACATAAGACTTGGAACCTAAAAGAGAGATAGATGTTAATTAATTGATGGAAGCCCAATTGAGCCCAATAAGGCCCATGGACCAAAAGGGGGGGTCGAAATTCATGTAGTATGTACATGAATAATTAATTTGATTTTTTATCAATCCTAATTAGATTAGGATTATGAATTAAATTAATTAAGAGATAAATAAGTTAGGAGTTTTAATTAGATTATAATACTCCTATTATTATCCAATAAGGTTATTATTATTATCCTTAATATGTTAGATATATAATGAGATAATAATTAGGAATTCTATTCCGAATTGAATTCCTATTCAGTAACCTAATTCTATCTAACTAGGGATTAGATACAAGAGATTATAAATACCCCCTCCCTTTGGATTTTCGAAATCCAAGTGTGCAAACCCTAGAGAGATTTTCAAAATCCACCCTAGTGCAAGAGAGAGAATATTCGACCCCTAGTTCGAGGACGAGATTTTTCTACGGCTTCCTTCCGATCAATTGATTTCATCTATTTCTTTTATCCTTGATCTTGTGTTGATTAATTAGAGGCAATCTATTTTGGTTGCTATTCAACGGTTGATTCTAACTTAATCTTCCCGTGTTTTATTTCGTGCTTGGGAACTCGGAGAAGAGTTGTGGGCACTTCATTACAACGGTAGATTGATCATCAAAAGGTAATTCTTCTTATCCCTCTTTATATGAAATAACGATTAACGGATCCTAGGGTTAATGAAAATAGGTTAAAATTTTTATATTTCCGCTGCTATACCTTAGCCTAATTTCCTACAGTGGTATCAGAGCCATCGTTAAATCCGTTATTTCATATATGAAAATTTATAAGTTTTTCAATAGGATTGAATAAATATTTATAGTTAGGATTAATTAACAAATTATTTTGATTAATTAATTCTAAAGATAAATAAGTTTTAATTAATTGTTAATTAAAATAGATTAGGTGTATGTTCCTAATTATTTTGGTTGATAATCATCATAACAAAATCTATTAGTTTTATAGTTAGATTGATAAAATCAGTTTTATTAATTCTAAAGATAAAACGGAAATCTATAGTAGTTTTTCCTATTTTCTGAAAATCGTTTTAAAACCGTTTTAGAACTGATATATATATATTTAAAATTATTATAAAAAAAATTGCGATAACAGCTCGAGTCGCGCCTCGCGGCGCGACTGGCCGCTGTTGCACGGCTGCTGCCTCGCGGCAGCAGCCGCGTGCGGCGCCTGGCCGCCGCTACCGCAAGGCAGCGGCGGTTCAGCCGTCCTAGGGCTGCTGCTAATCGGCAGCAGCCCACCCTCGGGCCCGGCCCGAGACCCACTTGAATTTTAAATTGTTTAAAATCGGTTTTTATATATATTTGAATATATATGTTTCAGAAATTGATAGTTTTCTGTTTTGATTATCGAATGAAAATTTGTTTAAAAGTTTGTTTTACCAATTCGTAAATCAAAATGTTAAATGAATTGAAATCAAAATAATTGGGACGTGCATAATTGACGTTTTGTATAGTTATATTAATCTAAGGATTAATATAAAGATACGAAACTATTAGAAGTAAAATTGGATGAAAGTTAATTTAATAAGTTAATGTGATTAACCTAAATATTACATAAAATAGTTATGTAATCAACCAATTAAATTTATTTAATCGAGTCTATGCATGTTTGGAGTTATGGACATATTTGGACCCTCTTTTAGTCTTTTGGTATTTTTGAAATAGGGCCTGTGAGTCCTGCCTTTCTACTATCTATTGTAATTTCTCCTCTCATCTAATTCCCTTCAATTCAATTGAAGTTTTCTTTAGTAGTATAGAAATTAATATGTAATTTCAAGGCGCCATGGAGAAGACGGAGGACCTAAAGAGAAATATGTAATAGTTAGTATTTCCTTAGGTTTGCCCTTTTATTCCGTCTCTGGCTCGACGGAATAATTTAGATGATATGTCCATAACGCCAATGTATGTGTCTGATGTATGCTAAAGCAAATCAAGACTAAGTTAGATTATGAGACCTAAAATAAAATCCCTCATTAAAAAGTTAAGTAAATAAACAAGTTATTAAAATCGGTTGCCCCTCCCTAATATTATAATTCAGCCGGCAGTGCTGGGGGCCTTTGGGTTGTTGAGCAAACTCAAGCTCGGGGTCTTACAGTAACACCTGAATTATCGAAAATTACTTTTCATGAATATGGGGTAATACTTAAATTAGATTATGATAATTGGATGAGCAAACTTATGTTGTCATAAACTAATGGGCAATATGGTTGGGATTAATGTGAATAGCATATTAGTTACTAATGTGGTTAGTAACCCAATAACCTAGGAATCACATTAAAGATGTGATTGATTACATGAATCTACCTAACCAATGAGACTAGCTTGTTGAGCAAACTCAAGGCGAAATCTCAGGAGTTAGGATCCTAGCTCACTAAAGGATTTGTGAAATTCTTCGAATTAATATGGAGGGCTATTAATTTGGCAAAATAGTGGGAGCAATCTAAAATAAACTAAAAGGCCTATAATTTTAGATTGATATACTTTAAGCAAATGAATGACATACGTTTACTCTTTCTCACTCTCAGGTTTAATTAAACGCACTCTTAAAATCATGACTAACACCAATCTGCAAAACATTCTTACCGATAACAAATTGAATGGTTCAAACTTCACCGACTGGTATCACAACCTCAAAATTGTTTTGAAGTTCGAGAGGAAAGGGTATGTACTTGATACACCGATACCCCCTTACCCAACGGATGATGCTCCCTACCAAGAATTTTATGCTTACTTGAAGCATAAATCTGATGACGATCAAACGGGAGACATCATACTTGCATCATTGACACCGGAAGTAAAAAGGCAACTACATTTAGATATGGAGGCCTATTCCATGGTCAAGCACCTAAAAGAGTTATTTGTGAATGAAACTCGGTGCGAGCGCTTCGAAATAACAAAGGAGTTATATAAAAGCAAGATGCAGGTGGGCACATCTGTAATGGCACATTGTGCCAAGATGATCAGCCTTATCACCAAGTTTTCTAGTATTGGAGATGCGATGGACCATGAACTAAGTGAAAACTTACTTCTTCAGTCCCTCCCCGAGAGTTACTCACAGTTCATCATAAACTACCAAATGAGTGGCTTGCAAACCTCTCTTGTAGAGCTTGCACATATGCTCGAGTCAGTCGAGCCCATTATAAAAGAAAACGAGGAGATACTGGCCCTTGCTATTGAAGGATCAAGGAAAAGGAAAGGGATCTCTCCCAATCCAAACCATCTTGATAAAGGCAAGGAGGCTGTGCTCACCGAAATGAAGGGAAAGGAATTAAAGAAGCCCAAAGGAAAGTGCTACTATTGTAGTGACTTGGGGCATTGGAAGAGGAACTGCATGGAGTACCTAACCTTCCTCAAAAAGGAAAATGACGGTGCTTCAGCATCTGGTATGTTTTATATTGAAATAAATACAGTTTCACAGTCTGAATCTTGGGTACTTGATACCGGATGTGGATCTCATATTTGTACAAATATGCAGGAGCTAAAACAGACTAAGGAACTAAAGAAAGGAAGCATAAACTTGCGAGTGGGAAATGGAGCAAGAGTTGCCGCCTTCGCAATTGGAGATTATGTTTTGAATTTGCCCTCTGGGCTTGTAATAGAATTAAGGAATTGTTTATACGTTCCTCAAATGTCTCGCAACATTATTTCTATTAGCCGTCTTGTTGACGACGGTTTTCATATTTCAATAAAAGACAAACATTGCGATTTTTATAAAGATTCGATCTTTTATTTTTCAGGAATATCACAAAATGGGATTCATGTGTTAGATGACAAGATTTCTGTTTTCGCAATTGATACCAAAAGACATAAGCTAGATAATTCAACTTACTTGTGGCATTGTCGTTTAGGCCATATAAACAAGAGACGCATGCTAAAGCTACATTCAGATGGGCTTATAGATCCAATCGATCCCGAATCATTGGAAACATGCAAATCATGTTTAAAAGGTAAAATGACAAAGACACCCTTTAGCAATAAAGGTGAGCGTGTATCCGACACTCTAGGACTCATTCATTCAGATGTATGCGGTCCTATGTCAGTCCAAGCAAGAGGAGGATTCAGATTCTTCATAAGCTTCATAGATGACCATACCCGATATGGTTACATCTACTTGATGAAGCGCAAATCAGAAGCTTTTGAGAAATTCAAATGCTTCAAGAATGAAGTAGAAAATCAATTAGGAAAGAAAATAAAGACGCTTCGATCTGATCGAGGTGGCGAATATCTTTCAGATGATTTTCTGAATTATCTAACTGAATGTGGGATATGCTCACAATGGACACCTCCCTATACACCACAACACAATGGTGTATCCGAGAGGAGAAATCGTACCTTACTAGATATGGTACGATCCATTATGAGCATGGCCTTACTTCTAAAGACGTTCTGGGGCTATGCCTTAGAAACTGCCCTCTTCACCCTAAACCGAGTACCAACTAAATCCGCTAGTTCCACACCATATGAATTGTTCGTTGGTAGGAAACCCATGTTCTCATTCATGAGAGTATGGGGTTGTTCAGCATATGTCAAACGCATTGCGTCCGACAAACTAGATTCTAAATCTGATAAATGTTTCTTCATTGGATACCCTAAGGAAACTGTGGGATATTACTTCTATCATCCAGATGATCAGAAAGTGATAGTATCCAAACACGCAACCTTCTTGGAGAAAGAGTTTCTCGAAGAAACACAAAACGGAAGCATGATTGAACTTGACGAAGTTCAAGAAGAAGAAACACTGACTGAAACAATAGAGGCGGTTGAGGTACCCGAAGTAGTCCCATTAGATGAGACTCCAGTGCCACCTATTCGTAGATCACAAAGAGTTCGTGAACTCCCAGTTAGATATGGTTTTCTAGTGGGAGATGATAATGAGGTTCCCGTGTTAGACGACGAACCCGAAAACTACGAAGAGGCTCTTACTAGTCCAGATTCTAAAGCATGGCTTGAGGCCATAGATTCTGAAATGGATTCCATGTATACTAACCAAGTGTGGACTTTGGTTGATCCACCCGAAGGGATAAAACCCATTGGGTGCAGATGGATCTTCAAAAAGAAGACAAACATGGATGGAAAGGTTAGCACCTACAAAGCTAGGTTAGTAGCGAAAGGATATCGTCAGAAGCAAGGAATTGATTATGACGAAACTTTCTCTCCTGTGGCTATGTCCAAATCAATCAGAATCATGCTTGCAATTGCCGCTCATTACGATTATGAGATTTGGCAAATGGATGTGAAAACAGCTTTCCTAAACGGAAACCTGCTTGAGGATGTATATATGATGCAGCCTGAAGGTTTCATATCGAAGGATGCAAATAAAGTTGGCAAACTTCAGAGATCCATTTATGGACTCAAGCAAGCATCAAGAAGCTAGAATAAGCGTTTTGACGAAACCATAAAACAATTTGGTTTCGAACAAAATTGCGAAGAAGCTTGCATTTACAAGAAAGCAAGTGGGAGCTCTATAGCATTTCTCATACTATATGTGGACGATATATTATTAATGGGAAATGACATTGCTCTACTACAGTCGGTAAAAGTATGGTTATCTGGTAACTTCTCAATGAAAGACCTTGGTGAAGCAGCTTATATACTTGGTATAAAGATCTACAGAGATAGATCGAGAAGACTGCTTGGTCTTTCACAGGCTACATACATTGAAAAGGTGCTAAATCGGTTTAGCATGCTTGAATCGAAACGAGGTAACTTACCCATGCTACATGGAGTAAAGTTAAACAATCATCAATGCCTAAAACCGATGATGACAAAAGACGCATGTCTGTAGTCCCGTACGCCAGCGCAATCGGTTCGATTATGTATGCTATGCTATGCACTAGACCTGACGTAGCGTTCGCGTTATCTGTAATGAGTCATTACCAAGCATATGAATGAGTGTAAAAACCTACAAAACAAGGTAGATACTCCTACGCTAAAGTCAGTCTAGGGTTTAAACATAGTTAGAATAAATAAAAAGAGTAGAGGGAGATGGAACTATTGCAATATTACTCCTACTTGCGTACCTGTGTATATTCTACTTCTTCTACTTTTTACCGTTGCCTACTCCTTGCTTACCTGCTTATAATATTATTTCTAATTTAGCTAATTACCTTCTTGCATACCTGGTTACATTCTTCTTCTTCTTCTATTGCTTACTGATTCCTACTCCTTGCTTACCTGCTTACATTATTATTCCAAACAAAGATTTTACTTGCTTGCGTACATGGTTACATTTTTCTTCCGCTGCTGCTTATCGCTTCCTACTCCTTGCTTACCTACTTATATTATCATTGCTCCTAAAATATCTACTTATCTACTTAAGTACCTGATTACATTCTTCTTCTTCCGAGCTTACGTACTTCCCGCTACTTGCTTACCTCCTTACATTATTATTCTTGACTTACCTAATTATGCATATGCTTACATTCTTCTTCTTTTACTTACTGCTTCATATACCTTGCTTGCCTGGTTACATGATTATTCATAATTTGCATACCTGGTTATATTCTTCTTTTGCTGCTTACTGCAACCTACTTCTTGCTTACCTGTTTCCTGCTCATTGCTTACCTACATACATTATAATTCTAACTTATTTACTTATCTGCTTGCGTACCTGGTTACATTCTTATCCTTCCCGCTTCCTACTCCTTGCTTACCTGCTTATAATATTATTTCTCACTTAGCTATTACCTACTTGCGTACCTGGTTACATTCTTCTTCTTCTTCTGTTGCTTAATGATTCCTACTCCTTGCTTACCTGCTTATATTATAATTCCCAACATACATACTTACATGGTAGCGTACCTGGTTATATACTTTTGTACCTGCTAACATTCTTTGTTTTCCCTGCTGCTTTTTACTACTTCTTAAGCATTGCTTACCTGCTTACATTATTATTCATTTCCTAGTTTCTACTTACCAACTTGTGTACCTGGTTTAATTTTTCTTCTTTTGCTGCTTATCGCTTCCCACTCCTTGCATACCTCATTCCTTTTTTCTTCTTCTTTTTCTTCCAGTGCTTACCTATTTCCTGCTTCCATCTCGCTCTACTTGCATACTTGCTTACATTTAACAACCTCAATATTAATGCAAGGTCATTCAAAGTTGGTGGAGAACCTACAAAACAAGGTAGAAACTCCGACGCTCAAGTCAGTATAGGGTTTAAACATAGTCAAAATAAATAGAAATAGTAGAGGGAGATGGAACTATTGCAATATTACTCCTACTTACCTGCTTGCGTACCTGTACATTCCTAATATACCTGCTTGCATACCTCATTCCTTTTTTCTTCTGGTGTTTACCTATTTCCTGCTTACATTGTTATTCTTAACTTATCTACTTGCGTACGTGCTTACGTTTAACAACCTCTACAATAATATTAATGCAAAGTCATTCAAATGAGGTGGAGAACCTGCAAAATAAGGTAGATACTCCGACGCTCAAGTCAATCTAGGGTTTAAACATAGTCAAAATAAATAAAAAGAGTAGAGGGAGATGAAACTATTGCAATATTACTCCTACTTACCTGTTTGCATACCTACGTACATTCAACTTTTTCTACTCTTTACCGTTGCATACTCCTTGCTTACCTGCTTATAATAATATTTCTAACTTAGCTAATTACCTACTTGCGTACCTGGTTACATTCTTCTTCTTCTTCTGTTGCTTACTGATTCCTACTCCTTTCTTATCTGCTTACATTATTATTCCAAACTTAGATATTACTTACTTGCGTACTTGGTTACATTCATCTTCCGCTACTGCTGCTTATCGCTTCATACTCCTTTCTTACCTACTTATATTATTATTGCTCCTAAAATATCCACTTATCTACTTAAATACCCGATTACATTCTTCTTCTTTCGAGCTTGCGTACTTCACGCTCCTTGCTTACCTACTTACATTATTATTCTTAACTTACCTACTTACGTACATGCTTACATTATTCTTCTTCTACTTACCGCTTCATATACCTTGCCTGCCTGGTTACACGATTATTCATAACTTGCATACGTGGTTATATTCTTCTTTTGCTGCTTACCGCAACCTAATCCTTGCTTACCTGTTTCCTGCTCATTGCTTACCTACATACATTATAATTCTAACTTATTTACTTATTTGCTTGCGTACCTGGTTACATTCTTCTCCTTCCCACTTCATACTCCTTGCTTACCTGCTTATAATATTATTTCTCACTTAGCTATTACCTACTTGCGTACCTGCTTACATTCTTCTTTTTCTTCTGTTGCTTAATGATTCCTACTCATTGATTACCTGCTTATATTATAATTCACAACATTCATACTTACATGGTAGCGTACCTGGTTATATACTTCTGTACCTACTAGCATTCTTTGTTTTCTTCTACTGCTTTTTACCACTTCATACTCATTGCTTACCTGTTTACATTATTATTCATAACCTAGCTTCTACTTACCAGCTTGTGTACCTGGTTTAATTTTTCTTCTTTTGCTACTTATCGCTTTCCAGTCATTGCATACCTCATTCCTTTTTTCTTCTTCTTTTTCTTCCGGTGCTTACCTATTTCATGCTTCCATCTCGCTCTACTTGCGTACTTGCTTAGATTTACCAACCTCAATATTAATGCAAGGTCATTCAAAGTTGGTGGAGAACCTACAAAACAAGGTAGAAACTCCGACGCTCAAGTGAGTTTAGGGTTTAAACATAGTCAAAATAAAAAGAAAGAGTAGATGGAGATAGAACTATTGCAATATTACTCCTACTTGCGTACCTGCGTATATTCTACTTCTTATACTTTTTACCATTGCCTACTCCTTGCTTACCTGCTTATAATATTATTTCTAACTTAGCTAATTACCTACTTGCATACCTGGTTACATTCTTCTTCTTCTTCTATTGCTTACTGATTCCTACTCCTTGCTTACCTGCTTACATTATTATTACAAACTGATATATTACTTGCTTGCGTACCTGGTTACATTCTTCTTCCGCTGCTGCTACTTATCGCTTCATACTCCTTGCTTACCTACTTATGTATCATTGCTCCTAAAATATCTACTTAAGTACCTGATTACATTCTTCTTCTTCCGAGCTTATGCACTTCCCGCTCCTTGCTTACCGCTTCATATACCTTGCTTGCCTGGTTACATGATTATTCATAACTTGCATACCTGGTTATATTCTTTGTTTGCTGATTATTCATAACTTACTGCAACCTACTCATTGCTTACCTGTTTCCTGCTCATTGCTTACCTACATACATTATAATTCTAACTTATTTACTTATTTGCTTGCGTACCTGGTTACATTTTTCTCCTTCCCGCTTCATACTCCTTGCTTACTTGCTTATAATATTATGGGTAATTAATTTATTAGTCCCTATATTTTGACAAAACACACTGTTTAGTCCCTGTATTTTCAAAAACACATGGTAAGGTCCCTAATCTTTTTTCTCAGTGAACTATTTAGTCCTTCCGTCTATTTGTTAGATTTTTTTACCATTTATGACTTCAGAAATGACTAAATTACCCTTTACTCTTTACCTTCAAACTTCAGAAGAGGAAATCCAATTTAGAAGAAGAAGCTATTTGTATGAAGAACAAGAAAAAGAACAGATCCATTGCTTACGAATTTGAACAATTAAGAAGAAAATCAAGAAGAAGAATACTCAAAGTTGATTTCAGATGCATTAGAGTTTAAAGGAAAGGAAAATAAAGGAAAATAAGAACGCAAATCCAAATTGACTAACAGAATCTTCATGAGAGTCTAACGGCAGGGACTAAACAGTTCACCGAGAAAAAAGTTAGGGACTAAACAGTTCACCAAGAAAAACGTTAGGGACTTTACCGTGTGTTTTTGAAAATATAGGGACTAAACAGTGTGTTTTGTCAAAATATAGGGACTAATAAATTAATTACCCTAATATTATTTCTCACTTAGCTATTACCTACTTGCGTACCTGGTTACATTCTTCTTTTTCTTCTGTTGCTTAATGATTCCTACTTATTGATTACCTGCTTATATTATAATTCACAACATTCTTACTTACATGCTAGCGTACCTGGTTACATACTTCTGTACCTGCTAGCATTCTTTGTTTTCTTATGCTGCTTTTTACCACTTCATACTCATTGTTTACCCGTTTACATTATTATTCATAACCTAGCTTCTACTTACCAGCTTGTGTACCTGGTTTAATTTTTCTTCTTTTGCTGCTTATCGCTTTCCAGTCCTTGCATACCTCATTCCTTTTTTCTTCTTCTTTTTCTTCCGATGCTTACCTATTTCATGCTTCCATCTCGCTTTATTTGCGTACTTGCTTAGATTTAACAACCTCAATATTAATGCATGGCCATTCAAAGTTGGTGGAGAACCTACAAAACAAGGTAGAAACTCCGATGCTCAAGTGAGTTTAGGGTTTAAACATAGTCAAAATAAATAGAAATAGTAGATGGAGATAGAACTATTGCAATATTACTCCTACTTGCATACCTGCGTATATTCTACTTCTTATACTCTTTAACGTTGCCTACTCCTTATAATATTATTTCTAACTTAGCTAATTACCTACTTGCATACCTGGTTACATTCTTCTTCTTCTTCTGTTACTTACTGATTCCTACTCCTTGCTTACCTGCTTACATTATTATTACAAACTGAGATATTACTTGCTTGTGTACCTGGTTACATTCTTCTTCCGCTGCTGCTGCTTATCGCTTCCTACTCCTTGCTTACCTACTTATTGTATCATTGCTCCTAAAATATCTACTTATCTACTTAAGTACCTGATTACATTCCTCTTCTTCCGAGCTTACGTACTTCCTGCTCCTTGCTTACTTGCTTACATTATTATTCTTGACTTACCTACTTGCGTACATACTTACATTCTTCTTCTTCTACTTACCGCTTCATATACCTTGCTTGCCTGGTTACATGATTATTCATAACTTGCATACCTGGTTATATTCTTTGTTTGCTGTTTACTGCAACCTACTCATTGCTTACCTGTTTCCTGCTCATTGCTTACCTACATACATTATAATTCTAACTTATTTACTTGTTTGCTTGCGTACCTGGTTGCATTCTTCTCCTTCCCGCTTCATACTCCTTCCTTACCTGCTTATAATATTATTTCTCACTTAGCTATTACCTACTTGCGTACCTGGTTACATTCTTCTTTTTCTTCTGTTGCTTAATGATTCCTACTCATTGATTACCTGCTTATATTATAATTCACAACATTCATACTTACATGGTAGCGTACCTGGTTACATACTTCTGTACCTGCTAGCATTCTTTGTTTTCTTATGCTGCTTTTTACCACTTCATACTCATTGCTTACCTGTTTACATTATTATTCATAACCTAGCTTCTACTTACCAGCTTGTGTACCTGGTTTAATTTTTCTTCTTTTGCTGCTTATCGCTTTCCAGTCCTTGCATACCTCATTCCTTTTTTCTTCTTCTTTTTCTTCTGGTGCTTACCTATTTCATGCTTCCATCTCGCTCTACTTGCGTACTTGCTTAGATTTAACAACCTCAATATTAATGCAAGATCATTCAAAGTTGGTGGAGAACCTACAAAACAAGGTAGAAACTTCGACGCTCAAGTGAGTTTAGGGTTTAAACATAGTCAAAATAAAAAGAAAGAGTAGATGGAGATAGAACTATTGCAATATTACTCCTACTTGCGTACTTGCGTATATTCTACTTCTTATACTCTTTACCGTTGCCTACTCCTTGCTTACCTGCTTATAATATTATTTCTAACTTAGCTAATTACCTACTTGCATACCTGGTTACATTCTTCTTCTTCTTCTGTTGCTTACATTCTTCTCCTTCCCGCTTCTTACTCCTTGCTTACCTGCTTATAATATTATTTCTCGCTTAGCTATTATCTATCTGCGTACCTGGTTACATTCTTCTTCTTCTGTTGCTTAATGATTCCTACTCCTTGCTTACCTGCTTATATTATAATTCCCAACATACATACTTACATGGTAGCGTACCTGGTTACATACTTTTGTACCTGCTAACATTCTTTGTTTTCTTCTGCTGCTTTTTACTACTTCATACTCATTGTTAACCTGCTTACATTATTATTTATAACCTAGTTTCTACTTACCAACTTGTGTACCTGGTTTAATTTTTCTTCTTTTGCTGCTTATCGTTTCCCACTCCTTGCATACCTCGTTCCTTTTTTCTTCTTCTTTTTCTTCCGGTGCTTACCTATTTCCTGCTTCCATCTCGCTCTACTTGGTCATTCAAAGTTGGTGGAGAACCTACAAAGCAAGGTAGATACTCCGACGCTCAAGTCAGTATAGGGTTTAAACATGGTCAAAATAAATAAAAAGAGTAGAGGGAGATGGAACTATTGCAATATTACTCCTACTTACCTGCTTACGTACCTGCGTATATTATACTTCTTCTACTCTTTACCGTTGCCTACTCCTTGCTTACCTGCTTATAATATTATTTCTAACTTAGCTAATTACCTACTGTCGTACCTGGTTACATTCTTCTTCTTCTATTTCTTACTGATTCCTACTCCTTGCTTACTTGCTTACATTATTATTCCAAACTTAGCTATTACTTGCTTGCGTACCTGGTTACATTCTTCTTCTGTTGCTGCTGCTTATCGCTTCTTATTCCTTGCTTACCTACTTATATTATTATTGCTCCTAAAATACCTGATTACATTCTTCTTCTTCCGAGCTTACGTACTTCCCGCTCCTTGCTTACCTGCTTACATTATTATTCTTTTCTTACCTACTTGCGTACATACTTACATTCTTCTTCTTCTACTTACCGCTTCATATACCTTGCTTGCATGGTTACATGATTATTCATAACTTGCATACCTGGTTATATTCTTTTTTTTATGCTTACCGCAACTTACTCATTGCTTACCTGTTTCATGCTCATTGCTTACCTACATACATTATTATTCTAACTTATTTACTTATCTGCTTGTGTACCTGGTCACATTCTTCTTCTTCCCACTTCCTACTCCTTGCTTACATGTTTCATGTTCATTGCTTACCTACTTACATTGTTATTTCTAATTTATCTACTTACATGCTTGCATACCTTGTTACATTCTTCTTCTTTTGGTGATTACCGCTTTCGTACTACTTGCTTACTTGTTTCCTACTCATTGTTTACATGCTTATATTATTATTCCTAACTTACATACTTACATGCGCGTGTACCTGCTTATATTCTTATTCTTCTTCTTCTTTTCCTTCCCGCTTCCTACCCCTTTCTCTACCTTTGTTTCTTGCTTTTTTGTCAACCAAAACCCTAACACATATTAGCTAATGTTAGGTTTATTTATATGTAGAAGAAAAAACCGAATACACTCTTATGAATACCCTAATACACTCAAAAGAATACCTAATTTTATCCAGCTACTCAATTTTATCTAGCAATAATAGCCAAAATATAAGGCTCAAACATATAGTCTTTATATATGATTTTAGCGCATTATTTTGAATAGGAAGCTACAAATCATTTCTCAAATTAATTTTACATTTAATTCAAGTATACTTTTGGTATTAAAGTTAAAATTGCTCTTGGTTGTAAAAGTTGGAGATATTTTTATATCTTCTCACAAAGAATCTAACACTGTATAAAAATATCCAAAAACCAAAATCTCAAATCATTTTATCTAATTTTGTCTAACACTTCTTTTGTCTAATTTTTTTACAAAGATGTTAGTTAGGGGGGCTAAATTATATGATAAATGAAAGTGTAGGGTTAAATTAAATCCAAAATTGAAGAAATTTAAGCAAGTATAAGGCCCAAAATATAAGTTTTGCAAATTTATTATCCATAAAATCATCATTATTTGATGATTAGAAATCTTATCATAGTTACCCAATATGCCAAAAATTCTACTGTCCAATTTTCTTCTAAGGGTTAAGGTGCAAAAATACCCCTAACGTTTTGGGTCAGGAGCAATATTACCCCTAACGTTTAAAATGGTGCAATTTTACTCCTAATGTCTGTAGGCAAGAGCAATTTTACCCCTAACGTTGATAAATTGGATCAATTTCAAACACTATTATAAAATACAGTCATTTTTTTTCTTTATTTTGCACCAATTGCAATTTATTCTAAAAAAAAGATATAATGTGTTTTGTAATTTAATAATAAAATTGGAGATTAATATTTATAAATACTATGAAATTTTTGAAATTTTTTGTCTAATTCGTACAAAAGACAGTATATTTTTAATATTTTTTTCACATCCCAACATATGTTTGTGATTTGTTACTGATAAAATAACGCATGCGTGAAGTGTAGATGACAAGATTCATGACCGAGAAGACAGTTTGATGAATCATTTCTCAAATTGACCCAATTTATCAACGTTAGGGGTAAAATTGCTATTGGCTTCCAACATTAGAGATAAAATTGCATCATTTTAGACGTTAGGTAAAATTGCTCCTGACCCAAAACGTTAGGGGTATTTTTGCACCTTGACCCTATAATCACACAAATCGTTATTTTATATATAATTTATTTTAATTATAAATATGGTAACAAAAAATACTCCGATAGTAAATAATTAAATGATTTTTATATTAAACAATGTTGACAAAAAGTAACAACATTGCTTCAATTTTTTAAACACCAACATCATTTATTTATTTTTTTTAAAAAAATTTGCGCAATGCGCTTACATTAAAGAAGAAAGAAAAATCCCCACCAGACCCGGATGTGATTCGAACCCATGACCTCCCAAGTCATAGGTAAGCTCTCAACCACTAGGCTAAGAGCTTCACCACATCATTTATAATAGAAGACATATTTTCATAATAGTTAAAAACATTATCAACTCACCAAGCACTCAATCAAATATCTTGTACTTAAATTGCTCTTACAAGAAATGAGTTACTGAATGAAAAAAATATCATAATTTTCATCGCTAAATATTTTTAGTGACAATATTAATTATATATACCGGAAAACAATTTTATCACTTAAAATTTTTTAAAATCATATGATGAAGACTTGTAATTAAGGATAATATTAAGAAATGAGAAAAAAAAGATAAACAAATTAGATTGTTTATATTAATTTAGGGGAAAGGAAATAAGAGCTAAATAGAAAATAAAATGTTAACCAACTAACTCCTAAGGGATGTTTCGCTCTCTCGCTATGAACCAAAATAAAATAATCAATCTCGTGCTAATTACTGATTAGCTATAGATATTAAAAGATAAAAACCTACACTAAAAAAAAGCTAATAAAAGAAAAAAAAAATACTATAATTATTGACTACTTCTATCTGTCACTATAAAAACCTTTGTCAAACTTATCATTCCGAGTTGTCCTCCTACTTCTAGAATAACTTGAAATATAACTTCTATTGACTATTGAATATAGGGGTGAGCATGGTCCGGTTCGGTTCAAAAACCGAACCAAACCAAATAAAACCGAACCAAATAAATATAATTTTTATAAACCGAACTGAACCAAACTATAATTCGGTTCGGTTCAAACCGAACCGAATTATTTCGGTTTGGTTCTATTCCAAACCAAATTAGAGATAATTAACTAAATAGTGTTCCTGATACTTTTTCTATATATAATTTTAAAATGTTTTACATATTTCCCTCCATTTTACTTTGTTTATAAATCATAACAAAATTTTCAAATAATGTTTCTGGAATTTGTTCCTGGAACTTTTTCTTTTATAATTATAAATGAATTCATTTAAAATAAAAATCTTATAGTAATGAATGGAATAAGTTGGTGTTGGGTATATATGTGAGTTGTATTCCTCTTTTCGACTTTCTCTATAAACTTAAAATGTTTTTAATTTTTTTTAATAATCAAATAATATAATAATAGTTTGATTGCATTTACAAGGGCTGGGCAGATTAGTAGTAACCACATAATTATAATAGTTTGATTTGTAGTGTACTGGGTTATTTAATAACCAAATAATAATTTAATTCGGTTTTTCGGTTTGTACCCAAACCAAACCGAACCAAACCGAAAACCAAAGTTGCATAAAAATGAGAACCGAACCGATCCGAACTACAATTTGGTTCGGTTTGGTTCGGTTTTTTCGGTTTGGTTTTTTTGATTTTTGATTTTTGGTTCGGTTTTGCTCACCCCTAATTGAATATGACTATTATTAACTATAATTATTAACTACTTATATATATTTAAGTTGTAATATTTAACTTATACTTCCTCACCGTTCTCAAATATGCTATTCCTTCTAAAATAAACCTGAAAAATTAATCTTTATGACTATTGATTATTGCCATCTGTTTACACTGTAATACCTAATTTGGGCCACCTATCCATTTCTAATTGTCCATTTCCTTCCAAAATAAAGATGTAATATCTAAGACTTTGAACACTAATAGTGGAAATATTACTTTTCTATCGCATTATTTATATTTATTTTAAAGATGAAACTAAATTTCTAATCAATAATATTAAAAAAATTAATTCTTTTGAGATTATAATCTCAATTTGAAATAGAAAACAAGTAATAATCATACACTCATTCAAAAAAAAAATATCAATGCAATTTACAAATATAGAACACTATATAAAAAGTACAATCAACAACTATATCATCATCTTAATCTTAGTCATCTTGATCTTAATACTAATATAGTAAAAAATTAGCACTCAAATTAACAAAATTTGAAATAAACATAATCAACAAATGATAATTACAGTAATAAAAATTTGACATGTTCAAAAATTCATCAGAAATCAACCTCAGATTGTTTGTTCATCATCAGTGGCACCATGTCGTCATCACGATCGTGATACTCATATAGTAAAAAATTAGAACTCAAATTAACAAAATTTGAAATAAACATAATCAACAAGTGATCATTACAGTAATAAAAATTTGACATGTTTAAAAATGTCATTAGAAATCAACCTCAGATTGTTTGTTCACAGAACAACTTCATCAATGGCTCAACAATATCATCACTCTGCAACTTCGGTTGTTTGCTGCCCAAAACAATTTAAAATGCTAATTAGTTACTTACTTAAACACTGAATCGCCAATTAGCTAAAAGATTCATACCCAGAAAACCTTCAGTTGAATCATCACCAGAAAGACCTAGCATGACCTAGAATAGCGTCGCCACCCAAGTGTTCTTTTACATAAGATGTCACATCATATACCTACAGTTACAGAACATGAAAGTTTCATCACAACAACAAAGATGAGTGCCACAATAAATCGTTTATCCAAAACATAAAGACTTAATAAACAACAGAAAGCCGACAAAATGCAACGAGAATAAAGAAATTTAAGTATCGGACGAAATGACAATAATGAAAAAGAAAAGGCATACATTCCTTCATAAACATTAAATCCGTAAATACTAAATTTATTATGAACAACTAAGAATATATGTAGACTAAATATCTATGCATCATGGCTACACTACTAGCTAAAAGTGCAGGTGCAAAATCAATTCAAGACTCGATATCAGCCTCATTGTTTTCAAGACCAAGATATTTGTTAGAATAGTTATCTAAGTACTTGAAAAGAATAGAAAAGATAGTAAAAGTAATACCAGTGAAAGAGAATCAAGTAGGGAATGGACATGCATAACAAGCATGAACATTGTAAAAAGAAGGGAGGTGTGATAGTTTGTTTCGCCTAGTTGGGAGTAGACTAGGGCCGTAGGGGCAGTATAGTAAATAAAGAAGGGTATTTCTACGTCATCCAATCTGACCAACCAGAGTCATCCGGTCCAACCAAGTGACCTCTCACCCAACTATGAATCCGGTTTGATGTAAGGTCTGGTTCTGATAACATTGGTTGAGAGGAGAAAGAGAGTATTAACGGTTCATGTTAGTCGACACCGAATCATTTCGGGACTAAGACTTTGTTGCTGTTGTTGCTCTTGAGAGAGTTTGGGCTCTGCCTCTTCAGTCAATTGAAGTATTGCAAATTGCTACTAGTGAAGATCTATCAATATCACAATATTTTTCTACTCTATTGTCATTTGTGTTTGAGCCTTTTAATACTTGCAAAGACAACATGTATCTTTTTAACAATTGCAAAGACTCCTAATGTTTCATTGTCTTGTCATCATAGAGATTCACCTCTTTCATTGAAAGTGAAAACATTAAAGGTAACACTTTTCCATATTGATCATTCCTAAATGAAATTATGGTTCAAATTCCGACCTAAAACCAAACATTTCTAGTGCATTTGCATGATCATTTGCAAAAATAACGAAACCTCCATCCTATTTGTATTGCAGTTACACATTAGTTCTGTTGCGTCTATTTTTTGAGAAATCATGCCACAAATTTAGATCCTAGACATATTCATATAACAAGGATAGATAAAACAACTATTCCAGCATTCAGTTTCTACACAAGTAAGGGGTTTATAGCTATATAATCACATTTTAAGCAGTAAATACCTTGTAAACAACCCACGAGGAGCAACACCAATAACAAGCTTTTTGATATTGCTCTTATTAACTTCCTCTTTTATCCCATTAGCCACATCATCTTATTCAATTGTGACGACATCTACTTGCACATATATTCAAAGAGCGCGCTTTAAGTTGTACTTCTTAAGATTCTATTTCAAAAATTCAACTGTAATAGAGAGAGAGAGGAACCTTTCTCCGAGTGCAAAAGTTGCTGAAAGGTAGAAGCATTAGACTTGTCTGCCACTCTATTTCCTTCCTATATGCTGCAGCTATATCATCTCGCACTCGTGCGATAGGAATGGAATGTGTTATGAACCTTAGCGTAGGATCTAGTCACAGGTCTAGACACAATAGAACTCTTCTTTGAATCTATATTGAATTGACAAAAAAAGCAGACTCGTCCTTGACAGAGCCCCTTTCTAATTCTGAATTTTGAGAGAATAAAAGTTGATGTATTATTGAATAGAAAAGCCTTTATTTATAGGCTGCAGATACAAGAGAATTCTAGATCCTAAATTATAGGGATAATTATATCACCCCCTAATTTATAGGAATCAAGACTAATAATTAAAGGAAGTAAAATAATGTCTGAAATAACAAAAGGAAATAAATTTAAATTCTAGAATAGGAAAGTATTTAGTAGGAAAGTAATAGGAGAGTATTTAATAGGAAAGTAATTAGGCTGATAATTTCTTCTTTCTTTGGGAATATCTTCCAATAAGAGCGTCCGTATCATTACTCCCTAACTTGATTTTGAGCTTGTCCTCAAGCTCAAACCCTGGATAAGCTTCTTGAAAGTGTTCTAATGGCTCAGCAAAGAATATACCAGCCACGTAGATAGCAGTAAATGGATGGGCCAAGGGTATAAAATGAGCATACTTCGTAACCGATCTACCACCACCAGTAGCACTGACTTCCCTCGATCTTTAGGTAAGCCCTCCATACAGTCTATAGAGATATCCACCCAAATTTGTTGCGGGACAGCAAGAGGTTGAAGTAGTACTGCAGGTTGCAAGTTTTGCCATTTATGAGTCGTGGCTGAATTTTGCGTCTGCATTAAACTGAGTCGGGGTTTTGCCATAGGAGGTTGTCCTCGCCATAAAATCTTCTTTCCGTTAAGGTTAAATTTCATAGTCAAGGAGCTAAAGTCGCACAGAATAGGTCCAAGGGTACAAAACCATTTGACTCCCAAAACCACGTCGAATCCCTCCGATGGTATAGCATAAAAATCAGCCTGGAAAATATCGTCTGCAACCTGAAGAGATACTAACTTGCATATTCCCAGGCTTGAAACACGTTCTCCATTTGCCACTGAGACTTGCAGCCCTGGTCGGTTCCAAATCTTTAGTCCTACATTTGAAAGGAAGCCCTCACGAAGAAAGTTGTTTGTGCTGCCCAAATCAACTAAGACTGAAACACTAACACCTGATATTTTTGCTAGTATCTGCATGGTAGGAGAATTGCAGGTTCCGCTAATGGCATTTAGAGAAAGCTCAAGAATTTCTGTCGTCTCTTCCTCTTCATTATATGAATCTACTACCTCAATCCAAAATAACCGCTTGCATTTATGTCCCTATGTATAACAGTCATCACAATTATAGCATAGTCCTTTGGCCCTCCTTTCAGACATTTCTGCTCGTGTCAGCTTCTTGAAAAATGGCATGGAAGAGTGCAATTTACTGCCACCTCCTATTGATTTGACAATTTTTCCCCCACCTTTTGCAACCATGTTCTTGCTAGTGGAGATAACAGTTTTGCTTCTGTTAGATTTGGGGATGGACCAGTTTGTGTTGGATCGCGAGTCTAAAGTTGATTGTGAGATTCTTTGTTTATGTTCTAATGTCCGAGCCATATGCATAGCAATTCCGAGGTTACCTGGCTGTTGCAACTCAACATCAATCCGGAGTTCTTCTTTCAACCCAGCGGTAAAAAGATCCACCTGTTGGCAAGGAAGAAGTCCTGAAGTCTGAGCCAATAATGATTGGAATTGTTGTTGATACTCTTCGACTGAACCAGATTGCTTGAGTTTGGCTAATTCTCCCAAGGGATTATTACTCATAGCTGGCCTAAGGTCATTAGTGCCGTCATAGGTCAAAAATTCCATCTTGGAATAAGGAGGTTCCATAGATCTTCCCATCGGTGGTTCAGGTCTGCAACCTAAACTCGAGGTTCTGTTGCTGCCAGGAATTCCATTGTTTTGTCCCTCTATATTATTGCCGCTAGATCCCTTCTCTTTTTCCCGAATTGAAACGGATAATTTTGCAATTTGTTTCTCCAATGCACTTTGATGAGACATTTGTTCCATAAAAGCATCCAGCTTCGACGCCAAATTTTGTGTGTCACCCATGACACCAAGCTCTGATACCAAGTTGTTATGAACCTTAGCGTAGGATCTAGTCACAGGTCTAGACACAATAGAACTCTTCTTTGAATCTATATTGAATTGACAAAAAAAGCAGACTCGTCCTTGACAGAGCCACTTTCTAATTCTGAATTTTGAGAGAATAAAAGTTGATGTATTATTGAATAGAAAAGCCTTTATTTATAGGCTGCAGATACAAGAGAATTCTAGATCCTAAATTATAGGGATAATTATATCACCCCCTAATTTATAGGAATCAAGACTAATAATTAAAGGAAGTAAAATAATGTTTGAAATAACAAAAGGAAATAAATTTAAATTCTAGAATAGGAAAGTATTTAGTAGGAAAGTAATAGGAGAGTATTTAATAGGAAAGTAATTAGGCTGATAATTTCTTCTTTCTTTGGGAATATCTTCCAATAAGAGCGTCCATATCAGAATGGAATGACTAAGGCAGGAAAGAAAGCTTACTCGGCGTGGGAACAGAATCATAGGGCGGACATGTAACAATTTGAATGCAACATTTTCCTCTGGGATGAACATGTCCAATGCCCAATTCACTAAGTATTTGCTGTTCCTTTTTCCATCAATGGTTAAAGGTGGGTGAGGAGGCAAACCAATTGCCTTTTCAGCTTCAACCATTTCACTTCCCTCAATTACTCACCAAGTTCTCTCTAGAACCAGACTAATTATGCTGCGAAAAGGATTTAAAATTGGTGATTAAGAAAAAATAGTAAGGTTTATCAGTTCCTTTTGTTCTTAAATTCAGATGTCATGTGAAAATATCATTGTTCCCTAAATTCTCAAGTGGAAAAAGGACCTGATTTTTCCCCAGGGAAAGGTACATAAAAACCAGATAGCTGGAAGTCCTCTATGTTCTTATTTGTTTACCATGCTATGCCACTATAATCTACACAACTTAATTCCTAAACCCAAAAATTAAAATTCCATTCAAGAGAAATTCTCCAGAAATTGACCAATTTAATAATTTAAAACTCGGATGAAAACATAGAAATGACATAAAATGGAAAGTCTGAAGCCAAACATAGCATGTAACTTTTTTGCGGTTTTAACAAGAATTATAGTAGCAGAGCATTGTACAATAGATCAATTGATTAATTGTAATTATCATGCAACTGAAAACTTTCTCTTGACTCTTACAATGAACATTGATGTTTAAGGCAAAGCCATGTATTCTACAAAAGCAAACCAGCCACATGGATCACCGTACTAATCATGTAAAATATCATAAATATTTGTGCTAATCATAACTCTTTAATTGACAGAATTCAAAGTTGCTGCTATGTGTTTATCCTAGAAATTTAACGCCTCTATTGCATCATTTACCACCTAATGACAATAACCAGTTTATAAATTTAATTAGGACTGTAATTGGGATTATCAATTTCATTAGACATCAAGGTTAAGAAAGTTCCTCAATATACCAATTCTCAGTATTTCAGTAATTTATGGTAATATACATTCCAGACCCCTATACCAATGTTGCCAAATGCAATAAAGCAACCTACATCAACTTCACATTCGAATCCAAAAAATAAAGAAAAGGGATTAAATGATAGATAAAACCTGTCACACCCAAATAATTCCTTGAGAATTTCAATGACCTACCAACTGCTAATAGCTAATATATAGTTATGATATTAAAGTATATATGAATTTGACATTCTCTATTACAAGTCACTTAAGAGACTTGACAAGTTGACGTTGGTAAAATGAATCAAGAGAATCAAACAGAATTTGGATGAAAATAAGCATTACTGTATACTAAGTTCTGTAAAAATCTAGCACAGACTTACAATCTTTAGCTTCCAGTATAACATAAACACTATGGCCGTTGACCAGTTACATTGCCTCACTAGACTTATAGTCCAAGGGCAATAAATTCATGACACAAATTAGGTCTAAACAAAATGAAGTCAAATGGCATGTAAAAAGTCGTGTGACCTTATCAACACAAGATTTCTTCTTAACAAGTATACTGTCACAGCTTAAAAATTGTCCTGTTTTAAACAGATGTCTGACACTACATCTAAACATCAGCTTTGTAAGGAATGGTAACCAATCAGCATAACAAACATAACATAATCATTTAACATAACCTAATTCAATGCTGTGAACATCCTCTAAAGGGTCTGCAAGCATGTTATGAGTCATGACCTAATTTCAAGTAGCAATAAACCAAAAGAAGGAAAAATTAAGTCTGGTATTATAATTCATATTCCTCTGGCTTATGGCATAGCTACATTATCAAATTCAGAACCAATAAACCAAAAGAAGGAAAAATTAATTCTGGTATTATAATTCATATTCCTCTGGCTTATGGCATAACTACAGTATAGTAACATTGTAATTTGGAATTAATCAATAATTAATGAACAGAGAGGAAAGTAATCATACCACCGGTAAATGCACAAGTTAAACCAACGGCAAACGCGAGACAGATGGTAAAGACCCCAAGGAGAAGATAGTTTACCGGATGCCTCTGGTGATAGTAGTATAACGGCCAAAGAACTGCAACGATTTCCGAAAATTAGAAAGCAATAACGAAAGCACCAAACAGTAAAAAGAACGAAAAGGCAGAATGGTACCGATGAAGGGCGAAAAACAAAGCTTGGCATACCCCGAATGCGATCTTGACTGATTTCGAACTCAAATGCGATTTTGTTTGGCATATCGAATGCGATTTTACCTGATTCCGAACCCCGAAACAAGAGTGATACAGCCGGAGATGGCTGATGGATTGAACGAGAGAGATTAGACGGAGAAGGGCGGCCGGAGATGGCCTGATTTGTGATTAGTCGTACGTTTACTTAATAATTGAAAACCTAATATTAAAAGGGTTAAGGTGCAAAAATACCCCTAACGTTTTGGGTTAGGAGCAATTTTACCCCTAACGTCTAAAATGGTGCAATTTTACCCCTAATGTTTGTAACCAAGAGCAATTTTACCCCTAACGTTGATAAATTAGGTCAATTTGATAAATAATTCATCAAACTGTCCTCTCAGCCATGAATCTTGTCATCTACACTTCACACGCATGTCATGTTATCAGTAACAAATCACAAACTTATGTTGGGATGTGAAAAAAATATAATATCTTTTGTACGAATAAGACAAAAAAAAAATCAAAAAATTCACCGAATTTATAAATATTAATCTCCAATTCTATTATTAAATTACAAAAAACATGAAATCTTTTTTTATATAATGATTGATATGCAATTGTTGGTCGAAATAAAGAACAAAAATGTATGTGTTTTATAATAATTTCTGAAATTGACCCAAATTATCAACGTTGGGGGTAAAATTGCTCTTGGTTACAAACGTTAGGGGTAAAATTGCACCATTTTAAACGTTAGGGGTAAAATTGCTCGTTAGGGGTATTTTTACACCTTAACCCATATTAAAATAAACAATTAAAATTAAAATTAAAAATTAAAAATTAAAAGAAGGCATAACGATGAGAGCCGGCTGGATCTCCGAGATACAGTGAGAGCGAGAGAGGGCTGAGGGATAGACGAGAGAAATGAGATGGAGATGGGCGGCTGAGGGATTGGTTACTTAATAATAATTAAAAACCTAATATTAAAATTAAAATCAAAACAAATAATTAAAAATTGATTAGTAGGGGGTTTAGTTTTTCTATTTATAACTCAGCTAATTGATCACTGTGACTCTTTTTTGGCGATGTGGGATGTGGGATAGGTAAATAAGCACCCACACAACTTATTACTATTAGACTATTTTTTGGGGTTCTCTTTTATTCTCAACTTTTTACCCACAAAACATAAAGGCTATTTGGCCTTAAATATGAATCCAAAATCAATTAATACCTCAAATTACATAAATTATCAATCAAACACAAATTAACTTTTATCAAATTAGAAAAAAAAAATATAATTAAGCCTCTGAACTTCGGGATCAAGCCTCTAATCAATTATTTTTCCACATTGAGCCATTGATCATTGATTCTATTATGAATTCGGCCCTTATTGAACTTTTTCATCGAATTTGGACGGCACGCATTATTAGGGTGATTCGGTCTATTGACGTAGATAAATAAAAATAAGAGTTTATTAACTAGGATAGATAAAGAGTAAAAAGTAAAAGAAATTACAGAAATCAATTTCCATTAGGTTCTTCCAAGCTCGAGTTTCTCATCTCCCATTTTGCGATTTTCAGCATTAGAATCGCCAAATCGATCTTCTATTTTCCCAAACTCGACGAAAAAGTTCAATAAGGACGGAATCCATAACAGAATCAACGATCAATGGTTTAATGTGGAAAAATAATTAATTATGGGTTTGATCCTTAAAACATGTAAAGTTCAGGAGCTTAATTATACTTTTTACCATCAAATTAAATAAATCATCATCAATCAAACACAAATTATATAAATCATCAATCAAGCACGAATTACATAAACCATCAATAAAGTCCTTAACTTTTGCTAAACTCTCCAATCAAGCACAAATTAAAACAAAGTTCATATTCTTTTAACATTTTGTCTATGTTTCCATTTCTTTTTCTTTTCTCTTGAATTCAGATTAAGCCTCTTTGATGTGTTTGGGATGGGGTTTTTGGCCTAAATCCAAATTTCAAATTTTTTTTAACATGTTAAGCCTTTTTAAATCCAATTTTTTAAAAGAAGTTTTACATTGATACTTGAAAATTGGTTCTGAAGCACTTAGATTATAACACGTATATATATGGAAAAAAATTGAAATAAGTCCAATGTAGAAAAAAAAATTACACGCAGAAGTGATTAATCATGTATCTGCTACTGACTGGGTGGAATTAGCAGTATAAGATTAAGACTACGATGTGTGCTGTGACATGATGATCCCTTTAGCATCCAAGAAATGATTTAAAAGGTTTAAATAAGATAAAAAAATATTAGAATTGAATAAATGTTAAAAAAACAAGAAAGGGTTATCCAAGATGCTGTTAGTACTAGGAGGCTTCATCTGGTTTCCATTAATAAATTCTGCCCTCCGATCACTCATTTGTTCTTTACTGATGATGTGATGATCTTTGTGGATGGAAGTAAGGAGCAAATTGGTGTGATTATGGATATCCTTACTAACTTTTGCTCTGCTTCTGGTAAAAAACTTAACATTCAAAAGTCTAGGATGTTGTGCTCTAATAACATGAACCAAAGGGTCTGTAAGAATTTGAGTAAGATTTCTGGTATCCCTCTTACCAAGGCTTTGGGTAACTACCTTGGAGTTCCTCTCCATAGTGACAGGGTTTCAAAGGCTTCTTTTAAAGAGATCTTTGATAAAACTAATAAGAAGTGTGCGAATTGGAAGGTCAAATCCATGTCTCTGGCGGGCCGGCTTACTTTAATCCAATCTGTGAACTATGCTGTTCCAAATCATTTAATGCAAGCTTGTAAGCTGCCGGAACCTATTCTTAATGGCCTTGATAAGACCAATCGTCGTTTCCTTTGGGGGAACTCGAAAGAAGGAAATAGAGTTCATCTGGTTCCTTGGAAGTATGTCTGCCAACCTAAAGATAGGGGAGGTTTAGGGATTAGACAAGCCAAAGATAATAATAAAGTTCTATTGATGAAACTTCTTTGGAGAATATGGCAATCCCCGTCGGCTCTTTGGGTTCGGTTGTTGTGTGGTAAGTACAGAAAAGATAAGGTTTTTGGGGGGCCAAAAGAAAGGGTTCTGTGTTGTTCCTTCTTATGGAAAGGGGTTAATGCAGTTTTCTCAGAGTTCTGCTCTGGGATTGGTTGGTCAGTGGGAAATGGCAGATCTATTAGTTTTTGGAAAAATATCTGGCTAGAGGGGAAGTCTTTATTAGAGGAGTGTATTTCTCCTCCGCCTCTGAAGATTCGTCACTGGAGTATTGCCGATGTGGTTAACTCAGAGGGAGGTTGGATTTGGTCCATGTTTGAGGCTTACCTTAATCTGGAATCGCTCCTGAAGATCTGGGGTTTTAAAGTGAGCATTGAGGAAGACGATAGGGATAGTCACTGTTGGTCCCTTACAAATAACGGGGCCTATTCTTGTAAATCTACATTTGAGGCATTCTATATTAACTCGGATTACCCCCCTTCAGTTGCTTGGAAGAGCATTTGGGCCCTGAAGGTTCCCTATCGCATTAGGAGCTTCCTGTGGCTTAGGGCTAAAGACAGGTTGCTCACAAACGTGGAAAGGAAAAGACGTCATTTAGTGGAGGCTGATACTTGCAGTAGATGTAAAGGTCAGGCTGAAACTATCTACCATACTCTTAGAGATTATGCGAAGAGCAATAAGGTGTGGAGGGAAGTTCTTCCGGGCTATTTGCTTCCTAAATTCTTAGCCTATCCTGGTTAGGATTGGTTCATTGATGGAATTAAAGGATTATTATTGCCTGAGATTGAGCATGGTGCTATTCTCTTTGCTGTTGTTTGTCACCAGCTGTGGCAGTGGAGGAATGCAGATATCTTTAGAGAATGAGCAATTATCTTTCCTAATTTACTTGCCTTTTTTTCTAAAAAAATTAATACTATTATTAATAACTTTAACGAGGAGGGATTACCTAATACTTGCCAGAGGAAGGTGGTTCAATTATTGGGTTGGAACAGACATGGGGATGGGACTGTGAAGTTAAATACCGATGGCTCATGTCTGGCAGATGGAACGATCGCGACTGGTGGAGTCTTGAGAGACGCTGGAGGTGCTTGGGTGTCTGACTTTGCTCAGAACCTAGGAGTGGGATCTTCCTTCACCGCTGAGCTCTGGGGAATTTTCTCTGGGCTTAAGCTCGCTAAGAACCTGGGTTTAAAAAGGCTGCTTGTGGAATCCAATAACCTGGAAGCAATTAAAATTATCTCTAATAATAAGTCTTTATGTTTGGGCAGTCAGAATTTACTAAAAGGGATCAAAAGGTTGTGTTATTCCTTCGACTCCATCATTTTTGGGCATGTCTTCAGAGAGCAGAACAGGGTTGCTGACCGCCTTGCTGCTGAGGGCCAGGTGAGGATGCTTGGTGTCTCTACCTTCTCATCGCCTCCGGACTTCCTTTATTCTTTGCTTTCTGCTGATCAAGTTGGGGTTAGCTTTCCCAGGCTAATCCGGGGTTAATTTTTTTGGCTTTTTGTATTTTTCTTTCTTTGCCTACAAAAAAAAAAGTAAATGGAAGTTTGTAAAAGATGAAATTTAAATATAGCTGAAGTCAATTTGTGTTTCATGCCAGAACAACAAAGAAATAGAGACAATCTATTTTAAGGTGTTAGTTTGGGATTGATCGAAGAGTTTAGCATAAATTGGAGAACTTATTGTTGGTTTGTGTAGTTTAGGTAGGGTTATAAACGAGCGGAGCTGAGCTTTAGCTTGCTCAGACTCGGTTTGTTAGAAAATTGACGAGCTCAAACTCAATATTTTGTTCGTGAGCAGCTCACAAGCTGTTCGCGAGCTTGTTTACGAGGTTGTTCACGAGTTTTGCTCGCGAGAAGCTCATTAATTTAGTTCATGAACTTTGCTCGTAAACAACTCATTAATTATGTTCATTAATTATATTGATTTAAAATTTTTTTAACACAAAATTACGTAGTTTTGAAATCTATAAAACTACGTTGTTTTATATTTCACCCTTTCTAGAAATGTTATTATTAAAAAAATAATTGACCCAAGCATACTCACGAGCATGTTCATGAACATATATCGAGCTTGTTCAACCTGTAATCGAGCCTGTTCGCGAGCTTCATCATGCTCAAACTCGTTTACAAATTGAGCCAAATACGGTCGAGCTTTTATCGAACCGAACAACAAGCCATTCATGAGTGGCTCAGCTCATACACTGGCCAAATGGGATGTATGCCTTCTCAATAACATTGTTTTCTCAATCTTATCTGTCTCCGATAACCGACTTCCAACTCCTTCATCATTAGGAGGTCGCGCCATTTCAACATTTTATCTGAGTCGAACCATTTCGATAGCTTGACTGATTCCCATTTCCCAAAGTGTAGACCCTTTGATAAGACTCGTCGAGAAAGATCGAGCTTGGAGCCTCCGGGTACTACTTGTTAGTGTAATTTAAATTCTCAATTTTTAACTGCTCTTTGATTCAATATTTTCATTTTTATGAGAATAGTTATAAAAGTGATTTAGAGTGTTTATGGGCGTGAATATCTAATTGAATCAATTAGAATGATATGCTTTGCTTAAGCATGATCTGGGTCAACCTATTCAACCCAATAATCCCAATAAAGGGAGTGTGAAGAGAATTTAAGCTACACCACGCTTTTTCGAAGGTTTGTCTTCCTGTCAATGTTGCACGAAACGGAAACGGTAACGTGAAATGAAACAAATAGGGATACTAGGAAACAACGTTATTTCTAAGGAAAATTAGCTGGTAAGAAAATTGTAAAAAACGTTAGGCGCTAGTTGGGCAGATAAGGTCCTTGGAAATTAATCGAATTTATATTTTTGTACTTTTTTATTTGGTAATCATCAAATTGTTATATAAATTTATTTAAAAGATGTATTATACTAGTTAAAACTAATAATATAAAATTATTTAATGTAAGAAAAACACGTATAATTATAACATATATCGTTACAAATGTGCAAACATCAACATTCCAACAACAATATCATTGAAACAACTCAATAGTGTATTATAATAAAGAAAAAAATAAATTCACAATAAAAAAACGTTTTAGTTCATCGTCACTTAGGCAGTCTAGACATAGCCTAGACAGCTAAAACTCGCCTAGTGACAAAAAAAGGCCTAAACGAACTAATCGAAGAAAATCGAGGTGGATTCTCGATTTCGAGCGCCTGGGCAGTCCAGGCGGCCTTGATTTTGAACAGTGGCTAGTAAACGGTAGTAGAAACGAAAACAGACATGTAACGCGAAAACGCTAATGAAGAAATGTTTATGTACAACATAGCTTCCTTGATATATCAAGAAATAGTCTCATTATTATAAACAATAAAAGTGATTGTTTGATTCATATTCTTAGAGTTGTGATTCAAATGAGCGAGTCGACTTGGAAGAAGAAAATTGAGATAACGAAGAGCATGAAATTGAGTGAGATCATAGTTTTGAAACTCACAAGGTGCACTAAGGCACAAAAGGGTCTTGAAGCCTAGGCGCAAGGCTCCGCCGCGCGCCCGAAAGACACAAGGCACACAAAATAGCGTATAAAATTACCAATAATAATATTTAACATTACTAAACTAGCACAAATAGTTAAATAATAATGATTTTAATCATAAAATGCATGAGATTTAAATAAAAAAATAAAATACATGAGATTTAAATCTAAGAGAAAATTAATAATAAAAATTAAATTTGAATTGAAGACCGAAGTTCAACTTCAGTTAAATATTAAGTTACTAACTAATAGAATAATAATAACTACTTTTCCTCAACCAAGACTTATAAAGTCTTTAGTGTTTATAGTACTATTCATCATCATCACCATCAACTACTTTTGCGGTTTTTCCTTCAGGGTCATAGCTGTTGCTCTTTTATTTCCTAATACAACACGAGCCTTTAAACCTAAAGTTTTCCTATAGCTATGTGATGTGAATCTCAAAGGCACGAACCTAAGGACGAATGAAACCTTACAAATCCATTTGATTCCTGTTGGGCCAATTACAAGGTCTCAAACCAAGAACTTCCAAGAAGCATTCAACGGTTTAATGTGGGAAGTTCAGAACATTCCAAATCAAATGTTCTTGACGGAAGAAACTGAGTTTGACTCAATAGTTCAAGCCCTTGTTAGAGAAACTTAGTCTTATTTGTGATGTATAAGGTTGGTCCAAATTGATTTATTTAAAGTGAGTTTGGACAAATATATGTTAGGCATATATTTAACCTATTGGGATTTTTATCTAATTCTGAAATTAATTGGGCCAAATCTTTTTATTAAATGCTTTAGTTAGGCTAAATTGATTAGAATTAGGCCAAGTCTGTTTTTATTAATAGCGTGTAGATAGTTTGTCCTTAGGTTTAGTTTTTTATTGTTTCCTAGTTGGATTAGGATTAGTGTGCTTGCTTTCCTATTTGCTTAAGGATTGTTTTGTATTTAGCCTATTTAAGGGGTGATGGACAAATTGAAAATCACTCATTAATTCATAATATAATTTTATTCACCTTGCAAAATTCTAGCAATCTTTTATTTATTTTGAGAGTTAGTATTTCGGCTTCGACTCTTGAAATATTATTTTGATCATGATTAATCGTCAAGGCTAGGCGTTTGAGAATCAACCTCGTCACAGGTTATTTCATCCAATTCGAAAGGTTGTACAGTTTCATACTGTTTTGATTGTTCGAGTTATTTGTTTGGATTGGTGAACTTATTGTCGCCCTTCTAATTCATTTTTACTGTGTTTATAATCTGAATCACCTATAATACAATTCTGATTTTTATTATCTTTGTGTTTATCGGGTAAATCTAAGTTGAGTCCGATTGTCACAACTGCATAATCGGATTCACATCACTATGATTAAAAGTTAAAAAAAAATCTTAAAAACCCTAATTTTGCCCCAAACTAGGGCTCTTAATGAGAATTTTGCCCCATTAATAGTCCGGTTAAACATTTTTCCCACTGTGGGACTTGTTTAACCGGACTCGAAATCGGAAGACTAGCTTCCGATTTCATTTTGCAAAGAAACCGGAAGACTCTAGCTTCTCAATTTATTATTATTTTTATTATAAAAAATAGAAACCGAAAGGTTGTCTTCCGGTTTCTAATATTAAAATATATATTTTTTAAAAGCTTTTGAAGCTCCACCTCCGCTGTTCCAAAAATTTTAAAGTAAAATTAAAAAAAAGTCTTTCTATCTTTTTTTAAACTTTTAATTTAACTTCAACTTTTAACTATTTATTTTTAAATTCATTAATTAAACATTTCCTTGTAAAATTAGTTAGTAGTAAATATCTAATTCGGTTAAAAATAGTTTATTCTTTAAATGTGAGTTTGAAATTATATTTTTACGGTTTTTACAGTTTCTTTATAATCACAGTTTGAAATCATAAACTTAACCGTAACTTTACGGTTCGAAGTGACAGTTTAAATTACGGTTTTTACAGTTTCTTTATAATTACATTTTGAAATATGTTTTTTGCACTTCGAACATTTAACTGTCACTTCGAACAGTTTAAATTATAAAGAAACTGTAAAAACCGTAATTTAAACTGTAAAAAATATAATTTCAAACTCACATTTAAAAGAATAAAATATTTTTAACCGAATTAGATATTTACTACCAACTAATTTGGCAAGGAAATATTTAATTAATGAATTTAAAAATAAATAGTTAAAGGTTGAAGATAAATTTAAAAATTTTAAAAAATAGAGGGATTCTTAAAAAATTTCCATCAAATTTTTTTGGAAAGCCGAGGTGGAGTATTCAAAGTTTTTAAAAAAATATATATTAAATAGAAACCGTTTCTATTGTTTATATTAAAAATAAAATAAAATTAGAAACTGGAAGATAAGCTTCCGGTTTCTTTGCAATTTGTCTTCCGATTTTAAGTCCGGTTAAACAAGCTCTACAATAGGTAAAATGTTTAATCGGGCTCTCAATGAGGATAAATTCTCATTGAAAGCCCCATTTTAAGGCAAAATCCCAAAAAACCCTCAAAACACCTTAAAACAGCGGCTAAAGATCCTAGGCACGCCTTGACTCAAGGTGCAAGGTAAGACAAGGCGTGCACCTTGCTAACATCGCCCCTCCTAAGATAGAGTTGGGTCCAATGGGAGCCGGCCTAGACGGTCGCCTAACCTCTGATTTAATGGGACCTCCAATCCAAAATATATTTTAATTAGGAAATTTGATTTAAGTGGCTTCCAATTCTAAATATACTAGTCGAAAACCCGTGCGATGCACGGGGTGTGTAACTTTGATATAATTTAGATAAATAAATAAATTGACATATTTACTTTTAAATAATTTTATATCATGCTATGAAATTTTTTTATATTATGTATATTTGAAATTAATATATATTTTTTAATGATAATTCAAATTAAATTAATTTTAAAAATAATTGACTACTTTTTTTATAGAATTTTAACTAAAGATGAATGATTTATTTATTTTTACAAAATTCAATGATTTGTACTTTTTAGTAATTTTAATACATTTTCATATGTCAAATATTTTGTGAAACAATAATAATAAAATAGCAGATTAATTAAGAAATATATTAGAATATAATAAAAAACTAAAAATTGAATTAAACTATAATTAAAATTAAATATTATATTTACGATACAAAAGAATTACAATATAGGTTAAACAAAAATTGAATTAAATTACAATTAAAATTAAATATTATATCTACGATACAAAAGAATTACAATCTATGTTAAAATGGAAGCAACATCAATATATTATTCTATAAACTATTACAATCAATACTTTTCTAATGTTGCATATGAATAAACTTTATCAATTCAATATGTTACATATAAAAAAATAAAATTCGTAAGAATTAGTCACAAATTCATCTTGATGATAATTATTTTGGTTGATGGAATTTCATGATCACCAAGTATTCGAATTCAATTATTCATTCTGCTACAATAACCCAATATATCTAATTGAATCAGTTTAAGATGATGATTTCTCCTATCTTCATCTCGTAATATCTCATCAAGACATTCGATCAATTTGTTCTCCATTCTTTCACTATATAGAATATCAGTCATACTCGCAGATATCACTTATTTGACTTCATTAATATTTTCTAATAATTATATATTCTTGAATTTTGTAAGTAAGAAAAACAAACAAATGAATTGAAAAAAAATGAAGGGACGAAAAAGATAATTAGGAGAGAACCATCTTCCTTTCGGGTTTTTTTTTAAATAAGAGAGAATGTCGAGACATAAGCGTATAAAGAGGAGAGTGAAAATATTTTTTGCCCATTAATTAAACATTTTATTTTTTCTTAATGAAGTATTAAGTCCATAAATTAATTTTAGTTAAATAGAATTAAATCGCAATTGTAACCACTCAGTACAAAAAAAACGTTTTATAATTAATATGTGAAATTAATTATATTAATTAGAATCATTATGCTCAACATTTGAGAATTTGAAGAGATTCAAATAATAATATTTTCTTAATTAATATTTTTCAATAATTTGTCATATGATCATATTTCATTTTTTCATCTGTTAAAAACTCTTGAAATACTAACAATTTTGTACGAACCATAATATAATAGCTAAAAATTATATAAGCCAATGTTGCGAAAGCAATTATCTCAATATCCATAATTAATGTACATTTTTAGGATTTTGAGCATCAAAATTTATTTTTATTTACCTTGATTTTGAATTCGTATCTAGCATAATCTACATTCTTCAAGAATAAACATCTTATCAAACATATTAGACGCTTACAATCTCATTGTCTAGAAAATTGGAAAAAAATATTTTCTTGATAATAATAATAATAATAATATAAAATAATTTATATTGAAATAAACTTCATTGTAAGTATAATATTCCAATATCTCTTTAATATTTTATTTAATATGTCTCAAACTTCAATAAACAACTATCGTGTGAAACTTTATATCTATTTGTACCAAAATGCATAAAAATAAAAAATACAATCCATATCAATTAGCTAAACTCAAACTAAAAAAAAATGAGTGGATTTCAACATGTTCCGAATTAGAAAAATTAATCTAACTTCAATTAAAACTAAAAATTGAGTTCATAAAAAGCCGAAAATCTAAATTTTAGTTAGAGTTAACAATCAAAACGATAACACCTAGGAACATATACTAAAAAAGAATGCAAATATACAAAATCTTTATTTTAGTTATTTTGAAAAATAAATAAATAAAAAAGAAAACATGGATAAGGTAGCGAGAGGTATGGAATCTGGATAACGACAGAAATGGAATTTCATCTCTGAAATATGAAACTATAACAAAATTGTTTAATAAAAATAAAACAAAAGCACAATGGAGAAAGCCAAAAATTGAGTTCATATAAAGCCGAAATCTAAATTTTAGTTAAGAGTTAGCAATCGAAACTATAACACCTAGCAACATATACTAAAAAAGAATACAAATTTACAAAATCTTTATTTTAGTCATTTTGAAAAAAAAAGACAAATAAAAAAGAAAATATGGATAAGGTAGCGAGAGGTATGGAACCTGGGTAACGACAGAAATGAAATTTCATTTCTGAAAAATGAAACTATAACAACTATTGTTTAATAAAAAGAAAACAACAACACAATTGAGAACAAAAATAACTACAACATATGAAAAAAAATCGAATAATTACCTTGAGAAACATAAAAATTTCTTGTAATTTTTGACACTTTTGTGTTTTCTGGTTTTAGTTGTTCATGCATCTTCTATTTCTGTCGGATTTCTTCAATTGAAGCTATCAGTTTGGAAAAAAATACAAATAAAAAAGAAAACATGGATAAGATAGCGAGAGGCATAGAACCTGGGTACAACAGAAATGAATCTGAAAGATAAAACTATAACAACTATTGTTTAATAAAAATAAAACAACAACATAATTGAGAACAAAATAACTACAACATAGGACAAAAATCGAATATTTACCTTCAGAAATATAATACTATCTATCGCGACCAATGAATATAATGGTGGAATACTATCTATCATGCTTTATATAGAAGTTTATTTGTGACTTTTGGATTTCTTTTGCTTTGTGTTTTTTCATCTTCCCGTAACTCTTGCTTTCTTTTATTATTTTAATTAATAGGCTAGTAATTATTTAATATATTATAAATATAAATTTGTTATTTTTAATTAATTAAATATTTTTAATATGATTTTTTACTATGTTGACAACTCATCAAAAAGACCTCTAAAACACTTCTTCTCATTTCTCTCTGCTTCCGTAATTATATATAATATAGATTTCAATTACAATAACTATTTTAGATCTCGATTGTTAAGAATTATGTATATAAATAATTATCACTTCCTATCTGAATTTAATAATAATCTTATATAGAAAATTAAAATATAGTCAATTAAAATTGAATCCAAAATCGACGACAATAGTACATTGTCATTTTTCAATCACTGCATTTAAACAACAACAAGAATAACATAATAGGAGCCTTCCAAAATTAATTGCACTGTTTCTCTCTTAACATCAAGATAAACTATAAAAAAACTTGGTTACTCGATTTGTAAACATAGTCTCGTGGTTAAAAAATTTCAAACAAGGATTATGGTTTGTACATTTTGCACTTAAAGGATTCGTGAGTCAAATTTTCGGTCAAAAAATACTTGTAACTTAGCTAATTTGTAAAATCAAGCCTTATATATGGGGTTAATTTGCAAAATTAGACGTTTTAATTTCTCCAAATCGCTCCCTTTTGGATAAATAGCCACGATGATAAATTTTGACAGAATATCTGAATTTGCAAATTGCACAAACCTGGCGTAAGAAGACAAATCTGGCATAAGAAGACAAACCTGGCTCCTGTCTAAAACAGAAGACAAGATTGGCCTGCAGCTCTGAAAGCTGACCAAGTGATGACGAAAGGAGACCATTTCCCCACAACGGCTATGTCAGAATTCAAATCATTGGTGCCCCCAAACATCACTATAAAAAGGCCAATTCATCACTTGGATCACACATAAGATATACAGAAAGACAAGCAAATCTACACCAAGTCAATTCATTTGCAAAATCCAAAATAGAAGTTGTCTGAAAAGAAAAAGCAAGCTCTTACACTAAACTCCAATCATTGTGTAAAAGTCTAGAGTGATTTTATTCATATAAAGTGTTCTCCACTAAGTGAGAACAAATCTTGTATCATTTGTAAAAGGTTAGAAAAGCTGAGTACTCGGTTATAGTACTCAGTGGTAGAGAGAGGCTGAGTACTCGGTTATAGTATTCAGTGGTTGATAGGATTGAGTAGACGAATAGAGGACGGTACTCTTGCATACTCAGTTGCTATTGTAAAAGGTTTGTGCTCTACTTTTAAAGAGCTCAGTAGAGGATTGAAAAAGCTCAGAAGGATTCCGGGGACTGGACGTAGGCGGAGAGGCCGAACCAGGATAAGTCTACTGAGTAACTTCCAACCCTTTCTCTAGATATATTTATGTATGTGTTGCTTACTTAACATTGCTCAGTAAAATAATCTGTACACGCTGAAGTTGGGTAATCTGAGTGCTGAGTTGGAAATCGACTTAAGTGTTGCCTCCCAACTCACAACTGAAACAGCTCTAGTTAGTAAATTGACTAAAGCTGTCTCAAAACACACTCAGTGGCGCTGACTTAAAAACTGAGTAAAAGTATTAAAATAATACTATCACGTTACACGGGACCAACAACTGCTTCATATTCCTTGCTTACTTGCTTATATTATAATTCCCAACGTACCTACTCATATGGTAGCGTACCTGGTTATTTTCTTCTTATTCTTCCGGTGCTCACTAGTTTCCTGCTCCTTGTTTAGCTGCTTACACTATTATTCTTGAGTTACATACTTCTGTACCTGTTGACATTCTTCTTTTTCTTCTACTCCTCCTCACCACTTCAGACTCATTGCTTACCTGCTTACATTATTATTCCTAACTTAGCTTCTACTTACTCGCTTGTGTACCTGGTTATATTTTTCTTCTTTTGCTACTCATCGCTTCCCACTTCTTGCTTACCTACTTATTTTATTATTCCTAGCACACATATTTGCGTACCTGATCACATAGAAAGGGAAAGATATATTATAAGTAAATGGAAGTTTGTAAAAGATGATTTTTTTTATATGAAAATACCATATTTCTTTCTATTAAATCACAAAGTACAAATACAGCACGATAAAACTTCTCACCCATACAGGCTACAGCTAGTATAAGATCCATAAAGAGCAAGAAAAAGACTACAAATAGCAATAAAAACCATAAAAGGTACATATATAATAAAATAGAAATTATATACTCCTCGTAAGTCGAATCCCATTGAAAAACGGTTGTAATCCATTCTTCATCATTTAGCTTCTTCCGGACATTCGGATCTGAGTCCTTTCTTTTTTTTGCAAACACGCAGATCTATAGATCTGCGGACAAGATGAACATTTTCCGCTCTTGCTAATACCGAAAAAAGAATAAACGATAAAAGTATAGCTAATAGGTGTAGATCTGACGGAAAAGAGATTTGAGAAAGTATATAGACTTCAAACTAAGAAGAAAAGATAAATCTGAAGGTAAAAAACAAAGACTAAAACATAAATGGGAGGAGGAAGAAGGAAGACAAGCTTTCTCCTTCCTCCTTCCTCCTCTAAGGGGACCTGAACAGAAAGGAAGAACCGAAACGGTAACGGTGGTGGCGAAAAGTTTGAGAAGAATAGCAAAGGAGAAGAAGAAAGTGTACAAAGAAGAAGGAGCCTCTCTCTCTCTCGACCCCAAAACTTAAGCCTGCTTGTAGGCTACTTGTAGGGTAGTCTGCCCAACACAGTTGACCCAAAACTTAGACTGCTTGTATGGTAGAGTTGGTAAAAGATGAAATTTAAATATAGCTAAAGTCAATTTATGTTTCATGCCAGTACAACAAAGACAATATATTTTAAGGTGTCATTTTGGGATTGATTGGAGAGTTTAGGATAAATTGGAGAACTCATTGTTGATTTATAGTTTAGGTAGGGTCATAAACAAGCCGAGGTGAGCTTTAGCCTGCTTAGACTCAGCTTGTTAGAAAATTGACGAGCTCAAACTCAACATTCTGTTCGTGAGCTGTTCGCGAGCTTGTTTACGAGGCTGTTCACAAGTTTTGCTCGCGAGCAGCTAATTGATTCAGTTCATGAACTTCGTTTGTACTCATTAATTATGTTCATTAATTATATTGATTTGAAATTTCTTTATCACAAAACTACGTAGTTTTCAAATCTATAAAAGTTTACACAAAACTACGTTGTTTTATATTTCTCCCTTTATAGAAATATTATTATTAAAAAAATAATTGAACCAAGCATACTCACGAGCATGTTCATGAACATTATATCGAGCTTGTTTATGAACCTATAATCAAGCCTGCTCGCGAGTTTTTCCATGCTCAAACTCGTTTACAAATTGAGCCAAACACGGTCGAGCTTTTATCGAACCGAACACCAAACCGCTTATGAGTGGCTCGGCTCATACGCGGGCCAAATGGGATTTATGCATTCTCAATAACATCGTTTTCTCAATCTTCTCCGTCTCTGATAATCGACTTCCGACTCCTTCATCACCATGAGGTCGTGCTATTTCAGCATTTTATCTGAGTCGAACCATTTCGATGGCTTGACCGATTCCTACTTCCCAAAGCGTAGACCCTTTGATAAGCCTCGTTAGAAAAGATCGAGCTTGGAGCCTCCTCGTACTACTTATTAAGTGTAATTTAAATTCTCAATTTTTAACTGCTCTTTCGTTCAATATTTTCTTTTTTACCAGAATAGTTATGAAAGTGATTTAGAGTTTTGCGGATGTGAATATCTAATTGAATCAATTAGGACGATATGCTTTTCTTAAGCATCAACTGGGTCAACCTATTCAACCAAATAATTTGAATAAAGGGATTGTGAAGAGAATTTAAGCTACACCACGCTTTTGTGAAGGTTTGTCTTCCTGACTATGTTGCACGGAAAATTAGCTAATAAGAAGGTTGTAAAAAATGTTAGGCTTTAGTTGGACGGATAGAGTTCTTGAGGATTAATCGGGGATTAATCGGATTTGTATTTTTTATTTGGTAATCATCACATTGTTATATAAATTTTAGGGTAAATGATTTATAGTCCCCACCTTTTTACGTAATACATTGTTTAGTCCCCCTATTTTGAAAAACACATTATAAGATCCTTATGTTTTGCCAATATTAACCCTTTGGTCCTTTTGTCTATTATTTTTAGATTTTTAACCGAACATATCTTAGCTTTCAGGACAAACATAGTACAATACAAAATGACCATGTTACTCTGTTATTTTCTATCTGTCTATTTATACCAAATATAACGGTTAAAAATCTAAAAAAATAGACAAAAGGACCAATGGGTTAATATTGACAAAAGATAGGGACCTTATAATGTGTTTTTCAAAATAGGGGAACTAAACAGTGTGTTAGGTAAAAAGTGAGGGACTAATAAATTATTTATCCTAAATTTTATCATGAAACCAATTGAACTAAAAGCTCAACCTGATAGTTAAAAGTTGCTCTGATACCATGTCTTGAAACCATTTGAACTAAAAGTTCAAGCTAATATTTAAAGGTTCATTTCATATTAATATCTGACAAATTCAATTAAAATATGTATTATACTAGCTAAAAATAATAATATAAAATTATTTAATTTAGAAAAACACGTATGTTGGAGATTTTATGTGAAATGGCTTTTTAGCCATTCCCTTTCTTTTCATAACTTTTTGTATCCCACATGGGAAACTTGTGAGTTAGTTGAAGGGTTTATATTGGGTTGGGCCTTATGAGGTATTAAATTGTGTTTAGTGGGTTTTACAAAATATACCACATGCGCATGCTCGTTCGTTCGTGCGCCCGCCCCACAAAGACTCACATAAATAAGCAGAACCAGAAGAACTTGCATTATTTCCAACAGAGTTAACATAAACAGTGTTCATAATAAAAAAGTCCATCACCTAGGTACCCTTTCCTTATAAAGGTCTCATTCTTAGTAAGAATCACCTTATCAGCCTCAAAAGTAATTTTTAAACCAGCCTTATTCAATAAACTACCAGAGATAAGATTCCTACGAAGGGAAGGCACCTACAAATCATTATTCAATGACAAACTTTTTCCAAAAGTTAATTTAAGTAAGACTGTTCCTTTACCAATAACACTAGCAGTTGCGGTGTTACCCATGTAGATGCATTCTCCATCAGTAGCATCCTCAAAGTGATGAAACAGCTCCTGATTCGAACATAAGTGTCTGGTAGCTCTAGTGTCCAGCACCCAGTCAGTTTTGTTTTCCACCAAATTCGATTCTACAACCACAGCAGCAATGATTTCACCATTCTCCACTAGATTGGATTGTATGGTAGGCTTTGTGTTTGCATTTTGATTAGAATTTTGTTGGTTCTTCCTTTGGAAACATTGAAATGCCTTGTGCCTGGGTTTTCCACACACAAAGCATTCAACCTTTCACTTTTGGACCTTTCCATGTTTGAAAGACTTATTTTGTTTAAAGCCTTTGTGGGACTTATTCGCATGTCCTTTTGATCTGTCTTTTGGAATCACAGCAGATTCAACAACATTAGCATTAATAGAAACTGAAATAGAGGAAAGTTTCTTATCTTTCATTTTGTTTGCTTCTTCAGTTCGCATATGACTAACATGCTCTTGGAAACTGAAATCTTTCTTTTTGTGCTTCAGGTGGTTTCTGAAGTCACTACGGGAAGGAGGAAACTTCTCCAGCGGAACGTTGGCTTGAAGCATATCACACATATTCATCCCCTCACTGAGAACTTCAGCAATAAGGTTCTCATATTCATGAATCTGGTCAATGATGGGTTTTTTTTATCAACCATCTGATAATGTAGCCACCTGCCAACAACATACTTACTTTTTCCAGCATCATCAGATCCATACTTATCTTTTAATGAAACCCAAATTTCTTTCGTAGACTTTTTGTTTACAAATATATCAAACAGTGGGTTCGACATATGATTAAGGAGATGACCTCTAACTGTTTTGTTATCCTTTTCATACTTAGCAGACTGGTTATCATATTGTTGAACAATAAGTGACATAACAGGACCTTTTGGGTCGATAGGGGGATCAGAAAAAACAACATAATCAAGGTCTAGTTGTTTAAAAAATATAAGTATTTTCTGAGACCATCTTTTGTAGTTGAGACCGTCTAAGGGCTCTATTCTAGAGAGATCGGGAATGTTCTTTGAAATTAGAGTCGATATGTTGACAGATAGAAAATTTAATCATTTTCAAATTGTAGACATGTCGTAAATATACTAAGTAGATATACTCATAATCCAAATGATGAACATTGGAATGCACTTCGTCATTTACTTCAATACTTGAAAGGTAACATGAATTTTAATTTGCATTTTAATAACTTTCCTGCTGTTTTAGAAGGATATTGTGATGCAAATTGGGTATCTAATAATGATTTGGTGTGCTCCACTAATGGTTATGTTTTTGTTTTGGGTGGTGGTGCCGTTTCTTGGAGATCATGTAAACAAACTTGTATTGCATGCTCAACCATAGAATCAGAATTTATAGCACTTGAACTAGCTAGTCAAGAAGCAGATTGGTTGAGAAGTTTATTGGCAGATGTTCCATCGTGGGGGAGATCTAATGCACCTATCTCACTTCATTGTGATTCTCAGGCAGTCATAGGTACTGTAAAAAACAGTGTCTATAACGGAAAGAAAAGACACATTCGCATTAGACATAGTGCAATAAGACAACTCTTAAAGAATAAAGTAATTGCCTTAGATTATGTGAGATCGGAAAAGAATCTAGCTGATCCATTCACCAAGGGGTTACCTAGAAGAGTTGTTTTAGAAACGTCGAGGGGAATGGGCCTAAAGCCCACTGATTAAAGAAAGTACGGCGGATACCATACGTGGTCAAACGAAACCATACTATCTTTTTTATACACTATATTTTACCCATTCCTATGACATATGGTAGTGTGTGTATAATCCATAGTCCGCTGTGTGGTGGTTCATTTATATGAACTTGATGGATGCTCTTTTTGAGGTTGAGTTATGAGAAACTCTTAATGGTCTCTTATAGAGACCACCTACATGTGTGGGAAGGTGGGTCACCTTCTATGAAAGACCTTGGGCTGTCTTTCTAGAGCACTCATGAGATCCAAAGTGTGCGCATGGCCATTAAAGGCACTATTGTTTTTATCGCGAAACAGCAAAATTTTGTTTAAAGGTTTTCTTTACGTGTTGTGAGGGTCACAGTTAGAGTTGTAGAAGTTCAAGAGCAATTCACTTCTAAAACTATAACATGTTGCCTCACATCACTATGTATCAATTCAATCGGAAGATATTGATACTTAAGTTTTTGAAATCTGTAACTTATTGCCCAGAAAAGATTTATTATTTTTCTTAAAACTGTTTTGCTATAACCCCATTTGTGGGGGATTGTTGGAGATTTTATGTGAAATGGTTTTTTAACCATTGCCTTTCTTTTCATAACTTTTTGTATCCCACATGGGAAACTTGTGAGTTATTTGAAGGGTTTATATTGGGTTGGGCCTTATGAGGTATTAAATTGTGTTTAGTGGGTTTTATAAAATATACCACAAGCGCGCGCTCGTTTGTTCGCGCACCCGACCCGACCCGACCCGACTGGACTCGGTTTTTATTTGGCTATTAAATATTTTATTTCTTTTTTACTAATTCTCAAAGAGTTGATGTTTTATCTCCACTATCCCTATTTTTATTCAACAAACAACGGTTTTCTCTCACAAACGTTGTCCACTACAACGCTCGTTTTTCAAACTAAAATAAAATCGTTTTTCAAACTAAAATAAAATCGTTTTTCAAACTAAAATAAAAGGCAATCGATGGCAGCTCTGAACTCAAGGTTTTCCCGATTCTCTGATTTTGTTCTCAAATATTATTTCTTCTCTGGGAATTACATTTTCGTTGTTCCAAAGCTTTGCCCTAGAATCCACTAGGTCGATGCTTGCTGTGTAAACCTTGGTTGACGATCGGACTTCCAGATTGCACCAGTGTCTGCAGTAATCGTTTTCAACTCAGTGGTTTTATCCACGACACAACAATTCCATTACGATAAGTTGTTTTGTTCGCTCTTTTGTTTCTACAATGTATAATTGTAACACATATCTTTAAAAATGTGCAAACATCAATATTCCAACAACAATATTATCGAAACAAATCAAAAGTGAATTATAATAAAGCAAAAAAATAAATTAACAAAAAAAATGCGTTATTTCATCGTTGCTTAGACAGTCTAGGCAGAGCCCAAACGGCTAAAACTCGACTAATGGCCAAACACATAGAGGGACTAATCGGAGAAAATCGAGGTGGATTCTCGATTTCGAGTGCCTAAGCGGTCTAGGCGGCCTTGATTTTGAACATTGGCTAATAAACGGTAGTGGAAACGGAAACAAACATGAAATACGAAAACGCTAATGAAAAAATGTTTATGTACAACATAGCTTCCTTGATATATTAAGAAATGGTATCATTATTATAAACAATGAAAGTGATTGTTTGATTCATATTCTTAGAGTTGTGATTCAAATGAGTGAGTCGATTTGGAAGAAGAAAATTGAGATAACGAAGAGCATGGAATTCAGTGAGATTATATTTTTGAAACTCGAAAGGCGCACTACGGCGCAAGGCTTAGGTGTGCACCCGAGAGACACAAGGCGCACAAAAAAATGACATATAAAATTATAAATAACAACATTTAACATTATTAAACTAACACAAATAGTCAAATAATAATGATTTTAATCATAAAATGCATGAGATTTAAATCTAAGAAAAAATTAATAATAAAAATGAAATCTAAATTGAAGACCGAAGTTCAACTTCAGCTAAATACTAAGTTACTAATTAATAGTATAATAATAACTACTTTTGCATTTTTTCCTTCAGAGTCGTAGCTGGTGTTCTTTTATTTCTTTTCTAATTTAATATGAGCCTTTAAACATAAAGTTTCCTATAACTATGATTAAAAGTTGAAAAAAAACACCCCTAAGCCCCCCCCCCCCCCCACCCCACACCACCAAAACACCTTAAAACAGCACCTACAGAGCCTGGGCACGCCTTGACTCGAGGCGCAAGGTAAGACAATGCATGCACCTTGCTGACATCGCCCCGCCTAAGACAGAGCTGCCCTAGGCGGTCGCCTAGGGTCTCTAATTTAAGGAGGCCTCCAATTCAAAATATATTTTAATTAGGACATCTGATTTAAGGGGCTTCCAATTCTAAATATATTTCAATTACAATAATTATTTTAGATCTCAATTTTTAATAATTATATATATATATATATATATATATAATTATTATTCCCTATATGGATTTAATAGTAATCTTATATAGAAAGTTAAAATATAGACAACTAAAACTGAATCCAAAATCGACGACAATAATATATATTGTCATTTTTCAACCATTGCATCTCAACAAAAATAGCACAATAGAAGCCTTCCAAAATTTATTGCATAGTTTCTCTCGTAACACCATTACTCGATTTGCAAACATAGTCTTGCGGTTAAAAATTTGCAAACAAGGACTATGGTTTGTACAATTTGTAATTAAAGAATTTGTGAGTCAAATTTTTGGTCAAAAAATACTTGTGGCTTAGCTAATTTGTAAAATCAAGTCTTATATATTGAGGTAATTTGCAAAATTAGACGTCTTAATTTCTCCAAATCTATCCCTTTTGGATAAATACCCACGATGACAAATTTTGAGGAAATATCTGAGTTTGCAAAGTGCACAAACTACATATCTATGTTTGCAAGTTTTTAAACCACATGACTGTGTTCGCAAAAAAAAATCAAATCACATGTCTTTTTTTTTACTTTACCCTAACAATGATACAACTGCCAATTGCTTCGTTCTTTACAAATTGTTCCAAACTTTGATCTTTATTTGTTTTGTTCGTTTTGTAGAAAATTAATTAAATTTTAATTTATAAAAAATAGAATATAATTAGGGGGTCTAGGCTCTCTAAAATATTGGAGTCTCTCTTGACTTAAGACCTATTGAGACGCTAACCTCTGTACCTTGAGTCAGGCGTGCCTTTACAACTACGAATGAGATGGAGATTTTGAAAGCTTTCAAAGTTTGTCCATGTCTTTTAACTGGTTCAGAGGAGAAACTTAGGGATAAAATGGATTTCTATGTGAATACTATAAAACTGGAGATGTCAGACGGACCAATTTGTTCATGTTCACATGTCGTTTTAAACATTTTTTAACCATATGCTAAATGAAAAAATTTATCCTTATTATTTTTATATAATAATAATGTTTTTACAAAATGAAACACCAAAATACTTTAACTTGATTTTTGATATAATAAATATAATAAAAATAATAAAATTAGTTATCGTATAATAATAATATTAAATTATCAATTAAATAGAAAACGCTATGACCAAGAAAGGAGAAAGAGGCGACGTGGGGCGATCTAGGGTTAAGGAGATGGGGGCGGCCGGACGGCGCTCAGGATGGGGAGTCGGGCGGCTGGATCGGCCAAGGGAGGCGAGCTTGGGCAGGGCAGTAGCTTATCGGGGGACGAAGGATGTGGGGCGGATCTAGGCAGTGACAGGCGTCGTGAGCGATCTCAGGATCGCGGTCGGCCGACTTTTTAGATGAGACGGGGCTGAGTCTGGCGCCTGTCCCGGGATGCGCTGGGGAGGGGAGGTTGGAGAGTCCGCGGGAATGGTGGGAGGTGGATGCCGAGATCCGATTAGCATGGGATGGGAAAAGATCGAGGTGCGGGGTGCCGAGGAGTAGCAAGGGAGAGATGGCGAGATGCTTGGGGGATGGGGGCGAGATGCGCCCTGTTGCGGAGGGAGACGCGGCCCGCTCCGCGCCGGTCTGCGTGTAGATTGTCTCTGCGGCGATGGGGGATGCCGCGGCTATTGTGCATCCATCCGGGGCTGCTGCCCAGCCAGTTTTGTCGGCTGCTACCCATGGACCTAGGGCTGTTTGTGAGGCGGAGTTGATCCCGGGGGCCATATCTTTGACCCAGGGGGCTGTGGACCTAAATACAATATACCCTAACTCTAATCCAGTTTCTTGTAAACCGGTTGATATGGTAAATAATCTTACTGTGGAAAATGATATGGGGAAAGTCTCCTGGAGAGATAAGGTGTTAGGGGTTGTTGAGGAGGAACCTATGCTGGAGGATGATACAATCGAGGAGGGGTCTGAGGATCTTTTCTCTGACTCTGATGCTGAAGATGGAGATCTTGATGATCCACTGTGCCCAGTGATCCGTCTGTCCTTTGATGATAAGCGATTCCTTAGATCGAAGTGGAAGTTAGCCTTAATAGTCACAGTCCTTGGTAAAAAGATTAGTTTCAATTACTTTGCCTAGAGGATTCAGGCACAATGGGCGAAGAAGGGAAAAGTTACCATTACAGACATTGAAAATGATTATTATGTAATCAAATTTACAAGAGCTGAGGATTTCAACGCTGTTGTTAATGGATGACCTTACATTATTTCCAATCATGTGTTGGCATTGAGGCCATGGGTCCCAAATTTCAATCCTCATGATTGCTCTGTGAACAGGATCCTTACTTGGGTTAGATTCCCAGGTCTTCCTATTGAATACTACAATGAAAGGTTCTTGAATAAGATTGGTGGCCTGGCTGGGAAGGTTCACCATGTTGATAAGAGTTGGGGCAGTAAGGGGCAAGTTTGCCAGGGTTTGTATTGACATTGATCCCGTTAAGCCTCTTCTATCCAAATTCTGTGTTCAGAATAAAGTCTTTCATATTGAATATGAAGGCCTACACAATATCTGATATGAGTGTGGCATGTTTGGCCATACCTATGATGGATGTCCTTAAAAGAGGAAGGTGGTGGAGGAGAGGGAAGCTCCTACCATAGGTAGAGTTGTCGAGAATCAAGGTGATGGAAGGAATTTTGGCCCATGGATGCTTGCCAAAAGGTCGAATAGAAGGAAGCCACATGCTAATGTTGTTAGGAGTCATTCTCCAGATATCAATAAAGAGATGACCTCTCTCCATATTGCTTTTGAGACAAAGGTCAGGGTTCCTGATAGCAAAAAGGGTGGTGTTGCTGGTGAGGGCTCAGCTTCTGGTTCAGGGTCAAGGTTCGGTGTCTTGTCTATGGAGGAGGGACAGGATGTGGATCCTACTAATGGGCATATGGAGTTAAGCATGCCAGGTCTGGAATCGGCCGAGCCTGCCTCCATTCTAGGTGATTCTATTAATCCCCTTTTTGTCTTTAAAGCTGATGCCAAAGGGAGCTCCCAAACTTTCCCCTCTACAGGGAAAGTGTTGAACAAGGAGGTTAGTATTTTGAATCCTCTTGTTGATGTTCCTATTAGAAAGGCTATGGGAATTAATAAGTTGAATATGAAGAAACCCAAAGCTAAACCTAAAAAGAACCATAATATGTTGGATTATTGGGATAAAAGGGGGCCTTCAGGTACCTCTTCTAGGCTCTCCGAAGCCCCGAATAAATACCTGATCTAGGGTATGGGCTTGTGTCAGTAGTCTTCCTTTCTGATGGACTTCTTTGTTTGGAATGTTAGAGGGGCGGCAAGCAAGGCTACCCGCATCCATGTTAATGATCTTATTAAGCAATTTAATCCCTCTTGTTTTGCTCTTCTGGAGACCAAGGTCAGTGGTTCCAAAGCAGATGAAGTGGTTAGAAAGTTTAAAAACTGGAGTTCTGTCAGATCGGAGGCTACTGGTTGGGCTGGGGGATTTGGCTTTTTTGGAAGCCAGGTCAAGTTAATATTGACATTATCAGTATGGACAGACAATTCATCCATTGTAAGGTTTGTTGCCCTGGTAACAAACCTTTCTTTGTCACCTTTGTGTATGCCGATCCTGTGTTGACTAACCAGAAAAGGCTGTGGGAGATCCTGTATTCTATTAGTACTAGCATGGTGGATGCCTGGATGGTGGCTGGGGACTTTAATGACATTGCCCTTATGAGTGACCAAAGAGGAGGGGGTAATCATTATGTGAACCAGTGCCTTAATCACAAGCAGAGTATGGATTTATGCGGGCTTTCGGACCTGGGGGCCGCTGGTCACAAGTTTACCTGGAAAAGGAATAGCATGTTTGTTCGATTGGACAAGGTTTACGCTAATGTTGCTGCAATCTATAGATTCCCTGAGGTAAATGTGCTCAATCTCCCTTTCCATCATTCTGACCATTGTCCTATCCTCGTTAAGCCGGTTAAATGTAATCGGCTTAAAGGGAATAGACCTTTTAGGTATCTTGTTGCTTGGGATTCTCATCCTGAGTTTAAGAATTTTATCAAAGACAGTTGGCATCCTCACTCTGATGTTCTCCGTGCTGCTGAGGGGTTCAGGAGGAATGTGGAAGGATGGAATAAAAACATCTTTGGCCATATTATCAGAAGGAAAAACAAACTTTTGAGAAGGATGGAAGGCATTCAACGTTGTTTGGAGGTCCGCTTTGACCATAGTCTGAACTGCCATCTCAGATCTCTCCAAAACGAGTTGGAAGCAGTTCTTAGACAGGAAGAGCTTCTTTAGTTCCAGAAATCTAGGAAGGCTTGGATTAAGGATGGGGACCGGAATACCAGGTTCTTCCACCTTTCAACGATTATCAGGAGACAGAGGAATAGGATCGATGCCATCAAAGATTCCAATGGTGTTTGGACTTTTAAGGAAGAAGATATTCGGCGCCTTGCCCTTGATTTCTACAAAGACCTATTTAAAGAGGAAGCGGTGGACTTGATGAGTGCCCACTCTGGGGTCTCCTTTCCTAGGTTGGGGGAGGAAGTTATGAAGGAAGCTTTCCAGCCTATTGACCTGAAAGAAATTGATCTGGCTTTCTCCAGTATCGGTTCTACTAAGGCTCCAGGGATCGATGGCATCCCTGCTAGTTTCTACCATAAACACTGGGATACTGTGAAGGAAGGAATTTACGACTTTGTGTTAGGTGTTTTTGGTGGTTCCAATGATATTAGGCTGGTTAATAAAACCCTCCTAGTTCTGATCCTGAAAGTTGATAAGCCTTCCTCATTTCTTCAGATGAGGCCTATCAGTCTTTGCAATGTGCTTTATAAAGCTATCACTAAGATTGTGGCTAATAGAATCCGGCAGATCCTCCCGGATATTATTAGCCAGAATCAAGGGAGTTTTGTTCCGGGCAGGCAAATGATGGATAATGTTGTTATTGCCCAGGAGATGGTCCACTCCATAAAGATGAAGAAAGGAAGGAAAGGGATCGTGGCTCTCAAACTGGACCTGGAGAAAGCTTATGATCGCTTGAACTGGAGCTTTCTTCTGGATAGTCTGTTTAAAGCTGGTATCCCAGAGAACTGGAGGAAGTTAATTGAGAATTGCATTTCCTCTCCTGTTTTTCAGGTTATGATCAATGGAGATATGTCGGATGAGTTCTCTCCCTCCAGGGGAATTCGCCAAGGAGATCCTATGAGCCCTTTCCTGTTTGTTATTGCTATGGAAAAATTGTCGCACCTGCTCCAAGAGGCGGTGAGCAAGGGAATCCTCCACCCTGTTTCCATCAATAAGCATTGCCCTCCTATTACCCACTTGTTCTTCACTGATGATGTGATGTTGTTCGTTGAGGGTACTGAGGAGCAAATTAGTGTGGTGATGGATATCCTTAATTGCTTCTGTATTGCGTCTAGCCAGAAGATTAATATCCAAAAGTCTCGAATGCTTTGCTCTAAGAACATGGACAATGGCATGTGCAGAAGGCTTAGTGATCTCTCCGGTATCCCCCTTACTCAGTCTTTGGGAAAGTATCTTGGGGTTCCTCTTCATAGTGACAGGGTCTCCAAAGCCTCTTTTAAAGATACTCTGGATAAAACTAACAGTTTGTGTGCTAGTTGGAAAGCCAATTCTCTTTCCCGCAGGCCATCTCACTTTAATCCAGTCTGTCAACTGCGCGGCTCCGAACCATATCATGCAAGCCTGTAGACTCCCTGAGCCGGTTCTCAACGAGCTTGATAAGATCAACCAGCGTTTCCTTTGGGGAGAGTCTGGGGAAGGGAGAAAGATTCACCTGGTCCCTTGGAAGGAGGTCTGCCAGCCGAAAAGCAGGGGGGGTCTTGGCATCAGACAAGCTAAAGACAACAATAAAGTCCTTTTAATGAAGCTTCTCTGGAGAATGTGGTAATGCCCTTCCTCTCTTTGGGTTCGTCTTCTCTGTGGTAAGTATCGGAAAGATAAAATTTTTGGTGGCCCAAAGGAGAGAGTTGTCAGTTGTTCCTTCCTCTGGAAAGGGCTTAGCGCTGTGTTCGCTGAGTTCTGCACGGGGGTTGGCCTGGAGGTGGGAAATGGTCAATCCATCAGTTTCTGGTTTGATAGTTGGATTGGTGACAAGCCGCTTATAGAAGTGTGTAGCTCCTCCCCGCCTAGTTACATCCGTTGCTGGAAAATTGCCGATGTGGTGAACTCGGAGGGTGACTGGATCTGGTCAAAGTTTGATACCTTCTTTAACCTGGAGACCCTCCTTCAAATTAGAGGAGTTAAGATTAGTAATCAAGAGGAAGACAAGGACAGGCATTGTTGGGCCCTGACCAACAATGGCGCTTATTCTTGTAAATCTACCTATGAAGCCTTTACCCCTAACAGGGCCGATCCTCCCTCGGATATTTGGAAATCCATTTGGGCCCTTAAAATCCCTTACCGTATTAGGAGTTTCCTTTGGCTGGGAGTCAAGAACAGGCTGCTCACTAACTCGGATAGGCACAGACGGCACTTGGCGGATTCAGGGGCCTGCAGTAGATGCAGAGGCCATGTTGAAACCTTGTGCCATGCTCTGAGGGATTGCCCCAAGAGTAAAGAGGTGTGGAAAAAGGTTCTCCCTCACCATTCTCTCCATTCCTTCATGGCTCATTCTGAGGTTGACTGGTTCTCTGATGTAGCTAGTGGGAAGTTATTGGCCAACATGGAGCATGGTGATATTTTCTTTGCTATCATCTGTCACCAAATTTGGAAGTGGAGGAACGAGAAGATCTTTGCTGATAAAACTGTCCTTATTCCTGATTTACTTGATTTCTTCTCGAAAAAGCTCTCTATTATTACTGAGAGGTCCATCTTGTTGGTTGGAGTAAACCAAGAGAAGGGGTAGTGAAGCTGAATACGGATGGTTCCTGCCTTAGCAATGGCAAGATTGCTGCCGGAGGAGTTCTTCGTGATGCGGGTGGCGCCTGGCTGGCCGGTTTCACCCATAACCTGGGGATGGGTTCTTCCTTTTCGGCGAAACTTTGGGGTATCCTCTCAGGTATCAAGCTTGCTATTAGCCTGGGGGTTAGGAGGTTATCTGTGGAATCTGAAAACTTGGAGGTGATCAACAGGATTTCAGATAACCAGGCTATTTGTCTTAACAGCCAGAATCTTATCAAAGCCATTTTAAGGCTTCACCCTTCCTTCGAGTTCTTAAAGTTCAACCACATCTACAGGGAACAGAACCGGGTTGCGGATCGCTTGGCGGCAACTGGGCATGAGGGGATGTTAGGTGTTTCTACCCTTTCTGTTCCTCCCATCTTTCTCTCGTCTCTTCTGTTAGAGGATAGGATTGGGGTCAGCCTTCCTAGGTTGATCCCGGGTTAGGTTTTCTTGTTTGTTTGTTTTCTTTTCCTTCCCCTACCAAAATAATAATAATAATAATAATAAATGAATCCCTTAAAACTATTAAATAGTGAGATTTTAAATATTTCCTTAATAAATTAACATTCATTTAATTTTTTATATAAGAAATAATAATAAAAAAACTTTAATTAGATAATTATATAATAAAAAAAGTTGGGCCCTTAAATTTGGGGCCTATGCGGAGGAGCTTTTGTACTCCCTCATCCTACTCCCTTGTATGTTGGTTAGGGACAAATATGTTGATCCACTCAAAGGTGAAGTGTCTGTTATGTTGCACAGACACTTCTAGTTCATGGGAGTAGGAGAAAGGAGTACAAAAAGCTCACCGCAGAGGGGCACAATTTTTTTTATTATATAATATCTAACTAAATTATTTTTAGGGTTAATTATAAATAATTACCATGTGGTTTGGCCGATTTGCAGACCGGTACCTGTGGTATTTTTTTTGCAAACATAACCATGTGTTTGTAAAATTTTACATGTATTTTTACTTTGCCAAATTTGACCGATAACGACATCAAAATGAAAATTTTCAAGAATTAAAATTATTTAGTATCATATATACTATGGATCCATATTTTTAATTTTTCAAAATCATCATTCATGGAGTTTTCTCTCTCTAAACATTATTTTTCCCTCTCATAAAAAACAACACCTAAATGACCTCAAATCTAAAAAATTGAAAAATTAAAGTTGCTTAAAATATCATTTAACTCTTGAATTTTTTTATTTTGATGTCGTTATCGATCAAATTCTAACAAAGTGAACTCAAATGCAAATTTTTACAAATCATAGGGTTGCGTTTGCAAAAAAAAAATCACAAGTACCGGTCTGTAAATCGCCCAAACCACGGGGTAATTATTTGTAATTAACCCTTATTTTTTATTTATTATGTAAAAATAAAATGAATGTTAATTTAACCAGAAAATATCAAAAATCTAACGATTTAAGAGTTTTAAGGGACCTAATTTATTGCTATTATTATTATTATTATATATCTAATTAAATTATTTTTATTATATTTGTTATGTAAAAAATCAAGCTAAAGGATTTTGGTGTTTCATTTTGTAGAATCATTATTCTTATATAAAAATAATAATTGTTTGGGTTAATTTCAAATAAAACCACGTGGTTTCACGTTTTTTTACAGATTGGTACCTATGATTAGCAAAAAAATATTTTGGAAAAATTTGGCCAATAACGACCTCAAAGTGAAAACTTTCGAGAACTAAAGATATTTAGTATCATATTTACTATAGAACCACATTTTTTATTTTTCAAAATCATTAATTTTGGAGTTTTCTCTCTCTAAACATTAGCTTTCTCTTTTATAAAAAAACACCTAAATGATCTCAATCCTAAAAAGTTGAAGAATTAAAGAATCTGTTTCTCATCGTTGTGCCAAAGACAGTTTTAAGCATTGTCTACTATTACTCTATCACAATCTATGTTATTGAAGATGGAGATTCAAGTTTCTCTAATGTATTTCTGGATTTAATTTTTTTTATTACTTACGTCGAGATACACTATTTTTTTCTACAAATGAAACAATTATTTTTTCACTCAATAAAATAAATATTATAAATGTATCCATTGGCTTATGCTTAGGGTTACAAATGAGACGAACATTATCCATCCTCGCTGCGGATTCTCCCAACGTGAAGGGGGAATCCCTTTATTTTTCTTATGGGTGGGATGAGAGAATTATTTTTCTAACGGTGGAGACAGAGGTGGGACGTTAACCTCTATCTCTATCTCCACTATATTTCCATTAAGATTTCCTATAGAGATTTTAAACATAATATTTTTATATGAATTTTTAGATGTTTATTTTATATTTTGATAATTATTTTTTATATTTGATAAATTAATGTATTACTTATGAATTATGATTAGTGTATTACTTGTATTAATGTTTTATAGATATATTTATCTAATTGTATTAAATTAAAAAATTTTAAATTTCACTAAAAAATACTATTTAAAATTTGAGTAATGTGGAATGGGGATCCCCACGAAAATCTAAATCCTTACGGGAATAGAGACGTGATAAAAAAAATCATTTTATAAACGGGACAGGGATGTGATTCCTTATTTAGAAGTGGACGGGGATGAGGAAAGCAGTCCCCACCCCTGCCCTATTTGCAACTCTAGTGGTGTTTAATGTAGGTGAGTGTTTAATTGAAAATTTTGAAATATATTTATTCTGAAAAATCAAAACTCTTTGTAATCAATAGGTGCTCAAGTTCCCTTTTAAATTCTGATCCTTAAAATCCATTCCTATCATGTATTTACCTCGATATAAATCGAAGTTTTATGACTATAATGAAAAATCATAGATAATTGGTGTAATCATTTAACTCATAAATTATTCGAGCTATTATGTAGAGTTATTAATCTCTCACACGGCAACACGTTTCATAGATAGAGAAAATTAGTTTAATACGATAAAAATAATTTTTATGTCATTATCATATGTAATTACATTGAAATATACAAATACAAATAGCACAATTATGACACGATAATTAGGCTGTAATCGAGTCGAGCTTTTTGGATCATTCATACTCGATTCATCAGAAAATTGACGAACTAGAGCTCAACATCCTGTTCGTGAGCTTCTCGAGAGCTTTTTCATGAGACTTTCTCTCGAACAACTCGTTAATTATGTTCATGAAATTCATTCACAAACAACTCACTAATTATGCTCATTAATTATATTAATTTAATATTTTTTAACACAAAATTGCATAATTTTGAAACCTACAAAATTAAAGTTTAGGCAAAATTACATTGTTTTACATTGCTACTTTATAAAAATATTACTATTAAAAAAAATAATCGAACCAAACTTAGTTACGAGCGTGTTTATAAACATTACACCGAATTTGTTCACGAACATATAACCGAACATGAGCACGGTCTTTCCAACCGAGTTTCGATGTGTTCAAACTCGGCTCATTTACAAATTAAACTGAAAAAAATTGATATTTTATCGAACCGAACACCGAGCCTCTAAGGCTTATTTACGGGCCTAATCTATCTATATACTATATCTAATAGCGGAAGCAGAGAGAAAATGAGAGAAATATTCTAGAGGCTTATTTCATGAGTTGTCAAACAATTAAAAATCAAAATTAAAAAGGATTTAATTAATTAAAATTTTATATTTAATAAAATAATATAATTAACTTGATGAATTCGAGTGAGTTAATGTTCATAATAAATGAAAATTCAAGTGACATAATAAATGAAAATTCTAAGTGAGTGAATATGTGGAGATATAATAACAAATTATTAATGAAACAAATTAATAATTTATAGTATTAAATAAATATTATTATTACAATAACTGTTACAATTTTTTGTACTATATAATGTAAGGGGTTTGTGATTTTTTGTCAGTGTCCTCCGGTTTATCCTCAATCTCTTGGACAGCAACAGGTCGTTTTTGGGCAGCTTTAGCAGGCTCAGCTTTCTTCTTAGCTGACTCAGCTGGAGAAGGTTTGGCCAGCACAACTTTAATTCTCTTGGCAGTCTGGATTGCCGCCTTATCTTTCTGTGAAGATGACGTGTCTGCTTTTCTATTTTTCCCTTTACTGGGCAGCTCAATTTCCTCTTCATCTTCTATCACAGTTTCCTTTCCTTTCTTTGATTTGGATTTGAAAGGAAGGCTGTGTGCTAGTCCAGCTAGGATCTCAATGGTGATTTCCATCCCCACTACACTTTCTTCACCTTTGAAGCTGATCTTATGATCCTTGAGGATCTCGGTGATGAGTGATCCCATTCGAAGAGCTCCAGTGCTTCGTTGAATTGCTCCAATAAAAAACACAGGCATATTCAGGGGTTTGTAGTTCAGTATGTGCCAGAGGAAGCACTGTTCGAAGTTGGATGCGGATGATGTGGCGTTGACCTTTGGGAATAAATAGTTGGGCAGGAGATAGTGGGCGTGTCTTTGATGCTGACTAAGTGAGGTGCACGATACTTCACCTACATGTCCTTCTGGCTTACAGAACTCAGCTTGGTACTTTACTCGTTTATAATCATTGGTTTTCCTTAACTCAGCTCCTTCTGCCTTTAGGTCTAAGAGTATGGACATGTATGAGGGGTCGATGATGATTTGTTTGTTATTGACGTATGTGACCATGAAATCGACATCGTCTTTTGCAACTAGTAAGTTTGTGTAGAACTCAGTCACTAGCCTTGGGTAAGTCGGCCGTTGAGAGAAAAAAGTTTGGTCCATCCATTCTTGGATATCCATTCACAGTAGGGTTTCTCATCCTCAACGAAACTTTTGGAGAACCATCGTGAGGGGACGACATCGAGGTCCGCAACGTCGGAGAATACAGATAGGAAGGTTCTTGCCTTAGGCTTCTTACCCTTGTCCTTCTTCTTCTTTGAAGGAGTTGAATGTTCAGTGTTGGGGTCAATGCCAAGGATGCTAACTTCATCCATGGGTTTGTCGTGTCGACCATGACCCGTTTGAGCCTCTTCTTCTGAGGTTTCGTCATGCTCCTGCTCAGGTGGAGAGGCAGGATTGATGTCTGATCGGTTGTCTTTGTATTGGTCATCGGAGAGATTCTGGGAATCAGACATGGTGTTCTAGAAAAGTTCTCTGGAAATGCTTAGAGATTTGGGATTTGAGAGAGAGAGAGAGAGAGTGCGAAAATCAAGCGTAGGAAGTACATAGTGAGAAATCTTTCACTATTTATAGCCGGTGAGCGTTGATTTGATAGGTCGGGAGAACGGTGGAAATTTGAACCATCGATAGTCAGTTATTACTGACAATAATTGCGAGAAACGACACATGGTTTTACTAATGATGACGCTTACGTCATCCTAGAGGCTACTTAAATACGCGTGCAAACCCTAATTGTGCAAGTTGCTTCACTCAGCAGTTCAAGTGCTGAGTGTATAGGTCAGTTTTATAACTTTGCATAGTAAAAGCACTCAGCATGTAACAAATCACTCAGCATGAATTATACTTAGAATTTATTGAAGAGGATTGAACATACCGATAGCTTCTCTAAGTATGTTGAATTGCTCACGAGCCAATGGCTTGGTGAAGATATCAGCAAGCTGCTCATCCGTTGGGACGTAGGTCAGTTTGATCTCACCTTTGAGTACATGGTCTCTAATGAAGTGATGCCTTATGCTGACATGCTTTATCCTGCTGTGCTGGATTGGGTTCTTTGATAGGTCAATGGCACTTTTGTTGTCACATTTGACTTCAATCATTTTGGTTTGAACGCCATAATCTTCTAGCTGTTGCTTAATCCAAAGGACTTGGGCCACACAGCTTCCAGCAGCAATGTACTCAGCTTCAGTGATTGACAAGGCTACTGACGACTACTTCTTACTGAACCAAGACACAAGACAACTTCCAAGGAAATGACATCCTCCAGAAGTGCTTTTTCGTTCAAGCTTGTCTCGTTCGTAGTCAGCGTCAGTGTATCCGAGAAGTGTAAAGTCATGAGTGTTGGGATACCATAGACCTGCATTCACTGAGCCTTGCAAATATCTAAGGATTCTTTTTACAGCTATGTAGTGAGATTCCTTAGGGTTAGATTGATATCTAGCGCAATAACATACTGAGAACTGAATGTCCGGTCTACTAGCTGTTAAGTAAAGTAAGGAGCCAATCATACCTCGATATAATTTGCTATCTACTGACTTACCACTTTCATCAGCATAGAGGACAGTGTCAGTGCCCATTGGGGTAGATATTGGCTTACAATTTTCGAGTTCATATTTCTTCAATATTTCCTTAGCATACTTCGTTTGACTGATGAAGGTGCCATTCTTGCCTTGTTTGATTTGAAGTCCAAGGAAGAAGTTGAGTTCTCCCATCATTAACATTTCAAACTCAGTCTGCATCTGCTTACTAAACTCCTTGCACATAGACTCATTAGTAGCACAAAAAATGATGTCATCAACATATATTTGAGCCAGCAGGGTGTCTTTACCCTTTCTCTTAATGAATAAGGTTGTATCAGCTTTGCCTCTGACATAATTTCTAGTCAGCAGGAAACTGGTCAGCCTCTCATACCAAGCACGTGGTGCTTGCTTGAGACCGTACAGAGCCTTTTTGAGTTTATAAACATGGTTTGGGAATTTAGGATCCTCAAACCCTGGAGGCTGATTAACATAGACTTCCTCATTTATAACTCCATTAAGAAATGCACTCTTAACATCCATTTGAAACAATTTAAAATTCATGAAACTGGCATATCCGCACATTATTCTAATTGCTTCAAGCCTTGCCACTGGGGCGAAGGTCTCACCGTAGTCAATACCTTCCTGCTGACTGTAGCCTTGAGCTACAAGTCTTGCTTTGTTTCTGACTACATTCCCTTGTTCATCCAGCTTGTTGCGGAAGACCCATCTCGTTCCTATGGTCTTCTGGCTTCTTGGGTTTGGCACCAAGTCCCAAACTTCATTTCTTTTAAACTGATCAAGCTCTTCTTGCATTGCACCCATCTAGAACTCATCATTCTCAGCTTCTGAAAAATTCTTTGGTTCCAGAATTGAGACAAAAGCTACATTGCTGAGGTATCTTCTGAGTTGATTCCTTGTCATCAGGGTATTCTCAACAGCATCGAGAATGGTGCTTTCAGAGTGTCCTCTTGGGATTCTGATTTCTTTCGGTAGTGTGATGTCTTGAGCTGGTTGTGTTTCAACAATCTCTGCATGTATGGATTGGTCAGTGAAAACAATTTGAGTGTCGTTTTTACCTTTGGTCAGCCCTTGAAGTGGTAACTCAACGGCTCCACTTTGGTTAGCATCTGCCGAGTATGGATCATCCTTAGTCGGTTGACTGACCTTCCCTGCCGGGTTAGTTTCATCGAACTCAATATGTACTGACTCTTCTAAGACATGAGTTCGTTGATTGAAAACTCTATATGCTTTGCTGTTTGTTGAGTAGCCTAAAAATATAGTTTCATCAGCTTTTGAATCAAACTTAGCAAGGTTGTCTTTAGTATTTAAAATAAAACATTTACAACCAAAGGCACGAAAGTATCCAATGTTGGGTTTTCGTCCTTTCCAAAGTTCATAGGGGGTCTTCTTCAATATGGGTCTGACTAGAGCCCTATTGAGTATGTAACAGGCTGTGTTGACAGCTTCACCCCAAAAGTACTTTGGAAGCCTTTTCTCACTCAGCATTGTCCTGGCTATTTCAACCAAAGTTTTGTTCTTCCTTTCAACTACCCCATTCTGTTGAGGAGTTCTAGGAGCAGAGAAGTTATGGTCAATGTCGCTGGTTTCACAGAACTCAACAAACTGTTGGTTTTTGAATCTCCACCATTATCACTTCGAATGTGAGCTAGTTTTAGGTCTTTATCATTTTCAAGTTTTCTAACTAATGTTGAAAATGTCTCAAAGGTTTCATCATTGCTACTCAACAAGATGATCCAAGTGTACCGAGAAAAGTCATCTACAATGACCAAGGAAAATCTTCTACCACCTAAGCTCAGCGGTTGGACTAGTCCGAAGAGATCCAAGTGTAGCAACTCTAGTGGACTCTTAGTTGAGACGATGTTTTTACTGTGAAAAGATTTTTTTGTTTGTTTTCCTTGCTAACAAGCATTGCATAACTGATCCTTTTCGAACTTAAGTTCGGGCAGTCCCTCAACTAATTGCTTTCTTGCTAATTTGGCCAGGAGGTCCATGCTTACATGACCAAGTCTCCTGTGCCATAGCCAGGAATTTTCTTCCTTTGACACTAAACATATATTTTTTGAAAATTTCTTTTCTAAACTCAGCATAAAGACATTGTCAACACGAGGGGCAGTTAAAATCAATTCATTCGTTTTCCCCTCGAGTATTTTACATCTAGTGGCATCGAATATAACCTTTCTACCGCTATCGCACAGCTGAGCTATTAGTAGGTTATATTCGAGTCCTCTAACTAGGGAGACTGACTCAATAGTGGGATTGCCGCCAATGGTTCCTGACCCTACTATCTTACCCTTTTTGTTGTCTCCAAAACTTATGCTTCCTCCTCGTTTAAGCTCAAGTGTGATGAACTGAGTTTCATCACCCGTCATATGCCTCGAGCATGGGCTGTCAATGTACCAAAACTTTGACTTCTCCGCACACCTCAGGCCGACCCGCACTATAACTAGTTATCTTTAGGTACCCAAGTCTTTTTGGGTCCTCGTTTGTTAGGCACAACAGGTGATACATCATATTTCATTTTATGACGGCACACGTTGGTGGTGTGGCCAGTCTTACCACAGAAGTCACAATGGACCTTCCTTTATGGACGCCTTATTGGCGGGTCAGCACCATTGTGCTGAGCATGCCAACACACCTTGGTAGTGTGGCCTTTCTTCCCACAAAAGTCACATTGGACATTTCGTTGGGGAGTCCATTTCCACTGACTAGTACCCGAGTACTCAGCGTAATGATGGACATTTTTCTGATTCGAAACCTTTAGCTGGTTCTGAATAGACGTGATGTCTTTCCTCAGCTTCTTAGAGTCTGATTTGACCTCAATGACATAACTATGCATGATCTTAAGATTTTCATCTTGCCTAGTATTGTCCTGGAGAAGATGACGAAGGTCACTAAGTTTGACCTCCTCAATCTCATCACATCGCCTGCTGAGTGCTCGCACTTTCTTGTTACACTTTTTGACAAGTGTGTAAAGATCACTCAGGGCATTAATCATTTCATTTCTGAGCAAAGGTATAGTTGTTACCTCAGTTGGTTGTTCCTTATTGTCAGATGCACATAATAAGTCAGCTTGCTCAGAAGGACATGGGTCAACAGACTCATCTGCCATGAAACAGATGTTTGCTGACTCAGTGGCTTCAGCTCCTGATGAGGATGATTCATCACTATCGCTCTATATGGCCACCATTGCTTTTCTCCCACTTTTCTTGTCCTTCTTCAGGGTAGGACAACTTGACTTGATATGGCCAGTTTGATGACATTCAAAACATGTGATAAGCTTTGAGCTTTCCTTCTTGTATTTGCTGTCGTTTGACTCAGCTTTGTATTTGTCATATTTCTTGAATGGCTTTCTATTGTACTTGTCATTCTTGCGGAACAGCTTCTTCATCTTTCTTGTGAACATGGCCATTTCTTCATCATCAGATGAATCACCATCAGTGGAGTCAGCTTTCATGACAAGAGACTTTTACTTATTGTCCTTAGCTTTTTATTTCACCTCAAAGTTCTTCATCGATATCTCATGGGTCAGCAGAGATCCGATGAGCTCATCATACTTGTAGGTGGTTAGGTCTTGGGCTTCCTCAACGGCTGTCTTCTTCGCTTGCCAGCTTTGGGGAAGACTCCTCAGTATTTTCTTCACTTGCTCTTCCTCAGTGAAGTTCTTGCCGAGCCTCTTGAGTTCGTTAATAATGTTGGTGAACCTTGAGTTCATGTCAGAAATTCCTTCACCATCATTCATCTCGAGTGTTGGTTCACCTTGGATTCCTTGACCTTACTGGTTCCTTCATAGGTGACCTCCAGCTTCTTCCATATCTCTTGTGCTGACTCGCAACTTGAGATTTTATTGTACTCTGCATCATCTAACGCACAGTGAAGCATGTTTATAGTAGCAGCATGATTTTGCAGTTTCTTGAGGTCATCCTCTGACCACTTACCCTCAGCTTTGACAGACGTTTGTCCGTCAACAGTTTCAACAGGAACAAACGGGCCTTGGACTATAGAAAGCCATGCACTCATGTTTGTTGCCTGAATGAAGTTTTTCATTATGTTCTTCCAAAAGGTATAGTTAGACCCGAAGAACAGAGGAGGCCTAGTAATGGACAATCCCTCAGGAAGAATCTGAGTTGTCTGATTTCCTAGGAGGAAACGAGTGCTGTTCTTAGCCATTGTGGGGATCAGCTCAAGATAGTTATATCTTGTTCAGTGAGATGTTAGTCTCTGATACCACTTATTGGTCCCGTGTAACGTGACAATATTAGTTCCAAGGGGGGGTTAGGAACTATTTAAAAAATTTCACGTATGGCTAACTGTTAATTTTTAACTTAGACTTTCTCGAAGTCTTTTAGCATGGTGAAACTGAGTAAGTTTTAGATACAAGCTTAGTCAACAGTTGACTAAGTCTGAATCTATCCTTGAGTCAGGAGATAACACTTTAGTCTATTCCTGAACTCAGCTTCTCAGTTCACTCAACTCAGCTTATGTTCTTTTTAGCGTTTAACTAGGCAATGTTATAGCAAGAAATAATTTAAGAAGATAAGGGTTAGAAAGATATTACTCAGCAGACGTATCCTGGTTCGGCCTCTCCGCCTACGTCCAGTCCCCGGAATTCCTTCCAAGCTTTTCAGAATCCTCTACTGAGCTCTTTAAAGGTAGAGCACAAACCTTTTACAATAGAAAGCTGAGTATACAAGAGTACCTTCCTCTATTCCTCTACTCACTCCTATTTCTATCGCTGAGTACTATGACCGAGTACTCAGCTTCTCCTTTCTATGCTTCTAGAAATGATAAGTGTTTGTTTGTCCTAAACAACAATTTCTAAGACACTTTAGATGATTTAAATCACTCTAGACTTTTACACAGAATTGGAATTGGTGTAAGATTTTCTTTGCTTTTCTTTACAGAACTTCGAATATCAATTTGGTCAGCGTTTCGACTTGATTGAAGATCTGCATCAAATGACGCGTTTGAGTGGCCTATTTATAGTGACACTTGATGCACCGGTAATTTCGAATTTCGAAATAACCGTTGGAGGGAAACGGCTTCCTGTCGCTTTCACTCAGTACGTGCTCAGCGTCCTTGGCCAATCAAATTCTTGTATCTTCTGTCTTCGACAGTGCTCAGCAGCTTTCCTTCAGACAAGACAGAATGTCTCCACATTTATGGTAAAGTCTTCCAGACAGCTTTCTGTGTCTTCTGAACTTTACCCAAAGTAGAAATACTTTGTCTTCAAGTTTATTCAGGTCAGCCGCTGACCTGACTTTCTTGTCGCTCAACTCAGCAACTTCGTCTTGAAGCTTTTGGTTGAAGGCTTCTCGATCCTTCTCATTGCTGGGCTTCGTTTTACTCAGTACGAGCTGCGTTTTGATCTTGGGCCGCGAGGCTTTCATCCGTTGACTTGGGCTTGACTTTCTCTTGTGGGCCTTTAGGCCTTACAACTTAATGTCTTATAGATTTAGTGACTCAACATTGAACAAACACATTAGTATGAAAAAAATCAAAGCATTTAAATTTAATGTGTTAGAATATTTTTATCATGGAGATTTAAATCTTGTTAAATAATTTTGTCAAATCAAAATCATGTAGAAAGGTGTTTCAACATGTCCGACCCTAAAGCCTGCAAGTTAGTGCCATCCCTAGTAATAGTGCTTGAAGGCTCAGTGGGACCAATATGTTCATCCTCTTGAGCATGTCGCCTTTGAATGTCAAAAGTTGTGTCGTCCAAAACTGAAGTATCCAAAATTATCTTTTCGTCCATTAGAGGCATCTCAAGTTCGACCTGATTATTGAAATCTGACCCAGAAGATGGTGGCATCCCTTGTTCTTTATTAGCGCTTTAAAGAGAGATGAGGAATATAAGTTGTTTGGTTGTCGAATGAGCAGCTGTTGAAGTTTCCAATCTTGCATTCTCTACAACTGGATCAATATCCCCAAGAACCTTTAAATGGGTAAATTACATACGTGGTGTACAACTTTTACCCTAAATCATACTTTGATGTACAACTAAAATTTTGTCACACTAAACCGTATGAGTTTTAGGCGACCTCCCACTAAAGTGTACATTCGGTTTTTATGACCGGTCAACGCTGGTCAACTATGCCACATCAGCATTTTTAATTGTAGAATTAAAAAAAGTGAGACCCACTCTTTATGAAATAACTAAACTACCCTCATCTTCTTCCTTCAACCCCTTTTCCCATTTCTATCTTCTTCCAGCAAAACACTGATCGCGTAGAGAATCAAACCCATCAAATATTTGATCACAAACTCTCCTTTCTCCAGCAAAAAGGACTTTCACCTGCACAAAAACAATTAGAATGAAGGAAACACAATATATAACCAACTGTTCACATTTGTTAAGAACCTACATCTGTGCGCATAAAATGAATCCAATTCCCAATCTTCGCCTCTAAAACCTGGGTAAATTGCATCTTTTGTACATCTTCTTTGCTTAGTTTTTCAACTCCTAACTTGTGAGGATTTCATTATTATAAACCTAAAAACAAGTCTAGTTCTCGTTCTTCTGATGAATCTCAATCCCCAATTCCTTCAACCCCTACTTTATTTAACCCTTCCCCTCCTCCAACGACTCCTTCGATTCCTTTTGACCCGTACTCGAAAGATCATGGAAATTCAAATTCGAATTCAAATTCATCGTCAGAATGTGTTCGTTGTCGGCAACCGAGAAACTGACAACACCGCCACATTTGTTGCCGCCTGGAAAGAAGCTTGTAGTGTTGAATCCGGAGTTGTTCTTGAGTAAGAAGAAGGAGAATGGTTATTTTTTTAGCAGAAATGGCGGAAGAGAGAAATGCAGCGTTGGTGGTCATTCAAGGAATTGAACCAAGAGATGAGTTGCCTGGCCTGAGAAGCTACGCCGACTTTGCCGAGGAAAGTCGGATTCGAGGTAGTGAAGGAGAAAGATTGGGCGTTACCACCGTCGCAGCCTGCACTACACCAAAACCCTCTTCAGACGACGATTAAAAACCGTCGTCCCGCGAGATATAAATCTGTCACGGGGCTCGCTGCCGTCTATTGCACCTTCAGACGACGGTCAGGTTCTGTCATGTTTCGTCATCACACATGACATTAGCCTATTTTCTTACTGTCATTTTACCCTTGTTACGATGCAACTTATTTATTACTGCCATCACCTTTAATGTCATCAAATGACATTTTTACAATTAAAACCGTTAGGTTAGCGTGTGGGAAATTGACATATTTAATTTGAGATGACAGTTCGTATAATAATTGCTACCGTTATAGCCTGTTTAGATGGCACACGTCTTAATCAATCATGTCAAAGGATTTTTTTATGTGACAGAAACATTAATTTTAATGTCTTTTTATTGCTGTTTAGATGACATTTTTAAAAATTAAAATGTCACTTTATGCCTTCTTCTTCGTTTGAATTTCTGGTTTTTATACATGAATACAGAAACATTCTAAAATATGAAGATTAAATTTTGTATATCAATGGTTTTAATTTTATTGGAGACCAATACTCATAATATGTTTACATTTGTGCCTAACGTCAATCCATATCTTGAAGAACCAATACATTTCTGAATTAAAACATGTAAAAAAATAACCAATCTTCCATAAGTCAATCCATATCTTGGAGTAATAATTAGGCCTATAATCCCAAAGGTCTTGGTACCTGCAAAAGCCAAGCAGGTCATTAATATTACACACAACCCTAAACTCAGTAGTAATTACGTGACCCTTCCCCTTTCATGACCTTTCACTTACCACAATCATATCACTATAAATATATGCATCATAATTCAGAATCATACCTTCAACAACCAAAAAACTTACCAACAATGGATCCCCTTGTTGAAACTCCAGGAGACATAATTGCTGACTTGAATAAGTTGTACAATGAGAACCCAGGGTGGCTTCTGGCCATCAATGGTACGTATGTCAATCCATAGTTGTTCTGTAACCCTTCCTGGTTTCTTCTGTGTATTTCTAATGATTCTTCTTAGATGATAACGTATAGGTCCTCTCGATGGTAACTTCTTCAAATGGTCGATCAGGATGAAAGGCCCCCAATACACCCCATATGAAAGGGGTGTATTTGAAATCAGAATCAGCTACCATCCGGATTTTCCAAACAGACCTGCAAGAGTAATATTAACTCAGATCAGTAAGATATAATCACCTATATGAAACATACACTAATAAATCTCTCCTCCTATTCTCAGTTTTGGTTCCGGAATAGGATATATCATGCTAACGTGGCTCCTCAGGGGTCGATTCATCTTCCTCGTATCCTTAATAACCATCGCTTTTCCACTGCCACGGTATAATGAAACCATTTATCTATTTCATTTGATAAACATACAACATCATATTTTTGTTCTAATTATTCTATGCATTTTGTAGTGCCTGTGGCACATATATGATCTACTTCTACAGCCCCACAGTGAGGAGCCATATCCTAGGCAAGAAGCAGTTGCTGAGCAATATTGCAGCAATAGGGAAGAGTATGAGGGGATCACCCGGATATGGACTGCGGAGTATGCAAAGTGGATATGAGGGTGTCCAAATCTCCTAAACTATCTTGGCTAAGAGAAACGAGAATCAAAAGGCAATGTGAGCTCCAAATGTGGTTCTCATTCCAATTCCAAATTTCCTTTCTTTAGTCAAAATAGTTAAGGAGCTTTGGACCTTTAATTCCCCCCCTTTTGTAATATATAACGTAGAGCTTTGTGCTCCTAAACTGACCCTTTTATAATGCTCCTTCCACTTGGTAATGAGGGTTATGATGCTGTCACCACAAGGGACTCTGTTTGTGCTGAATATGAAGGGTGTTCAAATCTCCTAAGCTATCTTGGCTAAGTGAAAGGAGAATTGAAAGGCAATGTGATATCAAAATGTGGTTCTCATTCCAATTCCAAATTTCCTTTCACTAGTCAAAACAGCTAAGGGACTTTGGACTGTCAATTACAACCGAAAGGCAACACTCATCCCCCCTTTTGTAATATAACGTAGAGCTTTGCTATTCAGTTTATATGTATGTGCAAGTAGACTAAACTTGCCCTTTTACAATGCTCCTTCCACTTGGGTTGTACTCGTGGTACTCTAAGTTTGGTAATGAGGTTTATGATGCTGTCAAAACAAGGGACTCTGTTTGTGCTGAATGCATCATAAACCTATCACCATGTTTAATGTTGTTGTTACGATATCAAACCGAGTAGAAAGGAATATAGTAAGAGTATGGCCAATGCACATACATAACCCTTTATGTAGAGCTTGTTAATTCAGTTCGTATGTATATGTATATTCTATCTAATCAAAATATATCTATAATACATGCTTCATAAACGAATTGCATTCAGAATCCTTACTTATCATTTCAAATAAAAATGAGCCAGTTGAGTTCATAACATTTTCAGCTTTAAGAGTATGCCTAACATGCTATAACAAGTAGACAACTTATTCAAGTAGACATGTATATTCAAGTGAACATGCTATAACAAGTAGACAACTTATTCAAGTAGACATGTATATTCAAGTGAACATGCTATAACAAGTAGACAACTTATTCGTGCATGTCTATTCCTTACTTATCATCATAGGTCATGTTCAAATAAAAAAGAGTATGGTGATATCTTATCATTTGCAAGCCATGTCAGTACATGCAATTAGCCTAAATTTACCTTTTAATACATGCTTCATACATGCTCAATGACCCTTTTACAATGTTCCTTTAATACTTGATGCATGATTAATAAGCTACATGCCCAAATGAACAATCATACACATACTCGTACAGAACCTCAAACATAAACATCAACAGAACATCATACATAAACATGTTTCATACACATACACATACTCAATCACTTCTAGCAGTATAACTCATAGGTGTAAGAGTAGTGCCAATCTCAATGAACATTCAAAGCTTTAGAGTATGCCTAATCAGCCACATGCTTAATGACCCTTTTACAATGTTCCTCTAATACTTGATGCATGATTAATAAGCTACATGCCCAAATGAACAATCGTACACATACTCATACAGAACCTCAAACATAAACATCAACAGAACATCATACATAAATATGTTTCATACACATACTCAATCACTTCTAGCAGTATAACTCATAGGTGTAAGAGTAGTGTCAAACTCAATGAGCATTCAAAGCTTTAGAGTATGCCTAATCAGCCACATGCTTAATGATCATTCATACATAAACTCTATGAGTCCTAGCTTCCTAAACAGTTATATCTAACCAATCAGTTCATACCAATCAGTTCATCATCACCCAAAACATCATACATATATGTAATCGTTCAGTTCAAACCCATATAACAATATATATACTAAATCAGTCTAGTTTCCTAAATCAATGAGTTCTAGGTTCCAAAACAGTACATCAAACATACACAATCACTTCTAAAGGCATAACCAATTAGTTCAAACCAACATGACATTAATATATATTCAGTAAGTTAAAGAAATCTTCCCATATGCTAAAGGCATGAACCGATTGACAATCTCTTCAGTCAGCCTTCCCATGTACTAAAGCATTTTTACTATCCCTGCAAATAGTGTTCAAATAAAAAGGAATCAGATGAGTTCATACCATCTACTGTATCAGGCATTGTCTTGCCCTAGATTAAAAAAGATAAAGACTCAAGCTTTACAGCAGTGAATCTAAATACAATAAAATCAGTGTAGCTAAGCGAGAGATCTAAACCTTTCAACGATAGGTCTGAAAATCACAAAATCATTATACCAGCTGCTGAAATCGACATGCACCAAAGTAAATCGGATGAGGAAAAGATAGACTAAGGAACAATGATACTCTAATACAGCTAGGGCTGTAAACGAGCAGAGCCGCTCATGAGCGGCTCGGCGTTCGGCTCGATAAAAGCTCGGCTCGGCTCGATTTTTTAATGAGCCGTTCGTGAGCACGATTTTCAGGCTCGATTTGTAAACGAGCCGAGCTTGAGCAGACCAAAGCTCGGCTCGAAAGCTCGCGAGCAAGCTCGATTAGAGGCTCGTAAATAAGTTCATGAACATCATAAACGAGTTGATAAAGTTTAGTTAAGGAAATTATTATAAGAAAAAATAGTTGAGAAAAAGAATTACTAGCAAAATGAATTGATAAAGAATAAAAAAAATTTAAATGTGTCCACTTAACAAATTCTGAATTTTTGATAAAGTGTTGATTTTGTTCGAAAGGTATAATAGCAGCTATAATAATAATAATAATAATAATAATAATAATAAATAAATAATGTAATAGCAACATCAACATATTTTTTCATAGTATTTTATCATAAAAAAATGAAAAGAATAAATTATTAGAAGAAACATTACAAAATAAAAATGAAAAGAGAGAGTAAAGAAAGAGAAAGAGCAAATAAAGATTCGCCTCTCACCCTTCATTTCAAGTACTCTAATACATCCCACATCGCCTAAAAACAATTTTATCTTCCAAGAACCACAGTATAAAAAGAGGAGCAGTCTAGACATCAGGGGCAAAAGGTTTTAAATGGTAAACCGGTTTAATTTTGGTTTGCTGGTTTGATGCCAGTATACTGGTTCATTTCGGCCGGTCTGGTCTGATTTTAAAAGCCTTTGTGAGTAAAGTTTGTGAGCACAGTTCACGAACAAATAAAATGAGCTGTTCGTGAACAAGCTCGTGAGCTTGATAAATGAGCTCGGCTCGTGAGCTTGATAAACGAGCTCGGCTCGTGAACAATTGAGCTGCTAAATGAGCCGAGCTCGAACAGCAAATTGAGCTCGAACCGAGCTCGAAGCTCGGCTCGAGCTCGAAGCTCGGCTCGAGCTCGATAAGAAACTGCCGAGCCGAGCTTGAGCAGGCCAAAGCTCGGCTCGGCTCGGCTTGTTTACAGCCCTAAATACAGCTAGGAACGAAGAAAATATGGCTTACCAGTACCATGTTTCGAGCTCACCCAGTGAATATTGCATGTTCAAATCAACCATGGAGATAGAGCGGGATGAGAGGGATGAAGTTTGCGTAACCTAAACTGGGGTTTGGGATTGAGAGAGGGTTTATATATCAGCTGAAATTTCAGTCAAATGATGTAGAGCGCCTAAAATTTGGTATGGCCGCGTAAGTGAAATTTCATTTGCCGCTTTTTTGTTTTCGGCATACAATGACATTCATTTATTAAAAGTGTCATCTGTTGAGCGCAACAAATTTAACGAAAACGCGCGTTTTCTTTGAATGACAGGATTCTGTAATCGTAATATCATCTGAGAATCGAGCGCATTTTTTATTTCGCCTTCAGATGACATACATTTAAAATACTGTCACGAAAAATATTCAGACGACACGAAAACAAATGTCTGTCATGTATCTTGTGTCATGTGAAAGGGAAAATGGCATAGTGCTGGTGCGCCGTCGCAACAGTGGTGGTGGAGGTTGAAGATAGGGAGGATTTCTTACGGGAGATGCATTGTAGTAATTCGTAGAGAGGAGTGAGAGAAGACTTAGAGATGAGGGTATTTTAGTCATTTTATAAAGAGTGAGTCCCATTTTTTTAATTCTACCATTAAAAATGCTGATGTGGCATAGTTGACCAGCGTTGACCGGTCATAAAAACAGGCTGTACACTTTAGTGGGAGGTCACCTAAAGCTCGTACGGTTTAGTGTGACAAAATTTTGCTTGTACGCCAAAGTATGATTTAGGATAAAGGTTGTACACCACGTATATAATTAACCCACCTTTAAATGGGCTAATGAGTAACATGAAGAGACATGTTAGAAGAAGCACCTGAATCCAAACCCGAAATAAAATGAATAAAAGATTAGTCACCTTTGTCCAGCCTTTTGTAGAGCTTTTATAAAAAAAAATCTCTTTGCTTGCATTATGAAGAGCCGAAGGAATATTATTTTGAATCAATTCCAGCATATCTCGGTAGTTCAATTGGGCAGAATACTTGAATAAGAGCTTCTAAGCCACTCTTTCCTCATTACTCAAATATTTTTCTTCTTTTCGAGTACTAGGCTACATGGATCTCCGTTCCAAGTAGTGTCAAATAGAAAATCGTTTGTATATAAGTCATATCTGATTTTAGGAATACCCTTTAGTCAAAACTAGTTCGACTTAAAATCTTTGATGCTATGTAGCTTCCCAATCAAAAGGGTCTTCCAATGAGAACTCATCAGCCAATAAAACACATCATCCACTTACCACTTTCCCTACCTACTTTAATTGAGAAGTAAAACACACGTGCTGAAAAACTCACAAAGATCACAAAGATGACCCAACATGAGGATTGGTTTGTCTTATGCGTAGACTAAAGCATGGCTTCATCTCATACCTAGACTAAAGCTTGATACAAACTTCTCTCCTTTCGGTCATTCATAGTAACGAAAGTCCTAAAGAACTTCGACTCTTTAGCTTTGGGGGAGGGGGAGGACATCTGATGGCATGATATGATAGTCACGCTACATGTAGTCCAATGAGAATAACATCTCCCAAAAAAAGTAACATCCAGTGAGTGCCACATGGACCAGTCAATGAGGACTACCGGGTGGTGGACATTCAACCTTAATCCCACACCTTGAATTGCGGACAACAATTAGGATTGGTAAAACCGTTTCCGGTTAACAATAGACATCTTAAGCAGCTGTCACATGAATTCCAGCTCCTCTAAGGTGTACATTCTACTCTATAAATAGAAAGGTGGGTAGTGCAAAAAAATGTAATATTCTCTTTGCATATTCATATTACATACTCTATGGTATCATTTCCTTCTTTTGCTTTGCCGATTTAAGCATGAGAGTGTGGTCATCAGTCTCCGACCCCTCCTTGATCTTTTTTTATATCTTGTCTTAGACACTAAAAGACTTCAAAAAGCTCATTTTAAATTATCTCACGTTAATATATATAAGTTACAAAATTATTTATTAAAGTTTTTTTTTGGGATCAATTTTATTAAAGTTTTTAAAAGTTCATCATTCTGCTGTCCATGTTTTTTACTTTAAATTACTTTTGCGTCCATATGACATGAATTATCACAACTAGTAGTGTCAATGAGGGAGGATGGATCGCAAACTAGGCAGAATGATTCGCAAACTGTTTGAACTCGGTTCAATTAAAGTTCCACTTGGTTGATATAGTTCGAGATTGACTCAAGATATTCACAAGTTCGAGCTGAGCCTGATCTCTTCTATTCTCAAGCCAAAACTTCCTAATTTTGGTATCGTTTCGGTTCGTTAACACCCTAATCACAACTATGAATTATAAGTGCCCCCTTATCCTAGTTGGGTTGGGCCTCAAATGTTGGGCCTCACTGAGTAGGTTCCAAATGAACTAGTCGATTTTGTACTTCTTAGATTATTATACTATCAGAATTAAATATCATTTGATGTATAAAGTGAGTGTAAAATATATTTATGGCCCTTACAACACTATTAATATTGTAAGCCCTAAATTTCATTGTTTAATATTAAATTTTTTGAACTTTATATTATAGTGATTAACATAAAGTCAATAAAATTGATCAAAAAATTAACGGAATCATGACATAATTTTCTTACTATATGATTTATTTTTTTATTCATATCATCATAATTATGATCAAATGTTTATTTTATCCCTATTTAATTTATTCAAGAAAAAAAATCTGTTTACCCTATATTAGAAGATCAACGATTTTTTCGGTGTCAAATTTAATATAATCATGTCTAGATTTAATATAATCATATATAGAAAAACAAGAATACATTCCATTAAATGGTGGCAAAAATGGACAACAATAACACAATTATCTTTTTTTTTTGTTAGTCGTCTCTTAATAATAATAGCACAACAAGAAGCTTCAAAATTTATTTTACAATTTTTCTCTTAACAATAATAAAAATGAGTTACAAATTTAGAAATGTGAGTTACAAATTTAGAAATATGATTATTGTGGGAAAACAAATTTAACATCTACGTATAAAATAGTAAAATTTTAAGCTTAAGATTCACGAGACTATACTATTTCATCATCATTAACAAAGGATGAGTTTTTTTTATATAACAAAAAAGTCTTATTGGATGGTGATGTGTATCAAACGTATACGTGCTTTTAAGAGCAAGTGCACTCTATTGTACTAAGTAATACAATATGCTTATGTATAAAGATCGATCCCACAGGGATTCCGTACAATCATTAACTATCCACAGATTTTTTGAAGTCTAAACGATTGAATTAAGAGGTTTGAGTTGTTTATAGCTACGAAAAACTTTTGTTATTAAAGAAATGGAGTAAAACACTAGGGAATCGGGTTCACTTCCTAAGTTTGAATCAATAAAATCGATTGAAATAAGATACCAAAGAGAAATTCGTGTTTCTAAAGATGGTGATTTCTAAAGGAAACTCGGTGCTAAGACCTTAGACCACCTCGTTCTATTCCTTCACTCCTATTCACTCAACCGGACCAATGGTTACTTAAATACGACAAGAAAGCGTTAAGTTCAATGAGAAATCCTAGAAATGTAATGCTAGAAACCACATCGATTTGCTATCGAGTCAAAGAATGTAATTTTTCGTTAACCTCTTGTTACTATGGTGAGTAAAAAGCGATTAACTGAAATATAGATTAAGCTTACATTCTTAGTTCTTTTGAATCGAATTCCTTCCGGGTGTTTATCTAATCGACTTCTAACTTGACTTAAAACATTAGAAAGATTCCCCTCATCCCCAGCATGGAAGAATTAGCTCATGGTCATTGGGGAAATGAAACTTGAAATAAAGTGAAATGAAGTGAAACTCATTGAAAGTAGAAGATAAAAAAATGGAAGATGAACAAACTTTTGATTAAATGTGAAATCAACTTACAAAACTCAAAGGAAATGATTTTGAAATAAGAAATTGTACTTAAGAACTACAAAAATCAACTAAAACAAGAGTAATGACAAATGCCCAAAGCTTGGCTACAACAACAATGGAGTTTCTAAGCTTAAGGATGGAAAAAGTGTAACTTTCTTCTTCAAATCTCTTCTATTTAAAATAGGCCAAATCTTGCTCCAATCAATGTGGAATTCTGATTTTGATGATTGGTAGCCTCCAAAACACTGAAATTATGCATTAAATGGCCTTGAGAAATCAAATGGAAGAGGGGTTGGGCTTGCATAGAGAAGAGGAGCCGTTTAGTGCAAGTTGCGGAGGAAGATATGTCTCACCTGCCCCTGGAATTGGCTTTTTTGGCCAATTTCAACAGGTCTTGCCGAGACCTGTCTCTGGGACAGATTTCAGCATGCCTTTCAGCCTACTGCAACGCTTCTGTGCGAATCGGTTGCATTAGACCCTGATTGTCCAAAAATCACCGTTTTGTCGTCTTTTCATGTAACGTTTCCCCGTCCTTGCACTGTAACTCACTTGGTTAAATTTTCAATCTAGTGAGGGTGTGTGAAAATGTAAAAATTAATTAAATACTCGTGAATTAAATTAAAATTACGTGACGGTGTGTGAAATTGTGAATTAAAGTGAAATTTAACAAAATTAACACTAAAGTAATAAAACGACACTCAAAATGGACGAAATTATGACTCTATTTTACTATGAAAATGGGTGGCAACAGATGGTCATAATGCTAGAGGTTGAATGAAAGCCTGAATATAAAATTGCACATGAAACAAAAACTCATATTTCATTAATGAGGCTTAAAATTAGAGTGTATTGTACATGAGGGCTAAATCAATTTTTACCTAGTAACCATAGAGATAAATTTATACATAATCTAACAATAAAATAGCAATTAATTGTTTCATTCTCTGCAAATTATCAAAAAAATTGATCTTTAATTGATTTTTCTTGTTGAATTAAAAATTAGGGTAATTAATTTATTAGTCCCTATATTTTGACAAAACACACTGTTTAGTCCCTATATTTTCAGAAACACATGGTAAGGTCCTTAACATTTTTCTTAGTGAACTGTTTAGTCCTTCCGTTTGTTTGTTAGTTTTTTTTACCGTTTATGACTTCGGAAATGACTAAATTACCCTTTATTATTTACCTTCAAACTTTAGAAGAGGAAATCCAATTTAGAAGACGACGCTATTTGTATGGAGAACAAGAAAAAGAACATACCCAATGCTTACGAATTTGAACAATTAAGAAGAAAATCAAGAAGAAGAACACTCAAAGTTGATTTCAGATGCATTAGAGTTTAAAGGAAAGGAAAATAAAGGAAAAGAAGAACGCAAATCCAAATTGACTAATAAAATCTTCATGAGAGACTAACGGCAGGGACTAAACAGTTCACCGAAAAAAACGTTAGGGACTAAACAGTTCATCGAGAAAAAGGTTGGGGACTTTATCATGTGTTTTTGAAAATACAGGGACTAAACAGTGTGTTTTGTCAAAATATAGGGACTAATAAATTAATTACCCTAAAAATTAATATATATATTAAATTTAAATTTATAAAAAATGGGGTATGAAAGATGCCTAAAACCTCTAAAATACTAAAATCACCTCTGCTTAGTCACAATTTAGGCTTCTCATCACATTTCGCTGTCTCCACCCGATAAAGTTAGTAAGAATCGAATTTGAAATCTTTTCTTAGACACTCAACTGATCTATATGTTTTATCAAATAGATATGTTAATGAAGTTTTTATTCATTTAAAAAAGGCTTAATACATTATTTACTCTCTGAACTTGTCCAAAAAACTTGATTTGCATTTTGAACTTTCAAAGTGTTCTGATAGCCTCCTTAACTTGCATAAAATATTCAGTTAGTCCCCTGAACTTGTGCAAAACATAATCAATTGATCACTCGGTTGCAAAAAAAGTACGTTGAATGCAGAAGATGTATTGTACATGTCTTAAAAAAAAGTAAAACGACCAAGATCGTATACGCGGTTCTAATATTAGAGTTGACAAGTTTTACAGTTGAACAAGTAATAACTTCCTTTTTAATCTATTTTTGAATTATGTAATAACATTCTCAGATGTGTAGAATATATCTTCCGCATTTAACTTACTTTTTTTTGCAGCCGAGTGATCAATTAATTACATTTTATGCAAGTTCAGAGGATTAACTGAACATTTTATGCAGTTGAAAGGGTATCGAGACACTTTGAAAGTTCAAGGAAAAATGATGTATTAAACCTTTAAAAAAATAAAAAATTATTGTACCATGATATATATGAAACTCTTAGGTGCTAAGAAAAGAATATACATGAGAGGTCAAAAAGTCATGGTAGACATGGTGAATGGCCAGAAAAACTCCCCCAGAATCTAAGTGCCTACCCATTTCAAAATCCTCAACCAATTTTTTCATAATATTAATAAGCTAAAAAAAAATCCCAATAAAAGTCCTATGTTCTCCATGACCTAATCACAAAAATTTACATATTAATAAATTTCCATTGATTACAACTTGTTCTTTATGTAATGTTATTGTTGTATAAATTTCTTTGTAGAGGCTCATTTGTCTTCCGTTTGCTGTTGCTGATAGATAGTAGATGCTAGTTGATTTTTCTGCTAAAAATGTCAGAGATTAATATAAGATATATGATTGGGCCTTAACTATCAGTTCGAGCTTTTAGTTCAATCGGTTCCTTGACATGGTATCAGAGCCTCTAGGACCAAACGGTCGAGGGTTCGAGTCCCGGCAACCTCATTAATTTGTGGAATTAATAAAACACATGGCGGGATGGGCCTGTGTTGTGCACGCTGCAAGCCCAATGGGCATTTGCGTGTGGGGGTGGGTGTGTTAGCTATTAATATGAAGTGGACCTTTAACTATCACCTTGAGCTTTTAGTTCAATAGGTGTTTAGAATTAAAAGGCAAAAAGTAGTTCCAAAAAATGGAAACAAACGGACATTATATAATTAATGAAAGATACGCATCAAATTTGGTCTTAACATTATTCGGAAAATCCTTTATCGTATAACATAGATGCTTCTAATAATTTTCCCTCTAAACCCCTAAAAAATTAAGAACGTGTTGATTTAGTTATTGTCGAGACCGGTCCAAAAATTTGAAATACCCTGTGCAAAATTTTAAAAAAAATGTTCAATTAATAAAATGAAAAATATAATATTTTAGAATAATTACAAAAAATCAAGAAAAAATAATTCTTCTTGTATTTATTGAAAAAACTCACTTTAAACTTTTATAATTAATATTTTCAACCAAATCATGTTTAATAGAAAATAAAAATAATTTATTTAATTTTTCTTATAATCCCATTATTTGGAGATAGACTTGTTCAAAAGCCCGTTAGCCCACCCAATCCGTCTAAACCCGTTATTCAAAAACTTGGTTTGGATATATTTGTTTTGTAATAAGCTCAGTCTGTTCCAAGTCTGTTTAGGTCCGAATATAGAGAAGGTTAGGTTTGAGATTTATCTCAAAACCCAAGTCCAATCCAACCCGACCCGGAGTTTTAATAATAATTTTAGTTTAATAAATTTTATATCCAAAAATAAATTTTAAAATTTTTTAAACACAAAAAATATTCAAATCATATTAAACTTTCAAATATAAAGGAAATTAGAAAACTCACTATATAAGTCCACGATTTAACATTAATATTTGTTGTTAATTAATTACTAAAATTCTTAAACATAAAATATCCAAAACATATTAATTACGGTTTGTTAATAACTTTGTTGAGTTATCTGCTATTCATTTTATGAAACGGATAGAGTAATAAATAAGAGAAGGAGGAAAATTCAAATAAATTAATAGATTTAAATTCACTTCTTAAATAAAAGCAAATAACTATCTAATAATTGAAGAAAAATACAATATAAAAATACAATATCAATTTAATTATTTAGCAAAAAAATATATAAAATATTGTTTTGGTCTAAACCACATGTATGTGCATTGAGATAATCACATTTAGAGCTTAATCACAGTTAGGCCTCTTCATTCCTTTTTGCAAACATATTTAGTGAAAATCGAATCTGAAATCTCTTTCCGCAAACTCGGATAATCATATTCGGGGTTTAGTTACAATTATAGCTCTTCATCCCTCTTTGCTGATATATTTAGTGAAAATCGAACATGAAATCTTTTCTCATATACTCACCTCAACATACGGTGACAACTGAGCTACAACCCGTAATTAATATATAGAAAATTAATTTAAGGGTAAAGTTCAAATAAAACCCCTGTGGTTTCACTAATTTTCAGATAAAGGACTGTGGTTTACTTTTTGTCAAAACGAGTACTGAGGTTTTCAACTTTAGCAAAATAATGACTGTGGTTTACTTTTTTCGATTGATACTATTAAAATCACCCTTAACAACTTCAAAAATGACATATTTTAAGAACTACTAATATTCTAAGCAACTTTAATTCTTCAACTTTTTTATTTCGAGATTATTTAGATGATGTTTGGTAAAGAGAGAGAAAGTTAATGTTTAGAGAGAGAAAGTTCCAAAAAAGATGATTTTCTAAAATCGAAAATGTAGTTCCATAGAAAATATGACATTGAACAACTTTAATTCTTGAAAATTTTCATTTTCAGGTCGTTAAAGATAGTTTTAATAGCATTATTAAAAGTGTAAAACCTCAGTCCCCGTTTTGACAAAAAGTAAACCACAGTCCTTTATCTGAAAATTAGTGAAACCACAGGGGTTTTATTTGAACTTTCCCCTTAATTTAATCATGAACAAGATACTAATAATGTAGCTTCTTCAAGCCACCTTTGTCTATTAACCCTAGCAATCAAATCTTCTATCTTTATGTTTAGTTCTTCTTCATCACCTTCAAATCCATTTTCATTTTCTTCATCTTTCTCATCTTCTTTTCTTTCATTAATCTCTCTTTTTTCTTCAAATTCTTCCTCCACTTCTTGTTCTTTTTCTTGTTCTTGTTCTTTGGATTCCAATATTTCCTCCTCCACTTCTTCTTCTTTTTCTTGTTCTTGTTCTTGTTCTTGGGATTCCAATATTTCTTCTCTATTTTCTTGTGCACTTCTTAGCCTTTTACTCTTCTCTCCATACTCATCATAAATTTCATCAATCTTTGATTTTGATGATGAAGAAGAGGCAAATATATTGATATTTGAATCTCCAATAAGAAACACTACAATCACTACAATGAACAAAGATTTTGGGTTGAAAATGGAGGAGTAAGAATAAAAAATTGGGGAGATTTTTTTGATGGAAGGGAAGAAAAAAAGAATAGTTAATGTAAATATAATTGAAATGAGAATGAGAGAATGGAATAAGAGATCGTGGAGTTGTGATTGAAGTTTTTTTAGCTTTGCAAAGTGTATTCATTGTGGGGATTATTTTATTATTTTTTTAGGGGGAGAATGTGGAGATATAAAAATAGGAAAATTATGCACATGCAATGATGTTAGATGGAGTAGTGAAAAGGGTTTATATAGTGGGGGAAAAGGCGGTGATTCAAGGATATTTTGTGGGATTTAATAAAGAAAAAAATATAAAAATAAACCGTCGTGATTTACAGAGTGTTTGTTTATTCCATTTTCTCTTCCTGTTTTATCTTTTCATATTAAAAATTGGAATTTTATGTGTTTGGTTAGAGAACTATTGTTTATTTTATGTGTTTGGTTAGAGAACTATTGTTTATTTTCTAATGATAAACAACAAACCATAACAACAAACGACAATAACAAACATCAAGTAAACCAAATGAATTCTTATTGCAAAAACAGTTCCCGTGATTTACAAATTTATAAACAGAGATTTTGTACAATTTGCAGTTAAATGAGATGTGCATCGATTTTTCGGTCAGAGAATACTTATGATTTAGGTAATTTGCAAAGTTAGACTATGTATTTTAGATAATTTGTAAATTGCTCCCTTTGAAGGATAAATAGTCACAACAATAAATTTTGACGGAATGACTGAATTTATAAACTGCACAAAATACATACTCCTGTTAACAAAATTTTAAACCATAAAAACTATTTTTTAAAATGGATTAAATCACAAAATTTATTTTCGTATTTTTCTCTTTAATAAAGGATAAAAGAATTGATGGTCGAATTTTTAGGATATAATAAAAATAAATTTTGTGGTTTGACCGATTTATAAAGACAACCCTTATGGTTTAAAAGTTTGCAAACAATGATTATATGCTATAAATTTAGATGATTTTAATGAAAATATTAGTATTTATAACTAGAGAATCTCATGTTATCGGCTCTACAATGGAGGGTTACCTGTTATTGGAGTTATTATCTTGATCAATGATAAAACAAGTCATTACGTTACGTTAGTAAAAGGCAAATTTCAGAGTTTATAATGTGGTTTTGAAATTCAATGACTGCAACGAAAGTAGAATAAAGTTGAAGGACCATTAGTATAATTTACCCAAACATTTCTTCCGAAATATAAGGCTTAATACATCATTTGTGAATTGAATTTATCCAAAAAGTTTGATTCACCTCTTAAATTTTCAAATTGTCTAGATAGCCTCGTCAACTTGAATAAAATGTTTAGTTAGCCCCCTAAACTTATGTAAAATGTAATCACTTAATCACTCAGTTGCAAAAAAAAAAAAATATATAAATTAAATGTAGAAGATATATTGCACGCGTCTTAAAAAAACAAAATGACTAAGACCGGGGTATGCGGTTCTAATATTAGAATAGACAAGTTTTATAATTGAACAAGTAAGAACTTCATTTTTAATTTAGGCTTAATAGGTACTCAACCCCCTAAACTTGTAACTTTTTTTCACCTGGCCCCCTCAACTTAGGGGACAACCTCTCAACCCCCTCAACTCTCCAAAAACATCACATACAACCCCTTACACCCCTATGTTCGGTCAAAATATTGACCCGTGTAGAAAACGCGCTTGACTGTTGACCACACTAATGCCACATGTCCTTTTTTTATTAAATTTTTCCATTGAGACCCTGCTCGGCGAGCAACTACCAGAGATGGATTTCGATCAGAATTCTTATGCCAGAATCCCAACTCGAATCAACTCGTAACACTCCAATTCGACCAGAAGACCCAATCTGACTATGAGGCGACATTGAGCACTATAAATAGGAGTTAAAACTATATTGAAGGGCAATTTTTAGACAACTGTTGTTTTGAATATACATGTTATGTATCCAAGTGATTTGTTCCAAGTGATTATTGTATGCGAGGTGCTGTCGCTGTTTGTCATCGCAGCCTTATCGAGGTACTGAGGTTGGCAGTGCTCGCCGAGAAGGGTCTCAATGAAAAATTTTAATAAAAAAATGACATGTGGCATTGGTGTGGTCAACAGTCAAGCGCGTTTTCTACACGGGTCAATATTTTGACCGAACATAGGGATGTAAGAGGCTGTATGTGATGTTTTTGGAGAGTTAAGGGAGTTGAGAGGTTGTCCCCTAAGTTGAGGGGGCCAGGTGAAAAAAAAGTTACAAGTTTAGGGGGTTGGGTGCCTATTAAGCCTTTAATTTATTCTATGATTTTATGTAATAACATTCTAAGACGTCTGCAACACATCTTCTGCATGCAATTTACTTTTTTACAACTAAATGATTAATTGATTATGTCTTACGTAAATTTAAAAGATTAATTAAATATTTTATGTAAGTTGATGGAGCTATCAGAATATTTCAACCGCAAATAATGTATTAAGCGGAAATATAATGCTTTAAGAAAATAGGAGCTTTTGTTTTTTATAAGGCATAGGAAGGTTTCTTTATTGCGAAAAAGTTGAAATATTTTTTTATCTTTAAAAAAAAAGGAAAGACTATGGCAGGTTGAGAATGTGTGCGTTTTTTTATGGTGCTCCTTTTCTTTTTAGCCTCCGTATTAAAACTTTCCACTATTTTGTTTGGGTTTTGCTATTCGTCGCACCCTTTTCGCTTATTGTCGCACCCTTTTGGACAATATCGCCCTTCTCATTTTTCATTGGAAAATCTCAAATTCTCTCTAGCTCGTGGCTAGTCGCTGATTTCAGGAAAAATGGATTCGAAAACTCCGGAGAAGGACGATTTCGAAGACGAGGTAAGCAACTAATCCTAAAACAATTAAAATTAAACGAATTGAAATAAAAAATGAAATATTTTTTTTGTTGAATTTTGCGAAAACGGGTGGTGTACCCGTTTTTCCCTAGAAAAAACGGTTGTCGGAACCGTTTTTTCTAGAGAAAAACGGGTCCAGAACCCGTTTTCCCTAGGGGAAAACTTGTGGCCTACCCGTTTTCCTCTAGGGAAAACGGGTCTGGTTTTATCCCAGGTGAAACCTAGGTCCGGACCCGTTTTCCCTAGGGGAAAACTTGTGGCCTGCCCGTTTTCCCTAGAGGAAAACGAGTGGCCGGACCCGTTTTCCCTTGGGGAAAACGGGCAGGCCACTCGTTTTCCTCTAGGGAAAACGAGTGAGGAACCCGTTTTCCCTAGAGGAAAACGGGTTCTGGACCCGTTTTCCCTAGAGAAAAACGGGTCCACCACCCGTTTTCCCTAGGGAAAAACGGGTGCACCACCCGTTTTTCTTTATAAAAAAATGGGTGGTATTAATTATATTTTTTTTATAAATAATATTATTAAAAATTATACTTAAATTATATAAATTATGAATTTAAAATATACTTTATAAAATTTTGAATTGTCAATCTCAGAATATATACAGGACAATATTTAATGTTTTGATACACTATAATTTATTAATTTGCATAGCTTAGTATGTAAATCATAATTATTATAAATGATACGTTAATAATTATCATTTACGTAAATTTATCTAGTTTTCATTCATAAATTATAATTTTGAATTGTCAATTTCAGAATATATACGGGACAATATTTAATGTTTTGATACACTATAATTTATTAATTTGCATAGCTTAGTATGTAAATCATAATTATTATAAATGATACGTTAATAATTATCATTTACGTAAATTTATCTAGTTTCAATTCATAAATTATAATATAGCATTTAATGAATTTATATCCGCAATGTATATATTTATTGAAGTGTTAACAATGTTTAAGATTATTATAAATTAGAAATAGTATGTTAACGGGTTTTGTATCATAACAACTGATTTTTAGAATGTTAATATTAATTGTATTTCACTTGGAATTTACGTGCTTTGTACGTGTTAAAATATTTACAGCTAATATAATATGCATTTAATTTCAGGTGCCATTAGAAAATGAATATGGCGACGGGATTGATTACAGTGTCCATTTCCAAACGGATACTGTGTTTCCTACAAGCTCTGACGCTATTGTATGGGCTAAAAGCATTGCAATTGCGAATGGATTCGAGCTAGTAATTTCATCCTTCAAACATGGAGGAAAGCAGAAGCTCTTGAAATGTTCACGAGGTCAACGTTATAGAGGAGTTATGCAAATTGTTGAAGATTGTTTAAAAAGGAGAACTAAAACAAAAGCGTGTAGATGCAGATTTCAGATTAAAGCCATACAATACTCAGACGGTTCTGGTTGGAGGATATCGGCTAAGTTTGGGCTAACAGGTATGCACAATCATGGAATGATTGTTTATCCAGAGGGACACAAACAATCAAGCGGACTCAGCCCCGCCTTAAAAAAAATTGTTCGTGATATGAGTTCGGCTCAAGCAAAGCCGTATGCTATATTGGCATCAATACAGGAAAAGAATCCAGGGGACCATCCAACAATTAAACATGTATACAATTACAGGGAAAGATTTAGGAAGGAAGGGTTTCAGGGCAGAGACGTGGCTAGTCAATTCTTTCATCTAGCATATGAAAATGGGTACGTTCATTCGACATTATCTGATCCCGATTCTGGTGTGTTGACGCATTTGTTTATGGCACATCCAGAATCAATATCATTATTTCGGACGTATTACTGGTACGTTGGCATTGATTCAACCTATAAAACTAACAAGTATAAAATGCCATTTGTTGAGATGGTTGGGATGAGTCCATGTAACACCAACTTTAAGATAGCTTATGCGATTATTAAGGATGAGACTGAGTTCAGCTATCATTGGGTCTTGGAGAATCTGAGGTCTTTGATTGGGGTTGATGTTAACCCGACTGCTATCGTGACTGATCGGGAGTTGGGGCTGATGAGTCCGATCAGAGAGGTTTTCCCACAAACACCACACTTGCTGTGTACATGGCATATTAATAATGATGTAGAAGATAAAGTTTACAGATTACTAAATAAAAATAAGCAATATGCCAGTTCATTCAAGAACGGAAAATGGAGAAAGATAATGCAATCCCAAACTGTAGATGAATATGAGAAGAATGTGAGATTGATGACGGATACGATGTCGAGGCTATACCCACGTGTTGTCTCCTACGTCCAGGATACGTGGCTAGTGCACAAGGAGAAGTTCGTGGTTGCATGGACGAAGAATGTACTACATTTTGGAAACACAACATCTTGTAGGGTGGAGAGTGAACATGCAGGTTTGAAGCAATGGCTAAATTCATCTACTGGCGCCCTCGACACGATCTGGATGAAAGTGCACAAGGAAATTGAATCGCAAGTGATTAATATCAAGTATAGTACAATCAATCTGTAAAATGTTTTTATTTATTTTGCATTCACTAGTACATCTTTTACTGATAATATGTTTTATTTCTTATCATGTTCGGTCTTGAGCAGTCAAGAGAGCGTTCAAGCGTCGTGTTTTCAGGATATCCGATGAACTACCTGTCGTGCAGAGTATCCTACCACTGTTTGCAGCTGATTAGTGATGAGTACGGACGTATGTGTGGTTTGAGTGATGAAGTGAACGAGCGCTGCGGTTGTATGGTGAGAACATCCCATCAAATCCCATGCGTATGTGAGATTAGGAAATGTATGGATTCTGGTGACGCGATCAGTGTTGACAGTGTCCACGTCTTCTGGAAGACACTTGTATACGGCTGTGGTAATTCTGATGCCAACGTCGAATCAGACCATTTGACAGAGGAACGATGATACTTTCACTCACTGGTTGCTGAAGTTGGAAAATGCGATCCGAGCTTTATGCGAAACATTTCTATCATCATTCACAATCAACTACACCCAGAGCAAGCCAAATACAGTGAACCGGAGGTCAAAATAAATGTTCGAGGACGACCTAAGAGTAGTTCATCAACGAAAAGGATGCCGAGTGCCTGGGAGTATCGTGACAGGGGTCGCGGACGTGCTCGGTCTTCAAGTTCATATCGGAGTCGTGGGAGAAGCACATCATCATCCCTATATAATGCTGGAACCACTGGTATGTTTCATACACTTACTTATCTTTACTGTAATTATTTATGCAATTATATGTTTAATAATGTTGTAATATATAATAACAACAATACAGATGGCAGTCAAGCTGATATTAGTGATTATGCACATTCAGATAAAATACCCGGAATAATTAAACCATATGTGGAATCATATGTAGATGTTATGGCTGATGGAAATTGTGGCTTCCGTGTTGTTTCGTCGTTTGTTTTTGGAACTGAACACAGTTGGCGAGTAGTTAGACATTGCCTAAGAAATGAACTGATTGCTAATCGTGATTTGTACAGTCCTTTATGCATTGACGGGGTTGATAGTGCAATCAATCGGATTAGGTGGGATGGTTCTAATTGTACAGAAGCACATTGGATGCATGTTTGGGATGACTTGTACATTATTGCAGCGTTATATAATGCTGCTATCTTTTACTTCGGGTACGGGATTGGGCAAAGCTTAATGGAGTGTTGTACCGTTTTACCGTTGTATGCACCCCCTACTGCTAGGCGACCAGATCAGGAGATTGTTATAGCACATTTAGGGACTCACTTCAAACACTTTATCCGCTTAGATTTGACGCCTGGTTTTCCGGCACCCCCTATACTACAATACTGGTTTACGTATCGTCTGCGTAGTGTAGAAGGTTGGGAAAACTTGTATACTGAACGGAGAGCACAATGGGATATGTTGGTTAACCTTATGGGAAGTTAGTGATTTTTTGGGACGTTGTTATTATTGATTTGTAACATTAACATATGTATAGTGATATCACAAAACAGTAACATGACTGAAATGATATTATGATCTTACATGTGAAGGAAGTCTAGACATTGCGTGGCTATAACTGAGATATCACAGTGACATCCCAGTTACAGTACAAGATGGCTATATCTGTGATCTCACAGTCATATCTCAGTTAAAGTCATGCAATGTGTATACTTCCTTCACCTTTAAGATCATATTATCGTTTCAGTCATGTTACCGTTTAGTGAAATCACTAAACGGTAACATGATTGAAATGATACTAGGATCTCAAATGTGAAGAGGTTTATACATTGTATAGCTTTAATTGAGGTATCAATATGATATCCAGTTACAGTCATCCAATGGGTAAACCTCTTTCACATTTGAGATCCTACTATCATTTAAACCATGTTTCCGTTTAGTGAGATCGCTGAACAGTAACATGATTGAAACGCTATTAGGATCTCATACATGGAGGAGGTTTACACATCGGATGGCTTTAGCTGTTATATCATACTGATATCTGTGTATAGGCGTAGATGGCCACAGATGAGATATCAACATGATATCTTAATTAAAGCCATCCAATGCGTAGACTTCCTTCACGTTTGAGATCCTATTAACGTTTCCATCATGTTACAGTTTATCGATATCACTAATTTATTGATGTTAATAAAAAGTAGGTATATAGAAATAATAAAGCATAATAAATAATACAAATTATTTACCGGATGACGACGACGACCCAGCAGCAATAAAATGTCCGTCCTGACCCCTCGTGACATACACAGAGGGGGCCATATGACCTTGTCGAGGAGGCACTGATACAGCTATGTCCATCGGATCATCAGCAACATCATGATGATGAACTCCAAAACTCTCAGCACTCTGCTACTGAAATACAGCACGCTCAGCATCTTCCTGCGCCCGTAATGCTTGCTCAATCGACCTCATAGGTATCCGAAGTCTCAGAACGGATGCAGTCACACCACGACTAGTTGGATGACGAGGTCCGGACCCATCGTCAGAATCCCTGGAAGTCTGAAAAATAACCAGAAAATCAAATTAATTATACGTTTAAATAAATTGATATAATATTAAAACCTAAATGAAATCTACGTTCCGAAAAATTAATACCTAAAATTAAACATCAAAAAATTAATCCTACGTTTAAATTAATTGATATTATCTTTTTTTCTATCTCGGGTTCAATACGGTCGGTAAGTTATCTAAATGAAATCTACGTTCCGAAAAATTAATACCTAAAATTAAACATCAAAAAATTAATTCTACGTTTAAATTAATTGATATTATCTTTTTTTCTATCTCGGGTTCAATACGGTCGGTAAGTTATCTAAATGAAATCTACGTTCCGGAAAGTTAATACCTAAAATTAAACATCAAAAAATTAATTCTACGTTTAAATTAATTGATATTATCTTTTTTTTCTATCTCGGGTTCAATACGGTCGGTAAGTTATCTAAATGAAATCTACGTTCCGGAAAATTAATATCTAAACTTAAACATCAAAAAATTAATTCTACGTTTAAATTAATTGATATTATCTTTTTTTTCTATCTCGGGTTCAATACGGTCGGTAAGTTATCTAAATGACGTTCCGGAAAATTAATACCTAAAATTCAACATCAAAAAATTAATTCTACGTTTAAATTAATTGATATTATCTTTTTTTTCTATCTCGGGTTCAATACGGTCGGTAAGTTATCTAAATGAAATCTACGTTCCGAAAAATTAATACCTAAAATTAAACATCAAAAAGTTAATTCTACGTTTAAATTAATTGATATTATCTTTTTTTTCTATCTCGGGTTCAATACGGTCGGTACGTTATCTAAATAAAATCTACGTTCCGAAAAATTAATACCTAAAATTCAACATCACAAAATTAATCCTACGTTTAAATTAATTTATATTATCTTTTTTTTCTATCTCGGGTTCAATACGGTCGGTAAGTTATCTAAAGAAAATCTACGTTCGGGATAATTAATACCTAAAATTAAACATCAAAAAATTAATTCTACGTTTAAATTAATTGATATTATTTTGTTTTTCTATCTCGGGTTCAATACGGTCGGTAAGTTATCTAAATAAAATCTACGTTCCGAAAAATTAATACTTAAAATTCAACATCAAAAAATTAATCCTACGTTTAAATTAATTGATATTATCTTTTTTTTTTCTATCTCGGGTTCAATACGGTCGGTAAGTTATCTAAATGAAATCTACGTTCCGGAAAATTAATACCTAAAATTAAACATCAAAAAATTAATTCTACGTTTAAATTAATTGATATTTTTTTTCTATCTCGGGTTCAATACGGTCGGTAAGTTATCTAAAGCAAATCTACATTCCGGAAAATTAATACCTAAAATTAAACATCAAAAAATTAATTCTACGTTTAAATTAATTGATATTATTTTGTTTTTCTATCTCGGGTTCAATACGGTCGGTAAGTTATCTAAATAAAATCTACGTTCCGAAAAATTAATACCTAAAATTCAACATCAAAAAATTAATCCTACGTTTAAATTAATTGATATTATCTTTTTTTTCTATCTCGGGTTCAATACGGTCGGTAAGTTATCTAAATGACGTTCCGGAAAATTAATACCTAAAATTCAACATCAAAAAATTAATTCTACGTTTAAATTAATTGATATTATCTTTTTTTTCTATCTCGGGTTCAATACGGTCGGTAAGTTATCTAAAGGAAATCTACGTTCCGGAAAATTAATACCTAAAATTAAACATCAAAAAATTAATTCTACGTTTAAATTAATTGATATTATTTTGTTTTTCTATCTCGGGTTCAATACGGTCGGTAAGTTATCTAAATAAAATCTACGTTCCGAAAAATTAATACCTAAAATTCAACATCAAAAAATTAATCCTACGTTTAAATTAATTGATATTATCTTTTTTTTCTATCTCGGGTTCAATACGGTCGGTAAGTTATCTAAATGACGTTCCGGAAAATTAATACCTAAAATTCAACATCAAAAAATTAATTCTACGTTTAAATTAATTGATATTATCTTTTTTTTCTATCTCGGGTTCAATACGGTCGGTAAGTTATCTAAAGGAAATCTACGTTCGGGATAATTAATACCTAAAATTAAACATCAAAAAATTAATTCTACGTTTAAATTAATTGATATTATTTTTTTTCTATATATTTAAAAAAAAAATAAGCCAAAACGGGTAGGCAACCCGGTTCGGCCCTAGGCCAAAACTGGTAGGCAACCCGGTTCGGCCCTAGGCCTAACCGGGTGGGCCACGAGATTCTCCTAGGGAGAAACTCGTCCGCCGCCCGTTTCTCCTGGAGAGAAACGGGCGGCCCACGAGATTCTCCCTAGGAGAATCTCGTGGCCCCCCGGTTAGGCCTAGGGCCGAACCGGGTTGCCTGCCCGATTAGGCAATCTTCAACGAGTTCCGTCTCCGATCCGGAGATGGAACTCGTTCAAATCGAAATTCTTGAAAAAAAAAGTCAAAAAACGGAACTAACCTGTTCATGTGCTTGTTGTTTTCCTTTTTTTTTCTTTCGGAGGCATGATTTTGATTCGTGTTGTTCTTCGGGTTTTTGGAAATCCTTTGAGTTTTGAGAGAATTTGAGTTTTTGGTAATGAAAAATGAAAAGGGCATAAATGTCCAATAGGGTGCGACGATAAGTAAAATAGGGGCGACGTATAGTAGTCCACTTTTATTTTGATGGTTTTGAATTTTCCATAAGATTCATTTGTTTGTTAGTAGGAATGTAAATGGAGGAGGAGGTTCTTCATCTCCGTCCGGATCTTTTTCGATGGGATAGGGAATTCCCGATTAGAGTCTTGCAAGGTGAGGATGGAAGCAATGGCGAATACATGATTGATCAATTGGAGGGGTCGATTTTACACGTATGTGTGCAAAAAAATTATTTTTTTTGCTAAATTGAACTTGTTAAAAAAATCATATATACGTGTTATAATTTGAGTGGTCAAGTACCAATTTTTAAGTACTACTGTAAAACTTCTCAAAATTAAGCTACATTTTGTTTAAGATTCTTAACATGTAAAAAATTGTGTTTAATAGAAAAAATCGGATTTAGGAAGAGTAATAGGCCAAAAAAATTTAGAAATTTGGATTTAAGGAGGATGGTCTAACAGGAAAAAAAAAATAATTAGAATTTTGTATTTAGAGATGACCTAACATGTCAAAAAATTCAGAATTTTTGGATTTAGAAAGGGTCTAATATCACCCAAACAAAATTTATTGGAGACAGAGGACCGAAACCCTCACAACCTCAAATTTTGTGGAGAAAGGGGGGCCGAAACTACCCCTAGTCATGGTGATTCCGGCGGCAGGAGGGGCCCGGACCTCCCGGGCTCCTCCTTGTATCCGCCCCTGGATGGAGATTGTTTTGTCCTCTGTAAGCAGGACAGGAATATGTATACCCCGTTAGAATCTCCGAACTCGTTCCCAATATGTCTCCACAGGGATTCCTGCAGGGCAGGAACAGTGATAAAATTTCCCTCGTGTAAGTTTCAGGGACAGAAAAATTCCGATGGATCAGAGAGCGGGAAAGAGGAATGTAATCTCTATTTGTTAATTCACATCTATATACTACTTGTTGATATCTTATTGATTAATTAGTACAATTATAGCATTAAAATTGGTTTGAATGAAAAAGATCCATTGTCGTTTAAATTAGGATTAGTTTAATTTCTATCTCGTTTGTTAGGCGTTGAGCGAATTTGATACAGCTTATGTTCTTATTAAAGCTGTCATTTCTATGTTTGTTGTAGTGAATGGACATATCCACCATCTTTTATCATAGATGTTGTTTCTCTTGATTTATTTAATAAAGTTTATTTAAAAAAAAGCTCTATTTATGCAATTTGGAATGCTTGGGACAAGGGTTGGCAGGGTGGAGACAGGGGGGCCCGGGGGCTGACCCCCTCTGGCCGCCGAAACCACCATGGCCAAGAGTAGTTTCGGCCCCCTGTTTGCACAAAATTTGAGGTGTTGTGGTGTTCCGGCCTTCCTGTTTTCAAGAAATTTAGATCAGGTGCTGAATTAGCATCCGAATTTAGGTGCTGTTTGATAAAACTGGAAATTAAGTGCTGAATTTTAAGAGTTGAATATTACAAGTGCCGAAAATATTGAGTGATATAATTATTATAAAAATATTAGTTAATAATGTTTAACTTAAAATGTTAAGTTAAATATTTTGACTTACCAAAATAAGGCCTTGTTTGATAACTCATTTAATGAATTAAATTAAAATATTAAGCACTTATTCAATTTAAGTGCATTTGATAACAATTATTTCTCCACCACTTAAATTAGTAAATTAAGTTAAAAAAACACTTATTTTGGTAAGTCAAAATATTTAATTTAACATTTTAAGTTAAACATTATCAACTAATATTTTTATAATAATTATATCACTCAATATTTTCGGCACTTATAATATTCAGCACTTAAAATTCAGTACTTATTTTTTCAGCACTTAATTTTCAGTTTTATCAAACAATATCTAAGTGTTTTTTTTTAACTTAATTTACTAATTTAAGTGGTGCTGAAATAATTGTTATCAAACGTACTTAAATTAAATAAGTGCTTAATATTTTAATTTAAGTAATTAAGTGGTTATCAAACAAGGTCTTAGTCTGGAACCTGTTGGGTTTTCTCTAAATCTAAAATTTCAATTTTTATGGCCTGTTAGGATCTCTCTCCAAATTTCTATTTTTTTTTTCTATTAGCCCCTCATTAAATCTAAATTTCTAAATTTTTTTTTAACGTCGTAAACTTAAATTTTTATTTTTTTTGGCGTATTGCAGTTTCTCATATTTTCGTGAAGCGAATCTAATTGAAGATATTCTCATGAAATTTAACTTACACACTACAGGTCTCATATAGTGGAGTTCTTCTCTATCTTTTTTAATTAGTTATGATTTTGCAAGCATCACTATAGATTTCGGGTTAGGCTATGCTTACTTTGTTTTTGACAAAGTAAGTCTTATTTTATTTTTACCTCCATTGGATTAACTTACTTTGTTAAAGTCCAGCATCATCCAATGGTGAAAAAAACAAAGTAAAACTTACTTTGTAAAAAACAAAGTAACCATAGAAGACACCATAGATTTCGTTAACTTTTATCTTTTCCTTTGAATTTATATTGATTTAATAATATTTCGATTCGGTCTGCACTAAGAGGATGTAAACTTAAAACAAAAACAATAAATAAAGAAAATCAGTTTTTTTGGTAGAAACAGGAAAGATAAAAAACCAAAAAAAAAAACCGAAGAATTAACCTGGGATTAGCCTAGGGAAGCTAACCCCCATAACATCTTCCAAAAGAAGAGAAGATAAGAAATCAGGAGGAGAAGATAAGGTAGTGACGCCCAACATCCGATCATGCCCATCAGCAGCCAAACGATCCGCAACCCTATTTTGCTCTCTGAAGACATGGCTGAAACTGATGACGTCAAAGGAAGAGCAAAGCCTTCTAATACCTTTAATTAAATTACGGTTATTTAGACAAATAGCATTTTTTATCGGAAATCATTTTGATGGCCTCAAGGTTGTCTGATTCAACACACAGTTTATTCAACCCCAGACTCTTTGCCAACCTTAGGCCAGAAAATATCCCTAAAAGCTCAGCTGAAAAGGAAGACCCCATGCCTAAGTTGTGAACAAACCCAGACAGCCAAGCACCTCCATCATCCCTTAGAACCCCTCCTGCCGAGATTTTACCGGAGTTAAGGCAAGAACCATCCGTGTTTAATTTAACCTCCCCTTCTCTAGGCCTATACCAACCAAGGAGGTAAATATTTCTCTTTTGGGTAGAAAAAGCAAGGCCATCACCTTTGAAACTAGCCAAAATATTAGATAATTTTTCCAAGAAGAAACCTTCCAAATTAGGAAGAACAACAATTTTCCTTTCAAAAATCTCCACATTCCTCCAATACCAAATCTGGTGACAGACAATAGCAAAGAGAATATTACCATGCTCAAGGTTGGCCAACAACTTCCCACTAACGCCATCTGCAAACTAGTCAACATCAGAGTGGGCCAAGAAATTCGAGAGCACATGATGAGGAAGAACTTTCGTCCACACCTCCTTGCTCTTAGTACAATCCCTAAGAGCATGACACAGAGTTTCCACATGGCCCCTGCATCTGCTACAAGCACCGGAATCCACCAGATGCCGTCTGTTTCTCTCTGAATCAGTTAGCAACCTATTTTTGGTCCGAAGCCAGAGAAAGCTCCTAATACGGTAGGGAACTTTTAAAGCCCAAACACTCTTCCAGACTTCAGAGATGGAACCCGCCCCATTCTGATTGAAGGCCTCAAAAGCAGATTTATAGGTATAAGCACCATTATTAGTCAACGCCCAACAATGCCTATCCTTATCTTCCTCCATATTACTAATCTTTACTCCCTCTGATTTTCAGGAGAGTCTCCAGATTAAAAAAGGATGCAAATTTAGCCCAAATCCAATCCCCCTCAGCATCCACCACATCCACAATCCTCCAATTGTGGACATTATCAGGCGGAAGGGAAATATACTCTTTTAAAAGGGGTTTACCACCAATCTAGTGGTCATTCCAGAAATTGATAGATTTGCCGTTTCCCACCTCCCAGCCAATCCCCGAACAAAACTCTGAAAAGATAGAACTAAGGCCTTTCTAGAGAAAAGAACAATTACCAACTCTCTCTTTGGGCCCCCCAAAGATTCTATCTTTTCTATATTTCCCACAGAGGAAACGGACCCAAAGAGAAGAGGGGAGTTGCCACATTCTCCACAGTAGCTTCATTAATAACACTTTGTTATTATCTTTCGCTTGTCTTATCCCAAGTCCCCCCATGTTCTTGGGCTGACAAACCTCCTTCCAAGGAACCAGGTGGATCTTCTTCCCCTCCGTTGAATCCCCCCAAAGGAAACGTCGATTGATCTTATCAAGATCATTCAGAACAGGCTCCGGCAATTTACACGCTTGCATAATGTGATTAGGCACCGCACAATTGACTGATTGAATTAAAGTAAGACGGCCAGCGAGCGAAAGAGTTTTGGCTTTCCAAATGGCACATTTTCCACTAGTTTTGTCAATAGTTTCTTTAAAGGAGGCTTTAGAAACTTTGTCACTGTGGAGAGGAACCCCCAGATATTTGCCTAAAGTTAAAGGAATACCAGAAATTTCACTAAGCTTATTGCAAACACTCTTACTCATATTTTTAGAGCAAAGCATCCTGGATTTTTGGATGTTAATCTTCTGACCAGACGCAGCACAAAAACAGTTCAGAATGTCCATAACCACACCAATTTGCTCTTCATTTCCTTCCACAAAGATCATAACATCATTTGTGAAGAACAAATGGGTAATCTGAGGACAGAATCTGTTGATGGAAACAGGGTGGAAAACTCCATTACCCACAACCTCTTGGATAAGGTGGGACAACCTCTCCATAGCAATAACAAATAAGAAAGGGCTCATAGGATCACCTTGTCGGATGCCCCTGTAAGGTGAAAACTCTTCAGACATATCTCCATTGATCAGAACCTGAAAAACAGGGAAAGAAATGCAGACCTCGATTAATCTCCTCCAGTTATCCAGGATACCAGCTTTCTTAAGACTATCTAGAAGAAAGCTCCAGTTTAAGCAGCCGTAAGCCTTCTCTAGATCCAACTTAAGAGCCACAATACCTTTCCTTCCCTACTTAATTTTCATGGAATGAACCATTTCCTGGGCAATAACTACGTTGTCCATCATCTGTCTACTAGGAACAAAGCTACCTTGATTCTGGTTGATAATATCAGGAAGAATACGCTGGAGCCTATTCGCCACAATTTTAGTAACAGCTTTGTACAGCACATTACACAGACTAATTGGCCTCATTTGTAAGAAGGAGGAGGGTTTCTCAATTTTAGGAATCAAGACAAGAAGCGTTTTATTCACAAGCTTAATATCTTTCGTACCATTGAACACTCCTTTAATAAAACTATAAACACCCTCCTTCACGGTATCCCAATTCTTGTGGTAGAAACAGGCAAGATTACCATCAATCCCAGGAGCTTTCGTGGCACCAATATTAGAGAAGGCCAGATCAATCTCTTTCTGGTCAATAGGATGGAAAGCATCCCGAATCATACCCTCATCCAAACTAGGAAAGGAAGTCCTAGAGAAAGCTTTATCCAGATCCACCTTTTCCTCTTTGAACAGATCTTTGTAAAAATTAAGGGCCAAACGACGAATGTCCTCATCCTCATAGACCCAATCTCCATTTGAATCTTTAATCGCATCAATCCGATTCCTCTGCCTTCTAATAATAGTTGAAAGATGGAAAAACCTAGTATTGTGATCACCATCTTTAATCCAAGATTTCCTTGATTTCTGAAACCAAAGGAACTCTTCCTGCCTCAACACAGCTTCCAATTCTTTTTGAAGAGATCTGAGAAGACAATTCAAATTATGATCAAAATGAAACTCCAAATTACGTTGAATACCTTCGATTCTATTAAGCACTTTATTCTTCCTTCTGATAATGTGACCAAAGACATTTCTATTCCATCCCATCATATTCCTTCTAAACCCTTCTGCAGTAAGGAGGACATTGGAGTGGGGCTGCCAATTATTCTGAACAAAGTCTTTAAACTCAGGGTGAGATTCCTAGGCCACCTGGTACCTAAAAGGTCTATCCCCTTTAGACCGATGGTTTTTAACCAACTGAACTAAAATAGGACAGTGGTCAGAATGGCGGAAAGGAAGATTTAATACTCTCACTTTGGGAAATCTACTGATAGCCGCAATATTCGCATAAAATTTTTCCAACCGAACAAAAACATTATTGCGCTTCCAAGTAAATTTATGACCAGCGGCTCCCAGATCCGAAAGCCCACATAAATCCATATTTTGTTTATGGTTAAGGCATCTGTTAATATAGTGGTTCCCACCCCCTCTTTGATCACTCAAAAGATCAATATCGTTAAAATCCCCAGCCATGAGCCAAGCATCCAAAATACTTGTACTCATAGTGTACAACACCTCCCACAACCTTTTACGATTAGCCATGATAGGGTCAGCATAAACAAAGATGATAAAGAAGGGTTTATTACCAGGAAGACACACTTTACTATGGATAAATTGCTTATCCATGCTGACAATGTCAATCTGAACACAATCTGGCTTCTCGAAGAGCCAGATACCCCCAGCCCGGCCAATAGCCTCCGATCTGACACAATTCCAATTACTAAACTTTCTAACCACCTCATCTGCTTTACTACCACTAATCTTAGTTTTCAGCAAAGCAAAACAAGAAGGGTTAAATTGTTTAATTAAATCTTTAACATGGATACGGGTAGCCTTACTAGCCGCTCCTCTAACATTCCAAACAAAGAAATCCATCAAAAAGGCAGACTACTGACCACAGGCCCAACACCCTAAGCTAGGTATTTATTCGGGGCTCCTGAGAGCCTTGAGGAGGTACCAGTAGGTCCCCTTTTCTCCCAATTATCCAAAGAGTTATGATTATTTTTCTGAATACCTTTATGTTTTTTCATACTCGATTTACTGACCCCCATGACCTTTCCATTTGAAATATCAACCTGGGTTTTCGGGATACTAACCTCATTGAGCTTCTTATTCCCAACCGTGGTATGATTCAAGGAACTCCCCAAAGCAACAACTCTGGACTCAAATAGATGGTTAATAGTCTCTACTTTACTGGCCTCTGGTTCAGCAGATTCTAACCCCGGCATACTTAGCTCCATATGCTCGCTTGAGTGATCAGATTCCTGAGCCTCCTCATTTGACAGGACCCCAAATCTAGATCCAAAATCGAGGACTGTATCATTGCCAGAACCAGCTTTTATATTGGGGGCCTTTTCTTGATCACAGGGGCAATCTGGAGAGAATTCATCTCCTTGCTAATGTCAGGAGCGCGATTATGAACAACAGTTGCACGAGTCCTACGTCTCACCGACCTCTTCTCCAGCATCCAAGGGCCAAAGGTCCTCTCTTCACCTTGATTTCCCTCTTCTCCTTTTTTGTCAGCTACCATAACCTCTTCGACCAGCTTCTCTCTCTTAGGACACCCTTCAAAAGTATGGCCAAACATACCACACTCGAAGCAAATATTATGAATGCCTTCATATTCAATATAGTAAACCGAATTCTGAACGCAGAATTTAGATAAAAGAGGCTTAGCAAGATCGATATCAATACAGACCCTGGCAAATTTACCTCTCACTGCCCCAATGGTGGTTTTGTCCACATGGTGAACCTTCCCAATAAGACCACCAACTTTGTTAAGAAAGGTTTCATTATAGTATTCAATAGGTAAACCCGGGAATCTTACCCAAGTGAGAATCCTATTGACTGAACAGTCATGAGGATTAAAATTAGGGACCCATGGCCTTAATGCCAGAACATGATTAGAAATGATATAGGGGCCCCCATTAATAACAACATTAAAGTCCTCCACCTTAGTAAATTTTATCACATAATAGTCATTCTCTAAGTCAATAATGGTGACTTTCCCTTTTTTTAGCCCACTGTGCCTGGATTCTCTGAGCGAAATAGTTAAAACTAATTCGCTTTCCAAGCACAGTTACAATTAAAGCTAACTTCCATTTGGAACGTAGGGCGCGCTTATCTGCCGAGGACAGCCTAATCACCGGACATAACGGGTCATCCTGCTCTCCGTCCTCTACATCAAAGTCAGAGTAGACCTTTTCAGAATCATCTTCTACAATTTCATCATCTAACTCGGGTTCATGCTCGGCCACCCCCATCACAGTATCTCTCCAGGAGATTTTCCCCAATTGAGCCACAGCCGCTTGGCCTGCCTGGCCACCCGCCTGGAATGCCTGGCTGCCCACCTGGAATGCCTGCCCGCCCGCCTAGAATGCCTGCCCGCCCGCTTGGCCTGCCCGCCTGGAATGCTTGGCCGCCCGCCTGAAACGCCTGACCAACCGCCTGGACAGCCGGTAGTGCCTCCCCCTTCACCCTAGGCAGGCCCTTGGCACTCTCGCCTGCCCCATCTCCCATCTCCCCTGGCACCGCCTCGGCACCCATGCCCGCACCCAGCCCCTGCTCCCCTTGGACTGTCGGCGGAGCATCCCCAAAAACATCACCACCTGCCCCGGCCCTTACGACCCCCCTCGCCACTGGATCTGCCCTAGATCCCGCTCATGCCCCTTGCCATGCCCCAGCCTGTTCACCAGGCACTGATCCACCACTGTCGCCAGACCCCTGCTCACCAGGCGCCGATCCACCAATGCCGCCAGACCCGAAGCCCTCCCTCGCACCATCCACGCCTAGATCTGCCCCGCCCCTGCCCCCAGCCGACAGATCCGGCCTTCCCACTCCCATCCACGGCCCCACCGGCCCCTCCCGCTCCCTAGACCTGTCCCGCACCCTACCTCCACCACTGCCGCGCCGATCGCCCTCGCCTCTCTCTCTCTCTCACCCTCGCCTCTCAGTTAATATCTGCGAGTAAAATTTAAGGATTAACGAATGTATTATTAAAATATAAGAATTAAACAATGTGGTAGATAAAAAGGGTAAATTATATCCATGTATATTAAACTTTACCCATTTAATATTATGGCCACTGAACTCCAATTCTTAATAGTATAGCCGCTGAACTTTATACTTTTTAACACTGGTGACCACTCAATGTTTCAAAAGTCTTGGAAACCCCAAGCATTCTATCCTTTATTTTAATGCTTTATTTCTGTATTTATATTTTGTGTTTTTCATTTTCATTGTAGCCATTGGATTTTGAGATATTTTTGTTACCTCTCTTTATTTTCTTAAAGTAACGTTGAAAAACTATTTCCTCAAAATTATAATTTAAGATAAGGTTGGGGATAAGTTTTAAATTTTACTTTGATTTGAAAATTGGGTAGGTGAAATATCTTGTAAAAATTTAAGGAAGGTGAATGGATGTTCTTGATTTATGTTAGGGGTACAATCTTTCATAGAAAAAAAAGTAAAAAGCCATCAATTAAAATTTTTGGGGGCTCAATCTTTTGTGATTGGGAAGAGTGTTAAGAAAAAAAAGGATTTTTCCATCATATTTTTAATTCTCTTTTCTATACCTTTTTTTTGTGCTATGCTGTTCACCCATGTTATTATCACTTTTCTTTGTTTTTTTACAGACTGCAGCTATTCAAAACAAGTACAATCAGGTGTGAACAGTTGTTCCTACTTCTTTAGAGGATTTAAGCATAGCTCCCCCTGTGAAAGCAAATGATCAAATTGATGAAGGCGCCCCTATGATGCAGTTGTTGTAGAAGGCGTTGTTGAATCCTCTCCATCCGTTTTGACTAAGCAAACTTGTACCTTTCTTTCCTACTGGCTGTTCTTTTACCATCACTTGCCCATTGGATGATTTTGGTTGTTCAGTTGGTATGTGTAGTTTCTCTTGTTGCTTCCTGTTTGATAGTTGCATCGGGGACAATGCAAATTTTTAAGTTGGGGACGGAGAATCACTATTCGATACCGTTGCTTGTTGTTTGCTTACCATGTCCTCTATTTCCCTTGATGTTGACTTTGTGTTTGGTTTGTCCTCTTTAAGCACCAATTTTTTTAATTTCATTTTTGTTTTTCTTAGTTGTTCACATCTTGAATAACTATGTGTTCGTTTTTTTTTCTTGGTTGTTCGCCTACTGAACAACTATGTGTTCATTTTTTTTCTTTTTTCTTGGTTGTTCGCCTCTTGAACAACTACGTGTTCACTTGTGTATACCTATCCATTCTGTCCTTTTCTTCCATACATGCAATAGTAGCCTAGGTAGTATTAATTTACTTATATTTTGATTACTAAGGCTATTTTGAGTTTGATAATATAGAATCAGAATTTTGAATTGATTGTCTTAATAAGAATGACTATCTCCATGTTTGATCACTTTAGCCTATTGCATTTTACCCTTCTTAGTGAGACTTGAGCCTTCATTTGCATGTTTATGCAACATGTTCATTGTTGAGTGGGCTTTGCATGTTTTAGAATAGATAGGCTTTGCTTTGGTAGCCCTTGCAACTTGTTTATAGCTGTATGGCATGAAATGACAAAGGCATTAGGTTTAATCAACTGTGCTTAACTGTTGAACACCCGTTCTTAAAGAACATCCACTTTTAGAGAACTATGTTGAGCCTAACCTGATTTTTTCTTATCCTACACACAATACCTTCACCAATTATTCATTGAAAATCATTACAATTAACCCCAGGAGTTGTTTTGAGTAAAATACTTTAAGGCATGATAACTAGTTGTTCACTGTTGTCCTAATCCCAAACAAGAAAACAATTCAAGCATTGTGTTTTTCCAAAGAAAGAGGAGCAGAATGTTTATCTTAAAAAAACAGAATAGCTGCTCTTCTTAAATATATACATGCTTGTAGGACACAGCTGTTCCCACTAAAAGAAATGCTTGTTCATTCAAGAACTCAACAACTGCCTTTCACCCAAAAATCTTTCACTTCCATATCCTTATACCTTAGCCCAGAATCAACCCTTTTCAAGACCTTTAGATCATGCCATGTCAGTTATGGACTATTTTGTTTGGACCGATTTGCAAAGTCATAATCTTTTCTCTACTTGCATAGCTGTTTGAGTGCTTAAACACTTAATCTTTAAATATCAAACACTATGAGTGAGGATGAGTGTTCCCTTAGCAATTGCTTTGTGATCAAATTGCATTTCATGCTATTTGGAGATTTAAATTCTTGTTGACCTAATCAGTTTTTAGTTCATTTTCTTTGACTCAAACTTGGAATAATCTTTGTAATTGAAGCATGAATAAATTTTGCTACGTGTGATTTGCTGCTGTGTTTATTCTATGTCATCTTCTTTGTTTCTCTTCAAACAGTTGTTCTCCGTTCTATTTTGCTTGAGGACAAGCAAATGTCTAAGTTGGGGGTAGTTTGATACGAGCATTTTGGACAAGATTTATTGGCTAAAACATTCATAAAGAAGAGCATAAAAGACCAAGTTTGTAGCCAAATCCAAGATGCAAACAAATATTCTGACAAAACAGCCCAAGTCAAGCAAACAGTTGAGCAGAGAGATCGAACAGCCGGTTTCCATCCAAATTTGGATCAGAAAGTGGGAAAATGGATTTATGCGCAGATCCAGCGTCTGCAAGTATCTATTATTATAGAACAGCTGTGCGAAAGGATCGAACAATTGTGCAAAAGTATCGAACAGTTGTTCGCGGTTCCGATCCGGGTCAAAAAGTGGGTAAACGGGTTGACACTGGGATCTACAAAGGATAAGAGAGAAAGGAAGTGCTATACAGCTGTAATCCACCACCTGTCACCATCCTAACACATGTATGCAATCTAATGGCTAGGAACAATTGCTTTTTCTATTTCAAACAGTCGTTTGACAGTTTTACCCTTTTAACCTAGATGAACTTTATTTAGTATAAATAGATTCATATTTCTTCTTTGTAAGGAGCCACCATACTATCTTATCAATATATTTCCAGCCTCCATTTTGGGAGCATCTTTTATGGTGTCGAGGCTGTTCCCTCATGAAAATGAGGGAACAGCCATCTTAGCAAGCTTGGCCAACCTCTAATGGTGATTGTGAGTATGTTGTTTTTATTAATGAAGCATGTTTATCTTTGAATGGTTGTTATTAGTATGCTTAAAGAATAGATTAGGATCCAATCTATATTATAGTTATCAAAGATGACACGACGGTGCTCCGACGTAACAGAAATAACTAATCGGCATATGTCGTATGGACGGATACGAAAACTACCACATATTGGGGTTTCATTATGAATGCTTCCTGTTACTTAATGCTTGTTTGTGAGATTAACGCAAGGACACTTGTTAGTCTTACTTACTTAGAATCTTTGGAAATGGGACATCGGACCTTAGTGATAAATGAGGGAGAGACCCAAACCAGGAACTTTATGTATGCTTCTATTAATGAAACGGTTGTTCGAGCAGTTAACTGTTATGAGTTTGTGCTAATCTTGTTATTTTTATTTTATGCATTTACTTACTGTTTTATTATCACAAAACCGACCTTAAATATATTTCGCATATTCGAACAGCTGTTTAAGGTAATATTTTACATAATTTCCATCTCAATCCTTGTGGAATACGACACTTGGTCTTACCGAATACTACAGACGACCTAGTACACTTGCTAGCGTCCGTATTATACACACCATGTATGTTGAGGGAGAACCGTTCCTATGATGAGCCCATGAGGGGTGAGCTTATTGTGAAGAGTGTGAGCTTCATTGAGCATTTGCTGAATAAGAACAACTTCCTGAGGGATCTAGAGAAGATGAAAGAGATTAGAGACTTGTGGAATAATGGCCAAGTCGGTAAAGTGGCAAGTCTTGAAGTTCCGGGACTTTTAACCCAATGTGAGGGAGGAGCTACTATGTGTGTTCTTGAGTTCACTATGAATTGGGTTGACAAGTCTCGCCAGGATATTCTGTTTGTTGTGGGCCATGGACAAGTTGAGGTTGAGCATGATAGCCGAGTTAGTGAAGTGAGTGATAGCGAAGGTCGGGCATATTCAATTCAAAATCATGTTTGGGTTATGAAGAGTACTCAAGGGATCACTCCAATTGGGGTTGATATATGGCACCGGGACATTCCATGTGAGGTCAACTATGAGCGAGTAGGGGTTGAGTCTAGCATCCGGGTTGATGGTATGAGGTATGTAGAGGTCCGGGCATATTTGACTCAAGGTCGTGTTGGGATTTTGAAGAGTATTTGTGGGATTGATCCTAAGTGGGTTGATACATATCGTCGGGACATTCCATTCGAGGTGGGTCATGAGCGGAAGAAGATTGTGTTGATTCCTCAAGTTCGTGATGGGGAGATTAAGAGGATCCAAGGGTGGTCCGTTCAACGAAATGAGGGGCGTTGGAAGATCATCCAAGCATTTGTTGGGAAGTGGTTTGGCAAGCTTCGCCAAGACATACCATTCGATGTTGGTAGAGATTAGGAATAGAAGGATGTTCTTCTCTAGCTAAACTAGAAGAAGTGAATCCCGGGTTTTACGGACTAAATCCGTAGGAAATCAAAGATCCCCCATTGTTGAAGGTTTCAAACCTTAACAAACTTCACAAAGAATAAGATATAATTTTGATTGATAAAAAGTTAATCCAATTACAAAGAAAGAGATGTATTTATACCATCTCAAAACACTAAAACAAATTACATAAAAGGGCAAATCACTTAACTAATTAAAAGGGATAAAGATAGGGATAATTTGGGGTAAAGGTAAAGGGGTGGCATGGGTGTAAATATATCGTGGCATGGGTGTAAATATGGAGTGGCATGATTATAAATGTTGAGTGGAATGGGTTGTAAATAGGGAGTGGTAGAGTTGTAAATAAGGAGGAAGCTCGAGTAAGGAGCAAGGTCTTTTAAATGAATTCCAAGCGGAGCGTGGAAAATTCAAGCGGAGCGTGGACAATCCAAGCGGAGCGTGGATTAGTTGCTGATCTTTTCAGTGCCATTTCCCCTGGATCACTCAGGCTCCATGCGGAGCGTGACTTAGCTGCTGACTTGCCGTGTGACACTGTTTTGGCCTCTTTACTCGCTTGTTCGTTCCTGCTTGGTTCTTCCTCCGACTTCCCTCGCCCAGACTCGATCCTCCAAGGAGATGCTCCGTATTAAGTTCTTCATGTCTCTCATTCAATAAATTACTTTTCTCATTCCATTCGTTTCTTAGTTCGTGTGGATACTGTTAGAGGCAATCTACACTTGGTTGCTTTATTTGGTTGATTACTAACGTTTTAGTTTTGGTTTTGTTTGTGCTCGTGATTGACGGTTATATCCTCATGGGCACTTTGTTTGCAATGGTAGATAGTTCGTCAACAAAGGTACATATGTTTAATCTCTCTTTATATGAAATAAGGGATAAGTACAAAAAAATGCATGTGGTATACCTATTTTGCAAACGCGAACCTGTGGGTTTTTTTTTTACAAACAGGTGTATGTGTTAAACGTCGTTAGCAAACAGAGGCTAAATTGCCTAACGGTGTTAAAATTCAAAGAGAAAAGAGTCAATTTGGTCCTTATATTTATTTATTTCATAAATTAACCCCTAATTATCTAATTATCACAAATAAACCCCAAAATCAAAAATAAAAATAAAAAAATACCATCTTCTCCATCTCTTTTTAATTTTTTAATTTTCCTTTTTTTTCTTTCTCTTCTCTCTTCTCTCTTCTTCTTCCTCCTCTCTTCTCCTTTCTTCTTCTTTTTTTTTAAAAAAATTTTGAAATTCCCATTGAAGAACGTCTGGAATTTCTAGACGTTCTTCAACGGGAATTTCAAAAAGAGAAGAAGAAGAAGAAGAAGAAGAGAGAAGAGAGAGAAAGAATAAGGAAAATTAAAAAATTAAAAAGAGATGAAGACGATGGTATTTTTTATTTTTATTTTTGATTTTGGGGTTTATTTGTGATAATTAGATAATTAGGAGGGTTAATTTATAAAATAAATAAATATAAGGACCAAATTAACTCTTTTCTCTTTGAATTCTAACACCGTTAGTCAATTTGGCCTCTGTTTCCTAACGGCGTTTAACACATATCTCTGTTTGTAAAAAAAACCACAGGTTCACGTTTGCAAAATAGGTAAACCACATGCATTTTTTTGTACTTATCCATGAAATAACGATTAACGGATCTTGGGAAAAGAGAAAATAGATAAAAAAAATTATAATTTCGCTATGCCTAGGCTTGTTGATTTTCCTTTAATGGTATTAGAGCGAGTGTTATATATGAAAATATTAAATGATTAAGGCAAGATTAATTGGTTTTATGATTCGGTTAATTAACAAATGGGTTTGTAGAGATTAAACGATTGATTAAAATAATGTTTTGTATATGTGATATACGTGTTTTTGGATTAATGGTTTAATTGTTTGAATCGTTAAAAGAGTTAATTAGATTAATCTTTAAAAATTTGATTTTGTTAACGATTTCAGTCAAACGGTTAGAATCGATTAATTAGGGATATGTTGAAACACATTTCCACACTGATTTTTATTTGACAAATTTATTTAAATTAGAATTAAACTCCTAAGATAAACTCCCAACACATTAAATTTAAATACTTTGATTTTTTTTATCACTGATGTGTTTGTTGAGTGTTGTTGAGTAATTAAATTATAGGGAAAATTACACAGAAATTCATCTTTTGAAAACTATTTACAATCATGTCAACTCATAATTTCATATTATATCAAACTAGTAAAATCGGTACTTTTAATATATTTTAGGGATTATAATTTATAAATTAGAAGTCTAGAATATATTTTCTAGGGTTTATGATTTATGAATTGGAGTCTAGAATTTTTAAATTATGGTGTAAAATCATAATATATAGAGAATAATGACATAATAAGAATTAAGTTTGGTAACATGACTTAGTTGTAATTTTATACTTAATTATGATATTCATGTATTTGACCCTAAATTATAAGTGTAAAAAGATATTAAAGACAAAGCCCAAGTCCATAAGCTAAGTCAAGGCCCAAAGAAAGCCAAGAAGAAAGTCAAACGGATCAAAGGTTTTTGATCCACTCAACCCAGTGGAAAGAAGGATCCTGAACAAAAGCCAACGCCTTCACAACGAAGCTGCTGAGTTCAAAGGATAAGTAGACAAGGCAAAGTTGACTTCCTAGCTTTCAGACAAAGGTTATCTAACTGTGGAAAGGTTCAGATGCAACAGACGAACTATCGTTGTGCTGTCTTGGAATCTTTGCCAAAAATGGTGAGACCGTCTGAAGACTCTGAGTAAAGCAACTAAAGCACTGCTGAACAAGACACAGAGAGACAGAAAGACTTCGTTCTCATTGGCCGTGACACTAAGCACTGAGGATGAAAGGGACAGCAGAGCCATTTCCCTCCAACTGTTATTTCGAAACTTGAAATGACCGTTGCCTTGAAGTGTCACTATAACTTCACTTAGCCGAAAACAGATTGTAAAAGAGCAAGTAAAGGTCAAACCCAAAGGATTAGTACTGATTTAACTAAATTAATAACCAAGAAGAGAACGAAATTAAATAGGGGGAGTTTGAATAGGTTGATTAACCAAATTGGCAAAAGTAACGAAATAGAATTGGGATTGAATGTAAATATTAAAGAAGATTTCAGCTAAGGGAGATTTCACAGGTCAAACAATTATTTCCCATCGATCATTAACGGTGAGACATTATCTTAATTAACATGATATGGATTGGTTATAGTCATTCCTTATTCATTCCCGACCTAATCATTCCTTAATTGTAAAGCAAATCCAAGTACTCCTAAAGATAAGCCCCTATTTGATTAAACAGTTCTACCTTAGCGTTAGAATTTAATCTATCGAATGCATTATGAATTAGAGAGACCCAATCTAAGTTAACTGAATTCTTAGCGACTCCGATTTAAACCAAATCATATGTTCATGCGCTTAGTCGTTGTTAAGATATTCAGATGATTACAAATCCTATTTCCTAACGTTGTTCAATGAATGAAAAAGAAAAAGTCCGGCCGAACCGTCACCCGAACCTCCAATGATGGTATGATTTTATAGATTAACAAACATGCAAACAACTTATATAAATTCAGATTTCTAAATTAAAGAGTAACAATCTCACAAGAGAAAATAATGCTCGCCTTTGATGAATCCCTTAACCGAATTGGAAATTTAGCTACGAATAGCCATGGAAGAGTACGCTTTCTCTCTTCTGAAAGAGAGAACAAAATAAAACCTAAAAACTGAATTAAATCTGGCTAAAAATTGAATGTCAAACGGAATGATGAATTCTGATTATAAAACGGAATGCCCTATTAGAGATAGGTCCTCTCATATTTATAGGAGTTCTCCAACCCTAATTAGGAGATAAATCCTAACTAATTATAAAAAAATAAATATTCTAACTTTCTAATACTACTTGGCTTCTTCCTTCCTGATTTGTAGGCTTAAAACTCTTTAATAGACATCTGAAAACATGATGGAATTGAATAGATTCGCACTTGATATATCTGGAAAGATTTATGCCCGTCTGCTTCTTAGTCTTGGGCAAGACTAACTCCCAGTTTCGACTTCAGATCTTTAAAACAGTTCCAGAATTTATCTTTAGCCAAATTAGCTCCAAATAGCCCCAATTCAGATCCTTTCTTCACAATTAGTCCTTGTAGAGGTAAATACACAAAACAAGCATAATATCCCAAATTGTAACCAAATCACCTAAACAATTTATCACTAAAGTGGGGATTTTACTACTAAAATATACACTTATTAAATACCTCACACTTAACCAATGCTTGTCCTCAAGCATACCAGATCATGTCAACAATTCTTTGCTCTAATGATTTCGTGTTTACCAACCCTTTCTGATTCCCCCTCATAATGCAAAGATTATCAGCCATTAACTCTCTAAGTCAGGAATTTATTCATGTTTAAGCACACAATGTAACTACTTGAAAAATCTCAGCAAATAAGCTTTTGACCATGTGCATAAGAAGTGAATTAAAATCAGCAGCACCCTCACAGAGTTCACTCATTGCACTCAAGTGTTTAAGCTATAATTGATTTCAAGAAATCACTCACGTCACAACTTAGAATTAGATTACCATAAACTTGTCAATATATCAAATCTCCACCACTTAGTATGAATTCAAGTCAGTAAATCAAAGGGACTTAAAACATGGTGTAATATATGCTAGGGGTAAGGTTTGGAAAGGAAAGGAGGAAGAAAAGGAAACCGAGAGTAGTAAAAATGTACATTCTACTCTAAAAATGGCCAAAATGGAAATCAAGACACAATTATTTACAAACGACTTACAATTCTCAAACTTTAGAATGAATGAATGTTTAAGACAAACTTAAACAACTATAAACAGATTGAAATGAATAAAAGTAACAAAAAAAACTTCTTTTTGTTTTTTTTTTCTTTTTCTGCCTCTGATTTTTTTCTTCTTTTTTCTGAGGCTTTTTTTTCTTTACTAAAGATGATTCTTCAAACTAGAATAAGAAAGCTACTATTTTGCAAGCTAATGTCGATTTAGACACCTTTTGAAGTACAACCACATATAATATAACTAGATGACTATTCAATTGGTCCTCATACTATGGTGAACCTGTGGTTATTTTGAACACGAGCATTGCTCAAAGCAATAGCTAAACATTGAATAGAGTAAAAGCATGTATAGACTTTGACGGTAAAATGTCCCTGGCCAAGGGACTCAGACAAGGGTTGTGCCAAGAATGGGGAAAAGGCTCAAATGTGGCTGAACTAAGGGCTGGACACTGTTATTTTTGTTATTCTTGAGCAAGACCAAGGGTTCGAATTTATTTGAAATGACTAAGAAAAAAAACCTAGTGCCCTTATCGTTTTTAATGTTTGAATTCATCATATGTGGTCTCGAAATGCATAACATGACAAGTTCTAGAATTTCAAACCAGAATTGGACAACACTCAGAAAAATAGAACAAAGTGTAATGTATTTTGTTCTTGTATTTAGGCTCTAAGTCTTTCCAAAATTAGGGATATAAATGGTGTTGCTTCATTCAAAACATCGTTTCATGCCATGGGAGATTAATCAAGTAGTTCATATGAATACTTAAGGCGATTATGCAATCATGGCCTTTTGAAATCAACGACTTTACTCGATACAATACTTAAGGATTTCAGTACTAAGTCAGCAACCTAGTTTCAATCGAGCGCAAAATAAAGAGCTAGCATTGGTAGTTTTAGGGACGAAGCAAGAGGTGGACACCTCACACTAGACTCGAGCATATTTTCTGATAAAATTATGCCTAATTTTGTAATAGCAACTTGCACATAATCCAACCAAATTTCAGCAGCAAATTCATAGATTTACAGCAGCAAATCAGCACCAAAAACCAGCAGCAAACTCATAAATTTATAGCAGTAAATCAGCACAAAAAACTAGAAAATTTGCATCAATTAACTCAGAAAATTTCAGCAGGAAATTCAGAAATTTAATCCCAAACATACCAGCATGAAAATCATAGCAAAAATAGAGCAAATCATCACTACTAATTGGATTTGAGACCCCTAAACACCTCACACTTAATTCTCGTATTGTCCTCAATGTGGAATAAAACATGATTATATGATGAAGGGCAATAAAAAAAATTAAATGAAAGAGAAATGGGTACTGCCTTGATTTGTGAAATTGCACAAGGAATAGTTGATTTTAAACAAGGATTCTCAATTGTTGGCCATCTTTTCTTCCACATAACGTCAGTCTCAACCATTCATATGGCATGGATGGGAAGCAAAACTCGATTGTAAAGTTGAAGTGACAGAGAATGAAGATGCTGGTTGTTACGAAGGGACTTTGGACTGTGGAATCATGCAGGAACCAAGCTTATTCTTCCGGTGGAATTGCATTGCTTGACAACACTGGTGAACATGTAGATGATTCTCCAAGCAAGTCTTCATCTGAAAAAAAAAGAACCAGCACAGCAGGGAAGATGAAGGCAATTAAAATTAAAATAAAGAAACAAAATGCAAGAATTTAAATAACAACAGTTAGCTCTATCAAAGCTAAACAATAGGCTGCCTCCCAAAAGTGCCTCTATTTAACGTCTTTGGCCAGACGTTTATGATTTTACATTATCCAATTCCTAATCGTTCATCCTTCTTTCCATCCCAATCATAACCAAATATACTTTCAAGATTGTCCGGGTTACTCTTTTCCTGCACAGTGGAATCAATCAAACCAACCTGAAAAACACAATTAAATTCAATTGGATATAAAATTATACCCTCTTGAATATCCAAATTTTCATTAGCCTTAGATGAGTCAATCAGAAAATTTTGCTTTGAATTTATGATTGAATTTTTACTTGCATCCAAAACATAAAAATCCTTTGAATACTCTAACTCATCGACAGCTATGTAATTTTTATCATCAATTACCTTGTCATTTTCTATTATTTCATCTTCCTCTAACGCATAGTCATGAACTAAAATTGTAGTGGCTAAATTCAAAACAATTTCATCAAGGGACATACTAGAGGTTGATGAATTAATAGAATATGATTGATAATTATCTGAACTTGATTGGTTCCAAAAGAAATTGGGACATGGAGAATAATATGGATCAGAATTCCAGCGGTACTCATTGATGAGTTAAAGCACATGATCCATAATTATGAAAAATCACTCAAATGAACAAAAAAAATACAAACCTGATTATTAATAAAATTAAAGCAAGTTAAACTAATCCCCGGCAACAGCGCCAAAATTTGACGGGTGTCGAATCCACCAAAGATACTTATAACTTCACTTAGCCGAAAACAGATTGTAAAAGAGCAAGTAAAGGTCGAACACAAAGTATTAGTACTGATTTAACTAAATTAATAACCAAGAAGACCACGAAATTAAATAAGGGGAGTTTGAATAGGTTGATTAACCAAATTGGCATAAGTAACGAAATAGAATTGGGATTGAATGTAAATATTAAAGAAGATTTCAGTTAAGGGAGATTTCGCAGGTCAAACAATTATTTCCCATCGATCATTGACGGTGAGACATTATCTTAATTAACATGACCTGGATTGGTTATAGTTGTTCCTTATTCATTCCCGACCTAATCCTTCTTTAATTGTAAAGCAAATCCAAGTACTCCTAAAGATAAGCCCCTATTCGATTAAACAGTTCTACCTTTGCGTTAGAATTTAATCTATCGAATGCATTATGAATTAGAGAAACCCAATCTAAGTTGACTAAATTCTTAGCGACTCCGATTTAAACCAAATCACATGTTCATGCGCTTAATCGTTGTTAAGATATTCAGATGATTACAAATCCTATTTCCTAACGTTGTTCAATGAATGAAAAAGAAAAAATCCAGTCGAACCATCACCTGAAACTCCAATGATGGTTTGATGTTATAGATTAACAAACATGCAAACAACTCATATAAATTCAGATTTCTAAATTAAAGAGTAACAATCTCACGAAAGAAAATAATGCTCGCCTTTGATTAATCCCTTAACCGAATTGGAAATTTAGCTAGGAATAGCCATGGAAGAGTATGCTTTCTCTCTTCTGAAAGAGAGAACAAAATAAAAGCTAAACCTAAAAACTGAATTAAATCTGGCTAAAAATTGAATGTCAAACGGAATGATGAATTCCGAGTATAAAACGGAATGCCCTATTAGAGATAGATCCTCTCATATTTATAAGAGTTCTCCAACCCTAATTAGGAGATAAATCCTAACTAATTATAAAAAAAATAAATACTCTAACTTCCTAATACTACTTGGTTTCTTCCTTCCTGATTTGTAGGCTTAAAACTCTTTAATAGACATCTGAAAACGTGATGGAATTGGATAGATTCACACTTGATATATCTGGAAAGATTTCTGCCCGTCTGCTTCTTAGTCTTGGGCAAGACTAACTCCCAGTTTCGACTTCAAATCTTTAAAACAGTTCCAGAATTTATCTTTAGCCAAATTAGCTCCAAATAGCCCAAACTCATATCCTTTCTTCACAATTAGTCCATGTAGAGGTAAATACACAAAATAAGCATAATATCCCAAATTGTAACGAAATCACCTAAACAATTTATCACTAAAGTGGGGATTTTACTGCTAAAATATACACTTATCAGTAAAGCAACTGAAGGCTGCTAAACAAGACACAGGGAGACAGAAAGACTTCGTTTTGATTGGCCATGACACTGAGCACTGAGGATGAAAGGGACAACAGAGCCGTTTCCTTCCAACGGTTATTTCGAAATTTGAAATGACTTTTGCCTTGAAGTGTCACTACAAAAGGCCTGTCAGTTGCTTTATTGGAACTTGATCTGCAACAAGAAAAAACGCTGAGCAAATTCATAATTGAAGTTCCCTCTAAAAGCAAAGCAAAAATATTTACACAAATTCTTATTTTTCTGTGTAAACAAATAAATTAGATCTTTTAAGTGTTCTTTGTTATAGAACAAAACTTTATCAATCACTAAATTGTTAGGAGACTCTGAGTTGATCGGTATTTAGCACTCAGAGTTAGATAGTGTTGAGTATAGGTTTATAGAGGATGGTACTCTGTAACTGCTCACTGACTGTTGTAAGGGGTTTATGCTCTACCCAAAAGAACTCAGTAGTAGATTAAAGCTCGAAAAAGGAATTCCAGGGACTAGATGTAGGCAGGAGGCCAAACCAGGATAAACTGCTGAGTAACATTTTCTATCCCTTATCTCCTTAATCTGCTTGCTTTTATTTTGGCCAATGATAGGGGTCAAAAACCCCTATCTTTTAGTACGATTTTAGGGACTATTTTATATCTTTTATTTTCTTTTTATTTACTTTAATAGCAATTTATTATTGTTTTGTCAATTTTCTGTTTTTAAATTACTTTTTAGCTTTTTATTAAATATTCCTAACTTTTGTCAAGTATTTTATCACTTTTAGTAAATTAATCTCTATTTATTATTTTGAGCTTTATCTGTACCCAAAATTAAGAAATTAACCTAACAAAAATAAATCAAATTTGACTTGGTAATTAAAAAAGGATTTTTGGTAGGATAATTAATTTTGGGTGAATTATCTAAATAATATTTTATGAGATTATGTGCAGATTTTTAGAGATAAAGGTGGAGATTTTTAAAGATCAGAATCAAGGACCCACTCGGCGCATCAAATGCAAATAAAAGTCATGAAGAATATTTTGGCAGATTTTTAGGGATTATCTTTGAGCTTTTTGTATTTAAATAATTAGATTTTTTATCCCCAAAGATAAATTAGTTTTTATTAGATAATAATTGAAGAGTTATTTTTCCATTAGAATAGCTCTTTATTAATTAATCTTTCATTAGGAAAGCTTTTTATTAATTAGCCTTTTATTAGGAATACGTTTTATTAATTAGTTTTCTATTAGGAATAGGTTTTAGTTTTTCATTATAAATAGTTCCATTTGTTAGGAATTATTGTCATCTTTCATTATTGTAATTTACTTTAGCTTTTCCCCCTTGAGAAATCCTCTCCACCTCCTCCATCTCATCTTCTCCAACCTCCATTGAAGAAGCTCCGAAGCTCCGCATCTCCACCGAGGATTATTCAAGGTCCGTCCTTAAGACCTAGGAAGCCGGCTGCAGAGTAGACAGGTTCCCTGAAAGGGATTTTCGTATCTCCTTTTATCTTTCCTTGTTTGTACTCTTTGATACAGTCTATGAATCCTAGGCTAATTGTATCATGTGACATTGTTCTTCGCCTTTAATAATATTTTAGCTCTCATTTTGTTTTATGATTATTTGTTTAATCTTTGTCTTACGCTTTATTCAATTGGTTTAACTCATTCAAAAGCCCCAAAATCTAGTAGGCACATATTGTGAGCTGAATCTGATCTAGTCAGAGCCTAGGAGATTGACGACCTCTTAGTTGATTAAGCCCAAATTGCTGAGCCTTAGACCTAGTTTCGGCCTTACAAGGGAATCACGCACTAGGAACTTCAGGAGGGTAAGTAGGGTTAATTGCCTTGAATACAAGTGACTTCGATTAGGTTTTTAATCAATAGACCTAATAATCTAACTTCATTATTATCGTTCATACCATGTTCCTTCGGGTAATTGCACTAGTGAAAGATCACCTAGGAGTAGTATAACTTAATTAGGAGTAGTTTAACTTAATTAGGCGTAGAATAACTTAGTTAGAATTAGTATAACTTAGCTAGGAGTAGCGTAATTCAACATAGGAGTAGATTAACTTAAACAAACAAACTCAAAACCCACAAAGCCTAGATAACACCTGAGACCAAGTAGCTCGATACTTGTGGTAAATAAGTCCTTTGGATTCGATACCTGGACTTTCCAGATTTATTACTTGATAACGACGGGGTACACTTATCCCTTAGTGAGCCTTCTTACGGGAGGCGCATCAGCCAAGTAAACGTTTAACTTAAGCCTACTGAGTTGTGTGATCTGGTGCTGAGTTCAGGAATAGACTTCTAAGTGATATTTCCCGAATCAACGTTATAAACAACTTTAGTTTCTGACCAACTAAAGCTGCCTCTGACCATACTCAATATCATTGTGCTATTAATCTGTGTGAAAAATTATAACTCACAACGATAACAAGTCAGCCTCAATACTTAAAATTTTAAATAGTTCCTTTAACCCCCCCCCCCAGGAACTTATTCTCATATCACAAGGGACAAACAAGTGGTATCAGAGGTTTGTAGCTCAACTCATAAGATAACACTATCTTGAGCTGATCCCTAATATGGCTGTCAATAGCACTCGTTTCCTCCCAGGAAATGAAACAACTCAGATCTTACTTGAGGGCTTGTCCATCACTAGGCCACCTCTGTTCTTCGGGTCTAACTATACCTTCTAGAAGAACAGAATGAAAAATTTCATTCAGGCAACGAACATGAGTGCATGGCTAGCAATGGTCCAAGGCCCATTCATTCCCTATGAAACTGTTGATAATGTAAAAGTTATCAAAGATGAGGTTAAGTGGACTGAGGATGACCTAAAGAAATTACAAACTAATGCCTTGGTTATCAATATGCTTCACTGTGCGCTAGATGCTGCAGAGTACAATAAGATTTCAGGATGCGAGTCAGCACAGGAAATCTGGAAGAAGTTGGAGGTCACCTATGAAGGTACCAGCAAGGTGAAAGAGTCAAAGGTGAACCAGCACATGAGACTTTACGAGCTGTTTGAAATGAATGATGGCGAAGGCATCTCAGAGATGAATGTAAGATTCAACAACATCATAAATGAGCTCAAGAGACTTGGAAAGAGCTTCTCAAAAGAGGAGCAAGTCAAGAAGATACTCAGGAGCCTTCCAAAGAGCTGGAAAGCTAAGAAGACTATTGTCGAGGAAGCTCAGGATCTGACCACATACAAATACGATGAGTTGATCAGATCTCTTCTGACTCATGAGATCTCCATGAAAAGCTTTGAGGTCGAGGAGTAGTCAGAGGACAAGAAGCAGAAGTCATTGGTCATGAAAGTTGACTCCACTAACAACAGTTCCTCAGATGATAAGGAAATGGCTATGTTCACTTGAAAGATGAAGAGGATGTTCCGCAAAAATGAAAAATATGGAAAGAAGCCCTACCGAAAGTATGACAAGTCCAAAGCTGAGTATAGTGATAACAAGGTCAGAAAGGAGAACTCAAAGCCTATCACTTACTTTGAATGTCATCAACCTGGCCACATTAAGTCAAGTTGCCCCACTCTGAAGAAAGAGAAAAGGAACGGGAAGGAAGAAATGGTGGCAACACGGAGTGACAGCGATGAGTCATCTTCCTCAGAAGCCGGTGATGAAACATCTATTCCATGGCTGATGAGATTGATGAGTCGTGTGCCTTTGAACAGCCTAAACCCTTGTATGCTTTTGAGAATGATGAGCGAGTTGCTAAGGTAATATCTTTCCCTGTCCTTAGAAATGAAATGATCAATGCTCTGAGTGATCTCTACTCCTTTGTTAAAAAAATGTAACAAGAAAGTAAGAGCACTCAGTAGAAGGTGTGATGAGATTGAGGAAGTCAAACTCAGTGACCTCCGACATCTACTCCAAGACAATATACCAGGCAAGATGAAAATCTTAAAATTATGTACAGGTTTGTCTCAGAAGTCCAAGAGGATTCTAAGAAACTCAAAAATGACATCACATCAATTCAGAACCAACTCAAGGTTCCGAATAAAAAGAACCATTAACATCGAAATGCTCAGAATCAAAATTCTAGTTAGAACAGATGGTACCCACAGCAGAACGTCCACTGTGACTTTTGTGGGAAGAAAGGCCACACAACTAAAGTGTGCCGACACAGAATAAAATATAATGTATTGCCTGCTGAGTCTAACAAGAAAGGACCCAAAAATATTTGGGTACCTAAAAGCAACTAGTTCCATTACAGGTTGGCCTGAGATGTGCTGAAAAGTCAAAATTGTGGTATATTGACAGCACATGCTCAAGGCATATGACTGGTGATGAAACTCGGTTCATCATACTTGTGCACAAACAAAGAAGAAGTGTAAGTTTTGGAGACAACAAGAAAGGTAAAATAGTAAGGTCAGGAACCATAGGAAGAAACCCAACTATTGAAAATATCTCCCTAGCCAGAGGGCTAGAATATAACCTTCTGAGTGTAGCTCAGCTGTGTGACAATGGTAGGAAGGTCATATTTGATGCCTCTAGATGTCAAATTATTGAGAGCAAAAATAATTCCTTAATCCTTACTGCTCCATGAATTGATAATGTCTTTATGTTGAACTTAGAAAAGAAGTTTTCAAAAGAAATATGCTTAGTCTCTAAGGAAGAAAATTCCTGGCTTTGGCACATGAGACTTGGTCATGTAAGTATGGAACTCCTGGCCAAATTAGCAAGAAAGCAACTAGTTGAAGAATTGCCAAAACTAAAGTTTGAGAAGGATCAGTTGTACAATGCTTGTCAGTATGGGAAACAAATAAGAAAATCTTTTCAAAGTAAAAATATTGTGTCAACCAAGCGTCCTTTGGAATTACTACACTTGGATCTCTTCGGGCCAGTCCAGCCTCTGAGCTTGGGTGGTAGAAGATTTTCCTTAGTCATTGTAGATGATTTATCTCGCTACACATGGATCATCTTGTTCAGTAGCAAGGATGAAACATTTGAGATGTTTTCAACCCTTTGTAGGAAAATTGAAAACGATAAGGACTTAAAAATTGCCCATATCTGAAGTGATAATGGTGGAGAGTTCAAGAACCAATTGTTTGATGAATTCTGTGAAACCAATGGCATTGACCACAATTTTTCTGCTCCTAGAACTCCTCAAAAAAATGGAGTTGTTGAAAGGAAGAACAGAACTCTGGTAGAAATGGCCAGAACAATGCTGAGTGAAAATAGGCTTCCAAATTACTTCTAGGGAGAAGCTGTCAACACAACATGTTACATTCTCAATAGGGCTCTAGTCAGACTTATACTCAGAAAGACCCCATATGAACTTTGGAAATGACAAAAACCTAACATAGGTTATTTTCGAGTCTTTGGTTGCAAATGTTTTATTTTAAACACTAAAGACAATCTTGCCAAGCTTGATTCCAAGGCTAATGAAGCCATCTTTTTGGGCTACTCAACTAACAACAAAGCATATAGAATTTTCAACAAAAGAACTCAGATCCTAGAAGAGTCAGTCCATATTGAGTTTGATGAGACTAACCCAGCATAGAAGGTTAATCAGATCTCAGAAGATGATCCTAGCCCAGCACTTGCTGAGCTAAGCACTACTCTTGAGTCATTCCCACTCGGACTCACCAAAGGTAAAAATGAAACCGAGATTTATCTTATGTCAATGACACCAAAGGGGATATTAAATGAATGGAATTGGGATATAGATGGAATATAATGAAATAGAGCCACTTTGAGGTTCCCTATGAAATGAGGCATGGAACAAAGACACTGCGAATAAGTTCCGAGAGTTACGAAGGAAACTTCGAGCTCATATTAGTCATGGGTTGAGAACGGTAATTGAACTCTATGAGATCTAATCTCCCGTTGTTCCTCAGTAGATCAGTGGTAGAGCGGTCGGCTGTTAACTGACTGGTCGTAGGTTCGAATCCTACTTGGGGAGATTTGATTCATTCTGAATTCTTTAATTCGGAATGAAAGGGTTCGCATTGACCGTTAAGAGTAGGTAAGTCGTTCCCTATGTCTTTCTTTCTATTACATTCTATCTCATCATATCACATTCTGTTCTGTGATATTTGAGAATCACCATCAATACCTCGGTGTAGGTAAGTCCGGTATAATCCTTTGTTCCATAGTCTGGGGCTATTTACAACTAACCAATTAAGAATTTTCAGATGTACTAGCAAGTGCATCAAAGATGGAGTCATCGATTCTCTTGAGCTGAGGAAGAGTTAGGGGGTGTAAAACAAAAAAGAGGGGGCGAGTACATACTATATGTAAAGGTTTTACATTAACGATAAAAAAAAATAAAAAAGTGAGGACATTCTATTTCGACAAAAGACCCACACCCAAGTTCCATGGATTGATTTGAATCAATATGGAATTAGTACCTCATGCTCATTCTATCTTTTCCCCCTGGTAGATAATAATAGGCTTAATGCAAATAAACTATGCAACTTCAACATCTCTTGGTCAACGAAATTTAAAAAAAAAAGAATAGCCTATTCTTCTATATCTCATATGGGTTTCATAAACAGAAGATGGATCTCAGACACGCAAGCTACAAGAATGAACAACTTGCTTCTTTCAAAGAAGCCCTGATTACCTTGAAAAAAGGAGCCTTCTGTTCCTTCTGATATACAGATAAAATATGGATCGTATCTGGGCCCAGATACACTCGTTTGCACGTCGGGGATCCACTTTCTGCTTACGGACTTCTTTTTATTATTAGACAGGGCATACTTTTTGCCCTCAAAAACTGTAGTTTAAGCTTGATAATGGAACGGTCCGCCTGGGAACTACGAATGAATATTATGTCACTAACAAAATTTTCGTTCTGCCCGTAACAAGAAGCTAGGTCAGTGATGCGAACGCTTGTTCGTGCATTAAGTAAGTAAAATACTAACTGAAAGAGCTTACCTATCATAGCAGGACATACAGAGTACCAGTTCCGTTGGGTTCCCAGAGCAGAGAAAAAGAGCTATTCAAAATCGAATGAATATTAAATTTTATATTTATAAATAATAAATATAAATAAGGGGTCAAGAAATCCAACCAGACTACCCCTAAAATCTACCAAATGAGAAAGAGAGACCAAGCCTTTAAAGACAATCAGAGACACTCTTAATTGAAGGAAAATAGGCAAACGTTTGGCAGCGGAAATATAAAAAATTTAACATATTTCCTTAAACCAAGATTTGTTAATCGTTATTTCATATAAAGAGGGATAGAAGCAAATACCTTTATGACGATCAATCTACCGTTGCAAACAAAGTGCCCACAACTTCAAAAGAGATGGAATCTATCAACCAATCTGCCCCTACCCGAACAGACTTTCCATACCTCCAAACGACAATCCCAACGGTGAAAACAAGGAAGAATATGTCTAGAAGCTTCTGTCCAAAAATCATGACGATCCGACGGTTCAATCTCCGGGAATCCGTGAAAACGTGAATTGACCCGATGTAGGAGGAGCAAGAACGAATTTCTCTCTTTTGTATGTCTTTTCTTCTTTCATGAACATAACAAAACATATAAGTAAATGATTAGAATACAACCGATGAATAACAATCAAAATAGATTGCTTCTAACAAATCAACACAAGATCAAGGAGAAAGAGAAAGAGATAAAATCAACCGAATGGAAGCAAACGGTGGAATTCCGTCCTCTACTGTAGGGGTCGAAAATCTCAGTCTACGGGATAGACTAGGGTTGGCCGAAATTCACAACAGGAGGGGGTATAAATAACCTCTTGTATCTAAACCCTAGTTACATAGAATTATGTTACTTATTAAGAGTTATATTCGGAATAATAGTCTTATTATTATTATTATCTATAATTATATCTTTTTTTTGTAGGATCTATAATTATATCTAAATATATAAAGATAATATTAACTTATTTAATAAGATAATAATTAGAAGCAATTTAATCTCAATAAACCTTCTAACTTAATAATCCTATAATTAATTTAATCCACAATTATAATCTAATTAAAATTATCAAAATTAAATTAATTCCCACATGTGTCTAAACACATTGAATTTCGCCCCTCTCCTTATTTGGGCCTTAGTGGACTAAGTTGGGCTTCCATTAATTTAATATCTACTCCTCTTTTTGGTTACAAGTCTTATGTGTGACCCATTAGGTTCTTATTACTACTAGCCGTATACAACCATTAAATTAATTTCCCAAAATTACATTTAATCTTTGTATAACGGAACGAGTGTGAGGACTGTGATAGGCAGAACCGTAAACATTCCCCCAGAGCTATAAGAAGACAAGTTGATTCCGTTGTTGACCTTTTCGTATTAGTTACAGTATAATCTGATCCTTTATCAACTACATCCTTGAACAAAATCTTATGACTATGGATTATGTCAAGTCACATATAGCGAGACGTTTTTTTTACTTGTACAGGCCGAGTTAACTCCGAATAGATAGGTTAAGTGAAATCTCCATTTCAAGTCTTAAGCTATCACCTTGCAAGGATTTAGAGTCAAGTCTTCCACAAGCGATCCTTGGACGTATCTCCCATTTATCAGGAGTGACAAATGCTCAATCCAATGTTAACTATCCTGCAATTACTTCATGTGATACCCAACGCCTGCACGCACACACCCCAGAGTCATCTCTATTATGGATCGTGTTTGAATAGAGTCAAAGTATCACATTCCATAATCCAGAATCACTAATTAACATTCCTTTGAGTCTGAGGATTACTTATACCTATTAATACCAATGTGATGAATAGGTGACAAAGGATAAATCCATCCATCCTGTTATCTCAAGTCGGGTCCGCAATCCTAATGAACTCCTTCACTAGATCCATGTAACTGTCCAGATATCTGCATATCTGAAGCTTGTGAGATCAGCTCTCTGTCTCGATAGAAAACATTGTTACATGCAAGTCTCTACAGTATTATGTCAATCCCTATTCAAAACATATTACTTGACTTGGGGTGGTTTTAAGTTTATTAGTTTATTATAATGTTTTGTCCCACTTCATGCTTGTATGAACACTTTATAATCACTTTAAATAAACTTAGGGATTTCCTTTTATTAGACTTATTTAGTTCTTAAAAGTAATTGCCTTTATATAGATTGGAAAACCATATCTTATTAAAACAAATGATATAAAGAACAATTCATTTATAGCTGGTTTATATCCTAGAACAATTGACTATAGGACACTAAACCCCAACATTAATGAACTCTACTTCTTCTGTTTACTAAAACATGACAATAGTAACTACTATACAAAGCACTCTACTATCAGCGACTGACTCTGACTGCTTCAATGTCAGCAACAGGCTTAACCATACTGTCAAAGATTTCTTTCGACACTGGTTTCGCCAACTCAATAAATTTTCCTACAGTAAAACATGAAAGATAAAATTGAATGAGTTCTATCTTCATGCCTCTTTCAGCAGAGAAGAAATCTTTTTGATAGTTTTCTGAGAGAAGAAGGTCAAGGGGGACTCCCAAAGTCAAAGTCGTGTAACTATGTTTCTAAGCACATAACTTTGTTGACCAATCCACTACTGCAGATATTGTTGAAACACCCAACATCGAAGACATTATGCTGCCAAGAGAAGACAGAATCCCTAGAGGACACTCTGAGAGTAATATTCTTGATGCTGCTGAGAACCACCTACTGACTAGGAATCAACTAAGGAGGTACCTCAACAATGTTGCATTTGTCTCAGTTTTGGAACCCAAATTTTTTCCAGAAGCTGAGAATGATGAGTTCTGGATGAATGCTATGCAAGAAGAACTTGACCAATTTAGAAGGAATGAAGTTTGGGACTTAGTTCCACATCCAAAAAGTCAGAAGACAATCGGAACTATATGAGTTTTCTGAAACAAGCTGGATGAGCAAGGAAACGTCATCAGAAACAAAGCCAGACTTGTTGCACAAGGGTATAGTCAGCTAGAAGGTATTGACTACGGTGAGACTTTTGCCCCAGTAGCAAGGTTAGAATCTATTCGAATATTATGTGCTTATGCCAGTTTTATGAACTTCAAATTATTTCAAATGGATGTTAAAAGTTCTTTTTTAAATGGAGTTATAAATGAGGAGGTTTATGTCAATCAACCTCCGGGGTTTGAGGATCCAAAGTTCCCAAACCATGTTTATAAACTCAAGAAGGCTTTGTATGGTTTGAAACAAGCACCACATGCTTGGTATGAACGCTTGACAAGCTTCCTTCTAACTAAAAATTATGTCAGAGGCAAATCTGATACAACCTTATTCATTAAGAAAAAGGGTAAGGACACCCAGTTGGCATAAATATATGTTGATGATATTATATTCGGTGCTACTGATGAGTCAGTTTGCAAAGAGTATAGTAAACAGATGCAAACTGAGTTTGAGATGTCCATGATGGGAGAACTCAACTTCTTTCTTGGACTCCAAATCAAGCAAGGAAAGAATGGGATATTCATTAGCCAAACAAAATATGCTAAGGAAATATTGAAGAAATATGACATGGAGAATTGTAAGTCAATATCAACCCCTATGGGTACTGACACTGTCCTCTCAGCAGATGAACATGGCCAGTCAGTAGACAGCAAGTTGTATAGAGGTATGATTGGCTCTCTACTTTATCTCACAACAAGTAGGCAAGATATTCAGTTCTCAGTATGCTACTATGCCAGATATCAAGCTAACCCTAAGGAATCTCATTACATAGCTGTAAAAAGAGTCTGTAGGTATTTGCAAGGTTCTGTGAATACAGGTCTATGGAATCCGTTAGGCGAATTCCGCAAGTGCACGATTTCTCTTGTAGTAATAAAATATCGATCCCACAGGGAACGTATGATAATTTGATTATAAATTATTGTCTTGATTACATTCGTTTTCTCGAGGTTTATAGGAAATCGTTAATGGTTTAAAATGGTTTAAATTGGTTTTTAATCCTAATTTTGGTTATAGTTAAGATTACAATTTATAGAAATTATGTTTAGGTTTAAAGTAGAATTCAAGATTTGTTTACACAAAGCAAGAAAGCAACTTATAACTTTGATCAGATTATTAAGATGTAACTACTTATCATTTAATGCAATTACTAGGCTTCGAACTGCAGACAATCTTTCTACGGTCGGAACAGATTGCTACCTTAATCAAATTGGTGTTCTATGTTTGATAAGCCGAGCTATCGATCATATCAACCATAAATCCTAATTCTTTTAAGTGTTCAACAAAGTTTCCATTGAAATGTAATTTGTGTAAAAAGGTTTTTATTGAAAACACTGGTTTATTACTTTTAAGAATATCGCTAGATCAGACTCGAAAATAACAACAGTAGAAATAAATTGAATTGAAAAGATAACTTATTAATTTATTATGAATCGAATTAAGTTAACAGAGAAGAAGAAACATGGATAGCATTTTAACTAATTTGAGTTCCGGGTTGTTAATCCTTTCCTCAAACTTCGTAGGTTTGTCAGACCCTGGGGCGCTTCAGCCGCTAATTCTCCTCGCTGAATCCTCGAAATAGAGATCGTTGAATCCACTATCAGAGTGTAAACTCATCTTCGAACAATACTCGAACTCTAAACGCCAACTATAATAACTACATATTGTATCTCAAACTATTTACACAACTTGTAACTTTATAACAAGTTTGTGTAACAAAACTAACATAAATTAGAAACATTCAACTGAACAACATTAATTCTGAATTTCTACATCTATTTATAATGTTCCAAAAGGTGTGTTTGAAGGGTCGTATCCGTTGGTGAACATTTGCTTATATCCGGACGAACAGACACGTTGTTTGGAATTAAAACATGTGAAATCAGTGTTGATACTTCGCTGTTTCTGTCGAGATTATTGGAATCTCGATCGCGACATGGGGTTGAGGGAGAATGTTGTACGAATGCACGTTTTCATGTCTAAAAAACACATGTCGCGACCGAGATATTGGGAATCTCGATCGCGACAGAGACTTTTGTCTTTGTTTGTAGATCATTTCCCAACTCTTTGTTTCGATCTCTGAATTGTACGTGCCTTTTAGCTTGTAAATGTGATTTCTCTCTCGTTTTAGCTCTTATTTGGATTTTTCCAAATAATTAAGTACCTTGCACAATAGAAACAAATATAGACGTAAAAGTATTCTAAATGAATATAATTAACATGATTTTAATACAAAACTAACGTAATTATTAATGATATTTTAGGTATATTTTGGGCTTATCAGTATCCCAACACTTCAGAGTTCACACTTCTTGGATACACTAATGCTGACTATGGACGAGACAAGCTGGAATGAAAAAGCACCTCAGGAGGGTGTCACTTTCTCAACAACAGTCTGGTGTCTTGGTTCAACAATAGAAGTTGAGTACATTGCTGCTAGAAGCTGTGTTGCTCAAGTCCTCTGGATTAAGTAGCAGCTGGATGATTATGGAGTAAAGACAAAAACCATTGAGGTCAGGTATGACAACAAAAGCACTATTGACCTATCTAAAAATCCAATCTAGCACAATAGAATGAAGCATGTCAGTATAAGACATCACTTCATCAGAGACCATGTACTAAAGGGTGAGATCAAGTTGACCTATGTTCCAACTGAGGAGCAGCTTGCTGATATATTCACGAAGCCTCTGGCTCGTGAGCAATTCTGCGCGCTAAGCGAAGCAATAGGTATGTTTAATCCTCTTCAATAACTCTGAGTATAAATTGTTCTGAGTGAGAAATTGACTTACATGCTCTGAGTTCATACTGAGTAGGTGACACATCTTCTAGGGTTAGCACGCATACCTAGTTAATAACTAGGATGAGATCATCATCATTATTACTTAGCGTCGTAAATAACATTAATGTCAGAATTAAGGGCTCTAAGTGGTTGAACTTCTGACCGTTAGGTTTCTGACCTCTCACTTCACTCAACTTCAGCTATAAAAAGAGCAGAAATTTCTCTGATTTCTCTTTACGCTTGAACTTTCGCTATCCCTCTCTCTCTCTCAATTCCTTTCTTCTTCCTAGAAATTTGTTCTTCATTTCTCAAGAACACCATGTCTTCATCTCACGACTATCGAACTTCATCCAGTGCCTTTGACCAATATGAGGATAGATCCTTAGAGATCAATCCTTCATCACCTGAGCAGGAGCTTGACTACGAAATGTCCCCTGACCATCAATCGCAACAGCAACACGTACAAGACGAACAAACTCATCAGCAACACGAATAAGCTGAACCTGAAACCCTGAACGAACAAGCTCAGACTAACTTTGAGAAGGACGCTGAGTGATGGGCGTAGATCTAGTGGTAGAGTTTTCTTACGACGAAATGTATATATTATGAGTGCGGACTCTATATCTATGGATGTGATCTTTTAAATGTTCTAACTCCACTAGACGCTACGACTACTTAGGGGCAAGTGTACCCCGTCGTATCAAGTAATAATCTGGTTAAGACCGGGTATCGAATCCACGGGATTTATAACTGCAAGTATTAGACGACTCGGTTTTATACGTTATCTAAGCGGTGAATACTTTGAGTTGGTGTGAGACACAACTACAAACTACTCCTAACCTATTGGTGACACAGATTTATGTAATGGAAAACTCCACGGAGTGATATGGGTGACGATAAGTTATAAATATAATATGTAATAACTCCGAATATATTCGGTTGACGATTTACTCTTGCAAAGACGACTACGTATAGTTCGACCGACCCGTGAAGTACTTAGACTACGTGGTTCCTAGTCAAGGCGTGTCTAATACTGGGAATCAGAAACTAGGGCCCGTAAGTTCCGTGGCTTGTCAATTCCTACGATTTCCGGAGCGTCACTTTCGGTAAGGCAACACCTATATGACTCCCTAAAGATAGCCCGAATGGCGTCGAAAATCGCGTTCCCCTACACAATAATCAATTATGAGTATCAAAACAAGCAATAAACATCAACACGTATACAGAAACGGAAATTGCAAATCATATATTATAAATATAGAGAGTAAGAATATAGAATACAACCAAGCCTAGTACATAGGATGAGATCAAAGCTAATTAGCAAGTAAAGAGGGAAAAATCGGCCCTCGGAACTAGCTAACCGGACTCAAGGCCGTCTCTTAGGACTTGGAGGTGGAACTCTCGAGCTTGGTGAACGAAGGTGGAACGGAACTTCGATGGAATTCCGGAATAACCGAACAAGCTCTCGAGGTGGGAGAGTTTTATTACATAAGCTGAATCTAAAACCAAAACTATACAACAACTCTCTATCAAAAGAAGCAAAATGTAGCTATGTACAAGGTGTCAAGAGATCAAGAGGTAGAAGGTAGCAGGTGTCTAAATGAGTGCTAGTCACTCTTATTTATACATCAAGCTAGGGGTAGAATTGTAACTTCACAAGGTACAAGTATGGAGCAACATTATTTGGTGCAGAAATCCCATGATACGCCCCTCGTAAGGTGATATACGCCCCGCGTAAGTGCCCATTCCGTCAGAAATCTCCTGCATGTGGACAAATTCTATGTCTAATTGTCTCAAATACGCCATGCGTAGCTGAAGTACGCCCCACGTAAATGAGTCTCTGATCTTTTTACGTTGAAGAACTACCTTTTACGCCCCGCGTATGGAGAGTTGACTCCGGGAGACAATGCAGTCTGACTTTCAGGATTAGGCCAATCATTTTCGACATGTGTCATACGCCCCGCGTAAGGTGTCATACGCCCCGCGTATGCTGAGTCATTTCCACATGGTGCCTGCGGATAAGGCAATTATTTCTGACACCATGTTTTACGCCCCGCTAAATGACGATACGCCCCACGTAAATAATGATACGCCCCGCGTATTTGAGTAGATTTTCACTCCTTCCTCGTACCTGAAATACAAATCTTGAGAGCCGAGTTAGCTTGACGTTTTATTTTCTAATATTAATCAAAAATAAGGAAAATTAACCGAAAGTAAGGAATTTATTTTTATTTTGTTATTTTATTAAAACACTCTATTTTTGTAATTAAACTTATTTATTTCTTCTAAAATTAAACCGTAAAAGATAGGGACGAAACGCCCCTATCACTGAGCAATCTCAGCCAAAGACTAAAATCACTAGCAAAAACCTTAGACAACGAACCTTCAAAGTTGTATATCTAGGCCTTGACAAAATTCAAAACCCCCCAAGTCCATTCATCTAGATACTTCCCAGCTGAATTCCTCAAGACTGCTGAGCCATTCTACAAATGGATCTCTGAGCTGGAATAGGATACCCTATTTGGTCTCCCCGGACTGACCTATCCAGCACTGATTAGGGAATTTTACGTAAACCTAACAGTGGTTGATGATGACTATGACTATCTAGTCAGCACAGTCAAGAATAAAGAAATCACAATTACCCCTACCATTCTATCAGGATTGCTAAAAATGAAGAATGATGGCACTGAGTTGCGGAAAAACGGGGATGAAAAGGACATTACTGAGTTCCCAAAGACCTACTGCAAGCCCAAGGGGTATACTGGCGAAGTTTCCGCCACCTCTCTTCCTCAGCCTCAGTGATAGGCTCATTACATGATCACTAACTTTCTGTTCCCTAAGATCAACTCAACTACCTCTGCATCAAATTTTGAGCAGTGCCTCATCTGGCACATGCTAGAAAAGAAACCACTCAACTTGCCTGTTTTCTTGGTGGGTGCGTTTCAGAGGTGCACTGTGAAGCTGAGATTGGAATCACTCATCATAGCTATCCTCAAGTACTATGAAATTGAGCTTGAAGATGAGGAAGCTGTCAAAGGCACTAAGATCACCGCTGAGTGTCTCCAAACCCTTGCACACAGTAGAGTGCAAGTGCCTGGAAAAGGAAAAGGAGCTAAGAAAGATGAGGTTGCTGAAGCTGCTAAGCCCAACAAAAGCAAAACGAGAAAGGCCGATGAGCCTAAATCCCCTCAGTCATCCAAATCTCCCAAGAAGGATGTGACCAAGAAGGTCAGAGCGTCTCAAAGCTGCTTTGAACCTACGACCACTGAGGAGCAAAGCAAGAGAGTTGGCTCTGAGCTTCTAGAGGAAGACCAACCTCTGAAGAAGACAACTACTACCATTAAGCTCAAGCCACTGACTCCTTCCCTGCTGGCCATAGCTATTCCTGAGGATGCTCACTTCCTCAAACAAAAAGGCAAGGCTGTTGAGGTCACGCCTGTCACCTCCACTGCCCCATCTATTGATATTCCTACTGTCTTTTCTATTCCACCTGCCATTGCCATCCACTGAACAGTAAGACGCAACCACTCATGTTGAGAAGGAAACACCACAGACCAACCTCACTCCTCCTCCATCACCAACTTTTATACCTGCTTCGTCCCTAAAACACAAGTCTCATCACTCTAAGAAGGAAAAGCGGTACAGGAAGAAGAGCGGAAAGCTCAAGGTCAACTTTGCTGATGGAGCAAACGCTGCTAATGACCTCGCTCTTGACCCATCATCCATCAACATCTTCTTCCCATACTTCGAAGCTGGAGTCCCTCTGACTGATAACCCAGTCAAGGAAAATCAAGCCTCTGTTCCTACTCCAACGGAATAAGCCTCATCTGAACCCAACTTGGGCAAGCCTGAGTCATCTGCCGCTGCTCCCAAATCACCATCTACTGAGCATGAACCTACTAACTCAGCTACACCTATTTTTACTGATCCTCCAACTCAGAATACACTTCCAGAACAGAACAAGGAACCGGCCGGTGAGACAACATTGACCCTGATCCTCACAACTCCTTCACCCTCATTCATCAATGCCATTAAGGATGGAAAAAAGCTTCTCCAAGCTGCTTTCGATCTAGTAAATGATATGGCCAGGTCTCATGCCACTGCCTCCACCTCTACCCCTCAAACCGCTGAGTCCACTCCCCTCAGCGAGACAATGCAGCTGCTGAATGAACTTAACAGAATCAAGAGCCTATTGAATTCTCTTACTGTATTGGTCTCTAAGCAACACTACTTAGCGTTTACTGATCGGCTAGCGGCACTTCAGCTCATGATGATCCAACACATGGATTGTCTTGAGGCCAAAATTCAAGCTCTCTCAATCGTCTACTCAACTGTTGTCACATCTGACCAAGCTAACTCCCACTTTGAATAGTTGAGTACTGAGCTTTCAAAAGTCCAACAGACAATAACCTCTTCCCTTGAATGCACTGTGGATCAAATTACTGAAGCCATCCAGCTTCTCAATATAAACCATGCTACTATGGCAGTCATTGATAAGAAGACCGCTACCATTTACCATAACATGAAAGAAACTTATCGGCATGTCCAGTAAAACCAGAGTCTGAACAGTGCTTTGTTGAGCCTTCACTAGCAGTGTATTTATGCGCTCACTGACTCAATGTCTTGGCACACTAAAACCTTCCAATTCTTGATCAGTTGCATGAGTGCTACTGGTGTTGTGCCTCCAGCTCAGTGACAAACTGGTCTATCATTGTTCAATAGCCTTTCTGTCAGCTCCGGCAAACTTAAAGACTATACTACTCAGCTTCAATCTAGCGGAGTTGGTGACCCTGGACAACCTTCTCCTTCCCCCTCTAAACCCAGTACTGATGCTAGCAAAAAGGAGGAGAAAGAAAAAGGAAAAGCCAAGGAAGAACACATGACTACTCAACAACATACTTCTTCTTCCGGCCTTAAACCTCTAGTAGATTATGACCAACAATGGCAACACAAGCAATCAAAGAAATCCAACATCGTACAAGTCAACATAAAGAAATAGATAGAATTCATAGATAGCTAGATAGCTCCTTAGAACTTCTAAGTCTAAATATTTTTGCTTAAATGTTTGGTTGCTATGTGCTTACTTGTATATCTACTGAGTTGTTTAAATCGAACGAATGTTATGTCTAATATTGTGCTGATTGTGCTTCTTAATCTCATTGCCTCTGTCTAAATATCTTGACTTGCTTAAAACATCTATACACTTAAAAGATATTTAACTAATCACTCAACAACTCAAATTACTCTCACGGCTCCAATACTTAAACGACTCTGACTAATAGGACAACAATGAATCCACATCTTTATCCAAGTATTAGGACTGAGTAAAATGAATATGTTCTTAACTTGACCTGCTTCTAACCTAAAACTCAGCCTTGCTATTGAACCTTAAACTGTCTAAAGCAAAGTTAAGTCAGTAGGTCACCCCTCTAAATTTAATATTTTTGCCAACATCAAAATGGGGGAGTTTGTTGAAACACATTTTCATACTGATTTTGATTTGACAAATCTATTTAAATTAGAATTAAATCCCTAAGATAAATTCCCAACACATTAAATTTAAATGCTTTGAGTTTTTTTTATCACTAATGTGTTTTTTTAGTGTTTTTTAGTAATTAAATTATAAGTGCAAAAAGATATTAAAGACAAAGCCCAAGTCCATAAGCTAAGTCAAGGCCAAAAGAAAGTCAAGAAGAAAGTCAAACGGATCAAAGGCTTTTGATCCACTCAGCCCATCGGAAAGAAGGATCCAGAAGGAAAGCCAACGCCTTCACAACAAAGCTGCTGAGTTCAAAGGATAAGTAGACAAGGCAAAAGTTGACTTCCTAGCTTTCAGAAAAAGGTTATCTAATTGTGGAAAGGTTCAAACGCAACAGACGAGTTGTCGATGTGATGTCTTGGAATCTTTGCCAAAAATGGTGAGACCGTATGAAGACTCTGGGTAAAGCAACTGAAGCGCTGCTGAACAAGACATGTAGAGATAGAAAGACTAGGTTCTCATTGGCCGTGACACTAAGCACTGAGGATGAAAGGGACAACAGAGCCGTTTCCCTCCAACGGTTATTTCGAAATTTGAAATGACCAATGCCTTGAAGTGTCACTATATAAGGCATGTCATTTGCTTCATTGGAACTTGATCTTCAACAAGCCAAAACTCTGAGCAAATTCATACTTGAAGTTCCCTCTGAAAGCAAAGCAAAGACATTTCCACAAACTCTTATTTTTCTATGTAAAACAAATAGATTAGATCTTTCAAGTGTTCTTTGTTATAGAACAAAACTTTATCAATCACTAAATTGTTAGGAGACTCTGAGTTGCTCGGTATTTAGCACTTAGAGTTAGATAGTGTTGAGTATAGGTTTATAGAGGACGGTACTCTGTAACTGCTCACTGACTCGTCTAAATTAGACGGTCATTTTAAGATCACTGAAGCTCAAGTAAAAAAATTCCGGTGAACGGAATCCGGGTGGGCGTTTTCCGGCGAGAAAAAAAGTACCCAGAAAATTCTCAAAAAATTCCAGAAAATGTAAAACATTATTCTAAGAAACTTTAATTCTTGGGTCGAAATAGTATTTCTTACGGTTTAGTCCCAATAAAACTTTTTACTTAATTTTATCCATTTTACATGTTTCAACAATTTGTTGGGACTATACCGTAAGAAATCCCGCTTCGACCCAAGAATTAAAGTTTTTTAGAATAATGTTTTACATATTCTTGAATTTTTTGAGAATTTTCTGGGTACTTTGTTTCTCGCCAGAAAACGCCCACCCGGATTCCGTTCACCGGAATTTTTTTACTTGAGCTTCAGGGATTTTAAAATGACCGTCTAATTTAGACGATTCTAATAGTATAAAATTTTTAGAAAAACAAGGTTAGAAATATTGGGAAAATGTATTTTAAAGAAAAGAAATAAAACATTTTTCTGTTGGAACAATACAAGTATTATGTTGGAACAAATAGTATACTGATTTTGAACAAATGGTACACTGATTTGGAACAATGTAAGCATTACAAAAAACGTGCCCAGAAAATTATCAAAAAATTTGAAAACATGTAAAACATCATTTTAAGAAACTTTAATTCTTGGCTCAAAGCGAAATTCCTTACAGTTTTGACCTAATAAATTGTTGAAGCATGTAAAATGGATAAAATTAAGGAACAAGTTTTATTGAGACTAAACCGTAAGAAATCCCGCTTCGACCCAAGAATTAAAGTTTCTTAGAATAATGTTTTACATTTTTTTGAATTTTTTTAGAATTTTATGGTCACTTTTTTTCTTGCCAGAAAACGCTCACTCGGATTTCGTTCACCGGAATTTTTTTTTACTTGAGCTTCAGGGATCTTAAAATGACTTTCTAATTTAGACAAGTCTAATAGTATAAAAATTTTCAAAAAATGAGGTTAGAAATGTCAGAAAAATGTATTTTAAAGAAAAGAAATAAAACAATTTTCTGTTGGAACAATATAAGTATTATGTTGGAACAAATGGTACATTGATTTGGAACAACGTAAGTAGGACAAAAAATGTGTCCAGAAAATTATCAAAAAATTCCAAAACATGTAAAATATTATTTTAAGAAACTTTAATTCTTGGCTCAAAGTGAGATTGCTTACAGTTTTTACCCAACAAATTGTTGAAGCATGTAAAATGGATAAAATTAAGGAAACAGTTTTATTGGGACTAAACCGTAAGAAATATCGCTTTGACCCAAGAATTAAAGTTTCTTAAAATAATGTTTTACATTTTCTGGAATTTTTTGAGAATTTTTTGGACACTTTTGATCCTGCCGGAAAACGCCCACCCGGATTCCGTTCACCGGAATTTTTTTTACTTGAGCTTCATGGATTTTAAAATGACCGTTTAATTAGGACAAGTCCAACGGTATAAAATTTTTTGAAAAACGAGGTTGAAAAAGTTGGGAAAATGCATTTTAAAGAAAAAAAATAAAACAATTTTCTCTTTCCTTTTATTTACAAATTTGCCACCTCCTTTTGGTTAATTACAAAATTGGTCCTTGTCACACAATAAGGCTTGTCGCACCATAAACAATGTGTCACACCTGATCTCCCATCTATATATATATATATATATATATATATATATATATATATATATATATATATATATAATTTCTTCCTTATCATGTTTATTTGAATTTCTAATTTTCTAAATATTTTGGTTTTGTGAAAACTAAAATTTATTTACATATATAGAATTAATTAATCCATATGTTTTGATTGTTGTTTACTTTAAATTGTATAGACAAATTTATTAGAGGTATTCAGCACAAAACTAATTTTATTGAGGTGCAAACTAACTTAAAATACACAAAACTAGCATATATAAAGGAATTTATGTATGTAAAATCAACAAAATACTTACATGAAGAGTTTGGATCTTGGATTTATGTATGAATTTTGTTATTTTTTATTTTTTTGAGGAAAAAGGAATTTTCATTAATGAACCACTAAGTGGCAAAAATGTAACATTACAGAAGAAACAAAACTCGGAATAATTTGGTAAAAGGTGAGACTAGACTCAAACTGTACTAACTTTACAAAAGCATGAGCCAGTGAGTTAGCTTGTCTCGGGATGAAAAAGACTGAGTAATTGTCATGTTGATGAAGGATTTATCGGCATTTTCCAATGATATCTCCAAACTCAGATATATCCTCTTCGGTGGAGTTAAGAGCATCAACCACCAATTTTGTGTCAGTTTGGAAGATAACACGTTCCAAAGCACGGTCATGTATCCACTGAAGGGCGTATAATAAGCTTAAAGCTTCACTTTCTCGGACTGGTGGAATTCCTTCGATTCCTTCGGTTCTGCCTCCACAAAAAATGCCTGCTGAGTCCCGTAATACGGCTTATAGACCCGTCTTCAACTGCTGTGTGAAGGTATTAAAGAAAAACTTCACTTTAATTACTCTTAACCAAATTACGGTGCATTGGGAACCGTATTAAAGAAAAACTTCACTTTAATTACTCTTTACTATATACCGAAACCACTATCCAACTCTCCTCTTTTGAATGAAGGGGAAATGGTTTAATAAATAATATTCCACCATTTTTTATAAAAATAATTATTAGATTAGAAAAATAAAAATAAAATTATGAAATTTTTAGACATATATTGGTTCAAATTAGTTTTGAAAGTCAGAAATTAGTTTTTAATAAATTATTATAAATCATGATAAATATATGTATGATTATAGTGGTTAAAACCGGACCTTTCAAATATTATTAACTATCAATTTAGACCTTTTAAATATTAATTGCATCTAAAATATTTAATGTATTACTAACAAAATTACAAAAAATCTATTAAAATGCTAAAAACTAAATCTGTTAGATATAAGTTAATCATAATTTTTTTTATTAAAATGTCTAAAATATTTACTATATTCTTAATATAGTTACAAAAAAACCAACAAAAAATGTACGGAACTGGTTCAATTTTTCGATAAACTTGTTTCGAAGGTTCGATATGACACTTAAATAACAGTCAAACCTGTCTTTTCAAACTTTTGGAAGCATAGACCTAAAATTGATATTGCTTTAAGACATTGGGATTAAATTTGAACCATTTTATACATTAGGTCTAAATCTGCACTTCATTTAAAACATTAAAGTTAATTTTGACCCTTATCCCATAATTTATTAGTCATCCCCTTTTTACCTAGCATAGTTTTTAGTCCCTTATTTTGAAAAATACATTATAAGGTCTATCATTTGTTACTGTTAATTTTTTTTACCATTATGTCTATATTTTTATTTTCTAACTGTTATATTCGACATAAACATGTAGACATAAAATAACAGAGTAACATGGTTATTTTTATGGCCGACTCCAGTATTTTAGAGGTCCTAGGCAGTGTCGGTCCTAACATTTTTATGGGCCTTAGGTGAAAAAAGAGATAAACAATCTCTTAATAAAAAAAATTATACTTAAAAGTATAAAATAGAAATTTGGACCCATTTTAGACCTAAAATATCATATTATTTGGTCATTTTCTAGGTATGAATGAGTATTATAAGTACATTTAAAAACATTAATATATATAAAGTAAAAAACAATTTGGGTCCCTTTTGGCTCAGGCCCTAGTCGGTCTCCTGGCATTTGCTCATAGCCGGTCCATAAACATTTGGGCTGAATTATTGTCACACCCGACCCTAGATGACCTCAATCGGCATCGGACGTGAAATAGAAGTCTAGAAATTTAGACCCGGACGTGACAATTATTAACCTACTATATTATAATTTTCATTTTGAATTTGTAAAAATACTCAGCATAAAAAATTTCATCTGTACAGATTGTTATGTACTTAACTCAATATGTTATATTACAAAAAAAATCATTTTTTATTAAATCGCGTCATAAAACTCAAATATCGAGCACGACACATATAAGACCATAAAAAATACATATATTATTTTTAAGGATAAAAAATGGTTTACAGTGGTCTATGAATATTCAAGCCTTCTTACAAATTGTTATCCTAATAGATTATAATTTTCATTTTGATTTTGTAAAAATACTCACCATAAAAAAATTTGATCGATACATGTTGTTATGTAATTAACTTAATAGTATAAGTAAATTAGTGAAAATTAATTGTGTTTTAAAATATATTGTAACAAGTATATTAATATATATTAGTCATTTTAGATTGAATATATATTAATATTTGAGTTGCTTGAAGATTTCGAGATTAGCGATAGTTTAAGTAAAAAAATAAGATTATAAATAAATAATTATTAAAATTATATAATATTAATAATCATAATAATAATAATTTAAAAATAAAAACAAAACATATATGAAAAATGAAGAGAAACAAACTTTATATAATAATAAAAAGAACTGATTTTATAATAATAAAAAGAAAGAAAATCAGGAATAAAATAAAATGAGAACCAAAATACACAAATCCAAGGATCAAACTCTCACTTTCTCAAACAACTCCACTACATCTTTACCATTCAAGCTACCACTACATTTTGTTATAAATTCAAGTCTACATAATTTTTAACCATAACAATATTAATAATTATCAAATTTGAAAGAAATTTCGATCGGAGGTCCCCGTAAATTGGAGACCCTAGGCGGCCGCCTGTGCCGGATGCCCCTAGAGCCGACCCTGGTTATTTTGTATCACAGTATGACTGTCCTAAAAGGTAAGATATTTTTTGTTAAACCTCTAAAAAATTAGATAAAAGGACCAAATGGTTAATATTGACAAAAGATAGAATCTTATAATGTATTTTTCAAAATAGAGTGATTAAACAGTATGTTACGTAAAAAGGTAAGAACTAAAGATATATTTAATCATGATTCATATTAATTTATTAAAATAAAAAAAAACTAATTTCTAATCTTTTAAATAAAAAATTTCTCCCTGACCAGTTGTTGTCTGCGTTCTTGTCCCATTATGATCTCGATTGGTTTGTGTTGGTCCCCCGTGTAACGTGACAATATTAGTTCCAAGGGGGGGGTTAGGAACTATTTAAAAAAATTCACGTTAGGCTGACTGTTAATTTTTAACTTAGACTTCTCGAAGTCTTTTAGCACGGTGATACTGAGTAAGTTTCAGATACAAGCTTAGTCAACAGGTGACTAAGTCTGAATTTGTTCTTAAGTCAATAGATAGCACTTGAGTCTATTCCTGAACTCAGCTTCTCAGTTCACTCAACTCAGCTTATGTTCTTTTCAGCATTTTAACTAGGCAGTATTATAGCAAGCAATAAGTTAAGGAGATAAAGGTTAGAAGGGTATTACTCAGCAGACGTATCCTGGTTCGGCCTCTCCGCCTACGTCCAGTCCCCGGAATTCCTTCCGAGCTTTTCAGAATCCTCTACTGATCTCTTTAAAGGTAGAGCACAAACCTTTTACGATAGAAAGCTGAGTATACAAGAGTACCTTCCTCTATTCCTCTACTCACTCCTATTTCTACCACTGAGTACTATGACCGAGTACTCAGCTTCTCCTTTCTATACTTCTAGAAATGATAACTGTTTGTTTGTCCTAAACAACAATTGCTAAGACACCTTAGATGAATAAGATCACTCTAGAATTTTACAAAAGTTTGGAATTGGTGTAAGATTTGCTTTGCTTTTCTCACAGAACTTTGAATATTAATTTGGTCAGCGTTTCGACTTGATTGAAGATCTGCATCGAATGAAGCGTTTGAGTGGCCTATTTATAGTGACACTTGATGCACCGGTAATTTCGAATTTCAAAATAACTGTTGGAGACAAACGGCTTCCTGTCGCTTTCAGTCAGTACGTGCTCAGCGTCCTCGGCCAATCAAATTCTTGTATCTTCTGTCTTCGGCAGTGCTCATTGATAGGGGCGTTTCGTCCCTATCTTTTAGCGTGGTTTACGGTCAATTTAGGACAAAATAAATAAGTTTAATTATAAAAATAAGGAGTTTTTGATAAAATAACGAAATAAAAATAAATTCCGCACTTTCGGTTAATTGTCTTCATTTTATTAAATTTAGAAAATAGAACGTCAAGCTAACTCGGCTCTCGAGAATTGCATTTCAGGTACGAGTAAGGAGCAAAATCCCACCGACATACGCGGGGCGTATCAACCTCCACGCGGGGCGTGTGACATCCAGTCAGAAATAATTGCTCAATCCACAGGCACCACGTGGGACTAACCCACTGATACGCGGGGCGTATGAACGTCCACGCAGGGCGTGTGACATCTAGTCAGAGATGATAAGCTCAATCATGAAAGTCAGACTGCATGGTCTTCCAAGTCAACTGCCCCTACGCGGGGCGTCCCACCTTACACGCGAGGCGTATATGGGAGTTCTTTAACCCAAAAGATCCAGGGACTCATATACGCGGGGCGTTCCTCAGGCTACGCGTGGCGTAAAAGCCTCAATTCAAGCTACTAAATCTCAGGAGCTCAACCACGCGGGGCGTGGTTGAGACAACAAGATCTGAATTTGGTCCACATGAAGGAATTATTGACGAAATGGGCCAATACGCGGGGCGTCCCCTACCATACGTGTGGCGTGTCATGGGAAAAATGCAAAAATAATGTATCTCCATACTTGTATCTTGTGAATTTACAATTTTACCCCTAGCTTGATGTGTATAAATAAGGGTGATTAGCACTCATTTAGGGATTCAGATTTTACATAGCAAAAACTCTTCCACCTTAAGAGCTTGTTCGTTTATTCCGGCATTCCGTCAAAGTTCCGTTCCATCTTCGTTCACCAAGCTCGAGAGTTCCACCTCTAAGTCCTAAGAGACGGCCTTGAGTCCGGTTAGCTAGTTCCGAGGGTGGATTCTTCCCTTTTCACTTGCTAATTAGCTTGTACTCTTCCTATATACTAGGCTTGGTTGTATTCCATATTTACACTTTCCATATTTATAACATATGATTTACAATTTATTTTTCTATATACGTGTTGATGTTTGTTACTTGTTTTGATATTCGTAATTGATTATTGTGTAGGGGAACGCGATTTCTGACGCCATTCAGACTATCTTTAGGGATTCATATAGGTGTTGCCTTGCCGGAAGTGATGCATCGGAAATCGTAGGAATTGACAAGCCACGGAACTTACGGGCCCTAATTTCTAATCCTAAGCATTACACACGCCTTGACTAGGAACCACGTAGTCTAAGTACTTCACGGATCGGTCACACTACACGTAGTCATCATTGCAAGAGTAAATCATTAACCGTATATATTGGGAGTCATTGTTTATCACACTTATAACTTATCACCATCCATATCATTTCGTAGAGTTTTCGTTATATAAATCTGTCTCACCCGTAGTTAGGAGTAGTTTTTAGTTGTTTCCCAAATCAACTCAAAGTATTCACCGCTTAGATAACGTATAAAACCGAGTCATTTAATACTTGTAGTTATAAATCCCGTGGATTCGATACCCGGTCTTAACCGGATTATTACTTGATACGACGGGGTACACTTGCCCCTAAGTAGTAGCGTCTAGTAGAGATAGAGCATTTAGGAAGATCACATCCTTAGTCATAACGAACTTATCTTAATATATATTTCATAAGTTCTACCTAGGCGCCACGCCCATCAAGTTTTTGGCGTCGTTGCCGAGGATTTATAATTTCTTGCAATATTAGACAAAAACGTTTTATTGTTAGTCTAAGCATTATCTTTGTATAAATTGTTTATATATACTTTTTACTAACAATATTCTTTCTTGTTTATAATTTCTCTATTTATTTATTTTATGCACATCCGATCTCGGAGTGATACTCTTGTTCCTATTGATCTTGAAATTGAACGTACTCTTTGTAGGATTCGGAGAGAGAAAATGGCCAACCTCAACAATGAAGCTAACCAAACCGAGGCCAACCAAAGGCCACCAGTGCAACCCATGAATAACAACCGCAATGGTGGAAACGACACCCGGACAATGATGGAGATTCTTGCTCCGCATCGCCCTCAAAATCGCAACGGAATCGTTGCTCCCACTATTCCGGCCAACACATATGAAATAAAGACTAGCATGATCCAACTAATCCAACATCTCGATAAATTTCTTATGTGTACCGAAACTTCTCGATAAAACCCTAACGAACATCTCGATAAATTTCTTATGTGTGCCGAAACTTCTCGGCAAAACAGTGTTCCGGTTGAAGCCGTCCGACTAAAGTTGTTTCCTTTCTCTTTGACAGGACAAACGTTGGAGTTGTTGCACTCGTTGGAGGCGGGATCGATTACATCATGGGAGGAGCTTGAGAAGGAGTTCCTTTCCTACTACTTCCCGCCGTCCAAAACGGTTAAGTTGAGGAACGATATCACGTCCTTTAGGCAACTTGAATGCGAGGCCCTTCATTCAGCTTGGGCTAGGCTCCGGAAGTTGCTCCGAAACTGCCCCCACCATGACATCCCTAAGCATGATTTGGTAAGTACCTTCTACCATGGTTTAACTCCCACTAATCGTGCAACCGTTGATTCCACCGCAGGTGGGGATTTGTTTCGAAAATCGGCAAGCGAGGCTTACGAGCTCATCCATGAATTAGCTAGGAAAAGTGTCCAGTGGCAAGAAGATTGGCTTGTCGGACCCTCGCGACATCAAACATTTTCCGTGGAAGACGAGGCTCCCAAGATCTCCATGATCGAGATGAATAAAAAGCTAGACGCCTTAATGGCACAATTGAGCCTCCAGAATACAGCACAGGTCCTGATGTGCTCACATTGCGGTGGTGACCACCATGGTAAGGATTGTCAAGCCGGAAGCCCTTTTGTCGGCGATGTCGAGAGCGTAAGTTATATAGGGGGGCAACCAAGGTATAATTCTAATTATAACTCCTATCATAACTCGAATGCTTATCACCACCGTAATAATAATAATAACAGC